>NC_065549.1:33101689-38101689 GCF_022605725.1 Anthonomus grandis grandis | reverse complement strand
TATATGTTTTTACTTTTTTGGGCGTAATTACATAGAATTAGAAATTTAGACACCAATTACATTTTTACTCACATTAACAAATTCTCGCCCTTTTTAATTTTTAACGTACCTAGACCTATATTTTTTTCTCAAGTATGTATAACTAGAATTCTTAGAAGAATTATTAGACATGGTAGGTACGTCTTGGGCATGCAAGTTAGAATACAACTTAATACAATTCCCACATTTTGTATTTATTAAATGATCAACTATTTGTATGATATACTAGTCCGAATTTTATGTTTAATCTTATACCTATAATTTATTATTGGCACACCTTCTGTAATGCATGGAACTATATTTGACAATTTTTTAGATAACAAGTTTGGCTTATTAATAATTAAATAAATATTTTTATAATATAGCCGCAATCTCAACAGCACCAGACCCTTATAATAGAAGAGTTTGAACCTGATGTTTTTCGGCAATTAATTGAGTATATTCATACCGGATGCGTAACCTTACAGCCTAGGACTTTGCTGGGTATGTATAATCTATAATTATAATTATTGTAAAAAGAAAAATATAAAATAAAATAAAATAGAAAAAAAAAATAAAATGGAAAAGAAAAGAATAAGAACCGAAAATTTGGTAATTTTGCAATTACATTTAATTGAATAATTCAAGATTCACTTATTAAAATTTTTTGAAACTTTGCACGAGGGTTTGCCAGATTGGTGTCTTCAAAAAGTTATGTTACATTTTTTCTGTAAAATGTACAGGGAAGCCAATAATTGACCCTCTTAAAATATACATAGATGTTCCGCTCGGCGACGCACCACCCGGTATATATTCTAAATGAGTTCTTACCAGTTCATTATACGACAATATTTATGCTTCATTGCTTTAGTCATCTCAATTATTTTCCTTTGACAATTTAGACTATATTTAAAAGATGTATCCAATATTTCATTGTATACAATGCTACCCTGTTATAGCCTTTTTATGGATACAATGAGCTGAGATAAGTCATATCAACCATAACCTGCCGTAGTTATATGGCTTTAAGCATATCTACTTTAAAAATGAAATTTTAGATATTTTATTACTTAATTAAAATAAAGTAACTGATATCGTTTTGGTTTAGTCAGTCAAGATAACATTTATAAGAGTTTTTATTTTAATGTATTTCAGGCACTACTTGTAGTAACTTTTCAAATAAAGTTATTATTCTAATGTTCCTTCTCTGATAACTGTCCCATATAATATTAATACAGATGGATTGGGAAATTCAATTTTTAAGTATTTCAAAAATAACAAATTACCAAAAACCTGTACTAAACAAATGATATACCGACCCAGGCAAGCAATCGTGTGACTCTGGGTTTGAGTTCCGAACTGAGCATGATTGTCTGTGAGTGTCCGATTTAGTCTTAAGTGATAAACTGTTATTACTAATACATTACTTATTAAAAGAAAACCTTACTTATTGAAAAAAACATGACCTATTAAAAGAAAATCTTACTATAAAACCTAAACTAAAAATAAAACAAACGACAGAAAATGCTCTCAGATTCAAAGAAATAATTTTAATATATCTAGCGAAATCGGTTTCACGAAGCAACTATATAACCCCATGATTTTAAGGTTATATATTAAATATTCCAATCTTAGTAGACTAAAATTTTAGTGAAACTTAAAAAAAAAGATTTTACGCTTTTTACGGAAATTCTTATAAACCGCCAGTGCTTCGACATTTTTCATAGAAGAAGATTAGATAGTATTTAAGGAAAGGGTAAAATAGTTGTGTACGAATAATTGAGTTGCCTCTTAAGCAGTAGGTATGAGCTAACTGCAAACTAAATTGACTGTTATTATTCAGGCAAATTACATCTAAATCTGTGAGACAAAAAGTAAAAGGTTTATGTCCTCTGTGTTCCAAAAATAAGAGTTTAATTTCGAAATCCAAATCTTATTCTACTTCTAGCTTTCAGATCTTTACTCTTTTTGCATACCTTAAGAGACAATAACTCAAATTTTGTTAAGAAAAATTTAATTTCTGCCAATGATCCTATCCAATAATGAGTTGATACGCATTTAGGTTAATTTAAACATTAAAACAATTATTCGCAAATCCATTGTATGGAGTATTGAATATATATTAAGTATTTTTATACATGAAAGAAGTGAATATATAAAAGCTATTTTTAATTTCAATATTATCTCATTGTTTTCTTTTAAAGCTAATTTATTATTTATTTTAAGTGTTATATCTCATATTATTTTTTAATATTTGTAGAGTCGACTATACTTCTTAAATGGCTTCAAACTAATGGTATACTAAGACTTAAAAAAGTGTTTACTTAGTTTTTACTTATTTAAAGAAGATCCTCAGATAACTTATGCCATAAAAATATAATTTAAATTTTTATAAAATTTGAAGACTTATAATAGTATGAATGTATTATTTAAGTTAAATTAGATTCTTAAGAAATTATTTAGTAGATTCAAAACATCTTTATTATTATTAAAATTCTCCATTTTTCAACCAATTATTAATCATTAATTTAAATATATGATAATCTATTATAAATAAAACTACCACAAGATTATTCAAAAGTCTTCAATATATATTTGACAAATAGGTTACACGTGTTTCACTCTAAAAGACTGATCAACAGCTTCTCAAAACCACATCTATAAAAAAACAGAAGATATATCTCAAGGTCTAAAAATAAGTGCAACTTGCTTTATCAATACTGCCGTGTTATCCTTCACTCAGTCAGCACGTTGTCATTCTTTGTCCTTCCGGATCCCTTTCCTAGACCTTTTCAACAAGGTGTATTATATATCCAACGATATAATAATTGCCTCGTAGAAAAGCCATTAAATTAATAAGCAAGAAACTTTTATTTATAAATAAATCATACATATTATAAATATAATATATAAACATATTTTAACTGATTTAATCTATTACGAAACCAATCAATAGCTAAGATGATACATTTTTTAGGTGTTATGAATGCAGCAGACTATTATGGGTTAGATGAATTGCGTAGAGCATGTGCGGGCTTTGTGCAATGTTGCATCAATGTAGACACTGTGTGTGCCCTCTTGGCTTCTGCTGAAAGATACATACAATATAAATGTACCAAATCACTTGTACAAAAGGTAAGAACCCATAATTTTTAATCATTGCCACATGTCACTTTTTGAATTTAAATTAAGTAGAACTACCATTACAAAACTAATGGGAATTAAAATAAGAAGATAATTAAAATAGAAGTGCATTAATCGCATGATAAACTTGTTCTTACATTAGAGTAATTATCTTGCACATTTCTTTCTCTTCATCATGCCAACGATATTCTGAGTCGTCTGTGATTTCGAAGATATAAAATGGCATTTTAGATGCCTAGGTCCGATAAGCCAAATTTCACGTCTATTTAAGAGCATCGATGTCTGGAGAGCTTAGATATGTGTGCTTTGGCCTTGTTTTATGCTAGGCATTCCCATCTATGTTCGAATCTTCATGTACAACGTGATAGACATTCAGTTTGCTATGTTGACTTTGGATTTAGGAAAAAACCCGCAGTTATCAGAGTGGTTAGGCATCCCGACCAGCTAGCTATACCTTACAGTGAATTTAGAAACTTACTAAGATCTAGTACTAACCAAAAGCTGCTGTATGTCTCGTGATAGCCCTAATGGTCACTCACCTATAAAGAAAAAGTAGATGACTGTGTTACAGTTTCTGCAATTTAAAAATAATTGACTATATTAGTGAATACTACAGCTTAGAAGATGCATAAAATGTGTCCTTAATAAGTGATGCTTTGTGATCTGCGAAGACCATACGCAAATCCTGCGCTAGCTCGGTCATTCAATCTAGTGCCATCTCTATATCAAAAAACTTTCTTTTTTGCTGTTGTAGGATACTTTTTAGAGTAGAGTAGAGTTTCTCTTTTTATCGTTCCTTTCAGCAATTATGGGCCATAATAGCTATCTACTAGCATGTTGTTTACACTTAATGTTTCTCACAATAAAAGTTTGGTAAGACCTTGGTGGTACTGTCAAAATAAGATTAAGATAAGTAAAATATTTACCTAGTCGCAAGCATTTTTCCGAAGCTAGGAGTATTTTTAACTTGCATTAAGCACATATATATTTTTACGATAATAAAAGAATAAATAGACTAATTATATCATATACAGGATGTTCGAAAAATAAACGGAGATATTTCAATGAGCGATTCCTTGTAAAAAAATATGAGAAAAAGTTTCTATAAACATGGGTCCGGAAAGGCACAGTTTTCAAGATACAGGATGGTATATTTTCTTAAAAATATTATTTTTTTATTTATATTGAAAAATATATTTATTTGATTTTTTTGAAATTTAGCAGTATTAATTGTATTAAGAGGCTAATTTTGGCCTTAATTAGATTAAAATAATAAGGTCCAGTGGCGTCCCGGGGGACATCTTAGCAAATATTATTGACACAAAAATGTACACCACTGCCTTTTTTTTAACTTTAATATTTGTTGTTTGATTAAGCATTTAAAATTATACCTTTTTTGCCTCTTGTATTTTTTTTGTATTTCACTTCGTTTCCGACAAAAAAAAAATAAATACCATTTTATTGCATGCCACTGGACAAAATTGGTTTATTAATTTTTGGTAAAAAAATCACAGGTGCCTTGGAAAACAAAAAATCATTTCTGCATAGAGACTTGACATTGACAAGTGTCAGTTCTCCTAGAAAAATAATTAATAATAATAAAATATTAATATTAAAAATTAATTTTTGCAATAATTTCTTTAATGATAAGGAATATCAAAAACATTTTTGTGTCGGCTTCTTCTATCAGGTACCATTAGATATATAAGATTTAAAAGATCAGAGCAATCAATTGTTCCATTTATAAGTTAATGCAAAAAAGTCATCTTAAGGTTTGTTCTTCTCCTTTCCAAGTGTAAATATTGAGTAATGTTCTTAATTCTCCATAATAATATTCATCTCTGTCACAGCATAAAGAAACCAGCAGTCGCACTTCAATAAAAATACATTGGCTTGAATAAGCGAGTTCGGTGCATGTGTACTAACGCAGGCGCGGCATATTTGCTTATAGTAGGGATGCCGCTGACACTCGCTACGGTCCACGCGGCTTTTGCCTTGGCTAGAGCCGGACTTAAACATTTTTTTGATATTATTATCTTGTAAAATAAAAATACCTACGTAGTATAAATATTTATTTTTTAATATTAATAAAGTTCATACATTAACAAAATATTTAAACAAAAATAAACATCGCATTTCTACATCTAACAACGACGATATAGAAGAATACGTGCAGGAAGTTAATTAGGTATGTATCATAAATTTAAGAGACCATTCTTTGATTAATTTTAAAACAAAAAGTTCATATAAACATATGTCCAGAAATTCTTCGTTCTCAATATACAGGGTGTTAAAATTTAACAACAAGTAAAATATACGCCACTGACTTTTGTGCAATTTTTATTATGTTCTGTGGATTATACAAATAAAACTTTTTTGTCTCTTGAATTTTTTTCGTATCTTGCTTAGTTAATAATAAATTCCAAAAGAAACTTATCCCCAAATTCCTTGTGTGATCCAGGGATATGCAATTAAGTGGACTTTTTTTTTTCTCGAAAAATAAGCAAGATACGAAAAAGTTGTATTTATATTTGAGTAAATCAAATAAGATATTAAAAATGGCACAAAATTCAGGTGACCCAATTTTTTTGCCACAAATATTTCTTCAGGTCCCGTTCGAGATTACACTGAACCTAATAAATTTAATCATGTTAGGGGTAAATTAGCTCCTTAATGTTATAAATAACACCGCCAGAGAACTTGCGGACCTATGTTCATATGAACTTTTTGTCTTAAAATTACTCAAACAATCGCCTGTTAAATTATTTATGGTACATACTTAATTAACACCCTGTATAGTAACGCTTTTAGATTAACATCTGACTACATAGTAGTTTAAGGATTTAAACTAATTATACAAATAAAGTAATATTTCAAAACAAATAGAAACTTTTAGGCCATTAAATTAAGACAAATATTTGGCAACAATTCAAAACAATTCTAACATCTGCGAATTTTTGTTTAAACTAAAAAAACTTAAATCACAATTATTTGAATTGTTCTTACATAAAACAGCCGCACAACGACTCATTCCCCGCGATTCTGTAGCCATTTTAATCAAAATCACAAAACAAACACAAAAGTTTTTATAAAAAACGCTACGCTTTGTAAAAATGCTATCAAAATAGTCACTAAGTACGGCGCTGAACTAGGCGATACACCTATGAACACAGTTTGATAAACAGTGAGCTCGGCATCCGGAGAACATGGCTGCGGCATGGCTAAGGATGCTATTAGTTCGCTTACATTTTCGAGCGGAGTGCGACTGCTGGTTTCTTTATGCTGTGTCTCTGTTATAGCCACATTTATTACCAATAAATCTTAGAAAATTAGAACATATTTTGTACTTTATGTGCCAAAATTTTTTTACTGATAAATAATCTGATATCATATTTTAATAACAGGGAAATATTAAGCAACAAATCTCCATCACAAAGCCTATTTTCCTTCCTTATTAAATTCCCAACGCACGCAAATATCTAGTAGAGCCTGCTATCGTTCTGCGGCCATTACGTCGCATCGTATCGCGCCAGAGACAACCAACGTTGTCTCTGATCGCGCGTTGTGTTTTGAATCAGTCAGGTCAGTGCGTGTAAATATTGTTTATCGTGTAGGAGTTTCATTCGTATTGCGAATTTACTTGCCGACGTAAAATATTAAATCGCAGAATTAGCTTTTAAAGTGAGTTATTTATTAACATTTAACAAAAATAATGCCAAAAGTAACACCAACTGTGAAGGAATGGATAAGAGGCCATTCAGAATTAAAGTATGAAAACAATAAATTGTTTTGCAGAGCTTGTTTAAAAACGGTAAGTTTTTTATATATTTTTTGTTTTTAAAAAACAGCTCATAAAAGATTATTTTTGCAGCTAAATTGCGAACAAAAATATAATATACAGCAGCATTTAAAAACTACAGGATATTAAAAATTTTAAAAAATTAAAGATAAATTAACCCAACAACAAACTTTATTGGAATCAATTTCCAGCTCATCTACAGAGGATGAGCAAAAACAATTTTATTTTGATTTTTGTAAAGTTCTGGTTTCCTGCAATATTCCACTTAATAAATTAAATAGTCAAATATTCAGTTCCTTTCTGCAGAAATACATTAGTAGACATATTCCAGCCAAATCAACTTTGCACAAAAACTATATTGATCTACTTTACAATAATATAATACAAGAAATTAAAACAAAAATAGGATGCAACTACATATGGTTGTGCGTAGATGAAACGACGGATTTATGTAGTCGATACATGGCTCATTTAATGTTTAGAATATTGAGCAAAGATAGCTCAAGTAATGCTTTTTTAATTAGCTCAAAGCAGCTGGACAAAACAAAAAATAATACCATTACTAGATTTGTTCATGATGTGCTAACAAAATTTTTTTTACCAGACCCTGTTCCTAGTGAAAAAATATTACTAACGCTCTCTGATGCAGCTGCATACATGGTAAAGGCATATTCTAATTTTAAATTTTTGTATCAACATCTAGTCCATTGTACATGTCTAGCACATGGATTGAATCGGGTAGCTGAAACTATTCGTACCCAGTTCCCTTTGGTAAATACAGGAAAAAATATTTTTGTAAAAGCACCATTAAGAGCTCTTATTATTAATTCGAATTATTTCGAGAAAGGATGCCAGGTATCCACTACCCTCTGAAGCCATTATTACAAGGTGGGGTACTTGGCTGGATGCTGCTTACTATTATGCTAACCATTTTGAATCTTTCAAGGAAATCGTATTAAATCTTTCTGAATCCTCCTCCGAATCAATTTTAAAGTGCTAAAAGATAGTCGAAAATGAACAACTTAGGCAGAATTTGGCGTTTATTAACACAAACTATAACTTTGTAAGCAAGGCCATCACGCAACTTAAAGAAAAGGGTCTTGCTGTAGTCGAATCAATGGAAATAATTTCAAATATGATTAAAGGAGATTTTATTAAAGACCTTGCTATATCTGATGCTACTTTAATACCGAAATTTATGCAGGTATGCTCCAATTACCAGCGTAGATGTTGAAAGAAGTTTCTCCCATTTAAAACTTGTTTTGAGTGATAGAAGAATGGGATTTTCAGTGGATAATTTAGAAAAACATTTAATTATTGCATCATTCAAGCCTGAATAATATGAGCTGATGTTTGTAATAAAGATCTTTGTCAATGATGCGTTAGTTTATCAAAGTTGAATAAAAACTACCGACAATTTTTATTGTCTTATTTTCTGCCTAGTACATAATTCAGTTTTAGAAGTATTTCATATTGTATTCCTATAGTGCATTTTTTAGTTTTTATGCCATTTTTTATGCTTGTTTTAGGAATTTTTCATGCCTTTTTAAATGCTTATTTTTAATATTTTTATGCTTATAAATCCACGCTTTAATCATACATATTACCTGACTCCATGTATGATTTATGGGCTTTTTTCTTGTTTATGATCATAGTGCGTAATTCCGCACTAAACCACCTTGGAAATGTTAAGCTCTTAAATCTTTTTAAAGGTAAATAATGTTCAATAACCTGAAATAAACAGTCGTGAAAGAAAGAGACACAATCATTTACATCCAAAGTCACGAAACAGCTTTTTTAATCAATACCTGCTAGATAATTGTTTATAAGAAAATAATCACAGTTTTTAAAATCATAAAAGATTATCACATTTTATGTTTCGATAATTATAATCACATATTATAGGAACTTTAAAAATTATTGCTGTATTGCTGTATGATAAATACAAAAATTCTACATGACAGAAAGTAAACTGCTAAAAATCGGATGCTGTTGTTTAAAGAGCAAATTTCCTTAACCTAGTAATACCTTTAGAAAGAGATCCAAAGATCTTTTTTCTTTTAGGCGTCACATTTCTGTCGTTGAAGAGTTTCATTTTATTAATAAAATTGATTATACACAGATTGAATCGATGAAATATGTGGAACCATCTGGCATAACTTAATCTGATACTTTTTTTTAAGTTTTTAAGTAACTTTTAATAGAAAAAAAAATTCTACTTAGTTATTCAGAAAAAAAAATAGAAACTTTTCATCGAAATCTAATACAAAAAAATCGTTAAACATGAAACGTTCTAAAACACTTTTGCCATGGTAATTTTATATCTTGATATCTCATTAACGTTTAACATTAAACATTTAGATATAAAAACTCAATAATAATCTGTAGTTATGAAACCCAGCTTGAATCTCTTTTTTTATTAACTCAGGTTCTAGAATTCGTAGATGAGCACGGAAACGAGGTTCTCAATTTGGGCTCCTTTACTCTCCTCCCTCAGCATGTTGTAAGACTAATCCTAGCTAGAGACGAACTGCAGGCCGATGAATTCACAAAGTTTCAAGCCGCTTTAATGTGGGGTAAGATAAAATATACTTTTTTTTCTAAATAAGCTTAAAATTTATTTTGTTTTAGGTAAAAAGTACTGCGACAACAACCCAACAACAAGTCTTAAAGATGTCATAGGGAACTTCCTGGAGTACATTCAGTTCCATAAGATTCCAGCCAATGTTTTAATGAGGGAAATCCATCCGTTAGGGTTGGTTCCCTACAGCATTATAATGAATGCATTAGCCTATCAGGTGAAGTACTCTAGTAGTTGATAGTATTTATTATGATTAAGATATTAGTGCTTAAAATGCAAAGTATTTAAGATAACTCTCGTGGTAAACTGTATAATTAGGTTTAATTTATTAAGTTTGGTGACTATTGGGATTATTAAGTGGAATAGGATTTTTGCATTAATTTAAAATAATTACGAACTTGTCAATCGTTGGCCAAATTGAGAAGAAATATTTTATAGTGAAGAAATAGTCCATACTTGCAGTAGAGTCGTAGGTTAAGGTAAAATGAAAATCCTGCAGTCTCCTTCCACTTATTTATTAAACATTTAGTAAGCTTAAAATTAAGACACAGTGGTGTCCATCATCAGGGGGTACTAAAAGGAAATAGTTCCGAACAAAAGACAGACACAGAAAAAACTTAAAATATTAATATAAGGTACACTTACAAAGGTTTAAAATTGGTAACAGGCACACGCCCCAGGGTTTGATTACATATCAAAAACCCTCTATTTATTATTATTGTTTTCAATTTTAATTTTTTTATTTTTATTTGCTTACATTCTGTTGTTGACAAGCACTGTAGGTGACATCTATGGGAGAAGTTCTAAAAGTGCCATGGTACCTAATGGTGTATACATTTTTTTTTTCGGTAAAAGCAAGGGGAAAGCAGAAGGTTAATAGAGAACATATTAGATGGTGTAACGAAGTTACAAGATTTTGTCTTTATTTTATAGTAATAAGGGTAAGCCCAGGCAGTCTTTTATAAGACAACTTAGATAATTTTGCTCCGTTAAGATTTTCACCTCCAATTTTATAATTTATATCACAAAAAGATACATTCTAAGCTTTACCTGTGAGGCATGAGGGGTTTATAATTGTAAACATACATAAAGAAACTAACTTAAAGAGGTTTCTAGCCTGATAGTATCTTGGAAAGGTTCAATTTCTTATACTTAGTTCTCTTCATTGTTTTCAGCCCTAGTTATTCTTAGGAGAATAAAGAACCACAAATGCCTATGAGAGGGTTTTCATCACTATGCTTCCAGTTTTCCGGTTATTTTCATGAAATTTTCCTTTCATGCTGTTGCATTGTTTACATGTTCTATTTTGCAAGTTTCAAGGTTTACCTACCTTGAGAAGCCCTGTTAAATGAAGGGGCATGCCTGGTGTGGCAAAATATATTATAAATCAGGATTCAGTTTCCCGCGGTTTTCCTGTACACATGTTACCAGATTTTGTCCCGCTATTTTCACCTAGAAATACCCGGTTTTGAGAGCTGAAACTAAGTTTGTTTACCATATAAGGTCATAGCCTATAAATCCGTACTTTTTATGAGGAAAAACTCTATTTTCATTAGGTTTTCCCAATTATATTTTTATCCCACGATTGATTCCGAGGATGATCGTGAGTCGTCGGCATCCAAATTCCTACGATGGGTATAAAAAGATTTCAGGTCCACCAAGGTGTACCAATACCAGTAATTTTTCTGTATTTGAATACCGTTAAATTTTCAATGTTTACGTTTAATTTTGTTTTGACGTTGACAGTGTGAATTGGGTTGGTAAGAGCCACCTGTTGACAGTTGACCGGCCGCTTCCAAGCTCGCGTATTAAGATCTTTATCGAAACCGTTGCTATTGATATCGTTCCGTCCCGTTCCGTTTTATTTTATCCTAAAACTGTTGTTTGGGCCCATCTTTCCTTGTGTTTTGTGGAGCAAGCAACCGCCGCGATTGATAACGCCTGGACACTATCTTTCTTCGTGTTTTGTAGGGCAGGTAGTAAACGGGTAATTAAACCAACGTTTCATTAATTCCGTTCGCGAAAAGTTACATTCTTGTTTGGAACCAGAGAAACACTCACTGCGGATTCATTTTGTATTTAATTGATAATTTTTATTGTTGACTTTTTATTTTCTGCTCTGTCCGCGGCCATACCGTTCCGTTTAATTATTTGATTCAAAAGAACTACTGCTTGGACAACTGTAGGGCAGGCAGTGGCCGCGTTTATTAAGTATTACTTGTCTTCCCAAAGTGGTGAAAGACAAGTAATAACCGAGTCCGTGATATTATATATATATTATTATCCGTATATTAACAAAGCAGGGGTAAACGTTGACCGATTGATTGAGATTGCTTCGCTTGATTGGTGTTGACTTTCCGGCTTTGCTTCACGAATGTCATCCGTAACCGCTTGTGCAAAACATCATAACCCCGTCCCTTAAATCATAATATTTTGTGTCATTAATAGAGAATTTTAGCCAAATTTTCCAGTACATTGCCAACAACTGTCCGCGCTTGATCATAGAAATTGGTAATGAGGGATTGTTAGATTTTAAGAACACTTTTGTTCATTTAGTTTTAAGCAACCTAAACTGTTACTTACTTATTAATGTTTGTAATAATAAAGATTAAGAGCAATAAGATCTCATTATAACCGGACAGTCTACTCTCAATCTTTACCTGGTTGCTCCACTGTCTAAAGGCTTACCCGAGAGGCTAGAGGGGACTCTAAGCTCCTTTAATTACTTAGAGTGGCGCTCGAGGCAAAATAGTAAGGGGAGTTGACGGATACCCTGCGACGTCAAAGGTTAGAGGGTGGACATACGTCAAGTACGTAAGAACCTCTACTATAATGGAAATATTAGAAAAGCAACGGATAAGTACTATATAAAAGAAATTGTAAAGGGTAAGAACGATGTATTAAGAGACTATAAAGAGTTAAGACACAGTGAGTTGAAAAAGTGAGTACAAGAATGATGTGCTTGATCATTAACACAGTAATGGTGGTTGTTTTGTGTAGCTTTATCTATTTCGAGTATTTCCAACAGATCAAGTTTGTTGCTTTTCCGGCAGAAATGTAAAAGCCTTAAGTCAGTAGCTGGAATAAAACTGTAGTTGCTAGTATAAACATGTCTTGCAAAGTTAGATTTGATGCTTGTAGGGCAAATATTTCGGTTTTTGCTCTTTTCAATCTCCCTACAATGTTCATTGATACGTGTAGAAAACTTTCTACCGGTCTGTCCAATGTAAAATGCATTGCAATTCTCACTCGAGCACCCTATATGATAGACTCCTGATTTTTGTTCTGGCCGGATTTTGTCCTTACAGTTGATAACAAAGGATCTTAATGTATGTTCAGTTTGAAAGCTAGTATTGACGTTATGTGAATTAAATATATTTTTATATTTGGTATGAAACCGTATCCCAAAAGGCGATTGGATAATATTTTTGATCGTCTGATTGTTTGATTATCAGATTTTTATTTAAATGTTAGAAATAAATTTTGTTGATTAATTTTAAGGAAAAATGGTTGTTAGAAGCTATTTGTTTTATAATATTTAACTCTGTGTTGAAGTCAGCTTTATCTCGGGGAATCGAGAAAAGTCTAGATAGTCTTGATCTTATTGTTTATACGTATTAGTTTAAGATCTAAAAATGTTAAAGATTCGTTGGTTTCAATTTCAAAATTAAAATTAATGCGAGTGTAAAGAATTTAAGAACGTAATAAAATTTTGAAGGTCAGAGGGGCTACCCTTAAAAATAGCAAAAATATCATCCACATAACGTTTTATAAAGAAAATGTGTTGAAAGAGGGGACTATTTTTTATTTTATTTTCCAAGTCTCACATACTAATTGCGCTAAAATTTCGCTCGCACACACTGAAGGATCACTGGTCCTGAAACAGCATCGTTCCAAAGAAACGAAGAGAGGCTAAGTTTTAAAGGTCTCTAGTTGGGTGATTTATAAAAGCAAAATCTACGCGGCATAAGTGGATCCTCCGTTTTCATTACTAATAATATTACACGAGTGTGATCCGTCGCGAGAAACAGATCCAGGAAGCTAACAAAGTCTCCCTGTCTATCAGGGATTCTGGTTGGTTCCCGTATGAGCTGCATTAGGCCCTGACTAATCGCAAAGTCATCTGGTTAGCGTCCTTCATCATCAGTCCTGTTGGAAAACATTAGCTACTTGTCATTGTGGATATTAAAGTCTCCCACAATAACAATTTCTACACTTGGATGGTTTGCTTGCAAAACGTCAATTTTATCAGCAAGGTCGATGAAAAGTGTTCTGTACTCTGTATCGCTGAATGGTCTGTAGAAGCAGAAATACTTGTAGATCTTTCAGTTGTTATTTTGAACCTTACTTACATACTTATAATGAAGACGGCGAGTCCGAAGTTGTATCTAAATCGGATGTGGGGGTCGGATCCAAGATACAATATATGAACTTTGGTTATGTTTGAGTGCATTATAAATATTTTAAATTTGCTAGCAACTGACATTCTGCGTTCTCCATTCACACGTCAGCTTAATTCAATCAATAGTAAGGTTCTTGTAAATACCTTTTATAGAAACCTTGTATATTGTTAATATTACATGCTGAAACGTGCATATATAGCGCTGGATTTAACACATGTGAAGTAGGTTGCAACAGGTTGTGTGTCTCCGGATCAAGGCCAAAATTATTAAGATTTAGGAACTTTTTTTATCTAGCAAAACTAACAACCTATATCCTAATACCAGATTTTTTACCAGGCTACAACGTTGGCAATAAAAACAATAACCCATCAACACAACCGAAGGCGTAAATTTCATTAATTAAAACAACAATTGGAATTGATGTCTATCGTTTTCCCGAAGCGGGAGGGCCGAATCCTTGTCTAATAGAGTCGCCCATACGGATGCCCATTTATTATAACTGAATCGACTGGAAACGTTTTAATTTGCCAAATAAACACGAAATACATTGGATTGTTTTGAAGTAGTTTAAATTAGTAGGGCGACAATTCAGCTAAAAGAGGGGACAGGTCAGAACCCATTGCAACACCTGAGCTTTGTTTGTAGTATTTATAGTTAAATTGAAAAAAAAAATTGTTGTAGAACTAAGTCAACTAGAACACTAAGGTTGCCAATATGGACTTTCACAAGATCAGTATTTTTTTTTAAGTAAGGTTGCAACTAAAGGTAAATAGTTCTTAGGAGGAATGCTAGGGAAGAGGTTAGAAATATCAAAAGATACTAGAAAGGATGAATCGGGTAGAATGATATCTTTTAACTCTTGAGCTAGTTGAGTGGAATTTTTTATAGAAAATGTACTTTTAAACTTAGTGAGATAAAATAAGGTGTGGTTGAGCCAAAAACTCAGCTTGATACATGGAGAGCCACAATAAGAAACCACTGGTCGAATAGGCATATCATGCTTATGGAACTTGGGCAAGCCGTACAACAAAGGGATGGACGAATTGATAGGTATGAGCTTAAATTTATTTGTGTTAAAATATTCTAAAGTTGAATTTATTTGTTTTAATGTATTAAAAATTTGTCAGAAGGACAGAGGTTGACAACAAAAAAATTATCTGTGGACAAGAAGGTTTCAAGTTTTTCAACATATTGAACTCTGTCCAAGATCACAAGACAATTGCCCTTGTCTGCTTTAGTTAAGGTCAAATTATTAGTAGTGATCTTATTCTTTAAAGATTTTAGCGTCTTAAGATTGGGGGAAACACTCGAGGGAGAAAAGCTATTGCGTTTATGATATGTGTTAATACATGAAGCAGCCTGGGATCTGAGTATCTTTTTTAATGAGAGATCAAAAATTTTGTGTTCACAATTACCTGTTCTTTACTATAATTTTTAAAATGACTATTTATTTGTTCTTCTTTTGATTTTTAAATGATTTCTTTTTTTGCGTCTGCCGTCTTTGCGCAGAAATATTATTAAGTTAGGCATCGACTAATACTATGACAATCGATCAGAGGCCAAAAAAGTCTAGAAAGAATAAACATTTAAACTTCTTTAAACAAGCCAGTGCTCTTTTTTTAGTACTATAGGTAATAGTACAGTAACGAACAAGAATTTAAGTATAATACGATCTGTATTGTCGTAGCCTAAGACTAGCTGTACTCGTATCACTTATTCGGAAGATAAGTACAAAATTTGATAATGCGTGGATTTGGTTGTGATATTTAAATTGGGAGTCCAAGTAAAAGGCTACTACATAATAGCCATTCATGTCTATCAAAACATGTCTGCGTATGATGTTTTAATAAGTAGCACATTTGTAGCGGGGTTCTTTACGTACTTGCCGTATGTCCACTCTCCAACCTTTGACGTCGCAGGATATCAATTCACTCCCCTCACTAGTTCTTTGTACAGTCATAGGAGAAAAGTTGACAAAATGCCTCGGGCACCACTCTAAGTAATTAAAGGAGCTTAGAGTCCCTCTAGTCTCTCGGGTAAGCCTTTAGACAGTGGAGAAACCAGGTAAAGATTGAAAGTAGACTATCTGGTTATAAAGAGATCTTATTGCTTTTAATCATTATTACAAAAACTAATAAGTAAGTAACAGGTTTGGTTGCTTAAAACTGAATGAATAAAAATATCCTTAAAATCTAACAATCCACCATTATCAATTTCTATAATCAAGCACAGGCAGTTACATTAATTGACCAAAATTTGCACTACCTGCAAAACTTTCGCACAAATCTCTTTTTAAATTTTTCCAAGAACGCCTATCTAAACGAGACCAATTTTAGAGCCATTAACTGTAGCAATAAGTACACCAGTACTCCAACCCAAGTTGGTAGCGAATTCGGATACATCATTGACCCATCTTTGCGGGTCATCTCGTCCAGGTACAAGGTCCGGCAAACTAATGCAATCCCCAGATGGCACGTAGCAAATTCTCCAAAGTGGAGCCCACATTTGCACTTCCTTCCGGCATTTTTAAATTAATTGACACAATAGTTCACGTAACGGGTAACAAGACACGTTTTCGGGTAATCCCACTTCTGATTTTAGAATATTAGACTTAAATAAAAGTCTAATAAAAATTCAAAACACACTGTATTTGTCACTGAAAATGAGGAATATTAAATATGACTATTTACAGCAAGGCACATGATAATTCTGTCTTTTTGTCAACGATCTCGAATCCGGCTGACGCAAGACCCTATCGAATTACCACTTGGACTTGCCTGTGTTTATATACGGAAAAGAATTACTGGTACTTCGCTCGAAAGGTATGGTACGACCTTACTACGACGAATGTGTTACCTTGGTGGACCTGGAACTTTTTTATACCCATCGCAGGAATTTGGATGCCGATCGTGGAATAAAAATGCAATTGGGAAAACTTAATGAAAATAGAGTTTTTCCTCATGAAAAGTACGGATTTATAGGCTATGACCTTATATAGTAAACAAACTTAGTTTCAGCTCTCAAAACCGGGTATTTCTAGGTGAAAACAGCGAGACAAAAGCTGGCCATATGTGTACAAGAAAACCGGCTTTGCATGTAAACCGCGCTTTGCATGAGAACTAAGTATAACCTATAAGAAATCGAACCTTTCCAGGATACTATCAGGCTAGAAACCTGTCTAAGTAGGTTTCTTTATGTATGTTTACAATTATAAACCCTTCATGACTTACAAATAAAGCTTAAAATGTATCTTTTTGTTATGTAAATTATAAAATTCAAGGTTAAAATATTAACGGAGTAAAATTATCTAAGTTGCCTTATAAAAGACTGCCTCGGCTTACCCTTATTACTATAAATTAAGACAAAATCTTACTAACTGTAACTTCATTACACATTATGATGAATCCATTCTCGCACCTCCACTATATCTATTTGCAGGCAGACCCGAACAGCGTCGACCCCGGGAAGCTCTCCCCCAATCGCGTAAGAAGACAAGATCAAGGCCGTTCGATGAGCGTGCAGTCAAGCCTGGACCCCTACGGCTCCAACACTACTTTAAGTTCTTCAGGAAGTTCCGAACTTGCTTCTTCGGACGGCAAGCATACGTCCTCCAACTAACATAAGGCCACTGGTGTGCCCCAACCTTCAGCCCCGCCTCCCCCTGCCGGTACCTCCCTTAGTAGTTACCCAACGTCTAGTAACCCCGCGGTCACTTCTAGCGGTCCAAGTAGTAAAACACCCTCTTTAAGTTCAAGCCCGTTGCATCAAGTACACGTACCTCCGACAGTAACTGTTTCGGCAGCTTCACCGATTGCATCGTGTAGCGCACATACTTCGCGAGCGACGTCTCCAGCACCAGCTCACACTTTTACATTTACGATTGTTATGAAGAAAATTACTCCCAAAGAGGAATATACGGATTTGTAGGGAAGCGAGGAAGAGTTGATCGATCGTTTGAAAGGGTCTAGAGAAATACTTATTTAGGTTTTTACGTAAGACCGTAGGGTATATATAGGGTGACGTTAGGTGCATTTTTAGATATGTTTTAAAATACTAAAATATATGAGAAGCAAAAATAACGGAAATAATAACCATTTTTCTTTTATTTTACTTAAAGGCAGATTCAGGAAGGGAATTTATTAAGTTCTGCTAAAACATCATTGCAGTAAAGCAGAGTAGTCATTAAGGTTATAAGGTGAATCCCAAGCTAAAATTGATATTTCTAGGTCCTAAAAGATTTAGTGCAGGAGTTTAGCTCATCTAGCCACATAGGTAACGTTGGTAACGAGAAATCAAATCTTGCTGGACTGAGATTTGTGAAACTGGTGGTAGGCTCCTAACTCATAGTCAGCCTGGCTGGAAGCGTGCTTCTACTGTATATCTGTAAAGTTTACTTGCACGTCACTTTAAAACACTCCGAAAATAAACAGAGGCACCAGACATAAAACATGATAAAGCCTATAAGCCTGGGTCTATCTCACTAAATAACTACGGCTACGCCTGAAGTTAGTTAGTAATAGGTCACTGTCGTTATCTGAGCATTGACATTTAAGACAATATCTCCCGAAGTGCTGTTGGTGTTGGGAAAAGGAATAAGTAGCAGCCAACATTATGAGGAAGTTCCCAGTACACACGCTCGCTAGGTTCAACGACAAATAAACAGGATAGGTGCGCTTGTTAGAGGCTCTTTTAGGTTAATGAAAGTTTTCTAACAATCTGGAGACTATTGGAATTTCGGTTCCCTTCAGTCAGCCTGATCATTGGTTTTGCGATGTTCGAAAATCCCTCCACATAGCGTCGGTATTAAATGCATAATCCCAAGAAGCTGAGTAGCTTATGCTTATCTTTGGGAACTGATAATCTAGACCTTTGCTTTATCAACCGCAACTTCTTACACACTATTTAACATGTCATATCACTTGTAACCATACAATTCGCTGCTTATATTTTTTGTGTGTCTTGCAAAATGGAAAGCGAGTTCTCAACCAGTTCCTCAGATTTTGAAGAAGACCTAGAAAACGTGGCTGCATTTTTAATAGTTGATAATGGAATAAAAAGGAAGTGGGTGCACGAAATAAATAAACAGAGGGAAGAGTTAGGAGAATATCACAGATTAGTTAAAGAGCTGAATGAGCACCCAGATCGATATCATATGTATTTTCGGGTTACCAAAGAAGAATTTGATTTTTTGCACGGACTTGTTAAAGAAGATATCAAAAAGCAAAATACCCAATTCCGAAGGACGATAAGTACTGAAGAGAGACTAGCGGTATGTTTAAGGTGAGTTCAAGTAAATAAATGCAGTTTCATCATTTCGAAACAATTATTTATTGAAGCATAGTATAGTTTGTCTCAAATGAGGTCATTTCTAAAAGCGTCAGTTGTCGCTCTTGTTCTGTTTCCAAGCAGTCTGTGTTTCTTGAGTTTGATAAATGCTCATCATCGTGTTTCAGATAATTTTCTGGTGAAAAAGTTGATTGCACTGTAGACGATGACTGTGTAGAACTCAAAGGTGTAGGAATGACTCTGGGTACAGGGTGATATGATTGCCTTTCGCAGGTTCTTTATTCGGCTTGAAGTACCGCATTGCTAACCTGTATTTTAACAAATGTTTGTTCAGGTTTAGATATTGTTTTTGTCATTTTTGTTAAATCAAAAAAAAAATAAATCGATCTCGTCCATATTTTCCAAAGAATATTTATTTTGTTGTTTCATGGCTTCTACTCTTTTTTCTCTATCGTCGTATTTTCTTTTCCTAAGACTGCTATTCTCCTGCATAATTTGAACTACTTCTGCCGCAGCATTTTTTTTGCTAACCTGTATGTTGTTGTCTTTTTTGTTTAAGTTTTTGTAACGCGTCCGTATTTTTCTTCATATGTATTTGTTCCGAGACTTGTTCTTGATATTCTTTGACATCTGATTCTCCATTAACGTTGTCAGTTGTGGGATCATTTTGCGCCAGGATATCATCCGCATCATTAACATCATTCTCCAGATTGCCGCACGTCCTTGAAAGAAGAATAGTTGCCGTCAGTATAATAATAGAGAATCATATTTACTCAAGGTATTATTATTATTATTGTTATTATTATTCTTATTATAAGAAATTTGAATTTTACCTTCGACCTTCAAGGTAAGGCAAAAGAAATGCCATTTGTTGTTCAAACTTCCAGGGGGTAATATTCTTAGTAGCCTGACCACTTTTGGTTGCAAGTCGCCGATTCCTGGCATTGTTATAGCATCTTCTAAGTTTGCCCCACATTTGTTTGGCTTTATCCGCTAAAATAAAAATCACCTTCTTTGTTTTAGGCATCTCGCGACAAGCAATTCATTTAGAAGTATAGATTTCAGCTATAGACTAGGATGTAGCACAGTTCGAGAAATAGTCATTGAAGTTTGTGATGCCATCTGGATGAACTTAGGACCCATTGTAATGCCTAAGCCAACGACAGAGATATGGAAAAAGTCTGCGGCTAGATTTAGTCAAATATAGGATTTTCCGAATTGCAATGCTGCCATAGATGGTAGGCATGTTAATATTCAGTGCCTAATCAATGCAGGCTCTACATATAACAATTACAAGGGGAGTCATTCAATAGTTCTTTTGGCCTTGGTTGATGCCGACTATAAATTTATCGCCACTGACGTTGGATCCTATGACAAGAATAGCGATGGAGGTATTTTTGAGAAATCAAAAATTGGTAAGAAGCTTCAAAACGGAACATTAGGAGTACCGGGAGATACTCCCCTCGAAGCAAATGGATTACCACAGCCCCATGTTATTCTTGGCGATGAAGCATTTCCACTTAAAACTTATTTGCTTCGTCCGTACAGCAGATTTTATTTGGGGGAAAACGAACCTAATAAGATATACAATTATAGGTTATCACAGGCTAGGCGCATTGTAGAAAACGCCTTCGGAATTTTGGTCTCTCGTTGAAGAGTGTTTCGTAGACACTTCGAAATACAACCAAACTTGTGGATAAAGTTGTACTAGTCGCATGCTGTCTGCATAATATGTTGAGTACAATATCAATGGAGCCCGACCTTGCTACTTTACGTTTTCCAAAAGCAGCCCTCCTCACAAATTATTTAAGCATTAGAAATCACGCTAATGCTGCATTCAGAAGTCGAGAGGCTTTTAAAGAATATTTCAATTCATTTACTGGTTCTGTGCGTTGGCAAATTGGTATGGTTCGTAGTGGAAGAATTTACAACGAAAATGATTAATTAAGTACCTATTACAACTACTTACTCCTAACTAAAATAAATAAATGAAAATCTGAGATTATCTGTTATTTTTAGTTGTCTGCCTATTTCTTCCCAGGATTCCTGTCGTACTCACCGATCCCTATATTCGGGCAATGAGTGATTATATAAACAACCATGTTGTCTCACTGTTTCAATTAATATTTCTTCCATATTTTACACTTTATCCGAAAAATACTCCCACAAAACTTTAAATACGTGACCTCATGCGTGCCGAAAATGTAAATTTGCAGATATGATTCCGTGCTATCACGTATAACTTGTCGTGACCTGTGTGAGGTGACAATAGTCTGTCTTTAACCCATTATTAAACATGCAGAAATTGACTGCAGATATTTCGCGGCTGCCATAAGCTCACGTGACGTGATGATAGTCTGTTTCCACCTTTAGCTGCTTAGTGTCACCGGTATAAAGAGTATAAAAAGTAAACCTTTATTTTCAATGTAATTACGCAAGTTGTTTACAAATTCCTTTTCTAAATCTGTCTATAATTTAAATATTTAGTTATTATTTTAATCACATAATCATATATTTTAAATTGAATAGTAAGTTCAGATTTATTCTTATTATTATTTAACCTTTGTCACCCTATATATCAACGTTCTTAAAAAACTCAATTAGTATGTGCGATAGCTGTATATCGTTTACAATCTTTAGTTGGGTGGATAACGAAAAGTGGGTTAATTAAATATATCCTAAGTAAAAATCTGTGTTGCAAGAATAAGTCTAATATTCAATTTTATTTCCTTGAGAGCAGCACTTAGGTATAAGTGTATTCTAGTTTGTAAATGTCGTTTAACTATTTGAATTTAGTCATTTCACTAATATAACCAGAAATGTACATCTTCTAATGCTAGAAATTAGGCGTATTAAAAGTTACTTATTTACTTACGATAAAGAGTGGTGTTTTTTAATCAAATTTTAAAAGGAAGTCTAAAAATTAATATAATATTAACTATTAATTACTAATTCCTATCAAAAATGGAATTTCTTGCATCACTGGTAAAGGAAAATTGGTGAATTAGTTTAAATACTATTTAAGGTGATATAAATGCCAAGGAAAAAATTATGTGTATAATATGCACATCGAAACTTAAGCATTATCTCTTACTCTTGTCGGTTATTTTTGCTACTTATTTTTGTCCTCCAAGAGCCTACTATTTTACATTTCGTAAAGTGCCGTAATTTGAGTTTTTCAGGCAAAAACCTGCTGTTTAAAAAAAAACCATATATACTTGAAAATATTTAAGAAAATTTTCCACTCTGTAGGTCAATAATTATACGCGGATTGTATTTGAAAATTTATCGAACAAAAAAAAAACAAGATATATAAGTTTGCTTAAAAAAAAAGGTCAAATACACCGTAAATAATTAAATTCCTCATTTAATACACCGTAATTCAAAATGTTTAGAGGCCAACTCTCAAATGTCACACTCATCTCTTACACCTGTTAATTAACAATATAAATAAAAGGTCTAATTCATTGAGGCAGATAAATTGAAATTCTTCAGCAAGGTGTGTATGTACATACACTTGTCTTTTTAGAAACACGTTACGTCTACCTCATGTTAATTATTAGCACTTATAAGGAATCGTCACTCACCTTTTACCCCTCGCTACGTATTTTTTTTTTGAATCCACTTTATGATGATAAATGATATGCAGCCATCGATCATACTAATAATGATGTTATTAGGCTTGTAGATACAAAGTCTCTTATCTTTCAGTTTTCTAATAAATTAAAAATGGGGTTGGGTTGGGTTGGGTTGGAATAATATAAATCAGAAAATTAACTGCCTACCTTTAGTTTTTAGTTTTAAGATGAATTAAAGTAAGAAAAAATTAGGAATCTAGGAAGGAATCTCTACTTTCAAATCATGAATGAACATTTTTGCATTATTTTTTAATTTTGAAATCAGTATATATAGTATGCAAATAAAATAGCTTAAAAAGCTTTTACAACATATCTTGTGTTTTTGAAACAAATTGTACTTAACCCATGCCCTAAAATCTTTTTTTGTCCTTAAGAACTCTAACAATTATGCAAACAGAAATACTCTTGTTAGAAAAATTTGCTAAAATGCAAATAAATTTCTGTGAGCTCTTGCGATCTCTGTTAGCTAATCAACCATAAAATTATATTCAACAGAGATTTTGTATTCAAGCCTAATGATAGAAATTCATTTCTATTTAAAAAATAATTTGATAATTATATTTAAATATAATTCCAAATCATTAGACTAGTCATACGATCCAGCAACTCTTTAATATAAATAAATTATAAGATGGAAGATGACCCATCGAAAACTTACCGCAAGGCATAACTGCTAGGAATTTTTGTTTGATAACTTTTGGCTCAAAAACTCTTTTTTATACCCGAACGCTTTCGGCAGCGAGTTATACCCTCTAATAATTTTAAAATGGCTAGTCGCGTAAATTATTCGAATAAAAAGTTTTTGAAATTCCCTATACACGTTTACTTTTTTTTGAATTATCGGAAATACGGAATATAAAAATAAAAAAAATCAATTTGACTTAAAAGATACTGTATTATTTTCAAATGCTCTAAAAATTACAATTCTATGTTAGAACTTGCCTATTTCATTCGCGATATTGTAGAAAAACATGTTATGTTTATTCTATTATTAATAAAGATGCAGGTTTTTTAGAAAAATATTGTTTTCAACTAAACATCTTCAAAGTAGACTTTGTAAAAGCAAAGGAAGCAAAGAAAGGGATTCCAAAACTGCAAAATTGCATTAAATAGTTTGGACATTTTGCAGATAAAATTTAGTTTCTAATGAAAAGAAAAAGCATTAAATAGAAAAGAAAGTTTTATTTATTAATAGGATAACCAAGCATACACTACTTTAAATTCCAAAGCTATCGGTGTCTGCTTCATAGTTATTTTTATCATTTTCTTCAGTGTGTTGATTCTCTTGTACAGCTTTGTCGAGAGCTTCGTAAATCACTTCTTTGAAAAAAATAAGTTCATTTTATGTGTCTCGTTCTTTTCCGTAAGGTACTTCAATAGTTTTGCAATACCTTTCTTCTTATCTTGGTTTTAGCTATTTCAGTATTTAGTTCTCTTGCGCATATTTGGGAAACCTCTTTTATATAAACATTTTCGTGTACATAAATCATTTTTGTAAAACGCTTCCCCCCTTACAAGTGGTACTCCAATTTTCCCATTAAAAATTATTATTCTCTCTAAAGGTTGGAACTTAAAATGCCAACAGCCTCGTTGCTTTATTACTTTCTGAGTTTCAGTTTTCCAATCATTAACCTCAACATCAGTTCCAACTCTGTAAATAGTGCCAAACTTTTTAATTAACTTAACATACTCATCAGAGTGAATAACTTCTGTGTTTTCTTTATATACCCTTTCAATTTAACAAATACACGATCAGGGGAAATATAAGAGCGCCCATAACTGGAAAAAATACTGGAGTTATTTTTGATAATTTTGAGCGTAGATTTAAAGAATCCATTGTACAGGAAGGTTGAAGACAGATTTTTTTTTAATTAAAAATTAGCATTGACCATAATATTTTGACAATAAATTTGACATTTCCAGAATTCTTGTTACTTAGCCTTTAGCAATCTTAATGATCTTTGCGAGGTACATAAACAAAACCCCTTTGTGTATCCTTTTTTCTTGCCTGAAAAATTTGGCAAGTGATATTTATTCCAATTAACTACAAAATTCTATTGAACCAGCTTTTACTAATATTATAGAGAATAAATCTATGTGTTTTTAAGAGAAAGCAATGCTTTAGAAATATTCCTTTACCATTTGCACAAAATCTATGTAATTATTAGGAGCAGGCCTAAGGGATATGATTAAATGGGCCTCTTAGTCACCTAACTTGGCTGACAAAAATAGTTAAAGAAACTTTTCATCGAGTTTATGACTCGATTTCAAACCGGACTTAAAAAAAAAAAAAGGAGATGTCTCGACCAGTTAGATGGCTAGAAATTTATGTATGGTTCTTAGGTCAAAAACGTTTAACAATTTAACAAAACAATTAACAACTTTCTTTAAAAACAAATTTTATCCTAGCAGTTATTCCGTTAGACACATTATCAGTGGGCCATCTAGTACCAAACAAATATCTACCTTAAAATTGATGCGCGCTACCTGATTAAATGAGTTATAAAGTAATAATAAAACGTGATAATATGCTCTCGCCATATTAAAATGAGTAATATATATAAATACAGGGTGGTCCATTTAAATTGAAACATCGCAATATCTCGAAAACTAAACATGTATCCAGAAAATGTTCCATGCGAAGTTTGAATTGTTTCCAGGGGGCCATAAAATGACGTCATTGGTTTGATCTTGAGTTGACGTCTTCAAGGTCAAAAAAGGCCAACTTCACTTTTTTGCATAGAAACCTCTATTTTTTTTAATAGTATTTGATTTAGCGTTAAAAAATAAATAATTTTTATCTGACACTTTTTTACATGCGACCTTTCCTTTTTAAGATATTAATTCTTGATTCTTTTACGCTGTTTTTCCTTGACAATGACATTTGCCCTTGTAGGTAGTATCTGATGATCTATCAAAAGGAGTGAAAGTATCTTATGATAGAATTTTATTGTCAACAGATTCGAAAACTTGAAAATAAAACGTACAAAGTTCAAATAAAAGAAATTGAAACAAAAAAAGTCAGAAAATTATTTCAATAAATGTTCAAAGTGTTGACCTTCCACTTCTATAAATTTTTCGACTCGCTTTCTAAACGATCGATGAATAGAGTGCAGCATCTGTGGAGTTATCTGCCTGCAAACCTCCATGATTCGCAGCTTTATATTTTCGGGAGTCGTTGGTGGATCGCGATATACGATCTCCTTCAAATAACCCCATAGAAAAAAATCTAAGAGCGTTAAATCAGGTGATCATGGCGGCCAGTGGACTGCTCCACCGCGACCTATCCAACGTCCATTAATGTCACGATCCAACACTTGGCGCGCAACGTGAATATGTGCAGGACAACCATCATGCTGGTACCACATATTTAGTCTCACTTTAAAACACACATCTTCCAAAAATACTGGTAGAATCTCTAGCAAAAAATTATGGTATTTTTGGCCTGTAAGGACACCATCAATAAAATAAGATCCTATGACTTTATCATTGATGATGCCACACCAATCATTCACAGACCATGGTCGCTGATGTTCTGTCGCTCAAAACCACCTAGGATATTCAACTGCTTAATAATGCATGTTATGACGATTACCTACACCATAGTTTGTAAATGAAGCTTCATCGGTGAATAAGACAAGCGCAGAAAGAAATTGTTATTTTCATGCAACTGATTTTGAGCCCATTTATAAAACAACACTCGATTTTGGAAATCATTCCCGTGAAGCTCTTGATGTAACGACAAGTGATACGGATGAAATTGTGGCGATTCCAGAAGTAGAAGAAATTGATCGTGAGCTGACTCCAGGATTACTGCAGCTAAAACGGCAATTTCATTATTTTGACTGGTAATGCTTCTCTTTCGTGATTGATTTATCGTTCTCACACTTCTATAAAGTGGTTCACTAGACGATAAAATGATGCTCGCGATGGAAGTCGCCGTTGAGAATGTCGCATGGTTAACAGTTCAATGGCTCTATTAATATTCTGTTCAGATTTACCATAGATAAGGACCATTTCAACTTTTTCATTTTTTGTTAGGCATGCCATAGTCACTAAATAAAATAGTCAAAAACTTGATAACTGAACGAATACTGTAAACCAAAATAATCTCTCATTTACTATTCATCAGTATTTGTTTACAATCGTCTGAAATACTTGGGATAAACACGTGAGATCTGTTCACTATAGAAAATCTTCGTATCATAACAACTTGTATTTATCATTGATTAATAGTGCCTCGTCACAACAATATTGAAGAATTGCTGAACCAAAGCTATTCCCGTTTCTAATGTCGTTGTCAAAAGAATCAAGAATTAATATCTTGAAAAGAAGAGGTCGCATGTGAAAAACTGTCAGATGAAAGTTACTTATTTTTTAACGCTTACTCAGATACTATTAAAAAAATAGAGGCTTTTATGTAAAAAAGTGAAGTTGACCTTTATTTGACCTTGAAGACGTCTACTTAAGGTCAAACCAATGAATTCATTTTATGGCCCCCTGGAAACCATTCAAACTTCACATAAAACATTTCCTGGATACATGTTTAGTTTTCGAGATATTGCGATGGACCATTCTGTACATTTAAAGTATACTTAATTATAATTTTAGTAAGAAATTAGGAAACACAAACTATACAAATAAAGTGACAATATTTTCTTGCGTTTTAAAATTTATATTCTATTATTTCAAAATAATTTATGACGTTATGTCGTATATTTTCTCATAAATATAAAATCATCATAAATACGGATCTCAAACTAAAAATAAGAATTTTTATCCTTATATTAATTTCCACCAGGTTTGTGTTCACGCAAATTTATTACTTATTATAATATATCGAATGCATATAAAATATTATCAAATTTTAATCCTGCATGAAAGATAATAAACCTTTTAACCTACATCTACCTTTTTAAGAATATCGTGTTATAAACGTTAGCATTTTTAAAAGTTTATCAATGATTAGCACCAAAAATGTATTTCGGTATCTCTGTATGCATGTATGTGAAAAAGTTGCAGACTATACAATCACACGTATTACGTAGTGTGAGTTCTAAAATTGCAAAAGCCCTTCTTTTTTATTTATTTTTTTAAATCAAAAGTGAATTGAGATGCTGGGTAGCACATAACAACCGACCAATTTAATTTTATTTAAAAAAGTTACTTTTGTCGGATTTAGAGATAATTAATGTAATATAAAAACAGCTGCGACGTTTCTGGACTTAATGTAAAACTAGTATAAAAGATCAAACTATTATTCTATGGTTTATAAAAAAATGTTTATACTGCTTTAGAGAAAACTCTGATTACTCCAATACTATAAAAATCCAGAATTATCTAAAAATTATAGGCCAATCTCACTGTTTCAAATATTTTCAAAAAATTTTATCAACTCATTTAATTGTGACTTTAGCAAGGTCTTTGACTATGTCTTGTATGATAACCTCGTATGCAAACTCAAAGCATACTTTTTTAGAATCAAAAGATTTATCGAGATTTTCTATCAGTCAGAAAGCAGAAAAATCAAGGATGTTATTTGCTGATGCGTGTCACAGGTGCGTGATATAAAATTAAATTTACTTTGGAAGCTCACATGTGGATTAAAAGAAAAATTTCTCCTTATCTACTGCTCGTAGCAAAGCGAAATCAATTGCAGAAGCTTTAAGAGTCAGTTTTTGACAAAAATTTATATGAATTTCTTACCAGTCCCATCTTGGATAGTTAAGACACTAAGAGAGTTATTCCAGAACGAAAAAGTTGTTGTCCTGGAATTTCGGAAATAATCTATTGCCTCATAAAGATATACAAATTGCTTGATGATTTATAAAGAAGAACTGAATAAGATCCTTACATTTAAAACCTCAAAATTAATTCCTTCCAAGCCAAATGAAGCTCTATTTAGTCTTATATATATCTAATAAAATTAGGTTTACCTTAAGCATAACTTAAATGGATCTGGTGCCCGCTTTTTTAAAGATATTTTTTATTTTGTGTAGGAGGTTTTACTATTATAGAATATTATTTTAGATAAAATGCTTGGTATTAATAGAAGTAATGCAAACATTCCTTCAAGAATACGACTTTTAAGGTGATAGTTATAGTGATTATACACGTAATACACTGGCACAAAAGGCAAGTGCTAAGAAACTATGAAGGTGACTGTGGATATATTTGAAGATCTGCTTCTGCAAATGGCAATGTTCGGGAAAGACGTACTTTGGCAGTTAACTCCACTGTCTTTGTATATTCTATAAGACGTATGGCCCTCTCCTTTTCAGCCTTAAAGCATGTTAAATTATGTATGAGGTTCATTTGTGAGAGATGAACTGTGTCAACAGATAAACGAATCTAAGTAAGCTTGTAAAGCATTAAAAGCTGGTGCGGTGTATACAGCCTTTTCGTTTTAAAGAGAACCTCAAGAAGCTATATTGCTTCCAAGCTCCACACCTAACAAGGGAACTGAGAATGACAGCGGCATGGTAAGCTGGGACATAATAAGAGGCAGCCTTCTTTGAAAATAAATCAGCCTGAATCTTAGCTGCGTTAAACTCAATTAGATTACACTCACCCTACTCCAAAGTGGGGTTAAATTTGGCATTAATTATTGATTCCTAATGCAGTAATCAGGTAAATGCAATCTTATTTTCTCGTATTTCCACATCAACAAAAGTCCACTTGTCATAAGTGTCTAAAGTTAATAGTTTTTTAAATATTTGTTTTTACGGTTCCAGTGTATTATTTGTAACATGAAGATAAAATAATAATCAACTTGCGTTGGATAATATCTGAGTAGTATTGCTGTGATTTTTAACAATAACCAATGAGGATGCTAACAAAACTAATAAAAGAAAATACTAACCACAAAAATTGCTTAAAGTGAGCACAACCTTGCCTGTTACATTTATAAATGATGAACTAATCGTTGCTGTACTCTTCAAAGTATTGGGATATTATTTTTAATTTTCTGGCTATAGCGAAAAATTCTTTCTCGAATATCACCTTCAGTTTCTACTGGCGTATCGTAAATGCGTCATTTTAAATCACACTAGAAGCAGAAATCCGTAGAATTTAAATCTGGTGATCGAGCAGGCCACGATAAAGGTCCTGATCGGCTTACACACTAGTATGGATGAACTCTATTTAGAGGCTCTCTTATTAATAATCTAAATTGAGGTTGAGCGCCATCATGCATAAAACACATATTCATGGGTGTTTGTAAAGAAAGATCTTCCGATAGACTGGGCACTTGTTCTTTAGGGAATTGTAAATAACTTTGACCATTTAGCTGGGTGGTAACTCAACGGGTCCTAGTTAATATTGTCCAAGCATTCCTGCCCATAAATTAATTTGAAACTTTACTTGGTGGCGGGTTTGTCTTATTGCATTGGATCAAGATTTTTGGCTGCATAAATGTAAAGATTATGCGAGATAATCGGTTCATCCCTTCAAAATGCTGCTTCGTCTGAAAATAATATAACCAGAATAAAACGCCGATAAACCGTTAAAATAGACCAATTCCGTGATGGATATTGTTCGACAAAGTTCCGTACGACTACACCAGTTATGATTGCGAACCACAAAAAAGGCTTTTTGAAAATTTTATTTAACCCAGTATTTGTAAAATAAGCAAACAAGATATGCAGAATAAAGGAAAATATATATTTGTAAGAAGTTGCATGATTTATGACTAGTGAACCTTTTTTTGCTGTAAAAATACGATAAAATAAAATTTTTTATTCAGTTGATGCATACAAAGTGGCATAAAAAAGTTAGGATAAGTTATTAGTCGACGTAGTGCTATAAGAGGCGCCCTCAAAGAGTTTGATTATAAAAAAGAATAGACTCTTGTTTCTCATACTGAAAAACCTTCCTATACCGAGTTTTATGGCAAAATCTGAAATGTTTTGCAAGTAATAAGGAAATATATATAATAGAAAATAAAGGTATAACTTATATACCTTATATCTCGCTAATTATGAACTTTTGGACAAAGGTATGTTTAGGTTAATTCACATATTTGGGTCTGTAGTATTTCCAATTTTGAGATTTCTCAATCATTTGCAGACACCATGTGTAAAGCTCTAGGCCAGAAAACTTATAGTTACAGATTTTATTTTAAAAAGTCTTCTTCTAGATTTGTTTCTTTCTAAATTTGCTAAAGTTCTGCTAAGCACTAATCCACTTAATTTTGTTTGTTAATATGTTCGAATTTCGATTCTTATTTCGTACAAATTCAAGACTTTAGATATTTTTTTATAAGACTGCTGGTATGGTCAATAGTTTAATATTGACCATTTAGTCTTAATTTTATTATTATTGTTGTGTTGTTGGTAGTATTATAACTAGAAATATTACAAGGCAGAGTTTTTCTTGGGAAGAACTGTCTTTAGAAGAACTGAAAAATGGTCATCATAGTATAAATCTCAAGCGTTTAATATTAATTATATTTGGTGAAATATTTAAAAAATATATTAATGGAATTATGTTTTATCGATTTTTTTATGAAGGAGAATTTTTTGTTTAATTCTGTTCCTGAGCGTCATCTATTAGTCTCATGTCTTTTTCTCTAAAGTTATGGTTCCGCTTGTGTAGCGGACGCATGCAGCCGCTGCTATGTTTGGCTGCTTAGTAGGAAGTGGTTCACCTTGTGCAGTGGAAACGCAACACGCAAGCCTATTTAAAAACTTGAGAGCAGACTCGGGCCAGTCTAGTCACTTCCTTTTGAAAGCCTTCATGCTGAAATAATGAATCGTGGTGCATTATTAGCTCTTTATTTGTTAGACGAAGAAGAAGACGATGCTGTTGTGCGTATAACTATCAGCAATATTCAGAGAAGACCACAGCACAGAAATACGGAAGGAACGTATAAAAATTTAATATGCAAATACCTAGTGGACGACGAAGAAAAGTTTCAGCAGTTCTTTAGACTAACGAAAGAACAGTTTTACTTTTCTGTTAAATCAAAAAAATCTGCCATTAAATCAGACATTGAAAAAGCGTCCACCAACATGATTCAACGACCGATAACAGCTGAAGAAAAATTAGGTGTTACGTTAAGGTAAACAAAAAATATTTATTATTATGACAAATACTATACACAATTTAACTTTTTGATCGTTTTGATAATGGTAATCATTATCAGATCGTTGCCAGATTGAATCTTTATCCATATTTAATGAGCATCTGTCTTGCTGTTGAGGTAAATGTATTGGCTGATTCTTATTCACATTATATCTCGAATCTGTAGAAAGATTAAGTGAAGATCTCTCTTGCTGTTGAGGCAAATCTTTTTGTTGAAATGCTAGCGATTGTAAATCATTATCAATCTGCAAATGTTAAAGTTTTGCTTTTGCAATTATATGCGGGGGAAGCTGTTTTACACTTAAAGCAATACTTCTATAGAACATATCTACATCGTCTTCTTAGGCAACATTGGTTTTATTCACAAATGTTTCGACGATTTCCTCTCTGGCCTTTTTGTTTTCTTCAAGTATTTTTGAAATATTATCAGTCATTTTTCTCTTAGATAGTCTTGCAGGGGTGTAGGTACTTTGCGCACTAGAAGTTGATGGCGAGGCAGTAGAAGAATGTTCTAAGTTAGTTGTACTTTGTGTCTCTTCTACCAAATTATGGTCTAAATCGGAAAATGCCTCATCATTGCTCTCCTGTGTCTCTTCATCTATGTTGGATATAGTACTGAAAAACAAATAAGTTTTTTATCGAAACTTTACATTATTTGCTACTTTTATTTAAAGAAAACAGTAACTATTACCTTCTTTCCTCTGAAACCGTTTCAAGAAAAAAAGGACAATTGAACAGAGGCCACTTTTTGCGCTTTACCGCGGTTCCTAATTTGCCACTCCTTTTTAGTCTCTTGTATGTATCGCGAATGGACCTCCATCTCTTTTTGCAATCACCATCTGTAAAAATAAAACAACTTTTTTATTTCAGATACCTGGCTACTAGTGAATCCTTTAGGTCCCTCGCTTTTGGGTTCCGGATTTCACACTGCCACATTTCCAGAATTGTCAATGCTGTTCTTTCGTCGATATATAAAGGATTAGTATCTGTTTTAATACCTTCCCTTAACGAAAATGTATGCAAGCAGAAGGCGATAGAATTTTGGGAAAGATGGCAATTTCCCCACTGTGTCGGAGCAGTTGACGGAAAGCATGTTCGTATAGTGTGTCCAGCAAATAAATAGTGGATCTTTATATTTCAACTATAAGAACTTCTTTTCAATTGTACTCTTGGCTGTGGTTGACGCTCAATATAAATTTTTAGTGGTGGACATTGGATCTTATGGCAAAGAGGGTGACAATGAAATATTTGCCAAATCTACCATAGGCAAACAGATATATACCAATAGATTTTGTTTTCCTCCGGAAAATGTTGTGCAGGGCACACAGACTAATTTGCCTTACGTCATTGTCGGAGATGAAGCCTTTCGACTTCATCCAAATATAATGAAACCCTACAGTAGAATTCAAGCCCGAGAAAGTTTTGATAAATCTTTTTTTAATTATAGACTCAGTAGGGCTAGAAGAGTGTCAGAAAACGCTTTTGGATTATTACGCCAAACGTTCAGAGTTTTTTTTACGCCACTTGCAGTTAAGCCAAGCACTGCAGATTTATTAATAATGGCAACAGTGTGCCTCCATAATTTACTGAGAGAAGATTTTGATGACACCAGAAAACGTATTGTAGAGCTTGGGCCACGCTACACTAGAAGCTCGGGAGCCACAATGCACTTTTGCTCTTTTGCTTGCCCACACGTGAAGAAGAACAGGCTGATTTTATATAGTTTATTCTGTGTGTCTGCCGAGGAGAATTTTATTTATTTAATAATGTATTAAATTACTTTCCTTAGAAAATCATTTTGAATGTTATTAGCAAAGTGCGCGTAACTTATATGGATAAGAACCAAATTTTTGGCCAATCTATTAGACAGAAGGAAACGGTTATTTTTTTTATTATAGATAACATGTAAAACGTTTTGAAAAATGAAAAAAGTTTCATTTCAATATTGAGATGCATTTAATTATCAAATATAGCTAATATCACCGCGCGATGTATGTATCTGATAAGATATCCCCAGTTTAGGTTGATTAATATATAATAAATACTTAAATAGATTGATTTATTGGTTATATTTTATTTGGGTTTCAACAATTTTAAGGCAATTTAATTTATTTCACTATTATTGGGCATACAGTGAGTTTGATTTTGACTTTTTGTTTTGCTTTTTTTGGTTTTATACAGTCTTCTTTATGGTTCAATAATTTTATTGGTTAATGGACCAGAACTTCCAGCAGATGCTATAAAATCTGAATGAATTCTTTTTTCATTATATTTTTTGCTAATTGCCAGTATAGTGGGTTCAAATTGAAATAACCATTTTTTTAACAACATCAACTTCCTCTTAAGATTGCATATTATCTACTAGTTTTATTAAATCAAATTTTAATCGATCTTTTTCACTTCCTAATATTTTCTCCCAGTTCTTCTTCCTTATTATTACTCTATATACAGGGTGTTTTTTAGATATTGCGACAAAATTCAGAAACGTGTTCTTTGGACAAAAATTCGCAAAAAAGTTCCTATAAACATAGGTCCTAAACCTTTTAGATTTTGAGCTACAAGGTGGTAAAGTTTTAACAAAAAATAATTTTTTTTCGATAACTTAAATACCCCTGTAGATATTTGTCCAAAGATTGGTATGTAAGTCTGTGTATCCAGAGCTATTTACCAACATACTTTTAACATTTTTATGTTCTCCAGGGGCGTGTGTGCGGGTTTTTCGCTGAATACTTTTATAAAGAAAAATAGTACGCCACTGGTTTTTCTTGTATTAAAAAATATTTTTAAATTCCCCGTTTTATTTGCAACATTTTTGATCCCTTGGACTTACTTACTTGTCCGTTAGATGCACGGTTTTCGCACAAAAAATTAAAAAAGATTTTTCTACTTTGATCGCTATAATTTAATGTAAATTTATTTATTTATTTTTTGTTTAGGACCTATGTTTATAGGAACTTTTTTTCTTATTTCTGTCCAAAGAACACGTTTCTGAATTTTGTCGTAATATCTAAAAAACACCCTGTATACCAGACTAGTGATGTAAAATAATCAAATAACTACAAAGTAATCATTGCTAGTGAAGAATTTAAAAAATGAGTCCCGATTTATGAAATGTAATGTTCATTTGTGTTACTTCTTTACATCAGTAATAACTCAGAATGTATAGGTAAAAATAAAATAAACTTTAGTAAATTTGAACGATGAACCGCCTCGCCTGAAACTGACTTCCAAGTAACATTAAATAGAAATAAAATTAACGAAACATTTCTACTTACCAGGATGAAATTTTTTGAGCTCGCAAATTAGAACTTTTGGAATAATGTTTATTGCAAACATTGCGAAATGTTTTAGTCTCCATTATAAACACGTTATTCCACTTTAATACTTTAATCTTTGTATCACTTGCAAAAACGAATAATTAATATACATAAACGAAACGTAAACAATTAATATTAAACAACCGCAATACACAAAAGACAAACTGAGGTTAGGTTCGTGTACGTACTACGTATGCGCAAGCAAAAGAGCAAAAGTGCATTGTGGCTCCTGAGCTTCTTGTGCTACCAGATATAGCTGATGGGCAAGAAAGAAGAAATATATATAGCACCTTTAATAAGAGGTGGTGGATATGCCAATGCCGAAGGATTTACCGTAAGGGAAAAATTTAAAGATTTTTTTATGACCAAAGGAAGAATACCTTGGTCTTAACTTACTCTATAATTTAAAAGACAAATATATATATATATATATATAATATATATATGGGTGTCCCATTTAAAAATATTGAAACTGAGGTTGTTTCTTTTATTTGAAACACCTTGTATAAAAAAATTCTATCAAAAAAAATGCGAAACTAAAAATAAGAACCGACGTGTGCGAGCCTTTTTCCAAAAAACAAATACTTTAATTTTAAATGAATTAATCCGCTACTTCACGGATGCACTATATAATAAATTTCAATCTGCTTTATTATTAGCAAAAAAAGTCTATAATACATACCTGTTTTACCCTCAATGCGAGATGCTATTTCTTGCCACACATTATCTTTGGCAATATTATCTTTATATTTCTTATCCGAACTGTCATACAAACATTTGTGAAATGACACCAATTCAATCAATGCCATTTCCTCATCATGGGAGAAGTGTTTATCACCATTAATCTTTTATTTTTATTACGCAAAATACGAGAATTAAAAAATAAAAGACCCAAAAACACGTGTGAGGTGCAACGACTGCTCAACCAGCGCGTTCAGACTGGTCCCCCTATCAGTCGATGCACCCGTCGCATGCGATGCGCTGCGACCGACGCGCTAGTAGACCCAATGTCAAAATGCCCCCCACAGACTTCGTTCTTTTTCATCCGTTCACATCGCCGCGATTCGGAACGTCATGTTGAATCGCTGAATTTTTTTAGCCAATTAGGGGACAGCATTGCCTTCAAATTGCGGTGCTTGCTAAAAAAGTTAAAAAAAAATATTTTGAGATACAAAAAACACCATTTCTATCTTACCATACTATTTTCCGACAAAGAATCTTCTTCAGTTGTATCCAAACTCGATATGCTTTCTCGGGGAGTTTCTTGGTCGCTTAAAAATACCAAATTTTGGAAATACCATAAATGTGGCTTGTAAAAATCGTCCGTCCCAGCTCCAGACCTTTGCGAATCATTAATTTTTTTTAATTCTTTCCTGAATGCGCCGCATAATGAATCTATTTTATTTTTTATTGTTTGTATTGTTGCGTTTATACCAACTTCTTTATATTTTTCTAGAAGAATTTCGTACGCCTCATTTTTTTTGTTTCTGTCTCTGTACCACAGATTTACAGAATACCAGATGCGAAAGATCGCGGATATAAGCTCCCGATATTCGATGCCCTTGAAAAGGATGGTTTGGACTGGCCGCATCAATGCATTTTTAAGTTTTTTTTTGTAGGGATAGATGTTCTGCACTATAATTTCGGTGGGATATTATAATGCATTTATAATGTCAAAATAGAAATAGGCTTAAATAAAACAGAATGTAAGGGTTCTTGAGCTCATTTTTATTTCATTTAACAGATTTAAGGATCTTATTTAATAAAACATTCAAGATGAAACAAAATTTTTAATTTTCTTTTAGTTTTATCTGATTTTTTGGCAGATCATAAATCTCTGTTGGCGAATTTTAAAGTATAAAATATTTTAAGTCGTATAAATAATTTTATTAAATACTGGAAAGGAAAGTTATCACATGGGTGAGTAAAATTAATGCTTTTCATTATCTCGAAATATTAACTTATTAACTCATCTTTTGGAAATCTAAATAACGTCGTTCCTCCACCACTGTGGCTGGAACAATAAAGATATATACACTTATACCCCCCCATTTCAACAAAAATAATACTAAAAAAATATTTAAAAAAAATACAAATATATTATTTCAAATTAATTATTAATCATAAACACGCGTACTACGCAAAGAAAATTAGAAGCACGCGGCGCGGAGGCTTGCAGTAAATTAAATGCCCCTTGCCACCGTACTAGGCGGGTGATGGAAATCCATCACCCAGGAGGCGTGTCTGAAGTCTGGCGCTCGCACGCGTATTTTCGATCAGTTTCGCATCTGTATTCTGTAAATCTGTGTCTGTACTCTAAAGATTTAATGCGCCATAAACAAGGAAACTGTCTATACATATCGATAAACTCGATTATGAATTTTCTATTAAGAGTTTTTTGGTCTATTTTTAATTACGACTTTCAAAATTTAATAAATAAACCACAATAACGCACAACACGCTTGAACCTGTTTATTCTCCGATTTCCCGCCAGCGTAAAAAGACCGACGATTGTGACCGAAATCTTCACACACTATCAGTTTAGAACGTCAAGTGATGAACCGTCGTTCCAAAATGAAGCTTCGACAGATATTAAAACCGACGTTGCAACACGGCGGTTTTCCACCACACTCTTCGGTTTTTGTTAGTTTTAGAACGACGGTACTAATCGCGGCGATGTGAACGGATGAAAAGGAACGAAGTCTGTGGGGAGCTTAAGGATGCACGGATATCAGCTGCAGCAGCGTCTGCAAGCAGTGGCTGCATGCGTCCGCTGTACAAGCGGAACCATACCTTTAAGGCAAAAAAGGCCTTAACAGTATCTGAATATATGTTTTACAGCAAGCTGCTTTTTTATTTTATGAGTAAGTCATTTTATTATTTAGTTTCTTAGAATCAGTATATTTTTTGTCTCTTTCTTTATTGGCTTTTACATTTTTTAAATAATAATAATAATAATATCTTTGCTATTTTCTTGTAATTTATTTATTTCATATCTTTGTTGATAAAAGGGTGTACTGCAAATTTTATGATCCACATCTCTTAATACAAGTTTATATTTTAAGCGTTCAATTAATAACGCAAAACATAATCTTTAATAAATAATATTGACAATAGCTGCAAGATAATTTAATAAAGATGCCAACATATCATGAGGCTTAATATTTTACGAATGCCTCATTTTTTACTACTTTATTGGTATAACGTCTTAACCCATGCCCTCCTATACATATTCCCTTTAAACTCGTCATTTCTGTGAAATCTTCCATTAGACTTCATTCCTTAGGTAGTTTTCCTATGATTTCCCTTTACCTACCTCAAGCACACCAGTGGTATATATAGTATCTATAATAAAATAAATGTAACAATATATAACGATATATTTAATAAGTGTCCAATGGCTATTTATAAAACCATGTTATTAATATTGTCGTAAAAGTAACAACCATAGATATTACCTATTGTTTCTGATGTTTCTATTATTTATTTTATTATTAGCTATTTTATTATTATTTGGCTTTATATTTTGCTTTCCATTGCAGAAGTACCTAATATTTTGTGAATTTGTGTGATATCTATAATATGCGTATGGTAAATAAAAAACAGACTTATTATGTTAGGGTTATATTCTTAGATATTTACAAAGTATATTTTGTCTATGGTCATCTAGTAAGAAGAGTCACTCAACAATGATGTTTTCTGTTAAAGGGTATATAAATGATATTATTATTCTAAGCTCATTCTTTGTACTAAAAACTGACTCTTTTGCTTACTTGTATTCTGCAACTTATGTGGGATAAGATGTTATAGAAAATATATCTATTTATGTAAAATATGTTGCTTTTTAATTATGGACCTTTAGGCATTTTTTATACTTTCATATATTAAGTACTGGTATATTTTACTTTCGTACTGGTCATTCTTGTATATACAATATGTTGTCTAAAATAGACAATAGAAAAGTGTTTGGAGTTTTGAAGGGTCTGCTGGACAAGTGGACCCACCGAAGATGGACTGAGTCCCCTGGTATGAGACAGGCCAAAGCGCACATAGGTGGGCCCTCTGCCTGTCTCACTAAAAATCTACTAGGTCTAAAAAGACGCGAAATTTGGTGACAAGTCTTTTAACCGGTCACTGGCACTTAAGAAGCCATCCCCATAGTATCGGTATTGCGGACAACCCGGAACGCCGATGGTGCTGTGAGGAGGATGAAACCGTTGACCATGTAGTCGAGGAGTGCCCAGCATTTACGCGCGCCAGGTTCAAATACTTGGGTAACACTTTCAGTGTACTGAGCGATTTTAAGTCCTTCAGACCAGAGAGCCTTATCGGTTTCTCTAAGGCCGTCGGGCTCTAGTAACCCCCGGTGGGGCATGACGGGTCCATCAGAAGACCTATATGCACAACTGCCCTGGCAGCCCACTGTTTCGTCAATTCCAATTCCAAAGTGTTTGGAACATATTATGGACAAATTTGGTAATTTTCGACCTTCAAAAAGCTCAAAAACGATTCACAGGGTGTCCCATTAAGAATGTTCCTCGGCTGTATCTCAGGCCCCAATAATCGTAAAGCGTTGAAAAAAAAATTTGTATAAAAGTGACCCAAAAAAAATAGCTGGAAAATATTTTGAAGTTCATTGGTCAACCGCTAGAGGGCGTTCTAGCTACTTAAAAACTTTAAAGTCTATTTTTTCCAAAAAACCTTTTATAACTTGCATCCCAAAATATTATCGAAATAATCTACAAAGTATTCCTGACAAAAATGTTTTGACAACCATTTCTGTCAAATGTCAAATAAAGTGGTGGGGAGAGTTTCTATCTTAAATAAGGAAAATGGTAAGAAGTAGGCTTTGGCTGCACCGATTTTTTTAAAACAACTTTTATTTAAAAGCTCTTTTAATGCTTTATTTTTCTACCAAAAAGATATTATTGGAAAATTTTCCTAAAACCCGCTAGGGGGCGTCTGCTTCTAACTTACGCTATTCGACTGATTATTTTAAGAAACTCAAATGCAACTATGTGTGTTTTTTTACGGTATTAAGAGCGGAGAACAAAGCTTAATAATTTAGTAAAAACCGCATTTTGATATCACGTCTCTAACTAAAGTTACAAAAAAAAATGTGTTCATTAGAAAGTGAAAACATCAAATATGGTCGTTAAGTTCTATTTACCAGCCGGGTTAAAAAAACTGGTGTCTAAATGAATCTTTGTGTAAAGAAACGAGTGGCGTTTATTTATACACTTCTTTATAAAGGAGTTTCAGTGGGAATAAATCTATTCAGTATGGGAAAACTATGCATAGGAACGTTTTAAATTTTTGGACAACGTAGCAACAAATAATACCACATGATATGCTAAAATAAGTTAAAAGAATAATATTGAAAAAATACAGCAACATATAAGCTGTGTTCATAAAGGAACTAAAAATTAAAGTTTATATAAGACTATCGGTTAGCAGTTTATTCGAGTATAAAAAAATAGGTAATTAAATTATGCTAATTTTGCATTTGTTTAAAAAACAAAAAGGCCGGTGACAACTCTGTGACAGCTGCTTAAAAGTTTTCGGTGGTCCTATAAATTTATCTCGATCAAAGTTTATTCTTTGACTCTAATTTAAAATGCGTCTGTCTTTGAAAGAGTCGGTAAATGTTATTAAATTTTTTTATGAATGTTTTGAAAATGCTACTATAGCTGCAAGGCTGTATGCTTAACGTTTTCCTCAAAACCGGCGTCTGAATAGGGGCATATTTCTTCGTTTGCCCCGTCGTTTTCGGACAATAGGTAGTGTAGTCCATCCAACCTACCGTAGACAAGGTCGCAGGAGAACGAAGGAAAACATAATAAATTGTTTGGCCTATATAGAATTTGATCCGCACTTAAGCATCAGAACTTTTTCAGGCGATTTAGGCATACCTCGTTCTGTAGTTCACAGAATTTTGCAGGAACACAGGTATAACACAATTTTCCAAAAATAAGTGCCTAGATACTTACTTAATTTAATTTTTTTGCATATAGATTTCATCCATTCCATATAGTACTCTACCAGGCATTAAATCTAGAAGACTATGACAGAAGACTAGATTATTGTCATTGGATGGAGAATATGTTGCTCGAAAATACAAATTTTCTCAACGAAATTTTATGGACAGATGAAGCAACTTTCAATAGTGACGGAGGAGTTAACAGACATAATATGCACTATTGGTCTGAAACTAACCCTCGTTGGATGCGCGAGATCCAGCATCAGGGAAGGTGGAGTGTTAGTGTCTGGTGCGGTGTAATAGGATCTCAGGTTATAGGTCCATTTTTATTTGATGAGAGCCTAACTGAAGAAAGATATGTTGGATTTTTAAGAAATGAGCTCCCAGCATTATTAGAAGAGGTGCCTCTGGTTATAAGAGCCAACATGTTTTTACAACATGACGGATGCCCGGCTCATTTCGCGGTACAAGTGCGAACGATCCTTAATCAGCGGTACCCTAATCGGTGGATTGGCAGAGGTAGCTTTTTCCCTTGGCTGGCAAGGTAATTTTATCGTTATAGAAACATTATTAGATTACATTGCATATACTTGCAGATCGCCAGATTTAAGCTGCCTTGACTTTTATTTATGGGGTAGAATAAAAGCCATTGTATTTTCTTCGATTCCTACCAATAGAGAAAATATGAAACAGCGAATAAGGGGCGCTATTCGGAGTTTACCAACCGCAAAAATAGAGGCAGCCGTGGAATCAACCCGACGAAGAGTTCAAAATTGTATAGAACAAGACGGACGACAATTCGAACACCTCGGCAGGCATTAGATTAGTGTAGGAATTAAAATAATATTATTTTTTATTCCATTTAAAATAAGCAAGATTTTTATCTTTTTTCAGTTTAATCGGTACTAAGTGCCAAAACTATCAAAATATTTTTGTCGTGTTACAATGACGCGTCGACGTTGATAAATATTTAAAATATTTTTATGCATAGTTTTCCTAGTTTTTCCATAAACATTGATTTATTACCTGATTTATTACTAATGAAACTTCCTGTATAAAGAAGTGTATAAATAAACGTCACCTTCCGGAATTTCTAAAAAGCTGGTATACCAAGATTGTTTCTCTATACAAAGATTCATTTAGACACCAGTTTTTTTAATTCGGCTGGTAAATAGAACGTCACGACGATATCTGATGTTTTCACATTCTAATGAACACATTTTTTTTTGTAACTTTAGTTAGAGACGTGATATCAAAATGCGGTTTTTACTAAATTATTAAGCTTTGTTCTCCGCTCTTAATACTGTAAAAAAACACACATGGTTGCATTTGAGTTTCTTAAAATAATCAGTCGAATAGCGTAAGTTAGAAGTAGACGCCCCCTAGCGGGCTTTAGGAAAATTTTCCAATAATATCTTTTTGGTAGAAAAATAAAGCAATAAAAGAGCTTTTAAATAAAAGTTGTTTTAAAAAAATCGGTGCAGCCAAAGCCTACTTCTTACCATTTTTCTTATTTAAGATAGAAACTCTCCCCACCACTTTATTTGACATTTGACAGAAATGGTTGTCAAAACATTTTTGTCAGGAATACTTTGTAGATTATTTCGATAATATTTTGGGATGCAAGTTATTAAAGGTTTTTTGGAAAAAATAGACTTTAAAATTTTTAAGTAGCTAGAACGAGCGGTTGACCAATGAACTTCAAAATATTTTCCAGCTATTTTTTTTGGGCCACTTTTATACTAATTTTTTTTTTCAACGCTCTACTATTATTGGAGCATGAGATACAGCCGAGAAACATTCTTAATGGGACACCCTGTACATTGATGCAATGAGAGAGTTTTAGTTCATTAGGGATTGGACAAATAGTGACACAGGGAATAAAGGTGACTTAAACACTTCGCCAGGCTGCTGCATTGTACCTACACCCTTTGAAGGAGGTTTTAGAAATCTGGAAAAAAATTTGAAATTTTGGGTATTCAAATTAAAGATCTTAAAGCTGTACAGTGCTTGAATTTTGCGGAGGAAAAAATAATACTTGCAGAAGATCAGGATAATAAATATGTTACGGCAAATAGACGAAGAATCCATCAAGTTTTATTTATCCAATTATCTATCAAAAAAACAGAGCATGTAGTAGGAGGTGAAGAAAGGTATTTAAAACTAATATACACACAAATCAAAAATAATGACTACTATAAATATCTCGGTGTAAGAATTACAAATAATTGTCGGAACACAAAGGAAATAGCAATTAGAATTGGTCAAGGTAATTCAGCAATCCGTTAACTAAATAGTATATAATCTGAAATAACCACATCACTCGAAATACAAGAATTAGAATATACAAAAGTATTATGAAAAGTATTGCTACATATTATGGATCAGAGCTTTGGATAATATAAAAAAAGACGCCTCCAAAATAAAAGAAACGGAAATAAACTGCTGTCGTAGATATTGCAAATTAACCAGAATAGGCAGAATAAAGCATACTAAAAACAGAAAGCGTAATGGCATAGACATCGACATCTTGAACACTATAAAATGCAAAAGGCTACAATAGTATCGCCATGTGACAGCCGTAACAAACTCGTTGTTATACATTGTTGTTTACATTAGGAACAATCAACATCGATACTAAGGCCCAATACAGACGAAGCAACACGACATCAACACGATACCCGAGCAACATGTCGCTCGAATGTTGCCGACGTGTGTCAGTATCCAGACGAGGCGATACGATATGAGATATTATCGGAACTTAAAACCAAATTGCCAGTTTATCTAAAGATGTCCAGTAGCGAAGAAGACTCTAGCGACGAAGAAGACATTTATATATTTATATTTGCGAAATCGGAGAAGAAGAAGACGACGACGAAAATATTGGGTACATCCTTATATTAGAAATAACAAAAGGAGAAGATTGTTCATCGCAGCGAGAGAATTGAGGCAGACTGATAAAAAATTTCAGGCCTTTTATAGGATGTCCAAAGAAAGTTTTCGACAATTATTAAGAGTTGTGGCACCTTTTTTTCTCAAACAAAATACAGTGATGAGAGAATGTATCAGTGCAGAGGAGACGTTACTTAAAACACTTAGGTAAGTAAAAAAATATATTTCTTTAGATTATAAAGTTTAATTTTTTTGACATTTTAAATATTTATAGTAAATATTATAGTTATTGGGATTTTAAAGGTTTTCCCAAAAAGTTTGATTGGTATGAGATTGTTCTTCCCGTTCATATTCATTTGGTGGTGAAGTGATTCCTATCTGGGCCTCGGATATTTCATTTGTACCAAGCGAATGTCGTGATGATTGAGAAACACTTCTTAATGAAGAGTATGGGTAATTGTGGAAAGAATAAGGTGCCAGTGGAAGAAAGTGGGGTTGTTATTGTAGATGGTCCTGAGCTTTTCATTATTAAATAACACTTCTGATGGTGCAGGTGATTCTTCATCTTCATGGTTATTTGCGGCAGTCTCATCCACTTGCAAAGCGACTTTCTGAAGGATTTGGTGCGCCTTCAATATTTCCTGGTGATTCAGTTGTATTTATTGGTTTGACATAAGGCAGAATAAATAGCAAATAATCATGAAGGTAGTATGGTTTCTTTGACTTTGCCGAGGAACCACTCGGGGCTGACTTCAGGCTGTGTACAAATGCTGATCGAATGTTTTTCCACCTCTCTTTGCATTCTTGATCTGAAAAAATAAATATATGTATTAATCGTTATTATTATTATTATTATCATTATTATATATGGCTTCTTTTTGTTTTAGATACCTAGGATCTGGTTGCACCTTCATGTCTTTGTCATTATATTTTCAAGTAGGACACAGTACTGTGGCAGAAATTATAACTGCCACAACACTGCTTATACGGCAAAAACTGAAAGATGAGTACATGAAAATAACAAATACTGAGGACTGGAAAAATATATCTCAGCGTTTTTATGAAGTCTGGAACATACCAAACTGTTTGGGAGCGATCGACGGGAAACATATACGGATTGAACAACTTCCTAATTCTGGCTCAACCAATTTTAATTATAAACAATATCATTCAATTGTTTTAATGGCAGTGTGTGATGCTGATGGTTTGTTTACTATGGTGGAAACTGGATTTGCTGGGAGCAATAACGATGGTGGGATATTTAGAGAATCCCGAATGCATTATTGGTTAGAAAGAAAAGGCCTTAACATACCGGAAAATTCACCTTTTCCTCATGATGATTCGCAGCAAGATTTCCCGTTTTATTTTGTGGGAGATAATGCGTTTCCGTTAAAGCAGTATATGATGAGGCCATATCCTTTGAGTTTAATAGATAACGAAAAAAGAATTTTCAATTACAGATAAAGTCGTGCAAGAAAAACCGTTGAATGTAGTTTTGGAATGATGACAGAAAAATTCCAAGTATTGAGCTGCCCAATTCGTTGTAGAAAAATAGAAAATACGGTAAATATAATAAAAGCTGTTTGTATTTTACATAATTTTGTCCGAAAACGGGAGGGGTCTCAGTATACAACATCTATAAATGAACCAACAAGAACCACAAATAGACCGCAAAACGATATTCTTTTGCAAGAAGAAGACATTAATTTACAGCCGACTTCAGGCCCAACGACACTGCGAAAATATTTGACTAACTATTTTATAAAACCACGTGTTGCTCTTCCTTGGCAAAATAAATATTGTTATTAGTGTATTTGTACCAAAATAAAATATTAAAACAACCTCAATTAGCATTAAATAAAACATTATTTGTTTGCAAATGTGTTTTAAATGAATTAATTTTGTTTGCAAATGTGTTTTAAATTAATGAAATAAATTTGTTACTTACCAGAAAACTTGGTTTCTTTTGATATTTCATGCCACGCTTTTTCGGTTATGTCCTGAATAATCTATGAATAATCCGATCGTTTGAAGTTATACAAACATGGAAATTTTTCCACTTCAATGACAATTTTAAACTATTGTCTCGTTCGGCGGCCATTGCCAAAAAAAAACAATATCAAGCAAACTGTTGCCTGGCGACTAAATAAAAATGTTGACGAGCAACTTGTAGCCACGTTATCGTATCCCTTTCATGTCGTATCGCGTCGTGTGAATAGCTGCATTTAAATATATGGCGGCGACATATTGCTCGGGTATCGTGTTGATGTCGTGTTGCTTCGTCTGTATTGGGCCTAAGACGGACATTTTTTATGCAGAACGCCTCAGGAAGCATTATTTTATTAACAAACTTTCACAAGCAACTGAAGTTTTTAATTAATCCTGAGTTCACAATTTTAAAACGAAGATAAATTTTCTTAAAACTAGCAATTTTTAAATCATATTAACACTCGGATTTTATTATTTTATGTCTACTAACTAAAACAACTATTTTTCATTGAAATTGTGATGGGCTTCAGTGGAAAAAGTGTGTATAATACATACAAATTTATTTATAATTAAAAAAAATAAATAAATAAAATGTGAATAATGAGAAGTAATATTTCGGAATCATGATCTCTGATTTAACTAAAGAAAGTCTTATCACATTGTCCATGTAGGATTCTACTGTATTAATAAAAATCTGGGTGCAGTTTTTAATCCTAATTTTATTTATTTTAAGATAATAATTTTATTTATCTTAAGATATTTTATAACAATCCGTTATGCCTACCCCGGCAGCGCGGTGGGTATATACCTGCCTAGCAGTCGTGTGGCCCTGGGTTCGAGTCCCAGACTTGGCATGGTCGTTTGTGATGTCCGATTTAGTTTTAAATATTAAAAATAAATACAAAATTATATATAGAGGCTTTTCGTGACTAAATGTGCTCAGCACAAGGTCAATAAATGAATTAAAAAAAAAAAAGAAACAATCCGTTATCCTGGTGCACAATCTGTTTTTTGCTGCTTAATCTAATTAATAAAGATCTTTAATGTGGGAATACTTGGCAATTTTATAGGTATCATAATGAGTTTTCCTTCTTCTATATTGCAATTACTTTAACATTTTAGTAAAAAAGATAAATCTTTGGTTAAAAGCATATCTCTCTCTCCCTAAGTAAATAAGGTAGATAATTTTAATGATTTTCATACACATAGGTAATATCCATTATTTTATCTGATTTAGAAGAAGAAATGCAAAAGATTTTTTAAAATGTTTATTAAAAATTTACGATTTCATTAAAGATTGTACAAGTTTATGAAGTGTACAACAAATCCTACTGCCTACGTACTGCCTCAAACAATAAGTAAAGTATTACAATAATGCGAATATCGTCAGGAAGTTAATGGTCAACAATTTTAACATTTATTTTAATTTTTTTGTTTTGTTTTTTTTATAAACTGTTCCAAAAATTCATGGTTATTTATAAAAATTTATTCGCAAATTTCTTAATAAATACTGATATTAGATACAGGACATGGTAAACAAAATATACTTTTATACACTTTTAAAAAATAAAATAAAAAATGGATGTTTCTATTTAAAAAAATTAAGTTGATAGTCGTAGTTCAATTTTGGTCTATCCTGTATACATAAATTCATTACCAAAAAAATCGTACACCCCCGAATATTAAATGAATTTGTTCCAACTTGCGCGTCTTCATTGTATAAATGATTGTATTCTTTATAACAATGTTTGAGGTCAATCTCTGTTCAGACAAGAGAACGTTCCGATTTTTAACATCTGGTCATAGTTATCTAGCCAATGACACAGATTTTGGAAATATCGAATGCGTAGTAAAACTACAACAAATACTATTTACACCTGGTGATTATATAAATATTATTAAATCATGCAGAAAGAAAAATCCACTATATTTGGGTTACCGAACAGATGGAGTGGTCACGTGATCGTTCTGCGCCGGAGGTGTGGAGCCTCGATAGGGTTCATGATTTGGGGTTTTATTTAATTTTATTAGTCGAGCGGCTTTAGATCGTTTTGGTTGAATTTTCTGCTATTCGAATATTTGAATCTTCGCAATATTGAAAAGTTGAGATTGTGTTTATTTTTTGTTAATTTGTACCCCCCATTGTCACCCCTTAAGAAAAGAGTAGGAAAACATTTGACCATTGCTGAAAAGGAAGTGAAACCCCAATATATTAACATAACTTTGAATAACAAAATACTTAAAAGGGATTATTATATCATTACCTGGCACAACCTCAAAATCGGTTTGGACCCATTTTACAGGCGACCGTATTATATTTAAAAAAAAGCTGTTAACAAAGCAAAGCCGTACGGTAAAATAATTTAAAATAAGTAGGCATAATTCTCCTCGTCTAAATCTGCCAAGGTTGCATCGATGGGCGGGCCTATATTTCGCGCACATCATTTACTCCAGCTGTTCGGTAATCCGACTATAGTGGTTCATAAAAGGCAAAAAGAACATTTTTTCTACTGCTAATATAAAAAAAATATTGTTACTCGGAAAGTAGATATAAAATAAATTCGCTCCAATTTAAAGTGAAAACTTAAAAATGAAACTCACCAACAAATTAACATAGAAAAAAAGCGTGGAAGACCACAGAATAAGGAAACTCCATAAACCAGCTTTAAAAATTTACTTCCAAACTTATAAAGACCTCTTAGGTGATCCAAGTATTGAGGATGACTTAGAGGGATATGATTGGCAACCGGATTTTGACATTGAAAATGTCTTTGACAATGACATTTTTTAGATAATCGTTAGTTCTCACAAAGAAACTCTTCCTCGTTTTTCCAATTATGATATACTTATGCAATTCTGTTATTTGCTTAGCTTATTATGTTAGTAAATAAAGTGGTTTAGTTGTTGCTTCTTTTAGTTTAAAATAAAAAGTGCTTTTAGAGGATTTTCTAAAAGGTCTGTAAAAGTTTTAAATAGTCACTTTTCAGTTTAAGTCTAGCTAACAAAATTTTCAGCTATTCATAAACTACTTTATAGAAAAGTAGGGCTGTTAGTCGAAATATATAGTCTAAAAAGAAAATACATGGTTTTGCATAAACACTCTAGGCGACAAGTTTGGCGTATGGTTCAGTTTTGTAAAATAAAAAAACCTAATAATCACTAAAAAGCCTAACCAGACCCGGCGACATTGTTTATCATAACTTCTAAAATTTATTATTTTTCACTAAAAGCTTACATAGTATAATTTGAAATAGTGCCTTGCAGAAATTATATCTGTATTCTAATTTACCGATTTTTAAGGTCATTCTAAACTTAATTGTATTTTCCCACGATTGTTATTTTAGCACTTGGTCGCATTGTGCATAACTACGTCCAATTGATGTTTCATTGTAATTTTCAGTACTTATTGGTCTTATAACGCAACTCTAAAAGCCATAAAACCAACCACAATTTGTTTTATTCAGAAATAAAATAAAAGTAACCTTTTGGTCAAAAATCTTTTTTCTATCCTCACTGAAAAAAAAAACCCAAAAGGATGGATGCCTTAAATGAGTTAGCTAAAAATAATTCGACGTAAAGGAGCGGAACGTGCACCCGTGATCTTCGATTGAGCTCGTGTAGAAACCTTACTTTCTGGACTAACCTTGTCCAAAGCTGCCGACTCCAGAACGGCTCTTATTAATCCTCTCAATTGCTTATTTTCTTTTTCTAAGAAGTCTTTTTCTTCTGCTAACTCCTTAGTATCGATGTAAGTCTTATTATACATTACCCAAAAATTTTCCAGCTTTTCCAAGCTTCGACAACATTCGTCTGGAAAACTTCGTTTAGCAGATGCTTTTAAAGCATCTCCATCAAAACTCGATTTACTGGACATGATTGCAGTTTGTTCAGTTTTTTTAGCTTCAATTGTGATATCTTTTATGGGAATAAATGAGGATTTATCAGTAGACTGCTTTGCAGATGTGGATACGTATTTACATGCTGCTCCTCTTTGAGGGCTTGTTTTGCTAACTTCTTGAGACTCTTCTTGCATTTGTGCAGGATCTAAAAAGTAATGAAAATGTTTATTAGAATATGTAAAAAAGCCTTAAACAATAGATATTTAATGATGATAGATGGCAATATAGTTTCAACAATCGTCAAGAAACGGAGAAAAATAGCATTGAAATTCTTACATATAAATTACTACTATAAATTACTAATTACCTACTATTTTAAAATAAAAGTGCAAAACTATACTAATTAGACTAAGCTACCTTAAGATGTATATTGCCAATAAATTCCTATAAACTACATGAGTTAAGTTATTTTAAAAAGTCATTATCTCTTACATTCCAGGTTATTCTTGAGGCTAAGTACAATGGAATTCTGAGGGCTTGAATTTAGGAATAACAGACACACACACATCTCCTGATGATATGTTTAATAAAATAACCTTATACAGCCTGTTCCTATCTTCAAGAAAGAATTAAGAACAAAGCACCAAGAGGTATCTCTTATGCATTTTTATAAAAATAAATAACTAACAGACAAACTCTTTCCAAAAACCTTAATTTTTTGGCGTGATCAGCAGAAAAGAACAAATTAAATTAAGTCATCTGTCTGGTCAATTATAATTGGGGGGCAAAAATCTAAGTATGAAACAGTTTAGGCTAAAAATGGCGTTTTCCGTTTGTAAGTATGGTGCAAAGTAATAAACTTCAACAGTCATGCTATAAAGACATTTTTTTTATGGTAAACACAAGCACAAGAGGAAAGTCCTATGTCACTCTTGGAGTGGTGCTTGCGCGACGATATTTGGCGGCATTTATCTTGAATCGCTGTAGGTTGTATGCGTCGGGAAATATGTGAGGTGGAAGCCCGTTCTACACAGAAGATGTTCTCCGGATGAATGAGTCCCGATACAGAGACGTCCTTGGGGTAGGCAGGTGGACTCGTTGTTGATGAGCCGCAACTGCTAGACGCGTCCTTTTTGCCGGAACAGCCTTGGGTGAAATCAGGCCTGCAGGCTTAGAGGAGCACTTATCGTGATAATAACGGTAGAATAAACAGAGATCAGCCACCTTTCTCCTGTGCTCCAGACTATCCAAACTCTTTGTCAGTTCTGGTTTGTCGATAAGACGAATAGCTCTCTTCTGTATAGAATCCAGCAGGTTTAAACTATGCTTGGGTGCAGAGCTCCAGACATGCGAGCAATACTCGAGGGAAGGGCGTATTTGAGCCTTATAAAGAGTCAGCAGCTATTCTGATGTATACAGTTTTTTCGTTTTGAAAAGCACTCCGAGTTTTTTGGAAGCCGCCCTGGCGACCTCGGCAACGTGGTCATGCCAGGACACACAGTTGGTGACCTCGACTCCTAGAAGATGTAAAGATGATTTCATTGGCAATGTTTTCCCTGCCATAACCAGCTCCGAGCCACCAAGGTTAGTCTTCATCGTAAATACTGCAGCCTGTTTTTTTAGCGTTAAAATTGACCAAATTGATTTCGCTCCACTCCAAGATTGCTCTAATATCATTGTTGGTTGAAGCTACTTGCTGCTGCCTAAGATTCTGAGAACTTGCGGCTGTCATTGGTTTGGCGGACTTAAATGAAGAAATAAGTGTGCTATCGTCCGCAAAGCTGTAGATTGAATTGACAGTGGTTCCTAGCAAATCCTTGATATATACCAAGAAAAGGGTGGAGGATAGAATGCATCCTTGAGGGACTCCCGCGTTAATGTTAAATTTGTCGGAGAGGGATCCATCGACGGCTACTTGGATTGTTGGTTGTTCAAGAAAACTTTTGATCCAATTGAATAATGAGTTTTGTATGCCGATTGAGAAGAGCTTGGTTGGTAGTCCCTCATGCCACACTCTGTCAAATGCCTTGGAAATGTCAAGAGCGACTGAGCGGGACTCGCCGTGCTTCTCCATGGCCTCCGTCCACAAGTGTGTGGCGTAGGCCAGAAGATCGCCGGTGGATCTAAGCTTTCGGAAGCCGTATTGATGATCGCTGATTAGTTCAGATGATACCAGATATCTTAACAGTTGTTGGTTGACTGCTTTCTCCATAATCTTCGATATTACTGGAACTAGTGCAATCGGGCGGTAATTGGAGGGCATCGTCTTCTTACCCTTTTTGGGTACAGCTTGCCCTCGAGCAGTTTTCCAGCTTGTTGGAAATTGGCCCTGCTTATACGATGCCGTGAACAGTCTACATAAGGAAGGAGCCAATTCGTCTGCACAAAGTTTTAGTATTAGGGCTGGAATTCCATCGGGTCCAGAAGCTTTGTTGGTGTCCACGCTTTTAAGAATTTTATTTATAATTCGTTGGGGAAACGAAATTTCTCCCATCGATGAATTTACCCTTGGCAAATATGGCAGTGTTTTGCCTTGCGAGTGCAGAGTAGAATTGGACGCCAAAAGTTTACCCAGTAAGTTGGCTTTTTCCCTTGCTGTTACCGCGATAGAACCATCATCTGCTGTTAGGGGTGGCAAGGCCGACTTAGCAAATCCTTGACTAACGGATTTCGATACCGACCAGAAAGATCTTGTTCCATTTGGGCAGTTTAGCAGTTTGTTTTTGATCCTGTTGTTGTAACTCTCTTTTGCATTCATCAATAATTTGCTTGCAGCTATTTCTGGAGGCTAAAAAGTTCCTCCGATTTTCGATGGAAGGATGTTGACGCCATTTGCGATATGCTGCATTTTTAGTGTTTACTGCCTTTTTGTAATTCAGGTTAAACCATTGCTAGTTGTTTGATCCGCATTTAGTAGAAAAAGGGATATAAGCTTCCATTCCTGCCAAGATCGTCCCTGTAATTTGGTTTGCACATTCTGAGATGTTATTGGTTCTAAAGCAGACTTCTTTCCAAGGGAATAAACGATAAAATTCTCGAAGATGGTTGCACTCTGCTGATTTATAGTGCCATACCTTCCGCGGCATCGGAGGATCCTGCGTTTTAACCTCCAACTGGCAAGAGACTGTTATCAATTTGTGGTCCGATGTTCCTAGGGGGGCAGGTACTGATACTGTGTACGCGTCAGGATCTGAAGCCAAGACCAGATCTAGGAGACTCGCGAACTCACCGTCTCGATCGGAGATTCTGGTAGGTTCCTCCACAAGCTGCGTAAGCCCGCATATGGTGGCAAATAGCTCAGTTTCTCGTCCTTCATCATCGTTCTTGTTGCAGAAGCGCAGCCAGTTGATATTGTGAACGTTAAAATCACCCATGACGATGATTTCTGCGATTGGGTAGTCAATTTGCAGATGGTTAATGCAATCAACCAGGTTCAAAAAGAGCCGTCTATATTGGGTGTCGCTTGGTGGTCTGTAGATACAGCAGACAAATTTCGTGGCACCACTGGCTATTATTTTGAACCACATGACGTCGAAGTCCGCAGGTTGAAGCGTTTCCTCCCGCTAGCAACTTAAATCGTTCTTGACAAATACTGCCAATCCAAAGTTTAGTCAAAATCGGGTGTGTAGATCGTATCCAGGATAAATGAGGTGAACATTTGTTGTTGAAGGTTTCACCTTTGTTTCTGCCAATGCCAGAATGTGAGGCTTATTTAATTGCAGGTGTTGGTGTTCTGCATTTATGAAGTAGATCCTAATACTTTTTTTAAAAACAAATGTGAAAGTTCTCTTATTTTAAAGGCAGTTTTTTAAAAAATACTGGTGTATAGTGGAGAATTGCATTCTATGATGTTCTCAGTCAAAGAAATTAAACTATAAGATCATTTCGACTTCTTGTTTTATGCTGATGGACCTGAAGGAAAGTTCCATATGTCTGTGAATTTTTATGGGTATATAGGAGGTACTCAATAATGTACTGAGAAGAAAAGATAAGTATATAGAGCGCACTCACTCACTTGCTTCATAAAACTCTCATATTTTTTAGCACGAAAGGTAAAGCTAATATCATCTGGGTAAAGAGTTACTTTACTGTAGCAATAGATGTCGTTATATCATTTATATATTTGAGAAAGAGCAGAGACTCCAGGATAGAATCCTTTGGCACCCTATGTCTCATAACTGTCTCATTTGACATCTTTGCCTTAAGACTAGTTACCTGTCTTTGCCTGATTAATTCCTTCGTACCAAGCATACAACTATTAGGACTTGAACTTTCTCACAAATATGCTATGTGATGCATAGTCGAATGTCTCGAAGATGTCAAGAAATGTAACAAGCCCTCGACTATGTAATCACATAGCTGACATTGGAGGACCAAAGAAACTTTGACAATGAGGAAAGCTCATTATAATAATGAATAAAACTGACTAAAAGGTTTTTATTAATCTTGATCAGCCGCACAGTGGTCTAAAATCCAATATTTCTGGAAAAAACCTCTAAACGTGTGACCATCAACTCGAATGTACATACACCAAGGTTTTTGGGGTCGCTGAATTGAAAAATGATATTTGTTTTTCAAAATTCAAAATGGCAGCCGATTCATATAAAAAAACAGCGTTTTAATGTTAAATCCACTTTTTATTACGTTTTCTGGGTCGCTGAATTCAAAAATTTGATTTATTTTTTGAAATTCAAAATGGCGGGCACAAAATGGCGGCCGATTCATATAAAAAAACAGCGCTTTATTGTTAAATCAACTTTTATTTACATTTTCTGGGTCGCTGAATTCGAAAATTATCTTCATTTTTTTACATTTAAAATGGCGCAAACAAAATGATGGAATTTTTTGCAGAAAGCCAGTTTGTATTGTATTGTAACCAGTATTTTATTATAAAATTTGACTAACAACTATCTTACAATAATAAATTCAATCTTATGAATAGTTGTCATCATTGTTAGTGAAATCGTCGTCGCTTTCATCTGTCAATGGCTCATGTTCTTTATTTCTTGCACAGGACTGATCACATTGTCGAACAATAAATAACAATGAATAACATCATTGTTATGCATACAAGTTAAAAGAGCAATTGCTTCTGGAAACAAACTTTTACTTCGCTTTGCTTTTGGTTTTTGCAAACTTAAAATCAATGGATCGGAAGACGCGAGGAGTCGCAGAAAAATGTCTTCCAACGTACTTTCCCGCGAACATTTTCGTGAGAAATGTTCTATGTAATTTCTCACATCCTTATTCCGGGCTTCTTGTGCCTCTTCTAATAGTTGTCCAATAGGAAGAATCGATTTTTCAGCAATTTTCGCGCCATGAATTAGCACCTTGTGGAGTCGTCGACATGTTATACCATTGGATTTGATTAGTACATGAGTTAGATTTTTGAACAATATTCGAATATTCGAATTCAACTGCTTTGATATTACTATTGAAACCACTTGACAGTACCTGTAACGTAACATGAATTTTTGTAGCAATTGCCATGTTTTCAAAAAAATTTCGAGCAGTATTTCCGTCATTTGAATTTTCCATGCCTTGTTTTAGTCGGTCAACAAGCAAATGCAGTTGGTTCTTGAAATCAGCCTGAATTTGTTTTTTTACGCGCTGCAGTTGCTTGTTTTACATCTTCCTTACGAGATTGGCACTGTTTTGTATCCATTTTAGACTGGATATGCAGTAGGCATTCGAAGAACCTTATCCAACAATTTAAAGTCGACAGTCCATATTGTAAATTGTCAGCGTGAACGACTAGTTTCTGCATTTGGTCGATGTCATGTTACGGTGTTAGAAACCTTACGTGCGGTGTGCGCGCTTGCGTCACCACGAATATTCTGGAATGCGAAGAACAGCCGATACTCGCGCCTTATTGCTTATTTTCTAACCAATGTATTTTATTTATTTATTCAGAATATTCCATTGTCAAACTACCTCTTATAAAGAATAATTTTTTTAATGTATTTTTAGTTAATCTGCGGCAAACAATACACTAGTAGTTAAGCTACAGCACCGTAGCTGAACATCTTAATATTTTACTGTTGTTTTATCACATAAAAATTGTCCATGAATTGACAGAAATGACTATAGTGAGATTACAGCACGAAAGATTATGAGAATGCCTACACTGGTGGCCAAAAGTAGATTGACAAATTCCATTTTTATAAAGTAAAAGCCAAATTGTAAGAGACTCGAATTGATCGGTACAACTCATACTGAACCAGGGAAGCTATTTGCTCGTCGATATGATGTTTTTCGTCCATGGTTGTTGCCTTGTCCTCACGTTTAAATTGCAGTCGAATTGGCCGACAAAATCGTGGGGAACAGAGTCTGAGATTCTTCCACACAATAATGTCGGAGCCTGAGTTCTTGTCGATACCGGCAAGTTGGAGGAGCACGATGGGAGTTAATAAAATGTTCGAGTCAATGCTACTGTCGTCCGTAAATTTTTGTTTGTATTCTTTCTGTCCAGAACTTCCATCGAACCCCCATTTCACAATGAGAACCAAACTTTTACAAACGCTGTCATCAAGTCGATCGACTATCTCACTCTGCATTTCCAGAGTTCTTTTGCAAGTGTGATTTAATAACGACTGCAATTTTACTTTGGCACAAGTTTCAGACATAATACGATTATCAGGATAACATAATTGTTTAACTTTAAGAACGGATTGATACGTGGGGAGAATTCTTAAAGTTCCTGCTGTGACATCATTTCTGATATTCAAGTACTGCGACTTGGTCAATTTGGAATTGATAACTATAGACAGTGCTTATTTGGGGTAATTTTTTCTACCGGTTGAGAATTTCTTTTTATAGTTCACTTAAATCTTGTCAGCTCGAGTAGAAGACTTCATCGTAGCATCTTCGACAATTTTGGAGGCCGACACAGCTCCAGCAGAACGAAGGCTTGCTTTCGTGGCATAAGCAAGCTCCTCAGGCATGTACGTTTTGCATAATTCCGTAGTTTTTCGACGTTTCATACGATTGCAGACTTAAGAAAATGAAATGGATGGTCGCTCGCCACTGCCACTTCTTCTCTTGTCCTTGGCATTGATTTCCTCGGACTCTTGTTTCGGAACCAACGTATATTGCAACATAAGAATATTAATTTGCCAAATGATATCACAAATTACGTTTTCATATATACAAGTCACTCGCGAATGTCTACGTATTTTACCGTTATATCTGTTGTCGTTTGCAGCCAGTCTTCATTTTTTTTCAAAAATCGGTTTTTCATGTACTTATTCTCTTTCTATTTTGATTTAAGTTCGCACAAAAGCTTTTTAATTGCATCTGTTGAAGTATGGATAATTTCAAGGTTATTAGTTTCATTTTCGGTAATTTACTCCTTTCTAAAACATCGATTTGGTGATCCAAACTTGAATGAAGCTGTTCGTCGAGGACATCGAATATATATTGCTTAGTCCAAGAAATTTTGCCTGTTTCTATACCTGTTTCCATGCCTGTAATATATGAAAAATTTTTAATTACAATAAGATCAACATTATTTCAAACATAATTGTATATACTTTTATTATTAGATATTCTTATTTTATAATTAACAGAACCATTTCAAAATGTGTTCTATTAATGACTCATATATGTCAAATTCGAATTGAGCGAGCATAACAACCCCTCTTAACTGTAAGTTGGTGTTAATTTGATAATTTTTTGGAAAAAATGTCCACCATTATGAATGTATTAATTCTGATATCAAATTCGAATTCAACGAGCATAAAAACCCCCTTTTAGCGTAATTTGGTGTTAGTCCGATCTTTTTATCAAAAAAATGTCCGCCATTTTGAATGTATTAATTCTGATATCAAATTCGAATTCAATGAGCATAAAAACCCCCCTTTAGCGTAATTTGGTGTGAATCTAATTTTTTTTTAAAGAAATGTCCGCCATGTTGAATTTATTGATTCTGATGTCAAAATCGAATTTAACGAGCTCAAAAACCCTGAGATACAAAGTGTTAAGTAAATCGACCAACAATTCGATTTATGGCCAGATTTCCAGGTGTTTTGAAACACTGTGCGAGTCTAGAAAATATTTGTTTACGGGGAGAGCGGGAAAAAAGGGGAGGTTCTGATGAGGTAATTGTTTTTGACAAATAACATACAAAATATTTCCTTTGCACCTTTTCTGTCAGAATCTTAAATACTACTTGCCTACATGTTATAATACCAAAAGATAAAACCATATCTTAACCGAGATGCTGTCTGTGAACCAACAGTTACCGCAATGACTTTTAAAGGATGTATAGCAATAAGATGCTAGGTTGTTAGCTAAATAGTCGGCATAATTTACCCAATCCGATCTATGGTCTGTCTAGTCTATAAAGAAAAGACATTCTTAGTAGACCGATATTGTCAAAGGCTTTTGACAGGTCAAGCCACTATTTCCTACCCCATATTTATAAAGTTTAAAATTCTATGGAATTATGGAATGCCTGTTGGATTTCTCTAATAATAGCCTTTTTTACCTGAAGTATGATAGTTGGAAAGTAGGTTTTTATAAAAATATATTACCATTCTTTCATATAGAATTACTTTAAAGATTTTACTACAGTTGTTGAACAAGGTAAGTGTAATTTTAGTATCATTATTTTTTTTCTCTTTTTTATCACCATTTTTAAGAATTAGTTTAATTTTTTAATTTTTAGTTTATTTGGATTTATAGCTTTGATTTACCAAAATATTCAAAGATTTTACTCTACAGGAGTACTTAGTAGTAATAGTATACGATAATTATACATATACAGTATTAGTATATATTTAGCATACAGTACTATATAATAATAGTACTGTATAGTATTCTAGTGCTATTATTAGTAATTTGTGATAAAACTTAAAAGTGGTAAAGCCTAATTCTAATTAGATTACTAAACATTATATGTATGTCACATTTTTTAAGCTTACCTATCTCAGATTCTCGATTTAACGATTTTTGTATTTGGTTTTCTTCATCCTTGGTCACCTTGTCTTCCTTTACCACAATATCTTCCGATAAAGCATCTTTCTCATATAATTCGTCTAAATTAAAAACCGGTAACCACTTCAAAAGTTTTTCCCTCTCAGTCTGAAATTTCTTACAAGTATTGGAGAGATTTAGCAGGTGTTGACCTTTTTTAAAAATAGTCTCCATTGCACTGAGAGCTTCATTCGATGAAGAAATCAAAATTTTAAGTTGCTTCTCATCTAAATCCAAATTCTTTTTAAGAGTCTTACGGATTATATTGAAATTATTATTTAGAATTTTGTCTTCTGCCTCGAGAGAACTAATTTTGGCAGTTTTTTGTTTCAGGAGGTCCTCAAGTGTTACTGTGAGATTTTTAATTAACTCCTACAAAGATAATAAAAATATTCATACATTTACAGTTATGGTAAACTGATACAGAAATACGTGTGATGATCGCCAGGAGATTTAATGTCTTTCAACTAGCACACCTCTTCGAGCTACCTCAATAATTATAAAAAACTTGTAAGACAAAAGCAGACAAAAGCATGTAGAACATACCACAGTAAAAAACTACACCGATGCTGTGAGACATCGGTGAACATAGAGGAGGGTGGCACGTTTACCGCTAACCTTCAAGAAAGCACAGGACTATACATCCTATGCACTTCCCTGATTGGACTTCCAATATTACCATGGACCGATAGCAGATACTTTACTCACCCTGCGATAGGGATTGGCTACTCGCCGATCAGGGAATATACGGACTAAGCACTCTCTAGATTCTTTATGGCCTGATGGCATTTATCCTTTACTGGACTTTAGTAGGACGTTGGACAAATATTGCCTCATATGATAGGGCAGCGTCTCTTGTTCTAAGATATATTCCCAAGGCTTGAGGAGAAGTTAGAGTTGTGTTTCTTTCGAAACCAGGAAAGTTGGGTTCTACTACTTTATATGCCTAAAATCCTTTTGCTTGAAATCCATGAAAAGTCTTGATAATCAACCCACTTCACTCTAACCAGCATGCGCCTGGGATATCAACAAATTTAGCCCTCCAGTCAGTGGTAGGGCGAATGGAGATCAAGCGACCACATACACTTGGATGTATCATTGATATAGAAGTTGCCTGTGAGAAAACAATCTTCCGCAATATCACAGCACACTCGCTTAAAATAAGAAACAAAATAAGGTCATAATAGCTAGAAGCTTTTTGCAGGTCGAGATGTTATCACTTCTACAGTGGAACAGGATAATCTTATTGGGCGCCTCTCTAAATGTACCACTACTGACAGTTGAGAAAAATGTCATCTCTGATGATTTCGAGCCTAAAATTCACATCTGAAAACATAAGACTTGACTAATAAAAGCTGCGACTTTGTCGCAATTGTGGCAATAGAGCCCTTAGGAGTAGAGGTATCTAATCCAGCTTTCCCCACGATAATCCCATACATCATAAAATTACCGGGTTATAACAAGATATGAGCAGTTTTAAAGGAATGAGAGAACTTTAAAAATTCGCAGAAATAACATCTTTGATGATTTTTTTGTGCCTAAAATTGATCTCTAAATGCATGATCTTGGCTTATAGAAAAGTTACGACCTTGGGGATGGTCTTGTTGGAATAATATAAGAGAAAACCATTAAATTTATAGTAATAGAGGCCAGAGGCTCCAATATATCGACGTTTAGAGTTTAGGATTTTTAACTCTTCGGGTACCATTAGGAATACATTTTCTTTACAGAATTTTTTTTCCACGACATCGAACTACCTATGCCAGCGTCATTTTCTTATTTCAAAAATTACGAAAACACTGGGTTATAACGGGATATGAGCAGAAGTAAGATAATGAGAGTGCCATGCCAAATGCGTGAAATTCCAATAAAATGAAAATGCCAATTTTAACGATTTTTGTTGAGCCCACGATTGGCCTCCAAAAATGCGATATCTCAGCTAATAACAAAGCCACGATCTTGTGAATGCTTTTATTGGAATCTAAAGGACAAAACTGAAAAAAAAACAGTCGAATTATGGCAATAAAGCTAATAGAAACCGAAATATCGACCCTTAAAGTTTGGGTTCCTTCAGGCATTGATTTTTTTTCACCGAAAAAATTTATGTATGATATCGAAGTCTTATTAAAATTGAGTAAGCGATATGCTATCAAACCGCTTTAACTGTAGCATATACCATCATCTGTAGTGCTAGTCTGGATATCTTATATCCATACTTAACAACTAAGGCAAAATATTCGTTTGTCACATTGTATCATCCTTGCATTTTAAAAACTAATCTTAAATAATTTATAAAAAACTTAACATTATTATGACTCTAATAAAAACACTATTAATTATATTTCTCAATTTTAAATTATATGGCGTAGACCTACTTTCTGCAACAATTTATTTCTAAAAACGTCAAAATTTTAAACAAAAAATAAAATTCAAACTGGCCAAGGATGACAGGCCTATAAAATAAAAACATTTCCGGATATTAAATCTAGTGGAGAAAATTTAACATTTCAATACATTTTAAGAAAAATAAGCATACGCAAGTTATTGCACTAAACATTACAACCGCAAAAACCAATAACTTAGTATTTCATAAGTGTGTAATTTGCTTTAAAAGAGTACGTTTACTTCGTAGTTAAAAATAAAAATGGTAATTATATATTAGGCTTTAAACATACACATAATTTTAGTCGTTTTTATTAATAAATAGGAATTCAAGCTTTACGATAATATATTGTAATTAAAATGTTTTTACCAAGAAAAAATTTATACAATTATACTTACATCTTGTTATGGAAAAACTTATTTATCGCCAAGATAAACTCACCTAACCCTATAAAACAATCAACAAATCTACAAGTAACTCATGTAATTTAAGAAAATATAAAAATGATGAAGTGCATAAGTGGTCCCGAAATTAAATTCAGATGATTAATGTTTTAAGATGTATTGCGTAAACAGATCTCTCCTTAGAATAAACACCAAATGGTGAACGCTTGGATATGGAATATATATCTCGATGTTTTTATTATTCGTATTAGGTGTTAATTTTATTAAACACGCCATATCCTCCAAAATAAACAGTTTTAAAAAGACCGTAACAAAGAGATTTTTTTTAATGTAGTTCCTCTCCGAAAATTTTTACTTTTTCACATAAATAAATAAAAATTTCCATATAACATTAGAAAGTGTTAAGAGACACGCAATTATTTGAATTTTATGGTAATTTTATTACTATGGTGTAGAACCAGTTTCCCAGGTTAGAAAATATTCGCAAAAAGAAAAAAAAGGTTATTTCTATGCCACGACCCAACAAATAATTTGGAAAAAACCTACTTGATGGATGAAAACATAGAAAACTTAAAAAAAAAGGTAGTGGTATGTGCTTATTTGGATTATCGATGTTTCAATTCAAAATTCATGGATTTTACACAAAAGAGCATGACACTCCATGATTCAACTTCAATTTAGATGAGAAATCGAAAATATTTACCTAAAAAAAATATGGCACTATTTCTAAAGGGACTGGAAGACCATCAATTTCTTTTAGTAGTTGTTAGAGCCAGTAAATAGTTTTAGGAAACAATTTGTGTGACATTTCATAGAATAAGAGAAATTTCAGTTTAAGATGCAATGCACATGTTTTTCCCAATCCTCTTCAAAGGTGCAAGTTTATGATTTTATTGAGGGTATAATGGACGGTCTTGTGATCCCTTGTCTATTAATTTATGACCGAAGACACGTGTTTCACAGGGGCTCAGTTAAATGGCCTTTGAAGCACGTATTGGGTTAGATAAATGTGTTTTGCTTTTGAGAAAACTGAATTCCAACTTTTAGTATCGTTACGGTTTCGGCAGGCATCGAAAGCCAATATTTTTCTCGACGGGTTCTTTTTCGAATTTCGAGGCTTTGCTTGCTGAATATTTAACTTACCATTAATTATTATCTATCTTTTTTGTTGTATATACTTTTCAACGTTACTTGTTTTTCTAATTGGGTCAGTTTAAGAAATTAAAGGATTGTGTTTAGAAAAGCTGCCTTTTATTTCAATCGAACCGACGTGTTGCTGAGACGGGTAGTTTTGGTGACGCGACAGTAGTAACCAAGCTATAATATTTATAGCAGAATAAATGACGAAATCAGGTACGACCACATCTACTTGGCTATACAGGGTGTCTACTATAAAAAACCGCCAAACTTTAGGAGGTGATTTGCAACAAAAAAGCCGTATAACATTTTTTTTGAAAAGTTGTTAGTTCTTCTGGTATTTAACATTTTTTGATTTTATCAAATTTCTTTGTTTTTTTTCATATAAACAAGAATATCTCCGTTATTCTCACAATCGCATAAAATTTAGATATACCATCTGAAAGAGAATTAAATTTGCTATAAGATGGGTATATTTAAGTTTTTAACTAATTTTTTATACCGGGTGTTCACAGAAGTTAAATGTAACATTTGGAAAATGTGCAAAATTTGTGGTATCTTCTTCGTTGTTGTTTTTCTAAAATTTGGTAAAAAGGGACATTTTTTTAGCAAAAACTACTGCATTTAATATGCTTTCTAACAATATACTTACTTTTGTGATAGCTATTTGTTTTCACAGCAATATTGTAGCGTTTTATTTTTCTATTCCTTATGTTCACTAACGCTCCATTGATATTTCATTAATTTTATTAATAATTTCAGTCAACTTATTTTATTCATATTTCTTTAAATTCACACTGTAAATGACACATTACTACTGTAACGCATCACTCTCCTGGTTTGATTATCCATGCTATCTGTTGACGGACCGTCACTTCTCTGATTGGTCATAAGTAATATTTTCTCTGATTGGCTGATATTGACAGCTCAGGCGACAGGTGGGGTCGTTATTGATTTAGTCGGTATTGCGTCCATTTTCGAGGACTTGTTCCCGTGTTGCAGGTAGGAGCGCACGTAAAAGGCCAGTTTTTTTATTTCCGAAGTTTGTAAAGCAGGAAGTGGCCAATATGGTTTATAATTTATGGTCCTTAATCTTGTTCCTTTAGGGAACCGTTTATTTCATAATTCTGGTGCAGGATGCCCAAGATTTTGATGGATAGATAATGAAACTTAGCAAGGTGAGTGTGTCACATTTTTAACGCCATTCATTTTTTATCGACAGTGAATACAATGGCAACCGTTGTTTTAGGGTCTTACTTTTCCGTTTTCTTCTTTATTCTTCTTCAATTATTGATGGCTGCAGGCTTTTGATTTCCCCAGGAAACTGCTGAAAGCGGTGAAGCTGGAGCTAGAGTTAGAGCTAGTATTAGAGATTCCCAGTCCGGATAGCTGAGCTAAAAATGGCATACATTCACAGCCTCGGTTTTGAAGGCTAGCCGTTTATTCCATTTATTTAAATCTTACTAACCATAGATTTGTCTCACTTATTTAAATTTTTATTAATATACCTTTTATTTCAATTTAACGTTATAAATATTTAATCAATATCATAATTTAATACGTCAATTTCTTATCTATATTATTAAAAAAAACAAAACAAAGGTAAGGACACAAAGTCACGGTCTCATCAAATCCATATAATTTTTTTTTTTTTAAAGCTACACGTGTATTGCTTCTATCGGAGCATCATCAGGTCTAAAAAAAATACATTAACATATTTTTCACAAAAAGAACGCTTATCAAACTCATTCCCTAGACCTACACAGATCACATTATAACTAACAACAAAAGAAAAGCTAGGTTAAGTTAACAATTACCACCATAGATAAAAACGTATGCTTAAAAAAAATAAAAAAGTAAAAATGTAAAATGTCACCAGCGGGAAACGATCCAGCAACCTTTAGATTCACAGGCGCGCGTCTAACCCATAGGCCACCAAGTAACATGATCAAACATGGGGAACAATCCGAACTATACTATTAAGTGTAAATATAAGTAAACAATCTTAACAATAAAAATTAAAAATATCTAAAATCGAAAAAGAAAAGACTTTTTAAGAGAGGTTGTTATAAATGAGGTGAGGTTCAAACGTGAAAATATCGTTCACACACACAAGGACAGGGCTCTTCTTAGCTTTAGTTATTTCCATTTTTTCTAACAAGTCCAGTTTTTTGCCTTTTGAGCAAAATATCCGCTCCCTGAGTTAAAGAAAAACTATGTGAGGAGGCCAATAAATGATTCGCAAACGCCGATTTAGTTTCGATCATGTCAGTATCCCTATGCCTGTCCACCAAACTTGTATGTTCCGTTATTCTGGTGGAAATTTTTCTCCCCGATTGCCCTATGTAAATGGCATTACAGTCATTACATCTTAATGAATATAACCCTGATTTTGGAAAGAAATCTGCCTTATCTATTGTACTAACTAGCTGACTTTTTAAACTGTTTGTAGTTTTAAAAGCAATTGTAAGATTTGTAGACTTGAAAAACTTTGCAATTTGAAAAGAAATATTACCAAAAAATGACATTGATCTAAAAAGGTGACTATTTTCATTATTAAGATGCATTAAGTTGTAAGTAAGTTTGTATTTATTATAGAATTTAGAATAAAGGCGATTAATTATATCAAGTGGAAAACCATTATTAAAAGCAATATGTTTAATTATATTTAGTTCATCAAGGAAAGCTTCTTTTGAAAGGGGGCAGTTGAAAAGGCGATAGAAAAGGGAATTAAAAGAGACAAATTTGTAGGAATAAGGGGAGTTTGAGGAGTATTGGATGACATTGTCCGTAGTGGTGGGTTTGCGGTAGATCTCAAATTCAGGTTTGTTGGTATTTTTTGAAATAAGAACATCAAGAAAAGGTAACTTTCCATCTCTTTCTTCTTCAATGGTAAACGAGATATTTGCGTGAAGAGAGTTTATAGAAATGAGGAAATCCCCCAATTCTAGATGATTTCCATTCCATACCACAAAAATATTATCCACGTATCTCCTATATACAGTAAGAAAAGCACCAAACTTCCCATTGACAATCCTTTTCTCCAAATGGTGCATAAAAATCTCACTGAGAAGAGGAGAGAGGCAAGACCCCATTGCTAGTCCAGTAACTTGTCTAAAAACCTGTTGTTGAAAACGAAAAAATTCTGATCAAGTACTAGCTTGAGGAGTGTTAAAAGATCATCAACAATAAATCTGTCAAGCGGTGACTTAAGCAAAAGGGACCTGACTAGATCAAGGCAATCACCAGGTGGAATGCTTGGAAATAAGTTCTTAACGTCGAAGGAAATTAGTTTTGAACCCTCTGGTATGCAGATATTTTAAAAAAAATTTGTCAATTCTACTGAATTTTTTGTGGAATAAGTTCTGAAATCAGTTACACCTCTGAGTGTGGTATTTAACCAGGCTGACAAGTTGTAACAAGGTGAGTTTACAAACGATACTACTGGCCTAATAGGGAGATTGGGTTTATGGATTTTAGGAAGGCCGTAGAGGAGAGGAAAAAAGAGCTAGTAGGATCTTTGTTTACATTAACAAAGTCACCCGAACCCAAAAAATCCAAAACCTTCTCTATAAAATCATCCCTCTTAAGTATAATCAGGCAATTACCCTTGTCAGCTTTCGAAAGGATTAAATCGTGATTGAAAGAATTTGAGTTAATCTTAGAATTTAAAAAATTTATTATTTTAGCACGCAAAATATTTTTATTTTGAATATTAGTAGTCTGCAAAACATTCTCAGCCTCCACAGCTAAAGTCTTAAGTTTAGAAAAGTTATATTTTAAATTAAGATTAAAAAAACTTTCCTCGTCCAGTGTGAGAGCCACATTTGTTAAATTCAAGTACCTTTTATGAAATTGAAAGTGACATTTTCCTAGCTGCCTACGGTATACATTACTATTATTTTTTCTTAAAGATTGAACTTGAGATGTCTTAAGGTGATTTAATTTGCAGTTTAAACGAAAAAAGGAGTTTTTAGAAAATTTTTGAACCTCATCGCTAAGTGCTGAATCTAAAGTACAAAACTCCCAATGGGTTAAGAATAAGTTCAACGTAAAGTAAAGGTATTTTAGTACAGAATTAACCTTATTCAAGCTTCTATAATGGTTTTTGACTTCCTCCCTCAGCCAAGTTCTTCGGGCCACTTCCAATGCTGTGTCAGAGGAGTTGTTTCGTTGCACCTTAAGTTGACAAATTTCGGTGTTAATCGATGAAATAAGCACCGTTGAAGAAACCATATTTTAAGCAACAAATTTTTTCTTGCGATAAGGTTCTTCTTGTAATAGCGGATGAATTTAGCTTGAATTGTGAATCTAAAGGTTGCTGAATCGTTCCCCACAGGTGACATTTTACATTTTTACTTTTTTATTTTTTTTAAGCATACATTTTTATCTATGGTGATAATTGTTAACTTAACCTAGCTTTTCTTTTGTTGTTAGTTGTAATGTGATCTGTGTAGGTCTAGGTAATGAGTTTTATAAGCGTTCTTTTTGTGACAAATATCTTAATGTATTTTTTTTTTAGGCCTGATGATGCTCCGATAGGAGCGAAACACGTGTAGCTTTTAAAAAAAAAAATTATGTGGATTTGATGAGACCCGCGTGACTTTGTGTCCTTACCTTTGTTTTGTTTTCGTTTTGTCTCTTAAAGAAAAATGGATGATGCGTTTCTATCTATAATATTAGTTATTTTTTGTTCAGTATTTTTCAGTACCCTTTTTGGTAGTTAAGTAGATATAACACGGTTAAGGCTGATATGCCTTAGGTAAAAAGCTTCATGAACTTTCCCTTGCGTAATATATACTAAAAATTTTAATAATTGCAATTTATTTTTCATGTGCTGAAATCTACCTAGTAGCAAAATCATAATTTAGATGTTACTTTTGTCAAACTTATTTTAATCATATCAATATTATTCATATTTTAATTCATAGCAAATTATTCAATCAATCAATCATACGCTTTATTGTCAAAAAATTACAAAATTTTGTAGACAAAGCTAATAAAAAAAAACATATAAAAACAAAACAAAACACACAAAATAAAAATAAAAATAAACATACAAACAAAATAAATACATGCAAAACTGTACAAAAACAATGTACCTGGTCAATATACATCATAATGTATAAAATGTCAATAAAAATAAACACAATGATCAATGACAGTAAATTAATTAAATACAAAATGAAAGTGCAATTCATTTATTAAAGAAAAAAAAAACTAATATATTTTCTATTTTAAGACATAAAAAGAGCCAGTGTGTGTGTGATACCCAAAAAGTTATCCTAGAAAAAAATCCTCCACTGCGTACAAGGCTTTTTCCAGAAAGTATGCCTTCAAAGCATTATGAAATCGAGAAAAAGAAGTAATTGATTTAATTTCCAAAGGCAAATGATTATGCATCTTTTTGGCTCTGTATAGAATAGAGCTTTTTACTAACTCGGACCGAGGAGTTTGCAGATAAAGATCATGCACTGCGTTGCGAAGTGAATAATTGTGAGACGGCCTATTTGGCATTTCTGACTTATGTTTGCGTACTAAGCAAATAGATTCCAATATGAATAAAGAGGGAAGAGTAAGTATCTTGTATTTTTTAAAGATTTCTTGACAGTGAGCTCTGCTATTAAGTCCAAGCAGATACCGAACTGCTCTCTTTTGGAGTTTAAAGATGCGCTCAAATTGAGTCACACCGCATGTGCCCCAGAATGGAAGGGCGTAACGTAGATGTGACTCAAAAAAGGCATAATAAACTGTTCTTTAATTCCCTGGAAACTGATCTGAAGGCAAAACATGCTGAACTTAATTTTTTATATAAGGCATCAATATGCAAGTCCCATTTTAGGGAGTAGTCAACATAAAGTCCCAAGAACTTCACAGATTCAACGACGTCCAAACTGGTGTTGTTAAGTACAAAGGGTTGAATAGTAGTTTTATATGATAAGACTTTAGTTTTTGAGACATTTAGGCACAGAAGATTAGAATCGCACCACGATTTATTGGTAATTAAGTCATTAGAAATAGTAGCATGTAGTGCCCTAGTATCCGGATTGCTCCATGTAAAGCTAGTATCGTCAGCAAAAAGATAGATTTTGCCACTGATATTAAGATTGGCCATGTCATTTATAAAGATCAGAAACAAAATAGGGCCCAGGACTGAACCTTGAGGTACCCCACATTCTATTGGTTTGCATGAAGACTTCGTCATATCCACCTTTACAAGCTGATTTCTGTAACTGAGATACGATTTAAACCACTCAAGGGGCGTTTCTCTGAACCCATAGTAGTTCAATTTGTCAATTAAGATGTTATGGTTTACACAAATCAAAAGCCTTGGAGAAATCACAAAAAATTGTTGCTGTTGAATGATTATTATTTATACTGGTGTAAACACTATTAAAGAGAGAAAACATAACATTATTTGTGCACTTGTTACTCAAGAATTCAAATTGGTGAGGAGTAAAAATTTTATATTTAAACAGAAACGATAAGAGCCTTTTTTTAACCAATCGTTCAATGATCTTTGATAAAGTGGGAAGCAGTGCGATTGAGCGAAAGCTTGTTGTTTATCTCTTTCCTTATGCAAAGGAATAATTATTGCAGTCTTAAGGCAGGTAGGAAAGACTCCATTTTGGAATGACTTGTTAATTAAGTTTGTTAGATGGATTAAGGTGTAATTTGAAAGATTGGAAAACATTTTAAGAGTGGGCCCATCTGTACCAGATGATGATTTATTTTTTATTGCATTTATTGTAGTTTGAAGCTCTATTGATACAATGGGGGTAAAAAGAAGCTGTGTAAATTTTCATTTGGGAGATATGAACGAGGATCGTGAGAAGGTTTTATGGTAGCCATTAGATTTTTAGCTACATTAACAAAATAAATCAGGTGAAGTAGGGATAGTGCTAAATGAAGAAGTCTTATTTCTTAATTCATTTACAATAGACCATGTTTCTTTGGCAACATTACTTGATTCGATCATCCTTTTATTATAATAAATATCTTTTGCAGCTTTTATAGTCTTATGGTACATTTTTCTATAAAGCTTGACATAGTTATGAAAAAATACGCTGTCTGTAAATTTTTCAGGTGTGATAATGAGCACATGTTTTTTTGTAGAAATACGTAAACCTTTAGTGGTCCATGGCTTATTTGTTTAATTTTGATAGGTCTAAGAGGAAACGACTTATCTGCAATACTTGATAAAAACTTTATAAAACTAGAAAATTCACTATCTATATCATCAGAAAGAAAATCCCAATCAGCCGTTTGGCATAAGTTCTTGAATTGTAAGATAATAAAGATATAATTTTTGCCAAAAACACGGCCTAATTTACGTAACGTGTTTTTGCCTTTTGAATTTATGGAAAATTTAGTTAATGCAGCTTCATGATCAGAAAATCCGGAATTAAAAACCGTACAATCTACGAATTCAGGAGCAAAAGATGACACGACATAGTCGATGGTACTAGAACTATTTCTAGTTATTCTGGTAGGAAAGTTAATATGCATTACTATACCCATTGAGACGAAAATAGAGTGAAGAGATTCTTGAGCAGCACACACACTGGAAAAATCAATATTAAGGTCGCCACACAATTTTTATTTTTCCTTTTAAGGGCAAGGATTCTAGCAAGCTTAGTAGTTTTTGAAGGAAAGTCTGTAAGTCAGCGTCAGGTGTTCTATACAGTGCGAACGTAAAGGTTGGAATAAATTCATTTAAAATTCAGGGGTATGTTCAAAAAAAAAACGCTCGAACATGTCGATTTTTATTTTTAACTGCGGGTTTTCTTACTATAATTTTATGTATACAGGGTGGCCCAAAAATAAGTTACGGTCATCAACGTAATTTTTTTAAATGTAAACACCTATTTTTTATTTTAGATTTAGGTTCTACATCAAATTCTAAGTACATTTCATGTACCATGTCCTATACCTAAACTCGACCGTTGACGATTGAACACAATAAAAGGCTATTTTTGGAAGAGTTATTTATATCAAGCAACCTATCAGTTATTGTTTGGTTATTTACATTTGTGGTTGGTGTTTTTGATTGTTAACTTGTCACAATTTGTTGACATCAAATAATTTTGAGTGAATTTAGTTTGATTTAGATGCCTAAGCAAAGTTTTGCTTGTGTTAAGTTTATCAAAAGATAAAATTAAAATTTCAAAAAATGGTACGTCTTAGTGAGCGAGAGCGAATAAAGATTTTGATGATGATTGGTTATGGAAACAGGATGCGCACTCAGATGGAAGTCTGTGAAATTTATCATGCCAAGTATCCTGATAGGCCACGTATATCTCAAAGTACTGTCAGTAAAATAGAACAGAAATATCGGGATTTGGGTCATGTCAGGGATAATTATACGAAAGGTCGGTCAAGTATATCAGAAGAGAAGCAACTAAATGTTTTTCTGGCAGTTGAAGAAGATTGCCATAAAACGACTCGCAATATTGCGTTAGAAAATCAGATATCCCAGACATCCGTCGTTAAGTATTTAGGTATAAATAAATGACACCCTTATAAAGTTCAATTGGTTCATGAACTAAATGAAGATGACCCAGATAGGCGTTTAGAATTTTGTGAGAGACTTATGGACTTGTGCCATGCTAATCCACAATTTTCAAAAAAAATTGTATTTTCTGATGAGGCAACGTTTTGTCTTCATGGTAGTGTAAACCGGCAAAACTGCCGATATTGGGCTACTGAAAATCCGCACTGGATGATGGAGTGCCACAGCCAAGTCCCTCAAAAAGTAAATGTTTGGGCGGGGGTGATTGAAAACAGGGTTATAGGGCCCTTTTTCTTTGAAGGATACTTGAATGGTGAGAGGTATTTAGAGTTTTTAGAAAATGACTTGGTTCCATGCCTTGCCACTTTATACCCCGATCCAGAAGACCCGGATATATTAGATAATTCCTTATGGTATCAGCAAGATGGAGCTCCAGCCCATTACACTCGTCCCGTGCGCCAGTACCTGGATACCGTTTTCCCTGGACGTTGGATTGGTCGGAGGGGTGCAATTGAATGGCCGGCCAGATCGCCGGATCTGACTCCTTTAGATTTTTTTTTGTGGGGGTATCTTAAGTTCAAAGTTTATGGTAATCGGCCAAACAACATTGAAGACTTAAAAATTAGAATAACGGAAGAAATAAGATTGATGGAACCTTCTGTTATCGATAAGGTTTTACAAGAATTTCAGCATCGACTGGGATATTGCCAAGAGGTTCGTGGCAGCCATTTTCAACACTTAATAAATTAATTAAAATATTTTTATGTATTCTTGCTTGATATAAATAACTCTTCCAAAAATAGCCTTTTATTGTGTTCAATCGTCAACGGTCGAGTTTAGGTATAGGACATGGTACATGAAATGTACTTAGAATTTGATGTAGAACCTAAATCTAAAATAAAAAATAGGTGTTTACATTTAAAAAAATTACGTTGATGACCGTAACTTACTTTTGGGCCACCCTGTATACATAAAATTATAGTAAGAAAACTCGCAGTTAAAAATAAAAATCGACATGTCCGAGCGTTTTTTTTTTGAACATACCCCTAAATTTTAAATGAATTTATTCCAACCTTTACGTTCGCACTGTATACATAAATAATATAGAGGTCGTAACTATGTATTATGGTAAACTATGGAAAATTCAAATACTTTTTCTGATAAAAAGTTATCAGACTTAGTTACCAGTGAAAAATCGTTGTTTATAGACATAATCATAGTGCCCCCATGAGATAAATTAGTTCTGTTAAATCTTGCTATTGTAGTGTAATTTTGAACAAAAACAGGTTCATCAATGTTTAGCCAGTGTTCGGTTATAGCAACTATTTCTGGAAAATTTAGCTCTTCCAATAAAAGAAATAATTCATTAGTTTTGTGTCTTAAGAACTGAATGTTAAGAAGAAATACGCTAAGCTTGCTATCATCCAATTTATCAGAGGGTGCTTGATCCTCTGGTCGCGTCACTTTATCTAAAAATTTTTGTTCCTAGATGAGGAACCACTGGAAAAATAATTAGATTGACTTTCTCGTATTTTTTGAACCCTTAAAATTTTTTCTGAAGAAAAGAAGGATCTAAAAGCGGAGACTTCCACTTCGGCTGCACCAAATCCATAGACGTCGTGAAAACGGATATACAAGCGTCGGAGGGAGTCTATGTTAGTAGGTAGGCCCCCTGAAGCTAGCATTAGCTTGACACTGGTCTTGGTGTGGCCTTCGAAACAGACGTTGGAAGGCTGGTCACAGAGGTATGCCAAGTAGAGCCTAAGAGTTTTTAAGATGGTGGGTTCTCTCAGTCTAGCCAACAGGTACCGTCCATTTTCCGCATCAGATTTTTAGGATAGTCGCACTACTGGAGGAGTCATCGGGTTTATATTATGCAGTCCATCATCATCGTTGGCCTTCTCCACAAGTTTGAAACTGACATTTTCTTGCCCAAATGCAGCTATCGCATCTTTATCTGAACCAATTTGAAGCATATTGAGCTGATTTGAGACAGGTTTGAGAGTTAAGGTTTTATTAGCTGCCGGTGGAGAATTTAACGGTGGTAATGGACCCATCCTCCGTCCATCCACTACAGCACCAGTCGGCCATACGTTCGTCTCTTTTAGCTGGCTAAAAAATCCTTATTTTGGACACCTACTTTAAAGCTGGAGTTCACACTGTCTTCATTTCGCGTGAAGGGAAAACATCGAATAAAAGCATTAGTCTGGAGCTTATCTTTAACGTAGTGTGCGAGTTGGTTTACTGTATAGTCAGGAGAAATATTGGAGACGATTAAGTAATGCCATTCTTCCCTAGTTATGGTTTTCTGAGGTGAAACCGTTATTCCTTTTATAAGGGGCGAAACTTCTGATTACATCTAAAGTACATTTGCAGAAGTGTTCAGACGCTGTGGGGAAACTGGTTCCTTTTGAGCTTTGCGGGTTAGAGGAGGTGGTCAAAATGGCCAACGCTGGAGACGAAGAAAGAACCTACGATTATGAGAGCTGTTACAGAAGATAGATCTAGAAGTACTTGCCGCATTAGTGCTGCATTAAGAATTCACCATTCCACTGTACATAGAGTTCTTAAAAAAAATAATTTACATCCGTTTCATTTGAAAAAAAGTCCAGGATTTATTGCCAGTAGATGGTGAGGTGAGGCTTCAATTCTGTAGGTGGTACTTAAATAAGTTGCAAGAGTGGAGAACAGATCAAATATTTTGGACAGATGAAGCAACATTTACAAGAGCTGGAATAATGAATTTAAGAAATAACTATATATGACATAAAGAAAACCCTCATGCGACTGTTGTTTCACATTTTTAGCATGAGGGTCAACGTATGGATAGGATTAATGAGAGGTCACCTTTTCGGGCCTGTAATACTGCCTGATCGGCTCAATTCCAATGAGTTTTCAAATTTAATAAATAATGACATTGTTGACTTTCTGGAAGAAATCCCCTTAGCCGCTAGACAGGAACTTTGGTTTCAAATGGACGGATGCCAAGCCCATAATGGCAGAATTGTGCAAAATTTCTTGAATCAATGCTTTGGGAAGAAATGGACCGGAAAATACGGTCCGGTAAGATGGCCACCCAGAAGCCCTGACCTTACGCCCCTTGACTTTTATATCTGGGGCACATTAAAATCCAATGTTTATAGTATTAACATTAATAATTGAGATGAACTTATTAATCGAATTAGTGTGTGTTGCAACGAAGAAGATACATCAAATGTATTGAACAAGAGGGAAGTCATTTTGAACAATTGTTATAATTTTAGATTTGTTTAATGAAATTTTGATTTTTTAATTTTTGTGAATAAGAAATGTAAAATTTGAAAATTTTTGTGGTTTTCTTTCTTTTGCCCATGATATTGCTGTGAAAACAAATAGCTATCACAAAAGTAAGTATATCATTGGAAAGTATATTAAATGCAGTAGTTTTTGCTGAAATAAAAACATGTCCCTATTTATAAATTTTAGAAAAACGACAACGAAGAAGATACTACTAATTTTGCACATTTCCCAAATGTTACATTTAACTCTCGATAACACCCAGTATAAAAAATTAATTAAAAACTTAAATATACCCATCTTATAGCAAATTTAATTCTCTTTCAGGTAGTATATCTAAATTTTATGTGGTGGTAAGAATAACGGAGATATTCTTATTTATATGAAAAAAAACAAAGAAATTTGATAAAATCAAGAAATGTTAAATAACAGAAGAATTAACAACTTTTCGAAAAAATGTTATACGATATTTTTATTGCAAATGACTTGTGTTTAATCACCTCTTAAATTTTGGCGGTTTTTATAGTAGACACCTTGTATACCAGACAATAAAAGAAGAAGGTGTGCTATGGAACTTTGAACAAAACCAAAATGTGTGTGTGCAAAAAATGCGATATTGGTCTTTGTCTGGCATGTAATCTAGATTTTCAAACCAAGTAATTTCATGTTCATTATTTCTATTATTATTTTATTATTAGATAGCACTAAAGCCTAGCGTTACATATATGTAACACCCTTTTTTAGCCCATTTGTAATAGAAATCTTGAAAATTTATGTTTAAGTAATTTTATTAGAACCTTTTTGCTTAAAAAACAGAAAGAAACACAAAAAACTTACAATAGATATTTATTTTTAAATCTTACCTCATCTTTATTAATTTTCTCCTCATTTTTCCGTATTTCCTCCGCACTTTGAGCATCTTTAGTCTTTAGCTCCTGCAAATGGCTTCTTCTTACGTCGGTTTTCTGCACGTATAAACTCACAACTTTTAAAATTTGCTGCCAGAGTGCGGATTCTGTTTCACCACGAGTTTTTCTTAATTGACGAAGTTTTTCCCGATTCTAAAAAATAATATGGCAAATATTAAATATTTAAGTAGGTATAATTGAGAATAGTAAACCTTTTTTGTAGAGTTTTAAGGCAAAAACCTTAACCAACAAAAAAGAGTTATAAGATGGAGTGAGTTTAAGACTATAAAAATGTTTTAACGGATTTATCATGCGCAATGTATTTAGAGTAGACGTGTTAAATTTTAACGTTTTGGCATCCATACAGGCAATGATTAAAATTTTTATTTTATTAAAATTATCGGGTTGAGCGTGATGCCAGGAAACGTGTCTCCAGAAAATGCGTTGATCGATTGTGGGAAAACTATAATTAAGAAAAATCTGAAATGATTGAGTTAACAGTATACTATCAGTCACATCAATTCCTAAAAATAAAAATCTTTTGGATCTTACATACATCATAATTCTTTGCGGACTTTCAAAGTTGAGTGAAAAAATAATGGCTAAACAGTTAAATACCACTCATTTAAATAAAAACTAAATTTTACCGTCTACTCTATTGGTATTACTGGACTTTAGTAATTGAAAGAAGTCGTCCCTTTTCTCAGAGAGACCTAGATTCAATAATCTAAAGGGAACTACACAAAGTCTCAAAAGTATTTATTAATTCTAACAGTGGGTTACACGTGTTTCGCTTCTATTAAGAGCATCATCAGACCTAGAAATTCAAAACAAAGGAACTAAAACTATAACAACCTTAAAGTTCGAGAAAATTGGTACCTTAAAAATCGACTACAAACAATACATGCTTCACAGTCATGTGACCGTATACACACACACACTAAATAAAATAAATTCTTAGGAATGTGATACGCCACAAGTTTGCAAAAAAAACTAAAACAACTAAATTAAAATTGATAAAATACAAAAATATAAAATTATTTTCCTAAGCGAGATTCGAACCTACTGCTAGTCTCGAAAAACACGTCAGTTAAGCAATGTAAACTACTGCGCTACCAGATCCTTGGAGATATTTCTAGTAAAAGTGGAGTATGTCAGGCAATATTGTTAAAAATTAGTCCGCGTTTAAAATTAAAAACGCAGTCTAGGATTGGGTTTTTCTTGGCTTTGATGTTTTCAAATTTTTCCAGAAGGTCCAGTTTTCTGCTTTTTTGGCAATCATGCACGACTGATACATTATCAGGAACAGTAAAATTGTGGCCCGAAGACAATAAATGTGTAGCAAAGGCCGACTTGGTCTCAATAGTAACAGTGTCTCTAAACTTATTCACCAGACTCTATTCTCGTATTCTTGTGGGAATTCTCCTGCCGCTATTTATGTAGGTCAGTCACTACATAAATAGCGGGACAATCGGCACATTGTAAATTAAAACCCCAGATTTAGATAGAAATGGTTATTTTTCTATTCTTATTCATCTACTGGTCTTACCAAATTTCTTTTTAACGAATTTGAAGTTTTAAAAGCAACAGATATGTCGAGAGGCCTAAAGAACTTTTTTCTTAAGAAGCTAGCTGATTTGAGATACCTCCAAAGTACGTTAAACATCTTAAGTTTTTGTTATGTTCCTTTGTTACGGACTTTAGTAAAGCGGCTACTACTAATAACCATTTAACTCTATTAGCAATTTTAAAGAAATCATGTTGTGCATATCCAGAATCTCTGCACGATCACAGAGTGTCAAACTCGGCAATAACTTGTTTTTTGTCGAGATGTATCAGTGGAGGTACCGCAGCGATCGAACTTCGGGCCGCTGTTATTCACTGTTTGCACTAGTCAGTTTTGGAGAGTTACTATGCTATTTATTTTTATGCCCATGACTCCTATTTTACATAAATTTTGGTTTAATTTCGGAAGCTGCGATTTCATGAACACATTATACCATACATGCGAAATAAAAAGCCTATAAAGCATTAAATCTTTTATATCTTCGTTGGAATTGATTGAGTGTTGCTATTAAAAAAAATGTTATGTGAAACTTTCTCAGTTCAGTTATTGTCCACCGTTTTCGGGCCTTGCCTTGATACAGGAACAGAATACAAAGAGTAGAGGAGAAAGTGGTAATAAGGAACCTGCTTTTAATATGTCAAATGTTCAGCCGTGTTGCAACTGTATGGAAAAATGCATGTTTTACAAAGTTTGTGATTATTTATGGAAACTTCATTAACTGGTAAAAAAACCTGTTTCGTTATTTACATGCTAATTTACAAGAATAATCAAATAAGCTTTTTGGTAATTGGTTTAAATAAAAAAATCTGTGACAACAAATGATAAAAAATAAGATGCATGTTTTCAACACGATAAAAATCCGTAATAACAGGAAACAATTTGCTGCAAATTAAAAAATAAACAAAAACTGCAATACGCCGGATATCAGTTTTGACAAATAATGTAAAGAAGACTGTTGCTGATTTAATTTGGCATACATCCTATCATTTGTTTAATAGGACACTTATTAATTAACGACAATTGATATGGTTTTGGTCGGTATATAATGTCGAAATCGCATTAATTTATTAGATTGTTATTAAGCAACCTAAATTCTGTGCGGTGCAGACTAATAATTAAAAAAAAAATGAAAAGTGTGGTATTGATAGTTCTTTTTTGTTTTGTGGCCAACTGTAAGGTAGGTCTAATATTTGTTGCATGAGTGAAGCTAAAAAATAGTTAACATTTATTGGCATATCAACGATATATTTATCTTAAGATCAGTTTATAACTCAATTTGGTTTACATTATCTATCCAAATTTCTTAAAAGAAACATTTTTTTTTAAATTTTCAACATGTTATGGCAATTACATAAGGTGTGTAACTTAGTAGACATAGAATAACAGCATATGCTTTAGTTTAAAATATTACGATTTGATCAAATTTGTCTAGTCCGAAAATTGATAATAACCGAGATACAGGATGTTAAAGTTTTAATTTTATTTTCATTATTTCTTAATAAATCATACAAATAAACAAATCAACCTAAAATTTAGTAAAAGAGGGTTTTTGGTGTCAAAAAATTCGAATTCAATGTTAATTTATGTGTAAATCTTAGAGGGCGCTCTTGAAGACATTCCGACTAAATAAAAGCGTGTGTGTTTTTTTGTGCCTTAGTGTATATCGATTTTTTATAGAAATCTTAAAATTTCCATCAATATTCCTTAAGAAAGGTATACCTTAATTAAGTCGCTCAGAGCAACTGTTTTTGAGACAACTGAATTTTAATTTTCCAACAATTCAATTTTTTGTTTTGTTCAATTAATGAATAGTATGAAAATATGATATAGTAGTCCAGTATAGTCATGTGTTTTTTTAAAGACATAATGTATTAATTTAATTGTTAAATATGTGTTGAATAAAATGATTTATTACAAAATAAATAATATTATTTATTATAATGTAATCCCATATAAGAATATAAAACAAGAACAAAAAGGTAATTTCAATAGCAATGGATTTTTTTTTTATCTTACAGCACACGCTGATATTAGACAATATGTTACTGTCTCGAAATAATTCTGGTGCATTCTGGATTTTTTTTTCTTATAGCTCTTCCCGAGTACTGATTGCGTCTTGATAAATAACTGCTTACATGTATCCCCATATAACATAGTCGACGTAGTTAAAATCAGGGCTTCGAGGCGGCTAAGGCATTCCCACGAGTAATCCAGCGAAACGAATATTCTTGATCAAGATATTTGCTGATAGATTTAGAAAACTGAGTAGAGGAACCATCCTGTATGAAAATCATGTGTCTCCGTAATTGCAATGGAAGATCTTCCACAAGCTCGATCAACTTATTTCGTAAAAAATCTAAATAGAGTTTTCCGTTTAAATTCGATGGTAACTCTGTTAGTCCCAGAAGATAATTACCAATTACAACTTACCAAACATTTATTTTTAATGTATGCTAAAAGTGAAGTTCTGTTTTAAAATGAAGGTTTTCAATATCCCGGGCATGCTTACTTCTAAAGTTGTAAACTCCTACTCTAGTAATAATAAAAGTCGCTTCGTCACTAAACAAAATTTTATTTAAGAAAAATGGGACAGCAGTTTGCTGGTAGCGACAGAAACGAGCAAATTTAAATATTTTCTGTAGGTCGGGGATTAGCCAACTCTGAACACGAATGAAATAGTAAAGATGCAGTTTTTTAATATGGAATTTTCAAGAAATTATTGACTTACTAACCGTGATATGGTAAAACATATGTTTCGTATTGATTTACCGTTTTTTTTGCAACAAGAACTAGAATTTCTTTCTCTTATTCGGGTGTAATAGTTTTTGCGTCCACCAAAGGGCTCTTGGTTCCAAATGGTTCTAATCAAGAACCAAAATTGTCATAGAAATATTATTTATTATCACCATAACGCGGTCTTTGCATTAATTTGGTTCTGTCTAGTATATAAATATTGCAAAATTTACATACATCCAAAAGTCACGGTTTCGATAATGCAGTGTGCGGCACTTTCTGATTAACTTTTTTTTATTTGCATTTCTCAATTTACAGCTCTGTATGTCTTTTTGACTCAAAAAATGAAAAACTGAATTTCCCTAAAAAAAATGCAAATCGTAAAATTAAAGATTAAAGATTTAATTATCTCGAAAATGATCGCTCTCTGTCGCTGAGTATTAATTGAAAAGCCAAGATTTTCATGAAAAGTTCATATTCATTGAGGCACAAAAAAGTTTTACACGTTTTTATCCCCACGCAGTGTTGCTGACAGCTCCCTCTAGGATGTAAACATAAACTAACATTAAAGTCAAAGTTCTCGTCCCTGAAAATCCCCTACTACCAAATTATGTGCTAATATGCTATTTTTTGACTTATTAAAAAATAATAAAAGTAAAATTCAAAATTTAATGTAAGTTTAAGTATCATGGCTACTATTGGTTTTTAGACTGGCAAAACTGGATCAAATCGTAGTATTTTTGAGCAAAGAATATGGTGATGCTCTATGTCTACTACGTTATGGGACACCCTGTTTATTAACTTACTGTCAAAAATTATTCAACCTTTCAGTCTTGCCTGATCATTCTTCTATTTATTTGTGTAATAGAGGATAAGTTATTTTTACTTAAAGTCAATTTAGAACTCAAGCTAGTCAAAATTCTTCATCTAAATCTCAAAAAACAAATTTATGATGAGTTATGGCTTAAAATAAAATTGTTAACATTTTAAAACAACAAACTTAGGTTTTTAAGTATTTATAATTGAAAAATTAGAACTATGTCGATGTTTAATCCTTGCCAATACCCTCTTACACTAGTCAAAAGCACCAGCTTAAGTCTGATACCCAATTTAAATAACAGTATCATATGCAAAGCAAACTAATTTGTCATTTTTAATGGTAAAAGTTAAAGCAATGACACAAACAAGAAAACGGCACCCTGAGGAACCTAACACTCCATCTCTTGAGGTTTACTAAATGTATTTTTAGTTTGATAACTTGCCTACAGTTGTTGAGGTACGATACACAAAGACTCAATCAAGGTATTGTAATACCAAAATTTTTAAGATTTTCAACTAGAGTGCTATGTCCCCCAGTATCAAAAGCCAGCAAAACCACCAAGATGCATCATCAAAACTTTCAACTATACCTAAATATATTTGTTAATACTTTCTTCAAACGCAAACTGAAGCTTTGAAATTAAATGCTTATTATCGAAGATATACTACTTTTTCTGTTTTGGATTCATACTATAAAGTTGTGTGTCTTAAAAACGAAATTGCCGACTATTACTAAATGTTATTCCCAAGCGGTTTCATCACAACTTTCAGCTAACTGCAGATTACTACGTATACCGGGTGGTGCGTCGCCGAGCGGAACATAGGAAAACCCATGTAAATTTAGGGAGTCAATTATTGGCTTCTCTGTATATTTTATAGAAAAAATGTAACATAACTTTTTGAAGAGACCAATCTGGCAAACCCTAGTGCAAAGTTTCAAACAATTTTAATAAGCGAATCTTGAATTATTCTATTAAATGTAATTGCAAAATTAGCATATTTTCGGTTCAGGTAAAACCAAACGGACACCAGTAAAATGAATATTGTCACTGAGGTGAGGAAAAGTGTGAATAAATCAGTGACAGATATTTGAAAACAATCATGAATTATTCAATCGACGAAAAAATAGTCATAATTAAGTGGCATTATGCGGAAAACAGTAATGTTAACGTATCTTACTTTGAATGTATGGTTGTGAGATTGATAAAATGAAAAAAAAACATTTCTTGTATTCGGCTGTACGTCAGATTTGACAAAGCCTTATAACAAATTATTTGCTGGTGACTGGTGTCTGGTTTTACCTGAACCGAAAATTTGGTAATTTTGCAATTATATTTAATAGAATAATTCAAGATTCGCTTATTAAAATTTTTTGAAACTTCGCACTAGGGTTTGCCAGATTGGTCTCTTCAAACAGTTATCTTACATTTTTTCTATAAAATATATAGAGAAGCCAATAATTGACCTCCTTTAAATTTACATGGGTTTTCCTACGTTCCGCTTGGCGACGCACCACCCGGTATATGTAATGTTGACAACACTACTGTTTACCTTTTCTCTAACAAAGTGAAATTTAATGTCTGTATGTCTTAATCATTTATGAAATTCACGATTTTTTTTTACGAAGTTTTACCGTGCCCTGATTGTTATACAAGCCTGTGCTTAAAGAGTTACACAAGCAAAGCCACTGAGGATCTTAAAATCGTTTAAAATATTTCTTAATCAGCACACTTCACTTACAGCTAACGCTTATGAGACATACTCTGCTTCAGTCGACGAAAGAGCCACGTTACACTGCTTTTTACGATGACCATAAAACCGTACAGTCAAAAACTCTAAAGACATAACCTGAAGTTAACTTTCTGTCCAGTTTATCGCCGGCCTAATCCGCATCCGCGTACCCAACAACGATTTTATTTATATCAGTCACTGATTTCCTTTTATATACTAAACTATGATGAACTAAAGTATCCTGAATGTATCGTATTACCCTTTTAAGCATCTGATATAGATCTAAAGATTGATATCTACTTAAGAGACTTATATAAAGACATAAGCCAGGTCTTGTGCAAAACATAGCGTAGATTATCAACTCTCTAATATTCTACCTTGATGTTCGATTTCTGTACTCTCAGGATAATCTCTTTTTAAAATATCATGACTAAACTTCAACCCCCTCAGAGTTTTACAAGGTTTGCAGTCTTGCAGTCCAAACTTTTTAAAAATTCCTCGTAAATATTTACTTTCATTTAAAAACATTTTTCTCTCAGAAACATTATGATTCATCTGAATCAAAAAGTTACTAAGTCTACCCAAATCCTTTATTTCAAAACTTTCTTTTAACCTGAATTTAACATTTTCAAATCTAAAACTAACATAAAATTATGAAATTTTAAATTCCAATGTTTTGAAAAACTCTTTAAAGTATATAGAATTTTTTAGTTTGCAAATTTTTTCCTCATTACCTTTAAGCCCCTTTCTTAATTATATAAATACGTCACCATCGATATCTCCAAAAAGAAAAGTACTGCAAATGTATAATTGGCTTTTATACTGACTACTTATAGCTACAAAACCTCTTATGGAGTTTAACTTAGCAACACGACTATAAATGTTATCTAAAGCCATGCCTTCAGTCTGTTGAAACCCCTTAGCAACAAGTCTCGCCTTATACCTTACAATATTTCCAGCACCGCCTTCTTTGCTTCTAAACACCCATCTGCACTGGATAGTCTTTTTGCCGTCACAACCTGCAGCGCCTAGTATGTAGTCATTGCTCAGACCCTGAAATGGACGAATCGCTCTTCTCAAGTCTCTCAAGATCTGCCTTGCCCATCTCTGACTCGCTCTAGCTGCATCACCTCACTGTCTCCCTCTTTAGTAATTATGTCCTCGGTTGAGTCATACTTTGAATTTTCAAGCTCAAATTCAGCTACCTCAGATTCTTGGCCGTTATTTTCCTGATGCTCCTCTTTAATATCACTATATGGCACCTCTAAAATAGGAGGCTTGGTTAACTCACTAATAGGAATCTTGGTTGGTATTTCTTTGACATCTGTAAAAAGATCTCATAAAAAGGATGACATCTCTGTAAATTTCAACTTTCTTTCTATGAGGAAAAAATATTCTGAAGCCCTTAACATCATTCATAATAATACCCAACAAATATACCAACTTCATTCTTAGCATCCCATTTTAATATTTTGACCTTTGGAACATGAACAGACACTCTACTACAAAAAATGTGAAATTTTGACAGCTTATTTTTGTTTCGACCACAATTGGCATAGTGATACATATTAAGCAAATATACTTCACTATTGATACCTTCGGCCCATAACTCCTTCTGACCTCTAGTTAATAACGTTCTAACTGCTTCAAGTAGAATTCGCATCTCTCTCTTAGCACGACCATTTTGCTCAGGGGTGTATGCAAATAATCTCAAATGTGCAAAAAACTTATTTTTCAGAAAGGGAATGGCTTATAAACTCTAAACCATTGTCCGATTTCAGCACCATCAACCTATATTCGGTAGAATTCTCGGCTACAGATATAAAGTCCTCAGTGCATCTTTTAACCTTATCTTCGTGTTTTAAAAAATACACAAACCTATTTGATATACAATAAAATAACTCTATACATATAAATAACTCTTCAACAATAAAAAGTACCAGGAACCATCCAAATATGTCACCTTCATAAGACCACAAACGTCAGTATGAACTAGTTCCATAGGTTTGGTAGCTTTACAGTTACCTTTAACATAAGGAAATTTGTGTTGATTTTTGTTGATTTGAGGCACTGCTGACACAATTCTTTATATGCAACATAAGGAATGTTGTGCCTCTTGAGTAGATGCACCAATTCCTAGTCCAGCTACTAAAACTTTCCACACTTTTGGCCTGATGACACTCCTATGGTTTGCACCTACAAATCGCAACTCGTACATATACAATATCTGGTTACCATAACAGAAACATCATTGTTGTCGTTAATAACTTGGCACCCTCTACCATCTGAGATCATCTTAAGGTCCTTGTCTAAATCACGACCCACAGAAAAAAGATTGAATTTCAGCTGCGGGACATAAAATACTTCATTTAATGTAATTTCTCTCCATATACTTCCTATATAATCTTGAACTCTTATAACTCCAAAGCCTTTAACGTCTAAAAGCACTATTGCCAACCTTCACTTTTTGCCTACTTTTAAGTTCTCTCAGAGTCTTAAATATGCTTATGTCTTGTCATACACACATGCTCACTAGTCCCTAACTAAGGCAATTGGAAGGTCACGGTCCTTTTTGGCCACTCTGGTTCTTATTTTTCGGTGCCAACAATTTTCAGGCCTGGTTTTTGACAGAAAAAACATTTCCTAGAATTACTTTTCTTTTTACTCGGGCACTCCCTTGCTGATGTAATCAACTTTATTGCACGTAAAACATTTTCAGAGCTTCGTTTCCTTTGAGTTTTATGTTATTAAAATCAACAGCTAAGGCTGTGTGGCTCTTTGTGGACCTGTCTTCCTCGACCAACAACCTTGAGGTTAGCTCTGGCAATGTTCGACTCTCTTCTGGCACGAGTACTTCTAAAATGCCTAAATGTAAAGGGACATTTGCACGTTTCTAATGATCATCCTATCTAATAAAGTTTTCCCGGCATGTTCCAGTTTGGTCTTTACCTCTTCAATTTGCGAAATTAAACCAGAAACAGTCACACTGTCACTAAAAGTCATATTAAAAAATCTTTGTTGAAGTAAATGTATACTTCAGATTCTCTTTCGAATACTGCCCTAAACTTTGTCCACATATCACAAGACGTTTCACAAGATAGCAGATGAGTGAATGCGCATTGGTCAACCCTCAGTACAATAAGCTTCTGTACCTGTTAACTTTCCAGCTCATTCCCAGAGGCTAGTCTCTGTTTTTCACCACTTAAAACCTCATAAAGCCTTTTAACATCACCCGAACCTGGTACTCCCATAGAACCCAGTTTTCATTGTCACATGATTTAATTGTTGCACTTTGTTCTCCCTTCATCACTATTTACTTTGAACACAACAACCGCCGTTGAAACCAACAGTAATGACATATTTTTTTTCGACAACCCCTAACTCCGCCTTTTTTTAAACTAATTTACAACGACCAATCTTAATTTCCTGCGAGCCGCGATACCTGGGCCCATAACCAATATTTAATAAAAAAAGAAAAGATATCAAAAAGCGCTTCAACACGAACTGTACATGTAAACTAACCTCAAAGACAAACAGAACTACTTAACCTAACATTTTGTAAAAACATGTGTGTCATTAAAATAACTTTTTAGTACTAATAGCTAACATCTCTTGAGTGGTATACTAAACTGCTTAATAAACTAGCAAACTGCAATATTATTAGCCGTTGTATTCTAGCAGTATGCATTCTTTCCCTTGCTTCGGAATAAATAGCTCAAGCCATCTAAGAATTATGCTTCAAAACATTTATTTAGGCAATTGGATCTCAATACAAAAACCATTTAAATAATTATTTGTCACACGTCTACGTTGACTTTTTTACCGTGGCGCCGCCTAATACTCATATGAACTAGGGCTGTTATATTTTTAAAAGTAGAAATCGGGAGCATGGCATGTTCGAGTTTCGAGTCATGCCACAGGCAATTTTTTTTTCGGAGCCATGAATTAGTTTTAGAGCTGGTATTATAAACATATGTGTGTACTTTAAAAATTTTAAACATAAAGAAAAAATAAAAATATATTCTTTGACCTCGTTAACAAAAACAACATGTATTTTATTTTAACGCTACAAAAAAACTAAACATAACATTAAGAAATATATTCTTTAGCTTATTAATTATATAATTAAGATACATATATTAAACACTTAAACATACCTAACACAAAAAAAAACACATATTATTTTGCCTCGTTTTTGGCAATTATTATTCCAGAGTTACGCCTTAAAATAAGTCGAATAAATCCTTAAATTAAAAATATTTTAAGCTGGTCCCTACTTTACCAAGAATGTTTTTCCCATCTTTTTCTAAAAATTTTACAAATTCTTGGCAAGTTTCGGTAAAGTTATGCTTAATCATTAATTCTGACTCTAAGGTTTCTATAGAAAGAGAATTTCTTTCTTTTCTCCACGCTATAAACATTAAACTAAAAATTCTTTCACACATGGCATTAGAGTGGGGAAGAAAAAAAAACACAAGAACATATTTTAGAATAATTCGGAGACTTATTTGTTTTAAAATAATAAACCCATTGTTGGTCAATTTTAAAATCTGAAAATTTTTCGGGGAGATTTTCTAAAAAAGATGAAAGGTTCACAAATTCTTCAAACAATAAATCAACATCTATGTCAATACTAAATTCTTCTGAAATTTTCATAAAATCCTCCAATCTTGGATTAGTCCTCAAATCCATTGCTTTCAAGTATTTACATTTGTTGTTGTCAGTAAAGTCATACCTAAAATTATCAAATAACTTTAAAGAAACTTGTTTCTGAGATCATATAATATACCTACCTTTTTTTTAAATATTCTACGATTCTCCCAATTAACGAATCAGCTTCTTTCTTAAAAATATTTACAATATCTAAATTATCACATTTTTGTACTAGAGAAAGGGCTATTGAGCCATAAAACTTCTGTTCCCTTTTCATCACCAAGGATCGTCTTAAAGTATCCATGATTCCAAACAATTCTACTGCTAAGGCACTTTCGGATTCCAATTTAGAAATTGCCGCATTCATGGCAGTTCCTATGTTTAAAATAAGCCCTAAAATGTTTTTTGTTTAAAGTAAAATAATTAAAGGATAACGAAAACATCTGCTTACCTAAATAAGCCTCAGCGAGTTCGTTTTCAAAAAACATTCTCAGAATTAAAGGTGACGATTCTCGAGATAAAAAATATGATTTGATGGGAACAAAATGTTTTAGTAAACGTTCGACTGCCTGAATTAATGAGAGCCAACGTGTAGGAACAGAACGTAATAGCTCTGACCATTCTTGTTCACATAAGACATACAAATCTTTGAGCTCTGTAATTTTTTTTGAGCTGCTGCTAAATTCATTGTAACATTTGATTACAATAGTTTCAATATCGTACCTTATAATATTTTGTCCATACTTGCCAGCATTGTGAATAATATGGCATACACAGCCAAAGAGTAAAATATTTTTATTATGTTTGTGTAGCTCTGTCATAACACTCTGTTTTTTTCCAAAATTAACCGACGCATTATTAGCGCAGTAAGCAGTGACATTTTTAATTGATAATCCTGCCTCATCAACACCATCAATTAGGCATTTAGCATCATTCACTGACTTTTCTGATGAATTTGAATAAAATTTTAAAAGCTTTGTGCTAACGCCTTTTTCGGTTTGGAAATACCTAACAATCAATGGGAATGTCTTGATATTTCCCTTATTTGAGGCATCTGTTTCAAGGGAAAAAGGATCGTCATTCGCTAAATCCTTCTTAATAATATTTTTACTTTCCGGACCTAAAATTTTGGTGACTATTTTAGTCGCCTTTGTTCTTCTGCATGAATATTTCTTAGCTGTTTTGGAATCCTTGAATATCAGGGGAAATAGTTTTCCAGCACAATCTGCCGAGGCGTAGCTTTGAGCATGTTTTATCGCATGAAAAACAAAAGCACATTCAGCCAATGCTATAGAATCCTTGTCAGCCATAGATGAAAAATACCGATTTACTGATTTAGTTTTTGATGTTGCATTAACATTTTGAGTGTGTTTTTCTGTCCTCAAGTGTTTAACAATGTCGTTTTCCCCGCCGTGTTTAATGGAAAATTGACAACGACACGCTCGACATTGTGCCTCATTATTTAAAGTACCTTCAAAAATCCAATCATATTTTTCTTTCCAAACTTTGTTAAATTTGACATCCCACTTTTTCTTTTTCACTCCTTGATGTGTGTTTTTGCTTTCCTCGATCGTATGCTTATGCTTCCGTATTTGTTGCGATGTATTACTTGTTCCTGGCAGCGATTCGGTATCGGATATATTGCCGTAATTTTCTACCCCATCCTCTATCTCTTCATTTTGATCAAGGCCAAGCCAGTCTATTTCCGATTCACTACTACTTGAGCTTAAAGTCATATTTTGCAAAGTCTATCTCGTAAAGAAATTCAAAAAACTCACTTAACTTTCTCACTTCTGGCGAACGAAAAACTGAGAGCTAATGAGAAGTAATACCGAGCTCGCTGCTGCTACGATCATCTATGGGAATCACCGGTTTTTATAATGTCAATATCAATGTCATAAGTATTTTCAACTGTCTACGCAAGGGGGCGATCTTTTAGAAATGGAGGAATGTGAGAGACGTATTGATATACTATCGATTTAAATGGCGTAAAATTTTATGAAAGCGGGAGACTCCCGCCTAAATCGGGAGGAATGGCAGCCCTAATATGAACTGAGGTAAAGTCCAGTGCAACGATATATTAGAATGGTCACCCGTCAAAACACCAGCATTTTACTTCTCAAACAATGTAAATAGAAGGTGGATGACATTGTTTGGCAGGTGGAATGCTATTGTTTTTTGGGTGACCATTCTAATATATCGTTGCACTGGACTTTAACTGAAGGCGAAAAAGTAAACTAGTTATTTAAATATGAATTTAAAAAAATATATAAAACTAAATTGACATTCGTACAATGTAATTGTACAAGTATTGCATTTGATAACATGTGGGGTATTTAAATTCAAGTCAAGAGATCTTTTTACTCATGTAGAATGTTGCTTCTTTCACACTTATTATAAAAACTATTTTATTGCTATAGAAAAATATATAAAATTATTATAATTGTGCACTATAGATTTTCTCGAGCTACCAGTGAGAAAATCATTATTTCTTTAATATTCTTGATTTTTTAATGGTAAATTTCATCCTTCTATGAATTTTTTTGTCAATTATGAGTCCTAATCCATCCCAATTTCAATATTTTTTAAATTAGAATTCTTCGTTTTATTATAAAAACCTAAATATTTCTCTCTTAAGCCTTAATTCCTTTTATTATGTTATAGGGCCTAGATTGTGGAATATCGAAATTAGGTGGTGACAAATTTAAAAAGGTTCTTACAGAATGCGTCAAAGATAACAAGACACTGGAGACTATTTGGGATATTACTTCAAGTATGTCTATTGAAGATGATGAGGAGTCATCTATTTCTTCTGATGAAGTTCCGATCACAAGAGGTACATTTAGATATTTAGACATAAAAAATAAAATTAAATTAGAATTTTCTTTTTAATTTTTATCCTAATATATTACATAAAAGTTTTGTATTCGTTGTCAAAACTGGTTGCGGAATTTATTAAATTTTTGTGTTTATTTATAATAAATGACAAAATTTTAAATACAAATGAATTAAATAATTAATAAATTATTTTAGGACTTGCAAATAATTTGAGAAAATCAGAAGACTCAAACACTAACTTCGTTACAAGAAAGTCTTTCAGAAGATCGAAAAGGTCAAGATACAGCAAAGGACTAAATAGTGAGTCGGGAATGAATAACATGCAAAGAAAATATGGAACTAAAACATCAACCACTACAGAAGAAGCTACAACTGTCGGTAATGATCCTGAAAACAAAAACTCGATCGAATCCAACGACACTTGTGTATTGCAATGTGTATTTGAGAAACTTGAATTGGTAAGCAGTATTTAATTTTTTTTATGAATTACAAAGTTATAGTTCAAATTAAAAGAATTATTAAGTATGCTGTTTTTTTGTTTTCGATATATTAGTTCAAAATTACAAGACCAGATGTAGCTGTCAGTCATGTAAGCCAGATAGCTGTCGTATACCATACCCTGGTAGTGTGCCAAAAGTTAAATTATTAATATGCATAGTATTTTCACCCACCATAAATAGTACTATTCTTAATTCTATTATTCTAATCACTCACATTGATTTTCACATATTCTTCAAATTGCCACTTAAACTTTCAGTTCAGGTTCTACTCATTTACTGGGCAATTTTCTAAAAAAATGTGTATATATAGCCCTTGATAACCTTTTTTTTTCCTTTGCAAAAAATTCAATAGTGGCTGTATGAGTGGAAACAATGTGAAATAGTAATATTCAAAATTCGTCCGAATTACAAGAACATGTGTATGAACATAAATTTTTGCAGTTTTATCTTCAGGAGCATACTGTGGTCATTTGGTTATGATTTTGTTAGGGTCTATGTAATGATTTAGACACTTATTCACGAAAAATATTACTCCATCAGTCTCCTATTTTACTTCTTCAAATTATTCACACACGAGCTCACAAACCACCTTACAAACAAATTCGATTTCTATTAATCCCCCAGAGCAGGCAGATTTCATAACAGAATAGCACGATGACGAAAAGCACCGAAAATACCTTCTTCATATACGTAATCTTCGTAGGTCACGAGAAGGTTTCGACTTTAAAGAAATACACGTCATTCTAGAAAACTTACGTAATGCCAAAATAGATTATAGATATTTGGGAATAACATCATTTACCTACAAAACAGCTACAATGCCTGTCAAATTAGACGAAGTGATAATAACGAAGAAAACTAAAATAAAGAGCTCAGAGAAAGTTCGATTAACTTCATTACGCATTTCCACACATGAGCCTTCAAATGATCATTCCAAAACTAACATTTTAAGCAGAAAAAAACACAATTACAAAAAATCAACAAAGAGTCAGAAACGTCCAAGAATATGTATATTTGGGTCATGCCATAACACTCGGCAAAGAAAAATAAATAGCCATCATTTCGAGAAGGATGAAACTTGGATTAGCAGCTGTTGGTCGGCTGAACTATATATTCAAGAGAAAAAATATTCAACACTAAATGGTCAAAAGTGCAAGACACTTAGCCAGACAGCCAGAGGAAAGATGGATAAAAAGATTGTTAAAAAACGCTTAGTTAGTCGACCTCCTCAATCATGCCAGATGATTACTGTGAAGGTTCGATTTAGGAATTATAAATAAGAATGCCAAATGCGCTTACACCATTGTATATTACTCTCTTCGATGATATCTGGTATATTAGTAGTTATTTTAAAACAGTGTTCTACATAATTGTCGTGCATACGTGTGCAATAGTATTGCATAAATATTTAACAATAATGATAATTCATTGTATAACAAATTAATATACAGTATGATACTTGAAAATAAATAACATATATCACTATTATATTATTGTACCACATATCCCCCTTTTGAAAGAATGAACTACATTTTTAATGAAATAAAAATGGAGTACTTTCGTACAAAAATAAATATTCATAAGGTATATGCGCTTTTTTACTACATTTTACACTTCTATTTTACAATAAAAATAAAATTATTAGAGGTTCAAGGAAAGTGTTAAGAAAAAGATAAGAGGAATAATAGAAAGAAAATAAATAATAAAGAAAGGATAGAAAAGAAAAGTATTATCGATCGAGTATAGATTTAAATATTTTTTTTTTCTTTTAATTTAAAAATGAAACCTAAAATGTTAACCCTGATTTTACTTAAACAAACTTATTACCTAAATAAACCTATTACTTAATTAAAGTACACATGTACTTAAGTTGTTTAATTTAAATAATGTTACATAATTCTTAACTATTTCGAAGCCTAAACAATACGTGTTAAGTTATTAAATTATGAACCTCAATTTTTGCGATGCTTTGCATTGACTTATGAGTACATAATATGTATTATAAAATATTAGGTTACAAGGTTAGTAAATTAAAACTAGTACATGTTTTCTTTTCGGTACAACTGCTATAATTGACATAATTAATTGTTTTTCTTTTAATTTTTCTACGATAAACACTGAAAATGGCTTTTTAATCACTTATAAAAATGCTGTAATCTATTTTTATGCACTTTCACTTTAGCGTCACTTTTACTATTACTTAATATACAATTTACACCTTCTACCTCCTCTACTACGAAAGGGCCTTTATACCAAGGGTCAAATTTCGTTCTATTTTCATTATTTAAAAGTACTGAGTCACCGGGTTTTAAATATATTTCTTTAGACTGTTTATCGTATTCTAATTTTCGCTGAACTTTTGCTTTTTGAATAAAATCATTGGCTCGTCTATTTGCAATTTGTAAGCGATATCTGACTTCTTGATAATATGCGTCGATATTATATACAGGGTCTATCAAAGTACCATTTAAAATATTAGAAAAATCAACCTTACGTGCAAAACTAATTCAAATGGCGTATATTCGTGATATACACTGGGAGTTGTGTTATAACAAAAGCTGAAGTAGTTTGTCCATTCATCCCAATCGTCTTGCATTTCGTTTATGTACATTCTAAGAAACTCATTTAAGACTCTATGATTTCTTTCGCAACCACCTATAGTTTGACTATGGTAGGCTGTCGAAATAGAATGTTTAATTTTTAGAAGTTCAGAAAGTGATGTAAGTACTTCGTTTTTATACTCAGTGCCCATATCGGTTCTGATTTCCTGCATTGGGCCATAATTAAGAATAAATTCATTAAACATTGCCCTAGCTATAGTTTTAGCTTCTTTATTCGGAATAGGGATAATTTTGACAAATTTAGTTAACTCGCACTGGATTGTTATTGCATACATATTGTTGTTAGGAGTTTTTCTGAATGGTCCAATCGTGTCGATACATGTGATGTCAAATGCTTTTTGTGGTGTAGGTGTTATTACCATTGGCTCTGAATGAGTTATTTTTCTCTTATTAATTTGACACTTTTGACATTTTTTAACGTATTTGTTGACATCGCGGGACATTCCTTTCCATCGGTAATTTGCTCTTAGCTTCTTAAGCAATTTTTTCTGTCCACAGTGACCTCCGGTAAGTGGATTATCATGATATTCCTGTACTAACGCTAACTTGTCATCATTATTTTTAATAATTTTGGGCTCTTCATACAGAAAAATAGTAAGATTTTTTAATTTACTTAAAGCAATATTTTTTAATTCGTTTATTGTGCACAATTTAAATATTTCATCTGTTATTTTTAGCTTTAGTTCCTTAATGTTGCAATCAGCAGCCATTTTTTCCAGCTTAGACAAAACTGTTCCTAAGAATGTTTTGTCATTACTGATTAACATTTTATCCTCGATCATAAAATCTTTATTCTTACCCATAAGTATCCATAGATATTTATGCTGAATTTAAAATTTTACATAAGCTAATTTTAAAATATTACTATTTTCTAAAGTCTCTAGGACTTTTGGTTTAACCGTTACGGCATGCTAGCATTCTCGCTATTATCTTCTGTTAAGGTAGTATCCTTTTTTGCCATTGCCCGTGTTACTGCAAATACGTTGACTGTTTTGTTATTTATCGCCAAATCGCTTAGTTCGCTAATACAAATTCTCGATAATGCATCTGCTCCTACATTGTCCTTTCCTTTAATATATTCAATTTCAAAATTATATTCTTCTAAATCTAATCGCATCCTGGTAAGTTTTGAAGAAGGGTCTTTCATAGAAAAGAGATACACTAAAGGCTTATGGTCAGATTTTACCAAAAATTTATTTCCGTACAAATATGGCCTAAAATACTGAATCGCCCAGTGGATGGCTACTAATTCTTGTTCTATAGTCGCTTTAATAGATTCTCCTTTAGTGAATGATTTTGAAGCGTAAGCTATTGGCAATTCTTGCCCATTAAAGTTTTGTGATAATATAGCGCCACAAGCATTTTTTGATGCGTCTGTTGTTAAAATAAATTGTTTATTAAAGTCTGGGTATTGTAAAATTTCGGGTTGCAACAACGAATTTTTAAGATAAATAAAAGCTTGTTTACATTTTTCACTCCATTCGAATTGCGTATTTTTTCTTGTTAACATATTAAGAGGTTTTGCAATTTCTGCAAAGTTTCGAATAAACCTGCGATAATAGTTACAAAATGCTATAAAGCGTTTTACTTCATCAGCATTTCTAGGCTCTGGGTATTTATTAATAATGTCGTATTTTGACTCGTCAGGCAAAATTCCATTACTAGTAATCCTGTGACCTAGGTAGGTAACTTCTTGCGAAAAAAAATTGCATTTTTCGGGATTTAATTTTAAATTGTATTTTCTGCACGTTTCAAATACACTATGTAAATTTTGTAAATGATGATTTTTTGAACAACCAATTACAATTACGTCATCCATGTACAAGAAAGCCTTTTCAGGTGTTATTCCAGCAAATGCTATATTCATCATCCTCTGGAAACTGTTTGGGCTTATTCTGAGGCCAAATGGTAACCTTGTAAATCTGTAGCTACCTGTACTTGTACTAAAAGTTGTAAAATCTCTAGATTCTTCTGCAAGTGGTATTTGATGAAAGCATGCCTTTAAATCTAGGGTTAAAAACCATTTAGCACGGCCTAGTTGGTCTAAAATATCGTCAATTCGAGGCAATGGAAATTTATCAGGGATAATTTTCTTATTTGCCTCTCTAAAATCCACTACTAGTCGCCATTTTTTATCATGACCCTTAGATTTCTTAGGTACCAAAAGGATTGGACTATTGTAAACGGCATTAGATTCCTCTATTATGTTTTCCTCTAACATTTTACTTACCTGTGCATTTATTTCTTTAGATTGGGAAAGCGGTGTTCGATAATTTTTTATATAGAAAGGTTGCTCATCAGCTAATTTAATTTTTTGTTTATAAAAATTGTTTGTTGTTAATTTATCACATTTTAACCCAAATATATCAGCAAATTTCATGCATAATTCGGTGGTTTCCTTTTTCGCGCATTCCGGGATGTTTTTATTTAATTCCTTTAATAGTTGATCTTTTCGGTTGTTTTGATTACAATGCAATTGATAATACGAAAAGTTTTTTAGGGGTTCGGTTACAATTTTAGGATTATTTATGGTTATGGTTTCGCATGTTGTATTTAGAATTTTAATTATTGGACTTGACCTAGAAATTATGGTTGATGCTATGAAAACGCCTGGGGATATTTCGTTATTTAATACAACCGAATCTTCTTTAAGATATTTTAACTTTTCTACTTTTCTAATTATTTCACATCTCGGGGGGATAAATAACATATCTTTTGCAGGGCTGTCATGAATTGGTATAGAGATTAATTTATTATGAAGTCTTATTTGCATTGTCCAATTAGAGTAGTCCAATTGACATTGATATTGTGTAATAAAATCTCTACCAAGAATTCCATCTGCTGGTATGGGAAAATTATCCTCAACGTGTGAAATTTTGTTTTAAAGAAAAATTGTCAATAAACATTACAGTTTTAGTAGTACCTATGGAAGTTATATGTCCTTCTGTAACACCGTTTATCCTGCTAGCATTTGCTCTGTCAACTATTTGGTTTTTATCGATTTTTGTTGGCTTAATTAAAGAAATATCGGCACCAGTATCTACGATTAATGTTATTGTTTCATTTTGTGTCATTTGGGTCTGAACGACGATAAAATTTGACAACGATAGGTCCATGTTAAAAATATTTATTGCTCCCCCAATGGATCTGGTTGGGGTAATAATTCGTTTCCCAAATTATCTGTCTCAAAGCTGCGCACAGAATAGTTTCCTCTGCCTCGTTGAGAATAGCCCCTGTGACCTCTATATCTGCTATGGCCACCATGATAATTATTATAGATAGGAACTTCAGGATTTCTATTAAATCCTCCTCTTTTCCATTGTCCTTGCACCCTAGGATAATGACCTCTATAATTTGGATTTCCTCTATTGTTGAATCGATTTTGTGTAAAAAGGACTGTAGAATTTTTTGATTCAGTTTCGACGCTAACAAACTTTGTCAAGGCGTCTTGAGTTGTGTTGAATGTGCCTGCTTCCATTATCAACCTGGATCTTTCTGAGGTTGCATTCGATTTTAGGGCTTTAACTGCAATATTAGTTGTATAACCCTCTGCTACATTTACTGGTACACCTTCATTTATGTACGCTCTTTTTAAGCTTGTTGCTAAAGCTTCTATGTCAGATGCATATTTTGATGTATCGCTGGATCCTTGTTTAAGAGCTAATAATTTTGCCGAAACTAACTGCGAACTTTCACCCTTAATATTGCTTGTTAGTTTTTGAATTATAATTGGTATGGTATCATTATCACCAATAAGGTCTCTTGCTTTACCAACTAATTTAGTTTTAATAAGAGCCACGGCATTTGCTTCGTGCCCTTCGCAATTTTCTTGGATTAAAGTTAGTGCGTCAATAAAAGATCGAAGTTTATCCGCTGAGCCATCAAAATCATTGCACAAAACCCTGCTGGTGAAATTAAAAAATCCATTTTAGTCATCGCCATTTTGCCAGTTTCAATTTTAATTTCAATGTTTGTATTTTCTTCGTCTGAACCCTCTGAAGAGTTTTCACTGTCAATAATATCCTCCTCAATCACGTTTGGATCAATTAGTTCAGTGCACGATGTAGGTATTTTATACGAAACATTTAATACTTGATATACCCTGACTACTTTATCTCTTGAGACGGAAAAAAGTTTTTTAATAGCAAAATACTGTTCTTGACTTAAATTTTTGTAATCATGTAATACAAGTTGCACAAAGGTATTATAGTATTTAAGTAAATTATCCCTAACTTCTTTTTTAATTTCCTCTGATTTAGGTATTTTTTTTCTTTTTAAGACTCTTTTTGATTCGTTAGTAATTAATATTTTTAAATTTGATAACTTGGTATAAAGTTCTTCCCAAGTTGATGACATAAAAATAACTAAATTTAGCCTAAATTACGGTAAAAAAAATCTAACATAATAGTAGTACATGAAAAATGTAAACAAAAATCCAACATAAAAATTATTATTCAGCTATATATATGTAATATGTAACTTTATAATATATTATTTAATATATTATAATATTATAACTTTCGATTACTTTATGAACTAATAAAAAAAATAGTTTTACCCCCAAAAATATTTTAAAACTGCTAAATAGCCAAAAAATCTTATCCTAAATATACACAAATAAATAAAATTACATACCAACTATAATATAACATTTGTGTGGTCCATGTCCTGGGACGGATGCCAAATCTCCATTACATTTCCTTCTTTCATCTTCCAATAAACAGGTGGCGTTTAATCGCTCGTCCTTAATGTCACTGATTTCAGGTTTTACTAAAATATTTTTCTACACCAACACATTGTTTCTTCTTTCACTAACACGGACTTACAAACACAAACCACTATGTAATAGTCTTACTTAGACATCACCAACTGGAGCTTTCAGCATAAGACTTCTTGACAAGTCTCTTTTCATGTTTCTGCGATAAGCCTTCCTAATTTTTAGTAACACCAAGGTTACAACATAGCTTGTTCTTCCACTATAAAATTGGAGTTTACAACACCTGTGTCCGTAACTTCAGCATGCTTGGTGTTAGTAGTACCCATATTGACTCACACTGTATGTTACTGTACATTAGCACACTTTACAGCAACTAGCTCCCATACTTTTACCACGGTTTTACTATAAACATTTTTCTTTTTGTTCTATATACATATAGAACAATTACTACTCTTACTGAAAAATGCACTAAAAAATGGTGTTTGGCACTGGCAGGGTCGCCATGTGAAGGTTCGATTTAGGAATTATAAATAAGAATGCCAAATGCGCTTACACCATTGTATATTACTCTCTTCGATGATATCTGGTATATTAGTAGTTATTTAAAAACAGTGTTCTACATAATTGTCGTGCATACGTGTGCAATAGTATTGCATAAATATTTAACAATAATAATAATTCATTGTATAACAAATTAATATACAGTATGATACTTGAAAATAAATAACATATATCACTATTATATTATTGTACCACATTACCAGCCTGATTACCAGCCCATCGTTTGACCTGGTACTTGACATATTTCACATATTTTCACTTCAGTATCTCTAATAGAGGTCGTTTAGTTGAGGAGTAGAGACGATTCTCTAAGTAAACATGATTGCTTGAGTCTTCCATTGATTGAACTGTAACCTTCATTATTCTATTTATATCAATAATTGGTTAAGAGGGCAGGCACCGGTGTGGGCAAAACCAATTTTTGTCATCGGCGAGCTGAAAAATGTATGTGTTTCTATTAATGGCTCTGGTGAAAACCCAATAGCCAGCATCGATTTTGAAGTAAGAGGTTGTATCTCTTACGTGGGGAGGTTGGTCATGTGAATAGTAAACATGTGAGTAGAACATGTAAAGTGGTGAAGGGGGTTAGCCTTGTGGAACCCAGAAAAATTTGAGTTTGTATAATGCTGCGAAACCGGTCCAACAATATACAATCAGATAAATCATCAAGCATATCTATTTAATAATAAAATTGTGATGAGTGATTGCTACACTAGTTATAATACCTTTCCTCTTTGGTATATATACGATTCTTACTCTGACATGTATAAAAATAATATATAAAATATTACATCAATTCCAGATCTAAAACATAATATGTTACCTTGAAAATTCTAGCGAGTTTCAAATAAAATCCTTGATATTTAGGTAGATTCCAATTATGAATGACAATTTTTAAACGCCTTTCATTACGACAAAAGCATAACAGTATTCTATGATCGTACTTTAGATATTTATTCATCAGCCATTACTGCCATCATTTTAGCACCATAATTATCTTGATTGTCCTTATTTTTCAAATAACAATAGTGAGAAACGATAATAGGTACAACAGTATAGTAATAGTTATAACAACTTATTTTCTAACAGTATCTATTAATGTATATTAGTATGTATTATTTCTTCAAAGTTTTGTGGATGTTTGATTACATTTCGTTAGCATATGTGTGATGTTTCTTTCAAGCGTTTCTTCTACTTTTTTTTCTACTAAGTAGAGTTCACCCTTAACTTAAAGCTCACGTATGCTTACAATATACTGAAATATACATGTTTTATATTTATATCGGGAAGAAGGTTAGTGAGTACTCCAGTGTCTGGAAGACCTGATGAAAGAAGAGAGACATGGCAAATCTGAGTGGGAGGAGACAATAGCATGTCTACTCTCGGCGGACTGTGTTGCTAAAAAAGAAGTCGACAGCATCAGACAGGGCTTAAACGACCAAAGCAATGTGGCTAGATACTGGGCTTTTATCTTCATCAAGTGATCGCCCAGATGTCTAATTTGATACTTGGGATCCTATTTTTTTGGTGAAAGAACAACAAAAAGTTGCTCTTTGGGGTCTTGAGTCTTGGCTAGTACTTCCCAGATGAGCTCCTGGTCGAAATGATACGTAGATCACAAGTACTTACACTTGTGACTTGTGACTACGTACACTTAGTGGACCATCCGAGATAAGTGAGTTTCCATTTCATATAGCCAGATGGAGCCTCTTTTTTTTAGAAAAAAATACCACATGAAGATTTTCTTGGGATTGACCTCCAGTCTGTCTCGTTCCCTTCAGAAATGGATAAATGACATGTGCCTTTATAGTCGATTATAATTATAGAATTTCTTGTTAGATGGTGGTCTCGTCACAGGATTATTAGGCATTAGATACAGTTTGTGTTTTTTTAGGGGTAGTTGCAATATCATAAGATTCTTGATTGAGATATGGATTAAAATGTTTTGTTTGATTTTATAGAAGAAATTTCTTTTGTTAATATCAGTAAGTAAGGTGATATTAGTGAAGATGAAATCACAGAAAATAAAATTTTAAGAAATAACAGTTTTTTTTCAAGAGATTCAGGGATGCTTGATATAGAATCCATGCCAATATTTTTTGCTGAAGATGTTGAGAATTTAATTTCTGTTCCTGGTGGAACAGGTAAAGGTTCGGAAGAGGGTTTAGTTTCTATTATTGAAGGCAGGAGTAATTCAGATGACTGGGACAGCGAAGATGAGGTTCCACTAGCCGCAATACGAACTAGAGAACTAGCAAAAAAAATCATATGGAGCAAATCGCAAGCAGATTCAAAATTTAAAACAATTTGCTCAAATATCTAAATTATTTACTAATGAATCTAGAGAAATCCGTACGGTATGTTTCTAAAAATTTTTCCTGTAAGTCTTTTAGAACAAACCGTTTTCCAAACCTATTTGTATGCACTGCAAAAAACTGGAAGCTCCTACATTGCTGCTACAAGCCTAAAAGAACTAAAAGGTTTTAAATGACAACTCGTTAGAACCACGTCATAATTTTGTCAATTTCGAAAAGCTTTATAAAATTCATTGCTTATTAAACCAGCATTCAGAAACCTATCTAAGTTCCTTAGCACCAAGCGAAAATCAGGCAATTGATGAATTAATGATTCACTTCAAAGGGCGTAGCTCTTTATATCTCTTACGTGATTTACCCGACGACAAGAATAAATTTAAGAGAGGAGAAACTAATTAGAGGGTAAGGATTCATGAGCTCGTTTGTCTAAAATAAACGGATAACAGAGCTATCTATTTTCTGAGCAACTATTTGGATCCAACAAAAACAGACACTTCCAACCGCAAAGGAAAAGATGGCAGCAACGAAGAATTTCCTTATTCCAAGTTAGTAAGCAGATATAATGCTCACATGAGCTATATGAATAAATTAGATATGCTTAAGTCACTCTAAGAAATAGTTCTTAAATTCAAAAAGTGGTGCCATGGATTTTTTTTTACTTTATTCATTATTGTCATTGGTAAATATATTTATTCTCTTCAAGAAAGGAAATGACTCAAATACATAGCTAAGTTTGAAAGAATTTAGGCTGGCAGTTGCATTGGGATTGGTTGGTGCTAAGCAGAGTTCTACAAAAAACTCAGATAAATCACTTTAAACATACAGTTCCCTTAGAAATTCAGTACGATGCTTGCAAACATATGTCGGTTTATAGAAATCCCAAAAGGTGTACTTTCTGTAGCAGTAAAGTGAATCTACATAAATCATACTATTTTTTTTAAATAATTTATGCCTATATGTTTCGTCCTCTCTCCTTTTGTTACTTTTTTGCTAATTTTACTTATTTTTGGTTAACATAAGTTTTCTTTAAAGTTTAAGATATCTAATAATTAGTTCGGTAATACTTTATTTATTTTGGTTTATTTACATTGATTTTGCATATAAAAGTTCACCCGGTATAACACACGCGTTTCTTGGTAAATTGGTAATATTTAAACTCGACCTATCCCACATTTCCTTACTCTCTTACTCCAATGTCCCTTTCATAAAGCCTTGCTATTTTATCCTACTTTACCTAATGGATCCCTCGGGGCGAGAGGAGTGAGCTGTTTGATTGAGGTCATCCGCCAAAAACTTAAAATACGGACATGTGTGCGATACCGGAAAGCAGAAGTACTACACAAATCATTGGATCGGTACCTAAATCTTATGCGAGATAATACCGAAGTGCATAACGTCTTTGTCAATTTAATGAAAGCTGATTAAGGAACACCCCCCTTATATCAACATCCTTTACTTCATTTATTACTAGGGTAAGTCGAGTCGTTTTTTTTTCTTTCACGTTAAATTGTGTCTCTTCTTATTTTGTTTCTATTTTATTTCGTTCATTACATAGTCACTAAGGGTGTTCGTCGAAAACAGAAAGATCACCTTATTTCAGTGTGACTGGAGCAGCGTCCCTATTTTTTTACAGTCTGGCCTTGATAACTTGATAAATAATTAAGATTGAAATAACCTTGATTTAAGTAAATAAACATATATTATAAACAGGCCCGAAACACTTATGAAAATTTATTATTTTAGATGCGACGTCAAATTGTGTGTTAGTAATAAAAAGAACTGTTACCTACAGAATCGTCAGAAATAGTTTCAAAATATAAATATGTATAATTAGTTGTTGTTGTTTCCCAGTGGTTGTATATTCCGACCACCTTACTAAAACCAAAGAAAATAATAGTAAACTATAGAAAATCCATCCCGTGTAAATTTTTTGACCACCTAAAAGGATCCCCGCTTTTCGAGCGAGGATCCATCGGTGAAATTACGGCCAAAAATCTGGCCGATCGCTTGGCTGTGTTGCAAAATTTAATTTGGCGGCTGCGACTCGGCTGAGCAACACAATAAGTCCTAGAGTTCTATAAACATACTTAACCTTAACAGTGCCTTAGTAAGTAAGTACAGGGTGTTCAATTTAAGAGGAAAAACGGCATATTATTTGACTTTCCCGGTATATTTTAAAAAAATCGAAGATAACCAATCGACGTATTTTAACTCGGAGAATTTGAAAATCGTAATAAGAAAACAATTCCATTAAAAACAAAAAAGACTGACGACATTGTTTTCTTATTACGATTTTCAGATTCTCCGAGTTAAAATACGTCGATTGGCTATCTTCAATTTTGTAAATATACGGAAAAAAGTAAAAAATATGCCGTTTTTCCTCTCAAATGGAACACCTTGTACCTAAAGTTCGTGTCATGGGTCTTTAACTGTGGATCCTAGAAGAGCCAGGTATAAATACGTGTATTTTACGCAAAGTTACAGCTGAATACCTGTAAAATGAACATCACCTACAATCTATATCTATCTCAAGTTTTAATTGGGACCTATTCGGCAATGAAAATTACAGTTAACCAAAAACTATAATTTTCTGACTTTTAGGTAAATGAAAAATGTATAAGGTGGTAAAACTATGAGGTGATGTACAAAGTTAATTTTTGGATACTGAAAATTAAATTTAAAGAATAAAAATATATAATACCGGTTTAAATAGTCAAATTCCAAAACAATAATTACTTTGAGATAAAACCTTAAAAATAGTACCATAACAAATAATAATAGTTATTTATTAGAGTAAAATAGGCGTTTTAAAATTACTGCCTTCGCTAAAGCTCGTGTAGTAAACTTCATCATTCTACTCCCTATTAATCATTTTACTGCCTCATCTGTAAAAGTCAATAAAGTGAACTTCTAATCTTGACCAACTTCTTTTTAAATAGGTATTGTATCTCTTTTTAAATAGGTATTATATGATAACGATTTTGGGGAAGTTTGAGGATGGGATCGTTGATCTAAATATTTTTGATAGAATTTCTCTTTTGCGCGTCATCGTTTTTTTGTGCTCATGCACTTTTGTATACTTAGTGTTGCCATTGCTAAGTGGGACACAGGAAATCCCATGTTATTTTTTATAGGGATTGGCTTTCCTCTTTAACTTAGAGAAAAAAGTATTAAAATTTATTAAAGAGCACTAAAATCTACAGCCTATAAAATAGCACAGCAATAAAATAGCACGTCACGCACATACATTTTTTACTTATTTAAATAGCTTAAATCTCTACCACTTGTTACTTTGATAGTCAAAATACCTTTGACATATATATCAATTCACGCCGATTCTGTGAGCTTTATTAAGCTTTATAGCCAAAAATCTATATAAAAAATTATCTTTTTTTATTGCAATGTATTTACAGGTAACAACCAACATTTTTTTATCTTGACTAGTGGACCGTCAAATAAGTTTGTCATTTTATACATTGGTAGTAAATACAGTAGTCATTTGGATTTTTACTTTGAGCAGTACCTGTAAGTACAGCGTGACAAAAAACTCATCAAGATTTTTGGACAATCTTAGACAATCAAGACCAATTAAAAAAAATGAAAGTTATTTTGTTGGTAGAAGATTTTATTATTCTTTAATTAACTTAAATATTTTTTCTCTCTACAAGAACAGTCAATATTTTCCTAGGTCCCCCTTGGCGATGCAACACCCGAAATAAAAATTAATCATCAAACGGTATTTTTATTATTTACCGATTTCAGGAAACGCAACGTTACTTGGTATGGATCTGGAAATCTTGAAAAATAAACACTTGTGTGAGAGACATTTTGCGGACAGCGCTTTTCGGACGAAAAAATGGCGTTATTTAAAAATAAATGCAACACCCTACGTATATTTCCCAACAGATAAACATTTAAAAGTACTATCACCAGAAAGGACCTATTCGGGGAAAAAACGGGCTTTACCTACAGACAGTCCGACAACCAACGAAAATGTAACGAAAAAATTACATTTAAACGAAGGCGATCATAATACAAAAAAACTAGAGGAAATAATTAAACTTCCAAATCATACAATGAGGCCAAGAAAATTAATGTTAAAAAACAAATAAAAACATTCGGAAGTAAATTCAAAAAAAAATAAATTCCGTATGCGACTTTTACAGTTAAAACAAAAAAATAATAAGTCTTTAATTTCAAAAGTAATGCCGTTGTTAACATTTCTATCAGTAGTACCAAAAACATTTATTTTGATGCAATTAAATGGACAGTCTAGAAAAAAATGGAACAACAGGAAAAAAGAAGTGTCTGTGTCAATTTTTTATAAATCTCCTGCGGCATATATGTTTTTGAGGCGTAAAGGTTTTATTTTACCGTCCGTTTCAACAATACAAAGATGGATGAGCGAAAATTTATTTAAAACAGATTTTGACAATGGTTTAAAGTATCATCTTAAAAAAAATGTGAGGGTATGACCAAAAATGAAAAAAAAATTGTGTTAGCCTTTGACGAGGTTAGCATTAAAAAAACTAATTGAATACAACAAAAAACTCGATCTCATTGAAGGATTTGAAGATTTAGGTGTCTTAGGGCGTTCCTCAAAAAAAGCAACACATGCTCTCGTATTTTCGATTAAAGGCCTATATAAGAATATGCACCAAAATTCAACCCGGCATTTTGTCCTGTTTAATTAGCTTTAAACCACAACTTTAAGTTTTTTCATAAAAATAATATAGGTACTAGTAATGTTGCTTTGATTTTGTTATTTAAAATATTTGTGAGAATTATTTTCTATTAAAACATATTCCTCCACTTTGTTCCTAATTAACCTCAAATGTCAACTTTAAAGATTAAGGCCTTATCAATAATAATCCTACGATGCGGTATAAAGACAAATCAATGCAAAAAATGCCAAAAATTAAGTCTTTATAAATTTAGAATCGTTTTATTTTTCTAGGCATGTGCATTTTTTTTTAAATTTTAGCGTTTGAAATAATAATGGAGAAATTTTAATTTTAATGGGAACAAAACCAAAATGATGATTCAACAATTTTTCGCGATTTTTACAAATTTTTTCAATGCAATAATATGGTTGGTGTAATATTTTATGTAGTTTTACAGAGGCAAATAATGCAGGCGACAAAACCTCACTATATATTAAGGCCCAAGCAATTTTATCTCAGTGTATCTATCTCAGTGTAAAAATAAGGCAAAAAAACATAGTCACAAGTTTTTAATAATAAGTTAAATCAATATGTTAAGAATAAACTAAAAATTAATTAAAACATCCATTTTCCCAAAACTTAATTTTTGCGAATACCTCGTTCTGCCTTTATACGGCGCGGCGCGGCGCGAGAGAATAATTATTCACTAACAGATAAAATTTAAAATGTTATCAGTAATGGCAACGTCGCTTCGATTCTTACACGGTTAGCGCATAAAATATTCTTATTTAAGGAAGCATTGATGTCTCCTTGTCAGTTCACAGCTTGTCATTTACGTGGGTTATCTATTCGTTAGTATAATTATCTTTGCTAAAACTTAATCAAAAAGCCAAAATGCATAAGAACTATAAATATGGCTTCTAGATATTATATTTATCTAAGTTCAAACAAGTTTTTTACTTTTTTTGACAAAAAAATAAATTCTGCCGCAAAAGGTTAACATTGTCATTATTTAACCTTACATAAATTAATAATTTTTTAGACGGATTCGAATGGCGTTCCAGATCACAAGAAGTTTGTGGATGCCCTCCTGCAGACAGTAAATACCAGAGAAGTCAGAGATTTTATTCAAGAAACTACAGATGAATGTTTCCAAAATATTGAAGAAGGTAGTTTATACTTAGTGATTTTTAAAAAAATTAGCATTCTATAGTTTGCTGTCAGATTGCATACTTTGTTAAATTAGATACATTCATAAATTTTTCTACTAATTATTAAAATTTTTTTCTAGATAACATAGAAGATTCTTGCGAATATTCCAAAAAGTTACTTAACTGTATGGCAGAAAAGGGACGGTCAAACTGTGATGATTGGCCTACAGGAACAAACCTATAAAACTGATAAGGACCAATGGATATTTAAATGGTACTCTTAATTGGATGACTTAATTATGGATGACGTATTTTACTGCTAAAACTACATATTCCTAAACCATATTTATGCTTAGAATTATGTGATAGTAAAATAACTGCGTTTCAAATAAAATGTGAACATATACAATATATTGCATCTTTTGTTTTAATTAAATAACTTGTTTTTTATTAGAAAAATTTAATTATACCCATGACTTTTTAGCATATATGACCTAAAGTTCATAATGTCAAGTTACTCTTTTCTCCATTTACTTTCCTGATGTAACATCCTTTTTTGCCCTAATTCAATAAAGTTTTTAGCCATAAAAATTAATGATAAAATTATGAGGCGTTGACCAGATCTTTTGTTACGAGTAAAATATAGTTTTCTTAATAATAATCTATAGAAATATTGTTCTTCTTCTAGCAGCTAGTAGCAAAAATTGCATATACTCACTACTAGATATTATTTACGAGCTTCTTTTAGGCAGGTCTTGTTTATCAATATTGTAGTCAACATAGATGCATTATTAAAATGATTTCATGTGCTCAATATCCTGATGAAGAAATTTTACTTATAGAACTTGAGCTGCAAACCTTTATTTATATTGAAATGAAATTTAAGCTATGCAAAAAATGTCTCCCGCGCTCGTTTATCATTTATTTAATCTGCTAATGCTGACAGTGAAAGATGTAGTAATGATACAAACAACAATTAAGGTAACGATCATGATCCTTCTGTCAGCCTTCGGGCTCTGATTTGTAAAGAGTATGAGACTATTTAGAGAATAATGACTTACAAAAGCATGAAATAGACAACCAAGTAAATTTCTCTCTCTGAATATTTAGGCATGGATGAACAGAGATTATTCCGAAGCTAAAAAGAAGTGACTCCATAGATCCCAAATCTGATGAACTAAGCGGCTGTATCAATTTTCTGCTAAAGAAAATTATTAATCTACACTCAAAAGAAAGCATCTTTAATAAAAAATATGTTTTCACGCAAATCCACGAACCTAGAGTCAGGTCCACCACCAAAGCGCTCTAGGAAATGGAAAGGAATGGTGTATTTCTAGACATCGAAGAGACGTTTGACAACAGTCAGTAACCTGCCAAGGACTCGCGACCTGTTGCTTAAAATCCTGTTAGACACCTACTTGGGGAAAACAGTTTTTCACTCTTAGGCCTAATTAATAATCCAAACTGACGACCTGATGGCTCATTTCTCGGGAAAACATTTTGCTATTATACAGGGATCCATGATGAGAGCGCTACATATAATACACATAAATCCTGTGGAAAGAGGGAGAAACTCTAAAAAAGTAGAGCTCTACCGTTCACAAGGAGACATAACTTTGACACACCACGCATTGTGTCTCCATGGGGCATGCAGCCAGAATATTTAATAATTAAGAACCTGACAACCTGCGCCCTTTACGTATGTTTTGAATATTACTTGAGGTCTGCCCCCAAAGATTATTCACTAGATCTACTTTATTTTTGATACGAAACTATATTGAAACTACATGGAGAGAGCAAAAATTCGAACTAGATCAAGCCCATCATCTTGCATGCTTAAGCATCACATTAGTGAAGAAGAGGTGCAGGGTTGCTGCTTGTTTGGCTGCCTAGTGACAACCGCGCTGTAGAGCTGGGCAGATATTTACCGCTGCGAGAGCATGACCTTTATTTAACTCACCAAACAAAATTTTGAGCCGTGGCATTTGAGTGTTTGGCAGATTACTGCGAAACAAGTGATACCAAATGCACCTTCGATATCTAGAAAAGCACTTAGACAGGCATTACCATCATCTAGAGTACCATCCACCACGTCAGAGGTGGCTCTACACCACCTCTGACGAGGTGGTGTAGAGCCAGGTCCGTGGATTTGCCGGCCTGGTAGACATATTGTTGCACATACAGTGATTTCTTTCAGATAACTATAGGATCAGACTGTCTATTGTCTTTAGAAGAAAACTGGTAATACTAATTGGTCGATATAACAACTTTAACCTTTCGACAAAACTTTGCGACGAAGCCGTAAGCAAGCGAAGTCCTGAATAGTCTGACGATATGTGAAGTTAGTATATCTAACCTTTTTTATAGAAGGCATGGATATAATCCATTCATGCCCAGAGATTTAAACGGGGAAAATAATTTAACCTATCACTTTACCCTCTTGTAGATGATTATCGCAATCGATACGAATTGAACGCGAGAACTGAGAGTCGTGAGTTGAAACCTGGTGAGTCCGTAGCATGACCTCCAAGATCTCACACTCATTGGGTATAAAGCCCCTATCTGGAAGTGACCACAGCGACCCCATTTTAGTATCAGGATCCTTAGAAACAACCTTGCGCAGGCGTGCCGCAAAGGATGTCTTTTCAACATCCTCGCAAAAGCGCCTCCATCACTATTTTTTAGAATCTTAAAGTCACTTTTTGCACTACCTTTGAGCTGCGTACAATGCATTCCAGTCAGTGGCAAGCTTGGAGCGCTCTGCCTTGCATAGGAGCCGGTGCGCATATACGTAAACTGTAGAAGCAGAAGGCATAGCAAGATACTTCGTAGAAGTTTGGCAGGGATCGGCGTAGATGCTCTCCGCCCGTACGTAAATTTGAGACGTAAATTCGGCTTCTACGTATGCAATTTACAGTAGGTAAGTAGTTTCGATATTAACTAGTGTGACAATTTGTATAAGACTGACATAAACAATGAAAATATTCCAGAAGGTTATGAATATAACTTTATGAACCAAAGTAGTTTTAGAACAAAACTGCATTCTAAAGAGGAAGTAAAGGTCAGTATAATTTGGCGGAAATTATAGTGATAATGAAACACAAATTTTATAACAGGCGGTTAAAGAGAAATCTTAAATTCTTCATTCCGCCATTTTTAACAGTAATAGTCAACCGTTGTCAGTCATACATAGTTTAATATTACTCTGCCTGTTTTCAAATTCTGTTTATATCTTGACTGTGATGCAAAAAACAGTTTATAATAATATGTTTATTGTTATAATTAATTAGTCATATTTACTGTTTTAAAATAAGCATTTCGTATGGTTTATTTATACGATTCTAAGGGTTTAAAAAATTTAAAATTGGGTATGTCCAAAATTGTCAACGCAATAACGTATTATGTATTTCAGTCTCTGGAGCTATTAGAGAAAGTGAAATTAAAAATTTACTTTGCAATTAAAAAAAAACAATTTATGTTTTTATTATTTTTAGACATTTAAGGCTCAATAATTTCCTTTTAATATAGTTAGGCTTCTATATAGTTAACTGATGTTTTTCTATTATAACTACCTTATTTAACGCTGAGTCTAACTTATATTAAAAAAATGAGCAAGTGGTTTTTATAGTGTTGATAATCTTAAACAACAAAAAAATTTGATCATATCACTTTTATGAGCCTAAAAAACATAATATATGTAGTTTTTAATAAAATTAAAACTTCTTTACTCTATTTTTTGGATACGGAATGAGCCTAAATTAAAATTTGACTAAGCCATCACACGTAACGCGTCATGTAACGTTCTACGATTTTTAAATAGTAATAATTACACAAAATAAACTTTTAAACTTTTTGAAAGATATTTTTAATTTGATACGCTGATTTCAATTTTGTTATCTATTTTTATGCATCACATAAGATGTTTTTGCAAATCACAAAAAATAAATCATATAAGCCATAAATACAAATACATTTATTAAATTAAGAAAAATATGAGTTATGCTTAAAATATAACGTAATTTTAATGCTTAACTTAATGCAATCTTCGCCTTTTTGTTAGAAAACTGTGTTTTGTAGAATTTCTACTATGAATTTTATGCGAATTATCACGTCGTAGCATCCAGCGGTAGTCTGCTATCATCGATACACTCCATCTACCCTGGTAACTCCTTTTCATCTCTTTAATATTTTGATGGAAACGTTATTTCTCGCTAACTGCCCCAAGATTTCCCGAAAAGTGGTTTAGATAATTATGTGAATAGAAAGTGTACCTTCAAACTCATTTTGCAGCCTAACACACGAAAATGTTTTAACATTTTCCTGACTATGTTCTTATAGTCTGGATCCTTTTTATTTCCCAAAAACTTATCAATAACTTCTTTAAATAAGCACCAGTTTTCCTTTTCGATAGGCGTCATAGAATTTTGAAAGTCTTGGTCTCTACATAAAGCTCTAATATCGGGACCTACAAAAACTCCCTCCTTTAATTTGGCATCAGACAACTTGGGAAATTTTGTACAAATATACTTGAAACAGTTTCCGTTTTCGTCGAGAGCTTTGACAAACTGTTTCATCAAGCCCAATTTTATATGCAGAAGGGGCAATAATTTTTTTGTGGTCAACTAAGGTATTACACTTTACATTTTTGCTTCCCGGCGTAAAGTTTTCTCTTGTAGGGCATTCCTTTTTACTCCACTGTTTATCTTGTGCTCGACTGTCCCATCCACAAATAAAGCACAAATGTTTATCAGTATATCCTGACTGCTGCTCAAGAAGCATACAGAGGACTTTCAAGTCTCCACAAAGCATCCAGTTATGTTCTTGGTATTTTATTTTTTCCAAGAGAAGTTTCAAACTTTCATAATTTTCCTTCAGGTGAACAGAGGCTAGCATATTACTATTGTGTAGCAAAACACCTTTTAGACTTCTTGTACTGGAGTCAATAAATAGTCGCCATTCTTCCTTTTCGAAAGAGGTATCTCCTAGCTTTATAACTACTTCAGGTATATTATTACAATATACTAAGGATCCTGCTTGAACAAAATATGGGCTTATATATTTTTCTCAATTTCTGTAGGAACTGGTTGATGTTCCTGGAGCCAGCAAAGTCTTGTCACGAAGTTTGGATACTAGAAGTTCTGAGGCATCTTGGGAAGATTAAGATCTCTTACTAAATCATTTAATTCCATTTTATTAAAAAGTTCTGGCCTTCTTTCGATTTCAGAAGTGAAGTCGACGTCGGTGGACTCAACTACAGACTGCTCCGATTCAGATGATAACACATTTTCAAATCCCTTAGGTGGCATAGGTAAGGGTACATCGGGACGATGAGGAATAGGCTTAATAGCGGAATTTAGATTGGGGTATAAAATGTGCTTTTTATTCTTGCAAATAAAACCTTTTAAATCGAAAGAACAAAAGTAGCATCATCAGTATGGTTTTTTGGCTCACGCCACACCATAGGAACCCCGAAACTTAATGACTTTTTTGTACCCTTTGTCCAATTTTTTAAAGCTTCTACACAAACTCTACATACAATGTGTGGCGCCCAAGATTTGTCTTGATCTTCTTGTTCCATTGCAAAGTAGGCATAATACGCATTACACACAAATGCATGCGTAAGCACAAAACTTAGTAGTTTTGTGCACAAATATAACAAAAATAGTCTGCTTTATTAACACAGGGTCTCCTTTCCATGGCTAAAAAAAACACAATGATTACGGAGCACGGCAAAACACTCACTCGAACTGTTAAACAATGACTGATTTTTACGGTTTTTGTTAAGTTCAGTTACAGCTGCAAGAGCGGACTCGCGGTTTTACGCAGTATTTTTATTAAACGTTTTTGCAAATATTGGTTTTTGTCATATTTATGCTAAAAAACTTTTTGCAGAATTTTATAGACACTATTTTCCTATAAAATAAGGGATTTTATTAAGATATCAGTTTGAGAAAAATAAGGATGTGATAGGACAAAACTAAGGTCAGTTTCGGATTTAGGAGGTCAGAATCAGTTTAGAAGAGATATTGATTCAAAAGCATCAATTTTGCTGTAAACCTGTGTTATTAAATTACTGAGGGTATTGTCGTTGGAGGACCGTATTAATATTGCATTTTATAGATTTTAAGTATTGGTTTGTGATTTTTAGGGTATTAAACATAATAATTATCGTTTTACTGGGTGATTTAAACACGATTAAAATTTGATTTAATCCCGTAAAAAATTAATTTTAAGAAAAAAACCTTATTTTTAACGCTCGTTATTAACACTTTATTTTCTGCATACATAATGATACATGACTGTATAACATGAAATATGCGAAACCAGTCTTAATTTTTGCGTATTTTGCTGTTGCGCGATTTTGCGTTATAAACGCTTTGGTAATATTTTTGCTTCAGTAGTGTAGTCTGCACAGGGCATGCTCTATAGTTTAAATATCCATTAATTTTGTATAAATACTATCTTAAAAACTATAATCGAAAAAGTAGTAAAGTACTTCCCTGAAATTATTGTTGATATTTTCTTTACAGAAATGGGTAAATGATTTAAAATAAAAAATCAAGGTTATCTATAGAATAACCAAAACGTTCCCAGTAAGTTCTGTAAGACCGGTTATTATTTTTAAAAGAATATATTACTGCCATTTCAATACAAGGAAGGAAGAGACGCAGTCATCCCACAGCAGAAATACTAACTGTGCTCATCAAATATATATAAAAATTGAACGGAAACTTGTCAAGCCAAAGTCGCCTGAGCATAGTAGTCTTATTGCAAACTGGCCATGCATGATATAATTTAAAAATTATAATATGCTGTCAGCTGCTGTATTCTTCGCTATAGACCAATAGAAGACACAGCCAAAAATCGTTTTCTTGAATTATTCCAGCATGGTCACAATGCCTCTAGTACCTATCACACGCACTGTGTCGAAATGATGATACATTATGGGGATGAGTATGACAATTACATTTCAGACAGATGCTTTCTTCCCACCAACAGTGACGTACAAAATCTATGGAAGGCGTACTTTAAACCATCATACGGAGAGAGATCAGGAAAAAATATATTAATTTATCTGGAAAAATATTTAGCCGAATAAAAAAATAATGATAGGATATTTTATAAAGTCTCTTGCGTTGAGGATAATTGTTCAGTTGCAATATGTACACCTATCATGTAACGCGTAGCGCGACTATTACCCCAAGCAAATGAAATACTTTTTCTGCATTCCTTAGGTAACTGTGACGTGGAAAATCATAAAGTATACTTTTTCGTGATACTTCTGCTGGTGGACTGCCTATTGGGTGCATTTTGACAAATAGTCAAAAATTAGAAGTGTTTTTGAACGCTGTTAAATCATTGTATGATATTTTTCCTGTAAACATTACACATTTAGTACTTTTATATCTTGATAAAAGAAAAGCCCTTTAGACGGTTTGGCGTAATGCAAAAATGTTGTTGTGTAGCTTTCATGTGTTAAAATCATGTTGGAAATGGATTGGCATGGTCAAAAATGGAATTTTAAAAAAACATGCTTAACTTCATTACAAGCTATTTAAAGATATTTTAAAGTCAAAAAATATTGAAAATGTTGAAATTTCTATTATAACATTTTACGAAAAATGCTTGTATCAGAATTTTGCTTATTATTTAGAGCGTATGTTTGATCGAATTGAGCTGTGGTGTATACTGTATAGGAAAGATCTTATGGTTCCAATATCTGATACAAACAATTATACTGAGGTAATGTTTCGTTTTTTAAAAGATATATCACTGGATTTAACTTAATGCAATTGACAGATTTTATAATTACTAGTTTTGAATTTTACTTTACACAGCGGATTATGGACCTTATCTCTAATAGAGTTTCTAAGGCTGTTGCAAAAAAGTATTTGCCAGGCGAAAAAGACAATGAAGATTATAACGTTATCAGTCTTGGAAACGTGGATTTTAAAGTTAGCAGTTTAAAAGATCCAAAAATTTGGTACACAACTTAGATATGTCTGTTTTATGTTCAGACACAATTGGTTATAATGGACACTACTGCAAATACCAAGGGGGCATGGCGAAAAAACATAATATGTTTACGGCAACTAATAATCACTTTTTTCCAAGCAGATCCTTTATGAAATAGCGTTGGAAAAAATTACAGATTCATCCATTGATACACTGCAAATCAAGTAAAATACAGCAAAAAATGTAAACCAGGACATTTCTCCTTGTAACTCTTCTGTCCAAAGTCAACAGGATCAAAAAATGTTTGTTTATGATGACTTAGATAATAATGCCATGAAATGATAAAGAGGAATTAAAACAAATGGGCAGAACATTCGAATTTAATTATGTCAAAACTTGAAAGTGACCCTGAATCCTTTGGACCGGCTATTATGAAATATTTAACTGTAGTAAGTATGCCAAATCAAATCAGTCTATAATATCAGACATGCATTGTGCTTTTAAGTACATAGGAGTTTCATTTAAAAATAAGAGGCAGGCGGTACTAAGAAAAGGGAAAAAATATCCGTCCAGCCAACATCTATATCGAGACGTAAAGTTGCCATGACAGGTAGAAGAGTACTGCTAGCTGGACGAAAACCTACAAAAACTAAGAAAAAGCAACAAAAAAGAGCACAACACAAATGACAACTATGTGTAGAAAGTAACATTGGTTTAGGTGATAATAAATTTAAAAAATAAGTACTTAGTTGTTTTTCGCGAATATGTATATACCGTAAAATACGATATATATAAGAATAATTAAAGAAGTTTCTACAACATAGAAGAAATCTACAATTTTTAAAGTATTTTTCCACATAATTGCCGAAATTTTACAGGCATTTGTCATTGCCTGACACAAGTTTTTCTATGCCTTCTTCATAGAAGGTTGCCGCCTGTGTCTTCAACCAGATGCAAACATTTTCTTTCAGCTCTTCGTCACTATTGATGTGTTAACTCCTAAGGAAAGACTTAAGAACAGATGATAATCACTAGGAACGAGGTCAGAGCCTAACGGAGGATGGTCAAATGCGTCCCAGCCAAATCCCTGTAGGAGGTTTCTCATCACATTTGCAGTGTGTGGTCGTGCATTTTCGTGAAGAAAAACAACATCTTTTGACAGAAATCCTCGGCGTTTGTTCTGTATTGCGTGGCGCAATTTGCTGTATCTCGCAGTAAACATCTGCATTGATTGTTTGACCTTGCAGTAAGAAATCAATCAGTAACATGTCTTTTCTATCCCAAAACACTGTGCACATGATTTTTCGAGATGTCAATATTTGTTTCGGCTTAACCCTTGCTGGGGATGAAGTCTGCCTCCATTTCATTGATTGTCGCTTAGTTTCAGGAGTATCATAAGAAACCCAAGTTTCATCTCCTGTTACTATCTGTGGCAAAAATCTTCGCCACCTTCATCATAACGGATTAAAAACTGAAGTGCACTACCCATCCGTTTTGTTGTGTGTTTCCCAGTAAGAATTTTTGATACCCAACGTGAGCAAAGTCTACGAAATTTCAGTTTTTCGGAAACAATTTCGTGAATTAGTGATCGTAGATTTGGAAAAATTCCATAGCGAGAGCACTAATTTTAAACTTACAGTTTTCCTTAAGCTTTTCATTAATCGCTCGAACCAGTTTTTCTGTAATCAGAGATGGACGCCCACTTCGTTCTTTATCGTCCACCTCACTACGTCCTTCATTGAACTGTCGGACCCATCTTCTCACCATTGAATCACTCATCATTTTTTTGTCTGTAAATTTTGCAAATTTCCGATAAATTTCAATTAGTTTCACTTTCTTAGCATCGAATGAACGAAATCGAATCACGGATCTAATTTCACAAGCGGCGGGATTTTCAATCAACACCGACATTGTAAACAAGCAGAACAAAGCATACATAGCTGACAGCGATCTCAAACTGACGCACGTTTCTTCTCCTTGATATAGAGCGTCTGTCGCTCATACGCGAAACTGCGATCGCAGCGCTGCAGCGGATATAAAGAGAAACGGAACCTACTTTCTGGACGTACTTCGTATACTGTGTTTTATTTACTTTTTTAAAACAGGTTAAACTGTAGACTTATTGGCCATATCTGTCCTTTACCAGTTAAACAATCGTAGTAGACTGCAGATGTATAAAGGCAAAGTACGTCTGCACTCTACTACCCGTTAATCGGATCGGTCTAAAAAGCTGAATAGTTCGCCCATGCCTTGTGCGTCTGCAGTTTACGTATATGCAACTGGTGCGCAGGGTCCCGGATACTATGGCCTAATTTTTTTCCAATTCATATTTGTTTAAATCATTCATGTCTTTAGATCCAGTGACCTTAATTAATCTTTTAAAGTATGACTTTCAGATGGCGCCACAGGCACTCATTGCAAAACCCATAAAGAAATAAAGATTCTTATGCTCTTCGCGGAGTTTAGCGCTTTCTTAATGGAGAAAATATGTATCAGATTGCTTTTATTTTAGAATATTCTTATGAGAAAATTGAATTCGTTTTATGCACTAATGATATGTAATTTTCTATTTTTTTTTCACTCTAGTTTAGTAATTTATTATGTTGTATCTACAAAACTAAATCTTGAATTAAGATTTCACAACTTTTATACAATTAACTTACATTAAACTCAACTTCATAAAGTTGTTTGCTATAATACTCCCAATTTTCTCTCATTTCCTTGGAGGCTTTACTGTTCTGCCCAAAGGATACAGTTTTCAAATAAGCCGTTTCCAAATTAGAATGCTCTATAATGGAAGATCTTTCTTTTTCGGTTTGTTTTAATAATTCATCCAGTTCCTCTTGATACTCAGATTGTAGATTTTCAATGTATTCGTTTTGACTTTCTGAAATAAAACACCTATTATTTAATTATCTAATAATATTTACACTCCAAAAAATATTTACCGGTAATTTTGTTCAAATGGTCTGAGTGCGAATTGAAATTATGCAAGTACTGCTCTTCAGCTTCTTCAAGTTCCTCCATTAGTTTTGAAATTCTTCTATTTTTAAACTCCAACAGCGTTTCAATCCACTTCCTAAGATATTCTATATCTTCCTTCATTTCTTTCACTTTTATTTTTCGCATAATTTGGTGCCAATTTTGATTAATTTTGGCCATATTTAATCGTGAAAATGCTTCTTCTTTCTTGATTTTTTTCTGAAAAGAAAGTGATATCACATTATTATTTTACCTAAAAGTTTTTAATAATTTTTTTTTGTATAAGGTGTATTTTCAGGCGGAAAATTTCAGATAATAAAAAATGAGATAAGTAAATAATAAATTTGGGTTGTCTGTGTAATAGATAGCATTAAACAAGTATGTACTATGCTTTATGTTAGTCGGGAGTTTTAACATTTCTTATGTATGTACGGACTGGAGCATGGGACAGTCCTGCAAGTGTACTAGGTTAGTTGATTATAAGAATAAAAAAAGAGTTTAATTTAAAATTTACGTTCCTTTTCCTGTCAAATAAAAAGTATTTTTATTAAGTATTATGCAATTCGCTTTATTATAACTAAAACAGTCTGTATATTACCCAAAAAGTGACTCAGATAATATTAAAGGAAGTGGTTTGTATTCTTTCCTCTAGGTTTTCACCCATGTGTTATGGTTAGGTCTTCAATAGGAAAGAATTTTGTAAGAGCTATACATGCCATTTTGATCTTCCATGTGAAGAATTTTAATTAAAAAGCATTATTTTACAACAAATCTATATTAGATTTTAAGTTAACCCTTAAGTACTATGCCCCAAATAAAACACATATTTACTATGCGTGGGTCCCAGTGACCCATTTTTTTAACTTAAAAATGAAACCACTTTTTAAATAAAAGAAAATGTTTTTAATGTCAAAATAGTTTATTCATATAGATATTTTAACAATTAGTGCAAAATTTATTTATTTAAACATGGTTCACACAAAATATTGCAACAAGAAAAGCATATGGGTTTATTGCACTCTTTGCAAAAAGCACTTGTTTTTCTATCCTTCTTTGGGGGACAAAAGGCGCATCTTTTTCTTTTGGACCTTGATTGCTCTGGTATAGGGGTTGGATAAACAGGTAACGACGTTCCAAGTCTCAGCGCAATCGATTCACGTAGCTGTCGGCGAATATGTTGGTTGTTCACACGGATTTCCATATAGTCCTTGCAAAGTGCCATTCCAAGTTTCTTCAAAAAGGAATACCTTTCAATTTCAGTTCCCTTGGGAGAACATTGGTAAAGTACCCGAGAATTTACACCAGCTTTGTTAAGCATTTGAAAAAATAGTACCATTGGCCAGCGTCTTGTTCTGCGGGAGGTTGAAAAATGAACACATTTTTGATCCAAGGCGTCTACTCCAGTTTTTGTATCATTATAAAACAAAATTATATCAGGTTTGAGAGTGCATTTATCAATTTTTGCGTCATGATGCATGCTAGATATTAGAATCACAGATTTCCCCTTTTTAGGCACATGACTTACCAAGGTAGTTTTGCTCTGGAATCCAAAGAGGCTTGACGATTCAGGTCGGCTTCGAATTGCTTGAAATTCAGGTGGTATTTGTCTCTTATTTTTTTTCATTTTGCCGACGTAAGTTAAGTTATTCTTTAGGAGTTCATTGACCAATTCTACAGAAGAGTACCAATTATCACCAGTGATATTTCGGTTGGATTTTTTAGGCAAAGAAGTAATTAGACGAAGGACTACTTGAGTTGGCTGCAAAAAAACAGATTTTTGCACGGGCCCATTATCTCTACCAAGATATACTTCAGCATTGCACATATAATGTGTTTTACTATCAGCCAGAATTTGTAATTTAATGCCATATTTTGCTGGCTTATTTGGCATATACATGCGAAAGCCACATCTACCTCTAAATGCCACAAGCATTTCGTCCACAGTCAAGAATTCACCTGGTATGTAGTTTGTTTTCGATCTTTCGACAAACTCTTCAAAAAGATCTTTAATAGGCGCTAATTTTGTCATAGCTCGCTTTTCAGCCCTTGTGGTTTCATCATCAAAACGTAGAGTGGATAGTAAAAAATTAAAGCGTGCAAGAGTCATAGTGCAATTAAAAATATCTCTACCGGTGCCATCTGTTGCCCACATAGATCGTAAGTTTTCGTTATTTGATTTGAAGATCCCCTGTAAATACAACAAACCAATAAAAGCCCTAATTTCTTCGCTAGTTGTGGTAGATAAAAAGGATAGACGATTTTTTGCAGAAACAGTATAGTTGGCAGCCATGATTTTTATTTTTTGATTGGTAAATTCAATAATTTTTTGAATCATATTGTCTGAGAAAAGCAAATTCCATGCTTCCAAAACATTTTTTGGTGGATTTTGCCTTGCCTCTCCAGCCAATCCAGGTAATATTTTTATTATATTTTCCGATGTTGTTCTGCTTCTTGTAGGCTCTTGTTTTGACCAAATCGTCTTATCTTTTCCATGCCATGAGTCCGATCTCTTCTCTTTTTCCGATGTGGATACTTGGAGGGACTTCAATAATTTCTTCATCCTGGTCGAAGTCTGAGTCGTCTCCGGAGCTCCATGAAAATTCACTTTCTGTGTCATAATCGCTTCATTGAACTCTGATGGAAGCAGTGCAGCTTGGGTTGTAATGTCTTGGTCATTCCAAAAATTTTCATCTTCAAATAAGTCTTTTATGTCTTTATCAGTCAAAGCATTATTTTTTAAAGCCATATTTCTTTCTAAAATTTAAAAAAAAAACATAAAAATTAAAAAAAAAACAAAAAAAATTAAAACTTACCAAACCAGAAATTGTAAAGTAATTACTATGCGTGGGTCCCACAGACCTGTCGACACTAATAACTCGAAATTCGATACGTCCACTTTAACAACAGATTCACGACTGAGAAGTGTTTAATGTTACTGGAGATTACACAAGCGGAAACGCCAGTGGCGCGCGGCGTTGCCAAAATCTGCATGAAAACTTATTTACATGGGTCCCTAGGACCCACGCATAGTACTTGAGGGTTAATTAATTCTTCTACTAACCCAGATAACGCCAGAACTAGTAAAAAAAGTGACATCATATTTAGCCACTGTACTTTTAAAAGCCATCGATCAATAGGCGTCTGTAGCGTAACTTAGGTTGCTCTTCTAGAGATGGAACTACTTTTTCGCTAATGTGTATTTAGTTGCACACGTGTTTGGTGGCCCGCATTAGTTTTCGATTAGTGTTGTTTTGTAAACATATAGTTTTTTATTTTGGTGGAAAAAAGCAAAGAGACACACATTTTTCCAGGTAAGTTATATTTTAAAATACTTGTAAAATAAAATTATAATTTACAAAATTGTATACACAAACAATGGGTATCTCTTCAACAATAAATATGACATCGATATAGTTTATGGTTTTTATGTTAGGTTAGTGTTTGTATGTGTGTTCTTTTAAAAGCCCAGTGGCAAAATCCACTGCCAAATTTGACCAAGTAAATATTTTTATAGCTCGATAAAAAAATAATATATTTTCGAATAATGCTCAAATCGTCTGTGTTGCCTAAATGTTTGTCTATTTTATGTCTGTTGGCATTAAAAAGATTTGTTTTTTTTTAGTTATTACTGGAAAAGACCTTTGACTCTCAACGAACTCTTAGCTGAGGCAGAGGAGTTGGAACCTTGTGATGACGCAGTTCCCACTGAAATAGTGATTTTCCCACCTGATGATATAACAGATGAAGACAGTGGCGATGAAGGTAACGTGGACATAAATAACCTACCTGGAGGACAGCTTAGGTAAATTTTGAAAATGTTGATCCTGAGAGTACATCCAACTCCGATAGTGAAGATAGTTTACCATTATCTCGTCTTGTAAAAAGAAAAAAAATGTCCAGGCCAGCGTAAGCAAAAAATAAATTTTCGTGAACCAAAAATGACATCACTTCTGATTTAATCATCATCAAAAACAAACAAATATTCCTAGCCTTATTATTAGGCCAAAAAAACACCAGAACATAGAAAAAATAAAGGAAGACTTGAGAAAGAAGTTAAATCCTGCCGAATTAAAGATTAGTGTAAATAGTATTAAAAGTACAAAAAACAGCTATATTCTAGTTAAATGCCAGAGAAAAAATGATATAGATATACTTAAAAAGGAAGCAGAAGAAAAACTGAATGGCTACAACATAGAGGTTACAAAACTAAAAAATCCCCGCTTCAAGATAATTAACTATAAAATAAATGATAAAGACGATTTAAATAGTGAATTTGTAGAGGCCAGAATCCGGGAACAAAATCATTTTATTGCAGCAATGGACCACCTAGAAATAACTCTCTTTAAACTCAATAAAAAAAGAGATTCTTATACTATCTACGGAAATTGTTCAGCCAAATTATTTCATAAGTTAATTGCAGTAAAAAAACTATATATAGGATGGCAGCGTTACTCACTATTTGAAGATATAAGTGTACCCAGATGTTTTAAATGCCAAGGATTTTTTCACAAAAATACGGAATGTCCGAATGAGGTCTTTTGTGATTATTGTTCGGAAAAACACGCAGTTAAGGAGTGCCCCAAAACCAAAAAAAATGCATCAATTGTATTCATGCAAACGCAAAGTTTAATTTGGAGTACAATATAAATCATGCCGCAAACGACAAAACTTGTCCGTCTTTTGAACATCAAATCACGCTTTTGAAAAACAAAATTGACTAAGATGGAAATTATGGCGAAGAGGTAGTGCAAGTGCTACAAGAACTGGACGTTTTAGATAATGCGGATCAACAAAGTACGGACTGTGATTATGTAAGCAAAAAAATTAACATAGGTTCCAAACTCTTAAATATCATTCATTTTAACATAAGAAGTTTAAAAAAAAACTTTGATCAAATGATAGTTTTTCTACAAACATATAATTTAATATCCTGCGACATTATTGTTTTGGGTGAAACATGGCAATTGGGGGCTTTAAAATGTATTATAATGGGGGAGACTATAACCAGAATGATGGGGTGGTTGTTTATATAAAAAATAATTTAAACATAAACAAAGTAGAAAATATAAAACTAATTAGATCGGGAATTACTTTGATTAGGATAACTTTAGCTATAATTTATATACAATATGGCATAACGTGTATATATAGACCTCCCTCGACGGTAGTATCGTCTTTTCTCGATGACCTGGAAAATTATTTATTACGTGAATGTAACCAGCAAACTTCTGGGAGATATAAACATAAATATTATATCTAAAAATTCAGCTGATACAAATAACTACCTAGCTTTCTTGATGTCTTACGGATTCTACTCCCTTATAACTGGTCCTACACGGGTCACATTAACATCAAGGACCTGTATTGACCAGGTTTTCCTTAAAAAAAAATTTTTGTAAAACAAAAATAAACATCTTTCTTTTATTTTGGAAACTGACGTCACCGATCACTATCCTGTGTTGCTTAATTTTGCTAGAGACGAGGTTCGGGCAGGTAATGTTTCCAATAATATAAAAATTAAAACTATAAAAATATTAAACAATGAGAAGGCAAAAGATTTACTTATAAAACAAAATTGGGAAAACACTAGCTTAAATATTAATGATGTCGAAATTGCAACCAAAATTTTTTATATTGTTGTCGAACATATTATACAAAGCTCTGAAGAGACAAAAATATTAAAACAAAAAATAATTAAAACAATAAAACAGTGGATAACTGCTGCTATTATATGTTCAATAAGAAATAAGGACAAAATGAAAAGAAAATTGAATAAAAATTATAGTTTGGAAAAAGAACAACAATATAAAACATACAGAAACTCATTGGGTAAAATAATAAATAAATGTAAAAATGACTATTACAAAACAAAAATTGAGGAATCTAAGAATAATATGAGCAAAATGTATAAAGTTATAAATGAGGTTACAAATCAAATTACTACTAAAGGAAATGACATAATAAAAATAAAAAATAATAACAAAGAATTTTCAAATAACAAAGACATGGCCAACTTTTGTAATCAGTATTTTATAAACGTAGGAGTAAATATGCAAAACCAAATAAAAAAACGAAAAAAACAATTCAAAATTAATCATAACAGTGTATCTTCAATGTTTCTAAAACCAACTAATAGAAATGAAATAATTAAACATATTTATTTGTTAAAAAACAGTTCCGCGCCTGGGATAGATACTATTAGCTCAAAATTTATAAAAAAACTTAATATTTACCTTATTGAACCTTTGGTTCACATTATCAACCTAATATTTAAAACAGGAACAGTACCTACTCAATTTAAAGTATCAATAATCACTCCAATATATAAATCAGGTGATAAATGTAAAATAGGTAACTATCATCCTATAAGTGTGATCAATAATTTTTCCAAGCTCTTCGAAAAATGTTTGAAAGATAGACTTATTGACTATTTACAAAAAAATAAAGTATTAACACAAAATCAGTTTGGTTTCATTGGGGGGCTCAGCATATCCGATGCTGTCTGCGAATTAACAAAGCGAGTGAATCAGGCTTTTGATGGTGATAGAAAGTGTTTGGCAGTGTTTCTGGACCTAGCAAGGGCCTTTGACACTGTACCGCATGAGCTTTTGCTAGATACTTTAAGACCTTATGGTATTAGAGGTCCAGTGTCAAGGGTCTTTGAAAGTTACTTGGGGGACAGAAAACAGTCTTTAAAAATAAATAATGAGATTAGTGAACCCTCTCATATAAAAATTGGAATTCCACAAGGAACAGTTATTGGACCTATACTTTTTATAACTTATATTAACGCTCTTACCAATCTTAAAATTCATGATGGGTCACTGATATAATAATAATAATAATAATAATAATAATAATAATAAATGCCTTTATATTACGAAAATAGTTACAAAAGTTATTATCCAAAAATGCGTCGAGATCTAGCCTGGGGCTACTCTATCTAACCGCACTGCTAACTTAACATACGAAAGCATAACAATGTAAATAATAAACAAATTGAATAAGTTTTAACCTTTACGAAAAATATACAGAAAAAAAAAAAGAAAAAAAAAGAGAAGCCTAAAATTATAAGAAACCTAAAATAGAATTTTGCTTATATCACATGACGTAATTAATTATTAAAATAATTATAATTATATCTAGTTTATAAAAGAAAAAAGTAATTAGTGATATAACTTAAAATTAAATGAAATATATATTTTTTATATTTTAGTTATTAGTTCGCAGTGTTAGAAAAGTAAGATTTGACAGCTTTTCGAAATAAGACAGCCGAGGTTTTAGCTTTAAGGTTATTTGGCAATGAATTATATACCTTAACTGCACTATAACTGAAAGACCCTTGGAATTTGGAAGTTCTATGATTTGGTATCAAAAGGTTTGCAGAGTGGCGCATTTCACGGCCATGTATGCTGTTATGACTGGATAATTTGTCATATAGATATTGGGGAAGTTTATTATGGAGTACCTTATAAACAAGAACAGCCATATTGATTTTATAACGTTCATCCAAACTCAACCAGCCAGAGGCATGAAATAACGGGGTGACGTGATCAAATTTTCTTCTATCGTAGCAAAACTTTAGGCAAGCATTTTGTAGCTTTTGTAGGCTTAACTTGTCCTTTTGAGCAAGAGCTGGCCAGAAGAGTACACTACCATAGCTAATTAAAGAGAGAACCAACGAATCACTTAATTTGAGTTTAACATCAGAAGATAAAATATCCTTATGCATGTATAGAATTCTCAATTTATAATAGGCTTTTTGTAAAATACTTGAAATATGTTTTACAAAATTAAGCTGATTATCAAGAAGAATGCCTAGGTTTCTTTCGCAGTCAGATGGTTGTATAATATTTCCATTGATAATAACATTTAAATTCAAATGATAAGATTTAGGCATTCCAAAAAGTAATAGTTTAGATTTAGTACCGTTGAGAGCCAGCCTATGAAAATTAGACACCTGTACAATTTGATTTAAATCGGTATTAATGCGTGCTAAGCCAGTATTCAGTTCATTTATTGGAAAAGCTGAGTAGAGTTGGACGTCATCTGCATATTGGTGAGACTTGCAGTTATGCAGGAATTCAGAAAAATCACAAGTAAAAATCGAAAATAGTAGTGGCCCCAAAATGCTGCCTTGAGGAACTCCCTGATTAATATTTAAATATTCTGAAAAGGTGGAATTTAAGCCACTCTTTGCTTTCTATTACTTAAGTAATCACAAAGTAGACTCAGCGCCGACTCATGTAATCCAAAATATTTTAGTTTGGTAAGAAGAAGAGAGTGATCCAGAGTATCAAACGCTTTGCTATAGTCCAGCAGCACTAATGCAGTAACCTCTATTATCCAAAGCACTAAAAATATCATCACATACATGCAATAGTGCTGTCATGGTACCATGCTGCGATCGAAACCCTGACTGAGTACTAGGAATTATGGAATTAAGTCTAAAAAAATCATTTAATTGCATATACATGGCCTTTTCCAATATTTTAGAAAGGGTTGGCAATATACTTATAGGTCGATAATGAGAAAATTCCGTAGGGGTATTATTTTTTGGGATGGGCAGTAAATCAGCATTCTTCCATTCAGATGGAAATTTTGATAATACAAGTGCTTTATTAATTATAAAAGTTATATAGGGTGTTAAATAAGGAACTAAAAGTGAAATCATTTTAATGCCCATGCCATCAGAACCAGTTGCAGTAGATCTTATACTACAAATTATTTTTTCAACTTGCTTTTCAGAAACTTCTTTAAATTGAAATAGTTTCTTAACATTAGGGTGTACTTTATTGGTATACTTAGTTTTAAGGCCATTATTAGTGCATACCGTATTTACCTTGGGAATCCTATTAATAAAAAAAGAATTAAGTCCATCAGGTGTGTTTCGAGAATCGCTAATAATTGTGGAAGGAGAAACTTTAGATGTTATGTTAAGAGAATTCAATGTTTTCCAAAAACAAGTAGGGTTAGATTTAAATTGTTCATTCAAGTAGGCTTTCTTTTCGCTACGTACTGCACTCGTTCCAAAATTCCTAATTTGTTTGTATTCATTAAGCGCAGCATCAGTTTTTAGTTTCTTATGCTTCGTGAGGGCTTTTTGTCTAAGTTTCATCATAAATCGTATATTGTCAGTAATCCATGGAGCTTTATTTTTAGTGAACTTGGAGGTTTTAAAGGGCGCATGAATATCAAATACATCAATTACGTTTTTTTGGAAAAAAGTTACCATTTCATCAATATCAGTAAAGTTAAATATATTTTGCCAGTTAATTTTTAAAATGTCATTAAGAAAATCTACGAAATCAAAATTTGAATAGTCCCTGTAAGTACGTAAAGACTTTGGTGTACGGGTTTTTTCAAGTTTCAACTTACTTAATACTAAACAATGATCGGATATGTCATCCATATTAATAACCTGCACATCCGTGATTAAGCCAGGAGCCGAAGTAACAAGAACATCAATTAACTTGGCTCCAATGTTTGAAATTCGAGTTGGAGACTGAACCACTTGGGTTAAATTATATTTATTTAAAAGATCATATGCAGATGACACAATTGCGGTGTTTCACGGAATTTCTTGGGGAGACAAAAAAAAAACTGCAGAACTTGGTCTAGCAACAGTCAAGAACTGGCTGGATTCTTTTAAATTAAGTCTCAATAGTCAAAAAACAAACTATATTGCATTTTCTATAACAGCTGCTAGTCGCCCCAGCTTTCAACAAATTAAACTTGAATCAACTGATATCAAGGAAGTTTCATTTACTAAATATCTGGGTATCATTGTGGATAAACATTTAAAATGGGACCAACACATTCTAAAATTAACACAAAACATCCGTAAACTTATTTATCGATTTCATATTTTGAGAAATATTTTAAATGAAAAATTACTAATTTTAATTTATAAATCCTTGGTTGAGTCCTTGTTAAGGTATGGGGTGATTGTCTGGGGAGGTCTATATAAGAATTGTTTAAAACAAATTAATGTAGTACAAAACTTTATTTTAAAAGTTATATACAAAAAACAAAAAAGATTTCCTACACAACAATTATATTCTGAAGAAATTTTGAATATACGCTCAATTTACATATTGTCAACATGCATTTATACACATAAATCAGAAAAAATCAAGAAATATGTTAGTCATTCCTACACAACCCGAAATAATATAAACAGACACCTAAAAATACCAAATATAAAAAAAAATCCTCTCAAAACTTGTCTCCGAAATTTTATAACATCTTACCAAACCGCGTAAAAAATATAAATAATATTAAAAACTTTAGTAAGGTCTGTAGAAAATTTATTTATTCAAATATAGATAAATTTAATTTTTTTTAAATAGTTTTGGGAAGGGAAACTTTATTGGAGAATTTTTGTTTAGTTGTAGATTATGGTTAGTTATATTTTATATTATTACTAAAATTTTGTGATTTCTCAGCATACACAAACAGATGTTACAACATCTAGGTGTATGTTAAAAACAATAACTGTTAACTATTATTATTGAGTATAATTAAGTTAAAAAAAAATTTTGTTATAATATAACCAAAATGATTAATAAAATGAATTTGAATTTGAATTTGAATTTAACTACTTGGGAGGCTGTTTGTATGCCAAAACAACAACAGTTGCCAGTGGACACGTTCTTTTTATTTTTTGACGATGAAATGATAAACTTGCTGGTCACTTACACAAATTTGTACGCCAGTAGTAATAATCGTAATGCTGACGTAACAAACGATGAAATGCGTTGTTTTTTGGGAATATTGTTACTAAGTGGCTACAATTGTCTTTCACGTCGGAAAATGTACTGGGAAAATTCTCCTGATACTAACAATAGCTTGGTCACTAATTCAATGTCAAGAAACCGGTATCGTCATATAATGCAAAATCTACATTGTTGCGACAATGCTAATCTTGTGCCTGATGACAGATATGGCCTCTCCAGCCGAGCATCACAGTGTAGACGAGTCGATGGTGCCCTACTACGGAATACATCCAACGAAATAATTCATTCGTGGGAAACCCATTTGCTGGGGATATAAAATATGGACTGGAACCAACAGATTAGGATATATTGAGTGGTTTGAGCCATATCAAGGCTCAAATACTAAACTGTCAGATGAATATAAGCCTTTAGGAATGGGCGCAAGTATTGTCCTTGAGTTCGTAGATGATTTAAAGGCTTCTCAAAAAGACATGAATTACCACATCTTTTTTGACAATTTATTTACGTCGTTGCCGCTGCTTTCTGAATTAAAATTTAGGGGCATAAAAGGTACTGGAACAATGAAGTTGATATGGCTCTACAAAACTCGTGGCGTCTTCACAAATTCAATGATGGAAAAATGGATCATCTTAGTTTCAGACGGTCCATTGCGGTGGGAATATTGGAATCATTCAAAAAGAAATCGGAAGGAAGGACAAGTAAACTTCCAAAAGAAGCACATGCTTTTTCCAAATATGATCGAGTGGATCATCTGGTTGCTTACCAAGAAAAGCAAACTCGCTGTGCGTTTTTGTGTCACAAAAAAAGCAACTTTTTTTGTAAAAAGTGTAAAGTAGCCTTACATCCCGAGGATTGTTTCGAGCAATATTACACAAAAGAATAGTTTATTTGAATTTTTTTTTGTTCTAAGGGCTCTTTATTAGTATGTTACGTGGATATTTTTTTGTTAAAATAAGTTTTAGCAGGGGTTAAGTTTTATGTTAAGATTTTTAATAAAATAAATATACTTACTTATGGTCATATTTTTGTAACTGGATAAGCCATCAACAAAATATTTACGAGATTATATAGTAGTGCATTAAGCCACTGTCCTTTAAAAAGAACACCTAATTTCTCGCAAATGACTCACGGAAAGGCAAATTTAATAATATTCTATTTTATTTTTATGGCCAGGGCTGTACTTATTATCTTCTAAAATAATAAATGAAATAAATTTTTTTTTGACAAAATGGCAGGTATGGCTTTTAAAAGAACAGTGGTATTATCTATAAAACATAACAAACAAATTGTATTAAATTGCTTTTATTACTCGATTTTATCAAGTCAAGAGCGCGACGACTACTGACTGCAAAATCTAACCAAATCAAAAATTAAATTAAATGCAACCTGAACATCATCTTGGCTTCAATGGATTGCCGAGACAGCGATTTACGGTTAACAACACGGCCTGCTATTCCTTTAATTTTGAATTCGAATATCATCCTTTGTCTTCCAGTTTAAATTTTCATCGAGTCTTAAACCTAAATATTTGGATATGATGAATCTCGATATTTTTTCACATCCAACTATAAGATCAATATCTAAATTTTGGGTATTTTGTGCAGGATAAAATCTCAAATAAGTGTTCTTTGAGATATTCAAATACTAAGAATTATCACTAAACGAACTGAAAACTGTCCCAAGGCCACTATAGCACAACCTTAAATTTCATCATTTTTTATTGACACAACAAATGTGTCATCTGCAAAAATTGCAACCAACCAGTTTGAATGATGATGAATTTTCCATGATATCATTTATGTATGGAATAAATAATAGATGACCCTAATAATTAACCTTGTGGGATAGCTATATTATTATTTAAGAGTCTGAGGTAACAGGAATAGTACCACCATATAAAAGACTGACATTGTATAAAAAACTTAATAGCCAATTTGATGAGATCACCTAACACTATATACATCCATCTTTTTTAGAAGAAGTGAGAGATTCACGCAGTCAAACGCCCTACTGAGATCACAAAAGTTCCCAACAGCTTATGGCTTCTATTCGAATTGGCTTATCAGTCTCTTGTAAAAATGCTGCATAGCCGTCATATTTCAACAATTCTTTCTAAATCCAAACTGACATGGTAACAAAATTTTGTATTTATCAAAAAATTACTGTATACGATTTAATAAAGATTACTCCTACTTCAGCGGTATTCAAAGTTTATCAGAGGGCGGACACAATTAAAATTTTAGTTTCATCGAAGGGTACGTAAGGGTTCTCATTGCAGTTACGTAAATTTAAATTATTCAATTGAAAACGTACAAATTGGTTCTAATACTGAATTATTTAATTTAGTAGTTTAAACTGACAATAAATTCTTTTTTTTGTTTGTAAATCACACATTAATTATTTAGTAGTGTATGCTTTGCTATTCTAGTAATAAATAAAATCTGGAAGCCATTAATAAAAAAAAGAATTTTTCTTATTAGATTTATGCAATTTCATACCTTCATAAACGTGGCAACTAGTTGTTCTTTTCTTCGTCTTGCTTCCTCTTCAATCTCTGCCCTATGCTGTAAATACCTGGCTCTTTCTTCATCCGACATTTTCGCCAGTTTATTTGCCAATGATTTCTTCTTCTTTCCTGCCATTTTTAATTTTTCAGCAAACAAATCTAAAAATTAACTCTTCTGTGCCACGATATGTTTTACGAAATCGATCTAATAAATAGGTTACATATCTAATATGTAGTTAAGGGTCGTATTGATCTAACAATTATATTATTGGCTAGAATATTTTAAATGCGTATGCATTATAACTAATGAATTAATTTGATGTGTAATAGATTAATATTATAAGGCTCAGAACCTTATTTGGAATTTTATTTTCATACATTCTCATCAAAATGTATCGACTCCTCCCTTCCCTACGTATCTGATAGAGATGTGATTAGGAAGAAGTGTTAAGGTTTTGGATAAGTTTTTAAGCTTCTTGGAGTTACTCACTAATTAGCCATCTATACTCTGTTTGAGATTATACGACCTTGAAAATATGGCCTTGGATGGCCTATGGATGGCCTTGAAAATAACCTTGACCTTGAGGCATGTCTAAATGTCAAATATATCGTTCTTTCGATTGGCTGTATCAAAAATAAGAGTTTTCGTTTGAAAAGAAAAATTTAAGTTTAACACCAACTCCAAGGTCAGTCTCAAGCAAGGTAACCAGGACCATTTAGGTCCTTGTTCTGACCTTAAAATGTTTGTTCAATTCTCGCTTGAGGAAAATAATAATTTTCATTATTAGATCCCAATAGTTTAAGAAACCTTCTTAAGAGAATGTTTTGTATTAAATGTACTGTAATATAGTTACAATAATGCAAATATGCCAAGTTTAGGCAAAATGGTTAGTTTAGGCAAAATGGTTAGGTTGTCCCGAATTTTTTAAAGGCAGGCGATAGATTGTTGCAGGTTTAAGGTACCTAACTACTTTTCTCTCCCTTTCGTAAGTTACTCTTTATCGTATGGACATCAAAATTTTTTCTCTTTTTGAATTAAATATTCATTTAATTTCATAAAAAAAATAATAGCTATCTAAAAGACTAAACAAATGTCACAAACTTTGCGAGTCATAGCACCATTAAAAAAAATTGCCCACTGGACAGATAGTTTGCTGATGCAAAGGGATATGTAAAATAAAAAGTCCAATGGATAGTAACTCTTCCTCATCCATATTATATTTAAATATATCTATAAAAACATGAGTTCAATGGCTTTTCACTAGTTCAAAATCATTTTCCAAAAGGTTACTTATTTTTTTGAAGCCGTGGGATTATGAATTTCTCAAATCCATGGTACTTTATGCATATTCATCAAAATAAAGAAATATATTTAGACCAGTAATGGATGTCTGATGTACCTATAAAAACATAAATTCAATAGGTTCTCAAAAAAAATATACATTGGAGCCACTAACTATACAGGCAAACTAACTATATTATTCAAAACATCTTTCAAAACATCAAATTGATTCGATACATCTTTATCCAATGAAACTATATTGGATAAAGATAATTTAGATTCATTGGCCTGTACAAAAGTATCATCCAGATGATGTCCGTAAGTCGAAATGTTTATCCTTAGACATTTAGACCTAATTTGGATCAATGCAGGTATTCATTGAAGGATGTGTACTGCTTAAATTATTGCAATATATTAATATAACCAACAATATTTATATATTGGCTGATCAATAATAATGAGTATTTGATGGGTTTTAAAATGCAGACAAAACATTGCTTGTGATGACAAAACATCGCTTGTCTTGGTATCTGGTCACTCAAGTAATGCTGGAACGAGGAAGCAAACTCTCTTGCTAGACTGGAATCCGCAAAAGTGCCCGTAAGTCCTAAACCAATAATCTAAATAGCGAAATGTGTAGCTGCCACATCAATGAAAAGTCAGCTTGATAAAGAGACCCTTCGAAAATGTAAGAAGGCATCTGGCTATCTGTCTGCCTGACTAAACAAGTATAGTCGCTTCGCTCCTACTTATACTTATACTTTTGGTCCGTGGGGACAAGCTTAAAAGCTTTAGGTCTTGTCTGTGAAGAGCCATAAAGGAATTCTTATAAAAACCACAAAATATTACGTGTACTTAAGTCTGTTTACTGTTTAGTCAGGGGGAGCTAACGTTTATATGTCAAAAAATGAGAGGACCAGTTCTTGATGTATCATGCTTTAAAGCCATAATGTGTTATATAGTTGCGTTGTAGCTCAATATAGAGTGTTGTAAGTCAAATATCTGTCAAAATATATTAATTGAATCCTAAGTAAAACCCAAATACCAAATTTCAACTTAATCGGACTAATAGCAAAAAAGTTATTATGGTCACGTGACCCTAAACTTTATAATTTTAAAAATTAAATAATTATATACTCAACAAATCTCAAATCCTAAATTGCATAACTTTAAATAATTTTTATCAAATTTTTTTATATGATAAAATCATAGACCTCACCTAAGACTTAAATCCATATCACAGAATAAACGATCTCACAGAAGCGAAGGCTTACCTTTTTACCGAACCAGTTTTTCGTTCAGGCTCCTCCCATTTACCCCCATTCTAACGGGTACAACTGTCGTCGCCCACGTGGGGTATCGGGTCATAATTAGTGTATTAGTACGAGCGTTAGTGTGTATATTTGCGATATTTTGTAATTTGCCTTTTTTATTTTATTTTTGTTAAGTAGGTATTACACATTACCTTGTTTTGGAGTTTAACTCTGTGCTCTATGATTTTGTTTTTTCTTTCATTTGTGTTGTGCTAAAAAAAAAACACTAAAATGCCAACTTTTTGTGCGTATAGGGGTTGTTTTGCCAAAAGCATGGCTGGAAAAAGTTTATTTTCGTTTCCTAGGGATATTAGAAGGTGAGCAATAACAATAATAAAAGAAAGTAGGTATAGAAAAGTTACATTATTATGTATTATTCATTATTATTATGGTTGCTTAAAAGCTTTGAAAAGTTCAGAATATTCCCTAATTAATTTGTCGTGCCATGCAAATAAATACAGAATAAACATTATTTAATTTAATAAACATATATGTATATACCTAAACCATATGTATCTATGTATGTGTACATACGTGCAGGTACATAAGATTATACATAGATAAAAATATTAAGGTTGACTTAGGTATACAGTATTTTTATGTGATAAAGAATAATGACTTTAATTTTCAATTATCTGTCTTTTTATGGACTGGTTTATCCATGCAAGTGCATAATATAGTAGTAGTAAAACCCTTAAAAATCTTATATTTTGTTCCAGACTATCATAATGGACGGCGACTATACAACGTATAATACCTTTATAAAATATGGACGTATGTGTGGTACCTACGTATTATGTATATAATAATACATACATATATCTTTTTATATATAAATATATAAAAGCCGATGATACCTACTCTTAAATGTGTTGTGTTTAAAACATACGAGAAAACATACCTGCGTATAAACCTTCCAGCTAAAAGGCAAATATTATTTACCATTATCATAAAACAACTAACACAAAAATTCCATTCCAAAACAAATTAAAAGTATACTAACCTACACCTCTATCATGTATTACAACTGTCAAATTACAATTTTATAAAAATAATAATTATTATAATTATTCTAAAAAGCAAGGACCAATATAAACCTTAACAAAAAAAAATCCTATTTGAAATGTAACTAAATTTTGTAGTTTGCTCCCGTATTATATGAATATAACCATTTTGATTTTAAAAATAAAAGCACTTCGTTCGGTGTATGCGTTTACTACAACTTTACGAGATATCTCAGTGTTTTTGCGCCGGGTGCATCTGTCAGTTGGGCTTATAAAAAAATGGTTCACGGATATCAAAGGAGCCGACGCAAGCCTTCGCTTCTGTGAGATCGTTTATTCTGTGTCCATATTTTAAATTAAATAGATATCAATACAATCCACCGTCTATAAATCCGATTATTTTTAAATAAATAAAATGTGCCAACTTGTTTTTAAGTCAAAACTTTGCCGAATTTTCCTGACCGCAATACACAATTTCCTCAATTGACATATTCGAAAAGCTCAGACGGTGCAAAAAATTTAAAAAAAAAGCAAATAAGTCATATAAGGTAAATATTGTTTGAGAATTGAATTCTAACGATTGTTTTAAACGATTGGAATTTTTTTATTGATTTTTAACCAAAGCTAGTGAAGATCTGGATTTTGCAAGAAAAGTAATATATATATCTGACGAATCCCATATAAGCAGCAGCGGCATATTTAAAAGGCAAAATACAAGACATTGGTGTCAAGAAAACCAACATATTACTTTTGAATGGCAGCATCGAGGCCGATTTGGTTTTAGTGTTTCGTATTGAGCAGTAAAATTATATATACATTTTTTGAGGTTAGCTTAACTGTCCAACGATACCTAAATATATTACAAAATAATATGCCAGAGTTGCTGGAGGACATCAGATATATTTTCAGCAAGATGCAGCACCCGCTTGTAATTCAAAGGTAGTTAGAGAATATTCAATTGCTTATTATGTTAGACGCTGGATTGGCACATACAGGCCAATCAGATGGCCCTCAAGATCACTGGATTTAAGTATTTTAGACTTTTTTGTATGGTAATACATAATAAATAAAATTTATGCAAATCGGCATAATGATATAGATAAACTTTGAGCGTCAACCGAAGAAGCATTCAGAAACCTACAAAAATACCTTAAAGCGAATTAAAACTGTATAGGCTTTATGTATAAGACAAAATGTCAATGTTGTAATTACAGTTTTTAATGTTGAATCTGTCCAATATATCTTTTTTTCCATATTTTTAATTTAATGTTAAAGAGTAATATTTTGAGTTTATGTTTAAAATATTTATTAAATAAATAAATTTATTTATTTATTTAAAAAAAGTATTAATTAAATGCATGTGTGAAATAATTCATGACCTACTTTTAAAAAACAAACGAAAAATGGATTTTTCTGATTTTTGAAGCCAAAATTTATTAAAGAATAGGTTTTGATACATCAATACATCAATCAGGGCCTAAGAGATAATAACATCTCCATAAGTGAACATTTTCATTTGCGCCCTGTATTTCAGGAACAAAAGTAATTGGAATATTTCTATTTGTGGCTTTAAAAGTTTTAGAAAAAAGTGATACAGGGTCACGAAAACCGCAATATGGCATTAATAATACTCACAACTGTCATGTATGTTTAGAAAATTCAGAGCTTGCTGTGTTCCTCCCGACTCATCCTGTATCGTATATAAAGGTGATCATAACAGAGAGCCATACAATAATACATCGGCCTAAGTAGAGAATCATAGGTGTAGTCAAACCTTATATGTTCTTAAATTATGAACAAGATCTAATTAGAAATCTAAGAGGCTTTAAATTGGAAGTTTTGTGCTAATGCTAATATGCTAGTTAAATTAATATTTTTTATTTACTTTAATACTCAAATATCCCACTGAACTGCAGTCAAGAAACCTCGAGCTTTATGGGGGATAAGAAAACAAGATTTTTTGATTAAACATGGAAGTAGTGATTTTTTAACAACCTAAACAATCCATTCAAATTTCTTTGTAGATTACTCAAATATTTCTCCAGATAATTTGTAATGCAAAAAAGCTTCAAGATATTTACAAACAATATACAATAAGAAATGAAAAACATCAAAAGATTGGGATAAAAACCAACTAATGCCAACTCTCGAGCTAACAAACCATGATTCAGCTAGTTAAATGCCTTTGAAAAATTCGTCTTTTTAGATCTAACTGGCTCACTGCCTATTATTTGCTCGCCATAATGTTTGTAGAAATCAACACATTAGTAACCATCAATCCTTTTTGAAGAAAGCTATTTTAATTTTTTCTAATTATATATTTAATTTTGTAAGACATGTCATATATATATACAGATTTCACAGGCCTTTGGAGAAGGATAAAACTGGTCTTTAATTCTCTATAATGCTACTGTTGTCACTCTTGGACATCTTTTAACATTCTCTCCAGGGAAAGGTATCTATTTTGAAAGATAAGTTAAACATTGACAAAAATGAGCTTTATTGTTTTAAGTCACTTATAACTTTTCCTTTAGTGATATTCTAGAATCCAATATATTCTGACCTGGTGAAATAAGAAGGTAAAAAAAGTAAGGAATATCCTCCGTGGTTCTCCCGTAAATAGTTGAAGAAGGCGTTTAAAATATCTTCAATCGAGCAGAACTAACTGAACGAGAGCACTTTGAAAATTTGGAAAAAGTAATTTTTCGACATAGAAGCCGAGATATCGACCTCTAAAGTTTGGAATTTTTCATTTTTCGGATATACCCCCCCGTATCGAATTTTTTCATACATAAAATTGATTTTTGTCGAAATCGAACTTACTATACCAGCCGCTTCTTCTCACCACCCAGATTACGAAAACACCGGGTTATAATGGGATTCGAGCAGAACTAACTGAATGAGAGCACTTTGAAAATTCGGAAATAGTCATTTTTCGAGCTCGTTTTTGAGGCCAAGAATGGGCTCTAAAAATGCGATTTCTCGGCTTATATAAGAGCTACGACCTCGCGGATGGTCTCGTTGAATTCAGAATGATGAAACTAAGACTGGACGCACACAGCAAGAGCAAAGCAGTTTTAGTCAAAAACGTTTTTGCTTCAGACGAAAACGTTTAAGTTTCTACATGAAACATTTTGTTTAACACAGAAACACTTCTACAACCAGTTTAAGTTAAGATGTCGACTGAGAATGACGAATCAGTTGAGATTGCACTTATTTTCTGGCACTGGTTGTTACTTCAAGATGAAACAGCACCTAACAGACAATTGTGGGTGCATCTAATAAATGAGAAAAGAAATGTCGAAATAACTCTTTAATCTTTCCTGAACGAACTAAGGACAGATGAAAAAAAATTTCACTAGAATGAGCTCCGCTCTTATGACTACCTATTGGAACTGCTATCTAATAAAATTAGGAAAAAAAGTACAAATTGGAGACCAAGCATAACACCAGAAGAAAGGCTATTGATTACACTCAGGTGAGCTTTTATTTACAACATAATATTAGGTATATTATATTAATTTAATTATGTTCATAAGTATTCATAATTATTAACCTCACTAGAGAAAATAGAAAACTGTCTATTTTCTTCGGGCATTGGTCGTATGTTTCTCTCAGTACTAAACTTATAGCTTTCCGTGGAAGCAGGAGATGTTAGTGGTGTTGGTATAATAGACGAACTTCTGCTACGTTCATCATCTTCTTTATCTATGAACCTATTTAGTGATAGCATAACTTGTTACTTGAATTTCCGACGTTTTTTGCTTGATAATTTTTGCATGTCGGGTATTAAACTTTTGAAAAAATTTAAATCACTATTATTAATGTCTTCATCTTTTTGTCCCGTTTTGGATTTCAAAAACGCAACCATTGGTTCAGCTACTAACTCTGTCGCATTTTCTTTTCTCAACTTCTTGGGTGGATTTTGATTAGGTGTGATGGAAGAGGTGGAGGTCGGCGTAGGTCTCGGCGTGGATATGACAGAAAGCTAGGAGTTATTACTGTCTTCAAGATCATCAATACTTTCAGTGAGATTGTCATTCGTATCATTTTCTGTAAGAGTTGACGTTTCAGGATAATTGCTCTTCGTTTTTTTGTGTTGACCCATGAAATCTTTTAAAAATTACACAACATCAAAAAGGTACCATTTATTCTTTTTAGGACAAGCTGCACCACTAGGTGTATTTTTCATTTCCGGTATCTGTCGTGCATATGAATTTCGCAATGAATTACATTTCATTTTGCAATCTGCAACTAATAGAAATAAACATTTTTTTTTTTCAGATTTCTCGCGACCGGTGAGCACTTTCAATCGTTTCATTATTACTTTCGAGTTGGGGCAACTACTATAGGACAAATAGTAATGGAGACATGCAAGGCGATCTGGCATAATTTGTCACCAATTTGACTACTCCCACAACAGGGGTTTTTAGTGAATCAAATTTTGGAAAATTATTATTCCACAGTCCCGAAAAATATCGGAAAGTATTAATAATATACAATATCCTTTTGTTTTTATTGGAGACGAAGTATATCTCCTTTCAAAACATTTAATGAGACCCTTTAGTAGAAATAATTTGACTATTGATAAACGTATATACAATTACCGTCATTCAAAAGCTCGTCGAATAGTCGAATGTACATTTGGATTGTTGACAAAAAAGTTTCGCGTATTTGAAACTACTATGTTACTTTCTCCAGAAAAAGTAGAATTGGTTACATTAGCTGGCTGTGTACTTCATAACATGATTCGAGAAAGGGAAGGTAGTGTTAATGATATTCATGAAGAATTGTTATCACTCGAACAAGATGAAAGAAACTAGCTGCCGGAACAACCTTACTGGAGAAGAGCTTCAAACGCCGCTCTGAGAACATGTAATGCATTTATGTAATACTTTAATTCGCCGGAAGGGTCTGTACCATGGCAAAACAAATTTGCTTTTATAAATGAATAAAATATTGAATTAAACGGATACGTTTTGCGTTATGAGTATATATATTATAGTGTGCCCACTTAAGTTGTCACCTTCATGGTAATAATAAACCGTTAAAATTTACTTTGTTATATTTTTTTTACCTGTTGCTTTCATATCCACTGAAATGTCCTCCCATAATTTATCTATCAAGTCCCGATTATGGTGATCTTTTAGTTGGTAGTTGTATAAAGTTGTATAAAGCCTCTACTAAGACAATTAGTTTTTCTGCGTTTACTTCCATAATAAAAAGGTAAATAACACGTACTAATTCACACTGCTCGTTCAGCCATCCAATAATAAACTGAAAGCAAACAATTCTGTGCACAATGTTTTATACCAAAACGAGGATCCAGCGATCGATGTCGAGCAGCCTAACTATGACGGAACGAGCCTAAACGTGCCTTAAGGCACGCGATTAACCAGTTTGCGGCGCATTTAATTTGCATGGGAACAATAACATGGAACACTTTTAGTCAAGAACGTTTTTGATTAAAACTGTTTTGCTCTTTCTGTGTGCGTCCAGCCTAAGACAAAACCGTTTTTTCTCGATAGGACCCATAAAAGCCGAGATATCGATCTCCAAAGTTTGGGATTTTTCATTTTTCGGTTTCCGTCAGAAAACTAAAAAAATAAATGTTAATGTTAAAATAATGTTACAGGTTGTTACCATCTAAGAAGCTATTAGTAATACCTGCCATTTAGTGCACATACGTTGTTTGTTTAGGGTTTGTTGGTAATTAAGCAGTTTGTACGGTAGTAGAGCAATGTTTAACTTACAGAAGAAGTAAATTTGTTCTTCCTGTCAAATGCGAGAACTCTGCAGGCCAATCCCTGTATTCCTTTTGATTCCAGAGTAGATAGGAGGCAAGTTATTATGAGTAAGGCAACTCTTGACGTACATTTTTATCTCTAAACCTCCACTTGATGTAGTTCCCATTATTTCCGTTATGTTGAGATATGCTATTCTTTGAATATGTCTTATTGTTGATAAATAGTATTCTGATATACTTTGATATCTCCAAAAATATCGCGGTATTTTAGCATATGTTTTATGATAGCTGAAAAGAGACTGCAAAGCTACCCTGGGAGAGAATCCTCAGATCCTACCGCTTTTACACCTTCACTGTCCTTATAAAATGTATGCTTTCTCTATTCTCTTAAATGTGTTACATAAGAGTATCATTTAGTTTCCTATCGACTGTCACACCAAGGTACTTACACGACCGAAGCAAAATTTAGTGGCTAATAATGCAGGTGTTTCTATCTGCGCATTATTCCACTTTTATTTTGAAAATTTACTCAATTGCAAACGTATGCGGAGGATTGTCTTAACGGCATTTCTCAAATCCTCATAATCAGATTAAAGCTTAGTATTGTCCCATTTTCTATGCTTATCATATTTTAATGTCGTTAGAATATTGTCGAAACATAAGAACAGCTTAGTCAAAACTTTATAAATTATCTGATATAAGGCGTCAATCACCTGATTAATATCTGAATAAGAATAGTGAAAAGTCAAGCTAATTTCAGGGAAAACATTATTTCATTTTTTTTACTCTTGCCCAAATCTATTTATCCTCGTCGAAAATATAAAACATAAAATATAGGTAAATATACTATTTCGTTGGTAATATGATTATGAATGAACAGGATTACTTCTCCACAAGAATTATTTTTGCTTATACGTGATACTCTCTCAAAGTTAAAACTCTATAGCATCAAAAATAATATACCAAAAACAGTTATTTGAAAAAATCAATATTTATTAACAAAATTAATTTTCTTAAAAAATAACTATTTATTCTGAAATAAATGACAAAATAAAAAAAAACAATATCAACAAAAATTATGAGAATCAGAAAAAAGTGCTTCTTTCCTCTGGCGTGGGAGAAAATTTGGATCCGTTTTTTGGCAATGATGCACCTAAAAAAGAATATTTTATAAGAACTAGTAAAGGCCATAGCATAATAATAAAAGCAAATACAAATTATTTGAAATCTAGATGAGTTGCAAGAAAAGATTAAAGAAAATTTCAATATTTTTAGCATAAGGTATCAACGCTCATTTAAAGTATTGGGAATGGAGTGCACCTCTGTAAGTGCTCTGTTCTACCTCTCCCTTTAGCAACGGAATCCATGTATTAAATTAATGTAATTGCTCAAAAGAGAGGTAGAACAGAACACTCTTAAACTTAATTAATAATTTCAAATATATTAGATTCTTTAATCCTTACCCTGTAGTGGCGTCTAAGCGTTCCTCCTAAATTGGTAGAAAACATACACTCTAAACACTGAAATTTATTCCAAGAAATTACATGTTCTGAAACATGCGCCTCTACATTTTCTTTATTGAGATAAATGATGTAACAGTAGGGGCAAAGGTATGTTAGCCTCATGTTCGAAAAGTGTCTATCGCTTTCTTTTGTGTGAAAAACCTGATGTCGGGTTACAGACCTGGAACGTATAAGACAATTATTTTAAAAAATATATAAGTATTTGTTTTTTGTAAAATGCAGAATTTTAAATAAAATAAAAGAAAAACAGAATAAAGAGAGAATACATAAAAACCCGCATAAAAAAAAGTTACATTAAAAGTTATTTCGTAATAAGAATAAGATGGTACAATAAAACTAAAACTAACACATTTACATTAAACCATCCGAAATATGGCAAAGTCATTTATAACCTTGATGCTTAAAAGTAATGCGACTTAGTTTCTTAAAACTTACAGGTATCGTATTATAAATATAAGCTCCTGTATCTATTTATTTATTACATATGTTTATGCAATAACAACAAACAAAATATTGAAAACTATGTATTTAAGAATAAATAAATAAATACATATCACATGAACACATGAACAAAACGACAATCTCAATATACCAGTAACATACTACAGTCTAAATACACTTTTATTCGAAAAACAGTAGAGCTTGTGAGCATACTGAATCGCAAGTCGAAAACTTCTGGAAATAACATGTGGAAGCCTCGTTTTAGTCGGCTCGTTTTACCCTAACACATAACGGATTATCTCGGGGTATAAGTGGACAGGTTAAGCAATGAATTTCTTATCGCCGTATTATTCACTATTTATATTGAGTACCGGTTTGGACGACTGTTATCAGCGGTTTAAAAACATTTTTGGTTTTTAATGTAATATTGACTATTATTTTAAAGAGTACTAATATTTTTTTGAAAGGAAATGCTATTTTATACTTAAACAATTTGTGGATGGAGCTCATCTAGGCTTTTGTGGCAGCTCATTGGGGGTTTCGTCTTCCAAGACTAGTATTCTTTGCAGATGATCTTTCATCAGACATTAAATTGTAGAGAATTGTCAAACTGTCGACCTATCTTTTTTGTCTTACCAGACAACTACTGCTTTTAAAGACACAGGAAATCTGACTAGGGACAGGTCTTTCTTCCAACGTATTATTCACTGGTACGTAAACCCGCCATCTGCACCCTAGACGTTGGGGACAGGGCTGTTGGTCTTGGGAAGAAACTACTGACAGTAGACATTAACCCAGAAGGTCAATTGGACTCAAATGTTTTTATGGCATATATTCACTGATTAAGCATCTCCCCGATTTATTAAAAGTTTTGATAAATAAATGGGGTCTATAATGGCAGCTTAGACTTGCAAATCTTCTCTCTATCATATTTAAAGTATACATTTCTATTTTATGCTGACTAATATGATCCCTATGTAAAAAGTCATCTAGAGAAAAGCGTAAAATTTAATTTTGTGTGTTTTAAATTTTTTATTTGATGAATTCTGTTAGAAGAGACAGACAGGAGTTAAATACTGGTATGAGGCCTCCAGTGGAATTTTTTTTCTAATCAGAGGAATTTGATAAATCTTTTGTTTACAACTAAGTTTTTTTACTTGATTGATACAATCTATTGCAATAATTATTAAGTTTTACCACTGCGCTAGTTTCTAAGCTAATTACATTTCTAGAGTATAAAATGAAATCGTTGAAACTCTGCATTTTTATAAAATTTTTAAATAAGGAGTTTTGACTAACCCAAATAGAGATACACTACAAGTCATTCGTAATAAGATGTAAAACAGTAATCAACTCATTTTTTGGAAAAATTGGTTTGTAAGTCCTACACAGAACTCTCCAGTGTGAGATGCTACTACTTTATCAGGACCTGTAATTTTTACCGCCTGATTCCTATTGCACAGATAACTTTTAACTCATCAATTAGCTAGCAAAAGATTAGTATTTAGAATATCAAATGGTTTAGTCACGGCAATGAGTACTGCTAAGCTACAAAGACCATTGTCAAAAGATAAAGGATTTTGCAATAATAAACTTATATTTTAAAACATTTACAAACATACAAAATCAGGTCCAATTTTTACCTTAAATATTAGATTTAGGGACGACATATAGTTAGAAAATACAAAGACAATGCTACAAGAAAGAAATTTACATTAACAATACGATAAAAATATTATTTTAATGAGGAAAAAATAACTTACGCTTTCCAATTTGACACAAACGGACAAAGATGGCATTTAAATCTTCCATATTTGTTCCACGGATTATCATGATTTAACAAATGTTGCTTGATCGACGATTTTTTGAAAAACATCGCTTTGCATTTGTAGCAAGCCCAACAGATGCTTTTATGAACTTCCATATCCGTTAAATTTAAGACATTCCTAAAATTAAGTAGATGAGTATTAAAATTTAATATAATAGATCTTAAAATGGTAACAATAAATTAAATTTACAATTTTTGCTGACGTCGTTTATAAGATTAGGTGTCCTAACACTATCACATCATATAGTAAGCTTATATATAACTGAAAAAATTTAAATTACACCGTACTAGTAAATATAAAAGTTAATAATCTACGCGAATGACCAGTTTCTTTCTTGCATGCCGAAATACCTATCCAACAAAAATTATAGGCAAAGACTAAAGTAGAGAGGAAATGACACTTCACCTAATCACCACATTCTCTTTGAACTTACGAATTAAACTTGGTATTGCAAGTTGATACATCGATTTTCACATACGAGCTCTGAGTTGGCCAGACTTCTATATATTTAAACTGAGATCATAAAATAACGATATATATCGACAATTTATTTTAGCATATATGCTTTTTATAAAGACATCCAAAATAGTAAGATAAAATTCATCACCTAAGAATCATTATCCAGTTGTGTTTGGAAAAATATCTTAACAGTATCATGCCAATTTGACCATAAAATATAATATAAATGACATTTACATATTTTCCGTGTACAATTATGACATGGAAGTTTAATACCATGAGCATCAAATCAATATTGTGAAAAACACTTTCCTAAAACAATTTTCTCAAAGAAATTCCCTAAGAATTCTAAGTATGAAGTGGCCTTAATATGAGTAAAAGATTTTATTTTTTATAACTACAGAAATATGCTGATTAATCTAATTTTTAACTGTATTACTGATTAATTCCAAAGGTAGAATGAAGACACATCTAATATAAATACTCGAAATTAAGATTTTACTGAGCTTACGCCATTTTCAAGTCCATAAAGCAGTTCACGGAAATGTTGACGTGAGAAATAAGAAAGGTAGTGATGAGATTTTATGGATTGATGTCATGGAGAAACTGTCTGAAAATGTCTTTGTCACGGAATTGTATTTTATTGCTATAATAACTTAACAGGCTCCTTTTTCATAATTGGTTTGTTCTTGTTGCTATAAATTAAGTGAGTCCTCAAAGCAAAACCAGATATATCACTTTGTAATAAAACTGAGATAATTGCAAAAAAATGCCATTTATTTATAAATAATATTATTGGCCTAATATTGGACCAACCGAAAGGTGATGGGTTCCTAATAAAATATAGCAAAGAAATAATAGTTTTTTTCTTAATTTTAAAGACTTATCTAAAAAAATGCTGTGTATATAACTGATTTTGAAACTTAAGCCAGGATTTATCGGTTTTTGAATTTTAAAGTACTGTTTAATGAGAGACATTATTTCTTTAATAAAAATTTTTATTATTTTTTTTTAATAACAAAGATAAACTTAAAAATAACGTGTCAAATTGACAAATTTTTCCAAAAAATCAAATAATAATATTAGTTAGAATGTTTTCTTGAAATGTATTACACAAATCTATTGTCGTCTTCTTGAGGCTCACACAGGACTTTTTCTTCCTGGACCATTTTTTCTTGTTCTGCAGTTAAGTTACCAACTCTGTTCAAAACGTCTTTGTAGTACCGAAGTCGTAAAATATCTGCTTCTTCCTTCCAGTTTGCGCCGAAGTGTCCAATGAGGAGTTCGTCAACATTTTTAATTTTTTCTGGCTTTAAGTTTGGACAACCTATGTTCATTTCAGAAGGATTAACAGTCATCAGTGTTTTTCCTTTTTTGCATAAACCTTGTGCTTTACTAACGGAGTGTCTATAAAATGGCTCTCCTTTAACAATGACATTTCCTGATAGGTTTTTTGTAAATAATATACCTTTAGAATTTGCACGGTGCCAAATTCCTCAAATATTTCATGGTACTTCTCTGGAATAATAATGGTCTCCTCTTTGCGTACCCTCTTCTCAATATTTGCGAAAACCCGGCCAGGTGTTATGTATGAGTGGCCCGTCACTGGGAATATTAACTCTACGGATTGAATGTGATCTGGAGCACCATGAAACCAAACCGATACCATGGTGATCATTGTTAGGTTCTTATTTTGTCCTCCGCATCCATCGGAACAAGGTCTCAGATCTGTTAAGTCTAGTTTTTGAAGTCTGTCAAAGACCGCGGAACTGATCTCGTTTGAACCTTTCGACTTGTCAGTTTCTTTCCAGGCATAAGAGAATACATTCTGTTTTGTTAGTTGCGAATGGGATGAGCCAACTACTACAGTAAAATTATATAAATAAAATTGGCGTTTATAATAGGCTTGTTAGTCAGAGTTGGTTGTATCTTTGGTAGCACTAAATTTTTTTCACAATCGTTTGACATTGTTAATAACCCTGGACATTCTTCTTGCAGCAATTGGAAAAATACTTTAGATTTTAATTTATAGAGCCTACTCTGCGCAATAAGGTTCTGTTTTTCATGTCAGTCTTTCGTATTTGAAATTTTGGATTTATACTCCAAGCAGCGTGAGTAGACGTCTGTTTGAGGCGCCTTAAATCCCAAATTAAAATTGGTATTAAATAGGGATCTAAAAAAAGATTCTTTCACCCGGTGGTCTTCAAAACTTGAATTATAAAGATTCCACATTTTTTTAATGCTCAAGTTGCTAGCCAGGTACTGCCTTTTACTTCTGCCTCGATAATAGTGACTTTCTATAACAGAGAAAGACTTAATAAAGTTTATGATAAAATGAAAGAAAGAAAATGTGCTATATTACGTAAGAATAATCTTGTGTAGAAGCATCCTACAGGCTAAAAAAAACCAAACAAAAATACAATTTCAAAAATTGACAAAACAATGAACAAAATTAAATACAAGAAGACAAAACTTTTTGAACATACTTGAATTAAAGATAACTAAATAAAACAATCAATTACTAAATAAAGGTAAGCTTGTTGACAAAACTAGAGAAGAAAAAAGGAACAAAAAAAAACTTTCCAACATGTCCAAGGTTAAAACCTATCATTAAAAAAGTCATCCAGGTTATAATATGTGTTAAGGACTAATCATTCCACGGATATATATAAACAGTAAACACATCGCCGGCGTCAGTAGCATCGCGCATCTCACCGCGCTTGCGTTCATACTTCATAGGAATATAAGACAAGAAGCTCAGAAGCCACAATGCACTTTTGCTCTTTTGCTTGCGCATACGTAGTACGTACACGAACCTAACCTCAGTTTGTCTTTTGTGTATTGCGGTTGTTTAATGTTAATTGTTTACGTTTCGTTTATGTATATAAATTATTCGTTTTTGCAAGTGATATAAAGATTAAAGTATTAGATTTTTAGATTTTGAGCTACAGGGTGGTAATGGAACTACAAGTTTTAACAAAAAAATGATTTTTTTTCGATAACTTAATACCCCTGTAGATATTTGTCCAAAGATTGGTATGCAGGGTCTGTGTATCCAGAGCCATTTACCAACATACTTTTAACATTTTTATGTTCTCCAGTGGCGTGTATGCGGGTTTTTTCGCTGAATACTTTTATAAAGAAAAATAGTACGCCACTGGTTTTTCTTGTATTAAAATTTTTTTTTTAAATTCCCCGTTTTATTTGCAACATTTTTAATCCCTTGGACTTTGTCCGTTGGATGCACGGTTTTTGCACAAAAAATTAAAAAACATTTTTCTACTTTAACTGATCGCTATAAATTAAATTATAGCGATCAGTAAATTTATTTATTTATTTTTTTTTGTTTAGGACCTATGTTTATAGGAACTGTTTTTCTTATTTTTGTCTAAAGAACACGTTCCTGAATTTTGTCGCAATATCTAAAAAACAACCTGTATACCACACTAGTGATGTAAAATAATCAAATAACTACAAAGTAATCATTGCTAGTGAAGAATTTAAAAAATGAGACCTGATTTATGAAATGTAATGTTAATTTGTGTTACTTCTTTACATCAGTAATAACTCAGAATGTATAGGTAAAAATAAAATAAACTTTAGTAAATTTGAACGATGAACCGCCTCGCCTTAAACTAACTTTCAAGTAACATTAAATAGAAATAAAATTAACGAAACATTTTCTACTTACCAGGATGAAATTTTTTTACATGAGCTCGCAAATTAGAACTTTTGGAATAATGTTTATTGCAAATATTGCAAAATGTTTTAGTCTCTATTCTAAACACGTTATTCGACTTTAATATCTTTGTATCACTTGCAAAAACGAATAATTAATATACATAAACGAAACGTAAACAATTAACATTAAACAACCGCAATACACAAAAGACAAACTGAGGTTAGGTTCGTGTACGTACTACGTATGCGCAAGCAAAAGAGCAAAAGTGCATTGTGGCTCCTGAGCTTCTTGTGAATATAAGTAAAACGACGAGTCGACGGTCGAGTCAGTCCCCGTACGATCGATGAAAGGCGAGTGTCTCGCGCGCCACCAAGATCAAACATGTGACGTCATTCGTACTTTACCTAATTAATAACGTTTTTTGTACGTTTTGTTAAAATGTCATGTTTCTTTCGATGTGTAATAAAAATACAGTCCATATCTTTAAATTGTGTTATTAAATAAAGTCCACTATTATCGAAGGTGATAACAATATGCCTTAGCCAATAAAAGCGTCTTTAATTCTCTTTTAAATTTCTTAACATCCGATATATGTCTAACACATAGAGGAACATTATTGTATATTTTTTTACATATGTAAATTAATGAGTTTTTGGTAAGGGAAGACGTAGGAATAGGTAGGGGAACATCATTTACACGACGAGTCAAATGGCCAGTGTCAGTGGGTTTGGGAATTTTGTGAATAAGAGCAGCTGTTTCTAAGATAAAGAGTGAAAAAAGAGTTAGGATTTTTTCAGAAATGAAGAGGGGTTTGCAAGAATCTCTTAACTTAGCAGAACATAGGTATCTAACTGCTTTTTTTTGAATAACAAAGACAATGTTAAGTAGCCCCTTATTGGTTAAACCCTAAAAAGGCAAGCCATTCCGAATATGAGATTCAATAAGTGAAAAGTACACTGAACGTGCAACCACCCCTCCCAGCTCTTATTTTGCCATTCTTACTGCAAAACATCCAGAAGATAATTTCCCAGCTAAATGTAAAATATGATCTTCAAACCGAAGACGACCATCAATGGTAATTTCTAGGAACTTGCAGCACTCTTTATTCTGCAAGAGGGAATTTTCGTCAAACATCAGACCCTGAACATCGAACTGAAACCCCATAATAGATGTCTTTCTTACATTAAACACGAGCCTGTTGGAAGCACACCACCCTGATAAAATCTGAAGGTCTTCAAAGATACAAGTCTTAATATAATCAGAATTTTTATGGCTCCATAGTATGGTGGTATCATCAGCAAACTGAACCACCTTGCCCTGTTTTAATGAACTCAAGTCATCCACATATAGTAAAAATAACAGTGGTCCCAACACTAAACCCTGGGCAACGCCGCATTTTAGGGATCCAGAAGCAGACAAACGCCCTGACACTGTAACTTTCTGAGTACGATTTGATAGATAGGACTCAAGCCATCGCAACGCTACGCCCCTAAAACCATATTTATCGAGCTTATATAACAGCATTCCATGATCCGCACAGTCAAATGCTTTGGATAGATCACAAAACACTGCCGCCGATGACTCTCCAGAATTCAAGGACACATAGACGCTCTCCAAAAAGCTAAAAACAGCATCATGAGTCCCTTTACCGGCTTGAAATCCAAACTGATCTGCAGACAAAATGCCATTATGATGTAAAAAGGACAAAATTTGATCATTTCTTTTTTTTTTAATTTATGTCTTTGACTCTATCACCACCTCGGGATTCTAAAGGCATTTGTCCTGTTTTAAAAAATCGACTTAATACACCATTGACTCTATTATGTCCTAGATTTAGGGCCCGCAAAAAGGTATTTTTACAAACAGGTACACATTCCTTGGAAAGTTTTTTAGGTATAAAATAGTGGAAAGACGCGTTTCGAGCTCCTAAATCTTTTAAAGCTCTTCGTCTTTTAACTTGCTTAATAGTAGGTAGCAGCATGTCTTTTCCAGTTTTTACACTGTCTCAAGACTTTCCGTGCTTTACTGGGTGTTCTTTCTTCAGGAGCGCTCATTATGAGTTTTCTTTATAAAAATAATTAATATGTGAACCATTAATTAACACTTAAACACTACTAATTTCAAATCACACTAAATAGTAGGTACTACTCGAGTCAAATTTTCAGAACAACAAAAAAGAAATGAAGACCACAGGGAAAAAAACGTGCCAAGTCATTTTTCTATTTTTTGACAGGAAACGAATTTTAACGTTAGAAACGCTACGATAATTACACAGCTTGCAAAATTGTTCTTTATTTGCCATCATATTAAAGCTATGATCTTGCTCTATGTCCTCAATGACTTTTTGTAATATAATATCAAACTGGTACTTCACAATGTGTCGAAGTTTTAAACAACTTCGAATACCGGGGAAAAAGGTGTTATGTCACTGACTTAGCACGTTCTTTCATTGTATATACTTATACAATGAAAGAAACAGTCTGCTAAGTCAGTGGCGATTGATTAATTTATATTTAAATTTTGCTTAAATAATTATTTATACTCTGTTATTTATTTACCAAACATAAAGTATAATGTATTATTTTATTTATATGTAGATATTTATAAAAGAATGGTTGTTATAATAGAAAAAAATAAAACTTCTCTTCTGGTTCGGTTCTTATGGGATAAACTGAAAAAAGCTGTAAAAAACAAAGTATTAATTAGGCATGTAATTTAGTGACAATAGCTGACTCTCTGGGGTGCAAAGTTTTTTCTTCTTCTTCTGCAGATCCTTGTATTTTTCCAAAGGGATAGGTGTATCATCTGTATAAAAAAATTACTGATAATTAAATTGTTGCAAAAGTCAAAACGAGTCTACTAACCAAAAGTTGCAACTGGTGGGTGGTAAAACTGACCGTCGGGTAGCGGCGAACCAGTGGTTCTCTTTTTCCTTGGAGGTACAATAACTGACGAGTTCCAAAGACCATTGTAAGTATCTCGATGAAAAACTAAGCGAGGATATTCCTTGGTAATTTTTACTGGCCGGATTGAACGTGTGGCGAAAGGACCTTTTTATCACATACATTGCAGATAGAAAATTTATCCAATTTCTAATCATATAACGATCAACTTTTTCAACAAGAAATGGTGCGGGCTTTAAACGAGCGGTTTCTATGTGTTTACACCAGTCATCCGGTACTGCCGCACGAAACTTTCCGTTTAATATCCCCATATCCTTATCACATTCCAAGTAGGAGTGACCTAGAATGGAAAATGTGACTTCAATGGACTCAAGCTTGGAACGATGATGAACTAAGTAATGTAAAAATTTGACCACTGGAAAGTTCTTATTCTGTCCGGAGCACGAATCGGCATGGGCAAATTTCTTCCGAGATCCATGCATATTGCTTCTGTGTCTGCCTTTGTTCGACTCCTCAACCTGGCCTGCTTTTTACGTGCGTAGAATACCTCGGTTTTCGCTAGATATAGTTTTTGTTGAAACATCAAATCCTTAGTGCCCTTTTCTTCTTGGCATGCATCAATCTGTACTTTTAATTGGTCGCAGAAGCTACAAGTATCACTACGGGGATATCCAAAGTATATATTAAACTTGCTGCAAAATATGGAGCGGTAAGTTTCATAACTATAAGCCTTATAGCCTTAACTTGAGGAAATTTTTCTTTAAACATATCATACATTTTTTTCACATTAACTCGGCAGATAAAGAAATTCTCTTAGTTTGTGTTTTCTATTCAAATGTCTGCCGCGTTTATAAATAGGTGCAGTTCCACTCATCTGGAGACTCTTTTGTATGGTTTCTATTCTACGTCTTGTTAAACCATGTAGAGAAACAAACGCATTCTTGCAAACTCGCTCTTCAACTGCTACATTCTCACGAACTATACGCACCTTGTAATAAAACGTTAAAGTTCTCAGGACACTCTCATCTTCCGGTAATCGAGGTCGGCGCTAGGCCACTGGACAAAGAGAAATTAGACCTGTTAAATAGGCTGTTTGATCATTCCAACTTTTTATTAGATTAAACTTTCGTACAATGTCCATTCTTTCATCTGCAGTTATCTTTTCAAAACATCTGTATCGTCGGCATTGACAGGCATCACCAGTTACATGTAACTGAAGCCTCTTTAACTTGGTAGCATCTCTTACCCGACCCGTACATTTTCTCTTTGTTGTGCTTACTGGCTTTGTCTCATGATCTTCACAATCACTCAAATTATTATTGTCCATTGTATTATTTTTCACTAACAGCAATAACAAACAAAACCTTTTTTACGCGGGTATCGTTAACCTTACTTGCCGAAAATATAAACAACGACTGCCAAACGACTAATTTATATACGCGCTTATTATATATGACAAAAGTGATTTAACACGTTTTTTCATTGTACCGCGTGGACTTAACCAATAACACCTCTACAAAAGGACAAAGCGCTCCAAAAAATTTTGCTCGTGACGTCACACGTTTGGGCCATGCACTTCAGGCTGATTTTCGCGTGAATTCAGCTGTTGACGCTGCCGTTGTTCGTCCACGGGAGGCTGCCTGCAACGCTGCCAGACTTTGCAGATTGCCGTGAACGTTAGGATGATGTATTACTATCTTAAAATAATTAAATCTATATCTTTAACTGCTCTTACTTTACAATTTAGTTAAAAAAAAGAGTGCATCCTTATTTCTCTTTTTATAATTTAAACTTCCATTTTTTCAAATTTTATCATTTATCTAATACCTTGTTACTTGCCAATAGGAGTTATTTCTATATAAATCTGACAATGGCGCATCTACTAGTTGTGCCACCTGATGAAACGAGAGGTTAGGTTGTTTATATTTATGTTCTGTGGATGCCGGTATTTCTGACGGGATTCAGTAAATATTAGCTCATTTTTGTGTTTTTTTCTAAAATCGGAACTGTTTATTTCCGCGAAACCTGTATGTTATATTTATGTAAACTCTTCGCGTACTTTTAAATTGCAAAATCGTAATTTCGGACTAGAAAAATCCTCGGAAAAACCGGTTCTCGGTCGCGGTTTTATTTGTTTATATCAAACTTTAATACTTTAATTCGTGTTTAATTTAATGTTTTTCTCCTAGTTCACCTTGTAGTTAATACCAAAGTGTAAATATGCCTCAAAAGTGTTGTGTTCCGGGTTGTAACAGAAACTATAAAAACGGACCTAAAGTGCATGTCTTCGGTTTTCCTAATGATATACCTAAATCTAAGGGGAAAGTGGGTAAAAGCCATACACAGAGATGACTTTGAGCCCACAAACAACACCAAAGTATGTGAAGCTCATTTTCCTGAAGGTAGTATAATAAAGAGTACTTTATTATACGTTTTATTATACATATTAAGTTCAAGATTCCAACACAGGTAAAATTTTTACAATAGAATTACTAAAACCACGGCTGAAACTTTTGAAACTTTTTTATATAGCGAGCCAGTTTGTGTTTTAACATCAAAATTTAAAACTCCATATACTTCCCATAGTTTAGATGATTTATATGCAATACTTGAAGCAATAGACCTTACTCTTATTACCCTGCCTTTGGAGGAAAATGTTACCAATAATGACAACCCCGACTGTGACTTAAATCCAAATACTGCTACTGAGACTGCTACCAATACCCTTGGCAATACTATTCTCGATCATGTCAAACCATCAAATGACATAAATAAAATGAAAAGTGTGTTCGATTTTGTGTAAAACATACTAAAAAGTTTTAAAAACATTGAAGACAACAAAATAGTGCATGCTTTAGATTTTATTTGTGAACAATTAGCTTTGCTTACAACTGAAAAGGAAAGGTACAGATTGATATTCAAGTAGTACAATAGTTTTGACTTCTATAATCTATATATCTATATATCTATGTTTCCTGTTAAATAATTTAATTTACTTCTTCTAAATTCTCTTTTATTGACAGCTTTACTTATTTTTTAATGAAATTTATCAAAAAGATGCTTTTTTTTTTCTCAATCTGTTTTGTTATGATTAATTTTGGTAATGTTCGAAATGTTATGGTAAAGTGTTTTAGATGTTATGTTTGTTTGAAATTTGAAATTTAAAATAAATTTGAAATTTTTTAGTTTTTAGGATGCTTGTACACAAGATTTTGTTGTCTTACGTAATATAGCACATTTTCTTTCTATACTATTAGTCCTCATGCATACAAGTATTTAAGAAATTAGGTATGGATCCCTAATTTTACCACATCCTTAAACTATAATGGGTATTTGTAGCAAACACATGACCGATCCCCACATAGATGAAAAAAAAATGTTTTTAACTTATGCCCGAAATGTGTTTAGTTTATTAAAGGATAATGAGAGATTTGTGACACTACTTTTTGATGAAATTCATATTGACCCTTACATGGACTATAAAGGTGGTAATATCACTGGAACATCAGTCAATCATAAGTCTTTAGCTTCCTCGGCATTTACTTTTATGATTACAAGTGTGTGTTCCAGCTTTAAGGAAGTAGTTCATATAGCTCCCATCTCCAAAATTACATCAGACATACTTCATAATTTTATTAAGACAATTATTGAAAATTTAGAGGAGATTGGGTACATAGTTTTTTAATAGTGTGATAATAATGCCATTAATGGGAAAGCCGTTAGTCATTTTTTACTGCAGACCAACTTAGCATTGTTTATCCTCATCCCATAGATAATCAGAGGCCATTATTTTACCTATTTGACACAGTTCACTTACTTAAATGTGTATTTAATAATTGGCTTAACTCTAAACCAGACCAAAAATTTTATTTGTTTCCCTCATCTTTAGAAAGACAGAATGTTAAACTCTCTTTAAAAATTTTTAATTCTTTTGTAGTAGAAGCATTGAGGCATTTTGGTAGCCGTATACCATTTTCTGAAGATACTGCTGATTTTGTCCACATAATAACAACATGATGGAAAATTGTGAATGTCAAAACCCCATTCAAAGGCAAACATAAACGAGACATATTTCAAGAACCAATTTTTAAAAAACACTCACTGATATTGACATAGATCCCAAGATTGAATTCTTAGAAAAATTATTAAGCTGGCTTGATACTTGGCAACCTAGTAATTTTTCTAAAACTCTTACTCGACAAACAAGAACTGCTTTCAGCAATACTGTTTATGGACTGCTGTCATTATCACATCTCTGTACGACAGTTATATGAGACAGAAAAGAGACTTAGAATTCAATCTATATTAACACTTCAGTCTCGCAGTTTTGGCCCTATTAATATTAATAAGTTCTATGAGCTTCCCGATTATGACCTAGATGATAATTATTCCTCTCCAGAAGACTTTTCCCAAATTCAAACCTTGTTGTCCCAAATTTCAGTAAATGATGATCATTTTCAGAGCATCGAGGACATATTGCCATTATAATTACATATTTATGGTTATTGTTGCTATGTTACAGTCAAAAAGCTAAAATGTGACAGCTGAAAAGGAAAACTGGTATATAATGAGCAATTTATTGTTGAAGACAATTTTGACCTAATTAATAAATTAAATCGTGGAGGACTGTTAAGGAGGTTAGGACTGAATTTGAGGACATATTGTTACAAACCTATAACAAAAGACAGTTCATGTGTCAGTTAATTTTGAAATATTCTATTGCACAAAAACATGTATTACATTTTGATGGATGCACTAGTCATAATGCAATAGATGTTTTAAAGATAATTATTAAAAGTATATCCAATACACTTTTAAAAAATTATTGCACTAAGAATAATGATCAATTAAAAAAAAACAAATAAAAAAAGAAAACTGGATACCCTAACGAAGTAGGCTATATATATAATATACCTGCCACTAACACTACTAATTAAAATATAATAGTTCTTTATCAAGTTTATTTTAACTTTAAATAGTCTACTTACAAAAAAACATATAAAATATATTATTTGAATCTAAAGACTATGTAGGTCCTAGGTAATTAATTTAGTTCTTTATCCAATTGATTTACTTTAAATGATTCTAATTAATACGACATTCCTGATTATGACAGTTTTCTTCAAATTTTCTTAATTATGACAAGGTGTGGAATAGTTCAATATAATGTATTTATGTGTATATAATTACATTTTTTACTACTTGATGGTATAAAAAAATTATTATAAATACCTAAATACATATGTTAAATTTTGGCGCAGATGTAGGGGAGTTGGGAGTCTGCATTTAATATTACACAATAATATTTAACCTGACATTCAACCAGAACTAAAACATACCTTTGAATGTTTCCTGAACTCTATTCTGTTCCTAGCATTTTTTTTTATAAGCCAAATATTGAGATATTAGCATAGGAAATCCCTTGGTTTTTAAAAATCGGTGGCCCACATCGATGACGTCACGCGTCAAGCACTAAGGCCTTGTCTTTGAGTGGGTGTTGACTTAACACGTTCTTTCCTAGTACACCAATATTTATTCTTGTTAAAACTGGTGACTGTCCACGTTATTGCCCTGTATGACCGTGTATATAGATAATATACCTTTTAACCTATCAATTTTTCTGATTAGTTCGATTTCACAAATTTCTTGACTTAACACGTTTTTCCCCTGTGGTCTTCAAATGTAAACAGTATTAAACCGCCAAAATGGATTTAACTTGTTTTGACTTGCTTGTGCGTTTACGCAAAGCGACACGGTTGGGATATATCTGAATTTGCAGCGCAATGGATTTACCTTTGTTTGAATGTCATTTAGCTTAAAATATATCTGGTTTTGAAATTTAGTAGGAGCTTAAACAGCATTTTTAAGCGTAATATCGTCGCTTTGGTAGTGAAGAGTCGTAACCCACAAAAAATTGAAAATTGAGTTAAGACTGTCAACAAATAGTAAAAAGTATAAATTTTGATTATTAAAAGTATCCTAAGCCACAACCTATATAAAGTCCCTGAAACATAAAATTTGCTAAGAGATCTAACCCACATATTTTAATATAGTGAATAGGCATAAGCAGCTTAGCACTTTTAGCAACTGCGTTTTTAAGCGTTATGGATCAAAATATTATAGATGTGAATAAAACTAATCCACATTTTTATGGTTTCTGTGTTGGCTCTTGCGTCCCTGTTTCGGCCCGCTCGTGAATGCTGAGTATCTTTTTATCTCTTTTTGGTGTCGTTAGTTAAAAAAGAATCAATATACACACAAAGTCTACTAAATTACCTTTCGAAATCGCTATTTGTTTATGTTTTGGAATAATAATTGCACGCATTTAGTGCGCTTTGTATTCTTGAGTTAGAGCGTTGACTGTTTAGTTTTTTTGTTTATTTAGTTAGTGTTTTTGTATTGTTAAGAGTGCTTTTTAAAAAATGTCTTCAAGGAGTAAACTTATAGTCCAAAGAGCACTAGAAATGCAGTTAAATGATGAGGAAAGGTCCGACGAATCCTCTGATAATGAAGAAAAAGAATATACCATACTATCGCCGGTTTATTTTGGTAAGTACATAATTATTTTTCGAGTGAATAGTGCGGAATTAGGCGTACGTAATTCGTAATTAACGTACTTTCTGTATCTAACATGATTATAAATATGTACAAATTAAATACCTAACTTATTGTAACTTATAAAAAGATAATTATTAAAATGTATGCACATTTTAGATAAAATGCCGGTTACTGCAGGAGATTGTGGGCAAGACATTCCCGATACCGATGGGTTATTATTATCGCCACCAGTAACAGTTGAAGGTATAAAAAATTTAACGCAAGTACGCAGTCGCATGTGATTTATTAAAAATAATGTTTTTTTTTTTCAATTAATATTTTAAGTTAAGTTTAATTAAATTAAATTAAAAAATTAAATAAATATATTTATCGTTTGTAATTCTAAGCATGCATCTGCGTTACATTTAAAGTAGTCGTTTTTTTTTAAATTACGTTTAAAATGTTATTACTTTTAGGCAGAGAACAAAGCGTTGAATTTCCGGGGCTGAGTGCAGTCACGGCTTACCATCAAGAATTTTTAAACAGTCGAGTATCACCACCAGTTGAAGGTAGTTTGTTAATTATTGTAATCAAGTACACCATATTTTTAATTTTCAGTGCAAAATCAAGAAAATCGAAACGACGATAACGACGAAGCATCTTCAAGTTTAGAACCGTTAGTAAATGTAAGAAAAAGGCTTTTGATGGAAAGAAACAATGCCACATCAACATTCGATGTCACCGAAAATGCAGAGAAGGAAAAGCTAACAAGAAAACGAAAACGTGACCCATCAAAATGGACCAGAAATGTCCAAAAAACTTTAAGAATGGAGGGAAAAGAATATCGGACACAGAAGGGAAGACCTAAAAAAGCAAAAACAGTAGCAGAGGTAAAATGTAGATGTCATTACAAATGTAATGAACTTTTTTCCAATGAAACGCGACATGATATTTTTAACGAATTTTATAATATAAAAAGCGAAGAGTCAAGGTGGAACTTTATTGCTAAACATGTTCAGCGTATCCCAAAGAAGCGTTCATACGTTGTACAAAAAGAGGGTAGTCGAAGAAAGTTTACCTTAGTATATAAACTTACTGCAAGACATACACAACATCAAGTTTGTCAAAACTTTTTCCTTAAAACTCTACAAATTTCGAGTAAAAAGGTACTTACAGCACTGGATAAAAGTTCTGCACATGGAGTCGTTAAGCCAGATCAAAGGGGCAAGAAATCACCACCGCAAAAAAAATCTGAAGCAACCAAAGACATAATAAGATCTCACATTAAAAAATTACCCTTAATTTCTTCACATTACTGTAGAAGCACAACAAAGAGGGAATATCTCCCTACAGGATTATCTGAAAATAGAATATATTTAGATTATAAAGATTATTCTGCAGAGCTTGGAGTAGTACCAGAAAAAGCTAGCTTTTATAAGCATATTTTTACCTCGGAGTTCAATATTGGTTTCCATCGGCCTAAAAAAGGTCAATGTGATTATTGTGCCGAGTTTAAAAACAAAAATGATTAGGAAAAGATAAAAATGCAAGACAGTATGGATGCACACTTGGCCCGAAAAACAGAGGCTAGAGAAGCAAAACAAATCGACAAAAATCGTGCAAAACTTGACAAGAGTTTTTTGTGTTTTGCCGTAGATATGGAGAAAATTCTTTTAACGCCTTCATTACAAGTAGGAAAGTTATACTATACCCAAAAACTAAAGACATTTAACTTTACCGTATATAATTTGGGGACTGCACAAGCTGAAAATTTTATGTGGCATGAGGGGGTTGGCACCAAAGGTTCGTCAGAGATCGCAACCTGTTTGTGGAAACTTTTAAATGGCTTTAGCCCTGAAGTAAAAGAAGTTACATTCTATGCTGACACAGCATCGGGACAAAACCGTAACTGCATTAATGCTGCCATGTTTTTACGAGCTGTACATTTGCTTCCGATTGAAATTATTAACCAAAAATTTATGGAGTCAGGACACTCTGAAATGGAATGTGACAGCGTTCATTCTGCCATTGAAAACCGTGGTAATAAAATCGATATTTACACCCCAGAGGGTTGGTACACAGTGGCTCGAACTGCAAAAACTAAGCAACCATTTTACAATGTTACTGAAATGAACTATTCAGATTTCTTAAATTTTAAATCTTTTTCCAAATCCGCAATATTAAACAAAAAAAAATGTACAGATGGAAGTAATTTGAATTGGTTAAAAATAAAATGGATTCAATATAGGAAAGAAAAACCTAACAAAATTTTCTTTAAAAAACGTCTTGATGATTCTGAATTTCGTTCCATAGAAGTTAAAAAGGCATCTTTAAGAAATGGCGTATCTTCCCTAAATGCAGTTATACCTAATTTGTATACAACTAGTATACCAATTGAAAAACGAAAATTAACGGGCTTGCGTAAGCTATGCGAATCTGACTCCATAAAGTCTGCTTATCACGGATTTTATGAGGGACTAAGAACCACTGATGAGGATCAAGTTGAATCCGAGAACAACGAAAACTGACAGTTTAAATAAAATTTATTTTTAAACATTTTGTATTAGTAATATTAATAATAAAAAGTTAAAAAAAACTGCTGAGTTTTATCATTATTTTATAACATTATTATTGTTAGATCTTTTCACATCTTAAAATATTCCGGCAAAACAACTAGCTCTGTGGTAGTGAAAGGGGCTAAGCCACATAAAACCTAAAATATTGTTTATAATTTCAAAATAAAAATATCCACACAACAAGTATGACACCTAATTACAAATATCAAAAAATTGTTATGATTTGACCTTTTTTTAATATTCTAGAAAAGAATATATAAGTTTTTTGGAAACAAACTTTTTTGAAAGCGCGCTAGCTCCAGTTTTACTTTATGTGGGTTAGGACAGTTCACAACCAAAGCGACGATATGACCAAGTTTTAAACTTTTTAAATATTGCATAGTATGCATAGTAGATAACTTTAATAGTACTATAGGTTTACGCCAAAATGACAAATAGTGGATTTATCCGCTTTTGCATCTAGAGGACTCAAGTAAAGCAGCAGTATTTCGGCCGCACATCAAATATTCAAAATTACTGGATAACTACACTAGTAGAAGTAAAAATACGCCATTGAAAGATGTGCTCAGTATTACTTATTTTAATAAATTTTATGGTTTTTAATTAACATTTAATTAGTACTGCTTTATGATCAAAGAAACCAGAATTAAAAATAGTACAGTCAGTGAATTTTGGATTTAAAAAACTGACATAGTCTATAGCAGTGAAACTAGTTTAATTATTCTGGTAGGTATTCTGAGTTAACATGCATCTATATAATATAGGAATCGAAAAGACTAAAGAGATTCTTGACCAACATACACACACACTAGAAAAATCAATATTGAGGGCAGAGTTCTAGCAATTCAGTAATTTTCGACAAACTATCTGTACATTATTGTCAGGTATTCTCTAAATGTAAACCATATAGAGGTCATAAGAATAATGGTAGACGGTAAAGAATTAAATACAAATTAAATAAAGAAAAATACTTTTTCAGATAATAAATTATCAAAGCCCGTTATTGTTAAAAAGTTGCTGTTAGTAGACAATATCAACAGTACATCCTAGAGATAACTTAGAAAGATAACTTCGTTACTAAAGTATAATTTTGAACAAATACAGGTTCATGTATATCTAACTTATGCTCAGTTATACCATTAATTTTTGGAAAATTTTGTTTTTCTAATAAAAGAAATAATTAATTTGTTATATGTATTAAGGACACAATACAGCTTAAAATCGTCAGCTTTTTTAGAGAGTGTTAAATCCTCCTCTATAAAAAATATATCTAGATGATACTATTCTATGTAAGTTTTTAATAATTAATACCTAATAATTGGTAAAAAATTACATTGGTAAATATACAGGAAATTTTAAAAATACATTACCTTTCACTCTCAGTATTTGGCAGGTCATCAAAATCGTCCTCGGCATTAGTAAGGTCGATAACATCATTTTTTTCACTGACCATCTCATAGCAACTTTCTTCTTCAATGGAAAAACATTCTTCCTCATACTCCACTTCATTAGGTTCATTAATAATCAGTCTATTTTCGTAAATATCATTGTTCGATGAAATACTTTTATATGTTAAAGAAGTTTCTTCTATGCTTACATTATTCATGGAAGTAGATTTATTTTTTGATAATATTGGTGCTAAAGATTCTTTATCTGGTATTTTATGAGTAATTACAGTAGAATTAAGTTGCGAGGGTGAACAAGTACTCCCTTTATTATTATTAGCACGCTCAATACTATCTTGGTTATTCCTCATATTTCTTGCTAATTCAATAAATTGGGTACTTTCACAATATATAATGACTCTATTTTGAAAACCATCATCATCATCGCCATCATTTTTTGGCAACTCTCTTTCGGTGGAACTGATTATATGATCAGATCTAATGTGATTTAAGTTATCATTGATTTTATTCGTTTTTACAGTAGAATCTTTAGCAGTAATAGGTGTTACATTTGTTGGCTCACTAAAGCTGTCATCTTCTATAGTAATAACGCCATAATCATTATTTTCCTTCTCTTTAAATTCGTCGAATTCATCATCAATGTCATAACATGATAAAGACTTGTTATTATTGGGAAAAAATCGCACAAAATTTGAGACTACTTCTGCTTTTTCAATTCCCTGATTTGAAAATACTTCTCCTTTTTCTTTAAAGTATTCCTTGTAAAAACTTATTGGAAGTTTTGTAGGAATATCGACTTTAGTTGATTGGTCACTTGAGTATAAAATATATTTTTTATCTGTAACACAATCTTTATTTTTTGTAGGATCTACTGTAATTTGTTTTACTCTATGAGAATCATACTCAAAATTTGTAGCAATAAATCGCTGATATTTTTCACGTAATATATTTTCTATATCCTCATTACTCAAAGTTTTATTATTCTGTCTTAGACTGTACCAATTTAAGTATTCCTCTATTTTAAAATATCGACTTTTAAAGGAACAAATTGACTTCATCCAAGACCAACAGATAGCGCATATTGTTATGTCATGATGTCTCTAGAATTAAAAAGAAAAAAAATTAATAAAAACTATAATGCTGGATAAAAAGTTCTTAGTAAGACTATAATTTAGAAGTTTCCTATTAACATTATTTTATTTTTTTGTAATTTTATCAGAATGTCTTTGGGCACACATTTCAACGACTTCTATAGTTTCACAACTATCGTCATCCTCACATACAAAAAAAATATTTGATTCAAAGAATCAAGAAATTAGAAGAACTGTTGTAGGTGTTACTATAACTACGTATTTTCCTATACTTATATTCGTAATATACAGTGCTTTCATTTTAAAATGATCCACCAAGAAAAAAAAAACACGTCAAATTAGATATACAGGGGGACGTTTAATTATGCATTTACTGAAGTTCTGTCAATCAAATCAAAAAATGTTAATATGTCAAATGGGAACCCCCATCGTGTGATACATCATAGTAGGCAGCGTAAAATTCTCTATTCAACGGTACAAAAAAAATTAAATCGGTAAATGTGTAAGCAAATAGTTAGCAAAAATGTCTAGATTTACGTGTTTTTTTTTTTTTTTTAAGAAATTATTAAGGGTGGATCGTTTTGAAATGAAAGCACTATATGTTACATGACAAAACACAAATTTTATACAATTTATACAGACATACTTGATAAGTCATAATAGTAGTATTTAAAATACCGTGCCCTTTAAAATTATTTTGAAATTCTTCCACTAAGCAACGTGTTTTACATTTTGAAGCGTTAATTTAAAGAAATTTTTAAAACATTCTTTTGTTAAAAGCCTAAAAACGCAACAGTTCTGTTATAATGGTACTTTAACAAAAAGTACTGACGCGGCTATGTTTTTAGAGATATATGAATTTTACGTTATCTACACATAAGATATTAACGTAGCGTCCATGGTATTCTGCCGTGCTAAGAAAGAAGAGCATAAGTCGATTTTTTTCAAATTTCTGTTTTTTGCATTTTTGGAATCTTTTGGGATTGACTGATCATATAAAAAAAAAAAATTGCCAAAAAAAAATTTTTTAAACGATTTTTTTTAATTAAAAAAAGCACAAGTGCATACTCCATTAAATATTTTTATTCAAAAACATAAAAAGAAAAGCATAAAGACCAACTTTGTTTCTAATACATAAAAAGAATGGCATAAGTAACCATGAACATGGGCACTTATGCTGTTCTTTTTATGGAATTAGCTCAAACCATTTGAACGTGTGTGCTTCTTGTGCCAGCTATAGCCGCATATGCTTTTCTTTATATGTATTTACAGGCCCACATAATTTGTTGAATAAGCGTTAGTCGCAAATTAATAATTGGTAAGAGACGACGGACGTTCGTGTAGGTGGCTTTAATTTGTTTTGCTCTGGTTTCTCATTTTGTTGGTGTTTTTTTGTTGTTTATGCAATTGTGATGGAACGTAAAATGGTAAGTAGTATTAATGTTTTTATTATTTTTTTTAAGTGATTACAAATCAAATGATTGCAATTAAAAATATTTCATGCTTTTATCATAATTATGGGACTAAAAGTTGGTATTAAGACATAGGTTCTTATAATGTTTTACCGAAAAATTTTTAGTGCAGCTACTAATTTTAACTATACAGGGTGTCTCAAATTCGGGGAGGGTGTTTACATACGGGATCTCGAAAACCGCAAGAGTTACAGGGCCGATTAAATGGAGGCAAAATTGTGCGTTTTGGACTTTTGGAAGAAAATACCTAACGTTTTAAAAAGTAATAAAATCCCGAATACCTAAAATATATCCTGGATTTATAAGTATTCGAAACTAATATCCGAGATTTCCGGGAAAAACACGACATTTGACTAAATGGATTTTATTTTGTATAGACTTTATTCTAAGAGATACCTACTTGAATTTCATAACTCCTTGTTATGTAAAACATGTACTATAGGAGACTTAAAAGTCATGTCCCTATGCTGTATCTTACAGTTGGCATTCTTGCTAAGCATGCCTTAATACTATCAACAGGAATGGTCTTTTCCATATTGACATTTTCATTTGACAATTTTCCTAAGCGCTAAGTTGTCGTGTTTTGCAGTTATCCATATAACCTGTAAGGTGATGTGTAGGGACATGACTTAAGTCTCCGATAGTACGTAAGTACCACATATTATCATTTGTGAAAATTTTGTTGCAGACTATTCCATCAACATCCAGTATGCGATCGCGAAACATTATGGCGCTGTCTTTGAAAACTTCAAGCCCAAATATTGTTCACACCAACACCACTGATGACAGTGATAACAGCTTTAATGAGTTCTTGACATCGGATGTACTGAATGTGAGTGTACAAGACATTAATTTATCTGTTTTTGAAAGATCAGACTTAAACGAGAATATCGAAAACGCCGATCCCAATATTATAAGTAATAAAGACAATGTTAGAACCCCAGAGGAAAATGTCGAGAATAATATCGATTTATCTGAAAGTGAGGTATCGTCAGAAGAAGATTACTTTGCTGTGGTTGCTGGTATGAGAAAAAGAAAAAGATATGTTCATTCCAAAGAAGAACGTAACAAGATTAGAAAAGCGAAAAAAATTCAATCTTACGTTGTACGGCCACCTTGCAATTGCCAAAACAAGTGTAAGGAAAAAATTATAAGCGAAAGAAGATTGGAAATAAATAAAAAATTTTGGGCTTTAAATTATGAGTCAAGAAAAACATTTATATCAAATATGTGCGAAGAAAGTTTAGTTAAAATACGTAAAACAAAAAACCACAGTACCTTTAAAAGAAATAAAACCATTTATTACTTTTTAAAGACATCAAATAATGAACGAGTTAAAGTATGTAAAGAATTTTTTGCTGGTACACTTGGCTATAAAAAAAATAATGGTTCTCTATTAAAAAATATAACACCTCCAAAAGACAAAAGGGGAAAACATAATAACCAATTAAAAAAAGTAAATACAGAGAATATAAATTTACATGTAATGTCATTTTGCCCTACAATATCGCATTATCGAAGAGAGCATGCCCCCAAAAAGCTATATTTGCCTAGTGATTTGACAATAACAGGTATGCATACAAACTTTTTACAAACTTATGGTCATTCGTCCTGCAGCTATGAATCTTACCGTAAAGTAGTTGTGAATGACCTTAATATAGCATTCACAAAACTAAGGCATGAAGAATGTGAGAAGTGTGAATCTCACAAACTTCATGAAGTCTCTCATTCGGAAAATGAGACCGATGAATGTGGTGAATGTTCTAACCACAAAATCCATTTAAAAAGGGCTAATGATGCTCGACAAAAATACAGGGCCGGCGAAAAACTTAATTCATCTAATGACTTACATGTAAGTGTGGACTTACAAAAAGTTATTATGTTGCCTCGTTTGGAGGCGTTTAAAGAGGTTATATTCACTCCCCGAATAATTGCATTCAATGAAAGTTTCGTTCCTTTGGGGAAATTTAACAAAAAAAGACCGCCATTTGCTGCAATTTGGCATGAGGGAGTGACTGGAAGAAAAAAAGAAGATATCACTAGCACATACCACAATTTTTTAACCACTTATGCGAGGGACTATGAAAATATAGTGTTTTGGGCGGACAACTGCACCGCACAAAACAAAAACTATTGCTTGTTCAGCTTTTTAATTTACATTATAAACCCAAATGAAATATGTGCAAATACTATAACATTTTGTTATTTTGAACCTGGACACACGTTTATGGCAGCTGATTCCTTTCATCACCTTGTGGAAAAGCAGCTTCGAAAGCAAGGTCGAGTTTATGATTTTCAAGATTTTTGCGATGTAGTTCAAAACTGCAGTTCTGTTAAACCAATCGTAAAAGAGATGAAGAAAGACGATTTCTGTCACTGGCCATCGCTAAGCTCTACTTACCAAATTAAGTCCAAGTCCGAGATTTTAAAGAAATATCAGTTAAACGTGGATCAAAAAGCTTATATTTTAAAAAAGAACTAAATGGGACAGAAGACATTTTTGAGTTTTTACCAAAAAAATTTTTAAAAGGAAATTCTCAACTAAAAAAAACAGAGCCTTTGGATCAAAATAAAGGCATATCTGTTGATAGAAAAAATACTATTAATAATAAATTACTTAAATTAATGCCAGAACATAAACAAAATTTTTGGAAGGAACTGCCAGTTAACCAAAATAATCAAAATATTCCTGTTGATAATGACGAAAATGATGAATAAAAGCTGTTCCAAATAAAACCCAAATTTTAACATTTAATTAGACTCTAAGGCATTTTAATTTAAAATTAAGTTAAGCAAATATTTTAAGAGAATAAATCTTATGTTTTTAAGTAATAAATTTACTGTACTAATCTCTATATGTATTTTTCCTTATAAATTAGTAAAAAAATATACTTTTTTTATTATTTAGGCTTCTTTCAAATCATACAATGCAATTAAAATCAAATGGAGCTTAAGCCTATTTTACTATGTACGTTGTAATCTGTATGGGTTTATAATACTTACCAAGAAAAGCATATGTACCGATTAGGCGATATATGCTTTTCTTTCTAGGGATGTTGGCATAAAATAAAAATTAGATACCCTTATGCTTTTCTTTTTTCTTATTTTTGAAAGAACTTTTACATATTTAGAGATAATATTTTAAAGATATAGTTAAACACATGCAAGGAATTCAGTAGGCAAAAAAAAACCGTAGAATTTGCCATAAAACGAAAGACTTTTAATAAAATACAAAAATAAAACTTTAAATGCCTTTTTCTCAAAAGTAGCAAAATGGTACTTATGCTCTTCTTTCTTAGCACGGCAGTATTGTATAATATCTATTTCAAACGTTATAGCTGAAATATCTCGGATATTGCATCGTAAACGCATTTATTACGATACATCACCACCTTTATAAAAACGGATAAACTTGGTTTCTTCCAATAACGTAGAAATTTTATCATAGCATAGAGGTTTCCTATATATCACATCCATGTAATTTAGAAAAATCACAAGGACGACTTTATACAGGCACAACAGACTCGCCTAAACGTATACGACCCCTTACGACAACCACGACGCACGTTTGGCTACTAGAACTCGATCATAGCCGACTTTACTCAAGCCGCGAAATGATAACATCGGCAACATGGCTTTCAGATTTTCAGTTCTCCTGGGACTTAATGCGGATCGTTAGAATTCCTGTTTTAAATTTGAGTTTTTAAGTGAAATTTCGGAAAGGAAAGTAAATACAGTTATTATTAAGAGCTTGCTAAGTCTTAGTAACATCTCCCAGCCAGTGTCGGTGTGTTATATACTATAAAAACAGTGATAAATGTTTATAGAGATAAACATCTTGGTTGTAAACAGAAACAGGTGGAGAGTGATTTTTTTTCCGCATTCTTTTCATCAACACACATATCCTGGGCAAACTGTATTTATTGTATTACCTGCTTAATTATTTATAGTTGCCAAGGAAAATAAAGAATTTATTTTGCCATCAGTTACATTTGTGACAGTCTTGGAATAGTGAAAATTTATTTGTTAAATTAAAGATTTTACTTCCAAAAAGTATTACATACTAGCCGAAAGAGTGGAAATTATTCTAATTTATGGTGCCCAAAATCAATGTGCTCGTTTAACGCCAGACATCTGGAGAAGATAACTTCGCATAGGTATGTTTTGGACCTTGTTACTAAGTTTACTGAAACTGGATCTGTTGCAAATAAAAAACGTTATCATCGGCGAATTTTGGATGAAGCCGCTCAAGTTAAAGTTTTGGGTCATTTTGGAATAAATCCCAATACTTCATTACGCAAAATTGTTGCTGCCACTGGTATTTCATTACGCTGAATCTCTGTTCACACAGTTACCAAACTTCATAAATTTCATCCATTCAAAATAAAAATATTGCAAGAGTTAACCGAAGAAGATTTCGATAGGCGAGATAACTTTTGTAAAAAAATGATTGAAGCAATTAACGATAATACTAATCAGGTAAAGAATATCTGCTTCAGCAATGAATGCACATTTTATCTAAATGGATTTGTTAATAAGCATAACTGTAGATATCGGAGCAATGAAAATCCTCATGCATTTGTAGAAGGGCACACCCAGTACCCTCAGAAAATTAATGTATGGGCAGGCATTTTAGGAAATAAAGTGATTGGGCCATTATTTATTAACGGAAATTTAAATGGAGACATTTATTTGGATATGTTGGAAAATACCATCAATAATATCACTAAATCCATTGAAAACCAAATCGATGATGATGGAAACCCTATACTTGATGAGGCTAAAATATATTTTCAGCAAGACGGCGCTCCTCCTCACTATGTTCTTCCCGTTCGGCAATGGCTAGACGACGAGTTTCCAGATAAATGGATAACGCGAAGGGGGCCTATAGAATGGCCTGCTAGATCTCCTGATATAACGCTGTTAGACTTTTTTCTATGGGGTCATTTCAAATCTATTGTGTTTACTCCCCACCCTGAAAGTTTGGATGAACTTCGTCAACGCATCATCGACAGCTGCCATGATATCCCACAACATGTTTTTGAAAATGTCCGTTAGGAATTTGAACATCGCCTATATTATTATTTGGCCAAAAACTAGCCACATTTTGAACACTTATTGAACTTAAGCATCAAAATTTAAAAGAAAAGACTAATGAAATAATTATAAAAGGGTTACGTTAGCCTGTTAATCAGTGATGTGAAGAATGACTCTGCGATGGTAAGGGTTGTTCATCTTCAGGGCTATAAAAGAGACTACACTTTTGTGCTTTCCCCAAGAATAGCCTCTTTTATATAATTTGAGTAACCTAAATTATAAATAAATTTAAAAAACGAGAGAATAGAGCATACACTTATTTTCCAATTAAAAAAATTAATTATTTTTTTTAGTATAAAGATGTTTATTTAATTATATTGCTCTATAATTTTAGATGCCGTGCAAAACCTTTTCCCGCAAACGACAGTTTTACAAGATTAATAAGTTTTATACGATTGAAAAACTCATAAACCAAATAAATACCAAAGCTGTCGGGGAGGATGGAATTTCTGGTATAGATCTTCAAATATGCCTTCCATACATAATAGGTCTTTTAGCAAATATAATATATACATGTCTATTGCAGGGTGTATTTCCAGATATCTGGAAGAAGAGCATAGTTAGGCCGATTCCAGAACTGGCTAGTCTTAACGATCTTAGACCTATCAGCATACCGGCTATGTCAAAAGTTATTGAAAAATTAATCTCCGAACAAATTAGTGACTTCTCAGAAAAATTTAAAATAATTCTAAGCTGTCAATCGGGCCGTTGATTGACAAATTGAGAAGATGCGCGATATTACGGGCGAAAACGTGCCACTAAAAGTATACCGCGGATAGATGGCTCTACTAGCGCGGGTGCGCGAGATTACTAATATTATTAAAAACATCAATGAAGCCGTATTATCGGTACTGAATGCATTGGAAGGAGTTTTTGCACAGCGTTTTTTTGCTATTTTATATTAAGTGTTTCGTGTGTTTTTTTTTTTGATATTTTAATATAATTTCGTTATGTCGAGCATCAAAATGAATGCTTGCATGTACCGTGCATGCAGTAGCATTCGCAAAAAAAACAGTAACACGGTAAAATTTTTTAAATTTCCTGTAGCAAGGCCGGAAATACTAGCGCAGTGGGTGCAAAACTGTGGCAACGAGAAATTTTTTTTAATGGATGAAGGGGATCTTAAAGATAAAGTTATTAGTGAGAAACATTTTGTCAAAGATCAAATTTATGTTAGCGGTGGAAGATCATTGCTACAGAAAATGGCTGCTCCTATATTCTGGAAAGGTAGGTCTATTAAATTGAAATAATTATACAAATTTTAATAGGTAGGTACCTAGGTTACATTTCAAAAAGTTTATTTATAGGTTTATACCTAAGCTTTTTAAAATATAGGTAAGTAAAGGTAGTAGTCTTTCATTTATGAAATATACCTATATTAATATTCACTAGGTAGGTTCTTATAGGTATTAACTATCAGGCTGTTTTCTAAATATGTAAATGTATTTATGATGTGTACGTAGTACCTTACTATACTTACAACCTACTAATATGTCAGTATGTAGCAAGTATGAGCTTTTTTTTTTAAGGGTTAATAAATTTAATAATATAAGTAAAAATTATTATACCTAGCATTTATATTACCTATGCATAGGTCCTTACATAGTACCGTTATGTACATTTACATAGGTATACTGGGTGCTTAGGTTCAAACGTCATTAATTTTAATATGTGGATAGATAAATAAAATTGAAAGTTTCATGATGAAATTTTTCTTAAAAATGTTTAATAACATAATCACAAAGATACAGGGAGTAAAAATAGAAAAAAATGGTTTATTTGAAAATTAAAAAAAAGCTTTCATTTAAAATTTTTTTAATGTTTATAATATAAAAGCTTTTTTTTATTTATTTATCATAACTTTAAAACTGCCAAGTCGATTTTAATAAAATTTTAATAAATTTCCATTTGTGTCAATTTTTTTTGTCTAAAAAGTCAACTCTGATATATTATGTACATATTCTCCATTTGATTTTGAAAAAAAAGTTGTACTTGCGAAATTAAACTGTAAGTTAGATTACAATCAATGCCACGACTATATTGAAGGCTATGAGGATTTAGGGTTTCTTGGGCGTAAAAAGGGCATTGCTAATGTAGGATTAGTTTTTTATATAAGAGGAATTTTTGACAACTGGAAAATTCCTCTTTGCTACTTTACATCCGAAACATCGGTAAAGGGAGAAACCCTCTCCCAACTAATTAAATATGTTGTTCAGGGACTACATAAAATAGAATTTAATCCTGTAGCACTAGTATGTGATCAGGGACCTAATAATCGAAATGCCTTGAAAACTCTAGGAGCTTCAGAAATGAATCCGATAGTAAAAATTAACAACGAAAAGATTTTTACGATATATGATGTTCCTCATTTAATTAAGAGCATAAGAAATAATTTTATAAAACTTAAAATTAACGTTTCTGGTAAACGGGCATTTAGTTTCTTGGCTGGATATTCTTAAAACTTACGAGGCGGACAAAAAAGTACAACTACAAGGATGATGCCAAAACTGACAGATCAACATATAAAGCCGCCTTTTTATGCAAAAATGAGGGTAAAATATGCAGTACAAATTTTTTCCCACTCAGTGGCTGCAGCTGTGAGGTCAGCTTCTCAGTTGCATGCTTTTACAAGCAATACTGCAGCACCATTGATTGAGAAATTGGGCCCAATTTCTCAATCAACGGCAGCACAAACTGCTGGATTTGTAGAGAACGTTAATATCATTTTTGATTCTTTAAATAGTAGAGTTTTATATGATGCAAATCCAAATAGGCGTCCTTTATCGACTAAGGACCAACTTTCATTAAACAATTTAAAAAATGGGCTGGAATATTTTAAAACCATCGAAGTTTTTGAAGACGGCAAAAAAAGAAATAATATTTACTGTTTAAATGGATACATATGGACAATCAAATCAATACTTAGTTTATGGGAGTATCTTCAGAGTTTTTCAGAATTTAACTGTAAATATCTTATAACCGGTCATCTAAATCAAGATCCGTTGGAAATTTTTTTCGGTGGCTAGAAATAGATGTGGATACAATTCAAAACCTAGTATTCAACATTTTAGAATTACATTGCAGTCCAATATCAACATTAGGTTGTAAAAGGCATTAGAAACCAGTAATTGTGAAGATGATTTTCAGGAGTAACTAATTTTAGATGACTTAAGAGAAGAAAAAGAAAATACAACATTTTCGATGGAATTCCAAAAGTTACCAGCAGAATTTGAAGAAGACGATTTTCAAGCATCTTCATCGTCCACAATTTCTAATGCACTTTTAGAAACACATCAAGAAGGGTCATCATCACCTGTATCTAATGAGGTAACACTAGAAACCTGTTCAAATGTATATGTTGCAGGATATTTTGCATACAACAATGCTGATATAAACGACGAAAAGGAAATATTTTTGTTAAATAAAGATTATGCAGAAGAAAATAATGTTTCCTGCCTGAAAGTACCTTCAAATGAATTTTTAGAACTAACCCAAAATTTTACACTTATCTTGAATATTTTAAACTTCACAATGGTGTAATGAAATCAATTTAAAGGTTATTACTTAATGATCGATATAAATGTTATTAACTTATGTCCCGAACATATTGAAAAATTATTAAAAATATTAATAAGAACAATGCTTTATAAACAAATGAAATGGGAATCTCAAAAGAACGTTAATGACAAGAAAAAGGACCGCCAATCTGAATCTATTAAAAAGAAAAATAAACCTCATAGAAAAATAATAATTTTATCAAAGAATCACTAATAAGTTAATTATTAAAAAACTATGTAAATTATTTACAAAAAAAAATGTTTGAAGGTATTTTTTTATACCTACAGGTCATCATAGCCTATGTATATCTATGAAAAAAAAAGAATCTATCTGATCTTTCGGATACTTTGCATAAGAACCCCACGAAAAGGAGATATACGTAGATATTATATGGAATAGAACATTTTACATTAATTTATTTAATTGCATGAAGTTATTACGATTTTTGCTTAATTTTTTTGCTTGGTTTTGGTTCTATATGAATAATTATTCTTTTTTACAAAATAATCCCGGGGCATTGTGTGGAAGCGCTGTTTTTTCTATTTTGTTTTCTATTGTTTTGTTTTTAGGCTAAGCTATTTATTATTTATATATACCTGTATAGGGAAACACTGATATATTTTCGAGCTTGCATAACATTAAATTTTTCCGCATTTTTCCTATAATTATACATACATATATTATTGTTAATAAGAATCAAATTGGTTACTGGATGATGACTACTAGTAAATTCAAAGTTGACCACTTAAACGTAAGATCTATCTTTACGGGTTTTGCTGAATTACGTGATATGATAGAAGCAAATAATTTTGAGATATTTTTGTTGTCTGAAACTTGGCTGTCTGAGGGGGATGATTCTGACGCATTTAAGATTCTGGGTTACCAAATGTTTAGAAAAGATAGAGTCGGCAGGGGGGGAGGTGTGGCTGCTTTTGTTAAATGTACATATCAAGTTGATATATTGACTTTTGATTTTAATATTAATCCTAAACTTGAATACCTTGTTTTTAAGATTAGGTTGGGAAATAAGTATTATGGCTTTTGTGTTTTTTACAAGCCACCAACGCTAAATTTTAGTGCATTAACCGCTGACTTTGATAATATATTTTCATGTCTTTATCCTGCTGTAGAAGAAACTTTTTGTTTAGGGGACTTTAATATTAATTTATTGAGTCTTCAAAATCCACTTACTACACTTTTTGAAAACTACAACCTACATCAAGTAAATGAAGAGCCCACACGAGTAACGGCAAATGTAAGTACTCTTTTAGATGTCATATTTGTTTCTAATGTGCTGTTGGTTTCTAATAAGGGTGTGTTATCGGCTGATGCCGTATCCGACCATAAAATTATATATTGTGAATTAAATTTAGCAAAAATAAATTGCAGTCAAAAAATTGTTAGGTACCGTTGTTTTAAAAATTTTAATGTATACAATTTCAATGCAGACATGCACAATTTGCCGTGGGATAATATTTTTTACGGAAATGACATTAATATGAAGATATCTATGTTTAATAATTTTATTTTAACCCTTTTCGATAGGCATGCGCCTGTCCGAGAATCTCGCATTACTAAGCCTAAAGCACCATGGCTCACAGAAAACCTAAAAATTTTTATGAGACAAAGGGACGATGCCTTGCGTATATTCAAACAGTCAAAACTATTGGAAGATTGGAATACTTACAAAGGTTTAAGAAATTTTACTTTGTCTCGGGTTCGGAGAGAGAAGAGGAAGTATATCGATTCACTTTTTTTAAATAAAAGAGAACCGAGTCAGCTGTGGAATGCACTAAAAAGTTTTAATATTTGTAAGAATAAGGATGGTCTAATTCCGTCGTTTCTCTCTGATCCCAATGAGATAAGTAATTTTTTTGACTTAACTGCGCAAGTCAATCCAGGCTGTGAGGAAAAAACGTCTTATTATAATAATAACTTTTATAGAGATGCGAATATGTTTAGTTTCCATTTAACGAGTTCGGATGAGGTCAACAAAATTTTAAATAATATAAAAACAATTGCGATAGGTACCGATGAAATTTCTTCATTAATGCTTAAGTATTGTAGCCCCTTTGTTGACTTGTACTTAACCCACATTATAAATTGTTGCATAGAGATAAGTTACTTTCCTGATCAATGGAAAACTTCAATGGGAAAACCTTTGCCTAAAATGTCTACTCCTACAACTCTTAATGACATTCGCATTATAAGTATTTTGCCTGCCGTTTCGAAAATTTTTGAAAGAATTCTTTATAATCAGATATATAACTATTGCTTATCTAATGAAATAATACCAAATTCACAATGTGGGTTTAGGAAACATTTTAACACTTCGGTAGCACTTTGTAATGTAACTGATGACTTATTTAGAGCTTGTGATAAAAACATGCATACCGTTTTAGTGCTGTTGGATTATTCTAAGGCGTTTGACACCATTAACCATAATTTGTTGTGCGCTAAGCTTAAGTACTACGGTTTTAATAATAACTCCTATTTGCTTTTAAAATCCTATTTGTCTAATAGATATCAAACGATTTTTTCCGATAACAGAAAGTCTGAACAAGTAAGTATTAGTTGTGGAGTACCGCAGGGTTCTATTTTGGGTCCTTTGCTTTTTATAATGTATACCTCAGATGTTTTAAAATCGCTTAAATATTGCAAGCTTCAGGCATTTGCTGATGATACGCAAATTTATTATTGTTTTGATTACAGCGACTATAAAGAGGCCGAATCACTCATAAATGAAGACTTGCAAGCACTAGGCTTAAACTCAAAAAATCACAATTTAAAATTAAATCCTAATAAGTCCCAGCTTATGATATTTGGTAACAAAAATCAAAGAGAGTTTTTAAAATCTAATATAAATATTAATTTCGATAATACAAGATTGGAATTTGTAAACAACGGTAAAAACTTGGGGGTTATTTTGGATGAACAATTAAGATTTAAGGGATTAAGATAACACCTTAAAAAAATTTTTCAAAGAACTTTTATGTCCCTGAAAACATTGTATAATAACCGCCATATGTTAAATGTAAAGTTAAGAAAACAATTATGTGAATCCCTTGTACTGTCTCATTTTAATTATGCTGACGTAGTTTATGGGTTTTGTCTAGATTTGGAAAGTCGGGTAAGAATTCAAAGGGTCCAAAATGCTTGCGTTCGATTTGTTTATGGACTCCGAAAATTTGACCATGTATCTTATTTATATAGAGATATTAGATGGCTTAAAATGGATATGCGCAGGATATTACATTTTGCAGTGTTTTTATTGGAAATAATTAATGACACATCTTCCCCTGTCTCCCTTAAAGAAAGGCTAATTTTTCGGGACACTGTTCATGGTTTAAATATAAGGTTTTCTAAAAGAATTACGGTTCCACTTCATCATAGTGCCATGTTTCAGAGGTCATATCCTTATAATGCAGCAAATATTTTTAATAAAGTACCAACAAACCTAATTAATTTATCAATCCAATCTTTTAAAATAAAATTCAAGGAACATCTATTTAATTTGCAAACCAATGGAGATTTTTTTTAGTGGCTTTTGTTATTTGTTATTTGTGCAATTTTTCTGGCAAATTTAATGTTTGTTATGCAAGTTTCTTCTAGTTTCTTCTAATTGTAATATTTAATTAATAATTTATTGTAATTTACTAATTAATTTGCCTAAGATAATTTTTTTTTTTTAACTACCTAATTTATTTACTGATGGTAAAGTATAGCTTCTGGTTCAGTAGAGTAGCTCTTCAAGCTAGACTGCGCCAGTGGTTTATGCTACTTTTTTTTTAATAATGTTTTTTTTTCAGCTTTTTAAAAATGTTTTTTTTTTCTCAGCCATGTTTATGTAATTTTAAAAATAAAAGGCATATTTATTTATTTATTTATTTATTTAAATTTATTTTTGTTTCCAATATGCAAGTGCGATATATCTTTAAAAAGGCAATAAAAAATCCGATTTCTTGACATAAAAAATATAAACTGTAATAGGTACTAATTTATTTTTTTTATGATGTTTTATTAATTTACAACTTTAGCCCAAATCTTCATTAAAATGAGCTAATATTTTCTAAGATTACAGAAGACTTTGGCTAAATAAGCAAATTTTAAAACGTAATAATAATAATAATAATAATAATAATATTATATTGTGCGACTTAAAACACACAAATTTGTATATTATTGTGTCAATCGTAAAAACTATGTACAACAACTCGGCCAAAGTAGCTTGGCCTGTGAGATGCGCGAATAAAATTATTAAAGATACGGTATTTGTATGGTACAAACTACAAACCATTGTGCACATCAAGATCAGAGGCCAAGCTACTTTGGCCGAATTCTAGGTAGGTATACATATTTATATTCATACAAAAAACAACACTAAACCCCAGTATAAAAATTGTTTTATACAGTGATAAACCGCGCTTCGATTCATGAGAAAACAATTTGATTATGCATTTGCTAAAACTCCCCTGGGTGGCCGATATCGGTTTTCTTTCAGCTGAAACTGAATCGAAATGAGAATTGCCGCGCTTGGCCGCTACGCGTCGCTCAAAAGCAGCAAGTCCTTCTCGTTCCGCGCGTCACCGGCCCTCACTACAGACGGGCACGGTTTAATGCAGGGCATTTACGTATCTTCCCAATTTCTCAATCAACGGTCGGGCTTAACCCTGGAATACTATCGCTAATTCATGGGCTGCCAATACTATTGCTACGTAAAATTTACGTATATATTAAAATACTTGAAACATTAAACTCTTAAAAAGATTAGCAGAAAATAAAAGACTTGAAAAAATACTGTTTTTATAAATATATATTGAAAATTTATAAACGTGGATAAAAAAGGTAGAAAAAACTAAAAACATTACTGACATATTTTAATTTGAAGCTCTTCACAAATCGGTTTTTTGCATTTGGGATAGTAGGTAACTGTCATACGTCTCTTAGCTGAAGGACAAGTTGAATAATTTTTTCTCTTTGGTTATCCTCTGCAATAGGTTCTATATATTTTTCTTGTTCAGTCATATATAAGTTTGTCTACATAATGGTTTTTCCCTCTTGCCAAATAATATTTTGAAAATATATTACATACGAGTTAATAGATGCCATGTTAATCATGTTATAAAAACAAAAACTCAAAGGTCATCGTTTAGTTTTACGGTTAGTGCACATATTTTGGCACATTTAATTAAAGGTATCAACTGACCCTTTAGTTGAATTGTAAGTTTCTATAATATATGGCTTGAATTGAATCAGGTTTAATTTTTCCAATACTAGTGTGGATTCTGGAAATAAGATTTACTGTTTTATTTTGCTTTGCTTCATATGAAACTAAAGTACTTTTGTGACTATATACAAAAATTGTAGTTCCTTGTCGTTCATTTTTATTTTCTTTATTATTTGTAGTGGCAGATGGGCTTTATTCTTCCGAATAGTGCCCACTACCGTAAGACTAAATGGATACCGATCTACTTATGGCACAGACGTAAACCAATTATCCATGGTACGTTTCTGTAGTTCAATGAATAGGCTTCGTAAGCTGCTCCACAAAAAAATCAACTAATGATTTACTATATGTATTTGTTGATTTACCCAGATATGGTGAGGCGTTGATTAAATATTTCGTCGCCTCATCACAAAACATTACAATTTTTAGACCATACTTTGACAGTTTATTTGAAATGTACATCCTAAAGGGACATTTTCCTCTAAACCCTACTAATTGTACGTGCCTGGTTTGAAACTTGTTTTACGCAGTCAGAAATTCAAAGCGTCCCTTGCTTGAAAAAGTTTTATTAAAGCAAACTTTTGTTGATAAGTGGTTGTCTTTTAAAGCAGAAAGTATGTATGTACCCAAAAGCGATTTAAGTTCCACCAGATTTGTTTCAGATACAGTTTATGATGCCACTTTATAATTTTTATTTTGTCTTATAATTTCCTGATTTGTGTAAAATAAAACTTTGTTTAAAAGTGTATCAAGGAAAAATCACTGAAAGTGTGTAACTGATTGTAGCAATTCCTTAGCCTCTTGTGTTGGATCTGGTCTCACATGATCAATATTTATGGATGGTATTTTTTCTCTCTTTTTAGGTTAAGTTTTCCACATACAACCATTTTTGCCTAGTAAATTTTTAACCTGTGGAACAACTGTGCAGTCTAGAGTGAGTAACTTCATCAGGCGTTACAAAAAACAAACTTACTTCAAAGGCGTAAAAAGCAAAAAACAAAGTACTTGGGGTAGACAACCTAGCTTGAACAATATTAGAGTTTTGACGTCTTTTAGAAATTTGAAAAGTACCTGGGTAACAAAAGGTGTTTTTTAAGTTATTCTCAAACGTTTCCTCAATGTCGTTCTCATCAGGAGCAAAATTAGGATCGGCTACGCTATCGTCAGAGTCACTACTCCGGTACAACAGCTCTTCCAGGTTGTCTATCTGTTAAACTTTTTTGAGATATTTTTTGGTAATCTAATACTGCTTATCACTATAACCACGTCAAAATTACGTCCTAAATAAAATACGGTTAATACTATAGCTAAGTAAAAAATACGTGTCGGCTTTTAGAAATTCGGCTTCAACCAATACTGTAAATACACAGATCGAACTAGTTCAGGCTTGTCATACTCCTGATAGACCGCTCAAAGCACTACTGAGCGCTAAGGTGGGAGAAGGTAATAAAATTGAAGTGACACGCTAAACAATGCTGTCCGCACGTAAATATTACGTACAATAGCATTCCAGGGTTAAGAAAGCAGTTTAGGACATCATCCATCGTATTTGGTCAAAGTCCTTAACGACATTAAACATAATGAGGACGAAAAACATTGACACTTATTACAATGATAGACTTTAGTAAAACATTTGACACCTTGCATCGCAAAACGATGCTTGCAAAACTGTAGTACTATAATTTTTCCAAACCCGTAATAAACTTTTTTTCATTTCTTGCTTAATAGAGTGTGTTGCGTGTCAATTGCAACCGAATCCGGAGTAAACAAATGAAAGTACAAACCAATAATAAAAGGCGTCCCCCAAGGATTAATTCTATCTCCACTTTTATTTTCTATTTATGTAGCAGAAATGCATAGCTGTCTTTTTCATAGCACACTACACTAATATTCAGACGATTCGCAACTTTATATGTCAATTAACCGTGAAGATCTGACAGACAATCTTAAAATAAATCAAGATTTAACGATAATATTTAGTTATGCCAATGATCATATCATCAATGCTACGAAATCCCAGGCAATTCTTATAAGGCAAAGTAAACAAGCAAGGGAGTACCTGAAAAATAATATGTTAATTTTTTTAAATAACGAACCCATTCCTTTTAAATCGGAAGTAAAAAACCGTCTACCAAACACCTAAAAAACACCTAAAAAACTGTCTATCCTCAAAAATTAAATACTCCCTTTGTGATACTCTAATTTTATCATTATTTGATTATGGAGATGGGGTATACTCCGACTCTATAACAAGTTTATATAAAAAAAATGAGAAATTACAAAAAACATGCATGAGATTCTCTTTTAACATCCCCAATAGAGATCATATAACTCCACATCTAAATAATAACAAAATTTTAACCATGAAGAATAGAAGAAAGCTTCATATGTACTGCTTTGTCTATAGAATAATCAAGACTGGGAAACCGGAGTATCTGCATGACTGTTGAATACCACTACCACACACTGCTCATGAAACTAGAAACATTAATTTATATAGAGTTCCTCTTCACCGGACAACAAACTTTCAAAAATCATTTACATACAGGGCGTAGAAGATTTGGAATCACCTTCCAAATATAATAAAATATTTTACATTAAATAGTTTTAAAAAGAATATGAAATGAATGCTCCTGCAGACTCAACTATAGGCTCGCAACTAACTAATAGGTACATACATTTTTGTTTTACTCTTGTCTTTGGTTTTTCTTCTCTTTGTCTTTTTAGCAATAGAGGTGCACGCATTTGCTTTTTGACCTAAAATACATACAAGTAAACATTATCAAAAATTGTCTGGCCCGTCCATCATTCGTCGTTTCCTCCGTCTCCCTCTAGCCTCAGGCTTATATTTATTTATTATGGAAAAATTATATTATAAATAAAAATATATTAAAATATTAATTACTTATATTGATTCTTAGCACACACTCGTGCAAATCTGTTGTTATTCTTTCTGTTATAATTTATTTAGTTTGATGATTTTTTTGTGTTTTTTTTTATTAGTTTTCTTATTAATTAACTTTAAGTTGACGGGTTTATCCCATTCTTGGCTTCTTTTCTCAGTAGCTAAAGAGTATCGGTTGTTGAAGATCGCGGGACAGACCTTTTTTACCGGGAGAAGATGTAATTTAAAATATTAAATATATTATCTTTATTTTGTTTCTAGGGATGTATTGACTCTTTATGGCAAATAAATTACTTTTGATTTGATTTGATTTAATAAGACGATAGTCATGGACGATAGACGATAGACGATAGGCATGCTGCCCAATGTTTAAAAAAAGGAAAATAATAATTAACTCGTTTTATATGAAATAAAGAAATATACGAACTTCTACCCGACATTTTTTATTACTCATTGCAACAGTATTGAATTTTAAACAATCATTGCCTTTGACTGACAGCAAATTTCATTTTAGTATATTAAACGCCAGAAATAATTGATTCTGGTCACCTGTCAAAAAATCTGCCTTTCACCCGACAAACATGGTAACTAGTAGGTTGTAGTCATTGACTGAAAAGAATTGGAACATTTTCTGCAATGTTAGAAAAATTCGCTTTATATTACTTAAAGCAAGATACAATTTTATTTATAAATTATTGATGAATAATACTTGATCTAAATCTAGCAATGTCATTCTTATAGTAACTAAATTCCATTATTTTTATTTTAATGTTTTTTCAACAGATTAAACCTTTTCCGTAGCCAATAAAAAACCCAAAATTAAAAAAAAAAGTAATAATCTTACCAATATAACTGGTACAGCTTTAATGCGCATCTGCTGCATGCATAAAACGTTAGATTACCTTCACTTCTCGTTACAAACATGTGCTGGCATATTCATGTTTAAGATATAACATACTTGTAACGTTAAAGTTCTTTATTTTAACAAGTCTGTTACGTTTTTGAGACCTTTTCCAAATAAAACAGACTCGTCCATTTGTTAACATATCCGTTCTTTTGTTAAATTGAAAGACATAACGTAAATACGATCTAACTAGCATGAATATGTGCCAAGGTTTAGAACGTTACAATGTAACAAGAAAACAAAGTTTAACCGTTATTGATCTGTTTTTTTTGCGTAGTGGGCTTAAGTTATAGTAAGAAAAGTTCATAAAGAACCGGTGACATCAACAGGCGGCAAAATCCGCGCATCTCGTTATTCTATCGATCGGGTCAGATGACTATGTTGAGGTCTGAAGACAGTGGAGGCGGCACACTTGTTGAAATTATTAATATTTATTTGTACTAGAGTTTAAATAGCCCTAGAATTTTAGTAGGTATAGTTAGCGATATTATAAGTGCGTTTGATTTAGTTGAAATACCAACTAAGAATGCATATATTTGAATTAAATTGCTCCGAGATTCGTTTAAAAAAATGTAGATAAATTAAAATTATATTTTTTAGCATTGTGAAGTGCCCATAAAAAGTCTAATAAAAAATAGTTTTACTAACAGGAGAATGCAGTTCGCTAATTAATTTTTAAAACAGGACTTCAAATAGGTAGCTGAAAATTATTCTTTATTCGCATTTTTTTAAGGATTAGGTATTTTAAACAACTTGTGTAAAGAAGCAAATTGGTATAAGCTTAAAGTTTTATTTCATTATTTTACATATTATATATTTTTATTCACTATCAGATAGTGTATTACAACCTAAATCAGATTCATCCGATGAAGACCATTCGATCTCTTCATCAGATGAGCCTGTATTTACTGTAAATTTTAAAGAATCCAATGCTTCATCAAAAAGGTGATGACTTTCGAAATATTGTTTTTCTATGTTGTTTATATGGTTGCAAATATTTATCCACCCATCATTTGAAATTTCCGCAATTTTACTTACCTTTTACAATAAAAATTGGATAGTCTAACTAAAAAAACTATAGTCTATGTCACTATTATACTTATTTATTATACTTACACAACAGATTTTAAATACCTTATAACACGATTAACTAACTTCCCGTACGAGACGACACTGAGTAGGCCTTCAGGCTACGTCATAGGCTTTAAATCCCTGGCAGGTACAAAGAAACGAAGTACGGCGGCTGCTTTGTTCTTGCGGTTTCTTTAATAAGAAGCGAGAGAAAATATATTGCGCTCGTCTTTTCTCTCTGCCACCGGATTTTCTATCGATTTTGTGTTGAAAAATGGTTTGTGCGCATATTGAGCAGCCGGTTCTTTATAAACTTTTCTACCTATATATGTTATTATGAAAATGTAAATATGTAAACTGTTCTCTAATCTCATAACTTTTGTACTATTTTATTCGTAACTTGTAGTTAAAAATTTATTAGTAAGGTCTATAGTGTCTAGTTTTTAAGTAATTTATTTTATTTGAGGGACCCGATTTAGGTTATTTAGATTATATTATTGTAAATCCATGTATTTTAAATTTACTAGAATTTATATGATTGCTTGCTTTAACTGTCGGTATTCTTTTTAAAATTATTGGTATTTTTTGGCAATAACAATGAACGAAAAATTAGATGACAGCCAACGCGATTCAGGTTAGACTTTTTGACGTTGCCAATAAAAGTGTGTTCCTGAATTTCATTACAATTGGTATCAGAAGTATAGGATATTTGGAAGCCCATATTAGTGGATGGTCTTAACAAGCTACGATGGAGATACGAGAAATTGAAGGAGCGGCTACTAAGGAAGTTGGACGAGCATAAGAAAGAACGAGACAGAAAACACGAACACCCTATAAAGACAATCTTAAAAAGGACCAAGACCAACGTGAGAGAAACCAAGAGGAACGAGATTTATAACTTAGAATAGATCTGGAGATAAATCAAAAATAATTAATGACTAACTTTGAAGCAATAGTAGAAGAAGAATTGGGACAAGTACAAAAAAAGATCTAAGAACTATAGATGAAAGTAAAATGGGTTTCTCTTTATCCCAATCATGAAGTGCAAATAATGATGAAAGTGAAGCCGCCAAGATTCGAGAGCAAAAAAGCATGTACCTACTTGAATCAGTTTGAGGCCGCTGCTAGAGGAAATCGCTGGAATAACAAGAAAAGACAATCAATCTTGAGGTATACTTTAGAGGAGAAGCTACAAAAAAACTAGGGATGATGCCATCTGAGGATCAGCTCAATTCGATGTACTGATACGTATCTTAGAGATAAGATACGGTGAAGTCTCTACAACAAATGTACCAGGAGACAACAACCCGAGAAAGGACTCTAATAGGTTGGAGTTGGACCGATGTTGCTCGATTAGTAAATCTGGCTTATCCTTTAGCCCTATCAGAGTTCCGTGAACAAATTTCTATAAATTGTTTTATTGACGGGGTTTGAGATCCAGATACTAACCATGCTCTAAAAATAACTTATTATAAAAGTATTTGGGAACCTTTGGTCTATGGACTAGAGTATGAGGCAGCTTTTTAAGCAACTAGAAGGCAGACGCGGATAAGGCAAATCAGAACGGAAAATGAGCTCGAAGATTATCTAAAGAAGATTAAGTAATTTTTTGCTAAAAAACGTTGACATTATAATACATATTTTATGTGACTGTCTAGCACAGGACTGACACAACATTTAAAGATGTTAGAAATACTTCTGAGATTTGATGGAAGAAATCTAAATAGATGTGAGCCACAATAGCTTAGAAAGTCACTCATACTAGAATTACCTTTAACCATATCTGTTACCAATTTTATAATAAATAATAGTTATTGTATATTTGACCACAATTTAATGCTTATTTGTAGGAAAAGAAGACCCCATTTGACAAGCAAAATACAAGTTTTTTATGGATCTGAAAATTAATTATATCATACACGTTAATGATGATTCAACAAAAAACCGAAACTACTCTTTGGGTCTATATAAAAAAAGTTGGTTTAAAAAACTGAGCTTGTAAAAATTTCCATTAATTCTAAAACAACAGGATGTTTTCATGATAAAATGTTGTATCCTATTTTTTGTTATTATCTTAAAAACCACAAAAGACAGAATTGTAAACTAAATGGCATATTTATAATATAATACAATACTCTCTAAATATTTTCCGGCTTGTAATGTATGCATTGCCAATTTTACATATACCTTATAGCTTTAATATGTTATATAGTTATCTATGCATATTTATAGATACTTACATGTTCAGGTAAAGCGACTTTAAGGCAGTGTCTCAAAACCATTTCAGAATGATTTATTTTATGCAATAATGGTTTAAAATCTGATTCACTCTCAAAGCAAATCTGACAATGTGGAAAACTATCAAGAGTCTTCTCAAGGCCAGCTTGTATCTTAGTCAAATAACTTTCTCTAACTCTTACTGCGAAATGTAAACTATTAAGACATTCCTGGCAGACGTCAATCGTTTCTGTAAGATTTGTATTCTAAAATTAGAAGAAGAATTATCTTACAACAAAAAATTTTAAATATTCACTTACCATTTGAGGGAATATGATAACCAACATTTCCCGAATTCCTGTTTTAGACACATCGTGTCTTAATGTAATTATTATGTTAAGGCATAGGCGGCAAATTCTCTTGTCATTCATTTTGTATTCAAAGCAATTATCATAGCTTTTATTAAATTTTCTGAAAATAAAAATAATGAAGTTAATAACATAACAAGTCAGAATAGGATTTGAAAACTTTTCTATTGAGCAATCTTCTTTTATATTTTCATAAAAGTATATTATGCTTCGCAAATCTTCACCTTTTATTCAAAAAAATTTCAATTATAACGGAAAATGGAGATAAATTACCCCAGAGCAATGAAATAAGAAGAAAGACATTTTTTTAATGCATTATTTTACAATTGGCGAGCCACTAGGTCACACAGTTGTACTTAACAGATAAAAATTATAGCGCTATAATTAAAAATATCAATCAATCAAATATGCTTTATTGTCAAAACATTTAAAAAATTTTATAGACAAAGCTAAAAAGCAAAACACACAAATATAGAAACCAAAATACAAGTACTAAATAAATATATACAAAACTGGATACAAAAGACATAAATGGCATACATTTCTTATACTAAATATAAAAAGTAAGAAAATAGGAAATTAAATAAAATTAGTAACAAGAAAGTAGAATAGAAAAGTAACAAAAACAAAAACAGTCAAAAACATTAATACAATGTTTAAAAGGTCATAAAAATTTTATAGAAATTTGATGGGTGTATGGCGACCTTTACGCAGACCGGTCGCGCTTAAATTCGTTCCGAAGTAAAACCGTATTTATTAATACTAAAAGTAAAATAAATGTTTAAATTTAGTAACAAATATATAAATTAGTGCTACTGAATTAAATTCTTCGTTCATATTTTGAATTTGGAAACAAAGCAAGCAACAAATTGCAATTATAAATGCCTGTATATACCTCGTGCAGTTGTTCGTATTCGTGGATTTACCTCGTAAAAACAGCAAGGTCACGGGTACTAGATACTGTCTTGCACTGATAAGACGGTACTGAATCGTTAAAGCATCCGTACATGAGAATGGATGAAGTAGCGGTCAACAAATTATTACTTGAGCTACAGAACACTAGAGCAGAACTAAAAAAATCTATGAGGGACAGTGAATCCCGTATATTGGAGGAGTTAGAGACAAAAATAAAAAAACTTGAAGTGGAAAATACTTCTCTTAAAGAAGAAATTGAAAACTATAAAATAAAAAGCAAAAAGAAAAATATTATTGTTTTTGGCATTAATAAGGAAGTAGTTTACAATGTCTCTAAACTTTGTCAAGATCTGAATCAGGTACTAGGAACAGACATATCCGAACGAGATATAAGCGATATATATTTGTTAGGAAAATCCGAAAATAGTCCTATCAAAATCGAGTTTATAAGTTTTTTAAGAAAAAAGCATGTACTGGTTAATCTCAAGAAACTAAAAGGAACAAAAATTGGGATTTCGGATGATCTGACCAAAAATCAACAGGAGGACTTGAGAAAATTAAGAAACTATTTAAAAATTATAAGGAATCAACAACCAGATGAAAGCAGTTACATAAGAAGATTTAAACTTTACATTAAATACGTAGGATATACTGCAAAACAACTGGATGAAGGCGAATATGTCGTTTTAGATCGACGTCCCAATAGTGCTCCAGCTACCCCAACAGTAAGTAGAGATTTGGATGAAGCATTTGAAGACACAGTACAATACAATAATAAAGACAAGGCGGAGGAAGATATACAGATCCACAAGCAGCAACAGGAGAAGCGAGTCAGGAAAAATGAAGGAAACAAAATAATCACGAATCACAAAGAATCCACAAATAATTCTACTAGCAACCAAGAAACACCGAAGAACATATCAAGTAAAAAGCCTTTAACTAAAACCAAAACTTCGTCGTTATCTGATGCAAATAGAATTAAAACAAGGTCTAAAAACTAATCGGGTAAGCGCACAATAACAAAAAAAAAAAAAAGGAGGGGAAGGAAAGAAGAAAGACAGAAAAAAAAATAAATAAAAGTGTAAAATTTTAGTAGTTAATTTAGTAAATATTAAATAAAGTTTTTAGTTTAAATTAATTACAAAAGAAAAATGGATCCATATATATTAAACTTTGAAGCTAACGAGTATAAAACCATATTGTGCAGTGATTTAAACAGTATTAACTCAAAATGTTTTAATCATAATTCCATAAAAATATTTCAACTAAATATCTGTAGTGCTGTTAAAAATCTTGATAATTTATTGCTCTTATTGTCACAGACTGAGGTAAATTTTGATATTATAGTATTGACAGAAACTTTTCAGATATTGAACACAGATATTTTAAATATTTCAGGATATGATTTGCTTTACAATCATGGCAATATTAATAAAAATGACGGTGTTCTTGTATACATTAGTCAAAAGTTCAGTTATAAATGAGGCCATTATTTGCAAAACTCGCTAATCGACATTTTTACCGAAAATTGTTTTTTGTGTCAGAAATGTTCATTTTTATAAAGCTAATAGTTTGGTCGAGTCAGTTCCGCGCTAAACAGGCTCTTTGATACCTAAATATCATATCAAAAAGGCTTGTAATTTGCAAAACTGGCTCTATGCTTCGCGAAATAAGTTGCAAAACTCGCTGAATGCGTTTGAACCAATAGCGCGCGTTAGAATATTCACGTGACTTTTTGCAGCTGTTTATGTGTTTTTACGTCTTATTTGCAGTCGCAGCGTGTGTCATATTAGTTGTTATCGTCCGTCTTATTTCAACGATTGTTGATATTGTTCAGTGTTCAATTATTATTTTACCGTCTTATTTGCTATGGAAATACTACATGCTAGTTCAAGTGTTTTACCTAGCCCTGCTGGGAAAGGACGTAAGAAAGAACGTCAGCCAGAAAACTATAAAAGAAATGTTGCCAAGCGTATGCGGTAGGTATATCATTTTTTAATGTGTCATAGAATCTTTTAATTAATCCCTGTTGTTCTATTCTAGACATTTACCACAGACTCTGGCAACGTATCCGACCTGCAAGCATGATGGTCGACCAGGACAACCTTATTATTGCACGACACTAACGATGGCGCAGGTCAAGGAGTGTCACGCGTACTTGTACGAATCTAAAGACAAGATAGAACAAGATAGGCGAATACTGGCTTGCTGCACGGGAAACAAACCCAAAAGAGGTAAAACAGACCACGCTCAGGTTTCTATACAATACAATATCCGTTTGAAGGATGGGCACTTGATAAGGGTATGCCGAAATGCCTTTTTGGAAATATCAAATTTTAGTAAAGGTAGAATTCAAAGGGTAATGCGAAATTTTGTGCTTTTCGGGGCTCTTCCAAAGGAACGCAGAGGTGGCGATCGAGTAGGTGTAAAAAATATTGACAAGCAAAAAAGCATAAAGCAATTCATTGAATCAATTCAGTGTGTTGAATCGCACTATTGCCGAAGCAAGTCAAGTGTCCGGATGTATTTACCTTGTGACCTTTCTTTTAAAAAGCTCTACAATCAATATCTGGCAAAAACCCCGGAAGGTATGCATGTAAAAATAAGTTATTTCAGAAAATATGTAAATGCTAATTACAATATTGCATTTGGGACCCCACAGACTGACTGTTGTTCTTTCTGCCTGAGGACGAAAGAACAGATTAAATCAATGACATCCGCGAGTGGTAGGCATCAATTAATTGTGGAACATCGCATCCACGTATTGAAGGCAAAAACCTTTTTCAAATTACTTAAATACACTAAACCAACAACAGTTACCTTTTCTTTTGATTGTCAAAAGAATCTGGCCTTACCACGGTTGCCTGACCAATCTGCCTACTTTAGCCAGCAAATTAATTACCATAATTTCACAGTCGTATGTGGTAGCTCCCAGACTCAATTAAGAGTCACAAATGTCTTTTCATACTTATGGACCGAAATTCAATCTCCGAAACATTCTAATGCTATAACATCGGCTGTTCGAGATGTTTTGATTAACTTCAATTTTGAAAATTCCGTAACAAAAATAAATTTATTTGCCGACGGGTGTGGCGGCCAAAATAAAAATACTATAATGATGGCAATGCTGGCCCACTGGCTTCAAGAAGGGGCGCCAAAAAACATTAAATGTCTGGAACTGATTTTCCCGATGGTTGGACATTCCTTCATCCCTCCCGACAGGGTTTTTGGTTTGGTCGAAAAGGACATAAAGAAGACACCAGTAATTGTCGAACCTTGTCAATATGATGACATAATTAAAAAACATGCCACTGTTCGAAAGTTAGGGGTTGACTGGAGACTATTCGACTGGAGAGCAGAGACCAAAAGAGTAGTGAAGAATCCCTCATCGTGGCATTTTGCCTTCAATAAAGCAAAACGTTTCATTTTCATCAGGAATAATGGTACTGTTCTGGTGCAAGGCGAACCTAATTATCGCACTAATATTGGGCAACCTAAAGGTATTTGCAAAAAAAATTGCAAAGTTTCCTCGCTATCGCCTAAAGAGATACCATTAGGCAATCAATTGAAGGGTGACAAAAGTACAATTGAAAAGTTGCTGGCTCAACATTACGGAAACGATTGGAGGAGTCTTCCACAATTAACTTTCTATAAAAGTCATCTCACAAAGCCTGCCGCTGCACGCGAAGAAGACGATAAGTTGGAGGGATGCCAAAATCAAACTGAGGATTTTCCTGTTTGAATAATTTATATTTTGATTTTGTTTTGACTGAATTTCCAACATTTATTTTTGTTAGAAAAAATGTTTCTTTGTTTTTTATGCAGTTAAATAAACGCAATTAGGATTTGTTTATGCTTTCACCCTAGTTTTAATATTATTATCATGTTTGATTAATAAAGGGAAGAACTAGAAGATATATATTTTTTTAATTTTATTTGCAAAACTCTCTCTATGCACTTTATTTATTTATTTTTAGCAACATATTTAGCGTTTTAGATTTCTAATTAGTGGTTTTGCTTTTCTGTACCTACGAAGCTACCAGTAAAAAAAAACAGCTAAATTATAATGCATTAGTAGTTCTGTGAGCATTTTTTTCATTTCCTGAACAATTTGCTTTAAAGCATAGGACGAATTTTGCAAATAATGGCCTCAAATATGAAATAAAAAAATTGTCAAATATAAATTTAATTGATATTGATCTAACTCAACAAAAAAATGAATCTTTTAAAATTACTGCTATATACAGACCACCGTCCACAGATGCTGACGTTTTTAATGCAGACTTGCTTCATTATTTATCTGAGTTGCCTAGGTTGGATGTTCACGTTATTTGTGGGGATATTAATATTAATATCCTAAAGGAAAAACAAGATTTAAATCATGTTCAAGAATATCTTAACCTTCTTAATGCAAAGTCCTATGTTTCGTACGTAAATAATGTTTGCACTTGGGAGAGAAATTTACAGAAATCCTGTCTAGGCCACTACTTTGTTAAATCCAAAAATTCTGAAAATATTAAAGCTTATTTGTTAAATTACAAGATATCGGATCATTATCCAACTATCATTGAAATAGGAGATCAGAACCATTTATGTAGAAATTGTCCAAATAAAATCATTAAAGAATACATTAATTATGGAAAATTGATACAAGACTCCTTTTTAATAGACTGGAATTATTTTTACTCTTGTAAGGACTTAGATGAAATGACGAACATTTTTATAAATAACATAACAAAAATCATGCAAAAAAATACAAAAAACGTTAAAATAAACAAAAAAAAAATTCCAAGGAAGGGTTGGATTAGTACAAGCCTACTAAGTGCTATTAATAGTAAAAATGTACTACATCAAGAATTAAAAAAATCTCCTAATAATTTAACTCTAAAACAAAATTACAACATGTGTAAAAGAAGTCTTGCAAAATTCATCGCCGCCTCAAAAAAACAATATTTTGAAAAATTACTAAGTAACCAACAAAACACCAAATGCCTATGGGATTCAGTCAAAATTTGTAACAAAAACCAAAAAAATCAGGAAATTAAAAAAATAAAATCAAAAAATAAAATTATATCTGATAAAAAAAAATAGCCGATGTATTTAATAAACACTATTGCTCAGTAGGGGAAAACTATGCCAAAAAAATTAAAAAACCTAAAAATTTTATTGACAACGAACCTGAAATAGCAAACAATATGTTTCTCAATTTTGTTACTGAACAAGAAATATTAAAGATTATAAAAAAATTAAAGACAAAAAAATCCCCCGGTTTTGATGGTATACGTACTGAAATCTTAAAATTAATAGACAGTCAAATTTCATACCCATTAGCATTTTTAATAAATAAATATATAAAAAAGGGATATTTTCCAAAACCATTAAAAATAGGTATTATTTCTCCTTTGCTAAAATCTGGAAGTAGACTGGATATTATAAACTACAGACCAATTTCGCTATTAACAAACATAGCAAAAATTTTTGAATAAGTGCTAAGAAGTAGAATCATGAAATTCTTAAAAAAATACAAATTGATATCCGAGAATCAGTATGGGTTCTTGGAGGGTAGATCGACGGAGGATGCAATTGCAACAAAATGCAACATGGGAGGATTAATTCAAGCAGAAAGGGATTTTTCGCTAGTTAAAAAATGGTTTGATTTTAACTAATTAACTGTAAATCTTGAAAAAACCAAATGCATATTATTCTCTCCCAATGATAAAACAATAAACTGTCAAGGCATAATAGTGGATAATCAAGCAATACCTGCGACAAAGACTATAAAATATTTGGGAATTATTATAGACAACAACCTCCGATGGGACCATCACATCAAATATGTTGTTCAAAAGATTAGATGTATCATGCCAAAATTAAACTATTTGAAAGACTTCCTGTCAACGAATCAATTAAAAACTCTATATTTTTCATTAGTGCAGTCACATTTGATCTATGGAAAAATTGGTTGGGGAGGAGTGCTAAACTCACATGTTACAGGTTTAGAAATAACTCAAAAATGAGCACTTAAAATTGTATTTAACAAAAGTAGGTTTTTTCCATCGGATACATTATATGGCATAAGTGGTGTCATGGATATTAGACAGCTTTTCTGTTATAGAATGCTCTTAAGATCGTTTAAGAAACCTCAAGAAAGTTTACTTTCTAACGAAACAAACTATAATTTAAGGTCTTCAAGTAAAGTTATTATTCCAAAATGCAAAAAAATGTGCGGACAGAGAAGCTGGCTATACCTAACTGCAAGACTATATAATAAAATCCCTGATGATATTAAATGTTGTGAAAGTTTTATTAGTTTTAAAAGAAAAGTGTCAGACTGGTTACTGAGGGTACTATCGCGAGAGGATTTAAACAGTTTTGTGAACCAAAAAGAAAACAAATATTAAATTATATACCCAAAGACTTATATTGAAGTGAAAAAGTGTAAGAAAGTGTCACACAAAAAGCAAAATGATTTTTGCTTTTTCGACAATACTTATGAACGTTTATTACGGTAAATTTATGATAAAGTATGTATTAATATCGAGATTAATATTAAATTAAAATTGTATTTTACATTTGTTTAATAAACGTCCTATACATTAAACTAAGCTAATTTGCGATTTTCTGCATGTTGCATATTACATTAATAATGCATTATACACAAAATTAAACAGGTTATTTAAATACAAAATATTACTATTCTACATCGTAAGAAATTTAATAATTAGCCAGTGCGTGCATGATACTCAAAAATTCATAATAAAAAAAAATCATCTACTGCATATAAAGCTCTCTCCGGTAAACATGATTTTAAAGCATTGCGAAATCGAGAAAAATATTTCAAAGATTTAATTTCCAAAGGCAGATGAGTATGCATTTTTTAGTTCGGTAAAGAATAGAGCTTTTTATTAATTCTGACCTTGGGATTGGCACATAAAGATCATGCTCTGCGCTTCGAAGTGGATAATTGCGAGATGGTCTATTAGGAATTTCTGATATATGCTTGCGAACCAAGCAAATAGATTCAAGAATGAATAAAGATGAAAGAGTTAATATTTTAAATCTTTTAAACATTTCTTGGCAGTGAGGTCGACTATCAAGTCCTAGTAAATAGCGAACCGCTTTTTTTGTAGTTTAAAAATGCGCTCAAACTGAGTCACACAGCATGTGCCCCAGAATGGAAGGGTGTAACGAAGATACTCAAAAGGAGCATAATACACTGTTCTTGATGACGAAAGATTTAATTCCCTAGAAACTGATCTTATGGCAAAACAAGCTTAATTTTTTAGATAAAACATCGATATGTAATTCCCACTTAAAAGAGCTGTGAACAATAAGTCCCAAAAATTTTACAGATACAACAACGTCCAAGCTGGTGTTGCCAAGTACAAAGGGTTGAATAGTACCTTTATAAGATAAGACTTTAGTTTTTGAGATATTTAAGCAGAGAAGATTCGAATCGCACCACGATTTAATGTTGATAAGGTCTTTAGCAATAGTTGCATGAAGTGCCACAACATCCGGATTGTTCCATGTAAAGCTAGTATCATCGACAAAGAGACAGATTTTGTCGCTAATGTTAAGATGGACCATGGATCATTAATAAACAGCAGAAACAGAATTGGGCGCAGAACTGAAACTTGAGGTACCCTACATTCTATAGGTCTGCTAGAAGACATGGTCGTATCAACCTTTACAAGCTGACTTCTGTAGCTAAGATAGGACTTAAACCATTCGAGAAGCGTTCCTCTGAACCCATAGTGCTGTAAGTTGTTGATCAAGATAGTATGGTTTACACAATCAAATGCCTTGTAGAAATCACAGAAAATAGTTTCTGTTGAATCATGATTGTTAATACTGGAGTAAACACTGTTAAAAAGGGAGAACATAGCATCATTAGTGCATTTATTACTCAAGAAGCCAAATTGCTGGGGAGTTAGTATTTTATACTTAAACAGGAATGATAATAGCCTTTTTTAAACCAATCTTTCTATGATCTTCGATAATGTTAGAAGGAGAGCGATTGGACGATAATTTGAAGCTTGCTTTTTATCTCCTGCTTTATGCAAGGGAATAACTATTGCAGTCTTAAGGCAGTTAGGAAAGACCCCATTTTGAAATGATTTGTTAATTAGGTTTCTCAGATGGTTTAAGGTGTTATCAGGCAGATTTGAGAACATTTTTAGAGTAAGACCATCCGTACCAGATGATAATTTGTTTCTTATTTTATTTATTGTACTTTAAAGCTCTGTTATTAGTACAGGGGTAAAAAAGAAACTATGTAAGTTTTCATTAGAGAGATATGAAAGTGGATCATGAGAAGGTGTTATAGTAGTCATTAGGTTTTTAACCACGTTTACAAAGTAATCGTTAACATTCTCAGGTGAAGAGGGGATAGTGCTAGTCGAAGAAGGTTTATTTCTTAATTCGTTAATAATAGACCATGTTTCTTTAGCAACGTTGCCAGAATTAGCCAGCCTGTTTTTAAAATAAATACCTTTTGCGGCTTTTATTGCTTTTCGATACAATTTCCTGTATAGCCTTACATAATTATGAAAAAAGATGCTGTCCGAAAATTTTTTTAGGTATGATAAAGAGCGCATGTTCCTTGCAGACAAACGTAAGCCTTTAGTGGACCAGGGTTTATGATGCGTAATTTTGATGGGTCTATAAGGAAAGGACTTATTCGCAATACTTGAGAAGTCTAGAAAACTCACCATCGATATCATCAGAGATAAGACCCCAGTCAGCTGCCCATAGCCAGGCCATCTGGCTGTTGGTAAAACTCAAGATTTTTTCCTTTTTAATAATACGTTTTACCAACAGCCAGTTGGCCTGGCTATGGGCAGTTGCTTATCTCCATTTTTGGCGGAAGTCTTTATGGATCACATGGAATCAAATTTTATAATGACTAATAACAATAAAGAAATTTTCAATTGGTACAGATATGTTGACGATTGTCTGTTTCTTGAATTGTGACACAGTAGGAGCTCAGTTACTCTTAAACAAGCTAAACCAAATACATCCTAAGATTTCTTTCACATTAAAATTGAAACAAATAATAATTTAAATTTTTTAGACTTAACAATACATAAACAATCAAATAGTTTAGAATTTTCAATACACCGAAAATCCACTCAAACAGACCACATAATTTCAAATGTTTCCAATCACCCTCACCAACACAAAATGGCTGCCTTTAATTGTTACATTCACCGTCTTTTAAGCATTCCTCTATCTCCTTCTAATTTACAAAACGAAATAAATGTTCTTAAATAAATTGCTTATAATAATAACTATGACCCCAAACTAATTAATATTTTAATCAGAAAAATAAAATTAACAAAAATTAAAAAAACAAATCTTTCCTGATATTAAAAAAGATAGTAAATTCATATCTCTACCATTCATGAATTCTCATCTAAATAAGAAAATCAACAATAGCTTCATTAAACAATCAGAATTACAAATTTCTTATAAAACTAAAAACAACTTGGGTTCGATTTTGATCAATACCAAGGATAAACTTAACCCATAATCAAAGAGTGGTATTTACAGATTGCAGTGTGATTCTTGTGATTGCTCATATGTGGGACGAACTTGTAGACGCTCAACTGCATTTGGTGAACATATAAAATCTAACAACCATAATTTCAGTCCAAAGTCTAATTCTAAAATTCTCCAACAGGTAACTTCTAAGAACTATAACCGACTAGATTTTCTTGAAGACATTTATATCACCAACGAGCTCATAAAAAATCCCTCTTGTTTAAATATACAAGTGAACCTTAACAGACCTTACGTTCCATTACATAGAAGACTTCACAATTAAATTTTTTTTATAAGCATTGGCAACTTTCTAATTTAAAAGTTCGCTTTACATGACATCTAGACCGATCTGTCGCTACTACCACTCTGATAGGTTCGCATAATATAAATATTAATTTTAAAGTAAAGTTAACTGTAGGCTAACCTAATTTGACACACATTTTTTCCGCCATTTAAGAAACCACAATAAATATAAACAAAAAACAAAGGAGACCAACGTTCTCCCCTTTTTAAATACTGTTCGTCCTGTTTAGTGTTCTGTATAGTCTTAAGTATGTCTAAATGTTACGTGTAATTTTAATAATATCGAATGTGTTCCCACTATGGTAAACTTCTGGGCTTAACTGACAAGTGAGTACATTCCATTCGTTTACCTTTGGCTATAGTGTCTTTACGCATTTAACATCCAACTTATTTCAGTTAGCACTGATGATGGCTCATACGCCGAAAGCGCTCTGCTAAGCTTTTAAAATAAACATTGCTCTGAATACATCTGGTTTGATTGATTTGAATAATTATATAAGCATGCCTTATTTTGCTGTATGACTGTACGCTGCACTATTGAATTTTAAAGCGTTATTACTTTTTTTCCTTAGCTTATTATAGCTGTTTATATTCCTACCGTTCCAACAATTCAAATTAAAAAAAAAAAAAACGGTTTTAAGACGGTAATTCGGTAATACAATGTGAGGATTTGTTTTCGATTATATATTTGAAAATAAAGACCTTACATTTGAATGACGGTTTTTTCTATTTTTATTTCATCTGCCATGTTAGTTTGTATTTTATATATTTATAATATATATTTTACAAATAAAAAGCTAAAAGGAATAAACAAAAATATCAAAAAAGTTACTTAGAAAAAATAAACTTGTGTTACTTCGCTTAAATTTTATTATAGAAATATTAACTAGCTTGACAAATTATTAAAAAATTGCACTAAACGTTGAAATTCGACACGGTGGGTATCTTGTAATAATGCTCTTTTGGCACTTAGATTTCGATATACTGACACAATCGAAGCATTATCAAACATTATTATAACATTGGTAAATCGGTCGGAAATTTTAGAAGCAATAAATTGTAGAACAAAGCTTAAGCAGTTTGAAACAGTGTTTGGTGTTTGAACAATTTAAAAAAACTTTGGATGAAAAGAAAATAGTTAAAGCAGTATTTGAAGACCTACAAAAACCTTTCGACGTGTTTATCATTGATGTAATTAAAAAAAAAAACTTTATAAAATGAGAATTAGAGGGAATGCTTTCAAGTTGATAGAAACATATTTGAAAATTAGACTCCAAAACAGAAATTGTGTTGGCAAATGCCCTTTTTAACTTGGCAATTTGAAAAAGACGTGACCATAATACAAAAATACCTGCAGAAGGGTCATAGTCAGATAGAGGCGGACAGCATGCATTCAACGATAGAGAGGATGGTTCAAAAGTCCAGAATTAACGTACCTGCTGATTACGTTATGATTTGCAAAAAAGCATGTTTAAAAAATGTTTATAATGTAGAGCATTTATCACATGATTTCTTTAAGAATGTAGAGGAGAACATAAGTTTCATTACATACGACCTGGAAAAAGAGTAGGAGATCTTCAAGTAGTTGCCTTAAAAACAATTAAGTTAACTAGGGAAAACACCTTTTTGTTTGAATTAAGACATTCAGAGTTGGAATGGAGAACTTTTTCAGTCAGATTGCCTGCAAACTTCAAATGCGTAGACTTCCACTTCCGACTTCCCATAAAAAAGGAAAAATATGAACATTTACAGCAGCTAAAAAAAGTTTACCCCATGACTACCATGCATTTTATGATCAACTACCTCATAATAAGTAGCGACCTGTACAGGGTGTCCCAAATTCGAGGGTGGCCATTGGGATTTTGAAAACCGTAAGAGTTAGGGGGTCTATTAAATAAGGGCAAAGTTCCGCAATTTGGAGCTTAGTAAAATGAAGTTTAAAAAATTTTAAAATTCCGGATACTTCCGGAGACATCCAAAAAAAAACGAAATTTGTCAAAATCGTTTTTACGTTCAAATTTAAAGAGACATCGGAAAACTAAAAACAGTTTTTCATTGCCACTTTTTATGTCTTATAACATGACGCAAAAAAAAAGTTAATCCGACGTTTTGATTTTTTTCGATCATCATCAACTTTATTTTTTCTTATGGACGCCCTATTGGATTTTTTCATTTTTAAAAAGTATTTTTAATTGCCTTTAAAATGAGGTATCGCACTTGCATGTCCGATTACTCCTCTAGTACTCTCTATAAGAACTCCATGAGTGCAAGAAAAAGATATATTAATAGGATTTCCAAATAAATTGATTTTATATAAACTGAAGCTCTGTATTTGATATAGTTTTTCTTTAAACCAATTTAATGAAAATGTATCTTTTCCTAACCTAATATTTTGATTTTTATTAATTTACATAGTTGGTGACAATGACATTAGCCGGTTAAACTTAATAAAATGAAAGGATACCTTTTCATTGAATTAGTTTAAAAAAAACAGAGTATATCTGTATCAAATACAGAGTATTTTATAGCTTCAGTAAACGGTAAACTAGTGGGAAACTTTAGTTACAGCACTGGTCACTCTCTATTAGTCTAAGATCCCACCATATTACGACCTTCGCCCATAACGTTACGGGATGAAACGTATGTTTTCATAAAATGTAGTATATTTTAAAATGTATTCCGCAAAGGTTGCCTGAGAAATCTTGTGCAAAATATTAATTATTAATGATTAAAAATTATTATTTTTTAAACATTGCACTCATTCTGTTATGCATTAAATTGTGTACTAATCGAGAGTACGTAACTTGTGAAATATGCATCCACTGGGTTGCCTTCTTTTTTCTTGTGCAGTTACTACGCAGCCAGGTGCGCGGAGGTGATTCGTAATAGTAATTTGCACCTCTCGAGTTACGCAATAAAACATTACATTAAATTAAAGTTAATTTTATTGCAAACAATATGGCATAGGGTTGCTTGCGAAAAACCTGTGCATAATCCCGGTTGCCGATTTTTAAAAGTTCAAATTCTCGCGCAGCTTAATGCGAGCGACAAATATACAAATATATATTTATATATAAATATATACATATATTAAATTCATTCATAAATATATTAAAATTTACCCCTATTATCTTGCAAATTTTTATGAATATATCACGAATTTACATATTTCAGTCTAAAAGTGCTTATAGGCATGTTTGGGACCATTTTGAGGTGCGGTCCAAAGACATCATTTTATAAAGACCACTTCCAGGAAATATGATTTTTAGATTCTGTTTAAAAAATGTAATTTATTGAAACAACAAAAATATTAGAATACAAAAATTTTACTTCATATATATATATTATTCAAAATCCGATTCATCGGAAAAAAATTGTTTATCTTCAATTTCAATTGATTCGTTATTCGTTTCTTCCGCTGTCATTTCGACAATCTCTTGCACCGTTAAAGGTGTTTGGTCACCAATAAATCCTATTGGTTTCAAATAACCGTCAACATACCACCCACATTTTTCAGGCTGCAACTTTATGCATTGAGGGTCCGTTGCATGAAGCCACATAGAATTAACAAAAATTGTGCGCAAAATTTTTTGTTGCAGTGATAACCAGTAAGGTGGTATACTGTTTGAATCGAAACTTTTAATTTTTTTTAAGAACTGGTCATTATCTTCTTTTGAAGAATAATTTTTCAAAAAAATTCTTGAACGGTGTTCATTTTTTCATTAATAAAAATATCCACTTTATCAGTTAATGATGCAAAAACCATTTGATATTTCTTGTTTTTAGAAAATAACTTGAAAGGTTTTACTTTTCCTTTATTATAAAATGCTGCATTTATCTTTAAATTAATTAAAATGCTGAATTTATCTTTATATTTGTTACTCAATACAGTCACTTTTTTGTAACACGTGGCGTGATAACCAACAAAATCCAGCGACGCGTTGGTTATCTCAACGTCATTGTATTTAAAAATTTTTATTTTACGAAAAGCTAATTTCAACGAACAGTTTTTTAAAGTTTCTTCATTAAAATGTATAGTACATTGTCACATGAGCCACACAAAAAACACATTTTTTTTTCAAAATGATTTAACCATTTTTTAGCACGTTTTTGTTTTCAAAATGAGGTTAATTCACTATGATGATGCTCCTACTAATAGCATGTACTACTATCGCTCTCTTTCTGTAACTCAAACACAGAGCATGCGCACTCGATAAATTAGTGGAATACAGCTGTAATGCTGTGTCTTTGTCTATCGCATTGGATATTATTCTCGGACCTCCCTATCGCTCGCATCAAGCCGCGCGAGAATTTGAACTTTTAAAAATCGGCAACCGGGATTATGCACAGGTTTTTCGCAAGCAACCCTATGCCATATTGTTTGCAATAAAATTAACTTTAATTTAATGTAATGTTTTATTGCGTAACTCGATAGGTGCAAATTATTATTACGAATCACCTCCGCGCACCTGGCTGCGCAGTAACTGCACAAGAAAAAAGAAGGCAACCCAGTGGATGCATATTTCACAAGTTACGTACTTTCGATTAGTACACACATTAATGCATAACAGACTGAGTGCAATGTTTAAAAAAAAAATAATTTTTAATCAATATTAATTAATATTTTGCACAAGATTTCTCAGGCAACCTTTGCGGAATAGATTTTAAGATATACTACATTTTATGAAAACATACGTTTCATCCCGTAACGTTATGGGTGCAGGTCGTAGTATGGTGGGATCCTCTACTATACAGTGTGGCCCAAATTGGGTGTACATGTATGGGTATCTTGGAAACTATAAGAGATAGAAAATTGGTTAAATGGGGAAAATTGTAGGGCATTTAGTTACTAATTTATTGCCGCTTTTAGAACGATTTTATCTTTTTCCGATTTTGAAATTTTGAAATATTTGGAAAAAATCAAAAAGTTGAATTTTTGGAAAAGGGCTGTATTTTTTTTATATCAGCGTATTTTTAAAATTTGTTAAAATATTATTAGGACAACTTTTTAAGAACAATGCATTGAAAAATTTTTTTCCAAATATTTCAAAATCAGAAAAGGATCAAATCGTTCTAAAAGCGGCACTAAATTGGTAACTAAATACCCTACAACTTTCCCCATTTAATCAATTTTCTATCTCTTATAGCTTCCAAGATACCCATACATGTATACCCAATTTGGGCCACACTGTATATAAAACTTGCGTCTTATCTTTCACATTTTTGGATTTATAAGTAAAAAATATTATAATATAAAGTGGGTATATTTAAAACGTTAAAAAACGAATTTTTACATAAGCTCATCACAAGCATACAAATAATTAAGAAAATAGTAAAAAATAAATATAATATTTTTTAAAGTTAGATAAGTTTATAACTTTGTTCATTACTACTAGGAGCAGAATATTTCTTTGTAATGGACTATTTGCCAAAAGCCGCATTTATTTATTTTATTAAATAAATGGCACGGAATAAAAAAAATCAACCTGTCCTTTAAAAAAAAATAATTTAGTTATGAAAAATTATATGATTCCTCTATTTCAACCTTTTTTTGTATATTAAAAATATATATATATACAAAAAATTAGTTATCATAATAGTAATATTTCCAAAAATTTACTTGCTACCCTTTATTTAAAAAAAACTAATCAACTGGTTAAATTTTTTGCATTCCTACTGTTCAGTTGAATATATGCAACTTATGTATAACGAAAAATAAATTTTTACTTACTTGTCCTTGTAGCACTCGTATTACTAAACAACTACTGCTTTATCCGATCTGACTGAATGAATTTCAGCTGCTTAAACAAAACTGCTAAGTTAACAAAAAAGAGCGGATACTTTTTCGCAAAGACATGTAAGTTTAAGCAAACGAAATAATTTATATTAAATATTATTTTACCACACGGATTTTTTAAAATGCGTACCTATTGTAGGTCGGGCCAGATAAACTAGAGTAAAAACAGACAAAAAACGCCTGGTTTTTTTCAGTGCTATGATATTTAGTACTCCATTTATTGACTATGTGTGGAATTTGGGCACAACAAAATGAAAAATTTTTGTGTTGGTTTTGATCTATTTCTATATTTATAAAGCTGAATTTTTGGCAAATAATTTAATATGAATGTTGAAACGTTTCAACGCCTTGTTCTTGGGATATAGAGCTTTAATTTTTTTTTAATTTTTTATAATATATTTTTAATAACTACCTGAAATTCCTCTTAACAGCATCTATCTTCAGTCTTCACTTTTTTTCTTATGGGCGATAATTAAACCAGATTAAAATCAATCTTTAAATTACCATTTCCACAAATCAGCTGATTTTTAGAATAGATAACGGCGAGAACATATGTAAGACCCTGTTTATTTTCTAAAGAATTGAAATATTTTTCTTAGTCATTAAGATGAAATTTATCGGTCTGACCGAAAAGAGGTCCAGGATATTTACAAAACTAAAGCTAGCTCAGCGGTACCGTAAGTAACCAAATACGGTTTACACTTAGCGTTTCCCCTCGGGAATTATTTTTATGGGTTTCGATAAAAGAGTGAGATAAATATTTGGTTTATAAAATTCATTTGAGTTTTGGTCACTAAAGAGTGAAGTTATTTAATAAAAACAATAAAGGGTGTTGCGACGTGAAATAAGCTGTGTTGGTTTGGTGTAGTGTTTTACTACAAGAAAGGGTGAGTGTTCTCACAGAGTATGCTTATTTCTATCTTATTGATTACACCGATATTTTACCTTTTTAATTAAAAATGTGATTAATGAAATATTTTAATGACCGATTGTTGTTTGTCTTGCTTGTGTTGTTGTGACGATTGTTTATTATTTCTTGTTAAGATACTGAGCTGGTCTGGGACCATTGCACAGCTCGTTGTATTTAACAAGGCTTTGTATTTGGAGAGGACCCTCGCGTTTTGGTGTCCATTGCACCCCTCAGTACAAAGTGTGTTATCGTCAAGTGGTCTAGATCGGAGATTGCTGTCTCAATCTCATGTTTTATGATAATGTTTTTGGTAGCATTTTGGCTACGGTTTGTGAGTAATGTAGTGCTCACGTTTTGGCATATTGAACGATTGTATATCATTCAATATCAGTACGTTGTCGTTACTGGGACATTTAACAATCGGATAAAAATAATAAGTTGGTGAATAATGAATTTTGGGATATTTAAGTTAAGTGGTTAAATGTTGGTGAACATGAATTAAATGGTTATCGTAAAAGTAAAATTACTGAGCAAGTTTAAAACATATTAATTCATATTTTTCATATTAATGAGTTTTGATTAATATTTTTATTATTATTTAATTTTACGGGAATAAGTATGCTCAGGTTACTTTTATTATTTCAGGTCTACACGTCACCATCTCTACTTTGGAGTCGCCCAAGCGCCCAGTTGTTTTACAAGGTGTTTATTCTATTTTTATGATTTATTTTGATTATTTTGGACTATTTTGAATTTATTTAACGTATTAAAAATTATAAAATTATTTAAATGACGCTCACAGGTTTTAATTATTATAGAATTTTTCAGAAGTGGGATAAAGAGCAAATAAACACCGGGCGTGACTCTAAGGTTTGATGATGTTGGTAGACATTTATGGTTTAAAGAAAAAAAAAAATAAATAAATAATAATAATAATATTTTGTTTGTGTTGCATTGTTATGAATATTACGAGTATTTATTTTGTTCTTTTTTTTTTCTTTTTAAAGATTTTTAAATACCGCATACATTTACATCCTTTTTTCTTGGTTAACATGAGTCGTAAACGAGCGCGTGATCTTTCATTGTCTGATGACATGAATAACGTAGGTAGTACTTGTAGTGGACAGGGCGAAAATCAAAATAATGATTTTAATCGATTCACTAACATGATGGAAGAATTTTTTAAGAGCAATTCTAATTCTCGTAAAGCGGAAACATCTGTTAGGGGAGATGTTATACCGATTTTTAATCCCGAAGATAGTGATCAGGTTGATAGGTTACAAGGTGGTGTATACTTTACCAGTTTAGATATGAAAGCAGGTTACCATCAAATCCCAGTCGCAGAAAATTCCAAACGATACACTTCATTTGTTACACCTTCCGGACAATACGAGTTTAACCGAATGCCATTTGGCTTAACGAATTCACCCCGAACTTTTCAGCGATTTATGAACCAAATACTAAAACCTGCTGCTAGTTACGCTGCCGTTTATTTAAACGATATTCTTTTACATAATAGCACAATATATCAAGCACTTCACAGTTTAGAAAATATCCTACATATATTTCGCGCCGAAGGTTTAACACTAAATCTAAAAAAATGTTCGTTTTTAATGAGTTCAGTTTCATTTTTGGGTTTTGAAGTGGGTCAAAGTGAAGTACGCCTAGGTAAAGAAAAGATTAAGGCCGTCGAACAATTTCAACCCCCAACATCTGTGCACCAAGTGCGACAATTTATAGGGCTGACAGGGTACTTTAGGCACTTTGTAAAAGATTATGCTATAATAGCAAAGCCGTTAACCACATTAACGAAGAAATCTGTTAAATGGAATTGGGGTGAACATGAGATGAACGCTTTTAGAAAATTACAATCAGAATTAATTAAAAGACCAATTTTAACATTGTTTGATCCAACTTTACCTACCGAAGTTCACACCGATGCGAGTATGTTAGGTTTAGCCGGAATTCTTCTACAATTACATCCAGACGAACGTTTTCATCCAGTAGCTTATTATAGTAGACAAACCATAGGGGCAGAACAGAATTATCATTCTTACGAGTTGGAAACTTTGGCAGTTGTTGAAAGTTTAAAGAAATTTCGAAGCTATCTTCTAGGAATTGATTTTACTGTGGTTACAGATTGTAATTCTTTAAAAGCAACTAGTGAAAAGAAACAAATTATTCCAAGAATTGCACGATGGTGGCTTCAACTTCAAGAATTTCGTTTTGATGTTAAATATAGACCAGGCAATCGAATGAAACACGTGGACGCTCTGAGTCGTCACCCTTCTTCTACTGAACAATCACCAAATACGTTAAATATATTCCATATCGAACAAGCGGATTGGGTGCTCTCTGGACAACTTACCGATTCTAAGATTAATGAAATAAAACAAGTTTTATTGAGACCTCCACAAGTGTGTGACGTAAGCCAGAAGATCGCCGGTGGATCTAAGCTTTCGGAAGCCGTATTGATGATCGCTGATTAGTCCAGATGATTCCAGATATCTTAACAGTTGTTGGTTGACTGCTTTCTCCATAATCTTCGATATAACTGGAACTAGTGCAATCGGGCGGTAATTGGACGGCATCGTCTTCTTACCCTTTTTGGGTACAGCTTGCATTTGAGCAGTTTTCCAGCTTGTTGGAAATGAGCCCTGTTTGTACGATGCCGTGAACAGTCTACATAAGGGAGGAGTCAATTCGTCTGCACAACGTTTTAGTACTAGGGCTGGAATTCCATCGAGTCCAGAAGCTTTGTTTGTGTCTACGCTTTTAAGAATTTTATTTATAATTCGTTGGGGAAACGAAATTTCTCCCATCGATGAATTCACCCTTGGCAAATATGGCGGTGTTTTGCCTTGCGAGTGCACAGTAGAATTGGACGCGAAGAGTTTACCCAGTAAGTTGGCTTTTTCCCTTGCTGTTACCGCGATAGAACCATCATCTGCTGTTAGGGGTGGCAAGGCCGACTTAGCAATTCCTTGACTAACGGCTTTCGATACCGACCAGAAAGATCTTGTTCCATTTGTGCAGTTTAGCAATTTGTTTTTGATCCTGTTGTTGTGACTCTCTTTGCATTCATCAATAATTCGCTTGCAGCTATTTCTGGAGGTTAAAAAGTTTCTCCAATTTTCGGTGGAAGGATGTTGACGCCATTTGCGATATGCTGCGTTTTTAGTGTTTACTGCCTTTTTGCAATTCAGGTTGAACCATTGCTTGTTGTTTGATCTGCATTTAGTAGAAAAAGGGATATAAGCTTTCATTCCTGCCAAGATCGTCTGTGTAATTTGGTTTGCACATTCTGAGATGTTATTGGTTCATTCGATTTTTGTATAACAAACGTAATTCTGGGAGAAAGGAATGATTTCTTTATCCAATTCGAAAAGATTGTCATCCATTTAATATGTTTCATATTGATCATCTAGGACCTTTCCCTAAAAGTAAAAAATCAAATGTGTATCTGATTGTTGGCATTGATGCTTTTACGAAATTCTGCTTTTTACAACCTGTCAAATCCACTAAAACAAAATATGTTATTGAATACCTCAAGAATATTTGTGCAACCTATGGATCTTCTAAGTTATTAATTACTGATCGAGGAAGTTGTTTTACTGCTTATCATTTCAAAAATTTCTGCTTACAAAATAATATAAAACTTGTACTCAATGCTGTTGCAACTCCACGTGCCAACGGACAAGTGGAAAGGCTAAATAGAACCATATTAGGGGCTCTTCTTTCTTTCACCTTAGAAGAAAATACTTGGGATGATAACGTTAAGAAAATTCAATTTGCAATAAATAATGTAGTAAATAAATTAACAGGAAAAACAGCCAGTCAACTTTTATTTGGATATTCACCAAGAGGATCTAGTGACAGTATTTTACTTGATGAAGTTCAACAAATTCCGGATATTATTAATAATTTGTTAGAAATAAGAAGAGAAGCTGCTGAAAAGATAGCCTTATCTCAAGAACAACAAAAGAAATATTTTTATAAGAAAAGAAAGCGTCCGAAGAGATATAAAGTTAGTGACTTAGTCCTGATTATGAAAAATCAACCTGCCACAGGAACGAGCAAGAAACTATCTGCACCATATGACGGTCCAATGGTCATAAAAACAGTACTACCAAATGATCGCTACATAGTAGTTGATATGATAGGGTCACGTCGTCTCACTCGAAAAGCGACATATGAAAATGTTATTGCGGTTGATCGTATGCGACCCTGGGTACCAGCTGGTGGAGTTTCATCTGGTGAGTCGGATCTGAGCAGTGATGAAGAAGGGGTAGTTCTGTCCGATCCTAATGCTGAGGATGCTGATCAACTCGAGACGAGTTGATAGCAGGATGGCCGAATGTAAGACCCTGTTTATTTTCTAAAGAATTGAAATATTTTTCTTAGTCATTAAGATGAAATTTATCGGTCTGACCGAAAAGAGGTCCAGGATATTTACAAAACTAAAGCTAGCTCAGCGGTACCGTAAGTAACCAAATACGGTTTACACTTAGCGTTTCCCCTCGGGAATTATTTTTATGGGTTTCGATAAAAGAGTGAGATAAATATTTGGTTTATAAAATTCATTTGAGTTTTGGTCACTAAAGAGTGAAGTTATTTAATAAAAACAATAAAGGGTGTTGCGACGTGAAATAAGCTGTGTTGGTTTGGTGTAGTGTTTTACTACAAGAAAGGGTGAGTGTTCTCACAGAGTATGCTTATTTCTATCTTATTGATTACACCGATATTTTACCTTTTTAATTAAAAATGTGATTAATGAAATATTTTAATGACCGATTGTTGTTTGTCTTGCTTGTGTTGTTGTGACGATTGTTTATTATTTCTTGTTAAGATACTGAGCTGGTCTGGGACCATTGCACAGCTCGTTGTATTTAACAAGGCTTTGTATTTGGAGAGGACCCTCGCGTTTTGGTGTCCATTGCACCCCTCAGTACAAAGTGTGTTATCGTCAAGTGGTCTAGATCGGAGATTGCTGTCTCAATCTCATGTTTTATGATAATGTTTTTGGTAGCATTTTGGCTACGGTTTGTGAGTAATGTAGTGCTCACGTTTTGGCATATTGAACGATTGTATATCATTCAATATCAGTACGTTGTCGTTACTGGGACATTTAACAATCGGATAAAAATAATAAGTTGGTGAATAATGAATTTTGGGATATTTAAGTTAAGTGGTTAAATGTTGGTGAACATGAATTAAATGGTTATCGTAAAAGTAAAATTACTGAGCAAGTTTAAAACATATTAATTCATATTTTTCATATTAATGAGTTTTGATTAATATTTTTATTATTATTTAATTTTACGGGAATAAGTATGCTCAGGTTACTTTTATTATTTCAGGTCTACACGTCACCATCTCTACTTTGGAGTCGCCCAAGCGCCCAGTTGTTTTACAAGGTGTTTATTCTATTTTTATGATTTATTTTGATTATTTTGGACTATTTTGAATTTATTTAACGTATTAAAAATTATAAAATTATTTAAATGACGCTCACAGGTTTTAATTATTATACATAAAAGAAAAGGAAATTAAATATAATAAATCGCTATATTAGTACTACAACTAGATAACTCGACTTTTCACTATTTTTTGGGTAATTTCGAATTCTATTTTCTCAATCTATGCCTATTTTTTGTAATCTTTCATCAAGCAGAGGTAGATAACTCAAATTGGTACCGATGATTTTTTCATAAGCATTGTAAATCATGATCAAGTTTTCTTTTATTTCCACAGACAGTAACTTAAATTGCCTTATTGTTGCAAAATAATTACAAATTTTGCCTTTAGCATCTTATTGATTAAACTAGGTAACAAAAAAAAAGCATATGGTTTATGACAGCTATTGTGTTACGCTATTTCTCTTGCTTTCTTGCGATTCTAACTTTTGTGGAAAGTTTTTAATAAAAATTATTATTTTTTCCTTTTTTTTCAAGTGAGCTTCGAAGGAAAGGTAAACACGGCTAATTAGGACGGAAGGATGCGCATTTAAATATTACTTTAATTCTACTGATATTGATTAAAATAATAAGGAAGACATAAGCTAAAACATTGCTTAGTGAAAACTCTCACCTTTATAATTTGACAAGTGTAAATACCTCAATAAAGGCACTAACCACAAACACTAGGGAAAAGTTATGGGAGAACAATTGGGCATTGCTGCACGACTGTTTTCGGGTAAAATTACCGTCGAACTGAACTCTAAAAAGGATCATATTAGAAATATCCCTTAAAAGAAATCTAGTAAACATCTGTTAACGCTTATGCATTTGAGATTTTGCAGAGACCACCATTCCGGCACATTATAACTTTCTTCGAAGAGACCTTTTTTTCTCAGATAAGTGCTATTTCTGTCATCTCCGAAGAACCGCGTAAGACATAAAACTTAAAGATTCTCAAAGATAGCCCTTAACTTTACACGTCCACCGGTTAACGTTGCCTTTTTTACTCATGATGAGTAATTTTTGATGATTTTTGATGACAAAAACCAGATAAAATATAATAAGTAAAATAAATTCACGTCTTAAATAATAATACATAAATAGTCAACGAAATTGAAATGAGACAGGTCCTTTATCAAATAGGAACTTTAGATTTGTACAATAAATAATATAGAATCTAGAATATCCTTTTAGATTCTATAATTTAATGTTTAAATAAAGATTTTTGATTTTTAATTGCACTATGATCGTATCCCTTTAGACAGATACACATAATTGTAAAATAATTAAGAATTTTATGTATTTATCACTTTAATTCATATTCGTATACTCTAAAATTTTTTTTTAAATGTACCTATTAGCGCGGCGTCTTAATGATTTATAGTTTTAAGTCTCCAATATCAGACATTATATTTATGTAAGCATTTTTAACAGAAAAAAGCCGATGAATGAATATTATATTTAATTAGGGTTTTGATGAGTTTAAGGAGAGAAATTGTGGATGTGGAGTTTTTAGTTTTACCTTCACTAAAGAAGTAATAAAACGTATTTTAAAAGATAAAAAGGAGTATATTCTTATATAATGAAAACTGGCAAATTATTACAATAAGGAAATTACGATGACGTTCTGTAGAAACTCTTACCTTATAATTTTCCGTTGAAAAGATTTAGGGAGGGTTCCTTTAAACCTTTTTTATTCCCTATTACCCTATAGCACCCTCACTATAGATTTACAGGCAAGGGTGGCTTGGCCGTAATAGGTTGAGTAAAGAACCACTTGATTGTAGAATTCAATACTGATCTATTCACCCAAAACTACAACTATTTATATCAATCTTAAACTATTAATTCGTGGTAATTTTCAAAACTAAGATGTTTTCTCTTTACAATACTTCCTACATTCCCAATGATGAAACCTTGCAAATTGTTTTGAAAAACTCATCAGTTCATGATTCGGGTGACAGACCTATGTTTTTATGAACTATACTACGCACCTTGACGGACTAACATAAACAGTTTTATATACTTAAGTAAAAAATAGAATTTTTAAAGGACGGAGTTCTACCATCTCGGTCTCTCTGGTCTTATGTCTGGGTTCTCGTTGCTTGTATTGTCCAATTTTAATAACCCTTAGGAATACGCAAGACACTAGGATGATGATCAGTATAGTACAGCCCCCTGCAGTATAGGAATGGAGTGTGGCCTTTTTCCATCTCTTGCCTTCCAGCTGCTGGCCTAGTCGCTGCTAGTCAATTGAAAGGTTAGTCAGATCATCTGATACCTTGAACACGGCTTCTGTCGAAAAACTACTGACTGTGTTTGTTTTTGTATGGTGTAGGTCGCTGACATTAATAAATGTTGATGTTTTTGTATAATTAGAAACAACAGGAACGGTATCAAATCGGTTTGCAATTATATTATTTTGTTTTGTTTTTAGAATGCATGCTTCGATTAACTGAATTATATCAGTGGTGTTTAATACCATTTCTTTCCGTATGTCATTGCACGTGATTGCGATGCTTATGGGATTTGGAGAGATAAACATCCATGTATTTGGAGTATAAAGCTGTTTCTAAATAGTCGTGTGGAGCTTATCTTTTGTTATGTTGCAAGAATTCCCTTGATGTCGTTGATATATTTCGTCAATGACTTTGGACTGGCGTCTATGTTCATAACTGTTGTCGGCGAACACAAATAATGGCTGCTTCGATGTATACATGCCGTTAATTCATTGTGTGATAGCTCAAAGTATTGTTGATTGTTGTAGTCTACAGCCAAAATGTCATTAGGTATGTCGAGAGACCAGTAGGAATTATTTTCAACGTGTAGAGCTGTAGGATAATTCCTTCAGGAGGTTGAAATCGGAAATATCTTCAATGGCAAAATATGTAAAAATTTTTGCCCATTGTCTTCCCTCTTCTTGTAGCGATGTCTTTATGCGTACCTGTCTTATTTTTAAATGAGATGGTAATTTTTCGTTGGCTTTCTGAAGAATTTTGTGTACATGGGCTGGTGATAAGATGGTAAAAATCGATCCTTGTTCAAATCGTAAATGCGCACATAGCCTTTCATCTTATTGATGATTTCCATACTTTGGCTTATTTTCTCTTGGAATCGATTGATGTGCTGCTCCATTTTTACCTCTGTTTCATTGATCTGCGCGATAGCAAAGATCATTACTTTGGTTTGGTGTTTGGAAGCCTGAATTAGTTCTTCTTGGTTCAACTGTAAGCTGTCGATGTCCCTATATACTTAATCATTTACTCCAAAAACCGATGTTAGGAATTTGCCAAAAAGTCCTCTTTTTTTGCGGCGAACTCCAAATAATCCAGTGTTAATATAGGCCTTTCGCGGGTTGCTTGATTGTATAGTTTGCTGTCCCACTTGTTGGCATAAAAATGGTGAAACATAGCAGGATGTCTAATAGCGTAATTCCATGTTTTGGTTGTCGGCTACGCTGAAATTTTGGGTCGTTCCTTAGGATTGTTACATTGCTTTTCACTGTCTGTGCGGATCTTGTTCCTTTTCGCATGGTAACGGGATTAATTTTGTTACTGCCCTTTTTGTTTCCGTTTTTCCTTTTTGGGAGGGTGACTACTCGAACTTTGTTGTTATCACTTGGGTGCACTTTGGTTATTTTCGCTAATGGCCATCTTGCTGGGTTAACGTTGTCTTCTTTGATAAGCACTACTGTCCCTATTTTCAAATTCTCTTTGTCTTCTTTCCATTCGTACTGCATTTGTAGTCTACTTAGGTATTCTGTGGACCATACTATCCTTAAGTCCTTTTTCATTTTTTGAATTAACTTCCATCTCTGAAGCATAGAGCCATTTATGTCTGTCTTTGACCATGCAAATGGGCCTACTAGTGGTCTTCCAATCAAAAAATGACCTGGCGTGAGTATTGTCTCATTGTAGCGTCATTTATTGCACACAGTGGCCGAGAGTTCAGGCACGCTTTAATTTGATATACTAACATTGACAATTCTTTAAATGTTAATGTCGTTTCTCCAATGATTCTTCGTAGGTGGTGTTTTGTTGATTTAACCCCAGCTTCCCACAGTCCTCCAAAGTGTGGTGAGGAGGGTGGAATAAAATGCCATTTTGTCCCTGTGGTGCTAATTGCTTCTTGTACTTCTTGTGTTTCAGTTATTTTTAGTACTTCGTCTTCTATGTGATTTGCTGCTCCGACAAACGTGGTTCCATTATCACTGTATATGTCTGTGCATTGTCCTCTTCGTGAAATGAATCTTCTATATGCTGCCAGGAAAGTCTCTGTGGTCATGTCACTGACTATTTCAATATGAATTGCCTTGGTTGCCATGCACACAAAAATCGCTATGTATCCCTTGTACGATTTATGACCTCTTCCTTTTGTTGTTCGGATGAATATGGGGCCTGTGTAGTCGATTCCAGTATGAGAAAACGGGGGTGATGGTGTGACTCTTTCTTTCGGTAGATCTCCCATTATTTGTTATGCTGCTTGCTGCTTATATCTAATACATTTTATGCATTTGTTTATCATTGTTGCAATTGTCCGTTTTGCATTGATAATCCAAAATTTTTGCCTAATGTAGGCCAAAGTTAGTTGATTTCCTCTGTGCAATGTTTTCTCATGGGCATCTCTTATGATAAGTTTTGTTAGATGGCTATTTCTGGGCAATATGATTGGATGTTTTTGATCGATTGGTATATTGGCATTCTTGAGTCTTTCTTCTACACGCATTATTTCATTTTGATCCAATATTGGGTATAGGTTTTGTAATTTGCTTCATTTGTCAATTCTTTTACGCTGCTTAAGTATTTTGGTTTCTTCTGCAAACTCTGACTTTTGTACACCTCGGATGATGGCTTCTAATGTTTCTGCTAAGTTCTGCTGGACTTAGATTTCCTTTTGGAGAGTCTTTTTTCATTCTTGTACCTACTGAAAGAACTAGTAGCATTTTAGTCAATGACAAATAACGGCTCCAATCCTCCCCTTGTGTGGTTATACATACTTGATGACAATTGATCTTCTTTAGTCCTTCTTTAATTTTGGGGATTTCACTGTTTATAGGCCACTCTTCTTGATTGCACAGCCAATTCGGTCCTTTCCACCATAATTTTGATTCTCTTAGAGCGGTAATTTTCAATGCGCCTTGATATTACGTCAGCTGGATTATCTTGAGATTCGACATGGTTCCACTTCTGCACTGGTATTAGTTTCACAATTTCGGCGACTCGGTTGGCGACGAAAGTGTTCCATCTTGTAGTATCTCCTTTAACCCAGCCCAGTGTGATCATTGAATCTGTCCAGGCATAGACTTCTTTGCATTCTATCTTTAGGGCCTTTTTTGATTTGTCCATTAATTTAGCGAGTAGTACGGCAGCATAAAGTTCTAGTTTTGGAAGGGTAGTCCGGTTTCTTGCTGGAGCCACTTTGGATTTGGCCTGTAGCATAGTAATATTAATTTTAATTCCACTTTTCGTTATACTGTAAATTGTGCATTTTCGGACGCATCGCAGAATCCCACCAGATCAATTTCTTGGTTGTCGTATTGAATCCATCTTGGAATTCTGATTTTTGAAATGCTATTTGTTTCTTCTTTAAATTTTTGCCACTTCTTGTAGGGTTCTCCTTCGATAATGTCATCCCATGCTAATTTTTAAAGCCACAGGTCCTGAATGATTAGTTTTGCTCGAATGGTAAAGGGTGCTAACAATCCTAATGGGTCAAGTCCTAATGGTATCTTCGCGATTTCCGACAGCATCTGCCTTTTAGTATTGCTGGTTCTTGTTATTGCATTGACTTTAAAATGGAAGCTATCATCAGCTGGACTCCTTAATATTCCTAGTGATTTCTTGACCTCTTCTTCATCAATTTCAACAGTGCTCTTTTCTTTTAGCTCTTTTGGGATTTCTTGTAGAAGGTCTTTGGAATTGATGGACCATTTTCTCAGTATAAAATTACCGGATTTTAGTAATTTTGTTAGTTCATTTTGAAGTTCATGTGCTTCTGTGACACTGTTGGCACTTGAAAGTACGTCATCAACATAAAAGTCGTCCCGGATAATCTTCGATGCTTTTTTAAAGTTTTCTTGTTCATCGTGAGCTAGTTGGCGAAGAGTTCTTAAGGCTAAGAATGGTGCCGGGCCTGTTCGGTATGTTACTGTAGTTAATCGGAATCCTTGTAGTGGTTCAATCCTTTGATATTCCTGATCTGCACTATCCACTTTTATTTGTCTATACATTTTTTCTATGTCTGCTATAAATCCAACTCTGGTTGGATTGTTTTACATGATGCGTCGAAGACTACTCTAAGTTTCGTAGTTATACTGTCTTCTCTTGTGATAGCTTGATGAGGTATGTAATATTTTCCTTGATTATAGGCGTATTTGGGCACTCTTTCCATATGCCCGAGCCTTATGTATTCTTCCATAAATTGTCGATACTGGTCGTAGAGGCTCTTATTTTTTACAAACTTTTTCTCTAATTGTTGAAATCTTGCTATGGCTCGGGATTTTAATTCTCCTAATTGCGGTGGATACTCTTTGAAGGGCACTTCACTGTATAACTTCCATCCTTGTTTCTTTTTATTGTTTTTTGAAAGAGTTCTTCACACACTTGGTCTTCTGGCTTGATTTGCTGTTGACATGAGACTTCTTCTATTTCCCAAAATTTGGTCAGTTGATTATCTTCTTCTGTTCTTAATATCATGCTCTTTATTTGTAGGTGTTTACTCTTTTCACTGATGATCATTGTTCCAGAAATAATCCAACCAAATTCTGTTTATTGTCCTATTAGTTTATCCAGTTCTTTGAGCCCTTCTAGTATTATTTTCCCGTGTTCTTCTGCTCCTAGTAGTACGTCGATTGGTCCCGTTGTATTGAATGTGGGGTCTGCCAGAATAGTATTTTTCCATTCTCCTGCGTCTATCTCGTTTAACGGTTCACTCGGGAGCGCCTTCGTAATCCTTGGTAATACTAGCAATTCTGTTGTGAGTATGTAGTCGCTGGGAAATCTTGGCCTTAATTGGACTTTTATTTTTGACTTGGAAACACTTGATTCATTGTCGCTGACTCCTGATATTTCGGCGCGTATTTTTTCTCTTGGTAAAGCTAAGTCCTATGTACAGGGAGGAATTGGCTGCTTCTACTAGACACACTGGCATACGAACTCCTAGAAAACTTGGACCTAACGAATCTGCTGCGGTAGTTTAATATAGTCGAAACGAGGAATTTGTTGAGTCTGCTCAAAAAGAAAATACACCGCCTAGTGAAACTAGAGCTGTCGCGTGTAAGAGTACTACCAAACCTAATAGCGTTAACCAACCTGCACCGAAAGCGGTGCGATTTCTACCTCCTATTCAGCCGACATCGAACGCTTCAGGACCTACGAGTAAGATTATGTATTTTACTCCAAAAGACCAACAAGTAACCCGACAGGAGTATAAACCTCACAAATGTGGCCCAATGTGTAAAACATTTATTACCCACAACTTTACCAAACTGCGAGGACATAATCCGCTCTCGAAACCTTTGTTGTGTGGCTGGGCAAGAAGGACCGAGGAAGAAAGGAGATTATTTATAAGGCGCCTTGTGGAAGGATGATTAGAAACATTAGCGAGATACACTATTATCTTAGAGTGACTGAAATCGAAATGACAGTGGACTTATTCGATTTTAATTACATGGTTAGGTGCCTGGCAGAATTTAGTGTAGACTGTGTACCTGATCCAAAAGATTTATCGAAGGGTGTTGAGCAAGTTCCAATTCCCGTTATTAATGGGTTAAGTACCGAGGCGCTAGATTTCTGGAATCAAATTTTTAGCAAAAGATACTGATCCAATTTCTGTTGGTTATATTTATCGAAGCTTGCAGGAGCAAGTAATGACTGGAATTTATGAGTGCAATTCAAGATGTAAATGTACGTCAACGTGTCTGAACCGGGTGGCTCAAAACCCCATGTCTTTAAAATTCCAAGTCTTTAAAACGCCAAACAGGGGTTGGGGTATAAGGTGTCTAAACGACATTCCGCAAGGGACCTTTATTTGTTGCTACGCGGGAACATTGCATACAGAACAAAGAGCGAATGAGGATGGGAAGGAATATGGTGATGAATATTTTGCCGAACTAGATTACATTGAAACTGTAGAGAAATTCAAAGAAGATTATGAAGCGGAAGTGATGAAGGAAGAGGAGTACATGGAAAGAGAAAAGACGCCGCCCATTGATGAACCAAAACAAACAAAATCTTCGGGCAAAAAGAGGAATCCTTATTTGGAAAACTAATGATTTTACGCCCTCGGCATTGACTAATTTTAGGATTCATAATTCTTCTTCCTCACCTGGTAACAATGATGGCATAAGGTCGCGATTGCATGAAAGAAAGAGAAAAGATGAAGAAGACAGAAAAGAAAAATGAAAAAGAGACAAGGAAGAGAAAAGAGACCGATCCGAGATAAAAATGAAACAAAATTCTAGTGTTCCAGATAAGGACATAGCATCAATTATTGGAAAAATAAGTGATAAAGTTGACACCGTCACTATAAGTGATGAGGAGGATCATGGAAACAGGGAAGTCTTTTAACCCTAAAATGAAAGATGTGGATGAAAGAAGCCTCAAACACGTTTCTGTTAGGGAATTGTTTGGGCCAAGAAAAAGATAATATTTATATTATGGATGCAAAAGATGCTGGAAATATTGGGAGATTTTTAAATCATTCCTGCTCACCGAACGTGTTCGTCCAAAATGTGTTTCCCATAGGTCGCATTTTTCTCGTCACAGTTTATTCGGGCCGGCACCGAACTAACATGGAATTATAATTATGACATTGGCAGTGTACCGGGACGGGTACTGTATTTCTATTGCTCATCCACCGAGTGGAAATGTAGATTATTGTAAGATTTTTTTTTAGATTTAGTTATGACTATATAATCTTTGTTAAGGCACTATTTTAATTAGTATAGTGTTTTTTTGTGAAAAAAAACAGTATACTATTTGTGAGTCTGATTGTAAGAGTCAACGAGTTTAAGGATCTTTTGTTGTAGTCTAATAAATTCATTTCTTCAGATATTTTTTAATGTTATAAGAAATACTAGAAAAATGTTTGTAATTGTTTATAGACTTTTCTGAGTCAATAATAAAATGTAATGCTTGTGCAGCCTCTTCAGAAATAAATGACGACTGGGAGCCTTGATCAATTAACACTCTTAATAAATGGGGACGTGCCGTCGTATGCTGTGCCTTGGATTAGCGCTGTAGCCAGTAGAACTTCTTTTTTATCGGTATTGTTTCTTTCTTCAGCTGCGTGGTGAGTGCTTTGGGGGTGATTTCTTGAATTGTTATTTCTTGTGTTCGATCATTGTATCTAGAGTTGACAATATTGGGCCTGAAGTTTGGTTCGTTGTTTCTCCTGAAGCTGTTTTGGTAGTTCTTTGGTGCCTTGAGGTGGAGTTTCCATTTCTTGCGTTTGAAGTGGCTTGTCGATCTTGATGTAGTAAAGTATTGTGGGGTCCACTGCAGATTTTGCAGTTGCTTGTTGCGGTGCAACTATCTCTCGAATTATAGCTTAAACATCTGGTACATAGTTGATGATCTTTTATCATCTTCATTCGGTCCATTAGTGATTGGCGCAAAAATAGATTGCAGCGCCAAATATTATGCCCTCGGTAGCATAGTTGGCATACTTGATCTCTTGGGAATCTATCTTTTTTTTCTGAGTTGAGCGCTTCAAGTGACTGAAATCTCCTTTTTAAAAATTCTAAAATGTCTTCTAGTGCGGCGACTTCTAGAGGGTCTTCTAAAGTTTGCTCGTAGATTTTTGTCGTTTCCTGGTCCCATTTTCTGCATATTATTCTTTCTACTATCGGGTACCATGATGACGTGGCGTAGCCTAAATTCTTAATGCCTTCCAGGCATTCGGTTGTGACATCATACAGTTGTTTAAGTTTTGGCACTGATTCGTAGGTAATTGTCGGGAACTCATAAATCTTGTCTACTAATTTTGATACAATGAGACGTTTGTTTTGATATCTCTGCTTCAATAAATTCCATGCTGCAGGGTAGCTTCCATCTGTTGCAAGTAGGTGCTTGATAGTGCTTTGTGCTTCTCCTCGAAGAAGGGATTTGAGGTGCTGGAGCTTCTGTGCACTTGATAATTTGTCATTTCGATGAATTATCCTGGTAAAAAGATCGTCGAACGTGGACCATTCTTCGTACAGTCCGTTGAATGTTGGAATGTTCATTGTTGGGATGGGTGTGTTGTTTGATAGATTTTGGCCCTCCATTATTTTTTCGTCTAGCTTCTCTATATTATCATCGTATGACCTTTTAATTAGACGGTGGGCAGATAAATATTCCTTGCTTGTAATGCCTTTGCAAAGGATCTCGTTGTGAAGTTGCTGAATGGGCCCCCATTGATTCTTCGTGTCTTCTTTCAGAAATTTATAGCGAGTTATAGGTTTATCTCTGCAGAGTTCTTCTTCAATTTCTTCAATCAAAAACTGAAACTCTTGGACTACTACTTCTTTTCGTCTTAGTATTGCTTCGTCTTCTTCAGGCTTCTTTTCTTCTTCTGGTTTTTTGCATGTCTTCAAATGGCTTTTTAAATTATCGTACAATCCATTAATTTGGTCCAAGTATTTCTTCGTGAAGTAACTATGACTGAATTCTCCGATTTTTCTAAGCTTCTTGTCATTTTCTACAATTGCGTCCCATATTCTGTCTCCCTGTTGGTTTCTCTGAGTAATATATGATGATGTTTTTCTTGAGTTTGAATCTTCCTTTACATTGGTTAGAAGTTGTTCTAATTCTCCCGCTAGCTCTTGCTGGCGGAGAGCAATTTTATTCGTTTCTTCCATGGCTTTTTCCTGGGGCGGCAGTTTCTTGTTTTAGATTGCAGATGTAAAAGTGGTCTTTTGGCAGCTTACTCCTGGCTTGACTTTAAGATGGAGGCGGCATCGTGGGCGGCAACTCCTTTGGTTTAACTTGAAGATGGAGGCGGCGTCGTGGGCGGCAACTCCTTTGGTTTAACTTGAAGATGGAGGCGGCGTCGTGGGCGGCAACTCCTTTGGTTTAAAATCCGGCTCGAAGGACCATGAAAAGATTTAGGAAGGGTTCCCTTAAACCTTTTTTATTCCCTATTACCCTATAGCAGCCTTACTATAGGTTTACAGGCAAGGGTGGCTTGGCCGTAATAGGTTGAGTAAAGAACCACTTGATTGTAGAATTCAATACTGATTTATTCACCCAAAACTACAACTATTTATATCAGTCTTGAACTAACAATTCGTGGTAATTTTCAAAACTAAGATGTTTTCTCTTTACAATACTTCCTACATTTCCAATGATCAAACTTTTGTTTTAAAAAACTAAACAGTTCGTGAATCGGGTGATAGATAGTTTTTATAAATTATACTACGCACCTTGACGGACTAACATAAACAGTTTTATATACTTAAGTAAAAATAGAATTTTTAAATTAATAAATTTAAAATTAAAAATGTCGATTAGACAGTAAATATTCGATCCCAATATCAGGTTCTTTTTGTACCTAAATTAACTTAAAGAAATTTATTGTTTGTTTTGGAATATTATGAAAAATGTTACCGTTTATGTTCATGTATATGTATTCTCCCTACTTTGTGATGTTTTACGAAATAATGGATTTAATGTTCTGGCTAAGTAAGTCGTGCAGAAAAACCCAAATAGAAAATAAAGACAATTGAATTCTTTACAATTTACCTTTTGGGAGCCAGCTAAGTTATATAAGAACGGGGAAAAAAGTTACAGAGCGTCAAAATAATACAAAAAAAAATCAACAATTTGTTTGAAACTCAATTTACCGCAATTGCAAAACAAAACAACTGAAAAACAAAAAAATTGCTAAACAATTACTCTTGTACCTTTGGTATTCTCTCACTTTGTCCTCGTTGCAAGCCTCACTTTTAAAAAGTAAATGGTAGAGAAACTAATTATTTAACTTTTTAATTCATTCATTTTGTACACCTTTTGGATGCTAGATTAACTGTACAACTAGTCAAATTCAAGTATTTTACCTGCGTCATTGAAACGAATAAATACTGCTCTTCACATAAAAATACTTTATATAAGCGATCTAGGGAGTCCTGAGATAGGCCATCTTGTTTAAAAAATTTCTATGAGTTTATTGAGACCATTCAGAAATTTCTACCTATCATATCCCAGATGTGCTTGATGAGCCAAAGGTAAAAGCGTAGATCATGAGACCAAATACTTTAACATTTTCAGAGATAAACATTCATGTTTGTTTTCATTATTAATATTATCCACATCTTCAAGTTTTAACCATTCAAACCATTCAAGTCTTTGTCCACACCTCTAAAACTTTGTTATGAAATAATTTTCTCGAAAACGCAGAGATACTTTTTGGTGACTCTGCAGAATAATAATATTCCGATTACCTTCCTGAGCCCAAAAATATTTAGGGACTAAATGTATTACTTAATATCCATATACAAATACACAACCACAACGTTTCAACTATTAATAATCCTTAGCTTAATAATATTAACCCAATATTTTAAGTTGATAATAAGCCCTAATATCCTTAAGTTACTAGATACATAAACTATTATTTATAACATCGATTTCATAAAGTTGATTATAGGACTTGTTATCTGGAAAACTAAAATGGCAGATAAAAAGAGGAAATCGTTGACAAATAAATTGGCCAAAATGTCTGATAAAGAAAAAACCTTGTATGATTATAGCCAGAAGAAGTACTACTAGTACTATGATACCAAGTTTATACTGACTTCGTGCGAAACCCAATATTTTAAAAGCGGGATGCAGAGTTCCCTGTAGTTCTTGAAACGCTATTTTGATGCTAAATTATTGAAATAAATTTTTACCTATTGCATTTGACTTAGTATAATGCAAATAAATTGTAAGAAGATTTGCGCTTATTATTTAGAACTTTTAGGTATATATCCACAAACAATCTCAAAATTATTTATTAATATGGAATCTAATGTCCTAGTTAAAATGGTGGTATGGTATTTTTAAAGCTTTATTGCTGCTTTATTCGTTCAATATTGGAATACTGCTCTATACCGTGGCTTCCATGTTACGTGCCATATTCCATGGCATTTGGAATAAGAAAACTGAAAAAGAACAAAAGAAATTCCTCAGGGTTCTGGCTTCGTTCTTTGGAGGTGTTTTTTTCTGCATAACTTTATTCACGGTCATATAAAGTTCCCTTTTAAATTTACTACTCGAAGAGGCTGGCACTCCTGTATTTTTCTGCATCACTTTATGTTATTAGGGTCAGTGCAAACGCCACTCTATATGATCATCGTGAGATGAATATTTTTAGAGAAAATGCGATTAGGTAAACTCTTTACTTTTATCTTGATCTTAGGTAACTTATTACTATAGTATGTTTTGTTGAAATAAGCAATCATATGAATTAAGGATTTATTATTAACGATCTGTTAAGAAACGATTTTTGTACCTATACCTACTCATGACAAAGATCACGTGTTTTGGTTATGCCAGGTTAGGTTTTTGCGAACATTTTATTTTTTATACGTCCATTCAATTTGTCTAATGACACTCTATTTTCAATCGCCAGATTGTTTTATTTAATAGTTTTGATGATAAAATGACTTGTGCCGTATATGAATAAATAATTAAATGGCTCTCAGTATTTCCATTTGATTTAAGTGTCTTCTTGACCACCACGTTCTTGCAATGGCACACCTGGCAAATCGCAACATTATCTGTCTATGGATCAGTGTTGCCAGAGAAATTTTTGTAAATGTACTAGAATACTGACCCAAAATGTACTAAATAAATTTGTATCAAAATTTAAAATTTTAATTTAAGCAAATTTCTTACTGCACAAGTTTATATGTGATAACAAAAATATTTATATATCAAAAACAAATCGTTCTAAATTAATTATTTTTTCAAGGATAAAACAAAAACTACTTAATTTAAATAAAACAACAAACAAACTTACAATTGTACCTATAATTTGTATATAATGCTTTACAATAACTAGGAACAGAAGAAATTAAATTATAAACAACGAGCACAAGATTTGATGCACAAATTTTTGTACATATAAGTGGGGATACCATATTTGTTTAAAAAATTAAACTTTGCTTGCGCCAGGGGATTACATTTTTATAGCAGGTAAGTAGGTACTCATTTGGTTTTTCGTGTTTCCTAGAAATATAGAAATAATAAATATCAACTGAAAAAAGTTATGTTTTTTTGATCCTATATGTATATTTCTTTATATATACAAGGCTGTGGGTGACGTTTATTTGGTACAAATTATAAACTTGTCGATTATTAATAGCATAATATACGGTGCGAGTTTGTAACTTAGTAGAATAAATTCGATAATTAATAATTGGAAAAGTGTTCGGAAAAACGCTCGAGCACATCAATTTAGATTGTAAGTTGCGCATTTTTTACAATAAATTTTTTTTATACAAGGTGTTCAAATAGGGTATCAGCACTTTATTTGTGCATTTAATCTCAGACGTGGCAACGCCGCCACTTACGGTGGGAGTCAAAATGTAAATGGGTCCAAGGAATTTCAGTTGCAATGGAACCGTTTACTGGAGAGCAACGCGTTTTTTATGTACGTGCATTTTACCAAAACAATAATTCAATCGTGACAGCACGCCGTCTATATCGCGCTCATTACCAATTACATGAGATTCAAATATCACCTAGCCCTGATGTTATTAGAAAATGGATCAGAATATTTGAAGCTACTGGATTCACAGTGAAAATTCATAATCCAGGCCGCCCACGAATCGTAAGAAGTGCAGAAAACATCGAACGAGTACGTCAATGAGTCAGAGAGAATTCAACCTTATCTGTACGGAAGCGAAGTCAGACGACTACTCTCAAAAGATTATCTTTACATAACATTTTGACCAAAGACTGGCATCTGCATGCCAGTCTTTGGTCAAAATGCCCATGTTATAGTTAGTGCAGGAATTAAAACCGAGGGATTACAAAACACGGTTAGAATTTGTCAATGAAATGATGGAACGATTCGTCGATTTCAATAACATTTTATTCAGTGATGAGGCTAATTTTCATGTAAATGGCCACGTAAATAAGCAAAATTGCAGGTACTGGTCTGACGTTAATCCTCGCAGAAAACACGAACGTCCACTGCATAGCCCCAAAGTGGTCGTATGGGCTGCGATGTCTGCTGATGGCATAATTGGGCCATATTTTTTTGAAGATCCAAATGGACGGGCACTTACCGTTAATACCGAACGGTATTGTGCAATGTTACAAGATTTTTTTGCACTATCTCTCCGACAGTTTCAAGGTTTTAACTTAGAAACCTGGTTTCAGCAGGATGGTGCGACAGGCCATACGTCAAATCGGGCAATTGAAGCTGTTCAACAATTATTCCCCAATAAAGTCATTTCAAGAAGAGGCAATATTAACTGGCCTCCTAGGAGCCCGGACCTGTCGCCACTTGATTATTTCTTATGGGATTACCTCAAAAGTAAGGTCTACGAGAATAATCCAGCTGATACAAATCAATTAAAGCAAAATATCCAGGAGTAAATAAAATTTATATCAAGGGAAATATGTGGACGGGTTATCAATAATCTTCGTTCTCGATTCGAAGAGTGCATACAGCGCAACGGACACCATTTAGACAGCATTGTTTTTGGTTCATAAATTTCTATTGACTGTACATTAATTTGCCATAAATAAATGATCATAGAAATATGGTGTATTTGGTTTATGTAAACATTACATTGCTGATACCCTTTTTGGACACTGTACAAGGTGTGTCATGTAGGCGGGGCTAATACCAACTTTCTTATTTTAAATGGGATACCCTATATATTATTATATTTTTGGATTCTGCACAAAATTCACATGCCATGCCTTTATTCACCTGTTTTTAAATTTTGACTTTTATTTTATAAATCTTTTAAATTCAAAAAATTAATATGAATAAATATGAATTAAAAATATGAATCTCCTATAAAAATGTGGCATTTTTATAATTTTGACATTTTACAAATTTTGACATTGCTACAAGACGTGCCTTTACTGTCGGATAATCAGATTTAGGTTTCTTTTAATTTTTTTACGAAATGGGCTATTTAAGTGAAAAGCAGAAAATTGAAATCTTAATGATGATTGGGTACGGAGATAGAACAAGAACCCAAAATGAAGTTTTGGATTTATTCAGACAGAAATATCCTGATTTACCATCAATATCTCAAAGTACTATAAGCAAGATTGAAAAACAGTTTCGGGAAAATGGTCACGTAAGAACAATAACTAGTTCTCGTCGATGTGCGCTTAATGAAGACACCAAAATTAATGTGTTATTAGCCATTGAAGAAAATCTTAATATTCCCACTAGGCAAGTAACGCGCGAATTGGAAGTGAGCCAGTCTTCAGTAGTAAGGGTTCTTGAAGCAGAAAAATTTCATCCTTATAAACTAACAATTCTCCCGGAACTCAATGAGGAGGATGCAGATAGAAAAATTGAATTTTGTGAACATTTTATGGAATGAATACATGCCATGATGATGAGAGATAACTACAGAGATTTGGTGAAAGTACTTCTGGAAAAATATCATCAACTCGGATGCAACATGTCCCTTAAGATTCATTTTCTCCATTCCCACCTGGAAGTTTTCCCTTCTTGGAAATTGTGGCGCTATGTGACGAACATGGAGAGAAATTCTATTAGGACATTTCTGCGATGGAAAAAGATAATAGGGCCGTTGGAGTGAAACTATGCTTGCAGATTACTGCTGGTTTGTGTGTAGCGATGCTGCAGACTTATCTTATAAGAGAGAAGCCAAAAGAAAATGAGCTCATAAAATTGAATCACACTTAAAACACTGAATCTTTCAGTATTTTTTTATTAATTTAATGCTTTTAAAGTGTAACTGAACCTATAGAACTAATTAAATGTTTAGTTTTTTTGGTACGAAGTAGGGAAATAATATAGTTTTTCTTATGTATACCAGCTATAATGTAACACCATGCATATTGTGTAAAATAAAACAAAAAATAAATTTAAATGTTATATTTTATTGTTTTAAAAATGTACAATTTCATATTAAATCAATAAATATTATGACCTTATTTTGATCCACCTCTAAAAATTAAAGACAATTCTAAACCTTTAAATTTTTAAAAAGGCCTGCTATGCATTACTATACAACCATATTACTTTAATATTATAACATCTATTTACCTAACTATACTAATTATTGACTTTAGCTTTTGACATATTTAGATTTAACTTCCTCGAAACATTTCCAACTATCTTAATAATTAAACCAAATTATTTACAAGTTTACAACATTTTTACATGAATTAATTAAACTTTATTAATACTTGTTAATTTGTAGAATATCATGTATGAATATAAATTCGAAATTTTGGCAGCTTCAGTTTAATCTTATTAATCTGACGAGGAAACCATTTCGTTTTTATGTAAAAATTCTTTTCTCACGGCCGAAAAACTAGTTAACTAAAAACATGTCGGCACAATGCATATTAAACAAGAGTGAATTGAGAAATTCATATTAAATTAAAAAATTGGTCGTGTACCACGTTGTAAAAGGATCATAAAACTTTTTTTATATCGACTCCCATCGAAGTAAGATTTCGCGTAGGTGTCTATAGATTGGAAGTCGATCGTTACATACATAAACGAAATGTTCTTTTTATTGGTAATTGGGTAGGAGAGATGATTGAGTTATTAAAATGCTAGTTAACTAATTTGTAGCCAGCCAGCAAACGGTTTACTAAACATAAAAGACCTTAAAATAAATTAATGATAATTTGATACAAAAATCTATATTACAACATCGAACAATATACATACAATTAAATAGGAAGGCGTTTGTTAGGGTTGCCAAAAGTTTAGAATATTTTCTGTTTAAGTCTATTTTTCATGAAAACCTTACTCTAATGCAATAAATAAATCTAATGTAGTAAGATTTTTAAAATTTTATAAAGGATATTTCGATCGTAATGATTTAACTATGAGCTGCAGCAAATCATTCACTATATTCCAAACGAACCCAATAGGTTTCGTGATCTTATATTTAGAGAGGATTTTATAAAGTGAGAAATCCAAACAGCTTCTCCACATATAAATAACGTTACTACATTACGGTCATAAAATAATAGTAGAGTTATGATGAGTCAGCGAGTAAACGTATCGAAATTTGAACTTATTTTAGATCTCGTAATTTATAATTTGGAAAGAATCTGACATATAATTTTCGAAATATATAGCGGTAAGCTTAGAACATTGAATACACTAGAATAAACATTGGCTGCTTTGGGTTGAGTGCAATATCTACACAGGGGGCAGAGGGGTTATTTTGTTGATTAACATCCTTAGTATTCCATGTTGCCAGTGATTACTCAACAGAAAAAAATAAAGTGATATAATAAATTATTATAATTAGCAGAAACTGAGTTGCATTCTTTATTATATCGCCGTTCCAGTAAAACAAGGTCGTAACTGCAATTTTATCAAAAAATGAGTTATGATAGCCAATCATTCCAAAATAATACCTTTTTTCTGGTATATTAAAACCGTAAGTGTAGTACCGATATTGACCGCTAGATGTCAATTGCGTCCTTCCTACTACAACTCGCTATAACACCGACGCATCAGTCAGTTGTCTCCAACCCAATTAACCCCTATAAACTGTTTATCTATGGTTGTCTCAAAGTGTTTAAGCGAGACGCATGTAATTGAGTGCAAAAAAGACGTAACTGTCCATTGTGGAAAATAGTTTACAGTGTGTAATTTTGGTTCCGTAGAAAGAAGGACCTAAGTGTACTTTGTGTCTATATTTTTCGCACTACTTAAGATTTTTTAGTAATACAGGGGCTTAACTGTACTTAAAGTCTTTATTCTGCCAAAACAACGATTTCTTTTTTATATAACTGAAGCATAAATGTATCTTATGCCCATATTCTATAAAATGTTTTTAACAATAAATTTGCTCATTTCTACTAATGCGTCTTTATTGTCTGAAGGTTTTTTATTTAAATATAAATTTTAATATTAGCGTAATTGTTTTGTATATTTATTTATTTAAAACATAACAACACGCGTTTATCTGTTCACATTTAACTTGAATATATTGTCGGCGCATTCTTTTGTCGCACGTCTTTGTCGGCACGCAGTGTTTTCAAACGCTTGCGGTGTTTCTCTGCTCAAATCACCATGGCGAATGCTTTTTATTTGTGGTGGCAAAAATGGCAACTTATCAACAAACGCTTAAGCTTATTTGCCACATGAATTTAATGAAATAAAAACGCGATAAATATAAATAAATTAAAACAAATAAATAATGATGGTCAGCTATTATTATAAGTAAAAATACATGTGGAAAAAAGTATTTTTAGTATGTTATAACCTGTGATTCGCGTGAATTTTTATAATTTATTTATTTTTTTATTTTAAATTTGATAGGCACGTTTTTTGATTTTTTTTAGTAAAATGAACGCTCGTACCAAGAAAATCCTAAGTCCGGTAAATCAGCAAAATATTATAAATAGCACAAATTCAGAAAGGGATATACAGAATACTAGCGAACCTTCTTTTTTCTATTCTGTAGAGGAGTTTGCGAACGATGAAAATGTTCCTTCAAATATAAAAATAAACAATATTTTGTCTGAAAAATGCGATCCATGTAATTATCCCCAAATGGCTGAAAACTCCATAAAGGCTGCTTCTGATGGATTTTTAAAAAACGTTTCGGTCAGTTTACATACTGCGGAAAATTCTGATACAGCTGAGAATAATGGAGCATACTTAAAAAAAGATGCTACCGGGATTGATGACTATATTGAGCTCCAACCTGTCAGCCATGATAATTGTTTGCCATGTACAAGCAAAGCCCCAAACTATTTTTTAGAGCATGAAGTCAGTGGTATGAAGCATTATAGTGAATATACTATTGAATACCACAATGAGTCAAAAATTAAATTACGAAAAATTAAACCAAACTATAAAGACTATGATAGTTCTGAAGAGGAACCATTTTCTGCTGGATCCAGTGATGAATATCAACCTGAGGAGAATACCACTTCCTCCGATGAATCCGATTCGGCAATCAAGCCTTTAGATCCATTATTAGAAGTAGAGGCTGAGAACTCTAATAAAGAGATGAATTTACATTCTCCCAAAAAAGGAAAGAAACGAGTTAGAAATACGGAAAACTGGAAAATGATCAAGGCAAAAAGGCAAAGGAATTTAGGACAAAAATTATTATCGACAAGAACTGGTAAGATTGTGGAAGCGAAAGTCATAAAGCCACCTTGTCCACAGAAATGTATTCTTTCATGCTCATCAATATCGCAAAAATGTAGAAATTAAATTTTTAAAGATTTTTGGGGAATGGGAAGCTTACAACGGCAGCGATACTTTTTAGGATCATGCATAGAGCAACTAGTTCTAAAATATAGACGGATATCTTCTGCTGAACCAAGAAAATCAAATTCTGCATTTTATTTATTTATTGAGGGAAGAAAAACCAGAGTATGTAAAATATTTTTAATCAATACTTTCGGAAAAAATGCTAAGAACTATTATTAAATCAAAAGTGTCATCTGGTAATGGTATTATAGATAAAGATCAAAGAGGAAAGCATGGTAACCACAGAAAACTTGACGAGGAAATCTTACAGTCCATCATTGATCACATTAATTCGATTCCTAGAATTGAAAGCCACTATGGAAGGAGCGAAACTACCCGTGAATTTATTGATGGTGGACTTTCAATTGCAGAGCTGCACAGAAATTACTCTGCTGTGCGATCTGCTGATAACAAAAACCCAGCCTCGTATGACTACTATGCCCAAATATTCAATACAAAGTTTAATATAGGATTTCATTCCCCTAAGAAAGATCAGTGTGATCTTTGTGAGATGTACAAGCAAGGAACTAAGAAAAAAAGAAAAGAACTAGAAACGAAATACTGTGAACATTTAGAAGAAAAACTTCTCAGCCGCCAAGAAAAGGACGTCGATAAACAAAGATCAAAAGATCACGAAATTGTATTAGCTGTATACGACTTACAAGCAGTTCTGCCTGTACCTATAGGCCAAACTTCGGCGTTTTTCTATAAATCTAGATTAAACTGTTACAATTTTACGGTAAGTTTCTGAATCGACTACGTAATTTACAAATACTAAGTAAAATTTTAAGATTTTTTAAAGGTAACAGAGATAACAAACGACAAAACGAAGGCTTATTTCTGGCATGAATACTTGGGAAATAGGGGAGCCATAGAAATTGGAACGTGCGTATTGCTTTATTTAAAAAGCCTTTCAGAGCGTTCTCCAGGTGTCAATGTAGTTTTTTATTCCTTCATGGGTCAACAAAAAAACAGGTACATCAATATTTTATTTTATCTAGCTACTCGTCAATCAATATTTATAACTGACTAGGTTTTAGCACAGCATAAAGAAACCAGCAGTCTCACTCTGCTCGAAAATGTGAGCGAACTAATAGCATCCTTAGCCATGCCGCAGCCATGTTCTACGGATGCCGAGCTCACTGTTTATCGAACTGTGTTCATAGGTGTATCGCCTAGTTCAGCGCCGTACTTAGTGACTATTTTAATAGCATTTTTACAAAGCGTAGCGTTTTTTATAAAAACTTTTGTATTAAAAGAGGGGTATATCAAAAATTATTAATGAAGCAAAATAATTGACTTTGCCAAAGTTTTTAATAGCTGCAAATTTGGCTGTATGGCTTAAATAACATAATTAAGCATCAATTAAAGTTGCAGCAATGTAATTTTTTTTTTTGATTTTTAAGGACATTATTTATATTTCTGCCAACAGTGTTGCCATATTTAAAAGAGTAGCAAAATTGTATACTTTTACTTTAGTTGGTACTTAATAATATAACAAAAATTCGCAGATGTTAGAATTGTTTTGAATTGTTGCCAACTATTTGTCTTTATTTATTGGCCTAAGAGTTTCTATTTGAAATATTACTTTATTTGTATAATTAGTTATCCTTAAACTACTATGTAGTCAGATGTTAATCTAAAAGCGTTACTATACAGGGTGTTAATTAAGTATGTACCATAAATTATTTAACAGGCGATCGTTTGAGTAATTTTAAGACAAAAAGTTCATATGAACATAGGTCCGCAAGTTCTCTGGCGGTGTTATTTATAACATTAAGGAGCTAATTTACCCCTAATATGATTAAATTTATTAGGTTCAGTGTAATCTCGAACGGGACCTGAAGAAATATTTGTGGCAAAAAAATTGGGGCACCTGAATTTTGTGCCATTTTTAATATGTTATTTGATTTACTCAAATACAAATACAACTTTTTCGTATCTCGCTTATTTTTCGAGAAAAAAAAAGTCCACTTAATTGCATATCCCTGGATCACACAAGGAATTTGGGGAAAAGTTTCATTTGGAATTTATTATTAACTAAGCAAGATACGAACAAAATTCAAGAGACAGAAAAGTTTTATTTGTATAATCCACAGAACATAATAAAAATTGCACAAAAGTCAGTGGCATATATTTTAGTTGTTGTTAAATTTTAACACCCTGCATATTGAGAACGAAGAATTTCTGGACATATGTTCATATGAACTTTTTGTTTTAAAATTACTCAAAGAATGGTCTCTTAAATTTATGGTACATACCTAATTAACTTCCTGCACGTATTCTTCTATATCGTCGTTGTTAGATGTAGAAATGCGATGTTTATTTTTGTTTAAATATTTTGTTAATGTATGAACTTTATTTATATTAAAAAATCAATATTTGTACTATGTAGGTATTTTTATTTTACAAGATAATAACATCTAAAAAAATGTTTAAGTCCGGCTCTAGCCAAGGCAAAAGCCGCGTGGACCGTAGCGAGTGTCAGCGGCATCCCTACTATAAGCAAAAATGCCTCGCCTGCGTTAGTACACATGCACCGAACTCGCTTATTCAAGCCAATGTATTTTTATTGAAGTGCGACTGCTGGTTTCTTTATGCTGTGGTTTTAGTTTAAAATTAAAAAATAAATTTTAGATTTCTGATTGCCGTTTATCTGTATGCAGTGGAACATTTTGAAATTATGGCGATAACTCACAAATACTTAATACGAGGGCATACCCAGAATGAGGGCGACGCGATTCACAGCGTCATCGAGAAGCAGATATCCAAATCAAAAAAATCAGGAGCCATTTATGTTCCGGAGCAATACGTTTACATGATCAGAGAAGCTAAAAAAAAAGGAAATAAAATTGATGTACAAGAAATGGGATTCGAAAACTTTTTGGATATTAAAGCATTATTTGATGACATGGGTTTAAGCATTGCCAAAAATGATGATGGTGATGAGTTTAAAATAAATGAAGTTAGAATTTTATCTTTTGAAAAAGGTAGTAACGTTTATCATTATAAAACTAGCTGTAAACAAAGTACATGGTTCTCTGTTAATTTTAACAAAAAAAAAAGACGTGCAGATGACAGCTCTTTTAATAAATGTGCCAATATAACTCTCAAACAGGCTTATGCAAAGCCATTTCCACTTTCGCAAAATAAAAAACGGGATTTGCAAAGCTTAATCGAGAGCAACATTATTCCATCCTTTTACAAGGCATTTTATAACAGTATTTTCCAATAATTTTTGTAAAAAATTTGTTTGTTTTTTATTTTTATGTTTTTTATGAGAATTCTATTTTATGTTGAACGGTTTTTTAAATTTATGCTATTAATATGAGTTATTTTTGTATGTTTATTAATATGATAATAAAGTCTTAAGTAATAACATAAGATTTTTTTTTACTGGAACAAAGACGTAATTGCAAATTTCACTACAAATTTTTATTTAAAAAAAAAGAACATTGCAGTTTTTAAAAATATCATTGATGTATATTTACGTGTAAAAAAGTTATACTAATTCATAAATTGCATTTTGCTTAAACCAAAAAAAACGAATGTCTAAATTGTTTTTCTGCTCTCCTGTAAAATCTGCCTATAAGCACTTACGCCCATGTTTTACTGGAACGGCGATATAGCAAAAGAAAGAGTGAAACTCGTTTAATAACCAAAACTATTTTATACTATATTTACACTAATCACTAATAATAATTAATATTTTTAATTTAGATTCTTCAAATCACCAAATTTCCACACACAGCGGCAACGCTGTAGATATCGCCCAGAAATATTCTCACGGTAAAGGTATTTGGCAACTGCGCTCGTTGTTAACTTTTGGATGGTGCACCTTTCGTACAGTATTAGTATTAAAAGGATGATTTGAGTGGTTTCGGTGCGTTTTTTTAATTAATATTAAGAATAAAAACTCCGTTTTTGCTGAACAATGATAAAGAAGTCTGAAGTGGTTCATATATATTAGAAAAAAGAATATTCAAACCGTTCCTTTCACAGGCGAGTTAGGTGTCAATGGTGTCATCCTTCTAGGTTATAATATTATAAAAGAGGGCATATTTGTGAAGTATCTATTAAGTTTGGAGAATGGTGTCCATGTTCTGGGATGTATTTTATAGGTATTTGCAAGCAAGTAGGATAGATAATAAAGGTCTTATTTCACCAAAAATTATTTTTTTATTATGATGCCCGGTTTCGCGATTACAATCTTATCGCATCATCAGGTTAAGGACTAAAAGTAAAAGGCAAAATTTACATACATACTACGCTTATCAAAAATTAGTAAAATACTGAATAAAAACAAATTTAAATATCTAGACACGTTCGTTGCTCAAGACGTACATGTGGCGCCCTAGCAATTCTTACTCGAGTGCTTCCGACGCACATGTGGTGGCCTCATGCTTTCTGTAATATACCTACCTGCTAATCGACGAGCACTGCAGTAACGCTTATGATTTCGTAAGAGCAAGTTCTTATGGGTTTTATTTTAGAGTTGTGCTACGTGGCACAAGTTTTCGTTTAATTTTTTTATTAAATAGCCGACAGTCCGTCTCCAGGCCCTTCGGCACCGAAACGGCTTAAAATTAAAAATCCCAAAGTGCTTACAGAAGATGAAATGCGTGCATTAGCATATTTATCAAGTTCGAGTGATGAGGAGCCATTTCCAGAATTAGGCAACAACTGGATTGATTCATCTGGAATATCTGACGAACGTCTAGATGCAATGTCTACTGTCTTGCAAAGCGACATGGAGCTATTGGATGATGTGGGGAATGTGGAAAATGAACAAGTAGTATGGACAGAAAATCCTCCAAATCTTAGGCAAATTACATTTACTGGAAAGCAAGAACTAAAGGTACCATTACCTGGTGAAGGTAAACCTGTTAATTTTTTTTACTCCTGGCTGACGACGAGTTCTTTGAAATATTAGTACGACAAACTAATATTTACGCAGAATACGTGCTATTTAACGAACCCTCGGGACCCAACTCTAGAATTAGTCGATGGAAATCTGTAGATAAAGAAGAAATGACTTTATTCTTGGGACGATTTTTATGGGAATTCTTTAGTTACCTAGATTGCGAGATTACTGGCGTACCAGTCGTTTTCTCAATTTGTCTATCAGGAAATATATGAGCAGAGACCGATATTTAATTATTTTGGGGTGCTTACACTTTGTTGAATATTCCCCAGATTTAAAAAGTGACAGGTTATTCAAAATTCGGTCATTAGTTAACTTTTTTAACAATAAAATGGATTCGGTTTATTCCCCGGGCAAGAACCTTTCAATAGATGAATCGATGCTTTTGTGGCGCGGTCGTCTTTCGTTTCGGCAGTACATACATAAAAAAATAAAAAACATAAGTACGGAATTAAATTTTATTTTCTGACCGAGTCGAGTGCCATTGTTTTAAATATGCAAATATATACTGGTGTACTTGATGATTTGGGCGGTAGAGAGCATGCTGCTAATGTCGTCCTTCATCTTATGAGGAATTACTGGGAAAAGGGGCACAGTCTATACATGGATAATTATTATAATTCTGTGGCCCTTGCGAGACAATTGTTGAAAAAAATTACGTACTGCATGGGTATTTTGCGGGTGGGAAGAAAAGAAACCCCAGAAAATGTAAGTAAGGCAAAACTAAAGCCTGGCGAATCCATTCTTTCGCTATGGAGGAAATGTGTGTGTAGGTAAATGGAAGGACAAACGAGAGGTACTGTATATTAGTACGGAGCATGAAAATACATTGGAAGAAGTTTTCTCTAGAATTGGCACTAATAAAATTAAACCAGCCTCAATCGTGGAATACAACAAATATATGTCGGGTATAGATTTACAAGATCAAATGCAGTCCTACTACCCCAGCCATCGTAAAACCATACGATGGTATAAAAAAGTAGGAATTCATATTATGGAGACTATGTTGTACAATTCCCATATGTTATACAATAAATATTCTAGACCAAAGATGTCGTTTCTAGAATACCGTGAATCAATAGTTGAAGCAATGGTACCAGAAATCCAAGCCAAAGCGAAGCCAGGTCAATCCAAAGAAAACCAAAGGTTTCAACACGGTCCATATAAACTAGATAAGGGCCCAGGAGATAGAAGACTGCGAAAAAAATGCCGATGGTGTTCAAAACGTGGAATTCGTAGGGACACAAGCTTTTATTGTAAGAGTTGACTGTGTTTAGACCCTTGTTTTAAGGAATTTCACAAAAATTTATAAAACCAGATAAAACATTTTTTGTTAATACTTAGTTCCTTTTTTTATAAAATGTTGTACCAATTTAGTTTCCAAATATATTTTCTAATAGTCACTACAATTAACTAAATTTTTTGCATAGGGATAATGTTTTTTGTTTTTTGAATATATGTAACTATTTATTTTATGTTATATGTTTTAAGTTAGTTTATTGTTGTTGATTTTGTCACGATTATTGTAATAATAATGACTTTGCGAAAATTTAATAAAGAGATTTGATAAATGGTCCCTAGTGACCCCAAGTAGGCGTCGTTGAGCACTGGTTGATTAAAATCTTGGCCGAGTGCTCAAGTCGCCACATGTGCTTCGTGATTTTGTTTTGCAAAAAAATAGAAAAAAACCACATAAAAAAGAATTATATTGAACTAATAATACGTAAAAACATAAAAACAAAGTTTTTCTTGTCTCAGCACCACCGGTGCCCATTAAAAAATCGATGAGCAGCGAACGTGTTAATATCTGGACAAAAAAATATGAAAATTCCTTGGGAATTTCAGGAGATACGGGCATATATCGATTAAATAACATCGGGCGCGGACTATAAATAGGTTGCTGGCAAACAACATATGCTGCGTTCTAGATTTTAGTTGCTGGTTATCGATCGGGTGCAAGCTTCACAGATTAAAAAAATGTCTAGAAAAACAACACAAAGTGGCAACTTCGGATACGTGCATACGAAAACATAGAGATATTCTACGTTTTTTTTTCATTAACTTTTTTGTCAGGAATCTTTTTTTTATTCTAAAAAATTTGTTAATTACTCTAAAAGTATATATTATTAGTCATCATTATCTGAGAGATGGTGAACTAAAACAACCTCGCCCATGGTTTGCAGCTAGGGTTATTCTAGGCATTCAACATTCTAAGGCGGTAAGCAAATCTAATTAATGCAGTCTGCCTTATTATCAGAGGTGAATCATACTCAACTGGCTTGGTGACAATCTAGTCAGCACCCAAAAATATTTAAGATGGCATACAAGAGTTATAGTACAAATTCTAAATAGAAACAACAACGTAGAAAGGAAATACAAAAAATCCAGACAAAGAGTAGACTATTTTTACTACTCAAACCTTTGGTGAAAATCCAGACACCTAATCGACCTAAACTATCTCATGTACATCCAATACTAAACAGATGAAGTGCTGTCTTTCAAAATTATTATTATTGGATAACATTAAAAAAAATAATCCCCATAATCCCAAAGACATCACGGAGGCTCTTGCAGATTAGTTACAACATTGCTTCTTCTAACTAACTGCTGTATCTATGATGAACATTGTCTTAGATACAGCTCTAGAAATCTCACTTGAAGTGCACCCGAACCATCTTCTAATGTCTTTCAACCAGGAGTTCTGGCAACTTCCAACAAAACTTCTTCCCTAAATCTTTCTTTTAATTATCAACCTCAGTAATTTCTATTTTTCGCCTCTCATGATATAGGCCATGTATCTTATGTTTAATAACTCTTTTGCCTTCTATATTCACCTTAAATCCTCTTTATTTTTCAACTCGGTGAATTTATGAGATAGAAAGTATGCGGCAATATACATACCTCTCAAAAGCCTTGATCCTTCTCACAGTTATCAGATCAAGAGTCTAGCCTTCATAGCCATATAAATAGCACTTTACCATGGGCATTCTGAGCTCTAAGCTTAAATCAAAATTGGATGAACTGCTTCATTTTGGTGAAAATTTTCCTGGTTTGCTCTATTCTAGAATGGACATGTTTTCTCCTTTGGGTCGCATAGAGAGTTGATTATGGTGCCAAGATTTTTGAAGGATGATACCTATTTGATATTTTTGCCATTGACCAAATATGTTTCGGTGATATGTACTTTGGAGAAAACGATTAATTTGGTCTTGGAAATTTTCATGTGTATTCCGAATTATTCACTGTGTTGTGTACTCTAGTCCATCATTTGTTGCAAGTCTAATTTGTTATCTGCCAGGAACACGGTGTTATCTGCATATCTTATATTAGTGATGCAGACCCATTCACTTTAATATTTCCTATATCTTCCACTAAAGCCTTTCTGAAATTGAATTCCGAGTAAATGTTTAACAGGAGCGCAGACAAAATACACCCCTGCCATACTCCCTTTCTTATTGATAGGGAATTCGAAGTCCCCCTGTCTACTCTCACCTCCGCAGTTTGGTTCCAGTAGAGCTGTGCTATGTCTCTCTTGTCAATCCTGATTGCTAATCAAGTCTCTAGCATCTTCTAATGCCTACTTCTATGTTTTAGCTCATTCAGGGAAAAGAGAGCTTATGAAAATAGTAGCTTTCGCGTGCCAACTCTCAGTATACTCGGCACTCGACAGCTACAGAAATCAATTAAATCTTGTACAGCCTGTTATTGAAGATTCACTTGCAGTGTACAGACATTCAAAAATACTGGATCTGATGGTATACCATCCTTATTCCTGATAATTTACTACCATTATGACATTATTTTAGTATATTTAAAAGTAAGATTACAACGGTATATAGGAAAAAGTTGGTCGGGTTTAAGGGCTGAATCAATTCTTGGCCCATCTGACTTTTCAAAATCTCAGCATCCAGTTCACTATAGAAATCGAAAAGGATGCTAATATTTTCTTTTTGGACATCTTATTAAAGAAATAATGTAGTGGCCTGGTTCTATATAATATCAAAATTCTCTTCGCATGGACAAATATCTTCACTGACTGTCCAACCATTATCTAAGGCGGAAATAAACAGTTATAACTACACTCTCAAAACATTTATTCAAGAATTTGTTGTTCTTAACACCTGGACAAGACAAGCGCCAAAGGTCGAATGTACAAACCATTATAAGGAAATCATTTCTTATGATCATTTCACTTAGGTGGCCCAATAGAAAAAATCTTGAAACATATTATCCTCTAACCTATGAAGAAGATGATCGCATATAATGGTAATAAAGAAAATACAATGAGATTGATGGTCATTAAGATTAAGGAACACCAAAGGACGTGCAGATTGAAGAAAACGGACAAATCTAGAGAAGGGATGTGCATATAGTGAGGGTAACCACGAAATTAAATTTAGACATATTATGCATTGATTCTGCCGATATATACTATTAAATATATAGTATAAGAACCAATGAAATTCACAAATCCGCAGACAATTTTGATACTAAAGAAGAAATTCTAAAGCTTAGTCGTTGATCAAATCTGATCCTCAATAAAATAAGGACTGCAATTAGCTCAGTATCGTCGGGAAAAAAACGACAGCGCTGAAGACTTAAGAAGCCATCACTCGCCAAGACTTTATAATGCTTTGAATATCCGGTATATTTTCTGAACGGTTTAAGCTAAAAGTATAATTTAAAAACTATTCAACAAAAAGACATATTTCTCATGTCTCTGTTGAATCAGAATTTTGATTTTTGTTTTGGAATTTGAGAAATCGGCTGGTAAAATAATTAAATTTGAACCCTATTTTCAAAAATTAATGCTGTAATGTTGAAGGCCTAAATTCAAAAACGGCTTCAATAGAGACTTACCTTTATGTTTTATCTTTACATTGGTACCAAACACTACCTATTTTTATGAAATTTAGATAATGAAATTACGGAACTACTGACCTGAAATTATTTAATTCGAATACATGTATATTTGGAATTTAGTGTCGCCGATTCACGTGCATTTTCTCGGCGCCCGCCTCCTTGCCTTATGGTGGAGCGACCAGAGCCGGCTTTCGATCTAGCTGTATTTTCTTCTTTATATTACCTATTTCATATAATTTGGTATACTATTTTCATTTAGTTATTAGTATTTATTTGGTAAGTGTTTTTTTTGTGGAAGTATTTTGTATACTGTCGAACTTATATCAAATCAATGAATTTATATTTTTGTAAGCCTCAAAGCATGCGGCGCTGAGCTGGAACAAAATAGCTGTATCCCCATTTGCCTAATATCCTATGGTCGCGAACTGTAAATGTCAGTCGTACGACAACTTTAGCTCGAACTTGAGGTTACGGAGAAGCCTTTACGTCTTTTACTCGTTTGTTTGTTTTTAGTTGGTGTTAGTGTTTAAAAGCTTAGCTTTTAAAAATTTGTTATTGTGGTATTTTGAATAATATTTTTTTCGACTACTTATATTGTGTATTTAACTTTTTTATCATGAAGCCCACCCAGAGAAAAGGAGGTTAAAATTACTTTCTTTTCAAACTAAGCTACTTAAGAATTAATAGTAAATAAAAACTGAAAAGAGATAAAGAGCTTGACTTTTTGGTGGCTTACGAATATTTTGTTTAAACTAGTTGTATGATAAACATACTAAAAGTCCCTTACTAAAAAATCCATTATTGAATTTGGCTGAGAAATAATTTTCCAATAAAAATCTAACTGCTTATGTAATCGAGTATTTATTAGTACTTCTATGGAGTAAAAAGCAGTTCATTATGAAGTTTTTTTTTTTTTTCGTTTTTTGTCCTTGTGCTTGGCACATTTAGCCACGTGTTCCAATACAGGAACTCATTCATAATAGAACAGGTTGCTAATATATTATTTAAATAATTATACTATTGGGTAGTATGTATTGGTAGTATGTATTAGTAATACTAAGGTAGCATTCATTTGGTTAAAAGGACACACAGGATTGCTAGGAAATGAATTGGCAGATAAAGAGGCCAAGGAAGCAATTAAAACAGATAGGATTCTTTCCAAAGTACACTTTAGTGATATAGTTCTAATTATCCGAAAGAGGTCTTCAGAAACTTGGAAAAGAAAATATCTTGCATACTTAGCAAATACTTCAAATACATACACTTCAATAAAAGCGTCCCTTAGCAGTTATAGTATGGTTTCCAAATGTAACTTTCGAAGATATTTAACATCTTTTTGTTCAGATTTCTAGTGGGTCATGGTAATTTTAATAAATATTTACATAAATTAGGAATAAATGACTCATATATATGTAACTGTGACAACCAGTCAATTGATGATTTGAACCATATTTTATTTGAATGTAAAAATAATATGGACGCAGTGATGTTTATGCATAATAAATTAAAAGAGCTTGGCTTGCTTCCTATGTGTCATACTTCACTTATGGCAAACGTAATTGCCGACGATAGAATGGAGTCTATTTTCATAAAATTTTTGAAATTGTCCAAAAGGAAAATATAACTTGAACGTATATGCACTAGTTAATAATTTTAGTTACTTAGAGATCCCATTATGAAGGTAAAAAAAGTACTTTATATAGAATCTTGCTCATTGCAAAATGAGCCAAACATTTTTTGTTTGACGTCTCTATTAGGCACTGTTCCATAAAATGTCTAAGAATAAGCTAAGTTTATTTATAAAAGTGGTAATTAGAAGTTGTCGAGGTTATCGAGCTACGAACTACTCAATAGTGCATATGAGCTAATAAAAATTAAAATTATTTATTTTCCCTGTTGGAATTTACCTTTATAAGTACTTGTTAGCTGTACTAAACAACTATTCGTATCTAATTAATTTTTCATAATCATCAATTATATTTACATAAAGTAACTTATCTTAAGCTCTACAGCTTAACATACTGATGAAAGCAAAGTAGGAACCACTTTAAAAAAATTATGTACTTGGGAAGACATGAAGACCTACGGTTCATTTCGCAGTTATTGAGTTTATTCATAAAGGATAATTAAGATGATATATGGAAGAAATACTAAATGTTAAGCTGTGATAAATAGAACCTAGTTCATGCATGGACCAAGAACCAACTTTATCCAAGCCAAGGTGCAATAGCAATCTTTTTACAACTTTGAGCTACTGAGAAACAAAGTACTGTGGAAATTTCACAAAATCGGTTGATTAAACTTGCAGTGCAAGTTTTAATCTGCATCAATTAAATTTAGAAAAACTATAAATTAAAAATTGGGCAATATGAGAAGATTATTGGGGGTGAACTAATATATTAGCATACACTATATTAGTGCATTGCTAGTGGCGCGCTTCTGCAAACTCCGTGTTGCAAACATTTTTCATCTATTCGCTATTTTCATAATTTTTTTCATTCTTAATAATTTGATACGTGAAAGAAAAATAATTGAAAGTCATTGAGAAGTTTTGAGCAAGAAGCGTATGAAGGTTAACGTTTTTTTTCTTTTAAAGTTTTAAATTGTCAAAAATAAATAGCAACAATTTGTGTATCAAAGGTAGCATTAACAGCTCAAGTGACTGAAAATGGTGTGCGCCAATGCCGGGAGGGTCGCGAGGGTCGCGAAATCCAGGTGCTTATACCGTCTTCCTTCCACGCGTAATTTTGACATTTTCGGTTGTACAAGAAAAATATGTAAATTCCGTTAGTTCAGGCGGAATACTGCCAATATTATATTTTTAGATTCTACGTGGAAATCTAAGAACATTTTATGTATAATATCCTTCGCCTAAGTTGAATAGCAGTGATCGCTCGTGGGTTTTGAAGCAGATATGGCTACTTATGGATATCTAAGAACAAGAACACTTATGCCTAATTAATTGTCATTCTTGTCAGTGAAAGGCTTTAAATCAATAAGTTTTTAATTATGACTGATGTTCGTGAACCTGTTTAATATAAGAAATTAGCACAATGCTCGGATAAAAATGGTTTAATTAATACAAGACCGTTTTACATCCAAAATATAATAATTTTATAAATGCGACACTTAGATGCCTTATTAGTTTAAAATGATTTTTTTTTTATTTTATAAATTTGGACAGGAAAAAATAAAATCACTATACAAGGTGTTCGAAAAATAGACGGAAATATTTCAATGGGTGATTCCTTGTAAAAAAGTTTTTATTTCGGTTTTTGTGATGGAAAACTTCAGTTTTGGGGAAATGACAGACATGCATGTAATGTATGCACATGCTTACAGTAATTGTTATGCAGCGATACGCCTGTATGCAGAAGCGTTTCCCCAACAGCAACTTCCAAATAGTAAAACCTTTGCGTAGACCGTAGATTGTGGGAAAGAGGTAAATTTTCTTATTTATTTTTCGTGATGTTTTTGACAATAAAGTTACTTAGGCAGTTTTGCCATTCCCACCAATGATAGAGGCCGGCTGAGGTCCGTAAGAATGCCTAAGTTTGAGGGGGCAGTTTTACGTGCCGTGGAAGAAAATCCTGGTGTAAGTACCAGGACTATAATAGCAGCTTGATTAGGGAATAATCATTCCAACAGCACTGTGTGGCAGGTTCTCTCCGAACAACTTTTGTATCCGTATCATGTTCAACGTGTGCAGGCATTACTACCAAGAATTCTTCTGCTTGAGTTAATAATAACAGAAATTTTAATAAAACCATACTTTTTATGGACGAAGCTGGATTTCGGCGTGATGGTATTGTTAATTTTCATAATACTCATGTATGGAGTGACGAAAATCCCCATGCTTACGTAAAATGTCGCCACCAAGAGCAATTTTCTTTAAATGAGTGGTTGTTGGTGACAATTTAAATGGGCCTTTCTTTTTACCCTTAAAATTAAGAGGGCGGTCTACCTGCGTAAAACGGGGTTAGCTCCTGTTTCAAGACAAAAAAAGTTAGAAAGCTCAAATTTTGTGTAGGGATTGTTTATTCAATTATCTAGGCGGGATGCTATTTAAAATTTTGAAAATCAAAAAAAAATGTTGAAAATTTATATTTTTTATTAAAATTTTTCTTGCAGATTCCTCGTAATGAAGAATTTTGGAGAGTTAACATGTTACCCACCCAAACTAAAATATTTTTATGAACATTATCTTTTACCGGAATTAGTTGATCCACTTTATCCAAAAGGAATACCACTTAGAGACAAAGCAGAAGAACCAAACATATTATTATAGTACAATATAATCATTAGGTTTGTTCTAGCACGATATTTGCAATGGTTTGAAACTAGTTTGGTGTATATCTCAGTTGCGCGTGATTAGCGTGAAAGCTCGTTGCAAACGGTTCCATTACGTAATGCCTGACACATTCACCCATAGGGAGTATGCTGACATGATATTTGTGTATGGTTTCTGTCATGGTAGCGCATTACGTGCTGTTGATGAATACCGACGTGGTTTTCCAAATCTAAAAGTTTTTCAGACACTTTTTGCAAATGCTCAGGAAACAGGAATGTTTCCAAGCGTAAGAATTAATTCTGAACGAGAGGCGGACTAAATGTAGAAAATGTTCTGGATATGGCTGAAGAGAACCCGAGTGTTAGTACAAGGCGGATTGCAAAAGAACTTCAATTAGCATCACATGTGAACGTTTGGAAGACACTTAGGAAAAACGGTTTTAGGCCTTTCCATATTCAACCGGTTCAACATCTTCAAGAGGGTGATTTTGGCTTAAGGGTTCAATTTTGTGAATGGATCCCACAAAATCGAGACCTACATAAATACATTTTATTTAGCGATGAAGCTCATTTTACCCGCAATGGAATTAATAACCGACACAATGAACATCGGTGGTCAGATGAAAATCCTCATGCCACGTTTGAACAAAACGGTCAACAATCTTACAAATAAACTTCAGAACCGATTATTTCTAAAACGGTTGAGAATCGAATTAAAACATATGATTTAAGTTAACTTATTTTGACCTTCTGACCATGTTTCCAAAATATTTCCTTTCCTCCCGAAACACTCTGTGTGTACATATACAGGGTGTCATTGAAATGGTGTAAAAAAATTCGGGGGGTGATAGTACTCCTAAAAATTTTCAAAAAAGTTCCTATAACTATAGGGCGGAAAATGCATATTAAGGGAGTTAGGGGCACTGAAAGGGTAAATTTAAAAAAACGGTTTTTTGAAATTGTAGGCTTAAAAAACGAGATAAAATTTCGAAAAAAAATCCTCTGCCATAAATTTTGACCCAAAATCAAATGGTGATACTGAAAAATAATTTGGAAAATCGGAAAGGGTAGTTTTTGCAAGGGTAGGGGGTTAATTCGTGAATAACTTTTTTTAGGTTATTTTCTTCGCAACGTGGGTTCATTTTTTTAAAAACTACATACTTTTTCCTACAAAAAAGGTACTCTTGTTGCACATCGCCCAGAACGATGGTTTTCGAGAAAATTAAAGGCAAAAAGTTTGCTCTGATGGGTTGCTAACTGGTTAAACAACATAAACCTATGAAAGTTATGGGGTTTCAAAAGTAAACACGTAGTTATTAAATAATTAATTGAAAAATCTAAATTTGATGATTTTTAAAACATCTTATTGCTTTAAAAAACGAAATAAACCAATTACCAAAATTCCTTATTAAAATAATGCATTTCTTAATTCATTCATAGTAAATGTTCAAAGTGACCACCATTCATTTCAATGCAGACATCTGCTCTTCTTCTCCATGATCTGCGTACCCTGTGGAATATCCCTGGGGTTGTACGAATTTGATTGGAACAGTCGATAATGCGTTGACGTAGTTGCTCTTCAGTATTAATCGGCACTGAGTAAACCAAAGTTTTCAAGTGGCCCCAGAAGTAGAAATCTAATGGATTAAGATCTGGTGATCTTGCTGGCCAAGCTTGTGGACCACCACGTCCTATCCAACGCCTCTCAAAAATTTGGTTTAAATGATTCCTCACCGCTAGCGGAAAATGAGCTGGTGCACCATCATGCATAAAATACGTGATCTGCCTCTGTGCTATGGGAACTTCCACCAAAAGTGCTGGTAGATCATGTGTTAGAAAATTAAGGTAACTTTGACCATTTAGCCTAAAATGTTTATTATTATAAATAACAAGCGACTTTTCAAAAGGTGTCAAATTAACCTCGGGGGTAGAAAAAATGGTCCAATAAGTCTATCGCCAAGAATTCCCGCCCAAACATTAACTGAGAATCGAATTTGGTGTCGACTTTCCACAACAGCATGAGGGTTCTCATCGGACCAGTGATGTGTATTATGATAATTGAAAATTCCATTTCTTGTAAACCCAGCTTCATCCGTGCATAAAATATTTGCCAAAAAAAGGGGTTCTTGTACCTGTTTTCTTAATAACCAACGACAGAAGATGACTCGAGCGGGATAGTCTGCCGGAGCAAGAGCTTGTACCCTTTGGATGTGATACGGATGCAGTAGTTGAGTCTTAAGAGTCATCCACACAGAATGGCGACTCACGTTTTCCCGCGCTGCAATTCTCCTTACAGATATCCCCGGATCTTCCTCTACATGTGCTAAAATGCGCTCCTCAACATCAGGTGTACGTACCATCAAGTTACGGCCACGGTCTTGGTTTCTATGTCCAAATGAACCTGTGTCTCTTAGGCGCTGATGAATTCTCGCAAATATCCGGTGAGAAGGTGCCCTGCGATTTGGATATTTTTGGACATACAAGCGCTTAGCCAAAAGACCGTTTCCGTTTGCTCTTCCATAAATAAAATGCATATCTGCCAGTTCACACACAGGGTATTCCATAATTTGTGAAATTTTACGTTTACGCACACTTCAACAACAATCAACTGACAAAAATATTTATGAACCAGAACATTTCTTTTGCGTACATGCAAAATAAATAAAGTGATAAGACCGCATACCTTCAATAGCTACGTTTACCCCGCGAGTACCAAATATTCAGTACGCGGACTAAAACCTCTACATATTCTCAAACCTATTAAGTCACAATTTGGAATAATTTACGTGTAAACTTGTCAACTCGCGCACGTTGAGTTTGAGAATAGGGGATTGGGTCCGCGTATTGAATATTTGGTACTCGCGGTGTAAACTAGGCTAATGAATCAAATAAGTATGCATTTAATAAGGAATTTTGGTAATTGGTTTATTTCGTTTTTTTAAAGCAATACGATGTTTTAAAAATCATGAAATTTAGATTTTTCAATTAATTATTTAATAACTACTTGTTTACTTTTCAAACCCCATAACTTTCATAAGTTTATGTTGTTTAACCAGTTAGCAGCCCATCAGAGCAAACTTTTTGCCTTCAATTTTCTCGAAAACCATCGTTCTGGGCGATGTGCAACAAGAGTACCTTTTTTGTAGGAAAAAGTATGTAGTTTTTAAAAAATGAACCCACGTTGCGAAGAAAATACCCTAAAAAAAGTTATTCACGAATTAACCCCCTACCCTTGCAAAAACTACCCTTTCCGATTTTCCAAATTATTTTTCAGTATCACCATTTGATTTTGGGTCAAAATTTATGGCAGAGGATTTTTTTTCGAAATTTTATCTCGTTTTTTAAGCCTACAGCCTACAATTTCAAAAAACCGTTTTTTAAATTTACCCTTTCAGTGCCCCTAACTCCCTTAATATGCATTTTCCACCCTATAGTTATAGGAACTTTTTTTAAAATTTTTAGGAGTACTATCACCCCCCGAATTTTTTTACACCATTTCAATGACACCCTGTATATGTATGTAAAACTTTATAACATGAAAAGTAGTTAATGAACCTAACAAGAAGTAAGACCAGTTGACTTGCGTCCCCGGTAATCGAGATTCGATATATCAGTGAGAAGGGAACGGTGGAGTGGGTAATTAATGCAGCTACTGTTGCTACTTTCAGCGAAAGCTGCACCTGCCACGAAACTACTGTCGCGCTTCGAAACCGATTTTATCACGTGGTGGACCGCACTCTTAAAGGGCGAATCTTACTTAGAATTTCTTCAACAAGAATTGCCCGTACTGTTGGAAAGAGTTCTTCTAAATGTACGTAATCAAATAACTTTTATGCCCGATGAAGCTCTTCTTCATTTTAGTATAGCGGTTAGAACTCATCTCAATAACATCTTTGGGGAAAATTGGGTTAGAAGATGTGGACCAATTCAATGGCCACCTCGCTCCCCTGACTTAAATCCAATAGATTTTTATTTATGGGGACACCTTAAAAGTCTGGTTTATGCTAGTCCCATATAAACAATAGAAGAGAACAAATAAAATTGTAAATGCTTGCGAAGAAGTGAGAAATAGACCTCGAATTTTAGCTCGAGTGCATCGTTTAATGATTCGTCGAATGAGAAGGTGTACAGAAATTGATGGTGGATATTTCCAACATTGGTTGTAGTTGTTGTTGCAATAAAAAGCTCCTAGAAATGTTTTTGATTTTTTGTTTTCCAAGGCACCTGCTATTTTTTTTCCAAAAATTAATAAACCATTTTGCCCAGTGGCATGCAATAAAACGGTATTTATTTTTTTTGTCGAAAACGAAGTGTGATACGAAAAAATACAAAAGGAAAAAAAGTTTTATTTTTAAATGCTTAATCAAACGATTAATATTAAAGTTGAAAAAAGGCAGTGGCGTACATTTTTTTGCAAATAATATTTGCTAAGATGTTCCCCGGGACGCCACTAGACCTTATAATTTTAATCTAATTAGTGCTAAATTAGCCTCTTAATACAACAAGTAATACTGCCAAATTTCAAAAGAATTGAGTATATATATTTTTTAATATTAATAAAAAATTAAAAAAAAATTTATCACCCTGTATCTTGAAAACTGTGCATTTCCGGACCCATGTTTATAAAAACGTTTTCTCATATGTTTTTACAAGGAATCACCCATTGAAATATCTCCCTTAAAATAAAAAAAATGTTATTTAGATGTAAAAACGTATGCATTTCATTGACAATTAGTGAAATACAATTAACAAACAATTAATAATTGATAGTTTTGACATAAAATTGATAATTGACAACTCGCTTTATGTGACATGATAAATGCATTACAATGTAGATATTTTAATTAATTAGTTACTACCCAGTAATATGTTGACTAAATAAAACGAATTAGTTTAAAAGGATCTATTGTCTCTTAGAACTGCCTGCTTGATCATTTTGTGTTTCTCGCAATTTCCCCACCAGGAGCCTCTGACGCATTTCTTTTTCGGTTTTAAAACGAAGCACTTAGTTTGGACGACGTTGAAAAATAGATTTCCCACCAGGTTTGCATCACTTGTTCCCACTCTTTTTAGGCAAGCGCGAAATCTGAAAGAAATAATAAATATTTTAAGTAAATGATATACAATAGTATAACATTTTAAAATTTAAAGCACAGTTAAATCTCAAAAGTATAGGTATAAATTGAAATAAATTTTACGAATACAAAATTACGAAAATTGCCAAGTAAGTAGATTAAATATAATTATTTTCGTAATTATTGAGTTTTTAGTCCTAATATTTATTTTAATCAAAAGACACGTATAGTATGATATTATTGACATAAGCTTATGATTTCCAAAATAATTTTTCGATTTCAATTATCCTAGAAGGATCAATTTTTATCAATTCATATTTGTCTGAATGTTCTACCTTGTCAGCTCGTGATACCTTATTTCGTTGGGTTATAGCATGGCTGTTAGATGGCGCCACGAAAAAAGTTTATTTGAATACTCGGAAACAACTAAGTTATATACACCCATAAACCTTACTTTAACTGAAAACTCTTAAAAATATTGTTGATATGTATTTAGCGACAACAGGTAATAGGAGGATTTGAAAATGAAGCTAATATTATGCTATTTACAATCTGAATTAAGTATGGAAAATAATGTCATCAAGATGTTGATGATCAAGTTAGATTTAGTTTTCGATCCTCTTTATGAAATCCTCCATAACACGCTGTCACATCGTTCGATCATTAGTCAGGATTTCCTGGCGACTAGTATTCTTCAATTCTATCAAGCTAGGAGGCTTGAGCATGAGCACAACTCATTAAATACCTTTATAGAAAAAAATCTTAAATTGAGAGGTATCCACTTTGGAGTCCACATTCCGAAACGTGAAATGAGTTATCCTATTGGCAGTATATAGCGTGGCACCATCTTGCTAAAACCACACATGCGTTGCGCTTGTCCTTTTTCTGCGTAGTTTTGGATTCAAAAAATGTTGGATCATGTGAACATAGCGATGAGAATTAACGGTGACAATTTGGCTAGCCTCTTCGAAGAAATATAGATCAATAATGCCAGTTCAATTAATGGCACACCATACTGTGACTTTTTCAGAATGTAAAGGTCGCGTATGGATATTTTGTTAGTTTTCAGAAGCCCAGTTCCTGTAATTTAGCTTATTTACTGCTTTATCTATATGAAAATCAGCTTCGTCGCTACATTAGCATTAGAAGGTGCTTGCATTTTCGTAGCGAAATCCTCACCATATTTAAAATCTCTTTCATTTAATTGCTGGACAATCTGTAATTTTTAGAGGTAACATTTTAGGTCATTATGCAAACTTTTTCTAACCGATTCAAGTTTAATATTTAGCTTAATTGCATATTTTCGAACTGACCGTGTGAGTGCTTCTAACAACCGCTTCTCTCACTCGCTCTACATTTTCAGAAGTTTTTCCGTTCTTTTTGGACCTTGTTACTTTTTTTTTCATGACACTGCCTGCTGTTCTTAAATTGTTTATCCTTCTTAAAATTGTGTTGCGAGATAGACCGGTTCACACCTACCAATATTAAAGTGAGTACAAAAAAGCGGCTGTGTAGTGATAACTGATACTCCATTTCGGATAAACATATGGCATGCAAGTATGCCATGTTCTACTCTATCTATACTGAAATGCCCCAGTCTAACCACCTCAAGTTTCGTACTATACTTTCTAAAAACATATGATTCCCGATTTTCACCCTCTACATAAGACTCTTAAGCAAACACCAATGCGCTTATTAGACAGAAAGGTCGAGAAAAATAACTTTAGATGATTCAAATAGACTTTTCTCAAAATCACTTGATGACAAAGAAGTCACCCTGACTGGACTTTTCTAGATATAAAAAGTTTAATTACATTACTTAAGCAAAGGAAAAATCTGGTCATTTTTTGCAACTAAATTAAGTATATCTCAAGAAGAAGGACAATTAGTTTAAATCTAGGTAAATAAATAGTAAGTAGTTTACTAGCAAGGATGAGAAAAATAGTTGACTTGCTTACCTACGCAGACCACAGGATAGTAATATTTCTCAATGACACATAATGCTCTGAATCATCAGATAGTTACAAGGAGTTCAAGACTCCTGAACTTGCCCCCAATTAATGTAAATTCTGCATATCTTCATATGAAGTTATTTATGAATTAATTTAGTTGATGGTTATTCTGTTTATACAAGCAGAATTAAATATTCCTCAATATAGGCTCAAATAAGGCCAAACACTTATCAAACGACAAGAAATAGCTGCATTAAGTCAATGTATGAATAATATGCTATTAGACAAAATAAGTTCTACATTACTTCTATGTATGAGCTTAGAAAAGTATGCACAGTGTTTCAGGTCGAAGTCGTGATAATAAAGTAGTGTTTTCAATAACAAGTACAATTAAGCGATGATACAATTCCGCCACACAAATTTTAAGTTTCACACATTTTTTTTATTTTAATTGTTCTACATGTAACAATTTAGTTTTAAGTCACTTTTTGCCAATTCATATTTGTTTGAATTGTTTACCTTATCGACTAGTGAGACCTTAATTCGTTGTTTTATAGCATGAATGTTAGATGGCGCAACGGTATAAAAATTAAAAGGAACGTATATATTTAAATAGTTTACCTTTTGAGATGCGTTCACTTTTTCATCTTTTGAAGCAAACTTTTGGATGGCGCCACATATACTTATTCCGAAGCAAAACACTCTAAAAGTCTTACGTACCCATAAGCCTTACTTTTACTGAGAACTCTTAAAAATATTGTTGAAATGTACATAAGACTTTTATAAACGATCATCAATACGCTTAGAATAGACAGGCAAGTCTTAAAATACATCTAAACAGACTTCTCTCAAAGTCACTTTACAAGGAAGTCACTCAGGCAACGTTTTTAGATATAAAACGTTCAATAACATTAATCACTGTTTGCAACTGGATTGAGTATATCTCAAGAAAAAGGACAATTAGTTCAAATCTAGGCAACAAATAGTCTTCAGTAGTCTTTTAGCAAGAATGAGATGTTAATCAAGAACACAATATTCACTGCCCAATATGAGATTAAACTAGACGAAAGTGTTATCAAAAGATAAGAGAAGGCTAAATCAAGTCAATATATGATATGCTATTATATGATAGAATAAGTTCTGAAGACTACTTCTTTAATAATCTTCTTAATAATACAAAGCTGTGCTATATTATCCAATATACCAAAAATTAAAAAAATATTGAGATAGTCATGTGGTAATAAAGGAAATCATTATCAATTATTCAAAAAAGTCGTTAGTTGAAAGTTGGCGATTAGTTGAAATTTAGGTAAGTAAATAGTAAGTAAGTAAGCAAGTGATCTTCTAGTCAAGATAAACGAAAATATTTCTCTGCTAATGCAGAGGCTCCTTTAATACGCATAGGAAGTTCAAAGCTCCTAGACTTACTTCTAATCAGTATATTAGCTGAATAATCAAGAGACAAGCAAAGGCTGTCCTAGAAAAGGCTGTAGTAGAAAATAGAGGAGGATGAACATACCAATAAGGAAAATCAGTTCCCACAAATCATTAGGAAACTGCATAAATGCCCTTGAAACTGTAGCTCTCGAACAAAGTAAGCATTAATAAGCAGAGATAAAGTAAGAACCAAACAAATACATCGAGGAGCGGTATGTGAAGTCTAATTAAAAAGGGCTAAGGTAAACAGATTAAAATTCAGCTTGGATGAGCTAGAATAGAAGTTGTCAGGTTGTAGTAGCAAAGAATATGCGTGATGCTCCAATTAAAAAATCTGGGCTAATCTAATATAGGGTTTGTAATTTAGTCGATAGTCGAAACAGTAATAATATATTATATATATCTATGTCTTTATATATTATTATATATGTCTTTACTATTCATTAATGTTATGTTAACTTCCCGGAAATTTAAAATTAATTGGTAGAAAGTTACAAAAAAAATCTTGACATAACAGGCTTGCAGCTCTTTTATAAAATCTCTGCGTCAGAATAATATATTAGATTTGAATTTTAAGAGCTTAACTTATATGAATTTCTAAAAGTTAAATGTTATATTCAACATGATCACTCTTATGAAGAAAGATATAAAAATAAAGAACCACTTTGCACAGCACTTAAAAACAGCATTTTATTTTTGGTTGATTCGACCCTTGATTTCGACATATGCCTGTATTATTCAATCAGAAGATGGCATTAGAAATCTCAGGTCTCTCTATAATAGTGGTATAAAGTAATGCGAATAGACTTTGTAAAAGAAAAGCTACCGTAGAGATAAACAATATTTATGATCAGCTAGTTTAAAAAAGAAAGGTAATTCAGTACTAATTACTACCGGCTTTAATGTCAATTTTCCATAATCGAAAAACATGAGAAATGTTTTATCCAAAAGATAAGCTTTATAATTATACAAACAGCTCATGTACGAGCCCAATACTTGATGTATGACGTAGTATTTCAATTGTACGCGCAACATTCTTAATATGCAAAGACCACATCTTGATCATGAAAAACAGCTAATAGTGGTTGAAATGATACAGGATGATGATGATGTGAAAGAAAGACATACTGGTCAATGAAGACCAACAGAACATCTAAACATGATCGGTTTATTGGCTTTGAATGTTAATAAACCCCAATATTACAGCCAACCATCTAAGAAATGAGCTTCAAAATTTTCCTCAAATTAGCATCATTGCCCAAATAATAAGAAGGTTACATGAAAACAATCTACACCAAATCTCCCGTTAGAGCTCCATTATTGTACCGTTGAATCGCGCAAGATCGCAGGGCATCGATCGAAGGACCCAAGAGCATTAGAATTGAAAGTGTGAAGAATCATTCAATTTTTTTACCAATGAGTCAAGGTTTGGTTCACATCCTAATTTAAGAAGACTGAAGGTGTGATGAACATTTGACAACGCCTCTCGCTTGCAACCAATCAAAAAGCTGACAAGTATTATAGCGGAACTTTAATGATTCGGACCAGAGTTTTGATAAGTTTTTGGACTAATCTGGGTCTCATTGAAGGGTTTTAAACAGCAAACGAATACTGAGATCAAACTCTAGAGCCCGTTGTTTATTCACGCGCTACAGAATTTAGTGAAAACTTAGGCCCGACAATGCACGTCAGCATATTGCAAGCACCGCTAGAAAAATTTTGAAACAGAACAATATTTAGGTATTATTTACCTGACTTAAATACTATTAAGTACGTTTGAGTTCTGTTGACAAAGCATGTTTTGAATAATTGCAAACATTTGCAAATATTGTGTTCCAGATAAGTTACAAATTGCTGAACTGTAAGCCAGATCAACAAAGTAACTTAAGCAACACGACATTGACAATTTAATTAGGAGCATGCTAAACCGATTTCGAGCTGTGGTGAAAAACAGGGGTAGTCATAACCTCTATTGACAAAAACTTCTTTTTTAATAATTTTTCTTTAATTTTGTTATTTCCAATTGTCGATATTTTACTTCATTAAATTATCATACATTATTAATCTCCTACAATGAATTTTGGTTTTAATAATAAATTATCATATATATAATATATGATAATTTATTATTATAATAATAGAAATTATTATTCAGCAGTGTTTCTAAATATCTAATTGTCTTTTAATACCTTTACCCCTTAGATCATTTTGATGTGTATATAAGTTAGTTACATTATTTAAAATTATTACCTTACCCTGTTCAAAAACTGCAGTTTTGGCAACTATTTCTGAAACATTGAAAATTACTAGTGTGAGGTAAATCTTTCATACTTCAGACGGTAATAAAATATGCTGCAAATAGCCACTTAACTTTCCTTTATCTCTTAGGCCCTGGTGATAAAATATTTGGCGTAGTGGACACTGGAACGGACATTTATCTATTTTACGAGATACTTAGTGGTATGGACCGGACATAATATTTAACGATTTATATTAGCCATATTTGTTACTAGAAAATATCTAAATGTATTAAGTTGAAATATCTGTTTACAATAATTAAAATTCTTGGTTGGTTTATATGGTTTAAACCGGGTGGCGTTGTATGCAATTCACCCATTATTGATTGAAACGTTACGTTATTATACGAATTTATTATAGTCTGTATGGCTGAACTGCCTGACTTGCTGACATTCGTATATTGGCATAATCGATGATGTTAAAATGGATTGTTCAAGAAAAGCATTTAACTGCCAAAGGAAAATTATCCTGCTACTAGTACGAGCGAGAAAAATTGACGCTAATGCCAATTTGCCAATGGTTTTTATAAATGCTAGTCCAGAGTCTGTTAATTGAAAACGCCATTCTATTTATCGATGGAGCAAATTTCTCAAGGTATGCTATGAACAGTATTCATAGCAAGTATTTTTGGGCAAAAGAAAATCGGTATTCAATACAATTTCTATAAACAATTTATAGCAAATATGTGAGTCGGTATTATTGGAGATTATATATGGCCGATGCGATGGATTTACGAGCAACTCTTATCAGAAACAAAATGTGGTTCTTGTACGATGGTGCACTGGCACACTTCAATATAGTGCGGCCATATCACACATGTCTACGAAAAGTAGTCAGGCATTTATGAGTAAGCATACTACATCAGAAGTGGTTGAACTAATATTGTGCGGTGTTTTGTACAAAGTTGGTGCTAGAATGGGAAAAAAACGATCAAGGAGGTCCCGATCTTCATCGTCCTCTAGTTCATCATCGTCCAGTACTTCATCGAATGACGCAAGGTATAGGAAAAGTCATAAGAAATTAAAACCAAAGAGGGACAGCAGACAAACTGTAAGTTATACACCTCCACGTCAGTATATCGACCAGCCATTAGTAGAACCAAGTATAATTTCAAGAGTGTCTACTATTATCCCCGATTTTGACCCTAAAACTATGGATATCATCGATTTGATAGAAATAGTTCAATACAATGCCAACACTTATCAATGGCCCGATAATCTAACAACTTTTCAAGCCTTAAATAAACTAAAAGGCACTGCAAAAATGTGGTATGATAGCTATATAGAGAGCGAGTTGGGGTGGTCTCAGTTTCCTTGGGCAAAATGGAAAAATATTTTAACATCTACATTTCAATTAAAAAGGGATGCTTTTAAATTATTAATGAATATTGTTAACCATAAACCTACTGAGGGCTGCTCATTATACGACTTTTATTTTAAGCATTTATCTATAATAAATAAGCTTAAAGTCAATTTTTCTGAAACCGATAAAATTTTCTTAATTTGTGGTGCCATTGGGGACAATAATATAACGTCAGCTGTTGACGCATCAAATATGTCAGAACTTAATACACTAAGCGCTTATCTGAAAAATAAATCCTATACATCTTTGCCTCTTAATAAACCTCATAACGTTAACATCTCCAAATTTAAACCAATTTCACATGACAGAAAAGATAAAGTAAATGTAGTACCTTCCACAAGCAGAACAATAGGGGTAGAAAAAGAAAAATTAGTATGCTTGGCTTGCGGAAAAAAGGGGCATGATCGTTCGGTTTGCCGTCATAAGTTTCAGACATGCAATTTCTGTCATATTCAGGGTCATATTGAAGTAAATTGCTTAAAGAAAAAACATAGCATATAGAATTGATAATTCCCTTCATTTCAAAAATAAAGAAAATATCCCCGATTGGCTTACACACATAAACATAAACCCACAAATATCCCCAAACAACTTAAACATGTTATACGACACCTTACAAAAAAATAAAGAATGCCTGTTTGAACTGCTAAAAATACTAGGAAAGGCACATTCAGTTTCTCTTTCAATCGAATTAACAACAAACAAACCGGTAGTACATAGGCCCTATCGTTGTAGTGAAAAAGATAAAACCATTTTTAGAAATATTATAAAAGAATTACTTGATGCCAAAATTATTAGAGAAAGCAAATCGCCTTATTCAAGTTCGGCCCTATTAGTAAACAAAAAAGATGTGGAAAAGAGATTAGTAGTAGACTACCGAGCATTAAATAAAATAACTATAAAAAACAAATTTCCAATGCCCATAATAGAAGAAATAATCGATAATTTATCCGACTATAAATTTTTTACAAACTTGGATCTTGCTTCTGGGTATCACCAGATTCCCATGAGTCAAGAATCAATCCTCTACACTGCCTTTGTAACCCCTGAGAGCCATTATGAGTATATCAGAGTACCCTTTGGGTTATGTAATGCGCCCTCGGAATTTCAAAGGTTTATGAATGAAATATTTTCTCCTCTTCGTCGTTATAAAGTGAGGCCATACCTGGATGACCTCTTAATTCCTTCCAAAACACTGTCTGAAAGTATTGACATTCTAAACAAGGTATTGGAAATTGTGAAAAATTATGGCTTAACTATTAAAATCAAAAAAAATCTTTTTTTTTACTGGAAAAAATAAGCTATCTTGGCTATAAAATAACTTTTAACAAAACATCACCTTCAGACGCTAAAATCAATTCTGTGTCTAATTTTCCTTATCCTAAAACACCAGTTAAGACAATTCTTAGGCTTGGTCGGATATTTTCGCAAGTTCATTTCAAATTTTGCACGCATGTCGGCTCCCTTAACATCATTGTTAAAGAAAAATTCAAAATGGACTTGGAACCATGAACATTCAAAAATTGTGGATTTTCTAAAGAAGCAAATAATATCAAAACCAGTTTTAGCAATTTTTAATCCTAAATTGCCAACATCTGTATATACAGATGCTAGTAGAGAAGGCTATGCAGGTATACTCACACAAAAATCAAATAATATCGAACATCCAGTCGCATTTTTTAGTAGACAAACGACTGAGCCAGAGAAAAACTATCATTCATTTGAGTTAGAATTACTGGCAATTGTAAAAACTTTGGAGAAATTTCGATATTATCTGATAGGCAATGAATTCACTATTTTTACAGATTGTAATGCAGTCAAAAATGCCTGGAATAAACAATCAATTATTCCACGTATTGCTCGTTGGATTCTATTTCTGCAAGATTTTCCATTTTAAATGTGCCATAAAGCAGGTTCTCAAATGCAACATGTCGACGCATTAAGCCGGAATTTTCAAAATCCAGAAAAAGAATCAAATGAGCTTCAAATCTGTCTTATAACAAAAAATGATTATTTGCGGGAGGCGCAAGACTTGGACCCTGATATTAAAGATATTAAAGATATCTTATTAAGTGGTGATGATACGGATAAAAAGGATATTTTTAAGAACTATGACCTTCGTGGAAATAAGTTTTTTAAAATAACTCCGTATTGTCGTAAATGGGTAGTACCTAAACTTTGTAGGTGGCAAGTCGTTAAAAATAATCATGATGATGTCGGACATTTTTCATTCGATAAAACTATTGATATTGTTGATAGAATTAAACGTTCATATTAGTTTCCTAAAATGAATCGATTTGTAAAGAAATACATAAGCGCTTGTCTACATTGTCTTTATCATAAAGAACATGGTGGTAAACAACATGGTTATCTACATTCTTTGCCCAAGTATGCTAGACCTCACCATACTCTGCACATGGACCACTTAGGACCATTTGTTGAAACCGAAAATGGTAACAAATATTTGTTAGTTATTGTGGACGGGTTTTCCAAGTTTACCTATATTAATCCAGTTCCAAATACTTCTGCTAAACAGGTGCTAAAACAGCTACAAAGCCTCTTCTCCATCCTGGGTAACCCCAGGCGTATAATAGCAGATGCCGGAACCGCATTTACATTGAGTGAATTTAAAAACTACTTAGATAGTAAAGGTATTCGATTGTTTACAACAGCTGTAGGCACACCCAGAGGGAATGGACAGGTCGAACGGGTCAATAAGGTGATCTTAGATGCTCTTGCGACGTCAGGGACTCCAAAATCGGTCAAATACAACAGGGAATAAATAGCACTAAACACCGAATCACACAATACACGTCCTCAGAATTACTTCTTGGCTTCAATCTGGCTTTAAAACTGACAGCAATCGACAAAACATGTCAGATGAGGAAATTCTGGACGTAACCAAAAGCCGCAAAAAAGCAGCTAAAAATCTCGAAGACAACCGAATTAATCAAAACCTTAGCTTTAATAAAAAGAGAGCCCCACCTCAATATTTTTTAGTCGGCGACTTAGTTCTTACAAAAGTTACTAGTTTTCCAGCCAACAACGAAAGTAAGAAGCTACTACCAAAGTTTAGGAGGCCTTTTCGAATAGTCGAAATTTTGCCAAATGATCGATATCGTGTCAAAGAGGACATCCACACTGAAAGATCACAGAAACCGTACGAAGGGGTCTTCAGTCTGGATAACATCAAACCATTTAGAATCCAAAAGTTATGAAGTCGTCATGTAATGAAAGTACAAAAATCGTTCAAAAACTGATCGCCTTCTTTGGCATAACTGATCGCCATCTTTGGCATAACTGATCGCCATCTTTAGCTTAACTGATCGCCATCTTTGGCATAACTGATCGCCATCTTTAGCTTAACTGATCGCCATCTTTGGCATAACTGATCGCCATATTTGGTTTAACTGATCGCCATCTTTGGCGTAACTGATCGCCGTCTTTGGCATAACTGATCGCTATCTTTGGCATAACTGATCGCCATCTTTGGCTTAACTGATCGCCATCTTTGGCGCAACTGATCGCCGTCTTTGGCAAAACTGATCGCCGTCTTTGGCATAACTGATCGCCATCTTGGCATAATTGATCGCCGTCTTTGGCATAACTGATTGCCATCTTTGGCATAACTGATCGCCGTCTTAGGCATAACTGATAAGCGTTTAGATCTTGGTCTAAAAAACCTTGTTTTCCTTTCTTCCAGAATCCTCACGAGGACGCAAGGACTACAGGATGGCCGTGCGGTCATATCACACGTGTCTACGAAGTAGTAATAGTAGTCAGGCATTTATGAGTCAGCATACTAACGACGAGTTCGGAGAAGGAAACAAGGAATGTTTTCGCACCGAGACGATTGAATATTACATTTTTTTATCTTTAAGTTTCGGGCAGAATAAATTAGAATTCCCAAGCGTAAACACGCAAAGGGTATTGCAACGTATTTTCGTATTGTCAAATTATTATTTATTGATCATAATTGTTGGTAACGTGTTCTTTATATATTATACATACAGTTTGTGAATTTGAAATAGGCTTTCATTACAAAAGCCCACAATAGAGATTAGAAAATTTTTCAATTAAATATTAAACAACCGATTAATAGATCGAGATGGACCTCAGCTATAGCCTTCTAGATTCCCAGACCGGAATAAGTTGGATTTTTTTTCTAGGCATATCTGGAAGCATTAATGAATCAAATCACACATAATAATTTCATGCGACATTATTTTTATTACTGGCAGTATTTGGCAACACAAAAAGAGTCCGTCTGTACAAAAAGCAAAGACTTGATGAAAAGTTCCTTTTACCAAGAGACAGATATTTTTAATTGTTTCTATTATGTTATTTAATTTTTAATATTTATATTTTATTGTTAATAAGCTAAAGGTCAAACTAAAATCAATAACAAAACCAATTAAACCATACGAGCCCCAAATTTACTCATACTTTGATAAAAAGTTTACGAAGAATATAAAACTTTGGCCTATCGTCAAAAATAATGATTTCATTTCAAAATGAACCATGTTCCTAAAAAAAACAACTTCCTAAAAAAAAACATTAATCTAGGTATACAGGGGGACGTTTAATTTTATATTTGGTTGTCAATCATCTCCTCCTCACCTCCAGCTAACCTCACTTTGATATATCAGATGGAAATCCTCATCGTGTGACACATTATTGTAAGCAGCATTAAAATGTCTATTTAACAGTACCAAAAAAAATTAAATCGCTTGACGTACCAGCGAATAGTGAACTAAAATGTCTGGTAATAATGAATATTTTATGGACATCATACTTGGTATCTCAAATGGCAATCCCATAGTGTTACGGGCATACATCGACCACCCAACGGTGTATAAAAAATGTAAGTTTATATACTTATAAACAATAATGGTGTAAAAAGGTGTTTGAAAAATAAACAATTTAATCAATCCACAGAATTTATTTTATTAAGTACTCAAAATGCTGGTTGCTCGTTATTCGCAAGACAATAATGAAGTCCGCTTTGAAATTCCTTAGGAAGATTGACAAATGTTTGTCTGCTAATATCTCTACATAAGCGAGTAATTCGATCCTTTAAATCATTATTATTCTCAGGTGGGATTTAATAAACTTTGCTTTTTAAATACCCCGAAAGGAAAAAATCAAGTCTGGCGACCAATTGTATTACAGAAAAAAAAAATAGAATGTTGTTGTTTATTACTAAATTATTTAATCAACTTAAGGGTGGCTTATGGCAAAATCGGAGTATCCGGGGTTTAAAATTGCCTCGAGCTAGCCCACGAGAGTAGTGTGGGTAGACTTTACTGAATATATATCTATAAGCGCCACCTGCTTTGCTACCCTCATGCAATGATGATACCCTCAAAATTTTGCCTTAATATGGCCCTAAACCGAAAGCAGGAAATATCCCTAGATAATTTAAACCACAACTAATTTAGGTCAGTAAAAGGAAGTATTAAAAGGTAATCCCTAAATTAAGTTTTAGTATATTGACAAATAACCTAACCTCTAATTATCAAAGTTCAAATGTGAATCTGTCAAAAACTAAATAAAGAAATTGACATTAATCATATGAAATCTACAAGTTTACTAGAATTAAGCAATTTGTAAAAGTTGAATAAAGTGATAAAAACCAGCGGTTTATGGATAAATAAATACGGTACAATTTATAATATACCTCGCATATACGTGTACACTCAGTTCCCAATAAAGATTATGGTAACAAGGTACCTCAAAATTTAAGTAAATAAATTATTTAATGAGTATTAACAATTGCAAAAATAATGTGTGTGACCTTCGTTTTGCACTTCTAAATGGTTATTTTACTCTGTGATACCTGTGGTCCTTGTTCTCGCCCTGGTTGATGACTAGTCGGCCATGGGGCCCACCTGGTGTGTCTTAGGAAGGACAGTGTCTTCTGTGGTGGTTGGACAAAGTGATCCAGCCAGTACTACACCCTGTAATAGATTTCAGGATATCCAGAAGAAGCTCAAGTGTGTCCGATGGGGCTCAGACCCTCAAATTCCATCAAATCCTTCACAATATCAGTGATGAATTGAACTAATATATGAGAAAAGGCACAAGAACCAAATATATGAGAAAGACCATAAAAGGGGGCAATTAGGAAAAAAAGAAGAAAGAGGAAAACAAGAAAAAGGCCTAAAAATAAAACTACATGTGAGAAACTAAACTGAGGAATTTCTGAGGTGAGCAACATAATTTTTTATTAAAATTTCGCTTTAAAAAGTTGGATGTCTTTATAAACTTTAAATTAAAATTAACATAAATGCAAATATTTATTGGGTTATAAGAAAAATTATAAGAATAAGTTGACCATGTGCCATGTGCAACTTACGTAGGTTGGAATGGGGCCTTTCTTTGGAATTTTTATGACAAAATAACACAGGAAACCTTAAAAACTTTTTAGTCTGTTTCTTTAAAACTGCCCTCGGCAAAACTTTAATTTAACTCACAAAAAAAAAATCGGACCTAGATAAGGTATTTCCTTTGTAAATCCGCTCAAAGCGAAACCAGCTGAAGTCTTTAATTTTCAGCTGAATAATGACCCATTATTTCAAAGACGTCGAAATGGTTCTCCTCCAGATTTTACCATGTTTACGTTATCTGTCAACCTTGTAATCTTACTGAAAATATAGACAACTCCTGTATGAAATAAGTAGTACTGTAAGTATGTACCAGCTACAATAAAACTTAAAGAGTTCTTGAGAAGAAAATCAATATTTGGGTTTGACAGTTACTTTGTTTACAATTTTATTGAAATGAAGATTCACTAACTTTCCCTACAATAAAATTATGTTAAAAGAAAGAGCAACAAATTTTGCTCAAAGTCTCGTTCTAATTTTCAGATCGACATTGACCAAGGCAACCGAAAGAAATCAGACACCTGTACAACCTCACAATGCAAGATCAAAGTACCAACAATATCAACCCAGTCAAGATTATGCTTTAATATGAATTTTATTCTTAATAAGTAGTTACTGTTATAAAGCAAAATATCCTATCCATTAATGTTTATATTCTGTTCTGATATATTTATATATATATTTGCCATTTAAATACATTTGCAATATATATGGTTATTTTCTAAACTAATCAACATTTTATAATTATTGAAACCTATACAATTATGTTTGATTTTTCTATGGAGATTACCCTTTCTTATAAGCCCAAACCCTGTTTGCTTGCTACTTTTATAATGACTAATCTAAGATTTTGATAAATGAAAGAAGCGCTTTATTAAACTATATTAAAATATTTCAAATTTGAATACATTGAGTTAAAGTTTTATGCTCACAAAAAAACCCTAACAATTGCACTATGCCTGCCAATCCACATTCCTGGAAACTGTCAAGGCGTAGTGGGGGAGAGCTCCGTCTTGTTAAAATTATAAATTATTTGAGTTTAGTATGCCAACACCAATTTCACCAAAACCAACATCATTTCGCAGTTAAAAATTTATTATCCAAAATAAGTCCTAAGTTTCTGTCATAACTTTTAAAGGCAATATTGTCATTTCCCATTTTCAGAGAGTTACTTGCCCCTAAAATTGGGTATCATATGAGCAGATGATAGCAGATAATACCTATAGCGGATATAGCAGATATACTCTGCGATGATATCTGGATATTATCTGCTATCATCTGCTCATATGATACCCAATTTTAGGAGGAAGCAACTCTTTCTCTTTTGTATCATCTGCATAAATGTGATGTAGACAGGACCAAAAAATTTAATAATTCTGGAGCTAAATATTGGCTATAGAGTAAAGAATATTGAGCCCTGAGGAACTGTAACAGTTACTTTTTGTAAGTCTAAAATGTTGTCATCTGTTATTACCCTATTACTTAAAAAGGGTAAAATAAGTTACCAATATAACATAAGATTGCAAGCTATAGTTAATGATTAATCGTAGCAAACGTTTTAGTGTAATCTAATAAAATAACTATATCATCTGCAATATTAGTCTTGCAACTATATCCAGCTCTAAACCCAAATTATTTGTTTGGAAGAATATTATTTTTCATAAAATTCCATAATATTTTCTAATATTTTTGAAAGAATAGGCAAAATAGATATTGCGTGCAAGTGACTATAATTGGTAGGTGACATAACTTTTCTTATACTACTTATTTTATTAGATTACACTAAAACGTTTGCTATAATTAATCATCAACTATTGCTTGCAATCTTACTTTATATTGGTAACTTATTTTATCCCTTTTTAAGTAATAGAGTAATAACAGATGACAACATTTTAGGCTTACAAAAAGTTGAGACTCCAAACAATGATTCTTCTTGGGCCCTGATGGTATTGACTCCTTCCACAATCTTTTGCCACAATTCCTGATGGTTATTTATTTTATTTTTATACACAAGTGATTTCAAGTAGCCCCAGAAATAAAAATCTAAGGGATTAAGATTGGGACTACGCGCAGGCCACGGATATTCACTACCTCTACCAATCTATTTATGAGGATAAATTTCGTCCTGTAAAAAGTAATTTCTGACTTGCAGTGAATAATGTGCCGGTGCACCATTGTGCATATACCAACTGTCACGTCTTAAATTTAGGAGCACATCTTCTAGAAGAATGGGTAGATCATTCCTCAAGAAATTTAGATAACGTTCTCTATTAGGCTTAGCTGGCAATTCAAACGGTCCGACAATACAATGCCCAAAGATACCACACCAAATATTTATTGAAAACTCATGTTGAAAATGGTAATCTTGAAAAGCATGAGAATTTTCCATTGAATAGATATGATTGTTACGCCAATTAAAAACACCTCTCCTTGTGAACGTGGCTTCATCCGTAAATAAAATTTTATTACAAAAAAATGGCGATCACAATTAATTCGAAGCGAATTACAAATTATTCAATTGGCGCTCTCTTAAAAATTGACTGAATTGGAGTCTTGCAGGAAAGTCTTAAGGAAGAAGATTTTGAACTGGAGTGAAATGATACGGATACAGTTTTTCTTGACGTATAATTTTGGACACCGGAGATTTCCTTACACCAGTGGCTGCCTCAATACGTCTTGTGCTGGTTTCAGGATTTTCGAACAAAATTTTATCTTCCATATCTGCTACAATTATCCTTGGTCTTCCAGCATTTACGTTTTTTGAACGAAATGAGCTCGTTTCGCCTAATCTATCGTACAACGCTTTAAATGTTTGATGATTTGGCTACCTTCTATCCGGATACAGATCTAAATAACGCTGCGCTGCTCTTCGACTACGAAAATTTTCTTGAGCATATACACATACCATATCCCGCATCTGAGCATTAGAAAAATCATTGTGACGCGGCATTTTTAAGTGAAAATAACACAACAAGAATACCAGCTTTAGCCAAATTAAAGACTTACTTATTAATACTTCACCTTGACAGATCGTAGTTATGATGTGTTCATCCTAGGCAAAGCCTACTTTGTAAAACTCCGATAATAATTTGTTCATACGCAACCTAATACAAAAATACGTTTATTTCGGTCTACTTTTTGGAGATTAAAAAAGTATACCTTTTTTGACTAGAACTAAATGCTGTTTTAATATTTTCATTCGCAAATGTGCGCACAGGTAGGTCAAAAAAGTTATGACCATTTTAATCACTCAATGTTGTTGTATGTGTCGCCATCTAGTGGTAATGGGAAAAAAGATATCATATTCGTGTTCCTCATCCCAAATAATAAAAGTACGCCAAATTTTAGGTTAATCTGTCAAGTGGATTCCAACATATTTCAATAAATGTTTGATAAAAAATTAGTTTTAACACCCTGTAGAACGAAAACCAATAACATTTTGCTAAGCGATATTAAGCTCAAATGATTTATTTTTATCTCAGGTATCCTAGATTAACCTATGTCCAATTAATTACGGGACACCCTGTAGATGGACCTAAGTTTTTAAATTTTTTCTTACTAGTAGTAAATAGTAAAATATTGAGTCTCGTTCATTGTAAGACGAATTGTATAGACACCGGCCTCGCTGTATTTTGTTTTTATGAATTTGAACGTAAGTATTTACTAACACAAAAGCAATCACTAGTTTGGATTTTCGATAGGTCTATATTCAGATAATTTGTGGATACTTTATAGATTACTTATATTTTCTTTAGGAAACTAACAGTGTAATTTTTTCCGTACAGTTAGGAATACTCCACTTTCTGAAAGGCTTTTTTTGTTTCTGTTTTATTTTTATTTTGTTTAAAACTTAAACTATTCAATTTACACCACTAACGAAGTTGAGATTTTAAAAATAAAAAATACAAACCAAAATTAATTGAATTGGTGGGTATTACCATAAATACATATAAAGTAGAAACTAATTAATATGTTTTGCTTGTAAGCAGAGGATGTTTAAAAAATAATGCATAACCTAATTGGCTCTGAATACAAAATAATTTTTATGGCTTCAACAATTAAGAATTTTTTGAACAAACCTGAGGACTTTGGAAAATTCTATCTAAATAAATCGCCATATAGGATAAAAAACTAAAAACATAAATTATAATAATTTTAATTCATTTCAAATTATATTACAAAAAAATATACAAACACTATTTTATATTCCTTAGCTATACAAATACGAGATGAAACTAAAATATCAAAAATATAAAACTTTAGGAAAATTTATAGGATAATAATTACATCCACTCAGTAAAGACATAAAATAAATCATATTTTAGACCCCATTATTTACATTTAAGAATAACCTTTTTATGTTCGGTCGGATTGCTTAGCCACAAACCCCGATTGTTAGTTCGCAATTTATTGGCTGCATATTAATTTCGGCTTGTAAATTATATCCCCCGGCAAGCAAATTAAAAAACAGATCATATATTAGCCGTGAAGTTTTGGCATAATTAAGTGGGTGTGGACTAACAAGTTTAATCAAAAAATAATAATTATTATTGTTTACGTTTACATATATATAAATTATATATGTATTTGATATAAATTGTATGCGGATAGGACGAGATGTAGTTGAATAAAATGCGGTGATAAAGGGGCGGAGAGACAAAATGTAAAATAGCTCCACCTACCAGTAACGCAAAAACACGCGGATTTTGGAGCAGGAAATCATGAAAAAAGGGAGAGCGAATAGCATTTAAGGTCCAATGTTCAACGTAGGGAAGTGTAAACGTTTAGAATTATATGGATACAAATTTTGCTTAGGGGTTGGCATTTCAATTTAAGTAAAGTGGGTAAAGAGAAAGTATAGTTACATTCAATATACAGGATCGCACGTAAATTTAAGGGCATATTCATTGGGTGAAAATATTGAAGAAACTGCCTATAAACCGATGTTTAAAGTATTTTGAAATCTGTTGCTTACTGATTCTAGTGTTTCAATGTTCTAAAGAATATATGATAGAAACTATAGAAATAAATTACGTATATGAGTTAGCTAGCAGTAATGTAGACCAAATCAGTAGTATTTAATACCACCAGTCTTTTTCTAATTGATAATGACAGAAAAGTTAAATATAGACGACGTCACACTAATTTAATTTGGGCATCTGTCAAACAATGTAAATAGTAGGTGACAAGAGTTGTGGTAGGTAAAAAGCAGGAGTTTTGATAGGTGTTCAAAATAAATTATAACTGGCGGTGACTATATATTAATAGCAAATTTAACTGAAATTTATAAAAAGAATTTTGCTTATTCTTCAATATTTGTCACCAATTTTTTTCAGAGATTTATTGTTTGTTGTGAAAATTCTTGATATATGCAACTTATGCGAGCATCAAAAGTCTTGACTAGTACATACAATACTTTCAAGGTATTTTTTTTTTTTTTTTTTTATAGTAAACACATGCACAAGAGGAAAGTCCTATGTCACTCTTGGAGTGGTGCTTGCGCGAAGATATTTGTGGGCATTTATTTTGAATCGCTGTAGGTTGTATACGTCGGGAAATATGTGAGATGGAAGCCCGTTCCACAAAGAAGATGTTCTCCAGATGAATGAATCCCGATACAGCGACGTCCTTGGGGTAGGCAGGTGGACTCGATTAATAAGGTACTATGGATATTTTTATTCATTTTGCGCAAAGTCCACAATGCTGTTTAGACGTTTTGTTCACAATTGAAATTAACTTCAAAAGAAACTTTTATATTAATCTTTTATTAGTGGATCAAGATTTCTACGTAATAAGCAGCAATTTCTAATCACGTTTTATTAATTATTGTTCTGCGGCTAGGATTTTACTATATATTTCTGATTTAGAACATTGAAAGGCTAGAATTAGTCTTGCTAACGGAAATTCATTGCAAGCATCTAGAATGTATCCTCAACGAATTGCCCCTCATCATACACCTTTATTTACACGCCTTCATCAAAGTCTACGAGAAATTGGAACTTTTCAACCAAGAAAACATGATTGTGGTCGCCAACGCGATATTAGAATACAGGAATTGGAAGAGGCAGTACTTAATTTCATTGATAAACAACCTGATACCAGTACTAGAAAAATTGGTCTGCAGCTACATGTCACACGTACAACGAGTCAAGGCTTTACTATTACCACGAGATTTTCCTAGGCGTTTTGAATTTTCATGTTGGATGTTAGAAGTCATTGAGGAAAACCCTCAGTTTTTAAGGCAGATTCTGTTTACCGACGAAGCTAATTTTTCAAGAGAGGCAATCAATAACTACCATAATAACCACAGTTGGGCAGATGAAAATGCCCATGCCTTTGAAGCTAATCATCAACAATAATTTTCTTTAAATGTATGGGTTGGAATCATTGGAGCCCACATTTTCTTCCACAGAGATTGAATGGGGAAACATACACTCGTTTCCTCTAAGACATACTTTCAGGACTTCTTGAGGTGGTACCCCTAGATGTTAGAAGAGTAATGTGGTTTATATACGATGGGGCTCCTGCCCAGTTTAGTTTATTAGCACGTCGTTATTTAGACGAAACATATCCAAATCGTTGTATAGGCCGAGGCGATCTTCAGTTTTGGCCACAGATATGAACCACTAGATTTGACCACATGGAGTCATTTAAATTTCAGAGAGATCAGATTTGTTCAGAAGTAAATGAGAATTACAAAAATATAAAAAAAGTTAAACAAAGTGGCGCACCATATTTTTCATCAAAAATATTTAGTATAAACCTTACACAAACGTCACTGGTACAAATTTAAAAAAATTATTGAGCCTAAAAAAATGCCTTTTGATGCATTAAAGATGCATACCAAAGTTTATTAAAATATCTCCAAGGGTCTTACAGGTATTATAAAAAAACATATATTTTTCTTTAATCTTTACCACCCGGTATCTCAAAAGTTACGCCTTTTAGGACATACGTTCAGATAAAGTTTTTTTCTTAGAATTTACCCAAGAATCAGCCCCAGAATTTGTTCGCATCTATTTATTTACTAACATTTTGATATGTGTATATCAACACATATCAAAATGTTAATTTAACTTATTGATTTTGCAAAATTTTGGATTAAAAATAAAAAGTAGAAATGTGTATTCTAAGCCCAAAAATAACATCTTTTAAGCAAAGAAAGTTTAACAGCAAGTTATTCAAAACCAACAAAATTATTAAAATATAAAATTAGTTATTCAATTCCAACAAAAGTTATTCAGCAAGACCACAGGAAAAAAAGCTGATATCATATTGCGAAATTTTATGTTGACAAACGGCTTTGTATTTACATTCAGCATTTGCGAAGATCTATGTTTTTTTTCAATTTTTCTCAAATAAATACCGATATTGTCATAATATCATATCAAGGGACCATCGTCGTCATAAATGTAGAATAATAAAAACTTTAATTTATATTAAAATGCTTTTTATTAGATAAATACCTTTATTCTAACGAAGTACGTTAAAAAACGGATAAAGAGTTCATAAACGGTAATATTTTTCTTATAATTTAAAGCATCGTATATTAATAACAAATATTTATCATGTAAATATTTTTTGACGACGTCACTGGTAAAGATTACTTGTGTCGGAGGAATCAACAATACGCTCGTGCGGCGTTGCGATATTATTGCCTTTTTCTCTAATATACGTTTTCTACATTCATTTAACTTTGAATGTTACCTACTATATAGAGTATCTTATCATAGTTTATGAAAAAAAGGCTTTATATTTTATTGAAGAGGAATAATATTGTTTCGGGCTTGTTAAAATAAGTGGCAAATTTTTATGATATTGTAAAGTGTGTTTTTTTGCTATATCTACATAAGCATTTAGCATCATTGCATCAGAGAGGTTACAAGCAAAAAAACAGCCCATAGTTCCATGGCAACGCTCATTCTAGCCTCTCAATATTTTAAGATTTCTGATTATTTACTTATTTTACTGGGTATTACTTCACTACTTAAGTAAACAAATCAACTTAAAAATTACTATCCCATACACTCAATTATTGAAAAGAAGAAGAAAATATTTAGAAGATTAAATATTTAGAAGAAATACGAACTTAAATCTATAATGTCACTTTTCGCTATATTTTAAATCAAGTCCAAGTCCAATAAATCTTAAATATAATAATTTACTTAAAATATAATAGATTTTTTTATATACCCGGAAGCTGAGCTTTTATCTATCGACCTCTGAGCTCGTTTTTTTCCGTTCAATATACTACTAACTATTTTTTCATTGAAATTGAAAAAAAAAACGAAAAATCTATTTAATAAATAAAAAGATCTAATTTTAACCAACGCTTCAGTAGTTAAATCTACTTCCATTATCGAGATAAATAAAATAAATTAAAATTCAATATATAACACTGTATAAAGGGTGTTTCATTAATATTGCGAAAAAATTCAGGGGGAGTTTCCTTGAATAAAAATAAGAAAATAAAGTCCCTATAAACCTATGTCAGCAAATGCCTAATTTCTAAGATACGGGGTGTTATAGTTTTATTTTTTTTTGTTTTCTCTTAATAATTTTAGTAGTTATGAAGATATTTGAACGAAAATTGACATCTGGCGGTTTTTTGATATGGAAAATTCAAATTTAATGTTATGAGGGTTTTCACTTGTAGAGGGCATACACGGTTTTTTATACTTTAAAGCGTGATAATTTTCTTATGGTTGCTTAAATATTTTTTTTACAAAAAAATAAATGTATCTATCATTTTCACGTAAAAAAGATATCTTGGTCAAAGTCGCTACGAGCCAGCGTTTTCGAGATTTTTCGGATTAAAATAATAAATGCATTACATTTTAACGTTTTAGATTCGAGATATCATCAGCTTTAAATATGAAATCTGGAGTTTTATTCACTATTAAATGCTCTTTTGAAACTGAAATAAATTTCAATATTTTATTAAGTTTTATTTTATATTTTTTTTGTTACAAAATATTTTTTATTTAGTGAAAAAAAATTAGTTTTTACGATAAATTCCTGGGTGAAACATAAGTTATAACAGTTGTTCAAAATGTGAACCTTTAACTGCAATACAGGCCTCTATTCTACGACGCATCGCTTGGCAACCTCGTTCAAATATTCCGGATGTGTGTTTAATTGTTTCACAGGATGCGATAATGCGGTTTCGTTATTGTTCCACAGTATCTACTGGGGTTGTATAAACCAAATAATTAAGGTGACTCCAAAGGAAAAGGTCCAAGGAATTAAGGTCTGGAGATCTGGGAGGCCAAGGTTCAGTTTCTCCTCGGCCTATCCAACGATTCGGATACACTGTGTTCAAATATTCACGTGCAACTAAACTGAAATGAAGTGGGGCTCCATCGTGCATAAACTACATTTGCAACCTTAACTGCAATGGAACATTCTCCAAAAATTATGTTCAAGGAAATGACGACAAACTTCTTCAGTAAGGCTCAATGGCGATAAGAATGGGCCTATCAAATGGTCTACAACAATTCCAACCCATACGTTAAGAGAAAATTGATATTGATGACGGCCTTTTAAAATTGCATAAGGATTCACCCATAGGTGATTATTGTAAAAGTTCATTGTGACTTCTCTGGAAAAATTTGCTTTATTCGTGAATAATATTTGTCTTCAAAACTGGGGGTTTTTGCCAATTTTTTGTTGTATCCAATGGCAAAAATTTAGTCTTAATAGTGCTTGTACCCGCTGGATATGATAAGGGTATAGAAAGTTATTCTTTAAAATTCTGAAAACCGTAGAAGGACTTAGATTTAAGTTTAAAGCAATCTTTCTAGTGCTTGTTGCAGGATTTTCCTTAATTTCATGAAGCACATTTTCTTCTACTCGTGAAGTTGCTGCTGTGCGCGGTCTCATGCTACCAGTAGTTTGTTGTTGAAAACTTCCAGTGTCACAAAGGCGTTGATGGAGACGGGCAAATATCGTATGATGCGGGATAGCACGATTAGGATACTTCTCCTCATAAAGACGCCTAGTTGCTATTGAGTTGCCGTTAGCCAAACCATAAATAAAATGCATATAATTTGCGATATTTTTTTTTTTTTTAAATCATCTGACTTAGCTCGTGGGCACGCCCCTGACATTTCTAGGCCAGATGTGAGAATTCCAAAAGGTACCTTATAAAGTGACTAACAAAATGTAAAGATTTCAATATATTCGGTAAATGCGTTTATGAGATATTAATAAAAAAACGATTTAAAAAAAAAAGTTTAATACCCTGTATCTCGAAAACGAAACATTTCCGGACATATGTTTAAATGAACTTTTTTACTTAAAATATGACAAGGAATCACCCCTTAAAATTAAAGTCATCACTTATGTTACACCTTGCATTTTGCATTAAATTAGAACGCAAATACCTAGGAATGTTCCAAAAATATGCACAATGCTATGTTGATAATATTCAAAAGATCATCGTAATTAGGACATATCCAATCATCATTTATCAATTTTCTTATAATGTACAGGGTGTCTTTTTCCATTTTGGGTAATTTTGCAAGACATCTCCGTTATTTCTAGAGTTAGAGAGTTGCGATTTTCGCGACACTATGCTATTTTCTCGTAAAACTAAAGATGATGTTAACAACATTTTCATAGCCCTTTTATTTTTTTTAAGATACAGGGCATTTTTGAAATTTTTGCATATTAGGTCTCCTGTCATATCTCCGTTATCTTTAAAGTTTTTGAAAAAGTAAAAATTCATTCTTGTAGATTTTTTTCCGTAGAATCCAGTAGTGTAGATATATATTTTTTTAATCAATAGTTTCTGAGTTATAACCCAAACTTATGTTTTCTTTAATGGAACACCCTGTATATTTATAATTCATAATATTGGCCTTTTTTTTACCTTTTCAAAAATATATAACAGCACAACCTTCTTTATCTGAGTAGATGGCTTGTGATAACAATATAGACTTATTTTCAAAAATACGCAAATAAATAACAATTTTCTACATTTAAATGATCAAATTCATAATTTAATGGGAGGCCATGGTTATTTATAACAAGAAACAAAAAAATTACAAATAAATTGTTTTTTATTAAATTAACATGTTTCTTTAAATTAATTGGTAACATTGATTTATATCTTTCTGTTATCAAGCTTAAGCTGAATTAATATTAGTATACTTTGTATTATTTTATTTTTGTAAAATTGGTGGATACCGTTAATAAATAAATAAATAATTTTATAGGGGTATATACAAGATCAAGTGTATAAAAGACAATGCAATAATCTCATAGAACTTCAAGACGCAATTCATTTAGCATTTTAAAATCTGAGGAGATAAATTATTATTTTGAATGCTATACAAAGGCTTACACAGATGTTGTACCAATTTTGTACCAGAGAAGATGTTGGTCATTTTGAACATCTCTGGTAAAAATGTTGTTTTATAACATTGTTGTTTTGTTATATAGTTGTTTTCTTATAGTGTTTAATAAATTTATATATTTGTTTTTTATGTTCCTTTGTTACAGAAAGAATAAGAATGATGCAATTCCCCATTCGTCATTATTAATTTGTAAATTTTTATTTGTCTATTATTGTTATCTATGGCCTACTATTATTAAATAAGCTTACCTTGAATATAAGTTTAGTACTTGTAAAAATAAAGAAGTTTGGCAAGGATTGAAAAAAATTGGTGTTTCACAGAAAAATAAAAAACAACTTCCAATTTTTCTACAGAATGTTGAAGAACTTAATAATTTTTTTACGAATGGCAATAATAATAACAATATTGTTGATGCTAATTATGTTAAATATTTTAAAGAACATAGAGTTGTCGCAAATGAATTTAAATTTAACCTAATAACTCAAGACTTAATCGTAAACATTCTAAAAACTATAAAAAGCAAAGCATTTGGGGTCGATAACTGAAACATAACTCTTATCTTACTTTGTTGCCCTGCTATTATTAATCCATTATGTCATTTAATAAATATTTGTTTAGAGGAAAACTACTTTCCAAAAAAATGGAAGCAAGCCAATATTATTCCTATACCAAAAATAAAAAATCCAACTGAATTTGGCAATCTTCGATCAGTCTCCGTTCTTTCTGTTTTTTCTAAAGTAATTGAGAAAATTATGGAGCAACAGATATTGGACTATTTAAAGAATAATAATTTGATTCCTGAATATCAATCTGGCTTAAAAAAGTAAGTAAAGGGTATAGCTGTGCCACCGCGTTGGCTCAAGTGTCTGATGATATATTTAGAGCCCTTGATAATAGTCAAGCAACCGTATTAATTTTACTAGATTTTACTAAAGCTTTCGATATGGTTAATCATCAGATACTTTTATCAATTTTGCATTATGTGGGATTTTGTGAGTCGGCTGTAACTTTAATATCTTCTTTTTTGTCAGATCGTAAACAGCGGGTGATTTTGAATGATAATGAATCGGGGTTTCTAGACGTAGTCAGCGGTGTTCCGCAGGGTAGCATTTTGGGCCCATTACTCTACACACTTTACACATCTCAGATAACAAAGAAGATAACATATTTTAAACATCATAACTACGCGGACGACACCCAGATCTATTTCTCTTTTAAAGATACTGATGTTTGGCAGGCTAATATAAAAATTAATGAAGACCTTAACAATTTATTTATAGAAACGCAAAAGTTACTTTTAAAAGTTAATCCCAATAAGTCCACAGCCATTCTTTTTTGTAGTGATAATAAACGAACAAATATTTTAAATAACTTGCAACTTTACATTAATAATGATAACATAACTTTTAAAAATTCTGCGAAGAATCTTGGACTTTTAATGGATTACAAACTAAGATTTAAGGACCATGTTACCCTTAAAATGAAAAGTGGGTACTCCGCACTGAAAATGATTTATTCGCAAAGGGATTACCTGAATTTGCCTATAAGAAAAATGCTTTGTGAAACATTGGTACTATCCCAATTAAATTTTTGTGACACCATCTATGGCCCTTGCCTTGATTCTTCTGACTCATATAGAATACAAAAACTTCAGAATTCCTGTCTTAGGTTTGTATATGGCATAAGAAGGAGAGAACATATTTCACATAAGCTAAAGGTTGCGGGGTGGTTAAATATGTACAATCGTAGAGTGTTGCATCTTATTTGCTTCTTTTTCAAAATTCTTAAGTCAAGGATTCCTTCATATTTACATCGAAAAGTTAGATATCGGACTGACGTGCACAACTTGAATATTAGAAGAAAACAATTATTAACTATTCCTTCACATAATAAAGAATTTTTTAAGAGATCGTTTTCTTACTTAATAGCACACTATACTAACAAATATTGTATAAATGATTTTACCATGTCAGAAAAAACTTTTAAGATGAAAACTAAACTAATTCTAATAAATCAATAACAAATTACTCACTTAGAATAATAAAAAATTGTTTTTTATTTTTTTTTTAAATTATAAAATCGAATTATTTATATGTGCCAACCTTTTCCTTGTCCAATTCCAGTTCCTTTTCCTATTCTCTCCTTATCCCATCAGTATGCTTTTTATTCGTGTTGTATTAACTTTCTCCTTTTTTTCTTTAACTTGGAAAATGCTTTTGTTTATTATTTATAAGTGTCATTTATAATTTATAATTATTAAATATATATAAGGCCTCAACAGAATTCAGGGAATCTCGCAGGTGTTGTTCCCTGGAAGTGTGAAAACATGGCCTATTAGTCACCTTCTGGAATTTTATTTGTATTTGTATAAAATTTAAGTTCTATAGATATTTTTTAATTGTTTCAATACACATTAAATGTGCTCTTTGTAAAGAACGAACTATTCAAGATGTGATATGCATTTGGTTTATAACAGAATTGTAATTTTTTATTTTTCTGGTGATTAATAAAAGTCTTATTATTATTATTATTATTATTATTAAATTATGCATTTAATTTAGAAAATTCTTAGTTATTTGCGTATTTTTGAAAATAAGTCTATACTGTTATATATTTTTAATAAGGTAAAATAAAGACCAATTTTATGAACTATAAATATATAGTGTTCCATCTAAAAAAACATAAGTTTGGGTTATAACTCAAAAACTATGAATAAAAAAATCTATAAGAATGAGTTTTTACTTTTACAAAAACAGTAAAAATAACGGGGATACGACGGAGTTCCCAAAATGCAAAAATTTCAAAAACGCCGTGTATCTTAAAAAATAAAAGAAAGAAAATTTTGTTAACAGCATCTTTAGTTTTACGAAAAAGTAGCACAGGTGTCGCAAAGACCGCAACTCTCTATCTCTAAAAATAACGAAGATATGCCGCAAAAGTACCCAAAATGGGACACCCTGTACAATATAGATAGTCATTATTATCGATTTTACTATCCTCTATATACAATTTCTCTTATTCACGTTTTAGCGGTGATCAGTGAACCATAAAACAAATAAGATTTTTTCTAGCCCAACCTATAATAAGGATATTCTTTAAATGCTTCTGCTGGCGGTAAAGTCACAAAACCCGTGATTATTCTATAAAGTTAAAAGCCATGAAAATTATTTTAACAAACTATCATTATTAGTAATTTCCTTACCCACTTCTTGCGACCTTTTCTTATGCATATTTGCTTGAAAAGCGCACGTTTAATCTTAAGGTCTAAAATGCATATTTAACTGACGGATTATATAGTGGATGTTTCAAAATATAGCGTTTCTCCTAAATCCTTGATCTAAATCTTTAGGTAATAAGGCAAAGTGGTTAGATTGTTAATTAGCTGTTAAAAGTTACCTGCAAATATGCATGCTTCAGATCTGGCGAGAACTTACAACACTACTAGAAACAATTAGATCCGTTCATGAGTAAGTTTGGAGACAAAATAAGGATTTTCCGCAGCTATATTATAAAACCATTGATAGAAATTTATTCGTAATGCAAAAAGGTCTAAAAAGTAGAGCCTTGGGTATGCTAAATTTAAATATGACATAGTTGATGACATTGTAGAGTATAACATTATAGATATAGGCCGCTCGTATAGCCGTGCTTAAAAATCGAAAATATCTAAAAAATACGGGTGTGCAAATTAAGGACCTAACTAAATCTCGGTTAGTGCTATTCAAAAGTGCTTCTAGTTCATTTTCACATAAAAATACATGGATTTTGAATGGTAATGTGTATGTTAGAGCGGAAAATAGTACAGTGCACCGCATTAACTCAGAGATGGATATTCATTCAATTAAAAATTGACGTGATTAACAGGTACATTTAAAAATTAAAATTGGTCATTTGGTTTACTGTACTTTTATATAAGTATATGGCTACATATATTATTTATAATTTCATGCGTGTGTACGCTGTTTGTTTATAACGATAAAATGGTAGAATTTGTACTTTTTTTCGTTTTGTTTTTATAATTGTTTCTTTGGTAAAAACTTGTCTTAGGTATTAGAAATGGGAATGAGAGCGACTCATTCATCATTCATCTGTGGTTCTTAACCTCTAACCATTTACTTTTTTTATGTTAAATAATTTTTATTTATTAATTTCTTATTTTTTATTAATTTTTCTCTTTTTGGTATAAAAAGGTATATTTAAGTGTCTGTTATAGTGGGATGTTGTATATTTTATAGGTAAATGAGAATTGCACATTTAAACGTAAGATCATTGCATACAAGGTTCAATGAATTGAGATTCCTAGTAGAATATCAAAATGTAGACATTATCTTTTTATCTGAAACAAATCTCTCCAATACCGATGAATCATTGTTGTTTCAAATTCCGGGATACCAATTTTTTAAGAAGAATCGTCAGGGTAGAGGTAAGAGACAAGTATAAAGTTAATATTGTTTCATTTGACTTTAATATTAATGCTCAATTGGAACTTCTTTTCTTAAAAATAAAAATTATGCTTTTGGTGGTTTTTATAAGCCCCCTACTCTTAAATTTAATAGCCTAAGTTCTGATTTTGATAATATTTTTTCTTCTATATTCCCGTGTGTTGACGAAGTTTTCTGTTTAGGAGATTTTAATATTAATCTTTTAAATTTAAGTAATCCCCTTACATCATTATTTGAAAATTATAATCTCACTCAAATAATTGAAGACCCAACCAGAGTCTCGGCTACTTGCAGCACTCTTCTTGATGCAATATTTGTGTCTAATGTGTCTCTGATACATAATAAAGGGGTCATTTGCGCAGACAACATCTCAGATCACAACTTGGTTTTCTGTGAGCTAAATTTAAACAGGGTACGCATATTTACTAAACTAATTGAGTACAGGTGATTTAAAAATTTTAATAACCAACTTTTTTTGCAGGATTTATATTTACTACCATGGGATAGCATTTTATATCAAAATAATATCGATAGTAGGTTAGTAATTTTTAATAATTTAATTCAAACACTTTTTAATAAACATGCTCCTGTTAAAAAAGCAAGAATTACTAAACCTAAAGCTCCTTGGCTAACATCTGAGGTACTTCTTTTCCAAAAACAACGCAATGAGGCATTAAGGAAATTCAAGGCAACAAGGGATATACAAGATTGGGAGAATTATAAATTTCTGAGAAATCATACTCTGACTACAATTAGAAGAGAAAAAAGGAAGCACCTTAATCTGTTGTGTAACGAAAAAAATAAACGTCAGCTTTGGTCGTCATTAAAAAAGTTTGACATTTGTAAAGATAAAAAAAATAACAATATTCCAGAATACCTGCCTGATCCAAATCAAATTAACATCTTTTTTTCTCAATTTCTTCAAAATTCTTCGAATTGTGATGAACAAGTTCAGTGTTATAATAATGGTGTATTTGATAATAGCCTGCATTTCACACTTAATCTTGCAACTGTTGAAGATGTAAGTAGAATTTTAAATAGTATTAAGTCTAATGCGACTGGTGTAGATCAGATTTCACCAAAAATGTTAAGGTATTGTAGCCTCTTTATTGATAAGTACATATGCCACATAATAAATAGTTGTATAGAAGCTCACTATTTCCCCGATCAATGGAAAATTTCGATTGGTAAACCCTTATCAAAAGTTGCTAGCCCAGAAAATTATAACGACTTGCGCGTTATAAGTATACTTCCAGTACTTTCAAAAATATTTGAAAAGGTACTTTACCATCAGATGGTTTGTTAATTTATTGATAATGACATAATTCCGGCTACGCAATGTGGCTTTAGGGAGAACTTTGGTACCTCTGTAGCTCTACTAAACGTACTGGATGATATATTGGACGCTACTGATAAGCAACAGATTGCTGTTCTGGTGCTTTTAGATTTCTCTAAGGCGTTCGATACAATAAATCATGCCCTTTTACTAGCTAAGCTTAAATATTATGGGTTTTTAATGGAGTCTATACAGTTAATTGAGTCGTATTTGAATAATAGATTTCAGACAATATTTACAAATAATTCTTATTCTAATCAGGCTCACATTTTGTCTGGAGTGCCCCAGGGTTCTGTCCTGGGACCTTTGCTTTTCCTTGTATATACAGCAGACATTCTTAAGTCCTTAAAACTTTGTAAGGTGCAAGCGTTTGCTGATGATACGCAGATATATACAACTTTCAAACCTGATAATCTTAAAGAAGCGGAGATTGGTATAAACAATGACTTAAATATAATAAATCAATTATCTAAAAAACATAATTTAAAATTAAATTCCTCAAAGCCTTGTTTTATGGTTTTTGGAAATACAAATAAAATTACAAATATTAAAAGTGTAATAAATGTTCATGTGGAGGGCTCTAAGCTTTCGGTTGTTGAAACTTCCAAAAATTTAGGCATTGTGATGGACAGTAAGTTGAGATTCAGGGAGCATGTTAATAAAATTATTCAAAAATCGTTTGCAGCTTTAAAACTCTTATATAGTAATAGAGATATTCTTAATCTAAGTCTTAAACGCAGCCTATGTGAGACCATGGTGCTCTCTAATTTTAACTACTGTGATTATGTTTATGGTTTTTGCTTAGATAATGATTGTAAAATGCGCGTACAAAAAATTCAAAATGCCTGTATCAGATTGATTTATGGCTTACGTAAGTATGATCATATTTCGCAATATTATAAAACAATTAACTGGCTTAAAAAGGACAATCGTAGAATTCTTCATTTTTCCACTTTTTTGATAAAAATCATTAGCAGCCCAAAGGCACCTGCGACTATAAGGAATAGATTGTTGTTTAGAGCAAATGTAGGAGGAAATATAAAATTGTTCTTATGAATATTCAAAACAATTCTCTTACTATTTAATATGTATCAAATTTGCTGTTTTTTATAGAAGAAGAAAACTTTTTTTGTGTTATATTATAACTGGGAATATTTCTTTACATATAACATGTTGTTATAATGTTACTTTAAATACACAGGTTTATATACTTCAAATACACCCTGATCTGGTTCAGTGGAGTATTTATATAAAGCTAGACTGCGCCAGGTTCAGGTACTTTGTTTTTTTTTTGTATCAAGTTTGTAATGAATTTGAATAATAAAAGACATTTATTATTATTATTATTATTATTATGATATATAATATCTAGTAACCTCAGCAGAGCCTTTGATTATGTCAACTATAAAAGGCTTCTCGATAGAGTGCCACTTTAACTTTGAGGCTTGCCATTATTGCTCCTAAAGCTTTTTATAAATCTTATTGAGACAAATAGGGTGTGCGATTAATACTGACTTCTATGTTATTTATGCAATACGGGGTGGTCTGAAAAGTTTCTGACTTAATAAAGATATAGGACATTTTTTTAATGTAGTAGTATTTTTTCTACATAGTCTCTCTCTTAGACTACACAACCACACTTACAATTCGTTAAGCCATCCAAGTAGTACTAGGATTCTTTCTGCGCAAAATTAGACAAGGCTTTTTCTGTTTAAAGATAATTAATTAATATAACTTTATTTTCTTTATTACTACCTGAAAAAACACACACGTCTCCATTAATTTTCCATCCCAAAAAATTCTCTTTGATTTTTTACCTCCCGAAAGCAGTCAATTTTCCTATCGCACCTTACCGTTTTTGGTGTAACTTTGTTCCCGGCATTTAATAATGTATCCAGCATGTTTTAACTACGGTAAATCATCGGCACCAAAACTTGATTTTGTCTGAAACTATGCTAACAGAGCACTGAAATTAGCACAAACTTGTGTTTGAACACATTTACTGAACATATTCATAACCTCAATTATCTCTTTCGCATAAGTTCAACAGTCATATAGCACCACTTGCTGAACTTAACTGATGGTATCATTAGCGCTTGCAGTTTTTGAGCAACGCTTAAATCCAATTGCTTAATATTTCGCAGTGTTAAATCAGCCCTTATATATAGCCTCCAACTTATCTCTGATTTACGACGGCATACTGTCTTTCAAAAATAAATATTTAATAGCACGTCAATACTCCATTTTCGTATTTTTTCTAAAAACACCCACGTCGATTCACTCAAGCCATGGTTAAACATCAACAGCATGTCCAATATGCCTGAAATTTTGGTGGGTACCGTTCAATAGATAGGAAAGTACATTAACTAGTTTTAATTAATGTGTGCTGCCATTTTCAGTCAGTCATATGTATTAATAATTTTTTAGCCGGAGTTATAGGTATACTCATTCTAAAGATAGCATACGTTTACTATCAGATTCATGCCCCGTGTGATGGAATTCTTGTTTTTGGTGCAAAGAGTAAAAATTGGTTGATCTAAATAAGTTGAGTATTAATATATGGTAAATCCTATCATCTGGTGATTCTGTTGAGTTGCTATAACTGGTTATCACTCTTGTTAACATACTTAAGCATTCTTAGGGAGTGTATGGGTTGCGCTGTAGGGGTAGTACCTCTTAGTTTAAGAGGACCGCAAAGAGGGTCATAGACTGGAGATGGCTTTAAACAATTGATCGTCACCGGGCGGTTAGCTCTTATTTATGGCTCCACGTACCACACTGTCGAAACTATATCGACAGTGTGGTAGATTTCGAAAGCATCCAACTTTTTGCACATAGCGTCAGTTAGTGTCTATGTCTGTATACCGCAATACAAAATTCTAAATACATAACAACGAAATAAAAAATCTCCAAATTCAGTGAGAATTATGAAGATCGCGACTGCATAATACTATTTTCATTTTATATTTTCATATTTTCATAGTTATAATCATAAATTTTGTTTTGCCAACATTCAGATTAAGCACAAGTTCCGAATTTTTTAGTGCAACTTGATTAAGTAGCTCTTGAAGACCTTCCAGCAAGTTTGCAATTAGTACAGTGTCGTCAGCATATCTAAGGTTGTTGATTTGTATACCGTTAATAGTGATACCCTTGTCGCAGAATTGAAGCGCAATTTCTATTATTTTATTACTGTAGGTAATAAATAGCGGAGACAAGATGCATCATCTTATTCGCAATTATCTTTAGATCTCGGTCATCTATACCAACTTAAAAAAATTATTTTCCCTAGGAAATCATCAGCATGACTGGAACACCAAAAGCTCGAGCCCTCAGTCCCCGGCAGGTCTTAAGTGACCAGAGAGTGCTAAGAATCTCCGACCCAGTCATCAAGAAGATTGCGACATGGAATGTCTTTACATTTCTAATGTCATCCCAGAAATAAAAAGGTTAGACATAGAGATTTTAGGAGTCAGCGAAGTAAAATGGCCTTAGAAAATTGCCAGATAAACGACGATCACATCAATAATGCTGGCAATAATGACCAAAATCACTATAATTGCATAACAATTATCGTTACCAAGGGAATACAAAAATCTGTAATATATTTTGTGCCAGTTTCCGATCGAATCATATTCCTTTAGCTCAACTAAAGAGTTTAACGTCAATGTCATTCAAGTTTATGCCCCAGCTAGTGAACGGTCGATCAGATGATTCACTAGTTCACTAGAAGTTCAAACTGCCCTGAATTTCACCAAAAAATCAGTCATTACTATTATCATAGGAGATGTTATTTCAAAACTTGAAAACTAGAGACGCAACAGACGAAAAACAATGAAAAACACAAAGTCACGGTCTCACAACATTTGTAAATCCTTTATTCAGAAATCAAAACAATTAACAAGTTATAATAGGTAACAATATACAGTAAACTATAATATAAAATCCGAATTAAGGTAATCTCCTAAGCAATACTTATAGTATTGGTACCGGAGATGACGCCCATAATTTCAATCAAAAATAAAAATAACAAAACATATACTCTCTTAAGCTTAAAAAAAAACAAAAAAAAACCCTATCCAAGACAATTTAAATGTTTAAAAATAGTTATACATAGTCCCAATTAACAAGGAATAATTTTAATCTTTTTACAAACAAATTGTACGATTTTAAATTCTTTAGTTCTGATGGTAATCTGTTATAAACCTGTGTAGCTGCAGCCAGTGGGCTTTTCAGTGCCTAATCTGTTCTAGCATTGTCCAAACGTATATTTGAACAATTCCTCAAATTATGGTTATGAATTTCATTAACATACTTTATTTCTGTATTGGATTTATATTTAAGATTTATTATCTTATATATTAATTTACATTGTTCCAAATTTAATAAATATACTATTGGTTGAACAGATAAGGATTGATAAAGGATATTTGTTGGCGTCAAATAATCAATATTAAATAAAATATTTAAGGTTTTTTTTTGCAGAGTTTCTATTAAAAATTTGTGTTATAACATGTTCCCCATACTGGTATTTGATATCTGACCACTGAAAGAAAGAACGCATAATAAATTTTATACCTAGCATTGTCAGTTAAGAAATATTTACATTTATTAAGTGCTCCGATCAATGATATTATTTTGCTATTAATGTGTTTAATATGTTCATTCCAACTTAGTTGCTCATCCAAAAAGAGTCCTAAATATTTTATGCTATCAACTTTTTCTAAACTTTCATTATTAATTTTTATATCTATATCTGTTATTACTTTATTTTTTTGTTTAAACAATATATATTTTGTTTTGTTTGTATTAATTTTTAGGTTATTTTGTAGCAACCACTCATGATAAATTTTTAAATCATTATTGGCCAAATTTGCGGTTTCTTCTGATGTTTTTCCAGTATAAAGAAGCACTGTGTCATCTGCGAAAGTATAATACTGTCCATTTAAACCCACTAGGCGCAAGCTTAGAACAAACAATGTATAGAGCAGCGGCCCCAAAACCGAGCCCTGGGGCACTCCACAATTGTTTATTGCTATGTCACTTTTGCAAGTATCTACACATACATATTGCTTTTTATTTTCTAGATATGTTCTAATTAAATTAGGCACAGTACCCCTAAATCCCATTTGTTCAAGCTTACTAATTAATATGTTATGACTAACAACATCAAATGCCTTCCGAAGATCGATAAAAATCGCAATTACCATATTTCCTTGATCTAGTTTTTGTGAAATGAAATTGGTTAGGTCAAAAGTAGCACTAAGTGTACTACTGTTAGCTAGAAATCCATACTGAAACAAATCATACTTTACAAATCTTTCAATAAAAGAGAGCATTCTTTTTTTTATTAGTTTTTCTATTATTTTTGAAAATATGCTAAGTAATGAAATAGGTCTATAGTTATTTTTTGAAGATTTTTGCCCCGACTTATAAATTGGATAAATTTTGGAAATTTTCAACTCTTCAGGAAATTCACCAGTAATAAAAACTTGATTTATTAGTTTAGCCAATATGGGAATTATGTGCTCTTTAACACTAACCAGATCATGCACTGAGACATTGTTATGCCCAGGAGAAGCATTTCTTTTAAGGTGCAACAACGTATCATTAATTTCATTTTCATTTGTTGGACTTAAAAATAGACTTTGATTATTTACTATTTCGTTAAACACAATATTTCCATTGACATTATTTTTTTCCGTTTCAACTTCCTTAACTATTTCTAAGCCTATTTGAGAAAAATACACATTCAACGAATTTGCAATTTCTACACGGTCTGTAATTAAATTTCCATCAATTTCCAGTTCAGATATAGCTTCTTTATTTGGAGTATTTTTTATAAATTAGTTTATAATTTTCCATTGCTTTATTGAATTATTACCTGCTTCTAACCATTTATTTTTAAAATACATGTTTTTTAAAGTTTTAATCTTGTTGTTTACTGAATTTTTAAGTTTTTGAAAGGTTTGTTTAAGATTTATGTTATTAGAATAATTTATGTTAAGAATTTATGTTATTTACTTAAAGCTATACGTGTTTCGCTCTATTCAGAGCATCATCAGGCCTAAAACAATAATAATTAGTCTTGAAAGAAAAAAAGAGGACATTAAAAAGACTAAAATCTTAAAAAGCCACTAACGTTGGCAAAACAGTAAATAAACATACATTTAAGGTTAGGATGAATATACAGTTATTTAGAACCAAAAAATTAAAAAATAAAAAATTATAAAATATCACACCTATTGGGAATCGAACCCGCGACAACAAGTTTACAAGCCAGAGACTATAACCTATGGGCTACCGGAACACTGAGGAGAAGTTTAAAACATTTGTTGTTAAGCCAAGGCATTCTAACACAATATTAAACTTATTTTAGTTGGAAGAGATTATGTAAATATAAAATTGATTAAATAAGATTATTAAAAATAAGGTTGGGTTCAAAATTAAATACGTCGTTAACACAGACAAGAACAGGACTCTTCTTGGCTTTAGTAATTTCCATCCTCTCCAGAAGGTCAAGCTTTTTCCCTTTAGGGCATTCATGAAGTATTTCAGCTCCGACCTCTAGAGAAAAGTGATGTGTGGAAGCTAACAGGTGATTCGCAAACGCTGACTTTGTATCACGGACGTCTGTATTTTTAAATTTCTCAAACAACGCTACATGTTCTTTAACGCGTGTAGAAATTTTTCTTCCAGATTGGCCAATATAGACAGCGTCACAATCCCCACATTTCAAAGAGTAAACCCCTGATTTCGAAAAGACATTTGCCTTGTCTATCACTCTCACTAACTGTTTTTTTTAAATTATTCGCGGTTTTGAGAGCGATTTTGATATTCGAGGTCTTAAAAAATTTAGCTAAATTTAATGAAATTGAGCCGAAAAAGGACAAAGATCTAAAGGACTTTTTGTCGTCTTTCACATGAAGAAGGTTGTAAGTCAACCTATATTTATTTAAGAACTTAAAGTATAATTTGTTAATTAAGTAAAGTGGGAATCCATTATTAAAAGCAATATGTTTTATAATATTAAGCTCTTTAGCAAACGCTTCCTTTGACAGGGCGATGTTAAAAAGTCTGTAAAAGAAAGAATTGAAGGAGGCAAATTTGTATGGATAGGGAGAAATAGACGCATATTGAATGACATTATCAGTAGTTGTGGGTTTACGATATATTTCAAATATTAGTTTATTATTGAGTCTTTCTATAAGGAGGTCTAGGAATGGCAGTTTACCATATTGTTCTTCTTCAATGGTAAAAGAAATCTTTGGGTGCAAAGAATTCACAAAACGAAGAAAATTTGTCAAATCTTCTTTCTGGCCTTTCTAGACAATGAAAATATCGTCAACGTACCTCTTATATTCAATGAGAAACTCCCCAAACCTACCCTTAACAATCCTTTCTTCTAGGTTGCTCATAAAAATTTCACTTAACAGTGGGGAAAGGAATTAACCCATAGCCAATCCAGAGACTTGTTTGAAAATTTTATTATTGAATTGAAAGAAATTTTGATTCACAACAAGGCTGAGCAAGTCCAAGAGGATATCAACTATAACTCGACTAAAGGAAGATTTTAATAATAGAGTTCTTACCAGATCTATACATTCTGTAGGGGGAATGCTAGGAAAAAGATTTTTTACATCCAAAGAAATAAGTATAGATCCGTCAGGTATGTAAAGATTTTTCAGACTATTTGACAAATCCACTGAATTTTTAGTTGAATAAACACTCCTAAACTTAGTCACCTCCCTCAAAACTGTGTTTAACCAAGCTGATAAATGGTAGCAGGGGGAATTGATAAAAGAAACCACTGGTCTTATTGGAACATTGTTTTTGTGAATTTTTGGAAGACCGTAAGTTCTGGGATTCATAGGATACAGCTTTTCTTTTTTAGTATTAAAGAACTCAAGAGGTAAACTGCACTTGTCCAGCATTTGCTTAACTTTAGTAAAATACGAGTTGGTGGGGTCTCTATTGACTGTAACAAAGTCCTCTGAATCCAAGAAATCCAACACTTTCTGAATGTAATCATTCCTCTTTAGAATAACCAAACAATTACCCTTGTCTGCTTTTGATAATATTAAATCGTTACTTTTGATTTTATTTTTTAAAGAAGTTTAATGTTTTTTGTTAAAATTAGTATCATTAAGATTATCTGAGCCAAAACTAGAATTTAAGAAATTTATTATTTTAGCACGTAAAATGTTCTTATTTTTTATATCAGTCGTTTGCAAAACACTCTCCGCCTCCACAGCCAAAGTTTCCCGTGTATGTAAATCCACCTTCTTAGAAAGATTGAACTTAAGATTTAAGTTAAGTAAATTCTCTTCCTCTGAAGTAAAAATAACATCTGATAAATTAAGAAATCTTTTATGAAATTGAAAATGGCCCAACTTTATTCGGTATTCTGTAGAATTAAAAGACTTTAACTTATTATGGGCGGCTTTAAGACGACTTAACTTATTGCTCAACCTGCTAAAAGAGTCTCTAGAATAAACTACTAGCCTATCTCTGAGCGAGCTATCTAAAACACTAAATTCCAAATGAGTTAAAACTAGATGAAGTGTAAAATACAAATACTTAAGTAAAGAGTTCACCTTGTTTAAAGTTTTATAGTGGCACTTAACTTCCTCCTTCAACCAAGTGCTTCTGGCGACGTCCGAAGCATTTTGAGAAGCTCTGGTTTTGGATTTACAACTTAGGTTAATGAATTTCGAGGTCAAACCGAAATGTAAGCATTGTTGAAGAAACCATATAATAATTTAAAAAAAAACAAAATAGAATAATTTAAAAAAAAACAGTTAGTGAGCGTGATAGACAAGGCAAATGTCTTTTCGAAATCAGGGGTTTACTCTTTGAAATGTGGGGATTGTGACGCTGTATATATTGGCCAATCTGGAAGAAAAATTTCTACACGCGTTAAAGAACATGTAGCGTTGTTTGAGAAATTTAAAAATACAGACGTCCGTGATACAAAGTCAGCATTTGCGAATCACCTGTTAGCTTCCACACATCACTTTTCTCCAGAGGTCGGAGCTGAAATACTTCATAAATGCCCTAAAGGGAAAAAGCTTGACCATCTGGAGAGGATGGAAATTACTAAAGCCAAGAAGAGTCCTGTTCTTGTCTGTGTTAACGACGTATTTAATTTTGAACCCAACCTTATTTTTAATAATCTTATTTAATCAATTTTATATTTACATAATCTCTTCCAACTGAAATAAGTTTAATATTGTGTTAGAATGCCTTGCCTTAACAACATATGTTTTGAACTTCTCCTCAGTGTTCCGGTAGCTCATAGGTTATAGTCTCTGGCTTGTAAGCTTGAGTTAAGCTTGAGCATCGCGCTTACCACCAATGGAAGCTCCCTCATAAATCTTTTTAGATAGGCGGTGGGATACAGTATCGGCACTGGTTGAATGCTACTTTTCTATTGTTAAGGCCATAACAACGGTGCCCCTTCCCAGGAGTTTTTTCTTAATAACACGCCTGCCTGCGTGCAGGATATTTAAGAATTCTATTCTATTTAAGTAGTAACGAATAAGTAGTATAATTAAGTTCAAAATGTAATTTATAGGAAATAAATAAAATATTTGGAAAAAAAAATGTTTGGCTTGTAAGCTTGTTGTCGCGGGTTCGATTCCCAATAGGTGTGATATTTTACAATTTTTTATTTTTTTATTTTTTGGTTCTAAATAACTGTATAGTCATCCTAACCTTAAATGTATGTTTATTTACTGTTTTGCCAACGTTAGTGGCTTTTTAAGGTTTTAGTCTTTTTAATGTCCTCTTTTTTTCTTTCAAGACTAATTATTATTGTTTTAGGCCTGATGATGCTCTGAATAGAGCGAAACACGTGTAGCTTTAAGTAAATGTTGTGAGACCGTGACTTTGTGTTTTTCATTGTTTTTCGTCTGTTGTATACGTCGGTCTCTTTGTGAAAAATGGATGAGATTTTCTTATTATTATTATTAGAGACGCAAGATATTGTTGGGAGGTATGTTCTAGGAGTGAGCGTTGCGACCGTCTTCTAGAAATTTGTCAAGTAAAATATTTTGTCATGTCCAATATGTTCTTTAAACTGCCAGCTAGACTCCTATGTACCTGGGTATCTAGCGCGGACACACCATGGAAAATTATTGAAAAACCAAATAGACTACATATTAATTAATAAATCTTATAGAAATGTCATTAGATCAGCAAAAACTTACCCTGGTGCAGACGTAAACTCAGACCACAATCCGTCGCCAAAATTAGATTTTCTTTAAAAAGAAATCGTCCTGCTAAGATAACACTCAGACTGAAAATCACTGAGCTTTAAGATATCACTATAGTATCTAAAGTCAAAGTCAAAATAAAAAAAGGCTTAAAAACATAAAAGCTTCTACCAAGAAAAATATAAAAACCAATCTCAAATCTCAACAAAAGTGAAGAATGCACATGTACAAAAGTCCAACAATAGACCAAGAGACAAAAAGGAGAAAGTAGGATGACTGATGAAATTTTGGATTTGATAGATAAAAAAAGAAAAAAAGGCAGCGCTCGGGGCAATCAAATTAATAGAGAACCAAAAAACAAAATTAAACGGGTATAACAAGAATGGGTACCACAGCAATGTCAAGAAATAGAAGATCTAAACGCTATATATTTTTAATTTAAATAAACGCATAAAACATGCAACATGATTATTTAACAAAAGACAAGCAAGATTCCTTGTAGTCAATCAAGACACAATACCTTACACCATTGGCAAACTTAAGGAATGATGTAACTACATAGAAAATCTTTCTAACGATAGAATTGTCTGATGCAGATATAGATATAACAACAAAAAAGACACAACATGCAATATCTTCAGCTAAAATTAGAAAAGCCGTAGAGCAAGATGAAGTCTACACGAAGGTTTTGAAGCTGATGCAAAATGACGATTCCCTGAATACTTAAGGTTTTTAACCTGATTTATAAAAGCGGTATAATTCCGACCGATTGGGTGAAATTAACGTTTATTACTTTGCCTAAAAAGCTCTCAGCAAAGAAATATGACGATTATCGACTAATCGTAGCATTCAGGTTTTGGTTCAACGGTCTAGGGACGTATCTATGCTAGTATACGCATGTTTCATTGATTATGAGAAAGCTTTTGATCATGTTTAACACGAAAAGCTTATATATTTTCTCAAAGAAGTTTGGCTAGATAACTGAGATCTAAAGTACAACATCGCTTTTTAAAAAGCAGTGACTAAGGTACAAATAGCGCTGATGATAGCCAACGTTCGAAAAAAACATGGTACTTGAAGAAGAAAAACATTCTTATAGAGAATAATTTTAAAGAAAACTTTCACTTTGCATCTTTTTAGCATCATCATTCTTTCTAGAAAGTTAAATCACTTTTTCTATGGTCATTCGGTGCGACACTGCGATTTTTTTAATTTAGATTTTTTTTAATTTTGATTAAGACCTTTGTTTATTTAATGTCACGAATACTCAAGTGTCACAAGTCTGGTTAATAATATAATTATGAAGAAATAATTCTCTTTAAAAGCTTTTAATTGAGTTGATCGCTACATCTTTAAAAATAAAGGTTTTTAAAAAAAACTAGTAACATTGCCTTTCATGAGTTCATAAAGTTCCTTTTTTCACTTTTTCAAGGAAGCCAAACAATGACGGGAGTAACAATTTTATAAATCTTTAACAAACAAAGTATGTATCTTTTTTAAGAGATTTGGGTATGTTTCTGATGAAAATTTGACTTTTGTAGAACATACTTATGAATTAATATCAAAGAGCCCAAGAATTAATGTTTTCTTATAAGGAACTCTAAGTATCTTTCTACAGACTTTTCAGATTGGTCTACTGGTCATTGGTGAGAATATACCTTAAAGGGTAAGATTTAGATTAGAGTTGTTCTCACTTCAAATTTCTAACAAATTTGAAACCGTTTGTGCAAACATCAAACACAGGTTGAGTGGACTCCAATTATCTCATTTACTTAATGTGTATTTTTAGATTATTCCAACAATTTAAAATACAATTTCAAAACGAATATCAGGGATTATACAAAACGACAAAGCACTAACAACAATTTAGAGGTTATGTTTATATTCAGAAGATCGGGTTTGACTGACTACACGAATTCTCTGACACTTCACACAGAAAAATCCTGATGGATTGTTTCACATTTTGTTGTGTGAAAAAAAAATTTTAATTTTAATACACAATTGTTAGATAATATCTCACAGTCCTGTATAAAAATTCTTAGGCATTTTGTATATGTTTTAATGTGTATATTTCATACAATTATTGCATATTAAATTAATACACGATAAGTGGATATTAATTATTAAGATAATGTGTATAAATATTCCACATTTTTTTTTTTAAATCAATGCAGTTTGGTAAAAAATCTAATAACCAAGTATATTTTTACTACAATTTTTAATTAATTTTTTATTCTGGCTTGTGTTGATTTTATTCTTTGATTCTTGCTAATAGCCCTTCACAATTGTAGAATTTTAAAACATATATTGTGTAGTTATAATACACAATTGTGTATAAAGGAGGACGCGCCCGACGCCCTTGCCTTTGCCGCTAGAACTTCATTATTAGTGTCAATGTTGCCAGATTCGATATTAAATAGTTGTAAAGGAATGCATCGAAATTTGCAGTCGATTTAAAATTGTTAATTGAAAATGGTTTAATAGGATATTTAAAAATAAGCCCAATCAGCATAAGTTCTTATTTTATTTATTTAAATAATATCGAATGTAAACATGCCAAAACCTTACTTATTGTAAACGAACCACCCTGTAGTCAATACATTTTTAAATTCTACATAAAATGTTAACAATTTTCATGTATCATAATGTCATACTTGTTATCTATTTTTTTAATATATGGTGTTGAAAATGGCACTTTTTATGACTTTAAAAGGGATCTAAAGCTAATTCTGTTATGAAGAAAAAACAGATTTCAATTTTCCATTTCGTGTTTTTAATTTAAACTTTTTAAATGATTTCTAAGGTTTTTTTTTCTATTTTAAACAGAATTAGCTCTAAAGCCTCCTTAAGTTATAAAAAGTGCAATTTTCAACACCATGTGTTAAAAAAAATTGATAGCAGTAAATTATTGTTGTTTTGTTAACAATTACCCGCCTGATATACTGTAGATATGATATACTGATGCCATATATCGGCTATCGTGAAAGCTACGACTTTGCGGATAGTCTTGTTGGATTCAGAATGACAAAACTAAGACAAAACCGTTGGAATTTTCCCGATAGCTCGAATAGAAGCCAAGATATCGACCTTCAAAGTTTGGAATTTTTTCATTTTTCGGGTATACCCCCCGTATCGAATTTTTTCACCAAAAATTGATTTTTTTCGAAATCAAACTAAGTATACCAGTGTCTTATCTGGGTCACCTAGATTACGAAAACACCGGGTTATAACAGGATCCGAGCAGAACTAAGGCAATGAAAGCACTTTGAAAATCCTAGAAAAGTCGTTTTCGACGTCCGTTTTTGAGGCCAAAAATGGGCATCCAAAATGCCATATCTCGGCTATCGTAAAAGCTGCGACTTTGCGGATGGTCTCGTTGGATTCAGAACGACGAAATTAAGACAAAACCGTTGGAATTTACCCGATAGCTCCAAAAGAAGCCGAGATATCGACCTTCAAAGTTTGGAATTTTTCATTTTTCGGGTATACCCCCCCGTATCGAATTTTTTCACCAAAAATTGATTTTTTTCGAAATCAAACTAAGTATACCAGCGTCTTATTTGGGTCACCTAGATTACGAAAATACCAGGTTATAACAGGATCCGATAAGAACTAACGGAATGAAAGCACTTTGAAAATCCTGAAAAAGACGTTTTCGACGTCCGTTTTTGAGGCCAAAAATGGGCATCAAAAATGCCATATCTCGGCTATCGTAAAAGCTACGACTTTGCGGATGGTCTCGTTGGATTCAGAACGACGAAATTAAGACAAAACCGTTGGAATTTACCCGATAGCTCCAATAGAAGCCGAGATATCGACCTTCAAAGTTTGGAATTTTTCATTTTTCGGGTATACCCCCCCGTATCGAATTTTTTCACCAAAAATTGATTTTTTTCGAAATCAAACTAAGTATACCAGCGTCTTATTTGGGTCACCTAGATTACGAAAACACCGGGTTATAACAGGATCCGAGCAGAACTAACGGAATGAAAGCACTTTGAAAATCCTGAAAAAGTCGTTTTCGACGTCCGTTTTTGAGGCCAAAAATGGGCATCAAAAATGCCATATCTCGGCTATCGTAAAAGCTACTTTGCGGATGGTCTCGCTGGATTCACAACGATGAAATTAAGACAATACCATTGGAATTTTCCCGATACCTCCAATAGAAGCCGAGATATCGACCTTCAAAGTTTGGAATTTTTCATTTTTCGAGTATACCCCCCCGTATCGAATTTTTTCACCAAAAATTGATTTTTTCGAAATCAAAATAAGTATACCAGCGTCTTATTTGGGTCACCTAGATTACGAAAACACCGGGTTATAACAGGATCCGAGCAGAACTAAGGGAATGAGAGCACTTTGAAAATCCTGAAAAAGTCGATTTCGACGTCCGTTTTTGAGGCCAAAAATGGGCATCAAAAATGCCATATCTCGGCTATCGTAAAAGCTACGACTTTGCGGTTGGTCTCGCTGGATTCACAACGATGAAATTAAGACATAACCGTTGGAATTTTCCCGATAGCTCCAATAGAAGCCGAGATATCGACCTTCAAAGTTTGGAATTTTTCATTTTTCGGGTATACCCCCCCGTATCGAATTTTTTCACCAAAAATTGATTTTTTTCGAAATCAAACTAAGTATACCAGCATCTTATTTGGGTCACCTAGATTACGAAAACACCAGGTTATAACAGGATCCGAGCAGAACTAAGGGAATGAGAGCACTTTGAAAATCCTGAAAAAGTCGTTTTCGACGTCCGTTTTTGAGGCCAAAAATGGGCATCAAAATGCCATATCTCGGCTATAGTAAAAGTTACGACTTTGCGGATGGTCTCGTTGGATTCAGAATAACGAAATTAAGACAAAACCGTTGGAATTTTCCCGATAGCTCCAACAGAAGCCGAGATATCGACCTTCAAAGTTTGGAATTTTTCATTTTTCGGGTATACCCCCCCCGTATCGAATTTTTTCACCAAAAATTGATTTTTTTCGAAATCAAACTAAGTATACCAGCGTCTTATTTGGGTCACCTAGATTACGAAAATACCGGGTTATAACAGGATCCGATAAGAACTAACGGAATGAAAGCACTTTAAAAATCCTGAAAAAGACGTTTTCGACGTCCGTTTTTGAGGCCAAAAATGGGCATCAAAAATGCCATATCTCGGCTATCGTAAAAGCTACGACTTTGCGGATGGTCTCGCTGGATTCACAACGATGAAATTAAGACAATACCATTGGAATTTTCCCGATAGCTCCAATAGAAGCCGAGATATCGACCTTCAAAGTTTGGAATTTTTCATTTTTCGAGTATACCCCCCCGTATCGAATTTTTTCACCAAAAATTGATTTTTTTCGAAATCAAACTAAGTATACCAGCGTCTTATTTGGGTCACCTAGATTACGAAAACACCGGGTTATAACAGGATCCGAGCAGAACTAAGGGAATGAGAGCACTTTGAAAATCCTGAAAAAGTCGTTTTCGACGTCCGTTTTTGAGGCCAAAAATGGCAACAAAAATGCCATATCTCGGCTACCGTAAAAGCTACGATTTTGCGGATGGTCTCGTTGGATTCAGAACGACGAAATTAAGACATAACCGTTGGAATTTATATGATAGCTCCAATAGAAGCCGAGATATCGACCTTCAAAGTTTGGAATTTTTCATTTTTCGGGTATACCCCCCCGTATCGAATTTTTTCACCAAAAATTGATTTTTTTCGAAATCAAACTAAGTATACCAGCGTCTTATTTGGGTCACCTAGATTACGAAAATACCGGGTTATAACAGGATCCGATAAGAACTAACGGAATGAAAGCACTTTGAAAATCCTGAAAAAGACGTTTTCGACGTCCGTTTTTGAGGCCAAAAATGGGCATCAAAAATGCCATATCTCGGCTATCCTAAAAGCTACGACTTTGCGGATGGTCTCGCTGGATTCACAACGATGAAATTAAGACAATACCATTGGAATTTTCCCGATAGCTCCAATAGAAGCCGAGATATCGAACTTCAAAGTTTGGAATTTTTCATTTTTCGGGTATACCCCCCCGTATCGAATTTTTTCACCAAAAATTGATTTTTTTCGAAATCAAACTAAGTATACCAGCGTCTTATTTGGGTCACCTAGATTACGAAAACACCGGGTTATAACAGGATCCGAGCAGAACTAAGGGAATAAGAGCACTTTGAAAATCCTGAAAAAGTCGATTTCGACGTCCGTTTTTGAGGCCAAAAATGGGCATCAAAAATGCCATATCTCGGCTATCGTAAAAGCTACGACTTTGCGGATGGTCTCGTTGTATTCAGAACGACGAAATTAAGACAAAACCGTTGGAATTTTCCCGATAGCTCCAATAGAAGCCGAGATATCGACCTTCAAAGTTTGGAATTTTTCATTTTTCGGGTATACCCCCCCGTATCGAATTTTTTCACCAAAAATTGATTTTTTTCGAAATCAAACTAAGTATACCAGCGTCTTATTTGGGTCACCTAGATTACGAAAACACCGGGTTATAACAGGATCCGAGCAGAACTAAGGGAATGAGAGCACTTTGAAAATCCTGAAAAAGTCGTTTTCGACGTCCGTTTTTGAGGCCAAAAATGGGCAACAAAAATGCCACATCTCGGCTACCGTAAAAGCTACGATTTTGCGGATGGTCTCGTTGGATTCAGAACGACGAAATTAAGACACAACCATTGGAATTTTCCCGATACCTCCAATAGAAGCCGAGATATCGACCTTCAAAGTTTGGAATTTTTCATTTTTCGGGTATACCCCCCGTATCGAATTTTTTCACCAAAAATTGATTTTTTTCGAAATCAAACTAAGTATACCAGCGTCTTATTTGGGTCACCTAGATTACGAAAATACCAGGTTATAACAGGATCCGAGCAGAACTAAGGGAATGAGAGCACTTTGAAAATCCTGAAAAAGTCGTTTTCGACGTCCGTTTTTGAGGCCAAAAATGGGCATCAAAATTCCATATCTCGGCTATTGTAAAAGCTACGACTTTGCGGATGGTCTCGTTGGATTCAGAATGACGAAATTAAGACAAAACCGTTGGAATTTTCCCGATAGCTCCAATAGAAGCCGAGATATCGACTTTCAAAGTTTGGAATTTTTCATTTTTCGGGTATACCCCCCCGTATCGAATTTTTTCACCAAAAATTGATTTTTTTCGAAATCAAACTAAGTATACCAGCGTCTTATTTGGGTCACCTAGATTACGAAAACACCGGGTTATAACAGGATCCGAGCAGAACTAAGGGAATGAGAGCACTTTGAAAATCCTGAAAAAGTCGTTTTCGACGTCCGTTTTTGAGGCCAAAAATGGGCATCAAAAATGCCATATCTCGGCTATCCTAAAAGCTACGACTTTGCGGATGGTCTCGCTGGATTCACAACGATGAAATTAAGACAATACCATTGGAATTTTCCCGATAGCTCCAATAGAAGCCGAGATATCGACCTTCAAAGTTTGGAATTTTTCATTTTTCGGGTATACCCCCCCGTATCGAATTTTTTCACCAAAAATTGATTTTTTTCGAAATCAAACTAAGTATACCAGCGTCTTATTTGGGTCACCTAGATTACGAAAACACCGGGTTATAACAGGATCCGAGCAGAACTAAGGGAATGAGAGCACTTTGAAAATCCTGAAAAAGTCGTTTTCGACGTCCGTTTTTGAGGCCAAAAATGGGCAACAAAAATGCCATATCTCGGCTACCGTAAAAGCTACGATTTTGCGGATGGTCTCGTTGGATTCAGAACGACGAAATTAAGACACAACCATTGGAATTTTCCCGATACCTCCAATAGAAGCCGAGATATCGACCTTCAAAGTTTCGAATTTTTCATTTTTCGGGTATACCCCCCGTATCGAATTTTTTCACCAAAAATTGATTTTTTTCGAAATCAAACTAAGTATACCAGCGTCTTATTTGGGTCACCTAGATTACGAAAATACCAGGTTATAACAGGATCCGAGCAGAACTAAGGGAATGAGAGCACTTTGAAAATCCTGAAAAAGTCGTTTTCGACGTCCGTTTTTGAGGCCAAAAATGGGCATCAAAATTCCATATCTCGGCTATTGTAAAAGCTACGACTTTGCGGATGGTCTCGTTGGATTCAGAATGACGAAATTAAGACAAAACCGTTGGAATTTTCCCGATAGCTCCAATAGAAGCCGAGATATCGACTTTCAAAGTTTGGAATTTTTCATTTTTCGGGTATACCCCCCCGTATCGAATTTTTTCACCAAAAATTGATTTTTTTCGAAATCAAACTAAGTATACCAGCGTCTTATTTGGGTCACCTAGATTACGAAAACACCGGGTTATAACAGGATCCGAGCAGAACTAAGGGAATGAGAGCACTTTGAAAATCCTGAAAAAGTCGTTTTCGACGTCCGTTTTTGAGGCCAAAAATGGGCAACAAAAATGCCATATCTCGGCTACCGTAAAAGCTACGATTTTGCGGATGGTCTCGTTGGATTCAGAACGACGAAATTAAGACATAACCGTTAATATTTACATGATAGCTCCAATAGAAGCCGAGATATCGACCTTTAAAGTTTGGAATTTTTCATTTTTCGGGTATACCCCCCCGTATCGAATTTTTTCACCAAAAATTGATTTTTTTCGAAATCAAACTAAGTATACCAGCGTCTTATTTGGGTCACCTAGATTACGAAAATACCGGGTTATAACAGGATCCGATAAGAACTAACGGAATGAAAGCACTTTAAAAATCCTGAAAAAGACGTTTTCGACGTCCGTTTTTGAGGCCAAAAATGGGCATCAAAAATGCCATATCTCGGCTATCGTAAAAGCTACGACTTTGCGGATGGTCTCGCTGGATTCACAACGATGAAATTAAGACAATACCATTGGAATTTTCCCGATAGCTCCAATAGAAGCCGAGATATCGACCTTCAAAGTTTGGAATTTTTCATTTTTCGAGTATACCCCCCCGTATCGAATTTTTTCACCAAAAATTGATTTTTTTCGAAATCAAACTAAGTATACCAGCGTCTTATTTGGGTCACCTAGATTACGAAAACACCGGGTTATAACAGGATCCGAGCAGAACTAAGTGAATGAGAGCACTTTGAAAATCCTGAAAAAGTCGTTTTCGACGTCCGTTTTTGAGGCCAAAAATGGGCATCAAAAATGCCATATCTCGGCTATCGTAAAAGCTACGACTTTGCGGATGGTCTCGCTGGATTCACAACGATATAATTAAGACAATACCATTGGAATTTTCCCGATAGCTCCAATAGAAGCCGAGATATCGACCTTCAAAGTTTGGAATTTTTCATTTTTCGAGTATACCCCCCCGTATCGAATTTTTTCACCAAAAATTGATTTTTTTCGAAATCAAACTAAGTATACCAGCGTCTTATTTGGGTCACCTAGATTACGAAAACACCGGGTTATAACAGGATCCGAGCAGAACTAAGTGAATGAGAGCACTTTGAAAATCCTGAAAAAGTCGTTTTCGACGTCCGTTTTTGAGGCCAAAAATGGGCATCAAAAATGCCATATCTCGGCTATTGTAAAAGCTACGACTTTGCGGATGGTCTCGCTGGATTCACAACGATATAATTAAGACAATACCATTGGAATTTTCCCGATAGCTCCAATAGAAGCCGAGATATCGACCTTCAAAGTTTGGAATTTTTCATTTTTCGAGTATACCCCCCCGTATCGAATTTTTTCACCAAAAATTGATTTTTTTCGAAATCAAACTAAGTATACCAGCGTCTTATTTGGGTCACCTAGATTACGAAAACACCGGGTTATAACAGGATCCGAGCAGAACTAAGTGAATGAGAGCACTTTGAAAATCCTGAAAAAGTCGTTTTCGACGTCCGTTTTTGAGGCCAAAAATGGGCATCAAAAATGCCATATCTCGGCTATCGTAAAAGCTACGACTTTGCGGATGGTCTCGCTGGATTCACAACGATATAATTAAGACAATACCATTGGAATTTTCCCGATAGCTCCAATAGAAGCCGAGATATCGACCTTCAAAGTTTGGAATTTTTCATTTTTCGAGTATACCCCCCCGTATCGAATTTTTTCACCAAAAATTGATTTTTTTCGAAATCAAACTAAGTATACCAGCGTCTTATTTGGGTCACTTAGATTACGAAAACACCGGGTTATAACAGGATCCGAGCAGAACTAAGGGAATGAGAGCACTTTGAAAATCCTGAAAAAGTCGATTTCGACGTCCGTTTTTGAGGCCAAAAATGGGCATCAAAATGGCAAATCTCGGCTATTGTAAAAGCTACGACTTTGCGGATGGTCTCGTTGTATTCAGAACGACGAAATTAAGACAAAACCGTTGGAGTTTTCCCGATAGCTCCAATAGAAGCCGAGATATCGACCTTCAAAGTTTGGAATTTTTCATTTTTCGGGTATACCCCCCCGTATCGAATTTTTTCACCAAAAATTGATTTTTTTCGAAATCAAACTAAGTATACCAGCGTCTTATTTGGGTCACCTAGATTACGAAAACACCGGGTTATAACAGGATCCGAGCAGAACTAAGGGAATGAGAGCACCTTGAAAATCCTGAAAAAGTCGTTTTCGACGTCCGTTTTTGAGGCCAAAAATGGGCAACAAAAATGCCATATCTCGGCTACCGTAAAAGCTACGATTTTGCGGATGGTCTCGTTGGATTCAGAACGACGAAATTAAGACAAAACCGTTGGAATTTTCCCGATAGCTCCAATAGAAGCCGAGATATCGACCTTCAAAGTTTGGAATTTTTCATTTTTCGGGTATACCCCCCCGTATCGAATTTTTTCACCAAAAATTGATTTTTTTCGAAATCAAACTAAGTATACCAGCGTCTTATTTGGGTCACCTAGATTACGAAAACACCGGGTTATAACAGGATCCGAGCAGAACTAAGGGAATGAGAGCATTTTGAAAATCCTGAAAAAGTCGTTTTCGACGTCCGTTTTTGAGGCCAAAAATGGCAACAAAAATGCCATATCTCGGCTACCGTAAAAGCTACGATTTTGCGGATGGTCTCGTTGGATTCAGAACGACGAAATTAAGACATAATTGTTGGAATTTATATGATAGCTCCAATAGAAGCCGAGATATCGACCTTCAAAGTTTGGAATTTTTCATTTTTCGGGTATACCCCCCCGTATCGAATTTTTTCACCAAAAATTGATTTTTTTCGAAATCAAACTAAGTATACCAGCGTCTTATTTGGGTCACCTAGATTACGAAAACACCGGGTTATAACAGGATCCGAGCAGAACTAAGTGAATGAGAGCACTTTGAAAATCCTGAAAAAGTCGTTTTCGACGTCCGTTTTTGAGGCCAAAAATGGGCATCAAAAATGCCATATCTCGGCTATCGTAAAAGCTACGACTTTGCGGATGGTCTCGCTGGATTCACAACGATATAATTAAGACAATACCATTGGAATTTTCCCGATAGCTCCAATAGAAGCCGAGATATCGACCTTCAAAGTTTGGAATTTTTCATTTTTCGAGTATACCCCCCCGTATCGAATTTTTTCACCAAAAATTGATTTTTTTCGAAATCAAACTAAGTATACCAGCGTCTTATTTGGGTCACTTAGATTACGAAAACACCGGGTTATAACAGGATCCGAGCAGAACTAAGGGAATGAGAGCACTTTGAAAATCCTGAAAAAGTCGATTTCGACGTCCGTTTTTGAGGCCAAAAATGGGCATCAAAAATGCCATATCTCGGCTATTGTAAAAGCTACGACTTTGCGGATGGTCTCGTTGTATTCAGAACGACGAAATTAAGACAAAACCGTTGGAGTTTTCCCGATAGCTCCAATAGAAGCCGAGATATCGACCTTCAAAGTTTGGAATTTTTCATTTTTCGGGTATACCCCCCCGTATCGAATTTTTTCACCAAAAATTGATTTTTTTCGAAATCAAACTAAGTATACCAGCGTCTTATTTGGGTCACCTAGATTACGAAAACACCGGGTTATAACAGGATCCGAGCAGAACTAAGGGAATGAGAGCACCTTGAAAATCCTGAAAAAGTCGTTTTCGACGTCCGTTTTTGAGGCCAAAAATGGGCAACAAAAATGCCATATCTCGGCTACCGTAAAAGCTACGATTTTGCGGATGGTCTCGTTGGATTCAGAACGACGAAATTAAGACATAATTGTTGGAATTTATATGATAGCTCCAATAGAAGCCGAGATATCGACCTTCAAAGTTTGGAATTTTTCATTTTTCGGGTATACCCCCCCGTATCGAATTTTTTCACCAAAAATTGATTTTTTTCGAAATCAAACTAAGTATACCAGCGTCTTATTTGGGTCACCTAGATTACGAAAATACCGGGTTATAACAGGATCCGATAAGAACTAACGGAATGAAAGCACTTTGAAAATCCTGAAAAAGACGTTTTCGACGTCCGTTTTTAAGGCCAAAAATGGGCATCAAAAATGCCATATCTCGGCTATCGTAAAAGCTACGACTTTGCGGATGGTCTCGCTGGATTCACAACGATGAAATTAAGACAATACCATTGGAATTTTCCCGATAGCTCCAATAGAAGCCGAGATATCGACCTTCAAAGTTTGGAATTTTTCATTTTTCGAGTATACCCCCCCGTATCGAATTTTTTCACCAAAAATTGATTTTTTTCGAAATCAAACTAAGTATACCAGCGTCTTATTTGGGTCACCTAGATTACGAAAACACCGGGTTATAACAGGATCCGAGCAGAACTAAGGGAATGAGAGCATTTTGAAAATCCTGAAAAAGACGTTTTCGACGTCCGTTTTTGAGGCCAAAAATGGGCATCAAAAATGCCATATCTCGGCTATCGTAAAAGCTACGACTTTGCGGATGGTCTCGTTGTATTCAGAACGACGAAATTAAGACAAAACCGTTGGAATTTTCCCGATAGCTCCAATAGAAGCCGAGATATCGACCTTCAAAATTTGGAATTTTTCATTTTTCGGGTATACCCCCCCGTATCGAATTTTTTCACCAAAAATTGATTTTTTCGAAATCAAGCTAAGTATACCAGCGTCTTATTTGGGTCACCTAGATTACGAAAACTGAACAATTATATTAAATAAATATAAAATATTGTCGAATTTAAGTACACAAATAATGTAGTATATATACAATAAAATAAATCAAATTGATACACAATTCGTTAATTATAGAATCACAGTTGTTTAGACACAATAGCATAAAGAAATTCTACACAAATTGATTCTGTACCATTTCCAGAATCAAACTGTATGTAAAATCTATACAATTGTTGAATTTTTATTCACCTATTTTTAAGAGTGTTTGCCTGAAATAAATCCGAAAACAAGTCCGACTAGCAGATGACGATCAGAAAGATGTGTAAGAACATTAAACTCTCGATTTGAAACCGATCAAAAGTTTCTCTGTGAACACATTTTACTCTATTGCGCATGTTTATTTGTCAAAAACTTATTTCTTACTGCTGTGAGAACAAATCTTATGATGAATGCCTTAAGAGAATTGAACTATTAACTTCTGTTTAGCTAACTTGTTTATTGTTGTGTATTTTTAACATTTTATGCCTGACTGTTCTCACAATATACTAAATAAATAACAAGTCGTTGCTTACGCATGTGCATCCATGTTTTAGCATCATGGCGGTAACATAGCAGTAGCATTTACGAATCATAGCGGGCCAATTAAGATTGCTCTATTATAATGTAATATTTCATTCTTTAAAACAACGTAATGATTATAGGCCTAAAAATCTAATAAATATTTAGTATTTTGCTTAGTTCTTCCAGCTATAAACCTGAAACCTCATTCAAATATTTTTATTACGCTTTTATTACGGTTTCGAGAATAAGACATCGAACAAGTGATAGTTAAAAGGTAATAAATATTTCTAAAGGTGACACTAGATTTCGCCATAGTACCTATTTATTATCGCTGGTGATTGATAGTTCTTAAGAATTTATGTCCAACATCAGTACATTGATATGGCATTATTTGCCTCTTAATAGATGCGTGGTACACCTACGTATGTACGACTGGGCTATTTTATGAGTTTAAGTCATGTGTTCGTAAATTATCGGTTCTTCTTGGCGCTCTTATTAGTAGTCAATTTTCTTTATTTACAACTATCTTTTTAAAATAGTTTTTTTTCTAAGACTCAAATTATTTATTTTCTTGTAAGCATCTAATAGTCATAAGTATATTTTTAGCCGATAAAACAGTATATTGGTTAACAAAGATTCTGGTATTTTCTAAGTAAATTCCAATGGGAAAGTTAAAACATTTGTTACCCTACAACTAGGTCTTGCTTACAAAATATTTATATTTACTAAAAATGTTAATTAAGCATTTTATCGTCAATTATAAAGATAAACTGTGATTTTTTTTATCCAATACTTTTTTAGCAGGTTTAAGCATTAAGCAGGTGTACTCTTTTGCGTAAACATTTTTAAAGCATACTTTCAATACATTTTATCCACCTTTGAGTCTTACGACCAGATCAGCTTATAAATAAACTAATAAGAGTAATGTGACAAGGACTTAAACTGATTTTATTTAATAAAACTCGCCACCGATAAATATAATTTTTTTTAAATGGCTCTGGTTGTAAAGAAACTGCATATTATTTTTTTTAGAAAAATATCAAAAAACTTGCTTGAATCTGAAAAAAACCGGTGCCTAAAATACACACATCTTGAATCGTCAGAAAGTTCATTGGAAACGCAGATAACGTCAACTAGTTTAAGAAATATATCATGTTATTTTAGTCTAGGTGTATTATTTGCTAATAAAAGTACAAAACAGAGTCCGATAGCATAGAAAGGACTCCACCAGAGCTTCATCCTTCTGATATCTGAGATATTTGGATAAGTGAATGATTCTCCCTTCTCCAGGGAGAAGTGCGTATGCCGTTTGTAATAATAATAATAATAATAATAATAATAATAATAATAATAATAATAATAATAATAATAATAATACAATTTTTTTACATGCCGAATTTAGGAAAATCTATCCACATCTCCAAGTTACCGAACAGAGAGTAGCAGACCAGTATCGGGTAATAATGCGTAATAACCTAATTCCAGAGACAAGACTCAATACCATTAAAGAAGAAATACAAGCGCAAACTAACAACCAACAATACCCCGCTAACAATGAACCAGCTGAGGAGCAACCTGTAATAGAAAACGTATTAAATAACACACAGGAACTTAACACTACCGAAAATACCCAAGAGGACAATTCTGAGCTATAACACGAACTATCTGCAGAAATGGCACGTGCGATGCTAGAATTTGAGGGAACCAACCTACTGATAAGACCCAAACTTCCAAAAGTAAACTCTTCAAAAAAACTAGGTCAAATTATGGAACTTTTAAACACCAAAATTCTTCCACCTTATCTTTTAAATATTAATAACATGCAATCTCTTCACCTTTTAGTTTATAGCGCAGCAACTGCCGTTGCTAAAACCATGAAGATTAAGATAAGGATCCACAATGACTCTGCAAGAACCGAGCTCCCGATACCGCCATGGGAGACCAGACTTCAACGAAAAATTTAGAGGTTTCGAAAAGATATCGGCCAACTAACAGAATATCTGAGGGGTACACGAACAAATAGACTAAAACAGAAAGTTGATGAAATTTTGCAGAGAAACCACATCCACACTCGGCATGAACCAGAAAAGAATACAGCTCAACAATGCCTGGATACTCTAAAACAGAAACTTTCCCTATTTTCAGGGCGCCTACGAAGATACAAGACCAGTAATAACCGAAAACGTAACAATCTTCGCTTTAAAAAGGCCGAAAAACAATTTTATAGAGAGCTAAATTCAAAATTAGATCTCCCAGATAAGCAATACCCCACGAAAGAACAAATTGAAGATTTTTGGGCCAAACATTTTGCAACTCAAACAACATGCAATATCAACGCAAGCTGGGTTACTGAAGAGAAACAAAACAGTAATAAATATAACCAGATGGAACATCGACCATTCACTATCGAGGAAGTCAACCAGATTATCCAAAAACTGCATAATTGGAAAACACCTGGCCCAGATGGAGTTTATAACTTTTGGCTAAAGAAACTACGGAGTGTGCATCCTAAACTCTCAGAATTAATTAACCACGTTATTCTTAACCCACAGGAAATGCCAGCGTTCCTAACACAAGGAGTAACCTATCTACTGCCTAAAGACCAGAACAACACACAAGATCCGTCTAAGTACCGACCGGTAACGTGCCTACCTACTTTGTATAAAATTATCACTTCATGTTTAACACAGCGCATTTATCAACACTGTGAGGAAAACAACATCATAGCCGCACAACAAAAAGGATGCGCTAAAGGGTCTATGGGCTGTAAAGAACAACTTATTATCGACTCTGTCATCAACAACCAGGCATATCACAACAAGAGAAATATTTTTACTGCCTACGTCGACTATAAGAAAGCCTTTGACTCAGTACCACACGAATGGCTTATAAACATATTAAAAGTGTATAAAGTTGATGGTAATACTTTGTCTTTTCTAGAGAGCGCTATGACAAGTTGGAGAACAACGATCCAGCTCGAAGTACAGGGTAAAAGCGCAGTAAGTACAAACAACATTCCAATTCGAACAGGAATCTTTCAAGGGGACTCACTGAGCCCATTATGGTTCTGCCTTGCTATGAATCCTCTTTCGAACCGTCTTAACTCTACCAACTATGGGTTTAGCATCCGAGATAATAACACCGAGATTGCAAAGTTAAATCACTTACTGTATATGGATGATTTAAAAATAATGGCTGCAACTAGGAACCAACTAAACCAAATGCTGCATATAGTAGAAGAGTTCTTCAACGACATCGGCATGCAATTTGGACTAGATAAATGCCGTACTCTCAATATAATCCGAGGAAAAATTCAGCCAGGAGAATATCTGATGCAGAATGTCCAGACCATCGAGGCCATGGGCGAACACGAAATTTACAAATACTTGGGGACGAAACAATCACAAACGATTGAACAACAAACAATGAAATGCGAACTGACTAACGAGTTTCTGAAAAGGGTAGGACAAGTTTTGAGAACCAATCTCAACAGCAAAAATATGTTTAAGGCACTTAACTCCTACGCATGTTCAGCTCTTAGTTATTCTTTTGGGGTAATTAATTGGAGTAGGACAGACATAGAAAGGCTACAAAGAAAAGTGAGGACCCTACTTACTAAAACGCACAACCACCACCCTCGAAGTGCCACTGAAAGAACAATGCTTCCCCGCCACCTTGGAGGAAGAGGATTAATAGATCTGGGTAAACAACTTGAAAAACAAATCACTAACTTAAGATCCTATTTTTACAGGCAAGGAGAAAATTCCACGCTGCATCGCGCAATAAATCAACCTACAACTACAACTTAAGAGTGAGGAAGCGCGCAGCTACCATCATACGGACCAGGAAAAACTCCGCATCTGGATGGAGAAGCCCCTTCATCGCATCGGCGGCATCCTGATGAGATCAGCCAAAATCATGTCGACACTGCTTCGTCGAACTATTGGTTGGTATCAGGCAGGATGTTTCCAGAAACCGAGGGCTTTCTACTCGCCATCCAAGATCAGGCTATACCAACAAGAAATTATCTCAAGCACATCGTCAGAAATCCGTCCGTACAAAACGACAAATGCCGGTATGGATGCCAAACATCAGAGACAATCCAGCACATAACAGGAGGATGTCAGACCTTTGCAGCGACAGAATACAAAGAACGGCACGACTCAGTTGGGAAAATTTTACATCAAGAGTTGGCAATGAAGTTGGAACTTATTACAACAGAGAAGGTTCCGTATTATAAATATACTCCAGAACCCGTAGTGGAAAATGACCGATATAAGTTATATTGGGACCGCAGTGTACTTACCGATCAACATGTAAGGCATATTAGACCAGATCTTATTTTAATAGATAAAATTTCCAGGAAAACAACTCTAATTGACGTAGCCATACCGAACAACAATAATCTGCAAGAGAAACACACTGAGAAAATCGCCAAATACAGAGATCTAGAAATTCAAATCGGAAGGCAATGGAGAATGGATAATGTTCAGACCATATCAATTGTTATGTCGACAACGGGTGTGATACCGAAGAGTCTACTGGAACACCTTAAACAACTAGGAACTGGCGAACATCTATATAAGCACATGCAAAAGGCAGTACTACTGGCAACTGCTCGCGAAAATTCCTAGGAGATAACTCTACATTTCAGGTCACTTAAGGGCATCGAAAAGGCCCCCACAGACCACAGAGCTTAATCCTTTTGATATCGGAGGTATCTGGGATAAGTAAATGATCCCTCCCCCCCCTTAAAGAGAGTGCGAGCCTTAACTGGCTGTAAATAATAATAATAATAATAATAATAATAATAATAATAATAATAATAATAATAATAATAATAATAATAATAATAATAATAATAATAATAATAATAATAATAATAATAAAAATAATAATAATAATAATGCAAAAGTGACAGCAAAACGGCAGCTATTAATGGAAAGAAAGGATTAGAATTAAAGAGTGGAAACTGAAAAACAACAGGGCAAATACGGAAATGCACGTACAACTCGTGAAGAAGATTAAAAAAGTAACAATAAGTTGAGCGGCGATTTGGATGCTTACAGGATAAGAAAATTGAAGAAGGAACTGAAACTATCATTGCTGCTGCATAAGACCAGGCTCTAAGAACTAAATATCATGAAAAGAAAATATTGGTAATGAATACTGACCGAAAATGCAGAATATTTAAAGAACGACAAGAGAATATTTATCACATTGTGGCTGACTGTTCGGAGCTTGCAAAATTAGAGTACTTGAACCGTCACAATATTAGACACTATGACTTAAAAAAAAGTATCTGGCGGTGACTATACAAATTTACATACCCTGACATATCTTCATAGAAACTTTTTTATTTAATTTGAAATTTAAAAATTAATTTAATTACTTAATTTTAAAATTAGACAACCTGTTTCCAAAACGGTTATTTCTGGATCATGTAAGCGATTAAATCAATTCTCAATACGACCTTTTAATTATATCATGGCATCGAGGCCTATGTCTAGTAGTAAACGTTTTAAGGCTGCTGGATAATGACGATGATGATAATGATGAATTTGTAGGAAAACTGTATTTAATATGTAGGATAAATAGTACTTAATTTCATTAGAAAGAAAAAAACATTTTATTAAAATATAATATCTCTTTTATCACTTTGCTAATTTCAAAATTACGTTTCGACATCAGTATGTATAACGAATTTTATGGGAAAAAATCAGCAGATCATTGACGGACAGGGAACCTTCATCCAGACACTATGAAACAGGGATCAACCATGACATCTATGACCAGATCAAAGCTATACTGTTTCGTATTATAAAGCCAAGTATTTGATATGTCTTATTAATAATGCAAATAATTCTTAATAATGATTTATCTAATTTATTTAAATGGCTTTGCAGTAATAGTCTTTGTTTAAATACATCAAAATCGAAATTTTGTTTATTTGGGAAAAAGAGCAAATTAATGCACATCAATGTGAAAGATATTAACATTGTGGTAAATAATGAAAAGATAGAATATGAGAGTCAAATTATATACTTGGGAGTAATATTTGATTGTAACTTAAATTTTTATGCACACGCTGATTACATAACTAGAAAATTTTCAAAAAAATTGGTTTCATTGCAAGAGTAGGAAAACAATTATCAATGGCTACAAAACTATTACTGTATAATAGCATTGCAGCTCCGCATCTTGAATTTTGCTCAACAATTTTATACAATTTACCAAACTTTAAAATTGAACAGTTGCAGCTTGTACAGAACAGAGCAATGAGAACTATTTTGAAATGCAATAGATATACACCAATCGTAATAATGCATAACGTCCTGAATATGATGTCTGTTAAGCAAAAAATTATATTTAGCATCTATGTTTTTTTGTATAAAGTTAAAAATAATATGATACCATCATATATTTGTAAGAAGGTGAAGTTTTTTAGAGATGTTCATCATTATCAAACTCGAAACTGTAACAATTTCATACTGATCGATAGGTGTAACTCTAACCAGATGTTAAATTCTGTCCTACAGAGAGGCTTACAAGATTTTAATAGATTACCAACAAGCATAAGAGACTGTGATTCTGTAAATAATTTTAAAAGGCTGGTTAGGGCACATATATTGTCCTAGGATTTTTGTTACCTTTGCCTAATTGTTTTTTTTTTTATTTTCATTTTATTTATTTTTTATAATATGTTGTTTAGGATCACTATTTTAGTTTAACACTTATTTTAAGTTTAATTTAAGTATATGGCTTGAATTATTATAGTAAATATATGTGCAGATAAATATTGTAGTGAAGTGAGAACAATGATGAGGTGTTTGTGGGTGGCAGAAGAGCTATGTTTGTTATCCATGGAACAACCGGGATACTGAAAAAGTATTCATGGATTAACCGGGATTTGACATGGTCTCTCCAAAAAAACCAGGACACCCTGTATTCGATCTATTTCACCAGCCCATAGGTAATATGACCGAGATTCACTTATTGGCGTAACATTTTATGGTTTGCGAGCACTGCAAATTTTGATTACATCAATTGTTTTGTTTAGATCCACATGTTAATAGTAACCTGAAGTGCATATGTATATTATATTTTGTACACAATAAGCGTATATGGATTAATTTATAAGGGTATATTAATAAATAATTAATTAATAATATTATTGTAAAGTTAGTATGAGCGCTTTAGGTTTATGTATGTGGTAATTTTTTAAAAATTTCTGAACCAGTTTTGGTGGCGGGGTGCTTAGCTCGCCGACATAGCAATGTTTAGACGGACCGGAATATTGCGGTATTCCTTGGATTAACCGGGATGCTGCTGTTCCTGGTAAAACCGGGGCGTTGCAAGTGTCGGGGATCGGGCTACCCAGCATTTGTCATTTATTGCTTATATGTCCTCTTGCTGACTAAATATGTTGTTGAATTAGCTTTATGAACATTATTATTGATATATGTATCTTTATTTTTATTAATTTTTTGGGAAATTTGTTGTTTTTGTATGTAGCTATTTATGCTAAATAAAGATTATTATTATTATTATTATTATTATTATTATTATTATTATTATTATTATTATTATTGTAGTGACCATTAAAAAGAAAGCTTTTCTAAAACAAAACGCTTAAATCTTAAACCTCATCACATTTTTGAAGTTCAGTGTCAAATTCAAGTCATCGAACTTACAGCTCTAAACATCTTTAAGCCATCTGCACATATTAACCCATTAGAGTGTCTCAGATTGCCAGACAAATCATTGATAAAAATCACAAAAAGGAGTGCAATATACTTACAACTTATACTCTTTGGCTTCGATTTGATAAGGATAAAACTATTAGTATCAATGATCAACGAAAAAAGCCTGATCTCTCTGAATGTCTTTGCACAATTAATATACATTATTTAATATATTAATAGATCGATAATCAATCATATTATTACTCCTACCATGTTTAAAATTAGGTGTAACAATGGATTCTTTTAGCCTGCCTGGAAAACATTCTAGCCTAAAAGTGAGAATAGGTGGGAACTTTAGAGCAATAATCAGAAAATTAGCACACGCCTTTTAGATATGATGGTGTGTTGTCAGAGCCCGTAGCCGTCTTTCTTAGGCTTCAAATGCTGGATAATCTATCATCGTCTATAACTTATTATAGTCGCGGGAAATTAAAACTATTATTAAAGTCGCCAGATCCAGAGTTAAAGGAACTGGCATCAAAAACAGAAAATAATGTGCAAAGGCATCCGTAATACTTTTCTTATCGGACAAGGTCACACTACCCCAAACCATCTCCTTAGAACATTGAAAAGCTAGAATTAGCATTTCTGTGGAACTATGGGCAGTTTGTTTGCTTGCAACATAATACTATCATAACAATTTCTCATTTATTTTGACAGGTACAAAACAAAACTACTTCTCCTCTTTAATAAACTATAAAGCATTTTTTTAATAAAATATAATAAAATTCTCTATATCGAAGTAAATATTAAAAGTTCAATGAATGTAAACAACTTATATTACTTCAAAAGATGTTGTGTTGTTTCCTATTAGGTAGTAGATATATAAAAATAAATAGGCATTTGATACAGATATTAAAATAATTGAGATAAGCAGATATATACCGCTTATCTCAATTATTTTAATATGGTGGTGCGTCGCCGAGCGGAACATAGGAAATCCCATGTAAATTTTTATAGAAGGTCATTATGGGCTTCCCTGTACATTTTATAGAAAAATGTAAGATAACTTTTTGAAGAGACCAATCTGGCAAACCATTGTGCAAAGTTTCAAAAAATTTTAATAAGACAATCTTGAAATATTCAATTATTAATAAGGTTAGTGTTTTTGACGTTGAAAATAAAAGTGTGTTCCTGAATTTCGTTGCAATATATACTTACTTATATAGTAATATAAGTAAGTATATTCTTATTAAGTAAGTACGTTATTATTACTTATATATATATTTATACAGAAAAAGGCTACAACATCGCAACGCCGCGCCGGTCGATCGGATTGTTGATTCCACCGACACAAAAATCTTTACCAGTGACGTAGTCAAAAAACATTTACAGGATAAATATTTATTAATAATAGATCATGCTTTAAATTTTAACAATATTATTTTTTATAATTTTTTACAATATTACCGTTTATAGACTTTTTATGCGTTTTTCCAATGTGCTTCAATAGACTAAAGATACCTATCTAATAAAAAGCATTTTTATGGAGATTAAATATTTTATAATTATTATAGATTTTTTAATAAGTTTTTATTTAGGTTCATTTCTATGATCCCTTATTCTACGTTTATGATGACGGTTCTCTTGATATGATGTTATGACAGTATCAGTATATAAAGGGTGTTTTTTTGAGAGGTATACAAATTTGAAGTGAAATAAAACTATAAAAAAAAATTTATTGACATGGTATCGGTTTTATTTAAAAGATATTAGTGCTTAAAAATGATTTCGGGCATATGAGCGCCACGGCTGGTTCGAATGTAGCGTAATCGGGAAGTCCAATCTTTGCTTCCAAGTGATCCAACGTCTGTGGTTTATCTTTGAAGACATGTGACTTCAGATATCCCCAAAGAAAGTAATCCAGGGGTGTGAGATCACACGATCGTGGAGGCCAGTTCACAGGTCCATTGCGTGAAATTATGCGATCATGGCATGTTTCCCGCAATAAATTGATAGTGTCACGCGCTGTGTGACGTGTTGCACCATCTTGTTGAAACCAAAGCTCTGCCACATTAAGTCGGTTCAACTGAGGAACAAAAAAGTCGGCAATCATGGCTCTATAACGTTCTCCATTGACTGTAACATTCTGGTCGTTATCATCTTTAAAAAATATGGGCCAATGATTCCTCCTGACTATAAAGCGCAACAAACTGTGACTTTTAATGGATGTAAGGGCGTCTCAACAAAAGCTTCTGGATTTTCTCCACTCCAAATTCGGCAATTTTGCTTATTGACGAAGCCGTTCAACCAAAAATGAGCCTCATCACTGAACAAAATTTTGGATTGAAAAAATGGGTCAAGCTGAATACTGTACGAACGTACGGCGCACATAATGGTCACGCGGTTTCAGTTCTTGCACAAATTGGATCTTGTAAGGTCGCAAGCCAAGATTTTGCCGCAAAATCTTCCACAAAGTGGATGGGCACAGCCCCAATTGTTGTGCACGATGGCAAAACGACTCATTCGGGTCCTCTTCAACACTATGCTCTACAGCAGCAATAACTTCTTCTGTGCGCACTGTATGGCGTCTTTGTGGATGCGTATTATCAACTAGAGTATGCGTGGTACGAAAACGATCCATGGTTTTTCGAATAACTTGCTTGGATGGCCGATTATGTCGACCGTAAAATAGACGCAGCGCATGGTAAGTTTCGCGAATTGAACTATGATTTTCAAAATATATTTGCAAAATTTGAAAGCGTTGTTCTGGAGTAAGTCTATTCATTGTGAAATGGCAAACTGTACTGACCACGAATACACCACCAACTATCAAATTGACAATCACCAGAAACAGTTTTGACAACTTAAAATCCAAACCTCTAAAAAAAACACCCTTTACTTATGAAAAGATCGGCTTGAATGTCCTTTTTCACATGGGCGGCACAAACGACATAAGTTTTTACCATCGTAACAGGTCACAATAAGTTAAATTAACATATTCTGCAGTTTTGCGGCTTTTGTTAAAACTAACGAAAAATGGTCGGGTTTTTTGCAAAATGGGTGGATTTGGATATATATTTTTCACTAAGAGTGGCGGAAAGCCAAATTTTATCATGAAGAGAGTGTTATCGCGCACTAAATCACTCACTATGGGACATGAATAGAATAACGTCATTAGAATAACCCTTTATTCGATTAGTTTTGACAACAAATAGGTTACAACTAAGGTGAGGTTAGGTGTGGTGTTGCCAGTTCTGTCGTCTACTGCGTTTTGTCACTCTGCAGCTTCAGCATTGTCCCCAGTGTGGCTGACTCATGAGTGCCTTCTCTAAAGTGGCGAATTCACTCTATATTTTTTAGTCATGTGAAATGTAAGATATTATGTGTAAAATAAATTCACAAAAACTGTTTTTACCTTTTCTTGGTGGGTTGTCGACTCTGGGAGTATGTGTGCAGTGTTTTGGTTTGTTCGGTTTCTCTATCACCGCGAGAGGAACATAAGGCGCTGCGCACAGACCATAGATATACCTAACCCAACTCAATCCAACCCAACCCAGCTTAACGCAACCCAACCCGAACCAACCCAAACCAAGCCAAACCAACCTCACAACGTTGGGAGGTTCATTAACACCCAAGAGTTCATCAACACCCAAGAGTGTTGATGGAATGGAATGGGATGGGATGGGATGGGATGGGATGGGATGGGATGGGATGGGATGGGATGGGATGGGATGGATTGAATTGGGTTGGGTTGGGTTGGGTTGGGTTGGGTTGGGTTGGGTTGTGTTGGGTTGGGTTGGGTTGGGTTGGGTTGGGTTGGGTTGGGTTGAGTTGAGTTGAGTTGGGTTGGGTTGGGTTGGGTTGGTTGTTGGTTTAGGTTAGAGGCTGAAATTGAAAGGAAAGACTTAATCCATGAAAACCAGTATGGTTTCACCAAGGGGAAATCGACAATAAGTGCAATTCAAAAAATCACGAGCATCACTGAAGAAATTAAACAAAAGGCATACAAACATAGGCAGTCGGCCGTTATGATTTAAGTAGACGTCCAAAATGCGTTTAATTCTGTATCATGGCATGAAATAATTAAAGTCCTAGAAAGCAGCAATATCCCCAAATACCTAGTAAGAACCATACAAAGTTATTTATCCGATCGCAAAATAATAGCTCCAAATGGTAAGATCTACGAAATGACCTGCGGGGTGCCACAAGGATCAATCCTTGGACCTGTATTGTGGAATCTCTTCTACAATCAAGTCCTTCTCTTGGAAATGGAGTCGGGTGTATTTCTAATTGCTGTTGATTTAGCAATAATTGTAATGGCCAAAGGCGGTGCGATACTGGAAGACAAAGCCCAATATGCAGTAAAAAAAGTGATGAACCTTTTAAAAACCATAGGAATTTCGGTGGCAAAAGAAAAAACCACGTCAATATTAATACATGCTAAACGAACAATAAAGAGTATAAACTTAGATCTGGAAAGTACTTTAGTAGCAACAGTCGAGAGCACAAAATATCTTGGCATAATCATCGACAGAAATGTATGCATGACAACGCATATAAGGCAAACAGTCCAAAAGGGAACGCAGATGACAAATGTTCTTCTAAGAGTTATGCCAAGAAAAGGAGGATCTAAGCCAGCCAAAAGGAGAATTATAGCAAGTGCGGTGATATCGGCTATTCTATACGGAGCACCTGTTTGGGAAAAAACCTTAAAATTCAAATTTTACAGGGAACTACTTAGTCGGGTAAACAGAAGACTGGCGATAGGTATTTCATCAGCATATCGAACGGTAGCTACCCAAGCTGTGGAGGTTATAGCAGGACTGCCACCAATTGATTTACTGGCAGAAGAAATATCCAACATAACGAAAAACGGGAAACGCAGCAAGGACGAAGAAAAACAAAAACTATTAACTAAGTGGCAAAATAGATGGGACCAATATCAAGGCTTTGCAAAGCATTTCATAAGGAATGTATAAAAATGGAAAGAAAAACCAGGAGAAACGGACTTCTACATTACCCAAGCAATCACAGGACATGGAGTTTTCGGGTCATACCTGAAGAAAATAAAAAAGCAAGACACCGAGGAATGCTGGTTCTGCGGGGAAAACGATACTCCCGAACACACGATATTCCACTGCCCATATTTTGAAGAACATAGAATAGAAACTAGAAATGTATGCGAAGAAGAGGTCACTGTGGCAAATGTAAGCGATCTGTTACTAAAAAATCACGAGAGTTGGACAGGGGTGACAAATATGCTGAGAAACATCATGAAGAAAATTATGAGAAAAATAGAAGCAATCTGGAATGAAAAAAAAGAAAGAAACAAACAAAATGCGAAGATACTTACGGTTCTTTTCTCTGAGGAAATACCTACCTGGTGATACCGGAGAGAAGTTTTCCTTGATCAATAGGGGAGGGTTTTTTAGTGGGTCGGGAGAGCCAAGGCCATCCCATCCCCACACTACCTCAGGCGACAGAAGACCAATGCCTGGGGTGTCTGATAACAGATTTTTCCCTCCTCTCCACAAAAAAAAAAAGAGTTGGGTTAGGTTGGTTCTTAAATTGCTCAAGCACCGCTCATCAAATTTTGCGTATTTTTACAATTTTTTTTAAATGGCCTAATTTTACCCAAAAAAAATTAAAAGTGGCGGAATGATACGATATAATTCGCCGCGAATATTGAATTTTGATAGAACTTGTTTTTTTTTGTGTTTATTACATGTAATTGACATTTTAAGTAATATGTAATGAAACTAGTGTATAATGTTATGATTATACACTAGTTTCATTCATCATTTTTTATGTTATGATAATGAATGACTAAAAAAATACAGAGTGAATTCTCCACTTTAGAGAAAGCCAGACTGGAGACAAGGTTTTAGCTGCAGTGACAAAACGCAACAAAACTGGCAACACCACACCTAACCTCAACTCAGTAGTCACCTATTTGTTGACAAAACTAATGGTATACAAGGTTAATCTAATGATTAATCGCGTCCTATAGTGAGTGATTTAGTGCGTGATAACACCCTCTTCGTGATAAAATTTGGCTTTCCGCCACTCTTAGTGAAAAATATATATCGAAATCTACCTACTTTGCAAAAAACCCGACCATTTTTCGTTAGTTTTGACAAAAGCCGCTAAACTGCAGAATTACCTTATTATATAATGTAACTAGAAGTTTCCTCTTTTAAAAATGTGTGTAAACTTCAGAGAACAAGAACAGAGAACAGAGAATTGATAAATATTTTTGTAAACAAAACACCCCTCTTTTCCTTGAGTCATATTTAATTCTCAGAAATGACCAAAATGTGGTAGGATCATGACTTATATTATTGTAAATGTTTGTTTTGTAACTTAAATAATATAATTTAGTTTGACATTAAATTTCTTGTTGCAATGTTTTAAATTCATTAAGAATGGCTTAACTTGTCCTGCGTTTGGTCTTAAGAGGATGTAGATATTTTTTACCTTTTAATCGTTCGAACCAGGCTGATAGTGAACCAATTGGCATATCTCCTAATGGGCCTTAAATCCTATACCTTGAACTTGGGCACAGCAGCATCCAAATACCCATATATACATGAATAGAAGACATCCAAATCTTATTTTGTTAACTTCATAACTAGTAGTAACAGTATTGCGTTATTCATTGCTTTAAATACCTAATTATAAAACAAATTGTCATACAAAAAGATAATACATAGAACATGTACTAAAGAAATAATCCGTAACAAGTTTAACAGGACTTAAAGGCTATTAGAGTCAAAAACTTAGACAAAATCCATCGAACGAAAAAAAGCGACACAAAGGCAATTGTAACATGGCAGTAATTGACGCAAGATCGTGCCAACTTGACCATATACAGCTAAACGTCAGTTAAGGACTGAACTTAAGCTTTAACGAACGGTTTCCTTTTTTTCTTTCATAGAAAGCTAACTACCAATTTACTTTGACAGCGCCAGGCGTAAACTGTAAGATTTTTAATTGTGGGTTTTTCGGTTTTCTTGGGGATATAATGATATTATGTGGTTTACAAGAGAAATCCCGCACTTTACTTTAACAACAGGGACGTTTACATAAAAAAATATATATTGTCTGAAATCGAGTAAAATGGAGTTGAAGTGCAGTAGATTTGCTTATATCGAATGTATTTTATATACTTATGCCTAAGTAGCAGATAATGATACTGACAGTAGATTTATTGTACAAAATTTCTAATAATAAGTTATTTTTAGAGCAGCATCTTAAGATATTTCTTAAATTGTTGTCATGAAACCCCTCCCAAAAAATTATCCTATACTTTAGAATTGGCTCTAGGAAGCGATTTAATATCAAAAGTATTATTTTTTTAGGTAGTATTTTTTTAGTTAGGATTTGTATAATCTATTTTAAATACATTTTTAATTTACAAGTAATCACCATTAATTATACCTTTGCTGCATGTAAAACTATGCATAATAAAAAATGCTCTTTCCGATGGATCTAAAACTGTGGCTGAAGAAGCAATTTACTTAATTTATAATAAATTAGGATGCACTTTAAAGCTTTTACCTAACCAATGGTGTATATTATACTGCACATTTAAAAAACCTTTTCCCAACTACTAGCGAAAAATTATAGTGCAGTATTTTCAGCATATGTTAGGGCATGGCAGTGGCCAGTGTAATACCACATTTGATTTATTTAAAATAAGAAAAGCATTGATAGGAAACATAGGTCCCTGTGATTCTTTGGTAATACCCTATTAATTGTGCTTAAATCCCTATAAAAGTTATTGATTGTACCTCGTACACCAACTTCATTAAATTGGTCAAAGAGTATGTTATGAACAACAATATCAAACACTGCTATTGTTTTTTTGTTGTTACTTTTTGTTTATAAATTAGTAAAAAATTTTTTTATTAATCCGAATTGTTTTACATATAAACAGGATAAAGTAAATTAATATAAGTCGAAACTAATTGAAACCAAAAATAACTATAAAAAAAGTGGAATTTAATGAATGAAACTACGAATAACCAAAAGAATTCATCTATAAAATATTATAATATATATCACAATCGAACGGCAATAATACATGAAGCTTAAACTAGTAATAGGTTTGTAATAGGATAGTGGAAAATGTAGAAATAAGAATAGTGCGCTACGCTGATGATGCGTTTATAGTCTCCCAAGATGAAGACAACCTACAAAGAATTTTCATACACATTTGAAAAAAAAATTAATTTAAAAAGGAAATTATTATAGAAACTAGAATAGAAATAAAATTTGTTCCCAAAAAACACAATCACTCCATACGCAGAGAGCCCCGAAGATGTAAACTCACCGTTTACAACCGAGTGTGAAACAAGTGACCTTCAAATATCTTGCAGCAAACATAACGAGCAACATTAATCTAATATCGAGGTACCTACGAGATATCATCTGGAGAAATGAAATAAGTATAGAAAGCAAAGGTAGAATCTATAAAACGCGTGTAAGGCTATTGACGATGTATGCTGTAAAAACAAAAACAGACAATAAAATAACCAAACGTGTGCTAAGAACAACATAAATTCGAGATCTAAGGAAAAGTAGCGATAATCTGCAAGGTCCCGAATGTTTTAAGATGAGCTAGAGCAACACGAAAAGCTGGGAGAGACTATGTAGAGAGAAACCACTGGCAAAAATCGTCCAAAAACCCAAAAGCGGTAAACTCCTTCGAAGATCACCAAAATGATGGTATGAAAGCTGGTGATCAACATCTCACTATTAAGCAGCGGATGAAAAAACGCTGGACTGAGTCCTAACGTTCGAGGAAGAGGAACCATTGTCATATTTAGAACCACAGTAAAATAATAATATACCCACTAAATGTCAAAGTTTCTTCCTATTAAAAAAAAACTTTATTTAATAGCATCTCACTTAATTGACTGATGCAGATACTTCTATATATTTTGTCACCTGTTTTTGGACTCCAGTGTAGAGCTGCTCAAAAAGTGACAGAGACAGTCATACAAAAATGGCTCCGACGTACTTGTGAACCAAGGATGAAAATTAATAAAAAATAAATTGGTTTTATCTACTTAATTAATATATATTTTTTAAATTTAAAAACGTATTTAAGAAAACATTTGGCCTTCAAAATTGGTCTAAAAAAAGTGTGTCTTATTACTGTCCATTGGATATCCAGTGGAGATTATTTGGAAGATATTTGCATTTCCATATAATAGTTGGTATATTCAAAGGGAGATATCTGGAAAGAAGCTTAATGAAAATTAAGAAGTAGATGTTGTGGTAGCCAGGTATATTAAAAAAGGTATAAAAAAAAACAATTATAGCAATATGCTTGCAAATTATATACATTGCAACATCGAAATACAGTAATTAGCCTAAAAATATCATTCAATTGAATATGTATTAAATATCTGATTGATGACACACATACATTCCGCATGGCAAAACTTACATAAACAAACTACGATTAGAATGGCATATGTTTTTTTTATTCTAAAAGTGACTGAATGAATACAAAAGAATGTGTCATAAAATTATTTTTATTTTGGTAATGTAAGCCTTCTTTGGCTGAATAATAAGTTAACCTTTCATAAAAGCAATTTTCTACTTCCAAAAGGTTTCTGGTGACACGGAATTAGCACATGCGACAATTTTCTCTCGCAACCCTTTACTTCTAGGTTGTTGGTCTACTAAATTCGTGTTTTTAATTTTTTTTACGGAGTACACTGTCAGAAAAGAGCCTAACCGCATGGTACTTCAAGAGCACGAGTAGCACCAGTAATACGAAGTTGTGGATATTTTTCTTGAAGTTGTGCAAGTTGTAATATACAGGAAAGACGTACTTTGGGAGTTAATTCCACAGACTTGCACTTTTCCATAAAAAGGAATCCCGATATAGCGACGTTCTAGGCGTCTACGGATGCACTCGATATTCATATGCCTGTCGAGGATATCTTACGTGTATAGCTCTAGGTGAAATAATATGGGTCAGTTCAGAAGAATATTTACTGTGACGGTCTTGATAAAATAGAGTCAGGTACCCCTATTTCCTTCTAGGTGCTAAATTGCCCAAGCTTTTAGTTATCTCTAGATCTTCTATAAGATATCATATGGCCCTCTTTTAGATGCAATCAAGTAGCTTCAACGTTTGTTTAGGTTTAGAGTTCAATATTTGAAATTACTTTTTTCATATTATTCCTTGAGTTTTGATATTTGCAATACTCAAGCGATATACGAATCTGAGCATTGCAGTATATATCGTCTTTTCGTGGTGAAGATAGCTCCAAGCTTTTGAGAAGCCAGCTACTTTAGCTATTTCCGCTACATGATCATGCCAAGACATGTGTAGCTTCCAACCTTCATACCTAACAAACGAACCGACAGCAGTAAGGTAAGTATAAAGGCTTGAGGCAATAAAGGTAGCTTTCTTTATAGCCCCACAACAGTCTGAGTCTTAACTCCTTTAAACTCAATCAGATTGCACTCAGTCCACTAAAAATTGATATTAAAGCATTAATAGTTGTTACTTGGCGACGCCTATGGCACTGGGTGTCGGCTAAAGTCATTTGAATGGGCGTCTTGAAGGAAGACACCAATGTACTGTCATCAGCAAAGCTGTAAATTGGATTAGTCGTAAGTCGTAAGGTCTTGTCGAGGAGGTCGTTGACATATAACAGAGAGACCAGCATCGATTTAGAAAAAACGTGTATGTTCACCTTAAGTAATTAACAATACATTTATGTTGCTCCCTAAAAAAATTAAAATTTTGATAGTTTTACCTTAGAAAAAATTGTGTTTGCTGGCGCAGCTGATTAAAGGAGATAATTACGTACGTAATAACTTATTCTACCCACCAATAACAACAAAAGTAGCTCATCTTTGAATACTAAACTTATTTGTCTACATCTAAACGCTGCATAAAAAACGCTGCTATCGCACATTTCACGGCATTCATCTCACGCGGTTTTGATAACGCAGTTAAAGGAGTCCATACACCGAGAGACTTTGCATAGGCGCTTAAAAGCGGATTTTATCATGGTTAATCCCAAAGTATGTAAGAAATGCGATCAAAACATAGCTAAATCGAATTTAGAATTAGTATGTGGAGACTGTAGAGGCCTTTACCATCTTAAATGCGGAAGAGTTGATGAAGCTGATGCAAAATTAATGATAGAAAACAAAACATCATGGCGATGTCCATTATGCGAGAACGATGTTGAAATCGATACTTTACGTAAAACACAACAGCGAAGATCGCTACTTATGTCCAAACCATCTGGATGCGTCGGAGACCTGGAGCTTAAGGAGATGATAAAAGGCTTACAAAATGAAATGCGGGAGGTTAGGAAATCAGTAGATTTTCTCAGTGAAAAGTATGAGGAAGAAAAACTAAGGAGTAAGGCTTTAGCAGATATAGTGAACAATCTCTCCAAAGACAACCAAGTTTTGAAGGAAGAAATTGAAAAACTTAAAACTGTGCGTAACGTCGAGGAAACTAGGAAGCTAGATAGAAATATCTGCATTGCAGGCCTAATAAATGACGATGAGGATAAGAAAAATACAAGGGACAAACTGGGTACTCTTTTTGACTTTTTGGAGGTTCCGGAATCAGAAGTTGAAGTATTTGAAAATATTGATACCAAAGCAGGAGTAAAGACTATTATCTCCCTAAAAAATAAGGAGACCAAACATAGCATCTTAAAATCCAGAGGAAGAAAAGGAAAACTTACTCTAAGTACCGTAGGTCTTGGCAATAAGAATACACCCATTTTTATCAATGAGGAGATGACCAAAGAAAACTACAGACTTTTTAAGAAAGCAAAGCAGCTCAAAGGCCTGGGGTATCGATATGTATGGCATCGTGATGGCAGAACTTTGGTAAGGAAAAATGAAAATGATAAGCCAATCCATATAAGGAATGAGGCTATGTTAGAGGAACTTTTTAGCTAATTATTTTATTTATTGTACTTTTGGATTCCTTTTATATTTTTATTTTATTTGTTTTTTAAATTGCTTATTTCTTTAGTGTTTTGGTTTGTGTATTTTTATATTTTTAAATGGCCAAAAACAGTTCTAACAATTTAAAGGTAGGCCACGTTAATATACGTTCCTTGCTACCTAGTGTTGTTGAAGTAAAGTTAATCCTTTCTACTCTAAACCTAGATATACTAGGAGTAACGGAAAGTTGGCTTTCAGAAAATATTTTAGATAAAGAGATCGAAATAGTAGGATATAACTTTTTGCGACTGGACAGGAAAACTAGAGGTGGGGGAGTTGGCGTTTACGTGAGGTCAAGTTTAAGGGTCCATAAGGTGGAATTGGTGGAACAAGTAGAAATTTTTGAGCAACAATGGTTTATTTTACAAATAAACAAACTTAAATTAGGATTTGGGGTTTTTTATCGTCCGCCTCAGTTTAATGTCCTTAGGGCGTTAGAGCATTTAGACACCTCGATTTCAAACATTCTTCCCATGGTAGATGAAACAATAATAATGGGTGATCTCAACATTAACCTTCTAGAATATAAATCTGTTAATGAGCAATTTGATTTTCTCTTGGACTTATTTAATTTTAAGCAAGTAGTAATGAATCCCACTAGGTTTTCAAGGGAAAAAGCTAGCTTAATTGATGTCATAATTCTGTCAAATGAAAATCTACTAATAGGTAATGTTGAACATAGAGATATGCATGAGCACTCTGGCCATCAACTTATTTATTGCACTCTTGCAATTAATGCTCCAAAGATTTCCCCAAAGTTTGTTACGTTTAGAAATTTTAAGAGCTTCGACAGGGCAGCTTTTGATCTTGATCTTAACGCCGCAAATTGGGGTAAGGTGTTTAGTTTTGCGGAAATAGATAAGGTCCAGTGTTTTACACATATTCTTACACAACTTTTTAATAAGCATGCACCTTTCACCACGGTTAGGGTAACAAAGCCGAAAGCACCTTGGTTTACAGATACTCTAAAGGAAATGAAAAAATACAGAAATTCTCTACTTTCAAAATATAAAAAAAACAAACATCCTGGCGATTGGGAATCCTATAAAAATGTGCGTAACATGTTTACAACCGCAGTCAGAAACGAAAAGAGGGGATATATACATTTTCTGCATAGAGACAAGAATAAAAAAGCCCTCTGGAACGGTTTGGCCAATCTTAATATCTATAGTAAGACAAAAGGCACTTCTACATCAAATCTACCAGATAGCCTAAAATATCCGGAAGCAATTAACCAGTTTTTTGTTGAGTCGGTACGTCAGGTATCCACGCCAGTTTCAGCGGAGACCATTCGGGAATACCTGGGTAGAAGAGCCACGGATCAAAGGTTCGATCTGGAGCTGGTGGATACTGGAGGAGTATATGAAGCTATTTCGCAAATAAAATCAAATGCCAGTGGCATTGATAAAATATCATTAGAAATGGTTAAGATGTGCTGTCCTCGTGTCATTCCGGTGCTAACTCATATTTTTAATACTTGCATCGAGATAGGTAAATTTCCCTCTTTGTGGAAAAAGGCAATAGTGTTGCCGCTACCTAAGGTCTCTAACCCGGATGGCTTTTCTGACTTACGACCAATAAGCCTACTTTCTGTATTGTCCAAGATTTTTGAGAAACTCATATACAACCAGATGATTAAATATATCGTGAAAAATAATTTGCTCTCGGAAACGCAATCGGGGTTTCGCCGTGGCTTTAATACTGCTTCAGCCCTTCTTGGAGTCTTGGATGATATTATTGATGCTTGGGACAAGGGTGAGACGACAGCTTTGGTTCTGTTAGATTTCAGCAAGGCATTCGATACTCTACATCATAACTTACTTTTAGCGAAGCTCTCCTATTACGGATTCTTACCGAAAGCTGTGCGTTTTTGCAGTAATTATCTTACAAATAGATCCCAGATAGAGGATCTAGAAGACAAGAGTGGAAGAGTCGTTCTCTGAGCCAGCCGATTTAAAAAGAGGTGTTCCCCAGGGATCCATTCTGGGCCCTTTGCTGTTTATACTTTATATAAATGACCTAAAAAATAAAATTCGCGACTGTCGTATGGCTCAATACTGTGATGATACACAAATTTATAAACAGTTTACTAAGAATAACGTTGATGAATCTATGCAATCATTGGGTCAGTGCTTAGATACAATTCACCATTATTCAAAAAAAATGGTTTAAAATTAAACCCAAAAAAATCGGCTGTAATTTACATTGGCCCCTTGGCATCATGGTCTCGTATGAACTGTGATCTTGTGATAGATAGTGAAAAAATTCTGAATTTAAAAGAACACAAAAACTTAGGTGTAACTTTTGATACAAATTTGAGGTTTAAAACACAAGTATCTAAAGTAGTTCAAAGAGCATATATGTCCCTGAGAAATTTGTATAAAAGTAAGGATCTATTAAGTATTACACTAAAAAGGCAGCTTTGTGAAGCTCTAATTTTATCACATTGTAATTACTCTAATTTTGTTTATGGACCATGTCTTGATGCTTCTAGTAGGTACAAACTGCAAAAAATACAGAACTCTTGCATTCGCTTTGTTTATGGGTTGAGAGGAAGGGATCATGTAACTTGCAAGCTAAAAGAATTGAAGTGGCTTAATGTGCAAAATAGAGAAAAACTTCATTACTGCAGTTTCCTATTCAAACTTTTAAAAAACAATAGTCCCTCCTACTTACGAAATAAACTTAAAACAGGAACTACCAGACATAATCGAACAACACGCACGGTTTTAAAATTTGATATCCCCCGACATAGCACTGCGATTTTTCAAAGATCATTTTCTTTCTGTGCTTCAAAGCTAATAAATAAATATATTATTAGTCACTGTACTGATAAGTCTTTCCAATCCTTTAAAAACAACCTAAAAAAGATATTGATTGAAAGCCAACAATAAATATCGAGAAAAATAGCAATAATATAAAGTAATAACTTAGAATTAAACAGTCAACTGGATAATTTTATTTCAACTTTTTTTGGGATTGTTTTTTTTTTTTTGTGATAGTAATAATATTATTGTAATATTTATGTGTACTCGGTTAAGTTAACAGCATGCTGCCCTTCGCCGAGTATAAAATAAAGGCCTTTTTATTTATTTATTTATTTATTTATTATTTAAAACCTCTGCGAGGTGTGTCCATCAACGAAAACCTGGATGAATCGATTCTCCACAAAGCTTCCAACCCGGGTTGGTGGCAAACCATAATAATATTGTTGACTTAATATTGATGCTACCCGAGTTCAATCCTGTCCTACATCCACAGAAAATATAGCCAAACCCAGCAATACTTTTACCAATACCAAAGCAGAACGACGTTATCCCAGGAAGAACAAAATTTTGGTCATTGGATCGGATGTTAGAGGATATCTGTCACTCTTTAAAAAATCTGAAGACCTGCTTCAAGAGACTCTCCAATTCTCCGAACGGTTTACTAAATCGGACTTCGTTTTTGTGTTTCTTGGTTCACTTAAATCAGTGCTCGGGAAACGATGCAGCATTGGGGATATTCAAAAAAGACTTAGAAACATGGATAATACAAACGTAGTTTTAATAGGACCTTCTCTGTTTAAAAATAGGCCCATACTTAATTCATTTATAACGTTACAACATCGCGAAATCTCAAAATGCATTGAATCCCTAAATGGAACTACGCTTGTACCCATTGTTAGCGATTACATAAATAAGGAGCGCATGGTACATTATCTCATTGATTTCTGTCAATTAAATAATATTAAATTGAATTTTCACCAAGACTGTCAACATCTCAGTCCAATGTAACATTTGGGAATAGTAAACTCTCTACTGTTGACATACAAGCTAGTAACAATCATGAAAATGTAAAACACATTCAATCTAATGTTTTACCTAGCCAACTAATTCTAATGTTGTTAAATATTCAATCTCTGCGACATAAAACTAGTGAACTTTCACTTTTTTTGCATGACTTAAACTATCCTAGTATTTTATTACTTACTGAGCACTGGCTTAAACCGGGTGAGCTTATTGATCTACCAAATTATGTTATTTTGTCTAGTTTTTGTCGGATTTTGTCTTCTCATGGTGGATGTATGATATTATTATGTAAAAACTTTTTAGAACACAACTCTTTTCAACAGGTAGATAAATTTAACCATCTCCTAAAGGAAATGACTTTTGAATTTACTGTAATTTACTTTAAATCCATAATCTTATAGGTAATTTGTATTTATAGATCTCCTCTAGGAGACTGCAGCGAATTCTTTTTAAAATTAGAGGCACTTTTATTTGAAATTCCATCGGCGGCTTACGTACTTCTTACAGGAGACTTTAATATTAACTTTAATGATAAAAATTCTGTATTTACTCTGCGCCTCGATCATCTAATGGGGGCATTTAATATACATATGCATGTAAAAGATTCTACTCGTATAACACAGTCAACAAGCTCCACTATTGACTATATTTGTTCTAATTTTCCATATGACTCCGTGGAGTGTACAGTCGCAAATTCTGCTTTATCAGACCATCAGTTTATACTATGTAAAATAGCAAATATACAAAAGGAATGTAGTGTATCTGCACAGTGATATGGTCGAATTTTTGGTATTAATAACTTTAATAAGTTTTCGTCAACTTTCAGTCCTGGAATTCTATTTTCGATTTATCTTCCTTTCACACAAAAATTGTTAAGCTCTTTGATGCTTCCTTCCCAATGATTAAAATCAAATCGAAATCCAAACCTATAAAATCTTGGTTCACGAGGGGTTTGAAAGTATCTTCAAGAAATCTGAGATCCCTTCACACAATAAGAAAGTTCACTGACTCTCCAGTTTTTCATAACTATTTCAATTCTTACCGAGCCTTGTATCGTTGTCTGACAAGAATCTCGAAGCAAACTTACTACTCCAACCGTTTAAGTGGTTCATTTAACAAATATAAGGAGAGTTGGAAAATTATTAATGATATTCGTCACAATTGTGGTAAGCAGTCAAGACAATGCCCTGGTTGTAACAATTTTTTTTTCTAATATTGCTCTACAACTTCAGCAAAATTTGAACCCTTCTGTGGATCCTCTTTCCTTTATGCCAGCCATTCATGTTCCAAATTCCTTTTTCTTTATACCTACAAACCTAAACGAACTCAAGGATATTCTCTATACTAAAAAAAATAAAAATTCAACTGGAGAAGACAACCTTTCAGCTAAAATTTTTCTCAACCTTCCAGAAACGGCGCTAAAGGCACCAGTTGATGCAATTAACCTTTCTTGGAGCAAGGGGATATTTCCATCTTGTCTAAAATCAGCTTAAGTTATCCCAGTTCACAAGGGTGGAGCTCTTGATAATCCTTCTAACTTTCGTCCCATTTCTCTCTTGTCTACGCTATCAAAAGTAATCGAACAACTGGTTAAAAATCAAATAATGTCCTTTTTAAAGTCCAAAAACATCCTCACCAGACTTCAATTTGGCTTCCGTGAAAATACCAGTACCAATGATGCCATGTTTAATTATTTTCATGAGCTTTACTCCCAGATAAATGCTGGTGGAGTTTCGGCGGCAGTTTTTTGTGATTTGTCGAAGGCTTTCGATTGTGTCTGCCATAGGATTCTGCTGCGGAAGCTTCATCATTATGGATTTCGGGGAGTTTCATCTTCTTGGTTTGCTTCCTATCTGCAATATCGGCAACAACGAGTGCTTGTAGGATCTAAGTACTCTGATTACCATCCTATCACCTTGGAAGTTCCTCAGTGTTCAGTTTTGGGGCCTATACTTTTTCTCCTATACATAAATGATCTTACCAATCTTAATGTACGGGGAAAATTTGCTCTATTTGCCGATGATACCACACTTCTTTGGCACAGCCCAGACACAGATACTCTGCGAACTACATTAGCAACTGATCTTCAGGCAGTAAATCTCTGGTTTGAATCAAACTTGCTGTCACTAAATCCTCAAAAAACCAAATTATTGTGCTTTAAGTGTGCTCTAGACCACGTGCCTTTTTCTAATTCAGTAGTTTAGCAGTTTGATAATACAAAATTTTTGGGTATATTCATTGACAGAGAACTCAGATTTGAAGAGCATATCCTCGGTACTTGCAAAAAGGTGTCTGCAGGTTGTTTTGCAGTCAGAGCGGCTACCCTGGAGCTTGGCATGGAGTTTGGAAGATCTGTATATTTTTCATTAATTGAATCCCACCTTAGGTATGCCATTTGCTTCTGGGGTAGTGCAGCTGCCTACCTTCTACAAATGCTGCCTGTTTTACAGAAGCGTGCTGTACGTTACATCTGTGGGGCTAAACCAAGAGATTCCTGTCGCCCATTATTTGTTAGGCTGGGCATACACACAGTCTTCTCCCTCTACATTCAGGAAGTGGCCTGCTTACTTTTTGCAAATCGCTTTAAATTTATAACCCCAAATCCAAGATACTTAACGCGTCAAGTGAACGATCTTAATCTTCCAATCCCCTCATCCACATTAACTAAAAAATCTATTTTCTACGAGGGAATAAAAATTTTCAACCTTTACCAGGTGGAATCAGGGAGGCAATATGTATTGACACTTTTAAACGTAAATAAAAATACTTTTGACCGAAAAATGTTACTATTCACTGGATGAATACTACGTCAACACATTCTAATTTTCCCTAAGTGTAAGTTTACAGTATTTGACTTTTATTTAATTTGTTTGTATGGTAAGAATGTGTATGGGGTGTAGTGGTTAAGTTTAGTGGTAGTAATTTTTTTTTTGTTAATAACAATAAGGCATGTTTTTTTTTTAAGAGGGTTTCATATTAGATCCTATCAAATGCCTTTGAAATATCCAGAGCTATTGCATGGGATTCATCATATTTCTCGATAGTCTTGAACCAAACGACAAAAGACTATCTCTGGCATTCAAGAAGCTTTTCTTGGCAAAGTCGACGCTGTTTTGCCTAGTGGGTCTTCGGTAAAGGTTGGTGCAGACATCTGAACCAAGTAGTCTACCTTTTCCATTGCAGTCATTGCAATGAAACTACTTTCCCTAGTCAATGGTAAAATTTTTGACACATACTTTCATTCATGTCTCAAGTTAATACGATTTGTAGAGCTTGAATCCTGGCGCCATTTGCGATAAACAGCATTTTTGTTGGTGACTCCTTTGGTGCAATTTTTATTAAGCCACGGTTTTCTGTGTAAAAAGCTTCTCAAGCTATTGAGAATCGCCTTGAAACCTGATAAAATCATACATGATATCTCGCTTTCACATGCTGAAAGATCATTGGTGTTTTAAATATCTCCAGTTGGCTAATCTGTCATGCCAAACTCGCCATGCCTTCAAACTAGACTGATTCCAGATCTAAATCGGAAAGCATTGTAATGGCAAAACAACTTGGTTTTGTAGCAACTCAAGGTATTTTAGAGAGTTTAAACTACGATCAATAAAAAATTGCTCTATAATATGGTTGCGAAAAAATACGAGCCTAAACATTTATTTTTTGAAGATACTGACTACAAAATTAAAAACTCTTACTCATTTTCGCGAGACCAATATTGAACAAGGAAAGATCTGTGTTTCCTATACAGGATGTCCCAAAAGTGATGGATCAAACTCAAACAGAAGATAGAGGGAGTCATTTACAATCAAAATCACCCCCTATGTTGTTATGCAATTGTGAATAGGTTAAAAGTTATAGCCATATATGTGTATTTTTTTAATTCCAGCATCTTTGTCAAATAAAAGCTTTTAAAAAAAATATACAGTTGATTAAACAATCTGTTTTTTTTATTGTACCTAGAAATGATGTGCCTCTCCAACAAAAATATGTTTCTTAAACATTACTTTTTTAGAGCACTAGAAAAACAATTTTTTTGGACTTTTTACAACTTTAAAAATAAGTACTTAACTTTGATGCCATTTTTTTGTGAAGAAAATATAAGACATGCCAGTGACCCTGAACCTTAAAAACTTTTTTAAATCATACTGATTCCAGCAAAGTACAACTTGAATAGATTATTAAAATTTCTTATTGTCTAACTAAATTTTTATTTTTTTAAGAAATAAGCAAAAAAAATATTCCATGGCTAAATCAATATTTTGCTTTATTATTTTATGAAAAAATAATAAAATTAAGATAGTAAAGTGTCTCAAAAATGTTTAAAAATACATAAGTATGTCGACTTCTAATACTGACCAATTTATCTGCGGTTATTTTGAAGAATGTTGAGTTGTCGTGTTTTTTGTCGTAAATAAAATTTAAAAATAATTTAAAATAGGTAGTGTTGTGTTGTCCAGGTACTGGCTAAGTACATACAATTTTATATTATTTATACAACTGAACACATAATGCCTTATACCGTCTGTGAGTATGCAGAAATGCATTATGTTTATGGATTTTGTAATGGAAACGCTCGAGCGGCTGAAAGGGAATATCGTGAACGATTTCCTGATCGTGAACGATATCTACAGGGTGTTTCAACGAGTGCATAACGCTTACGTGGAGGGGCAGATTCCTGGAAATCCTCGCAGAATAGGAAGACCTGATGAAAATGCTGAGGCAGAAGATGACATCATTGAAGTGGCATTAGAGGAACCTTCAACTAGTGTTTGCCGCATATCAAGACGGTCTGGTATTCCGAGAACAACAGTACACCGCATTCTACGAAGAAACCAGTTGCATCCCTATCATGTACAACGGGTTCAAGATCTATTACCGGGTGATTATGACAAGAGGGTGGAATTTTGTAGAGAAATGCTTCATCGTAATAGGCAGGATCCACAATTTTTTAACAAAATTTTATGGTTAGACGAATCTAGTTTTCAGAGGGCGGGAATATTTAATATTCACAATTTACACCACTGGGCATATTTTAACCCCAGAATTGTTAGAAATGACCGCTTTCAACATCAATTTAGTGTGAACATGTGGAGTGGCATTCTTAACGGTTCATTAAATGGGCCGTTTGAACTACCAGCCAGATTAAATGGTGAAATCTACAGGAGATTTTTGGAAGAAAACTTACCTGTTTTACTTCAGGATATTCCTTAAATATTCGTCAATCAATGTGGCTGCAGCACGATGGAGCGCCCGCCCATTACAGCCTTCAGGTGAGACAGTTTTTAAATGAGGCCTACCGTGGTCGTTGAATTGGACGGGGAGGTACAATTCGTTGGCCACCGCGCTCCCCTGACCTCAATCCAATTGATTTTTTTCTATGGGGGTACTTTAAGGAGTTGGTATACGCCAGGGGAAATCGTAATGAGGAAGAGCTACGCCACCAAATAATTACAGCAACTAGATTAATTACCCAAAATGAACGTTCATTCAGAATGATTAAGAGAAATTTTATACGCCGATGTAGGTTATGCATTAGATTTCGGGGCATACATTTTGAACACTTATTGTAAATGATAACAAAACTATCATGTAAAACAATAAACCATTTTTTAATGTTTTTTGTACCTTATTGCAATCCACCAACCAAACAAAACACAATTATTTATTTTAAAAAATTGGTAAATATTGATTTAGCCATTAAATTCTTTTTTGCCTCTTTTTTGAAAAACTCAAAATTTAATTAGCCAATAAGACATAATGTATTTAAGTCATTCCTTACTGGAGTCGGTATGAAACGTAGAAGTTTTTAAGCTACAGGGTTACTCTTATGTCTTACATTTTTCAGAAAAAAATGGCATTAAAGTTAAGGGTACTTATTTTTAAAGTCCAAAAAGAAATTTTTTTTAGCTCTTTCGAAATGTAATATTTAAAAAAAATATTTTTATTAGAAAGGTACATCACTGCTAGGTAAAAACAAACAAAAAACGCATTGTTTAATCCACTGTATAATTTTTTTATAAGCTTTTATTTGACAGTGTGCTTGAATTTATAAAATACATAAAAATGGCTATAACTTTTAAACTATTCATAACTGCATAACAACATAAAGGGCGATTTTGATTAAACATGACTCCCTCTATCCTCTGTTTGAGTTTAATCCATCATTTTTGAGACACCTTGTATAATGGAAAAGAAGATTCATCAAAAAATAGAATATTTCATAAAAAATTGTAATTTTCATTTGCTTTTTTTATCATGGTTTCACAAAATTTTATTCTTCGCTGCTGGTCTTTGGGAAATATCATATGCGTTCTAGAATCTTTTAAACATTTGTAGCCACAGATGTGTTGAATCCACTACAAATGATGAAGGCACTACAAACCATTTTTTACAGTCGTTCTTGCTTTTGGACCTCTTTGATAGAAAGTTCTAGCGCTTTACTGTGGTATCTATGAGAATCTTGAAGACAAAAAGATATCTCAAAACCATATATAATTATATTTTTTGCAAGGTCCGTCCATTTTCAAATGTAATTAGGAAAAAATCTCTACATTGCACTACCAAATTGCCTCCATAAAATCATTTAATAATTTGAACTCTCCAAAGGAGTAAAAACAGCCATAATAAGTTGACAATAAAATAATAGCCGATATTAGTATTGTTACTCCAGAAAAAAAAAACAATAAATATTTATCAGAGGGCCGGAGACTCATTGACAACGAAAAGCAGTATTGCCATGATTTTGGAAAATACGTAATCTTTAAGTCCCCAACCTGTATACTATTTTTATCTGCTGAGGAATATTGCATACCACAAAGAATCCTTGTGGTAGAAATCAATAGGGTACTGAACCATTTTTTTATGTGCACACTTAGAGGTGTTTGTAGGTACATTTTAATAAATGGCTCTTTAATTAAATTCTATTAGTCAGCGTTAGTATATTTAAAAGCTATTAAAGAGGTGGAAAAAATATTCATTAATTGATGATCAGAACCTTTATTAAAATCTTTAATATCTCAGTCTGATTCTTTTTGTTTATGCTTAACCTACAGACAATCAAACATCATGGCTTATGCAAAATTTGCCATTTACCTCGGTAATAGAATTTTTAATATATAATATAAAAAACGTTTGGTTAACATTTTATACCTTTAATAGGTTATATACCTGCTATACTCGACAACATAAATCGCTCTCAGTCACAATGCATTAATAACGTCTTAAGATATAAAAGTTATAAAACCATAAAAGGCGATGTTGGAATCGACGTTCCTAATTTATGAACTTGTCGTTTTAATTCTTCGATCAATTAATTTTAGATTTAATGATCGTAATGTCTGTTTTTAATCCTATTAATAGTTTTGCCCTGATTTTGCTTTTGTCGGCTAGACTTACTCAATACATGCCTAATTTTATTAATGTTTTCCTAGGAACGTCTTTCGGATTGCAGAAAGGCGTCTTACATATAAAAAAATAAATTCTTTTTTTAAATATTAGTACAGATTACTTACTTTAAGAGGATTTGAATAAAATGAAGTGAAGGTACTAATTTTCGGGGGTAATTGCACAAGTACATCAAATTTAGCAATAATTTTCTTAATATAGAAAATAGTTTTTTCTATAATTTCAAAAGTTGGTTTTCAGATTTTTGCGTAATATGAAAAGAAGCGATTACAATTTGTCAAAAGAAATAAGTTGAGTGAAAAAATAATCCAGGTATTTTGAAGCATGAGTATGATTTATTTGACTAATTATTGATTTGATTAGGTAAATTTAAATATTTTATTAATATGAAATACCAAAACAAAGAAAGAATGAAAAGTACAATTATTGAAATTAATAATGTTTTGCTTCAAGTCATAAATATGATGGTAGTTACAGTCTATGAACGAGCGCCTATTTCGTCCATTGATTTAATTCAATTTGAGTGTTAGAGGTGTCAGTGACTTGCTATTTGAGTCCGATTTAAAAAAAAAGAAGTTGATACCCGTTGCCAAGATACCAAACATAATAAAAAAAAAGGTTGCGTAGTTTTGTAGAACATAAATAATTATAAAACTTTGTAATTAAAAGTAGGTTTCTAAAACCAATAGTCTTGGAAATAATAATTTAAGAAATTTGGTTCCTTTTATAAATCACCCTGTAATTCACGAACTAATAAACATTTTGCAGCGCTGTAAAAGGATTTAGAAAAAGCATCAAAATTGGATTTTTTTTCTAATATAACCGCCTTCGTATCTCTTATAGGACACCATAGCAACTAGGACACCCTACATACGTCTGTTTTATTGACTACTGAAAAGCTTTTGACTATATCTGCACCACAAGCTCATTGAAATCTTAAATTACACTGCAGTCGATACGAAAGATTTAAACGTCCTCACGCAGCTGTATTGGCATCAAACTGCAAAGATTAGGATAGAGGACATAACATCCAGAGAATCAGATATCAGGATAAATATTAAACACGGGTGTGTGGTGTTTCCTCTCCTTTATAGGATATACTTGGAGGTAGTGTTTCGAAAGGCACTAGAGAATGTGAAAAAGTGAGTTTATGACTATTGCCTTTACTTTCAGAAGCTTAGGTTCAGTGTGCATCAAGCCAAAGGTTTTCGTCTATTTTCGGATATTTGGTATCCCGATTATGCCTTCAAGAGTTCGGAAACTCGTTGCTAATTTTACCCAAGTGCCCAGGTACATAGACTAGCTTTACCTTGCATCAATCCGTTACCAGTTTATTTAGCACGTTTATAAATGTCTTACGAGGCATGTCCAGAAAATAAGCGTACTAAATTTTTATAGGTTATAATTTTTTTTATTTGAACAAAAAAAATATCTGTTTACATTAGTACATATCTAAACTATTTTTCGACATAGTCACCATTCCTCTTAATGCAGGTGGTGTACCGGGGTATCAGTTTTTTGATGCCCTCCTCGAAGTAGTTTCTCGCCAATCCCTTCGTCCACTTCTCCACCTCCTCCTTCACCTCCTGGTCGGTTGAAAACTTTTTTCCACCCATGTGCAGCTTCAGGGAGGTAAAGAGGTAATAATCTGACGGTGCTAAGTCAGGGGAATGCGCAGGATGGTCCAGGACATCCCATTTAAACGAGGCGAGCAGGTTTTTCGTGGCGTTAGCTGTGTGTGGTCTGGCATTGTCGTGCAGCAGGCAGACTCCCTTTGTCAGCATGCCTCTCCTCTTGTTCTGAATTGCCCTCCGTAATTTTCTTAGGGTCTGACAGTATCTTGCAGCGTGGATGGTCTCCCCTTGAGGCAAATATTTAATAAGAATTATGCCTTGACAGTCCCAAAACACGGATGCCATGATTTTCTTGGATGAAATTGTCGTTTTGAACTTTTTGGCAGAGGGTGAAGAGGTGTGACGCCATTGTTGAGACTGCCTTTTGGTTTCTGGTGTGTAGTGGGCAACCCAAGTTTCATCTCCAGTAACGATGGAGCGGAGAAATTCATCGCCATGCAGTGTGTAGCGTCTCAAAAACTCTTGCCCGGCCTCAACTCTATTCAATTTGTGTTGGTCTGTCAGCTGTTTTGGGACCCACCTCGCCGACAGTTTCCGATATCCGAGGGTTTCTGTGATGATTTCGTGTAACAGAGATCTCGAGATTTGTGGAAACATTGCAGAAAGTTCATCCACGGTCAATCTGCGATGGTCACGGATCGCATTTTCGATTTTTTCCAAAATTTCTTCAGTCACAATTGAAGGCCTTCCGCTCCTCTGATCATCATGCACAGATGTACGACCATTTTTAAACTCGCGACACCACTTGAACACACTTGTACGATTCATAGCTTTATCACCATATGCAGTTTGTACCTCATTACAAACCTCAACCGGAGTTAATCCCTTCCAAACGAGATAACGGATAACGCCGCGTATTTCACACTTGGCGGGAGATTGGATTGACATTTCTCACTAAACTTGTTGCTGCGTCTATAGTTCTCAACGTACTGACCTCGAAGCGGTCTTGTTGTGGAGGGGAGAAATCACGCTATGCGGCAGTGCAGCCAACATGTGGAAAAACAATTCCCTACCGCCGTGACAGGCTCAGTACACTTACTTTCTGGACATGCCTCATATACTAGCCTATAACCAACTTTATAACTGTGAAACAGATCCCTTTACTGCAATTTAGTAAAGCACATACCTGGATAACTGCTAATGTGCAGCTTTTTATAAAAGAAAAAAGTTAGGCATTGTTAAGTTTTAAAAAGTGTAAAAATTTAGCGGATTTGGTATAGACAGATGCCTGTCAGATGGTGGGAATGAATAGGCGACAAAAAAGAAATTGTCTAAAATTTCATCAGAACATCAGAGATAGTAGACAGTTATGAAGAGCTAATATTAATATTAGTCAAAAAAAATTCTCTAATCATTCTATTCCTTTAAATCTCCGAGATCCAAACAAAATTAATAACAATTTTGCTACAGTTTATCAGAAAAAAGTTGCTAATTTTCAGAACAAGCGATTTAAGCATGATCTAAATTTTTAATTTCGATTAGCCAAAGTAAAAAGAAATTCTAAAATTTTTTCTAAAATGCACACGGTTGTGATTCAATATCAGCGTCAATGTTGCAACACTGTATTCCAAAGCTCACTTTACAATTCCAATCTTCACATATTACTTATTTTATAAACTGTTGTCTAGAAACTGGGTATTTCCCTGGTATGTGGAAAGATTCTCTCTTAACACTTTTGGCTAAAATTAATAATCCAACTAATTTCTTCGACCAATTTCAATTATGCCGGTCATCGCTAAAGTCTTGGAAAAATTTATGCAGCCGCAAATTTATGACTTTTTCACCTCCAATAATATTATTACGCAAATTTTTCTTTATTTAGTTATGAATGAATAAATTACGTTTTTATACAAAAACATCGATGATGGCAATAGATGTTGTCTTAAAAAGTAAGTTGTTGTAAGATGTATTGAGTATGATTAATATTATTATGAAAATGTAAATACGTTAATTATTCTGCTAGTTTTTGTACAATTTTATTAGTATTGTGTAGTTAAAGTTGATTCGTAGGGTTTCTTTAGGGTTCTACTTACGTTTGGTTTATTATTTTCATCTATAGTGTTTAGTTTTTAGGTAGTTCATCTTGTTCGAGAGCCCCATTTTGGCCCCAATTTAGGTTATTTAGGTTATATTATTGTAAATCCCTGTAGTTCTAATTTTCTAGAATTTGTATACTTGCTTGCTTTGACTGTCAGTATTCTCCTAAAATTATTGGTCTCTTTGGGCAAAAACAATGAAGATAATTCTAAATATTTCGAAACTGTTCCATCGGGTTTTAAAAAGGACGCGCTTCGTGACAAATCATTCAGTTTTAATTGTTTAGTCAGTTTTTACCTTGGAAACAATTAAACGACAGTCAAAGCGAGTTAGGTTAGTGTTTTTGACGTTGACAATAAAAGTGTGTTCCCGAATTTCGTTACAATTGGTGTCAGAAGTAAAGGATATTTGGAAGCTCATTTTAGTGGATGCCTTTAACAAGAAGTCAGGCCAAGATGGAGACCGAGAAATTGATGGAGCTGCTATTAAGGAAGTTTGACGAGCAAAAAGTAGAACAAGAAGAACGAGACCGTAAACAGAAGGAAGAACAAGAACAACGAGACCGTAAACAGAAGGAAGAACAAGAAGAACGAGACCGTAAACAGAAGGAAGAACAAGAACAACGAGACCGTAAACAGAAGGAAGAACAAGAAGAACGAGACCGCAAACAAGAAGAACGAGACCGTAAACAGAAAAAAGAACAAGAAGAACGAGACCGTAAACAGAAGGTAGAACAAGAAGAACGAGACCGTAAACTGAAGGAAGAACAAGAAGAACGAGACCGCAAACAAGAAGAGCGAGACAAGAAACAGGAAGATTTACTAAAGACAATTAAATCTGACCTGAAGAAGGAAAATGAAGACCTGATAAGGACCATGAAAGATGACCTAAAGAAAGAAAATGAAGACCTGATTCGAACCATGAAAGATGACTTACTTAATTTAAAAAATAATCTTAAAAAGGAGCAGGAGGAACGAGACAGAAAACAAGAGGAACGAGTTTTACAACTTAAAGAAGATCTGGAGAAGAATCAGAAACAATTAATGACTAACTTTGAAGCAACAGTAGAAGAAGAATTGGGGCAAGTACAAAAAAAGATCCAAGAACTAGAGATGAAAGTAAAACGGACTCCTCTTCATCCCGATCCTGGAATGCAAACAATGATGAAAGTAAAGCCACCAAAATTCGACGGCAAAGAAGCTTGGAGTACCTATTTGAATCAATTTGAGGCCGCTGCTAGGGGAAATCGCTGGGATAACGAAGAAAAGGCAATCAATCTTAAGCTAAGCCTTAGAGGAGAAGCTACAGAAATATTAAGAATGGTGCCATCTGAGGATCAGCTCAATTTCGACGTACTGGTGCGTACCTTAGAGATGAGATACGGTGAAGCCCATCTACAACAAGTGTACCAGGCTCAATTGAAATCTAGAAGACAACAACCCGAGGAAGGACTCCAACAGTTTGAGGCCGATGTTGCTCGATTAGTAAATCTGGCTTACCCTTCAGCCCCAACAGAGTTCCGAGAACAAATTTCTATAAATTGTTTTATTGACGGAGTTCGAGATCCAGATACTAACCACGCTCTAAGGATGGCTCATCATAAAAGTATATCAGAAGCTTTGGCCCATGGACTAGAGTATGAGGCAGCTTTTCAAGCAACTAGAAGGCAGACACGAATAAGACAAATCAGAACTTCGGAAAGTGATCTCGAAGACCGCCTAAAGAAGCTTGAATCATTATTAGCGAGGAAACCTAAAAGACCATTGCAATGCTGGAATTGCAATGAGGAGGGGCACCTTAAACGTCAATGCCCGAAGCCTTTAAGAGATCCAAGGAACCAGGAAAACTTCAACTTCAAGCTGGCTGGGTGCTACCAAGCCCCACGTATAAGACTAAACCGGCTGCCACATCCTGGAGAGAGCTTGGTAGTACCGGGAAAAATATGCGGCCGTGAATGTGAGATGGTAGTGGATACAGGATCAAGTCATACTATCGTGAAGCCGAACATCGTAGCACACTGTAGGCTCTCAGCACCACCCAATTTAATTCTGGAGTCTGCAAATGGAAAAAGGATCCCGATTCTTGGATTGCACGAAGCTACAGTCACCATTGGCTTAACAACATTCCAACAGCCAGTACTAGTGGCAGAAATCATGGATGATGTCATATTAGGATTAGATGTTATGAATGCTCAGCAGTTTAAAATGGATGTATATAACCGGATATTGACGACGAGAAATGAAGAGATTTTTATGCACCACCTATATGAAGATAAAGTAAATACCAGAGTCGTTAAGTTATTCAAGGATGTTACTATACCAGGAAATTCAGAGGTGGTGGTTTATGCTACAACTGGAGGAAAAGAGGGAGAAACTGTTTTGATTGAGCCCATGGAAAAATGCAAACTATATGGTCAAGGAATTTTTCCAGCCAAGACGTTAACTACGCAGAAGAAATCTACTATTTTGGTTCGAATGGTAAATTTAAAAGGATATGATCAACACCTGAAACAAGGAGAGAACATTGGCGTATGCTCTGAAGTAGTGGCAGTCATGAAAAATGCTGATAGAAGTCGTTATTTAAACAGACCTTTTCCTGTATGTTTACAAAACCTATTTGAAGAATCTTCTGCCAATTTAACCATGGACCAGTGTAGTAAATTGCGACGTCTTCTTGAAGAAAATCAAGATGTGTTTTCCTTGCACGATAAAGACCTGGGAAGAACTGATTTGGTGCAGCATCGAATTAACACTGGAGACAATACTCCGATTAAACAAGCACCTCGAAGAATTCCGATAGCTAAACAAGGAGAAGTTTCCTCAATGCTTCAAGAAATGAGGACACAAGGAGTGATAGAGCCTTCTCAGAGTCCTTGGACATCTCCAGTTGTGCTAGTGAAGAAAAAGGATGGATCCACTAGATTTTGTGTAGACTATCGGCGACTGAATGATATTACCAAGAAAGACAGTTATCCCCTACCAAGAATTGACGACACCCTGGACACGCTATCAGGTTCACAATGGTTCTCAACACTCGATCTAAAGAGTGGATACTGGCAGGTAAATATGCACCCAGAAGATAAGGAAAAGACCGCATTCTCGACTGGAACAGGACTTTGGCAGTTTACAGTAATGCCCTTTGGACTCTGCAATGCTCCAGCTACCTTTGAGAGACTTATGGACACAGTTTTACGTGGAATGACTTGGGAATCATGTTTAGTTTATCTGGATGACGTTATCATACTGGGGAAAACATTTGAAGATCATTTGAAGAATATTCAAAAGGTATTTGTTAAACTGCGAGAGGCCAACCTGAAGCTAAGTCCTAAAAAATGTTGCTTATTTCAAAAAGAAGTTCGATACCTTGGCCATGTAATATCAGAAAAAGGTGTCAAGACTGATCCAGATAAAGTAGAGGCGATCGAAAAATGGCCACGACCCACTGACAAACACCAGTTAAGAAGCTTTCTGGGCCTTTGTACCTATTACAGAAGATTTGTAAGAAATTTCGCTAATCTTGCAAAGCCTCTACATAAGCTCACGGAGGACAAAGTGGTATTTAGTTGGTCAACAGACTGTGAAGAAGCATTTCAACAGTTAAAGAGAGCACTTTGCACATCTCCAATTTTAACATATCCGATTCCTGGACAAACTTTTATTTTGGATACCGATGCGAGTAATGTTGGAATTGGGGCCGTTCTATCACAAAAATATGAAGATGGCGAGCAAGTAATAGCTTATTTCAGTAAAACATTATCAAAACCAGAAAGAAACTATTGTGTCACTAGACGAGAGCTATTGTCAGCAGTAAAAGCTATTGAACATTTCCATAAATATTTGTATGGTCAACGATTTATCCTTAGAACCGACCATGCTTCGTTGAAATGGCTGTTTCAGTTTAAAAACCCCGAAGGACAAATAGCAAGGTGGCTTCAACGATTACAAGAGTATGACTTTACAATAGAACATAGGAAAGGCGCATATCACCAAAATGCCGATGCTTTATCGAGAAGACCCTGTATTGAAACATGTCAACATTGTTTTAAAAAGGAATCAAAACAGCATCCAGAGATATTTACTTGTAATCGTATTGGCCTTCACAGTTCTAAAGAGTGGGATGTAGCTAGTTTAATCCAAGATCAGTGTGATGACCCAGTATTTGGTCTTATTTACGAACTGAAATCTCGAGAAATTTCAAAACCAGAATGGAAAGACATTTCTGACAAATCCCCAGAACTTAAAGCTTATTGGTCTCAATGGAATTCATTGGTTATAAAAGATGGAGTATTAAAAAGAGTCTGGGAGAGCGTAGATGGAAAAGAAAAGACATATCTGACAGTCCTTCCTCGAAAACGTATTCCGGAAGTTCTTGAAGCTGTTCATGGCGGTGTCGGCGGAGGACATTTTGGAGTTAGTAAGACCTTGGCAAAAGTGAGAGAACGGTTTTACTGGCTGAACAGTCATCAAGATGTTGAACGCTGGTGCCGACAGTGTGAGCAGTGTTCGTCAAGCAAGGGACCAAAAACCCGGACAAGAGGAAAGATGATGCAGTATCTTGTTGGTGCACCTTTTGAACGAATTGCCATAGACGTAGCAGGACCCTTTCCTACTAGTAGCTCCGGAAACCGATATGCTCTTGTTGCTATGGATTACTTTAGTAAGTGGCCCGAGGTTTATCCGATTCCAAACCAAGAAGCAACGACAGTAGCTGAAGTGCTGTTCCAGAACTGGATTTGTCGATTTGGTGTACCCAGAGAGATACATTCAGACCAAGGAAGGAACTTTGAGTCACAAATATTCCAACAAGTATGCCAGTTGCTGGGAATCAATAAGACCCGTACAACCCCACTACACCCTCAGTCTGATGGAATGGTTGAAAGATTTAACCGCACATTTGAAACCTATTTAAGGATGGTAGTAAACTCTAAGCAAACCGACTGGGATACCTGTATACAACCATTCCTATTGGCATATCGTTCTTCTATCCACAAGTCAACTGGAAAAAGCCCGGCAAAAGTTGTCTACGGTGATGAACTTCGTTTACCTTTGGACATTATTACTGGAAGACCCCATAAGTCTGAAACCCTGGAGGAGTACGTCGACCATTTACAAGAGCGTTTACAAATTGTTCACGAACAAGCACGGGATAAACTTCATCTAGAAAGTAACAGAATGAAATCACGTTATGACATAAAGGCAAATTCTACCGGTTTTAATCCTGGGGATAAAGTCTGGTTATACAATCCACGGAGGACGAAGGGCAAGTCACCAAAGCTCCAGAAGGATTGGGAAGGTCCATTCAATGTGGTCACCAGAATCAACGACGTGGTGTACCGTATCCAGCGACATCCGACAGCAAAGATGAAAATTGTAAACATCGTCCGGCTGGCGCCCTATCATGACTCAGGTGGTCCCATGTTTGATCGGGACGATCAAACTTGAGAGGGGAGCAGTATTATGAAAATGTAAATACGTTAATTATTCTGCTAGTTTTTGTACAATTTTATTAGTATTGTGTAGTTAAAGTTGATTCGTAGGGTTTCTTTAGGGTTCTACTTACGTTTGGTTTATTATTTTCATCTATAGTGTTTAGTTTTTAGGTAGTTCATCTTGTTCGAGAGCCCCATTTTGGCCCCAATTTAGGTTATTTAGGTTATATTATTGTAAATCCCTGTAGTTCTAATTTTCTAGAATTTGTATACTTGCTTGCTTTGACTGTCAGTATTCTCCTAAAATTATTGGTCTCTTTGGGCAAAAACAATGAAGATAATTCTAAATATTTCGAAACTGTTCCATCGGGTTTTAAAAAGGACGCGCTTCGTGACAAATCATTCAGTTTTAATTGTTTAGTCAGTTTTTACCTTGGAAACAATTAAACGACAGTCAAAGCGAGTTAGGTTAGTGTTTTTGACGTTGACAATAAAAGTGTGTTCCCGAATTTCGTTACAATATCAATTGGCAACTAGTTCGAAAATACCTACCTAATTTTACTTTGAAAACAACAGAGTTTTAAGTACAAAAAACGAGTCTTATTTAATTTTATGAAACAAAGCTTAAATGAACGGCTCAAATGTATTTTATCTTAATTACACTGATTACAAAAATTGTTGAAAATGGCAACCTTCACTAAGTAGGCACACTTCCACTCGTCTACTAGTCGACCAAAGTGTCTTGGCCTCTGAGATTTGGATGCGCGGTGACAAAACCGACGGGAGCTCATTTAAAGTGGTGCTCTCGTAGTGTTCACATTGTTTACTCCGCAATACCTATACCACAGATTCAACTAGCTAACTTTGCGTTAGCTAGTTAAATCTGTGCCTATACTCACTCGGCAGTAAATCTTTATTAATATTTTGTGAGGTGATATTAAAACTTTTATAGTCCAAAATGCCCTTTCAAACTAGTTTAAAAAATAAAGTTCTTACCGGTCAAAGTCGGGAAATAATTAGCAATTTGTTAAATTTTATGCAAGCAGAGGCTGTCGCTGGATAAGTTTCAATTCCTCTCGAAAAGGTATGTATGTATTTAATACCATTAACTTATTATTATTACATTAACTTAACTTATTATTATTGTTTTTTACGCGACTGATGTAAGAGTAAACAATTAAGACAAGTTACAAATTATGACCTTTCATCCCGCTAAATATACGGTATTTTTTATAAGGGCATCAAAGTTTGGATTAAATTTGTAAAGGATGTTTTGATAATTTTTTAAATTGAGAATTTGATTTTGACTAAGACGGTGACTTTTAAATGATAAAAATAATAATTTTAAAAGTGTTTTATGCGTTGCTATGGTAACATTTTATTTTTTCACTTTTTTTCGCTTTTTTTATTGTTATAAGACTGGCTAAAAAACATCCATTTTCGTTTCGCTTATCCAAAATACATCATGTATTGTATAGGATGTATGGAAAACTAAGTTTTCGATGCACGTATTTTGGAAAAATATTTTCACAACACCTTTTTCAGACGAGGTCAACAATTCACATGAGTCAAAAGCTATGATTTTTTTAGAACCACCCAAAAAATATTTTTTAAGATTAGAGCATCGAAAAGTTAGTTTTGCTTTGTAAGGTTTATTGTTTTGCGACTTTTGATTTAAGGAAATTGTTACTTTATATAATGTGTGTATAAATTTATAATGTAGGTACATATGTACATAGGTATATAGTATATGTATATGTACCTACGTGTTATGAAATCATGATAAAGATTTTTATGGTTATTATATTTTTGTACATAATTTAAAATATTTACTTTTTAAACAAATATGTAAATATATGTATATCTAGGTTTTTACCTAAAAAGTACCTACTTAGGAGAAGGTAGTTTGGTAATATAGGTTAGGTACTTGTATTTTGGGTAATCAGCTTAACACCCCTTAATAACACGCAATTAGTTAATCCTTTTTATTGCTTTGTTCCCTTATAAAATTAACATATTTTTAAATAATTTAATATTTACCACTAGATCATCTTCAGAAAACTTAAGAAAATCCAATTAATACATATTTACCTGGCCTGGTGCGCCTTTATTTATAATTTTATAAATTTTTGTATAAGCTCGTATTTTTACCACGTGTTAACGCAACAGCAAAGTATTTTTTCCTTATGTGTAATTGTTTAGCAGATTTATAAATTAACTTTTTTTATAGGTTCAAGAACGCGTTGCAGCAGCAACAGGGGTATCAATTAGAAGTATTCGACGAATTAACAAAGAGGCAACATTGGTTACATCAGGCCAATCAACATCGTTTTTAACACCTAAAAGAACTAATAAAAATACCAAAATTAAAATTCGCTTGGACGACGCGGATTTGGAAATTTTGCGAAGAACAATCTCACCACCATTTCACAGAGAAAATAGTTCCTAGATTAAAAACAGTGCATGCAAAATATATCGCAGATACTGGGTATCAAGAATGTAAAGAGACTCGCAAGGCGTAAGGAGACGCGTAAGGAAATGCATAAAATAGGTTTTCGATAGAAAAAATTTCAAACTGCAAAAAATCAGACTGCTAAGAATAGAGTTTCTTAAAAAAATGCGTCAGTATAGAGAAGAAGGTAGAAATATAGTATATATGGACGAGACATACATTCACTCAACTCATACTCACTTAAAAAGTTGGAGTGATATCTCTTTGGAAGACATTAAAAAACAAACAGGCAAGGGACCACGTCTCATTATAATTCATGCAGGTGGCGAAGATGGTTTTGTCCCCAATGCGTATATTAGATGGAAATCTAACAGCACAAGTGGCGATTATCATCATGATATGAATTATGATAACTACAAAAAATGGGTTCCAGATAATCTCATTTCAAACCTAAAGCAAAGGTCTGTTGTGGTAATTGACAATGCTCCATACCACAATAAGCAAATAGATAAAGCACCAACAACAATAACAAAAAAAGCAGAAATGCAACAATGGTTACGTTTAAGGGGTATATCATATGACGATAACATGTTAAAGCCGCAACTATATCATTTAATAAAACTGCATAAGCCCAAATATAAACGATATGAAATAGACGAGCTTTTCAATGCAAAAGGTCATGATGTGCTAAGATTACCTCCATACCATCCAGACCTTAATCCCATTGAATTGGTTTGGGCTGAATTAAAACAATTCGTTGCCAAAAAAAATGTTAATTTTAATTTCAATGAGGTAATTAAACATTGTGATGATTTCTTTAGAGAATTCTCTATTGACGAATGGAAATCAAGATGTGAACGAGCAAAACGATTTGAAAAAGAATTTATTTTAAAAGAACGTACAATTGATATAGCCATAGAAAAGGTTATAATTAACCTTAATGATAACGATATTGAAACAGACAGTGATTACTCTAATGAGTCGGATAAACCAGAAAGTGACTTATCTGGAATAGACGAACTTACTGATAATGTTGAAGAAAAAGCTGTGGAAAATAAGAATCAGAAAATAAAAAACAGTTGACGATGATAAAACATACCTTAATTTGTAATTTTTTTATTTATAAATTTATTAATGAAATATTAGATAGGTTTCAACAATAGGTTTTTTGGTTACCATTTACATAACATAATTTAATTTTATAATAAGAACATTTTTTATGTATTATGTCTGTATAAATTTATTTATAATGTATTAATTATATGTATATAACTAAATATATGTATCCATACATAATGTGTACAAAATGTAGGAAATACATAAATAAATATTGGTAAATATTACACTGGATTTAATTTAGGATTATTAAATAAAGTAATATAAGTACCTTTGTTATAATTATTTATTCATTTTATAAATTTATTCAAAATTTGTATCCTAAGTAATTTCCGTCAAGGCTGGTACATACTTGGGACACACTGTATATTGGTAAATATATTAATTTATGCGTTCATTTAGTATTCATAATATAATTTAATTAAAATAAAAATTAAATAAAATTTTAAGCGCGTCAAATATGCTGGATGTAAACGTAGTACATGAGCCTCGATTTATTGATTTTTATGTTTTGCATCTTCCTCGCACTCTGACTCTTTCACTTCTTCATTTGCGCATCTCAGAGGCCAAGACACTTTGGTTGACTAGTACGTATGGAATTACGCACACGTTCAAATATTCCCGGCGTATTTCGTATAGTTTTACACGAGGCAACTATTCGGTCTCTTAAATCTTCTAGAGTATTTACAGGAGTTTTATAAACTAGAGTTTTAAGGTGCCGCCATATAAAAAAATTTAAGCTATTAAGATCGGGGAATCTTGCTGGCCACTGTTGTGGTCCTCCGCGACCGATCCATCGATTCGGATAAACGATATTTAAATGGTTTCGGACAATTAAACTAAAATGAATGGGGACACCGTCGTGCATGTACCTTATTCGATTTCTTAACAAAAGTGGCACATCTTCAAGAAGCCCAGGTAGTTCTTCTTCGAGAAACTGTAAATATGACCGACCATCAAGACGCCCTGGTAGAAAAAATGGGCCTATTAGTTAATCACCAATAATTCCTGCCCAAACATTAACTGAAAATTGGTGTTGAAAATGGGGTTTCGTTATGGCATGAGGGTTTTCTTCTGCCTACAAATGATTGTTGTGAAAATTTTGAATAGCGTTCCGAGAAAAAAAATCTGTGACTAGCCTTCCGTTCGTCTGTGAACAAAATCTGTGACTCAAACTGCGGATTTAGTATAATATTCTGGAGATACTACTGACAAAAGTTCACTCGCTGCGGAAAGTTTCCGGGAAGTAATGCCTGTACTCTTAAAATATGGTATGGGTATAATAAAAAATCAACCAAAATGCCCCAAACAATTTGATGACAGATATGCAGAGTTCTAGCGATCTTCTTCGTACTCGTCTCAGGGTGTTCTTCGATTGCTTGTAGCACGGCGTTCTCAATTTCTCAGGGGTTCTGACAGTTCGAGGTCTACCTTCCGGAGTACCTTTCTTTAAACAACCAGTTTCCCTAAGTCGATGATGAATATTTGAAAAGATACAGCTATCTGGTAGAAAACGATTCGGATACCTTTCCAGATAAATACGTCTGGCTTCTGTTGCGTTACCATCGGCGAGGCCATATACGAAATGTATTGCTGGCATTTCTTCATTTCTAATTTGCCATTACTGATATTCAGAAAATAGCGTGGAAACGAAATAACTTCAATAAATAGTTAAAAACAAATAAATGACGCGCTGTGATGGTTTTTAACAATTTGACATTTAAAATTATAGCTCGTATTCTTATAGCAACGAGCAATAAGAAACATGCCTAGGCGACTCCGCGACTTTACTCGCGTTATTATTTAAATTTTTTAAACTTTTTATAGTTCTTGTAATAAATCTGATCCCTTAATTTGCTTGTAATCGAATAACGAACATTTTCACACCGCATCAGATATTTAGGGAAGTAAAATTGTTTTCATTTTTTTAAGCGAAAACCATGCGTCGAACGAAAAAAAGACAAGAAATCAAATTTACTAAAAAGTAATTGAGAATTTTAAAAATAATATTTATTTTAAGAAAAAACAGTGGCGTAGAATTTTTTTAGACCTGAAGGGACGCCACTAGCAAAGAAAATATTTTTTTGCACATCAAAAAATGCGTCTTGATGCATAACATACATGTACCAAATTTCATAAAAGGGTCTATAATAGAACATATGTTCATAGGATGTTTTTTTCTTAAAATGGGTGCAGGAATCACTCCCTTAAGTATTAGCACGACTTTAAGGAATACCCTGTATAGATATAAATTTGAATTAATAGGCATATTAATTCATATTATTAATGATGCCTATAATTATTAATAGGCATCATTCGAACATGGTGCAGTGTATCGAGTAGACGCATGTGCGTGCTCTCTGCTTGTTTTAGTTAAATTTCAGTGTTATTCGCAGAATTTTTGCGTTTAATGTGTAGTTCTCTTTGATTTAATTTCCCCATAAGTGCGTTTTTTTTCTGTGGAAAAGAAGACCTGTGTAAAGATGCCTCCAAAACCAGCCGTAACAATAACAAGCCTAAATGCTCGAGTCGAAGACATGGCGGCGGAATTTACTAAGACTATGGAAGCCTTTAAATCGCAACTCAGTCAACGAGGTAAGCCTTCTACTGTCGACTTAAGTAATGAGGATCAAAACCTATTAGCAACATTTAACTTATTTGAAAGAAACATAAATGACTCCTTGGATTCATTAAAAACTGACGTTATGCTGTTAAAAAAGGAGCAAGAAATTATTAGGCGCCATATTGACAACTTTCAACTTAAATCAAACAAACATTCTCTTCTTTTTCATGGACTCAAGGAAGATTCAGTTAATGACGTATATACTTCTGTAATAAATGTATTAAGTAACAAACTATCTGTGAATTTATCAAAAAACGACATAAGCAATTGTTACCGCTTAGGCAGAAAGGATGCAAAACGTTCCAATGATCGGCCCAGGCCTCTGGTTATTAATTTTTGTCAACAATGGGCGCGCGACCTTATGTATTTTAATAAAAGGAAACTGAAAAATAGTCCATATTTAGTGTCGGAACTGTTAACTCCGGTAAATCTGCGAATTTTTAAAGGAGCGAAATCGATTTACGGCAACTCTACCTGGACTTTTGGTGGTCTAGTGTACTTTGTTGACTCTAGTGGTGTGAAAAAGCTGATAAAAAGTGAATCTGAATTACCGACTTCTGAAGGGTCGTAAATTAAAAGTAAGAAATCGCCCTTTCTCTAATTTGTACTAGTGATATTATTATTGTTACTAAATATGTACTGTTTGTTGTATGTCATACGTGTATTATCAGGGTACTAGTTGTTTTTTATTCTTTAAATTAACCCTAATATTGTAACAAAAGGGCAAGGTTTTTATTGCAGGGTTCTGTTTTTCTTTTTGTATTAGTATTTATATTTAATGGGGATTCCGCATTGGATAACTAAATTTAATATTTAATATGCAGTACTTTATTTTTTGGGAGTTTTTTTTTTCCCTTTCTTTTTTCTTTTGCATCTTCACGTACTTTTTTCTTTTGGGTATTATATTGTTAATATTATCTTATAAATATTCATTTAACGATTTATAGATTTGAGGAAAGTCTATCTCTAGTACTTCTAGATTTAATTACTGGTGTAAAACACTAAAATGAAAATCTTTATTTTTGTTTTGAATTGAAGGAATATATACTGTATGTATTTTTTTTGAAGCATTGAGCAGCATGAAATAAACTTATCGATTGTAGGGAGAAAGGGGAGAGAACTGATTGGGGTCATACAGGATTGTTTATAATTCTGCTGTTAGGTAATATTATTAGTAGATTTTGGTATAGACAAATATTGTTGAGCCTTTTTAATACTATTAATTCTTTCTAATTTTGTTTGTGTGAGGGGCAGCTGATTACAAAATAATACATATAGATACATATATATATATATATATTTTTTTTTTTTTTGTTGATTGATTTTTATTTGTGAGTCGAGACATTATTATATTATTGTGTATTTCTAGCAGCGGCGATATGTTTTTTTTTTTTTTATTTTTAAGATATCATTGAACTGACAATGAAGATTGCACATTTAAATGTCCGGTCCATATTCACTGGATTTCATGATTTTTCCCTTTTAGTCCAACAAAACAACTTCGACATAGTCATGGTAACTGAGAGTTGGTTAACGCCTAATACAAATCTTGAAATATTTAATATAGCTGGTTTTAAAGCCATTCGTAAAGATAGAGAGTATGGTAGAGGAGGTGGAATCTTAGCATATATTAAAAATACTATTCCCTATAATAAAATAGACTTTGATATTCAAGTAAGTAATTCTCTTGAGCATTTATTTATAAAGTTAAAAATTCGCAATCAAAAGTACTGTATTGGAGTCTGCTACAGACCACCTAAGTCTAATATAACATCATTTGTATCAGACATTGATAATATTATGTCTTACATATGTATAAATTTTGATAATGTTATTTGTGTTGGTGACTTTAATGTAAATTTTTTTAACATTCCTAATCCAATTCTTACGTGCTTGGAAACATACAATTTAATACAAATTATTAATGAACCTACTCGTATAGCATCCACTTCAAGTACCTTGGTTGATCCTATTTTTATTTCTAAGTCATTGAGTCTCAAAGATTGTGGAACAGTTAATGCAGATCTAATTTCCGATCATAGACTTACATTTTGTGAAATTTGTGCTCCTAAAATTAAAGTCACCCCAAAAATGTTAAATTACCGTTGTTTTAATACCTTCAATTATCAAGACTTTCTTAAAGACTTTCAGTCTTTGGAATGGCACTCTATAATAACAGAGAACAACATTGATGTTAAAATTAATATTTTAAATAGCTTTATCTTAACATTGTTTGATAAGCATGCTCCACTAAAAACACGAAAAATCACAAAACCAAAAGCTGAATGGTTGACACCCAATTTAAGAATGCTTATTAGTGACAAAAATAAAGCATTACAAACTTTTAAATCCACAAAAAGCATTCAAAATTGGAACAACTATAAACAACTTAGAAATTTATGTGTTACTATGATTCGCCGGGAAAAACAAAACTATCTAAATCATATTACATCACAAAATAATAGCAATAAAACCTGGTTAACACTTCGAAATTTAGACGTACATTTTTCTGATACTACAAAAAAAGATTTACCACCTCATGTTTCTGATCCTAATGCAATTAATGCTTATTTTGCACATTTTTTTCAAATCGTTAATAATAACTGTGACAACAAAATAAATTTTTATGACACAAACGTTTTTAGTGCAGCTAACCACTTTTCATTTGAGTTAACCGATGCTGCGGAAGTTAATAAAATATTACATAATTTAAAAAAGAATAGCTCGGGAGATGACGATATTTCTCTTAGAATGCTTAAATATTGTAGCCCGTACATTGATATTTTCCTGGTTCATATAATCAATTGTTGTTTTGAGCAAAATTATTTTCCACTTGCATGGAAAAGTGCCATTGGAATCCCACTAGCAATTGAAATTTTTCAAATTCTAATGATTTTTCCGATTTGCGTATCGTAAGTATTTTACCTACAGCGTCTAAAATTTTTGAAAAAATTATGTATAAACAAATTTATGACTATTTCCTATCTAAACATTTATTGCCAAATAATCAATGTGGATTTAGGGCAGGATTAAGTGCATCTACAGCGCTTACTAAAGTAACAAATGACATTTTTGAAAATTCGGATCGCAGCAATGTCACAGTGCTAGCCCTGCTTGATTATTCCAAAGCATTTGATACAATTAACCATAAACTTTTAATATCTAAGCTAAAATACTTTGGGTTTTCTGCCGACTCAGTATTCTTAATAAAATCATATTTATCCAATAGATATCAAAAAGTTCGGTACCATAATGAGTCTTCTAGAAAGCTGGATATTTTATCTGGTGTTCCACAAGGGTCTATTTTGGGACCCTTGCTTTTCATAATTTACACTGCTGATATTTTATTGTCCTTAAAAAACTGTCATGTAATGGCTTATGCTGATGACACGCAGCTTTACATTTCTTTTCATCCCAATGAGCTTAACGCTGCATCTGCTCACTTAAATGAAGACTTAGAATTCCTAAGTAAGATCTCGTTTGAACATAACCTTAACTTAAATTCAAAAAAATCAAACCTTATGGTCTTTGGTAACAAGAACGCGGTAGAAATAGTCAAATTAAATATGAATATTTGCGTAAATAACAACAAACTGCCCTTTGTAGAGGTAGCCCGTAATCTTGGTATTATTATTGATTCCCAATTACGTTTTAGTTCTCATGTGGAGATGTTAAGACGTAAGGCTTTCTCGAAGCTAAAGATTCTGTTTACAAATAGACACTTTTTAAATTTTAAACTTAGAAAAATGTTAACCGAATCTCTTGTTCTTTCAAATTTTAATTATTGTGATTTTATCTATTTTCCATGCCTTGACTCGCTTCACAAAAATATGCTTCAAGTAATGCAAAATACTTGCGCTCGTCTAATTTTTGATCTTAAAAAACGCGATCACATCTCTCAAAAAATAATCGATTTAAAATGGTTAAGAATGGATAATATTTGGAAACATCACTTAAGTAATTTTACATATAAACTTTTATCTAATCAAGATCAAAATTTTAATATCTTGCGTACCATTTTTAAAACAAGACGTTCTGCTCACTCTGCCAATATAAGATATAAGTTAAAGTTTTCAATGCCACAATTTCGAACTGCTCTCTATACTAGATCTTTTTCTTATAATGCAATTAGCTTGATTAACTCACTTCCTGACGAATTTCGACTTTTCAATTTTAATAAATTTAAATTTAAAGTAAAAAATTATCTTTTAGATACACAAAATCATCCAGTGAATTTATGATCTGATTTATTTTTGTTCTTTTTTTTTGTATCTTTAAGACGCTTCTCGCTGCTGCTTCATAGATTGTTCAGAACTGTATATGGGTCTCCCCTCACATTGATACTGGAAGTGGTGTATTGAATGGCTCTGTTATGTTTTTGTTTGTAATATGGCTAACAGTTTAGGGATTGATTCTCTTTTTTTCTTCTCTTACTTTTAGTAAGCATAGGTACATGCACATGGTTAAGTAGAATAGCATTTATTTGCTAGACTTCGCCATTCCTGTACTATTTAAATTACATTAAATTACATTATTTTGTATATTATTATTTGTTAAAAAAAAAAAAAAAATTGTAACTTTGTTTGACTTATTAAAGACCTTATTTATTTATTTATTTATTTATTTATATAGATTTAGATAAATAAATAAATAATAGCTCAATCACTAATGAATGGTCTCCCTAAATGGGTACCAATAAACCCATTTTTTCAAGATACCTGAATGTGCTTTCGGTTTTTAAGTCATGTTGCTAGATTAAAGACATCCATTTGATGCATAGATGGAAACATGGTTTATCGAAAAAATTGTTGCTCGACATAAAAGCAATCAATAATCTCTCGAGCAAAGCAATTTATTTCCCAATTGCTTTTCCTTTCTTTAAAAGTTTTATAAAATTCTAGATCGCTTTACGGTTCGATATTAAAACAACCATATGCTAATGAATAACGCAGTTAATTATCAAATTTTGGCACCTCAAAGTACTTAAGCTTTTATCGGTATAATTTTAAGATTTTCTATTCGTAACCCTAAATTGAGATAAATTGGAACAAAAACTTTCCCATTTTATTCGTTTTCCTAGTAACATAATGAAGCCTCAATCAATATAACTAAAGAAGAAAAAGTCCCATTGAATCAAAAATATACAACGTCGATTTGACACTCGCTTTTTTTGTGGGGGCTTCGGTCTGTGGAAGGCACAACTAATTTTCATTATTTTGCTTGTCAAAGAATTATCTCCTTCCCTATGCCATTTATTTTTACACTCGGTTAGAGATTGGAAAAAATTGAAAGCGCTGTTTTACCAACAAAAGTCGGTTATCTCGGAGGAAAGTCAATCATTTATTGACCGGACGTCCATTGAAGAGGTATTTATGAATATGAAACAATAAAAAGTTAAATTTACATTTCTTTAGCGTAAAAATACATTCTATGCATAGTAGCCATATGTATAAATATATCACAAAACGAATACAGTGAATTGATTAAACCTCATTTCTCAAAATCCGAATTTTCCTAAATAATGTAATGATTTGGGTTTTCAACGGCGCTGCATGGTTTTATTCAACAATGGACAAAGCGGAGAGAACAGAATATTAATGATAGCTAAAATTACGATAATACGCATCAGAGAGTGCGTGTTTACAATCAAAAGAACATTTAACGGCGGGTTAACGAGATCGTTAATAAATCATTTTTAAGTTGGTATTTTGTTCCTGGTGCAAGTTTATTATTAAAGTTTTAGTGACTTAATGGCCTTATTGCTAAACATTAACCTTTTGTTATAGTATAGAGAGATTAAATTTTATTATAAGGAATTCTTAAAAATGATTTACATTGCAATAAATAAATACTCACCGGGTGTATTATTTTTTTTATTACAAGGTTTTCGCATTTAGTTGAAATACAGGCTTTTGATCTTTTAAAACAGAATTTTGCTTCGAGCCTTTTGGCTCTACCTCGAAGCTACTCTACTCCTACAAAGTACCCTACTACCCTACAAAGGCTCTACTCTACCTCTAAGTAGTAGCATAAAAATGCTACTTAGCCAAATATTAATTGTTATAATGATACCATAGATGAAATAAATTCTATATTAGTTTTTTGCATATAGATTAGCTTTATGTGTATTTTATTTTTTTTTATGTTTTAGAATTCTTTGGTAGGTAAGGGCAGGGCATGAACTCTTCACTATTCCTTAGATAATATATGAGCTTTTATTTTAGTGTTTCTTAACAGAGCGTATTTTCCGATTAGTGGAACATTCCCATACTTCTCCCCTTTTCAATACTGGAAATATCTAAGATCCAATTACTGGCCAATCTACAGACGTGATGCCATTTCTAAGATTTTGAAAAATTGGTTATGGGCTTCCTAGATGGCAGTTGTTAAAATGTAATTTAAGAGCTTTAGGTCGACTACATGAGTGGAATCAATGGTAACGAGTCTCTTCTTATATACTAAGTTTATAGCTAACATCCTAGACCAAAGACATTTTTGTTTTCCTTCCTAGAGCCTGTCTGGCTCTCAATCTTGTACTTCAGCCTATGATATACTTATTGTTCTTGCTGTATTACTATCTATTCTACCCAGCACTTTGTTACTCTCTACAGCTGGTATGGTATAGTATTTGGTTCTTCTGAGTCTAATGTTTTCTTCCCAAATACTTACTGCCTTCTACAGCTTTTTGTGCCTCGTAGGTGCAGGTAATATGTCGAACAGTTTCTGTATCCTTTCTGTAAAAACGATATATATATTGTGGGCGCCATCCAGTTTAATGTGGTTATTTAAAGTGCAGTTTGAAGAACCTCCGACTGGTTCAAATTGGTTCTCACATAAACAAAAAGGATGTTAAGAAACATGACACATAGTAAAACATAAAATAAGATTCAATTATTAACATTATGTTATCAAAATATGCTATTTCTGGTCAATGTTCATTATTTAAGCTTTCACTTAAATAAATGATTATAAGACAGTTTCTTGTTAAAAGTACAACCCTTACTCTGTACAACATGTACTAAATCAAATAGAAATAAACATACCTTTCAGTGCGATTGCTTATATCTAATACTGTATGAAAATTAGGATAGTGAGATTAAAAGGTATTGAATAAATTATTATTTAGATATATATATGTAAATTACATTATAATGTGAATTACCAGGAAAGAACACTTGGACACTAGACAATAATTAATAAATTAAGGAGCCAAGAGCAAATAATATAAATTAGCCAATATGATAAGTCCCAAAATCAAAACACCAATAACAAGTCAGAAATCATGACATTGCTTACACGTTTCTTTTATCTTATGTCGTGCTAAATTATGACATGTGTAATTGTTACCTTTCTATTATTTTATGTTTATTCTTATTTCATTTTGAGAATTATTCTGTTGTGTGATAGTGTGATAATAGTAAACTAAGTTTGATGCTAACAAAACAAACTATGGATAAAGGGTTAAATGCGTTATATTTGCTGCATATTACCTTAACACTTTTGCCGGCAAAAAAAAAGAATTAATTTTCATTAATGCAGTGAAAGTGCCAAATCCACCTAATCCCTTGATCAGTCTTATTTATAAATATAGGTACATTATATTAAGTTTTCTAGGTAAAAATAACTTATTTATTTATTTATTTATTTATTTCAATATACGGCCGAGCCAGTTTACAAAAACAAAATAGATAATACAAAATACTAGACAATATAACAATATAAATACAATAGTAGAATTACAAAAAAAAATATACCAAGATAAAACCTCTGAAAAAACAATCATAAACAGGGCTAAAAACTTAACACTATCCAAGGAACATAGGTTAAAGTACAAGATTATTTATTTTTGATTTGAATGACCGTAAGCCGCCGGAAAATGGATCCAAACTATTTTCATTAAAGAAACGCAAGGTCCTAGTCAGTGGAGAAAAAAACCCATAGTTGGCCGAATGAAAGGGTAAACGAAACATAGAAGAGTTCTTTGACAGGTGTTAAAAGGAATTGCTTCCAAGATGGTAGGACAATGATATAAACCATAAAACTTAAAGACATAATAACACTCAACTACTTCTAACGAAGTGTATGGTGATGACTCAAGATGAAATCCAAAAATATAACAAACAAAAAGGTTATCAAGGATATTTAGTATACTCGTAATAAATATAATAAAGTAGTTCATTTCCCTGAGAGATCTTTTAAATTTATGACATTTATTTATTGTTCCTGCATTAAGACACCAGAATTTGATTTAAAATAATCAAACTTATCATAGTGGATATCTTGGTTTCCTCTAATATATTTTATAGCAATTAAAACATCTAGCAGGACATTGCTTAATTGAATCTTTTGAAGAAACTTCGACTTTTTGCTTTTTTCTGGTAGTTAATCTTGGTTTCTTGCTTCTCTTTATATTACTTTCTTGATGAGGATTGACGATCTGAGTATATGTCTTTTGACCTGGTATATATTCCAATGCGTCATCTAAATTATGAAAATATTATAAAGTTGTAAGTACAAATTCACCTGTAGTTTGCAAAGACCCTGCAACAACTGCCTTATCATAAAGAGGTCTATAATTCAAAACACATTGGAGAAAAAACTCAACATTACATTCTCCCTGCTGATTACATAATTAAATTTTTTTATTACATGGAAATACAATAAAAATACAAGCACACATAATCCGACAAATATATTAATAAAATAATAATAAAAATCAAAATCGGTGAATCACCGAAAAAATAACTACAGCGTATGTGCTAAATGTTCAGACCTTAAATTTAAAAATCTATTGTGAACGGATGTTAGTATGCCGAATTTACATTTGACGTCAAACTTGGCTCGTGGATTGATTATGAATGCACCTTAAGATCTCACTTACGGTTTAGGACCATGTAAAACCTCAAAAATGGTGGCCTTAAAAACCATGAGAAAACGTTTAATAAAGAATAGGAATCAAGCTTGCTTCAAGATGTTGGAGGGTCTGTTATAAAGTGTATTAAAGTAATCTTTGACATTACATAGCTAGTGTCGCCATGAGGTCGAATCCTAACCTCGAGCAATTGAACTTGTTAACCTAAAGACCACACCATTTGGAAAGAAAGCCAAAACGCAATTTCTGGGTACCTCTTCAATGGATAATCCCACGCAGACCTAGTTTTACAAGAATCGACAATACTACGTTAGCTTTCTTAACTTTGTTGTAGCGAGTACGGAAATCAATCTAATCCCAAAAGGCAAAGTATTCAAATTACAGGAAAAATAATGACAATAACAGTCCGGTGTCGTAAAAGTTGATACGTGACCAATGACAAAGAGTTCTTAGTTTTACAATAGTATTACCTGGACACTAGATGTCACGGTCAGTACTATTTATAAAATATTAAATTATTACATTATAAAAGCAACCAAAAAAAAAGCTACAAAGTTTTAAATTGTTCCGGTTTCCGGGCTTCTTTAGTTCCAGTATGCAATTCCATATTAGCTTTTATGTAGTCTTGGGGTTTGCAAGTGCTTTCAGGACTATCTGGCTATAAGCTTGCTATTACAGGCTCTTCTATTATTGCCTTTTATATATTCAAATATTGCGGAAATTTCATTCTTCTTAAAAAAATTCAGCTTCCTCGTCTTTGTCGGTCTTTAATCCATTCGAATTCTACGAATAGATTATCTGGATTCTTTGACGTCCTATTAAGTTGACACCGTTGTTATATTTCATCCGCCAAAGTCCCAGCGTGGCTTTACCTTGAACAATTAAATGAAATAGGGACATGTCTAGTAGAGCCTCCATAAGGATGGTTTTTTAAGGCTTGAATATTTTATTCAATTAATAGTTCTGGCTTTCCTAAAAACTTTATACTCGAAGGAGAGTATCCTTTTTTGTTCTCTAATGGTCATGGTTCACGCCTCGCATTCATACAGGACTATAGGGATCACTATTGTATTGTATATCGTAAGTTTCACTTTCTTTGGTAGATTTTATGGTCGAAGCAAATTGCTTAGGGTATCTACGACTCTATTTCCGCTTTGCATTCGACACTTTATCTTCTTTCTAACATCATTTAGTTCGTTTATCTGTGAGCCCAGGTACTTGAAGTCTTTCACTCTTTTAAAAGACTAAGCCCTATTCTCATTATTCTTTTTTTTTTAAGGGCGTTAAGCAGCAACTCTCTGCAAACTGTATAAAAATGTTTAAATGTAATTATGCGTTTCTGTTTATTGTTAACTATACGAAGAATGATGTTGTTGTTGTTTGTCTTGATTTTTCTTGTACATTGCCATCTTTTTCCCAAATAAAATCCTTGCTATCAATGGGTACTATAACTAATTACTATATTAGTTACTATACTATATAGTAACTAATATAGTAATTAGTTACTATGGTATAGTAATACTATACTATATTACTATAACTAATGTAATTGTTTGTATTAAATGAGATTTTAATAAGTGCTAAAAAAGCAGATATTACAATACAATTCATTTTATGAATTCTTTCATCTGTTACAAAATTTTAGGTACCGTCACTCTGCCAAATCTATGTGCAAACTTTTATCTTTATATGTTAAAAATACTTTTCTGTCATCCAAATTAGTATTAGCATCTTTAGGTTTTAGCAATAGTGGGATATTTAGCGAATTGGAACTATTTTTAGAATCGGTTAACTTTCCTAGTGTGTTAATTCTTGTTGAACACTGGTTGAGGTCTGACGAGCCTATTGATATCCCTAGTTATGTACTAATTTCCAAATTTTCACGCAAGCAATATACACATGGTGGTACTCTTATTATGTTAGAGAAAGCTTTTTTAACTAAATTTGTGTTTATGACTATTGACAGATTTGATCATCTATTAATTGAAAAGGTGTGCGAGTTTTCTATTGTATTTAGCAGTAAGTTAAATTTGTATATTTTAGGATTGTATCAATCTCCATCTGGTAATTTAGATTTGTTTTTAGAAAAGTTGGAGATCCTCTTAAGTGAAATTTCGGTTAATGCGATGTTGATTCTGACTGGCGATCTTAATGTAAATTTTTTAGACAAATCTAATGGATCAAATCGAATGCTTTTTAATCTGTTAAACTCATTTAATTTTAAGATGCACGTGGATCAGCCAGCCCGGATTTCAGCATTTTCTTCCTCACTAATAGATTACTTCTGTACGAATTTTAACCAACACGAAAATCAGTGTACAACAGTCAATGCCGGTTTGTCTGACCATGAGGCAATAGTGGGATTAGTAAAGCTTAATAGCGCAGCTAATGAGAATCAGTTTGCACGCGATAGACTTTATACTAGAGCTAATTTCCGCAAATTCTCCTGGCTTTGCAATATGTCAAGTTGGAATAATGTATTGACTACTGTTGACCCACTGCATAGCTTTTATCAAATAGTATTAAACAATTTTAACACTGCTTTTCCTGTTGTCAATATTAAGTAACGAAATAGAAAACCTTGGTATACTAAGGGTTTACGAGTATCTGGGAAAAAATATGCGCTCTCTTTTTTACATTACGAAATACGCTATGAACAATGCAACATTTTTAAATTTTTATGACAGATACCGCAAGATTTACAGAAACTCAATCAAAATGGCTAAGTGGACCTACTTTCAAAGAAGGATAAATAATTCCTCCAATAGAGCAAAAGAGTTTTGGAAGATTTTGAATGAGCTAAAGGGCAAAAATAATGTCTTGGTTATTCCAAGTACCTTAGATTTCAATGTCCTCAATTCCTTCTACTGTGATATTGCTAGTAACCTTGCAGCCAATCTCTCACAAAAAATAGATCCCAGGAGCTATCACAGCAATGTGGTAGTAGCCGAATCTTTCTTTTTTGCCCCCACAAGTGTAGAAGAGCTTAAACAGTTAATGGTTAATATTCAGAATAAGAGTTCATCGGGTTGAGATGGGCTTTCTCTTAAGATATTTTCTGCTTTACCTCTTGTTGCTTTGCAAGTCTTGTCAATTAACTTTTCATTTATGTCTGGAGTTTTCCCAGAGTGCTTAAAAAGAGCAATGATTGTTCCTCTTTACAAGGGTGGCGATCGCGACTGTCCTTCTAACTTTAGACTTATAGGGTTATTGCCTACTTTAACCCAGATAGTGGAACGGCTCGTTAAGGTGAGGATGGTTTCATTTTTAAATAGGTTTGGCCTATTGAGTCTTCAGCAGTTTGGCTTTTGTGAGTCTGTAAGCACAAATTATGCTATCTTTAGCTTTCTAGAGTACCTGTAGATCCGACTGAATGTTGGTGAAGTTGCAGCAGCGGTATTCTGTGACTTGCCCAAGGCATTTGACTGCGTGAGTCACAAAGTGCTGCTGATGAAACTGGAGCTCTATGGTTTCAGAGGAACTGCCCTTGAGTGGTTTCATTCCTACTTATGAAATCGTGTTCAGGCTGTCAAATTTAATGGTGGTATCTCTAAGGAACTTAATATAAATGTGGGTGTTCCGCAAGGATCAGTACTTGGTCCTCTACTTTTTCTTATTTATGTGAACGATCTGCCACAACTGCAGGTAACTGGCAAATTTACATTGTTTGCCGATGATACCACCATCCTCTGGCACGATTCTGATGTTTCTCAATGTATGTATAAAAGTCTCATCAGGCTGCTACGCCCTAAGGGTTATTGCCACCAGTCTTAATTTCTCTATCGCTAGATCTGCATACTTCGCGATTATCGAGTCGCACCTTCGATATGGAATTTGCTTTTGGGGTTCATGTTCAAATTCACTTTTTAGTTCAGTGTTTGTACTCCAGAAAAGGGCCATTAGATGTCTATGTGGAGCCAAGCCTCGTGACTCATGTCGCCCGCTTTTTGTAAGTCATAATATTTTAACCCTGTGTTGTATCTTTATTTTGGAAACAGTTTGCTTAGTTTTTAGAAAATATAAACAGGAACTCCACTTAGGAAGCCACTATAATACGCGACAAAATTATTTGTTGAGGCTACCCTTTCCTCATTTTGAACTTGTCTGTAGCTCATCATAATCATATATTTATTTATTTATTTTTATTTATTTATTTATTTATTTATTTTCTTAAGGATACAAACAGGTAAACCCACTACAGTATCCACTCATAAATATAGAAGCAAATATAAACTTGCAAACACTAAAGTTAAATACACTTAACAATTGCTAAACCAGAAAAAGACTATTAAATTTTAAATACTAATCTGTAAATACTAATTCCTACACAAAAGACAAAGTCTGGGACACGAATTATAGTAGCTCTCTCTTCAATACACCTCTCAGGTTTTTCTAAGTTTCAAAAAAGAGATATATGTTATTATTAAAATTTGATAATCTCATCATTCTACACAGTGGAGATGACTGACAACTGTTAGTATTTCTGAAAGGTAAATTAAAAAGATCACTGTCTTAACTGCCGTCATAGAACATTAAACCTCAACCCCTGCATCAAACATGGACAATCCACTTTATTATTCAACAGTTTATGCAAAAATAAAAGGTCTGAAATTTTTCTTCTGTTGTCAAGAGTAAGTATACCAAAATGTTTTCTTATATCACCTAAGTCATTAGTAACAATATTTAAATTATCCCTATAATAAAGACACTTTAAAAATTTGTTCTGCACAGATTCTATTCTTCTAGAAATCTATCTTTATAAATTGAGTAAATCGGATTTCAAACAACACACCCAAAATTAAGCTTGCTATAAACAAATGCATTATACAAAAAAATATAGGATCTAGAGGATTTCAAAATTTTAGCCTGCCTATTAATAAATCCTAACATTTTATACGCACTTAACACTAAAGTATTAATATGTTTATTAAAAACTAACTTCTCGTCAAAAATGATTTCCATATCCTTCACATCTTGAGCCCTTTTAAGATCAACATTATTTATATTATAATTAAAGTAGATTTTTAATTTATTTTTAGTAAATGAAATAAACTGACATTTTTCAATATTTAAAAAAAGGCAATTGATCCCACAGTATTCAACAAGGCTTTCTATATCCTCTTGCAGGAGCTGGCAGTCTTCGTGTGATTTTATAAGTCTATAGAATTTAAGATCATCTGCATAAAGCTAAAACTCCGAGTGTTTAAAACATTTAAATATATCATTTATAAATATTATGAAAGAAAGGGGGCCCAAATGAGATCCTTGGGGCACCCCCGACGTTACATTAACTATTTCGGAGTTTACGCCGTTTATGCAGACTGTGAACCTTCGATTTAAGAGGTAAGATTCAACCCATTTTAAAAGAAAACCACCCACCCCTACTAAAGCTAGTTTTTTTAGCAAAATTGAAATGTTAATTTTATTGAAAGCCTTGCTAAAGTCCGTGTAGACGCTATCAACCTGAATACGTTTGTCCATATTTTTCTTTAAAAATTCAAGATAGGTGAGAAGATTGCTGTCTACAGAACGGTTTGCAAAAAACCCATGTTGTTCAAAAATCAATTGTCCTTTCACCAACATAAAAATATGTATATAAAAGTTTTTTAAATAATTTTTCAAATATACTGAGCTTACTTATTGGACGGTAGTTGGAGATAATATTTTTTTGTCCGTTCTTATATATAGGAATTACATTGAAAACCTTCCACGCATCCGGAAATTGACCTTGTAAAAGCGATTGATTATATAATTTATATAAAGGATATGAGAGCCCTCTAGAACAATTTTTGACAAATAATGAAGGTATGCCATCAGGGCCTCCACCCTTTTTAGGATGCAGATCATTAATTCCTGCTACAACCTCATCCAGTTAAAATTTAATTAAACCTAGATTATCATGTGTCATGTTACTGTTATGGTGATTATTTGATACACTTGGCGCTACAAAAACTGATTTAAAATACTCTGAGAATAAATCGCTAATTTCTTTTGAGGTGGAGGTTTCAATATTATTATATTTCATAACTGAAGGTAAGCCAGAATTTTCCCTCTTAACAGATACAAGTTTCCAGAAAATTTTATTATTTGTTGATATTTCGTCCTCTAAAAAGGATATATAATTGTTAAAATCACGTTTTATTAGCCCCTTAGATCGACTTTTTAAGAGTTTAAATATGTTTAGATCAGATGGGTTTTTATATATTTTCCATTTTTTGTGGAATTTATTTTTTTCCTTAATTACTTTAATAGTAGCTTTTGAAAAATAATGAGGGTAACCACTACTCTGATGGATAAGTGGGACCTTCTCTTTGATTATATCCATTAAAATATTATAAAATTTATTTAGATTTATATCAATATGAACACTAGTAAGAATAGTATCCCAATAAATTTTAGACATTTCATTATTGATTTCCTCTTTATAATTAAAAAAACTATGTTTTGGGTTTCTTAAGAATTTAGGAATATCTAGGCAAAACAAAAATTCAAGAGCAGGATGATGGCTATCCTCTTTAACTGCTGGGTCTTTAATATATGGAGGTAGAAAGCTGTTTAATAAACTTCCACTAGAAATAAGACAACTTAAGAATGAAAAAAGCCTACGTACAAGGACGAAAATATTTCTTGCTAGTAAAGCGTACTATAGTTTAAGTAAATTTTTTATTGATTAGCATTTAAGTATTTTTCAAAGTTTTATATAATTTTATTTTATTTTAAATTAGTTTCTCGTTTTAATTCATTTAATGTACACAGTCTATTGGCTTTGACTACAACTTCTATGTTTATATTGACAATAAAGCATTTTCGAGATTGAGTTTGAAATAATGAATAACTTGGGCGCGTAAAGCCAATCCCTTGTATAGTACAGAGCATATCATATTCTGCAACGCGCAGGGTTTTGTTTATAAAATTATTGGGTTTTGTTTGTAAATTAGTTTAGCTATCACATGTTTTACATAGGGCTATTAGAGGCTATGTTTAAATTAGTAATGTTAATTATTATCACTTTAGTGCTACGAAAATGTAAACAATCGTACGGTGGTGTTATTGAAACTGATGAGTTAGAATAATCGATACGTCGGCAATAGAAAAATTAGTATTTTTCTAATTACTATGGTCGTCAAACCCAAACAAAATAACACTAAATTTTATTTTATTGAATCGATGTTTAAGCAAAAAATGAATGTGGATCAATTGAAAAGTTTGATGGGAAGTTCGTGCGAAGACATAAACACAAACCATATCTCGCATTTCCGAATTAGAAAAATATTGATGTCTAGGCATCTTAACCTAGACTGATAAATAAAGACTACTGGAATTAACACTAACGCAACAAGTAACAATTAATAACAGAACTATTAATAACTAACAAAAATAACGCAATAAAAGGTAATTAAGTAACTAATCGTGTGAGCTATAATAACGCGCCACAGTAACTAAAATAACATAAATCGTGACAGTGACTTTGTTTGTTTTCATTTTTTTGTTAGACACAGCCTACTTAATTTCTTTTTCAACTTAAAGTAGAAAAATATCTATTATTTCTTGAGTGCATTGCAAGTTTTAAGTCCAAATATCTCGAGAACGATGGTAAATCCCAGCGATATTTTTAAGGTATATCTTTTTTAAGGAAAAACACTTGCAGAATAGAATTTATAATAAAACATTACATTATACAAAGCTTAGAACATTGAAAGGCTAGAATTAGTAAACAACAACTTTGTTTGAGTCCAACATGTGCACAGGGGCAAGAGGGGTGTTTTGTTTACAAACATATTTGCCGATTCTCTGTTGTCAAGTCGACGCAAATTTCCAATGGAGCAAATTTTTAGCTATATTTTAACAACCATTATAACATTAATTTAACTCATTTGTGTTGTATTTTATAGGAAAATTTAAAATAAAAAGTATAAATACTTCAATTAATCTATTTTAAGAATAAATATAATATCCTTAAGAAAAAAAAAACAAAATTATTAACATTCTTATCTCTAAAACTGCTTCTAAAAAATTTGAAGTGACAACACCGGAGCTTAAGCGCCTGAGCCATACGCGTAGTGTCATCTGTCAAACGGCCTCTTTGTTTATTTTCGGGATTCGTGTATTTTTATTAATTTTTGGTTTAAAAACGAAAAAGGCCACATTTTAATGTTTTTTTAAATTGCTAGGATGGCAAAAACTTGTGTCGTTTGTGCCGCATCATGATAAAAAGGTGATTCAAGCCGATCTTTGCACAAGTAAATACCGATACCTTCATAACATCACATCATAGGGTTACCATCATCATAAACGTAGAATAGGGGATCTTATAAACCTAATAAAAACTTGAATGTGAAAGTGTGCGTAAAATACCAAAATATTTATATTTTTAAATGTACCTATCTATATAGTTATGTTTTTTTAATATATACATTAGGTAGATATATGAAATTACTAATTTTTTATTGCCTTTAAAGAATTTTGAAATTTATTTAGATATTGATATCTATGTATAAAGTTAATTTTGTCTTTTCCTAAAATTTGGTCGATAATTTTTTGTTTGTTTTACCATATTGCAACTTACAATAATACATATAGTAATTGGCACCACATATTAATTTATTACTGTAATTTTTTTTGCTTTTTGATTAAATATCAAATACTTATTATAGATTGCCTAATATATGCCCAAAGGGAACAATGGATTTCATTAATGGAAATCAACATAATTAAAAAGAACATATTTGTTTGTTCAGATTACATCCTTAGAAGTGATTTCTTCCATAAGGAAGATAATATTATCAGTAGCCAGACTTTATTAAAAAAATCAGCTCTACCTCAAAGGTAATTTTTTTTTAAATATATTTTTCTAGTATAAAAAAATCGTCACAAAAAGTATTAGTGTTACTCATATAAGCTTTATTTATACCTAATACTTATTAAATTAGGTAGGTATGTGTGTAAAACTATTTTTTTACTAGGATTTCTGATGCACTGGTTAAAAACACAGCAGCCGATAATTCAGTTAATTTAAGTGATTTACCCTTCAAAGCTGCAGGGGTAGTTTTCCTGAAGAGTGCAAAAACTTCTTTAGCTTCTAAAATGGTATATAGTACAAACAGTGAAGCTAATATAGACAAGTATGGATAATTAAAATAGATTAATATTCTTGATACTCCAAATTTGGTATAATTACAGATCTGATTATTCATCATCAACAATAACTGCATCTGAGATTAATAGTTACCGTAGGGTCTAGGTCAACAATTACTATTTCTCATCCAAGCCGTTTTTGTTTAACTGCTACACATTTCCTGACTCTGCCAAGAAAAAGGTAAAAATAGACTACTAGTTTTATGCCATGTATCACACTATTCTATATATCTTATTTACAAGTGATATAGTATTTTATTATGTTATATTTGTTTAATTAAATGCAATTAATCAAATGTATGATATTACAAAGATTCTTTATAATAACATACATTTTATTGATCAATTGGATTATCATAATAATTTTTTTTAATTTTCTCTTTTTAATTTTGGTAATACTATATTTTTATGTATATTATTCTAGGGTAAAATCAAAATGATATCCTAAGGACCTAAGCACTGATGATTTATCAAATTATGGGAAAAAAAAATAAAGAACAAGAAATTTTATTTCGAAGATTGCAACAAACAAATTTGAGCCCAAGAAATTGAATTAGATTTCTCAAGTCATTATTAAAAATACTTAAGAAATAATAACATGATTTTCGAAAAAGCCCAACATACTACATATTTTATTTGACTTGTAAAAGTACTTGTTTGTATATTACTACTAATAAACAATCTAATCTAATCTATTGTACATAGTCTTTATTCTTAGGTAAGCTTTGTTTTTTAGTATAAATTAATATGATATAATAATTGGTATTAGGTATTATATAGGTCACTGTTAAATGTCTCAAAACCATTGTACAGGCTAAATACTCATAATAAAAATCTTATAACCTATAAAAAACCTGCAACTCCTTCACAATTTGAACATCCTTGTAGTTTTGACTCTTTCCGCTGAAGCAATAGTGTCCCTTTGAAAAAGTCAGCACCATAGAAGTATATAGTATGTGATGTAAAACTGAGTTTTGTCCAATGTAACAATAACAATAAAGTTATGCAAAATTGTGTCTTAAAACATGATTTATTAAGAAATCTATAATATTATATTAAAAAAAATATTTAATTTCCATAAAAATGCTTTGACAAAAATGCTGCCTTTTATTAGGATCTTCCTCTAACGAAGTCCGTTAAAAAAAACACATAAATAGCTCGTAAATGGTAATATTACTTATACTCAAACTCTATAATAATTAATAAAAATTTATCAGGTAAATATTTGTTGACGACGTCACTGGTAGAGAGTGCTTGTATCGGTGGCATCAACAATGCGATCGAGCGGCGTTGCGGTGCCATTACCGTTTTCTCGTTGCTTCGTACTTTATTTTTATTTATATATTGTAATCGTATATTGACTTCGATATAGAGTATCTTATGAAATTTATTTTAAAAAAATGCTTCATATTTTATTAAAGGGGAGCAGTAGTATTGTTTTGAGCCTTCGGAAACAATTGAAAATTTTTATGATATTATAAAGTGATTCTTGCCATTTCTCTATAAGCATTTGGCATCATTGCATCAGAGATGTTGCAAGCAAACAAACCTGCTCATAGTTCCACGGTATGCTACTTCTAGCCTTTCAATGTTCTAAGATACAAAGTGTAAAAAAGTTATAAAGTTTAAAAAAGACTAAAATAAGGCTGATGGCGCCCTCTGTGAGATGATTTAAAAAAATTTAAAGTTTTATATTTGGCATATAAAGCAACCCCCACACACCAAATTTCATTAAAAACAAAGGACAAATGCTTAAGTTATGAGCAAAATTTAAAAAAAAAAACAAATTAATGTTTATCACCTTGTATCTTGGTTGCATTTTATTTTCGGACTAGGAAAATTTAACCTAACCTCATTATTTTTATGAGAGGATTCTGCTGTTCAAATATTTACCATTATTAATGGGACACCCTGTATAAAGAACTTCTATACAGGGTGTTTCAGAACTATGGGATCAAACTTCTGGTTGTTCAGCGCAACACAAGAATCCATTTGAGTATAGGAACCCATGTCCGGAAGTGCGTCACTGCGCCACTACGGCCCTAAGACGCGTTAAAATTTATAAAAAATATTATTTATCCAAATAGGATCTGCTGCATTTATTTTTACCTTTTGTACATGATACCATAACAACAATTGTTCAAAATTAACGCTTATCAATGTCAATTCTCAATGTCATGTTTAAAAATTTTATAGCTTACAATTTTTAAACATTTATTGCTAATGGAAAACTTTACCAATCAAGAATTGGCGAATATGCATTTGGCATACGGAGCAACAAACTCCAATGCACGAGCAGCATCGCGGTTGTATCATGAACGTTATACGTTATACGTTGAACGTTAGACAGTAAATGTGGTTTCAGCATGAAGGAGCGCCGGCTCACTTTGCTGTACAAGTACGCGAGTATTTGGCTCAGCGGTTTGGGCACCGTTGGATTGCCAGAGGTGGAGCAGTTTCCTTGCCTCCTAGGTCACCCGATTTAACGTCGCTCGATTTTTTCTTGTGGGGACATGTAAAGTCTTTAGTCTACGAGACTCCAGTAGAATCAGAGCTAGACTTAATTGAACGAATAACAGCAGCATTTGAAATCATTCAAAACGAGGATCAAATTTTTAGAGTAGTCCGCCGAAATCATGTGCGCCGTTTAAATCGGTGTATTGAGGTTGGAGGAAGACATTTTGAACAATTGTTGTGATGGAATCATATACAAAAGGTAAAAATAAATGCATCAGATCCTATTTAGATAATTAATATTTTTTCTAAATTTAAACGCATCTGAGGGCCGTACAGCGTAGTGACACATTTCCGGACATGGGTTCCTATACTCAAATGGATTCTACTGTTGCACTGAACAACCTCTAGAAGTTTGATCCCATAGTTCTGAAACACCCTGTATAAGAAATGTTACTATTTATTATACAAGGTGTCCCAGCGAAAGCGAAACAGAGCTATTTTCGGTATGAAAAAAAAAATTTTTTCAAAAATCTCGGACACGTCGATTTTATTTTTGAAGGGGACAACTTTTCCTTACCAAGGCACCCTCATACCAGCAACCCCCTTCGAGGGGGTGGAATCACCCCTAAAATCCTAAATGGAAAGAGGGGTCGTATGATACCTTATTTTAAAGGTCTTTTAATTCTGAATATAACTGCCAAATTTGAAGTGGCTAAAATTATTTCTCTGGATAAAACAGCTTGTCAAAATTGCGGAAACAGCGAAAATGAAAAAGGTATTATGGACTCTTTTTTGGATAATATTTTTAAAAGAACAAGGAAATCCTATTTTCGAAGGGGTCACTTATTAATTAAGAGGCCACCTAATACCTGGAATCCTTTACGAGGGGTTGAAAGCACCCCTTAAATCTTAAACAGAAAGAGGGATCGTGTTATACCTTATGTTGAAAGCGTTTTCACTTTAAATTTAAATGGTGACTTCTGAGTGACTGATGGATTTCTTCTGGATATGAAAGCCAAATAAAATTCTGGAAAAAATGCTTTAAATAAACCTTTATGCCTGAAACCCTTTCTTACAATTTTTTTTATTGGATCATTAAAACATGATTAAAAATCTATTAGTATTGTTAATATTATTGTTATTACACCTTATCAGCATATCATAAATAAAAACAAAATACCAAATAAAATGCAAACACAAGTATCTGAAGAATTTATTTAGCTTGCTAAATATCATTGGTACTTTTTTCATAAAGCAGCATTTATTTAAATAGTCTTTTACGTGTTGAAACACTGTTAGCAATGGTTTATTCTACTGCAGAGAGGGTTGAGATGATAGAGTTTTTCTTTCGGCATAACAATTGTGCCAATAGAACGGTACAAGAATTTAATGACCTTCATCCAGAAAAACGAGTCAACAGAAAATACGTTCTAGAAATAGTTGCTAAATTTAGGGAATCTGGCAGTGTCTTAAATAAAAAGCGTGAGGTTCAAAATGCTGTTGTTGTCAATGAAGCAATGCAAATAACTGTCCTAGGTCAACTTCATGCCGAGCCAGGAATAAGTGTCAGAAAATTGGCGACGAGTACAGGAGTAAGCAAAAGTAGTGTTCATAGGATACTTAAGCATAATAAATTCCAAACTTACAAAATTCATCTGGTGCAAGAACTGAATGAGGACGATTTTGACAGACGAGTGCAATTTTGTGAATCACATTTGCTTTTCAGATGAATGTACTTTTTTTCTTAATGGCAACGTAAATCGTCATAACTGCCGCTACTGGTCAAACGCAAATCCGGGCCAGTTTCGTGAAGTTCATACCCAGTTCCCTGAGAAGTTAAATGTTTGGGCGGGAATCTTGGGCGGCTCCATTGTTGGTCCGTTTTTTCTGCCCGGAAATTTGAATGGAGAAATGTACCGAGATCTCTTGGAAAATGCCGTATATCCAAGAATAGTAGAAATAATGGAAGGCGGAAATCATTCTGATGATGATCAAGTCGTTTTCCAACAAGACGGAGCGCCTCCACATTATGCTGCTGGTGTGAGGCAATATCTTGATGAGATATTTCCTGATCGTTGGATTGGAAGGAGGGGACTTTTTATGGAATGGCCAGCTAGGTCACCCGATTTAACCCCATTAGATTTTTTTTTATGGGGGCATTTAAAAACAAAAGTTTACGCTACCCAACCAGACACCCTAGAAGACTTACGCCAGAGAATTATAAATGAGTGTCAGATGATAACACCTGAAGTTCTACAAAACGTCAGGCATCGTTTTGAGCAAAACCTGTATTCCTGCATGGAAGTAGGCGGGGCACAATTTGAACATTTAATAAATTGACGTAATTTAAATAAACTTGTTTTATTTAAAAGACACAAAAGGAAAAGGGTGGGTATTTCTTATCTCTCCACTTTTACTGGCAGTAAAGATTGTATTTCTTGCTATTTTTATATCCACAAGATATCCATCAGTCACTCAGAAGTCACCATTTAAATTCAGAGTAAAAAGGCCTTCAAAATAAGGAATGACACGACCCTTTTTTCTATTTAAGATTTAAGGGGTGCTTTCAACCCCTCGTAAAGGGTTCCAGGTATTAGGGTGGCCTCTTAATTAATAAGTGACCCCATTGAAATTAGGGCTTCCTTATTCTTATAAAAATATTATCCAAAACAGTATTCAAAATACCTTTTTCATTTTCGCTGTTTCTACAATTTTGACAAGCTGTCATATCCGGATAAAAAATTTTAGCCACTTCAAATTTGGCAGTTATATTCAGAATTAAAAGACCTTTAAAATAAGATATCACACGACCCCTCTTTCTATTTAAGATTTTAGGGGTGATCCCACCCCCTCGAAGGGGGTTGCTGGTATGAGGGTGCCTTGGTAAGGAAAAGTTGTCCCCCTCGAAAATAAAATCTACGTGTTCGAACGTATTCGCCCCTTTGAATATTTATTATGTATATGTCTCTTTTAATTCTCACATTCATTTCCACAATTTGGAAGTATTTCATTGATTCTGAATAGAATTGTGTTCGTCTTTTTTTATTTTAATATGTATTTGGTGATTTGACTATATGGACATTTTAATAATGCGTATTTCCTTTGTTTCTTAGCTTTCCTCCTGGTAAAGCTACAAATTAGTGGCGAAATATAGAGAGTTATGTAATTAGAGTAAAGGATTTTTATTTATTGAAACACACCGAATCCCAGTAAATCCTAACTAGGATTTGTAAAGAAATAATATATTCCTCACTCTAAATCCTAAACTTCATAAATTATGTAAGATCACATAGGAAGAAATATTTGTCAGAGCGTCTGCGGTACATTCCCGCAACTTTGTAGTCACATTCTTCGAACCAGGTTTATGTTACTGGTTCAAATAACCAATAATCAAATAAAGTCTGTTTTCGCGGCACACCCGGCATAAAACAGTGCGACCTAACTATGCATCGTGAGACAAAAAAAGAAACTTCTAGTTTAAGTGCTTGGCCACTGGTCGAGCCGTTTCATTTAACGGCACTAACTAATTGGAAAAAAATGTTTTACCTCACGGACCGAGTGTTCGCTTTAAATTGGCAGTTTAGATGCATTTTTCAGTTTACTTCGTTAGGTGGACAGATGAAGTGATTAGCATAATATGAGCATTAAACGACGGTAACAATGTGTCTAAAGATAGAACAAAAAAGCTGCATGAAATAAATAAATATAGCGGTAGATTTTATTAACATTAAAATAAATCAGAAAAGTTCTATTTATTTTATAATATATAGGGGCGAAAATCGAAAACTAAACTCATAAATAAATTATAGGCAAAAATAGTTTGAGTGAATAAACATGAATAATATTTAACCCTTAAAAGCATTATGTTGCAAAAATGCCACATACGTATTTCACCTATCCTAAACTGCTAACGAAATATTTTATTTCACGAGTGCATATGGTTGCCTATTTAAGGTCCAGTTCAGAGATCTATTAGAATCTTTGATGTGTCGGAGATGCCGCACTAAATAGTCCGTGCGCCAATGTCATATTTATTGTCGCATGATATACATGTTTAAATGGCAAAATTTGAATGAAATCATTTTAAATATACATAAAACCCCACGTCTTACACTATTTTTCTTTCGAAAATGTCAACTCTTAGAAAGAAAATAATGTCACAAGAAAATAATATTTAAAAATTGACCGCGGACTAAAATCCAAACATCTTAAACACTCCCAGCACTTACAGACTTTTCAGCTCTTTTTAGCCAGTCTATTAAACAAAGATAAAACACCTGCGTTCTGGCGAGTCCTACTTTAGGCTGTGCATGTGATTGTATATCTCTCTCTATCCCACTGATTTTGACGATTATGGGGCCGTACCCAGATATATTTTTGGGCTGTTTTTCTATTACTTTTGCTAAAGAAAAAAGTCGAAAGAACAGAGTTTAGAAATATGTATTAACTATTTGGGCCAGATTCAAAAGAGTGGTTAAATTTATAAAAGTATTTAGTATCCTCCTCACTGTAGTTTTAGGATCCAGTATACTTAAAATGTGTGTATAGGATTTTTAGTTTTTAATATAAGCATTTATTTTTGTTAATTTTCATCTAATCTCTCCTATTATGCACTAATAACTAAATATAAGGCAAACAAATTAATAAATAGTGAAGAAATAGTGTTGTATCGGGGGAATTGTGCGCGCTATGTACGCGGTACTGCGCACAATTACCCCACATAGAATTAAATGAGAACTTTTTCTTTCTTTACAGATGGCACGAATTACAAGCGGAAGACAGAAAAGAATTCGTGGGATACAGAAAATTTGAAGAATGGCAAAAAAATAAGAGAAGTTGGCTGGCAATTCAATATACCAGAGTCAACATTAAGAAAGCAAATGAAAAAAGAAAATCCTGTATCATCGCGCCTTGGTCGTAAAGCAGTATTTTCTCCTGATATTGAGGCCCAACCAAAAGAGTACGTGCTTACACCTGCCAAGCTTTTTTATGGTTTGACGCCCATAGAACTTCATCGGTTAACATTTAAATATGATAAAGAGCATAATATACAAAAAGTTTTTGCATCCAAAAAGCAAATAGCTGGTAAAGCCTGGTTATATGGGTTCCTGAAACAAAATCTTAAAATAAAACTTAGGCAGCCAGAAGGCACCAGCATAAATAGAATTGCTTCTTTTAACTCTGACTCAACCAAGAAGTTTTTCGAGAATTTGAAAGTGGTAATGGACAGACATAAGTTTCCTCCAAACAGGATTTTTAACATGGACGAGACGGGGGTCAGTGTGGTGCAAAAAAAGTGTCCAAAAATTTATGGACCTAAGGGTGCTAAAAAAATTGAAGCTGTTATTTCGGCGGAGCGTGGACGAACAATAACATCAGTATTTGCAGTTAGTGCTGGATGTAATTATTGTTCACCTATGCTAATATACCCAAGGAAGGGAAAGTCCCCAGCCCTACAAAAAAATGGACCAATTGGAGCTCTTTACGCCTGCTCTAAAAATAGATGGATCAATTCAGACCTGTTCATTGAATGGTTAAAACGTTTTGAAAAAAGCGTCAATCCTACAGGACACGATCCTGTTCTCCTTATTCTAGACAATCACTCCAGTCATATATCGCCTGGAGCTTATTTATTTTGTAAAAGCAAATTTATTCACATGGTCTCTCTCCCACCTCATACTTTTGACCACCTTCAGTCATTGGACCTAACATTTTTTAGTCCTTTTAAAAACCAACTCTCTCGGAAAATTGATCTACAGCTGACCAATACGGGATATGAAAGAATTTCAGAATACGACTTAGCTGAACTTTTAAATAGAGCATTTTCAAAAGTAGCTACTATGGAGAAAGCTATTTCTGGCTTTAGAACTGCTGGAATATATCCGTTGAACTCGGTTAAATTCACCGAGGATGATTTTGCACCTGCAAATCAGATGAGACCCCTGATAGTCGAAGTTTCTACACCCGTTATTGAGAGACCCTCAACACCTGCTGCTGGGACTTCAGTATAAAATAGTTAATTCGTCACAACAAGACCCTTCCACATCAGACAACTCATTTTCCAGTGCTCCGAAATACTAACATCGACACCTATGAAAGAGCAATTGAACCAATTATTTCTTAAAGGGACTAAGTGATATTAAGAAGTTTTGAGAAAAACAGAAAAATGTTGTTTATTTTTTAACCTCTTGATATTTTAAATTGATTATTCTTTTTTTTATTAGTATGGTTCGGTTAAAGGTGTAAATTAATGAAACCAATGTAGAATTTTGGATTTTATTTATTAGGCAGATTTTTCAAAAAAAGTATCTTAGGTCCCTTCAGAAATATACATTTTATAAAACAAATTTACTTTTTTAGGTTTTTGTAAAATCCCCTTATATGGTAATTTTATTGTGAAAAACAGCCACAAAAATATATACATATAATCAAAATTAAAGTAATAATATAGTACATATAAAAAATAGAAATAAAACATTATTCTCACAAAGTATAAAACAAAATCGAAAAAACCATGGTTATCAGTTCTATTAAGATGTTTCAGGTTATTTAGCTTTGGATTTCTTGATTTTCCAGGAATTTATTAGGTGGACGTAAAATTCCTGCTTATCTTCTGGTACCCATTGATTAAGGCTTTGCAAATGGGCTATTTTTGTTTCCAAAATTGGCACCTTCAGGATATGCTGGTATTTTGGGCCATTCAATACTAAATTGGCTGTTGTGTTTCGGTAAAGCCAAATGGAAGTGATTAACACCAAAAATACTATTAATATATTCCGATGCCCTTACATAACCTGAAGTTTCAGAGCTATATACATAATGATTAAAGGTCGAAATTGCAAAAGAAGTTTTTTGAGATCAACGAACATTTCTTTTTTGAGATTCAGTAGACAGGCTTGTCTTTTTAGTTTTAATACTTAGGCCACCATTGCTTAAAATCAAGAATCTCACTGGTTTTAACTTCTTTTACAGTAAACTTGCGTTTGGCACGTGAATTAACAATAATTTCTGGGTACTTATGAATTTCAAATTTTCTGTCAAATTTTTTTAAGTATCTTTTTATGACACCAAAAACCTCTAATGGGCAAATAATGCTCAATTTTATTGAAGCGCCTCATATCTGTAAGGGCCAAACATAATCTTATAATAGCGTGGTTCTTATTTTGCCCAGGGCAGTTGTCACAAAAAACGTTTTAACTCTTTTATGTTGGGTGGTATGTTATTTTTTATATAATCAAGCAAAAAGGTGCATACTTTATTAGGACCCTTATTGGGCTGTCCCTCGTGATAAATATTAAAAAAAAATTCCGTTTTAAGATTATGTATACAAAATACATTAACCGTTAGTTGGGTCTTATTGAGGACTTCTTGTACAGGTAGATGAACATTTTGCATATAGTCAAATGCGAGCCCTACGACGTCGTCCCTATCGTGACATTCTTTAATAGTATCCTTTAGCTTCGTATAAAACTTGTTGGCCCTCTTTTTTGTACCAACAATTCAGCAACAGCCACTTTTTTTGAGGCATCTCCTAGAGAGGGACTTTTTGATTTGATTGATTTGATGATTTTTAAATTCATTTCTTCACATTTTACGCATGTGTCTATTTGAGGACGCCCAAATTTCAAAGTAAAGTTTTCGCGAAAAAATGTATAATAATAGCTGTATTTAATTTTCGTTTTAGGATACTTGGATCTAAGCATTTCGTACATAATTTTTATATTAAGTCTACTATCTAGATATTTATATTCTTTTCCCGAATAGTGACTTTCTTTTACTGGATAGCTTTCAACGTGCTGACGAATTAATATGTTTTGATCTTCCGGTATTGCCCGTTTAATATTTTTGCCACGTTTATCTCTGGGGGTCACATTATTTTTAATCAATGATTTTATTCTCTTGATTCTTTTTTCAGATACAGATGCAAATTTAAAAAAGCCTTACAATATACTTTTACTCTGAGCTCCCCAACGCGAATTAAATGATCAAAAGATACTTCCTTTACTTTACTGTTTTCATTTTCCTGATTTCTTCGGTTTGCCACATTTTTCTGATGTATCAGACCTTGAAGATATATATCCTGTTCATCCTTGTTTTGCATTTTGTAGAAATTCTCAAAAACTATTTGCTTTTGCTCATCGTTTAGCTTAGTAAAACACTGCATTTTACATCTAAAAAATAACTTATCTATATACCTAGGCTATTCAATATATAACTTTTCTTAAACTTACTTGCAAGCACCTCTGATTTGCCTGGCAGCAACCATCTTGCCTTTATAATCTTTATACGCAGTACCACTGATTCTAGCTTTTTTGATTAAATTTCTTTGATAATTATCATCATTTCTCACACCTCGGCGTCTTTTTTTAGGATTATCTGATTGAGATAGCTCCTCTTCACTTTCTGTGCTTCTATTTTGGTCCGAACTAGATATATTGCCACAAAAATGCGAATATATTACTCTTAAATGCACACAGTATCCAAGCCAGTAAATCACTAAAAATATTTCGACACACGAGGCTTGCATTTCGAAACAAAACAGAGCGCAAGGTGAAATACAGCACGACACACATTTTAATATTTATTTCTGAAAGAGGCTAAGTTAGTTTACTTAGGTCCTTTCTGCACTAAACCATTATTTTCTCACCCAGAAATGCAAGTATGGAATAATTGAATTTAGTTCTTTTCTCCACCACTAGCATTTAGCTCAAAATTTATTATAGCATATTAAAAACAAAATGGCCGAAAGGCCCTTTCAGAAATAATCGATTCAATTAGAAAAAAGCTGAGGAGAAAAGAAGAACAACAGCAGCAAAGAAAGTTAAGACTGTAAAAAGAAACTTAACAGATAAGAAAAAAGAAGACAACACTAAAAAAACGAGATCGGTAACAAAGAAAAAGAGGAGGTTGTCAGAAACAAGTAGTGAATCTGATATTAGCAAAGCTGTTTGCGATGACGACGGCCAAGATGATTCGGATCATTTTAATAATGTTAAACGTAAACATAATCCTAAGGAAGTGTGTGGCATTTGTGGGGAGTTTGGTCGCAATAGAGAGCTATGGTACAGGTGCGTTAGCTGTTCCACATGGAATCATGCAGCATATAGTGATGCTGATCGAGCTGAAGGTTATCTATGTGATTATTGCAGTATTAATTAAAAATATGTTTAATGGACTCAGATAAGCTTTTATTTTGATTAAATGTTAATAAACACATTATAAAACAGTCTAAATTTGTCATTTTTTATTATCAAAGAATATTTGAAATTATGCGCACAATTCCATACCGTCTGTGTACAATTACCCCATGGGGTGGGGAATTTTTTTTGTTGTGGTCTTGGTTCTACAAAGCATAATCAAATATTTTTTTTACATAATAAAAGTATACTAGATGCTCTTAATTTTCTATAAGTATCAGTATATTAAGATCAATGGTCTAGTCATGAAAGCACATCTTGTTTAGGTGCGCACAATTCCCCCACTCTCCCTTACCTGTGCCGCCATCTAAAAGTCATACTTTAAATCAAATTCTCTGGTAAAAAAATAGGCATCTAAAAAATATTGGCCAATATGAAATAATGGCAAAAAAGACAAAATATTTTGTTAAAATTTATCATTATTGAATGAAAAATCCTATATATGACAAATTAGAAACATAGCGTATTTCCCACTTTTAATTAAGGTATTCTCAATGAATCCACAATAATGACATTTATTTTTAAAAACACTCCGAATCTTAATTGAAAAACGGACCATTTAAAATATTAAATCTTTATTCCATCAAAAATTTCTGTCCGCGCCTCTTTAACGATTTTCTGTTAATCACGTCAGGCATATTAAAGAGATAAAATTATACAAAAGGAAGGTGTACCAATTTAAAATATAGACACAATTCTTCTACTTAATTAAATTAACTTAATATGCCAGCGGCTGGTGTTGGCGGTGACATAGACAAAAAAAATCGAAATCTGAGAACGGCATCAGGCAGAATACTCAGGTAGAAAAAGGCTTTCGGTTTTCAAGATTTAAGATAAAGTCCTTAAGTTATTTTTTTATAACCTCCAAAATTTGTACGTGATTTTAGTACTAATCATGTTTGTTATAAATTAAAAAAGATAGGCAAGTAAGCTCTAGCATAATTAATGAATTATTTAATGTTTCGACTCTTATTCAAAACTTACTAAAGACTATCTTACATTATCAATCCAAAAGGAAACTTATTGTTTTACTTATGAGACCAAATTGGATATATGTGTGGATATACAGTGCTTTCGTCAAAAACGAAACTATCCGTAATAACTTCTAAAAAAAACACGTCAATTTGGTCATACAATCAAATATAAAATTAAACGTCCCCCTTTGTATCTAAATTGATGTGTTTTTTTTACTTAAGAATTTAATTAGGGTAGTTTGTTCTGAAATGAAAGCACTGAATATTAATATTGAAAGTGGATATCTATCCTGATTATGTCGCTTCTTGTGAAATATTATCAACAGATAATTTGTCTGACGAGTTCCTCCTTCCTGAGAAAATCTCCTAAACCTCCAGCAGAATTTATCACATATAGATGTTTTAACTAATAAGCCTTTCAGCATGACTTGCATTTAGCCAACAGGTTTAAAATTCTTCAAACTAATAATATTGAGAAAAAAATTATAATATTTAATAAAACTCTTTTAAACATTTTTGATATTCATGTTCCAGTAAAAAATATCCGAGACGTAACGCAGCGTTGCGCAAACTTAAACAAAGTCGCTCAATCGATGATCGTATAAGATATAAACAGTGCCGCAATTACTTAGTTAGGGTGGTCAGAGAATCAAAAAAACAGTATACAGATCGTGTTTTCGTTCGTTACTTATAGGAAACCGCATAGAGGCGAAATTTTGCAACGTCGCGCGTGTACGAGTGTCTGCGACAGAGCACCGCCCTGGCCGGCCCGAGGACGGGATTAGTAAACATCTGACTTTCGTGGGAGCTGCGTCGTTTGGCGACAAAATGTCCCAAAATATTACGCGAAAATCCAGACATTTTTAAAATATTTATTCTAATGCGGGTTTTACAGACATGACAATGTGTAAAACCCGCATAGAATTGTAATCTTAAAATGTTTAATATGCTGTGTTATGCATAATGAAAATTAAAGCGTTATTCTAATAAAAAATTAAATTTCAACTCTGATACAAAAATAATAAAAAATCAGAAATAAAACAGTTTTATTGCTCATTCCCAGTTCCTCTCCAACACTTCTAGTGGACCGTGTCGAATCAAGTTCTAGGGTACTGCAAACCATTTCTTCCCGCCGTTCTATATCCTGGACCACTTAAACAGGTGGTTCTTGACGTTTTGTATGGCATTTTTTACAATTTTGAAGACAAAAAGATGTCTCAAAATTTGTAACCGCATTTAAAACCGTTCTTGCACAGGGAATCGGTCTATTCTCAAATGTCACTGAAAACAAATCTCTACATTGTACTGCCGAATTGCCTCCATAAAACCATTTAATTATTTGAACCCCTTTAGAAGGGGTATAAACAGCCATAGTGAAAAAAACACGAAAATAACGCTCAAAAATTATTAATGCAACGTGCAGTAATACAGCAAAGTGAGGTCTGCTGACTCCCGGTTCAAAAAATAAAAACGAAAAATTCCGCCGCCTGCAAGCCGCAACCAAGCGGTATTGCCATTATTTTGGGTAATACGTAGCTCACGATAACACGATCTGTATTGAATATCTATGTTCGCAAAACAATCCAGCCAAAATGTGGAAGACTCTTTCTAATATGAATGCTTAGACCAACAAAAATTATAATTTATCACCACATTTATTTAACCCTGCATCCATTAATAATTTTTTTGGATCGTTCTTACTACAAAATGTTTCTACTAAAAGAAAAGAAAGAATCGACTTTTATAACAGTAATAAATTAAACGAACATTTTTCTTTTAATTTTTCCTTTTCTCCTATTGAGGAAATTCATAATGCTATTTATGCAATAAAAACCAATTCGCCAGGAACCGATGATATTTCTGGTTCTATGTTAAAACTATGCAGCCCTTTAGTCGACACTTATACACATAATTAATTGTTGTATCGAAAGGCAATATTTTCCTTTTTCATGGAAGACCAGTGGTGCAATTCTCATTGGTCGATACGTCACGTCTCGAATCGACATATCTCGTTCGAGACACAATTCGGTCCCGAGTTAAATGTGATTCTTATTTCATCTCGAGTCATAGCCGTCGATTCGTAGCAACACATTATTGTCAATTGTCACTGTCGACTTTCAAATCATAATCCGTCGCTATTTCTTATGAGTTTTTTAAATTGTGCTTCATTTATTTGCTTTATTTTGTTTCAAATATTTATGAGAATGTTACCAATATTTCGCGATATTGCTTATCAAGAAGAAATTCAACCAGATCTTAGGAGGAAAAGAAGACGAATAAGGATGGAATTGAACCTGGAGGAACTCTCAGAAACCAGATTTAAAAAGCTATTTCGTATAAATAAAGCTCTTTATAGATTTTTATGTGCAGAGTTAACCCCATACTTAAGGCAACCAAAATACCTTAGTGGAGTTACAGTGCAACAAAAAGTCTTGGTTGCCCTAAGATTTTATGCTACTAGTTCTTCATCAACGAAGTATAGGAGGAGATTTTAATTTAGGAGTTAGTCAAACATCTGTCCATAGGTAATTTAATTTGCTATAAGTTTATATCAACATTAAATCACATAGTTCTTATAGATACGTTCATGAGGTCACCAATTCCATTAATGACAACTTCACAGCTAGGACCATTAAATTTCCTACAACAAGAAGAGAGATGAACATTGTGAAAAAGAATTTTATGCAAAAATTCCAGTTTCGCGGTGTTGCAGGGGCAATTGATTGCACTCAAATTACCATTCTAAAACAAAATAATGAGGAACACAATTATATCAATTGCAAAGGTTGTCACTCCCTAAATATGCAACTTATTTGTGATTCAGACTTAAAAATTTTGTAAATAAATGCTAATTACCCAGGATCAACTCATGACTCATTTATTTGGAGAAATTCTGAGGTAAGAAATTTCCTTTTGACACAATATCGTCAGGGGCTGAGAAGAACATGGGTGATTAGGCTACCTACTTGAACCAGTATTAATGACCCCATACCAAAATCCTTTGGAAAGCTCTTCAGAATCCCATTACAATCAAAACCATATAAGGGCGAGAAACTGCATTAAAAGAACAAATAGGGTTTTGAAAGCAAGATTCCGATGCTTGTTAAAAGAACGAGTGGCAAGATATGCTCCAGAATTTGTCAGAAAGTTAGTTAACACATGCTGTGTATTACACAACTTGTGTATTACTTTTGGTATTAAACATCAAGAAAATGATAATGAAGAGGAAAATGACAACTTACAAAATATAGGGAAACAAAATATAATGGGTAACTTAGGTGTTCGAGAGGGAGACGCAATAAGAAGAAGTATTGTTAACACATATTTTAATGTTTAATAAAATCCAAATTACTTTTCTATGCTTTAGATATAAAACTAATATTACAGTAATATTACCATTAAGTTTGTCTTTCTGAATAAAACTTGTGTCTATTTGGTCAAAATATAATTTAATTGGTATATAACTTGATTATTGTTTAATGGTCAACATGTTGAAGTAACAATAAACTCTTTTATTTATAATACACAACACCAACACAAATAAAATTTAAAAAACCAACTGAAAATCTTACATTAAGAAAACAGGTAAACAAAAAATTTATATATATAAGGAACATCAAATATTTAAATACTTTTTGTAAGGATTACAAATCAAAAACTCATTCTAATTAAACAAAAAAAAATTACTTAAACTTGTATACTAGTGAAAGAGAACGTATCTGAACATATGCAGGGTTATAAATATAAACTTTTTTCAAAAACATTTCTCAAGTATGTCTAGTATTAAATATCAAAATTTCCTAGAGGAACAAACAAACCTATAATTTTATTCAAAAAAAAATTAAAGCTAGAAACGTCAAAATTAAGTCTGAATGTAGTTTTACATTTTCTTAGAGTTCTTCTTTCTTAAAATTTCACAAAGTTCAATTAATTTTGTATTTAAAATGTTGTCAATGTTTTCTAACCTATTTTCTAACTTTTGCAAACGATTATCAATATTCGCTATAATATTGATTGTATCTTGATAATAATTGATTGTATTATTATCATGTTTTTTCTTTTTATTTGGGTTTCTCTCTTGAAGCTTTATATGGGCAAAATAATCATGGTCATGATCTGGACCTTTTCTTTTCTCTTGTTGAAGACTTTCATTTCTTTGTGTTGAGGGTAAGGAAACTAATAAATTTGAATCTGGCATATTTTCTAAATTTTTTTAATTTTAAAGGGCTAACTGATTATGTTGCAGAAGTAATTGTAGATGTAGCAGAACATGTTTTCTTCTTTGGAATAACCAATTTTTTGTGATATGATTCAAACTAAATGGACGGGAGGTATTTATGACATTTTTGGAGGTATCTTATTTTTTTTTTAATGTTTGGGGATAATATAAGAGGAAGTACAAATATTTGTTTAAAACTTCTATTATAGGCTTTGCTTTAGTAACTTATTGCTACAAGGCAATATTATACTTACACCTTTTGCCTGTGTTTCACAGCCTTCAAAAAATGTCTTTCCAAGAATATTTAATAATCGGTTATCAGTGTAAGATATACCTTTATTTGTTAAAAGGGGCCCTCCTCCTGTTTGAGTCTGCTGTTTTTTTAATTCTGAAGCACTCTTTTTTAAGCGAAGTTTATAATTTGACCATTTCTAAAAAATAGGAGATAAATCTTTCCAAGAAACGCATTTAAATTTACTAAATAATGCTGAATAGTTTTTCAAAATTCCAGACACCTATGCTCACTAATATATTTTAATTTAACTTTATTCTTATGTTGTTATAACTAATTTAAAAAAAAAATAAGTTTTGTTACCCTTTGCCACTTGTCAGTTGCCCTTGTTCCATACCCGAATGAATTTAAAATATTTGCCAGTTCTTGCCATAGTTTTTTAAATTCCTGGCGGGCATTGGAGCAAGGCAATCGCCCTCTGGCAAAATCCGGATATTTTTTGAAAAAATTTGCAAAGGCAATCAAATGGTCCTCTCTAATTTTAAAGGACATTTTATTAGTGTTATTGAAACTATTCTTAATCGCCAGACCGATCAAGAAAACAATAAATATGTGAGGTTAAGGTACCATTTCGGCATCTACTCGTAGTACACGTACTCGTAGTACATTGGTCACGACTGAAATGACAGTTCGAGTTGTTACGTGTTGTCTCGGTTTTCCTAATAAGAATTGCGAAATCGTAGTAATCGAGACAAGACATCTCGAAATAGTAAATAAGAATCGCACAACTGTATTGGTAAATCTCTAGCTAGAATTGCTAATCCAACTTCCTTGTGCCATCTGCGTATAATTAGCATTATAAATAAATAAATAAATAAGTCTTTATTTCCAACGGTCACCCACTTACAGGAAATGCAGAAAAAAAAATACAAATCAAAACAATAATAACAGAATAAAAATTAAATGCAAAAAAACAAAGTAGTAAAGTAAAACAGTTAAAACTAATTTAAAGAATAAACAAAAAGAAAAGAAAAATAAAAAAAAGAACTCAACAAACCTTTATGCCACACTTCTAAATAACAAACAGCATTAGACAGGTACTTACAGGTTGCAATACTAGGTTATTGATTGAGTAGCCTCAGCACAGAAGATAGCGTATCAACAAATAGATCTATGTTGTGGTTACAAAGCGTATTAAACAAATTACATATGTAAAAAATCGGAGCTCTCTTGAAAATATTATTTAATGCTCTGTTGCAATAAAAAGTGCGAGAATTTCTGGAGTTTATCCTTGGGACAATGTACCGAATCTGATTTAAGAGTGAAATGCAGTCTATTTTGTTGTTTACTAGCTTATATAAGAAAGTTATAGCCGTTGTCACACGACGATCGAGTAAGGTTTTCATATTGAACCGTCCAAGCATGACATTTTGGCAAGTGCCTCTGGCTGGATAAACGCCATCTTCCCTATAGTGCAAATACTTTATAAACCTGCGTTGTATATATTCAACGTTTTTGATTTCAGTTTCATATATTGGATGCCATATAAGTGACGCATACTCGAGTCTTGAGCGTACAAAAGATTGATATAATAATAGTACCACGCTGGTATCGTTAAAATTACGACAATTTCTAATAATAAACCCCAAAGACCTGGATGATGATAGTACAATATTCTGAATGTGGCTTTTAAAGTCAAAATTTTCATCAAACGTTACACCCAAATCCTTGATTTCATGGCATCTTGTTAAAGGAAGATTCTGTATATGGTAATCATATTGTATAGAAGTTTTATTTCTACAATAGGAAACAAGAAAACATTTTGATACATTAAGAAAAAGTCTGTTATTCTGACACCAGTTATTAATACTATTTAATACTTCTTGAAGATGTTGGCAGTCGGCTAAACAGTTAATTTTAGTGTAAATTTTCAGATCGTCGGCAAAAAGCAATTTATAACAAGAGATGATTGATGCGAGATCGTTAATAAACAATATAAACAACAAAGGACCCAAATTTGCTCCCTGGGGAACTCCAGATTTCACTATATATTGAGAAGAACGAAAGCCGTCGATCTCGACAAACTGCCTACGCCCGTTGAGATACGAGGAAAGAAAACTTAACAGACCTGTGGAACAGCCCAGATAATCCAGTTTTTTTAATAAAATTCTGAGATCTACCTGATCAAACGCCTTCTGAAAGTCCATGTAAAGGACATCTACCTGACCTCTAGCATTTAGCGCCTGACACACATATTCAGAAAGACAGCTCAGGTTTGTGACACATGATCTCTGCTCCACAAACCCGTGCTGATCGATCGAGATGAAAGATTTAACTTGATTGTACAGTTGTTTATGAATACAAATTTCAAAGAGCTTGGAAAAATTGCATAAAATAGATATAGGTCTATAATTTCGAAGCTCCGACTTATCGCCCTTTTTAAAGATTGGTATGACTCGCGCTATCTTCCAGCAAGAAGGAAATATACCTGTGCGTATGCAGAGGTTAAAAATGTAAGTCAATGGTTTCGCCAATGCCGCAATACAGTCTTTCACTATGAAGCTCGGAATAAAGTCTGTACCGCAAGTTGACTTGTTTTTAAGTTTTTTGGAGGCTTCAATAATATCAGACTCATTTAAAAAATTTAAAGTTACATCACTTTGACAATGTTTTAGTGTAGATGAAGTAAAGTTGTTAGCGTCAGACTCAATGTAAACACTCTGAAAAAAATTGGCGAAAGCATCAACTATCGATTGTGGATTCGAAAACTCATCGGCACCATCCCTTATAATACCCGGTATTCTAGAATCGCCCTTCCTCATTTGAATGTACCTCCAAAACTCAGAACTATCCCTGCAAATATTCGTTTCTATATTACGTAAATAGTTATTATATGCGTTTGTTTTTACTGTTTTGAGAGTAGTTCGTATGTTTTTAAATTTATCATAATGGTAGATTGTATTATATCTTTTATAATTCTTGTGGGCTGATTCTTTACTTTTAATTAACTGTATGATCTCTGAGGTAAACCAGGGAGGATACCGACGCCTTCGATCCTTCCTCAAAGGTACAGTGTTCTGAAACATAACGTTAAGAGAGTTATATAAATGGTCACAGGCTTCGTTGACACCCAAACACTTAAACAATTGTTCCCAATTTGCATGCAATATTGAATCGTATAACAAAGGAAAATTGGCCCTTCGAAAATTGAACGTCTTGGGTGCATTTCTGCATAGTTCAAATGATGGTGATTTTTCGATTTTTAAGTTATTAGCATTATGCCAGTACTATCTAAAATTTACGAAAAGATGTTATATAACCAATAATATAGTTTTGTAATCGAGAGTCACATAACACCTGAAAACCAATGTGGCTTTTTAAAAGGGTCAAATACAGAAATAACTCAACTCAGGCACAGCAACTCATTATATTTTTGAGTCTAACGATAAAGGTCATTCTCTTAATATTATTAGATTATTCTACGGCTTTTGATACCTTGGACCATGTATTCTTGTGTTCCAAACAGCATTATAATGGGTGCTCAAATGCGTCTTTAAATATTATCTGATCTTTTCTTAATAATACATTTCAGAAAATAACATACAATTGAACTTCTTCTCAGACCTTAAGTATTCATTTCGGTGTTCCTCAAGACTCTATTTTATCTCCTTTGCTTTTTATAATATACACCGCTGATATTCTTCGTTCTACTAATTTCTGTACAGCTACCGCCTTTACTGACGATACGCAACTGGTATATAACAACACAGCGTCTTAATCACGACTTAGAAACCATTAGGTCTCTGTCTAATAAACATAATCTACAACTTAACTTCAATAAATCCAAGCTTCCATGTTTCGCAAGTAAAAAAAATAAAATCGTTGTCAAAAATAATGTAAATATTAACCTAAGAAAGGTCATATTTCCTCTGGTAGCTTCCGCGAGAAATTTAGGTTTACATATGGACAAAGATCTTCGATTTAGTGAACATGTCAAACAGTTGAACAAAAAGGCCTTTTTGGCCCTAAAATTAATTTTTATTCAGATACTCAATTTACTTAATTTTAAATTAAAAAAGCTACTCTGTGAGTCTCTTGTTCTTAGTCGTTATGCTTACTGCGATTTTATATATACGCCTTGTTTGCGGTTATTAGAACAACAAAGAATTCAGAAAATGCAAAACTCTTGTTGTAGGCCACCTTAACCACTTTAAAATTCTAAATATTAATAAATTCAAATTTAAATTTCGTTCTGTCCTCTTTCAAGCGCAAATATCTCATCAAAGTCTTCAAGTTGAAAAATCATGTTTTATTGCACCAATGATCTGTGTATTTTTATTCTGTGTTTGTTGCACGCTTCCTTCCCTTTACCTGTACAAGGAACTTGAGCATTTAATTCCGGCAATATACCCCTTTTTGTATCTTTATTCTTCTTTCATGCCATCTATTTTTAATGGTTTAATGGTTAAGTAGGAGTAGCCCTAGGGCTAGACGCCATTATTTTCTATGTGTGATTAACTATGTATGTATTTGTTTTTCTTCTGGATTTAAATAAAAAGACTTGTTATTATTATTATTTTTTTGTTTTAGCTCGCTGATAGCGGTGTTGTCAATTTCATCGGCCTGAAGGCAAGATGACTTTTGCTATGGTAGATTTAGGAACTTTCGAACAATGTTGCATATATTCAGTATTACAGATTTCTGTATAGTGACAAACGTCCAGGAGTAAAGACCCAATGCGTTGAAAGGTTTTTGGAGAGTGTTAAAAGGGCAATTCCAGTGGATGAAATAACTAGAGGGAGTATATATACATTATCTTGCCTCCATTGTTGTTTTATCTCGTGAGCTAGATCTGCGTATTTAGCAAGTTTAGTGTGTGTCGTTTCTAGGACATTATTGGTATTTGGCACTGCTATGTCAATTAGAAAGGTTTTCTTTTGGGCTTTGTTTATTAAGATTATATCTAGTCTGTTTAAAGTCAGCGTCCTATCGGTCAAAACAGTTCTGTCTCAGTAGAGGCGAAAGTCGTCATTTTCAAGTACAGTTTCTGGTTTGTACTGGTAATAGGGTCAAGTTTCGCCAATTAGATGATAAAGTTTTGCCAGTTCTTGATGAATAATTTTTGCTACACAGTTATGTCGGTGTAGATATTCGGCAGCTGATAGAGATGTGCATCCTGATGTTATATGTTGAATTGTCTCCGGTACGCGCAGGCATTTTCTACATCGATCGTCGATTACTTTCTCATCTTTAGTAATGTACTTAACGTAATTTCTTGTAGCAATCACTTGGTCTTCTATAGCTATCATAAAGCCTTCAGTTTCAGGAAATAGCTCTCCACGAGTCAACCGGTAGTTCAACGTTTCATAATCGACATAATAATGTTTGGCATTAAGTTCGTGAGGATGCTTTCCGTGTATTGCCTTCTGCTTCCATGTGTTAACCTTAATAGCTGTGTGCTCTGATTTTGTTACAATAATGTGTTCTGCAATACTTGCACGGAGATTCAAGGGTGTGTATCCGTTATCTGCTAGCACCACTGCTCTATGAAGAGAAGAGGTTTCCCTCATAGTGAGGAAGTATTTCTGAAGATTTGCTACTTGTTTTTTGAAGAGAAAAGAAAAATCAGTTAGTCCTCTGCCACCCTTGGATCTTGGAAAAGTAAGTCTTTCGATGGCTGACTGAGGGTGGTGTGCTCGAAACGTCGTGAGGGTTTATTATTATTATTATTATTACTATTTTATTGCCCGATCTGCTCTGGAGTGCCTAGAGTGCCCTTCTAGTGCCAATCCCTAGACTTTGCAATGATTTTCATTGCCATAACTTGTGTATGCTTGAAGACTTTTACTTTTACTCATATACTTTTTACTCATTATTCTTGGTCTAATGAGGAATACAGTTCTGTCGCTATAGGTCAACAGTCGGCATCCCCAAATAAAGTAGCCGGAAAAATGGAGGCAATATATACCATGTGTTCTTTTCTTCGTATGTACCAGGTAAAAAAATATTGGAAACAAAGCCAATTCAATTATAGATTTGATCTTCTGGGAGGATTAAAATCTGCAAATCTTTATGGCAGAAGAACCAATAGTCAAACACGAATAATACCATCAATCTTTGGTATTCAAAATCTTCGAATATTTTTAGTGAATATTCCCGTGAGTATTATGCTCTTTGTTTTATTAGAATATTCCAATTAGTTTGTTAGAAGTTGTGAGTGTATTTGCGAAGCTTGTTGCCTAACCACAATATGCAGTCTTTAATTAAGCTCGCGGACTATTTTAGATCCTTGTCAAAACATGCCAATGGTACGCTTGCAGCGGACTATTGTTTTTCGGCTTTGTAAAAATACAGATTACATAACATTAACTATAAGTGTGTAAACAACCTTGGTACAAAACCAATGCCTTTACCGATATCTAAGTAGGTTAATCTTGTAAAAGATGATCGGAGATTTTTTAACCAATAAATTACTCAAAGATAAAGGAACTCTTTTAATACACCCGGCTGTCTATCGCATGATCAGGAGATCCTTATAGCATCACACATAGTTTTCGAGATATTGGACTTTAAAAATGGTCCAAAAAATCTCAAAAGCTTTGTTTGGTTTTACTCTTAAAATATTATATAATTTTAATTGGGCATTTGTACAAAATAAATTCCGTGCTGTTTCTTATTAGTACAATTATTATAATTATTTTTCAAGAATTAGCACAATTTTAGTTTACCTCTTTAAACTAGTACAAAAACTGCATAAATTTTTTATTGTTAGTAAAGGGGTCTCAAAATTCTCTCTTGGGTTATGTCCCGAGTAGCAACATCTTAAAAAAAAAATATTTTTATACTAACTAATAATACATTTTTAATAGTTTTGTTAATATCTTCATGCCATTTTAAAGGGAAGATATGTATAAAAACTAGTATATATATATTTAAAAAAATTGATTAGATAGTTTCATTATTAATCCAATTAAAGATCATGTTAGTCAAAATATCCAAGAATTAGTTCAAAAATACCGAATATCAACATTATTGATATCATTGTTAATCAAAGTGTCTTAAAAGCACTTGTGATATTCTTTAAAATATTGTACAATTTTATCATTTAAGATTTGTGCAAAATTTACAATAATTGCTTATTTAAATTATCTCTTAAATGAAATCTCTCAGGACCATAGGGACCTTACTAAGCTTCTCAGAGAAAATAACCAAAATCTTTTTGGAGGATGATCGTAAGCTTAATTTAATATTGAGAGGATTCGATCATAACTTTAATTTGTCTGAAATAGAGGACGAAATAAAATCGCTGGGTTTCACCCCCTTCGAACTGGGCTGATTTAAGACTGATCCAGGGCGAAGGAGGGAAACCGACTTGATCAGGTTCCTTTTGCCTAAAGATCAACAAAAAATTTACGAAGTCAGCTCACTCCTAAATATAAAGGTCAGGGTCGAGAACCTCAAGTCAAAAACCCGAGAAGACACCAGACAAATTGGACAGTGCCATCGTTGTCAGGGGTTCGGTCACTCACTCAGCAATTGCAATATTGCGCCAAGGTGCTATAAGTGCAAGGGAGCACATTTCTACAAGAATTGCGATAAGGAAATGGATAAACCGACTGAATGTTGCAATTGCGGTGGGGACCACCCTGCAAACTATTGGCAGTGCCCAAAGAACCCAAATTTTATAAATAATCAGAAAAAAAAGGCTACGGCAGCGTCATACGCGGAAAAAACTCGACCCGACCGCGTTCAGGTGCCAGAGCCACAGAGGAAGGTGGCCACGTCACCAAACATCGATAGCGCGGGGAATAACCCACTTTTCTATTTATGAGTCTCCCCGAAAACGAATTGAATCAAAAAAATGGTAATCTTCTCAATAAGTTAAGGTCATAAATAGTAATCCAGCGATAAAATTGCTTCTAGATGCAAATTCGTAGACTGGGGGATTCGGTCAAATGCTTGAATATTGTCAGTTGGAACGCGCAGTCGCATTATCCAAAACGCATCGAACATTGCGCTTATTCGAGAAACCTTCCTAAGACCGCACACTAAACTCAAAATACAGAACTATAAATTTTATAGAAACGACAGGCCAAGCGTAGTGGGCGGGGGCACCGCAATACTAATAAAAAAAAACATTACCCACCAAGAAGTACCGCAATGTAATACAAACCCGGCAATAGAAAACACAGCAATTAAAGTATTCTTAGGAAACAAAGAGGTTCTTATCATCTCAGTATATAAGCCACCATCTCAATACTTATAACAGAAACATTAGACACTTTTTTTAGAGAAGTCACTCCCACCATAGCGGCGAGGGATTGGAATGCAAAAAATAGAAGCTGGAGATGCAGGCAGAGACAGCAGCCAGACGCACACTGGAAAGATACATAAGTGAAAATATCATACAGGTAGTAGCACCAAAAGATCCTACACACTATCACCATACCACTCCTGATATTCTAGATATAGCTGTCACAAAAAACTTAAGCCATAACATTGTGGTTGAAAATATGAACTCCCTTAGTTCCTCTGATCATACCCCAATCCTAATCACTGTAGCTCAAACCTCTATGCAAGATCCTTATCCTGAAAAACTTATCATCAACTGGGAAATGTTTAAAAATATACTTGCAGAAAATCATCCAATCCCAACTCCAAGCTCTATTGAGGAAATAGATTCCTCAATAAAACAATTAACAAATGCGATTAAAGGATCGTTTAATTTAGCAACCACTAAAATCCCAATGCCAAACACCCACTCCATAGTCTTCGCAATGAGAATTAAAAGGTTAATAAGAACAAGAAACATACTAAATAAACAGGCTAGACTGCAAAAAGACCCAGAGGCACAAAGAATTGCGAATAATCTTACGAAAAGAATAAAAAACTAAGTCTTCGATTTCAGAAATGAAAGATGGGGCAATTTTTTAGAAGAACAAATTAGATGGCGATGAAGACAAATCAAAATTCCCTCCCATAGAAAACTAAGACGGCCTTCTGGTATACTAACTTTTAACAGAACAATTTGACCTAAACGATATACCAGATAATCCCGAATTACGTGAAGAAATAGAGCTATCAAACGTACAAATCGAAAACCTACCATTAAACGCATTACCAAACTACAAAAGTATAAGCTTACAATAAATAAGAGACGTAATTAAAGACCAAATGAATAAGAAAGCACCGGGCCATGATGAAATAAACAACAAAATGCTGAAAACACTACCTGACATACACTCTTGGACATAAAAACCATTTATAACAAATGTATGAGCCTGTGCTATTTTCCGGTCGAATGAAAGAAAGCAATTGTGGTAGTAATACCTAAACAGGGTAAAAACATAAAAAAACCGGAAAGTTACAGACCCATTAGTCTGCTGCCATCACTGGGAAAAATCTTTGAAAAGACGGTACCAAGCAGATTATGGGAGGAGTTAGATAAACTCAAAATAATCCCGGAAGAGCAGTGCGGATTTATAAGAGGATTATCAACTGAGTTGCAGCTTGCACGGATACAACAGAATCTGGTGGATTCTTTTAATGCGAAGGGATCTACCGCCATGATCACACTCGACATCGAAAAGGCTTTCGATAGAGTGTGGCATGACGGTTTGATCTATAAGTTGCAGAAATTTGGGGTGTCCGCAAGGTTCACTAAATTTATAAAAAAAAATCCTGAAAGACAGGAAATTTACTGTTAGAATAAATAGAACTATCACCTCCTTTAACAGGACTCCCCGCTCGCACCAATTTTATTCAACATATACCAAGCGGACATTCCAAAAAGCACACACTATTCGCAAGTCACATTATTCACGGACGACACTTGTGTCTTTGCGAGTTGTAAAAACTTAGTCCAGATATCAGCGTACATGCAGAGTCATCTAGATAAAATTATAGAGTGGGCAAACAACTGGAAAATTAAAATAAATAGTAAGAAAACAAAGGCCATTCTTATAACAAAAAAGCATGACCGCAACATCCCAAATTTGGCAATTTCGGGCACGCTGGTCTCCTGGAAAGACGAAATAAAGTACCTAGGAGTATATTTCGACAAAAAGAATAACTTCAACACGCACATGATAAAGCAAGTTAACTCATGCAATGGAACCATTCATGCGCTCTACTCCTTTCTTTGCAGGAGCAGTAAGCTCTCTTTGACTAATAAATTAATGGTCTATAAACAGGCTCTACGTCCTTAACTACTTTACGCCTCAAACATTTTTTAGAATACCACAAAACGAACATCAGAAAGCTTCAGGTGTTTCAGAATAAGTGTTTGAGGATGTTCACAAATGCACCCTTCTTCGTAAGGAATGTTGATCTGCACTCTGACTGCAAACTTGATACAATTCAAGAATACATAATTAAAGAACATTCAAAGTTCAAGGAACAATCAGAAGTGTAGACAACTCCCTAATAGGAGAATTTCTCCTGAGACCAAGAGAAAACCGGCGATGGAAAGGCGTAATGTGATATTAGCCGCCGAATTAAAATATACTGACTAAAACAGTTCTTTTAGTATCTCAGGCTTTGTTTTCTCTGCGAAGAGTGGGGTTCGGGCTCTGGCTCCGCCCAAAGATAACTGGCAATCTTTCCCCGAAACCTAATTACTCTTTCCTAGCACCCATCACCCAGATGCTAGAGAGAAAAGTAGTATAGAAAATCAAAGTACCATGGCACGCAGTTGCAACTGAGAAGACCGGCAAGAGCAATAACAGCTAGTCCGGAAAAAGCCAGTGTAATAAAGGATCTCTTAAATGTTGTGTTAAAGTTGTACAAAAATTAGTAAAATCATTTTTGTACCATTGGTAGGTGTCATTATTAATATAAATGTCTTTAAATTCTCAATTGTTTTATTTTCCAAATGTTGTAAATTTTTAAGGGTATTGAAAGTTACACAAAAATTACCGGTGAAATGACCTTAGATTCAGTTATCAATAAATTTAGCCTATAGACTTAATTATCAAATTTATACATTTTTAAGATTTTATTTGTACAAAATATTCCAGAATTAGTAGAAATACGCCAAATATTAAGATGATAACGATTTCTTCGTTAATCAAAGGGTTATTGAAGTTGTTTTTCAACAAACTGAAAAATATAGTATAATATATTCATTTGCAATAGTCTCTATAGGTATCCAATTTCTATAAAATCCCTTACAGCATAAACCGAAGGCTTAAGAAAGTTTTTACTTTTTTCACGTATGTACAAATAAATTGCTGGTTAGTTGGTAGTCATTATATTTGTCGCATTTTAAATTTGGAGTCCAAAGGTACTTTGGTAATCGTATAGCAGTTACCCTCGAAGTGCCTTTATTTACATAAGTCAATTCTTTATTATTTGACTCTGCAGTTATACAACCCTTAAGAGCATCCCCAAGTGTATCAGCTCTAAGGGAACTATAATATCATTGGCAGATATTAATTTTTACATCAAAACTAGTATGGGTCACGGGACTAATGACAGAAAGACAAAAGTTGGAGAAATGTAATTTTCTCTGAAGTAACTATGGTCCACAAATAAAGTATTTGTGTAACAATACTGAATTGCATCTTATGAAAGAATTTCAAGACATTTAATACTAGATCAAGAAAATTAAACCGACTGAAAAGGGAAGAAACAGTAGCACATATCCTACGACTGTCCAGTATTGGTAGGAACTAGACTTGCCATTCCAAGAACTGCTTCACCACGTGCAAGATAGCCACAGTTAACTATAGAGGCAATATAATCGAATGAGCTACAATAGAACATTAAGTCATAATGGAGAGCTATCCAATAAACTGACTTACTTCATCCGTAACCTTAATAACTTAAATTTAAAAATTGTGCACATTCTGACAAATTCCTGCAAAATGAAAGATGTATTGAATAGTAAGAAATCGTCATTTTTGTGCAGTTTCAGTTGACATCAGAGAAAATAAAAAATACATAGTGAAACTAATGCCAATCTATTAATAAATTCAAGAAAATTGAGTCAACAATCCAAAAATTACTTCTGACGTACTTAATCAGTTTTTAATTCATCAGCAACAAAATAACAAAAAATTTTCTTGCGGATGTAAACTTACCAAAATATATTTTTTTTTAACAAAAGTTTACTAAAACTCTCTATTACTGGAATTGTTCAAGCCACTCTATATCAAGTACCCCAAAAGGGCGAACAATTGTCCATCAAGAACACGGTACATCATGTAAACCATAAATTACAGGTGTGATAATAGATGCACACAGTCGTAAAAAGGAAGCGGCATGGGGCCGGTCCCCGGGGTTTCAGTGACTGGTCAAAAAATTGACGTTGACTCGGCAGCTGACATCGATATACAATGCGGTTTAAGATTATATCCCTAACATGAATTTCTAGTGTTCTTAACCGAAGAACCCTTAAAATCGATCTTTTCTAGAAGTATTTTGTATTTATTTTTGTCCTTTCTCTTAAAGGTTCTATTGAAGATAGTGATCTTGGGTTTACTTAAGAAACAGCTAAAAGAGTGGTCATTAAATATGTTCATAGTTAGACTGATGATCTTTTACTATTAAGTAGTCCCTTCGAGTCTTATTTGAGAAACAGAACCCAAAGTGTAAAAGTTAATAACAGTATAAGTGAACCTTCACCGGTTGAGTTCGGTGTGCCACAGGGTACAGTCTTGGGACCAATTTTATTTCTTGTATATGTAAATGATTTGCTCGATTTATTGGCGGATGAGATTCCTAAAGTGATTTGCTTTGCTGATATGGTCATTCTAGTGAAAGAAAGCAACTGGGAGGAGATTAAGAATAAGCAGAAAATGTCATAAAAAAAATTAAAACCCGGTTTGATCTGAATTATTTAACGATAAATGCAAACAAATCTAACTTAATTTGTTTCTCAGTAACTAAATATAAATCTGCTATATAGATATAACTGTTCAAATCATTTTCAGTGTAATGTCACTAAAAATAAAAAACCCAACAGAAATAAAATGTCTCGGAACAGTTATTGATTTAAATCTGTATTGGTTGGCGCATATAGAATATGTGTCAGCCAAAATCAGAAAGCTCATTTATAAATTCTACCAACTAAGGCAGTTTATGGACTATCATTTACTAAGGTTAGCTTATTCATCTCTTGTAGAAACTATATTAAATTATTGCATTGATGTATGGGGAGCAACAAATAAAACCATTATAGAACCTTTGGTAATTACCCAGAAATATATATTAAAAATTATTTAAAAAAAACCTAAACTGTACTCATCTACTGCTCTTTTCTGTGAAGCTAATGTATTCAAATTAAATAATTTATATGTTAAAGCAGTAATTAGATACATATCAAGAGACAAATCATTTATAAGTTTTCCAACTCATACATTTAGCGAATAAGCAATATTTCTTTTTGCTTTTATGCAGGATACTCATGGTAACTCTCTATAGGTTTTCTATAAGAAAAACTCTTGAGAAACTTGATAAATGTCTCTAATAAAAAATGCATCGGACTGCTTATGGATCTAACTAAGATATTTGATTTGTATTCGATCATTCACCACTGCTTTTTCAATGTAAATGCTGTCTTAGGCCTCGAGGATCTAGTTGGCTTTTGGGTGATGTTCTATGAATACTAATTAGCTGCCGGGCTCAGGATCACTTTTCTTACTATATTAGGTTTTCGTAAATTAGTTCATTACCATCAAGTAGCTAGTCTCGTACACTGCTGAACTGTCTCTCAACAATAACTGTAACTCAACAATTTCCAATTATTCCTTTTGGAGGTTTTGAGCATTGTGGATCAAATTTAGTGTTGCTCGCTTTATGTCATCCGTTCATTATGTTGCTGGACGTCTTCTGTTTCTTAGCGTGTCATTCCTGGATCGCTATCCCATAATTTCTTTTGAAGCTTTCATTTTTTAGCCGTTGAATGTGTCCAGCCCAATTCCACTTCAGATATGTTATCCTTTTTTACGGCATTGGTCCATTTAACCATATTTGTGACTTATCTGTGAGATAAACGCCAGAATTGGCAATACGCACTGGTAGAAAACCTTACGATAGAAGCATAAGGGAAGACTTGCAAATAAGTCCCAGCTTTCCACAAGTGGCTCATATCCGTCTGATTTTTTTCTATGAATCTAATACGTGTGATTTATCTGCCTATTCAAATTTTTTGATCCAAATATGTGCTTGGCGTAACCTGTGAAACTTGGTTGTATTATAATAGTAAACATTGGTTCAGACCTAACTATGGCATGAACTCGGTTTTGAGCTATTAATTTTAAGTCCACCTTTTGATGATGCTGATGCTAGTTTCTTCAGCATTTGTTCCTTTTCTTGATATATACAAGGTGATTCAAAATTGATTGCAAAGATTTCAAGGGGGTATTTACCAGCCAAAAATAAGAAGTTTTTTCATAAAAACGTATGTCCTAACTTGTTTCGTTTTCTAGATACAGAGTGTAAAACTTTTGTAATATTTTTTTTTGTTATAAAAATCATTTTTGCATCTGGCATTTTTGCAAATCATATTTGCATACAAAACCAGACACATATATCTATTATAGGCTAAGTTAAATTTTGAAAAGAAATTAAATAAATGTCAATAATCGATGAGAATGTATTATTTGTTTTAATAGGGCCAGGCACAGATTTTGATTTTTTTCCTGGAAACAAAGCTAGATACAAGTAAGGCTCAAAAGGCAAGAAAGTTACATTAATGACCGCCAAATCTAAAAAAAAAAAAATTGTCAAAAAAGCGGTGGCGTACCATAATTTTACCTAAAAGTATCAAGTAGGTAGCCCCCTAAAATGCCACTGAAATTAATAAATTTAGTTTATTCCCACCAAAGGAGAGGCTTTATGACGACAAATAAGCCTATCAAATTTTATTTAAATCGGCTAAAAGGATTTTGAATAATTGATAAAAAACCGGTTTTATTAAAAAACTTTTACACTCTGTATCTAGAAAACGAAGCAGGTTAGGACTTACGTTAATATGAAAAAAAGTTCTTATTTTTGGCTAGTAAATATGCCCTTAAAATTTTTGCACTCAATTTTGAATCACCCTATATATCATTGGCCAAACGAAGGTGGTTAAGGCACAGATGTAATAAATATAAATACTGTATCAAAATCAAGTCTTAGTGTAAGTCGTCTGGTTAGAATTTTCATAAATAACTTATAAAGGTGTAAAGGAGACTAATAGATCTATAAGTTTTAGGTGTGTAATACTTTCCTTTTTATGTGTAATGACGATTATTTGAAATTAAGGATATATCACTCTTTATATAAGACATTTATTAAATAGTCCTGCTTTCCATGTTAGTAGCTTTCCGCCTTCGCTATCTGCTGTGATGAATATATCGTTCTAATCTATAATTTTTTATTAATTTTTTTAATAATTTTGCCACAACAGTCATTTTTGTTGTTGTCAATTCTTGTAGCTCTTGATTTGTGTTTGTTTAATGTATTTATTTGGTTCTTAATTTTTAAATTTCGTTGTTGCATTTTTTTTTAAAGACGGTTTTAGCAGATACCTACAGCGTCCTTGGACCAATCTTGTGAGACGTTTTGTACAAGAGTATAATGGGCAAGGAGTCCAGGTGGAATTAAGCTAAGATAGTATGCCGATGATCTAGCGATTAAGGTGTCATCTTGGATATTATTTATATGACAACCAAAGTAAACAAATCACTAGAGCGGGTTTTCAAGAGGATGGTACAATTGGTTTTTTCAAAAGCTAAGGCAATTCTACTGAATTACAAGAGAAGTACAGGAAATATTAGATTTTATATGCCTGAATAGGAGATCGTACTTCAGACCTTGGTTTTCATCTAGATCAATGACTAATTGTGATCAAAGTACCTTCTATCAAAGCAGAAGAATCACTGAACTACCTATTCCTAAACGTTAAATATCCGTTTGCAGGCAAATGGTGTACCCTAGCAATATTGCGTCAAAATATTGTTTTTAAGAGGGCAACAGCCTAAGCACGTATGTGACATAATAAAAAGCATCTAAAAAGGAGGCAACAGAGCATTGACTATGCTCTGCATATTGTACTGCTGTGTCTGTATAAATGGTCTATCGCTTCATCTAAATGTGGCACAAGAAAATGGGATTTGAAAGATGAACCATAATAAAATGTGTTATACGAACAGCCTCAGTTTATCATAGACAGTTTATAAAATGACTCGTTTGGGACTAACTTATGTAAAATAAAAACGTATAAACAAAGACTGCATTTATTGTAGATGACAAATCATAAAATATTTGATGGCCACAACGGATGAGACGCGAGATCTTGTGGCGTTAACTTTGCAGTGTTACTATTTTGCCAAGAGTTTGCAAACGGTAGCTCAGAATTATTGGAGGCTTGGGATTGTTTGAAGGTTCACTTATAACTGGCTATTAAAAAATCTAAACTTGATTATAACTATTAAATAAGAGGGCGCCACTTAGTTTTTTTTTATAAATGAAAGAAAACTAAAAAAAGACTTGGTATATAGGTCTCAAATAACAATTCAATGACCCTGGATAAGGTAGATTTAAAGAGGCAAAAAAATCTCAACAATACAACCAAATTATATTTACATCAAAGATATATATACACCTCATGTTCTAATCTGATAAATGTTAATAATTTGCTATGAATTAAAATATGAATAATATTGATATGATTAAAATAAGTTTGACAAAAGTAACATTTAAATTATGATTTCGCTACTAGGTAGATTTCAGCACTTGAAAAATAAATTGCAATTATTAAAGTTTTTAGTATATATTTGTATTACGCAGGGGAAAGTTCATGAACCTTTTTACCTAAGGCATATCAGCCTTAACCGTGTTATATCTACTTAACTACCAAAACGGGTACTGAAAAATACTGAACAAAAAATAACTAATATTATAGATAAGAAATTGACGTATTACATTATGACATAGATTAAATATTTGTAACGTTAAATTGAAATAAAAGGTATACTAATAAAGATTTAAATAAGTGAGACAAATCTATGGTTAGTAATATTTAAATAAATGGAATAAACTGGCCTGTATATTCCTCCAAGAAATGAACGGCTAGCCTTCAATACCGAGGCTGTGAAGGTATGCGATTTGTAGCTCAGATATCCGGACTGGGAATCTCTAATACTAGCTCTAACTCTGGCTCCAGCTCCACCGCTTTCGGCAATTTCCCGGGGAAATCAAAAGCCTGCAGCCATCAACAATTGAAGAAGAATAAAGAGGAAAACGGAAAAGTAAAACCCTAAAAAAAGGGTTGCCATTGTATTCACTGTCTACAAAAAATGGATGGCGTTAAAAATGTGACACACTCACCCTGCTAAGTTTCATTATCTATCCCTCAAAATGTTGGGCATCCTGCACCAGAATTATGAAATAAACGGTTCCCTAAAGGAACAAGATTAAGGACTATAAATTATAAACCATATTGGCCACTTCATGCTTCACAAACTTCGGAAATAAAAAAAGTGGCCTTTTACGTGCGCTCCTACCTGCAACACGGGAACAAGTCGTCGAAAAATGGACCAGTACCGACTAAATCAGTAACGGCTCCACCTCTCGCCTGAGCTGTCAATATCAGCTAATCAGAGAAAATATTAATTATGACCAATCAGAGAAGTGACGAACCATCAACAGAAAGCATGGATAATTAAACCAGGAGAGTGATGCGTTACAGTAGTAATGTGTCATCGACAGTGTGAATTTAAAGAAATATGAATAAAAGAAGTTGACTGAAATTATTAATGTATTTATTGAAATTTATGAAATGTCAAGTTAGGAAACATAAGGAATAGAAAAATAAAACGCTACAATCTTTAAATAAAAGGATAGATAGGCGAAATAAATGTTAAATAGGAAATATTTTTAATAATAATAAAATCCTAAAATGCCTGAAACGTAAATACTGCAAAGTAACTGAGTTCAGAGTTATGAGCGCAAAAAAAGAGAGATAAGCAAAAATTAGCACCGGCCATCCTATTATCGAAACAGTCCTACCATAAGAGCACCTTTAGTCTCCCTTTTCGTTACCTGAATAGCCAGGCATCCAGATAAGCTGCATCTTGAAGTAATCTCTTACTAGTTCTGTCAGAGCAAAGTAAGACAACATGAGCTTGGAAGACTGAGACTCCAGCAAGTAAACTTTGATAGCCTTACATTAGACTCTTAAATTACTTAACAAAAACCTTCCCCACCTTCATAATTCATTCTAAAATCAGAGAGCCCTATTTACTAATGCGGGCTTAGAGACTACCTTCCACTCGTCCCTCTTAGCGATATGGATCTGACATACCTACTATCGCAGATGCGTAACCAATCTCAAATTCTTAATTCATTAAGTGTATGGAAGTCCTCGTAGCCTCGAATTGTATGAAAGGTTAAAAGCATAAAGGCTTAAGACAGTCTTAAGGGCTCACGTTCGAGTGTTTGTGTAAATCTTTTGATAATTATTTACGAGATTTTACAATTAACAAATAGATTCAGTTAAAGATCTTGGGAGATAAACCCAAGCCTCTTCTGCAAGTCCACAGGTGGTGTTCTTAAAAGCGATAACTGCAAGGCTATGGGGCTGTTTGCAAACTCTCCAGCGATATACAGGGATGTGCCATAGGTAAATCTCCTTGTGAAAAGTTGTAGGACCTTCGATTGATAATCCATGTGATCTAATTATAATTATTAAAGGTATATTATATTTATTGTGATAATTTATAAGTCCGAGAGTAATTTAGTTAAATGGCTTATTTTCAGCAGGTAATAGATGGTTTTTAAATGGATTTCTGTATTTATTAGTTTTATGCTAAGAACATGGAATAAATAAAAGTTTTCTAATTCAGGAATTAAGAAACAAATGTTTAAGGTTATTTCATAAATAAAAGATATCTATATCTTTCTTAGGTAAGAATACAGAGAATCCCGCGAGGTAAGGGACAAAATTTCACTATGTGTTCTTTAGGTGCACGCACTGGTTTTACCCAAATGCCTATACAGACTTCATAACTATGGTTTGTATTAATTTCATCTGCAACCAGTCCAAGCTCTACAGCTCAATAATCTGGGCCCTCGTATGGAGTTCTGTAATTGGCTTATTGGACGTCGTAATTTATTTGTTAATAACATTTTGTTCATCGATAAGGCTACATTCACCCAAGACAATGACAATATTTGAAGTAATTCCATTTTTAGCAGGGAACGAAACAATATTTTTTAGTATTTAGTATTGCATAGTATACTAAATACTATAGACAGTATGGTGTATTTAGTATAAGATCAATTAGCCGTGTGTTGACATCTGTTAAGCGCCCCTCAGACGATCAGTATTTTCTATCAGTGATCAGTCTGCCCGAATCGTCTCTTGAAGTGTGTTCAGTCGCTAGTCTGCTGACTTGCTCCAATCCTATGCTGCTTGAAGCAGTTAAAGGTTGTTAGTTCGCGTCATTTATCTGTTAGTTATTTTGCTATGGATTATAAAAAGAAAGCTTGCGCTGCTATTATAATTTTACATTTAACAAGTGCTAAACGTAATAAGCAAAAGAGACGCTGGATTAAGCAATGGATTAGTCAACGTGAAAAATATACCCCTCTGAATTTATTAAATTTTATTAAAGACACAGACCCCGAGGATTACAAAAATTATTTCCGAATGATAAGTGTAGTCTACAACGGACTTTTGGACTTGGTTAAGCCTAAAATTGCTTCTTAGCGTATTGATTTGTTTTTTTACATCGTCAATGGTCGCATTCGGTTTATACAGCACAAAAATTTTAAGCAGAGCTTCATATCCTCTTCTTCTCTTATCTCTGTCACAATATTCAGATATACTTGAATTTGACAATTCGGGCATAGACCTATATGGGTCTATAAACTGCGTTAAAATATATTTTTTTCCTTTTTCTTCTGCTTCACACAAATCAGGTGAACCTATTGAGCTCAGAGCGGTTGTTTCCTGAGTTTCTTTCATTGTGCACGGTACTCAACTTATCTCTGCCTTTGTCGCTGCACGATGCAATTCAGACTGACGACTGTTGGAATGATTGACAGGCTCGCCCTCACACGGTCAGTATTTTCGTCAATCTTTTAGCTCCGCCCCAAATGACTGACGTGATTTTCAGGATCCCGTCATTTATTCACGGCTGACAGTCTATCAGTATTTGCCCTCATACGATCAGTATTACTGGCAGTCTTTTGAAATACTGTCAGTAATACTGATCATGTGAGGGGCGCTTTAGTCATGTGTAAGATCTTGAACTCTATGTGTTCTATGTGTATCTCCGGTCTTGAGAAAATAAATAAAATAAACAAAAATAATGGAAGTGTTTGGTTTTTACAGGTACTTGCATACTTGTTTTGTGCCAAATCCGATATTTTTTTTGTAAGTACTTGTATTAATAGGTATTTGCATTTTCGCTAATTGTTTGTAAATATCTCACCAGACATACCAGTGAATCACAGTACACAGCTTTTTAGAAACTGTATACTGTGCAGTGAATTTGGTAGAATTTTAATCAATTTTTTTATATTATTTTTTTAGAGGATGTCTCAATAATCTGATAAAGAAAAGAGGTCGGTAAACTTTTCTGAAAAAGAATAATAAATTATTTTGCTCTGTAATTTAGTAAGTCAATATGCAGGTACAATTGAATCAAAAAAGACTGATGCAACATCTTGGAAAGAAAAAAATCAGGCCTGGGAAAATTTGACAGCAGAGTTTAATGTAAAAAACCCTGTGTCAGGAGTGGTTCGAACCCTGAATAATCTTCAAACAAAGTATAAGGGTATAAAAAAAGATCTAAGAAAAAAAGTAGCCAAGAACACACAGAAAATATTTAAAACTGGTGGCGGTAGTGCAACCATAACACCTCTTACCACCTATGAGGAAATAATTTATAATTTAATATCACTGGGTGTTTAGGGACTGCCTTTAAGATATCATGCTGATAGTAAGTGACAGAATATAGTGGCTCAAATTTGACGTTCACCTATATGGAATCTCTAAAATGCGTAACCTTACGTCGGGCATTATCATATTAAATAAGGAGAGATTTAACCAGATGAAAAATCACAAAATACTCATACAGATTAAGAACAAAATATAGAATATTATCCCCAAACTTCTTGCAAAAGTATGCAAGCTGCAACTCTTTGAAAAATTTGAGATTAAATTTCCTGGTAAACTTTTTATACCCTGCTTTTTCCTGTTGTTATCTTATTCTACTGGTAAGCAAGAATTATCCTGCTGGTAAGACAAACAAGAAGTTCATATTTCAATTTTTAATGTTACCAGCAGGATAACTTTTCCAGACACTTTACCAGCCGGTCCATAATCTGGCCCTTAGTTTAATAAACTGCGTTAATAAAAACACATAAATAGTTCATAAACGGTGATGTGACATACAGTTAAAGCATATTCTATTAATAATAAATATTTATCAAGTAAATATTTTTTGACGACGTCACTGGTAGTGATCACTTATGTCGCTGGCATCAACGATGGGATCGAGCGGCGTTGTCGTGTCATTACATTTTTCTCTAAAATACATTAGGTTTCAAACATTAGACGCAGGTTGACTGGAGTCCAATTTAAAAGAAGAAGAGCAAGAAAAAAAACTTCACGTTTTAATGTCAGTGCGAAATGGAAAAATATATAAAACGTAACTCAAAACAAATATATAAGATAACCTTAAAATATAGGTCAATATTATTAACAAAGTTTAAAATTCTGCAATTGTTTGCTACTTTAGGGCTTACTCTCAAATGGCCGAGAAATTATATTCTATTAAATTACACAGGGACACAGTTTCTTCTAAATAGTTATGACTTTTCGGTCTTATCCGTCTTCAAGTAAATCTTCTGTCTGTGTCGGAATCAGAAAATTCTGATAATTCAGATTTTTCCGACGATTTAGTCACTACTTGTTTCCTTTATGAGTATTTTTAAACTACTCCAGCAATTTAAAATACAATTTCACAACGAATATTAAGGATTGTACAAAACGTCAAATACAAACAACAATTTAGAAATTTCTGTTCATATTCAGAAGCAATTTCTACATAAGTATTTGGCATCATTGCATCAGAGATGTTGCAAGCAAACAAACTGCCTATAGTTTTACGGCATGCTACTTCCAGCCTTTCCAGGTTCTAAGTTCCGATGCAAAGAAGACAACTGGCTTTTGAATTAAATCCTTGCTTTAAATCAAATCAAATCAAAAATGGTTTATTTGTCAAAATGTACAGTTTTATAGGTCAATAAAAATTACAAAGAAAAAAAAATTTACATTGACAAATAGGACTATTCTCTCGATTATAAAACCGTTTTCCCTTGATAGCACAAGCAAAGAAGGGATGAAAAAGCCCTTTACAATTTACAGAAACAATTTTACAAAAATAAAAATAACGTTTTTATATAGGAATGCAAAGTAAGATATAGAATTAATTAACCTAAGATTTTAAGACAGGCAGCGGCAGTGCGACAACGGACGAGCGCAAGGAGAGAGGACAGACGAGGCGAAAAAAGACCCCAAAAAATAACCCCAAGATGCGTGCATCGGCCTAGACTATTAAAAAATATACGTATGTATGTTGCGGAAAAAGAAAGAATAAAACTAAAAACGGGATTTTAAAATATAATCTCCGAACATTCCACTGAAAATTAGCATATTATATACACATGCATATCTTCTGTTACATGTTACTATTTCTTGTATTATGTTATTATACGCATTATCATATTTTAAATATCACCCTACTTGAATTAATTGCCAATTATTTGTTCCATAAGTAGTTTAGATTTTATTTGACCAGAGAAAGCTCCCAAGGGCATTTGCTTTATGTCATCGTTTAAGCCATTCCACATTTGAACAGCTACATACTTAAAAGAACGTTGAAATGCTGCGCTTCTATGCAATGGTACGATAAAAACGTTATTTCGTGTGGCATGCGCATGTTCGAATTCTTGAAACTGACTTCTTAAATTAAATGGTTGATTATTATTTACTATGCGATATACAAAATTATACATATGTAGCTTTCTTCTATTGTTCATATTTAATATTTTATTATTATTGAGATAAGGCGATATATGGTTTCTGTAGGGGATACTATAAGAGAATCTCATACAGGAATTTTGGACTTTTTGTATAGTTTTTTTATTTTGTGAAGATAAAGAATTTCCATAGACTACGTCACCATAATCAAACAATGACAAAATAAGACTATCGCACAATAAGTACTTTTGTTTTGCCGATAAATTTCGCTTAAACTTAAAAAGTTTTTTTAAACGTAAATAAGCAGTTTTCGTTTTATTTTTTATGTGTAATTCAAAAGAGAGAGAGCTGTCAAATATAACGCCTAAATTTTTTGCCTCGGAAACAACAGGAATTGAAGTATTATCAATAGATATAGGATTTAAGGATAAGTTGTGTTCGAGCCTTTGCCTTATATTAAAGTTGGAGCACATAATAAGAATTTTAGATTTTGTGGCATTAAGCTTAAGATTATGATTTTCTGCGTATTTATGTAGACTAATTAAATCACTATTAAAATTTTGATAGAATAGATTTATATTATTAAGGTGAATTGGAATATAAACTTGGGAATCATCGGCATATTGTTGCAAAGTGGCGTGTTTTATTACTTTGTACATATCAGCCACGTAAATAGAGAAAAGTAACGGCGATACTATAGAGCCTTGAGGTACTCCCTGGTTAAAAGGTGTAAATTCTGAGTAATGCTTTTCAGACTGCCGAACCACCATAACACAACTGTCTCTATTACGCAAATAATCCTTGAAAAAATTTACACCGCTCTCTGAAATACCAATATATTTTAATTTTGCCAATAACATATCATGGTTAATCGTGTCAAAAGCCCTACTAAAGTCCAATAAGGCCATACATGTTGGCTGACCATTCTCCTCATTTACCCTAATATCATTTAAAATACCCACCAAACTTGTAGACGTGCTAAAGTTTTTTCTGAAACCGGATTGACAATCGGGGATAATTTTATGTTTATCAACAAAATTTGAAATTTGATTAAAAATATGTTTTTCCAGAATTTTAGATGATGCTGGTAGAATACTAATTGGTCTGAGATCTTTATGCTCTTTTGGATTTGAATTTTTTGGAATCGGTTTAATAATTGCCCTTTTCCACACATTTGGAGACTTTTGTTGAAGAATACATTCGTTAATAATATGCAATAAAGGACTTAAGCAAAAAGGCAAACACAATTTTATATCTTTTATAGAAATACCATCGATACCCGTTGCATTTGATTTAATAGTCGAGATTATTTTAATCATATTGTCTTGGTCCAAAAGCTGGAAATTAAGCTTTATATTATTTATGGTATTATTTTGATAAAATTCAATACATTCTTTACTTGTAGTATCAGGTAGGGTAGAAACAGTATTAAAAAAATTGCCAATATCTGTTGGATTTGATATGTTAGTAGGTAGCTCGTTTTGATATCTTTTTCCTTTAGTTAAGAATAGTTTATCTGCTATTCTCCAAAATTCTTGTCCTTTTTTGTTTGATAATTGATTAAAAAATGTAATTTTTTCTCGTATTATAGCATGTTTTGTGTAGTTTCTTAGCTGTTTATAATATTCAAAATGAGGCTGAGATTTACTTTTCAGATATTTTTTATGAGCACGATCACGTAATTTGATAAGAGTTTTTATATTTTCGGTTATCCATGGACAGTATATTTTCTCTTTAATAATTTTATTTTTAGTCGGAGCATGTGTATTTAAAAGCTGTAAAATATGTTCATTAAAAAACTGCACTTTGTCATTAATATCTATAAGGCGGTACATCTGATCCCAATTTATAAGCAAACCATCGTTTATAAAATTTTCCATATTTATGTTGTTATAAACTCTGAAAGTCATGGATTTTTTTTTAACCTTTATGTTATCATATTGAAATATTGAATAAATCAGATTATGATCCGTGATTGTTTCTGCTATGGCAAGCGACTCTGAGTTTAATGACACCAAATCATTACTGCAAATTATATAATCAATAAGGGTACCATCACCAGTGTTCATGTTAATTCTTGTTGGTTCTGTAATACGCTGTGAAACATTGAAATATTCTAAAATAAATTTTAATCTATTTGAATATGTATTTTGTTTTAAAAAATCAATATTGAAGTCGCCTGTTATAATTACGTAATCGAAACTTAAAGTTAACCTAAAAAGATCCTCCAAGTTATCTAAAAAAGCTGGTATGCTATTGGCAGGTGCACGATATATCGTAATAAGGGCGAAAGATCGTTTTTTAATTGAGAATGATATGCCCAATACTTCCAAATTATTAAAAGCCAAATTTAAGTTGTTAAATGTTACAGAATTTTTTATATATAGTGCAATTCCTCCACCACGGCCCTCTCTGTCTTGTCTTATTAACTTATATCCTGGCAAATTGAAACATTGGGTTTCACAGTTTTTATCTAGCCAGGTTTCGGTAAGGGCAAAAAAATCAAAAGGATACTGTGACATATACCAAGAAAATTCGTCAAATCCTGTATTCATTGACCTGATATTTAAGTGACCCACCGATAGGTTTCCCATAAAATTACCTACCAAATCCTGCATGATATTTTGATTATCCGATACACGCACACTACTGAGATCATTAGCCATAATCTATACAATTAATTTTAGTTTTAGCCCCCCGTACCCCTCCCCAAGCTCCCCCGGCCAGAACTGCAGCACCAATCCTGCCATAACCAATTAATATAAAACCCTGCATCTTCAAAACAATAACACAGCAAAGCACCGGTACGCATATATACAACCACTCCAGATATATAAATTCATACCCCTTGAAATGGCAATACCTTTTAACAACAGTTTAAAAGAAAGAAAATTATCCTAGTAAACCAACCCAAATATTAAAAACGAAATTATAACAACACCAAACAACCCCACAGAATATTTTAAATATGTATTTAACGTATTGAAAAACAGCAGAAAAAATCTAACTTTTCCTACCCTTACCTAATCCTAATTACAAAAATTATGTTCTTGTTTATTCATTCATTTCTTTTTTTCTTCAGAAATATAGTGTGCAAATGACAATAAAAGAAAACATATCAAAAAGTACTTACAATTCGGTGTTAAACACAATCGCTTTATTCACTATTTTTTAATCCGGATAATTCTATTTCGTTGCTAATTCTGTGCACAGAACCACCACACTTCACATATATGTTCCCATTAAGGGTCCATACATTTGTTTTCCCGAATTGATTTACTGCATTATTTAACAAGGCTAAACGGAGCCTTGTAAGGTCTTCCTTAATTTGGATACCACTTTTATGTAAATATTTACGCGATTTGAAAATGGACACACGCGCAGCGTCGTTTGTGAACTGAACTAAGATCGCCGGTGGTCTATCGTTAAGGTTTTTAGATGGTACGCGATAGCATTTTTTGATGTCGGAATTCTGAATATTACATTTTAATTTTTTAGTAAAGAGGTCTTGAACTGTAGCACGTACATCTTCGCTTTCTTGAGCCTTAACACCAAAAATACGTATGTTGAGACTGCGCAGAGACTGTTCTTGGGAATCCATGTTGTCTTTTACTTGTTGATATTCCCCTTCTAGATTTTTAAGTTTTGCTTCCAGGGATGTTATTCTGTCATTCTGCTCCTTAAATCTTTCTTCGAATTTGTTCTCAACGATCCTAGCCACCTTGTCAGCTATCTCTTGGAGAAATTTGTCATTGAAGGTGGCCATAATCGTCGATTTAATCTCCCGAAGATCGGCCGATGACAGACCCATATTTGTAGTTTTGACAAGCTTAAATTCAGCACCAAATTAGCAACTTTTACTGAAAACTTCACAACCACTGGATAAAGTAAACCTTAAAGTTTACTTTGCGATGCAGAGGAATAATTTTAAAAACTTGGGGACAATATATTTTAGAATTATTTGAGGAGCGGTCCTGAACGCAACCGATTAACTATACAGCGCCATCTGTCCCTTTGATAAGTTTGATTGATAAATCCTTTTGACTATTATTTGTTGGTACCTAAGAAATTTTATACGAGGGCTAAACTGCTTTGTAAAATTAATAATATTGCAAACGACTTAATGACAAGGAATAATCACCATGTTATTGAAAAAAACTATCAACCACATTAATAAAAGCGACCATGCTTATATTCAGAAGCTGAATACTTTAAACAACTATTGTAAACAGTTATTTTCACAGTAGTATTAATTTTTTGGTCAAATTAAATGTTTTTTTGGCATTATTGTAGCTTTCGGCAGAATCCCACTACTTGCGGACCTACAGCACAATTGCGGAACCATGTTCATAGGACTTTTTGGACAGGCATTTATCTAAAGAAGACGTTGTGAAATTTTGTCTCTTACCTTGCGGGACACCTTGTATAAAATATGTCAGGTTGGTTTTTATGCTCCAATTTTAGTCGCTCCCAAAATCTACCGCATTTCTAAGTGTGTTAGACGTAAACAGAATAAAATGTCACTGGCCGACTAAAAAGGCTTTTCAATTTTTGTTCACTATCCTAGTTACACCGTTTACGATATATTATGTTTTTAGTACTGGTTAGACGACCCATACAGTTAGTGTCTGCACTTGATTCGGAGTGACCAATAAATTTTCTAATCAATATGCCATTAATTTTGACTAATAACTGGTTACTAAACTCTATTAAACCGACATAAATAATATCACCGGATGGAAATTCTTGGCCGTATTGAAGATACCGATAGTTTATTAACTGCGTTAATTACAGTTGCCTGCATAGCCGTCATTACCTTGAGGATGAATTAAATTAAGATTGTCGGGTTTAAAAAAGCGTGAAAACGATAAACTCAACTTTCAAGATCTGGTTCGATTCTCGGGCGCCGTGCCGAGCCGTACTTTTTAATCCATGAAATTATTAATACAGGGTGATCGTTTCGTAAGATGACTCAATTTTATATTGGAGCTTTGAAACGCTTAAATATTTTGATAAATATGATTTTGCTTTTAAGGCTCTTTCTACTTCCTATAATAAACAAAACAAATGTAAAAAAGACTGATATACTAAGAACTTGCCATTTTACACTAAATTTTGATATACCAGTCATTGTGAGACCTTCCAACAATCATCTTTCACAAATGTTTCATGAATATTTTTTTCAGACTTTTGTAATGTAAGTGGATAGATTAAGAAAACACTACGACTCACTGGTCTATTGTGAAGCATCCCTACCTAGATTTTCCTCTCATTCCAAGTTTCACTTATATCTTCCAATTTAGGTATGCGATTCAGTTTTTTTGTATAATTTACACGTAGCCTGCCAAGCCAATCTTTTACATGTGATGTCTTAATCTGGATGACCAGTTTAGGATCACCTTTTAGGACTGTTAACTATTTGTTACCTAATTCCCCAATAATACCTTCCGCTTTTTGTGAAATTGCGTCTGATGAATTCTTTCGCATAGTATTTATTCCCATTATTGCTGAGATTCTTGTTTCATTTTGATGTTACTTTGACGTTTTGTATGCAGTTCTTAAAGATAATAATAATAATAATAATAATAATAATAATAATAATAATAATAAGACGTTTATTAGCCACCAATATAAAAAAAAGCATAATTACAGAAGGTAATATGATTATATACATGGAATTCAATATTAAACAAAGAGAGCATATTAAAAACAATAGGTTATATAAAGAATTTAGTTAACACAAATAAGGCAACTAAAAAGCCAAGTGCATTCAGACTTCCAGAAAAGAAGGAAACAACTTCCTGGATTCTGTTAAGGCTTATAATAGAAGAAGTGAGAGAAAAAAAAAACAATTCTTATAGACAAACTAAAAAAAAAACAAATAGGTAGGCATATACTTATGAGCGAGAAAAGCAGTAGGGGGAAAAATGGATGAAACGGAATGAAAAAAATCTTCTTTTTTTCTTCTTTTTTTTTTTTGTTAATTTTTGAATAATAAATGTTAATAGAATATTTTACGTTGCATTCAGTTAGTTAGCATGTGCGTAGTATTTTAATAAAGAAAGGCATTCAAGAAAAATTATGTTTGATTTAAAAGAAGAAGCTTGGTTTTTAATTTAAAAGTTTTTTCAGTGACAGTCAAATTAATTATTTTGAACTTATTAATCAAATTTGGTACGATATAAGAAAAGGACGGCTTAAAGAGTTCTTTGCTAAGAGTTTCGAGATAGATCCTTATCTAGCATAGGACTAATATAATAAAAATCCTATTATTAAAAATAACGGTTATTATTGATGAGCTTCATCGCGGAGTAATTGGTTAGCCCTTAGATTAAAAAAATACAAATAAAACTAAAAGGGGAAGTAAACAGTTTTTATTTTCTTCGCGATAGTAATGTAGGGCTTTGTTTTAATTCTTGATTTATTATGCCGGTGCGCTAGGTTCTGACACGTGATCTAAAGGAAATTTTCTAAAAAAGCAGTAAATTATATTGTAAATATTGGATAAGAACTAAGAAATAAATAGTAAAAACCTTGAATCAAATGTACACATTGGTAATATTGCACTTGCATAAGTAGGTAGTGCCATAAACTTTTCTTGTGAAAATGGCGAGTGCTTATGTAAACGACAAAAGCGAAAAATTCTGATAATAAGAAGCTGCTGTGGATAGAAAAAGGCACAGATCTCGTAATTTTGTTAATAGGAACAATATGTTTGATACTTGGGTTCAAATTCTTAAGGCCTTAGAACATTCAATAGACTAGAATAAACATTGGCTGCTTTGGACTGAGCGCAACATCGACACAGGGGGCAGATGTTTTGTTGATTAGCATTGCTTAGTATTCCATGTTGCCAGTAATTACTTAATTTTAACAGAAGAAAATAAAGTGATAGAATAAATTATTATAATTAGCAAAAACTGAGTTGCATTCTTTATTAGAAAGCAAAAGAAAGAGTGAAACTCATTTAATAACCAAAACTATTGTACTAGATTTACACTAAACACTAATAATTAATATTTTTAATTTGGATTCTTTAAATCACCAAATTTCTACACACAGTGGCAACGGTATTTGGCAACTACGCTCGTTATTTACTTTTGAATGGTACACCTTTTCTACAGTATTAGTATTAAAAGGTTTCCCTTTTTGCTGTACATATTATATGTGTGTACATATATTGGAAAAACGAAAATTCAAATCTTTTCTTTCACAGGTGTCAATGGTGTGATCCTTCTAGGTTATAATATTATAAAAGACGACATATTTGTGAAAGTATCTATTGAGTATTGCATACCAAAATTAAGCTTTTTTCCTTCATTTCTTAAAATATTAATAAAAATATGTAATTAAGTATATTATTATAATCTAGCAAATTTATTGCACATTAGAACCCGAAATACCGGTAGTGTCTGGTCAATATCCAGCAACCAAATCGAGAACGCAGCATATGTCGTTTGCCAGCAATATATTTATAGTCCGCGCCCATTGTTATTTAATCAATATAGTGCCCGTATATCCTGGAATTCCAAAAGAGTTAAATATTAATAATGTTTTGTCTAGATATTAACAAAGGATAACCCAATTTAATTTATAGCGGGTATAAATTTCGACAAACTAAGGTTTTTGTGTAAAAATTAAAATTAAAAGGTTAACTTCTAAAGGATTTGATTTCAACCTTTTCTCTAATAAAAAATAAATATCTAAATGGATTTTAAATGATTGCAAACCTCTACAAACGAAAGTTTTTTGATTAAATCTTATTGAGTTAGATGTTATAAGAGACTATAATTGCCAAAGGATATGGATAAAACTTTTCCTTATAGCCGTTACTTTTAACCCTTTATATTTTTTAACTTCTAACAATTCAATAATTTTTTACCAAAAAACTTTTGATTGTAGAGTTTTCCAACCATTTCAAATGCGCTTACATATTTATTATAATTATATTATAAAATTAAAATTCTTTAGAAGTCTTTTTCATTTCCTTAACATTCGACTTTTTAAGTAATACTCATACAAAAACTATAGATTGTAGAGGTTTATAAATCAATTTAGTGATTGATTGTTAATATCTGGGAAAAAAATTATTAAAATTCCTTGGGAATTTCAGAAGATACGTGCATTATATTGATAAAATAACAGCGGGCGCGGACTATAAATAGGTTCCTGGCAAACGATATATGCTGCGTTCTAGATTTTTGGTTTATTGGATATCGATCGGACGTTACCTTCACGCATATGAAAAAATATCTAGAAAAAAAACACAAGTTTTATTCTACGTTGCCAAGTTGCTTTTTTTTCATCAACTTTTTTGTTAGGAATCTTTTTTTTTTGTTCTGAAAAAATTGTTGATTACTCTCAAAGTATATATTATTAATCGGCAAATGAACGAAACTTTTAAAGAGTACCTACTTATAAACCTAAACTAGAAGAGTGATACTCAAACTAGGGATCTTTCAACTTCTTCTTAAAGACAAAAGTGCCAATTTAAAAACCAAAAAATTTAACCTACTTCTCAGGCTTATACGCCTACACTCTTAGAGGTCAGAAATACTTGGCAATAGTAATGATTCTATTGCAGATTTAGAGGAATTCACTCAAATCTATTAGGTCGATCAAGTTGAGCTCTATCATTTATTCATTATTAAGTTTCCTCAAAAATTGCCGGCGGAGAGGAGAAAATGTTGTCTTTAAACTTTTTCCATGAGCAAAGGATCCACAAAATAATTTTAAATGCCACATGAACTCTATTATATTCACAAAAACAAGAGAAACAAAGTACAGACATACATCAGCCTTAAACATCCTCTATTCTCCGAGAAACTATACCATAAAACGCAATAGCCGTTAGATCAGGCGGCGCGACGCGGCGTCTAATAAAGATGCCACAACAAATGGCCATTTTTGCACACACGCACACAAAACAATAAAGGCTCGTTTCCACCTACATGCGTTTTATTAATGTGGAGATACGATGCCGAGATATCGTGGCGGCATAAACAGGCGTGCGGAGCGTAAGCGCTCTGGACCGGAAATACCCTGATAAAATGACAATGTGAATTTTCGATTAGTTTTTTGTGCTTTTTTTTTTGGGGTGTTGTCTAAGAGGTGTAAGAATCACCCTCTATAATCCTTATAATCCTTATGCTTTAAAAATACTCATTGTTTGGGGAATATGTGTCAATGTTTAGTGCGTTACTATTAGTTCCATAATTTTTCGTTAGAAAACAAAATCTGTGTGGAGTTTTTGCATAAAAACAAATATGAACTGTTTACAATGTTTTTTTTAAACTATTTTATAAATGAACAGAGGTTGATATACAGCAGCGATAAGCACTTGCCTGATGAAATCGAGCCAGACACGTGCTCTGGGTTAAGGAATTTGTATCGCAGGGCAAACTATGGATTTTTCTCTAATATAAAACTCTAAAGTATGGAAATGATATCTTAGTTTTTAATTTCGAGTTAAAATTGTTTGGTGGAACAGAGGCTTCGGCTATGTGTGCTATCTTATGTCAGATTCTTAGGCCATCTGACATAAGATAGCGGAAACAACTTTAAACATACCAGGCCCAAAACGAGACAAATTCGAAATCAATGAGAATAATTCTGAAAAGGTCTATAAATTTAAAAAAGTGAATTTGCAAAAGTTAGATAAAGATATAACTGCTGTGAATCTGAAAATGTTGGATGGTCTGAGGGATGTGAGCAAGATATGTTATAAACTGTACGAGACCATTGTGACGCTTATAGATAGGTTTGACCCAAGTTTAAAAATAGGGGGCTCGGTTTCCTTGCTGGTAAAATAGATAAATTATTAGCACGCTTAAATATAAAGTTTTATAAGTTCAAAATTGAGTTTTATCTCATTCCAAGCCTTCCTAGAGATTCGTCCATCAACGTAAAAATACGAGTATAATACCACCTGCAAGTCGTATGGGAACAGGTCGATAAATGAACAAATACATAAAATGGAGTAAATAACAGCATTTACGAAATATTTTTGGAGTCTATATATGTTGAAAGAAATGGTACCATCACTATCCAAATGTTTCGCAAGGAACAAGCCAGTGGGGTCACTAAAACCAAAAATGTTAAGGGGTCCTGGTGGAATACCCAGTTTTTTTTTATCAAAGACACTACTCACTTTCCGTCCGAATTTATCTCGAATACTTGAAACTCAGAATACTTAAAAGCAAAATCTGTCATATTTTTAAAAAGGAGATTAAGGCAGATATTCAAAATCATAGACGAGTGTCTCTATGTGGCCTTTTGAACATTTTTGAGTATGACTATCTAATTACAAGGATTGAATCTCTGCTTACGTCAAATCAGCACGGCTTTCTGAGGAGTCGGTCGACGGTAACTACCTTGGGTTGATTTGCGTCATTTCTGTCTGATATTTTAAGTAGAAGGGGTCAGGTGGATGTGGAGTTTACCGACCTCTGTAAAGCCTTGCATTGACCTACTAAATTAATATCCTACTTAAAATCTCAAGGCTTTTGGCAGATCAAACGACTTTTTTATTTTTTTAAGATCTTATTCCCTTGGTAGTGGACAGTTTGTTTAGTACAATCAATATAAATCAGCACAATTTGTCACAACATCAGGCATGCCACAGGGCAGCAATCTTAGCCCCCTGCTATTCTTGGTCTTTATAAATACAATCGCCGATGTTATGGTTGACTGCAATGTAGCTTAGACGATGTTCAGAAATGGTGTGTTCAGAATAAGCTGTTGTTGAATGTTGATGCGCGCTGTTGTTAAATGGCGTTAGTTGAAGCGCTCGGTGATATCTGTTAGTAGGAGAAGAGCTGCCATAAAATACGATTATCATCTTGATGATTCTATTCTGGTCAGAACTTATAGTGCACCATATTTAGGCGTATTACTTGGTGATCAACTTTCTTTCGTCGCATATCTAGATGGTACTCTCTGGTGTAAGGAAGATGCTAGATTTTATTATACGAAATTTTCGTTAATTAATATCCACGCCCTTTCAGCTCTATTGAAAGAGTTAAATAGAGCTGAACCTAAATAGAGTAGCCTAGTTTACTTCTGTTATTTATAGATATAGGTGACCACCTATATCTTAGGTGAGAAAATTTTTGAAGTACGTTGTATTTAGAGACGTAGCTAATCTCTCAAAAGGGTCAGACAGTGAAGAATTACTACAAAGATTTTACTTTCAAAGTCTACTCAAGCGCAGATAATTACACTTTATCCCGTTTTGCTAGAGGTTGGGGTAGAATTGTGTGTCCCCCTTTGTTGAACAGAAATTATTTTAATGTCCCAAGAATTTCTGCTAGACAGAGCAATTTTTTCTATCTAGCACAAGTTCGTTTTAATTTGATTCAAGTATTTTATTTGGTGTATGGAGATATTGCCAATCAAATTATTCTGGGTTTGCCTTACTCGAGATTTATTCGAACAATTAAAGATTTATTATAAATTATGTATACAGCTTCTTTGTCTTGTGAGCAATATAATTTGGTTATGTAACTTATATAATTATACTCTCACAACGCTTTAGATTAATTATTATTCTTTATTGATTCATGTAATATTGTACCAACCCTATTGATTGTTTGCTGTTGGACTGTTTTGTAAATAAATAAATAAATCTATGAAGAGCTTTATTCGCGCAGTCTTTTCTTTTATTTAAACTATTTAGTGCGACGATTGTAAGTTCAGTATCTATCTAGTACGGAGGTCCTCTTCTCTATTACTATTATTATCTAACTGGCCAGGTGCTAGACAAGCTAGAATATAGCCGTCCCTTATCAATTAATCTAGGATATTTATACTCTGTACTACAACTCAGAACTTATCCTGTCAGCAGTGATGGGCTTAATGGCGGCTCTGTTGTTAAAGCAACAGAATTTCTGTAGATTAATACAAAATCTTAATACAAAAAATAGATTACCTTGCCCTGAGTGCCTTATTCCCCTAGGTAGTAAACTCTGTTGGTCTTAGAGGAAATCGTCCACGAAAGGCTGCAATAACACTAACATTCATTTAAGAGCCACCTGGTACCAGATGGCCTAGTTTCTACTATCAAATATCACAGGCTCTATATTCTAATATTAACTTTCTTTCAGAAGCAGAGGTTGGTTACGCCCTGCAATCAGGTTTTTGCATGGCCAGACTTACCAACTGGAAGTTTGGGGCAAATAGTCTGTTTGAATAATAGGCATGTTATTGCCTACTTCCATCTGGTCCTGATTTTCTGTAAAATCAGGATGTTCAAGTTTCACTTGGTAATGAAATTTGTACTGATCAGGCCCAGCTGTACCACAATTTTCATAAAATGCTCGTACTGTATCGGCCAGTTTCTTGGATAGGTTTCTGCGGTGCATTATTTAAGCTTTTATATATTAGCCTAAATGCATCCCTGCGTATTTTATATTGGATAATTTGTTTTGATGAAAGAGTTTGCATAGGATTTGCTGTTTCTAATGGAATTTTTCGTGTGGAATCGTTGAAAATGTTGAATAAGCCCCACGACGACTTCTAGTTCTATCCAGGAGCAGAAGCCCACATAAAGCATTGAAAAGTGACCGTGAAAAGATTGATGATGTACCTCTATACTTGGGTTACCGAACAGATGGAGTGGTCACGTTCTGCGCCGGAGGTGTGGCCTAGAGCCTCGATAGGGTTCATGACTTGGGGTTTTATTTAATTTTATTGGTCGAGCGGCTTTAGATCGTTTTGGTTGATTTTTCTGCTATTTGAATATTTTAATCTTCGCAATATTGAAAAGTTGAGATTGTGTTTATTTTTTTGTTAATTTGTTTGTTAACAAATAATGGCTGACGCGCCACGTACACCCCCATTGTCACCCCCCAAGAAAAGAGTACGAAAACATTTGACCATTGCTGAAAAGGAAGTGATTATGAACATATATAAAACATGTGATAACGAGCATCCAGCATACAGCAAAGTGCAAAAAGTCCAGTTTACAGCAGAAGCACCAGGTAATAAATATTTTTAATATACAGTGTGTCCCAGGATGAGCGAATTTATACGTGAAAATGAAAAAAAAATTTGTGGTTAAAATTTGACCGTTTGGAATATCCTTACCTGGCACAACCTCAAAATCGGTTTGGACCCATTTTACACGCGACCGTATTATATTTTAAAAAAAGCTGCTTACAAAGCAAAGCTGTACGGTAAAATAATTTAAAATAAGTAGGCATAATTCTCCTCGTCTAAATCTGCCAAGGTTGCATCGATGGGCGGGCCTATATTTCGCGCATATCATTTACTCCATCTGTTCGGTAATCCGACTATAGCGAGTGCTCTATCGCAATAGCTGTAAATGAGAAAAACAACGCTAGAGTAAGGAAGTTGATACTTTCAAATTGTTACTTTAGCTTGAGAGAGCTAAGGCTAGGGCTGCATAAGGTCTAAACGTTTCACACGATTCGATTCGTACGATTTTAGCCAATAGTTTAGAGCTTATTCTAAAAGAGTTTGCACTACGATGATGCAATATTTTTCAAAGCTACCATTGTGAGCGAGTACTTAACCAAAAACTCAAACGATTTATCAAAATAAAAAGTATCCCAATGGAAAAGCTTATTTTAATTGTGAAATAAAAGTCATAATTTATTTTAAACTGAGTGTTATCCATGTTTTAATATAAAGCTAATACTAGGCAATTAAACGTGAAAAATATCTGGCAAATGGCTGCCTCGACTATGGTGAGAGACTCTTATTCGTTTTGAGAAATTTTCATTAACAGTTTCACGTAATTGTGGCCTAATTTCGCTAATAAGACAGAAGGGATTTTAAAAAACCCTAAAGAAAGAAACAGCAAGGCGTTAAATTAAACGATCTTGCAGGTCAGATTCTGGTCTCCATTCCGTGAAATGACACGACCGGAAAACTTTTTTGCAACAACTGAATAACTTAGCGCGTAGTGTGACATGTCGCACCATCTTATTGGTACCACATAGCTTCCATATCCATACCATTCAATTGAGGCCATAAAAATTCAGTTAGCATGTTACGATAGCGTTCGTTGTTGATGGTAACTGCATTTTTGCCTCGTCCTCGAAGAAGTACGGACCAATGACCCGAAAATGTGCGTTTCTATCGGGACACCCTTTATATTTATAATATTTTTCTGTGCTGCTTCTACTGTCTAAGTCTTAAACTCAAATTATCACTTTGAGACGACATGCACTGTCAGTCCCCTGGCAGGTCACAAAAAACAATTCAAAGGAGCTGATATTAGCCTCGTCCTATAAGAAATGTATGAATTATAAGATTAATCGTTGGCGTAATTGTGCGGCCTCAAAGAGCGACTACTTGAGCACTTTGATAAAATACGTTTTAATGATTAATTAAAAATTTTTGATATATTAACACGTTAATCCCTATGTGTTTCAAAAGTAATACGCAAAAAGATTTGTAAATTAGCCTGTGTGTTTATTTTTTGATACACGGATATTTGGCGTATGCAACGTGCTGTGTATTTCATCCGAACACAGTTACCACGTATTTGTATGGGCTTTTTAATACCTTTAGGTTCTAGTAACTAGTTTTTTTTGCCTAGGTTGTTAAAATATGTTATGTAAGTCCGGCAACATGGCAAAAATCTCGTTTAACCTAAATACCGGCAAATATTATTTTTAGGATCAGTGTATTTTTAGGATAAGTACCGAAAAACCAAGACCAGCCACAACAGGAAATATTTGTATTTTTATATTATACCCTCAATAATAAAAATTATGTCTATTTTTAGGGTACCAGTAGTGACGAAGATCAAGATATAAATTTAGTTTGTCCCCAAGTTCAAGCGGCAAGGGTACAACCAAACGTAATTTGGAATGATGTTGATGAAGAGAATCTAAATAAATTTCCAAATCCCCAAGAGGATAGTACATTAGGTCCGATTGTTGAAACGCGTCATGACGACAGCCCGCTTTCTTTTTACAGGCTATTAGTTTTTGATGAATTGCTTGACCTTCTCACAACCGAAACAAATCGGTACGCCCATCGAAAGATTATTGCTGGTATTGTCAATGAGTCTATCTCAAAAAACTCAATTCTCGCCAACTGGAGTGACATAAATCACAAAGAAATGTTAAAATTTATTGGAATCCTTATATGGATGGGACTTAGCCCAAAACCTCGTCTAAAAGATTTTTGGAGCACTAGTTTTATTTATAAAACTGACATATATAAAGTTACACAGATATCACGATGTCGATTTGAAGCTTTGCTGTCTTGTTTACATCTTTCGGATAATGAGTTATGTCCAGAGGGAAACAAATTATTTAAACTGGAAACACTTTTAGGAATATCTATCAAAAATTTCCAGGCAGCGTTTGTATAGATGAATCCATGTTTCCTTTTCGAGGAAGGCTAACATTTTTGCAATATATACCTGGAAAAAGTCATAAGTACGGCATAAAAATTTTTAAACTGTGTGCTCAAGGTTGTTACACGTACAACTTAAAAGTTTATGCTGGCAAAGTCCGACCCACGGATCAACCAGTAGCAACTCAAGTAGTAATGGAGTTAATGCAACCTATTTTGAACAGCGGTAGGATTTTAGTCACCGACAACTATTACACCAGTTAGTTTAGCTCACCTACTCAAGGACAATGAGACTCATTTAATTAGAACACTGCGAAAAAATATAAAATACAACCCTAAACGTGTCTTTGAGCAAAAATTAAATCGCGAAGAAATGCTGTATCAAGCGAGCAACACGAAAGTTGTCGTTGGCAAATGGGTAGACAAACAAGATGTTGCTTTTTTGACAACTAAATCGCCTCCAGTAATGACTGAAATCCAGACAAGGACTGGTATTAAAAATAAGTCATCTACCATAATCGAATTTAACGCCGTTAAGTCCTACATTGATGTTTCGGACCAAATATCTTGCTATAGTAATCCCGTGAGGCGTTCTTTAAAATGGTATCGGAAAGTGGGGATAGAGAACATAGCAAGTACTAGCATTGTTAATGCACTAAAACTGTGTAATAAACCTTTAGACAAGAAAATCAATATTACGACTTTTAGGGAGAGCCTTGTTGAGAGTTTGTGCAAGGACAATAAAGATGTTCCTCTCCTGCCAGCATTAACTCATCGATTGGAAGAACAAGCAAAGAGAGGAAGATGCGTGGATTGTTATAACTATTACTCAGACAGATACGGAAGAGCGCATGCATCCAAAAATTCGAAACAATGTAACACTAGTTGTTCAGGATGTACAGACAAAAAAATTTTATGTTTTTTTTCAAAACACATAATGTATCCAAAAAAATGTAAATTTAAGTCCAATGTAAGTTTTTTCTACTTTTTGAATAAACTTATTATAAAAAAATTGTGTATTGGTTTTCATACATGCAGGTTAATATAACCGTAATGAGTAAATATCAGCTTCTCTGAACTGCGTGTATCAAAAGTATACACGCATTCTAAAATCACTACTTTAAAAAAAAAATACTGTTATTGTATCCTTATTGTCTTGACAAGTAATTTTCAAAACAAATTTATGAAAAAAAAAATTTAGTTCGGGTACATAAGTTTTGTGAAACCGGGTGCAGGGGTCAAAGTGTTAATAAATTCCGGGTAGGCACTTGACAGAATAGAAATCGTCTGATTTGCAAAAAAAATACTAATTTCTAAACTATTACTTTACATACCATTATGATTTAAAATCTCAAAATTTTATGACTGCGAAAATATTTCTAAATAAAATATGGCCATGTAAAATAGTTTCTTTAGTATTGATGTTAATTTCAAAATCGGTCACATACAATTCAGAAATTAGTATTAACGCGACAAACTTAAAATTAGGCTTAGTCTAAATTAAACTAAAAAATTCAGCTGAATTATCCAGGCAATCACAGAATGACGTATGACGTCAAAATATGGACATTTAATGACGTAGTTAGCAAAATGCTCTTTTTGTGACGCCAAATAACGTCATTTGAATGACAATAAAAAAGAGGATTTACATTAATATTTCTAGAATATCAATTTTGACTTATAAAAGAAGGTAGTGAATCACTGGTATTAAATGAGATTTATTGTTATTAAATGATTCACTCATTAACAAATAAGTTAAAATCATATTTACATTTCTAAGTATAGAATTGGTTTATACGTTTTATTATGTTTAATATTTATGCTTTGTATTGATTTTAGTACCTCTTATATAAATAATAGTTGGAACGAGTATTGTATTAAATTTTGTCAGAAAATAATGTTTTTATGATTTCTTACTTTTTTAACACGTCTTTAATAGCAAAACAACTAGTCATGAAAGTGTTATTGAAATGCTATTGAAATAACCATTTTATTATCAAGAAGTTGATGTATAAATATTTGAACAAAAATAATAAAAAGTGTTTAGAGAGGTTTTTTTGCATTTTCCTATCTTATTAAATTTTAGAGCTCTTTTTAAAAAATTTAGACTCTCTAGAAATGCAATTATATGAACATTTAAAGAAGAGGTCAGTAGAAGTGTCACTAAAATGTCGTCAGTAAAAACGTCTTTAAACGGTCCGCAATAGACGTCCCATTTACGTCACCTAACTGACGTTAATTTGGTGCGACTTGTTCACGTGATTCTTGTAGTCATTATGACGTGATTATAGTGATTTGTTGACGTTTTTATAAGATATTTAAATAAAATTATGGGGGAATGTATTGCCCCAGAAAAATCCGGATAAGTTTAATTTGGCCTTTTAATCATGCAAACCCATATGCCTTGTAAAACGGCTTTTATATATTTATATTATTGTCTTGTCCAAAACTGCTGAATTTGTACTCATTTCTGTTTAGTTTTAATTGTATTCTTTAATGTTCGGTATTTTTATATACTTTGTCAATATGCAATTTCAAATTCATTCTTTCGCACTCAATTTTAACAACAATAATAGTAGTAATTTTTTTTAAATATTTTTGCGCAATACTATAACCTATTTTACGAGAAAGAGTTTTACTTTTATAGGATTTTTTTTTTATTATGCTTTCAATTAATAAAAGAGCGTAAATATAAAATGTGGTTAATTTCAATAATTTACACCCTATCTTAAGCAGCTTATTGCATAAAATTATAAGTACTTAAGAAGCAGCATTATCGGCAAAATAATATATCTCTTTAGCACTTTACCACACATATTTATAGCCATAATACTTAAGACTAGTTTTTGTAGGGTATAAGGATATTAAATCCGAGAATTTTAAGAGGCTTCTATGATGATTACTTTAATTGCTTTAAGGATTCGTTAAGAGCAGATAGTATCAAGTATTATTTGTTAATATCAGTTTTGCATAAGAAAAATTATGACATTATGATAAATTCGTGTAAACTATGCCTAGCAAAAACTGCATGGAATGTAATGGTCATAATATTAAATGAAAATCCGCTTAAATATGAGTATTCAAACTTTAATGTAAGATAAGTAGTAGCGCTATAAATTCTAGGTTTAGAAAGCGGCTTATTTTATGCTTAAATAGTATATCTAGGTATGTACATAGGCACAAGGAGATTCGTTGCAAAAGAAATCTATTCATATTTAGTTTTACTCTAAACCGCTTTTATATAAAAAAAACTCAATATTTGTTAAAATGTCCAAAATATTTGTCACAACAATAATTATTCAAAAAAAAATCAAGAGATCTAGATGTTACTCAGAAAAATAGCCCAATAGAAGCTTGTGACTGGGCTTTTTTTTATGATAATTAAATTTTCCGATAACGCAAATCTATTCAAGAAGAGTATGGTTTTGAAAATTATCTAATAAAAAAACCATATTGCTAACGCATAATTTATTCCCAGGAAGTATTACTAATGCATACAATATCCATTTTAAAATAATTGATCAAGACTGTAGGAAAAGATGATTTATTAATAAGGGATATTATGTTGTGTTTGCTTTTCTGTGAACATGCAACTAATAATATCATTGTTGAATCTTATTAACTTCTTACTATCCAACCCTATGGAAAAAGGCCAATATTCGTCCACTTAAAGATTTGTCCTCTTTATGAGTATATGTGATAAATTTTTGATTTAATTTTATGTAGACTAGATAGATCATTAATTCAATAGTAAATTGTGAAGGAAACTAGGTTCAAATTGATTAAAAGGATAATTTTTGACCGCGCCTTACAAAAATTTATTTACAATATTTAGCACGTACCTTACATCAGTGTCTTTCGCTTAGGAACCGCTAATTAATATAGGCAATAAAAATAGGCAAACTGGTTCTACTCTCAATCTCCCTTCTTCATTCAGCACTGGGCTTTAGGCAAGCACCACATCTACCTATATGGTTTTTAATTTGAAAAAGAGCGCGCGAATTATTAATGCTGATCCAATATGTAAAACAAAACTATTCGTCAAGATCTGAGGACATACAGAACCAAAATCATTTAAGATACATTATACAACAGAAACAGTAATATGAGAGTAATTCAGGCACGACTGTCCACCATAACCACTTAAGAAAAAAATACGGCGTGATTGCCTCAAGCCCTCAACAAATTACGCGAGTTATGAGGAGATTTTACTGTGAAATACTCGTCTATTATGCTTAATATTGATGCTATATATTAACATACCCCAGTGTGCATTGCAGGCTCAGAGGATATGCCAGAAATATGCTTAGATGAAATAAAAATGGCTTTACAAAAAATGAAAAATAAAAGATGTTCTGGAAAAGATCGCGTCAAAGTGGAAATACATAAACTTGCAGAAAATAGACCGGTAAAAACAAATCAAATGTTACTTAATAAATGCCTACAAGACAGCAAAATACCAGACTCCTGGTGTAATGCGGAAGTGTTACTGCTATTTAAAGAGGGATATACTACCAATATCAAGAATTATCGCTTTATCAGCTTACTGCCGTACCTTTACAAACTTTTTACCAAGGTTATTACCAATCGTCTCTGGAAAAAACTAGACTTTTACCAGCCAGTAGAACAGCTATAACGTACCCTAATAGAAAAAAGTACCGAATAGAATATCTCCATATGTCTGGCATTTGTGGACTTTTACAAAGCATTCGACTCAATAGAAACATGGTCCTTCTTGAATGCATTGAATAATGCCATTATAGACTCAAGATAGAGCACATAAAAATATCAAAGAAGATAAAATTGAATTCAATTAAAGACTGCGTCAAGGAGATAAAATATCACCGAAGTTATTTACCTGAGCGCTTGAGGATGTCTTCAAGAAATTAGAATGGCAGAAAGGATTTAAAATTGACGGGACGTTTCTACCATCTGCGGTTTGCTGATGATATTGTTACAGCTTTAAATGAACTGGGGAAAATGCTACAACAGTTGAACGAAGTCTCTAAAAGCATACGTTTAAAAGTGAATACTAACATAACCAAATTAATAATCTTAGACAACATTTAGATCGTTCTAGATAACCTCATTATTGAGAATGACACCGATACACCGATATACCGTATACACCATGGATTACGAATAAGTTGCTAATGAAATTAATAGATAAGGCCCACAAGAAATATCTACAGCATGGAACCGACGCCAAACTGCAATACTATAGGGAACTTCGAAATACGACTAAACATGACATAGCCCGTGAGAAAATAGCTTACTTTCAATCTCTTTCTACAAAGTCTGGAAGGGATTTTTGGAAATCTGCTGAAAAGTTAAATCTGACCAAAACTAGAAATACCAATGACATTTTTCAGCTATTTCCAGATTCATCTGCAATAAATAATTATTTTGTAAATTCTAATTCAAGTACATATACTACCTCAGATAAAAAGGTTAATTTTTATAAACAAAATAGGCATCAATCATTTACCGAGGAGTTAAGGTTTGGTCTGATAGACGAAGAAGCATTAATCCAAATTTTAAATTCTATTAGCACTAATGCCATAGGCGAAGACGAGATATCAATAAAAGATATTAAATTATGCTTTCCTTATTGTAAATATGCATTAATAAATATTATTAATACTTGTATTCTAGAAAATAGTTATCCGGACTTATGGAAAAAATCTATTATTTTACCATTACCAAAAGTTTCAAATCCAGGAGACTTTAAAGATCTTTGACTTATAAGTATTTTGCCGGCTATATCAAAAATTTTGGAAAAGCACATTTATCAACAGATTGTTTCATTTGTCGAATCAAAAAAAATAATTCCGCCTAGCCAATCTGGATTTAGAAAAAATTTTAGCACTAGTACCTGCCTAATTAACTTGGTGAATGATGTAAGGCTTGATCAGGATCGGAAAGAAATCACGTGCCTCTGCCTATTAGACTTCAGTAAGGCCTTTGACACACTGTGTCACCGGATGTTGTTGGCTAAGCTTCACCATTTTGGTTTTTCTTAGGAAGCTGTAAAATTCTTTGAATCTTATCTAGTCAAGCGTGTTCAGAGTACACTTCTTTATAATGGGCCCAACAAAATTAAATCTGATTACATACCGGTGACAACGGGCGTCCCACAGGGGTCGATATTAGGGCCATTATTGTTTTCATTATACGTTGCAGATATGAACAAAGAGGTTATAAATTCCAAAATACAACAGTTTGCTGATGATTCCCAACTGTGCATTTCATTTAATCAAGATCTATTGCAGCATTTTCAGAAAAATCTTAATGATGACCTAAAAAAAATTCGAAGTTTTGCAAATAATCATATTCTTAAGCTAAATGCTGCAAAATCATGTGTAATATTGTTGAGAGAGAACAAAGCCAGAATAGCAAATATTAATCAACATTTAAATATTAGGATAGATAATGAAAGGTTGCCTGTTGTCACAGAAGTCAAGAATGTAGGTGTTTACCTTGACACAAGATTAACTTTAGAAACGCATATAAAAAAGAAACTTTGCATTGCCTATTTAAGATTGAAGAAAATATATCAAGTAAACAGATTTTTACCCTCAACAACAAAATACTATTTATGTAACTCTCTTGTTTTATCTTTGTTGGATTATGGTGACATCATTTATCACAGCTCTTTGACTAACAGAATTTCTAAATCTATTCAGAAGTTGCAAAATGCGTGTTTGCGATTTTCATATAATATTTTGTACAGAGATCATATTACTCCACACTTAAATAAACACTCAATATTATCTATGGCTAATCGACGTACGCTACATTTAACCAATTTTATTTATAGAGTTTTAAAATCCAAGCAACCGCCATATTTATATCAACTTTTCATATCTAGAGATCACTGTCACCAAACTCGCTATACCGGCAATTTTCTTGTACCGCAACACCGTTCTGCAAATTTCCAAAAATCCTTTGCTTTTGTTGCACCTCAAATATGGAACAATATTCCAATTGAAAAAAAAACTTTAGCAATATCTACATTTTCAAAACACATTAAAAATAAACTTAACAAAACGTACAATTTAATGAAAATGTGAGAAAATGTTGAAATTATCTGACTATTTGTGGCTAGATCTGTGCGTTCTCTGTCAGTCCAATTTATAAATAATAATGAATTATTAGTGCTATTCTCCTAGTGACCTATAAGGGGTTCTTGTGCTTGACCGGATACCAAAATTATTGTCATAAACTGAAAATTATTAACTTTATTGTTAAGTATAAATAGTGATTTTTTTTTCTTTAGGTTTTAGTTTTTTATAGGTTTTAGTTTTTGGGGCGCTCTACACATTTCTGAAAATAAGTTCCAGACTTGTGAATCGGTTTATTAATCGCAGGGTAGTCCTTTATTTATCATCAACCGAGATTATTGTTATATTTAAAAATGAAGTGTAATTTATTTTTGAATTTGAATTTGAATTTAAATATCGTATACTCGGACATAGCATATACCTCGGACAAGTTGTTCGACTGGGGTAGAAGAAACAAAATCCTGAAATAACCAGATGCGTGCAGCTTGATTGGGCTGCTTTTGGGAAACTGAAATACATTCTCAGAAATCCAATTATTCCAATTAATTTAAAATGAAAAGTTCACGTTTTATCTATGGCGACGTATGCTCTCGAGACATTGACACTCAACCAATACAGCGCGAGTCGGCTCAGAGTAGCTTAGAGAGCAATGAAGCGAGCAATGTTGGAAATCTCTTTGAGGGATAGGATAAGAAATCAAGAGTTTTACGGAGAAGGACTAGAGTCATTGATATAATCAAGAGAGTTGCCGAGTTGAACTGGACCGGGGCGGGTTATATAGCAAGACAAGATGAGGGGAGATGTACAAATAGATTGATACAGTAGCGGTCTAGAGAAACAAAGAGGAACAAAGGAACACCACAGAGAAGATGGACGGGTGACATCAGGGAGAGAGTCGGTAAAGACTGGCTTAGAACTGCCCAAAAGCGACACGAATGGAAAACTCACTGAGAGGCCTATGTCCAGAAGTGGATTGGAGAAGGCTGATGAAGAAGATATAAGTCTAGTAGCAAAGAAAATTCATTTAACTGCAGGCCAATTACTTTAACTATAAGTAAATTAGTTGAAAAGTGCTTAAAATTTCGCTTTGCTCAATTTATACAAGGTGTCCAAAAAGGGTATCAGCAGTGTGATGTTTGCATAAACCAAATACACCATATTTCTATGATCATTTATTTATGGCAAATTAATGTGCAGTCAATGGAAATTTATAAACCAAAAACAATGTTGTCTAAATGGTGTTCGTTGCGCTGTATGCACTCAAATCGAGAACGAAGATTATTGTTAACACGTCCACACATTTCCCTTGATATTAATCTTATTTGCTCCTGGATATTTTGCTTTAATTAATTTGTATCAGCTGGATTATTTTCGTAGACCTTACTTTTGCGGTAAACCCATAAGAAATAATCAAGTGGCGACATGTCCGGGCTCCTAGGAGGCTAGTTAATATTGCCTCTTCTTGAAATGACTTTATTGGGGAATAATTGTTGAACAGCTTCAATTGCCCGATTTGACGTATGGCATGTCGCACCAACCTGCTAGAACCAGGTTTCTAAGTTAACACCCTAAAACTGTTGGAGAGACATTGCAAGAAAATCTTGTAACATTGCACAATACCTCTCGGTATTAACGGTAAGTGCTCGTCGACGTTCGTGTTTTCTGCGAGGATTAACGTCAGACCAGTACCTTCAATTTTGCTTATTTACGTGGCCATTGATAACGTTACATAAGTTTATTAAGGCCATGAATAAACGTTATTGAAATCGACGAATCGTTCCATCATTTCATTGACAAATTCTAACCGTGTATTGTAATCCCTCGGTTTTAATTCCTGCACTAACTGTATCTTATATGCATGCAGATGCAAGTCTTTGGTCAAAATGTTATGTAAAGATGATCTTTTGAGAGTAGTCGTCTGACTTCGCTTCCGTACAGATAAGGTTGGATTCTCGCTGACTAATTGACGTACTCGTTCGATGTTTTCTGCATTTCTTACGATTCTGCGGCCTGGATTATGAAATTTAACTGTGGATCCAGTAGCTTCAAACATTCTGATCCATTTTCTAATAACATTAGGGCTAGGTGATAATTGAATATCATGTAATTGGTAATGAGCGTGATATAGACGGCGTGCTGTCACGATTGAATTATTGTTTTGGTAAAATGCACGTATACAAAAAGCGTGTTGCTCTCCGGTAAACGGCTCTATTGCAACTGAAATTCTTTGAACCCGTTTACATTTTGACTCCCACCGTAAGTGGCGGCGTTGCCACGTCTGAGATTAAATGCACAAATAAAGTGCTGATACCCTATTTGGACACCTTGTAGATAAGTATAATTTAATATCTTATGAACAGTACGGGTTTAGGGAAAATTGCACACACACGGAGAATGCTCTTAAAAGCATATTATTATATATCTTATAGTATAAGAGCATCCTCCGTCATCAGGGTCCTCCGTAACCTCTCAGGGTCATCTCTAACTAACTGCATTGTTTGGGGTTTGAACGAAAGCATGAAAAATATGACCATCTTTATTGATTTAGCAAAGGCGTTTGATATTCTGCCTCACGGTATTTTGTTGAAACCTTTGAAAGATATAATTGAACTACCAAATCAGTTATTAAAATCGTTTCTAGAAAAGAGAAAAAAGCACGTAATTTTATTGCTGCCTAGTAGTCTTATCCCTGAACTGATGATATGTTGAATTTGAAAAACTCCTGCCTGTAAATGATATACTTAGCTTTGGACGTGCAGTGGAGTATAGTGTGCCACAGTACTGTTGGCACAGTACTTGCGGTTCTTTTATTTACAGTGTAGTTTATTTTGCAGATGATACTTTCCTAATTAGTAAAGATAACAGCTAGGAGCAGGTCAAAAATAAAACTAAGTAAATGATCTCGAGGGTAAAGAACTTATTTTATTTTAGTCTTCTTACATTAAACACTGATAAAACAAATTTTATATATTATACTTATATATGTTTACATAATTCTGATGTTTGAATTACGATCACTGTCAGTGTAGCACTAGAATTGATTCTGTAAATAGTTTAAAATATTAAGGAGTATATTTTGACAGTCTACTTAAATAGGATGTTCATACTGATTATGTTATAAATAAAATCCGTAAATTGTTACAGAAATCTTGTACCTAAATCTAAAAAAAATTATCTTGTCATTGTATTAAACTTTGACGGAATCAGTACTTGGTTGTGGTACATGTATATGAGGAGCTCTTTTAAATCCGTTATTAATTCACCTGTAATTATGCAAAAAGCATTGCTAAAAATTTGTAGCTATTTAAAGATAAAAAAATATCCCTTAACTGACCTGTTTAAAGAGGCAGGAATTTCTTTAAATTCAGCATATGTATATAAATTCAGTGATAAAACTCCTATAAAGTAATAAAATTAGACAAAATAGACCTAAAGTACTTATAGCAACAAGCTAGCAAAGTTATAATCCCCTTTCTTTTGCCTAAAATAAGCTCTTCATGTAAATCTAAAAAGATCTCTGGCTTATATACCACCAAAAGTTTACAATAATATGCCTATTGAATTTATCGAACCTTTTTGGGCACCTAATACAATGATACTATCAGTTATATTTTATTGCTATCTACTTCAATAAAAAACGTGAATAAAATAAAAACTTTAATGAAAACTTCTTAAATCGAAATAAACCATGTTTATCTCACGTCTCGTTCATCCTTTAAAAATATATTCAAATCTGAAAGCAGATTGGGTAAGCTCAGCTTCCCGCTATTCTGCTCCCCTATTGCTCCGAATTAAAAATTTTAACATTTTAATAAATCATTTAAATATTTTTAATAGAATTTTAATTTATAAAACTTTTAACGTCCCTCTCTAAAATTTAACAACATTTTAATACTTTAGTTTCGTTTTTGCTTGTGTATATTCACACATAACCACTTTAAAGATTCTCGCTCTTTTATGTTTTCCTGCTATACCCTAACGCAATATTTTTAGCCTGCTCTCAAAAAGAGAAGCGACATGGAGAAATTTAACCAAAAAAATTTAAAAGTTTAACAAATGGGGTATTAAATGAAATTCATTTAAGACATTTATTGATGTTTTTTTAATTTTCTCACGTATCTCAGACGCCTCCACCGGCACAGTTTCACCCGTGCATCGATCAGGATTTCAGAAGTGGGATCGGGATGCGCGAAATCGCCGAAACTGAGTGGGAGGATGATGTGGAAATGCGGACGGATTGGCTATTGTAAATAATGGCAGTCGAATGAATAACTTTATATAAAACGTTTTAAACGAGAATACTAAGTATATATAATAGTATAATGTCGCTTTTATGAATATTTATGTCTTAGTTTTTCATATAAATTAACTTAAATAATCATCAATAGACGGGATACCTTTATATTAATGCACACTAAGCCAGTTTATTGGAATAAAAGGAAACTCGTAATTTTTACAGAAGAATAATATTTTAAACCCTATTAATTTTTTTTTTAGTACCAGAAAAAAAAATAGGAAGAATATGTTTATTTGTATGTATATGCATTTCGTTATAATTAATGTAATGTTATGTTTCGATTAATGTAATATATTTTAACTTATTGCTGAGTTCTTCTCGAATTTATTTTTTTAATGTAATTTGTAATATCTTTTTTCTGCGACTACAATGTGTATTTTAAGCATTTATGTTTGTTTAGTGACCAAATGAATTTTTTAAATGTACATGTACGACTTTTTTTTATTTATATTAAAGATAAATGTAGAACAATTTTTTTTGCTTTGTTTACAATTAAATGTTTAATAAAAATAAAATATATTTCGATTTGAGTAGGTTATAAGATTTATAAAATTAAATCACTAATAATTGAAATTCTCTTTTTAATAGAAGTTTGCTTAATACTTTTTTAATCCACTTTCAGTACCTTTTTTAAATATATTTTTTGATTATTTCGAGATATTCTCAAATAATCAAAAATTCATTGATTATCATGCAAAAATATTTTTTGAATTTGTTCATTTAAAAGTTATTTGGACCTAATAGCCTTAATTCAAAATCTTATATAATTTTTTATTCAGTTACCATTTTTGAACTTTTTTTCTTATATACTTGATGCCATTTAAAGTATTTAAAGGCCAATCATCATATTAGATAACCGATATTATTTAAAAAATGTAAAACGGCTTTTTCTGTAACTTTAATCTCAAAAATTATTCATATTTTAAAAACTATTAAGTTTGCAAATAAGGTCAATACTTCCTAAATATCTCCTAAGTAATTATAATAACCTCTATATTTGGCAAACCATTTGCCAAAGACCCTAAAGAAAATATAAGTAAACAAGTATTACAAAATGAATTAAGCATCTAAATTTTAAGTTACAAGCTGATGTTTTTTTTACTCCACACTTATAAAGTCAATCAGCTCTTCTGCTTTAAATTTTAAAAGGACCAAGCCCCGCCATATTGACACACAAATTGTATAATGCTAAAACAACGACATTCCACTCGTGGTTATTTAAATGTTTTGTTTGTTTATTCATTAGAAAAAAAATAGTTTAACGCCTTTTTATTTTCTTCTATTTAGCATCTTTAAGTGCGGCCGTCAATAGGTGAAGATCAAACAATCAACTCGGGAGTGAAAAATGTGCTAAGAGACTAAGCGACTTTAAATAGGCAATACCGGTTCGATTATTAGCCTGTTTTTTAATGATTTTGTTTTTTTTGTGTATTTTAAATTGAAGTAATGTATTTTGGTTCAGCTTGTGTACGTATACTATGAATGTGGTAGGTAAAAATATTATTACTTATGTTACATATAAGCATCTATACTTGCATTTAGATATTCGGAAGATTAATCTACAGAATTAATAGGTTTATTAATTTTCTCAAGTTTTAATCACTCTGTTTTCTTCAACTATATAATAAACTCTGAAATATGATTATGACTTTGTTAATAAATGCTATAGATGCATCTTGCTCTATAAAGAGGTAGAAAGTCGCTGTATCTCCTGGTGTAATAATGAAATGAGGCAAACCTTAGAATTCTTAAATTCTTTTTATGCAAATACTGTAATTGGTGACCAGGTAAGAGTCTATAGGAATGAGATTATATTTTCAAAAAACAGACAAAAAGAAAGTTGTGAAGGGGGAGGATCCTATGGGCATGGGCAGGAATCCCATGTTTAACCATTTTTTTGCAGTTATAAAAGAGAAGACTTTTAAGGGTATACAACTTACTATATTACATTTTATTAGCCATAATACATTTTGTGATCTTTAAAAAGGAAATAATTTGTTGTTTGTTTTTAGTTTTTCCCGCACTTATTTCAATATCTTTGACATTTGACGTTTAGAAAACAGCTCCGGACGTAGGTAATTACTGTTCCAAATTGATGACGTATAAAGGGCTAATTGGTGACGTCACGTATCTCAACACGGTTATAACTATAACCGTTTACCGCTTGAACGTGTTTGGTTAATACCATTTAGGAACGGTAATTACCGATAGACCGCTTGGAATCGGTTTATGTTTGTCTACAGGAGATTCCTGATTACTTAATTTTTTAATTTTAGAAAAACCACCAATAAATTATAATATAACGTTTACTACGTATAAATTTGAATAACCAATAAAAACTGGACTGTATTTTACAATAACATAAACGCGGATCGGTCAACAAAAAAACCAATACATCAGGGAAGCACCGACCGCGATGATTGACTGTCACTCGATGACTTTCGACGCAGCCGCTGACAGTTCCACACCGCTGATAGGGATGGGTTATAAGAATGAGGACGCATAGCCATAAAGTGTCTTTTCTCAATAGTTAGTTTAGGATAAGATAGATAAAATTAAACCGTAGGATGTAAATTATAAGCTAGTTAAAGAGATTCCCTATATTTTTCTATATTGTGTTATTTTCCTACCTATCCGAGTCACCCTATATTGTCTTAAATTAAAACAATGCTTTGCTTGGACTCCAAGGCGAGGAGCGAGTGACCCTTTCTAAAATTTTCAAAAGTCAATATTCTATTCTTCCCTATAAGATAGTAGATATATAAAAATAAATAAAGTAAATGAGTATTATAAGCAAAGATATTAAAATAATTGATTTAAGCAGATATCTATATTATAGAGAGTTAGATATAAGTCTTTAGACAATTAAATGCTGCGAGATAAGAGCCATCATATAACAGAATACCGTTGTTCCACTTGGAACTGGTGGCTAAATGTGCTCGACACAAGGCCATTAAAAAAAAAAAATAATAGTTTTGATACAAGACACTTGGAGTTGGAATGCGATTCAATCCCTTCTAAAATTGAAAAAAAAATCAAAATTTGTACCTGTTTATGTGCCTATGAAGGTTGGGCACAGCTCATAAGCGACACACGAATAAATCCAAGGCCCTTTAATGTAATATACTTTGTGTTTGAGAATTTTTTTGATTTTAAGTCTAATATTCCCTTTTAAAAAGAAAGTTAAAAATTCCTTGGCGAAATATTTGCTGGCTTCGGAAGATTTTCTATAAAACCAGTTTTAAAGAGTCCTTTTTCTTAAAGGAGGCTGCTAAAAGAAGCAAGGGACGTTATCCAAAAAAAGAACTTCTGCTAGAAAAAGCTTACCAAGGTAATTTGCCAATAACAAAATTCAAATATGCGGACTTGTGAATTCAAATGTGCAAAAACGGCACCAATCCTGCTATTTATTATCCCTTTTATAGAAGTTTAAAGACTGATAATAAAATGTGAGAGAGGTACCGGAAACCAACTTTGATGAGGAGTCTGACTATGAATAAAAAGAGCTTAGTTTTTTTATTATATTTTTGTACAAGCAAAAAATAAAGTGTCTTTTCATATCACGAATTACTTTTCTTATAAAATATTTGATTTGCCAAAATCATGAATGTGCTTTTTAACATAAAAAATTTCCAATGAAAACCAATATAAATCAAAATATTAATTTCCTATTACTCTCTAAATGGCTCCCGTGAAAAATTTTAAAAAATCACATTCGTGGGTTTGGCAGACAGGTGACGACATATAATAATGTTTATTTGTGTTTAATCTTAGATTAAAAATAAAGAATAGAAAGATAAAACCGCTTCTAAAAAATTTGGAATAACAACACCGCAAGCAAAAACTCGGAGATGCGCAAAATGTCATCTTGTCAAACGGCTTTGTGTTTACACTTGACACTTCTAAAGTTCCGTGTTGGCAAAGCTAAGATATCACGGTTTTGACATCGACTCACTGTCACTCATCGCATCATACTTCTTTAACAGGTCACAAAAAGTGTTTGTTAATGGTGTGTACTCGGAGTCTAGTGACAGACTATCAGGAGTACCTCAGGGCTCTATCCTTGGTCCCCTTCTTTATTATTTTCACGTCTGACTTATAAGCTCTCTTCATGTCGGAAAATACAAGCTTTTGCTGACAATACCCAGATGTACTACCACTTTTCTTCAAAAGACTTTGTTACTTGTAACGAAACTATTAATCATGAACTAAACAACCTAAAAGATCTCTCTAAAAAACACGGCCGTTAACTGAATCCATCAAAATCAAAGCTTATGCTGTTTGGCAAAAGATATCAAAACGCATATTTAGAAAATAATATTAAAATCAAAATAGGTGACCAAATATTACCATTTTGTAATTCTCCTCGTAATCTGGGTGTTATACTTGATTGTCAGCTTAATTTTACCAATCATGTTAAGCAACTTCTACAAAAGTCATATATATCGTAAACAACGTATCTTAAACAACTATATTCCAATAGAAACCTTTTAAGGACGAAGTTAATGGCAATGTTATATGAAACTCTTGTACTTTCCCACTTTAACTATGCTGATTTTATTTATGGCCCTTGTCTTCGTCAAGCCGAACAATATCGTATTTAAAAGGTGCAGAACACATGTATTTGTCTAATTTTTACTTTAAGAAAATCAGATAACGTATCACATAAAATTAATGATTTGACCTGGTTGAATATGTCAAATCGTAGAACTCAACATTTGAGTGTTTTTATGCATAGTTTAATTACTAATTCAAAATTTATATCTAAATCTCTAAAAAATAAATTTAAAACCAACTTGAGCGTCCATGATATAAATACCAGAAATAAATTTAAATATATTATTCCTCGACATAATACAAAAACATACAAGAAGTCTTTTACTTACAATGCGAGTAAAACATGTAACTCCTTTCCAAACAATGATTTACTACTTCATAATTTAACCAAGTTTAAGTCAGGATTTAGGTTGTATTTATTTAGAGAACAGTTGAGCTTCTCTTTTTTAACTCACTAGTATCGTGTGCTCCAGAGGTAACATGATGGTTGTATACGATTGCATATAAGAGTATTTGTTTGTGTACAGTATTGTTTTGAGCAGGTTGTGAGTTTTATATCTCCCCCGTGTTGGGTATAAAGAAGAGTATAAGTATTTTTTTTGTGGGAACAATTATTTTTATATTATTTTTCTTATTATTATTATGTATGATTACCGAAATTTATTCATTATTTATTAGGGTTAAGTTTAAGTAGCCTTAGGCTAGACTTCGCCGTTGTTGTTTTTTAAATAAGAGACGATTATTATTATTATTATTAAATATTGCCCCTTATTATTAGTGTTTAGTGGTTGATTTTTAGGTATTGTTTGTTTTGGGATTGTCCAGGCTCAATTTACCAGTAGTGAAATGGCAGATAGGCACTTTTGTTATGGAATAGCTCATGGAAACGATAATGTTGCAGGACGCATTTACAAAAAAACATCTGCTCAGCGTAAAATACCTAACAGAAGAACTTTTGTACGTCTGCATGCTTAACTTTCTAAAACAGACAGCTTAAAAAGATGGCCTGTATCTGTAAGTTTAGCTTAAATTGAAGAAACTGTTTTAAATAAAATTGAAGTAAATTCTAATAACAGCACTCGGAAAATATCTGAAGAATTAAATATTACCAGAGTCACTATGTAACAGATTTTAAAAGACTAGCAGCCAGATCCCTATCATAAGGAACGTGTACAAGCTCTATTGCCTAGAGCTTTTTTTAATTCGTTACGAAGTAAAAGAAATTCAGGTTTCCTATGTCAAATATTAATTACAGACGAAACTTGTTTTTCTCGATAGTTAATTATTTGTTTGCACAACTATCATATATGGAATAAGATAATCTGAATGCTTGAATAAAAAAATCATTTTCATTTTCAAGGACTTTCAATAAGTAACTGTCGATGGCCATATTTTTGGCCATATTTGTTTATGTCTAGACATAATGGAGAAGAATATCAAAAGTTTTTAAAATTTGTGTTAGCTAGACTCTTAGAAGCACTTTCAGTCATGGAATTATTTCGCTGCAGAATTTTTTGAATGCAAATTATCCAAATTATGAATTGGGAGAGCAGGCTTACAACTGTGGTCTTCTCGCTCGCCTGACATGGATCCTTTGGATATTTTTTTCTAAAATCACCTAAAAGCATCATTTAAAACTCCCATTAAAAGTAAAGAGGATCTACTAAATAAAATCATTAATTTATATAACATAATAAAAAAGACCACCGGTATTTTTGGGAGAGTGCGTAATTCAGTCGGCTAGACTGTTGTATAATAGTCTGTAACTTAGTAAAATTCGTTAGTTAATATGTTTTACTATATTTCTTTATTGTTGTTATAAATGTTAATAAAAAAATTATTTTCAAAAAAAAACTTCTTTTCAAATGTTTTTTGTATGGTCTAGGCCAGGATATAAAATTAAATGCATTTAATTTTTTCTCTTGCAAACTGATTAGAATACAAACAAAATTAAAGAAATAAAGAAGCTCTATTTTTAATTAATTTACTCAACGAAAGTTAAAAGTATATAAAAGTCAGTGGCGTGTAATTTTCTAATCAAAAAAATTGTTTTAGATATCACTCGGGACGGCACTCCACTTTAAAAAAAAAAACTAGGACTAAACCAACATCTTACTAGTATAAATAATTGTATTAATTACTGAACTTTTTGTCCTAAAACTACTCAAAGAATCGTCTGTCGGAATTATTGTACATACTAAATTAACGGCCTATTGTGGTGTTTAAAAAAAAATCTACGAATTTACATGAGGATAAAGCGAGAATAATTGACAGACTTCTGGAGTCAATGCTATAAAAATGAAATTATGTCTTAATTTTTATTAAATACTGTTTAGTATTTGAGTAAACTAAACAATGTAGTAACTGACAGCATTCAATTATCGTCAGAATCTTAAAAATATGTATCACTACCATAAAAAACAAACTTAAAAATTATTTTTTCTTTAACAAATAAAAATCTGTCAAATAAGTAACTACTAAACATTACCTTTCGTCACAGCTACAGTGCATTAAGGTATTCATCCTCCAGTTGACCAGGCCATATTTTGTTTCAAATGATCCTATCCAAAATGGGCATGAAAGATCATGTTTTCTACAGCACCTGCCATTTAAAAATTAATGATTTTCTGTTTGACATTACTTGTAATCATTACATACTTATCTGTTTTGGAAAAACCACCTAATCTCGTGTACTTGTCAGCTGAGTAACCTTTTCCACACCATTTTGTTCCCGGTACTCTGAAGATGTCAGATAGATCCCGTTTTGATCTGAAAAATAGGATATGCCATTTTAGATATCAACGAAGGAATGAAAATTTTTAATTATGTAAAAAGTATAATTATAAGAACATGTATTAGAACTTCCCAGAAAATGCATTTAGTAAATGTAGTAGTAAAGAACTACTGCGGATAACAGGATTGATCGAGAAATATAAATTTTAATCGTATGTTTTGTGCAGCTTTATTTTTATAGATAAATTTTATAAAAATGATGAAGAAGTGGTACAAAGAAAATGGAAAGTAGTCAATAAGGTGCAAAAGATAGTAGTATTTTCTTTTTGCTTTCTTTAGGCCTTTAGGATTGAATTAGTATGTCACGTGTTAATTTTGATTTAATTATTTGGGTTGTTATTTACTTTAATTCTTGATAATAGATATTTAGTATTGGGTCATTTAACTCAATTAATTCAATGGTTTATATTTCTTACACTGTAGGTGTTGGTTGACTATAACTTAATTTACTTTGTATTCCATTTCATTTATCGCAGTGTTATTTTCCGTTGGTTTAGCAACAGTTTACCTCGAATTATTGAAAATGCGGCTTTATTTTGACATTACCGTGTGAAAGACATGACAGCAGTCATCTTTGAGAGTGTTTGATATTGGCAATTCCACAGGGCTTTTATTTTGTTGCTTCTTGTGTACCTTTATAGTGCTGTGGATAACCATCTTGCGGGATTTATTAGGCAACTATACGAGATAAGGTGTCAGGAGTCCCTTGAGAAGGTTCCACTAAAGCCACTGCTGCCAAACACTGGTGCAGACTACTAAAAAAAAAAACCCTGTAACCAACAGGGTTCTTCTTCTTCTCTTTTTTGCCAATGTTTCGTTTTTCCCTCGTATTTCAATCAATGTTCAACCACACCTACAACCTGCTGTAACCCTGCAGTGACCCTGCAGCCAACTGTGGTAACTGTAGCAACTAGTATTAGTTTTTTTTTATAAATTGTATTATTAAGGTGTTTGACTCTACTGGCCCCAGTGACCAAAGGTTAACTCTTCTTTATTATTATTATCAAATAATGTTGTTATTGGTGAGTGAGTTCTGCGACCATCCAGAGAACTCTGGCTCACCCTGCCTTGAGCCAGTGGCGCTCTTTACCCACCCTATCCTCGTTCTGGACTGGGGCATAAATTTGTCACCACTGGAGCAACTTACCTACCAACAAGCACCTGGTAACCTTTATTTTTTAAATATTTTTTCTTAATAATTACTTTTTTTTAAATAATGTGGTAACTAGTCGAAAATTCTCCATATGAAATTGATCCAAGGACTAAACCACTAGTAATAAAATTAACCAAAAAATCATGAAATCAATAATATTCAACAAACTGTAGTGTTTTTTTAATATTATAATATGTTTTGAAACGATATCGCTATTTGTGAATAAAACGTGCTATATTATTAGTTTTGGTTTAAATAGACTCCCATATTTTGAGTATAAATATAGCTTTTAAAAATTATAGGAGAAAAATATACAAACATATACGAGATAGTTTCAATCAGAAGTTCAATATATAAAATAACTCAAGGTTAAATGTGAAAAATAGAACAGTTATTAGAAGTCTGCAACGCGCTTTATAGAGGAAAACAAATGATCTATTTTCCAGTAAATTTGGATATTTTACATCCTTATATATATATCCTTGCCTTATATCGCTAGGGATCGAACTACTAACCATGTTCGATTCAAATTGAATGAAGGAGATGTACGGCTTTTAGCATTTCTCCCCTTTGGGTGTAGCATTGCCGTTGTTTCTTTAACTTAAGGCTTTCTTTTTGATGCATAGATGTTTCGGCACCCAAGAAAGAAATTGGCCAGTCGTTATAATCACATAGTAACGTGAATATAAGTAAAAGTGTGCAAGCAAAATACATCATATACCATTACTATCAACAAGACCAGAAAAGAATTTTTAATATTAATAGCGAACGTTATAACAAACTGATCTGGACAGAACTACCACCCTGAACTACCGATGCTTAAATATTCTGAACTTCTTGCAATTATAAAATATTAATTTCCAAAATTTTATAGAATGTTATTGATATTCTTTTACTACTCCAGGAATGTATTACTTTTTTGAATACTAATTTTGTAATAGTTATGAAACCTGATGTCACTGGTCTAAATAAACAAAAAAAACATAAACTTTAATATTTTGACTCAAATATAAATGTTCGAAATGACCACCATTATTTTGTAAGCATTTCCGCGCATTGGTTACAATTTTTCTATCAATGTTTCTTAAAATTTCCGGAGAAATTTTATTACACGCTTATTTTTAAACTTAGGTCCTCTATATTTTGATAAAGGTGGCCCTTAATAATACCCTATATGGAAAAATCCATGAGTGTTAAGTATATCGGGCAATCTTGCGGGCCAATTTATAGGACCGTTATTACCAATCGAATTGAATTGTTTGAATTACTAAAATAGTTTATATTTTTTTCATTTTCGATTGTTATTTTCTTGATTTATTTCCTTTGCTTTATTTTTGTGCCAAAATGAAGTTTTTAAATAAAGAACGGCTGGCCTTATTGTTTTGTTGTGCAAGAGCATTTCGCAATGGAAATAATGCACTACAAATGTACACAAATTTGTATGCAGGAAGACAAATCCCAATTTTTTACAAGAGTTTTACAATATTTGCCACGCTAGAAAGAAATTTGACTCAATATGGTTGTTTTGAGAACCAACAAAAGAGGGGCGCCGCTGTAACAGTAGAAGGAGGCAAAGCAGAAGTAAACGTGCTGGGTAAACCGGCATAACTGGCTCAAACATTTTAGTTTTAAATAGTTGTTTTTATTATTTATTTTAGGATACATTATTTACAAAAATATTCAAAATAGCGATAGTTCTCTTAGAGAAATGCAGAAAGAGACTGGAATTTCAAAAATGTTCGCTAAAAAAAATATTGCGTCAAAATAAGTTTAGACCTTATCGATGTAGAAAGATGCAACATTTCTGTGGTCAGAGGGTAAAACTGCTTAAGTCAGTTTTTTGAGAAAATGGGATTATGTCATGGTTATATACCAATTTTTTTTTTCAAAGGGTTAAAGTTCCTAAGTCGTTTATTTACAAACACATGATTTATTTAACTTGAACATAACATATTAACTCCTATTGGTTTTGAGTAAAATGTCATAAAAATACTTAAGAACAAAAATACACAGGAAAAATATGCGTGTAAATACTCCTAAGTATTCTTATAATGCATTTCGCACTAAAAAGTACGTTTTATGTGGGGAAATAACAACCTATTTTGACTTAAGCAGTTTTACTCCAGATAAACACATGGATATTTGAGCCTTTGTCGACTTAAGCAGTTATAGCCATTTATAAAGTGCACCGCGTGTAAGTGCGTATGCAGAATTAAGCTGTTTTGAGAGATAAAAAAACGCGATTTTAGTTGAGCAGAGTGAAACGTTGTGTTTCAAGCAATTTGTTTATTGGCTGTTTATACGTATTGTTAGCTTTTTTTGTGTTAATTATGTGTACGAGAGGCAAGAAAATAGTTGCCATGACTTTAAACGTCGAGAAGAGAGACAAGGATCGCGGAAAAGGTAAGGAATAATATTAAGATAATAATTACCGTAAAATTTTTAGGTTAAGTTTGCATAGTTTTATTTTTTTATTGAAACATTTTTACTGTAGTTGGCGCAATTTAAATTAAAGATTCGTGAAAATATTTTTATTTTAAATGCGGATTAGGTCGTGTTCTAATATTTAAACAAAAACAATGTTTCTATTGTTTTTTCTATAACTGCGGTTTATCTGACTGAATTTACTTTACATGAAAATATCTTACACACATTAAAAAACAAGAAACTGCAATAAGATTGTTTTATTTTAAATAGATATGACTTTGCTTGAAGCTGCAGAGACCACAATACCCAAGGTAATAGCTGTTGAAAAGTTGTTTGACATTCCAAATGGATCAGGCAACGATTATATTGAATTTGAGTCTTTAAGAAGCGATGGTATGTCCAATTATTATTTTTAATGGTTAAAATAAGCAGATTATTCTAATTGTAGAACCAGTAACAGAAGAGACTGTTTTAGAAGAAATTACCCTTGATATGCCAATTATCATTACTGAAGTAAAAACTATGAACAAAAATAAATCTGATCTGACTTATGGGGTATCAGAATTTCAAGATTATTATGGTGAGAGTATTTTGTATTTTGTTAGTAAAATACTGACATGTATATAGCTGGCGTCGTTGGTTTTCTATTTTGTACCACCTGGAAAAGATCTATTTTACCAATAGTAATGGAGTCACCTGCTTCCTGGATTAATTGTATTGCAGGCTATTGCACAAGTGGCATAAAATAATATACCCATGGCTTTTTGACCTTAACTTTGTTGCCTTTTTTTACCTACATCAATATAATTTTTTCCAGAAAACAGAATCTTTGTTGAACAGCCTGAAGCAGAAAGAGTCGCAACAGTAGACAACAATATACATATTGAAAGTCTGCCAATTACTATTATTGATGCAACAATGGTGACCAGTAACAAAACTGACCTTCCCTATGGGGCCACAGATTTTCAAAATACATATGGTAAGTGTATATTTTATATTCCCTTTTACTTACCTTAGAATTTTTAAGCGTGCATTAAAATTGTTTGTAGAAAGTTGTGAATTGGTTATACAGCCCGAGACCGAACCAATATCATCAAGAGAACAGAACGATCCGCAACTTCATTTAAATCTACTCCACCGTAATTCTCGTAAGAAACTTTTCTTTTAACAGAGTTTTACAACAATTAAAATTTTTTTTTAGAAATGACTCCAGTCTGTCAATTTCTTGATCATTCTGATGCTGAAGAAGACCCTTTTATCGGTGATGATCAACTCAATGATCCTGATTTTATACCTCCAATAGAAACGGATTCAGATCGCGATTCAGAAGAGCATATCATACCTCCGAAAAAAACTAAAATAAATAATCAGAACTCCGCAGGCGATAATCATCCGCAGCCTTTTGCTGTATTAAGTAAACGATGCCGAAAGATTAGAAAAGAGAGAAAGGATAAAAGAAACTCAGGTCAGTCGTACGTAACTGAAACTGGGAAAATGATATCTGAGAAAATATGTATAGAAGAGCTTCCGGATTGTCGGCGAAAGTGTAAGAATCGGTTTGATTACAATTTAGGAAAAGGATTGTTTGACTCATTTTGGTCAATGAATAGTAGAAACAGAAGATCTGATTATCTCAGCGGCTTGATAACATCTGGCCCTAAAGCAACTCAGAGATTGCGACATCAGAACGGACCTCTAAGAAATCGTACTCTAAGTAACGTGTATAATTTAAAAGTCAACGGCGATTTGCAACCCATTTGCAAAACTTGTTTTCAAAAGACATTTGATGTCACCGACGGATTTATAAAGTATATGTTAGCTTCAAGATCAGTAAATGAAGGGGTATTAATCCGCCAATTTCAAAAACATCAGATGAACGAAGAAGTCAAGTCATTGATCATATAAACTCTTTTCCCCGCTACGAAAGTCATTACAGTCGTCGTCATACCCAGAAGCAATATCTGGCAGCAAATTTAAATGTTCGTTTGATGTATTCTTTATACAAAGAGCAAACTACTACTCCTGTATCGTATGATATCTACAGACAGATTTTTAACGATATGAATTTGTCTTTTAAGTTGCCACACAATGATACGTGCAATACATGTGACACTTATTGTTTAAAACTAAAAATAGCTACCAGTAATGAAGATCGGGAGGTCATTCAAACTGAATGGAATAAACATAAGGATATAGCTGATAAGCATTATCTAGCTAAATCCCAAGACAAAGGGGAAGCGAAAATAAACAAATCCACAAAGATGATATCGTTTGATCTTCAGCAAGTGCTAACAACTCCCCACATTCAAACAAGTATTATGTTCTACAAACGTCAGTTATCCGTTTATAATTTGACAATTTACGAAGGGGCAGAAAGTATTGCACACAATTTTTTGTGGGACGAAACCATAGCTGGCCGAGGGGCAAATCAGATAGGTTCCTGTTTATATAAATATTTTATGGCTTTGCCTGAACATATTTCCCATGTTGTCATGTATTCAGTCAGATACATGTATGGGGCAAAACCGAAATTCGCACATAGCTGCTATGTGTTTCTCAGTTCTGCAGCAGCACCCCTCTCTTAAAGTAATTGACCATAAATTTATGCTAAGTGGACACTCCCATATGGAATGTGACACCGCACATGCTATGATTGAAAAGAAAAAAAAAAGGACGGATATGAGAAGTCACCACCCACGTGATTGGGCTCAGCTAATCCGTTCTGTCGGGAAGAAGGGCACATTTTTAGTCACTGAGATGCTGCAAGCAGATTTTTATGATTTTAAGGCCCTTTACAATCAAAAGCTTCAAGTTAAAACCCGAAATTCTGAAAACGAAAAGTTTATATGGCACGATGTTCAGTGGTTGAGATTGACAAAAGATCAGATTGGCGTAATGCAATATAAAACCTCTGTTGACATAGATGAAACTTTTAAAAGTATTTCTTATCTACGAAAGCGGCAAAATAACCCGGATTTAGTACCTCAACCCCAATACACAGCATTTTTACTAATATCTGAAGAGAAAAAGAAAAATTTGTTAAGTGTCTTACATTTGATAGATCCTGTATTTCATGATTATTACAAAAACCTACCCACCTCTTCAGCACAAAAAAATGGGTCTGATGGTTCTGAAGAAGATGAGTAGTGTATTGGTCAATTTTCATATATTTCATCTTAATATTGCGTCGCAGAATATATTATTAGGAGGTTTTAGGATGTTAGGAGAACTCTTTACGTTATTTTGATATGTTTAAAAAAAAAAAACTTTAAATAAAGTTTAATAGTTGATATAAGTCTTTTAATTTAGTTTATGAGCAAAAGTGCTTAAGTTTAAAAAATACTCCGGACATTAGCGCTTAAGTCAGTCAAAAACCACTTTTAACATAACTTTTACAGAATTTTTATTATTAAGTATGTAGAGAGTAATATTTTAAGTTATCTGAGAAAATTATGTGCTTATTCTTACACAAATGATAAAAAAAAATGATGATAAAAATGTTGCCAAATTCAAAATTGCAAATATCTCAGTTAAGTGAATTAAGACTTAAGCTCTTTTACCCTATGAGCACAGATTTAAGGCCATACGATTATCAAAATCCAGAAATATTTTATAGATGGGTTTCAAGAGATCTAAGGTGTGACTCTAACTTATTAAAAAAAAATTGTGGAGCGACGAGAGTCGATTTTGTGATAATGGTTGGTTTAACAGACATACCCAATATCATTGGACTCTCTAGTATAATCAACATTTTCAACAAAAAACGGTTTCCAAGAGAGGTTTGGCATAAATGTTTGGCTGGGAATACTCGACATACGAGTAATCGGACCATTTTTTTTCAATGAACATTTAACTAGACAAGTATATCATAATTTTTTTTAACAAATTCTCTGTAGTAACAAAGATCTTTTGGATGATATCCCTTGATGAATAAGAAACTATGACGGTGCATCTGCACATCGAGATCGGCGTTGTACAAGGTTTCTGAATTTTAAATCACGTCGTTGGATTGGTAATAACGGTCCTATAAATTGGCCCGTAAGATCGCTCGAAATAACACCAATGGTTTTTTCCATATGGGGTTTTATTAAGGACCAGGTTCCTCAAAATTTAGAGGACCTAAGTTTAAAAATAAGACAAGCATGTAATAAAATTTCTCCGTAAATGTTGGGGAACATTGAAAGAAAAATTGTAACCAATGCGCAAAAATGCTTACAACATAATGGTAGTTAATTCGAACATTTAGAACTTTATTTTAAATACATTCTGGATTTATTTTTGTTCATTATTATATTCTTTATTAACCCTCCAGTGGTCGGATGCGTTCTGTCAGGCCAATGAGACTTTTAAATTAATGCCCCACTCTTATTTTTGTTTGAGCAGATGGTCAGTACCTCTCCGTCTGTCGGTCGAGAATCAGTAGTTCACGGATCATAGGGATAAATCCATACTTAAAGAATTCCAGAGATTATAGCAGTTGTATGATAAATATAAATTAAGAATATTGATTTGCAGAGTAAGCCAGAATCGCATCATTGCGAAGAAAGCGATCACAATAAGGATACTGAGGAAGTCCAACAGAAAAAATAAACGAATGAGCCTAAATCTCCAAAATACTTTCAGGCTAATGAAGAAAATCATAAATTTTTGTATTATGCAAAAGGTGGCGAAACTTGCAAAACATGCTTTTCCAAAAATGTTTAAACAAGAAGTTGTGACATAATTTCCTTTATATCAGGCACAAAATGAAAGCTTTTAGACTGTTGGAGATTTTATATTAATCAAAATATTCTTGATATCATTGGTCAAAACACAAACACATTTATTTCTAAAATAAGAAATAATTATGCAGATGTAACTAAAGCGCAATTTACAAATACTATAGAAATTAAGGCGTTGGTCTCTAATACCTAGGCGAAGTTTTCAAGGCAGGTCGTCGTAATTGCAAAAAAATTTGAGCTACTGGATGAAGTGTAGTTATCATCTATGTTTACCTTTTCCAGATTCATGTCTTTTGTATGATACGCACCGAGAAAAAATAAAGTCGACAAAGCATTATCATCTCTTCACTATGCTGATACGATTGATAAATATTGAGGAGATGCTTGTAAGCCAATTATAACGTAATAAAATTGGGTGTTGACTCAGTAGATCAGAAGTGTACAGCGTATACTGTAGCCAGGAATACCAGAAAATAGCTTATGTTATTTTTTTTTTTTAATCTTTTTATAATTTACTCAACATTGCAGGCCTAAACTATCTCATACACAAATGAAAGGCCAATGAAAAAGACATATTATCCGAGCAAAGATTGTTTTTAAAAGAAATTGGTTTAACATTGGTCAAAGAGAACATTCTAAAAACCGCAAAAGTCCCACATTTACGAAAAGAAATTAGATGTATTGCCCAAAAACTAAGTGGATGTCCTTCAAATACAGCTTTAAAATAAAGGACGTCGTTGTGCCTACTGCCCAAATCTTAAAACACGGTATTTCTGTAAGAAGTGTCAAAAATGGTTATGCTTAAAGCATATCCAACCCATGTGTCCAGAAGGCATTGATAATGGACAAAGGGATAAGGATCTTTTTTATTCATTACGAATGAAAAAATTAATTTAAATAAAAAAAAAATATGGCTGCTGCAGTATTTTGTGATCTCTCGAAGGCACTCGACTATATTTCCCATCGAATCCTGGTGGACAAACTAGGATTCTATGGTGTAAATGAAGTTCTTCACAGGTGGCAGATAGCAGTCGCAATAATGAACCATCAGATATTGTTAATGTGTTGATGGTTTATATTATTAAGAGGAAACAGGATCTTCACCTTAAGGAATTGATGGTGTTAGTTCAGAGAGAGAGACTGGTCGGTTGATGGATTTGTTCATGAAAAATTCGTTGTCCCTAAACCAAAATAAAACAGTTTGTATGACTTTTGGACTAAGAGCTATTCGAACACGACAAAGTCAATAATGGGTGTGCCTGGATTCTGTCCTGCGGTTTGATAAAACATGTTAGTTACATGCAAGGCAGGCTAACGAAACATACTTTTTTGTATTTAGCCTGGTTAAGGCTCTTCATTTTTCTGCTCTGCTTCAGACCTTTTATGCTACTCGCCTACTGTTATCATGAATGGCATTTTTCAATGGGGACATTTCAGCTAGTCAGCTCCTATTTTCACTCTCTAGAGACAAGTTCTTTGGATTTTTTTAGGGTTGAGGTACCGTAAAGATACTAGAAAAAGTTTTGCTGAGCTTGGGGTGCTTACGATGCCGTCGTGTTTTAAGTACCTTATCTTCAAAAATATTGCTCAGTATAACAATCATTACCATTACTACACCACTAGGTGAGGTGGGGTAGTGATGTTAGAATTGCCTCTTTGAGATTCCAGAGGAGTCGTTTGTCCGTAAACTATTATTGTCCGCTCCTTTACAACAAGTTACCCAAATATATAAAGGCCTTGGGACTAGCATAGGTATAACCATTTCATAAAAAAGGTTCTGCTATAAGATGCTTTCTACAGCATCGAAGAGTTTTTGTTGTATTATTTCTCCCATTTTTCGCTCTTCAATACTATTAATCATTTAAATTTCTGTTTTTAACTAATAGTCCACCATCACTGTAATTATTACAAATGTATTAAGAGATTTTAATTTTGTATGGACTGTTGATTAAAAATTATATAATGTTGTTCTTATTTATAAATAATGTGTAGGTTATGAAGTTTAATTTGCTGATTACGATTTCATTTTACTTGTAGATAGTAAATAATAAAATAGAATAGGCAGCAGTGGTAGAATGTGACAACAGTAATTGCTGACACATCATTACCCAAATTGTGGAATAATAATATAAAATGTATAATGCTAATTAAGATCACATTCAAAAATTCAGGATTCTGATTCACCTAATTTTTAAATAGGTAAAATAGAAATAGAAGGATTACACAAATGGTTGCCTGCTGATGATCTTATTATAAATCGGAGAAATCTCAAATGTGATTAAAGAAAGTAGACTTATTGTTAACAAATAATAAAGTACTGCTTAGTTCAGGCAGACTAATTAATTGATAAGGAGTATTAGATAAGAGTTCATTACTTCTTAAAGATGAACTTTTGACGAAAACGTGGAAATACTACTTATTGTTTTTCAGTACCTTATATTTTTAGAATTTTTTAAGGTCTGTAGATCTACACTTAATATAATAAAAGAACTAAAGATTTTTTTAGATGAGATCTATGTTTGCCTGATAAGAACAGATTTAGTCAACCTTCATTACGTAAATAAGTTTAAAAGATATGGCTGCACGATGTTCGTAAGTTTTTGGACAAATGTAATATGCGATCTGAAAGCGATAATAAGTAATAAAGCGGTAAGCAAGTTCCAGAATTATTTAAAACTTTCAATGGCTTTGTATAACTCTGGATGCAAAAGTTTGATAGGTTAATTAATAGATTCTAAAAAGCTACAAGAGTTTGCAGAGAGAACTAAAGAGAAAAAAACTAAAAGACTTTGAATGTTTATGTCACAGCGAATAGCAATCCATTCTCAACTACTTAAAACAGTCTTAAGTCATTGCAAACTGCTGACTTTGAGTCAACAATGAGTAGAGAAAGTAGACGATTTTCAATCGATCCCATATTTTTTCACATGAACATATATTTTTTAATTATGTTCATCTGCTTAGGCCAATTTTAAAGAAACATACAAAAAGGATGAAAATTTCTCAATATTGGCAAAAATTACTTCGTTGCGTATGTGGCAACTATTTGAAATTAAAATGAAATTAGGTTTAACTACTTAAAGGCTTTTAAGGTATAGTGTCTTCAGATTCTATTTTAAGAACGACTGACCAGAGAGGCCTTCTTATATATTGTAGTATAATCTAATATTCTTTTTTTTTTCTATATAATTTTTTTTTTGTATTTAGTGTTTTTATAAAATGTAAACTGTTCTCTTAAGTATAAGTGTTAATATAGGGCAACAGCATGAAATATATTTTAAATAACATCTGTAGAGATGAAATGGTGAAACATTTTATTAAGTTAAAATCCCTTGACCTAAAGGTTGACAGCCAGAACTTCCAGTTCTTCAGAACTCTAAATGAAAACAGATTCCTCATCACATGACCAAGCGATTCTTTTGTCCATATTTTACACATGAAACGAGATACCTTTTGATGTGACAGGTAACCGAATACTTTTTAATGTACCCTATAATTTGGCTCTTGGTTCTTCTTAATTTAGATATTAAAAGAGCATATTGGTTTCCAAATTATTGATTGACACATAAAAAAATTTCTTTTTAGACTAAAATAAAATGAATTTAATAAACCTAATAAAATTATAGACCCGGCTCACTGTGTTTTGTCTTGTAGGGAACTGAGGACAAAATTCATTGCTATAAAACTATATTTATTTTAATTTTAAAATGACTCTTTAACGTAACTTATATACTTTTATCAAGAACTAGAAAGCATTAAATTTTAAGAATGGATAAATGTACACATTATACAGGGTGAAATTGCTCTATTTCCATGTCAAAATAAAGTGAATTTTCATCGGATCTTGAATTATTTCTGAGGTGGGCTAATTTTGGGTCAGAAGAGAAGTAATTAACAGTATTATTATTAAACCTGTGTTAATCTGAATTCTAGAGATTTTTCTAGTATGGTGCAGTCGAGTGTATCTAAATTCTTTATGCCTTGCTTCCAGAGCATCTTCTGCCAGCTGTCCCACAGGTAATTCAGAAGATCCAATAATATCGCAGGCAACAGAAAATTTTCTGGACGGTATTTGGCATATAGTACCATGGATATAACTCTATCTATAATTTTGGGGAATAATCCAATAATGATTTAAAATTTGGTATCTCGATTTTCGAACTTGATGAAAGAACCCTTAAAATTTATGAAAACTGCCTAATTAGATTTTAATTAATACCTGTAATTTCAAAAGAAAGTTCAAAATTTTTAAAAAATATTCTGGCAGTATTACCATCGTTTGTGGATCCATACCCAGGTTTTGGCTTATCGACAATTAATCCCATTTTATATCGAAAATCGAGTTGTATTTTGTTTTTTTGTGCATTCAAAAATTTTCTTATTTTCTTCTCCTTTAACTTGCCAAGTTTTTAAATTCAAGCGACAACAAAAACAGTTGAAAATCGACTTTTTTTACTTTAAGAGGCTATATAGTTCTGAATCTATTTAATTTAGAAAAAAACGGTTTTCACTTTGCTGTTTTAACTTTGTAAGACCATTTCATCGACCTGCATTTTATTAAATTCAGGTGTCAAAAATTTTTAACAATTATTTTAGCAAATAAAATACACTATCGTAAAGGTCTTAAAAAGATAAGATAGGAAACTGAAATCCTTTTTTTTCTAAATTGAATATATTGAAAACTACAGCCTCTTAAGGTCAAAAAAAGTCGATTTTAAACTATTTTTGTTTTAAAAACAGTTTAATAAAATATGACGTATGATACGTCAAACCTCTTTAATTTTTGCATAGAACCTAAAAATAAATTAATATACAGGTTGTTTTATTAAAAAAAACATAACTTTGATATGTTTCTGCACTTTGAAACACCCTGTATATCACGAAACTAATTTTAAAAGATTATTCTGAAACTGCCTCTTATATTCCCAATTTTATGAATGTAGTATGTCGTGAATAACCCTGTATATGTATATGTTACGCTCAATAGTCCAATTTCGGGCATTGCCCGAAAAAAAATACGAAATCCTAGTTTTGAGCAAGAAATATTTCCCAAACACGAAAAAAATAATTTATACGACTTTTGACCATTACAAAAATAAACAAAACTAGTTTTGCGCAATTTAAAATGCACAGAACTAGTTTTGAATATTTCTAAATGACCAGCTCTAATTCTGCTTTTTTTATTCAATTAGCGCCAGCATCGGAATAAATTAGATATAAAGTTGGAAATGGTATTTAAATTTATTTTATTTAAATTAAAAATATTCTAACAAATACAAAATCAAATAAATAATTATTTTTTGGTAAGTATCCAGTTAATTTAAAAATATGATTTATTTAAACAAGAGCTTGAATATTGACATTTAGAATTACAGAGGACATTTTTCTTTCGACAAGAGCATGATCTGCTAATACACTTTTAATGCACATACATGAAATAAATCCTATTTTAGACCTTGATATATTGGATGATGCGGTTCTATGTGATATTTCTTTGTCGTTCTTGTCGCCAAAATTGTTGTTCTCTATAAAAATATTATTATCAGCCAACTGAAACTCGTTTCTACAAAAATGTTTTTATAAAATTCCAGACTTTGTTGCTAATTTGTAACACCCAACATCAATTGATTGAACAACTACCATTACATTTCGTGCTGCTAATCTGCCACGATCCACGTCTGGTATGCGTACAAGGACATTGTCACCAACTGAGGCTGGTTTAAATTTTTTACTTGATTGTGTGAGCATTAAATTGGCTTGTACTTCCAAACCTCTTTTAGCGTTTTCACGATTCGTAATTGTATCGCAGGAACGTTGGCAAAGAAAACATTGAAACTCTGATTCCAATTCATTGTTAACTCTTAAAATGCTGCAGGCAGCATCAATTTTTCCTTTGCACTTTGAGCAATTTTCCACGATGGTGTTAGGCTTTTGACACACAGTACATAACGAAAGTTCATTTTCGTTTCTCGTGTTTTCAATGACTATATTAACTTTTAGAAGTTTCTTCTCCTTTTTCTCTATCTTGAATAAAATCCTGTACTTCACTATCCGCCATATTTTTTAAATCGATAATAGGAACTTGCACTTCGGTATCATCCATATTATCCTTGTTGACTTTAAGAACTTGCACTTTACTATTTGCCATATTTTCCCTATAAATTATAGAAACTTGCACGTCATCTTCAACTGTTTCGGTTTCCTCTATAGATCCTATAGTATTTTGAAGTTCGTTGCTTTCATTTGACAGTTTTTCGAGATCGTCTTTAGTTTCCAGAGAAGCAACTAAATCTTGGGGCAAGTCAGTATCCTTTAAACCATTTCTCTGAGCGCAACCAAACATAGCCTCGTACGGGGATCGCTTAATTGCACTGTGGTAGCTTCTATTTTTTTTTTAACTGGACGAAACACAATCCATCGGCCCATTGTTTTGTATTTTCATCGGACATCCAACATATAAGAGCATCTCGCACATCTCTGTTACACCGTTCCACAAAACCTTGACTCTGTGAGTAGCGCGGTTTTCCATGAACGATTTTCAAATGTGGCCACTGGCATTTTAAATTATTAATGACCTGATTGGAAAATTCACGGCCATTATCAGAATGAAGTATTGACGGAGCTCCAAATAAACAAAAAATTTCTATTAGGTTTCTGGCAGTTTCTACAGCAGTTTTACTTTTCATTGGGCGTAGAACACCAAACTTAGTCAAATGGTCTTGATAGTTCAAGATGAATTTGTAGTCTCCATCTGGGTCGTTTACTTAAAATAGGCTTAACAACGATTCCCTTTCTAGGTGCCGTTTTTTTCAGTTGACATATTTCACACAGTTTTAGGTATATGTTAATAGTTTCTCTAGTAATGTTTGTGTATTTTTTCTTTAACTCTTCTTCCAATGCTGAAACAAAGTGCATGCGTTATAAAAAAATTCTAGATTGAGATCTAACGTGCCGGTACCGGTATCCCGGTAATAAGACGTTATAGGCAACCAATAACCTAAATATTAGTTTATTGGTTGCTAATAATTTTAACTAACCTTATAAGTTATTGTTAATTTTTGTCGTTATCCTACAATTTCCTGGTATTTGTTTGGATACCGGTAGCGGGAGGCATATTTACTAAATTAATTTAATATTGTACAACTCAATTACCGCCCGGACGCACCATAGCGTGCCGTCCCATTGGCTAGACAAGCCGTTAAAAACAGCTACATATTTCAGGATTCTATTGAATGATTTAGTTTACAAATTAGTTTGTGTTAGTCCAGATTGGTTTTGATTAGCTTAAGTTAGTTTTTTTGATTATTCGACACGCTAAATCAAAACAAACCAGATCAAACCAACTTAAGGCAATCAAACCAACCTGAACTAACCCAAACTAATTTGTAAACTAAACCAGCCAATAGGATCTTGTAATATGTAGCTGTTTTTAACGGCTTGTCTAGCCAATGGGGCGATAATTGCATTGTACAATATTAATATTAGATTTAGTACATAATTAGTGTTGTTCCGAGACATACCTTTATGCCGTTTATGACCTGTAGAAATATGTGCCTGGTGAACGATAGGAAACACTTCATCCGTGGAAACAAAATATAGTATGGCATCAGAATCTTCTTTGCGTTTTTTAATTAACTTTTCCACGCCAATTATACTTATTATATCAAAACGCTTTATTCTTCTGTACTGTTTAGCAGATAGGGGTTTTGATTGGGCTTTGCACAAATTTGCCTCCTTTACATCATTAAGTATAGTGAGGTAATGATCTTTCCCCATAAGATTATATTTTTGAGTACCATTGAGTACGCATTTTTAATAATAATAATAATAATAATAAATATTTTTTATTTGCAAACTCAACATAACTACATAAAAAAAGAGAAAGAAATACACATTTATTATTTTATGCAAATAAAAGGCCGACAAATTTAGAATTCTGCCAAGGTAGATTCTGGTCTTTAACATTGTGGCCAAAACTTAAAAAAACTAACTAGAAAAAAAAACGTTGAAACGCTTGTAACAGACTAAGTTTAATTATACACACCTACCCAAAAAATTTAGAACATTAACATTAACATAGTACCTCTCACAAAAAAAAAGAAAAACACGCACATTAGTTACCCACACTAAACACAAATTTTCAGTCTCCACCTATACCCAAACTAACAATATTGACCCTTCAATATTTTACGCAGACAGCTGCTGACTCATCAGACGCACCATCATTCCTCTGCGAAAAGTCTGAACAGACACCAAACCCAACTCAAAATTTATGCCCAAAGCGTTCATCTGATATGCAAAATTATAGCAAAAGGACCTTTTAAATAATTGAGTCTTATGTCTTGGAATATGAATTGTGTTTCTTCTTAAGCCCAAATGGTGAACATCATTTCTAAAAGTAATCTTAAAGTATAGGTAAGGTGGACTGCGGTATTTAAGAATTTGATAAAAAAAAGTAAGTGAATGAGCAACCCTACGATTTTGCATATTTAACCACCCCAGCTCGGAAAGTCTATGGGAAACGCGATTATGTCTGCGTATGCCAAAAATTAGGCGATAACATGAGTTCTGAAGCTTTTGCAATCGGCACCTGTCATTATAGTCTAGGCACCAACCGTAAACAACATCGCAATAATTGCATTGTGACAGCACTAAAGAGTCACACAACATTTTTTTAATATCTTCACTTAGATAATGCCTATGCAAGTAAATTAATTTTAAAGCAAAATCCCCTTTTTTTAAAAAACATTAGAAACGTGTTGATAAAATCGCAAATCACTATCCACTATTAAGCCCAAACTTTTGCAATTATCTACAACAGGAATATTAGCATCACCCATCTTAATATTAATAGTGTTGCTGTTTAAAATATGGTTAATTTTTTGCTTATTACCAATAAACATTACAGACGACTTAGAAGGGTTTAATTATAGAAAATGCTTTGAAGAAATATCACATATGGCTTGTAAGTCTTGATTAATTTTTGCTTCCGCATTTTTAGCATCTTCTGGCAGAAAAGAGTAATACAACTGAGCATCGTCGGCATAAAAATGGTAAAGGCAGTTTTTTAAATAAAAATAAAATCTAAAAGTATAAATAATAAAAAATAAGGGTCCTAAAATACCACCCTGAGGCACGCCATTATCAACTTCCAAGGGTTCAGATACATTTTCCTCTATCTTGACTCGCTGCACCCTACCGCTTAAATAAGAATTAATGAAATTAATAGCTTTATCAGAAAAACCTATATAGTGAAATATAGACTTTAAAATTTCGTGATTAACAAAATCAAAGGCTTTCGTATAGTCCAATAGAACAAGGGCAGAAATCATACCATCATCCCTAAATCTTATGATGTCATCAATAACATCCGCCATTGCTGAAGCACAACTGAAGTTCTTTCTAAACCCAGACTGTTTAGGGGGCAAAATATCATTAGCATTTAAAAAATTTTGAATTTTAGTTTCTATGAAAATATAGGCAGAATGCTAATGGATCTAAACTGATTAAAATTTGTTGGATTATTTACCTTTGACAATGGCATCACAAAGGCCTCTTTCCAACATTTGGGAAAATAGCTGCTTTCAATGCATTTATTAATTATATGCAATATAAAAGGTATTATAAAAGGGCAGCACATATGAATTAATGTTATATTAAGATTGTCGATACCAAATGCTTTGGATTTAATGCTAAATAAAATAGAACATATATCATTATAACTCACTGTACGAAATAAAAATAAATTTGAAACGGGCAAGGAATTATTTTTATAAAAATTAATTATTTCCTGACTATTATCGCTGCTAGGTACCTTACTGCTGTCAACAAAATAATTGTTGAAAATATCGGGATTCTTAAAAGCTCCAGGAATCTGTTTTTGCTTACAAGATAATATTTTTCTTAATTCACTCCATTTTTCCCCATATGTACAGTTCCTAAATTTATTTCTATAAAAAGCTTTTTTTTCTGCTCTAACGGCTGTGGTGGTATAGTTCCTAAGTTGCTTGTAATACTCCCACTTTGCAGGCAATTTACTTGTTTTAGTCAGATCTTCTTTAATAAAAACACCAGTGTTTTTAAGCATTTTTCTATTTTTAAGTACCGCCGATCGAACATCATCACTTGAAAACCGCACAAGCACTGCTGGCGGTTTACGGCCAGGAATTCTTTGCGAAATTCTGTAGCATTTCTTTAATTCGGTGGTATTGATATGTAAATTAAGTTTATTATTTAGCAGGGATAACACATTTTCTCAGATGTTTTCGTGTTGTTCAGCTTTTAAACCAAAAATCCGAATATTGTTGCTGCGCATGATTTGTTCAAGATTCTCTATCTGGGACCGGAGTTGATTGTTTTCGTCCTGTAGCTCAGTCCATCAGTTTTTAGGGTTGATATTTCTTTGTTTTGGGATTCTAGCTGTTTTTTGAACTTTTGTCCTATTAATGCAGCTACTTTTTCTGCAACATCCGATAGAAATTTATCGTGAAAAACACTGGAGATAATGGATTTTATCTCTCTTACGTCAGTTGTTGACAAACCCATATTTTGGCGGGAAGCGATGTTGGCTAAAAAACCAAGAAAATTGGCACAAAACAGAACACACACTACACAAAAACAGGTCAGTCGTCAAAAGAGGTTACTCTTCACCCCTAATATCACTTATGTATTAAAAAAAACCTTTAAAACCACTAATTAGGAGGATTTTTGAAAAACACCACGTCTTGTCTATTTAAGCGCCATCTTTCTAGGTTCTATAGAGGTAAATGGTTAACTATCGTACTTAAAATAATTGTGATATTTATAATTTCACGAGCACAAACGAAATAAATTCAAAACAATAACATAAACATAACCCTACTTTTTAGCTGGGTTTGGGAGGTTTCAAAATAAGCAAAAATAGTGCTGATAACACAGAAATATACAGAACTAGTTCTGTTCATTTCATATTGCGCAAAACTAGTTTTGTTTATTTTAAAATGCTCAATAGTCGTATAAAATATTTTTTTCGTGTTTGGGAAATATTTCTTGCTCAAAACTAGAATTGCGCATATTTTTCAGGCAATGCCCGAATTCGACTATTGAGCGTAACATATATATCTTAATTCATCCTGTATTAAATTTAATTACATGCAATAATAATATTTTACAAAATCTTTAAGGTTACACTTAAATGTGTATACTTACGACATACGTGCCTGCCTTTAAAGTAAATAAATAAATATTGTAGTCTTGGTACTTCAAAAAAAAAGGGGGAGGTGGTTAGAGGGTGGCTTTTTTTTAAATTTGTAAGGTATAAATTCTTCAAAACATAGTAACTTTAATTGTGTTTATTGGGTTGAGTGAAAAGCAGGCCAAGCCTTTTTTGCTAGCTACTATAATAACACTATTTATTTAAACAATTTTATATGCAATTAATAAAGTTTTTGGGAAAATACAAAAAAAAAAGAAAATTTCCGCAAAATGCGATATATACCGTTCAATTGTAAACATTTTTAAGAGTTTATAAGAAAAAAATTCCTAAACAATTTTTCACAGTTTTTTGTAATCCTTAGATAAAAAGAAACAAAAAAAATTGCCAATTTTATAATTTTTTTTCCATACTGCCGCTAATTGAATTTTTATTTATATTTTAAAATGTTGTTTATTGTTCCAATAATAACTAAAAAAATTAACTTTTATTAATTATCGTCCTTTATAGGTATTTCCCTAAACGTAACGCTATAAAACTTTTAAAAATCTGTACTGTAAATTTTGAATTTTGTCCATTGTACAAAACACTATGCGTCTGTCTTATATAATTTTCTTAAAAATTGTAGAACAACTTGTAAAAAAAAAGAATTGTTAGATTCTTAACGAAATATAAAAGCCTTTGAAATATAATTTCTGATTTATAATTTCGGCTTAAATATGGAAGGTCCACATAGGATGTAATAAAGTGTTTAATATCTCATATATAGACAATAGTGAAGCTTGTCTATGCCTATTTTAATATTATTTAATATAGTTTGCTATAAGACAATTCTTGGTGCCCTATGGTTTACGCGATAAAATATTCGATTTAATGAAAAGTTATTTATCGAACAGAAAACAACGTGTTAACGTTAAGGGTAATTTAAGCTGTTAAGTCCTCTGTATTTTACTATTTATATGAATGATATGCTTGAATTTAATATGAAAAAAAATCGACTTTTATGCGACCTAAAATATAAGTTTTATACAAGTATCAAAAATTTATTAAAGTAATATACTAACCTGTCAAATAATGCCCTATCACTTTGCCTTTCGCTGATCCGCGTCTGCTGCTGCATTTCTTTTTTAATTTCCAAATGCCTCTGATGGCATTTTTCTCTCAATAAACTATAATTCATCCACTTAAACTCACTCGGTAACGGTTTTCCATCCATAACTCTTAACGTAAGATTAGCAGTATTTACTAAATTCGTTAACTCCTTTTTAAAAGTTCTTAAAAATGATTTTACTCTATGCTTTTGGTGTCCAAACTCGCAGTCTATTAGTGTATGATTTTCGTTGCCGTAAATTAGTTCTATGAGGCTCTTTCCATTGCTGACTTGTCTGAACGATATTTGGTTTGAAGCCCTAAAAAAGAAAAACGCTAGTTATTGCTTTAAAATGCAAAAAAAGAAAGAAAGAAAGAAAATGTGCTATATTACGTAAGAATAATCTTGTGTACAAGCATCCTACAAGCTAAAAAAAAACAAAACAAAAATACAATTTCAAAAATTGACAAAACAATGAACAAAATTAAACACAAGAGACAAAACTTTTTGAACATACTTGAATTAAAGATAACTAAATAAAACAATCAATTACTAAATAAAGGTAAACTTGTTGACAAAACCAGAGAAGAAAAAAGGAAAAAAAAACTTTCCAACATGTCCAAGGTTAAAACCTATCATTAAAAAAGTCATCCGGGTTATAATATGCCTTGGCCAATAAAAGCGTCTTTAATTCTCTTTTAAATTTCTTAACATCCGATATATGTCCAACACATAGAGGAACATGATTGTAAATTTTTTTACTTATGTAAATTAATGAGTTTTTGGTATAATTAATAATTATGATATGTAAATATAGAAATGTATTAACTTTATCATTATTAACATGCTAAATGCCATGGGACTCATATTTGCGTCACAGAATTTTTTTTTACTAGTCATATCCGTGTCATATGTCGAAATGCGGTTTTAAAGCTGTGTACCGTTCCTGCGCCACAGCGACTATATAATCTTACGGGAGAGTAATGTGCATGGTCTGGTGAAATAAAAATATGTTAAGCGCATTAACTCAAAAAAATTTAAAAAATATTTTCCCGGCCTTGGCATTTTTTTTGTGTATAGATTTAAGCATTTTAATTTGTATGTAATTATTTTGTAAATTTAGATTTTAGATTGATTTATTTGTGTGCTTATGTATATAGTAATAGCTTGTATTTTTATTTTTTGTGCTTTTTTAGAATTTTATGATCAGTTTGTGAATTAACGAATAAATAAATAGTTGTTCCTTTTCTGCTATATCTCGACTTTCATCTCCTATGAGTTAAGATTTGGCGAAATCTAGGTTAATGGTAAAATATTCTTGTATGTTACGATTTCAGATTTTTCATTTTCCTAGAACTTTTATTTTTTTTTTTTTTATTTGAGGAGCGACTTATCAAAGCGCATTACGTCACCTAAATGCTGTTTCTCAATAATGAGCGAAAACGATTTACAGCTAAACCAAAATGGTTTAGAGTAAAACAATGTTTAAAATCGAGAGTTATACATCCGCAGATATAAAAAATTACGTTGTTCAAATCAAAAATAGCAGAGGTTTTTAAAAAAAGTAATAAAATTCTAGGACAAAAAGCGCTTTGATTCATCATATAGGACAAAATGCGTTTTGATAAGTCATTTCTCTAAATATGGAATTTGAAATAATACCTATTTTTTAGTCAGAATTTATTATTTTACGTTTTTTTTATTAGTATTTTAACAACAAATAAAAATATAAAACCTATTTAGGGGTTTTTAATAAAATTCAATGCAGGAGAAAGATTTATTTATTAAAAAAAACAAAAGCTTTTATTTTTATATTTCAGATATGCTTTAGATCCTTTTCTTCCTTAAGATAAAGACACTCTTCTTTCAGATTGTCAGCGTCGTCTGTTACCTCCAAATTTTCTTAAAACACCTTATTGTAAAAACGGAAGGTGGATAGTGGAATAATTTCTTCCCAATTTAATCCAAATCTTTTTTCTAAAAGCATACATATATCATTTTTCTTTTCGGTATTTAAATTTATATTCTTTTTCGGTTTTATATTATTAGTCAGGGGTCGAACGGAACGCACTTTCAAGTCTTTATTGAAGCTATAACCTCTCTTGCAAATTGATATAAACGGTTTGAGGTGTCGTCGTACCGATATGTTGGCTCAAGTTTAATTTTAATCTCTATCCCTTTATTAGTTCTTAATTTTTGAAGAAAGATTTTTCATTTCACTTATTCCTTCAACTTTTTTAAGAATTTTAGTTAAATCTTTATAATCTTTTATATGTCAATCGGTTCCTAAAATTTTGATATCTGCAACCTCTTTATAAATTCTGTGGTATCCACTAGGGTCACGAATTTCTTCAACTCTTTGCATTTTCTTTTCAACTTGGCCAAAGACTCGATCCGGTGGTAAGTATGAGTGGCCGCGAACTAGAAAGAAACAAGTTATATTTTCTACGTATTGCGGAGACTCTTTAAGCAACCAATAGGCAAGAGCGTGCATGACATGTTGGTTAATGGTATCATCCAACTGAATATTCTGCAAGAAGTTCGTTAAGGCTGAGCTTATTTTCTCAGATTCCCGACCAGCATGTGTTTCGTCCCATACATAGAACTGCGGATGTTTCATTTCGACATCTGTTAAAACAATAAAAAGATACCTGGCGTGCATAAAAACACTCTCCAATAGTAAGGTTTGGGTAAAGGCTGGACTTGCTGTAAGTCAAACACAGACGTGACACTGCTGTATGGTTTAGCCTTCATCAGTTCATGAAAAGCCTTAGCCTTTGTCTTGTGAATAGTCAAACAGGCAATTAAATGTTGCTTTTCTTGCACGCCTGCACAGGATTGTATCGCAGATCTAGTTCTTAAACAGTAGCTACAAGTATCACAAGCCGGTGAACCGAAACCCAAGTTAAATTTTGTTGAGAAGATTTTTGAAAAAAATTTCTTTTTAACCCTAAGGTGTCCCTCCACGCTATCATTGTACATTTTAAATAACTTATTAATAGTAAGGGTAGAAGGCAGATAAAGTCTTTTATTTTTATTCTTAGCATTATGGCTTTCACATGCTTTTAACTTCGAAATAAATTCATCACTTTTAATGACTTTAAACAGTTTTTCTGCAGATAAACTGTACTGGTGGCGCTGCCAAGCAGTAAATGGACATAATGCGAAATGAAGCGGTTAAAAGTCAGGACATAATGCGGTTTTATGTGTATGACAGATTTTGCCTTTAAATTACTATGGAATAAAATTCGATTTGCTACATTCTCTCTATGGGTATGCCTGCATCGGCACTTTAAACTCATTTTTGTCCTAGATTGGACAAAAATTTTAAAAATTTTTTAGCTTAAAATTCTTAAACATTTTTTGCTAATGGAAAACTTCACCAATCAAGAATTGGCGCATATGCATTTGGCATACGGAGCAACAAACTGCAATGCACGAGCAGCATTGCGGTTGTATCATGAACGTTCTCCCGAACGACAGCATCCTGGATACAAAAAGTTTATTGCGGTTCATCGGCGGCTCGCTGAGACAGGCATGTTTAAGACCAAGATGCATGATACTGGTGTTGCTCGAACCTTAAAAGGGGTGCTTCAGCGAGTTGCCGATGAACCATCAAATAGCACACGTGACGTCGCTAAGAATATGAATGCGAGTAATGCTTCTGTCTGGCAGGTACTGCACGAGCAACAACTCCATCCTTACCACTTCCAGAAAGTTCAAGGTATGATAATCAGCTGCAGTCAGCCGATTATCATCCTAGAGTTAAATTTTGTCGATGGCTTCTGGATCACATCATTACACAACCAAATTTTTTACGATATGTTTTGTGGACCGATGAAGCCTCTTTCACAAGAGACTGTATTTTTAATAGTAGGAATCGCTATGTTTGGGACGACGAAAATCCTTATGCAATTTTTCCAAGAAAACATTAGAATCGTTGGTCTGTTAACGTATGGGCAGGCATTGCTGATGATTATTTAATTGGGCCATACCTTCTACCGGAACGGTTAACAGGACCACTAAACGTTAGACAGTAAATGTGGTTTCAGCATGATGGCGCTGGCTCACATTGCTGTACAAGTACGCGAGTATTTGGCTCAGCGGTTTGGGCACCGTTGGATTGCCAGAGGTGGAGCAGTTTCTTGGCCTCGGGTGACCTAGGGGTCACCCGATTTAACGTCGCTCGATTTTTTCTTGTGGGGACAGGTAAAGTCTTTAGTCTACGAAACTCCAGTAGAAACAGAGCTAGACTTAATTGGACGAATAACAGCAGTATTTGAAATCATTCAAAACGAGGATCAAATTTTTAGTGTAATCCGCCGAAATCATGTGCGGCTTTTAAATCGGTGTATTGAGGTTGGAGGAAGACATTTTGAACAATTGTTGTGATGGTATCATATACAAAAGGTAAAAATAAATGCATCAGATCCTATTTAGGTAATTAATATTTTTTCTAAATTTAAACGCGTCTTAGAGCCGTAGTCGCGTAGTGACACTTTTTCGGACATGGGTTCCTATACTCAAATGGATTCTACTGTTGCACTGAACAACCCCTAGAGGTTTGATCCCATAGTTCTGAAACACCCTGTATTTTATTTTCTATAATCCTGCTATTGATGTCTTTTTTACCTTATAGAATGGACTTGATGTAATTTCATTTCACAACATATTATATAGCTTCCTCTAGTCTAGGTCCCATATAGTATATGTGTTTCTGACGTAAGGTATGTTTAGGATTTTGTAAGATTACAAGATTTTGTGCACCCATTCTGGTATTTAGCCCATAATCAATTTGTTTTTTATAAAATTATGATTTAAGCATTAACCATACAGTTACCTTAATATGAAGTTTTTCAAGTAAAAGCAGGTCGCTTTCCTTGAAGACAAGTTCTGTAGGATATCTTCTGTTGTTAAAAATCATAATTTTAATTATCCATTTCTGTGTTATTTTTAATTTAGATAAAACAGTGCTACCCTCATTTCCCCAGACAACCCAACCATAGCTTAAAATTAATTTAGTTAAGGCAAAATAAACTGATTTTAATGTTTGCAATGATAAAATATTTTATAATTTATAAAATTTAAAAATAATCTTTTACATATTTAATTTGTGTTTTTACCACTGACTATTATTGCTGTATCATCAGCAAAGTAGTAAACTTCAGGTTCCTTCACCACTGACATTATACCGTTTATATACAAACTAAATAGTAGTGTAGGGAGGACGGTTCCTCGTGGCATTCAGATTTCAGTTTGGTGTTTACTGTTTTCTCCTGAAATGCTTACCCATTGTTTTCTTCCTCTAAGGTAGGATTTAATTAGGTTGTTAGGAACACCTCTAATGCCCATATCCTCTAAGCGTGATAGGAGAACTGGGTGTATCACTGTGTCGAATACCTTCTGGAGGTCCAAAAAAATACCTAAGACTTTTTCTCACTTGTTTATATTTTGTAGTATTTTCTCAGTTACCCTGCGTTATTCTCCGTATTTGACCCTTCTCTAAATTCGAATTGCTTATCATTTATTACTAATTTGTTATTTTCAAGGTACTTTACTAGATTTTATTTGATGAGTAACTTCTATTTTAGGAACAGGATTTAAGAAAAAACTTAACAAGTGTTTTTGTATATTCGCACAATAGTCGTTATTTTGTTGAATTTTATCACATAATTTTTTTGGAATATTAATAAAATAGTTATTAAATTCATCAGCTATCAATTTCTTATCTGTTATTCCTTCATTTTGGCTATCTTTTAGGCATTAAATTTCTTGTTTATATACCTGGTCACCGGTGGCCTCCTTTATAACTTTCCACATTTTTTTGGGATCATGTGCATTTTTTGTTTGTGATTTATAATACATATATTTTGTATGTATAACTAGTTTGCTAAGAGTTATTCTATATAGTTGATATTGATTTAGGAGATTTATATTATTTTTGTTTATAGAGCAAAGTTTTTTTAGTTTATCTCTATGCTTTATAGAGTTAATGAGTCCACCAGTGATCCACGGTTTAAGTTTTTTATTTTTATTTCTTATTATAATTGATTTTGTTGAACATTGAACCACATGTTTTACTTTATCTAAAAAAGGTTTGCACAGACATTAACATCCTCCGATCCCAAGACTTCATCCTATTCTGCTTCAGATAAAAGGTTACCAATGTTATTGTAGTCAATTTGCTCATAGTAGTTTTGTTTTTGTTCGGCATTACTTGATTGTGTTTTAATGCTTAATAGGATGGAGTCATGATCGGTAAGACTATATCTGTAAATTAAAGACTTAAGAATACCAAAATATGAGTTTTTGCACCTAATCAAGCAATGATCTAAGCATGACTTTGAATTACCTGATATTTTTGTTGCTTTATCAATAGTACTGACAAAGCCATAGCTGTGAAGTAATGAAATGTAGTCAGTTGTAGGTTCACACTCTGTTGCAAAAAGAACTATATTTATATCATCTAACAACACTTGAATTATCCCTGGATTTACTTTGGATATTTGATTATTCATTAATTATATTAACTATATCATTCATTACTAGCTTCCAGAGCCTTTAACGAACAAGGCATTTCCCGTTGGATTTCCTAACCTCTGTATTTTCTTTATTAAGAGTGTTTTTAAGATTATGAAATTCATCTACTTTTGACTGGAGTCTTTTCTGTTGCAGGACGAAAAGTCTTCTGCAGTCCATTCCATTGCCAGTTTCCATGCTTCTTTGTCTTGTGCCTACTGATGCCACGCTCTACCAATCCCCTCTTAGTCATCATCTAGCCAACGTTTGTGTGGTTTACCAACACTTATTTTGTGCAGCCCTGATCTTCGTTGTTTTATGCAGTACCTTGTTTACCTTGATTAATTTTGACGGTCGACATATCCAATCTAGTTCTATTTTAACTGGGATATACGTGTTATCAATCAAATCAAATCAAATCGTTTATTTTTATCGACATCATAACAATGTATAGGAATTGTCAATAAAAAACTACAATGCTAATAAAAATAGTAAAAAATTACAAGATATAAGGGAAACAAATTTAATAAAATTTTGTCAATAAATCTACAGTTAAAGAACTCTGTCAACGAGTAAAAAGGACAGTCAGCTAGCATAGTCCTAAGAGCTCTCTTAAAAGTTGGAAAACTCTTAGCTCTCTTTATACTACATGGAAGATGATTAAAAATTTTAAGAGATGTAATTTCCGGACCATCCTGTACCTGCGAGAACCGAGTAAAAGGGATGTATAACTTATCTGCATTTCGAGTTTTATAAAAATTAGGATCTTCAGATCTCATGTGGTTGGAAAGATTTTTATGCACTTGACATGCGTACTCCAAGATATAGATGTTAATTATAGTTAGGATTTTTTCTTTTTTAAAAGTACCACGGCAAATTTCCCTGAAGGAAAGTCTAAACATCGTACATACGTACAATGCGCTTTTGATTTATTAGCACTCTCCCAGTACTGGAGGAATTACCCCAAGCTAATAAGGCATAGGATAGAGTGGAATGCACTGAGACATAATAAAAGCTTTTAAGTGTATATGCATCCACATAGTCTCAAAGCTGCAAGATGGCATAATTGCTGCGGGATAATCTACTGCACACAGATTCCACCTGAGGATCCCACGATAGATGTCTATCAATTACAATTCCCAAAAATTTCGCGGAGTGTTGTTGGATGATGCTACTTGATGACTTCTCTCTAAGAAGAAGTAAGCTCTAGTCCTGAATAGCTCCAAGCGGAGTGAAAATAATGAAATTGGGTTTTTTCAACTTATTCAAACAAAGACCATTTTTCTGGCACCACCCCGTAATATCAGCTACTAGACGTGGTGGCTTTTGAGTGGATAGTCAGTACCTGAGACAATTGCTGATGTATCATCGGCAAAAAGTGTTATGTAGCTGTCATTAACCAAGAGAGGCAAATCATTATTAAAAAGTCAAAACAAAATGGGCCCAAGAACATTACCTGTGGAACCCCAGAGAGTTCAGACCTGAGTCCAAACTGATGACATGACAGTATAGTAAAAGAATCTAAAAACGCAATAAGTCTACTTTTAAAAGATTTTTCGAAGACCTTTGAGAATGCAGACAGTAGAGGAATAGGCCTATAATCTATAATTACCCACTTCTGCTGCCACCCCTTTTTTATGAACAGGAAAGACAATAGCTGTTTTTAGCTCTTTAGGAAAATATCCAAACTGAAATGATAAATTCAGAAGATAGGAAAGAGGAGAGATAATATGCTCAGCACATACTAACAATAAGTAACAAGATACCTCGTCTACACCAGATGACTTTTTCCTGGAAGGAGAAGGTTTTATAATCTCAAGTGTTTCACCTTCAGTGAGAGGGAATAGAAAAAGAGATTGAGATAAACTGTTGAAAGGCACATTCAAACCCATGGGTGCCTGAAAATAATCTGTGACCTTTCGCACTGACTCTACAAAAAAATTATTAAATGTATTAGCAATATTGAGGTTGTCAGTAACTTTCTTTCCATTATCAGTAAACAAATTAGGAACACACATTGTTCCGCGACTTAAGAAGTTCGTTTTTGAGTTAATAATTTCCCACGAGGGTCGAGTTTATAGCGTTAGAAGTAAGCAACTTTGTTGAATTATAGGCTTTTATAGCATTTACGATATTTTTTCTATGTACCTTCAATCTCCTTCTATAGAATGTCAGTAACTCATGGTCATGAACGGTCTTTAGTTGAGCATGAAGTAGTCTAAACTGTTTGCCCTCATTAATTATTATCAATGGTGTTATCCACTAATGGATACCACGTTATGATACTACGTATTATGTTCCTCGACTTTACTTCTTTGTTTTCTCTCTTTACTAACTATTTTTCTTACAGATCTGCAAGTTGTAATGTTCGGTAAGACGTGCTTTGGGAGTTGATTCTACTGTCCTGCACTTTTTTTCCATAGCATAGCATTCCAAGGAGTCCTGATATAGCGACGTTCTAGGCGTCTGCAGATGCACTAGATATTCATGTGCAGTAGATTCAAGAGTAGATTCGCATCTATAGTTCTAGGTGGAGTTATATGGGTCAGTTTGGTAAATCATTTACCGTAATGGTATCGCTAAAACGAAGTCAGGTCTGCCACATTCCTTGTATGTACCAAACGGTCCAAGCTACTAGTTATCTCAAATTCAAATTATTCATTCATACTAGTTACATTTTTAAATGCATTACATATGTCAAAGCCGTAGAACAATTCAAAGGATTGAAAACAAAATACTAAAATTATCAGACGAATTATTTACATAATATACTACATCGTAACGTTATTTTTTGTTGTTACTAGTTAAAATTTATAGTAAAATAATATATACATATAAGATAATTGACAAAAGTACATTTATACAAGTAGATTAAAATGTTTTTGTAAAATGTCTGTAAATGTATAAAATGCGTTCTTTTATATTTCTTTAAAAATTTTTAAAACTTGCATGTAATTTATAGTAATGCATTTAATTTTTAACACTGTTGTATATAATTATACACAAAACTAGAGCAAAGATTTTCAAATTATCGCTAATGTATTTCTTATTGTGTGGCCATAATCAATCAATATTTTTTTAACGTATATGGGCTACTTACAACTTTCATTACTTTACTAGTAATTACCACTATATCTGCGCTAGACTGTGTGGGTAGTCCTCTAGTCTCGCAGCTTATCTAAACACCTTTCTTTACGGTATGTCCAGCACGCTAGTAATGGCATGTATTCTTATGGTAATTAGCCCTAGGTGCGCTACTAATTAGTTAGTAAAAATTCTGAATTATTGTATTTACTCTTTGGTTTATCAGGTTTTTTTATAATAGATAATATTAGGTAAGATAGTAAAGCGAAAGCGGGAAGGAGTAAATTAGAAGTGCAATAAATCTTATTATTAATGTTTAACAAAATCTTGTCAATTTAATGGTGTTTAAAAAACTTTTTAATTTTGCTTTAACAAATTTATTTGCCACATGGAGGGTTCTTATTTAATTATTTAATGTAGTTTTAAATTAACTAATAATTATGAGTTTTAGTTGATAATTTAAAAAAAGTTGTTACTTTAAGTTAATCAGTTAAAAAAATTTGATATGTGGGAAAAAGGAGAAGAGAAGACAAAAATTGAAAAAGAAGCTTTGTTTATTATTTAATTTTAAAAGTTCTGCAAGTACTTTTAAAGTATTTAAAAGTAATATTTTATATTAAAGGTGGCAGGGTGCTAAGGGGGCGGGCTCTCATCATACAAGAAACTACAGCTCCACCACAACCCTTAGTTGCACAGGGTCATCAAACACCAACCAGGATCCAGCCTGCTGAAGATTGTGTGCAGGAAGCTCAGCCAGTGCTCACTCAAGCAGGGTTACCGAAACAGCGCTTAAAATGGACATGTGCCATAAAAGAATCTATAATGCGTATTTTCTTAAAGTTAACAAATCTGGGGCAACAGATAATTGGCTACAGATAACAGCTACATGCCGAATTCTGCAGACAATATCCAAAAAATGAATGTGACTGAGCAGAGAGTCGCTGACCAATACCGCGTTATTCTTGGTAACAACTTGATCCCAGAAACGCGAATTAACTCTATTAAAAGGAAAATTGCAGCAAAAATAAATGATCAATAGGCCTTAAATGAAAGAGGGGTAATTTTCAGGACAATGCCGACCAAGAGAGAACAGAAACGGAAGAAAACTGACACTCGCCAGACCTACCACCATTACCAGAAGTGATAATAAATAAAGAAACCCAAAATGAAGACCAGAATAATGAACATAATGATGAAGTGCATTCTAAACTTAGAACAGAGTTTAGAAGGGCAATGGCAGAGTATTAAGGCACAAACCCCTCAACAAGACCAGCTCTTCCTAGAGTTAACTCCGCAAATTGGTCATTCTTCTTAATGCTGCCAACATAATTATACCTAATTATACTGTTACAGTTACGACACTTGAACAGCTTCATCTGATAATCTACTGTGCGGCTACGGCTGTTATTAAAACCCCAGGATTAAAAATAATAAGTATCCAGCAAAGTGTTACACGTAATGAAAGACCACACCGCCAAGGGAAAGGAGACTACAAAAAAAGATTGAAGATATTAGGAAAGACATTGGCCGGCCAATGGAATATATCGGAGGTATAACAACCAAAAAAGTACAAAAAAGAGTAGAGGAAATAATGCGTCAGACCCAACAACATACACAGCAGGATCCAGAAAACTGTACTCCGGAACAAGGCCTAGACACCCTTAAACAAAAGCTATCTATTTTTTCAGGTGGCTTAAGAAGGTATAAATCTAGTAATAAAAGGAAACAAGATAATTTACCTTTTGAGCTCTCAAAGAATTAATTCTATCGAAAGCTTAACGACACTTCTCCAACAAACACCGCCATTTACCCTACTAAAGAAAATATCGAGGAGTTGTGCATCGTTGACTAGGGCACTCAATTAACAATACCTAGTGAATGCAACCTCGACACTGAATGGCTGAAGAACAAGCAAAGAGCTAAGCATATAATCCAATGGCATTTTTACCATTATTAGTTGCCGAAGTGGTCACCGTCATAAAAAAAATTACATAACTGGAAAGCTCCAGGTCCAGATTACGTACAAAATTACTGGATTAAGAAATTGTGGTCACCCTCTTGTCCAAGGACTACCAAAACACTCAAGATTCGGCTAAATATCGGCCAATAACATGCTTACCCACAAAAGCTTTTAATGCAGTTCCACATAAATAGCTTATTAACGTACTTAAATTGTACAAAATAGATATCCACATAATTGCCTTTTTAGAATTTGCTATGGCATCTTGGCGAACATTAATAAAACTCCAGATGCCTAACGGTAACTTCATTGGAACTAATATGATTCCTATTGGTAGGGGATATTTCAGGGAGATTCCTTAAATTTACTTTAGTTCTGCCTTGCCATGAACCCACTTTCGAGCCAACTCAATTCTACTAGGTACGGATTTGGCCTAAAGAAGGATAATAGAAAACTAACATGAGTAAACTATCTACTTTATATGGATGACTTGAAAATTCTTGCAGCAACACGAAATCAACTAGATCAGATGCTTAAAATAGTGGAAAAAATTCTCTAATGATATAGGAATAACACTATTAAGGGTAAACTACAACCAGATGACTTTTAAACAGAAAACGTTCAGATAATTAATGCTATGGACGAAGAATCCTACAAATATCTAGGAATAAAGCAGGCGCAAAGAATAGATCATAGAACTATAAAGAATGAGCTGACTACTAAGTTCACTACAAGAATGCGACGACTTCTTAAAACAAGTCTTAACAGCAGAAACTTATTTAAAGCTATTAATACATGGCCATTAGTACAGTCATGGAGTCGTCATGGAGTTCATTAACTTATTCTTTTGGTATTATAGGATGAAATGAAATGGACATCGAAAATTGACAAAGAAAGGCTAGAACACTCCTAATGAAAGCAAATAAGCATCATCCGCGGAGTGCCGTAGAACGAACTATGCTATCTCGAAATATGGGAGGAAGAGGAATGACCGACAAAGAGAAGCAGTTAACTCAGAAAATTAATAACTTGTGTTCCTTATTCTTAAGAAAGGCTTGTTTTATTTATTTTATAGTGGACTGTATATAAGGCCTCGTTCGGCCACTCTAACGTTAATAACACCAGGTATTACTAATATAAGTGTTTTTATTTTTAAGTTGGGTTCAAAGTGTAAATGTGTTGAATTGATGAAAGAAAGTTAACGACTTGAATATGGTGTTTTTTTTCCGGTTTATTGTGATTTTCTTTCTTTAGTTTTTGTTTTAATTTTTTTTTTCAGTTCATGTATCTTGCATTTTTTATGTTGTTTATATCGGGGAACTCCATATTATATTATTTTCCTTTCAAAATGCTTTTCAAAAAACTTACGCTCTCTGTGTATTATTTATTTTTTGGGTTATTAGTTATTTAGTTTGTAGTATTAAGATTCTCAATCTTCGGTATTTGAGTCTATACAGATGGGAAGGACAAGGCCTATATTGTATATCTTTTTTACTCTCACTCTATTAAAATTATAATAATATAATGATGTAATTATATTTTACTCAAGGATGTAATCTTATATCTTGTGAATATTATTTAAATAGGCCAAGGTGCACCTATGCAATAATGTTTAGTCAAAGCATAGTGAGTGCTGCTGTTGTGATATGCGTTTTGTTTCAATTAAATTTATGTTTTGAGAATGTATGGTTGATAGTTTGTATTAAATATTTGTCAGTTTTAGTGTCATGGCGAAGGGGGTGGGTGGATGTGCGTGGGTCAGGATATTTTTTATGGGGTGATGGCGGTTAATACAGCAATACGAGCGGTTAATCAGCAAGATAATTTGATTAATCAAGATTATAAGAGGGTAGGTATGAATTTTACTGTTGCGCATTCTAATATTCGATCGATGAATACCGGATTTGACGAATTTTTAAATTATGTGTTTGATTACGACTTTGACATTTTGGGACTGTCAGAAACGTGGTTAACTCCTGAGCATGATAGCAGTAGCTTCGAAATTCCTGGATACAAACTTATTAGGAGAGATCGAGTAGGAAGGGGTGGAGGCGTAGGGATATACATTAAAAACAAATATAAAAATGAAAATATATATTTTAATGTAATTTCAGCTGATTTTGAATATGCTAGCATTAAACTTAATATAAATAAAAGATCAATTCTGTTTACAACTGTATATCGTCCGCCTTCATCTAATGCGGATCATTTTATTAATTGGTTAGAGGAAATATGTAGCTTATCCTTGCCATTTTACGATCAGGTTATCTTTGTTGGAGATATTAACATTGACTTTTTAAAACAACATTCACCGAAAAAAAAAACTTGAAAGACTCTTAGAAACTTTTAACCTAAAACAGGTTATTACAGAACCTACTCGAATAAATTTTGCTGCAAATAGTTTCAGCCTCATTGATGTTATTATAACAAACCAATCATCAATCATAAAAAAATCAGGTTCAGTAAGTATTTCGCCAGACATTTCAGACCATAATATGGTATATACTGTTTTGGATTTTGCCAAGGGACGTGATACTGTTAAATACATCCAGTATAGAAATTATAATAATATAAATCGGGATCAGTTTAACTTAGACGCAGAACAGCTACCATGGGATAATATATATTATACACAAGATATAGATAAAAAGATTGACATATTTAATAGGAATATATTATTTTTAATAAATAAACATGCTCCGCTATTATCCAAAAAGGTAAAAGAAAAACCGTTTACGCCGTGGATTACAAATAATATTAAATTTCTTATGAAAGAAAGAGATAAGGGGCTCATCGTAGATATTTGAAACAAAAAACTGAAGCACACCTCCAGTACTATAGGCAATTAAGGAATTTCACTAAGCATGCTGTTGCGAGGGAAAAAATCACCTATTTCAACACAATGTCACAAAAGCATGGAAGAGAATTTTGGAATGCTGCAAGAAAATTAAACCTTGGCTGTAAGAGGAATTCTGGCTTACCAGACAAGTTTTTAAATGCTACTGCTCTTAGGAACTATTTTTCAGGTTTAAATACTACAGCTGATACAACTTCAAATGAAAAACTTAATTTTTATAAAGCTAATAGGTATTTTAACACAAGGTCTTACCTAAATTTTACACAATTGGATGAGCCAACATTAATTAAAATCATTAAAACAATACACTGTAACGCAATAGGTGAAGACTCCATAGGCTTAAAAGATCTAGAAATGTGCCTACCATATCTTACAAAACCATTATTAAATATTTTAAATAGCTGCTTATTACAAAATTTTTATCCTACAATTTGGAAAAAAGCTATTTTGAAACCTCTAGCAAAGGTGGCTGATCCAAAAGGGTTTAAAGACCTCAGACCCATTAGTATACTGCCTCTGGTTTCTAAAATTTTAGAAAGGTTTGTGCACCAACAAATATGCAGCTTTATCGATTTTTACAATATCATCCCGGACTGCCAATCGGGTTTTAGAAAGAACTTTAGCACTACCACGAGTTTAGTACACCTTCTTAATAACTGTAGGATAAATGAGGAAAAAAAGGAAATAACATGTCTTGGATTATTGGATTTTAGTAGAGCTTTCGATACTTTAAACCACGAAATGTTATTAGCAAAGCTTTATTATTTTGGTTTTTCGAATGACGCGATTGATTTCTTTAAGTCATATCTTAATAATAGAGTGAATTGCGTAGTAATCAACAAGGCTTCTACAACTGAAAAATCAAGTTATTATCCTGTATCTACCGGTGTGCCCCAGGGTTCTATTTTGGGGCCGTTGCTTTTTTCATTGTATGTTGCAGATATGAAATCCTGCATAAAGTACTCAATGTTACAACAATATGCTGACGATTCCCAGCTGTATACTTCATTTTCACGTGAAACTCTACCCATAATAGAAGAACAATTTAATAAGGATTTAGAAAATATAGATAACTTTTCGTGCGACCATAATTTGAAATTAAATTCGTCTAAATCATGTATAATTTTTCTGGGTGGTGGAAAGAACGCCCTTAATGTAGCAACAACTTTAAATGCAAAAATTCGTAATGAGCAGCTACCAGTAGTACGAGAGGTCAAAAACTTAGGAGTATACATTGATAGCGGTATTTCATTTCAAACACATATAAAGAATAAGCTCAAAATTGCATACATGCGCTTAAGAAAACTTTACGGCTTAAAAAATCATTTACCTCCTAAAACTAAATATTTTTTATGTAACACACTTGTTTTATCCTTATTTGATTATTGTGATGTGGTATATTCGGATTCATTGACTGAAGACTCCGCTTACTCAATACAAAAACTTCAGAATTGTTGTATGCGTTTTTTCTACAAAATTCCATTTAGAAGTCACATTTCTCCTTATTTAAACAATAACTTAATTCTAAATATGAAAAATCGTAGAAAATATCACATGTATTCCTTTGTGTATAAAGTTATAAAAACTAGGGAGCCATTATATTTAGCTAACAATTTTACAAATTTTCTTCATGAGCATAACACTAGATTTATAAATTTATTTAGAATACCACAACATAGAACAGCAAATTTTCAAAAATCTTTTGTTTTTGTCGCCTCTCAACTTTGGAATAGACTTCCGGCTAATTGCAAAAGTTTTCCGTTTACTGCATATAAAAAATATATTCGTAATAAACTGCTTGATTCTCAAAAAAACAATACTTAATCTACAATAAAAATTAAAAGAGCTGAGCCGCTCGATCTTCTATTGCTGTCTACTTATTATTGTTATAAATATTAATTAATTTACCTTTCCTGCATATCCAGAACCCCCGCCTGCTTCGCCTTACTTAAATACTTAAATATGATACTCAACGCATGCATGTCTCGATTAATTAAGAAAATCTTTTTTTTTTTACTTTTTACTTTTAAGGTTTTTGAAGGGCTATGCCACACAGGTTCTATCTTATGATGAACCTGTGTAAACGGTTCTCTATAATCGAGGCATGGTCCTATTTATCATGTATATGGTAGGTTGTACAACATATGTATATTATTATGCTACAATTTTGTATATGATTATTTATTTACCTTCATGATGAATAAATTTGTTTTGAATTTGAATTTGAATTTGAAATATTTAAACTTTAATTTAATAACATTTAAAATTACAAGGGTCAAAGTAATACATTCGAGAGAACATAAAATTAGGTTATAAGATACGTAAATAAAATATATTTCTGACCGAATTGCAGACTCGTAGGCTAGTTCTCTTACACTACTGAAAACGACCAATGAAACGAAGCCAAGATACCTGTGCGCGCAGCGTTTTCCGCTTGCTAGTCGAGTACACAGTTCGCGAGGTTGCCAGTAACTCTTTAAGATCTGTAATCCCAAGAACTGAACAAGGCTAAAACATCACACAGTCAGCGTGTCGTATGTGAAGCAGACGATTCAACACCACTTAAACTACAAGAGCTTGAGCTGCCCATACACTGAGCAAGAAAAAATGCAAGCTTGGATGGGAAAACCACTACATGGAAGGCATGTTCACGAGGTTCAACAAGAGTATGTCGACATATGATCGATCTAGTTGCAAAGATACTGCATCAAGAGCTTGCAGAGAAAGAGCAAGGTACCATATTATAACTATAAGCCGGAATCAGTTCTTGAAAATGAGCAACACAAATTATATTGGGATCGCACTGTACTTACATACCAACGAGTACGTAACAATAGGCCTGACCCAATCCTAATCCATAAAATTTCTAGGAAGGCAACCCCTATTATTAATGTAGCTATTTCCATTAATACCAACTAAAGAGCAAAACATAATGAAGATTGTTAAGTACAGGGATCTGGAACACCAGATACGAAGACAATAGGAAATGAGAGAAGTGCGGACAGATCCAATTATTGTGTCAATAACAGGAATAATACCAAAGAGCCTGACATCTGTATAATAATAATAAGTCTAGTAACCGAAAACTAAGCTATTAACACGAGATACGTCTACAAAAATGTATATGGTCAAAACATCCACCCTAAATGTAACGGGTAGACCTTAATCATAACTGGTATAAACATGAATTGGCCCAAGTAATTAACAAAGAAAATGTAATAATTATATGGAATCAAAAAATTTGGTGTAAATAAGCCTGATATCATTGTTAAAGATTTCCTTAACAGACCATGTTTTCTTATTGATGTTGCAATACCTCCTCCTTCTTCCATAATCCTCAAAAGGATGTAGTGACACTATTTATATTTGATTCAGTTGATGCTTGCCTATCTTATATAATCCTTTTTCAATGTCTTGTACAATCATCATAGAGTCTCATATTAATTAAGAGTTTTGTTTGGTCTACATAAATAGTTAAAGATCTGCCTCTTGGGCGTTTGTCTTCCAGTTTTCCTACTATGATTAGTAATTTCATTGTTTTTAATTGTGGCTCCATTGTTGTCCAATTCTCTAGCTATATGTCTAAAGTACTGTAGATACAAGCGGTTTTTCTGAGATGAGAAACCATCCAATTTGCAACGGAGGTGAACTATCTTGGGGTAACCTTAAATAGGACGCTTAACTGGAACTCGCATCTTGACAAAATAATTAAGAAAGCAAAACTGTCGCAACATCTGTGGCAAAACTTAGGAAATGCAGTGGTTATACACATAGGTCATGAGACCTAGGATATCCTACGGCTCTGCCGTGTGATGAATCAAAGCATCACAACAATTGGTCAAAACAAAACTTCAAATACAGGTCTGCTTGCTCATTACGGGGGCGATCAGACTACCCCAACAGCCGCTATGGAAGTACTTGGACTGCCTATATACCTGCAGAGGGAAGAACCGTAAGAACTACTATGCCATGTCATAAATGGCATCTCGGCAAACAAAGTCCAGATGGAATCAACTGAATTGGTTAAGAAAGTGTACATTCACAGCATACGTGGTATGCCATCAGACCTAATGACAAGGAAAATACTAAGCATAAGTTCATACTAGGTCAACATGCCAGACCGAGCGTACTGGGATTAGAGACGGATAAAACTAGAGAAAGAGGACATCCGAGTATATTTAGATGACTCCAAAACCAATTTTAGAGTAGGAGCTGGAATGTACTGCACTAACCCAAGAACAGAAATATCGATCTGCTTTGGGAAACCCTAATTTTTTAAGCGGAAGTACATGGCATTGAAATCTATGCAAGAATGCTTAACCAAATGTAACTTGAAAACATAACTATCGAAATCGATAGTCAGGCAGCTTTAAAAGCGCTAGAATCCTTTACCTGTACATCTAGGATCTGCATCTATGGAGCTGCAAAAACGAGCTCATACTGCTTGGGGAAAGGAACAAAATTAATCTAGTATGGATTTCGGGACATACTGCGCTTATAGGAAATGAGGCGGCTAACAGGCTTGCCAAAAAGGAGCAGAATTTAACCTGATAGGTCCAGAACCAGCATTAGACATTGCCTACAATACGGCAAAACAAACAATCACAACCCTGGTGCACAACAAAGCAAAGCGCTACCTGGTAATCCCTAGGACACATTTATCTTCTCTTTTAATCACTAATGCACTATTTTTTTTCAATTTGGAATTTTTCTTTTGATGATTCATTGGTTTTAGGTATCGAGGACGACAGGAGCCTCGTATTTATTTAAGACCCATTTCGAAAGATCTACATCAATGTTTGGCCTAGAATTGACGTTAGGTGTAGTCTGTGTTTGGGCCGTAATGACTTAGCACGTCATATTACTGTGACAAAAAAATGACGGCTGGTTCAATGACATAATTTATTTTACACTAAAAATACAGGATTAAAAGAAATCATAATGCTAAATATGATGACATAATATGGTGTTTTTTTTTGAAAACCCTGGTATTAACGTCGACGCTCTCCTCTCCAATTTCTAATTCGCCAATGAGAGCATAGATCGGCTAAATGGTTTGTTGTTTGTTTTGTGATGTTCTCAGAAATTGGGGAGCGTGATCTTCTGATATTAGTGGAACCTGGAGTAAAATGAGTCGTGTTAAATATTGATAAGTTGGGCCTTAACAATTCGTTTTATTCAAAGTAGCTTGTGGTCAGACCCACAGTCTATTCCCGACTTGGCCTTGATGTTTTTGACTGAACTTCGCCATCGATTCCTTATAAAAATATAATCGATTTGGTTTTGAGGTTGCACTATCTGGGCTGTTCCAGTCTGGGATTATATTGAAGCAGAGTGGTAAGGTTATTTTTAACAGCAAAGTTTAATAGTCTCTCTTCACTCTCCTTTTAACTTCCGAGCAAATTTTTGCCCGAGATTTCGCGTTCCAAAATACAGTAGATCTCTTCAACTTATTAATCTGCTGTTTTGGTTGTGGGCATATATACTTGAATTATGTGAGTTGTATAGTTGGAATTGCGTTCAGTGTGACTCTGATTATTCGGTCATTGTAAGGATTGTACTTTATTACAGATTTAGAGATTCTTCTATAACCAAACAACGTTAAGCCGCTTCGATCAGTTTGTTTCGCTCCTGCGACGTAAAACGTGTAGTGTTCTACCGAAAAGTGGCTTATGCTTTTTCAGTAAATCTCCGCATATTTGTATATTATTCTGTTTTAAGTTATCTTTCAACACTTTTTCAAATCAAACATCTTTCCAGTCTGCAGTAACCCTTGTACATTCCACGTGGTCAACTCTCGTGGATAAATTTCCTTAGTTGGATTTTAGAAGCCTATCTTCTACGCCTTTCCTGTCGGTGTAGTCTTTATCCATATACCTGGGCAAAAGAATTGCGTTATACCCAGCATCTCTCTATCGAAATAAATAAAATGTAGAAAATCAAAACATTATTAGTTCCAATAATAATAGGAGCATTATTATCAAACAGCAATATCTTACCAAACTGGGTCTTAATATAACTATAGAAAAACTTCAATCAGGGGTTCAAAAACACTGTTCAAAAAATACAGAGCTTGAAATAAAAACCAACACATGAAAGGCATATTATTTGTAATAGCAAGTAGAAATTTAAAGATATTAAGTACATATTTTCAGATAATAAGTAATAGAGTTATTGGACATTTTTAGATCATAAGATAAAATTTTCAATTAGTATTAAAGTGAAAATATATAGATATATTAATTTAATATTACGAGATATTAATTAGAAATAATTATTTAACAACTTTTTCATCATATTTTAAATTTTTGCTTTGTAACTAAAAATGTTCACTTCCTATCTATTAGCTACAAATAAAAAAAAACTTTTAGGGCCATCCTAAAGAACGTTTTGGCATGCCCAATATTTTTTTTTAATATTAAACGAAGATAGAGAAACGGTACTTCTTGGATTATTTATATAAGAAGATCTGTATCGGTAAAAGTACAAAAAAAAAACAGGAATGCAAATCATGAATTTTAATAATATGTATATTTAAGAATCTGGGCGCAGTGATGTCCATACTTGACCATTCGGAAAAATAATGTGGTACTAAATAAACAGGGTGTCATCTTAACCCTTGTCTTGCCGTATCAATTTACATACAATAATATTATTCAGGAAGTGTATTTATAACTTCAGTCTATTTACTAAGGATGAAGATGTTATGTTAGAAAATCAAATCTGAATATATATTATAAATATATAAAGAAGCTTCTTAAGAAAATCCCTTTTTTAAATTAATAATTGTTTGCATACATATTTAATAGAACAATATTCTTTACATAGCTTTGGCGGGAGAAATTTATTATTTAGGACACTGCGTAATCTTTACCTTAAGGAATTAAAGTAAGCAAAGTAAAAAACGAAAATTATTGATATTAAAATATTTATACTATCATTACCATAACTGGAATTATTATTCAAGGACTCTTCAATTATTAATATTTTCATTTTCTGTTATGGGTGAAAAAATGTGTGTAAAGACTTTATATTAAAAGCGTATTCGTCTAAATTCATTTAGCCATTTCATAACTCATATGAGAGACAAAATCATGAAACGATTTCGCTGCAGTTCTTGTGTCTCTAACTTCTTGCATATATTAAGAATTAAGAATATTTATTTTTTTTAATTAATTAAGCATAAAGCCTTAGTAGAAAATCAGAAAATTTTAACTTTGACCATCGCTTTTCCCTATCCCTTCTAACCATATATGTATATTGAGAAATGCATGTAAAATATTACTACATTTCTTAAGAGGCGACTTTTTGATCAATTTCTGTTGAAAATCGAGAAAAATATTCAAAACTACCATTTTAAGGGGGCGTAGTCGGCCGCCATACTAGATTTCCAGCTTTGAAAATTTCTGACAGATAGCGCAAATAATATGTTATTTTAAAATCGTTAGTTTCGTAAAAGACCATCACTGGCTATAGCGCCACTGTGGGGAGAGCTTTTTAGAAATGTTAGCTTTTCTGCTTTTTAGAAATCATTAAAATTTAAAATAAATAAATTATCATTGCGTAAAAGGTACTCATTAAGAATATCAGAAATAATAAAAAATATAGAGGAATTTCTTTGCTAACATTCTTTTCAGATTTGTTTTAAATTGACTAAATTATTTTCTTTCTGTATTTTTCTGTCTTTGTTAAGATGTTTTTATATCATTTAAAAAAAGGGAATTGTTCCTATAAGGGTTATCATTTGAAAAAAATAATTAAACTCCAAAAAAACAGCTCGTTTTGCTGATTCTGGAAAATTTAGAGGTATTGATTTTAGAAACATCACATTAAAATGAATGTATCACATAAAAAGAATTTTTATTGACATAAACTCAAGAGTTTTGCGTCTTTTTTAATTCTACTTCCCTATATCTATATCTAGCGGTTTTCAAGAAATAAAATAATGTTGTGTGTTTTTTAAAAAACCAAGGCATAACAAATATCTTTCATTTACTAAAACGGCAAAAAGTCCATTTTTTTAAAATGGAATATCCCAAAATATTTTAAATTATAATGGACAGTTAAAATACCTTTAATTTAATATGAGGCGGGTCATTCTAAATTGCGTCTTGTCCACTTTTTTTCAAAATTGAGTTTGATACCTATATCAAAAATATACGTTGATATTTTGCAGCTGAAACCTGAAACACATTATTTTTGTCCAAATTGCTTCTAATCCTATTAAAAATGCATTCATATTTTGCGTGTTATTCCAAAACGCTTCTTATCCGCATCCGTGAGATGTGTTGTTTCAAAGCGAGTCATATCCAACTAACCAATCACAAAGTCGGATTTTAAAGCGCGCGAAATCTAACGTGGACATTATTTTTATTGTAATTATAATGACGTCTTTGTTGTGGTGCGTTTTTTATTCCTATCGTCATTAATTTTTGCAACTTTTTACGCGAGTAAGACGTTAGCAGAGTGGTCATTTGTAAACTTTAATAATGGCGGAAGAAACAATTAAAGCTGTACCACGTGGTAGAGGACGAAAAAAAATATCCGATCCAAATTTGTGGGAAAAGAATATTAAAAAAGAAAAGAGGTAAGGCTTTTTATTTCTAGTTTTTTGTTGTTTTTTTTTTGGCTACATTATTAATTTGGTTAAGGGTTATTAGTTATTGTTAGGTCTTTTTAGTTAAGATTTTTTTCAACTTGTGTTTCTTTTTAGGTATTCTGCGAATAAACCACCAGTTTACCCGACTTGTAATCACTCCACCAAAGCTACTTATCGATGTCATTCAATGATAGATGTAAAACATTTTCATGAAAGATTCTACGAAGTTAAGAAAAAACAGATCCAAGATGCATTTATTTTGAAATATATTGATATAAGAAATCCAAAACGTGACAGAGCTTGTACACTTTACAATACTGGAAAGTTCTATATACAGGTCTGTCAAAAAACTTTTTTAGGCATTTTACATGTAACAAAGAGCAGAGTTTAAAGGGTTGCTAATCGCTATATTAAAACTGGTAAAATGCCTGTTAAAAAAAAATGGTGGCGCTAGATTAAAGGAATTCAATATAGTGAAAAGGAACTCTATAAAGGATTTTATTGAAAGATTAAAAGGTGTAGAAAGTCATTACTGTAGGTAGTATGAGACAGTACCTTGATTGTGATCTTTCTATTAAAAAAATAATGGACATGTACATACAATAATACTGCGCCCAATAATTTAAAGGTAAAAAGAAGTTTCTTTAGAAAAATTTTCAGACAAGATTATAATATTGGCTTTGGATCACCAGTTACCGATGCTTGCTCAAAATCTCGCTATCAGAGCAAATAAAGACAACAAAAGATGTTAAAAAACCAACTTATTATTGAAAAAAGGGTACATAAGTTGCGCAGTAAAACATTTTATGACTTTTTGAAGGAAGAGAAAGATGGGATGTTGACTTTCTCCTATGACTGTCAAAAAAATGTTAGTAAATCCAAAAGTACCTGATCAAGTAGCATATTACAGTAGGAAACTATATACTTATAATTTTTCTGTTGTAAAAGGGACGTCTTCTTCTCAGTTACAAAAACAAACGTATTTTCGTTCACCTGGATGGAGCACGAATATCAAAAAAGCTCAAATGAAATCGCGTCTGCAGTATTTTACTTGCTTTCATTTATTGATATGAACAACATTAAGAAACTAAGACTTTGTGCAGACGGATGCGGAGGACAAAATAGAAACTCAGTAATGGTTGGCATGCTGGTCTACTATTTGAGTAAAATTTCGTTAATTTGTTTAAAAGAAATTGAATTAGTTTTTCCAGTCAGGGGTCACTCTTTTTTACCATCCGACCGTGTGTTTGGCAGAATAGACAAAAAATTAAGAAAGATACCTACTACAATAAACCCAAACACCTATATACAACTTTTTGCAGAAAAAGCAACAGTTTTTAAATTAGAAGATTGTCAGGTATGAGATTGGTGAAAAATAGCTAAAGAGTGTTTTAAAGGAGTGCAGTCGTGGTATTTTAAAATATCTCAATGTAAGAGGATCATTCCTACGCAGAACAAGAAAGGAGATGTGACAGTGCGAGGAGAGGAATTCTATAGAACTGATTTTGGCAAGTCTGCGAGTCTATGGAAGCGCGGAAAAAATAGTTCCAACATAAGTCTTTACAATCTTTCAGAAGGAGTGCCCATGAAACCTACGAAAGTTAAAGATATTCAAACCTTATTGAACTCTCATTTTGGTGACCAGTGGATGGACAATTTTGAGTGTAAGTTTTTTAGAAACTTAATGGAAAGCTGTATTACATCGGAAGAAGTAATAGAAAACTCTGATACTATCCAAGATGAAGAAGATGATAACTTTTGCTAATTATCAAAGGAGCCTAAAGACCTTAAAATGTAGTTTTTTAAAGCGTTGTTTTGTTAACAACCACTTTTGTTGTCAACCACTTTTTTTATTTCTGAGTTGATAAATTAAAATTTGTCATACGAAATAAAATGTTTAATTTAGTTTAATGCTGGCTTTTTGTTTTAATTTGAGTTTAAATAAACTAAAAAAACTATGAGTATAATACTACAAGATTTGTCTAATTTATTATTCCATAATGCGTCTAATCCACAGCGGTGTTCCAAAAATCTTGTCCAAAATTCAATTTAATTTTTAAGGCATTCAAAGCAAAACTGATTTATGGGACAATCTTTGTACATTTTCGAATATCAAATTGTATAATTTTAAAGTGTTAATTTAAGCAACAATGCTGGTAAACCTCAACTTATCCGTTTTTTTTAATCTGCCAACAAATTTTTTAAAGTGGACAAGAATCACTTTGGAATCACCCGCCTCATATATCATATTCCTTATTTTCACAAAATTTAATAATTTTAATAATTTTTGATTTGTAAATTACTTAGCCATAAAAATGTTACAATGATTTAATAAATGACAGTGACATATAAAGTTAAAATATTAACAATGTGTTTTATGATCAACCTAATGAAAAAGTTTAAGATGGAAGATAATAAATACTTAAATTAGGTTTTGATGACACTATTCATTTTCCATGGATAATGTGATCAAATAATCTACCATCAATAAATCGAAAAAAGTTTGGAAGATTACAAAATAGTTTTGTTTATTATGACTAAATTAAAACCTGAATTAAATAAAACAAACCCAGTTAACAATAAAGAAGATAATATTATAAATGTACTGGCATATCTTGCTTCACATCCGCAAGCTTCAATTAGATGTGCTAAGGATAAATTTTATTATGTGTATTACTGTTTTATTATTTAATTAAAAAAATCTTAGCCAATCCTAAAATGCATTCATACAAGTCCACGAAATAGCAGGCTTTGAAAAAGGTAGAATTTTGTGAAATTACTCTGATCCATATTAATGAAGATGAAAAAGCTGACTTTCTAAAAAAAAATAGTTTGGACAGACGAAGCAAAATTTTCCAGGGAATGAATTTTCAGTAGAAAAATAATTACTTTTGGGCTGATTTAAATCCATATGCGACAAAAGAAATGGGTTTTCAAGAAAAATTAATTTTCAAAATATATTGCCTTTTAAAAGGTAATGAAGTACAACTTTTTATTTATGATAAACCACTAAATTCCGCCAATTTTTTTGAAATTTTAAGAAGTGTTGTAAGTAATTTATTGGGGAATCTGTCATTGCGAGATTTTCGTACTTGTTGGTTTTAACTTGATAAAGCCTACCATCACTATGAAGACAGTGCAACAAGAGAACTGTACGACATGCTCGATGATAGTTGGCTTAGGCGTATGGGACCATGGGATTGACCAGCGAGATCGCCAGATCTGACACCCTTTGATTTTTTTGTGGGAAATTATAATGAAAAGAACATACGCAATACCAGTAAATAGTAGAGAAGAGCTATGTGAGTGAGTCATTACCTGTTTTGAAGAGCTAGATGAAATCGAAATTAGAAGAGCGGCAAATGTAGCCACCTGAAAACGATTTTATAAAAAAATGTTTAGAGCATAATGGTAGTCATTTCGAAAATATCCTATAAAAGTTTCTTTTATTTCATTTATTGTAAATCTAGAATATTCCTTTTTTTTTAAATTAGGTTTATTGGAGCATTGTGACATTTTAGTTACGTAGTTAGCTATGAAACTAAGTAATTTACAAAATAAAAATTTTTATATTATCAGATTTCAGAGAAATAAGTATTTACTTCTAAAACGTGGCTACTTAGGTCTAGGAATGTTTTATATTAGATTAAGATTAAAGGCGTTTTAATTATCTAATAAAATAAAATGTATGTATCAAATTAAGAATTAAAAACTTAAATAGATAACAGCAAAATATAAAGGTTAAAAAAGAAAAAGATTAAGTTTAAAGTTTAAAGAATAAAAAAAATAAATAATAAAAAAATAAATTCAAATTGAACTAAATACCATATCTGGCAGAACACGTGAATATATGAACTTCACCCCTTTTTCTGCTAAATTTTAAGTTAATTCTTAAAATTTTTCCATGAAATCGGAAATATAATTTGGTTTTGCAGACATTTAAAACATGCATTATTTAGGTAAATAAAATAAAATACTAACCCGAAAACCTTTGCTACATTAGAAAAATTTTAAGAATCGAATCAAATACACACTAGTAAAATGCTTTATATTCATAAAAATAATTATCTCTGTTCAAGAAATTGTTTATATTTAAATAGAAATTATCTGACCTCGTCATCATTATATTGTTTAAAAATGCGTCATTTGAATAAAATTTAATACGGACCTGAAAAGCTGAAACTGAAAATAACGCTAAAACGCAAGTTAAAAAGAAGTAGTTAGATAATCCAGAGAGGACGCCCCGTCGCGGCGGTTAAAAATGCACTTGAAAGGGTTTAGGATATATCGTTTTTTTTTTGCAAACGTATTTTTTTAAATTATTTTGTGTACCAACTTATAGAAAAAGATGCGCTGGATGCCTAAAACTACTTTAAAATATGGTGTGAAGTGTATTATTATATTTTAAATTGCCTTGAAATATGCCAATATTTAATTGAAAAATTCATATATTTCTTAATTTTCACTACACTTCTCATATAGTTTTAGGCATGTATCAATTCTTTATCTGATAAATAAATAAAAAATTAAGCCGAAAAGTGCAACGGTGTCCAAATAAAACGATATATGCCAAACCTCTAAAAAGCAATCTTTGTGGGCCTGGGAAGCGGAGCCCTAAAAAGATATAAACGAAGCCGTAGAAAATCAATCGCCGAGAGCGTACCGTTCACTCCTCCCTCCGCCAAATTTGATGTAAAACCTAGACTCATGAATAAAAAAATATAATAAGGAAAATTTACCAAAGAAATAAATTAGCGGAAAACGTTAACCGTCTCCAGGAACTAAATGCAGAGAGAAGAACAGGAATAGACTCCTACTCTACCACAGTATGGAACAAAAAATTAGACCAGATTGAAATGAATTATAAAACTATGTCAAACGATATGAGAACAGATAATAGCAAAATATTGTACCTACCAATGAACAATAATAGGAAGGTACGCATAAAAGAAAAAGTAAATATTTTACATAACAACTTATAGAGATATCAATAGAATGAATGAATAAATGAATGAAATTTTTTCTGCAAAAAATACAACAATAAATGTACAATATGGTTGAGATGAAACATACAATTTAGTTTAAGCATTGTCAATGATAAGAAGAAAAAATATTTACATATAAAAATAAAAAGTAACATTATTAAATTTAAACATAATACATATCAACTTAGAAAATATACACTATAAAACTCGCCATAAAACCTATTTTCCACAATTAAAAGCTATGCAACATTTTAAAAAGATAAATCCAATTTTTAAACTTTTAACTACTACAGGCAAGAAGTAATAGTTGAAGGGAGTGTACCCCAGTCAAACTCTAAGAACTCATGGATCTCATAGGCACTTAATTTGTTAGATTGAACTAAATTTGTTAGATGTTAGGACTTTTACTTTTCCTGAAAGACAATTAAACAACTTGATAGATAAGACTTTTTTGGGTTAAAGATAGTCTATGTTTCGGTATAATTAAATGATATTTATTTTTTGTATTATAAGAGTGGCATTAAGCTCACTCTAGCATAGATAAGAGTCTGTTGGATATATATTGCAAGAAGGGGAAGTATTTTAAAGTTCTTAAAGTGAAGACGACAAGGCTTATAGTGGTTAATAAAGGTAGTTGTTTAAAAACAGTTAGTGCCTCTGTAGTATTACCCCATGCAAAGATATCGTACATTATAAGGTTTTGAAACATACCCTTATAAGCAATTCTTGGAATATAGTAACCTGCATTATTCTTCTGAGAGTTAATGTGAGGTTTAAAAGAAAGCTTTGTGTCCAGTATTATACTCCAGAATTTAGTTTTCATTTGCCTAATATCTATTAATTGTTTTTTTAAGCCTAATCCGACAGAGAATTTGAGTCAAACCAGCTCCCTGATGAAATAGTATTGACATAAGTTTAATTTTTTATTAATTAGTTTATTTCTTTTAAAAGTGGGTTACAGTGCTCAAAGAGATCCTTTGAGTTGCTTTTTTTTTAAATTTTGTAATAAATTTTGCAACTTCCTGTTCAGTTACTGATATGAGGAATCAACTTTTCTGAATAAATACATTTTTTCTTATTAGATCTATTGATCTTATCTTTATATGTGGTATTAAGTTCTTCGGGGGTATTATTAAAGAAATGATTAAAGTCATTAAGATTAATGTATATTTTTGAATTTTGTCTTATATTTATTTATTTAATAAAGTATTGTCGATAAAAGACTGCCTTTCGTCGGCTGATAGGTATTTGTGGTTTTTATAGATAGAATAACAAATACTCTTGCTGAAAATGTCCAAATTATAAAATGGTTTTATGGAGGCAATTCGGCAGAACAATGTAGTCCCTACATCCTGTTTTGAATTAGATTTGAAAATAGACCAATTTTTTAAGAAAAAATTACTTTAAATGTGGTTTAGAATTTTGAGAAATCCTTTTGTTATCCAAATTGTAATAAATAATATTTTATCGAAAGAGCCCAGGAGCATTCACGACTAAAAGAAATGATTTTCCAGTGCCCTAGAAGTAGATTCAACATGATCAAGTAGAAGTGTTGGTGGTAAACTGTGTATAGACTATACCTGATAGATATCGTATCATCTACATACATTTTCCTGAAAACCAGTAGTGAAAAATGGAATTTTGTAAAGCGATGATTAAAAAAGCATATAAAAATTTAAATTTTTTGCGAAATATTTGGTTTTTAGATGAATATGTTTTTCCATTACATGAGAAACATAATCCTTCCATTGTTCGTTATTATTTTCGGGAAAATAAGCACAGAAGTTTTTAATTCTGTACTCAGTATTCATACAAATTGAAAATTTGGGCTGGTATTTTGTGCGACCATATCAGAGGAACATTTTTTTATTAATAGTAAAAGTGCCAAAAATGGTTTCAAGAAACGTCCAAAAATATCTCGAGCTGCTGTAAAATCAAGTTCTTCTTCCCATTCAAATTTTTCGCTGATTTAGACCTGAGATCGGTCTATTTTCAGCAAGATCGCTGTCCTGGTCATATTGCGTTTAAGGGAAAAGAATTTTTAAGAAATACTTATCCCAGCCGTATTATAAGTGGAACTAGTGATATTAAACAGCCTCCTTGACCTCCAGATTTGTCCCCAAATGACTTTTATGTTTGGGGTTATTTTAAGAAGACCACTTATAAACACAATTTTATTAAGCCAACAAATTTAGAGAACGAGAGAAAATAGTAAAATCTTCCAATTCCATTTCACCTGAAACTTTTTGGAAGTACGAAATAGCTTTTACATTACGATTTACGGTTCGGTGTGGATTGTACACTGATGTATGTAAAGCTTGCCTTAGCAAAAAATTCGAGAGATGCTTTAGCTCTGCGTAATATTAAGCAAAATTTTATTCTTTAAGTATCTCTCTATGTATAATGATCGACTCCCCAACCTGTATACCAAATAGATTTCGTAGAATTAATTTTTTTGTAAACCCTACTAGGAGATTAATTAATTAATTAATTATTTCCTTAAAAAAAACGAATATTCTCACTCTGATAGCGCTAGGGTGCAGTTATAGTCGATCGAGCCATTACGTTCGGTAGTCATCGCCGTCGTTCTCAGAATTCTTAATCAGTTAAACCACTAAAGTTGAATTTCATAATGGCCGACCGAGTGAGTACTAGTTCCTTCTGCCCCTGCTGTTAGTTTGTCAAGGAAAAAGGGTAAGGAAGTTAAAGTTAAGCCAACTCATTCACCAACCTCCCAAATGGTAAACAATGCCATTAAAGACCTTAAAAAAAGTGCAGGATTGATCCTACAAGCCATCAAATATATATTATATAATAAAAACATAAATTCCAAATATTAGGCTTATAATAATTTGCATTAATTGAAAATTAACCGTAAAACCATTATTACGCCTCAAGTGTATACACCTATATGTTTGCGTTGTAGGAAACAATCAGGAAACTGATTTATTCGCATATGTTTTAGTTACGGTATATTGACAAAGGAACGAACTACACATACAAACATAAATGGTAACAAAAGCAAACGAGCGGCGTGGGTGCAGTTTCTTCTCTATTAAAAATATTGGACACCTTTTATTACAACAACACCTTGTAGGTTGCGTATCCAAACGCATGCCGATTATTCTAATAGCATCTATTGTTTGACTTGTAAAAAAAGGCAACTTACGCGAACGAACCTCAAGGGGAATCGTGAATACAAAAATGCAATTTTTGGTTATGATACTGTATATATATTTTGTCTTAAAAAATGTTTATCGTAAATATTTTTTAATAAAAAAAGTACATCATCTGCATTTTTCTAAAATAAATTTTGTTTTTTAAATCCTTGTTTAGTTTTGCGCAAATTTATGTTCTTGAGTTTTTTTATTTGGTATAATTATTATGTTTCATAGACGTTAATACATTTCCTACTTTTTTCTAGATTTCCCTTTGTATGATATTTTATTATTACGCTATAAAATATATATGTGTATGAAAAGTATATTATATGCTACACAGTAACATATATATGATATTGGCGTCATTTTATAAAACATTTTTACAATTTCCAAATTCAAAAATTTACTAAAAAATCGTTTATTAAATATATATTTAACGATCATAATATATGATGTGCTACTTAGGGTACCTTTTAATCATTTCCATTTTACTTTATTTCTTTTAAAGTATGTTTTCAAATTTATGAAAAAATACTACTGAAATTGATGAGATGAGAAACAGTATAACATACCATATAATTTAACAGCATAAAAATTACAGTAATTTATAAGACCGAAAACCAAAAGGTTTTCAATTTTATCTAATAATCGTGACATAATACTTACATCTAACCAGATGTTACCAGCAACTTTACAACTTAATCTTGAAGATCTAAAGGATTTTAAATCTTTACCGTAAAGCACGACGTGAGTTAAGTAGATGATAGGTATACTAATACCATGATCATGAAGATTTAGTTGTCAAGATAACTGTTATTGTTCATCAGAAGCTGTTGCATATTAATATGTATCAAATATCAAAGGGTATTATGGATTTATTGCATCCGTGTCCCTACTATTTTAGACAAAAAGCAGTTCATTTTGAATAATACTGAAATCTTTTTTTATGTTTGTTTCCTATTTTTTTTACGAATTAGTGTGAAAAATGTAAGATACAAATATAGGTATAATAGACAATTCACATAACTTAGTATAATTACGGTATTTATTTATTTTTGTTAATCAAAAATTTTCAATCTCTGAAACTGATTATTTTATTATTTTTATAAATATATTTTTTAATTACACCTACAGTGATGGCCAAGAAAAATTAGAGTTTCCTGGTTTTATTGAATATTCCTAATAATATATTGTGCTACATAGCGAAAAAAAAATAACGATTTCATATTTGTACAACATATGCCATCAGTGATAAAAAAATAAATACACGTTATTTTTTGCCACTTTAATTTGCAATAATAAATAAATCAATTATTTCTTACACGTTTTATGGTGGACAAAAAAATAATTACAATGTACCGCAAAACAAACGACGGCCTTAGATAAGCGAGTCAGTAATTGGTAGAGTAACCATTGAGAACGGCTGAGCATCTTCGTGGCATGGAATCGATCAACTTTTGGCATGTTTCAACTGGGATGGAATATTGAGCTTCCTGAACTTCCTTCCATAAATCTTGCTTATTTGTTGTTTTTTTACAAGCTACTCGGTTTTTCAGCTCCTTCCAAAGGTTTTCAATTGGATTAAGGTCAGGCGATTGTGATGGCCATTTCAGAACCGAAACTTTATTTTGTGTAAACCATTGGTTAACAATCCGTGCCGTATGTATCCGTGGTCGTTATGTTGTTGATACTCCCACCTTATAGGCATATTTTTATCGGCATATGGTAGCCATGAATTCAAGATATCCAAATAAATTTCTTTTGTCATGGTCTCTTTTATCCAAACCTACTCCATTGTACGAAAAACAGCCCCACAGTTTGATATTTCCACCTCCATGTTTAACTGTGCCTATTGTGTTTCTAGGATTATATTCTTCATTCTTCCTCCTTCTAATGAATATTCTTCCATCTGATTTGAATAATGAATTGATTTCATCTCATCACTAAAAAGAATGTTGCACCAATTTCTTTGAAAATTTTCACTAAAATTATTCTTAATAAATATCAATCTTTGTTTTATATCCTTTTTGCTTAGAAATGAGACTTTTCTGGCCACTAGACCATATAATTTTTGGTCTTGCAAACGTCTTCTTATCGTCCTAGTGCTATATGCCTAGGCTTAAGTTTAGTTTTATAGAGGTAGATGTGAAAAAAGGTTGTTTTCTGACTTCTCGTACAATAAGCTTATCAGTCTTCCGTGTGGTTTTTCTTGGACGGCCTCGATTTTCAGGAACATTTTCCGTTCTAGTTTGTGTTTTTCTCTGGAAATTTTACAAGGTGATCTTTTAAGCACATTTGCAATAAATGCATAGGATTTATTTTGAATCAATTGCAAAATTAGACGCGTTTCTTCGGGGCTACATTGCTTTGCGCGACCCATATTTACCAACGCGATGCAACGATCTTTTTGAAACTGACTTGCATTTATGGAAAATCCACAAACAAATCTTTTATCTGAATAAACAAAGACCAAATAGTTACAATAAAGAAATACTCTTATTTTTTTGTCCACAATATTTTTAAACAATAATTAAAAAAACTTGCTTTTAAAAGATAAGGTTGGTTTATTTATAAATTTTACCAAGTAAACAGATTAAATGCTGGAAGAAAATGCGTAGTTTTTTTTTGCAAATTCCAACATATAGGGAAGCTAATTCAGTTTTATTTGAAATTTTATATGCACTCTTATTTTTTTGGCCTCAACTGTATATACCAAAAACTTGGAGGCTTAATATCAACATTTTAATATCAAAAAAAATATTTGGTTATACACAAGAGTGCTAAGCACTCCCTAATGATTGCCATTTCCTTCTCTTCCTAACATTAACGTCACTCTGGAATGTCCGCAATATCTAGGGTATGAGTGCCAGTGTCCAGTTAAAAAAATCCGTTGCTAGCCGAATTTCGAGTCTTTCTAGTAAAAGAGTCAGAGACCCCAGCTATGTGTGCCTTAGTCTCCTGTCAGGTGCTTCCGACCATCTCCGGAGTGTCTTTTTAGTGACAGCTAGACATTAGGCTTTTTTTGGCCAAAGCATTACTTAAGAGGCATCCAGGCAATCTGTATGCAGCCCTTCTTCACCGATTCCTCTAATAATAGTCCCAACAGCTATAGTCCCAATAGCTTTAATGGCTCTGCATGCTATCCAAGCAGATTGAAATGATTGTGATGCGGTATTCACAATTTTAATTTTTTTGATCGCATTTTAAAATAGCGAGTAATTTACTTTCCTGCGACTATACACTGCTAATAGGTTCCATCATAGAAGCATGTAAGAAAAAATTATGATTAGATAATTAGATCTAGTAATGGATCTTAGGACCCCGGGTGCTACCAAAAGCCTTCCTGGATGCTCAAGTTGCGGAGGAATTAGAACATTGAAAGGCTGGAATAAGCATTGCCGTGGAACTATAAGCAATTTGTTTGCTTGCAGCATGTCTGATCCAATGATGTCACTGATTTCGACAGTCGCAAAACACTACTATTCTCTTTAATAAAATATGCATTTTTTTCGTAAAATATGATAAAATACTCTATAAAGAAGTCAATATTTAAAGTTAAATGAATGTACACAACGTCCCTATATCAGAGAAAAAGGCAACAACATAGCAATGCCGCTCGATAGCATTGTTGATTCCACTGAAACAACTAATCTCTACCAGTGACGTCGTCAAAAAATATTTACATGGTAAATATTTATTATTAATAGATTGTAAATTATTTGCTGTAAATTATAAACAATATTACCGTTTATGAACGCTTTATGCGTTTTTTTAACGTACTTCATTAGAGTAAAGGTACTTATCCAATATAAACCATTTTTATGGAAATTAAATATTTTATAATTATTATAGATTTCTTAATAAAATTGTATTATTTCACAAGTAAATACCAGTATTGAGACAATATCGGTATTTACTTGTGAAAAGATTGGCTTAAATCGCCTTTTTACAATGGTGCAGCACAAGTTTTTACTATCGTAAGAGCTCACACAAACACTCAAATGCGTCTTTTTTTTAACCAAAAAGTAATGAAAAAACACAAAACTTCACAAATGCCGAATGTAAACACAAAGCCGTTTGTCAAGATAATATTTCGCAAGAAGATATCAGCTTTTGCCTGCGGAGTTGCCATTTCAAATTTTTTAGAAGCGGTTTTAGGAATACGAATGTTAATATTTTTTTTTTGCTTTGAAGATGTCATTTTTGTGCTTAGAATAACAAATGTCTATTTCTATTTTTTATTTTTAATCCAAAATCTAACATCAATAAGTTAGATTAACATTATTATATGTGTTGATATACAGCTGAAAATTTCCTCATTTGAAAATGCGTGTAAACTTGATAACAGAGATGAATATGTTTGTAAACAAAACACCCACTTTGCCCCTTTGCACATGTTGAACTCAAACAGAGTTGTTGTTTACTAATTCTAGCCTTTCAATGTTCTAAGTGTCCTTAATTCTGATATCTGCTTGAATATACCAGGAGAGTTCGGAATCCTTTATACTTAAAGATTGTACTGTCATCTTGGAATATTTCAGCTGTACGCATTCGAGAAATACAATAAATTCTGCACGTCTCGTTGTAAAAAGTAGAGTGTCTGCTTTTTTGGGTGTTGATTAGTTACGAAGAAGTAAACGATAGGACTTGCTATTAAGAGAAACAAAAATTTTTACATAAGCTGTATGTCAAATATATAATGAAGATTAATGATAAGAATAAAATAAGTCTTTCCCACCAACCCATATCATTCTCACGCTATAAGAAATCATAAAACCATGATAGCAAAGTACTGAAAAAGTAATAAATAGTTTAAGAGTTTAATATATTCTGAATTGGATTCCAGGAAACAAATAGACAATTTAAGCATATTATGATAATTTATTAGTAAAAGTAAGCCAAAGAAGATGAATAAACTTAAAAAAAATTAAAACAATAAAAAATACATCAACTAACTTTTTTAAATTTTTTAGCACTTACAATGAAATACTGAGGTACCCCTGAAGATTGCAATATTTCTTGATATTATTTAAAATGATTTTTTTAAATTCTGATTCATGTAGCGCTTAGCTTCTGAGGCAAAATTTCTTAGTTAACATAGTCAAATGCTTTCTGGAGATCATAGCATAATACTTCAACCACATAATATCCTCAACAGTCGAAAGCATGTCTTTAATAAGGTTTTTAAAAATCGTTTTTCCTCTTTAAAAAACACCTGTTCAGTCCAAAGCCTTTTTAAATATTTTATATATTATAGCAAGCAAATGATATTCGTTAGTAGTTTCCTGTATCTTCTTGTCTATTTCACCTTTTTTAAGTAAAAAGAACTGCTAGCAAAAGACAAACGTCTAGCAAAATTTGTCGAAGAAATCATAGGTATGTGGTCAGAGGAATAAAACAATTATAGTACCTTACATAATTATAAGATATTTCAACTTTTGATTAGAAACCAAATGTACCACTATTTAAAATATAACCAACTATTTACAAGTAAACAATTTGGTTTTTTAAGGCATAAGAGGTGAGAATCTTGGTCATTTTGTCTTAGCAGGAGGCGCCATCTTGAACAAAATTAATTGTGGATGGATTTGAAGATGTTGAATATATATTGAAGGACAATGAGTTTGATGTACCTAAGTATGAAATTACGAAATAGTTACTTATCAGATGTAACTCAGCAAACCTTCTCTGGAGGAATCAGGTACATTAAAAGTCAATCATGAAGTTCATTAGGTCATATTTTAGGTCTTCATGTTCCATTTTTTAAAATAAGCTAATCATATAGAATTCTCTCTCAATAATCCGTTATTTTTTCTTTGGTAATGATATAACTGCACTAGCAAGAGAGTAAACACTAGAATCTTTAATCAATGATGGTAAAAATCCTTGCTTCTAATTTAATCTATTGGATTAACTCGGTTTAATGCAAAGCTTATATTTGTTTGTTATAAGCTTTGTTGGCTGATAAGCTAGCAAAGTAAATTCTACTGTTAAAAAATATTGGGGTACTAATCGCGGAGAGTTTATTATTGATAGGCTTAAGTTTGGCATAGTAACTATTCCACTTGCATTGTGACTATCGCCAAACTTACATAAGGATATAGTCCTCAAGTAAACAAGAATTTTTAACTCCAGAGAAGAGCACTTCAGGCCACAGAAATTCTCAATTTTAAAGGTGAGATAAAGAATTGGTTTTTAGATCTTAATATACTAACTCTACCCTCTCTTTCCATACTAAAGTGTTGAAAGAAAAGAATGTACATGACCACAGTACTCGGCTAGATTTAAGACTAAATAATTCCTGCCTATGTTTTAATTACTATGGTTCAAAATTCATTAACAAATTGACAAGGCAGGTTGGGCATACCAACGAGAAACCTTCTTTACAATTATTGTATAAAACGATATTTATTAAGCTAAGCATTTAGGTTTTGATAGATTTTTAAGCAACAATTTAAACATTTTATAACCTGTTTGTCAATATATAGGTAACCACCTAAAGATCTCAAGATCATGACCACTAACTAACGACATTTAACCTCATTTATCACTTTGACCTTAAAGTCTTGATATTAACTTCTTGAAGGTGTTATTTTGCTGTCCAGGTAAAGACGTGTGCAGACTCATCAAAATAAGAAACGTAATAAAATCGTGTTTCTCGGTTCTTCGCGTGATTCAATCGCGTTAATAACCAATTTTATATCTTAATGACAAATTAAATTTGATTATCTATAAGGCACTTGCAATATGTTTTTGTTAATGGTATCGTTTAATTATCTACGTAGTATATTTAAATTAAATTTTATAAAATTCAACAACAATGTTAGTAATGTTATACCTTAATAGGGTTCTCTAAGCTAACTAATAAACCAGAGTTTATGTGACTCACTTGTTGAGGTCGAGGTTTTTGATCTGTCAACCCTGACACCCTCGCCCTTTTCTCGGGATTACCCCCAGACCACTTAATCTGAACGCAATGCATTGTCACTAATTCGGTTAGCAGTGTAAAGAACATTGCCAATACAAACTGATAAATGATTAGTGAAACTAGAGGGGAATCATTATTATACTAAGTTTCTTAATGTTAGCGGAATTCTGCCGTAGATTTAGATATTTGAGAGAAGGGTGCTGTATTTTCGATGCTTGTATATATTTAATTTATGTACGTAAATATTACATTTATGTGAATTTTATACAAAAACATTAATAAATCATAGAATAACTTAGTAGAGCTTATCATGGTGTCTGTTGGCCGATAATTGAATAAGTCATAAGGAGCTATAAGAAGATTTCGAAATGAATATTTTTATTTTATTTTTGTATGGAATCTACAGACACAAAGTCCATTAAATGATTACAATTGGTCCTTAATGACTAATAAGCACAGTAAGTAAGCACTACATATTACAAAATTAAAAAAAATAGATTCTTTGCCCCCCAGATAACACATTAGGTAACTTAAAAAAAAACTAAAAAGAAAAAAAACTTGAAAATATTCTATATTAGATATATTTTTTTTAAATTTTTCAAATGGTTCGTAAAATATGTCATTATGAAATAGTAGGTTGGCGGCACTGGACATTCAAAAAATTGGCGACTTTTTAAGTTGGTATTTATTTTTTTTTATGTAAAAAGTTCCTAAATCTCTCTTGTTATGAATATTAACCGTTAACAGCAGTTTTTCGAGAAGAAATAAACAATCTATATTATTATGAAAGATCTTATGTGTAAACAACAAGCAGGCCATAGTTCTTCTGGAAGTAAGTTTTTTTAAATTAAATTCTGTCAAAAGGTTTTCATAAGATATATCCATCAGATACACACCATGTTTTTTATAGTACAAATACCGCAAAAACTTTTTTTAAACTTTTTCCAACATTTGTTTGTAAACCGAATAGAATGGACACCAAACAATCGAGGCATATTCCAATATGCTGCGAACATAGACATTATAGAGAGTAGTGATGGTCTTTAAATTAGTAAAGTTACAGGCATTACGAACTATAAATCCTAAAATCTTAAATGCCTTATTAACAACTGTCTTAATATGAGCATCGAAATGCAACTTATTGTTGAAAACTACTCCCAAGTCTTTTATTTCTGTTTTACATTTTAAGACATTAGTACCCATTTTATAATTGTAATTAATTGGCACTTTTTTCTAGTAAAATTTACTGTAATACACTTTTCAACATTAAAAGATAATTTGTTTTGTTTTGCTCAAAGTATTACTCTATTTAGGTCATGCTGAAGGAGTTCGCAGTCCTTAATACTATTAATTGCTCTATAAAATTTAAAATCATCGGCAAATATTTCATCATTACAATATTTTAAGCACAATGGTAAATTGTTGATAAGACATAAGAAAAGCAATAGCCCCAGGTTAGACCCCTAAGGCACCCCTGACAAAGCGACAAAACTTCGAGATGTACACCCTCTATATACTACATACTATATCCTTGATTGCAAGAATAAAGCAAGTAACTGTAGAAGATCGTGCGATAAGCCAAACCAATCTAGCTTTCTTAACAAAATTTCGTGGTTGACTCTATCGAACGCTTTAGAAAAATCGGTATATATAACATCTACCTGTCCGTTAGGGTCAACCACGCCATTCAGCTTCTGCAAAAATGTGGTTAAATTTGTGACTGTTGACCTCTTATTCATAAAACCGTGCTGTTTTTCAGTGATAACACCGATTATATGATTATACATTTTGTTATATAATATTGATTCAAAAATTTTGCTTGAACAACAAAGGTATTGTTAGACATAAGCAATTAGTACTAATAATACTATTATTTGCCATGATCAGGGACATGAAGATGTTGAAATTATGCTAATAAACGTGGAACAGGCAATAAAAAAGTTGTTTAAATTATTGTTTAATTATTGTTATGGAGTGCTTATTAAAATAATAAGCTTTAAATTCTTAACATTTATTTAATCCTTTAGTATTAAATAAATAACAAAATGAATTACAGCCTCATAACACATATCTACAAGTCCTTCTCTAGGTTTACTGTATTACTGGTTGCCAGTATACAGCACAACAAAGCTGTTCTCTTCCGTGATTTATTTATATTTTGTGACAAGATGGCTCTAGATCGTGTTGACCATTGACACTCCAATTTATAATCCCAGATAGTGAATAATCATTTTATTTTGCATTCAGGGGGGTCTTTTTCTCAATTTATGGTGACCCAGCTTTCTTGCCGTTTTTGCTAATGTTTATTTCCTACTTGGGATTAAAATTCTGTGACGAAGTATTATTTTGGTCATGTTTGGCATCTTTGTTCTCATGAGTGGGGATTATCTCCTAAAATTGTAACCTTCCAGGTTCAAATTTCAAAAATTCGATTATCGGCCATCTTGGTTCTTTTTCTGAAGGACTTTGATGAGTGAAACATTTTCTTAAAAAGCTTGAAAGTCGGCCATATTTCGAGGTAACACGTGGTTTCATTTCCCTGTTCTATGATCAGTTGTGTCTACTATGTGTATACTTAGACCCTCCTAAGATCTTGAGGAAAAGCCTTTTTATCGTCGATTTTCTGTTGAAGCTATACTTAGGTTCTACTTATTTCTTTTCGGGTCACTTCGATTCTTTACGATTTTCTATGGATATCTACGATTCTCTATGGTTCCCTACCGTTCCATACCATTATCTGCCATGTACCACATGTCCTCTTAGTCGGTTAAATCTCTTGGTGAAGACAGTTTATCAAAGGTTAAGCTATTGTGGGGAATGTTTCCAGTTCCTATCGACTACTTGTGTGATCTGGCCTGGTTGTGAAATTTTCATAGGAGTACTGTAAATACCTTTTACACCAGTCTTCAATTACAGTCAGGGCACTTGTGATTTATTTGTCTCATTTATTAATTTTTCACTTTTAAATTAAAAGAGATTATCTACCTTTCTAAAACAGATTTAATTTCTTTATTTTTTTAAAAATGAATATATAACTTTGGCAGGGGTTATTCTGCAAGGACATTTTGTATTTAATCATTCTTAAAACCTTCAATAGTTAAACCTAGATTTTTTCTGGGAAGTGTATATTTAAATTTATTGTATATAGATAGGTAGAAATAGAATGGTAAAACTATTTGTTTTTCTTTGAGTTATTTTTATAACAGTTATATGTAAATATTAACAGCAAATGACTACGTATTATTAAAACTGATTGAAGCTTATTTTGTGTTTAACTGAGTGTTATATTTCCTTTGACCCTTTACTCATAGCAAGCTTTTGCTAGCTATAAGCTTCTGATAAACTTGAATACACTCCGACAAACCTGGATGGCGCCCACAACATAATCATATCATTCAAACAAATCATGTCAAGCTCACGACCAACTAAATTGCTCAAAAGCTGAAAGCTGCCGTTAGCATATCTAGCTCTATTTTTTTTACTTATTTCTAAAAGAAGTAACAGAACGGTAAAAGTTTGTATGGAGCAAGAGATGAACAGGTTGAAAGTAGATATCCTTGAGTGAGCGGAATACACTGAACTGGTGTAGGAATGATTCAATCAAGTGGGAAAGTTTTTTACTATTCATGCAACAAGAACCAGAACCATAGAAGGGGAGTAAGAATTTTATTGGATGTAAAATTACATCAAAGCTGTTGTGTCAATTTCTAATCATTTATTCTCATTCAACTGCATGGCCAACGTATTGACTTATTGTTAACCTACTGATTAATATAATCCAAGTTTACGCACCATCTGCTAATAAGCCAGACGAAGACCTGAAACTATTGGAAAAGTAACAAAATCTAATGAAATAGATATCCTCATAGGTGATTTTAATCACCAAGGTTGGAAGAAAACGTGTAGAAAACATAGTCGACTCATGAGAAAGAAATTGCAAAGGAGACAGTTTAATTGAGTACTGCTAAGAGAACGAATTAATTTTAACAGACACATGGTACAACTTACCACCCCGGCGCTTTTAAACCTGCTGATCACCTAAGATATTCATTCACCAGCATATTGTACGCAACCAAATTGACAATATACTTAATAGACGATTTAGAAGCAGCTTTGAAGAAACTACCGCTTAACCTGGAGCAGATGTGGAATCGCACCATACCCCGTGTGTTCAACAATCAGTTATAATAAAGTTAGTGAAACTAGCAATAAAGTTAACGAAAATTAAAAAGAAACCTGACAAAAAAGTGTCAAATATTAAAGCACTCGAAGATCCAGAAGTCAAATAAAAATACCAAGACATTAAACCATCACATTAGTAACGAGATCAGAATTGATTGAATTGAATTTTAGGACTTAGAAGTATGTTGGTCCTGAATAAGAGATACCCTCTTAGCAGTCAATAATACCAATCTTCCTAGATCCAAAAATCTTCCCAAATAGCACTGGATGACAAACACAATCCTAGAAATGATGAAAGAAAGTAGGATATGCAAAGTCCAAGGAAATAACAAAGGATACCGCATTTTGCAAAGAAAGGTCTGCCTGAAAATTATTGCAGCGAAAAAAAAGTGGATGTCTGAACTATGGAAACAGAGGAAAACTAGTACCCAACGAGAATGAACTTCTAGTGTGGAAGTGAAACAGAAGAATTTTCAATTAAAAAATGCATTGTCACCAATGCTGTTCAATATGTACGCGAAATTTAAGTTACATTCCTATCAACAATATAAGATACCCGAATGATACTGTGATTTTAGCTGACATAGCAGCTGATTTGCAGTCACTATTGAATTCCGTAAATGATGAAGCAAAGCGTTGGGTCTAAAAATAAATGCCGATAAGACGAAGTTTAAGACAATTTCAAAAAGCGTATTATCAAAGTTCAGATTATTCGTCAATAGTCTTAACCACATAAAAGAAGTACGGAAATTCTATACTGCTACTTGAACGATCAGTGAAACCCGAAGGTAGAGATTAGATACTTACTAGCCGAATATAACTATCGAGAGCTGCAGTTTTACATCTACGTAAGTTTTTAGTTGATCACCGACTAGATATTAAATTGAGATTCAGGATAACCAAATGTTATGTCTGGTTAAAAAGTGCGGACTTTTAAGGCTTCATCAATAAACAAATTGAAAGCATTTGAAATGTGATCCCTTCGTCAAATGCCTTAAATATCATGGATTCAGAGAGTCAAAAACTAAAAAGTTATTAAACATATAAGACAGAACTATTCGAGATAATCAAAAAGAGGAATACCGTATATTTTAGACCCTAATGATTATGAAATGACGGCTTTCACCATGGTTACTGGATTATGGCTATAGCTATAGTTAAGCAAAAAAATCAATAAATACTTTTAAAATCATAACATTAGTATGGAAATAAATTTGATGCAAAGTTAGAACTCGAGGATGCTAAAAATAGTTGATTTTAAAGATAGTTGAAATAAAACAATTTGAAATAAATGACGTCAAAATGTTATATATCCTTGCAGTGTGCAATTTTGTGCATGGTAATAAAGAATTAAAATCAAATAATGTTTCTCATATCTATGAAACTCGAGCCAATATAGCCAATAATCTAAATATTCCACAATCTAAGTGTGACTAAAATTTACATTTCATGTCGTATCTAGAACCAAATTTTTACAATTCAATCCCTGAAAATAATAAGAACGTGGTAAAAAAGAAAAACTTTAATATTCTGTTTAAAAGATATTGTTGGGAAAATCGTGAAAAGATTTTACGTCTATTTTAAATTCTTTTAATTTTATATACTATGGGTATAGGTAGTGTGCAATGTTTGTACATTGAATTTTTTGTTTTTATATTTTGTGTAGAATATGGTAGATGATATTCTCGTGAAATATTTTCGTTTTTGTAAATATATTTTGGTTTATTTTTTGTTAGCAGCCATGCAAATATTAATAGGTGTAGGCATATTTTAATTATAAAATTAAAAAAAAAGTATATGTATCTATAACTAATTATTTATTTATTATTTAGACTTATTATAGATGGACTTTTTTTTTCTTACTGGTACTATTTCTCTACAAAAATGTTAAAAAAAAAGTAAATGTAAAAAACATACTAAACAGAAAGAAAGACACTTTTGGGTAGTATAAATCGATTCCCGTAAAGCATTTAAATCTGTCTTCACACACTGATGACTGCTTTAAGTCTCAAAAATATAGTACACTAGACAACACACCAAATTGAGAATATGGGAAGTATGTATACTAAGCAGGACTAGACTATTTCATACTATGGTATCGAAAGACCCCCCATGCATTAACATGCAACCGAAGTAAGTATTAGTTAAAGAGGAAACAACAATACTTTACCGATTTCCCACAAACGCTTGCCGCTAAGAGGGAAAATACAATACGCCGGACACCGCACGTCCTGTATTTCTATCTGTTTAATTGAGATCAGTAGTTCGTTCTCTCTTTAAATTGTTATTAATATTAAGATTTCTTATTGCAGATTAATAAATTGTTTTCCTCATTCAAGACTTGGGTTGGCCAAACTTGTATACAGGGTATACGAAAAGTCAACGATAATACTGAAGGGGCTGGTGGAGCAACTCATAAGCACCCAGAAAAACATAAAATGACCTTAGTAAAAAATCGATGGTTTTCGAGATATTGGCACTTTAGTGGAAGTCACCAAAATCCTACTCTTGGATCAGATTTTCGATTGTCACGCCTTAAAAATAGATATTTTTTAGAATCGCTTTTTAGCTATGCAACACTGAATAGCCATTTTACTGATCAAAGACAAACATTAAACTAAACGGCCAAAAAATTTAATAAGAAATCTATTCTAAAATAGAGTATTACTTATTTTTATTTTTTTAACTTTGCATTTGACCGCTCATACTGGACCAAAAAAATTGTACGGCAATCTGGCTAATACCTTAAAAACTTTGCTCGTTTAATCTACTTTTTAAAATTACCTTAATGTTTTTTTAACAGTTTACTATTATTGTGTTATAGTAAAAAATAACCCTAATTCACCTTATGATATCATTGTAAAAAAATTTAACAAATTTTTAAGTTATGTTTAAAATGTTTTTATTTAACTTAAAATTAAAAAAATCAAGAGCGAAGGTAATTCTTATCACCATAGCAATAAACAACAAACATTTTTGGAATTTACTTTGTTTACAGTATTCCGTGAACTAACTACTTTTTTGCTTGTATACTAACGTTTCTGTTACCTTTTGCTTTGGATTTGTTTTTGAGTTCATTTTCCTGTGGACTGTGTTCTTTGAGCTATTTGTTTTATTGTTTAATCATTTATTATGCCCTTGCCGTATACCGCCCAAAAATATGCAAACATGCATCTCATTTATGGTGAATGCAGAGAAAATGTTCTAGCAGCATCTAATCTTTATCAAGAAAGATATCTGAATTTGGCCCGATATCCTGACTCGTGTATTATTAATGTTCACCGCTCATATTCCAAAGGCAGAATGCCTCATGCTCCTGTTCGAGAGGGAAGACCTCGTATTGATTATGTTGATCAAATTTTAGAAGAAATTGAAAATGATCCGACTACTTCGGCACGAGCAATCGAAAGAAGAACAGGGATACCGAAATCGGTAGTAAACGACATCGCTAGGCGATTTCAATATCACCCTTATCATGTTCAACGAATGCAAAGCCTACTGCCTCGAGACTACGAACCACTCCTACAATTTTGCCGCAAAATGTTACAAAAAAATCAAGAGGATCCGAATTTTTTAAATAATATACTGTGGTCGGATGAGAGTACATTCAAAAAGGATGGCTTTATGAACATGCACAATTTGCACACTTATACGTTGGAAAATCCCCACTCTATTCGAGAAAAAAGGTCACAGTACCGATTTAAAGTAAACTTGTGGACCGGTATCTTGAACGGACGTGTAATTGGCCCATTCGAATTACCAGAAAATTTGAACTGGCAGGCTTATTTAGATTTTTGTCGAAACAATCTACCAATTCTTTTAGAAGATGTTCCTTTGGCCAGTCGCCGAATAATGTGGTTCCAAAATGATGGTTGCCCGGCACATTATGCCCATGAAGTTCGTCGGTATTTAAACCAAACATACCTCAACAGATGGATCGGCCGACTTGGTCCAATTTTATGGCCTCCCAGGCCTCCAGACCTAAACCCCCTCGATTTTTTTACTGGGGTTGCATAAAAAAAAAGGTTTATGCAAGAGCAATAAATAATATTGCTGAATTACGGCAGCGAATAAGTGATGCAGCCCAAGATCTTAAGGCTGCCAGGAATGCAAGATGGATCAATAGGTCATTTAATAAAAGATGCCATGCCTGCATTCGCGTTGGTGGTAGACAGTTCGAACATATTATTTGATTTTTAATTTTTTTTTTTAGTTAAATAAAAATATTTTTTTAACATAACATAATTATAAATTTGTTTTAATTTTTTCATAAGGTAGATTAGGTTTATCTTTCACTCTATCACAATAACAGTAAAGCTTGAAACATATTGGGTAATTTTAAAATTAAATTAAATGGTCAAACTTTTTAAGGTATTAGCCGGGTTGCTGTACAATTTTTCGGTCCAGTATGAGCGGTCAAATTCAAAGTTTAAAAAATAAAAATAAGTAATACTTTATTTTAGAATAGATTTCTTATTAAATTTTTTGGCCGTTTAGTTTAATGTTTGTCTTTGATCAGTAAAATGGCTATTCAGTGTTGCATAGCTAAAAAGAGATTCTAAAAAATATCTATTTTTAAGGCGTGACAATCGAAAATCTGATCCAAGAGTAGGATTTTGCTGACTTCCACTAAAGTGCCAATATCTTGAAAACCATCGATTTTTTACTAAGGTCATTTTATGTTTTTCTGGGTGCTTATAAGTTGCTCCATCAGCCTCTTCAGTATTATCGTTGACTTTCCGGACACCCTGTATACAGTGACCGCCTAAAGTTCCGCATAAATTCGATAAAAATTAGACATGATTTTTTGAGAAAATGAAATGAAATGAACTCAAAAATTATGAAAATTTTAAAAAGTTGTATTGTTACTCCTCTAGCTAAATTAAATAACCACTCAATATCCTCTGCAGCAAATAGAGTGCAAAAGTTATACCTTTTTTTAAAGGTAAAGATTTTGCTGATAACTAGAACAGTTATTTACCTATCATCAATTTGGTTTAAAATGAACACGCATCCTAAAAAACCAGGTTAGTGAGTATTTTGAGTTAAATGGGTTCTTCTTACAATAACTCAATTTAGTTTCATTAAGAACCTTAGCTATAGATTTTTTCACCAATAATATCTTGGAAGGATTTGAAAAGTTTTCTGATACTCTGGCCTCATTCTTCTACTAAAAAACTACAAGTCTACAATTTTCAGCCAGATGCAGTCCAGCTACTCGAATCTTACCTGTCAAATAGAGTTCAGTTTGATGAATTAAAATATGACACATTTTAAACCTTTGATGTATGGAGTGCCATAGGGGTCGAACCCATGCTTTTTATCTACATTAATGATTTGCCTTATAGTATGTTTGCTGATAATGAATGATGATGGAAGCTGTTTGGACTTATTTTTAAACCAAATGGTAATCTTGTATATCTATAAGATCCTGAGCTTGTACTAAAGCTGGTAATATCTCTTGAATTTTCTTGCAAGGGTATTTGATGAAACCCTGCTTTAAGATCTAAAGTAGTAAAATATTTAGCTCTCCCTAGCTAATCCAATATGTTATCAATTCTTGGCAATGGAAACTTGTTTGATAATAATTTTTTGTTTAATGCTCTAAAATCTGTAACTAATCTCTACGATTTTTCTCCATTTGCTGACTTTTTAGGAACCAATAAAATTGGACTGTTGTATTCTAATGTAGAAGGTTCAATTATACCATTTTGTAATAATTTTGAAACTTGTGAATTTATTTCTGGAATCTGTGAATGTGGTGTGCGATAATTTTTTATGTAAACTGGTCTCAATTCTTGTTTATAAAAATTATTGGTTGTTAATTTGTCTGTGTTTAACCCAAAAATATCTGAAAATTCATGACATAGCTAAACAACTTCTCTTTTTACAAAAATAGGCATATTCTGATTTAATTCCGCGTCCAAAGCTTTGTTTCTATTTTCTGTGTCACAATCGTAATTATAAATATGATAGTCGGCTAATTTTGCAGTTTCGATATTGGCATTTTTTATTACAACACTTTCTAATGTAGTATTTACTATTCGTATAACAGGGCTTGTCCTTGACACTATTGATCTAGCAACAAAAATTCCTGGAGAAATTTTCTTATTTAGTACAACAGCATCCTCTGTAAGATTTTCTAATTTTTTAATTTTGCGTAAAATCTCGCATCTAGGTGGTATTATCAAGATGTCATCATCTGGACTATTATAAATCGGTACAGTGATGCTCCTATTAGAATTAAGCAATTTCATAGCCTAATTAGCATAATCTAAATAACACTGGTATTTACAAATAAAATCACGACCTAAAATACCATCAGATGGGATCGGAAAATCTTTGCTTACTATATGAAATGAATGTTCCACTGAATAAGCATTTTTAAAGTAAATTTGCGTTGTTGTCGTACCTAATGAATTTGTTATACCGTCTGTTATACATTTGATTTGACTAGCGTTTGATTTATTTACTATTTGCTGTGGATTTATTTTTGTTCTCTTAATTAGTGAAATATCTGCTCCAGTATCAATCAATAATGTTATGTTGTCATTCCCCGTCATTTCCAAATTAACCACTACAAAATTAGAGAGTGACAGGTCCAAATTAAAAATATTTAGATTTCCCCCACCGGACCCAAATGGGGTTCCGTTGGTTTTTCGATTGCTGATTTTCATACGTCTTGACAAAGGCATTACCTCTGCCTCTTTGTGCGAATCCTCTATTAAATCTACCTCTTCTATTTCCACTATAACCTCTAAAACTTTGAGGAGGAGGGGTCAGGTACCTGGTATTATCAGTTTGGCGCTGGTATTGCCCTTCATAACAATAATTGTTTCTACCCCGATAGTAATTTCCTCGCCTCGGCTTGTGCTGACTTGATTTGAACAACACTGCAGATGAACCGGATTCATTGCTCACATTTACAAATTTAGCTATAGCTTCTTGACAAGTTCCAAAAGTTCCAGCTTCCAAAATTAATTTTATTTTTTCTGAATTTGAATTTGTTTTTAGAGCTTTTACAACAATATTTGAAGCATATTTCTCGGCTACAGAAACTGATACACCTTCGTTAATATATGCTCTCTTCAATTCAACAACTTTTCAATCAAAAAGTCCTCCACTTCTGCAGCGTATTTGGACGGCTCTTTGCTATGCTGTCTCAGAGATAGCAATTTTGCTGATATTAGCTCTGAGCTTTCGCTTATTATGCCACTTTTTATTTTATGACTAATATCGGCTAAAGAGTCTCCATCCCCGATTAAGTCTCTAGGTCTTCCTGTCAATTTTGTTCTAACATAAGCTACAGCATTTTGCTCTTTGCCTTCGCAATTAGCTTGCAACAGGCTAAGTGAATCTAAAAATGACTGAAGCCTATCGACTGAACCATCAAATTCTTAAGACAAAATCTTGCTGGCAAAGTTAAAAAATTCAATATTTGTCATTGCCATTTTTGTAAGTGTCTGTATTTTCTGTTCTTGATACGTATTGCCTAATTCCGATTCTTGTTCTTGTTCTTCTTCTTCTTCTCCTTCTTCACTACACACCAATTCTTCATCTACTACTTCCGTATTTATGATTTCAGTGCACGAGGTGGGTACTTTATAAGGCACTTTAAGAACCTAAAAGGATCTAATGACTCTATCTCTTGCGGAAGAGAATATTTTCTTAACGTGATAATATTGCTTTTCATCTAATGAACGATAAAGCGAAATAACAATTTTTACAAATTGATTATAATATGTTACAAGATTATCCCGAACCTCGATATGTATTTCTTCAGACTTAGGCACTTTTGCTTTTAAAACTTGTTTTGACTCATTTGTAATTAACAGTTTTAAATTTTGCAATTTTACAAGGATCTCTTCTCCGCTTTCCGTCATAGGTTTAAATAAACATTAGTTCATTTAAAAAAAAAAACAAAATTAAATCAAATAAATTAAGAATATTTATTGTTATAGTTATTATGGTATCATTATTTTTGCAAAATTCCCAACTTAATGATTAAAGGCCAATTAGAATTTATGCATCAACTGCTTTTTTTTTAATTACGCAAGTAAAATATTTAAACTTTAATCGTGTTTTATACCTATACGCGAATTTTGATAACTTTTCTGTATTTCTGGCAGTTCCTGCATAAATCTAAAATTCATTATTTATGTATTTATGCTCATCTTAAAACCTATAAATGTGCATAAAACTTTTGTTCTTAATCTTTGACAATCATGTCAGGATTCACTTTGAATAAAGTTTATAAATATGAAATCTTCTTATGAACAACTTTACTAGCGTAGTCGAAAATCAAAAAGCCCCTGGTCCCAGCAAAATACAAAAATAAATGTACATACCATTCGGCTGCCTTTATTTTTTTTTGTAATACTTGCATTTTCTGGACTGAACACATAGTTTATGATACCATCCAGTGTACACTACACTTCACCCGCCTGGGTACGAAGCGCCATGCTACGTGAAAGGTCTCTTTTTAGGGTCCTTCGGTATGATTTTCGCACTTTTAGAAACACTATTACCGCTAATAATACTAGCATTATATACATTAAAACTCTTATGTCTGTGGGAACCGCGATGGCACTTTCGTCGACAATAAAATTTGAGTTCACGTCGCCCGTACTTGTTACTTCGGCGTGTTTTGAACTGGTCTTTCCCATTTTAATGCCCTTTTTTTACTTTTTATGTTTTAACTTTTCTTTAGCTAAATGATGTCTCTTAGGGCAGAGTCGCCATGTAATGGTCCAATCACATAAGGCTCCAAAGGTGTCAAAAGAAACAACCTCATGTTTTGCATACGTATATTGTACCTCGACTGACTATCACTAGGCAGCCTAGATACCCCCAATTGGTGTTACAAAAGAATATTGCTTACAATGCAGTATTAATAATTGACACACATTAATCAGTTACCTAATAGTAATTTATAGAATATGTAGAGTGATTCAGATTTAGATAACTAACTTACACTACAAGGACCTACTGTAAAAGTTATCTCCCTTTAAAAATTAATAAACTGGATGAAGACCTTGGAGAATAACCTGTTTCAATAGTTCTTGGCTAATCGTCTTTCTCTTAACAGCGTAAAATTACAAAGACTTAATTTTACTTTAAGACACAACACAATAACTGAACATCCTGTTCTCACTGTATTCGTATTATAACTGTTATGGGCTATCGAGATAATAAAAAAATACAACATAACATCTCTTAATTTGCTGCAATTTAAAATATCTTAAAGAGTATGCCAAGTGCTGTGGGTTTAGTGCAACATATGTAATTTTTATTTTTACTTTATTTTGTTAATTTTAATTTGTAAAATTACATTATTTTATATGCTTATTTACAACTACTACATATAACTAATGCAACGTGAAGAGAAAGTCGAATGCAAAATTGGAATAGACAATGAAAATATTAATAAAACATCTCACGTCAAAGTTTACATAGGTCTTCTGATTGCTATTTATAAATATATATTTATTTATATAGATAACCCATTATTGAGTTTTAAAAAGTTACAAGCAAAAGTGTAAATAGATTTCATTCGATTTTACTAAAATGTCAAAAAAGTGAATAACACACCTTTTTCGACCAAGAAATTCCTCAGCTCATTTAAAAAGAGATAAGGTTTAAGAAACTAATTTAGGATCTTACAAGCAGTATAAGAAATATAGGAAGGGTGAGTAGCAAACCTTTAAAAACCTGAAGACAAGGTATGCCGCCAAGGCTAACATACGGATCACAACTTAAGAGCCCTATATGGAGAAATAGAGAACACAATGGTGGAATCACATTGAGAGAACGAAAGAAAAACGAATGGATAAGACAAAGAACGAAGACCATGGAAATTATAAATAAAATATTATCTCTTAAGTGGAACTTTGCAGGGCCTACATGAAAAGCTACAAAGAAAAGATGGACTACCCAGATGGAGACTATGACAAAGAACATGATTAGGAGCAAGCCCAATCACATAGTGATATTAAGAGGATCAAGCATGGATTACAAGAGCACAAAACAGAGAGAGCTGGAAGTAGATGAAATAACCTTATTATCAGTATTGGGCGTGATAAGACTAAAAAGAAAAAGAAGTAGAAATATTAAATATAATTCATTATAATACTTTCGGAATCTTATTTATCTGAATTTTCGTTAGTAAATAATAATAATTATGTGACAAAAAATAATCTATTTGACGAACATTTGAAATTTTTAGAAAAAATTGATTTACTATGCTAATTGGTAGCCGAAAATTCTGACTTAGTATCAGGAAAATTTCACTTTTTTTCTGACATTTAGAAATTAAAGAAAAAAGCGTTGATAATTATGTATAATACAATCACTATTTCCCGAAAAATATCTTAATCTTAAGCATTACAAAATCTTCTACTAGAAATAATTCTTTTATAACAATAATTCAACACTTTTTCCGCATAAAACAATAAATTTATATAAAAGTAATTTACACATTACCTTACTCGGTCAAAAATACTGTATATTTTTATTATAGATATTTTTATATTGTTTTAAGCTTATGTAAACAACTTAGTTTTTTTTTATTTAATTAACCCAAAGTGAAAATTACAAGTTAATTTCCCTGCGGTTTATATTAAAAGCAATAAATTTAAATATAACAAAGATTTCATCTTGTAAACACATTTATGATTCGGCGGTAGGTTAACATAAGTTACACACCTACATACACATTATTCTTGTCGAGTCATCTAGCTGTACCAAAATGGTAACATCGTTCCTTTGATCTTTAAAATAAGAAGGTACTGTTAGACAGCACTGTTTCAATAGTGCAAACATGCAAAGAGGTTTGTTTCCTTTTTAGTCTTCGCATTATTATGCATAATATAGTATATTTAAATATTTTTCACCTAAGGAAGATGTTTAGAAAACAGTTAATCTTATAAATTGTATATCTGTGAAGTGAAATTTTCTCGTTTGCAGGCAAAAAGCTTTTTACAAGATCCTGCATTCACTTAAAGTATTCCAAATAAATGTTAGAATAGTACTAGGTAAAAGAAATTGCTCCGTCATGTCCTTCATGTCCATACCATACATATTAACCCTTTGTGTGCTAGTATGCCTGCGGTGAGGACACTTACAAATTAATTTTTACTGACGGTACTGGTGTGCTTAAGCGAAGATATCATTGATGACGTATGCGGAAGCGTGTGGCTCCTCTAAATTTAAGCGCCAATAAGAGTCGAGTATTATTTGGACAGTGTGCATATTAATGTTTGCACGTGGGATTGTTGTGGTAACAAGTTTCCCTGTTTTTTGGTTGTTAGAGCAGTTTTTGGGACCATGGGTGGTAAGATTTGCTTTTATATTAGAAATAAAATATCTAGGATGATATTTATGTTATCGCTAGAATGCAATTTTGAGAAAAAGGTATTAGTTTTATAGAAAATATATGGTGTGCTCAGGGCGGTGACACCAGTCTCTTAGGCAAATAATTTTCTCAAAATTTCATGAGTATTTTTTTAATGGTTTTATTTTTATTTACAGATAAATTTTATAACAAGCTTATAAATCTCAACTCCAATGACCTGTATGATTATTTGGAAGCAATTCCTTGCGACAACATTAGCGAGTTAGGAGATGTTAGTGAAGAGATTCAAGGGGACGCAGAAATAGTAGGCCCAACGGCAGCGGCATTGCCAGCAATTGATTTGTTTGACATAGAAATAATGCCTATTATATTTGGGAATGATACTTTGTCCCAAGACGCTGATGCTGACTTAGTCGAATGGAGCAGTGAGGATGAGCTACCTTTGTCACTAATACGAGCCCAGGAAATTCGCAAAAAAACTATATGGACTAACTCCAACTCACACTGTGTTCGAAATTTTAAAGAATTTGGAGAAGAAATAGGACCAAACATTCCCACCGATATAGAAACCTCTACCGACATGTTTTTGCATATACTCCCTGAGCATCTGTTAGACCACATAGAAAGAAACGGAGGTAACAGTCATGCATTTACGCCTACTAATGTAAACGAAATAAAGGGTTTTATTGCAATAAATTTGATAATGGGCATAAAAAAGCTACCCAGCTACAAGGATTACTGGTCCTCACGATTGGAAATGAGAGATCCATTCATAAGTTCAATAATGTCAAGAGACAGGTTTTCATGGATGTTAGCCAACCTGCACCTAAACGACAACTCTGTACAGCCTAGCCGTGATCACCAAAACTTTGATAAGCTTTACAAATTACGGCCTTTGTTAGATGTATTATCTGATACATATAGAAATGCTTTAAAACCAAGTCAACATCAAGCTATTGATGAGTCGATGATCCGATTCAAAGGACGAAGCTCCCTAAAACAGTATATGCCAAAGAAACCAGTAAAACGTGGCTATAAAGTTTGGATTCGTTCCGAAAATTCAGGATACGTATGTTAATTTCAGATTTACACTGGTAAAATAGGTCAAATGACCGTGTCTTGGTGGTATAGTTGTTAGAGACCTTACGAGAGACTTAATTGGAAAAGGGTACGAAATATATTTTGACAATTATTTTAAATCGGTCGAGCTGCAAAAACCACTGCAAACTGAGTTGATTTACGCTTGCGGTACAATCAGAAAAGATTGAAAGAATCTACCAACAGATCTACTAGATGACAAGCAGTTAACAAGGGGTGAATTCGATTGGAGAGTTAGCACTGATGGGATGACATTTTTGAAATGGATGGATAATAGGCCATTTTTTAACTAATTATCTGGATCCATGCAAAAATCAATGGGTTTCCCGCAAAAAAAAGATGGTTCCGCCGAAGATGTTACTTGTCCTGAACTAGTAAAGAAATATAATACGCATATGGGATACGTGGATAAGACGGACATGCTAAAAACTCCTTATGAGGTTGACCGAAAGTCAAAAAAGTGGTGGCATAGAATTTTTTTCTATTTCATAGATTTATCCTTAGTAAATACATTCATATTGTATCAAAAAAGAACGGATTCCAATGCGCAACTTTCGCTAAAACTTTTTCGACTTTCAGTGGGCCTAGGACTTGTGGGAGCTGAACAAGGTTTACCGAAAAGGGGTCGGCCATCAGCAACGGTGAATCATTTCAACCGTACTGTACTATACGAAATTCGGTACGACTCTTGTTCCCACATGCCTCTATATGGCAAGCCTGGAAAATGTGCTTTTTGTAGTACCAAGGCGGAACCTCACAAATCAAGATGGCATTGTACAAGGTAGCTGTTGATATTACATTGAAAAATAAATAAACATAGTTAATTATTGTTATTTTTCTAGGTGTGATGGTGCCCTATGCCTTTCAGATAAGAAAAACTGTTTCCGTCAATATCATACCAAATAAATTTTTTATAATCAATGTATTTTTCTAGCAATAAAAAATTAGTTTTTGCCAATTTTTTTTGTTTATCTGCCTAGTGTCCTTACAGTGAGCACACCTCATTGTAACTAACTCATATAACGACAATGATTAGACCCATCATTACATACGCAGCACCTATATGGTGGCATGCGGCAGAAAAGAGGACTGTAATACAGATACTCAACAAAACACAACGAATAGCATGTCTGGGCATAACAGGAGCGATGTCAACAACGCCGACTGCTGCCCTAGAGAACCTGATAGGACTAAGCCCGCTACACTTAGTGGTACGGGCTGAAGCTATAACGGGGGCGAAAAGACTGCTGTCAAATGGCGCAACAATCCTATCGAAAGATGGGCACAATGCCTTATTTGACAAGATACAGGACCTTGGGCGCCTGGCCCTAAGAACAGACAGAACCAAGGTCACATACCTAGACAAACCCTTTATCATCAAAGAGAAAAGGGGACCACTGGACGCAGAAGCGAACAGGCTCAGGCAAAGAGGTTACTCAGTATGGCACACGGCAACCAAACGATCCAAGATCGGGGTAGCTGTGGGCATGGTGGAGGACGAACAACAGGGCAGACAACTTATGCTAAACCTGGGCCTCGAAACAACAAATTTACAGGCAAGCATAATAGGAATTCAAACCTGTGTCCAACTGATGAGAGAAGGGCTGCCAAGAGGCAAAACCTTCGCAATTTTCACAGGAGACCAGGCCGCAACACTTGCACTACAACAGTTCAAGACTAAGTCAAGGACTGTGCAAAGCTGCTGGGAGGATCTCAGGAACCTCGCCGAAGCGCAAAATAGGCCAGAGATAATCCTAGCAGAGAATATGGTCAACAATAAGGCTGCAAGAAGGGCTATCCAACTTGCAACCCAGGGAGCCAGCAACAGCCTGGTAGGCCCTGAACCAACATGTTATGTCAGCGATAAGACCTGGAAGAGGGAAATCGGCAACTGGCTAAAAAACCAGAACAAATTCTACTGGGAGCAGCTGCCAAAGATGGAACAGTCCAAACAACTTATAGGCAGCCCACCCTTTAAGAAGGGTGAGAACATACTGGGCCTCTCCAGACAACAACTGCGAAGGGTCGCAGGGCTACTTACAGGCCATGCACCCAGCAGGAAACACCTGCATACGCTAGGGAAATCAGTTACCTCGCTATGTAGGGGATGCAATGAGGAGGACGAAACAACTCTTCACATACTGTGCTTCTGTGAAGCATTTAATCAAACCAGGGCAACATTCCTGGAGGAAGAGAAACCCTCACCAGAGGGTATAAGAAATCTACCACTGGGCACAATCCTGGACTTCCTTGAAGCTACAGAATTGAACCTGTGGGACTAAACATATGGGACACAATAGGACTGCTTCTTAGCAGACCGCAGTGTAGGGAGCCACAAGGCACCACCCAGCGGTGGAGTTTTAGTGGGTATAGGACGAAACAGACTCGACACTGAGTCCCACACTACTGGGGGCGGTGCCGCGTAACCAGTGTTCATAAAGAATTAAAAAAAAAAAAAAAAAAAAAAACTAACTCATATGCAAAAAAAAAGATATTAAAAACATATTAAATAATGTTTGATTAATTGAGCAAAACAAAAATGTTCACCAAAATTTAAAAAAAAAATAAATCCGGCCTCAAAGGGTTAAAGTAAAATCTACTAAGTAAATATCCGCAATGAATCATCTCGATACTACGCTTGTAAATTATGATCTGTATTGTGATCTTTTGTTAGTTTTTTTGACAACAAGGCAAATTATTATTATTAATATAATTATTTATCAAAATACGCAAAAAATAATTCTTTTAAATATAAATAATTCTAATTTCAAGCCACTGGAATAACTCAAAGCCCTGTATAAAGAAGTAAATTCGACCCCCCGAAGTCATCTTATTTTACTGGGTACCTACATCATCAGCTATATACAAAAATTTCTAAACATTCCCTAAATAAATCTATTCAGATTCCCTGTGACCTTTGTTCAAGCTTGGTCTATTTTCGTCAAAAGGTGTCTTTTATGGCATAAGTATGGCGCCCTTGACTAGTGATTCTGTTTACCGGGTTACCCAATAAAAATCACAATAAAACATAATAAGGGAAAGAGTTTGACAGATGTTTATTTAAGTTGAAAGTTTAGTGGTACATAAATAGCCTCTAATTGGGCTTCTGCTGTGGATCTTAACATCCTTAAATCAAACATTCAACATTTTATTGTTTTATGGTTCCCACACATTTAAATATGACTTAATTTTATTTAAACATTTACGTTTTTTTTTTGTTTTGAATTACTTATGTAAACAACCGTAATTTTTGAATGACGAGTACTTATATAAGTGTTTTAATAGCATTCATCGGTTCGCCAATACCTTGAGAATTTGCCAGCTAACCTTTTGTGTGGTGTAGCGTCAAGTGCAATCTGAGGTTTTCGTAGGTGTATAACAAATATTAGTGTAACTCTGTCTGTAAATTATCGAGATAGGATCAACAATGGGTACGGAGAAAAGCGAGACAGTTTGCAAAAATAATCAGATAAACGATTTGTATATTCAAAATGTCTTAGATGCCGTTAAGCAGAAGTATATTTTTGTAACGGTTTTTCAAGAATAGTTTTTTTTTTCATTGGGAATTTTCAGTCATTTACGAAAATAGCTCAACATTTGATATTATTTGTAGAAAGGTTATAATCTTACGTCATAGAAGTTAGGAACGGAATTCAGAAATACATATTTTTAACATAATATGCTATAGTTCATTTCATATAAACTTTGATGCACGTCATTAATAATTTTGAAGCTTTCGGAAGAGCTTCGAATACGCGCGTTTAGCGCTTATAGATGAACACTCCGATTCCTTACTAGTTTTTGTGTTTATACAAGTCAAATAACTATTATGGTTATAAGGTATTACTACACGTAAAAATTACATTTAATAAAATATAAAATAAAATTAATGTAGTTAAGAACAATAAAGGGAAATAACATAGTCAATCAAGTTAAACAATAGTTTAAGTAATGAAGATTAAAATAATGGTGTAGATGAACTCAAATAGTATTAAAAGACATCAGTACCCAAAAAGTCATGTGCATAAAATTAATTTATAGAATAAAATGATTCAGTGATTAAGAACTCCTTAATTTTACCCACAAACAACTAAGGTGGCAGCTGTCTCACCTAATTACTGCTTGTATAATGTATATGCATTACAAAAGTTGAGCGTATGATAATTTTGTGTAAATTTTGCCCTGTTTTATCGTAGCCAATCAAGCAGAAAATGACAATTATATCTTGTAGGATATCGATGCATCGCAGAAAAGAGGTGGATACAGCTTTGTCTTAACTCTAAACAATGGTTATTAGCAAAACTAAAATATTCCAAAGAGATGGTTAGGTCAAAACACTCAGACCCCAGGCAAGAGTACAAAAAGAGATTTGGTTTTGGATTAGTTTATTAAATGTCATCATCACAAGCGATTTTAAGACTGTGTTTGATGTTAATTTTGCGAAATATAATCTACATGCGCACACCATGTCAGCTTTTGATCAATATAAAGCCCTAAAAACTTCTGTAGCTGAGTTGAATTTGGTGCTTAAAAAATACAATTTCCTCAATTTTAGATATATTTAAACTAAAGTCGGTTATAGGAAACCAACCAGCGAACGTGTTTCACCGATGACATTAGTCAGATTATGTATGACCAGTTCTCATCGCTGTTGTAACATCAAGAATTTATGCAGCACTGGAATCGCACACACGTGAATCATTCACAAATATGACAAATAATAAAGGTGCCTGCACAAATCCCCGAAGGATACCAAATTTAGCATTTTGCAAGGATGATCTCTTATGGTTGTACTCTAGTAGTTGCCTGCGGTTCGTAAGATACCACGCCAGCAGATTCAGAGTAACTGCAGACAAGTCTCGAAGAGGAACAGATGATCTTGTTCACGTATGGGAGAAAATGAAAACACATGAAAAATCCAAGATACACATGAACAATATTTTCAATTTTTCTATGCTTGGTAAATTTAATATAAAGACTCAGTTAAATTCGGCATACCGAAGCCAACTTATTGAAAAAAGTAAACAAACTGAAAAAAATAGATATGTGTTAAATCAAATTATAAATTGCATTCGTTTTTGTGGTGCATTTGAGTTGGCTCTCAGAGGCCACAATGAAAAAGAGACATCCGAAAATAAAGGGATATTTCGGGAATTAATTAATTTTAGCTCAGAATTAGACAAAATGCTTAAAGATCATATTCAAAAATCAACAATTTTTAAAGGGACATCCAAAATAATACAAAATGAGCTTCTAGTGTGTATGTTAGATGTATATCATGAAGAGGTGACAGAAGAAATAGGGAACTCTCCATTTGTGGCTGTTATCGCCGACGAAACCACTGACGTTGCTTGTGAGTTTCAACTCGAAATTGTTTTTAGATACTTGCATGCTGGTAAGCCTGTTGAAAGATTCTGGAATATTTACAATCCAAAAGATCATGATGCTGAATCAATCTCCCAGTGCATACTTCAAGTTTTGGACCCTTTACTTAAAGATCACCCCAATAAATTAATTGCGCAAAGGTATGATGGAGCATCGGTTATGAGTGGATGTTTGAATGGAGTACAAGCAAAAATTAAAGTAAAATACCCTTTAGCTAATTATATTCATTGCTATGCACATCAAGTAAATTAAATAATGGCCAGTGCGACTTCCATTAATTCCGAGACTCGAATTTTTTTTGCAAACTTGACTGGGTTATGTTCCTTTTTTTCTGTTTCTCCTCAAAGAACCAAAATATTGGATGAAGTTATTGAGAAAAGATTACCGCGCTCATCTCAAACTCTCTGGAATTCACAATCAAGAGGAATAAATACTGTTTATGAAAATAGACAAGATTTAATTACTGTAATGGAAATTATCGAAACAACATCACGCGATAACACGTCAGATAATCAAGCCAGTGGAAATAAGTTGAAATTGCAAAGTAAAAATTTTGTTTTCTGGCTATCAATTTTCCATAAAATTATGCCTTATGTAGAAGTAATTTCTAATCAGTTACAAAAAGAATGTACGGATTCGGTAAAAATAAGACTTACACAACTTTGAAAGAGCAATACAACTTATTAGGGATAATATGGACAAAATTATTTAGGAAATTGAAATAAATACAACATCATAAGGCAAAGGAGAACCACAATCAAAGAGATTGCGTACCTCTGTAGTAGAAAATACTAAGAAGCAAACAGCTTTAGAAATCTGTGATGCAATTTTGATGCAAATAAAATTAAGATTTAATTTCACTGGACACTTAGTGGCTACAAATTTGTTTGCCCATGAACAATTTTCCGTGTATAGAGAATGTTTTCCAGAAAAGTACCTAGAAGAAACATGTAGAGAATTTTCTTTTTTAAATAAAAATAGGCTTAAAACAGAATTGCAAGTTTTATATGAAAGAGAGGAACTAAACTCAATTTCAGGATCTGGAGCTGTGCCACTCTTGGTGTTATTAAACAAAGACTGCTTAAAATGTACCTTTGAGGAGACCATACAATTATTAAGTGCCCTGGCAACCATGCCTATGACGACATCGGAAGCAGAAAGGTAATTTTCAATGTTAAAAAGAATTAAAACTTTTCTTAGGAACACAATGAAAGAGGAAACACACAGTGCGCTAGGTATGTTATCCGCAGAGAAGCAATTTGTTAATTCAATTGAGGACTTTAATAATAAAGTAATCGACAAATTTGCTAACAAAAAAGAACGAAGAATGGACTTTATATATCGTGTACTTTAAGTAAAACAATTCAGTTTAATTGACTATTATATTATATACTTTTTTTTGAGTTATTACAATTATTATTACATTATATTACAATACATATTATTACAATATAATTACTTATTTGTGTACCTTACTGTAAATATGGAAAACTGTATGTTGCCTGTGACCTGAAGTATTCACATCCACGTAGTTTTGGTAAGTTTATATCCTTAAATTTCAAATTTTATGTTTTTTTTATTAAAATGTATATTTTTATCTACAAAAACAAAATAGAAAACTTATTGCGTTATAATTTTGATAATAAAATGTAATAATTTCGATCACTCGTTCGGTCATGATAAAATTAGATCAAGGTTTGGCCCTACCTCCCTGAACTGTCACGAGCCGCCACTGCAGAAGCCATAAAAAATATAACTTAGCCATAAGTATTTCTGGAGCAACGCAATCATATGCTCTTGACAGGTCGCAGAATAGAGCTGCACAACTTGAACTTTCATGAAATGCATCCGTGATTATTGTTAAGAAAGGTTACATTACTACTCGAGTGATCTTACACTGAAAAACTTAGGTTACTAAAGTACCTAATTAGCCAAAATCTTAGTAGGTTTCAATAAAAACTAGTTATTTTAGCAATAAATGTATTAAAACTGCGTCTTGTTAAAACACCTAAAAAAATCTTGTTAATTTTTTTTAATTTGGTTCTACTAAAGTAAAAATCTATTTTTAATAAGTTATCTATTTACTTTTTACTTTTTGTTGTTTTAAAGAGTTTTTTTTGTAAATTTTACTAAATGACTTATTTAAAATTAATATAAGCTTATTTATTTCTAATAATTCGTTTTAAAATGAATATATTTATTTAAAGTAAATTGTTTTTTAGTAGCACTATTTATTAGATTTTACTAAACTTTTATTTATCACAAGTTCATCAGTTATAGTAAATAAATATTCCCGTAACATCGGGCAAGCTGATTCAAACTCGACGAATCACAGAAGTTTATATGATCAGGTGATCACAAATTAGGTGATCCGTCATTATTTTTCATCAAATATTGTCGCCCGTAAGTAAACACGTCTCTTCGCGTTCTCAGCCCCGCATCACTTTTTGCTTTGTATTTCGATTCCCGGTTGTTCCCTACGATCTTTGTGAGTGTCTTTGTTAGATTAATAAGGTAAATGTGCTTTTATGAGATTAAACAATATTATCATATTATTCGATATCATCGAATTCACCGTTGAGCCACCAAAGTATCGTGAAAACTCCTTCTCTAATGATATTTCATTTGTCCTTTGGATTCTTGAATAAGCCCAGGTGTCAAGTGTATTCAGATATTTTTCCATTATTTTTTTTGCATAATTAAATTGGTTGGGTTGAGTTGCGATGGAAAAAAGATGAGCTGGTGCCTTTTTGGGACAGAATCTGGTTTTAGTAAAATAAATAAATCCAATATTTAAATATTAGATAATTTATGACGTACTTTAATAAGTAATTTATCTTTACTCTTAGGAAATATTTTTAAATGTGACAACGTTAGGTTGCACAATTCTCATATTTCTTTATTTTTTTAAAGGTTTTTTTGACTTTTTAAATTTTTTTAGGTTAAAGTACCTATTTAAGAAACTCATTTTTCTTTCAGTAAAGGTACTAGCTCCTAGAATAAAAACCATCCTAGTTTGGTACATCTACGTCACACGCAACAAAGAGAAAATATAGCGCGATGTTTATTTAGTTGTGCTAAGCTGGATGCGAAATAACTCGTCGATCGCCGGCGTTTTATCTGTTTGTTTGTTTTTTGGTATTAATTTGAAATTATTTGTGACTATTCATTTAAGATATTATTGTGTGTATGTGTGTGTGTTTATATTGATAATATTGTTATGGCACCTAAAAAACTTGGACGGGGTCGTGTTTTACACAGCCAAAGCTGTGAAATTGTGAACAATATTATTCAGTTCATGAAAAGGGAGGCTGAAGAAGGGATTACCATTCCTTTAACAAATTACAGGTATGTACGGTAAATCAATAAAAACACACAATTCCACAATTTTGAAAATATTCAAGAAAAAGAAGAAAACAAAAACCTGTTTAAAAAAAGGGTTATAGGCTGAAATTGATTAAATTGATTCTCAAATCGATTTTCACATAAAATAAGGCAAAAAGTTAAAAGTCTTTTCAACCAATTTTTGTTTTATTTCCTATTTTAATTTGGTGCATGAATTATACCATAAGGAAAACACACACTGAACTTTCATATTATATTTCTTATTTTATTTTATATTAGGTATAGGTATGTTAATTAGAGCAGGAACCCACTTTAAATAAAACAAAATTATTGTATCTATTAAATTCTCTTTATAGGTACGAATTATTTAGAAAACAATTTTTTAGAAGAATTATACGATGTAGAATTCATTTATTTAGATGATACGTACAGGGTGTCCCAAATCTATGTAATTATTATTATTAACTTTTCTACCGAAAGTAAAGGTAGATGGTTAAAATTTTATTCATTTTTTTTGTAAATAATAATTAAGTAAAATTCCGTATCGAGAATTAAATTAGAAATGATTTGTCTACGAAATAATCATATTATATTTTTTAAATTTAATATAATATTTAGAAGGAAATTAATTTTAGGGATAGAGTATTGGCTGCTACTGGGGTATCAAAGAATACCTACCAGAGAATTTGCAAGGAATCTAAGAAAAATTATTTGCAAGGACTAGGTACCTCTTTTCAAAGCCCAGAAAAAAGAAAAAATATGAAGAAATGGAAATTGGATTCTTTCACACCTCACCAGATTAAAACTATTAGAGAAATAATCTGCAATTTTTACATGATGGAAAACAAATTACCGACATTAAAGGGTAAGCATTCAAATTGAAAGATTGTCTCTGGTACCTTAGCCACCCTTTTTCTCCATGTCAGAGTTTCTGAACTATATTCTCTAACATTTATTCACCCTGTAGATTGCATAGAATTTTTGTCTATTAAAATATCTTCTGAAATAATTTTCTCTAATTTTATTTTAGGTATTAGACAAAAGATCCTCGATCGAGGTTTATTATCAGAAGACGTCGCTGAATTAAGCATAAGCACCCTAGGCCGACTTTTGAAAAAAATTGGGTTTAAATGGCAAAAAATGCAAGATAAACGAAAAGTTTTATGCGAATCCTATGACATACGCGCTAGGCGTATAAAACTCTTAAAAAAAATTATTGAGTATCGTAAAGAGGGCCGCAACATCGTCTACACTGACGAAACCTATATACATAGCAGCCATGTAAAGGACAAAGGGTGGTATGATGATAGCGATAAAAATCTGAAAAAAACAATTTCCAAAGGACAACGCCTGATAATAGTGCACGCTGGAGGCGAAAAAGGTTTTCTTCAAAATGGATTAGTTATTTTTAAATCTGGTAATATAGTTTACTTAATCTATTTAAGAATATATTTGTAAAGTACATATATTTTTATTTTAGGAACGAAAACTGGCGACTATCATGACGAAATGAATTCAAAAAATTTTATGACATGGGTCGAGAGACAACCATTACCAAACTTACCCGAGAGGTCTGTTTTAGTTGTAGATAAGGCATCGTACCATAACGTGCCTATAAAAAAAATATTACGACGGCTACTAGGAAAGCGGAAATGATTAATTGGTTGGAAACAAACGGTATTCCAGCAGACCCAAAATTAACCAAACCAGACTTACACAAACCAGACTTACACAAAATAATTTCTGAAAATAAATTTCGTTTTCCCATAAAATATAGGTTAGATGAGCTTTTAGAAAAAGATGGTTATTGTGTTCTCCGTTTACCTTCGTACCATCCCGAACTAAACTCCATTGAAAAAATATGGGCTTTGGTAAAGAATTGGGTTGCAGCGCGGAATACCACGTTTAGATTGCCTGATACTGAGGCGCTGGCAAGACAAAAATTTGAGGAGGTGACAGAACAAGAGTGGTTCAATATTTGCCAACATGTAAGAAAGTATGAGAATGAACTCATAGAAAAAGAACACCTTTTAGATGAAGCAGTGGAAAATTTAGTGTTCACTGTTAATACAGGCTCATCTGAGGAGAGTGAAGAGGGTTGGGATGACGATGAGACGGCATCAGAGGATGAACTAGGGTATTCAATCCTTGATTCGGACAGCTTTGAACAGAACGACGATGTGGTGTAAATATGTAATATTTTAGTAAATATTTCATTAAACTTTTTCCTACTTATATAGATACTTTGTAAACTTGTTTATTTTTGTAAATATTTCACCTCTTATTTCACTAAACTTTTTTGTACTTATGTACCTACTTTGTAAATTGTAAATACAAATGCAAATGCAAAATTTAAGAAATTATTAGAATCCGCCTGAATATTATAAAAATATAACAATTAAATCTCACCATTTTATAAAATCCATATTATATAATCAACTATACCACTGGAACACCCCGAATAAAACCCTTTCTCTCTCTTTTACCGCTTGATATGCGAAATACGTCTCGCTACAGCGCTGACGTACAAACTAGGACAAACTAGGTTGATTACGTTGATGACGTACTCTACCATTTTAAATGCATTTCTTTTGGATATATCCAGTTTCCAAATATTGTTCAGAACTTGCGTTATTTATTGGGCGTTTTTATACATTGCCGTATATCGTATTCGATCCATATATCGTTCTTCTCACTAATTTTAGTGGTTTTGTTGTGATTTAAGAATGCATGCATTCTCGCAGCGACGAAAATGCAAGTCGTATATTACAGTCTGATGAATAACATAAAATGTAGTTATTATATACATAAAATACTTAGGTCATAAGTCATAATATATGAAAAGTTGTAGTCCAAAGTATGGGTGTACCTTAGGATGACTAATATAGATTATTAACATATTATTAACATATTAACTATTATTCATATTAGTAATAACCGAAATGTTTTTTTAGATTGAATTGGATTTTAATCACAGATTTAGCCAAAAAAATCTGCATTTATACTGAATGGCCACAAGTGGCAAAGGCAATAATAAATGAAAGTATTGAAAGAAAAGTAAAAGTTCCAAAATTGGAGGATGATATTGGTAAATATTAACCTACGTATTATTATTTTTATATAGTTGGTTCTTTTCAAAGGTGTCTTTCCTTTAAACTTACGTTTTTTTTAGATACGCAAGTGCATTTGGTAGGCCAACAAAGGACAATTCTTAATTCCTATTCATCCATACCTGTTAAACCTAAAGGGAAAAAATAATAATTCAATATTCCAGTGAATGTGAAATTTAATAATATTTTGACGTACCAAGTGTTACTTGTATATGTAGAAAAAATGCTTGATTATTTCATTTACAATCTTCATTTCAGTAATTATCAATAAGTATGCATTGGTATGAATTTTAAAAATTGCATCGATTAACGCAGTAGCTTGTTTATCGTGGGGCCCTAATTTATTTTTTGTGGTGTTCATAAACTGTTCTTAAATGATTCATGAACATACTATTTTACAAATATAGTGGTCAACAATTGCCAAGGAACTATCACTATGGCTTATAAAATCTTTTTAAATTTCAAAAAACATTTTAAAAATCAAAAAAGTTGGAGCCTATTACATGGTTGCTATGTCACTCCGTATTGATGAAGGGGTATAAAACTTTTTTCCTTCACTATTATTATACCAGATGCTTAAAATAAATAATGACCAAGGTAATAATAGTCAAAGGACATTTAATTGGTTTTATTATTCTGTTACGTTTTTTTTTATTTGTTATTTATTAGGTTTTATAAATGCTGTTATTTTTATAGAATAAATTCGACTTTAGTGTTAGTTACTTCCTATTAAGCCTTAAGTGAGGTCTGAGGGCTTTATGTATATTACCAAAGAGTATTTAATTTAATTTTTGGTGAATAAAACATATTTTTTAATAATTTTCTAAGTCTTGATAAGGCTGTGTATAAATTGTACTATTAAAGCATTAACTTTTTAGGGAATAAAACAAAATTTATTTAGTTTTTTAAACATTTTTTGTTAAGTAAGTTTTTAAATAACTCTATGCTTGTGTGTATTAAAACTTACATTGGAGAAATAAAACAGGTTCCTTCAGACAAAATGGTGTTTTATTTATGACATGCAGAAGTTCTCAATGATGATGTAAGCTGATGGTGAGAAAGAAAGAAAGAAAGAAAGAAAGAAAGAAAGAAAGAAAGAAAGAAAGAAAGAAAGAAAGAAAGAAAATGTGCTATATTACGTAAGAATAATCTTGTGTATAAGCATTCTACAAGCTAAAAAAAAACAAAACAATAATACAATTTTAAAAATTGACAAAATAATGAACAAAATTAAACACAAAAAGACAAAACTTTTTAAACATATTTGAATTAAAGATAACTAAAAAAAACAATCAATTACTAAATAAAGGTAAACTTATTGACAAATCTAGAGAAGAAAAAAGGAAAAAGAACTTTCCAACATGTCCAAGGTTAAAACCTATCATTAAAAAAGTAATCCAGGTTATAATATGCCTTAGCCAATAAAAACGTTTTTAATTATCTTTTAAATTTCTTAACATCCGATATACAGGGTGTCCCAGCGAAAACGAAACATAGCTATTTTCGGTATGAAACAAATTTTTTTTTTCAAAAATCTCGGACACGTCGATTTTATTTTTGAGGGGGACAACTTTTCCTTACAAAGGCACCCTCATACCAGCAACCCCCTTCGAGGGGGTGGAATCACCCCTAAAATCCTAAATGGAAAGAGGGGTCGTATGATACCTTATTTTAAAGGTCTTTTAATTCTGAATATAACTGCCAAATTTGAAGTGGCTAAAATTATTTCTTTGGATAAAACAGCTTGTCAAAATTGCGGAAACAGCGAAAATGAAAAAGGTATTATGGACTCTTTTTTGGATAATATTTTTAAAAGAACAAGGAAATCCTATTTTCGAAGGGGTCACTTATTAATTAAGAGGCCACCTAATACCTGGAATCCTTTATGAGGGGTTAAAAGCACCCCTTAAATCTTAAACAGAAAGAGGGATCGTGTTATACCTTATGATGAAAGCGTTTTCAATTATTACCCAGTCTTTTACGTGTTGAAACACTGTTAGCAATGGTTTATTCTACTGCAGAGAGGGTTGAGATGATAGAGTTTTTCTTTCGGCATAATAATTGTGCCAATAGAACGGTACAAGAATTTAATGACCTTCATCCAGAAAAACGAGTCAACAGAAAATACGTTCTAGAAATAGTTGCTAAATTTAGGGAATCTGGCAGTGTCTTAAATAAAAAGCGTGAGGTTCAAAATGCCGTTGTTGTCAATGAAGCAATGCAAATAACTGTCCTAGGTCAACTTCATGCCGAGCCAGGAATAAGTGTCAGAAAATTGGCGACGAGTACAGGAGTAAGCAAAAGTAGTGTTCATAGGATACTTAAGCATAATAAATTCCATGCTGACAAAATTTATCTGGTGCAAGAACTGAATGAGGACGATTTTGACAGACGAGTGCAATTTTGTGAATCGCTTAGTGATATGATAACTGTTAATCCGCGTCTTATTTACAACATTTGCTTTTCAGATGAATGTACTTTTTTCTTAATGGCAACGTAAATCGTCATAACTGCCGCTACTGGTCAAATGCAAATCCGGGCCAGTTTCGTGAAGTTCATACCCAATTCCCTGAGAAGTTAAATGTTTGGGCGGGAATCTTGGGCGGCTCCATTGTTGGTCCGTTTTTTCTGCCCGGAAATTCGAATGGAGAAATGTACCGAGATCTCTTGGAAAATGCCGTATATCCAAGAATAGTAGAAATAATGGAAGGCGGAAATCATTCTGATGATGATCAAGTCGTTTTCCAACAAGACGGCGCGCCTCCACATTATGCTGCTGGTGTGAGGCAATATCTTGATGAGATATTTCCTGATCGTTGGATTGGAAGGAGAGGACCTTTTATGGAATGGCCAACTAGGTCACCCGATTTAACCCCATTAAATTTTTTTTATGGGGGCATTTAAAAACAAAAGTTTACGCTACCCAACCAGATACCCTAGAAGACTTACGCCAGAGAATTATAAATGAGTGTCAAATGATAACACCTGAAGTTCTACAAAACGTCAGGCATCGTTTTGAGCAAAACCTGTATTCCTGCATGGAAGTAGGCGGGGCACAATTTGAACATTTAATAAATTGACGTAATTTAAATAAACTTGTTTTATTTAAAAGACACAAAAGGAAAAGGGTAGGTATTTCTTATCTCTCCACTTTTACTGGCAGTAAAGATATTTCTTGCTATTTTTATATCCACAAGATATCCATCAGTCACTCAGAAGTCACCATTTAAATTCAGAGTAAAAAGGCCTTCAAAATAAGGAATGACACGACCCCTTTTTATATTTAAGATTTAAGGGGTGCTTTCAACCCCTCGTAAAGGGTTCCAGGTATTAAGGTGGCCTCTTAATTAATAAGTGACCCCTTTGAAATTAGGACTTCCTTATTGTTTTAAAAATATTATCCAAAACAGAGTTCAAAATACCTTTTTCATTTTCGCTGTTTCTACAATTTTGACAAGCTGTCATATCCGGATAAAAAATTTTAGCCACTTCAAATTTGGCAGTTATATTCAGAATTAAAAGGCCTTTAAAATAAGGTATCACACGACCCCTCTTTCTATTTAAGATTTTAGGGGTGATCCCACCCCCTCGAAGAGGGTTACTGGTATGAGGGTGCCTTGATAAGGAAAAGTTGTCCCCCTCGAAAATAAAATCGACGTGTTCGAGATTTTTGTAAAAAAATTTTTTTTTCATACCAAAAATACCTCTGTTTCGTTTTCGCTGGGACACCCTGTATATCTAACACATAGAGGAACATGATTGTAAATTTTTTTACTTATGTAAATTAATGAGTTTTTGGTAAAGGAAGACGTAGGAATAGGTAGGGGAACATCATTTACACGACGAGTCAAATGGCCAGTGTTAAAGGAAAGTTTGGGAATTTTGTGAATAAGAGCAGCTGTTTCTAAGATAAAGAGCGAAAAAGAGTTAGGATTTTTTCAGAAATTAAGAGGGGTTTGCAAGAATCTCTTAACTTAGCAGAACACAGGTATCTAACTCCTTTTTTTTGAATAACAAAGACAATGTTAAGTAGCCCCTTATTGGTTAAACCCCAAAAAGATAAGCCATACCGAATATGAGATTCAATAAGTGAAAAGTACACTGAACGTGCAACCACCCCTCCCAGCTCTTGTTTTACCATTCTTACTGCAAAACATCCAGAACATAATTTCCCAGCTAAATGTAAAATATGATCTTCAAACCGAAGGCGGCCATCAATGGTAATTCCTAGGAACTTGCAGCACTCTTTATTCTGCAAGAGGGAATTTTCATAAAACATCAGACCCTGAACATCGCACTTGAACCCCATAATACACGTCTTTCTTACATTAAACACGAGCCTGTTGGAAGCACACCACCCTGATAGAATCTGAAGGTCTTCAAGGATACAAGTCTTAATATAATCAGAATTTTTATGGCTGCATAGTATGGTGGTATCATCACAACTGAACCACCTTGCCCTGCAGTTTTAATGAACTCAAGTCATCCACATACAGTAAAAATAACAGTGGTCCCAACACTGAACCCTGGGGAACGCCGCATTTTAGGGATCTAGAAGCACATAAACTCCCAGACACTGTAACCTTCTGAGTACGATTTGATAGATAGGACTCAAGCCATCGCAACGCTACACCCCTAAAACCATATTTATCGAGCTTAGATAACAGTATTCCATGATTCACACAGTCAAATGCTTTGGATAGATTACAAAACACTGCCGCCGATGACTCTCCAGAATTCAAGGACACATAGACGCTCTCCCAAAAGCTAAAAACAGCATCATGAGTCCCTTTACAGGTTTGAAATCTAAACTGATGTACAGACAAAATGCCATTATGATGTAAAAAGGACAAAATTCTGCTTTTTGCAAGTTTTTCAACTATCTTAGAGAGGGTAGATAAAATAGAAATGGGACGGAAATTACAAGGCTGATCCAAATCTCCACCCTTATGAAGAGGGATAACCACTGCCTCTTTTAAACATGAAGGAAAAATGCCAATATATGGCATAAACTAAAGCATTTAAGGCTGAATCAGGCAAAAAGAGTAACAACCTCGAAGATTTTCCATCAGCTCCAGATGATTTATGGTTTTTAAGGCGTTTGATTTCATTTTTTACTTCGGTAAGATCGACAGGATAAAAGAAAAATGAATGCTCAACCGACATTTTTTGAAGATAGTGTAAGGGATCAATGTTACTACGAATGCCCTTGAGCAAGATATTAGGTATATCACAATAATAGTCGTTTAAAATGTCAGGTCTTAACTCCGGTTCAGATCCTTTTCTATGGCAATGTCTAAAATTATTAATAATCGACAAACACTCTCTTTGCCTTTTTGATGACATATTTAAGCGATCCCTATAATAATTAGATTTTGCTGCTTTAATTGTCTTTCTGTACAGACTACGGTATTTATGATGATATACAAGGATATTTTCATTTGTGGTATATTTGCACAATTTAGTCAAAAAACGGAGGATTTTAGCTGAAATTCTAAGGCCTCTTGTAACCCATGGTTTTCGTTTCTTAGTTTTAAGCCTCATTTTAGGAAAGCACTGATTGATCTTATCACACAGAACTTGAAAAAATAAAGTAAGTGGGTTAGAAGCCGTTTCAAGTGCATTCCAATTTACCGAAGCTGTAGCAGCAGAAAAAGCATTGAAATTTCTCCTGCTGAAAATTCTTCCCATATAATGAGATAAAGATAATACAGTGTTATATGGCATTTTAGCAAGAATAGCTTCATGGTCGGAAATACCAGATGGGAGTACTGTGCATAAAACGTCATCAAAATTTGTACAGAAATAGTCAATTGTAGTTGCAGATGAAGAAGTTATTCGTGTGGGAGAAAGAACGTGCATTTTCAAGTCGTAAGAATTTAAAATACTTAAAAGAGAAGTACGTGGCAAGGTTTCATCAGTGTAGTTGATATTAAAGTTACCAGCCAATATAACCTTAGAGTGTAGGGACACAAGTTTGTCCAAAAACATAGCAATATCTCCTGTAGGTGGCCTATAAACACAAAGAATATATAAATGAAAACGCTTACAAAAAGAAGTAGTATATGTATAATGGCATTGCTATTAATAGACAGAAAAGCCCTTAATAGACACAATAGGTTAACTGAATCGAGTCACAATTGACTAAATTGATATTTAAGTGTCGTTTAATAATTTAAGATATGCCGAAAAAAGCCGATATAGTGCAAATTTGGAATATTTCAAATTTCTAGGCCTCTTTTCATTGAGCATCAGTTATGTACTTTGGCCTAATTTAACCGACATTGCTTTTACAGAATGGTGAGCCTCGAATTTGGGACACCCTGTATATAAAATTAAATAAACTGAGGAATTTAAATAAGGCAATATAGTAGTTTTCACTAAAAAGTTTAGTAGAACTAAGAATATATATTATTTAATATTACTAATTGCTTTATTTAAATCAATAATACTGGTTAGTTAAAATTACACCGTCTAGTAACCACAGATTCTTTTTTCATAGAAATAACCAAAGCGCCTTGTTATTACAATAATACAAAAAGATATCATTAAATAAACTCACAACTAACCTCTACTAAATGGGATTGCTAGACATAATAAATTGTTATTCCAAGTTACTAAGGGCTTTATTTCAAATAACCAAAGCCACTTCGTCACCACTGTCAGCAGTTTAGTAAGTATAACTAAATCGCTTTAGTTAATTTTACTAATTATGTCTTAATAACAACTAAATATATTACATCAAGTAATAAGAAATGTAATGAGTCGATTAGTAAAAATAAATGTCTTCTTAGTAAGATATTTTAAAAACCAACTCATAATAGTCTTTACTATCGGACTTTTTTAGATTAAAGACAATATCTCTTACCTCAATATATGTGATTAATGATTTCCCCAAAGCAAAATGAAGGAGATTCATTTCTAACAAAACTTCCTGTATATTTGTCAAAGCGATTTTTAGATCTGGGAAGGTTATCTATCATCTCCTGAGCTATGTTGGCAAAGAAACTATTAAATTGATTTGGAATAATAAAATATTTATTCATAATATAATGCCTCGCCTTAGGTCGAAAATGATAAACTATTTGCCATGCGTCCCTTCAGAATTTTTAATAAACTCATAATGTACTATTATCTCAGCTTTTTTTTGTATTCTGGCGGTATTCATTTCGAGATTTATCAATATCACCCTTTAACTGTAGAGACTTTGTGCGTCTATAAGTTTTATTCATACAAGCCAGTGCGTGTATCTTCTACTAATAGCTTTAAAAGTCCCTTAGCGATTCTTGACAACTGAAATAGATTAATTATTTCAACCCTTTGGACTTTTATAAAATAAGGGTATTAAGTTACTTGGTCCCACGTCGCGATGTACACCCCTCTATAACTTCCCCATTCTTAGCAGGGCTTTAAACAACTTAATTTCGAGGTACCCCTTTCCACTTACTTTTACGTATGTAATATTTACGATTTAAAAAAAAATTAAGTAAAAGAAAGAAAATTTAATGGAAATTATTATTCCAACCTATTTTTTATAAGTTTTATAAATATACCGGGTGGTGCGTCGCCGAGCGGAACATAGGAAATCCCATGTAAATTTCAAGGGGGTCAATTATTGGCTTCCCTGTACATTTTACAGAAAAAATGAAAAAGTAACTTTTTGAAGAGACCAATCTGGCAAACCCTCGTGCAAAGTTTCAGAAAATTTTAATAAGCGAATCTTGAATTATTTAATTAAATTTAATTGCAAAATTACCAAATTTTCGGTTCAGGTAAAACCAGACACCAGCCACCAGCAAACAATTTGTTATAAGGCTTTGTCAAATCCGACGTACAGCCGAATACAAGAATTTTTTTTTTCGTTTTATCAACCATACATTCAAAGTAGGACACGTTAACATTACTTTTTTATCTAAACTTTTATTTAATATAACGATAAAGTTAAACCAATAACAATTATTATTATCGATTATTAAAAGAATAATTTTATTATACTTAAAATTTAATTAAACCAATAGCAGTATCTAAAATATTTTCAATTTATTTTCCTATCAAGCCTATCTGGTCCATTTCAACCATTAAACCTATTGTTAGTAAATTCGAGTCCAAAGACTATGCAATAAATAATTGTAAATATTTAACTCAAAAGATCGAAAATAGATCCGAAAAAAGAGAGAACAGAACCCTTAATATTTTACTAAGTGTGGAAAAATAAAATAAAATACAACAACTTTTTAAAAAATAATAGAGAATTACATGAAAACATCAATTAATCAAATATTCAAACAACCCCCCCATTAACAGCTAAACAATATCCTAACCGATCATAAAATTCATTTCTAACGTTACTAAGTTGATATTGGGAAATTTTATTACATTCTAATGAAATAGTGTATTGTAACTGGTTTAGATTCTCAAATTTTACACTTTTATAAATTACACTTTTTAAATGACCCCACAAAAAGAAGTCATTCGGTGAAAGATCAGGTGACCTGGCTGGCCAAAGTATCCGGTCCGGGTCCAATTTGATTTTGAAATAAGTCCAACTAGGTTTCAGCTGTTAGGCTATAGTCCATAAAAAAGGGTCCAATGATATGGTATCCGATAATTCCCACGAATACATTTGTTTTTTTTAGGGATATTGTGTCCGAATATGAACAAAGCGATGTTCATTTTCTTGACTCCAATACCGGCAATTCTGAACATTTGGTTCATTGTCATTCATCGGTAAAACAAATATTTCTTATAAAATTCCTATCATTATTTGGTCTTTCCATCATTTCAAAACAAAATGCCATTCTTCGCTCTTCATCTCCTTCGAGCAGCTCTTGATGTGGACCAATAATATTGCCGTTAAAAGCATTTTCCAAGCACTCTCTAACCATACGGGCATTATGGGCCGGGCAACCATCCATTTGGTACCAGATCCTTTGATCTTCCTGAACAACTTCTTCCAAGGATTTATTTCAAATTTGATTTTGAAATAAGGCCAAATAGGTTTTAGCTGTTAGGTTATAGTCCATAAAAAAGGGTCCAATGATATGGTATCCGATAATTCCCACGAATACAATAGAATTACGACGATTAAAAAATATCCCATATACAATAGAACCCTTTAAATATGCGTTTCACTATTTTCCAGTGACTTTTCATTGGACTGCCTGTAAACCTACTTAAATAATTGACTGCGAAATTTATGTCAGGTCTGGTAAGTGTTGCCAAATACAATAGGCTTCCAATTGCATCCCCTTAAGGTCCAGACTTCGGTAGAACACTATCGTTGACAAAACTCTCTTCGATAGTTAGCATCGTATATTTCGCTATTATGATAATATAAAAATACCTGTACTACCACACGTAATTGGCATACCTAAATAACACAAAAGTCCAATTTTAGCTGTATCAAATGTTATTTCAAATTTAACTTTTAACTGATTGAGAATTTTAATCAGTTCTATTGTCGTTATAATCAACACAAGAGGCGTCACCCGTATTACAAAATCCTAAAAAAGGATTTTACAAAAGAAGAAAATTTCTCATTCCATATCTTTGGAACTTGTTTTAAACCATAAATGCTTTTTTTTTGTAAGAGAAGAAGAAGAAGTGCATTCTTGAAGTGGATGTGGCTATATTATAGCGGGTTGGGAAGTGATCTTCAAATCTTTCAGGCTGATGCATAAATATGTCTTCTTGTAGATCTCCATACAAGAATGCAGTCATAACATCAAAAGTCATTAATTTCATTTGATTTGAAGCTGCCAGAAAAAATTAATCTAAATAAAATATTACAACCTATTGGACTAAAGGTTTTTAAATAATCTATATCATACTTCTGCTGAAAACCTATTGCGACAAGCCTTGCCTGAAACTTACCATCTTGCTTTTGTCTAAGAACTCGACGACACGTTAATGGTCTTACATACTTTGGTTTCTCTACCAAATCCCATGTCAATCAATGACTTATATTTATCTGTTATGGCTTGTTGCCATTTTTATTCCTTAACAGCTTTAGAGATGGAAATATCCTCTACTTTTACACTTTTAAAGGGTGACTTTAAAGAGTTTGCATATTGTAAATGAGCATTCGAGAAACTGAAAATAAATTGAATGTAATTTTAGAGACATATAAAACATTTTTCAATACAATGGTTAACCATTCACTACTGTTATAGATTTCTAACTCAATATCCCCTGCTCTAAGTATAAAACAGTTCTGGCTAGAAATGGCGTGTTCAGTTTGTAAGTTTAGTGAAAAATAATATACCAGCCTAGAATATAGCACTTTTTCCTGCAAAGTATGGCTTGGCTCTTGTTGGCTCCCTCTATACTCGTTTCAGATGACTATCCTGCACCAAGCAAATTCTTATTTTGTCAGAAAAATACACCCAGTTCTCAATATTCTGCAGCTAAAGCCGTGAGATACCCATTGTAGTCGCCGAATATTGTGCTCAGGTTGTAGTGGTATTCTTAATGGTTGGCGATACCTCAAACCTATTGCCAGTATTCGTCTCCGCAATGTAAAGACCGATACTTGAACTTTCAAAGCATCACGCATATCTCTTTGGAACGCTGGTATTGCCATAGTTGAGTTTCGTCGGTTGGGTATGTGAATTAAACGGTTTTCTTGTTGATTAGTTACACGCCTTCTCTTGCTTCGCAGTCTATCATGCAGAAAATTATTTTGGAGATACTTATTTCCAGTGCAGACATTAACACCAACCCCACCCAACTCTACTAGCCAGGAACATTTAAAAGTGGCCTTCTTTAAGTAAAAGCCACTATTGATCATAGTCACCTTTGACTTGTAAGGGCACCTTTTCACATGATATTGTAAAATGTAATTGTCTTGGCCTTAATAATTGAACCAAAAATGGAACTTATAAATAACGGAAAAATAATAATGAATAATGAATCTATGTATATATTCTTTATAGAAATCATGAACAATATGAATTCTGGTAGCACCGTTACTTGTTACCCCAAAAGATGTATTGATGACAGATCTTCCATAATTTAATATGTAATCAAATTATTAAAAATGAAAACGGCAAATATAGAATTTTAGTTATACATACTTTTGCTAAATTTAATTTTCAAATTTTGAATATAAAAATAATTTGATTTCTTTTTATTTAAGGTTAGGAAATTATGCGTGGATTTCGAAACAAGCGCATCGGCAACGTCACAACTAGCAACCTGGCTCCTTCAGCGGTCTACTATAACGTTGCCAACTTAGCGTTTTTTTCGCTAGTTCTAGTAATTTTTTTTCATGTTTGGCGGCAATCCTTTCTATCTAGGGGTTTAGCGTTTTTTTTAGCATGTTTACAAATTAAAACTACTTACGCTATCATTAATTTTAATGAATATATTATTTAACAATTTCAACAACATTTCAAGTAGAAATTAACAGAACAAAAAATAAAAAACCTGTCATCTCTCATGCATGACATAGGTCTGTGCTTGTTTCAAGTTATATTATTTCGATCGTTTGTTTATACCTTTATGTTCGTAATATTCAATAAATTTAAATTCAAATCTCTCGCGCGAAAAAAGTTCTCGAAAAGTGATCAACTATAAAAGCAAGTAGTTAATAGCATAGTTAATAGGTTAATCACTTTTACGATTTATTATAGTCGCCTTCGCTCTTATCGTGCGGGTTCAAAGGTCACCAGGTAATATGAATCAAATTGAAAAATCAGTGGCTGCCAAAATGTTATTTCCTTGAGAGTTTGACAATACATTGAACGCCGTCATGTGACACATTAAAGCCGCGTATACACCTTAGATCATAATTATTAACTGACGTGATGCCTTTAATGCATCAAAATGGTTTTTATAAATGGTTTTTACCTAAATTTTTGAGAAATTAGTATACGATTTAGCATGTCATTATGTATGTGCATAACATACTAATTTGTCAATTTCAGGGCACAGCGTCTAATTTTTAACGATTGTTTGATCTTGTCTTCTTCTTTGTTTATGTGTGATTGTGTTGTTTTGTAATAATTATTAGGAAACTATACATTTTGGTATAATGACAAACAATTAATTTGTATTGTGTGTGATGCAGTGCAGGCAGAGTCCAGAAAACTACTTTCTTTGTTTAAAGGCAAGTTCATGTTACAATCTCACTTTTAAAATGACATTTTAATTTTATGATTTATTATTTGTCGTTCGACCCAATCTATACGTTGATGCACAGAAAATTAAAAAAGTTGTGTTATCTTTTCTTTTATATCAGTTAAAAGTCAAAAAAAGATAAAAAATAACTAAAAAAAACTGGTGAATGCGGCGGGCATTTCTATCTCCCAGAGCATTCACCAATTTATTTACTTCGCTTTTTTTAAAAAGATAAATACGAAGAGAGCTACGACAGTTCTTTAAAATGTCGTTTTCTTATGAAGATTTATTTATTTACACATTACAAGGCAAAAAAAGATTGAAACCAACTATTAAAAAAATGGAGAATGCGCCGGGCATATCTATCTCCCAGCGCATTAACCAATTTATTTACTTAGCTTTGTTTAAAAAAAAAAATTGTACTTTTTAATCATACCTAAATAATAAACGAAATGCAAAAAGAAAACTAATTATTTTAATAACGAGAGATAGAAATAGAATATATTGTTTACCGAAAGGAATAACAAAATTTAAAGAACTGGTTACTGTTAGAAGTGCAATTTCGTAGGCAATGTTATAACAGAATGTGTCATTGCGGCGAAGAGGAAGACCATCTGATTTAGAAATTGAACAGCCTCCACGTAAATCACCCATTATAACCACACACCAATAGATGATGTAAGATTTCATGGATTTTCTTACTGGCTAGATCACATAGAACCAAAACAAAGATGCAGAAAATGCATCAAATCGTACACACGAATCTCTTGCATGAAATGTAAAATGCCTCTATTTTTATCAAAAGATGATGTCAAAACTGTTTTGGAGAAAAATAATTTGGGCTCGAAAGGGTTAAGTGTATTAAATAATTTACTAAATCCATAAGACACAGGTAAGTCGTTCGTTTTTTGTCTTCATTATATGGTATATCATTAATAAATAAGCTCCACAAGGCAGGTCGTTGCACTGAACTGTTTACGAAATCTGGACCAACAGCTTAAAATGATATGAGAATCACAAAAATGAAGAAATAAATATGTCTTTTGAAAATTTTGGAAACAACCAGTAAAATGCTAATAGGCCTTAAATCTTTAAGCTTCTTAGAATCGGAAACTATAGTTAGTGTCTTGGTTATAGATTTTTTCCATTAACGAGGAAATTTATTTTCCAAAATACACGTATTAGTGATACTTAAAAGCCGTAAAAATGACTAAGGTTATTTGAAGTGCTATCAGGTAAATTATTACAATAATCAAAGTAGTCATAGTAATAATAATGTTTATAATAATACTGTTATTAATAGAAACATAAATAAATTTAATAAACATTGGTTCGGTAATAAATACATAATGCCCCAAGCCCTCAGGAGCTAGTACGCTGTGCGAGGACTTGCTGGTATTTTTTTTCGCCTCAATATAAACCTAAATTGTAAAAAAAAAACAAAAAATCTAAACTATGAATCTATTGCAATTGCAATGCTATTTGCAATGCATAAAAATTAATTAAAACTTATAAAACTAATCAAAACAAAAAAAAATCAATCAAAAATTCAACAAAACATTTTTATAACAGGATTACCAAACAAAAGACCTACTGTATTTTGTAGTCCTTTGAAAAACTGTTTTTACCGTACTGCATCAAAGCAAGACACCGATCAAGGTTAAAATTAAAGGACCATATAAGTGGACATGTTAATTTGTAATATTTACCAAACCATCAATAAGCTGTCTATTTTGAAGGATAATAAATTTTTTGATCCTACTTTTAACCAATCCCAATGAGTTGCTACCTAGAATAACACCTTTCATTTCTAAGTAAAACAATGTTGCCCTATTGTCCTCCTAGCTGTGGTGGTTTGTGAGGAATTCTGTTAACGATTTCTTGTGTTATTTTGATGGGTAATTATTGAAATGTTTGACTTATATTTGTGTAAAGATGGTAAAATATTATAAAAAAATATTTGACGAATATCGAAAATGTTTATTTCACTGTACAATAGATCTAAGGAATAAAGTCTAGGTTTTTTATAAATTATTTTTATGATACTCTTCTGAACGATTTCTAGACATTAAAAATACGTCTCTAGCCCCTCCCCATCCTAAGATTCCGTATTGAAGACCAGATTCTACCAAGGCATAATAAATTATTCTTAAATGTGAAATTTAATTGCGAAATGCTTAATATTCCAGCTAAAAACTGAAATCTACCTAATAAAGATCTTAAGGTATTTGCAACGTTTTGTATATGAATATTCCACTTAAGTTGTTCATCTATGGTAATTTCTAAATATTTTATGTTAGGTACTGCTGAAATATAAGTTATCTTATAGTTCAATTGAATATTTAATCTATCGTAATTTGGAGACATGGTCTTCCAACTTATAGTATCATGAAAAACGCAGAAATTTTATCATAATTTACACCTAATTTTTTGCTTGAAAACCAATTAAAAACATCCTTTAAAACCTTTTCTGAAATTCTTTTTACAATTTCCCAGTTTTTTTCGGTAAAAAATAAAACTGTATCATCCACGAAGCTAATAATATCTGCTGAAAAATTTGTTTCCAATAAAGGGTTTAAGTAAATTATGAAAAACAAAGGTATAGTGCCCTAAAGTATACCGGACTTACTTACTACAATTCTTGTTTCGCTAAAAATATTTCCTATGGCAACCCTTTGGGTGCGACCAGATAAATAATTTGTAAATAATGTATGCGGTATTCCCCGTATTCCAATATTATCCAAGTCCTTTTAAGGTAGGTAGACAATCTAACTTTAATTAATCTGTCGTAAACTTTTGCTATACTATTTATTAAAGAAATAGGCCGATAATTAGATGCTGGTTTCTTATCTCCTTTTTTAAAAACAGCTGTAATTGTTTTCAATTCCGTCGGTATGGCACCCGTCTTAAAATTAAGATTAAAATTATGTGTTAGAGGCTTCGATATTAACATTTTTATTTCTTTAAGAGTTTCTGCTTTTATTTGCTCATACCCAGGCGCTTTATTATGTTTTAATAGAGTTATTTCTTTTTAAATTTCTGCCCTATTTGTTTCCTCAAGAAAGAATATATTAGCCATTTTTTTAGTTTGTTATGGCTTGGTTGAACTAAGGGTATTTTATAAAATGCATGTTTTTCTGCTAAACTTTATCCAGCGTCAGCAAAGTAATCATTAAATACATTCGATATTTCTTTTGGATCTGAGGTTATTTGATTTCTATCATTCTTTGTCTTTAGAATTCAAACATCTTTTTTTTTATTATTTGTAAGGGTATTTATGGCATTCCAGAAAGATTTGGTTTTTCGCGTGTTTCGCTTTTTTTATCAGATTAATAAGATAATTTTTGTATTGATTGTATTTAGCCCTATACCTATCACGATTTGATTTAAGTTTCTTATACAATGAATCTTTTGTTTGAACCGGCCTTATAAGTCCTGGGGTAATCCAGATATTTCTGGGTCTATTCTTTTTTTTAATACGTATTTCGTTTGCGCTATCCACAATAAATTTTTTTAAAACATCAATAAAATATGAATAACAATCTTGTCCATCAGTTATTTCATACATAGAGGTCCAATTCATATTACCTAAATAGTCTTTAGGTTTATTATAAGCTATATAAGTTTTTACTATATTTGGTGATAAATAGTTAGCCTTAGGAATTGAAGGTGTAAAAATTAGTTGTAATACTATTGTGTAATGATCTGTAATATGCGTCTTTGTAACACTTGAATGACTATTAAAATTTTCTTTTAATGTTTGTTTTGTATTTTTCTTTAAATGTTTTTATAAAGAAGTGATCGATACAGGTGACAGAATTTTCAAAACTCTAATATTTTTATTTATTAGAGATAAAAAACTATATTCAGATAAAACTAATTCAGACAAAAAAAATTTAGATAGTTATTACACTCAACATCATTTTTTTTTTAATATTTATATTTATATCACCCGCTATAATATGACTATACTCGAAATATACTTTAAAATAATAATAATAATAATAATAATAATATACTTTCTTTAAGATAGTGAGCTAGTCCTGTAAGAAAAACATCAGTATTTGTTGATGGTGGCACAGATTTAACTAGCTAACGCAAGTTTTTGCGTTAGCTAGTTAAATCTGTGATGGTGGTTTATATATGCCAGTTATGACAAGTGGGCTATTATTATTAAGACAAACATGAATTTCGGGACATTTACACTCCCCAATTTGTACAATATTGTACGTAAAATTTATTGACTATACCCATAATTTTTATTGATAGTTCCAAAACTATACACCAATTGACAACCTGGTATTACAAAAAGATTCAAGTCATTTATTTGCCAAGTTTTGGTTAATTTTAAAATATCTAAGTTATTAAACATTTTATTTAAGTTTATAAGCATTTGGTCAACATTATTAGATATACTCCTTTATAATATTTTGGTGCAGCACAGTAAAATTCCTTTCATTTGGAAAGTCTTCCAAAAAGTCATGTATACTATTATATTCACATGTATAGGTGCATTGCACACATCCATTGTAATGTTTTTTTAATAAATTAAAACTAGGAATCTACTTAAATAATAAAAATAAAATTAACAATACTACTCTAACTATATTAATAATTTTTTTCCTTTTTTTTTTAATATTTATTTATTTTTTAAATTTTCTTAAAAGAACTAACATACAATCATAGATACATACGGATATACATAAAAAGGTAAAATTAAAAACAAGCTTAAAATAAAGTAAAACATTTAAAATATTTTGAATAAAATTAAACTACACTAATATAAGTTTTTTTTTCTATCCCTATTAATATACTAAATTAAAAGAATAAAAGTGTAAAGTATTTAGTGTAAAGTATATTACCATTATTTAAATTAGGAGAATTAGTACTATCTACAAAAACATTTTTTTTACAATATTCCAAACTAGTTTTTTATAAACTTTTAAAGTAAGCATTCTTTGTATGTTTAGTAAAATTTGTTAATTTACGAAGACTCCTTTTATACTTTAAATATGTTTTATGAGCTTTATCCCTTAATTTAATTATTTCTAAATCTTTGTATTTTCAATATCTCGGCAATCATTTCCACTTTCTACTGGCCTAAATCTAATTTTATAATTAAATGTTAACACTACATTGTTAGTCACTTTAGAGATGGTTATCATCAGCCGTGTTTAAATTAGGCGATGGTCGAAAGCAGACCTATAAATGCCATTTTTGTAAATCTGTTTACGGTCATACTTCGGCAGCAAGTGTGTGTCCATCGTCAGTATATTTACATAAAATCATTACTAACGCCGTTTCATTGATCGTTTAATGATTACCTTGATTTTTATCTTACTAGTTTATGTAACAGCCTATTTTTCGGTTGCGTTTATTTGGATTTTAGTGTATTATCAACTCACCTTATTGAGAAATTTAACTAATCTGATTAAGTGCGGCAGAGATCTTTTCTCGTTTTTTCTTAACATGTTTCACCTCATTAAGCTCAACCGCATAAATCTTGGTATAAATTGATCGATCAACGGCTTTAATCTGATAATCGAAGTAAATTTGTCGGGTAACTGCTTGGGAAAAGTTTTGTGTATAGTATAAATGTTTCAGTCTGAGAGATAAATTGAAGGTGTGATTAAGCGTTAAAAATAATTTGTGTTTCACTTGAGAAGCTGTTTTTTTTAGTTAAAGAATAAAAATACTTTTTATTTATATAATTAAAATGTTACGTACTAAAAAACTAAAAAAGAAAACAATAAAAGTAATAAAAAGTGAGATGAATAAAATTATTTTATGTCGCTATAACAATTAGAGCTTTTGTCTCTAGAGATTAAACGGGTCATTTAGTCCCACCGTAAAGTGACTAAAGGACATTCTAAATCCCTAAACTACACAAAAAAATCCATTTATACAGAGTGAGTCTGATCGAAGTAGGAGATGTAATTCATCCACATAGATCCATATTTTATAGGTTATTATTTATAGGTATTATTTTATAGGTCAATTTTTCTACACCGAAGCTACTATTATTTATTTATTTATTAACGGTATCCACGAATTTTAGAAAAATAAAATAATACAAAAGATACTAATATTAATACAACTTAAGCTAGAAGTAAGGCATCAATCAATGTTACAAATTAATTTAAAGAAACATGTTTAAGTCACGAGTCACTAATTAATTTGAGAGAATTCCTAAAACTGCTAAAAGAAACGTGCAAGTCAAGACTATACCTATCGTAAGAGTATTGCATTCTAGTTATAGAATTGTGCTGTCCATAAGAACTACTTTCAAAATTTACATAGAAGAGTTTTTTAAGTCTGGTCGCCCAAAAATTCAGCCTATTTAGCCTCAACTTATTTAAAATAAATAGATAGATAGATAGAACAGCATAAAAACTTTGAAACTAAAATACTTATGAATCAATTGTATCACGAAATATTCTTTAGTTGCTTGATGATCATCTATTATGTCTAAAAAGACATTACAACAACAACATTACCTTTTTACATGCCAAGACTTGTCGATAAATTAATAAGAAGGAAAATCAAGTTCCTGCACACAAATTATATAAGGCAAAAAAATACCCAATGAGATCAAAAGGAAACAGTTAGGAAAGGCAGAGTCTGTAGCTATTCAGAAGACAACAGATGATCGGATATGTCTGTATCGGATAAGCCTATTCTGTATATAGGTAGTTGTTGGAGGTGTAATAGCCTATGAGCGCTCCAAAAGATTTGCCCTCTCATCGTTAAAGCTCAGGAACTTTTTGGAGTGAACCAAACCATTGACATCATTCCAATGTTGCGTCATCTTGAACGACGTTTATTTCATAATCTTTCCTTTTAGGAAACTTTTGTTGAATCTGCAAGATAAGATGAGTCTAGTAAAGTTCCCCTTAATTCCTTTTTTTGCGTTATTGTTCGCCATCTCATTGCGACGTGCCCCTAATATCCTGGTATTCAGATCAGAGTGATCTGATTCCGAGTCGGCCCGGTCATTGAGTCTCCTGTGGTATTCCAATAGTAATCTGGACCTATAACGTTTGGCTATTTCTGCCCCAACTCCTGTGAACTCGTTAATGAACCATCTGTGTACCACATTTGCGATTCATCCCGTAACCACCTTGGGTTTGTGCACATTCATCCTTTGTAGGGAAGACGACTCTTTGGTTGCCTATCGAAACAGTATACCGGGTTTATATGATCACCAGCCTGAGACATATCAAACATAGCTCAAATTCTCCTCGAGATTGCCAGATGACCAGTAAGGTTACCCTCCTTAAGGTTTTCTATTTCGTAGATGAAGATCGTAGCTCCCTCCTTTTATATAGCCATATTGAGCAATGTCAGATTTAGAAGAGCCTCCATTTCCAGCATTGAGGTTGATTTGATGGTGATATATAAACATTCGAGTCTTTATGGCCTGCACAGACTCGATATGGCTGTTTTCTGCTTGGTTTCTCTTTACCATATTAGAGCCCATTTTGAGACTCAGACCCCTGAATCTACCAAATACATGTCTTGCTGTCCAAAGGTTCCTCGTGGCCTTTCCCACTACTGATATGAAGTGTGGTTCCCATGTGAGTTTTTTATCCAAGTCGAGAGCTAGATATTTTATCATCTCCCTGGGAACAATCTAGATGCCGTTCACCCAAAGACTGGGAATATTCATCACTTTTTTCCTGGTAAATGGTACAATGGCCGTCCTGGCTGGGTTCATGGATAGTCTTTCTAAAGTACACCAATCTTGTATTCAGGACACCTTGCATCCGTTCTGCAATCGTCTCTGTCTGGTTCCTTCTGATAATTACGGAGATATTGCTCGCTTAACCGATGGTCTTGTGCCCGGCCCCTTGTCTCCAATTAAGGAGCCTGATCAGATCATCCACTAATACAGAGCATAAAAAGAGAGATAGTAGGGGAGATCCGTGAATCCAAATCTCAAGTATAATTGTCTTAATGTTAAAAAGGATAGACTAATTATTGGCCTGTATGAATTAGGAGATTCCGGGGTAATGCAATATATATGACAATTCAATGATAGAAATTCAAAACTAAGATATTATACGATACAACAACTTATTGCTTTAAAAGACAAAGGAAACCAATTTCTTATTAACATAATTCATTCATAGTAAATGTTTAAAGGGACATCTGCTCTGCTTCTTTACGATCTGCGTACGCTGTGGAATATCACTGGTGTTGTACGAATCTGATTCGAACACTCAATAATGCGTTGCCGTAGTAGCGCTTCAGTATTAATCAGCACTAAGCAAACCAAAGTTTTCAAGTGGCCCGAGAAGTGGAAATCTAATGGATTAAGATCTAGGGATCTTGCTGGCCAAGCTAGTGGACTACCACGTCCTTTTCAAAGCCTCTCAAAAATTGGTTCAAATAATTCCTTATGGCTAGCTGAAAATTTGCTGGTGCACAATCATGCATAAAATACATGATCTGTCTTTGTGCTATAGGAACTGCCGAGCTTCCTCCAAAAATGCTGGTTGATCATGTATTAGAAAATTAAGAAAACTTTTAGCCTAACAAGCTCTAACCGTTAAGCCTAAAACTTGTTTATCATCGTAAAAAATAAGTGACTTTTCGTCACGTCGTGACTTCACCTCAGGGGTAGAAAAAAATGGTCCAATGAGTCTATCGCCAAGAAGTCCTGCCCAAACTGAAAATCGAATTTAGTGCCGATTTTCCACAACAGCATGAGGGCTTTTATAATGGTAATTGAAAATGCCATTTCTTGTAAACCCAGCTTTTTTAGTGCATAAAATATTTATCAAAAAAAGAAGTATAAGTTTTCTTAACCCATTTGAACCGCTGGTCCTTTTAAAAGGACGAAAAACATTGTTTACATTTTTGACAGGTAGGCGCGTTTCAGCTTCTATTACATAGGTGGCAGTAGTAGTACTCAAAACAGAACACCTGTTTATCCATTATTGCACGTTTTGAGGTTATATTTTGTATATTTTGTCAGTTGTAGCAAAATTGAAATTGGAGCGAAAATAAAACGCAAAAAAATGAGTGCATACGAAAGAAGAAGGTAAGTTTACGTTTACAATATGATACTTAACATGTTTTTTTTGTATAGAAAATTTAAAACGAACATTGTATTTTTATAATCGTTTGTGATGATTACAAATACATAGCAAAGTTTGAGTTTATGTGTCCCTGAACTATCTGGTCCTTTTAAAAGGACTGTAGGTTTAAGGGATACTATCTACTTTTTAAACACACTTTATAAGTAAAAAGGTAAAATTGACTAAATTCACTATTTTGTTTTAGATTCTGGAAAAAAAAACTTTCGTTAAATGACCTCTTACAAGAAATTGAGGACATCGACAACGTTGCGGATATCCCCGATGAAATTATTCTTTTTCCACCTGAAAAGGCCAATGACTATAACACGGACGAAGATTCCGGGGACGAAAATGACGTCGTTTTAAATAATTTACCAGGATCGCAGTTGCGCGGAACTGTAGAAATTCTTATGGGTGAAAATGAAGAAGATGGTGGGGGAAATGGCGATGTGATAGCAGAAGCAGATATAGGAGCTGAGGAAGGTCAAATAGCAAATGTGGTAGAAGGTGAGTGGGATGACGAGGATGACTTGCCTTTATCTAGACTTGTTCATAGAAAATTTTTAAAAATTAAAAATTTTCACTATTTGCTTGGCAAAGATTTGAAGGAAACTTGTTGCCAGCCTGTAGTCCTGTTTCTCACACACAGAACAACAACCGTTCTCCTACAAGTCTTTTTAAATCTTTTTTTGATCAAAATCTTATTGAAGAAATTGTTCAGTGTACAAATTTATATGCCGCACAAAAAATCGTCAAGCGGATGTAACAGTTAACGACATATAATGCTTTATTGGAGTTTTATTTGTAAGTGGGTACTGCAATTTGTCTAGGAAAAAAATGTACTGGCAAAATTCCGCAAATAAAATAACACACTCATTTCTTCTTCGATTTCAAGAGATCGTTTCCAGTATTTGATGAGCAATTTTCATTGCGTTGACAACAATAATTTAGACAAAGATGACCGATTTGCGAAAATAAGACCACTTTTTCATGAACTAAATAAAAATTTTTAGAATTTGCTCCAATAGAAGAAAACCATTCCCTGGATGAAGCTATAGTGCCTTATTTTGAGCGCCATGGCTGCAAACAGTTCATCAAGGGAAAACCCATACGATGGGGTTATAAATTCTGGGTAGGAACTACTCGTTTGGGATAGATAATGTATTTTGAACCTTATCAAGGGTCCACTACCATTTTATCTGAAAAATATAAAGACTTAGGACTCGGCGCATCTGTAGTCTTACAGTATGCAGACATCTTAGAATCGACAGCATTTAGCAATTTTCACATCTTTTTTGACAACTTCTTTACATCATTGTCACTAATAAAAGAACTAACATTTAGAAAATTAAGAGCTACTGGAACCATCCGAGATAACAGGCTGCCAAAGTGCCCATTGACTGATGTAAAGGCTTTCAAAAAAACCTAGGGGTGAATACCAGTATGCATTGGTGGACAACGAATTAGTTATTTGTCGATGGAACGATAATAATGTTATAACTATTGCTTCTTACGCTTCTTGCATACTGCCAACAAATAAAGTAAAGAGGTTCTCACAAAAAGAAAAACAATACGTCTACATTGATCAACCTAAGCCAATAAAAGGTTACAACGAAAATATGGGGAAAATATTGGGCAATACCGCATATTAATAAGAGGGAAAAAATTGTATTTTCCATTGGTTAGTCAGTGTATTGATATGGCTACTCAGAATGCATGGTATTTGCACAGATTTGATATGGGGGTAAACTCGATCAATTAGCATTCAGAAGAGCCGTAGCCGTTGAACTATTAGAAACACACAAGGTCTTGAATAGACGTGGGGCCTCAAGAAGATCAGGGAGTTACAAAGAACATTTCGATATGATCGAATTGATCATATAGTGGTCTACCAAACCAACCAAAGAAAGTGTGGAGTTTGCCGCAAGAAGGCTTATTTTCAATGTGAAAAATGCGATATTGGACTGCACCCCAAGGCCTGTTTCCGTCAATTTCACACTATGTAATTTCTAAAATTACTTTATTTGTAATAATATTGTTCAAGTCAATAAATTTTTTTCAACATTGTTTTACTCTTGACATGTATATACCTACGGTCCTTTTAAAAGGACCCCCTTTATTTAAAAAACTGTTATTTGATTTTTTTTTGAAACATTTTGCCCAAGCTATTTGCACCATTGTAAATTCACATAATGGGTTTTAACGTGATTTTTCAGAAAAAAATAATTCAGGGTTATATGGGTTAATAACCAATGATAGAAGATGACTCGAGCGAGATAGTCTCCTAGAGCTTGTACCTTTGGATATGATATGGATATAGGAGATAAGTATGATAGTCATCCAGACAGAATGGTTACTCATGTTTTCCCGTGCTGCAATTCTCAGATATGGCAGGATCTTCCTCTACATGTGCTAAAATGCGCTCCTCAATAATGTACCGTCAAATTACGGTCATGGTCTTAAGTTTCTGGGTTCAAATAAACCTGTGTCTCTTAAGCGTTGATGAATTCTTGCAAATATCCGGTAAAAAAGTGAAAATTTGGATATTTTTAGACATACAAGGGATAAAGTGCATACCTTCAATAAATCAAATAAATATGCATTTAATAAAAAATTTTGGTATTTGGTTTATTTAATTTCTTAAAGCTATAAGATGTTTGAAAAAATCATGAAATGTTGATTTTGAATTAATTATTTAATAACTATTTGATTATTTTTGACATAACTTTCATAAGTTTATGTTGATTAACCAGTTAGCAACCCATCAGAGGAAACTGTTTACCTTCAATTTTATCAAAAACTGAACCCACGTTGCGAAAAATATAACCTCAAAAAAGTTATTCACAAAACAACCCCCTACCCTTGCAAAAATTACCCTTTTCAATTTTCCAAATAATTTTTTAGTATTACCATTTGATTTAGGGTCAAAATTTATGGCCGGCAATTTTTTTCGAAGTTTTATCTGGTTGTAAGGCCTACAATTTCAAAAAAAAAGTTTCTTAAATTCACCCTTTCAGTCGCCCTAACTCTTTTAACCCATGAAGGATTGAAGTAATAGATTCTTAGCAGGATGCCTAAGATTTAATTGGAGACTTAGCGAGGTGAGTAATAGACCATTGGCAACACTGGCATTGACTTACGAAATTTATTATTTTGAGGTTATATTTGTTTTGTTTCCAAGAACGTGCCGATCTGCAGAAAATAAGTCATTTGAAGATATACATGTAACAAAAACTTAATTCGTTGGTGTTTGTGAGATTTTATAGTCACCGTTTTTTTTTAGTTGTTAAATTGGATATAAGATTGGTGTAAGTACCTCAATTTATCAATTACTTTAAAATAACTATTAGAACTGAGTGGCTAGACTAACAATTATGCTCTAATAGAAAGGTCATTTTTCCCTCCGTGATAATTGACAACTCACGAAAAAAGCGAATTTTTACAATATTTTGTTTCTTACCATCGCGTTGCCATATGGCAACGCTTGGCATCTTTTTTTCGTACGGGGTTCTCTCTAGAAGAAGTTTTGAACATGGTTTACGAAGATGACGTCAACGTTAGAAATATTTATATTGAGCCCCCAGATATTGGAGATCTCACTGATGAAGATTCTGGAGAGGAGAATGGGGGAGGATTTATCGACAATCTTTCTAGAAAACAGCTGGAAGTAAATGTTGAGGTGCAAATGTATGGCGAAGAAACAGACAAGGTGGAGGATGAGGACATCGAAGAAAATGCTGTTCAGACAATGGATATCTCCCAGGAAAGCAACGGAAGTTTTATCCCACAGATTAACTCTTAAGTGAAGAAAATTGAATATGAGTCCCTGAATTGGATAACGGGTGATTTGGTCGACAATACCCCTAGTTTCCCAGAACAAAGCTACGAACCATTCAATACGTTGAAATCTATCGAAATGTTCGAATTATTTTTCGATGAGGATATAGTTAGATACATTCTAAAGCAATGCACGAGTTATGCACTACAAAAAAACTTTCCCGCCCAACAAATATCAGCAGGAGAAATTAGGTGTTTTTTTGCCATTTTGATTCTGTCGAAGTATAATTGGCTCCCGGGAAAAAAATTTTACTGGGATACGAAAGGCGATATGGGTAATGCAATGGTCATAAACGCTACCTGAAGAGATCGGTTCCTTACAATTTGGCGGTTTCTCCATCTTGCAAATAATGAAGTCATTAGTGAAAGGGATAAATATTACAAGATTTGTCCCTTAGCCGACTACTAACAGAAAAAATATAAACAATATTACGTCCCTGAATGCAAACTAAATTACGACGAATCTATGGTGAAATACTTCGGGCGCCACTCGTGTAAACAGTTCATAAAAGCAAAGCCAATTCTTTTCGGATACAAAGTTTGGTGCCTCAACACTAAAAGTGGGTATCTTAAAAGCTTTAACATGTATCAAGGAACCTAAAGCAAATAATTAGTATTATAAAGTTTTTGGAGCATGTGCGGCTCCATTCGTCACAAGGTTAGATGAACTGCCTGATGATCAGTATTCATCTATAAATATTTCTGCGACAATTTATTTATGAGCCTCCACCTTCTGAAATATTTAAAGGATCGTGGCTATAGTCTTACCGGAACAATACGGGAAAATTGCATGTCCAAAAACTGCCCTAAAGAATCGAAAGCAAATATGCAAAAACGCAAAAGAGGTGATGTAGAGTCGATTGTTGAGAAAGAAACTGGTATTATGGTTGTAAAATGGTTGGATAACAGCGTCGTAAGTGTAGCGTCAACATGTTATGGGGTGGAACCACAATCGCTTGTGAAATGATATTTACAAGCCGAGAAAACCATCCAGGTTCAAAGTCCATGTCTGATTGGTAAATAGAATAATGCAATGAGGGGCACCGACCTAATGGATGAAAATATAAACCGCTATAGAATAGGAATCAGGGCAAAAAAATGGTACTAGAGCTTGATAACTTGGATGCTAGATGCGACTATACAAAATGCGTGGGTGCTACATAAAAAATCATTTAGGCGTGAAATTGTTCAAGCCTATCTGACCAAATAAGCCTGAGTGCCGGCAAAACAAGGTGGCCGGCCAGCTAATTCACTGTCAAGTCGTTCCTTTCATAGAGTATCTGATATCATTAGATATGATGGAATTGGGCATTTACTGGAACCAGTACCAAATAAAAAGAAAATTAGGTGTGCAGGTGAAGAATGCAGGTCGATCGTGCGAATAAGATGCGCCAAATGCGAAGTAGGTTTGTGTACAAAGTGTAATGTCAAATTTTATACACAGCTATAGATAGTTCTTTGCTGATTATTTCTCGGTTTCATAGAATATTTTTTACTTTGATTTCATTTGGTTAATGTAGCCGTAGGAACCTGGTGTTGCCAATTAGCAAGATGCAATATTTTTAGGTTTTAATATATTTTTGTTGTTTTCTAAGTAAGTTTTGTCCATTCATTAGAGTTATTTGTATTATTTATGTAAAATAAAGATACGCCATTTCAATGACATCCTATGTCTATTTATTTTTTTTAATAAAGTATAGTTCTTTGAATACTTTTACAGACTCAATAAAATCTTTTCCCGCTAAAAATGTGTATCGGAATCAAGACGTAATCGTATCTTAACCGGCTTTGCGTTAAACCCCGTGCGAGAGGGTGCGTCTGTTTCAAGTGGCGTCCGAACTTAAGGGTCGGGGTGAAATAAGCGAGTGCCAGTTAACCGCAAGGGCTTTTCAGACCCACGCCACAGAAAGGGCTTTGCGCTGCTGATCTTCTTTTGTTCTATTGTGTTGCTCGCTTCCCGGCTGTAGGAGAGCCGTATATAGGCAAAGTGACTCTTGCGCTAAACGTCAAGGTCGAGGTTCAATGGGCTCATGTGTGAATACAATAAGCCTTGTGCACTGTATTATTATGTTTCTTTTATTGTTTAATTACCATGTTGACATTTACATTTCTATGAGATCTCTTTTTTAGGAAATAAGTTAACTACTTTTTAAATATTTATGTGATTTCTTTTGCACTTTTTAATGCAATGCAGAAAGCCCAAAACATTATCAAAGGTCTTATACAGTGTCCTGCAATAGAGCATCGTTCTTTCATGAAGCCTAAAAAAACGGAGGCGGTAGCGCATGTCTGGAAAATATTTTGAAATATGCTTTAAAAAAGTGTGGCGATATAAGCGAGATTTTTTTAAAATGAAGTGCCATTTTTTTTATTTCATTTTTGTTACCATCTTAGGCTACTTTGTATATGCATTTTAGCAAGAACGAATTTGTTGACACGATATTTGTGTTGGGTGAATGTGTAAAGAATTGCCTGTTAGCCTCTCGAATGTATGGGCACGTTATCTTGATAGGAGATGTCCAGACGAAAAATCTTTTAGAAGGTTATTAGCAAAATTCGTGGGGACAGGGAATACTTGTTACCCAAAAGTAGAAAGAATGAGGCCCGTTATTAATCAGGAGCTGGATGTATTATTACTGGTAACCGTAGATCCTCATCTAGCAAGTCAAGCAAATATCGAAAGAGCAGTTGGAATAAGAGAAAAATCAGTGCAACGATTTTTAAAAAGGCACCATTTTCATCCGTAGCGTATCTATGAACATCAAGCACTTTTTATCAATACAGCAATACATCATTGCAATTAGTCATACCTATTTGAAAAACATATTCCGAATTATACAAGGTGTCCAAGAATGGATTTCCCTTTTAAAACTTGAACAAGTTGGCAACCGTGTAATATAGCGGAGCCGCGTTAGCGGCGTTCGATAGTGGATCGATGCGGATTATTTAGTCAAAATGGAGCGTTGGTCAGGTGTGCATCGCGCGTTCATTATTGAGGCATACTTCAAGAGTAATGATTCTTACATAGTTGCAAGACGAAGATTTTGTGCTCACTTCAATATTAGGCGTGTGGAGGATGCTCCGAGCAAAAATTTAGTGAAATCCTGGGTGCGAAGGTTTAGAGAAACATCGTCAGCTGTAAATGCAAAACCCCGTGGTCGTCCAAGGACTGCAACTGCTCCTGAGAATGTTGAGGCCGTGCGTGCTGCGATTATTCGAAACCCTAGTGGATCAGTTCGTAAAACATCACAAGCTTTGCAAATGCACAAATCATCTCTACACACAATTCTAAACAGAGATTTGAAGTTTCATCCCTACAAAATTCAAATGGTGCAAGAATTAAACCCAAATGACTTTATAAACCGGCGTTCTTTCGCTGAAACCATGATAGACCATTTTTTTGTAAACGATCGAGTTAACAATATCCTGTTCAGTGACGAAGCGCACTTTCACCTTTCAGGCGCAGTCAATAAGCAAAACTGTCGCTATTGCGCACCAGACAATCCAAGGCGAAAACACGAAAAGCCCCTACATAGCCCAAAGGTAACTGTGTGGTGTGCTATGTCGTCCTCGGGAATTATCGGTCCGTATTTTTTTGAAAACGGACGCGGCGCAGCCCTTACTGTTAATAGTGCTCGTTATTGTGCGATGCTTCGGGATTATTTGACACCTCAGCTACAAGATTTTGATGGCTTCAATCAGGATACCTGGTTTCAACAGGACGGGGCTACCGCACACACAGCCCGAGCGTCTATGGAAGTCGTTAGAGGATTATTTCCGGAAAAGGTGATTTCCCGTTTTAGAGATCTAAACTGGCCGGCTAGGTCTCCCGACCTCACCCCACTGGACTTTTTTTGTGGGGATTCCTCAAAAGTAAAGTTTATGTTGATAGACCTGCCACCTTGCAAGAGTTAAAACAAAAAATACGGGAAGAAATTAATGGAATACCACCCGAGATGTGTTTAGCAGTTTTCGACCACATGAAGGCGGCACTACAAGAGTGTTTTGACCGAAATGGAAGGCACCTCGACAATATAATTTTTAAAACATGAAATCCGCATATATTGTGTGTAGTCCTACCTTAATAAATTCTTTTTAAAACTAAAAAAAAAAATTGGTTAGCATTCCTGGACACCCTGTATATTTTTTTATCAAGTGAATCAATACTTTCGAATAACTTTTACTATTCCAGTTTTTTAAAGCAACAGGTTACTCTGTTAAATGAGGTGTTAGATGTTAGTTTAGTGCCGAGACGGTAGATGTTATTTTAGTGCCCTCACAAGGATATAAACATGATATGTTTTAGTACTAATAAACGTAAACAACCTCTCAGATCATTTTTTAGTGTATGGACAAACACAATGAAAAATACGAACTCTACCAAAAAATCAAGATGTCTTGCTACCATTGATAAAAACAATTTTCTTCAATGTTTCGCTGTTACGCCTGTACTTTGCTTCACTGAATTATTATTAAACCTATTTGATAATTTAGCTCCCTACAAACTGTTAAATTTAAACAAACAAGTCAACCTTGGTGCACTTTTGCCGTGCGCTATTTTATTAAGCAAAAGGACAAAAGTTACAATATATTTAAACAAAATATGACACCTGATAACTGAACGTTTAACAAAAATATTAATAATGAAACTATAAGCGTCAATAACAGAGAAAACAGAGCTTTTTTACAATACACTATAGATACAAATAGAGGTAACGGTGAGCTTTTATGGAATTCACTTAGGAAGTATATATTGAATACAAGATCTAAAGGGGACATTACAAGCAACATTAATATTCCTAACGAAATAAACAATTTTTTTCTACATTTTTCACAGCCGGAGCAACCAGATCCAAATTTGATATCTTTTTACACCAATAATGAAGTAAGGGATTTTAATGAAAAATTCGTTTTTGGACTGACCGATGAAAAAGAGAGAAAGTCCTTTCAGTTTTATCTTTTATCAAATCGAATGCCCTAGGTTCCGATGGCCTAAATAGTGAAATGTTAAAGCTTTGCTGTCTACACATTTTAAAGTTCTTAGTTAGTATATACAGGGTGATTTTTAAGTCGAAACCTTTTTTGTAACTGTGTATAGAACTCGGTAAAATAAACATTTTTTTCAAATAACTTTATTCAAAAAACCGAAAAATAAAAAAATTGCATTGCCAAAATGTTATAAAATGAGTCCAATACGGTCCTCTCTAATTTAAATAAGTTGTTCAAAGTTGTCACCATTAACTTCAACACAACGATTTGCTCGACGTAACCACTGTTCCGTAACGGCACGCAATAGAGAAATCGGTTTTTGTCTAACTGTTGCCGCAGCCTGCTCAGTACGTGCTATTAGTTCTTCTTGTGTGTCGATAGGCGTCTTGAAAACTAAACTTTTCATATACCCCCCACAAAAAAAAGTCACACAGATTTAGGTCTGGCGACCTTGGTGGCCATGCAACTGGTCCATTTCGGCCAATCCACCGATTTGGGTAACTTATATCCAAAAATTCGCTCACTTCTCGTCTAAAATGGGCAGGTGCTCCATCTTGCAGGAGCCACATAGCTTGCCTGATATTCAGTGGCACGTCTTCTAACAGAACAGGTAGATTTGCAAAATAAACATCGCCCGTCAAACGGTATGGTAGGATAAATGGTCCAACAAGTATCCCATTCATAGTTCCTGCCCACACATTCGCAAAAAAGCGGTGTTGAAAATTGGTTCTGTGAAATCAAACATGCGTATTTCGAAAATTGTTAAAATTTGTTTCGAAAAATGTTGATCATTTTTATGTTGTTGTAAGAACCATTCACAAAACTGAACTCTGCGGGGAAAGTCTTTAGGCAGTAGCGCTTGAACACCTTGAACGTGAAAGGGATCAAATTGATTCTCGCGCAATGTTGTCCATACTTTTGTTTGACTTAATCTGACCTGCCCTGCAACAACTCGAGTACTTGTTGTTGGATCTTCTTCGATGAGATTTAAAATTTGTTTTTCCCTATAAACATTTTCAGGTCTCCTTCCTCTTCCTGCATGCCCTCCACGATGTTCCCGTAAATCGCCAAAATCCCTAGCCCGTTGAATAAGATTTATGAAACTTCTCGGTGTAGGATGATTCCGCAAAGGAAAGCGGTCTGCGTATAATACCGAAGCAGCAGCAGCACTTTGAAGACACTCTCCATAAATAAGCAATATATCCACAAGTTCATTGTTTTCATAACGATGTGCCATTTTTAGGATTTTCAAATTTAAAATTAACAACAATAAACCAAAAGTGTCTAAGACTAACTGATCGGTACAATGCGTGATCAATAATACAAAAATTCGAGCAAAAACTAAAAATAAACAGAAGATCCAACCCAACCCAACCCATATTCACTTTTTTTATTCTGTATGTCCCTTGTTTTTGAGTGTATCGAAAAAAGTTATTTGAAAAAAATGTATATTTTACTGAGTTTTATACACAGTTAAAAAATATATCAACTTAAAAATCACCCTGTATAACTGTAGCATACTGACATATATGTTTCCAGAATGCTGGACAATTACTAAGGTTTTCCCACTACCAAAAACTAAAAATGAACTGACGGATTATAATGAATTACGGACCTATATCAATCTTATCACCATGTTCAAAAATATATGAAAAAATTTTAGCTGCCAGACTAGTAGAACACTTAAATGCATACTATATTCTCCCATTACGTCAATCAGAATTCAAAAAAGGCTACAGCTTTTGTACAGCATTATTAGATGTTACTGATTAGATCATGTCAAGGCTGGATGCTGGAAATTCTTGCGTTCTTATACTATCAGATTACACAAAAGCTTTTGATAAGATAAATCATGAATTACTTTTTGCAATATTTCACTATATTGGACTTTCTCAAGATGCTGTTAATCTATTCAAAAGTAATTTATCTGAAAGAGTTCAACAGAACTGCAATGTGCAAACAGAATGTGCAAATAGATTAAGGCTGCTCGGACAAAGGTTCTCTCTACTGTGGTGCCCCCTAGGGTTCTTTCATTTATAAACAGTAGAAACAAAACAGGCCCCAGAACTGAACCACAAGATATTGGCTTATAAGAAGACGTTATCATATTAATACTTACAAGCTGACTTCTGCCATTAATTTATGACCTATAGCATTCAAGAGGCGTTGCTCTGAATGTAGGTAGTGTTACAACTAACTAAAATAAATTATTATTATTTACACATTTAAACTTTACGCTTGAGAAAATACGTAGAAAATGTTTGCCGTAAAATGACCCTTATATAGACTTTTAGGAATAAACATTGCTAAAAATGGTAACCATAGCATTTATAACGTGGGAAGGCATGCAATTGGATGATACTTCGAAATTTGAAGTTTATCATCTCCTTTATGCAACGAAATATTAATTGCCGTTTTCAGGGTAAGAACATTTATCCCGTATGATGCTTTTAATGTTCTTTATTATCTGTGAACTAAAAACACAACATCACACATAAATGTAGTGATCATAGTGAATTACATTATCAAAAAACCATTTGTTTTTTGATTTTACTAACCGTTTTGTTAAAAGTGCAGTGGTTCTATATCTTATGGTTCAATTCAAGCATTGCAGATAGTTTTTAAGGGTTTTCATACATGTCAGCTCTCATAACCGTCGACTGTAAGACAAAGAGAAACAGCGTGCCAACCTTCAGTTAAATACATTAGATGAAAAAATTAGAAGTAAACACATTGCATTTATTGTTCTAACAGTTGTTTTTTATTCTGAATCACAATGGACTTGCATCCGACAGGCTCGAGCCAACTTTTGCCCATCTGGCTGAACTATATATTTCAGTTATTTCTAATATTTCTATAATTCAATTTATTTATTGACTGTTAGTAGAAATTCTAGTATAATAGATATTGTTTCATTTCATTTTGCTCACTGGATATTTAAAAGTCCGTTTAACTGCTGTTTTTTCAAGAATATTTAAGGTATGTAGAATCAAAGAGACAAAATAGTCGTACAAGTCTATAACATGGACGGAATTCAAAATTCGACGTACATAGAACCGCTCCTTCAGAATAATTCGAAAGTGAAAAAGTCAGCGCCCTAATAGCATACAACATTTGCAGACTATTAACTAATACAATTTAATAATTTGATAAGGTAAAATCACAAAACAAAAGGGTTCTGGGCTTTCACCGTTGCTCTTTTGTATTTATACTTGTCACAGCTGCACATTAACGAAGACTTAAAACGCTTAGTCAAAATCTCAGAACAACATCATTTAAGACTTAATCCCAAAAAACTAAGCTACTAATTTTTGGGAAGCATAAAAACGATATAAAAAACCAACTTAAAACTAAAATTAAATAATTCATAATTATGTTGTGTGTTCAAAAAGCAAGGAACCTAGGAGTTATGTTAGATACTGAATTAAGTAAGATTCACCGACCATGTTTCTTCATAGGTACCAACTTCACTCAGTGATTCTCTAAAAAAATATTTACAAAAAAATTAAATTTAGATCCGACGTTCATACCTCAAATCTAAGATTTAAGGGTTTGCTATCTTCACCCTTGCATAAAACAGGTTTATTTACCAAATCATTCTCGTTTAATATTTACATGCTATACAATAATATACCCTCTGATTTAAAAAGTTTAAAACCAGCATCATTTAAATACCGTTATAAAAAAACCTTGCTAATAAATTCATAAACTAAAAGTACCAAGTACAATTTACAACAGGGTTTATTATTTTTTATATAAGGTTGCTTTCATCCCATCTCAGTCTCAGTTGTGTTTCATAGCGGAATGTTTTTTTTTCCTTCTAAACCAAAAATTGTATAAGTATGCAAATTATATCAAGAACGTGATATGGCGTCGGATAGGAATTTTATATCATTGATTGCTTTGTATTTTATAGATACACATTATAGACTTAGGGAGTATATTTATTATCAGTTAAAAACTGCCATACACTCCTTTTTGTGGTAATAACTTCACTTAAGTATTCCTTTCTATCTAATTAAAAATAATTTTTGTGTTATCTGTTCTCATTTTGACTAATGAATTTACATAAAACAATAATTACCAAATAAAGTTTTTTTTTAATAAGGCAAAAAATAAAGAAAATTACTTCCAAATGCTCGTATGATATTTAATATTTTACTTACATGACGAGTTTATGTCTCTAGCTACTTCGATCATTCCATAATTCATTAGTAATGTCTCTAATATGCTTTGAAGGTTAATTCCACAATCACGCTTCACGGTTCACGCGTTTGGATACTATTTGTTAATTTTTCGGTATCCATATTTAATTATTTTTGCAGGGATACATCTAGCGATACTGTGCGAGTCGGGCTACGAAAACAAACAAGTTTGTGTTTCAAACCATTGCACAACTACGCTGTTCATCGCATTGCTTCCCTCACACTAGCAAATTGTGTGAACAACCTCATAAATTACTTAGTGTTTGTTCTTATAGCGACGCATCGCCTAGCGCAGCACAGCACTGTGAACATGTAAATTTGGCATAATGCACGAACCTTAACATACATACTCGAAGCCGGTCGAGTCGCACGTATATACATCGCGCTTACGTTCAACCCAAGTTTTTGATAGGTTTTACCTCACCTTATATCATAAAAGTTATATCAACTTGTGCATAAAAATATCTAGAATATTGTCTACTAAGTACTATTGCTCTAATAGTGTTAGGTAAATAACACTATTAGATTAAACAATGTCAAACAAGCCGTGTAAAATTTGCGACAATAAAGTAAATCGCAAAAAACCAGGAATTCAGTGTACCAGTTTTTGTGAGCGTTTTTATCACGGTGATTGTCTCGGTATCAGTGGTTCGCAGTTGGATGGACTACGCGCCGACGGAGTAGCGTGGAAATGTACCGATTGCCGACGTAAAAGCGGTGCCGACTGGACTACAGTGCGTAGCGCGCGCCTATCTCGCCAGTCCATCGGTGAAACTCTGCAGTCTACGAGTGGTTTAGTCCAGGCGAATAATCAATTAAACAATATTTCAGTCGATGCCCACCGTAATCCTACTGGGATGCAACTGTTACACACAACAACTACAAATGAGAACTTACTGGTTGCCATCGATGACCTAAAATCTGAGTTACGTGGAATAAGAGAACAGCAGGTCGGCCTATACAACTCCGTTACATTTTGTTCAGATAAGGTGTCCGATTTTGAAGAAAAACTGAACAGAATGAACGAGTGGATGCGTAATACCGACAAACTAATAAAAGAAAACCTCACGCTTAAGCAACAGGTGCTTGCACTGGAAACCAAGTTAGATGAACTAGACCAAACATCAAGGTTAAACAATGTTGAAATACAAGGTATACCTGAAAGGGAAAACGAAAATTTAAATAACATTGTTCAGAGTATAGGTCAGTATGTAAAATGTGAAATTAAAAACGAGATAACTGAATACGTTACAAGAGTCCAACTAAATAAGAATTCAAAAAACAAAACTAAAAACATAATAGTCCGGTTTGTTTCTCGCCGAGATAAAGAAAAATTTCTTGCAGCCGCAAAAGCAAAACGGCTAGAAAAGGAAAATGGTTCTCCAAAAATGTCAATACCAGGAATATCTGACAGCATATATATTAATGAGCATCTTACCATGAAAAATAAAATTATTTTTAAAGAAGCCAGATCTGCTGCTAAAAACAAGAACTATAAATACTGCTGGTCTAGGAATGGAAGGATATTTGTTCGAAAAGATGATTCTTCGCGCATTATTCATATCAGTGATTGTGATGTATTGGAAAAGCTGTAACTTGCCACCAAATTTAATCATGCCATGAGAAAATTAGCTCAGTATAATGGCTGAAAATCTACATATCTACTACCAAAACACACAGGGTCTTCGTACAAAAACTAATGATTTCTCCCAAAATCTACTCCTTAACGATTATAACGTCATCTGCCTAACCGAAACCTGGCTAAACAATAATATCTTATCAAGTGAGCTTTTTAGCGACAGTTACTTGGTATATCGCCGGGATCGAGAGACAACAAGCTCAAAGAAGAAGGATGGAGGAGGATGCCTAGTGGCGGTTAAATCAACACTAGAGTCCAACCGACGATATGATCTAGAGCTGGAGTGTGAAGATATTTGGGTCTCAATCAAATCCAACACTGGAGAGAACGTATTAGTGTGTTGTGTCTATATTCCACCTGGATGTGATTATTCAATGACAACTTTTATAAGCGGTTTGGTTAGGTTTGAAAATGTATTGCAGAGTAGTTCTGTCCTGATCGTTGGAGATTTCAACATGTCAACGGTAAGTTGGCGTACAATTATTAATGAATCGTTCTTTGAGTCAGTCCAATCTGGGAACAAGTTTTCGGAAGTTCTTGACATGTTTTCTTATCTTGAACTTAAACAATATAATTTTTTGAAAAATTATAAAAGTAAAATACTAGATTTAGTTCTTTGTAATAGAGGCTTAGTAAGTAATCTACAACAATCTCTTAGCTGTTTAGTTAAAGAAAATGCTAACCATAAAGCAATTGAATTTGCTTGGTCAGTTTCTTGCATAAGACCTCTCCGAGCCTCAAATAATAAAATATATAACTTTAAAAAAGCTAATTTCGATAACATAAATCAATCCTTATCAGAAATCAATTGGAGTCAATGTTTAACGGGCGCTCACGTAGATGTCTTGGTGGACCAGTTTTATCATAAAATAGAACTAATTATAGAAAAATTAGTTCCGGTGCGTAGAGTTAAAGGCAACTTTCCTATCTATTTTCGTTTCGAAACAATCGCAGTAATAAAAGAAAAAAACAAACTCCATAAAAATATAAAATATACAGTGATCGAGCTTCATACGATCGATTTTGTGAGCTTAGAACCCTATCTAAACAAATGATAAAAAATGACTATAAGGAGTATATAAATAGCATAGAATCCAACATTTTGGAAAATACAAAGAAATTTTGGGGTTTTGTTGGCAATAAGAGAAAAAACAATGTGTCTATTCCACACGCCGTAAAATTAGGTAATATTTCTGCAAAAGGTGGCAGGGATGTAAGCAATTTGTTTGCTCAATCTTTTAAGAGTGTTTATAATACATCAAATCCAGTTGTTTTTAATAAAAGTAATATTAAAATATACGAAATTTCAGAAAATAAAATCCTTGAGATATGTAAAAATTTAGATGTAAATAAAAGTCCTGGGCCAGATAATATTCCACCTATCTTGGTAAGGAACTGCGCAAATAGCTTGGTCAAGCCACTAGGCATTATATTCAATAAGTCGTTAAGATCAGGAGTTTTTCCTCAAAAATGGAAATTAAGTGAAATTTCACCAATTTTTAAAAATGGTGATAGGGAGGAAGTTATGCATTTTTGGCAAAATCCTGGAAAAAATTATGTACGACACAATTTTTCCGAGTGTAAAACATAATATTATTCAAGAACAGCATGGTTTTTACCCTAAAAGATCTCTTGAAACAAATCTACTATGCTTTTCAGAATTTGTCACTAAAACAATAGATAACAAAGGTCAAGTGGATGTGATATATACCGACTTCAGTAAAGCATTCGACAAAATTGATCCTGAAATATTAATACAAAGGCTTGAAGAAGTCGATGTTGATCCTGCTATAATTAGATTATCCTGTTCCTATAATACAGGTAGAAAAAGTAGAGTAACTATTGATGGCCATAAATCCGAGTGGTTTGACATAACATCAGGTGTACCGCAAGGCAGTCACCTGGGTCCGTTGTTTTTTATAATATATATAAATTCAATAAAAAAATGTTTTAAACACTGTAAAATATTACTTTTTGCAGATGTTTTGAAAATCTACTTAAAAATCGAGACCATGGATGACTGCCTTAAAATCCAACAAGACCTTTTGCGCCTTGAACAATACTGTCAGAAAAATCGTCTCTTTCTAAATTCTGCAAAGTGCTTTTGTATTTCTTTTACTAAAAATATTACCAAAATAATATCGCCTTACTCTATAAATAGCAGTAATCTGAAACGAGTTGTAGAGATTAGAGATCTGGGAGTAATTTTGGATGAAAAATGGACTTTTAAATCTCATATTGAGCGAGTGATATGCGAGTCCAATAAGATGGCTGGTTTCATAAAAAGAAATTCAACGGATTTTAAAAACCCAAATTCAATTATCTCTTTATATAATGCTTTTGTCCTCAGTAAACTTTCTTTTGCCTCAGTAATATGGAATCCGAAGTACAATGTAGATATTACGCGCCTAGAGCGGGTACAAAATAGGTTTCTAAAATATCTAGGATTTAAGACCAATATGCTAATAAACAACCATAATTATACCATTATACGAGCCAAATTTAAATTTTTAACTCTTAATAACAGATCTTTTTACGCTTTATAAAATAGTAAATTGTCACGTCGATTTACATTATCTTCTATCTCACATTAATATACGGATACCAAGGCAAAATGCAAGAAACCGAGACTTGTTTGCAGCTGATTTTTATCGAACCAACGTAGGACAGAACTCTCCACTTTCTAGAATTCAAAATGTTTTTAATTTTTACAACAATTTTCTGAATTCGGATATTTTTAGAATGCCGATAGGATCCTACAAACGCCAATTAAAAACCTATTTTTTAAAAAAGATAGAATAATTTTATTTTTGTTTATTTAATTCAGAACTTGTAATTATTTACGCTCTATTTAATATCATTAGTGTATTCATCTAAATTTCCCTTTTCTTTTTGATTGTATCTACACACGTAACATGTAAATTTAAGACAATATTTGGTAAACCTATCATAAGTTTGTTATATATACACAGTGGATGCTTTTTTGGTACTTGTGTACTGTTTGCAACCTGAACTTGTAATAAATAAATAAATAAATAAATAAATAAAACCTAATAAATATACCTGGACTGCTAATACATATGGCCACGATACCCAAGAATGACCACTGCCTTGATTTTGGCCGCCATTTTTATAGTGGTGGTGTCCTTTTGGTGTTGGTCACTTTGAACATTTTCATTGTTGCCAACAAAAAATTAATTAAATAACTGTAATGAAGTTGACGACGCTGACGTTTGACGTGTGTGTATAGCGGATTGCCTAGTTTTTGGCGATTTGTAAACGACACTTAAGTATATCGTCTGCAACAGGCGATGTGGCTTCCTCCTTATTTAATGCGTGGATAATGTATGACCATCCTTATTTAAACGTTACTGTTTCTCGAAACCGAATTATGGTAGATTGTATGTCTGTGTTGTTTAGGATAGAATAATATATAGAGTTGTTTATTTTTACTATATAAACCCTTGCTAATTACAAACCCTCATAAAATCATCTATATTTTGATTACTTTGATTTTTATAGATGGTTGTACCTATTAATGTAGAAACACTGTACATAGAAGGAAGTAAAAGTCGTCATAGTAAAAATAGAAAGAAAATTAAAATGTTTTTAACTGAATTTGTTAATTAAATAGAAGCAAAAATTTAAATGAAGGTCATCACTTTCATGGTATTAGGATTTATAAGATTCGAGGTTAAGTTTAGATTTATAAGATTCAAGATTATCAGAATAATAAAACAAATAATTAAAAGTGCATGCATCTATCTCAAGTTAATTGAAACTTTGTCTCATTTTACGTGAGGATTACTTTCTTTCATAAATGTTAACGAAATTCTTAAAGAAGTACAAGAAAAATCACAGATCTAACGCAACTATCTTAAATTCTTAACTAAATGCAACTTTTTATTTTGTATTTTTGTCAACATAACCTCTCAAAAACTTGAATTGTTTTGTTTCTCTACAATTGGCATAACTAAAATTTGTCAGAATGACCAACATCGAAAGGACATAATCACGGAAAATGGCGGCCACCTACTAGTGGTCATTTACTCTTCATTCAATTGGAAGTCCAGGTAATTTATTAAGTTCGTGGCTTAATGCCTGTTGCTAAATAAATAAATAAATAAAAATCAATAACAGTCATATTATATCAAAGGAATGAAATAATTTGATTCCCCACACAACTTTAAAACCTCATTAAATAATTTTTCATTTAAAATTAAATTTTAAGTTGTAAAGTTAAAAAAAAAAAAGTTATAACCTCTTAAAGTTTGGGAGCACCTTTATGAAACCCGATATATAAGAAAATTACCCACCCATTAATTTGCTTTTCCATAATAAAGTGACCGACATGCACTGTTTAAAATTACGACAAAGCTAAAGCGTCTTAAAAGCGAGACGGTATAACTGGTAACTACATTTCCATTAATATTTATAAGTGTGCCCCAAACTGATTTATGGGATAGGCATATTTTAAAAGTGCTACTGTCTGACATAAAATATAAATTGAAAAGACTCGCAGGATTATCTTGTGTGTAGGCTGCCTATTAGAACAATTTAGCTTGATAACGAATCTTTTTGTTTTATTATCAAAAAACTTTCACTAGTTTAATAATATACTTGCAAGATACAAAATAGAAAAGAGTATTGGTAGAAATTTATTATGCGGTTTGAAAAAGACTGATATTTGAAGGATTTTTGATATTAATAAAGACTTGCATAGTCGAAGAATTAATTTATTATAATTTATTGTACTTTGGAGAGAGTCAATTGTTCTCCAAATATTTAACAACTTGGTGGCAAAATGTAAACACAAAGTACCCAAATAGCACACAAAGTCTAATACCAAACGAAATTATTTTATATTAGTAATATTGAGGACATATTGAACAAATATATAAAATAATAATAATAATAAAATAACAAAAATAATAAAATATTACTTAAGGGCATTAATTAAAATAACTTATGTCTTAGAAAGAACCTTATTTTACAGCAAAGTTTTGTAGATATCTATGTAACAGTTTAATAAAATATTTTTACAATGCAATGCAAGTCACCGATTATTAGAAAAATAATCTACTAAATTTTCACATGTCCATTTTCAAAAAGCTTTTTGTTGTTTTCCAAAATCGTATCATTTGCGGGGGGCCGATAGATACACATAAAAGTAAAAGAAATATCTTTGCTTGCTATTTTTAATATTAGGGTGTCTATGTTCTCAGAAGAAAATGGTAACTGCTTACATAGGCGCAAACTCCGCCCCCAGGTTTATTTGTTCTATCTGTTCTAAATAAAGTATATCCAGGTAAGTCAACCAAGGAGTCAGGTATTTTATTTGAAAGCCATGTTTCGGTTATAAAAATAAGATTTGGGTTTGTTAGGTGAATTTTGTAGACAAACTCGTTGTATTTAGCCAATAAACTGCCTAGGTTTGTATATAAAATTTTCCATTGAAGAAAAGGTGTATCTAATCGTTTTTTGTATCAAGAGACACAATTTCTGGTACCCCTTTTATGTACTTGATGGTAAGGTTATCTTCACCACTAGTATTTTAACGTTTAAGTTCTTCTCATAATTGGGTTAAATAGTTAAGTTGATTTTTGGGTTTGTCATCGTATATTTTGATAGAGCGGGTAAGGTCATTATCCAGGAGTTTATTTTTGTGACGTAACAGTATGTATAACAGTATGTAGCGAGGACGTCCTCCAGGTTTTGGTACTTGGCCCAATGTTAAAACGGAAATTGGAGCTGGTAAGTGCTTACCTATGACAGTTAATGTTTTCATGACCTCCGTAGTATCCTTTTGTTTACGAGTTGTGACGTCACCAAGAGATTCTGGAATTCCTTTAATCAAGACGTTTTTAGATCCATTTATTCTTTCAACCGCTTCGGCGGTAACTTCTTCCAACGTTTTTGGCTCTAAAACAGCACTTGGAGTCCTCGTTTGAGTCTCAAGATGGCTGATTTTGTGTTCAGTATATCGATTTTGTCCAAAAGCTTCACTTTTAATGCCACGATAGACTCCCCCGAGACGATTTTACCATAAGGTTTGCTTAAGGTAAAATCGTATTCGATTTCTGTGACTTTGAAAGGTCTCAGACAAACCACATGTATGATGTGGTCTAAAAGAAGCGACTGCAGACAAACCAAATAGATCTTAAATATCGTTTTTGTTTAAGTTGAATAAGCATAACCTAGTGAAATTTGTGTAATAAAACTCTTTAATTAAATATACACTTAAATACAATCAACGTAGACTAATCAACGAATAAAATAGTAATAGAAATACGAATAAATCAAAACACATGCGCAGTTTAAGCGAATGTAGACGAAATAATGATCATTAGCGTACATAAAATGAGATCGCGTGCTAAAATATGAGATGTTTTAATATTAAGTTGTATTGTTTCGATCTAATCGGTATTTCGGTCTTATTTGTGTAATTATTAATAAAAAGTATTTTATATGGTGTTTATTAAACGTTACGCTTTACCTTTTTTTACCTGGGTAATTTAAAAATATTCAACTAAGATGATTATTGTTATTTTTATTATTACATCCTTTCCTTTAAATATTCTAAAGTGTTTGTAAAGTATCATATTTACAATTTATATGCATACAGAAAAAGAACATAATAAAACCTTGTGACGAGGTGAGTCTTTGAGTGGCCCCTTAAAATCCTTTAATTACCATATTTTTAAACTTAATTAGCATCGATGATTCTTGCCACTTTGTCACGTTATTATAAGCGTAGCCGCTTTATTTTAACCTCCTAAATGTTCTTGTTAAGTATCTTGAATAACGTATTTACGTAAATAATTATGAAATTTATTTCAAATGCCAACATTAGAGGATGTTGTTGTTTGTAAGTATTTTTTGACGACGTCACTGGTAAAGATTTCATGTGTCGGTAGAATCAGCAAAGCGATCGAGCGGGGTTGCGATGTTGTTGCCTTTTTCTCAAATATATTGACTTCTTTACAGAGTATCTTATCTTAATATATTACTTATGGGGTTTTACGTATACTTAATATACGTAAAACCTCATGTTTTACATTATTTTTAATTTTTCATTCGAAAATGTCAATTTTTAAAAAGAAAATAATATCACAAGAAAATAATATCAAAAAATTGACCACGGACTAAAATCCAAGCATCTTACAAAACCTTTTAAACACTCCCAGCACTCGCAGACTTCTCAACTCTTTTTAACCAGTCTATTAAACAAAGATAAAACACGTGCGTTCTGGCGATTCCTACTTTAGGCTGTGCAAGTGATTGTGTATCTCTCTCTATCCCACTGATTTTGAGGATTACGGGGCCGTACCCAGATAAATTTTTGGGCTGTTTTTATATTACTTTCGTCGTGTTTTTAAAGAGACCTTTAAGGATGGGTCTATCGCCTTAAATAGCTGGGAGTATGTTTTTTTTATTTGTGTTATTAAACTATTTGTAAAATTTTTTTGTATCTCGTGTAATTGGGTGTCCTATCTGTTTGAAATATATTACAATTTATTTTTACTTATATATTTATTATTAATTTACTTGCTTCAAATAATTCAAAATTAATTCGAGGCTGGATTGTCTCACAAAAAATAGATATATAAATTGCTTAGAATCTAGAGATCTTTTTCAAAAAAAAATATAAAAATAACACAATCTATTAAATTAAAAAAAAAACTTTTAGAAAATAATTAAATTTTTATACTAGAATATGTTAATTCATTAAATTTAAAATAGACCCATGATGATTTTACTGCCCAAAATTGACAAAAACATGCGTGGAATCCACTCAATCGCCTGTTATTGAAAATAAAATATTATGGAAATACTATACACTGCCAAAACAAATAAACATTTACAATTGGTATTTACAAGATGTATTTACTTCTAAGTTTTGCCATGTATTGCTTTAAGTTTAAAAAAAAATGCCCAAATTATAGGCATAGTATTTGATTTTTAAATTTAAAAGATAGCTATTTTTATTTCAAGTTAGAATCTTCAATAAATTAAATTGTTTATTTTTTTAACTCATCACTCTCACATTATATCAAAAAGTCTTAGTTATTAAAGCTGTGTTATTAAAATTAGACTAACAAATAACAATTATAACATAAAAACGTACATTTTCTATTTTATTTGTGGTTTCACTCTACTGCCTGAAATTTAACAAAATGTAACAGTAAAATCACAAAGGAAGGAAATCATTTAACCTGACAACAACTGATAAATAAAATATTAATCATATTAATCTCAATTATTCAAAAGGATTTAATAGTATGGATTGTTCATTGTAAAATTAGTACTATGTTTTTAATAATGTTGTGTTTGTCATTTAATAATATTTTCTCTGACGCTAAACGTAGTGATTCGGATGTGCCACAAGGGTCAATTCTAGATCCTTTACTTCTCCTAATATACACTGTTGATTTACCAAATATAAGGAATTCTGAATATGCTGATGACACCTAAGCTATAACCATAACTACACTTAATAAGTCAATACTCAAAAGAACATAATTTAATTATCAATTCTTACCCTGGATTTGTTTTGACAATATACCTAAAGACCTTAAAATGTTTCGACCCTGGGAAAATAAACAAATCTCAATACCCAAAAAAAAGGAAATTTATATAATTTGAAGACAAACCAAACATTTTACCCTTTTGTCTTAAAAAGTAAATTTTGAATGCCTTAATCCAGAGAATAAATAGGTCTGAATACTTTGTACCACCTATTCTCGCAACACTTATTATAAACACCCCACTGATAAATGCGCTAAATACTAAGCATATTAAATGAAAACTTTTGGATAAAATGATTTTACTTACTTAAATCTTATCTTTTAATTAAATATTATCTATTAACTATCCTGAATTTCTAACTTTATAAAACAAAACCCAAAAATCCCGAATAATAAAATTTTAAATACAAATAAATTTTAAGACCTGTGCAACTTTTCACGCTTCAGTGACTGCGACTGAGGTCAGACGTCTAACAAAATAGTACGTGGGTATCTGTAATCAAATCTTACGAATCAAATGTATAAATTTAAAGAAAATGTTTAAAATATTTATTTATTTGATGGAACGATTAAATATCGCTTAGAATATTACTGTATGACTCTTTCCACATAAAATTTTGCGATTTAAACATACATTCCATGTGGCAATACAAGCAACACCGGCACACGGACTATTCGCGGCACATCAAAGATTCTAATAGATCTCTGAACTGGACTTTATGCATAGTTTTACAGCCTTTCAATGTTCTTAGAATATAGCAGCCAAAAATCAAGGGCAGGATTACCTAAAAAGATAAGGGCAACGCGAACTTTGCACGGAGGAAACCGTGGCACACTTCTTATGCAAATGTCCTCAAAGCTCTAATCGACCCTGCTAGAGACGGCTAAAAGAGACCTATATAGTTGAATTTAGGGTAAATGGGCAGCCGGGGGCTGTTATATACATATAGAGTGTCGCAGATAATCTGAGAAATCTCTTGGATTCAGGTAGAAAATAAAAAAGTAATATGGAACTTTCCTATAAAAAAATTTCCTATAAAGATATAGTCCCTTGAAATCAGTTTCTCCTAAATAACTTTTAAAGTCTTTGGTGTAATTTAATAAAAATTGTACGTGATCAACACCACTTTTTTGGGCAGATTTTATCATACATTCTGTATGAAAAAAACTCTGATATAATAAATATGGACAGCTTGTACCTTAAACTAAAGAAAAAGCACTCCTATGCATTATCGATAAAATGAACCGTTTTGGAGAAAAAAATAATTAAGGAATCATTGTTTTATTTTAATTAAAAAGAACCATGATATGTTCTTTTTTTCAGCGATGCTCTTATTCAAACAACAGAGAAGTTCCATTTTAAGTTGTTTAATCTGAAAAAGTACATGTTTTAAAAAAAATGCAGTGTGGTTCTTAGAAAGGCACCTTAAGAAAAATATGACCTCTACTAATTAAAGAAAACGTACCTTACGAAATTAACAAAGGCCGACACCCTGGACTCATATTTCCAGTTTAATTTTTGTGCAAAACCAATAAGCAGCATTATGGGTTGGCAAGATATGATTAAATGAAATTGAATGTTTCTATTACTTGTATTTATTTACTAGTTTTGTGAACTGAACTGTTACACCGAAACTTGCCATTTATCCATTTATCCAGTACCATCGAAAAAAAATATTCAAGCCGACATTTCCACAAGTAAATACCGATAATGTCATAACATCATATCAAGGAAAAACCGTCATTATAAATATAGAACAGAGAATTATAGAAATAAACCTAAATTACAAGAATCTTCATATTCTTAGATTAGAAAAAGACAGCAAGAACGACCAATTCAATTTTCAAAACAAACTCTAAGCACTGAAAAAAACAAGGTAAAATAAACTAGTTTTTAGACTTTGATAGCAGCTTAGATTTAGTGCAAATACTAATAATAGACTTCAGGGTTATCAGAAAAATATATGAAAACCATAATCTGACCTAAAGAAATAACAAACTACGGACATGGATACAAAACATATAGAAGAAAAATGATAGAGCAATATTATTAATAGGTAATTATTACCAGTACTAGAAGTGTATTGTTGCCTTCTGTTTAAGAAGCAGAAGGAAAGAGAAGAAAAAATTTTTCCTACCTAAATCTTAAAAGCTATCTATATTGACCTAAAAACTAGATCGAAATAAAACGCTTAACTTCTTACCTTATTCCAGTACTAGTTTCCTTTGCAGAGACTCCTTTATAAAAAATTCTAGTTTCTATTTCGCCATCACTAAGGACATTAACAGAATAAAAATCACGCACTTCCATGCAGGTAACTGATGTTAAATTACATAGAAAAAGTAATGTTGCCACCAGGAGGTGGCCGCTATAACCGGGGCACCTCGTAGGGGATATCCTCTTCATTTACCGGTGTCTCACTAGAGGTTTATCCATGAGAGTTAGTTAAGGATTGGCCTAGAATAAAAGAAATGTATGATTAGTATAGTAGTTTCAATATTTAAGCAAATTAATAGTTTGCTTACAGAGCAAGGCTTAATGGGCGACTTCTATGTCATTATAGTTTACTAAAACTATTTTACGGACAAATTTTCTCTTTAAACAGATTGACTATTTTAAGTCAATAGTGAAAATAAATTTGATTCGAGTATGATGGACACAATATTTGTTTATCTTCAACTCAAAATTAAATTTTCGTTTTGCAAAAAAATGTTTCGAATTGCTTTTTGAAAATTTGCCAAGTTATGTCAGCTGTTATAAATCTGACGTCTATAATCATTTTTTTTGCATTCTCGTAGATGTTTGTTATGATTCAAATCCAAATTTATCTGGATATTTTATAACAGATTAAAAGCATACGCGAGGCTTTTACTATTGAGGTCTGGAAAAATATATGAGGTAATGGTTTAACTGGCACTTCTTAGGTGCAGTTATTAAAAATAAATATTTTGTTAATTAAATTCTTATATTTATTACTGTTGTATCTATTATATTATTGACATTACAGGGTGATTTTCAACTTATGCGCATAAACTTGGGAAATGATAGCTGATGAGTAATAATGAGAAAAAAATGTAGCAAAATATTTTTAGTTCTGAAGATATCCATATTTTTTTAAATAAAAAACGTGTATTTTTTAACGTGTTTAACTTAAACTAATTTACAGCAACTGTTCGAAGTTATTTCCATTATTTTCGATACAGACTTGACCTCATCGAATCCATGAAAATCTACTTGCACGGGCCAAACCAGGCTGTAGGCGAATTGCGTTACTGGCAGCGTTTATGCAATGTCGTAGCTCTTGCTCAGTATCAACTTCGTTTACATACCAAAAATCTCAACCATTTTTCTCTAAGAGACCAACATACAAAATTGACGAAAAACAAATAAAAACACAAAGTCACGGTCTCACAACATGTAATTTAACGGGCTACACGTGTTTATCGATCTAGTTAGAGCATCATCAGGCCTAAAATAAAAATACTGATGATGCTCTAACTAGAGCGAAACACGTGTAGCCCTTTAAATTACATGTTGTGAGACCGTGACTTTGTGTTTTTATTTGTTTTTCGTCAATTTCGTTTACATACACCATTGTTTTCATAAGACCTCACAAATAAAAGTCTAATGGATTAAGGTCAGGCGAGCGAGGGGGTCACCAACTGGACCATCACGGCCTATCCATCGTCCGGGAAACACACGATCTAAATGTTGTCGCACTGGTCGTGAAAAATATGGTGAAGCACCATCATGAAGAAACCACATGTTCTGCCTAACGTTGAGATTCACATTTTTAAGGAGCACTGATAAATTGTTGCGCAAAAATTCTAAATACCGAGCACCAGTCAAACGATTTTCCAGAATAAAAGGTCCGATGAGCATCCCGTTCAGAATTCCAGGCCATACATTTACAAAAACGTTGTTGAAAGTATGTTCTCCGTGTAATATGCGAATTTTCCAAAGCCCAGTAATGAGTGTTATGAAAGTTGAAAATTCCGTTACGCGTAAAATTTGCCTCATCCATAACTAAAATATTCATGGTAAAGTTTGGGCTTAACTGCTGGTGATGTAACAACCACTCACAAAACTGTACTCGAAGCGACAAATCTCTTGGAAGTAGGTATATAATACCCTCTGCACATGAAACGGGTACAGCAACCCGTGCCTTAAAATTTGCCAACTTGTAGATTGCGATATTCCAAATCGCGCTGAAATTGTCCTAGTGCTAATTCCAGGTTGTTCTTCGATAACTTCTAAAATATCCTCCTCCAGATTTAGAATGTGCCTAGGTCTAATAGCTCCTCCATCTTGTCCAGGCCGCGGCCGCAAATTGCCAGTTTCTCTACCCCGCTGAATAACACGTAAGAAAACCCCACGTCTCGAGTGATATCTTCGGGGAAATCTTTGGGCATACAGATCAGCTGCTGCCACTGCATTCTGATGCGTTTCTCCGTAAACCAAAACCATATCGACAAGTTATTCGTTTGTAAAAATGTGCGCCATTACATTTGACGCTTTTATTTTGTTCGTGTGAAAATAACGATCGAAAACGATCACAGCCACCAACAGACTAAGTACTGCTAAAGATTACAAACAACAAATTCCAAACATTATAACTTATTTACTATCAGTTATTAATAAACAAAATAAGTTCATCTGATACACGTTCTGTTGAGATTTGTTTAACTTTATTTCGGAAACCAAAAATATTTTACTACATTTTTTTCTAATTATTACTCATTATTGATCTTCATCTACCATTTCCCAAGTTTATGCGCATAGGTTGAAAATCACCCTGTATTTCTAGACTTGTTTGTTAACTAGATTTGACGATATCTGATTCAGCTAAATAGTAATTCTTTTAGACTTCTGGTGATAGTTTTACTAAATCTTTACTTAAAGTGATTTTTGGCAATTCCATGAAAAATGTGTGACATGTCAATGTTACGTTAAAATAATTTAAATATATAACAATCTCAATTCCATTTTACTCATAAAATGGCGAAACTTAAATCGATAGTACCATTCCCTTGCTCTGAGTGTGCATAGATGGCATTAAGTACTGGTTATTTATTAATGGTTTAAGGCAACTATCTACGCATAGTGTTTTAGATCTTTACTTCTATTGTACTATTTCTATTGTTAAGATAACTAACTATGTATTTTGTTATTAATATAATATTTGATTTATCATTAATATTAATTTTGTATTATGTATCACCTGAATTGTATGACCTTACGGTAACGTAATTTTGTAGATATTTTGTTATCCTCTATTTACAGGAACTTACTTGGAATCTTATGGCATTCACCGTTATTTTATAAGTTTATAATGTATGTTATCAATATTATTTGTAATTTTGAAGTAACCCTAATTCACCTTTTCTCTCTTTAACCCTTTAGTGCCCCACGGTACTTAAGAATACCACCTATTTCGGATGCTCATAAAAATACATACAACGCGAATGATACATTTTATGCCTCAATCAAATGCATCAAAAACCCAATTGTATTCATAGTGAAAATAAATATAGACTTGATTGTCGACGTTCCACGTAAGCAGTAGCTAATTTCACGCATTGTTTGCTATTTTATATGATTTGATTGCTATTTTTTTGTATTTTGAGGGTGGTTTAATGATTATTGGGTAATTCATGACGACAGTAAATCCGAAAAAAAAATTTCTAAAAAGAATTGGTTTTTTCAGTTGGACTTAAAAGTACCGTCAGGAATTATGACCGACCTACATTAATTAAAATAGTTTTATGAGAAACCTCTAAATCAAAATAAATTGGAAGATATTGTCATCATATTTCTTCATCCAATCATATTTTCTATCTAAATAGCTTATGTAGAGCTTGGCTTTGAAGGTGCCAGGAAGATATTTTTTATCTTTAGATATTTGTAAGAATAAATCTAATTTTACAATGAAAATGTAACGTTTTTCGTAAACTATATAAACAGTTTCAGGTGAAAAGTAAGGTGCAATATTGTCTCCTAGTGCCACAACAGTTTCGTTCTCGATTCTATTTATATTTATACTGGACAAGAGAACTTAAAAAAACTACATTTCAAAAATATTAAACTTTTATTTCGCTTTAAAACAGGTAGTGTCAAATTAGCCCCAAAATATGCCAAAGTAACACTGAAAGTTAAAGTAGCCCTTTTTTTACAGCACGTATCCTTAAATGGGATGTTATTTAAACATTGGATGCTTTCAAATTAACTCGGAAAGAAAGTTATGCAAGGGAAAACTTTTGTTCCAAATCATCTAAAGTATCTCCCAAATACTCAGTGAATTTAAATTTAAATTTAAGGTTCATTTTCAGGAAATCAATTTTTAACTTTAAAACCCAATAACTTATTACTTTGTATTGAATGTATTGATGGATTTAGTTCATTATGCCTATTTGGCATTCGAATTAAGAAAATATTAATGAAATTCCATTTAAAATTTTTTTAGAGTAAATAAGAAGGAGAAACTACAGATTGTAACAAACAAGAAGGGGAAATGTCACATATTTCCACTGTAGTTTTGTGGTATGATCAGTCCTTTATACACAAGCTAATCTAAAGCAAAACAGCAAAGGTTATTTCGGATTTCTCATTTAATTGGGAAAGATGCAAAAAAAATCAAACATTTTTTTGCGGCTCTTGCACCCCAAGTTTTAGGAAAGAAAGCCTTTGACATTTCTTTCTTTTCTTTCTATCTTTGACTTGTAGAGAAATATTTTCGAGTGGTTGGATTGCGACAGAATTTCATTAAGCACTGCAAGTTATTATACTTAGCCAGTGTTATAGGCAGTAGTCCTGGAAATAGATAAAACATCCTTAACATTGGAAAATAATATAATGTGCACAGATACCTTTGTATAATTGGCCTGGTAATTCGAACAAATTGTTTGGCAAATTATTGACACATTTTTTCTTCAGTTCAATCAAAATAGCCGATTTCCACATACTATTCCATGTTGAGCGATGGTAGACAATCCCGGGATGATGTTTGACGACTTTTATTTCACGTATGGGGCGGATCTTCACTGGACACTTATGCTGGTAAAGTGTAGAAAAATGCACAGTCCAGCATTTAAAAAAATCTTTAGTGATTTCCCTAACTTCAAAAGAATTTGGGTTAACTCGTGCAGCTCTGAAAACTTCAGCCCATTCATTTGAAAGTTCCACACGCGAGTTTTGCCGAACTAGTCAAAAACCTTGTCGCAATCCATAAATTAATGTCCTTTTCTTGATCTTGATTTCATCAAATCTTTTTTGCATATGCACTAAGTGATGGAGGTGTCTGTAACTGTGTAATTCTTATTCTGTCCCCTACATAAGTCGCAAAATATATCGAGAACTCGAACACTACTGGATAAAAAGTTGTAGACGAAATGATGCAACATCGAACATACTTCGTCAGAGCCTTTTCGACCGTTTGTTTCAAGATAAGTATAGAAAATACTTTGACTAGTCGACAAAACATAAATATTAAAAAAGAATATAGGTAATTGTCTCTTATAATAAACATCATTTGTGCTGATATTGGGCACTGGCATATTTTTAGATCCATGCTTATTGCTTCTTTGTTCTCATTTGCCCGACTCGATAATTTTGCATGCTTGTGAAGTAGATTTTGCTCGGACGGTAGTGATTTTGTCATCTAGTGGTTTTTTTTCTATGACATTTTCTGACACATTTTTCATTTTGGCTTCTAGGGATCTAGGGGAGGATGGGGCAAGTGAGACACCTTAAGGCTCTGCGGCGTATAACTTACTAAGTTTTAGAAATAAAAAACACTTTCATCGTTTGTAACACGAGTTTAATTGGTTTCAAACTAACATAACCTTAAAAATATACTATACATTAACTCTTTGGAAAAATATCAAACTTAAAACAAAAAAAGAAAAATGACTCTCTTGCCCCAAGTTATAGGGGTAAGTGAGTCACCCACATGGGGCAAGTGAGTCCGAATGCTAGTTAATCAACGACAATTGTCAGAAACATAATTATTAATACCTGGCTCATTATCGGAACAATCCTCATGTAACCAGGCACCACATTGCATGCACATTATCCATTCTTCATAACAAGTATTTTAGTAGGTCTCATGACAGTAAATGCATAATGTGTTTTTCTCTTCGTCCGGCATTGTTTTTATGTTGTGTTGTTTCTCTTCTGCTCTTGACGTGGCACTTTGCTTCTTTTGCTTAGAAATTCCTCTTTTAATTTTTTTTCCATTACTAGTACTTGTCCCTGCTTTGTCGTTTAGTTTCTTTTTTGCTTGCTTAGCTTTCACTGGTTTTAATTTTTCTTCCAATTGATTTTTGTAAGGAGAACTGGTTATTATTTTAGATCCTTCTGTACGCCTAGATTTGGATTTGGTATTTTTTTTCTTTTGACAGGGTTTTGGAACTGGGCTTAAAGTTGAAACTGAAACATAACTGCATGATGGTTGCTCTTGTTCAAAATTGTTTACTAATTCTTTAGAAGTACTTTGGATATCATCTTTTCTCAATAAGACTTCATCACTTATTTCGGGACCCTCGACGGGATTAATGTTTTCTGTCCTACATTCCTCTTGAAGAATGTTCTCGGCTCGCGCAAAGTCACTGTCTTGAAACACATCTAGATTATATGGGTAGATTCCTGTTTTTTCAAGACCCTTAATAATATTTATTGGTGTAAAAGCCTTAATAAGCGCATTTTTAATAATAGGAGCCATATCATATTCTGTGATCCTAGAGCCTGGATGATTTGTAAGCCAGTGATCCATTTCTCCTGCCAGATAGGTTTTAAATGGTCCAAAGACACTTACGTCCAGCGGTTGCAACTTATTTGATGTGTGAGGAGGTAAGGTTATAATAAAAACTCCTGATTTTCTAGCCAGGTTTACTAAATTAATGGACTTATGACTTGAATGTCCATCTAGTATTAGTAGACTTCGACAATCTGTTGTTGTTTTGGTGCAGCCTATAAAATAATTTAAAGATTTGATAAATAGGTCAGCATCCATCCAGCCTGATGGAGCCGGAAATCCTGCTGCTCCAGGAAATAAACCGCTCAAAACACCAGGATTCATTCGAACACGAGGGAAGGCCATAAATGGTAAAATAAACGTACCTGAAGCGCTGACACAAGCTAATAAAGTTGTGTTTTTCCTCTCTCTAAAGAAGTTAATCTTCCCACTTACTTTCTTCCCTTTTCAGCTAAAATTTTTCCCGGTTTTTGAACGCAGGTAATCCCCGTCTCATCACAGTTAAAAATCCGATGCGGCGGAAAATTAAACTTGTCCAAGGTCTTTTTTAAGTTTTGAAAAAAATCATTAACCCTAGAATTGGAAAATCCTTTTACTCTTGCAATGCTGATTGCTTCAGGTCTTCGAATGGAGAGGATTTTCTGACGATTTAAAAATTAGCTCACCTAGTCTTTTCCTGCAAGTTTTCGATCTTTATTAAAAGGATGACTTATTTGATTGGCTTCAGCAAATTGACATGCAATCCTTCGAAGATCTATGGTCGAAAGTCCATAAAACAGTTTTTCCAACAAAATTATGTGTTCACATAATTTCTTTTCCATTTTTTCAGTGAATACGGGTTTGAACCTGCCGTGGTTTACAAGTGGAGTGAGCTGTCGACCCTTTAATCGTGATTGTAAGGTGGTTCTCGGAATACTAAAAACCACACTAGCTTTTGTAATTGACATCTCTTTATTTTGAATCGCTTCTAAAGCACCACGAATGGTATCTTCTGAGGATGATTCTTTTTGGGTTTTGCGCACGTAGTTACGCACCATTTTTCCTCTGCAATATATAAAATAAATTTATAAGAACTTTTTATACTACAGTGGGGTAAGTGAGTCATGCCTGACTCACTTACCCCAATCGTTCTTAAAATATAAAAATTTAAATCTTGCAAAGACAGATAAATGTGGCAACATTCTAAGCATAATGCGGTATTAAGCAAATATGAGGTTATGGTATGCACTTCATACAATATTAAGAAAATGCCTATTTAAATTGGGGAAAATCCTTATTGATCTGGCTTAAAATATTATAAAACAACACGCAAAACTTAAAAAATGTTTATATTTACCTTAATTTTAGTAATTTTTAGCCAAATGCTTAAGGACACAATACGCGCTAATAGACATGTACACTACACTGATCATTATCGTGCTTGACGCCGGTTGCTCGACATATTTCTAGAAACGCACTTGCCCCCTATGATTCACTTGCCCCACTCTCCCGTAATATTTGCCAAGTATTCGTCATAGATACTGCACGTATCCGACCTTGGGTAACCAAATGATATGTTGAAGTCTCGTGAGAAGATGGATCTATATGTTTAATATGACACAAGATATTTTTGATCTGTAACGGTATTTTTGTAAATAATGTACATTTTTCTGATATTCAAATCTTCGGACAGGTGGGTTTTTGAAGAATCGTTTAGGCTGTAATGGCTTTGTCGTCTTTTGAAAGAACTAATATGATAGAGCTTGAGAGGCCTATTTAAGTGTTTTCCTCGTTTATCAATTGGGGTGTTCTCAGTCGTTTTTAAAGATTTCTGGAGAATTTCAAGCTTTTTTTTGGTTATGTCATGTAAGGAAACACAAGCCTTAAAACAAACAGGTACTTCTGTTGTCTCACCATCTAAAGAGATGCTCTTCTGCGTTACGTGGACGTGGCTTTTGTACAGGACAGACACTAATAAGTCCACACAAATAGATGTTTTGCTCATCCACGAATTTTAATAAATTAAACTCACTTATTATCTTTTGTCTTGCATTAGATGGAACTTTATCAAAACACTTGAGACGTTTACATTGGCATTCGCTTCCTGTCGCGTGGCTTTGAAGTTTTTTAGAAATATCGGTTAGTCTTTCGTAACTTTTTCTATTTTTTTTCCTTGAACTTGCATAACAACAAAGTCTTCACTGTCACTGACACTTGGGTTCATTTTATACTGCTTACTAGCACTAAAGTATTAAAACACGATTTCTCAATTATATTTCTACAAGTTTGACAAATAATAAATAAACGCCAGAACCAGTAAAAAAAAACAGAAAATAAAAACAACTGCAGCTACGAGAGCGTTCTAACAGTTAGAGAATAACGTGCATTTGTGTCGTTCCGCCACAGTCTAACAAATCTATATACTTTGAAATCTTACTTTGAAATCTATATACTTTGGTTCCGCCTTCTTAGCATGTGGCGCGCGTACTCTTTTTTAGCCAGTAGCCAGTACAGATTCATTTAAATTGTCGATATCTGGCGATTTTTTCCTTTTTTCGCTTGTATAATGTTACTACGTGATACTTGGAGTGAACAGTTTAAAATGAGCAAAAATGGACATTCCCCCTTGTTAACCTCTACCCTTCAATTACAAATAGCATTAGTTCTCGGAGGACCATCCTGTAGTTTTTCAATGAGAAAGATGCATATTTTTAGCGATAATTAAGCTCTATATAACTAATTTAAGCTATACGTAACGCTTCGTTAATTAAGCAGTAAACTAATTTTTAAAATATCGGGGATCATTGCATTGCCATGGAATGCAGGTATCGAGAAAATATTCTTTCAGACGCATTTTCACCTGCTAACTGTTTATCTCTATTTAAAGATTCTGGTCAGGGAAACCAAACCAATATTTATTGGCTATAGGCAGTCGTTATTTTTTATGCCATCTGCCTGAGAAGAAACGCGTTATGCCGAGTAATGAGACATTAGTTGTTTAAACACGATAAGTGCAACTTCAGAAGTATGTTAAATGCAAATAGATATAACTCGCTTTTCATGCGGGGCCTAACTGAGGTTTATAGAGAAAATGGCGATATTTAATAGCCATATTTATAGCTTTTTTGGAGAATAATGGCAGATGCTAACGTTTTTTTTTTTCTAATAAGCGTCGCCAGTATACAGATTAAAAAGTATTACGACTAGATTCACTGTTTATTGATTTAATGGAGATTGCTGAACCCAGATTAGGTTTTTGCATTTGATTTCATTTACAGAGTGCGTTGATTTTAGAAATTAGCTGATCAATTAGAATAATAGCCAGGCCTGTTGTAAAAGACTTGTGCAATTACCTCTTTACAGTCATTGGTATTTGATCTCATTAAAAATATTCAATAAGAGAAATATTTACATAATTTGATAAAAGAAGGAAAAAAATAAGCAGAGTATGCTACAAGAAACCAATAATAACATACGCAATATCCATAAACAAGTACCCAAGTACAAGCATGAAGCGAACCACATATTGAAAACACTATTGACTACAAAAAAAGAAGCAATACTCATATAAACATATAGAACATAGAAGCAATACAGATATACATTTAAACTAAAAATTTACGTTTTATTAGGGCAAATTTGTACAAAATTTTAAATTGTGCTGCACTAAGAGGCGACAATTCCATAGGAATAGAGTTAAAATGACCGTAGAAACAAGGCCGTCTTGTATTGCGGAAGTTTTCAAAGATTTATGTAAACATAAGTTTCTTGAATGAGTAACACGATTTTTCAGCCTCAACCACTAGGCCTATTATACTATACATGTGGGAGATGTGGTCAAATTTCCTTAAGCTATAAAAAAATCTGAGACAGTAGTCTGTATGAGCTGTATCCGATTCCTGTCCCGCAGTTCCAGGCATGAAAAGTAAACAAAATCACAATAATTAGATATAGAAAGCACTAAAGTTTTACATAAGATTTTACGTAGGTCTTTATTTATTACGTGGCAGTTATCATAAAGAAGTTTTAGTGAACTATAAGTCTAAGGTGACACCTAAATGATATAATATGTACCACATAAATGATGTACATAAATGATATATGTACTGTGAAGTGTGTGGATGGCTTCTAAAGGCCTGATGATGCTCTAACTAGAACGAAACACATGTAGCCCTCTTATTACGTGTTGTGAGACCGTGACTTTGTGTTTTTCTTTGTTTTTCGTCAATTTTGGATACAGTCTTTTTGAAATTTTAGACCATCGGAGGACTACTACCATTTAACCAAGCGTAATCTGCTATCACTCTTTTGGAGACCTCATCAGTTTTAATAAATGTCGAATTAGTTTCCCTCGTATTTATTTCCAAGGACCGTTTTATCTCTATATAGGAGTCTCTACATTTAACCTCTGTTTCTCAGATTTGGAGGCAGTTCTGATAATTTATTTCCTAGTAATGAGGCTGATCTTCTCCTATGTTACTTTTCTTTTGATGTTGGTAGTTTTTTCTAATTTCTCCTTTCTAGTTCGGCATTAGTCTCGTTGTTCCATAGAGTTGAAAATCAGGAGAAGACACTCTGATGCACATTTTGGTAGATAGGATAAATAGACTTATAATAAAGATACTGTTCAGTGTGAGTAGGCTTCCTGTAGATCATTAAAAGCAGATTGCCAAACCTCGAAACATTTTTAATATCATGTCGAGAAACATTTATTACTTTCAGACAGCTGATAAAGTACGATTAATCGGCAACGCTGGTGATCGTAAAACATCAAAATATTATTTACTCCTTGAAAATGTTTAAAAGCAGAGTTTTTTGCAAAGTTTAATAAGTAAAAAGGATATTCTGTTAATAATTATAGTGCAATCTTTACCGGCTATTGAAGGCAAGTTCCATTCTTATGTTTTTACTTGTAAAACATAAAGTGCTTATTTGCATGTTTACTTTTTTTTTGGCGGTGTTCATGCATATTTGTAACAACAATTATCTGGGATTTCGATTTCCACCTGCTTACTGTGCAGCGAAACTTTTGGTGATCGCCTTGCAACGTTGCCAGATTGTGCTCAATTTCCTTGCATTAGAGAGAGCTCAACATGGCTCCAGATGTATATGTGGATACATGCTGCGAGTGTAGCGACAATTTCATTGTTAATAACAAGCAGATTAAATGCAGCGGTTGTTCGGCTAAGTCTCACGTGCAATGCTCTGGTATTAAGAATTCATGGTTAAAAATTGTTGTTGATACACCAAACCTGCATTGGCTGTGCAAAAAATGTAATGAAAATGTTACAAAGGCTTTTAAGGGCAACGAAGTCGATACTCAAAATACTATTTTGGAAATGAAGGTTTCCTGTTTGCAGCAGGAGCTTGAGTTAACGAATAGATTATTAAAAAACTCTGAATATACCATTGATTTGCAGAAAACAATTTTAGATTCCCTTGAGAGTAATGAATATAATAGCTTGAAAACTAAATTATTACCTAATAATAGTAGCACTTCTAACAAACCACCTATAATATTGATCAAGCTAAAAAATTTAATCCAAGATTAATCATAAAGGGAGTGCGTTTAGAAGGGTTAGATACACCGGACCAAATAATAGGCAACATAACGTCTTTAAATGATATCTCAGACTTAGCATCTGAAATCAAATATATTACCAAGTTAAAGAAACGCAATAACAAAATTGACCTTGTGATTGAAGTTTGCCCGGCACTTCGTAAGCGCCTTCTAGGAATAGGATCGATTTTTGTGGGATGGAGCAAGTCAGTTGTGGAGGACTATCTGCGTGTTATTAAATGTTTTCGATGTTGTGCATATGGTCACACCGTAAAAGACTGTCGCGAACAAAAAGACACTTGTCCCAAATGCGAAAAAAATCATAAATTGAAAGAATGTATTTCTGAAGAAAAAATGTGTATTAATTGTGTTAAATTAGGTTCTCATAACAAACATAATGTAAAGTCTATCACTACTAACCACTATAGCTTTGATAAAGATTGTCTTTCCTATCAGAAATATCTTTTAAAGCTTGGATCTCAAATTAATTACGAATAACTTTTTTTACTGGGATAAATTGCTATTTTTATAGTTTATTTTATATTTATAGTTTATAAGAAATGGCTAACAAACAATTAAATTCTTATTTAAATGTAGCCAATTTAAATATTAGATCTTTATTGCCAAGTTTTCCGGATTTTCTCAATTTTGTAAACAATAAATATGATATTTTGGGTATAAGTGAAACGTGGCTGAATGAAAATATATTAAGCAGTGCGGTTTCTATGCCAGGTTATAATTTTTTTAGAAAGGATAGATGAGACAGAGTTGGGGGTGGTGTTGGCATCTATGTCAGGTCAATGTTTCAGTGCGAAATTGTAAATATTAATGTTAATAATGTAAACTTTGAATTTATGCTCCTAAATGTTAAAATTGGTATTCACAATATTGCAATACTTATAATATACAGGCCCCCTAAATCGAAAGCGTTTGAAATTATAAATTTCCTGGAAGAAGTTGTTCCATATCTTTTAGTGACCTATGATTATTCAGTAATTCTCGGAGATCTAAATATTGATATGTTAAAACCTAATTCATTATATTCTATGCTTAACTCTTTTGGGTACGTACAATTAATAAATGAACCAACTCGTATAACAAATACTACTGCAACATGCTTAGATCCCATTTTTATCAATACTAAAGATATTTGTCATAAAAGTGGCACCGTTGTTTCAGGTTTAAGTGATCACAATCAAATACCTTTTTGCACTTTAAAATTAGTAGTTAAAAGACAAAAACAAAAATTTATAACCATCCGCAATTTTAAACATTTCAATGAGATATATTTTAGGATCGATTTATCACAGATTTACTGGGATAATATTTATTATCTTGAGGACATAAATAAAAAAGTTTAATATGTAGAACAAAATATTAATTATTTATTTAATATTCATGCACCCTACAGAACTATAAGAGTCAGTAAAAAGCCAGCTCCCTGGTTGACACCTTGAGACTTATTTTAAAGGAACGTGATAAGGCTTTGACTAAATACAAAAATCACAAGTGTTTAGAAAATTGGAGATATTATACGGAGTGTCGTAATTTTGCGTTGGCATCAATAAGACGAGAAAAAGCTGCATATCTTGCAAGCTTGGAGAGTGACAAAACTGGTAAAAAACTTTGGAAAGGTCTAGAAACTTTAAAAATTAAAACAACCAAGAATAATAACAAGCTGCCGTTTAATATATCTGATCCAAATCAAATAAATGATTTTTTTGTAAGTGTTTTTAATAAATCTGATAAATGTGTAAACAAAATTAACTTCTACTCCAGTAATAAATTTACCGAGGATAATTTTCATTTTTTTTTAGTAGACCAAAGTACTGTCGAAAAAACTATAAAAAATATTAGGTCCAATGCCTCTGGTGTGGATAACATAACTCGACGTATGTTACACTTATGTCTCCCTGATATACTGGATCATGTCACTCATATTATAAATTGTTGTTTGGAGGTAGGATATTTTCCTACGGCCTGGCGTGAATCAGTGGTATGTCCGATTCCCAAATCCTCCAGTCCTGAAAGTATTCAAGATTTGCGTCCGATAAGTTTGCTTCCCGTAATCTCCAAAGTTCTCGAAAGAATAGTCTATATGCAGCTGTCATCATTTTTAATGTCAAATAATATCCTCTTTTCCCATCAATCTGGTTTTAGAAAACATCATAGTACAGCTAGTTCACTTCTAAACGTCACCGATAATATCATGCGAGCTCTTGACAAAAAGATTTCAGCCATTATAATAGCCCTTGATTTCTCGAAAGCATTTGATGTCATCGATCATGATTTGCTTGTAGCGAAACTGAAATATTATGGCTGTAGTGAGGTTGTTTTGTCCTTTTTAAAACTTACTTATGGCGTAGAACCCAGAAAGTGAGGGTGAATAATGAATATTCTGCTTCGAAAAACATTATTTCTGGTGTCCCACAAGGGTCGATCCTAGGCCCATTATTATTTCTTATATATACTTCAGATTCTAGTTGAAGATTCTGAAATACATCAGTATGCTGATGATACTCAATACATACATTATTTTGACTCTGCTAATTTTGATAACGTGGCTGATACTATTAACGCTGATCTGAACGTAATAAATCAATTTTCAAAAGAGCATAACCTTGTCATTAATCCTAACAAAACAAAAATGGTTTTGTTTTCAAACCGAGGATCACATAAAAATATAATGGAAACTGTTCACATTCAATTGGATAACGAAACTATTTTGTTCTCTGATACTGTGAAGGTTCTGGGACTTACAATAGACAATTCTTTAAGGTTTAAGGAACATGTTAATACTCTTCTGCAGAGGTGTTATTTACGCATGCGTATGCTTTATACCAATAAACACATTTTAAATTTTAAAACTAGGAAAAAACTTGTAGTGGCTCTTGTTTTATCTATTCTAAATTACTGCCTTATAGTTTATTATCCTTGCTTAGACCAAATAAATCGTTACCGCCTGCAACGCGTGCAGAATACTTGCTGTAGATTTATTTTTAACCTCGGAAAGTTTGATCATGTATCAGACTCTATACTTCAGTTGAGGTGGTTAACGCTACCTTACCTATTCAAATTCTTCACTTCTACTTTTCTTTATCGATTATATGTTAGTCAAAGACCTGAATATCTTTTTGAAAAGTTAATACTAAGAAACCATGTTCACACTCGAAATATTAGATACAATATCTTGACCATGCCGCACCATTCCACGGCTCTATTCGAGCGATCTTTTACTTATAATGCCGTTAAGTTCTTTAATACTTAGAAACCAATATTTAATACTTCGTTAAATGTGTATAGGAAATATTATAAACTTTTGTTTTTAAATCAATCCAAAATATAGTCTAGTGTTCTAGAAGATAAATACTTTATATATACTTGTTTCTTTTTTTGTTTTTTTTTCTCGTTTTCTCCATTTAAACTGTGAATGTTAGGAAGGTTAAGAGTTAAAGAGTAGCTTTAAGCTAATCTTCGCCTTCTTGGCAATGTAGTATTAAGTAATATTGTAAGATTAATATTGCTTTTTTTTAATAAAGACATATTATTATTATTATTATTTTAAAGTAATAAATTTGTTACTGGTTCAGTTATGCAATTATTTGAAATCACTACAAAATAAAAGATCTTAGTATTTCCAATACCATAAGGCAAAAGTCTTTTTCCAGGACTTTTTTGGTAGAGAACCCTTCTACTAAAATATTAATTAAAATAAATATTTGATTAATTCCAACCTAACAAAAAAAAAATTATTCTAGATTCTGATCATTCACTCCTAAGGCCATTAAAGTATAAAGGATTTTTGAATAAAAGCGCAAAATTTGAGTGTTCAATAAAACATAGCTGTCTGTAGCAAAGTATTGAAATATTTAAAGATTTAGAAGATATATATTTTATAATTATGTATGAAACAGGGTATCTTGTAAATAAATGCCACGGCTTTACTGGCATATGCGCACCCTTTTTCGGAAATTTTCAATAACATGATTAAATATATGTTGTAGTATTCCATTGATACAGCCTCTAATTTCGACTTTGAATGGTTGGACTATTGCAGGCTTGCTGGCATAAACCTGTGACTTCAATTAACTCCACGGCCAGAAGTCTAGAGACGTTAAATCGCAGGGGCGTAAAGGCCGATTCTGGACATCAAATTCGGGAAATGACACTACTAGGAGCAAACTCGTGCAAAATCGTCAATGTTTCACACCATCCTGGTGAAACATGTTGTCAAGATCAATAGCTTTCAGATGAGGCATAAGAAACTATATTATCACAGCACGATAACGTTCGCCATACACCAGTTACTGCATTACTTTCTAAGAAAAACGGTCCAATTATTCCTCCAGACCATAATGCATCCCATACGTTGTGGATGCATTGCCATTTGATCAATCATTTGTCGATTTTATAAGCCCAAAATACGACAGTTTTGCACTATTGACGAAGTCATCGTGTTAAAAATGGGCCTAATAACTGACAATAATTTTGTTTGCAAAATCAGCAGGTCATAGTCTACTGGCAGAAGATGTTGAGTCACTTGATTTTTATAGGGATGCAGTAAATCTTTAGTAAGAATTCGCTGAAAAGTACCTGTTTAAATGTCCAATTCTTATGCCCGATGACGAATTGAGATCTCTGGCTTTTTCATCACACTCTCGCGAACTGCCGTGATGTTTTCGATCTAAACTACCTCTACGAACTCGTATTATGTATTTCACATTACTAACCGAACCACTTCTTTCAAATTTTTTGATTATTCTTTTCACAGAAGACAAATTAAAAACATTATTTCGACCGAACATTGGACGCACTGTACGAATAGTGGCAATTAAACTTTCACCATTTTAATAATGATTTTTGACAATTAGGACGTGTTGTTCTACCGTGTTATACTGTAATAATAATTATCATCTTTCAAATTTTAATCTGAATCTTACGTCATAATCATGTGATATTATTACTGTCAAGCATTGCGGGCAATTCAAATCATGCATTCTTATTGAAACATCCTTTACTTTATTCTGGATCACTCTGTATAATTTGTTTATATAATTTGATATCTTAAAAAACATAATAGATTCCTTAGTACTAATATAAATTCTACAACTACCTTTACTTTTTTATAAACTGTACTGCTTCAACATCTTATGAATGCTAAAATCGGATCTATTGTTTCAAAGACATAACCTTTAGCGCTTATAAATATTTATTTTGCGCTAAATGAAAATAGAAGAATTTCAATATTATGATATATTCATGTTGCAATTACCAGATTAAAAACAACTGATAATGTCCATTAATAAAATTATTATTGCCACTATAAATATTTATTAATTGATTTATATTTGGCGAGCGCATCTCCAATAACTCAGATATGCTTCAGTTGTAAAAATCATTTAAGATATACATTTCGATAAGGACTGGATATTGCCATTAATTAATTTTCTCGTTGACAAAAATGGATGCATGGTAAATTGATAAGTATTTTACAATATGAAAAAACCGCTTTTTGATAAGCACATTTTTTTTGTAATCTATGATTTAATCTTACAACCCTTAAATATCTCCAAAAAAGTCGTAAATACTCTGATTAAAATAAAAACTACTATATAATATATTCAACACGTGGTCATTTTTTGTACTCTACTTCTTTTTAAAGTTCGTTTTTAAACCCTTTCCCTACCCTATAGCAAACCCAAACCTTTGATACAGAAATAACTAAGAAAAAATATATTTACATTTATTACTGTACTAAAACAGGAATCTTGGAATAACTGTTATATATAGAAACGACATTGATGCTGAAGCAAAATTTAGTTTATTTCTGTAACTTGTTTAAACTTTTCTTAGATTTATTAATCTGTTTTTTAAGCATGAACTTACGAAGAATGGCTCTAACGGTTTTCAAATATTGATAAGCTCCAAATGATTTACAAGTGACACTGTAAAGTAGGAAAATGAAAAACTGGGATTTCTATTTGCTTGTTGTAATAAAGCAAAAGTGAAACTACAAATCAAAGTTCCGCCTTGGTACTTGGTTTGTAAGCGAAACACGGTGCCAGTTCCGGTGTTCACCACACTCTCGACCTTCTTGAATGAGGACGTAAACCAAACTTTGATTCATCGATTCATCGTGTTACATGCTTATTCATGCTCTTGCGAATTCTGATGTTCTTTGGCCCATCCTAATCTCCTTGTGCGATTTCCACCAGTTTATTGGGACATTTGGCGTAAAGATTGTTTTCCTTATTTCTCAGTCAGTATAATCTCTAATGCCATAAATATATAGAAGCTCGCTTCTTACCTGGTTGGCAGTAATATTGGGATTTCGTAATGTCTAAAGAGAAATAAACCTGTTGCTCTTATTGTATCAGTATGTATTTCACATCACCAGTCTCTTGAAATCTCTGCCAAAACCTTCCTACAGCTTCTGCAACGTGGCGGATGTTAATGCTTTTTTCCTTGTCCTCTAGAAAATCTTGCTGTGTGTAGTGGAAAAAATCTTAGTCATATTTTTTCCTGACACATAGTGAGTCTAGTTTATCTATTTCTACCTTCTTTAGACACTTGGATGATAGTATTATCAATGATTTTTGATTGATACAATCAATCTTGCAGCTGAGCAGTTCGTCAAACAACTACTATATATTTAGCCTATTATAGCAGTGGGGACAGGTATCTTAGGAAAATACTCTAGTGTTGTTGAAGCTCCATGTTCTTTGCGTATAACGCCAGTCCTGATAAATAAGATAAATGAATCTTTTTTCAGAAGAGAGCCTTTACCACTAAATTAGAGGTAATTATCTGACCAATTTATAAAAACGGAAATGTCAACAGATTTGATAATTACAGGACAATATCACTGTTAACAGCATATTATAAGGTATATATTTTATGAAAGACTAATTTTTTTTCAATAAAGTTAATATTATTCCGGTAACAGTATAGTTTTCGAAAAGGCAATCAACAGAGGCCTGCCTTTTATTGTTTCATTTATTAAAGCTAATTTTTTATAGTGTATATAACAAAAATATTAGAAAAAGGATTATAGGCATTCTTCTCAAATGGCTTATACTATCCTGTAGATGCTTATTAGATCATACTGGTGTGTTTCTCAGGGTAGTATAATGGGGCCTCCGTTGTTTATTGTATTTTAACTTTAATTCTTCGATTGTTTTCGATAACTTCTTTTACTTGACATTCCATGGCTGGGTCGTGGCGGTACCAAATACGAAGAAAAATATACCGCAACCTGTATTAACTGTTCCGTCGATACCAAGACCAAACTCCAACTTTTCGACTTATTCCCATATGTTATCAAACTCCCATTACTGTTGGCACAATACATCATATCTTACCTCCAATAAAATTGATAATACCGAAAATTGTTCCTGTCAAATCATTTGGTGAAAATCAGTTGCGCCTGCTAGATTTGTTACTACCACAGCGCCATCTTATAGTAAACGTGAGCATTACTACTGCCACTATCGAGTCATATTTTGCAAAAGTTAGAAGAGCCAAAAGAATGGCTGAGATTATATCATGGGCTTAGTACTACAACTAAATGACTCAATTTTTAAAAGAAACGAGTTATCAACTGGCAACTGATCTACTATGTCAGCTCTATTTAATGCAATAACTAGATAATTTCTAAAATAGTCCGTTTCTGCGCAGACTCAATTGTTAAAAATAGAGATTTTTTAAATACGCGTGATATTTTATACTAAAGCTAGGTATCTCTAATTACCCAGTTATAGCAGCAAAATAAATACGGCATTTTCACTTATCCAGTTGTTGTTTCAGTCTTTGGTAGGGGAGGGTTGGCCAAAACGGGATAGTCGGGTAAAACAGGATACCGGTCCTTTTCTTAAAACAAGCAGCGCCATCTGTTGAATAACGGTGTCAATCGCTAAAAATAACGAGTCTGTCGAAATATAGCAAGTGGAGATTCTTATTAATTCTGTCATTGCGGTGAGTGACAATTGACACTTTAATAAAGCAAGGTTACGGTATTTTGTTTTGTAGAGTTTTGTTACGATTTTGTCAAATTAAAGCCGGCAGTTAAATAAGGGTGAGTATTTTTTATGATTCTATGGGTCATTGGCTGTATTTTGAGAGATAAGTGAATGCTATAATTTTTGTTGTTGTTGTGGAAATTTAGAAAAAACTTTAATCATGTGCAGTTGGGTAAAATAGGATACCTGGGAGGTGGGTAAAACGGGACCGTTTGACCCGTTTACCCAACGCCATGCGCCATATATAGGCATGATATGTTTATTCTATGACAGAGGCTAAATTGCTGATAATAATATTAATCAATATGCTGTTATTGAATAAAAGTTCTATACAGCCTAAATTTTATTTATTTAAATTTATTATGGCTTAGCTTGGTATATTATTTTTTAGGCTTTACATTTTAATATTAACCTATTTATTTACTTTTGTTAGCTTGTATCTATTTTCAGATGCCTCTTACAAAATTACTACAAAATTAAATAGATTTTAAACAAAAAAATATTACCCAACTGCTAAAAAGACAGAGTGAGATTTTTATATAATGAGTGTTTATTTTTTTTAGGCTTACAATGGGCAAATAAAAAAGAAAAACTAATCGACAGTCTTGGAATGAGGAATGTATGCAACAAGCCATAGAAGAGGTTCTCGAAGGAAGAATGGGTTACCTTAAGGCTTCAAAGGAATTTGGGGTACCACGAACAACAATTGCAGCCAGAGTTGATAAAATTAAAAAAGGGACTCTTGAACGAGAAAATTCGGCGAAAAAAAGGACTAGGGCGTCACAGACCAGTTTTTTCTGAGGAGCAAGAAGCAGAATTGGTGCAACACATTTTGCATATGGAATCAAGACTTTTTGGATTTACTTTAAGTGACCTCCGAAGTTTGGCTTTTCAGTTAGCAGAACGCAATGGATTAGCTCATCAATTTAATAAAAACAAAAAAATGGCAGGTAAAGCTTGGTTATTCAAATTTCTAGAGAGACATCCAAACGTTAAACTTCGCACACTCGAACCAACATCACTTGCTAGAGCTATGGGCTTTAATAGACCAGCTGTACAAATTTTTTTTTTCTTTTTCTCTTTACTTTCTGACGTGCTTGAAAAATATAAAATACCGCCTGGGCGGATTTACAATATCGATGAAACAGGTATAATGACAGTGCCAAAGAAAAGATCCAAATGTTTATCTCTTTTTTCATTCATCTGGCTGGATGCAAAAAGAGATATTTTTAAAGTGGTTTAATCAATTTATTGACTTTTCAAAGGCATCTACAGAACAACCTGTCCTGTTACTGTTAGACGGACATACAACCCACACAAAAAATATTGATGTAATAAGAAGAGCTAGAGAATGCGGTGTAATAATGCTATGCTTCCCACCGCATACAACACACCGGTTACAACCACTAGACGTTAGTTTTATGTCACCGGTTAGTACATTTTATACGTCAGAGGTTCAAAAATGGATGCAACAACACCCAGGTCGGCCAGTTACGATAACCCAAATTGGTAAGCTTTTCGGAAGCGCATATATGAAAGCTGCTAACATCCAAACAGCTGTAAATAGGTTTAGAAAAACAGGCATTCAACCTTTTAATCCAGAAATTTTTGAAGACTGGATGTTTGAGCCAGCTGAAACTACAGATATACCTGTGCACAATCTTGCAGTTCCGATCGAAGAAAATAGGCGCCCTTCAGTACGTACACCATCACCAACTCCACAAGACCAAGTTACAAAGGAAGAAGAAATAGGGTGTGACATGGAAAATATTAAGAATTCTCCAAGAACATCGCCAGATCAGGTCAGATCAGATTCTTCAACACCAGAGAAACCTCGCCAACCGCTTGCGGATAAGGAAACATTGCAGAATATCCCTCCTCCTATTTCCTGCAGAAACTTTTATGGAAATGCGACTCCCTCATGTTCGTACACTACCACCAATTTTCAAGTAACACCTGAACAAATAGTTCCAATTCCTCACGCCGAAAGAAAAGTAAATGCTAATGACAGGAGAAGAGGAAAAACGGCTGTGCTAACTTCAAGACCGTACAAAGAAGAACTGGAAATATCTATGGAAAAGAAGCCCATTAAGAAACCCAAACTAAACCTAGAAGAAAATCAAAAAGTAAAGAATAATAATAAACCTGTCAACAAGCAAAAAAAACAAATGACAGAAAAAAAGAAAATTGACAGCAGTTCAGAGGAAGAAAATGATGAAAGTTGCATTTACTGTACAGAGCTATACTCGAAATCTAAAGCTGACGACGGTTGGGTTATATGTCAGGACTGTCGACATTGGGCTCACGAAGCTTGCGCCGGAGTGGAGAATGATGATGGGCCGTACTCATGCGATTTTTGTCATGGCTAAATTAGTAATTTTAATGTTTATTTACTTTTAAGGATTTTATAAGACACTTATTTTGTTCTGTTTTTAACTTCATTAAATTAAAATTAACGATTAATATGATTTTTTAATTATTTTTAAACACCATCCCATTTTACCCGACCAGGTGGGCAAAACGGGATACTTTACAGTTTTTTAAAAATATATTTTTTTCTATGTTATAATCAAGATAATGAAGAATAACAATAGTTAACCATAAAAGAGAGTCAATGAGGAAGTTCCAGGTAAAAAATTATGGATATCATTAGCATAGTTAGTAAGTAATGGGTTAAAGCACTTTAGGTATCCCGTTTTAGCCAACTTTCCCCTATACAGTGGAGCAACGCGTGTATAGTGCTCGTGAAATTTGTTATTGTTTTGCAAAAAATATAAGTTCTAGAAGCAAAAGAATAGTTGCAGCCGCTCTTAGGAATTTAGGTGAATACACAGGTATGTTTTTTTATTCCGTAATTTTCTTTAATTACCAAAAATAATAGTCGTTTAGTTTTTGAGGTTATGTCTATGGTACTTTTTATTGCAATACAATAAAAGTAGGGAGACTACCAAAAATTGTTTTTTTGGTAGTCTCCTTACCTGTATAATAGATCAATTTTTTACCCAAAAATTGATCTATTATACATTATACTTATTATAAAATCTCTATTAAATTTTACACAAAATTTAATACAGATTTTACATAATATGCGTATATTTATTATTTAGGTTAAAAACATAATTTTTTTCTTATAACATGTACCTGTAAATGCACCTTCTTCAATTAACTAATAAATTAATTTGTTTTGTTAATTAAAAATGTTTAATATCGCTCGTTGACTGCAGATTATTAAATTTTTGCCAATAGTGGGATGAAATAGATTCAAAAAGGAAATATCTGGATCCCTCTCTTCACATAAATTTAATGTACGGAATGTATACCAAGGAAAGATTGGAACAGAATTTGGAACTGGCTAAGCCACCTACATATCGGAAAATATTTAATGAAGAATATAATTTAGGATTTCACCATCTAAAAAAAAGACCAATGTCGTACTTGTATGACTTACAAGACCTGTGTAAATAAGGATCAATTAGAAGAAAAGTACCAAAGTTACCTTTTAGCTAAAAATCAAGCATCACAGGAGAAAAGGATTGATAAGGAACGAGCGCAGGATGCAGTCGCAGGTCAACAATTTGTGAGCTGTAAGTTTTTTTAGCATCAAACTGATCCGACAAATAATGCCCTATTTTATAAACAGCATTTCAAGTCGTTCAATTTTACGATTTACAATCTGGCTTCACATGAAGGTGATTATTTTCTTTGGTCTGAAATTGATGGCAAGAGAGAAAGTTGTGAAATTGCAACATGAAATTAAAAATATTCATGCTTTAGCGACCATTGTGGCGGTCAAAATCTAAATAAATTTACAGCAGCAATGTGCTTGACTGTACAAGAATTACCTAATAGATTTTAAGTTTATGGATGTTGGTCATAGTGAAATGGAATGTGACTTCGTGCATTCAGCAATAACAACAGAGCAGCAACGAGTGGGGAAACTGAACTGGCCAGCGGTCTGGAAGACAATTGCTCGCAGTGCAAGAAGAAAAGGCGGCATACCCTACGTTGTCCACAAAATGTCGCATATCAATTCATAGATTGAAAATCTTACGTGGGTAGTAACATGACAATCCGCAAAGAAGACTTAAAGGGTGAACCAGTTAGCTGGCAAGAAATCTACTGGCTCCACTTTTTTAAAGAAAATCCATATATAATAAAGTTTAAAGAGTCCTTCGAAGAAGAAGAGTTTAGAAATCTTGATTGTACAAAACGAACAGGAACCAAGGGTACTTCTTTTTTGTTAGTAAAACGCAAGCCTTTATATGCGTCGGTCTTACCAAAATCAAAAGAAAAGTGTGACGATTTTAATTCTTTATTCAAACAGGCTCCTCCAGCAAATGGAATAGAATATAAGCCATTTTATGAAAATTTGCCACACAAAGGAGACCTAAAAAATTTTAAAAATAATTTCCAGAAGTCTAGATTTGAAAGTGATTAGCTTAAGTTGTTTGCTTTTGTTGTTAATATTATAATTAGGGATGTATTTGGTCAATTTATTAATAAATGACTTTAAATATTTTTATAAAATTATTTAATTCACAAATAGATAACTAGTTAAATCGCAAATTGGAATATTAAAAACACAAGTGGATAACTTGTTTATTCATGAACCAAAAAGAAATTTTAAGAGTATCACGTTTGGTTTCCATAACGCATTCCATTTTCCACAACCAAATAAAATGTTAATTAATAATACAGAAAAAAAACAATAAAAAATTTTCAAAAAATATTGCATTATTAAAAGCTAGCTCTAGTTCTAAGTCCACGATATGAGAAAGAAAAAGGAATCCTTATACTTCTGGTCAGTCGTTTCCAAAAGGCAAAAAACTAATAAACGCAGATTAAATGAATTTTGTAGTTGCAAGTAGTACTAAATTCTTGGCTGTAGTGACTTACAGTGAGTCTAACCTGATTGGTCATCTCATAATGACTATGTAATAAATAGGCTACTACTCAATTTCTATTATTTTCAAATTAAGAGTCTTAAATGATAGGAAAATGAAGTAATGGCTTGAAGTAATTGCACGAAAGTCAGTAAGGATTTATTTGCATCTAAAGAAATTATTCGTACAATCCTATTTAAACGATCAAGGGGTCCTGTCGACCACACTTTTGTAATATTTAGCTGCTGACAGTTGATTCCGTGGTTTTTTCGCCACGCTCATCTGGAAATATATTACATAAGTGAAAATCATGTTTAAACTCGTAGCTAAGACGTTTTTAGGTCAAAATTTATGGCGGAGTATTTAAACAAGAGAAGACTAGATTCATTTTTTCATAATGAATATTCTAAATCATTACACCATCTTCTCCATCTGGCTCTCATGATTCCGCTGCTGTGAAAATATCATTAGATATACAGTCGAACCACCTTCTCAAGTCCTTTATAACCAGGAGTTTTGTAGTTTTTCAACTGATTTTCTGCTCAGTATCTTTCTCTTAACTATCAGCTTAAGTAGCTCATATTCTTTATCTCTCATTACATGCCTAATGTATCTGGTCTTTCTTTCTTTAATTGTGATGAGAAGTTCAAGTTATAGTCAAGATATATTCGCATTCGGATCATATTTATGAACGTTTTTTTTGCTTTTTCAATTCAAGCTTTAGAGTCTATTTTGGGGTCGCACCAATTATTGATATTTGTGTCTGATTACTTGAAATTTTAACTTGTTCTGGGGTACGTCCATTAACTGTTAAGTTAGCGATAATATTTGTGTGTGTAAACAATAGTAATATTACTTTGCTGCGTTGATGTATAAACCATGTTGTTCGCTGTAGTGAACTATAGGGTCCATCACAAGGTTTAGGTTCTGCAAGAACTACGGTAACGTCTGTATAACGGATGGTGGTTATTGCTATATCGTTCAGTTTTATGCCTTTTATTATGTTATCTAGAGATTTTCTAAAAATCGCAAGCACTGAGGATAAGGTGCAGCTCTGCCTAACCCCTGATTTGATCAGTGTAGGTTCGGATGTTTCGTTGTCAATTCTAACTGCGGCTAGTTGGTTCTAATATAGCTATTAGACATATTAATTTCTTTGTCAAGTCCGATCTTACAAGGATTTCAATTAGTGTATTATGTTTTATGTACCAGCCCAAAACTTCACGATAAGCAATGAAACCGACATACACATTCACATTTATGTCAACACCTTTGAGTCAGAAAATTTAGATAAAAAAGGCATTCCTAAACCCTAAGGCTATTCCTAAACCCAAACGGCGCTCTATTCATTTTAGAGTCACATTTTCTGAACATGCGAGTATAAATAATTCTCAAAAAAATCGTAAGAATTTGCGACATCAAACTTCTCATTCGATATTGATCGCAACTAGATTTTTGTTTAGGTAAAGTTACAGTTTATTTTTTTAAGCGAAAACCATGCGTCGGACGAAAAATAACCAGAAGATCAAATTTACTAAAAAGTGATTGAGGATTTTAAAAATATTTTTTTATTTTACGAAAAAGCAATGACGTAGTATTTCTTTCACTAAAAATATTTAATAGAAGACCTGTACTGCCCAACTATGGAAAAAGGCAGTATCTGCTAATCAGCAAATTTGTGGGAAAAGGGCAAAAACTTTAAGATAATTTGCCAAGCTTTTTTTAAAGCAAACTTTAAACAAAAATGTGTTCTTATATTAAAGACAATATCAGAAATGTTTTTTCAATAAGCAAAAACGTTTTTTAGTTCTACAGTAATTAATTAAGCCAATTACCGCTTTTCTCCATTGTATTAAATATCCTTCTGAGGCAACCATAAAGCAGTAAGTGTCACATACTGCTTTTCTGCATCGATTTTTTATTATACTGCTTTTAAGTGTTGGGTAGTAATGAAAAATAGCACAGGTAAACTTTGAACATTTTTATTTATTGAGTCACTCTTTTTTTGTTACATTTCTTTTTAATATTTTGTGTTTTTTGTGGAGCGGTAAACACTGGTAAATTAAGCCAGAATTCTTTTCGATTTTCGGTCATTATGCTCAACAAATTTTTTATAATAGTTGCTTTTTTTTCCTCACTAATTCCACATGGAATAGTAAACTGAAGAGGGTCAGAAATTGTTTTTATTTTATATACATCACTCCGAAGGAACTTAAGTGTTTTAAAGTTTTCACTTTCTAGATCACATTGGACCATCAAGTCAAAAGATCCTCGTGTTGCTTTTACATGGACAATATCCGATAGTAATATGTTTTCTTTGTTAGTTGTCATGTTTTTCTTATTAACTGATGACAAGTCTTAAAATCTCTAAACTCATAAAAATCAGTAATCATTTCTTTTGTTTCAAATTTTCCTCCGTTTGCTTTTAGTCTGAGCTGCCACTCTTAAAGAATTGACAATGTAAACAAGAAATGTCATTATTTCCCAATTTTTATTTTGGGAAGAGCAGTTATCGAGCCAAAAAATAAAATTTTCAGCGTCTCTATGTCGAAGTATGAACTGAAAGAAACAACGTATCAACTCCTCTTTCCCTCTTCCCCGTATGGCTTCATGCCAAGTAACTGCAAATGGTAATACTTTTTTGGCATTGGATTTTTTTGAACCAAGGGGTGCAAAAGTTACAACGAAACTTACTAGTAGCTAGCTAGTAAGCTACTAACCTTTGAGTAAACAAAACTTTTTTAAAACTTTCCATGCCGCCCATAAGAAAAAATGTAATTCATGATGATCCAAAAAAAAACGAAACGTCGGATTAATTTTTTTTTTTGCGTCATGTTGTAGGACATAAAAAGTGGCAATGAAAAACGGTTTTTAGATTTCCAATGTCTCTTTAAATAAAGTCGGTAGAAGGTAAAAACGAATTTGACAAATTTCGGTTTTTTTTTTATAACTCCGGAAGTATCCGGAATTTTAAATTTTTTTAAACGTCATTTTATTACGCTCCAAATTGCGCAACTTTGCCTCCATTCAACCGACCCTGTAACTCTTACGGTTTCCGAGATTGCAATGGTTACCCTCGAATTTGGGACACCCTGTACAAAAAAAGATATTTTCTCTGCCAGTGGCGTCCCTACACTGCCCAACTATGGAGAAAGGCAGTAACTGCCTAATTGTAAAAATCGTTTTTTTGCTTTGCTGGAAAGATATGCAAATTTTACATCCTAAACCAATGCAAAAAAGAAGTAAAATCATTTACCTAATAAGAAAAATATGAAAAATACTTACTGCCTTTTAAATAAGTAAAGCATTTACAAGAGAAGAAAGTAGTAAATATATAATACAAAGCAAATAGCCAGTATCTTTTTGTAAAAAAATAGTTGCTGTTTTCTTGTGTTGGATTAAGTGACTTTTGTGACAACAGAAAAAAGCAGTAAGTGTATAATACAACACAAGTAGGCAGTTTCTTTGGGTAAACAAATAGATGCTGTTTTCTTTCAATGCATCAGGTAGTTTTGTTCAGTTAGTAAGTAGTTGTAAATTCACAGTGAAAATGGACAAAAAAAGGTAAGTGTAAAGGAGATAATTATTTATTTATGTGGATTTGAAGAAGGAAAATAAATAAAAAATTTTTTCAATAAAATTTTGCTCAAAAATGATATATAGCAAGGGTACAGGGTGTCAAAGTTACAAATAATAATTGTTTTTTTTTTGTCATAGCTTTTAAAATATTTAATCGATCTTAACCAAATTTCGCACACAAGTTAATATAATTAATGCTATTTTTAGCTTGACAAGAACAGAATTGATTCTGCAAATGGCGATGAATAAAAATTCCAGTAATATGGGGGAAGAAATATGAGGAGCCTGACAATATTATCGTCTCAACATAGCTTTATAATTTTGCAGAATTAAAGTACTGACATAGGTAAAAATCTTGTAAAAATGATTTAAATTAAGTATATTATGTCCGCTAAAAGCACAAAAAAATTTAAATTCTGGGTATGTATTCTTACAAAAAATATTTCAGTAAATACTATGCAGACGGAACTGGTAGGATTAGATGCAGACGAGATTGGGGAATCCTATAATAACAGAGATGAAATGTGGACACAAAATTTGGGAAATATATTTGAAACGGAGTTATTAATTTTGAAGAGAACCTTGGTAAGTAGTGTATAAGAAATATTAATACTTTTCAATTACACTGTTCAGCTGCATATTTAAAAATGGATGTAACATTTTTTTATTTTTAAATTCGACGTAAAAATAACTGTTCAAACTATTTTTTTATTTAACTAATTTTTTTACAGTACCTGCAACGATTGAAGATCATTCAGATTTGGCACTGGGAAATGATTTTCAAGAAATTCAGGAACCCATTCTCCAGAATAATTTGACTCAATTGGAAAATGTACTTTATGAACGTAGTGACGGTAATAATGAGAATTATTACCTCAACCCAACCCAACCCAACCCGACTTGCAAGTTGTGGAAAATCCAGAAGAAATTCAATCGCATGACTCTTTACAAGATGCATTTCAAGATGAGCAAGATATTGGAATTACTTAAACAGAAAATCAAGAAGACTCTAGCAGTCCAGATGAAAATATTCCTTTGGCTAATTTAAAAGAAATGCAGAGAAAGAGAAATATGAAAAAGAAGAAAAACAAAATATCACGGAAAGAAAGGTCTAAACTTAAAAATATAACAAAACATCCACTTAGAGAAGCCTGCAAAGATTCATGCAACAAAAAGTGCAAGAAATTAATAAAAGAAGAACAAAGACAATCAATTCATGACAGTTTTTGGTCTTTAACATGGTATGATCAAACAAAGTTTATCCTTAATTTATGGAGCTGAGTGTCAGTTAAAAAGAGAACTATAACTGCTGGATATTCTCAACGAAATTTAACTTTTTCTTACAAATTAACTCAAGACAGTGGAATGTCAGTGGATGTATGTAAGATTTTTTATTTAACAACACTGGGATACCATCCAAAAATGACAGAGTTATTTTTAATGTTTTGCACAAAACTGGACCAGGATCAATATTACCAAATAAAGACCGCAGGGAACATAATCCTCCAGCCAATAAAATTGATAGGCAATTGATATTAAATCATATCGAAACGTTTCATCCAAGCATTTCCCACTACCGACGTGAGCATTCTCCTTACGTGAAATATCTGCCCAGCGATGTAACCATTGTTTCTATGCATCAAGATTTTATAGAAAAACACCCAGAATACAAATGTGGATATGAAGCATATAGAAAAATATTATTTGCAGATAACATTAGATTTACAAAACTGGGTCATGAAGAATGTGAAAGTTGCGAAGTTATGAATCTTCATGAGCACCAAAGTGAAAATTTAAACCCAGAGTGTTCAGTTTGCAAGAAATGGTCAGATCACATAAATAAGGCCAAAATCGCCAGAAATCTATATAAAGCACATGCAAACACTGACTACGATTGTAAAACAGTTTGCGTTTCAGCAGATTTAGAAAAAATCATCATGCTTCCAAGGAGAAATATTAGATTTTCTCTTTTTTAAAAAGTATTTTTAATTGCCTTTAAAATGGGGTATCGCACTTACATGTTCGATTTTTTTGAAAACTTTAACGGCCTGTATCTCAAAAGTTAAGACGTTTAGAACATATGTTCAAAGGAACTTTTTTCTTAAAATGGGTCCAAGATTCACCCCCTTAAATATTAGCACACAATCTTTAAAGGACACCCTGTATGTAATATTTATTTTTACTTAAATCCAACCTCAACTCAAAGTGACTTCATAATGTCTCACTTCCACCAAGCCCAGCTAAACTAAACCAACCCAACCCAATCCAACCTAATTCGAAGCGTTTTTTTTAGACTGAACTTTCGTTTAGTTGAAATCTGTTATTAGCAAAAACATGATGCATTTCCGCAAATTGTTTTTAGCATATTTATATTTAAAAGAATATCTTAAAAATAAATCAAAAACATCTTATTCATGTAACTGATTTCAGTTATTCTAAATTCGGAAAATTGTAAATGATCGATGCTCTTCCGCAAAAAAATATTGGTAGTTTTTGTTTGATGGACACTTCCAAATACTAAATAAACCACATTTTCTTATGTAACTGATTTCAGTTATTCTAAAGTCACTAAAGTGGGAAAATTGAAAATGCATTTCCGCATAAATTTTTTTGTAGATTTTGTTAAAGGGACACTTATAAATCAAAATTTCTTACATAACTGATTACAGCTAAACAAAAGTTAAGCTGGTCCTCTTCTCTGTAATAGCCCAGAAGATGACTTAAATAAAGGCCATCGCCAACTTTCGCCAATCAAACATCGCCAATTTTTCTAAAGTAAAATCAGTTTTATTTGAAGTCCTAAACCTGGGACAATTTCTTTTCATCCCATTTATTTTTGATGGACACCCAAATTATTTAACTACTAATAAAAAAGGTATTTGTAGCGGATAAATTAAATTGATGTAAAATAGAACTTAAACTTACTTTTTTTGCGGCTTCTATAAATAGTCCAAAGTCATTCGAATGCAATAAATCTACACAACAAAAAATTCAAAAATATTCGCCAAATAGCAACAATAAAATTTCGCACTTCTCAACGGTTCGATTTAATATAAAATACTAATAGTTGTCGCTTAAAGCCATTTATCACATTTTCATCATTTTTCGCGCTGACCACTACTACTTTTCTCTGCCGGCGAAAACCTCGCTTAGGAAATGCCCACAAATAAATAAAAGTGAGTCCGGTTTGCGAATTATTTTCTATCGCGTCCGACAGTATACTCGTATGTATAAGATCATGTAACAAATTGGACGAAAAAAAAGAAACCTTGGCCGACGTAAAGATCGCGCTTTCGGGCTTAACTAAAGCCCTCTTGGCTTCTTTTGCCCACGAGCCGGCACGCGTGATACTAAATGAAACAAGAAACAAGTGAATAACAGAATAACTAAGAGAAAATTCAGCCTCTTCTCGTTGGTCCATTGGCGCATAGGATCGAGTAGAGGCCCGTCCCATACGGAATTTCAAAGTTTTCGGCATAGGGTGGTAGAAAAGGATCGAGCGAGGGGGAAGGTGTTACCCAAATTTTCAAGAGTCGAGAGTGGTCACTTTATGACGGCTGCTGTGTTTTTGTAGCTTATTTGTTATCTGTTTAATTTTTTTGGCCCTACTTATATATAACTTTTATCCTATACTATATAATACAGAATGTTACAAAATTCGGTGCAAATATTTTAAGAGCGTATTGTTGGAGTTAAAATAAGCCTTTTTTTCTCATAGACATGTGTCCTAAAACGAGCCCGCGCAAATTGCCCAAAGAAAATCGATTATTTGGAACATTATACGTCAAATATTTTGGACATTTGTAAGTTCTAATTGTTTTGGGTCCTCTTGATATTTTCGGACGCAAAAGTGGTGTAAATCCAATTTTAGACAGGGCCGTGCCTAGGGGGGTGGCTGGTTCGTGCCCCGCACGAAGGCGCCATGCGACAGGGGCGCCAAAATGAAGAATCAAAAATAAAAAATTATAAAAAAAACAAAAAAAAAAACGACACAAGCAACATAATATTTGCGAATACATATATTATCCAAAATCCAAGCAAATCGTTCGCAAAACAATTATTCCAATATTGGTAACTATAAATTAAGTTTAAATTTATTTTTTAAATTATTTTGCTTTTTATACACTATACAGTTTTAGAAAAAATGATTATGCATGATTAATTTGTAATTGCTATTGGGATTATAACGTATGCCATGTGTTTTGCTGACAATGACTTTTTCTATTTGGGCGCTAGCGTTTCGACAAGACGACAGTGAGCGATCCTTGCTGTCTATTGTCTTTGGTATAAATTGATAACGGATTAGCAAAAATAGCGCGCGGCCCACCTTCTCCGTCCTGATTACTGTCCGGTACGGTATGCTGCAGAAGTTATACTCTATTTCAGAAGTGTATAGAGCAATAAACTGGGGAATTCCGTTCTGTTTGGCTACATTTCGTGGTAGTTCATAGGCGCAGGTACTTATAATATTTATGAATTTAATTTTCACGGATTAAATGCCTTTATTTTGAAAGAGATTAAATACTAAATAAATACTTTTAATCCTTTTGTATAGGTACCTATCTTTTAACGCTTTGTAACATGCAAAAATGGGGTCAGGTAATATATACAGACTATAAATACTTTTAAATCATATTTTAAACGTTAGTAGTCACTGCTACGCTGTAGTGTAATCACAATATTATTATCCCAATATTTAAAAAATGGAGGTATTCAGTCCAACGAAAAGATGTACTAAAAATTCTCCACTATCGCTGAGTGAAAAAGTTATTATTTTAAATGTACATGATTGCATAAAACACGATTACCCTAGTTTTACTGTGCAAGAAATTGTTGAAAAATGTTCTCGAATGAGTGGAATTGGAAAGTCCACCATTTTCAAATTGTTGCGGGAAAGAAAAGTAGCAGGTCAAGTGGAATCTCCCAAGCAAAAGCCAGGACGATCTACAAAAGTCCTTGATGAAAATGCTAAATGTATAATTCGAAGAAAAGTTCACTCTTTTTATTTTAAAAAGGAAATACCCACCCTAGACAAAATTTTAATGGAGCTTGGCCGAGATGACAGTATTCCGTTGATAAGTAGAAAACTTTTATGGAAAACTTTAAAAAATATGGATTTTGCCTGGGAAAAGCATAACCGCAAAGCACTTTTACTGGAGAGCGACGAAATTGTTTGTTGGAGACGACAATACTTGAGAAGTATCAAGCAGTACCGCAGGGAGCAAAAGAAAGTTTTTTATCTTGATGAGACGTGGATTAACGAAGGTTATATAGTCCAAAAAATGTGGCAAGACAAAAATATAACCAGTGCTCGCCAAGCTTTCATAGAAGGCCTGTCTACGGGTATTAAAGTACCTTCGGGAAAAGGAAAAAGACTTATAATCACACATATTGGAAGCGAAGAGGGATTTTTAAAAGAAGGTCTGCTAACCTTTGAGTCGACTCGCACAGGAGATTACCATGAAGACATGAACTCAGACGTTTTCGAGGACTATTTTGTTGAAATGATAAAATTTCTTCCGGTTAATTCGGTGGTGGTTATGGATAACGCAAGCTATCATTCACGGCGAATAGAGAAGACGCCAACTTCAAGTTGGAGAAAGCAAGAAATTATCGATTGGCTGACTGCAAAAGGTATTGCGTTTGAAGCAAATTTGATAAAAAAAGAACTGCTGGCAATAGCAAACTTACACAAAACTCGTTTCATGAAATACGCCGTGGAAGATATAGCCGAAAAATATAATATAACTGTACTGCGCTTACCGCCATATCATTGCGAACTAAATCTTATAGAACTGATATGGGCGCAGGTAAAAGGATTTGTAGCAAGACAAAACACGACTTTTAAAATGAAAGATGTTAAGCTACTGTTTGATCAAGCCATTACGGAAGCGACACCAGAGAATTGGCGAAAAGCAGTCCTGCATGTAATTAAGCAAGAGGACAAAATGTGGGATCTTGACAACCTCATCGATCAGACAGTCGATCCTTTAATTATAATGTCAAGAGGTGATGACAGTTCGTCAGATGACGAAGAAGACTACAATCTATTATAATTTAAAATTGTTATACACTGTTCAAAAGGTGCCAGATCCAAAAGTGACATTTTCAACTGTTTTACTCTACATATTATGTTCAATAAATTTGTGAAAAAAATATATTATTCCATTTAAACAAAAGTAACTTTCTAAAATAAAATAGCATTTAAGTATATTAATTATAAGGTAAAAAACAAGTCCCAGTTGCACGCCTTTGGCGAACCGTTTTCAATGTTTATCAGTGGGTAACAATGGGCAAAACTCATAAATTGACCCAAAACCGGGTGGCATTACCTGCAATCAACAAAAAGAAAGAATTTTACATTGAAACTAATACGCAACTAAGGTAGTGGCATAAAATATTGGTGGATCACCAGGTACCACTTTTGCATACCTAATGAGGTTTTATTGCTCTACACACTTCTGAAATAGAGTATAATTCTAGCCTTTCAATGTTCTAAGGGCTCGCCTGTTTTCTGTTTATTTTGATTTTTGCTATCTAGTGTTTTATCCCGACTTGGTTGGAAATTAGATCGATCCAGGCTATGACTTCATTATCATTTATTTATACTCGGTAGTTTGTTACTTACTGTTTGTTAATTTGGTTTATTTGTTTGTTACAAAACTGTTAAATAAGTTAATAAAAACGCCTCTCCTCCTAGTCTGATCTGATATAAGGTATGTTTATTTTTATTTATTTTATTTATAGATAAAATGTATTATACCGAATATTGCATTTTACATTGCATAGCTAGGCTAGACTCATTTTTTTTTTATATAGACGTATTTAATTATTTTTAAATTAAATTAAATACTATTTAATTACAGTGTTAATTACTTAAAGTATTTAAATAAATAAAGAGCACTAAAATATACGTCAAACAAAATAAAAATTATTAAATATTACCCTGTATACTTATACTAAACGTGCATACCTCTTATTGTTACTACTTTTTTGTAATTATTATCTTTTTTTTTTGTAATTTACAATGTTCCTAAAGAGAAAAAAACCATCCGGAAGTGAATTTAAAAAGAGAAAGCAGATGCGGCAGTCGGAAGAAAAAAAAATGGAAGGTGCCATACAAAAATTGTTAAAACCCAAAGAAATTGGCAAAAATGAATCCAGTACGTAAGTTAATTTTTCTAATCTCGATAGTACCAGTGCTAGTGATGAAGTCAGCTTTCCTTCGTGTAGTTCAAACAAGAACCAGGTAGACAATTCTTTAAATAATAGTTCGAGTGAGAGCGACAGAAGTGATATAAGTACGGAAAAAGAATATCTCCATGAATCCAATTCATCCGATGAAGAGATTGAACTTGGTTGCAACGCTACAACAGCACAACAATGTGTGAGCGATACCGATGATTTGAGTGATCCAGCAAATTGGCCTTCACCTCTTACCGTAAAATACATAGATTTTTTAATTGCTCAATATACGAGTAAAACCCATGACTTAACTTGACTTAAATAAAAAAATTTGTGTTTCCTAAAAATTCAAACGGCAGAAGTTTTTCGTTGGCCTATTTTGAAAGGGAATTAAATAACGAGGAGGAAATTTTAAGAGAATGGCTAAGATATTCAATAAAGTTAAATAGTGTTTTCTGCTTTTGTTGCAAAGTTTTTGGTCAGTCTTCACAACACATGTCGTCATTAATAAATGATAGCGGCTTTTCTGATTAGCCACACATAAGTGACAAGGTGTTCAAGCACGAAAAATCTGCAACCCATTTAAACAATTTTAAAACTTGGAAGTCGACCGAAATGTCAATAAAAAATAAAACCACCATTGATGGCACTCATTAGACTCTCTTCGAAATGGAAAAGAAACATTGGTATGCAGTAATTAAAAGGCTAATTGCTATTATTCAGTATTTGGCAAGTTGTTCCTTGCCATTTCGCGGAGATTCTAATGAGCTATATGTAAATAATAGTGGCAACTTTTTAAAGGCAGTGGAAATGGTGGCAAAATTTGATGCTGTCATGGCTGAGGACTTAAGAAGGATACAATTGTCAAAAAACCAAAAAACTTACCATACTGCTCATTATCTAAGTAACAAATTTCAAAATGAAATAATTTCTTTAATGGCACAAAAAATTATTAAAACCATTAACGATAAAGCAAAGATTTCCAAATATTTCTCTATAATTATTGTTGATAGCACTCCAGATTCCAGTCATACAGAACAAATAACTATTGTTATTAGGTTTCTAAATGAAGTAGAAAATGCATTCGTAATAGAAGAACACTTTTTGGGTTTTTTTTTTAATTCTAGACACTACTGGCCAAGATAAGATACTGTAACTTGATTTGGCTAAGAAAACTCTAGACTTTTTGTGTATATTAAAAAATATTTGTAATATTGAGATGACTGTAGAGTAAACATTTGATACATAAATCGAATATTAGTTACAGTTACTGCGGATATTCTTCTAATTCTACAGGGTTAATATTAAATTACTGGGCTGTTTGATTACTATATAAACAAGAATGACAATTTGTCAACATAACTGCAACACTATACATGAGACCTACTTCTTGCATGAGAAGTTTCTGATTTTTTTTGTAATCTAGGAATGCGAATTCAGCAATCACCTTTCCAAAACCTTACTCTACTGCTACTCTCGCCCGACTCATTCTTGCATTAAATTCCCTCTGTTCTGGATTCAGACCAGCTCGAGCTTCTAGCTGGTTGTAAAGCTGAGATTCCCTTAGAATGGTAGGATCATGTTTTCTCCCCTCATAGGCACCTTTTAAATTTATAATGATTCCATTTGGACAGGTAAGACCCTGAAATTTGACACAATGATGTCGTTTATGTCCGGAGTAGTATGCTTCTTGATTTTCACTTGGTCTACAGATGCCTCGAGTTTTCCCATCAATAAAAGCCTAACAATTGGGAATTGGTACACCTTTTATATTTATTGTGTTAGCATACAACCTAAATCTATCATGATTCAACCATTGCAAATCTCTTGGATTAGGCAGTTTTTGCCCAAAATTCATGATGATGTATCATATAATCAATTATTTTGGATAATGCTGGATGTGATTTATCAAAGAATGGTTCTAAATCACTTAGTCTGTTAGGATAGCCCAATCTCCTTAAAAGAATGCAGAGTCCATCTTGACCAGAACACTTATCTCCACTATCAGTTGTAAATTCATTTGGAAGTCGGAGTAACACACCAATCTGGGTATATCTGTCTTCTCAAACCGAAAATACAGTCTACATTCTGTGTTGGATAAATTGTTTAAATTAAAATTACCATAGATATTGACTCGGTCTATATTATTAATAGGTGGATTAATTATTTCTAACAACAGGGCATCATCTAAGTAGCTGTCAGAGCTGGAGGATTCTAGAGCTGCAAAATCCTCAATCATATTGTAACCTAAGGAAAACAATGAACACGAATTTCATGAAAATAAAGCTTTTTGCTATCGTTAGGTTAGCGGTAAACGTATCACCTATTTCGAAAACACTTTTTGGGGAGCTGTCAAACAGCGACTAAGATAACGTTTATGTCTATGTTAAGCGTCAAAACATATGCATATTCGAAAACTGCCTAATATTTCTTTTGGTATTAGATACTTAAACAATTTTAAGTGCATTTGTTCCATATTTTTAACATGTGTCATATTTTGTATGTTTTCAGAAAAAGGCAATAAAAAAGTAAGAATAGAAAAGTGAAATCCGTTTTTTTCTAATTTTAGTATAATAAATTTTAGAGGATTTTAAAATCATAAAAACAGCAATTTTCAAAATCGCGTGTCTTGGAGCTGAGTAAAATAGCATGGCATGGTATGGCACGTGATACATTAAATTGTTTATAATTTTGTGCAAAAATCTAAAAATGTAATCACGTGTATACAAAAATAATCCGACGTTTTGTTGTTTTTCGATCATCATTAACTTTATTTCTTCTTATAGGCGCCATATTGAGTTTTCTCATTTTTAAAAAGTATTTTTAATTGCCTTTAAAATGAGGTATCGGACTTGCAACATCCGATTACTCCTTCTAGTACTTCCCATAAGAACTCCATGAGTGCAAGAGAGAAAGATATTTCAATGGGATTTCCAAATAAATTGATTTTATATAAACTGAAGCTATAAAATACTCTGTATTTGATATAGTTTTTTCTAAACCAATTCAATGAAAATGTATCAATTGAATACAGGGTATTTCATAACTTTGGTTCATATATAAAACAGAGTTGATGATAATTTCCCAGATAAACTTGTTGACAAATCCCATTGAGTTCTTATGGGTACTAGAACGAGTAATCGGACATGCAAGTGCGATACCTCATTTTAAAGGCAATTAAAAATACTTTTTAAAAATGAGAAAATCCAATATGGCGCCCATAAGAAAAAATAAAGTTGATGATGATCGAAAAAAAAACGAAACGTCGGATTAATTTTTTTTTGCGTTATGTTGTAGGACGTTAAAAGTGACAATTAAAAACTGTTTTTAGTTTTCCGATATCTCTTTAAATAAAGTCGGTAAAAGGTAAAAACGATTTTGACAAATTTTTTTTTTTTGGATATCTCCGGATGTATCCGGAATTTTAAATTTTTTAAACATCATTTTATTAAGCTTTAAATTACGCAACTTTGCCTCTATTTAACCGACCCTGTAACTCTTACGGTTTCCGAGATCCCAATGATCACCCTCAAATTTGGGATACCCTGTACATAAACGCCTGGACTATGCGGTTCGGCTGAAAAACAATAAATTACATTTGACGGAAAACTATAGCAGCACGAGTTAATTTTTCTCGGTATGTAACTGTTTTTTTTTTTTAATGTTGCCGCATCAAAGTCTTATGTTTTATTAACTCATAGCTAAAAAGGTACGAGTTAATACCACATTTCATTACTGTTGCAAAATAGCCCAAGCCCATTTTATATTACGGCATAATATATTCTTAATCATACCTTCGTTACTTTTTGAATGAGTCCCATTAAAACTAAAAAGAAATATTCTGCCATACTTAATCTTGCTAATAAAAGTAATGACTTAGGCGGTCTTAAGTAAATAGGTTCCTAATTTGTGGCATGATCAAAATGAGTTCAGTAAGTAAATAAATTACGTAACTAAATACAATATAAATAATTGAAAATAGTCAGCTTAATACTGCTACCACAGAAAGTTTTCATCTTAAGATGTTTATTACAAACCCTGAAAAACCTGGTAAGCATTGTAAAATCTAAAAAAACATTAACAAATATCTAATTTAGTATTTTTAGGTATATTACTGACAAACATATATAAGTTTCTCATGTTAACAGATTATGTTAAAGCGTTTGCATTTGTTCAAATTTTTGTAGCTTTATTGCTGGTTTTTTGCCAAAGTTTATATTTTATCGAAAATTTTGAAAGAATACTTCTCCTAAAATATGCTCCCTTGTATTTTGCTTGTATTTATGTAAGTAAGCTACTTTATTTCATTTAAAATAACTTATTACTTTTAGGCATTATTTGATTTTTTTTAATTTTTAGCTTCTATTTACTAATATTATCTATTTGGTATTCTTTAAACAGCTGAAAAATCAACTGACATCGAACCAGATGCTATTTTGTCCTATCATAACCAGAATCAGTAAGCAGACAAGAACCACAATTAGCAGAGAAATAAGAAAAATGAATAAGCATTTTATATTTCAATTTTTTATCGGTTTTTCTGGTATTATTCTCACTTTGATATCTTGGAATACCAGCAACGATAATTTATTATACCAAATATTTGAAAAGCTACTTAAAAAGGGTAAGGTATATTAGAGTAATGTAATACTTTTGTTTAATCTTCCCCTGATGCGATTTTTTAAAACCTCAGTTGCAATTTTAAATCATTCTAAAAATTTTAAAATAAAAGGTATTTTTGTTTAATTTTTTTAAATATATACTCTAGTACAAAATAAGTTTTAAAAATTCTTTAATTATAGAGTCGATTGGGGGAATTGTGCGCACTTTTGTGTTTTTTATCGCATAAAATAAAAAATGTAAAAGTCTAAATTTTATGAAAAGAATATTTATTGCGTTTAGGTATGCCTAATAAATACATAAACATAATATACAGTTAAACTTAAACATTTCTCAGATAATACAAAAAAAAGTTTTTAAGGCAGTTTGCGCACACTTGTCCGCGAATAAGGGTAAGTGTTCCCAGCTTTAGGTATAAGTGTACGCACTAGTTTACTGATACAAGTTGCACACAAAAATTCCAGTTTCGTACGATGTGCATGCTTCATGCCACCACTCCGAACACTTGGAACACTGAATCCAATTTTCACTCGGAGGCTCTTCAAATTTTTCACTGCAAAGTGGGCAAAAATATTGTTTTATATTTTCAGTTAAAATTTTTTTTTTACGTCTCTTTTTTTTAGGGTTGACGGTCCCGCTTGGGGAGAAACACTGCGCAAATTCATTATTTTTTTCTTTTTATTACTTTTTTCTTCGTCAATTTTTTGTTTATTTTCTAAGTCTTCTTTAAAAGGACTTGATGTGACAATTTGAGATTTCTGGGTTTTTCTCTTTTGCGAAACTGATGCTTTTGGAAAAGGGCTAATCGTGATCAGAGCTACATGGTCATCTACCTTCTCCTCATTGGTCGCAGGAAGTTCGGTTGTTTCATTTAATTCTTCAGCGTTGGTGGTTCTCCTCTTGCTGACGAATATTTTCAACATCAGTTACCGAAGCGGGCAGAAAGTCATGTTCTTAGAACGGAAATATCCCAGTGACAGAAAAACCAGATGCAGCATTCCCAACTGTTACCACTTGTTTGTAGGGCTCGTTAAAAAGGCCAGCTATCTGGTGCTGCGTTATTGCTCTTCCAGGATATTGATTCATCCAGCGCTCACATTCTACAGAATATTTAGCTTTTAGAGGACCAAAAAAACTTCTGTCTAGGGGTTGGATCTTATGGCTGGTGTGGAGCAAGTATAAGAATTTCAATTCCCAATTGTCTGCAATAATTAGATGCCTCTAGGTTGATGTGCGATGAATGGTTATCCAATATTAATAAAACTGGCGCTTCTTTTTGGGGATGGGCATGATCCTTAAAGTGATACAGCCACTGCATAAACAAGTCTGTCTTTATATATCCTGAGTCGGATACTATACCAACACAGCCAGTTGGGCCTGCATCAAGAAGTTCACCTTTCATCCTTTTCCTGGGAAAAATAAAACCATAAGGCACGTATTGACCAGTAGCACTCATGCAACATATCGCTGTTACTGTTATGCCTCTTTCTGCAGATACAACCTTACCTACTACTTTTTTGCCCTTTGCTGACACTAGTCTAGGTGTTTTCTTTGGAACTATGCTAATCCCAGTTTCATCCATGTTGTAAACACGACTAGCATCAAATTTATATTTTTCATAACGCAGATTTAAATTTATGAAAAATCTATCCACTTAAGCCTTATTAAATCCTATTGCTCCGGCAAGACTTGTAGGCGTCGATTGGCGTAGCCCCAATTGCTGGTGTCTTTTCAGCAATTCTGCAACCCAATCGCGTCCTGCCATCTTAAAAACTTTGTTAAATCGATTACGAATATTGTTAATTTCGGCATATTGAAAAACTAATCTGCGTAAGGTGTGGATCATAATACCATAAAACATATTGTCCATAGCTAAGCAATACTCAGCGATTTTGCGCTCTTGCTCGTCAGTAAATGTCGGTCTAAAGCGGCCTAGCGAAACTGCAAAAGACTTTAAGGCCAGTCTTTTTCTTAAAGCTGACTCACTAATTCCAACTCGTTCTGCGGTTCCTCTTGGGCTAACACCTTGACCAATCAGGTTTCTCGCTTCGTCTATTTGGGCTTGAGTCACTAATATTTTGTCTGGTTTTTTTCTTTGGTAATTTCAGGGCATTTTGCTAAAAAATAAAGAAATATAAGTAAATGGAAGAAGACGGGGCAAGTGTGCGCGCGTACACTTATGCGCGTATACCCTGCGTATACTTACCCCAAACAACAACAAAAAGATAAAGTATAAAAATTTTAAAAATAAGAAAAACATATAAAAATCGAATGGAGGTAAATAATTCTCTATTGAACTTTCTACACACTAAATTAAAACCTACCGGATTTATCTTTATACACAACCTATAACACAAAAAGAAAATTGCCTAAAAATTTTAAGAAATAGGTTCAAATTTATATTTTGCACGTGGCTGAAAAAGAAAGACGGTAATAACCGACCGCACATCTGCTTCTTAAAGGTGATTTAGCCGTACTGATTTGCATGGCAACGGAACTCCGCTCCCTACTATTTTTGTAAAGACATATGACATGCGCACACTTTCCCACTGCGCACACTTACCCTTAATGACTCTAATAAGAAACACTCAAGTTTAAAAATATTATTAAGCACATTTTTGATTAACAATAGTGTTTAAAAATACTGATCGTGGCGAACAAATGTATGAAAACATAAAAAATAAAAACAAAAAAACTACTATTCATTCTATTTTTTTACTATAAAATAGCCATAGATCTTCTGGGTTTTTTTTATGTTTTTCTAACTTTGTTTTCCAAGTGCGCCCAAAAATTTTCTATTGGGTTCAAATCAGGTGATCGGGATGGCCAATCCAATACTTAAATTTCTTCAGATGGCAACAAGTTTCTCTCCAATATGCATGTAACTGTTAGCTTTTTCTTACTTCAATTTTTCGGTTTTTATACGAATTGCTTATTGGACACCCAAAAAATTATGTCTTGAGATTTTTTAAAACACAATTTTGTTTATATACCATTATTATAGATTTAAATAGTCATTCAAGCTCATTATCAATTGGATAGTAGTCTCTGTTCGCTATACTCCTTTGAACTAAAATGACTTTCAGACAAATTGCCTCACCACTTTGTTGTTGACTGAAAATATCCAATATATTCTGCAGAGACAACAAAATAATTTAGGTTCCTATTAAATTACTTTGCAAATAGCTTGTGACCTTTAGAGTCCAGCTTAATAATACGATTGGAATGGAATTCTCAATTTTTAGTAAAATGTGGCTTTTGTACCTTGTTGCCCCAAGCTCCTCAATTTACAATACAAGAGAAATATCTTAACTTATAATAAAGAAAATCAAAAATAAATATAACAATAAACCCTAAGGATAACCAGAAACTTAAATATCTTAAAAATTCAGAGATTGGAGGGACACAAAGTCTTACTTACTCGCTTAACTGCGGGGACTGTAACATTGAATTGTTTTAACTTATATAACTATAAAATAAATATAACTTTAGTTTTAAAGATTAAAATGAGAAGGTGATAAAATAATAAATTCATGTTAAATCATAGGACCAAGAAATCAAAAGAATATGGTTAAGATCAATTAAAGAGGAAAAGAAAAAGACTAGTAAGGTTACGGGTCAAGTTCCATGGTGTTCTTCTTTCGGGGGCGAGAACCCGCGATGGGTTATTTATCACCACATAGGGCTTAAGGCATGATGTGGGTTGACGGGGCTAATGGCGGCGAAATTATCTGCTTTTTTTGGCTTCAGGGCGAAATCCTGATCACTGCTGGGTCATGGCTAGCGGTTTACAATTTCATATTCAAGGAGCCTTAAGAGAGATTTCTCAATGGAAACACGGTAGACCAAATAAAATGTCATCAATGGTGAAAACTACTTACGAAGTTTCAAGAGGCATCGAACCACTAAGAACCATCCTGCTTGGTGTCTCAGTCAGCATTCTCGTACTTCACTCTCGATCATTTTTAAATATTTTAACCAAATGAATAAAAGTAAAGATTCTCCAGATCCCGTCTAAAGCGTAATTAATCCTGTAACAACTCCCATTCTTCCCCCAAGAGAATTACCCGAAAAGTAATTCTCATGCGAAGAGAAGTAAGCATCCAACTGGGAAGGGAAATAAAGAATGTGCGAACAATCTAATTATTTGAAAATTCCATTTAAGCATCAAAATAAGTCAGAAAAATAAAAACTTCAAATTGATTGACTCATGAAATAATAATACTAAAATAACCAACGAAATACCAAATAACACAAAATTTCTAGTAACTTCTGATAGAATTCCTAATCGGAAATCCCAAACGCTTCAAGTGGTAGGCCTTCACCACAAGAAACTTTACTAGAAAGAGAAAAACAAACAAGGTAGCTACTATCCAATAACCGCAAAAATATCAAAATACCCAGTCCGCACAGCTATAAGGAAAGAAACTGGAGAAAAAGAAATTGTATTAGTATTGAAAAATCAAAAGAACTAATAAGTAAAACACAAAAAAAAAGCATACGTCCCGACCAGTAAGCAAAATTGATAAAGTCTAATCGGAATCGGAATCAACGAGTAACTCTCCTTCTGGGATCTTTTTCAAGTCTTTACCATGCCAAGCACCCTTAAACTTGCGCTTTTCGTCAATCAGTTCATAGACTACCGGAGATAACTTCTTCTTTATTGTAAAGGGACCAAAAAATTTTGGTGCGAGTTTGGCAGTAAAGGTTTTACTGGAATCAGAAAGATCGTAATTTTTGCGATAAACTCGCTCACCGACCTCAAAACTAATTGGTCTTCGTCGAAGATTATAACGATTCTTTGATCTTTGATGCGCCGCTTTCAGTCTTTCCTCAACATCCCTATATACTTTACTTAATTCACGCGAACGTGCCATAAAGTCGTCAACCGTGATACTGGAAACATCACACCCGAGGGCATATATTCTCTGGAGAAATTCATAAAATAGGGAGCGAGCCCGGTGGCTTCATGCACCGAAGATCTTATGGCAGAACCAACCTTAGGTAAGAGTCGATCCCAATTCTTATATGATTATCCTCAATATAACAACTTAAGATGGTTTTAAGGACTTGATTCACACGCTCCACGTGGTTGGCCTAGGGATGATAAGCCGGAGTATATAGGATATTGACCTTATACGGCTCACACAGTTTGGAAAAAAGTTCACCTCGAAATTGAGCACCATTATCGCAAATAAGAAATTGGGGAACACCGAAAATGAGAAAAACTTGTTCCTCTATAAGACGACAAATCATAGGGGCCTTAGCTTAGTGAAGAGGGAAAAACAAAGGAAACTTAGTGAAGGTATCCAAGACGACCAATACGTATTTGTAACCCTGACTAGAACGAGGCAAAGGCCCAAAAAGATCGACGCTAATCGTGTTCCATGGCTTTAAAACTTGAGTTTGTTGTCGCATTAATCCGTGTCGCTTCCTGAGGGGTTTTTGCGAAATACATTTGGCGTAATGCCTAACATATCGGCGGACATCAGCTCTCTCTCATTTTCGGCCAATAATAACGACGAATTTTTAATTTATTCTATTCGTTCATATGTCTTCATGACACCACGATGACCAGCCAAAGTCTTCCCAAGGTCTTCGATCCTTGGGTACTACTTCCTTCCAGAAATCTTCATCATCTCGAAGAGACGGGTAAGAATACTTCACATACTTGTAAACTAAATTTGCTTCAATTTGCCATTGGGGATAATTAATAGGATTCTCTACGACCTGATCGAAAACTCTTCGATACCACTTATCTGCAACGACTGGTTTCTGGTTTACATTAAATTTAGCAACACTGGCACAGCTCTACTGAGAACATCCGGCACAACATGATCTTGGACCTTTCTATGAATAACCTCACAATCGAACTGTTGCAACCGCTATACCCATCTGGCAAGCCTTCCTGTTGGTTCCTTTAGACTATGAATCCATTTCAGACTATGATGATCTGTTATCACTTAAGGAGTATCCCTCTAAGTAGGGTCGTAATTTCTCGCAAGCATAAATAATGGCCAACAGTTTTCTCTCTGTGGTGGAAAAATTCCCATTAGAGAAGATGGAGATCAGAAGGGCAAAAAGGAGTCTTGTACTGTCTTGTGTGAATGATGTTTTTACCTTTGAAACGCATTTAATTTTTAACAATATTTATCACTACCTGGATAGCACGTAAGTTTAGCGCTTGCCTACGAACTCGATGGTCGCTGGTTCATTTCTCGACCAACTCATATTTCACTTTTTATTTTATTTTTTGCTTCATTTCCATTCTCCCGTTTAACTTAACCTCATCCTGCTTGTTTTCTTTACTTTTATTTTATTTAGTTTTGAAACCGGATTTAATGTGAACGTCAGCATTCTTTTTTATGTATTTATTTTTTGTTTTATCTTAAATGTTTGTGGTGTTAAACGAATAGCTTTACCGGTAAGTCATATCTCAACATTGTTATTTGTGTCTACGCATTGTTGTTTTTATACTAGGGTTGCTTTCTATTTTCTTTTAGATCTGATGATGCCTTAGGGCGAAACACGTGTAATCGTTTTTTAAAAAATAAACATAATTTGAGACCATTGACTTTGTGTCCCTCCAATCTTTGAATTTTTATTATTAAGAGATCTCTTTATGAAAAATGGACTACTTTTTTTAACAAAACCATTTGTCAAGATGACATCAGATTTTGCCTGCGGTATGGTCACTTCTAGTTTTTTTGAAGCAGTTATAGGAATAAGAATGTTAACAATATTTTTTTGCTTTGAAGTTGCTATTTTTGCGCATATCTATTTTTACTTTTTACTTTTAATCCAAAATCCAACTTCAATAAGTTAAATTAGCATTATTATATGTATTGATATATAGGGTAAAAGGATGGGAGATGGACCAGGAAGGTAGACGGTCCACTCAAAATATTCGGCAAGGTTTGGCAACAGGGCAAGACTAACCTGTCCCGTTCTGTTTCTTATAGTACGGGAGCCCGTGTACAAACATGTACACATGTGGTACAAGTTGGAAGTAACTTAAACTTGTTGACGACATACCATTGGATGATGAATCGACCATCAGCTGGCCAGGTTGCGTTGCGTAGGATTGCTAAGGTATTACAAAAACGTAAAAAAAAATATGAGAACCATTTGATACAGGTTGAAACTCATGAGCGTAAGTTTATGTTATAAAATTAACATATAAAGTGGTCAGCTGGCCAGAGAGCATTGCTTTATTCGTCAGCTGACCAATCAAACCCATTAGAAATCACGAAAATTTAGAATCATTTGATACAAATTGAAACTTTTGTGGATATTAGTATTCATACCACTATTCACAAAAAACATCGTCAGCTGCGTGTATGTTGTTGCGAAAGTCGTCAGCTGATGCGGAGAAGGTGCTAAGCGCTCGACCATCGCGCGCTTGCTTGCGTACATCAACTGACGATGTTTATAATACAAGCAGCTGACGATATTTTTCTGGTATATTAATATAAATATTAACACCCACAAAAGTCTCACGCTGTATCAGATGGTTCTTATTATATATCTGATATTTAAAAAGACACAGATCGCATGAATTATAGTCTCAGTGTAAAAAACTTTTTTAGCACTAAATTTCAATTTTAAAACAATATTTATGAATGAAAACATTTATTATCATTTATTATGATTTATGAAAAAAATTATTGTTAACACAACTCTATAAAATACCACTTCATAAATTTTTTCAGATTCACTCTCTGAAATATTATCGTCTTCATCTGATTCATCGCTTTCTTCAAGTTCAACAGATGCCAGGTCATTGTCCACTTGTTTATTCTCTTCTAAAAATTATTAATTATTATTTTTAATTTTTATTTAAAATTTACTAAATACTGCGACATAAGTGAAGTGAAGCGTCGTGTGATGCCACTTTACGGCGCAGGCGCAGTCGAGCCCTCTGCTCCGAAAATCCGAGAGGGGGAGAGAGAACGAGACATATACAATAAAGGGCAGGCGGAGAGAAAGCAAAATATCCAAGGATGCTTCCTTTTCTTTCCTATTACTTTCAGTTCGGACTATGTTTTTTTCACATTACAGGATGAGAACCATTTGATACAGCGTGAGACTTTTGTGGGTGTTAATATTTATATTAATATACCTGAAAAACATCGTCAGCTGCTTGTATTATAATGTAAACATCGTCAGTTGATGTACGCAAGCAAGCGCGCGATGGTCGAGCGCTTAGCACCTTCTCCGCATCAGCTGACGACTTTCGCATCAACATACACGCAGCTGACGATGTTTTTTGTGAATAGTAGTATGAATACTAATATCCACAAAAGTTTCAATTTGTATCAAATGATTCTAAATTTTCGTGATTTTTAATGGGTTTGATTGGTCAGCTGACGGATAAAGCAATGCTCTCTGGCCAGCTGACGACTTTATATGTTAATTTTATAACATTAACTTACGCTCATATGAGTTTCAACCTGTATCAAATAGTTCTCATATTTTTTTTTACGTTTTTATAATACCTTAGCAATCCTACGCAACGCAACCTGGCCAGCTGACGGTCGATTCATCATCCAATGGTATGTCGTCAACAAGTTTAAGTTACTTCCAACTTGTACCACATGTGTACATATTTGTACACGGGCTCCCGTACTATTAGCGTCAGTTGCCTTTGAGACGGCGACTGGAACGCATTATAACGCACCTTCGCGAATGTTATTTACGATAGTTGAAATCATCCTGTGCAAAAATTTTATATCAGTTTTGAGAATCTTATTTTTTTTTAAATCGGGTAAGTTTAACCGATTTTTGTTGGATTAGTGTTTAGATATCATATACAAGGTGTACTAGAGAGCACCAATCGTAGCTCTAATCGGCATATTTTAGAAGCTAGACACTGGTCCATCTATCCTCCTATTTGAGGATAGATGGCCCACTTAAGTGGAGGAGAGTTGGACCAGCCTATTTTGTTTTAGGATTATGCCCAATAAATATATCCGAAAACAAAACGCACCTAAAAGAGGTTCTTGGACGGCTAGAGCATTAGGTGATGCAGTTGATGCTGTGAAGAATGGCGTATGGGCATTAACGAAGCCGCGAAAGTATTTGGGATCCCAAAAACAACTTTTAAGCGCAGATTAAAAGCTAATAACATCGATAGCTGTAATCGTCTGGGGCCAGATCGTTCTTTGGGCTCGAACGTCGAAACAAAAATAGTCAGTCACATAAAAAAACTGCAAAAGGCAGGCTTTGCATCCATCAGAACAGAAGTAAGAATCATGACGTTTAATTTAGCTAAACGATTGGGGATTCCAAATAAATTTAATAAAAAAGAAGGTATATTAAAAAAAAATAAAAACCACATTGCTAATTTATTATCGTCTTTTTTAGGTAAAGCTGGCCAAAAATGATTAGAACTGTTTTTAAAGCGAAGACCTGAAATTTCAATCAGAAAATCCGAGAACACCTCTATTGCACGAACTTTGGGAATGTCAAGAGAAACCGTTAATAATTCCTTTTCGGATCTACAGAGAATTATGACTGAACACAATTTTTATGATAAACCTGGGCATATATTCAATACAGACGAAACAGGATTACAGCTGAACACTAGGGCTGGTCAGGTACTAGCCGAAAAAGGATCAAAATGTATTCCAAGCGTAAGTCCTGGGGAAAAGGGTGAGACAATTAGTGTCATAGCATGTTGTAGCGCAGAAGGAACTTTTATCCCCCCACATTGTATTTTCAAACGAAAAAATAAAAAAGAAGACTGGCATGAAGGTATGCCACCGGGTTCCGAAATTAGAATGTCGGAAAAATCTGCTTACGTTCATAGCGAGATTTTTTTAGCATGGTTACGAACACATTTTCTACTAAGAAAGCCCTCGGGTAAAACTTAACTAATAGTATATGTACGTCCCATACGATCAACCTGGACCTACTAGAATTTGCTGAGCAAAATGATATAATTTTGTTTTGTTTACCATCGCATACCACTCACTGCGGCTGCACCTGCAGCCTCTTGATCGCGCCTTCTTTAAATCTCTTAAAAACAACTTCTACGCTGAATGCCGTTTTATGGTTCGAAATAACCCAAACAGGGTCTTATCTATTTAATCCGTTAATTATCCCGGAATATGCTTTTTTAATACAGACACCCCTTGAAAGTCCTGAAACAGAAACATTACAGACGGTCCAGACGGATAACTTATCAGTTAGAGCTGAGTCTCCTCAACCAGGCCCCTCCGGAATTCAAAATCTAAAAGCCTTATCCATCAACCTTAACAAGTCATCAGTACCTGATGAAGATATAACTCCCGGAGAGGCTCTTGATGAAGTAACGCCTATACCTGTTTTATCTGCAGCAGTGAAAAGAGTTCGTAAAAAAATATCCGAAGAGATAACAGCTAAGGAATTTATAAAAAATAAGAAAGATGCACAACTCAAAAAGAACGTAAAACCTGTAAGAAAATTAAAAAGTAAGAAAAAGGTGAGTGAATCTTCAGTGTCTAAAATGACGTTACTTTTGATGATAGTTCCAGTGGTGAAGAAAACTTTAGTGACTTAGAAAAGGAATGTGTCGGTTGTAAGGAAGACTATAACCAAACGTCTAAAAAAGACGAATGGTTGCAATGTATTATATGTAAATGTTGGTTACATGAAACTTGTTCTGGCTTCGTTAACCTTTGCAATAAGTGTGGAAAGACTGTAGCCACCAAAAAAAAAAGAAAGTATAGCATGGTCCGTCTATTCTACCCCTAGTGGTCTATCTCATCTTCACAGAGCAGGATAGATGGACCAATGGCATACCTGTCATTATGTATATTTTTTAATGCCTAGAATTAATATTTTTAATTCCTAATTATACCAAAAGAAATACCAATGTTATGTTATGTTATATATATTTTTTCCAAATTTGTTTTTTTATTAAAGAAGCACATTTAATTTTTTTAAATGTGGTCCATCTCTCCTCCTTTTACCCTAGCTGAAAATGTCTTCTTTTGAAAATTCGTGTAAACTTGACAACAGAGAATCGATAAATATGTTTATAAACAAAACATTCTCTCGACCCCTGTGCACATGTTGAACTCAAGAAACAAAGTTGTTGTTTACTAATTCTAGCCTTTAGATATTCTAAAAAAATATCTTACAAACGCCTTATTACATAATTGGATGTAGCTTTCATTTTTTTTGTGCCTATCAGACATTTTCTGCCTTAAAAAATTACTTTAAGACATTTACTCTAAGTAATAATTTATCATTTTTATTTTAGCTCCTGCTGCATTTGTGGTTTTACAATTTACTATTTATATTTTGTTTATACTGCTGATTATACCAACGGTAGCAATTCCAACATATTTTAAATACGTGGTGTTTCATATAAAAATACACAGCATTATTCTGATTGATGCGGTTTATCAATTTAGGGAAAAACTTACTTATTATGATCATCATAAAAATGAGAATTGGGAATTGAATGAATATGTGTACATGAATTTAAAAAAAATTGCAAAGAAACATATAGAGATCATAAGGTAACTATTTTCTAAACTTAGTTCATATATTTAATTAACTTATAACGTGTTAACCCATTAGTGCCCAGAGTTTTTTTTATTTAAGTTTTTCTGCCATATACTAGTTAAAATTAGTGTATTAATAACAAAAACACATTTTAAAAAAACAAAATTTACTCAAATACCAAAACATTAGCTGCTTCCATATGGTATCACTCGGTAGTTGAGATACAACGGATTAACATAAAAACATATTTTTATTAGTTCACAATTAGAACGCTGTATTCTATGCAATAGACTAATAACATCTAGGACATGTAGCTCTTTACTAATTTTTCTGATTTTTAACAAAACCAGGGTCATATAACCAACGACACACTTTGTACAGGTAATTCTTCAAAAGATTTTTAATCTTTACCTTTACAACTAATGACTGGAAGAATAGTCACGATGAAAGTTGATATTTTGGCATCCATAACATGATTTCATTCTGTCTATTCATCAATGATGGTTTTCTTGCGAGAAGATTAAAGTAGTAAAGTATCCGACAGAAGCATTTTCCCGACAAAGACTGACGTGCAAACACTATGGAGGAAAAATTTTAAAGCAAACTTTGGTGAAAAAAGTGGAGAAGGAATGATGAAGCAGCTAGAGGAGGCATAAAATAGTGACGGAATCTTGTATGGAATATCGAGAATTGAAGATAATTATGCTGTTGCACTGTGCACTCCCGTGATGCAAAGAACTTTAAATCTACCTACAGTAAACGAACTGTTATTAGTGGATTCTTCTGCCGCTGCTGGAGGATTACCAATTGGTTCTATAATATCAACCAGCCTAAAATCGGAAGTATTTGATGCAGCTTTCCAAAAACTTATTGAAATTCTTCCTATTACAATTTCTTCTAGCGCAATTCTAACAGACGATGACTTGACAGAAATCAATATTTTACGTAAATATTGGCCTTCTAACTTTTTATTATGTACGTTTTACGATCTTAAAGCCGCATGGAAGTGGATTCAGACCGGAAGCCATGGTATACTTAAAGAAGACCAGCAACCCATGTATAAACTCTTTCGAAATATTTTAATAGCCTCTGACAATGAAGGGTTTGAAGAATCTGTTAAAGTTTTCCAACAAAACTGCAAATATCCATTATTCCTGAAATATGTTGAGAACTTGTTGAAAAAGAAAGAGATGTGGTGTATGTTGTACAGGAATCAGTTATTCTTCAGATTTTCTTCAAAAAGACGAAGCAATTTACTACACTGGTCCATTGTTAAATTGGCAGAAGATTCTTTAGAAAGGTTTTATAAACATATAGGAAAAGGTTTGCTTGAATAACGACTTCTATCAGCATTTCTTATGACTGCCACTACTTCAGAGCATACGCCAATGTTCTTTCCTTGTTTCAGGCGTTGATTATATCCTTTTAAATTTGCCATTCGAATCAAAACAAAAGATATCTTCTGCGCCTTTGCTGCAAAAAATTTACTTAACCATATAATTTACAGTTTTCCATGGGCTTAATCAAAACAGTTTCACCTTCTTTTCCTCCAGTTGTGCCATTAACCACCACTACTGAATTTGCTGGTAGGTGAAGGTATGGTAATATCCTTCGATAACTTAACGACTGTGGTAAATCCTTTATCTTCATATAGGTGGTGCATACAAATCTCTTCATTTCTCGTCGTCACTATCCGGTTATATATATCCATTTTTATACTGCTGGACATTCATAACACATAATCCTAATATGACATCATTCATGATTTCTGCCACTAGTACTGGCTGTTGAAATGTTGTTAAGCCAATGGGGACTGTAGCTTCCTGTAATCCAAGAATGACGATCCTTTTTGCATCCGAGGACTCCAGAATTAAATTTGGTGGTGCTAAAATCCTACAGTGAGATACGATGTTCGGCTTCATGATAGTATTACTTGATAATGTATCTACTACCATCTCACATTTAGGGCCGCATTTTTTCCCGGTACTACCAAGTTGTTTCCAGGACGTGGCAGCCGCTTCAGTTAGCTTGCGCCCCACAAAGCTAACTTGTTGAAGTTGTCTTGGTTCTTTGGGTCTCTCAAAGGCTTGGGGCATTGATGTTTCAGGTGCTCCTTCTCATTACAATTGGAACATTGGAATGGTCTTTTAGGTTTTCTAGCTAAAAATTACTCATCTTCTTTAGACGGCCTTCGAGATTACGTTTCGAACTTCTGAGTTTTCTTATCGGAGGTTGCTTGAAAAGCTGCCTCACAAAAGGTCCATGGGCCAAAGCTTTCGAAATACTTTTATGATGAGCCATCCTTAGAGGATGGTTAGCATCTGGATCTCTAACTCCTTTAATTAAACAATTTATAGAAATTTGTTCTCAAACTGATGGAATCCTTCCTCGAGTTGTTGTCTCCTAGATTTCAATTGAGCATGGTACACTTGTTATAGATGGGCTTCACCCTATCGCACCAGTGCACCAGATGGCACCATTTTTAGTACTTCTGTAGCTTCTCCTCTAAGGCATAGTTTAAGATTGATTGCTTTTTCTTCTTTATCCCAGCGATTTCCCCTAGCAGCGGCCTCAAACTGATTCAAGTAGGTACTACATCCTTCTTTGCCGTCAAGTTTTGGTGGCTTTACTTTTTATGATTGTTTGCATTCCAGGATCGGGATGAATAGGGGCTTGCTTTACTTCCATCTCTAGTTCTTAGATCTTTTTTGTACTTCCCAATTCTTCTTTCACTGTTGGTTCGAAGTTAGTCATTAATTGTTTCTGATTCATCTCCAGATCTTCTCTAAGTTGTAAAACTCGTTCCCCTTGTTTGCTGTCTCGTTCGTTCCACTCCTTTTAAGATTATCTTTTAAATTCAATATGTCATCTTTCATCGTCCTAATGAGGTCTTTATTTTCTTTCTTCAGGTCGAATTTAATTGTCTTAGTCAATCTTCCTGTTTCTTGGGTCGTTCTTCTTGTTGACGGTCTCGTTCTTCTTGTTCTTCCCTCTGTTTAGTAGAACAAGAGGAACGAGACCGTCCTCTTATTCTACTTTTTGCACGTTAAACTTCGTTAATAGCAGCTCCATCAATTTCTCGTTCTCCATCTTCATCTGGCCTGACTTCTTGTTAAAGGCATGCACTAAATTAGGCTTTCAAATGTCCTTTACTTCTGACACCAATTGTAACGAAAATCAGGAACACACTTTTATTGACAACGTCAAAAACTCTAACCTAACTCGCGTTGATTGTCGTTTATTTGTTTCCAAGGTAAAAACTGACTAAAAGCTAAAAACAATTAAAACTGAATAAAATATTACGAAATTCGTCCTTTCGAAAGCCCGATGGAACAATTTCGAAATATTTAGAATTTTCTAGAAGATTTAATATAACTAAATAGTACAAAAACATAATTACCGTATTACATTTTTATAATAGTATCCTAAGTGTCTAGTACGTGATATCCAACAGAATAAAATAAAATTATTTACATAAAAGAAATGATCGTAATTAGATGGGTTTTTAAATAAATTTGCTTATAACTACCAAAGCAGTGCAGCATCTATCGCAATCGTTGTCTATCACTCCAACGGGTGGTCTGTAGTTCAACTATATCGGGCTAAAGTTGTCCTTCACTTACCAGTGGGCGTTAATGGGTTAAAATCTGATAAAAATGTATAGTAACCACAAGAGAAATTTTAGATACGGCAGAGTTCTACAAAAAAATCAGCTTTTATTCGTGGTGTATATATTTGATGGGTTAATGGTAGGATTTATATCTACTTTTGGTTTATTCTCGGTAATATAATATAATATAATATAATCATTGTTCCCATTTAATTTATTTTTATTGTACTTTCAATTTTTACAGCCTTTGTTTAAGTGGTACCAAGCAATGCCAACTGCACTGGGATTTACATTTTTTGCATATTCTCTTTGCAACTACTCGCAAGATTTAGAAAACTTGGTAAACTTATTTGATGTTTTAAAAAAAAATTGTATTATTTATATTCAGTATTTTTAAGGGAAATGAGTTTTCTAATGCACTTTTTAATCTAAACTGGTATAAATGGGATTTACGATGCCAAAAAGTTTATTTGGTGTTATTTGCGTATTCCACTAAAGGGATACCAGTCTTGATATTTTCTTGGTTTGCAGTAAATAGAATACTTTTTAAAAATGTAAGGTATAATTTAGTTGAACGCTTTTTATTTATTAATTTCTGTGATTTTTAGGTACTTCGAATAGTGTACACCGTTGCAAGCTGTTTACGTTCATTAAAGAATTAAACTTCACGCTGTTCAATAAATTACTGTATGAATATAAAAATTGTATGAAAATTAACAAATAAGGTTATACTACCAACAACAAACTTATATTTGTCGAACTTTTTTTTAAATATCCGATTTTAGTCTCAAACTTTGTTAGAATACAGTACTAAATAATATTACAGTTTGCTAGTGTGTGAAGCAGTTTAGTACACCATTCAAGAGATGACGCTACTAATACTGAAAAGTTATTTTTTAATGATACGTGTTTTTACAAAATGTTAGGTTAAGTAGTTCTGTTTCTCTTTAGCGGTAGTTTGGTTTAGCGGTATATGTACGATTAGTGCTGAGGCGCTTTTTAGTTTCTTTTTAAAATAAACCAGTATAGAAATAACAAAAATTATTTATTTTATGCCCCAGGCAAGTGGCTATGAGCCCAGGTATCACTGTCATTGTGAATTAGTTAAAAACGTGCACGAGCCAGTGATTTGGGAGTTTCGAGTTGTCGATAAAAAGTACGTCTTTGTTGTTGGCTTCAAGGGCAGTTATTGTAGCGTGTTTAAAAAACATAGTGATGGAGAAAGGACAAATTGCAATGGTTAAATTATGTCCCAATGAAAACTGGTGGAAAATTCTGTGGGAACGGTATGTTAAGAGGCAGAGGGCTTTATTAGTTTGTAAGTGGTGAAAAACAGAAACCAGCCTCTGGGGATGAGCTGCAAAGTTGGCTAAAGAAGGATGCTAAGGCACAGGAGCTTATCGTATTGAGGGTTGACCAACGGCCTTTTACTCGTAAATCGCTGTAAATTTTAAGGGCGTCAATTATTGGCTTCCCTGTACATTTTATAAAAAAAATGTATGATAACTTTTTGAAGAGATCAATCTGGCAAACCCTTGGCAAAGTTTTAAAAAAATTTAATAAGCAAATCTTGAATTATTTAATTAAATGTAATTGCAAAATTTGCAAATTTTCAGAATATTGTCACTGACGTGAGGAAAAGTGTCAATAAATCAGTGACAGTCGATATTTGAAAACAAGTATGAATTATTCAATCGACAAAAAAATAGCCATAATTAAGTGGCATTATGCGGGAAACAGCTTTAGAGCAGTATCTGAAATGTTTTCAGTTTATTTCCTCACCAAGCCCATTCCGTCCATTTCAACTATTAAACTTATTGTCAATAAGTTCGAGTCTAAAGGTACTGTAATAAATAATTGTAAATGTTCAACTCAGGATATCGAAAATAGAGCCGAAGAAAGAGAGAACAGACATCTTAATATTCTACTAAATGCGGAGGAAAACAAGATAGTTAGTACGAGGGTTCTTGAGCAAGAGGTAAATAAACATCATATAATGGTATTTCGCACTTTAAAAAAACACAAATATTATTTGTATAAATTCGAAAAACATCGAGAGCTGCAGGAAGGAGATGAAGAGCGAAAAATGGCATTTTGTTTTGAAATAACAGAAAGAGCAAATATTGACAGGCATTTTTTAAGAAATATTTGTTTTACCGATGAACGTACATTTACCATCAACAATGAACCAAATGTTCGGAATTGGCGGTATTGGAGCCAAGAACATGAACATCGCTTTGTTCATACTCGGACACAATATCCCCAAAAAACAAATGTATACGTGGGAATTATCCACCATATCATCAAAGTATATAGATTTCAACTTTAATTTATTTTCATTTGCTATATTTTTTCATTATTTCATTTTTATTTCATTTGTTTTATTTGTTTTCATATTTATTTTCAATTATTAGACTGTGATATCACTGGACCCTTTTTTATGGACTATAACCTAATAGCTGAAACCTATTTGGACTTATTTCAAAATCAAATTGGACCCGCCTTGGAAGAAGTTGTTCAGGAAGATCAAATGATCTGGTACCAATGGATGGTTGCCCGGCCCATATGCCCGTATAGTTAGAGAGTGCTTGGAATGCTTTTAACGGCAATATTATTAGTCTACGGTACCGGATACTTTGGACAGCCAGGTCACCTGATGTTTCACCGAATGACTTCTTTTTGTGGGGTCATTTAAAAAGTGTCATTTATAAAAGTGTAAAATTTGAGAATCTAAACCAGTTACAAAACGCTATTTCGTTAGAATGTAATAAAATTTCCCAATATCAACTTAGTAACGTTAGAAATGAATTTTATGATCGGTTAGGATATTGTTTAGCTGTTAATGGGGGGTTGTTTGAACATTTGATTAATTGATGTTTTTATGTAATCCTCTATTATTTTTAAAAAAATTATTGTATTTTATTTTATTTTATTTTTCCACACTTAGTAAAATATTAAGAGTTCTGTTCTCTCTTTTTTCCGATCTATTTTCGATCTTCTGAGTTAAACATTTACAATTATTTATTGCAATCTCTTTGGACTCGAATTTACTCGAACAGGTTTAATGGTTGAAATGGACCAGATAGGCTTGATGGGAAAATAAATTGAAAATATTTCAGATACTGCTATTGGTTTAATTAAATTCTAAGTATGATAAAATTAGTTTTTTAATAATCGGTAATAATAATTGTTATTGGTTTAACTTTATCGTTAAATTAAATAAAAGTTTAAATAAAAAAGTAATGTTAACGTGTCTTACTTTGAATGTATGGTTGTGAGATTGATAAAACGAAAAAAAAACATTTCTTGTATTCGACTGTACGTCAGATTTGACAAAGCCTTATAACAAATTGTTTGCTGGTGGCTGGTGTCTGGATTTACCTGAACCGAAAATTAGGTAATTTTGCAATTACATTTAATTGAATAATTCAAGATTCGCTTATTAAATTTTTTTGAAACTTTGCACGAGGGTTTGCCAGATTGGTCTCTTCAAAGAGTTATCTTACATTTTTCTGTAAAATCTACAGGGAAGCCAATAATTGACCCCCTTAAAATTTACATGGGATTTCCTATGTTCCGCTCGGCGACGCACCACCCGGTATATAAGTCCACAGAGAAGCACACAGCTTTAGCTGCTGGCTTTAGTAAAATAAAGCACAAAGGAAACAAAGCCAGGAAATGTTTTACATGCAATAAAGTTGGTCAATTTTTCGTCAGCATGTAAATAATATTAGGAAGAGCATCAAGTTTATGACGGAGTTAGAAACTGAGTCAGCACTGCCCTTTTTTGATGTGCTTATAAATAACAACAATGGACGCCTAAGGACATCAGTATATTGCAAACCATTACACACGAAACAATAGCTACAGTACAATTTCAATTATCCTGATTCAACAAAGGTGGGATCATTAAAACCCTATATAAAAGGGCAATAATTACATTATGCAATAACAATATTGACATCAACAGAGAAAAAGAAAATATTACCAAAGACTTACAGTAAAACAGGCACATAAGCAAACTAATAAAGGCAACTATTAGGAAAGTAGCATGTAACAAGGAGATAGGCACAGAATCTGGATGATCTTACAGGATTTTTAACGTTTCCTTGCATCAAGGGAACTTCGGAGAAAATCAATAGAATCAAAAAGAAAAATAAGGAAATTCAACATCAAGACTGCCTTTAGTTCGAAGACAATCATACGAGATTTAGTACTAAACCTGAGTGCCCACTGGACACCAAGATCTACGTATACATAACCCATGTAAATTTGGAGTCATACATATGCGAGACGAAGCAACCACTGGAAACTAGGACAAAAGAACATCGCAAATGGACCCGAATAGGAGAGGTTTCCAGATAGGCTATTCTATTTTTTTCCTGGCGACAAGTCTCATTCAATGGCCATAACATACAGTGCGTCCCAAAAGTTATGTCTAAATTCATCTAAAATTAAGCGATGGTTTTTTTGCAAAAACGCTTGACTTCGTCGATTTTTATTTCAAGTTGCGCTTTTTTGTACGTGAAGTTTGTAATCTAAATAATAATTTAGTAACAAATATTTTTTTTTTCGATGAAGCCACGTTCTGTTTGAATTTTGTGTGAACAAACCAAATTGTCGCTATTGGGCAACGGAAAATCGGCATTGGATGATGAAGGTGAACACCCAGTATCCCCAAAATCTAAATGTGAGTTGTGGAATAGTACGCGAAACAGTAATAGGTCCATTTTCTTTTAAACAGGCTTTAGCAGGACAAGTGGATCTGGATTTTCACCAATTTGTATTAGTTCCAGCATTACTAATTTTATTTCCAAATTCATTGAACCTAGACTATCCTGAAGAATAAATAATTTTTCAGCAAGATGGTGCTCCTCTGCGCTATGCTAACACTACTGTGTACATTTTTGGATGAAACCTTTCCCAATCTGTGAATAGGAAGGAAACGATCCATCGAATGGCCTGCGAGGTCGCCTGACCCAAAACCAATGAACTTTTTTTGTGGGGATACCTCAAGTCGAAGGTATTTGTTAATAGGCCAAATAGACTACATGACTAAGAGAGGATTCGCACGAGAGAAGTGCACCCCGTAACTCGGGAAATGATTGAAAATGTGTAACGAGAGTTAATTGATTTTCTTGGATATTATTAAGCGATGAATGTCATTGCCGCCATTTTGAATATTTAATATAATTTTTTTTATTTGTTACATGAACCATGTTTTTTTCGATAACTGTTAACTTTAGGTATAGGACATGATGCATGAAACATACGTAGAATTCCACGCAAAATTCAAAAATGAAATAAGAAACATGTGCTTTCATTTGAAAAAATAAAGTTGTTGGTCGAAATTTCAAATCAAAAAGCGCAACAAATCGACGGGTCCGAGCGTTTTTGCAGAAAACCCATCGCTTGATTTTAAATGAATTTAGACATAATTTTGGAACGCACTATATTTTGGACAGAAAAAAAGATTTTGTGCAAAGAGCAACGTTGAAAATAAAGAAAATTCCTCGAAGCAACTTATATGCAAAACCAAGTAATCTTCAGCTAGCCTAGTATAGACCTCTACTTTTGAGATATTGCAAGATTTTATGAACTTCACACAGGACCGGATGTTACACAGCTTTTGTATATAAGTTTGTAGAATAGTTATTGTTTGTTTACACTTGTTAATGGTTGAAAAGCATGTCTAATGTGATAAATTTAAAATAAAGACAATGGAGTTCTAAAAATACTCACAGTCAAATCAAGCAAGTATGTACATAAAGTCTGAAATGTAAAATCTGAATAATCTAAAGCCACATGAGCAACCTTAGACCCTATGACCCTAAACTAAACGTAAGTAGAGCTCTATATAAACTAAAATAATAATTCTAAAATATAAAATAATACTGAAACAATCCAATAACTATGAAAATAAGTAACGTTCCTCTCCTCTTATTTTCTATAATGTCGTAGAGTTTCTTAGTCCCTATTTCTCATTAAGATTGGCTTTAGTGTTTTGGTATTATTTTGCCTAATAACCCTTATAACTACGTAATTAGGTATTTCTTGAAAAGTCAAAATATTTCGAGTTTCCTTTTTGAAAATCTTTGTAACTTTCTATTTTTGAAAAATTGTATAACTTTTATCGTAATTAAAAAATAAATACATACCACAACAGAATTTAAAATCTTATCACAAATCACCGTACTTTTATATTAGCACGTAACCACCAAAAAATATTGAAAACACTTAACAGTCTATTTAAATTTTTCATAGCACCAACAATCCCGGAGGTCTAAAAACTTTTTCCGGTTTTCCGAGACTTCTGATAAACGGACATTTGGGTGCAGCTAAATCCCATAAAACACTTCGTATAAAATAATTTAATGGTTTCAACTTTAAAGGTGACCAACGCTACAAATGTGTTGTCATTTTAAAAGAAATATATGGACCATTGCGGTAAAAAATGTCGGTGAGTAGGTTGTACCAGAGAAAAATAGGAAATTGTATCTATTGTGGAATTTATTGTGCTTCACTTATGGTACTGTTAGATAATTTTTCAAGATGTTGGTTCGGTGATTTAGAGGAACTGCAGCACCAATATATTTATAGACTATTGCTTCCTTATATGGAACCCTATTCTTATTTTGGTTAATTTAATGACCCTAAACTAAACGTAAGTAGAGCTCTATATAAACTAAAATAATAATTCTAAAATATAAAATAATACTGAAACAATCCAATAACTATGAAAATAAGTAACGTTCCTCTCCTCTTATTTTCTATAATGTCGTAGAGTTTCTTAGTCCCTATTTCTCATTAAGATTGGCTTTAGTGTTTTGGTATTATTTTGCCTAATAACCCTTATAACTACGTAATTAGGTATTTCTTGAAAAGTCAAAATATTTCGAGTTTCCTTTTTGAAAATCTTTGTAACTTTCTATTTTTGAAAAATTGTATAACTTTTATCGTAATTAAAAAATAAATACATACCACAACAGAATTTAAAATCTTATCACAAATCACCGTACTTTTATATTAGCACGTAACCACCAAAAAATATTGAAAACACTTAACAGTCTATTTAAATTTTTCATAGCACCAACAATCCCGGAGGTCTAAAAACTTTTTCCGGTTTTCCGAGACTTCTGATAAACGGACATTTGGGTGCAGCTAAATCCCATAAAACACTTCGTATAAAATAATTTAATGGTTTCAACTTTAAAGGTGACCAACGCTACAAATGTGTTGTCATTTTAAAAGAAATATATGGACCATTGCGGTAAAAAATGTCGGTGAGTAGGTTGTACCAGAGAAAAATAGGAAATTGTATCTATTGTGGAATTTATTGTGCTTCACTTATGGTACTGTTAGATAATTTTTCAAGATGTTGGTTCGGTGATTTAGAGGAACTGCAGCACCAATATATTTATAGACTATTGCTTCCTTATATGGAACCCTATTCTTATTTTGGTTAATTTAATTTTAACTTTTTTTTTTGTATCGATAAAACTGCTATTGAATATCAACAAAACAGAATATTTATTATATATGTATTTATTAAGTTAATGAACTATCAGTTATACTACATGGAAGTGTCAATAATTGACAAATATTTTTTGTTTTACCGTGTTACTAATTAGTTATAATTACTTATATATCGGGTGACCCAAAAGGACCGTTCCTGGGTCATATCTCGGGAACCGTTCGTCGAATGACTTAAGGGTAAAAGAAAATTATGAGCTAAATCGGTCATGAAGAATCACTGGAAAATATTTTCAAATACTAAAAATGATCACCAGAGGGCCTGCTAACTGCCATTTTAAATTTTAAAATTGCATTTTCTTTAAACTTTGCATAAACAACTAAAAATATTTTCTTATTTTTAAAGGAGTAAATAAAAAATTAGTTGTTTCAAAAACAAAAATGGTGTACGGCGTTTAATTGTTTTGTAATAACCTGCTTTAACTTCTTAACGATTTGACCGATTTTAACCAATTTGGTATCGTTACTAAAAGCATTCCTTGGGCAATAAAAATCATTCAAATATAGGGGCTAGTTTTGACACCATGACACAAAATCCTAAAAAAAATATGACTTTTTCTTTACGAAAAAGTAGCCAAATAGCCCGTGAAAACCGTTTTTCAAAATCTTGCTCCTAACCTCAAATATTGCGAAAATGAGATTAATGGATCTTTAAAGGCCACGGATCGCGCGGTAAATCTCCTAAAACTACTAAAAATTTAGCAACAATATAAATAGGATGTTAAAAAGGCAATTGTGAGTCTAAAAAATTTAATTAAAAAATATAATATATCATCATACAACATTCAGTTAGTTGCTCCAAAGGACCTACGCATCCTGAACTTATTAAAGTACTTTAATTTTAATATCAGAACTCATACCTTTATTTTTATATTTACTTACTTTAATATTTACTTAATAAGTAAGTCTAAAAACCCAACTATATTCAAATTTAAACAAAATACAACTTTAATTGCTTAAAAACTATTAACTATCACGCTCGGATTAGACCATTTTCCGGGCGTTTTAAAAATTCTAAAAAGATTGAGAAAAAAAATGTACAAAATAAGGCGGCACAAATTAAATTAAAATTTATAATTAATAGAAGGAAAAGAAGGATATGGGTGAAAAAATGGATGGAAGATCATAACAAATATGGTCACATGTCATTATTAAAAGAACTAAGACAAGATTAAATGCGAGATCATGGCTAATATAAAAGATGCGACCTTGCGGATGACCTCGTTGGATTAAGAAGGACGAAACTAAGTCAAAACCGTTAAAATGTTCCCAATGGTGCAAATAGAAACCGGGATATCGACTTCCAAAGTTTGGCATTTTTCATTTTTCGGATATATAAATTTTTTTCACCAAAAATTGATTTACATTTGATACATTTTTTAAATTTGAACTATCTATACCAGCAGCTTATTCTCAACATATACATCACAAAAATACCAGGTTATAACGAGATTCGATCAGAACTAAGGACATAAGCGCACTTTCAAAATTTATAAAAAGCCATTTTTTGATATCATTTTTAAGCCCAAAACTGCGAAATCTCAGATAATATTAAAGCGTTGGACTTACAATAATGAAACTAAGTCAAAAGTGTTGCAATTTTTTTAATAGCGGAAATAGAAGACTAGATATTGACCTCTAAGGGTTGGAATTTTTCATTTGTCGGGCATATCTCCCCGTATCGAATTTTTTCACCAAAAATTGATTTTTTTAAAATCGAACTAACTATACCAGCGGCTTGCTCCCATCACCAAAAAAACGGGTTATAACGGTATTCGAGCAGAACTAAGGGAATCAGAGCACTTTGAAAATTCGGAGAAAGTCATTTTTCGACCTCGTTTTTGAGCTCAAAAATGAGCTCTAAAAATGCGATATCTCGGCTAATATGAATACGACCTTGCGGATAGCCTTGTTGGATTCGGAAGGACGAAACTAACTCAAAGCCGATAGAATTTTTTTGATAGTGCTCATAGAAGGCAAGATAGCGACTTACAAAATATGGAATTTTTCATTTTTCGCGTTATTTGAAAAAAAGTAATTTTTTGTAATTAAACGGCATATTGGAATTTGGTTTTCTAAGTAGATTGTAAGGCTTAGCTGATATATTGAAACCGATTACCAACATACATATTACTCTTCGATTATTATAATCCTATAGATAATAATAAATTACTGGGTACTCACCGTCAGTCTTCTTCTGCCAGTCGTTGGGGATCCCCAGGATACTTCCACCAATTAAACACAGTCACTCTGTAGAAATTGAATAGCCATGCGTTTATTGATTTTAATACTTTCGGTGCGAATCGTGGTACCAGAGACAACCAAAGAGACGCGCAACTGTGCGCTAATAAAATATCCGATTATTTTCCATCTTTGTCTCTCTTCGTGAAAGGTAAACGTAGATGGCGCAGATAGCGTTTGCCGCTATAATTTAAACCTCGGCTGTTAAGCATTTAATTAAAGCAAATAAAAAGGTATTGATATGTTTTTAATTGCTCAGAACGATGGCAGACCTTAATTAAAACAATGCAATCCAATAACATTTAAATTGGGGAACTAAATAAACTAAATATAATTCTGAAATGTTTTGTATTGTATTTTCAGTATATGGTATAACTATAATATGTACATGCATTTTATTAATTATTTTCATAATTTATAATTTAAGATGGTAACAGTAACATGCATATACATAAATGCAATTAAAATTTAGGAAGATTTTAATTATCACGGTACTATAATATTAATCCAAAATTATATCTTTTGGTATGACACCTAAAATAAAAAAAGTTTAATGTTTTGCTGAAGATGCTAATATCGTTAGCGAAACAGGTATCCAGAATAAATGAAATTGATTTGGTAAGGTGGTAAAACTGTTTTTCTACTAATTAGTAAAGAATAGATAAGTCTGTTCTATTCTATAATAATAAATATACTGTTAAATTTGTATGTGTATAAAATACATGTTTCATTATTTATGATGCAGTATTTTTTTAATCAATAAAAATTAATTAAAAGAGTAAAAGGAAGATTACAGCTAAATTAAGAATAGCAGCAAATAGTCAGCACAGATAGTCCGAACAAATGTTATTCTTGTAATTATATTAAGTTTTATTATTAAAATTAAATTCATTTGACTATTTATGTTATTTTTTTTTAAATGGTTTTTTTTACAAATCTCTTAATTTTTTCTTTTGAACCACCATGGAATACCTATTTTAACTACAGCCTTAACAATTACCTTAATGAACATATTTCTGTTCCTAACACAAGTCAAAACACTAAAATCTGTATCCCACAAATTACAAAACTACAAATACAAATTACTGTTATCAAGTTCATCTAAATCCGGTAAGTAATAAAATACGTAAAATTTAAGCAATCGTTCAAAATGTCAACTAATGATGTAAAACAAAACAAAATTAATCAGCAATAACAACAACTATTCAGCCATATTGAAATTCACGTGTTTATGTTGAGCAGGGATTGCACTATTGCCGTACTTAATTATAATTTTAGAAATACTAGAGAATTGGACACAAGCTATCCCGTATTTTTGCATTCACTTGGAGATGGAAGAATGTTTTCTCTTAAGTGCTCTGATAATTAGATACATTTAGCAATGCGAAAGATTAGTATTGTGATTAGTAGCTCGCCTTTCATAAGGGAAGAGAGAGACAACGAAATACTGTATATACAAGTTAAAGAGAGCAACAACAATAAGATAAAAATTTGTATTTAGTTGCACGTCTCTTTGGTTGTCTCTGGTGGTACCGTACTACCACGACGCTCGCAGTGTCTTTCGCGGTCAAAAACCGCAAGTGTGGCGCTGTAAAATGCAATAATTGCTATGTGTTTTTAAGAATAGAAAAAGGTTTAAATGAATTAACTTGTACTAACAGGGTATACCCGAATTTTTTCAACAAAAATTGATGAAAAAGTAATTTTTTTGACCTCGTTTTTGAGCCCAAAAGTGAGCCCTAAAATCCGAGATCTCGGCTATATCGTATCGTATACGATCCATAGCTTATTTTAGATGAGACGATCCTACGAAAAGTCTCGTTGGATTGAAAATGATGAAACTAAGTTAAAGTAATTAGAATTTTCCCAATAGTGCAAATAGATGCCCAGATATCGACCTCCAAAATTTGAGATTTTTCATTTTTCTTGTATACCCGTATCGAATTTTTTCACTAAAAATTGATTTTTTTTTAATTCAAACTATAACTAGGTATAGTTACCAGCAGCTTGTTCGCATCATTTACATTACGAACACACCAGGTTATAACGGGATTCAACCAGAACTAAGGGCTACTTTCAAAAGTTGAAAAAAGTAATTCTTTGACATCGTTTTTGGGTCTAAAAATGGACCCTAAATTTGAGATCTTGGCTAATATGATAGCTATTACCCTGCGAATAGTCTCGTTAAATTCATAATGACGAAACTAAATTAAAACCGTTGAATTTTTCGCAATAGTGCAAATCGAATCGTTGAATTCGGAGGGATGAAGATAAGCCAAAACCGTTAGATTTTTCCCGATACTGCCCATAGAAGCCGAGATATCGACCTCCAAAAATTGGAATTTTCCATTTTTCGGGTATACTCCTCCGTACCGAATTTTTTCATCAAAAATTTATTTTTTTACTAGTGGCCAGTTTTGGAACGAGATGGACAACAACCAGATACCAGAATCAACGAAAAATATCCTGGTTGAAAAATCTTAGACAGTAGATCGGAATATCATTTACCGCATTATTTAGATCAGCCGTTAACAAGATCATCTGGACCAACGTGATCACTAACATCCAAATAGGATAAACACTAGAAAAAGAGGATATATTTTTTTATTAATTTAGATGCTTCAATAGAGTGACCAGCTCTCAAATACCCTGAAAAGATTACTTTTTTAGATAAAAAAACATTGCGGTAAAATTCGAGGCCATGAGAGCTATGTACAGGCTACATGTCCTTGGTATACTACAGGTGAGACATACCATGCTCAAATCTATTAGCTTGTGGTATATTTAAGTTTTCTTCCTTTGGGGAGTGACTATGTAACACCTGCGACTATCTTCTTAGACTATAATGTTATAAAATCTTCATGACTCATATAGCAGACAATGCAGGAGTGGCAGGGCTCTAATACGTGTGTTAAAAGTAAACATCTGGTACACAGATGATTGTACAATGAATGAGAAAGCTGGAGCAGGACTCCGTGGTAAAGGTCCATATACCAGTGGAGTCTACTCATTTGGGATGTTTGGAAGCTTGCTATCATCTTTCAAGCTCAGGGATTCACCGTGTTAAAACACGGATAAGAAATTCTAAATTGTGGACACCCCAATACGCTCGTTTCAACTTGCTCGGACAGCAGACCCGGCATTAAGCCTATTATTACCTAAAAGATTAGCTTCAAGCTTGTATTGGAGTATCTGCAGGTGCTAGAGGAGTTGGTAAAAGAAGGGTTCATTTTGTCTAGGTACATAGTCACTCGTTTTTTTTTGTTTTACGGAATACACTGACACAGAAGGGCAAACCTTATAATACTAGAATATTATCACGAGTAGCGCATGTGCTATGAAGATGTCTGTGGATATTCTTCTTAAAGTTCTGCAAGTTGCATTGTTCGGGAAAGACGAGCTTTGAGAGTTGATTTTACAGACTTGCACTTTTCCATAAAACGGAGTCTTAATATAGCGACATTCTAGGCGTCTGCAGATGCATATTCACGAGTCTGCGCATCTGCCAATTATTATAGATATTGCATATATACCCTCTAGGTAAAATGATACCGGCTAGTTTGAAAGAACAATAACCATAATGGTATCGATCAAAAAGAGTCAGCTCCGCGACTTTCCTTCTATGCGCCAAACAACTCAAGCTTCTAGTTACCTCTGGATTTCCGATACGTGGTTTTCTTCTGGATGGAATCAAGCAGCTTCAAAGTGTGTTTGCGTGCAAAGCTCCATATGTGAGAGTAATACGCAAGAGATAGACCAATCTGAGCCTTAAAAAGCGTTAAAAGCTGTTATATGCAGCCTTTTCACTTTAGTCCCGCTACATGATCATGCCAAGACATATTGCTTCCAACATCCACACCTAACAAGTAAACCGACGAATACAGCGGTACAGTAAGCCCGGACGTAATAAGGCTTGGGGTGGTAGAGGCAGCATTATTTGTTAATATACCTGCCCGAGTCTTAGCTGCGTTAAACTTAATTGGGTTGCACTCACCCCACTCCAAAATGATGTTAAAGTCAGCATTAATAGTTGCTATCTGACAACGCCTATGGCATTGGGTATCGGCTGAAGTCATTTCGTTGTGCGACCTAAAGGAAGAAACCAATGTACTGTCATCAGTAAACCTGTAATTTAGATTAAAGATTAAGAGACTTAAAGAAGACCTGTAAGTCTTGTGGAGAGAATCATTGATATATAACAGGAAGAGGGTAGAAGGCACCAGCCAGAATGTATGGCAGAACCTATCAAATGCCTTTGAAATATCAAGATTTATTGCACGAGATTTGCCATATTTCTCAATTCAAACATACGTGACATAGGCCAAGACACCTGTTACCAGTAGACCTGTGGTTTCGAAAACCATATTGTCGTCGCTAATGAGGTTGGTGAACTCCAGATATTTAAAATGTGCTGATTGAAGTTTCTCTATTACCTTTGCGACTGCCGGAACTTCAATTAATTGCACGGTAATTGATGAGCATCATCTTTTTTCTTTTTTTTCTTATCGGTTAATTCTGTGCAAGTTTCCAGTGTCCAGGGAAGAGACCTCTTCTAGCAATAAAGAAGCGGACTTCCTTGCTAGACTGGGATCTGCGAAACTGCTAATATAGTCCCCGAATCAACATAGCAAAATGTACATAGCTAACTAAGAGTTTGCTCAATTAATGATTCCTAAGGCATAAATATGGGTCCTCTGCTTAAGTCATCAGATAATGTTACTGCATTTAAAAAGACCCAAAATCTGACTAGTCACGGCTGTTTTAACAGGGCAGGTATTATTAACAACCCGTAGAGTGGTGTTGGTGTTAAAAACGTCAGCATTTAATTGAGACGTGTTTCGCGGATTGAGAACTTTATTTATAATTTCTGCAAAACAATCTGCCAAAACGTCTAGTTAATAAGAATACTAATAAGTGATTTATTCAGGATGGTCTATAGATGATGAACCAGCTATTAAATATGAAAGCAGAGAACCATATCTTACCTCCTTGATCACCTTATCTAAACTTGTTAGACTTTTTTTACTGGAAAATTAAATTACCTAGATATGACTATGTATAAGCAGGCTTGTCTATTGAATATACAATAAAAGTTATTTAAAACAAGAACATGTTTTTTAAAAGTGTTCTTTAGCGACGTATAATCTAATAGCATGGAGTTGTATAATATATTATGTGTCGAAGAATAAATAAAAACTCAATCTGTAATGATGCATTTTTTGATAATATATTTTATAATTGATACATCTGAAAGAAAAGCATTACTAGAATTGTTTTATTTATTGTATTATATTTAGAGTGACAAATAATTATTATTTTAAATGTTTTGATACAATCTACCATACTAAAGGCAATCTACATACTATTAACAATAAGGTAATTTTATTTTTTTCCCTGGGATTTTCCTTTTTTTCCTAAAAAAAAAATTAAAATTAAAATATTTAAACTAAAAATACGTACGCACAAAAAAACAAATATGAAAATGAAAATAACTAAAATTATCAGTACAAACCTTTTTTTCCTCTCCTTTTGGATTTTTTCTCTCTATATGCTCTCCAGGCCCTCTGAATGACCTTGGCAGACCTATTGACCAATATTTTATAAGCAATCTCCTGACAAGTTTTCTCTTCTTCCTTTTTCTTTTCAGCCATTAAAGTTATAAACAAATCTTCTTGTTCACATAATTTGCGTTCTAAGTCATCCATAGCAGCTTTTTCACTATCGTAACTATAAATAAATGTAGAAATTTGCATATAGTATATAATAACGAAAACGATAATAATGAGACTTAAAATAATAATAATAATATTAAGTAGACATAGAACAAACCTGCCTTCTAAAGCGGGCGACAATATTATAAATCATTTAACACAGTTTTCTATAGATAAGATCAAAATTTGAGTAAATTTATTAATGCCTGATCATAACTGTTAATATCACAGTAAATATAGCTCTTGGACATAAAATCCCAAAGTTCAGTGAAATATCAGAATCATTTTCTAAACCTTTCTTTTCGAAAATAGCATAGGATCAACAAGTGGTCAAGTCAGTGTATAAGATGCCTTTAGATAAAATCACTACTATCTTAACAGATACTTTTTTAACCATCTTAGATAGAAAAAAGGGTCGCCCCAATAAAAGTAAACCTCGTCTAGTAGACGCTATTGGAGCATGTTAATTTTATGACGCGCGCAAACCCCTTCAGCGTTGATTCACAATATCTTTAGTCAGCTTATTAACTTTTTTAATCATTTGAAACTTAAAAGAAAAAACTTGTTAAAAAGTTTTGGCAAGAGGCGTGTCATCAAAGCCATTACCAAGCCATGAATCTTGATTGGTATATTTGAAGATAAATTCAGAAGAATGTTAAAATATTTAGGAGTACATAAAACCGTACAAATCTTCTCAGATTCAATCTGACACAGTTGTAATGACATTTTGACCAAACCAATATTGAAAACGCAGCATCAGTCGGTTGCCAGCGACCTATTTATTTATGCGGGCCCGTTGTATAGGTCTAAAACCTCTATGTATCTATTAATATATTCATCCTAGACATCCACAAAATTTCTTATGACATGCTGTGGAAGTTTTAGAAGCCATTTTAGCAAGTTGGTCTTAAGATAGGAGTGGCAACGCCTTCAATACCATATGTTCTTCGTCATTTCGGAATAACACAAGCGGGCACACAGCACGACGTCTCTAGAGACCCATGGAAGGTTAGCGAATCTTCCGAAGAGTGTTCTGCCGAGTATATAAGGAGCCGCGTCATCGCTGAGAAGTCGACAGTTCAGTTCGGAATATTGGCGCGATGTTTAAATCGGACATAAATAGTAGTAAATAAATACGGTGTATATAACAATTTCTAATAATCGTAAGTGATCGTATTTAGTAGTGTAAGTGTGGAAATAAATCAGTTATATATTTTTGTGCATCGATTCTTTTAATTTACACCTAACGAACGGGTAAAAACGCTACATTGTGTCAGGTGTGGGGTGTCAATTGAACGTTAGTCAACTGGACATTTGTGAAAAATTAATAATAGTGAAATAATTTGAAAGGAACTAAAGGTAGATTCATAAATTCCATACGGTATGCAGTAAGAAGTAACACATAAGAAGTAACAAGTAAGCTCCATGCAGTAAGGCTCGTGCGAATTTATAATATAAAAACGTAAAGAAGTGAAAAAACGTAGCAAAATTCATCCTTTCTTTCTGAGTATTTTCCTCTCTGAAATCCCTACTAGCCTACCCCTTTTGATTGGTTATTTTGGCAAAAATTGATGATTACGATTCCGTAAGAAGTATGACGCAAGAAATGAAATTGGACCATATCATGCATCTTACTTCTTACGGCTTGCGGCATACGGCAAAATATGAGTAGCTCCATTTGAATATAAGTAGTTTATTTTCCTTGCATCATACGTGTTACTTCTTACTGCTTACCGTACGGAATTTATGAACCAGGCTTTAAGTGCGTGAAAATGCCAAAGCTGGTGGACTTAAAAATTGCTGAGCTGAAAAGAGAGCTGAAGGAAAGGGATTGCAAAACGACGGGAAATAAAGCGAACTTGCGGAAGCGGCTTTGTTTTTGCTAGTTTCGCCAACCTCGAAGTGAAGTTGCAAGAATATTCTGCCAACCTGAAAGCTAAATTTTCATAAAATCCTGCCAAACTGAAAGAAAACTTTGCCACACGAAGAGAAAATTATGCCAGTTTGAAAGAAAAAATGTGGGAAAACAAGAAGAATTTTCCAGAATTTCTTACTTACTTACTTAATTACTGGAAAAGTGGATTTTTTTTATTGATGGAGAACAGGGTTTAGTCAGTTCAAAACAGAATCGTAACATTGGACTTCAACACTATCGATGAGCTGCCCTATAGATTTTCAGCAGTAGACAATAAGAACGAAGTTTGTAGCAATACTGAATCTGGTAGGCTGATGCGACCTCAATTTAAAATCAAATTGGAATACATCATGGAATATTTGTCAGCGTCAGTTTAAGGCGGCTGAAAAAGCAAATGGTTGGTTATTCAGGGAGAAGGCAACTTTTCTTTATGTTTGTCTTAAGAGAAGAAGCTGTTGCCACTCTGCAAAAAATGTCTTCCGAAGAACAAGAACTCATTAACGACCCCCTGAGGCATATGGAAATGCGTTAGGTGCCAAAAGTCAGGTCCTTGCCAGAATTGAAAGTTTTTAAATTGCACATTCGGTTCGACTGGCATTTCAAGATGTACAGAAAAGGATCATTGAATATTTGGCAGTTGAAGCATTCCTGGATGGGCTCCGCGATGGCAAAATGAGATAGTACCTACTACTAGTACATCCACCTAAGCTCGTAGATGAACTAACTAGAGCTCTTGAATTTGAAGCTTTCAGGAACATTAACAAGAGCCATTCTTGTGTCCGGCAAGTAATCCCAGGAGAGGACGACATTAAGTAATCCGTCAAGCACATGTTAAGGAAGGCGACTGGAGATTGTACCCGCTAGGACTGGAAGTTAACCTGATGCCGCAGTGCAAGCAAGTTACCTAGAGGGTAGTGGGTAGCCAGGCGCTAAACAACCCTCCAAATAACCCGTAAGGTATGTTTCCGACAAGCGGTATTAACCAGAACAGCCGCACTGCGATCTCCCACCAACTTAAGCAGCGTAGCAACTCGCCAAGCAAGCCGCCTGAGTATCAGACATGTTGGATATTTTCAACCAGGCGCGAGGTAGTGTTTGTTAGTAAAATAGAGGAAAAATTAATTGCGGCTGTTTTTAAATGCAAACCTATATGGGACCCAGCAGACGAATTAAGAAAAAACTCAAAAATGTAGGGGCATGATTTTAAACTCACTCACGGGATCTACAATTTACGACTGAACTTGATTAAATTGGTCATTGTAATAATATAGTGTGTGTAAGAACTAGTGCGTCCAAGATATATTACTCTCTAGTCTCCACCCACTAATCTTCACCCTCCACCCGACTAAAGTGGGGCTCGGCTTTAGAGTGTTGAGTAAAGCAGGTAATATAAATATACACCCTCCAAAAGGCACTAGTTCCACTTCTGATAAACTAACTTCATTCTCGTCGATGATACTTGGTTAAACGAGGACCTTATAAGAGACCAAGATGAAGATCCCGATAGTCCTAACCTGCATAAAAAACCAAAGAAAGCCAACTTGGGAAGAAGTTGCCAAGTATTCTCCTAATGTCAAGTACTATTGGACACAATATTCGGGAGTTCCACCCGAATATTTCCCGTGCCTAAATTTTAAAAGCTAAAGGAAAGATTTTACTGAGTTAATAGCAACGTCTACCTTGCTATTGACTAAGTAAAATCTGTACAGATCAAAATTAGAGACTGATGTGAAAAATACGTTATATATGCGGCAAGTAGTAGGCCGCAGAGGAAGCAGAAGGCTTTGATACGTCAGTACAACATAGAACGCTTTTTCTTTTAAAAGTTTTCGCCGCTGCCGGTCGTTTTTCGAATCAGAAGCGGGGATTAACTACATTTTGGCCTTTTACGCTTTAGCAAATGGGTTGAGGCGTGCCCTCTACCAAATTAAAAAGCCTCTTCTATTACTGATGTCTTAATAAAAGAGTGGATCTGTCGATTTTGTGTACGTTTGGAGCTATATTCGGGCCAAGGACAAACATTTTAAATCCAGCTTGATCCAGAACATCTGTAGGACGCTTGAATCAAGAAAAGCTGCTGCAGTACTTACACTCGTAGTCAAATGGTATGGTGGAACGAATGAATAAAACCATTACTCGGTTTTTGGCGAAAGTGATCTCTAGCCAGTAATATCAGTGAGGACTATGTCAGTGAGCTGTGTAGAAGAATGGATGATATTCGTAATCAAGTGCGCATTTTCAAGATACCTGCGATCGGATGAAGGACAATGCCAATGCCACGAAGACTCTCGATGAATTCATGGCCCATCATTCTAATGGCCGAAAGAGTCGGTATGGTGTGATCTATGAATTGCAGCAAGACCTATTTACTGCTTCAGCTAAGTATGCTCTGGCACATTGTGTGGCTAAGAATTTACGAAGTTATGGAGGATTAGCTGAGGTTTTCCGTAGAAAGTTTAAAAAGATCGAAGAACTGCGTCGATATAACCTGGGCAAGCACTTAACACACCCGATGGAACGATTGGAAGAAAGATTTCCTACCTGCTTACCAAAGAGGCGTCACACCAGAAGCCACCTTATAAGGACGTTTGGGACGCTTTGTGTTCTCTAAAGAAGAAGTTGCTTGCTGAGGATCTGAGAAGCCTAGCGAATCCCAAACTCGCATGCAGACTCGATAACCTGGACTGGAGAATGATTTGCAGCATGTTAGAAGTGGTCTTCAGGTCTAGAGGCGTGCAAGTTCTGGTATGCTGTTATACTTCCCAACGGCGTTCTCTGAAGAAAACCGTTGATGGTTATTTCCACAAAGAGGAATCTAGTGCCAATATCGACATTCAACATCAACTGGATGACTTTAGGGACGAGCAGTATAACGGTATTGGCATCCGTGTTCTGCCGAGTATATAAGAAGATGCAGCGCTGCTGGGAAGTCAGTTGAAACTTCAGTTGAAGTTCAGTTCGGAATATTGGCGCAATATTTAAATCAGACATAAATAGTAGGAAGTAAATACGGTGTAAATAAATATCTCTAGTAGTCGTAAGTGATTCTATTTAGTAGTGTAAGTATGTAAGTAAATCAGTTGGCTATCTGACAAATCAGTTTTTGTGCACCGAGTATTTTCATTTAACACCTAACGAAGAGTAAAAATGCTGCATTAATAATTTATTTGCAGCACAATATTAGTGAAGGTGTATGTACTGATACATCTGCCTCAATTTATGAGGCAGGGATTATCATATTCGAACCTCGGTGATTAATAGGCATATAAGTTCATTCACAACAGTAGAAAATTAAATACTAAAACTTGAATTCAAATAACATGTGTAGTAGAACACTGAAAATAATTAATTATAGCAAACAATGTTATAATTAATTAGGCGTATAGAGATTTTTATTATTACTTAAGCACGATTAACAAGTTACTGGCTTTTATATAGTTAACCATTATAACCCTCTTCTTACGTTAAGTCGTATAAGTAAAGATTTCACGGTATTTTTTAAGGAATACCAAAATATCCACGCATTAACATGCAACAAACATTAAAAGCGTGAAGCTAAAGAGAGAACGATAATGCTTCATCAATGTTGATTCCCACTTGTGCTTGTGATTAAGAAAGGATAGGCAATATATGCGATCTCTACGTTCAATTTGTATTGAACTGTAGTAGTGGAAATGGATGAAACATCTTGTTCTCTTTTCATTTTGTAACTTGGACTTGTTATTGCAAGTTAATACATTGATTTCCACACCCAAAACCTTTATTGGCCAAGCCGGTGTAGTATTATAATTCTTACTGGGCTTTAAGATATTCGTATTCAAATTGTTTTTCACTTATATCATGATCATATTTTGCCAGCCAGTTCTGTAGCTCGACTTGCGTTCTAGTAGTCTTGGCTCTTAAGTGTTTTTCTTTAAGTAAATGCTCCTTTAATACCATTTCGTACTGTGTTATTGTAGCTCTGACTTGAACTTCCAATAAAGCTTGATTTTCTTGGCTTTTTTCACTCTGCTGCATTAGTTTTATTTCTGAGTCATAACTAAAATATAAAAAAGGTGATTTATATCGTTACTAAAATCTAATGGGATTGTCAGTATTTCTAATATTTCTATAAACTAAAACACTATTAAAATACAACATAGCATTTAATAATTTGGTGTAAATATAATGCTTTATTGTCAAAAAATTTTTACAATTTGTAGACAAAGCCTAAGTAAAAATAAGAAAATTCGGAACATAGAAAAATACAATAAAAAATACACATTGAAAGAAAACAAACACACAAAAGTTTATAGAATTTAACAAAATTGTATGAGGTCAAAATACAAACAAAAAATTAATAAATAAATTAGTAAATAAATAAAAAAACAAAAACCAATATACACTAAAATGTATACAAAGTCAAATGGTAAACAAATCAAGTATAAATAGCAACACATGGGCGTACAATACAATATTTAAAATATTTAAAAAAAGAAAAAAAAGGAAAGTTTTTTATTTAAGTATTTTGATTTGTGTGTGGGAAATTAAATTTAAGAATGAATAAAAAAGTCTTTTACTGCATACAAGGCTCTCTCCAGTAGGTACGATTTTAATGCTTTATGAAATGAGGGAAAGGAAGGTATGAACTTTATTTTTAATGGCAGATGATTGTGCATTTTTTCGCATTATACAAAATCGATTGTTTGACTAGGTCTGAGCGAGGGGTTGGAAGATAAAGATCATGTTCTGCGTTCCTTAGTGAGTTACTGCGAAGTGGCTCTTCTGAAGTAGCTGTAACGTGCTTAGGATTAAACAAATAGTAACGAACAGCTCTTTTTTGAAGCTTAAAAATATGCTCAAATTGAATGATGGTTGTTCAAGTGTGTACTCTAGACACAGTATTAAAAAGAGAAAACATAGCATCATTTGTGCAATTAGTCAAAAGTCCAAACTGATGAGGAGTGAGATTTTATATTTGGACAGAAACGGTAGGAGCCTTTTTTTAACTAATCGTTCAATGATTTTCGACAGCGTGGAGAGAAGTGCAATTGGGCGATAGTTCGAAGCTTCCTGTTTATCTCCTCCTTTATGCAAGGGAATAATTATCGCAGACTTAAGACAGTTCGGAAAAACTACATTTTGGAATGACAGGCTAATAAGAGTAGCAAGATGATTTAAAGTGCATTCCGGCAGGTTTGCAAATATTTTTAGTGTTAGTCCATCAGTTCCCGATGAAGATTTGTTTTTAATGTCTTTAATTGTACTGCTAAGCTCTGCTGGTTAGGCTGTACGGTGAAGTAGAGATGTTGCTAGATGTGGGAGCCTTATTTCTTAAATCATTTACAATAAACCACGTTTGTTTGGCAAGATTACCGGAGTTAACCAACCTCCTAATATGTTAAATGTCCTTGGCACCCTTTATAATCTTATGGTAAACTTTTCTGTAGAGTTTTACTTAATTAAGAGACATAGGCTTATCGTGGGCCAAGGTTTATGTTTTTAATATTTGGCAGGCTTAAGAGGAAAAGATTTAAATGCTAAACCAGAGAAGAGAAGTATCAATATAAAAGAAGAGAATTCGATATCAATATCGCCAGAGAGAATATTCAAGTCAGTTGTTAGACAGAGGTTCTTCAAATTTAGAAAATTTTTGTAAGAAAAAATGCGGCTCAATTTTCGTGAGGGATTTTTGCATGTGTTTGAAGCACAAAGTTTGTTAATACTGTTTCATGGTCTACTATATCAAATGAGTCGAAAATCTACTGGGGAGATTCTTGAGCATTGAGCATTGATTCATGAGATCATAATTCTTATGATAGATAATAGAAAATTCAAATACTTTTTCCGAGAGCAGATTATCAAACTTGGTAACTATTAAAAAATCGTTGTTAGTAGATATTTTTATAGTACCTTCATGAGATAAGTTACTTCTATTAAACGTTGTATAACCCCAAGAAATTTGGATGAATTGCGCAACAACATAGTAAACATTTTCAACCAAATTACACCGCGAATGCTACAAAACACGTTCGGCAACTTATTTCTCCGTCTACATTTGTCTTCCGAGCAAAATGGGGGTCATATTCAGCAGCTAAATTATTAGTTATACATTAAAATTAATTTCTTCAATTGTTTGTTGTTAAAATTGTTGTAAATAGTTGTAATTCAATACATAGAATAAATACTTTTTATAGACATGGCAATAGCGCAAATTATTTAATTTTGATCATGCCAAAGCGATACATAGGCAATTACCAGAAAATGTTCATCAATCACCAAATATGTATTGCAGGAAAATTTTCAAAAAGATGTCATTTACTAAAATTGGCTCTGTAAAAAAAAATTATGAATTTAAGACAATTTATACATTTTCGGAAAGGGGATTTAACAGGCTTTCATGTGAAATTAAAAAGTACAGGGTGTTATATTTAAAATTTTTGACAAATCGGCCTTTGAAAATCATCAATTTTTTTCCTCCTATTTCAGGTAAATTTTGAAACTTGGCAACACTGTCAAAAAAAAAAACTTTAAAAATATTGATGAAGTTCTGTGAAAACCGCACATTGTTTCATTTTCCGTTCTCGACTTATAAGTTGTTAAAATGTGTCAGGTTATAGATGGAAACCCTGTATTTAGTAAATGCAGAAGCTGATAGAAAATTAAAAGCATAGATGTTTGAGAAGAAATAGGACATCCATAAATAAATTTAAAAAAATCAAAAGGAAAACTCTATCATATCTAACGGAGAGTAAGACAAAACTAGTTCTAAACTGAGTTCAAAGATTATTTACTAGATATACACCTTTGTCGTATTTAATTTAATAAAAATATATGTACTTCCTTAGTCTATATTCCTATAGGAAAACAAAAAAAAGAAAGTGAGAAAGTACGGACAGAAGTAAATGAATAAGGTAGCTTTAATAATATCCTAATAACTAGATGCGCATGATTTCAGGATGCGTAATGATGGACAATGAAACATCGGATCGAGCTATGAAGGAAGCTACAAAAACAGCATTTGCTGGACAATTAAAATAGAGCGCAGTCTAGAAATTCACAGTTAATAAAAGAAATACAAAAAATCAAGAATTTTATGATCCATTTTTAGGGTCTGGGAGACTGCGAGATTTATGGAGGCTACTAAGCGATACAGAGTAATGTCATGCTCTAATAATGCCGATAGAAATAAAAAGCTCTTGCGAAATAGGCTACTATATACTAGACTAAGAACGGGATTGTTTTTATATTCCTAATACAGCCTGTAAAAACTTTTCAAGCTTTCGAGACAATAATTAACACGCCTTCCCTCTTTACAACTTGTAGGTGTCGTTGCTTAATTAATATAATTTTATTTCATATATCTTTCCTCCATTTACAGAAAAAATGTTTTATCTTATGTATTCGTTCAAATAAACATCGCTACTTACATCTTTTTTTCAATTCTAGTTCGGACCTCTGCTCGAATGGAAGCAATTTTATTATTATACTTTTCTAAGACTTCAATATTTTTCTGCAGCTCATTTCCAAGGTCATTTCTTTGAGTTTCTAGTTGTGTTTTAAGATCTAAAATTGTAAAAATGCATCAACATTTCTTAATAACTGACTTATAATATTGAAAATTGATTAGTAATATTAAAGCATAAACTCATTTTTACTATATAGTACGCGGTATAAGGAGTATAAGTAGGAGAAATCATAAAAAAAGGTATTATGGAAATTTTATTTAGATTTAATGTGTATACCCTGGAATAATATATATAACATAAAAGATATTGATAGTAAGGTAGCTTTCATAAATGAAAATAATAATCAGCAGGAGAAATTTCAATACTTTTTCTGCTGCTACAGCTTCGGTAAATTGGAATGCACTTGAAACGGCTTCTGACCCACTTACTTTATTTTTTCAAGTTCTGTGTGATAAGATCACGGGTGATAAGATCAGTGCTTTCCTAAAATGAGACTTAAAACTAAGAAATGAAAACCATGGGTTTTATTCCAATTTCAGCTAAAAACCTCCGTTTTTTGACTAAATTGTGTAAATATACCACAAATGAAAATATCCTTGTATATCATCAGAAATACCGTAGTCTGTACAGAAAGATAATTAAAGCAGCAAAATCTAATTATTATAGGGATCGCTTAAATATGTCATCAAATAGGCAAACAGAGTGTTGGTCGATTATTAATGATTTTAGACATTGCCATAGAAAAGTATCTGAACCGGAGTTAAGACCTGGCATTTTAAGCGACTATTATTGTGATATACCTAATATCTTGCTCAATGGCATTCTTAGTAACATTGATTGAATCCCTTACACTATCTTCTACAAGTGTCGGTTGAGCATTCATTTTTCTTTCATCCTGTCGATCTTACTGAAGTAAAAAATTAAATCAAACGCCTAAAGAACCATAAATTATCTGGAGCTAATGGGATATCTTCGAGGTTGTTACTCTTTTTGCCTGATTTAGCCTTAAATGCTTTAGTTTCTGCCATAAACAATTCTTTACATGTTGGCATTTTTCCTTCATGTTTAAAAGAGGCAGTGGCTATCCCTCTTCATAAGGGTGGAAATTTGGATCAGCCTTGTAATTTTCGTCCCATTTCTATTTTGTCTACCCTCTCTAAGATAGTTAAAAAACTTGCAAAAAGCAGAATTTTGTCCTTTTTACATCATAATGCTATTTTGTCTGCAAATCAGTTTGGATTTCAAGCCGGTAAAGGGATTCATGATGCTGTTTTTAGCTTTTTGGAGAGCGTCTATGTGTCCTTAAATTCTGGAGAGTCATCGGCGGCAGTGTTTTGTGATCTATCCAAAGCATTGGACTGTTTGGATCATGGAATACTGTTATCTAAGCTCGATAAATATGGTTTTAGGGGCGTAGCATTGCGATGGCTTGAGTCCTATCTATCAAATCGTACTTAGAAGGTTACAGTGTCTGGGCGTTTGTCTGCTTCTAGATCCCTAAAATGCGGCGTTCCCCAGGGTTCAGTGTTAGGACAACTGTTATTTTTACTGTATGTGGATGACTTGAGTTCAATGAAACTGCAGGGCAAGGTGGTTCAGTTTGCTGATGATACCACCATACTATGGAGCCATAAAAATTCTGATTATATTAAGACTTGTATCCTTGAAGACCTCCAGATTTTATTAGGGTGGTGTGCTTCCAACAGGCTCGTGTTTAATGTAAGAAAGACGTCTATTATGGGCTTTAAGTGCGATGTTCAGGGTCTGATGTTTGACGGAAATTCCCTCTTGTAGAATAAAGAGTGCTGCAAGTTCCTAGGAATTACCATTAATGGTCGCCTTCGGTTTGAAGATGATATTCTACATTTAGCTGGGAAATTATCTTCTGGATGTTTTGCAGTAAGAATGGCAAAACAAGAGCTGGGAGGGGTGGTTGCACGTTCAGTGTACTTTTCACTTATTGAATCTCATATTCGGTATGGCTTGCCTTTTTGGGATTTAACCAATAAGGGGTTACTTAACATTATCTTTGTTATTAAAAAAAAACAGTTAGATACCTGTGTTCTGCTAAGTTAAGAGATTCTTGCAAACCCCTCTTCATTTCTAAAAAAATTTTAACTCTTTTTTCACTCTTTATCTTAGAAACAGCTGCTCTTATTCACAAAATTCCCAAACTACCCTCTGACACTGGCCATTTGACTCGTCGTGTAAATGATGTTCCCCTACCTATTCCTACGTCTTCCCTTACCAAAAACTCATTAATTTACATAAGTAAAAAAATTTACAATCATGTTCCTCTATGTGTTAGACATATATCGGATATTAAGAAATTTAAAAGAGAATTAAAGACGCTTTTATTGGCTAAGGCATATTATAACCTGGATGACTTTTTTAATGATAGGTTTTAACCTTGGACATGTTGGAAAGTTTTTTTTTTCCTTTTTTCTTCTCTAGTTTTGTCAACAAGTTTACCTTTATTTAGTAATTGATTGTTTTATTTAGTTATCTTTAATTCAAGTATATTCAAAAAGTTTTGTCTTCTTGTGTTAAATTTTCTTCATTGTTTTGTCAATTTTTGAAATAGTATTTTTGTTTTGTTTTTTCAGCTTGTAGGATGCTTGTACACAAGATTATTCTTACGTAATATAGCACATTTTCTTTCTTTCCTTCTTTCTAATCTTATTAGATTTACATGTACCATATATTACACGTCGAATTACTAAAAAATATGCTCCATGGTTTAATTGCTGATAGTCTTAGAGCTATTAAAAAAGATAGGGATAGGGCACTCTCAAAGTATTAAGAAAACAAGGCTGACTGGATAAACTATGAAAGTTTTAGAAAAATTTTTACTACATCTATCAGAACAGAGGAGAAAATGTTCTTTTTCCATAAGTTTGATAACTAAAATCCTAAAGATCTTTGGGCCCATATAAAAAAATTTAAATATAAGCTTTAATAGAAACAACAGTATTCTAGAAGACTTAAACTTAAAAGGCAAATGTTAAAACTGTTAATACGCATATTTTAAATTCAGTGCCCACTCTTGTTTTTTTTTTATTATTAAATTTACAGGAATACCCATTTTACAAAATAAATGTACGAAATAGATTATTACATAATAGATAAGTTAACCTAGTGAGTATATATATATCTAAGAACTGAGTTGACACCATTACAGCCATAGTCTGCTCAGGCTATTCTTAAAAACGGACAGTGAACTACTACATGAATCAATGTGATAAGCGTTTAAGACACTCATCAGAGATCTATCGATAGGAAAAAAGCCGGTTATATTCAGTTCTGTGCATGGGAACATGATAAAGGTCAAAATTGCATAGAGTTCTAATTGAAACATTGAGAGCCACTTTAGAAAGAAGGTCTGGAGCATTAATCATGCCATTAACCAGCTTAAAGACAAAACAAAGATCAGCGTTCACACGCCTTTTGACCAATGTATCTAGGTTAAGTCTTACTCTCATGTCCTCACGATGGTACTCGTCAAAGCTAATGCCCATTCTAAATGCAGCACACCGTAAAAATCCATCTTGCACTCTATCAATCATATCTATTGAATTCTGATATAGAGGAGAACACACTACTGAAGCGAATTCAAGATTAGATCTAACCAGTGAGACATAAAGAAGTCTATAGGCTTGCAGAGAGAGATGTGAACTATACCCGTTTACAGCACCCAACACTCTAAGTCCCTTTAAAGTTATTTTAGAGATGTGATGGACAAATCTCAGATGCTCATCGAACCACACGCCCAAATCCTTGACTACATTCACATACTGCAAGGACTTACCAAGGATACTATATGTAGAATTGAATCTCTTCGAACCTCTATGAAATGATATGTAGCAGCACTTGGAAATATTGAGCCTCAATCCGTTCATCACTGACCACTCACACAAAGCATCAAGGTCTTCCTGAAGTTTGGCTATATCATTCACCTGCTTAATCTGCATGTAGAGCTTCAGGTCATCAGCAAACATACTTACAGAACTATGATTGATCACATAAACAATATCATTGACAAATAGATTGAAGAGCAGAGGGGCACAATGAGGTTCCTGAGGAACCCCTGAGACTACATTAGTAGGTGCAGAAGTACAACCATGCACCTTCACACTCTGAGTGCTTCCTATCAGAAAACTCTTTAGCCATTTTAAGAGGGAGTCATGAAAACCAGCACTTTCCAACTTGGCCAGCGAGAGACCAAAGTTCACCCTGTCGAAGGCCTTGGAGAAGTCGGTATAGACCGCTTCAGTCTAAACCCCCCTCTACAAAGCCCCCAACAGATCACACTCGTATTGAACCAAACTGCTGGTTGTGGATTTCCCAGAAGAGAGTCCTGACTGTTTTTCACTAATGATTCCTTTGCATTGCTATGTTAGCTGACCGCAAACCAAACTATCAAATAATTTGGCTAATGAGTTTTGAATACATACTCCACGATAACTGGCAATATTTATCCCCCCTATTGCCACCCTTAAATATCGGCATGATGAAACTGTGCTCTTGCGGAAAATGTTAAAGAATTACAATTTTATAACCAAAATAATTATCTATCAAGATTTATTTTTCATCCAATTAATGATATTCAAGTACTTAAGATTATATCGCTGGTTAAAACTACAGCCACTGGAGTAGACGGTATACATTTTTTGTCTTTGAAATAATGCATTCCATTTATCCTATCCTATATAACACATGTTATTAACTACGCCATTATAGAAGGTGTATTTCCGAACATGTGGAAAAAAGCACTTGTTATTCCACTACCAAAAAATATCATGCAACTGCGTCCTATCAGTATTTTACCTATGCTTTCTAAGATTTTAGAAAAGGCACTATACAATCAATTAAGTGAATATCTTTTCTTAAAAAAAATAATCCCTTTGATTCATTATTCATTCATGATTAACATATTTTTCTGTAATGTCTTTTTTGTTGTAATGTCTTTTTAAGATTTTCTCCACTCTACCAAATGATCGGTCCACAGGAAGAAAGCTATGCCCTCGAACTGGAAAAGTTATTACCACTTCTTTTAAATGATCTGGGGATTTGTTATTAAGCCAATATATTAGCCTATGAATAATATGCGAATTCTTATTCTGCACCCCACATCTATCGCAGAATAGTCTGAGAAGATGTATTCCTTCATAATTTAAGTTTTGAAGATGACTGAACAATGCAGAGCCAATTTGAATAGCTCCTCCCCCCGCCAGATCTTCTATCCAGACATAGAATATCCGATGCCGCAAACTCGTTGGCAAGACATGGGGGCTAAAACCGAAAATGGTATACTGGATCTACCAAACAGTCATTAAGCCCATCATCACATACGCTTCGCTGGTATGGTGGCCGAAGACCGCACAGACCAAATTAAACAAAGTCCAAAGGCTGATATGTCTAGGAATAACCGGGGCAATGTCTACTTGTCCTACCACAGCCTTAGAGACACTGCTAAACATGCCTCCACTTCACATAAGCGTGAAAAAAGAGGCAATTAACAGTGCTCACAGGCTTTTCCAAACCGGCAAATTCAAGCCTGGGGATTTAAGTGGTCACCTGCGCATCCTCGAAGAAATTAAACTGGAAAATGCCAGCAAACCACGTGACCACATAACGGCCATGCTGGACCTAAAAATTCCATGCGAAGTGATCATAGATGATCGCCAATCATGGGAGAACTAAAAGCCGACAATGCATCGCTATGGTACACAGACGGTTCCAAACTAACAGAAGGAGCAGGACTGGGCGTGTCAGGCCCTAACATTAAGATCTCAAAGTCACTGGGCAAATACCCTAACATCTTTCAAGGTGAAGTGCTTGCCATAGACATATGTGCAGAAGAGTGCATCAACCAAGGCCTCCAAAGAAAACACATATTTATACTATCAGACAGCCAAGCTGCTCTAAAGGCCCTGAAAGCTTTTAAATGTGATTCAAAGCTAGTCTGGGAGTGCAAACAAACCCTAAAGCGCCTTACAACAAACAATCAAGTAACACTAATGTGGCTACTTGGCCACCGGGGTATAGAGGGGAACGAAGAAGCCGATCGCCTTGCAAAAAAAGGGGGTCAAACACCATACTATGGTCCAGAACCATACTGTGGTTTAATGAAGACCCACATCACCGAAGACCTAAACAGGTGGGAAAAAGAACAATTGCTGTCGCACTGGAGAAGAGCACCAGGACTAAGACAGGCAAAAAAGTTTATAACCACTTCTAGAAAAAGAGCTGAACAGCTCCTAGACATAAACAGATCAGACATCAGAACAGCAGTCGGACTCCTAACCGGTCATTGCCCAGTGAAATATCACCTAAAGGCAATAGGTATAACAGAGGACGACCAATGTAGATTCTGCAGCAATGCCACAGAAACAGCAGAACACCTGCTCTGTGAATGCCCGACCCAACTCTGCAAGAGACTCAAGTACCTGGAAGGGGTACAACCAACACCTCAAGAAGTGGGACAACTACCTCCCAAAAATATAGCTTTGTACGGCAGAAGTCAAAGACTTTTTGAGACAAACTAAGACAAGTAGAGTTATGCACAAAATATCTCACAGGTAGCAGTGCTGAGCGGCGGATCAGCCGAAACGACTCCCTTCTCAATCTACAATCTAGAATATCCGATCACGAGAAGTCATAGTCGAAACAAAAGGTTAAGCTGTTGTCCGGATTTTCTTTGGAAGTTCATGAAAAGTGCTCTTTTGTGAACGCAATATTCCATAATAAAGTTTTGTCTTGTCTCAATGTCTTTTGTGTGTTTCACTTGCTCTTTTAACCTGGTCACTTGGAACATACATCTGATGCAGGAGATGAAAATCCAACATTAAAAAATATGTTTTTAAACATATCGTAACTTACATGGTCTTCTGGATCACATTGCCTGTTATACGTTTTGTGCAACTTTGCCACAGAAAAACTTACAGAAAGGTATATACAATTTGATTTCTTTCTATTATAGTGACTTTCTTTACCTCGCAAGTTACTAATAAATTTTTGTACTTTTTCTTTCTTTAAAGTAGTTTTCTTAGATACTCTATCAACTCCCCTTTTCTCCCTTAGAACACCTCCTTCCATCAAAACTTTTGTGACGGTGATTAATCTATGTTTAGTTACGCCAAAAACAGTAGAGAAAAATATTTTAGAAACCCTAACCATTTTTTTATTAGACTTTAACATATAAAAACGGTTGTGCTCCTTTCTTTTATTTCTCTATCTTGTCTGCGTAATTTATGTCGCAAAACAGATATATAATTACATAAAAACATATTCTATTGGACTTTTTCTTTATTGTTATAGAACTGTTTTCGGTGTTTTAATATATCCTCCATACTCAGTTTACTGCATTCTTATCATCATGGCGACAAGGACGTGTAAGACCTTACAATTGGGATCACGATCTAAATACCTAAATTACATAAAAATGCTAATTGATTCCTATTGGTTCCTAGTATGCTTTTAAGAAGCATCTAACCTTACTTCTGCTTCTTACGCACTTCTCATTTGCTTTCGCGACATTTTCTTTTTCTACTTCCATGACTTCCTTCCTTAATAAGTCTATTTTCTCATTCATAAAATACAAAATTCAACTTAAAACACTAAAAGAACACTTTTATTTGACTAGTCTGACAGGAGTTAAAAGCGCGTGGGATTATAACTCAACGTCCAAACAACAACGACTAGAATAGATAATGAAAAGTGCAATAGAATACGCACAACTTGTTTATTTGAATATATCCGCTTTTGTAATCAAAATTTGAATATTTCCAGTTTTGCTCCAAATGTTGAAGTTTACTTAACGTTTTAAATGGGATTTATTCGGTTTTGCTTCCAAACAAATAAATGTACATATAGAAATAATAACAAAGAGCCAAAAACCGTCAAAAAACGATTTTCGGTTAAAATTGGATATATTGGTTTTGCACCCAACCTCCTCAGTTAACCTCAGCATAACACACTGCAAACAGCGATATCTCGAAGTTCCCTTTCCGGCCCCAACTGTCGAATAGGTGGCGCTTCGATATTATGAAGGCATTTACTACAATCTTGCACACAGCCATCAAATTTTCCATCCCTATCAATTTTGCAATGAGCCGTTATCCGTGATTGCCGCACCGGCATGGGTTCGTTTGGATATTCAAAAGCAAATCTACCGACAATATCCGCGGCTGAATTACCCGAATAAAACCAATTTATAATTTGTGTTTTTTGCTCAACAGTATAAGTAGACATGTTTTTTTTTTATTAACAAGCAACAGAATTAACCAGTACCTAAGTCACGCTCAGTCAGCGGTCGAAAGTAAGATGATCCCGACTCGACAAAGACAAAATCAAGCCGCCAAACTTGTTTTTATCGCACCAATCAGAGTCGTTCGTGCCCGATAATTATATGGAAGGGCGCAACTACATGTAAATCCTGGGACCGGTCGTCGCTAAGCTATACCGGTATATATCAAGCAGATTTTAACACTGGACAGTATAGTGCCCGTAAGGTATTTACGGATATAACTACTGAGGTTCTACAAATTGAGCAACGGATTCTTGTCGCTTTTGAGACTGGTAAAATTAATTTAGAGGGAAACTCTATTCCGAGATTCTTGATGCTAGCAGCATCCTAAAGATTTTACAGAGGCAAGAAGATTTTAGAAATTTGACGATAGATTTTAAAATTATCCAAAAAAGACAGAAATAAACTATCGGAGGTAACAATGCCCAAAACAAACAATATGAATAAGTTAAAAAGAAGAGCTACACAATGGGAATTTCGCGGTACATCAAAAGAAACTCCGAAAACATGACTCAAATTTTTATGTTTGACCGAGTCCCCTTCATTAAAAAGACAGCAAATTAACTGAGCAATCGATTCCTCATGCGTAGGAGACGAAGATTCACAATAAGCAGATGATAGTTAACCCAATTTGGATAAACTCGATAGACCCCAAAAATTGGTTTCGTAAGAACTTGCATAAATGTGAGTGATTTAAACCAATTGACAATTACTTATTGAAGATGTTTGCAAGGGAAATATTCCTAGCAATGGGAAGAAGATACAAACATTTCTTTATGGAAAACTAAGTTAACCCGTAAAACAAAAGAAATTCCATTTGGTTCACAGATTAACTTAGTTAGTGATTTTTGTACTTGATCCACAATTTCAACAAAAAAAATAGAATATCTGCACACATCATAAGATCTAGCAAAAGAAAATTTTCAGACATGATTGATAATATAGCTTCCGTAAACACTAGTTACTTACATATTAGTTATTTACATACTGATTATGAGAAAAATAAGACAAAGTTCTTAAATTCTTATACTAATCCCTAATTTTTGAGCACAATAGTAAGCATTCCACTTCATTTCTTGTTTGTGTAAATTGTCTGTAAAACTTGTTTTTGTATAAATTATTTACACAGTTCAGAGTTTAACCACGCAGGAAAACTTAAGTTTGGAACCAATGTATACCTTTCCATAGGATATCATCAAATTACTAAATTCAATGATATATAAATACAAAAATCTCATCGATTCTTCTCAAAGAGACCAACATACAAAATAACGAAAACAATAAATAAACAAATAATTATTGTTTATTGTATGTATGTAGTGTGAAGTTTGAATTAGCTCTTAAAGGCCTGATGCTGCTCTATCTAGAGCGAAACAAGTAGCTTATGATTATATGTTGTGAGACCGTGCTTTGTGTTTCCTTTGTTTTCGTCAATGATATATATATATAATTCTTAAATTAAAAAAAATACTTTTCATGTATGTCAACTTTAGACTTTCTACTTATGCTGATTCTAAGATATATAGCTGTAAATATTCATTCCGATGCGTCAATTTTAAAATATATATCATGTTTAACTGTTGCAATACATATAAGTTAAGGTAAGATAAGTCGGTGATATTTTTATTTAAACGTGAGCAATTTGTATTTCTAAAGATAATATAATTTGCTTGACCGTTCTATCCAAAAGTTCAATGTTTTACACAATTGTTCATTTACAAAAAATGCTAAAATAATGTCAATTTTGACAGAAAAACATATACTCAAAAAAATACCAATCGGTTAGGTGATTTGATTATAGCTAAGTTTATTTGGTGATAGTGGAGAGGTATTTTGGTGATATGGAATTAGAACCAGTAAAAAATAAAATTATTGAAAGTATCATTCATAAGAAAACATTGAGTTATTAGTATATATAACAAACATTATTCTGAAACAGTTGAACGATGCTCATACAACCGTCGCACATAAAGATGTCTTCATCGTCTGATGATCTCGATTGACAGTTTGTGTGATATGAAACGCAGCAAAAAGAACACTGTACCCATAACGCACTATTTTTGGCTTTCTCATCCTCTCGGTAGCTAATTCCATAAACATCTCAGTGTTAACTTTCAGGCAAACTTAAAGTTTAATAATCATTATGTTATGATAACAAATACCGCTTATAAAATTTGGTGAGACTCCTAAGAACTCCTTGGTGCGATCCCAACTTAATATGCCTTTGTAATATAGACACCATAAATAGTTAATATAGATCTTATTTTTAGAACGCGTAAAGCGTAATGCTTACCCATACTTAGTGTCTTACGTATTACAGCAAAGACGAAAGATGCAATCAGTTTTGTTTTTATACTTTATTGCAAGTAGCATTAAATACAAAGGTATTTCATTGATTAATTATCTTAAGTTCCTTATTCCTAGCCTCAATTTAAGGATAAATTGCACATGGTATTTTTGGTCAGTGAGGTTGTTTGTTCTTCAATAAACAATATTACGGGAGAAAGCAATCTACTTTTGATTAACAATAATGTTGACCTTGTTGGCATTGACGTTCGGGGGATTAGGTCTTACTTTTCACTTGGTTCTGCCTCAATTGCTGAGTGCGTAGGATAAGTAATTGCTTTTGTTATTTTTTAGCTAGATTTATAAGTTCATTTTTTTTCTTGTGAGTTGCTATCCTTCCTTCATGTAATTATACACTATGTAAAATATGTTTGTTGGAAAAAATTTTTAAAAATAAATAAATTATTCCATTATTCTTATTTTCTATATGGACATTCCAGTTCAAGGTAAAGTCAAAAAATTACACCTAACGAGTTTGTAAATAAACGTTCTGATGAAAACGCCAGAATTCAAAGGAGTTGTTTTATTAGAAATTGTTTTCTCCACATTTATTTCTAGTTGATTAATGGTGGAGACTTGAAACCTGATGGGCTATTTAGGCCCTACACTTTAAAAAAGTGCTTACTAGCTAAAAAAGTGTAGGGCCTAAATCAGGTTTCAAGTCTCTACCATTAATCAACTGGAAATAAATGTGGAGAAATCAATTTCTATTAAAACAACCCCTTTGAATTCTGGCGTTTTCATCAGAACATTTATTTACAAACTCGTTAGGTGTAATTTTTTGTAATACCAGTCATCATAGTCGTCTTTTTTCTTGCTTTTTGGTTTGGAGTCTTCTTTCGATGCACGCTTTTTCGTGTTAGAACCTCTGGAGCTTAGTACTCCTGAAGGTCCTGGTTGTGGCTGTGTTGGTATGTGAGGATCAGTTAACCATTTTGCACAGGAGTTTCTGGTTTTAACCCGCGGGTTTACTTTGCTCGCTGCACTTGCAGACGGTAGTAAAAATAAATTGTCAGTGCTGGAATTTTCCAAAGGAGGATCAGAAGGAAGTATATCGTCAAGTCTAGCGACTGATTGATTTTCTCGAAGAGTCTCAGTTAGTTTTGATAGGGCTATAGCTTCGGGTGAGATAGCATCTTTATTCAAAGGACAGATTCCACTTTTTCGAAAGGCGTGTTCAATATTAGTAAGGGTAAGACTTTTAATCATTGCTATAGAAAATATTTCGTTGAAGTTATAACGGCTAGGTTTTTCACCGTTTTCTTTGTTCATTTAATCGTTTAAGCAGTTAGTCCAAGCGGATTTTTAAGGGACCATAAACGCTCACATAAAGTGGCTGGAGCAGATGGCTTGTGTGTGCTGGAAAGATGAAGAGATAAATATTATTTTGCTTTGCTAATTCTAAAACAGCCAATGACAAATGTGAAGCATGAGAGTCCATCAAGAGAATTATGGGCCTTTCTTTTAGTATGGAATTATTAAAAAACTGATACCATTCCAAAAACATATCAGAGTTTATCCAGCCTTTCGGTGACAGTTTTACTAATGAGTTAGGTATGGCTTCACGGGCTAAATCAGGGTTCCAACGCACACCTTTAAAAATGACTAGGAGTGGTATAAAGGTGCCATTGTCACAAATGCAGCCGAGAACTGTAGTTGTTTCTCCCCTGTCTGCGTAACTCCTTTTGTAAACATTGTGGCGTTAACTTTACAGTGTTACTATTTTGCCAAGAAATTGCAGACGGTAGCTCAGAATTATTGGAGGCTTGGGATTGTTCGAAGGTTCACTTATGACTGGCTATTAAAGAATATAAACTTGATTATAACTATTAAATAAGAGGGCGCCACTTAGTTTTTTCTTTTTATAAATGTAATAAAACTAAGAAAAAAGATTTGGTATATAGGTTTCAATTAACAATTAAATGACCCTGGATAAAGTAGATTTAAAGAGGCAAAAAAAATATCTTAATAATACAACCAAATTATATTTATATCAAAGATATGTATACACCTTATTTTCTAATCTGTTAAATGTTAATAATTTATTATGATTTAAAATATGAATAAATAAAATAAGTTTGTCAAAAGTAACATTTAAATTATGATTAAGTTACTAGGTAGATTTCAGCACTTGAAAAATAAATTGCAATTATTAAAGTTTTTAGTATATATTTGTATTACGCAGGGGAAAGTTCATGAACCTTTTTACCTAAGGCATATCAGCCTTAACCGAGTTATATCGATTTAATAACCAAAAAAGGTACTGAAAAATACTGAACAAAAAATAACTAAAATTATAAATAGGAAATTGACGTATTAAATTATGATATTGATTAAATACTTGTAGCAATAAATTATAAGATCAATCGACTTACCTGAAGGAAGATTGATATTAATTTTCCGAGCTTGTCCGTAGATATAATTACAACAATGTAGTATCCGTGAATCATGTTTCTCGGCACGACGTTCAGAGCAAAAAATGTTTATTTTGCATTATTGTTGGCCTGCCTTATCGCTGGGAATTCCTTCCGTTGGCGTTGGTTGGTGGACAAAATTGCTTCTGGGTGCTTGGAAGTGGTGGGAGGGTTTGTAATTATATCTACGGACAAGCTCGAAAAATTAATATCAATCTTTCTTCAGGTAAGTCGATTGATCTTATAATTTTCCTTCGCTTGTCCTTGATATAATTACAACAATGTAGATGTTTAGAGTAAAAGGCAATTTTGTAGTGGCGAAATTTTAATTTATCTAACAAATTGTACCTAGTTATGACATGTATTGTTTTAATAAACTTATGAAGTAAGTAATAGTAATAATATAAGATTACTTATATAAATGCGTAAATGCATCTTTTAAGTAATTATTGGCATTTAACAATTAACTCTTATACCTATACTAAATTAATCTGCAACATTGGTATGTTCCTATGTACCTACATATATTGGATCCTTAAACCTAAAGTTTTATATGTACATTATATAAATACTTATATAACCCTAGACTAAATATTATAAATAATAATATGTAAGGCTTGTTCCAATAAGGATGAATTTTAATAATCTTATGCAACATTATTTTTCGGTGGATAGCACCGTTTTAGCAAATTCTTCTCTGGGTTTAATTAAGGGTCTATTATAGAATTTGAAAAATGTATTGGAGGACGGCGTCCACCCGGTCGTATGACGTATGAGGTCAATATTCACCCCTTTCCTGGAAGCAGCGGAAGCTGATGCGTGTCGAGTGCTTTGACCAGAAAAAACTGTAGTGTCAATTCCTCCTAATTTTAACACTGCTTTCAGCCATCGACTTATGGTTTGTGAGGTTGCTGGGTGAAATGGTCTTTTATGTGTTAGGATCAGTGATTCGTTATTATTCCTAAACTGTGCAGTTTTTTCTAGATAAGCCTCTATAGTGTGTGCCACGCATAACTCTGGTGCTTCATTAAAGAATGGGAATATTAAAACTGGTTGAATTTTATTGGGGGCTGATGTTTTAATTCTATCTGAAATTTTTATTTCTATTTTATTTTCATTCTTTAATATGTTACCGATTTTTATTTTAGTTAAAGTTTGTATTCTACTGGCGGATGCAATTGCCATTAGAAAAGTAAGTTTATAGGTTAGTTTTTCGATATTCAAGAAATTTAATGGGTACCACGTTTTCAAAACTGCTAGTACCGAATCCGGATTCCAGATGTACGAATATTTCGGCTCCGGCGGTCTTATATTTGCCACACCCTTGAGAAACCTATTAATGCATTTTAAATCTTGTTCTTTCGGAGAAAATATAAGATTTAAAGCCGACCTATAAGAATTAATGACAGAATAAGACATTCCTTTATTTAATGCATGTTCTAAGAATTCTAAATATCTGCCTATACTGTAAATAAATGGGTTTATATATTGCCTTTCATTGCAAAACTCCCAGTATTTTTTAAAACAATTGGAATATTACTTTAAGGTGCCTTCTGATAAGGAATTGATCATTGTTGGTATCGCTGTCGCCGGAATTCCTTTTATTTGATAAGCGATCCTGACAATTTCCCTGCCACCAGGGAAAGTTTCTTGCATAGCGGATGGCTGGTCCTAAAAGGAGATAAAAGGAGGCTAGGATTAGGTTTAAAATATATCGGATCTTCAGTTAAAAGTTTTTGGAAGATAGGAAACCAGGGTTGCGAGGGCCAATTTGGTACAATCATTATACCTAGTGCTTTTTCCTTGATAATTTTTTCTAAAACTCGAGGAATGCTCGAAAAAGGCGGAAAAGCGTAAAAATAACATGCGGTCCATGAAATTGTGAATGCATCGACTGAAAATGAGCTTGGATCGGGAAACCAAGATATATATTTTTTACATTTATTATTAATTCTTGAGGCAAATAAATCTACTTCTGGTTCCCCGAAATTTTGAATAATTTTCGTAAAGGCGTAAGGATTTAATTGATACTCCGTGTCGATCGATAACGATCTAGATTCTTTGTCCGCTTTAAAATTTTCTGATGACGTAATGTAACTTGCAAATATTGATATGTTTTTGTTTTCATACCATTCCCAGATAAGTCTTGTAGTATCATTCAGATGGTGAAATCTGACACTACCCCCTCGATTTATGCAAGAAATAGCGGTTTGATTATAAATTCTCAGTAAGATCCGTATGTTAGTTTTATTTTTCGTTAATGAACTTAGTGCATAATATGCCGCTTTTATTTCTAAGTAATTTATGTGCATTTGAGATTCATTTTTGTCCCAAAACCCATGAAAAGTATTTTTTCCACAGAAGGCACCCCAACCTGTAGGTGAAGCATCTGAAAAGATTTCTAATTTAAATTGATGTGGTTTTATGTCTTGGCCTTTCCCTATATTATTTTCCCACCATGACAATTCATTTCTTATTGACTCGCAAATTTCCATTTTCTTATTGTAATTTTGATAATCACTTCGAATAGCTGAGTGCTTAATTATTTCCAAAATTTTTAAATGAGCAAACCCGTATTTTGTCGCTGGACATGACGCTACTAATTTCCCTAATAACTGTGCAAAAACTCTTACAGTGCATTGGTTTTTCCTTTTAAACTGCTTAATTTTTTGTTCTATTGAATATATTTTTTTTTCTGGTAATGAGTAGTAGCTTATCCTGTATTTTCTTGAGTTTTTTGTTAAGTTTCCTCACTTCACACTTTTTTCCCTCACTTATTTTACGTTTAGGCATTTTGTTAAGCCCAAAAGAATTTCGACGCGTACCTCGAACACGACAAAACGGAATGAATTCCCAGCGATAAGGCAGGCCAACAATAATGCAAAATAAACATTTTTTGCTCTGAACGTCGTGCCGAGAAACATGATTCACGCATACTACGTTGTTGTAATTATATCAAGGACAAGCGAAGGAAAATTGAAATTAAAAGTATATTAATATAAATTTAAAATAAGTGAGAAAAATCTATGGTTAGTAATATTTAAATAAATGGAATAGACTGGCCTGTATATTCCTCCAAGAAATGAACGGCTGGCCTTCAAAATCGAAGCTGTAAATGTATGCCATTTATAGCTCAGCTATCCGGACTGGGAATCGCTAATACTAGCTCTAGCTCTGACTCCAGCTCCAACGCTTTCAGCAATTTCCCGGGGAAATCAAAAGCCTGCAGCCATCAACAATTGAAGAAGAATAAAGACGAAAACGGAACAGTAAAACCCTAAAACAACGGTTGCCATTGTATTCACTGTCGATTAAAATGAATGGCGTTCAAAATGTGATACACTCACCTTGCTAAGTTTCATTATCTATCCATCAAAATCTTGGGCATCCTGCACCAGAATTATGAATTAAACGGTTCCCTAAAGGAACAAGATTAAGGACTATAAATTATAAACCACATTGGCCACTTCCTGCTTCACAAACTTAAATAAAAAACTGGCCTTTTACGTGCGCTTCTACCTGCGACACGGGAACAAGTCCTCGAAAAATGGATGCAGTACCGGCTAAATAAGTAACGACCCCACCTCTTGCCTGAGCTGTCAATGTCAATCCAATCAGAGAAAACATTAATTAAGACCAACCAGAAGAGTGACCGTCAACAGAAAGCATGAATAATTAAACCAGGAGAGTGATGCGTTACAGTAGTAATGTGTCATTGATAGTGTGAATTTAAAGAAATATCGATAAAAGAAGTTGACTGAAATTATTAATATAATTATTGAAATTAATGAAATATCAATTGAGCGTTAGTGAACATAAGAAATAGAAAAATAAAACGCTACAACATAACGCTTGCCTAGAGCTGTCACAACTTTGTTGGGTTTTACTACAAACGACAACCCCGTTTCGTCACCATTCCAAATTCTCCCTGGCGTTTTTTTTTATTACCCAATTTTGTAATAAGAGTTTCTAATTTTGTATAGAAATCAGCAAGCATAGTGGGATTTGCCATGGAAGCTCGATAATATGCAGCTAAGTTTTCTTAGCTGCATAAAAAATTTTCACGACCAACCGATTTTGCAACCGAAAACGCTAGTTTTCTAATATTGTGGACAGTAAGACCAAATCCTAACTCTTGCATGGCGATAATATAATTAAATATTCGGACTTCCAAGTCTGCCAGTAAAGCAAAGGGCCATCCCAACTTTGATAAGTCGTGGATATCCGGACGACCTTCTACATTTTCAGTTTTCGTTAAATATCTCTTTAAAGATGTCCAAGCAATCTTCATGTCTTTCGATGCTTTGTACATGGACACATCTTCTTCACGGACCATTTCGACGCCGTCACGACAAAAAGGCGTAAGTGCCAAAAAATCAAAATTGAGATTTTAATTGAAACGAATTCCTCTTTAAACGACTCATCTTTTGGTGTATTGAACGCAAGCGACAAAAAATTATATTCGCTCTAATTTGACACTAAAGATTTGTAAGCGCCACTTTATGCCGATTTTCCATTAGTGATCGTTTAACTCCCACGGTGAAAGGTGCTCTTACGCCCGGTGCAAATTTTATACCATGGTAAGTATAAATATTTAGTATTTATGGGTTATTTTGACTGGATTTAACTTCATAAGGTGAATTGTCATATTGAAATGAACATTTGTTTTTAATATAGGTAAAAAAGCCCTTAATTGTGTTTTTGGCGGTTACGCCTTTTGAAACTACAATTTTTAAAAGGCTTAACCGCCATTCTCCCATAAGCAAGTAACACAAAGTTTAGATTAATCTATCTGCTACAAAAGTTAAACTTCCGTTATAAATTATTGCTTATTTTAATTAATGCAATATTAATTTTAATAATTACATAATGCACGCTAATGTTGTGCGAAAAATAGGTACATAATTTAACTTTAAAATTAAGTCAAGATGTGTCGCTTACGCCTTAAGATACCAAAATGTAAAATCATTAAATTTAGTAATAAAAAATTAATAATAGTACTATTGTGTATAATAATTATTATTAGTTATAATTTAAAGTATTAAAAAAAATATACTTAATTTAAATAATAAACTGTTATGATTGTTTTAAAAACAAAGTAGCTATAAAAAATAAATAATTCTTATTTAGTTACACTTGTGTCATAAAAGATTTTTTAAAAGAGTTTTATACAGTATAGTTTTTTGTGTTATTTAACAAAAAAAATAATAATAATAATAACCCCCCTATGTTATAATAATAAGTATTTTTTTTCAGATGTCTCGAAGTCGAAAAATGGTTAAAATGGCGCAAGAACAAGTATTAATTGCACCAGAATCACCAAATAAGGCTTTAGATGATACAAGAACCAATATTATCATATTTAATGAAGCTTTGCAACATGACATTCTCTTTGGGGAACAAGGAGAAGGTCTATAGAGATATTTCTTTTACTTCGTTATAATGTATTTCCGATAAGACTGAAAAATGTGAGACTGATGTTTTACTTGAATCTGACGAAACTGTGACTAAAACTTGTAGTAGTGTAAGATCACGTTTAGTAGACTATTCGGACTCAAACGATGAAGATGCGTTGTATCCAGAGCAATTTAGTGACAAAATACCGGAAGATGAAAATAATCAAGAAAAAAAAAAGGATGCAGCAGGACCATCAACCGAAAACAACAGTCCTTGTGACTCTGACGTATTATCTTCTACTAGCATGTCTTTTTCTGATGACAGCAATCTAGTGCTGAATCTACCTCTAGCAGCAATTATTTAATAGGAAGGAAGAAAAAAAAGGCAGAAAGTAAGTGCCTTAGAAACAAAAGACTGCGAAATTCAGGTTTATCTCATTTAAATTATAAAAATGAAACAGTAAAGGCCAAGTCTATTTTACTAAATCCCTGTTTGAATAAAAAATGTGTAAACAACTGCAATGCTTTTACGGAGGAGGAGAGATTAGAACTTTTCTCGCCTTATTGGAGTATGGAGAGTTCAGTGGAAAAAAAAAGTTTTTTGAATGGATGTGTTAATATAATACCAATAAAACGCAAGAGGACTAAAAAGGAATCGTCAAGGAGGGGCCTTACATACCAATATTATTTCATGAAGGAAGGTATGCAAGTTTGAGTTTGTCAACAGTTTGTAATTTGTAAAAAACACTTTAAACATTACACAAAAAATAATTAGAAACTCCATTCAAGGAAAACTAAAAGAAAATAGGGGCCATAGAGAAAAACATACGCCCAAGCATAAAATGAATGAAGATCAAATAAATGAGTTCGACAATTTTATAAAAAGTCTGCCGAGAGTACCCTCACATTATTGCCGTGCCTCAAGTAATAGGTTGTATCTTTCAAGCGAAATTAGAAATGTACAAAATCTTTTTACAATGTACGAATCGGTAGTAAAGAGTCATGGAAATAAACCGATTAAACTCTCATCGTTTAGAAAAATTTTTAAAGAAAAATATAATATTGGAATACACAGACCTAAAAAACATAAGTGTCTGAAATGTAAAAAATACAAAAATATTCCAGATGTTGAAAAAACTGATTCCGTAAAAGATGACTACTTAAAACACACCAAACAAAAAGATGAAGCAAAACGGATTTTTCTTGCAGAGCAGGAAAAATCTTCGAAAGACGAGTTTCTTGTCGTGTCGTTTGACCTACAAAAAGTTCTTTCTACACCACATGACCCAAGTATGATTTTCGGTTTTTCAAGGAAGTATGCCGTTTACAATTTTACAGTTTATGAATGTAAATCAAAAGACGGAATATGTTACCTAAGGGGCAAAAAGGACGGAAAGCGCGGTGTTAATGAGATTTGCACTAATTTATACACCTACTTACTTCAAGTTGATCGAGGTGGTAAGTTTCAATCACTGTTCTTATTTTGCGATAATTGCCCAGGGCAAAACAAAAACAAATTCATGCTAAATATGTTGTCATGCTTTTTACAAAATTCACTGCATGTAACCGATATTTCAATAACTTATTTAGTAGCGGGGCATACCTATATGCCAGTAGATAGTGTTCACGCCGTTATTGAAAAATATACTGCATCCATGAACATTCAAGCACCCTCAGAATGGCCTACTGTCATTAGGAATGCTAGAAAGCGGCCTAAGCCATATGAACTACCTTATATGGCAAATGATTTTTTTTGACTTTTTGGATTGGAAAGCAGTAACTTCTTTAAAAAAGATTAAGGCAACAGATGGTACCGAAATTAAAATAACAGATATAAAAAAGGCAAAGCTTTCTAAATTAGATTTAACTTGCATTGAGATTTCCACAAGTTATGATTTAGAATCACAATTTTATAAAGTTGATTGGAGTTGTCGAAAATTATCTTACCATGCGTATACAAATGAATTACCAATTAATAAATCAAAATATCAAGATCTGACAAATTTATGTAAAAAATTGTCTATTAAAAAGCATTATCATTCCGAATACTTTTCCCTTACTTGTAATAACAAAGTACCTGATGTGCTACCTGAAACCGATATGGAAGATAACAGCAAAGATTAATAGCTTATTCAGATTTACATACTTTTTCTATTTCGCTTTTTTTAAGTTTAGTTTCCAAAGAATGTTTTGTTTTTTTTTTTATAAAATATTTTTTTATGAAAAAATAATAATTTTTTAATGTTTTGCTATTTTCTATTTAGATATTTTACTTCCTTTTAGAAAGAATTTGATTTTATTTATGTTTTATAAATGTTTATGTTACTTATTTGTATTTTTTTTTAAATATTTTTAATAAAAACGATTATTTATTATTGTTTTTTATTTTTTTTAATTTTCAACTAACTAACTTCATTCTATTTTCATCGCCAAGAACTTTTTTTAATAAAATGGGCAAGGGCGTATCTACTGTCTAACTACCATTTTTAAACAATACACATTTTTTAGAGAAGGCGTAAGTAAGTAAACACCACTTTATCAGTTTGTAAACAATAAAACTTATCCAAGCATTTAGAACAAGCAATATTAATTTTTCGGATCTCCTGTAAAATTTGCTGGTTGGCATTTACGCCTTTTTGTCGTGACGGCGTCGATTTGTGCTGCTCGAACCATATCTTGCTTCTCATAATTTCTGTACTTTCCTTTGGGCGTTTTATCTGCCATCTTATGGTAGGTAATTTGGTGATAGATAGATAGGTATGTTGGTGATGCCCTGAAACAAACAACTATTTCGCAAAAATGCACTAACGTATAAAACCCTAAAATCCTTTAAAAGTCCGCTAAGAATTCGAATAACAATTTTATTTAAACATCTCTATTGCAACCTCACAGTTTTGCATGCAAAATGTCTAAGAAAATGGCTAACTTACTTAAGCCGTAATAGGAGCAAATGATATTTTAACGTTAATATGATTACAGTACATTAAAGAGTAGCATATTTCTTATAGGATAACACATAAATTAACACTTAAAATTACAGCTAACACAAAAAAAATTAGTTTATATTACAAAAATTATCAAATTTAACGAGTTTATTTACCGGCAAGAACAGTTAATAAACAATTGTTAGTAAACTATCACCAATTTACCTATACCACCAATATACCTTACCTTATAACGTTTGGTCTTTGTTTGGTCATTAATACTCTAACTCTTTCTCTATCTGTCATTTTCTGAGATCACTAGAGCTTAATAACAGTACGAAAAAGAATAAAATACTTTGGAGGTAGTTGAGAATCCTAAAATATTAACGGCAACACTTACTAGCCTATCGAACCTCATTAGACTTATTTTCAATTAGTAAACACATAGAAATTTGCTGTATTTTCTTATTAAAGCGGAAAATTAAATAGGCAATTTCACCTTTGAAAAATTTTTATCTAACTTTCAATAAATATATCTGCACACCTGGATCTGGAGAAAAACTATATCCTAAGACTTAAATGCTGGATCATGATCAATACGTTCCAAAAGCTGAATAACATTTTATTTAGATGTGTTTTATTGGAATCCGTTACTTTTAAAAGACGTTCTAAATCTAGCAGAGCCTTAATGGAATTACTATTATAATTTAAAAACATTTCCTTAATTCATTGCCTAATTTTGGTATATCAAATTAAGTAGATAAGTATTTTTTTATTTTTATCATAACACTGGCTCCTATCACATCTAACCATGAACACTTAGAAATAAATTATTACCACGATAATATTTAATTTTCTAATTATACTGATAACTTTTTTGCGCTACCGTATCTATTTATTATAAAACCGTTTTACATGTTTAATAGATAAACTCACCTTACCTTCAATGGTTGATGTCAGCATATTATTAGACTTAAATGCCTCTCGAAGTCTTTTGTCCCGAGCTTCTTCCTCAGTACCGGTGACATAAAGTTTGAATTTTGCGATCTTTTCCAACTTTTTAAAATGATTTATGAATTCGAGAATATATGGAAAGAGGCAAATACCCTTTGCATCTTCTAGTTTCTGTCTAATGTGATTATTTGTAAAGATCATATCAATTAGTTGAGATAAGCTATGATCTAGTTCTAAATATTCACTGATATGAGATTCTAGTTCTAACTGAAAAAAAAATTATGTTTATTTGTTTAAATATTTTTTTATGTTACCTTAGAAGTTTTTTGAGAGTCAGATAGGTATTCTTTAGTATTCCGATCTGTTTCACTGTTTTCAAATTTTTTCAAGGTTAATATTATGAGACCAGATGCTTCTTCCGAAAAACTTGTTCGAATTATTTCAAAATCATTTTCAAGCAAATACGGAAGTTTTGCCTAAAAGCAAATAAAAAAAAAATTTAGGTAAAGGTACTTTTCTGCAGCTAGTATGAGTGTATAATAACAAAATTTAAAAAGTCTTAAAATATATATCAAGACGAAATAGCATCAGGTGCCCACAGGTATCTGCTTAATGCTAAAGGAAAATAGTGAAATAGCTAACAAATAATACCACTTTAATATTTGCTAGACTTTTAACTTATTACTATATTAGTTTATAGAAGAATTTTAGTTTTTCTAAGAAAAATAAATCACATAAAAAGTCTTTAAATGCAGATAACTATAATAATGTCAAACAGATCCAACTTCAATCACAAACAACGTGGTTTATTAGAGCTGACTGTCAATGTTACATAAATGAAATTGAGCTTGGAACCAACCTGAACCAGACAATAGCAAACAATTTTCACACTTTGATACAAATAAGTTTTGCAACCTTAGGGAAATTAAGTTGGTGACAAAAATTGGCTGAAAATAGTGCTGGATTATGTGAGTTGTTCTTTGAAGCTACACGGCGAATGGAGTATAACAACAATGAACAATAAAACATTAGAAATAATGTTTGCTCACCTAATTCTCAGATATAACTTTGATTTGCCCTTTGAAGTTATTTAAACAAGAAGAGAAGGTAGAATTCGCGAGTATCTGATCATCCACGGATCAAAAACCAACGAAAGCTGAGAGCTGGAATGTTTAGAGAAAACCCAAGACAATAGGCATGTTATCCATAAGCAATCTTGCATTGGTCTTTCAAATTGAAATATCTGCAATACGGGAATGTGCAAGAGAAAATAACAGGAGAGCCCACAGTAACGCTAATTTTATTTGACAGCTAGGCAGTCCTAAAGACACTTGAATACACACACACTTTGAAACTTGTTTAGGTACCGAGACACAAAGGCCCACCAGGATAAGATAAGGCAGATGAACTTGCTAGAGGATGATCTATTAGTCTCTTTAGTTGGTTAGACCCTACCATGGAGGTGCTATACACAGAAATACGAAAACACGTTGAACAGGGACAACTGGTTTATGAAATTTTCCATAATCGTAAAAAATGTTCAGAAAAGACAAACTAAAATTAACTATAGTGTTTATAACGGGACACCTTTCAATTAAGGGACACCTTAATAAAATTGTTTTGTTCAACGGAAACCAGAAGATGCAAATCCAAGGATGTCTTGGAGAATTTAGATTTCTCTATCTAGTCTTTTTCACAAATCCTTTCCTTTGAGACCTCTTAAAAAGAAGCAACATAACCCCTGGTCTACCCAAGGCTTGCGTACATCTGCTAAGAACATGCGCTTATTATCTCATCTTAAGAAATTTTCAGACAGCGCTTTTTTTCATGAATACGTAAGACTTTACAAAAAGATTAATCAGAAAACTTTAAAAGCCGCCAAGGATATTTACTATAATAGGAGACTGGCTAAATCTAAAAATGTGGCTAAGGAAACATGGTCGATTGTTAATGCTTTGAGAAATTTCTTTGTCGAATACTATCTCCACTTCATCTGAGAACCTTAATGATTATTTTGTAAATGTGGCAAAAAATTTAATGAGTTTCATAACTCCTTCCCATGATCCACTTTCATATCTTCCCATTGCAAATGACAATTTCCACAGTTTTTTCTTTACGCCCGTAGTGTTACCAGAGCTTTGTAGTTCAATTAGGAAAATCAAAAACAAAGGCTCTTCTGGAATTGATGGACTTACTCTCAAAATGTTTTCAAATCTGCCCGAATGTACATTATGTCATTTTATTACTCTAATTAATCAGTCTTTTCAAAAAGGTGCTTTTCCTAACTGCCTTAAGTTGGCGATAATAATTCCACTACATAAGGGAAGAGACAAAGATCAGTCTTCCAACTATCGCCCTATCGCTCTTCTTCCCACACTTTCAAAAATTAATGAAACATTGGTTAAAAAAAGACTTCTATAATTTTTGTTAAAATATAAAATACTTACTTCCTATCAATTTGGATTTTTAAATAACAAATGCACAAATGATGCTATATTTTCTCTTTTTAATAATGTATACTCTAGCTTAAACAACCAACATCCTACAGCAACAATTTTCAGTGATTTTTCTAAAACCTTTGATTGTGTTAATCATGACATCTTATTAAAAAAGTTGCAATATTACGGGTTCAGAGGAGCGCCTTTTGAATGGTTTAAGTCGTATCTCAATAACAGAAGTCAAGCTGTGAGAATTGATTCGACTATGTCTTCTTGCCAAATACAAAATGGAGTGCCTCAAGGTTCCGTACTTAGCCCTACTTTGTTTCTTATCTTCATCAACGACATTGCTAATCTAAATATTAATAGTAAAGTCTGTCTATTTGCTGATGATACTAGTTTTACCTGAAGTAATCCGGATACTTATACACTGCATAGAACCGTATCAAGTGATTTAACTACTATCAAATCATGGTGCGACTCAAATCTCCTTTGTCTCAACATTTCCAAAACTAAAATGTTGTCCTATAAAAATACCTTGCAATCTTTTGTACTTGGTAACGCAATAATTGACGAAGTTGATTCTGTAAAGTTTTTAGGACTAACTGTTGACAACTCGTTAAAATGGGATACACATATTGACTCTTTATCAAGAAAATTAAGTTCCACTCGTTTTGCGTTAAGATCAATTTCTAAGGAGCCTGTCTACTTGTAGAACAGTTTATTTTGCCCTTTTGGAATCGCACCTTCGATACGCCCTTCCATTCGGGGGTACATGTAGTGCAACTCAATTTGACCGTATTTTTAGCCTACAAAAGAGAGCTTTACGTTATACACTGAGACTTAAATACAGAAGTCATTGCCAGCATTTCTTCAAAAAATTTCAAATATTAACTCTTCCATCTTTATTCATATTTGAGTCCGTTCATCTAATACGCAAACACGGTTCAGCATCTGATAGGCCTTCCCATAGTAATCCACTTAGAAACACGGAACATGCAAAAAAAAAATCATCTGCCATTGGAAATTAAATCCATCACATCTTTTTTTGCATTTCGTAAAGTATTAAAAGCATTCTGACTGGAGAGAGCTTTTTACACAGTTAACGATTTTTTTTTGTAATCATTGATTTGAAATTTCGCACTAGCTGATTATGTATTTTTACTATCTGCACATGTTTAGGTATACTGCTTTGTGTAGCTATTTTATGATTTTTTATAATTTTTTACTTTTTTAAACATTTTTTACATTTTTTTTTAACATAGATTTGATTGATTGATGAAAGAAAGAACGCGGGTATGGATGAAATACCAGCATTTTTGCCAAAAAATGTTCAGATTCAGTTACTGATACATTTTTAATTTTACAATATGCGCAATTATGAAAGAAGAGTAGGGCTTTTTACAAGAAAAGGTCCTTTATCTTAATTTGTTCGGTGGATGTCATTTATACGGATTTTAGTAAGGTATTTGATAAGAATCGTCACATCATTATGACTTAAAATTTGACAAAGATGGGGCCTTCTTAGATGGTTCAAGTAGTATTAAATAGGTACAGTATTCTTAGCTCTGTTGGGATTCTTTTCTCAGAGATTTTCGCCATTTTCCGAAGCTCCGTCGGGTTTTCTTGCCTCACTTTTATTTGTAATTTTCGTTAATAATATAAAACATTGCTGTAAAAACACGTGAGTGAACTATTGGCTTCGGTAATATGAAGTTCTGGATATAAAAATATTATTGACTGGCTCAAGAAGATTAGATTTCCAACTTTTATTTGCTATTAAACTCATTTTTGCTTTGTCAATTAAGATAATTCTCGGCCTTGTTTGTATTTTAGAGTTCTCGAACTAAATAAGAGAAGGAACATGTCTGATATTTTACCTTTACTTGAGCTTCTTAATAATTTGTCAGAATCTTCTTACATTCTTTCCAAAATCTTATTTAGTGAAACTGCCGCCAACTTGAAACTTATAATCTTTTTGTTCTTGTTGTTTAAAATATTATCTTTGCCCAAGTTTATATTTTCCGCTGCATTAATTTTGGTTTGGGTCAACCAAGTTTTAATTACTTCTTTTTTGGCACGAAGCTAATAAACCCATGACGTTCATAGAGTTTAAACGCAGTAAAATTACAAACATATGCATTTGCATTTTGCATCGGAAAACTATTTGACATCAGCCCATCATCCTACAAACCATGGATTATTGTATATTAAAACGATTTTAAAGCGGACCTCACACGGTCAATATTATTGTCAATATTTCGTATTGATAATATATTGTCAATATTTTAATAAAGTCCTCACACGATCAATATTTATTTCAAAGTTTTGTTTCTCAGCAAATTTTCGCCAGAAAACATCATGATGAATCCTCTTGGAAAAGTTTGTGTTGCTATTACGCTGGCCCGCATTGCGAAAATAATGAAGAAAAAAATAAATAAAAAAAGACGTTGGGTGAAAGATTGGATATTACAGCGGGAAAAATTTACTCATGTAAATCTCCTGCATCACATAAAGACAGTAGAACCGAATGATTTCAAAAACTACTTTAGAATAAACTCCGAGACATATCAAGTACTGCTGGATTTGCTTACTCCAAGTATTAAAAAAAAAGATACGAATATGCGAAAAGCAATATCACCTCATGAAAGGCTGGCTTTATGTCTAAGATTTTTAGCAACAGAAAGATCTTTCGAAGATTTGAAATGTTCAACATTGATTTCCCTAACAACAATCAGTGAAATAATTATGGAAACCTGTGAAGCGATTATCTGTATTTTAAAAGAATTTATTCGGGTAAGAAAAATATAGTTTACAAATAAATCTTATTTTCTACTATCTATGAATTAACATATTGAAAAAATAATGTTAGTTTTAAATTTGAAAGGTATTATAAGATTTTTGTAGTGATGAATTCTGAGGGTATCCAGGAGTTTGTTGTGGTGGTTGTTGGTGTGGCGGTTGTGTTTCTAACCATTCTAAAACATGCTGATCTTAGGGTTGGGGTGATTGTAGAGGTGTCGAAGTAGTTGAATACAAATAACTCATGCTGTGGTTGGAGGTAGGTGCCCAACTTTGAGCCGATGTTGAACGTGGTGAAGGGTAAGATTTGAATAATTAATTTTTACGGAGTCTGTGTAGAGTTCCCAATATTGCTTCAATTAATATATCATTTAGCGCTTTTTCAGCAAATTCCGATTCTTTTTTCGTTGGTTTTGTCTTTTTGGGTGTTGGTGTTTCGGCAGGGGGTTCTGATCTTTTGATCCGATCTGATAGTAAAAAAACGGTTTTTATTTAATTTATTTTTTTGCAAATTCCACTAAAAGAAGAGGAGTGGGAACAGGTTGCCTGAGAGTTTAACGAAAAATGGAATTTTTGGAATTGCCTAGGTGCTATAGACGGCAAACATATTAATATTATTAAACCACGGAATGCAGGGTCCAGATATTTTAACTATAAAGGATATCACAGATGGCCATTGTAGATGTCTATTACAATTTTTTGATGGTTGACGTAGGACAAAATGGCAGAATTTTAGATGGTGGCGTGGTCTACAATACAAAATTTTGGGAGATATTTCCTTTAAGATGTCCTTCATTATTCCCTACGCCGCCATCCCAGGTTAATTCGTTGTTCAGTTGGCAGGTTTGGTTGTCTCTGGTTATTCTAATTTCATGATCCAAATATACAAACTTGTCAGCCAATTCTACTTTGTTATTATTCATTTGCATTTGATCAATGGAAACCATGTTATTCATGATTTTGGTCTTTTCAAAATTTATTGTCGGTCCAATTTCTTGCACGATATCTTGGTTGACTTCTGGAAAGCATATCTTTGGCCTCCTCCAGATTTTATGATAAAAAAATTGCTAGAATGAAGGACACGGGATAAACTAAAAAACTATTGGAATAAAGATCAAGATTTGACAAGCGTAACCATGACACACCTCCCACTCAAAGGATGGATGGCCTGAAGAAGATATCGGGAAACTGGATTGCAACAGCCAGGGACAGAGAGAACTAGATACGCTTGGAGGAGGCATATATCCAACAATGGAGGTAAAAGTTCTGCATGATGATGATGATGCACAAAAATAGTCAACTGATTTATTAAACATGTATTTGCTGAACATAATGACTTAAGACTACTAGAAACATTTATTTACACCGTGTTCAAAAATACAAAAAGGGGAATAATTATATTGGTTCTTGGATCTTTCTACATCCAAATTTTAAAATAATTATTACAAAATGTCGAATAGCCAGCCTACCTTTTTTTGGTGCCTTTACTGCTCCTCTTCTCCACAGAGTACTCTGAATTTTTGCCACTAACGGTAATGTAACAATGCATCCAATTAACGGGAAAATTTTAGCGGTTTATCACGATGCACGTGTAACTTTTTTTTATTTGCATGTTTTCATAATATAGCGTTGTTAATAATTTAAAACTTGTTTTGTATTTTACTATGTGTTATATTTCTTTAACATCCTTTTTGTTTATATGAGAACCAATTTGCCAATTAAAGGTTCTTTCAACTGCACTTTAAATAAACACATCAAACTGGATGGTGTCCACAATTTAAAAGGCAAGCATCTCTAAAATAATTCATGCCAACCCACCACCAAAGGTGGTTGCCACACTATACATCAGATATTGATGGTTTTTAAGATAATTGCTTATTATGACAATATTATTTAATGCTTATTCAATCTACTACTAAAACAGTTAAGAACGATTATAAAAACTAGAATAATTTATAAAAAAATTCTCGGTTTGACAGAGTTCGTACCTTTTTATTTGCTCAGTAGTATAGGTGCTTCTTATTACTTCTTCCGGAATTGATCTACAAGCACGTGTTATTTTCTTTTTAAATCCTCCAAATTTCTTAGCTTTATTAACTAGTCCCTTTAAATATCCCCACAAGAAAAAATCCAGCGGTGTTAAGTCAGGTTACCGGGCTGGCGACATGACAGAACCTCTATTTCCGATTCTTTACCTTCCAAATCTATGTCAAGGAAATTTGATACAATCTACGAGTTATGACGTCGAGCACCATCTTGTTGAAGCGACATATTACGTCCTTCTGCTAGAGGAACTTTTTCCAGCAGCGTTGGAATTTAATCAATATTTGACATATTATACATTTTTGATATAGAATTAAATAAGAAGTAATAATTTTGTAAAATATACAGGGCATTCCATTGAAAAAAACTTACTTGACAATGAAACTTTGTTTTTGAGAAACAAACGTACGTACTGTATGTACCTACATTTACCAAGATTCTCAACAAAATTAGTATTTTCAAACAAGCATTTTTTTTATTTATTAACTTTTTGTCGGTGTAAATAGAATTGGGACACCCTGTATACCCAACGCGCTGTCCGGGTCGGTTAATTCAATAATGATTGAACTATATATTTAGATTTTGTATTAATTGTATAGCATCTGGCTTATAGGGACTATTTAAAAGTAAAATATTTTCGAAGGTACCTCCAATTGCAAGCAACCTAACCTAACCTCAAATTATACACATGTGTTTATTTTTGCTCTGATTTAATTTTGAGTTTTTTTTAATATTAATAGCAAAAACTAAAACTTATTTTGCTTAAAGTTAAAGAGCTAAGTCGCTACTGTGTGTGTAGCATTTTGATTTTACACAAGTATTTTATTGGAGTTTTTCTAAGTAGAGTTTGAAAGGTTATATTGTGAATAATGAAGCCCTGCAACAAGTGTTTAAAGCCAATCAATCATGATCACATAAAAAAAGCCCCTAGATGTGAGAGCTGCCGTGTATTTTTTCATTTGAATAAAAAATGTTCCAATCTTTGTGCAAGTGAGCAGAGAGCTATAGTTGTGCAGAAACGCATTATTCTGTTCTTTTATGATGCTTGTGTGCTCTCCTTCAAAAAAATCTCTCTGCTGACAAACAAATTTATTAAATTGGAGGAGCAGATTAAATTCCTGGAAAAAAGGATGAAGTGGAAACATTAAAAAAACAGCAGATTTTTTAAGGGAACTTGGGTGCTCCTGCTAACATGGAATCAGTGTTACATGAAATTGAAGATCGTGCAGAACGCGCGAAAAATCTAATGGTTTACGATGTTCCTGAGTCTGGAAGTAGCAGTATGCAAGAAAGAATTGATAATGATGATAATAATGATAATGTTGCACTCGCCCCCATCTCAAAAAATGTTGGCATCGCACATGATGATGTTTTAAAGGCTTTACGAGTAGAGCGGGCTTCTAAAGGAAGGAATAGGCCAATTAAATTGGTAACTAAACACTCAAATTTGGTAAAGAATGCAATGAAAAGGCGAAATAGACTTGATGGTAACATAAAAATTGGCTATGATAAAACAAAGCTTCAGCAAGAACAGTTTAAAGCTGTTCTATCTGAGCTACGTGGCAGAGAACAAGAAGGAGAGACTGATTTAATTATTAAATTCATAAATGGTTCTCCATCAATTACCAAAAAGCCACTACCAAAAAACCGAACACATTAACATCCATATCTATTTATTTTCAGAATCTGGGTGGCATTGGTATTAAACTTGATCAACTTCGTGGTGCAATATTGCAATCTGATTATGATGTCATTATTTTAATTGAGACTTGGCTAAATCAACATTACTCAGACAATAAATTAGCTAATTCTGAATATCAGATTTTTAGGCTAGATCGCAATTCCTTAACTAGTACTAAACAACGGGGTGGTGGAGTATTAATGTTAGTACACAATAAATTTAAAGCCAAACAACTCAAGATTGATATCTTAAATGTGTAGCACATTTTTGTTTAAGTGGATTATGGTGAGCTATCTAATATTTTGGGTTGTGTTTACATTCCTCCAAATTCTTCAGAAGAAGTCTACCGTGCCCATTGCTCAGCAGTTGAAAGTATTAAGGAAAATTTTCCCAATATACCTGTATTTCTATTTGGAGATTACAATTTACCCTTAGCCACTTGGAATTACTCAATTGAAGAGAGTCTGCTAGTTGAGTGCGCACTGACCTATCCAGCCAAAATAGTTTGTCAATCATTTCCTTATCTGTATATGCGACAATCTAACATTATTCCAAACAATCATGGTGTATTTCTGGATCTGATTTTTAACTGTATTGACGAGTGCCATAAAATATCTGTTCAACAAGCTTTAGACAATCTTCTTCCCAACAACTTTCACCACTTAACAACAATTTGCAATATTAGGGTTAGTGATAGGATTGAAAGGTTGGTACAACTTATTTTGATTTTAAAATTGCTGATTTTGTAAGTTGAATGATTATTTTTCTTTAGTGCACTGGATTAGTATTTTTGATGATTCAGACATCGATAACTCAGTGAATAACTTTTATGAAGTAGTTTTATATGCAATCTCACTCTATATACCAAAAAAAATATATAAACCTTCCAGGTTTCCTTGTTGGTTTTCCCCAGAATTAAGGAATCTTATTTTATCAAAAAAGACTGCTCATGCTAAACTCAAAAGTACTAACTTAGCTAAAGATTATATCTTGTTTGCTAACCTACATACTTAATGTAAAGTCTACTGAGCATAGCATTGCTCAGTAGACTTTACATAGACTTTACATTTTACGGAGATTTTACATTGCTACCTTAAATGAGTGAATTCAATCTGACACCACATAATTTTGGAATCATATTAACTCCCTTAATAAAAGTCATGGTATCCCAAATGCTATGTTTTTAAATGATATTTCAGCAGATTTGGGGGAGGATATTGCAAACTTATTTTCTATTTATTTTTCTAGTGTTTATCACTCTGATGAAGTTGATCTCACTAACTTTAATTTTCCAGTAGCAAATTCTGTCGACATGCCTTTTATCCAGTTCACCCTGTCTGAGGTTTTTGAATCTATATTTGGTCTTAAGGACAAACTGAGTTATGGTCCTGTTAATGTTTCTACCTATTTCCTAAAAAGATGTGTTTATAGTTTGTCTAGAGCTTTGAGTACATTATTTAATTTGTTTTTCAAATTACAAACTTTCCCTGAGAAATGGCGCGACAGCTTTATAACTCCTGTATTCAAAAATGGTGACACGGATGATGTAAAAAATTACAGGCCCATTGTAATGTTATCTGCTATCCCTAAGCTTTTTGAGCTTATCCTAAACAAATATCTTACTTGGCATTGTAGAGGTCTCTTGATCAACGAGCAACATGGGTTTAGGCAGGGTAAATCTACTTCTACAAACCTTGTATTATATCATAATCTCATTTTCAGGGCGTTCGAGAAGGGTCATCAGATCGACTCCATCTATACTGATTTCTCAAAGGCCTTTGATACAGTTATCCACTCATTGCTCATTTTAAAATTAAGATGCTATGGTTTCCCTAAGTGGTTTCTTTCTTGGTTAAATAGTTACATACATAAAAGGATACAATTTGTTAATGTAAGGGGTTCACTTTCAGTACCTATGTTGGTTACTTCAGGGGTGCCTCAGGGATCATATTTGGGGCCTCTACTCTTATTATTAACGATAGTTTTAGTATTATCCAATTTTGCAAATTCCTATTATTTGCAGACGACCTGAAGCTATTTTTACATATTTTAAACTTGTCTGATTGCCTGATGATACAATCAGACATAGATTCTCTATAATTGGTCTGTCTTTAATGGCTTACATCTTAATAAGGATAAGTGTTTGATCATTTCTTTTACTAAATCTAGAAAAGTTGTCACATTTGACTACCACATAAATGATAATATACTTTCAAGAGTATCGCTAATTAAAGATTTGGGGTGTTATTTGACAGTGTGACCTTGACTTTCATACCCCATAGTTTGTCTAGTAAAGCCCTTCGTACTCTTGGTTTTATAACTAGAAATACTCAAGACTTTTCAGTAGTTGCCTTTAAAGTTTTATATCTTACACTTATTCGTAGTGTCATGTCTTATTCTTCCATAGTCTGGTTATTATGACCATCTTTACAGTCTTGATAAGGTCCAAAATAAATTTCTCAGGACTTATACCTGGAGATTAAATATACGAGATGAGTCTTTATTGGAACTTAAGTCAAGGCTAAATATGACTTCTCTTGAGGACTATCGAATTAGGTGTGAGATAATATTTCTTCACAATAATGCTATTGATTGCCCTAAATTGTTATCGCGGAAAAACTTTAGGTGCAATACCAGAGTCTTTAAAGAGACGTCCCTTTTTCTGGTTGAATGTCACCAACCAAACTATGGTAAATTCTCCAATGAATCAACTCCACATGTTGGGAAATAGATTTAATCAGGCTCTTGACATAGTGGATTTAAGGCCTTCAAAACTTAAAAGGTGTCTGAGTGAGTTTACTCGTTGAGTACTATAGGTTAAGTATCAAATAATCTTGATTTTGATTATTTTAATAGTACGTTTTTAGTTGCTTTATATTTTTTTTGGAAGTTTTATCTTATTTGTATATCTTGGGCTGCTACATATTAAGATACATTTAGATAAATATATTGTTGATTTATAGAAAATTTAATTATTTAATAGATTAAGTTCATTATACAATATCTTATTAATATATTTGTTGATGGCAGAATAATTATATACATTTAGGGTTAGGATATAATTTATTTTGTAATTTTGTTAGAATGGGGACATCCCGTAAATAAATAAATAAATAAATTATAGAGATATCCTCCAAAATTGGACACCCTATACATTAAAAATGATTAATTTTTTTACCTTATGGATGCTTATTTGCTAAACACCTGCTTAATCAGAGGAAAAAAGAAACAATAAGGCAAACACTTTATGATGTATACTAAAATTACTTTCATAATGCAAAATTCATAAAAGATTATTAAGCTTATCGTAATTTAAAAAAAATCTAACACAATACCAATGCAAAATCACGTAGTTTTTAATATGCTGCAAACCGAATTTTCGCATTTATTTTAAATAGTTAATTTGTCTATAACAAAATATAATGTAGACTTAATAATCGCGTTATCTACTTTACGAAAACGTGTACGCTTGTGTTAAAATGTATCGCCAAAAGTGCCACGAAATAGTGATGATAGTGACGACTTTATTTAACGAATTTAAATTTTTTGATATTATTTATAAAAACAATATAAAAAGGTATTTAAAAACTTTTATTCTAGTAGTGAGTATTAGAATTTTGCCATGAAAAAACTTACGCTTTTAGTTTATTTAATTACGCTATTTTGTACGCCAGTGTTATTGAATCCAATTCAAACCTCAGCTTTAACTATAAGTGACTCGATTCAGTCATGTGACAGTCATATTTATTGTCAGGGTAAACTTCTGGATACAGTTCAGCGTTCTAGAATATTTTCAGACTCTAAAACTTTTGTTGATATGAGCCTAAATAGTTCACCTGAATTAATATTGCAATCGTTTGATAATTTTATGAACTCTACCAACAATTCCCCAACCAAAGAAGAACTTCTAGAATTTGTGAATATACACTTTACCCCGAGTAATGAATTAGAAGAGTGGAGCCCAAATGATTTTACCGAAAATCCTAAGTTTTTGGAGAAAATAATGAATGAAGAAATTAAACAATTTGCATCAGATCTGGTTAAGATCTGGCCTAGCTTGGGACGTAAGGTTAAAAGTCAAGTATTTAAAGAACCTGAAAAATACTCACTAATAGGTGTACCGAATGGGGTGATTATTCCAGGAGGGCGATTTAGAGAATTTTATTATTGGGATTCCTATTGGATAATCAAGGGTCTACTTCTAAGCGAAATGACTCAGACTGCTAAAGGAATAATTGAAAATTTGCTTTATATGGTAGAAAAATATGAATTTGTACCTAACGGAGGAAGAGTTTACTATCTAAATAGGTAAGTTTATTTATTCTTTGAGATAAATTGATATTACCTCAAAAGTTATCCATAATTAATATGTCAACGAGTTTAAAATAATATTGACAATAACAAACTAAATGTTCTATAGTAGTTTTGACATTCGATTCCTTTCATAGCCGCAGATTCGATAGCCAGACAGTACATTAATTTCACTATTTGTTTTCTGTAGACACATTATACACATATATTGAAACTATCAAAGAGGTTTTATACAAATAAATTAATAAATTAAACACCTAGTACTCAAAACCAAATATTGTTAAAGAGGTGAAAAAAAGGGCCTACTTTGGTTACTACTCTTGTTCCTCGGATTATGTTGAAGCTTCCCTGTCAATTTCTGCGGGTAAAATTGCAGCTGCCGGTAAAACATTAAAAAATAAAATGACCGCTGGCTCAGATGGAATTCCCAGTTTAATAGCTTGATTAAAGATTGTCCTAATCCTGCAAACCAGCCAGTTTCCCTTTATTTGGAAAACTGCCAAAGTACTTCCCATACACAAGAAAGATGACCTACAGAATATTGAAAGTTATCGTCCGATATTCATTCTAGGTAACTTTTCCAAAATCTTTGAGATTATTATTTACAATTCCATATTTCCTCAAGTTTAATCGAAACTATCAATAGATCAACATGCTTTCTATACCAAAAGAGCATGTATACTAGAGGATAAGTCTTTCTTCACTTCCAACATTTATCACATCAAATCGTTTTAATCTCCTGTAGTGTGTATTGCTTGTTTAGGATTTACTTGCTTAGCTTCTTTCACTTCGTTAATAGAGCCACTATACTTGTCACTGTTGGTGTAAAAGTTGTTCTGAACGTCCTTGTCTGCAATTGTGCTATTCATTTTTTAATAAAAACACTTTTTATCAGCCATTATAATGAAGTAAGAGATTCCAATTGTTACTTTGTAAACGATTCCACAGACGACAACATAAAGTAATTAAATTCTAGGTTAGGATTCGATAAAGAAAGACAGAGATGTCTTTGTAAAGCGACATTCTTAATTTGTCGATAATGTGATTATAAAAACATAATTCGTACTTTTACCAATGCGTAGGTACACCAATGTGTGGTAAATCCTAAGATTTACTGTTTGGTCGGGTAGAACTTCGAGATGGAAGCAAAATAACTAGATTTTTGGCTTTTACCACTTGATTTTGGTAAATCCTAGGTTTAGCGCGCTAATTTCAGGTTTCACCTAATTTGGGGCATTTAGAGTAACATATCTAGTAAATCCAGTTGTAATCTTTATATCCAGTAAAGCTGAAGCTGGTGTGCCCAACTTACGTTTCCTTGTAGGCGCCCTGCTTTTTTGTGGTTTATCCTTAAGTTATATTTTACTGCAAGAACATTGAAAATTCGAGTTGATACGTCAGATTTTAATTCGGAACAAATCGAATACGCCTTGTACTTTTTTTCAAACGAAGATAACGTTGACTTTGAAAAAATAACATTCTTAGTTATTTCTGATGAAGATCTTTTGTTAAAATAGCTATAAATGACCTGGACTAAACATGTTCATTAGTGAACTTGTTTCGTTAAAAAAAAAGTAAAAAAATTATTATTCCCATATACACCATACTAAACGTAGTCGAGATATAACACTGTTTCTATTTATAGATCCCAACCACCCCTCTTAACTCACATGGTTGGATTATATCTAAACTACACCGGAGATATCGAGTGGGTTCAGAAAATACTTCCCTTATTAGAAAAAGAGCTAAATTATTGGTTAAACCAGAAAACCATAAAAGTGGAAAAAAACCAGAAGACGTATTATTTAGCCCATTATGCTTCAAACAGCGATACACCAAGACCGGAATCTTATTATGAAGATATTAATACGTGTGAATATTTTATTCAAAATATTGAAAGGGTAAGTCGTAAGAATTATTCGATAGATAAAATAAATAAGAAATTGTGAAATTGGAAATCTACAATAATAAATTTCTTTTATTTTAGTAATCAAGCAATTATTAATAATGCGTGAACATATATTTTTGCAGCAAAAAAACAGAAATTTTATAAGGCTCTGGCCTTAGCTTATCTTTACAAACCTAAATTAAATCAAAAACATCTCGCAATAAAAATTAAAATGTTTAACTTTTCCATTAGAAAAAGCATATTTGTGAAAGCTCCAAAAATATCATAAATCTAACAAGTTTTTATTAATTTGATTTATATATTATTCCTAATAATTTTCTGTTACCTTGCACATTATTAGTAGTAGTAATGATGGGGAAACCACTATTCAGCATGTAGGCCTAAAAGTCTCTTTCCACCAACCTCAGTCATATACATCACTATTTACTAACCCATACTTAACTACTTAATTTTACTGCTTGATAACCCCTCATTTAGCACTTTTTGGCAAAATTGTGGTGTCAGGAGACAGGGCTGTCGGTCAATCCAGAAAAGACCGAGCTCATTCTCTTTACTAGGAGGCGGAATTTGATAGGCTTTAAACCTACCATTATGTATAAGACTCACCTAACTCTGAGGTAGCAGGTCAAATACTTGGGAGTTACTTTAGACAGCAAGCTCACGTTTACAACTCATGTAGAGCATGTAGTAAATAAGGCAGCAGCTCTAATATGGCAATTACGGTGAACAATAAGTACAAGATGGGGTCTTATATCCCATATTCTCCAGTTGTTTTATACTGCAGTGATGCGACCGAGGGTCTCATACGGATTCGTGGTATGGTGGCCAGCAGCATTTAAGGTTATCAATGCCTGCTCTCTTTGGGAATTACTGGAGCCTTGAGAACAACACTTGCGGCAGCCTCAATATTCTTCTTAGGCTACCGGAGCTTGCAGTCTGGATTGAGGGAGGCCACGGCGGCGCATAAGAGGATAAAGGATAGCGGAGAGTGGCGCAATGTTCACTTAAAACAAGGCCACAGGACGATTACTTTCAGGATGTGTAAGAACATCTCAATTCTGAGATCCAGATGCACCACAGCGAGTAGCAAACTAGTGGTACATAGATGGGTCATGAATGAAAAGGAGCAATTCGGCTGAAGCCGGAGTGTACAGGATGGAAACAAACACAGCGGAATTCTTTCCGCTAAGGAAACACACCACAGTTTTCCAAGCGGAGGGGTTTGCTGTACTTGAAGTAACAAAAAAACGGGAAGCATTGGAAGGTAACGGGGGGATTTGCATTTACTCTGATAGTCAAGCTGCTCTCAAGGCAATCCAGAAACCCAGCGCTAGTCCAAGAGTGCAAAGACGCATTGGGAAGCCTTTCGCAGCACACACCAAAGTGAGACTGAGGTGAGTCCCAGGACAAAGTTCAAGTTAAAAAAAGAAGAACAACGAAGAAAAAAAGAAGAACAAAATTCAGATAAGACAAAGTTCCGTTAGCCCCTTCGTAGGCCCTGAACCGTGCGTCGGTCTCAGTAAAAAACAAATCTCCCAGGCAATTAATAATTGGGCCTTACGAAAAACAAGGAAGAATTGGAAGACAAAAGGATATAGATAGGCCAAGGAGATGATATGAAATCATGATGATTCTAAAGCAAAGCGACTGCTAGCAACGACCCGACAGGGTATCAAAGATTTCGTGGGAATTCTAGGCATAACTGTCTAAACAGGCATCTATAACTTCTTTGTGTAACAGAAAGCCCGCTCTGTCCAAATTGCGGTACAGGAGAGGAAACTGCGTATCACATACTAGGTGTCTGTGATAGGTGGAGTCGCCTGAAAAGTAAAACTTTGGACAGAAACACACTGGAACTGGACACTTGAGAAGATTTTGAAGATCTGAACGGGGCAACGTGCAAGACTTTATTAAACGGGCCGATTAAGTTAAGACCGCGCATCGGGAGTAAAGGCTTAGAGCTGGGTGATTCTGGGGTTGGTGAAAAGGGACTGCTTAACCGTATTTGCAGAGCTCTAGCTGTTATTAAAGAGTAGTAGTAGTTGCCTTAAGAAAGTAGGCTATCCCAGCTGAAATTAGTCAATTTCTTTTCTGCTCTCAGGAGCACCACAATTAGAGCTCAGCAAACTTTGCACTAGGTACAGGTACCGGTTGAGTCAACAGTGACCTGTAATGACCCCTATCAGATCCGGTGTAACTTCCTTGTGTCGGGATAGTAACCAAGATAGCTTTGCTCTAGAGAGGTTCTCATACCTTTCCTTAATTTACTCCGATACCCAAGGGTCCCGAAAACCATTCGCATAAGTTTAGGAGAAATCATACTAGTAATGGTTTTTGACAATGATTCTTATCCTAAATTTTGTAGTACGTCTAAAAATGTGGGTAAAGATCTGTTTTAACGAATTATAGCATTTTTTAAACTGTAGTTCATACTATAGGATCTATTAGCAATTACATCTAATCATCCCCTAAAATACCTCACTCCAGCTAACCCTTGCTAAATCGTTATTAATTAACTAGGATTTCTTATTCCTAATGTATAAAAATATTTCCGATCTGATGGTTCATATAGCTGGGTGACTTAAAGGCAAGGTTCGCGAGGGAAACAGGAAGATTTCGTAAGTCATTTTCTTGTTAAAGAATTAATGGAAAATAATAAATGTCTCTATTTTTTTTAACTACTTCATCCGCCAAATGTCCTCCGATGACATTTATGCATTCTTGGAGTTGAGCCTAAAAGTTTTGCAAAGCTCATCAAAGCATGTCGATAGGATTGCTGTCATCTCGTCACGAATCCGTTGTTTGAAAACTGAGATTGGCCTGGGTAGATCAGTTGCACACTTTTGTTTTTAAATATCCTAACAAAAAGAAATCAGAGACGGTTAGGTCCGGGACCGAGGGTCTGATATCGCCAACTGATCTCACCGTTTCGAGAAATGATGGGAGCAAAGCATTGACATTACTCATTGAAAAGAGTATTTTTTCTTTTACTGAAAACGGTTAACTTAAATTATGAGGTAGTTTTAAATCATTTCAATGCATGGCCCAGAATCGGTAACGTCATTTTCAGCCTCATTCTCAAAAATAATATGGACCGATGGCTTATTTGTCGAAATTTCACACTATACTGTCACTTTATCAGTGTGTATCGCTGTATCTGTCTAATATCTAAAATTTTGTTTATTAACAAAATCATAGAAGTGAAAGCATCCTTTATCAGTTGTTAAATTTGTTGCTATTTTTTCAGTCTAGTAAGCATAACCCCACAAAATCGGATACGCTATTGATTATATAACCCGGATTAAGAGGAGATTTGACAACCTGTATGTTGTAAGAATGATTTCTGTAATGTGATGTGTGACGTATTCAAAGACATATGGCGTGATAAATGGCTGATCCACTTGGACTTTGTTGGACATATTTAATATTTTCAGAAGTACGAATTGGTACGTCTTTTTGGATCTTAGATCAAGTTTGTTCGAAGTTTTTTGTCCCTTTTTAATCGCGTTATCTGATGGAATAGTTTGGTGGGTGCTAACCCGTCGAACACTCTTACATTATTGTTTCTTCTTTTTGTTAACGACCTTCCTTTGCTTCCCATAAAGGGTAGGATTACTATGTTTGCAGATGATACCAATATTATTTGGCATGGAAAGCACTTTGATGCTGACTTGCTTTGATGGTTAGGGAGTGGTGCAATGCAAATCGACTTTTTAGAAGTTTTAATACATCAAAAACAAATCTGTTAAGTTTGAAATTTTCAATGAATTCTGTGACTATCAATGAGGAGCCGATTTCAACTCCACAGTGTTGCAGGCTTTTGGGATTGACAATTCATTGCAGACTCAAATTCCAGGAACACATAATTGAAGTGTGCATTAGGGTGTCTTCAGGTTGCCATGCTTTTAAAATAATTTCTAAGAACTTAGATGTTTACATTGCAAAAAATACTTATCATGCCCTTTTGGAGTCACATCTTTGCTAGGGGATTTGTTTCTGGGGATCATATGCTCACTATCTCTTTAATACAGTATTTGTTCTGTAAAAAAGAGCAACTAGAGCCCCTTGTGGACTAAGGTATCGTGTATCTTGTCGTCATCTTTCTATGCATTCTTTGTTGCTTATATACGCTTGAAACAATAACTATGGTATTCAAAACGCACCAGCAAGAAATTGTAGGAGGCAATTCATTGGGAATTCGCCTTACATATACCCTTCGGTTGCCCATTCCACATTCAGGGCAAGTGGGAAGCTGTTTTATTGTAGTAAAAAAGGGTTGAATCACCTTCCTCTTCTAATAACTCTTATATTAGATTTAAAAAGCATTTAAAAAGATTGCTAATTAGTAAGGTATATTATACATTAGACGAGTTTTTTTAAAATGATTTTTTGTCCTGATTACCAATCATGTATGTGTGATTTGAAAAAAAAGGATTAAAACTCTATTTGCTTTCTGATATCTACTAGTCCTAAGTCCCTTTACTGACTTAGATTTAATAAGGCTTTTGCCATAACTCTGTTTGGGACAATAAAGCTGCTTTTTGACTTTGAAACTTTTTTCTCCGCTACTTTTACTCGCACTGAAAGCCACACCACAAATCTTCCCGTTTTACTGTAGACAACCTGTATAATAAACACTTTGATCAACAGATCGTCCCCCAACAAGATTACGGAACTGATTGATTAATAATTGACTGATGATTTTGGAATTTTTGATAAAAATTATATAATAATTATCTTTTGATTAAACGCCTTTCCATTTTCCATGTATATTTTCATCTTGTGTTCAATCTATTATTTATTATTATCTCATTATTTGATAATCATACGTATTTGCCTAATTAACTTGCCAATATGAGAGAATTTTTATAAAATTACTACATCTTTAGGAATGAAAACCATTCTTCATTCTATTATTCTAATATTTTTTCCTGTGAAATGCAAATCATTACACATTAAATTTAATGTATGCTTTCCAGAAACATTGCTTCCAAGGATTAAAGAGTGGTGCTGAAAGTGGCTGGGATTTTTCCAGCAGATGGTTTTTTGACCAAGATGGTGGCGTAAAAACGAACTTAACCCATATCGATGCCCAGAGGGTTATCCCCGTAGATTTAAATGCATTTTTATGCAGTGCTTTTAGGCAATTAGCAAGGTAAGTTCTAATTAATAATTTAACGAATAAATTAATAACTTTTTTTTTTAGTTTTCATAGTAAATTGGGAGATACCAAAAAATCAATTAAATGGGCTCAATTATCAAAAGAATGGCTTTCGTCTATAGAGGAGCTCCTGTATGATAGCGAAGATGGGATTTGGTATGACTACGATATGGTTAGTTTACGAACACTAATGTCAATAAGAAATTCAAAACGTCTTAAACTAAAAATCTAGATTTTTATAAAAAAGCATAAAGTGTAGATATATCACATCATACGCTATGGTAGACAGAAATTTCCTTATTAGCTAAGTTTCGATTTTGCTCTTTGGAGAATACCTAATAATTAATGTATTATCTCTATGTTATGTATTTAAATATAAGAGAAACTGTAAGAATTGTTAAGAAAGCAAAACTGCTCAAAAATGGACCTGAAGTGGACAAGAAAAACGCTAGACCGATGATGGATATGACAGAATATATTTTTAGTCGTAGATACGTCCGAATAAATTTTGACATGGATAAAATGGGTGCAATTTGTAGGTATTATACTTGGTCGGTTTAACTCTATTGTCTGTGTTGTGTAAAAATTTGTCTGTATTACCTTGGTTTTCATGTTAAATACCTGAATTCTAAGCATAGTTGAGGTTCCCCAAGAACATTTGAGCCAAAGCTGAAAGAAGTAATTAATATATCTCCTAACTATCATTAAAGAAATCAAGATATCCGTCATTCTTTACCAAAACATGGAACCAAAAAAGATACCATATCTTTAAGATACCAAAAAAAATGGAAATTGAAATGGAATAATAATCTCCAATGTGTACCTTATGATTCAGTTAAAAATGTAAATGGTGTAAAATAGTAGCCTTCGTTTCTTGGACATCCCTATCAAACCAGACTTGGTCCACCCATTGCACGAGAAACCGACTCATAGAACAATTTTGAGTGCTGATTGTTGAGGCTATTTGATCCTTAAGGACATTCAACTCCTTTCCTTCTACAAATCCCTCCTCTTATTTTTTTATCGAAATTCCAACAAATAAAAACGTAATTTCAAGGTTTCTAACGAAAATAAATATCGAACTCCTAGTACGTTTTTCTTAACCGAACATACAATACTTATTTTGGAAAAGCGCAGATGCTAAATGTTGTAGTTCAAAATTGAGGAATGAATATTAAGTTCATAATATAATTGAATGACCTAGATGAAAAAGGGCCCATCTTTGAAAAAGTGGATTTTTCAGGAAATGCAAAAAATTGTATTTCGGATAAAGAAAGTAAAAATTTAATATATGAAATTGACCTATGTATTTGTGACATATTTCAAAATGTTTTTACACCAAATTTTTTTCTGAAAATATATGTCTACAGGATATACAGGGTTACAAAAATTCTAAAAATGGGCCCTTTTTCTTCCAAGTGATAATCTATTGAAGATTACAAAAGAACTACTAGAAAATAAAATGAAAAACAGGAAATGAAAAATATTTATTTGAAAATCTAATTACGTTTTTTTATACAGAAATATGTTTTCCATGAGCTAAGGGTCTTCCTGATCATCCTCGTGTGTACATGTAGCACCTGACAAGGTATCATAAAATGCGATAGCATTTTCATCTTTCAAAAACTTGCAAAGCTCCTTGATGTTTTGTAGTTTTAGGGAATTTATTGGTATATCACCAGAATAAGCAAGCTTTTCGGGTATAGGGACACGTTCAACGCCAGGTTTCAAAAGACGAAATACATCGGGACACACACCATTCAAAGAAAAGCTACCAAACATGAAGTACTTTGATTCAGCTTTAAAGTCAAAGAACTTGTATTTGGTTATTTGAAACTTTAACTTATTTGTGGTGAAGGTTTTTTTAAAAAACGGTTCAGACAATCCGGCTACAAAGTCCTTTACCATATTGCTTTTAAGCTCAACAACGGTAAATTTGGTACTTATGATGCTGTTCCAATTTGAAGGCGATTCAACTACTTCCCTTTTTCTTTGCATTTTTTCTATAACAGCAAAATGCCTGTCACAAGGCAGGAAACTGTGACCCCGTTGTGGAAAAAAATGCTGAACATTTTTAAACTTTTCATTAAGTACCAATGACTGCTAAAATTTTAGCATGTTTTGGTTATAATTCTGGCCCCTGCAACCGTCAGTAAATATATATAACTTTTTAACAGTGCTAGGTAGGAATGCTTCTATGTAATGGTTAAGTACAGAGAGAACTTCGTTACAGCCCCGCTTTGCAATATTTTCAGGCCAAGTATACATAATGCTCTTTGCTTTTTTGCCAGAGTAAATGGACATACAGTACAACCAAAGTTGTCTTTTATAAAAGACATCACTAGTACACATATGTGGACAGGGAATATTTTGTTTAAAGTCGAAGCAGAGAACTTCTGTAACTTCATTTTCTTTAGCTTTCATCAAACATTCTTGCATCTTTGTGTAAAATAGCTTTGCTTTTTTCTTATGTAACTTAAGATCTATTTCATAACCTCTTCTTAATGCGCCATTTTTTTCGCGGGAAATTTTGGCCTCTATTTCTGAACACGTAGTACAAACATCTGAACGAGGGCGACCAAACGTGTAGTTGTAGTTGTCACGAAAATACTGTAGATAAAAAAAATATTTCACTTCACATTTCAATTTTTGGAAATTCAGATCATTTTGTTTGGCGTCGAGTAGGACTTCTGGGTAATGTTTTTCCAGAAACATTTCATACATTTCTCAGCATTGGTGACAGATACCTTCTTCGCTCACCGCTTGGTCCATAGTGCACAATATAATATGGAAAACTTTGTATATGTGCATCAATATTTTGAACAACAATACCAGATAATTTGTTTTTTCGGTTAGTGTGCTTGCCACGATTATCGGTTGGCACAGCGGCTAAAGTCTTGCATGCTCCAATATTTCGCACCCTCTTGGCTCCAATTCCATGCAAACTGGCAAAGCCTTCACGACATACAGATAACACCCTTTCACCGACATGCACTTTATACGAAAAATTAAACTTCTTCTTGAACAGTCTCTTTCTTTTTCGGTTTACTGACGATACTGTGATAAGAGGTTGTAAGTGAACATTCTGGGCCCCATGATCTCCAATCTCATTAAAATTTTTCAATATACGAGCCATCTCTTCTTTTGATAATGATGTAAGACATTTTCGTTTACATCTACACAAAAATAAGATATATTTTAAAATACAACATTCTTTACAATCCTAACTTACCTGCATTTTTGACCTGTTTGTCTAGCAGCTTTTCTTCCTGATTTACCAATGTACTCCTCGCCTTTTGCCTTTAACTTTTTATTTTTGACACTTTTCCACTCTTCAATTTTCCTCTTTCCAATTTTATAACACTTGTTTCCTCATTTTCTAAGACATCCATGATTATATGAATCAAGAAACAAAAATCCAAAAACCACACTGATATTTTATTGTTATTATTATGATTTGAAGGTTATGTTTACAAATATCAACACAAATTATGGGTATTTAACTTGGCGAAAGAAAGGCCCAAATGTAGCAGATGGGCCCTTATTTTTCTCAGCAGAGAAAAACAGCTGATTCAATCCGTTTTAGAGTACGTTTAGTGGGCCTTTCTTCTACTCGGTATATGCCAACTTTAACAAGGAATCAGAATTCATAAAAAACGGGTTTTCGACAAACTGCACAGATGGGCCCTTTTTCGTCTAGGCTATTCAATTGTCAACTTCAAAGCTATAGTGGCACTCCTCCTTGTTTTTTTTTTTGGGCTTAGCATAGCTTATTTAGTTACTCATTCCAGTATAGGAACCATATGAGCGATATGAATCAAACTAAAGTAAATTTTTGAAAGCAATAATTGCAAAGATGAAAAATGTTCAAGTATAAGAAAGCAAATGGTTTATAACGAGTGAATGAATTATATTAGCTAAAGCTTTACGTACTACTTCCTAATCGCGGATATTACATTGTTATTCTCTGCTTGCTACCAAGTACGGCGTCTTTATCGTTATCAGTGCCTTCAAAATCTGGATGCTACAAGGCCTTAGCAATGATTCAAGCTTCAATATATCTGGAACATCATCCAGTGTCATCCGACACCATTTCAGTATAAGATAGCATCATTTCAACAGAGTGCTCGATTATTGTCCTTTTCTTTGACTGCAATTTATTCTACGTGTGTCAACAGATTCTCGAAAAAGTGTCTTAAGCTAAGGCTGAATTCAATAACCCTCATCAGCGATTAAAATGTTAGTCTCTGTACGTCGCATTACTCCCTTACGTTGGAATTGTTCCAGATTCGGCTCTCATGTACTGAACGAGGCTAGCTTATATTCTGGTGAATAGGGGAAAATGTTGTACCTTGAGTCACTTTTTGGTTTTTTACTTTTCTACATTCTAGAAATATATATTTACGAAATTTATTCCATACATTAGTTATACTAGCTCTTTGCCTACGTAATTTGAGTTTTTAAACAGAATTTTAACTTACCAGTTCTTTGAAAAATCCGTTTTAGCTAGCCCTTAAAAGATGACCCAAGGTACAAACGAGTAATGTACCTTGGACCAGTATAATGTTGTACCTTGGGTCAGTTATAAAAAAAAGGAATGGAAACGAATTTTTAAAGATTTTTATTAAATATCTTAAAGACATACAAAACGTTATTAATCGAATGAATATATTTGCAAACAAATACTTATTTAACATTAAATCCACTAAATTCAACATCAAACTGGAGGTGAGCATCATGACGTGCAGTTCCGTTTATTTTGTGCGGCTGCGGAAGCTTACGTATAATATCACTACGCAAAAAATTATAGGTCTCGGTTGAGTCATTTATAAATTTATTAGTGCTTAAAATTTTACGTAAATATTTGAGTTCATTATGAGTCCCACTATTTAGTATTTTGGCAACATAATAAGTGAACGATTTCTTTCTAGCAACTTTCACTAAAACGAAGTCTTCTTGTTGAATATCAAAATCTTCAGATAAGCTACTAAGTCCTCAAATACTTCTTCATCACTACTTGAAGTTGATCCGTCATCATATATAGCAAGGTTTTTTGGTACTTTTTTTAAAACACGTTCTTCAACTATTCTCTTAGTAACTGCTTGAACTTTTCCAGATGATGCATTTGTTAAAGTCTTTCTCTTTTTAAGGCCTTCTATTTCATCTTTCTTTGGAGCATCAGTAAGGATACGTGACTTTCCTCTAGCTCTACCTGACTTCATTTTGCGAGCCGGTGCTTTCGGACAAGGCCGTAACATTTCAGGTGTAATAACATTTCCTGACGTTCCTCCTTGAAATAAATTTGATGTAGCGGATTAAAGCCATCAATTTTCTGAGCCGTGACTTCAGCTTGTTCCCTATTTGGTTTAACGTTGACTTGTTTACGACCGTCAGTAGACTGATCTAAAGGACGATCGGTCATATATGATGACAAAAACTCGCTCTCTTCAAAAATATTTTCATTGACTGGATAAAGACCACTTACTTCAAACCCTTTCTAAATATTGGATGTAGTAAATGCTTTTGGAAATGCCTTGCCTGCAAGCTCAGCTACATCATAAATCGTAATGGTTTGTCCTGGATGCATAATCATCTACTACAAGCGGCATTATAATAAGTTTTCATGGGCCTAAAAACTGTTCTGTCGAGCGGTTGCATTTTGTGACTAGTATGGGGGTGGAACGTAATCGGAATAATGCCATTTTCTATGCAAAAATGAATAGCTGGGACATTCACGTGGCTATCGTGATTGTCTAAGACTAGTTAGTATAACTGTATCTTTAATTGATGGTTTCACATGATTCTTGAAGTCATTTTAATATTGCAAAAACTATGTTTCGTTTGACCAACCGGACGGATTTGCACCTCCTATGGTTCCAACTGGACAACCCTTATGCATATGGGCCCTCAAATTTACTCTTGGAAATATCATCATGCGCGGGATGTGATTGCCAATTGCATTTATAAAGTGTAACGTTTTGTCCTCGTTCTGCACTGGTCATTTGAGCCAACTGTTTTATTCCCTTGGGTCCGATTATTTTTGGTGGCACATGGACAGTTGTTAGATCTGTCTCGTCGTAGTTCCAAATTTTTTCTGGTGTGAAATTGCCGCGAAATAGGCCTTCTTTGTAATTGCTAAAGAAGGTAGTTACGTTTGTTTTATTAAAGGACGTTGATCGGGCCAAACTCGTAGGCTTGGGTTTTCGAAGAGACAAATCTGCATGTCTTTTAAGGAACTGCCTTAACCGTTTCTTTTCAGCTATCTTATATTGGTCCGAAGAAGGCGGATTATAACTTATTATTTGCAATTGCATACTGGTATGCTAAGGTACGAACATCTATTTTAGTCAACCCCCATAATGCAGGCGTGCAGCAGTGAGAAGATAGGTGAGGTCATTATTTTCAGTGACCCAAGGTACACAACGGTATTATTTCAGCAATTCTTTGCTTTCTACTTTTAGGTTATGCCTTTAAGTAAAAAATACTTTCATTAACATCAACCTTAAGACACCTGTTTTCAATTGTAATAATAAAAATAATTATAATGGTAACAATTTAAACGGATGTTGACGGATAACAAATTGTTCAATAAATTACTTACGACGATGCAAAACACAATACACTCTATAGAAACCCGCACGACTGATTTTTGTCATATATATGTAGCTGCCACCTATCGACTGTATCTTTAAACAACTTATTTAGACACTTGGAAGAAATATTAACAGTGAGTAGAAAATAAAATACACTGACCCGAGGTACAGACCGGTCCAAGGTACAACATTCTTCCCTACTTACATTGCACGTTCAAAGTTATTTCTTCTGTGCAGTTTATGTATTCGTCTCCATGTACTTTAGGGTTTATAGGTGCTATAGGTTTCTCTATCTTGATGTGTGATGTGTGAATACTCCAGTTCTTCAATAGCACTCGAAAATATAATACTTATGTCTTTTTTGGAGACTTTTAGGAAACTGAATACCAGGATTGGTTTGTTGAATTTTTTTTTACCACCATTTGCACAATGCGAGGTACAGTCGACTGTTCAATGCCTAGCTCTTTGCCAATTTCGCTTTGGAAACCTCCCAGTCGTGTAAAAACAATAAAATCATTCCATGTGAAATTCACAGAGCCACTAATGGTTATAAGTCTAATGCTACTAGACAGCAATGTTACTTTTACTCAAGTAAATGCTTTATTTTGTAAGCAGAGGATTTGTTCTCTTCATATAAGCAAGCATACAAAGGTGCACCAAAAACTTTCAAACTTAACTTACTTAACGCGAAGATGGCAGCACTCGTCAATAAAAGCTAGTAAATCTGACTGCTTACTTTCTGATTAATATTTACTAAATTGTAGCCTGCGTTTTTGTGAATATTTAAATAATTGTAATACAGCTGTTATTAAATATGTATTTTTAAAATACACCAACGTAAATCAGAGATGAGTTGGACGCTGTATACGGTAACTGACTAGTAAACGCACCATAATTTATCGCAGTAAACTTTTGAGAGCAAATAACGATGTTAAGGAAAAGTGGTTACAAGAAAAATCTGTCAAAATCGAGATATTGCAAGAAAAACACGACAGCTTTAACCTTCATAAGAAAATAAAGGAAGCAACAGGAAGATATCAAAGACGAGATCCACGACTGGAATGACAACATCATTACCGCGACTAATAAAAAATTTATAAGATGGAAGCAGTACATGGAAGAACTTGTTCGAGACAAAAACATTGATAATGTGCCTCGGTGAGGAAGGGTCTATCATCACACAGTAGGAAGTGGAAACAACAAAGTTCTTAAAGCCTGAAACTATTGGACCCAGAACAGATAAAACTGTTGATCAACCTCTTTAACAAAATTTAAGCAAGCGGACAAATACCAAACGACTGGCTGCTATCGACATTTATCCTGCTTCTCAAAAAGGCTAACGTAACTAAATGCTCCAATCACAGACTAATCAGCTTAATGAGTCACATTCTGAAAGCGTTTCTTAATATCATCCAAGTATACATAAGAAAAGAGGGCACCCGAGAACCTAATTTTCCATACAGGCCCTGATTTAACAAGCACGGACGCCAATGCAGATGTATTTGCATGCTTAATAGATTTCGGAAAGGCCTTTAATAAACCTCAACATGGTAAACTCATTTCGATCCTACATGACTCAGGAATTGACGATAGAGTCACAGAAATTAATCAAAGCTATACTTACAAAAGCAACAAAAAGCCATTGTTCGAATAAAAAACGGTTAGAGGAGTTTGACACAAGAAGAGGAGTGCGTCAAGAATTTATACTGTCGCCTCCTCTATGCAACGTGTACTCAGAACCTTTATTTAAAGAGGCACTAGACAACATAGAAGATGGAGTTGCATAATAAATAATAAATAAACCAATGTAATGCTGATGAGATGATCCTTATAGCAGAACTGCTAAAACGTTAACGTCAAAGACTTATTGACCATGTAGAGATTACGGTATAAAGACAAACTGTTAGAAGATTCATATATTAATTACCAGTAAAAACGTCAGCACTGTTTACCACTAACAATACAGCTTTCATAATGGCCGAGACTGTTACATATCTGGACTGCACCTTGAATCAGGAACCAGTCTTTATCAATCTCGAGAAATAAAATGCCGAATCAAAAAAGCAAGAGGTACATTTACCAAAATGCGTAACATATTATGTAACCTATCCCTCAATATCTCTCAATCCGCTTATAAAGGGTAAAAGCGTGGACATTTGAGATGTTGTGCTTTTGCCGCATACTCAGGATCCCATGGATACACCACATGTCAAACGATATTCTAGATATAATGGTAAACTAGAATATCTAACAAATATCAAAGACAGAAGATTGTATTACTTCGGACATATCATGTAAAATGAAAAGTACCACCTTCTTCAACTCATCCTTCAGAGGTGAAATAGAGGGTCGAAGGTCAGCAAAACGCACACGAATATCGTAACTGCAAAATTTACGAACATGGGTCGGAATGACATCAACAGCTTTATTCATAGCGTGATCAAAGTGATCAAGTGATCAAAGTATTGTGGACCAACGTAATGGCCAACATCGACAGAGGATAGACACTTTAGGAAGAAGAAGAAATTTTGAAGAGCCGAATTTAAATATGGCCGTACCAATTTGGAAGTCAACTAATTGTAACATCACCAACATTCTCAAATGGTTATAAACATATTCATCACATATTAAATCAAGATTTAGAAAGCTCTCCGTGGGTTGGGTGGATCGTTTGTTCGACAATTTGTTAAAATGAGCGATACCAATGCTCTGTTGGTGCAGTTAAGAGTCAATTAATCACGAAAGGGTAATCAGCTCCAAAGAAGACTGTTTCCGGCTTGTAAAACAAGTCTCATACAGTTGCCATGGTGGAAATCTATAAATAACGGTTTGAACTGCTTGATAACCCTCCTTACTCACCAGATCTATCCCCAAGGAATTTGTTTGTCTTCTTAGCTTAAGTTTTATAGTAGCTAAAAAAAAACAAATTTCTTGGGGATAGATTTGGTGAGTAAGAAGGGTTATCAAGCAGTTCAAACCGTTATTTATAGATTTCCACTATGGCAACTGTGTGAGACTTGTTTCCAAGCCGAAAACAGTTTTCTTTAAGACTTGTTTCCAAGACAGGGTTTTTTTTAAAATAAGGAGGCAACCTTCCTGAATAATTGTTTAGCAGAGAAAGATGCCAATTTGTATTAAAATGTGTTAAAGAGATGGATGTATCACTGGAAGAAGTATGTAGACTTACAAGTATACTCTCTACTTCTAAGACCTTCAAACCTTTAACGCTTTGAAAATGCTATAGCACAATAATTAGTGAAACTTGAATGACAACCGGTTCTACATAGATATCCAGGAATCACGTTTGAAATACTTAATGAAAATTAATAATTTGCTTTTTACTGCCATAAATTTACTATAAATCCTTCGCTCTCGAATTTATTTTCATTATTTAAAGAGATTTGGCTACAATTAACAAAAATATATTTTAAGGTTTTACAACGACACAGAAAAATGTTTTTCCCCAGCAACTTCGTGCCCTTATGGACAGGTTCATATAACGTTGTGCTGAGAAATAAATATGGTCAAAGGGCTGCCGATTATTTCAACACCAATCGAATAGGCGAATTTAAGGGAGGAATTCCTGCCTCGTTGGATGACAATAACGAGCAGTGGGATCTTCCGAACGCTTGGCCACCACTGCAAGAATTTGTTATTTTAGGTAAGTATAGGACTAGATTTTCCACTTTCCACAGAGATATAAGCTATAATATAAAGTAAATATATATATTATAAGATATAATATAAAGTAAAAAATAGATACTTTTCCATAAAATGCCTTAGAAAACCCTCAAATATTTTAAGCAATCATATAAAAGATCGTAGGGGATATACGAGGTCGTTTAGATTTAAAATTATCTATCCATGGCGATATTAAGCCGTTCATGTGGACGATGAAGAAGAAGTTGTGGTAAGAGTAACTGAAAATTCTACAACATTTCTCTAGAACGACGTAGTAAATTTTGAATTAAAAAAAAAACAAGAAACTATTTCTACAACACTTTACTAAGAATATAAGGTATCAGTTTTGTAATCTCTTCGAGAACGCTAGACTAATAACCCACGTTCCATTTATTTTCTCATATGTAAAGCGAATTTTTCATACATTCCACTACAATCCCAGTCTGGCCTCGCCTCGGGCAATGGAATGAAGTGGGATATCCATGGATGCTGTATATGTATTTTTCATAGCCCCTGTTATACTCTGATAAAGTAGTTTTTGTATTTTACTTAGCATATATCTTGCTGTTATTTGCATTGTCTTTGGCCACTTTGTCAGAGCTATATACATAATGGTTGGTGGCACTACCCTGGGGCAGTATACCATCTTAAGCAGCATACCTATCTATGCATTCGTCTAAATATCATAAGTACGATTTCCGAACGCATGATTGTTTTATCCCATTGTTGATTCTAGCTTATCTTGGAGTCTAGAGTTAGGCTCAAGTATTTGACTTATGAATTATTTGACTTATAAGAATTTCTATACCTTGTAATGTTAGAGGTATCTGTTGAACTATGTTGTGTAAACAGATTGGTTTTGAAGACAAAGACGATTAATTCCGTTTTCCAGACTTGCGTATATACGCACCCTGGATATATATTACCACCTCACCAAAATTTAACTTTAAGCAAGATTGGCCCTCATCGTCTCAGTTAGCACATTGGTTTATTTACTAGACTTCTCAGCAACACGGATCACAAATCAGCAAAAAGGACTAGACTTCTAGTCCTTTTTGCTGATTGAGGGATACCGTCAAGGCTATCAGATTTGTAAGGCTGAAATGTGCTTATCCCTCATTTCATCTTCTGAAATGTGACTACCTCACTTCTCAGTTTTCCCAACGTTCTCTGTTATAGGCTGTTTCTAAAGTGGCCTCATAGCCAAGTATTTGATCTATTACGATATTTCGGAAAAAGTGAGCCAGAAATAATTCGGTCATAGTGTCTCTTCCTGTAAGTGTGTACTCATTGTTTTTTTTTACGAATTTAGCTTATGACATATCCTTGTTCTTTAGCGAGAATTCATTTCATGCTTTGGAAGTCCAGGCCAAAAATGCCAGGTTTCTTATAAAAAATCATCAATTTCAACATGGATTTTTGTAAATACTATTCTAGATTATTTCAAATGTCACCTCGCCTTGATGGTTAAAAGATATAAAGCCTATCTGAGAGAAAAACTTTCAGATGATGGCTCAGAACTTTTTAGAAGTCCCGGAAGGCTTAATACGTTATATGGTTAATTTTATATTGTTCTCCATCTTCTAAAATAAATGACTTTTTAAATAAACTTGACACCATACTGTACGAAATTTCCTCTAATGCTAAAGTGGTTATTGCGGGTGACTTTAATATTGATTTTTGTAATGAAAACCAGATACACTCTATAATGCTCAAGAATATGCTAACACCTTATGGGTTAGTAATGCATATGGATTCACCTACAAGAATTACTGATAGTACTGAGTTAACTATTGACTACATTTGCTCAAACATTGAGAAAGTTGCGTGTACGGTATTCCATTCAGGATTATCTGATCAGGAGGCAGTCTCAAGGTCTCCTCAGAAAAAATCTCTGTGTCGGTCAGGAAAAATTTTCAATACAAAATCGTTTAATAAATTTCAGAATTTGTGCCAAAATGTAAATCGATCTCCTGATCCTATTGCAGCTTTTCATAGAGTTCTGGTAGACCTTTAGGCATGCATTTCCATTAAGATGGATAAAAAGTAAAAAGAAAAATATGAAACTCTTTGAAGGGGTCTAAGAAAATCGGCAGTAAATTTACCCTTAATTATATGCGAAAGTTTTTTAAAGTTGAGTGATTCGTTGCATACTGCAATAGGTTAAGAAATCTATACAAAAAATTAATTAAACTTGCAAAACAGAGTTACTACAAAACTAGATTGCATACATCGAAAAACTTACAAAAATAGAGGTGGAGTATCATAAATGAGTTTCGACATAATGGTAAGTCACTACAAGCAAAAGAGATCGAAGTTGATCGGAATACTTTAAATACTTTCTATTGTAACGTGGCTAGTAACATTTTGTCAGATATAGATCCCTTAGAGTTTGTGTCTGTTATAACTGTTCCAAACTCTTTTCATTTCGAAAATGTTGAGTCGTGTGAGTTATTAGAGGCTCTCAATGATATAAAAATAAAATCATGCGGCAATGATGAGATTACGACGGAAATCTTAACGAAATTACCACATGATGCACTTATCTCATTGTGCTCGTCGATAAACAGTTCTTTTGAGACAGGTAATTTTCCCGAATATCTTAAATCGTCGATTGATATTCCGCTTTACAAGGATAGAGCTACAAGTGATCCTGCAAATTACAGGCCAATTTTCCTACTACCTACACTTTCGAAGGTTATTGAGAAAGTGGTAATAAAGCGCATGTGGAAATATTTAACAAAATATAAGCTCCTAAGCAATATAGATTCCAATCCTCTAAAAGTACACATAACGCCATTCTTTCTTTTTTGGATAGGGTATACTCTGAGCTTAATGGAGGTGAGGCTATAGCGGCAGTATTTTGAGATCTGTCGAAGGCTTTCGACTGCGTCGATCACTCGCTTTGGCTTTACAGAGTCTGTCTTGTCGTGATTTAAGTTTTACTTAAGTCATCGAAGCCAATCTGTTTTGGTGTCTGGTTCAATGTCTTCATCTTCTGGAATTAATTGCGGCTTACCTCAAGGTTCGGTATTGGGTCCCCTGTTATTTTTAATGTACATTAACGATCTCGTTCATTTAAATATCCTGGGTGAAATTATTCTCTTTGCGGATGACACATCTGTCGTATGGCACCACAAAAACTCAAACACTCTTGAAAAAATAATCTCGGAAGACCTCACAAAAATTAAAAGGTGGTGTGATGCAAACCGCCTTGTTTTTAATGTTGGAAAATCGAATATAGTAAGTTTTAAATGCAATATAAAAAATATAAAACTTAGGGATAATCCTCTTGACAATAAAACTGTATCAAAATTTTTAGGAGTTCACATTGATAGCCAACTGCGTTTTGAAGACCATATCTTTAAATTAAGCAAAACACTTTCTTTAGGTTGCTTTGCAGTTAGGTGTGTTAGGTTGGAGTTGGGAGTTGAAATGGCTAGGACAATCTATTTTTCTCTTTTTGAATCCCATCACAGAGCCAATATTTATTAAAAATACGTTTTATACTTCAAAAAAAAACAGTTCGTTTCTTGGCAAATGTTCACCTCTAGAGCGCATTTTAAAATACTCCGAATTTTGACACTTGCTTCGGTATACATACTTGAGACAGCTAGTCTTATCTATAAACACTACAATCAGAAAATAAATAATAACAGAGCCAACCTTCCAACTCGACAAGAATTTACTGTTCCCTTACCGATTCCGAAAAATACTCTTACTCACAAATCATTTATATATGAGGGAAGGAAAATATTTAATCATCTTCCTGAGAATATTAGACGTGCTGTCTCTGTCAGGCAGTTTAGAGGAAAATTAAAAACTCTTTTATAGAAGGAGTCTTATAGGGAGAGTGCGGCGGCGGTGTTCTGTGACTTATTTAAGGCGTTTGACTGTGTAAGTCACAGAATACTGCTGCAGAAGCTAGAAACCTATGGATTCAGAGGAGTTGCTCTCGACTGGTTTCGTTCTTACCTATCTGGAAGAACACAAAGGGTATTCTTTGACAATGATATGTCATCCCGTCTGGATATGGACGCTGGTGTACCCCAGGGTTCTGTTCTTGGACCAATATTGTTCCTGCTATATGTCAATGATATCTCTCAAATTCTAATTAGGGGCAAATTTACTATCTTTGCGGATGATACAACATTACTTTGGCATGACACTGACACCAAGAGATTAAGGAATATCGTTGATGAAGATTTAATTCTTGTAAAGTCATGGTGTGAAACTAATAGATTAACTTTTAATATTTCTAAAACTAATATTTTAACTTTTAAATGTAACCTTGGAACTGTCACTTTGCAAAATGAAACAATAAGTCCTTCTGAAACATGCAAATTTTTGGGCCTGACGATTGATAAGCAATTAAAATTTGAAAATCATATCTCCTCTTTATTAGGGAAGTTATCATCCAACTGTTATGCTATTAGAGTAATAACACATTCTCTGGGACTTGATGTGGCCAAAATTGCCTACCAAGCTCTTATTGAGTCTTATCTGAGATACGGTATTGTGTTTTGGGGTGTGTGCTCTCAGTATTTGTTCAGCTCTCTATTTATTTTGCAAAAAAGAACCATACGCTACATGTGTGCAGCTCCCTTTCGTAGCCCCTGTAGCCCCTTATTTTAGCCCCTTATTTTTAAAACACTCTGTCCTGACATTTCCATGCCTTATTATTTTAGAGACTGTTTGTCTTATCCATAAAAAATATCGATATCAGCTTGGCCCCCCTTCTCGGGTTACAATCTCGGAACAACCTTCTCTTTACCTCTGCCTGTCCCAAAAAGTGAGTAGTCTTTTGTGTACGGGGGCAGAAGGCTTTTTAACCACCTACCCCTTTATATAAGGCTAATAAATTGTGAAAAACGTTTTAGGAAAAATATAAAGAAACTCTTGCTTGCTAAAGCATTTTATTCTGTAGACGAGTTTTTAAATACAATTTTTTGACAGTGAAGAGTTTTGCGCAGCGTAATGTGAATTCTTACTACCCTTTCTTTGGGTGTGTTCTATATTCTATGTATGTGAGAATTGTTAACATTTTTATATTTTTGTAAAAGATTATATTGTCAACTATCTTTAAGATTTTATATAATGCTTTGTTAACAACAGATGATGTTACGTAACAATAAAGCTATTTTTGACTTTGACTTTGACTATATACCATCGGAGAGTTTTTTGATAGAAGATTTTGAACATGTATATATGTATATACCCACCTAATTGAGAACCTAGCAATTGTATTTTAAGCATATGTTTATACTTGTGTCCATTTGTTTTTTGTTTTTTAATTTAAAAAGTGTTATTGTACTCTACCAAATTTTAATCTGTGGACTGTCTTTTAAATGTTTTGTATATAATTGTACTTATCCAACTTCTACATGTTTTTAATTTTAAAGTTTTAATTTAGTTTAGTTTGGGGTATAATTACAAATAGTTAGATTGTTACGATTTAGTCATTAGCCTGCTTTTGTTGATAGAAAATTTTGTATTTCTAAACGATAAAGTATATTCTTATCTTATCTTAATTTAATCATTATTGGCGGAGGCATCGAATATCCCTTGCCTCCTGTAGTTTGGGTTTATTTCTTTACGAAATACTGAAATAATTGTTATACTAATATTCTAGGTTTATGGAACACTGGTAACAAAATGGCTCGTAAAATAGCTCTTACATCGGCCGATCAATGGATCTACGCAAACCTAAAAGGATTCAAGGAGCAAACTGCCATGTTTGAAAAGTACGACGCAATTAAAGTAGGTCAATATGGAGGAGGAGGTGAATACGAAGTACAAAAGGGTTTTGGTTGGACCAACGGAGTAGCTTTAAATTTGATTAATATATTTTATACTAATAATAGGCGTAGAAAAATAGGATGATGTTGGTTAGTTAAATATTTTAATATGATTGAAGCACAAAATAAACTAATATGATGAATAGTATATTAGTGTTCCATTTAAAAAAGTATAGAGCAATTAGGCAAACAATAAATCGCTATTCATTATGTAAAAGTACACAAAATGGATATCCAATAGATAACCAATTTTGGACATCCATTGGATTACTGGTTCAGGACATCCTTGTGTATTTCTTTTACTGTCCTAAGTTGGAAATACGGATTTCTAAAAAAAGACAGCAAAATAAATACTTTTGCAAGGATTAATGTATTTCAAAATAAATAAATCTTGATCTGAAGGTGATAAAATCTGCCACTGCTGATTAGGTGGTGATGGTAATTGCCATTGCTGACCAGAAGAATTTGAAAATACCAGGTATCGACTGCAGGATAACATTGGAGTATTTCGTGTCGCCTCTGTATCCGACAGGGCTGTAATACATACATGTCAGCTTTTTTATTCACCCTTAGGTCATAATTTATTATACCAAAAAATGATTTTTTTCGAATTCGAACTAACTATACCAGCGGATTGTTCTCATCACCTACATCACGAAAATACCGGGTTATATCGGGATTTAAGTAGAACTAAGGGAATGAGAGCGCTTTGAAAATTCGGAAAAAGTCATTTTTTTACTTGGTATTTGAGCCCAAAAATGGACTCAGATCAAAACTCACTTCAAAATTCAGAAAGACGAAGCCAAGTCAAAACGGTTGAACGTTTTTAAATAGAGCTAATAGAAGCCGAGATATCCACCTCCAAAGTTAAGGATTTTTCATTTTTCGGGGATACGTATCGAATTAAGTTTATATCACCACCAGAGCAAGACAGTGCAGCAGATTTTATCACCTTCAGATCAAGATTCCAATCAACACCAGCAGGTTATATCACCATCATCATCACACAGTGACAAAACAAGCAGCCGAGATCTCTTCAACAAATATAGTGGAATTTTATAACACTGCTGCCGGTATAAGTGTGTAAAAGCCCTACATATTAGCAAACATTTTCTTTTTTAGTTATTCTTTTCACTTTTCTTTATTTCTACGAAGACATTTATTTTTTAAATATACCTACTTGCTGTTCGGCTAAAAAATAATTGTGTTTTTATTCTTAATTGCCTACGTTCATATAAGTTTCTGATATATGGCTTTGCTGTAGCATAAAAAAGATGATGATATTCCAGTGGAAAATTTAAGATATTTATAGAAGCAACCTGTCGCTAAGTAGGGTAATGTAGTAGCTAGTCTTTCCACCGCACTCATACTTTCTCTCATCTTCGTGTTTTGTTTAGAAATAGTAGGTGCGATAAATTTTAATAAAATATTAAATAAATCAAAGTCCATACAAAGATAATTTTTAAAATCACTAGGATAATCTTGTCTCAGTGCTTTTAATAGTGGCATGTGACCATATTTGTTACGATCCTCCATCTATTTGCCACCCATTTTCTTCTTTTCCTTATAAAATTTATTTGCACAGCTATACAAAGAGCCGCCTTTAATTTGTGCCGCCTTATTTTGTAATTTTTTTATGTTAATTCTTTCAGAATTTCTCAAGCGCCTGGAGAACAGTCAAATCCGTGCAATAATCAACACTTTTTAAGCTCGAGCCGCTTTTTTGAATATAAAAAGATTGTCAACTCGTTACTATACTATGACTATGATGGCTAAACTTTCGAAAGATGCTATGTTTTTCCTGTTCTCTTGTACGTCATGGAAGCATAGGCTCTCACCGAGGTAATGCTTAAGTGTCTAGAATAATTCAAGATGTGGGTGTATTGGTGGTTACTAAAAATCAGTTGGGTAGACAGAAGTTGTCAGTCGCATAGCCGAAGATTTAGAAAAACTTAAAATTATGAAATGATGCAAATTAGGTTATTTTGATCATATCATAAGACACCTAAAGAAATAAAAAATCTTGTATCTTATTATAGAGGGCGAAATCCTCGGCAAGCGTAGTGCAGGAAAAAGAACATCGTGGTTAAAGAATTTGAGACAATGGTACGGTAAATCTACAGTCAACGATCGTTGAATAGTCATGGTACCAGAAAAAGAAGAATTTTCTATTGACAGCACAGTTTAGAATTTGCCTCTATTAACCTGGCTTATTTTTATTTTTATTATCATTATGATGCATTGCTTCTTCTTTGCCTGTAAGAAAATATCAAGGCTTTGAAAAAGCGTTCGTCGTAAGTGTTATTTTTAATACAATCTAAATAAGAAGATAAATTTTACACCTAGGACAAAGGACTTCTAATGGGCTCGTGTGACTTCGATATGTTCATGACACATTTATTATATGGAACAAAAGCGATACAGAGCTAGCAAACTTTCTAAAGCACATTAATAACATTAGGCCTGTTCAAGTTCTCGATGGAGTTTGAAAGTGCGTGACCACTGCACTTCTTAGAAGTGCTTTCACAGTTCCAATTCTTCCACAACCCAAATCATCCTGGTTCAACAAAGGTGGAAATCATGAAAACCGTGTATAGAAGGTCAGCCACAATATGCAACAACAATGTTGACTTCAGCAGGGAAATAGAAAATTCCACTAAAGGCATACGGGTCCAACGAAGAGGTATCAAAACAAATTAATTAAAATCAACTAATCCAATCAACAATAAAGAAAGCAGTAGCGATACCAAGGAAAGAGGTACAACAACTGGAGGATTGTACAAAATTTTTAACGATTTCGTACATTAAGAGAAGTTTAGAGAGAATCAGGAGAAATGCCAGAAAATTTAACATTAAGACTGCCTTCACTTCGAGGTTAAGTATCCAAGACTAAGCCAGAATAGACACCAAGAACTGCGTACACCAAATCCCCTGTGAATGTGGAGACAAAACGACAAAACGAATCTGAAAGTCAGGACAAAAGAACATCAAAAGTGGACCCGAACAGGAGAGGCTTCAAGATCATGAATAGCAGAATACACTTGGTTTAATGACAAACAAAGATTTTCTGCAAGGAACAACATTGGAATAAAAGAAAACTGCTGCCCGTGTAACAATTTGCATTCACCTAAGTTGAGATTACTCTTATTTTCACTAGTTGCAACGTTGTTTTCAGTGCAAAATTTAGTTGGTTTTGCAACGACGTTTATTTTCGACCAAACTTCGACGTACTGCACCTGTATTGCAACTGTTGTAAAACTCTGCTATTTTTACAACGTATTTTTTTACTATAGATGGTAGTAGTAGTAATTTACACTTAAAATAACGACGTGCAGACGTGTACAATTTTTCGAATCAAAAACTCAGTAAGAACAACGTTTCCTTATCGTTAGCGAATGGGTATTACCACAGATGTAAATAGCTCCGCAGTAATAAGTGTGGAGCTATTTACATCTGTGGTATTACATTGCCTGATCGTCTGTATTAAGCATTTTTCGCGGTAGAGGGAGCTTTTTTGACATGTTAAGCGTTTTAAGAAGAATATGAAAAACAAAGGTAGAGGGAATAAGAGGAAGAAAAAATATTCAATTTAACATAGTTAATAATTGAAATATTAAAATTTTAGGTAAGGTTCATCCGCTCTTCTTCTTGGTTCAGGCCAACCAGGGACAACGACAAACACCAACAAAAAATTACTTATTATTTTTTTCTCAAAATCCGCTATAAATTCAGGGCGCGCGTGTTATTTAGGGCTAAAATAACATCTTTTCACAGTAAACTAGGTTCCGTTTATAAATTAAGTGGTTGTAAATATTTTAAAACGGATATTTTACCTGTATAATTCACTACATTAAACTACATACAAAGCAAATATTAATAAGAACTGTTCAAAAGATGGATTAAAAAGGTTGTATTTTTGAAGTAGCTGCCTACTGGAGTTATCTATTAGTATATTGTTAAAAAAGTAATAAATTCTTTTGTCGCTAATGCGTCCATCCGCCCAAAAATCAGTAACTCTAAACGTTGCAAAACCGTTTAGAAAGTTAATGGGTAGTCACTGCGTAACGTTGAGACAACCAAAAAAATCTCTTTCAAATTGGTGTAAAACGGGGTTGTCTCTACGGTTAAGATAGCGTAACAATAAAAAGTTGCGTTGCAATTTGCAATGTTATCGCGTTGAAAAATTGCTAAATGGGTGTAAGTAATGTACATCATGTAAAACCAAGGAATCTTTGGCCAAGCCAGTGATAATATTTCCAACATTTGGGGATCTCTACTGTCAAGACGCTGCAAGATCTAATGCGTTTCACGCATGATTAGATGTCAGACACATCTACACACATCTCTACTATATAGTATTCCAGTATATTTTTAACTAAAATAAGCCAACGACATAAAATATTTCGATGAATAATAGGAACATGATAATTAAGAACACCTTGTATAAAACTTACCATTACATTTAGTACAGTACTCGTTTTTTCCAATGCCAACATTACTCTATCACTCTGAATCACTAATTCCATTTCTAAAGGGGTTAAACTTTCCGGTCTTTCGAGGTTGGAGCCTTGAAAGCAATCGACTTTATCTGCATTTTCTATAATTGAATTAAATGGTTTTCGGTTCTGTCTTATGCTTGCAAACATTTTTATGCTGTTTGTTACGTTAGAAGATAATATATATTTTTCAAGATTTAAATTCACTGCAATATCATATTAAGTATGAAATTGTATAGCCGTTGGTTGTTTAGTCTATAAAGAAACATGTTGCTAGGTTATAGCGGTGTGACTACGGCCCTGATAGAGTTGCGGAAAATTGGGCTATCTGCCTTACTTATTATATGTAATATAGATAGTAGTAGATAGTAAGCAAGATGGTTTTAATTTTCTGAATACATAGAGTTCACACATTATCTAATACCATTGGAGTTCACTAGGATCAAATGGATTAAATACTACCTACTTGCCAATATTTTTAAATTTATTATAATTTTTGTGTCAGAAGAAGTAAAAACTAAGGAAGAGTGGCTACTGAGTAAGTATTAATGTCATTTTAAACTTTTTCAAATCTTTAATATACTTTTATTCACTAAATATTGAAAGCGCTCTGCAGTTCACATTCTTGTCTTTCAATAAAAACATTATGAGCGCCATATTGAATTGCTGAATTTTTAAGCACAGTCATCTATCTATACTATCTGTAAAATATTCTTTAATTTATAATTTATAAAGGAAGCTGCCTTATATTAACTGTAAGCTTATTAAAAAATGTCATTTTTGTATTTGTTTGTTATGTGCCACCTAACTCGCCCACTGAATTGTATTAAGCTCTTTTTTTTAACTACATTTTAACTCTAAATAGTGTACAAAACCATATTAATCGTTGGTAACATTAACCTTAATGTGCAGGTACCAGCATAGGGTATTGATGGGAAATTAACGTTATTACATGATTATTTGTAATTTTTTGACTTCTACAATATAACACATACCTACTCACAAGAGAATCGCATTGACCTGGTACTATCAAATTGTGTATGTCAGGAAACTAAGGTTTTTCCACTAGTTCCTAAAGACTCTTATCATCCTGCTATTTCTATTTGTGTAAAATAATATCCAGAATCTAAAGAAATATCAGTCTCATATATCAACTCTCAGAATGTCGGCATAACTTTAGAAAAGCCAATTTTGATATAACAATCAGCTTGTTTTTAAGATTCAATGGGACTTTTTGCATAATATAGTTGTTGTGTATGATGTCACTGCCACTGCTCCGCAGTACAAAAGTGATCGTTCTAGATTGTGAGAGTTCCTGGTGTTATCCCGTAAGAGAGCATTTTAACAAACAAATATTCTCTTTGGATGTTTGAGGTCGAGTAGGTCTAGGTATTATATTCTTGCTTCCCTAACCTGGTGATGTTTAGTTTGTTTTGTAGGTCTTTGTACTTGTCATCAAATCAAATGGTACTGTCGATTAAGAAGGTCTCTTTGTTCTTTGTGTCTATAGGTACACTGTTTTGACAATTATGTCTCACTTCTCTGTTTCTATTGTATCAGTGTCTAAATAGATTTTACATGTGTCATTTTCAACTGTATCTAGTGGTAAATATTTATAATAGAGGATTTTAGCATTACTTAGGTTTTTTTTAATGGAAATCTGCTACCTGGTTGTGTCACCTATGATCATCTTTCGGTGCAAGTACAGGCTAATACTATATACTTATATAGTGTATTGTTTAATGAGATGCGCCACATATTCTACAATTCTCATTTGGCCCTCGTGTTTTAGGAAGTGTTTTGTGTAGTTTTTAAATGGAATGACGTAGTCTTGAATAAAGCTGATGAAACCCTCTGTTTTAGGCATGAGGCTTTGGTATGATAAAGGGTAGACGATTTTTTGTCACGATGGGTATCATTTAATGCTTTAGGTTCTTCCGTGCATAGCCTTGTTTTTCCATTTCATTAATATTTGTTTTAGGTCTTCTGCGTACAGCTAGGTTCAATGGCTCTTTCATCAAGCTGGCAGATAGCAGTATATATGTATCCTTTCAGTGCTGGTCCCTAGGTAACTGTAGAAATTTTTCAAGAGAATGTAATAATGGTAGGTTTAGCAAATCTCCTGCATGTCCATCCATTTTCTTGGTAAGAAGAGTCTGCTTGTCGAGAATCTTGGGTGGTGACACCTATGTTTCGGCATTTGGATGCCGAAGATAGGTGTCATGATAGATGATAGATGATAGAAGATATTATTATGCATATGATTAACTCTATAATTGAAACGAGCGATATACCGATACTCTAGAAAACTGCAATTGTCATCCCTTTAATTAAAATAAATGATCCTCAAACCTTTTCCGACTTAACAATTATAAATACCAACTTTTTTTTCATTTTAACAATAATAAAATTATTCCTGGTTTTTAGTGCGTATTTAGAAAGGGGTTCAGTACGGCTTCCGCTTTAGCATCGGTACTTGATCATGTCATTAAGAGTTTCGATGAAGGTCTTGTTACTGTTCTGGTTTTGTTGGACTTCTCTAAGGCATTTAATACTTTAGAACATTGTCTCCTATTAGCTAAACTTAAGTACTTGAGGCTTTGAGTCCGATGCACTGAACCTGGTTGGATCATTTCTTCGAGACAGATCGCAAAAGATCAGTTTAGGGGACTCGGTATCAAATAATATTTCGATTAAATCTGGTGTACCTCAGGGTGCTATTTTATCCCCGCTCTTATTTATTATTTACACAATAGACGTTTTTGCTGTGCTCCTTTGTTTTGTAGTACACATGCCTATGCTGATGATAAATATTTAAAATAAACGTACTTGCATTGTTCTTCCACAAATTCCATGCGGATATCCTTTAAAAATGCTCTAGCGGGTTCCAGCATTAACCCTAGTTCTTCTTTATTACTTCGGTACAACTTCAGATCATTCATGTAAAAGAGATGCGATATTTTTTCTTTGAGTTGTTTGGTAAATTCTTACTAGACTATATCTGAATGGGCTGGTTTTAAGCATTGGGCTTATGGGGTTTGGAGTTATACGGAAAACAGCAGTGGAGACAGGCTGTATCTGCCAGAGCGAATTCAGCTTATAATTTTTATCAGGTGTATAGACGAAATGAAGGTTAACTGAAAATACATACACATATATCATTAAAATGCCTGTATACACATAGTCACAGATTGCTTATTAGCGATTGTAGATTTATAAATATATTTTTATTCAATGTTCGAACAAAGATAATAATTAGCTTTCTTCGCGGTGACAGTTCTGAACGCATCCCGGATCAGTCAGGCACTTCTTCATCCTTTAAGAATATGCGCATGCGTGATTCATAATCGGTTTAAAATTTATTTCAGCCGCAAACGATCCACGGAGTGTCAATATCTAAAGTAGTTTGGGTTAGTATAGGTTATCCTTTTCGATTGTTTTGTTTAAGAAGGAGTATTTTTTACTGTTTTTTTTTTCTGTTTTCTTCCTGTTTTTTATAATATGGGAATGCAGCAAATCGATCTGCCAGTTCATCAGTCAGTGCTGAGCCCATTCGAAAATGTTAAAAATACAAGTTATCATCAAATTGTGGGAAAATGATTTTCAAATATCCAACATTTTTGGGAACTTCGGTAACTTCTAAGAGGCTCTCCAACTCTACTGGAACTTAAATGATCAGACATGGTAATTTTATCATGGACAACTAATCTAGAATAAAATCGATTTAATTAAAGCAGGAATTGCTACTTAAGCAACAAACTATCCATAAACTAATAAAAAACTGTAGGGCAAGCAATTATTATTCATAACAGAAACTATTATTGGTTTTAAATTTAAAAATAAAATAAAATATTGCACCACTTATCACAAAACACAAAAAAAATAAATTGAGGGGATTGAGGCAACAAGGTACAGAAGCTACATTTTATTGAAAATCGAGATTTCTTTATCATTTAACTGGATTTTAAGGTCACGAGTAATTTTCAAAGTAATTTAAGGACCCAAATTATTTTTTTGTCTATGCAGAATATATTGGATATTTTTAAATCAGCAACAAAGCGTTCAGAAAATTTGTCCCAAAGTCATGTTAGTTCAAATGAGTATAGCAAACAGAGATTATTATCCAACTAATAATGACCTTAAATGACTACCTGAATCTAAAATAACGATAACCAAACAAAATTGTGTCTTAAAAAATCTCAAAAAATAATTTTCTGGGTGTCCAATAACCAATTTGTATAAAAACAGTAAAATTTAACTTAGGGGCAGCTAACAGTTACATACATATTGGAGAGAAACTTGTTGCCATCTGAAAAAATTTAAGTATTGGATTGGCTTTCCCGATCACCTGATTTGAACCCTATAAAGAATTTATAACCCTTCTTTTCTACTAAGAGATACCGACTATCATATTTGAATGTATTTTATTAGTAACAAAAAGTGTAGTATTATTTTACCAGCTTTAAAGTCGTTTTTCACAAAAGTTACTGAATGTGGCTTAAGTACCTTGTTGCTCCGAGCGCTTCAATTGTTGACGTACATCAAATATGTCATTAAGAATCTACTGAGCAATTTTAGAACTCAAAATTCTAATGAAAGCCCAAGGATCGATTGAACTGGTTACAGATTGATCCTGAATAAGTAACAAAACAAGCGAACTAGAAGTTCAGGACTGGTTACCGCGAACGCTCTTTTTAACAATGCGCATTCGAAGTAATTCTGAACTTATCTAGGATTGTCACCACGAACAAACCTATTATTATTATTATTTGAAGTGTTATTAACATGAAAACAATATACAGTTATATCAATATTGAGTAGAAATCAAATTACAAAATTAAGTCGACGTTTATCTCAGATTAAACCACCAAGAAGCTAAGTATGTGTGCTTTCATCTTCTTGACAGTTTAATATTTTGCCAATCTTGGAATATGGGTCAATTGTTTGGTCCCCCCATTACAGTGCCTGGATAGCAATGACTGAAGCGATTCAAAGGAGGTTTTTGAAATGCATTTATTTCAGAAAACTTGGCATATATCCCAGAAAGGCAATGATAATGACCATTTGTCAGTTTTATTTTTAATAGACTGTCTCTAAGTAAAAGAAGAATTATTAATATTTTTGTGCACTCTGATTAAAATATTAAAAGACAAAATAGATTATCCTGAGATTCTTGGTCAGTTACCTTTTGTTTTAAACAGAATGAACACTCGCTATCCAAAAGTATTTTATCTGGCTTATCCACGAACCAACCTTTATAAAAGTTCTCCCATTTATAAACTTTGTGAATCTTTTAACAAACATATATCGTCACCGTCATATGAAAATTACGTAAGTCCACACTTCCCAGAAATTAAGATTTGGGCGTCATCTAATGAATTATTTTATTAACTACAATTTGGTGTAATTAGATTAAGTTTTCGTTCATAAATGGAGCCGCCACAGCAGCAAATGAAATGTGCCTAAGTCCAGCGGTTTTTATTTTAGTTTGAATTTTGCGTATCGACGTGTGAATTGCAGTGTTTGTTGTTTTCGCAGTTTGTTTTTAAATTACTTAATCATTTTAAGAAATAATTAATAAACTGTTTTCCTACAGAATTTAGGTAAGTACAGAAATGTAAAATAATATTTAAATTCAGTTTTATCTTATGTTAACTTATTAGTTTTATGCTGTATACTTTTGCGAGGAGTTACACATATTTCATACAATAAATTATTATAGCTCTTATCGTAAGCTGTTTTAGCAGCGATACTGAGACTTATCCGTGTTGATAAATTAGTACACAACTTCTCTGTATTAACTAAAGACTGACTATAACAGATAGTATAGTTTTTTTGTGCTTTCATAAGTTTTTTTACTTTTTTAGAATGAATCGAACTTCAAGAAGCTTTAAAATTTTAAGCAAAGTTCTTAACGAAAGTCAAGCCAAACATTCTAGTAGCGTAAGTGATGAGCCTGAAAACGTTGAGTTTGATAATGCTAAAAACCACGATAATGCCGAACTATCCCTTGCCATAAAGAATTTAGAAAACGAGTGTTTTCAAGCTAAAGTAGCCATAAATGATGAGAATATTGATCCCAACCTATCTATCTAATGAAGATTTTGTTACGAAACTTATAAATCTTAATACCACCGAAGATTTAGATGCACTAATAGACATAGATTGCTTAAATAACGTAACGTTAATCGAAAAACAAGGAGCGGAATATTCTGAAAATGAATCTTCAAGTGGTAATAACAATAATCATAGTAATATTTTAAGTTTACAATCGGATCGAGGACAAGAAAATATTGATATTGAATGTTCAGATCACGAAATGGTTGAATCTAAAATTGGGCCCGAAGAAAATTTCCAAAATGATGAAGTCACATCAGAAAGTGAAGGTAGTAGCAAAACGAAAACGTAGGCCAAACAGACTCAGCAACAGTAACGAGTGGGAGTATAATAGCAACAAGAAGAAAAGAGAAAAGGGAGAAAAGTATTTGGGGCGAAAGGACAATAAATTTGTGGTGAATAAAAGTGGAAGAAAAATTAAAGATCATTGTACCTGCTCAAAAGGACAAAAAAATGGTTTTGAATACTAAAATTAAAGAAGAGGAACAAAAAGGCATATTTAAAAAATTCTGGAATTTTTCGTGGAGAGAAAAACAAGTTTACGTATTAGGAAGAACGACCGCAACAAAGACGAAAAGAGCAAGAAACAGAAAAAATGAAAATGAAAGCTGAAGAAGTACATCCTGCAGTTATTTTTTTAATACAAAACCAACTAACGACAGGTTTAGAGTTTGTAAAACCATCTTCTGTAATACTGTAATACCTTAGGAATATCTCTAAGAATGATTACTTCTTGGGTTCGGAAAGATATGTGATCTCCAGAGAAGAACAATAATGACAGCCATATAATACAAAACCAAAAAAAAGATGCTGTAGAATAGAATCTACTGAACTTCTCAGAAGAAGAAATTGTCAATTAAACAATTTTTAGAATCGCTACCCAAATTAGAGTCACATTATTGTCGCAAATCAAGTGACAAATTTTATTTGCAACCTCAATGGAAAAACAAATCGGAGCTTTATAATACATACAAGGACTTTTAATGTAAAGATAAGAACATTCAGCCTGCCATTCAGCTGCATATTACGAAAAAGGAAGAAGCCCGCGCTGAAAAAGAAAAGGACAAAGCATCGTGTGATAGGGTTTTTACAATGGATATGCAATCAGTGCTACTCAGTCCCAAGTCGAATGTTTCGGCTTTATATTATAGAACAAAGTTAATTGTTCATAACTTTTACTATTTTTGACTTGCTTTCAAAGGACGGATTTTGCTTTATATGGCATAAAGGGGAAGGTGAGATCAAAGCAAATTATTTTGCTTCAATTATTTGCAATTTTTTAAATACAAAAGGTTTGTCCTTCTCTTGATGCAAATAATAAAAAAAACATAATTCCTTATAGTGATGGGTGCGGTGCACACAATCGCAACGTTATTTTGGCTAATGCACTTTTAAATCTTGCAGTTCAGAATGATGTCTGCATCATTCAGAAATATTTAGAGAAAGGTCATACACAAATGGAGTATGATTGTATGCACTCATCTATTGAAAGAAAATTATCTGGTAGGATTATAAAGGTACCTGCAGATTATGTTTTTTATGCAAAATCTACGAGAAAATTACCAAGACCTTACGAGTTGCAATATTTGCACCATGATTATTTTAAAGATTTCTCTGGTCTAAAGTTCATTAGCAAACTCCGCCCTGGTCATAAAAAAGGGGATCCCGAAGTTCGCGATATTAGAGCATTAAAATATAGGCCTGAAGGGTCAATTGAATTTAAGCTGCGACATACTCATACTTTTGAAACATTACCGGTCAGATTAAATCAAAATAATGTACAATGTATCCCCATGAAAGATATTCCAAGTTTATACCAAAATAAGTTAAAAATAAAAAAAGACCAAGTTTGAGCACCTTGAAGAATTAAAGGTAACAACAGAGCAAGGCTATCATTCATTTTACGACTCACTTGAACACGAATAAAGCTAATATAATTTAAGTTTTTCTGTGTATTTATATGTATTAGGATTAGGTACCCACTTATCTTCTGAAAATAGGGTTTTTATTTGTAAAATAAATATTTTATAAATTTAAGTCGTGTTTTTGTACTCCTTTATCAGTTTTTTTTAAATTTTATTCACTATATTTTTTATGTAAATATCATTTACTATAAAAAAACACTATTTAATTTAATCTAATTAAGTTTCGATTAAAATTTACAATAAAAATAGTATAAGGATAGGGACACAAAATAAATAGTGTAAGCTGCCTAACTCCAATCAAAATGATGAAATAACATGTGAAATTTGCCGAACTCCGCTTTCCAGCTCATTTCAGTGTTCTTGCTCGTCAGCATCTCGACGTCATCTACCCTAATTGCTGGATTGGACGTGCAGGACCTCAAAATTGGCCGGCTCGCAGTCCTGATATGAATTCCCTGGATTACTATTTATGGGGCCATCTGAAGGCTCTTGTTTATAAAACTCCTGTTCTAGATGTGAATGACTTGAGGAATCGGATAATTGTCAATTGCAATATCATAAGGGATACTCCAGGTATTTTTGAGCGTGTCAGACACTCAATGACAAATCGTTTGCAGTCGTGTATTTTATCAGAAGGTGAGCATTTTGCTCATTTACTTTAAGGTCGAAATTGTTTATTGAATTAATTGGTTTTTATTTCATGTTGTCGTCCATGGATAATTTTTAGAATGAGTTAAAGATACTTAAAATTTTTTTTCTCGAAAACAAAGCCAGATATGAAGATAATAAGATAAGATACGAAAAAGTTGTATTTTTAGTTGCTTAAATAAATAAATAAAAAGCTGCAAAACAATTAATTATTGGCCTTGTTTTTTTCTCAACAATAAGCATGTGGTGCCCACTGACACGCCACTGGACCTAATAATTCCAATCTAGTTACAGCTAAATAAGCGTCTTATAACTTCAAATAACTGCACCAAATTTCAACCAACTCGGTTTAAGGATAGTTATAGTATTTTTAAAATACCGTTATTTTTTTGAACCTTCATCGCCCTGTATCTCAGAAACAAAGCAACTCCCGACATACGTTCATAGGAACTTTTTTTCGTAAAACGACCTAACGATTCACCCTGTATAGTTTCGTACCGTAGTTAGGAAACACCCTGTATTTTCTAATTTTGAAAAAATATGATGTCACGCAGTTTATGGAACTGAGGAGCATGAATGCTGCGTTCTCAGATTTGTCAAATGTCACAGTGACGTATTTTATGTTGATAAAAAAGAGGTTATGTTACGATGTTGTGTTATATTTTATTATTGTTTATGAATAATAACTATAATTATTTTTAAACTAGACGTTTGATTATTTTGTTATTGTACTGTAATAATATATCTGGCTTATCTTTTTTTACGATTTGTGCTTGTAAAAATAAAGGAAATCCTCTTTATTATGAAGAAACTTTTTAGCTAACTATTAAAATGGATGTTTTCGAAGAATTAGGAATTCCCAGCAAGTACCTTAAAAAGACTAGTAGAGAGGAAAGATTTGATGCTTTGGTACATAAATCCTGGTTGAAGTAAGTAAAATTAAAATTCAATTTGAATGAGTCATGCTTAGTACTTATAACAAAAAAACCTTTAGTCATATCGAACTCGAAAAATTCATCCATTATCCCAAAGATGCTGATCATACACTTTTATAAAAGGTAAAAACACATAATCTACAGCATCACAAATACATTGATTAAAATTACAAAGGTTACATTTTTCGCTTGACTAGAGCATCATCAGACCTGAACAATAATTAAAATGATGTAACCCGAAAAAAGGAAAATTCAACAAAAACTCACCATAACATACACAAAAACACCTAACATAATAATAACACCTAAACATATAAATAAACAAAGCTTACAATAAAGTGGTACTAAAAAAAAAACTTTAGTCATATTTTGTATGTCCAGTTATAGATGAATATTGAACAAATAAACTTTTAATTATTTAAAGAAACCAAAGGCATAGAACTTGTTAAAAAACTACATTAAGATCCAGCATTTAACTTAACTACTGAAATAGAAATGTTCAATTCAATTATTGATAATAGATAGGTAGACATTTTTTATTTGTTCCAATAAACATTAAAAAGACCCAGAAGGGTGTAAAACAATATCATATAAAAGATTTTCTAGATTTATAACTGTACTTATAGAACCTTTATAAATAAAATATCAAGATATTTTAACAACAACTAAGTTAAAATTTTGTTCTTATTTTCTTGGCTGATTTTGATATCACATAAAAAAAAATAGATATACACATAACAATATGAGTTATTATATTCATATATGTGAGTGTTTGTTAAATTTATTTAAAGATTATTGATTATTAATTCACTGATGTTATAAAATGCTTTATTAACTAGGTATTTATACAAAATGGATGATTTAACTTTACTTCTTGACAAACATCTAATTCTCTCCTGCAATGAGTTAAAAATCTTTATAGAGCAATATTTAACTTTTTTTTTGTAGGTAGATAAAATTGAACTTTTCTGCTACCAGACTATTTTTCTTGTGAGTATTATAATAATGTTTTAAATCAAAATCAGAAAAATGATCTCTATTATAAGATACAAATAACACAGTATCCAATATATACATTCCTGTGATTGTCAGAATTTGATGTTCTAGGAAAGTCAACAGCTTTCTTGATGCCTTATACAGAAAATACTCTGCGGGCTCCTTTTCTCTGCATGACCCCAATACTGTGTAGATACCTCAGATGAGTTGCGCCCCTAAAAAAAACTTTATATTGTAGCCTAAACTGGATATATGCATGGAAAGCACTTATAGCAGCCGTGGTGCTTACCTGTTTTGATATTACACTCAGAGTCAAAAATCAAGTTTATTGTGCAATAATATAGCTTATGTATACAAAAGGCATTATTCACATAAAACCCTCTTCATAACACTATACATTCACATATACAATTACAGTACAGTAAAAAAAAACAATAATCAGAAGCAAATAGTTAAATAAAAATAAATATACAGACAACTTAAGCCTACTAACATAATCCAGGAGTACAGTATTAAGAAGAGAGGTAAAAATTAAGTTATCATCTCTTGTAAAAACTTGGCGTATTGATTAAAATTCAAATTCAAAATTGTTTATTTTGCCAAAAGTAAAAAATACATGTCATTTAGTTACACATAATATACACAGTTGACAAAAAAGGACCAATTCACAATTACAAAACCGGTAACAGTGACCGCTGAGCGGACCCCTGCGAAAGGACCCTTAACCTAATAAATAGCTACTATAATAAATACAAAAAATAAATTAAAAAAATAGTACATATAAAGTATGCAAAGAGAAATAAATAAAAAACTACTTAATAAAATAATTCCCAAAAAAAAAAACAAAAGAAAACAAAAAGACCAATTAAAAGTAAGAGTTCTGAAGAGAATGGGAAGAGAATGGGAGCGCGCAGAAGGAAAATGAGTCTTGATGACACTTAGATTTTAGGAATAAGTCAGGGGGTGGTAGAATATTAGAAACAATATAAAATAAAAAATCAAATAAAAAATTAAAAATCTCAACATCGAAGTTATTATAATATTGATCTTATTTAAGTACTTAAATTTATTTATGTGACTTTTAAAACTTATAACCTAGTCTGTTCTTCCAATAGGATCTTATTTATTGAATTTTTAAAAAACAAAAATTTTGAATTCTTAAGGACTTGTGTCAAGCTATTCCACATTTTAACAGCAGTGTATGCAAAACTTTTTGCATAGCATGAAGTTCTATGGTGGGGTACAATATAGCTTTGGTCATTGGCGGTACGCTGTAGCCCTAAAGTAGTTCTTGGAAGCGGTTTAAATTTTTCTAAAAGGTAGGGGGGTTTGCCAGTACTTATTACTCTGTGTATGAGACAGTAAAAATGTTGTTTTCGTCTGTTGGCCATATTTAAAATTTTAAATTCATTTAGATAGGGCGTTATATGCTCTCTATAAGAATAATAACCTCTTAAAAGAATAATGACCAGAGCCAGCCACCAGCAAATAATTTGTATTCAGAAATTCCACCGCATAGTCGGCAAAGCAGTTTTCAAATTTTATTATGTGATGAAAGGGAATATCAAAATTAGCCACATTTCTCTTCCAATGAGCAATTGCCCAATTTACAACAATATAAAACATAACAAGAGAAGAAAAACTTCACCCGCACTACACATTGCACAAAAGTCATAATGATGTCTGATAAAAACCTTAAAAATAGGTAAAGTACAATTGGACTTAAATATTTTTACATCATAGAATAGAGTCACAGAACATTGGCTTTCAACAGTCTTAAAAATTCTGTTCTATTAGTAAAACAATCCAACTGATCTAAGTTAGCAAGTTTGCCTGCCCTGGAAACAAAGAAATTATTTTCATAATTGGTTCGGTGGGATGGAATATGGGATGAGGGTGTGTGCCTATAATAATAAGTCTTTACTTTCAAGAGGCAACTTGTCCAATAACAGGAAACAGTTGCAAAACAATGAAAAAGATAGTTTAATGGAAAAAAAAACACAAAACAAACCTAAAAAAATAAAAGAAAAGAAAAAATCTAAAGTTGCAACCTCAAAAGTTATCCAAAAAATTAGAACAAATAAAAACAAAACTATTAATATGATATAAAAACCCAATTACAAAAGTTTAATAAGAGAATCACATATCAACAAAATTAAATTAACTGCAATATATCTACTAACTTTAACTTAAACACATGGGTCTTAATCCCAAGAGTAATGATCCACCAAGATATTGACAATCACATGAACCGAAGAGAAATTTATATCACATACGTACACCAGAAAGAAGTACGGGACTATCAATTAATCCATTCAGTAACCCATGCAGGAATTTTACAGAGAAGATTATTTTTCTGAGTTGTAATGGATATAGATTCAAGAGTTCCAATAGTTGCCGAAGATCAAACCCTCTGACTAGGAACACATAGGGAATATACTATAAGGAACATATAGACCAATTTTACAGAGGATATCTAGGCAGCAAGATCCAGAATGAAGAATGTCATAGAAGACTGACAGGTCATGATGTTTATAATGGGTTTGGATACTAAGCTCAGACTCAAACTTGGTAGATAATAGGAAGTGAAACATTTCTTTTGAAAGCAATGTATCTTAAAAATTTGTGCTGAACCTGTTCAATCATCTGAATGTGATTGTTTTAATGAGGTGACCAAATACATGAACCATACTGTAGGTGAGGACAAACTAGTGCACAGTAAAGAAGCTTAATAGAAGCAACATCCTGGAAATCTCAAGTGCACCTCTTAATAAAACCAAGCATTTGCATAGCCTTTAATACAGTTGTTGTGACATAAAGAGAAAAATTTAAATGGGAGTCGAAAGTTATACCAAGGTCTTTTTCACTAGATAACACTCCCAGAGGAGGGCCATTAATAGTATACAAGCTAGCCTGTACCTCGAGTAAAACATTTGGAATGACATTTATTGGTATTCAAGACCATTTTATTAGCGGTACACCAACCAGCAAGCCTTTTTAAGTCAAGCTGAAGTTTGATATGATTGCCTCAAATTTTAGACTCTACAGTAAACTTTAAGGTGACCCGCAAATTTCAGGTAGTAACTATTCGTGAAACAACTTCCAATATCATTGATGAAGATGTTAAAAAGCAATGGCCCCAAGTGGGTCCCTGGGGGAACACCAGATGGAGTCGGTACTTCATTTGATTCAAAATTGGACAGTTTAATAATCTGCCTATGGTTACATAAGAGCTTTTCACCCATATATATATAAGGGACCGGTAAGGTGGTACTTGCTTAATTTTCTTAACAAAATTGCATGATTGATGCGGTCGAAAGCTTTACTGAAGTCCGTATACACTGCATATACATGACAACTTTCCTCAAAAGACTGAATAACACAGTCAGTAAAAGTGAGAACATTCAACTCGGTAGACCGCCCTGACATAAAACCAAATTGTCTGTCATTAATTACAACACAAAAGATGACGCACCAAAAAACCATAAACAATTCTCTCAGAAGGCTTTGGGATAGAACTAATATATCGCATATACAAATATTTCGCAGATTATTCCTAAGAGAATTAATAAATAATTCCTAAGAGATGAAACACATATTCATCATAGCAGTGTTTTTTTTAAATTTTACATCTTGACCTTAGTACCGAAAAAGTGCGATAATCGGCATCCAATTGTGAGTTCAAAAAACTCTTGTGTGCCCTCTTCTTTGCAACTATTTTTCAATTTTGATGAATGTGTTGCACATACAGACATTAAGTTGTTTAGGTGCAAATATAAAACTATGATGTTACACATATTTTATTTTTTACTTACAAAGGAAATTTTATCAAAAAATTTTAATAAGCGAATCTTCCACACTTCACACAACAGTACACTGGAGGGTGATGATTGTCTGTTGGAAGTAATGCAAAATCTGCCATGGAAACAGTTACATCTGAGGAAGGTGCCAACACCAAGACCAGAATTGAGCCAGTATCAGTTGAAATATGGTTTACCTGAAATAAATTATATAGGACACAAAGGCCAGACACTGTCTGGACAGACTCGACTCCACTAAGTGATAGAGCATCCTTATTCCTCACTCAGTGAGGATGAAGAAGCTCAGTCATCAGCAGTATTTAAATTCTCTTAATCTGAATCCCCTCCCAGAGTTCATATCTATCCTAAAACTAATCAATATGCATATTAATATGCACTACATTATTAGGAAACCATAATAAAAATGCATACAATAGATGATTTTACTAGTGATAATGAAGCCTAGGGTCTTTAAAGAAGATCTTGCAATCTTATATCTACATGAGCATCTATATTAAGCTGTTTGTCAAAACAGACAGGTCATGGACACAGTCACATTTTGGGAGTATGGCATCATTTATTATGTAACCAAAGTTAAACTCATCTTTGATCAAAGAAATTGACATCTTATATTTCTGAAGGTTAACTGGCAGTCTTGTTGAGAGTGTTAACTTCACACTAAGTTCAGATCATTGGCGAATAGAGCAAATTTACTGCCACTACTTAGGGAATTGTCATTGTTAAGTCTACAGTCTTCCTGTTTAGATTTAACATAATTTATTCAGTGACAAATAAACAAATAGTACTTACATATGTTTGGATGAAATACTATCTTAAATCACAGTTTAAGAAAATACACAATTTACTATCTATCATGTAGCTATTTACACAAAATAAAATGTTAAGTTATCATTCCAATATGCATTACTAATTAAATAAAAAAATATATATATACCAAAGTAGCTTCTGCTTATATCATAAAATATTGATTTTAAAGAGTTCAGTGAAAGTGTCATAGAATTCGATAGTAGGTATGCACCGACACTAAACATAACAAAAATATGGACACACTTTGTTCCAATTGCTCAGAAAGTTGCCTCACCACCTATTATGTAAAACCTAAAAAATTCATTTAAATCACTTAAAGCTTTTTTAATATAGAGGAAAAAAAAAAGATTTTTTTGAAAAATGTCTTCACTCTGTATTTTGGAAACAAGGCACTTCCGATTATCAATGTCCTGTCTTAAACTACTTTTGATGGTTCTTGTATATACTGTAGTATTTTTGAATATTTGAAATATTTACAAATAATATATACAATATAATACAAATTTGAAAATTTTATTTGTAGGTCAATATTTAAACACCAAAAGTTAATAGACTTCGTAGAAAAACCCAAATCAGAAGCATGGAATATCTTAGAAAAACCGAACTCCCCATGGGTCAAAGTAATTATCACAGTAAACAAGAAACGGGAATGCAAAGTTGTTCCGCTTCCTAAAATAAGGCCTAAAACCGCAAATGATGAAAACCCATTGTTTTTTCCCCAATTAATGCAATATATTTCTCAAAGCAATTTTAAGAACTTATGGAAAGAGGCCTATAAAAAATATGGAGGTGGTGGAGAAGGAATCAATGATTCAGAAGTAAGTACTAACATTTAAAATAAATAAAACTAGAACAGTATTAACAAAACTTTCTGTGGAAGGCCTGTGCTATTTATGTAACTATCTTTTTTATATATAGTGTGTTTAGGATATGGGAAACATGATGAGTTTGGAACTGTTGTTCGATGCCCACCTAACTCAAGTGGGTTAACACTTGGGGAATTTTATTCTCACCTTAACTTTTTTCGAAAGAATTTTGTGCCAAATGATAGAAATATTTTTCTTGATCTTACTTTTACAAATAGGAATGACCTAGTGGTGAGTGAGGCTACCTATTGACTGTGTTTTTGATAAATCTGTCTATCATAAGCCTTATCATTTTGAATTAACTTTTAACAATGGTAAAGAAAAAACTATAAAATTTAAAGTTTTTTTTATGACTTTATAAATGCAAATTATTTGGCTGTTAATAGCTATTTGTATGGAGTTAATTGGGACCTTGTTTTTAATTAATATTGGCGATATGTGAATGTAGGATGAACTAGTTGTGAGATTTTCTAAATTTTGTTAACTCCCCCTAAATTGAGTTTGTGCTTGAAATGAAAAACAACAATTTATCCCTTACCTTTTTTATACCTTTTGTTAACAAGAAGAAAATAATAAAATCGAATTTTAAATATACAGAAAGAATTATTCTACAAACAGTGTAATAAAATTTAATTCCAATACTCCACATTCTACAAATTTGCCAGCTTTATCACTGTCGGTACCGAGATAAAAAAAATTGAGTTTGGGGTTTATATTTATTTTACGCCGATAAAGTTGAGTCAAAAGGTACGGAAAATTATTTTAAAAAATATTCGAAAGGGTTAAGGAAGGGATTTAGGGAGTACAGTGTGTCTAGGGAGCCAACATTAGAAAAGCACAATTGTGAAACAAAATTTATTACTTTGTATGGAATGAAATAAAACAGTTTTTATCTTTGGTTAAACAAAGAAAAACATTACATTTTAGGCAACGCATTCTGGACCGACTTTTGCACCCTTCTAACCTGCATTTAACTGGGTTCTTCATTTCTTCATTCTTTGGCCAGTGTTCAAAACCATCAAAGCGTTTGTCTGCACAGGGCAAACTGGAAGGCATTCTTCTCTTTTTTATTTCATTTTCTTCGACGCTAGTCTATTCCTCTATATTTTCTTGGCATTCTGTTTCCTCCAATACACACTTCTTAGTACCGGCAATCAGATATTCCCCAAGATTTAGTCTAAATTCCAAAAGATCCATAATGTCTTTGCTTCGAAGGTTTTGACTATAACAATCCCTTCGATACTCCAGCCAGCTGTTTACTATTGCTAAGTCGAACAAATGTAGGATGGCTTTAAGAGTCCATTTCCGGGTTCGAAAGAAAGATCGATAGTATTCCATCATTTCGTCGCCAACATCTACACCACCCATGTTTTCGTTGTATGATTTAACAACAGCTGGGCATGCTATGCCTGAACGTTTTTTTTTTCTGTTTTATTCCATCTTTGCACCTCAGTTTCCGGCTGTCTTCCAAAAGCTGTGGATATCATTAAAACAGATTTATTATCTCTCCACTTTGTAATGCAAAGTTTATTGTCGGTTCTAACAGCTTCTTCTGACTCTCCCCTATTCATTAAACTGTCTTTTTTAAAATCAAACCCTTTCACTCTGTTGGACATAATTGTAGCAGTTGCATCTATATTCAAACTTGTCAATTTGTTCATCAAAGCAATAGTTGAAAAGTATCTGTCAAAATACAGGTAACTATTTTGAGGTAATGTTTCTGCTAGAAGCAATATTATTGAGGGTCCCAGTCCTAAATCCCTATCTTTTAGTGGGGTAGTATTGCCCTGGTAGATTTCAAAATCCAATACCAGTCCGTCGGATGTCGTAAGAACGAAATTCTTCAGTCCCACTGGTTTTGGTTTATTTTTAACAAATTGTCGAACTGGACATCTTCCCAAAAAAGGAATCATTTGTTCGTCAATAGAAAAAGTTGTCTTTTCTTTTCTTTCAATGGCTTTACATCTATTGCGACCAAATCAATTGCCGGCTGTACAGGGTGTCCATTTATAAACTGACGCATTTTAACTGCTTGTAAGTCGAGAACGAAAAATGACAACAATGTGCGGTTTTTACAGAACTTCATCAATATTTTAAAAGTTTTTTTTTTTGATAGTGTTGCCAAGTTTCAAAATTTACCTGAAATAGGAGGAAAAAAATTGATGATTTTCAAAGGCCGATTTCTCAAAAATTCTTAATGTAACACCCTGTACTTTTTAATTTTACATGAAAGCCTGTTAAATCCCCTTTCCGAAAAAGTATAAATTGTCTTAAATTCATTATTTTTTTTTACAGAGCCAATTTTAGTAAATGACACCTTTTTGCAAATTTTCCTAGAATACATATTCGGTGATTGATGAACATTTTCTGATAATTGCCTATGTATCCCTTTAACATGATCATAATTAAATAATTTGCGCTATTGCCATGTCTATAAAAAGTATTTATTCTATGTATTAAATTACAACTATTTACAACAATTTTAACAACAAACAATTGAAGAAATTAATTTTAATTTATAACTAATTAATTAGCTGCTGAATATTTTTTGCTCAGAACATAAATGTAGACGGAGAAATAAGTTGGCGAAGGCGTTTTGTAGCATTCGCAGTGTAATTTGGTTGAAAACGTTTACTATGTTGTTGCGCAGTTCATCCAAATTTCTTGGGGTTGGATTGTAGCAACGGTCTTTCACATATCCCCATATACGAAATGGACCACTCGATTGGACCTGCTCGCCCTATCCATCTGTTTCCAAAAGTAATATCTAAGAAATCCCTTGCGACCCTGGAGAAGTGTGGTGCACCGTCTTGATAGAAGTAGACTCTGTCTAAAATTCCATCCTGCTGAAGTTGAGGATAAAAAAATGTTTCCAACATATCGGTGTAATTGTTTTCATTCACTGTTGCTTCTTGAAAAAAAAAATGGCCCATAAATTTTAGATTTCGATACTGCACACCAAACGTTCAGCTTAGGAGAATCTCTTTCAAATTCGTTATACACTCGAGTTGTGAATTGACTTTGAATTTTGTAGCGTTTAAACTTAATTATTTTTAGAATTTTATGTACTTGACTTTTTGACATATTTGTCATTTGAACTATCTTCCTAATAGATATTTGGTTATTGTTTAAGGACAACACTTCTTTTACCAGCAAAATATCATCCAACAGATTATCTTGTGCATTTAGATTTGTTCTAACTTTTCTTTTAACTGTTTCCTCCTGAAAAAATTGGCGTACTCAATGAAGTATAGAATTGCGTGAAGGTGGAGCCCTTTTAAAAATCAGCCTAAATCTTCTCGTCTGCGTAATTGATTTGCATTCACTAAATAATAACACGCAACGAGCCTTTTCCCGGGTGGTAAACATATTTAAACCTTTCAAAATCTTTAAAAAATGCAAAAATACATATAGAAATCAAATTATTGGGACTGCCCAACGAATGACGTTAAAAATATTTCACAGTAGTTAAAGCCCACAAAACAAATTGTCCAACTCACAGCCTCCTTGACAAGCTACAATTGTCATTGTTGTCACTTGATACCGAGAATGTTACTTAATAGGAATTATTCTAGGAAAATTTTCAAAAAGGTGTCATTTACTAAAATTGGCACTGTAAAAAAAAATAATGAAGTTAAGACAACTTAAAAACAACTTATAAACATTTTCGGAAAGGGGATTTAACAGGCTTTCATGTGAAATTAAAAAGTACATATGGGTGAAATTTTTTTTGAGAAATCGGCCTTTGAAAATCATTAATTTTTTTCCTCCTATTTCAGGTAAATTTTTGCCAACACTGTCAAGAAAAAAACTTTTAAAATATTGATGAAGTTCTGTGAAAACCGCACATTGTTGTCATTTTTGTTCTCGACTTATAATCAGTTAAAATGTGTCAGTTTATAAATGGACACCCTGTATTTTCCACAATCTATTCTTTTTTTGTTCCTCTTCTGAGACGCTAAGATTGTCAACGACATGTAAATTTACACGTATCATGTAAAACCTTTGTCGGGTCATGACCCCATCAATTAATGGGAATTTATATTTTCCATTCCAATACATATGTATCCTTGGAAGATGAATACATCCCATCAAAGCATTCATTCCGAAAAATTTCTATATTTCTTGAGAGGTAAAGTTGTTTTCTTTTGCATTTTATTGCAAGAAATACTAGGAAGTGGAAGAGACTCAAAAAAATCATCATCTTATTTAGCAAAATATTCGTTTGGAGTTTTTACGATGGATGGAGTATAGTTCTCTTTTACAGGAAAATCCTTGCTTCTAAAGTTTCCATGCTTCCACTGGAGAGTCTGGAAATGTATGAGGGGTAAATCATCTTCTGAATCTGAAGAGCTATCAGCTTCATTTGGTGCTACAATTGGGATCTTTTCGTGAATTTCAAACTCATCTTCTTCATCCTCGGACTCTAAATCCGACCCAACTTCGTCTAGAAGTTGCAACAATGCCTCCTCATCATCCCTTAGATGGTCCAAATCAATAATTCCCTTACTTCTTCCTGTAAAAAAGAATTAATTGTTTCCAACTTAATTAAAACCATGTTAACTCCCATGGCTTACAATTGTGATATACATAACAAAACCATTCTTGGAATCAACAATTTTAAATATATTTTCAATCTCTAAAAACAATACACTTAATTGAAGTTTATTATACCTATTTAATATTAAGCACTTCTTTTTTCCCCTAAATTCTTTAAATAAATAATAACTTACCTGCACGAGCCATTGTTGAAAATAATCTGAAACTTTTCAGGTTATGACAAGAATGCACTCCCGGCAAAATAAACGATTTGCGCGTGCACACCTATAGAATGCACTATTCACAATCATGTCGCACGGTTCTCCACCCAGATTAAACATTTTTTGATCCTTATAATTCTAGTAAATAAGGAAGTCACAATTGTGACATCGGGTAGCGTAGGAGTTATCTCGCTTTTTTATAGATCATTTAACATCCCTTCATTTCACCAAGCATTTATTAAGGAACTCTGCGGAATTAAAGCAATTGCTGGGAAGAATTTTTCGCCTACAAAAACCATAAATAAGATCTACTATCGGTTTGTAAATAAGTCCAAGCTATCGTTAAATATTGTCATATTTTGGTAACATTTTATCGCAGCTCGCCAGATTAAAAAAGCATGTAAAGCCAAAGTGAGCCTTTCCAAAAACATTCTTTCTTATCAGAAGATGGCATTAAATTATTGCATGCCTGTGACAAGAGTAAAAAATTGGTGAACAACTAATTTTTAATGATCTAGTTGAGTAAGCTTCAATTCACACTCTTTATTTTATTTTGCCTTGCTCATTTTTAACATACCTACCTATGATTATGTGTTTATATACAAATATTGTAGATTTACCAGTAGACCAGTAATACCGTTTGTTTAAATTTAAATATAAGTGTTTTAAAAATTCTGTTAGTCCATCATAAGTGTTGTGTTTGTGGTCTTATTGTCCGATAAGATTTTAAATTTCTAATATATACAAGATTTGAGGCTTTTCTTTTTAATTATTTATAGGTATAATGATGCCCCCAATATTAAATATTCACCAATTGTTTTTGTTTTGTTAAATGCTATAACTTAAAAATTAGGTTCTTTGTGAACTATGGTTGATTTTTTTGAATTAACCTCTGGTCTAATGGTTATGAATTTCATGATGAAATGATATTAGATACTTAACCCTTTCAATACGGTACGAAAATGTATTGTTATGCCGCATGGACGGCAAAAAATAGCATGCCTGGGAGACGGATGACGCACATAGGCGTCATCCATAGGCGTTTTTAAAACTTACATTAATATCTAAATTATTTGTAATTGTGTTAACCAATAAATGAAATAAAAATAGCATTCTAAACAGTTTATAATGAAGTAGTTATAGAAAATGTATCAAAATTCCAAACCGCACCACGCGTGTTGAACTTGCGACAACAACAAACCAACTAACACCACGCACCACGTGCGTTATAAAACAACATCCCGTACAGCCGGGTGACGCAAATACGCGGCGGCGGATAACGCACCAGAGCGTCAACCGGCTGTCAGAAATGCTTTCTTAGAATCATTATATTACGTCATAAAACACAGTTGTAGGGGGCAGTTAAATACCTGACGCACATATGCGTCAGCCGTCCTGTTGGCAAGTCAGTAAGTAACGCACATATGCGTTAGCCGGGATGAAAGGGTTAAATTTAAGCATCTTATGTAAAATCTTAGACCATCTTCCTCAAGAATTGTTTTATTTCGAGTTCCCATAGGTTGTTGAAATAATACTTTAATAACTTGGTTCTCTGTAATTTGAAGATTTTTAAAATTTCTTATTTCACTTTTCTATATTTTAATTAAATACTTTATGCTAAATAGAATACAGGGTGTTTCAGAACTATGGGATCAAACTTCTAGGGGTTTTTCAGTGCAACAGTAGAATCCATTTGAGTATAGGAACCCATGTCCGGAAATGTGTCACTACGCCACTACGACCCTAAGACGCGTTTAAATTTAGAAAAAAATATTAATTACCTAAATAGGATCTGATGCATTTATTTTTACCTTTTGTATATGATACCATCATAACAATTGTTCCAAATGTCTTCCTCTAACCTCAATACACCGATTTAAACGCCGCACATGAATTCGGCGGACTACACTAAAATTTTGATCCTCGTTTTGAATGATTTTATATGCTGCTGTTATTCGTCCAATTAAGTCTAGCTCTGATTCTACTGGAGTTTCGTAGACTTAAGACTTTACATGTGCCCACAAGAAAAAATCGAGCGACGTTAAATCGGGTGACCTAGGAGGCCAAAGAACTGCTCCACCTCTGACAATCCAACGGTGCCCAAACCGCTGAGCCAAATACTCGCGTACTTGAACAGCAAAGTACTGCCGCTCCATCATGCTGAAACCACATTTGCTGTCTAACGTTTAGTGGAACATTTTCAAATTGAGTTCTGGGAGAACTTCCTCCAAGAAACGCAGATAAATAGGTCCTGTTAACCGTTCCGGTAGAAGGTATGATCCAATTAAATAATCATCAACAATGTCTGCCCATACGTTGACAGACCAACGATTCTGATGTTTTCTTGGAAAAATTGCATTAGGATTTTCTTCGTCCCAAACATGGCTATTCCTACTATTAAAAATACCGTCTCTTGTGAAAGAGGCTTCATTAGTCCACAAAATATATCGTAAAAAATTTGGTTGTGCAATGATGTGATCCAGAAGCCACCGACAAAATTGAACTCTAGGATGATAATCGGCTGCAGTCATACCTTGAACTTTCTGGACGTGGTAAGCATGATGTTGTTGCTCGTGTAGTACCCGCCAGACAGAAGCGTTACTCGTATTCATATTCTTAGCGACGTCACGTGTGCTATTTGATGGTTCATCGGTAACTCGCTGAAGCACCTCTTTTTCAAATTCAAAGACGAGCAACACCAGTATCGTGCATCTTGGTCTTAAACATGCCTGTCTCAGCGAGCCGCCGATGAACCGCAATAAACTTTTTGTATCCAGGATGCTCTCGTTCGGAATAACGTTCATGATACAACCGCGATGCTGCTCGTGCATTGCAGTTTGTTGCTCCGTATGCCAAATGCATATCCGCCAATTCTTGATTGGTAAAGTTTTCCATTAGCAATAAATGTTTAAAAATTGTAAGCTATAAAATTTTTAAACATGACATTGAGAATTGACATTGATAAGCGTTGATTTTAAACAATTGTTGTTATGGTATCATCTACAAAAGGTAAAAATAAATGCAGCAGATCCTATTTAAGTAATTAATGTTTTTTATAAATTTTAACGCGTCTTAGGGCCGTAGTGGCGTAGTGACGCATTTCCGGACATGGGTTCCTATACTCAAATGGATTCTTCTGTTGCACTGAACAACCCCTAGAAGTTTGATCCCATAGTTCTGAAACACGCTGTATAAAAATTATAAATCATAAATCGATAGTTATTTTTCAATAATCTAACATATTCTTTTGGTAGGTTACTCTTTTGGATTACAATCAGGCTCTAAGAGAAGTAATTCTTCGGACATATGGATGCCCGATTGTTAATGCCATGGATCCAACAGGCAACACTGAACCTTTAAAAGGTTTTGATACACATCCGAATGTTATACCGGTTTACTGTGCTATTGAAACCTTAAATGCAATATTTATATTTCACATTCCTTATTTGGAGCACACTTTAGCTGATTGTGTTACTTTTAGTCCAGCTGTTTTAGGTAAGAATTATTCTAGGTGATTAAGGATATATTATGTTTCCACGGAATTAATTATACTATTACATGCTCCATTTATACTTCATTTCAAAAATCAGTATGACTTTTAACAAAGTTTATTAACTCTGAAATTTTTACAAGTTCAAATGGTTTCTTTTTATATACTATACATATAGTACATTTATACTTGGTGTCTTATTGAGAAAAAAACATATCTAAAAAGCATATAGAAGTTATACAGGCGTTTCAAAAAATTCATAATATTTGGGTGTTTTTTTCGACTTTTCTAATCGAAATATAGGGCGTTTCACTCCGAATTTTATTTAATTCACGCAAATTCTGAACAACCCGGTATTTTTGATCCATATACTTAGTTATGGTGGCCTACTTATATGACTACCATAATAAAAAGTCGAGGTCAGACTTTGATAAAATTGTCAGGGTAAAATAAATCAGGCTGAAAACACTCCCTATCTTTGAAATTTTAAAATATTCTTTTAGCGAATTAAGAAAGAATTATACTTGTTAAAATGTATGGCTCATTTTTCCGCAAAAATATTTCATATGAACAATTTTTAGGTTATATAAAAATACCGACTTCAAATTTAGGAAGATATACACTGGTGGCCAAAAGTAGATTGACAAATTCCATTTTTATGGATATATTTTATCTGAAGCAAAGGAAAAATCGGTTGAGCCTATTAGTGTTCAGGAATGTAAACAACATAGTTTGAAGAAACAAATTCCATAGATTTTTATTGCTTGCACTTTTTTTAATATTTTTTTTTATCAAATTCCAATAATTTTGTTTCACTGCTAGGTGGCCAAAATTGGATTGACAAACAACATATTTGTTCAGTCTCTGAGTTTTATGCGTTGGTTTCTGTTGATTTGACTTTCCTTACTATTAGTTTTGAAAAATATTCACAATGCCACGTGGTATAACTTTATCCATCGATATTAAGCGAATAATGCGAATAATCGACGATTACCGGAAAGGGGTTAAACAGGCGGATATTGCTCGAAAATTTTTTTCTTTTGAGGGCAACAAGTTCCTACTTCACAAAATCATGAAATTTGGAAACAGCAAAAGAATTGCATCATTCACAATTCTCATAAACAGAAATTTTAAAATTGTCAGTGGCGTATAGTAAAGAGGGGTACAAGTGCTTATTTTTTGCTACAACTTTTTTGTTGAAAGGCCTAATTTGGAAAAAGTAGTAAAAATTTCGTAAAAAGGTACTCTTTCAATAAGTCGCTTAAACTTCCCGTTTTCGAGTAAAGAGGGTTTAAGGAAAGTCTTTCATGCGTCTGAAATTCTAATAGTTGATCAGAAAAAATAAATTGGCCATGGAAATTTCATTATTTCTATTCTGTCTTATCAAAACGCATTTAGTTCAAATTAAAAAGTTACTTTAATAAAATTTTTAATTTACGTTACCTGCATTTATATAATTTATGTTTTATAAATTTTAAATATATAGGTACTGGTATTTGGTATTGACCCAGCCAGTTTTATACATTTCCGCACTTATACAAACGCTCTCCCACTCACAATTTGCCGACAACGTAGTTCTAATAATAGACAACTTGGGAGAGACTGGAACTATGATTACTGGGTTAGATGTCATTGGAAAAGAAGTCGGTTTAAACATGAACTTTGGAAAGACGCAATTCATGACTAATTTGATACCAAGTGAAAATGCAAAGGTCGGTGGTAACGAAATAATACTAGTCCGCAAATATAAATACTTACTATATTGCGGAGGGTTGTTGGGTGGGGTCAGAAATAAAACAGAAACCTGTTTACCTAAATGTCGACGTGTCGACTTATATTAAGTCATCCTCAGGACACTAAGTCTAGGTTTCTTTAGTTATAATTAAGACACATTTATAAAAGGAGCGTAGAATTATTTTTAACATGGGTTAAATTGTAGGTGTTATTGTGGGCAAACTAGAATCAATAACAAAACTTGATGTTAAAATTTCATATAATATAACAAGTTATAGATTAAACAATACTATATTAAAATTTCTTAAATTAACTAGATTAATAAATAAATGTTATTTAACAATTTTTTTAATGTTTTAAATTAACAATTAATAAATACAATATAATGTAATAGCATATTAACAGGCTATACCTTAACAACATTTTGCCGAGAATTAAAAAGTATTTCTTTAATTTTTTTGAGAAATGTAAAAAGATTTTTTAAATTAAAATGTTTGATATACTTATACAATAATACTATATTATATGTAAAACAACGTTGAAAATGGCCTTGTGATGATTCGGCATAGAAAGAGTATTAGATCTAATGGGTATTATAATAGCATCTTGTCAAAACAATAATTTGGATCTTAAATACTGCGAAACAGATGTTTTAAGTAGTTTAAATAAAACTTTAGAAACGTATCATCCGTTTTTCTCTAAGAGACCAAACGAAAACAAAAACAAAGGTAAGGACACAAAGTCACGGTCTCATCCAAATGGATTGTTTTTGTTTTTTAAATAAAACTTTAATAAAAAAAAGTACTGACGAAAGAAACATTAAGCCACTGAAGCTGATTAATTTTGTGAGAAATATGATCGAATTTTTTTAAGTTGTAAATAAATCTACCGCAATTATTTTGGATTATTTGCAATCGTTGTCTGTCTACAAAACTTTAACATGGATAATAGTATACTTTGGACAAAACATAAGACTCGCAAAGCATTTTCTGAACTTTAAAATTTAAAATATGTTTGTTCGCATACAGTACCTTTAGCGATAAATTGCAGGCCTTGCATAAGTTAGATATATGTTGGGAAAATCTTAATTGAGAATCCAAACAAACACCCAAATCTCTGGAAGCCTCAATGAACTCCAACATTTTGCCATTCATTTTAGAGTTAAGGTATTCCTTTAAAAACTCAGAATGTTGCATAGAGGAGAAAAGTAAAACTTTAGTCTTCCCTGCATTTAAAAAATAAGTTGTGTTTCTTGCTGTGATTTTTTTAAGGTCCTAGTTTACATGTGCGTCAATTTTATTATATTCCAATAGATCAAAAGTATAAATAAGCTGTGTATCATCGGCATAACTTTGAGTTTGGGAAAATTCCACAACTTTGTTTAAATCAAAAGTATACAGCAAAAATAAAAGTGGCCCTATAGCGGAGTTTAAAAATAATTCTATCGTGTCATTTTGTTTGCATTGTTTTTCTAAAATGTAACACCTATCTTAAATCATTTCTTATACCCTAAGAAAGCAAAATTGCCTGGTCGTCAAAAAATCGTAGTGTCCAGGGGGTAGTTTAGGGGTGGTTTAAAAAAAAAATGACGAAAATTTTTTTTTGCGTAATTTACATCTGCGCGATATGCTTAATAATTGGTGAAAGTTTTGTTTTGAAATTCCACAAGGAAGTATTTTATTTTTAATTTTAAAATAACTGTGGAACACGCTCTTATTTGGAGTTCCTTAATATAAAACGGCCCGTACTGAAACATCGAAATTGCAATATCATTTACACGAAGATATCTCAAGAACGGCAATCCTGATCAAAAAAATAAATTCTATAAACGTTGTAGCCTAAAGATTTGGGAATCAAATGTTTTTTTGTTTTTTAAAATCCGATAAGTAGTTTTCTCAAAAAAGGCTAAAACGTCGGAGCATGTCGTTACGAGCGCTCTTCGCCGCGGACATGCGAGGAAGGTTGAAATTCGCTTAGCTGGCATGGTAAAGCCGCCCTTATGGATTTTCAAGCACATACGGTCGCTTTTCGGTTAAAATAGCGGAATATACCTTACGCTGCTACAATAGCGAGCTTTCGAATTACTAAGATATATAAAATTATATGTAGCTGTTTAATTGTAACAACATAGGGGCTTTCAGTTTCATTTCAATATTTGTAAATATATTTTCAAAGTAATTAGTTATTTTGTTAATAAAGTTATTGTTATGTAATGTATCTATTACCGTAAAGACCCGATTTCAGTAAAAAGTAGTTTTTTGTAGGAAAACCCCGTTTTGGAAATAGATGTGAAGATGAATAGAAACGTATCATCCATTTTTTCTCTAAGAGACCAAACGAAAACAAAACAAAGGTAAAAACACAAAGTCACGGTCTCATCAAATCCATATAATTTTTTTAAATGCTACACGTGTTTCGCTCCTGTCGGAACATCATCAGGCCTAGACCTACACAGATCACATTACAACTCATGAGTTGTAATGTGATCGTTCTTTTTAGTTTTATCAAACCCAGACTTCTCTAATGAATGAAAATTATGAGGAATATTTAGTTTTACGTTATGAGGTAAAAATCCAAAACTTCCGGACATGATATTAGTAATTGGACCTCTTTGGAATGCAGCCATTTGTGTACCATGAAATGTGCCTTGTCTAAAGTTTCTTCAATGATGTCAATATTATCAGCAGCGAATTGAACAAATCTATTGCGAACTAGTTGTCTGGGAACTATAACTATCATTTTGTAAATAAAGGTTTATTTCATCTTGAGCAATACTATTACGTACCCTTAACGTATTGACCTTGTTTCCTGATGCACTAATAATCCCAGACCAATATGTTTGGGTGTATATTTTTTCCATTGGAGTTTGCAAAAATAATGTCTTGGCAAATATTCAGCATAACTGTTTCCTTCGAATTATCGCCATCATCATTGCACACAAGAAGACTAATAAGAAAATACAAAGTTTGCGGTATATGCTTTTTGTAATCGTTAATATTTAAGTTTTTGAAATCCGAATTTTTTGGTATGTTTTTTATTTCTGTTTTTATATCTTGGCAAATTTTAGTTATAATTTGTATTTCAGATGTACCAAAAAATATTTTCGAAGATTTGGTTTCAGTGTAATGGGCTATTGTATCAATGGCTTGTTCTTTGGAAAATCTTTTTAAAAACATCCTCTGTTCATTTTTTCTTGGAGACGAAACTAATTCTATATCATTGCCAAAATATTCCTGAATTTTTTTAATTAAAGTTCTATCGTCTAAACTGATGTTTCCACAAATTTCTTGGTATCTATGGCTCACTGTAGTTGTCGAATAACCTTTTCCTCTGTTAAATCCTCGCTCCAATTCATTAAATAACTGTTGTATATGTGCATTTTCTTCATCGAATGTTCGTTTTCCACTTGTGCTACTTTCTTCTATTTGTCAAACTTTTTCTCTATATTTCGTAATTGTGTAGAAACACAAGAGGCATGATATTTAATTTCAGATGCAATCAAATCATTTTCTCCAATCCTGCTGTAAAATGTCGGATTTCTTCGTGATATACTCCTAATCTTCTGTTCCATGTTAGTGGTCATTATTTGACCTAATTTTTGGTTTTTTAAACGTTTCTGACAAAAGATGCACTTCTCTACATCGAATCGATCTGTCCGCAAATTGGGTTTTTGAGGTGTATTTACTGGTAGTATATTGGTATACATAACTTTGTATACTTTAATTTGTATGATGAAATATTTTGGGAGCTTGTAAAAGATTTATAGCAATTTTTGTGCCATTTTACGTTTTGTTCCTTCAACTCATTTAAATTTAAAAATATATGGTTTAATAAGGAGTCATTGCTTTGACTAATGTTCATGCGGATTTTCGTACATTCAACGAATTTTTTTTTGGATTTTTGTTGAGATTCATACAATTGTCCGCCTTTTTGACAAAAAACACAGAGCTGGTAGTTAATATTTATACTTTCATAGCTGATTGTTTTTCTTGTGAGTTTTAATTTAATTTTTGAATCTAGATCACTGTCGGAACTAGTACTGCATTATGTCTTGACTCTAGAAAAATATTAGATGTAAAATGACCTACTTTTGTTACAAATAGGGGTATTAAAAAGATAGACAAGATAGATTCAATGACAATAATAAAAAGTAGCAAGAACAAAAAGGGATAAATTCAAATTAATTAAAAATTTTACTTGCGCATGAGGAAATTTTTCGCGGATTAAATATAAACACAAATATAAATAATACATAAAATATTAATGCAGATGTTACTAAACATATTTTTAAACAATAAAAACAATATTTTTTATAAAATACATTTACCCAAAATAAAAATGAACATTTTTAGGAAACTAGCTTTGTTATATTAGATAAAAGTACCAACAACTGAATAGAATTTTTAAAATAATTATTGCGCTAGTGCTAAAAAGTTTGGCTATGCTCAAACTTTCCTATTATCGGCATAAAAAACTACATAGTAAGAACTACATTCTAACAAACAGCATAAGTACTCACTTGTATATTCATCTCTAAAATGACTTAAGTATCTTGAATATTATTATATGTTTGAAAAATCGTCAATAAAAACTAAAAACCTCAACACTAATAACCACTATTTTGTATCAACCAACACAATAACACTATTATTTCATTTCGGAATCTGTAAATAAAAAATCCCTTGAATTTATGATTCAGCAAGCTGGAGGAAAAGCGACCGTATGTGCTTGAAAATCCATAAGGGCAGCTTTACCATGCCAGCTAAGCGAATTTCAACCTTCCTCGCATGTCCGTGGCGGAGCGCGCTCGTAACGACATGCTCCGACGTTTTAGCCTTTTTTGAGAAAACTACTTATCGGATTTTCAAAAGCAAAAAAACATTTGATTCCCAAATCTTTAGGCTACAACGTTTATAGAATGTATTTTTTTGATCAGAATTGCCGTTCTTGAGATATCTTCGTGTAAATGATATTGCAATTTCGATGTTTCAGAACGGGCCGTTTTATATTAAGGAACTCCAAATAAGAGCGTGTTCCACAGATATTTTAAAATTAAAAATAAAATACTTCCTTTTGGAATTTCAAAACAAAACTTCCACCAATTATTAAGCATATCGCGCAGATGTAAATTATTAAATGTAAATTACGCAAAAAAATTTTTTCGTAATTTTTTTTAAAACCACACTAAGCTTTTGGACACTACGATTTTTTGACGACCAGGCAATTTTGCTTTCTTAAGGTATAAGAAATGATTTAAGATAGGTGTTACATTTTAGCAAAACAATGCAAACGAAAATCGTTTCTAGAAGGATTATCTTCGCGTTTAAACTCTACTACTAGAATGGAGCCTTGTGGCATCCCAGACATAACTTCTGCACAAACTGATTCACCAGCGGGAATTTTAACAAATTGCTTTCTATTACTTAGATAGTTTTCAAAGAATGAAAAAGAACGCTCTCCCAATCTAAAAAACTTAAGTTTAGAAATTAGTAAATCGTGGTCTACGCAGTCAAATGCTCTAGAAAAATGAAGCAATATTAAAATAGTAGCCATTCCACTATCCAGACCCTTGATTATAAGATCCGTGACATAAAGTAATATTGTGGTTTTTCCATGTCCTGGGCGAAATCCAGACTGATTGCTAGGCAATAACCCATTCTCATTTACATACGCAAATAATTGATTGTAAATAACCCTTTCCCAAAATTTTACTAATGACGGATAATAAACTAATTGGTCTACTGGAGAATTAACTTTGGGTATTGGACATATTACGGATCTCTTCTAGGTTATAGGCTCCAGGCTAAATATCCGGTTCTCTAGGCAAACATTAACGATATGAATGATATGATTTAACAAAAGCGGAATATTTAGTTTTAACATTCCGTCTGCTCCAGCAGCGTTTGATTTGAGCTTGCTTATAATCAGCCTACCTCTTGTGGTGATGGAAGACGAAAATCAAACCTTGCCTCACTGAATAATTGTCATGCAAACCCTATTTTAGCTGCAGGAAACCTGGTTGTGACACTTTTGATTTATAATTTAATTTACCTAAATGTAATATTCATGTCTCAACAAGGAATTAATAAATAAATCTTCTGCTTCGGCGAATATCAGGTAATTTGAAAATCACCCATAAACCAACATTTTACCACGCAATGAACAGCTCAATCGCGATGCAAAACAAACTATTTTATTCTGACATAGTTCTAAACTGCGATGATGGTGACGAGGGTGAAAGGGTGACACATCTTTGGTATGTGCGCTCTCATAAAAAAATAAACATTGAGAAAGAGAGACCTCCACCACGCTCATCCATGTATGTTCGGCATGTTCGTACCCTCAGAGTAGCCAAAAGAAGACTAGAAAGATCACTACTGGGACTGATTATCAGAGATAGAGTTAGAAATGAGGAAATAAAACAGGCGTCACGGATGTTATCGAGCGCACAACATGACTCAAGTGGAACTTAATCGACCATGTGGCTAGAATGACTGATGGGCGCCAGAAGAATGATAGAGTGGAGACTACAAGCTGACAAAGAAGTAGAGACAGATCAGCTACACGATGGAGAGAATATGTCAACAGAGTTGCTGGCAATTAGCTCCAGGAAGCTGAGAACCCACACAACTGGAATAATTTATGGGAGGCTTATGTTCAACTTTAGATGCATAGGGCTGAATGATGATGATGACGAACTTCCGTTAGGGAATTTTCTTTCATATTCTCTACACAAAAGGCATATCGGGTTACACCTCATTGGAATATTGCTCTGGCATTTTTAATTATTTTAAATTGCTCAAATTTGAAATTAATTATACTTTGTAAACAATGTTAAAATTTTGATGTAATAATGTCAAACAATTTAATTATATTAACAATGAATGCCAGTTGTGCAATTTAAAACAAAAGACATTCAAAACAGGTAATATAATTTCAAATCTTACTTTTTAGACGAAAAAAACATGGATTTTTACTAAACCACTTTGCATTTCGGTAATAAAGGCGATACACCCTTAAATTATGTTTTTTTTGGAATAACCTGTACTAAACATTTAATGTGTAAACTTTTATACGGATATATTCTATATTAAAATATATTTCTTTTCAATGAAATCCCTTAGCGTTCAAAAAAGCAACACTCTTTAGCACCTAATATTGTTTTTTCCTCTGATTGTTTATTTTTATTTTATACTGAATAAATATGAACTTTTATTTTTAGATAAATGTTATTCCAAACCTTTATTTGTAATTTATCAGTTGATTTGGTTGTTTAAATCTATGCACGACCAGAGCCTTACTCTCGGAGATATTACGCTAAATGATATTTATTTAAACGATGACTTGTGGCTTTATATTTTTCCCCATTTATATTCTAATCTTTGCATACAACAGCCGCAACCTATTTATACAAACCGACATGGCGTTGTAAAAGATTGCCGGTATGTAAACCAATCTCTTAATATAATCATTTTTATTGATATAATTTATGGTTTCTAGGAGATTTGGGCACACATTTGAAAGGAGTTCACTTAAATGCCAATTTTGTGGAATAAAAACTTACGATAAAGTTCAAGTGCAGAATGAATCTTTGGAGGAACTCTGTAACCTCTGGATTGAAAGGAAGATTTCAAACTACACATACATATCTTTTTTAAATAAATTTTCAGGTAATATGGAATTTATTATTAGAGCTGTCCACGGACTGTAGTAAAGTAAGATTTAAGGAAATAAAAGATTATGTAGTAAATTTGCTAGCATCACGATTTCACACATTCGCTTTGTCTATATTGATCTAATTTTCTCTTATTTTTTCTTAGTAGTATTAACATACTATAATAAATCAACTCAGTTTCTATTTTTTGATACCGTATCTTTGATACCTTATATTTAAGGTATAAGGTAAGGTATCATACTATTGTATGTCTTGAATAAATTTGCTTGAAATTATCTATGTAGGTTATAGAAAATAATAGAAAATAATAAATAGATTATATAAAAAATTATAACATGCCATATAACGTTTTAAAAAAACTTTATTGTCGTCAAACTTGCTTTTATAATTCAAAAAAGTAGTCCATTTTTCTCAAAGAGACCTCTTGATAATAAAAATTCAGAGATTAGAGGGACACAAAGTCAATGGTCTCAAAAGATGTTTATTTTTAAAAAAATGATTACACGTGTTTCGCCCTAAGGCATTGTCAGATCTAAAAGAAAAGAGAAAGCAACCCAAAGCGGCTTTGTGGCGCTTGCTGATCAGCAAGCGCCTTTCAAAAAGAGTTAGCTACAATTAAACAGATTGCAGTAAATAATGGGTTTCCATTAAGTATAATTAATAGAATTTATTTCAAATTTTATAATAAATACAAGCTCTCCTATAATTTAATCCATAACACCAGCATTAAAAATTCTAGATTTCATTGCCTCACTTACTTTGGTAGTATCTCCTCCCGATTTGCTAAATTTTTTAAAAACTATAATTTACAGATATCATTCAAAACTTCCAACGCATTATTTAAAAAGCTCGTAAACATTAAAGATAAAAGAGAACCCTTAACCCAATCGGGAGTTTACTCACTTAACTGCGGGAAATGTAATGCCGTTTACATTGGTCAGTCTGGAAGGAAAATAATAACGAGAGTGCAGGAACACTTAAGAGAATATAATAAACACAAAGATACCGAAATCACCGAGACTAAATCGGCTTTTGCAAGTCATTTATTGTCCTCAAAACACTTTCCTTCCATCCGGGAAAATGTAAAAATCTTTCATGAGTGCCCCAAGGGAAAGAAGCTTGACCTATTAGAGAAGATGGAGATCACAAGGGCAAAAAGGAGTCCTGTACTGTCTTGTGTGAATGATGTTTTTACCTTCGAACCACATTTAATTTTTAACAATATTTATCACGACCTGGATAGCATGTAAGTTAAGCGCTTGCCTACGAACCCGATGGTCGCTGGTTCATTTCTCGACCGAGTCATATTTCACTTTTTATTTTTTATTTTATTTTTTGCTTTATTTCCGTTCCCCCGTTCAACTTAACCTCACTCTGCTTGTTTTGTTTACTTTTATTTTATTTAGTTTTGACACCGGAATTAATGTGAATGTCATTATTTTTATTTTGTATGTATTTATTTTTGTTTTAACTTGAATGTTTGTGGTGTTAATCCAATAGCTTTACCGTTAAGTCAAATCTCTATATTGTAATTTGTGTCTATGCATTGTTGTTTCATACTGGGGTTGCTTTCTGTTTTCTTTTAGATCTGACGATGCCTTAGGGCGAAACACGTGTAATCATTTTTTTTAAAATAAACATCTTTTGAGACCATTGACTTTGTGTCCCTCTAATCTCTGAATTTTTTGCTTTTATAAGCATTTATAAATCGTGTATAAAGTCAAAAAGGGCCTAATAAAATATTTTTATTTCATTAAACTCGTTCAATAGTTTTATACAAGATTATAAAATCGATTCCACTCCATAATAAAGCATTTACAAGATTATTAAAGTTATAAAACTATATAAATACAATTATAAAATATAAATATTTCAACACTATTTGTATTCGGCTGAGATTATTTTGTCATGCTCATAGAGATTAATAAAATTTGTACAAACAAAGTTTATAAGCTTTATACCTTTTGTAAAAAGAAAATATAAATGGCGAAATTGAAAATAACACCACGTGTATTATGGCGGCTTAGCGGATCATACCTGTAATGATTATTATATAGGAAAACATTATTTTAGGGTTTTGCATGCGAATATTGTCTTGCGCAACGAATTTTACTGATATTATAGGTGCATATTCGCATCTTATTTTTGATGCCCCTTTAGAATATTAAAGATTTTGGATAAGTAAAAAGAATTTCCTAAAATCAAGATTAAAAAAAATGGTAATTTTTTTCGCTTAATTTTGCCTTACATTTATATTATGTACAGTCGGCAAATTTGAAAATGTCCCTCGCATCTGCTCTCGGACTTCGTTGCCTTACAATTTGGCAACATGGCTTTTGACTGAAAGGGGTAGCGTACGGCGGGCGCTAGGGTGTAGAGTATCGATCGAGTTTAGTCGTGTATAAATAGGCAGGGGTGACGGAACTCATTTTTCAGTAGATGGGGTTTTTGCAATGGGATGTTTCGAATATTTTTGTGGCTGTGCAAGCTGATATTAAAAAAATCAATCAGTTTCTTTTTCTTTCTTATGTAAAGTTTTTAGGACAATGCGCTATAGTGTTTTATACGTTGGCTAAATGCGCTCTTCAAAATTCTGTTTGGTTCATCACTTTTGAGAAATTACCTTCAGTTATTTTTTTATTGGGACACTATATTTCTTAACTCCAAATTATTATTTTTTTGCTTGATCTTTCACAACCTATATGTTTGTTGTCAAATGCTGCTTGTTGTCAAAATAAATAGAAAAAAAAATCGTTTTTACTTTTTTATGCATTACATAAAAATCCTAATCGATGTTTTCTTTGAATTTTTTTTTATCAAAGTATTACTTTATATTACTCACCCAACATTTGAAAAATAAAATGCAACTTAAATAAAAATACCAATCCAAATTTTAAATTGTTTTTTACTTTTAAAGTGTGCGTTATTGTATAAAATAATATAATTTAAAAAAATACCTATTTGTTTTTTTTATTTTTAAATATATGGTGTGTATTTAAAAATAAGTAAACAAACAGATGTAATTCTATGATAAAATAATAGTTTTTTAATTCTGGCAGCAACCAGTAGTGAGTGTAAACCAAACTAGTAAGTGTAAACCAAAATATAGGTAATCATTAAAAAAGGAAACATTATAATAATAGAAACTTTAAGTGCTACAGCAGAAACGATAGGTATATGTTGAGATTTTTCTCTTTCATCCTGTGTCTAGGAAATGAAAAACGCGAACTCAAACCTGTTTAAAGCATTAAAGGTTTCATAAAAAATAGCGCGCTATGGTTAGCACCGCCTCCTAGCATTAATAACGTAATACGAGCTGAGATACTACCAAAACTATTTATTTTGGAATACCCTGTCTAGCGCTGTAAAACTAAGTACTTGTACTAAGTACTACCATAATATGGGAAAAAAATTAAGATTTTTGTTTCTTTTTCCTCACATTTTATTTATAAGTATACCTATATAAAAATACAGGGTGTAGAACTCGTCAAAAGAAGTTGGTTGATATACCAAAAATTGCCTATACTCGTATAGTAAAAGTTGCATATTAGGAAAGTTAGTTTGCGTTATTGAAATTTTTTTTACTCATCAAGTTAAGTGGACATTGTTTTTACAAAAACTGTTCAAAATTGTCCCCACTTGTTCGATTAACCCAAAATGTTGTTCGGCAAATCCATATTTTAAATTGTTTATGTCTATATTTTGGTAAGAGGTAGAAAAAAATATATGTGGTTCTCATGAGTAAAGCACACTTTTTTACTGAAGTGATGAATAAAGTAATATTTCCGTTTGTAAATAAGGCACTCTTGTGATTTCTTCTTGAATAAAAAACAATTTTTTATATTTTTTTTTTATTGAAGCGAAGTTAACTTTAATTACTAAACTTTACTAACTTTTTTATTTATAAAAATTGTAGTAGTCCCGTATCTTTTTTTATTTACTTTTTTTTAAACCTTATAAAACGTATAAGTAATGGATCAAAGGTCAGTTTCAAAGCGAAAATTTTATTTCCTATTTAATGACAAATTACAGTTCTTTAAGTATAACATCTTAATAACAAATAATAACATTCAACACTACTCCTAACAAGCTTTAGTAAGTATAATTACAATTTAAATCTACAATAAAAATACTTTTTTATTTAAACTTTTAAATAGCCTACGTATTGTGTTTTTTTCGAAACTTATACCTTTTTTTTTTAATAATAATTATTTAATATCACAGGGTGCATTTGGTATTGGTATGGCTTCTTAATTAATATTTGGTATAAAAACCATTTGCGTCAATGCATTGTTGCAGCCTTTTCCGCATTAATCCCGCGTAATTACTAAAATCGGGTCTCCCTCTAAAAGATTCCCAAACTCTTTGAGCGTGGGCTAGTAACGTTTCCTTCGATCTAATTTGGCCTTGATTAAAAGTATCCCAAGAATTCACCATTTCAGCCCACAAATTTTCGATGGGGTTTAAGTCGGGGCTTCTGGATGGCCATGGAATTAAATTAAATTCCGGATGTTCCTCAAACCATGTTCTCGCCGGGAGGTATGAATTGGACAATTATCGTGCATAAAGGATATTGGTCCAGCCGGATATAATATTCTGTATGAAGGCAGAAAAGAATTTTCCAAAATGTCCACGTAGTCCGCGGAATTCATTTGGGGTGGCGTGGTTACCAGTATTCCGGGTCCATTTTGGGTCATCCAACCCCATAATGACAATGTTATTCTCCCGCTTTTTTCAGTTTCTTGGACATAATGGGAATCATATCTGGTACTTGTAGGTCTCCACACTAATTGATGGGACCTTATATCCAAAGAAAACGTTTTTTCGGTAAATACCACATGTGACCAGTCTCGGTCAATATTTTCTTGAGCAAACCTAAGCCTTCGGTCTGCGTTGTCGACCGTTAATTTGGCCTTTTTGGCTGGTCGTCTACAATTTATTCCAGCTGAACGAAGAGTATTCCTAATTGTTTGCATACTAACATCCAAGTTCATGGTTTCTTTGACCACCCGGCTATTTGTGAAAGGGTTATTTCTTACTTAGGTAACAATAGCTTCTCTCATATTTTCGGTCAATACAGGTTTCCTTCCAGGATGTTGTCTGGTTTCTACATGCCCTTCTGCTTCTTGACGTTGGATCTAGCGTCTAACTTGTTTGACCTGTTTAAAAGCAAATGCAGTAATTAGTATTAATTAATTAAATAGATATCTATTATACTATTAGGTTAGTGACAACAGTTTTAGTAGCAAAGGGGTGGCCTATATGTATAGGTATAGATAAAAAATAGCAGTAAATATTTTATTATTAAGAATAAGTTAATAAAGTAGGTACTAAAAAAGCAATAACAGCGTCTCTTAACAATAATATAATTTTATATTATTTATTGGTGTTTTTTTAAAACATTCAGAGCGTTACGGCAAAATATATTTCTATGACAACTTTTTTTAATATATGGTAAAAAGCAAATAAAGCGAAAACCGGCGCGAAGAGACAAAATTATTTTAAATTATAATAAAAGCAGGCGATAGAATTCTCTTCTTTTTCGTAAATTACCTATGTCAAAGCTCACTTATGTCAATGCTCAGTCTAATATCGTAAAATGCATATACATATGTATCATATTACTAAATCGAATAAATATAATTAACGAGGTAAAGCTTAAATTTGGCATAAAAAAACCCATTCACAGGTATAATAATAAATACAATAATAATACAGATGTAAAAATATACTAGATGGATACAAATAATGCGGTAAATAGGTAGTGGATTGGCTTACGGTGCGTTTTGGACTAAATATTATTTTAATAAACATTTTTTAATAGGGCCACTCCCCTTAACCCTCAACTGGTGCAGTAGTGAGTCAGATATTAAATTTAAAATTCAAAATATCGCCAATCTATACTACATTCGACTACCGTTTTTGAGAAACCTTTAAACCCATTAATACTTTTTTTAGGGTATGGTACTGCATTAAATTTATTTATTATCTAAAAAAAAACTGTACCTTCGTTTTTTAAATATTTAGAAAAAACTTGAATGTTTTTAAGATATCGCGTTGCAACACTTTAAAAAACTCACCCTGTATAAGGGTTGCTTGGATTTAAAAAATACTACCTCAAAAAAAACAATCAATCATATCTAAAATGATTTTACTTTAAAAATAAAACAAAAACATTTTTTATTTTGATAGATCCAATTACATGTATATTTTTCTTTGTTAAAAAATATAGGTAAGTTTTATAACTTTTTTACATATCTATCGATAAATGAAACTTAAGATATGTAATTTTCAGCTATTTTTCTAAATAAAAAATTTAATGAAAAAATTATAAATTACCCTCGAAATTACTCCTATTTGAATAGATTCCCAGGACGATAAGATAATAATTTTCGTTTTTGATCTATTAAATTTATTAGCTTATTTCAGGATATCAAAAAAGTTGGTTCCGTATAAAAACAAACCTTTTTTTTTTTTAAATGAAAGTTAACGAGAATTTTTGAAGATTTTTGACAAATTTCATAGTTTAGTTTAAATAGATTTTACCTAACAAAAAATTTAAATGAAATGCATACAAAAAAAACTTACTGAAAGATCCGTAGCCATTGCTATTTCTCGTAAAGTGGCACCCATCTCATGCATAACAATAATTCTAGTACGAATTTCCATGATACTCTCCCTCTGTCCAGGCAATCTTGGCATTATGAAAAAATATTACATAAAACACTTTAAAAAATAAAAAAAATTAAACACGTAAATAGATTAGGCACTTATAAACACAAAAGACAGTACAATTCTACTTACCATCAAATTTATTTATAATTACCACCTTATACCTTTTACCTGCATCCCCGTGCCGTCAATTAATATGGAAAAATCCTCCTTAAAAATAGATCTTAAAATTTACAATGGTACCTTATACACAATGTTATAATGGAATCGATCGCATAAGCTGCCCCCGCATCAGCCCCCGTTACTTATTTTCGAAAAATGCCGCTATACTTTCTTTATTCATACAGTGTAGCCAAATTGTGCTTAAATTACGTGTAAATGGGTAAAGAGCCACGGAGCGAGGGACATTTTCAATTTTGTTGACTGTACATAAATATATAAGAACTATCGCAATTCAAGTATGTTTTTCTTAAAATTGCCTATGCATTTAATTCATTTCGTAAAAGCCAACATGGCGGAAATAAACCTAAATATGGTAAAATTAAATACAGGGTGTTTCAGAACTCTGGGATCAAACTTCTGGGGGTTGTTCAGTGCAACAGAAGAATCAGCCACTAAGGCCCTAAGACGCGTTAAAATTTATAAAAAAACATTAATTACCTATATAGGATCTGCTGCATTTATTTTTACCTTTTGTACATGATACCATAACAACAATTGTTTAAAATCAACGCTTATCAATGTCAATTCTCAATGTCATGTTTAAAAATGTTATAGCTTACAATTTTTAAACATTTATTGCTAATAGATAACTTTACCAATCAAGAATTGGCGGATATGCATTTGGCATACGGAGCAACAAACTGCAATGCACGAGCAGCATCGCGGTTATATCATGAACGTTATCCCGAACGACAGCATCCTGGATACAAAAAGTTAATTGCGGTTCATCGGCGGCTCGCTGAGACAGGCATGTTTAAGACCAAGATGCATGATACTGGTGTTGCTCGAACCGTAAGAACGGTCGAATTTGAAGAAGAGGTGCTTCAGCAAGTTGCCGATGAATCATCAAATAGCACACGTGATGCCGCTAAGAATATGAATACGAGTAACGCTTCTGTCTGGCGGGTACTACACGAGCAACAACTCCATCCTTACCACTTCCAGAAAGTTCAAGGTATGACTGCAGCCGATTATCATCCTAGAGTTTAATTTTGTCGATGGCTTCTGGATCACATCATTAAACAACCAAATTTTTTACGATATGTTTTGTGGACCGATGAAGCCTCTTTCACAAGAGACGGTATTTTTAATAGTAGGAATAGCCATGTTTGGGATGAAGAAAATCCTTATGCAATTTTTCCAAGAAAACATCAGAATCGTTGGTCTGTCAACGTATGGGCAGGCATTGTTGTAATTATTTTATTGGGCCATAAGTTCTACCGGAACGGTTAACAGGACCTATTTATCTGCGTTTCTTGGAGGAAGTTCTCCCAGAACTCCTTAAAAATGTTCCACCAAACGTTAGACAGCAAATGTGGTTTCAGCGTGATAAAGCGCCGGCTCACTTTGCTGTACAAGTACGCGAGTATTAGGCTCAGCGGTTTGAGCACCGTTGGATTGCCAGAGGTGGAGCTGTGTTTTGGCCTCCTAGGTCACCCGATTTAACGTCACTCGATTTTTTCTTGTGGGGACATGTAAAGTCTTTAGTCTACGAAACTCCAGTAGAATCAGAGCTAGACTTAATTGGAATAACAGCAGCATTTGAAATCATTCAAAACGAGGATCAAATTTTTAGTGTAGTCCGCCGAAATCATGTGCGGCGTTTAAATCGGTGTATTGAGGTTGGAGAAAGACATTTTGAACAATTGTTGTGATGGTATCATATACAAAAGGTAAAAAGAAATGCATCAGATCCTATTTAGGTAATTAATATTTTTTATAAATTTTAACGCGTTTTAGGGCCTTAGTGGCGAAGTGACGCATTTCCGGACATGGGTTCCTATACTCAAATGGATTCTACTGTTGCACTGAACAACCCCTAGAAGTTTGATCCCATAGTTCTGAAGCACCCTGTAGATTTATCTAATGGCGTCATTAGATAAATCTATTTAATTTTATAAGAAACACTAATATAACATAAAGATTTTATCTGTAATAAAAGTGACCTTTATTTTATAAAGAATCTGCTTAAAATATAATTGTTTTATTCGCGAACGCTATCAACAATAATTAACAAATGGCGCTTTTATAATTGTAAAATTCAAGAGAAAAGGTTTTAACTTGAGGATGATTTTGTTATTCTAAGGGATCTGAAAGAATAATATTTAGAATTGTTTTATTAAAAATCTGAACTTATGTTATAGTTTATTGGCTTAAACCTTAGCTTAGTGACCATCACTTTTCCGGCCGATGGGACCTTCTTCGGAGCATGTTCGCCGGGTAAAGTCCACTGTTTCGACTGTTCTTTGGTCTCTGGTGTGTACCAGTGGATCCATGTGTCGTCGACCGTCACGAAACGAGGCATAAACTCCTTCGGATTGCGCTCAAACAGCGTCAAACACTGCTCTGACGTGGTCTCTCGGTTGCACTTGTTGTCCAGAGTACACAAACGTGGCACCCATCACGCTAACAGCTTTCTCATGCCCAAAATTTCATGTAGGATATGACCTACGTGGTCTTTTGAGATGCCTTCTGTCTTATCGGCGGTCTGCCAATACGAGATAGTGGATTTTCATCACATTTTCCTTCGTGCAAGCCGTTTTGGGGGCACCCGGGCGTGACTCATCAAAAACCAACGTGCGACCACCTTGAAACTCGTTAAACCAATTTTTGACGATTGCTATCAAAGGAGCAGAGTCACCGTACACAACATCCAAGCACTCTTTGATTTCGCTGCGGATTTTTCTTCCAAAAACAAAAATCGAATCACCGACCGATAATGTACATTTCCATTTTTCTAAAATCTGTGGACGCCACCGTTTTCACACGCCGTCAAAACAAAACTACAAGTTTGATTTTGCTGAAATTTTGACAGTAGAGAATGTACTACATTTTTGTACATTTCTCTTGCGATAGTGGTGCCACTAGGCGGTGAGGCTAGGTCTGTCGGAACGCGCTCGTAGAGATTTTTCTACCAGATTGGCCAATGTATACTGCATTGCAATCCCCACACTTCAGGGAGTAAAGTCCTGATTTGGAAAAGATGCTTGTCTTGTTCAATATATATATTAATAGTGACCAATTGATTTTTTAAATTATTGACCGTCTTAAGAGGGTCCGCGAAATGAGCCAATTTGTCTCCCTTTGATTTTTTTGTGGGAAGATTTATGCCACTCAGCCTGAATCCTCACAAGATTTATGGAACCGCATAATGAAATGCACGCCATCAAATTACACCCAATATTTTTCACCATGTCTAGGAACACTTTGTTTGAACAGTTGCTGTACTCTTGTATGGAGATACGTAGTCCAGATTTAAAATACTAGTCGGTATTTTAAGAATTGTATGCCTCTTCAAAAGATATATCATAACATATATCTTTTTGAAAAAATAAGGTTGAATGCCTCCTTTGCTAAAGAGTTGAAGTTAAAGTGATGGAATTAATGGGTTTGTTACATGCAGATTTTGCCCTAAGCATGTAACATGGGATTTCATATAAATTCGGGCAAAAGTTTATGGGTTTTGGTATCGGCTTGAAAGGGTTGTGTGATTTACAGTTTTTATAAATGGAATTTGGGGTTTGATAGTAATGCAATTTATTTTTTTTAAGGCTTTTGGGGTTTGATTATTTTTAGGAATGTATTTACCTACCCTATCCTGTCAGCACACCTCTGTGGAGTTAGTCGTATTATGTTTCCTTAGTCCCTATTCATGTACCTGGTGTTGGGAACTTTCTGACCTTTGATTTGTTTGTCAAGAGTTTCTATGAGGCCGGTATATGTCTGGGGTATGGAGGGACTTCTAGAGGGTGCTGTTGTGCCACAGATTGCGCTATGAGTGGAGTAAATAAGACCTTTTAGATGGTGATCCGTTAGTGTAGGAAAACTTACAAATACTTTCTTCTATAGCGGAATCATGTTGGGCAAGGTATCCTAATTGATTTGAAATTGGCCTCCCCAGTTTTGCTTGCTATATTTCCCTTCAATTCTTCAAGTTAAGTTTTAGTAAATAAACGTGCCTTGACATCTGGTTTCTAACCTTACTAGCCGATTGACAGTGACTGTGATTGACAGTAATGACTATTGACACACTTGTTGTGGAGGTTTGGCAGCGTTGCTGTATGACGGAGCGTCATAAATTAGGCAAAGCGACGTAAGAGGAAAATTGGAATTTCGCAGCCCCGTTGGGAAAATGTTGTTAGTTTTTCATGTTTTAGTATCCGAGCAGTATCATTTTGCTGTGGTATTGCGGAATTTCTATTTTGATAGAGTGAGGCTCCGAGTAGTTTGCACCAAGAGGCAGGGTCAGATCGTATCGAAGAGAGAGAGTGACAAGTTCACTGCCAGTGTCACCTGTCACTGTCTGGTGAGTTGTCAGTTCCTTGTCCAGCCTGTAGCCATCCCGTTATCAAAAAGAACAGTCGACATTTTGTAGTTTTAAGGAAAATTTATGTTCATCTTGCCGGGAATTCGGTTGAATGGAAAAATATTCCTCCCAAGTTTTCTCACCACCTTAGAGGCCTCTCCTTTTTCTCATTCTCTCCTCTATTCTCTGGTCTCTTCCTATTCTCTGGTTTCTTCTGGTAATCCCAACACTGTTGGCAACCGGCTGAAGTGAGCCTCAACACAGCCTGGACTGAGCATTGTACTGTGGCTCTGCGATTTTGGATTGGAACCTGCCTGAAATGGACTTGCCCATGTGGTCGTTACCCTGGTTGTAGCTGACTGGTTCCAGAGCTGTCGAGTTAAGCTACCTTAGCCAAAATACACAAGAGATTAGAGGACACGCAAGTTTTTGCACATTTTATTTTATTTTTCTCTTATTGAACGGTTTGATTTAGGGTTGGGGGTTCATTTATTAATTTGAATTTTATGGGTTTATTTTCTTTTATGCAAAACAAAAACGTTAAGAGGTTCTTGCTAAGTCTATTAATATTAACCTAAGGGTTTTTATTTGAGTCGAGCTTCGACAGAATTGATTTTGACATTGAACCTGAATCGCCTTGTAAGGGATCGGCTATTTGCTACATATTTAACATATTTAGTCATAATGTTGGTTGTTGGTTAGTAGGTTTTATTGCACCAACATACCATTAATAGGCTTTCAAATTTGAACCTTACTATTTAAAAGTTTTATTTAGATTAATGTGACTTGACTAGAGTTTGTAAAAGGTATTTAGGGCCAGTGAGGTATTGTGAATTAGGCTCCAAACATATACTTCTTGTAAACAACACGTGATCACGTTTTGGATTTTCCTCTTGAACAGTAGTTCAGTGCGGATTTGTTTTTTTTTTACTAATTCCTCGCCTTAAGCATACCTCAAGTAACTTTTAATTCTTTTATCAATTTTTTATTTATTTAAAATACTACAGTATTACATTTTGAATAATTATCTAAATTTAAATATCTCAGTGGAATTAAATTTTTTTATATAAATGGAAGTGACTATGTAAATTCTTGGATGATTATATCAATCTGGTGGACCTATGGATTGTTATTTGAGTTTTTCCCAAATTATTTTCAGCTTTTAGGATCTAGGTACAAGCATAAATATAGGTCATCATTTTCTTGATTAAGAATAATATAATGGCTTATATTACCATCATAATATATCAGGGTTTGATGTACAATATTTAAATCAAGTGGCGCTCTTATTAAAATTTCTCCCACTACCTTCTCCACTGTCTAAAAGCTGGCGGCCACCAAATCTCTGAATCTTTTAAAACAAAATTTGCTTGTCTGAACTTAGTAATTTTTTTTTGTGGTTGGATAGTAGGTATGACTCACACGGGTTGGAAATAAATTGGTTTGAACCGAGTTATGCGCTACATACGCTACATACATGTATATTTAACCTTTGCTGAGGATTGTTTTCGATGTGGTATCCTGTATATCTATATTTTCAGAGAGATCAATACGCTATATAAGACACTCTGTATAGCATTATTACACATAAAAATCACTAATTTTTAACATTCTTTGATTTTAATAATAGTTTACCCCCATTTCCAAAAACTTACCTTAAAAATCCATTTTTTTTTTTGCATTTAAAAAAGTCAAATTAATGAATTGAAAAATTCACAACTTTTAAACCTGTCACTTCTCTGTGATAGCTGTTGTTGGGTTTAGCATATTTACTATGACCACACTTACCTTAATTATTTATCTTTTTTGGGGTACCTGTACTATCAAATTTCTTGGTTTTACTAAAATAAAAACGTGTTAATGCATAGTATGAATTTGTTCATATGATTCTTCTTATGATTATCTTAGTGTTTTTTTACTACCTTTTATTTTAAGTACATTCTATGGCCATCTTTCCTATGCATTTCATTTTAAGTTCTTTCGCATAAACTAATCATTTAATTTTTTAGGAAGAAAACTAGGAGATCCTAATTGCCACTATGTATTCCCTTGGGTGACAGACTTCGCTTCGAAATGTGGAAAAAACTGGAGGGACCTAAAAAAATCAAAATATAGACTAAATAAAGGGGATAGACAGTTGGATCTAACTTATGAAAATGCTCAGACCCAAGTAAGTAGTTTAATATTGTGACGTGTTTGAATGTAACAAAAAAAAACAGTTAATTTAGAAATTTTTGTTGATTCTGTCAGGTTCTGAAATATACAGAGTGTCCCGAAAGTAATGGGACATAAAACAACAGTAGATTCCTTACGTCAAAATAATGTGATTGAGGTCAACTTGCCTTATCCTAACTTTAATAGTAACTGAAATACAGGGTGTCAAAGTATTATTTGATTAATCGTTTTTTTTTCTCATAGGTCCTAAACCAAATGACACACTGACATGAAATTTAGAACGTACGAGTCTTTTATGAAATTTCGTAAACACTTTTCGGTAGAGAGCGCTCGTTGCGTTAGTTTTTACTTTTTTAAATCCCCTAACTTTTTTGCAGCTCCATATATTGATTTGAAAACTAATAAAATAATTTCCTTTTTTATTATTACATAAAAAAATTATACCTTATTAAAAACGCTAGGAGCAACCATTTTCGAAATAAGCGTACTTGTTTTTATAATATGTGAATGATTTAAATTTACTAGATTTTAAGCAATGCAATCCTGAATAAAATAAAATTAATACCTAAGATTATTGATATTTATGTAAAATTTGAATAGTTAATAAATAAAAAAAATATTACGACTTTTTTGTTAATTCTTATATCATAACCAAAGTAAGTGATATTTATTTATTTTTTTTATATTTTATTTTCAAACAAATATACCAGAAACAATAATAATAAACAAAGAAGCATACAAATAACGCAACTATAACAATTGTTCAAAATGCCCTCCATTAACTTTAATGCATTTTGAAATACGTTTAACAAATGACTTTAATATTTTAAAAAGAAGATCCTCATTATTTTTTTACATATTTACAGAATTTACAATTTTTATGTTTAGATTATTTATAGGACTATCATAAACAATTGATTTCAAATTCAAAAAAAATCGGGATTTTCTGATACAGAAGTCCATGGGGTTTAAGTCAGGACTACGCGCGGGCCAAAGCAAAAGTCCTCCACGGCCAATCCAACGTTCGGGATATTTTTCGTCAAGGTAATCTTGTATAAAATACATGTTCTGCCTAACATTTAATGGTATATTTTCTAAAAGACCTCCATGTTCATTTCGTAAGAAATTTAAGTACGAATCTCCGTTTAAATTAGGTGGTAGTTCATAGGGGCCTATTATATGGTTTCCAATAATACCACACTAAATGTTTACTTTAAATTCATGCTGGAAATGACGACTGACAAATGAATGGGGGTTTTCAGTATCCCACATATGAGCATTTCTAAAGTTAAATACGCCGCGTGTAGTAAATATAGCCTCGTCTGTGAATAACACTCTGCTAATAAGCAGTGGATCTGCGACATATTAACGATACTGTCTGAGAACATACGGGATCACTAAGGTATTTTGCAAATGGCATACATTAGCGAGGACTTATATACGGGCTTGTATGTCCATCAAGAAGATTCTTCGAGGTTGAGGAAGAAGCAGAAAAAGGAGCGTTTGTTAAAACCAGTTTCTCAAAAAAATGGACACTTCTGGAAAGAATTTAGGGATCCTGATAATGACGGAATCATTAAGTCATATCATCTATAATCTCCATTATTATAAGACAGCACGTTGGCATACAAACCAATTCTCCAGGCTATACCAAATAGAACTTATCACACATGTTGAATTTTCGATGGTGGAAAGACATCTATGCTATGCTATATTAGGCAATGAGATTGTTCGAGGACTTTTAGATAATCTAAAAGCAGTCTTCAGTAGACTCTAGAATGCAATGAGAACAGATGATGCTTTAGACCAAATCGACTAGGAGTAGTGAATCCTAGAGAAAGGTTTTGAAACTTTATTTGTTACGGTACAAAAATTAACGTCCCTCCAATAGATGTAGAAGTGAAGTATAGCGGGTTAAGGACAGAAATCAAACCTCAAGATTTGAAATTAGCCGACGTTTCGACGTTTATTTACGTCTTTTTCAAGGCTGAAAAAGATACAATTGGTACAAAATGGTAAAAGCAATAGTTATTAATATAATAGTTGAGAAACCACCGAACAAAAACACAAATAAAACTGAGAACAAAGCATAAAAGTTAAAATTAAGATGACTTACCAAATTTACATTAGAGGTTTACGTAACAATTAAAACCTAATAACATCTCCATCATACATACACCACAGATACGATTGTTATACATTAAAATATGCAGCACAACCATTAAGTAAAACCAAAAAAAAAAAAAACACACAGTATACATAAAATAAAATTGGCTTATATCACAGATTGATTCACAATGAATAAGTAGTACGTATAATAATTATAGTAAAAAAATAGCACCTTCTAAGTCAGTGTTTAGTAGTAACTGTGCGCAGAATTTATTGTTATAAAGCAGGAATGATGCACATTCTTTTTATATCTGTAAAATAGGTTTAATATTACCTGGGCTCGTTGAAAAGTTAAGTACTTTATAGTTTGGATTTATACAGCTTTAAAATGTGATTATATTGTGTACTTAGGCCCTGAGTATCGGTTCGGTGATTAACAGAATTATGCAGTTGGATGTGTATCATTTCACTGGTATTGCGTTTAAGATAGTTGATAGAGAGAGGCACTCTCTCTGTGATATAAGCCAATTTTATTTTATGTATACTGTGTGTTTTTTTTTTTTTTTTTTTTTTTGTTTTACTTAACGGTTGTGCTGCATATTTTAATGTATAACAATCGTATCTGTGGTGTATGTATGATGGAGATGTTATTAGGTTTTAATTGTTACGTAAACCTCTAATGTAAATTTGGTAAGTCATCTTAATTTTAACTTTTATGCTTTGTTCTCAGTTTTATTTGTGTTTTTGTTCGGTGGTTTCTCAACTATTATATTAATAACTATTGCTTTTACCATTTTGTACCAATTGTATCTTTTTCAGCCTTGAAAAAGACGTAAATAAACGTCGAAACGTCGTCTAATTTCAAATCTTGAGGTTTGATTTCTGTCCTTAACCCGCTATACTTCACTTCTACATTTATTTGTTACGGTATCGTGGGGTTAATACCAGGATTTTAATAGAAAGACTTCACGACCATTTTCTTGGTTACATCAGGTAAAAAGGGATCCCAGTTGTACATTTTGCAGACGTTTGTGAACGATATTAGATAAGATATGATTGAATGTTCAGAGAACGGCTAAAGGATGCAAGTAGCCGATTAAAGACAAGATACAGAAAGGTGAGATCAAACACTGAACTGGTGTAAAGTGGTATGGATAGAGGCCTTCTTTCTGAAGTACTTTACCAACACCTGATTTGCTTGCACCCGTAGCTGCCGCTATTCGCCTAGTACTTAAACCGGGATTTTCTGCTACGCGGACTAAAATTTCTTTTTCCTGTCCTTGGGAAATATTTTTTGGGCGGCCCAAAAAAAGGCATTTTTAGCCGAAATGATCCAGTTTTTCCTAGTCGACTATAAATTCTTTAGAATAATTTATGGTTTGGTTGTTGTCTATCTGGCAATATTTCCTGATACCTGCGTCTTGCATGCCGTCCATTAAAATTTACTTGCGCGTAAACACAAAGCATATCGCGCATCTCCAAATTGATAAACAAATTATGCCTAGGCATTACTTGAAATGATTAAACTTAAGAGAAAAACTTTTTTACTCGTTTTAAAAGTTTTATATTACATTCAAAAAGTTTGACATAAATAAAAACACTCGTCTCCAACGCCAACTGCCAAAGATGCGATTTAAATTAAGTAGTAAATAAATACTATTTTAAACATTTTTTTGAAAAATGGTGATTATGTCGAAAATGGTTGCTCCTAGCGACTTTAATAAGGTATACATTTTTTATGTAAATTTAAAAAAGAAATTTATTTTGATACTTTTTAAAAACTAACGCAACAAGCGCCCTCTACAGAAAACACGAAAACTGTAACTGTCTCTTTCAAGACGTAAGAGATTTTCTTCTTACTGATTTCGAAGGGTTCGTGCCTGTGGGTATAATAAGTGACCCAATTCTTGCGAATTCATTCGCTTTCTTGTTTCTACGGTGCCAGATCTACCGTTTTTGAGGTAGATCTACCGTTTTAGCGTTTTGTCTACCGCTCTACCGCAAAACATAAAATATCTACCGTTTTTTGTACGGTTTTAAAAAATGAGTAACTATACAAAATTATAAAAGTATACTCTAAATTTTTTAATAGGAAAACGAAGAATGTAAATTCAAACTTTATTTTTAACAACCCGTGTAACAAGCCGAAAATGCAATAAGTGCCAATACTGATCGCTCTGCCTGGTTGGTCGGCCGTGACTATAGCGGGGATTCACAAGAGCATTAGTTTGCTGTGTTTGTCGACACTTGTTAATATTGTCGAATTAAGTTAGATTTATGCCGTTTATTTACTTACTGTATTTGAATTAGAGATATTCGATGTGTTAACAGAGATTAGTGCAAAGTTATTAGTGACCTTCTTTAATATAATATATCTATTAATAAGCATTACAAAAAACTGAACTTTTAGAATAATGAGGTAAGCGATTATTTGTAAATTTATTATAAGGAATTTTCAATGTAGTCTTAAATAATTAGTTGTAGTTCGTATGAAGAAAATAAAGGCACCTCATCAAAAAATATTAAAAAGCGAAAATACAACTAGCAGTACAAGAAGGAATGGCAAATTGAGTTTAAAAACTGGTTAGTGCCTAGTGTTCTGGGCTGGTTCAAAGTAATAATGGACTGTATAGGTTGGCACTACTTTTATTCCATTAAAAACATACAAAAAAATGGAAAAATAACACGGAGCAAATACAAGCTCAACCGACATCTTGGTTCACGTAGTAGCACACACCTCCATCCGCGGCGCTGGCTTCGTCGAACCGAATTATTCAAAGAAAGCGCAACGTTGTCACGTCTAACTTAGAATTAATTCTGATATAATAGGTTTTTGCCTGAACATACACCGCCCGCCTTGAAAGTACCCATACTTTCAACAAACAGCATTAACTTTCAAAAAAAAATTAGATAAGATTCTGTGTAATAGGTACTTCTAAGGAAGCAATTAAACTAAACCTATATAGCTAAATTTAATAAACCAGTAACAAAAGTACACTTAACTTAATTAATTATGCTTAGCCCATTCTATCAACCTTAACGCAACGTTAATGAATATGCTAAACATATAGTACTAACTAAACATAAACACAGTATCTACTAGTGACATAATAAAATAAATGTGATAGTACGTATAGACAGTTTATTATTTACCTATCACCGCAACTCAAAAACATTTCCAAAATTAACTAAGAGAAAAGAAATACAAGTTATTTGCTTGAATTTAAGTTTATTTTGTTTCTGATGGTAGAATACACACGCGATTCACTGCTCGGGAGAGTATTTTATCACGCACCGTTACCTTAACTACTCTTGTTTCACCATCAGACCCAGGACAAAGTTGTACGATGCGACCCAAAGGCCAAGAAAGACTAGGCATATTATCTTCCTTGAGTAGGACTAACGAGCCCACTTGTAACATCTCAGGAAACTTCTGTCGCCACTTCACTCGTGTCTGTAACTCAGACAGATATTCTTTGTGCCATCGGCACCAGTAATGCTGCACCATAGACTGCAACAACTGCCATTTCTTCAGCCTGTTTTCTGTTATATTGGTTAAACTTGGTTCTGGTAATGCGGTCAACTGCCTGCCAATTAGAAAGTGGGATGGTGTCAGGGCTGATAAATCCTCTGGATCTGACGTCATCGGGCAAAGCGGACGCGAATTGAGAACACCCTCTATTTGTGTCAGTACCGTAACAAATTCTTCGAATGTTAACGAGTTATTACCTACTACTCTTTTAATATGAGTTTTCGCGCATTTAATGCCTGCCTCCCAGATACCTCCGAAACTTGGCGACCTTGCCGGGATGAAATGCCAGTTAACCCTTTCATCAGAGAACTTATTCGAAATTTCGTTAAAATTTTGTTTTAAAAAATCGTACAATTTTATAAGCTCATTATTCGCGCCGGTGTAGTTTGTGCCATTATCTGAATAGATATTAACTGGCCTTCCTCTTCGGCTTACAAATCTTTTAAATGCAGCAAGAAAGGCCTCGGTAGTTAACTCTGTAACGAGTTCAATGTGAACCGCTTTTACCGACATACAAACAAACAGGCATATATAGGCCTTTGAAAATTTGGCACCTCGAGATTTTCTATCCTTCAGAATAAAAGGACCACCGAAGTCGGTACCCACGTTTGAAAAAACAACAAAATCGTTTACACGTATGCTAGGCAAGTCACCCATAAGATATTTTATTGGCTTAGGATTGGCCTTAAAACATTTATAACACTTTTTAATAACAGCCTTACAATTTTTCCTACCCGATACAGGCCAATAATTTTCTCTAATAGAGCAAAGCAACATCTGAACCCCACAATGTAAGAGGCGTTCATGCTCATAGGTAAGTATCAATTTGGTTAAAATATGATCATTTGGCAGAATCACGGGGTACTTTCTTGCAAATGGTTGGTCAGAGTTTCTTAATCTACCACCTACGCGAATTAAATTGTCTTTTAAAAAGGGATTAAGAGATAAAATTTTACTACTTTTAGAAAGCGGCTTATTCGAGACTAAACATTGGTACTCTTTTGGAAACATTTGTTTCTGAACATGCATCACTAACAAATTCTGAGCTGCGGTAATCTCATCAGAGGTTAGAGGACCTGAGCGTTTTTGTTTATTTTGTTTACATTTTATGTTAAAAACAAATCTTAAAACATAAGCTAAGACTCTGTAGATTAATCTAAAGGAAGAAAATCTATTTAACAAGCAGTTCAGCACAGATTCTTCACCGTCGACTACCAAACCTGATAAAGTCTTGCGTTCTTCTGGAACCACATCAATATTCTGGACACTGGGACACTCCCATAGGCTACTATCTGTTTTCAGCCACTCTGGACCACTCCACCATAATTCATTGTTAATTAATAGCTTGGACGAACTTCCTCTGGATAATAAATCGGCTGGATTTTCCAACGACTTAACATGAGCCCAAGAACCATCCTTGGTTAGAGACTGTATCTCACTTACCCGATTCGCTACAAATGTCTTCCAACGTCCAGGGGTATCCTTGATCCACGCTAAAACAATTCGGGAATCTGTCCAAAAGTATTTCTGATCAAACCTTAACTCCAGTGTTTCATCTGTTTTGTGGTATAAAATTGCCAGAAGAAGAGAACCACACAACTCTAAACGAGGCAAGCTTATCTGTTTGATTGGAGCAACTCGCGATTTTGCGCATAACAAGGTTGAAATAAAAACATTTGAGGGCATAATGCAACGAATATACAGGCAAGCGCCATAGGCCCTTTCGGAAGCATCGCTGAATCCATGTAGCTCCAATCTAACATAGTCAGAAAAAACTGTTTGTCTCGGAATTCTAATAGAGTTTATATAATCCAAATCTTCTTGGAAATCGGACCATAATTTCAAGATTGCACAAGGAACTTCATCATCCCATCCGACTTTTGCCTTCCAAAGCTCTTGAATAATAAGTTTGGCCTTGATTATGATAGGTCCTTCCAAGCCTAACGGATCGAACACTTGGCAAACTACTGACAGGATGGATCATTTGGATATTATTTTTAGAGGCAATGCATTGCAAATATTTACCTTATAGGTAATAATGTCATCGTTGGAGTCCCAATAAACGCCTAATGTCTTATTTTGCTCTCCTTCGCCAATATTCACCACACTATTATCTAAATCACTGAAGAGCTCAAACTCCTTTAAGATGGCCTTATCATTACATAACCATTTCCTAAGTTGAAAACCAGCAGAGTTTAAAATTTTAGTTATATTTTTTTGCAAACTCAAAATTTCAACTCTGTCACTGGCGCCTGTCAAGAGGTCATCCATGAAAAAATCTCTTCTTATTATGCTGGCAACCTGAGGAAATTCCTTTTCATTTTGAGCAGCCAAGTGAAACAGGCATTTTACAGCCAAATATGGCGACGACGCGTTACCATAAGTAACGGTGTTTAGTGAAAAGACTTTCAATTCTTCATTATTATTAGCCCGCCAGAATATTTTTTGATATTTGCGCTGCTCAGGTGCTATTAAAATTTGCCTAAACATCTTAGACACATCTGCAGTCATTACATATTTATGTAAACGGAACCTACTTAAAATTGAGAATATGTCGTGTTGGAGAGTGGGACCCACGTATTGCACATCATTCAGCGAAAAATTATTATTCGTTTTACAAGAAGAATCAAATACCACCCTGCATTTTGTGGTAACACTGGTAGTTTTAAGCACCGCATGATGGGGAAGGAAATATCCTTCATAATTCTGGAAGTCCACCTCTGACATATGGTTTAAATCTTGGTATTCCGACATAAATTGCGAATATTCTTGTTTCAAATCCTCATTTTTTGATAATTTCCCTTCCAGCAAATCAAATCTGTGTAAAGCTTTGTCTCTCGAAGATCCCAGGTTTTCAATTTCTTGCTTAAATGGTATTTTTACCACATATCTACCAGTTGCATCTCTTTTAACCGTTTTCTCAAAAAAATCCTCGCAGTACCTTTCTGCCTCGGTAAACTTTTCTTTGGATAACTTTACCTCTTCAATTTCCCAAAATTTAGTAAGTGTATCGTCTAAAGGCTTCTCTGATTCAATTAAGGATAAACAACTTATCGTTTTGCCCAAGTTCTTATCCGTTGAAGTCAATTTACCTGCAACGACCCACCCAAACACCGTATTTTTTAATATGGGCAAGTCCGGACCCAAAGTATGATAGCCGGGCCTTAAAATTCTCCAAAAAACATCCGAACCTAATAAAAGATCGATTTCATTTGAGACATTAAATCGAGGATCCGCTAAATAAAAATTACTCGGAATTTTTAAATTTTCTTTTTTAAAACTTATACTAGGTAGTTTACAAATAATATCAGCCACAACCAAACAGTCTAAGCGCGTAATAAATTCAACATTTTTAGAGCTTAACTCAACACTTACTCTTTTATTTATGTTTGTTATAGTTTGCCCTACTCCTTTTACAACATGCTCAATTTTTTGTGGCCTTGCACTCAGTAGTTTACACATTTTCGTAGACATAAAATTAGACTGCGATCCACTGTCCAACAACGCACGCGCGATTCATAAAACTTACCGTCAAAACTCTTTAAATTTACAACGACCGTCGATAGTAATATCTGGGAAGAACCGCACAATCGTGCAACGTCGCAATCCTCTATTCCGGTGACCAGCGTGACATCGTCGTTCTCGTGGCACCTGTCGTTCTCGACGCGGGCTTCGGGTCCGATCGCGATGGCGTTCAAAGCGGCTGTTGATGACGATGGAACAGTGGCGTCTCTTGGATTTGAATTATTTGTCGCATTATTTGTATTTGGCAAATTAAATTGGGAATTTTCTTTTTTAGCTGGTAAATGTAAAATTGTGTTATGCGCACCTTTGCATTTAAAACATTTACGCATTTTACATTTCCACGCTTGGTGAGAGTTACGCAAACATATAAAACACAGTTTTAAACGTTTAACCTCTGAAATGCGCTCAACGACAGGGAGTTTTAAAAAATCATCACAACGAAAAATTGCGTGTGTACCTTCACAAAAATAACATTTATACGTTACCTCAGGTTGCATATCATCTGTCGCTGCTAAACCATAGCTACGCGTAGGTTTTTTAGAAGTTACAATTTCTGAACTACTTTTAGAGGTTTTAAAATAGTGCATTTTTTCTAAAAGTTCGCTTTTTTGTCTCAGAAAACAAACCATATCATCAAAAGTAGGCAAATCACCTACACATTTATAGTTTTCCCAATAGCGCCTTGTAATTACATCAAGTTTATTACAGATAATGTAGATTATTAAGCGATCCCATAAATCGGTGTTTTCCCCCAATACCTTCAAGGCTTTTAAATGTTTTATAAAGGAATCGCATATATTTCGTAACTCTACGTGTGATTCTTTATGAATTTTAGGATATTCGAATAAATCGTGAAGATGTTTATGGATAATTAAATGTTTTCTTTCATAACGTTCTGTAATAAATTGCCAAGCAATCTGATAATTATTTGCAGATACATTTATTGATTTAATGGCTTCCGCGGCCTCTTTTTCTAAGCTTTCGCGCAAATAATAAAATTTTTGTATCTCTGATAAGGAGTTATTCTCATGAACCAACGCAAGGTACGTATCCCTAAACTCTAGCCAATGATCATATCTACCATCAAATGTTGGTATTTTTATGGGTAGAAGTTTTACCAAGGATAGAAACTCATTAGAATTACCACAATTTAAATTATTGTTTCGAAACCTGTTACTACTATTATTACTACGAGCATCTGCCAAGGCCTCTGGCATTTCTAATTCATTATGGAAATTTAAACAGTTTTTCACAGCCCCTATTAAATCAAAAAATTTTTGCTCAAAATTTTCTCTCTCTATATCCCCTGAATCGGAGGTATCTAACAATTCAATTTGAATATGCACTTCATTAAAATCGTCAAAAAGTGGCTCAATTTTTTCCAATCTTACTCGCAATTGGCACAGAACATCATTGCCCAAAATTTCATTTTCTTTTTTAACACTTTCAAAATAAGTTAAAAAGCGAGTAAGCTGGCCTTTGAGAACACCTCTTTTTGACTTTAATTGGGCTAGGTCAGACATTTTTTTTTTTTTTGACACAAATAATTACAAAAAACTACCCAATTTTTTTTTTTATTTAAAAAGTCTTACTCCACGCCATTCACGAGTCGCCACTGGTTGTCCTCTGCTCTTCAACGGGCTACGCCGATTACGTGACGTGTCTGCACAGCCAAGTTTAAACCAATTTAATACCAGTTTCCAGGCTTCTTACCATCAAAAAATCCGGCGAATGGACCATGTTCTGGGCTGGTTCAAAGTAATAATGGACTGTATAGGTTGGCACTACTTTTATTCCATTAAAAACATACAAAAAAATGGAAAAATAACACGGAGCAAATACAAGCTCAACCGACATCTTGGTTCACGTAGTAGCACACACCTCCATCCGCGGCGCTGGCTTCGTCGAACCGAATTATTCAAATAAAGCGCAACGTTGTCACGTCTAACTTAGAATTAATTCTGATATAATAGGTTTTTGCCTGAACACCTAGTGCAAATAAAAATGAGGGGTATTGTACAATATGTAATAAAAGTATTAATGTAAGTTCAGGAAAATTACAGTTAGTAAGGCACCAAGATAGTGAGGCACATAGAAAAAAGTGTAGGGCGGTTGATTCTACTAGTCAGGCAACATTAACATCATTTATTGCTCAAGGTAAAAATAAAACAATAATGGACCCGGCAACCAAGAACGCAGATTTATATATTTCGGCATTTATAATATCTGAGCATAACTTACCGTTTAAGCTGACCGAACATATTCCTTCTCTTTTAAAAAACATTTGCACGGACTCGGAAATAGCAAAAAATATAAAATGCAGCCGAACTAAGACAACAGCTTTGATAAAAAATGTCATAGGCGTATCCAGTTTTGAAGAAACATGCAGGATTTTAAGAACTGTAAAGTTTTCGCTGATTATTGACGAATCGACTGACTTAAGCACCATCAAACATTTGGCAATGGTTGGTAGATATTTTTATGAAAATAGGTGAGTTTTTTTAGGAAATATTAGAGATTTCTTACATGTATAACAATAATATATTTTTTAGAGTTCATGATAGATTTCTAACACTCGTTCCAATGAAAAATGCAGCAGCTTCGGATATATATGGAGAAATTGTGAATTTCTTTAAAAAGAATGATATATTCCCTATTTAGAAAATCTCATAGGATTTGCTTCGGACGGTGCAAGTGTTATGGTATGCTAACAAAATTCGGTTGTAACAAGACTAAAGAATGATATTCCCAAAATTTTTTTAATAAAATGTATATGTCACAGCTTCAATTTGTGTTCCTCCTATGCCTGTCTAAAACTTCCAAGAGCTACGGAGGATTGTGTACGTGATATTTACAATTATGTATGTAATAGTCCTAAACGAGTTGAAACTCTTAAGGAATTTCAGAAGTTCACTCATACTAAAATTCACAAGATTTTTCATCCGTCCCAAACGCGCTGGTTGTCCTTAGACTCTGTAGTGTGTAGAATAATTGAGCAATATAATGCTTTGAAATTATATTTTGTCGATGCCATTGCAAGTGATAAACTTCAAGCGGCCGAAAATATTTATCACAAATTAGAAGATCCCTTAACATTAGCATTTCTGTTGTTTTTGGAACATGTTTTGCCATTATTTAATAGCCTTAATAAGGAAATGCAGTCTGCTGAGCCTAAATTATACAATTTGCACACACGTATGTGTGATACTTATAGAACCCTTTTAGATTTTTTTATTAAAAAGGAAGTTTTAAATCAATATTCTATTGAAAAAATTAATGTTACAAATCCAAACAATTTCAAACCTTTAGAAAACATATATTTAGGGGCTAAACTTATACCATATCTCTTGTCAAACAAATTATCTGTAGAGCAAAAACATATATTGCAAACCCGATGTTTAGATTTTTATATAGAAGCAGATTTTAAAAAGGTATGACTTTGGTAATGATATATTAAAAGCTATGGATCTTATAAATCCAAAAATAATATCTAAGGGTGAAAAAGAGTCAATTGTTCCCTTAGCTCAATATTTTCCAAATTTAATTTCAAATTCGGAACTTCAAAAACTTGATATGGAGTGGAGACTTCTTAGAAACTCTCAGTTGGCCAGAGAGCATAAAGATTTTTTTAAGAGAACAAGTTTTTGGGTCAAAGTTCATAGTGAAAAATATGCAGATGGTACATGTGTATATCCATTGCTTTGTTCTTTTGCGTTTGAAATTCTTAGCTTGCCGCATTCCTCAGCGAATGTGGAAAGAATTTTCTCGCATATAAATTTGTTAAAAACAAAGCAAAGAAATACATTATCTACCAGTTCCATTATTGGACTATTGCACTCAAAGCAGTATATTGAGAATGAATGTTTTAATTTAAACATAACACCAGACTTGATGAGGCTTCACAATAGCCAAATGTACAAAAAATCAGACACATTATCTGATTGGGATTCAGAATAGTAATAAACATAATAATTATTATCTTAGAAATACATATTTATTTAGATTAGAATAATATTTGTTTGCGGTTTGCGGATTTATTTGCGTTTTTCAGTCCACTTTGTTTTTTTTTTAAGATTTAATAAAAACAAAATTAGTAAAATGGTCTTTTCATTCATTTCCTTTTCTCGCGAACTTAAATACGTCTAAATATATTTTCTATCGTTTCCTAATTCAAATCTACCGCTTTTTCGTCACTTGACTACCGCTTTTCCAATTATACATCTGGCACCACTGCCTCCTCAGGCCCAGTATAGTCGAAGTACAACAACAGTTCAAGAAATAACCCCTATGGTACCCCATAAGCATTTAACATCCATTACTTGTATCTTGAATCTTTATATACTAATTTTGTAGTCAGCCAATATCAGCCAACAATTATGTTTTAAACCAAAATGTACCTACATAATACCCCACAGTGGACTCACAACGGTTTTTTGAATCTCTTTTGTAGGTTCCTCACCATGTATCCGACGTACTTTCTTCCATAACCTACTATGTATATATGGCAAGAAGAACACCAAAAACCGTTCTATGTAAAAATGTTAGGCCTATATGGGTACCCGCCGAGTATCCAAGCTCAATACAAAGAATGCAAGAATGGACACCTGATGAATGTATCCCGGAGTTTTTTATAGGTAAACCTAATAATTATGAATTGAAGACTAACATGTTTATAATTTTAAAAAAAGTTAAGTAAAATTGAGCAAAAACGTCAAATACAATACACATGTTTAGCTCATTTAGGTTTTTTGTTACCAAGTAACCCTTTAGTATATACAGTAAAGCCTCGATAGTCCGGACTAATAAAAACGACGGTGATCCGGATTAACGAAAAATTCGGATTACTGAAACATGATGTCTTTTTACATACATATATGTTTTTTATTAGGGAATATTATATGTATATAACTAAAAAATTGCCTACAAATATGTGATAAACGAGAAAAACATACAAGTTAAAAGAATAAACTAAATTACATGTTTGCTATGTAGTAGGTACATAATAAAGCTAATTAAAAAAGTCTGTAATTTTTGCTTGCTTTACATTTTCTTGGTTTTTCATAAAAGCCATTTCTTTAAGTCTTTGAAGAACAAGAATATCATGCAATGGCACTCGATTTTCTTCAACCCACTTTAAGCATAAATTGAAGCCCTTCACTGCTTCATCATTTTTGACTCCTTTCTCTCTCCCTTGATTTTCGTCATTCCTTCACATTCTTCGCTGCTGCTATAATGCATTTCGTTGCTTTCTATCTCATCTAATACCAAGTTGTCCTCATTTTCAATCCAGTTATTCACCTCATTAGGATTTATCTCATTTTCACTTAGTGTTTGGAGCATAGCCGAAACATCCATTAAAGCTCGTAGCTTTTCCTGTAATTGCTTTAGCGAAATCAGATCATCGGCTTCGTATTCTAAATCATTACCAAAAACCGTTCCTTTTGAAATTACTTTTTCCCAACATTTTTGTAAAACCTCTACAGTAAGTTTTGACCATGCATTGCTCACTAAATATGTTGCAGTTTTGAGATTTAAGGTCTTTAATACCTGGATAACATTTTCTTCATTTTGTGATAAAATGTGCGCCAAAAGGCTCTTACGGTAAAACAATTTAGTCAACCTTATGCCATTTTGATCCATGGGTTGCAGCAATGCTGTGCAATTTGGCGGAAGAAAGATTGTTTGGAAATGGCCATCCTCACTTCTCAGTTCTTCTGGCAATCCATGGCTTGAGGCATTGTCAATGATTAAAAGAGCACATTCAGTTAGATTCTGGCTTCTTAAATACTCTTTTACTTGCCTACTAAACGAATTATGAAACCACTCTTTAAATATTGCAGATGTCATCCAAGCATTGCAGGAATTTTTGTACTCTACGGGTATTTTTAAATGCTCTGGGATTTTTTGCTTTTCCAATGACGAGAATTCTCAATTTGTGAGAACCATCTCCATTTACACATGCCAAGAAAGTAACCCGCTCCTTACTTATTTTTCGTCCCGGTGCTGTCTTTTCTTGAGAACGAACAATTGTTTTTTCCGGTAACATTTTCCAGTACAACGCTGATTCATCAGCATTGTAAACCTGCGTAGGAATTAAATTTAGGTCTTTCATTTTCTGTGCCAACATATTTTTAAAAGGCTCAACAGCAGTTTCGTCATTGGATAATTTCTCACCACAAATTTTTAAAGCTCTCAAACCATGTCTTTTTCTGAAATTTGCGATCCAACCTCGACTGGCTGCTAAATTCTCATTTCCATAAACATCGTTGTAGATTTGCTTTGCTTTGGCTGCTAAAATTTCATATGATATGGGAATGTGTCTGGAACGTTGCCTGCAAAACCATTCGAACAATCGCTTTTCCATTCTGGGATATTCAGGTTTTTTTAGTGTTTTCCTAGCTTGAGGTACGCTATCACAACCGCTAATAAAACTAAAAATAAAATATAAAACATTAGTAAAAATAAAACGTCTTTATAAACCTTGGCACATACCTTTTAATGCTCAATTTGTTCTTTTTAATATCCGAAATTGTGGATGTGCCTACAACGTATTCACTAGCTAAGGCTTTTCCACTCACGCTACGTTCTAATCTGTTCAGTATATCAAGCTCTTGTTTTAAAGATAATGTTTTATGCTTTCGTCTTGGAGCCATATTCCCCAGAATTGGTGTAGGAAGGCCAGGAAGTAATAAGTGTCGACTGTAATACCTATGTAACGTTAAAAACTAAACTTTCGCAAACTACCAATCAATTTAAACTTGTCAAAGCCTGCAAAACGGCTGAGAACAGCGCGATCCGGATTATCGCGTACAAGCGAATCCGGACTATAAAGTACATAATAGCGGCAAAATTCGTGTTCGGACTACTGAAGCATCCGGAGTAACGCATGTCCGGATTATCAAGGCTCTACTGTATTTGGAAATTTATTAGCATCAAAGTCAGAAGTTTGATTCGTTACTAGAATGCATAATAAAGTTCTATACAAAGGAAAGAAAGAAGTTGTTAGCCCTTAAAAAATTTGAATTTGAATTATTATTGTTTTAGATCCATCAATATTTAGAAGTATCCATGATGACCTAGAAGATTTGGAGGTACCACAATGGGCATCTGGCCCTGAAGAATTCATCGAAAGGCATCGAGAAGCACTGGAAAGCGAGCACGTGTCTGAAAGGTTACATCATTGGATCGATCTAACTTTCGGATACAAGTATGTTGTTTAATTATTATGGAGTTATATATAATACATTAGGGCAGAACAAAACTAGTAGGGCTTTTAATTTTAGGTTATCAGGAAACGCAGCCATAAAAGCTAAAAACGTATGCCTTAATTTGGCTGATGATCATACGTTTTTGACCAAGTCTGGTAAGTAATGAATTAATGCTAAATTATAAGAGATAATGAAAAAAAAATGTTCATAATAAATAGTTTAAAAAATCGTAGTATTTGATAAAAATTTTACCTATTCAGGGTGTTTCGCACGTTATATTAGTAAAATTAACAATAAAAAGTTACTTTAGTAAAATTATTTTAATTTTAGTTCTAAAACAAAAAAACACAAAATTATTGGTCCATTTTTATTCGTTTCAAAGTTACAAGCCTATGAAAACAGTATACCGGGTGGTGCGTCGCCGAGCGGAACATAGGAAAACCCATGTAAATTTTAAGGGGATCAAGTATTGGCTTCCCTGTACATTTTACAGAAAAAATGTAACATAACTTTTTGAAGAGACCAATCAGGCAAACCCTTGTGCAAAGTTTCAAAAAATTTTAATAAGCGAATCTTGAATTATTCAATTAAATGTAATTGCAAACAAGTAAAACCAAACGGGCACCAGTAAAATGAATATTGTCACTGACGTGAGGAAAAGTGTCAATAAATCAGTGACAGTCGATATTTGAAAACAAGTATGAATTATTTAATCGACGAAAAAATAGCCATAATTAAGTGGCATTATGCGGGAAACAGTTTTAGAGCAGTATCTGAAATGTTTTCAGTTTCCATGAACATTCTTGATTGAACATTGATAAAACGAAAAAAAAAACATTTTTTGTATTCGGCTGTACGTCAGATTTGACAAAGCCTTATAACAAATTGTTTGCTGGTGGCTGGTGTCTGGCTTTACCTGAACCGAAAATTTGGGAATTTTGCAATTATATTTAATTGAATAATTCAAGATTCGCTTATTAAAATTTTTTGAAACTTTGCACAAGGGTTTGCCAGATTGGTCTCCTCAAAAAGTTATCTTACATTTTTTCTGTAAAATGTACAGGGAAGCCAATACTTGATCCCCTTAAAATTATATGGGTTTTCCTATGTTCCGCTCGGAGACGCACCACCCTGTATAAGTAAATTTAAATTTATACACTAAATAAAATCCTATTTTACAACTAGTCTTCTTGTATTTATTAGACGGTGTATAGAGTACGCTCCATTAATTCCTCTCCGGTGTTTGTAAGTTGTGAGTACACTATATCTTTGATCCACCTTTATACATAAAACTCTAGGATTATTAATATAATTTCTCAGTCTCAGTTTGGTTTTAAAGAAGGGTGTTCAACAACAGATGCTATTTACAAAGTTACTAATTTTGTTCAAACGAGTTTAAATAGTGGTTGGAAGCCTCTAGCTGTATTTCTAGATTTAGTTTAAGGCTTTTGACACTGTAGATTATAAGATTATGCTTAAGAGTATGTATATACAACTTACAACACATGTAAAATCTATTGGAACACGGATATAATAACAGGCAGAGAAGTGAGGAACAATACTTAATCGACGTTATCATTCCACTTGATGGAAATATCGGGCGTGGTAAAATAGACAAAATTTACAAGTATTAAGACCTAGCAAACGAACTAAATGACAATTTATTAGTGAGGGGCGCAAAAATATTCCCGATAGTAATAGCCGCAAACTCTCTGCTCAAGACTCTACTGAGCCTTCCGCCTCTGGTCTTCGGTGTGCAATTGAGGCAATTAGGACTGCGCACAGGCTATACGTCCTCGGCGAACTACGTGCTGGCGAGACCGGTCACGCAAAAATCTGTTCACGGGCCATACACGATGTTCTCTCCTTCTGATGGGCAGTGACTGCATGTCTCCAGTGACAGTGGACTGCAAGGGATTTGTGACGCACATTGCAGGCAGAGAGGAGTGGCAGCATTTCAACAGGCCTGCATTGCTAAACAGAGGGGCCATCTGGTACACAGATGACTCCAGAATGAATAACAGAGCTGGATCAGGGCTTTGTGGTGGCATTCCACATACCAGTAGGGCATACTCGCTGGGAAAACACGCCACTGTCTTCCAGGCCGAAGTATTTGCTGTATTAAAATGCGGACAGAAAATCCTAAGCTGCGGACACCGCAATACAGTCGTATCAATATGCTCGGACAGCAGAGCCGTTATTAAGGCTATCACGGTCGTGAAAGTAAGCTCCAAGCTTGTACTAGAATGCATAAAAGTTCTGGAGAAACTGGTGCAGGTTGTTTGCTGGGTTCGCCTCGTCTAGGTACTTGGCCACGCAGGTCATGCAGGTAGCGAGGAAGCTGGGATCCGCGAATGTGCCGATGGGGCTGGAACCCATAAAATTGGTGTGGCCAAATGCGTAGCGGTCTCGTCAATGAAGGGTCTGCTGGACAAGTGGACCGACCGAAGATGGACTGAGTCCCCTGGTATGAGACAGGCCAAAGCGCACATAAGTGGACCCTTTGCCTGTCTCACCAAAAATCTATTACGCCTAAAAAGACGCGAAATTCGGCTAGTGACAGGTCTTTTAACCGGACACTGGCACTTGGGAGTGGCACCTGGGAGTGCCTAGCACTCACGTGCACCAGGTTCATATACTTTAGTAACACCTTCAGTGTACCGAGTGACTAAGTCCCTCAGACCAGAGCCTTATCGGTTTTTCTAAGGCCATTGGGCTCTGGTAACCCCCGGTGGGGCATGACGAGTCCATCAGGAGACCTATACGCACAACTGCATCTGGCAGCCCACTGTTTTGGCAATTTCAGTTTCAATAGCCGCAAACGGACTGGTTGAAAAAAGTGTCACCAAATACCTAGGCCTATTTGGGCTTAAACATCCAAAGAGAATTGTTGCGCTTGCACAAAATGCGACTATTTGTAGAACGTGCAATATTGTCCAAGGTGGACAAACCGTAGACCAATAAGTCCCGGTTTGATCATGAACATCAAACCCAACAGAGGTGGTAAAAAAAAAGTGTGAAACAAAACACCGGAGAAATGAGATAAGTTTTTTTTTTAGTGTGCGAATTTAAAAATTGCTTGTAACTTTAGAACGATTAAAGATCGACCTACCATGTTTGTGTTTCTTAATCTTCGAATTAAGTCTACTTTATGCTCACAAAACTTGAACATATAACAATCCAGTAGATCGAGAAATTAGTTTTCCTACATTGGCAAAGGTTCTTGAGGGACTTGTTAAGGTGAGAGTTTTTTCATTTCTTAAGCGACATGATATTTTGAGTATTGAGCACTTTGCATTCCGACAGGATGTTGGCACCAGCGACGCGATTTTCGCATTTCTTCGGGTGCTCTATGATAGGTTAAATGCCGGTGATGCTGCTGCAGCAGTGTTTTCTGATTTGTCGAAAGCTTTTGACTGCGTGAATCATGAAATACTGCTGGGAAAGTTGAACAAATACGGTTTCAGGGGTGTTTGTTTAGAGTGGTTTAAGTTCTACCTGGCTGGCCGAGTCCAGGGAGTACTTTTCAATGATAAAATATCAACGGAATTGTCTGTCAATGCTGGTGTTCCCCAGGGTTCAGTTTTGGGCCCACTGTTATTTCTTTTATATGTCAATGACTTTCCCCAAATTTTTACTGAAAGGAAGTTCAGTATGTTTGCAGACGATACAACTATCTTATGGCATGATGCAGATTCGTCTAAATTAAGCAGAAAAATAACTGCCGGTCTTCACAAAGTAAAAACCTGGTGTGACTCAAATTTGTTGAGTATTAATGTTTCAAAGACTAATATTGTCAATTTTAAAGGTTCGAATAATAATATTCTGATGGACTCTCGTTTTGTTGCAACCCAACAGTTTAATAAATTTTTGGGTTTAACTATTGATGACACTTTGGAACAAATTTGAGGAACGCATCTTTCGTGTTTGCAGTAAGGTTTCGTCTGGGTGTTATGCTCTTAGAGTGATAACAAATAATTTGGATTTTGCAATATCTAAACATGCATATTATGCCCTAATTGAGCCCCACCTTCGGTATGGTATCCCATTCCGAGGGTCCTGTTCGCAGTATCTTTTTAACGGCTTGTTTGTTTTTCAGAAGAGAGCAGTTCGCTATTTATGCGGGGTAATAGTGGAATAAAATCGCCTTAAAATTATGACTTTTCGTGATACAAAAGTATAATTTAATGAAACTCATATCATATTGTAGAGGACCTTCTGGAGCATCGAAAATGGGAAAGTACAACTTTTTTTAGTAGGGCCGAACTTTGAAAATGGCCCTTAAACGTGTCCAAGCGCAAATTAAAAGAACTACGTTTTTCTAAACATAAACCGTTGTATTTATATAAATATGTGACATAGAAATCTGATTCTTTTGCACAGATATAGCTTAAACATAAGCGCATCTGGTGGCAATTAAGGAATTTTAAAAATGTGAAAAGGTTTTTTCTTTTTATGTTAGGAATATGAAATTTTCAAAATAGGGCATCCAAAACTTCACCCTGCGGTGAGCTATGCGAAATATTGAAAATTTTTATACATATATATCGAATGAAATGTAGCCAGAACATGTGGAAAGTTTAAAAAAAAAAATTAAGTTGCTAACTTAAACTGTTACAAAGATATGAATTTTTATATAACGGCCATTGGACGCGCGCTGATGCTGGCAGCGGCTACCCGGGCTACCAGTCTAAATATGACCAAGGTTTGCGGTGCAAACTTTTTTTTGCATCTAGAAATAAAAAAAAAAACATAAGGAGTAAGATGTAAAAAAGTTTTGTATGAGATTTACCCTAAATATTTTCCTCTTCGTCATTATCATATCACGTCAGGGATGTTATGGTTCTGACAATTTTTGCAGGATCAATCGCTGCAGCATTTTAACCCTTCTTTTAGGCATACACATTTATTATCAGAGCACTGTTTATCCTTGCAGAAGAGGTCCAATATTTGTCTTATATCCCCAGGTATGGGATCAGCAGTCATTAGAACGGGCTCCAGAATATGGTTAATTTTGGTCCAACCAAAATTAATGGGGTCAAGGGTAGGCATAATAGGTATATGACTGGAAGTTCATATATGCAATTGCAATATGCACCTAAAATGTTTATAAGTTTTGTTTTGTAATAGCATCTAAATTTAAATTACAAGTACACTAACCTTAGTACATGCTGATAAAATGCGTCGTCTGTTGGTGGAAGTTCTGATGCGGACTTATTCGAAGTTGTTGTGAGTTGGTACCTCAGTGCATTAAGTGTGTTAATGTCCTTGTTTTAATTTTTATATAAAGCCAGTGCAAAATTTGTGATTCTCAAAACCACCAGTAATGATCAGAGTTCCTCTATTTGCAAAAGATCAGGTGAATTTTTTAAAAGATAAGCGGTCAGAAATTTTAGTAGAGATCGTTTATCTCCACACGCCGTCTACGAGCGCCCTTTTATAGTATACGCAGCCCGGCGTCGCGTCTGCAGTTCATTTGAATTTATAGAGCGCATTTTTAGGCCTCTATTAGAAAAATCATATTTCTCTAACCGTTCAAGTTAGCAACTTATTTTTTTTTTAATTTTCCACGTGTTATGGCTACATTTCATTCGATATATATGTATAAAAATTTTCAATATTTCGCATAGCTCACCGCAGAGTGAAGTTTTAGATGCCCCATTTTGAAAATTTGATATTCCTAATTTAAAAACAAAAAACCTTTTTATATTTTTAAAATTCTTTAATGTTCACCAGATGCGCTTATGTTTAAGCTATATCTGTGCAAAAATTCAGATTTCTATGTCACATATTTCTGTAAATACAACGGTTTATGTTTAGAAAAACGCAGTTTTTCTAATTTGCGCTTAGACACGCTTAAGGGCCATTTGCAAAGTTCGGCCCTACTAAAAAAAGTTGTACTTTATCATTTTCGATGCCCCAGATGGTCCTCTACATGATGGTATAAGTTTCATTTAGTTATACTTTTGTATCACGCACCCTTAGAAATAAGCGACTTTTAGGAGCGATTTTATTCCACTATAAGGTCTGCTAATATAAGTCCTGTCGTCCTTTATTTGTTAAATGTAAAATTTTGACTTTATGCTGCCTCTTTGTTTTGGAAACGGTAACACTTATTTTTGAGAAATTTAGAAGGGACATTCAGCTTGAAAGACACTATCCGCCAGGTCTGTTTGCTTGGGTTGCCTATTCCTTACTCTAGTTTTGTTAGGAATTCATTAGTATTTGAAGGTAAAAAACTGTTCAACCATTTACCCTTAAACATAAGATAATTAAAGTGCACAAAAAATTTTTAAAAGAGCAGCAAGGACACTTTTGGTCAATAAGGGATTTGATAGTTTGGAGGAGTTTTATGCAGATAATTTGATCTGATGTTGTTTTAATGTTTCTGTTTATCGCCATTGACGAAATTTTAATGTATGATTGTTCTTATTGTATTTTTTAGTGTTTCATATATTCTGAAGTTTTTTATATTTCTTGGTCCCTATTATAAGTATTATAATTTATATCTTATATCTACATTTAAATTTTTGTTTCACCAAATGGCTTTGTCAACAACTATGTTATTATATTAAAGCTATTTTTGACTTTGACTTTAGTGTATTTAAGAGTCTTGGAGCGTATTTATAGATCTAATACCGAAATTGTCTAAACCTGATATAGTTTTCTCTAAGTTGCTAATGTGGAAAGTAAAACATCCTTTTATTCAATAAACCCACAAAGTCAAGTATAGCAAGATTCAAATTCCAAAAACTATAAAGCAGACTCAACAAACTTACTATCAAGAAAGGAAAAAGTTCTTAATTCTACTTTACTTTACAACGGTAACTGTTCATCAATCAACATAGTTTTGACATATGTTAAAAAAATTTCCGTGTTAAAGTCTTAGCGTCTCTTTTAATTTTAGGTATAGTACAATTATTTTTTAATCCTCATCCATCGAGAGCAATAAATACGCAATATTTTGGTAAGCTTCCCCCGAAGTTGCATATTTTTGGATCCAGTAGAGAGAAGCAGCGATCAAGAGACAGAAATAGTCATGCCAATTTGGGAGTTGTAAATAAGAGTGATGAAGAGGTAAATTAAAATAACTAATTATTGTTTAACTATATATATATAGAGTGTCCGCATTAGAGTATAATTACGCGTATTAAAACTTTTGTTGAATTTTGATAATTTTTGCAAAGTGAGCTCTTAAACGCTCAATAGAAAATGCTACTGAATGGTGTGCTCGATCTAATTAAGTTGCCATATCTCGTTGGTGTGCTCTTCCAGTACATCATCATCTTCATCCTGCGGTTGGCAATGCGGAGTAGGTTTTTCAGTACGGGATCGCTTGTCCTAAAGGCATTTCTCCTCAGACATTTGTGGTCTCCCATCTTGTCGTCTGCGAGGGACACCTTGTTGGACTTTTATAAAAGTGGTCCTGTTGAGCTTAAAGAGTATCATTAGAGTCACCAGTTTTATCATCGGCGGGAATTTTCTAAGAATTTCCTTTAAATATCAAATCAAATAACCGTTTATTTAGATTAATTTTTTTTCTCTTTACAAACAAATATATTTTATTTACTTTAAAATAGACGGCAAAAATACCCAACCGAGAAAATAGAACTAATAAGATAAACTGTTGTTTAAGAAAAAGCAAACCAGTAGTATTCCAAAGCCTAAGTTTGACTGGAAAAACTTCCCCCCCTTAATTAATAATAAATTAGACATTTAAAATAAAGTTAAAAAGGTATTGTTAATACTAAAATTACAAAAAAAAAACAAGGTTAAAGATTAAGAACAAGTACAAAGATTTTTAACTTAACATAAAAATATAAGACATTAAAAGAACATTTTGGAAAATTTCAATTAATTAAAAAAAAAATTACAATTTGGTTTACTTTGGTGATACTATAATTACTTCATTTGTAATTAGCCAGTTATTATATATTAGTTTACTAATGTTTTCTTGATTTATCTTATTTTTAAGATCAGATGGAAGTAAATTATAGGTTTTTCTTCCTATATAGGTGTAACATCTTTGACCTATTGATTGTTTAGTATGGGGTAGTTGTATTAGTTTGTTTATGTTTGATCATGATTCATATGGTCGAATCTAATGATTTAAATATTGAATTAGTGACCTCAGCAAGAGCTGTCTCACAACTATGCCCCTGTCTAAAACCGGATTGTTTAACGGGTAAAATATTGTTAGAATTTACAAAAGTGCCAATCTGAGTTGCCATTACTTTTTCTAAAATCTTGGATAAGCAAGGAAGGATTGAGATTGATCGAAGGTCGCTAAATTTCTTTGGATTGTTACATTTGCACAATGGACTGACTTTGGCTTACTTGCATGATTCTGGAAATGTACCTGATATAATGAAAAATTTTAGAAGATGTCTAATATGAGGAATTAAAAATGGACAACAGTATAAAATAAGATTTAAATTTAGTTTGTCTTGGCCAACTGCATTTGATTTTAGGTTATAAATGACTTTTAGTATATTGCTATCTGCCACAGAAGTAAAAGAAAATGAATTTGTAATATTGCCTATTATTTAGATAGGATAATAATGTTTCATTATGTATGTTTTGATTATTGGTGCTCATCGACGAAAAATAATTATTTATTTCATGTACGTTGGACAGATATTCTGGAATGTGGTTGAATCTATTTTTTATTATGTTAATTTTTTTAAAGTTCTTGCCATATCTACTTATTGGTACCAAAGTTTACAGAATAGAATACAAGTTGGTTCACTCGGCGCCAGCTCTTTGAAAATCATCGTACAAAGACGCGCCGCTTCTGCAGGTGTGAGCTATAAAAAAACGAGTGTGCAGAGGGGTAATAAAAGCCAAAACTTGGCTATTGATAGTGTTTACCTCTCCTAATACCAATATACGAGTACCTATTTGCATCAATTTGTTACCTGTTTGTACTTATTTGGTCATGAACATATTTGGGATTGTAGGATATAAAACTAGGTATATTGGTTATTATTGTAAATGAAACAAAGATAATAATTACAAAGACTGGTTAAAGTTTTAATTAAATAAGTAGGTACATTATAAATGGACTTAGAGGCTGGCCATTTTATTGATATAATAACTTCAATCTAAACATATTTTTTAACCTAAATACGAAACACATCAACTTATATAAAATAATTATTTAGTATGATACATAAGTACTATGAGTATTTACAAATGTTTTAATATGTTAAGCTTGCTTACATAAACATCTTTACCTTTTTTTTTTAGATTTTTCTTTTTTAATATCGGAATTTATAAATTTTAATGTATAATTAATACGCATCCTTATGTATAAACTTAAAAAATAGTCAATGGGAAATTCATTACAGAGATGCTTAAAGGTAATGTTAGAAAATAGTTTTTTAAGATTATAGCCAATTGCTTCTTGCGCTGATAATTTATTAAATTTAGCGATTAAAATACTTTCTAATTTTATTATGTACTCAATAATGTCTTTTGGAGGTATGGTTAGACCACCAAATAAGGTATTATTTTTATATGCATTTAATTTACAATAAAATAACTCTTTATTAAACAGGCCATTTGACTCAGTTGCAAAATTATTGCATATTTCACAAGAGTGACGTGAGAGACATTTTAAATAAATATCCCGCTACATATACTAAAGCATTTCCTTCTGCGCTTTTTAAATTTACATAATCGTTGGTAAAAACTCGAAGAGAAATATATTTAGTGCATTTTTCCAAGCTTGACACCTAACATTTTTGTTTCATTTAACACTGCATAATATATTATAAAATTTTATTATTTTTTTTATGCGAGTTATTTTAAATGTTAGTTGGGTAGTTAAATAAATAATTATTATATTTGCAATATTCATTTACTAATATTAATCCCTTGCAAAGGATTAAATAGAAGGTTGAGTTAAAGTAATATAAAGGTAATTAAAACTCCATTTTCATAGTTAAAACTTATTTAATAGAATCTATATTTGGTACATACCTTCCTTCATCTTTAGGGCACCTAAAAAACGATATCTGATCTTTCATTCGACTTTCACAACCAACCACTGAACAAATATTTCGATTAGACATTTTATTCTCCACACAATCAATAAAATCCACAACTATTTCTTTTAACTCCACCCTATACACCGAAACGTGAGTAAAACTGAAATGAGCTTGGCGCGCTCGGTATACATCGATAAATAAATGTGCACCAGACCTGGTGCACCGGGCAGACGGGGAACTGCGGGGTGGATTTTGACGGCCGACCGGAGTGACCCAACTTGTATTCTATTCTGTAAACTTTGATGGTACCTTGCTTAAAGACGGTATTCAGATAAGCTTTTTTTTAGCCCTTATAGCCGATGTTGTAAAATTACGAAGTTCTTTATAATAAACCTAGTGATTGGGGTCTTAAGTGGCTCGGAATCTATTAAGAGCTTTAGTGCGAAGTTTTATCATAAGACGAATATTATTTGTAATCCATGGTGAGTATGGTTTGGTTTTACCATTGACACTGACGAGAGGGGCATGTTTGTTAAACGATCTTAATAAACTTAAAGTTAGAAAAAAGAATCAAATGCCTTTGCCACTTGTTGCGCAAGGCCTACCTGAATCCAAACTTTGGTAAATCTTCTGCGTTAGGTGAGCAATTGCGTCATTCGTGGATTCGTTTTTTTGGAAACCATATTGATTATTACTTAATAATTTGTGAGTGTCTAGAAAATGTACTATACTCTCATTTAGAGCCCTTTCAAACACTTTTGATAGACTAGATAACATGCTAATTGGCCTATAGTTTGCTGGTAATGTTGGATTCCCCTTTTTAAATATTGGCTTAATGATAGCTCTTTTAAAGTGACTAGGGCACTCTCCTTTTCAAAAAGAATGTTATATTGTTGATATTGTTTCGGAAGTCGGTATTTCCACTTTCTATATAATTCTCTTTTATTTTTTTCGCAATTTTTTGCCATGTGTTTAAATAGTGGTATAGTGCCGTAATTATACTATTGCTGCTTGCGTCTTTTAATTTAATGTTTACTAAAGCGCTGTTATTATTAAGAGAATTATTTTTTCTTGTAAAGTTTTTTAATGTCTTTCACAATTGTTTACTATTATTTTTATTTCTTGTTCCCTTCTTACTATAATATTTTTCTTTTAATTTTTTTGCCAGTAAATTAGTTTTGTTCCTATGCTCTTTATGTAAAATCTGTATTGTTGTGACGAATTCATAATGAGTTAGTTATTTTATTTGGGTAGTTTTTTTTTAATAATAGTTTGACAAACTATTATTAAAAAAAGCTGTTTTTTCTTTTTTATTTAAAACTTATTGAACTTAAATTAAATTTAGTGTATCGAACGGTATCAATATAGATTTGAGTTCATATTTCTTTTAAATACCTGAATAAGTCTATTTTCTTGTTCTTTTCGATTTTCGTTTTCGACGAGCGTGTGAGATAGTAATTTCTAAATTGATTTTTGCTTTAAGTGACGTGATACCCTATGCTCTTTATATCTAAAATAATTTTCTACAGTTTTATTTCGTTTGTACACCTTATATAGACTATCTCTAGTGTTCATTGAGCTTATAAGTCCTTTAGTTATGCATGGTTTTTGGTTTTTTAAATTAATTGTTTTCATATATTGACCTTTCTTTATGGCATCTGTGAGTATGTTAAGTTGTTAGTGACATCTTCTATGTTGTTCATGTTATAAATAGAATCGAACGAAGTTTCCTAAAGTACATTATTTAGTTTTTCATAGGACATAAATTCTTTCAATGATTCAAACGAGAAAATGAGTTCTTTTCAACCCTAGTATGTTTATTAATGGTGGATTTGAGACCCTGCTCATAAAAAACATTCCAATATTCATTGCTAATCAAGGAATTTTATAGGATATTAATGTTAAAATCCTCCACCAATATTTCTGTATTAAATTTACAAAAGGTTTTTTTAAGTAGTTTGAAAGTCCATCAATGAATAAATTGTTATCTATACTGTGACTCTTATATATTTTGATCCACTTATTTCTGTGATAGTTGAAATATATTCGTACTCTTTCCTGACGTAAAACAATACAGCATCGCTTTTATTTATATCTCCTTAATTGGATATTAGTTGATACCCTCTTAAATTATATAATTGTAAATTTTGAATGTTCCAAGTCTCAGTCACATCATACATATTCTCTTTGAATTGATTTAAAAGCAATTCCAGTTGTTCAAAATTTTTTCTATATCCCATTCTACTTTAACGCAGTCCGGAAGATAATCGACAGTGTGGCTATGAATGACCTCAATCGGTGTAGCGGGTGGATAGTTTTGATAAAGAAAAAGGTCTAGGAATTTCGGTTTCCCATGACGTACTCGTTGTTTTATATCAACAGATGGTGCTGGATCGATCCCGTGATGGCGACTAGAATGCCACCTCTCAGTTTATTGTCTTTGTCACTCCTGATTTTGGCGTAGTTGGCCAAGGGGAACGTCTGTTGAAGGTTAAGGAATATTTCGTGGATCCTGAAAACATCAATCTTATGGAGCCCCATGACGGTCGCTAAACGAAAACGAAACGGCGGCCATGTCGAGCTCGTAAAGATTTTAAAAAGACACCTGGACACGTCAATTTAGATTACCAGGGTGTCGTTGTCAGACTTAGATTTAGCGGACTGTATTAGGTTTTGAGATAAATTGACATATAATATGGTTCTTTCTTTTTTTTTCAAATAAATTTTTGAACGTACATTAGTGATGCATAATGGCTTAACTTGTCTTCATTGAAGTCGGGCTTGGTAGCGCTACCAGTTCATCGTTTCTTCCATATTAGGCACTCACACGTTAGATAAAGTTTAAGTCTATTAAAATTAATGCATTAAATAATTACTGCACGAAAATGACTGGCGGTCGATATGTATAAGGCTATTAGCGGTTAGCTGTTTTACAAAGCCTACTTGCAAGTTTGTGCAGGTACTTCTGCACGTACCTCCTTTCAATTTTTGGCAATGCATTTGACCTTCATTGCGCAAGGTCACTAAGGTTACAAGCCCGCAAAACAATGCACGTATTTTCGCGGAAAATATATTTTAAATAAAATGGTTGATTATGAAAGAACCATCCTATAATTTCCCAATTTAAACATTCCTAAAAATAATTTTAAAAAATATTCCATATTAATTAATCTTGGATTGATATCCAACACAGGGGGAAACATATAGGCGAACAACACATTTTTGGAACATAATACCGCCTCCTTCTGGCATCGTTAGCCAGGATGGAACTAACGAAAGGTGAAAATTTTAAAGGTCTTCCGATTCTCTTTACGGCCATACCTAGTTTAAAGGATTTTACTTCAGCGGTTTTCAAACTATTGCCTATGTTAACATTTAATGCAGTTTTTTAGAAAATAATCGCTAGGTTTGGGTTCTAATTTGTCACCTTTTCTGGCAGAAGTTTTCATGTCTTTTATTGCAAAGATAACATTAGAAAGCAACTTATATAAAAGTTTTATTACATGTTGGTGTGATGTGATGTCTTGCACTGGTTGTTTCCGGTCTAGCTGATCGCTCTTGCCGGTTTTCTGACTCGTTTGTTGGGTCTAGGCGCCTATCTTTTTTTCTTCTGGTCGCATCGGAGTGCTTTGGCTGTTGAGGCTCGAAGTATAGGATTGACTGCCGGGACGTGGAAAGGTTGGTTATATTTATAGGTTTCGGTATTTCTGTGATTGGTCAGTTGGCGGCGTGGAAGACATGCCCCCAAAAGCGAGAAATTGATCCGTTGACCATGGATCTTTTTCGGAGTGAACTTGAATTTTGATTTATTTTTAAAATGTGTTTAAAAAGGCTTTGTTTTTATTATTTAAATAACTTATTGTTGGATGTTTGTGTGTGGAAGAGAGTGGGATTTTACATTGTTTTTTGGGTTTTTTAATTAAGAAAAGACGCCCTTCCATGGGCGGTTTTCCCTCCACTTAAGTGGGAACTTTTTGAGATCGTTATTCTCGAGGGCCCTGACACGCTCTTTGAATTTCGTGTGTTTTCGTTTCATAAACTCCTCTATGGTCTCTATACGGCAATCGTCCCTGATATCTATGTTTCGTACATATCTGGGCGAGTTCGTAATTAATCTTAATGTTTTATTTTGAAAGCGTTCCAGTTTTATTAAATTTGTTTTTGGTATATTTGTTAAGACGCATGAGCCATAGAGGAGTTTAGGTCTGATTATTTGTTTATATAAAAGCAGTTTATTTTCAATTGACATTTTATTTTTTGGGCCCAAGAATGAATACAATCCCTGTATGAGGCCATTGCACTGATTGAGCTGCTTTTTAATGTGATAATTAAAATTGTTTTTTTCGTCAAAAAAGACTCCCAGGTAGCGTACCTCGCTCTTCCAGGGGATTTCAGTGCCCAACATCACCAGGTTTGGAATGTCGCGGTCTACTTTTTTGGTAATTAAAATTGCCTCCGTCTTGTTTTCATTGATCTTTATTTTCCATTTTAGTGCCCATGCACAGATTTTTTCTAAGTGGCTTTGTAGATAGGCTTTTAACTGATCCAGGTATCTGCAGCTGGCAAAGACGCAGGTGTCATCTGCGAATAGCGCCAGTTGAGAGTAATGATCATTCTTTGGTACATCCGCCTGGTAGATATTAAAAAGCGTGGGTGAAAGTGGGGATCCCTGCGGAATTCCCGCTTTTATTTCCCTAAAGGGTAGGGTTTTGTTTTCTATCCTTGCTGTGAAGGATCTGCCCTTTATGAAGTTTTGTATTAGTTTTATCATACCAGTGGACATACCAAATTTTGACATTTTAAATATTAGGCCGCCATGCCACACTCGATCGAAAGCTTTCTCGATATCGAGCGTGATCATGGCGGTTGAATTTCTCGAATTAAAAGAATCTATTAAATTTTGTTGAATTCTTGCCAGCTGCATTTCTGTGGAGAGACCCCTTACAAAGCCGTATTGTTCTTTTGGGATAATTTTAAGTTCTTCTATTTCCTCTATCAGCCTGTTTAGTACCGCTTTTTCAAATATTTTGCCTATTGTTGGTAACAGGTACATGTTGGTGTAGGAATGTGGAGGATGTTTTCACTATTTTCACTGGTTGAAAAATGGAAAATGATCTACGAGATTTTTTAAAACGTCGTCCACCCTTTTTAGATCTATTAATCAAGAAATCTAGTACAAATTAATTGGAGGTTGAAATTTTTAGAAAAACTTTAACAATTGACAATGTTATCCTTTACCATTTTCTTCTAACCATTCTTTTAATCAAAATTTTTCAGCATTTAATTCACTTTTTCACAGACTTTTTAATATGCCTCTTTCTTTAAATGACTTTCAAAAATAATTAAAAGCTTTATTTCAGATTTGTAAAAACAACGAATATCCTAAAAATGTCATTAATAAAATTATATTTTAAACACCTCAATAAATCGTTAAATAAATAACTCTTTTATAAAGATGATAAAGCCTCTGTATACAGAAGTATTACATATTTGATAAATTATACAACCAAATTACCAAAAGTTTTTTGAGACATTCAGATAATAAATTATGTGTGCGCTATCATACTTTTAATAACTTGTCTAAGCACCGGGTTAACACCAAAGATAATATTAAAAAATTTTAGAGTCTAGAAAATTTGATGATGATGAGTGAACTCATTGAAATGCATTACTAATGACTAAAATATTAGCAGTTTCATTTGTGGAGAACTATTCCGTCCCTTCGTTACCCGCTATATTATAGCTACTCCACTTCAAGAATAGACTTCTACATACAAATACAAGCTAGTTCTATGGTTGAAACCTTTGATCTGATGCTAACAAAACAGTTTTACTACTAACCCAAACTCTTTATTTTAATTTATAGGAGATTAAGACTTTTAATCTTGAAGATGCTAACATCGTTACTGAAACACGTATCGAAACTAAAATAAAGAGTTTGGATTAGTGTTACAACTGATCCAAGAATGGCGTGTGGAAGTTCTATGTCGCGTGACTTTCTCCATGTCAGAAAGTTCATATTCATTGTATTAAAAGAATTTTTCGCAACACAACCACCTTTAAGCCCGCTAAAAAACTTTTTTTATAAATGGTTTAACGCGAATTAAGTAGAATCCGATTTAAAATAGAATGGGCCAGGAGCGTCATCAACATGCGTTGTTCCCATCTCACTTTAAAACTAAATCCCGTTCGTTGCTGGAAAATTTTACCAGTGGCATAGTCAATTGTCTTACTAGAAAAATGGTACTTTCAGAAAGTGAAAATAAAGCCAGTAAGTAATGTTGTAATTCTATTGCATAGTTTTACTGTAAGAGTTGTTTTTTTAAAGCTTTTATTTAACTTGCAATGTATGTATCTACCTATGTTTGTTCGCTACATATCTTGCAACTCCAATTTTAGTCACTTCGAGATGTCCAATTAACGTGAAATTTGAAACACACACGTATTTCCGACGACAATGCATTTTAGTGCTATCATAACAAAGAAATTGAAAATGGCGGACAATTTTTTTTTTTGTATTTACCAACCGATTTTGATGAAACTCGATTTTTGGGGCCAGAGATTACGAATTTAATGACACAACACTAAAAATGGCGTTCTTAACATGGCGCTAAAACTAAAGAGTAAAAATATTTAAAAAAAAACTTTTATTTAAAATGTACTAAAATGTTAAAAATATTTTTTTTTTGGTCTTTGAGATAGCAATGTAATATAGATTGTTTTTGGTAAAAGCTTTTGGGCGACCCCATAATTATCATTAATATCTCTGGGCGCCCCACAAGCTTTTAACAAAAACAATCTACATTATTTGCTATCTTAAAGACCAGAAAAAAATAGTTTTAACTTTTTAGTACATTTTAAATAAAAGCTCTTTTTCTGTTTTTTTTACTTAATTTTTTTAAGTAAAAAAGTAGGTATATTTTATTTACCATGGAGATATTTTATTTGAGGATAAGTTGAGGTACATACTATTAATATGGGCTTCAGTAATAAAATAACATTCCAATTTTGTAAAACGCCATTTATTTAAATAAATTTTAGCTTTATTATTTATTCTACTGCAGACGACTGAAGAGGCGAGCATCCTAAATCATCTTCCGATTCATCTCCGTCACTCCCGCTGTCGGTGTAGTCACTTTCCTCTGATGATGAACCCGTATTTACTACAAAACATAGTTTATCCACAGATTCATCGAAGAGATGCTCCTTTTTTATCAATTCTTGCTCAAATTTTTTGCATGGTCACAAATATTACACCACTCTTCTTCGGATACTTCACTAAATTTTTGCCTTGCCAGTGCTTCGGTATCTGCTAGTTTGAATGTAGTATTATGAGCTGCTACCCAGTTTTTAACTAAAGCCCATATTTTTTCAATGGGATTTAGTTCAGGGTGATAAGGAGGCAATTGTAACACACAGTGTCCATGTTGCTCTAGCAGATTATCCAACTTGTATTTGGTCGGAAAACGAAATTTATTTTATTTCATAATATTATAGAGCTGTGGCTTAGTTTTTGTGGAATCCACTGGTATTCCTTTTCAATTCAATCAGGCTATCATTTCATCCTTCCTAGAAGCCGTTGTGATATTCTTTTGTGTAGGGACATTATGATATGCAGCATTGTCCACAATGAGGACAGACCTTACAGGTAAATTCGGCAGTAATTGCTTTTGAACCAAGTTCATAAAATTATCGTGGTTCATATCTTTGTAATAGTTCCCAGTTTTTGTACCTGTAACAACAGATAAGTAAAGAGTAAAATATAATTATTATTTTATATGAAAATAGATGTATGACCCAAAACGCAACTAAAAGTACCTGATTTGAATATAAGTAATCCGTTGCTAACGAATACTCTGTCTCCACCAGCATGTATTATAATTAATCGTTGGAAATTGGCCGTTTTATGCCTTTAGAAGTATCATCATACCATCCTTTACTTTGGACGTGACTACTATGGATATAGGTTTCGTCCGTGTAAATTATGTTTCGACCTTCAGCACGGTATTTTTTCTAGAAAATTAATTCTTTTTAGGCGAATGTCGTGTGATTCGCACAAAATTTTTCTCTGGTCAAGCATTTTTTGCCATCTAAAAACAAATGTCAGTAAAAAACTTAAAATAAAATGTGAAATAAATTTTTACCTAAATCCATTTTGCTTTAGGAGCAGTCTGAAACTGCTTACGCTGATCGATTCCGTTAATAATTGGCGATCGTTGATTTTTGTAACACACCTACAATATTTGACCATATTTGAACACTGCTTGTACAGTAATTAGTTTAATTACATACCCTTTAATCTCGGTAGTTTCTTCTCCATTACATAAAAATTGTAACCAATTTCTCTTATATCTTTTATCTGATGTGGCAAGTTCGTTTTCTTGAAAAGATGATTTTGAATATACAGGGTACCCTAGAAGTCAACGATAAAACTTAAGGAGAAAAGAGGGGGAGGGTCATTTAGATAACCCTATATGTGGATTCATTTGTTGATTGTTAAAAAGCTATATAAAATTAAAGCGATATACTACATTTTTTGATTTTTGATTTGAGAAATTGGTTAAAACAAATCTGTTGAATTAGGTTTAGGTTTAGGCGAGTAAGTATTTAAAGGCAAATTGCATTGTGTGAGCGTCCATTAGAAAAAGTATCTATGGTGTTTGCAAAATTTTTATAATTAAATAGACACCCTTAAGAATCAAACATAGCCAAAAATAAAACCGTATAGAGTACCGCATTTGTTTTGCCTAACTTTTTTAGTGCACGCAATATTCGATGTAGATAAAAATAACTTTTTTACAAACAATAATTATTGATCAACCGCATTTAACGTTATTTTGATTCTTAATAACGATAACCTCCCCCTTTTCTCGCCCTCGGCTACCGAGACATTCTGCATAGCTAAAACACTTTAGTGTACAAATTTTAGCTAAAAAACATAAGGCACTGAATTGAAGTATAATATGTAATGTATGTAATATCTCCCTGACTAAAATCATTGATTAACAAAATAGAATAAAAATCTAAAGTATTCTAATAAAATAATAAAATGTCACATATACCTGTGATTTTTTAAAGGTATAGTAATTCTTTCTTTTGCCTCTTGCTGCATGAAACTACTCACATTCGCCACGATTTCTCGCCCTTGACTATGAATAATAAGAGAAAAAAAAATGAAAACTCCAAGTCTCAGTCTCAAAATGTCTATTTAATTATTCAGGTGACATGTTTCGCTAATGAAGCATCATCAGACCTTATAGCTAGGTGACCTGCTAAGTACAGCAGGTGCTAAGTACTTAGCAGGTGCTAACTACTTAGCAGGTCACCTAGCTATAAGGTCTGATGATGCTTCATTAGCGAAACATGTCACCTGAATAATTAAATAGACATTTTGAGACTGAGACTTGGAGTTTTCATTTTTTTCTCTAGTTACGTAAGTCTCTTTGAGATAATGGACGAGTTCTTTTAATGTGAATAATAAGACCACGCTTTCCAACTTTTTTTGGAGACATTGTTGAAAAACTAATTTCTGCACTAATATTAAAAAAAATAATTTGCACCCTAATATTGACATGAATATAATTTGTGTCTATGAATATAAGACACAAGCGAACACGATAAAAGCACAGTACCAAATGGCAAATACTAAAGGACTTAACGCTAATCGTTTACCGTTTACGCTTGATTCAGGTAAATTTCCCATAACAGGCTTATTTTCAAGACTTTGCCCCAGTACCTATAAAATATAACAACTTGGCTACGTCAAAAAGGTGCTCTCTATAGCGAGGGATGCATCTTTATCGTTCGACATCTATTTGAAATGTAATTTCGCCTATGCGAAAGCGGTACAGCGTTGTCACTGCATTTTTCATTAGTATTTGTGTTGAAACTACGGTGAAATTAATATAACGCGCCTCTGTCCCAATATAGGTGGTGCATTGAGAGAGAAAGGCTTTACTTGCGTACTCTTTTGGTATGACGCTCGTGGCCCTTTTATCTTTTAATCGGACTTTACACAAGCCGGTGAACTTCCATTTAAAAAACTTTTATTATTTACTAAAAGATACACACGATATTCTTATATTAAAATCTTAAAATTAATTGAACGATTAGCCGAACAGCAACTAGCTTTGACACTGGCGTGATTATTCGGCGTTATTCTTATGGTTTGTGGATATCACTCGCGGATACACTGTAAAAAGCTTAAAAATTTTTTATTTAATTTTATTTTTTCTTTAGGAAAACTTAGACAATACAGTAACAGGACCATCCGCTTGGCCTACTTCAGGTCTTTCCAAATACCTCTCGAGAAGTAGGTCATCATTACATGAGGAGACTGGTATTATAATACATAAGATAAAATAATGTTTGTTTGTAATACGTACTCTATTTTAGATGGAAAACCTAACCGAAGCCCTAGTGCGACAAGGAGCGCAAGTTTAGGCCCTAAAAATTCTAGTTTTACTTCTCACGTCGCTTCTAAATCTAAGCCAAACGCATCTCTAAATACAGGTTGAATATTATGACATTAAATAATTTAAGATCAATCTAATAATCCATATTTTTATTATAGGGATTATTTACCTTCCAAAAGACTACAAACCAGAACAATCATTGGAAACCCTAGAGAAACGTTATAATTTTATTTCGAAGACATTCCACGTTGATAGTGGTAAAAGTTACAAATTTTTTAACGACCCTCGAGGGACAGAATCGAAACCACCATTTGAAGACTGTCTAGTACAAAATGCTTTTACTAATTTTATTTATGCTGAGAATTTTGAAGAGCAGAGGGTAAGTGATGTCAGGAGAAAATTTGATTTCCATACGGATTACTCTATTAACCAAAAAAATTTCCCACTTAAATAAAAAAGTAACAGCAACTTTGATTTCTTAAACAAATGTATATCATAACATTGTTTGAATCTCTATTTAATTCGACATTGGATAGGTGCCTGAAGAATATACTGCTACTCTGTCCTGAAATTTTAGCATTTTTATTAATTTAGTTGTATAGAAAAGTTCTGTAATGAAAGTCTTTTCGTCAAAAATTGTCGATGTTACACTATGTCCACTTCAAAATGGACTTTTTCCTTAATAAAGTCCAGTTCAGAGATTTATTAGCATCTTTGATGTGTCGCAGATGCCGCACTTAATAGTCCGCGCCCCTATGTCGTATTTATTATCGCATGATATACATGTTTAAATGCCAGAATTTTATATAATTTATCTATGAAAACATTTTAAATATACGTAAAACCCCATGTTTTACACTATTTTTTATTTTTCTTTCGAAAATGTCAATCTTGAGAAAGAAAATAATATCAAAAAATTGACCGCGAACTAAAATCCAAGCATCTTACAAAACATTTTAAACACTCCCAGCACTCACAGATTTCTCACCTTTTTTTAGCCAGTCTATTAAACAAAGATAAAAACATCTGCGTTCTGGCAACTCCTACTTTAGGCTGTGCGAGTGATTGTGTATCTCTCTCTATCGCACTTATTTTGAGGATTACGGGGCCGTACCCAGATCAATTTTTGGGCTGTTTTTGTATTACTTTTATCGTGTTTTTAAAGAGATATTTAAGGATGTGTCTATCGCCTTTAAAATAGTTCTGTTGGATGGGTCTATCACCTTTAATAGTTGGGAGGGAGGTCATGTGAAATTATTATTTGATGGGTTTTGCTTTTTACATGTTTATGAAAATGGAGAATTTAGAATTTGGCCTGTATTCGTCTGAATTTTTTGCAGTTTTTACTGTGAGGAAGTGTTTTTTTTTATTTGTGTTTGTGAATTTTGGTATTATTTCTTTTGGTATTATACCTAAATAACTTAAAATGTTCCTGAGAAAATAGGCAGAATAATTTAGCAAATGAAATGAGATCGTGGATGCACAAGTGGACAGTGATTTAGACTCACATAGTTCTGATAGTTTCTAGTGTTGAGGAAGCAGAGGAAGAAGCAAGGAAAGTAGAAGCTACAGGGGAAAATCAAGCAGTTTTAAAACGTAATTATTTAAGTACAGACGCCAAACAAATTTGTTTAAATGTCTATAATAATCTAAGGAATAATCCTCAGAAAAAAAGGAAAGATGCAAGACAATTAAAGGGACTTGACATGGATATTGCCAAATTGCTAAGGGAAGTTGTGTATTCTAAATACAAAAAAAAGGTTCTGACCATAGAGATGGTTAAGGACACCTTATATGAAAGGGACAAACATTTCTCAGTTTTAACCTTGCGGAGATAATACCTGATAAATATATATCATATTATGTATAAATAAAAAAAAAACAATAATAAAGGACATTGAATGTGGCAGCCAAAAACCCCGTTAGTAATAACCACCAACACCCCACTGATGGCGCTAAAAACTAAACTTATTAAATTAAAATTTTTGGTTAAACTTTACGTACTTAAATCTTACCTTTAATTTAAATATTATCTTGCTATCAACTATCCTGAATTTCTAACTTTATAAAACTAAACCCAGAAATCCCGAATAATGAAATTTGAAATACAAATAAATTTCAATGCCGGACCTGTGCAACTTTTCACGCTTGAGTGGCTGAGACTGAGGTGAGACGTCTTACAAAATAGTACGTGGGCATCTGTAGTCAAATTTTACGAATCAAATGTATAAGTTAAAAAAAAAAATTAAAACATTTATTTATTTAATGGAATGATTAAATATCGCTTAGACTATTACTTTATGACTCTTTCCGCATAAAATTTTACGATTTAAATATGCATGCGATATGAAAATACAAGCAACACCGGCCCACGGACTATTCGCGGCACATCAAAGATTCTAATAAATCTCTGAACTGGACTTTATTAGTTTAGTTGTGTTAGACTGCGTTTTAAAAATTAAGGAAAAAATTGGCATTCAGTGAAAAATCAGCCAACCTATGCCTTTGTCACGAACAGACATTAAAGCCATTCATAAGGTGTTTATTTATGATGCGCCAAACGACGAATTTGGTGACAATATAGTTCCAGCTATTTTCAAAGAACTTGACGAAATGCTAACTAAAAAGATATGTGATCTAGAGGCAAGGGTGTCTTCTCTTCAAGACATTTTTTGTATTAGCCAATCAGAAATTGTGTAACTTCGTCACGATAGAACAAATTATTAGAGATCAATGATGCGCAGGACCAACATACAAAAAACCATTAGGTTAGGGGTGAATAATCGACTGCTTAAGTGCTACTGAATTTTTAAATAGAATATTTGTACAAATTTATCTAAAGCGGTAGAATTGCTTTGTTACTTTATCTATTAGCAGATTTTTCTGTTGGTTTCACAAATGAACAAATGTTTTTTTCTTTAAGATGGGTAAAATCGGTTAATTTCGACCACAGAGTAGGTGGATTCATAAAAAAAATAGTGTAAATGGAATGTAGGGTAAAATCGGTCAGGTAGTAATATTTTGAAATTTATTTTATTTTAAAATTTCAACATTAATTTACACTCACTGAGCAAAAGTCACAGATATGCACTGAAGCTTTTTCTTATCTAGTCAGCATGAGCCCAGGTCTTAGAACATTGAAAGGCTAGAATTAGTAAACAACAACTTTGTTTGAGTTCAACATGTGCAGAGAGGCAAGGGAGATGTTTTGTTTACAAACATATTCATTGATTCTCTGCTGTCAAGTTTACACGCATTTTGAAAAGAGGATATTTTTAGCTTTATATCAACACATATAATAATGTTAATTAAACGTGATTTTGGATTAAAAATAAAAGGTACAAGTAGATATATGTTATTCTAAGCGCAAATATAACATTTTCAAAGCAAGAAAACATTAGTACAAGTTCTTTGTTTTTTCTTTAGTTTCTGGTTGTCCTATGGTTGGAACCTTTGATGTGATGCTCAAATTACGAGACAGTTTTATCACTAACCAACATTCTTTATTTTTATTCTCTACTAATTTTTAAAACGCCTTTAACTTTGTTTACTTTTGTTTTTTATGTCACAATTTATTTATTTTTGTAAGCAATATTTTAATTTCTGGATCAAATTATCTTTGTTCTTGTGAGAGTCAACTTTTATCTAAATAATAAAATAAAAATCAGTCATTCGCCTTACCTATTTACTATGAATATAGCAGAAATAAGCATAAAAGTCGAATAATACTAAAAAATCACAAAAAATGTAATAACTCCTAAACTAAAAAAAATCGGATCATATACATGGGGGTGATTCGGATTCCCCTAGGGTTGCTCTATCTCTGGGCGCTCGCTTGACACTTTTTTGGAACACCCTGTATATACCGGGTGTTGTTATGGTGATGTCCTTAATCGAGAGCTGTCTTTTCTCCTTCTTCTTCCTGCAAAAATTTATTTCCATAAAATAAAGATTATTATAAAAAGAATCAAATTAGATTTTAATAATTTTCATACATTAGGCTGGCATATCGAGTTGGCGCTTGACACAACCAAGTGGCAATTACATTTTTCCTCAAGTCCGATTCATCGAATACTTGGTTTGGATTTGTCTTTTGGAGTTTCCATTATGCACATACTAGAAGAAAATTGGTAATTTGATTTTTTTAATTCAAATGTCTTATACTTTATGCAATTAATATTTAATACTTACTTATTATACATTTTAATAATTGGATTTGATCAAATGCATTTTTTGGCGTCTCTCCTTTTCTCGTTTTAGAAGTCATGTTAAATTGCCTGGCCACATCGTCAGATAAAAACCTTTTCCAAATATTGGTTGTCAACTCAACATGATTTCTACCCCCCACAGATTTCATATTGTCCACCTGCAACAAAACAAACAGTAAATAACCATTAGCAATTATGCAGATAATACAAATATACTTCAAAATCTCTGAAAAAAATATGCATATTGTTTTGTAAGTATGCTTACAACTTTATTATTGAAACTTTTATCAACAAGTTTCTTCTCAAAGTCTGCAAATTTTCCTGGCGTCGAGATAACTGGATGTTCGTTAAATTTTTGGTCTATATCATCTTCAACAGCACAGGGACGTACTTGTTCTTGTCTTCATAAACGGTAATATTGTTTGTAATTTAAAGCATAATATATTAATAATAAATATTTATCATGTAAATATTTTTTGACGACGTCACTGGTAAAGATTACTTGTGTCGATGGAATCAACAATGCGATCGAGCGGCGTTGCGGTGTTGTTGCCTTTTTTTCTAATATACGTTATCTACATTTATTTAACTTTGAATGTTGACTTCTTTATAGACTATTTTATCGTATTTTATTTAAAAAAATGCTCATATTTTATTAAAGAGAAATAGTGTTGTTTTGCGTCTGTCAAAATAAGTGACACATTTTTATGATATTATAAAGTGTGTTTTTTTGCCATTTCTACATAAGCATTTGGCATCATTGCATCAGAGATGTTGCAAGCAAACGAACTGCCCATAGTTCCACGGGAATTCTAATTCTAGCCTTTCAGTGTTCTAAGATCCAAATTGTCCACAAACAGAGCAGATTTAATCAATTTCTCTTTCCCGTCCAAGTGGAATTTACAGTTTTTCAGTTTACCTGTAATTTTTAATTAATCATTTTCTTGTTTTTTTTTTTTGGTTTTTTAATGTCTTTTAATTTTCAAGCTCTTCTTTTATTGGGGTAAATGTTCATATTTGAGAATGTTCCTTTTTCGCAGTAAAATTTTCCATTGAAACACTGGAGGTGAACATAACTCTTTAAAAAAATCTTTTCCGGTTTTTCTTTAATTTTCAAGGTTTTGTCACCATCATCGCTCAAACTTCCGCCAGTTCTTCCAAAATGAATTCGACGAGTCAGACGAATCTTTGACTAGTATTACGTAAGCTGTTAAATTTTTCTGGAACAGTGTCACTCAATCCACTTGGGTCTGGTTCTGGCGAAGAAGTCGTATGTGTGGGTTCTATGGATTCTAAAATATTCTGTGATGAATTTTTCTGCTATGGTAAATTTCCTGGAACCATTGTATTTTGCGGATCGTTATTATCTTCATGGATATGTACATAAGTCTTCTTCACAAAACGTATCACGATTGATGGGAAATATTCCGGTGGTTTTAAATGCCTTTAGAGCCTTCTCTATCGTAGTCACCTTAATGTAAACATTTTTAAAAAGTTCGACAATATTAGAGTCTTTGATTTTTTCATAATTTCTACTTTTCACGTACTTATCGCCTTCTTATTGGTACGAAATTTTCAAGGACTTAAAGAAAGTGACGTCCAGAGGGTGCTGTGAGATGTATGGGGTGGAAGCAATAGTAAATGAATTCCAGAATTTTGACAAAAAGTGTAGGAAGCTAAAGTAGAATGAGTGGAACGGTTATCCAGTATTAGAAGAATGGGTTACTCTTTAGTAGTCAAATCCAATCATTATTGGGAAAGTTTTTAACCATTAAATTAAAATATTTTAAAAACAGTGCCTTAAATCATAATTTTGAAAGAGTAACTTTTTTTCCAAATTAAATGGAGAATCTAACAGTTTACTTCTTTTAAGAAAATCTCGCAGATTTGAGGCAAAAAAGTCCCTCCGTATGTTACACCACTGGCATTGTTTTTTTAATTGATTTCATCAGTAATTGATAATTTACTACAATAACCTGCATGCGAAATTGAATTAAAATTGAGCATTTCTATTAAAGAAGCATTCATATTAAACATTTCTGAGAAAAATTTTATAATGAAAGTCTATTTCTTTTTAAATTCTCTATCACGTATTAAAATTAATGACGTTTATACTGGACCACCCTGTATAGGCTAAAACCATTACTACGTAATTTTTAGCTATATTTTATATTATGTATTTTAGCCAAATCAAGATCGAACTTTTTTTAATTTAATATTCTACAGTTTCCATGTATATATAGTAGTTTAAGTTTTTAATTAGTAATTTATACAACACAAACTTTTTAGGTTAAAAACAAAGCTACAAAATCCCATACATTTCCCATAGATAATTATCATTGGGAGCAAAACTTTAAAGTGAAAAGCGAGAAGCCTTGCAGCTCGAGCGCAATCTGTAAATACTCACAGATCATAACGCAAAGAAGAATCAAGGAGCTTCAAATTTTAGGTAATATACGTTAAGTTATTTTAAATTTTAAGAACATATACACTAGCGAACAAAACTATGGTAACATTTTTACAAGTATAAACAAAAAAAGTGCTATTCATTCAATTTTTTTTTTAAACCTTTAGTTGGCCACCCCTTGGTTAGAGTGACTGCTTGGCCTCACCTTATTATTGAGTCTATTAGCTTCTCACAATAATCGGCTGCAATTGTATTAAATTTTTTCTAGAAAACTAGCCATAGATCTTCTGGCTTTTTAATGTTTCTTTTTGTAATTTGATTTTTCAAGTGGTGCCAACGATCAACTCGGATGATGGGAATGCCAATCCAATATTCGAATTCTTCCTTATTAACAGTATGTTTAAATCATAAAAGTGATTATATCACACATTGCAACAATGTCACTATTAAATCACGAATTAGTCGTGATAAGATGGTAAATTTACCACTAACTGTATGTTCGCGAGATCATTTATATAGAGTAGAAATAAAAAAGGCCCTAAAATCAAAGTCTATACAGATATAATCATTCAAACCTCGCCTATAGGAAATAGTCTATGAGCGTAAGCGAGAGGGGACATATGGAGGGCCACAATACATGCCGTTTTCTAATTAATACGTTTGGCAATACTGATATTTCTGCCGCAAGGCTCTCCGCTCGCTCATCGAAAAACGAGACAATTCTTATCCCCACCACACTGCACCGCCAATATGAGATTGCATTTTAAACGTTTAACGTTATTTTTATTCCTAGCTTCCTGCTTAATCATCAAAGATTAAATTTAAAACCGCTTGCTATTTTCTTGTTAAAATGTATTCTCCTGAGGAAAAAAAACAAATTATTAAGTGGTATTATGCCGGCAGTTCTGTCGATGAAATATCAGGCAGAATTGCATTCACGTTCGAAAATCGGTTTCCATCGGAAAAAATGGATGCAATTATCCATAGGTTTGTGACCTTTGGGTGCTTGCAAAATTGCAGGAAATGCTACGCAAATGACCAACCACCTGTTGTTAGACCGCTAGGCGAAGAAAGGGAGCTTCAAGAGGTTAATGTTTGTGCTGTTGCTGAAATGAACTTTCCTTGCAATAGTACAACCATTGCCAAAGGAACGGGTATTGAGCCTTTAAGGGTTAGAAGAATTTTAAAAAGAAATAAGTACAAGTGCTATAAGTTGCAAAAGACCCAAGAAATTTTCCCACAGGAACATGAGAGACGGATGGAATTTTGCCATGAAGTATTGGAAAGAGCAAATCGGGACGAAATGTTTATTAGTAACATTTTGTTTTCAGATTTTCAGAGTCCTCTTTCTCTATTTGTGGTAAACATAATCCGTCCATTACAGTGGGTTATTCGACGGAAAATAAGCACATAAGCATACCAACGCGTACACAATACCCTCAAAAGGTTAATGTATGGGCTGGCATTTTAGGTGATTCAATTACAGGCCCTTTTTTTATCGATGGAAAACTTAATGCCAACAAATACCTTAATCTCTTGAGGGATGAAGTTCTTCCTGCTATTCGAGGGCTCAATATCAATTTAGAACAAGTTTGGTTTCAACATGATGGTTGTCCCGCTCATAACGCATTAGTGGTACGTCAATTTCTCGAAACGTCTTTCCCTGATTGAACAATCAGTGGAAGCGGTACTATTAAATGGCCCGCCAGAAGCCCCGATTTAGCCCCCAATGATTTTTTTCTTTGGGGAAAATGAACCGGTTACTAATTTAGAAGAGCTTTGTGTTAAAATTAGGCAAGCATTTAATAGTATCTCCATCGAAATGTTGTGGAACACGAGAAGGTCATTTTATGATCGATTCACGTACTTCACTGCTAAACAGGGTGGCCTTTTTGAACCTGTACATAAGATAATTTTAATTTTTATTTAATATTATCAAATTAACTTAATTTTTTGCTTTATTTTGAATTATTTTTTTTATTTCCTGTCCAATATTTAGTTACTTTATGTTTACAACATTATTGCAGTCGGTTTTTAGTTTATTTTTTGCTGTTAGGACAGGCAGCAGCAAAGACTCAAACGAAACAATTTTTTTTTTAATTTGCCACAGAGCAGTGCATCCCCGCTTGAACGCCTTAAAAATACTAAAAGGTTTCGGTTTCGGGCTTCGGCGGGGTCCGCTGCTTCGAGTATGTTGTCACAACGTTGCCAGACCTACCGCGATATATAATTCCTATAGGCGAAGTTGATCATATCTATATATTTCAACAAGTCCGCTCACTCTCCAAATTCCACAAAACTTCCTCTCCTGCCGACTCGCCTATGGGACTAGAAGTAATTCTTATAGTTTAGGTGAAGTTACTTGTAGACTGAGATCCCAGGCCCCCCAGACGTTACTTATTTTCTCCCGCTCGAAATTTTCAGAAAATGTACAGTAATATATGTGTACTACACATGCATACTCGCTAGCTTGGGTACGAGGCGCTTTTACAGGTAACAGGTAAGAAAGGGACGTAAAAATATGACTTTCCTTACTTAAATTCTTCCTGCTGCTTTTTGGATATGTTTTACAAAATAGTGTAAAAAATTATTATCCAATATTGCCACACACTTCCTGTCGGCGGCAACTTCCGCCAGACGCCTTAAAGTGTTAGAATCAGCAGGATTCAGAAAGCAATGACAAGACAAAAAATAGTTTAATAAAAGTATTTATTCAAGAAAATTTTAAATTAAAAAATATAATAAATAAATAAATAAATAAATAAATGTCTTCTTTATTCAGCATAAAAATACATGTTTTCTTACTACTAACTACTAAATAAGTAATGGCGAGATCTAGCTTAAAGCTACTCTATCTAACCATATTAATAAGCACAAATGCAAAATTTTATAGAACATAATAGCAGAATAAAAATGTAAAATAATAAATATAATACAATCTGCTATGCGCAATAAATCATAGTAGGTACTTCAATGAAGGACCAGAGATGATTACCTATGTCGGTTTTGAAAAATATTATTTTTAGTTTTTTGTTTAAAGGTTGTTACAGAGAGAAGAGACTTAACTTCAGGTGGTAGTGCATTATAGATTTTTGGAGCATTGTAACTAAATGAGCCCTGGAATTTTGCAGTTTTATGCCCTGGAATAACAAAATTATGCGCGTTTCGTGTGGTTCTGCCGTGAATTTTGGAGTTTGAAATTGAAACACCCTGATCTGACCAACAGGGGAGTGACATGGTCGCATTTACTCATACCAAAACTAAACTTGAGGCACGCGTTTTGAATTTTCTGAAGGCTATTCTTTTCACGTTGATACAAGGCAGGCCAAAACAGAACCTGAGCATAACTAACAATTGACAAAATGAATGTATCACAAAGATGTAGTTTAATATCAGCTGTCAAAAACTGTTTGTTCATATAGAGTATTTTTAATTTATAAAAACATGCCCTCAACAAATTCGACACATGCCCCTCAAACCTGAGATCCGTGTCAAGGACAATCCCCAAATTCTTCTGGTTATTAGAAGGAGGTAAAGGAGATCCATCTATGCTGATCTTCACGGTATCTGGAAGGGGCTTGCCAAAGACAAGGAGTTTGGACTTTGCAGCATTCAATACGAGTCTGTGACTCTTACACAAGTCAGATATGGCTAAAAGATCCAAATTAATAGCATTCACAGCTTCTATGGCCTCCATAAAGTTAAATGAACGATAGATCTGTGTGTCATCGGCGTACTGGTGCGATTCACAAACTCGAAGGAATTTATGAAAGTCACATAGATATAACAAAAAGAGTAAGGGGCCAAGAATACTTCCCTGCGGGACACCCTGATCCAACTGCAAATATTCAGATAGAATAGAATTAATTCTTACCCTTTGACGTCTATTTAAAAGATAATTTTTTAGCAGTTTAAGAGCAGAAGTATGTAGCCCAAAATATTGAAGCTTTGCCAATAAAATTAAATGATCCAGTGTGTCAAATGCACGACTAAAGTCCAGCAATACTAAAACTGTTCTTTTTTTCTGATCAAGAGCTTTAAATATATCATCACAAATATGAAGAAGAGCTGTACTGGTACTATGCTTTGCACGAAAACCCGACTGTGTTACTGGAAGCAAATTTTTAGTTAAGCAGAATTCATTAAGCTGTCGTGTGTCGTTGTGCTGTGTCGTCGTCGTAAAAAAATATATAATGGCGAGTAACGAAAGCACGATAATCGGTTCGTCGATTGATAAACTTAAAGGAAGTGAAAATTATTCGGTATGGAAGTTTCAAATGAGTGCGTTATTAAAGTTAGACAGATTAACTCAGTAAAAAATCACTTAAAAAGTTTAATATGGCGGTTACGCCCCCTGGCGACCATCTTGGAAATCTAAAATTTTTTTCCACGGTATTCTTTTGGCCAAGTCTCTACGACGAATAGTTTCCAAAATACAGCACTTTGCATTCTTATCTGGCCACCCTGTACTACCTTGAAGTATGTAGAGTGTGGATTTAGGTGTGACGTTGGATTCCAGACTGCTCTTCGACGTTCATATAGAAAACATTGTTCAGAAAGCTCTAAAAAATCTCGATTTTATTTCTCGAATTACAAAGGGTTTTAGTAGTGAAACATCATTAATATTATTATACAGGGTGTCCCATTAGTGCGATAACGGACGATAGCTTTTTTTATACAAAGTTACTTTACTGTCTAAGGTGCATAACATAAAAATATTTTTGGATATACAGGGTGATTTATAAATGTGATATGATACACAACTTTTTTAATTTAAAAGGAACACTCTATATTTTATTGCATTTTTGGATTGCTTTAAAAATTCTGCATACCTTTTATGAAGCATCGTCTATACCAAAACTTACCCGTTTGTGAGATATTTAATATTTTATCAAAAAATCGACGTTTGTACGTCTCCACAAAAACAAAAATAATTTACTCATTTGGGATCCTACAAGCCAAATCTTTTGTAGGTTGTGCATACTTACACTTACTTTATGGTCCTATGAGAATTTGATAATATTCTACAGGGTGTTCGCAATACTCTATCCAAAACCAAAAAATGTAAACAACCATATCTTATTTTTTTCAAATGGAATGACCCATATTTTTTTTCTTAAAATGTTCACAATGTGATAAGCTTTCTTTTTTGTTAAGCATGTCCTATACCTATCTATAATAGTTATCGAGTTTTTTACACTTTTTCCTAATTTCGCCCTTAAAATCCACAATAGTCGCGTTTTAATTTAAAAGAAGTTTGCTTAGTTGGCCATGGAAATAACAATTGCACAAAAATCAAGCAATTACTTTGACAGAAGATTTAGTGCTATCAGTTTATCACTAAAGCGAAACATTTTTGCATTAAAAATGAATTTTTAGAAAGAGGATATGGTGAAAATGATTTACTGTTTGGGTGCAAGTGAGAAAAATTGTTTACTGGCAAGCAGAGTTTATGCACAGAGATATCCGGATGCGGAACGACATCCAAATCGATTGGCGTTTGAAAGACTAAAGGAGAGATTTGAAAGAACTGGAAATTTAAATTATAAAATGTCACAAAGACAAAAAACAGGGGCAAATCCACAAAATGAAATGCTTGTTATGCAAGCCCTAGTAGAAAATCCGCATGTCTCTTGTAGGCAAATTGAAAGGCAGTTGGACATTAAAAAATCCACTGTTAATAGAATCACCCCCGGAAACATAAATTTCATCCATATCACGTACAGCTTGTACAAGAATTAAGCGATCAAGATTTTGCTAATCGCCGAAACTTTTGCCACTGGGCTTTGCATCAAATCCAACTGCAACAGGACTTTTCTGACTTTGTGTTTTTCACTGATGAAGCGACATTCCATAAAAATGAATTTGTAAACCGACACAACTTCCATTATTACAACGATGTAAATCCAAGGCATGTGATACCACTGGATCATCCACATAGATGGTCACTTAATGTATGGGCTGGTATCATTGGGACAAAGCTTCTTGGACCATATTTCTTTGATGGGGCAGTGAACGGTCAGAACTTTCTACATTTTTTGCAAAATGAATTCGAAGAAGAGCTGGATGATTTACCGTTACAAACAGTAAGACGAATGTGGCTACAATTAGATCGAGCGCCTCCTCATTTTAGCCGTGTTGTGAGGGCCCATCTAAATGACCATTTTCGAAATAAATGGATTGGCAGGAGAAGACCAGTTGCTTGGCCGGCCAGATCTCCTGACCTCACAAAACTCGATTTTTTCTTGTGGGGGTTTGTGAAAAATCGGGTTTATCAAAGGCCTGTTACCACCAAAAACGACATGAAGCAAAGAATTCGGAATGTTTTTCAAGAAGTAACTAGAGAAATGTTACAGAAAGTAAGCAAATCTTTTGTTAAACGAATTCGTTTGTGTGATCAACACCAGGGTGGACATGTAGAACATTATTTATAGTTTAATGTACATACCTTTTTGATTTAGTCATTTGTTGTTGTTATTGTTCACAATTTCAATTTTTTTTATTTAAGGAATATTTTTTTATTGATTTTTCGATTAGTTTTAAGATTTTATTATTTACTAAATTTTAAACAAAATTTATTTTCTGTACATTTTGGTATTATTAAATTTGTTGTAATTTAATAAAATGCCGATTTTAAAAATGCTTTTCAATCCGTTCCGTTTACTATTTTTAAAGTTTAAGGTTTAATAAACTGTTTTTTTCACACATAAACTGTCTTTAAACGTTTAGCAAAATCTTTCTCAGATAATTCTTGCATAATCTGTAGGTACTTACATAAAAACATGTGATTCTGTTAACAGTGGATTTTTGAATTATCTAACTGTGCTTGCCAATAAATAGTAAAGTTACCTCAATTGCATCCAAACAGTTGAAACAGTAAATCATTTTCACCATATCCTCTTTCGAAAAATTCATTTTTAATGCAAAAATGTTTCGCTTTAGTGATAAACTGACAACACTAAATCTTCTGTCAAAGTAATTGCTTGATTTTTGTGCAATGTAATGTTGGGTAAGAAATTTTTGTGCAATGTAATGTTGAGTTTTATGCAATGTTGAGTAAGAAACAGTTAAACCAACAGAAATAAAAAATAAGGTATAAACAAAAATTCCTGTATATCTTACAGATAAGAATTCAGCGATAAAATCCTTAGAATAAAATCCTGATAAAAACGGAAGGCCGCATAAAGCTATATTAGAAATATTCATACAAACACAAGTTAACGGCATAAAATAAGAAATACCGCCTATAAATCGGATATCTTGATGATTGCCCAAATTATGAATAATAGCCCCAGCACATATAAATAAAAGAGCCTTAAATAAAGCATGAATTAATAAATGAAAAATAGCCAATTTAGTTTTTCCAACACATAAAATAGTAATTATTATCCCTAATTGACTTAAAGTTGATCCGGCAATAATTTTCTTTAAATCAAACTCAAAATTTGCCTCAGCTCCAGCTATAAATATAGTTAATAATGAACCATAAAGTAACATTATTATTAAAGATTGAGAAAACCCCTCACTTGAACGAATAAGAAGATAAACTCCCGCTGTAACCAAAGTAGAGGAATGTACAAGAGAAGATACAGGAGTTGGGTTGGGTGGATTTTAAGGGCGAAATTAGGAAAAAGTGTAAAAAAACTCGATAACTATTACAGATAGGTATAGGACATGCTTAACAAAAAAGAAAGCTTATCACATTGTGAACATTTTAAGATAAAAAATATGGGTCATTCCATTTGAAAAAAATAAGATATGGTTGTTTACATTTTTTGGTTTTGGATAGAGTATTGCGAGCACCCTGTAGAATATTATCAAATTCTCATAGGACCATAAAGTAAGTGTAAGTATGCACTAATAACCTACAAAAGATTTGGCTTGTAGGATCCCAAATGAGTGAATTATTTTTGTTTTTGTGGAGACGTGCAAACGTCGATTTTTTGATAAAATATTAAATATCTCACAAACGGGTAAGTTTTGGTATAGACGATGCTTACCTAACGCTACCTAAAAGGTATGCAGAATTTTTAAAGCAATCCAAAAATGCAATAAAATATAGGGTGTTTTATTTAAATTAAAAAAGTTGTGTATCATATCACATTTATGAATCACCCTGTATATCCAAAAATATTTTTATGTTATGCACCTTAGACAGTAAAGTAACTTTGTATAATTTTTTTTTTGTATCACTGTATAAGGAGCTGTCGTCCGTTATCGCACTAATGGGACGCCCTGTATAATGCATTCATTAAACCTACTATAGAATATGCGACAGTAGCTTGGAATCCGATGTTTCACAAATATATTGACCAAATTGAAAGGGTACAACGCAAGTTTGTAAATAGATTAAATTTCCGCTTTAATAGGCAAAAACATTTTTTCACTTACTATGATAACTTAAAGTTTTATGGTATGAAACCCGTAGAGAGTCGCAGAAACAATTTTGATTTAATATTGATTTATAAAATTATTAATAATTTAATAGACTGCCCTTTCTGTCTGGAAAATTTACATATCAACGTTAATCCTTATATTTTGCGTAATAGATCGACCTTTAGCATCTCAAGATATTCTTCAAACTATTTGTCTAACTCTCCATTGTTCAGATGCGCCCGTAGTTTTAATAATTTTCAAGAAACCAATTTAAATAATGATATATTTTTCTCCAGTATGGCTTCATTTAAGCGATACTTAAGAAATTCTACCTAATTTCGCAAGGAACGATAAATATTAACCTATTTTTTCAACCGCGTCATTATTCATATGTATACAGGGTGCCTCCGATTAAGTCGGCACTATTGGTATCTTTGTTAATATTCAAGATACAGGGTCGGTTAAATTAGCAAACTAGTAGGATTTTTTCTGTTGATTAAAATGGTGAAAACAGAAAAAAAATTGAACGTCGCGTTTTCGAGAAAATGTGAAAAATGTACTTTTGTTAAATGGAATCCCCTGTATATTTTTACATAAATCAAAAAATAATAATTTTCTTAATAAAAAAGTTTATTTACACTAATAGCCTAAACCTAAAAATAACAAAGTTATAGCGATATTAATAATTTTGTCAAATTTAGGCAAGTTGGCCTTGAAGTTTTTGAGAGCAAAACAAATAAATCATTGTTTGAATAATAAAATGACAGTAACCGTAAAGATTTTTTTAAATAAAGAAATACTGACAGTTACATGTTAGCAAAGTTGGTGATTTTTGTAAAATCTAAATTAGTAAAATGCCTTTTACGCATATTGAAAAATGTGATATGTAGAATGTTACCTTGTATGTCGAAAAAATAGTGACAGAGCGCTAGAAGAGTACCGCCAGAGATTGAGAAAGAGTACCGCCAGAGACTCGTAACTTGCCAAACCGTAGATACTTTTTAATTCTCTACAGAAAATTTAGAAGTAACGAAAACGTGTTTAAAAGAACTAGAAGAAGGAACCAATTTATAGTAAGCGAGGATGTTGAAATTTCTATTTTGGCATATTTTGAAGCTCATATGGAAAACTCAACTAGAGTTTTAGCAAGAGCTTACGGTGTGAGCTTAATAACAATTTGGCGGGTCTTAAAGAAACACAGAGTGCCATATAAGTATCGACCAGTACAAACATTGTTGCCTGGCGATAACGAAATAAGACTTGCTTTTTGCAACTGGTTACGTAATGCATATGAAGCTAATGATAATATTTTAAAACGTATAATTTGGAGCGACGAAGCTAATTTTTTAAACAAAGGTATGTTTAACCGTAAAAATGTACACTATTGGTAAATAGTGTACATTTTTACGGTTCTTCGAAAGAAAATCAATTCCTTACTGATCCCAGAAATCCTCAAAATTAATTTAGTATAAACGTTTGGTGCGGCTTAATAGGAAGCCAAGTAATAGGACCTGTGTTTTATGATGGCACTTTGACTGGAAGGAGATATGTTGATCTCATATTATTAGAAGCGCTGGAAGATTATTTGGATAATGTTAACTTGGAGAGACGGCAACAAATCAATTTTCAACAGGATGGAGCACCTCCCCATTAACTAAATGATGTAGGAATATTACTTAATAGACTGTTTGACGATAAATGGATTGCGACACGTGGCCCGATTCGTTGGCCACCTAGGTCACCAGACCTAACCCCTCTAGATTTTTATTTTTGGGGTTACATAAAAAATGAAGTGTATAAAAAAAATACAGAACCGTTGATGGATCAATAGATAGAAGATTAATCTTAAAAGCTACAAGACGCGTGCTTAAGTGTGCTCAGAAATGTATTGAACAAGATGGCGATGTTTTTGCTCATTTATTGTAAATTAGTAGTTTTACTTGATGTTATTTATTTCAAAGCCAACTTGCCTAAATTTGACAAAATTATTAATATCGCTATAACTTTGTTATTTTTAGGTTTAGGCTATTAGTGTAAATAAACTTTTTTATTAAGAAAATTATTATCTTTTGATTTATGTAAAAATATACAGGGGATTCCATTTAACAAAAGTACATTTTTCACATTTTCTCGAAAACGCGATGTTCAATTTTTTTTCTGTTTTCACCATTTTAATTAACAGAAAAAATCCTACTAGTTTGCTAATTTAACCGACCCTGTATCTTGAATATTAACAAAGATACCAATAGTGCCGACTTAATCCGAGGCACCCTGTATATACTTGTTTATTATTTATAAGAGATACTATTAAATAAGTTAGTTAGGTTTATATTGCTTGCTAAATTTGTTGGGTTCGATGAAAATGTAATGTTTGGCAAAGCGCTTAGTTGTATTTAAATTCATAAGATATTTTGTGCTTTCCTGTTTTTGGATTGCTTAGTCTATCTGTAGGAGAGCCTTGTACTTAAATAAATAAGTAAAATATTAACTTGTATCGCGTTCTGGTATTTATAAATGTCATTTTTTACTAGATATTATATATAATACGATGTGTTACAAATTCCTAGCTCACTATTGGGATCCGGTAAATATAAGAGATACAGAGATGCTTAAATTAGGGCAAAGTTGCGCACTTTTGAGCCGAAAAATGTGCCACTTAAAAATTTGTATAAAAAATATTTAAATTTATATTTCTTGTTGGGGCGCTATTGGACCACCCCTTTTGTACGTGGAAATAATGTTTCGAAGAATTAACAATTTTTTTCAAGCAAACTTCATGTAAGAGAAAAATACAGAATGCTCCATTTAAAAAAATCGAGTTATTGCATATTTTATTTGAGTAAATTGGTAAATTTATATTAGACACTGTATGAAAAAAACTTCAGACTTTTACTGAAAGCTAAAGCTGATACCGTAAACTAACTATATTAAAAATTTTCGTTCATCTAGATTGAACACAGCGGTTGCTATAGGAATTTTAACAAACCTCTTAAAACACTAAAAATATCCTAAAAATACGAAATACATGGCAACGTCGTAATGAAATTTAAAAAATGAGGTATTAGTATAAAGATCTTGTTGTCCTTAAAAGCATAACGCCATTAATGACAGGATGTTCTATTTGAAAAAACATATTTTTCCGTAACTTATTTTTGACGCACCCTGTAAACGTAAAATTATTTTTAGTTTGTAGATTTTTGTCAACCTTTTTTCGCTCATTATAGTTTAATATTTTATTATAATATTAAACGGTTACACCAATTGTTATTACTTACATAATATTTCCCTTATGTCATCAAACCACTTACATCAATACATATGGTTGCTTAATACTCTTAATAGTTTACAATACTTACACATTAACCCCCGTGTCTTATAAAATATTTAACCTACTTATACTATATGTTACAAAAATATCAATACACTATTACAATCAGCAAAAACAAGTTTAACGTTTCTTATGCTTTATATGCACACTAAAATTGCTGACTTTTACCAAACATACACTCTTGACCATAGATGAAATATGTATACTTTTAATATGTTTATTTATTTTAGGTTGCCTAATAGTGGAAATTTTCTTTCCGAAACAGTTAAGATCGTTGGGTTCTAATACGATATCACTGCCCTTTCCACAACGCCTTAAAAATAGCCTTACCATTGTAAAAACGCATCAGAATGAACTTCCTCCTTGCGTATCATATATCATTAACATTTTATTGCAACCAGAAGTTAGTGATTTAAAAAGTTTTAGGTAAGATATTTATCTTGTTACTAAGTATTTAGGCCCTTAATTGCATAGGCGCTTCTAGGGGTCTCATTTTCAAATTCAAACACTTAAACTCATGACAAACATTTAAACTAAGAATTATTAGAAAAGATATACAAAACTTCTTAGGCCCTATCATATAAATTTAGTTCAACAAGCAACGTTAGTAAAAGACACTATGCTGTTTACATCTCGGGTCTCGTCGCGACAACGTAGGAAATAAGTCGTGTTTATGTTTGTTGCAAATTATTTGACAAAATGATAGTTTTTCAGCTAATTAATCTGAAGCTCATTGTTGAAGGTGCTTCGTATTTTGTAAGTGGACTTACAGTGATATTATTATACGATCGTGGTAACAGTCTTTTTTTTGGTTCCACTAATTTTGTCTGCTGCTGTGATTGACGTAGCAAAACTAACGAGAGTTATATCCGTGAGAACCGCTGAGTCTTCACCATAGACTTTTCCAGTGGCGTGATTCACAAATGATCATCGTGAGAACTGCTGAATCTCCACAACGTGGTTGGCTACATCAGCATATTTTATCTATATAAATCCTTGTTTTAAGATCACAAAAGATTATTGTGAGCTATTAGATTATTGTATTGAACAAAGTTTATAACCTGTCACTCTGTCAGTTGTACTTTTTAAATAAATTACTTTTTAAAAAGTACATAGTATCGCATAACGTTTATAATTGGCGCAGTCGGTAGGATTCGAACCTAAAAGCAGCTTCAACGTCGAAGAAAACTTCTGGGGGTGTTTCAACACTGGAGCGCAATCCAAAAAACCAACGAGATCTGGCGTCAAAGCTGTCTACAGGTGTCCAACAATCTCGGGAAGAAGTCACTGTAAGTGCCTCTTCCTTTTGCCTCTATAAACCCTCTATTTAAGGAATTTATAGGGACAATTTTAGTACAAGGGTGGATCAAATATTAAGCGACCTTTTTTTTTAATTTATTGCTAAAAGTTAACAAAAAAGAAATTACATTATTTTTTCATAGTCCCCTCCCTTTTGAATACATTTTTCCCATCGAATTGGAAGTTTTTTCATGCCTATTTCGTAGAATGAACGGGGTCGGCTTTCTAGCCATTTACAAACGAAGCTCTGGACCTGCTGGTTGCTGCTGAATCGCTGTCCTCCAAGCTCTTCGTTGAGAGGCCCGAACAAGTAGAAATCACAGGGAGAGAGGTCCGGACTGTAGGGAGGGTATTCCAAAGTAGTCCACCTTAATTTGAGTATTTTTTGTTGTGTTATTTTGGCAGTGTGCGGATCTTGGAGTAGGAGCACATTTTTTACACTGCAACCACGTCTCTTTGATCGGAAAGGCTGCCGCACTTTTTCTCAAGAAGGTCGGAATAGTAAGCTGCATTGATCGTTTTCCGATCGTAAAGGAAGTCGATATGGAGGATTCCTCTATAATCCCAAAAGACGGTCGCCATTACCTTACCGGCCGACGGTTGCGTTTTTGCTTTTACGGGACAAGGTTCATTTGTTCTCCGCCACTCCATACTCGCTCTTTTTGACTCTGGAGTTCAGTGATGGCAGCCGGTTTCATCGACAGTCACTATGCGTTTCAAAAAATCATCTTCGTCATTTTTGTATCGAGCCAAAAGAGGCTTACATACTTGGAGGCGATAATTTTTTGTTTCCGCAGTCAGCACCCTTGGAACCCATTTAGCACACATTTTTCGAAAACCCAAGGAATTTTTGATGATTTACTGGACGCTTCCATAACTGATTCCAAGATTTTGACAGATTTCCTGCACTGTAGCACGGCGGTTTTTCAAAATAAACTTCTTGACAGCGACTACGTTCAAATTTGTGATGCTTGTCCGTGGGCGTGGTGGGTGGGAGCTGTTTTCAACGTTGACACGGCCTTCTCGAAATTTTTTGTGCCACACTTTCACTTCAGTTTTTGAGAGAGTCGATTCCCCAAACTGAGAGTTCAATCTTTTCCAAATTTCGATGGGCCCGACATTTTCTTTCGCAAGAAACTTGATAGTAATGCGTTGCGCAACACGCGGAATTGACTTTCTGTTCACTCATCCCAAAGAAGACTAAATTACTCAGAAGTAACAACAGTCGGTCTTGCAGAAAAGTTCCTTAGGGTTCTAGCCACTCTAACACTCCACGAGATGGCATTTCGATCAATGACATACATAAATTAAGACGCTACTAAAAAGCACCCGATTCCCGTCACCATTCGGCGTCCTTTAGGAGGCTGTATCTTCGTAAAGAAGGCCTGTAGAAATTTTTTTTATAGGAACGTTCGGTATTATTTTTCGATGTTCTACCTGGATCTGAGAGATTTCCCACATGAACCGGGACACCCTGTATAGAAAAAATAAATAAATGAAAAACTAAATTTACAAAATATTATAGTGTTGTACTTTAATTTTAATCTTAAATATATAAATGAAAACATCTTGTCGGACTTGCATTGTCTTATTTATTTCATGTAACACGACGTTTCGGTTGGTAAGTATCTCCAACCGTTATCAAGTGTAAACTGACAGCAAACTACTATTCTGTGGAAAGGTAAGTCATCCGTGAGAAGAGTTGGGGGGGGAGGACACGCCTCTCTCTAGATCCTACACTGTCCCGAGAGTAGAGGCTTCCAGATGTTGGGTATATCGACGCTTGGCTGGCTGAAGATCCCCTGATTCTGTGAAATGTTATTAATTAAATGTTATTAATCTTTTTGAAATAAGTACCTATAAGTATTTTTTTAAATAACTTTTACACCTAGGTAGAGAGGTAATTTCGGAAAGTGAAAACACAATGGATTTAATTTGTTATATAAACGTACCATATATTAAAAGTTTTTTTTTATAAATGCTGCAAAGCCATGTATATGACTGATTTGAGAAGAAACTTAATTATTTTATGCTAAAATATTAATTTACAATCCGCAGTTTCGATTAATACTCATAAGAAGAAACTGCAAAAAACTTATGAGATAGGTAATGTTTTTTTAAATATTTGCCTAAAACTTACATAAAAAATTATAATACACATATACATTTATACTTAAACCTATAAAAATATACCTACTATTATATAAAGAAAATACTGATAAATAGAAAAATATATACAATTTATTATTTCTATTTACTGCTCCTTCTTCTTCTTTGATGCAATAAAAAAAATGAAATAAACCTGTTTGTTCATTTTTCGTTTATTCAAATGAATTAATTTGTCTTATTTACCTATTCCATCATTGATGTCAGTTGTCTCATGCACCTAGACATTTACAGGTATATGTTAATCTTATATAATTTTATAAAAATATCTTAAGTTTCATCATTTAAAGATCTTAAAAAATTTGATATGCTCTCAATTTCAATTTCTCTTGTTGATTGCTTGTTCAATGGTTGTACTGCTACTTGTTGATTTTCAGTCGTCTTTTCATTAACAAACGTTTCAATTTCTACACTATAGCTAGCTTCAATATTATTGGAAGAACATTCCCCAAGGAGTTCAGCGACATCACCTAAAAGAGAATCGCTTCCCTTCCTTTGCTCGTATGAACATATTAAATGTATGTGTTTGCATATTGTTGTTGTTTTAATGCAATATTGTGGACACTCACATGTGTAGCGATGAAAACAGATCTTACATAATTTACAATACAATGTTTTGCAACCAAGCTCGCAGACTTCATTTAGGGAAACATTATAAAATTCTTTATTTAGAACTGTTTATTCCATAATTCTGGTGCAGGATGCCTAAGATTTTGATGGATAGATAATGAAACTTAGCAAGGGTTTACTTCTTCAATCGTTGATGGCTACAGGCTGTGATTTCCCCGGGAAATTGCTGAAAGCTGTGGAGCCAGAGTTAGAGCTAGTATTAGAGATTCCCAGTCCAGATAGCTAAGCTACAAATGGCATACATTCACAGCCTCGATTTTGAAGGCCAGCCGTTCATTTCTTGGAGGAATATACAGGCCAGTCTATTCCATTTATTTAAATATTACTATACATAGATTTGTCTCACTTATTTAAATTTTTATTAATATACTTTTAATTTCAATTTATTGCTACAAATATTTAATCAATATCATAATTTAATATGTCAATTTCCTATCTATAATTTTAGTTATTTTTTGTTCAGTATTTTTCAGTACCTTTTTTGGTAGTTAAGTAGATATAACTCTGTTAAGGCTGATATCCCTTAGGTAAAAAGGTTCATGAACTTTCCCCTGCATAATACAAAAATTTACTAAAAACTTTAATAATTGCAATTTATTTTTTAAGTGCTGAAATCTACCTAGTAGCTTAATCATAATTTAAATGTTACTTTTGACAAACTTATTTTATTTAATCATATCAACATTATTCATATTTTAATTCATAATAAATTATTAACATTTAACAAATTAGAAAATGAGGTGTATACATATCTTTGATGTAAATATAATTTGGTTGTATTGTTAAGATATTTTTTTTTGCCTCTTTAAATCTACTTTATCCAGGGTCATTTAATTGTTAATTGAAACCTTTATACCAAGTGTTTCTCTTAGTTTTCTTTCATTTATAAAAAAAAAAACTAAGTGGCGCCCTCTTATTTAATAGTTATAATCAAGATTATATTCTTTAGTAGCCAGTCATAAGTGAACCTTCGAACAATCCCAAGCCTCCAATAATTCTGAGCTACCGTCTGCAAACTCTTGGCAAAATAGTAACACTGTAAAGTTAACGCCACACCAGCTCTCACTGTAACGTAGTACTTGTTTATGGTAATATGTATAGTGTTTAAAAATAAACTTTTCAGGTATTATTTTAAAACACAATAAACAACAATATGGTCAATATTTCACAAAGAAACAAAGGAAAGTTCAGTATAATCGCGATAATCGCAATAATCGATCAAATTAGTTGGAACTTTTTTACGAAAGTAAACAACCAACCAACAAACGCAAAAAAAGCGGGAAAATTCGTGTTGTTATTCTTGTTATTCGCGTCAATGACGTCAAACGAACGGAATCGGGTGCTTTTTAGTGGCGTCTCATAAATTACAGTGGCTAAAGGTCGGTTCATATTTGACCCACCCTCGTAACAGCGAATTGAACGCTTTTAATTTTACCAATAAATCAATACTTAGCGAATGAAACGCTTTTAATTTTTAAGTTGATAATAAATATATTAAAAAAATGTAATTGCTATATGACAGATATTGATCAATTAAGTTATTCATTTGATGGTACAGCAAAATAAAGCTATAAGGATTATTTTGAACAGTGGTAAATAAACACCAATTGATCTATGCTTTCTACATTAAATTAGTTATCGGTAGGAAAAAAAATTGAAAAGGCATGGGCAGAAACATGGTCTTTTACCTACTATTTAGCGACGTTTTTGGAAAAAAGAGAAAATTTCTATCAATATGTTAAAACCACTGCTTTACAAAAATCACTGTTTTTTTATGGAATTCGCCTGTTTAACAGCCTACCAGTAAATATGAAAGAAGCAACATCACTGAATATGTTTAATAGAAAAGTTTTTAATTTTTTAAAGAATCAATTATAATTTAATTTTAAGGAATTTATTATGTTACACACACGTATAATGAAATGTTTGTTATATGTACTAGCCAGGTGCTGAAAAAAATAAAAAAAATAAAGGATATTATTATTATTATTATTATTATTATATAGTAGACAAAGTAAGTAAATGGCTATTTGGTACACCTGACGCAGATGATGAAAAATACTATAATGATTTAATAACAAAATTACAAAAAGACTTATTGATTATTACAATTCAGCAATATTTAGTCTTGTGAATAATCAGGAAAAATTAGAAAAAGGGATAAACATGTTGCAAATTTACATAGAAAATGAAATAAATAATACATATCTCTATATTTCTTTTAAAGGCGTAATTTTTCAAATTAATTTAGATTGCCAAAATTTGATTAATTTTTTTGAAAATGCAATTACGTTCGCAAAACTTAACGCTGTCCATAATTCTATAATATCTGTTAATGAAACTGAAGAAATGATCAAAAGTCTCAGACTTATTTATGACTTTAATGCATTACCAAATTTTAAGAATATTCTGTCATACTATCAGTTTCTTGGAACACAAGTAAGTTTTTCTGATCATAAAATAATTATTGCTATACATGTCCCTATATCAAAGCTTAAACAGTCCACCATTCATCATTTACTTCCTATTATACAAAAAAATAGTTCCATCATTATCCCAAAATATCCTTATTTGACACAAGAAGATCACATTCAGTTCGAAGACAACATATGTCCTGAAATTGAAAAGACTCTATTGCCTCGAGAACTTCTATCCGCAAGACAGTTGTACTACAGAGCTGATAAACAAACGACCACTGGCAAGCTGCATACCGATACAAACTCAGTTAGTTCAACCCATCATTGAACAAATTGCTGATGAACAATTTTTGATTTTACCGATCAAAAATACACAATTATTGAACAAATGTAAAACTGATCAATATACTAGAAGAACCAACTCTAGTCCAAATTCCTACAAGTTGTGAAATCAAACTAAATGACAAGACATATTCCAATAATGTCCAATTAATTAGAGGAAAACCTTTGATATTGCCAGAAATTAAGTCAAAAAAAAAACTACTACAATCCAATACTATAAAATATGAGTATTTAAAATTCTCTACAACTTCTTACAGATCCTGAAGTTTTAAATACTGATAGCTTAAAACATATTTAAAATTAACAATATTTTAATCCCGCTAATCGGTTTTAGCCAAATTAATCTCTTTCTTAAAAATAGAGTTAATTTCAGTTTTATTTCCGAATACCTCATTTACTTAGTTAATAGACTAATAGAAGAAGCTTTATTAATATAACTTTGCTTATATTTTTAAATTCCCAATACTTTTAAATTATACCGTTTCTACCTCTCTACTCCATGATAAATATGATTTGCATCAAAATAATTAATTTTAATTAGGGAAAACCTTACTCTCTGTTTAAGTACATCTTTTAAATACTTCTATGATTTCAAGAAAATTAACTTATTATTTAATTTCGCGGTAGTTCTTGATCCACTCATTAAAAAAAATGTAAATAGCTCTACCACGGCTTTGTATTTAAAAACTGGCTTACTAAGTTGTATCATATTTTTATTTATTTTTTAGCTATCCGCCAATAACAGATATTGGGCTTCCTCCACCAAGTGCTAACTTATTATTGCAACCCATTCTCCATCAAATGATACCCTTTCCGAAAGGATTTCCAATGTTGTATAAAATATGCAGAAGTCTTAAGGAGTTTAGGAATATCGCTTTGGAACTGCAAATACTGTACCATTTCGATTGTGATGGAAATATGTGTGAGGAGAGCGAAAATATTGAAAGGTAACATGACAATTAAAAAATATAAAGTCAAATTATATCTATCACTTATTTTCTTGACTATCTTAAAATAAAAATTAAAGTATAAAATCTTAAATGGAATGTGCAAAGTTTATGACATTAGTTTGTTTAGTTTATTTAGAAGATGTTGTTTAAAAAAAAGCAAAAGGAAATGGCGGAATGGCGTTGATTAAATTTAAGTATCTATTTGTATACTTAACTTTTTATTAAAAAATTGTTTTAATATACATCAGTGGTATCGACTTTTTAAAGGTCAAAACTTGTGTACTTTTTTATAAGAATTCATTTTTTTTTTTACTTTGTGTGGTGACATTTTAATTTATGAACCCCTATTGCTTCCAGAATATCTAACTCGCAATAAATGATTTAGACCAAAGTTATATTCATAACAATGGGGGGTAATCTTATCCTGCAATTGGATTTGACGTTTTTGGTCATTTGAAAGTTGAATTAATTTTTTAAACGAGAATCTGTATTTTTGTTATTGAATTCGGCAAGAGCGGAAAATTTTATGTTCAAATTTTCTTTTTACATTTTTCTGGCATCCCGTGGAGTGCTCAAAACTCATTAATTCAACTCTTAAGGCACACACACAAAGAACCCAGGTTTTCTGCTTACTGGCAGTCTGCGCTTATACACGCCAATAATTAAGTGCGCTTTTAAATGTTCCCGCACATAGGCAAAGTTATTTTTTTAATAAATTGCGATAAGGGACGTAGAAAGTCTGATTTCTGCTGTTTTTGCAATGCCTGCACTATGAAATAAATGGCCATGACCAAATGTATCCCAAAGTTTGTGGAATGAAATAGCAGCTGAAATGGAAATAAATGGTAAGTTTCGGTTCATAATAATAGTATACCGAGTGACACAGAAAAAAGGGAACACTTAATAACTTTTTTACTTTTCAAGATAAACAAATTTGGTAAAACAAATGATAGAATAGCTTGTAATGGTTAATTTTTGCTTAAACTATTTTATATATTAATCTAATTCTTTAAAAACAAAGTTTCCTAACTATTTAATTCACTGCCATCCTGTATAAATAATATTCGTTTGAAAAGAATCCTAGTCTGGTATTCTTTGTACGCGTTCTTCGTTTTTTTTGGGTACATTTTTTTGGGTTTTTCGCTCACAGTAAACCGCCGAGCATCGGTCATTTTTCTGCCAAGATCCACTTCTGTGCAACTGCAACTAGTACAGACTAAAATCGCTGTTTTGTGGCAATTTAACGCTTTAGTAATGTTTGCGTTCCTTTGTGGATTAATAGCTACAAAATTAGCAAATTAAATGAATTATATCGCTGTAGGAGTTCTTTTGAAATTCATTTGCTGACTTTGGTCAGGATAAATGGTTTTTGTCTTATAGTAGCATAGAAAATCTTTCGGTAAGTTTCTGAGACTTTATTCCAGCTTAATTGGTTTTTTTGGGTGACAATAATAGGTTTAAATTTCTTTTTTTAGCTTAAATAAATCAATTTATATTGGAGGACTCGAAAGCTAGAACAATTTTATTAATTCTGTTGCTTTCCCATTGCTGAATTCTGAAAGTGTAAAAAAAAGTATATAAAAGCCACAAAATTCCACCATTGTGTAAGTAAAAGATAAACCTATTTTTTGTAATAATTTTATTAATATTAAGTCATAAATAATAAGCCAAAAATATTAAAAATAAGTTCTTTATTCATCTTGAAGTTTTGATATTAACTGTACATTTTATTGACACTAAAGAATAATTTTATTACTAATAATAGCTTACTTCTAAAATTTTATTACAACTAATTAAATAATTAAATAAGTACTCTAAATTTAAATTAAATATTTATTCTTAAATTTATGACAAAAGTTACATGGGTACTGGGGTATTTTAGGGTTAAAAGATAGGGTGAAAGGAAAGACCCAAAGCAGTTCTATTCTTCCTCGTTGGTCTCCGGTTTCCAGATTGGATGAAAGTTAGTTTGATATAATGAAGCTCCAGATATGTCCAGTTGTTTGATGGTGTCCTCGATTCCTTGAGTCTGTTGTGGTGTCCCAGGCTCCCAGATAAGTCGTTTTCTTGTAAATTTGGTGCAGCCTAAAATGCTGAAAACAAATTGATTAATACATATTTTTTTTGTAATTTAAATTAAGGCTAAATTGAAAACTTACCTATTTTTACTTACCGTGTTCAAAGTGTAATTTTTGTAAGTATTTATTATATTCAAAAGTAGTGCTTAAAATATTACTTATCGATGCAAAAAGTGTGATAATACAGTTTTTTATTCTTTTATATCGGCAGAAGTGTAAACCAAATTGTGATCTCAATAAGGTGGGTTTATCTTCGTTGTATTTTTTTATAAGCTTTATTAAGTGATACCATGGTATAATAGCTCGTTTTTTTAGTAGTGTTGATATTTTCATAACCTTACAGTTCTTCCCCTAATTAAAGTTATATAATTAACAACCTAAATTTGAATTAAATTTACCTGTCATTTGAGAATAAATTTCAAAGCTTTTATTTGTCCCTAATTTCCAGAGGCAGAGGTTTTACAAGACTTATAATTCGTAGATAATTGGGTCTTTATTTTATGCAGTAGTTTTTATAGTAAGTATTGTGTGGCCCTTTACTTAAATTCTATAGGGGTGTTTTAAGGGTAATTTGGTCACTGGCGCCCCTGAGCTTTATTTTATTTACTTCCTTTGTTTTAAAGAACTTGCACGACCACTCTCCGCGAGATCCGGGCTAGCCCAGCACTCTTTTCTTGTCCACCCTTTTATATTGCATTTTATGTTGACCTATGGTTAAATATATGGTTGGCAAGCTATAGGAGCATGTTTTGACATATTCTATTGTTTTCCACCACTTCCGGTTTAACAGGAAGTGACACTAACTTTCTTATTTTAAATGGGACACTTGGTATATTACTACGTATTTCGATAGAAAATAATATTCTAAAAACAATGATACTATATTTGCTACCTTTTATTTTATACTCATAGAAATAATAATTTTTTTAAATTTTAAAATAGAGCGCCATGAATGCGTTGAAAGTTTTAATTTTTAATCAAGTAATCTCGGAAAAATAGTTTTTATTGCATTTTATGACTTAAATCTTTTACACGCCTATTTAAAATGACTATTTTACTTAATTTTTTTAAATAGCACATTATTGGGAACAACCACTTTTAAATTTGTGGCTTCTTTTTACCAATAATTTGATATGATTATTTTTTAAATCGGTTGATAAATAAGCCCATAAGAAGAAAAAACTAATGAACGAACAGGAAGCATTGTAATGACACGCCTGCCTATTTTTTTCAACTGACATAACACATATCATGTTCGAAACGACCACCTTCTTATTTAGTGAAAGTACGTATGCGCGTAGCGTGTACGTATGTACGTAGCGTGCGGCATATCAACTTTTTCTTCATTGGTAAACATTTAAAATGTTAGCAAATTTATTTAAATAACAAATAATATTTGCTCTTGAAAAGATGTCATGTATTATGGCAATTGAAAAATAATTAAAGCCTATTCGCATCAAAACGCATCCTATTCAAGCGTTAATTAAATGCGTTTATTTATTTGACTTGTTTTTTTCTTCTTATGGGCTTATTTATCAACCGATTTAAAAAATAATCATATCAAATTATTGGGAAAAAGAAACCGCATTTCAAAAGTGGTTGTTCCTAATAATGTGTATTTAAAAAAATTAAGTAAATTCCAAAATGAATGGTTTAGACATTTTAAATAGGCCTGTGAAAGATTTAAGTCATAAAATGTAACGAAACCTATTTTTCCGTGATTATATTGATTAAAAATTAAAACTTTCAACGCATTCATGGCACCCTATTTTAAAATTTAAAAAAGAGATTTTTTCTATGAAAATAAAACGAAAAGTGAAAAATACAGTATTATTTTTTTTAGAATATTATTTTTATCAAAATACGTAAAAATATACCTAGTGTCCCATTTAAAATAAGAAAGTTAGTGTCACTTCCTGTTAAACCGGAAGTGATGGAAAATAATAGAATATGTTAAATGATGCTCTTATAACTATTCTATTGCTATACCAAATTTCAATAGTTTATATTGAAAAGTAAAAAAGTTATTAAGTGTTCCCTTTTGTCTGTGTCACCCGGTATATTTCCAATATTTAAGAAATTTACCATTTTACTTATATGTATAATTTATTCGGGCTTCCACCTCACATATTTCCCGACGCATACAACCTACAGCGATTCAAGATAAATGCCCACAAATATCTTCGCGCAAGCACCACTCCAAGAGTGACATAGGACTTTCCTCTTGTGCTTGTATTTACTATTAAAAAAAATATATAAAAACATGCAAAAGACCATTATAGTAAAAATAAAATTGTTTAATAGCGATATTTGTTTTAGCTGTATTTGACTGTATTTTGTTTTTATGTTTTTTGTATTTTGTTATTTGTTTGTATTTTGCTTGTATATTGTGCTGGGGGACCCCACTTTGATTTTCACGATTTCTTTGCTCAATGTCTACATTAGTTAAGTGTCTTTGAAAATTTTCTCTATCAAGAATGATGTTATCTAGAATACAAATTCATTTAATAATAGTACCTGCCACAAGTATATCCGTTTCAAGAGGTTTGGACAAGATACGCTGCTGTTAGATTTTGCAGTTAGTATGCCTAAAGTACATTCGATTGTTCGAGCTCTGGAGAGTCTGTTATTAAAGCATTCATGATCAATAGGGAAATTTTGTCCTTCAAAAGGTTTCGTCCTTCGTCCCTTATAAAAACATAAGGTGCCTTCATATTTGGGCCTCGAAGATTAGAACGTTCAGGAATTTTAATTTCTTTCTCTTTTTCATATTTTTCATCAATGGCACCTATTACGTGGGGAAAGTTCCATATATTGTAAAAGTCTTTAGCGATTATTTAAAAAGTTGCCTTTGTTGAAATAGGCATATATTCGAGCTAAAACTGATGCCATATTACCACAACCGTTTCAGCTATAATACTTCCTACATTTGAGGCACCCATTTGAAAAGAAAAGCTTAGAGACTCAATTGAACAGCCTGTTGCTGAATACCTGAAACAAATAATAAACTTTAATCTCCTTCAACAAAAAATTAAAGCCAACTTTTTCTTCAGAAAATACGTTACGAAAAAAATTAAAATATTTGCGGGACTAGTTTGCAATGAAGTTAGGAAAAATTTAAAAACCTCGATCAGGAGATCCAGCAGCCTCTTACACATCAAAATGGCCATTTTATAATTCGATTATCTTTTTGAAAGACATAGTTAAAGCCAGAGTTTCTACCGGAAATTGCAATACACAAACTGCAGAAAGTACACACCTCAAAAACAAATAAAAGAAAACGGGAAATTGAAACCTGGAACAAATCATAACAATTGAAAGACAAAAATTAGAATATTAAAATGAAAAGGTTAAGTGATCATAAGTGATAGACAAGGATGATGATCACACTTCTTTTTTAAAAGTTTGCTTTCTTATGTACGTCAAATTTCAGAAAACAAAGTACTGTCATTCAAAGGAAGTGTGCAACAACTTGTTGAAGAATATACCTACACAGATGGTTCATATTCTGTACCTCAAGTATTTTTTCCTTCTCCGTATCCTGGAATTTCATATTCTTCCTCATCTACGTACATTTTACAAGTTACGCAACCTTTTGCCCAACATACGAATTTTTCAACTACAATCTATGATACATCTGCATTACAACACTTATCAAACGAGTTTCTTAACCTATAGATAGATAGTTTTTATAATTTTTTTAGAAAGTTTGGTTACAATTATACGTTAATTTAATAAATGTTATTTTCAAAAAAATTAATGTTTACTCACCTAAGTCTTTCTTCAAGAAGAATTGGCTATTTGTGCTAGTTGCACCATGTTTTTGTTAGGCGTTGTTAACTTTTTTCCAAAATATAATTAAATATATTTAATGTCATTCTCATTGACTAAAACACCGTTGTTCAGGAATTTTTAACGTTAGAAATAGGTGAATATATTCACTATAAACTACATGCTCTTTTTTTAGCAGATGTATTCCTTGCCTTGGTCTTCGCATTCGTAAAAAATATTTTCCAAAAGCACGAATTCTTCATGAACTGGACATTTTTCCTTCACAAAGTTTGCTTTATACTGGCAAATCTACAGATTTCTTTATGTACGTACCAGCTGGAAAACCGACACCGATATTGATCGCCGAAAGTAGGCGCTGGATGACCTGCTTTCTTTGTGTGTTTACCTTTAGAGATAATCTAAGCTAAGCAAGTACTGCATGTAGGTGTCTTGATCAATTCAATCAATTGCAAAAGTGTTTGTAGCTTTGTACGTATTGACTTTGTCGTCAAATTTCAAGGTAATTTAAAGGTCGAGGCGATTTTTCATTAAGAATTCTGTTTTTTCACATGACCTTTTCAGAGGTGTTATGAAAAAATTGAAAATGTTTCATTCGACTTGTGCTTCATTCGACAGAAGCAAAGATTTTATGCAAGGAGCAACGTCGAAAAAAAAAAGAAGATTCCTGGAATCAACTTACAATAAGCAAAACCAAGGAATCTTCAGCCAGGCCAGTGTTGATATTTCCAACATCTGAGGACCCCTACTGTCAGGACTCTGCAAGATCTACTGTGCTTCACGCATGACGTAACGTCATACACCTCTACGCATACTTGGAAATTCGAAAATCAAATTTTACTATTAAGTTGTTTCATACCCAAAATTCTATATAAAATATGCATCTCTTGCCCATCTGTATGTATTTATTTATTTTAATCTGGGCATATTTAGAATTTTTTGTCTCTTGTAAATTCTAACTAACAATTTCCCGTCAGTTTGTTTGTACAAAATTTTTAAATAATACAGATAAAAGAAAGAAGATATAAGAAATTACAGGAAAAGTTATGGTGGAAATTGATTTACAATCTTAAAAAAACAATAACTTGTCAATGCAGTACTGAAATTCAACAAGTTTCCATTTTTCAACAATTATTTAAAGTAATTCCATACAGAAAGAAAATATCACAAAACATGAATCACTAATAATAAATTATGTATAGAAGTAATTTATCACAATACAGATGTTTAATTAAAAAACAAATATCGGTATGCACAGATCACAACTCTATTCTTCTAATGATATTTTTATAATTACCTACTATAGCATAAATACTCATAAATCAGGAATCCTGATAAGACAAATATTTCTTGTTCGGTATACTACAGGTTAATTTTCCCAGGAATTAGGTATAGTAATTAAGATTAATGCGAAAAATGACGAGCAAATCACTATGGAACTCCTTGATGCAAGAGTCGCCATATTAATATAAGATCTTATAATGAAATGATCGACAGAGTATCTATTTGCATGCGGGTCAATTCTAGATCTTGAACAGCCTTAATCAAGGTAACGTAGAAGATGTAATGTGGGCAACAAACCACAGTCGAATATTCAAGGCTAGATGTCTATATGATAATTTATAGGAGTAATTGGATAAATCCTAAGAGTACCTTGTGATAAACACCAAGTGTCTAAATTATAAATCTGAAGCATTTTTAGAAAAATCTAAGAATATCTTTTGATGTTCTGGTGTACGCACTATTTAATGATTAACTCTGTCGAAAGCTTTGGAAATGTCAATATACATAGTATCAACCTGTATGAAGTGTACGAAAATTCGTTATTGTAGACCGTATCTGCAGATCTCAACCTATGTCGTTCCTTATTTATAATGTTATTACGGCTCTTGAAGCCATGAGGTGCTACGTCAGTAAGGTCTCAAACATTTTGAGAACAGCTGATTGAATACAAATTCTGATTTACTTTCTGAATTGTAAAGAGTTGTGAAATGAATATTTCCATTACAAGAGAAAATTACCAGGAGTTAAAAATTTGATGTAGGGTTGATGCCAATAAGCAAGAGTGTGGTCCTCCTGTCGAATATTCCATTTGAACCAAAGGAAAAAGTACTTTTGAGTTTTCGCTAATGGAGTTATAATTTTATATAGTTTTTTTCATTTCAAATTGTAACTTTTATTAATCTTAGAAATATACATAATATATGCGATTATCACCCAAAAACCGTAATCTAATTCGCAATAAAAATAGAATGTAGTTTTAGACAAAGTACTTCTTTTCAATCATTTCAAATTCAGTTTTTAAAACATTTTTAGGACGAAAATACTATTTGCTCAAAATATCGCAGAGTGCAAAGTTAAAATTTGTGCAAGACAATTGGAAGACTTCTTAAAGTCAATTAATCCTAACACCGATAACGTAATCATCAACATTTTGATGATGTACGTTAAGGAACTTATCGAAGATCCTCCTACGTCAGTGTTAGCGCTTTGGTACCTTTTTGATCCGATTTCTAGAATGTTAGGTAAGTGTGCAATATACAGGGTGTTAGTAAATAAGTGCGACAAACTTCAGGGGGTGATTCGTCATGGAAAAGTAATGACAGTTTGCTATATAAACGTATGTCCGCAAATGCTTCATTTTCAGAGATACGGGGTGTTAGTTTTTCTTAAAAACTGATGATTTCTTTATTGCTCTGAAACCGGTCGAGATATGCAAATGAAAATGTTATCGCGCATTTTTCGACATGCAATTAAGAATTTTCTAGTAGTCCATACTTGCAGTGGAGTTAATATGTCAAAGGGTAACTAAAATTATTTCGGTCATCCTCCACTAAATTTATTTGAAAAATCATCTATCCTACATGTTTCGGACATATAAGATGTCCATCATCAGGGATCTATAAAGAACCGAGGAAACCTATAAGCTAAAGATTAAAAGTGTTAAAGAAAGTATTAAAAATAACTTACATACAGTGTAGGTTTTCGTCACAACATATAAAAGGTATAGTGCTTCTGGCAAGGTCAAAGGTTAAAATTACTAACAATAAACAAAAATGGCATCTACAATAATGATAAAAAGACTTAATTAACTAACAAATAAACAATTGGACGTTGAAGACAAAAAAACTTACATTAAGATGCATGAGAAACTCACTAAACAAGGTCTACACAAACATTAAAATCACATAGTTACCACACTAGGATAATTGTTATGTCAACAAGAATTAAGAACAAAAGAAACATATAAACTTTGAAAAGATAGGGCGCGCCCTATTTAAAATATGGTACCTGTAATTTGTAAAATTAGACTTTGTTAAGTTGGCTACAGATGGCGGTACTAGAAATGATACTTATAAATAAAATGTTTTGACTCTAATATGAGAGAAAGAAAAGGCGTTATAAATTAGCATCAAAATGTAATGAATTAAAAAATGTATGGATGAATGATTTATTTGATCATTGACACATGTAGTATTATTATTTTGTATAGCTCTATTTATTTCTAAAATTTCAAGTAAATCCAGTTTATTACCTTTATAGCAGAAATGTAAATATTTGGTGTCTAAAAGAGGATCGATGTTATGGTTATTGAGATGTATGTGTCTAGCAAAATTGGATTTAATATTTGAAGGGCAAAGATTGAGTTTTCTAGCCTTTTCGATCTCTTTACAATGTTCAGTAACACGATTGGAGAATTTTCTACCGGTTTGACCGATAAAAAAAACGCCACAGTTATCCCTAGAGCAGTTTAATTGATAAACACCCGATTTTTGGTCGGGGGGTACTATGTCCTTTGGGTTAACTATGAAGGATTTCAGAGTGTGTACGGTTTTAAAGCTTGTATTAATAAGGTGAGATCTAAAGATTTTTTTTTTAATTTATGTGATATCGGACCCCAAAATGGCAGTGAAAAATAAACACTAAATTTCTGTTAAGTGATTTATTTAAATGTTTGTAATAAATTTTATTTATAAGTTTCGGTGGAAAATTATTGTTATTTGCAATTTGTTTAAGGATCTTCAACTCCGAGAGGAAGTCTGTCCTTTCTAGGGGTAAGAATTTTCTGTTCACCATTGGCGCGTATACGGGTAATGACCTCAATTTTTCTAAAGAAAAAAATGGTATGCCGCTGAGATATTTTTTCGTTCAATTTGTGACAAAAACCTCTCTCACGTTTTTTTCGTATGTGGCGCCGTTTTTATGCAAAAAAAAAACATCTTGGCGCGTATTATTCATTTCTTTAATACATTATCAAGAACTATCTAATACAACAACATTAATCCAAACCAATAATAGAAAATAACAATACTAAAATTTTAAATAGGCGCAAAGCTACAACAAGTGTTCAAAATGACCTCCCTCAGACTTTACACAAGATTCAACTCTTCGCCTTATTGATTCTCGTATTCGCGCAAAGTATTAAGAAGATTATATGCTGAGTTGTATCCAGGACGTAGAGTACCCCATCGCACAATATTTGCTCGTCTTCACCAAGGTTTGCGTGAAAATGGTACGTTTAAGAAACAAACGGCTGACTGGGGGCGCCCTCGATAAGTAGGAACGGTGCAACTAGAAGAAGCAGTTCTAGAGTTAATTGCGAAGTCACCTGAAACAAGTACTCTAAAAATTGCCAACATATTGAATGTAAGCAACTTCACTGTATTTGAAATTCTTAAAGAAAATCATTTGTATCCATTTCATATTCAACATGGATTCTTCATCAAATCGCTCAAATTCCTAATTTTTTAAATGGTATTTTGTTTACTGACGAGGCTACTTTTGGAAGACATTGCATACGAAATTCCCATAACAATCACTTATGGCCTGAGGAGAAACCACATGAAATCTTGAGGCTCATTTTTAGCATCAGTTTTCAGTAAATGTATGGTTTGGATTAATTGACGATCATTTAATCGGCCCATATTTCTTCCCAGAACGCCCAACAGGAGAATCTTACCTTAATTTCCTACGGGAAGAGTTACCTGTTCTTTATGACAAAATTCCACTTCAGCTGAGGCAACACTTAAGATTCATACATAATGGTGCACCAGTCCATTTTAGTATCAATGTACGTAATCACTGAGATACAGTATTTCCAAATCATTGGATAGATGGGGAAGGTACAGAACATTGGCGTGCTCGATCGCCAGATTTAAATCATCTAGATTTTTGCATTTGGGGTTTTCTTCAAGTCATTCGTTTATTCCACTCTCGTCAAAAATGTTCATGACCTGAGGAATCGAATTATGGCCGGCTGTGAGATAATAAGAAATACATTAGGAAAATTTTGCGAATACGAGAATCAATGAGGCGAAGAGTTGAATCTTGTGTAACGTCTGAGGGAGGTCATTTTGACACTTGTTGTAGCTTTGGCCTATTTAAAATTTTTTAGTATTGTTATTTTCTATTATTGTTCTGGTTTAATCTTGTTGTATTAGATAGTTCTTGATAATGTATTAAAGAAATGAAAAATACGCGCCAAGATGTTTTTTTGCATAGAAACGACGCCACATGCGAAGAAAAGATGAAAGAGGTTTTTTTATCTCAGTGGCGTACCATTTTTTTCTTTAATAAAAAAATTGAGATCATTAGCCGTATGCGCGCCAATGGTGGACATAGAATTCCTAATTAAAAGTCAAAAAATGCACCATAACTGCCTCTTAAAAACCTCCAAATGTCATTTGCATATCTCGACCGGTTTCAGAGCAAATAAATAAATCGACAATTTTTAAAAAAAACTTCCGTATCTCGGAAAACGAAGCATTTGCGGACATACGTTTATATAGCAAACTATCATTATTTTTCCGTGCAGAATCACCCCCTGAAGATTGTCGCACTTATTTACTAACACCCAGTCCTAATGTCCAGTGCAATATATGTTATTAACTATTTTATAACTTCCTATAAAATTCAATTTAAGATATTTTTTGTTATTTGTAAATAATACTATTGGAGTATGTTATTATTAAAGATAACATGCAAAAAAAAACACGTGGAGATGTATTTATTTTATTATATATGTTTGAAATCAAGATTTTCTTTATTTTTCGTTGATATTGTTGGGCAAACTTTATAAAATTTGTGATTTTGGGGAAAGTTTCTATTTATTGATAAATAAGAATATGAAATAATGAAGTAGATGACAATAAATTCTTTGAAAACTACTATGATTCAAAAATTCTTAAATTATATTTAAATTATAGGTACTTAAATTCTTGTAATGTTAAAATAAATGAATAAGAAAACTTAGATATTTGACTAAGTCCTGGGATATATTTGACAAAATTGGTATATTTTTAGCTCCTTACTTTGTTACAGTTTATTTTCTTCAGATACATAAAGAATAAGAAAATAAAATAAACCCAATATGATAGCGAAAGCATAGCTCGGATACAGAACTTTAAAAGGCAATTCCTAACATATTCTGGTGCTAAAGTTAATAAAATAAACAGTTATCATTTCAGTATTAATTCTATTTTTGATATCAATAATTTTCAACCCTTATAATGAAACTCAAATTAATAATCATAATATTAATTTTTTTAATTGTTTTGATTTCACTAATGTCAGAAGTCATATCCTAGCCAATAAGATCCCAGCTCATTCTTCTATATCCCCACTAACACCATTTCTGGCACAAAAATCTTTGACCTCTTGGACTCTTGAAGAAGGTTGAGTTCTTGGTATTTTTGCCGGTTTTATTCCAATGAGAAGTTGAAAACTCACCTTTTTGAGTATTTTAGTTTGTAGATACTAAATGCATACATACATACTGCAATAGTGCAGGATTATAAGTGGAGTAGTTATATCCCAACTTTTTCAAGGTTCTTTGTTTAGTGTCCAGTTTTGTGCTCCTGAGAAAAGGCCAATTCTATTGGTAGGTCCTAATATTTTCATTTGGCATCTTGTTTATGTTACTGTACATGTTACACATGTAATTTTATATGAATATACAGTTAAAGTTTAACCATCAATGCTTATATCTACTTACTGTATTGGCGATTCCTCAATCTGGGTATTCCACTTTTAGTTTTTTTTTTCTTGGTATGGTTTTCATCCACTATTATAAGAAGTAGAAATCTCCACTCACTCCAATATCTTCCACAACATCTACATTGACATCTACTATTAAACCGACCCACTTCCAGTCCTCCATATCAATCATGCAGCCCCAACTTTGAGCCGGGTTTGATCAATGTTTGTGATGTATAGTGAACCATGCAGTCAGTAAACCTATCAACATTTATTAGCTTTACTGTAGTATATTATACTAAATACAACCTCAAAATTACCTTTTTATCATCCTCATTATAAGATTTCACTACTACACTGTTGTTTTAAATAGTTTCATAATAATTAAGTTTATACAGGTTGTTTCAGAACTATGGGATCAAACTTCTGGGGGTTCTTCAGTGCAACAGAAGAATCCATTTGAGTATAGGAACCCATGTCCGGAAATGCGTCACTACACCACTACGGCCCTAAGACACGTTAAAATTTATACAAAACATTAATTACCTAAATAGGATCTGCTGCATTTATTTTTACCTTTTGTACATGATACCATAATAACAATTGTTTAAATTTAACGCTTATCAATGTCAATTCTCAATGTCATGTTGAAAAATTTTATAGCTTACAATTTTTAAACATTTATTGCTAATGGAAAACTTTACCAATCAAGAATTGACGGATATGCATTTGGCATACGGAGCAACAAACTGCAATGCACGAGCAGCATCGCGGTTGTATCATGAACGTTATCTCGAACGACAGCATCCTGAATACAAAAAGTTTATTGCGGTTCATCGGCGGCTCGCTGAGATAGGCATGTTTAAGACTAAGATGCATGATACTGGTGTTGCTCGAACCGTAAGAACCGTCGAATTTAAAGAAGAGGTGCTTCAGCGAGTTGCCGATGAACCATCAAATAGCACACGTGACGTCGCTAAAAATATGAATACGAGTAACGGTTCTGTCTGGCGGGTACTACACGAGCAACAATTCCATCCTTACAACTTCCAGAAAGTTCAAGGTATGACTGCAGCCGATTATCATCCTAGAGTTCAATTTTGTCGATGGCTTCTGGATCACATTATTGCACAACTAAATTTTTTACGATATATTTTGTGGACCGATGAAGCCTCTTTCACAAAAGACGGTATTTTTAATAATAGGAATAGCCATGTTTGGGACGAAGAAAATCCTTATGCAATTTTTCCGAGAAAACATCAGAATCGTTGGTCTGTCAACGTATGGGCAAGCATGTTGATGATTATTTAATTGGGTCATACCGGTAGAACCGGAACGGTTAACAGGACCTATTTATCTGCGTTTCTTGGAGGAAGCTCTCCCAGAAGTCCTTGAAAATGTTCCACTAAACGTTAGACAGCAAATGTGGTTTCATCATGATGGAGCGCCGGCTCACTTTGCTGTACAAGTACGTGAGTATTTGGCTCAGCGATTTCGGCACCGTTGGATTGCCAGAGGTGGAGCAGTTTCTTGGCCTCCTAGGTCACCCGATTTAACGTCGCTCGATTTTTTCTTGTGGGGACATGTAAAGTCTTTAGTCTACGCAACTCTAGTAGAATCAGAGCTAGACTTAATTGGACGAATAATAGCAGCATTTGAAATCATTCTAAACGAGGATCAAATTTTTTAGTGTAGTCCGCCGAAATCATGTGTGGCGTTTAAATCGGTGTATTGAGGTTGGAGGAAGACATTTTGAACAATTGTTGTAATGGTGTCACATTCAAAAGGTAAAAATAAATGCATCAGATCCTATTTAGGTAATTAATATTTTTTCTAAATTTAAACGCTTCTTAGGGCCGTAGTGGCGTAGTGACACATTTCGGGACATAGGTTCCGATACTCAAATGGATTCTACTGTTGCAATGAACAACCCTTAGAAGTTTGATCATATAGTTCTGAAACACCCTGTACTAGTAATAAACTGTATAGATCTCCTTGTAAACTGTATAAATAGGCCTATTTCGAAAGTACTCACTCGAACTTTTAGCCCCAAATAACAGAATATGAGATTTTACCATTGATATAGAAATTTACACACACTATATTTAGGAAGAGCAACATTACTTGTTTTTAAAGTATTAAGTTTGATTACTAACTTTTCTTTTAACATAGATTCATGAATGCATCTCAGAACTAAAGCTTTTCTTACACCATAACACATAGTACATAATATTAAGGGTCAATATAATTGGTTGTATTTATAAATTTCCTTGTCTGTTCTTCCTTGTGAGGTTTTTTTCGTAATTTCCTGTCTACTTGGTCATCGCGATTTTCTTATCCTTCTGGGATAAAACAGGTTGCACTTATATTTTATTGAATCCACGCCACTCTACCAAAGTGGTTAGTGCTAGTCGGCTCCTCTTTGAGAAGATCCTCTAAGCCGTCACCTCTATAGTAAGTCTCCCTCCTCTCTTCCTCTGTCCATTGGTTCCCTTGTACCTATTTTGTAACCCTCACTTCCCATACTTATACCCTCCTTTTCTCCCTTTTCCTTCCTGTTATTACCCATCCGTCCATCCAAATTTCGTTTAGTCTATCCAAGTAAATAAGTAATTAAATACTTCTGTCAATATATATGTAAAAAATTACTGCCTTGGTTTACAAATTTGATAGTTACTAAGTAAGTTAAGTAAGGTGGAAATAGAATCAATCCTGCTATTAAAAGCAGCTGTTTTGATATGTGTGTCTGTTATATCACCAATAACTATTTCAATTATTTGACTATCACTTAAATTAAAATTTAAAGAATTTAACAAAGATATTTTTTTTCTAGCGTACTCACAATATTCTGTTGCTTGGTCGCTTCTGTATATACTAGCCTTACGTAACCGCTCGCTGAGATTCCTCTTCACAGGATAGAGCTGACAAAGCTCGGCTCGGAAACTAGCCCAAATTTTATTTGGTGGATGCCAGTTGTCATGCCAATCCTTTGCGTCACTTTTAAGACTCCCGCGGCTCTGCAAAGCTGTTCAAAATCACACCACTTAAACGTGGCCGCCAAAGTCTCTTTATCATCACACCAACTAATCGCTCCCGCATCACTTTTTGACGGGTCAAAAGCTGGAATATTAATTGGCGCTGATGCTGCTGGCACCACCGGCGCAGCTTGTTGAGGTTGTTGCTGAATTCTACGAAAAACAGCAGTTTAAACACTGGTTAATTCCGCCATTTTGATACAATTTAGCTCTAAAGTATCAACGCGCACACCCGAAATAGGTCAGGTTGCACTATATTTCTTCTCTGGTTCTTTTAGTGAGTTAATCCCACTTCTGATGTAAGAAATTACTGCCTTTTTGAAGAAATCAAACACTCAATAACTTATAATACGTTTAATCTTCATCGTGTTTCATACAAGACTGCCTATCACTAAAAAACATCACCCGATACCTACCATTAATAATATCGCTATTTCGAGCGTTTTTGCTTACAATTCCAAAAGGATTAAATGAAATATTTTACCTGACTCACCATGCTCTGGCGGTCTGGACTTGATAATTTAAGAAAAAGCTCACATATATATATGTATAATTCTGTCAAATACAATCTGCTTTTATATTATTAACATTTCTATTACTATAGTTAAATATTTTATTTTTTTGTAGGTCCCAAAAACACATCAAAATATTTACTTAATTCCATCTTGAGGCTTTACGATAACGAGCCCACTGATGGTTATTCCCCGTATACAACTAAAATTGCCAAGTTGTACCATCATAGTTTTTTGCTTAGACTAATTGTAAGACTTGGCCTAAAGTGTTTTTTGGATAATTTTGTCACTCCTCTGGTAGAAGCTGTAGGAGGTAAAATTAAATCAAAGTTAAATGATGTTTATAAAACTGTTTTATCTATTAAGGTTACAAAGATTATGATCAATCAGATTTTTGCCTGCATACTCATACGGAAAAAGTGACGAGAAAAACCTCACATCTTAAAAATATGGACGCTGATAGTAATCAGGTCTCTTTAAGTGACGAATCGAGCCCATCTAGTGAAAAACCTTTAAAAGCACCCAAAATTGAGCTTGAACAGATTAAGGATGAAGAATTATTTGATCTGGGTAACTTCTATTTCCTTATTTGTTACACTCTATTAATGATATTAATTTTAGAAGAGGATAAAGAATCAGAAATGAAATTTAAAAGTTTGATAGAACATCTAGAGTTAAACGTGGCATCGGATCTTCCTTTTAATATTTCAGCTGCTGAAGAAGCCTTGGATGCGACTTTGCCAGAAAATTTAGAAGAATTCAATGCCTTAGAGGTGACATTTTATTTTACATTAATTTTATTTATTTTTAATTAATTCTTCCAGGAAGATGCATTAAACTTTATTGAGGATCAAGAAGATAATAGTTCAAATGCAGTAATCTCCCCTACCATTCCTATACCGATCAGTAGTCATAATAATGTCATTAATATCAGTAAGTATTTTCTAAGTTTAAATTAAAGCATATCTAATGGTTTTTTATTATAATATAGGCTGTGAAATAGGAAGTAGAAAGTCGGAATCAGACAGCTCGATTGATAAGAAATTCCCCGAATCTCAAAATTATTTATATTTGGATAGTCCAAATTCAAGTTCGGATGTTACAAAACTCTCATCCTCTGTTACTTCTAATACAATGAGTTCCAGGAGTAAAAAAAATAATACGAAAATTTCTGAAATGAGTGTCGATTCAATTATTTGGCTTTCACATAGGTAAGTTCATTGAATTCTAATTATGTTTTATGATACTCCCGTTTTCTTAGTGCCTTAAAAGAAATTACTGTAGAAAAGTGTTTTCATTAAAAAAAAAAGAGCTGCAGAAATTATTGACGGAAAATTAAGTCTGGAAATATATGTATTGTATTAATAATATACTCCACCAAGAAAATATTGCATCACCATTAAAAATATAAAATCTGCCTGGAAAAAATATTTCTTTAAATTCGTTTCACTGTATCGAGTAACCTCGATAGCTCTATCATGAAATTGAGGTGTCTACACGTATAAGGTAATTGGGGGGAAGACGCGTAATATTTTTTTAAAAATACAAAAAAAAACTACTTTATTCAAAAGTTACAAAAACTGGGTATTCTATTACAAATACAATAAACAAATGATGAAACACCAAAAAGTGTTTATTTTTTTTAAAGTAAACGTAAAAGTTAGAAAAACATTGATAGCTGTCATTTTGGCAACTTACACCAACTAAGGGGTAAGATGACAAATTTGGGGATGTGATGCCATAGGTAGAATACATTGTATTAACCATCATACCCCAGCTAAAATGCCATCTTATACCGAGGTTAACGTTTTTATTGTTTTATTTACTGATTTTTGCGCAAGGATCGCACATATTCGGCCCCGAAGCGTAGGTTTTTTTTTATTATTATTATTTCTTTATTGCTTTCAAGATCTAATTTAAATAGACAATAGCAACATCACAAAACGAACAAAATTAAAATTTGATAACATCTACACAGTACATACTGCTAATAAAAATAGTAAGAACAAAAAGATAATGTTGGACATAATATTGGGTGCATTACCTTACCACATATATCTCAAGTATTATACATTATGAAAATAAATAAATTAATAAACAAACCCTTAATATTAATCATAATACACATTTAAAATTGTAAATCGAAACTATAGATACACTTGCCCAACAGATACCTTGCAGTGTCTTTCCTAAATTTCATGATATTTTTCTCTTGCCTTAGGGCGAGAGGTAATCTATTATATGTTTTAATAGCAGGAAAGGCAGGAGATCTTTGAAAAAAGGCAGAGTTGGGACACTTAGTTCAGCTCTCCCCCTTGTCACAATAGACATACCCTCAGCATAATGATCTTCATTAGTTTGAAAAAGATGCAGGTGTTTCTTTGCAAAAATAGCTAACATAAGAATGTACAGAGCTGGAACAGTGAGTAGACCAAGCTTAGTAAAATAAGTCCTACAAGACGTTTGTGGTGTGAGTCTGAGCATGCATCTTATGATCCGTTTTTGTGCTATAAAGACTGACACGGCGTCAGTTGAAGATCCCCAAAACATCACACTATAAGTGATTAGAGATTGGACCGATGCATAGTAAATTTGCTTCAGACAATTTAGGGAGAGCTCTTCTCGTAGACGCCTTATTAACGCGCAGAAACTATTTAGTTTTTTGCCAAGAGTGTCTATGTGTGGGACCCATGTAAGACAGGAGTCAATTTGTATACCAAGGAATTTTAAGGAAGCTACCTCTTGAAGAGACTTTTTTTCAAACTTTACAAGTAGGGAATTTTGAGGTAAAGTTTTGGAGAATGTCACTAGCCCGGTTTTATCAGCATTTAGCTTCAGAGCATGATTGTCACACCACTCCTGCATCCTCTCTACCACCTGAGAAGCTCTGACAGATAGTTCCTCAATCAGATGTTCTGACAAGATTATGGAAGTGTCATCAGCATATTGGTTGATAAAACACCCTGGAAAACACTCACTGAGACCATTTACATATAATATGAATAGAACTGGGCCTAGGATTGAACCCTGAGTACTATGTATGTACCATTACCAGAGCCAAGGCAAACTGTTTGTTCCCTCTGATCTAAATAAGAGGCTATAAGTCTGGCACAGTTTCCCCTCAGTCCACAATTTTCAAGGATTGACAGCAGTAGATCATGGTTGATTGTGTCGAATGCTTTCGATAAATCGAAAAAGAGTCCGGCAACTTTTTCTTTTTTGTCAACATTTTCAATCACAAAGGATATAAGCTTGTAAACTGCCAACTGGGTTGAATGATTGGGCCTAAAACCAAACTGGCTATCTAAAAGAATAGTTTGCCTTTTTAAAAAGTTCATAATACGGATATAAATGACTCGCTCAAAGATTTTTGATATTGAAGAAAGGAGAGATATTGGTCGATAGTTTTCTACATCCTGCTCATCACCCTTATTTTTAAAAATTGGAAGAACTTTCGCCTTTTTTAGTTTAGATGGAAAGATTCCCATCTGCAGACAGGCATTTATTATGTGAGCTAGAGGCACATCTATATGGTGGCTAACTTTTTTGAGTATGTTTATTGGTATTTCATCAAGACCAGCAGAGTATTTTTTTGGCAAGGCTGATAGAATATGCTGAACTTCCTTTGAATCTGTGGGAAAGAGGAAAATAGTGGGGATGTGGCTTCCTTTAGGCAATTGACCAGAAATTGAAGGAGTAAGAGATGAAGCATTAAATTTCTTCAAAAATATGTTGGCTATTTCATCCAAATTTTCAATAATTTCATTATTGCTAGAATTTAGGGTGACAGGTTTAGATGACTTTGACTTATTTGAGCATTGTTTGAAAATAGTCCAAGCAGTTTTAGTTTTGTTATTTGAACAAATAATCTTGTTTTCATTTAAAGAAGTTTTATAGTTAGAAATAATTTTTTTATATTCTTTTTTTTCTTTTTTATATTGATTATAAACTGCCTCACTATTTGTTTCCTTGTACCATACATACAGATCTTTAATATGACTAGAATAATTTTTAATTTCAGAGTTTACCCATTTTTTATCAGGATCCTTTATTCTGTGGCTACTTAGAGGAAATGTTACATTAAAATAGTAATAGAATATATTATAAAAGCAATCATATTTTAGATCGAATTCAGTGCAGTTATATACATCTTCCCAGGATTCATGTGTTAAAAGATCATTAAACTTTTTAATGTTGTTTTCTGTGTATGAACGTTTCTTTATAAATACTGGCTTTTAGGCATTTCTATATGGAGTTTCTGACCATAATGATCTGATATATCTGAGAATAATGTATTACTTGTTACCTGACACTTAGCCAAGTTGCTGAAAATATTATCAATTTGACAGCCAAATTGTCCTACCACCCTAGTTTTACCCTTTATGTGTGGTGCTAAACCATAGCTAGCTAATAATTGTTTGGTAAGAGAGGAGTTCTGATCGTTTACTAAAAAATTAATGTTAAAATCTCCACAGACTACCAGATACCTGTTGGCCATGTATATAGTGTGAAGCAACTCATCTAAAATGGACAAGAAAGTACTAACATTACCCGAGGGTGATCTGTACAGACAAACAAAATAATAAGACCTATTTAAAATAAGACACTGACAAACGCAAAATTCACACTGTTTTTCAACACAAGTTGTTTTAACAATTAAAGGATGGAAAACTGAATTTGTTTTTGCAAGGATGGCAGTTCCTCCTCCTCTAAACTCAGTTCGAGATGAATAACAAATTGGTCGATAGTCCATTAGGGCCAAAGACTGTATATCATTGCCCTGTAGCCAATGCTCAGAGATACAAAAAATATCAGGCTCTTCTTTGGCCAAAAGCACTTCTAATTGAAGTGATTTATTATTTATGCTCCGAACATTCAGGTTCAATAAGTATATACTGTCCCCGTTTGGACCATCTGGCAATTTCTTGCTATCCTTTGAGTTTTTTAAGTTTATGGTGATTTGTTTACTTTTTGGTTTGGAGGATGTACAAATATCAGGTACTAACTTGTGATCAATTGACTTTGACGTTTGTCTAAAAAATTTCGCCCAAGAGAAAAATCAAACCTTTGAAAGCTCACCCCTTCTGGCCAGAATGACTCCCCATAAACAATATCTTTTACATCTGGGTGTACACCCACCATAAAACAATTAAATGTGGCATTCATGTTCTTTGCTTGGCACTGCTTAACCACAATGTCTTCAGAATTTAAATTACTTTTTTTAGAAACATAATCGTGAACTATATTTTCTGTTATTGTGTTTTTTACCCGTGTAATGAACAGCCAGATTTTTTTGTTTTTGTTAGGTATTTTGTCCGCCTCAAACTCCCCAAACTCATTATTTGTACCAACCTTCCTTTGGCTTTTTTTCCTTTTTAATAAATCATTCCAATTTTTATTTTGATGGGGTTTGTTTTTATCAATATTTGAAGGGTCCGGAGCGAGGTTAAGTTTGCGGTTCCATCCTCTCTTTGTTTGCGATCGAAAGGCCTCGGCTTCATCGGCGCCGTCGCCCGCTCGGTCATTGTCGATGTTCGTCGCCGTTCCTACTACAGTGGCGTAGTTTGCTGGTGCGCTTGAATTAGCGGTCGTGTTCGTTTTATTGGAAGGTGCAGGTTCGATTAAGTGCTGTTGCTCTGCTGTAGTTTCGTTCGGCAGGATTGGCAGCATTGCTTCTTCAACAGCTGATGTTTTGTTGTTGTTTACTTTGTCGTCGAGTAATGAGATTTTTTTAAGGATTGATTTTTGCATGGTTTCCATCCTCTTGTAAACCTCTGCAAAGGAATTGTGGTTTGTTTCATTTTCCAGCATAGTAACCCTCTTCTTCAAGGTAATTATTTCTAATTCTTTTTCTAAGACGGCTTGACGTAACTCGTCTTCCCGCGCTTTTTTTGAGCAGCCACTACATAGAATTAGTAATTTGCTGCCACTTGCTACTTGGCCTGTTATTCGTAGGGCACAAGATTGGTGGAAGCAGGCCGCACAATTTGCACACTTTACGCCTACTTTATCAACGCCCGACTTGCAATATTTGCACTTTTTAGTTTCAGCTACTGTCTGCACATCTGAATTTGTCGCCATCTTGACATACTGCCTCCTCATATACTTTCATGTCATCGCTGTCACTGTCAGGTTCATCAGAGCTATGGTCTGAGACACTATTTTCATCTCCACTGATTTCTTCACTACTGCTGTTGTGTAGTACTTTCTTCTTTTTTTTGTTACCTTTTTTATAAAGTTTTTTCTCTAATTTACTTGCCTTCCCTTGTTGCTTCTTTTGTTTTCCTTCAATTTTTTGGCGTTTTTTTTGGTGGTATTCAGGAGAAGTAAGGACTTCTGCGTGTTGTTTTCTAACGTTTGATCTACTAGGACCAGCTATGGATGGAATTGGAGCAATATCATCAAAATTTACAACAGCTACGACGCCGCTATGTTCGTTAGAGTTTTTTTGCATCGACATGTACCACTTCTTCCTGTGGATTTCCAGTTTGGTGTTCAGCTAAAGCATATGCATAGTGCGGAATTGCATCTTTGGAGCATGGATAAATTTTACAAGCCCGAAATCCAGAAACACCATTCTGAACCGTTGCGGCTTGAGACCACGCTTGGTTTAATAGTTCCCCAAACTGATACCTGTAAAGGACAAGAAACAAAGAAATCTCTTTCAGACTTATTTACTTAATCCAAATTACCTGGTTATTCAACGTCCTGGATGATTTTTTATCCACTGATTACATGCGCTATTCCAGTAGGTCTTTAAAGGTTTGAAAAATGAACGGTCTAGAGGCTGAGGCCAGTGAGTCGTGTGACTTGGTAAACGAACAACAGCAATTTCATTTTATGCCAAAAAGTCCAAAAGATCCACGTCATTACAATGCGAAGCATGGCCATCTAATATCAGTACTGCAGGGCCTGGTCCCTTACGAGGCAAAAAATGGTCTTTAATCCATGATGAGAAGATACTGGTTTTCACATAGGCGGACTCTGGAGACATCACTACTACCGACCCAGGAGGCATGTTATCTTCAAACTCCTTTTTTTTGTTTTTGCCTTTAAATACTACGTAGGGAGGCAAAAAGCTACCTCTGCGTTACAACAAGCGAAGACGTTAACTGTTTCTTCTTCTTCTGAGCTTGTGACCGACTGTACATCTCAAGCTCCTTTTGTGGCCACGACTTTGGTAGGTTTGTTGCATAATTGCAAGCCACTCTCGTCCATATTGAAAATTTGTGCCGGTTTATCAAACAAATTGAGCGTCGTAAATGTATCGTTTAATATTTGGAAGTATGGATCTACTTCTGCGGCAGACATACCAAGTGAACGTGCAATTGAACGACCTTGAGCTACTCTCATGGTTAGGGTTGGGTGTCGTTTTAAAAAAGTTTAAACCAATCGTAGCCTGCTAATTCTTTTTCTTGGTTAAATCGACATTTTAACCCATTCCTTTGGGCAAAGGTAAAAGCAAGGTGTCTTACGTCTCTTGAAGTTGGAGCATAGCCAATTTGTTCTAAACGTTTTATATAAGAAACCAGTTTAAGTTCATTTTCAATACCTAACGACGCGGTTGGTCCAAGACTTCCCTTTTCAAGATTTTTATTCTTTATACGTCTCATCAAGGTTCGTAAAGGGATTCTATATTCTTTAGCAATCGCATTTGCACTCTGAGTTGGCTGCTGACGTAAAGCATTTGCAGCTGCTCTAAGGTCTTCTTCAGTCCATTCGCCTCTAGTTGATTTTCTGACGTAAGTTCGTGGCATTTTACTTAAAATAAACAAGATAAACTAAGAAACTATTTAATTAGACCTACTGAAAGGAAATCAATAACCATAATACACAAACATGAGAAAAAACAAGTCTTTAAATTTACAGTGCATTGTAGATAAGGCATCTTATCCCACACGGATCTTGGCATTTTATCCCAATCCTTAGGTGTAAGATGCCAAAGCCCCAAATCACAATAGTAAAATCCTTTTTTTCTTTTAAAATATCACAGGAGTATTCTAATGAATGCCAACAACCTACATAATTTACATTAGCACAAATCAAAAACATTTAACACTGTATATCACATAATTAATTTCTATCGTAAAAAACTTACCGGCATAAAAAAACACAAAATCACCTTATGGAACTGTTCGGTGCACTGAAGCGATTCGAAAACTAAGAAGTTCGGAAATAATAAACACAACAACAACGTGGCCGTGTATGTGGCGCGATCTGTTGAGTTTTGTCCAAAATACTTAGATTAGGTATCTTCCCCCCAATTACCTTACAAAAATATCACGATAGTAACTACTAACAAGATGGTCGACACAGAGTTAATTGCTGCTCTAGCTACTGTTGTTGACATAATTTTAAAAAAACGCAGAAAAAATAAAAAAGCTAAAAAGATAAGGTTGAGAAAATGGATAGACAGGAGAAATACACTTGGTGGGGCAACAGGTTTCTGCAGCATGGTCCTCCTATGCTCTGTTTTTAAAATCAAGACATCGAGAGAGCTTTTTTTCCATAAACATAGTAACATTTCATATTGTTCCAAAAAATATATTATGTCAAATTGCCTACAGCTCATTCTTACTTTCTTTGCAGTTTTTATAATTATTTTTAATATTTATTACAAAAGTCACATGCCACGTAAAATTTTTAACTGCAAATGAATTTGGTGTATTTGGACAACATGTTTCTGCTCAACTCAAGCTTCTTCCATTAAAAGATGCAATAATACTACAAGGTGTTTTTGAAAGTAGTAGACAATGGTAATGTAGAAACAGGTAGTCGGACTGACATTGTCTTTGTTTTCGTACAACACGACGTTTCGCAAAAGCAATGACACGTCACTTCCGTGCTTGAACCAAGCTTCCGCTCGGAGGAGTGATCTAACTTTTGGAGGTCTGCCTATGGGATCATCGCTGTCTCCGGTGGTAGCCAACATATATATGGAATGGTTTGAGGAACAGGCAATCAGCACCTCACGACAAAAGCCAAAGATGTGGCTGCGATACGTTAATGATACATTTATCATCTGGGATAAAGAGGAAGACAAACTTTAGGGCTTCTTAAACCACCTGAACAACATGGTGCCAAGTATCAAATTCACCATGGAGACGGAGAAAAATTCGACGCTGCCATTCTTAGATGTTCTTTTCACGAATACAAATGGCATTATAAGAACGTCTGTGTATCAAAAACCCACACATACTGGACAATACCTATACTTTGATTCCAATCACTCTGGTTCGACTAAAGTTGGAATCATCAGGTCTCTGTAGAACCGAGCTGTAACCATCTGCAAGCAGTTCGCATCTAGCAGACGTTCTCTTCACGAATCATCATAATTAACGCCTCATTGATCCCATCAATCATATATAAGCCTACAGAATAGGTAATTGCTTTAGTTTACACTTGATAATGGTCAGAGATGCTTACCGACCGAAACGTCGTGTTGTACGAAAACAAAGACAATGTCAGTCCGACTACCTGTTTCTAATACTACAAGGTGATATCCAGAAATTAATAATCTGTTTCGAGATTAGTACAATTTAAACAATACTGTTTCTGGCAATGAAATAGATGTCACCTCTGGTTGCGAAACAGATCGACAACACAATACAGAACAGTTAACTTCGAATTGGGCGGGAGATGATAATTGGGACTGTTAATAATAATATAGATGATTAGTTAAATTTTTCTTAGAATATTCTATTTATGTATTTAATGACTTTCAAAATTATTGTGCGTTAATAATGATTACGTACCTTAACATAATCTTTCAGTACTTCATATATGGCGTCAAAGACACTTGGTAGTACACTTTGGCACTCGGTAAAGAAACTGGAAAGATCCCAGTGAGTCGCCAGTAGCAAGATATCGACAAGCTATTTGAAGTTTTAGCCTTGCTGATAGAGCCCTTCGCATAACAGCACATTCTTTTGTTTTGTATCTTCAGCTAATCTAAAAAAATTGGTTTTTAAAAAATAGAATTTACAATTGTTATACCAGTTCAAAATTTAGTTACCTTATTTGCTAACGTATTAAACATTTTATTATTCATGCGTAAAAAGTTAAAAAAGCTTTTGGGATCTTCTACAGCAAGTTCTTTTAAAAGTGTTACAGAAGCACCAAGAGTACTTCTCCTGCCTATCCAATTTCTCGCCCATATCTCTTTAGCTTTTTTATTTTTTCTGCTTTGTTTTTTAATTATTTCAACAGCATCTATCGCAGCAATTAACTCTGTGTATATGTGTAGTCAGCTCAATTTCATGATAGAACTATCCAGGTTACTATCATGAGAGCACTTTCACGAGAGTACTATCACCGTGAAAACGAGGCTTTATGCCGAACTTTCTAGGCAAGCAAGAGAGTACGAAAGTGCTATCGCGACAGCATGATAGCTGCTATCGGGTTATGTACATCGTGATAGTTCATGTGACAGTCATTATTACGATAACAATTATCGCGAAAACTCACCGTGAAAACGAGGCTTTACATTACTACCTTTTGGTCAAGATAACATTCGTATACAACATTACTGAACAAGTTCTTGTGTTAAAAATAGTAGATACGTAAACTATTTTATTAATTTTGTGTTTTGCCAAACGTGTTCCATTAAATCATAAATTCCATAGAAAATAAATAATATTGATCGTCTTGCAAAAACAAATCCTCTGATGAAATGGCTCTCATCTATCCACGGTATCTCGAGTGAAGTACCGGGAAACAGGAAGGCACAATAGACGTAGGTTGATCAGTACCAGGTCGGCCGCTACGAACTGCCTCCATGGATAATCGTTTTTTGATTCTGCAAGCTCTTCGCCGAAGACATGTGACTGCAACTCAGTTCCAATATGAGCTAACTGCCACTCGAAATATATGGATATCATCAGAAACCGTAAGACACATGCTGAGGCAATCTTTACTTAAATCTTGAAGGGCCAGAGTACCTTTCACTGCTGATTTTCTTACTAAGGAGTATCAGGTAGAAATAGTTAGCATTCGAAACAGAGTACTTAAATTAAAATATAAATGATTGGCGTAATGTGCTCTCCTCAGATCAACGAATACCTTTTTAGAGATGTTAGCGCTATTTTCAGTAAAAGATAAGACTTCCAACTAATTTCGGGGGAGGGTCTATTATGCTTTGGAGAGAAATATCTTGAAGGGGACACACAGAATTTGCACGGCTTGATGGGGGTTCTTTAACTGCCGACAATATGTCTGTACAGGGTGCGGCAGTCAAACCTGCAATTTTAGAATAAGCGCGTGAGAGAAAAAAAATGAGGGGGGTGAGTTGTCAGCGGTACTGTTGTCTTCCCCCGTTAAAAATTTTTCAGTTGCCATGGAACAGTGGTCTAAGCACGAGCGCTCCTTCGCTGTAAAAGCATTTTATCAAAGCGGAAGTTATACAGCCGCTCAACGCCGCTTGCGTGTTGATTTCCAAATTAATCGTAACCGGTCCGCGCCTTCTGTTAACTCAATAAAGTTATTGCTAAAAAAATTGAAAACATCGGTGAAACGAGAAATAGAAGAGGTGGCAGTGCGAGATCAGCGAGAACTCCTGCGAATATTGAACGCGCAAGAATCTCTATGACAAGAAGTCCGCGGACATCAGCGCGTAAACACAGTACTGGGCTTAGAATTTCAGACAGGAGTCTCCGAAGGATCCTAATGTTAGATTTACACTATCACCCCTACAAAATTCAAGTGGTTCAGGCTCTAAATGTAAACGATTTCGCTCTTCGACGGCACTTTTATGAAACGCTTTGAGAAATGAATGACCGGTAGATATCAAAAAACGATATTAAAGAATGGAACTATCTAGAGGTTCAACCGGGGTAGTTGAACGAATGATAAGTATCAGTAGCAGGAACAGCCTAGTGCCCAATGAGTCAAAAACTGCAATGATATTTTTTAGTTTTACCGATTTGAATAAAAGCTTGCTTGTTAAAATGCATAACAAAACCATAGAACAAAATAAGGTTGTCAAGTACTTAGGAATATTAATCGATGAACATCTTAGTTGGTCTTATCATGTAGATATGGTTTTAAAAAATTATCAATTTATGCCTATGTGATCTGGCAGTTAGGTAATAAAATCGATATTGGCCTGATACTTCTTTATTATTATGGTTATGTCCAGTCATGTTTGTCATATGGCATAATGTGTTGGGGTAACTGTTCTAGAAGTGGTGAAGTTATTACGGCCCAGAAAAAAATAATTAGAACTATTTTATTAAAGCCTTATACATTTTCTTGTGGAACACTCTTTCCAGGCTTGAAAATTATGCCATTTCCTTGCCTATTTATTTTCAACTCGGTCATGCATATAAAGCTTAACCTGTCTGATTATTCTTTGTCTAGAGGTACCCACTATGAACTCAGGGTTAACTTAAATTAGGATATACCCAAACATAAATTAACCAAAGTGGCAAACAGCCCAGTAGTTTTACCAATTAAATTATACAATAATCTTCACATTGAAATAAAAAAAATTGAGAAGGTTAATAATTTCAAAGCTTCATTGAAAAGAATTTTAATTAAAAATTCCTTTTATACGATAACAGAATATTTCAATTGCAGCGTCTCATCCTTACTCCCATAATTCGTATTTGTTTGTTTGTTAAAAGCTGTAGTTTTCTTATATTCTTAGTCTTTAGTTAATTGTAGATTTTTTATTGTTTTTTCCTAAGGCCTTTTAAAAGTTGTATGTTTAGGTCTTATAATTTTATTTTTTGACATTATCCGATACTTATTTGTATGAGTCTATGGAAATAAATATTTGAGTATTGAGTATTGAAATGATGGAAGAAAACGACGAACTTCACACGTTGCTCTGGACGAGCGACGAGGCGTATTTCAATCTCTCCGGCTTCGTTAACAAGCAAAATTTTAGATATTCGAGCGATGAAAACCCTCAAGAAATCCATCAAAAACCTCTCCATTCGGCCAAGGCAACAGATTGTTGTGCAATGTCCTCAACAAGAATCATAGGCCCATTCTTTTTTAAAATGAAAGGGGACAAGCTGTTACCGTAAATGCGGAGCGCTACTCGGAAATGTTACGAACATTACAACATGGACTGAAAGATGAACCGTTATTTCAACAAGATGGAGCCATAAGCCACGCGGCCCGTGTGAGCACGAATCTCTTTAACGAAGTTTTCCCAAACCGAGTAATATCCCAGAACGGATTCGTTCCTTGGCCCCCCGTTCACCTGACCTTACTGCTTGTGATTTTTTCTTGTGGGGCTACCTAAAAAGCAAGGTTTTCGAAGAACCCCGGCCCCGTACTCTTGAAGAACTGAAGGCGAGAATCTGTCAGGAAATCGAAAGAATCCCTCGGCAGATGCCCGTAATGTTATGAACAATTTTAGAGGTCGCCTTCAAGAATGCATCAATCGAAATGAAAGACATCTTAGTAATGTTATTTTTAAATAATTAATGTTTCTTAAATGCTTTTTAAACGTAAATTAACATGGTATCCATAAAAATTTTAAAAATCAACCAGACTGTGTTTTTTACACAGCTATTTCAAAAATGAAGGTTTGACTGTCGCACTCTTTATTTTGGAACAACGTGTTGTGCCATGCCCCATTTATTAGTAACGATTTTCTCCTAATACATGAAAGAGCACTCCCCGACGTATCTAGAACAGGTACTGAGTATTTTGAAGAGGTCGATATCAGAGTTTTAGACTGGCCGGCATGCAGCCCAGATTTAAATCCGTTAGAGCACTTTTGGGACCTGCTCTACAGAAGGGTGAGATTTGGAAACGTTCACCCAGGGGCCGTATTTTTGAAACCATGCGAGAATCTTCGAATTCGAACAAAGTCGAGCGGCAAAATTCGCACTCGAATTGAAAAGTGCATTTTTGAACAGCATTCGAAATTTCATTCGCATACGAACATGAAATGTAGTGGCAACGTAGCAAAGTCAAGTGCTATTGGAGGCCATGTCAAATGGGATGAAGACGATAAAGATTTTTTAACCCAACCTGAAATTTAAGTTTAAAAAAAAATCAGGGAATTTTGAGGTTTTTTTCATGGCGTTTCTTGGGTTTTTTGAATTGCCTTTTTTTAAGATGGGTTCAAAAAATAAAAAATATTGCGGTTTTGTATCGAGCGAGCAAAAGAAAGAACTAATTTTATTTATGGAAGAGCACTCGGAATTAAAGTCGGACAAATTCACCCAAGATTTTTCAGCTAAAATTGCACAAGCCTTGTGGATAAAAGTAGCGGAGGGATTACATAGTCTCTGGAGCACATAAAGAGCACATTAATTCCGTCGTAATAGGCTTGCTTAATCTACACCTATAATTTAATAAATTGAGCATCTGAATACATTTCAAATGGGTCAAGAAATGAAGACTAAATCCTATTGCTTCTATCTGCCAGAGTTTCAGTCTCTTTCAGTGCATCAACGACGTTTCTTTGCACAAGATTGTTTAATCTTGCCGTTTTGATTTTTGGTATTTTTTTCCATAAACAAAAAAAACACTACGAAACTACTTAGCGAACTCACACAAATTAAAAAAAAAAACAAAGCTAGTTTAAAATTAAGACAAGTGGCAGATTCAAATTTAAAATCGCACACGAACTTTGAAATTCGAATAGTATATACCCATTCGAGATACCGCATGGGAAAAAGTTCGCATACGAAGCGGTCGAAAAAAATACCAATATCGATTTTTCGTGCGAAATCCTCTAATTTCGTATGCGAATCAAATTCGAATGGTTTCAAAAATACGGCCCCAGGTAATCTTGAAGATTAGCTACGGTTATTAAATGCAGAATTAGGGACAATGATTGAAAACGTCTTTTATATTCATGGACAGTCGCTCTTCCATAATCGTTACAATATCCGTAAATAAACAAAAAATTCTTTACACTCATTTGAAAATAGTAACATTTTTTCCATTCACATTAAATTGTTAATTATTTTTGACAAGTTGTCAAAAATAGATAAAGCAACAACAGTGAATATAACTAAAAACGCAAATAAATAAAATGTAATGAAATAGGAGCAAAGAAAGATTTAAAAAGAATTAAATAATATTTTCTTTACGATTTGAAGAAGTTTTACAAACAGTTTAGACATATGGTACATACTAACAAATGGAATCATTGTTTCATATGCAGATGATACTGCATTACTTTTTAATGGTTCGAGTTGGGATCAAACAAAACAGTATGCTATAGAAAGCCTAAATAAAAAAAGAATTGGTTGTAAACTTATAAATTAAGCCTAAATGTAGCCAAAACAAATTACATTACTTTTTCTCTTACTGGGGTAAACAGACCGAATTATTCATGTTTTTCAATTGAAAATAGTTATGAAATGAAAATGAATATAAAATGAAAAAGATAGCTATGAAAAAGTTTCACAGACTAAATACCTTGGAATATTCGTTGATCAAAATCTTAAATGGCATATACATACTGAATATATGGCAAATAGACTTAAAAAGTTAATTTACAAATTTTATATTATCAGAACATTTTTAAATTCAAAAGAATTTAAAAATGTTCTGATAATAGAAAGAATTATTATCATTTGTAAATCCTTAACTCAGTAAATTTTGAGATATGGTATTTTGGTATGAGGAGGCTTATACAATAATGCATTGCATAAATTAAATATTGTATAACATAAGTATATTTTAAAAAATATATACAACAAGGCAAAACTTTACCCCACATAATATCTATTTACTGAAAAACAAACCACCAACATAAGAACTTTATATACAGGGTGTTTTTTATATATTGCGACAAAATTCAGGAACGTAACTACCCCTTATACCCCTGTAGAAACCCCTGTAACTTAAATACCCCTGCAGATATTTGTCCAAAGATTGGTATGCAGGGTCTGCGTATCCGGAGCCATTTACCAATATACTTTTAACATTTTTATGTTCTCCAGTGGCGTGTGTGCGGGTTTTCCGCTGAATACTTTTATAATGAAGAATTGTACGCCACTGGTTTTTCTTGTATTAAAAATATTTTTAAATTCCCCGTTTTATTTGCAACATTTTTGATCCTTAGACTTTGTACGTTAGATGCACGGTTTTCGCACAAAAAATTAAAAACTATAGGACATGATGCTCAGATTTGATTAGACTTTCTTTATTCTAGTAATTATTCGTTTTTTTTAGTTTATTTTATAAATAATAATATCAATAAAATATCAATTTTAATAATAAATAATAAAATTGTAATTGAGAATTTAAAACTTTTGCTTCTACAATCTTTAATTTAAAATACAAGTTTTTAAGTGGTAAAAAAATATTTCATTTTTTATTATTTATTTAAGTAATATTATTATTTTTACAAAAGTCGTTCAAAGTATGCTCATCCAACATCAATACAAGCATCTAATCGACGTCGCATTGATTGGCGGACACGTTCAAAAAATCCTGGTGTCTGCCGAATTATGTCAAAAGACGTTATAATGCGATTACGCAATTCCTGCACATTGTCAATTGGATTTCTATAAACCAGTGATTTAAGGTGGCCCCACAAAAAAAAATCCAGCGGATTTAAAACGGGAGACCGTGGGGGCCAAGGGTGAATACTTTCCTGACCTATCCAACGATTTGGATACGTAATATCCAAATACTGCCGAGCCACTAAACTGAAATGGGCTGGAGCACCGTCATGTAAAAAGAACATTTCCTGTCTCAGCTGAATGGCGACATCTTCTAGCATCGCTGGTAATTCATTTTCAAAAAATTCTTGATACACTTTTCCAATCAACCTTGCTGGTAAAAAAAATGTACCGATGAAAAAGTTTTCAATAATGCCGACCCATACATTAAGTGAAAACTGGTGCTAATGACGGTTTTCTGCCACAGCATGTGGGTTCTCATAATGCCATATGTGGTTATTGTGGAAGTTCATAATTGCGTGGCTGGAGAAATTAGCCTCATCGGTGAAAAATATTTTTCTTATAAACGGTGCATCTTGCCTTATGCGTTCTTGCATCCAACGATACAAAGCCGTTTTTTTCGGAAAATCGCCTGGCAAAAGTGCCTGCACCCGCTGAATATGATACGGGTATAAAAGGTTTCTTTTAAAAATATTCCAAACTGTAAAGTTACTAATGGGTACCGTCTGAGCAATTTTCCTAGTGCTTGTCGTGGGATCTTTCTCGAATTCATTGAGCACCTGTTCTTCAATTTGAGGAGTAACTGTTTGGGGATGTCCGTTTTCAGCGGTGAGTTTTTTAAAGCTGCCGATTTCACTTAGACGTTGGTGTAAACGCGTAAACATGGAATGATGAGGAATAACATGATTCGGGTAACGTTCAGCATAAATATGCAAGGCTTCTCGTGCGTTTCCGTTAGCCAGTCCATAAATGAAGTGCATATCGCATATTTCATTATTTGTGTAATTGTTAGCCATTTTTTTAACAAATTAATCTTGTCAACGGGCGGACAGTGACTATGATTTAAAATTTAAAATATCACAAAATCTTACAAATATCAACTTTATCGTGGGCAGAGGAAGAATGTCGTAAGAAGATTAAACTCTTAAACAAGAATGTGATTATCGTTGCGGCGGCGTTGTCCGTAGTTACGTTAAAAAAAATTATGTTCACAGGCTACTTCGCGATTTTGGAAGCGTGAAATATTAACACGTTACTCATATGTCACTTTTTTTAATATGTTAAATAAAGTGACATATTATGAACTACAATGAAATTTTAAATGAAATTTAAAAAGAAAATTAACTTTTTATAACGATCATAAAAAAATAAATTTTAGCGATCAGTCAAAGTAGAAAAAATGTTGCAAATAAAACGGTGAATTTAAAAATATTTTTTTAATACAAAAAAAACCAGTGGCGTACCATTCTTCTTTATAAAAGTATTCAGCGGAAAACCCGCACACACGCCACTGGAGAACATAAAAATGTTAAAAGTATGTTGGTAAATGGCTCTGGATACACAGACCCTGCATACCAATCTTTGTACAAATATCTACAGGGGTATATAGGTTATCGAAAAAAAAATAATTTTTTTGTTAAAACTTTACTACCCTGTAGCTCAAAATCTAAAAGGTTTAGGACCTATGTTTATAGAAACTTTTTTGTGAATTTTTGTCCAAAGAGCACGTTCCTGAATTTTGTCGCAATATATAAAAAACACCCTGTATAACATCAATTTATTCACACATTCACAACCATGGTATTGCTGAAAACCAAATACATCACAATCATAATACAAGAGCAAGAGCTAGAGGTAACATAATAATACCAAGTAATTTCAAAAGTGTTACCTTAACCTAAAATTTTTAGTTTATCTTGCGCCAAAAATGTATCTGTTCTACCACCTGAGTTAAAAGGAATAAAAAACAAAAAAAAATGTAGCAAACAATGTACAAAGTATGTGCACAACAAATATAATATTTTCTCCTCATTTTTCTAGGAATTTAAGTAGGTGTTGTAATATAGTCTTTTTTCATAATTTGTTTAGTGTTAATAGATTAGGTATTCTAGTATTTAAGGTTATCAAACTTATTTGTTTCTGTAAAAATACCAATCACAAGCGATAACTAACGCACACAGGTGTATATTTTACACCTAGGCGTCCTAGGCGTTATAACAACGTGAATTTGTAATAGTGATCAGGCAAAAAATTCGCAGTTTTTAGTAAATTAGTTAAAAAATCAATAAATGTGGTAGGGTGTCAGGCTTTACCTACTGATCCCTCCAAATAAATAAAAATAAATAAAATAAATATATTAAAATCGAATCTACAGAATGTTTTTTTACGAAGGTAACAAATATTTAAATATTCTAGTCTGACCTTGGAATTAAAAAAAAAAATGAAATTTTTTTTAACTATTAGTTCTACTAGTGAATTATGCTAGCAAAACTTAAAAAAGAAACTACTGACTCTTTTTTTAAGTTTTGCTAGCAGGGAGGCTATTTATTGATGCAAGAATAACAAAACCACCCTGTGTATGCAGGGTGTCCGGAAAGTCAACGATAATACTGAAGAGGCTGATGGAGCAACTCATAAGCACCCAGAAAAACATAAAATGACCTTAGTAAAAAATCGATGGTTTTCGAGATATTCGCACTTTAGCGGAACTCACCAAAATCCTACTCTTGGATCAGATTTTCGATTGTCACGCCTTAAAAATAGATATTTTTTAGAATCTCTTTTTAGCTATGCAACACTGAATAGCCATTTTACTGATCAAAGACAAACATTAAACTAAACGGCCAAAATTTAATAAGAAAAGAATAGATTTCTTAATAAAAATAAAGTATTACTTATCTTTATTTTTTAAACTTTAAATTTGACCGCTCATACTGGACCAAAAAAATTGTACGGCACCTGGCTAATACCTTAAAAACTGTGCTCATTTAATCTACTTTTTAAAATTACCTAAATGTTTTTTTAACAGTTTACTATTATTGTGTTATAGTAAAAAATAACTGTATAAATGTAATAATTCACCTTATGATATCATTGTAAAAAAATTAAACAGATTTTTAAAATGTTTTTATTTAACTTAAAAATTAAAAAAATCAAGAGCGAAGGTAATTCTTATCACCATAGCAATAAACAATAAACATTTTTGGAAGTTAGTTTGTTTACAGTATTCCGTGAACTAACTACTTTTTTGCTTGTATCCTAACGTTTCTGTTACCTTTTGCTTTGGATTTGTTTTTGAGTTCATTTTCCTGTGGACTGTGTTCTTTGAGCTGTTTGTTTTATTGGTTAATCATTTATTATGCCCTTGCCGTGTACCGCCCAAGAATATGCAAACATACATCTCATTTATGGTGAATGCAGAGGAAATGCTCTAGCAGCATCTAATCGTTATCAAGAAAGATATCCGAATTTGGCCCGATATCCTGACTATGGTGTATATATTAATGTTCACCGCTTATATTCCGAAGGCAGAATGCCTCATGCTCCTGTTCGAGATAGAAGACCTCGTGTTGATTATGTTGATCAAGTTTTAGAAGAAATTCAAAATGATCCGACTACTTCGGCACGAGCAATCGAAAGAAGAACAGGGATACCGAAATCGGTAGTAAACGACATCACTAGGCGATTTCAATATCACCCTTATCATGTTCAACGAGTGCAAAGCCTACTGCCTCGAGACTACGAACCACACCTACAATTTTGCCGCAAAATGTTGCAAAAAAATCAAGAGGATCCGAATTTTTAAAATAATATACTGTGGTCGGATGACAGTACATTCAAAAAGGATGACTTTATGAACATGCACAATTTGCACACTTATGCGTTGGAAAATCCTCACTCTATTCGAGAAGAAAGGTCACAGTACCGATTTAAAGTAAACTTGTGTACCGGTATCTTGAACGGACGTGTAATTGGCCCATTTGAATTACCAGAAAATTTGAACGGCAGGCTTATTTAGATTTTTGTCGAAACAATCTACCAATTCTTTTAGAAGATGTTCCTTTGGCCAGTCGCCGAATAATGTGGTTCCAAAATGATGGTTGCCCGGCACATTATGCCCATGAAGTTCGTCGGTATTTAAACCAAACATACCCCAACAGATGGATCGGCCGACTGGGTCCAATTTTATGGCCTCCCGGGTCTCCAGACCTAAACCCCTCGCTTTTTTTTTACTGGGGTTGCATAAAAGAAAAGGTTTATGCAAGACCAATAAATATAATATTGCTGAGTTACGGCAGCGTATAAATGATGCAGCCCAAGATCTTAACGCTGCCAGGAATGCAAGATTGATCAATAGGTCATTTATTAAAAGATGCCACGCCTGCATTCGCGTTGGTGGTAGACAGTTCGAACATATTATTTGATTTTTAAATTTTTTTTAAGTTAAATAAAAATATTTTTTGAACATAACATAATTATAAATTTGTTTTATTTTTTTCATAAGGTACTACATTCTATCACAATAACAGTAAAGCTTATTAGGTAATTTTAAAATTAAATTAAATGAGCGAACTTTTTAAGGTATTAGCCGGGTTGCCGTACAATTTTTCGGTCCAGTATGAGCGGTCAAATTCAAAGTTTAAAAAATAAAAATAAGTAATACTTTATTTTAGAATAGATTTCTTATTTAATTTTTTGGCCGTTTAGTTTAATGTTTGTCTTTGATCAGTAAAATGGCTATTCTGTGTTGCACAGCTAAAAAGAAATTCTAAAAAATATCTATTTTTAAGGCCTGACAATCGAAAATCTGATCCAAGAGTAGGATTTTGGTGACTTCCACTAAAGTGCCAATATCTCGAAAACCATCGATTTTTTACTAAGGTCATTTTATGTTTTTCTGGGTGCTTATGAGTTGCTCCATCAGCCCCTTCAGTATTATCGTTGACTTTCCGGACACCCTTTATATTTACAATAATAAAGTCGTACTGATAAACTTAAGTAATCAATTCTTGAGCACCTTGGTGTTTCCTATAACCGCCTCAAGTATGGACAGTAAGTCATGGATGCAAGTACAGGTGTTAGCTGAGAGGGTACGAATAATAAATCCTTTAAAATTAGAAATTATATTTTAAAGATCCCATTTTAAGAGGTTATCTAATCAGTAATTGCATTTCTAGATTGGGTCCAGTTCTAATGGCCAAATATCTTTCAAGAAATTTGCTCAAAATGCTAACCCTTTGCTACGTGGGAAAGGAAAATTTAATATTTGTAAATACCGAAGAACCTTGTGATACTAATGCCAAATCTAGTGATGTAACTGTGACGTTAAGCAAAGTTGTGGGGGATAAATCCGCAGCTAACGTTTTGGAATGTCTTGCAAATGTTGCAGGTAATATATATAAATTTATATCTTTCAACAGACAATTTCGCAACACTGGTGGCTCAATAAATATATCGTGGATTTAGTTGTTTTGAAAGAATTTGAGTTGAATCTATTTTAACAAACAGCATGACTGCGCTTGACTTTACAGGAACAAAAGAAGGTTTAGACTGAATTTTAAGCAAAGACTAAACTTGTTCAATTGATGAACTGCTGCATATATACAGGGTGTCTCGCATCGTTATGTTCAAATTTTGGGGGCATGAAGTCAACACCTTCTAAAGTACAAGGCCTCACTGCTTACGCGTGACGTCATCCAATCTAGGCCAAAATATCTTAGAAGTATATGATGACATGTAGTATATGACGAAAAAAATGGTATGCCACATGAATTTTTACAACATTTTTAAGGGTTTCCGGTTTAAACAGGGCTGCCAGAACATGAACTGAACCCTTAGTCGCGCCCCATTCGATTTTTTTTTAGGGAAAACAAAATTTCAAACTAAAAACCCAAGAGGTTTATTATAAAAGCTTACAACACCTATGAAATAATTAGGTAGATAATTGGCTCTTACTGCATTATCTTTTAGACACATATACAGGGTGTTTTTTCTATTTGATTGAGTATTGAGACTATTGAGTAATAAAATATGATTCTAAAACATTAAAAAAAAATACAACATTTTTTTAAGAGGAACTGGTTAGCCATTCCATATATCAAAATCCAAATAAATTGCTGTGTAAAATTATGTGTATTATAAAAATAAACAATTTAAGTAAATAATGGGCAAATATCATTGGTAACCAAGTAAAAATAATTTAGGTATTGACGAAGGGTCATTTTTTTGGGCTTTAAAAAGTTATTTTAAATTTTTCACCATAACATTGTATTGGTTGATATGCTATTACTTCGGCTATTACTGTATAGTGCAGTATCGCCCAAAACAAAAAGCAACAACTTAAAGCAACCCAAAGTCACCCTGTATAGCTACTCGACTTATATCAGTCACCATCGGGAAAGTCACCATCAGGAATATTATTAGGGCTAGGTCATTGTTATTGTTATTGGGATTAATCTTGATATTAGATATTGTGCTACATAATCGGCTTAAATACAAATTTTACTTATTTATTAAGAGTCTCTAGTTTCCTTTTCTTTTTTTTACCTAGCCGATTATTATTATTTTTGGCACAATAATTGTTCAAAAATGTATTTGATATGCTGCTAAGAAAAATTTTAGAAACATTGGATTTAATGTGTATTTCGCAGTTCTCAAAGGTTATTTAAAAGCTGGTTTTTAGTTAAATACCTTAAAAATAACTCACAAAGAAATGACTTTTTGTTGTAAATGTCCAAAAAAGTGTCCTCAAATTCATCAATAATTTTTTTAAAAATTATGTAAAGTTTAGAGACAATGTCTACTACTTGCTCACAAGGATATAAAAGAGCACCACGATTTAATGAATTTATTAAATTGTAAGAATCTTCTACAACAAAAGGTTCATTAAGTGTTAAATTCATTTTGCAAATTTCACACTTTATTTTTTTTTAAACAATATAGCAGCAATATCCACTTAAATAGGTTATTACTGGCAAATCAGTTTTAATAGCCTCATTATCGGGTGTATTAATTATAATCTTTGATAATAGATTATCAACTTCCTCGGAGTTAAATGAGGTACCTGCCAATAAAAGGTCGCATTCAGAGAGGTCAAAGAACTGAGTTATATTAATATCTCCATAATTTCGAGACTTTAATGACAATATAGACTGAATTCTTAGTCTCTTCTCCGATTCATATAGTTGGCGAACTGAGATGTTATAATGACCGCCAGCTAATTGTCTATATTTTCCAAAGCGCCCTTCCAGGGGGTCAGTTTGGAATTTGCCAAGTAAGACATAATTCATATCAAGTTCTGTCAAACGTACTGCACTACAACTGTATCTGATTCACTCTCACTTGCCTTTTTCTTTTTACTTTGTACGTCCTTTTTATACTCTTTCTTGTATAAAACTTTCGATATATTTCGCTTTACTTTTGTCACTGTCTTAATATTTGGGATTTCATTTTTTTCTGTTTTGTAAGAAAGCTCTTTTATTTCCGGCGTGCTGGTTAAAATAACACTTTTCTTATTTTACCGTTTATTTTTCCGTTACGATTACCGTGTTCGATTTGAATTTTTCCTGGGCGCAGCCTTTGGGAATCCTCGAAACTCAAATGGCGTAGTAAAGAAACTCTCTGATGTCGACGCTATTTCAAACGTTGAGATTTCCTCATCTAGTCCACATTCCCTAATTTTCGCTGCACTAGATAAATCAGCACTGGAGGTAGCTGCAATGCTTGTTGATGATATATCATTAATAATGGTAGCTTGTATTACCACCATTCCTTTTTGTGTATCGTCGTTTTCTAAATCTCATCATCTCAAATCATCTTTTTGTCTGTCAGTAACCGAGAACGAAATAAAATCAGCTTCCATAAAAATATATTTGTTAAACGGGTAGATTGCTGTAGATTTGAAACCGTTTATAATATTTTCAGGAGTCATAGATTTTGAGTGAGCTATACCGACACATTCTGCAATTTGGTATAATGTCATAGGAACTCCAGGATGGTTAAGAAGCCACGAATCAATTGCATTGTTGTAAAAATTTTTGAATGAAAAAAATACTGACTTATCTAAAGGCTGCATCTTGTTGCTTGTGTGTGGAGGTAGGGTTAAAATGATTATGCCATTCGATTTTGCTTTTTCTGCTTGTATCTCCAAAGACATATGTGTTTCGTGATTGTTATATATTAATAGACATAGATTTTCTTTCGTAGTAGAAGTATACTTAATGAAATGATCTATTACTTGGGTGAAAAGGTCTGCGGTCATCCAGGCACTTGGATTGGTTAGTCCCAACGTTCCTGGTGGTGTTCCATTTAACATGAGGTTATTAGATGTTTTACGTGGAAAAATAATTGCTGGCAGTAGAAATGTTCCATCTGCTCGAATTATTGCACAAGTAGTAGTTAGTAATCCTCTTTCGGCACTTGTGCACTGATTTAACTGCTTAACCTCTTTTTGTGCTACTATTTTATGAGGCCGCTGGACGGTTGTTGTAGCCGTTTTATCTAAATTATATATTCGGATATCTTGAACAACTGATGGGTGTTTTTTATATATTTGCTCTAAATGTGAAAAAAAATCGTTCAACATTAGGTTTCGTAAAAGAAGTAAGCCTCGATAGAGAGCAAGCTTCGGGCCTTCTAATGCTTAAGGATAGATTTCTCCTTATAAAAGCCCGTAACCAATCTTTGCTTGCGCACTTATATTAGTTTTCCAAGATTCTGGCATAGTAATATTGTTTTTAGCAGCCATTTCGTGCGCCAATTGTCTAACTTTTAGGGTATTTAATCCGTATGCCATTTTGCTGCAGGTCTTAATGTAATCACACATAATCTTTTCCTGCTCTGAGGTAAATACTAATTGAACAGCATAATTTGGCTCCATCTTGGCTTTAGGGTTATTTTTCTCTTTCATCACATATCGCCTTAATGTGCTAAAGTTTATGTCAAACATCTCTGCAGCAACGCGAAGTGAAGTTCCACTTCTTTTCACCTCTTGGACGGCTGCCGTCATTTGTTCGCTTGTAAATTTGTTCGTTCTTTCTTCTTTCTTACCATGGTATACCTGCAATAAGAAAAAACACAGTATAGAATGATCATAATGGTACACAATGAAACACGTATCATTGTGTACTACCTGCATGTGTTTCAATGTGTACTACCGCATGCTTTAAATTTCAATTCAATGTAAATGCGAAGCCTGAAAAATTTTGGCCCCAATATTTATAGGTTAAAACTTATACATCACAAGAAGTAAAATGACATTAATAAAAGCTAAATCTATTTATTTGAAGGTAACATACCTTTCTATGTTCGATCCTCTTTTCAATATTTATCCACAAGAAAACAGAAAACGCTCCGTAAAATCTTTGTTGGTCGGCATACGAAAACTAACTAATGGCGGCTGACGCAATTGGCGTGGTTTGGGTCTTAGCTCAACCTTGCTCATTTGTAATTAGCCTTTGCTAATTAATAAAACGCAATGATTCAAAACAAAACACTTTATTTAAAATTTAACCGTCGTTAGAACCCTTGAAAAAGTTCTGCATGCCCTTAAAATGGATCAATAAATTTATTGACCCCAAGCCTGGACACTTATCCCCGCTTCCATCGATACCTCACAACAGAAGCCGAAATGATGCGGGGCGACCACCGCATCGCGATGGCAAAAATTCCGCGCTGGGGACATATTTTGCGTTGATTCGAAATAATATTTTACTGCAGTTATTATTGTAGTTTATAGTAAGCTTACGCATTTAAAATTTTAAACTACCAAACTATTTTGATACTCGCTTTGCGTTTTAAAAAGAATAAAAATTCGGTATTTAAATTAGGTGGGTAAATTAACAATTTTATTTTTAACTTACATTTTACAATCTTAATTTTATTTAGAATAATGCCTACCTCTTGCTGCATTCCTGGGTGCAAAAGCAATTATAAAGATACCGAGAGAGTTACCATTTTTCGTTTTCCCAATGACCCGGATCAAAAGAAAAGATGGTTAGAATGCATTGAAAGAGACGACGTAGTGATAAAAGAATCATCAAGGATCTGCATAAAACATTTTTCTGAACGTGTCATTATTCGTGAGGATATAGTGGCTAGGAAGGATGGAACAATTTTAAAGGTTTCTCGAAAAAGAGTAAAGCTGTCAGAAGATGCCTGCCCTACAATATTTGAGAATCAGCCATTCACAACCCATACCCCTACAAAAAAAAAATCACGGGTCTTACAAGAGTTAGAACTTGAGCCACAAATGATAAATCAAGAAAATAAGGAACAAAAAGATTGTATAAATACATTTGAAGAACTAACAGGTAGTATTTTGCATATAGTTCAAAAAAATTTTAGCAATTATTTTAATTTTAAAATATCTACTGATCATATCAATATTTTTTATGTTACTGAAAGTGACTTAACCAGTTTGCCAGTTATTCTTAAGGGGGTAGTAATAAATAAAAATTTTAAAACTACTTTTTTTTATAAAGATAGGGAGGTAGCCAATAGTGAATTAAATAGCATTTTAGGGAAATCGAAAATATGTAATAGGTGGTCTATTTTATTAAATCTTTTAAATTTTGTACAAAAATTTTCTATTCAGGTTTTGCCAGAGAATGAATTTGAGGATAATTTTACTTACATTGAAAAAATATTACAAGATATTTTAATAAAACAAAATTCTAAAGAGCATAATATTATAAGAAAATTGAAGTTTGTTAGGGAGCTTTCGTTCGCTTCGAGTTTTTCTTGAAAGTAGTAAAGTGGTGTATTCTCCGGAAACATTAATTTGGGCCAGCACTATTTTTTTAACTTTTCCAGTGGCATATTTTTTTACTAAGGGATAGTAATACATTAATACTTCCCAGTCCCCGCCATTTAAAAAGACTATTATTAAAATTAGGGTCTAATAGTTCAGGTGTAGATGAATGTCATCTTAAATATTTGTCAGAGAAAAAAAAGAACCTAACTGACAGAGAAAAATATGTCGTTTTAATGTTAGACGAAATTTATATTCGGTCTGACATATCATATAAAAGTGGGAAAATAGAGAGTTTTGCCTCGAACAATACTTACAATTATATATACAAATTTAGGTGATGATAAAAAAATGATACCAGCAACGACAATTCAAGCATTTATGATATCATCTTTATTTTCGGACCATAAAGATATGGTTGGCTTATTTCCTATTTCAACTCTTAAATGCGACATTCTACATGAATTAACTAAGAAAATTTTAAAACTTCTGACAGATATGGACTACCATGTAATTGCCATTATTTCGGACAATAATGCGGTTAATAAAAAAATGTTCAGTTTACTTTGCGGTGGTACAATACAAACCTACTTTTTAAATCCCTGTACAAATGTCTCTCAAAAAGTATTTATTTTTTTTGACACTGTTCACATTTTGAAATCCATCAGAAACAATTGGAATAATCAAAAGGATAATCTACAAACTTTTTTTTGTCCGATATTCCCAATGATATGCAAAGTTTACAAACATTTCCAGAAGTTGCCAATATAACTAAAATAACGGCATGTGTAAATAGTTTTAAAAAAAATATTTTCTTATGAAGAAAATCGGGTTGTTAAATTAGCACCGTCGCTCTCAAGAAAAGTGTTATATCCTTCGTCAATAGAAAGACAAAATGTTAACTTATGCGTCAGGCTTTTTGATAATAAAAATATTGCTGCATTACAAGAATATAATAAAGACAATTCAACTACAGTGAGTGGAACCATTAAATTTTTAGATTTAATTTCAAAATGGTGGAAAATCGTAAATTGAAAATCTCAATTTAAAGGTATACGTTTTCGAGACTCGCATTATGATTGTATAAGAGATCCAGAATTTGACAAAAATATTATATTTTTAAGAAATTTTATTAAATGGTTAGAACTATGGAACGAATTAACTGTTCAGGGTAAACCAGAGAGTACAAGAAATGGAAAACTTTCAAATCAAACACACTTTTCATTAACACATATGTACTTGTAAGGTCTTGTCAGACATGTGTAAATACCTGATAAACGATTTAAAATTTGAGTATGTCTTACTGGAAAAGTTTCAAACCGATGATTTAGAGGGTAGATTTGGACAGTACAGATTAATGTCGGGGGCTAATTACCATATTTCAGTAATTCAAGTTTTGGAATCCGAGAGAAAATTAAAATTAATAAGCGTTTTAAAATTAAAATCTTCACTCAATGGCGATTTTTCTTTGAAAAACTTTGATCTTAATACTCAAGACAATTTTAATATTAAAGAATTAACAGAACTTGACGATTTTCTTCTTGATGCTTTATTGTTGACAAATGACGAAACTATAAATTAAAATAAAAAACGGGTTTTAATTTATATAGCAGGATATATTGCTAGAAGTATTAATAAAAAAATAAAGTGTGAAGATTGCACTTTATTTATTTGCTTTCAAAATCAATTAGATATTGATTATCCAGAAAGTTCAGATTTTTCCTACTTTGATAAATTGGATCGGGGAGGCTTAAAGTGGCCAAAAGACATAATTGTAGAAATAATATCCAATATATTTTTACTATTTAAAATTTTAATTAGTGATACATGCGAATCGCTTTTCTTAAAATTCAAGTCTTAAAGGGGTATTTTACAAAGCTTGTCCATAGAAATGTTAAAATATAAAACCATTTTTCCAATTTCTTGTTTTTCTTGCGGAGATGATAGGAATCAAATATTCAAACAATGTATTGTTCATATGGCAAACATTCTTTTAAATAATTACTGTAAAAGTAAAAATTCAACTTTTCAATCTAGTCAAGTAAATAAAAAACAAAGGGCTGTAAAAAAACTTAAAAGTAAGTAACGGTATGACAGTATGGAATTAAATACATTATTTATTTTTGTATAAAATATATATATCTTGTCTTTATTATTGTTTAGATATTGTCTTAAATATGGTGTTCAAGTAGTATAGAAATGTTTTGATTGTTGTTAATAAATATTTTTGTAATTATCTGCTATAAGAGTAAGAATAATTAAAATATTGACTATAGGTTAAATAATAAAAACTAAATGGCTGTAGAAAACTTAAAATAAGGATTAATAAAATGAGGCTGTAAAAAACTTAAAATATTAACAGTGTAACCAATGCGCTTAGTTTCATATACCATATGTATGTTTTGTTTTTCTTTTTTTACATATTTTATTTTACCATAACTATTAAGAATATTTTGGTTATGGTTTTATATACCATTATGTATTAGATAAAATAAAACCAATTTATAGCATTTATTGAATAATAATGAATTTATTCCTCGTTTTTAACCAAACCTTATCCAACCATTTAAAGTAAATACTCTAAAATAATTAAAAATAATATTAATATGTATGTATGTATGTATCTTGTGGGAGATAGAGCTGTGCGAATTTCTCATTACTGTGCTACTGTTTAAGCTCAGAAAAAATTTAAATGGATTTTTAATTTTTTTTGATTATCTTCAAAATCATTCAAATTTTCGATTTTTTAAAAAAGCAACCAAAATTTGGCGTAGGTACCTACCTAATTTTGTTTTCGGCATTAACATTTTTACGAAAAAGTAATACAGCAATGCAAAAACTTTCCCATAGCAACCAAGATTAATACGAAAACGCAAGAACCCATCCCAACCCACAAAAGTGTCAAGAATAAGTTTTTGAAAATTTGTTTTTTTTTTCAATAATTTTCAAAACCACATAATATATATATATATATATATATGGCATATTCTTTTATAAATAAATAATGTGCAACTTTGGGGTAAATTATCCATTTTCGTACTTTAAGTATAGTAAGACGAATTTGAAACACCGTTTTATCTGTATATTTTTCCAATAAAATAAATAATAATAAATATTTAAAACATTTATCATATACCTAAAAATACATAATAATAAAAAAAAAATATTATCTTGTAAAATGTAAAATATTAGGTCCCGCGGTATCTCCACTTCGTTCCACTGTACGGCGTGCGCCACCAAATCTCGGCTTCAATTTTGACGCCTGGAAACCAGTGTCACGGCTAGAACTCTCGATCGGCTACGCCCCAATTCAACACTGTATTTCACTGTAGGTTTGAAAGGTTATCCCAATCAGTACATGCTAACCAATCTAAATTTTCAAGAGTCAGAGTCAGAGAAAAAGAACCACTGGGAATATAAATGAGTGACGTCAAAAAACACTGTCCACTAAGACAACAACTATATCTAACACAAAGATATATAGCTGCAAAATTTATTTTATGGCGAGAGAAATTTTTACTGTGTAAAACTGTAAACTAAACAACTTTGCATCATTAATGCGTGAGAAACATAATTACTAAATTATGAGGTAACAAACACTGCGAGCTACTAACTGTCTAATTGTAAACAACGTGACGTGTGCGTATAAGAAGAGCAAAACTTATAGTTCTTATTCTTAAAAAACTACTATTACGACTACGGTGACAATTAAACCTAAAAAACATAAGATCACAATCGGTGGCCGAGAAGAAAAACGGGGCGGAATCTATTTTTAAACCCAAACGCAGGATGCTGCGTTGTCACATTAGTTGAGAAATGAAGCGTAAAAATACTAAATTAGGGTAATAATTGCAAGTGCGCTAACAATGAAAAGTGTGTAAAGCCCGTGAACGGCATATTTCTTTCTATTTAAATCGATTTTAAACAGCAATACTGTATGGGTCGTTCGCGACAGCGCTAGTGAAATTGTGGCGGCAAATTTAAACGTGTTAATAACAGTGTTTCATTCTGTACTATGTGTTAATGTGTACCACTCTCCCCTACTTTATGCCCCTGAAATTTGAACATAACGATATGGGATACCTTGTATAGGCAAAAACATATTGTTTAATTACTTAAATATTTTTTAGCCCTATATGGTGAGAAACTAATAATTTTTCAATATCTACCTCATATGACAGAATTGTTGGCCCTCTGCAAAAGAAAATTGACTCAGACTTTAGAGGGAGGCCTAATATCTTGTCTTGCATTGCTAAAACATATCATACCATATTTAAATGATGCAACACTTATGGACCATTTACAGGTAAATATAATTAAGTTTATTATGTACTTTATCGTTTTAGATATAAAATATATATCATTCTAAGATCGATAGTGACACGTATTATATTGGATGATCCAAATAAAATCAGAATTATATATTTGAGTATTTATTTGTCTTTATTTGGTCGATTTTCTTTAGTATTGGTCCCTCCTGCGATGGCAACGTAGAAAGTTCAATTTGCATATTATTACAATAGTTTCTTTAACGCAAAAAATAAGAAAAAATTAATTTTGGTCTATAAAATGATGGTCTTTGTCTTATTAATGAGATATCTACTCAGGTACGTTTGCGTCTGCCCGTTAACTTTATAATGCCTCCCAATAGCTTAGTCTATCCTGGTAATCTCTATCCAAATTGGCGATTCAAAGAAATGTTGTACCTTCCGTCCAATTTCTTCATTTTCCAGAATTTTTTCTTTTGGACTGTTCGAAGAACATGGAACGCTTACCACTCATTTAATATAATAACGTCGAAACAATTTGGTTTTTCAGTATTCCAGGAGAACTCCAAGGGGATAACTCCAACAGGATACTTCAACTGGTACGGCCAAGTTTTAATGTTTTAGCAGATTAAACTTTTTAGACTTTTAAAATTCTTCGACAAAAAAGAGAGTGATTCTTCAAAGTTTCTAGTTATTCAGCGGAGGTATTCTGTGATCTATACACTGTATTTACACTGTATTGTGTAAAGGCTCGGCGTGAAAATTCAGTGGAGTCATATGTCGTTGGAAAGTCTTTCGGTTCTCTTTACAATGATAAGTATGACGTAGTTTAAGTTAGTACTTTTCAAGCTTTTCATATTTTAGAATAATTACTTTATCACAAATTATTACGGGTTCTTTTAAGAAAAAAAATGCCATGAAATAGCGTTAAATTAACTGGAGAGTCTAATTTTATTAACTCATGCATTTACTTTAGGCCTTCCGATTATTATCATTAGAACACCGAATAAGATAGACAAAATGGGTTTAGTTGAATTGGTTACTATCACAGACCACTGTAACATCATTATTAACTTACTTAGAGTGATAATATTATAAGTAAAAAAAAAAAACGGATCAACTAGGGTTGTGTTTAATATATTTGTGAATTTTCTTTATTTACTAGATGCCAAGAAAGAAATTATTCTTATTTTTATTTATAGGACGAAACCTTGTTTTTTTTAAAATTCAAAAAATTCTGCATAGTTCACAAAGATACTGATTGTTTAAGTTATAACATTAAACAAAAGAAAAACACAAAATCCACAGTACTACAGAAAATTTAATAAAACTTAATCAAATACTGATTTGTTTTGCCCTAAGGGGATCAGACCTACAAATAATTAAAAAGAGAAACCTCAAATCTTCTGGATCGCTATATTGAATCGATTGATCACTAGAATTATCACCTTTTGACTTTTTTTATTTAAGGGCACTTAAGTAATTATTCTAAATTACCTTTTAAAATAACTTAAAATGCATCATACTAAGTATCATTGTAAAGAAAATGAAACACTTTCCAACGGAAAGTCTCTCGATCCCCCTTTTATTTTAAGATTTTAGGGTTAATGCCCTAAAATCTCCTCTTTGGGGATGGTAGGTATGAAAGTGATTTTGTGATTATTAATTGTGAATAAAATCAATAAGTCCAAGCGTTTTTTTTTTTTAAACTAATAGACTCCTTATATTTGTCTCTGTTTCGTTTTCATCCAGCACAAGCTAATTTAGATCACTTTGCATTATATTTTTTTGTCGTTAATCAGATTACATAGATTGAATCCTACTTAGATTATAGTGTTTAGTTCTAAGATTAATAGATATGTCAAATTTATTGGTGATTAACTATGGTCCAAAAAGGCTCGTGAAGTTTCACTAAATATAAATTCGCCTGAACCCGTGAAATTACGTTATTTTTTTTAATCACTTTAGTAGCAAGAAATTGCTTGGATCCATACATACTGGAATGGATCTTTCAATTTAAAATAGTTGTCGAGTGTGTAAAAGTATATTTTTTTATTTCGTAGCTTTTAAGGATTTTAGTTAATATAAATTAACATAAACATGGCGTCCCACAATCAGCGTCACATGCGATAACTTTTTTATTTTTAATGAACAAATTCATTCCCTAAAAATCACCCCAACTTTTTTTTCAAAACTATTATTTCTTCCAATATTTGGAATGCTTGTAAAATTGTTAATTCAATTTCATAAAAAAGATCATGTGCTAACATAGAAGTAAGGCACAGAATAACTTTTATTGATTTTCTTATTAATTTACTCATGGCTTGTTTAAAACCTTAGCAAATTTTCAAGTTATTAGTATTATATTTAAGTAATTTAAACAAGTTAAAAAGAACAAAAGTATTTGCCAATAACGTTTCAAACACTATTGACACCAGTTAAAAATTATCAGAGGCATACTTTATTTTTGAATCTGTAAACAAATAATTTAACTTGGTCTTCAGTATAAAATATTTAGGTATAAAGTATTTTTAAACGCTATAAAAAAGTTTTTTATGGCCAAACACATTCATTCTTTAAATTGGCAATATCCGTTTTGGTATTCTGTTATTTTTAACATTCAGTTTTATTGCCTTTTTGTATAGGTCATACACATTTTAGTTCCATAGTTTCCACAGACGCCACTAAAAAGCACCCGATTCCCGGCGGTGACCGTGTATGTTCGGAGAAAAATTCGGTCGTTTGACGTGAATGACAAGAACAACGACACGAATGTTCCCGCGTTTGTTAGTTGTTTACTTTCGTAAAAAAGCTCCAACTAACTTGATCAATTATTGCGATTATACTGAACTTGTTTCTTTGTGAAATATTGACCACATTGTTGCTTATAGTGTTTTAAAATAATACCTGAAAAGCTGTATTAATTCCAATTCAGCGATTTTAGCTGTAAGGATGGACGGCCCTACTTAAAACTATCAGAATCAGGACCAAACTATCAACAAAAATTTGTGCCAGTTATGCAGTAAAATGTTTTCTTCCATTTCAGCTAAAAACAAACATATTATAGTTATTTATAAGCAGCAGCTCCCAGATAACCCAAAGTCACATATTTCTTGTCCCTTATGCAAAGAGACTAAGTATTATTGTGAGACTTATCAAAGACTTGAAGCTCATTTACAGGTTAAGTCATGATATCAAAATAGAGTCCTCAACTTTCCCTTTTTCCAGCGAAGAAAGATTTGAGGAATGGTTAAGTGAGCATAAAATAAGCACGCACAAACTATGCACTTGTTCACACAAGGAAAATTGAAGACAAGATTGAAAAAGTATATTGTTGCAATCGAAGCGATTTTAGAGCTAATTTGTAGCAATTTCAATTGTTCATTATGGTGTGTGAGCAAAGGAAGGGAAGCGAATCTGTTTTAGGTGAACTCCTTGGGGAATGTTCTTTCAATAATATTGAAGCTAGCCATAGTCTAGAAATTGAAACATTTGTTAATGAGAAGACGACTGAAAATCAACAAGTAGCAGTACAACGATTGAACAAGCAATCAACAAGAGAAATTGAAATTAAAAGTGTAATATCCAGGAATGGTAATTAAAACACGAGATGAACAGTAACCTGTTGCTTGTTGCTCTTCCCCAAAAATAACTGAACTACATAGCATTTTATCGAATTTTGGCCAACTCGTACATTTAAATACCTATGCGAGGTTGCCATATTTACCATGCCTAAATCCTATTATTCAATACATTACACCACCCACTTCTAATAGTCTTTATATCAACTAAACATAATTACCTAATTTAGTATGAGTTTAAAACCCAAAATTATTTCTCTACTTATACACTAAAATTATTAACAATAAAAACTAATATCCAAGCCTATCTGGGACCTTGCGAGTACGCTGTGGTCGCCCTTCTGAAATATTGATATTGTTATCTAAGCTGTCGTGGACGTCACTAAAATCATTTTCATCATCACTAATATCCGATTCGATCACTATAGTTTCTTTTACCGAAGTTTCATTATCACTTTCACCCCTTAAGTTATACTCCTCATCATCCTGTGTTATTTTCAAACTAATTTGGTTAACATGACGTTTCCAAGAAATATTACTATTTAAAGGTTGCACTATGTAAGTATTTCTACCTAAAATTTTAACAATTTTTGCTTTACACCAATTTGGCTTAACCCCTCTGTAATCCTTAACATAGACTAAATCGTCTTTTACAAACTGGACTTGCCTTTTCCCCTTAAAATACTTTTTGTTTAGCTTTTGAGCTTTTAATAGCAGGAGAAAAAGGCGGCGATGTAATATGTTCTATGCCATTAACTTTACAAAAGTGTTCAAATTCACTTGACACTAGAGATGGCCCATTGTCTGAAACTAACTGCTTGGGTAAGCCGAATCTGGCAAAAACATTTCTAAGGATTTTAATTGTAGCTAATGAGGTTATAGAAGACATTTGAAAAACTTCAATCCACTTTGAAAAGGCATCCAATAATATTAAAAAAAATGATTTTTTTTTTTTGGTTCAAAAAAATCAATATGAATGCGGGCCCAATTTCCTTCCGGAATAGGCCAGCATAATAAGGGGCTCTTTGGAGGATTTGGCCTTACACTTTGGCACTGTTGACAATTCTTACAGATTTGCTCAATATCCGAGTTTAGTGTCGGCCACCAAAAATATGCCCTAGCCATACTTTTCATTTTGACTATACCTAAATGAGTATTGTGAAGCTCAGAAAGAAAATAATTTTGTAAACTTTTTGGAATAACCACCCAGTCTCCCCATAACAAAATATTTTCGGCTATGTTTAACTCATATCTTTTGTAAAAATAAGTTTTAATTTCATTATCATTGTCAACCGGCCATGTGTCAAATAAAACGTATTCATAAATTTTTGCCAAGAGCAAGTCTTTTTTTAATTCTTCCGCAATTAAATTTATATCAACAGGAATTTCAGACTCTTTTACAATTAAATTTAAACTAGATTCCGAGTATTCTACTTCTTGATCACTCATTTTTATAGGAAGGCGACTTAAAAAATCGGCTATATTTTCTTTCGTATTTACATATTTAATATTAAAATTAAACCCATTTAAAAAATGTGCAAACCTCTGCAACCGATTAGCTCCTAATACGGGAATGCCCTTCTTTGGCCCGAAAATTGCTAAAAGAGCCTGATTATCCGTAATTAAATTAAACTTCTTGGAATATACGTACTGAGAAAATCTTTTAATTCCCCACACAATAGCTGTTGCTTCTTTATCCAAGGCTGAATATCCTTGTTTAGACTTGGACAATGTTCGCGATGCATAACAAATCGGTCTTTCAACCCCACTCTTAAAAACATGTGATAGTACTGCCCCCAAGCCATAATTAGAACTATCTACTGTTAAATTTAATTCTAATTCCGGGTCAAAATGCACTAATACATTATCAGACATTAAAGCTGATTTAATCTTTAAAAAAGATTGCTTACATTCCTCGGTCCAATTCCACATAGCATTTTTAGTTAGTAATTTATATAATGGGCTTAAAATATCTGGAATATTTTTTTGTAAAACGATTATAATAATTCATGGCACCCAAAAAAGATTTGAGTTGTGTAACATTACAGGGCTCAGGCATTTCCCGAATTGCTTGCAATTTTTTTTTTGCATTTGTGTAAGCCCTCCTTATCAATCACAAAACCCAGATACGAAATAGAATCCGAAAAAAATACACATTTATCTTTATTTATAGTCAACCCCACTGATTTTAATACATCCAAGACAGGTTTTAAATTTTTGATATGTGCATTTTTATCAATCCCTGTAACTAAAATATCATCTAAAAATACTGCGACGTGTGACATTTTGTCAAACATCTGTTCCATAATACGCTGAAATTGTGCCGGGCCACAAGACACACCAAAAGGTAAACGGTTAAAATGAAATAAACCCTTATGTGTACTAATAACAGTATATGGTTTTGCGGACTCATGTAATAGAATTTGTTGGTACGCTTGACTCAAATCGATTTTAGAAAAATGGATACCTCCCTGCAATTTATAAAACAAATCATCTAATCTGGGAATTGGATATTTATCTGCAACTAAAAATGGATTTATTGTTATTTTATAATCACAACAAATTCTAACATTTCCATCTTTTTTTAATATAGGCACAATTGGCGTGCCCCACTCTGAAAATTCGACGGGTGAAATAATGTTCGTTTTGCATAATCGCTCCAGTTCCCTGTCAACCTTTTCTTTTAGCGCAAAAGGAAGGGGTCTCGGTTTACAAAATTTGGGAACTGCCTCCGGAACAATATTAAATTTCAGTTCTAACTTGTTAAAAGTACCTAATTGGTCAGAAAAAACGCCTGCATATTCATTTTTTATTTCAATTGCAAAATCCACATTAATTGTTTTAACATCTTTAATTTCCTCAAACCCCATACTAAATGACCTTATAAAATTCCGGCCCAATAAGGCGGGACCAAAAAATAAGCTAAGACAAAAAATTCAATAATCCTACTTTTATCATTAAAGGTTCCCTTCAATTGCAGTTTCCCTAAGGGTTTAATTCTATGCCCGGAAAAATTTACCAATACAACATTAGTTTCACACAATTCCATTTAAAAAAAATATTTTTTATACAAAATTTGTGGTATAACTGATACAGCGGCGCCTGAGTCCAATTCAAATTTAATTTTAATTCCTTCAACAACTATTTCTACAAAAATTGGTACATCAGTTTCAGTACACAATGTATAAACAGGATATAATTCCGAGTCGCTATTATTCTCAGCCACATCCAGAACATTACAAATTTATTATTATTACACATTGCCCTTAAATGTCCTTGCCGGTGACAGAAATTACAAACATATTCTTTAAATGGACACTGATTTGCCGTATGATTTATTTTTCCACATCGAAAACACTTACCTCTGACTCCGTTATTGCACCTGTTATTGTTGTTTCTCCCACCTGCCAATCTTTCGTCAGCCCACACTGGCCCCTCTCCGGACCAAGAACTATGCCCAGCGCCTCCAACGCGACCTACGTTTCGGACAGGTACTGCTGCTCGGTTGCCACTGTTTCCGCGAAATCCTGCTGGCCTTGCCTGATATTGGTTTGGGTTAATTCCTCCTCTGCTTTTCGTTATTTTATGTATCTCTGCTGATGGCTCTGGTTCTCTTTTGATTACCAAAGGTAGGGAAGCGGCTTCTTTTATGCCAGACTCTGTTGCTTCCTGTATGCCGGCAGTATCTACGGCTTTGCTTAAATCAACTGTAGCTTTAAGTGTGTAGAGATTGTTTTTTACCTTGCCTTCATTGTAGTGATTAATGAAAATGTCAGCTTAGTCTCTAAATCAGTGCCAAATTGACATTTACTGGATAATCCTTTTAGGCGAGTTGACCACTGTTGTGCCGTTTCGTCCTGATCTTTATAGGCAGCATAAAATTTACCCCTCTGTACCCACACTACATTTTTCTCCTCAAAATACTTTGATAAGTAATCTGTGAGAGTCGTAAAACTCGCAGCTTCCGGTTTATCCGGTACACAAAGATTTTGCAATAACAAGTAAGCCTCTTCAGAGAGACTACAAAGCAATACAGCTCTTTTCATGGCATCATCAGTAATCTGCTTTGCTATGAAGTACTGAGTAAGTCTGCTATAAAACACATTCCAGTCACTTGCCTTCGGATTAAACACTAAATTTATACCCATGTCTCCGACACCCGCCATGTCGTCAGTCACAGTCGGTATACAGTTGCACTAACTCACTACTATTGTAACTTATACTATTTTAAATACTTGTTCTGTTCACCCACCATAAGTGCTCTCCCATTCCTCAATTTACTAACGTGAGTATCGATCGTCGCCAGTGTAATATCCAGGAATGGTAATTAAAACACGAGATGAACAGTAACCGTTTATTGTTGCTCTTCCCCAAAAATAACTGAACTACATTGCATTTTATCGAATTTTGCCCAACTCGTACATTTAAATACCTATGCGAGGTTGCCATATTTACCATGCGTAAATCCTATTATTCAATACATTACAAAAAGTGTATCAAACTTTTTAAGATCTTTAAATGATGAAACTTATGATAAGTAAGTTATCTTTTTATAAAATTATATAAGATATATTAACATATACCTGTAAATGTCTAGGTGCATGAGACAACTGACATCAATGATGGAACAGATAAATAAGACAAATACAAGTAAACGAAAAATGGACAAACAAGTTTATTTTCCATCAAAGAAGAAGAAGGAGCAGTAAATACAAATAATTAATTGTATATTTTTTTCTATTTATCAGTATTTTTTTATATAATAGTAGGTATATTTTTATAGGTTTAACTATATATGTATGTATATGTGTATTATAATTTTTTATGTAAGTTTTAGGCAAATATTTGAAAAACTTTTTATTATGATGAAAAATTTTATTATAATTTATTATATATGAAAAACTATTACCTATCTCATAAGTTTCTTGCAGTTTTTTCTTATGAGTATTAATCGAAACTGCGAATTGTAAATTAGTATTTTAGCATAAAATAATTAAGTTTCTTTTCAAATCAGTCATATACATGTCTTACAGTATAACTAATTAAATCCATTGTGTTTTCACTTACCAAAATTTCCTCTCTACCTAGGTATAAAAGTTATTTAAAAAAATAGGTACTTATTTCAAAAAGATTAATAACATTTATATATTTAAGATTAAAATTAAAATACAATACTACAATATTTTATAAATTATGTTTTCCATTTATTTATTTTTTCTAAATATATAATACCCTATTGTTTAAGTTGGGCTTTTCCTTTTGATATGTCCACATATAGAGAACTTAAAAAAATAATAGTTATTTGTATAACAAAGGGGAGCAAAGTGCATAATTTCTTTAAGTGGGTGAAGTTTGATCCAGCAAAAGCATTCACAGTGAGGAAATGACACTGCTCCTACAGTACTTCATTTTCTACTTTCATTCTTATCAATAAGCACAATTTAATGTAAAAAATTAATTTCATAAAAAATAATAAGCAAAATATAGTCAAATAAAAAAATTCAATTATGCAGGGAAATAAAATTAAAAATTTTCTTATAAGGTAGTAGAAAAATAAATTTTTCAAATAACACTTTCTCAAAAATAAACTATAGTAATTTTAAATAATATCCAAAATCAAATAAAGCCATGTCCGCCCAAAGAAATTTTTAAAAATATTTATTCAAAAAAAAATAATTCAATTTCCATTCCATTGGATCGTTCAACCAAATTTTCTTGTTTGCATCCTTTATTTATATTTAATTTATTTAAAGAATCAATAATTATTATTATTCCAGAAACGCTATTTTTTATTTTAATTTAATTATTATTTCATTAATTATTATTTACATTAATTATTCTTATTGCCAGAAACCGTTGCTTCTAGCAGCAAACATTGCTTTTTTGTTGGTTGCCCGCCATTCACATAATATTTAAATATCCGAATGGGACAGTCGGAGAGAAGAGCCGAATGGTGACATGAATCGGGTGCTTTTTAGTGGCGTCTAGTTTCCACTATTTAGTTTTGCTATTGTCTTGCATAATGTCGCAACTTTTTACTCCAAATGACGATATGCTTCTCATTTACGGAGAGTGTAGAAAAAGTTGTCGTGAAGTAGAAATGGTTTATCGAGAACATTTTCCTAATCGTCCTACACCCTCATATAAGTCGTTTTCAAGAGTGCGGGAAAAAATGCGCACCGTCATCCATCATTTCCAAATTTAAAATATTTCCATCATTAAATGTGAAAAAAAGAAATGAGGTAAAATATTATATCTGTGTTGGATTATGTTGCAGTAAATCCACATGTTTCCGTTCGCACTATCGCAAGAGAATGTTATATTGCAAGAAGTACCATTCAGCGAATTCTTCGACAACACCAACGTCACCTTTTTAAAATCTACCCAGTACAAGGACTCCGCCTTACTGTACTGATTACCAACGAAGGTTAGAGTTTATTGCATCCCTTCGGGCTTTAATCCATGACAATCCCGAATTTTTGTTACAAATCTGTTGGACTGGTGAAAGTAGATTCCATAATAATGGGATTGTAGCGTTCGTTTTTTGGTTGCTTTTATAAATTAATATTGTATGAATAGTACTGATTGCGACATCTAGTGTCTAGTTAATGGCATTGTAAAAATAAGAACTCCTAGATGGCGTTAGCTGTTCTTCGCTTTAAATTTTAAACAATTTACTGGAATCAGGTTGTTTTTCTCTCTCTGACTAACATAATTTTTCTGTCTACTCGTATATTTGTCATTGGTCACCTACGCCATGCTCAAGGATCAACTTTTACGTATTGGAATTTTCGATACCGGGCTATTGCTGCCATTGTTTTTCCTGTAATTTGAATACTTTGTCTTTTGGGATTAGATTGATTTCCGTACTCGCTGAAACTTAAAGCTAAGCAAGACAACGTTGTATTGTCAATTCTTGTAAAACTGGACCTGCGTGGGATTATCCATCAAAGAGGTACCCAGAAATTGCATTTTGACTTTCTTTCCAAATGTTGTGGTCTTCAGGTTAACAAGTTCAATTGCTCGAGATTGGGATTCGACCTCATGGCGACACTAGCCATGTAACGTGAAAGATTACTTTAATAAACTTTATAAAAGACCCTCCAACATCTTGAAGTAAACTTGATTCCTATTCTTTGTTAAACGTTTTCTCATGATTTTCAAGGCCGCAATATTTGAGGTTTCACGTGTTAATTTTAGGGTCCTATGCCGGGTCCTAACCAAGTCTGAAGTGAGATCTTACTCTTAAGGGCCATGCCAAGCTATCTCAGGTGCTGTTCCCATTTGCCATCATGAATTAGAACTTTATCAGGATTCCTTGCTTCTTCATGACGTTATTGATTGGACCTTATTCAGCTGCTGTCCTTGAATCTGGGTTACCAGGTCCAACTAGATAAAAGGAATGTGTAAGCAATAGCTACGTTTACAACAGGGGTACCAAATATTTAATACTTGGGTCAAATTATGTCACGAGGACTATTTTTTCGGTGTAAACAGAAGCGCACTAAAATTTGATACACGAATTTGATGCTTCCCAAACAGGGTAGATTAAATTTAGTTTTTTTTGGTGTAAACACCTAGGACCTATTTTGAGGTACCAAAATGACAAGTTCGACATTTTATTGGATGTTCGCTTACGAACTTTTTATTTTTGTACACAAAAGAAAATACAGACAAGCTTAAGCCTTGAAAAAGAAATTATTAGTTTATTGTTATTATCTTTAAGCAATAACACTTTTAAAGATTTGCTTCGTCTAAACTTACTTCAACTGACATTTTGATCCTAGAGGTAATCCTGGACTAATTTAACCCTCAAAATCAATCCTTGTAAACAGGGCGATACTAAATAAAAATACTTTATCATTTGATCCATGGACCTCATAGATCCGCGCGTTGTAAACGCAGCTAATGTTACGATTTCTGATTTGTATTGTTATTTCGATTTTGGAAATGCTCATATTGCGCAATTTATACTATTTGATGGCTCTTTAATTTATTAATTATTGTCTAGTAAATAAAGTTCTTTCTTGAGAATTTAGATTATAATGGAATTTACATATCTACCTAAATAATAATTTATTCAATACATTTTAATATCACTATCCTGATTTTCATACAGTATTATATGTAAGCAACCGCACTGAAAGGTATATTTATTTTTTTATTTGATTTAGTACATGTTGTACAGTGTAATGTGCGGTAGGCTACTGACTTTGGCCAAAGGGTAGTTACATATTAGCAAAATATTGATTTTTTTTTAATGTTTTAGAACTTTGGTGCATAAAGTTTTGATTTCAGGGGTTATACCTTTAACAAGGATTATTTACTGATTTATTTAAGTGAATGTTTAAACAATGAACATTGACCAAAAATAGCATATTTTGATAATATAATGTTAATAATTGAAGCTTATTTTGTGTTTTACTATGTGTTATATTGCTTAACATCCTTTTTTTATAATAGTATATGTTATAGTAAATGAGAACCAATTTGCCAGTTAAAGGTTCTTACAGCTGCACTTTAAATAAACACATTAAACTGGATGGCGCCCACAATTTAAAACGTAACTATCTCTACAATAATTCATGCCAACTCACCACCAATTAATCTTCTTCAGACTGATAAGCTGCTGTTAGCATATGTGCTACTTGATTAACGACTTTCAACATCAGTCAATTAAAAAAAAAAAGAAATCTAAAAAAAGAGGTTACAACATAATGCACATTATTAGTCTGAAAATAATCCTCGATATATAAATAATGGAAACTCGTTTTCAAACTATAATTGGCATAATGGATATTTTATTGAACCGTACTTTTATGAAGGTACATTAACTTCAGAGCGGTATTTAAATTTTCTTAAAAATTCACTGTGTGAACTATTAGAAGACGTGCCTATTTTAGAGCACAATTTAATGATTTGGCAACAAGATTGCGCTCCACCCCATACTGCCCAAATTATTACAGATTATTTAGACTAATAGATTTCCTCAAAGGTGGATTGGAAATAGGGGTCCTATCAGATGTCCAGCCCGCTCTCCAGATATGACCCCAATGGATTTTTTTTTTCTGGGGTTAGGTATCTAAAGGATATCGTTTATCAACGACCATCAAATAATCTTGAAGAGCTTAAAAACTGAATTCGTGAAGCCTGTCGAACAATTATTGCTCCCATGATTACTGCAGCTTGCACAAGAGAAATCTTTCGGTGTTATGAAGCTTGCGTGGAAGCTGATGAAGCTCAATTTGTGCATTTAATTAAATAATAGATTTAAATTTTGTAAAACAGATTTATATGATCAAATTACGAGACGGTTTTACCACTAACCAAAACTCTCAAAACGTGTTTCGCTAACGATGTTAGCAGAGATTAAAAATTAAGAGTTTTGGTTAGTGGTAAAACTGTCTCGTAATTTGAGCATCATATCAAAGGTTACAACCATAGGACTATCAAGATTAATATGATGTTAAAATATTGTATAATAAATAAATTGAATTTAAAGAGAAACTTACGTAACAGAAACATTTTAATTTTAAAATTTTTAAATTAAAAAATTCCTTACGTTGATGTTAATTGAATTGTTAATTGATTGAATTAATCATTTTACGATAATTCCAAACATTAGAGGAAATAATGGTGGTGCCATTTGAACAAAAAAAGTTGGGGTGGCTTTTAGGGGACGAATTTGTCCAAGGTAGTTTTTTAGGTAATTTTGGATAGTGGTCCTATAACTATTATATTAAAAATACATTTTCCTAAAAATTTTTATATTTAAAAATAAAAAACTTATACTCTGTGACGTTGATTGACACCCTGTATATTTATAGCGAAGTTATTATTATGAGTTATTTCAATTGCAGGATATACTCTCAGGAATTATGCACCCAATAGTAAGACTTTTAGGTTCCACAAAACATGTATTTCCAAGCGGTTTTGTTGCCAGAAATGTGTTAGCTAGAAAATATGTGGATACCTTATTTGTTTTATCTATAAGAATAGGATCAGATATGACCAGGAAGTACCTAGGGGTACCGGCTCTACAAAGATTCTTTTATATTTTTGATAAAGTATATGGCAATCGAGATCATGTAAGTATATAAACAGAGCTAACTACGTCAAGGTAGAATTAAAAATGTTGATTTTGATTTAGCATAGTTTACAAACTTAAATTATGCTTAAACTCAGAAAAATAAAATCATAATCACTTCCGATACACCAAACTGAAATAGTGCAACTATTGAACTTTTATAATAAATTATTAAAGATTGATGACTTGCACTCTTTTAATTTTGAGTGTATTTTGTCATGTACCGATGCTAATGAATTGGTAAGTTTTTAACGAAAAAGTAAACTAACTATTTGATATACATGCTCAATATCGAAGAGTTAAAATAACAGAGGGTCCAGCTCCTTAAATTGCAGAAAACTCGTAAGTTTATGATTAGGGATTAAGTTTACGTGTAAAAACAAACCTCTGCCTAGCTATAAAAAACATAAAACTGACACTAACTGGAATGAACACTTTTGAATCATGTCCATATGTTGGTAAGAGCAGAAAATAAGTTTTCGTTGGGCACAAATTTAAAAAAACACCAAAAACCTTTTCTGGCGCACAATTAAATACCGAGGTAAATACCTTATTTTCACGACCAGTGAAGATCAATCTAACAAGTTTAATATTACTGCTGACCAATTTAGCAATTTTGTTAAGGCAATTCCGCAAATTTTTAACAACAGCAATTTTTGTCAATAAATATTATAATAACAAAACCTTTCATGACAACGATTCGTTACATTTTTCCAATATATTTTACATATACCTATAAAGCTGTCCATTAGCTCAACCCCTCCCATGTGACGATTGTATTCGCGAATAATATTGCGGGGGCACTCGATTTCAATGTTTTTGCATTCTTTTTTGTCGTATTTTTTGACAGTACCAAGAGGCTGCTGGTCAGCATAAGTTGACGAGTGTGTAACGCATCCATTGTTCTTCCAAATAACAGGGAGGACAATTTAACTCCGTCGATGGTGGTAACATATTCAACTGAGCTACTACGCTTTTCTTTTTTTTTTTTAATTCACAGTTCCAAGAGAATATATCCCCTTTTTAGCAAGTTATACCATAAGCTCTAGTAGTATGTTATGAATTAAGTATATTTGCAGACGCTCCAATATCCGTTCTTGTTTGATGATTTTCACGCCCAGAATAAATTTCAAATCGGTAGGCAAATCCACTTACACCTGCCAAGACATAAAGAAGTGTCACACTTTGCATAAACACATTTCTTCATCTTCAGATAGGGCTGGTTCCAGAGGGATGCTTGAAAATTGTTCATTTAGGTGCTCAATAAGTGGTCCCAACTTGTGAAGTTTATTATGGTTATGATCGCCTTTAGGTAAATACTTGTTATTGTCGTGAAAATGTAAAAATGTGCCAAGTACCATCCCAATTCCTAGTTCTCTCGATGTCAATTTGCATAGATTTTGGGAGCTTGAGAACATACCTGATAGGGTACCTTTAGGTCCTAAGGAACAAAAATGTGAAGATTTCTTTGTTTCTACTTGGTCTCAAAGACCTGACAGACGTTATGTAGTACGTCTTTCATTCAAACAAGCATGCCCTGACTTAGGTAATACCAGACATCAAACTTTGAGGCATTTTAATCTGTTAGAAAACCGATTAATTCGAAATCCAATCCTTCGCACCCTCTATAATGATTTTATGCAAGATTATTTAGACCAAAACCACATGATACTTTGTACTTCTTCTGACAACCCTTCATACTATATTCCTCACTATCGTGTTGTCAAAGATAATAATGGAACTCCCAAAATTAGAGCAGTATTTGATGGATCAGCCAAGGGGTCTAATAATCTTAGTTTAAATGATGTTTTATTGCCAGGTCCAAAACTTGACAAAATGATATTATAACCATTTTATTGACTTTTAGATTTTTTCCCATCGTGTTTAGTACTGATATTCGTAAAATGTATAGGAATATTTGCATCCATAAGCAGTATTTTAATACCAAAAGATTCTATGGAGATTTGATTCTTCAGAATTTATTGAAGAATATAACTTGTGTACAGTTACTTATGGTCTAAGCTTAATTTTTTTATTATTATTATTATTATTATTATTATTATTATTATTATTATTTTATTTTCATGAGCAGGTGGTAAAACTATATACTTATGCTACATGCATAAGTATATAGTTTTTAATTTTTGAAGTACTAATAATAGAATAGTTTACAATTTTTGAAGTTTGAATTGAATTTTGACGAGAGCTCACGAGAGATCACGAGAACTCTTTAACGGCGCAATTTGTTTAATTATTGTATTTTTATTTTTTAGTCTTAGAAACATAGAATATGGGCATTTGATTTAATGATAATAATAGTAATAATAATAATAATGATTTTATTTATACATTCACTTTTCATGTTACAGATTCATTCAATATGCGTTTCTAAATCCAGTAATAAACACCTCTGAAGTTGATCTCATATAAAAATCTAAATAAACTGAATAATAATATAGAGTTTTTACTAATATCTATTATTTATTTTTAGTCATCCTCGGAGAAAGATGCTGGTTTTTATACAAATCAAATAGACGCTCAGCCTAATTCATCAAGCTCAGTGGATTTTACCATGGGTGGTAAACCTATACCAATCAATAATATAATTTTAAAAGAGGATGAAAATAGTAGGAGCTCCTCACCAGGAGATATATTTGGTAATTTTTTTTCTACAAGTTTTAATTCACGTTCAATTTAAGATCAAAATAACTAGGACTTAATTTTTCATTAGATTTTCAGTTTCATTTTCTGTTTACCTAGTAAGTCATCAAAATATTCTAGATATTTTTCATAGTGTGAAAGTAAAATTTTTCGATCGAATGGTCCCATTAACTGTCCCCTCGCCATAAACCGTTTCCTTCGTTTTTTTTCCATTGATCGAAGCAATGCTGGAAGTCTTCATCTGTAAGAAAATGTAGAAGCTCCGCCGATTTTCGCCTCACGTCATTTTATCGACTAAAACTGGGCTCATTTCAAGACAACTCCAATCCTCAGAACATGTTACATAACCGCAGGATGCTTAGTCAGTCGAGGAAGCACTGGAGTGCCCCTAGCGCCTACATAATTTTTCATATAACGGAAGGCGCAAAAGTAATGTCATAATGTGAATGTGCCTTAACTTTTACAAATGGCGCCAAATGTCACGGTGCTTTGACATTTATGATGTGGATATATAAGGAATTAGTTGTCAACAAGCGATGGAGCGATACATACCTCAAGAACGCGGAATTATTGTTACTGCTTATTTGACAAATTTGTAATCTGTTGTTTTAACGCAGCGTGAATGTCGTCGTCGTTTTCCTGGTCGTCATGCTCCATGTGCTCGAACAATCAAGCGTTTGGCCGTTGATTGAGAATATGGGAAGATGCGCAACCTTACGGGCAAAATCGTGCCACTAAAAGCGGCTGGCGGATAGATGGCGCAACAAGAAGCGCGCTCCGGTCTCGTTTAAAAATCTCGTGTATCATTTAGTCCAGGCGAATTGAATTAATTTTAAGCAAAAAAGGAAAAAATTGTTATCCGAAACCTAACGACGGGAAAAGGTTTGGGGGGGTATCAGGAACGATAAAAAAATTCATGCAGGAGCAGGTTAAGGGAAGTAAAGTTTTGGCAGGTGAAAAGGGGTGAAAAATTGTACCTTTTCGATTTGCGGCGAAAGTTGACGTCAAAGAAAAAAATTTATAATGGAAAAGTTGTAGATAATAAAAAAATCTACAACTTTTATAGAGGCCATTATATATATATATATGTGTTGATACGAAAATTAACTTTTTTTAAATGGCAAGTCTATTTTTTTTTATTTTATCTGAAAGTACATAAAAAAAAACAAACAAAATGAGACCTGGATGAACCTCCTACGACGATTTTTTGAAGGACAAATTTTAATTAAAAAAAAAACGTAATTTTTATTTAAAAACTTAATATCTCGGAAAATTTTCAATATTTCGGTCTGAAAAAATTTGTGGTTTTTAAGGACACATGAAAGTATCTTTTTGCCAAGTTTGATCAAAATCAGTGTGTTTGTCCGAAAATGAAAAATAAAAAAACAAAAAAATTAAAAAACAGCAATTTTTCGCGATTTTCTTGGAAATTTTGAGTTTATGTCACAAAGTGGCCTCTATAAAAGTTGTAGATTTTTTTATTATCTACAACTTTTCCATTATACATTTTTTTCTTTGACGTCAACTTTCGCCGCAAATCGAAAAGGTACAATTTTTCACCCCTTTTCACCCCCCAAAACTTTACTTCCCTTAACCTGCTCCTGCATGAATTTTTTTATCGTTCCTGATACCCCCCCAAACCTTTTCCCGTCGTTAGGTTTCGGATTACAATTTTTTCCTTTTTTGCTTAAAATTAATTCAATTCGCCTGGACTAAATGATACACGAGATTTTTAAACGAGACCGGAGCGCGCTTCTTCTTGCGCCATCTATCCGCCAGCCGCTTTTAGTGGCACGATTTTGCCCGTAAGGTTGCGCATCTTCCCATATTCTCAATCAACGGTTTGGCCGAACACCTCGTGCAAACTCGGGTCCACTAGAGATATCGTAAGAAGTGGCCAGCCTCGTATTGCTCGTTGAGCCGAGAACATCGCTGTTGTTACCAACGACGTCAGAGAGAGTCTACAAACATCAACAAGACATCGATACACACAACTAGGCATCAGTAAACGTTCGTTGCAGCGAGTTTTAGTGAGAGATTTGAAAATGTTTTCATACAAAGTACAAACTGTTTATGAATTGCTGCCTGCTGACCATCAGACAAGGTTAACTTATTGCCATACTCTGTTAAACTTAGTGCAAGAAGAGGATGATTTCATATCAAAAATCATAATGTCCGACGAAGCTCATTTCCACTTAAGTGATTATGTTAACAAACAAAATTTGCTTTTCTGGGGCACAGCGAATCCACGTCAAATGCATGAAGAGCCATTGCATTCCCTGAAAGTGACTATTTGGTGCGGCATTTGCAGTGAAAAAGTGATTGGCCCTTATTTTTTGTGGACGCCGACGGCACCACCGTAACCTTAACTGGTGAGCGTTACAGGCAGATGCTAAACCAGTTTTTTTTTTCATTGTTAGTTCCAACAGGACGGAGCAATCGCAAACACAGCTCGGGCAACGATGGAGATTTTGAGACACCAATTTCCAGGTCGAGTGATTTTCCATTTTGGGAATTTGAACTGGCCCTTCAGATCTCTCGTTTACCATAACAAACCATGTACCTTACAAGCCTTAAAAGTTAACATTGAAGAAGAGATCGCCAATTTGGAGCCAGATGTTTTGCGAGCAACAATTAAAAATGCCGTAAAACGAGTGCAATTATGCATCAACTCGCGAGGAGGCCTCATAAGCGATATAATTTTTTCCAATTAATGTCATCAATCTTATACTTTCAAATAAACTTATTTCGGCAACAGAGCTCTTTTTTTCCAATTTATAACAAAAAGGCTGCCGGTTCAAACTATGACATTACTTTTGCGCCACCTTGTACATACAACGCATTATGTACAGGTGCATTGTTCTGATGCAATATCGACTTGCTTTTCTTTAACTCTTTTTTTCTGTTTTTGTTTTTGGCAATTTCTTACGAAAATTTCTTCTGCCTCTCGCAGTTTTGCCAAACCTGTCAAATGATAAGTTTGATTAATAGTTCAGCCCTCTGAAACCCATTCAGTCAACCAACTTTCTTCATATTCTATTGGTCACTATTACCGGAACTGAAGCAGAAACAGGTCGACCTGGACGTTGCTTAAGCAGGCCGCACACCTACGATACAAATTGCGCCACAAATGCTTTTCCACAAATATATCGGACAGTATTTAACGCGCGCGTGTTATTTAATTTAGATGCATTTGCTACCAAACGGCATTTAAAGCCACACCGCATTTGTGTTTACTCCCCGGATAATCAGCCTGTCCGATATTTGTTGCGGAGTGTCGTGTCACGTTTTAAAATAAAAATGAAGGACGATATTACATACACCATTTTATTTATTCAGGAACTAGAGAAATATTATATAACCACACTTTGCAGGTAACATTCTATAGTAAGCTTAAAATTCATCATCATGATTTAATAGTTGCTTTGATACTTCAAAATTTCTCTTTTTGGAACAACCATTAATATAGGGATGAACCCAGTAACGACGTTTTCTTCGGTTTTGACTTAATAATTGCCACATCATAAAATCATCTCATCAGAAGACGGCTACAAATGCGGAACAGAACTAAGCCCTGATGTGCGTGCTTGTACCGCATTTGTGGCAAATGTACAAAATATTGAACGAAATTATGTCGAAATGACAATGTGGCCACATTTGTAACTTAGGTGTGCGACCGGCTTTATTGTCGGTGCTCTATCGGCTTACAGAACTATTTATACCAATCGAAAACGTCCTCACAAGAGAGAGCATTCTTATTATAGGCTTATTTTAATAACGACAATAGGGTAAACCGGGGACAATTGAAACAGGGTACAATAGAAACAGCCGCGATGTTGGTCCCGTAAAGTCTGACACCGTCAAGCGCATTCTAGAAAAACGACTGGTAAACGAAAAGTGAGGAAGTCGACAGTTTATACGGACATGAGAACAAACAAGTTAAGAAAAAACTGACTGAGTTAAACGATGAAACAAATACTACTATTACTAGATCGCAACAATCAGCAACAGAGAGACTGACACAAATGAAGAGAATGATTGCTATTGTCTGGTTTACTTGGAGAAATAGCTGCAGTGCATTGAGGTAGTCATTGGTCCCGTAAAGACTGTACATAACATAAAGAAATATACGTATGACATATATTACCTTTAAGAATAAATATTTTATATTGGCCGTTTTTCACTAGAATAATACTATTTTCTTTTGTCTTAGCGCTGTTTCAATCATCCCAGGTGTTCATGTCTGTTTCATTCGTCCCCGCCACGGGGACAATTGCAGCAACTTGACAAGTTCATGTTTTTTTATGTCAAATATCTTATTAATGCATCATTCATTACATAGATAAATAGAATAATATAAATGGAAACATAATATGATACGCTTTTTATGACTAACTTCGTAATTTAGAAATTTTCGATAGATACGGAAAAAAAAATGAAAGTCCAGATATGCTTAGAACATTGAAAGACTAGAATTAGCATTGCCGTGGAACTATGGGCAGTTTGTTTACTTGCAATATCTCTGATGCAATTATGGCAAATACTTATATCCTAATGGCAAAAAAACATAAGTTCATAATATCATAAAAATTTGTCACTTATTTTGACAGGTGCAAAAAAATACTATTCCTCTTTAATAAAATATGAAGCATTTTTTTTTCATAAAATATGATAAGATACTCTATAGAGAAATCAACATTCAAAGTTAAACGGATAGTAGAGAAAAAGGCAACAACATCGCAACGCCGCTCGATCGCGTTGTTGATTCCTCCGACACAAGTAATCTTTACCAGTGACGTCGTCAAAAAATATTTAGATGATAAATATTTATTATTAATAGATTATTCTTTAAATTGTAAACAATATTACGGTTTCTAAATTCTATGCGTTTTTTTAACGTACTTCATTAGAGTAAAGGTACTTTTAGTTCGACTACTACAAGATCAGTTCACACTGATCCGTTGCTCGTGTTTTTTGACACACATTGTTAGCGGCACGAGAAAAAAAACTCGTTCATAGAAAAAATATGACTGCAATGATAATGTATGCGTTTTTCTTCCCTACCTAATACACAATCTGGACTTCCACATCACCTTTCACTTATTTAACCCGTGTTTGCTCTTTATTATTTCCTTTTCTCCGAAACCTGTTCTCAGACACCTTTCCATACCTAGTTAATATTAGCTTATGCTATATTAACTATGCTATAATAACGCCGGTAGCCCCTCGCTCAGTATACAGGGTGTAAATAAATAATAATAATAATAAGCCTTTATTTCCAACAGGCAACTTGCCCAATAACAGGAAACAGTTGCAAAACAATGAAAAATATAGTTTAAAGGAAAAAAAACACAAAACAAACCTAAAAGAATGAATGAAAAGAAAAGAAAAAAAGTAAAGTCACAAACTCAAAAGTTGTCCAAAAAATTAGAACAAATAACTATTAATATGATATAAAAACCCAATTATAAAAGTTTAACAAGATTATCAAATATTCAACAAAATTAAATTAACTGCAATATACCTACTAACTATAACTTAAACATATGGTTTTAATCCCAAGAGTAATGATCCACCAAGATATCGATAATCACATGAACCGGAGAGAAATTTATATCGCACATGTGACAGATCCGATTAAATATAGCGCATATTGTATATAGTGGCGATTTCAACAGGATGTTAGTATGAGGCCTTGGCAGAAAGAATGTTAGGGGATGTCTAGCATTAAGCCTAGGCACCATGAAACGTACACCAGAAAGAAGTACAGGACTATCAATGAATCCATTCAGTAACCCATGCAGGAATTTTACAGAGAAGATCATTCTTCTGAGATGTAATGGATGTAGATTGAAGCGTTCCAATAGTTGCCGATGATGAAACCCTCTAACCGGATATATGGCATCCTGCCTGAAGGCCAAAAACTTTGCAAATCTACGCTAAACAGATTCAAGGAGACCGACATGATTCTGATAGAGCGGGTTCCATATAATGCAGCCAAACTCCAGTTTTGATCTCACTAAGCAACAAAAAAGCAGTCTTAATGTAGATTCAAAAGTAAAACTACGAGAACTTATAATTATGAACCCAAGCCTTCTCAGGGCTGACTTGACTATGTTGTTGAAGTGTGGAACGAATGTAAATTCAGAGTCAAAGGTGATACCAAGATCAGTAATTTGCTTTAATCTACTCAAAATAGTATCATTAATAAAGTAATTAAAATTTAAGGCTGTTTTTGATCTAGAGTAACTGACCACACTACATTTAACCGCATGCAAGCCTAACCTGTCAACAGAGCACCATACCTTCAATGTATTTAGACAGTTCTGAAGAAAAACACAATCCTCCAAACCATATACATTTAAATATAGCTTCAAATCATCGGCAAAAGCCACCCTATGACAAGTGAGTGACTCAATCAAGTCATTTATAAAAAAACTAAACAGGAGCGGACCCAGGAGCCCTGTGGCACACCCGACGTTACGTTAAAAAGTTTCGATTTAAAGCCCTCATATTTAACATATTGAGATCTAACTATCAAGTAGGAATAAAATAAATTAAATAATCTCCCTGAAAAACCATACTGAGTTATTTTATGCAGCAAAATATAGTAATCTATCCGATCAAAGGCTTTTTGGAAGTCGGTATAAATATTATCGACTTGAGTATTAACATCAAGTGATTCACAGATGTGGCTAGACAGACAGGATAAGTTAGTAACACAAGATCGCCCGCTAAAAAATCCATGCTGGTCTACAGAGATGAGTAATTTTGCGTGACTAAATAGCGACCAATTCAGGATAATCTCAAAAATTTTTGAGAAGTTACAGAGTAATGAGATTGGCCTGTTCACGATTTGATCAGAGTCCCCAGCTTTTAAAATAGGTATTATTTTAGCAGTCTTCCAAATTTCAGGAATCTGTTTTGTTGACAGTATTAAGTTGAAAATGTAGGTCAGCGGATCAGCCAGGACACCAATGCAATCTTTAACCAAGAAGCTAGGCACACCGTCTACACCAGATGTTAACTTATTTTTGAGTTTTTTACCGGCCAAAATAATCTGAGAAGTATCAACGTTGGAAATGTTAAAGTGGGGCACATTATCAGACGTCGACGAATGGTTAATGAAATTTGATTGAATAAATACCTCACCAAAGAACAGTGCAAAAGCATATTATGTCTTGTGGGTCTTTAATTACCACATCATCGGGTAGCCTCATCATACTAGGAATCCTGGTGCCAGTCTTCTTTTTATAATACCTGTAAAACCCTTGTAGATATTTTACTAAAATTTGGAATGCATTTTTTATGCATCAAAACGCCTTTTGTGATGCTGCGTTTTAACTAAATATTTTGATGAAAAATATGGTTCGCCACACACTTTTGTAATTCTCATTTATTTCTGAGCAAATTTGATCTCTTGACTTTCTTTTGTCTAAGGTTGCGTATTCAATTAAAAAAATAAAATCTATCTACCTAAATGTATTACGTATTTATTATTAATATTTAGATGTGATTCTAATTTGTATTTTAAAACAAATGAAGAAAAAAGAAATTAAATAATTATAAATAAGTTAAAAATGACCACCCTCTGCCAATATGCAAGAATCTATACGTCGCCGGATTTGTCGACGAATCCGATAAAAAATTCCGGGAGAATTTTAAATTACGGCACATGAATTAATGATTCGATTCTCAAGTCATCAATATCCAGTACCGGAATCCTGTACACCAAAGTGTTTAAATGACCATATGTGGTAAAATCTAGTGAATTCATATCTGGTGACCGAGGTGGCTCTAGTGACCGAGGTGGCTAAAACTGAGGACCGCCTCGGCCTATCCAACGATTTGGATATGTTTCATCTAAATAACTACGTGCTAATAGACTAAAATGGACAGGATTCCCATCGTGCATAAACTATATTACTCTTCTAACATCTAGGGGTACCGCCTTAAGAAGTCCCGGAAGTATGTCTCGGAGAAAACGAGTGTATGTTTCCCCATTCGGTGATCTCCAATGATTTCAACCCATACATTTGAAGAAAATTGTTGTTGGTGATGACCTTCAACTATAGCATGGATATTTTGATCTGCCCAAATGTGGTTATTATGGTAGTTAATGATTGCCTCTCTGGAAAAATTAGCTTCGTTGGTAAATAAAATCTGCCTTAAAACCTGAGGGTTTTGCTCAATCACTTCTAACATCCAACGAGAAATTTCAAGACGCCTAGGCAAATCTCGTGGTAATAGAACTTGGACTCGTTCTACGTGATATGGATATAATAACTGATCCTTTAAAATAGTTTATACCGTCGTATGATTGAAATGTAACTGCAGACCAATTTTTCTAGTACTGGTGTTTTCTAGCACAGGTTGTTCATAAATTAAATTAAGTACTGCTTCTTCCAATTCCTGTGTTCTAATATCGCGTTGGTGATCACAATCTTGGTTTCTTGGTTAAAAAGTTCCAGTTTTTCGTAGTCTTTGATAAAGGCGTGCAAATAACGTATAATGAGGTGCCATTCGTTGAGGGATTATCTCAGCATACATTCTAGATGCTTGCATTGATTTGCAATGATTTTCATTGCATTTCTTTTTTTTTCATTGCAAGGTTAAAAGGTTAAGTAAACAGTGCTATAAAAAAAAACATATATTTTTCTTCAATCTTTACTACCCGGTATCTCAAAAGTTAGGCTTTTAGAACATACGTTCATAAAAGGTTTTTTTCTTAAAATTTACCCAACAATCAGCCCCTGAATTTTTTCGCATCCATTTATTTACGCCCTCTATACTAGAGTCTAGGACGCAGAAAGTGATTCAATTAGCCATACCGGCTTAGACCATAACCGTCTCCTGAGGGAACACGAAGGAGAAAAAACACTTTCTGCGCATGCGGTCTCGCTATTTAAGAGCCATATCTGATATAGTAATTGGAAATTTTCGGATACCAAGTTGCTAAATATTTATTCAAAATTCTCCGCTATGAGTAAATCTCTTCGCCGTACTTCTCCCATAGAGGAGCAATTTCCTCAACATATTTTTTCGTATTTTAGGCTGGAAGAAATATTGAGGCCGTTACTTTAATCATATATTGTGTATCTTCCTTTAAGGGGAACTTTTTGTAGGACGTTAAATAAAATACGAAATTCTGGGAATATCTTATCATTTAATTGGTCATTTTATAATTTTAAAAATCACTTTTTTATATTAGTTTAAATATTAACTGAATTTTGTATTCTGTAGGAAATCATTGATTATTTTAAATTTCCTCAACGAGATTATTCAAAAATATGAATAAAATATAGTTATCGTTTTTCATGTAATGATGTATTTCCTACATTTTTATATTAAAAATCCATGAAATTTTAACTGTTTTATATCACTAGGCGAAGAAAATATCCAGTCGCTAGCACTTCAAGAAATTAAGCAAGTATTCAGTCCAGAACTAGCTCATATGGCTTACGTACCATTCCTGAAGCACGTTGGATCCAATTCTCTAGATATTTCTCTTAAAAACCACGACAAAATCAGGGAACTGTGCCAATTATTTGAGCAAGAAATGGTCGCTTTTGGCAAAAGTAAAACATTTAACTTTACTCCGCAGATCCCATTATCTAGCAGCGTTGGAAGTAATATTAATTTAATAGGTACCTGATTTTCTTTGGGAAATAGAGAAAAAGGGTGTAATAACAAATTATTTTTAAGGCAATAGAATAGATATCCAAGGAGACGTTCACTATAGTCAAACGTCAACCGATCTGTTAAGTTTAGTAAGCAATAAAATGGAAAACAACTCGAGACATTTGAAGGGTAATTGGTTAAGCTATTGGGCCCATGAAATAGGCAGGCCAGAAAAGGATACTACGTTTCAATTTAATCAGATTAAATTGCAAACTTTTGTGGGTATGTAGTTTGACTTTTTTTTAATATTATTTAAAACTGTATATAAAATTGTAAAGGTCCTGTCAATCATTTAAAATTCAATAATTTTTTCTTAACTTATTAGTTCCAAGGGTCTCTAATAAATTCAGTTTATTACCCTTGTATTCAGTGTGAATATTCTTAAAATAGGTATAGTTACGTATATGGTATTATAATGTGGTTTTCTCCAGTGAAATAGTAATATGTTCAGTTAGTGCGTCTTTTAAAATAATAATTTTTATGTTCTAAAATTGTTTAGTGGAAGTTTCTATCTTTTTTACCAATATAAACTATAAGTCACAGTCTCACAAATTTAATATTAGATGTAAGGTGTTTTCGCTTAATTTAGAGTTGAAGTTGAGTTAAGAGTAATTAAATCCAGAAAATCTAAAAACACCTACACATAATGGAATATTAAAAAATGTATTTATTGATATTGAGCATGAATAGGGTGTAGCTGTTTTTAAACTATTTTCTGAATTTAATTCCTTTTAATTACACATATCACAATGGTCTAGGGGACAAAAAAATTAAATGAAAATTTGAATTTTTTTTTTTATTTAAATATATAACTTTATTTTAGAAATACTGGTGAAGATTAATTTATCAAAAATAGAAAAATTTATCTTAGTAGACCGGGAGATTAATATTGTATGAAAATTTAAAGAAATAAAATATCGAAATTTCGAGACCACAAAATTTAGAAAAAAGTTAATAAAAAAATCCTTATTAATAGAGTGTATGAGTGCTTATACACACCCCTGGTTTTAATAACAACTGGACATCTGTTTGGCATGCTCCTAATCAAATTGTCAATGTCAACTGGCACACTATTCTTTAATTTTAAACACGCCTTTTCAACATCTCAAAAGTGATTGATAGGATTTAAATCGGGCGATTACGGAGACTATGTTTTGGATAATATCTTCACCAGTGTAAGTGACTTTAAAACGTGACTTGAAACACGTAATTGGTTTAAGTTTCTCGGAAGTTTTCTATTGCATTCTAATTATCGCGATTACGTTCTAAATAATAAATTTAATCCTTCCGTTCTTTATTTTTTATTTCTTTTAGTCACTGTAACATAAATTTCAAAAGTAGTTTTTGACCTCAAATCTAATGCTATTGGTAGTGATCGTATCTCATGCGAATATCCTCTGTCATGTCTTAAATTTAGGGGCACATCTTCTAGAAGAATGGGTAGATCATTCCTCAAGAAATTTAGATAACGTTCTCCAAAGATACCACACCAAATATTTATTGAAAACGCATGTTGAAAATAGTGTTCTTGGAAAGCATGAGGATTTTCCATCGAATAGATATGATTGTTACGCCAATTAAAAACACCTCTCCTTGTGAACGTCGCTTCATTCGTAAATAAAATTTTATTACAAAAAAATGGATCATTTAATTGGCGCTCTCTTAAAAATTGACCGAATTGGAGTCTTGCAGGAAAGTCTTGAGGAAGAAGATTTTGAACTGGAGTGAAATGATACGAATACAGTTTTTCTTGGCGTATAATTTTGGACACCGAATATTTTCTTACCCCAGTGGCTACCTCAATACGTCTTGTGCTGGTTTCGGGATTTTCGATAACACGAACCAAAATTTCATCTTCCATGTCTGCTCCAATTATCCTTGGTCTTCTCGCATTTACGTTTTTTGAACGAAATGAGCCCGTTTCGCCTAATCTATCGTACAACGCTTTAAATGTTTGATGATGTGGCTGCCTTCTATCCGGATACAGATCTAAATAATGCTGCGCTGCTCTTCGACTACGAAAATTTTCTTGAGCGTATACACATACCATATCCCGCATCTGAGCATTAGAAAAATCATTGTGACGCGGCATTTTTAAGCGAAAATAACACAACAAGAACACGAGCTTTAGCCAAATTAAACACTTACTTATTAATACTTCACCTTGACAGGTCGTAGTTATGATGTGTTCATCCTAGGCAAAGCCTACTTTGTAAAACTCCGATAATAATTTGTTCATACGCAACGTAATACAAAAATGCGTTTATTTCGAGAACGGTCTACTTTTTGGAGATCAAAGAAGTATATCTTTTTTGACTAGAATTAAATGCTGTTATATTATTTTCACTCGCAAATGTGCGTACAGGTAGGTCAAAAAAGTTATGACCATTTTAATCACTCAATGTTGTTGTATGTGGCGCCATCTAGTGGCAATGGCAAAATAGATATCATATTCGTGTTCCTCATCCCAAATAACAAGAGTACGCCAAATTTTAGGTTAATCTGTCCAGTGGATTCCAAAATATTTCAATAAATGTTTGGTAAAAAATTAGTTTTACCACCCTGTAGAACGAAAACCAATAACATTTTGCTAAGCGATATTGAGCTCAAACGGTTTATTCTCATGTCAGGTATCCTACATTAACCTATGTCCAATTAATTACGGGACACCCTGTATAAACCGCTGTTTGTAAAAGGGTTATTTTTCTAATTGTTGGAAGACTTTTTTTTATAATGCATTTACCTAAAAGTAGTAGTCCAAAGGAATACTGCGACCTTAGACCGATATCAATTATTCCTGTAATTTCAAAAGTTTTAGAAAAGTTTATTTGACAACAAATTTATAATTTTTTAATCACAAATAACATAATTCCGGAGGGTTAGTCTGGCTTCCGAAAGCACCACAGTCAACATCCGTCTTATGAAAAGTTACTCGAGAAATCGTTGAGGCTTTGAATAGGGGTGATACTACACCACTCGTATTGCTTGCCTTCTCTAAAGCTTTCGATACGTTGGATCACAGTCTGCTTTCAACAAAATTGGCCTATTATGGATTCGATAATAATTCATTAAACTTCTCTAGGTCTTATCTTTCTGGAAGCAACCAGCTGGTGGTCTTGGAAAATCAAACTCAGTCAAATACGTCTTAAATAATTTCTGGTGTACTACAAGCGTCCGTCTTGGGATCTATCTTATTTTTAGTGTGCATATCAGATATGTATAATTGTTAAATATTGCAGTATTTAGGGTTTTGTATGACTGAGACAATTGACCATACAGAGAACCCACGAAGCTGGCCTGATAGGTTTCTTGTCCATCAATGCATTTAACAGGGATTCTTATAACCTATCAGATCTTGGGAGTTGTTCTTGTTGTTTAAAGCTTTAAAATCAAGACTGTCTAATAAATTCAACTCTCTAGAAATATTCCCAGTGAACTGGTTAGTCTTGCCGGACAATTTATGACATAACAAGATTTGTCAGGTCTTTCAACATTCTCGTCGAGCAATAATTTATAATTAAATCCTAGTAACGGTTCTATAATATGTTTCTCTTTAAAAAATAAGAAAAAAAATTGCCGTAGATAATTTACAACTGTTTGTGGGGGACCCACAAAGTTGAAAAGTAGTTTAAAAATAGTTGATTACATAAAAAATTTTGGGGTAATTTTTGAGGATGACTTGAGACTTAAGTTGCATGTTTTTGACGAAAATAAAAAATCCTATTTTGTGCTCAAACTATTGTACGCTAATAGAAGCATTATGAACTCTAAAGTAAGAAATAAATTATGCGAGTATTTAGTACTTTTCTTTCTAAACTACTGTAACATTGTCTATATTCCATGTTTAGATAAAAAAAAACTCCGTATCGTTTGCAGAAGGTCAAAACCAGTACTATGCATTTAGCTTTAACTTCAGAAAATATAACAGTCTTAAAAACAAATTGTTTTCTTGGATGGATGCATCTAGAAATTTTTTTTTCATCAATTGGATGTTTTTGTGCATGGATTGCTTGGTACCTCCTCCCCTGCTTATTTTCGTGAAAAAATCATTTTTCGAAGAGGTATGACGTTGACCTAAGATGAATAAATAAGTTATCGGCTCCTCCTTGTCGTTCGGCCTTATTTCACAGATGTTTTCTTTTTAGCCCTATTTCATTGTATATTAAGCTTCCGAATCCGCTTAAGTGCTTGTCCATTGCTGCTTTTAAGATAATATCAAAATTCTACATCCCCACATTATAGTTAAGTCTCCTCATAATTTAGTGCGAAAATATGTTTATTTCTTTTTGTTCTTGTAATTGTGGGTTAAGTTGATTAGCCATAGGCTAGACTTACCCTATGTACATTTTGGTATAATAAAGACTTTATTTACTTATTTATTTATTTATTTCTTTATTTATTTATTTATTTATTTATTAATGTAATACAAAAAAAAATATTGATTTTAAATTCGAAATGTTTATTTTTTTAAACTGCATAGAGTTAGCTTTTCCAGAAAAAAATTGGGCATTTTAAAAATGCTCCCATTGTTTTATGGTTTAATAATGATTTATAAAATATCGGGGATCAATTGAATTTTATGCTATGGCAACAGTTTCTGCCGAAAGACTTTTCTAAGACATCATTGGTTAATTGAGAACATCGGAATAGATTACATTCTGAATCAGCCTGCATTCATGGTGCAGTATAAGACACGAACATAACTAGTACAAGAAATATTACTTTTTTGTGTTTTTATAAATTAATTATTTTCCTTTTTTTAAATAATTGATTTGCGTATCATTTATTTCCAAGCGGTGGAAAGTGCGAAACCTTATTTCTTGCCTACATACATTATAATTTTTGATCCCAAAAATGAAGGTCAAATGGATTAAGGTCGGTTGATCAAGGAGGCCATCTAGCTGGACCACTTCGGCCATTATTCGGAAAATATTTGATCCAAACGCTGTCTCACTGGTTGCGCAAAATGTGGTGGAGCACCATCGTGAAGAAACCACAAACGTTATGAGGAACTTCTTCAAGGAGTACCGGTAAATTATGTCGCAAGAATTGTAAAAAAAGAGCAGTAGTTAGAGGATTATCCAAAATGAAAGGGCCAATAACTGTTCCGTTTACAATTCCAGCCCACACATTCACTGAAAATCGTCGTTGAAAGTGTATTCGCCGAATAACATGCGGATTTTCCACTGCCCAATAATGCATGTTGTGAAAATTGTGAATACCATTGCGTGTGAAAATTGCTTCATCCGGAACTAAAATGTTCATGGCAAAGTTTGGGTACAACTGCTGCTGATGTAGCAACCACTCGCAAAAGTTTAGTCGAGGCGCATAATCCTTTAGTGCGGGTATACACGATCCGGTTTCAACGGATGCGGTAGTAACAGATGCGTTTTTACCGCATGAATATACGCGATACACACTGCGTTGCAAACGGATATGCAGCAAGAAAAATTTCAACATTTAATTGCTTCGAAAGTTTTATAGAGAGATAATGTCTTATTTCTACGAGAGTCAGTATAACGTAAACATTGAGTCATTCATATTTTGAAAGTGGTGTAGAAAAAAAATCGATAAATTTAATACAAATATTTGGCAGAATAATGATAGGTTTTTAAATTATTACAGAATGTCTAAAAAATCATTTGACCAATTGTTAACTGTGTTAAAATAAGATATTTAATGCAATAATTTAGATGAAAATGCCTACAAACGCGCGTCACAACCGGAACGTGTATCGCGATACATTTAAGTACATGTGTTGGCTACGACCATCGTCCGTTGCTACCACAGCAAGCTGCGTTTCTCTTCCGTCGATGCGGTGCTAACGCATCATGTATCGCATCCCATTTAAACCTATGTGCTGTCGTACCAATGCGGTAACGCAGCGTTTCTACCGCATCCGTTGAAACCGGATCGTGTAGACCCGCACTTAGAAGTAAAGCATGTAACTGTTACACGTGAAATGGATACAGTAATTCGTGCCTCAAAATTCACCAAACTGTGGCTTGTGATATTCCAAATTGCCCTGTAATTGTTCTAGTGTGTATAACAGACTGCTCTGCAATGACATTTAAAATCACGTCCTCCAGATTCAAAATAAGACTAGGTCTAATGGCTCCCCCATATTGCCCTGGTCTTGGCCGCAAATTGCCGGTTTCTCTGCCCCGCTATACCACACGTAAAAAGGCTTCACGCCTCGGATGATACCTGCGGGGAAACCTTTGGGCATAAAGATTACCTGCAACCACTGCATCTTGTTGCGATTTCCCGTATGCCAGTAACATGTCTATAAGTTCTTACTACTAAAAATAACAAAGATCATTTGGACTCGTTTACTTGTTAGTTTATCGACAAAATTCTTGTGAACAAAAAAACAGATTATTTCAGAATCTGGAAATATTTTACTAACATAAATTTATGCGTATAGGTTAAGAAACACCAGGTACAATTTAATATGACAGTTTTTTACCTCTTACCAAGTAGTGGAGAAAAAGCAAGATTGGACAAGGCTGTTGAAAAAAAACAAGTTTTGCTTTTTTTTACTCTCGTAGCCAGAACTATCACAGGACTAGTTTACTATTTAGTGTTTCTATCCAAACGTAGTTTACCTAATTTTTCACATTTTAGGTCACACAAACAGTATCAAAAGTCTACATGTCCTAGATAATGAAAACAGCTTTCTCTCTGGGTCAAGGGATAAAACAGTAAAATTATGGTCTTTAAGGAGTCAAGGCGATGGCACTTTAACTTCCCCGTGCCAATGGACTTACTCCGGGCATAAAAAAACTGTTTTAAGCTTAACCTTTGTCGACAGTCTCAGATTGGTAACTCAAAATTATTATGAACTAATTTGGCAGTTGAGTAATTTTTATTTTGAAATTATAGGTTGCCTCCTGCGATAGTGTGGTTCACCTTTGGGATCCTTTTATGGGCGCGCTCGTAGGACAGTTAGAATCACCTAAGTTCTGCCCCGTAAATGTAGTCAAAAGCACGCCGTCACCATCAAGCTTGATTTTTTCTGCCACCACCGAAGGCAGTATTAAAATAATCGACGGTCGATTGGCGAGTTACGTCTATGATTTAAAGGTAATTATCGACTTTTTATATTATTTTCCTACAGAACATTGTTTCCTTAACAACCCAATTTAAAAAAATGTATTAGCCCTTTTAAACCATCCGTAGTGCAATGTAAGGCACCTTTTATATTCTGATAAATTTTTTTTAAATTTATGTGATGCTAGAAATGTTAATTTAAATTATGCTGAGGGTTTGGTGTGCGCTAAACGCCAAGGGTAGTAGTTCTTCGCACTAATCCACCAAGTACTCGAACCAATTTTAACCAATGAGAATCCAACTCTATCGCAGGATGCTACGTTCCAATTGGTTAGAATCCTAAATCCGCCTATCGTCAGTCTGATCTCACCAAAATTTGTATTTATTTGTATTTAATTATTATTATTCAACATCATGCAAAATTTAGGATTTAAGATTTAACCTAAAAGAGTTTTTAGTTTTAACAAATATACATATTTTACAGGTAACGCGATACAGTAAAAGTCTGAAACTTGTGTTGTCAGTGTATGCGTGTGCGTTTAGTTCAACTGATTTACTCTTTTTAATATACTTGATTGAATCACTTTTGAGAATCGATCTTTCGAACTAGTTTCGACACACCTCCAATAATTGTAGTTCGAAAATACTCTTTATTGCTTTAGTAGTCCGTTCCATTAAGGTCAAAGAAGAATTAATTTTTTTCTCATACCGATAACAATATGTGACGAAAAGACAAGCTTTTTCTCGATTTTCCATGCGAAATTTGTCGCGTGTCTTTTAAATTAGAAAAACTCCGTAAATAGTGACGAAAATCAATGCAATTGTACGCGGAGATCGTCCTACGAGTATGGCTTATACGGATGATTGTTGGTATTGTAAACGTCGATAAAGAAACCGTCATAGAAATTTCACATGACGCATTGTAGAGTTTTTTTTAATGTTATTATAGGTAAATAAATATTGCTACATAGCGAACTGTAGCTCTATATTGGTAGGCTTTTGGTTATAGGTTGATAAATACTTACCCCATTGCCATAATTCATAACTAAGTTAGGCGCCACTTAATTTAAATTACAATACCAAACAAAATTTAATTGTTTGAATTGAGAAACATTAACTCACTATTTAACTGTTCTTAAATACTGAAAAGGTATTTTGAGTAGAACAACACTTTTGTATCAGGTTTCAACAAAGTTTATTATAAAAATTCCCAGTTAAATATGTACACAAAATTTGAAATTCTGATTCCGAAATAAGAACCAAATTAAAAATGAATTTTAACCCTTATTATCTTTCTTATACCGCACAATATCGATTGTCTCTGGCCAAAGATTAAATAGATACTATATTTTAATGTAGACTATATTGTAAGAAAACCACATCTGGTGATAAGGAATTTCTGTCGAGCCGCCGCACAGTGCTTCGAGCAATGGACAAAAATCTATAAAGTGACTTGTTTTTCAGAAGTATTTAAATACCTTATCTTAAAGACCACAAACAAATAGCCACAATTCCACAAAAATATTATCGCAAATAGCATTTTTTGTTTACAAATATTTGCGCCAAAAATAATAAAATCTCGTGTATTGACCAGTACCTTTTTGTTATTAAAACTTGAGTATACTTTGTTGGTGTTTCAAGACAAGCGGTTAAAAGTTGAAATCTTTTTTAAAAATGGCCAGTGTACAACAAGGTATGTACTTTAATATCATGTATTATAAAATTTAAAAGTCGTTTATCATCTTACCATAATAAATGTAAAAGTAATTTGTAATTATTTTATATTTCTCTTTAAATTTGAAACTTTAAAAAGGCATATAAAAAAAGCCTCTTAAAACCATTTGTAGTTTTTACATTTTATTGTTAATACATTTATATATTATCATTTCGTATATAGTTTATCTGCGTCAGTCTGCGACGAAGCTTAAATTTTTTTTTTCAGAGGATGTCAAATCAATAAAGAAAGCGGATCTTTTTGAGACATGGCTAGAACATCGGAATCAAAATCCATAACTATTTATTTATGAAAAAATCCGTTCCTTTTAAATTTGAGCAATCCCTCGCCTCAAGTTGAAACTCACTTCACCAAGCAAAGCAGAATTTATTATTTGCCTTCATTTTAATAAAAAATTTTGTTAAAATGATTTATGGAAAAAAATAATATTTGGTTACAAACTGAGTTACCATTACAAGAATGTTTAATAGGCGGAAGAAAAGTCATTTTAAACTTAGAAGTCGCTGGTCCATCCCGTATTCGTGGTAGGCCCCTAAAACCATTTACAGAGTCTTCAAAGCGGACGAAACTTTAAAGGCGCGTTAAAAAAATCACTGCTGGCAGAACATCTGATGAAATTTTATATGCTGCAAAACTTGTAAGTAGTTCATTGCCGCCACATACATCTCTTACTTCCTATCGGGCACTCGCTCTCTATTTAGATCTTGACTTATCAGAAAGAAAATACAATTTATTGCGCTCGGTAGTCAATAAAACGGAAGTACATATTTTTCCAAGTTTATATACCTTAAGACAATGTCAAAATGCTTTGTTACCCTTTAAAATTTGCGCCACCGAAATTTCAGCAGAAGTTAATTTACAAGATATATTAAATTCAACAGCTCAAAGCATTATTAAAATAGCAAATATACAGAAGAATAGAAAAGTGGAGCTGATATGCAAATATGGTTTTGATGGTAGTTCTGGCCATAGCCAATACAAGCAAAAATTTTCCGTTATATCTTTGATAGATGAATATATGTTTTTAGAGACTTTCGTTCCCTTACGACTACGTGATGTACAAAGTAAAAAAGATATATGGGTTAATTCTCGTTCATCATCTACACTTTTCTGTCGACCTTTTAAATTCATATTTCAAAAAGAGAATAAAGAGCTTGTGCGCAATGAAGAACAGGAAATTAAAAATAAAATTAATGACCTTAATAATTTTATTTTAGAACTACTTGTATAGTATCAATCAAAATGTTGTTTACTATGATGGATGGTAGTGTAGCAAATATTCTCACTGACACAAACGCAACATCCAGATGCATCATCTGTGGATTAAGTCCGAAAGAAATGAATTTGCCAAATACCAACCGTCCTTCAAAAGTAGAAAACTACAGCTTTGGTTTGTCCACATTACACTGCTGGATAAGATTTTTCGAGTGCTTACTTCACATTAGTCATCGATTGCAAATAAGATCTTGGCAAAGGAGCGGAAAATAAGAAAATAGTGGAAAACAACAAAAAGAAAATACAGTCAGGTTTTAAATCAAAAATGGGCCTGATTGTGGACAAACCAAAGCAAGAATACGGGTGTACGAATGATGGCAATACGGCTAGAAGCTTTTTTTACAATCCAGACTTAAGCTCTGAAATAACAGGAATAGACAAGCGTCTATTCCTGTTATATCTTGTTATTCTTGGAACTCTTTCTAGTGGCTGTCACATTTACGTACTAGAGTTTAAGAAACTTTCAGATGAGACTAAACAATTATATTTAGATTTATATAATTGGCCAAGTAGCTTGCATAAGGTTCTGGTACACGGATCTGAAATACTTGATTTATTTTCTTTACCTATAGAACAACTTTTCGAGGATGCTTTAGAAGCGAGACATAAAGAGGCAAGAAAATATCGATTATTTCACACCCGCAAGTATTCTAGAACAAAATGTAATATGGATTTATTAAAAAGACTACTTTTTACATCAGAGCCCATTATCTCATCGCAAAGAACAGTCACTTCAAAGAAAAATGAGAATCGAAACCGGGAAGTCGAAAAATATATTATACGAGAGGAAAGGTGATGATTTAGACATAAATTTAGAAGATTCTGTCAGCAGTGATTTTAGCGATAATGCTGATTCAGAATAATTTTCCTTAAACCTAGACATAATATGTGTACATATTTTCCATATCTTTTTTGAGTTAAGATTTTTTTGTTATAGTTTTCAGTTTTAGTTAAAATACAAACAAAATTTTAGTTTTGGTTAGAATAATTTTCACATAAAACTTAAAAGCATTTTCATACTTTTTATTTTTTTAGTATTAGTACTAATAACTCCTAAATTTTAAAATTAAATTACTAAGTAATTTTTTGCTAAATTTAGGAGTTATTTTTTCCCACTTTTTACATTTATTGTTTGAATCTATAATATTTTTTGCCGTATTTCCTTCAAAGAAAAATTTGTAGTTGTGTGTATATACCTTTTTATTAATATTTTAAATACGTTAAATGTATAGTGTTTTTTTTTGGACCAAATTTCTCTCTTGTAAGAAATACCAGCATACTAAAGATTACGAAAAAGAATTAAACTTTTACACTTATGGAAGTTATAGATATCGTGTACTTTAAATTTGTTATGTAATTGTATTGTTGTTATTAAAAGTTAAGTAAATAATTTAATTTTCATAGGGGTAAATCGGCAAGTTACTGTTATTTTTTTTATAAGAAAACTAAAAAGCAACATTTTTATTTGTCCAGCTCTTAATGTATTGGTCGCATATTTCCCTGTAACATTAGATATTAAATTCTCAAAATTCTTTCAATGAAAGGGCCTTTTATTAGTACAAAGTTGCATAAGTTTCGGAGCGTTACGCTTAGCCCAATAGAAGTAACTGATTTTTGTCCCAAGGTCCTATATACTCGAAGCACTGTACCACAGATATAACTAGCTAACGCAAGCTATTGCCACAGATATAACTAGCTAACGCAATAGCTTGCGTTAGCTAGTTATATCTGTGACTGTACGCCGCCAGTCAGGAGATTATAATAAGCTGAATCATCGAAATGTAAAAAAGGTTGTCGATGGTTAAAGGAAGAATATATGGGTATTATTCTCTCCGTACTCGGGTTGAACCCTGCTCGGAATATTATTTGTTACTTTTGTGTTAATTATTATTTTGTAATAAACGTAATTATCGAACAACGACGCTATTATTATTGATAATATCTAATAATGTCTAACAATATATACAAGGCGAAAGGTAATAATGTGAAAATATTGAAGAACTGGTAATTAGAATTATTTTACATTAATTATTAAGATTTATCAAATAATATCATAATAAGGTTAAATGTTATATATAAAAAGATGAAAGGATAAGTAGGAAAGTTTGAAATAAATTGGTGAATATTATGTTTTAAACAGAACGGTTATATAAGAAAATTATAACTGGCCACAAAATTCCTGCAACTGGAACTAGATGATTACCATGTGGTCACTTCGAAAGGCGTAGCTGAGTTTTAGTCAGGTACATGAGCTAAACCAGGGTATAGCTGTCGACGATCACTGATCCAGGACAATATCCAGTCAAGACGTAATCCAGCGAGTATCAAAAGTTAAAGTTGAGAAATAATCGGTTGAGGTTAGATCAACATTCCAGTCTCAAAATTCTTGCATAAACCAAAAAAAAAGCCTGGAAGGATATAAATGTAAATATATAGGTGTAAAAAAGAGGTTTTAAACGAAAATAGATAATAAGACTTACCTTAATCATGAGGGTTTTGCACAAAAGAAAGTTTCGAGAACACGTGACACGTGATTATCGAATTTTACTTTTTTTATAACTACATTTAAAAGATTTTAAGAAAAAATCACTCGGTGGTGGTTATAAATGTTGATGATACTTGTTTAATACATAATTAGATTAAAAGAGCCCCAAAATTGAGCCATTTAGAGAAAACACCCGAAAAGGTTTTCAAAGGTGTGCCTTTCATCTGCCCCCAAAGTGAAAAGACAGCAACCGTTCCTGTTAAAATGTCGTTTAACCGAGTGACATATGACAAGGCATGTGTCTATGACGGATAGTGGTTACAGTACGTGATCGTGACGAGAATCAGTAATAAGTATATCACAACGTTAAAACTTGAAATGACCTCGAAACTTTGTATCGATTTTCATCAAGTGGAATAGACGCATAACTGGGTCAGTAGTATCGGTTATGGTGAGAGTTTGGATATTGACATAACAGTAGAGTTTTAATTTTAAATTTAGAAAAACTAGCTACAGCATTAAATATGAAGTTTGTGCGAAGTTGGTTCCAACAATTTTGACTTTCGACTAAAAGCTCGTCCGTCAACAGATTGCTCAAATTTCCTTGAAAAATTAGATGAAAGCCTGAATTAATAGGGAACATAATTTGCTTGCGATGAAACCTGGATTTTACAAAAAGATGTTGAAACTAAACGCCAATCTATGTACTGGAAAACTCTTGCATCCCCAAAAATTTACAAAGCAAAGATGTCAAAGTTGTGGAAAAATAAGTCGAACGTCTTCCAACCGGACAATGCGCCTGTCCACATATGCGTCGCCTCACAGAGAGCGCGTCTCTGTGAGGCGTTATTTAGATACTATAATTATAGATGCGGTCCAGTGCATGAACAGGTATCATACTCGCCTGATATAGCATCCTGTGACTTTTTCCTGTACAGAGATTGGAGGGACACCTGTTGCCGGCACATCCTGTTGCCGAACAACAAGTCTGCCTTAAAAGAAATCCGAATGAAGGCGATTCAGGAGATCATGTAAAAATCTGTATAAAGGTACATTGTGGAAAAGCAATCGGTTGATGAATTCGATTAATTCAACATTTTTTAAAATAAAACTTTCATAAGCCGTTTCGTTATTTAATAGCCAAACCTTTTACGGGTGTGACAACAGAACTATTGTCATTTATCGATTTTATGTTTAATATATAATTGGAATTTGCGTCCTGTATTGAAAATTAAAAAATAAAAATAAGCTTGTGAAAGTGTAATAATCAAAAATGAAGAGGAAAGCATTCTTGGCTCAAACTTTTCAATATGCCTAAAACTTTTTGTGTTTATAGTCAAACAATTTATTATATGCGTAGCATCTCTTTAAAATCTTCACGAAACACGTTAGCAAGAACGGAAAAAATAAATTGCGTTATTATCATTAACACAATTGAGCCAAATTTGTTTTATTTTAGTAACTAATTACTAGTTTTTAAAAAATATACGAGTCATAATGTTTTTTATTTAATTAGACAAATGCATCATTTCAGATTTCAATAAATCCGTCAGGTCTAATAAGATGCTTAGCACTAGGTCCGTCTGGTACTTGGGTTGCAGCTGGTCAATCTTCCGGAAGTATTACCGTACTTGATACCAGAACCGGATTGGTTATTTCCAGTTGGCGGGCCCACGAAGGCGAAGTTTTACAAGCAAGTATTTCCACTTTGGTTAGGAATTTCCCTCCTTCGCGGATGCTTAAGAGCTAGTTTATACGACCTTACAATAAACAATTTTAATATGTAAATTAAAATATAAAGTTTAGTGCAAACATTGTAGAAAAAATAAAACTGCAATAATTTAAACGAGGGAATATTTACTGTCAATATATCAATTTTACAGGTTATCTTATCTTAGCGGGCAAATCTGACAACAGCACAGTACACATAATTTAAAAGGAATATCGGTTTTTTTATCATTAATAAGAAATTGCTTAGCGTATTTTGAGAATCTTTTAAAGTAAATAGCTTCACTTCATTTGGTAAATCATTCCACAATTTAATCCCTATGTGTGTAAAAGATTTCTGGAAAAGCTGCAGCGTTGTACCACATCACCATAGTCGAATAGGGATATTCGACTATATATTAAACTGTCAAATAATTGATACTTTATTTTTGATGGTAAATAAGCAATTAGTGAACATTATATCTATATTCACTTAACTTACACGCTTTATGTAATTTTATTGTTGGTAATAGGTGATTTTTGATTGGATTTAAAATATATATGTCCTCTGTCTAGGATAACGAGGGCGGAATATTGAGAAATTTCATACTTGAGAGTCTTACACTCTTGAAATTATACAGATCGTGTTTTCGTTCGTTACTTATAGGAAACCACATAGAGGCGAAATTTTGCAACGTCGCGCGTGTACGAGTGCCTGCGACAGAGCACCGCCCCGGCCGGCCCGAGGACGGGAGTTGCGTCGTTTGGCGACAAAATGTCCCAAAATATTACGCGAAAATCCAGGCATTTTTTAAATATTTATTCTAATGCGGATTTTACAGACATGACAATACAGTGGACCACAAAAGTGATGGTACAATAGACAATTTATATATAAATTTTATGTATAATTTTTATATGAAATAAAAATCAATTTTTACTTTTATGTATTTATTTTTTCCAATGCCCAACATCATAACATAAACCTATTTGCATAATATATCTAACACACAATAAACAAAAAAATAAAATAAAATTTTCTATAAAAATTTAATCCACAAAAGTCAAGGTACTCCTAATTTGTGTAAATCAAAATATGCAAGTATCTTTTAAATTTATTGTTATTTTGTTATTTGCTAATAAGAACATTCCTCTAATACTATTCTGGCATTCGTTTTCAGTATTCACTAGAATATTTCTTCTTAACTTTGACTGGTAAATACAGTGATAATCATGGGAAGAACCGAATTAAGTGTCAGTGAGCGGAAAATTATTATTAATTTGCATAGAGAGGGAAAATCATACACCAAAATTGCAGAAGTGATTAAAAGAAGCAGGTCCACTATACAAAAAGTAGTAAATCGTTTTCAAAATGAAAACAGAATTGAAAATAAAACGCGAACAGGACGTCCTCGGAAGCTGTCAGAGCGCGAATCCCGGTACATATTAAATGAAATTAAGAAGGACCCAAAGAAAAGTGCCATACAAATATCATCAGAGTTAAGAGAAATGTTTGGAGTACATATCTGTTCATGAAGAAACTGTTCGCCGGAAACTTAACCAGGGTGGATACAAATCCTGTAGTGCACGTAAGAAGCCCCATGTTAGCGATATTAATAGAAAAAAGAGACTGGAATTCGCTGAAAAGTACAAGTCTATTGAACTTGATTTCTGGGATAAAGTTATCTGGTCAGATGAAAGTAAATTTAACATTTTTGGGTCCGATGGTCGTGTCAAGGTGTGGAGGAAACCCGGTGAAGCTCTTAATCCGAAAAATACAATCAAAACAGTGAAACATGGAGGAGGTGGAGTAATGGTTTGGGGTTGCATGGCAACTTCAGGTGTAGGAAATATTGTTTTTATCGACGAAACAATGGATCAAAAAGTATACTTAAATATTTTAAAAGAAAATTTACGTGCCAGTGCTGAAAAATTAGGGTTGCATGAGAACTATTACTTTCAACAGGATAACGACCCTAAGCACAAAGCTTATACAGTACGTCAGTGGTTGGTTTTTAATACTCCCCATCTGCTGGAAACTCCTCCCCAAAGTCCCGATCTTAATCCTATAGAACATTTATGGGATGTTTTGGGGAGAAAAATTCGGCAACATGTGATTCATAATAAATCAGACTTAAAACAGGTAATTTTAAAAGAGTGGCCAAAAATATCCAACGATGTGACGAAAAAACTAGTTCATTCAATGCCAAATCGCTTAAAAGAGGTTATTAAACTGAAGGGTTTTCCCACGCGTTATTGACAGAACTTTATTAGCCCATAGTCTGAAATGTACCTTGACTTTTGTGGATTAAATTTTTGTAAGAAATTTTATTTTATTTTTTTATTTATTGTATGTTAGATATATTATGGAAATAGGTTTATGTTATGATGTAGGGCATTAGAAAAAATAAATACATAAAAGTAAAAATTGATTTTTATTTCATAAAAAAATTATAAATAAAATTTGTATTGTAATTCTCTATTGTACCATAACTTTTCTGGGCCACTGTATGTAAAACCCGCATAGACTTGTAATCTTAAAATGTTTAATATGCTGTATTTTGCATAATGAAAATTAAAGCGTTATTCTAATAAAAAATAAAATATCAACTCTGATAAAAATATAATAAAAAATCAGAAATAAAACTCTAATAAACAAACTTAACAACATATAATTTTTTAAATAAAAGGCTCAAATAAACCGCCTTCTTTCGCTAAACAAAAACTTAACCTATCGTAAAAGCTATTTCGCAACTCCTCTAAATTTGTTGGCCTACTAAATTCATGCTTGTAAATGGTCTGCTTAAGGTAACCCCACAGATAAAAGTCATTTGGAGACAAATCTGGAGATCTAGGAGGCCATTTAATATCGGCAGTCCCACTAATAAGGCGGTTAGGAAAAGTATTTGTTAAAAATTCTTTTTCCCTAGCCGCGTTATGAGCAGAACAGCCATCTTGCTGAAAATAAACCGATCCCAGGTCTACATTAGGTAGGATTTGAATGGCAGGAAGAACTTAGTTTTGCAGCAACTCAAGGTACTTTTGGGCGTTTAAATTGCAATCAATAAAAAATGGCCCTATAACATTGTCGCCCAAAATACCTGCCCAAACATTCAATTTCTGAGGATACTGTGTACGAAACTGAAAACTTCTGTGCTCGTCTTCCTGAGACCAATAACGAACAATGGAGGGATTGTGTTTGCCATGTAATGGAAAAGAAGATTCATCAGAAAACAAAATATTTTTTAAAACATATTCGTTTTCATTTGCCTTTTCCATCATGGTTTCACAAAATTCCATTCTTCGCCACTGGTCTTCAGGAAATGTTTCCTGAGTTTTTGAATACTTGAAATATTTGTACCCATATTTTTCCAGATATGAGCAACAGTTTTATTGCTCATTCCCAGTTCCTCTCCAACACTGGTGGACCGTATCGAATCAAGTTGTAGGGTACTGCAAACCATTTCTTCCCGCCGTTCTATATCCTGGACCACTTCTACAGGGGGTTCTTGACGTTTTGTGTAGCATTTTTTACAATCTTGAAGACAGAAAGATGTCTCAAAATTTGTAACCACATTTAAAACCGTTTATACGGCACTCGCTCTACCACCGGCTTATGTAACACCCGATTTAAATAACAGAAGCATATTATAATCTAAATTTAACCCGGGATATATATAGGTACTTTATTAAATCAAGAGAAAAATTGCTGCAAATTCTTATCACAAAACCAAGGATTTTCATACCTTTAAGACAAATTATCGAAACATGCAGGGGAAAATACTTTATCAAAATACGCATACATTCAGTTCAGATAAGTTTCGTCTAAGCCTAAGATGTATTCTGCCTCTAATGTGATAAAAACTGTTAAAACAGCTCTTTTCAATGTTCAAATATGAATAAAAATTGGAAATGGTATTTTGTGGGTGTATTGGTTAAATGTTAAAAAAAAAACTATTTGTTTCTCGCCTACGTTTCGTATTGTTTGTTTTTAATTCATCTTCAGGGCTCTAAAATAAGTGAAAAGAAATGGTGTTAAACATTTTTAATACGTTTTAAAAAATTATAAAAAACATAGGATAACACACAATGTCAGTATGCATATCATAGAGCTTCAAGAAGAGGGGGAAAGGAGAAAAGGAAAACTTTCTATCTATTTTAGAGCCCTGAAGATGAATTAAATACAATTCGACCCGTTGGCGAGAAACAAATAGTTTTCTTTAACAATTGACCAATACACCCACAAATACCATTTCAATACTTAACCTCAGGTGACAAACTCATATTAATAAATAAAAATCTTGCTTGCTTGTTTGATTTTTTGATGAACAATATAAATAAACCAGGAGCACAGGTCAGGAACAGATGTTATAGAAAACGAATTAGAATTCTTGCAGCTTGGACTTACCCACAAGATAGCTCTTCAATCAAACCAGAAGGCTCTCTGTGCAACCAAAAGTACTCAAAAGTTTCGCTAAAACATTTTCTCACCCTATAAAGACCATTGCAAAATCGGTTTAAATTGAGTCTACTAAGTCTTTATATTAAACAATTTTCAAAGTAACTTAAACGACACAAATTTTATAAAATGATCACAAAACACAGCAAAATTATTAAATCCCAAAAAATCGTTTATAATCCATATAAACCTTTATATTTTAATGACGAACGTGACCTCACAGATTCGGTATACCCAATATTATATCTTATGTTATTTGTGGTCAGATGAATCTTTGTTAAGTTGGCTCTTAATGATGCGGACATATTTTTATAAAATCTGTTTTAGAAGAATTGTGTTGCTTATAATTAATTAAAGTAATCAATTTGATTGATTTTCCTCTTTTTCTGAACTTTGATTTGTTTTGTTCTATTTTCTAGATTGTAGCTGTTAGTGATGAAACATTAGTGTCCAGTAGTCTAGACCAAACCATAAGCGTGTGGAATATTAGTGACGGACGTTTTAAACACCATATGAGGTAAGTTTAACAATTTGGTTAAAATTGTTTTAAATAAAATTTTTAATTTTTAAAATTTATCAAAGTCGCATAAGTTGCAAGTCTTATCCCAATTAGGTTAGTCGTCGTAAAGGATATAAGCAGAGTAATTACTTAGACGTAGATACTTAGCCATGAGATATACTAGCCATGAGAGGCTTCAAGAATGTATAGATCATAATGGTCAAGATTTTGAACATCTACGGAGGCTTTAAAATCCTCTATCTTTTAAATCGGTCCTTTTCGGAAAAATTAATTCGAGAAAAATTAATTTAAACCTTCGTATAAAATTTTCTTGTGCCCAAATTTTAGGTTAGGAATATTGAGATGCGGTTTTCGCGAGCCTGTTTGGGCATCATTTGGCTACTTTTCGATGAAAAAAAGCCATACCAAAGCATTTATTTTTTTTTGAGAAAATTAACCATTTCTGTCGGAATGTTCAAAAAAAGCCCTCTGGTGGCGACATGTGAATCTAACAAAACTTCGAATACTAAAACGGTTAAAGTCCAAGAATGGCTCTTTTTAAAGAACACAATTTTGTTAAAGTCGATTAAGCCGTTTCTAAGATACAGAGTGTTTTTTACGGAAACCTTTGAATACCTCCCCACCACTTTATTTTGAGAGATACAGCAGAATTATCGGACAAAAAAGTGTCAGATTGTCATCTACTTTAAAGAACAAGTATTTTTTTGTTAGGTTAATATATCGAAATTCACAAAAATTTTACTTTTTTACTGATTACTGATTTATTTGGTCATTTGTTACTACATATGTATATAATAGAATAAGACAAGTCAGGAGAAAGAAACTGGTAATCCTAAGTATGTTGTGGCTTGCGCTACTTCTACCCACCACTATGGTCGAAGACCACACGTCAACGACGGTCCTCAAGAGGTGACAAAAGACAGACAATCTCGATCTTATCACGACACGCTAAGCGTGCAATCAGTTTATTTCATGATTTGTAAATTAAACTAATATAACTATTTTAAAAACAGTTAAAAATAGTGTCATTATAATAATACAGTCCACTACACACGTACAAAGTACTTATTTAAAAGAGCAAAACTATTATAAAAAAAAAATCAAATTACACACATATAAAACTTAGACACTATAATAACCACAAAAGTACCAACAAACAGTACAAACAAAGTACATTCGCTGACTAGGCAGGAGTGACTTTCAGCATGTTGCTAAATTTGTTGATATCATAGACGACAGAACTTATAATAAGCCGTTTTAGTTTATGTTTAAATATATTGAAGTCATTTATTTGTTTTAGCGAAGCAGGCAGTTGATTAAATAAGCTACAATAATACAAATATAAATATGAATATACAAATACAAATATCTACAACAATAATTTAAATATATAAATGCCGAGCATTGTTGAAATATATTTTTGAAATATTTCACGGCAGCTCATTATATTTCAAACAAAAAATCAGTCTCATATTTTTTTTCTGGAATACAAATATCCTTTGTGCCTCTGAACTTTTATAATAGTAATAAATTAAACGAAAATTTTTCTTTTTTTCACTTTCTACTATTGAGGAAATTCATAATGCTATTTATGAAATAAAAACCAACTCGCGAGGAAACGATGATATTTCTGGTTCTATGTTAAAACTATGCAGCGCTTTAGTCTACACTTATATATAGGGTCTACCAATAAGAATAGGTTTAAATTGCTAAAAAATAAAAACGAATTGGTTAATTTCTATGATTGATGTTTCAAGTTTTAAACAAAATATCATTAAGATGTCCACCTCGGCTACGGCGGCAGACGTTTAGACGATGAACCCAATTTTTAATCACTTTTTCTAACAAGTTGGGCTGAATTTCGCGAATAACCCTAGTTATGTTAACTTTCAACTTATTGATGGTTTGAGGATTGTTAGAATAAACCTTTGACTTCACATATCCCCAAAGAAAAAAGTCCAGGGGAGTAAGATCACAGGACCTTGTTGGCCAGTTGATATTGCCATGTCGCGAAATTATTCGATTTTCAAAACGCTCTCTTAATAAATTAATTATGGCTCGGGCGGTGTGTGATGTTGCTCCGTCCTGTTCAAACCAATTCTGTTTGAAGTCTCCACCATCAATTGCAGGCCAAAGAAAGTTTGTTATCATGTCGCGGTAGCGCTCTCTGTTGACTGTCACAGTACGCCCCCCTGCATCCTCAAAAACGTATGGACCGATAATTCCACCGACATGCAAACCACACCACACAGTCACTTTTAACGGGTGTAATGGCACCTGTACTAATTTCTAGGGATTGTTCTGACACCAGAAGCGGCAATTTTGCGTATTGACAACGCCACTAAGACAAAAATGGGCTTCATCTGAAAAGATGATTTGTTTCCCAAAATCGGCATTTTGTTCCAACTGCCATCAACAATCGAATAATAGTATATGGGTTTTTTTTGATTGCTACTGACCTCCTCTATCGCCTCCTTTCGTTTGGACGTCTACTTTTGGGACACCCTGTATATGCCATAAAAACATTTGAGTCCAATTGACCTTCTGCGGTAATGTCTACTGTCAGCAGTTTCATCTCAAGACCAACAGCCATATCCCAAACGTCTAGGGTGTGTAGATGGCGGGTTTACGTACCAGTGAACAATACGCTGAAAGAAAGATCTGTCCCTAGTCGGATTTCTTGTGTATTTTTAGAAGCAGTAGTTGTCTGGTAAGACAAAAAGAGTATGTCGACAGTTTGACAAGTGTCGACAATTTGATGTCCGATGAAAGATAATTTGCAAAAAACACTAGGCTTGAAAGTCGGTACCCCAATGAGTACACCTACCACAAAATCTACCACAAATTCCGTCCATCATCTTAGTGTTGTCTGTGTACTAGAGAGCCTTTCTGAGTTACTAGTGCAACCTTAACCTTAAAGCCCTCTCACACCTTTCACCGTGTCCTCTGGTTCACAAAGCTAAAGCGAAGATCACAGGTACCATTTACGAAAGGAAAAAAACACCCTTTACGGCTTGCCACCAGATTTTAAAATGTCCAGTCTCACCCGCCATGCCGGTAGTTTAGTAATGACTTACTGTACGCATATATGCAGTCTTCATGGCCTCGAATTATATCGCAATATCCACGGGCGGAAGGTTCAATAGAGTTTTGAGAGCTCTAGTTAGAGTAGTACATAAGGCTTTGGACTCTATCTAGTAACACTCAACGTAACGTAACACCGTATATGAACAGAGGCTTAACGATAGATGAGCAGATCTAGTAAAAGATCTTAGGGGACGCTCTGAGAATATACCAATAACATAGTCAACATTCAAGCCTTTGACGGACCTTGGCCGAATATCCCAGGCGTATGTTTTAAATTAGAGATATTACTAATGCACAGAAAGGAAGATAATGCCCAGAATATCCGGCATATATTTAATGTCAATATTGAAACCGTTATGCTGCACTTTGCCAAGCACAAAATAAAGGAATGTATTTATTATATACATGTTGGTATTTTCAAATTTTCATTTAATTTTTTACTCATTTGCCTATATATATTTATTTAAAATATGCGCTACAGTTAGACCAAATGTTACAGAAAAAAAGAAAACAATCATTTAACAGTAACAATTAATATGTACTCAAATCATAATTTGTTGTATTGGTCCACATTAATAAAAAACATTTATCTTTTAAGACTGTGTAGTCTAATGCAGAAAATGTTGAGGTTAGTGAAGTGCTCCATAAATACTGTTATAATTAATTGCATAATTGCAGTTTTATTAGTTATCTAAAGTAGTTATTTGCAAACTATAATTTGTTCAACAAGTCTCTAGTTAAAATAATCTAGTTCTCTTTGGTGGGATTTTTAATCGGAGGTTACTATAACGAGGTAGTCACAAGATATATAACAATCCTTTTATTTCCTCTTTACTGTAATACAACTGACGGATTCTTTCTTTGTATTTATATCTATTTTGTAAATAAAAAGATTTAACTAGCTAACGCAATGCAAACTAACGCTTGCGTTAGCTAGTTAAATCTGTGCTAACACAAACAGATTCTATAGAGAATAATAATATTATTATTACTATTATTATATAATAATAGTAAATGTTTTTTATTTACAAAAATACAATACACAAAATATTTATTTTTGTTAATTTTATTTAACGGGGCCCAGTCAGTAAACGTTCTTCGCAAACCATGGTCAGCAGGCATCAATTCTTGAGTTAGAACCATCTTATATGGATGTAGGCCTAAGTCATTCTTCAAAATGCGCCACAGAGACATTGGTGAAATGCCTAATTGCTGAGAACGGTGCAAAACAGACACATTCTTATTCGCGTCAACATTTTCTCTTGCAGCGGCGATTTTTTCAGCGGTCCTTGCACTTTTTTGTCGCGTTGGTGGCTTATTATCCAGAAGAGTGTACTCCCGTTCAAACTTATTAATTGTGCGCTTTATTGCAAGCTCAGAAGGCCGTCCACGATGGCCAAAATCTTCTCTAAGAGCAAGATAACAGGCTCTAACCGATTGCGCATTTTCGTAATACCTTTTCACGATAGCTATACGTTGCTCTTGACTTAAACGATTCATCATGAAATGTCAAAGTATACTTAACACAACTGACGCTTGATCAGCGTTTTGACACATACCATTTTGCGCACATGGCCCACTAAACTTCTATCACTTCTATTGGTAGACCCATTATTACACATAATTAATTGTTGAATAAAAAAGTAATATTTTCCTTTTTCTTGGAAGACCGCTATTGGTAAACCTCTAGCTAAAATTGCTAATCCACTTCCTTGTCCGATCTGCGTATAATTAGCATCTTGGCAATACTATCTAAAATTTATGAAAAGATTTTATACAACCAATTATACAATAGTTTTGTAATTGAGAGTCACATAATACCTGAAAACCAATGTGGCTTTTTAAAAGGGTCAAATAGAGCAGCAGCGCATGTGTCTGTAACTGATAATATTTTGGAGCCTAACAATAAAGGCCTGGCCAGTCTCTTAATATTATTAGATTATTCTAAGGCTTTTGATACCCTGGATCACGCACTCTTGTGTTCTAAACTGCATTATTATGGGTGCTCAAATGCTTCTTTAAATATTATCTCATCTTTTCTTAATAATAGATTTCAGAAAATAACATACAATGGAACTTCTTCTCAGACTCTAAGTATTCATTCCAGTGTTCCTCAAGGCTCTATTTTATCTCCTTTGCTTTTTATAATATACACCGCTGACATTCATCGTTCTACTAATTTCTGTATAGCTACCGTTTTTGCTGACGATACGCAACTGGTATATAACTTTGATGCCACCAACTTTGCTGATGCAACACAGCGTGTTAATCACGACTTAGAAACCATTAGATATTTGTCTAATGAGCATAATCTATAACTTAACTTCAATAAATTCAAGCTTCTATGTTTTGCAAGTAAAAAAAAAATAGAATTATTGTCAAAAATAATGGTAATATTAACCTAGGAGGGGTCATACTTCCTTTCGTAGCTTCCGCGAGAAATTTAGGTTTACATATGGACGAAGATCTTCGTTTTAACGAACATGTCAAACCGCTGAACAAAAAGGCCTTTTTGGCACTAAAATTAATTTTTTTTCACTCACTTCATTTTAAATTAAAAAAGCTCCTCTATGAATCTCTTGTTCTTAGTCATTATGCTTACTGCGATTTGATATGTACGCCTTGTTTGCGGTTATTAGAACAACAAAGAATTCAGAAAATGCAAAACTCTTGTTGTAGGTTAATATATGGCATTAAAAAGGGAAACCACATATCGCATAAAATATTAGAAACAAATTGGCTGAATATGTCAAACAGATGGAATTTTCATCTTGCCAATTTTGTTCATAAAATCACCGGCACTTCTAAGACTTCTTTTATAAAAAAACTCAAGAGTAAATTTATTCGAAGAAACAAAGTTCATCACTTAAATGTAGAAGGCAAATAATCACTTACTATGCCCAAATTTAAAACGTCATTTACATTTAATGCTATTAAACTGTACAACTATATTCCTAACCACTTTAAAATTCTAAATCTTAATAAATTTAAATTTAAATTTCGTTTTTTATTATATTTATAAACTTATTAAAATATTTTCCAGGTTTTTCTCTTGGCCATTTCAGTAATAATATTTTTTACCGCAAGCCTCTGCGATGAGTACGTTCAGAGATGCAGTATTTCGCATTCTTAGTTGGCCACCTTGTACATAACTTTGCAACTAAACACATTCTCTAATATTACTTACCATTACACATTACCCTTACAACAAGGCATTTTGCACTCGTCCTAAATTTTAGCTCCGTTCCCAGGGCCGCTACAGAGCCTGCACACTGTCTACATATCTACGAGGGCGCCGAACTAATCAGCGCTACGACAGCCAATAGAATAGGCGTACATACCGAGGTTTCCTCAGAGGCGTCTTACAGCAGTACGAAGCTTCGACCAGACACCTTCAAGGGCCTCCTCACCTCCATGGGGATGTTACCTCTAAATAGACTATTACTATTAGGAGCTGAAAATGGGCAAATCAGTTTGTTCTGTTAAGGAACTTTCGGTCTTTGGAGGACCGAGTTTTCTTCCCTTATATTGATGAAGGTATATGCAGGAAAGATTTTTGATAAATATTAAAATCATAAGCGAACGGATTATTAAGATATTATTATTATTTAAGAACGGGTATTTAAAACCAAAATTGTTTATCCTTTTTTTGCTTCGAATTATGTTAAATGAGATACAGTCTAATAATATTTATAAAGAATTATTGTTTTTATTACATACATTACAAGATAAAAATGCACGTGGAAATATTCTATTATAGATACATATCGCACATGTAATCCAAAAGTGTCACTATACAAAATATTTGCAAAATGTACTTTTTACAATAAAACTCTTCCGAACCACACCGGCAACAATGTCACTATATAAAATATGTTGAATAATTACATTAGAGACCTCTGGATGGCGCAAGTGTCATTATGGCTTACGCAATATTAATACGCTCGTGGCGGGCAATAGTGACATTTTTTGTTTAGTGACGGTTTAGCCAAACCCAAATTGAAATATATTGCAAAACTTCATACAGTGACCAAACTTTTAAGCAAATGAGTTGTTCGGCGCGTCGTTCAACACGTCAAAATACCAAAGTTTTCAATTAAATAAACTTTACACAGAAAGATTAAAATTGTTCGATCGAAAAAAACAAGACATTAAAAGTCTTATTAAAAATTCCTTAATACTTCAATGCTATGTACACTCCTTTTATAATAATATTTTGTAATGTTAATTACCCACTATATTAAATTTACCCAACGAAAATATTTTGTTTTTTCATAATAGAAGCTGTCCATATTTAAAGTTGTGTTTATGTTGTATTTACCAGGTGTTTGAATATTTTGTTTTAAGAATTAATTTTTTGTTTTTGCGGTTGTTTTTATAGCCATTAATTTGGCTTTAGTGCCATTTCTGTATCAGTGATATAAACTTTTATTGGCACAGTGTAAATTTAACCGTAGTTTAAGATTTAAACGTAAAGGACAGCTATTTTGTATGAATTTGAATGGAAAATAACAGTGATGGTTTAAATTTTAAGCTATGGATAAGTTCGCGGTGCATAAGTAGTCATTTAGATGGTCGGTTTAAGTTAAGTTAGTAGTTAAGATAAAAAATATTTTTTAGAAGTACCTATCTACATCATTTTTTGTTCAAGCAGTTGTGTATAAAAATAAATGTTTTATGTTTCATTTAATATAAAAATATTATGCTTTTCTACATATTTCTATTTTTTTTTTTAATTTTATGGTTTGAAAAATTTTGACAAATTTTAAAAATATTGCAATAAATGGAAAAGTGACACTATAAATTAAGAAACTAAAAAATAAACAAATAAAAGAATTTATTTTCCATTTCTGTTTAGTAAAATGGCTAAAGCCAAAACATCGTTCACTGTGATAAAAAAATCGTTCATTTATTATCAATATAATCACCGTTATTTGTCTTTCCATTTTGCCGAAAACTTTAAATTGCTCTCCTGATAAATTTACATTTTTCGTATAGTGACACTTTTGAATTACATGTGCGATATGTCAACCAGTTTAAGAACTAATCAGTAGAAAAGGAAAACCTGCGGTTTTGGTGGCCTATACCTTTGAGTACAAAAATTTGCTACCCTTGAATACAAACTCTTTGGCTTTTGAGTTTTTTACAGATTTATAATCTATGTATTTAGAATATATTAAAGGTATATATCGAAAATAATGCATTTAAGTCAATAGATTGCTAGTAGTAGGTTCGAATCAGTAAATCGAGAACTATAATTCGTAAATTCAATGAGCTGGTTTGGTAGTACATAATTTTCCTTTTGGTTATTAAGTTATTTTTTGGATAGATGATGCCCTTTTTATATTTTCTGATAATCAGCATTCGGTTTAAAATTTATGACCTTTAATTAAATATGCAATGTATGTCATTTAAAGATCTTAGAAAGTATAATATAACTTAATAAAAGATTCCAAGTTTCATTTACTTGCTTAATTAATTATAAGAAAGTTTTATATGTTAACAAGTAATGGGACAAGAAACGTTAGCAGATTACTAGAAACAAAATAATGTGATTTATATAAGATTAAACAAGTTACACCTGTAAGAAAGTTCAATCTTTATTATATGAAGAAACACGTCCTTAAAAAGAAAACTCTATAGCTGTTTTAAAAGTAATGGTCAAAAAACTGTCGATAAATATTCAATGTTTAAAAATATCAATTTATGAAAAAATTACTTTTAATAATGACCTTAAATGGTAACAAGATATAATATAATATATAAACGAAATACATAATAAATTTCTTAATGATGCAACAAGATAACAAATTAAAAATAGAAAGAATATAATATATGCAGGGTGATTCATCAAGAATGGACAATCTCTGAACTGGAGATACTACATACCATAATATGGTGATTGAGCTTAATATGTCTTATACAAATGTTGCTGGTTTACGAGATACAGGGTATTTAAAGTTGGAATTTTAATTGGAAATTTCTTAATAATTTTGTGATTTTAAGCAGTATCGCTCCGAAAATTGGTGAGTTTATGTGTTTTGACATGAAAATTACGAATTTTGTGGTCAATTTAGCATTATTTATACAGGGCGTTAGTTACACCCTGTTACTTAGGTAAATTACAACATATCTTTTTTGCCTAATCAGTTATGGCTAAAACGACTAGAAAATCTAAAAGGCAGTTCAATTTGGAATTTAAAAAAAAACTCTTGTTTATTTCATGTAACTCTATCAGTTTTTAAGTTATTTGCATTTTAAACATTTAGCGTAGATAATCCTAAGCCACCGTTATTACATTGACTTTTTTTCAAGTAGGTTTGTGTCGGCACCAGTTTTTCGTGTAAAGAAATTGGAAGTGACTCCGCTGCCGGCGCCGGTTTCCAAAAAAAATAATATGGGTGAATCAAATGAAGGGAGTATGGAAACCGGCGCCGGCAGCCGAGTTATTCCACGGTGTTTTGACTTGGAAACCGGCGCAACGCTCATAACCTAGAAATCTCTTTTGTTTTGAAATTTAGTTAATTAGTTTATTTCACTGTTTATGTTCGTGTTAAGAGCGCACTCCACCACGTGATCAAATCAGTTTTGAAGCCCGGTGATATTTTTGAGTCGGGCGCGGGTTTTACGGGCAGTTGCAACGTCGCCGCTGTTTTCATGCGATTCATCGTGCGGCAGCACGTCGAATCTCGGTTTCTGCAGACGTTAGTCAACTGGTCTTAATTTTTATTGTGTTTTATTTACTATTTTGATTTTTTATTAAATAATCACTCTATAAGGTATATATTATATAAGTATTTACTTAAAATTTACGCTGTAAATACTTTAAGATATTAGTAAGAAATTCCGCGTAAAACAAGTACGAATATACAAGTACCTACGCGAAAAAAATAATTTGAAATTGATTAAATAAATATGAATTTTTGACATAAATTATTAGAAGCAGCTATTTAAAAACCGTCTAGTAAAAATAATAATTAGGTTCTTTTCTAGGTTTAGTGGAAATAATAATTCGGCAATTCAAAGATCGGAATTTATTGACTCAAAAATTAGTTTTACTTAAATTAAAATATTTGTTTAAATTAATATGAAAGATCGAGATAAATTTTAGAATAATAATACGAAAAACAATAATTAGAATAATTTAAAATTGCATTTAGATTACAGTATAATAACATAGGCAGTAAATAAAAATAGGGTCGAAAGTAGAGAAATAAAAGCACAATTAATTTTTTAGAAATATTTATTTGATAAAGTAATTTATTAGGATGGACCGATCAGAGATTTCTTGGTGACTATTTTATCACGAATCGGTAATCCTTTTGGATGCAAAGGATCAACAAGTTCTGGCAAAATAGAGTTTTCGTAAAATAGTTTTAATTTGGGTAACATTTTTTCGTTCCAGAATTCTGCATTGTACAAAATCTAAAAATAAAAATAAATAAAGAAATAAAGAGCATTTTTTGGTAAATACTATAATGTAAAATTAAGTATTTAACAAATTACCTAATTTTTTTTATCAAAGCTTTACTGAAGCTAAACTCAAAGTTACGGGAAATTACCTTTTCGACCAATATTCCATAGGGACTCCACACAACAAAATAGCACAGTTCTTTATTAGTTAATGCTAGTTGGCCCTGGATTTGATAATAGTAGTTATGATTTCGGTTTAGATGTAACTGATTTTCAATAAGATGAGCAAATTTAATTTTTTTCTCCTCAATACCCTGTATTGGACTAATTTTGGAAATTATACAGGGTGATTCATTAATATTGCACGAAAATGAAATGCCGGTTTTTTTGGGTTAAATTATGACGAAAAGTTCCTATAAACATATGTCCGAAAGTGCTTCGTTTCCGAGATACAGGGTGTTCAAATTTTCTTAAAAAATCGATTTTTTATTAATATCTAAGAAATGCCTTTGCTGTTTGCAATGTCATTCACATCATTTCTGGATATCTTAATGATGTATCTTTTTGACATATGACAGTTGATTTGTTATTCCAGGGACGTGCCCACGGGGTAAGCGGGTTAGGTTTTTTGTACAAAAAATAGCACCTAGTAGATTTTTTGAACCTCCTGTACATTTTTTGGATGACGCAACTAAAGATGGAATTGTTTCAACTCTTGGGTGTTTTTCGTATCTCCCTCCGTTTTCGATAAAAAAATTAGTTTAATGCAAACGTTTGAAAAAACTTGAATAAACATAATAAAATGCCTACTTATCGATTTACAGGGTGAAGAATAGTAAATACGGTAATTTGGAATTTTGACATGACATTAACTGTACTACCTGTTGAAAAATAGTTTTAATTAAACTTAGGTACATTAATTAAATTCTTAGAATAAACATTAGTAAATTGATGAAGGTAATGAAAAGCTATGGACTAAGAAACGTACGCTATAAGAGTTGTTCAAAATGAGTTCCTCTAACTGCAATGCATGCGTCTGTCCTGCGACGCATTGACTGGCGAACACGTTCAAAGATCCCTGGCGTGTTTCGAATAATATCGCAATTTGCAATAATACGATTTCTTAATTCTTCAACATTTTCGATGGGGGTGGTATAAACTAATTGCTTGAGGTGGCCCCAGAGAAAAAAGTCTATTGGATTTAGATCGGGAGATCGCGCAGGCCAGGGTTGTATACCTCCACGACCTATCCAACGATTGGGATATACTCTATCTAAATACTGTCGAGCAATTAAGCTGAAATGCGCCGGAGCGCCATCATGCATGAAAAACATTTGGTACCTTAAGTCAAGCGGGACGTTTTCTAATAGTGTTGGCAACTCCTCTTGAAGAAAACGCCGATACACTTCTCCACTTAACCTTTGTTGCAAAAAGAAAGGACCAATTAAGTGGTCTTCAATGATTCCAACCCAAACATTCAGTGAAAATTGGTGTTGATGGCGACTTTCACTTATTCCATGTGGATTTTCATCTGCCCAAATGTGATTATTATGGAAATTCATTATCGAATTCCTGGAGAAATTAGCTTCGTCCGTGAAAAGTATTTTTGATAAAAAAGGAGGATTTTCTACAATGTTTTGTTGTAACCATCGACAGAAAGCCACTCTATGAGGATAGTCGTCTGGCAAAAGTGCTTGTACCCGCTGGATGTGATACGGGTACAAAAGCTGATTTTTCAGTATTCTAAACACTGTTGGCTGACTAATGTTTAAAATGGCAGCAATCTGTCTTGTACTCGTTAAAGGATTATCCTCGATTTCGTGGAGCACTGCTTCTTCAGCTTCTGCGGTTGCAACTGTGCGGGGTCGTCCATTGTCGACTGTAAGTTTTTTAAAACTTCCACTTTCTCTGAGACGTTGATGGAGGCGAGTAAACATTTGACTATGAGGAAGTACTCGGTTAGGGTATTTGTCCGCGTAAATACGCCTCGCTGCTTGTGAATTACCATTAGCAAGACCATACACAAAGTGCATATCGCACATTTCACTATAAGTGTACTCCATTTTAGACAAAAATGAGGAAATTGTCTACTTGACAGGAAAAAAACAACACCTTATCACTGAGCCACACCTAGTAATGTTAAATGAACTGGTATTTTATTTATTGCATTTTCAAAGCAACGAAAAGAATGCGACAAAAACTAAAACGATAATAGTATTTACTAAATTTTGTTTAATACGTATTTACAATTTCAACATTCCGCAGTATTTTTTAGATCAGCAGTTGTTAATGCTGTACTTGATATTCGACACTATGAATAGGTAAGTATTACATTTTAGGAAGAAAATTATTTCTTTGCTTTCGCGTGATTTAAAAGCATTTACTTGTATTTTTACAGAGGGATGCAAAAAAGCAATTCTTAATTTTTTTATCGAAAACGGAGGGAGATACGAAAAACACCCAAGAGTTGAAACAATTCCATCTTCAGTTGCGTCATCCAAAAAATGTACAGGAGGTTCAAAAAATCTACTAGGTGCTATTTTTTGTCCAAAAAACCTAACCCGCTTACCCCGTGGGCACGTCCCTGGAATAACAAATCAACTGTCATATGTCAAAAAGATACATCATTAAGATATCCAGAAATGGTGTGAATGACATTGCAAACAGCAAAGCATTTCTTAGATATTAATAAAAAATCGATTTTTTAAGAAAATGTGAACACCCTGTATCTCGGAAACGAAGCACTTTCGGACATATGTTTATAGGAACTTTTCGTCATAATTTAACCCAAAAAAACCGGCATTTCATTTTCGTGCAATATTAATGAATCACCCTGTATAAGGGCATTTTATTTCAACTAGAGCATTTTCGTTTTTTATAAACCCATCAGGGCTGGCTCCTAAATAATAATGTTCTTTTCCTACATAAAAACCACACTGAGACACTTTGACCCGGAATTTAGCCTCAAATTCTGCAATGGCATGAGCTTCGCTCTCGTTTCCATATCGTGTAGCTTTATTTCCATGAAAATTTCCATATAATAGGTTTTTTATGGTATTAATCCGTGATGTTTGAGGGCGCATTTTACAAATGCTACCAAAATTCGAGGAAGTTATCCGCAGAGATCGTTCTTATACCCACTTCGGGTTAGCTGATTGTCCAATTGTATTTTTTTCTATTTGTTGAACTTCTTCCGGGGTTTTTTTTTAGTTTTTCAAGAAAGGCCTTAGCTTTGCTTACATAAACATCACTATCAATTTCCAATAGAATATAGTTAGCATAAGGCCCATAATCCATATCTGGAACTGCATCACTTTTCTTTTTTACCGTTTTTTTAATGAATAGCTTTCTTCTCGTTTTATATTGCTCCAATCGTTTTTTACATTTTAGTGAATATTTCTTAGTGAAGTGCGTTGGACTTTTACCACTAGCGGTTTTACTTATAATCCTATAGTAATCGCCTTTAGCACTCACTGATAAAGCTGCTGCCTTGCATCTAGTTTCATAAGAGCCTCTTAGTGAATAATTCACTCGCTTCCCTCCGACAAACTTACAAACAATACTATTATAGTGTTCTGCTAGGTTGCTGTCCATATTAAATATGAGACTGCTAGCATTGTCAATTAGCCTCTGAAGTGCAATAAATATATCGTCATATATTCCACACTCCTTCATAGACGGAATTAAATTTTTTTCATTGAGGCTTTCGCTTTCGCATTTAAAATAATTTAATATAACGTTTGCAATGTCTCCTCTCAATAGCCTAATTTTTACATCATCGGTATTGTTTTGGTTTATGCGGTAGGTGGTAGCTTTTGTAATTGCTGCTCTTAATCGCATAAATTTACCTAATATCTCCTTTCGTAAAACTAAAGGAACTGGTAGGTTTTTGGAATTGCTTCGATTTTTATCTAAAATTAAAAGTAAGGCAATAATAAATAAAAATTTTAACTCATTCAATAATTCATACTACATATTTCTCGAATTTTCTTGGCAAAATTTCGCAACAAGTGGTTTTTGCATTCCACTTTTTGCACCAATTCGTGTCCATAAGGCTTTATTTGTAATAATTTGCGGTATACGGAAGAGTCACCATCACCAACCATTCTTGTGTATTTTAAATTATGTAGTTCAATGCTCCTCCTAAATCCTTCAGCTATTATATCTGTTTCCATTGACGTCGAAGTTCCACTCCAATTTTTATTGGAGTGGTTATCCCAACAGTTGTGTATGGGAACATCTTTGTCTTTACTTTCATACCAAGTACACAAGGAGCAATACTTGTTTCATATACCGAGAAATAGTATCCGGCCAGTTCTGTAACCTATTATGCACGCCTAAAATGGGACATAAAACAGTCAAATATTAGCTTCCATAAATATTTTAATTACAAAAAGTTTTATTAATTAAAAAATTCTATAATATGCACCCAACAAAATAATATTTAACACTTTTGCGAGTGCGAGTATATTGGGTATATATAATAAAAGAATATATTAATATTATTATATAATTACTATTTGACTTAGGTATAGATAGATGCAAAACTGGATAAATTAAAAAAAAAATCTGTATTTATTCTGCATAATACGTATAATACACCAGACATGGAATTATAATTAATATTATAGGAACGCTTTCCCCAAGCGCCATCCGTCACCACTGTAATGCATGGAGTTCCATTTTCATCTATATCGCCTTCTTTCCTTGCTAACTTAGTTTCTTCACCTACAGCTTCTTCTATACACTTCTCCAGAGATTCTCTGATAATATCAGCCACAGATTCATGGTAGGAATTAAACGTTTTTGGCGACATCAGAGGCATATTTAAAGCAGCAGCTAACTCATTTATTTGACTGTAGCCTAGTCCTGTGGAAATACATCCTAACAATACAGCTGAATTAAGAGATTTTGCTGTGTTTTCATTACAAATATGTCTTACACAAAGACACATTTTGCATTTTAAAATAAATTCGCTGTGTAAACCATGCCTTATTTCTTTAAATATTTCCATATCAGCTATGGTACAGTCAAATGGCTCATGCCTTTCGGAGTTAAAAATTTGTTTAAAGAAATGAGAAATATCAAAGATCCTTCGCCCGCCTAGTTCTTCTTGCTGAGATGTAACTAAAATGTTATTATTGTTTAGATTAAATTTTGGTTTTATATACCTAAACCTATAATTTTTTTTGACATTTATAAATTTATGATATTACCTTTTATTAGAAGGCATACTATCTCCTTCTTCTTGTTCATTTTCACTGGAATCGCTAGAAAATGAAAAATATAATTTTTTAAATAAATTAAATAAATAGCTACCTTATAGTGGATTGTTGTTTTATTTTGTTTACAGTTAAAGAGGGACCTGGAGTAAAATCCATTGCGTCATTTGAAGAACCTTCAACATTTTCAAGGCAAAAAATATAACATAAAAATATGTATGTAGTAAATTCAAATGTTATTTTGTTTTACCATTCTGTCATGATATGATCCTCCAAGCTTAGCATATTTTCAGACAAAAACTCTTTGTTCTGGCCTTTTTTACTAAAATATTTGTAATTAAAATAATTATTAAATATTTTTAAAGTCAATAATCGGTACCTATAGTCCTATAATTGTATAAAAACTATAATTTTAATATTAACTCTATAATCTTTTTTAATGTTTTAAACTTGCATATCGACTAAGCAGTTCGGGTAGAAACGGGCAGTTCGGATAGTTTCTACTTCCCATAAGAACGGTATAGAATCTTAATTTAGGCCACCGTCTATAATTACAACATTATAACAAGTTGTAATTATGGACGGTGTTTACTCCTTTATTAGTGCATTATTGAAGAGAAAATTAAAATGACAATTTTAAAATTAGTAAAAATCCAATATGGCGACCATAAGAAATAACAAAGGTGATGGCTATGTTTGTCACAAAACTAGAAGAGCTAGAAAAAAATGAATTACGCCATACTTGATTGGCTGTAGTCAATAAAACACAATTACCTACCAAATTTTAATCAAATCATTTGAAAAATTGCACTAATATTTGACATTTTAGAAAAACATAATCTTCAGCTTTTGTTCGATATTTTGATATCCCCTGATGTAGAATGTAGATATTTTTAATTTTGATACAGTATTTTATAAAGCTTTAAGTCGCGAAACTTTTTGCCATATTTAACCAAAATCGTACCTCTTACCGGTTCCGAAATTACCATGTAGTTGCTTTTAACTGACACCCTGTACTATTCCTTAAATAATTTTTTATCTATAAAATAATACTATTACTAATAATAATAATACTATAATATATTAAACCATTGACTGCTATTTTGCTAAGCTTTTTATTACCCTCCATCGTAAAACAATAATAAAGTAAAAAATCGCATAAAAAAAGCTAATTTCTTATTTGCTTTTTTTGGCAAATTTGTATACAATATTTCTAATAATAATTAAAAGAATTAATAATTTTTTAAAATCTACTATAATCTATCGTTTACATCCTAAAATAATGTTTACTAAAAAATATTTTACACATCAGGTTATATAAACTACTGTACCTAATTCAAAATAATAATGGTTAGCAAGTCGTCGATTTTTACGACGTGTAGATAAACATAACTTTTTTCTATTACTCTCCTTCATAGTCTTTACGGCACGACCCATCTTTTTATAAAACACTCGGACTAATTTAGACTAAAAATATAAACAATGACAGCACAGAGCACAACAGTAATTTTACGCTTAACACTAATTTACCGACTCCAAATAAAATTCCTTCAGAAATCCGGAAAAAAAATTATAGGTAAATCCACCTACTGTTTGCCGACGGGCACGCGGCCCGATCTCGACAGCGCTGCCAAAGTATCAATTTTAGTAGCGCTTTCCTCTAATTTTGCCCGAAATGATAAATTTTTGATAATATCGTTATGGTATCGCATACATGGCAAAAATCAAAAATTGCATATTGGGAAACATTAATATTAATCTTATGCAGAATGGTGGAAAGTGATTATTTTTTAAATTTTATTATAATTTTCAATTTTTTGCAATTTTTTTTTTTATATATTTAAACAAAAAATGACTTAGCACCACTCCTTATTGGCTTCTTTAAGTACATACCAAATTTTATTAAATTCCATTAAATATCTCCGCCGCAATTTGCAATTTATATTTTTCAATATGGTGATAGGTAGTCAGGGCTCTTAACTAATATAGGTAATTAATTGCTAACTGTTAATAAAAGTATAGTATCTTGTAAAATAGTGAAGAGCAAAATGAAAGTGAATGATGAGTTTTCTTCATTTGAGGAATTTGAAAGTGCTTTAAATAACTATAAACAAACTACTAATAATGAGTATTGGTTCCGCGATAGCAGAACAATTGAAAAACAAAAAATTCGAAATCCTAATACTATAGTGAACCATCAACTTATCGCTGAAATACTATTATATTCGCCTAGCATGTGTTAGAGGAGGCAGACCATTTAAGAGTAAAAATGAAAATTCCTTACGGAAATTTAGCACTTACAAACAGCAGTGCCCAGCAAGTATTTTCATAAAAGTAAGTAGCTGTAAACAATTTCTTTTTATACAAGAAATTAAAGATGACCACAATCATACGTCGTCAAAAGCATATTTTAATTCTCTTGCAAAACAAAGGTTAAATTTGCCCGAAAATATTAAAGTTAATACGCAACATGCTTTAAACGCAGGAGCAAATAAAAAAATTATTTTGAATCAAATAACACAAGAAACGGGCTGTAGACTAACCTTAAAAGATCTGACCAATTTAAATAATAGATCAAAACCTCAAAAGAAAAATCTTGAAGAATGTGTTAGAATTTTAAAAAATATTCATGGTTGTACGGACATCGAAATTTTAGTAGACAAAAACGACATTTTTAAGGCATTTATTTTCAAGATGATCGTATGAAAAACTATATAAACGCATACCCTGAAATAATCTTTATTGATGGAACCTATTGTCTTGTTGATCTTCGTTTCTTGATCTTCTTGTTGATTTCTTGATCTTGATCTTGTTGATTTTTGTTTAATGGTGCCATTCAATCTTTGCAACACGAGAGTAACGAAAAACAAATCCAAGAAACGACCGTGAACCTGCAAAAAATAAAAATGCCATCGAAAATTCGAAAACGGGGACGCCCAAAAGGTTTGGAAAACAATGTAATTGGACTTAGAAAGTCCAAGAAAAAAGGAAATATTTAATTTTACCTATATACCTATATTACACAATTGTAAATATATGACAATTTTACTGTCACTAAGTAAGAGTGTATTATTTGTAGTAAAAATTCTAAAATAAGAAAATGCCACGTCATAATGAATATTCCAACAGTGAAATGCGTGATATGATTTGCGTTTTTGATCAGTCAAATTATAGTGGACTTTGTGAGCCGAAAGGTATTTAGAATTATACGCAAATCGAAGATAACCCAATCACAAACTGTTCAGAAGTATTTATACCCGCCTAGGCGAAACAGGGTGTTTTCGTCCTAAAACCTTAAATGGTGCTCCAAAAAATATCAACGTCGATGATGAAGAAGAGCTTTTAGCTTGTATTTCGGAAGATCCAGATCTCGTCGGTTAAGTACGGCAACAGGAATAAGCCAATCGTCTATCTGGAGAATTTTAAAGAAAGATAATCTCCGTCCATATCAATATACTCCTATCCAAAATTTGCTACCTTAAGATTTACCAGTTCAACTACAGTTTGCTCAATTTATGCAAGAATAACAATCCGAAAACCAGGAATTTCTTAATGATCTTCTTTTCACCGATGAGGCGACGTTTACTAGACGAGGTGTTTTTAATTGGAAAATCAATCATTTTTGGGACTGTGAAAATCCACATGCTCTAAAGGAACAACAAACATTTTCAGCATGAATTCAAGGTAAATATTTGGTGTGGTGTGATATCTGGTTTTTTATAGGCCTTTTTGTACTTCCTCCTAATCTGAACAGGCTCTTCTATTTAAACTTCCTCGAACTACTAGAAGATGTACCACTAGCCATAAGGCGGAACATGTGGTTTATGCAAGGCGCCGCCACTTTTTTCTCTGCCAGTAGGGTGATACCTGAATGAACAATTTCCTCACCGGTGGATTGGGCGTGGCAGTGACTGTGTTTGGCCACCTAGAAGTCTAGACTTAAACACTCTAGACCTCTCAATATAATTACACATGAAGGGCATGGTTTACAAAGATACAATTAATTTCATCGAAGAATTACGACAGAAAATTCAAGAAGCTGATAATATTATCAAAATAATCGACAAACGTTATTTAATATTCAAAGATCAATTTAAGGAGACGCTTTACAAAGTGTATTGAAGTGGAAGGCTGGCATTTTGAGCATTTACTTTGAAGTTTTCTTTTAATATTGTTACTGATTGTTATTTGTTGTCTTTACTGTTGTTACCCAGCATAGTAGTAATTTAAAAAAATAAATTCCTATTAAGCCAATGTAATAACTAAAATGCAAATAACTTAAAAACTGATTCGTAATTTTCATGTCAAAACACATAAGGTCGCCAATTTTCGAGTTTAGATTCAACTACTGTTAAACTACTGTTAACTACTATTAAATTCAATTACTGCTTAAAATCACAAAATTATTAGGAAATTTCAAATTAAAATTCCAACTTTAAATACCCTGTATCTCGTAAACCTGCAACATTTGTATGAGACATGTTAAGCTCAATCGCCATATTTTGGTGTGTCAGCAATAAATGATGCCAAAGTTTGTTCCAGAATTAGCCGTCCAACCTGTAGCCTTTCTAATGGTTTCAATACCAGTAACAGCAAAAATCGCTGCTGAAGTGGAAGCCTGTCTTGTACTATGACTAATCCTTCTCGCTAAGGTCTGGGTTGGGTTGGGTTGGGTTGGGACATTGAAAAAAAAGCAGGACACACATATAGAGGCCCTACAAAAATTACAAATGCAGTTGCAACAAGTACAAGTCAAGGCTGCCTTACATGCTTAATTTAAAATAAATATTTTTTGGGTATTTGTTTGTTAAAGAAAAAGGTTATTTTGCTTTATTCTTTAATTCTGCTAGGATATTTCATATGTTGTAATAAATTTCTCCATGATAAATGTTTAAAGAAGTTTTATTGCGGATTGTAAATTGGTTTTTCATATATAATTATAAATTGCTCACCTCTATATTTGTAGAGAAAATTGTTAAACATATAAGAAGTTTTTAATTTTAAGATGATTATCAAGAAAATATTTACTCTTTAGGTTATTTCATTTAAGAGGAGAAATGATGCTTTGCGAAGGCGTTTTTTGAGGGTATTAAAAGATCCAAGAGGTTTCTCGTAGTTTCTTAAAGACGTAAAAATATCTAGAATCGGTTGAGAGCGATTTTGAAATGAAGTTTTTAGAAAGGTTTATGCTGCAATTTTAAACGAACCAGCATTTGAACTCTGTGAGAAATCACTAACAGCATTAAGGTAATAAGTTTACAGGTTGATTAAAGTTAAGTGTTTCTAAAGGATATAATTTGGCAGATTTTTAGGCTTTGGTTCTGAAACTAAGAGCTTTAGAAAAAGTGGATACCAATATTGGGTCTTCTAGTCAGATAGCACCACAATGCCTTCAAGCTTAATTAACTATCGATTAAAATCGAACTATCAAATTAAGAAAAAACTGGCCGTAACTGCTTACATTTTTGTAAAATCAAATTAATTCTATCGGAAAAATGAGGAGCAGACTTGCAAATTGCATTTTGTCAATTTTTACCAATTTTCAGAAAACGCAAAAAACTACTATACAAAAACTAAATGAAAGAAAAAAAAATTATGTCATCATATAATGGTATTGAGTGTATGGACCTCGATTACGAGTTTCTGTACAAGAAAGTGAAAAAACAGCTTGAAAAAATACAAAAAATTGGTGGACAAAATGCAATTTGAATGTCTAAAATTATGAAAATTATAATTTTACAAAATGAATAAACTGTCTTAAATGAAAAAGTATTCTATTCAAACATAAACATGAAACAAAACAAAATTATTAGACATGTCAACAAAACAAAAAAACAATATCTCTTGTTTTTTTTTAAATTTTAAATGAAGTTATTTTCATCAGTTTCAGCGCATTCGCAAGCTTCTTCACCATCTTCGTACTCTTGATCTTCATTATGGCTTACAGCAAGATTTTCAAATATTTCAGCCATCCATCTTAACTCAGGGTCTGTGTCGTACCATTGGTCACCAGATAACGTAACAAGTAATTTTTTTAAACTATCAAGTTTTTTCTGTTTTATTTCATGTCCAAGCCGTCCTTCAGAAAGAACGATTTGATCCAAGCGCCTTTTGGGTTTTAGCAAAGTTTGGAATTTTTTTGCTGGATCATCCGTCTGATATAAAGATTCAGATTTTACCACCACTTTTGAGACCGTACCTCCTTTAATGATTATTCTCTTACTTAAGCTAATTCCTATTACTTTCTTTAAAGAGACTGAAGCTTTTTTGATATTAACCAATGACCAATTCGTTCCAAGTTGTCTAATTTCTCCTACTTGTTTGTAAAGTTCACAATATTTTTCAGGTGTTTTTATGACCGCGTGTCGCTTAAGGATCTTTTCCACCCTCCCAAAAATTCTGTCTGCTGGAAGGTAAGAGTGTCCTTGGACTGGGAAGATAACCTCTATCTTCTTAATTGTTTCTGGAGCAAAGCTGTGCAGCCATAACATAAGCATGTGGATGATAAAGCTGTTTTTATTCTGCCCCCCGCATCCATCAGAAAAGAGCCGAAGAGTGTCTACGTTAAGGGCAAAATTAGTTCTTTTTATAAAATCAAGTACTGCTGATGAAATTTCTGTGGCCCCTCTACCAGCTTGGTGTTCCATCCATGAATAAAAAACTGGGTTTTTACAATTAATGGCTGTAATGCAAAAAAAGTAAATTGAAAGTTGCTGTGCATAAAAAGCATCTTGTATGGGAACTTTTGGAAGAACCTGCACTTGCTGCAAACCAAAACAAAAAGACACTGAGCTAGGTAGTTCTTCCTTCATTATGTTGTGGAACTGAGATGCTCTAACCTTATGAACTTTTAGTTTGGTCTGCAGTTCGCTTTTGTCAATAATATTTCTGGCATTACAGATTTGTGTTGCAGTTCGAACACAAAAATTACATACATCCGTAGCGGGGCTACCAAAGCCTATATTAAAGTGATTATTGAAAACTCTACTAAAGTATTTATAATTTACTTTTTTATCAGCCGACAAATTTGATTATAGATTTTCCAAAGTTTGGCAATACTGTATTCGGCAGATAAGTAAATTCTTCTTGATTTGGCACGGCCGTAGTGGCTTTCTTTGCCTTTAAGATTGCTTATAAATTTTTTTACCTCATTAAATTTATTTGCAAACTTGTGAGACTTTCTATCTCCTCCTCTTTTTTCACTAAAGGTTGAACCAATTTTAATTTTTTTAGAAATTGTGTTTATTCGCCTTTGGGAAACGCTGAACAGAGCCCGAAAGAGTTTCTGACACATTTGTTTCTTAGTACCTTTAAGAAACACCTAAAAGGAATTTGAACTTAGTTATATTTTAAAATACATATTAGATGACCAAACTTACGAAATAATTAACGGAAAAATTATGCGGCTTTCCATTTTCTTTTCGATTTCGTTTTCTTTGTGGCTCCTTAATATCCATGTTGCTAGCAAGTAAGTTATCCTGCTTAATGTTGTCAGGGTGCTCAAAAAACATTTGGCGAATCTCTAGCAGAGCTTGTTTTGATAATTCTTGGTAATCAAAATTAGCATTTTTATGATCACAAACTACGTCAAAATTGTCGAGATTGATATCCAAATTTGAATACCTTAGAGATTAAATAAAAAATATTAACTTAATTTATAAAACCTAACCTTATAAATTACCTTATTTGCTTTTTTCTCTCACGGCTTATTATATTTCTTTTTCTTTTCCTACTGCCCCTATCAACACTATCACCAACAATATGTTCCCCTTCTAACCCTTCCATTTTTTTCGAAAACAATACTTTTAATCTAGTTTTATAAAAAGCTTGTAAACAACACCGAGCTCTAACACGCGGATCGCTAAAATGAACAAAATCTCCATCGAAATGCGTTTTGTCCAAGTTTACGGACAAAATGCGCTTTGAAAGTACAACGTGACTGGACTTAAATCAGTTTGTTTGTCTGGGCGAAATTTACCACCTAATAACACGGGGACTTAGTGCAGTTTGACTGTCTAAATGTTCATAAAAAGTTGGTATTTCATCATAGGAATGCAACGCCATCTCTATCTCAAATATGGAAAATTTGGACAAAATGCATTTTGCAAGTCTGCTCCTCAAATATAAGAATCGATAATTTTAGATTTTTTAGAAACATATAGGCGATCATAATGGTAATCCCCCCAGAATCCTTCCTGAAAAATGACAAGAGCCCTCAAAAAAACGGCAAATTTTCAAAAGATTTGACACATAACTGTAGCCAGTGCTCCAAATAATTGATTTTCTTCAAGAATTTGCGAGGGCTGTAACTAGGAAAAAAGTATTATTTTGACCAATACAATACGCTGTTTTTTTTAACACCCTGTGCATATATCTCAGTTTTAAAAAATTTTAGGTGCATTATCTTGACTGTAATTGGAATCTACTGTCGTTTCATATCCCATTACTTTTAGGAGACCCTGTATAGTAAAACAGCCTTTTATATTTTATCAAAATATACATAGCGGTTTAAAAGTTAAAAGACAGAATTTGTCCTCACTGTAGATGTAAGAATGTTTTCATTTCATATTTAATTGAAAAGTGTTGCAAAAATCAGATTGATATTATTTTAGCATTCCAAATTATGTATGTGAATAGCGTTAAAAGTACTAAATCCATTATCTTTTTATTCAATAACATTGTAACTCTGGGACCTGTTATTTTATGATATTCCTATATCGTTTCGAGAGATTTGATTTAAGAATGAATTTTTGCCCACAATTATTTGAAGTTTAGCATGTTTATATAAATACGTCACGTACGATTGACTATAAATTTTTAATTGTAGCTTTACTATAGATTTTTAAATTATGTATGTTAACATCTTTTGTTAATCGTATTCTAATTTTAAGTCAATATTAAAAGTATTATTAGTTTAGACTTGTTTTAACAACTGTACCAATATTTATTTATCTTGTTTATTTGTATATTTATAAGTTATTTGAAAGATTTTAAATCACAATTATTTATTCGATTGATATTATTTATTTGTCACGTTTGAGAAAAACAAGGAAATATTTCCATACGAAGGACTTTTATTACAAAAATACGCACCTCCCCAAAAGTACATTGTCCAGGAGTAAAAATAAAAAAAATTATATTTTTCATTAGGTGGCAAAGTTAAATCAAAACTTCAAGCAAAGTTCTCAGAACACATAAACTTATTTTTTTTTTGCTGTTATACAGGGTCTTTCGGGAGAAAAGGGAAATATTTAGGGAACATGTTCAGAAGGTCAAAATAAGATAAATTAACACATATCTTTTAACCGATTCTCAACCGTTTCTGAAGTAATCGGTACTAAAGTAAGATTTTTATTTTAAAAGCAATACAAGTACTAGTAAAAGAACAAAATTGCACTAATTTAAAATGTTTTCGAAAATACTTCACTAACTTTAAGGCAAGCTGCAGCACGCTTGTTAAGCGCTCGTGTTGCACGTTTAATTGCTTGAGGATTGTTTTTAATAATATTTGAAGCATTTAAAATTTGATTGTGGAGTCGTTCTACGGTTTCTACTGGTATTTCGTACACTAGAGCTTTCATCCGACCCCAGAGGCAATAATCCAGTGGATTTAAGTCTGGTGACCTCGGACCTCGGTGGCCAAACTTGAGGTCCTCCTCTACCAATCCAACGATCAGGAAAACCATTGTCTAAGAAATTACGCAGTCTGCGACTAAAATGAGGCGGGGCTTCATCGTGTGTAAATATATTCGGTGTCGAATAATTAGTGGAACATCATCCAACATGTGTATTAAACGGTCATCATAACACTAAATCGATGTTGAAAGTTTCGTTCAAACGTGGCATGAGGATTTTCATCTGACCACCGATGCTCATTGTGTCAGTTATTAATTCCATTGCGGGTAAAATGAGCCTTATCGCTAAATAAAATGTATTTATGTAGGCAATGATTTTGTTAAATCGATTTGCAAAATAAAACCCTTAAGCCATAATCACCCTCTTGAAGATGTTGAACCGGTTAAATATGGAAAGGCTTAAAATCGCTTTTCCTAAGTGTCTTCCAAACGTCCACATATGATGCTAATCGAAGTTATTTTGTAATCCGCCTCGTACTAACACCCGGGTTCTCTTCAGCGATATCCAGAACATTTTCTTCATTTTCCACATTTAGTCTCGCCTCTCGCTCAGAATTAATTCTTTTGGAAACATTCTTGTTTCTCTAGCATTTGCAAAAACTGTCTGAAAAACTTTTCGATTAGGAATTCTTCCATTTGGAAAACTACGTCGGTATTCATCAACAGCACGTAATGCGCTACCATTACAGAAACCATACACGAATATCACGTCAGCATACTACCTATGGGTGAATGTGTGAGGCATTATGTAATGGAAACTTTGTTCTTTTCTGATTGAAACCCTCAGGATCAAACTGACAACCATGCTTGTCAAAACTACTAATCAATTAAAATAGGTATTAACAAACAATGAGGACATACCTGCAATGTGAGTTAGAAATACAGAGACCGTAATTATTCCAAAAATATACAAAAAACACTTTAGAGCCGATTATTTCAGAAACGCTTAAGAGTCGGATTAAAACATGGGTTAATTCGTCTTATTTTGACCTTTTAAATATAGTCCCCAAAAGATTTCCCTTTCCTCCCGAAACCCCCTGTATAGATTTAAAAGTACAATTTAGACTCCATATCATACATAACTCCCTCCGAGGACCTTCCAGAATGACTCTCTATTTTGACTTGTGTCATTTATTTTGTGTCATTACTCGATTTCTTATGATTTATGATGGCATTAAATGCAGTAATTAAAAACGTATTTTTATATATCAAGAATATTATAAATTCCAAACAAATTCGGTGCAACAGGTGTAAAAATAATTCAAGAAAGCAGTGAATTAAAGATAACGATATAACGGGTCTTGTCGACTTTAGGTATCTCCGATTTTGCAATATTTTAAAATTTGAGCAGAAAGAGTACTTTGAAAAGAATAGATTAAGAGAAAAAAAATTTGCGGATTATTCACATAGGACGCTAAAAAATAATTTTTACTCCGTTTAAATTATGTCAAAAAAAACTCAATCAATTGTGTCAAACTTTTGACTTATAATCTCGCAGTTGCCAAATTGTGCATATTTTCTATAATAAACATAAATATTACGCTAAAGCTCAATGTAAGTACTAAGAAACAAGCACATCTAAAAAGCATATCCTATATAAAAAGAGAAAACACGAAAGACATTTAAATCTATCTGCCAAATTGATAGCAGTGTTTTTACATTATAATAGTGAATGGGTTTCACTATTTGTACACAAGCTAATACCCAGCGCTGAAAAAAAATCATGCCCTTATGCAGAGGTTCGTAGCCTCCATATTTTCTAACATTTTGAGATTCTATTCATATGAAAAAATATATAGAGGGCTCGTAAATATTGAGCGCATGTGCTCGACATCCTAACTCAAAACAATTTATACCAACCGAACCCATCCCAAAAAACTAAAAAAATTCATATGTAGGAATAAAAAAATTCTTTAATCAAAGAATTTTGTTTTTGTTATTTATCTGATAAATAAATTTTCTTTAGACCTGATTTTAAATAAAATGCCTATATTTCATATTGTTTTTAATGTGGACCGAAATCTAAAAAGTACCAAAACAGTAAATAATACATTATGGGTGTCTTTGGTACGTTTTTTTACACGAAAATAAGGAAGAAACACTTTGTTACAAGAAAAGGAATTTTTTTTTATGTTAGAAAGAAAGAAAGAAAGAAAGAAAATGTGCTATATTACGTAAGAATAATCTTCTGTACAAGCATCCTACAAGCTAAAATAACAAAACAAAAATACAATTTCAAAAATTGACAAAACAATGAACGAAATTAAACACATGAAGACAAAACTTTTTGAACATACTTGAATTAAAGATAACTAAATAAAACAATCAATTACTAGATAAAGATAAACTTGTTGACAAAACTAGAGAAGAAAAAAAAAAAAAAACTTTCCAACATGTCCAAGGTTAAAACCTATCATTAAAAAAGTCATCCAGGTTATAATCTGCCTTAGCCAATAAAAGCGACTTTAATTCTCTTTTAAATTTCTTAACATCCGATATATGTCTAATACATAGAGGAACATGATTGTAAATTTTTTTACTTATGTAAATTAATGAGTTTTTGGTAAGGAAATACGTAGGAATAGGTAGGGGAACATCATTTACACGACGATTCAAATGGTCAGTGTCAGAGGGTAGTTTGGGAATTTTATGAATAAGAGCAGCTGTTTCTAAGAGTGAAAAAAGAGTTAGGATTTTTTCAGAAATTAAAAATCTCTTAACTTAGCAGAGCACAGGTAACTAACTGCTTTTTTTTGAATAACAAAGACAATGTTAAGTAGCCCCTTATTGGTTAAACCCCAAAAAGGCAAGCCATACCGAATATGAGATTCAATAAGTGAAAAGTACACTGAACGTGCAACCACCCCTTCCAACTCTTGTTTTGCCATTCTTACTGCAAAACATCCAGAAGATAATTTCCCAGCTAAATGTAAAATATAATCTTCAAACCGAAGGCGACCATCAATGGTAATTCCTAGGACCTTGCAGCACTCTTTATTCTACAAGAGGGAATTTCCGTCAAACATCAGACCCTGAAGATCGCACTTAAACCCCATAATAGACGTCTTTCTTACATTAAACACGAGCCTGTTGGAAGCACACCACCCTGATAAAATCTGAAGGTCTTCAAGGATACAAGTCTTAATATAATCAGAATTTTTATGGCTCCATAGTATGGTGGTATCATCAGCAAACTGAACCACCTGGCCCTGCAGTTTCAATGAACTCAAGTCATCCACATACAGTAAAAATAACAGTGGTCCCAACACTGAACCCTGGGGAACACCGCATTTTAGGAATCTAGAAGCAGACAAACGCCCAGACACTGTAACATCCTGAGTATGATTTGATAAATAGGACTCAAGCCATCGCAACGCTACGCCCCTAAAACCATATTTATCGAGCTTAGATAACAGTATTCCATGATCCACACAGTCAAATGCTTTGGATAGATCACAAAACACTGCCGCCGATGACTCTCCAGAATTCAAGGACACATAGACGCTCTCCAAAAAGCTAAAAACAGCATCATGAGTCCCTTTACCGGCTTGAAATCCAAACTGATTTGCAGACAAAATGCCATTATGATGTAAAAAGGACAAAATTCTGCTTTTAAGTTTTTCAACTATCTTAGAGAGGGTAGACAAAATAGAAATGGGACGAAAATTACAAGGCTGTTCCAAATCTCCACCCTTATGAAGAGGGATAACCACTGCCTCTTTTAAACATGAAGGAAAAATGCCAATATGTAAAGAATTGTTTATGGCAAAAACTAAAGCATTTAAGGCTGAATCAGGCAATAAGAGTAACAACCTCGAAGATATCCCATCAGCTCCAGATGATTTATGGTTTTTTAGGCGTTTGATTTCGATTTTTACTTCGGTAAGTTTGACAGGATGGAAGAAAAATGAATGCTCAACCGACACTTGTTGAAGATAGTGTAAGGGATCAATGTTACTACGAATGCCCTTGAGCAAGATATTAGGTATATCACAATAATAGTCGTTTAAAATGTCAGGTCTTAACTCCGGTTCAGATACTTTTCTATGGCAATGTCTAAAATCATTAATAATCGACCAACAATCTCTTTGCCTATTTGATGACATATTTAAGCGATCCCTATAATAATTAGATTTTGCTGCTTTAATTGTCTTTTTGTACAGACTACGGTATTTCTGATGATATACAAGAATATTTTCATTTGTGGTATATTTGCACAATTTAGTCAAAAAACAGAGGTTTTTAGCTGAAATTCTAAGGCCTCTTGTAACCAATGGTTTTCGTTTCTTAGTTTTAAGCCTCATTTTAGGAAAGCACTGATTGATCTTATCACACAGAACTTAAAAAAAATAAAGTAAGTGGGTTAAAAGCCGTTTCAAGTGCATTCCAATTTACCGAAGCTGTAGCAGCAGAAAAAGCATTGACATTTCTCCTACTGAAAATTCTTCCCATATAATGACATGAAGATAATACAGTATTATATGGCATTTTAGCAAGAATAGCTTCATGGTCGGAAATACCAGATGGGAGTACTGTGCATAAAACGTCATCAAAATTTGTACAGAAATAGTCAATTGTAGTTGCAGATGAAGAAGTTATTCATGTGGGAGAATAACTATATAAACAATTTACTTTTTGCTAATTTTTTATGCATAATTTCATTAAAATTAAATAATTTTTCCAAAACTACAAAATTCTTAATTACAAAAAAATTAAAAAAGTAAAACTGGCACAGTTGAAATCTGAACCAATTTTCTTGGTTCAAGTCCCGTACGACCATCGGCATGGTCATTTGTGAATGTCGTGTTTAGTTTATACAAAATTATAGACGTTGTTCCGCTTCAAACTTGTTGGTTAAAAATGCTCAGCTCAAAGCCAACAAAAAAAAATTACGGGATGTGATTTATATCGAACGTATCAGTCTCAAACAGTTATTAGATCATTGCAGTTTTCTGTTACGTAATATAAACTGAATCTAGTCTAGACTTTTCAGACCTGAGTAATTTAAAATCAGTAATTTATATACGAGCCCTGTCTCAGTGAAGTTGGCCCAACGCCCCAAAACATGATTTTTTAGAATTTATTTAAGGGATAACTAAAATTTTATTTCAAATATAATATTTTTGGTTTCTTGAAATGTTTATGGAAAGATAACAAAACCGACGCAGCTATTTTTAAAGCGTTTTAATTTCGATATTTTTTTCTTTGCAAAATGCTTTTTCTATCGCAAAATACGTGATGGAAATAACTTAGTTGAATGGTCTGTTTATGCGCTTCGATAAATAAAAGTAGGCTGTATAAAATAAATTGCGTTGCTAAGAAGCTAATTTTGACGTTTAAATCAACTTTCAATGCATTAGTGTTGTTGTTAACAATTAAAAATGGCTCGTGGTAAGGCTGTCTCTGACGAAATAAGAAAAGTGATCATTCACTTGCATTTAAAAGGTCAAAATGCTTCCCAAATCGATGACAGTATTAACAAATCGAGGTATACAGTTCGAAATATTATTAAATTATACAAAACAACGGGATCTCTTGCTCAAAAACCCAGAACTGGAAGTCGACCGCGTTATTCCAACACCAACTTAAGAGCCTTAAAACGGATTATCAAGGGAAATCGGCGTGCTAATTACAACGAATTGAAATTATTGTGGAATCAGGCAACAACAAAAAAGTTTTCAAGAGCAACCTGTCACAGAGCCGCCCAAAAACTGGGATTTAAAACTTACAAGGTAGGCTTAAATTATTTTTTTTATTATTCGTTTTCAAGTTTCAGTATTTTTAGGCAAAAGAGAAACCCCTACTGATAAAAATTCAGAAGAAAAACGGCTAGCGTGGGCTAAAGAACACAAATTATGGTCTTCGAACCAATGAACTCGATTATTTGGAGTGATGAAGCCAGATTTGAAGTATCCGTTGGTGATAGTAGAAGTCGTGTCATAAGAACTAAAGAAGAAGTGTTTCAGAATGACTGTCTTAAGAAAAAAGTTAAGTTTCCGGCTTCTGTTATGATCTGGGGATCGATGTCAGCAAGTGGAGTGGGAAACTTACTGCTGATAAGTACATTAATGTGCTTGAAAATAACCTAATACCCCAAATTAAACAAATGCGTTTAAACAATATCGAATGTATCTTCCAACAAGATGGTGCCGCTTGCCATACGGCTAAAAAAGTAAAAGATTGGATGTTAGAAAATATAATTCCAGTTTTAAAGTGGACGTCGAGTAGTCCAGATCTATCGCCGATTGAAACCTTGTGGCATATCATGAAGAAGAAGCTCAGATCGAATCCCGCAAGAACCGTTCCAGAATTGCGAACCCGTCTCCAAGAAATTTGGAACAGTTTTACACCAGATGACTGTCAAACATTAGTTGACACTATGTTAAGACGTATCAAAGCAGTAATTAGTCAAAAAGGCGATGTAACGCAGTGGTAATTTGCTGCTATTTGGTTTTGTTGATTTTTATTAATCGACAGATTTTTTGAATTTTTGTAAGATATTTTGCCTCAGTTATAAAACATGTAGTATTTTAAGCTAATATTAAATAAAAAGATCATATGTTATCAGAAATACCTTTTAGTTTTTAATACGTTTTCGCTAATATGTCAAATTTCATAAAAAATCCTAGTTTAGATAGTTGGGCCAACTTCACTGAGACAGGGCTCGTAGCGTTGCCAGTTACATTTTTAGCATAGTTCTTACTTATTATATTGCTGAGACGTGCGCTCCAAAACAAGAGACGCGGGAAACCAGCAATTGACGTAATCCTCTTCCACGATAACGCGCATCCTCCTACTGCTGCCAAATCCAAAATTTTTGTTAAGATATCTTTAAACACCCTCCATAGAGACCTGACCTCGCACCCAGCGACTTTTAAGCATTTAAAACAGTTACTCGGTGGACAACGTTTTGAAACCGAAGAGAAACTCGAGAAGTGCGTTGTCAACTGGTTCAACTCTCAGGCCGTAAGCTTCTATGCAGAAGGGTTAGGTAACGAAACTGGTGCAGCGGTGCAAAAAAATGCGTATGAAAAAGTGAACCGCCATTATGTTGATAAGTAAAAAGGGCTAATAAAATATTTTCCATATGAGTATATACAGATTGGAGAATGCATCACTAGATATATAAAGTTTCTAACAGGCGAGATGTTACAAGGCCGCTGTCGCGACAGTACGCTGGTGTTCGAGGTGCGAGCTCGGTTATTTTAAATTTTATTTTAGTAAGCGTCTGACGTTGGTGGGACTGTATCTCTTGCGGCGAAATTTTAAAAAAATATTAGGCGATATTGATTAACTATAACTATTTTTTTAATGATTCAGTAATAAGGCGGTTAGGAAAAGTATTTGTTAAAAGTTCTTTACTCTAACCGCATTATGAGCACGATAGCCATCTTGTTGAAAATAGATTGATCCCATGGTCTATATTAGGGAGGAGTTGAACAGCAGGAAGAACTTGGTTTTGTAGCAACTCAAGGTATTTTTCGGCCTTCGAAGTACCATCAATGGAAAATGGCCCAATAATATGGTCGCCCAAAATTTTAGCCCAAACATTCAACTTTTGAGGGTACTGAGTAACTGAAAGCTTCTGTGCTCGTTTTCCTGAGACCATTAACGCACAATGGAAAGATTGTGTTTACCATATTGGAATGGAATGTAATAAAAAAGAGGACTCATCTGAAAACAAAATATTATTTAAGAAATTTTCATTCTTATTTGCCTTTTCCATCATGGTTTCACAAAATGCAGTTGTTCGCCACTTGTGTTCAGGAATCATCTTCTGAGTTTTGGAATATTTAAAGCATTTGTCTCCATATTTTTGCCAAATTCTCGTCAGAGTTTTATGGTGCATACCCAATTCCTCTCCAAGACTTCTGCTCCATCGTTTTGAATCCACTACAAACCATTTCTTCTCTCCTGGACCCTTTCAATAGATGGTTCTTAAGCTTTGATGCGACAATTTTTGCATTCTTGGAGGCAAAAAGATGTCTTAAAATTTGACACGACATTTAAAATATTTTTAGCACAAGGAATCAGTCTATTTTTATTATTAGTCTCATATTCTCATTTTGTAATAGTGGCGAAGTTAACCTGCGAGATGAGTATTTTAGCAGTAGCAGCACAGCTGACCAAAGTGCATACCATCCTTGTTTCAGTTGCAAACAGAACTCAATTGTAAATGCTGACTAGAAACTGACATGCAAAATTTTGAATGGCCTTACTTTTCTTGCAGAGATTCGACATTTATTTGTACCGTTAAATGGGAAAACATTAACCCTTTGCGGACAACTTTGGCCCACATTAAGAAAAAAGATTATTTTGAAAATAGTGCCAAAAAAGTAAATAACTCTATCGTGTAAACTGCAGTCAATAGAGGGCGTTTTTTAACTTTCATTAACAGCCGCGCGACGGCGACCGCGTGTTTTTCAGTCGAAAAGTTCTAGTATCTCGGTAAGTATATTGGCGTTATAGTTGACTATAAAATAGAGCGTAACATATTTTTTAGTTATATTATTAACTCTCCTTTTGTTGTTGTCCTGGATAATATGATTTAGGGTAACTTTGGCCCATATTTAGAGGAAAACATTGGCCCGCGGGCCAATGTTTTTGCTGCTTTTGAACATCTTATCAAGTTAGTAGATTTCGGTTTTCCTGTAGTTGCAATGGACTTTTGGATGGCTGTTACAGCTTACTTAGACAAAAAAGGATCCCATATTTCATTGTTCAAAGATAATCTGCCTGGATGTGAGTGAACAAAATCTTACTTGCTGCGTCATAAAAACTTAGCCCAACGAATTAGTTCCAATATAAAGAGAGTTCGAACAGAAGTTTCTGAAGCGACATTGAATGACTACATAGAAAACTTGGCAGTTGCTTTAGAAAACATTCCACCCTCTCGAATATGGAATTACGATGAGACCAATCTTAGTGACGACCCAGGAAACAAAAGGCATTTGTAAAAGAGGGGCTAAGTATGTTGAAAAAAATATGCAATAATAGCAAAAATGCCACTTCTGATATGTTTTGTGGCAATGCAGAAGGAAAATGCCTTGCTCTTTATGTTGTATACAAGGCCGAGCATCTCTGGACTACTCGGACAAAAAATGGCCCCCCAAGAAGTCGTTCCAAGAGTGGGTGGTTTGACGGACCTACATTTGAAGATTGGTTTGAATATCATTTTCTTCCGGAAGTGAGAAACGAATATGGGCCTGTTCTTTTATTAGGTGACAACCTCTCGTGGCATATTAGCGAAAGGGTTATTGAACTATGTGAGCAGAATAATATAAGATTCGTATATTTGCCGCCAAACACAACTCACCTCACCCAACCATTGGATGTGGCATTTTTTGCCCCACTAAAAAGAACTTGGCGAAATATTGTAACCAAGTGGAAAGAGTCAAAATCTGGTTTTCAAGTATTCCCAAGGATTTGTCTCTTCTCAGACCTCTTTAAATGAAAATGATTTAAAATCTGATAATCTAAGCGATTCATTTTCTGATTTGATTAAAGACGAGAATAATGAGGTTGTTCAAAATCATGATATTGAGAGGCCAAGTCGTGCTAATTTAAACATAGGCGATTTTGTGTTGGTAACGTTTAATGCCAACCAATATCCTGGAAAAATTATTAAGATTTCAGAAGAAGGACTTTGTATACGAGTATATTGTATGGAAAAAGGAATTAAATTTTGGAGGTGGCCAGAAAAAAAGGACGAATTTTTGTACAGTTGGGAAGACGTCATTATGAAAATTAACGATCCAAAAATGGTATCTAAGAAACATCAGTACTAAGTTTCAGAAATTGATAATTTTATTGACAAATAAGTGTAATTTTTAGTATAGATGTAGGATATTTTTGCAAAGCATTAGGATAAAGTGTTTTTGATATTTTGTCCCTTATTATAACAAATGTGTTGATTATTTCCAATTAATTTCACTAAAATAAATTTTTTATTGTCAATTTTGCATTTTTTCTGTTTGTTATCTATTTGAAAAACCGCCAGTATTTTTTCTTAAGCTTTTATTTACCTAAAATCAATTTAACCCCCTACGTTTTAGTGTAGCATTAACCCAAGACCTAATTAACATACACGGGACAAAGTTTCCCCATTTTAAGGTAACATTGGCCCACTTGAAAAAAAATTTTTTTTTTGATAAACTATTTATTATACATGCAGACTGAAGTACAAAATCTATGGGAACATCCATTATGATGCATAAATAAAAATTACATACCATAGAGTTTAACAAGTCTTTTATTATAAGCCAAATAATAGAAAAAAAATGGGCCAATGTTTTCCCATGTTACTGTACTGAATAAAGGTTTTTAGAGAAAAAATGTGTCTTAATAAATAAATAAATATATTATAATAAATAACTTACATTAAATATCCAACATTCAATTTTATCCCAAGTATTGTACTATAATCTAATCGCACGACTATAATCTAAAACACCAACTTTTGTAAAACACTATTTTATACACACACCAGACTATAAAAAAAAGTTTTCTTATACTAAGCCTAACTTATTGAGTATCATTTCGATTTTGTTTTTGTAGAAAATTTAGGGCCTGGGCTGTGGTGGCGGTTTCAGCATTGATCTAGCAACGGACGCCAGTTTATCGGAGACTATAGATGCGATTTGTGGGCTTCTTTTCCACATAAATTCTGTGGTCTTATCGTGGTTGTCTTTGGTATCTATTCGTACCTAAAAGAGATAAACAATGTCAGAATCGCTATTCGTTTTAAAAAGTATTTTATGTATTTCAATATCTAAATTAATAATTTCAAGAGAAATAATCCTGAAAATTTAGATTGTTAACGTTAATATGAAACTAGTAAGATTAAGTATATTAGAAAGTCTACACGATGTTCATATACAAAATAAGACTTGCAAGAAGCACTTAATTTAAAAAATAAAATAAGTTTAGCGTGAAAGTCTGTAGAGTTTGATATACACGTCTTGCCAAGTCAGATCTTGTATGCGGAAGACAGTTGTATTCACTTGCAATACTAATAAATGTAGGTCACAAATTAAAAAGGAAAACGATAGCGTTTGTCCTAATTCTCTACGCGATAGAGTGTCACCCAGATTGAACGTAGAGAAGACCGAAACGTGTGATGGATCCCATTTTCTCAGTCTCTCTTAACGTAAAGGTTTTCCTATAAGTTTGTATTATGCATTTTAATGTTAATAATAAATTGGCAAGTCGTGTATAAAATTCGACCTGAAACACCTTCGTCTTCTTTTCCTTTAAGGTATACCAAAAGATATGTTTACTTGCGAAGGTTGTATTAGTCTGACTGATGTCGTTTATCGGATTGATGTGCCCACCCTTAGGTAACGGCAGATCATTATTTGTTCTATTGGCTTATTGCGTATTACCACTTTATCGGTTCAGCTTTTTTTTGATGGTTTGTATTATCAATCAGCTTCCGTTACTGTTAGGATTCTTGCATTATCTATATAACATACCATGGTAATTCTATTGTTATTCAGTCTGTATCCTTTGATCATAACTGTCACTTTATGTATAACTTTATCCATTACATGGTTAAAAAGAAACTGGCATGCATTGAGTCTTATACCGTCTTATTCCTGTTAATGTTTGATGGTCTACTTTTATTCTTGTTGTGTTACCTGTATTTAGGTTTCTGCTTTATGTCTAAAATTGTTTCTAATATAATAAGAATATCAGACAACTGTATTCTATCCAGCGCCTCGTTAGGTTAATAAAACACGTATACGCAGGCAAGCTCGACTTAATAGAAATCTCTTTAACCTGTCTTAGAATAAACAAGTCATTAGTCAGCAGATAAATCAGGCATCACTTCGCAACGCTGTCACTTCCAGATGGTGACTTTACAACCAATGGGAAGGAGGCCTTAGAAGTCATGCTACGCACTCACTTTCCAGGCTCCAACTCGTTTCACGATCCTCCTCGCAGTTCTCGGAGCCCGATTTGCATCGAATACGAGACTGTTAGAAGGATAATCACCTGCGAGAGGTTGAGGTGGGCAATAAAATCATTCCCTTCCCTTCAAATCTTCGGACATGGATGGGTTATATTCATGCCTTGTACAAAATGGGTTATAATATTATGTACTAACTTCCAATCGACACTTTCATTGCTCAGGGCTACGCCCCAAAATATGGTGTGAGGTAAAAGTTGTTTTTATCCCGAAACCAGAAAAAAGCGACTACACACGCCCCAAATCGTAGTACCGACCAATCAGCCTTACCAGTTTTCTGCTAAAGACAATCGAGAGGCTGATTGACCAATATCTAAAAGAAAGCATCTTTGTGAAAAGACCACTGCACGTGCAATAATACACCTACCAGGTAGGCAAATCCACAGGCACCACCTTGTGAGAAAGGATGCTCTAACGGTAAGGCCTGCCTGGGTGCGTTTCTAGATATAAGGGACACATTGAAGGAGCCAGAGCACTCAAATGCCATGGCTCAGAACGCTATTTGGTGAGATGGATAGAGATCATACTTTCGCAGCGTTATGTATCTGCCCTATTTAACAGCGAGGTTGTCAAAAATTGGCGGCTAGGGGTTGTCCGTAGGGAGGACTATGATCGCCAACCTTGTGGTGCCTAGTGGTCGACAGCTTTTTCGAATACTTAAACAGGGCCGGCCTATATATACAGGCTCCTAACAACGTGGTTATCTTTGCCCGCGAAAGGACGCTGCCACAATGAAGGCCCTATGATGTGGGGTCTGGCTATAGTGGACAAAAGGTCTGAGGATGAACCCCAAAAACGCAGAGCTCCTAATATTTACGAGAGGAAAGGTAAATTTGGCACACCACCAAGCTGTGTTTTGTGGAGTGCAGTTGCAATACTCCAGGACAGTTCGATTTTTGGGAGTCAGACTAGATGTCAAACTCTCCTGGTACGATAACGCAGACATTAGAATTAAGAAGTCTGTCCCCTAAGATTCTAGGATCACTAGTCATCTATTTTCAAATCTCTTTTCATATACGGAACTTTTAGTGGCCATGTAGAGCGAAAGCAAAAAGCCAAGCTCAACTGGTTAGAGTTCAGCCGCCTTGCATGTGTCAGCATAATGGGCTCTGATAAATCTTCCGCCATTGCACCTGGTGGAGCAATTCGAGGCAATGAGGATAGGCTAAATGTCCTTGATGAACTATGGGCTGGTGAGACTCGTTACGCAAAAATCTGATCACAGGCGTACAGAAGTGCCCTCTCCTTCTGATAGGCAGTCTAACAGGGAGATTTCTAAAAAAGTCAGTACGTCGCATCGGCAATATCACAGGCATCCACATTTGTTAAATGAGGATTTAGGGAACATACTTCTATATTAAAACATCATAAATCATTCATAGAAAAAATAGCTGGCGTCCCCTAGGATTAATACCTCCTACAATTTTGCATAAGTCGAGTGTAAATTCAAGAATTTTTCTTCACAAAATAAATAAATTTAAAATATTTTTATCAGACAATTCTTGACGCTACGGGTCACAACCAGAATGTAGATTATGAAACAATAAAGTACATTAGGTGGGTTGCACTCTATCAGGAAACCGTCCTGCGGTCTCAGGTTTAAAAAAAACTTAGCGAACATACCAAACCTAAAATAAATAGCGAGAAGTAAGCAAAATATCTGGCAAATCTTTCTTTCTCCTTCCTGGAGATTATATGGCTTCTGAGACTGTGGATTGCAAGGGTTTTGTCACCCACATCGCAGGCAGGGAGGAGTGGCAGCGCTCCAGTGGGCCTACATTGCTAAATAAGGGGATCCTCCGAAGATGAATGGAAGCATCTGGCATTAGACAGGCTAAAGCACACATAGACAGACCCTCTAGCCTGTCTCACCAGAACTCTACTGCACTTAAAAAGACAGGCGGGTCTCTGCTACTGGTATTGAAGGCGCCATCTCCACACTATCGGTATTACGGACAACCCGCAATGCTGGTGTCATGTTCTGAGGAGGACGAAACTGTAGATCACCGTATAGGGGAGTGCCCAGCACTCATGCGCGGTTCTAATTCTTGGGTAATACCTACAGTGTACCGAGCGACTTTAAGTCCTTCAAACCAGAGAGCCTCATTGGTTTTTTGGTAAGGCTATTGGCCTCTGGTAACCCTCGGTGGGACACGACGGCTCTATTAAGAGACCTTTGTGCATAACAGCCTCGGGCTGCCACTGCATTACAAATCTACAAGACATCAATCGTCGATCTGTTCTTTGGGAATCCTTTATTTTCTGTGGAATATCCGAGCATGCGTTTAAAAAAAATACTGCCGAAATTTTATTATGATTCCCAGGAATGTTAATTCTCTGTAGTTCTCAGTGCATCTGCTAGTAAGCTGGATGTGGTTTATTGAACAATTGATTTAATTTTTTTACTAATGATTTACTGCTATATTTTATAAGTTCCTTGGGATATCATCCACTCCTGGGCTTTTCTGTTTTCAGGTAAAACTTAGATATATAATACGTTAAGGTGGAATTAAGGGTTCATCTGTAGAGGCCCTAATGTCAACAAATGGATTTGGGTTGGCAAAGTACCTAATCTACTGCAGGACTACATCAACAGTAAAAAAGCTTCAAGCGAGGTTTTTATGAAAGAAGTTTTATGAAATTTGTCTTTAAAGTCTTCCAATTGACCAAGAAATTTTGTTCTCAAACTGCAGATTTCCGATATCGCTTGTTTTGGAGGCCAAGTAAAGTAGGCTGAAAATGTGTACATCTGGAAAACATATTATCTAGGTATCCAAAATGGTAATTTATCTTTATGTATTTAATACTTCTTGGCAAGAATTTGAACAGCTGCCAAAGTGTATGATCCTTATTGTCTTATATACAACTTACTGTAATAAAATAAGTTTGTTTATTGAGAAAAATTATCCAACTTGGATTAAATGTTAGGAAGGAATACACGATGCAGTCTGAACCGTCCAGCATGAAACAGGGAGGTTATTCTAAACGGAATATGCGCGATAAATGTTGTGGCTATTAAACGAAAACAGAGCAAGAAAATTTTTAAAATTCAATTATTTCTAGATATTGCTGAAAATGATTTGTGGCCTTAAAACCGGGATGCTTCTGAGAAAGTCAGTACGGCAGAAATATCACAGGCATCCATATTCGATGAATGAGGATTTACAATAAATTTATTCATGAAAAAATAGCTGGTATCCTACGATCCTACACATGGCATCCCACGGTCCCACGGTTGGTTCGTGCTACAATTAGGGGTAAGTCAAGAAAGTAAATTCATGAATTTTTCTTCAGTGAGATGAATAAATTCGAAATATGTTTATAATACAATATACATCCAATTCTTGAGGCTGCGAATCATAACCGGAATGTAGAATATGATACAATAAATTATAATAGGTATGGTGCACTCCGTTTGTAAGAGAAGCGTTGTGCGATCTCAGGTTTCAATCGAAACTAAGCGAATATTCTGAATAAGTAGCGAGATGTAAGCAAAATTCTTATTTATACAGCATATGTCGCAAAATGTCTGGATACTATGTCAGATATCCGTTAAACACACTAATGCTATTTAGGTATTTCTTTATATGTCCTATTTATTTATATGTGGTACTTTTTAGCATCCCCAATGCAGGGTCTGGTCCAATAAAGTTATTAAAAATTCATTTGATTTTCCATACATTACGACAAAGATCAAGCCATTTTTTCAGATGGAGCATCTCTCCATTATGCTGAAGAAGTTCGTTGATTTAATGGCCATCTAGATCGCCAGATTTCCTCTGGAACTCTTGATTTTTTTATGGGAACATTATAAAACAAAAGTTTAGCCCACACAAATTAGCTAGTTGTACTTAGTCTCAAGATTCTTAATACGCAGATTTATAGGACCTAACATAGGAGGTCTTTAAAGCTTAACATTAAGATTAAAGATATGCTACAAAAACTTCAAAAGACATGTTTTGACATAGGTCCAAAAATGAATATCTCAAAAATAAAATATATCAAAAAATTAGCAAATTTTTAAACATTGTCTTGGTCATAAAATCCAAATCTCAAAAGACAACAAAACGTGCGAAATGAAAAGAAAAGTTACACTATCTTGGGTAGCCTATATTGGTCAATGTGTTGTTGCCGGTGATGACCTATGGAGCTGACACCTTAACACTAAACGCAGCAAGTGCTAAGAAACTTATGATAACACAGCGCAAGATGGAAAGATCCATGCTTGGGATATCATTGCGGGATCATATGAGAAGTGAAGATTAACCAAGAAAAACCGTCGTTAGAGATGCTGTTATCCAAATTCGAAAACTCAAGTGAATGACGGACAGGAGATAAAAGAAGCAAGGGAAGACCTCCAAACATTGGACGGACGATCTAAAGTGTGCAGGCAACTGAATCCAATAAGCTCAGAAACGAATGGGTAGAAATGGGGGAGGCTTATGTCCAGCAGTTGAGGAGAGCTGAATGATGCAAATTTAGTCACAAGAGCTGTATTCCCGTTGAAAATTTTAAAAATTATTTCAGCTCTTCATAGGGGGTTATAGAACACTTTTTATTGAATGTCCCCAAAAAAAATTGTTGTTAGTTTTTTCTCAAAAATGTTTCTGTTTTGTTTTTCTTTAGACAGTCGGTATATTATACATTTCTAAACATACAACCTTACATAAATTATTCCGCTGCAGGCTATAAAACATAAAATGCTCTATTCACTCAAAGGGAATCAAGTTTTATTATATAAATAAATGATTTAAATATCGTTATTCTTTATAATGATGTAATACTTACTTGCTTAGGCTGTAAAACCTTTATGGAATGAAGTGTTGCAACACCACCATCAACCAGTTTAAGGTTCAGTCTACCGTACATTTCAGCTGTTGTTGCTGTGGCACTTCTTAATTCTCTTTTACCACTTTTTCTTCCTACCTGTAAAATTATTGTAATATTTATAAAAGGCGAATTGAGAAAAAAAAGAAAATGTCTAATATGCAACGTTAGCTTTCTGTACTCACTTCTCTCTCCACTCTTAAAGTCAAAGGTCCCAAAACAAAATTGGTTTTTACATTCGTATGGTCAGACATCATATTTACAGTTACATCTCCATCTCTTTTAAGACTACTAAGCCCAAATAGTGTGGCTCTAGCTTTTGGTGGTTTCTTTGTTGATGCAGACTGTTTGGTAGTATTACCAGGTTTCTATTAAAAAAAAAAAGTAGAAGAAATTATCAAAAATCTCAATAAGAGAAAATTAGTTTACCTTATTTCCTTTGGTCACTTTAGTTTTGCTTCCTCCCTTTGGTTTATTGTTAGTAGCTCCTTTCTTTTTATTAGTTTGTCTAGTAGGTGTCGCCCGAATTTCACTTGTATCCTTAACAGAATTAGAAGATTCCTCTTTATTACTAGCTTTTGAAATAAGAACAAACTCCGGTTCTATGTGTTCTGACGTTGTTGGACTGGACGTTGAATCGGAAATGATCTGGTATTTTGTGTTGTCGGACCTAAAAATTATAAATATTTCTTGAGTTTATTAAAACGTCTAATAATATCCAGAATAAAGTAAAAAAGAATATCAAAACTAAAATGTAACACATTTTAAATTGAGCAGTCTATATCCGCGCCCAACTCCTTTAAGTTTTGGGTGCGGAAAACAATATATTAATTTGAAATGACAAATGAAGATAAAAGAAGGTCGTGTGGGGAATTGCATTTCTTCTCTCAAGTGAGGAATCAGTAAAGCATTGTCATTCCCTCTTTAATTTAAGGTTTTGCTTATGATTTTCGTTTGCATGTTATTGCGTTGGTATATCACTACTTAAAAAAGACACGGACCTCAAATCTGACCGACCAATCAGCTTTGTCAGTTGTCCTATGAAGATAATGGATAGGCTGATTGACAAAAATCATCGGACATGACCCTACACCATTTCGTAATGAAGGGTAAATGGAAAGGTTTATCATTTAGCGTTTGACAACATTCCATTTTCACCATTTTCAGTGATCTGCCGTGCACTCGACAGATATGGCTTCATCTGGTCAGATGAATAGAAGTAAGATTTTTAAAATGATAGGGTATCAGAATTGCCCACAGGAAAGAGTACTGTCTCCAACCTAATTCAACTCTTAGTGGTATCTGCAAAATGTTATCTATATTTTTTAGAAACTATACTAGTCTATGGTGCAATCAATGGTCTAAACAGGAAAGGTCTGTATACTGACGACTTGCCCAGAAAAGGCGACGCCCCCACAATGCAGGGATGATGGGCCTACATATAGTAGACTGGATCTGGTGCCTCTCGATTAATCCAAAAAAGCAGACCTCCAACTTTTCATAAGGAGCTTGGCAAGGAGCAGGAGGAGCTTTAACTTTGGCACACTACCTGGGAGGTATGCAGAAGTTCTCTAGAATAGTGTTATTTCTATGTATCAAACTGGATTCCAAACTCTTCTGATACTATCATGCAGATATCAAGAATGTCACTTGCAGGAAGCCTTTCACTGGATCTACTCATCATGGTTTGATCTTGACCTCGGTCATATTCCACAGTTGTTTAATTTCATGTGCTAGATCTTGATATTTAGTTATTTTCTCTCGGTAGGCTCGCGTAATATTATTGTGGTGCGGAAAAATCTATGCTTGTAGCTCTTCGTTTTTCTTTCTCTACTATGATCATATCTAATCTGTTGTTTTCTGGTGTTCTATCTGTAAAAATGTTATATTCCACTAGATCTTAAAATCTAAATTTTCGCAGATAGATCGGGGATAGTGTTTGTAAGCTGCTGTAGATTCCGAACTGATACCCGTATGCTTCAGCACTGCCAAGTGTTATATTTGAGACTTGCTGCTTCACAATATATTTTTATATTGTCCGGTAGGCACTGCCTAAATTGTTAGACGAGCACCTTCTGCTTCGGGGAATAAGTCTTCTACACTAAGGTAAGTATTTCTAGCCATAGTATCGGCTCGTCTTGATGCAGACTTGCATAGAGTCGGCCATTCATGGGTTTGCTTTTTCAATCTGTGATTAATTTACTAATAATATTAATTTACTAATATTTACTAATAATATGTACCAAACTGAATTCCAAAATCCTGTACTATTATGCAGATATCAAGAATGTCACCTACAGACGGACTTTCACTGGATCTACTTATCATACCTTGGTAAACCACGAATATCTACCCTGTTCGTGGTACACCGGCGAGACTGGCCATGCTAAAATCGGATCGTTAACCATATAGAATTTAATTAAGATTTTTCAGGTATATTGTATTAAGAAAACACACTCCTTTGATGTCTATAAATTAAATGAAATATCAAATAACTGATGAAGTTCCTGTATTCATCAAGTCTTATAGATATTGATTTATTTACAAAGAGGAAGTGCCTATATAGAAAAATATTTAATCAGACCTATACTGGACCATTGGACCATGTCTGGTCGACTTTATGTTTGTTGTCAAACGTTTTAAGTTCTGTAATTATGTAACTGTTACGTTGTTTGAGTGTTTGTATCCTAGCCATCTGAAGAAGTCTTAAATCCGAAATGAAACGTCATGCCATAACAAATAAAAGTGAGGCTGTATTTTTGGAAATCGAAATTTGGATTTTGTATTTTAGAGCCTCTAATTTAATCTGCACTATTTTGGCATCTTAGGAAATTAAACGAAAAGACTATTGATGAGAAATATTCCTTGCCCAACATTTTAGCAGTAAAAAATAGATAAGAATAGATCTAGAGTACCATAAGAATGGTAAAGCCACAGGTCCGAATGAAATACCAGCTGAAATTATGAAGGCGCTGGAAGAGTGCACCAAAGAGCTATCTGAGCTGTTCAATGCCATCTAAAATTCGGATCATATTCCAGAGGACTGGCTGCTATCAACGTTTGTAGGGCTACTGAAGAAACCATCTGCGAAGACGTGCGAGAATTTCGAACTATCAGCCTTATAAGTCATGCACTTATGATCTTCCTGAAAATTATACACGCTAGGATTATAAAAAATGCGAAGAAAACTCCGCAATTTCCTAGGTACATGTAAAGCCCTTTTCACTCTGGAAGTTCTGATCCAGAGATGCCGTGAGGTCAGCTTTAACATCTGCATTTGTTTCCTCGACTACTGTAAAGCGTTTGACCGTTATTATTATCGGAAGTTGATTACCGCCCTGAAAAAAATAGGTGTAGACGAATTAACCAGCGTGCGCAAATCAAAGTCGAAGATCAACTGACCGACCAGGTGAAGATCATGCGAGGAGTGAGGCAGGGCTGTGTTTCCTTTTACCGATTCTCTTCAACATATACTCTGAAGAAATATTCGCTTCTAAGTCCTAACGAGCTTAGAACTGGAAACCCAAATAAACGGAAAATCTATCAACAACCTCTGCTACAGGGATGACACTGTGCTGCTGGCAACCAGCCTAGGAGACCTATAGTTATTACTAGATCGTGTGAGAAATGCGAGAGAGAAGTACGGCCTAGAACAGGAAAACTTAAGTCAGAAAAACCAAATGCATGACGATCAGGTGCCCCAATTTGGATCCAGGGCCGCTACTGGCAGGGAGTAAGGACATCAGGAGAGTCAATATATTCGTGTATCTCCATCGTTAACTCTTAATGGAATCACACTGAGGAGATTAGGTTCCGAATCGAAATTGCACAGTTCACATTTACCTCGATGATACCCTTACTGTGCTTCGGTGATTTGAGTTTAGACACTAACATTCGGATATTGAGATGCTACGTTCTCCTAGCGCTGCTATATGGAGTTGAGGCGTGGTGCTTGACGTAGGCTTTTGAAAAAAAGAACAAATCTTTCGAGATGTGAATTTACAGGAGAATATTGAAGATATCTTGGATGGAACATGTCACCGACATCGAAGTCTTCCGGGGCATGAGAAAAGAGACAGAAGCCACATAACATAACTTGGTCATGTAATGCGCAATGAAGAAAAATATCGAATTCTTTAACTCGCCATGCAAGGCAAAGTATTTGGCAAGAGGGGACCGGGATGCCGTTGTATCTCGTGGGTGAAAAATCTTCGATAATGCAGCTGTTGCGGAGAGCCGACACTAAAACTATGATAAACTTATATATATATATATCAATCAATATCCGGACCAGATAAGCCACCATAGAAGAAGTAGAAGAAAAGAATATTTTTGATTTGTTTGACAAGTTAGATAAATACTAGTACTTGCATCAGGTTTCCATCAGATTCAAATGAATAAAAAAACATAGACAGTGTTCGTGGCCTATATGGCAGGTAGAGAGGAGTGGCAGGGCTCTAATAGACCTGGACTGGGATTCCAAAATCACGACTCAATCTCGATACAATCACGAGTTCGAATTCGATCGCGACTCAGTCGTGACAATAGTTTCGTTAATTCCAAATTTAAAATCTTGTCCAATGCTTCTTTGGTAAAAATCTGTGGCATAAAATCTTGACATACTAAAACTGCACATTCAATGGTAACTCTACTTCCTCTGCCTCTATTATTAACAGAAGGTTGTGGAAAATAAAGTCGAATTAGATCTATTAGTTGTTGTGTTTAAGAATGCTTCTTGATTTACTGATGAAAACGGAAGGACTATTGGTAAGCAATCAATGAAACAAATACGCTTAAAAAAGGATGCTGACGTCTCATCATCTCATGGCGTCTCAGTCCTATATAAGTTATATGGAACTTAAAGAGCGCGGCTGTAACTGTCTGACACTAGTTTTGGTTTTTGAATTTAAGAGTTGAAAGTGGATCTTATGGGTTTCAAAAATGAGTCATTCATAAAATCAAAATGTATAGAAAATAAACTGAAAATGTAAAGAAAGCTAAAAAATAAACGAACAACATCCAATTTTAAACATTTAAAAATTATTTGGTACAGTTATGTACCCGAAAAAAGCATCCAGATTCTTTTTAAAGCTATTGATAACAAATAACGCATCGACGTCTGTTTCCAACATCTTCGAAGGAATATTGACGCCTTAGAAAGTTGAAAGGCATTCAATGTTCTAAGGTTGACGCTCTTCCAAAGCAATATTTTGCCTAGGTTGCTCAATATTAAGACCTAAGAGACTGTTTACGATCTCCTGCTTGAACTTTGTGATGGACAGTTTTTCATTCGCTACCTTCTTAATGCAAAATATATATGCATTTACCAAAGCATTGCCAATAAGAAGCTCAATAGCAAGCTTGCACCACCATTTCACCCCTCTGCCTCGGATTTTCGGATCAAATGAAGTGGTGTAAGACTTCATTTGATCCGAAAGATCAATGTAGGCTCTACGTTTGTTGTAGTTAACAATCGCAGCAGATTTTCGGAATTCTTTCTTATGGTTACTAACTCATCAGTGTGTTTTGTGGATAAGGTAAGTACATCTCTTTTGTTCTTCCACTTTTGGACAATTACACCTGAGGTGCTTTCAGCTGCCTTGGTTTCTCCTTTTCTGAGCTTTTTGTTAACAATTTGCTTAGGATTCATTTTTCGATTTGATCGAAGAGTGCCAACTAAGTGAGTGTTGGCAAGTAGAGCATGTGCCAAAACCACACTTGTATAATGATTATCTGTAAAAATAATACGTCCTTTGTCAAGTAAGTCATTTCCAAGAGTGAGTACTACTTTTTGTGATAAAGATGGAATGCCCTCTACCCGATATTGCCCACAATAAATCAACATACTGTAAGTATATCTCTTTTCCACCCACAGCTTATAAAGTTTTATTCCGAACTTGTGCATTCGGAGGAAAAAGGATGCCTAATACGGTTGCTTCGTACGACTCTGCTTCACGAAATGATAGGCTCAGGCAGGTGGAAGTAAGACGCAACATTTGTTGCACACGACCATTGATTTAAGTTTTATGTGCTGAGGCCGCGTGACCATAGAGTCTCATAAAAAAATTACCAAAATGTTTCTACAACAAATTCTCACCAAAAATTGTACTGAATAAATCTTTTAGTTTACCAAATACGCCTGGAAGAATTTAATTTTTTTATGTAATATCAATAAAAACAATTTATTATGATGAATGTGATAAGGTTTGTTCCAAGAAATGTCCTACAGATAATAAACATAATTTATCTTGAAATAATCTAAAAATAAAACGGTTTTTTTTCTTCGTCCCCTAAATAATCCCATTTTAATGTGTGTATTATTGTCCATTTAATATATATAAGTTATAATTACCTTGCCAGATTCAGTTCTCCCATCTTGTTGCTCTTCTTGGTTCCATCTTTTTTCGCTGCCATGTTCTTTTTGCCTTTTCCCGAATTGTTTTTCAAATTTTTTTGCTGCATCTCACTGAGCAATTTCACTCTTACTGGATCATAGTTTTTCCCTATCATTCTATTGATCCTGTTTAATACCGCATCCACGAATCTGTTGTACTTTGAGATGTAGATTGGTGGCATTTTGGGACTTCCCTTTATTGCTCCTAGTTTTAAAAATATTACTTTTAGTAAATAAGTTTTGTATATTGAATAATAATTTAATGGCCCAACCTTTTACATGTTGTGTTGCTCATTAAGTTAAATTGAATACATTTGATAACTGACAATATTTGTATTACTTAAATTATAGTTGCCTGCACCAATATTCTATTGTGCGGTTTATTTGTCAAAGGTGCCGCTCAAAGGAACAAGAAACCATAAAATAAATTATCGTTGACAGCAACTATGCTAAAACGCTTCATATCAAGAGGTGACTTATTAACAAAAGATCCATGTATCTTAGATATCGAATAATAAAATTATAGTTATTGTGATTATTTATTTTCATATCAGGTATTTGCAATAGATCAAAAAACTGTTTCGAAAACGTGTTTGTATGCAAAAAACTAAACTTATTCGGTGTTTGTTATGCAAATGAAAAATAGTATTAATAATTATTACAAACTCTATATTTGTTTATGAAATAAGTACTCGTATGTCTTTAGCAAATAGTTCAAATCTATTAGCATTAAACAATTCAGGACCGTATTAAGCTATTAAATTTATCTGGCATAAAACAAAAAAAAGTGTTATAGGTGGCAAATAAAAATAAATTGATATAGTTAATTCTAAGATAATTAATATTTTGGATTATAAGGTTAAAAAATCAAGAATTGGAAAAACATTTCGTTGAAATAAGTTAAGGGCAATATATCACATGTTTTAAGATTTCTGTCCCAACAGTTTTAAGACTCCCAAGCCTTGTATATTGATGCTTCAAACGCTCCCTGGCAAGGAAATAGAAATTAGGGGATCTTCGGAGTCATACGACAAGAAGAAGTTTGATATATTAGAGGTAAACTTAGAGATGTGTCCATTGGCGGTAATCAAGTTGCTGTACAATTTAGCAGCAGATTTCTTGGTGTTTTGCTGTCAGGTTCGCAACTGACGAGCTTGGTACCGAGACGGGTAGAACTGTATATTTTGCCCTTATCGAGTCTCGTCTTACGGTATTTGTTTTTGGGGGAATGCTATCAATTATCTTATCCCGTCGTTCTTTGTATTGCAAAAGAGAGCCCTCAGGTATATTTGCAAGGAAAAACCTCGGGATTCCTACCGCCCTCTATTTGCTCGAGAAAACATTTAACAGTCACCTGTGTGTATATATACTGCAAGTTGCTAGCATCATGTCCAAGAATCGGCATAGATTTATGGCAGAGGACCCTAGGTATGTGACACGACAGAGGGGCAATCTGCAACTACCTATTCTAACGTCCGCTCTTATTCAGATATCAATTTTTTACGATAGATATAAAGATATTCAATCACGTGCCATGCAAAATGAGAGACCTTGCAACACTCAAATGCTTTAGACATAGGCTTAAAAAGTATCTGACAGAAAAGGCCTACTATAACCTTTTAGATTTGTACAACTCATGTTTTAGGGAGTCTACAGTGTATGTTTTTGTATGTATATATAGATTTAGATTTTCCTTCTTTTTCTGTATACATTTTTTTACTGTTTTCATTCTGTTTTTTTTCTTATTTTTAAGGTGCTTTGTTAACAACAAATTTTTGTTTATAACAATAAACCTTATTTTGATTTTTTTTGACATTTGGCGCGAAATTCAAAATATTTATTGCATATAGAGTTATGGGAAAAAAATAATATTTGCGTATATCGAGATACAAAAAGATTGAAGGAGGGACAACAGGAAGAAGGATGACAAATCTAAACTCAAAATCAAGTTGTGATGCTTTGTTCTGCATACTTTCTACCTCTGTCTCTATCACATCTGTCAAAGCACCGTGACATGAGACGTTTGACACTTGGCGTCAAACTCAAAATATTTAAATGTTTCTTATATAAATCTTTGCTTCATTAATAATTACTTGATGTTATACAATGAAATAACCCATTTTGACACTTGCCACAAAGAAATGGCCGCCGTAATATTGTTTTCTAGTTTCTTCTTTTCCTTGTCTATAGGTGACCATCTATTGGACATTGTCAGTACTGGGATTCTTAAATTACGATTCGACACAATTACTCGATATAACTGATTCTAAATAAAATTTTCAGTCGTAAGTGTCTTGCAGATTGTCTAGTTTTTAACGAGTTGTCGACGACACGCTTGGGTATATCGTATGCACCAGACGATATAGCTTCTTCCTTATTTAATACGTGCATAATGTGTCAACATCCTTTTTTAAACGTATTTGTTTCATTGATTTTTTATCAATAGTCATACCAGGTTTTCATTTGTATATCAAGAAGCTTTCTTAAACACAACAACTAATAGATCTAATTCGACCCTATTTTCCACAACCTTCTCATAATAATAGAGGCAGAGGAAGTAGAGTTACCATTGAATGGGCGGTTTTAGTATGTTAAGATTTTATGCCACATATTGTTACCAAAGAAGCATTGGACAAGACTTTGAATTTGGAATTAGCGAAACTACTGCAAGTGGTTGGATCCATAAAATTGTTGAATTTATTGACATTCATCTTACTGACTGATTCATTAATTTTCCAAATATATACAGATAAGAGACAAATTAGTAAATTAACATTTGTGGAAAGATCCAATTTCCCTGGTGTTATAGGTCCTATTTATTACACCCATGTTGTCATATTAATAATTACTATTTTTAATAACTAAAAGTGGATGAACACAACAAGTTTTTATGATTTTCCATGAATTCAATTATTATTTCTTAATGGGTAGAGGTGGTTTTAAACGAAATTTTTTAATTAAAAAAAAATAGTATAGGCATATATTTAAAAAAAAAACACGAAGGCGAAAAAAATTAACAAAATAAATGAAAATTCTTAGTGTTCTAGTTATCAATAGAAAAGGCAATTTGACGTTCCCATCTGTCAAATATTAGGGAAAATAATAAATATATGCCAAGAAACCTAAATCAAATCGAATAAGGAGTTTATCCGACGATTGAAATTTAGAATCACCCTTCTCGTCACGACTGAGTCGCAATCGAATTCGTGATCGTATCGAGATCGAATCGTGATTTTAGAATTCCAGCCCAGAACTCCAGTATCAGCCTATCTACGTCATTTGTCTATACGCCATGTAACACTTTGCGCGAAACTCAAAATTATTGAAGCCATATTTTAACGAGTAAGCGTCTTTAAGATATCTCATTCGAGCGATCAAATCATGACGTCACCGTATAAGGACGAGACCATTTACAAGCATGAATTTAGTAGGCCAATAAATTAAGAGGAGTTGCGAAATAAAATTGTCGAAGGTGCCAATTCCATTTTACCCAAAACTCTTTTGGAGGTGCGAAATAGCTTTTACGATAGTTTAAGTTTTTGTTTAGCGAAAGAAGGCGGTTTATTTGAGCCTTTTATTTAAAAAATGATATGTTGTTTAGTTTGTTTATTATTTATTATTATTTGTTTATTATTTTTGTTTATATTTATTTAGAGTTTTATTTCTGATTTTTTATTATATTTTTATCAGAGTTGATATTTTATTTTTTATTAGAATAACGCTTTAATTTTCATTATGCAAAAACAGCATATTAAACATTTTAAGATTACAATTCTATGCGGGTTTCATGTCTGTAAAACCCGCATTAGAATAAATATTTTAAAAATGCCCGGATTTTCGCGTAATATTTTGGGACATTTTGTGGCCAAACGACGCAACTCCCACGAAAGTCAGATGTTTACTAATCCCGTCCTCGGGCTCGGGCCGGCCGGGGCGGTGCTCTGTCACGTCGCAGGCACTCGTACACGCGCGACGTTGCAAAATTTCGCCTCTATGCGGTTTCCTATAAGTAACGAACGAAAACACGATCTGTATGTTGAAATAAATACTTTTTAACATAACAGGCGACATTTATTGGACATTTCTTGACCTACGAAATCGATCTCTGTTTCTCTTATCTCATCCTTCAATGTGACACACATCGTTTGACAGTTAGCGGAAGATTCAAAATGTAGTTAGAGCGGCAGCGCAAATTTTTATCTTAAGCATGTACGTTGATTCTATAAATGCTCCCAAGCAAGGAAATAGAAATTAGAGGCTCCTCAGGGACATATGACAAGAAGTTTGATTTAGTGATCCAGTTTTTCCCAATATATTTATCAGGTAGAGCTCTTCAAAGGAAAAGTTTCAATGCGAGGTAACATATTGCATTTACTAAAGACTCTCAATATCAAAGCTTACTAGCTTATCAGTGGATCTAATGCTAGTGGCCTAAAGGGCAGGGATGAGAAGACCCGGTTCTTTTTGATGACCCGTTTATCTCCAGGTCATTCATTGAAATGACCCATTCGCCAAGATTCGTTCATTTGAATGATAAGGTCGTTCAAATTTCAATAAAATTGTAGGGTCTAAACACTATAAAAACAGGCAAGCATAACTCACATCACAAGTCAACAGCTCATCGGTCATCGGTCACCTGCGACCTGTTCGTAGTTTGCCGCGATTTTGCTTCCGGCAGTTCCGGCACTACGGCCCGATTCGGCCGCGACTGTCTCTCTCTGACAATAATCGATCGTTGAACGGGCCGCGGCCGGGGTCTAGTTTAGTTTAAGGTCGTTTGAACCACAGATGTAAATAGCTCCGAATGTGCGGAGCTATTACAGAGTATTAAGTATTACATCTGTGATGAGCTATTTACATCTGTGGTTTGAACGATACGATAGGGTCACAGAGCGTTAACAAACGGGTCGCGGGTCGTTGCAAAGATTCGGTCATTTTGACCGAATCATTCACGAACGACACATCCCTACAAAGGGGTTCGGCGAATTGAGTTGAGTTTCGTACAAAGGAGTTCGTCTTCCTTTGTAATAGAAGACTGACAGCAGAACAGGTATTCAAGCAAACTAATAAATTCCAAAAAATATTCCATCTTTTCTCAAAGAGACCGGCTTACATTAAATAGTAATGACATAAACTTTAAGTCACAGGTCTGAAATTTATTAAATTAAAGTCAAAGGATTACACTTGTTTCGCCCATACTAGGCATCATCAGATCCACTTGTGTATTCACTAATCAAAAGAGCGAAAAAAGAAGCAGAGAGGGTGGAAATTAAGTTAAAATTGGTAAAATCGGACGGAGACTAGTTACTACATATTCCTTTGACTTTAGTTTAATAAATTTGAGATCTGTGACTTAGAGTTTATTTCATTATTATTTAAACTAATAAAGACCACTATTAGGAAAGCAGCAGAAATAATAAGAAAAGAGCCACAGCAACTAAAGGATCTTACAGGATTTATGACGTTTCCGTACATCAAGAAAACTTCGAACAAAATCAGAATTGCAAACTGAAAATCAAGAACTGTGTATACCAAATCCTCCGTGAATGTAGAGGTCGAAATATAGACGACAAAGCGACCACTGGAAATCAGAGTAGACAGAGTATAAGAACACCGAAAGTGAACCCGAACAAGAGAGGTTTCCGAATCAGGAAAAGCAGAATACGCTTGGTCCAATGCTTATAACAGACATTGGACAGAGGTAGAGTGTAAGGAGCCATATTAAAAGAAAAGCAGATTCTTAGAAGCATTTTAGATCACGCAAAACCAAGGAATCTTTAACCAGCTCAGTGTATTAATATGCCAAACATCTAGATAATCTTACTACCGGGACAATGCAAGATCTAATGCACTTCACATATTCCCCGACTTCGCTCACCTCTCGTATAAGAGTATAAGATTGTAGAGAACTATTGTTGTTGTAAGTTTACACTTGATAACGATTGAAGATACTTCCCAACCGAAACACCGTGCTAAATTTAAAATAAAGGTCACAGAAGTTCGAAACATAGTCTATTATCATTACTAATTCTAACCGTATTCTAAAAACATGCATTTATACTTTGGGCAAGTGCTAAAAGTATTGACAAATAACATACTCAGCACATAATAAAGAAGTTCTAGGCGAAAATGCGAAAGTAAACAGATTTATGTCGTGTTTTTAAGATTCTTATCTTTTGAATAAATGAGCAGAGGAATATTTTATGAATATATCACCAATGCTTGAATCAACAATAATTTCAATTCAATTATACAGGGTGATTCAAAATTGAGTGCAAAGAATTCAAGGGCGTATTTACCAGCCAAAAATAAGAACTTTTTTTCATATAAATGTATGTCCTAACTTGCTTCCTTTTCTAGATACAGAGATAGATACCGATTTAAATAAAATTTGGTAGGCTTATTTGTCGTCATAAAAGCTTTCCTTTGGTAAGAATAAAATAAATTTATTAATTCCAGTGGCGTTTCAGGGGGCTACCTACTTGATACTTGTAAGTAAAATTATGGTACGCCACCGCTTTTTTGACAATTTTATTTTTTTTATTTGGATTAAGCGGTCAATAATGTAACATTCTTGCCTTTTGAGCCTTATTTGTATCTAGCTTTGTTTTCAGGACAAAACAAAATCTGTGCCCGGCCCTATTAAAACAAATAATAAATTCGCATCGATTATTGAGATTCATTTAATTTCTTTTCAATATTTAACTTAGCCTAAGTAACAGATACCCACAAAAACAGATTTTCATAACAAACAAAAAAATTATTTAAAAACTTTTACACTTTGTATCTAGAAAACGAAACAAGTAAGGACATACGTTTTTATGAAAAAAACTTCTTATTTTTGGCTGGTAAATACGCCCTTGAAATCTTTGTACTCAATTTCAAATCACCCTGTATATTGCCTCAATTTTAATTCAAAGCTTCATAAATAGAAGTTACAAAAAACTATTTTGCGATCATTGTGTTCTAATTTTATTGAATTTTGCAAATCTGTTGACGAAGAAAACGCTGATGTAATCGAGCTGTGTGAAATATGGCTTAATGGCGACTAATGCTCTTAATATTAATATGTATTATACAGGCTTATTAGCGAGTATCGTAAAAATGTTAGAGGAGATAGTATTGAATTTTACGGTTGTAATTCTTTAAAATTGATTTTTAAAGGGAGCCATCGTAATGGTTTAAGTAAACTGGATCAGATATGGATTAGTCTTAAAATACAAGGCAAACTGCACCGTACTGGCAAATTAATATTACAGATAGAAAATGAGTGCATTAGAAAAGGTAGTACATACAGTGTAAGGTACCTTCAGGTAATAAGGCCTGTCGGGTAATAAAGCCTACATTCAAAAAAACCGCTTTAAATTAATCGCAAATCGATTGCGTTGGGTCCGCGTCTCCTATTGGTCCATTTAAAACGACATTCGAACGGACTACCCGCGTTCCTCGCTTTCGGGCGTCAGTAAGTTCCAACAACTTGTAACCACGAGTCGCCGCGTGTGATATTATAAGGATACAACGAACAAAAACGTAAGTATTTTTAGTATTTATAATTGTATTTTTAATTTATAACTGCAGATATTTTGGTTAGACTTTATATTTTGTGATTTCAATAGTTTATTAGATTAAATTTAGCCGACATAATTTAAATAAATTTACATAATATTTCGTCATGTAGGCCTAATTATCCTCATGACAAAATAATGTTTTTATTAACATATTATTAAACTTCTAAACTATTCTCGTTTTATTTTCAGTGATTTTTAACATCATGCGTCCTAAAAGGACACCTTGGTGCGAGGAGGATTTAATATCAGCAGTTCGATCTGTTCAACCCGGTACTCTGAGTACATATGGGGCTGCGGCAAGGTTTAATATTCCCAGAAGAACCATTAGAAATGATGTTCAGAATGGAATCCTAATAAAAAGACTATGTCGTAAATCTATTTTAAAAAAAGAACAAGAAGCTGATCTCGTTAAAAGAATAATAAGATTTAGTGAAATAGGTCTACCTGTGACTCCACGGATCCTTTATCGATTGGTATTCAGATTCTGCGAAGATAATAAAATTGCTCATCAATTTAATACAACTTCAAAGCTTGCTGGTAAAGACTGGCTAAAGGCTTTTATGAAGAGAAATCCTGTAATTTCTAGAAGAAAAGCCCAGTTTATGAATAAGGCTCAAAAACTTAATAAATTTATAGTTGATGATCATTTTTCAAAAATAGGGAAAATGAATGATGATCTTGATATAATTAATCACCCTGAAAGACTTGACTTTGAGGATGAAAAAGGATGCCGCTTGACTATTCACCACCAGCCAACCGTTTTAGCTAAGAAAGGGGTAAAACGTGTTCACTTTCAATCAGAACATGCAGAGAGTGTGACAATTGCAGGATGTGTCAATGCCATTGGAATACCAATACCTTCTATGATTATTTTTAAAGGAAAGAGGCTAAAGCCAGAATTACATGATAATTTGCCACCAGGAACTCTAGTGGAAAAATCAAGTAAAGGCTACATGACTAACGAACTTTTTAAAGAATTCCTCAAGCACTTAGCCCGATACAAAAGTCCAGGAAGGTGCCGCTTAGTTTTTGATGGTGCTTGTCATCTTGATTTGTCAATTGTTGATGTTGAAGATTCACTTGATATACTGTTTGCCATCGAATACAACACATGAGCTTCAACCCCTCGACAAATCTGTATATCGTTCATTTGAGCATCATTGGGATAATGAGGTATTATTATTCTTGGATCAGAATCCTAACAAAAAGCTGACCAAATCACGTTTTAACATCATACTTTCAAATGTTTGGTCTAAATGCATGACACATAGTAACATTATAAACGATTTTAAGGCTACTGCTCTGTTTCCATTAAATCCCGAGGCAATTCCAGAAACAGCATTTGCTCCTTCAATTCTCTCAGACGTACCGGCACTGGATGATACCAACAAAGAAAATAGGCGTCCACCTGAATCTCCTCAACCTGGTCCGTCTGGAATGGCATCCAACAAGTCTGGCAAATTTTCCTATTCCAATGTTTACTCTTCTGACTCGGATTCGACTGATGACTATATCCCTCTTGCTGAGTTAAAGAGACGAACAACAAAAGTCACTTCTTGTAATGAGCTTTTGCCCACACCAGTAAAAACTAATGAAAAACCTAAAGAAAATCGAAAAAAAGCTCTAAACTACAAAGGAACTCCTGTCACTAGAGACCTTTTTACCGAGGAGAACAAAAATCGTGCCAAATTGAATAAAGATATTGAAAGCTCCAGGGAAAAGTTAAGTACCGAATGGTATTGCCATGGATGTGAGAAAGACAGGCAGGCCGATATGAGGCAGTGCAGCAAATGTCTTGAATGGTAGCATGAGGAATGTGTTGGCTTAACAGTCAATGACATGGATGATTTTGAGTGTCCCGATGGCTGCTAAACTTCGCCCAATTAACGAGTTGTGCCATTTTTATGTATAGGCTTTATTAAACCTCCATCGGATAATAAGGCCGATTTGCGTTATTTTTCTTAATATTTATTTTTTTTTCTAGTTTTTTTAGAGATTATTTTTTTTAAGTTTGTTAAAATTAATATAACCTTATAAGCACTTTGGCGTATTAAACTAAATATTAACATTACAGTCTTTCACTTTATTCAATTTTTTTCTTAGCTAGGCCTTATTCCCCTCAAGTACCTTATACCCAACTACTAATTATCATATACCGAAAACCTACTATTAGTATCATAAACCGAAAACTATAACTTTGTAAATGTTTTTGATAGGTTTTCTTGCCCTTCTTTTTTCCGCCTTTATTTCTTTTCTCTGTTGTCTTGATGGATGCTTGCCTCTAACTCTTAAACTGCCTCTAACTTTTTTTTATTTTATTTTTTTGTTGATTAAATGAAACTCTATGAAATGCATTTTATCATTTACATACGTAAATGTTTTTGAACAAATGTTATTAAACAAATATAATGTTATTCAATATTTTACCAATTTACCTAGACAACAATACAGCTAGTTATTAGAACCTTTTGTTAGTTTTAGTACAGATGGTAAGTACCCATAAGGTCTCAGCTTTCTGTTTGTATTTACTACAAATCAAACATCTTATTATCTGAGTATAAAGACGAGTTATCTGATTCGAGTTCATTCCTTATTCATAACCGCAGAATATTTGGTAAATCCTCTAGAATGATAAAATAGCTATTTCTTGCAAGAGTGACCGTGTACACGTAGATAAATAGTAGACAATAATAAAATGCGAGAAGCGATTTATATAACGTGTATATATTTTTCTCCACTGCTAGCAAAGCGCTTTCGGCTAACAAATAGCCATCATCAGTGCTACCTAAAAGGTGTAAAGAATATAACTTCAAAACTTCACTAGAATTATCACACTTATGGGTCAAAATAAATAATAAAAAACAAAAATAACAAAAAATACCCCTTGACAAAATTAACCCCTTCAGGGAGAGAGATTTTTTTTTATTATTTATTTTCACCCCTTAGTGTGATAATTCTAGTGAAGTTTTGAAGTTATATTCTTTAAACGTTTTAGGTAGAACTGATGATGGCTATTAGTTAGCCGAAATACAAATTGCTTGCAAACGTTATACAAATCGCTTCTCGCATTTTATTATTGTCTACAATAGCTATTTCTGCTTTCTTGATGCCTCTTTGAATATGCGGACTATAATTAAAACGGTTACATGATCCTGAATATATCTATTACTTCTCTCATGAATAATTTTAAGACTGAGTAGATGCAGGCTAATTTTTCCTTCTTCTGATCTCTCTTTTTCCCGCATAGTCTATTCTTTCCGGTAGAATGGCATTATTTCTTTCCTCTTGCACCCTTTTGAGTACGATATACGATTTCTAGCAATTCTTCCCTGATTAAAGAGATTTTATCTTCATATTATCTCCCTTCGAACTCGAATAAGCAGATAATTAGCCATGATCATCGATTATTCGAGTTGTATGCTTGGGTCTTACAAGAATGCAGTTTCCGTGCTAGATCAGGCTATATCTCATTATAACCACACCTCAAAGATTTCATTATGGACTTCCAAACATCAAGCCTTAGTACAAATACAAAATCCAATTAATCAGCTTTAAAAAAATTTCAAAACCAGAAAGAGATACTGCCAAATTCTACTTAATAAGGGATATTTATATAATAAGGGATACATTTTTTATAATAATAATTATATCAGTGCTGAGTATGGTTTGTCGTTTTATAGAATAATATTTACTTTTGTATATACAATTTGTTAATTGAATAGAATAAGATATTTAATTTTTATATAGGAGTTGACTATTTTATTTGGAAAATATAATACTTAAGATTGACAAAAGTAAAAGAAGAGACCTCATTTGTAAGTTTTTTTTATTGTAATATTCTATTTTTTTTCTTTTTTTACGTACAAATTATTTTTGATCTACTATATGTATATGGGATAGACTATTAATAAATAATACTCAATAGGTAATTTTTGTACATCCTAATCAAATAAACATGTTTCGATCTTTCCGTAAAAATGTAATTATGGTATAATTTAATTAAAAAAATATTAGTGGGGAATAACTTTATTTTTACATATTTTTAATTAAATCCGTTCCTGACCTGGTGCAAGTTCATTAGCCTTTAAATCGACACATCAGAGAAATGCGGACAACCGTTATCATATACGAAAAAAATTAACGGATTACACTATTGGAAAGCTTGCTTAATTACTACGTGCAATTTTTTTTACGTTTGATAAAATATTTTACTTCTTTCACTACTATTATTAATACAATTACCACTTAAATTAAAAGTGTTGAATCTGCTATGAGAATGAAATGATGTAACAGTTACGAACAATAATTTCACTCTGTATCATCTTCAGTCCTCCAGTTGTTATATTAAGCATTTAGTTTTAAGAAGTAAGTTTTAAAATTTTCTTTTACAATTCAATATTAAACCTATAATGATTTCTATGATTTTTCCCCAATAAAAATAAAGAGATAGAGGTTATTTCAATTAAAAACAGATAAGCTTAGATCTTCAAGTCGAAATATATAGACTTTGTCCATATGTCAGACTACACTTCTCAGATAGCTTTTATAGCTAAAATCTTGTTTGATTAATTTTTAATTGACTCACTTATTTTGTCGAAAAAAAGAACTTTGAAGCATAAAGATTTCAGAAAAATTGATTTTGTATAATGACGGTCGCAGTGCAGAAAAAATGGTTTCTATGCCTCGTGTATAATATGACGTTATATTCTGTGACTTGTGCTTTTAGTCCATATTAGAAATTTGATAATATAATATTTCTTATTTCCTATATCTTCTCTGTATTAAAGGCTAATAATTACCTTTAAAAACATGATATGGAGTAAATTTATCCGTCACAGGTCTAAGGTTCCGAAGAACAAATAGTGATTTTGCAGCTACATGGTTAAATGAAACCAGTTTTGATGAAATTGAAAGAAGTCGTCCATATTCTCAAAAAGATCTTGATATAACCATATCAAAAGAGAACAACAGAAAGTCTCAAGCTCAAAAGTGGTAACACGTGTTTCGCTCCTACGATCATCACACCTTAAAAATAAGTGTGTATAATGTGACTCAGTTGGTCGTGTTTTAACCTTTTTAAGCTCTGATGATGCTCTTAGGAGCGAAACAGGTATCACCACTTTAAGTATAATTAAATAATAACATTTTCCAAAACCGAGACTGTATTGTTCCCTTTAGATATAGTCATTAGCATGAAGCAGGAGTCCGTTAGGTAGCTATCCCGAATCTTTATTAGGTAGTTACCATATAATCGGAAATAATGAACGAACTCCGAATTTCAGATGATTTTCAGCTGTGCAGAACATGTGTTTGTAGAGTATTATTGTAGACGATTTGTTGTCGTTCTGATATAAGTATTCCTGCATTTATGATAGATGTTTATGACAAATACAATCAAATGCTTTACTAAGATAAAGAAATAGACGTGAATTTAGACATATTACAGGGCAAACCTTAATAAAGTCACATATAGATTCGTTAACTAGTGGAAAAGTTTCAAGAAAGTTGCACTGTCGCAACATGAAAAAATAAATAAATCTATACTTATAGCTAGTACTGGACGGAGCAACGCAAATAAAACAAGTCGAACATATTGCAACAAATCCTACTTGATCGACTCGTCAGGCAGCTACAACAAGAAAACCCCCCGCGAATTTATACAGAATGTACTTAAATTACAAGAATTTCATCTCTATAAAATGTAAACCCTATAAAAACATAGTGACAATAACCTCAGTAGAACAATTGAATGTTGTGAAATTATGACAGTTCTATAGAACTATTTTACAGTGTACAGAATTACTACAAACCTCGGCATGGACATACGGTATAGCCTTACAAAATTCATATTTGGGATTTTATATTGGGAGATTTAATGGTCCGTTATTTATAGAAGGAAATATAAATGGCGAAATGTATGCTAACGTGCTCGAAACATGATCTGTCGAATTAAGAAATCAGCGCTATACGCACACGACAATTTATTTTTACGAGACAGTGTATTACATTTTGAGCAGAATAGAGCATCTAGTCATTATGTAGTTCCAGCTAGACAATGATTAAAAAATAATTATCCTAATCAATGCATAAGAAGAAAAGGTCCTGTTGAATGGCCTCCTAGATCCCCAGACCTAACACCTTTTGATTTGTCCGGGACCACTTCAAATTTGTTATTTTAAAATGAAACCTGGAATAACGATGGTAGAAAGAAAATAAGTTGACTTTAATTTCAATGTGAACGGAAAAATTAGATGCGGTCACACTAAACATCATTAAATCACGCGTTTATATTGAGTGATTTATAAATATATATAGGGTAATAAAGTTATACCGTATACCGGGTGTCCGAAAAGTAGACGTCAAAACGTAAAATGAAAGTAGGCGATAGAGGAAGTCAGTTGTAATCGACACAACCCTAAACAGGGTGTTTCGGAACTACGGAATCAAACTTCTGGGGGTTGTTCAGTGCAGCAGAAGAATCCATTTGAGTATAGGAACCCATGTCCGGAAATGCGTCACTACGCCACTACGGCCCTAAGACGCGTTAAAATTTATAAAAAACACTAATTACCTAAATAGGATCTGCTGCATTTATTTTTACCTTTTGTACATGATACCATAACAACAACTGTTTAAAATCAACGCTCATCAATGTCAATTCTCAATGTCATGTTTAAAAATTTTATAGCTTACAATTTTTAAACATTTATTGCTAATGGAAAACTTTACCAATCAAGAATTGGCGGATATGCATTTGGCATACGGAGCAACAAACTGCAATGCACGAGCAGAATCGCGATTGTATCATGAACGTTTTTCGAACGACAGCATCCTGGATACAAAAAGTTTATTGCGGTTCATCGGCGGCTCGCTGAGACAGGCATGTTTAAGATCAAGATGCATGGTGTTGCTCGAACCGTAAGAACGGTCGAATTTGAAGAAGAGGTGCTTCAGCGAGTTGCCGATGAACCATCAAATAGCACACGTGACGTCGTTAAGAATATGAATATGAGTAACGCTTCTGTCTGGCGGATACTACACGAGCAACAACTCCATCCTTACCACTTCCAGAAAGTTCAAGGTATGACTGCAGACGATTATCATCCTAGAGTTCAATTTTGTCGATGGCTTCTGGATCACATCATTGCACAACCCAATTTTTGCGATATGTTTTGTGGAGCGATGAAGCCTCTTTTACAAGAGACGGTATTTTTAATAGTAGGAATAGCCATGTTTGGGACGAAGAAAATCCTTATGCAATTTTTCCAAGAAAACATCAGAATCGTTGGTCTGTCAACGTATGGGCAGGCATTGTTGATGATTATTTAATTGGGCCATACCTTTTACAGGAACGGTTAACAGGACCTATGTATCTGCCTTTCTTGGAGGAAGTTCTCCCAGAACTTCTTGAAAATGTTCCACTAAACGTTAGACAGCAAATGTGGTTTCAGCATGATGGAGCGCCGACTCAATTTGCTGTACAAGTACGCGAGTATTTGGCTCAGCGGTATTGGCACCGTTAGATTGCCAGAGGTGGAGCAGTTTCTTGGCCTCCTAGGTCACCCGATTTAACGTCGCTCGATTTTTTCTTGTGGGGACATGTAAAGTCTTTAGTCTACGAAACTCCACTAGTATCAGAGCTAGACTTAATTGGACGAATAACAGTAGCATTTGAAATCATTCAAAACGAGGATCAAATTTTTAGCGTAGTCCGCCGAAATCATGTTCGGCGTTTAAATCGGTGTATTGAGGTTGGAGGAAGACATTTTGAACAATTGTTGTGATGGTATCATATACAAAAGGTAAAAATAAATGGATCAGATCCTATTTAGGTAATTAATATTTTTTCTAAATTTAAACGCGTCTTAGGGCCGTAGTGGCGTAGTGACACATTTCTGGACATGGGTTCCTATACTCAAATGGATTCTACTGTTGCACTGAACAACCCCTAGAAGTTTGAGCCCATAGTTCTGAAACACCCTGTATATTATTATCCGATTGATAATAGTTTAAAAGCTATTACCGTGTCATGCATTCTTTAAAAAAAAAATAAGAAACAATATCTTCACGTATTTACTTGATATTTGTTACGAGTGTTGTCCTAAAGAATGTACCTTTTCACAAATATTAACTGCATGCATAATTGCTACTGTCACTACTTAGAAAATGGTAATTGTTCAATGTGTTTAAGTTTTACATACATATTTTTGCGTGTGAATTTTAATGCTGCTACAAAACACACGTACGGCCAAAACCGAACAGGTATCAGAACAAGTTACTATTTTATGATAAGAAAAATAAAGATGCTTTATAAGATCAACTAATAGTTGCTTCGTCGTGTGGGTAGTTGTTTGCTTCATGTTTTGTCAACAAGTTAGGTTTGTTTATGTACCGTCTGTTAGATTTCTTACACTTTAGGTTATTTCTCATTTTGGAGTTTGTGGTATTAGTCCGTTTCTACTATTACAAGTAAACTTTTACAAATGGTTCATAATAAATATGCAGGAATGCAACATAGTGCAAACGATGGTGTTCCTCATCACTCTGCCTGAACCGTAAGGCAACATCTCGATATTACTTTTACTGATTGATGGATTGAACGGGCAAGAACTATCCAATGGCCGCCCCGCTGACCTGACCTGAACCTCATAGACTTTTTCCATAGAGATATTACGAAAAACTTGTTTTTTTTTTAATGAAAGCCAGACTTAAGTAGAACTACGAAGAAAAATGAGACAACGTTATTACCAATGATAAAAAGGCCTTCCGCATAAAAAGCAATTTCATCCGCCGTTGCCGAATGTGTATTAGAGCAGGTGTTTCACGTTTTGAACATTCATTGTGACGTTTAGTAGCAATAAAATCTTTTTTCTCCAATATTTAGAATTAGTTATGGAATAAGTGATTTTAGTCCAAGTCCAGCTTAATAAAAATGTCAATCAAAAAAGACTTGTATCACTTATCCAAAAATATTAAAATATTTTACCGCATCAGAATTATCATTAAATAAGTAACTATTCCTAATGATTGTCTTTAAATTCATACCTAGTTGTAATATATACCTAATTGTAAGCCAAAAGGCAACTGATTAGTTTTTTAAAACTAACAGGTTAAACAGGCTAAACTACAGTGATATTTTTTTAGATTCAACTCTTTGCTGTATAAGAATTGGTTTCAATAAATATATTTATTTATTGTTATGGAGGTGATCTCCATTTATATATATTTTGCTGATGATCATTTGTTTCGTTTTCTTTACGTTGATATTAAGACCATATTGTTGACTAAACTGCGTGATTTAATCTATTAACCTTTGCAGTGCTTCCAATCTATGTGCTATCACCATGGTATCATCGGCGTATCGCATATTATTCAGTCAAGATTCAAGGGGACCTGGTAGGTAAAAATTCTTGTTTGCTTTGGAGGCTACAGTCTTAATGTGTATATCCCACTGTGCTTTTAGGTCAATAAGAGCCCCGTGAAACTTTTCATGACAAACATGATCATTTGCAGTTTAAACATCACTCAGCGTAAAAAACATTTTTTTCGTGTTAACAAATTAACCAGTAAATTGACGTACAAATTGCGAAATGATTAATCTTTTATATACTTTCTGTAAATGGTTAATATGTTAATATGAAACTCACCTAGTGAGTCTCCAAAGGAACACTTATCTTTAAAGGTAGCGTCACAAAAACTGCCGTCAATAAAGAATTCGCAATCAAGTAGGAACATCAACTGACCAGATTAATTAATTTAATAGCCACTGCAAATGACCTCCTCTATTAACTCCTTTCCTTTGGTCGTCAACTTTTGGGACACTCTGTATATAAAGAGTCCTTAATTTACAAAAGCTTTTTTGAATAATCCTTGAAGCATGTTTTATATATCTTAAGCGCCTATCAAAAATAACACCCAAATTCTTGCTGGAGTCTGTGGCCATAATTCTGCTACTGCCAATGTTAAGTTTAAAAGAACGCTTTTTTTCAAAAATCAGAAGTTTGTTTTTATGGAATTTAATACTAAGCAGTGGCATGAGGAGATTCTACATACAGTGCATCCTAAAAGTTATGTCTAAATTCGTTTAAAATTCAGGGGTGTGTTCGAAAAAAAACGCTCAGGCCGGTCGATTTTTATTTCAAGTTGCGCATTTTTGTACATGAAGTTTGTATATACAGGATTGCTTAAAAATAAATTACGACCATCAACTTAATTTTTTCAAATGAAAGCACCTTTTTTTATTTCATTTTTGAATTTCGCGTCGAATTCTAGGTATGTTTCATGCATCATGTCCTATACCTAAAGTCAACAGTTATCGAAAAAAAGACGACCAAACACTATAATTGAAGTTGACCTTACGAGTCACCTTATCTCTGAGAATTTTTATACAGAGCAAAATTCCATTCATTCGTGTTTTTTTATTGTTGGGTCGTGACCGTGTATTTTCATAGAAACTGTATGACAGTTGTACGCCAAACAGATATTGTCAAGTGTGAAGTGTACGAGCAAAGTTGCGGTTTTCACAATGGTAAAGTTAACGAAACGAGAAAAAATAGAAAAAAAACACGTACTCAAAGAGAAGCTGCTCAATTATTTAATGAACTCCATCCTGATCGTCCTCCGATATGTCAAAAGGTGGTGAGTAGAATAGAGGCTAAATTTAGAGAATTCGGTCATGTTAGAGATCTGCCGAAATCTAGTCGTCCTGCTCGAGATGAAAATGAACAACTTGACGTTTTGACAACTTGATGAAGCCACGTTCTGTTTGAATGGTAGTGTGAACAGACAAAATCCGCATTGGATGATAGAGGTAAACACCCAGTACCCTCAAAAACTAAATGTGTGGTGTGGAATAGTGCGCGGAAGAGTAATAGGTCCCTTTTTCTTTGAACAGACTTTAACGTTCCAGCATTACTAGCTTTATTTCTAAATCCATTGGACCCAGACTATCCTGACGAAGAACTAATTTTCCAGCAAGATGGCGCTCTTTCGCACTATGCTGCCACTGTGCGTACATTTTTGGATAAAACCTTTCCCAATCGGTGGATATGAAGGAGAGGACCCATCGAATGGCCTGCTAGGGCGCCTGACCTAACAACAATGGACTTTTCTTTGTGGGGATACCTCAAGTCGAAGGTATTTGTTAATAGACCAAATAATCTAGATGACTTGAAAGAGAGAATTCGCAGAAGAAGTGCGCGCCATAACTCCGAAAGTGATTGAAAATGTGCAACGAGACTTTATTGATCGCCTTGGATATTGTCAAGCCGTGAATGGCAACTATTTTGAACATTTAACTTAATTTTTGTTCTTTTTTTATTTGTTACATGAATCGTCTTTTTTTCGATAACTATTGACTTTAGGTATAGGACATGATGCATGAAACATAAGCAAAATTCCACGCGAAATTCAAAGATAAAATAAAAAAAGGCGCTTTCATTTGAAAAAATGAAGTTGATGGTCGTAATTTATTTTGAGCAACAACTTATATACAAACTTCAAGTACAAAAATGCGCAACTTGAAATAAAAATCGACGGGTTCGAGCGTTTTTTTTTCGAACACACCCCTGAATTTTAAATGAATTTAGACATAACTTTTGGGATGCACTGTATAATATTAATATCTTGACTAATGTGTCTTTCCGCTAATTGTGATATGAAAAACTTTAACAGAGCTGAAAATTATATGCATATTGATGCGCACGCAGACAATCCAAACATCTTGTAACAGTATTCTTTCAAAAACCACTCTCTCATGTCTAGTAGAGAGATAGACTTTGAGTAAGTTAAGGATGCTTTCAATAAAATCAAAATACTTAAGCTTTAAGCACATTAATTTAGGATTACCATTATCAAATACTTTTATTGTAAACAAGAAACAGAAACAATGTCCGGTTACCCTGGTCACAAGAGGTTATATCATGAGTCACTTTAGCTAGAGCGGTTTTAGTGCTGTATAGTGTTTTAAGGCTATTATTTAAGAAATTATTTCCTCAGCTATAATGTTTTCAAGTATTTCCGAAAAAAATGAAGAAAACTAATAGACATCAAAAGGAATATTTATTTTAGCGATTGGCAAAACATTTACAATTTTTTAAGATCTTGAAAATGTCGGCTGACAGAGAGATTGTTTTATAAAAGAAGTTAGTTGGAAAAAGAAGGTCGATAAACTTTTTACTAAAACCGTCCGTACCAGCAGTGTTAGATTTATGCTTACGATAGATTCATTCAATTTTTTACTACTTCAATTCGAGAACGCAAGGGATTAAGGCAATAATTTACCTTAAAAAATAATTATATCTGTTTAATATTTTTGTATTTATTAAAATATTTGAATTAATGTATTTATTATGTTAAAATAATTATGTATTCAGGTATGTATTTAAAATGTTTATAATATTTTAATACATACCATTAATAAAATTAACTATACACTAAATGTTAATTCAAAAAGTAATCTTTTGTTATGTATTTTTTAATAATAATAATGTTACTATATTTTTATTTCTTTTAATAAGAATTAAATTTAAAATATACAGAAATATATTAAGTGTTAAAAAAAGCAATAAATTAACAAAAAAGCAAAAAAAATCGTTTGATTTCGCGGCGTACCACATTCACGAACTTTCATCGTGCAACCAAATGATGACGAGCTACATTTGTTTAACCGATTTACAGAGCAAATTGCCCGAGGGCGATGTTTCGTTTTCTCTGTATCCGATTTCGGTTTAACAGTGAAAATGCCATTCATTAACTAGAGATTAATATTTTTTAACGAAATATATGTAGTTTCTTTGAATGACGATATGCTTGTGGCCAGATGAGAATTGATATAAATTATTAATAGAAATTAGCTTAATCAGACAAACGGAACCGCATGCCCGTTTCATTTTTTTCTGCTTTAAAATCATATGTGCTTCCGAAAAATAAACTGAGGAACCGGATTATTCCAGTAAACTGAAAATAATACGATTTATCAAGTGTAGAGTCTAGTCTTTTCTATACAGGATGATTCGTTAAGAATGGGCAATCTTTGAATTGGAGATACTACATACCAAAATAAGGCGATTGAGCTTAACATGTCCTATACAAATGTTGTAGGTTTACGAGATACAGGGTATTTAAAGTTGGAATTTTAATTTGAGGTTTCTTAATAATTTTATGATTTTAAGCAGTATCGTGTTGAATATTGGCGACTTTATGTATTTTGACATGAAAATTACGCATTTGTGGTGAATTTAGCATCATTTATACAGGGCGTTAGTTACACCCTGTTACTTAAGTAAATTACAATATATCTTTTTTGCCTAATCAGTTATGGCTAAAACGACTAGAAAATCTAAAAGGCAGTTCATTTTTAAATAAAAAAGGTACTCTTGTTTATTTCATGTTACTCTATCAGTTTTTAAGTTATTTGCATTTTAAACATTCAGCGTAAAAAATCCTAAACCACCGTTATTACAATGGCTTAATAGGAATTTATTCTTTTAAATTACTACTATGCTCGGTAATAACAGTAAAGACAACAAATAACAATCAGTAACAATATTAATAGAAAACTTCAAAGTAAATGCTCAAAATGCCCCTCTAAATGCTCACTTTGTAAGGCGTCTCCTTAAAGATCTTTGAATATTAAATAATATTTGTCGATAGCTTCTTGAATTTTCTGTCGTAATTCTTCAAGGGAATTAATTGCATCTTTGTAAACCATGTCCTTCATGTGTGACCATATTGAGAAGTCTAGAGGGTTTAAATCTGGACTTCTAGATGACCAAACAAATTCACTGCGACGTCAAATCCACCGGTGAGAAAAATCTTCATTCAGGTATCGCCGTACTGGCAGAGGAGAAAAATGTGGAGGCGCCCCGTGTGGTCTTGCATAAACCACATGTTCCGCCTTATGGTGCATCTTTTAGTAGTGGATGTAACTGTTGTTCAAGGAAGTTTAAATAGAGGGGCCCATTCAGGAGGAAGTTCAATATGACCAATAAAAAAACCAGATATCACACCAAATATTTACCTTGAATTCATACTGAAAATGTCGTTCCTTTAGAGCATGTGGATTTTCGGAGTCCCACAAATGATTGTTTTTTCCAATTAAAAACACCTCGTCTAGTAAATGTCACCTCATCGGTGAAAAGAAATCTGAAGGTCATTAAGAAATTCTTGGTTTTCGGATTGTTTATCTAGCATAAATTGAGCAAACTGTATGCGAACTGTTTTTTTTATTGGTAAATCTTGAGGTAGTAAATATTGGATAGGAGTATAGTGATATGGACGGAGATTCTCTTTCTTTAAAACTCCTCAGATAGACGATTGGTTTATTCCTGTTGCCGTACTTAACCGACGAGTACTGAGATCTGGATTTTCCTAAATACGAGCTAAAACCTCTCATTTATCAGCGACGTTGATATTTTTTGGAGCACCATTTAAGGTTTTAGGACGAAAACACCCTGTTTCGCCCAAGCGGGTATAAATACGTCTGAACAGTTTGTGATTGGGTTGTCTTCGATTTGGTTTCTAAATACCTTCTGGCTGCACCAAGTCTACTATAATTTGACTGAGCAAAAACGCAAATCATTTCACGCATTTCACTGTTGGAATATTCATTATGACGTGGCATTTTCTTATTTTAGAATTTTAACTAAATAATACACTCTTACTTAGTGACAGTAAAATTGTCATATAAATTCTTTACACGAAAAACTGATAAGTGCTAACCCAAGACTACTTGAAAAAAAGTCAGTGTAATAACGGTGGCTTAGGATTACTTAAAAACTGATAGAGTTACATGAAATAAACAAGAGTACCTTTTTTATTCAAAATTGAACTGCCTTTTAGATTTTCTAGTCGTTTTAGCCATAACTTATTAGACAAAACTATATGTTGTAATTTACCTAAGTAACAGGGTGTAACTAACGCCCTGTATAAATAATGCTAAATTCACCACAAAATTCGTAATTTTCATTCTTAAAATCACAAAATTATTAAGAAATTTCAAATTAAAATTCCAACTTTAAATACCCTGTATCTCGTAAACCTGCAACATTTGTATAAGACATGTTAAGCTCAATCGCCATATTTTGGTGTAAAGTATCTCCAGTTCAGAGATTGTCCATTCTTAATGAATCACCCTGTATAGAAGATACTCAAATCTTTATTTGAATAAGTATTTGACAATGAAGTTAAAACTTATTACATCTTTTGAAGTATTAATGCTTAAACATCAAACAAAGAGTTTGAAACTTGAAATTCTTGGAATCACAGACTTAGATAGAGCGGAGACATGTTATAAAACTGATGAGGTTTTAGCTATGACACATTTCCAGAAGGCGGAGTATGCGCATACATAAGGGACGACCTTTCTGTATATGTAAAAAGTTTTGAGCAATTTTGGATAATGGTCAGAGTGAGATGAGGCGATATGAACATCAACTTTCTGTTTTGTAATAGTTCTACTAGTTCTATTGATATATAGGTTTCTATTGGTCTGGTGGCCTAACGATACAAATGATTAAACTCTATTTCCCAGTTATAATCTCTTTTCGTGTATATATTTTTAATGAAAGCATTCTGTATGGCGAATTTCCTATAATCAGTAGAAATCTTCTGGTTTCCTTTTTGTGCCCAACAATAATAAACTAGTAACGTTTTCTGATTTACGACCTGATGAGTTTTTTGGGTGTGTATAAGATACTAGAAAAATTAATTTACGCCAAATCGACTACTGATCTCAGGCACTATTATTTTCTTAGTGCAATCTCCATTTTATTACGTGTCCTAGTACTCCTAGGTGATACATATATGAAGCAGCTGATAAGAGTTCAGCAATGTTTATCTTATTGTTTACAGCAATGCGTTTGAAACCACAGATATTAATTTTAGGAACCTTGCTCTTTATTATCTATCAACAGAGTGTGTTCATGTAGTTTCCTCACTTTTCGCCTATAAACTATTCCGAGGTATGTCTCATTTTCTTTTAAATATCGATATCGTACTAGTCCCCGAGTTTAAGCAACCTCCACACTAATGAGTTAAAACTGGAAAATCAAAATAAATAGTAAGAAAACAGAGGCCATTCTAATAACAAAAAAGCATGACCGCAACATCCCAAATTTGGCAATTTCGGGCACGCTGGTCTTCTGGAAAGACGAAATAAAGTACCTAGGAGTATATTTCGACAAAAAGAATAACTTCAAAACGCACATTATAAAGCAAATTAATTCATGCAGTGGAACCCTTCATGCACTCTACTCCTTTTTCTGCAGGAGCAGTAAGCTCTCTTTGACTAATAAATTAATGGTCTATAAACAGCTTCTACGTCCTAAACTGCTTTACGCCTCAAACATTTTCTGGAATACCACGAAGACGAACATCAGAAAGCTTCAGGTATTTCAGAGCTAGTATTTGAGGATGTTCACTCTTGCACCCTTCTTCGTAAGGAATGTTGATCTGCACTCAAACTTGATACAATTCAAGAATACATAGTTAAAAAACATTCAAAGTTCAAGGAAAAAGTCAGAAGTGTGCACAACTCCCTAATAGGAGAATTTCTCCTGAGACCAAGAGAAAACCGGCCATGGAAAGGCGTAATGTGATATTAGCCGCCGAATTCAAAAATACTAACTAAAACAGTTCTTTCAGTGTCTAAGTTGAAACCAAAGGACTGAGATCGCTCACTCACTCAGGCTTTGTTTTTTCTGCGAGGAGTAGGGCTCGGGCTCTGGCTCCGCCTAAAGATAAGTGGTAACCTTTCCCGGAAGCCTAATTACTCTTTCCTATCCTGAAATAGGTTATAAACAATAATCAAAAATTGGGTTAAATAAAAATTTAACCCAACCTCAGCACCCAGATGCTACAGAGAAAAGTAGTATAGGAGCTAAAAGTACCATAGCACGCAGTTGCAACTGAGAAAACCGGCAAGAGCAATAACAGCTAGTCCAGAAGAAACCAGTGTAATAAAGAAGTTCAATACCTCCAATTCTTCTTGGGACTTAGAGTCTATGTACAACGAACTTGGGTGTGACGCGCCATATATGGTCAGACGCTTTCTTGTTTTCCTGTCTATTGATTTCTACCTGAGTCCATTTTAATACTCCAAAGCTGTATTGCAACATTGGAACTGCTAGTGTTGATGGCCGACAAGTTATTCTTGGCCCTAAGCTCAGCGTTGAGGATTCTCCTAAATATTCTTGGGTAAGCTTCTTTTTCATTTGCTTGTAATTATTATTTTAATTTTTTTCCATTTCCTGCTATTTATATATTCTTTGAGAGATCTAAAGACTGTTGCGTCGTCAATTTTTATACTTGTCCTTTTTAATGTCCTTAAACCATTTTTAATTATAATTCCAAACTCCATACTTATGTAATTTCTGATTTACCTATACTTGGTTGAGTTTCAGTCATAAAGTCATTAACGTACAGTAAATAAGGGATTTTGTTTTTTTTCTGTTGCTTCCTTTATAAATTGCATATCCACTTCGGATGTTCTCGACGGAGAGTCAGTAGTCAGATGGAGATTGATGTTCCAAGGTGTCATCTATTATGTTCATAACATAACATTGCCACATTATCATATGGCAATGTTAAAAAGTGCAGAGTTCCTAATTTACAGGCTGTCTTATGGAACATATTGAACAAATGAGGTGTTTATTTTATTTTTATTTAGAGATGTGGCTGGAAAAATGTTACGACGTACATCTTTGTACAAGATTTTAATTTTTGGTCCATTCATGCATCAATGGACCTACAATCCGGGGTGGGTCTTGGCCGCCTTAACAATTCTCCTTAATTCCCTCCGATCCTGAGTGGCTTCTTCCCAGTTGAGCACCCCCAGAGTAATATTACAAATGGTCTTTTGTTGTTAGTCTTCCCAAACCATTTTAATTAGCCTTAAGTCATTACTCCTCTAGACATGTCCCAACTGTCTTAATATATTTGACTTGATTTCTTGTGCTATACTTGGACTATTATAAAGTTCATATATCTTCTATCATGTTTTCTGTCTTGTATGATCATGATCCATGTTTTGCTAGCATAAGTTACAACTGGCTATATATTTACTCTTGTTTGTCTGATTGTTTATTGTAATATTTGCTGGGTTGTGTAATAGCATTTATTTCCTTGTAGCATGCGCCGTCTTATTTCTACTTTAACTTTATTATCTGATGCTATTAAAGGCATCCAAAAGAATGTACGTGCTCGAAGTTGTACCCATCCATGGTAACATTTTTTCATATTCGATCTGATGTTTCGTTTCATATGCATATACATACTTCGTTTTCTTCTCGTTGACTCTCAATCCTATTTTGAGCTTCTTTTTCGATTTTTCTTAAAGCTTGTTTTACGCTAATTGTATTTCTTCCCACAAGATCTAAGTGATCTGCATGCGCTAGAATCAATCTCAGATGTTTATACTTAGTTTGGTTTTTTTTTCACACCAAGCCTAGGTTATTTGGCGACAGTTCATCCATCCCTTTATTTTAGGCCAGTTGTTGTAACAAATACATATTTCATTGTATTGGCCGTCTATTTTAATTACACCATATGATCCTTAACAACGCATAATTTAATCATTCCTATTCTTATATTGCCGACGATACTGTTATCTTTTATGAAGTAGAGTCGTGGATGTCTTTAAAAGAGTTAATTGAATAAGATTTTAGAGAAATATATAAGTGGTTTCAGATTAATAAATTAATACTAAATGAGCACAAAACAAAATTTTTGCCATTTACATCCTAACGTCACAATCTCCAAAATTGCTGTTGTCAAATATCTCGGTATTATGATAGATAGTCACCTAAGATGGGACCAACAGATAAACTATGTAGTTACAAAAACTAGGTACCTTGTAACCAGATTTGCTCATTTAAAAATAATATTCAAAGTTGAAAAACTTAAAACAATTTATTGTGCCCTAGTTCAATCTGTGTTAAAATATGGAATGTTTTTTAACACAGTTTGTTTGCATATTTTTTAACATGGTTGGGGAAGTAGACTCTTAAAAACTCGGATGTAATTCAGAAATGGATTCTTAAAGTCCTCTACAATCAAACTAAAACTTATGCGAGCAACCAGATCTTTGCTCAATCCAGAGTGTTCGATTTGCGACAATCAAATTTCTTCAATATTGTTATGTGCATTGCCAAAAACAAAATAATTCTCCGACCTGATCAACATAATAGACCAAAACGATACAATACTGACTATGTAATGGTTCCTTGTTCAAAAAAAGAAATTGGCCATAAATCTGCTTCTTACTTAGCAGCAAAATTTTATACTTGTCTTCCAGGAACCCTAAAACTCTTAATAAGTAACGAGAGGTTGTTTAAAAAAAAATTAAAAAACTGGATTTTTAAAAAATATAGGCACACATTTCATATGTATTGTAATTGTAAGTAGTAACATGCTTTAAATAATTTTAACAGCCATTAGATATAAAGGTGTTTGTAATGTATGTACTACATGTTCTGACTTTTCACGAATTTCGTTTTTTTTCTAACCCTATGGATGTATTTATGTTTATTTATGTATTTGGCTCTATAAGGATTTGAAATCTTCGTAAATAAATAAATATTATTATTATTATTATTATTATTATTATTATTAGTTATTAAAGTTTGCTGGGTTTTCCAAGTTTTTCTAGTGCTGACTATAAGCTTGCTCTGAAGATACTAAGCTATCATCTTAAGTTTACGAATAGATTGTGTACACATATAGAGAGTACACAATGTATGTACGCACATATCGAATTCCCAGCATTCTTCTAACAGTTGTCTTAATGTAGTAAATAGCTGGTCTGTTCTTAATCATTTCCTTCTAAATTCACTTTAGCATTCTCTTAACTTGTGTTTGTGTTCTTACGAAACCAATACTGTTCATTTTTAACAAATCTCTAGGTACTCGTTCTTATTCCACTCTCTGGAAGAAAAGTTTTCTAAAACCCATTTTTAAATCTGGTAGTAGAAATGAAATTTCCAATTATCGGGCTGTGTGTAACCAATCTGAGTTGCCAACGCTACTTGACTGCCTGGTCAGTGATAGGATTGCCTGGAGTTTTAAATCTTTATTTAATCCTGAGCAATTTAGATTTATAAAAAGCAGATCTACTGATGCTAATTTGGTGCTGTATGTCAACTACCTCTACCGCTGCTTGGAGAAGGGACTTCAGGTTGACTCAATATATACAGATTTTTCCAAGGCTTTTGATCGGGTTAACCATGGGGTACTTTTGCAGAAGCTTAGGGCTTTAGATATTATGGGGCCTCTTCTTCAGTGGATCTCGGGATTTATCAGAGGTAGAACCCAGATTGTTAATCTCGGAGGTACATGTTCCTCTGAAATTTTGGTGCCATCTGGGGTGCCTCAGGGCTCTCACTCAGGCCCTGTTTTGTTTTGCCTCTTTTTGATTGATTTAGTTTGGAAACTTGAAAATTATCGTGTGCTAATGTTTGCTGATGATGTGAAGCTATTTAGGCGTATCACATCCCTTTCTGATGCTGTGCTCCTGCAAAAAGACCTTAATTTGTTCTTTGATTAGAATTAGATAGATTAGAATAGAATGTCCCTTAATATCAATAAGTCCCATAAGATTAATTTTTCTAAGCAAAGAAACCCTATTGCTTTTCTTTATAAAATAAATAATGTAGCAATTGGTGTCGAAACAGAGGTTTCTGACTTAGGAATATTTATTGACTTCAGGTTGTCTTTTAAAAGTCACATCAATCAGGTGACTGGTAGAGCAATAAAAATGCTGGGTTTTATCCAACGGTCTACTACTGATTTGTCTTTGTTTACTTTGAAATTACTTTATTGCTCTCTTGTTAGGTCCATATTGGAGTATGACTCAATTGTGTGGTCCCCGTCATATAACTGCTACATTGAGCAGATTGAAAAAACTCAAAATAAATTTTTAAGGGTGGCGGCTTTTAGATGTGGTTTAAATGCTACTATAGATTGTCCCGAGTTATTGTCTCTTTTTAAACTTAGGGTGCCTTCCAGATTGAATAGACAATCAGAAATATTTTCAGTCCCATTCCACTATATAAATTATAGTATTAATGAGCCAATTACACGAATGGCTCGAAGTGCTAATGGTCTGTCAGAACAGATAAGCTTTTTTGACTCTAGGGTTACATCTTTTAAGGGGCAGTTAAAGCATATTATTTCATAAGGGCTTTAATTAATTAACTCATCTACACTTTTTATTGATTTATAGATAGTTTTGTATCTAAATATATATGTTTGTATGGGTATGCTATGTAACACTTTTGTAAATGGATTCCGTAAATAAATAAATAAATAAATAAACTTTACTATTTCTTCTGCATATGGAGTTATTCGGTTCCTAATTATGTTGAACAGAACTTTATATTACGTGTTAAGGAGTGTGATACCTCTATAGTTGTCTTCCATGTTTTCCATGTTCCTTTTTTCCAGTTATTTGGAATCGTTTCCTGTCTCCATATTTTTTGCATCAGCTGATGTCAGGTATCTGCTATAGTTTCTGTCCACCCTTCTTTAGAAATTTCGAAACTTTTGGTCAGTTTACTGTAAAACCCTTTAATAAGATTACCAGTAAACATTTAGTGTAAGAGTCTGATAATGATGAGTAAATTCATCGAAATTCATTACTCTTGACAAAAAGATTGACATTTTCATTTCACTCAGAAGCCACTCCACTTCAAGAATGGACTTCGACTTACAAACCTTAAATAAGTTTTCCATATTTCTGTGTGCTATTTCATTTTAGATAACAAAATAAGAAAATACATAATTAATTTTTTCGGGTCAATTGCGCGCTAAACAACCCGTGTAAATAACACGAGCGTAAGTAAACAAAGAGCACATTTTCACACTTGTGAAGACATTAATAATTATACTGTTACGTGCTGTTGAGTATAACTTACATTGTTTTATAAATGTCTCGTGTTTTTTTTCCTTTTATTAATGAACATGTCGTGAGCGACGCGAGCCATAAGCTTTATTAACGTAAAAAATAAAATTACCGTTTTAGAACTAATAAAATAAAATTAGTTTCCATGTTTAAGAATAAAAATATTTTTCGTTTTTACAGGTGACAAACGACAAAACTCTTTTTAAATTACGTTTAATTCTGGGTCGACCGAACCGGACCACGAACGGCAGTTTGTCTCGATTTGTGCTTTGGAAATGTTGGTCACTGGGTCACATGGGCTGACCTTGTTCGATCGAAAGTGGCTACTTCCTCGACGAGCTTTTGGTAGTCGAACAGCACTTTCGTCGGGTCAATGGGTTTTTTATGAATACCATTTTAATCGATTTATTTATATGAAATATTTTTTTAACTATTGCAAGGACAGCGCAAAATGTTTATATAAGCGTGGGTCTCAAAATGCTTGGTTCAATTTAAACTAGTCTCTGAAAATGAAGCTTATAAAACCATAAACAGAATAAGAAGTAATACTATTGGGGTAGATGAGATCTCTATAAGAATGTTAAAAGCTTGCATTCCTATTTGCCTACAACCTCTAGTGAATATGATTCATAATTATTTATCTTCTGTATGTCTCCCTGACATCTGGAAAAAAGCATTTGTTACTCCAGTACCTAAAGTGAACAATTTAACCAATATTAACGAACTAAGACCAATTAGTATTTTGCCAACTTTATCTAAACTAATTAAGAAAATTGTAAAAGGTCAATTGCTGGATTATTTATTAAGCAGAAACATTATCCCAAAATTTCAGTCTGGCTTTGGACCAAATTATAGTTGTACGAAAGCTCTTTTAAAAGTACCAATAGAGATTGCTCTATCTCTGGATAATGGACAATGTTGTCCCTCTGTTTTGATAGATATGACAAAAGCCTTTGATACTCTCAATATAGAACTTTTAATGGCAAAACTAAGGCACTACAATATTCAGGCAAATGGGTGGTTTAAAAGCTACCTTCAAAACAGGCAACAGGCAGTAAAGCTGACTAATGACGAGGGTGTGGACGAGGGTGTGTAACTCCTGGGTGGAGAAATGTAACTCAGGGAATGCACCCGCCGCCCGCAAGGGTCGGTGTTGGGACCACGTCTCTTTATAATACTTGTGGCTGACTTTGTTCATAAAATAATTTACTGCAGATATCACAAGTATGCAGATAATTTGCAAATGTATCTGCCATTATTGGTTGGTTGCCTGCTTGAAGCCTTAAATTTAATTAATGCTCACTTACAGAGGATCTCTGATTGGGCTGAAAAAAACTTTTTATTAATTCTGGTAAAACACAGGCAATCCTGTTCTCAAGAAATAAAAGTACCTTGAATAATGGAGCACCAAGTAAATTAAATATTAATGGTGTTGTATTGGAATGGGTAGATCAGGTAAAAAACCTGAGCCTTGGTATGGATAATCGAATGTCATTTAATGCGCATGTAAATAAGATTTGTCAACAATCATATTATAAATTAATGTCATTATATGAATTTAAGGATATTTTACCTGCTAGTACAAAAAAAATCCTTACAGAGACAGACTTAGTATTGCTGGATACTTAAATATTCTATATGGTCCTTTTTTAACTGAACAAAATAAATATAAAATCCAGAAAACCAGAATCAAAATTCTTGTGTAAAATTTACTAGAAATTTGCCTCGGAGGGTTTATGTGAGTGAGCATGTAAAGCAGGTCTATAGTCTTAATATGGCCCAAAGAAGATTTTTGGGTATAATCTGCACTGTACATAAATTACTTAATTTCCATGAACCAGAATACAGTCTGTCAGAATCTGTCAGAATTCCTTATATAAAGGGGAGATATACATAATATAAATATTCGCCATAAAAGCACACTGGCAATCTCCCAGTATAAGACTGAATTTCTGAAAAGTTCTTTCATATATACTTCTGCCTGTAGTTACAATGGCCTACCTGCAAGATTTAGGCATCGCCTCTTTTAAGTCTAAATTAAAAAAAAATTTGGAGACTGCTGATATTTTAATACGGGTGTCACTTTGATTGTGGTATGAATCATTATAGTCTAACTCATTTTTGTTTAAGTTTTTATTTTTAAGAAAATTATACTACCTTCTTTTATTAGTTATCGTGGTGGTTATTAAAACACGCCTGGCGGTACTTTTTACCTTTATATGTATATAGAATAGATGTAATTTATTTGTTGCATACAATGAAGATTATTTTATTTTATTTTTTATTTGTTATAGTAATAATTTTTGACACAAACAATAATTGTTTTACTATACAGATTGGCGAATGGATCACTACGCATATAGAGTTCCTAACAGCCGAGTCAGTTCGAGGTTCGAGCTCGATTATTTAAAATTTTATTTTAGTTAGCGTCTAACGCCGTTTGCTGTATCTGCAAATTAAAGCGTTGTTTTTATTAAAATGAAATATAAACTCTAATAAAAATAGAATGTAAACGGTATAAAAAAAAAACTCCAAATAATAAACCTAACAAATAATGTTTTAGCTAAACTAAAGGCTGGCCTATCGTAAACGCTGTTTCTAACTCCCAAAAGAGTTTGAGGTAAATGTAACTTCTATGAAAATAGACTGATCCCAGGTTTATATCAGAGAGGAGTTGAACGGCAAGAAAAACTTGGTTTTATAGCAACTCAAGGTATTTTTTAGCGTTCAAAGTACCATCAATGAAAAATTGCCCAATAATCTGATCGCCCAAAATACCAGCCCAAATATTTAACTTTTGAGGGTACTGAGTAAGGAACTAAAGTTTCTATGCTCGTTTTCCTAAGACGAGTAACGAACAATGGAAGGATTGTGTTTACCATGCAATGAAAAAGAGGACTCATCTGGAAACAAATTTTTTTCTAAGAAATTTTCATTTTCATTTGCCTTTTCCATCATGCATGTTTTACAAAATGCCATTATTCGCCACTGGTCTTCAAGAAACACCTCCTGAGTTTTGGAATGCTTAAAACATTTATATCCATGTTTTTTCCAAATACTCGTCACAGTTTTATGATATATACCCAGTTCTTCTCCAACACTTCTGCTCGATCGTGTTGAATCCGAAACTAAAGGACTACAAACTATTTCTTCCCACCGTTCTATCGCCTGGACCCTTTCAATAGGTAGTTGACTAATGTTTTGTGAAATGTCTCCATTCTTGGAGGCAAAAAGATGTCTTGAAAACTTGACACACTTAAAATAGTTTTAGCACAAGGAATGGGTCTATTTTCAAAATTTATTGAGAATAAATCCCTGCTTTAAACTGCCGAATTGCCTCCATAGAACCATTTAGTCAATTGAACTTTTTCGGAAGGGGTATAAACAGCCATAATGATAAATATTTAAAAAGCGCTTTGAGAATCAACAGTGCAGTATGCTGTTACACAGCAAAATGAGGTCTGCTAATTCTGCCGTGCCGAAAATATCAAATCAGACGATCGGAATCCGCCGCGCCGCTACCCTATCAGAAAGTAAGCGAGAAGCGGTGTTGCCATTTATAATGCCTAGGTATAGTCTTCTATTCGCCAACCTGTATAAGAATGGTGTTCGCAATAGTCCATACAATTTGCAGTCAATAGATTTTTTGAATGCCGTAGGATTTCTTAGCTCTAATTAAGTATAGTCAATATACAGTGCGAACGTAAAGGTTGGAATAAATTCATTTAAAATTCAGGGGTATGTTCAAAAAAAAAACGCTCGGACATGTCGATTTTTATTTTTAACTGCGGGTTTTCTTACTATAATTTTATGTATACAGGGTGGCCCAAAAATAAGTTACGGTCATCAATGTAATTTTTTTAAATGTAAACACCTATTTTTTATTTTAGATTTAGGTTTTACATCAAATTCTAAGTACATTTCATGTACCATGTCCTATACCTAAACTCGACCGTTGACGATTGAACACAATAAAAGGCTATTTTTGGAAGAGTTATTTATATCAAGCAATCTATCAGTTATTGTTTGGTTATTTACATTTGTGGTTGGTGTTTTTAATTGTTAACTTGTCACAATTTGTTGACATCAAATAATTTTGAGTGAATTTAGTTTGATTTAGATGCCTAAGCAAAGTTTTGCTTGTGTTAAGTTTATCAAAAGATAAAATTAAAATTTCAAAAAATGGTACGTCTTAGTGAGCGAGAGCGAATAGAGATTTTGATGATGATTGGTTATGGAAACAGGATGCGCACTCAGATGGAAGTCTGTGAAATTTATCATGCCAAGTATCCTGATCGGCCACGTATATCTCAAAGTACTGTCAGTAAAATAGAACAGAAATATCGGGATTTGGGTCATGTCAGGGATAATTATACGAAAGGTCGGTCAAGTATATCAGAAGAGAAGAACTAAATGTTTTGCTGGCAGTTGAAGAAGATTGCCATAAAACGACTCGCAATATTGCGTTCGAAAATCAGATATCCCAGACATCCGTCGTTAAGTATTTAGGTATAAATAAATGGCACCCTTACAAAGTTCAATTGGTTCATGAACTAAATGAAGATGACCCAGATAGGCGTTTAGAATTTTGTGAGAGACTTATGGACTTGTGCCATGCTAATCCACAATTTTCAAAAAAAAATTGTATTTTCTGATAAGGCAACGTTTTGTCTTCATGGTAGTGTAAACCGGCAAAACTGCCGATATTGGGCTACTGAAAATCCGCACTGGATGATGGAGTGCCACAGCCAAGTCCCTCAAAAAGTAAATGTTTGGGCGGGGGTGATTGAAAACAGGGTTATAGGGCCCTTTTTCTTTGAAGGATACTTGAATGGTGAGAGGTATTTAGAGTTTTTAGAAAATGACTTGGTTCCATGCCTTGCCACTTAATACCCCGATCCAGAAGACCCGGATATATTAGATAATTCCTTATGGTATCAGCAAGATGGAGCTCCAGCCCATTACACTCGTCCCGTTTTCCCTGGACGTTGGATTGGTCGGAGGGGTGCAATTGAATGGCCGGCCAGATCGCCGGATCTGACTCCTTTAGATTTTTTTTTGTGGGGGTATCTTAAGTCCAAAGTTTATGTTAATCGGCCAAACAATATTGAAGACTTAAAAATTAGAATAACGGAAGAAATAAGATTGATAGAACCTTCTGTTATCGATAACGTTTTACAAGAATTTCAGCATCGACTGGGATATTGCCAAGAGGTTCGTGGCAGCCATTTTCAACACTTAATAAATTAATTAAAATATGTTTATGTATTCTTGCTTGATATAAATAACTCTTCCAAAAATAGCCTTTTATTGTGTTCAATCGTCAACGGTCGAGTTTAGGTATAGGACATGGTATATGAAATGTACTTAGAATTTGATGTAGAACCTAAATCTAAAATAAAAAATAGGTGTTTACATTTAAAAAAATTACGTTGATGACCGTAACTTATTTTTGGGCCACCCTGTATACATAAAATTATAGTAAGAAAACCCGCAGTTAAAAATAAAAATCGACATGTCCGAGCGTTTTTTTTTTGAACATACCCCTGAATTTTAAATGAATTTATTCCAACCTTTACGTTCGCACTGTATACAATCTACCCATAAACCTATTATGATTTTTTCTTCTGGTAAAATATATTTAGATTTTTTAATATTTACCTTAATTGAAATTATTTCTTTTAAATTTAATTTAAATTTTCATTCTGTTTGTTTGAATTTAAATGTGGCGCGCTCCACTTTTGCTATGTGCGCGCTACGTGTACTGCTCCGCTAGAGGCGCTTTTAGCGCTTTCGTGAGATTCCGCGCGAGTGTGAGCCAGTTAGTGTTCGAAGTATCAATCTATGGTTAGTGGAGACAGTAACGATAACTTGACGTATGAAGACACAAATTATTTTGTCCAGTTAATCTCAAATAAACTAAGTATTTTTAACGGTAATATAATTCTTGTAATTCTGACCTCTCCCAACATAGTCCACTTATTGTATCCAACACATTCGTCAAATTTATTATCCAAAAAATACCATTCGAAAATTTGATTTTCCACCTAGATTATCAAGTATTTTCTTTTATATCAGACTTTAAACTTTTTCTCAATCATTTTTATTTTGTACTGTTAACTCATATGACCATTTCTAATGTTTATACTTAAAATTAAACTAAGCTATAAAAGTGCACTTTTAAAATTTTACCATAACTTGTATCTGATTAGCTATAACTGTATTTTTTTGAAAAATCATTTTTTTTATTTAAACACTATTAATTCGAAACACGGTTTTTAAAAACATTGAAAATCAAAGCAATATCGAATATTTTGCTCTCATATTGGACTTTAACTTCTAACGTAAAGTAGTCATTAGTTCCTAGTTAATAAGTCACCTAGATTTACAGGGTGTTTTTAAAGTGAGTCATTTATTTTATCCTTTATTGTAGAACTCATTAATATGGTTGATATATATGGTTGATACGTAGCGTGTCTATATAAAATTTATAAGTAAAAGAGTAATAGTTACAGGATATTCCATTTAAGAGGAAAGCCAGCATATTTGTTGAATTTCCACGTATTTTCCAAGTAATTCAACATATCCAATCGATGTATTTTTGCTTGAAGATTTCAAATTCGTAATTTAAAAAAAAACAGTTGCATGAAAAACAAAGGAATGACGTCATAAATGTTGCATGGGACCTGTTGAATCGCGAGTCAAATATCTCTATAGCAACGAGCATATCAACCAATTAAGTGCGATTATATCGCATCGACACACCCCTGTCGCGTGACGTTGCCAGTTTAAGCGATGCGGAAAAAAACTTTCGATAAAAATAAACTTTAAACTATATCTAGTAGTAGTAAAATATAATTATTTAATACAAAAAAGCATTTAATAATTATATTTACTACTTAAAAGATACAACTTTAACGATAGTATTGAAGTATTGCCTAGCTGCAATCGTCTTTTGCAATTGAGCAGTCTTGGCAACATCGAAAATTGTTGTCTGAATTCATTTCGCAGGCGCAAATTCGATTGCCAATCAATAAATCAGAGGCATTTTTAATGATCCGTTGAAGTTCTTCCACAATATCCTAGTTCTCCATTATATGCTCCACAATATACTACTTTTCCATCATCATACAACTATTTTAAAATAACTCTGCAGGAAAAAATTACGTGGCATTAAATCTTCCTTTAATAAGTTTTACAAGCTGTTAAAAGAAATGACTCAACTTTGAAAACACTCTATATTAATGCCAAAACATTACTTATTTCTCCTATTTTTGTCTCTTGAAAAAATACTTTACCGCAATATTTTAATGAAAAAAATAACTCATCATTTAGTTTTAAAACAACAATCCAAGCCAAAAAGAATGCTGTTATTCTAACATCTATTCTACTAAATAATAAAATAATAAATACTCATTCTAAATATCCTGCAGGCAATCCCTGATCCAAAAAGACCCAGGCCCATACTCCAAACTGCCGAATCCTCCATCTATTTTCCACTCCATTTAGTTTCTTTGTTGAACTATCGTATTAGTGTTTTAGTCTGTCAGTCTATAGTCATGCTGTTATGTGTTTGGTCTTTCGGTTTCACTACTTTTAACTACAGTACTTTCTAGATCGACATAAACATTTATTTTCCAAAAATATTCTTTTATTTTGAGCAAGCTTTCGCTAAAATTATTTTATAAGTAGTTTAGTGAAGTCATAATTTAACTGTTTAATTCAATTTTCGTCATATAACGAATATTTTTGGAATACATAGCTTTTCATATCTTCAAATTTTAACAGTTCAACAGATTCTAACTAATAATTTTGCTTTAAAACTTGCATTGTCTGTATGACGAAAATTCTTTTTATGTACAAGTACTAATTAATCGAATTAGTATGTGTTGCAATGAAATGCGACAAAAACGCGTTGAACTTGAACGGGTTGTTGATAGTGTCAGGAGAAGATGCATCAAATGTATTGAACAAGAGGGAAGACATTTTGAACAATTGTTATAATTTTAGGTTTGTTTAATGAAATTTTGATTTTTTAATTTTGATCAATCAAGAAATATAAAATTTGAAAATTTTCAATTTTTGTGGTTTTCTTTTTTTTGCCCATGATATTGCTGTGAAAACAAATAGCTATCACAAAAGTAAGTATATCCATTGGAAACCATATTAAATGCAGTAGTTTTTGCTAAAAATAAAACATGTCCCTATTTATCAAATTTTAGAAAAACGACAACGAAGAAGATACCACTAATTTTGCACATTTCCCAAATGTTACATTTAATTTCTGATAACACCCGGTATAAAAAAATTACTCAAAAACTTAAATATACCCATCTTATAGCAAATTTAATTCTCTTTTAGATGGTATATCTAAATTTTATGTGGTGGTAAGAATAACGGAGATATTCTTGTTTATATGAAAAAAAAACAAAGAAATTTGATAAAATCAAAAAATGTTAAATACCAGAAGAACTAACAACTTTTCGAAAAAATGTTAAACGACTTTTTTGTTGCAAATGACTTGTATAATCACCTCTTAAGGTTTGGCGGTTTTTATAGTAGAACCCTGTATATTTTTTTAACTCCGAAGTTTTTCAGGATTTATTGTGTCTGATTTCATTACCATCCTGTTATCCAATTTAGAATTCTTGAATTCCTGTACCAACGTCTCTGTTCTCTCGTCGTTTTTATTTTGCTTGAAGAAAACTAATTACGATGCAAAAATTGTGTTGATTGGTTTAAGCTCTTAATTTTAACGTATGTTCATATCTTTGACAGGCATATACATTATTTATTATTGGCAGATCATGAGTAAAAAGAATAATAGAAGAAGAATTACGGATATATTTTTAAATCTAGTGCCTAACCCTAGTGACTAGCTGACCCCAGTGGCATGATGGGCTAGTTACGTATCGTGTGATCATAGGGTCTTAGATTCGAATTCTTTCTTAGGCATGGTTGTTTATATTGGTGAATATAAATCAAAATAAACTTAATTAAGCGTCAATCTATAAAACGATGATAGTTCTGGAGTGGTGATTCGGAGCGATATAGGCTATCAAGGAACAATAACAATCTAGTGCGATATTAGACAAATAAATTTTATATAGTCAGTCACAGACAGTCCCACATGTGCTAGAGCAAAATAGGGTCTACCAAATGAACTCGGCTATCGAAAGGAAATCGACGGAACTTTCACAAAGTCTATAGTAGAAAGCCTCGAAGAACTCAAAAATACTCATTTCCCAAGCCCAATTGTACCAACACAATACGCCGACAACTCTCCAAAAAAACAAACAAGGCCAATAAAATATTATTGGAAGATAAAAAATGAAATAGTGTAACTATGAGACTATCGCTCTACATGGGCGCTAAATGAAAAAAAGCTTCGAACAACTAACGGATGTGAAGCTATTGTATCAGAAATAATCAATAGATCAAGTAAGGGCTTGTAGTTCTCAGGTATTTATTTTCGCATAAGAATGACACTACTTGTGGATTACGAGTCGGAGCAGACAGCAGAATGGCTGGCTCAGATGGCACTTTAGTTGAAAGAATGGCCAGCCTTCTTAAAACTAATAGAGGTTCAAAATTCAGAAATCTCTACAAAAATCTGGAAAGTATTAAGTCCCAAAGAAAATGGGCCTGACCAGGTGCTCATTATTGAGATTGACACCATCTACTACAGGTTTGGGCAAGTCTCAATATTTAGCATCAGAAAAGAGGAAGCAAAAGAAAAGAGGATGGAGCTCGATCCATCTACTTCTCTTTCAGTCACCAATGAAGCTACGAGAACAGGGCACGGACTTAGATCTTAATTTCAAACCAACCGCTTCCGCTGAAAATGTCATCAGCAACGAAGAAGAAGATAGGCTTTTGTGATTTAGTGGAGATTAGCAATGGGATGAACCTGACGGCATAGAAAAACCGTTGGAGGACATCAGCCTGCCATACCAAAAGCCTTCCAATTCAGCAAACAACCACAAATCAACCTGCAATACAAACGGGCATCCACCGATGTGATTGTGCTGATGTTTTCTACGCAAGATCTACGACTAGTCTTGATTCAAGAACCTTGGATTAAGGCCCAGATAGGATCTAACCAATAATGCTTCAAAAGTGGGTGACGCAACCCTAGGGCCACACCTATGCAAAATCGCTCGGGAATAAATCGCTGATAAGTATATAAGAGATAAAGTCCTAACACAATACCTATTCAGTGAGCTCTAATATGCATATTAGACCGAAAGTCTGCAAAAAAGGCCTTGGATAATAAAAATAGACACATGTCAAAGTCATCTTATGACAAAGAAATAGTACGAACAACATTCCTAAATGTAGAAAGAGCGTGTAATAATTTAGTAATAACTACGACACTTCTCAATGCACTTACGCGAAGAAGTATTACATCCATTCTCTGCAACTGGATTGGAGCTACCCTAAGACAGGAAAAATTCCAACCTTGTTCAACTTGAACTTAGAGAGTAGTCCGATGCCGGGAAATGCATCACTACGCCACTACGGCCCTAAGACGCGTTAAAATTTATAAAAAACGTTAATTACCTAAATAGGATCTGCTGCATTTATTTTTACCTTTTGTACATGATACCATAACAACAATTGTTTAAAATCAACGCTTATCAATGTCAACTCTCAATGTCATGTTTAAAGATTTTATAGCTTACAATTTTTAAACATTTATTGCCAATGGAAAACTTTACCAATAAAGAATTTGCGGATATGCATTTGGCATACGAAGCAACAAACTGCAATGCACGAGCAGCATCGCGGTTGTATCATGAACGTTTTCCCGAACGACAGCATCCTGGATACAAAAAGTTTATTGCGGTTCATCGGCGGCTCGCTGAGACAGGCATGTTTATGACCAAGATGCATGATACTGGTGTTGCTCGAACCGTAAGAACGGTCGAATTTGAAAAAGAGGTGATTCAGCGAGTTACCGATGAACCATCAAATAGCACACGTGACGTCGCCAAGAATATGAATATGAGTAATGCTTCTGTCTGGCGGGTACTACACGAGCAACAACTCCATCCTTACCATTTCCAGAAAGTTCAAGGTATGACTGCAGCCGATTATCATTCTAGAGTTCAATTTTGTCGATGGCTTCTGGATCACATCATTGCACAACCAAATTTTTTACGATATGTTTTGTGGACCGATGAAGCCTCTTTCACAAGAGACGGTATTTTTAATAGTAGGAATAGCCATGTTTGGGATGAAGAAAATCCTTATGCAATTTTTCCAAGAAAACATCAGAATCGTTGGTCTATCAACGTATGGGCAGGCATTGTTGATGATTATTTAATTGGGCCATAAAATTGGACATTCTACCGGAACTGTTAACAGGACCTATTTATCTGCGTTTCTTGGAGGAACTTCTCGCAGAACTCCTTGAAAATGTTCCACTAAACGTTAGACAGCAAATGTGGTTTCAGCATAATGGAGCGCCGGCTCACTTTGCTGTACAAGTACGCGAGTATTTGGCTCAGCGGTTTGAGCACCGTTGGATTGCCAGAGGTGGAGCAGTTTCTTGGCCTCCTAGGTCACCCGATTTAACGTCGCTCGATTTTTTCTTGTGGGGACATGTAAAGTCTTTACTCTACGAAACTCTAGTAGAATCAGAGCTAGACTTAATTGGACGAATAACAGCAGCATTTGAAATCATTCAAACCGAGGATCAAATTTTTAGTGTAGTCCGCCGAAATCATGTGCGGCGTTTAAATCGGTGTATTGAGGTTGGAGGAAGACATTTTGAACAATTGTTGTGATGGTATCATATACAAAAGGGAAAAATAAATGCATCAGATCCTATTTAGGTAATTAATATTTTTTCCAAATTTAAACGCGTCTTAGGGCCGTAGTGGCGTAGTGACACATTTCTGGACATGGGTTCCTATACTCAAATGGATTCTACTGTTGCACTAAACAACCCCTAGAAGTTTGATCCCATAGTTCTGAAACACACTGTATAGCTATCATACTGGTTAGTTCTCGTTTAGTTCTCGTAGACGATTTATTGATAATAATAAGACATGAAAGAATGCTTTGCCGAAGACTTGGCTTATAATGGTCAGAGGCAAATGCATGGATATTTCCAGAAAGAACATAGGATGCACTAAACAATAATTGGCGCAAGGATAAAGGCTTACCGGTAAACCCACCACAATAATTAATTTCACAAATGAAAGAGCCCTGGAAGACTAAAAGAACCAACACAACAAAATGCAAATAGCGTATTTAAAAGCAGTTAAATACCAGGGAATTATTTATGATTCTATCCAGTCATTTATGTCGAAAAAATAGACTCGAAAGAATAGAAGAGTCACACATCAAAAGGCCATGCTTAAAGCAAGAACTGCTCTAGGCAGATGCAGGAGACTGTGTGGTACAAATTGAACTTATAGTTGTACAAAATGGTAGTAAACCACAGCAATTAGGCAATTACAGATTATATTTACAGATTATAGATAACCGGAGCCCTGAGAACAACTTCTCTACCTGGGATGGAAGAGCTGCTAGATCTACCGTTAATCCACAGCTTTATAGAAGCAGAAATAATAGCGTTTCAATAGAGCCTGAAGCGCCTTAGAAGAGCAAATATAAGCTGTAAGGTGGAAAATAGAGAAAGAGGAAAAGGTCAAGTCAAACCATGACGCGCCATCAGACAAGATAATACAACGTTAACACACTTTTCTGTAGAAAACACAAACAGGCAGGAATGGAAGGGCTAATTCTTCAATAAGAGCAGAGTCAGCTTGACTCCTTAGATATAAGAAGCACTACAGATGCAATGTTCATTTTTTAGAAGATCTGTATTTAAATATATTAATCATGGAAGTATGCCCGTAGTGGTATTCTATGATCTTACAAAGACGTTTATAGAAGACCATGGAAAAAAAATAGCAAAAATTGGAATTTTATGTGTGGTTACATCGCAATGGTTCCCAATAGGTTAACTTTCAAAACAAAACATCTCTAATTTGTCCAATTTATCTGTGATTTTTGAGGATTTTTTTTCCGGCCTTCTATTGTTTCCTAACTCTGGAAATACTACAGAATAATTTACAAGAAATGCGAAGAACAGATATCTGAAAAGCCATTTAGTTATGTAAATGCAGTCGGAACCAGAGGGACATTCTTTGGAGTTCAATTCCTTATTCAGAGATGCAGAGATGTCAACTGTGATGTATACGCATGTCTTATAATATAATGAAAAACCATTTGATTGCGCTCAAAATCATAAAATAATCAATATTCTTGGACGATAAAAATATCAGATTAATTTCCAATCTCTGCTGGAGTCAGACAGCATGCTTAAGACTTGATGGAGATCGAACGAACAGGTGAAAATACAATGCGAGTTCAGACAGGGATGTGTCCTCTTGCCTTTAATATTCAACAAAAATTTCAACGAAGTCCTTAACGGAATAGAAGAAGGTATTTTTAAACGAAGTCAGAACAAATAATATTCGATATGCCGACGATGTCATGGTGATAGCAGATAACTTAGAAGCACTGCAAAGGTTAATGGACCATATCGCGCATAACAGCCAACTATATGCTCTTAATAGCAACGTAAATAAAATAAAATAAATAATCATCAGCAAAAGAGATATAAATTGAGATCACCTATACGTCGACCGAACTCGAATTGAACGTGTTCAATAATAGGGAACGCGGTGCATGGGACATAACATATCTCTTGAAATTAAAGTAAGACAGTTAAGATGTCTTTTCTGTTTGATTATATTGTGTAGAATCCTGGACACTCACAGAAGCCACCACTAAAAATCTGAAAACATTTAGGATGTGGCTGCCTAGGAGAATACCATGGACAGCTCACATTACAAACATAGCAGTGCTAAGATGAATGAAAAAAGAGAAATAAACATCGATACTCCCTACTGCGAACCATAATACAATGAAAGGACCAAAAAGAGGGTTCGGAAGAAAAAACATCATGGTTGCGAAAATTTTGATTTGAAAAAAGCTCAATATAACTCTTTCAAGTTTGTTACAAGAAACGTTATAATCATCAACATGACTGCCAACATCCGAAACGGATGAAGAAAAAGAAATTATATCTTATTAATGTAAATAATTTTTTAACCGTTAAGATATTCGGATAATTCACTATGTTTGCTACCATTTCGTTTAGATTTACATGAATTAATATTGTCCGATTTGGTTATCCTTGGACAATGATGCCAGGCGAACCTGTTGGCATTAAGTATGTCTTGTTGGCATACTTAACTCAACCTGTTGGCATAAACTAATATTTTGCAATTAAAATATGTATTGCCATTATAATATGTATTAAACTCTAAACCTCTTAAAATTTGGGAGATTTATATATTTTTAGAAACATATATAGACACTTCAGCAATATTTCCACCCATATTGCTGATGTTGCTAGGAAGTTGCCAAAAGAATGTTATGCTGTAATAGTTATGTATTTTGACTTTTCACTACGTAAGGAAGTTTTTGGAGTTGCGGAGTGACACTTTACCTAGCACTATTTTTCTTTCAAAAAAGGGATTTTTTGTGTGAATCCAACAGGTCTCACTCACTCACCTCTGTTTCTATTAGGTAAAATACTGACACTATCAACTTTAATTATCCTAGAAACTTGTTGTCTAGTTCACGCTAAATATGAAGATTCTCATGTAGTGCTTCATCTTTGATAAACGCATTCGTTAATAAGGGAGCTAAAAAAGGCGCAGAACAAACCAACCGAAATTTGAAAGGTTCTTTCATTTCAATTCGCAAGGTTGAAAACATTCAAATAATGGCAACATTTTGATGGTGCCTGAATATTTTTATGCTGATTAAGAAACCTGTTGAACCGTCGAAACTTGTGAAACTAAACTAGGCACTTACCTTCCAATTCCAAAATTCCAAAAGCTCGCCATGCGTACTTTCTAAGAGAGTTAACACAAATAGCAACAGAATTTGTTAGACACAAATGAAATAGGGACAAATATGATGAAATGATGTGGCATGCAGGGTTAGATCATGTTAGGGTGCATTAGGCTAAGTAGATGTCACACGTATTAATGAAAATAAAACATGTATAGGGAAGTAAAGTTAAAAAATAAACATCTTTTGTCACACACTTAAGGAAACCCCAAATAAAACACTATTTTTTTAATATATTTGGTTTATTTTTTAATCTGTACATATTTAGACAAAATAATTGACTCAAAATTTTAAATAATCACTAGGTATGTGACATTTACCTAGGATAATGCTAGATTATTATTAAATAAATAAATAAATAAATAAAATAAGTTACTACTCGAAGAAGAAACTAATGTAAGAAAACCTCTTGATGTACTAAAAACTGTTTATTTTAGAAATCCGAATGTTCAGGAAAAGTCTTTTAGTTTATAGATCAATATGACCCAAACTTAAATAAAATTTAAAGAAAAAAACATTAAGATTTCTAAAAATAGCAGAACGTAAATAATTTTGAAAAAAATACTACATAAAAAGCTTCTTTTACAAATGAAAAGCGACAAAAAAAAACATAAAAAAGGTTTTTGCAAAAGTCGGGTAACCGTTTTGATAAATTTTAGGCTTCTTGTCATATTTTATTTACGCTTTCACGAAATGTACTGTCAAAATGTTTTTAACATTAAAATTATTAAATTAATTATTGTTAATGAAAAAAACTAATTTGCAATTGTTTTTCGATTTTACTTCAAAAGGCAATCAAGCCAATTAAAACTTTTTTTTTTATCTGTAATTATAATAGGTGTAGGAGCAGAGTATACAGGGTGTTTTATAATTAGTGGGACAAACTTGGAGGGGATGTACAGGGCCTCAAAATAAGCTAGTTTGCGCCATAAACTCGCAGCCGAAAATGATTAGATTTTGACATACAGGGTGATCGATTAAAAAGTAGTCAAATAAAAGCTATCAATCAAAATTAATGTTTTTTTTTAAGAATTTAATATTAGTAGATATTTATAAAACCTAAGAATCAAACCATTTTTTTCTGATAATGAATACCTACCGTGAATATTATCAAACGGATGAAAATGAAAATTTAAATTTTAGCAGGACATAAATTTCGAACAATGGAACAATTTTATTTTTTTATGCGAAAACGGTACGTCGGAGAAAACAAAGACAAGAGATAAACTCGACTCTAAATTAAATGACGATATCAAAAATATTTTTTTATTAAAAAAAAACAGTGGCGTACAGCGTATTTTTTAAAGAGTTCACTAGGTTCTAGCTCGCATGGACGCCACTGGTAAAATTAAATTATGTATTAAAAAACTGTACTAGATATATAGAAACTGCCTACTAGTTTTCAGAAAAATATCTACAAAAATGTCAAATTTATCGTGAAAAATAAGATTTTTTCCTAAAATTTTATCCCCTGTATCTCAAAATCTAATGATTTTCCGATAGGGCCTTATTGCGCAAACTTGCTTATTTTGAGGCCCTCGACAACGCCTCCAAGTGTATCCCACTAATAATGAAACACCCTGTATAAATCACAACCCGGTACAACTCTATTATTAGCCAAATAAAAAGCATCTAAATCACAAAATAAAACTTTTTTTCTTCAAATTTTTGTGCTTATTAATCTAAATCTCGTTCGTAATTGTCATTCTTCTGTCATTGTATAAACGTCCATTTAACTAAGTTTATTGAAGGTCTGTAAAACTGTAAGTCTAAGCCTAAAATTTCTCAAAAGACTGTGCGAAAACATAAGAAACTAAAACAAATAAATAAATAACCCTCCCTCACTGCCCCTCTAAGTAATTTACCACTAACACCCTTTAAAGTTATCTTTCTTTCTTTTCTTCCTTTTTACTCTTACTTTCACCTTCTGGATGAGGTCCCCCGTGATGTTTACCCCCGCGTTTCTTATGTCCCGCATGGTGTTTTCCCTTCTTGTGCCCTTTTTTAGACTCACGTGCATTCCGAGCGTCAATAACATCAGAAAGAACACTGTCTTCATCATCGTCATCATCATCATCTTCGTCGTCATCGTCGTCAGTTACGTCATCGTCATCGTCGTCGTCATCATCATCATCGTCGTCGTCACCGATAATACCGCCGACGATGTCATCGTCTTCTTCGTCATCGTCGTCGTCTTCCTCGTCATCCTCATCATCATTAGCCGGGACCGGTTCGACTATAATTGGTTCTTGCACGGAGTTTTGGGCGATAGATACATCTTCGGCGGATTGTACTGGGTCTTTTTCGATCAGGGAACCGTCTGGCGGAAAATCCGTACCTGAAACAAAAAGTTTTTGTAAGAAACTTTTTATGATCGTATGTAAATAGAGGGTCTCAAATTCGAGCATGACCGTAATCTTGCAAACCGTAAAAGATCCAAGATCAATTATATTATGAAAAGGTTGTCTAATATGCTTATTAAAAAGACATTTAAAAAATTTAAGAATTCTTAATACGATTTTTATTGGAAAATTCACAAATGAACGTGATTCTATATAAACGAATGGATTTTGTGGTGCACCAAGACAAGCTTTTGATGAGATGATCCAGGCCCAAACAGCATTATACGTTCTAGGTACGTAACTTTTATGTCCATTGTAATAAAAATAACGGATTTAGTACGTACTTTTGGATACGCCGTTCGTACGCACATTACTTACGTCTCGCGAATGTACATACATGTATAAATAAATACTTAGGAAATGTTTTAGCTTTTATACAAGAATAAAAAAACATATAAATGTTTATTAATACACAAAACTATTTTTAAATACTTCTAAGTATTAATTTAAATATTTCTAAATTCAGTAGGATAAACAGAAAAAAACTATTTGCATGCTTCTTTGCTTTGATAGAAAAAGTCAATGAATTCGGTGTAAATGAGACAACAGCTGTCAAATCGAGATTCCCTCTTTCCAAAAGACTAACATACCCCATAAATTTAATTAGTTTACAATCATGTTGATCTGGTCGAAAAGTAGTTACAGGATTTTCAAAACATCTAAAAACGATAATGGAGTATTTGTCATATAATAATTATAAAAATTATCAATATCGGTCACAAAAGCAGCCCAGTGTTTTTGTTGCCCTTACTGACTATCAAATAAGTAATTGGCAACATGAGGGATTTGACACTGTTGACAGTGTTTAAGACAAGCGACAGATGCGAGAACGAACGCCTTTCTTTTAGTCGGCTTGGCAGTATTGGCGTGGGTTGTCCCTTTGTAAAAAAAGTTTACTCCTGTGAATTTAGGATTTATCAAAATTAGGATTATAATAACATTTTCTTATTATATTTGAATTTAGTTTTACTATTTACTCAGTGATCAGATCTAAGAACACAATTCGCGTAGCGTATATTTATCTGTGGGGATAGGAAGGATCTACTACGATCTAGCACAATTCATTGTAAAAGCATATTACATTATTTTAGTACTAATGAATTATTTATTCAATTGATAACTTGCTTATTTTAAAATATAATTTTAAGGTGCAGCACTACAAACAGGGAATGGAAACACAAAGAAAATTGCAGACTGAATTTCACAATAGTTGCGAAGAACAAATGATTTTTTTTTGTATTTTCTTAAATGTTTATTTTTTGTTTGGTTTTTTAGACATTTTGTTTTATAATCAATATATATTCAGTTTTTATAAATGAGGTATTTTTCCCAAATACATTTTACCACACAGAAAAGGATTCGTCATATGTCCAATACATGACGTAAAATGTCCTAAAATTATGTACATTTGACGTAAAATTCTGCGGAAAGTGGACGTCCGATATACGTCCGTAGTACGTAATACGTCTTTTGGGGTACGTATCTATGCTGTTTGGGGGGAAGAATAAAATATTTCATCCCATGTTGTGCCAATCTGTAAAGATCGATCGAACGCGCCATGATTGAATATTGATGTTATCTTGAAGGAACTGCGAAGTCATCGCTGAAGTGTGAGATGGGTATTATCTTATTGGTATTATATTATAATGTATGAATGTATTGGATTGTAAGGCAGTGGGCAGCCAAAAAGGCTGTTATCCACATAAGTGTTCTAATGGATCCGTCGTGCCCCACCGACGGTTACCAGAAGCCAATAGCTTTAAAAACACCAATAAAGCACTCCTGGTTTGAAAGCCTTAATGTCGTTGGGTAAACTGTAGGTGTTACCTAGATATTTGAACCTAGCCCGCGTGAGTGCAGGGCACTCTCCGAGTTTAATCCTCCTCACAAAACCACCGGCATTCCAAGTTGTCCGCAATACTTATGGTGTGGAGATGGCATGTTAAATGTTAAATGTCAGTGCCTAGTTTAAAAACCTGCTACTAGCCGTATTCCACGTCTCTTTAAATGCAGTAGTTATCTGGTGAGAGAGCCGGAGGGCCCATCTATTTATGCCTTTGCCTACCTCACAGCTTATTGGAATGTAACATTATCCAACCCTTAAGATTAAAACTTTATTTCTTTTTGTTATAATAATTAAAAGTTTTAATCTTCCCTGGAAGATGCTTAAAATATCGTTAGCGAAACACGGATCGAGAATAAAGAAAAGAGTTTTGGTTAATGGTTAATGGTAACTGTTTTGTGACTTGAAGTGTTACTCTCGAGGCAGATTCACCACATGTTTCTTGATTATGAACCAAAAAGTGCCATTCATCTATCTTCAGACATCTGAGATTATACTGATACGCGGTCGATAAACAGTTGCCAGTTCCACATTTTTATCTTCAAACCTCTTATTTCATATCGTATGCACTATTTTATATAGATCATATTGATTCTTTTTTCTATTAATATTCTGCATAAGAAAAAATCGAAAGGGAATATATTAGGTGATCTTGATGGCGGGTCTCTCCGTCCAATCGTAAGTCGTTTCAAGAAATTGTCTTTAAAGAGCAAGTCCGAAAATATAGTTTTTGAGTGTACTTGCCCAAACGTTATTTTGAGGATGTTATGTGTTTGGTGTTCATATATCTAATATAGATTTTCGATTGGGCAACACTTGCAGATTTGCCTGCGACCGTTAAAAAAAAATTGGTCTCATCCTTACAGACTTCTTTCGAGTGAATTATATCTTGTAATTCATCTCAAAGATCTGCTCATAAAACTTTACTCGGCAATCAAAATCAACTTGTATCAATTCAAGCTTATAAGGTTTCATTTATTCAACAAACAAGCAAACATCCATTTATATCCGTAATACTTTTGATAAACAATGCCAATTATCGTGGAGTATGTATTCAAAACTCATTGGCCAAATTGTTTGATAGTTTGGTTTGCGGTCAGCTAGCATGGCAATGCAAAGGAATCATTAGTGAAAAACAGTCAGGATTCTCTTCTGGGAAATCGACAACCAGCATCTGTTGGGGGCTTTGGAGAGGGGGGTTCAGACTGATGCGATCTATACTGACTTCTCTAACGCCTTCGACAGGGTGAACTTTGGTCTCTTGCTGGCCAAGTTGGAAAGTGCTCGTTTTCATGACTCCCTCCTAAAATGGCTAAAGAGTTTTCTGATAGGAAGAACTCTAGGAGTGTGAAGGTGCATGGCTGTACTTCTGCACCTACTAATGTGGTCTCAGGGGTTCCTCAGGGATCTCACTGTGCCCCTCACATCTGTCTCTGCAAGCCTATAGACTCCTTTATGTCTCACTGGTTAGATCTAATCTTGAATTCTCTTCAGTAGTGTGGTCTCCTCAAGAGAGTGCAAGATGGATTTTTACGGTGTGCTGCATTTAGAATGGGCATTAGCTTTGACGAGTACCATCGTGAGGACATGAGAGTAAGATTTAACCTGGATACATTGGCCAAAGGGCGTGTGAACGCTGATCTTTGTTTTGTCTTTAAGCTGGTTAATGGCATGATTAATGCTCCTAAGCTTCTTTCTAGAGTGGGTCTCAATGTTCCAAATAGAACTCGCATACCAATATCGCTACAAATACTCGCATACTCGCGTTCCAATAGAAACGCAATTTTGACCTTTATCATGTTTCTATGCACGGACTATGGCCGTCATTCTCCTATCCATAGATCTCTGAGTGTCTTAAATGCTCATAACATTGATTCATGTGGTAGTTCACTGTCCGTTTTTAAGAATAGCCTGTTCAGACTATGGCTGTAATGGTGTCAACTCAGTTCTTAGATATATATATATATATATGGGGATTCCCGTAATGGGGTTCCTTTAATAAAATAAAATAAATTAAAAAAAAAAAATATGAATCCAATTTGATATATATGGATCCATATTTTGCTTTTTCGGTAATCTTTGTGCAAAGCTGTAACGTGGTCATATTCCGTACCAATTGCTGACCGATGTTAAAGATTTGCATGAAAGATATTAAACACCACTTAGTGAAAAAACTGTAAGAGTACTCATTGTCGAATCCAACGATTTTTGTAGAGAAATCAAAAAATCTTCGAGAAAAAGTGGTAGAACCCTAATGATGATATTGCGTTTTCTCTTTTAGCATTCATAATCAACTTCTGGGGTATTGTCTGGTACACTCCACTGTGCTGTTACAAATTCGTCTAGTGAAGCTCCACCAGACCAGCAAGGTCTACTCGCTGGATGAAGCACGGCACCGTCTTCCAAGCTGAAGTATTTGTTTTAGACAATAAATTTTAGATAGTGAACTTCACAATACAGTTATCTCAATCTGCTCGGACAGCAGATCTACCATTAAAGCTGTTACAGACGAAAAGGCTTCTGAAATTTTAGCTTGTACTGAACCCTATAAAGGTGAGAACGGCTGCAGCCAGCTGAACTGCAGTTCAGCTTATCTGGGGGCCAAATCATCATGGTATACTTGGTTGTACGAAGCTGCCGGCAAATCCATAATCGCTATAGCCAAATGTGTAGCTGTAGCGCATCACTAAAGACACTACTCGACAGCAAGACATTCCCGAGATAAATCAAAGCACTCGGCGTGAGACAAGTGCCTGTGTCATCAAACAATTATTGCATCTAAACAGACGGGAAATTAGTCTAGTGGTGGCTCCTTTCAGTGTACCCTGACACTTGGTATTGCGGACAACCCGCAGTGCTGTTAGTTTTGGGAGGAGAAACAAACTGCAGATATGTCAGCAGATAGTGCTCAGCACTTACGCGAGCAAGGCTTACAGTTTACCCAGCGACTACTATTTTTTAGACCAGAGCGTCTCATTGGCTTTTTTCCAACGATATTGTCCTCTGGTAACCCTCGGGTCAGTGAGGCATTATGGATCTGTCAAACCAATATGAAGAATAGCCACCTTGGCTGCCCACTCTCCCTCTAATAGAATTCAATAAACTTTTTGTTTCTTAATTATAGCCGATTTTATTTTTTAATTATAGATTTAACCATATTTTAAGTTATAGCCTAGTTTGATTTTTATTTTATATTTATATTATTGTTTTCTATCTGTTATCATATCTCATTAAAAAATCTCAAGTAGACGCAGTTTATACTGCTATTACTCGGACTCAAGAGATATTTATTCAGACAGTATACAGTTATACAGTATTTATTCAGACTAAAAGAATTTAATCAAGAATTCCTGCTATGATGAGAGACACATTTGGTACCTACGAAGGTCCACAGCAAAAATCATCATTTGCTGGATTTTTTCACAGCGTTTACCTCGACTTAAGGAAAGGATAGTGCTGACACAATGTCATCTCATTTGTGCCATTTTTAATGTAATATTTAAACCTGGATTATTTCCTGACAGATAAAAGGTTGTCAGGGTATGACCAGTTCACAAGAAGGAAGATTACAGCTTAATTGAAAATTATCAACCTATATCAATTTTCCTACTAAAATTCTCAAAACAAATCTTTATCACAAACTTTTCTCCTAAATTCGTTCTCAAATTTCAGTCGATCAGCATGGATTGTTCTAATTTGCCCTGGTTCTCAAGAAGTTTTTCAAGTTCTAAATGAAAGTAATCAACCAGATGCTATTTACACTGACTTTAGCAAAGCCTCTAACCAAATTCATCATAATGTATTACTACAAAAATTTGGTTATATATTTGCATGTTCGGGTACTCTAGTAAAATTGCTCCATTCATATTTTATTCTTTAAAGACAATTTATAGAAATTGATGATTTAAATCACAGAGCGTCATCCCAACTTCTGATTTACCTCAGGGTTCTAATCTTGGTCCACTTCTTCCTATTTGTTAATGATCTTGTGAATAATATGCCACAATTTGTTGGAAAATTGCCATCGTTGAGGAGTAATTTTTTGCAGCAGGGTCTTAACCACAAAACTAAGACAGTTGTGTAATATGACTATAAAATTGGTGATGTTTCACTTGAGCAAAAAGGCAAAATTTCAAATCATTGCGGTATATTTGATAGCGAATTCACTTTTAGTATCGATATTATTAGCATATATTAATAACGAAGAAGTTATATCGCAAGCTTCCAGAATATTGTTTGGTTAAATGGATTTTGTGATAAGGAATTGCCGCCACTTAATGATATTTCAGCGATGTGTTTCTCTTTTATAGTTTTGTTAGATCGAACCTTCAATATGGTTCTATTGCTTGGCATCCTCAGTATCAATGTCATTCCAGTGCTTTGGAGAGGCTTGAGAGAAAATTTATTAAATATTGGGCTCACCAGGGTATTCACAAGTATAATGCTCTGTTTTGCTCTTGGTGAAGCTAGATTCAATTATTCAAAACGATCCCATTTTTTATGCGAAAAAATTTTAATTGTTTTGCTGTGGATTGCGATATACTCTTGCCTAATAAATTAATTCATATAATTACTTAAGGAATAATTAAATTATCATTTTATTTATACTAGTCTGTCTACGTTTACTAGCAGTGGATTCTGTTAAATAAGGTACTTCATTTTTGTAGTTACTTTTTAATGAGTTTGATATTATGTTTGTTTTTTTCTTTTTTTTAGATCGCGTTAACTAGATTATTTGTGCTGCAGCCGACAAGGTCAGTTGCAAGTTCTACAGCATTAATTATTTTTATTTAAAACTTTTCTTATTATTGTAACGATGTTGGTAACGCCGCGAACACGAGCAGTTCTCGTCATTCCGGAATGATACAAGTAAGCACACTGCACGACGTCTTTGGAGACGCGTGGAAGGCCAGCGAATCTTCCGGAATCGTGGTCTGCCGAGTATATAAGAAACGGCGGCGCCCCTGGGAGTCAGTTAATAGTTCCGTTCGGAAATCGGGGCGATAAGTAGTAAATAAAAGTAGTAAATAAATACGGTGTTAATAAATATTTCTAGTAGTGATCCTGTTTAGTAGCATAACTGATCGTGTTTAGTAGTGTAAGTATGTAAATAAACCACTATTTTTGTGCATCTAGTATTTTAATTCACACCTTAACGAGTGGTAAAAACTCTGATTTCAAGAGTTTCCAGTTAATTGTTTAGGGATTTCTCTGGCTGCTTTGATATTGATTGAAAAGGTAATTATTCTGTTTGCCTGCCAAGTTTTGAGATCTTGGTATAAGGGTAAGTATTTCTTATTTTAAATTTTGATTGTTTTAATTCATTAATTTTACTTTTAATTAATTAATTTTATATGTTTTTTATTAATATTTTTTAGTGATTTTCTCGTAATTGGGAACCGACACCCGTTGAAAAGAAGAGTTATTATTATAAGTAAAAATTATCTACCCAAGTCTCATGTTCATATAAAATTGTTGGAGATTATTACGTTTCATAAACGTTATTAAAACACATATACTCTCAGAAATTCAGAGATTGGAGGGACACAAAGTCAATGGTCTCAGATTATGTTTATTTAAGATTTATTAATAATAATATTAATAATATATCTTTATTAAAAAAAAACAATATTAATCTTACAATTTTACTTAATACTACATTGCTATAGAAGGAGAAGATTCAGTTTAAGAAATCATAGTTTTTTAGAATTATTTCAGATTATATCAATGGTCTCAGATTAAGTTTTGAAACCGGATATAATGTAAACGTCAGAAATATTTTTTATATATTTATTTTTTATTTTAACTTAAATGTTTGTGGAGTTAAACGAATACCTTTACCGATCTGATGATACTTTAGGGCGAAACACGTGTAATAGTTTTTTTTTTAAATAAACATAATCTGAGACCATTGATTTTTTGTCGCTCCAATCTCTGAATTTTTATTATTAAGAGGTGTCTTAGAGAAAAATGGACTACTTTTTTTTATTTTTTTGAACATATACTCTCAATAATTTATACGAAAGCTGACAAGTTTCTTTACTAAAAAGGTCAATACGTGTTATTTTTATATACGGCCGTTTTGAGATAATTAAGTAGTTTCTGAATGGATGAACAAATTCTAGTACTGCCAAAGGCTTTATAAAGATCTAGGATCTAACTACTATAAGAATTTATTTAACGATTTTAATGAATTTTTGCTAATTTAAAAAAAAATCATACATTTAAATTCTTGTTGTATTATTTTCTAGTAGCTTGTATATTGTTAATTAAAATAATTAAAATTTACCTGTTTCATTTTCAACATCTCCCTCTTCAACAGCTTGTTCTTCGGCGGATTCTTGTACAGCATTTTCTGCTGCTTGAGCAGCAGCAGCAGCGGCACTTTGTGTCCCTTGTGAAGATTGAGTGGGCTGTGCAAGTTGAGCCGTGTTAGTGATGACTCCTGGTGAGGCGTCTTCGTCATCTTCATCGTCGTCGTCATCGTCATCATCATCATCGTCTTCATCGTCGTCACCTGGAAATAAAGAAAAACTTTTTTGAACAAATATACCTACATCTTAAATAAATCGTAAATTATTTAATGATTCTTGTGAAACTAAATATTAGTTTTTTTGCGATAAGATTAATTAAACTAGGTTAGGAATTATATATGTTCTAGGCGATTGCCATAATTTTTTTAAGAAGTATATGATTTTCATCAAATCAGTAATATAGATGGATAGATTTTTTCTAGGCAAGATGCACTTTGTTACAATATCCTAAGAAGATTTATTATAGCTCATCTAAACTATATTTAGAGCTGTTTGCCTAAGTTTCTCTTAGAAGTATCTTCCTCCTTACGGTTGCCAGGTAGTATTAGACCTATACTATTATCCTTGCAACTTTTTTTAGAAGGTCTGTGGCAAAATCAATCATGGAAGTTTTTACAAATCTTTAAGCCTGCCTCTGTCCTGGTGTCTGGAGCTTCCAACTATGAAATTCCATTTCCATTATAACGCAGTAATTGACAGAGTGGCCTTGAAATAATTTGTTCCTTGAGCTTTCTTTGGCTAATCCATCCCCTTCCTTGTTTTCCTGGTGGCACACGGTCACATTAAATTTATTTAACTAGATATAATTTTAAGAATATTATGCAGCCTTGGACTAATCTGGTAGTGGCTTTGAAGGAGCTATTTGCCCTGAATTAATATTGCCACTAAAATTTGGGATGCAGGTTCTATTATGAGTGAGAAACTCACATATTTACTGTTTTTTGTTCATATAATGTTAGAAACTGCCATATACAGTATTATACTTGGGTTCAAATAATATTTCTGACCAAACTGACTTATTTTTCATGCAAGTTTACAAGTGCTTATTCTTAAAAGTAGGCATTGAAAAAAACAAGGTTGGTCTATGTTTGTAGATGCTCCATCTGCATTCATTCGCCCTAATAATAGCAAATATATTTTTTAGATCTTAGAAATTAGTTAATTTTTACAAAATCGATAAATAAATGACTTGAAGTTTCCATAAAAAAGCCGAGAATCTTCGGTTCGAGAATGTTTTGTGCAATCATTAATAAATAACCTCGTGAATGAAATAAATTGTGATTGTACTTCATTGCACATTAAACACATCCCATTTCTGGTCTCTAACTGAACTTTTATTTTAATATTCAGTACGCTCGTGCTATAATGTCTAATGTGGTGGCACGTTTCTTATTTAAATTATCATTAGTCCAGATGTAGTTATTGTAAAAATTTACCACTAGATTACTGAGTGTTCTAACGATTTTTACTGTATTAATTTTCGAGTTTCTTCAGTTCTATTTAACACCGCTTTTACAATTAAAATTTTCACAGGTCTCAGTGCGACATATGTTCTCCTTTGAATTTATTATTGTTTCATTGATTTTCGGACCTAAGGAGACCCGACCTGTATACTGCCGTACAAGTCAAAAAAGTACTTAAGTCACTTTTTTGACGAAAATGAATTTTTAATATCAATGGATAGCCAAGTGGATTCCCCATCTATCTGCGAAAACGAAAATCTTATACGACTATTACTTGAATTTTGCCAAGGTTAAAATATTTAGGTATAGAGAAAGTTGTAAATGGTGTCGTATTACGACTTAGGTTCTTTTTAACTTGTAAAAGCGTCGAAGATCGCCCTCAAATACAACTTGTAAAGTGGACGAGGCTCGAGCGCTTTTACAAGTAAAAAAAGGTCTATGACGACTTAGGACTGTTTTCCCTTATGTTTTCATTATTGCACTGACCCAAGTCATTTTTCTTAGTGCAAATAACAAAATTATTAAAATTTTTAAACGGAATCGGAAAGAGCATAATCAATTTTTATCAAAAGTATTTTATCCGGTATGAAAATATGAAATTTTGACATATATTTGGAAGAAAATCGTTTTCATTCGATTTTCTCCATTTCAAGCTGAATAGGCTTAAGTGCTTTGTTGACTTTTACGGCAGTATACAGGTGGTAACGTGCAATAACAAACCTAGGTCATAAATTTAACGTAGAAAAGCTTAGAAGCAAAAGTGTACTGGCGGGATTAATCCCGAGTTTTGTCTTGTGCAGAAATACATTTCTCCTTTTTTATATCCACTTCAAGTAGCGAAGTATTGTTCTCCATTTAACTTAAGGCGCTGCCTTATGATTTTCTTTAACATGTTATGGGTTGAGTATTTCTGCACCCAACAATGAAATTGGCCAGTCGAGTATAAAAAAGTACAATTGAGCAGGATCCTCGTTAACACTGCCTCTTATGCCGGTACGAGTCTAGATTAACGTTGGATCAATTACAATATTTATTTGATTAGAATATATCCATAAAAAGATTACTAAATACTCGAATTAGTAAAAATTTACAAGCGTTTTTAATCAAAGACATTGTGACAAAGGATACAAGTAGCAAGTACACTTGTTACTCTATCAGGGATTTAAATTTATTCTTATTTTATTTCGGAAATCAATTATTAATTAATAAGGTGATATAAGATTCCATCCTATCTCTGGAAATTTGATGGTAGAGCTCCTAGGGTCAGCTTTTGCTGCCGGAACTTCCTGGATTAGGGTTGAGATCCAAAGAAATAAGACCAGGATAACACATGTCAGAGATGTAAATTTCCCGAGCATGCACACGTTAAGTTGTAGATGTGAAAAATATTGCGTTGAACTGACATAAATGCGTGAAGGTTGATTAGATACTAGCAAATTGCAGCTATCCTTATTCATAAATTATAAAAAATTCATTTAAACCCATTAATACATTTTACAATTTGTTATCCTTATTTATGGTAGTAACACGTTGATTGTATCACTGCTTTTTCTGATCGGAAGAAATTGCATACTGAAGTAAATATAAAAAGTATAAATAGTGCAATGACATATATAACATACATAATATAGGATAATCTTTAGGATGTAAAATATAAGAGCATGCTTTTTCTTATCTTTATAATTGTGTAGTCTTTAAATGAAAAAAAAATCTATTTATGAAAACATAAACATATAAAAAATAATCTAAAAAAATGTGTTAAAGGTGTTTTGTAGTTTATAAAGAACAAAAGAGTACTAATTAGATTTTTATTGATATCTCGTCAACTTTTTTTTAATAAAATTAATCAAACTACAATAGTACTAATAACTAAATAAAGAGCTATTAAACCCATGAATCCGACTAACATGTTTCCAACTCCAAAACTAAGCATGCATTTATCCTAAAATAGTAAAAATCCAGTTAAGATAAGATTTTATCATACCTCCTCCCAATAAATCATCAAACAGTCCATCGAAGTAATCACCATCATCATCGTCATCGTCGTCGGACTCATCAGCAGCGGTATCATCATCATCATCATCGAAAGAATCATCATCATCATCGTCATCGTCATCATCGTCTGAAGATTGACGACCTGTTACTTTGGACTTGCTTGTATGCTTCTTTTTTTGCGAGCGGGATGGAGCTATGTAAAATATAATTTAGGCACCATATTTTTAAGCATTATATTTAAATGGTAAAGAGAATAAAACATAGTATGAGATTATAAATAAAAAATTTTCTCGTTTTCGATATCGATTATGACATGGTGAAATTTAAATTATTTAAAAAATTAACCTAGTTACCTTTTGTAGCCACCTCCGTTGATGCTTCAGATGCTTTCTCATCAACATTTTCTGATTTAATTTCATTTTTCTCATCTCCTGTCTTATTTTCATCTTTATCGACTTGTTGAACTTCTGTGTTATCTTTTTGCTGTTCAGTATTTTCTTTATTATCTTTTAATTTTTCAGAATCTATAGCTTCCTCATTGTTTTTATTAAAGACACCTTGGGTAGCTTCTTGTATTTCTCCCTTTAATTCGATGCTATCTGCTGATTTTTCTTGGACATTTTGTGCGTCAGGATTAGCTGTTATAATAATAGGGTTTGCTTGGCATTGAAGGGCAAGATATAGCAGGGCTGTTCCTAGCAGGTACAACCTCATGTTGTTTCTGAAAAAATAATAATAAATATTAATATTTTATGGCGAGGATATTTAATACCTATTTAGTTTACTATAGTTTGAACCGTAAAACAGTAGAATAACAGTACCATTACTTAATATATATTTATAAAATCATTTTCTGAAAAAAAAAATTACAAAGCAACAATTTGTACTCTGTGATTGCTATAGTAATGTTTTAACATAAAAAGTAATTGGTTTGTAAAGTTATGCTTTTAAGCACGATTCTCTTTAAAAAACACCTGTTTTATATAGTAAAAGATAATTACACAGGTTTCTGCCAATATATAAAATAAATATGATTTAAAATTCGTTGTTTAAAATCCTTGGTATAAGTAAAGTCTGTATATAATAGAAATTGAAAATCCTAATGTAAGCGATAAAGAAACCTCTGAATTTCAGCCTAAGTATCGCTATATGACATTATATTGGAGTAAAAGTGCATCTGACGTTAAGGAAATTATGCGACTCGTAAACGTCCTTCTAACCTCTAAATTCGCCTAAGGATTTGCAATGAACGCAAGTTAAAAAGTTGTTATGGTCACAGCAATTCAACTATTTAATCTAGTATGGAAACATACTTAATAGAAATTATGCATGGAAAGATCTCAATATATTTTTAATATAAAGTGCGATATATCGTTTAAACGGTAATTAAGGAACCTAATTTTAATTTAGTATAAGTTAATATAGTGCCCGTAATTTAAAAAAAACTATTGATGGTCGTCAAAAGACACAATGCCGTATCGGCAATTTGAAATTACTGTTATAAAACGCGCAGAAAGTGGCGGTAAAAGAACATCATTTATTTTGTTGTAGGGTAAACTGTCCAACAGTGAACCACAGTACACAGAGAACCATTTTCAAATTTGGCGCAACTACATTTACCAACGGTCGTTAGTGTCTGTGGTGGGGACCGCTTAAAGCATCTCTAACGTATGCTAGTCGATTCTCGTCGATCAGTATTATTTTAAACGTGCCACGTGCAATTGTGTGTTTTCAGGTAAGCAAACTAAATTTCGTTTGTTCATTTACCCAATGTTTTTGGGGTGTTTGCTCAAATATTTTGAAATGTTTGATAGTGTCATCTATTGTTGATTCTTTTTAGCCAACTTATAAATAATAATTCTTTTGTTTTTCATTATTGCTATTTTGTTATTAATTTTTTTATTGGATAGTAGCAAATTTACACAGTGAACCGGTACACAGTGAATCGGTTCACTGTGTACACAGTAAATCGGTTCACTGTGGACCGTATTATCTATAAAATTATATTTATAAAAAAATTGACTTTTAGCATCATGGCTCGCAAAAAACGATAACGTAAAATCGGAAAGCACACTGAGGCACAAATGGCTGACGCTCTTGCTCTCAAGAATACGGGAATTAGCCTACGAGAAGCCTCTAGAAGGAAATCTATTCCCTATCCAACACTTCGGAGATACTTCATGAAGCAGCAAAGAGACGATGTTTGACTTACTCCAAACTATGAGGTTAACAAAGTATTTACAGTGGAGCAAGAAAAGTCGTTAGTGGAATACATATATGAATGTGCTTATGCTTTTTACGGCGTAACAAATAAAGATTGTCGTAGGATTGCTTACCAAATGGCAAAAAAAATATAAAAATGCCTGCTTCATGGTCAAAACAGGAGTTAGCTGGAATAGAATGGCTGCGTTCTTTTCGCCAAAGACATCCAACCTTGACGCTAAGATGCCCAGAGCGTTGTAGTCTAGCCAGAGCAACCTCTTTTAACCGATGAAATGTGGGAAAATTTTTTGATAATCTTTATAATATTTTGCAAAGAGATCCACGGTTTGCCGATGGGACGCGAATCTTTAATTTGGACGAAACTTCCACTACTACCGTGCAAAAACCTCAAAGAGTCTTGGCACCCAAGGGAATAAGATGCTTGTCCAAAGTAACCAGTGGAGAAAAGGGAACATTAGTTACTACATGTTGTATCGTAAGTGCAAGTGGGCAAAGTCTACCGCCAGCTTTAATATTTCCCAGAGTGCATTTTAAACCGCATATGCTTAATGGAGCTCCACCAGGCTCTTTGGGCTTGGCAACGTCCAGTGGCTGGATGAATTCAGATCTCTTTAGCGAGGTGATGCTTCATTTTGTCAAGCATAGCTCATCTTCAAAAGAGAATCCATCCATATTGATTATGGACAAACACGAATCGCATCTGACAATCAGAGCTATTGATATTGCAAAGGAAAACGGTGTTAATATTTTAACCCTTCCACCCCATACAACGCAAAAAACCCAACCATTAGATGTTGGTATAATTAAGCCGTTTAAAGAATATTATAATGCCTCTATTATTTCTTGGATGCTGAGAAATCCTGGGATTCCCGTTACTATTTATGAATTAGCATCTTTTATTGGAATAGCTTATCAGAAAGCTATGACACCATCTACAATTACAAATGCATTTCGGAAAACAGGCATATTCCCGTTTGATCGTAACATTTTTTCAGAAGTTGACTTTATACCTAGCTCCGTCACCGATAGACCTGACCCTGGGGATCGAAACCTATATATTTTGGACCAAGAGGTGAAAATGGAAACCCAGATGACAGAGATGATATTGAAGAAAACACAAACTCTTCACAACGTGACATGTCAAAAGAAAAAGCTACTATATCCAATCAACCAGATGGTATCGAGAAAAACCTAAATATCGAGTCTCCTATTCCATCCACTTCGTATCAACAAAACAACGAAAATATTGTTATATCTCCCAAAGAATTTCAACCACCACTCCGTGCAGCCGCCAGAAAAAATACAAGGAAAAGACGCAAAGCGGGAATGAGTCTAATTGCAACTGACCCATGAAGCGTTGCCAGGTATTAAGTTTGCTCTTGAGAGAGCCCCACTTCCTGATGACTTTGTGCTTGTAGAATTTCAATTAAAGAAAAATATTATTTATTATGTGGGGAAAATTTTAAAAGAAAATAAAAATAGTTTTTCTGTAACGTTCTTGCGTAAAACGTTATAGGCAATATGTTTTACATGCCTCTTGTTACAGATATGGCAGATATAGATCTAGCGGACATAAAAACTATTTTACCAAAGCCTCATATTAATGAAAGTACCTCAAGGCAAAATTCCTATTTTAAATTTAATGTTAATTTAGGTTTATTAGATGTTCGTTAAAATTCCTATTTTTTTGTAAAAGTTAAGTTTTTTTGTTTTGTTTTTTGTTCTTAGTTTTTTAAAAGAAGTTCTTATTTTTGTTAACTTATTTTTAGAATTTAAAACTTTAAAACTGGTTGTAATTATTGAAAAATACATAATCATACTTCATTCGTTTTTTTTGCTTTTGGTCACTGTGAACAGTGTTCATTGTACCCACAAGGTGGTACACAGTAAACCACAAAACAGGTTTTAAAAAAAAAATTATAAAGATTAACTCTATATTATTTTTTGTTAAATGGTGCCTGTATTTAATACATCATTATATTAACTAATATAAGCTGATGTTTGCAAATTTTTACCTTCTCTATTCTCTTTAAAAAATGAGTAAAAAATAAAAATGGTTCACTGTTGGACAGTTTACCCTATGCCTTTAAATAATTATGCTTTAATTTTTTATATTTTTTATCTGATTTCTTTCTCTCTCTCTCTCTCTCTCTCTCTCTCAAAAATATTCGGAATAATTAAAATTTTCAACTTATCATCCATCAGAAATTCACGCAGTTCATTATTAAAAATCTCTATATTGTGTACTGTTTTTGTAGTTGCCTAAAGAAAAGAGACTATAAACAATATCCATTTAAGTTATGCTATTAGAAGCAAATTAAACTAACTATAATTTCATACAGTAAGCAGATTCTTAAAAAAAAATGAATTTGTGACTTACGAAATGTTCTTTAATTATTAAATTATACTCTGGAAAAATCCGTTCCATTTAGGTGTGATTTTCAATCTTTAAACTGAATTTGATTTTTCTAAAGTTGTTTTTAGTTGTTAATAGTAACTTTGTTTTATCTAAAGGTGCTATTTGGTATGAGCTAATGTAATACGTTGATGCAACCTTCATCATTGCCGTATTTCATTTTAAAAGCGCATCAACGAACCGACGCATTACACTGGTTCACTTCGCTTCGTTGTTGCATGTAAATTCGTTCATTGTGCGAACCGGTGCCACGAAACACCTTATTTCTATATATTTTTTGGTTTTTATTACTTGGACTTGCACCTGGATCGTGCTGGATCTGCTAGCACGATTTGGAAATTCTGAAAAACCGTCGGGTATGTACCCTGTTCCTCGAATCGATATTTATCACAATTAACTATAATGTTACACAATTACAATTAATATAACTGAAATGCACGATGATGCTTCCCCCACGATGCATCCGGCATCATTCGGCCTGGCTACCGGCGTGAATAGTTTGAGATACTACTGGCAAAGGGCAGGAAAGAGCCTAGAAAAGGGTTCCAAAGCATAGAAATGGAAAGAACAACCACGTGTTGACTAGGTGACGCGGAATTGGGCTTGATACTTTCACTAAATTTAATTCTTACGGGCACTTTATATCTATTGGCAAAGGGTAAGAAAGTGCTTAGGAAAGGAATCCGAAGGATAGGAAAGGAAAAGAACGACCACGCGTTGACTCAGTGAAGAATGACGCAGAGGTATGGTTTATATTACTTAATTTCTTAAAATAATATCATCATTCTATTCCATCTCGACAAACACGCAGGACGAATTGCTGTGATCAACTAAACTATACAAATGAGATGTTAGAGCCAATCGTCGACCTCGTTGCATACTTCTGTTTTCGACATTACGGCAAAGTCGGGTAGAGAGCCGTAGAAATGAAGCGAATCATCGAAAACTATAGTTCGTGAATCATTGCAGCAATTAAACATATTAATGAATAATAAGTGAGTAGTCAGGGTCAAATGTTCCAAGAAAATAATCATTGTTAAGTTCAGGGTAATAAATTTCAGCTATTCCATTTGATAAAAAGAGTAAGTCTAGTATATTTGTGAGTTTTCAGCTCAGGCGGAAGCTTAAATCCCTGTAAAAAAGCGGACAACGCTAAATATCGAGAAATTATTGGCGTCAGCCAATTTATTGAGATTGTAAGTTGCAAATGTTTTACAATAAATCATATTTTCTTAGGTATTTACTTTTAATACATTGTTGTATTTCTATATGGTACGAAGCCACGTTAAAATTTTAGTATACTATGAAGGTTAATATAGAAATGTTTTTTGGGAAGATATAACGCGTATTATTTCCGAGTTAAGATATTACATTGGCGACGAGTTAAAATTGTATAGTATACGCATGATATAGAAAAGGTAAATTTTAAAAAAATGTATTTTATAGGCCATTTACGTGAATTTAATCCAAGTGTTTGTGACTGACGTGTATATAAAAATCAGCTTTTGCGGTTTTATATAGCTAATAGTGTTACTTCAGGATGAAAAAAAAAGCTATATTAATGGCTGTTCGGAAAGTACCAGTAATTGTGCAGTTTGTGCATACCACATAAGCCAGAAGACAAGGATTTAAATTACCTTTTAAGCTGTTTTGATACACATTTTACACGAACAAAGTTAATGATTTCAGAGAGACAAAAGTTTTACAATGCAATAAAAGGTAATGAAGAAACAGTGCAAGAATGGGCAGCACTGGTTGGACAGTTAGCTTCAAAGTGCAAATTTAAAAATACCGAGTTATCAACAGTATTACGAGATAAATTTATTATGGGGTTTGAAAAAGATCTTATTTTGGAAAGGCTTTTTGAGGAGAAAGAGGCTTCTTTGACCTTTGAAAAGGCCAGATTATATTAGCTAGTGGTAAAGTGCCAAATACAATAGTTAAAAGAACCTGAAGAAGTTTTTCTTGTCACACAACGAAATCGTCATGTTTGTACAGCTGGTTATCAGTACAGCTAGGACATCAACCAGTCACAGTAGCGGAAATTTAGGTGAACAGCGTAATGGAATACCTATTGCTGGAGGTGGACGATATGGAAAGTGCGAGGTGTGCGGTAAAGTGCATAGTGGTATCTGTATAGATTTAAAAATTATACGTGCAATGCCTGTAGTCTTAAAGGGCATATTGCAACAGTATGTAAAGCAAAAAGAATAAATGGTAATAATTTCTTTCAAGAGGAAGATGATCAACTTTTTATTCTAATACGGAAATGTTAGCTCAGTAAAGTCTATTAAAAACGTTGATCAACTTTTTCATGTTTCTGTAGGAAATTTAAAATCAATATTTGTAAGTATTGTGGTAAATCATAAATTTATACAATTTGAGCTTGAGACTGGTGCTAATGTTGGCTTAATTTCTGAAAAATTAAAGAATATACAATTTAAAGTGCCACTGGTGGGAAGTAATAAGTTTTTTACGGTGTATGATGGCCGACAAATTTATGCATTGGGCAAAATATTGGTAAATATAACCTACAGGGGTAAGTGAAAATCTTTATATTTATATGTAATTAAGAACGGGGAACCACCTTTATTAGGGCGCGATTTTTGTAATAGATTTGCATTATCAATTAATAGATTAGAAGCCTTTGAAGCTAAATAGTATATAAATCAATTATGCAGTGAATTCTCTAGTACTTTAGGTCTTTTTACAAAAGGAAAAATTAGTTTAAAATTGAAAGTTGGGGCTCAACCAAATTTTTTTAAGCCTAGGCCATTGGCCTTTGCTCTAAAGGAAAAAGTAGAGCAAGAATTGGATAGACCTGTTTAAACTAATGTAATAAAACCCGTCGAGTATAGTAAGTACCGGACACCTATAGTGCCTGTTTTAAAACAAAATAGCAGTGTAACAATTTGCGATGATTACAGTATCACTTTAAATCAAAATTGAGAAGTTGATAAGTTTCCACTCCCAGCAACAAACAAACAAGGGGGCAGCTGTTTTACTAAATTAGATTTGTCGAGTGTCGATTAACACCTTAACACACTACCATCTCTACCTTTCACTATAAAAACGAAAGATTGGATTTTTAATTTGCTTACTGTATAGCATTTAATTTTGTGATTTCCGGTTTTAAGAGTTTTGTATTCGATATTTGGTTAGTGGCACTCTCAGTTTTCTAACGGACTACTTCAGATTTATTGGTATCCTATTAAAAACATAAAAAGAATAAGTAGTTTAACTTTAAGAAAATGAGATTACAAACTAATTTACAGCTTGAGTTACATTTATTATTTGCATTCTATATTTTAATTCATGCATTTCAGATTTATATACGGGTTGGTTTTTTAATTTTTCACTATGGCAATTTTGATACTTTTTCAAAATTTTTAACTTTTTCTTTAAGAAATGGGCTTTTGTCATTTATTATTTAATAACTGTCTAAATATCAGAATTTTTCTCACTTAAAAAAATTTGGACCAAAAGCTTTATTGGCTAATCTTTAAATCAGGTGACGCCATTGATGTAGGCAAGAATATATCTAGATATAGCCATTTAGTCTTCAATGTGAAAAATTGTTTGATAGTCTTATAGATGACTAATTACATTGATTTTGTACTGGGATCATCTCTAACATCCAGTTTGGGTTTTGCAGGAGGTCAATCGCTGAAAATTTGGTTCATGTATCAGATTGCTTGTTGGAGGCCTTAAACAATGGTGACTAGGTAAATGCTAACTATTCTGAGGTTTTCAGGACCTTTGGTAAGGCTTATTTCAATATCCTGTAAAGCTTGCTGATGAATCTGAGGTAACATTTAGAGTCTGTCGAGGATATCACCGTGCACTCGTTCTGTTTCTGCTTTTTGTTAATAACATCATTTCAGTATTATTTGTCGACGTTTTGAAATTATATTAAGTGATTTCTTCTGGGTTAGATACTATCGGTCTCCAAGTTGATTTATCGCATTTATAAGTACTTTTTTTAAATAAGTTTTTAATACTGATGTCACAGATTTTCCTTAATCTAGTGAATACCGTCATCCTGGAGTATACCAAAACTGCTAAGCGTTAGGTGTTCTCTTTTATGAGAAACTTACTTTTCCGAGCATTTTATCGATATTGGTCTGAGCGCGATGAGGATATTTATGTATGTTTTTGTCTCTTATCATTCTCATCTGTCAGTCTCGTTTCTCACCGATTCTTGAGTATGCATCGGTTGTCTGGCCACCCTACTATTAGGTTTACAAAAATAGGATCGAAAAAGTTCAGGATAAGTTTTTAAAGTTTACTGCAAAATATATACATGGAAAATTAGCATGTAATCGATTTAGGAAATCTACCAAGTCTCAACACTCTAGAGCAGCTAAGAGTAATGTCAGATATATGATTTGTATTCAAACTATTGAACTTAATTGAACCTCCTGAACTCTTAGAAAAAATTAACTTTATTTATTAACAAAAATGTAGACTTGCCCAACATTTTTGAATCAAGTTCTTCTTGTTTTAGGAAGTCACTGAATCTCACTATTACTCTTTTAAGTATTATGATTTTTTAGTTTAATGTTTAAAATTTATGTTAAGTTGGTTTTACTGTTACGCGCAAATTTTGTTAATTGGAGGAGTAAGTTCACTTAATTTACATTGTTCTGGACCAAATTTTATCTATAATATACATTAGGTGACTAGTTTGTATCTTAAAGGAATATGAAGTTTGATTTTTTTAATTTTAAAGGGTCTAAGAAAAACGTTACCAAATTCGAACACTAGCTTTTAATAAATATCATATAATATAAATAAATATGTGTATACTTGCAGCAAATAAAAAATATGTTAGTTGCAAAATTTGAAGCTTAATAAAATGACGTTTAAAAAATTTTAAAATTCCGGACACTTCCGGAGATATCCAAAAAAAACCAAAATTTGTCAAAATCGTTTTTACCTTCTACCGAATTTATTTAAAGAGATATCGGAAAACTAAATACAGTTTTTCACTGCCACTTTTTAGGTGCTACAACATGATGCAAAAAATCCGACGTTTCGTTTTTTTTCATCATCAACTTAATTTTTTTTATGGGCGCCATATTGGATTTTCTCATTTTTAAAAAGTATTTTTAATTGCCTTTAAAATGAGGTATCGCAATTGCATGTCCAATTACTCCTTCTAGTACTTCCCATAAGAACTCAATGGGATTATATCAATGGGATTTGTTAACAAGTTTATCTGGGAAATTATCATCAACTCTGTTTTATACAGGGTGAGTTTTTTAAAGTGTTACAATGCGATATGTCAAAAACGGCTGCAAATTTTTTTTTGACATTTTGGTGACATTTCAAGTATACTGGGGGGCACTTTTTGTGATATTTTTGACATTTGTCCCTTCACCCCCCTAAGAGAAGGGGAGGGTCACTTCCTTATTTTAAATGGAATGACGTGTTTTTTATTCTTAAATACGAATCTACATAAAATATGAAGTCTGTTTACAAAAATTTTTTAAAATTGCTCTGCTGGTTACGGAGTTATGATCAAAAATTTTTTGATTAAATTTAAAAATAATTCGAATATTTTACCATGATAACAGCCGGTTGCCATGGAAATCCTACTGTTTATTTTACTAGTATGGATGGAAATGAAAATCCTAGTAACAGTAGGATTTCCATGGCAACATAACAAGCAGTGTCACATAAAAATTTTGACGTGTTATTAACAAGTAAATTGTGTTTAAAAAGAAAAAAATGGAAGCGAATTTCAGTGTAGAAGTAGATATGTTGTTAATTTTGGGGGAGTGCAGAAAAAATTATAGGGAGGCTGCAGTAGTGTGGGCCGAGAGGTTTCCGGATATTCCAAAATCTCATATGGCCTTTAAAAGACTGGAGACCAGAAGTCGTATGACTGGTAGTCTAAAAAGTAAACGACGTAATCGGATTAAAACGAAAACAGATAAAAATAAGGCAGTTGCTGTATTAGGAGCAGTAGCTATTGATCCTCAAATCAGTACCAGGCGGCTTGCTTTAGATGCTGGAATTAGTCAATCATCAATTATAACAATTCTGCACCGGTACAAGTTTCATCCTTACCACATTACACTTCATCAAGAGCTTTACGGACATGATTTTGAGAATCGCATTAATTTTTGCACTTGGATTTCAACAAAAATGCGTGAAAATAACCATTTTTTGAGAAACGTTATTTTTTCTGATGAGGCTTCTTTTAATAATTGCGGGCAGGTAAGATTTAACTTATTTAAATTAGAACATATTCAAGTTTTGGTTGTTTGTTTTTCTAAAAGGTAAACAGGCACAACATGCATTACTGGGCAGCAAATAATCCTCACTGGATGAGAACTGTACCAAATCAACATCCCTGGTCTGTGAACGTATGGTGTGGTATTTTCGAGGATAGAGTTATTGGTCCGCATTTTTTCCAAGGTCATTTAAATGGACAGGTCTACACAGATTTTTTAAGAAATCAGTTACCTCGTCTACTAAACCAAAATTTAAATCCTAACGTATGGTTTCAGCAGGACGGAGCTCCACCCCATTATGCCATACAGGCCCGTACTTATTTAAATGAGATTTTTGAAAACAGGTGGATTGGTCGAGGTGGTCCTGTCAACTGGCCTGCTCGTTCGCCAGATTTGACCCCCCTTGACTTTTTTTTATGGGGATTTATAAAAGACAAAGTAATGGCTAGTGCACCTACAACTCCAGAGGACATGAAGAACAGGATTCGTTTTGCTTGTTCATTAGTGACACCAGCAATGTTACAGCGGGTACGAAACTCATGTCAAGGAAGTCGAAGGCGGTCACTTCGAACAGCTCCTTAGGCATAATACATAGACGATAAATAGTTAAAAAGTAGGAAATAATTTGTTTTTATTGTAGTAGAATATTCGAATTATTTTTAAATTTAATCAAAACATTTTTGATCATAATTCCGTAACCAGCAGAGCAATTTTAAAAATTTTTTGTAAACAGACTTCATATTTTATGTAGATTCGTATTTAAGAATAAAAAACACGTCATTCCATTTAAAATAAGGAAGTGACCCTCCCCCCCCAAGGGGGGGTGAACGGACAAATGTCAAAAATATCACAAAAAGTGCCCCCCGGTATACTTGAAATGTCACCAAAATGTCAAAAAAAAATTTGCAGCCGTTTTTGACATATCGCATTGTAACACTTTAAAAAACTCACCCTGTATATGAACCAAAGTTATGGAATACCCTGTATTTAATTGATACATTTTTATTAAATTGGTTTAAAAAAAAACTATATCTAATACATATTTTATAGCTTCAGTTTATATAAAACCAATTTATTTGGAAATCCCAGTGATATATCTTTCTCTCTTGCATTCATGGAGTTCTTATGGGAAGTATTAGAAGGAATAATCGGATATGCAAGTGCGATACCTCATGTTTAAGGCCATTAAGAATACCTTCTTGAAAATGAGAAAATCCAATATGGCGCCCATAAAAAAAAATAAAGTTGATGATGATCGAAAAAAAAACGAAACGTCGGATTAATTTTTTTTTGCATCATATTGTAGGACATAAAAAGTGGTAATAAAAAACTGTTTTTAGTTTTCCGATGTCTCTTTAAATAAAGTCGCTAGAAAGTAAAACGATTTTGACAATTTTCGATTTTTTTTTGATAACTTCGGAAGTATCCGGAATTCTAAAGTTTTTTTAACGTCATTTTATTAAGCTCTAAATTGCGCAACTTTGCCTCTATCTAACCGACCCAGTAACTTTTACGGTTTCCGAGATTCCAATGGTCACCCCCGAATTTGGAACACCGTGTACAGTCATACTAAGATTATACAGTTAAAGTAATACTTTAAATATTACGGTATATAAAAGGTGCTAATTGTAATTCAACCGTCAGTCTATAGTTGTTTTAATGCTTTCTCTATCTGAGCATCGTGAATCTATCCGCTTACTTATTAAATTCCACTGGTTTGTCTGGTAACCCAGTTAGCTTTCCGATATTGGCCCATTTTTCCTGCTTGCTCTGTTCATTCTGTAAAAATCATCCGGCAGCTTCTTCTCTGTCAACTTTGGCAATAGAGGTTATTGCATATCTGGTTCAATGGATGCTTGTAATTCGCAGACCAGTTTCAGAAAGAACATCGGCTGCATTTATTATAGTTGACAAGTCGTGCAAGAATAAAGGCTCGCCGGTAAATCCAAGTAAAACCATAGTAATTCCTTTAACAAAGAAAAGAGCTATGGAATTACTTAAAGCTCCAAAACTAAATGAAACACAAATATCGTTCTCGACAAAATATAATACCTAGTTGTAATTTTTCACCAAAGGGGCCACACATCAACAAGGTCATACTCTGGCGTCAAGGCCAAAAATAGATGAGGGAGACTGTGCGGCAGATATTTGGGCTTGATCCCAAAAATTGACTTATAAAAGCTCTGAGTTGGAAAATATAGAAAATACATGACAAATCTGTGAGGCTTCCCTCGAATTAAAGCAGATCTAGTCTGGTACACAGACGCTTCAATGAAGGTTCAGATGCCCGCAAATTGATAAGCCAAAAACAAATATTGATATGAGTTTAAGCATTTATGTCAAAGTGTTCCCGGCAGAAGTTGCTTATGTATATGCAGGACACAGTATTGAATGTTTTTCTTTAAATTATATTAAATTTTCGGCTCTCCATGAAAGAAATATTATACATAAAGATAGAAGTATAAATTCAGACATTTCAGGTATAATTTCCGCCAAGGGGCTTTAAAGGCATTTATCTCCCATAATGCCAAATCAAGGCTAGCAAAAAACTATTTGAATATTCTGGAGAGTATAGCCATGTTCAATAAATTAGCTTTAACATAGGTCTGGGTCTCAGGCCATGGAAATAAAAAAGCAGAGAAGTTAGCTAGAAAAAGTTCAAGTCACAAATTAATAGGCCCCAAGCCATTCTTTGGCAGTGCGCCAAGACTCCATAAGGCTAAGGTCAAAAATTGGGTAATGAGACAATCCCACAGCTGGTGATTTTAAACACCAGGACTACATTAAGAGCTCTAACAGACAATTGGGAGGTGCTATAGTCAGGTTGCACTCAGGTCACTTTCATCTTTAAACGTAACTCCATTCCTATAATCCTGACTAACATAGCAAGATACTGTATAACCACTGGATGCTTCGCTTTGTACCGCAGTTCATTATTTTTGGTTTGAATTAATCACTTGATAATTTCTAGAATAAATGAACCAAAGGAGATGAAAAATAGTGATTTACGCTGATAATAGGTAATATATGTTCTATGTTAGAAACAATCAACTTGAATAAATATAGATTATTTACTGATGCAATATATTGTTCACAAAGTGTTTCTCTGGAATGTTTTAAACAAATTAATGCAACTTGCAGAATTTTATTTGGCAAAATAAGTATTATGGCCTATGTAAATATTAAATTATCAACTGACCTATGACCGTTGATGATTGTGTCAGTTAGCTGGAATTAGTAGTTTTTACAGCAGGTCTGCTACCAATAGCAATATTGAATCTTTTATATGAGAACTGGTTCAATACAATATATCTCTATTATACATTTTAAGCAGTAGACCAAATCATAAAAACTATACGCAGCCACCTAAAATAAGACCAAATTGTTTGAAAGTAAAATTGATAATTTTTCTGATTGCAGTACAAAATAAGATAAGGTTTATGTTTTTACAATCTTTATTTGTAACATAGAGAATTTGCATTACGACTGCTCGCCATTTAAAACTAAAATCTAGTCCAAGCGTGCTGTTTGTATAATTTTTAATCGCCTCGTAAATGCGATTCTACCAACTTTGTTTTTGTACCTGAAGTAAATGTAACAGTCATTTTAAATAATAAATAATCTTAATGATTCCAAAGAATATGAAAATCATATTCAACCATGGAATGGTTCTGTCATGCCAAGCCAAGCATGTTAGTTAGATACAAAGAAAAACAAAATATATTTATAAGATAAGTTTTGTACCATAAAAAGAGAGGAATATCGTAGACCTCCAGGTGAAAAGTCGGCATTAAAAAATAAATAATAATTAAATAGTTATTTAAAAAGGTTAATAACACAATTGGAGCAATACGCAGGCAACTGTCCTGTAAAGAAAACCTTTAGAAATTTTCGAAATTAGGTAATATTGTTTTACTTAGAGACTCAAATCAAATATGGGAAGCGATCAAAACATGGATCGTGGGTGGTGTGTACAAAACTACGATTCCAAAACTGATAAAGAAAAAACCCTGGATGACGGAAAGAACAATCGGCTTAATAGATGCTCGGAAACTAATCCTGGCCAATAGTATTATCCCAGAGAAGGCTCTTGACAAAGAAATTTAAAAGTACCAAGGATTTGAAGAACATGCAGATCCCACGAATTATATGATACAGTCAAATATCTTTCTGGGGAATTTAAGCCCCAAACACAAATAATAAAAAATAACAACGGCGACACAATGACGGATGCCAACAATATAGCAGAAGTATGGAGGCAATACTGAAAAAACGTTTTTTTACTGATAAAGTCGAAGACCATGGCTTACTAAAAATTTATGAAGTAGAAATAGAGTACCCAATCTTAAAAGCCGACATAGAAAAGGCCATAATCTTATCTAAATCCTTTACTCTAAAATGGATATATATTGTCTCACCGATACTCTAGTATACACAGAGGTGTATACTATTCTGAGAGGCTGGAGAGGGGGAATTAATTGTAAGGGAAAAACAAATTACTAACCTCAGATATCCAGATAACACCTTAATACTACCTCGCTTGGAGGAAAACCTCACGGAAATCATGAGAAGTTGGATAGGATCAGCAGAGAACATGGTCTTACGTAAAACAAAAGAAGACGAAAATTATGATAATAGACCGCAACCCTGCCAATGTTAGCCAGATCGATGGTTTTGAAGTGATTGAGAAATTTAACTATTTAGGATCACTTATCACAAACAAAGCCGGCTGTGACGGAGAAATCAAACGCAGATTGGCCATGACACGTAAGCCAAGATTAAGACTAACTCGAATATGGAACGACTTTGCAATATTTCAAATCACCAAACTGAAATTATTAAACTTCTTGATCGTTACTATTGCCATATATGCCTTTGAGACCTGGATTGTAAAAATGGTCAATCGAAGAATAATAGATGTTTTTGAAATGTAGGCCTACGGAAGAATACTGCGAATGTTAGATACAGAACATCTTCAAAAATTACCATAAGACTATCAACTACGATAAACCAATCATACTTACTGTATTTTAAATACATTTTAAGGAGAACGAATAGGATGGAAAGACTTATTGTAAAGGGGAAAATCAATGGTATTAAACTAATGAAATCATTAGTCTGCAGTATGAAGAATTACGATCCGAGCAATTAAAACATGATGCTAATTGAGACATGACAAAGCTGATATTATAAAAGAGACTCATTTAGAAATAATGAATTTAATTAACTTTTTCAAAATAAATAAAATTTTATATAATTTGGGTTTATCAAAGAATGTAGTACAATAAATACTATGCATTGGTTATTAATAGAAGTTGTTAATAATTTAAATTTAAATAAAAAATATTTAGCTATTTTCTTAGACATTATGAACCATGCCGCATAATGATGAGTTAGGTACTTATTTTATTGGGTATTACGTCACTTACTAATGATGGTAATTATTCTAAATTATCTAAAGATCCTACAGAAAAAATTGAAAGACAGAAAAAAATTTATAATTTACTTAAAAAGCATAAAAACCAATTTTCTGATATGGATAGATTTAAATTAAGTCCACATAATAGTAAAACACCCCATTTTTATGGTTTACCAAAAATACATAAAATAAATGTTCCTTTAAGAGCTATAGTTAGTAGCATAAATTCAACTACTCATCCTCTGCAAAATATCTTTTAAATATCTTAACTCCATACACTAACAATTCTGATTCTTACATTAAAAATTCTCAACACTTTTTAGAAAAACTTTCCACAATTTCTTTTAAGCCTCATGATCTATTGGTAAGTTTTGATGTTGTAAGTATTTTTACTAATGTTCCTGTTGACAAAACTTTAAATATTGTTAAAAATAAATTAGAGAATAATAATAATTTAGCAGAACATACAACACTAAGCGATAGTACAATTTTAGAACTTTTAACCTATTGTGTAAAAGCTACTTATTTCGAATACAATAATGAATTTCATCAACAAAACTTTGGTGTGGCTATGGGTTCTCCTCTTTCAACAATTTTAAGTAATATATTTATGAAAAATTTTGAATCTGAAATTATTAATATATTTGATAAAAAACCTAAAATATGGTGGCGATATATTAATGATATTTTTTCAATATATCACCATAACGAAATAGATCTTATAAATTTTTTAAATTACATTAACTCAAAAGAATCTACTATAAAATTTACTCTTGAAAAGGAGGCTGATGGGAGCTTCCTTTTCTTGATATTTTAATTAAGAAAGATTTACACAATTTTGAAACTAGAATTTACCGTAAACCAACTCATACTAATAGATATCTTAATTTTATTTGTAATCATCCAATAATGGTAAAAAGAGAAGTGGTAAAAAGTTTATATGATCGTGCAAACATTATTTGTAATAGTCAATATTTAACAACTGAAAAAAAAATTATTAAAAATATCTTAATACAAAATAATTATCCCAAAGAATTTTTGGAAAATTGCTTTAAAGAGTTTAATAATCCACGTATAAAATTGAATCAACCAATTTTTACGACAAATCTTATTTTACCATTTATTCCAGGTTTTTCTGATAAGATAAAAAGAATTGCTTAAAAATTTAATATAAGAACTATTTTTAAATCACAAAACACATTACGATACTTATTAACAAAAACTAAACCTTTCAATGAAAATGAATTTAATAAAAATGTAATCTATAAAATTCCTTGTACTTGTTGTAAATTTTATATAGGTGAAACCTGTAGACCTAAAACAATTAATGAACCTAAATGTTACATAAAAAACAAGGATCAATCTTACATAAAAAACAAGGATTCAAAAATCCAAAATTATACAACATGCATTCGACAATAATCATAGAATAAACTGTAATGCTTTCTCAATTTTAGCAAAGGAACCAATTTCAAAATTAGGTAAACTAAAGGAAAGTGCATTTATAATGTTAAATGAAGAGCATTTATCTTCATAGCTACTTGTTCGCTTGATTTCAATAATACATGGATTCCTTTGCTAAAAAGAGAGGTAGAACAGGGTATTCTCAAAATTAATTAATGATTTCAAATATTTGATATTCATATATTTTCTATCATTAACTTACAATAAGATCACACCTCTTTAATTTTAAAGAAGTAGCCTTTGAATTTTTTGTTATCTTTCAAAATAGTTTGTCAAACTATTAATAAACCGTGAAATCATATAAAAAAAGTATTTAAGGTATTTTTGAATTCGGAAGAAGTTTTGATGGTATTATATAGTTGAAGATTTGTGAAATAAGTATATTTTGTTTATATTTTTAATTTAATTTAAATTTACTTTAAATACCTTGATAACGGAAGTAGATATAACTACCGAAACGTTGGTTCAAATTAGGTATTTTTTAAAAAGTAGGTCTTCTCGTTGTTTTTATCGTTTTTTAATTTTAATATTAAAAAGAAAAGAAAAAACAAGCTCAAAGATTAATAGATTAAACCTCAACTTCTAGTTATATAAAAAATCTATTATACCTCAAGTAAATTATTAAATTTAAAACTTATTGAACTCAAATTAAATTAAGTATATCGAACGGTATCATTACAGATTTGAGTCATATTACTTTTAAATACGTGAATAAATCTATTTTCTTCTTCTTTTTAATTTTTTGAGCGTGTGAGATAGTAATTTCTAAATTGATTTTTGCTATAAGTGACGTAATACCAAATAAAATAAGTAACTCATTATGAATTCGTCACAATACAGATTTTCCTCATAATGATGACGGAACAGGCACAGATAATATAATATAACAGGATATTAACAGGATTGGTCATACGCTATATTAATAAAATCTTGATTTTCTTTAAAAAAATAAATTTAGTTATTTAACATTTTCGATATTTTACTTCTTTAAATTGTCAAACAATATTAATCCCCCGATATACTACATTGAATTTTTGTGTTTTTGATGAATTAATGCTTAGTTTTCAAAGTAAATCAGATGTATTTAATTTCAATATTTTCTAAATAAATTTTCAATTTTTCATTTAATTGTCTTCATAACTTTGCCCCTAGACCATTTTAATATATGTCTGAGGGTTTTTTGACATGGAATCAAACCCTGGGGCGTTACCAATCTGATACCAATTTTAAACCTTTTATGGTCATGATGGTCACCACTGTGATCGAAACATATCGGGAATTAAAAAAAAACTTGTTTAATATGATATAAATATAATACAAAAATGTTTAATAAATAAGTGGAGGGAGACTGCAAGATTTTAATTTTACCTTAATCTACGACTCCACTGCAAGTATGGACTATTTCTTCACTATTGAAAATATAAATACATAAAAAAGAACAATATAGATGCTTAAAGAGAATTTAATGCTCTACAAAAAGGTCTCCTAGGGTTTTTACATAAAATCAGTTTTTTAAAAGTTATTCATAATTTTAGTAATAGTAAATATTTAACATAATTTAAAAACATAAACATATTTTAAAAATTATATCAAAAGTAGGAAATTAAAAGTTTTATGTAATGTTCTTTCAATGTTTTAGTCTTCAACCAAAAAAAAAAGTTTAGTAAAAAATAATTACATTCTAATATTTTAAAACCCAACAAAGGATCTAATTTATTTTCAGAATACCTACCGAATTTCTTAGAAGCAATTTTTATGCAAAAGTAATTGTTTACATGTAATAATAACGCAAATATGATACATGTTAAATTTTTGAGTAATGAATAAAATTACATATTAAAAAATAGTATGACAATTAAACATTCCAGAACGTTTGCACAAAATTAATAATGATTTAAGGAAATATTGTAAAAAAATAAAACAGTAATAGGAAAAATAAAATACTTAACAAATTTTTTTTAATGTTATATAAATGGAAATAATAAGAAAATATTAAACATTGCAAAACAGTTTTCTTTAAACGATCCGATAACTCTTTTACTCCAGCTGGTTATTTCATCGGACTTAGAGAAGCATAAGTAAAAATCCAGATCTATTTAAATCAACCGATGTCTTTTGGCTGTTCCGTGTCTTAATGAATAGTTATCTCCTTATTTTCTACTGTTTTTTTTTTAATATTAATATAATATTTAAGATATTTAAAATATCAATAATAAGTAATAATAAGTTATATCAATAATAAGTGGAATTTGCAACTAAAGGAGCTGAGAACAAAAATAAGAGGTTTTATCTCAACATTTAAATAAGGTATTTGAACATCAAACATCTCATATTAAAATTCTATATTACAGCTTGGTTCAATCCCATTTAAATTATGACTTAGTGGGCTGCAGAGAAGTCCGTGATTGCCGTTAACAGCAATTAAATGTCTTACGTTATATATTCGTTAAATTTAAGCATAAATATCCTCAAAAATTGAATTGTCCTCCATACCTTATCTCATCAAAAGTAGGTTTAATAAGAATATTGAGGTCAATAGATATAAAAAAGTATTGGACAGCGCCATTTCAAGGGCATAGCACCAAATTTATTTAATATTATGTTCAAGACAATACATCAGGAAGAGATATGTTTAAAATCTTTTAAGGTACATGTCAGGGAATGCATCCAGCACACAGGTGCGGTTATATTTGGTAAAAAACTTTTAGGTATGACTGTATATAAATATATTATTATACCTTATATTTGAAAAAAGATTTGGTTTGTAAAAATATTAAGGTATTCTTTCCCAAATTTTGACAATTTACTAGATTAGACATTCCCGAAATATACTTTTCTAAATAGCACTAATAAGTTGCTAACTTCTGTGTAAATAGTTCTTTAAAATTAAAAGGTCTTTATTATTATAACCTTGTTTCTTGTTCTTTTTAGATTAAAGAAATTCATTAAAAAAACACTTACCAGATATTAAAATCACAAGCAAATCACAGTTAAAAAAAATCTTAAAACACACATAAAATAAATAAGTCACAAATCGGTAGGCACCACAGTACCTCTTTCGGTCAGCAACCGGTCACTACTAACTTGAACTTGCGGCTCCTTCAACCACGATTTAATTAAGAAATCAAGATTTTTACATTCCAAGTAGGCCGGAAGTAGGTGACACTTACCGCTTAAGTAGGGATCAATCCCCGCCCCGAAACAAGTGAAAAACCAAACGATGAACAAGAATCAAGTGAAGACCGCAAGAAAGTCACTCGTTCGCGAACGCGGATGATAACTATATGATATAATGATTGATTTCTTTTAAAGGTGCGTCTTATGGTACAGTTTAGCGGAGAAATACGGTGACCCTGAGTTCGAGTGCCTTAAGTACTTCGTGGATGTGACGTCAGATGAATACCACTACTTTAAGCAGCAGATTTTTAGAGAACTAGCTATGTTAAATTAACTTCCTGTTATTATGCAGGACAATCTTATCTCGTTTAACCTCTTTAGTCCCAAGGAATTGTTTTACTTTTTTTGTGAAACTTTTAATAAAATAGGTTTATTAGGATTTAAAAAAAGCAAAAAAAAAATTTTTACAAAAAAAAAATTACTACAGAAAAAAATATGACATGTCCAGTATTTTGGACAATTGGACTTAAGTCTCTAATTATGAAACTCAAAAAAACATTGCCTCTCTAGAGAAATGCATAAATAAAGCTTACATTTCACACAAAAAAATCTTGTTTTCTTTATACGGCCTTGATTACGGCAGCGCATATAGGAATTTGTGTTATTAACACTGCATATTGGTACATGTTCATTATCAGTGGTCCTGACATCTCTTGGTGGCATCTCCGACTTCTTGCATTTTTTAGCAAGTTGACTTGTTTCTTCATCTAATGAAGAAGTTGGATCTTGAAAACCTTTTGCTTGTGCACCAAGGGCAAGAGATTTCCCGATATACAGTTTAAATTCAAGTAAATCTATGATAAAGTTTTTTTCTATCTCCACGAGCGAAGCAGTCATGGCGGTATTCAACCCACGAATTTGTAATTGCCAAGTCCACAAAATGCCAGAAAACTCTTACCGGCCATTTTTTTGTTCGCATACAAATGCGATAGTAAGATATTAGTCTCACATGTCGACTCCTCCCATAGAATGGTTGTAACTAGTGACAGAGTTCGGACATGAAACAAGAAGGTACTTATTATTTTTCTTGTCCCATCGGCGTACTTCTGTTACTGGCGCAGATATTGAAGATGTTGATGCCATTGCTACTGATCTATTGTCCATCCATTTCAGAATGGTCATTTTTTTGTCTTCTTGCACAAACTCATTAAAGAAACCACGACCATTCGAGAGGAGCTCTTTATCATTTTTATTTTGCTCCTAAGATCTCGCGGAATTCTGTTGTTCATAATTGTCCCTGTTCCCAAAATTCCTTTTGTTAGTAAATGATCTAGTAGCTTGACTGAAGTAAAATAACGATCAAAATAAATTATGTGCCCTGGCGACAAATCTTTTGAAAGCTTCTTTACAGCCGATCCACCTATTCCCAAATTTTGATCGGGAGAACTATCTGGCCAAGTTTTTGCACCTTGATAAATCATAAAATCTAAAACCAGTCCGGAAGGTGTAGCTAAAACAAAATTTTTGAGTCCTACTGGATTTGGCTTGTTTTTAACGTACTGTCGGAGAGCAGTAGTGCCTGTGAAGGGAATCATCTGCTCGTCGATGCTCAATTCTTTACTCCTTGGTAAAGTAATACACTTTTTACGAATCGCATCGATGATTTGAAACACTAAGATTGTTAACAACATGTAGAAAATTTCTTAATTTAAAAATACGGTCTCTAGGTAGCTGAGTAATGCAAGATATTTCAATTCCCTTCATAAAATACAACCGCAGCCCTGGAAGTCCAAAAATGCCCATTAAAATATGTATTTCAGTCAATATTCAATATTCTTTGGCTGTTGACTTTAGTGGTTTTTTTTCATTTGCTTGCATGGCACGAATATTACTTTGTTCTGATAAATTTTCCCAAAAATAATCTGGAAAGTATTCATAAAAATAGTTCAGGGGTGTCCAATACTCATGTCATCTTGTAACTGCCATTCCGGATCAAGGTAGACATCTTCTCGACTTTCAAAAACATTTCTTTTCCATTTTACTTCTGCGGTTTTATTTTTGTTTGCTCCTGGAGAACCTGTTCTTTTATTCTGGCTAAGGGAACATTATCGTCATCAGACTCCTCTTCAATGGTATCAGAAACCGAATCTGCGTCTGCCGGCGCCGGCTCTTCGTCTTCATTATCATTTGCCTCAATTGATTCACTGTTTTCGGCGGTGATTTCCTCATCATCATCGCTCAAGTAGAAGTCACTGTCATTTAGAATCGCTTCAAGATCTTTATCCATCAGTGGTTGCATACCACCTTAAAAAAAAGACGAAATAATAACAACAATAAAAATGTCCAAAATACTGCACAAAATCAAAAGCCGAATACTCTGTAGAGCGACGATACATTTTCTGTATGTATATTTGTTGATTTACTAAATAGCAGTCAATTTATTTGATTTTAATCAGTATTTTATCAAAAGAATCGAAAATAATTCAAATATTACCTAGTTTCTGATACGACGCCATGATTTACAACACAACACCTGTTCCGTCAAAACAAAACTGAAAAAAATCCAACGTTGCCAAATATTTTTAACCAAATATTTTTTGGCGTATGTATGCACGTTCAGTCCGCTGCACGGCGGGCTCCAAATCACGTTAAGTCGTCGTGAGCCCGTACTAATATATTTTGAAAAATGTACAGCGGGCTGGACGTGTGGACTGAAGAGGTTAATTAGGAGTATCTCATTTAGTCCTTTGAAGCCAATATATTTTTGAGTTATCATATTTTATAGAACTATTTTGGGCAACAAGAAATAAATAATTAATTGAATACTTTCCCAACACCGTTTACAGTTCAAAGTACTTACATGTAAAGTTACTACCTAAATAAATAATAGTTTAAAAAAAACTAAAAGAACACGCTTTTATTGCTAATCATACTAAAAGGTAGAAAATAATTTTTAATTACAAAGAGAGACAATAAATCATCATTAATTACCTCAAATAAAAATCACAATAAAATTTAAGTTATTAATAGAATAATTCAAATTAAAGTGAAAGAGTGCATTTTATTTTATTTTCATAACTCTTCTCTCATAGATAGTTGCCAATAGAATAATTCTTGTCATATTTAATATATCGCGTATCCCACGCTTTTTAGTTTGATTTAAATTATTCTGTTAATAATAAAATTATTAATTTTACTATGATTTTTATTTAAAGTAATTAAATATGATTGATTGTCCGACCTGCTACTACCGTAATCAAAATTCTTTGAAACTACAAATTATTTTCTAGGTTTTAGTTCTACTGGTAATAAAAGCGTGTTTTTTTTAATTTTTTTACACTAATATTTATTATCTTGTTAAAAGCATCTTATACTACCTGAATACTTTCAGGGGCGGCGGCAGCAAACTTTTTATACTCTTATTATTAAAATCGATAGAATGAATGTTACCTGAAAAAGTATACTAATTTGATAAATAGAAAATAAAATAAATTTAACGTACAATTAAGCAAAATTTTGCTGGCCGTCCGTGCAACTATAGACAGACCCATTTAAATGTCATTGATCACATACAGGGTGTTTCAGAACTATATGGAATCAAACTTCTGGGAGTTGTTCAGTGCAACAGAAGAATCCATTTGAGTATAGGAACCCATGTCCGGAAATTCGACACTACGGCCCTAAGACGCGTTAAAATTTATAAAAAACATTAATTACCTAAATAGGATCTGCTGCATTTATTTTTACCTTTATTTGTACATGATACCATAACAACAATTGTTTAAAATCAACGCTTATCAATGTCAATTCTCAATGTCATGTTTAAAATTTTTATAGCTTACAATTTTTAAATATTTATTGCTAATGGAAAACTTTACCAATCAAGAATTGACGGATATGCATTTGGCATACGGAGCGACAAACTGCAATGCACGAGCAGCATCGCGGTTGTATCATGAACGTTATCCCGAACGACATCCTGGATACAAACAGTTGACCTAAAGAAGTAAATCCTTCCAAGTTACAGAAGTTGTTACTTAAGGCTTTAAATTTAAATTAATAGCATATATAATGGTCAACGTGATGCCTAGTCGCAAATAGAGTGTAGTTAAGCCGGGTGTAATTGTGAATTATACGTTAGTAGAAAATCCTTCATCATTTTTAAAATTTTGCATTTTTTTACTTCATCCTCACTTTTTTATCAATAAAATGTTCAAACTCAACAGTCTATATAAAATTTTTCAAAAAAAATCGATTTTTAGACGTCCCTTTAACTTTACAGGAGCCCAGACTTTTAGAAACCAGTGAAAATTAAGCTCAAAGATTCCGGTACATACATACATAGATACGACCTGAGCTAATAAAAGCATGTTCAAAACAGGACAGAAAAACCTAAAATAGCCTAAATCTACAAACGCATTTAAAGTACAGCCCTCAAGTGTTTTTCAAATCTCCCACATCTTTAATATTAATATGGAATACAGGTTGGCGAATAGAAGACTATACATAGACATAATAAATGGCAACATCGCTTCTCGCTTACTTTCTAGTTTATAAGCGGCGCGACGGATTCTGATCGTCTGATTTGCTATTTTCACCACGGCACAATCAGCAGACTTCATTTTGCTGTGTGATTGTATACTGCACTGAGTCTTAAAGCGCTATTTTGATTTTTCTTTAAACTTATCATTATAACTGCTTCTGATTAAGTGGTTTTATGGAGGCAATTCGGCAGAACAAAGCAAGGATTTATTGTCAGTAAATTTTGAAAATAGATCAATTCCTTGTGCTAAAACTATTTTAAATGTCGTGTCAAATTTTGAGACATCTTTTTGCCTCCAAGAATATAAAAATTTGTCACATCAGAGCTCAAGAAGCACCTATTAAAGGTCCAGGGTCTAGGAGGTCCTAGGGGTCTAGGGGTCCAGGAGACAGAACGGCGGGAAAAATGGTTTATAATGCTTTCGTTTTAGATTCCACACGACCGAGCAGAAATGTTGGAGAGGAATTAGATATGCCCCATAAAACTGTGACGAGTATTTGGAAAAAACATGGATACAAATGATTTAAATATTCCAAAACTTCAGAGGTGTTTGCTGAAGACCGATGACAAAGAATGGAATTTTGTGAAACCCTGATGGAAAAAGCAAATGAAAATAAAAATTTCTTAAAAAATATAAGTTCTCTTTTCCATTGCATGGTAAATACAATCCTTCCATTGATCGTTACTGGTCTCAGGAAAACGAGCACAGAAGTTTGTTCCGTACTCAGTACCCTCAAAAGTTAAATGTTTGGGCTGGTATTTTGGGTGACCATACTATTGGGCCATTTTTCATTGATGGTACTTTCAAGGCCGAAAAATACCTTGAGCTGCTACAAACCCAAGTTCTTCCTGCCATTCAACTCCTCCCTGATTAGATCTGGGATTCGACTAGACCTATTTTCAATAGGATGGCTGTCCTGCTCATAATGCGGCCAGAGTAATAAAATTTTTAACAAATACTTTTCCTAACCGCCTTATTATTTGGACTGGCAATATTAAATGGCCTCCAAGATCTCCCGATTTGTCACCAAATGACTTTTATTTGGGGGGTTACCTTAAGGAGACTATTTATCAACGTCATAATAGTAGGCCATCGAATTTAAGAGAGCATTAAATGATTACAAAAACGTTGTTACCTCTTCTTTTGAACTTTTGAAAAATATTAACAATACCGGCCCTAAGAATGATCTATCAAAGACGCTTAGTTTTCCGTTATATACCTGTATCCTTTATCGCACCACGCATTTACTACGCTACCTATAATTACGTTTATCAAAGATAAATTATTTTTCCTACTGTAATGTATTTAAAAAAAAACTAAATTGATTAGAACTTACCATTGGGGTTTCATAAAAAATATTATTATGGCAAAATAGGAATATTTGTAAGTAGCTGGTTTTTTAAGGTGACTTAAAAAAGGAAGACGTAACAGTGAACAAAAAGTATTCTTTCGATAAATTTCCATGAACATATGCGGTTCGTCCAAAGTCAAATCGCGAATAGGCACAATCTAAAGGAGCAACATCAGATAACATATACAAGTTAGTATATTTTACATTTCTGCACTAATTTTATAGTTATAGGAGTGGAGTTAATAATGTTTCTGCAGCAGCGAATATTGGTCTACAAATTTTATCGAGGGCTTACTAAAAACAAAGGTTTAATAAATAAACCTTGTTGTGCAAATTGAACTCATCGTCTTTTCAGAAGAAAAACATAAAATATTTCCGCGTAACATATCAATATTTTATTTGTAAGATGGCAATTTAAGGGGCTTCATATCATTACCGTAAAACCCTATTACTTTGAACGGTCATATAACTTTGAACAAAAAGCCATAAAAACATATTATCTCTAACATCACACCTAGACAATTTATAATATCAACAAACACTGTTCGATACGTTAGACCAATCCTATACGAATACATCAGTCGGCGGAAAATCTAAAACGTAAATACCGGCGCTATAATAATGCCGAAGATAAAGAAAATCTTGAAATGGTGCTGAATATGATAAAAAATAAAAGAATTAGCCTTTGTCAGGCGAGTAAATAATACGGTCTTCCAAAAGGCACATTGTCCAATAAGTTAAACAACCGCCACACTGGAAAAATTGGAAAACCATTTGTAGTGTACCTTCCGGTAGAATTGGAAAATGCTATTGTGCAACACGTCCTACTTGTAAGTGAATGTGGTTTTCCATTTGATTATACATATTTGTCTCACTTGGTACAGCAACTAATCCTTAAGCACGGAATAGATGCTCCTCAACTGCCTGAAAATAGGTTGCCCAGTAAGAAGTGGTGTCTCAGATTTATTAGAAGACACAAAAATTATCTCACTTTAAGAATTAGTCAAAATTTGAAAAATTCTAAAGCAAGCATAACACCTGAGAAAATGACGCAATACTTTTCCAATTTAAAAGAAATAATTTTTTAAAACGGTGAGCATTTACCTCCAAATAGGATATTTAATTACGATGAGACAAATTTGTCAGATGACCCGGGGACGAAAAAATTTATTTTTCCAAGAGGCATAAAATACCCTGAACGCATCAGAGATTCATCGAAAAGTAGCATTTCCGTAATGTTCTGTGCATCTGCGATGGACGTATACTCCCACCGTACGTAGTATCGTTGATTGAATATTTGGGAAGATACGCAACCTTATGGGCTAAAACGTGACCGCAAATATGCGTGAAAAATAGATGGCGATTCTCTCCAGTATGCGCGAAAATAATTTCGTCCGTCGCTTCTCATTAGTAATCGGCCGATCATCCGAGTCGTGTGGGAGAGTTTTTGCACAGGTTCGTGTTTGCCGTATTGCAATTTGGTAGTTGTTAAAAATTTTTCTTGGATATCATAATCACAAATAGATAGATATATGTAAATGTGTTTAGTTTGTGAGACGATGGCTCCTTTAGGCAAAATTAATCAGTGTGCGTATATTAATTAAGACTTTGATTTATAACAACCTACTATGGGAATCTAAAAATCTTATTAGAAAATCTTTAAAAAAATCTAATTATAAACCTCACAGAAAATTATCTATTTTATCTACAAAAATCAATCCGAACTCTTAAAAATACTGTCTCTTCATGTCTATGAGAGCCATTTTCTCTTTTTCTTTTTTTTACTTTAAGAAAATTTTAAATCAATATATTATGTTTATGGTCTTTAGTGTTTTAAGTATTTTCAATAATTGTTTTCATGATGAAATTCATTCATGAAAAAGATAAAAATAAAGCCTAAAAAGCCTTTAAAGTTATTGAGAAACTGGTTAAAGTACGAATGGTAGCTTTCCTAATAAAAAAAATAACATATTAAATGAATGTCGAGTAATGTTTTCATTCCTGGAGAGATTATATTTGAGCTTGAAGAAGGTCACTTTGCTGCAGCGGTATTCTGCGACTTCTCTAAAGACTTTGACTGTGTCAACCATGGAAATTGCTCGATAAGCTTTCTAGATATGGGTTTAGGGGAGTTGCTCTAGAATGGTTAAAATTTTGTTTTGTTAGACAGAAAAAAGTTTGTTTGGCCAAATGGCAGTTTGTCTGAACTTTGTGTAGTAAGCAGGGTTCGTTTCTCGGTCCTATTTTATTTCTATTGTATATAAATGACCTGGCGTTTCTCCAGATAAGAGGATTCTTCACTATTTTTGCAGATGACACCACTATCTTATGGGCAGACAATAATAAAAGCACATTAACAAAAACAATTTCTAAAGATTTATTAATGATTAAACAGTGATTTGATGTTTTGTTGTCTTTAAACATAGATAAGACTAAATTGTTAAGTTTTTATGTTCAGAGCAGTTCATGATTCACAAGAAAGAATTGGAAGTGAATAATTTTAACAGATTTCTTCGAATTGTTATCGATCATAAACGTAAGTTTTATGGAGATATGTCAGGAGGCAAAAACTGGCTAGACGATGTTATGCTGTTAGAGTGGTTTTAAATGAACTGAGATTGATATCTGCAAAAACGGTCTATTTTTTTTTGTCGAAAGTTGGAGCTTACTTTCATACAAAAATACCTACAGTATAGAATAACATTTTGGAGTTGCATTAGTAAACGGCTTTTTGACTCGATGTTTGTTTTTAAAAAACGAGCCATTAAGTATATGTGTCATAAATCTCCACAGGACATGCAGACCCCTATTTAAAGATACTTTCCTTGTGTTGCTTGTTTATTGTTGAGTCTGCTTGCCTAATATATAAAAAATATAAATTGTATCTTCAAAATAATGGCTCCTTAAAACGTTATAATATCAGAAAAGAATACAATATTCCAATGCCCATCCCGAAAAGTGAACTAAGAATTCTCTTATTTACTTGAGCATAAAAATTTTTAATTATTTTCCAAATGTCATAAAAGTCTCTAGAAGTTCTCCTCGCTTTAAAAAGTTCTTAACGAAACTTCTTAAAAGCAAGTATTTTTATAGCATTAGAATTTTTTTAAGATAGTTAGGAACAGGCCAATCGTATATAATTATTTTTTAGTAAAGATGTAAAGGTTAGAATTTGTGATGTTACTCTAAAAAAATTTCAAGTCGTCTTGCTTTGAAATTGAAAATACATTTTGTGTTTATACTAGTATGTTGAACCCACTATTGTGTATTGTTTTTAAATTATGTGTTAGTAATATGTCGATTAATGTGCCTATTTTATATCATAGAAGTACCATGTCAACAAGTAGGTACCATGTATTTATGAATAAAGTATGTTTTGAATTTTTTGAAATTCGAAATTGTATTTAAAAGAGAGAGAGGTATATAATATTTAATAGGGATGATTCCAACTACTTACTAGAAATTACCTCGTTGAAAAAGTAATTCTTGTTGTAAAAGGGTTATTCAAAACTGCAAGTGGCCAACATGGAGTCGACAAGAAGAAAAAAAGTTGATTATGACTCTCTAAAGAAGGATTTAAGAGTTATTAAACGTCGTATTTAAAAGTTAAAGATGTTAACTTGTAAATGAGAGAAAGCGTTTACAACAATGTATAAATGATTTTATTTTATATTTTCAAATAACGCCAGAAAAAAATAAAAAACCATTTTGCCAAATTTCACCTTTTTCCTGAATATTAGGAAGTATTTGGCATTTTTCCAATTTTTAGATTGCATTTATTCAATCTTTGCATTTATATTGCGCAACTTTCGCCTAATTAAACCATTTATTGCTCATCCTTATTTTGGACATCCTGTATAACCGCGATGAGACCCTTCATACTGTTAAACAAAATATTTGTTTTTTTTTCTTATTAACTTTTTCTAGTTTTAAGAATTAGTAATTAAGTGTTTCCCTGTATTGCAAATTAAAGTGTGGCCTATTTTCAATATTTTATAGTGTTGTTACACCCTTATTCAAAACATTTCAACCCTTATTCAAACATTCATACATTACTTAACCACCACATTTATCTATAACTATCTTTATAGTTATTTATGCGAGATCACAGCGCATTTAAATATCGGCAATAACAAAATAAATAAAAGCGCTGTTATCATCATCGCCGTTGTCTTAAAAAAATAACAAAACGGCCGGGCGGCCAAAGATTCCCGCGACGTTAAACTGCAAATGGTCAATATAGCGCCGACAAAGAAAAACAAAGTTGATGATGGCTCTTTAAAGACAGAACGTCGTATTTTAAATTTTAAAGGTGTCATCGTATAGGCGAGAAAAAGTGGTCACAATAATTTATTTATTTAATAAATACTTTTGTCATATATTTTGAAATAACGCCAGAAAAAAATAAAATGATTTTGCCAAATTTCAGTTTTTTGCAAAATTTAGGAAGTATTTAGATTTTATTATAAAAGGACACTATATTGCTCAACTTTCCTCTAATTATTCCACCTCTATTGACGTCCTGTATAACCGTGATGCGGGGTCTTTAAACAAAATGTTTTTTTTTGTTACTAGGTATCTTTTTATAGTTTTAAGTATAGTTGTAACAACTGGTAATTGAGAATTTTCCTGTGTCGCTTAAAACTTAAAATGTGGCCTATTTTCAATTTCTATTAACATCCTCACTCACAACCCCTTACTTTACAGATGTCACTACGCTGCACATTTTTCAGATATGGAATCACATGACAAAATGGGTTACTTTTTACAAAAAATTATTGATCAAGAAGTTATATTATGATCGGTATTAAGTCTTATGAATTATTTCAATTATTCTTTATAATATTTACGTGAAACCTACTTATATCTTAAAATTTGTTCCACATATTTTTTGTATATTAGTTTTTAGTTAATTAAGTGCAACGGGCTTTTTTTTTAAAAACTTGACCCTCTTAAACACAAAATGAAGGAAACAATGTTTCTTGGAATTATAACTTGTATTAAACGTTGTTGGTAATTTTGTAAAAATAGCTTTTTATATATATTTTTGTATTAATTTTTGTCTCAAAAACATATTTTGGTAAGTAATTATTTGTTTATAAAATTTAACTTTTAAGAATTTTCAATATGCCTCCACCCTTAAGTATATCACTTATCACTTGACCACCACATAAATGACACCGTGATGTATGTTCAAAAAAAAATAATAAAAAACATAATTGGCAGCATCATCCCATATCTTAAAAAAATATCCAACACGGCCGCGTAACCGGAGATTCCAGCGTCGTTGAAAACCTGACTCAAAGAAGCCAAAAGCCAAGTCCACACAGCTAAAATAAATCGTTCCTAGATATGACGCTTCGCGGCAGCACCACACGGTGCACGAAACTGAACGGCAATCCGATAGTCGACCGGGTACACTTTTTAACACAGGATTGCGTATCTTCCCAAATATTCAATCAACGGTAGTATATAAGGCTGAAAATCTGTGGCAAACCTGGACTGAAGGAGGACCAAAAAATACTTGATATAATCGCAGTAAGAGCGGTTGGTTTGACGCAGTTATTTTTGCCTATTGGTTCCTAAATTTATTTATACCTTTTCGAAAAAACATTGAAGGGCGAGTGGTGCTCATAGGAGATAATCTCTCAAGTCATTTCTTGGAAGAGGTAATGCGAGCAGTTCAAGAAAACAATATTTCATTTTGTTGTCTTCCCAAAAATTCTACCCACATCACTCAGCCGCTAGATGTTGCCTTTTATGGGCCTTTAAAGCGAAAGTGGAGATCCATATTAGATACATGGAAACAGTCGCTAAAAAAAAGTCGCAAGTGTTACCAAAAGAAATATTTCCTCGATTATTGAAATCGTTATGTGATGCTGTTGCACCAGATTGCAAGTCCGATAACTTCGTATCCGGATTCAAGAAATGCAGGATTTATCCATGGAACTCTGAGGAAGTATTAGGTCGGTTTCCGAAAGAGCCCAATAAAAAAATAATGATCCTAGTAGTTCTCAGGTGATTTCGGATGTCGTTTTAAATATGTTAATGAACATGAGATACAGAGAAAGAAATAACAATGCCCCTGCCAGAAAAAGGTCTAAAATAGACGTAGCTCCTGGAAAAAGTATCGCCTTTGAAGATCTCACCCCACAGAATAACATCCCATCAACCAGCAAGGGAGCTGCCAGAAAAACTTTGGAAAACAAAAAGCAAGCTTTAAAAAATTATAACTGATCATCAGTCTCGTCAGAAGAAAGCGACAGCAGCGATTTTAACAATATTGTGTATATGGACTCGTCGGAAGAAGAAGATCTTATTACCATTGTCCAAAAGGAACAAGAAACCTTGTGCTTAAGCAGCTCTGAAGAAAGTGCTTCTTTAGCTTCTGTTTCACCGAAGTCCCCTGGGCAGACATCAAAGGTTTGCGCTCCATTAGAGACTTGTCTTCAACGATATGGGCAAAAACCCTCAACTTTTATTTTCCCTTAAGTGGAAGACATATCTTCTATTGATTGTAGCCAAATAAGATGCACATTAAGAAATCCTACAGAGTTTAGGGGGCATTTTATTTTCAATGAAGATTTAGGAAATATTTAATAGGTATTACTATTTTTATTACCTTTTTGGATATAAATTTATTACTACTATAATTTTTCTTACAGGTCCTATCATACAGGTCCTTTCACTTCTGATCTCAACCTGCCCTCTGCCGAAAAAAGAAAATTTGTTTGAAAATTAATTAAACATAAACATAACATTAAAAAATTATTGTTATGTTTATGTTTAATTAATACCTAATCTTTTCTATCTTTAGGTAATATCTAACCTATGCACCTTTTATTTGTTCATTTGCGTTTTGTTAAACAATTCGTTTATTTGTTTATTTCAATAAATATCTATTAATAATTTTATGAGTGTTTAATTTCATTGCAAGTTTTTTTTATGTAGATACACAAAATATTAACACATAATATATGCTTTTTTTTGTTCAATGAAACATTTACGGCGCAATAAATTGAACATTAAAGTGATTTTAAAGCTTCGTTCAAAGTTATGTCTCTGTACCGATAACATTGAACACCCATTTAAAAAAAAAAAGAGTGTTACTTTTCTAAATGTAAACATTTTGTTCTATATATTTAAAGGTATTGTTGGTCCCCCCAATGTGCTTACACTACTATTTCTCTATTGTATATTCTTAAGAATCTGCAAAAGACGAAAGCCGAAAAGTGTTCAATGTTATGGGGTTTTACGGTACTAATTATGTTGCTTAACCCTAATCAACCCTGGGAAGATAGGGAACACTATGTGAAAGAAACTGAAAGCTAAGCCTGTAAGTGAACGTATCCCATATAGCACGGGACATATTTAAGATATTTATTAAAGTATCGTTAATAAGTCCAATATATTATATCTTGAAGATATCTGTTTAATACCTTTTGGTATAGACATTATTATATTTAATAAATATACATTTTTTTATAGCAATTTTATTAAGAAAAGTCGTATAAAGATGTTTTTAATTTGTTTATCATTTGCTCATCAATGATGTAATTTTTAACCGGTATCTTGATGCTTATTGATTAAAAAGAGAACGAGGCAAATCTCCCAATTAGATAAATACAATTCTGCTGTTCGGTATGTAGAAGCAGAATTTTCATCTTAACCTCAAACTTGACCTAACCTAACCCGTGTTTTTTTTTTTATTTCTTTTGCTTTCGCGTGCTGCGATTATTTAGAGTGTTGTGTTTGTGGTTTACTACAAGTTATTCGACATTTATTGATATTTAAGTGTATAGATATTAGCGTGTTTTTGTCACTTAACTTTATCCAGCTTGGACGACAATTTTTGTGGATTGTGGACTCTAAATGTGCAAGTAATTTGCAGAAATATTACATGCGGGTTAGTAAAGACAATTCTTGCTCTAATTCTAAGCTCTGTGAAGGTGGTTTATAGAAAATTGGTGAAATGAGTGTTCAACATTTGGGGGAAAGTAGCTTTTAATTTAACCTCAAATTTAATTGATTTAAATTTTAATATGTCTGAAAATAATACAGCCGTCCAATCTTCAGGTTAAAACAAACAAATAAATTTCAACAGTGTTTGGAAAATGCTACAAAAGTTTTCATATTTTGATTGAGTCAACTTTATATAAATTATTTATTTTTTAGGTAACTAAAATTGTTAAAGTAGGAGACTGGAAACCCTATTACTGTATATAGAGAGTAGCTAAACTCATAATTTCAAAAGAGCAAGATCTAAAATATAGTTGGATAGGAAGAAAGGAAAAATTTGCTGTTGTGAATATTAATACGATATCAATATGTACTTTGTGTAATTTTTGTATATCTGTTGTTTTTTTTTTACTAAAAAAATAATTTTAAGATTTTTATGTCTAATTACAAGCTTAGAACATTGAAAGGCTAGAATTAGTAAACAACAACTTTGTTTGAGTCCAACATGTGCACAGGGGCAAGAGGGGTGTTTTATTTACAAACATATGTGTCGATTCTCTGTTGTCAAGTCGACACAAATTTCCAACGGAGGAAATTTTTAGCTATATTTTAACAAACATTATAACGTTAATTTAACTTATTTCTGTTATATTTTATAGGAAAATTTAAAATAAAAAGTATAAATACTACAATTAACCTATTTTAAGAATAAATATAATATCCTTAAGCAAAAAAAAAACAAAATTATTAACATTCTTATCCCTAAAACTGCTTCTAAAAAATTTGAAGCGACAACACCGGAGCTTAAGCGCCTAAACCATACGCGTTGTGTCATCTGTCAAACGGCTTTTTGTTTATATTCGGGATTCGTGTATTTTCTTTAATTTTTGGTTTAAAAAGGAAAAAAGGCCACGTTTTAGTGTTTTTTTAAATTGCTAGGATGGCAAAAACTTGTGTCGTTTGTGCCGCATCATGATAAAAACGTGATTCAAGCCGATCTTTTCACAAGTAAGTACCGATACTTTCATAACATCACATCATGGGGTAACCATCATCATAAACGTAGAATAGGGGATCTTATAGATATAAACCTAATAAAAATTTGAATGTGAAAGTGTGCGTAAAATACCAACATATTTATATTTTTAAATCTAAATATTTTTTTGAACATATTCATCTATTAATAGGCTATAAAAGATATAAAACTAGAATTTTGTCCCTGGTTTTATTACAGGATTTTATGTTTTTTTTGTTGTTTTGGCAGAAAAAATTCATAATACCTATGTACCTATCTATATATAGTTTGATATCTATGTATAAAGTTAATTTTGTCTTTCTTTAAAATTTGTTCCATAATTTTTTTTTGTTTTACCTTATTGCAACTTACTTACCACATATTAATTTATTACTGTAATTTTTTTCTGCTTTTTGATTAAATATCAAATACTTATTATAGATTGCCCAATGATTATGCCCAAAGGGAACAATGGGTTTCATTAATGGAAATCAACACATTTAAAAAGAACATATTTGTTTGTTCAGATCACATCCTTAGAAGTGATATAAGGGAGATAATATTATCAGTAGCCAGACTTTATTAAAAAAATCAGCTCTACCTCAAAGGTAATTTTTTTAAATATATTTTTCTAGTATATTTATAGGTATGAGTATATTTTACCTTAGAATTATTGATAAAGGTTTGCATGCTTTTATTTACTACATTATGTAAGCTAAAAAAACAACCTTTTAAAACTTGTGCTTGGGCTATGTTGTAAAACATACAGCTTCTTCACAAAAAGTATTAGTGTTACTCATATAAGATTTATTTATACCTAATACTTATTAAATTAGGTATGTGTGTAAAACTATTTTTTTACTAGGATTTCTGATGCACTGGTTAAAAACACAGCAGCCAATAATTCAGTTAATTTACCAAGTGAATTACCCTTCAAAGCTACAGGGGTAGCTTTCCTGAAGAGTGCAAAAACTTCTTTAGCTTTCAAAATGGTATATAGTACAAACAGTGAAGCTAATATAGACACGTATGGATAATTAAAATAGATTAATATTCTTGATACACCAAATTTTGTATAATTACAGATCTGATCATTGATCATCAACAATAACTGCATCTGAGAATTATAGTTCTACAGTAACCGTGGAGTCTAGGTCAACAATTACTATTTCTCATCCAAGCCGTTTTTGTTTAACTGCTACACATTCCCTGACTCTGCCAAGGAAAAGGTAAAAATACACTCAAAATAGACTACTAGTTTTATGCCATGTATCATCCTATTCTATATATCTTATTTAAAAGTGATATGGTATTTTATTGTATTATATTTGTTTAATTAAATGCAATTAATCAAATGTATGACATTACAAAGATTCTCTATAATAACATACATTTTATTGATCAATTGGATTATCATAATACATTTTTTTAATTTTTTCTTTTTAATTTTGGTAATACTATATTTTTATGTATATTATTCTAGGGTAAAATCAAAATGATATCCTGAGGACCTAAGCACTGATGATTCCACCGTTTCAAGAGCTTAATCACTTGTCACCAGATTATGGAAAAAAAATAAAGAACAAAAAATTAAAATTCGAAGATTGCAACAAGCAAATTTGCGCCAAAGAAATTAAATTAGATGTCTCAAGTCATTATTAAAATACTTACATGAAATAATAACATGATTTTATGGAAAAGCCCAACATACTACATATTTTATTTGACTTGTAAAAGCACTTGTTTGTATATTACTACTAATAAACTCTCTAATCTAATCTATTGTACATAGTCTTTATTCTTAGCTTTGTTTTTTAGTATAAATTAATATGATATAATATTTGGTATTAGGTATTATATAGGTCACTATTAAATGTCTCAAAACCATTATACAGGCTAAATACTCATAATAAAAATCTTATAACCTACAAAAAACCTGCAACTCCTTCACTATTTGAACATCCTTGTAGTTTTAACTTTTTCCGCTGAAGCAATACTGTCCCTTTGAAAAAGTCAGCAGCATAGAAGTATATATTATGTGATGTAAGTAAGTGATGTAAAACTGAGTTTTGTCCAATATAACAATAACAATAAAATTTTGCAAAATGTTAAAAATTTGTGTCTTAAAACATGATTTATTAAGAAATCTATAATATTATATTAATAAAATATTTAATTTCCATAAAAATGCTTTGACAAAAATGCTGCCTTTCATTAGGACCTTCCTCTAATGAAGTCCATTAAAAAAAAAACACATAAATAGCTCATAAATGGTAATATTACTTATACTCAAACTCTTTAATTATTAATTAATAAAAATTTATCAGGTAAATATTTGTTGACGACGTCACTGGTGCTTGTATCTGTGATATAAACAATGCGATCGAGCGGCGTTGCAATGCCATTACCGTTTTCTCGTTTCTTCGTACTTTATTTTCATTTACTTAACTTATATTGACTTCGATATAGAGTATCTTATCAAATTTATTTTTAAAAAATGCTGGATATTTTATTAAAGGGGAGCAGTAGTATTGTTTTGTGCCTTCGGAAACAACTGAAAATTTTGATGATATTATAAAGTGATTTTTGCCATTTCTCTATAAGCACTTGACATCATTGCATCAGAGATGTTGCAAGCAAACAAACCTGCCCATAGTTCCACGGCATGCTACTTCTAGCCTTTCAATGTTCTAAGATTACGAGACAGTTTTACCACTAACCAAAACTTTTTATTATTAATCTCGACGTGTTTCGCTAACGATGTTAGCACCTTTGAGAGAAGATTAAAACTATACTAAAACTACTTACAAATCTCCTTATACAGTGTGGCCCAAATTTGCTGTACATGCATGGATATCTTGTAAACTATAAGAGATAGAAAATTGGTTAAATAAGGAAAGTTGTAGGGCATTTAGTTACCAATCAAGGGCCATTTTCAGAACGATTTTACCTTTTTCCGATTTTGAAATATTTGGAAAAAATCAATAAATTGCATTTTTGAAAAAGGGCCCTATTTTTTTTATTTCAACGTATTTTTAAAATCTGTAAAAACATCATTATTTTTTGCTAAATTAAAAAGATCTTTTTTGTCCCTTTAAAATGATGTATAATACTTTTTGAATTGAATATTTTATGTTTATGTCAAAAAATTAAATAGTTTATTTTTCGCTGACTTGGCCGTGGTTTTTATTGGCATTTTGTCGTACACACAAATATTATTAACTTACCAACTTGCTAACTTATACTTTAACGTAATTTCTAAATAAAATAATTAACTAGTTGTAACAATAATATTAAATGAAACTATTCAAAATGACGGCCTTATTTGTTAAAACATTTTTCACATTTTAAAGAAATGTGAAAAACACTTTTAGTTACCTTGCGCAGGATGTTTTTATTTATATTATTTAAGACAGTTTGAACCCTGTCCTCTAGTTGTTGAAGAGGCGCAGGATTCATTGATTCGCTTGATTCATTGATTTTGCAGGTTCAAACTCGTAAACTTCATTTGTAACATATCCCCAAAAATAAAAATCCAGGGGTGTAATATCTGGAGACCTAGCTGACCAATTTACAGTACCGCGGTTCGCAATAAGTTTATTATTAAATGCTTGCGTTAACAAGTTTTGAACGTCCCGAGTATTATGTGCGGGACACCCGTCTTGTTGAAACCACACTCTACTCCGTATTTGTTCTTCAGGTATTATAACTCTCACCGCAGGTAATATCTGCTCTTCCAAAAGATTTAAATATCTTTGACCTGTCAATATGTGGTGATAAATAAAGGGCCCAATAAGGTGATTATAGCATATTACTTGAAAATAATTTTGTGGAGTGGGTAATTAACTTACCATACATACCACACCATACATTAAATCCAAATCTTACTTGTAGCCTACGTTCAGCCACTTCATGAGGATTTTCAGTAGCCCAAAAATGACGATTATGCCTATTGAATACTCCGCAGTTGCTAAAAACCGTCTCGTCAGTCCAAATAATTTTCCTGCTGAAATTGGGTATTTCTCTTATTTTTCGTATTTATCTTATCGTCTTGGGTAGTCTGTATCCCTTAAACCTTGAACAATAGTAGGCTTTTATGGACGATATATTTTTTAAGGACTCTGAATGGTAGTCCCTGGTATATTCATATCAGTTACAGCTTTTCGAGTCGATGTTTTCGGGTTCGCATTAGAATGGTCTAAAATGTTTTTATCGCGAGCTTCATTGTCCCTTTGATAATTTTCTGGTGTTGATATTTCAAAACTTCCATAAGTTCTAAGGTTCATGACAAGCATAGCGAATAGTCTTCGACCTGGCAGTTGTCTCTCAGTTCCAAATATCTGGCGTATGCAACATTTGCATTCCTATATCATGTAATATAACATTCCAATATGTCAAATTTTTCTTCACTGGTATATCGCATGGCGATTTTTGGAAATTACTATTTTAAACAAAACTCACTCAAAACAAACGAAAAGAACTAGATACGAAAAAACTATTTAACACTAACAAAAACAAGAACATGAAATGAACAAGGTAAGAACTACTAAACAAGATAAAAAGTTAAATCAAATATTTTACAGATTTTAAAAATACGTTGAAATAAAAAAAATACAGCCCCTTTTCAAAAAAGCAACTTTCTGATTTTGTCCAAATATTTCAAAATCGGAAAAAGATAAAATCGTTTTGAAAGCGGCACTTAATTGGTAACTACGAGTAAATGCCCTACAACTTTCCCCATTTAACCAATTTTCTATCTCTTATAGTTTCCAAGATACCCATAGATGTACACCCAATTTGGGCCACACTGTATACTAATGATGTAAATAATAATGAAAAAGCAATGAAGCATGGCCAAACAAATCTTAAACACTAACTAAAATATATAATTGACTATAAGGGATCGGACCTTTATCCCTGTTAAAAATGTTTTTTTGATTTTTGAATAGTGCTAAACTTTCGCGTGCATCTAATTTTCTATTGTTATTAACTGGTTTAAGTAATTTTAAGTTGTCTATCCCTACAAAGTGACCAGTATTTAAAACATGTTCAGCCTTGACTTTTCAACTCTTCGATATTTCACATGAGCTACATGTTCTTTAAATCGGACATTAATTGATCTTCTGGTTTGTCCTATGTACTTATTATCACAATCGTTGAAATTAATCTCATAGATCCCAAACTTTTCATTAGTCTTTATTTTATCTTTTGAGTTTCCTAAAAGATTTCGTAACTTGGCCGAACTTTGATAGACCATTCTTAGACCTAAGTCTTTGAAAAGTCTATCAAAGCCTCTCGTCAAGATAGGATCGTATGGTATTGCAACAAAAGTTTGCTTAATTTCATCTTTTTGAAATGTGGTAGAGTTTTTAAGACCTATGTCTTCTAATCAGCTTATTAATAATCTTATCGTTATAACCATTGACCCTAGCAATTGTTTTAATTGTTGCTTTTTCTTTATTAAATCTGTTGTACTTAGAGGGAATGAGACCCAACGATGTACCAAGAAATGCATGCTAGCCATTTTATGTTGAAAACAATAGTAAAAGTCACTAGTTATGTATCTAAAAGTATTTGTTTCCAACCATAGGACTATTAAACAATGTGTAAATATTTTAGTGTTTTATTTAAATGCTAATTTAATTTTATTATGAATGTTAAATTTTTACATATGGATAGCCTTAATAAAGCTATAAAAAAGGCATCTTAAAGATGTTTTGTAACATCTGTACCTCTCTAAGATAGCTTTAAGTCTTCTTTCCGGGAATACCCGGCATCTTAGAGACGTCTCATATGTTCTGAATAACATATCTTTTAGACTTCTTTAAGATATCATTATGATATATGGGATAGCTATAAAAACCGATAGTAAGACCCATGTTGACATACTCTTTAATTGCTGTGAGTCCAGTGCAGGTGCAATGAGGCAGGGTTCGATAGCTAGCATCTGTGCTTCCAGGAAAATAAGTCTGACAGTAGTAATGGAGGTGCTCTTGGATTTACCACCAATCCGCATTTTTATCTAAGTCGCCCAATATCTAAGGCTCGATTTATAGGAAGACAAGAAACAACCAGTGGAAAACAAAGGATGATTCAGAGATCTGAATTCAATATGGCAAAATGGTCTTGTATATTGATGGCTTAATGACAATAAGGTTCAAATGGTGCATTTACGATGACACGGTGATAAGCCAAGAACAAAAATTAAAAACTGTTATTTAACCTCTGTAGCCAAGCTGTTTTTGAAAGAATTAGGGAAACCCTAGAGAATGAGTTAGTGGGAATAACTAACTAATAAATGCTGAAGTAATTAATAATATAAGGTATGCTGATGACATCATCTTATTAACAAGCAATCTTAACAGCACACAACACCTATTAGGAAATTAAATCATCGATCTAAAGAATACGGACTAAAAATAAACTTAAAGAAAACCAAGTTAAAACCCATATGGACTAACCATAAGCATTAAAAATGTGGTGCACCGTAGGATGTAGCGTATTTCCTGGATCAATAAAATTACTAAGGCCAACCTACTAAACTGAACCAGATGCAGAAGGAGTGCTAAATCATAAACAATAAAAAAAAGAAAGGTTCAATATCTGGGTCATATAATGAAAGGACAGAAATAGTCATTGGAAGGAGCATTGGAAGACGTCGGATCTCCTGGATAAGGATTATAAGATAATGGTTTAAATGTAGTAATGCTCAACTGTTCAGAACTGCATTAACAAGGTCTGGATTAATATATCCGGACTGTGATGATAGCAAACCTCCGATAGGAGATGCACCACTAGAAAAAGATTTAATAATACTCGTACCTTAGCGATAAGAATGCATAAAATATTAATAAGGCCAGGCTAGTTTGTCTCGATTTTAGCATTTCTAAGTACCTCTTAGTAGTAAGTAAATATGGCAAATCCGAAATAAAAAAAACACAATCTTTAGCAATTGTAAGTATATTAAAAAAATATTATATATTAACTAGTAGTAATAATAGTAACAGAGGGGAAATCTTGCTCTACTAGAAATTATGAGATCCCAAAATGTCTCCTCTCAATAAATCCAATAATCCTTTTTCGCACTCATAAGAAGACAACCTGTTTCTTTTGCCACAAATGGGAGCACACGAACTTACACCACTCCTTAAAGGTACAGATACTAGTTGAGTACTACGCTGATCTGTAATTAGGTACTCCAATTAGATTCTTAGATCTAGAGGGGTCTGATAACATACCTTTTATTTATCTACATTTGCGGTCCCTTATTGAATTTTTCTTAATTTTATTACATTCGTCTAGAATGTAAGAAATTTGCCTCTTATTTATTTTGAAGAAGGGTTCAAGCTCTCTCGGTTAAAGAGTTGATGTAAATTCAACAAACTCATCTGCTTTTTCGTTTCCACTCTGCTGTGCTCTAGAATTCAGCACAAGCAATCTGATTTCCTTCAGTGTTATTGACTCAGCCATTATGTACTTTCTACCATCTTTAAACTAATTCTTCATCCTCAGATGACCGTAAAGGCTTCTTAGTTATAGGAGTAATGAATTCTTTCGCTTTTAGGGCCCCTTAAAATCAATATTCGATACTTTGGTTATAACAGTGCATAGATCCATTTTTTTAGAATACCTTCGTTTACTGCTTCTTGCATTTGATATACATCTCTTTATAACAAACCTATACAGAGTAGCTTCAAGAGTAACCCAAGCCGTCCAGTAAGGTTTTCGACTCGAATGTGAAAGTGTAAAAGAATTCTTGAAACCGTACATTTTTGTTTCAAAGACGACTTATTTACACATAAATTCATATTTATGTGTAAATATTAATTATTGATTGTTTTTTTGTGATCGAATTAAAAATATAAAGTTATTTATCGGTATTACGCCTACCTAATGGTTTTAAGCAAAAAAAGAAACTAAAACATTATATAAAATGTAGGCATTCCACTCTTCAAATTGCAAAAAAATTAAGATAAAGAATGCAGGAGGTGACAGACACTTAAATAAATTCAATGAGGTATCACGCATTTTAATACCGATCAGAACAAAGAAATGGAAATCTCGATTTCTCTTAAAGTCGATGGAATGTTGTATGAACTGAATACAAAATTAAGTAATGATGAGGCGTTAAATATATTTTAAGGCTAGGAATGCCGTGTTTAATTTAAATATATCAATCAATTCTATTTACACAATTTTCTATTTCTAATAAAACAGAGAGCTTTATATTTCTTAAAAATAGAGTCAACACCATGGACTATCATAAAATAATGTTACGGTATAACTTATTTGGTATATTAAAGCCTAATTTTCCTTGCTTTAATTTTAATTTTAGAATTACGTTTTCGTTGGTGTCTCTAACTGTTATTAAGTATAAAATAAAAACCAGAACTATTCTACACCCAGAACTATACTAGAGGTGTGTGTGACGTTCGGTCATGTGTGAAGCGCATTAGATCTCTCTCAATATCAACAATGGGCTGGCTGAAGATTCCTTGGCTTTGATTGATTCAAGCTGCTTCCAGGAATCCTATTTTTTCCAACATAACTCCTTGTGCAAAATCTTTGCTTCTGTCCAATGTATGTTATAGCCATATGTTCTTTTGTCTTGACTTTCATTGGTCACTTTGTCTCGGGGGATTTGGTATATGCAATTCTTGGTGTCCAGTAGGCATTTTAGTTTGGTCTTTGATACTAAACCTCGTATGGTTATTTTCGAAGTAAAGGCAATGTTGATGTTAAATTTTTTGAGAATTCTCCCGATTTTACTTGATTCACGCAATCGTTAAAAATCCTACAGGATCCTTCAGTTGTTGTGGCTTTTTCTTTACCACTTCATCGTGAACTTGATGCTTGGCATAATATTATTGATGCGCTCCAGAAACTCTGCTTAGCTCTATATCGCTTTTAGGACGCCCATAGGGTGTCCTTCGTCCTGCTCGTAAAACCTATCTTTGAATTCAAAGTACGAGTCATGAAGATAAACTTCTAAAGGGTCCATCACTCTCTTCTGTGGAAATCCAGTGCGTGCTGCGTCCTGTCTGAGTCTGGCACTTTTGTATAAAGACTTTCAACATCAAAGCATACTAGCTTATCCGTAGGTCTAACGTCAGTAGCCTGAAGGAGTTCGGCGAAATGAGCTCAAAGGAATCACACACCTCTACATACACCTATAATATAAAGGCTCTCTGGAGCACATTAAATAAATTAGATATCGGTCATAAAAAAAAACGGTCAGGATATTTGAAATAAATTTAAAGATACCGATAAAATTAATGATTTTTTTAATAATTCAGCCCCTGAACATAACCCTAACAATGAACTTTTAATTTACTTTAATAGTAACATGTTTAATGGTCTTACTGAAGAGATTGATTTTGCACTATTGGATGAAAACAATATCAAAACTGCCGGAACGGATATCTTCGAAAATGTTAAAAATGTGCCTACCATTCTGTAGAAAAGTGCTAACGAATATAACTTGCCTCTAACTTTCAGGTCTTGACAGTCTCTGATCTGCTGTTGTAATACCTATCCCGAAAAAACCCAATATAATCAAGCTCGCCTAATCTAAACTAAGATAGTAGCGGATTAGGATATATATTGATGGTGCCTAAAAGGTTCAACGTAGCTAGTGGAAGGTACCATAGGGATTAATTTTGAGAGCTGTGCTGTTTACATTGTTCACAGCTGACTTGTCACTCTTTATCATCTGTATGCCGGCAACAAATCTACTCTGTCCAATTCTACTCTGCACTCGCAAGGCAAAACACCGCCATATTTGCCAAGGGTGAATTCATCGATGGGAAAAATTTCGTTTCCCAAACGAATTATAAATAAAATTCATAAAAGCGTAGACACCAACAAAGCTTCTGGACCCGATGGAATTCCAGCCCTAATACTAAAACGTTGTGCAGACGAATTGACTCCTCCCTTATGTAGATTGTTCACGGCATCGTATAAGCAGGGCCAATTTTCAACAAGCTGGAAAACTGCTCGAGTGCAAGCTGTACCCAAAAAGGGTAAGAAGACGATGTCCTCCAATTACCGCCCGATTGCACTAGTTCCAGTAATATGGAAGATTATGGAGAAAGCAGTTAACCAACAACTGTTAAGATATCTGGAATCATCTGGACTAATCAGCGATCATCAATACGGCTTCTGAAAGCTTAGATCCACCGGCGATCTTCTGGCTTACGTCACACACTTGTGGACGGAGGCCATGGAGAAGCACGGCGAGTCCCGCTCAGTCGCTTTTGACATTTTCAAGGCATTTGACAGAGTGTGGCATGAGGGACTACTAACCAAGCTCTCCTCAATCGGCATGCAAAACTCATTATTGAATTGGATCAAAAGTTTTCTTGAACAACGAACAATCCAAGTAGCCGTCGATGGATACCTCTTCGACAAATTTAACATTAACGCTGGAGTCCCTCAAGGATGCATTCTATCCCCCACCCTTTTTTTGATATATATCAACGATTTGCTAGGAACCACTGTCAATCCAATCTACAGGTTTGCGGATGATAGCACACTTATTTCCACATTTAAGTCCGCCAAACCAACGACAGCCGCAAGTTCTTAGAATCTTAGGCAGCAACAAGTAGCTTCAACCAACAACGATATTAGAGCAATCTTGGAGTGGGGCGGTAACAATCTGGTAAATTTTAACGCTAAAAAAACGCAGGCTGCAGTATTTACGATGAAGACCTTGGTAGCTCGGAGCTGGTAATGGCAGGGAAAACATTGACAATGGAATCATCTTTACATCTTCTAAGAGTCGAGGTCACCAACAGTGTGTCCTGGCATGACCACGTTGCCGAGGTCGCCAGGGCGGCTTCCAAAAAACTCGGAGTGCTTTTCAAAACGAGAAAACTGTATACACCAGAACAGCTGCTGACTCTTTATAAGGCTCAAATACGCCCTTCCCTTGAGTATTGCTCACATGTCTGGAGCTCTGCACCCAAGCATAGTTTTTATTATTTATTCTACCGTTATTATTACGGTAAGTGCTCCTCTGAGCTGGCAGGCCTGATTCCACCCAGGGCTGTTCCGGCAAGAAGGACGCGTCTAGCAGTTGCGGCTCATCAACATCGAGTCCAGCTGCCTACCCCAAGGACGTCGCTGTATCGAGACTCATTCATCTGGAGAACATCTTCTTTGTGGAACGGCCTTCCACCTCACATATTTCCCGACGCATACAACCTATAGCAATTCAAGATAAATACCCACAAAATCTTCGCGCAAGCACCACTCCAAGAGTGACATAGGACTTTCCTCTTGTGCTTGTGTTTACCATAAAAAAAAAAACAAAGTAAGATTAGTACTACTAATAGGTTGTTTTTGGAAAAAACTCTAGTTCCTTTTAAAAATCTTGGACTTTTTGCTTATATTCGGCATGTCTGAAGAGATGGGACCACATTACTCTTTTATTTCAAGAGAATGATTGGGTCAAAATTGAACCACAAAGAAATATGCATCTTAGGTTTTTCTGACACTGTATAATACACTCTCATACGCCCCCTTATCTATTTAATCAATTACTTTTTGCTGACACCATTTCTGACCGAAGCTGAAGTACTTAACTTACTTAGGGGTACCTCGTACTGCCTCTTCATTCAAGTACTCATTTACCAACTTTTCTAGTTTAGAACTCCCTACGTAATAACATTGCGGATATTTCAAATTACAGATCTTTAAAAAAAAATTAGTATTTTTTGTTATATTTTTTATTAAGTCGAATTTGTGTTGTTGGTTAAGATGTAATGTTTCACTCTCTTTCCTTTTGCTATATCACATATAGGTTTGTATATCAGTAATTTCAGGTTGGGCCTAAGTAGCCTGTGGCTGAACGTCCCCTTAATAAAGACTTTGAATTTCAATTTGAATATTTGCCGTCTAATATTAATTTAAATGATACGTTGCTGATTTTGCTAATGCGCAAAAATTAAATCTTAAGAAATTCAATGTAATGACATTTGAAATAAACTTACACCTCTAATATTTAATTTAATTAAACCTTAATTAATATTAATTTGACACGGGTTGATTTTTTTAGAGACTCGGTTATATGTATTGACCTTTAACTTTCGGTTAAAATACATATTTAAAATATAATCTCCGAAGCCTCTAAATCATAAGATCATAATTCAAGACATTTCAGAAACTTAGACGTAGTAAAAACATTATATTCCTCTTATGTACACTCAAAGTTAAAATATGCTGCAGTGGTTTACTCACCAAGCTTAAAACAAATACAAAGAGAATTTGTAAAATATTTATGGTTCAAATGTGATCTGAATCAATCAAAGATTTAATATTTGCAGTTTCAAAAACCATAGAAAATACTTTGCTCTTATGATATAGTCATTCAATGTAATTCATATTATTGATTTTCCAGAACTGTAATCAAATTTACATTTTGTTGTACCTCGTCTCAATAATAGGCATCATATTTTATTTAAGTTTCCAATTCCAAAAAACCAACCTACTTAAAATTTCATCACTTTACAATCTTTGTAATGTTTGCATCGGTGAAACGGAGGTTCATATTTTTAATATTATGTACTATATTGAGTTGCGTTGAATCGTATATTCTTGTACTATACGCTCTTTCTTTTGGTATTTAGATCTGAGATGGCTGTAGAGCATAGATTTCCTATTTGTTTTGTATAGTATTGAGAATTTATATTCTTTTTCTTTCTTTGTGTAAAATATCCTAAGGTAATTTAATAAACGTATATTTTATAAACACCCTGTATTCGTTTATAAGTGTCTCAACCGCCCGAGAATTATCTGACATCCTTGAAAATATATACCCTAAACATAAATAATAATAATAAGCAGAGATTGCGAGAGACCCAAAAAAGAAAAGAGGCAGTAAGTGCTAGCACATCGCCTTATAAAGAACCTTGTATATAGAGTGGTCATGGTTGACCAGGTGTGGTGGTGTTTGTCCACTAGGTGGATATTAGAATGGTTATGATTGTTTTGTGCATAGGTTAATCATGTTGACATGCGAGTAATATTTTATATTGTTGTTGTATAAGTCCATGGCTAGAGTTTTATGGTATACCAGAGTTTGTCGCTGTTTAGCGAGGTATTACTAGGTTGTGGTCGATTGTGTAGTAATCGACAGGGATGCCCTCTGAGCGCGCAGTTCCTTCGAGTTGGTCTTGTGAGTTATAGAGGGCCCTCACTTGTCTTCTCGATTGACACATTTGGATTCTAAGATCTCGGTATATGTTATCTTAGTTTCCGAGTGTTGAGATGCTTACTGCCTAGCGGCAGTGGATAGTGGCGCAGCTTCGTTTAGTGGCGCCGGGCATTAGAGCCCAGTCGCGCTCATGCCATTTCTGAAGAGGGGGAGAGGGGCAAAAAAATAAAAACTCGATAATTTTTTAACAAAATATTATATTAATATAAACCTTTCTGCCATCTACCCATTATGAAAACTCTCTTTTTCGACATTTGCTTTCTGCAAAGAGATCTATTTAACACTTAAGATTCAAACCTTGAGCTCTTTAATTTTCGATGCTCAAAAGAGCCAAGTTACTAAGTCACGATTGCGACATAGTACTTTTTAAATAATTTTTTATTATTATTGAGTTCGAAAAAGATCTCTCTGCTGAAGCAGTAGTCACTGATGGAATTGTTAAAAATAATAAAAACGCTGCATATAAATTTTTAAAACTAGCCATGGCAGTATGATGATCACATATCAAAAGTTTGGTGACATCTTTCACTTTACTACATTTAAAAATTTCAGTTCGAAAAGTAGACATAAAGTTTAGTGTTCTGACCCCAATATCATATTATAAATCATCATTATATTATTCAAATAACAATACCGCCCTTTTCCTAAGTTCATCATCACTTAACTCAAAAAGAAATTTTGGGAATAGAAAGTTAAATTTTGAAGAAACATTGTGAAAACCTGATAATCGAAACTTTTTTTGCTCGTTTTTCTAAAAACTCAGTGTTTACGCCCCAGCTATCTGCTAAAATTATTGCTTCACTTTTAAGTTCATCAAAATTTTCTCTACAGTTTATCATTTCTGTATAGGCACTTTCTAAATAAGCTGTAGCCTCCATCATATCACAATCTTCGGATTGTAAGTATTGTGAGGCAATATTTAGACTTTGCAATATTTTTGAAAATAGCACAATAAGTAAAATAAAATCAAATTTTTCGATATATTTTTTTAGACCTGCTGCTTCGCTTCTTTCACTCGGTTTACCTCTTAAAATTATATTTGTCAAAGCATGCAAAACTTCTTTGTAATTAGCCCTTAAGGCAACCAAAGCATCGTACCTCGAAGCCCAACGAGTAGGAGCTAGTTTTTTTAATGTGATGCTTCTAACAGGAGACTGTTTTCAGTCTCACCGTTTTATACTGCTTGAAAAAAATACATACAAAGCACCCACATGATCGAAGAAATTAAAAACTTCGGATACTCCGTTAACAGCATCATTGATAACCAAATTTAAATTATGGGCTGCGCAATGCACATAGCGAGCATTATTTTCCATATCAATTATTTTTGCTTGCAAACCATTGTAGCATCCACTCATTACACTAGCGCCATCATACCCCTGACCACGACATTTGGAAATCTCGATATTTTTCTTCGTAAACACATCGTTCACAAACTGTAATAATCCTGTGGCAGTATTCAGTTTTTGCTGTTCCTGAATCAGTAACAGCAAAAAATCCTGTAAAAATCTCCTTAATCTGAATATCTTTTGACATTTGACTGTTTTTATTTGATAATTTTAACAATGCGAAATATTAGACTAAGTTGGTCAATTTTGGTAATGTCTTGTGTTGTGTCCAGAATAATTGAAAAAAAGGAGCATCTCTGATTTCAATAAATAACTCAGTTTCTAGTTGTCCCGCCACTAGATTGGTAAGCTCATTCTGTACCGTAGGACTTAAATATCTAATTGATCCACTTGGTTTCTCTAGTAATTGTTGTAAGATTGGGTCATATCTTGCTAGTAAATTTATAATTGATAAAAAATTTCCACCTAGTAGAGTCTCTTCAACTTCATGTTTTGAAACCCGGTGTTCTCTAAATGGGAGATTACGTATTGCCAGAGTTAATGTGTCATCTATAATTCGACGTAAAACTTGCCTCCAAAAAATGGCTTTCTTTCGGAGAATGTCTTCCATCTGAGAATCTATACATTTATTTGCCTTCCAGGCATCATAAATAACACATGATTCAATATGAAAATTGGCATTTTCATGCTGATTAATTTTTCTGGATAACATGCCCCAATTGGATATTCCTTGTACCCAGTTAATTTTGAAATATGGTTTTGATCTATCACCAAATAACCAACAAGGTTCACAGTAACATACGTTTTGTTCCAAGGAATAGCACAACCACTGCCTAGGCACTTCCAACCCACTTTTTAATTTCGAGAAATAATAAGTTGCCGAAAAACACCTACCCCCGTCATTTCGAGGAAAAGATTCAGTTGGTTTACAAGATCCGTATTTAATAATAAATTTCTTAATGAAACTTGGGGGCTGACCTATGCCATAGATTTTTGAATGATATGCAATATCGGTAGGATATTTTTTTCCCAAAACATTTTTTAACACATTATTTACACTACTGTCTTCGGGAATAGTTTCTAGAAGTTCTAAGTAAAGGAGTTGTGCTCTGTTATTTTCTTGTGGAACATTGGTAGAGGTTGATGTAAAGCCAAATGAAGGCAAGTCAAAACAAGAATTGAAGAATTGGCAGAAGGTTGGCTTTGTAAAGAAGTTTGAGATTCACCACTTTGTTCGTTATTTGATAATGTATGGTATACGCCAGATACGCTAGGCGCCAAGAACTCTGCAGAAACTAGAGCAATTGAGGAATTACTGGAAGAAGTTGTTCAGACGTTGATAACGGTAATGAAGAAATTTTTTCAACAAGCACTGGCGCAGGTTTAAAATAATGACTAATTTTGGGGAGTTTCGAATTCTTCGCTTCTTGTTCTAGTCGCCGTTTGTGATACTCCCAACCACTGGGCTTCTCTTTACTCATTATCAGTTTCTGAAAAAAAAATAAATAAGTTGGTCCAAGACACTCCAAGGCAGCACAAGCCGCACAAGCGCAAAAAATATCCCTTAGTAAGCCCCTAACCTTAATATTAAATTTTTTTTATTATAATTTAAATTATAATCCTACAATAATAACTGAATATATTAGAATTTAGAATGCTCAGTGAATGAAATGAATGAATGAATCAGTCAGTCTTGTACCGTTATAATATAAAAAAATATCAATTTGACTCTTATGCATTGTTGTAAATAGCACCTTATTAACTTCCAAAGTCAAGGCGGCCGTATAATATAGATACTTGATGACGGCCGCGGCCGCTTCCTGTTCAAGTTACAGAACATGTTAATTGTGTAAATTTTATCTAAATCAAAACTACTAAAAGCTCTGTATTATGCCCATGCAAGGAAGCCGAAAATACAGAAAAAAAAATTATGACAGGCTTATTAAAGCTGATTAAGAACTCCTCTTAGTTTAAAGCATTGGTACTACTTACCTTGGGGAAAAATGCCGCCTAAAAGTTCACCACCAAACTTTTTAAACTTGAATCTCAAATAATACGTCAAAATTCACGCATTAATTATGAAAATAGCGTATTAAGTTTGGGTTTAGTATGGTTTTTTTCATAGATGTTGATATAGTAAAGTTATTACATTATTTGTTTGTTGTTATGTTCAAGAAATCGGACGCGGCTAGCGCCGCGCCGGCGCCGTATACTTCCTGGCGCCGGGCAGCAGGTGATGCCCCTGCTGCCCCGGTAGCTACGCCACTGTGGAGCGTCTGGGGTAGCCTTAACTATTTTAGGGGACACTAGCTAGTCATCGAAGAAAGAAGATATATATATGTAAATTATTAGCAAACATAAAGTAACTATATTGATGGTTGTTGGCATGATTGAATCAAGGGGACCGAGGTTCCCCGGTGAGCAAACTTAATCTTTATTAGATGGGTCAGTACAGTAAATCGTAAACATTTTTGTTTCATGGTACTCTCAATCTCTTGCTGTATAAATGATGGAGCTCGCTGAATGAATTGCATTGTCAATACTCACGTAAGTTTAATTTTAAAAATACCCAAACTTTACATTTGTATTCATTATTCTATTATTTTTCAATGTTATTGTATACCATTAATGAATCGTTTTCAGCCTTGTAGATTGGTATCTTTAAAATATTTTTTTAGAGTCAGTATTCGGTTTTTCTAGCGCAACTACTAAGTCTTATTCTTTAATAGGTCTATAAAGCTGACTGTCATCAGCCTAAAAGCTTTACAATGATCCAAGCTGTATATCATGTCATTCGATAATTGCTTGGATCATTGTAAAGCTTTTAGACTGATGACAGGCAGAGAACATGAAATGACCAAGTATGGATGCATGGGTACCTTATTTTGTATCTATTATTCAAGTAGCTATTTATTGGTCTTATAAGTCTTTAGTTATAACTAACTAAAAAGCCAATATACAGGGTGTCCGGAAGCTAGATGCAATCCTTTAAGGGGGTGATAGCTGACTACTTAATTTGAAACATTTTAAACTAAATATGTGTAGGTCGAAATTTGTTTATAAATTTTTTAAGGCAATTTTTGCATTTTTCTCAAGAAATACCAAAATTTCGCATTTAAACGGTAATAGAGCACAAGTTACAATTAGTATCGGAGTTTCAAAGTTTATTTTATTTTGTCTAATGTGTATTAATAAAAATACGATCAATTTCAAGCTTCTGTGTAAACTTATTAGAGATATTGAAACGTAAAAAATAAATATGGAGTTAAAATAAAAATGCTTTGTTTTATGTTTAAATAATTGTTATGAAAATGCTTTCGTCGTTCGAACCTCTCTAAAAATATGCCTAGCTTCTGCCCTTTATTTTAAGATATCACTCATGCCGATGCCTGGCCAATTATCAGAATTATGGCCTCTTTTGTGCGGCAAGTCATGTAAACAAAACTTACTGGATTGGTTTTCTATTATGGGACAGTTCAGGTAAATATTCAGGTAAATAAAAAGTAATAAAAACAAAATTAGGCAGGAACCTAATAGTAGATACTGTAGGGTAAGGGGTACCTAGTGGGTACTTTGGGGTGGGGGTTACAAGTTAGGTACTCGCTTAATAAATAAAAACGTGTGATTTTAGCCTCTTGTTGTTTAGTTTCACTCTCGCCTCTAATTTTGTAAGATTATCAACTTCGTACTGACTGCATCCACTGTTTTTAAATCGAGTTTCTGCCCGTTTTATTAAACAATATTGTAAAATGGAATTTACCAACCAAGAGTACGCTGACATTGTCTTCACATATGGAGGCGCCTAACGGTAATGGAGCTTTGGCACGACGCTTGTACCACGAGCAAATACTGGAAGCTTTTACCGCAGACCCTACTGCAAGCGTCAGAAAAGTAGCTGAAGACCTTGGTATTTCTAGATGGAAGGTGTGGACGACCATGAAGAAAGATGGACAGTATCCCTTTCATGGTACGGAGGTGTAGGGCTTACAAGAAGAAGACCCTGCAAGACGAATTCAGTTCTGCCGCTTTTTATTGAACATGGACATCGAGGACCCGTTATTCTTAAGAAGTATCTTATGGACAGACGAGTCCAATTTTTCCAGGGAGGGTATTACCAACTTCCACAACCTCCACGAATGGGCTGCCAAAGATGCAAATTCGCACTGGAAAAAACAAAGATCATTTCAGAACAGATTTTCGGTCAATGTGTGGGCCGGAGTAATAGGCAGGACTATTATTGGGCCACATTTTCTACCAGAGAATTTAACTGGTGCCAACTATTTAGATTTTCTACAAAATGATATCCCCGTTCTTCTAAGCATTTGACAGGATGAAAGAAGATATAACCATAAGAGTAACCACCACCAAAGTAACAAAAAGGGCTCGTGCCTGTATTAGAAATAATGGATTACATTTTGAACATGAACAATAAATAGTTCAAACAAAATTGTATTTTATTTAACATTAAAATCTAAAATAACTCCACAATCGGGGCTCTAATGCTTAGTCGGCTTATGAAAGGTCTCAGTTTAATAATTTTTGTTTACATGACCTACCGCACAAAAGAGGCCATAATTCTGAGAATTGGCCAGGCATCGGCATGAGTGATATCTAAAAGTAAAGGGCGTTTCAATGTCTCTATTTTTTTCTACAAGTTTACACAGAAGCTTGGAATTGATCGTATTTTTATTAATACACATTAGACAAAACAAAATAAACTTTGAAACTCCGATACTAATTGTAACTTGCGCTCTATTGCCGTTTAAGTGTGAAATTTTAGTATTTCTTGAGAAAAATGCAAAAATTGCCTTAAAAAATTTATAAACAAATTTCGACCTACACATATTTAGCTTAAAATGTTTGAAATTAAGTCAGCTATCACCCAATTAAAGGATTGCATCTAGCTTCCGGACACCCTGTATTTTAAAGTTGCAACGCTTTTGTGTAGTCAAAATATATTACCTATCGACTATAAGTAAAATATAATTTTCTATAGAAAAAGTATCTACACAAACCAATGAAAAGAAAAATTATATGTAAAAGTTTAACAGTTTTAACGATAAACCACTTATATTAAAAATGTGCCGGTGTTTCAAATTATTCAGTCCTTGAATATTTGATAAAATAAGTATAATTTGCACACAAAAGCATAAAAAACATTTCACCTTTTAAATATACAGGACATCCTTTTGCCAGGTACTTTCTTTTCGTCGGAACTGTTAAAAAAGAAAAGCGAGATCGACCTTGACTGGCCAATACAGATTTAAATATTTTGTAGGTCAACGGCTTTCATCCGATAGATTAACACGGACCAGGCTATTAACTTTGGAATCATAAGATGCTCTTTAAAAATATCTCTTAAATTATTTACTAAATATAACTTCGCGCTTGTTTTCATTCATTTACCTTGTTTTATAGTATTTTTTCCTCTTTACTTAAATAAATATTATTTAAGCTGCCTAGTTTAATTATTGTTAAAAGGTGATAGTCACGATCTCGTAAGAATGAGAAGAAATATGTGATGATGATGTTTTAACGATGTGAAAGTGTGACAAAAACATTAAAAGGGTTTATTTAAGGCTTCTGTATGTAAAACATTAACTTTCTCAGGAACTGTTTCTTATATAAATGTCCAATAGGGTCATTGTGCTAGTTATCGACCACCTAACCGAAAATTCAACTTCAAGCTCTTGTAAAAACATAACTAAGAGATCTATGGTGACAAAGTCTACCTTTTCTAATAGGATATTAATTTTACGTTTTTTACAGTTTATACCTACTTAAATGCAACATTTTGGACAAAACATGGGAAAAGTCCAATTTCGCTAGTTCTCGACCACCCGCCGCAATTTTCGACCAATTTTGTATTAATTTCCGACCACCTGTTTATACAGGAATTTAAAATAGACCTCATAGATTCTACAGTAACTTACCCAATCTTTGAAAAAGTTTTCCTGAAATTGTAGGATATTAAAAGAAAATAAAAAAGAAGATAAAACATCTTTTGTTTTTATTATTAAACTTAAAACTCACATATTATAAAAAAAATTAAACTAAATTATACTTATACGATTATACTTATAAATTAAATTAAAAATTCTTTTCTTTGTTTAAAAAACTTAAAATCTACACCCAGGTATGCACATATAAAAAAAATATAAATTCTTCTTTAACTATCATCCAAGAAGTATTTTGGTTATTATTTGGTTTCATTGATTTCATGCTTACAATGTACATACATTTAAATGTAAAAATAAATCAGCCTTATTGCTTAAAAGCTTATCATAGTTGTACCTACTTATAAGAGGTTAAAAAAAACTAAACATATAGGTTGGAGGAAATAAATAATAAAAAAAGAATGAAAAGAGAATTCTTGAATAAACTAAAATTAAGACCAAAGGTTTAAATACCTTCATTCACTAGCCTTACTCACATTTACTACATTTGTACTCTCTAGCTGCAGCTATTTCATACGCTGTACCTTTTAATCCGGTACACTTTTCGTGATACCATTTATCACAAAAATCACAGCTAATATTCTTTTTGTGTTCATCTGTATCACTATTCAATCCTATTGCACATAATCCACATGGAATTTTGGGTGTATCCGAGGGCGTATCTGATAATTTTGGCGTAATGTTTTTCCTTTTGCACATTTTTTTTTGAGCTTTATTTGTTGATCCTTTATTTTCTTTTATATCCTTTCGTCTTTCTTTTTGTTCAGCCACTTCTCGTTGTTTTTTATTAGAATCATCTTTTTTTCTCTTATAATGTTTTGTCTGAGGAAACTGCACTGGGAGTTTTTTCTCCTTTAATACTGTTAGTATTTTTGCTTCTTTTAACTGGTTCTGGAAATCTTACATGTTTTTCAAATATGCCCTGTGATAAGACTGGTGTGGATGTAGCACTCTTTGGTTCTTGGTTGGATTTATTTTCTGTATACTTTAAAGGCAATAATACTCTTATGTTTTTCTCGTTTTTTTTCACCAGACTCTTTAGGCGGTAAGTCTATGGTAGTATTATTTATGCCATTCATAAAGGTATCATTACACTAGCTGGGAAGACTTAGATCAGGAATAGTCAATGCTGTATCATTTAATGAGTCAATTTCTTTCAATGAAGATAGATTTTCTTCACTCAAAATATCGATTTCAGCATTGATTATATCAGAAGGCACAGAGTTTTGACCAGTTAAAGACTGAGCAGGAAGCTGCCGATTATCACAAAAAATTATTTGAGCATCAAGAATTTTGGCAGGATCCAGAGGACTGCAATCTCTTGTGAATAGCCCAGAATTATAAGCTGTAAAAGTTGACGCTTGGTCTACTATAAAATCTGCCTGCAAATCTTCATTAACAGTTAGATTAGGTTTTTGCATCAAGTCTTCTTTTCCCAATTTTTCACTAATTTTTCCTCTTTGTTAATGACGATATAAGATATTTCATTTATAATAACTTCTATACTTACGCCATACGATTCGAGTTCAGTTTTAATTTTGTCGATATTTTTTTTTTTGCAGATCTTATATCCTTCTGATTTATATGGTCAGAAGACCTTCCACTAGTTTTTTTATTTATATTTTCTACATTGTTTTTAACGCTGTATAATCCACTGCATCAGGATCAAATCGATATAGGCCACATTTACGGAATCCATTTTTAATGTTCGTTTCATACACATCTGGTTTTGATAAAATTTCATGGAAAATACTGCAGAAGTTTGTTTTTGTTATGACACAGTTTACATTTTCCTGTCTATTTTGCCAGTCTCGAACCGTTTTTTTCCAGTCGTACTTCATTGGCCTAAATACACTGACGTCGGCTGGCTGTAGCATGTGTTGTATTTGATCGGAATGCATATAAAATAGGTTTATTGTGTTCACACCAATTACTTAAAGGTAAAGACATATGGGACAAGTGGCCATCCACTAAAAAAAGAACGGGTCTCTGGATATTGTTGTCAATAAGTCACCTATTAAAGTCATTCGCCACGTATTCAAAAAACACCTCTGAGGCCCTCCATCCTTTTTCACTTCTGCCTAAAACCCAGTTTTGAGGCATGCTTTCTACGACAGCTTTAGGAGGCCTTACCTATGGAAACAACACAATAGGTGGAGCAATTTCTCCATTAGCATTAAAAGTTATTAGGATAGTAATGTTTTTCTTTTCATTTCCTACATTTACTGTATACAAATTTTTGTAACCTTTAGGACCTAAGACTTTGCAACTTTTAGGACAGAGGGAGAAACCACTCATCTCCATTAAATATCCTACTTGGATCTTCAAGAACTTCCAGTTCGCCTTTTGTCATGACGGATCTGAAAGCCATGTTGCCGTTGTTATCATTTCGCGGCTTCAGTAAAGTCGGCTGTGTAAATGCTAACGTAATTTTTAATAGAGTTCAACAAAATCAAACAATAGAAAAAAGCCCATTTCTAAAAACTTTAGGCGTTGATTGAAGAGGCGAGAAGATACGCATATTTACGGGCAAAAACGTGACCCAAAAAGCGCGCGGCGGGTAGATGGCGCCACGCTTAAACGCGCGCGGAAATCTTTTTGCCGTTTGTGTCTCATTATTGTTTAGCGGAGCTCGCCAGCATCGTCTAAGGGAGTTTTTGCATGTTTGGCGTATTATTTTGTATTATTATTGTTTTGAATTATGTCAAATTCAAGCAAAATTAACGAGTGTGCTTATCGGGAATGTACTAATACTAGGAAGAGAAAAAACAATTGTCTTAGTTTTTTGAAAATTCTTTTAGTTTTTTTAAATGGGAAACTGAAAAATACCAGCAAACGAGAGAAAAACAAACTTCTAAGAAGCCGCATAGCAAAATACGTATCGTATCTAATCAATGATTGAAAATTAAATGTTGCTTCTTCAGTCAATGTTTAAACAAATAAAATAAAAAATATTGATAAAGATTGTTTAAATAATCTTTATATGTAAATACTTTTACTACCATTTATTTATGATTATTTCGTTATGTAAAATTTTCTGCTAAAAATATATACGAGCCCCGTCTTATTTCAGTTGGCCCGCTTAGTAACAAATGAATTTATTATTCTTTTATCGAATCTTTATTCCACAATATTACAATACCAAAAAGTATCTCATATAAACATTATGTGTTATCTCTAAAATTAGATTTTGGTTGATTGATGAATTTTTGAATCATATTTTAAATAGTAGAAATAAATTTCTTGTTTCTATTTTTTATTTTAACTCTTTAGGCATATACAAGGGTTCTATTCATTAGGTTCGAAATCCACTAGCAAGAAATTTGGGATAGTTTTAATCAGGGGTAGTATCAGAACTTAATAAACCCCATGCCTCAAAGAATTGCGACTGTTTTAAAAAATAAATATATGTTCAATATAAATGAGTTTACTTTCCCATTTTGTTGTGTTTATAGAGTAAGTAAAGCTTATTATTTGTTTAAAACTATATAACACTATAAAATTTGTCTTTTTTTTTGGGGTTTTAAATGGAAATTATTAAGAATTTTCAATTGGGCCAACTGAAGTGGGACGGGGCTCGTATAATATGAACAATGTAATTACATGGCGATTATTCATAATGCCCAATGCCCGGGCAATTTAAGAAATATGATGCTATTTATCAAACCAGAATATTAACCCAAAAATAATCCAATTTTACCATTTTCTTTGGTTGGATATATAGGGTTGGATTGTTTTTGGGTTATGTATGCTGCTTATGTATTTTTGAAATCAATTATTTTCTTGGGTATTGGTAATTGTTAAAACATAAAATTTATCTTGCTTTAACATATAATTTTAATAACGTTTCGGTCTTCATATTCTTGACCATTATCAAATCTACAATAGACATTTTTAGATTTAAAAAAAATACATTTAAAAGTTTTCAGCTAAAAACTTACCCTATAAAACATAAAAGTCAATCTAAAGGTGAGTAACATATACAGGGTGTTCCGTTGATCATATTACAAACTTCTATGGCAGATAGAAAACGTCAAAAGAAAAACAAAAGTTTATATAAACATGGGTCCGGAAAAGCTTCCTCAGGGAGCTAGAGCTCTTTGAAAATAACCTTTAAAAACTAGTTTTTTTTATAGCTCTGGAACTACTTTAGCTACCGCAACCAATTTTGGGAGATAAATTATTGTTAGTACGTTTATTCTTTTGAACCTACTAAATAAAAAAAATATTTACCAGCTTCAGGGCTTCAGAATCAGGAGAGTATTTGGTAAATTTGGGCCCATTTATTTAAGACTTTAATTTCTGCCCCAACATGGTTTGGACATTAGATTATGATGTTCCTATACTTTTTACATAAAAAAAGGTGCTCTTAGTAAAAGTCGGTAAATATCACCATTTTTGTGGAAATTGACTAAAACCAAACTAAGATGCTGTATCTTGAATTAATTATTTTAATAATAATAATAATGCTAATTCATTGCCACTGTCAGTATTTTTTAAATTTGTCACTATCAGTATTTTTTACATGATATTAATTCCCTTTTTATTACGGTTAAGTAATGGATTACACTTTTGCTGAATACGCCGATATGCTTTTAATTTATGGGGAAGTTCGATGTAATGGTAGAGCTGCTTCTGGACTATATGAAGAGTGGTTTCCCGAAAGGCGAATCCCAGCTCACACACTTTTTGAAAGGGTCAATCAACGGCTCAGGGAGACTGGCTCTGTTAAAATAAAACGCCAAGATAATGGCGCGCAAAGGAACATTCGAATCCCGGATTTTGAGGAAGAAGTGCTTCAGCGATTTGAAGATAACCCATCAGCAAATACTCGAGCAGTTGCTGATGCGATGCATGTAAATCATGTTAGGGTATGGAACGTTGTTAATGAACAGCTTCTTCGGCCCTACCACCTGCAAAAGGTGGAATCATTAGGACCCAATGATTTTAGGCCCCGCGTGAATTCTTGCCAGTGGTTTCTTGACCGGTGTACAGAAGAACCTCAATTTCCAAAATATGTCCTTTTTATTGACGAGGCTTTATTTACAAAAGAAGGCATTTTTAATTCTAAGAATAATCATGTGTGAAGTGAGGAAAACCCTTGGTGGATGATGAATACCCATGGTATTCATTTCAGCAGCTATCAACATAAGTTTTCGGTCATTTGTGGGCCGGCATTGTTGGAGAACGCTTAATTGGTCTAATTATGTTGCCTCCTCGTTTAACGGGAAATATTTATTTAATTTTTTTAAGAAATGTACTGCCAGAACTATTAGATGATCTGCCCCTAAATATACGACAGAACTTATGGCTACAACACGATGGAGCGCCAGCTCATTTTCCACTTATTGTCCGCGAGTTTATAAATGAAAATTTTGGAAGGCGCTGGATTGGCCGCGGAGGCCCTGTCACCTGGCCAGCGCGCTCACCAGATTTGACACCCTTAGATTTTTTGTGGGGGCATATGAAAAGTCTCGTATATGAAACTCCAGTCGAGTCAGAAGAAGACCTGGTGGCCAGAATTTCTGCAGCTGCTGAAGTAATCCAAACCACGCCTGATATTTTTAACCACGTCCACCTTAATATGGTGCGTAGATACAATAAATGTATCGATCGTGGCGGCCGGCATTTTGAGCAATAATTATTTTAAGTTTATTTTTGTAATACCAATTTTTAATAAAATTTGTTTACGTTTCTAAAATTGTTAATTTGTTGGTTTTTTATTACACTTAAAATCATTTAAACATTTTATGCCTCAAGGTAATTAAAGTGACAGTTAATTAATTTGAGTACCAATTTAATAAAGTGGCTACCTTAACTTTTTTTAAACATTTATTTTATATTTACGCCAGATTTTTTTTTTAATTGTTTATTAATAATAATAGATAATTCATTTTTGTATCTCATAACTTGCTTTTCGTCAATTTTCACAAAAACGGTGATATTTATCATTTACCGACTTTTACTAAGAGCACCTTTTTTATGTAAAAAGCATAGGAACATCATAATCTAATACCCAAACGGGCAGAAATTAAAGTCTTAAAGAAATGGGCCCAAATTTACCAAATACTCCCCTGATTCTGAAGCCCCTGGTAAATATTTTTTTTATTTAGTAGGTTCAAAAGAATAAACGTACTAACAATAATTTACCTCCCAAAATTGGTTGCGGTAGCTAAAGTAGTTCCAGAGCTATTAAAAAAAAAAACTAGTTTTTAAAGGTTATTTTCAAAGAGCTCTAGCTCCCTGAGGAAGCTTTTCCGGACCCATGTTTATATGAACTTTTGTTTTTCTTTTGACGTTTTCTATCTGCCATAGAAGTTTGTAACATGATGAACACCCTGTATATATTTTTAAGGTTAATTTTTTTTCAAAATATTTTTTTTTAATTTATAAGCCGTAGGCCCAAAAGCTTAAAACACTTTACCATATGTATATTTTTGCACCTTGTATAAAAAAAAACAACCTCTGGTTCTGCCGAAACGTAGGCAAACTCTATTATATACTGTACTTTTAAAAATAAGCAAAATTATATTACTTATATTACTTATTAGATTTTATACTTAAAAATTAGAAAAAAAAAACAAAATATGAAACTAAACCTTTCAATATTTTCTCCCAAATTTATACTATGGAATATGCGAATATGTCCTCAAACAGAAATAGCGCAATGCGAAAACTCCCATTTCTCTGCGATATTATGTCTGCTAATTTTTAATACCAAGGCTGCCAAGCGAGTTTCATCATTCCTACGTATGGGGGCGCCACCTCTTAGCTTCTAAATTGCTAGATAAAGCAAAGAACGGCTGGCTGCCGCGGTCACGAAATTTTATACAGTATTTGCGCATCTTTTCCCTTTTCAATCAACGCTTTAGGTCAAGAACTTATTAAGGACCATTTGACTCGCAGAGCTCAGCAAATATGTTTGTCATTTTTAAAGTTTCCAGAATTCAGGAACCAGTGCCTGCCGCCAAATCCAGATCCACAACGAGGAAAAAAGGGGGGAAAGAAAGTAACCCAGGCGAAGTTTTACTCACTTGTTTTCGACGAATCTTCAGATCTTTCAGGAAAAGCCCAGGTACTCCATTTTTCATTCATGAAATTAAAAAGTTAGGAATCCAAAGGGCTTAAACCACTTCTCCACGTCCACCAAATAGATGCTTAAGCTATCAATGACATTGCGATTGGTTATTTTTGTAATGGTTTTTTTAATTTTTTTAAGACACCTGAAAATTGGAGTCTTTACAGGGATATACGTAATTTCGCCCTTGCAGCCATCAGACGTGAAAAAGCGGCATATCTACACCAGTTGGAAGCTGTCAAATCTGGTAAGTGACTTTGGAAAGGTTTAGGTAACTTAAATATTAAAACAAAAACAGAATTGGAACTACAAATTTAGCTAGGTCAGCCCAATACAATTAATGACTATTTCATAAGCATTTTCAGTAAGTCAAATGCTTGTCTTTACAAAATTAACTATTACCAAAACCATAAGTTTTGCGCAGATCACACCTTTCATTTTGCCCTGGTGGACCAGATTACTGTTTCTAAAGTTATTAATAATATTAAATCCAATGCAGCTGGAAATAATGGAATTTCTCTTCATATGTTGCGTCTATGCTTGCCACATCTTATTAATCATATTACTCACATTGTAAACACTTGCCCGGAAACTGGTTATTTTCCTAGACCATGGCGCGAATTTATAGTCTGCTCAGTTTCTAAAGTTCCTAATCCCAAAAATGTTCAAGACCTACGGCCCATAAGTCTCTTGCCTCTTTTCTCTAACATCTTGGAAAGAATAGTACATAGTCAACTAATGGATCACCTTTGTGAGACTAATATTCTGCCAGCTCAACAATCCGGATTTAGAAAAGGTCATAGCACTACTAGTGCTCTTTTAAATATGACAGATAATATCATTACAGCCTTAGACAAAAAGTTGGCTGTGATTTTGGTGGCACTGGATTATTATAAGGCATTTTCCTAATTCTGGTCTTTTGAATATGGACATATACCATATCAAAAGACCAGAAGTAGGAAAGTTCAATGTGCGATAAATGTCAACAATTTATTTGCAAAAATTATGCCCGCATGAAGACGGTATGCATAAGTTGTGTTGAAAAGTAAGATCAAAAACATGCTTCTCATTATTTTTCTTATAAATTTAGAAAGTGCCTTTCTATGTTAATTTGAGTGGATGCCAAAGTTTTTCTTAATAAAGTTAGAACATTAACCAAACTCGTTTCTTTTTGCTATAAAAATATGAAAATAGTTATTTAACAAAATAACTTAACTTTAAGATAAAAAATTAGACTTTTTCGATTAAAAAAATGGGGTCAAATTTGACCCTGCTATGGTATAAAATAAGAAATAAAAATATAAAAAATTATAAAGTAAGAAAAGTTTATAAAGAACCGGTGACATCAACAGGCGGCAAAATCCGCGCATCTCGTTATTCTATCGATCGGGTCAGATGACTATGTCAAGGTCTGAAGACAGTGGAGGCGGCACACTTGTTGAAATTATTAATATTTATTTGTACTAGAGTTTAAATAGCCCTAGATTTTTAGTAGGTCACTTTTTGCATCTTAGAAAAGTACTTAATGAGTTGAAAATTGGTCAAAGTGTTTCTTATTCGATTCCGCACAGATTCACTATTTTGTTTTGTGATATGCGATCTGGTTATCTTAAAATTTAATAAACTGTAAATAAAATACCATCGGTAAAACTGGCAACGACGTGAAAACGCCCGACCAAGATGCAAGCCAGCCTGAACAGCTGACGAGGGAAGCCAATAATAGCAAATCACAAAATGTAAATTATAACGGATCGTCAAACAAAATAGTGAATCTGAGCGGAATCGAATAAGAAACACTTTGACCAATTTTCAACTCATTCTGATTCGAGGTTTTTTTTTAAGTACTTTTCTAAGATGCTAAAAGTGACCAATCACGAGAGCGGATTAGACGTCGGAAAAGCGGCAAATGAGCAGGACTACGTCCCCTTATTAAAGTTTTATTTCATTATTTTACGTATTATATATTTTTATTTACTATCAGATAGTGTATTACAACCTAAATCAGATTCATCCGATGAAGACCATTCGATCTCTTCATCAGATGAGCCTGTATTTACTGTAAATTTTATTTTATTATATTGTTTTTCTATGTTGTCTATATGGTTGCAAATAATTATCCACTTATCATTCGAAATTTCCGCAATTTTACAATAAAAATCGGATAGTCTAACTAAAAAACTATAGTCTATTTCACTATTATACTTAAAAAAAAACACACAACAGATTTTAAATGCCTTATAACACGATTAACTCACTTCCCGTACGAGACGACACTGAGTAGGCCTTCAGGCTACGTCATAGGCTTTAAATCCCCGGCAGGTACAAAGAAACGAAGTACGGCGGCTGCTTTGTTTTGGCGGTTTCTTTAATAAAAAGCGAGAGAAAGTATATTGCGGTCGTCTTTTCTTTCTGCCACCGGATTTTCTATCGATTTTGTGTTGAAAAATGGGTTTGTGCGCATATTGAGCAGCCGATTCTTTATAAACTTTTCTACATATACATGTTACTATTTTTGGCCATGGTAGTAAAGGATTAAAGAGTAAATTTATCTATAGTATATTTTAGAAAAATGTTTACAGTACCGAACACAATAAAGATTTTTTTTCATTCTCAAAATGTCTTGAAGGATATATTGAAGAGGTATCCTTTGCATGTAAAATACAGTACTGGGATTGTTAAATAATGGATAGTGTAGCGGATTTATCTGTTTGTGTCTCAAATAAATAAACAAGTTAATATTGTTATGAAAATGTAAATACGTTAATTATTCTCATAGATTTGTACTGTTTTGTATTTAATTTGCAGTTTAAGTTGATTAGTATTTAGGATTCTACTTACGTTTAGTTTATTATTTCCACCACTTTAGTTTTTAGTAGTTCATCTTGCTTGAGGGCTCCATTTGGCCCCCGATTTAAGTTATTTAGTAATTTTATGGTAAATACTGGTAGTATAAATTGTTTGGATATTGTATAATTAATTGCTTTAACTTTCCTTCAAATCCTTCTAAGAATTTCCACATTGTTCCATGGGTCTTTAAAAGGGATCGCGTTTCGTAACATTTAAATCCTTTTTGTTGCTTAGCTGGGAAACAATTAAACGACAGTCAACGCAAATTAGGTGGAAGTTTTACCTTTATCAATAAAAAGTGTTTGTTCCTGATATAAAACTGTATTCCTGGAGTGTGTTTAGGATATATATCCCCACAATATATAATAATAGGTTTCCAACTTAAAATTAAATGCTGGAATTCAATATGAAAGTGGACAAGTAAACTAATGGCTTAACCTTCATTACCTAATGAATCAGGCAAAATAAATTTTATTAAACAAATCAACATACATTAACATAAATGAGTTACAAATAAAAAATATACTACAATGCTATAAAATTTTGTTCATATTTTACCTGTTTTTTTACTACATTTTGTTTGAGTATCTTCTATTTGTTCCTTAAATATTTTCGTTTTCTTTCTACCAAATACCTTCCAAACCGAAACATAAAAATGGTAAAAAATATCATCCAGTGGTAAACTAGGTTATAGTAATGAATAATTTTTGTTACATCTTTCAGGCTAAATGCTAAGGCGGCGTATGAGAAGAACTGCATTTTCAGGAATAGCATAATAATGTAACCCAGTTTTTGTGGCTAAAAAATATTAAATTCTATAATTATACTTTTTTTCAATATCCTATCTTAAAAATCAAGTTAGAATTTTAAACCCATTTATTTAGTTTTTTCATAAAGATATTTATTCCGAAATTTCTAAATATTCTTTGACTATTTTTTTGTTTTTTAATTATGACTTTATTTTTTTCTAGATTACCGACATATATTTATAATTTTTTTTTCAATTTTTATCTAATTTCATGTATGATTAAATTGTCTTTTAAAACCTTTACACCCTAGCCCATGTTGATGTGTGTATTTTCAATTATAACATTTTTAATATTAAAAAAATACACAATATAAACTTACCACATAAAATTCATCACTTAGTAAGATTTCTACCCAAATATCTTCCACGATTAGTCCAAATGGAATCATACCAACTGAAATGTAATACCCAGAATGGACTCCATGCCATACACCTGATACAAACATTGTTGCGAATGTTCTATATTGTTTGTTGGGAAATCTATGGACAACAAATGAAAAATTGTTACCTACTTAAAAATTAACTTTTTTACGGCTTAATGATAGTATTTATTTAACAAGTGTGTAAATTGAATTTTTCCTTATGAATGAGAATTTTGTCATTTCACAAAAACGTGATTTTACATACGAATACAAAATTACTCTCTTTAAAAAACTTTCCTACTACCAAAGAATAAAATACTAAATTACTTATCAAAAACATTGAAAATAGTCAAGGCTAATTGTACTTTTAAACAATTAATTAATTTATAATATTATTTCTTAAATAGTCATAATCAAGTCACAGGTCTCAAACATATTGAATATAATGGTGTACTGCAATGGTTTTGAGGAGAATGTGAAGGCATGGTCAAATTGTTAAAAATGAAGTGAAGTTCAAAATTAAAAATGTCGTTCACACAGTTGAGCAATGGACCTACAGATAGTAGATGGTTAGAAAAAGTTGATTTCGTTTCCGTGATGTTAGAGTCTTTATGCTTTTTATACAGGCTTAAGTGTTTTAATAACCTAGTGAATTTGACGCCCAGATTGCCCCACATAACCCGCGTTGCAATCTTCGCCGAAGCTCAATGAATAAACTCCCAATTTAGTTAAATTATCTTTTTTGCCCTTAGTATTAATCAAATGATTATAAAGTGTTGGAAGTCTAAAACGAAATGGAAACATTTTGATTTTTAAAAAGGTGGGGCCAATTTTAGGAAATTTTAAATTGTGCGTATCTGGTTTTTTCTGTACTATGATATAAGACAATATTTTATATTTATTGTAAAGTTCAAAAAATTATTTATTTATTGAATTAATTGGAAGGGCATTAATAATCGCAATATGTTTTATTCTGTCTAGTTCAAGTCAAAGTCATAATCAACAAAAGGTGTTATTCGCATAAAACGATCTTCCATAACACCATACATTACGGTACTGTTAAAAAAAAACAATAATAAGAAGCAAACAGTTAAATAAAAATAAATATACAGTCAACTTAAGCCTACTAACACAACCCAAACGTACAGCATTGAGATGAGAAAAAAAATTAAGTTAAGTAAAAACTTGGTGTATTGATTTTTAAAAGAATAATGACCAGAGCCAGCCACCAGTATGCGATGGAATTTCTCAATAATTTGTATTGAGAAATTCCATCGCACGGTAGGCAAAGCAGTTTCCAAATTTTGTTGTGCGATGAAAGGGAATATCAAAATTATCCACATTTCTAAGGTATGTAAAGTGACATAATGTATGTCAATAATAAACATTTAAAATACAATTTTCTTATTGACCTCCACTTTGCTATGTTTGTATATCGAATTGTAAAACACAACTCTCCATCTTCTCTTACAGAATACTTAACTGCTAGGGTCACTTTACATACCTTAGAAATGTGGTTAATTGATTGATAATTGAAATGTGATAATTGATAAATGACGGTATAATGGAGTGGTGGGTTAAACTTGCGACCTCCATAAGCAAAACGCATACATATATTTTGAGCCAATTGTATTTTAGTTTCAAACTCTTCTGTAAGGCAGATGTAGTAAGCCAAGTTACAGTAATCTAGCTGTGGCAGGATTAAGTATTCCACCATATATACTTTTATATGGGGGTATACCATTTAAATACGCTTCAAAGTATGCAACTATTTTCTAATTTAACCTAGGCTGTAACTTCAATAGGTACTGAGATTCCTATGCTTAGGATCCTTATCTTGAACACGCTGTATATAAATATTTCTAGATTTTAATAGCATTGTATGCATTTCTGAGAAGGTACAGTGCTCATCTATATTTTATAATAATTTAAGGTTAATATAAGGCAGTGAGAAGAAAGAAAAATATTTTTTTTAAAGTTGCTTTACTTTTTGCTAATACTGTAAATAGCTAGTGTCAATTTCGATCGACAAAAATATCAATTATATCAAGATGCAATAAATTTGCTGCAAGTCGTTGCACGTTTTAGTAAACGTGAAAATAGAAATATATTTATCAAAAATTAAAACTGTTTACCTTTTATAGATACATGTGGCTAACCAATATTGCACTGTCATGTTCCAATTTTTCATGCCCTGTCTAAGAGTTGGCTCGAGCTCAGTGCCATAGAAATTTATACTGTGGACTGTCTCATAATCATATTGTGTTATCTTTAAATCAGACTCTGCCTTGCTGAAAAAAATAAAAGAATAATATAAATCGATATTTTTTAAATTAATACTTAACAACATATCAAGACTACAGAGAAGATAATAGTTTATAATTTTTTGGAGATCACTTATCACTTTTAACACGCAATCTGCTATGTATGCCGTAAAATTCTTATTAATTTCTCAGCCCTAATCAATTAATCATATCAAAAGTTCTAAAACGGTATAAATGTGTAAAATAAAATAAATAAAATGTGCCTTATTGCTTATTATCAGCTATTTATATGTATAATATATCTATAGTTTCATTTTAGTCAAAATAAAACTAAAGACACAAGTTTAATTAAACTTATAAATTTTAAAACTTTGGCTTATCTGTCAAAATTTTGGTTCAATCGGTATTCACTACTTTATTAAATAAAAATTAAAAAGCAAAAAAAAAGACATGCAAGAGCTTTAAGATTGCAAGAACAGACGATGACTGGAATGATGATAAAAAGCAAAGAAATAATGTAAATTCTGTTTTAAGGAATGAAAAAGTCAATTACTTTAACAAAAACATTGATCAATGCAGGGGTAGTGGAAAGAGGATGTGGTCTACATTGAAAACAATAGTGTGTAGCCGAAATATGGAAGCAGATTTGGCAGGTATAGACTTTGGGACATATTCTAATAGTCTGGAAGAAAATATAAATCACTTTTATGGCTTAAGCCTACAAGAAATTTATGACACAATATAATCTAAAACACCAGGAAAATGCACATTCGAACTATACTAAAATATACTTAAGAAAAAGTAATATGACTTAAAAAACCAAAGTACTCACGATGAAACACTTAGCATCAAAGTGTATCTGGTTAGTCATAGGGTTAGGATAGATCATAGGGTTACGTTATAAGTTAGGTCATAAGGTTTCCACTTTTATATTTAATTAATATATCGACACGACACGAAGTGTCGTAAAAACTTCCATAAACTTAAAAAGATTATTGTGAAAATAAAGATATCTTATATGAATTCCTTAATCTTTGTTGTTTGTCATTTATGTTAATGATATACAAAATTGTTTAACCAACTCATTTGTGAATTTATTTGCGGATGACACTTTATTATCTGTTTTTGGTAAAGATTTTGGACAAATTACCCTGATCTTAAATAAAGAACTTCAATTATTGTACGAGTGGTATGAAATGTATGGTGATCGGCTCTAAGGTTTAATATCGAAGCTTTTGTGCTTTTAAGATAAGACTAGTGAAAAATGAAGATAATACTGATTTTGTTTCCAGCAGATTAATAATTAACATTCAGTAATCATGTTGATTTCATGTATATAAATTTTGGGAAGAAAAATAGAATTTTCTATCGTGTGTCTACATTTTTCTCAGTGTGCTAAAAGGTTAGTTTATAGTAGTATTATTTGTTCTTATTTTTCTTATTAATGTTCATTATTCATTTTATGCATAAAGGAAGATTAACTGGCTACAAATACAACAGAATACAATTATGGATATTTTGTTAAATTAAAGTAACCGACCTATTTGAAATCCTCGGAAAAATCTGCATGAACCCAATTTAAGATCAAACCAACATTTTAATATTTCCATGGTAAAAACAACTACATTGCAGACATCAAAGTTTTATAATTGAATTTGCTCATAGAACTCTCTACCTGAATAGAATAAATATGCAAGAACTTTAAAGCTCTCTGTAAGAGTCTCAATATATGCCTACAAAATTTGAACTAGTCTTACTATTATTATTATTATTAAGATTTTGCCTAAATAAGTTTTAAGCCAGACAGTGACTAAATAAATGATTATGTATTTATTTATGAAATGTTCCATCCAACCTCGGCTGTGTCTAAAGACGTTAAACATGTGTCTCATAAGATTACGTAAAAAAGGCGGGCGCTTATGCCTATCACAAAGTTTACTAGTTTCATAATTTTTGAATTTTCAGAGGCAAGCTCATAACCATTGTTACCACTTAATTTCATGTTAGATTTTTTAGGTTTGAATATTGATGTGGTGTCGGTTCTAGAAGGAACCCCTAGAACTTCTGCAGGGTGAAGATATACTAAATGAGAAACTTCCCCTAATAAAATACAATATCATAAATATGATTTAATAAAGGTAATATACAGTTCCCTTGTTACATCCCGATTTAAAGTAAAAGAGCCCTTTTTAGTAGGACACTAAGTTTCCGCAACAATATTCCTTGATTCAAGCAGTCAAACGATTTGGAAAAATCTTACATATTTTTTGCAAAAACTTTATCTTATTTAGCTTAAACAGTGGCGTAACGAAGAGGTCCAAGGCAAATTCCTATGCAAATTCTTAAAAAAGGGTTTTCTCCCTTTTTAATTTAAAATTTAGGCTTTAAATAAATTTAGGCAAAAATAATAGTTAACTACAATGTCTTCTGGAAGCCAGGGACTTAGAAGTCAGGTCCAAACCGAAAAACTTGCATTTTTGCTTAAACCAATTCCAGACACATTGATCGCCATTTTAAAAGTCAGCAGCTTAAGGAACTTTTGCTGAACTCTTTTCAGTAAGTCAATATCACACTGCTAAATTCCAAATGCGGTCTAAAATATGAACCTAAGCAACACATCATATATATCTTTAGATATATATTTATTCAACGATTTATTAATTTTTGGTTTTGGTGTAATTAACAACCGTATATGGTCAAATTATATTTATTAAACTGTAGAATATACGTATATCATAAACAATTCTGTTTACAAAATATAGAAAATTTCGGCAGTTAAAAAAGTTGACACAGGACTTATATATCTAGTTTTTAAACTCGATTACTGCACCTAGAATATTTGATAAAATGACTCCGATATCACATACATTCCACTGTGTAGGATACGATATATTTTTCATAGACGTATATATCTAATAATGTAATAATGGAATATTATACGCAGAGAAATCTAGCAAAAAGTAGAAAATGCATGAACGTATATGAAACGCCTCATTAAGCTTATTTATTGAAATGAGCATTCCCAAAAAAGGTTTTTATTTATTTACGCAAAAAACAATGCCTCAAATAAAAAAAGAAAACTCAATAATACAAATTTGCTCAAAACTAAACAGGGATTTAAAAAATAAGATTTATGTTGGAAAAATGCAGTGGTGTACTTTTACGATAAACTCCTTATGAACACTTTTGGTAAAAATTTTTTTTTCTTGTACGTCAAAAAATGCCCCCTGATGCATGAAACACAACTGCAAACTTAAAAAATATCTACATTGATAGTTAAGTTATTTTATTTTTTTTTAAGTTTTAACACCCTGTAGATCCGAAAGTAAGACGTTTAAAACATACATTCATATAAAAAAAAAATCTTATTTTTTGTTGGAGAATCACCCTGTAAATTTTGTTGGTAGAGTTCCTGGACACCCAGTATAATATACCACAGTTTAAGTTATGTTGGAAAAATGCAGTGGTGTACTTTTACGATAAACTCCTTATGAACACTTTTGGTAAAAATTTTTTTTTCTTGTACGTCAAAAAATGCCCCCTGATGCATGAAACACAACTGCAAACTTAAAAAATATCTACATTGATAGTTAAGTTATTTTATTTTTTTTTAAGTTTTAACACCCTGTAGATCCGAAAGTAAGACGTTTAAAACATACATTCATATAAAAAAAAAATCTTATTTTTTGTTGGAGAATCACCCTGTAAATTTTGTTGGTAGAGTTCCTGGACACCCAGTATAATATACCACAATTTAAGTTTAAATAGGTATCTTTATTATAAATTTTATATCAACAAATATTGAACGATTAAAATAAAGGTTTTACACCGGTTTTCTATAATTAAAAATTCAACATTTTATTGATGGTAAGTAAATTTGTTTAGAAGTTCATTTTATTAAACACATTTCGTAAATGTCTTTAAATAGTATACAATATATCATACCTACACGTTTAACTTCTATGAAATAATAAGTGTATATTATTAACATGTAAGAAACCTTTTTGTTAAACGTGAATAACGTAAACATAATATTAAATTCCTCAACGTATATCACGCAGTCCTCTTAGCCGATATTTATCATTGAAGTTTAACCAAAAATTAAGTTTTATTTAACTGTCGTGTGTTGCTTGGGAAGAGTATAGAAGGCGAAAAATCTTTACTATGAGAAATCAATCCAAGCTACTTGTAAGCCTGAAGCATACTTCGATGCTAATTTATTCACCAAGAACAAGATTTCTTTTACCTAAATCGAAAATTTTGAGTGCTTTTACTGTAGCACCTCTTCACTTCACTGCAGGCAGCTTTTGATTCTGGTGGCCCTCTAACTCAGCACTTTGGTTAAGGCAGTTTTTTTAGTCTTTTGGGTTTTTGAGTGGAAACTTCTTATGTCCATTAGGTATTCAAAGTTACTTTTAACATTTTACAAACATTTGAAGTAATTCCTATGGATTCGGAGCTCTAGAGCCTTCTATACATTTACAGTTATGTTCATTATATTAACTATTTCTCTCTGTCCCGAGAGTCCTCTTCTTGTGTCTTCCAGGTATCTAAATCATTTTTAACGTCTTACACGCAGTAAAAGTCATTCCTCATGTCTTCCGGGCTCTTCCGTGTAATAGAGAAAAGTGGAGGTAAAAAGAACTTTGCTCTGGAACACTTATTGTGACAGGGTCTAAAGCGCATGGTTCGAATCATTATTTCACATAATGTGTAATATAATTTATAGTCATTACTAAAATATAATAAAATATGTTTATGAATTAAATCTTGTCAATCCCTTACCAACCTTTTCACCTAATTTTTCTTATTGAAAAACATTGTCTGCGAAGGACAAGTATTTGTTCTTGCCGCACGTACGTCTGGATGCGGTTTTAGTCCCTAATGCCATTTTCTTTGTCATTATAATGGTAATTCCTATTTTAACTTATCGGTTGGTCTAATTATATTCCTGGATCATAGCTAATGCAATAGCAAGCAATATATAATTTGCAAAGATTATGTTTAAGTGCTTCAAGTACCCCTAGATGTGGTAAGACAAAGCCTCGGAAAAAGTCTAATTTTTTTCTGTAAAATACAAGAAATCCTCTGAGGATCCGAAAAGATATAAATAAATATTTCAGTTGCCTGTAAGATATTGAGAATGGCTTCAAATGCCTGGTAATCAGAAGAAAAATACTTTTTAGAGTGCACAGAAGACATGATAGAAATAATTTAGGTTGTAAAAAATTAATATTTTCTAAATATCTTAGTTAAGAAAATTACTCTCAGGTGTTCCAGAAAGCAGTATTCTAAGTCTCCTGCTTTTTAATATATTTACAACAAATATTCCAAAATGCCTGGAATATTGTAACTGTCATCAATATGCTGATGGAAAATGGTCATCAATATGCTGACGACTAAATCTGCTTAAACCCAATACAAATAAGATCACGGAAATGTTGTTCTGCAACGAGAACGTACGTGACCAAATAACATAAAATTTAAAATTTAGTCTAGGGTGGTAGGATTGTAGAATTCGTGATCATCGGCAAAAAATTTAGGGCTTGCTTATCATATAACTCTTTAAAATTTAAAGACCACAATATAGCGTTTTTTCCGTTGGTGTAGGTGTAAATTAAAAAACTCGAAGCACAAAAATGCAATAGCAGTCCTTTCAAAGGGCCCACGTTATACTGACGCATCAAAGCCATCAGCTTTTTCAGACCTATTATTTGCCGCGCATACAAGGCATTTTTTGCAGCATTCCCTTACGTCTGTCTTTCTATCGGCTTAGTAAAATCTTTCCCTTACTTTTTGTTACTTTAGGATATCCTCCTGACACACCAGCATGGATTTCCTCTAGCAACTCCAAAATCTGACAGTTAGGCAAAACGGTTTGCTTTTTTTCTTCTTTGCTGTCGTGGTCAACTATTTTCCGCCGCAAGAATCCATCTTCCAAAATTAGCGAGTGTGAGTTATGCCTAATATGACATAACCTTGAGAGAATACTTAGCAGTTTCTTTCTATGTTGTCTTGTTTCATTTCTTTATCCAGTTTAGGACTGTCTGGACATCGGTATCTTCCTCTCGGTCTTCTATAAGAACCCCATTTTGTCAAGTATCATCGACGATGGTGGTTCTTAACAATTCAGCATATTTCCAACCCTGCCCAATGAGAAAGTTGGATCCAGTCCTCGGGATAGGATCTTCTTGATACGGCTTGCTGAATGACCTTTCTTAGTTTGGCAAGAATGCAACTAGTCCCTTCTGGACAGTTTCTTCTTATGTGCCCTGCACTCCAACTTCAGCACATTCCGGCACTCCATAATCCACATTTCTGACACTCCAACTTCCGGTCCTGGCGATTACGTCCTCCATTTTGTTGTCAATTTTGTTCGTTGCATGAAGTGCAGGTACATATTAAAATTCCTCAGCAATTTATCCTAATTTTATATGTTTTTTGATGAAGAGTATTTATAGTTGTGTTTAGTCTCAAACTGCGTAAAAAAGTGGATGCTATATGTGTGTTATAAATTCAAAAAGAGATTTAATATAGATTTTCTGTAATTGCCAAATTGAAGAAAACCAATAGCGAATATTCTATGTATAAAAAAGGAAAAAGATGGTAATATGGAATGGTACATATTTGTTTGCACAACAGAACCATATAATGCTGCAAAACTTGCGAATAAATTCCAGTTGGGTTATTCTCTAAAACAAGATTTCATCTTCTTTTCATTATTTTATTATATATTGACCCCTTTTGGAATATTCTCTGAGAAAAGTTAAATGCTTGTTGTGACTAAGCCTACAAACACATAGCAGCTAATTTTGAATTCTAATTTGCTTGGGATTTATTAAACTCACCCACTAACTACGTAGACATCTATTTATTTATTTCTTTATTTATTTTTCTTCCTCTGGAGCGACTATGGATGAAAAATTCAACTTCAAATGCTGTGCTACAAAAACCCATAGTTACTATGTATGCTTCAGCTGTTTTAACTTATTCCATCGTAGTTGTCTTAACAAGGACCTTAAAAGTCATCAAAAACTCGATAATCATAAAATGCTTTGCTCTACTGGTTGTATAGATTCCAATAAAATTAATATAATAAATTCCAAAACTGAACTATCCGAACTTACAGAGAAAATTATGCTAGAGAAACAGCTATACTGCGACATTAAGTTTGAATTAGACTGTAAAACTAAAGATCATACTTATGCCCTTAATGATAAGGATGCAATTATTTCTAATCTTTAAAAACAAATTCAGGCACAGGGGCTGGAAAATAAAAGACTAAATGCTACATGCCTGAACCAGCGACGCATGACCACTGTCCTGGAAGGTGAGGCTGAAGAGAGTGAGAGGAAGATGGTGGAGGCTCTAAAAGTGAAATCTGAAGAAGCTTTAGACTTGCGACAAGAATTAAATGAGCTACAGCATAAAAATTACATCCTGGAGCTAGAAATTGTTTCAAAATCTGAGACAATTCTTAAAATCGATGCAGATATTGCTGAGATAAGTAAGTTAAGCTAAGAGATGGATTCTACAATAAGAATATTAGAACGGGATAATAGAACATATCTACTGGAAATTGCTTTGTTGAAGGGCAAACTGGACACCCACCTTGGAGTATCTGCAAGCTGTAAGCCTGGAAATTTCAACAGTGCTACAAACATTTCTGGAAGTACTATGATTGATCCAGACCACCAAACCTCTCTGCTCTCTGCTTCAAAAAATAAGTGATGTAATAGAAGATTCAGGTCTAGGTGATAATAGAATAAAACGTCGTATTATAATTTTTTGGCTTATAACTGTGAACTGTTTATAAATTTAAAGATAGGATCACTGAACATTTTAAAACTAACACATATAATCTTCAAACTATTGTAAAGCCCAATGCATACAGCGAACAGGTTACCGAGAGCTTGCATTGTGTAACCAAACACCTTTGTTTTAATAACGTTTTAATCTTAAGCATTGGGTCAAATAATTTTACAAAACGCAAATGCCCTTCTTTCTTTATGGTTCTTTATGGAAAACTTATATTATTCTAGTGTCCACGCCTTTCATCAAACATAGCAGAGAAGCCAACAATCGTATTTACAAATTTAATTGTAAATTGAGCGAATATGCTTTTAAACTTAAAAAATGTACTCCTAGGTAGGTTTCATACATCGATATCAATAAACCGGACTTTCTAGAAAAAATAGTGCATAGTATATCAAGTCTTGGTGCTAATAAAAAAAATCGATACAATCAATGCTGACTTGACAGAGGCACCTAATTTAAGTGTTAATGATAGAGTGTTTCTGCCTGGTTGACTGGGTTGTGGTAGCAATAAAATAGCAAAATCCCAAATTATCAAGTGGACATGAACACATCGCCTGAACATCAGATCACCTTTTATCCTACCATATGTCCAGATCAAATTACTTAAGTCGCGACCAGTCAAGTATTGCAAATCATAGTATAGTAACGACAACCAAGGATTTTAAAATTAACAGCACAATCACCAATATCAACTTGTTGGTTCTCAATATCCAATTAGTAAGAAATAAGAACGACGAACTGTATTTGTTCTTTAATAGTATCGACTTTCCTGATATTTTAATATTAACTGAACATTGGCTTGAGTGTAGTGAACTGTTTTGTCTTGAATGTTATGTAAATGTCTCTAAATGTAACAGAACAAATGCAGTCCATAGCGGAACTTTAATTATGGTTAAGGAACAGACCTTAGATTAATTATTAGATTTTGTAAATTTTGATAGGTTTAATTACTTGCTAGAAAAGAAATACTTTGAATTCTCTATGATATTTTGTACAAAAAAATAATATGTATATCGTTGGTCTTTATAGATCTCCAGCTACAAGCTTTCAAGTATTTCTGATTAAGCTGGATGTAATTTTGTCCAGTATCTCGATGAATGCGAAAGTTGTACTGTTAGGTGACTTTAATATAGATTTCCTTGAACCTTCCGGAAATTATTTAAAGGCGTTACAGAATTTATTTATCTCATTCAATATTAAATTGCACATTAATAGTCCCACTAGGATTACTGCTTGTTCGTCTGGACTCGATTATCTTTGTTCAAATCTACATACAGTTGTAGATTGTAAAGTAGTTAGTGCGGGTTCTCTCAGGTCAAGTCTGTAGCCTTAGATTCTTGTATTCCCTCTAAAAGGGATAAGTGTAGGTGCGGCAGAATGTTTTCTCGCAGAAACTATGCCAAATTTGAACTATTATGCAATCAGTGTAACTGGTACTCAATAAAAGTTGCAACCAAAAATATGAGATCTTTACATTACATAATTCTTACTTTATGAATTACTAGAATGAATTACAGATCTGCTCTGAAAGGGGCTATATCTCTTTATTACTCGGGGAGAGTTGAAAATGCCTCTAATAAACAAAAAAAACATGGAGGATTGTCAATTCTTTGCGGGGTAAGGGTAGCTACATTGCAATACCTAGTTTCTTAGAACCTGATTATCTAAATGCATATCTAACCTCTCAAAGAACCTCCCGCATACCGTGCCACCTGATTATTTTCTAACACATATCAGTGTACCAGAAACTTTTTCTTTTTACTCACTGATGCTGAGGAAATTAAACCTATATTCAAAGAGATAAAGGGCAGAACCTCGTCGGGATAGGACAGGTTGCCATTAAGTGTCATTAAAACTCACCTAATACCTACACCGGCCTTAGTTTGTTTAGCTCATCTAGTAAATAAGTCTTTTACAAATGGCCTATTTTCTCCTTGTCTTAAGAGAATGAACCTTGCAATTTTCGTCCTATAGCATGCATGGTGACATTGCAGCTTCGGCATTCTGTGATATGTCAAAAGCTTTCGATTGCGTGCACCATTCAACCATGTTATGTAAGCTGGAAATGTATGGCTTCCGAGGAGTCGCCCTGGAGTGGTTTTGCTCTTACCTGTCAGATCGTAAGCAGAGTTTTCTTTAATAATTCAAGTTCCTTTGAATTGCCTATTTCTTTTGGTGTCCCACAGGGATCAGTCTTGGGTACCCTACTATTCATAATGTACATAACGGATTTGCCTCGATTGAAAATTAGTGGACACTTCACGGTTTTTGCAGATGATACTATAATACTTTGGCATGACAGGGATCCTCAAAGGTTGAAGTGTGCAATTGTGGGCGATATACAGTCTCTGGAGGAATGGTGTAATTCCATTAGTCTCATGCTCAATATTTCCAAAACTAATATTCTGAATTTAAAGTGCAACTTGGGTGACATATCTTTGAACAATAAAACATTTTTCCATTCAGGTACTGCAAAGTTGCTGGGCCTGTACATTGGTGATTCCTTAAAATTTGAAAACCACATAATTCAGTTGAACAGAAAACTCTCTTCTGATTGCTATGCTCTTTGAATTATATCATTCAACCTGGGATTGGCAGTGGTCCGTATGGCATATTTCTTTCTAATCGAATCACATCTTCGTTATGGTATTCCATTCTAGGGGTATTGTTCAGAATACTTGTTTCACTCAGTATTCTTATTGGAAAAACGGGCACTGCGTGCTAAAATTCGACAGTCGTGTAGATCACTGTTCTTTAATCACACTGTCCTAACATTGTATTGCATTTTAATTCTGGAAATTGTGTGCTTTGTTCACAAAAAGTTCAGAGAGGAACTGTATTTTACTCAGCCATATAATACAAGACACATTTTTTGCTATCTTTACCTAACCGAGGTCTAAGCAAGTGAAAAAGTCCATAATTGGTAACAGAAAAAACTATTTAATCATCTTCACCACTCATTAAGAAAACAACACTGTGCGAGGAAATTTCGAAAAACATTAACGAAATCATATTATTCCTTGCAGGAATATTTTACCGACCCTCTCAATTAGTTAATAGGTTTGAATACATGTATGATTCTTTTTTTTAGTTTTGTTCAAATTTTTTTTATGTTATTTGATTAAAACTTCTATGTTCTACATTCGTTTAAATTAACCTTTAGTTTACCCTTTATTATTTTATATGCAACTTAAAAGTAAAAGAGTAATAAATATGCTTTGTGTATTGACTAACTTAGAAATTAAGATAGATTAGAAATTAAGGTTTAATAGATAAGGCTTTGTACACGACATTATTTTGTTAGTTACAAATAATGCTTTTGAGTTGAACCATAAACCTCCCTAATGCTCTGCTTTACTGATTCCTCAATGTCGCCCTCTCCTGGAATCACTTGCGAGAGGCTAGCCTGGACATTTTTGTGCTTTTGGCAACTTCAAATTCAACATTCAATTTGTACTAACACGGGCCGTTAGGACATCTACTAGTTTCGGGGGAATGTGATGCTTGTCTGACTTTACTCTTATTTACTTTTTATCGCGGAGTTAAAATAGGATGACTCCTGTTCTAGGAAAGATACTAGCTAGACTATTGTTCTAGAAGATTCGCAAACCTTCCATGTCTCAAGAACCATTGAGATAATGCGCGAATGACGAAGAACAGCTGATATATATGTGACAGTTAAGATTATTAGAATATTAATAATTTCATGAAGGACAAGTTGCTCAGTGCTTCAAAATCTTTACCCACACATACACATTTTACAAACAAAAATTATATACTTTACGCGTTCTTAGTTCTATCTCACTTTCATTTTTGTGATAATATTTTTACACTATTTCTTAATTGCAATTCCAAATCTTGCCAAAAGAATTGTCAGTTTTAAGTCTAATACTCATTTTCTTTAGTTATTTTTAGACTTAGGTATATAGGTCGGCAACTAGAATTATAACAGCGCTATGTCTCTATACTTGGGTTACCGAACAGATGGAGTGGTCACGTGATCGTTCTGCGCCGGAGGTGTGGCCTAGAGCCTCGATAGGGTTCATGACTCGGGGTTTTATTTAATTTTATTAGTCGAGCGGCTTTAGATCGTTTTGGTTGAATTTTCTGCTATTCGAATATTTGAATCTTCGCAATATTGAAAAGTTGAGATTGTGTTTATTTTTTTGTTAATTTGTTTGTTAACAAATAATGGCTGACGCGCCACGTACACCCCCATTGTCACCACCCACATACAACAAAGTGCAAAAAGTCCAGTTTACAGCAGAAGCAGCAGGTAATAAATATTTTTAATATACAGTGTGTCCCAGGATGAGCGAATTTATACGTGAAAATGACAAAAAATGTTGTGGTTAAAATTTGACCGTTTGGCATCCAGCCCTGCTTGATTAAAAAATAAAATTTAGCATATTATTATTTTTTTTAAATCAAGCTTGCCTTGATACGAACATTTTTTGAAATTTATAAGTAGGTAAAGTGGAGGGTAAAGTAGTAATTCTAGGCAAGATATAAAAAAAGTTTATAAGAAAAGGTTGTTTAGAATGCAAAATTATGCCCGAATACCGCATTTCATAATCATAGACCTACTTTGATTTTTACGTTTTGTGTACCAATGAATTTTTTTATTCATATTTAATTATTAGAGATTGAAATTTATAAAAATCAAAGTAGGCCTATGGTTATTAAATTCGGTATTCGGGCATAATTTTGCATTCTAAACAACTTTTTCTTATAAACTTTTTTTACATCATGCCTAGAAATACTACTACTAGAGTAGGTAAACTCAAACGTCAAATTTCAAGTACAAATTTTTTCGTAATTTTTACGTATAAATTCGCTCATCTTGGGACACACTGTACAGCGTCTGTCCAATTAATTTATAATAATTTTTAAAGAAAGCTAATTTTCATTAAAAATTATGTTTTTTTAGAATATACGTTTTACACAAGTTTTTTTTTAGGAGTTGGTCATAGTAGTGTTTATAACATTCTTCGGGAATATGACGTTTGTCCTCAATTTCAAGCGCCAAAACAGTACAATAGACCCCGAGCCATTTTGGATCATGTAGATGATGACACAAAATGTGCGATCCGCAGGACAATCCATCAATTTTTTTAAAAAATAAACCACTAACGATTCAAAAGATTTTAGCCGCAATTGAAGAAAACGACGCAATTTCTATTTCTTTTAAAAAAAGCACCTTTCGACGCTTACTACAAGAAATCGGTTTTAGGTAAGTTTAAATGGCTTTTAAGATAAATAAAACCCTCGATAAAACCGTTTTGATCATATTATTAATTTTCGTTTTTTTTTTAATTGCAGTTATACAAAAAGGAGTAGAAATTGTATGCTTAACCCTTAAGTACGGACACTTGTTTTTAGTACAAAACAGTATATTTTAACAGTAATACTGACAGGGAGTCTCGTAGACTCCTGTCAATATATATATAAATAAAAACTATAAAAAAAGCCTGAATGTCATAGTTATACATTATATCATCAAATACGTTTACCACACGTTTACTGAAAATACATGTTTGTATATTATTTACGAAAAACTAACAAAAAAAGTTAAGATATAAAATTTTCAATTTCCAAAACATAATACAACTTAAGGCTCCTTATTCATAGAATATGTTGATTAAACCTAACTGTATCGAAAACATTGATAACATTAAACTAAAGTAAAGCTAAAAATAATTTTAAAAAAATCTAAAGTTGAAGGACAAAAAAATCAAATGAAACAGTAGCTAATGTTTTAGACGTCTTCTGGACCATGACAACAGTTTATGCAACATTTACGTGAACACTGAAGGTATATGGGCTTTTTGCATGTTATACAGGTGTATGCAGTCTTTCTTCTCAATCGGGAAGGACAAATATAGCAGTATTTCCTGGTTTGTACACGTTCTTCCTGAAATGGAGGCTCCGGCATACTCAAAATTCGACGAATTAGACCTTTTATATCCCTGTTAACATATGAATTTTCTAATCGATCTCTCATATTATTCTGAATCAACTGAGATGCTAAGGTTTTAATGAAAGTGAAACGGGACATATCATTATTAGGAAAGGAAGCATACATTATAAAAGAGTTTACACTGCAAATATCGACAATTTTATAAAAAATTACCAATGGCCATCGTCGAGTTCGGCGACTACACGTATATTTAGCACATTTCTCATCCATGGCATCAACTCCTCCTTTCGTACAGTTATAAAAGGCATTTATTATATTTAGCAGTCTTTCCTGTTGCTTCATCAGTTGCTTCACAATGGTGCATAGTTGATCAAATTATAACTGCTTTTTTTTTTAGGAGTATGTGAAACGATAGTCATATTTTTTGTAACTCCGTAAAGCGTATCACCTTGCTTGCGATCTTTTTTAGGAAGAAGTTCAGGAAGAATCTCCTTTTTATTTTTTCTAAGGGTCCCCACAAATGTTAATTTATTTGCAAATAGGTGTTCGGCAAGTTCTACAGACGAAAACCAGTTGTCAGCAGTTATATTCCTATTGGAATTGTACAAACATTTGGCGAGCCTTATGACTGACTGGGTTGCTTTACAAAGTTTTTTCTCTTCATTCGTCAATCCACGACCGTCACTATCTTTGCCTGCATAAATATAGGCGTTGTATAAATATTGGGTTCTTGCATCTGTTAGTGCCATTATTTTTATGCCATACTTTTCTGGTTTAGAGGGAATGTACATCTTGAATCTACATCTGTCTCGAAATCCCACCAACATTTCATCTATGCAAGCATTCGCACCTATCGTATAGGAGTTTCTGGCATATTCAATGAATAAGTCAAATAATTCACTTATAGAAGCTACTGGATTTTCCTTCTTTCGTTCTTCCCTGTCATCTGAATCGTCGAATCGTAAAGCTGTTAACAGTATGAGAAACGCTCTTTAGACATTACTGCTCGAAAGACATCCCTGCCTGTACCATCAGTCGCAAAAATACTTCTAACGTCTTCATCGTTGGATTTGAAAATCGCAGTATATAACAATAAACCCAAAAGCGCCTCTAATTCCCTTATGCCAATGTCTACAAGCTCTGGTTTATTTTGCCGTTTATATTTTGTTCGCATGGAAGCTAATTTTTTGTTTGTCCACTTTAAAATCAGTTCAAACATCCGGGCAGGAAACAATTGACTGAAAAATGCCTTTGGATTAGTGTTATCACCTACAACAACACGTACCGCTGGTAAACGTACAATATTATGCGCTAAAGTACGTACATTTCTTGTGGGTTAATTTGTACTCCATTTGAATCTATTCTTCCCATAGAAGTATTTTTTTCTTTTTTCTCCATTTCTGCTACATAAATGGTCACTGTCTAGTTTTTTATCACTACTATTTTTACTATCACTATCACTGCTAGAAACATCCATCTTTTGAGTTTCATTATGGTGTTCATAATTAGAGTCATCATCACTAAGCTCTTGTTCGCTTGCTGATTCATGCTCTCAATGTACTCATTTTCTTCGGGTTCAATGTCACTATTATCACTGTCTAGATTTTCATACCACTTTCTAGCGATTTCTTCAAAGTTTGAGTCAAGAACACTGACTTGTTTGGATGTGCCAGGCTTTGAACTAGCCATGATAATAGAATAATAATAAAAATATTACTAACGTAAACACTGACACGGAGTCTACCAGACTCCCAGGTGCGTATAACTTGAGCAAAAAAAATTCCAAGATACAGCCACTTTAACACGCTGCAGGCAACTAAAAATGCGGAAGGTACTTGGCGCGGCAGACGCTAGAAAAATTTGTGGTAAGAAATCTATGTCGCGGAGTCTGCTCTCCATGTCAGTAGTTAAGGGTTAAAGAAAAAAATGAGATCATTTGCTGGAGACGACGTTACTTGCGGTCTATTAAGAAATTTAGAGAACAAAATAAAACCATTTATTTTTTGGATGAAACCTGGGTCAACGCCGGTCATGTGGTTCAAAAGTATGGAAAGACGAGACCATAACCACTGCTAGAGAAGCTTTTGTCAAAGGACTGTCGACTGGACTGACGTCACCATCTGGTAAAGGAAAAAGGTTAATAGTTCAGTTCAGTCAATAGTTAGTTCATTAGTAGGTTCAGATGAAGGCTTACTGGCTTTTGAATCCAAAAAGACCACGGACTATCACGAAGAAATGAAGTCTGAAGTTTTTGAAGCGTGGTTCAAAAAAATGTTACCTCGTCTTGCAGAAGATTGCGTTATTGTGCTTGATAACGCATCCTATCATACCAAAAAACTTGAGAAGATCCCAACGTCTGCAACGAAGAAGTCTGACATTTAAGCCTTGTTAGACAGTAAGGCAATTTTTTAAGAAGGTGATATGGTAAAAGCGGAACTTTTGGAATTGGTAAAGGCTAATCGAGGTCAAGACAAGTTTGTAATCGACGAGCTTGCAAAATCTACGGGTAGGATTGTTTTAAGACTACCCCCATATCACTGTGAGCTTAATCCCATTAAGCTCATTTGGGCTCAAATTAAGGATGAAGTAGGCAGAAAAAATACTACATTTACATTTTCTAAACTTAAATCACTTTTTGACGAAGCAATAAAAAATGTAACTGCTATTAGTATTATTTTCCATGAATATTTTTTATAAATTAGTTTAATTTAGTATAAATACACTTACAATAAACTTTTTTAAAAATAAAACTTGTCTGATATATTGGATTTTCCATTCATCAAAAAGAAAAACAAAAATTTTGTTTTTTTAAATAATGTTACCTAGGTAAAAATAATTTTAATTTTTTACCTAATTATAAACATAATGTGTAAAAAATGTATTAAAATAAATGTAGTATTTGTTCCTTTTTTAAATAAGGAACAAATATATACTTATATTCAATCTATAAATTTAAATCTCACAGGCCTACCAGCGCAGCCCCTAACTTGTTCTTACTTCTTTCATTTTAAAACGCATATTTAAAAAAAGATTAAAGCTACTTAAGTAATTCTCAAAACCAGATTATGATCATAAAATTATATTTTATAATGGCCGGGTTCATCAGAAATAAGCGCTCTCTGAGCGCTCGATTGTTGCTCAGGTATGACAATTTTTATTGGTCCTTACTATTATAGGCAAAACTTCCAGCGCTCGGTTCTGATGAACCTGGCCAATTACACCCTAAATGGTTGACCTGGTACTTATTACTTCAAAGGATTACCTATCCCTTTTCGGTAACCCCCAATATATTAACATATCTTTGCATAACAAAATACTTAAAAGGGATTATTATATCATTAACTGGCACAACCTCAAAATCGGTTTGGACCCATTTTACAGGCGACTATATCTGTTCGGTAATCCGACTATAGTAGATGTAGATGCTAACGCCTGGCGCTTTATAATATATTTTGTTAATTCGTAATTCTAATATATCATATAATTATTATTATTAATATCAAATCCCTAAGATTCTTTAATTTAATTTAAGTGACGACTTACCAAATTTCATCTAACTGATCAAGATTCTCTGTTGGTCCATGGCCGGGTCGACTTTTACAAAACACAGGATACACTCCCATCCCTCCCATAATACAAACGACCTCAGAGAGAAGGAGTCCAATATAGATCCGCATGCGAAAATTCAAAAAAGTTGGCCATATATACCAGTACCTGTAGAGAAATGATCTGGTTTTGAATTCCTCAGTTTGTGTGTACTACAAATTTTAAAAAGGTTTGAATACTTTTAAAATAGTAAATAAGTTTTTTTGAATATACAAATATATTCAGAAATTTAAATTATCACTAAATTTTAATTATTACTAAGCTTATTAAGTTTTATTTACTAACTTCTATTGGCCAGCAATATTCTGTCAACAAAAAGATACTGGAAAATATAGGTATCCATGGGAACACTTTTTCCATCGCTGCTTTTTTCGGATTGTCATATTTATAAAAGGGTCGATGCAGGTGTTCAAGGAAGGTTTTGTATTTAAAATAAGGCCCTAAAAGTTAAAGAGAAATATGATCTAAACAAAAGACTCACAAAGTTGAACAAAAAAATTATTTCACGTTTTTTTTATCTTGAATCTAAGCTTCGAAGCTATAACGTAACTTTTTACCAGTGACTTATGTAATATATTTCGGATTCACCGTGGCGAAAAAACCCACGGAGTTTGTATCATGGGAATGTTAGAAATATATTTTATTCTGTTAGGCGAAACTGATATTAATAAATGCAATACGTTCCCTCCCAATTTCTTTCTCTGATGTATTTAACTGAATGCCGGCAAGCTGTGTTTTCACTTTCTATTTCATCTCGCAACAGACGCAATTAAGAGGTCAAATGTCCAAACGCTCTTAAGCCTGGATATCACCCGCTTAAGGTCTGCACCACTTTAACTGAGTGTACCACCAAGGCAAACCCTGAGAAAATCTTCTCCCTCAACTTCCAGCAAGCTTAAGAGGCCACTCCTGCATCTGTTTAGCAACTATTGAGTAATTTAAGCAGACAGTATTATTGATGCGAGACAAAAGAAGTCAATAATTCGGAGCTTAGAGCATTCAAAAAGAGAACAGGGCCAAGAATCCTCGGAGCCTTGTGTCTGTAATAATCATTGAGGATGGTAGACATCACTGAGGTTTATACACTCTCTATCAAGGCTTTGAAAAAGCCAATCACATTTATTACAATTATTAATAAATGTTTGGTGTATGGCTTTTAAATCTTTTTACAGGATAGACAGCAGACACAAAGGTATCAGAACTTTCATGTTAGGACATAAGAACCCAATTGCGATCATCTCCTTTTTGACCTTTTTGTTTATGATATTGAGTTTTTGATTGACTTTTTAATTATTCCCACTTTTTTTCTTGATAAATTTAATAAGCCTGTAAAAATTGGTAGGCAGTTTCTATGCACCCAGGCTTAGCATTATCCGATACACAATTTAAATTATTATATTCGCAATTGACGTTCATTCGAACTTTGAATTAAATATTAGAACTCCTTTGCTTGATTTCGTCCATGAATTTTGTGCTGACCTGTGACTGTCACACTAGCTATTTCAGGGTACATCAGTATTCTACTTCTTTGGAGGAACTGGGCTCCTTCTAATAGAATGTGTTTAAATGATTCCAAATTTTGAAACGTTAATATCCAACCACAACCTTTGGCTGTGTCTGTAAACTTTTTGGATGAGCCTAAGGATTGATACTGTAAGGACATATTAAACAATCATCAGGCTTGTTGTCTAGTACTACACTGCAGACTTATTTTGGTTTCCTCTTTAATGTCATACAATTAAATAAATTGGACCCAATCATCACATATCCATAAGATATTTGCTCATATATAGCGCAAAGCCTAATGGTAAGAAAATTGCTTTAAAATTTACCGCACATATCTAAAAGTCCTCAATCTTCCCATTGCATATATTCCTGTTGCATTCATTATATGTTATGTTTATTATTTATTTATTTATTTAGCAGTTTATTTCCAACAGGCAAAGCCCAGTTACAGGAAAATCTACAATTAATGTTTTGAAAGTGTAAACAAGTATTAAATTACTATAAATTAAATAATAAAAATAAAGAAAAATAAGGAAAACTTAAATTACTATAGTAACATCATGTATATATCAAAATTAAAGGAGATGTAAATTAACATTAGAATGAACAAAGAAAGGGATTCATGGGACAAGGGAAAAAAGGAAGAGAAAAGGAATTATGGTAACTGTTGGTTTGGATGGAGAGATTTCTTTATGGAGCATACAAATATGTCACAGGTTGATGATACTGAATTAAAAATTCTGCACATTTGATATACGGGATCCTGAAATCTAATGTTAGTTCTGGCGCGATCTAAAGCAAAAGTGATATTTGCTCCAGAAGCAAATCGTGGTACATGAAATAGAATATCGTTCAAGAGAGGAGGAGAATTTATTTGATTATTGACCAACTTCCATAAGAATGTTACAAAATGAATGGTTCTCCTCATGGCCAGAGATTGCAGATTAAATCTACCTAACATCAGATCACGATCATGTCCCCCAACAGGATATATTCCATCCTCACGAAACATAAGAAACTTTAAAACCCTTCTCTGAACACTCTCGATGTAGCCAACATGGCATTCATAGAAAGGACACGACACCAAGGAACCGTATTCTAGTCTTGATCTAACAAAGGAAAAGTACAATAGTTTTATTGAGTTTGAGTTGTTAAAGAGTCGGCTATTTCGAATGACAAAACCCAGAAGTTTCAACGAGGAGGTCACTGTCTGTTCAATATGTGGCACAAATGTGAGCCTATCGTCGAATACAACCGCTAGATCTTTAATAGAAGTACTTATACAGAGGATTTGATTGTCTATATTGTAATTAAACAAAACAGGATCCTTGGTTCGGTGAAAGGAGATCACACCGCATTTCGAGATGTTAAGACATAACTGATTTCGACTGCACCACCCCCTAATTAGGTCCAAGTTACTCTGTAAGAACAAGCAGTCCAAGATACTATTGATACACCAGAATATTTTCAGATCATCAGCATAAGCTAGTCTAAGGCAGGAAATCAATTCTATAAGATCATTAATATAAAAGATAAAAAGAAGTGGGCCGAGATTGGATCCCTGTGGGACTCCAGAAGTTGAAACAAACGTATTAGATCTGCAACCTTCCACCTCAACAAACTGTAGACGGACAATAAGGTGTGACGAAAGCAACGAAATTAGCCTTTCTGAGAAGTTGAATTGCTTGTTCAATTTTTCCAGCAGAATGCTATGATTATCTGATCGAAAGCCTTACTGAAATCAGTATACACCACATCAACCTAACTTTTTCTATCGAGGGCTGAAGAAATAAAATGAGTCACATTTACAAACCTTTTAGGAATAAAACCGTGCTGATCTATAGAGAGTAGTGATTGAACTTGGGGAAGAATTCTGTTATAAACAATAGTTTCAAAAGTTTTGGAAAAATTGCAAAGTATGGGGATAGGTCGATAGTTGTCGATTCTGTTTATATCGTCTTTTTTGTGAATTGGTATTACTTTAGCATATTTCCAGACGCCTGGAAATTTGCCAGTTTTCAAAATAAGGTTAAAAATATGACAGAAAGGCTGACAAAGGACAAACATGCAGTCTTTAGCCACAAAACTCGGAACACCATCTGGACCAGCTGTCAACTTGTTTTTTTAGCCTCCGACTAGCAGCAATAATTTCCTCAGTGGTAATTGATGGAAGAATGTCAATGAGGTCTGAGGAATTAGAAGGAGGATAGGTTTCTGCGAGGTTGATTGGATCTTTATAGGCATTCTGAAAAAGTTTGGCAAAAGCTGGCACAATATTTTCTGTTCCTTGAAAAGAATTACCATTGGCATCGCACATGATAGACGGAAGTGAAGAGTGACCTTTCTTAGCTCTAACAAAAGACCAAAACGATGAGGGATTAGTGACAATGTTCTCCTCGGCTTGGGTCACAAATGAGTTATAGGCCTCACGGGCTTGAGATTTTACTGTCTGAAGAAGCCTGTTGTTTCTGGAAAGATTAAATTCAGTTGGAGAGGATCTATAATCACGATATGCTTTTTCCTTCTTAAAGATATTAGAAATAATTTGTTTTGAAAACCATACAGGCAATCGCCGTCGTCTTCGTTGTTTTAAAGGTGCTGATTATAGTTTTAGAGTTTACTTTTACATCATAATATATATTTTATACAATTTTGGCACTAATAAATGAACTGAATATTAATCCTGTAAAGCTACAACTTCTTAAGACAAGAAGCAGCCAATTCTCACCTAGTTGTTTTGCACAGAATTTTAACTAGATAAATTGATTGAACTAATCTTAGTACATTCTTCCAAGTATTTCTTCATAGGAAGAGTTTTACCTATTTCATATTCTAGTTTATTATTCTCATTGCAACTTTAATACATCATTATTAAGCTACCTTTATTAAATAATTATGCGTCAAGTTTTATTTAAATATGTATACTATCTCTTATGAATATTTGGGACTTTGCTATAATAAATAGGACTTATATAATACATAAAAATTACAACTTACGACTTTTTATATATCATTGAACTAAATGAATAAGTAAAAATATGAATATTTCTGTATAATAAAAGCTGAAACTTTATCTGATGAAATTTGATATCAATATTATAAGTTGTTAGTGAATATGTTGTTGGGTCTAAATAACATACCGGTTTTTATCTTAAAAATTACCTGTTAACACTCCAATATAATTAAAACTATAATAAAATATATCTTTAATATCAAGCTTTAAAACCTCGGAACTTTTATCAGTCTCTTGTGTTCGAGCATTTTTAATTCCTGTATTGACTTCATATGCCAAACCTAAAATCAATAAAAAAAAAATACAAAAATATATATTTCTATATTAATATATAAACTTACCAACAAGCTTTAAGGTGAGAATCATTTGAATTAAATTGGTATGACTTGGTGGATATGGGATATCAAAATATGCTGTCAATCGGAAAAAAATTAGGTAGGAAAAAGAAAATATGAAGCTGATGATGTGGCAGAATCTAAAATACAAAATTTAATAAAAATCTTTTCAAATTTTTATTTTACATGGATATGTAGAGTAATATAGCAAATACTGCTGAATTAGCAAATAATCTTAAGAACTTCAAATCAGTGTGATGTGTGAATAGTATACCACCTAATTTATAAGGGAAGTATCAATATATACCTAACTATTTTGTTGGATATTATGTCACTATTTAAATAAATAATAAATAAATAAATAAATAATCTCTTTATTTTAGGAAAATATACAACATAATACTTGCCTAAGACTAGACACACAATTACTTTTAAAAAGTTGTGCGTGTGTCTATATACTCATCAATTAATAAATATACATATAAGCAGAAAATGCTTTTTATTTGTCGTTAGTCGGAACAATAGAAAATGAGAAAAGAACAAGCAATTCTACGTACATACCTATTGTGATAAAATATTATAAATAATCTATATTACTGTCAGAAGTATATCTTTTTGAAGGTTTAGTAGCCATGAATTAACTTTCCGTTTAATTTTAGAGAATGGTTTATTTCTTAGTTCCTGAGGCAATTGATTGTATATTTTGGGAGCTAAGAAGACTATACTTTTCTGAACTGCGGTATAATGCACTGGAGTTGATAAGATCATTGATTTACTTTGTGCAAATCTAGTTGCAATTGAGTGGGTTGATGTATTAATGTTAATTTTCTGGTTACTATGGAGTCTAATTATTGATTTTAAATATAATTTAGTAATGGTAAGTAATTTAGATTCCTGGAATAGTAACTTGGTATGATGCATTATATTTTTTAAAAGAGATATCTTTATAATTTTTTTTTGGGTAATTTCAAAAGGATTCAAGAAAGTTTTACTGGCGGCTCCCCAGATACAAATTCCATAGTTAATAATTGATTCTACTAAACCTTTGTACATATTTAGTATTGTTTTACGTGACAAACATTGTCTTAATATATAGAATTTATACATAAGTTTTCTAAGTTTACCACAGATATATTGCACATGTATCTCCCATTTTAGATGCCTATCAAAGTAGACACCCAAATATTTAATTTCGTCCACTGCACTAATCCGCACACAATTATTTATTTATTTATTAACGGAATCCATTTACAAAAGTATTACATAGCATACCCATACAAACATATATATTCAGAAACATTATATACAAAACTATCTATAAATTAGTGTAAGGTGTAGATGAGTTAATTAATTAAAGCCCCTATGAAATAATATTCTTTAACTGCCCCTTAAAAGATGTTATCCTAGAGTCAAAAAAGTTTATCTGTCCTGACAGACCATTAGCACTTCGAGCCATTCGTGTAATTGGCTCATTAATACCATAATTGGTATGGTGGAATGGGACTGAAAATATTTCTGATTGTCTATTCAATCTGGAAGGCACCCTAAGTTTAAAAAGAGACAATAACTCGGGACAATCTATAGTAGCATTTAAAACCTTATGCATAAAACATAAGTCAAGTAATGTTCTTCGTGACTCCAATGTGGGTAAGTTCAGGTTATCCCTGACCCACTGATAGTAATACTCATGTCTCCTGTAACCACATCTAAAAGCCGCCACCCTTAAAAATTTATTTTGAGTTTTTTCAATCTGCTCAATGTAGCAGTTATATGACGGGGACCACACAATTGAGCCATACTCCAAGATGGGCCTAACAAGAGAGCAATAAAGTAATCTAAAAGTAAACAAAGACAAATCAGTTGTAGACCGTTGGATAAAACCCAGCATTTTCATTGCCCTACCAGTCACCTGATTGATGTGACTTTTAAAAGACAACCTGGAGTCAATAAATATTCCTAAGTCAGAAACTTCTGTTTTGACACCAATTGCTACATTATTTATTTTATAAAGAAAAGCAATAGGGTTTCTTTGCTTAGAAAAAGTAATCTTATGGCACTTATTGATATTAAGGGACATTCTATTCAAGTGGCACCAATCAAAGAATAAATTGAGGTCTTTTTGCAGGAGCACAGCATCAGAAAGGGATGTGATAAGCCTAAATAGCTTCACATCATCAGCAAACATTAGCACACGACAATTTTCAAGTTTCCAAACTAAATCAATCAAAAAGAGGCAAAACAAAACAGGGCCCGAGTGAGAGCCCTGTGGCACCCCAGATGGTACCAAAATTTCAGAGGAACATGTACCTCCAAGATTAACAATCTGGGTTCTACCTCTGATGAATCCCGAGATCCACTGAAGAAGAGGCCCCACAATACCTAAAGCCCTAAGCTTCTGCAAGAGTACCCCATGGTTAACTCGATCAAAAGCCTTGGAAAAATCTGTATATATTGAGTCAACCTGAAGTCCTTTCTCCAACTTTTTCGCGGTAGAGGTAGTTGACATACAGCACCAAATTAGCATCAGTAGATCTGCCTTTTATGAATCCAAATTGCTCAGGATTAAATAAAGATTTAAAACTCCAGGCAATCCTATGACTGACCAGGCAGTCAAGCAGCTTTGGCAACTCAGATTGGTTACACACAGCTCGATAATTGGAAATTTCATTTCTACTACCAGATTTAAAAATGGGTTTTAGAAAACTTCTCTTCCAGAGAGTGGGATAAGAACCAGTACCTAGAGATTTGTTAAAAATGAACAGTATTGGTTTCGTAAGAACACAAACACATTTCTTTAGGAAGAATGCCGGAATCCCATCTGGTCCAGAGCAGAGCTTATTCTTAGAGGAAGTAATAACCTCATAAACATCCTGTGTTGACAGAGTTAAAGTGCTCAGACAAATTGATTTATCAAAATCAAAAGATGATATGTCATTGACTTGCTCATCCGAGTAGACCGATGAAAAGTATTCTGCAAACATATCCGCAGTATCCGAGATATTCATACTAATCCTGTTATTGTATGTCATTCTGGAAGGAAGACTAAAACCAGTTCTTTTATTTTGAATATATGACCAGAAGTACCTTGGATTGCCAGCGAGATTCATTTCCACCTTATTAATGTATTGTTGATAGCACAACTCTCTTAAGTTTTCATATTCCTACAATCATTGTCGTGAATTCTAATAGTCTCAAGGTCATAAGGTAATCCTGCTTTTGTCATGGAGCGACACATGAAATGAGTTTTGTCAATATTAAGAGATAATAAACTAAAATCCAGCCATTTTTTAACCTCAACAAGAGCTTGTTCGGCCTTTTGAAACACTTCATCCCACGTGCCACCCCCAACCATGAGAGCTGTATCATCAGCGTAACAGACAACTTGCACACTTGTTATTACCGAAAATATACTATCCATATAGAGAGTGAACAATATTGGACCAAGGACCGTGCCCTGTGGCACACCACACCTCACTGGAATTTTACTACTGTGAATCTCGCCTATCTTAACTTGCTGGTAACGATTTTCAAGAAATGATTTTAATAAATTTAATGAATTCCTCTTATACTTTTAGCTTCCATCGTTCCATCAAGATGTGGTGCGGCACAGTATCAAAGGCCTTAGCCAGGTCCAGGAAGATTGTCATACATTTTGTATTGGTGTTAAAAGCATTTATTATGTCGTCAGCTACCCTGACTAAAGCATCCTCAGTTCCCATTCCCGTCTTAAAACCATATTGATTTGCATTGAGTAGGTTATTTTTATCAATATAATTACATAATCTCAATTTAATACATTTTTCTACAACTTTACTTATGCTGTTGGTGAGAGCTATGGGTCTGTAATTTTTTAACTCATCCCTTGGGCCTGATTTATGAAGTGGTATAACGATTGTATTTTTTACAATTTCAGGGTAAAATCCAGACCCAAAGATAGTATTTACCAGATGTAAAAGAGGCACTATCAAGTATCTGTTATAATTCTTAATAAAATTATTAGATATGCCATCATCAGTATTTGAATCACTATTTCCCAAAGATCCAATTATAGTAATAAGTTCACTTTCGACAATAGGTTTAAGAAAAAAACTACTTTTACAGTTTTTTTGAAGATTAATGACATAGTTTTGAGGTTTTTTTATTTTAGCGGCTAGTGTTTGCCAAATAAATATCAGTTTATAAATTAATTCCTCTTCTTTTGAATAATTGAGCATAGGCATGTTTTCCAAATTGACATTTAATTAAATAGTAATGTGTTACCCAAAAAATAGATAACTTATTATGAATTTATCACAAAAATATACATTTTTACTTGAATCGTTTAAGTATTTCTACATGAGAACATATCATCTTTGAAGAATACATTTACCGAACCGAAAGTTATCATGGGGAAATAAAACCAGTTATTTGTTTTATTGAATGTTGGTATACAACTTAAATTAAATATTTGAGAGTTGATGACTACACAACATAGTCTACATACTTTTTAATTTTTACTCTTTTCTAGTACTACATTGAGGCAAATAAAGCTAAATAAAAATTTTATTTATGCCAATTTAATAGTTTCTTTTGTTGTTTTATATTTTTAAGTATCTTAAATTAGTTATTAGGAAAACTACTTGTTTTTTTTTCTTTTTTATATACTTATGTACTACTTAAGTATATACTTAAGTACCCTTACATGCAATCTCAATAAGTTGGTTTTGTAAGAGTTTAAAGTACATAAATAAATAAAAGAGTACTCAAAATACTACATATACTATTTTATGGTTTCGGTGAGAAAAATAGCTTCATTATTTATTTATTTTTTTGAAAACAAGTAACAATATTATACATGTATTTTGAATTTCTTAAAAAATGAATTGTAACTATGTATTTTTAATTATTACTAGTAATTTATTCTAGGTTTTTGATTGGATTTTCTAAGTCTAGCTTAGATCTTTACAAATCCTGATAAAAATTACTTTAAGCCCTAAGTCCATGTCTACAGATTTCTTGAGTAAATACAATTTCATTTTTAAATTTTTGTTGTTTATTTAATATCGTATATAATACATTACAGAGTTCAAAATCTAGCAAATTATCAAGCTTTTGGACATCTAATTCCCTAGAGAAAAAATGAAAGACTAATACATAATCTACTACAATACTCTGACATAATCAGACCTTATAGCTAGATGACCTGCTAAGTACATCTAGCTATAAGGTCTGATGATGCTTTATTAGCGAAACATGTTACCTGATTAATTAAAAGGATATTTTGAGACTGAGACGTAGAGTTTTCATTTTTTCTCTAGTTACATAGGTCTCTTTGAGATAATGGATGAGTTCTTTCAATCTAATTCCCTGTTTAGAGCCCCTCTGTGTTCATACTTATGATTGTAAATTGTTTTTAAACATTTATTTTGTAATTTATTATTAATCATAATACCACACACACAACTCAAACAGGAAGTGGGTATTTGAAATCCCTTAGAAAAACAACATGATAGATCATTTTACTTTTATTTGACAAATAATTTAGGAATCTAAAGATGATAGAAATTATTGGCACAATTTTATTACAGAAATTACTTAGGTACTCCATTTTAAATGGGGATAATCCAAAATAATCAGAAATTTTAATGTTTATGATATCTATATTTTGTTTTTTTTTGGTTTTGGATATTGGATGAAAAATGCTACTTTCTTCTTATAAAGTAAAAAGTTTTTTTTTATATGATTAGCATTTATCAAAATTTTAATGCATAGGCTTTCTTACTTACCTTTTATCAATGTATAGGATAATCAATGCATTTACAAGAATTGTTATTAAAATGTGTAAAATATGAAGATTAGACACAACAAATATTATGAGAAATCCCACAAGAGCTCCAATCTTCTTTTTCTTATCGTCATTTTCAATTTGTCGATAAAACTGTCCAAATAATATGGAAAATATGAGAAAAACTAGGTATACAAAATCATCGAAATTCATGTTTTAAACTTGGCTGATATATAAATATCAATGTAGGATTCTGTTCTCCATTACTTATCTTTTTTAGAAAATTTATTGATCTAAAAATTTAGGATTAGTATATTTATAACTAGAGTTTGTTTTTATTTGTTTACTTTTGGTATAATCCTAACCTCACACCTGTCATTACAAATCAAAATATGAAGGCTTGTAGACAGCAAATTACGCCCCTTTAGCAAACATCATTAAGCTAATGCCACACTAAGCGCTTCTGATCGCGCAACTTTGGTTGGAGAACAAGTTGCATAAATCTGTATACAATAATATGGGGCATATAGGATCAAAACCGGCTAAATCCAATTTTAGTCAAAAATATGTTATATACATGATTACATTCGTCATAAAAATATCTATCCACATGAACAGAAATTCAGTAACAAAATCCATCTGATCCACTATAAAATATAGTTTAAAAACTCGGTTCAGTTTCAAATTCCCTTAAATCCAACTTGGTTTCTTTTTAAATACCGCCAAATCCAAATTAGCCAATCAGATACTCAGCTAGGTGGTCATGTGGTCAAAATGGTATTCCGTTGATATTATTATTTTGAATTGCTGTCAGAAACGTCTCGTTTGCGGTTGACATCAGTATGTTTTCTTTAAAAAAGTAAAGTATAATAAAAGTAATGTGCGATAACACGAAAGAAATCGTAGTAGTAAATCAAAATAAGGCTAGAAAGAGGCAGCGAGCTCCAGAAAATTGGAAAAGGAATGTGGAAAAGACCAGAAGGTAATGAGTTTTGTTTACATTTTTAAAGTTAAGAAAAATTAAGGATGGTGTGTTCTTCTTTTAGATATTCTGCTGTAACTCTACCAAAATACCCAAAATGTAAACATTGTACTAAAAGTTATAGATGCAGTACTTTGACAATGTTAGATATTAAAAAGTTTCATAATGCTTTTTACGAGAACCAAATTAAGGTGGGTCAAGACAACTTTATCATAAAGTTCTCCCAGATAGAGGTACCACGTCGCCGTCGAAATAACAAGGGAGCATCCAGTCGACAATTTGCGTGCAAGTATTTCATCCCAAAGAATGAAAATAATAATTTGGTACCAGTTTGCCGTGAAAGTTTTTTAGGTGTACTTTGCCTTCGCCCAGATAGAGTAAAAGGTGTTTTGCATCGACATTTCACAAGTCGTAATATGGCAAAAGAAAGGCGAGGTGGAAATAGAAAAGAAAGATTATTTCAGCCTAGAAGACATGCAATAATTAGCTTTATAAAAAAATGTAAGGCTATTGAGTCTCACTACTGCCGCAGCAAAACAGCATGCAGAGTTTATTTACCCAGCAGCCTAAATATTCGGCGTTTGTGGAAATTATACAAAAGCGAGGCTTCTCTGAAGCTTCAGGTAAAAGAAAGTTATTTCCGATCAATTTTTAATACCCATTTTAAGATAGGGTTTGGATTTCCACGTACTGATATATGTATGTTTAAAATGTTTGGAGATTGGAGAAAAACTAAAAGAGGAAAAAGATGCGAGTGAGAAAAACAAGATAATGATTAAACTTCGAATTCACAAACTGAGAGCAAAAGCTTTTTTTGCAAAATTGAGAGAAAAAAAGAAGGGTTGCTAATAATAAGTTTTGATTGTCAAAAGAATTTAACTCTGACCAAAATTCCAGATCAGAGTGTATACTACAGCAGACAACTGTATATGTATAACTTCACAACAGTCACAGGAGACTCTCATTCTTCACTTACTCCAGAAAATGTTCGGATTTTTGCATGGACTGAGGATAAACATCGCAAAGGAGCAAATGAAATTGCATCTGCTGTTTTTTATACTTTAAACCATAGTAATTTTGATGGTATTGAAAAAGTTTGTCTTGTCGCTGATGGATGCGGAGGACAAAATAAGAACAGCATCATGTTGGCAATGTGTTTTAAACGGTTGAGTACTGCACCTATAAAAGAACTAGAGCTTGTCTTTCCTGTTGTTGGACACTCGTATATTCCTCCGGATCGGGTATTTGGTGATATTGAGAAATCCATTAGAAATATTGAACAGATAGTAGAACCTATAAAATACCTGGATATATTTAGACAACATGGACCAGTTGTTGAACTGGGTAAAGATGTGCCAGTTATGGACTGGAAATCTGCTTCATAGGAAGTTTTAAATCCCCCATCTAAGTGGCATTTTAAATTCAATATGACTTATCCGCAAGAAAATTATGAAATCGATGTGGACGACCAAAACGATCTCTGTGAACCAGTAGAGATAGTTCCGGATTTAGATTTTTTACTTGAAGTGTGTCTTTTTGTGATCTGAAGATACTTTAAAAACATATCTTTAAGTAGTCCTGTATTTCTTTTTGTTATATCTGTTAGATTTTCTTTGGTTTAATTTTCTATTATAACTTTGTTTCGTGACAAACTACACTAAAACCATTTTTTATTTCCATTTTCTGAATGTCGGGTAAAATTCAGGATATTTTCTTTTACTTAAATAGAGTCTAATAGTATCGAAGAATCTATAAACAAAACTTTAACCCTAAAGTTGATTTTAAAGTTAGTTAAATAGTTTTTGGATTTTTCTGAAAATTTAAGTAAAGTGGATTTAGCGGGTTTTGATCTTATATGCCTCATATACAGGTTGGGATAAATGTATTACTTGCAATAAAATTTTACTAGGCTTTTTTAAGTTTTCTGATGCAGGCTTTACATTTGTCAGTGAAGAACCCACATAGAATCGTAATCGCAAAATATTTATTGTGCTGTGTATTGTGTAATGAAAATGAAAGCGTTGTCCTAATAAAAAGAAAATATAATCTATAATAAAAGTAGAAACATTTAAACACTATACAAAAATAAAATAAAACTCTTAAAAATAAACTGTTTTAAATAAAAGGCTTAAACAGACCTCCTTCTTCGGCTAAACAATAAGAATTTCATAATTCCGAAAGAGTTTCTGGTGAAATGAAATTGACACATTCAACAATTTTTTCTCGTAACTCCTCTAAATTTGTGAGTCTTCTAAACTTGTGTTTGTAAATGGTCTCCTTATCAGATAATCCTAAAAATAAAAGTTATTAGGGGACAAATCTGGAGAATCCTCCTAGAGGCCATTTAATATCGCCAGTCCCACTAATATTAAGGTTAATTGAAGTATTTGTTAATTTTTTTTCACCAGAACAGCATTATGAGTAAGACAGCCGTTTTATCGAAAATAGACCGATCCCAGGTCTAATTTAGGGAGAATTTGAATGACAGGAAGAACTGGATTTTGCAGCAACTCAAGGTATTTTTGGACGTTTTAAGTAGGTACCATCAATAAAAAATTACCCTATGATAAGATCGCCCAAAATAACAGCCCAATCGTTCAATTTTTGAGGATACTGAGTACAAAATTGAAAACTTCCGTGTTCATTTTATCGAGACCAACATCTAATAATGGAAGGATTGAGTTGCCCATGTAATGGAAAGAAGATTCATCTAAAAGTAGTATATTTCGTAAACAAAATTATTTGTATCTGTTGTTTTTTCAGATTTTTCAGGTTGTTGCACAAAATTCCATTCTTCGATAGTGGTCGGAATGTATCTTCTAAATTTTTGAATATTTGAATTATGTTTTTTCCAAATACTGGTAACAGTTTTATGGCCCATACCAAGGTTCTACAATCAACTTCTAGGGCACTACCAACTATTTATTCCAGTTGTTCTTGCTTCTAGATCCTTTCGAAAGAAGGTGCTTGCACTTTAGTGAGATAATCTTGAAGACAACAGATTGTTTCGAAATTCTCAGCCACATAAATTTTTTATTTGCAAGGAATCGGTATATTTTCAACTGTCATTAACAATAAATCCCTACATTGTACTGCAAAATTACCTTTATAAAAGCATTTAATAACTGAAACTCTTTCAGAAGACTTATAAACAGCAATAATAGATTGAGAAAAAAATGGCGGTTTCAAACTCAACATTGCACCATGCAGTCACACAGCAAAATACGGCATGCCGATAATGCTAATGTTATTCTGTAAAAAAAACATTAAACACCTATAAGACGCCCGCTCATTGACGAGGGGAAGTGGTGTTGTCATTATTTTGAACAATGCGTAATCTTCAATTCCCGAACCTGTATAATAAACATGTTTTAAATATTTAAATAAATTATTAACACAAGTGAATATTGGTCTATGCCTCAATTATTTATTGAGCATTGTGAAAAATACCAAGCAAAGCAAATACCTTAGTAATAAGGAGATTTATACAAGAGTTTTATTGAAAGCTTTACTCAATAAAAATAAAAGTTTGCGACTTATCTTTCGTAGGTCTAAGCGCTTACATCTCACCACTGACTAAGAGCCGTATCACGCAGCTCAAATGCATTATAAACGGATACTTAAGCACTCTAAAGGGCAGTGCTGCAGATGATTTTGAGAAGACTCTCTGTGGCACGCCTCGCAATCCAGTGATCCTGGTACTGAAATGAGGTCTCTGTCACTATCAGTTGGCAGTTCACTATTTATGAGCGGGAGACCTTAGAAGTTGTCAAGGTTTCTCGCGCCTCTTTAGCGGAGTCGATTTGCACAAAGCGTAAGACTATTAGAAAAGACTACTAGAAGGAAAATCTACAAAAGAGTAAATATGCAAATTAAGTGATTTACTTTTTTCAAATCTCTGGGCATCTATGAATTTTTCAGATTATTCATTTTATCAGATTATTTAACACCTGATTTGCCCAGGACTATGTCCCGAAGCAATGGCGAGAGGTAAAATAGTTTGTTTTTTGAAACCAAGAAGAACTGGCTTTCCAATGTTGTTTTATCTATTAGTTGATGGCAATAAATGATCTGAACAGGGCAGGGTTTTAGACACAGGCTTACGCTAACGACTCAGTCCTTTGTCCGGGTAAATACACTGCCACAATACAAATCCCATGATGGGCTCTATGTATCTTGGAGCAATGATTCCTCTCGCGTAACTTTGGTACAATATCTATTATATCTTTGAAAGACACGAAGCTGAAATACACTAGGGAGAGTACACAGTTTAATTCTAGGCATCATTCTAAATTTAAAAATCCCTGGCACAATCATCTTGATATCTAGAATACCACTTGCGCGCTCTAGGTCTGCAGGCATGCTTTCGGTAGCGCCTGGAGTCCGTCTCCTAAGCTACTTCACTAGATATAATTACCCTTTAAAATGAAACCTTTCCTCATATATGGGACTATCGTTTGATGGCCCAGAGGAAGCAAAAGTTCGAGTGCAACTGCATTCCTATAAGGACTTAGAGGTTACTCATTGAGCAGGACTCTAATAGGGGCTATATTAGTAAACAGAGCGTTAAACCAACATGTTGCTGCTTTCACGCTGAAGTATTCGATGATTTAAAATGCGGACAAAGGATCTTAAATGGTCAATACTGGAATAAATCGTCTTAATCTGCCAAGACAGCAGAATGGCCAATAAGGCTATTATGACCGAAAAAGTGATATGCAAGCTTGTAATGGAATATATAAAAGTCCTAAAGGAATTAGTTAAAAACGGTTGCAGATTTAGCTTGCCTAGGTGCCGGCCACTGTGCTGGTAATGCAAAAACTGACCCCGGTCTTGCTAAAAATTCTGCGTCACAGATACTTCGTAAATAGACGAGAGCACCAGCAAGATAGACTAAGGCTTAATTATAATGTATTCAATTATGTATAAAAGACAAATTTGATATAGATCATTCCCATTATTTTTTCTATTCACATAGATTTTAAATTTCAAATGTGCTCATATAAAAAGTTATAATAAATCACCTAATGTAATTTATAGAGGATGGTGCGAATACCCCACCACTAATGCCTCAGTATGACCATTGTGTGCCTCTGTCGAAAGGGGGGGACTAGCCACTCTTAGCTCGTCATTCAGCCAATGAATTAATGAGACCGACGACTGAACGAACTCTCATAGGGCAATTCCAAAGTTAGCAAACAAACAGAACTCACATTTTAGTTCCAGTAGAGACGAAAGTGAACTCGGAAAAAATCCATCATATGTTGCTTCACACCCGATTTAGGTACAACTTCGGACCCGCCATCTTTATTTGAAGCGATATAACTTGCCCGCCGGAAGAAGCTTTGAAACTCCCAGCGTTCGATATAATGGTTCAAAATAACAACTGAAAGATCCACAAAGCATTTCTACTTAATGTACATACCACCCAGCGATATACACATAGAAGGCTTTTCACTGACAAAGGCTTCTGAGAAATAAAGGCTTCTTTGGTGCCAGAAATAGTCTTTCGTCACAGAGATCTTGTAAAAGTTCTCAAAGGCGTGAACACTAACAAGGCCACCTGCCCTGATTGAATACCGCCAATAGTCTTAAGGAAGTGTGCGATCGTGCTGACATCACCGTTGTGCAAATAATTTTCTCTTTTACACAGACGAGGTTTCTTTCCTGGATACTGAAAACTTATGCGGATTTAACCAATACTCAAAAAAAAACAGACCGTACCCATCATTTACCGTCCAATTGCTTTAGTCCCGGTAATCGCCAAGGTAAGGGAGAAACTTGTCAACATGCAAGACTTCCTCGAGAACCAATCCATCCAGGTTGTCGCTGATGGACACACCTCGCAGATGTTTCAAATTAATCCTGGTGTCCCTTGTCCAGATGCATCTTGTCCCTTCCCCTCTTCCTGTTATATATCAACGATCTACTCGACAAGTCTTCTAAACCAATTTGTAGGTTGATGGATGCTAGTACATTTATGTTTTCTTTCAAATCACCCAATCGCCCATAGGTAGGAAGTAATAAATCTTAGTATGATCATGTAGCGGAAGAAGCTTCTCAAAAACTTGGGGCTCTTTTTAAAACGAAAAGGCTGTATTGACTCCAACAGCTTTTAACGCTTTACAAAGCTCAGATTCTTTTATCGTCTTGAGTATTGCTCGCACATATGGAGCTCTACATCCAAACAGATATTGAAGCTATTCAGAAGAGGGCCATACGTCTTAAAGGAGGTCTATCTCTTGACAAAAGGCTTGAGAGATAACAAGCTGGATAACCTGACTCTGTTTCATTGATACCATATGGCCCATATCCTTCCACCTAGAGCTATATTCGCAAGATCTACTCGACAGGCAGATACGACTGATAAATATCGAGTGCATCTGCAAACGCCTAGGAAGTTGCTATATCAGCATTTCTTTTTATGAAGAAGTGCAAGTTTAAAGAATGAATTTCCAACATGTATTTCCGGAATAATACAACGCAGGCTCTAATCGCGATACTCGAGTAGCATAAGGTTTGCTTTTATGTGCCAGTTTATTCTGTAGACCCTGAGAAGCTCTTTGCATCAATATCAGCCAGGATACCGTTGGCTTATTGACCCACTGCTTATTAAAATGCGTATAAGAGTGTATTTTACTTTGTTTCCTGATTTCTGAAGGAATACTCTACAAGATGATTTGGCAAAAATTGTAAAACTAGCCATTGAAGAGTCCTGAATGCGCTTCTAGAGCTCAAAAACCCATATTCTAAATAAATTTAATACTTTATGCCTAGCACAAAGGCACTGTACATTGATCGTTAATAAATAAATATAATAAAATAGTTAATAAAGTTAATAAATAAAATAAAAAGGCCGTACAACAGTAACTTACTAATTTTATTTTATTTTAACATAACAAACCACAAGAGTAAAGTGTCAACAAATATTATGTTACGGCAATATTTAAGCTCTAACTGAGTCGATTACGTCCGGAATCATAATAATTCAAATAACCTCTACTATAAGGAATACGTGGCACATTTACGAGATTTGTTGCAGTATTATCAGGAATGTTATACTTAATTCGCTCATAATTATCAATTTTGCTAAGACTAGGCCTATAATCAGCTATATTTTGGATTTCTCTGGTATTATAATAAGGACTTACGCTATAGGGTTTGTTGTAATCTAAATGTTCATAACGTGGATAGTTGCTGAGACTATTTGACTGATATTCCAAATAACCATACGGGTTATTATTTTGCTGATAAAAAAATACTAAAAATAAAACTACACCTCCTATCAATAAAAGCGATATACCTGGAAGCAAGAACTGTTTAAAAAATTGATTTTTATTCAAGTGTGTTAATACTAAACCTAAAGAGTCGAGTATTTTAATAGCTACAAGAGGCAGATAGCCTAAAGCCCCCAGATTTTTAAGAATATTTTGTACTGGACTATAATCACCACTGGCCCCGCCCACGTTTGTAAAAATATTTCCAAATATAATATTTAAAACCTCAGGCAATGCGTTTAAGAGTTTTTGAACAACTTTTACTACAATATCCGTAAAAATATCCTGTTTTTTGTTGTTTAAACTTAACGATGTTATAATTGATTTTGATTTATCGATGGGCTGTACGCTCCCTTGTGGCAAGTATGGTGTTGGTACTCCCGGCAAAAACGTCGGCAATGGCTTTTGTGATTCTATAATTAAAAAAAGTTTAGCAATAAAAGGTTGAGTGATATTTAGAGCATACCTAACTGTAATTTTAAAGTTTCCAATTTATTTTGCAATTCGTTCAGACCATTAGTTCTCATTTTCTGATTACTTTCGGGCATATTTTCGTCGCTTAACTTCAGGTCGGTAATATTATCTTCCAGATATTTCTTAAAGGTGTTGGCTATTTGCAAAAAGGCATCGTTACCTACTGAAACTAAGTTTTAAAAAAAGCACTCAATGTAGAAACCTAACAATTATGCTTGCACATTAGAGCATCAGGGAAATGGAATTAAATTAATAAAATCACAGATCAACATCGCTTTTTAGTTGATTTTATTAGTTTTAACGCATATTCGGATTTTTTATAAGCACTCTTTTTAAGTGTACAACCAATTTGATGAATACTTAACGGAGTGATCGACACGTAAATAATCAACAACATTATCATATGTACGATACCTACCTAACATATGAACAGAAGTATTTAAGCTTTACAACCGTGCTAAATTCAGGGACAGCTGAGATTAATATGAAGAGAAGCTAAATAGCTAAACAAACCCTAAGGGCTGGAAATTATCAAAAGACCTGATGGCACAAACATACTTCTACACTCGTATAGTCTATGAAAGAGAATATACTAATGAAAGATTAACTTAATAGAATCAAAACGACCGCCGAGGTGTGGGTTCCCCAAAACGATAAAATAATCTGTCAAATTATTTTAACCCTTTCAATCTGGGAGAGGTTATACCAATTGGTATATTTAGTTTTTCTTCAGAGAGAGTTGGGTCTGGTATTACTCTCCCTCATAATTCTTTTAAGAGCCAGCATACCAAGATGGTACTAGGGTAGCATGAGAGAATTAGACTAGTGTACAGGAATATCATTTAAACCAACTAGTCTTATCTCATCTCTGACAAAAAAATATTAATTTCAACTTTGTTCCTGTTTTTTAAAACCTCCTTTAAGTTCGCTGCGACTAAAGTCGCCGAAGTCAAAATTTCAGGAGATGGCCAATTGTTACTTCTTCTATATGCTCAATGTTAGTGGCATAACTCGCAATATCTTTAATTCAAAAATAAGTTAGAACCACTGCGTAGAAGAATGTATCTGAAGAAATTAGCATAGGAACTAACAATTAATGAGTTGAGTCAAAGATGCTTAAAAGAACTTGTTATACCTGTTCAGTTACAAGCTCTTTTGAAAATATTTCACCCATGAAGACAGGGTTTCTTCACGAAATTTGCTCGATATCACCGTGGTTTTTACTTATGTGGTAGAAAAAGGTCACAGAAGGATGTCAATTAATAAAGGCTCTTGTTAGCAATATCACTTGTTTATACCAAAATGATTCATTATAATTATTATCTGCGAGGTTTCATATAAACTGCTTCTTATGGTACATTGAGTTTGAAGTTCACCGAGGGCACACCCTACACTTAAGATGATCCTAATATTATTGCCTCTTTTCTGTTTTTGCTGGTATGGTAATATCCTTAAATAACCTAACGACTCTGGTATTTACTTTATCTTCATATAGGTGGTGCATAAAAATCTTTTCATTTCTCGTCGTCAATATCCGGTTATATACATCCATTTTAAACTGCTGAGCATTCATAACATCTAATCCTAATATGATATCATCCATGATTTCTGCCACTAGTACCGGCTATTGGAATATTGTTAAGCCAATGGTGACTGTAGCTTCATGCAATCCAAGAATCGGGATTCTTTTTCCATCCGCAGACTCCAGAATTAGATTGGGTGGTGCTAAAAGCCTACAGTGAGCTACGATGTTCGGCTTCACGATAGTATGACTTGATCCTGTATCCAATACCATCTCACGGCTGCATATTTTTCCCGGTACTACTAAGCTCTCTCCAGGATGTGGCAGCCGGTTTAGTCTTATACGTGGGGATTGGTAGCACCCAGCCAGCTTGCGCCCCATAAAGCTGACTAGTTGGAGTTTTTCCTGGTTCCTTGGATCTCTTAAAGGCTTGGGGCATTGATGTTTAAGGTACTCCTCCTCATTGCAATTCCAGCATTGCAATGGTCTTTTAGGTTTCCTCGCTAATAATGATTCAATCTTCTTTAGGCGGTCTTCGAGATCACTTTCCCGAAGTTCTGATTTGTCTTATTCGTGTCTGCCTTCTACTTGCTTGAAAAGCTGCCTCATATTCTAATCCATGCGCCAAAGCTTCTGAAATAATTTTATGATGAGCCATCCTTAGAGCGTGGTTGGTATCTGGATCTCGAACTCCGTCAACAAAACAATTTATAGAAATTTGTTCTCGGAACTCTGTTGGGGCTGAAGGGTAAGCCAGATTTACTAATCGAGTTACATCGGCCTCAAACTGTTAGAGCCCTTCCTCGGGTTGTTGTCTTCTAGATTTCAATTGAGCCTGGTACACTTTTTGTAGATGGGCTTCACCGTATCTCATCTCTAAGGTACGCACCAGTACATCGAAATTGAGCTGATCCTCAGATGGCACCATTCTTAATATTTCTGTAGCTTCTCCTCTAAGGCTTAACTTAAGATTAATTGCCTTTTCTTCGTTATCCCAGCGATTTCCCCTAGCATCGGCCTTAAATTGATTCAAATAGGTACTCCATGCTTCTTTGCCATCGAATTTTGGTGGCTTTACTTTCATCATTGTTTGCATTCCAGGATCGGGATGAAGAGGAGTTCATTTTACTTTCATCTCTAGTTCTTGGATCTTTGTTTGTACATGTCTCAATTTTTGTTCTACTGTTGCTTCAAAGTTAGTCATTAATTGTTTCTGATTCTTCCCCAGATCTTCTTTAAGTTGTAAAACTCGTTCCTCTTGTTTTCTGTCTCATTCCTCCTGCTCCTTTTTAAGATTATCTTTTAAATTCAGTAAGTCATCTTTCATGGTTCGAATCAGGTCTCCATTTTCTTTCTTCAGGTAAGATTTTATTGTCTTTAGTAAATCTTCCTGTTTCTTATCTCGCTCTTCTTGTTCTTCCCTCTGTTTACAGTCTCTTTCTTCTTGCTTGCGGTCTCGTTCTTCTTGGCCTGACTTTTTGTTAAAGGCATCCACTAAAATGAGCTTCCAAATATCCCACCTCTGACACCAATTGTAACGAAATTCGGGAACCCACTTTTATTGTCAACGTCAAAAACATTAACCTAACTCGCCTTGACTATCGTTTAATTGTTTCCAAGGTAAAAACTGACTAAACAATTAAAACTGAATGATTTGTCACGAAGCGCGTCCTTTTTAAAACCCGATGGAACAGTTTCGAAATATTTAGAATTATCTTCATTGTTTTTGCCGAAAGAGACCAATAATTTTAGGAGAATACTGACAGTCAAAGCAAGCAAGTATACAAATTCTAAAAAATTAAAACTACAGGGATTTACAATGATATAACCTAAATAACCTAAATTGAGGCCAAAATGGGGCTCTCGAACATACGATATAGAATACTAATAAAAATAGTACAAAAACTAGGAGAATAATTAACGTATTTACATTTTCATAATAATATCATCAACAGGCCTAATCACCAGAGTCCAAGAGCTTCGAAGAGATTTGTCTCTTTAATGAGAGTTATCTTTTTTACTGAACTTTTTACTTCTATATGCGCTAATTTTTTTAAATCTCAAAAACATTAGAAATGGATGTGAGCCAAGAGGTATCACTTTGAGAAAATAGTTATCGACCAGCTTCACAGCATCAGTCAACCAATGAACGACAAAAATAAAATAAAGCAAATGACTTTTAAGGTGTCTGTCCACTACACCGGACCATGCCATGACCGTCTTAGGAACGTATCCGGCACGCAAAGCAACACGATACATTCTACTATGCCCACTAAACGGATCGACGGCGGTCAGTGTCCGTATCCATCTCGTATGTAGAAGGAATCCGGTCGATACGTGCAGCACCAGTTCATTCTCCCATGCCTTTCAGTGTTGCGTGGATGTCTGGTTGGAATTGGATTAAAAAAAATAGATATGGCTATTAGAAAATTAACTGTCAGACAATTAGCAATCATTGCGATAATTTTGGACGAGGAAGAAGGAGAAATCCCAAAAAAAACTCGACGCTACTGGATTCACAATTCTATAAAAGAACGAAAAACCGAAGGAGAATATTGGACATTATTCAGGCACTTGGTTGATGACGAAAAGTTTTTTCAGTATATTAATGTCTACATTCCAATTTAACGTGTTACTGAAAAAAAATTGAAAATGACACTGTCGGGAGAAACACCAACGTTAGAGAATGTCTATCATCTAAAGAAAAACTTGCTGTTTGTTTACGGTAAGTACAATAATTCGTTTAATATATATTTTAATTTCAGAATCAACAAAAGCTACAAAATTTACTTCTAAAAATTAAGTCTTATAAAATCGAAATAAGACGAGGTTTTTTTCTATCCTTGGTTACTCTTTACAATTCCAAAATATCGTTAAAAGACGTATCCCAAGTCTCAGGAGACGTAGGCATAGGTGTAGCACTTGCTTGAACGTACGAAGGAGTCGATGCTGGAGATGGAGTATATGAATATTGAGGTGTTGTAACAAAACTAGGTGGTGCGAGCTGCTGTAACTCCATTTCGGAAACTAAACTGAATATTTTGTTTTTTGCTATTGCTTGTAGGTAAGGTGAAAACTTTTTTACTGTTTCTGATATATTCAAAAAGAAACGATCTAGTTCATCATGTTCACGTTGTTGTGGAATAAGAAGTTACTCGTCTAATAATCTAGACATCAAAACAGCGGATGCTGACTTTTCTGGTAGAACTTTAGCCTTCTTTATTGTCTTTGCTTTTTTTGCTTCGCTGTGGTGAGGTTGTGAGGATTTATTACAGACAATAGTGCTATCTTCGTTCTGATTTTTAGAAGCAGCCACATCCACAGCATCGGTACTGTTGATCTCATTGTCAGAATTAGAGTTCTGGAATTCAGTTGCTTTGTACTGAGACTCTTCATCGTCGCTTGTGAGCTCGGACTCTAAAGTTTTTTTTTTCGACAAAAAACGAAGCAACGAATGACATTTCTTCCTCGTACTTCCATTTCTTAATCTTCTTGGCTGCCTGTCCAGTTTTGCTTTTTTTCTTATTTAATGCTCTTCTATATGCATCTCTTAGACCTTGCCATCTTTGTTTGCAAGCAGCAGCTGTAAAAAAACATAATAAATATTAATAATAAAAATAAATAAGAGATCTATATAAATACTAATATATACATAATACGTTTATTATGCACTCAAATAAAATATATTTTGTTTGCAGGTACTTAGCAACGGGTGACTCGTTTACGACTATTGCTTTTAGCTATCATATGGGAGTCAGTTCTGTAAGATGTGCCGTGTTGGAAGTTTGTGATGCTATAATAAAAAATATATTGCGAGAAAGTATTCCCATGCCTGGCACAGAACAATGGGAAAATAATATAGAAGAATTCTGGAATAAATGGAATTTTTCTAATTATGTAGCTGCTATAGACGGCAAGCATGTTCTAATTTTAGCACCACCAAACAGTGGTTCTTTGTATTTTAATTATAAAAAAACATTTTCTATTGTACTTTTGGCCTTGGTTGATGCCAATTATAATTTCATAGCCGTTAACGTCGTTGCTTTCGGCAAAGATAGTGATGTGGATATTTTGTCAAAATCAACAAAGGGCAAAGCTATATTCGAGAATAATATTCCAAGTAACAAATTTTTTTCCGGGGAGTAATGTAAGTGCACCATGTGTTATATTGGGAGATAACTAAGGTGCTAAGATATAATTTCATAAGACGCGGAGAAACTATAACTTTTACGGAAACAAATACTCCTGTACAATTTAAAAACTTAAAACACCAAGGAGGTAATGCAGTTTTAACCGCCTTTGAAGTACGTCATCAATTTGCAGATTTCTTTCAAACTACGCAAGGCCAATTGGACTGGATACCCATGTAATTAAATTACTTATACAAATTAAACAATAATTTAACAAACATACCTGGTTGATTTATTTGTTCCGAAATTTCCTTCCAAGCCATATCTTTTCTCACAGTATCAATTTTCATATTTGCGTACACATTCTATTAATTTTTCATCCTCCATTTTGCACTGTCTACGTGTACGCGCGTCTTGATGAACAACAGATGACTACTAAAGACAAGGCGTTTACAATTACAACCCGTTTATAACGGTCGTCATATGCGGGTTACAACCGTATACTCAGCGTCTTGCTGCATGCGTGCACCGGTTTGACAACGTGCACAGAGCGTGTCAGCACCCGCAAAATATTCCCGCCGACAAATTGCTCTCGCTCCGTGCCTCCAGTACGGGACGGTGTTGGGCGGTGATGGAACGATCTAGTGGGAGTAGTGTCATACTTTTCAATACAAAGAATATTTTTTTGCCTGATACATTCTTAGCACGGTTATGGCATGGTCCGGTGTAGTGGGCAGACACCTTTAAACACACAACAAGCAGTCCAGAACGTAATTACCATACAAATATAAGGTTATAAAATAATTTTTGTCATATAACTCAGAAAGATTACCACTTAAAAGCAATTGTTTGGCGATTTACATGCAAAGTTATTTTTTTTATTTCTAATGTGCAAAACCTTTGTAGACAGTCAATCTGGCATCCAAAAAAGTCTGTAAGTTTAAAAAACCCATGCAGTCGTCGTTTTTTGTCAGTCGTTAGTGGTCTATGAAGAATGTTTAAAAAATAAAAATGTGAATGCCCCTAGCCTTTTTTCTAAGAATTCTGAATTTGATTTTAATGGTAAACTTTGCTTGTCGCTATTGGTTGTATTGCTTCGTTTCCAAAAAGTAAATTGTACAGATGATCTTCACATTTTCATTTGCAAACTTATAGACCTTATATAGACTTACGTCTGACAAAAAATAAAGACTCCATGAAATTTAAAATGCCAGATTAATTGTACAATTAGTTGATTAATATAGTAAGAGCCTTACGTTCATATCCATATTCTCTATTAGATACTTGAGACTGATCTGCGTTAAAATTAACTTCATTGCCATCCTGAACTTGTCGCCTTTTTCTTCCCGTTTGGCTTTTTATAAATTCTAACTTCTTTCTTCTTATGTTATCGACTCTGTCACTTGCCGTGGATTGCTTTGGTTGATAAGCAGCGCTAGCCTCTCCACTTAAGCTAGTAGGCGGCTGATAAGCAGCGGCATGCTGTTCTACTTTAGGTTCCTGGAGCTCCTTTGATTGATATGGAGGTGGAATCGGTTGATTAGGAGGCAAAGGGTTATAATTTGAGATATTAGGAGGCTGGGATGGGCTACTTGGCTGGTATGGATATTGGCCCGATGGATATGAGCCTGGTGTACTAGCAGAAGGTAGCGGACTTTCTGTTGCAGCATAAAAAGTAGGGCCCTGCTCAGCGTAAGCTACGTTCGAGTTATCCTGTCTATTTGATTCATATTGCTTGTCATTAAACTTATATTCATTGGCAGGAGCTGGAAACTTATATTCATTGGGTTGAGAATTACTTAGTGATTCTTTTTGATTGAATTTGGCCGTGTATTGTCTTTGTTGTTTATATAGAGGCTGAGGTTGAGGTAAACTGTAAGTTGGCTGGTTAAGACTCTCTATAATACCTAAAAATAAAAAATAAGGTCTCCATGTTTAAAACTATACTAAGAGGAACCTTTCAGACTTGAGATTTTCTCTTCCAAGCCCGCAACAGCTGTTTTATCTTCAGGAGATTGATAGTACCCATCGGTTTTGGTTAATCCATTAATAATTCGCTCCAAACTTTGAATCTGTTGATTTAAGTCATAGATCATAGAATTCCTGTACTCATTAGTGTCTTTAGTAGCACTATATGGTTTATCCAAAGTTGATCCAGAATAACCTCTTGAAGCGAAGCTAGCATCTAAAATAATAAGGCTAACATGGTTACTTACTTTTACTTAATGTGATCTCACCTTGATAGTCTCGTCCAGGATTTGGACTATATTGAAATTTATTTTTAGTGCCGCTATTCCCTTGAGTTACCCTCCCTCCATAATCGGAATTAGAAATGCCAGAATAAAGCGCCGCAGATGATGTAGGATACTCTGGTTGTCCTAAATTCGAGTTGGTGTTATATTTTCCTATGAAGGAGGTTGGTTTGACTCCATAATTATTTTGAGGTGGAACTATGAAATGTTGGGAATAAGGATAGTAGTTAGCTCCCTGATTGTGATTGTCATAGGAAATGATTGGACCGTACTGATCAGTTTTTTGGCTGTAGCTTGGTGAATAGAAGCCACCAACAAATTTATTAAATTCAGTTGGTTGATATTTTGTCATTATTGGGTTGGCATTACTAAACTGGACATTTTGACCCAATGACTCATAAGTATTTATACTAGGAGAAAATATACTGTTAGGATAAGGTACGTAGCTATTTAAGTTTGATCCATATCCACTTAATTTTTGATTTTCATATGGAGATGTTAATCCAAATGAAGTCCCTCCCAGACTATTTGCACCGGAACCATAGTTTGCAGACGTCGGTTTAAAGTATGGAGAATTACTTTCGTAAAGTTTAAGAAAATTTTTAAATTGAGAATAATCATTTTGGGAAGCACTTGAGATTTGTGGATTATGTGAAGATATAAATTGAGAAAGTAATTGAGGAGTTGCTATTGGTTGGGGACCTAAAAATAATTATTATAATAATTAAGCTTTTACGAAAAACTGTTATTAAATACTTATGTTGGATGCGAGATTAACAGACGATTGAGTTGAAACTTTGCTTGGTTCAACGTTATTCTGGGAAATAATCTGACTTAGCATAGACTAAAAAGATTAGTTTAAATTAATAAAACTTAAAGTTTAACTTAATATGAACATTACCTGAAAATCTTGAGACTCATCTTTTCCTCTTCGATTGTTTTCCAGCCCAATGCTATTTATTGTATTACTGTCATCTTTTGGTTTTAAATTATTTATTGCTAGTTGAAGCTCTTTAAGTTCATTCTCTATATCATCATCAGCTTTACTCTGAGGCTTTGGCGTAGTTAGAGATTGTAATAGTTTCGCCAATTTTTCCTAAGTAAAGGTGTCAGTTACTTATTTATCAACGTTGGTAAAAACATTTTCAGTAGTACAATATAATTTATAAGGTAAAGTAATATTAAACGTCAAAAAGAAAGCGATGAGATTAAACCTAACTTAAGACTAATATGAGCAGAAATTTTAAAATTTGTTCAAACTAGTGCAGAAGAACTTAAGATCATAATAATAATATTTACTATATAGTTTTTTCAAGTTCTATGGTTTAAAAAATTCATTCAAGGCGAGTCATTGTGAGTTCTAATATTTCTACTTTATTTTGATAGAATTTGTTCGTTATTGGTTTTCCCAATTTTATTGAGGTGGTAACTCCACGGTATACGTATTCGCCGGTTCGATCATTTTAATCTCGTTTTTCTGCAGATTAAGAAGTTTTTGTATTTAGGCCAGTGAGATATGATTCTTTTTGCCTGTCCCTATCCAGATGCATTTACCCGACATGACTTCTTTTTCTTTTTTTTCACATTCTGAGTTCTTTCACTAGGTGTCCTCTAGTGATACCACAGACTAGTTTGGGCCCATAGAAGGCGATGGGTGCACTGTACCTGCAAAATTGGTATGCAACTTCGTTGCAAATATTCTTCCACTTAAACTTCCACGTCTTCATGTTCTGGTATTTACTTTTATGTGAGTCTGTTACTGCTTGGCAGTTGTTCTGCTGCCTACCGATAATCTTGTACTAGTCAATTATATAGTTGGCAAGCGATTTTTATGCAGCTTGGCTGTCTGGTAGGATATACATCTTTGAACCTTTTAGACTTTTTTTGGCACAATCAGAGATCGCTATATTGATAGTTTTTACTTCTGCTTGAAAGATGGTGAGCGTGTTCCCTAGGGATATTAATATTTAACATCTAGGTGAACAGATTCTACAACTTTCTTTCATCTTTAATCTTGCTGTATATTCAAATTCAAGTTCAAAAGACTTTTATTACCACTTAAACATTGTACATAGAAAATTACATTTTTTTATTACAAGAATTTACACAATGCTAAGAGTAATGCGGACTGAACTGCGATTATAAAAACAACCGATAACACATACATGAGCTAGCGCGCATGTGCTGCTCAGACCGTTAAAACATACTAACCTAATTACAACTAAAAGAAGAATAAAGACTTTCCCAATTATAATTATTAAGAAAATAAGTCATTAAACCCTAAAAACATATAAAAGATAAAAACAAAAAAAATATAGTGTAATAATTTACTATATCAATTACATTAATATAGGTACCATCTGTGCAATAGACAGAGAGGAGGAACGGCGGCAAAAAACACGAGCCGAGGCTGGAAAACCAGGGCAACACGACGCAAAAATGAATAGATATTCCAAAATGAACCATTTAAAATTTTATTTTTATGCCTGCAAGATCAACAAGACCAGTGTTGATTTAAAAAGTAAGAATTCAAAAATAATATGGTTGCAATTAAATAAAAATAATTAAATTATATTTTTAATAAAAATTTGATGGCGTGAATTTGTTAAAATGCCTATGTTAGTTGAGAATCAAGAAGAATTTCTTTAACATATGCAATAAATTTCTTTGGTGAACTATTTTTAATGTAATCCGGTAACCTGTTCCACATATGAATGCCTACATACTGGAATGATTTTTTAAAACCTGATGTTCGATGAAATGGAATTCTAATTAAGTTTGGATTTCTTACATTGTGTATATAATCATGGTGAAAAAATAAGTCTCTTAAATATGGCGGCTGACCTGATTTAATTATTTTGTAAATTAAATTATACATATGACACTTCCTTCTATTTGTCATATTTAATATAAAATGTGAATTTAGATAAGGAGTAATGTGGTCTCTATACGATATATTAAAGGAAAAACGCATACAACTATTTTGCAGTTTTTGCACCGTTCTTGACAGAGATACGGTTAGTGAGTCGCCATACACAATGTCCGCATAATCCACCAAAGACAGTACAAGCGAATTGCAAAGCAAATATTTGGTGTTTGATGGTAACTGATTTTTGTATTGATATAAGTTTTTTAAACGACCGTAAGCAATTTTAATTTTGTTCTTAATGTGGGAAGCAAAGCTGAGATTTGAATCGAATATAACCCCTAGATTACGTTTTTCCGCAACGGTTGGTATAGCTGTTCCATTAATATTAATTTTAAAATTTTCCATGCAATCTAGAAGATGACTTTTATTTTGTGAAAAAAACATTGCACATGACTTTGAAGCATTTAATTTGAGGTTATGGTTTTCAGCAAACAAAGCAATCTGATTCAAGTCGGCATTAATTTTATTCTGTGCCACCTGAACGTCTGATATTTTAAAAGAATTATAAATTTGGGAGTCGTCAGCAAATTGGTGCAGCTTAGAATTTTCGATGCACTGATTCATATCAGCAACATATAAAGAGAAAAGTAAGGGGCCTTATATAGAACCCTGAGGCACCCCTTTTTTAAATGACAAAAACCTTGAAAATTTAAATTCACCATCATTCACCGTTCGGACACAATGTAACCGATCTTTAAGATAAGAGCTAAAAAAATGTATGGCATTTGCCGAAAAACCATAATAGTGCAGTTTTGCCAAAAGCATTTGGTGATCTATGGTATCGAATGCTTTACTTAGATCTAAAAGAGTTAGGTAAGTTATTTCCTTTGAATCCTCTTTAAACCTGATATCATTAACAATACTGATAAGACTTGTTATAGTACTATAAGATTTACGAAATCCTGACTGGCAATCAGGAATAATTTTTAAATTATAAACATAGTCAGCTATTTCGTTATATACGTGACGTTCTAAGATTTTTGAAATGACAGGCAGAATACTTATTGGCCTAATGTCTTTATAATCTGTTGCACAAGGTATTTTTGGTAAGGGAATGAGTATCGCTTTTTTCCAATCATCGGGGAATTGGTTTTCTAAGATGCAGGAATTTATTGTTAAATTAAAATATTGACTAATGGCTTAAGACAAAAAGGAAGACATAGTTTAAGATCTCTAATGGAAATTCCATCACCATCTATTGCATTTGACCCTATTTTATTTATAATATCGACAGTTTTATTTTCAGTTATAAGACTTATATTAAATTCCGTCTCAAAGTGACTAAATGTATTTGAATTATAAAAGTTAAGTTTTTCTAATGATGTTGAATTAGTAGGGCCCACGGTGTTCGAAAAAAAATTATTTAAGTCCTCGGGTAAATTGAGATTTTCAGGAATAGGGTCAATCTTTTTTTTAGTAAAATTAAGTTTTTTTGCTTTGTTCCAAAATTCTTTACCCTTTTCTATAGACATTTGCTTGAAAAAAGTAATTTTTTCGCGATTAATTGCGTGTTTAGTATAATTCTTTAATTGCCTGTAATATGACAAATTCACGAGAGTTTTTTGTCGAGTATATTTTTTCGAGCTTTGTCTCTTAATTTAATTAGATATCAAAATATCAAAGTCATATTCACTGGCATAATTTAGAAATTCATCGAAACCGGTTTTTATGGAGCGAAGATTCAAATGAGCAACACTGAAATTGGCCTCAGATTGCCGATCCTGCAGGATTTCAAAACTATCCCCCATTGTATACGTCAACCCTTCGCCACCCCAACCCGTGCCATATCTAATTTGTGGTTTTTGCTATGTCTTGATTCACCAGCTTCAAAGTTGGTTTTGTCAGGGGCTCTATCTGTATGTCTTTTCGAATCTTGAGGTGAGCAGTCAGATTTCCTGACTTAAGATTTTGTATTTAGGTGACTGTATATCAATTATTCAAGCTTCCTTTCATACGAGTATATACGCATGAAGCGGAAGGAGGTCAACTAAAGTTTAAAAAGCTACTTAGGGGCTGCTTTGCAAGGCTCCTGGTATTCTTAGACAAGCAAGTCATCTACAACAACTTTCGTTGTACTATTATTTCCTTTGTTTTTATTATAAATATTCACTAGTTTCATAAAATCTATTGACTGAATTATTAAATAAGTAAGTAAGGTGTTCTATCGAAAAAAACATGCAAAAGATAATAATTTTGGTTAAATAGGTCGAATGGCTAACCATTCAGAGCTCCTTATTATACTAACAAGAAACTACAAAAGCAAAACACACATTATAGTATTCTCTTTGCTTGATAAAATGTTAAGGTAAATATGTAAAACTTTGTGTTCGGTCCTTATACTATGCCCAATTGTAGAAGTTTATATTTAATGAATTTGACATATTAATGCTGCACATCTTAGATGAGCCTTTCACTAAATTAACCTGGTTTAAGATATTTCGAATTAATAGCTTAGTTTGTTGATTGAAGCTGATGTTCTCTTTCTCCTTCTAAATATTATAAAGTAGCACTTGCTGACATTAGGAAGCACGTCATTTATTTTATAAATGCCTTTTTGCAGAGCAACAATATATCATATAGAGATACCATCTATACACTTTCAGATCATCTGCAAAAAGCAACAAAAATAGGACTCCAAGAGACGACCAAGGTCATTAATACTATTCAAGTGATTGACTCATGCCGTGAAGGAGTCAAACAAGCTTCTACACAATATATTAGATCCATATAAACATGTCGTAAAGGTAGCGCGGTCTATGGTGAAGCAACCCCCCAGTGTCAGAGATTCATATTGATGATGATATGATATTCTAATACTCCTGCTCTAGTCCTTAGTTGTCGATGACTAAAGCAGGCTTTGTCGTTCAAGGCTATGCAGATAACTTACTCATAATAATAAGAGATATAACAATGTTCTCTCAGAACCAATGCTCTTAGCCTTTTCAGCATATGATACACATAGAAAGGACTAAATGTCAATAAAAGCAAAATCGTAATTATCTCATTTATAAAGAGAAAAAGCTTTGAATAAAAAACACCCATTCTAAAATGAATAATGATCGAGCTCTCAAAAGAAGTAAAATATCTTGACCTAAAACCTAACTTTGAATTCACATAAAAAAGTAAAGTCACATAAAACTGTCGAGTAAGCAATTGCAGCAATATGGTCTTGAATCCTCCATCGTTGGTTCTACTAAACTATTGTAAAGCCTGACATAACCTAAGCTTGTTTCGTTTGATAGACAAAAAGAAAGGAAATAATAGTACAACGAAAGTTGTTGTAGATGACTTGTTTGTCTAAGAATACCAGGAGCCTTGCAAAGCAGCCCCTAAGTAGCTTCTGAAACTTTACTTGACCTCCTTCCGCTTCATGCATATATACTCGTATGAAAGGAGGCTTGAATAATTGACACAGTCAACTAATGCAAAATCTAAAGTCAGGAAATCTGACTGCTTACCTCAAGATTCTAAAAGACATACAGATAGAGCCCCTGACAAAACCAACCTTTACACTGGTGATTGAAGACATAACAAAAACCAAAAACAAAATAGAAACAGGGTCTAGTCTCATATACAGCAAGATTAAAGATGAATAAAAGTTGCAGAATCTATTCACCTAGATGTTAAACATCAACATCCCTAGGGAACACTCTCACCATCTTTCAAGCAGAAATAAAAACTATTAAGATAGCGATCTGATTTGTGCCAAGAAAAGCCTAAAAGGTGTAAATATTTATATCCTACCAGACAACCAAGCTGCATAAAAACCGCTTGCCTCCTATATAATTGACTAGTACAAGATTATCGGTTGGCAGCAGAACAACTGCCAAGCAGTAACAGACTATTCTTAATGTGAATACCAGAACATGAAGACGTGGAAGTTTAAGTGGGAAAATAACTGCAACGAAAGTGCATACCAATTTCACAGGTACAGTGCACTAACCGCCTTCTATAAGCCTGAACTATTCTGTGGTATCACTAGAGGACACCTAGTGAAAGAACTAAGATTGTGAGAAAAAAGAAAAAATCATGTCGAGTAAATGCATCTGGATAGGGACAAGCAAAAAGATTTATATCTCACTGGCCTAAATACAAAAATTTTTATTCTGCAGAAAAACGAGATTAAAATGATCATCGACCACGTATCCACCTTAAGAAAATTGGGAAAACCAATAACGAACAATGCAAATTCTATCAAAATAAAGTAGAAATATTAGAACTCACACTGACAACAACACTGACTTACCAAAGTCCAAGCTTGAGTCGCCTTGAATGCGTTTTATAAACCATAGAAGTTACGGGAAAACTTACGGTATAATTATCGTTCGTCAAAGAAGAAAGGTATACACAACAGATAAATGAGGTGTAGAAAGATAATGTCGAGTGAGCCCATTACATGCCATACCATACCATCTTTGTTAAATAAACTAAAGTAGCAATTCAATGTGTGAACCCTGGCAAAATCCCCTATTTTAATATGTTGTTCACGACTGATTAAGTAAGAATTAATCTAGAATCTAGATTAATCTAACTTAGACAAACAAAAGACAAGAATAGATTAGTTTACTTTTGGTCGAAAGATGGCTAAGATCAGTGTGAGCTTGCGTTTCTTTGCCATTTTCAAACGTTATATATTTGATAAATAGAACAGGAGTAGTATCAACTGTTAGTCCTTTCATAGAGTCATGTTGCTCATCTTCAATATTTTCCTGGTATACATTCGTCAAAAAATGCTTCTGCATACTGTTCAAAAATTTTAAAACAAAAGATTAAATCCTGATATGACAGTAATAGACAAAGAAAGTGACTGCATTTCTTTAAGAATTTGTTCAGAGTATGGGCCCAGTTCCTTTATATTATTGATATCTACTTTTTAGAGTGCTGATTCAATGTTGATGGGACGTAATTCCAGATTAGATACCAATAGCATTTTTATAAATATTCATCATTATGAAATAAATTATAATTGCGGCATACATTACTTGTATTCACTTTATAAACAGCAGAGAAATGAGTGGCAAATAGATCAGCAATGGAAATTTCGGGGTTACCGTTGGAGCTTCCATTGGATGTTGTGGATGTGCCTTTATGCAACTGAGATCTTACAAACTGGCACACGAATTTATAATAGACTTTGGTGGAACTTTTAGCTCTTCCAACATAATTCTTAAAATATTGCTTTGTTAAAGATCTGAAAGATCTCAAAAGCGGTGGAGATATCTCGCGACTTCTTAGGGCATACGTGGAAAGGTAGCGAATATTCCGGAATAATGGGCTACCTAATTTATAAGACACCCTCGCCGCTAGGAGGCCAGTTCAACAGACTTATTGGTGCAACTTTTAAATCCAAATAATATTAACATATTAACACTAAAATTAGCATAATCAATCTCAGAACTTATTTGCTTATATAATTTATGTGATTTTTCATGTAATAAGACCTTATTATTTAAGACCTTAATTTTTTATAAAACTATAATAGGAAGCGTTTACTGGTGAAAGATACTTTTATGGAAACAAACAAGTTAAAGCATCCATCAATATTAGACATGACTGTTTTCCAGTTACAGTTTCACAGAAAATTACTAATTAAAAAACGATTACATTTAAGTTATTATTACTATACATTTACCTTATTATTAACTTTCGGTGGTTCTTGCTTTTCTTTCACCATGTTAATTAGCTTTTCCAGAAGAATACTATCATCAGATTTTTTTTCTGGTTCCAGCAGGCTTTTTAATGTTTCTGCCAAATTTTCATTTTTGCTAGTATCTTCACTTTTGGCTAAAGGATAAACAAATAAGGTTCATTTTTTTGATAACTTTGATGAGTAAAATAAATTTTACCTTCTTTATTGGAAAGCATATCTAAAACTTTTAATTTTAATAGTACATCTTCGTTTTTATTGTTAGATCTAGTTCTGATTTCTGATGTTCCATTATCTTTATTCGGAGCTGATGCACGTTTCGAGTTTTCTTCTTCTAATTCACTTTGACTTTTCAAAGCAGACAAAAATCGTTTTAAGTCAGAATCACGATATTCTGATGAGACGCTTGCCCTTAAATTTTCTTCAGGCTAAAAATAACATGATTTTTAAAATATTCGGTAAAATATTTAAAAAAAAACACCCAACATTTTATAATTTTTTTTAATTACCTCTCTTAAACCATGGGGATCAGATTTTGTTAACTGAATAAGAGCATTTTCTGTAAGGTTATTTAAGAAATCTTGCTCAAATTGTTGGTTCTTTTTGTTATTTTTATTTATATCTAAAACAGAAAACCATTAATTTTTTCTTAGTTCTAGGGTGTTATTTTATTTACTATTAAATAATTTTTATTGAATTAGGATATGATTCCTTTTTTAAAGTTGTAGGTAGTATTGCATTAGCTAACAAACAATTTAAACAAATCAATGAAGAACAAATAGAGAATGAATCTTGAGTATATCTTCTTAAAAGATAGGGAGACCTAAGCACAAGAACTGTTACCCCAAGTTAGCAGCTATATCTTAGCCATTTCAAAGGTGTTATTGTTAAGTTAGAAAAAGAAGGATCTCTATCATAGACATCACGAGAAACTCTAGTTCCCAAAGTGAGAATGATCAAGAGTCATTTCAAAAACTCTTTTTTACTCTTCGTCTTAAAAACTCTTGTGGGGCATTTTGACAAGGGTTAAGGTCAGACTGTCTAGACAAATCTCTGATATGCAGGCTCAGACTAAATATCTGTCAGCTCGGGTGGCTGATGTTTCTTAGTTGTCATTTATTCTAAGGTGAGCCTCTATTCCTCTGTTACCAGAAATGGCCAAAGGCACAAGGAATTACTGTATAAGTAACGGCTTTATTACACAGAACGAACTTACAGTACAATAAAATAAGGCTAATTGAACGATTTTTGATTGACAATGTTTCTTATCTATTAAACTGAAATGTATTTGAACACAGAAGCTTTAGCAGGTTATAGTTAGCAGCCTTTCTATAAACTGATAGGCCTAATAATTTTTAGAATAAATGGTAGGCAGCTCTCCGAAGCTCCACTAAGGCGAATCGAAACACTTAAGGTTTTGAAATATTTATTTTTATATTAGCCGCCTCTCACGTCTTAAATGTGTACAAGTCGAATATATTGTATACATATTATATACACAGTACTTCAATGGTCGTAGGTGTATTTGCATAAAGTTGTGAGGCATCAACTTAAAGGCTTAAGAGCGTGGCAACGAATTCTGTTACCAAATCAGAAAACAATACGTTCCGCAGCAAAATCATGCAAGACAGTCAATGTTTTATAGGTGGAATCAAGAGTTTTACGTATTTATTTAATTTCTTTTTAGTATTCATAGCGTGCTGACCAAAGTTATTGAGTCACATGGATTTTGCAGGAATGGAGATCCAAATATTTAGTGAGAAAATCCTTAGTATCTGTTAAAACATTCAATCCTCTTCAACCAAAACCTTATTAATTGAGCTTCTCTGCCACACTTTCGTGACCTGCTGTGATGTTTTCTCTTCTAAGACTTCTACGAGCTCGTGTATTTCATATCAACAACATTTCTACTGAATATTGGACTTATTGAACGGTTGGTGACAATAAAAGTTTCATCTATTTGATAATAATTTTTTAAAATCAGGACGACGACATTGTTTCTCCATGTTTTGGATTTGGATCCCCGTTTTAGGTTTGGATGGCGTAAGGTAATTAGGGGGGGGGGGGAAGATGCCAAAGGGGGGCAGATGCCTAATCTAAGTATTTTGGACAAAACTCAACAGATCGCGCCACATATACGGCCACGTTGTTATTGTGTTTATTATTTCCGAACTTCTTAGTTTTCGAATCGTTTCAGTGCACGCAACAGTTCCATAAGGTGATTTTGTATTTTTTTTATGCCGGTAAGTTTTTTACGATGGAAATTAATTATGTGATATACAGTGTTAAATGTTTTTGATTTGTGCTAATATAAATTATGTAGGTTTTTGACATTCATTAGAATACTCCTGTGATACTTTAAAAGGAAAAAAGGATTTTACTATTGTGATTTGGGGCTTTGGCATCTTACACCTAAGGGTTGGGGTAAAATGCCAAGATCCGTGTGGGGTAAGATGCCTTGTCTACAATGCACTGTAAATTTTGTAAGACTTGTTTTTTCTCATGTTTGTGTCTATTATGGTTATTGATTTCCTTTCAGTAGGTCTAATTAAATAGTTTCTTAGTTTATCTTGTTTATTTTAAGTAAGATGCTACGAACTTACGTCAGAAAATCAACTAGAGGCGAATGGACTGAAGAAGGCCTTAGAGCAGCTGCAAATGCTTTACGTCAGCAACCAACCCAGAGTGCAAATGCGATTGCTAAAGAATATAGAATACCTCTACGAACCTTGATGAGACGTATAAAGAATAAAAATCTTGAAAATGAAAGTCTTGGACCAACCGCGTCGTTAGGTATTGAAAATCAACTTAAACTGGTTTCTTATATAAAACGTTTAGAACAAATTGGCTATGCTCCAACTTCAAGAGACGTAAGACACCTTGCTTTTACCTTTGCTCAAAGGAATGGGTTAAAATGTCGATTTAGCCAAGAAAAAGAATTAGCAGGCTACGATTGGTTTAAACTATTTTTAAAACGACACCCAACCCTAACCATGAGAGTAGCTCAAGGTCGTTCAATTGCACGTTCACTTGGTATGTCTGCCGCAGAAGTAAATCCATACTTCCAAATATTAAACGATACATTTACGATGCTCAATTTGTTTGATAAACCGGCACAAATTTTCAATATGGACGAGAGTGGCTTGAAATCATGCAATAAACCTACCAAAGTCGTAGCCACAAAAGGAGCTAGAGATGTACAGTCGGTCACAAGCTCAGAAAAAGGAGAAACAGTTAGCGTCATCGCTTGTTGTAACGCAGAAGGTAGCTTTTTGCCTCCCTACGTAATATTTAAAGGCAAAAACAAAAAAAAGGAGTTTGAAGATAACATGCCCCCTGGGTCGGTAGTAGTGATGTCTCCAGAGTCCGCCTATGTGAAAACCAGTATCTTCTCATCATGGATTAAAGACCATTTTTTGACTTGTAAGGGACCAGGCCCTGCAGTACTGATATTAGATGGCCATGCTTCGCATTGTAATGACGTGGATCTTTTGGACTTTTTGGCTGAAAATGAAATTGCTGTAGTTTGTTTACCAAGTCACACGACTTACTGGCTGCAGTCTCTAGACCGTTCAATTTTCAAACCTTTAAAGACCTACTGGAATAGCGCATGTAATCAGTGGATAAGAAATCATCCAGGACGACGAATAACCAGGTAATTTGGTTTAAGTAAATCAGTCTGACAGCAGTAGTGAAGAAATCAGTGGAGATGAAAATATTGTCTCAGACCATAGCTCTGATGAACCTGACAGTGACAGCGATGATTTCTGTGCAATTTGCGATGGATTTTACTTTGACAAAAAGGGTCCCAAAGTTGATTGGATTTGCTGTGTGCTATTATTTGAGTTTGTTGGCAACAAGTGGCTACATGAAACCTGCGCTTCGGGGCCGAATATGTGCGATCCTTGCGCAAAAATCAGTAAATAAAACAATAAAAACGTTAACTTTGGTGTAAGATGGCATTTTAGCTGGGGTATGATGGCCAATACAATGTATTCTACCTATGGCATCACATCCCCAAATTTGTCCTTAGTTGGGGTAAGTTGCCAAAATGACAGCTGTCAATGTTTTTCTAACTTTTACGTTTACTTTGAAACAACTAAACACTTTTTGGTGTTTCATCATTTGTTTATTATATTTGTAATAGAATACCCAGTTTTTGTAAACTTTTGAATAAAGTAATTTTTTTTTGTATTTTTAAAAAAATATTACGCGTCTTCCCCCCAATTACCTTATACTTCTCTGGTCAACTGGCCAGAATATTTTTCAGCTTTCTCTGGGATCTAATAATCCCATCTAATAAGTAGTAGTGTTTAAGTAGAGTAGTGTTTTTGACAATCTTGTACTACTGCATTAAAGATCTTTCTGACTTGTACTAGGATTTCTTCACTTTTACGTTGTTCTTAGGAGATTGTGTTTGACAATCTTGTAATACTGCATCAAAGATCTTTCTTATTGGTGTTAGGCTATCTTCAATTTTAAGTTGTTAAAATATATATTCCAAATAAATTCGGCCGATGTGGAATCAAAGTATTTTCATTGGTCGATTCAAAATCTTTCTATACTTGTAATATGGAGGTGTTCTGCGGTAAACAGCCTCCAGGCCAATATTGCGTGGGTAACAATTCTTTTGATGTTGGTGAAAGGCTATGCTTACCAATATCCAAATCAGAAAGGAATGTTATAATAGATGAAATGGTTTGCTTCCCTCCTAAAAAATTATCAGTTGATCATATAGTGGGTACGCCAAGAAAAAGAACAATTCCAGACATCATTTTACCCAACGACCAGAAAAGTCAAGCATGTTTGGTTTTACTGAGGATACCAAACAGCATCGTACGTCCTGGGTACGTAATTTTTATGTCATATTTATGTCCATACGTCCATTGTTATAAAAATAACGTATTTAGCAGAGAAAAACAAGCCACCAAGCAAACAAAGGTGGTTTGTTTTTCTCTGTATTTAGTACGTACTCTTGGATACGTAATTCGTACGTACATTAGTTAGGCCTCGCGAACGTACAGGGTGGGCCAACTTAGACATTTTCTTATGGGAAGTCATGTCCCTGTTAGAGATAAAAAAATGTTGACCTCCATTCTCCGGGCTCAAATTTTAAAAGAAGTTTATTGAAGCAAATGAAATTTTGCTATGGCAAACAGTTTGGCCGCTAGAGGGCGTTTCTGAAATTTGGTCATTTACTCATTTACGTTTTTCGGCTATGGCTGCTGTGTTTTTAAAGATAAATGATTTCTGTAAAGACTTTCTTATAGCACTTTTAAGCGCTTAACATGCTCATGATATTTAAATTTATACAGGGCGCTTCATTATTAAAATTTTTTTTTTTTTTTTTTTAATTGAATGCATATTATTTTTTTTGCATTTTCTTGTAGCCCTTAAAATTCCTTTTTCAAATATATATAACACTTATAATCTAAATTCATTAGTTTAGGAGATATAAATAGATTTCTTAAGTATCAATAAATTATAATGCCGTGCCATTTAAAACGCCTAAAAAACAGATTAGGCGGGTGACACAATTGCGGGTGAAATAATTGCGTAAAGGGTTGAGTAGGCGGTTGTCAAACTGCTTTGAGTAATACATCATTTTGACATAAACAAGCTTATTTTCATAATCTGTTTTACTTTATATTTCTTTTATGTGATAATCACAATGTATCAAAACTATGAAAAATTCGATATGATTAAATGTTTTATTAAATGTAATGAAAATGCAAGAGAGGCCTGTAATTTATATCAACGACGATATCCAGAATGGGGGCAGCCACATAGTACGCTGTTGGAGAAATTAAAAAGAAACCTTATTAATTTTGGTTCTTTTGCTAAACCGCGAAGAAATGCTAATAATAATATAAATGACGATCAAGAACTATTGGATATAACAGTTTTGGGCGCAATTGAAAATAACTCTTATCTATCCACCCGGAAATTGGAAGTAGAAACTGGTGTGCCAAGGACCTCTGCAAGACGGATTTTAAAAAAATATAGGTATAAAGCTTATCGAACCCGAAAAGTTCATCATCTCTTTCCTGCGGATCGTGATAGAAGATTGGAATTCTGTCGGTGGTATTTGCAAAAGTGTGGTCAAGATACAACATTTGGCTACAATTGTATTTGGACGGATGAAGCATCGATTAGTAGTGCAGGCATTTTTAATAGGTATAATAGATAGGGTATAATAGTAGGGTATAGGGTATAGGGTATAATAAACTCCTGGGCTCGAGCAAATCCTCACGCAACGGTGGCTGTAAGAAATCGAGGCCGTTACAGTTTTAGTGTATGGGTAGGCATATTTCGTGGTAGATTTATTGGTCCCTATATTTATGATGGACAGTTAAATTCAGAGCGATATTTACAAATTCTGCAAACGCAAGTTGAGCGCTTCCTAGACGAATTGCCTCTAGCCCAGCAGAGGCATCCTATATTTTTCCAGCAGGATGGTGCGCCACCGCACAATTCTAGAGTGGTCAGTAATTATTTAAATGAGTAGTTTGGTGAGCAGTGGATAGGAAATCAAGGTCCAATATGTTGGCCGCCTAGATCCCCTGACTTAACACCCTTAGATTTTTATCTTTGGGGAAGAATAAAAGACTTGGTATACCAACAGCCAATTACTTCAAGAGTAATGTTGGAAGAACCTTTACATAATGCATTTGCAACAATAACAAATATTGAATTAAGAAACGCTGTTGATAATGTTGAAAAACGTAGCCGCTGGTGCATTGATCAGGAAGGAGCTCAGTTTGAACACTTGTTATAAGTACGTAATATATAGAGTTGCAGTTTTAGTTAAAATATCAATAAAAAAATAAAATCTGGTTTTTACTTTTTGTTTGTTAGTTCATATTCTAAGTTTAAAATAAATAAATAAATAAATAAATACTTTTATTTTTTTTTACAGTATTATTTTGTTTTTATAACTGTATTTGTCCATTAATACAATTAATATTTAATAAAACAGGAGCTATTGTTTAATTTACTTTTAATTTTTAAAAGCGCTTACTGAAGTATCACTATTAAAAAATACAGAACCTATAACGTCCTTTTTTAATCTTTGAGTGTCTTAAATAACTGCACTTATTTTTAATAAGGACGTTGATATCGCAGGCTTAAATTCTCATTATATTTGATAAAACATCTAATCATATGGAATTTTTTGAAAAATTGATACGTTTTTATATTCTAATATCAAAATATAAATACAAAGGAAAACATAGATTATAAAAACAAGTTTGTTTATGTAAATATTAAGCTTCACTTATAGCAGTTTAAAACACGCCTACTCTTCCGTTTACACGATTAAAATGGCGGGTCATTACCTACGTGTTTTTAATATTTAAGAAATTTATTTATATATCGTAAACTATTAAATTTAGATTATTAGTGTTATATATATTTGAAAAGGGAATTTTAAGGGCTACAAGAAAATGCAAAAAAATAATATGCATTCCATTTAAAAAAAAAAAAAAAATTAATAATGAAGCACCCTGTATAAATATAAATATCATGAGCATGTTAAGCGCTTAAAAGTGCTATAAGAAAGTCTTTACAGAAATCATTTATCTTTAAAAACACAACAGCCATAGCCGAAAAACGAAAATGACCAAATTTCAGAAACGCCCTCTAGCGGCCAAACTGTTTGCCATAGCAAAATTTCATTTGCTTCAATAAACTTCTTTTAAAATTTGAGCCCGGAGAATGGAGGTCAAAATTTTTTTATCTCTAACAGGGACATGACTTCCCATAAGAAAACGTCTAAATTGGCCCACCCTGTACATATAAATACTTAGAAAATATCTTGGCTCCTATAAATTATACGAGAATAAAAAAACATATACATTTTTGTTAACACACAAAAACTATATGCTAAGAATTTTTTAAAAAATATACGTGTTTTTAAATACTTTAAATAAATTAGATATTTCACACAATAGATGCGAAGAACAAATGTTTTTTTTTGTATTTTCTTAAACGTTTATTTTTTGTTTCATTTTTTAGACATATATTTTGTTTGAAATTTTTGTATATTTTTTTATAATCAATATATTTCCAGTTTTTATAAATGAGTAACTTTTTCTCCCAAATAGGGGGTGGCCATTTGAAAACGAAACAGAGCCTATTTAGGATCCCTCAGAACATTTGCGAAAAAATCCTCGGACCCGTCAATTTTTGATTCAAGGGGGAACCATTTTTTTGCTTGTTTCGTCCCTTTGAGGGCAAAGCCCTAGCGGGGGTTACAAGGGCCCCCAAAATTTTAAATGGAACGGGGGGTCGAGTGATACCTTATTTTGAAGGTATTTTTATGTGGATTATAACCCTAAAGTTTTAAATCGTTACTATTTGCCTAGTCGATACAGGGGCTAATAAAAGTTACAAAAACATGTCAACATTTTTTATGAAAAAAAATGCTTATAAATTTAGCAATTAAATAAATACAAAAAATTTTGTTCTCCTACATTGTGAACCGTACTTTCTGTTGTTTTTTTTTAATACCCGTAGGTATCTATGCCAATTCTGCAAGGGAACTCTTGGTTTTTGTTAATAGAACTGCCCAGCTCTTTAACACACTACAACACCCTAATCGACAGGTCCATCGCATTTTGGAATTGGTTCAAAAATTTAGGGACTGAAAACTGGGTCTGCGGCTAATAAAAAGCGCGAAATGGATAATCCAGTGGTGAATGAAGCTTCAGAAGTAGCTATTTTAGGCCATATTGTGCAAGATCCTACACTGAGCACAAGGAAGTTATCAACCGTGTCTGGTATTAAGAGAAGCAGCATACAGAAGATATTAAAAAAAAAAAACAAGTTTCATCCGTACAAAATGCATCTTGTTCAAACTAAACGAAGACGATTTTGATAGGCGAGTACAATTTTGTGAAACTATATTAGGGTTGCCAGATGTCCTGGATTTGAGGCTGGAATGTAGGCGCCCTGCGAAGACCTGAGGAAGGACCCCTAATGTCCTGGATTTCAGAAAAGCAAATATTTTAAATTACAAATCCTTTTTTTTCACGGCTCCCTCCGACTGCCGCGTTTCGCTTAATTCGAATGTAATATTCTGCGCCATCTTTTGATAAATAGAAAAAAATGCCATAATAAACTCGTGAACAAAATTATCGCACCACTTGATTTTTAGAGATTTTTTTTTAATAAAGATAAAAAAATAAGCAAACTTATAAGCATTGTTAACTATGCATTATCAATTAACAAAAACAATTATATTCTATTTAACAAAACGAGATTTAAGTAACTAAATTCAGTACAAGGAAAAGCATCGATTTTCAGTAACTTCAATTTTGATACAAAAATAAAACAATAGACCCATAATGAATTTTTAATAACGTGTATTGCCACCTCTAGCTGCAATGACCGCTTGAAGTCTTCGCAGCATTCCTTGTATCAAATTATGAAAACTTTCCTGCGGATGTATGCTCACTCCTCACGAGCAGCATGTTCCATGATAAAGCATAAACATAGTTTTTGTCCAGTTCTGCTTTTTATACGAGAAAAGATATTATAACTGTTTTAACTGATATTTATTTTTATTTAAATTTTCTTGACAAAATAATTAGTAATGCGATAATTTTGTCCAGGAGTTTATTAACCACGCAGATCGCTTTTCGAGACGTATCCAATAGCGCTAGCGGCACTAGCGCGGCGGACGGCATTGGCAGTTTGATTCGTTTTTGGGATTCCCCCAAATGTGTTTACTATTTATTTGTGTTTTGAGGTTATATTATATTACCATCAATTGGCAGAAGTTCTTATACAACCCGCGAGTATAGAGTTAGTTATTGGTTTTTCAAGTATTTAGTACACCTTTTACGCATTTTCTTTCTGATCAGTAGAAATTAAAAAGGTAAGTTTTTTTTTGGGTTTAAAAAAAATATTGCAATATCCCGATACTTATTTTGATACATAGGTATTCAAATATTTGTGTTTTTTTTAGTTTTTTGTAAGATGGATGAACTAGATGGCCCAACAACACCATCAAAAAAAGATTAAATAAATATAGAAAAGAATGGGAAAATACATTTAATTGGCTCGCAGAGGATAATCAAAAAGCTAGGTGCAAATTGTGTAAAAAGTCTTTTTCATTTATATATGGGGGTCTAGGTGACATAAAGCGGCACGCGGAAGGCTCTGAGCATAAAAAACACGAAATTGTGTTAAAGCAAAATAAAACAATAAAATCATTTTTGGGACGAGAAGGAGAAGTTATGGATTCTCAACAAGAAAAAATATTGGCCTCAGAAGTGGCAAATGTATATCATACTGTTAAACATGCTCATTCCTATAATTCATTAAATTGTACAAGTCAATTGCTTGCAGTAATGTATCCTGATTCCAATATTGCCACAAAAACTCGTTTGGGTAGAACAAAAGCACGTATGATTGCTTTTAATGTCCTGGCCCCTTTTTCAGTAGAAAGTCCATTATGTGAGCTTAGCAAAGGAGTTTTTTTGTAATATCCACAGATGCCTCTAATCATGGAAGCGCTAAGCTTTTCCCAATACTTTTAAGGTATTGTACATTTAAGGAATTACTTATACGTATACTTTTAAATAAGTTTTTTTTAAGGTATTATGTTCCATCAGAAGGAGTAAAATTATTTCTTCTTGATTTTTTCGAAGATCCCGACGAGTGCAAATGGTATTTACACTTACTTAAAAACTAGAATTCAACATGCTGGCCTTTTATTAAACTACTATTCGGCTAATAATGCAAATGTTAATTTTGGACGCTTGCATTCTGTGTACCAATTATTATATAAGGAGAATAATAAAGTTATTGCAGTGGGTTGTCCTGCGCATATGGTAAACATTTCTGTAAAAAATGCTTTAGCAAAATGCTTTGATGTAGAAACTTTGATTTTAAAAACTTTTAACCATTTTTCATCTCAAACAAAAAGGTGCAAAGAGTTAAAAGATTTTTTAAATTTCGTGGATTTGGAATATAAAACTATTTTAAGGCATGTACCGACCCGTTGGCTAAGCTTATTTCCAGCCATAGAAAGATTGCTGAACAGTTTTCCAGCCATTAAGAGCTACTTTCTTTCCCAGAAAGGAACAATTCCTATTGCACTACAAGATTTTTTCTCTGAAGACAATTTTATAGTACAGAAAACTGAATGTTATCTATGTTTTTTTCACAACTCACTAAAAATTGTTCTTGACACAGAACAAAAACTTAAAAAAGCCGATTTACTTTGTTTCGAAGTTTACAATATTTTAAAATCTCTAAGAGAAAAAATTAGTCAACGAATAAATGACAATTTCTTTAACACACAAACAAACTCAAATAAGAGAATCCTGTTTAAAATTTTATAAAAATATTGCTGCTTATCTAGATTCAAAATATGAATTTTCAGAAAATAATTTGTTTTCAAAATTAAATATTTTTTCTTTAAAAACTCCATTTAATTTTGATTCACTTATCGAAGTAAACAACTCACCAATCGACATAAATTTTGATAATCTATATGAAGAATTTTGTATAGTCAAAACTACCCTTGACAAAGCTTGCACTTTATCTGAGGAGACTAATATTATCCAGAAATGGAATAACATATTCATAGGTAATCCGGAACTTATTAATTTTTTAAAAATAATACAATTTGTTTTTTCCATATACGGGTCAAATGCTGACTCTGAAAGAATTTTTTCTTTATGTAATGCAGCCTGGAGCGACAGCCGCAATAAACTCCTGGTTGATCACGTAAAAGCAGAGCTTCAGATTAAAACTAATTTTAATTTAAAGTGCAAAGAATTTTATAATATGGCTATTAAAAATAAAAGGCTCTTGCAGGCAGTCAAATCTAACCAAAAATATTCTTTTTCATCCAAATAATTTTTTTTAAAGCATTTTAAAACATTTATCATTTATGTATTATAAAGTAAGGAATATACGAGTATCCTATTTTAATTTGGTACCATAATTTAAACAAATGTAATTTTTATGTAAAATATATTTTTTGTAATACATATCTTTATGTAAAATATACTTATGTAAATAACTGTCAGTTCAATAAAAACATGTCCTTCATTATTTTTATCTGTCCTTCCTTTTTTAATTAAAATTTAATTAAAAAATTAAATGTTTGGGCTGGCATTTTTGGTAAACATATCGTAGGCCCCTTTTTTTACCTGGAAATTTAACAGGAGAGATGTACCTGGAGTTATTAGAAAATACAATTCATCCAACATTAGTGGAGATACTAGAAAATAACAACGAGTACTTAGAAAATCGTCTAGTATTTCAGCAAGATGGAGCGCCACCCCACTATGCTGCAAGGGTTCGTCAATATTTGGACCAAACGTTTCCAGGACAATGGATTGGAAGAAGAGGAGCTATTGAATGGCCTCCTCATTCCCCGGACTTAAGCCCGTTAGATTTTTTTTATGGGGCCATTTAAAAACTAAAATTTATGCTAGTCAGCCAACATCGCTAGACCATTTGCGACAAAGAATAATTAATGAATGTCGTCAAATCACCTCAGAAATTTTGCAAACTGTACGGGAAAGGTTCGAACAAAACCTGTATTATTGTATGGAAGTCGAAGGCCAACATTTTGAACATTTACTTGATTGATTTTATCTTTAAGCCCTTTATTTAAAATTATACTTTTGAACATTTTTTTGTAACTTTTATTAGCCCCTGTATCGACTAGGCAAATAGTAACGATTTAAAACTTTAGGGTTATAATCCACATAAAAATACCTTCAAAATAAGACATGACGTAAAATGTCCTAAAAGAGAGTGGACGTCCTATATACGTCCATAGTTTAGTACGTAATACGTTTTTTAAGATACGTACTGTGTACGTACCTTATGTCGTGGAGTACGTACAAAATACGTCTTTAGTACATATCTGTGCTGTTTGGGATATGACTCTTTTCTTATATATTCCAAAAAAAAAACCAACATGATGATTGTATCGATAAATCAATTTGGTGAGGAGGCAAAGCCAGAAATAATTACTTTTTATAGCTACACTAAATATGCGGTTGATACGGTTAATAAACTTTCTGCCAAACATAATGTAGCGAGAAACACCCGAAAATGGTGATTTTTTCATGGTCTTCTCATGACAGAATAATATTTAAAAAAAAACTGGCTATCGAACTTTTAATAGATTACATGAAAAGTAGTTACTTCGCAAAATTTGCCACGTGAAATTCGACAGCTCGCTGCCAGAATCAGTGGTACTGAGTTGGTAGAAGATCTCGAAAACGTTTAAAATAAACAAGGGAGATGTTACCTCTGCAAAGATCGGATGTATATATACCTGACGTTTTTGTAAACAGTTTATTTCCCTAGAACATACCGTATGTACTTGTATGTGAAGTATGCACAGAAAAATTCTCTGCCTAACTATTATACAGGGCGTTCAGTAACGCAATGTTACAAATGCTCCTTAAGATTGTTTTTTATTTCTAAAGCTATTTCAATAGAATATGTAGATTTTTTTTATTACTGTATAAATTAATAAAATAAATTAATAAACAAATAAAAACGCCATAAAGAATTGCATGGAATTATCTCAATTTTTTCGTTAATAAATTCTTAATATTTTTAAGTTTGGTAGCACTTCGTAAAAACAAAAAAAAAGACCAAAGCAAATAAAAAAACTTTTAAACGAAAACAGCAAAATAGACTGCAGCCCACTTAGCACATACACTTATCCCCACTACTAAAAACAAAGCTTTCTCACAACCTTAAATGTAAAGAATATTTGTCTATAATTGGTTGGAATATTTGGCAACACCGCTAAGTTTTCCCTTGAAATTTGCTCTCTCCTTTTTTGTCGAGAATACGGACTTTACCATGTGACACGAGGGAGTGGAGATGGGTTGGATGGATGCTCTTTTAATAATTCATTACGGAACCTTCCAGAACCATAATCTAGCGAGTATACACGAAATATTAACGAGATTTTTAAATCGACGTAAATAGTAGTAAATAAATATTTATAGTAGTCTTAAGTGATCGTGTTTAGTGTGATGTGTATATTAAATTAGTTAGACTATGTTTATCTTTCGAGTGCTTGAATTCACACCTTAACGAACGGTAAAAATAAAAAGGTTAATTTCTTAATTAGGGTCTACTTACACTCTTTATGAACTTCTGCGAAAATTTTATCAAGTTTTTCTTTAATTGAACTTTCAGAGTCTTGTCTTTTAGTACGCAACTGAAATATTTCGAAAAGATTATAAAACGTCATCCAATATATTATAAACGTAAAAAATGTTGGGTATTTTTTGAATAATAGTTAAAATCGATTCCTTACTTGTTTAATATTTGGTAATGAACGAGGAGCAGGGACTGAGCCTAGGATGTCATCAATGTCTAGATCTAAAACAATAAATAAAGTTTTTTTCTTTATTAATTGGGAATTGTAGATTTATTACCTTTTAAATCTCTATTTTTCAAATTATCTTTCCTAGAAATATTTATTAAACTTCTAGGCTGTGTAACACTGGTGCTTTTATCATAAAGGTTTTCCATCATAGCTTTTAAAAACTTCAACTCACTGTTTTGTCTTTTTAGTTCGATTTCTAATTCCTCTCCCTTTTTTCTCTCAATAAGTAAAATTTCCTTTGTTTTGTTTAATATTTCTTCATTTTTATGTAAGTTTAACTTAAGCTCGGACACTTCTTGAAAATATGTAGATTCTTTTGAAGGTTTTACTGCAAAGAAAGCAAGTGTACGGTTAAATTTTAATACCTCATATACATGCTTTTACTTGTTTTAATTTACAGAGTCTTTTCTTAAGTTTCGGGTCTGATTTTAATCTTTTTAACTGATTTTTAATTTTGGTTTGCATCATACCTCAATGCTAGAATAGTGCCGTTGATCAACATTTTATTAATCCGTTAGATCTAACAGATTAAAATAATTTTTACACGGAGACAAGAAAGAAGAATCTTGAGAAGAAAGATGTCATCTATTTTGGTGAAAAATATGCAGGAAAAACATTCTCAAAAGATCCTCAATCAGAAAAAGAATCAGGTAACTTTGAGGTCAATAGTAGTTCTATTATTTTCATTTAACTCATTGAAATGAATACATTTACCAATTGTTACCAACTGCTTAACTCAGCTTCCATTTCTCTCAGCTTCATGTTTTCTAGTGTTTCCCTATGTTATTCTACGTATTCCCCAAAAATGAGGAAAAAAGTTATACTTAAGAATCTTTTACTATTAAATCATCCACAAGAGAAATCTTAGCAATGTTAAATATTTGTAAGCACTCTTAAAAGAACTGATGCTAAGTATCGTGCAAACCACAGAACTGGGTGCTATTAAAGAAAGTCTCCAGGATCACTCATTGCTTTAATTACTAAACTCAATAAGCGATTGGCTTTATCAATATTATATTAGTAGTGATCAGTAAAAGTAATTTTGGAGTAACTATGAATTAGAGGCAATTAATAATTAGGCCTGGGAAAAACAAGGAATAATTGAAGGACAGAAGGATGTAGACAAGCCAAGGAAATAATACCAGACCATGACGGCTCCAAAGCAAAGCAAGGCAAGGCTAGCAAAGACGCAACAGAGTATCAAAGACTTGGTAGGAACTCTGACTGGGCATAACTGTCTAAACAGGCAGCTACACCTTCTTGGCATAAGGGAAAGCCCGCTCTGTCCGAGTTGCGGTACAGGGATGAAAACTTTATGCTACATACTAGGTATCTGTGATAGGTGGAGTCGCTTGAGAAGGAAAACTTTCGGAGCAACGACACTCCGACGGGAAGATCATAAAGATTTAGACTGGGACAACGTGCAAGCATTGGTGTGAGAGGTGACAAGTGGAGGCGTAGGGGTGGCTGAATCTGGGGTTGGCGAAAAGGGAATGTTTAGGCCTAGTTGCCTAGCTCTAGTTCCCTCACCGTTACTACATCTACTACTACTAAATATAAATCTGCCGAGTTTCTAAAGAAAAATCTGTTGAGGTTTTATTTTGAGTGAAGTTAATACACAGGCATTTCCTAGCATTTAGGTTTAGATTATTTAATTTAAACCATAGTTTCAAAAAACTTATTTCCTACTAGAGTATCTCACAGTTTTGAATGGAATGTGCTTGTTATGCATGTTAAATAGCTTGAGACTATCATTAAAGTAAAAACATTTGAGTTCGATTTAAATTTTTCGAAGTATGCGAGGACTCCAATCGGCCTATATACTAAACAGGTTGACCATCTGGCATCCGAATCACTATTACGGCCGAAAAGGTGAGCTCCAAGCTCGTACTGGAAAAGTTTCTAAAGGAACTGGCGAAGGTGAGCTACATGGTTCAGCTTGTCTAAGTGCCTGGCCACTCGGGCTATACTAGAAACGAGGGAGCGAACTTGCCTGCTAGACTGAGATCTGTGAAACGGCCGTTAGACCTAGAGCCTATAATTGGTATAGTAATTTGTATCTGTTGCATCAATGATTCATGAGTTTTCTGGATAAATGGACCCTCCGGAGAAGGAAGGAAGCACTTGGCATAAGTCAGGCTAAGGCTACGCATAGATGAGTCCTCCATCTGTCTCACTAGACTACTACTACGCTTAAAAAGACGCAAAATTTAGATAGTGACAGGCCTTTTAACCAGATATTGTTATTTAAGACGTCACCACGGGTATTGCGGACAAGCCAAAATACCAATGGCGTTGAAAGAGGAAAAAAACACAAAAAAATCACCCAGTCTATTGGCCTCTAGTAACAGTCGATGAGGTACGACGAGTCCATTAGAAGTCCTCTATACATAACAGCTTAAGATATCACTTCATACTTCGTACCCGCCATCAAGGTAATTTATACAAAAATAATTCTACACCCTGCAACTTAATTTATGCACATTAGTTTTTAGAAATCATCATAGCTTGTCCTGCCCTCACTAAATGTTTTTCCTCCTTATTAAATGGTTCATTTTTGTAGCTGTGGCGCCAGTACCAGGAGCCTAACCAGTAGATGTTCTTCTTGGGCAAGCTGTAGGGCTAGAAAATTAATTGGAATCGAACCGTATTCCAGATCTAGGGCTTGATGTTGAATATATTGGGCCTACTATCTATCAAGCTCACTATGGTTGCAATTTGTCAAGGAGCTTCTCAGATACTTCTCTTATATCTCTAGTATCTTACACAACTTGTCTCTGACTAAAAGAAAACTATGTTTGCTGACAGATATTATTACCGGCTACTGTCTGTCTGAAACTAAGCTCGAACCTAGCTAAATCGAGCACATATTTTGCGATTGTACTGCTTTCTTGTCAATACGTAGCAGAATTTTTAAATATTTAGTCCATCCGTTGGAGAGATCAGCGAATATCCATTCAGCGTCGTGCTCGTTGATTCATTTTCCTGGATGATGAGTTGAGATTTTCTGTCTTCCCTTAGCAGAGGTATGCAATGGACCACAAAGGCCTAAGTGTAATGATGTTTGCATCACTCTCTGCACATTACAGAAACCGAGATCGGAGCTCCGAGTCAATTAAGGGTGCTTTTTTATCTAAGAATCATATTTCCGTTTTGTCAAAACTATCATTTGGCAAAATAGAAAAACATGGATTTGTAGGAAACCAGGATGCAGAACTAGACTTGAAGCAGCCATTGAGGTAACTCCTCTCCCCCATGGAACAAAGAAGGTTTGAGAAGATAATATTTAATTGTAAACTTTACTTCACAAATGAATTGTTGAAGTAATACCATTCACGATAGATTTTTTTTGTTAGGTACACAACTGGAAAATGCATCAAGGAAAGAGATTAAAAGCTCTTTGTCACTGAGATCTTTAAAAATACACTTTGTACAGTATATTGGATATTGTTGCCGAATTTGCTATAATGCTTGCAGATTCAATTCCGATTTATTAAGTACTGTTAAGAGGCATGGGAGTTGGTGCTTTAGCAAAGTCACAAGTCTTAATGGCCCCTTAGCAAGTTTCGGGAAACAAATTAAAAAAAAAATAGAGGTTTAGCGATTTAGTAGATTTGGTTTACTTTGGGTTCACTGTCGTTTATTTTGTATGTGAATGACATGGTAGCTGGGATTCTAAATAACAACACATTTGGAGACCCTTGTTATCATATAAACTTACTCGTCATTGGCCGTACCTTATCCTCAACAATCGTTTGGCGTTAAATGAAGACAAGACCACGGACTATTTACGTTTTGGAATAAAGTGAAGAAACATGTTTGCCTGTTACTTACTACTACGTGTTATGTCCAAATAATTTGAAACAAATACCTTGACAATAAGTTATTTTGCAAATGTACATTCTAGACTCAAGTTTAGGGTAATGTTTGGGGAGATAGGTAGTGTTCATACTAGTAGAGAAAGTCGAATGTTTTTCCACAAAAACCGAAACAAATTTATTAATATGAGAGTCACTACAAATTCAATTCCAGATATTTAGGACGGAATATTTCATAGATTGCCGGCAACTGAGAAAAGAGAAAGTTTTTTTAACGCCCTGTCCAGTGACATCAAAATGGCAGGAAACTTTAAATTTAAATTGATAAAGTAATATATATGTATAATAACAACTATAATGGAATACAGTATACAAATTAAATATAATTTGTTTTATTATAAGACACTTATTTAATATTTAATTATTCCTGAAGTGCAATTTTAACACTTTAAGGTTGTATGACGATACGCTAGTGCCCAACTGCATTAAATTATCCTAAAAATCCTAAAATAAGATTAATATCTTAAATTAAATTTTTAATTACCTTCTTCACTTGTCAAATCTTGCTTATTCATTTTCTTCACTTTAATATTATCATCTCTTTGTTGGCCAAAACTTTGTATGGTTTTATATAAAGAAGAATTTTCTAAATTACTATCCGCAACATCGTTTATCAATTCTTGTTGGTTCTTTAAAAGGGCAACTAATTTATTTAATTTTCTCACTTCGGCTTTTAGGTTTTGTAATTTTTGCTGTTCCAGTACCATCTCCCTACTAAGTTCCGCCTTTGATGCGCAGCTTTCGGTGGTAACCTTTGAATCCGTGATTTCTTGATTAGGGCTATGTTTAGCAGAGCCTATAAAAATAAAATAAAGTTACCTTCTAAATTCTTATTAAGTATACCATACGGCTTAATTCAAAAATTACCCAATATTGCAGCCTGTCTGTTTTCGTCTAATTCAGCATTAGTCAATTTATTATTTTGAGAGGATTTTAGATTCGATTCCGGCGATCGTTTTGGTCTGGATACAATATGTGATTTGAATATATTTTTCTCTGTAACGTAATCTCTTATAGTTTGCTGGTACTTTTTATTAGGCCCATTAGCCATATTTGAATCTGCAGATGTATGCGTTAAAGTTAAAGAGGGCTGAAATTGATTTAAGGTTTACTTTTAAATGCTAAACAAGTTAAATAGACTTACATCTAATTTATAAACTAATATTATACGCTTACCGAGTATTCAGAATCTTTCGGGATCGTGTTACTATCATGATTTTCCCAGTTGTAGTCTTGATCAAATATCGAGCCTAAAAAAATTATAATGTTTTCTCTTCTCTACAATTAAAATCTATGACTATAAGAATCTATACTTTTAACTTTAACTCAGAATACCGCATAAAAGCATTTTGGAAAACTTAATCTACATCATCTAATGCTAAATAATTATGAATTAATCATATAATCCAGTAAGGCCGTGTCATAGTCATTGTTAAATGAAATTTTGTGCCACACTTATTTAGACACAGGGATATTTTAAGTAAAAAAAGTTCATATACGTGTTTTTGCAAAAAAATAGTTGACTTTTAGATTCTAATGTTATATACTCCAAAATTAAACAATTTACACCTTCCCTCATATTCCAGCTAAGACTTCTATAGACTGTCCAAGCGTTAGTCTGGTAAGAACCAACGGTTACTGTCAAAAATGTCAAATGACGTCACGGTTAAGGCTATCGCTTGGATGGGATGTTTTAACATTGCGGTCAATCGGTTATTTTATTTGTTTATTCTGTGGCGCTATATTGTGCACAAGGACGTTGTTCTTAAAACTTCATTGTTCTTTTGGATAGAATTGAACAAAACCCACTTATGGTTTTACATTTATTAATACTTAAAAAATATTGGGCCTAATACATTTTTGTATATTTTAACAAATATATATATTATTATAAATATATATATATTTTGACGGCCGGTCAATTCTATTATCTCAGTGTGTATGAATTATGTAGTTTTTGTTGGTTTACATAATCCGTTTTCGAATGTTTTTATTTGTCAGCTGTCCAACGCTATAACTTTCCTCCTAAGCAGAGTTACTGGCAGTTAAACCGATGACGTCATTCGACGTCTCTCGGTAAATATCAAATGTCTCTTATCCTGAAAGCCAGGAAATTAATTTTCGCTAGACTCCCTTGAGAAAGTCCAAATAAAGGACTTAGGTCCAAAGAAAAGACAGTGGAGGCATAAAATAGAAACATTTATTACATTCTTCTATTGTCCACCGTGTCATGTTGTAGTTCTCACTGTGTCATTGTAGCTGCAAACCAATTTGTTCATAAAAACCTTTCGACCAAGATTTGTTATGTCGCCCCTTTAGAAGAAAAGCTTAGTTTGCCTAGTGAGACGATCAGGAATCAGAAAGCGCTTCGACTTCTAAAGACACTCAGAATAGATCATTTCATTGAACAACGTGAACAAGAAATAATAAAGCACTTTCTGTCGTCGTTTTTCTAGGCTGTGCAACCACAATTGCAAAGTAGGGTATCACAGGGTGTAGTGCTTTTTAATGGGAACCTTAGTTTGTATTTGGTAAATTTACGTTATACTCGTTCTATTTTGTCGATGTGACGCTCATACCTCGGTGACCATATAATGAAACAATACTCGAGTATGCTTTTCACAAGACTATTGTAAAGGCAACTACTACTTCAAGTTGATTACTTTCAATACTGCAAAACGCAGAACTGTATACTTTCCCGCATTTAGGCAGGGATAGTTATTTTTGCACCATACTATAAGTATGGCAAGGTCAGATTGCAAGTTTCTTTGATCATCAGTCACCACCGAGTAAAATTTTAATAATAGTCTTTTGTGTACCCCAAACACTTGAAATTCTTAAAACAAAGCATCAGATTGTTGATAAACAGCAAAGAGTGCACAGGGCCAATATGCAAGTGAAAAATTTAGAAATGCTCGAACACGTGAGGCGCAAAATCCTACTTAGGCGTATGCTTTGCTTACTATTAATAGTAGTTGATCAGTGGATAATAATTGAGGATTAAAAAAAACTCCAAGATTTCCGAAATTTTATATCTTTTTCTGGTATTCTGTCATCTCCAATAACATTTTCTAGGTGACAAAGCACTTTGACACACACTTCTGACAAACGATCCCAAGTCAACTGAAAAGTCTGATGGTCTAAGAGGGACGAAATTTAAGAGGACAAAATAAGATGTTCAGAATTAATAACAGAACTGACTTTATTAGTAAATAGTAAAAATATTTTTAGATTTTTTCAGTTTCGTGTTTGCGACCCAATATCTTCAATATTGCGGAGGGTTATTGGGTGGGGTCAGAAATAAAACAGAAGCCTGTTTGCTTAAATGTCGACGTTTCGACTTATATTAAGTCATCCTCAGGACACTAAGTCTAGGTTTCTTTAGTTATAATTAAAATACATTTATAATAGGAGCGTAGAATTATTTTTAACATGGGCTAAATTTATTAATTCTAGTTTGCCCACAGTAACACCTACAATTTAACCCATGTTAAAAATAATTCTACGCTCCTATTATAAATGTGTTTTAATTATAACTAAAGAAACCTAGACTTAGTGTCCTGAGGATGACTTAATATAAGTCAAAACGTCGACATTTAAGTAAACAGGTTTCTGCTTTATTTCTGACCCCACCCAACAACCCTCCGCAATAGTAAAATAATAATGAGCCATAGTGATCACCTTATAAATTTTGTTGATTGACATCTAGAGCAAAGACCACAATGTGCTAAAATCCTAAGATACCATAATTCCTTAGATTTTTGACTTTGAAATGAGAATGAGCTCATACCACTTATACTTCCAATGTTCATAAATTACCGTTTTTGCATATTTTTATGGTAATGAAATAGCTAATGATGAGGCTATAAGTTAATATAGGATAGCTGACATGAGGTTCGATTGCGAAGGCAATTACTCTTACTTATTTATTACCCACATACATTGATCTTTGTAGCAAGACTTCTAATCCAGTTTACAGCTTTGCTAATAACAGTACATTGGTGTCTTTCTTTAAGTCGCCCAGTGCTATAGGCGACGCCAAATTACAACTATTAACATCATTTTGGAGTAAGGTCAGTACTGAAATATAGATACTGGCAAGTTAAGTTAGCTCCTGAAGATCGAGAAAAGACGGCCTTTACAGTGGGTGCTGAATTATGGAACATTAATGTGCTATTTGCCTGTGGTCCTGTAACTTTTAAACGATTTTAAGAGGACTATTTTGGGCTTTTGGAGAGGACTATATGGAAGACTTGTTTATGTTTCATACATATGTTTCAAAGAATTGTGCAGTATCTGGGTAACGTTGTTTCCAATTAAGGAGTTGCAGTTAACAAGCCAAAGGTCCAAACAGTCAAAGGTTGCCTAACAAGACATAATCTCTGAAGCTTCTTGGAATTATGCACTTACTATCGACGCTATGTGGAATAATTTTCAAATATCGCAAAACTATAGATTTAGCTAAGAGAAGGAGAACAAAAACTCCAATGGGCTTAGACTGTTAGATAGCTTTCGATCATCTAAAAGAGGCTCAGACAGGTGGACCTATCCTGACTTATCTCCTACTTAAAGGTAAACACTACTTGTATACTACCAGTGTCCAATGCTAGCAATATGGGCAATCAAAAGTTTAACGCACTATGGCTTGGCTGCTGTATTTACAAAGGGTTCCTCTGTCTCCCCAATTATGTCCGGGCTTACTTTGATGCTGTCTTCGTCAGTTCGCTTGTAAGATGTGGAGATTGGAAGCAATATATCTTGGCATGATCATGTAGCGGAAATAGCTAAAGCAGCTTCTTAAATGAAGGCTCCTCAAAACGAAAAGGCTGTATACACCGCAACAGCATTAACGATTTACAAGGCTCAAATTCGTCCATTTCTTGAATATTGCTCTTATATATAGAGTTTTGCACCCAACCACACTTTAAAGCTGCTTGATTCCTTCCAGAAGAGGGCCATACGGCTTATAGGTCCAGAGATAACTAAAAGCTTGGAAAGTTTGGCGCATAGAAGGAAGGTGGCGGACCTGACTCAAATCATTCCACGTAGAGCTTATAAATGCAATCCACTCGACAGGCAGATGCGACTCATGAATATCGAGTGCATCTACAGGCGCCTAGAACCTAGCTTTATCGAGACTTCTTTTTATGGTGAAGTGCAAATCTGTGGAGTCAACTTAAAAAGCACGTCTTTCTCGAACATTATAACTTGCAGAACTTTAAGACAAATATTCATATAAGGATACCTTCGTAGCACTGACGCTACTCGTGACACTCGAGTATACCATAGGGCTTACCATTTTGGGCTATTGTATTCATCATCATTTATATAAAGAACTGTAATACTAGGTCTCCAATAAATATTATGTTACGGATTTGTAATAATGTCTTGGAAGATGTTGACATAACTAATATTAAATTAGGAGAAATGAAGAAAATGCTTGATCGTCAATACATGATCTAAGGTGCAATGAAACAAGGCTTATTTTTATATTTTGGTGTATATTGTTAAAATGTCTTTGGTAAATACTAGTAGCCCGTTAGTGTTTTTTATCTTTCCTCACTATAAATATTTTTATAAAGAAACCACTGTTTAATGTCATAAACAAATTATATTGTTGTTTGTAACTTAGGAAAAGGCCAGTTATGAAAAAATTTAAGAAAAAACCTTACGTATGAGTTTTTGGTTTATAACCACCTTTGCATTATGTTAAAAATATAGTTCATTATTATAAAAATATTAAGACGTTTAATTTTCCAGTTCAGTTTGGTTTCATAAATGGATGTAATGTGTTAGACAATAAAAGAATATTAATATTAACTGTAACGTACAAATAATAATAAATCCTAATTAAAAAGCGACGAGAATAGAACGTTACCGATAATTGGTGCAATATTTGATAAATTTATAAAACAGAATTTATGTTGCTTTTAAAAGCTCGCTGTGCTATGCTAAACAATTTGTTTAAAAAATTAAACTGATTTGTTTAAAATAAATCAGTTTATTTTTTTAAATAATTAGTAATAATTTTTTTATTATATTGTACAGATTACAAATGGAAATGTTGAAACATTTTCATATCTATACAGAGTGAGTCTTTTTAAAAAAATTAAAATTTGACAATATACAAAAGTCGGCTACAATATTTTTAGGATATTTTTAGGACGACACACCGGTTATACCAAAAGTAGGTGTCAACTTCGTTATTTTAAATGGAAAAACCTATATCTAAGTTTAACCATTTTTGACATATTTTAGTTTTCATGTCAAAAACCTATTGTCACACACTAATTGTCATTTGCATTTTGTCGATATTAAATCATGCTTTATCATATTCAGGGAAAATGTAATAAACTTATTTCAAAGACGTGACACATTTGCCACTCGATTTCCGGAAAAAACATAAATAAGCACAAAGTACAATTTCAAAAATTCTAGATCCGTACGAGCGAGAGCAGAAAAAGTAGCATTAGAATCGGGAATATCTTAGTCATCAATAATAAAAATTTTTTGAAAACACGAATTTCATCCATATATAGGTTGTACATCGTTTAGGATCTTAAAGACACCGACTTTCCACGAAGAGTAAAATTCTGTGAATTCATTTTAGTTCGAACTTAAAAAACATTCTTTTTTAATAATAATATTTGGATGGATAAATCGAAGTTTACGAAACATTAGATTTTTAATTGACTAAATTCCCATTATTGGAGTGAGACAAATGTGCATCCATTTAAAGTACTAATGTTTCAACAGTCCCAATTAAATGTTTATTATGCTATAAAAAATGACAGCGTCATGACCTTAGAATTTTAAAAAATTGGCATTGGCTGATGATATAAATGTATTCTACCAACACGATGGCACACTTCTACATAATAGTCATTAAGTCAATAATCAGCTGAAAAATATGTTACGATCAATAAATAGCCAATAACGTATTATATCTTAAGCCACCCGCTCCCCAGATGTGAAAACAGTCGATTTTTTTATATGGGAGCAGTCAAAAATAATATTTATAACACCACAATAACTCCCTAGAAAGATTGTATCCGGAGGGTTAGAACAGCATTTGAAGAACTAATCACAGTCTAACAATTGAAATCTATATGCTTTGAACTTATCTTCATTCTATTTGATAATATACAAATTTTACATTATAAGAACATTTTTGATCTTATTATTGTCTATATATCGCTAGCAGAATTTTTTTTCAAGTATGATATATTGGTTTAGGGTTGTTTAAATGCTAAAGATCTGAGTAAACTTTTAATATTATGTATTTAAAATAATAGCCTCAATATTTTAAACCAAAACTATATTTTTCCAACCTAACGTTAACATGTTCATATAAATATACATAAGTATATTCTAGCAACCATCTTTAAAAAGCCGAGGCTGTATCTGACTGATTTATTATTTACAAAAGATATAAATAACATTATACATTATACAAGTATATTATATATCACAATAATTTCATCAAACAAAGTGTACTCGACCTTATAATCAATCTATCAATATTGATAATATTAATAATCAAATATATATATAATAAATTAATATCTTAGAATACGAGATCAAGATCTAGAAAAAAAATTAACATTTCCACCAATTATAAAGGCATAACTTGAATTTTTTTTGTATAACTTTAAAATATACAATCTTCTTTCCACAATAATAAAAGAAATAAAAAATAAAAGAAAACTCTACAAGTTCAATTAATTGATAAGTGCAGTAGATAAATTTTGGATCACTATAATCCACACATCCTCATAGTTTTGAATTTTTGGATATGTATATGACGTGATTACAAGAAAGCACCAGGCTACTATTTGCTACACACTTTTCCTCTTTCCTGATTCTACCTCCAGAACTACGGAGGATCGGATACAGGTACCTTACTTATCCTCAGAGGCAAATTGGCTACTTGTCGATCGGTTAATACATGAGGACAAAACAAACTAAGCGGGCACTTTCCTTATTCTCTCTCTTTAAATCCCCCCGACCTAACGGCATCTATCCAGCACTACTTCAGAGGGGCCTGGAACAGTCATTGCCCTGGTGGAAATGTTCAAACCTTCTTTGGCTCTAAGATATACCCCTAAGGCATGGAGCGAAGTCAAAGTTGTGTTTCTTCCTGAACTAGGGAGGATGGACTATACAACTCCCAAAGCTTATCGCCCTATAAGCCTCTCATCCTTTTACTTGAAAGCGATGGAAAGGCTGTGCGAAAGTTCTATAAGGGATGAAATGCTGACATCTAACCGGCTTTATCATTAACCAATACTCATATACTCTAGGGACATCAACACACTCTGCCCTACCTACACTCAGTGATAGGGCGGGTAGTAAGGTCGATGAACCAGAAAGAGTCACATACCATGGGTGTATTTATTGACATCGAAAGTGCTTTTGAGCAAACAACCTTCTGTAAAATAATCCAGTCGTTTAAAATAAGAAACAACTCAGGCACGTTGATCGGGTTAATTTTCAACATGCTTTCCAAGAGAATTATAGACATCAGTGTGCAGGACGTCAAAGTTAGGAGGAAGGAGACCAGGGGCTATTTGCAGAAAGGAGTGCCCACGAACATGGTTTTAGATAGTCTCATCATCTGACTGAATAATGATCAGTACCACACAATAGCCTACGCAGATGACTTAGATAAGACCATCTGCCATCATAAAAAATTGATATGGAAAGGTGAAAAATAACATCTCTTCTGACGTCCAAACTATCAGGCACGCCACTAAGTTATGCATCGGAAGTAAAGAACCTAGTTATGACACTTGATAGCAAATTAAATTAGAACTCTCACATTACAAAAAAATTACAAAAATTATATATCTCTTGCGACTAGTGCAGACGCACAATTAGCAAGACCTGGGTCTTCTCCCCCAAAGGGGTTATGTGGATCTACACATAACCCACAAACATCTTTATTCACTTAGGCCTTAAAGTGGATTTGGTTGCCTCAACATAACAGCTGCTATAAGAACCACGCCAAACAGGCCTTTGGAAGTCATGTTGTGTCTGACGACCCTAGATATTTATGTCAAGGAAGTCGTCTTACTGATAATAATGTGCTTTCGCTCTACTATAATGAACATAGGTATGGGGACAGGCCTGCAAAGAGCTCGCCTCTGGCGCTGACCTCCGTCGTTGGTCGAGTTGACCTTGCCTCGCCAATCTTTGTTCTCAACAAACTCTACTTAATTAATAAAAGGGGCATTGGTACCAATGGGATGGCGGGTATTACTAATATCTATTCGGACGGTTCCAAAACTAAAACAGGTTCAAGCTGCGGCGTATAGTCCAAAGACTATGACAATGACAAAGAGAATGCTAGCATTAGGCACTATGCAAAGTGTCTTTCTGTCAAACCGAAATATATTGCATGACCCTGGCGGCAAAACAACAACGTTATAACTGATAAAACCGTGATTATCTATATAGACTGCAAACAGGCAGTTCTCAAGCTGTCAAGACCACGCCTTACGTGGTACAGCAATGCCATCGCACGTTCGTAGAAGCTTCTTCCAAAAACAAAGTAAAAGTCGGCTGGATCAAGGGGTACAACTACAGTCGGGCCGCCAACTTCCTTGCCAAGAGGGCTGCCATTATTCAACCAGTAGGGCTGGAGCCGTGGATCTGACCATGGCGAATATCAAAGGCTAATAAAATCTCACTCTCACACGCTTTTCAAAAAGCGGTGGGATGATATTCAAGACTGCAATTTGTCCAAAGAGCGTCTCAGGTACCCGGACAATCTGGAGAGAATCCGCCAATTGTCTCTGACTAAAAGGAAACTAGGTCATATAACAGGCATCCTAACTGATTACTGCCAATTAAATGGTCACCCCTTTAAAATGAAACTAACCAGAAGACCACTATGCAGGGCATGCAATCTCATGAAGACGAGACAATGGAGTATATACTTTGCGACTGCCGTGCTCTCTCGTCAATATGTAGCTGCTTTCTAGGCATATCCCACCTATCCCTTTAAGGATTAGGGACGTTGCGACTTTGCGACGTTGTCGCTCTCTGATTCGCTGTGCTGGATGACCCATGTAGGAAGAAATCCTTAAAAATAGACCGAGACCATTTACAAACACGAACTTAGTAGACCAACAAATTTAGTCGAGTTGTGAGAGAAAATTGTTGAGTGTGCTAATTTTATCTCACCAGAAACTCTTTTGGAAGTTCAAACGTATCCTTGTATAGTATTTAAAATTTTCTATTTTCGTTAGTTTATATTTTATTTTTATTAGAATAACGTATTATTTCATTATGCAATACATAGCATAAATATTTTGAGATTACGATTCTATGTGGTCCGTCCACACTAATATAAGTAAAGCCTGCATCAGAAAAATATTTAAGTGATACAGTTACCCCCATCAAAGTCAAACGCTTACTAAGGTGGTACTGAAAAATAACGACGTAGTAGGCGAATAGCAGAGCGCACGAATTTATGGGTGCGCGTTGCCATATTTTGCCTTTTAGCACCTCTCTTTACTACGTAATCAATCGATTCCCCAACCTGTATAATAGGAGTTAGTTAAGTACGCTTTTTAAATTATCTTAATTCAAATTGAAATTAATAAGTTAATGAAAAATCGTAAGATGCACATAGATGCATCTCACACCTAGGAGTTATAAAAAAATTTAATCTTGTTGTATTAGTTGATAATAAGTATCTTAATTTTTTTCATGCTGTTGAATACCTTATAAATTATGAAATGTGGCAGGTATATAAGGTTAAGAAGGACCAGTAGGTCCTTCCTAATGTTAGAAAAAAATAAATAAATGAACTTCCCTAACAGAGACTAACTTTCCTTAACCGAGAAAATTTTTTTGATTTTTAGGAGCACAAACTCCCTTTTAATCCGAAATTAATGTTGATAACATAAATATAAAATCCTTACCCGACTAATAAAAGTAACTAACTAAAGGTGTTCAACTGTACAGGTCTAGGTTTGAAATCTTTTATGTTTATTTTTTTACGTTTATTTTGGTTTCAAGATTATTACTTTTAGGATTGTGTTACAAAACTATAAATTTCTACTTACAAAAATTGTAAAAATATAATCTGACTACTTATTTGGGCCACGATAATCAATTTCCTTTGATCTGAAGCGTCATAGTCCATTCATTTCGGAATTTTCATCTGCTACACACTTAACATATACCAATGGTTACAAATCGCAACATGAAACAAAAACTCACGTGTTTATAAAACCAAAATTTAACCACAGATTTGTTTTTTCTTTAAAAAGATTTACATTTCACAATAAGGCAATAAATATAATACATTTGTAAAAATCTTAAACATTTATGTGTCGTTTCTTCAAAATCAATTTTGAATAACAGAAATTGTTTTTTATTTGAAAAAAATTACTCTTTACAATAATTTAGTAAATATAATAATGGACAATTTTTTTGTCTTGGGAATAAAATAAACAATTTTGGCTTTCTTTGTGTATAAATTGTTTACGTTTTATTATTATCAATTTCTTTATTACTCTGAAATAATGACAATTATTAATACTGACTTTCTAATGACTTAATTGTTCTGAATATAACAAAGTTACCTTTTAAACCCAAGGTCACATCCGAATATCATGCACGAACATCCTTAATAGCTTAAACTAAATTTTCGAATAAAAATTAGAAGAAAAAACTAGTTTATTTTTCTGGTCATTTTTCTGCACATTGACTCTTATGGATTCAAAATTCGTAAAGTATTATATTATTTTCTTGACAGTATTTGATGGTGGTTTCTTTTTCCAGAAATAAAGCTAGAAATGTATGACATTTCCTGGAAATAACTTTATCATAGTCTCCGTAAATAACAAGAAAATTTAAATATTCTACATGTGTGTATAATTCAATCGTCAAAATTAAATATGTCGAAAATGGTAAAACTTAGATATAAGAAATTACATATAAAAATATATTTAGATTCTGATGTAGAAGTATATATAAGGTGTTCTGTGTTTGAAATAACGAGTTTGACACCTAGTTCTGGGCAACTGCCGGTTGGTAGCAAACTACATAAAAAAGAACCCCTAAAACACGTGTTATATATGGCTAAATAGAGGTGAAGCTAGATCATTGTAAAAAAAGTCTTTAAACTGTTAATAATAGCCCAAAGAATGCGACAAATTATGGTATAACTGATTCCATAAATTCTCCTCAGCAAATCTTCTTTCAGAATTTTATTATAGAAGTAAAAAAAATCTTTGTTTATAAAGGTTGCATGCAAAACTTTTCTTTTTGCAGTTCTAAACAGTATAATAATAAAGGATAAGAAATGCTTGTCCTGATGGTTCGAAGTTACTTTTAATAGAATAGTAAGAAGCCATAAAATTAATGGCATTACTTGGTTTCACTTCTGTCTGGCATCAAAATTGAATATACTTTTTTTACGATCCAAGCTAACTCAGATAGCAATTAATATATTTTTGGGTTTAGGGATCAATAAAATAAAAAGCCCGCTGGAGTTTTTTGAGATAGCCGATATACAACAACAATAAATCATTAAAAAAACTTGACGGTTTGCAATTTTTAAGGATGACTTGCCTTTTTTTTCTTTTCGCATGAAAATCAAAACAAAAGATTAAGAAAAACAATTTTTTTAATAGTTGGTTTATTTTTTTTACATGCGTTTAATTTTATATTACAAATAAATAATAATTATAACGCAACAAATTGTATGTGTGTATTGGTTTTAATTGGTTTTGCCTCTAAGATCTAGGGTGAAAATGAAAATTTAGGTTCCTTGGGCGCTATTATAGTTTGAACTCTCTGTGTAAAAGAGAAAAAACGTAAAAGCTTCTTTGGGTAGATATTTTTAAGTAGAATGCTATGGTGTACTTAAAAAAAGGAGTTATGATATTAACATTTTTTTTTAAATGAAACAGCCAGGATTGACGTCGATGTACGACACTAACTTAATTGGATCCATTGTGCTCACAATTTCTCCAAAACTTTCTACAAATTTAATGAAATATATGTTTAAAAAGATCGAGTTAGACAACAAGAGGAAATACACGTGAATAGAGAAAAGCTGAATCACCCTTACCTCGGAACTAACCGCAGCTTCCCAAGCCGTAGGCTTAAAAATCAACATACCCAAGACCCAATTTATGACAAAATTAGTTCCCAGTTGTAACCTAATGCTAAAAAAATAGAAATTCAATACTTAATATTTTACAAATATCTGGGAAACGAGATCTGAATGGGAAGGGATCAACCAGACCTGGAAAGTATACAGAAAGATAAAACTGTTTTTTCAGCTGCATTTAACAGACTGATGTGATTTCAGATCAGATATTATTATGTCTTAAACGAAAAGTGTTTGACCAGTGCGTCCTCCCGGTATTAACAAATGTCTCGGGAACACTTACATTAACTCGAAAAAGTATCAATAAAATAAGAATAATGCAACGAGTGATATTGCAAGATAAAATCGTTAATGTAGAATTACATAAAAGAACAAAAGTTACGAATGTAATTGAAAGAAGCACACACTTAAAATTAAACTGGGTTGGCCACGTCTCAAGAATATCGATTAACAGATGAACGAGGAGAATAATAGAATGGCGTCCTAGTGACCAAGCATATAGCAACAGGAGACGACCGCCGACTGGGTGGATGGACGCTTTGAAGAGCATATCTTCAAAACGAACCCAATATGTCTAAGACCGAACATAATGGTTTAGGTTAAAAGAAGCTTATGTCCAGCAGTGGATAAGAAAAGCTGCTATATGATTATGATGATAATTATGGTCTTTGCTTTGGAGGATTTTAAGAAAGCATGGGAGTGTTTTTCAATGTTTTGATTTCACTATTATTTAATTCCTTTTATTTATCTTATATGTTTAATGTCATTAAATATATCTATTATTTTTAGAGTAGACAGAAAAAGCAATAACAAATAAACAGATTTCTGTGACTTCTCAAAAGCTTTAGACTGTGTCAATGTGCGAAGATTGTTCAATATTGAGGACGCCTCATCGCTATGGGTTCAAAGCAGCGGACTCTTGAACTTAAATGTAGTGTTAGATTCTTCTTGAGCCGAGACCTGAGACCTAATTTCTAAGTTTTATTCTTAATAGTGAACTCAGGTTTTAAACCTTACATTATAAACCTTTCAAAAATTTTTTCATTTGGATGTTTTGCTGTTAGAACTACTACGAACTAACTGGGATAGTCAGTTTATTTTGTCCTAATAGAGTTGAGGTTAAGTTATGATATTTGAATTACTTATTTAAGAAACCAGATAAATGTCATAAACATAGTTCTGAGAAAACTCAAAAAAACTTAGGAGTTATTTTCTTTAAAAATGTTTAAAAGTTTTAGGTATTCAATATATCTTGGAAGGAGGTAATTAAATAGTTTTTTACTAAATTTGGAAAAAAATTGCGACATATCAACTTTCTCAAAAAAATAATTTGTAAAATTATTTTCACAAAAAAGTACAAACTTCTCATAAACATATGAAAAAACAACTTTTTCATCTATCTTTTTTCCATTGCATACGTTAACATTTTCAAATTTTACAGGACTTGTGCTATAAGTAATTTCGTTTATAATATCTGAAGCACCAATACTTAAAATCTTTAATGATACTGTCATATTTTTAATTCTTTTACATTACCATATTATACTTTTAACATCTTTTTTACGCTTTCGATTTTTCCATCATGAATAAACTTTGCCTCTATTGCCAAATCACGATGAGGATACAGCGGAATGTTTATATTTCAAAAACCCGACAAATCCTGGACATATTGAGTTTTAAAAGTAAACATAATATTCAATGCATGGATTTAGATAGTTTATAAAGCCAATGATGCGCCTAGATATTATAGAGAAACGATTTATTGCAAAATGTCAAATTGTGGATTTATCGGATTTCTCAAATTAGTAATTAATTTGTTTTTGGAGGTTGTCTAACTAAAACCTAATGCAATCAATTTTTGTATTATAAAAACTTGCTGTAAAGCACATACATATGTAGGGCAAACACTGGCTTACATATGTATTATTGTTATATATAGGGTGTCTCGTAAATAGTGGTCCAAATGAAAACTCCTAATAGATTGGACTATTTCCAATCAGAATAATCCAACATAGCTCTAACGAAAGTGTTACGGTTTTCGAGATATTTTGATTTTTGCGAAATTTTAAGAAATACCTACCTGTAATGAGTTTTTTTATGGTGTGTCACTAAATGAAAAAAAAATCACAATTTCTTCGGTTGGATATTATTTGCCGATAGATGCGCTTTATGATGCGTATTAAAATTTTTCAGTTATGCAAATATTTTTCACAGGAAAAATTTTTGAAATTGCAATATCGGATTTTTTTTTCTTTTCAAAAAGTTTGAAGTCCTATGACGCAATAAAATAATAGAATCTTGGTGCCCATTAGCGTAAAAGTTTATTTATTTATCCCATGCCGTATTAAAGACAAAAACTTTTTGAATTTTTTATTAACCTCAAAAAAAATGGTTGTTTTAATGCCGAAAGAACTATTTTATGAAAAAATAATCGTTTTTTTTTCGATGTAAATTAATTCGGTTTATTTGTGTTTTGCAATTTTACAAAAGGTGTACAAAATGACCATCACCTGCTGCTATACACGCCCTACACCTTCTTATAAAGGATCGCTTAATCCGTTAAGCGTGGCCAGCTCTATTTATCTCTTGAGCAGTAGGTTGGATGCGCTCGCGCAGATTTTCAATGTTTTGTATGAATCTTCTGTATACAATTTCTTTGAGGCATCCCCAGTAAAAAAAATCAAGAGGATTTAGGTCAGGTGACCATGAGGGCCACAGTATAGGTCCTAGACATTAGATTCATCGGTTAGGGTAGGATTCATTTAAAAAATTTCTAACTTGCACACCGTAGTACGCAGGACATCCGTCGTGTTGCAGCCACATATTTCTGCGAATGTCTAAAGGAACATTTTCCAAAAGGATGGGGAGAATATTTTGCAAAAAATGGTGATAATATTCAGCATTGAAATCTTGTGGCAACTCAAACGGTCCTTTAATTTCACCATTAATAATCCCTGTCCACAAATTGATTTTAAATTGGTATTGCGATTGATCTTCTCTATTAATATGTGGATTTTCCAGACGCTGGAGGGCGCCACGAGTACAACAGCCAAGCTCTCAAGTTTCGTATAGACCTGAGGGGACGTGCCCGCGACGCGCGTGCGATGGGCCAAATTCGTGCAGTATGTACGGGCTCGAAGGAGGCGCGCGAGCCGCCCATTGTGGGCGCGCTGCGATCCATTTTCTGTCGGTATTTTCGACGCGCTCAAAGGGGCCCGTCGGAGGCGTGTTGGTACAAGTTAGTACGGTTTGTGGCAGCTTCCGAGGGAGACACGTCGGAAATTAATAAAATAAATTAAAAACAAAATCTATTGCGATGTGGACCGAAGACAAACAACTTGATTTAATCGATCTGTATAGGGAATTTCCAAATTTATGGGATCCAACAAATAGAGATTATTTTAAGAAGGACAAAAAGCTAGATGCATAGAAGGACATTGCTTTGTCAGTAGAATTTGAAAATGTTGATGATGAAATGTGCAAAAAAAAATTAGCAGCCTATTATCGACGTATCGAAAGGAGAGGAAAAAACAAAAGACATCCGACCCGTAGGTGGCGCGTGGCAGGCCCGTCAGAACAAAAAGCCCGAGAAAAGCGCGTCGCGGTCACGTCGTGTGCGCGGCGCTTTAGGTCTGTACCCGGCTGTACATAGGCAGTTGCCCATCTAATAACCTACTTATAATTATTATCTATGACCTATGACACCGATATTAAAATTGTCACCGTTGACAACTTGGCACTAACTTAAGCTTAAAGTTTTTTAATACCTCTAGTTGTTAGTATGGCGCAATACACATCACTTGAGTATGCAAATATGCACTTCATTTACGGCTTGTGTGAAGGAAACGCCAGGGCAGCCTCTGAATTATACAGAGAAAGGTACCCTAACGCTCGTCATCCAGACCACTGAGTTTTTATTAGGGTGCATGCTGCATTGCTCGAAGGAAGATTTCCTGGAAAAGGCGTAGGTAGGCCGCATTTAAAAGGAGAAGAGGAAGTTTTGGAGGAGAGAGATGCGGATCCCAGTACCTCGGTACGTGCCATAGAACGACGTACAGGTATATCCAAAAGCAGAGTTCAAAAAATTTTAAAACGAACTTATTGGTTTCATCCGTATCATGTGCAGCGCGTTCAGACTCTCGAACCAAGAGACTATGAAGCAAGAGTAGATTTTTGTCGTACGATGTTGAGAAGGATGCGAGATGGAAATTGATTTAAAAATGTCTTCTGGGGCGACGAATCAACCTGCCGCAAAGATGGATTTTTGAATCTCCATAATTTACATAGCTGGCAATTGGAAAATCTACATATTACTAGAAAAGATAAATCGCAATACCAATTTAAAATCAATTTGTGGACAGGGATTATTAATGGTGAAATTAAAGGACCGTTTGAGTTGCCGCAAGATCTCAATGCTGAATATTATCTCCATTTTTTGCAAAATATTCTCCCCATCCTTTTGGAAAATGTTCCTTTAGACATTCGCAGAAATATGTGGCTGCAACACGACGGATGTCCTGCGCACTACGGTGTGCAAGTTAGAAATTTTTTAAATAAATCCTACCCTAACCGATGGATCGGACGTCTAGGACCTATACTGTGGCCCCCACGGTCACCTGACCTAAATCCTCTTAATTTGTTTTACTGGAGATGTCTCAAAGAAATTGTATACAGGAGGCCCATACAAAACATTGAAAATCTGCGCGAGCGCATCCAAATTGCTGCTCAAGAGATAAATAGAGCTGGCCACGCTCAACGGATTAAGCGATTCTTTATAAGAAGGTGTAGGGCGTGTATAGCAGCAGGTGGTGGCCATTTTGAACACCTTTTGTAAAATTACAAAACACAAATAAACCGAATTAATTTACATCGAAAAAAAAAACGTTTTTTTTTTCACAAAATAGTTCTTTCGGCATTAAAACAACCATTTTTTTTTTGAGGTTAACAAAAAATTCAAAAAGTTTTTGTCTTTAATACGGCATGGGATAAATAAGTTTTTACGCTAATGAGCACCAAGATTTTATTATTATTTTATTGCGTCATAGGACTTCAAACTTTTTGAAAAGAAAAAAAAATCCGATATTGCAGTTTTAAAAATTTTTCCTGTGAAAAATTTTTGCATAACTGAAAAATTTTAATACGCATCATAAAGCGCATCTATCGGCAAATAATATCCAACCGAAGAAATTGTGAATATTTTTTTCATTTAGTGACACACCATAAAGAAACTGATTACAGGTAGGTATTTCTTAAAATTTCACAAAAATCAAAATATCTCGAAAACCGTAACAGTTTCGTTAGAGCTATGTTGGATTATTCTGATTGGAAATAGTCCAATCTATTAGGAGTTTTCATTTGGACCACTATTTACGGGACACCCTGTATATAACAATAATACATATATATATTATGTATTAGAAATCAATAAATTATAACCTTATATTGCCAATTTAGTCTCAAAACAGTTACACGTGCACATAAATATCGACACAATTTTTTTTCATCCAACAATAACCCATTTTGCATTGGCAAAAAATTTATTATTAGTGAGAGCATTAAGATCTAGAGGCCATCTACCAAAGAATCTATAATTAGTAACCATATCATACACAGGTTGTTTCATAATTAGTGGGACCAACTTGGAGGGGTTGTAGAGGGCCTAAAATAAGCAAGTTTGCACAATAAACTCCTATCCGAAAATCATGACATTTTGAGATGCTGGGTGATAAAATTTTAAGAAAAAAAATTAGTTTTCACGATAAATTTGACATCCCTTATACACCCCGTAGATATTTTTCGGAAAATTAGTAGATAGTTTCTATATATCTAGTACTATTTATTAATACATAATTAGATTTTTTAGTTTATTTCTTAATACATAATTAGATTAATTAGATTTATCGGTGGCGTTCATGCGGACTAGAACCTAGTGAAGTAAAAAAAATGGTACGCCATTGTTTTTTCTCTACATAAAAAATATTTTTCAAATCCTCAATTAATTTAGAGTAAATTTCGTCTTCTGGCTGTGTTTTCTCCGACGTACCGTTCTCGCATAAAAAAATAAAATTCTTTGTTTGAAATTTATTTCTCGCTAAAATTAAAATTTTTACTTTCATCCGTTTAATAATATTTACGGTATTTATTTTAAGAAAAAAAAATTACTTGCTTTTAATGTGGAATTCGGTATCACAAAGTGAATTTTCGACATTGTTAATGTTAAAAATAACACTTTTTCTTCAAATTTTATCACCCTCTATCCCAAAATCCGATCATTTCGGATTTATGTATAATATGTCATTATAGTAACCATACCATATCTCAAAGTTTTTAGAAATCAACTTGAAGAAGTTGTTAGACTTTAAATGCATATTGTAGTTTTTAATATTTTATGTGTTTCATTCATATTTGACATATAAATTACAAATATATAAAATATTACTAAATGAAAATATAACATTTGATAGGTATTTCTTTGCATATTAATAAACTCTAACTGCTAAGCCTAATATACCTATATATTTTAATATTTTTTTATCACGACAACTTATTCATATATTTTAAAATATTATGACTATTATATAGTTCCTCTGTAATTGTCTTGCAGATATATTACCCATCTTAATTTTTTTTTTGCTTAACCAATGATGTTAAGGCACTCCATTTTATGGTTGTTCTGAGTTGGTAAAGGACCTATTTATAAATTATTCAACTAATTAATATATATTACGTGTTAATAAATTATTTATGAATATTAAATCATTAGAAATATCTAGAAAAAGCAGTACATCAACCTAGCGAGAAAATAAATGGATGAAAAGAATCGCATATAATTTTTTAAATTTGGCACTCTAGGAGACCAAGGATACTCTTGCTGAAAGTGCTGCTACCTTCACCTAAACTAATATAAATTAGGTTTAAGGTATCCGTATATTATAACTACATAATCTACAAAAGTCATAGCACAGTCTAACTAGTTGAAATCTATATACTTTGGTCATAGTCAACACGGGTTCTTATAAAATCTAATTAAAAGTCAGTGGCGTTACATATTGAAGGTGAAAGTCACAAGCAGTTTCCAATATCGTTTCCACCGCATTGGCGCGCGGCTTCTATGATACCGGGGTAGGTCAAGAATAGTATAAATTGTCAATAATGGAATCGCTGTTCAAGTGTTGTGAAAAAACTAAAGAAACTAGAAACTATTTTTGTGTGGTGTGCTTTAATTTATTTTATAAAAGTTGTTGTGAAAAACTTAAAAGATTTGTCGTTATTGATAGACATAAGATATGCTGTTGCGATAAATGTGCATTCAAATTGGAAAATGAAGAAGTGCGATAATGCGATAAGAATAGAATAAGAAGGCGATAAGAATTGCGATAAATGATCTTAAAGCTAGAAAAAGAAATATTAATGAAGGATAAATACATCGAAAGTCTGAAAAATAGATTAAGGGTTTTTGAAATTGATTCTCGAGATTCAGAAGAGAGTTATAATAAGGAAATTGCTGAACAAAGAAATCTTATTGGTATTCTCAGCGAAGAACTACAGGAAGTTAAAAATAAAATGCAAAGTGTCAATAATTGCCTGAATTGTAAAATATTTAATAAAGATATTCACGAATTGAAGTCCAAAATAAAATATATAAATATTGAAACAGTCAACAGACTTTTGCAAGAGAACATAAAGCACTTATAACTTGGGCATCTTACTGAACCTACTTGCAACCAACTAAGGATCAATTTCAGCAATAGAGAAGCCAATCTCTCTTCTTTATTGCTGCCAAAACGGTAGGAAAATAAGTAAGCAAATTTATGCATCTATCAAATCTAAATATATAAGAATACATGGTTAAAACCCTAATAAAACCGGGTGCAGTTTTTAGTGAGGTAATAAATAATGCAAATAAGTCAATAGAGAATCTTACTGAAAGTGACTTTGTTGTAATTATAGCGGATTCAAATGATTTTCAAAACAAAAAATACCTCAAGTTTAGAAATATACTTAATTTTATTAACTTGTATAAAAATACTAATTTTATTAATTTATTTCTATTCCCACAAAAAATGTTAATAATTTTGTTTGGGAAAAAATGTGTAGGTTTAATTTAAAATTAGAAGAATTTGTTTATAAGGTGGATAATTATATTGAAGGATCTCTAACTTATATATGTGGCAGGAGATTTTAAAATAAATAGCTGAAAGTGTGCAAACAAAATAATTGATACTATAAGAAAAAAATTTAAAAGGCAAAAAAAAATAATTTTGATAAAAACAGTTGAGTTTAGCAGTGATGCACAAATTGCGGGTGAATGTAGTGAGACAGTTAAAATAAAGAAAATAAAGTGTAGACGATCTAAAAGATGTTATTATGGACGAAACGGGCATAGATTTAAATAAATGTAGTAGTAATTATAAAGGTACTATTGACTCAAATTCTCTTAATATTCCAACTTCTCGTACATCAAAAAATAAAAATATTGGTTTAAATTATCAAAAACTTATAAAAGGAAAGAATAAACCCAAAACCGATAACATAGAAGAATAAAGAAAGAAAATATCTTTTTCGTGCCAGAGTCCACTCAATGTGACTTTATTATTTTAAGTCCTAACATACGTAGTACAGGGAAAAAAGTGAATTTGTTAAAGTATTTTTGAATGAAGTATTACCCAAAGTGTGTGCTTAAATGAATCGTGGTTGTTTGAGGAAGAGGCTAGTGCATACTCCTTGGATAATTTTAATCTAATTAGTTGCAGGTGCCAATTAGTTGTAGGCACTGCAATTTATATTGATCACGATCTGCAAGCCAAACCTATTTTTCCTAAAAGGATAAATAGTGTTGAGGGGCACTGTGAATTTTCCTGTGCTGGAATGTCATTGGCTAAGTGTGAGTTGACTATTGTTAGTATTTATAGATCACCAAACGCTGACTTGAATATTTTTTTCGATGGAATATACAGGCTTCTAACGGATCTTTACGAAAAGGATAAAAAAATAATTGTTTGTGGTGATTTTAACATTGATTATCATTCACCAAAATATCAAGAGCTAAAAAATATATTTTTGTCGTTTAATATTATCCCACAAGGGTCAGAATATACCAGAGTGAGTAATAAGGGTGCAAGACAGATAGACTATATTTGCTCTAATTATGAGAGTAGCGAAATTTGCATTGATCTAAAAAAGTGTGAGTTTTCTGATCATCACGCCCTTTTACTGAAACTTAGAAATTCTTTAGAAAATATTAAGGATTTTGGTGAAGTACTTAAAAGAAGCTTTAATGATATAAATTTGAGAATATTTCGCGATGGTTTACTTTCAGAAGATTGGTTAAAAGTTTATGAGTGCCAGGATGCCAGTAGGATGCATGACATATTTTTCCAGATTTTCTTTCGATATTTTGATGCCAGCTTTCCATTAAAAAAGCAGCACCTGTGTTCTAGAAGGGCTTATTGGGTGACTCCTGAAATGAGTAAGTGGTCAGAAAGTATAAGAGATTTGTATGATCTTTATAAAAGAACAGGTTCCAGATTATTTTCAAGATTATTTTGAATAAATAAAAATGGGAAAAAAAATACCAAAATTTTTTAAATAATTATCGTAAAGCACTTAATGACAATATAATCCAGAATTCTCAAAATAAGTCTAAAAGTATGTGGGGTCTCATAAATAAAGGATTGCGATCTAGTACGAGTAATCACACGAAAATAAAATTGTTGAAAATGCTAATTTAGTGGCTGAAATATTTGAGTATAACTTTGGGCAAGTGAATACCAGCAAAGTCTTGAGCAAAGTTATAGATCATTAACCCAAGAACGTTCATTCTGATGTTTTCCCTATGAAATTAGATAAAAGTATACAAGACACTATGTATCTAAGTCCTTTTACACCCAAAGAAGTTACAGGTATTATAATGCGTCTCCCACCTAAATATTCAACGGGCATTGATGAAATATCGGCAGCCACATTAAAAATAGTTTCTGACATAATACAGGGTGGCCATTTGAAAACGAAACAGAGCCTATTTTGGGTCCCTCAGAACATTTGCGAGAAAATCCTCGGACCCGTCAATTTTTGATTCAAGGGGAAACCATTTTTTTGCTAGTTTCGCCCCCCTGAGGGCAAAGCCCTAGCGGGGGTGACAAGGGCCCCCAAAATTTTAAATGGAACGGGGGGTCGAGTGATACCTTATTTTGAAGGTATTTTTATGTGGATTATAACCCTAAAGTTTTAAATCGTTACTATTTGCCTAGTCGATACAGGGGCTAATAAAAGTTACAAAAACATGTCAACATTTTGTATGAAAAAAAATGCTTGTAAATTTAGCAGTTAAATAAATACAAAAAAATTTGTTCGCCTACATTGTGAACCGTACTTTCTGTTGTTTTTTTTTAATACCCGTAGGTATCTATGCCAATTTTGCAAGAGAACTCTTGGTTATTGTTGAGACTGTTATTATAGCAACATTTTGAAGTTTATTAGTGGTTGTCAATTACTGCTGTCAGATCATAGTGTGCCAAACAAATAGCTCTTTAAAGTTAGTTAGTTACAACATTGAGTGTGATAATGATTTATTCACTTGCTGAAAGAGTTGAAATAATTTCTCTTTTCTTTGCGAACAATGAAAATGCTAATAGAACTGCCCAGCTCTTTAACATACTACAACACCCTAATGGGCAGGTCCATCGCAAGTACATTTTGGAATTGGTTCAAACATTTAGGGAAACTGGGTCTGTGGCTAATAAAACGCGCGAAATGGATAATCCAGTGGTGAATGAAGCTTCAGAAGTAGCTATTTTAGGCCATGTTGTGCAAGATCCTACACTGAGCACAAGGAAGTTATCAACCGTGTCTGGTATTAAGAGAAGCAGCATTCAGAAGATATTAAAAAAAACAAGTTTCATCCGTACAAAATACATCTCGTACAAGAACTAAACGAAGACGATTTTGATAGGCGAGTACAATTTTGTGAAACTATATCTGAACAAGCCGCCAATGATCCACACTTTCTATTTAATATATGTTTTTCTGAGGAATGCTCCTTTTTCCTAAACGGGACTGTGAATCGTCACAACTGTCGCTATTGGGCTGATTCAAATCCCAGAATATTTCGTAAGATGCATACACAACATCCTGAAAAATTAAATGTTTGGGCTAGCATTTTTGGTAAACATATCGTAGGCCCCTTTTTTTTACCTAGCAATTTAACAGGAGAGATGGACCTGGAGTTATTAGAAAATACAATTCATCCAGCATTAGTGGAAATACTAGAAAATAACAACGAGTACTTGGAAAATCGTCTAGAATTTCAGCAAGATGGGGCGCCATCCCACTATGCGGCAAGGGTTCGTCAATATTTGGACCAAACGTTTCCAGGACGATGGATTGGAAGAAGAGGAGCTATTGAATGGCCTCCTCGTTCCCCGGACTTAAGCCCGTTAGATTTTTTTTATGGGGCCATTTAAAAACTAAAATTTATGCTAGTCAGCTAACATCGCTAGACCATTTGCGACAAAGAATAATTGATGGATGTCGTCAAATCACCCCAGAAATTTTGCAAAATATACGGGAAAGGTTTGAACAAAACCTGTACTATTGTATGGAAGTCGAAGGCCAACATTTTAAACATTTACTTGATTGATTTTATCTTTAAGCCCTTTATTTAAAATTATACTTTTTAACATTTTTTTGTAACTTTTATTAGCCCCTGTATCGACTAGGCAAATAGTAACCATTTAAAACTTTAGGGTTATAATCCACATAAAAATACCTTCTAAATAATGTATCACTCGACCCCCCGTTCCATTTAAAATTTTGGGGGCCGTTGTCACCCCCGCTAGGGCTTTGCCCTCAGAGGGGCGAAACTAGCAAAACATTTTTTCCCCCTTGAATCAAAAATTGACGGGTCCGAGGATTTTTTCGCAAATGTTCTGAGGGACCCAAAATAGGCTCTGTTTCGTTTTCAAATGGCCACCCTGTATGTTATCCATTGGCACAAATCTTGAATGCATGTTTCGAGCAAGCGGTGTTTCTTGATGCGTTAAAAAAAGCCAAAGTTATCCCGATCTATAAAAACAAAGGCGATAAACGGGACTGCAATAATTACAGACCTGTTTCTCTTTAATCTGCGTTCTCAAAAATAATATAAAGAGCAATATATGATAGGTTACTTCACGTTTTGCAATAAAAAAAGGTTTTTCTCCGAACCAGTTTGGTTTTTTACCTAAAAGTTCGACGATAAATGCAATATTTTGTTTTGTGAACAAGATAATGGAACAAATTGACAAAGACCATCTTGTAAGCAAAATTTTTTTAACCAAAATGGAGGAATATGGCTTGAGAGGTTCAGTTAATAACCTCATTAGGTCTTATTTAAGTAATAGAGGGCAGGCCATATATGTTCCCAATAAAAACGGAAACACTCGGGGAGTTACTTTTTCACGAGTATTCGATATTTCCTTAGGTGTTCCTCAGGGATATATAGTGGGGCCTGTTTTATTTCTGATGTTTGTAAATGCGTTAAGTGAAGTAATAACCTCTACTTCAGTTTTCCAGTTTGCTGATGACACGTTTTGTATTCTTATTGCCGAAAATGAATCCATACTGGCAAAGAAAACAAGCATTACCATAACCGAAATGTCAAGATGGTGTCGCCAGAATAGGCTGAAACTTAATATATCGAAAACAAATATCGTCTCATACAGACATCATGATAGGTCGCTTTATGCATCCTTAGAGGGTAAGAATATCCCTTCCAGAGAGTAAGTTTCTGGGAGTGTTAATTGATCGGGAACTTTCCTGGAGAGGGGAAATTGAGGCGTTAACCGGGAAAATTTACAGAGCTTGTTATGTAATAAGGTATTTGAGACACCAGTTGTGTTTGGAGTCTTTATTATCGTACTATTATGCACATATACAATCAATTATTCAGTACAGTTTAATATTTTGGTACAACTCAGCTGGTTCAGACAAAGTCATATTAGCCCAAAAAAAGGTAATAAAATGCATGCTAGGACTGAAAAATAGCGAATCTTGTAGAAAATAGGACACTTTCAAAGACTCAAAAATATTGACAGTGCCATGCTTGTACATTTTGAATATTTCCATGATGTATATTTCCATGTATACTGTATAATGCTTTACCTGATTGTTTTAAAAATTTGTCAAGTGATAAAGTATTTAAATCTAGACTTAAACAATTATTGTGTGAAAATCCCTTTTATTCACTTAATGAATTTTATAACCACATATCGGAGATACTAAATTCACGACTGTTCTAAATTAGCTGTTTGGAGTCAATTATTATTATGATTCTTTGTATGTATTGTGTTTATTGTCTATATATTTGTTTAACTTATGTAGGTGGGTAGTTGTAATAGTATTATATGATATATTGTAAACTTCTGCTTTAATTATTTGACAATTGTGATGTTTCCATTGAAACTGATTACAAACTTTATTATTATTAAAATGCAAACAAATTTAAATAAAACTTACCTTGAGGCATTATTTTACCAATGTCTTCAATTTCTTTAAGAAAATTGCTGGCAAAGTCTTCCACATTATCTATCAGCTTATTAAAATCGTTTCTTAATAATTTTAGATTTTTATCTATTTTATTTTGTTCTCGCTCAATTATATTACTAGTTAGAGAATAATTTATATAGCTTAAAAATAATACTAGTTTCAATAAACCGGAATACATTTTTTTTATACGCACTGACTTGTTATTATCAAAAAATAGTTGCTATTAAACCAATTATTCCAAATACTAAAATTTAAAAAATGTCATCCGCAAGCAACTAGTGACAACATAAAGCAAAGTCAGTATATTTTATTAAAAAGTTGAATGAACCCAACAAAGTCGAAATGCGGCAAAACACATTATTATTTTTATTTATTACTGCTAAAGCATCTAAATATTGCAGTGCATTTTATGTGGCGTCAATTTTGCTTATGAAAATTATACGGGGTGTGTGGAAGCGTCCAGACATTATCTTTTATCTTAGTTGCTACCAATGTCATAATAGGGAAAGTAATATTAATAGTTAATAGTTGTTATGCCAATTAAAAAAACAACAAAAAATTACATGGAACTTAATAAGGCAATACAGTCACACGCAACCTATATATATATATATACAGGTTGAGTTGTTTAAAGTATTATAATGCGATATTACGGTCATCAAAAACGGTGGCAATTTTTTTTTTACATTTTGGTAACATAATAGAGATATCGGGGGATACATTTTACCATAATTTGGCCATTTGTCCCTTCACCTTATAAAAGGAAGGGAGAGTAATTCTTTTATTTTGATCCTAATAATGTGTTTTAATTTAAAAAAATCAAATCTATTTTAAATGTGAAAGTGAATTACTAAGTAAGTAACTACCATAAAACAAATTCTTACCACTTAATTTTAAATTATTGATCGTCTATTATGCTTAAGAAATTGTTCAAAATGACCGCCTTCGACTTCCAAACAGCAGTAGCCATTACCCTTTCCTTTATAAATTCTCATAAAAAAATCAACGGCGGTCAAATCTGGGGAATGAGCAGGCTAGTGGACACATGTCAGACGTCTCTAAGACACCTGGTATTTCCGGAAAGATAACTTTAACATATCTAAAAGAGTTGTTATTTTATGTTACAAAACCGAACATCTTTAAGATGTATTTATAGCTTTATTAAGACTATCCATATGTACATAAAACGATAAAATATTTACACATTTATTAATGTTTTTCAACATACATAGGTAAAAAAATTAAAATATATTTTTTGGGTCTAAAAAAGAAACAGATATACAAAAATTACACAAAGTATTTATTAGTATACACACAAGTGTCATATTAATATTCATACCAGATTTTTTTTTTCTTTTCTTCTACTAGTGTTTTGCGATTTATCCAAGGCATTTGATTGTGTAGATCATGGAATACTGCTGTCTAAGCTCAATAATTATGGCTTTAGAGGTGTGGCATTGCAATGGCTGGAATCCTATCTGTCTAATCGTACCCAAAGAGTTACAGTATCTGGATGTTTATCCGATTCCAGATCCATTAAAACTGGAGTACCCCAGGGTTCAGTGTTAGGACCACTATTATTTTTGCTCTATGTAAATGATTTGGGTTCATTAAAACTGCAGGGCAAAGTGGTTCAGTTTACTGATGATACCACCATTTTATGGAATCATAGAGATTCTGATAATGATAGAGCCCAGGTTTTTAAGGATCTTAAGATTTTATCGGAGTGGTGTGCTGCAAACAGGCTTGTATTTAATGTGGGCAAAACCTCTATTATGGGATTTAAGTGTGACGTTCAGGGCCTTATGTTTAGTGAAGACTCCCCCTTGCAAAACAAAGAAAGCTGTAAGTTCCTTGGTATTACCATTGATGGTCGCCTTCGCTTCGAAGATCATATCCTAAATCTTGCACCAAAATTATCCCCTGGATGCTTTGCAGTAAGAATGGCGGGGCATGAGCTGGGAGGGGTAGTTGCACGTTCAGTGTACTTTTCTCTTATTGAGTACCATCTTCATTATGGATTGCCTTTTTGGGGTTTAGGCAGCAAGGGATTATTAAACATAATTTTTGTGATTCAAAAAAAGGCAGTTAGATATCTATGTTCCGCTGGGTTAAGAGATTCTTGTAAACCTCTCTTTATATCTCAAAAAATCCTAACTCTTTTTTCTCTTTTTATCTTAGAAACAGTTACTCTTATTCATAAATGTCCTAAACCTCCCTCTAACACTGGTCATATGACTCGCCAGGTTAACGATTTTCCCTTACCAATCCTCCCTCACCAAGAACTTACTTATATACCTTAGCAAAAAAATTTACAACCATGTTCCTCTATGATTCAGACAAATTTTAGAAGTTAAGAAATTCAAAAAGAAATTAAAATCACTTTTATTATCCAGGGCATATTATAGCCTTGACGAAATGATACCTTTTGACCTGTGCTCTGACATCATTTTAGTGTTTTAGTTTGTTTCTTATTAGATATTTTAATTTACTTCCTCTAAATTCTGTTTTATTGACAGCTTTACTTATTTTTTAATCAAATTTATCAAAAATATGCTTTTTTAAATTATTTCAATCTGTTTTGTTATAATTAATTTTGGTAATGTGTGTAAATTTTATGGTAAAATGTTTTAGATGTTATGTTTGTTTGAAATTTAAAATTTAAAGTGAATTTGGAATTTTTTAGTTTTTGGTATGCTTGTACACAAGATTTTGTTTTGTCTTACGTAATATAGCACATTTTTTTCTTTCTTTCTTACTATATTTTAGAGCTTGCTCACTTGTAATTAATGTCTCTCGATTCAGTACCTAATAAATAAATCATTTATATAAAGTTTACTCGATCAAAATATAGAAACTTACTACATCATTAAAATTTGTAGCATTTTCCAAATATCGTTTAAGTTTGAGTGTTCTCAATGTTTTAACCTCAAAACTGGACTAGACGGCTGTCTATTTTATATTATTTTATAGCTAATTTCAGACATCGCAAAATTTAAATCAATTAGATTTGAGGTTAAGTTAAGAGTTGCTAATTTCCTCCAAATGTTCAGCACTCATTTCACCAATTTTTTGTGAATCACCTTCATTGTCTTTACTTGTTTGATTTCGCTGTATAGCCCACATGTAATATTTTAGCACATTACTTCTCTTTATTTTTACTTGACAAATGTCGTCCAGACTAAATAAAGTTAAGTAACAAAAACACGCTTAAATATCAATAAATGTTGAATAACTTCTAATAAATCACAAACACAACGCTCTAAACAATCGCAGCCCGCGAGAGCAAAAACCATGGGTTTATAGGTTAGGTCAAGTTTGAGGTTGAGACGAAAATTCTGCTTCTGCATACGGAACAGCAGAATTGTATTTTGTGTATCTTATTGGCGGATTTGCCTCATTCTCTTGTCATCTCATCATTTTTATCAGTAAGCATAAAAATTCCGGTTAAAAATAACATCATTGATGAGCAAATGATTTGAAACAATTTAAAAATAATATTTTTTTTACGAATTTTCCTAATAAAATTACTATAATGAAAATGTATATTTATTAAACCTAATAATGTCTATAGCAAAGGTATGACACCGATATAATAATAATAATAATAATAATAATAATAAGCCTTTATTTCCAACAGGCAACTTGCCCAATAACAGGAAACAGTTGCAAAAGAATGAAAAATATGGTTAAAAAAAACACACACAAACAGACATAAAAGAATGAAAAGAAAAGAAAAAAAGTAAAGGAAAGTCACAATCTCAAAAGTTATCCAAAAAATTAGAACAAGTAACTATTAATATGATATAAAAACCCAGTTATAAAAGTTTAACAAGATAATCACATATTCAACAAAATTAAATTAAATTAACTGCAATATACCTACTAACTATAACTTAAGCACATGGGTCTTAATCCAAAGAGTAATGATCCATCAAGATATCGACAATCACATGAACCGGAGAGAAATTTATATTGCACATGTGACAGATCCGATTAAATATAGCGCATATTGTATTTAGTGGCGATTTCAACAGGATGTTAGTATGAGGCCTTGGCAGAAAAAATGTTAGGGGATGTCTAGCATTAAGCCTAGGCACTATGAAACGTACACCAGAAAAAGTACAGGACTATCAATGAATCCATTCAGTAACCCAGGAATTTTACAGCGAACATCATTCTTCTGAGATGTAATGGATGTAGATTGAAGCGTTCCAATAGTTGCCGATGATCAAACCCTCTAACCGGATATATGCCATCCTGCCTGAAGGCCAAAAACTTAGCAAATCTATGCGGAACAGATTCAAGGAGACCAACATGATTCTGATAGAGCGGGTTCCATATAATGCAGCCAAACTCCAGTTTTGATCTCACAAAGCAACAGAAAAGCAGTCTTAATGTATATTCCAAAGTAAAACTCTGAGAACTTCTAATTATGAACCCAAGCCTTCTCAGGGCTGACTTGACTATGTTGTTGAAGTGTGGAACGAATGTAAATTCAGAGTCAAAGGTGTTACCAAGATCAGTAATTTGCTCTAATCTACTCAAAATAGTATCAATAATAAAGTAATTAAAATTTAAGGGTATTTTTGATCTAAAGTAACTGACCACACTACATTTAGCCGCATTCAAGCCTAACCTGGTAACAGCGCACCATACCTCTAATATATTTAGACAGCTCTGAAGAAAAACACAATCCTCCAAACCATATACATTTAAATATAGCTTTAAATCATCGGCAAAAGTGAGAGACTCAATCAAGTCATTTATAAAAAAACTAAACAGGAGCGAACCCAGGTTCGAGCGCTGTGATACACCCGACGTTACGTTAAAAAGTTTCGATTTGAAGCCAAGGAAAACAAATTTTATTATCTACCCTCTGAGATAGACCATCTAACTGAATTATAATATTAATGCAAACTTCATTTTATAATTACATAATAATTAAATATGAATAACTCAGAAGTGTCTTAATTTGAATTCTAATGATACATTTGAAGATATATTATTTCTTTTGCTTTGGCTGTATGATCTATCTCAATGTCTCTCCAACTCTACTACAGTACTTTCCTCCTCTTCTACCTTGTCTACTAGCTTCTTCAACCCTATTTACCACAGTCAAGCTTACAAGATTTTCTGGGGCGCTCCTTTTTAAGAATAACATAATTCTGCTTCTGAAATAACCATTGCTTTGAATTGACAATTATTTTAATTGGGTAGTCTTCTTTAGTCATACAAAGCATATTTCGGTGTCGTGTATTTATTTGCTGTATCCTTTTCAATCTTTTTTATTCGTTCCGCAAAATAATAATCGTCGAGTTTCAACAGGATGCAAAGTAGATTGTCAATCCTTTTATTTTATTTTCCCTGTAATAATTCATCACCATATTTCAGTGTTTTGTGAAATGCTTCACTATACATGTTAGTATTCACTAAACTCTCTTTTCTTGCCCATACTGCTTATTCTATTACCCTGAGAACAAATATCAGTTAACCATTAGTAACCTATTTACTTCAGATTTTAGAATTTTCACAAACCTGTTCCCATAATTTTGCGTAAAATACTGGTTAAAAGATATCAAATTTTCAGAAGATCGAGTTTTATCTAGGAATATTTCCATTATCTAGGTCAAAAAATTCTTCTCTTGATTGAGTGTTCTGAAGAACCCTTAACTGATTAAAACTGATTTCACTTTCCTTTTTATCTTTTAGTTTTTCATGTAAAGCTCTTACCTAGATCTGGCATGATCTTGCAACATGCCACGCACAAAGAGGTTTATGTGTGCTAGTGTTTGTAAACACCGACTTATATGAATTATAAAACCAACATGCATTATCTGACATGAAAATCGCTGGATTTACGTTTGGGGTACTATTTTGTAAGGTTGTAAAAAAAAACAAAAAGTACTTCAGTGGTTTTATTATTATAAAAACACATAATTAAAGGAACACCTTCTCCCCATTCATCTATTCCAAGAACTGTAATTCATTTTAAGTCATACTGAGCCTTCAAGCTTTTTTTAAATCGCCCAATCTAATTGAAAAACTTATCTGGTCATTTTCATGGCGGTTGACTCCATCTATATGAAACTGTTTCTTGATATTATTCAAATCTAGCTTATTGACCAGACTCTCCCTTGAGCAGAGTGATGTGCTGGATGATGATAATGGAGTAGACCTAGTATTTAGGTCTTCTAATATTCGGTCAGGGGTTACACCACACTACAATTTTGATGCAATTTTTATTTTGGTGTCTATTGGAATCGGAATATGAGCAACAGTTTTTTCATGGCCATAATGAGTTGCGCAATATCTTACACAGACTTTTGTGTCAGTTTTAGTTGCCCTAATAAATGCAAAACAATTTGTATTACGCTTAACAGAACCTTGACTTTTAAAGCTTTTGTTTCTTTTATTTTCTTTAACTGTTGATCTATAATACCCAGATTTATTGCATGCAAAATAATTAATCTTATCAGTGTTACCACCATGAGAAATAAAGCTTGATACAGACTTTTTTTCTTCATCTTTTTTCCATTGTAAGAACTCGTCGCCGTTATAAATTCTTAATGTCGTATGTTGATTTCCAAATGGCGTGTTTTTAAATGATCAATAAGGAGATCACTTCTGTTTGTGGAAAAACTGTTGGCGATATTTTGATCCTAAGTATTTAGACAATTTTATTTTTTTAAACAAAAAGTTAAAATTATAGCCTTAAGACAAACCTATCTTAGTTTTCAAGATATTTTAGATAAAAAAATAAGTAAATGTTATTAAAAAGAACAATAATTTTTATAAATTACAAAACCAGTAAATAAATTAACATAGATATCAAATAATAAAAAAATATTTTAGAAATTAAAAAATCTTCCCTTAAGTTTTTTTTAGATTATGTTTACTAATTTTATGTCTTGATAAACTTTATTTTGACGAATATTCATTTTCACATTCGATACACTTAAAATTTTGCATTTTAGAATAGTAATTTTTTTCATAAAAAACAATTTTCAATATCAAATTCAATCAATCAATCTAAAATACTTCAAAACATAAGCGTAACGGATATCATTTGACAGTCAGATCCCACCAATTAGCATCGAGAAATCAGTTACGTGCGATGTTGACCACGATATTTAATCGCTCGTTATAAGGAACTGGTCTTCGTATTATTCAAAAATGGCTAAACGAACATTGGTTAAGCATTAATATATTGATAAAGCAAAATGTATCACTTTCTCATTAACCTCTACTAATCAACCATCAGTAAACCTAATCAAAATAGATTATTCAAAATGTGAAGACCTACGCCCAATTTGCCTGTATTCATCACATTTTCAAAAGGTCAGTTTAGTGAAATATTTAGGTTTATTATTGGATCAGTTTTTAAGATGGACAAAAGGCATGACAGAATATATTTATAGTTCCTTGATCTATTTTCCAAAAAATAAACAAACACCGCTTAACGTTATCATTAGGTATCACGAAACAAAATCTGTTAGAAATGAAAACACGACAATTCCTCAATTGACACAAATTATCAAGCTTCACTATGTGCTGCCATATGCTACACGTCATGGAAGTTAGCAACAGAATCAGAAACGAAAATCAAATTTTTACAGTCAACCAGATAAGTTCTGCACGCAATCTATTTTTTGCATATTTAAGGATTAAATCTGATTTTAAACATTCAAAATAAAGTTAAGAGAGAAACTATAATTACATAAGACAAAAAAGTGTAGATTTGATTTTTTTTTCGGTATAAAAGATAAATGTTAGTAAAATAATGAATACTTTAAAAAAATCACGGTAATTGTTAAAAATTTTGTTACACCTTCAAACTTACTGTACATTCCTTCACCCCTGAAAAAACGTGTGTCTCTGAGATGTATCGTGTATTTTATTATCTTTTATTTATACAGCAAGTTTGAAGGTGTAACTACATACTATATAATGTATAGTTTCCCTAGTTTGTTAAATTTTAAACGTAATATATTTGATTTGATATATAACTATTTATATGATATATGAATATTTTTAACATAATAAATCAATCAGTATTATTTTACTACCTTACGTAAGTCTAAATAGGCTAAACATTTCATACCTTTAACCGTATTTCGCAACCATGCATTTCACTTTCTAAAGAAATTTTGTTAAGTCTGACATCAACGCCCCTTGGCAACAACACCTTATTTTCTAGCCGCGCAAGTCCACATTCAAAATGTTATCGACAACGCGCTCGGTTTTCCCTAGTCTTCGGAAAACGACTGTAGAGGGCACCCCGGGAAACATGCGCCCCTTTTCAGGCAGTTTCTTGACTATAGGCCCATTGAGAATGGGTAGAGTCGAAGTTGGCTACTATATCTAAGTTTTGGTATTGAAATTTTCTTTTATTTTTGAATCTTTCAGTCATCAATCTTATCCGTGATATGATGTGTCTTGGCACCGAAACGAAAAATTTTTATTTGTCAAAATAAAGACCTTTTAGATCAGTTTTCTTCTAGGGATATTTAATCCCTAAGCCAATTTTGAGTGCAAAAGAATCGTCTTTTATGAAAAATATAAGGCAGCGGATTGAAATTATTTATAACGCGTTTATTTATATTTATAACGCGGCCTATTTGCTAGATCGGAGCGTTGATTGAAGAGGCAAGAAGATACGCATATTTACGGGCAAAAACGTGACCCAAAAAGCGCGCGGCGGGTAGATGGCGCCACGCTCAAACGCGCGCGGAAATCTTTTTGCCGTTTGTGTCTCATTATTGTTTAGCGGAGCTCGCCAGCATCGTCTAAGGGAGTTTTTGCATGTTTGGCGTATTATTTTGTATTATTATTGTTTTGAATTATGTCAAATTCAAACAAAATTAACGAGTGTGCTTATCGGGGATGTACTAATACTAGGAAGAGAAAAAACAATTCTCTTAATTTTTTGAAAATTCTTTTAGTTTTTTTAAATGGGAAACTGAAAAATACCAGCAAACGAGAGAAAAACAAACTTCTAAGAAGCCGCATAGCAAAAAACGTATCGTATCTAATCAATGATTGAAAATTAAATCTTGCCTCTTCAGTCAATGTTTAAACAAATAAAATAAAAAATATTGATAAATATTGTTTAAATAATCTTTATATGTAAATACTTTTACTACCATTTATTTATGATTATTTCGTTATGTAAAATTTTCTGCTAAAAATATATACGAGCCCCGTCTTATTTCAGTTGGCCCGCTTAGTAAAAAATGAATTTATTATTCTTTTATCGAATCTTTATTCCACAATATTACAATACCAAAAAGTATCTCATATAAACATTATGTGTTATCTCTATAATTAGATTTTGGTTAATTGATAAATTTTTGAATCATATTTTAAATAATAGAAATAAATTTCTTGTTTCTATTTTTTATTTTATTTTAACTCTTTAGGCATATACAAGGGTTCTATTCATTAGGTCCGAAATCCACTAGCAAGAAATTTGGGATGGTTTTAATCAGGGGTAGTATCAGAACTTAATAAACCCCATGCCTCAAAGAATTGCGACTGTTTTAAAAAATAAATATATGTTTATAGAGTAAGTAAAGCTTATTATTTGTTTAAAACTATATAACATTATAAAATTTGTCTTTTTTTTTGGGGGTTTAAACAGAAATTATTAAGAATTTTCAATTGGGCCAACTGAAGTGGGACGGGGCTCGTATAATATGAACAATGTAATTACATGGCGATTATTCATAATGCCCAATGCCCGGGCAGTTTAAGAAATATGATGCTATTTATCAAACCAGAATATTAACCCAAAAATAATCCAATTTTACCATTTTCTTTGGTTGGATTTATAGGGTTGGATTGTTTTTGGGTTATGTATGCTGCTTATGTATTTTTTTAATCAATTATTTTCTTGGGTATTGGTAATTGTTAAAACATAAAATTTATCTTGCTTTAACATATAATTTTAATAACGTTTCGGTCTTCGGTCATATTCTTGACCTTTATCGAATCTACAATAGACATTTTTAGATTTAAAAAAAATACATGTAAAAGTTTTCAGCTAAAAACTTACCCTATAAAACGTAAAAGTCAATCTAAAGGTGAGTAACATATACAGGGTGTTCCGTTGATCATGTTACAAACTTCTATGGCAGATAGAAAACGTCAAAAGAAAAACAAAAGATCATATAAACATGGGTCCGGAAAAGCTTCCTCAGGGAGCTAGAGCTCTTTGAAAATAACCTTAAAAACTAGTTTTTTTTATAGCTCTGGAACTACTTTACCTACCGCAACCAATTTTGGGAGCTAAATTATTGTTAGTACGTTTATTCTTTTGAACCTACTAAATAAAAAAAATATTTACCAGGGGCTTCAGAATCAGAGAGTATTTGGTAAATTTGGGCCCATTTCTTTAAGACTTTAATTTCTGCCCCAACATGGTTTGGACATTAGATTATGATGTTCCTATACTTTTTACATAAAAAAAGGTGCTCTTAGTAAAAGTCGGTAAATATCACCGTTTTTGTGGAAATTGACTAAAACCAAACTAAGATGCTGTATCTTGGATTAATTATTTTAATAATAATAATAATGCTAATTCATTGCCACTGTCAGTATTTTTTAAATTTGTCACTGTCAGTATTTTTTACATGATATTAATTCCCTTTTTATTACGTTTAAGTAATGGATTACACTTTTGCTGAATACGCCGATATGCTTTTAATTTATGGGGATTTTCGATGTAATGGTAGAGCTGCTTCTGGACTATATGAAGAGTGGTTTCCCGAAAGGCGAATCCCAGCTTACACACTTTTTGAAAGGGTCAATCAACGGCTCAGGGAGACTGGCTCTGTTAAAATAAAACGCCAAGATAATGGCGCGCAAAGGAACATCCGAATCCCGGATTTTGAGGAAGAAGTGCTTCAGCGATTTGAAGATAACCCATCAGTAAATACTCGAGCAGTTGCTGATGCGATGCATGTAAATCATGTTAGGGTATGGAACGTTGTTAATGTACTTGTAATAAACAGCTTCTTCGGCCCTACCACCTGCAAAAGGTGGAATCATTAGGACCCAATGATTTTAGGCCCCGCGTGAATTTTTGCCAGTGGTTTCTTGACCGGTGTACAGAAGAACCTCAATTTCCAAAATATGTCCTTTTTACTGACGAGGCTTTATTTACAAAAGAAGGCATTTTTAATTCTAAGAATAATCATGTGTGAAGTGAGGAAAACCCTTGGTGGATGATGAATACCCATGGTATTCATTTTAGCAGCTATCAACATAAGTTTTCGGTCATTTGTGGGCCGGCATTGTTGGAGAACGCTTAATTGGTCCACTTATGTTGCCTCCTCGTTTAACGGGAAATATTTATTTAATTTTTTTAAGAAATGTACTGCCAGAACTATTAGATGATCTGCCCCTAAATATACGACAGAACTTATGGCTACAACACGATGGAGCGCTAGCTCATTTTCCACTTATTGTCCGCGAGTTTATAAATGAAAATTTTGGAAGGTGCTGGATTGGCCGCGGAGGCCCTGTTACCTGGCCAGCGCGCTCACCAGATTTGACACCCTTAGATTTTTTTCTTTGGGGGCATATGAAAAGTCTCGTATATGAAACTCCAGTCGAGTCAGAAGAAGACCTGGTGGCCAGAATTTCCGCAGCTGCTGAAGTAATCCAAACCACGCCTGATATTTTTAACCACGTCAACCATAATATGGTGCATAGATACAATAAATGTATCGATCGTGGCGGCCGGCATTTTGAGCAATTAATATTTTAAGTTTATTTTTGTAATACCAATTTTTAATAAAATTTGTTTACGTTTCTAAAATTGTTAATTTGTTGGTTTTTTAGTACACTTAAAATCATTTAAATATTTTATGCCTCAAGATAATTAAAGTGACAGTTAATTAATTTGAGTACCAATTTAATAATGTGGCTACCTTAACTTTTTTTAAACATTTAAGTTATATTTACGCCAGATTTTTTTTAAAATTGTTTATTAATAATAATAGATAATTCATTTTTGTATCTCATAACTTGCTTTTCGTTAATTTTCACAAAAACGGTGATATTTATCATTTACCGACTTTTACTAAGAGCACCTTTTTTATGTAAAAAGCATAGGAACATCATAATCTAATGTCCAAACCATGTTGGGGCAGAAATTAAAGTCTTAAAGAAATAGGCCCAAATTTACCAAATACTCTCCTGATTCTGAAGCCCCTGGTAAATATTTTTTTTATTTAGTAGGTTCAAAAGAATAAACGTACTAACAATAATTTACCTCCCAAAATTGGTTGCGGTAGCTAAAGTAGTTCCAGAGCTATTAAAAAAAACTAGTTTTTAAAGGTTATTTTCAAAGAGCTCTAGCTCCCTGAGGAAGCTTTTCCGGGCTCATGTTTATATGAACTTTTGTTTTTCTTTTGACGTTTTCTATCTGCCATTGAAGTTTGTAACATGATGAACGGTACACCCTGTATATGTTTTTAAGGTTAATTTTTTTTCAAGGTATTTTTTTTTAATTTATAAGCCGTAGGCCCAGAAGCTTAAAACACTTTACCATATGTATATTTTTGCACCTTGTATAAAAAATAACAGCCTCTGGTTCTGCCAAAATGTAGGCAAACTCTATAATATACTGTACTTTTAAAACTAAGCAAAATTATATTACTTATATTACTTATTAGATTTTATACTTAAAAATTAGAAAAAAAAACAAAATATGAAACTAAACCTTTCAATATTTTCTCCCAAATTTATACTATGGAATATGCGAATATGTCCTCAAACAGAAATAGCGCAATGCGAAAACTCCCATTTCTCTGCGATATTATGTCTGGTAATTTTTAATACCAAGGGTGCCAAGCGAGTTTCATCATTCCTACGTATGGGGGCGCCACCTCTTAGCTTCTAAATTGCTAGATAAAGCAAAGAACGGCTGGCTGCCGCGGTCACGAAATTTTATACAGTATTTGCGCATCTTTTCCCTTTTCAATCAACGATCGGAGGTAAAGAGTGAGAACTTAATGCATTAGGAACTTAAAAGAGCTATTGCTCTCTGAGTGGATCTCTCTTCAGAAAATGGCCAACTAAAGCTAGTTCGGCAAGTCCAAAACAGGAATAAACCAACTAAATAAATCGGTTATTTGGATCGTATTAGGATGTGTAATGTAATCAGTTGGTTGTCATTAAAAGATGTGGCTTTTAAACTGTTGAGCACTTCACCTTCTGCAGTTTATTGCGAGCAAAATTGGTCTGCATGGAACATTTTTCATATTAATTGTCACAATCGATAAAGATATATGTGGATTTTTACCTGCCTAGCAGTCGTGCAGCCCTGAGTTCGGCTCTTAAACTTGGAATGGGCGTTTGTGAGTATCCGATTTGCAACTCAACACTGAATTTCAGCAGTAAAAATAAAGAAATCGAATCTGAAGATAATTATGAAGAAGAATTCAGTGATTTGCTATTATATTTACTTGCAGGCAATCACTTTAGCCATTTTTTCATTTGCTTTGTTTAATGTAAAGAATGGTTTTTTCTTGTTAGTCTCTTTTGCTGCTGGGCTTCTCAGATCTTTAGCAAGCAACTTTTCCTAGGTTTGTTTCTAATGTGACGCCTCCTTATTAACAGGTAAAAAATGTTTCTACCAATAACTTCATTAGTTATCTAAAGTGCTTGCTCGACTCTGAGGTTAGACCGACAGCCATTAGAGCGATGAGCCATGAATCCTGACAAATCCGACTCTTATTAGATTCGCTGCATCTCAGCGTCTTTGTGGTCGTAAAGGACATCGTTGATGGCTTGCCGAACTTTGTATGGTCCATTCCAGGATGTCTGAGGTTTCGGTGACAAACTCTTGAATCTCTTAGGGTCATAGAATCGAACCAAACTAAAGTTACCGTTGTTGTACATCTGGTCTTTGGCATTGACCCTGCATGTGTCCTTCATTTAATCGCTGGCATCTTGAATAGAAATGCGCACTTAAACTATAAATGACATCCTTTTTTGTACGCAGCTCACTGATATAGTCCTCGCCGATAATATCTATCTGTTCCTGGCGGGCAACCAAATTTCAGATCGCAACAGTGACCGAGTTCTCTTCCTATCACTATTCGGGTCACATACTTTCCTGTGCTTTCATGGATGGTTTATCAATAAGCCAGTAGAAATAAATGAAGAAAGTATCCCAGTGCCTTTGGTGGCTAGAGACTAGTAGACTTACTACAAAATACCCAATAATAGTTCGTTTCACCATGCCGCACATACAACGAATTTCCTGAACTAGTCCCTTACATCTGCCTTTCAATATGTAAAATGTAAAATTTTTCCATTACTCTCCTAAACTACAAGATGCCCTTGTATCATACTGACATAGATTTCCTGTAGCAACTTCAAAATCCAATAATTAGACACAATAATTTGCCTTCTGTTCTCTTTACCATCGTGATCAACCATTTTCCAGCATCTTCCAAAATTAGGGAGTTTCATTATGACCAATATGACTTGACAATGGGAGAATACTTCGCAAGTCAAGTAGCCTCCTTTTTTTTATCCAGTATGGACTATGTGGATATCGGAATCTTTCTCTTGCCTCTTATGAGATAACCATTTTGCCAAGTAAAATAACGGAACATATTTCTTTTTTGTCCGCTGATCATGCTTGCAGTCCTCTAGACAGGATCTTCTTGTTAGGACCTCTGCTCGGTACTCATTGTCAAAGTTAAACTCTTATAGTGTCTCTATCCATATTTCCACTTATTGACCCTCCGGATTTTTAATCTAAGCAGCCATTTTAAAGCTACATGGTCAGTTCGCAGCAGGAACTTGCTCCTATAGAGGTACTTGTAGAAGTAGGCCCTTGCTTTGACAACAGCTAACAACTTTCGGCGGGTAATGCAATGGCTACGCTCTATCTTGGACAGCGTCTTGCTAAAATAGCGAAAAATAAACTTCGCCATTCGGGATTTGGAACAGCACGGCTGTAATGCCCACATTGCTAGTGTCGGTGTCCAGTTTAAATTTTCCTTTAGGTAAGAAATAACGTAGGATAAATGCCCCTGTCAGCGTCTCTTTTAAGTTATCAAAAGCTTCCTGATAGTCTTAAGAGCATGAGATAGTCAGAGACCATTAAAATTTCCGTTCTCCTTCTGTTAGCCTGGTCATTGGTTTGGCGATATTGGCAAATCCTTCCACATAGCGTCGTTAAAAAGTGTATAATCCCAAAAAGCTGCGTAGCTCATGTTTGTCTGTGGAAACTGACCAATCGTTAGCTGAACGGACTTTTGCCTTGGCAATTGCAACTCATTGACTGGAAACGATGGGACTTAAATACTGCACAGTCCCTTGAAATCGATGATATTTCTTTGGGCTCAACCTTAGTCCAGAACCTTGTAGCGTCAGGAAAACTTCCTCTATTTTTCATGTGGATCTCAAACATTTTCTCTACCACAATAATGTTATCAACGTAAACCAGAAGTCTTCCAGGGCAGTTCTCTTAAAATCGTTTCCATCGGCCGTTCAAAAGTGCATTGCCCATCAAAATAGCATGACGTTAATGTGAGGAAGAGAATAGCTGTTCTTTTAAGTCACGTAATTTAGTCACAGTGATTTACGCAAAATTTGGTCGAGCCGTCTTTCATCTTTACCAAAACGACTAGTGAAGATCATGCTAGATGGTTTTGTGACGCCTTCCTTGGGCATACTCTCAATAATATTCTTAGTCTCCTTTATCTTGACCAGTGGTAGTTCTTGAGCTGTCTGCTGGATGGACGAGCAGTTTCTGTATTTATTTTGTGCTGAACTATGTTGATTCCTCCCTTCTTAGTATCAAAAACATCTCAATATCTGTGAACTAAATGCATCCTTCTTCGGTCTGGCCTGGATCTGAATGCGATTAGCTGGATTAGTTAAGTTGCTTCTTTTTGTCAATAATATTAATAATTGCATTTTATCACTTTATTAAAAAAATACTTTAAATTATTTTTTAAATTAATATGCTCAATAATGTCGCTTTTTGAGATATCTAGTTGTAGTTCTAGACTCCGATATACTTTTTATGATTTAATAGGAAATTTTTGAAAACTGGCGCCTCTTTTGAGGAAATTTAACTAAATAATTTTTTTAAATCGTAACATATTTTATGAATTAAAGAGTAAATTTCTGCACCAATTTTAAATAGATTTTCTATGTTTTTTAAGAAATATAAAATTTTAATTTTCTTGATGAATTTGACGGAGGAATCATGAGGAATCAAGTATCAGATTTAAACGAAAAATTATATTTTTTTAGGTAATTTTGGGTGGATTTAATTTAAAGAAAAAACACAATTTTTTAATACTTAACTAAAAAAAAAACTAGGTAGAGTTTTAAAAGTTTATTAATTTTTTGAATATTTTACGACGCGTTATATGATTTTGATGAAATAAGAACAGATTTCTTCTGCAAATATTGATACATTAAGCCATTGTAATTTTTTTCAAAAAACAGAGTCAGATCGAGTACTTAGGACTAATACAGCATCCACACTTGTGTATGCACGATCAGATGCGTCCGATAAATGATTGACAAAGCTCCCGCCTTAAAGAGCCACCTTAACGCATAAAATATCTGAATCGCTCATAGATATATTTTCACCGACAATATTACACACGACTTCCCCAAAACCGATAGTGGGGGAATTATAGGGGAGTGCGTGCATCAAGAAACATCGGTGGTGGGGCGCGAAGGGGAAAAGTAGAGTCTGAAAAAATATGATCAGATGGTTGAAGATGTAATGATGGAATCGCGGGGGTGAAAGGCTAAGATAGATGAGATGGTGGAGCGAAATTGTTATAATGGAATAATGGAGAAATGGAACGAGGGACAGGGGTTAATGGAGTGTAAGAATAGGGCTGTTTTGAATTTCTATAAGCTTTAAGGAATTAGGTGAAATTGTTACTGAGGTACTTCTTACGATTTCTTGGTATTCAGTTATATTTAAAGAGTCATTCCATTAGAAATCAAGTAAACGAGTGTATAAAGAGTCATTACCTACCTATTAATTGTGGACTGAATGAGGACAATAGGGTTAGATAAGATCAGATTAGCCTGCCCTACATTTGCAACAATATAAGGTTGATTACAATAGAAAAACACTTGAAGCTTAAACTGAAATAATATGCTTCACACTAAATCTGAGAAAAACGATACAATATTTTATTCTTATTTTATTTTTTTAAATTTTAATGATACACTTTATGAACACTAATAAAATGATAGTTACAGGCAAAGGTGTGAACACTGAAAACTATATAAAATTTAAATAATAAAAAAAAGAAATATAACTGCCGTATAAAATTATAAATATTAAAAATTCTTAATTAAATATTATTACCTTTCAAATAGCAGTATGCCTAACCGCTTAAAACATATAAAATATATCAAAATTAATCTGGTTCAAAATTTGGTTATACAGGGTGTTCATTTAAAATTTTCCCACCAAGGATTTATCGAAAACCACTGTTAAAAAAAAACGCCGAAATTCGTCAAAAGGTTTGTCAAGAGGGACAACTTTCTAACCTAAAATTACTTTACCCCCTTTCACTCTCTGCCCCCCAGGATCATCCCCTTAAAAAATTTAAATGGCAAGGGGTATCGAGTAATAGCTTGTTTAAAAGGTCTTTCAAAGTCTTTTATATTAACGTTTGATTTTTTTAAATCGGTCAATTCGTTTTCGAGAAAATTAGAAAAATCTTTGTTTATCTTAATTTGTTCAGATAGAAAACAAAAACATGAAAATATCAGTTTTTATTTCAATAAGTGTTCAAAATGTTGCCCGTTAGGGTTTGCCAAATCTACAATTCGTTTATAATTTAAAACGGAAGCTACCAACGTAAACAGCAATTCCGAAGATTAGACATGGAAAAAACTAAATAACAACCTGAATTTTTTCCGCATTCTTTTCATCAACACAGATATCCTGTGCGAACTGTATTTATTGTTATACCTGCTTAGTTATTTATAGTTGCTTAGGAAAATAAAGAATTTATTTTGCCGTCAGTTACATTTGTGACAGTCTTGGAATAGTGAAAATTTATTTGTTGAATTGAAGATTTTACTTCCAAAATGGTTTACACACTAGCCGAAAGACTGGAAATTATTTTAATTTATGGTGCCCAAAATCAATGTGCTCGGTAAACTGCCGTCACGTTTAACGCCAGACATCCGGAGAAGATAACTTCGCATAGGTATGTTTTGGACCTTATTACTAAGTTTACTGAAACTGGATCTGTTGCAAATAAAAAACGTGATCATCGGCGAATTTTGGATGAAGCCGCTCAAGTTGAAGTTTTGGGTCATTTTGGAATAATTACTTCATTACGCAAAATTGTTGCTGCCACTGGTATTTCATTAGGCTCTGTTCACACAGTTACCAAACTTCATAAATTTCATCCATTCAAAATGAAAATATTGCAAGAGTTAACCAAAGACGATTTTATTAGGCGAGTTGAGTTTTGTGAAAAATGACTGAAGCGATTAATGATAATACTATTCGTGTAAAGAATATCTGCTTCAGCGATGAAAACACATTTTATCTAAATGGATTTGTTAATAAGCATAACTGTAGATATTGGAGCAATGAAAATCCTCATGCATTTGTAGAAGAGCATACCCAGTACCCTCAAAAAATTAATGTATGGGCAGGCATTTTAGGAAATAAAGTGATTGGCCATTATTTATTAGCGGAAATTGAAATGGAGACATTTATTTGGATATGTTGGAAAATACCATCAATCCGCTTATCACTGAATCCATTGAAAACCAAATCGATGATGATGGAAACCCTATACTTGATGAGGCTGAAATATATTTCCAGCAAGACGGCGCTCCTCCTCACTATGTTCTTCCCGTTCGGCAATGGCTAGACGACGAGTTTCCAGATAAATGGATAGGGCGAAGTGAGCCTATAGAATGGCCTGCTAGATCTCCTGATATAACGCCGTTAGACTTTTTTCTATGGGGTCATTTGAAATCTATTGTGTTTACTCCCCAACCTGAAAGTTTGGAAGAACTTCGTCAACGCATTATCGACAGCTGCCATGATATCCCACAACATGTTTTTGAAAATGTCCGTCAGAAATTTGAACATCGCCTATATCATTGTTTGGCCAAAAACGAGCAACATTTTGAACACTTATTGAAATAAAAACTTATAATTCATGTTTTTGTTTTCTATCTGAACAAATTAAGATAAACAAAGATTTTTCTAATTTTCTCGAAAGGAATCGGCCGATTTAAAAAAATCAAACGTTAATATAAAAGACTTCGAAATACCTTTTAAACAAGCTATTACTCGATACCCCTTGTCATTTAAAATTTTTAAGGGGATGACCCTGGGGTGCAATGGGTGAAAGGGGATGAAGTAATTTTAGGTTAGAAAATTGTCCCCCTTGCAAACTTTTTGACGTATTTCGGCGTTTTTTTTTTAACAGTGGATTTCGATAAATCCGTGGTGGGAAGTTTTCAAATGAGCACCCTGTATATTCTTACCATATTAAAATGCAGACCTATACTGAAATACAATCTCATCGGAATTAAATGCTACCAATATCCACCCTAAACAAGTAATAACCCAACTGTGTTAAGTAAGTTTTAGGAACATTGAACATAATTTATTATTCATAACAATCAGTTTCTGTTTTTAGGCGAATTAAAAAATAAATAATTTAAAAAGTACTGCTTGCAAAATGCTTTTTTCTTCCCGTCTAATGAAATTGAAGCTTTCCGGCATTGGGGTAATGCAAGGGTAATAAGAGACCAAGTATGATTATAGATTATTCTTTAATACATCTTTTTTGTCCACTTTTCTAATTAATTTGTTTATACTGCTTTTAAAAGTATGCATATATTTTTTAATGTAGACTTCAAATATGGTCTCACCAGTGCAATGTAGAGCCTAACTATTGTTTTAGTCTTAAATTGTTTATTATATCTAGTCACAAACCTTAATAACCTGTATATCTTTATGCTATCCTTATAATGGTAATTTTACGTTTAATGCGATGCAATAATTTTTTTTTATACTTGGATTAACTTTTTAAATATTATAAGCAACTAAAAATCTTTGTTTAAACCATTGACCATGATCCATGACCCTTTTGAGTTAAGCTTGCGTCATGAGAATATATTCTCAAGACGAATCTTCAGTTTCAGCGTATGCCTGTCGTGTATTTATTGGTCAAAAACAAGTTATTAGATGTATGGCGGGAGTACCCCCTAAAACTTCCTGTAGATCGCTTTTTAATCACTTTGATATTTTAACTGTTCCGTGTATGTATACAGTGTGGCCCAAATTGGGTGTACATGTATGGCTATCTTGGAAACTATGAGAGATAGAAAATTGGTTAAATAGGGAAAGTTATGGGGCATTTAGTTACTAATTTAGTGCCGCTATGAGAACGATTTTATTTTTTTCCGATTTTGAAATATTTGGCAAAAATCAAAAAGTTGCATTTTTAAAAAAAGACTGTATTTTTTTATTTCAGCGTATTTTTAAAATCTATACAAACATTATTAGGACAATGCTTATTTGAATTCAGTTTTTGTTTTCGACGTTTCGGTTCTGAGATTCCATCCTCAACCTCTTTTTTTCTGATGGCGGCCATTTTGTTTTTATGCTAAATTAAAAAAATCTTTTTTTTTCCTTTAAAATAATATATTACACTTTATGAAAATATTTTATGTTTACGTCAAAAAATTAAATAGTTTATTTTTCGCTGAGTTGGCCATGACTTTTATTGACATTTTGTCGTACACACAATAAGATTTCTTTAAGACACTTCTAGTTACCTTGCGCAGGGTGTTTCTATTTATATTATTTAAGACATTCCGAACCCTGTCCTCTAGTTGTTCGAGAGTCGTAGGAGGTTCAAATACGTAAATTTCATTTTTAACATATCCCCAAATTCGGAATTTAAAAATTTTAAAAAACTCAATTAGATACGAAAAAACTATTTAACACTAACAAGAACAAGATTAAAAAATTTACAAGATAAGAAATACTAAACAAGATAAAAAGTAAAATCAAATAAACAATATTTTGCAGAATTGTCAGTAAATTATTAATCTATGCTAAATCATTAAAGAATAATAATTGTTTATACGACAAATGGCCTCCGTAGTCATTGCCTGCGAAAAATGAACTTTGTAACTTTTTGACATAAGAATTAAATATTTTCATAAAGTGTTATAAATCATTTCAAAGGGAAAAAAAAGATCTTTTTAACTTAGCAAAAAAACAAAATGACTGCCATAAGAAAAAAAGAAGTTGAGGATAGAATCTCAGAACCGAAACGTCGAAAATAAAAACTGAATTCAAGTATGTGTTGTCCTTAAAAAGTTGTCCTAATAATGTTTTTACAGATTTTAAAAATACGTTGAAATAAAAAAAATACAGCCCTTTTTCAAAAATGCAACTTTTTGATTTTTTCCAAATATTTTAAAATCGGAAAAAGATAAAAGCGTTCTAAAAGCGGCACTAAATTGATAACCCCATTTAACCAATTTTCTATCTCTTATAGCTTCCAAGATGCCCATACATGTACACCCAATTTGGGCCATACTGTATGTTTCAAATGTGTTTATTTGTTTTTAAAAATCTTAATTTATTTGTGACAAATGGTTTCTTTCATAATTATCCCACTAGACTAAGAAATGATTTATCTTTGTTGCGTACTTGATTAACTCTTTCAAAAAATTTTACCCAGAAAATTTGTCCAAAAGTATTTAATAAGTTGCCAAATGACATAAAACATTGCAATAGTTTGTCAACATTTAAAAAGAAATTGAAACCTTTTTTAGTTTTGAAGTGTTATTATGATACTACTGACCTACCTTTTAAATAACTAGCTGTAACGTATATATTTATTTCTGTTACCGTTTTGTATGCTTAATAATTTTTTTGAGTATGTAAACAAGGTTTAATGATTGTGTAGATTTAGCTATATTGTGTTTGAAACTTTAGCTTCTTTGAACATGGACGAATTCCATACATTGTATTGTGTCAATTTTGGATAATAAAGATTTGAATATTGAATATTTGAATATATAGTTTTAGATCATCTGCGAACATCAAAAAATTTGAATTCTGCACAGGGAGTTAATAAATATAACACTCTAGAGATTGGTATACATGAAAATGTTTACTGTTTGCCTGCTCTTTTCTAAGTAAGACACTATTGGAACATAGAGTCATATGTTTTTTGTCCAAGAGTATTAATTAGTTTGCCTAAGAGTATTGAATTATTTACTTTGTCAAAGGCCTTCTCATAATGTCCCCACTAGTTCTATTTTAATGTGTTGCCCTTACTTATTAAAATATTTTAGTCATCTCACTAATTTTTCACTTAATAGTAAGTTTTTCCTAAAACTTGGAGGGTTGCGCATGTCATATCTCTGCCCAAAGTTAATAGTCCATGTCATTATGGAGATTTTAGACCAATTAGTATTTTGCGTGCTTTATCTAAAATTTCGAAATATGCAGTAAGATTTACAATCTGGTTTATAATCGGGATATATTTGTGCAGCTGCATTCCTAAATCTTACAATCAATATTTTCCAATTGCTGGATATCAATGTGGGATTACATTTTATTTCAATAAGTTATGTTTATTTTTGTATTTAACGCCCTGACTATAACTTGTTACATAAAGCATTTAATAAGAAAAAGATACCGCGCGAAAACACTTTCACAGAAACACCGTCGTCAAAGGCAGCGAGACATGCAAGCATGTTTTTTTCTAGCCAAACGGTCTTTTTCCAAAAACTGTTATTCAGGTGGTGCAAGAATACCGCGCCAAGTCAATCGACGAAGGCGGGGAGCGTGGTGGGGTAAAGATCTTTAGGTTAACAAGATTGCATCATTTCAGGGAGTTGGGTTTTTTCCGAGCTTTAAGAGCGGTATTTTAATTGATTGACGAAAAGACGTGAAAAAGCACTTTTTCCGGGTTAAGACGAAAGATATTAGCCAAGAGACGCTTGACTAATTACCGGTATTGCTTTAATGATAATTTAATGCCAATTATCCAGACGGGGTCTTGGTGTTATTATTTAAGACGACAAGACGAGTTGTTGAAAAGTCGCTGTTCCTGGACTGTAAAAGTTGTGTACCTAAAGTTATAATTTTATAAGCTAGTATTGTTAGCTTTTACCGCCGTTGTGACTGTATTATGTGTAAATCGTTTTTCCTGTGCGTATCTATCCGGATTTTCAAACCTTATCATTATACTTTTTTTTAAAATGAACCCCAGTACTTTCATTCAAATACCCTAGACAACAAGAAATTCCTACATCAATGTACAGTCTTGATTACGTTACTTAATACTTTAATTACTCAAAAGCTTTCGATAATTGTGAATTTTTGCAGGTTAGGTTTGGATGTGTGTATGTTCTTTAAGTGTTATACTTTTCAAACAGAAAACAAGCTGTAGCACTGAACGATAAAATATGAAAATATGTAAATCTAACTGAGGTGCTCCTCACGGATCAGTTTTGGGGCTGGTTTTGTTTACTGTTTATACCTCCCTTCTACTTTCCTTAATTGAATACTGTAGACTTCAAATGTATGCGCAAATTTTTCATTCTTTTTCGCCTAAATTTGTGGATGTCGAATCCACGCTAATTAACAATGATCTAAAAGGGATTTCCAAAGTGTCCAGAGATCATGGTTTGAGGCTTTGAAAGTCCTCGTAAGTGCATTGGTTGTGCTATTTTGTTTCAGGGTCAAGATTGTAGGAGATAAGATCAAGATAAATTAGGACTCTTTATTGATGGTGAATGTATTTCTTCCCGGGATATAGTAAACTTTAGTGTTTAGCTAGATAGTGTACTAAAGTTTAAGAAACATGTTAACAAATGCAGAAAAAAAACGTTTTAAAAAAGAAATTAATATATAATTCAAAATATGTATTAAACTTGAATCTTAAAAAAAATCTATGTAGCTCTCTTGTCCTTTTAATCTTTGACTATGCTAATATGGTCCTTGTCTTACAGGAGCACTAACCCAACATATCCAGAGCTTACAAAATTGCTATTTTAGGTTTATTTATGGGATATGAAGACGTCAATCTTTAGCCATAATGAGGCAAAATGTTTGAATATGTGTGAATATTAATGAGAACTGACAATTACTTAAGTAAACTCCACCTTTTTCTTTTATGTTTTGTCAGGCAAATTCTGTAATTCTATCTTTTGTTAGAATTACAGACATTAAACATTACGCTTACTTTTATCAAATACCTTGGAAGCACATTCTGAGTTTGACATCGTTAACCTATTTTTTTTATTTAGAAAAGGTGTTTTGCTTTATTATTAGGTTAAAAATATGGGTTAGACGGGAGACAAAATAATCAGCCAGAGCTTTATGATTAATATAAGCAGGAATCCGATCTTATCTAGGTCACATCACTTGGTAGTTTAGGGTCTCTATAAGTGGGCCTTTATATTTTCAGGTATTCTCTTACGACCTGATTTGCTTTTGACAAAAGACTAACATGACTATGGGTCGATATTAATATTATTTTGAAGTGCTATTTTATACTTTGTTATATCTGTAACCTAATAATACTCCTTACATTTAAGTAATTTGTACTTTTATCGTTTTTAAAAATTATTTGAAAGAATGAAGGAATTTGTTCTACTTTTATAAGCTATTATTAGATATAGCTTTATCCATACAATCATACACAGTTTAAAAATAAACGCCACCACTGATATTGTCACAAGGAAGGAAGTATCCTTGCATATTCATACAGTTGGAGATACTTTTAAAGAACTTGTATGTTTAAACTAGTAGTATATTTGATTATTACTGTTATCTGAAAGTGTCAGATCACATTTCGAAGCGGGTTGATATGAGTTCTCTTATATCAGTTACCGATCGATTTAATTACATGTGTTACCATGTTTAATACTATCAAATTAAGACAACGGTTCCTATTTTTTTAATTCTATTAACCTAATTTTTCTCTACATAAGTTAAGTATAGGAATACTAAAATAACAACAATAACATTATAATTTTGTTGTTCCAACGGACAACAGAATATCATAAATTTCTTAACAACAGATACAGAAATAATTTTTTTTTTATGTCTAGCCTTTAAAAGTATGCTTTTTGTGATATGTCTTCGTTTTAGTTCTTATCGCCCTTATATTTTGGTAATACATAGTAACATTTGATTTTGTTTCTAGCCTACTGAAACAATCCCAGATGAATCTAGACAAAAAATCTTTACATTTGTAATGATTAGTTGGATGGTCTATTTTTTTGTTTTGTTACAAGTCTCCTAGTTTTGTTTGTAAGCCTAGTAACATACAGAAAAGTGTATTTAGGTAAAGCTTGAATCTGGTAGTCAGTATTTTATTTTGACCTAAGGCACATCTTCTATAATATTCCTAATATTCCTAAAAAATATTAAAGTATAGAAAAACTCAGAGTCTATAAATACTAACTAATCTGTATTGAACGTATAAACGTATTAGGATTCAGTAAGAGCTTTGCCAATTGTTTAATACTTAGTAACCGAATACTCAAATATCACGATTTTTAATGAACTTTAGGAAAGTGGGATATGGAAAAGGCCTTCTCAGATCTTATCGACAATCATTGTCTGAGAATACAAAATTAAATGACGTTCGGTCTGTGAAATTAAATCCTCATAAATCAACCCCATTTAGATAATGAAATTATAAAGCCATTAATAAAGAAAATTTTAAAACAAGCAAAATACCACCCACATAAAATAAAACTAATCCATAACCTTAATTGCGTTAAATAAAGACTCGTTACGGCACTTTTTTACTCCCATTTCCTTTTTTTTTAAATGCATTAAAAGCATGAGTATTTCTTAAATTTTTTAACTTTTCATACTTCTTGTAATAAATATGATCCCTCACTTTGCTTGCAATCGACGAACAAACATTTTCACCCCGCATCAGATTTTTAGGGAAGTAAATTTGTTTTTATTTTTTTAAGCGAAAACCATGCGTCGAACGAAAAAAAACAAATTATCAAATTTGCTAAAAAGTAATTGAGGATTTTAAAAATAATTTTTATTTTAAGAAAAAGCAGTGGCGTAGTATTTTTTTCACTAAACATATTTAATAGGAGACCTGTAGGGACGCCACTGGCAAAGAACTTTTTACATATGAAAAAATGCGCCTTGATGCACAAAATAAATGTACCAAATTTCATAAAAATATCTACAATATTGTTTAACTTATTATTTAAAAACTGATTTTTTTGAAAATTTTAACACCCTGTATCTTAAAAATTAAGACGTTTAGGACATATGTTCATAAATTTTTTTTTCTTAAAACGTGTCCACAAATCACTCTCTTAAATATTAGCACGTCTTTAAGAGACACCCTATATATGTTTTATGAAAATAATTTTATTTTTTGTTATTCACCTTTTAACATTATCACCTTCTGTTATTCACCAAGTTAATGCTTTATTTTGATAATCAAATTTTTGTCAAATCAATTTTTTCAAGTAAATTTTTTTGTTTTCTTTCGAAGTTTTTTTTTTGTTACACATCATTTAAAATTTTGTTATAAATATATTTGGTAGGATAAATAATTATTACGATAAATAAAAACTTACGATATACACTATCGCTCATATATAGAGCAACTTTTAAAAAAATCAAGTTTTTTCTTTTCTTATCTCCTTTTTAAAAATAGGTCTGCTTACTTTTTATGTAATAGTAAAACAATTTTATTTATATCACAATTTTTAATTTCAATACCCTGTATATATAAAAATTTGAAAAAAATCTAAATTGTATGGGTCACAAGTAGAGCAAAGAAAACTTAAATTTAAATTATTTCTTTTAAATTAATTTACATTTTATTTAGTATCTAGTATCCTTTATTTCTAATAACTGCTTCAAACTTTTTTTCCATTGATTTTAATAGTCCATCAATAGTCCTAAGAAATGGCTTTCCAGATATTTTGAATTTCCTGATGCAATTCTCAATGTGGTTGAGATCTAGGCTTTGGGCTGGAAAAGGCATAACATCAAGTTTATTAACACTTAACCAATTTTTAACTAATTTTGATGTGTGTTTTGGGTCGTGGTCATGTTGAAAATCCCATCTTAAGCACATGTTATTTTCTGCCCATGGTAGCGCAGATGACTTCCCAATATGTTTTGGTATACAAAGCGATCCATAACACCTTCAATTTTCACCAATGGACCCATACCAACCCCACCAAAGCAACCCCAAACCATAATGCCACGACCACCGTGTTTTACGGTGGGTCGCGTATACTTAGGGTTAAATCTTACATTCACCGGTCTCCTAACCCAGCAAATACCATCGGATCTAAATAGTTTAAATCGACTTTTATCTGAAAATACTACTGTTTTCCATTTTTGATAAGTCCAGTTAAGATGCTCTCTTGCTAATCGAAGTCTAGACTCTCTGTTTTTCTTTGAGATAAACGGCTTCTCTGCGCACTTTCTGCCATGTAAACCAGCTTCCTTAATTCTTCGTTTTATATTGTGCTTACCGATATTGAAACAAGTCCTAACTGCGGCTTAACTCGAGAAGCACTAATAAAGGGATCTTGCACAACCAATCTTTTTATATTTCTATTTACACCATCAGTTTCTTTTTTTGCCACTTTTTGGAACTCCTTCCAAAGTACCCTTTCTATTAAAATAAAAAATAGTTCTGGATATTATTGATTTATTAAAATTTAAGTCTTTTGCTATTTTAGACTGCTTTTCTCCAATTCTTATTTTTTCCATAATCCTTTCCTTTATTTGCACTGACAAATTTGGCATTTTAAGTCTTTATATTATTACATTCACCACAGATTATCTGAAGAGTACAAACGGGACTGACCAGAATTTCAAATAAAATTTAGTTGCTCTATATATGGACTGCTTAAAAACCAACAAAATTATCATCAAAGCCTGTGGTCTCACAAGTTAAACAAAAACATTCCGATCATGGTATTTGTTAAATGCTAAATCTTATTTATGTCTGAATTCCTAAATATTTTGGCAGTAAATATGTTTATTTATTGTTTTTAAAAAGTAGTTCTACATATAGCGATAGTGTATATACGATAAATAAAAATATTCCTAAATTTTAATAAAAAAATATACCTTGGACATTATCTAGATTAATAATTTAAAAAATAATCAGTACTCACTAAACTAAATTTGTATACTACATTTTTATAGAAAATTCGAGAAACTTCCAAAGAGACCAGCCAACAAGTAGCAAATAATAAACGTAAGCAATCTCAAACTGAGACTCAGAACAAAGATGATCCAAATAATAAAGTTACTCGAAACCAAATAAATAAGAAGAAAGATAAAAAAGAAAATATGAATATATATAATATAATTTTTTTTAATTCAAAATTTTTGTTTTTTTTGTTCGCTCACTATGTCAATTATCTCGTAAGAAATGATCATATTGATTACCTTTAAGGTAAACTCCATAGGTTGATTCATTAATTATATATGCTTCGAGAGATATTAGGTAATTTATTTCTATCTTTTCTAGGTAATTTAATCTATTTATTTACAAATATTTAGTAGAGCCGTTGCTCTCGTATTGTATTATAATATGGGGTAGTACATATTAATCAAATTTATAATCTGTAAAAGTTTTCCAAAATTATATTCTTAAAGTAATTTACAAAAAAAATAAACTATATATTTAACTATATATTGACAAATCCGATGATTTTTGCAGATAACATAAAAAAATGTTTTCGTTTGTTTGTTTTTTTGTAAATTGTTTAATATGTACGTTATTTGTATATACCGCCCGCCCTCTAGGGATATCAGTGTGTTTCTTGACAGGTTAGATTGTCTTCTGTCCCAGCTCCCTATTCACTCGCGTGTTATCTTAGCTGGAGATTTTAATATTAATTATTCAGAGGTTTCCTTACCGCAAAGAATTTCTCTTGATGGAATCATCAAATTATTTGAACTCACCATGCATTTCGTATTTCATGGACGGTGTTACCTGTTCAGTGCACTTAGTGGGTTCATCAGCTCACGAGGGTGTGTATTTCCGAGTAATTCCCTGGTAACTTTAAAAACAAATCTGGCCGCCGCATTGGGAGAGTATTTAGTGGGAACAATTTGGAATACAATTCAGGCTGCTCCACAACCATTTTCTTCCTTTCATTATACATTGCGTAATAAATATCTGCTTTCCCTTGGTTAGGCTTAAATCCAAGAGACGAAAACCATGGATCACCGCGGGACTAAAGAGGTCTGCCCAATATTTGCGATTCTTAGCAAGACTTCTCAAATCTATTGACAATCAATTCATTAGGTCTTATATTCAGGATTATCGGAAAATTTATAGGCGTCTGATAAAAATAAGAAAGAAATTGTATTACAATGAGTGCTTAGACTCGGCCAGTAATAGACAGAAGGAAAGTTGGTCAATCATTAATGAATGTAGGCAGTCTTCTCGTCGGCGGTTGGTTGAACCGGACTTAAGACCCGATGATTTCAATGAATTTTTTTTCCAATATTACTGAGAAGTTACTGGAAGCAGTTCCCAATGACGGCAATCTATTGCAGTATCTTAATCGGAATGCTATCAACCAATCATTTTTCATTCGCCCTGTAGATACCACCTTGAAACAATTTAGTGTTTAAGGAATCATAGGTCTTCGGGTTCCGATGGTATCTCTTTACGTCTGTTGTCACTTCTGCCTGCGAGCGCTTTATATGCTTTAGTTTGGGCAATCGATCAGTCATTGCTTCAGGGCGAATTCTCATCCTGTTTAAAGGAAGCTAGGATTATCCCCCTTCATAAAGGTGGTAGCTTGGACCGACCCTCTAAAGTCCGTCCCATATCAATTTTGTCTACCCCTCCAAGGTTTTTGAGCGGCTTGCCAAATACAATGTGCTGTCAATATGGATTTCAGTCATCTAACAGCACACAGGACGCAATTTTTATATTCTTGGAAAGTGTGTATCTATCTATGAACTCCAAGGAGGCTGCAGCAGCGGTGTTCTTTGATCTGTCCAAGGCCTTCGATTGTGTGAATCATGGAATACTGCTGTCAAAGCTTGATTTTTACGGATTTAGAAGAGTGGCTTTGAGGTGGTTAAAGTCATACCTATCTGGTCGCACCCAGAGGGTGGTTGCATCTGGATTTTTTTCAGAGATAGCACACCTTAAATGTGGTGAACCTCGAGGATCAGTGTTAGGTCCTATTTTATTTTTATTATACGTTAATGACTTAAGCTATCTATCACTGCATGGACTAGTGGCTTAGTTTGCCGATGATACTACAATTCTGTGGCATAATAAAGATCAAAAAGTAGTTAGATCTCTCATAGTAGAGGACATTCACAAAATTAAAGAGTGGCGCATCTCCAATCAGCTTATATTCAATGTTGATAAGACTTTTATTCTGTGCTTTAAGTATAATGTTGAGTGTTTTTTGTTTGATGAGCAGAGCCCACTACACGGTGGGGATTATTGTCGATTTCTCGGCCTCTTCATTGACGAGAGTTTAAGGTTTGACAATCATGTTTTGGGCCTCGCTGCTAAACTTTCTTCAGGTTGTTTTGCAGTCAGGGTTGCCAGGCATGAGTTGGAGAGGTTGTTTGCTCGATCAGTTTATTTTGCCTTAATAGACTCTCGTATCCTTTATGGGTTGCCATTTTGGGGTTTGTGCTCCAAGGGACTCCTTAACATATTTACTACTCAGAAAAAAGGATTAAGGTATTTGTTTGGTGTTGGTCTGAGAGTCTCTTGTAAACCTCTTTTTGTAGCTGAAAGAATTCTAACAGTTTTCTCACTCTTTATATTGAAAACTGCTACACTCATACATAAGTCCGATAGTCCACCATCCTACACCAGTCATAATACTCGTCAAGTAAACAATTATCTCTTCAATTATCTTAAAGAAAATACGAATATAAGAAACTTTCTTATATTTATTAGTCGTAAAATATTTAAAAAGTTTAGGAGGGAGCTAAAGAAATTAATCTTACCAAAAGCTTACTACAGCATTGAAGAGTATTTTAACGACTTATTTTAATATTTAAAATTAATTATATATCTGTTGATCAGATTATGTTGATCAGGTATTTTCTTGTTTTACGTTAGTTCTTGCCTTTTCTTTTCTTCTTTTTTAGTTTTTTCTTTGTTTATATAAAATATCCTCCTATGTACAATCTAAATCGATTCTATATCCTATTTTTATCCTGTATCCTGTATAACCAAGTAACTACTAGTATTGTAGATTCTAGGATTAAAAAACTTTTAACACTTAAAATATAGCAAATAAAGTATATTTTGACTTGACTTTGATTTTTGACTTGATTACATCGATAATGACTTGTTAGTATAATTTCTTAATTCAACGTTTCCCACGTTTCAGATGGATTGGATGGAAAGATCCGACTGAGATCACCTGATTAGATTTTTTCCTATGCAGAATGTAAATAGAACAAAGAATCTATATGTTTTATATAAAACAGTAAATTCAATATAAAATAAAACGTCCGAAGATGTAAAAGTGGAACTAGTTTAACACTTTATTAACCAGGTATCAGTAGAACCATGGGTGATTTGTTAGAAACAGAAAAAAATAGGATTTGTCAGAAAACACGATCTTATTATTCTCTCCCTATTAATGATGTATATCGTACTAAATTGCAGTACGGATTAAAAAAGAAATGTTTTTTTTTAAATTTTAATACCCTAATGAAGCAGACCTATGTTCATAGGAAACTTTAGTCTTAAAGTAATAATGCTGATAAAAAATAATACCATATAAATAATCTATCACCAATAATTCAAAAAATGACAAAACCTTATCCGTCATAACTCTTTTTGTAAAAAACCTCACTTAGTAAACGTTTTTTCACGCATAAATTTGGCAAAATTACTTCCAAAAATGAGCTAAATTAACCTGGTTTTTAACATCTTAACTTTAGGTCTTAGGACCTCCAATATCAACTAAATTTAGTTTCTGAAATTTACACTTTATGTTAACTTTGTCCAGAGACACGAAGTATAAACAGTAGTTTAATCTAACAACCAAACAATAATATAACGGACAAATCCTTTAAGGCCCAAGGTTCACGACCCCTTTTCCCCATTTCCATTTTCCCTGTATTCCCCTATCATCCCCCACTGCCAAAACGGCGACCGTCCGTCGATCTTGCCCTAAAATTTCTGCGTATTCCGACTCCACCGCGCAATTCCAGAATTTGTCCTGATAGCCATTTTCCAGGCAGGGAAAATTTATCAGGAAATCGAGTTTAAGGTCTGACACAGGCATCTGGACTGAAAAAAAACGTTTAATTTGTTCTTGTGTTTTTGTGCTTTCGAAGCAGGGAGGTGCCTTTTCCCTGCTTTCGCTCGCAGTAGGTGACAGACACGATTTTCGTTTGTTCTCGCGTACGGCCATATTTGGATCGTTTCGTTTTTGTTTCGGTTAGAGCCTACTGTTGTGGTAATTTCGGTGTTTTTTTTTGTAACAAACAGGAATATTTGCAGAAAAACTTATAATTTAGTGCTTGGTAAGTTATTTTATCTTTTAATAATAAATACTAATAGGGAGTGAATGTCAAGTTAAATATCTATAGCTTTGCTCTACAGCCGAGTTCGGCCATATTGCTCGATAAAATAGGTTTCTCGCTTTATTTTTAATAAAGTGGGGGTGTTCTGGACTAATGTTTCTTAGAAATTTTTCTTATGATCTTCATTTTTTATAATGAATCATAGCATTTAGTGCTTACGTGGGTAAACGTTGTTTGTATATAGGACAGGGTGTGTTTTGTTTTATTTTGATAATGAAAATCGAATGACCTGTAACTTGCAATTTTTTGTTTAGGATTAGGAAAGTGAGAAAATAGATAGAAAATTTGTTTTTAAATTATTAATTAGAAAATTATAAAAATTAATAAGAGATTTTAGGGTTTTTGTGTATTTGTAACGTGATGTAAACTTTTATTGCTCTAGAAAATCTTTAAGTAGAGAAATAGATTTGATGATTTACAAAAAATCATAACACGAATTGTTGCGATAAATGGAATAAAAGTATTGGGATAAATGGTCCTATATCTTAAAATTTGATACAAAATATATCTATATTTGTGGAAGATAAAAAGTTATTATTCTACCAATTGTGCTCAGTGCAAATCAGTTAATTTTCCAGAAAATCCTTGAAAACTTTTTCAAATTCGAATTACTTGTTCATGTTAATAACTACAAGGGTAATATATATACGTTATAATCAATAGATACAAAATAAGTTATTAGCATTTGCTGTGGAAGAAAAGTGACAAAATAGGTAATTCTTAGGTAATTTATATTCTTGGGATACACTGGAACTGACGACAAAAGACATTTTTATTCATTTTCGAAGCAATGCACTCAATGTTCGGATCCCATTGTGCTCTTGGATCAAGAACTACACAAAGGGTTCTTTATCACAGCTTATTAGAATAAACTATATTTCTGCTGTGCTCATTAAGGATCTCTTGTGCCTCTAGTAAGCTGTCTATGAGGGGCAAATCTTATATTGGACTAAGAATCGAGCCCTTAAATACATCCTTGCACTGAACTCTTTTACTACTAGTTATTATAATAAAAATTAAATGCTGTCATTAAAGTTATAAGACCAAAGTTTTTCTAAATGGAGCCATGATGGATACAGACAAATTGCCTTGCAAAAGATTACGCATTCATGATGTTAACCATCATATGCAGTTTACCCAGGTTATTTTCCTCATTAAATAAGTTATTTTGCTAAAAATACTCCATTATTTGATCTGACAGACATTTCTCCAGAACTAATACAATAATAAAAGAGAAGACTAAATTCAAGACATTCCTCTTGTATCTCTTGTATCCTCAAAATCTACCAAATAGTCTTTAAAGAAATTACTTTTGCAACATAAAAACCTCCAGTTAGAATCAAACAATTAACCATTTTTTTCATGTGGGAGACCTAAAACTTGGATCCAATAAAAAGCAGTTAAAAACCACTTTAAAACTAGTTAACAAAATCAGTGCTAGTATGCTCTTCAAAATGAGCAAGGGTTGTGAAATACCTAAATAGTCGAATACAGATCTAAAAGGAATTAATTGAAAAAGGTTAAACTCGCCGATTAAAGAATGTATTAAGGCATCAACCAAATATCTCCAGATTCCAAAGAGAGATAGTGGGTTTGCAGTTGACTTTCAGTAATCAAATTAATGGACTAAGAAAGATTTTTACTGAACCAACATACACAGACTTGAAAAACAATTTGTACACCGTAGAGATGAAATAACAATGTTTTATAATATGTCAGTGTAATTTTTTAGTTATTAAGTCCGCTAAGCGCTTTCGGTTTATTGGATCATCTTCAGAGCTGCTTTGTTAAAGAGTACACAAAAAAATACACCACATAGGTATGTAAAAATGGACTGATGTACAAAGGTTTAAAATAACGGAAAATGGAACACTGGTATACATATTTAAAAAACAATTAAACACTGAGAATGAGACGTTAACAATTCATATAGGCACTGGTAGACAATACAAAAGTACCAAGATCAAGTAAATATCAAGTTCAGATAAGGTCAAAACTTAAGGTCAAGGGTAAATAATTAAAAGTTATACGTCAAACAAAGTGTTGTTTCGATAATGTATCCGATAGGCGAAAGCTTGACCTACAACTTTCAATGATATACTTGCGAGACCTTAACTTTTGGAGTTTTCATTTTGTAATTACAAAGAAGACACCCAATGAGTCATAAGGAGAGAGAGATGAGAAGTTCATCAGGTTCGCAGAGTTCAACAGGCTTTGAAAGACTGGATCACTTATTAAGAACATGGACTTCCTCTCCCAAATTTTACAGTATGTATAATGTAATAAAAAAAAGCAGAGAGAAGAAGAAAAGCTAAAAAATATGCAAAAAAAGTGAAGCAAAGGAAATAGGAAACATTTCTGAAAACAAACCTTAATCCGCAAATTAGGCACTTCATCGCGTTATTGTATACCACCTTGCAATATTAGATCGGCAGCTAAAGAAACCTGTGAAACATAAATTACTACCAAATCCTGCAAAAAATATTAAAAACATAAACAATTATACTGAATTCTAAGAAAAAGTCCATTATTTACAAAAAGATCTACGTTTTAATAGTTACAATAAAGAAAAATCGAAGGTCAAAACTAAAAGTCAACGTTTTATAAGTATACAGGGTGTTACTTAAAGGTATGTCATAATTTAAAAGGGACATTCCTGGACCGATTTTAAGTCAAAAATTTTATATAAACATGGGTTCTAAAATGATTAGTTTTTAAGATACAGGGTGTTAAAGTTTTATTTTTTTTTTCGTTTTTAATAAATTTTTCAAATACGGTTTAAAATATTGAACTGAATTTTGGCACAGGATATTATGGTATAAAAACACATTTTTTAGATGTTCACCTACTTTTTTTTAGCAACCAGTGGCGTAGCTATGATGAATTTTTAATACAATTTTACAAAAAAAATACTACGCCATTGACTTACGAAAAAAAATTATGATTTTATCTTAATTATCAATCAATTATAAACAAAAAATTTCTCTGATGACTTTTGCTGTAAATTTACCGTTTAGGTGTACTCGTTAATTAAAAAAAAGTCTTTTATGCATAAAATGCATCTTTAAAAATTATGGAAATAAATCAAGTTAGCTTTTCTCGTTGCCAGCAACTGTTTTTTTGTTGTTGTAAACATTATGACACTGACATTAATGATTATTTTTGATTGTGTTAAGTTTGATTTTATTTTCAGTTTTTATTAGGTACATTTTTCAAATATGTATTTTCAAGCTATTTTTTACAAACTGGTGAACAAAAAGCAACAACAATTAAACACAATACATACATACATACTTTACAACAAATGTTGGAAATGACTACCTCTTGCCTCTATGCAGGCTTCTGCTCTTCTTCTCATAGAATCACGAACTCTTTCGAAAATTCCAGGTGTGTTTCGTATAATTTCACATCCGTCAATAATTCTATTTCTTAGTTCTTCTAATGTCACAATTGGTGTCTGATAAACCTATATTTTTAGGTGTCCCCACAAAAAAAAAATCTAGGCTATTTAAGTCAGGTGATCTAGGTGGCCAAAACTGTGGTCCTCCACGGCCTATCCATTTATTTCGGTAGACTCTATTTAAATGCTCACGAGCCAATATGCTAAAGTGGGCTGGAGCACCATCATGCATAAACCAAAGTTGTTGCCGTAACTGAAGAAGAACATCTTCGAGAAGCAAAGGCAAATCATTTTGGAGAAAATTACAATAATTCTGTCCGTTAAGGCGTCCTGGTAAAAAAGATGGTCCAATTAAATGATCGGATACGATACCGATCCAAACGTTTATTGAAAATTGTTCCTGAAAATGTGTCTCTGTAATCGCATGAGGGTTTTCTTGAGCCCAGTAATAATTGTTATGGAAATTGATTATTGCATTTTTGGAGAAATTAGCTTCGTCCGTAAACAAGATGTTCCCACCAAATTGAGGATTTTGTGTTACTTTTTGGAGATACCATCTACAAAATTGCGTACGCGGTTCATAATCTCTAAGAAGCAATGCCTGAATCCTTTGTATGTGAAAAGGATATAACAAAGAATCCCTTAAAATTTCCCATACCGTCTTGTAGCAGATGTTCAATACCATACCAATTTTACGTGTACTTGTGGTCGGATCCTCTTCGACTGCATGTAGGACAGCCTCTTCAACTGCCGGTGTCCTAACTGTACGGGGCCTTCCCTCGGCAGAATTAGCCTTAAAACTCCCAGATTCAGCCAGACGATGCTTATAAATATTCTTCTATCTGGGACAGAACGATTAGGATACCCTTCTTGATACAAACGCCGCGCCTCCATAGCATTACCATTGGCAAGTCCATAAAGGAAATGCATTTGCGTCATTTCCAAATTAGAATAATCTATAATTTTTTAACTAGTACAATTCACGTTTTAAGATCCAAAGGGTATTAAAAACAAACTGTCAAAGTGTCAAGAATAATCACTAATGCAAGTGTCATAATGTTACGAGCAAAGCTAACTTGATTTATTTCCATAATTTTTAAAGATGCATTTTATGCATAAAAGACGTTTTTTTTAATTAACGATTACACCCAAACGGTAAGATTTACGGCAAAAGTCATGAAGGAATTTTTTGTTTATAATTGATTGATAATTAAGATAAAATCATAAAAATAAAACATAAATCGAAAAAAAAATAAAACTTTAACACCCTGTATCTTAAGAACCAAGCATTTTAGGACCCATGTTTATATGAACTTTTCGACTTAAAATCGGTCTAGGAATGTCCCTTTTAAATTATGACATACCTTTAAGTAACACCCTGTATAATTGAAACTTGTACGTCAAACGACAAGTTTTGTTTTCATAATGTAGCGTAATAGGCGAAATATGTGTTTTGTTCGGTTTGACCTATAACATTCAGTTACATACTTGTGAAACCTTGATTTGGAGTTTTCTTTATTGTTATTACAGAGAAGATACACAATATGCTTAGCAGTGTTGATGTTAATAATAATAATAATAATAAATGTCTTTATTCTTGTAAACATATATGTTTGACAAAAAAAGGCGAAGTTTAGCTTTACATAGCTACTCTACTTAACCATTAACTAAGTCTAACATAGAGAAACATGATAAAAAAAGCCAAAGATTAAAATTAAATTAAATCTAACATGCAACAACACTTATAAAATAAAATATTATTAAGCAGGTAAATAATATTTTTAGCTAAACGTGACCGATATTCGTGAGTCATATATCTAAAACAACCAATTATAAGAAATACAACACACATAGCAGGTAGTAACTATTCACTAGATAGAAGAAAGGATTTAATCGATTTCTTGAACTTCAATAGGCTCATATTCTTAAAGTTATCATTTAGCGAGTTATAAGTAGACGGATCGATGTATGAGAAACTATTCTTAAAAAATGCGTGACGAAAACGAGGTATACTAAATCTATGACTGTATTTTAAGGCAACGTTGTGGGCATTACAGTGATATTCAAGTTTATTATAGAAATATTGGGGTGATGTGGAAAGAATTAATCGGTATATAAAAATTGAATAGGCATAGATATGCAATTTATCAACCTTAAGCCATTCTAGCTCAACCATTTTTTCAGAAACATGATCGTACTGTCTTATTCCGCAAAGAAATCTACAACAAGTCTTAATTTTCTGCAATATATTTTTAGTAAGTAAGTCTAAAGAGGCATAATATACCAAATAGCAGTAATCAATGATGGAAAAGACAATACTTTCGCAGAGCTTTTTCCTTAACTTATGGTTAATTATGTGAATATTGCTATATAGTGATCTTAAAATAGCATAGCATCTTTTAGTAACAAAAGAGACATGTTCGCGGAAATTTAGGTTATTATCAACCATAAGCCTAAGATTTCTAGCACTGCTCACATATGGAAGCTTTTCAGAATTTATGTTTAGATTAGTAATGCTCTCTATCATTTCTCGGTACTTTGGATGACAAAAAGTTTAACCTAAGCATTTTTTGGCATTAAGCACAAGGTTATTTCTCTTTGAATATTGATATGTGACACTCCAGAAGTAATGCGCACCAAATCCGACACCATATACCCAATCACGACTTTCTGATACCGGTCGCTCAAATAATTAATAAAAAACTTAATGCAAGTCGGATCAGGGCCATAGTATTCGAGCTTGGCACAAAGCAAATCATGATCCAGAGTGTCGAAAGCCTTCGAAAAATCCAAAAGAATTAAGACTGTAGCTTTGTTTACATCGCGAGACCTCGTCTATTACATTTAATAATACGGACGTTTTACTGTGCCCTTTTCGAAAGCCAGACTGCAGAGGATCTTAGAGGACTAGAGGAGGAGAATATTTTTGGAGGCATATTCATAAAGCTGAATATATACTACTCTTTCTAGTATTTTGGAAATTGTATGAAGTATGCTTCGGGATTATTAATCTTAAGTAAAGGAGTTTAAGATTACATTTTCTATTTAATTTATTAGTCCTAATAAACGAGGCATGCTCTGTACAGTTTTTAGAGTTACTAAAGACTGAAAAGAAATATTGATTTATATCATTAGGTTTTTTTTTTTAAATTGACATGAATTTTATTTTTATTTTAAATTTGAATATCCATACTTTTAAGAGTTTTCCAAAGCTACTTTATATTTTTGTTAGTCTCACAATTTTCCAAAAATGCATTTTGTTCACGTCTTAATAGCTTTACTTATTACATTACGCAGTTATTTGTATGTGTTAAAGTCAATTACATTTTCATATTTTTTTAGAAATTTGTCTCTATCTTTCATAACTGCCTTTATTGTATCAGTTAACCGAGGACAACTCTTTTTTGTAATTCTTGAGGTCCTAAGAGGAGCGTGCTGATTAAATAGTTTTAATATTTGATAGTTTAAATAATTGATTTTTTGATCGATATCAGGCATATAGAATACCTGATCCCAACACACTCTTCCCAGATCCTCAGAAAAAAGATCACCATTAAACTTCCCAAAATCGCTATAAGTTACCACCTTGGGCGGATGCTTTTGCAGCCCGTAGGCAAACGTGGTGTAGATAGTCATATGATCCGATATTAGGTCAGCTAAAAGTATTCCAGAACAAGTTACATAATCAAAGTTATTTGTGTAGATCACGTCTATAATTTTTTCTGTGTTAGCAGTGATTCTTGTGAATTTATCAATAGTTTGTCTAAAATCGTAAGATATAAAACAGTCATAAAAAATAGTTGTTAGGTACATTGTGGTCAATATTGCTATTGCCAAGAAAAATTACTGGACCATATACAGTAGTTACATATGACAATAGACTATCCCAGTATTCCACGCAAGTTTCCCGAAAGTACCCTATAATAACAACCACAACAAAGTTTTAGCCTACCCACTTGTAATTCCAGAAAAATCAATTCGGCCTCCTTGATTCTGGGATAATCGCTAAGGTGAAGGTAGTTTCCCCTGTAAATCCATACGAACCTATACAACCACACCATCACCCCTTCCCTCACGATCCCGCCTATAAAATTTATAATTGGGTAAAGACATTTTTGCAGTGGGAATATTTCCATTTAGCCAAGTTTCCGTCACTGAAAAAATATCGAATTCATTTCCGCTAACCATATTTCGTAATTCATTGAAGTCCGTCGAAAGAGAACCCACATTTAAGTGATCAACTTTTAATTGATGCATTTTAAGACTACCTAACAATCACCGGAGTAATGTTAGCAACGGAATACCAGCAACGGCGGTTGCCGGGTGGTCACGAGTCGCGCGCGATGTCGAAGCGGCGCTTATGAAAATTGATAGTTTATTTAACACATGCAAAACTTTAGATGCATTAAAACTTCCATTAGATGCATTTTCTCAACGCAAAAAATTCCTCTTTACTTATTTTATTATGTCGGCACAATTAAAAAAATTATGAAAAATGTTATCGGAAAAAAAATATTTTAAACTCGATATAAGTCGTTTAAAAAGCAAAAAAAACACCGTTGGTATGGTAGCAATTTGAGGACTTTTTTAGGGATGACAACTCAATATCTCTGCTAACTTACTGGATATACCATTTGAGAAAGTCAACCAATTTTAAAAAACTACTTTTTCTAAACTAATTTTTTTACTATGATAAAAGAAGAGTCCAAATTCGGTATATTCGACATTTGAAGGGTAAAAAAATACCGTTGCTACTGGTAAAAAATTAAGATTTTTTTAAGAATGATAATACGGTATCTGTAGATACTTACTATGTATGTCTTTTCAAAAAGCCGACGTATTTTAAAAAACTAGAATTTTTTTAGTTTGATAAAAAAATAGACCAAATTCGGTATATTCGACATTTGAAGGGTAAAAAAACACCGTTGCTAGGGGTAAAAAATTAAGATTTTTTTATGAATGATAGTACGGTATCTGTAGATACTTACTATGTATGTCTTTTAAAAAAGCCGACGTATTTTAAAAAACTAGAATTTTTTTAGTTTGATAAAAGAATAGACCAAATTCGGTATTTTCGACATTTGAAGGATAAAAAAACACCGTTGCTACGGGTAAAAAATTAAGATTTTTTTAAGAATGATAAAAAAGTATCTATAGATACTTACTATGTATGTCTTTTAAAAAAGCCGACGTATTTTAAAAAACTAGAATTTTTTTAGTTTGATAAAAAAATAGACCAAATTCGGTATATTCGACATTTGAAGGGTAAAAAAACACCGTTGCTAGGGGTAAAAAATTAAGATTTTTTAAGAATGATAATACGGTATCTGTAGATACTTACTATGTATGTCTTTTCGAAAAGCCGACGTATTTTAAAAAACTAGAATTTTTTTAGATTGATAAAAAAATAGACCAAATTCGGTATATTCGACATTTGAAGGGTAAAAAAACACCGTTGCTACGGGTAAAAAATTAAGATTTTTTTTATGAATGATAATACGGTATCTGTAGATACTTACTATGTATGTCTTTTCAAAAAGCCGACGTATTTTAAAAAACTAGAATTTTTTTAGTTTGATAAAAAAATAGACCAAATTCGGTATATTCGACATTTGAAGGGTAAAAAAACACCGTTGCTACGGGTAAAAAATTAAGATTTTTTTAAGACTGATAATACGGTATCTGTAGATACTTACTATGTATGTCTTTTCAAAAAGCCGACGTATTTTAAAAAACTAGAATTTTTTTAGTTTGATAAAAAAATAGACCAAATTCGGTATATTCGACATTTGAAGGGTAAAAAAACACCGTTGCTAGGGGTAAAAAATTAAGATTTTTTTAAGACTGATAATACGGTATCTGTAGATACTTACTATGTATGTCTTTTCAAAAAGCCGACGTATTTTAAAAAACTAGAATTTTTTTAGTTTGATAAAAAAATAGACCAAATTCGGTATATTCGACATTTGAAGGGTAAAAAAACACCGTTGCTAGGGGTAAAAAATTAAGATTTTTTAAGAATGATAATACGGTATCTGTAGATATTTACTATGTATGTCTTTTCGAAAAGCCGACGTATTTTAAAAAACTAGAATTTTTTTAGATTGATAAAAAAATAGACCAAATTCGGTATATTCGACATTTGAAGGGTAAAAAAACACCGTTGCTACGGGTAAAAAATTAAGATTTTTTTAAGACTGATAATACGGTATCTGTAGATACTTACTATGTATGTCTTTTCAAAAAGCCGACGTATTTTAAAAAACTAGAATTTTTTTAGTTTGATAAAAAAATAGACCAAATTCGGTATATTCGACATTTGAAGGGTAAAAAAACACCGTTGCTAGGGGTAAAAAATTAAGATTTTTTAAGAATGATAATACGGTATTTGTAGATACTTACTATGTATGTCTTTTCGAAAAGCCGACGTATTTTAAAAAACTAGAATTTTTTTAGTTTGATAAAAAAATAGACCAAATTCGGTATATTCGACATTTGAAGGGTAAAAAAACACCGTTGCTACGGGTAAAAAATTAAGATTTTTTTTATGAATGATAATACGGTATCTGTAGATACTTACTATGTATGTCTTTTCAAAAAGCCGACGTATTTTAAAAAACTAGAATTTTTTTAGTTTGATAAAAAAATAGACCAAATTCGGTATATTCGACATTTGAAGGGTAAAAAAACACCGTTGCTACGGGTAAAAAATTAAGATTTTTTTAAGACTGATAATACGGTATCTGTAGATACTTACTATGTATGTCTTTTCAAAAAGCCGACGTATTTTAAAAAACTAGAATTTTTTTAAGTTTGATAAAAAAATAGACCAAATTCGGTATATTCGACATTTGAAGGGTAAAAAAACACCGTTGCTACGGGTAAAAAATTAAGATTTTTTTATAAATGATAATACGGTATCTGTAGATACTTACTATGTATGTTTTTTTAAAAAAACCGACGTATTTTAAAAAACTAGAATTTTTTTAGTTTGATAAAAAAATAGACCAAATTCGGTATATTCGACATTTGAAGGGTAAAAAAACACCGTTGCTACGGGTAAAAAATTAAGATTTTTTTAAGAATGATAATACGGTATCTGTAGATACTTACTATGTATGTCTTTTCAAAAAGCCGACGTATTTTAAAAAACTAGAATTTTTTTAGTTTGATAAAAAAATAGACCAAATTCGGTATATTCGACATTTGAAGGGTAAAAAAACACCGTTGCTACGGGTTAAAAATTAAGATTTTTTTAAGAATGATAATACGGTATCTGTAGATACTTACTATGTATGTCTTTTCAAAAAGCCGACGTATTTTAAAAAACTAGAATTTTTTTAGTTTGATAAAAAAATAGACCAAATTCGGTATATTCGACATTTGAAGGGTAAAAAAACACCGTTGCTACGGGTTAAAAATTAAGATTTTTTTAAGAATGATAATACGGTATCTGTAGATACTTACTATGTATGTCTTTTCAAAAAGCCGACGTATTTTAAAAAACTAGAATTTTTTTAGTTTGATAAAAAAATAGACCAAATTCGGTATATTCGACATTTGAAGGGTAAAAAAACACCGTTGCTACGGGTAAAAAATTAATATTTTTTTAAGAATGATAATACGGTATCTGTAGATACTTACTATGTATGTCTTTTCAAAAAGCCGACGTATTTTAAAAAACTAGAATTTTTTTAGTTTGATAAAAAAATAGACCAAATTCGGTATATTCGACATTTGAAGGGTAAAAAAACACCGTTGCTACGGGTAAAAAATTAATATTTTTTTAAGAATGATAATACGGTATCTGTAGATACTTACTATGTATGTCTTTTCAAAAAGCCGACGTATTTTAAAAAACTAGAATTTTTTTAGTTTGATAAAAAAATAGACCAAATTCGGTATATTCGACATTTGAAGGGTAAAAAAACACCGTTGCTACGGGTAAAAAATTAAGATTTTTTTTAAGAATGATAATACGGTATCTGTAGATTCTTACTATGTATGTCTTTTCAAAAAGCCGATGTATTTTAAAAAACTAGAATTTTTTTAGTTTGATAAAAAAATAGACCAAATTCGGTATATTTGACATTTGAAGGGTAAAAAAACACCGTTGCTAGGGGTAAAAAATTAAGATTTTTTTATAAATGATAATGCGGTATCTGTAGATACTTACTTTGTATGTCTTTTCAAAAAGCCGACGTATTTTAAAAAACTAGAATTTTTTTAGTTTGATAAAAAAATAGACCAAATTCGGTATATTCGACATTTGAAGGGTAAAAAAACACCGTTGCTAGGGGTAAAAAATTAAGATTTTTTTATGAATGATAATACGGTATCTGTAGATACTTACTATGTGTGTCTTTTCAAAAAGCCGACGTATTTTAAAAAACTAGATTTTTTTTAGTTTGATAAAAGAATAGACCAAATTCGGTATTTTCGACAATTGGAGGGTAAAATAACATCGTTGCGTATAGGATTAATATTTTTAGGAATTCCAATTCAACATGTATAGTTATTTGAGTACTCTATAAGCTGTTTAAGAGGGTAAAGGAACACTTTTGCTGTGAGTGAAAATTAGGTTTTTTTAGGGCTGATAATTTAATATCAGCCCTAAAAAATACAAAATACCTTTTGTATGTCATAAAAGCCAACACAGCATATTTTGAAAAACTAGAATTAATTTCTACTGATGAATGAACGAACTAATTTTGCTAGATTTAGCACGTAAAGGTATAAAACACCTTTGCTCCAGGTATAATTTTCTGAATATAAAATTAAATTTTCTGTTTTAAGTTCTTTTTTAAATCTTCCTTAAGTGTGTACGCAGTGGAAATTTTGTTGTCTAGAATTTTAATTTGGCCACATTGTTTTTTTGTGATTGAGACGCTTATGCCAAACACGCGGATCGTTCAGATCCTGCAATTGCGTAATGTTTAAGGTAAGGCAATGCGTTTGTTGTTACACTAAAGGATGCCGACGCGTGTGTTCATTGGGTTTATTCTATAACGAACGCTTTATTATAACTTTTGTTTTTAATTTACGTAAATTTGTTTTATTTTCCTTTGTTTTACTATTTACTCTACTATTTTTTAGTTACTAATTATTAATTTAACATATTTTTATTTATTTTAATTTCTATTTGCTTCTCTTACAAATTCTTTTAATGAATTACACATGTCAGATACGTTTGGGAGTTTATTTAATAAAAAGAAAATGTTTTTAATATCTTATTACCTAGTGGTTCAATTAATGCCAATTAAGGCCAAATTCGTACAAAAAAAAGGAAATTTGTATATAATAAGTGTAATAATTGTAGAGGTTCTTTTGAGATCACAATAACACAATTTAAAGCTAAATAATGATTTTAGAATTAATATTGTTAAATTTATAGAGCGTCAGTACGCATATTACTTAAAAGAAAGATCTAAAAAAAGTTATAATGCTTATTTGTTTTTTGTAAAGTCGTATCGCATCAAAAAATACACATAGAACATACATATATGGTTATTGTGGCCATTATTATTGTGAAACTTTTAAACTTGTTTGTCATTTAAGAAATTACAAAGAAGAATGCTCGAATTATATTTCTAATGTGTTTAGTTCTAATTTTAATTTTAAACATGCTGATTATTTGACTGGGCAAGTAAGGAACTAAAAGAACTTTATTAGCGACTCATTTTAGGGATATATATGACTTCTTTATAAATAAAAATAAAAAATATTTTAAAACCTAATAATATTTTCAATTTGACAAGAAATTTGCAGGCAAATAAAAGTGATGGGGTCTATAAAAATATTACGGCGGAATTTTTATCACAACTTGATCGCAAATCTGATAATCGCTTTGATATTTTATGGGTACCATCATCTGGAGTATATTCAGTTTACTGGCAAACATCTTACTGTATATATTTTCAGCAAAAAACAAAATGACTTCTTAATATCCTCTATTCGGAAATCCAACCAGAAAGATCATTTTACATTTAGATGCCACTGGTAGTATTGTCCAACATCATGTTTCAGATAGCAAAGCGATTTTTTTTGAAAACAGAATTTTGTATTATATGGTAGGAGTAAGAGTAGGGTTCGCTAAAGAGGGAAATGAATGCGTATCTCCAGTTTTTAAAATGATTTATTTAGCGAGATTATGTAACAATTCAAACTGGCTCAATAAATTTACATTTTTTTTTGATAAATATAGCGGAAAATGGCCAATTTTTTATACGGTTTTAACTGATTTTTCTTTAGCAGAAATTCATGCAGTATTTTTATTATTTAACAAAATAAGTTTATTCCAATATATTTATGATTTTTGGTTTAATTATAGGGTCAGAGTAAGAATATCAAATTTAGAATCTAATAATATTACAAAATACCCAAACCAATGCACGAAATCTTTAATATTTGCAACATTAAAAGCAGCCGCAACAGTTTTCCCTAACAAAACTTAAATATTATACTAAAATGTTTATTAAATATAATTAAGAAAATTTTCATAATGTGCACAACAAATCTGAATAGGAGTAACTGGACTATTGACATGTTTATTATACAGGGTGTCTCACGACGAATAGACGCGATCGATGTCTCGGAGACTAATTTTTCAAAAATTTTGAAAATTTGGCAACATCGCATAGTCGATGAGGGCCACACAACGAAAATATTTTGACAGTTGTGACGTTTCCGGTTATACCGGAAGTAGGTGTCAACTTCGTTATTTTTAATGGAATACCCTGTAAATTTTTGCATTTTTGGCTTCTACGTGAAATTCTAGGTATATTTTGTGTATAATGTCCTATACCCAAGTGTAACCGTTTTTGAGATATTTTTAATTTCATGTGAAAAACTATGTTTATAAGCCCTAACATAATTACCGATTACTCCCTTTTAGTAGTCTTCATTTATTGGTTAGTTTCGGTTTTATTTTAAAGCAAGAACCACTTTAAAAGACTATTTTAATATTTGGCTTAAAAAAAGGTATAGGGGGGTCAAAAACTAGCATTAAAAATTGAAATGAATAAATCATTAAAAGTCAACTTTTTTAAATGAAAACCCCTTATTTTTATAATTTTTTCATAAAAATAATTAAAAATAAGGTTAACTTTATATAAGGTTATCTAGTCCAAAAATTGATAGTTTTTGAAGTATTGGCAGTTTAAATTTGGCCTAATGTTAAAAGCCGTATAATAGTAGTACACGGCTTAAGGATTGTTGATTCGTTGACCATGACGGTTGTCATAGTAACCGCTACAAGCAACAGTAAGATAATGAATTATAACAGAAATGTACACGTTTTAATTACTTATACATTTAATGCATAATTATAATCCATTGTCTTACTGCCGCTTCCAGCGGTTACTATGACAACCGTCATGATCAACTAATCAACAATCCTTGAGCCGTGTATCTATACGGCTTTTAACATCAGGCCAAATTAGGCCTTCATCGACTGTGCCCTGTTGCCAAATTTTCAAAATTTTTGAATAATTAGTTTCCGAAATATTGATCGCGTCTATTCATCGTGAGACACCTTGTATAATAAACATGTCAATAGTCCAGTTACTCCTATTCAGATTTGTTGTGCACATTATGAAAATTTTCTTAATTATATTTAATGAACATTTAAGTATAATATTTAAGTTTTGTTAGGGAAAACTGTTGCGGCTGCTTTTAATGTTGCAAATATTAAAGATTTCGTGCATTGGTTTGGGTATTTTGTAATATTATTAGATTCTAAATTTGATATTCTTACTCTTACCTTTGCTGAACAAAAGCTGTTGGAATTTATTTTTTTTAATGGAAGCACCTATTGTTTTAAAATACTGATTTGGAAAAAAATTTAACAGAATCACAAGAAACAAAGCAAACAAAAAACTAAAAATTTTTTTAAAAATCCTTATTTTATTTTATATTTTTTTAAATATTTTATTTTAATCCGAGAAATAGTTAATTTACAAATGTGCAATGGCGGTGTTAGTAAATTAAATAATTTTTTTAATCCGACATTGTTATCGTATATTATTTAACATTACTTTTCTTACCTACCTCTTTGGTTATCTGTTCCTACTAGAGGTCGTTCCAGCAATGCAAGAGGAAAAAATTATTTCAACTATATAAAAAATTATCTCTTGCATAAAGAACTTCGAAAAAAACCCGTAGTGGATTCTGTAGAAACGTTAGAGAATATGTATTGTCCTGCCATAAGACTATAATGTTAGAAATAAATACAAAATCTTGCGCTGTAAATAAATGAACAATTGAAATACCGGATGAAAAATGGTGCAAGTGAGTTCGGAGAAAAGATTTATACTATAAGGTATCAGGAAGTAGAAAAATACTAAGCCTTAAACAGTTCTCAAATACACACATGAATTCTTCAATTGTCGAAAATACCAATTTGGTCTATTCTTTTATCATACTAAAAAAATTCTAGGTTTTTAAAATACGTCGGCTTTTTGAAAAGACATAGAAGGTAAGTATCTACAGATACCGTATTATCATTCATAAAGAAATCTTAATTTTTTACCCCTAGCAACGGTGTTTTTTTACCCTTCAAATGTCGAATATACCGAATTTGGTCTATTTTTTTATCAAACTAAAAAAATTCTAGTTTTTTAAAATACGTCGGCTTTTTAAAAAGACATACATAGTAAGTATCTACAGATACCGTATTATCATTCTTAAAAAAATCTTAATTTTTTACCCCTAGCAACGGTGTTTTTTTACCCTTCAAATGTCAAATATACCGAATTTGGTCTATTTTTTTATCAAACTAAAAAAATTCTAGTTTTTTAAAATACGTCGGCTTTTTGAAAAGACATACATAGTAAGTATCTACAGATACCGTATTATCATTCTTAAAAAAATCTTAATTTTTTACCCCTAGCAACGGTGTTTTTTTACCCTTCAAATGTCGAATATACCGAATTTGGTCTATTTTTTTATCAAACCTAAAAAAATTCTAGTTTTTTAAAATACGTCGGCTTTTTGAAAAGACATACATAGTAAGTATCTACAGATACCGTATTATCATTCATAAAGAAATCTTAATTTTTTACCCCTAGCAACGGTGTTTTTTTACCCTTCAAATGTCGAATATACCGAATTTGGTCTATTTTTTTATCAAACTAAAAAAATTCTAGTTTTTTAAAATACGTCGGCTTTTTAAAAAGACATACATAGTAAGTATCTACAGATACCGTATTATCATTCTTAAAAAAATCTTAATTTTTTACCCCTAGCAACGGTGTTTTTTTACCCTTCAAATGTCAAATATACCGAATTTGGTCTATTTTTTTATCAAACTAAAAAAATTCTAGTTTTTTAAAATACGTCGGCTTTTTGAAAAGACATACATAGTAAGTATCTACAGATACCGTATTATCATTCATAAAGAAATCTTAATTTTTTACCCCTAGCAACGGTGTTTTTTTACCCTTCAAATGTCGAATATACCGAATTTGGTCTATTTTTTTATCAAACTAAAAAAATTCTAGTTTTTTAAAATACGTCGGCTTTTTGAAAAGACATACATAGTAAGTATCTACAGATACCGTATTATCATTTATAAAGAAATCTTAATTTTTTACCCCTAGCAACGGTGTTTTTTTACCCTTCAAATGTCAAATATACCGAATTTGGTCTATTTTTTTATCAAACTAAAAAAATTCTAGTTTTTTAAAATACGTCGGCTTTTTGAAAAGACATACATAGTAAGTATCTACAGATACCGTATTATCATTTATAAAGAAATCTTAATTTTTACCCCTAGCAACTGTGTTTTTTTACCCTTCAAATGTCGAATATACCGAATTTGGTCTATTTTTTTATCAAACTAAAAAAATTCTAGTTTTTTAAAATACGTCGGCTTTTTGAAAAGACATACATAGTAAGTATCTACAGATACCGTATTATCATTTATAAAGAAATCTTAATTTTTACCCCTAGCAACTGTGTTTTTTTACCCTTCAAATGTCGAATATACCGAATTTGGTCTATTTTTTTATCAAACTAAAAAAATTCTAGTTTTTTAAAATACGTCGGCTTTTTGAAAAGACATACATAGTAAGTATCTACAGATACCGTATTATCATTCATAAAGAAATCTTAATTTTTTACCCCTAGCAACGGTGTTTTTTTACCCTTCAAATGTCGAATATACCGAATTTGGTCTATTTTTTTATCAAACTAAAAAAATTCTAGTTTTTTAAAATACGTCGGCTTTTTGAAAAGACATACATAGTAAGTATCTACAGATACCGTATTATCATTTATAAAGAAATCTTAATTTTTACCCCTAGCAACTGTGTTTTTTTACCCTTCAAATGTCGAATATACCGAATTTGGTCTATTTTTTTATCAAACTAAAAAAATTCTAGTTTTTTAAAATACGTCGGCTTTTTGAAAAGACATACATAGTAAGTATCTACAGATACCGTATTATCATTCTCAAAAAAATATTAATTTTTTACCCGTAGCAACGGTGTTTTTTTACCCTTCAAATGTCGAATATACCGAATTTGGTCTATTCTTTTATCAAACTAAAAAAATTCTAGTTTTTTAAAATACGTCGGCTTTTTGAAAAGACATACATAGTAAGTATCTACAGATACCGTATTATCATTCTTAAAAAAATCCTAATTTTTTACCAGTAGCAACGGTGTTTTTTTACCCTTCAAATGTCGAATTTACCGAATTTGGTCTATTCTGTTATCAAACTAAAAAAATTCTAGTTTTTTAAAATACGTCGGCTTTTTGAAAAGACATACATAGTAAGTATCTACAGATACCGTATTATCATTTATAAAGAAATCTTAATTTTTACCCCTAGCAACTGTGTTTTTTTACCCTTCAAATGTCGAATATACCGAATTTGGTCTATTTTTTTATCAAACTAAAAAAATTCTAGTTTTTTAAAATACGTCGGCTTTTCGAAAAGACATACATAGTAAGTATCTACAGATACCGTGTTATCATTCATAAAAAAATCTTAATTTTTTACCCCTAGCAACGGTGTTTTTTTACCCTTCAAATGTCGAATATACCGAATTTGGTCTATTTTTTTATCAAACTAAAAAAATTCTAGTTTTTTAAAATACGTCGGCTTTTTGAAAAGACATACATAGTAAGTATCTACAGATACCGTATTATCATTCATAAAGAAATCTTAATTTTTTACCCCTAGCAACGGTGTTTTTTTACCCTTCAAATGTCGAATATACCGAATTTGGTCTATTTTTTTATCAAACTAAAAAAATTCTAGTTTTTTAAAATACGTCGGCTTTTTGAAAAGACATACATAGTAAGTATCTACAGATACCGTATTATCATTTATAAAGAAATCTTAATTTTTTACCCCTAGCAACGGTGTTTTTTTACCCTTCAAATGTCAAATATACCGAATTTGGTCTATTTTTTTATCAAACTAAAAAAATTCTAGTTTTTTAAAATACGTCGGCTTTTTGAAAAGACATACATAGTAAGTATCTACAGATTCCGTATTATCATTTATAAAGAAATCTTAATTTTTACCCCTAGCAACTGTGTTTTTTTACCCTTCAAATGTCGAATATACCGAATTTGGTCTATTTTTTTATCAAACTAAAAAAATTCTAGTTTTTTAAAATACGTCGGCTTTTTGAAAAGACATACATAGTAAGTATCTACAGATACCGTATTATCATTTATAAAGAAATCTTAATTTTTACCCCTAGCAACTGTGTTTTTTTACCCTTCAAATGTCGAATATACCGAATTTGGTCTATTTTTTTATCAAACTAAAAAAATTCTAGTTTTTTAAAATACGTCGGCTTTTTGAAAAGACATACATAGTAAGTATCTACAGATACCGTATTATCATTCATAAAGAAATCTTAATTTTTTACCCCTAGCAACGGTGTTTTTTTACCCTTCAAATGTCGAATATACCGAATTTGGTCTATTTTTTTATCAAACTAAAAAAATTCTAGTTTTTTAAAATACGTCGGCTTTTTGAAAAGACATACATAGTAAGTATCTACAGATACCGTATTATCATTTATAAAGAAATCTTAATTTTTACCCCTAGCAACTGTGTTTTTTTACCCTTCAAATGTCGAATATACCGAATTTGGTCTATTTTTTTATCAAACTAAAAAAATTCTAGTTTTTTAAAATACGTCGGCTTTTTGAAAAGACATACATAGTAAGTATCTACAGATACCGTATTATCATTCTCAAAAAAATATTAATTTTTTACCCGTAGCAACGGTGTTTTTTTACCCTTCAAATGTCGAATATACCGAATTTGGTCTATTCTTTTATCAAACTAAAAAAATTCTAGTTTTTTAAAATACGTCGGCTTTTTGAAAAGACATACATAGTAAGTATCTACAGATACCGTATTATCATTCTTAAAAAAATCCTAATTTTTTACCAGTAGCAACGGTGTTTTTTTACCCTTCAAATGTCGAATTTACCGAATTTGGTCTATTCTGTTATCAAACTAAAAAAATTCTAGTTTTTTAAAATACGTCGGCTTTTTGAAAAGACATACATAGTAAGTATCTACAGATACCGTATTATCATTTATAAAGAAATCTTAATTTTTACCCCTAGCAACTGTGTTTTTTTACCCTTCAAATGTCGAATATACCGAATTTGGTCTATTTTTTTATCAAACTAAAAAAATTCTAGTTTTTTAAAATACGTCGGCTTTTCGAAAAGACATACATAGTAAGTATCTACAGATACCGTGTTATCATTCATAAAAAAATCTTAATTTTTTACCCCTAGCAACGGTGTTTTTTTACCCTTCAAATGTCGAATATACCGAATTTGGTCTATTTTTTTATCAAACTAAAAAAATTCTAGTTTTTTAAAATACGTCGGCTTTTTGAAAAGACATACATAGTAAGTATCTACAGATACCGTATTATCATTCTTAAAAAAATCTTAATTTTTTACCCCTAGCAACGGTGTTTTTTTACCCTTCAAATGTCGAATATACCGAATTTGGTCTATTTTTTTATCAAACTAAAAAAATTCTAGTTTTTTAAAATACGTCGGCTTTTTAAAAAGACATACATAGTAAGTATCTACAGATACCGTATTATCATTCTTAAAAAAATCTTAATTTTTTACCCCTAGCAACGGTGTTTTTTTACCCTTCAAATGTCAAATATACCGAATTTGGTCTATTTTTTTATCAAACTAAAAAAATTCTAGTTTTTTAAAATACGTCGGCTTTTTGAAAAGACATACATAGTAAGTATCTACAGATACCGTGTTATCATTCATAAAAAAATCTTAATTTTTTACCCCTAGCAACGGTGTTTTTTTACCCTTCAAATGTCAAATATACCGAATTTGGTCTATTTTTTTATCAAACTAAAAAAATTCTAGTTTTTTAAAATACGTCGGCTTTTTGAAAAGACATACATAGTAAGTATCTACAGATACCGTATTATCATTTATAAAGAAATCTTAATTTTTACCCCTAGCAACTGTGTTTTTTTACCCTTCAAATGTCGAATATACCGAATTTGGTCTATTTTTTTATCAAACTAAAAAAATTCTAGTTTTTTAAAATACGTCGGCTTTTTGAAAAGACATACATAGTAAGTATCTACAGATACCGTATTATCATTCATAAAGAAATCTTAATTTTTTACCCCTAGCAACGGTGTTTTTTTACCCTTCAAATGTCGAATATACCGAATTTGGTCTATTTTTTTATCAAACTAAAAAAATTCTAGTTTTTTAAAATACGTCGGCTTTTTGAAAAGACATACATAGTAAGTATCTACAGATACCGTATTATCATTTATAAAGAAATCTTAATTTTTTACCCCTAGCAACGGTGTTTTTTTACCCTTCAAATGTCAAATATACCGAATTTGGTCTATTTTTTTATCAAACTAAAAAAATTCTAGTTTTTTAAAATACGTCGGCTTTTTGAAAAGACATACATAGTAAGTATCTACAGATACCGTATTATCATTTATAAAGAAATCTTAATTTTTACCCCTAGCAACTGTGTTTTTTTACCCTTCAAATGTCGAATATACCGAATTTGGTCTATTTTTTTATCAAACTAAAAAAATTTTAGTTTCTTAAAATACGTCGGCTTTTTGAAAAGACATACATAGTAAGTATCTACAGATACCGTATTATCATTCATAAAGAAATCTTAATTTTTTACCCCTAGCAACGGTGTTTTTTTACCCTTCAAATGTCGAATATACCGAATTTGGTCTATTTTTTTATCAAACTAAAAAAATTCTAGTTTTTTAAAATACGTCGGCTTTTTGAAAAGACATACATAGTAAGTATCTACAGATACCGTATTATCATTTATAAAGAAATCTTAATTTTTACCCCTAGCAACTGTGTTTTTTTACCCTTCAAATGTCGAATATACCGAATTTGGTCTATTTTTTTATCAAACTAAAAAAATTCTAGTTTTTTAAAATACGTCGGCTTTTTGAAAAGACATACATAGTAAGTATCTACAGATACCGTATTATCATTCTCAAAAAAATATTAATTTTTTACCCGTAGCAACGGTGTTTTTTTACCCTTCAAATGTCGAATATACCGAATTTGGTCTATTCTTTTATCAAACTAAAAAAATTCTAGTTTTTTAAAATACGTCGGCTTTTTGAAAAGACATACATAGTAAGTATCTACAGATACCGTATTATCATTCTTAAAAAAATCCTAATTTTTTACCAGTAGCAACGGTGTTTTTTTACCCTTCAAATGTCGAATTTACCGAATTTGGTCTATTCTGTTATCAAACTAAAAAAATTCTAGTTTTTTAAAATACGTCGGCTTTTCGAAAAGACATACATAGTAAGTATCTACAGATACCGTGTTATCATTCATAAAAAAATCTTAATTTTTTACCCCTAGCAACGGTGTTTTTTTACCCTTCAAATGTCAAATATACCGAATTTGGTCTATTTTTTTATCAAACTAAAAAAATTCTAGTTTTTTAAAATACGTCGGCTTTTTGAAAAGACATACATAGTAAGTATCTACAGATACCGTGTTATCATTCATAAAAAAATCTTAATTTTTTACCCCTAGCAACGGTGTTTTTTTACCCTTCAAATGTCGAATATACCGAATTTGGTCTATTTTTTTATCAAACTAAAAAAATTCTAGTTTTTTAAAATACGTCGGCTTTTTAAAAAGACATACATAGTAAGTATCTACAGATACCGTATTATCATTCTTAAAAAAATCTTAATTTTTTACCCCTAGCAACGGTGTTTTTTTACCCTTCAAATGTCGAATATACCGAATTTGGTCTATTTTTTTATCAAACCTAAAAAAATTCTAGTTTTTTAAAATACGTCGGCTTTTTAAAAAGACATACATAGTAAGTATCTACAGATACCGTATTATCATTCATAAAGAAATCTTAATTTTTTACCCCTAGCAACGGTGTTTTTTTACCCTTCAAATGTCGAATATACCGAATTTGGTCTATTTTTTTATCAAACTAAAAAAATTCTAGTTTTTTAAAATACGTCGGCTTTTTGAAAAGATATACATAGTAAGTATCTACAGATACCGTATTATCATTCTCAAAAAAATATTAATTTTTTACCCGTAGCAACGGTGTTTTTTTACCCTTCAAATGTCAAATATACCGAATTTGGTCTATTTTTTTATCAAACTAAAAAAATTCTAGTTTTTTAAAATACGTCGGCTTTTTGAAAAGATATACATAGTAAGTATCTACAGATACCGTATTATCATTCTCAAAAAAATATTAATTTTTTACCCGTAGCAACGGTGTTTTTTTACCCTTCAAATGTCGAATATACCGAATTTGGTCTATTCTTTTATCAAACTAAAAAAATTCTAGTTTTTTAAAATACGTCGGCTTTTCGAAAAGACATACATAGTAAGTATCTATAGATACCGTGTTATCATTCATAAAAAAATCTTAATTTTTTACCCCTAGCAACGGTGTTTTTTTACCCTTCAAATGTCGAATATACCGAATTTGGTCTATTTTTTTATCAAACTAAAAAAAATCTAGTTTTTTAAAATACGTCGGCTTTTTGAAAAGACATACATAGTAAGTATCTACAGATACCGTATTATCATTTATAAAGAAATCTTAATTTTTTACCCCTAGCAACGGTGTTTTTTTACCCTTCAAATGTCAAATATACCGAATTTGGTCTATTTTTTTATCAAACTAAAAAAATTCTAGTTTTTTAAAATACGTCGGCTTTTTGAAAAGACATACATAGTAAGTATCTACAGATACCGTGTTATCATTCATAAAAAAATCTTAATTTTTTACCCCTAGCAACGGTGTTTTTTTACCCTTCAAATGTCGAATATACCGAATTTGGTCTATTTTTTTATCAAATCAAAAAAATTCTAGTTTTTTAAAATACGTCGGCTTTTTGAAAAGACATACATAGTAGGTATCTACAGATACCGTATTATCATTCATAAAAAAAATCTTAATTTTTTACCCGTAGCAACGGTGTTTTTTTACCCTTCAAATGTCGAATATACCGAATTTGGTCTATTCTTTTATCAAACTAAATAAATTCTAGTTTTTTAAAATACGTCGGCTTTTTCAAAAGACATACATAGTGAGTATTTATACATACTGTATTATCATTCTTAAAAAAATCATATTTTTTTACCCCTAGCACCGGTGTTTTTTTACCCTTCAAATTTCGAATATACCGAATTTGGACTTTTCTTTTATCATAGTAAAATTATTATAGTTTTTTAAAATACGTCGGCTTTTTTAAAAGGCATCTATAGTAAGTATATACAGACATAATCCCTTAAAAAATCATATTTTTACAGCCCTAGCAACGGTGTTTTTTTACCTAAAATTATAGTTTTTTTAAATTGTTTGACTTTTTCAAACGGTATATCCAGTAAGTTAGTAGAGATATTGAGTTCTCATCCCTAAAAAAATCCTCAAATTGCGACCATAACAACGGTGTTTTTTTTGCTTTTTAAACGACTTAAATCGAGTTTAAAATAATTTTTTTCCGATAAAATTTTTCATAATTTCTTTAATTGTGCCGACATAACAAAATTAGTAAAGAGGATTTTTTGCGTTGAGAAAATGCATCTAATGGAAATTATAATGCATCTAAAGTTTTGCATGTGTTGAATAAACTATTAATTTTCATAAGCGCCGCTTCGACATCGCGCGCGACTCGTGACCGCCCGGCAACCGCCGTTGCTGGTATTCCGTTGCTAACATTACTCCGGTCTAACAATCCTTTCTTGTTTTTACAAAATGAATTTAGATTAAAACTTTTCATATTTTATAATAATTACGAAAAATAGAGAACCAAAACGTTTAAAAAGTCTAATAAAAACTAAGTCTTATGCACTAAATAACTTAAGTACACTATACATTAAAATCACAATAGGAAAGTTCGTAGGAAAAAATTTTCAAATAGTTTATTTCTTTCCCTTCTCAACACCAGTTCCCGAACTTAAAGATGAATTCTTTCTTGCGGCGACAGTTCTGGTAACAATGTTGGAGGCTTTGGGAGTATTATTAATTTGTTGGTATGTTTTTCCAGAATTTACCTCAGGTCAAGGTTTAGGAGGAAGATAATGGGTAGTTTTTTGTTTGTCAGACTTGGTTCGAGGTTCCGGAGTTGCGGGAGCACTATTAATGAGGGAGCAGCTTGATAAAAGGATTCTCCCGAGCAATATAGGACTAATTTGTTGCAACAAGACACCATCTACTATGTTTTAAAATTAGTCAACAGCCGAGACTATCTAGCACATAACATAAAACTGTTCTTACTTGGCTCTTCGTGACTATAAAAACAGACGTGCTAATATCGCAAGTGATTCTTTTGGCACCGTATAGGACTAAAAAGGAAAATAAACTATTCCTTATTAAAATTATCAAAAGATGTAATAGAAAATAACTAAGAAATATTGAAATTAAAGGAAGAAAGTTCGTACGGAGAATTAAATGATAAAAAGATAAGTTTGTCGGGATGCTTCGTAAGTCAAGTAGAAGGAAAAACAGAGGTGGTACGCATGTTACCTAACACGTGCCAATGCATGTTGGGTAATAGAATTAATTACACAAATTGGCTGTTTGCTCCTGTGCGTCATCTCTAATGTATTTTTTTTTTGTATTTTCCTTTCGTTTTCTGGTGTACCCTTTGAACTGGAGTCCCGAAAGGTACAAAAAAAGAATGAAAAAAAACATGTGAGAGAGTAAAGGATAATTTTTTTAAATGCTTCTGCATTCGTCCTTTGGTTGCTACCCGTCCCAATTAGCAATTTTTCGACGCGAGAACGTTGCAAATTGCAACGCAACGTTGCATTGTTACGTTGTCTTAACCGTAGAGACAACCCCGTTTTCTTTCTACCCGTTAACTTTCTAAACGCTTTTGCAACGTTTTTAGAGTTACTGATTTTTGGACGGCTGGACGCCATAAAAACAGAAAAATTAATTACTTTTTTTTAAATAAACTAATAGATAACTCCAGTGAGCAGCTACTCCAAAAATACAACCTTTTTAATCTAAGTTTCTAATAATAAGTTTTGAAAGATTTACAAGCACTTAATTTATAAACGGAACATAGTTTACTGTAAAAAGATTTTATTTTAGTCCTAAATAACACTGGCTCGCGCCCTGAATTTATAGCGGTTTTCGAAAAAAAAATCATAAGTAATTTTTTTTATTGGTTACATAAGAAACTCACTGTCGTTGTCCCTGGTTGGCCTGAAACAAGAGGAAGAATGGATGGACCTAACCTAAAATTGTAATATTTCAATTATTGTTTGCAGTTTATTGCGCGTATGCAGCACGTTTTTGTACAAACTTTAATAAAGAAAAACTTCAACTTTTACAAAAAAATTCATAAGCTCTTCGAAAAATATAAACTCAGAATGTAATGTTAACATTACATTCTGAGTTCTCATTGCTGCTGCTGCTATATAAATCCTAAAAAATAAAACTTTATAAAATTTACCATTGTTTTCAAACTGGTTAGTCTCTTGTGTAAAGAAAGGCTATAAAGTAGGATATAGGAACCATGAAGGAAACCATTTACAAAAAGTAAACCGTATTTCAAACTTTAAATATATAAAATTTAATACAAACCTTTTCACTGCCATTCTTTATCTTCCGCCACTTCCATTGATTCTACATAATCCATATTAACTTCAGGTAAACTAGTTGTAGGCATTTTTGCTTCCATTGCAAGTTTTTTTTGCGTCTGTAGTAAGTTGCAGAATATTTAAAGTATTTATATCTCTTAATTTTTTGAAGCAAAACAAAAATAATAAATCCCAATAATTCCAAGCAAAAAATGAATTATTAAAATAAAAATATAGATTAAGTAGGTTATGTTATTCTCTATACCTTTGTTTTTCATCTTCTTCCTAAAACTCTTAACTATTAAAAAGCTTCCTCTACAGCAAAAAATGCTCAACACAGACGATCAGGCAATGTAATACCCATTCGCTAACGATGAAATAACATTGTTCTTACTGGGTTTTTGATTCGAAAAATTGTACACGTCTGCACGTCGTTGTTTTAAGTGTAAATTACTACTGCTACCATCTATAGTAAAAAAATATGTTGCATATAATAAACAGTTGCGATACAGGTGCAGTACGTCGAAGTAGGGTCGAAAATAAATGTCGTTGCAGAACCAACTAAATTTTGCACTAAAAACAACGTTGCAACTAGTGAAAATAAGAGTAATCTCAACTTAGGTGACTGCAAATTGTTACTTGGGGTAGTGATAGTTGCTGATCACCTTGCCGGTTTCTTAAGAGAAACATCAGCATTAACGACTACAACCAGTAGCCAGAAACAGGATGAATTCATAAGCAATTTTTAAAAACTTTATCAATCAAATAAAAAATTAGAAGATAACGTTGAATTAAAGAAAAACCGTGGAATATCAACACAACAAAAACTCTGGATTCCCGATTATTAAACACCGAATAATTATTGAACCCTATTACTAAAAATTATTATTCATTGTAGGACGATCAAGACTGATTTTAAAATTACGCCTTGTTCTGTTTAGGAAAAAATTTAATTATTTAATGACTTTTTGATGAGAGTTATCGATTTTGTAAAGTCTGACATTTTGTACTTGATAAATTTAAAAACTTGCTGAAGAAACACCTTTTTTTTCAACGATCCCATAAAATCAGCAGAGATAGTGTATCTCCATATTAAACCTATTTTAATCCTACTAGTTTACGTACCCTTTCTCATGTTTTATTCCGCAAATAAATCTTATGTGGTATTAAACCTTAAAAGTGCGGTAATTTTTAAACTTGTCTACGAATATCATAGACATAGAATAAAGCATATCAGCGAAATTGAAATGTGATAAAATTAAAGGGTTGTCTTTGATCTTTTACTTTCCTTTGATAACTAGGATCTATGCGGGCTTAATTTCTTTAGAACTGAGAGATCCTTGCTCAAACAACAAATTATATGGTCTGTGAACTTTAATTTAGAGTCTATTGTCTTACGTCGTTACCTAAATCTTACGTCGAATCTTTCAAAGATACCATTACACGCTGATCTATATTTAATTATTTACACGGTACAACCCTATTAACTGTAAATGATATAAGAAAAAAAAAATCGGTCCGGGTTCGTCAAATTTTGGCTGATAAGCATTCCTCACGCTATCGTTACCAACTTTCAACATCGTCTTCATTTCCGTTCATTCAACCAGTAAATCCTTCCTCTTACTTTTTCCAAGATCTTACTAATTGCAAAATTACCTCGCCAACACGCGTCATAGATAATATCCAGAACTTCAGGAATCCATTTTTGAAGAAAGACTGTTAGATATGTCTTTTCGTTTCTACCAACGAATTTAATTCGTCCCAGTAAGCTTTTAGTTTAAGAGATTTGGCTGAAATATCTCTCATATTCTGGCCTTGGAATTCCGTAAAACTTTAGTTAATAAATAACGCCAAATACTGATCCGGAATTAAAATAGCTGCGTCCCACTTTTCAAAACTGTTAATGCTAATATAATGTCAGGTAAATATCTCTTATTGTTTTTTCATCCCGAAGACCTTGTCTTGAAAGATCTTAGTATTATTATCTTAGGTGCTTAATACATTTAAAAAGTTATCAAAACTAATACCAAGGATACTTAGTTGGATAATTAAATAATTTGTATTCTCCTGAAGATGAACTCAAATAGGTCGAAATATAATATATGGAAATGGTTGTCTAAAACCGTTTTATTTTTGTCCTTAATCCAACAAATATTGTACTGTATATAAAAATCAAGGTCACGAAAACCTCTGAAATATAAATCAATCCACATCTTCTCTCAGAAGCTTTGGTCACTAATATTGTCAATAACCTTTCGAAGTTTTAAATCATTTCATAAATTTTAATCTTGTTCATTAATATATACATTCAAAGTGATATGATGTATGTATCTAACCATCCTAACAAACACGTGATGTTATTCTTTTAAAATCAGAAACATGGTCAGTTTTAAATGTTAAAGAATTTTTAATCCATTTAACGAAATTGACATGGAGCCCGACAGAGATCAAATTTGCAAAAAGGAATTTAATAATCTACAAGAATAAACTATGTATCGAGCATCTACTTATTTATGATCCTCCAACTTTCGCAACATCAAATTGCTAATAGACTAAATTAGTAGCTGTAAATGTATTGCTATAATGACCATGTTGTGAATCTCAGATAATAAATTATTGCATAAACAAGAAAATGACCTAGGATGATTTTGTAAATTTGATTCTATCTATTCAAGATAACTATATCAAAATATCTAACTTATGCTGCCAAGGAATCATTCTAACTAATAGAAGTTGAAGAAGAAAGACAACAGCATAAAACTAAGCTCATTGTAGTTTTGTAATTATCATTTTGACTCACAAGTCTATTTTAGCTCATACCTATTTTAAGTCTGCTCTTTTAAGTTCGTTTAGTTGATTGGGTGAATCGTTTTTACTATCTTCCTCTTGAGGTTAGGCAGTTTCTACGGATGACCTTGTAGCACAATTATAAATTGTGTACAAGGATTGCAGACGGTAGCTCAGAATTATTGGAGGCTGGGCGTTCGTAGGTTAGGATTTAATATAATTAACAGTTAGTAAATAAAAAATGAAAACAGAACCAAATAGGCGCCACTTAGTTTTGATAAAACTAACAAAACTTCTTACCCGATTATTCTGATTTCAGTAAAGATGACTTGAAGTATACTATGTCAATTAGAGCGAACAGTTCCCAATAACAACATATTTTATTTACACTTATTTAACTTTATACAATAATTAAAATTTAATAAAAATGTAATTAATAAATACTATTTATCAAATAAGAATAAATTACACTTTAAATAAATGGTGGCTTATGGGTATTCGATTTACTTAATAGGTAATTTAAGTTTTACAACGAAAATAAATAATAGTATTACAATCGAATCGCTTAGTGCAGAAAAAACCCAAGTACGGTTACGCGTTATGTTTTTATTCCCCCTACGTTTAAATCATTTAGTGAAAAAACAACCCAAGTGACATCACTTGAGTTGTTGTTACACAGCCAGGTATCCAAAGAAGTCGCTCATATAACCACTTTATTAAGGCAAATGGTATTAATATTAAAGTCTGTCAAAGTGCATTTTTAAGCATACACGGAAATTCAAAAGAGCGCATGAAACTGATTAAAATGCTTTCATGTAATAACCAAACACCCCAGGATCAGAGAGGTAAAAACATTAATGTTAATGTTGTAAGCGATAGACACAGAGACGAAATAAAGGAACACATCTCATCTTTTCCTGTAAAAATGACTCATTATTCCAACAGGGAGTACCAGTACCTTGATGCTAAACTTAATGTAAAAATCATTTACAACTTATTTAGGGAAAAATATCCAAATTATCCTATCAAGTACAGCTACTACATTAAGTTTTTTAAAGAAAACTTCCAGCTTCACTTCGGAAGGCCGCAAGTGGATGTCTGCAATACATGCGAAGATATAGACTTTAAAATAAAGAACCCCCTTTTAAATGTTGAGGCTAAACGGGTGGCAATAGCTGAAAAAAATGGTAAACCAGCGAAGAGCTAAAAAATTTTACAGTGTTCTCAAGACAGCAACAGAGGAATCCCAACAGCGAGATGACTTGGTCGCAATTTCATTTAAATTTATGCAAAACCTGCAGTTGCCAGAGTTTCCAACACATGACAAATTTTATTTATCACAGTTAAGTGTTAGTTTATTTTGTATAACCAACTTGAAATCTCAAAAATCCTTTTTTTATATTTATCATGAAGGTATAGCTTCCAAAGGGCCGAATGAGGTATGCTCCTTTAATTTCGATTATATTCATAAAGAAATTAATGAGAATGTAACTGAGTTGGGCTTGTTTTGTGACAATTGCCCAGGGCAAAATAAAAACCACTGCATGGTTAAAATGTGCATGGCTCTAAAATCAACAGGTGGATTAGATCAAATTTCACAGTATTTTCCAATACGCGGGCATTCTTTTCTACCCCGTGATCGGGCATTTGGGACCATAAAACGAAAGTTAAGAAGATTTGATAGGGTATATGATGTTCATCAATACACTGAGCTGATAATTATTTCTAGTGCCAAGAACTATTTTACTGTCAAGGAAGTTACAGAAGAGATGTTAAATTTTAAAAAATGGTGGCCGAAATATTATAAGTTATGTTGTGTATCAGATGACACTAAAAAAAAGAAAATAGAAGCGAGAAGGTACAGTTTTCAATTTCCCAGTACCATCACTTGATTCACGAAGAGAATTTATAGATGGATTCACCTGGCATAAATTTAGTGATTTTCGTTAACCAAAAACATGCAAGGAAATAATCAAACTACCAAAATACCAATTGATAAGGCATATAAAGGTCCACTACCAATAGGAGCCGTTAAAATGGATAACTTAATAACTTTGTTGCGTTGGGTGTCTAGTGAATATCAGGACTACTACAAAAACATTTTAAACACTCATGCTCGTAAACCAGAGAAAGCTAAAAAGTAAAAAAGATTTGAATCAATACCTATAATTAAGTTAAACTTTAAGATTTCTAAACCTTTGTAATAATAAAATTAATTTACTAAAATGTTAATTTGTCTTTATTGCAGAAACGACCTAAGTGCAGTTCTTCAAAATCATTTTTAAAGCACGAGATATATTTTTTTTTTTTAATCTTTTTGTTTTATACTAAATAAATACATGCAAATTACATCTTTAGACCATCTTAAAAATAAAGCAGATACTTGTGTCAAAATTATATGTTTTTTTCACCTCCTGAAAAATTCAAAAAATGTCACTTGGGGTGTTTCAAAAAATAATCGATTCAATTTAATTATGAAAATATTTATAATATAAGAAATTAATGACAATGTCAATGAGGCAAAGAGGACATGAACACATAACCAAAGGTCATATGGACTTCGGCCATGTATCCATATCCCACTAGTCACACAATTAACAGAATTAATTAATAAATAAAAAAATTAATTAAAATAACAGCCTTAATTAATAGAAAAAAAATGTAGAAAACTGGTCTTAATTCATCTGGTCTCCAGCTCAATGTAGCCTCACCAAGATAACTGGCTGCTTGAAGTCTCGATTGAGAGAGATGGGGGCTCAGGTGGAGGTTAGGTTCTCCTTGTAGAGAAACCAGGCTGTTCTATAGTCACTCGTGAAGCCTCACAAAATTCAACACCATCACACCCTCAAGGCGAAGCAATCGAAGAAGAAAAAAAGAAAATAGAGAAGAAAAGAAAACCAGAAAACGAAAACCCTGAAACAATTTTCTAATTTTAATAATTAATTCACTGGAACGATTCCGGTACAAACAAAGGAATGGTCTATCACTCACCTCGCTAAGTTTCCAGTCAAATCTTGGGCATCCTGCCAAGAAATTACCAAATCATGTCAAGATGAGGTAAAAGAGGTTCCATTAAAGCCAAATTAACCAATATTTTAGGTGGCTTGCATCTTCTTTGGTTGGGCCACACATTTTTACGCATCCACTTCCACGTCATCCTTCACCCAGTCAACGCGTGGTCGTTCTTTTCCTTTCCTATCCTTCGAATTCATTTCCTAAACCCTTTCCTACCCCTTGCCGTTAGATATACCGTGCCTTTAAGAATTAAATTTAGTGAAAGCATCTAGCCCACTTCCGCGTCATCCTTCACCTAGTCAACACGTGGTCGTTCTTTCCTTTCCTATCCTTTGGAACCCTTTTCTGCCCTTTGCCAGTGGTAGCTGAACCTATTCACGCCAGTAGCCAGGCCGGATGATACCGAATACATCGTAGGGAAAGCGTTATTTCAGTTATAACAATTGTAAAAATTATCGATTCGGGCAACAGGGTACATACCCGACGGTTTTCCCGAATCTCCAAATCGTGCTGGCAGATTGACTCGTAGCAGAGCCATTAAACTAGCAAGTCCAAAATTTTTACCTGTGCTCTCACCAACAACACATGGAAACCAAAGCCGATTTTCAGCGTGAAATGGTTCTTAGTTGGTGCCAATACCAATGCCCAGTACCAATGCGTATCTGCGATTCTGGTTCTAACCAAAATAGAGGAAAACGTGACGTCACGGATCAGCTGTTTGGCAATTACCAATTATTACCCGGTTTTGAACTTAGTTATTACCGAAAGTTAAACTTTCGGTTATACAGTTCAGAAGAAGGCTTTGCTTAGATTGTAAAAAATTGATTGAGAATTGCGATATGAGGTGCGCCCTTTATAAATTAAGAAAAATAAATACCATTTAGTTTTAAATTATCAAGAAGAACAAGTTGTAATACGCTATAAATTGTATTTTATACAAAAAAAGTTAAAGCGAAGGAGAGAAAATTAAAAATTAATTTCGGCAATAGGTATTTGTAGCTTCACCCATGCAAATTTACATGACCATTACACATAATTTATTTTAGATGCAATAAAAGCGTTTTTATTTAAGAGAAAAGAGTGGCTAAGGCTCTGGAAAATCAAAAAATTCGACTTAATTTTTTAATCAAACAGAAAAGAAAAAATAAAAACATAAACTCTTTAATTCCTAATAACCAATTCATTTCAGCGACTGTTTCTTTAAATCAGAATTTTTAAGTGGTGGGGAAACAATACGTCACACTTACCTGTCAAAGTTGTCAACCAAAAGAATAACCGCGGTTCTTACCAATTCATCGCTGAAAATCGGAAGTCAATGGAAATGCCAAAAGTGAAAATCCATATTGACTTTGACAAGTGAAAGACAATTAAGAAGAACAGAAAGATTAGGGTATTTTCTCAATCTTTGATCGCCTCAAAATGCCGCCTTTTATTTATAAGCGGTCGTAAATCACTTGTAAACTACGCCGGCACCCCTCGCATGACAGGATACAAGTCCGTCCACAAAGTTCACATTAGAAATGCGTTTACGGGGGGCAATAAGGAAAGTATTAAGTTTAATAATATTATTGGGTAAAATCAAGGTTTTTTTATTTTAAAAAATTTTGATGAGTTTTGACGCTTATTCATTGTGACACATTAAATAAACAACAACTAGGTAATAGGTAATATATTTATGTATGCATCCAGTCGCCATTTTTTCTTTGCTTTTATTTCTTTTTATAATACTAATAAAACGCTAAAATTGAGTCAAAACCTTGGGAATGTTGTTAAGAAAACTAGAATCCTCTAAAAACCCTTTAATCTTAATAAAGATGTACCTAATCTAAAGGGTGTAAACCTAAATGTATACCTTAATTGCCGACTAGTTAAGCTGAATTTATACAGATAAATAAAATAAAATAAGGCCTTATTTGACATTTATGCATTTAAACAGCAAAATAAAATAAAATAAGAAATAAAGAATTACCAATCACATGCCAGGTACATTTCTAGAAATTGACCAATTACATACCAGGTAAATTTTTATCTCTTTGTCTTTCAATGGGTTTTCTGACCAAAACGCCGTGCGTACTTTCGTTTTCAAATAAAAATAAAATATTACTTGCATTTTGGTCAACTTCTTATTTTATTTTGCTGTCTTATTTTATTCAATCCAGCATTATTATTCTCAATAATAAAAACCTAGGGTTGTACCGATTATCTTTATTTTTTTGATTGACCTGGTTACTTAAGAGGAATCATTTGGTTCAGACACTTAGCTTAGACACCCTTTATTTAATACTTTACTTGTTTGGAGATTTTCCCAAAATCCACTTTACCTACTATGTAGGTATGTAGATTGTAGAAACCTGGACGTTTATTCTACCTGGACGGTTATTAGAATGACGTTTATTTCTAGACGTTTATTTCTACCTGGATGTTTACTACCATTTATTATTAAATGGAATATTAATTTGTTGAATCACAGTTGGCTGATCAAAACACATGTAATTAGTGGGAAACTGCAAAAAAGAAAATAATTAAAAAAAAAACACTTGATTTATATGTAGGTATATGCATATATTTCTTATTTGTTAATAATCGTAATTGCATTACAATGCACACTTACTATTCTATTAAACAGTAAAAACATTAAATTATAAACAATACATATTTATTTAGAGGAACTATGTACGAGTATAATTTTAAGTCTTATTCTAATTCAAAAAACATTTGTACAATAATTATAAATTTTGCAGTATTTTCAGCTTCGGGTTTTCCTTCTTATTTCCTGTTCTAGTTTTAGTTATTTCTCTATTTGCAAACTTTAATGTATAATAGATTCTTACTCTTGTAACTAAAACTAACATATAGTCCAAAGGAAAACTCGAACAAGGGTGTGAAAATGGTATTTTTGCACATTCTTCTTTTAAATAAATGCCTGCATTATCTTTTACACAAATATTATTAAATTTTTTCGTAAAAACATCCTCTAGTAAGATTATGTATTTATTGAAGCTCTTTGGGGGTACAGTTAATCCCCCAAATCGTCCCTGACTACCCTCGTAGGCTTTTTTTTTCACAAAAAATTGTAGTTTTATCATGCACATCATCACCTCTGCAAAAATTAATACAAATATCACAACTATGTTTAAAACTGCATTTTTGTAATAAATATCCACCTACATACACTAGTGCGTTGCCTTCTTCTGTATGTAAATTTTGATAATCTTTGCTGTCGATATTTAAAATTGGTGTATAATTTTTTGTTGGATTTAAAACCGATACGCGTTTTACTAAATCTGGAGTTATGGTGAGTAATATATCACTTACATCCGCTAAACAATTGGAACCTTCCTTTTCATCACAATACCTTAAAGCAAAGAGCTTTTTAAAAGCCCTACAAAACTGAATGGGAGTTGGATTTTTAGCATTTCCACAAGCATTCCTGATTTGTCCAAAATAATTTTCCAGGCAATCTTGGTTAAGGTTTCGTGTTAATAAAAATGTGTAACCCTTAGATTTCAATACCTCCCATAATTTTATTGTTGATGATATGGTCAACCTCCAGCCATAAATAAATCTTAATGTTTTTTCGTTACATCTTTTTCGATTATTTTGTTTGTTTTTCTATTTTTTACTTTTCCGATAACTTTTAAGGTGGAAAAAAGCTTATCCATTTTTTCTAAAAATTGTATTTGTTTTTCGGTCTCCATAAATGCTTGGAATGATATCAGCGTACTTGAATTTAAAATGTCAAATAATTGATTCATATCATTTATGAAATTTGCTGTTGTCTTGGCCTCAACTGATATTTTTTTAAAATCAATATAGGTATGCATAGCAACGGAAACAGAATGACTAAATAACTGTGATGCCAATTTTACCCTCATTTTTTTAAAATCATTTGGATTTAAATGGTCATCGGTTAACTTTGGTGCTAAGCGAAACTATTAATATAAATTATATTAAAGTAAAAGTCCGTAAAACTAGCACTAAATGATAGAATATTAAATTCACAAAAACAAAAAATATTGGCACACTCGGTAAACGTCGAAAATAAACTGAACCGAGTCAACCCTGTAACCACATTTCGTCGACGAACCGGTATAAATCCCCCGCATGCGGGGATCGATAAACTCCGATAGGCGAGAGGGGCGGCGTCGGCAGGTGCGGATGGTTAGTCAAAAAGGGTCGAGTGACTTGACTGTGTTAGACTGTGCTAGGACTACCAATACACCGGACACGTGTTTCACTTATTAATTTGAGATAAGCAATAAAATCTATTTTAGTTATATTAATCATTAGAAATTGTTGGTTTATTTACTTGATAATTAAAAAGAAGTAATATTATGATTTATTTAAGCAATGAATGGAGCATTGACTTAATTTTAATAAAATTAATTTAAATAGAAAAATAAAATGCTACAACCTGCATCGTTACTTTGTTTTTCGTCCATAATCTAAGCATTATCGTTCAGTCCATTAGAATGGAGTGACCAGTATACAAACCTATCCCCTGATGTAGTCTTTTGAACTTCTTGTGAGGTTCGCTTTAAACGCTTTTGCATAATTAAGACCTAATAATCTGTCCAAGAATTATTTTAATTTTTCCTCCGATCTAAAAAATAAGTAAGTTGTTACATTGTATACAAAGCCTAATAGTGAATCTGGACCCAGAAGATCCTTTTCAGCTACAAACTTTGCCAGTCTGTCAATTTTTCATTCCGTTTACGTCCAGTATAACTCAGTATCTATATTTAAGGAGAATATCTTACTTTACTTTATAATATTTCTATGCGATTCTACGTTGCATATGTTGGAGTCTAGCGCTTTTAGTGCTGCCTGACTAATTGAGTAGATATTAATGATTTTGTATTTCAGTTGCTATTGTGCCAACCCCTTTTCCTTAATTTTAATGACGTAAATTTCCGCCCAAAAATATCGTCGCATATTTTCCAAGGCTAATTGCTTGCTTTATCCTTAATTTGAGCTCGTTTATATCTCTAGCAAAGCAAGGGAATTAATTCAAGTAGCATCTCCATGTTGGCAGTCGATGTCGTAGGAGACTTTAAAGGAATCTGTAGCTAGTAGACAGGCTAGTCTTTTAGTTGAATGATGGCAACCAAGTCATTGGCCATATAAAAGACTACAGAAGAGAATATAGAATCCCTGCTTATGGGCACCCTCGTGCAATCCTTAATTTTACCATCTCTCCTTGTAACGAGGTAGTTATTCTTCCGTCTCCCAATATCATATTGATCCAACCACAGATTTATTGATTGATTTCTTTTGCCAGGGCGGGCGGATTCATAGAGACAGTTTAACAGAGGATTGTTGAATGTTCCAACAGTTACTTCTTTCCTGTCCTTTCCTGAAAAGGACTACATATGCACTGTACTCCGCCCGATTTAAAGAGCTGAAATGAATTGGTAGCCTATTTTATCAAATTGGGTAAGATTATGGGTAAGATATGTTGGTAAAGTGCTATTCTCGAGGTCTAATCTTTCATTAGTAAATTACCAGGAAAGTGTGTCTATTTCAGAATTATGAGAAAAAAACTTTGCATGGAAATTAGAATAGTTTAATAAAGTGAGTTTTAAACTGAGTACAAGGTCCTCTTTTGATACCATTGGAATTGATCTTGAGTTTAGTTGGTAATTTTTTGTTCACACAGTTTTAAGCAAGGTAGGAATTATTGCATAAGCTTTTAAAATGCAGTCAATAATGTTCTCTCTAGTAGTTAGATGTTCATTGTTCGAAAATCAGACGATGGACGATCTGGTAAACAAGGAGGCCATTCAACTGAACCCCTTCGAACTTAATGTTAAACAAGTACCTTAAAGGAAACCTAATTTACGAACGCATTACCCGGAAACAAGGAAGTATACGGACCTTGTTTCCAGGTAATGCGTAAAGAAGGATAGAATATTCTACTCTAATCCTCTCAAAGACTTAGAGCATTAGCTCAAAAATTGACTTTATATTCAATCGTGGCAGGTCATTCGTGTAATTTCAGTATTTTATCTAATTGATAAAAAAACCTATACGTTTGCTTTTCTCAGGAAACTCTATTATTCTATATCCGACCTTGTCAAGCTTATCATAAAAAATTTAACAGTTTTACAATATAACTGTAAAAATCGAGTCCTCAGTAAAAAATAACGTTGATCTTTAAATGAATGATTGATTGATTTAGTAAAGTCATCCATATATAATATACCATAATATCAAAAGAGATGAAATTACAAATTTTATCACTGTTCAATTAGCAGTAGTATGGTGTTCACTTTAGTAGTTCTATAGAGATCATGAAATTCCCCGGCTATTACTTGAATTTGTAAAAATAATGTCAAACTCATAGGGCAGAATGTATTAATGTTAGTGTAACCATGCATGCTTTGTTTTAAAGATCTTCTTACATCTACCTGCTAGCTAAGTAATTGTTGAAAATGCCTCCCACCAATACGCTTTATTTCACAATAAAGATTTTACTGAAATCGTTGCTGAATCCACATTGATACGTAATTACGGATCCGTTGGGACAACGTGATTGCTATCAGCCAATAAGAGACCGAAAAATTTCACGTGAAGGAAAACACGGATAGAACTTCTTTCCGTATTTTTGATCCGTTGTGCTATTTGTTTTCTATTCTTATTTTTGAATTTTTACCAATTTTTTTTACTGGTTTTTATTTTGTACCATTCTTTTTAGAATGTCGAGTTCGGGTTTGATCCCAGGTTCCACATATTTTAAATGTGACTATTGCGGCTTTCTAATAGTCAGTGCCAAAATTATTTGGAACACCAAGGTTTCCTAGTATATATGGAGGAGAACCAGAAGGTTTTACTTTCGAGCTTTGCGCCAATGAGGATAATATTTTAACTTAAGCTTTTAACTTTAATGGCCTTTATGGGATCCGAGAAACCCTTTACAATTAAGAAATAAAAATAGGTTGAAGCAATTGTGGGAGGTCAAAACTGTAAACACCAAAAACTCGAATAAAAATATAACGTCATTTTACAGATACGCTTGTCTCTAGTGACTGGGATAAGTCACGGATAGGCTTGACAGCCTCACTCTACTAAATCCACATAGTACCTACCAATGTGCATTTAGGCTTCTGTTCTGCAAGATATAACGATTGATTTGATAGCACCCTATCCCCTTTCCAGCAAACTTATTCTCATATCAATATTGGCACGATGGTTTTCTACGCCATTCACAGATAGTCAAAAAAAATCTCTTTAAAAACAAATTCACGTGCTTGAGGATTAAAAAGCAATTAATATGTGTTCACAATAGTAACCTGTTTCATTTTTCATGCGCCACCCTGTATATGGTAAAACTCTGTTGGATTGTGGGAATTTACTTTTATAATTGTAGCTTACTGATCTATGACATTTAAATCCCTAGACCTAAATATTAAATTCATATCCATTAATAATTTTTTCCTTTTTTAGGTGTTGTGAACAAATATTTGCAAGTGCTGTGATATTTTTGTGCTACAGTGGCAATATCACGGATTCTTTAAATAAATAGCAGAATGGACTTACTCTAACGTTGGTAAGTCTTTAATTATTTTAAAATGTATTTTAAGAATACTCTTTTCACTGAATATGCTTCGAACATATAAGAACTTTTGCGATTTAAAGAGTATACTTAAAAAAGTGCTTATAACAGTGAAAGAATGTTTTGTTTGCTTTTCTGACCTTGGATGATTCATTTTGCTAAAGTTAGTATTCAAGATTAACATTGTCATAAAATTCTAACATTTATATTTAAAAGCGATCGAAAATAGTCTTGGTTAATTGACTCAAAAATTGATTTAAAACAACCTGTACATCAGTTCAGATCTTTTGCGGTCTTTTTTATGTGATGTGTTTTAGTGTGTACTCAAGCATGTGTGAAGATGGTCTAAACTATTGTAATAATTAAAAATTACACCGACATACAAAACGTTGTCTTATTTTGTTTTATTGAACATTAATCAGTCATTGACAAGTTTCCCTCATAACAACTTATTGTCACACATTTTTAAGTCTTATAGGATATGTCTATTTATACAGGAACATTTAAACAGCTATTTCCAAAACGTTTCACAGTTTGGTGAAAAAAACATTTCCATGGAGCAGTAATGGGATTTTAATTTAGGTACATTAGGTATGAATTTAGACCTAGGAGGCCTGCCCTTACAAACCTTCTTCTATATCATCATTACCTCTTGAGCGCTTTTGAGAGACGGGGTGATAGTGTAAATTATTACTGTAGATTATTACGACTCCTGCTTAGTTTCGTTTTGAAAATATAGTCGTTTAATTGAAAATTACCAGTGGATAATTTGCGGATAATAATAGTTAGTCGGAATAACTAGAAAATGCCTTAGACAAATTGCAGCCTTGCTCCTATGTTCCCACCGCTTTATGAAAAGCTTGTTAGTAAGCTTGATTTAATTAGTTATTTAAAATTCGTCATGGTCAGACCCACGGAAGGCTCCGGCCGAATTTTCCCTTCCTATGGTTGTGCCTCCTGATTGCAGTTTGTATTTATAAAAACCCTTTTTATCAGTAACGTTGCTACTGATTTTTATTACACATATGGGTTGTTCTCCCGCCAAGGTTATGTCATATATTTCAGTTTGAAAGATATTTGGCATAGTACCTAATGCTACTAGCATTGTGTTTATTGTCTGAATATATATTAGTAATAGCCGCCATCCGATTGGTTTATCAAGGCCCTCTAATGCAAAGGATTAGTGGATCAAGGTCAACACAAGTTTCCACTAGAGGGAGCCAGTTTGTTACTACTTACCAGAAGCCAGCTCTTTGTAGGCTATCATCACACTTATGTTCATTCTTGTAGAGAGCAAATGCATCATTGTGAGTAGAACGACCTCCTTGATATACAACGTGTTCAAGATACAGGGATCTCCGTAACCGAGAGATAGAAAGTTAGTTAAATGGGAAGAATTTAACGGCTTTAGGTGCTCAATAACATGCCGCTTTGAAATCAAAAAAATTTGGAGTAGTATAAAGATATCCGATAAAAAAAAAACGAATTTTCGAGTTTATCGCAAAATATTCTTGAAAATAAATGATACTTTCTCATAGCCAATTTTTTTTCTCTTTAAGATACTGTTGAATTGAATTGAATTGTCGAAACAGTGGGCTGCCAAGGCAGTTGTGCATATAGGTCTCCTGATGGACCCGTCATGCCCCACCGGGGGGTTACCAGAGCCCAACGGCCTTAGAGAAACCGATAAGGCTCTCTGGTCTGAAGGACTTAAAGTCACTCGGTACACTGAAAGTGTTACCCAAGTATTTGAACCTGGCGCGCGTGAGTGCTGGGCACTCCCCGACTACATGGTCAACGGTTTCAGCTCCTCACAGCACCATCAGCTTTCCGGGTTGTCCGCAATACCGATAGTATGGAGATGGCTTCTTAAGTGCCAGTGACCGGTTAGAGACCAAAGACCTGACTAGCCGAATTTCGCGTCTTTTTAGGCGTAGTATCGCATCATTTTTGGTGAGACGGGCAGAGGGCTCACCTATGTGCGCTTTGGCCTGTCTCAGCCTCAGTGGACTGAGTCCCCTCAGACCAGGGGACTCAGTCCATCTTCGGTGGGTCCACTTGTCCAGCAGACCCTTCATTGACGCGACCCCAACGCATTTGGCGATACCAACTATGGGTTCCGGCCCCATCGGCAGGTAATGAGGGGTCCGCTTCCTCATTACCTGCATGGCCTGCGTGGCCAGGTATCCAGATGAGCTGGACCCTAAGATACTGTTATTAAGTTTTAGATCCAACGTTTCATCTTCAGATCACCATAATCACATTTGTTTTTCAAATACGGACCTGGTTTTTCGATATCAAATAATAAAAGTGCTTTTAATTCCGAATGCATTATTAAATAGTAATAATAATAAATAACAGTTTTATTAAATATTTTCGATGCCTTAGAGGAAAGTAGGATTTGGAAACAAAAAGTTAGTGAATATTTCGGGCCTGTTGATAATATATGTTTAATTATTTAAATCAAGATTATTTCAATCTTAATTATTTATCGAGTTATCAAGGCCAGACTGTAAAAAAATAGGGACGCTGCTCCAGACACACTGAAATAAGGTGCTCCTTCCGACCCACATCTTTAGCGACTATGTAATGAGCGAAATAAACTAGAAACAAAATAAAAAGAGACACAATTTAACGTGAAAGGAAAAAATGACTCGAATTACCCTAGTAATAAATGAAGTAAAGGATGTTGATATAAGGAACACCTCAATTAGCTTTCATTAAATGAACAAAGACGTGATGCACTTCGGTATTATCTCGCATACGATTTAGGTACCGATCCAATGATTTCTGTAGTACTACAACTACTGCCTTCCGGTATCGCATACATGTTCCGTATTTTAAGTTTTTGGCTGATGACCTCGGTCAAATAGCTCACTCCTCTCGCCCCGAGGGGTCCATAAGGTAAAGAAGGATAAAAGAGCAAGGCTTTATGGAAGGGACATTGGAGTAAGAGAGTAAGGAAATGTAAGATAGGTTAAGTTTAAATATTAACTATTTACCAAGAAACGCGTGTGTTATACCGGGTGAACTTTTATATGCAAAATCAATGTAAATAAACCAAAATAAACAAAGTATTACCGAATTAATTATTAAAAACTTTAAAGAAAACTTATATGTTAACTAAAAATATATAAAATTAGCAAAAAAAACAAAATGAAACAGAACGAAACACATAGAGATGCTTTAGGTTTGACCTTATAAATTATTTCACTTTACCCTTTACACATTTCAGTTTATTTTGTAAAAATGTTTTCAAATGGATTTAAATTTGATATGCTAGCTGGTTACATTTTAAGTTATCGAAATTGTTATAATGCGGAGCAGATGTATTTATTTATGTTATTATTAATAAATATTCTGAAAGAAGGCAGTCAAACAGAAGAACCTTTTATTAGAACGCGATCTAAAAGAATACGGCGCGTTTAAAAAACCTGTGCATTCCCGACAAAAACCAAGTAACGAAGCCAAAGTGACGAACGTATTATTAGTTGTTACCGAAAACCATGGTATTTTAATAAGGGAAATTGAAAATAACGTAGGGGTGAACAACGAGAAAGGGGGCTTGCTAATAATACCAGAGTAGTTAGGCAATATCTATCAACTAGATTTTTAAGAGGGCATATCAGCACATAATCCAAAACGCCATGGCCCGCACGTTCCTCCGACATTACTCCCTTAGATTTCTTTCTTTGAGAGCATGTTGAAAATTACGTTTCCAAAAACAATTTTGAAGCCGAAGAAGAATTTTGAAGATTGGTATTCGAGGCTTTTGGGAGTATAACACCAATAATGTGTTAGAATCCACGATAAGGAGATGCTTTTTATGTTTAAAAAATGAGGGAGATGTTTTTGAACATCTACTATTGTTATTGTTTGTTAATTAATTCGTTGTTAAATTGATTTATTAGCTAGCAATAAATTAGTTGTATTGAGTAGGCCTAAGATTGATTTTTTAAATTTTTTTCATTTCGGATATCTCCGATACTAGTCAAAATTTCTTAGATTTCATAGCAGCATGTTATTGAGCTCCCAAAACTGCTTAATTTTTTCCATTTAACTAACTTTCTATCGAATTGAAAACTTTCTACCTCTTATGGTTACGGAGATTCCTGTATTAGACCTACTTATCTTGGGCACGTTGTATATGTCTAGGGGAATCAGAAACAGCATAACTTTTAAAGTCCCGGTTCATGTAGTTCTCGTTACTTGCTTTATGGTTGTCTCCAAAGTGATTTTAATGGCTTTGTACCGTGGTGTGCTCATAATCATTTCTAATCTAAGAAATAAATTACTTTTGGTAGAACATTGAAACAGGTTAGCTTTAGATATAGCATTAACGATAGTGTGTTTATGACTCGTCGATAAAATTAATGATTTGGGTGACTTCAAATATATTATTTTAATTACTTAAAAGGTTTTTAATGGTCAACAGCTCAAGTTTTATCACAAGATGCTTGAAAGAATATCCAAATTACACAAAGAAGTTATTATTTGTATCCATGGTGAAGTCAGCTCTGAATATACGACTGTTGATTGGTAGGTACCACTAGCACATTAACTTGATTGAGTGCAAAATCAAGTTTATATAAAAGTGATTTTTATGCACTTGTGGATCTACTTGTGAATGATCTTAGCTTGCATCCTAATGGACAGCGGGCGGATTATTCCATTGTTAGATTTAATATTGATATTTCCATGTAGGGCTTCGTGGTTATTTGCTCTTCATACTTAAGCTCCTTAAAGAGCTAATTGACTGCCCGTACATACTACTAAAATTGACGCTAAGCAAAAAATAACTACTAATCATTCTGACGTAGTTTAATCATCATTACTTTAATATGCAAGGTTTGGTTGAAAGTTTTTAAATTTTGATTGCAAGAATAATATTGTGATTTGCAAATATTAGTATAGACATATAATCAGTCCTTCTTTATAGTGATAAAATTGTATTAAATTTTATCAGTAATTTTGGTTTATTATATTAAATGCTTGCTAAAATTGTACAATTACTGTTACACTATAAATATTCTTCTTATATCGCAATTCGATAAATTGTAGTATTAATATTGATTATTACATTATCATTTAACTATTTAATGAATTTAACCAAATTTAAAATAATTTTATATATATATAACTATAAGCTATATTACTAAATAAATTAACTTGATCAATACTCAATTGTTTCGCAAATTAAATACAGTTAAACCCTTATCTAAAATTTCTTTTAATTAAATTATCTCTCTGATGAAGTAGAAGAAGCAAGCCCCAAAGAAGCAGAGTTCCTACTTTTCACTAAAAGATATAACTTTGGCACACCACCTATAGTATCTATAGAAATGTGTAGCTGAAATACTTTAGGGCAGCACGATTCCCAGGAATCACTCACATTAGATTCTAAACTCTCCTGGTCCGAACACGCAGATATCAGAATTAAAAAGGCCACCTGCACACTTTAGACAACTATAGAAGAACCTATAGCATATAGTTCTGGCCTCTAATACCTATGTATCCTCAAACCTCTTTTCGTATACAGGGCAATCGTTTCCTGAACAGAGAAACCAAACATTCTAGTGCAAATGAATATTGGCTAATCATTATAGGATATATTCGAACGGATTTGAGACTCTGTTGAATCTTCCGACCCTGGCCCTTGTGATTTAATTTCAGGCGACGAGGACTGCGTACAGGTTACGCAGTTTACCTTATGTTCTGGGTTAACTTCCGACCGCTGAGACTAGCCTTGCTAAAATCAGGTCACAAGTTGTACAGGAATATTCTCTTCTTCAGTAGACTATAAGGGCTTTGTGCCTGTTATCAGGCATAGAGGTGTGACAAAACTCTAATAGGTCTACGTTAATAAACAGGAGGATATATACAGACCCAGAGAGAGAGCACACCACTGTCCAGGCTGAATTATTCGTTATGTTTTAAGGTGGACGGAAAATTTTAAACTGTGGAGACTCCAGCACAGTTTGTCGCCCTGCTTTGACAGTAGGGCCACCATTAAGGCTCTTACAGCTAAAAAGAAGGAGAGTTCCAAGTCTTTACTGGAGTGTAGTAAAGGTCCCAGAACAACTGGGAGCCAACTTTTCTGAATGTAATAGGGTCAAATGCAATAGATGGTGATGGAATTTCCATTAGAGATCTTAAACTACGTCTTCCTTTTTGTATTAAGCCATTAGTCAATATTTTAAATTCCTGCATCTTAGAAAACCAATTCCCCGATGATTGGAAAAAAGCGATATTCGTTCCCTTACTAAAAATACCTTGTCCAACAGATTATAAAGACATTAGACCAATAAGTATTCTGCCTCTCATTTCAAAAATCTTAGAACGTCACGTATATATCGAAATAGCTGACTATGTTTATAATTTAAAAATTATTCCTGATTGCCAGTCAGGATTTCGTAAATCTTTTCGTACTATAACAAGTCTTATCAGTATTGTTAATGATATCAAGTTTAAAGCGGATTCAAAGGAAATAACTTGCCTAGCTCTTTTAGATCTAAGTAAAGCATTTGATACCATAGATCACCAAATGCTTTTGGCAAAACTGCACTATTATGGTTTTGCGGCAAATGCCATAAATTTTTTTAGGTCTTATCTTAAAGATCGGTTACATTGTGTCCGAATGGTGAATGATAGTGAATTTAAATTTTCAAGGTTTTTGCCATTTAAAAAAGGGGTGCCTCAGGGTTCCATATTAGGCCCCTTACTTTTCTCTTTATATGTTGCGGACATGAATCAGTGCATCGAAAATTCTAAGCTACACCAATTTGCTGACGACTCCCAAATTTATAATTCTTTTAAAATATCAGACGTTCAGGTGGCACAGAATAAAATTAACGCCGACTTAAATCAGATTGCTTTGTTTGCTGAAAACCATAACCTAAAAGTCATCTTCTAGATTGCATGGAAAATTTTAAAATTAATATTAATGGAACCAACCATTGCGGAAAAACGTAATCTAGGGGTTATATTCGATTCAAATCTCAGCTTTGCCTCCCACATTAAGAACAAAATTAAAATTTCTTACGGTCGTTTAAAAACGTATATCAATACAAAAATCAGTTACTATCAAAAACCAAATATTTGCTTTGCAATTCGCTTGTACTGTCTTTGGTGGATTATGCAGACATTGTGTATGGCGACTCACTAACCGTATCTCTGTCAAGGACGGTGCAAAAACTGCAAAATAGTTGTATGCGTTTTTCCTTTAATATATCGTATAGAGACCACATTACTCCTTATCTAAATTCACATTTTATATTAAATATGAGAAATAGAAGGCAGTGTCATATGTATAATTTAATTTACAAAATAATTAAATCAGGTCAGCCGCCATATTTAAGAGACTTATTTTTTCACCATGATTATTTACACAATGTAAGAAATCCAAACTTGATTAGAATTCCATTTCATCGAATATCAGGTTTTAAAAAATCATTCCAGTATGTAGGCATTCATATGTGGAACAAGTTACCGGATTACATTAAAAATAGTTCACCAAAGAAATTTATTGCATATGTTAAAGAAATTCTTCTTAATTCTCAACTAACATAGGCATTTTAACAAATTCACACCACCAAATTTTTATTAAAAATTTAATTTAATTATTTTTATTTAATTGCAACCATCTTATTTTTGAGTTCTTACTTTTTAAATTAACACTGGTCTTGTTGATCTTGCAGGCATAAAAATAAAATTTTAAATGGTTCATTTTGGATTATCTATTCATTTTTGCGTCGTGCTGCTCTGGTTTTCCAGCCTCGGCTCGTGTTTTTGGCCGCCCTTCCTCCTCTCTGTCTATTACACAAATGGTACCTATATTAATGTAATTGATATAGTAAATTATTACACTATATTTTTTTTTGTTTTTAGCTTTTATATGTTTTTAAGGTTTAATAACTTATTTTCTAAATAATTATAATTGGGAAAGTCTTTATTCTCCTTTTAGTTGTAAGTAGGTTAGTATGTTTTAAAGGTCTGAGTTACCGGTTGTTTTTATAATCGCAGTTCAGCCCGCATTACTCTTAGCATTGTGTAAATTCTTGTAATAAAAAAATGTAATTTTCGATGTACAATGTTTAAGTGGTAATAAAAGTCTTTTGAATTTGAATTTGAATTTGAATGTCAAATGCATGACTAAAGAATTACTAAAAGACACTGCTGGGCTTATGCTTTATATCTGCGTCACTTTGGTGTAGATTTATTTAGGAAAAGAACATTTTTCTTAATGGTTCGTGGTTGATAAAGCAAGAAACACAATAGACGCAAATTGATCAATCGAATCTCACTTAGTTAACTACTTTTTATGGCAATATCTTAAAACTTAATAATTAATAAAAAGAGTTTGAAAACACGTAGGAAGTAAATTTATCAATAGATAAATAAGGTTTTCCGACTCTACTGAATATAATAAATTTTAAAGAAAACTAGATGTATTTAAAGATTTTACAAAAAAAAAAGGAATATCGATTTTTATTTAGTTTATTACCAAGCTTCCCCTTAAGGCAAGTGATATATGGTATTAAAATGGTTTCCACCCTAGTTAAAAACTGAAAATAATACATACATCTCAATTTTCGTAAACTCCATTTTGCCGGTTGTGTCGTATAAAATGCACTTATCCATTGCAATGTTTTCCCAATAGACCCAACCTAGTTCGGTAATATCCCCAACTTAGACCCTTAATCTCCATTAAATACCCCATCTAATCAGTGAAGATCCCTAAGGACCCCTAACTTTCCTCGGCAGACTTCCCTTCGTTCCGTCTTTAATGGCATGCTGTATATATTTTTGGAAGATTGTCAATAAAATATAATACGTTGTTTATTAGGCGTAAATACGTAACATAATAGACAGTTTTCGAAACCATCAAAAAGCATTACCGGTAACCACTAATGTATGACATTTGAAGTATCATTTATCGTATATCCCTATCGGCACCCTCGGCTATCTTACGGAGTCATTAACATAGCGAAACGCATGCGCATTAATGTTGTTTACAATATTGTCAAATAATAATAATTAGTAATTCAAGTTTATTTAGTCTCCTTTTGGCTGAAACAGTAAAAAGAAATTTGTTTTTTTTTTATTTGGCATAACAATGACCACGACCAACCCAAGTCTATAAATTCCAATGTCTTGGCAAAATTCAAGAGAAGTAGGGTCAGATTTAATGATGAAGATGACCAAATATTTTTAATGGACATGCTAGCAAATAATCCCCATGTTGATTCAGCAAAATAGAACATGATACACAATAATTTTTGTCTGATTATAGAGCTGCAAAATCCTCAATCATATTGTAACTTTAGGTACTTTCCAATTTTGAAATAATGCTACCTAATTAAACAATTAGATATAATATTATAGACCAAATATTAATAAAATATCTATAGTTGGTTTAATATTAAATAAAAATGAGGCTAGAAAATTTAAGGAGTAATAATCATAAAGAAAACGAATTTCTTGGAACTAAAGCTTCTTGCTATTGTTAAGTTAGCGGTAAACGTATCACCTATTTCGAAAATACTTTTTGGGGAGCTGTCAAACAGCCGCTAATATAACGTTTACGTCTATGTTAAGGGTCAAGACATATGCATCTTTGAAAACTGTCTAATACGAATTTACGCCTCTATTTCAATCAAAAGTTCTCTTAAAAATATGTCAAAAGGGACAAATTCACGAAATGTTTTATGCTGAGCAAATTAAGTCTTATTTACTTTTCAAATTACTGAATGCTAAAAATATTTTTTCTCAAACTTTGTTCAGTTTTAGATATTTTATTAATTTAGCTACGAATATTTTTATAATCATTTAAATATTAATAATGAAAAGATGTTTATTTTTATGTAAGAATGAAACACCAATATATATATGCAAACCAGCTAATGCAGAAAGAGCTCCTCTATATGAAGTCAGATATATCCAACATTTTTATCAACCTATTCTAGCTTTTCGATTTGTCCCTTCGTAAAGTTATAAGGCTGTCCAACTGTCCAGTAAATTTGGTGTTGTATCTTAACCCAGTTAGTATTTCTCTGCATGCCAGTGCATGCTGTACTCTTTGGCACTTCCGATGCGATTCTAATCAAATAACACCACTAACGGCTCCTCTTTGATCCACTTTCTCATTTTCTGGTACACTGCAGTATCCCCATAAATTTAACATTATTACTATTTCTTAGCTTGTATTGAATGCTTATATTGAATGCTTTGTTATTATTTTTTCCCGCACATTCGCGTTGCAGATGCAACATTTGCTATGAAGTGGAATAGTTCTTGCCTTGGTTTTGCCAGTTGGTTGCGCCTTAGTTGGTGTCTAGTCCGTCTTTGTACGAGACCAAATCCTCACAAATAACTGTCACTTTTGTCTACTTGGGTACTCAACTTAGGAGGGCGAATGAAAGCTTATTTGACGTCATTGCTAATATTTTGCCCTTACAAATTATAAGTATTTTTTGATGTCCTCTCAAATCGAATTAACTTTTCTTAGATCTCATCCGCTGTACTTCCAGTCTAGCTGCGCTTTCAACAAGCGAATTAAGGTGCGGTTTTCGAACTTGATTGTATTATCCAAATATTAATTTCAGTTTGACTTAGAAATCTGCCTTTAGAGACATCCCCAAGTATTTTAGCTCTCTCAACGAAGGAATTTTCTCTACCTTGTAGTGCTAGAAGTTTTAGGTTCTAATTTCAGCCTCTTGGTATTCAGAGACCTGATGTTTAAATCTCTTATTCTTGGGAATTTTTTCCCAAGTTAAGTCCAACAGTTAAGAAAGATTGTAGTCGGTCTCATTTGCTGTATTAAACTTGACTTGTGGAACCATAACCTAGTCTTACTATGTTCCACAGGTAGACATCTACATGTTACCCGGGATCCAACTTTTTTATTAAGTAACTCGTTGCTTACTAATCTGCTTTTGAGGATGCAATCAACACACCTGCATATCAGCGTATCAAGTCGAACTCATCCTGCAGGTCTTGTAGACTTAAATAATGTATCATCAAATGGACTCTCTATATTTAAAAACATTTAAAAAGGTAGATCTAAAGTATCTAGTTGTAAAACAAGAAAAATCGTGCATCTTGCAAACTGCTAGTTTTAACCTTCTCTTAAAAAATGATGAGTTTTGATTAGGGGGAAAACTGTTTTGTAAAGAAGAATTTTAATAGATGTACCCTTGAAATTAAGCACACTGTCTATACAACTTTGTATGTTTACGAAAAACGACAAGTTCTTTTAAAATTTGTATCTCGTATAATATCTCCATAAACGTCTAGTCTAGCTCAAAGCTAAAAGAGGTTATAAATTTGATCCCAATTGCTTAATCCAGATTGAAATTTCCGATTAGATTTCCTATAATATGCGACGTCCAAAATCTTCCATCTCCCGAAATCTTTTTAAATAGTGTTTCAGTGTCGTATTTTAACATTATTCTTAAATTAAATTACTTTTTTCGGAAATGTAATTCTTGTTGTTTGTTGCCAGAAAAAGTTTTTTGTGCCCAGAATCGATTGAGTATTAATCATTCCTACTTCGTAATGATGAAGAAAAAAGATCCAAGAAAAGTTTTTATTTATTTGCTCTATTTAATGGCAAAACAAGCATGTAAAAAATGGCAAAATCGGCATTAAACTAGTATTTAAATAAAATAAATAATTTAATAACACCTAAACCTTAATTATTTAATTTTTACTTTAGAACAAAGTTACAAGTGTACAAACATAAAGCAAAAACAATTCCATATTTTAAAAGAGACTTAAAATTGTTTAAGTCGTAACTGATTTAACTCCTAAACACTTTATCTTTAAATCTCGAACCAGTATAAAGAGGTAATTGAATTGGGTGGATAGTGAGCAGCCAAGGCGGCTGTTTGGTATATAGGGAGTCCGATTCTTCATTAGCAGCATTACTTGACTAGCCGAGCAACCAGACAACCAGGCTGAGCTCTTCTTCACCAGTTCTCTAAGAACTTTATGCATCACTTTTACGGCCGCAATACAATGTTACGTAATTAATGGCAGTAGTGTTGGAGTATCCACAATTATTATTCGTATTTTATTATAGCGAATATTTCTGCTTGGAAGACAGTAGCACGTTCCACAAACGAGGACGCGCTACTGGTATATGAGGCCTCACCACAAAAGTCTGCACCAGATCTTTCGTTCATTCTAAAGCAAGATTTCTTTATCTGTATCCCAGGTAGATCTCTTCTCTGCCTGCCATATCAAGAAGGCTGTCGCTAGTGAGATCAAAAGGAGAGGAAATTGATGTAAAGTCTGAGACCAGATTTTATCATAGCCAGTCTACTGGTCTGTAAGACATATAACCTTCAAACCAAGGGCATGTAGCCTGTACGCAGTCCTTCGAACTGTATCGCAAGATCCGTGGGCGGAAAGTTAACCAAAGTCTTAGGAGCGATGATTTAGCTTATTTAAATTAGCTTAGATAGTACAAACTCAATTAGCATGTCTTCAAGTTTCATCGAATAGAGTACGTAATTTGCTACATTCAAGATTATTTTAGAGTTGACTTATAACATCGATCTCGATATTTCTTCATGACTCTTGCATTGCCCCGATCTTTGTCCCTTCAAACCCATCTGAGAATATCATGGATAGAAGGATCCGAATGGTTTCGAACCTTCCAATGAAGAGTTTATAAGTTGGCTGAGAAGTCCCTAGATCACCTTATCAGAAGCATGCCAAGCTTGCAACAACCAGAGAATGTATTTGCTTCAATAGAGCTATAACATAATATAGAATTTAAAACTGCAAATTTTCCTATGAAAATTAACAATGTATATCTTTTTAATATACTATTTAAAAAGCTAACGCATCTTTTGTTTATCTTTACTCAGTAGGCAACAAAAAAAACTTGTAAGAAAACTATGACTCTTAAATGTGTAATTGCAAATAGGTGTATATCCATTAATACATGCTTGTTACTTCATTTTTAACTAAGTTTTCGAAAGTACTAATTAAAATGTCCTAACTTGGGTGAGTACATATAATTAAGCCAGTACTCATACCCAAGTTAGTTTGGAATGAAGAATAATGCTTAAAGACTTACTGATTAATTTTTCAATATGATCAAATGAGTGCCTAAATTTTGGTCTCAATGACAATAAATTTATTGCAAGTTATTTAGAATTAGCAGAAGTCAACCAACTTACCCATATATGTATTCTGATTAACGTGGATTAGAATCTAATTAAATTTCTTTATTTAATTATTGAATCATGAATAAATAAAATATACGCTCTCAATTATGGGAAATTGAGGAATAAAATGTTTATCTTACATAGTTCGGCTATCGGAGTCTGAGGTGGTCTGGTAAGTTATTTAAACCATTATAATATAAAAATTTGTAATTTTAACTCGAAATGTCCATGCATAAAAAATTGTCAGACAAAAGTATTAAATTAAAATACCTTAAGAATCACAAGGAAATGAGTTTGGTGAAAAACATTTATTTCTTATAAAAGAAATGTGATACTCAATTATTGATGCTTACGGTAGTGGTCAATCAATACAAAAAGAGTTAGGAATGTTTAAACAAATAAACAGGTAATAAATAATTTAATTTCACAACACATTACTAGACTCCAAGTTGCTACTGGCAGTTACAGTTGCTGACATTTCGCCGATCATACTGCGGACGTCTTCAAAGCATTATCTAAAAGTGACAATTTGATTTGTTTTTCTGGTCATGTCTTGGCCTCCTGTGTTTAAATCAATGTCACTTTTCTTACTTCTGCTTTTTGAGTCATATTTTATTTTGCTAAATAAGGTCTTGATTTACTTGCAGCTGTTCAATGGCTGCCGCTGTGATTATAGCCTCTAGCTGGCTGACCTTCCACTTGGACCAAATCCAAGGTAGTTTCACGGTAACAGATTTCTCGCTCCTATGTGTGCTTTTATCGTGTGTCAGTATAAGATGAGAAAATTGTTATGTAGTACCGCCAGTATTGAGGTTCAGTTTGTCAAATTTACAAAAATTGTAGAGGCACATGCTCTCACAATTACAAACTCTAACGAACTGAAAACTTTCCTTTTACATTCTTTTTGACTGCCGAAACGTCATATGGAATGTTCAAGTAAAAAGATAAATGACAGAACAAACATCAAATAGGACGAACTCATGACAGAAAAATGAAAAACGGCGTAACGGCGACGTCCACAATCGGCCTTAGGTTGAGACCCATCAGTCAGTCAACTGTCACTTCACACGATTGTCAAGACCGTTTATTTTACATAAGAAATCCTTGACACGTAGTAGTTCTTTGTCCTTTCCAATTCCTCGTATCCTTTTCCTAGACCTTTTCCTACCACCTGCCGTTGGTGGCTAAACCTATTCAAGCCGGTAGCCAGGCCGGATGATGCCAGAAGCATCGTGGGGGAAGCGCCAACGTGCATTGAAAAATTCACTTTTGTGAAAGTTATCGATTTATTTTTTGTGTTAAGTTTGTATTTGAGAAACAGGGTATATACTCGACGGTTTTCCCGAATCACCCAAATGAGCTGGCAAATTGCCCAAAAGGAGCAGAAGCTATTACAAGAAGACAAGATAAATCATTTTCTGGAAAAAACAAGATAAATCATTTTCTGGAAAATCATGGTTTCTATGTGCAAAATAAGAAGGAATTCGCTTTACTTGGGTGGAAGCACAGCTCAAGTGATGGCAATTCTATAGATGGTAATTCTCTCTATTCTAAAAGTAACATATTTTTAGATAGTTTTCAAGGATTGAAGAGATCAACAAATATGCACAATATTAAAAATTATCTTACAATTTATCACTGAGACAAGAAATCTTTAAAGTGCAAGATCAGAAAATCAATCAACAATAATCGGACCTAAAGAAGTAAAGAAAACGAAAGAAAAGGCATACAAAAATATATGCAAGAAAAATCACTGGAGCATTTTTGGTCTATTTCTGATTACTAATAAACAATTATAATATTATCAAGAATTTAATGAATATATTATACTACAAGAAACAACCATGCAAGAAATTATTTTACATTTTTAGTCTACCCTGATTTAGTTTTATGATAAATTTGAAATATGACATTCTTAATAAACCAGACCATAACAACTGATGTCAATAGTATTAAAAAAGTATGCGTTCGTACTGATACCATCATTGTGCAAACTATACGTAGAAAAAGAAAAATTCTCTTCACTGAAAACTGGAAGCTTGCGCGGATTCAATTGATACCCAAAAAAAGAAAAATATCACGCATGTTTGGAACGAAGCTATCGAGAAATATGGTGAATTCCGTGACATTTCAAAGACATTCGATTACTTTGCCGCTGTCTTCGTCAGATTCGTCGATCTCTTGAGTATTGCTCTTACATATACAGCTCTGCACCCAAACACATTTTGGAGCTGTTTGATTCCATCCTGAAGAGGGCCATAAGTCTCAAAAGAGATCCAAAGTTAACTAGAAGCATGTACAGTTTGGTGCATAGAAGGGAGGTAGCCAACTTGATTCTATTTTATCGATACCATTACGGTGAACGCTCTTCCGAACTGATCCATATCATTCCATCCAGAGCAATACATGCAAGTGCTACTCGATAGGAGGATGCGACTCATTAATATCGAGCCCATCTTCAAACGCCCAGAACGTTGCTATATCGGGACTCCTTTTTATGGCAAAGCGCAAGTGGAATCTCTCAAAGCACGTCTTATTATTTGTACACATCTTATTCTACATTTTTCCTTTATTACAACTTGCAGAACTTTAACAAAAATGTCTAGAGACACTTTCAAAGCACTGGCGCTATTCGTGACTTTCGAGTGTCATAAAGTTTGCCCTCTTACGCCAGTCTATTCCGTAAAAAAATAGATCTGGTATTGGTCGAGATAAATGCCCAGAGACTTAACGCTTTTGGCTTAAGGAAGATGCTCATCTTCCACTTTCGTGGAGGTCATTTGTGGCTCAGGTGATTTTACGCTGTTAAGTTATAGTATACAATTTGCAGACCTGCAAGCAATCAGCTTACACACATTGCAATTTGCAGGAACCCTGTAAATTAAATCTTGTACATTGCCATTGAAAACTGAGTCAATTGGAGACCATAAAAATAAATCCAAGTGTTTTAAAATAATTAAATGCAATGATTGCTGTAATTTTGTTTTTTGTTTACTACCTAATGTAAGTAATGCGTTTTATGAAAAAATGCTGAATAAAACAGAATAATAAGAAGGCTACTCTGGTACTGCATCAGAACGCAAGCGATTTGTCGGTTGAAATTAAACATATTTATCCAATATAAATAAATGAATAGTTTTGGATTAAGGAAATTCATTAAAGTTTCCAGCAACCAATCCAGCAATAATTTAAAGCAACCAGTTAAATTAATATTAAAAATCATTAAAATAATCTTATTTAGTATTCCTTTACTATTTAGATGGCACCAAAATCTTTAAGCATCCTTGCAAAAAAGATAATAAATGTTTTTAAACTTTGTAATATTAAAGATCATGGATCGGTAAATTTAAAAAATCAGAAGGAAATTTGATTTAAAGATAAACCTTGTTCAATCAGTAGGAAATAAGCTCTACTTATAGCCAAAGACTAATACCACTTACTAATACCAGTTACCTTGTATTAAGTATATCTACTATTTTTTATTCATTAGATAATTAAACGGTTTTTTGTGACCTTGTTGCAGGGAACTGAATCCATTGCAATGTGGTAGGCGTGGTCGGGGGGTGGCAACCCCCCTCTCGACCTGGCGCCGCCATCACGGATCACCACGGCGACCGTCACAGGTAATTTAAGAAAAATCGTACATAAACTTAATCATGTTAGACTTAAGATATCCACATAGCCGTCAAAAGTCAAAACACTTTATGCCATCTAACACTCCACCCTTGTTTCACTGTAATACTTTTTTCAGTCATATTCAAAAATGGCTGACAGTTCCTCCCCCGTTTTTCTTTTGACCTCTTTAAAGTTGTCAAATACTTGTCGATTCATACCTAGGAAAAAAAGAATCAGTTACAAGTTGTTTTAAATTACGATATACTTAAGTTTAATGTTATGTTTGATTAATAGTCAAAACCCAAGAAACAAAGTTTGTAGCAACCATTTTCATTTCCAAATCTTGGCTTAAAACTGACTCAACCACAAAAAACTCACTAATCTCTAACAGTTTTTTAACACATTCATTGATTCGGGCAGTTGATGCATGTTTAGAGAAGATTTGCTATCAATTCTTATTTTTAATTCGAGCAAACAACTCATGTCCTTAAGTTTTTTCCACAGCGTCAGAATAGAGTAGTTGGTGCAATTTTTCCTAGAAAAAACAAAATTTCACACATGCATATTGTTCACATAACATTTGCCATCATAACAAACACAACAAGAATACGACAGTTTTACCAAAAACACACTGGGAATTAAATGATTAAACCAGATTGACAATACTGGCGGCACTGAACTGACAATGAGTCCTGCTATACACCTCAAGCGGCAGAAATGCGAACTATACTAGCTTTGTAATCTAAAACAAATTTAAAGCTAAAGCCGAATTGCTTGCTTGTATTACACTGGTTTTCTCCCGGAATAGTATCGTGGGCTCTTGCCGGTCTTTTGAATAGTCGTTATGTCGAGTTTAGGCGCCTATCTCTTTATAATTCGCGACGCATCTAGGTGTTTGGATTTTTGACCTCTCGGAACATGGGAACTGACTGCGCAGAAGTTTTGGTCGCTTGTACGAGGGTGGATCAAATATTAACCGACCTCTTTTTTTTTAGTTTATTGCAAAAAGTTGTCAACAAAAAAGAAATTACATAATTTTTCTACATGGTCTTTATGGTTCCCTTTTTAATACATTTTTCCCATCGAAGTTTTTTTATGCCCGTTGATGAATGATCGAAGTCGGCTCTCTGCTGGTTGCTGCTGAATCGCTGCCCTCCAAGCTCTTCTTTCAGAGGCCCGAACAAGTAGAAAACAGGAAGAGAGGTCCGGACTGTAGGAAGACTGTTCCACAGTAGTCCACCCCAATTAGAGTATTTTTTGTTGTGTTATTTTGGCAGTGTGCGGTCTGGCGTTATCTTGGAGTAGGAGCACGTTTTTTACACTGCAACCGAAAATCCAAGGAATTTTTGATGATTGACTGATTCCATGGTTTTGACAGATTTCCTGCACTGTAGTACTGCGGTTTTTCAAAATCAACCTCATGACAGCGGCTACATTCAAATTTGTGATGCTTGTCCGTGGGCGTCGTGGGTGGGAGCTATTTTCAAGGTTGACACGGCCTTCCCGAAATTTTTTGTGCCACACTTTCACTTGAGTTTTTGAAAGAGTCGATTCCCCAAACTGAGAGTTTAATCTATTCCAAATTTCAATCGGCCCGACATTTTCATTCGCAAGAAACTTGATAATAATGCGTTGCGCAACACGTGGATGGACTTTCTGTGCACTCATCGCAAAGGAGACTAAATTACTGAGAAGTAACAATAGTCGGTATTGCAGAAAAGTTTCTTAGGCTTCCAGCCAATACTCCACGAGATGGCATTTCGATCAATGACATACATAAATTACAGTGACTAAAGGTCGGTTAATATTTGATCCACCCTCGTATTTATAATGTCTTGGTGTAATGCTATTGGACGCGAGCCTGAGATCGGGCCACCTTCTCAGCGTGCAGAACTTTTGACGCATAAAAAACGGTCGGGTGGAGATACGAACGTAAACTCGACCTGATCTTTTACGGTAGTGTTAAAGATCAGGTCGAAGCTAGAAAGCTAGGTTTGTTATGCGTTATTTTGGCATGAAGTATGGGTTTAGTCTGGGATATTCCTTGAGTCGTTTCTTGGATTGGAAGGATGGTGTTACAGACAGCAACTTGGGTTTTGGGTTATGAAAAATCAGAAAAAGAAAAGAAATGAACCACATTAGGACTTTATACATCGACTCCCAGAAGAAGCTTGATTGCCATGTTTGTGTTTAATCTTTCTAGTTTTGCCATCAAGTTATCTATTTTTTTCTAAGATCGCATCAGGCAAATTAGGTTAATAATTTAAATAGGCAAGCCAGGACGTTTCCTAAAGTGCCCGCTGTAGGCTTCGCCCCTTCGGTGATATAGTCCGTGCCGGTTTTTTATTTAGATTGTCAGCGAAGCTGTTTGTTGTTTTGCTTATGTTGACATTTATGTTTTTTAGGTTTGGATTTTGGCTCGCCGGATGGTCGCCACCGCAATTGCAACACTCCTCCCGCGTTGAGTTATTTTTTTTTCACAGTTTCAATAAAAGTGATCGCCCTTACATTTATGGCAACGCGGCTTTGCGTTGCAATTACTTATGACGTGCGATGGTACTGCCGGATGTTTTCGATTGTATAAGTCCTTAAACGCTCGACACAAATCCTGATGTTCAGAACGTTATCTATTTTAATATTTCCTCTTGATATCTCGAAATAATAACCTAATGAGGTCCGTAGGCCCTTTACATTCTGGGCCGATTTTAAACCAACCTATTTCTTCTGGCCATTTCCCTTTCCTTGAGAAGCTTTGTGAGTTCTCTATGGTCTTGGGGGCTTTTGGGAAAAAGCGCTTGGCCAAATCTGTCTTTTGGGTTTTATTGATATTGATTTTGTTCTCTGTAATTAATTGGTATTTTGCAGCCCAGTTAGAGGTGTCCCTTATCACCACTTTTGGTACTTTTGAGACATTGGGCTCATGGCTCTTTCCGTTTCCCGTCAGGGATAGGTTGTTCAAGGGTATGTAAATGTTTTTTTTTTCAGGATTTTGGAATCGTGATGGGAAAGATGGGAAACAAGCACTACTTGTTGATAAATGCCCCATTTTTACTCTTAAAGGTTTCTAGCTGATAGTTGACTGTTCAACTGAATGGCAACTAACTCAACTGCTAATGAATCCAACTGATAACTGCTTATTGAAATCAACTGCTCCAATTGCTTTAGGAGAAATTCATGGAATTATTAAACTATTCTGCATTGCACAAGAATTCGGAGAGATTCTATAAATTTTTGACTGTATATTTTACAAGAAATTTGACTCTGATATTTGATAAAGTAATTTTTTTTTGTTTTTTTGTATGCCAATAAATTTTACCAGTAAGAAACATTCTAACGTACTAATATATGTAGTTCAGGATACTCTCCCAAATATTTGAATCACATATACATATTCTGACAACCACATACCGTATTTACTGTAAGGTTTCTAAATTTAAGTAACTTTGGATTAATTATTAGAACTTGCAGAAATTTTGCTAAAAATAATGAAGGATTTTGAATAAAATAATAATGATATTAAAAATAATTTAGGAAATGTCCTCTCCCACATTGGAATTGAGGGTATTCCAAGTTTCGTCGTGGAAGTTTGACTTTTTAAGTTTTCAAACAAAGTTCGTAGTAACGCTTTTTCATTCCCAAATCTTGAGTTAAAATTGCTAAGCCTCGAGAAAATTTAATACTCTGATAGTTAATGGATTGCACAATATTTTGAAGACATTCTGGTATGTGTTTGTTATTAGAGAAATAGGTCTGTTTTATTAAACTGTAATTTTATTATATAAAAAATCATCTTTTTATAAGATTGTTACAAAATGATACATTCCAATATAGTTTTTGATAAAGTATATAATGGCTCATTTAGTAGTCCTTGCAGAACATAAAAAAATAATGCTGCAACGCGTAAATAAAGCCCACTCGAGCTAAACAGTTTTCACTTGTATAGTGTAGAGCAATCTAACAGTCTTGCTGCAAAACATGAAGGTATCTAGAAAAATGCGAATAAAACAAATTGAAAATAAAACTAAATTATAAGTATAAGAAAAATTATAATAAAAGCCATTTACGAAATTCAAAATTCCCTTGTCTATCGACTCGAAGAACAAACCTTTCTACGCATGTAGACTTTTATTAATTTCTTTAATTTTTGACTTTTTCAACTCTGAATTATAGTTTTAATTTCTACCAGAGCCGGTGGATTTTATTTTTTTTAATGTACAGAATTGCAGTACAATTTGCAGCTACTAATATTTAGTATAAGTTCTAAAGCATGGTGATAAATATTTTCTGGCTCTCTTCAATATCAACATCAACATTATCTATTTTTTAGTTTTTTACTTCCTTCTTCTTCCATCAATGATATATGTCTTTACCAGATTTCTAGATTTCTTGTGAACTACCTTGACACTTAAAAATATGTTTAATTCTTGTAATGTTTAACGTTTTTAACGAAATATGTCCAAGACAAAAGCCATTGTGGTCAAAGGCCATACAGAGGCAAAAATTAAACACACTTTCTTTAGAAACTTTTTCAGAACGTCTTTCTCTTGCAGTTTGCTAGTATTTCGAAAAGAATAGTAAACTCTCTCATATTTTTAGCGAACCTTCATCATAAGGAAACTTTGCATCGAACTACTTGAACGTGCAAAAATAATAGAAGAGCCTACCATAACAAGCAGATTCTAATAACATCTAAGAACCAGGTAGCCCTGAAGGCACTTGCCTTGGTATAGGACTGCCTACTGGAACTAAAGAAGCTATGAAATTTTAATAACGTAGCATTTGTATGGTTGTCGCGACACAGCGGTATATTAGGAAACAAAAAAGCGGGTGAACTTGCTAGAAAAGAATCTGCTACTCTCTTTAATGGTCAGTGGCTACGTTAGAAGTGCCAAATAGTATTACACGCAGAGAAATACGAACCTGGAGGGTTCAGTATAGAACAAGAGGTAACACTAAGTCCACTTGAAAAATTTACAACATATTTAAGAAATTTTCCATAAATGAAAAAATCGCAAGGGTATAACGGAGACCTGACATGATATCTTTAAAAAGAGACCCCAAAACTGTTGAACTCATTACCTGCACTTGCAACTGGTGGTAACAAATATTTAAGGATACGCTAGACCCTGAAGATACCTTATCAGCAAAAGTCGTGTATAGGCTAGTACAGGGCAGTGAGGTATTAGTATTGGTCGAACTGGATAATTGGCAATATATGGACCAGTATTTTGGACCCAGATATTAACGGATCTTATAAAATAAATGAATAAAAACGACTAAAATGTAAAATGGAAACAAAGAAAAAGTATGTGTAAACTTAAAGGGCGAAGTCTAGCAAGCTGTTATTCTCACTCAACCCATTTAAGGTTCACCTAAGATAAAATATTTAAATACGCGATATTCTTGACATATGTTGTATAACTATTTTTCAAGAAAACAAAAATAATACCCTGTCGGTTCATGACTGACCCATGTTGGCAATAGACAATCGACCTCCCTCAGTCGCAACAAAAGCATCGAAGGCACCCCGCGCCCACCGCAGGTCATCACCCAGCACTTACTTGCATACTCACACTTGTCTCTCCATTAGAAACTGTCGAGATTTAAATTTAAATTTATTTATATTGAGAATTTTAAAATTATCTGGTATGAGATTATATATGCTGATGGCGTCGAAAATAAAAGATCTCCGAAACATGGCTGTTTTATGTTGTGGTACAGTAGAAGCATGGCGTGATCTAATGTTAACATTGTGAATTGCTGTGCGTGATAAAAATTTGGATTTAAGAAATTGAGATGCTTCCACCTCGGTAAGCAATTTATGAACAAAATTTAAAAGATGGTGTGTTCTTCGATTTTTATATTCAGCCAGTTGCATTCAGAGATCAAATGAGAGACATGGTCACGCTTACGTATTCTATACAAAACCCTACAGCATGCATTTTGTACTTTTTGAATTCTATATTTATCCTCTGCAGTTAGACAAGGCCCGTACAGAAAGTCACAATAATTAAAATGCGATAAAACAAGGCTCTCATCACACAACATATTTTTTAATGGAAAGTTTAACAGTTGTCGGTTGTTATAAATTAATTTAAGAGCATAAAATCCTTTTTTAATAATCTTCCGTACATGTTCATGAAATCTTGCTCCTCATCCACTAATAAGCCTACATTTTTTGCACAAGATACAAAGGATAAACTTGTGGCGCCAATGTGTAAATTTAACGACATGTTTTTACACTTATCTGGCGAGGTTTAATTATCGCGTAGGAATATGTATTTCCAACTCGAAAGACTGTAAAACCAAAATTGTTACAAAAAGGTGCGAAATTTACCTTAATTGGTGTTCTCTGTCGCCAAAAATTCGGGCGACTATATCCGCTCTCCGTTCCATATATATTTTTGTTGGTGGGGAGCGCCAAATGGTACTGCGTACCATGAAAGCCTGGTTGACCCAGGCGCAATAAGAATAGGCAAATAACAAATTATAAATAGATTGACGCGATCGCATACATACAATTATTTCCCAAACTATTACAACAATAAAACAAACATAAATAAACTAAAGGGTATAAGGATAATAATACAGGTCATATTTGTACCGAACATACATCATGTCTTTTTTGATTTTACTACCAAAACACAATAACTTTGTCTTGTTGGGGTTTAAGTTAAGATTATGTTCGTAAGCTAATTGATTAACTATATTAAGATTCGAATTTTTTTTTCCGGCAGCTTCCTGAGTATCTTGAGGTTTGAAAGGAAAGTAGAGTATCCGCAGCATAGGCATGTGTACTACTAAATAAAGGAGCAGCGATAACGTCTATTGTGTAAATAATATATAAGACCGGGGATAAAATAGCACCCTGAGGTACACCAGATTTAATCGAAATGTTATTTGATACCGAGTCACCTAAACTGATCTTTTGTGATCTGTCTCGAAGACATGATCTAACCAGATTAAGTGCATCGGACTCAAAGCCATAGTATTTAAGTTTAGCTAATAGAAGCCTATGGTTCAAAGTATCAAAGACCTTAGAGAAGTCCAATAAAACCAAAACACTAACAAGACCTTTATCGAAACTCTTAATGACATGATCAAGTACCGATGTTAAGGCGGAAGCCGTACTAAACCCCTTTCTAAATCCGCACTGAAAATCAGGAATAATTTTACTATTGTTAAAATGAAAAAAAAAATGGTTGTATAAAACTTTTTCCAATACTTTAGGCAATGTGGGTAATATACTTATAAATCTTAAGTCGGAGAAGGTTTGAGGATCATTTATTTTAGGTAAAGGGATGCCAATTGCAGTTTTCCACAGAGTCGGTATGTTATGATTTTGGACAGTATGATTGCGATAAAGAAATAACACTATATTAAAAAATGCTACAACTTAATTAAATTTAAAATAAGACAAGATTATATATGTAATAAAAGAAAAAGGTCATCAAAGGAATTCTTAAATAAAATCTCATTTTACACCGAGCTCTATGGCTGAACTCATAGAGGGAACATTAATCAGCAAAATTAAAAATCTCCAGGACGTCACTTTGAAAGTAATCCTTAAAATACTCGTATGTAATACGCCCTTTTTAAGAGCAGCCTTTTTAATTTATTTTTAAAGATATTTTGCGAAATGGCTGTTCGGACTTAAATGGGAAAATGGAGAAAGGTTTTTATAGTTTCATAAAACAAACGTTTTTCTGTTGACGCTGAATGTTGGTTGGGTTGAGACCCAAGGCTGTCAATCAATTATCGGGAATTGTTTACCGAAAAATTTTCGCCATGTTCTATGATATTATATCCTTTCAATGTACAGGGTGTCCTATTTTGGGTACTTTTGCGAAATATCACCGTTATTTTTAGAGATAAAGATTGCGGTTTTCGCGACACTGTGCTACTAAACTCTTTAAAACTAAAGATACCGTCAACAAAATTTTCATACGAAATATTTTATATATTTTTACGAAAAAAGTAGCACAGCGTCGTGAGAACCGCAACGCTTTATCTCTAAAAATAACGGAGATATAATAATAATAATAATAATAATATTAATAATAATAATAATAATAATAATAATAATAATAATAATAATAATAATAAGCGTCTTTTACTTAACAAACAAATAATTTACAGTTGTGAGTATCATACATACATTTCCATAGGGATATAAGAGAGGCGAAGTCTAGCCGTGCGGCTACTCTTACTTAACCTACCTAATCCCTCTTAAGTGAAAATAAAACAATATCATGCAACTTATTAGCGAATAGCTCTTTAAATGTACGCACACATTGTAGAAAAAGAAAGCTACTTAAAGAACCTTCCAAAACCAAAAATTGAAGAGAAGTTTAGAAATTTTTTTTAGGAACACTAATATCAATGATAAGATAGAAAATACTATAAAACATTTCAGTCATATGATCAGGAGAATAAGGCAATAAATTGTCCCACTCTACCAGATTTAAATAATAATTTAAAAGAGGAACATTAATAGTCTTAAAATCATAACAATACTCATCACTAAATGGTTCATTATACTTAACATGGCAAGTTAAGCTATGGATCTGAACAAGCAAAAGAGGTTGATAATCATCTACAGGTACCAATGGATTATCAGCAAGATTGACCACAAGGTCCAGAATCTGGCGCAGTCTATTGGAAATTTGATTCATTTGGAATAGATTGTAAAATGCACACATGTCACCAATAACTTCTGCAGCTCCACGTTCGTCCTGGGTTAGGGAAGTTATACAACAATACTCTTCCAGAGACCATTGACATCTGAGCATATTAAAATCACCCAAGATACAAATAAGTAACTTAACCCTCTCCAAAATACAATCAATACTATGAGAAAAGCTCTCATACAATTCCTTTGGTGAAACCGGTGGGAAGTATTCTGATCCTATAATTAACGATTCAAATATTTGACGCTTTTTAAATACTAACTTAGTTAAAAATATCATCTTGGGGTTTGCTATTGTATTTAAAAATAAAATTTTTGACTTCTGCGTCATTCTTTACCCAGTCAACCTGCTAGTTCTTTGTCCTTTCCAATTCTTCCTGGTGGCTAAACCTATTCACGCCGGTAGCTAGGCCGAATAAAGCCGAATGCACCTGGGAGAGGCATCAACGAGCATTTAAGAATTAAAGTTTTGTGAGAAAAGTTCGGAGATTTATCCGATTCGGGAAATGGTTTTTCTGAATCATCACGTGATGCGGGCTAAGTTCCCTAGTTGGGCATAAAGAAAGGAAGAGAGAGGGAGAAGGAGAGAAAGGAAATTTTAATTAATTTTCGCAAGTTTTTTCTTCAAAATCTCTATTTTCAAGTAAGAGAAAGGTATTTTCGAAAAAAATTTAGTTTTTGTCCTGAAGTTCAAACACAAGACATACTTGTGTCTGGAGTCATCATGATTCATCATAAATGCATCTTTGCAGCCTTCCATGTCCCCAGGAGTACGTGTGGCCTTTAGATGACTGGCTTTGCCATGTCGAGCAGGTTTCTCGATAATTGAAAACCATTGGCTGGGTTCTTATCATATGGAAATGTGCTATTTTAGAGAGGTTATTGTCTGTTTAGATTTGTTACGTGGTCTTGCAGTAATTCTGTCTTCAAATTTTCTACAACAAAGTGGCGTTTCTGATGAACGGTGCTTTCGTGATAATACGTAAATCTGTTTTCGAGCAGCTTTAAGTAGTCCGAAGTTTCTATTCAGGAAGGACATACATAGGTAAGGATGGGCCTTACGTACACCTTGTAAATCCTGAGCGAAGTCCTCATTGATAATCTTTTGTTGGAGAATAGAATGGCGTAGAGTTGGCGAAATTGCGAGCTTGCTTTCGCTTCTTGTCATTTAGTATGTTGTGTCAAGGTTTCTATTCAGAAAATGCCAAGATATTAAAAGAAAATGCCAAGATACTTAATATGAATACTACAAGGAAGAAGACACATCTTTGTACTTCAAGGTCTCGCGTAGCGGTCTATTTAGTCATCTGTGGATTGACCTGTAGTCTCCATTGCTTCATTCATGCTATTTGCGTCAACCTTGTGGCATTCTTGCTAGGATTTGACGGTGTGTCGAAACTATTTGCGGCCGTTATTTTTACTACAAACACTTTACACAATACACTTTACTAGTATTTTTATACGCACTACAGAAAAAGGGTGATAGGTACATTCGCATGCGGGTTTCACTCATTTTTATTTTCTTAGATTAACAAAGTTTGAATTGTCAAACTTTTCACCAGCATCTTCTCGATTGGCCATATTTGTTTTTTATTGGTTAAGACATTATACAGGATGTCTATTTAAAAACTTCCGACCCCTATTATCTCGAAACGATTTTTATAAAATCGCTTATTCTCTTCATTTTGGCCCCTTATTTTATAAATTTGAGTGCTGCGTATTGCCGGGTTATTTAAATATTGTAAATTACTTATTATTGGACATTAGTCATGTAAGTTTCTTAATTCCGGTAATGCTAATATTTGTATTCGAACATGTTTTTTACGTTAGTAAATTTTTTTAATAAATCAATACATCACTCTACTAACCTATTGACTTATTGTTTTTTGACATGATCATGAAGAGAATAGGTGCATTTATCACTGAATGTATTTATCAATCCAATAAATTCTTTTGGTCATGAAATATGTACATTTTTAATTTTTTTTCTTTTTTGTTTATTTCCGTTTGCAATGGAATACGTCTCAATACAGTTTGATGATATGATCCGAAATTTAAAATATTATTTAATGAATTTTCCTACCAATTAATGTTATTAGTTATTATACTACCAATATATTACATTAGGAATTTAAATCAGTTAAAATTGATCGGCATGTTTTAAACGAAGATGCTCAGGTAGAGATTTTGGGAACATTCGTTGCAGAACCCACCATTTTTCTCCGTACAGTAGCACTTCTAACTGGAATATCACATGAAACTATAGTGAAAGCATTACATTTACATAAATATCATATGTACAAGAAGCAAATCTTACAGAAACTTCATGAGGACGATTTTGATAGGAGAATAGAGTTTTGCAAAACCATGTCCAACTTAATAAACATGTAATAAACACGTGAAATTTTGATAAACAATATTTGCTTCAGTGATAAATATACCTTTTTCTTAAAAGAATTTTCGATACTGGAGTGACGACAATCCCATATTTTTAGAGAGGGTACAACCAAAGTTTACAGAATAGAATAATATAGTATTCTATTCTGTAAACTTTGGTGCTACACAGTGGCCATAAAAAATTAATGTTTGGGTCGGTATTCTTGGAAATGATGTTATAGGACCATTGTTTATTGAAGAAAACTTAGCTCTACTTATACCTACTTAAAAATGTAATTGATCCTTTAATAACAACTGAATTGGAAAATTAAATTGATGGTAACATTTTCATCAAGAAAACGAGTGTGAGTGTGGTTGAATAACAGATAACCTAATCAATGGATTGATTGGTAGAAGGGGACCGATAGAATGGTCTACTAGGTCACCTGACTTAAAGCCGTAAGATTTTTATTATCGGGGCATATAAAAACGGTTGTTTACAAAACTCAGCCTGATAATATCGACGATTTAAAAAGAAGAATTACAGGGGCATGTAGGGCTCTTCAAGAAGTGGAAATTCAAAATGTTCGGGAAGAAATTGAGAATAGACTTTATTTTTGTTTGGAGAATAATAGAGAACACTTTGAACACCTCATAAACTAAACGTGTTAATAAAATAAATTTTAAGCGTGTTTTTGAGACCATTATAAAAACTATTTATTTAGCCATAATTGTAACGACTATGCAAAAGTTTAATAAAAATAATATTAATTTAAAAGGACATGTTTGGAAAATAATCTTAGCTTTAACGTAATTAAAACACTTTCAGGAATAACGTCTAATATATTTGAATAACTCTAACTTGGCAACGCAGCACTCAAAGTTGAAAAATAAGGTGCGGAAATGTAAAGAATAAAAAGTTCTTTCAAATGAGGTATCACTCAATCCCTATTGGATTCTGGGGATAGGAGGTTGAAAGAGGCAAAGTGATTTCTGCATAAAAATTGTCCCCCCTCGATAAAAAAATTGACCTGTGCTAGCGATTTTATAAAAACCTAACCCGTTTCGAGATAATAGGGGTGGTAAGTTTTCCAATTAACACCCTGTACAATTATAATAGATCTTAACCATATTATACAGCAACTGGCCTGAAAAAAATATACTAAAACCAAAATCATGATTATTAATCTCGCTAAAGCTGCTCTGAATTGAATCACAACACATTTGTTAAGAAGTTACAACTAAGAAAAAGATTTAAAAATACTATTGTTATTTATCAAAATTCCCTAAAAATAAATCATTTTTATAAAACTAATTCAAAGTAATTTACCCGTCCTGTCAAAAACTTTTTACGAAAGAAATATGCCCTTATAATACCAGTAATAATTTAGAAAGTTCCTTGAAATGTTTGACACGCGAAAACAATGTTTTCAACAGCGATTTGTTTTCCTTTAAGGGTATATGACACATTTTATTTGTGCGTTTTGATAAATTTGTGTTTGCCCGTCTTCAATTCGAAAAAAAGTTTTCAAGGCCGCAGTCCATTGAATAAACGAAATATAATATCTCTTGTATATTCACTTATTATTGTAAAAGGTAAAACTAAAATTTTAAATTTATAAATTTAATGTGACGGAGGAATATTAGTTTAAGGTTTAATCTCAGCTTCAAATTAGAAAATACGGGCCATTACTTCCTTCGGTTTGAAGCTTTAATAAGGCAATTTAACTGCAAAGCACATATAACTAGCTATAAAAATACGCGTCAGAAGTACTTTTAACTTGTAAGCCTTTGCAATATGTTCGTAATTTATACATTATTTGAATCATGAATATTGTCAAAAAGCGATACCTCTGAAAACTAGAGATAAGAAGGAACATTTTAGTTATGAATACTAATGCCACTTATGTTATTCTGGCTGCTTATGTTAACATTAGCTTTGCTAAAATAAATCTAACTCGTAAAATATTAAAATACTTAGTCCAATATGTTGGTCTCACCGTGCATGTAAACAAACGAAGAAGAACTAGTAATCTCTCTTGCACCATCTTGGATTATTTCGGCATTAATTTAGGGCACAAATATCCTTTGTTAGGTGGAGGATCCTCCAAGGCTCGAAAAGTCGAACTAATTTTCCGTAAAAAATTATAAAAGTCATTTTTCCAGGTATTAAAAGGTAAGCACGAGAACCTGGTACTTAAGTTACAAGACCTGATATAAGGTGCTGCTTTTAGAAATACTGCCAATACTGTTCAGGCCTAAAAGTATTTTAGAAAGGATTGCAAAAGTTCTATTAACAATCACTCGTACAATAGTCATTGTCTGCCAGTAGTATCTTGTTAGTAATGCATAAATACAAATCCACAGTTATTATTTACTTCTATTTAAATACGATTTAATATCGCGTCAAAGTTCAAATGTCTTGAACTAAACTCTTGACGGCAACTGCTCCTTATAGTCCTTATATACTTTCCAGACCATGGTTCGGAAAGATCTGCTAACCACAGAACCAGGGCCGCTGCTAGGGTGTTGGCCGCCTGTGTGCAATTTGACATTTGCCGCCCCCCCTTTTTGCTACTTCAGAAAAATTATTTCACAAAATTTACAGAAGATGCATACCTATATAGTTACTTTTTAACATAAATATTTATTTTTCAATAATGTTAAATATAGGTATTAGTAAATACATAAGTCCTTACCTTAACATTTTTTTACTAATATCCTAACTAATAATACTACTAACTAATATCCAACACATCAAAATCAAGGAAGCCTTAATTGTCCATTTTCCGGGATCATTCGAAACTAAGAATAAGTTGGTGGTTTTAGCCGTTTCAGCATCAGCACTTGTGTTGTCATCTAACTCCCCATCACCCTCTGCAAAACAAATTATTTGTTTTGAACTCGTTTCAGCAGTCTGGACTTTTTTGGCACCTTCACATTCCATAAAAACTTCTTTTGAAGTTGAAGGTTGAAATATAACATATATCTTTAAACATATAATTGTTGCAAATAACATCCAAAAGACTAATGTGAGAATGGTCGCTACTGAAAATATTCACGATCATTATACCAGGGCTCAACGTGACATCAATGGGACAATAATATCAGGACTAAAGCCATATTTTAGCGAGTAAGCGGCTATAAGCGTCTTTAAGACATCTCATTCGAGCGATCAAGTCATGACGTCACCGTATAAGGCGCTTTAAGCGTTTGTTAGCGGTCTCCCTTCAAAGGGAAGCTATACAAACAGTAATAAACAATAAATATTGATATCAATTTTTTGATATTTTTTTAGAGTAGAAGCATTATATTTCTTAGTATTAGTTTTAATTTATTTAATATTAATGTCTCATACATTAATAGTTAAGACATCCAAACCAAATAAAAATGCAGAAAATAATAAATTATCAACAAAAGAGCGAATAGATTTGCAAAAAATACAGTGAAGAACGTAAAGGTGAGGTTGCGCGGATATTTTTTTTAAATTGATTTTTTATTAGTTTGTGTTTACTTCTGTGTGATCTGAAAATATGAGTGAGGTTATGTTTACGCCAGTAACTTTTTTGTTTATTGTATTTCCTCTTGATCTGATCCTTAAAATGTATGGAATCGGATTTAGACTCAAAACTTACCTTAACATTTTTTTACTAATATCCTAACTAATAATACTACTAACTAATATCCAACACATCAAAATCAAGGAAGCCTTAATTGTCCAACTTTAAAAATATAAAATGCAAACGTCCAAAACAAAGGGAAAAAAATATTAAAAACTAACTTTTTGTGCTTTCGTTTTGGAAAACTTTTTGACAATGTCTTTAATATCCAATGTCGCACACACTTCATGTTCGATAGACAACATTGCTAAAGCTGATAGTCTATTTTGCGTCATCGAAGATCTTAAATAGTTTTTAATAATTTTCAGTTTTGAGAATGACCGCTCACCCGTAGCTACAGTAACCGGCAGAATTAAAAATATGCGTATGACTGTGGTTAGGTTTGGAAAAGTGGACATAAGATTGTTTTTGTAAACGTACTCAATAATATTAAAAGGACTTTTTTCTGTACCAAAATAGGGTTGTATTACTTTAATTTCTTCATATAAATCGGTAGCACTAATTTCACTCTCTGAGCAGTTTATGTCTGTAAGGGCTTTATGTATTTTCTCACAATTTGTTTTAAGTTCATTATCGTTTTTAATTTTAGTTATGTCATATATCACATTAAAAATGTCTGTGTGTTGTTGAAGTAATTCAAATCGTTCTTCAATTGCCGTTATGGCAGCGTCTAAAATCTTAAAGTAAATATTTACTTTAAATGACAATACAGGAGGGAAAATAGGTTCGTCGGTTCCTTCATACTAAAACTGTCGTTTTTTTCTTCTTATTCGTTGGGTATCAGCGCTGGGGAAGGCTTGTTCAATGCTAGCTTTTGTAGCTATCTCTCTTGATTCACTTAAAAAAATTTGAAAATGTTCATCCGAACGTTTAGTTATAAAATATTCTTTTAAATTGTTTTGTGCTTTATGTGAAGATTTAATGTCAAATTTTGGACTTTGAAGGATTTTGCTAACCACATTTATTTTACCTAAAATATCTTGCCAAATTACAACAGAACCTATGAATTTAAATTTATAATTTTTGTTATTAAGTGATTTTGCTACGGTTCTGGTGTTCATATCCCTTTTGGTGTCATTTTTCAATTCTTCCAAAGCATCGCATATTTCTTTTATCTGGGTTTTTAAGGGGGTTATTGCATCGATCCTACTTTCCCATCGCGTTTCTGACAATGCTTTTAATATCAACTTTGAAAGATTCTTTACTAAAATATTCCATCTAATATTTGAGGAGGAAAAAAATACGTAGAGTTCATGTACACTATTAAAAAATTTGACTGACTCAAAACTTGTTTTCACCGCATCATTCACAACCAGATTCAAACTGTGCGCAGAACAGGGAATAAAAAATACCCGAGGATATTTTTCTAATTTTTTTTTTTTTGCAATCCAATGTATTTACCACGCATATTGGTCCATTATCGTAACCCTGTCCAGGCAAGTTATTCATATCTAGTTTTAGTTCTTTAAATTTATTCTCCATAAATTCAAAAAGGCCTTGTCCAGTTACGTCAATCACAGGAGAAAAGCCTAATATACGAACTGGTGGTGAAGTTAAAACACACCTTATTATTATTGTTATTTGTTCCGTGTGCGTTATATCTGGAGTGCAATCTAAAATAATGGAAAAATATTTTGATTTTTGAATTTGGTTTAGGACAACATCCTGCACAGAGTTTGCCAATAAAACAATCAATTCATTTTGATGTTCCCATCCTAAATAATGTGGAGTATTTATATTCTTAGATTAGATGCGCGACGAAGATGCTCTGATATTACAGCGTCAAACTTAGAAATCATTTCAACTAACTGCAAATAATTTCCATTATTTTGTTCAAATAATTTACTGGATGATCCTCTAAAGGCTAAACATTGTTTGGATAAATATTTTACGATTAATACTAATCTTTCAATAACAGAGCCCCAATGTTTTTTCTCCATTTCATATCATTTTTGATGAGTAAAGTCAACGGTTAATCCCTTTTTTAATGCTGCAGATAGTTCAAACATTGTTTGGGAATATTTTATATGAGCCGCACTCGATTCGTGTCTTTTTAAAATAATAGCTAAATGTTGCCAGTCGCTTACCCCACTAGATCTATTTAGAGAATGTCCGCTGCTTTCATCAGAACAAAACAGTTTACACGGTGCACAAAAAACACTCTTTAGTGATACTGAATAAAGTAACCACAGGCGATTAATTTTGTCTTGATTTGGTAATGTGTGATAATAATAAGTTTCTTCTGAAAATTTTCTGTTATTTGTATCTCTGGGAAAGTTAAAATTCATAACTTGCGGAGGAAAATTTTCAATAACAAATTGAACTTCACTAGTATTAATTTTTGCGGGCCATTTTACGGGATCATTCGAAACTAAGAATAAGTCGGTGGTTTTAGCCGTTTCAGCATCAGCACTTGTGTTGTCATCTAACTCCCCATCACCCTCTGCAAAACAAATTATTTGTTTTGAACTCGTTTCAGCAGTCTGGACTTTTTTGGCACCTTCACATTCCATAAAAACTTCTTTTGAAGTTGAAGGTTGAAATATAACATATATCTTTAAACATATAATTGTTGCAAATAATTGTTGCAAATATATGTTTAAAGTAACTAATAACATCCAAAAGACTAATGTGAGAATGGTCGCTACTGAAAATATTCTCTCTAGAAAATGGTCTCGGGAGACCGCTAACAAAAATAAACTCGATATGTCAAAGTCAAAGGGAAGCTATACAAACAGTAATAAACAATAAATATTGATATCAATTTTTTGATATTTTTTTAGAGTAGAAGCATTATATTTCTTAGTATTAGTTTTAATTTATTTAATATTAATGTCTCATACATTAATAGTTAAGACATCCAAACCAAATAAAAATGCAGAAAATAATAAATTATCAACAAAAGAGCGAATAGATTTGCAAAAAATACAGTAAAGAACGTAAAGGTGAGGTTGCGCGGATATTTTTTTTAAATTGATTTTTTATTAGTTTGTGTTTACTTCTGTATGATCTGAAAATATGAGTGAGGTTATGTTTACGCCAGTAACTTTTTTGTTTATTGTATTTCCTCTTGATCTGATCCTTAAAATGTATAGAATCGGATTTAGACTCAAAACGTTTTGAAAAATTAGACAAATGGGTGTTTTCATGGTTTAGGTCAGTCTCCAAAGCGAATGGAATACCGATGAAAGGTATAGCTAATATTTAGTAATATTTAGACTCTGACAGCTGTTAGACATGACGTCATTCGAGCGCAACCATATGATGACGTAACGCTTAAGACATTGTAAGGCAACCGAGTAAGACGCTTACTCGCTAAAATATGGCTTAATGTAGGTTTACGTAATCCAGTTTATCAGGCTATAATAGTATATAATAGTCTTCCAGTAGTCATTAAGAACATGGACTCGGTTGAAAAATTCACAGCGAAACTTTTAAGTCATATATTAGAATAGTTTTTCTTTTTTTTTTTTTCATTTTGCTTGGTTGCTATAAATATACTTAAAGAAAAATATCTAAAATTACACCTATTGTAGGTATTTAATTGGATTTATAAGGGTAGTGATGTAATTGACATCGTCAGGGATTTTGATTTGTTTTGTTTTCTTTTTTTTCGAAAGGTTTATAGTATATTTAATATATCTGTATATATGGTTAAGGTTGTTGTACACTCTGAACGTTACATATCCTTGGTACCAGTGCATTGGCACTGTTTTAAGGATTTTGGTTTTGTAAAGATATGATTGTAATATGTTTGAAAATAAAGAAACTTGTAAAAAAAAAAAAAATTATATTTGGCGTTTCTTTGCTTTGATCTCTAGTTTTAATTAAAAATGATTCCAGTGCACCGCTAAGTTTTTTTTTCTCTTCAGTTTTTGCATCTTTTTTCTGTCTATATTGAAAACCCGAAAGTCGTTTTCGTTTTCGTTTAGACATTTTAAAATAATCACTTCACAAAAAGTAGAAAAAACTGCCGACGCGAACGCGACAACGCGACCATGTAATAGGTATATAACTTAAAAAAAATACTCGTGTAATAAATAGATTTTAAAAGTTCTTATTTCGTCACGGACTTAAACGTACGCACAAGTCAGTTGCCGAGAAATAACTAAAACAATGATCTCATGCACTCGACTACATTATTTTATAAAAACATCTAAAGCCGAAAATGCCGCCCAAATAAAAAAAATTTCCACGAATTGCGTTTCTTTTTACCAGGCCGATAATGCGCCGCGCCAGTTGCACCACAAAAACATTATAGAAATATAGATTATTATGTTACAAAAATAGTGACTCCGTTCGGGTTACGATAAAGATGAAATGAAAGAACCATAAGAGTATACGTACATTATATAAAAAGTATATCAGCATTTTACTTACAGACTACTAGGGTAGGTAATAAAATATCGAATTAATTATTTTTGAAATTTTAGAGTTTGCAGAATTATTGAAATCATAATGATTTATCATCTAATTTATTTATTTTAAAAAAGTATTATGTATATTATTTTATCAGTGGTCTTGTTTGGCCGCCCCAAATGTTGGTCGCAACACAAATATATAGAGAAGTGGTGGTTGCATACAAACTGATAGAAATTCTTCTGATAAATTAGCTAGCGTCCTCTCGCTTGGCAATGGAAACTATTGAGACTAACTTGACAGTTTGACGTGCCTAATTGGACCAATCAAAATGGTAGAAAGGCGTGGCCAAATTAAGGCGGGAAATCAAATTTCATTTAATCTGACAATCTTGTCATTTAATCGTAATATCAAAAGCAAACGCCTAATCAAAAAGGTTACTCATAGAGAAAAGAGCCTTCGTGATTAGGAGTTAGCATCAGATATTGATCTGAGCAAAAATAAAACTTTTCAGCTTTATTTTACAAAACTAAATTAAATAAAAGAGTTAATTTACTGCAACAATCTATGAAAGTGTACTAACAATAGTGTACGACATATCACCAATTGAACAAATGGAAATAAAACAATGTGTTTCTTTAATACATTTATTACTTTATTTAATTTTCCTGAAAAAAAATTACTTATAATGATATACATAACATACATATAATAATTTATTATAACGGACATTATATAAATTAGAATTGATCTAAAAATGTTTAAAAGAATTTTTTGAGCATTGAACTACCCTAATTTTAAACAGATTAGAAAAAGTTGTCAAAATGTTTGTGCTATTTTCTCTTAATATCCTCATTTTATCAACACATAGATTCAATAGAGGATGAATTATTGTATCTGTTTCCTAAAGAAAAATTAAACAGATTTTAAAATTATTTAAATTATAATTTAAATATTAATTTTTAAAGTTAATTACAAATTCTATAGCAATTTCGAAAGAAACAATACATCCATTTACAAAAAAAAACTCTTTTAAAATAAAAACAACTTTTTAGTATAAACATATCACTTATATTTGTTGGTCTCTTATAATACTAACAACATATCTTGGAACTATAATATTAATAAAAACTTAATTCAAAGACAGATGTTTACATAAAATAAAAAGACACTCTTAAAAACTCTTAAAAAAACACAAGTTGTAAGAAAAACAAATTAATTCTGATCCATTCCGGGTGCTCAGATCTCTTAGTCTCTATACCTATGTCTCGTCTCAGTGAACACAGGAAGTGGTATAATATGAGCATGAAATAAAATAAAAAAATAGGCAGTGCAAACATTATAAATCAATTTACTAAATGATTCATGTGAAAAAAAGACAAAATAAATGTTTGAATAAATATTTCTTGTAGTGTAAAGCCAGCAGTATCAGCATTATTAAAATTTGTGGAGAGAACTGATCAGAAGAAATTCTATATCTCGAAGTCTTAATAAAATTTACATTGCATATCGCTCTCCATGTTTTTCTTGTAATATGAACTGAAGGAAATTAAAAATTTCTTTTATTACTAGGTTTCTCAGAACCATTTAAAATATACATACTCTTACATCAAGGAAATTGTCAGGAGAATTTTAAATCAATCAATGTCAGCAACTGTCTGTCAGCTCCCTGTCATATTTGCCAAGCAAGATGGTCGACATACGATTCCGATTTTCACCATACAAGTTTCATACATGTGCTGCTAACCTTCTAGGCATCTTGCTTGTGTCACCACGATAATTCCGAAATGACAAAGGACAGCTTCACGGCGTTGCCAATATTGTTACAAAACCTATAATTACCAAATTAAAGTTTGTTTGCAAATTAGCTCACTAATATTAAAATACTTGATTGACTTTTTGGGCTTTTAATTTTTATTTCTTATGCCTCTTATAAGGAACATCATCTTGCAGAGGCTTATTTTCAGCGAGATGTTAACCAAGTTTATTCTAGACAGTGAAAACATATAGGAGGTAGTAGGTAGTAGTGTCCGCACTCTCCAGACCTAACACCTTTAGATTTATTTTTCTTCGCAAAACCTTAAGTTTTTTTTTTAAATACGTTCTGTTACCTATTACTTTCTTTCAATATTAACATGTACATATACGTGCATTTTAGTGAAAAACTGTTTGATCCTTTAAAAATATTTCTTTGAATTAAATAAATTGTGCTATGAATTGTCACTTTTAAACGATTTAAAAAAATTCGAAATCAACCATAAAAGCGCAATATCCATATTTTTTATAGTTTGAATAGTTTATTTTTTCGGCTACACCTTAGTTCATATTTTAAAAGCGTGACTACTAGATAGCGCTACGGTATAAACATGAAAACGGAACACATTATTTATTTAAATACTCAGTTTACCTTCTCAGTTCCAGTGACCATAATTCATGTTTTAAAGTATTACTTTCAGATAGCGCCAGAGGTACTCATTTAAAAAGAAGTACGATAATATTTATTTTCGCACCGATTACTGCATTAAGCCTTTCTATGATCAAAAATTTTATAGGAAGGCATACATTTCGTAATCGTATAAAAATGATTTTTTACCCAGAATATAAATAGCCCCTTTGAATTATTACTCTTAATGGAACGATACGCTCACGCAGCTATGAGCATGTATGCTCATTAGATTGTATAGCGGGGCTCTTAACTTTTAATGAGATACTCGCCATATCTTGCTTAATTCCAAAAGTTGCAACTTTTTTCAGCAGTTTTAAGAGAAAATTTCTAATGCATCCGCCACACGCTATCAAAAATGTTACTTTCAGTTTAATGGGAACTTATAATACATTGTGTACCGCAATTACCGGTAAAAGCAGTTTTCATCCGCGTCTTTTTCTCTTGAGAAACACCTGAAATCATTTTTCTATAAGCTCTTTTAGTAGTATGAGTTGGCATTTAGCATCGAGTTTCTAAAATTTATGAACTTAAATTAATATGTTTGACACAAATATGAATAGTCACTTAAGAGTTGTATACACTTTTTTCACACAATAAAAATTGCTTGAGTTTTTTTTTCTGATAAGATTTTAACTGGCTCGAAGATTTTCTGCATTTCATGGTTATCTGGCTAACCCATAGAGTAAATGTTTATCAGGCTTTTACTGTTATAATAATAAAAAACAATTTATTAATAAAATAATAAAATGACACCATGCATCTCTGTAGAAAAGCTTATATATACAATTGACGAAAATAAAGAAAACACACAGTCATGCTCTCACAACGTATAATAAAAGGCTACACGTGTATCGCTCTAGCTAGAGCACCACCAGGCCTGTAAAAGCTATATCACAATCTTCACACTGGTTTGGAAGAAGCGGAAATATACCAATATTTCATGCAGAGAGTTGCTAAAAACCAATGAAAATACCTATAGTTCTCCAGTATTTCGGTAGGTACTTAGCAAGCAAATAAATATTTTTTTTAAGTGTATGCTAAATAGGGCTAAACAGCGTCTTAAACGGAATTTAAAAAGACATCTGGAAATAGAACGAACACATCGTCATTTAAAAGGACCGTAAGGACTTCTTGAATATTAAAAAAAAACACTTTTACTTAAACTCCAAATATATATTTATTTATTATTTTGTAAAGACATTATTTGGTCAATTTTTTAAGAAAACATTCGGTACAAAAATACTGACAACTTTTAATCTTAATAAAAGGAAATGCGAGCCCAAAAAATATGACATGTTTTTCTATAATTTTTTTTTAAATTTATAAACAAGATTAGATCAAGATGACATGCTGTTAACGCTGTTTAAAAGAATTTTGTTTTGATAAACGGTATTTATTTCGGGCGGATATTACCTCTTGGGAATTCATGTTTATATTAAAAATAGAAGTCAATATCACATTTTTTATTAACAATGTAGTTTTTTTACATACACTTATATAACAAATATTTAAAACTAAATATTGTTCGTAAGGCATACTAATAGAAATTAATGATTTTATTTCTAACCTTAAAACTGTCAAAGAGTCTAATTATATCAAATAGCAAAACATATAAAGGATTCCCTTACCAAATTTAGCTTATGAAGATGGACTGCTGCTGCAAAAAGCCGTAAAAAGTAATTTAGTTTTATTGCAATATGGCCGCCCACCATGTCTATGAATACATGGCAGAAGCAAATAAAACAGTCATTAAAGAAATTAATTTCAGTGGATATTTAAGCTTTACCCTATATTAAAATATGAAATAATATACCTCATCTTTTCCAATTGGGGCATTATTGTTAAGATGGTAAGCAGGCTGAACACCCAAAACCTGAAACAAACACGGAATACAAAGAGAAACACCAAACAACTACAAAACCGGGTTGCCGGTATGATGGTCGTCGCTCGGTAGCGATCGTGGGACCAGCCATCTGTACCACCAATTGTATATCTTATTTTAGTCACGTGATAGATTACTTAATGTTAATTGGCTTTAAGGTTTTAATTATACCAAGGCGCCTTAAGCGGGCTTTCCACTTATGCAACTACGCATGCAATTACGCATGGAACATAAACAACAAAGGCATGCAAAACTGTGCTTGCCATTTGTGTCTTGCCTAATGTTGTTTCCATTTATGCCTCAATTTCAAATGATATTGCCTCTCTTTATGTCCACATTTGTTTAAACATTTGGTGTTGGTTGTGCTGCTTGTCTTTTTACCAATGTTGAATGAAATACAAATTGGTGCAATTGCTGCTGCAGTAGCAATTATTATTAATGATGTTGAGGAGGAAAAAAGAAAACGAAAAAAGCCTTCATGCTGGGTAAACCCTTTTCTGCAGAGGAGAAATGAAACTTTAAGTATTGTATATGAAATAAGACTGGCTAAGAACTCGCTGTTTAAAAACTTTACGCGAATGTCGCCGTCTGATTTTGAATTACTCTTGGCTTTAGTTGGCCCAGCAATACGCAAACAAAATACAGATTTTCGTGAAGCACTTCCAGAAGCTACAAGGTTGGCAATATTCTTGAGATATATAGCGAGCGGTGATACATTTTCAAGTTTAATGTACACCTTTAAAGTTTCAACTCCAAGTATATCTCGCATAATAAAAGCTGTTAGCCAAGCTATTGCAAAGGCTCTACATGATTGTGTACAGGTAAGAAAAGAAAATTCATATGTTTTTATAGTTATTTTGCTATTATTTATAACGAAAATCGGAGCCTGTGATTTGAAAAAGTTAGTTCCAGATTTATAAAATTGCTTCCCATAGAAAAGTCTCTGCCGCCTGGCCTAATATGTACAGGGTAAAAAAACTCATACCTTTTTAATAATTTTGTTATTTATTAAACACTACTGTTTCATAATAGTTTATATTATATAGTCTATTCAACGAGAGAAACCGCACTTGACATAAAAAATGTCACATAATTTACATAGGAACCAAACGTCAAGTGTTGTTTCTCTCGTTGAACAGACTATACATATAATATAATATATTATTTTCCGCTGTTGCTAAAGTTCAAATAGTTTGTAATGTGAAATTCTTCATCATATTGGTCATTTGATGCTGACATGTCGGAGGTAATAGTAGATCCACTACTTGGTCCAGGAATATAACAAGTATTCGAAGCAATAATACAATCGAATCGAATAATACTTCGAAGCATCTCCTGAGTATGTTTGAAAAGTGAAAAAAAAGAATGTTGAAATGTTGTTTACTGGCGGTATTAGCAGGACAAGTCTCTTTCAAAGGGACCGGCATAGACATTTGGCGAAGGCGATACTGATTAACCACATTTGGATTCGGATTGCTTATAGGATAAAGGTTGACCTGTGAGTTATCCCTGGAGACTAGATTAGAAGAGACGCCCATAGAGTCCTTTTGTTCTATGTCTATCTCGAAAAGAAGAGAATTTATACGCATTTGCGCAATTGCCTGAGTACGAGGTTTTTTGAGGTTCCGAATCCTAGCCTCAACATACTCAGAAAATGCGGAAATATGATCTCTTTTTTTTATGTTTTCTGTAACATTTTTAAGGAGTAAGACAGCTTCCTCTGCAGGTTTCGGTTTGTCGTAATCTGCATGTAATCTTCATGTTTTTCTTGAAAAACGAACCTTGTTTGGGGGTACTGTTATCCTCATTATTCGTTTTACGACTTACTATCGAAGGTGAGGTCACAGAATGTTCTGATTCGTCAATACTGATACTTTGGTGATTAATATTTTCATTCCCTTCTTCTGGAGCCTGAAAATTAAATTTTTAAATTAGACTTTTCCAATTAGGCTGTCTATACCTAAGTAACACATAGTTTATAGCTGTTATTGTAAGTATTAAGAAAACTTCTTAAAATTTATGTTTTTGTTTCAGCTTCCTACAACTGATGAAAAATGGTTAGAAATATCTAAACTCTTTAGAGAAAGGTGGAATTTTCCGTATTGCCTCGGTGCCCTTGACGGCAAACACGTTAACATCCAATGCCCTGCAAATTCTGGAAGTTCTTATTACAACTATAAAGGATATTTTAGTATAGTCCTATTTGCACTGGTTGATGCTAATTACTGTTATCGGTAGACCAGGGCGAATGTCAGACGGGGATGTCTTTTCTAACAGCTCCTTATATACAGCTTTAAGAGATGGTGTACTCAATTTATCGCATGAAAACATCTTACCGGGCACTGACTTTCTTCTACCATACGTTTTTGTTGCGGATGAGGCATTTCCACTAACAAAACACATTCTTAAACCCTATGCAACGGATTTGGTAAAAGGATCTCCCAAAAGGGTATTCAATTACAGATTATCAACAGCACGACGTATGGTTGAAAATGCTTTTGACTCACTCAGATCAGTATTCAGAATTTTTCGATCTCCGATTGAGCTTAAAACAGAAACTATTGAGGATGTCGTCCTGGCCTGTGTTTTTATCCACAACTTTTTACGTCGAAGCCGACAATCGTCTTCTCTTTATTGCCCCCCGGGTACCCTCGACTCTGATGTAGATGGAAATTTGATTTTTGGAAGATGGAGAAAGGAAATTATAAATGACACTGGAATTACAAACCTTGCAAGGACGGAAAGAAATGCCACAAAAGAAGCAAAAGATATAAGAGAGGGATTTATGAACTACTTTATGTCTCATGAAGGAGCTGTCCCTTGGCAAGCTGTAACATGTATGATTTGTGTTGTACATTTTGTGTATAGAGTCTATTATTTGTTTTTGTTATAATAATTAAATTATAATTAAATAAATTTTCCTCATTAGATTGATCCTCCTGTATACATTCTAATGGCTTTGACAAAGTTGAAAATGTTTCTTTCGCTCGCCGATCCTCCTCTCTATCCAAAATAAACAAAAGATATTTGTACAGAAACCAGCTGGGCTCTGATATAACATCATCCCTTCCAGCTCCACTTCTCTTCTTTGTTAGTTCACGGTGTATTTTGCGAAAGTATGACCAAAAACTTTTTATTTTATTTAAAACTTCTTTTTTTGAAGGCAGTTTATATTTATCCACCAGATATTCTTGAGTATCACCTCATTAAAATCTGTCTTTATAATTATTATCGGATGCCTTCCAAAGGCAAGTAAAACTGCGGTAATCCTCGACAAACGCAATACATTTTTCATTAGACCACTCCATCTTACTCATTACACATACAAATATTAAATTTTAAAATTGCCAAAACGATAATTAATTATAGACAATTTAAAAAAAAACGTTAAAGAGGCAGATAGACGCACATGTCTCCCGCTACTAGATCGAACGACTTGCGTTTCGAACAACTATTTTCGGCATGCCTCTCCCTTTGCGTCTACGCGCCACTGTCGTTCAACCGACGCACGCGTCTGTATTGCATGCGTAATTGCATAAGTGGAAAGCCCGCTTTACTATCTTCCGGTTGTGGTTCAAAGACTTTGTAGTAAGTAAAAAAAAAACATAAAATCTGTTATAAAATGTTTTTAGGTTTCAATCCTGGACACTCGTAGAAACAAGAAACTAAAAATCTGTAAGAGTTTGAGATGCAGCTGTATAGGAGAATACTCAGAACATCATAGACAGCTCACATTACAAATATAGAAGTGCTAAGAAGAATGAAAAAAGATCTAGAAGTCATGTACACTATTAAAAACAGAAAATTAAAATATCTCGGGTATGTTATGAGAAGTAAAAATCGAGAGTATCTACTGCAAACCATAATACAAGAAATGTATTGGGTAAAAGAGGGGCCGGAAGAAGAAGAAAATCGTGGTTCTGGTACTTGAAGAAAAGGAAGAAGAAGAACATTTTTAGGAATCTATTAGCCTGCCTTGTATTGCTGTTTGAAACTACAAAACGTGAAATTATCTCGTGCCTCTAGACCCAACCAGACATCATTATTTGGCTTAAATGTTGGCCCCTGAACCTTAATTCGTCAAAGCCTGTGTGTCTGTGTATCAGATTAAGTTTATTTTTATTGCAGGGCGATCCTCTTGATCCTGCTTGTCTTTGATTTTTACAGAAAAGTGACTGTTAAATTAGTATTAAGGGATTATCTTGTCTGACACGTCATAGACTGAGTTGATCTCCCTCTATTTAACAGCTCACAACTTTTGCTTGTCCTTCTATAAGGATTTCGCTCTGTTTGATTTTGTTTTGGACCATCTTTATTTTTGCTTCTAAGAAGATGGGGATTAGCAGTAGATTCAGCAGCACCTCTATCGCCACTGTAAGGGTTGTTCTCATGGCTCAACTTCATGTGATGCACAAGCTTTTAGACCGCCTTTAGTTGCCTAATTACTGTGGTAGGCGTTACTTCTTTTCCCCAGGCTATTGAATGACTATTGTATGACAACATGAGTCTTACTACCATTTTATACACCCATAACTTCATTTTTGTTCTCAAGCCTCATTTCTGTTACACACAGTCTTCTGTATCTGCCTAGAGCAGTTTTTGCCTTGAGAATGGTCTATTTGATATGTGGCGCCAAGGTCATTATTTGGTAAAAATGACTTCTAAGTATTTAAATTCTTCCGAGAACGTTATTTGTTTAGCTTAGGTTCTAAAAGAGCCCTTTCAGAGGTCTTTTACCGAAAAGTCTTCGTCTTTCCACCACTTGTCAATACATAGTTAACCTAGTTTATTTGTTTGATAACTATGACCAACTTGTCTTCTAAACTCAAGCATACATTTTTTTATTTTTTATTCTATTAGTAAATTGTCTATGAGGACTGACAAGTATTAAAGTGGTGGAAGAATACTTCCTTAGGGACAGCCTCAAGCTACTCTCGCTATAACTGTGCCTTTACCCAAGATTAAATGGATTGTCGTTTGTCCTAAGATTTAGTTGCAGAAAATTGATAGAATTCTCCTTCGCATAAGTCCATTAAGAAATAATGTATTTTGATGATTCAATGACTAAACGTTCTTTCTATGGCTAGGAATGGTGCCAGTGCTATTTTATTTATCATGAAGTGACTTTGACAGGAATCTATTTAGGTCATCCAAGACCATTCTTGCAGACTTTCCTGCCTGATATGGTGCTTACTAAGTAGATATTGTGTTAGGACTTTATCCCTTATACAGGGTGCCTCAGAACTATGGGATCAAACGTCTAGGCGTTGTTCAGTGCAACAGTAGAATCCATTTGAGTATAGGAACCCATGTCCGGAAATGTGTCACTACGCCACTACGGCCCTAAGACGCGTTTATATTTAGAAAAAATATTAATTACCTATATAGGATCTGATGCATTTATTTTTACCTTTTGTATATGATACCATCTCAACAATTGTTCAAAATGTCTTCCTCCAACCTCAATACACCGATTTAATTTTAATGATTTCGGCAGACTACACTAAAAATTTGGTCCTCGTTTTGAATGATTTCAAATGCTGCTGTTATTCGTCCAATTAAGTCTAGCTCTGATTCTACTGGAGTTTCGTAGACTAAAGACTTTATCTGTCCCCACAAGAAAAAATCAAGCGACATTAAATCAGGTGACCTAGGAGGCCAAGAAACTGCTCCACCTCTGGCAATCCAACGGTGCCCAAACCGCTGAGCCAAATACTCGCGTACTTGTACAGCAAAGTGAGCCGGCGCTCCATCATGCTGAAACCACATTTGCTGTCTAACGTTTAGTGAAACATTTTCAAGGATTTCTGGGAGAACTTCCTCTAAGAAATGCAGATAAATAGGTCCTGTTAACCGTTCCGATAGAAAGTATGGCCCAATTAAATAATCATCAACAATGCCTGCCCATACGTTAACAGACCAACGATTCTGATGTTTTCTTGGAAAAATTGCATAAGGATTTTCTTCGTCCCAAACATGGCTATTCCTACTATTAAAAATACCGTCTCTTGTGAAAGAGGCTTCATCGGTCCACAAAACATATCGTAAGAAATTTGGTTGTGCAATGATGTGATCCAAAGTCATCGACAAAATTAAACTCTAGGATGATAATCGGCTGCAGTCATACCTTGAACTTTCTGGAAGTGGTAAGGATGGAGTTGTTGCTCGTGTAGTACCCGCCAGACAGAAGCATTACTCGTATTCATATTCTTAGTGACGTCACGTGTGCTATTTGATGTTCATCGGCAACTCGCCGAAGCACCTCTTCTTCAAATTCGACCGTTCTTACGGTTCGAGCAACACCAGTATCATGCATCTTGGTCTTAAACATGCCTGTCTCAGCGAGCCGCCGATGAACCGCAATAAACTTTTTGTATCCAGGATGCTGTCGTTCGGGATAACGTTCATGATACAACCGCACCAACCAACTGCAATGCTGCTCGTGCATTGCAGTTGGTTGCTCCGTATGCCAAATGCATATCCGCCAATTCTTGATTGGTAAAGTTTTCCATTAGCAATAAATGTTTAAAAATTGTAAGCTATTTAATTTTATTAAAATTTTTAAACATGACATTGAGAATTGACATTGATAAGCGTTGATTTTAAACAATTGTTGTTATGGTATCATGTATAAAAGGTAAAAATAAATGCAGCAGATCCTATTTAGGCAATTAATGCTTTTTATAAATTTTAACGCGTCTTAGGGTCGTAGTGGCGTAGTGACGCATTTCCGAACATGGGTTCCTATACTCAAATAGATTCTTCTGTTGCAACAACCCCCAGAAGTTTGATCTCATAGTTCTGAAACACCCTGTATACCTATAGGCGATTTATTCCAGAACGATGTTTCACTGATAGGTTTGTATGAATCCATCGTTTGATCTGTAGTTTTACCTATTTTTGGCAGGCACGCTGCAGAGGTTTTCTGCTAATTTGTATGAATGCAGCTCCATGCTATGCATGCTCTAAAGATTTTGTATAGGTGTGATAAATGTGGATTGCATCACTTTTTTGGGGCATTATAGAGTATATGCCATCTAAGCCTAGTAACTTGTATGGTTAAAATTTATTTAGCGCCTATTTGATCATAGTTAACTATTTTCCAATTAGATTTTATTGGCCTTGTTTATGTTTGAGGAAACTTTTTTTGTCCTCTTTTGTACGGTAATTACAACCTGGTCCCGTCGGTTTTCTTTAGATAGCTGAGTGCATTGCATTTGATTCCATGCGTTCTAGCACGTGGGAGAGTATCTGTGATTTTCTTGGAGAATTATTTTCATGATTTCTTTTTTGCCATAAAAATCTCTTTTTCATATTATGTTGGTCTTGGCTTTGCTTGGTTTTATTAACTAGCCTTCTCATTTTGGTTCTTAGTCCCTTTATATAGCTGTTCCGCCAGACTTTTTTCCTTCTTTGTTATTTGTTTTTCTAGAGTATCCTTGATAGGCATTTTTTATTGCTATAGATATTTTTGGCCACTGCTCTTCGGTATGACTATTGTAGTTGTACCACAGAATAAACGATCTCACAGAAGCGAAGGCTAGCCCTTTCTACCGTACCGGTTTTTCGTTCAGGCTCCTCCCATTTACCCCCATTCTAACGGGTACAACTGTCGTCGCCCACGTGGGGTATCGGGTCATAATTAGTCTATTAGTACGAGCGTTAGTGTGTATATTTGCGATATTTTGTAATTTGCCGTTTTTTATTTTATTTTTGTTAATTAGGTATTACACATTACCTTGTTTTGAAGTTTAACTCTGTGCTCTGTGACTTTGTTTTTTCTTTAAATGTGTTGTGTTTAAAACATACGAGAAAACTTACCTGCGTATAAACCTTCCAGCTAAAATTTAATTTAAAAATACCTACCTATGTACATATGTATATGTATATTGTTAACATATTAACATCACACAAATAGCAGACTTTTTCTCAGGTAGTGCCTTATTAAAGGCAAATATTATTTACCATTATCATAAAACAACTAAGACAAAAATTCCATTCCAAAACAAATTAAAAGTATACTAACCTACACCTCTATCGTGTATCAAAACTGTCAAATAACAATTTTTATAAAAATAATAATTATTATAATTATTCTAAAAAGCAAGGACCAATAAAAGCCTTAACAAAAAAAAATCCTATTTGAAATATAAATAAATTTTGTAGTTTGCTCCCGTATTATATGAATATAACCATTTTGATTTTAAAAATAAAAGCACTTCGTTCAGTGTATGCGTTTACTACAACTTTACGAGATATCTCAGTGTATTTGCGCCGGGTGCATCTGTCAGTTGGGCTTATAAAAAACTGGTTCACGGATATCAAAGGAGCCGACGCAAGCCTTCGCTTCTGTGAGATCGTTTATTCTGTGGTTGTACTAATACATACTTTATTTACGTAAACTAAAAGTCCCTGTCCTTGTGTATTAGGATTGTACTTAGATTTTGGGTTGTTCTTTGATATCCATATTGAGAATATTATTTAAAAGGCTCTTATTAAAAATTTATTCAGCCAAAGGTTTCAACAACAGAAAATCATTAAATTAATATCTAAAATTTAACATAGCGATTATAGGGTAAAGTGGAATTACTATAACGAATGATTATGCTTAGACTAAATTTATTACAGACAAACCAATCAAGTCAGTTCTGTTGAGTTATAGCCAGGATACTAACGGATCTGTAACTTGATGTTTGGTTACATTAGCCATTTAAACTATTTGGCGTTAAATGAAAAATTAGATGTTAAATGAAATTTATCTTATATAGATTTCATTTAACATACAAAGGGTTCAAGCATTGTTTCCACGCAATAATGATATATTGAGAAATATTTCGGTTAAAGATACCTTCACAATCTCAGTCCCAGCTTTAATTGCCAAATTATTATTATTGATGAAACTAATTTATAAATTTTCCTAATAATCATTTATTCTGATTGCGTATTGGCAAAAAAGTAAGATAATCACGGAGTATGTGCTCCATTGTTTCAAATTCGTTGTTGGATTGCCTGCTTAGTGCGCTCATGCTTAGTTTTAATTTGAATGAATGGCTATTTAATTAACGGTGACCAGTGAGGATGCCTGTTTCAAGGCGTAGTTTTCCCCTAGTCAGAGATAATTTGTGGATTGTCTGATTTATCTGGTTAGCTGAGAAGTAGATAAATTGTATCACATCGCCTTTTAAAGACCGTATGAGAAAGCTTCCACAAGGGTGCGGTGGTATTGCTGCACTTTTTCTGACGAGAGGTGTGGTTTAGACAGTGTAATAACTTCCCGTGCCAGGTTTATGCCTTATCATTGTGCTGATGGCAACTCGTATAAAAAATGTATGGCCTTTGTTAGTTGAGGATATTCTGCTTGTACAATGAAAAATAAAGTTAAACACACTTTTTTTCAAGATAATGTAATTATTTCGGATGCAAATCTACCTGTTTAACTTTCAAATTATAAGATAAATCAAGAAACAATCTTGATTTCTAGTCAAGATTAATATAATTGCATTTCTCTTTTTAAAAAGTCAATTAGCCCAAAAGTTCAACTCTATATTTTTTTTTTCACATTACGAGCCAATTATCCAGAAAAATCCAGTAGATACCGATAGCTTTTAAATCAAAAAAACCTCATGCCCCGTTTAGACATTCAATCAACATTCCAACGATATTTATTTACCTGCATTTTCGTTTCTCCAATCTCCAGTTTCCAGCTCTATAGCGATATTATTTGCAGGGACGCAAAAACAAAACAGCACGCATAGACCGTCTGAGAGGTACGAAGCATGCGCATAGAGTATATTGATCGGACGGCCTCGGGGTCTAAGGACACAATGTAGAGGGGTTTAGAACGGGAGGACTCGTAATATTTCTATCATTGAACTATGCATTTTAATACATGCAATAATATGTTTATACAATTATTGTTTATTTTTTGATAGTTCAGTATATAATAAAATTGAATTTTTTAGTATAATCTTTCATATATTTATTTGTATATAATGAGTTATAAAATGGGTTGACCATATTTTTTCTTTTTTTTGGATACTGGAAGCAAAGGATGTCAGAGCCTGGATCCAGGAGGCTTGTAGACATTGTATGAAAACGTCACATGTTTTTTCCATCTAATAACGCTAAGAACTTTTCTGTACACTTAAGATATTAACATCTCAGAAATATTTTGTCGGTATTGAGTTTTTTATGTTTAGTATATTGTTTTGATGATATTATTATGTACTCACGGCTATTTTATAAGCTGGCCTATGCTTTGTACATACATGTTAGTATTATCTAAATATCTCTTGACCGCTGCCAAATTTTGATAAAGTTAATCATCTTCGTGTAATATTTGGTACTTGATAGGTAGCGAGATTAAATGAGAAAGGCAGAGGGTTATCTAGTTGGACTTATTTATTTTTAAGTTAGTTACATGAACGAACTTAATACACACAGCTATTACGCGACACTGTTAGGTGTTGTTATACTGCGACTTACTTTTAGCACTTACTTTTCGACGGCTTTAGTAAACATATTAAACGGCATAAGACTTAACGAGGAACAAAATCGTCCTACTTGTATGGCATTGCTGGACTTCAGTAAAGCCTTCGATACCATAAATCCATACCATCACGAATTATTATTAGCAAAGTTACAATTTTTTGGTGTGTCACTTGAGGGTATCCATTTTTTAAAGGATTATCTACATAATCAACAGAGTTGTGTGGTCATTAATCAGGTATCTAAAAACAAAGTCTCCACATGTATGCCCTGTAATCGAGGAGTACCCCAGGGGTCGATAGTCTCACCCCTGCTTTTTTCAATATATGTGTCAGATATGCAGGAAACAATAAAGTATTCGAGATTACAACAATATGCTGATGACTCCCAAATATACATACCTGTGAGCTGCGAAAATGTAAATACAGTGCAAGAAAAACTTAATTTAGACTTATTGAACCTAAATGCTTGGGCAGAGACTCAGAACCTTAAGTTGAATGCCACTAAATAAAAAATTTTGATAATGTCGGCAAATAATATATTAAGGAAAAATATAAAAAATGCTATTTCTATTCAAATCAATGATACACAAATCCCAATAGTATCAGAAGCAAACAACTTGGGTATAATTTTCGACCAATCCATGGGTTTCGAATCTCTTAACAAAATTAAAGCTGCATATCTAAGATTAAGGCAGCTTTATAAAATAAAAACATTTCTCACCCTAAAACTTACAATACAGTGCGAGATTGCCGAGCATCATAAGATACAATGCATAACATTCTAAAATCGCATATTTTTGTTTATCTAGACAGTATTTATCATCTTATCCTATTTATTGCAGCTTAGAATAAGTCAGTTATTCTTAAAACAGTCCATTTTTTAAGATTGGCTAATCAAGATATACGGCCTCGCTTGCCCTCAATCTTGATTAATTGAGTTACTTATCATGTGGTCAAAGTAGGTAAGGTTTCTGTTTTTCATGGTAGTAATAAGTTCCTTGTCTCTTCTGAGCTTCTCAAGAACCGTGTTATTGTATGGTATGTGTATGAAACCTGTTGCTTGCGTCGCGTCGGTAAACACCACATTTTGACTGGCTCTAAGCGGTTGATGGAGGTCTCGGTAAGAGTGTACATTCATTCAGTGTACTACTCATAGAGGAGAACATTCAAGACGTATCATCTGAGAATTCTTATGTATATATTAAGGTAAATGAGTGGTATGTGTATAAAATAGTAGGACTTTCTCTTTAGGAGGTAGAAGCACTTTTGGATTTTTCAGTTCCAGTTCTTATTTCATAACTATGATCCCATGTATCACTGATAGTAATATAAACTATTAAAACAATAGCAATCCATATTAGCTCAATATTTGAATAAAATTAACAATAAATAAAAATATATCAAATGATTTACTATGCATTAAGATCCAACATTAATCAATAGCAATAGCATTTCACTAATCCACATTATAACAACCAGGTTACAGATATAACAAAAAAAAGGTAATAATAATAGAAATAATAATATTACCCGATGATACTATCTTTAAATCTTTGAACATTGAAATTAGATTAAACTTTTAATTTGCCTTTTAAAACTAGGTAAAGTAATGCTCAATATTTCAACTTCATTAGAATTAATAAATTTAAGTGTCCGTTCAATAGGGGAGTGGAATGCATAATTAGTGCTATGAAATGGTAATGAGAATAATCTATTATGCCTAAAATTCCTAGATCGTATATTGAAAGATATTGCACCAAGGAGTTTAGGACCGAATATGTATTAAACATATTAAACAATACTGGTGTTAGTATGCATCCCTGCCGAACTCCATTTCCGTCTGCAAAGATATCAGACAGTTCGTTTTCGAGGCGCACTGTTGGTTTTTGTTGGAGATATAGGTTGCAGATTAGTCTTATATCCTTACCACCAATTCCCGATGTTTTAAGAATGTCAATTAGTTTTTCCGTGCGACACTCTCTCAAATTACTTTTCGAAGTCAATAACACATGCAAATACGTCGCATATGAGATCTCTTCTTATTCTTTTAGGTAGCCTTCAAATTTGGTATAAAGGCGAGAGTGTATTAGACGAAAATGATTATTAGGATCTTAAAGTGCTCAATAAACTAATTATTAATCTGTGGATTTTCTGACGTTGGTTTTTTAGGAATTGGGATGAACATTGATTGATAGCAGGCAGTCCTTTGGTAAGTGTCCAGTCTCATATACAGGGTGCTTCATAATTAGTGGGACAAACTTTGAAGGGCTGTAGAGGGCCGCAAAATAAGCAAATTTGCATAATAAACCCCTTTCCGAATATCATTATTTTGAGATACAGGGTGATAAAATTTTAAGAAAAAATCTTATTTTTCACGATAAGTTTCACATCCCTGTAGATATTTTTCTGAAAATTAGTAGGTAGTTTCTATGCATCTAGCACTATTTTTTGATATATAATTTAATTTTTTATTTTACCAGTGGCATCCGTTTGGGCTAGAACCTAGTGAACTCTTAAAAACAATAGTACGCCACTGATTTTTTTCCAAATAGATTTTTTTTTAAATCCTCATTTAACTTAAAAAATAAAATCCATTGTTCGAAATTTATTTCTCATTAAAATTTATTTTTTTAGTTTCTTCGTATTGATAATATTTACGGTATTTATTATAAGGAAAAAAATTTGTTGCTTTTAATGTAGAATTCGGTACCAGAAAGTGAATTTTTACCATTGTTAATGTTTCATACTAAAAAGTATTCTTAACAAAGCGACCACTTGCCTGGTATCTGTGTTAATATTTCTAGCAAGGAACAGATAAATAATTAATAATTAGGTGTTTTAAAATGGAGGTATATTCGAATGTGGAATACGCTGATAGGCATCTAATTTATGGAGAAGCTAGCGGTAATGCTAGAAGAGCCGAGCAGCTGTATGCAAAACGGCTTCCAGCACGTCGTCATTCTGAACGCACAGTTTTTCGAAGGATTCATAGAAATCTTCATGAAACTGGTAACTTTCGACGTCAGAAGCGATAAGGGCGACGGTTTGCTATTCGTACAGTTGAGTTTGAAGAAGCAGTTTTAAAGCATGTTGAGACCAATCCTTCCACAAGTGTGCGTGCTATTGCATTTGATGTAGGTGCAGCTCCAAGTAACGTTTGGCCGACTCTTCGAAATCAACAGATGCATGCGTACCATTTGCAAAAAGTTCAAGCCATAGGTCCAGGTGATTACAATTCGCGACGCCGGTTTTGTACGTGGTGGTTGCAGCAGGATCTGATGCAACCAGGTTTTGGCCGCCATGTTTTGTTAACCGACAAAACTTGTTTTACACGAGACGGTTTTTTTTAACAGTCGCAATCGCAATAGCTCTATTTGGAGTGAAAATAACTCATGCTATATTCCTTCGTAGAGATCAACACCAGTTTTCAATAAATATTTGAGCTGGAATCGTAATCGAACAAGTTATCGGGCCATATATATCGGGCTTTAAGTATAGATCTTTAAATAAAATACATTTTATTAATTTTCAAAGGGATCTTGAACCTATAAATTGGAATCATATCTATGCGACAAAGAATACAGATGATAAAGTAAACTTCATTAAAAAATCTATTCTTGACATTTTTAATATTCATGAACCTCTGAGAATAGGTCAATCAAATAACAGAAACTATAGTCCTTGGATGACTGACATTATTAAACTAATGATTAAACTTCGAAATCAGGCACTAAATCGATATATACATACTAAACAAGCTGAGCATTGGAATTATTATAAGCAACTTAGAAATCTAACTACTAACTTAATAAGATTTGAAAAAAAGATTTACTTAAATAGAAAGATTCAAAAGAGTAATATTAAAGAACAATGGAGTGAGTTAAAAAAATGAAATATGCTAGGTTCCAAAACTAATCAAATACCTGATAACTTTAAAAAACCAAATTAACTTAATGATTACTTTACACAACTCTCTAAGAATGCTTCTATACCAAAACAAGAAACAATTCACTTTTATCTTAATAATAAATTAAGTTATTATCAATTTTCATTCAACAATGTTACAGAAGAGCAGATTTCTAATATAATACTAAAATTAATTTTTATCAAAAGCTTTTGGAATGGATAATCTGAATATAACACTAATTTTACTTTGCTTCCTTTTATTATTCCATTCTTGACCCATACCATGAACTGCTGTTTGAGCAAATCATATTTGATACCCAAGACTTGGAAGCTTGCAAATGTGCTTCCTTTACCCAAGAAAGCTAATCCGACTGAATTTAGCCATTTTCGATCCATTTCAATTTTGCGTGTGCTCTCAAAAGTATTAGAAAAAGTAATGAAATTTTAAATCAATTTGTTTTTCATCAGAAATATAATTCTTTCAGTGAAACAACCTGGTTTTAGATCGGAATTTAACTGCAATTCTGCTCTTTGTGACATAATATAGTGATAGTGCTTATGATCAAAACCAAGCAACTGCGTTGGTTCTATTAGATTATATTAAAGCGTTCGATATGATAAATCACAAGTTGCTACTCGCGATTTTAAAATATGTTGGTTTTGAGAAAACCGCTTATAATCTTGTTTCTTCATATTTAACTGATAGATTTCAAAGGCTAGTTGTAGAGGATATATCTTTCGATTTAGAGCGGGTAATGATAGGCGTTCCTCAGGGTTCAATATTGGGACTTTTGTTTTATAGTATTTTTGCCCAAATATCGTAAAATCACTGCTATACTGTCAGTATCGTATATATACGCTGATGTCACGCAAATATACAAGTCTTTTTCCATTAGTAACTTTATAAATGCAAATGCTGATATCAATTATGATTTAAATAAATTATTAACTGCGTCAAATGATCATTTACTTAAAATAAATCCTAGCAAAAGCGTGGCTATATTATTTTGTCCTGCAAATTATCTCACGATTCTCATGGATAGACTGAGCATTAAATTAAGGGATGATTATATATCTTTTAAGGATTCTGAGAGGAACCTAAGGCTAATCTTAAAAAACCGACTTAAATTTAAGGAATATGTGAGTCTGTGCTTAAAAAAAGCTAAAATTTCAAAACTAAAATTAATTTATGCACCCCGTCATTCACTGACTTCTAGGACTAAAGCCTTATTATGTAAATCTCCTATACTATAAAATTTTAATTTTGCGGATTTGGTCTATGGTTCTGTTTTGGATGTCGTTGACATAAACCGTATTGAAAAAAATGCAAAAATCTTATTTACGTCTTATATATGGATTACGACGAAGACATCCTATCTTTTATAAGCTAAAAGAATTGGGGTGGCTGAGCATGGTTAAAAGACGCCTTTTGCACTCTTATTATTGTCTTTATAATTTTTTTAGTCCTTACTATGTTTTCATTTATATTAATAGTATCTATTATTTAAAATTTTATAGTGCTAATTTCCGTAAAATACTATTAAGTTTTCTATAACCTTTTCTTGTATCAATATTTGATCAGTAGTGCCAATGTATATATCGTTATTTATAGAATCTTGTCAATTCAAGGCTTCCACAGCCTTTTCTTTGTGTAAAGAATGGAAGCTGAAATTGCCTTATATTCCATGGAATTTTGTTTTTTTTTTCTATACAATGTATTATTATTATTATTATTATATTATTAATATTATTATTATTATTATATTTGCTGCCACCCCACTTAAATAGGCATATTCATGCTTAATTTCTACAGCTTCCGGACCTATTGGAGGATCGGAACTAAATATTAGAGCTCGTATGTGGTGTCAACATAATGGCGCTTCACCACATTTTACTTTGCAAGCGGAGCGGGGCAATATTTAGATGCAAGCTTTCCTTATAGGTGGATTGGCCGAGGCGGCCCTATTCAATGAGCTTCGCGGTCGCCCGACCTGACCTCATTGGATTTTTTTATGGGAAATTGACTTCAACTGTCTGGAATAACTAATTCTCTAATCTAGAAATTGATTTTTGTACTTATCCTAGGCAATTGAAACTCAGTTTCCACTCGTATTTTAATAGGAAATTTAACTCAGTTGCTTAGAATAGCTACAATATAACCAAAATAACCTAAAATTAGTTTGAAATAAATAATTAATTTCCCTGAAGTTAAATTTCACTTTAAATGAATTTCAGGCGTTTGAAAATAATTTTTGTTTTATTTTCAAGTTGATTTCCGATTTAACTGTCTAGAATAACTAATAAATTTGTTGAAGTTGATTTTTTTTATTCATTTTAACTAGTTGAAACTCAGTTTTCAGTCATATTTTAATAGGAAATTTAACTCAGTTGCCTGAAATAGCTAAAATATAACCAAAATAGCTTAAAATTTGTAAAAAAAAATCATTTGCCTGGTACACAGTTTAAGTCAATTTTAGGCTGTTAAAATTCATTTTTGATGATTTTTTTTTAATGGAAAATCGACCTCTTTGATGATCATTTGATTTCTCAGGCAGTTGAGGTTTTTTTTATATTTATTTCAGGTTGTTGAAAGTCAGTCTCAAGTCTTATTTTAATAAGAAAGTCCAAAATATTATAAAATTTATAAAACAAAATTCATATATCTGGAATACAGTTTGAGTCAATTTTATTTAAATTGACTTAAACGAGGTGATTTCCATAACGAGTTTCCATTTTATTTTCTTTTAAATTGTAAAATAATTAATACTTTCAAAATTATTCCAGGCACTTGAATTCATTTTTGTATGAGTTTTAGGCAGTACAAGTTCATTTTTTTAAAAAGTTTAATGCCTATTATTATTTCACCATCTCACTCTGACATAACTGGAAATAAATTGACTTAGTTGATGACCTAAAATTAGTTTTAAAAAAATTTTAGGTTCCCTGAAGCTAAATTCTACATTCAATAAATTTCAGCCACTTGAAAATAATTTTTGTTTTAATTTCAAGTTGATTTCCGATTATTTTTTCTATAGGAAATTCACCTCTGAAAAAATAAGTTCATAATCATGTTAAAACGTTGTTGCATGAGACCCCTGTTCCCCCTTAAGAAGAGCTTTGGGACGAGTGATGAGGCTGCATGTGTAGAAGTTTAAAATACAGTGGGGATATTTGAATGAGTTCGCCAAAACATAAGCCGCTGTGCTCAGCTTTGCAACGAAAGATTTAGCGGACACTTTGAGCAGTTCCTATAAGCTATGTATGACATCAATAAATTTATAATATTCACTTTTTTTCTTTTTGGTGTTCGAGTAAAAAGTCAAATAAAACCTATCAAAAAAATTATTGTTTTTTTTTAAAGAATTCGATATCAGTAGATATTTATAAAACCTAAGAATCAAAGAATGTTATTGCATTTTTTTAAACTACCTTAAATATTATCAAACGGATGAAACTAAAAATTTAAATTTTTGCAAGAGATATATTTCGAATGGTTTATTTTTTTTTTTAAACGGTTCATCGGAGAAAAAAAAAGCCAAGCAATGAAATTTACTCTAAATAAAATGGGGATTTAAAAAATATATTTGTTATTTGAAAAAAACAGTGGCGTACCATTTTTTTTAAAGAGTTAACTAGGTTCTAGCCTACATTAAAATAAAAAATTAGAAAATAGTACTAGATGCATAAAAACTATCTACTAATTTTCAGAAAAATATCTACAAGGCTTGAAAAATAGGATTTTTTCTTAAAATTTTATCACCCCATATCCCAAAATCCAATCACTTTCGGATAGGGGTTTATGGCGTAAACTTATTCTGAGGCCCTCTACAACCCCACCAAGTTTATCCCACTAATTATGAAACACCCTGTATGTTATTAAATGCCTTGGAGAAAAAGAGTTGTGATTTGGGATGCTTTTAGTAGTTTTTCCAAAATTTCCCCATGCACGGGTCCTAACCATTTCCCATCTTAAACTCGTTAAATGGACTTTTCAACTTCTTCAGTTGTTATTTCTAGACCATCGGAGTTGTTTATTTCGGGTAAGGTTTTTACTGTAGCTCTGAGTAGTTCTCACAATTATATTCATTCCATCTTTTCAGTCTGGTGTCAATCCTGGTACAAATCTGGCCCTCTCAAGATTTGGACCAGTATTGCATTGCTTACTAGTATTCTGCTTTTCTTTAATCTTTTTGCGCATGTGGAAGTCATCAAGTTTTTATTCAATTTCTATACACCTTTTAATTAGTGACATCTTTTTTGTTTCCTTCATTTTCTGTAATATATTCTTCTGAAGTTTATTATATTCGTTGACATTTCTATCTTTGAGTGTTCGTCGTTCTTCCATTCTCTTCATTATTTTGTCTATCATCCATTTGTGTTTCTTCTCACTTTTCATTCATATTCTCACATTCAAGTATGGTAATATTCCATTGTTTTTTTATCGTTGGTGTAATTTTCAGCTATTTTATCAAAGTTTCTATTAAGCTGTTCTTTGACTTTTTGCTGGATGTTATTTTCTTTGAATAGTCTCATGTTTTTTTTTGAGAATCATTTTTTGTGCAATTCTGTCCAACGAGAAGTCAAAAGTAAAGAAAATGTTCCAAGTTATCCAAGGGCATTGTCTAAAAATTTGTTTGGCCAATGAAATTATTCCTCCGGTTTAATCTGTTAGTGCAGTATTTTGTCTGGGAATTTTAAAGTATTTGGTTATTTGTATTTATCCAAATCTAGATTTCCTGACGTGCGACCTTTGTTTTTTTTTGAAAAATGATATTTTGCCATGAAAGGGGAGGAATTCCGAAAATGTAAAGCCATCCAAATGCTGTGCCACCATTCTGAAGAATGTCTCGGTCCATGATCCAAAGCACTCATTTGATATGCTTTTAAACCATCTAAATTTAATTTTCTTATCGAGGCAAAGAAGAATGCGAAATTTGAATATTAAAAAATTAGTTTAAAGAATATATTACTATTATTTTAAAAAAGTCCTGCCTAAAAAGGTTTTTTCTAAAAAATCGAAATAGATTCACCTTAACGCTGGTAACCGACCGAATAAAGCATAATTTAAGTGTTTGACTTGGGGCCAAGTCTAGCTTCATGCTTAAAATTTAATCGTATACTGCAAAAAGACAACCAGCAATATTCATTTTCTTCTTCTTTAAATACAATGGACTTGCGTCCTATTTCGACGACCGCCCAATATTGTTGTTTATGGACCTACAGTATGACAACGTGGGTTCCGAACCACAATGTATTGTTTTCATAAGACAAACACAAACAACCATGCCCATGCCGGGATTCGAACCCGAGACCACACGATTGCGTCATTCGATAAAAATTTTGTTTTGTTTTACATCATATTTTTTTTCGGTAATATCTATATCGAACTACACGAATAATATAACATTATAACTGAACATTCATTTGAATCACCTTATACTAAAATTATTTATTTTTGCATTTATTCGGTAACTCACTTGTATTTTTACTTAATCCATGCAAACGTTAAACTTACTACTGATCCTAAAACTTCAAATTTAAAAATTGTTTCTAAAAAGTTTCTTTTAATATTTATTTTGGTCACACTTATGTGTGCTGCAACACACTTATGTAGGCAAGCTGCTTTATGTGTGCTGTTTCTGTTGTTTCTTGGGAGTGTCTTGAAAAGTTTAACTTTTATAAAATCTGAACTAATCAAACATCTCTACAATCAATGAAATACAGAAATGAAGCTGTCTCTCTACCTGAAGCTGTGCTGATGGATGCCGCCATGTTAAAAACTTTTGCTCATTACTAAGGGTAATCGTACTATCAAGGAAGTATACAGATAAAATAAGAAAGTATTCTTATTCTCAAAAACCTTCTATAAGTTCTGAAGTTTCAAGACTCACGTCTACGTTCACTTCTTCAAGACTTATCATGGAAAAAATTAGATGCTGGGAGTTACGAGCAGTTTGGTATAGGCTAACTAAGTTTGTTTTTGAAACAAATTAACAATAAATTTATTTTAGACTCATGCACCAAAAAATGTTGTAGCTATATCAGTACAGGATGTGATAATAAAACACCCGCGTACAAACTTAAAACGTGTTATTAGCGTCGACTATTTATATACCAAGTCTTCATGCTTTCAGATGCTTCCAGTACAAATTACAAAACTCCTGCACTCACTTCATTTATAATTTAAAAAGACAGGATATTATAACGTAGAAGATATAATATGGCTCAATGTGCAAAATACGAAAGAATTTCATTATTTTTGTTCCCTGTTTAAACTCTAAAATGAAAAATTATATATTTTAGATTTGTGTATGAAATTTCAAAAAAGGTTTTAAAGTTCAATACACCCCGACATCGCCTCGACATCATTTTGTATATGTGCGCCAAGGTTGATAAATAAATATGATATTAGTCAGAGGATGTTTTTTTAGTTCTTTAATAATATTATAAATAAAATATTGCTTAAACCAAGGCAATATAGTTGACTCTATTACATCTGGTATATGATTATTTTTTTAGATAGCATTTCTATATAGCGACTGTAAAATTCTTATATTTAATAATTGAATGTTCCTACGAATTAATATCTTATATTATTTGTAAAGTTTAATGTTATTTTATAGCTAGTGATTTTTGTATTTTGGTTTAATAGTTTAAGTATCTATATCCCAACTGTACATTTCATTTAATCAAGATCTATTGCAGCATTTTCAGAAAAATCTTAATGATGACCTAAAAAAAATTCGAAGTTTTGCAAATAATCATAATCTTAAGCTAAATGCTGCAAAATCATGTGTAATATTGTTGGGAGAGAACAAAGCCAGAATAGCAAATATTAATCAATATTTAAATATTATGATAGATAATGAAAGTTTGCCTGTTGTCACAGAAGTCAAGAATTTAGGTGTTTACCTTGACACAAGATTAACTTTCGAAATGCATATAAAAAAGAAACTTTGCAATGCCTATTTAAGATTGAAGAAAATATATCAAGTAAACAGATTTTTACCCTCAACAACAAAATACTATTTATGTAACTCTCTTGTTTTATCTTTGTTGGATTGTGGTGACATCATTTATCACAGCTCTTTGACTAACAGAATTTCTAAATCTATTCAGAAGTTGCAAAATGCGTGTTTGCGATTTTCATATAATATTTTGTATAGAGATCATATTACTCCACACTTAAATAAACACTCAATATTATCTATGGCTAATCGACGTACGCTACATTTAACCAATTTTATTTATAGAGTTTTAAAATCCAAGCAACCGCCATATTTATATCAACTTTTCATATCTAGAGATCACTATCACCAAACTTGCTATACTGGCAATTTTCTTGTACCGCAACACCGTTCTGCAAATTTCCAAAAATCCTTTGCTTTTGTTGCACCTCAAATATGGAACAATATTCCAATTGAAATAAAAACTTTAGCAATATCTACATTTTCAAAACACATTAAAAATAAACTTTTGCAAGAGCAATGTACAATTTAATTAAAATGTGAGAAAATGTTGAAATTATCTGACTATTTGTGGCTAGATCTGTGCGTTCTCTGTCAGTCCAATTTATAAATAATAATGAATTATTAGTGCTATTCTCCTAGTGACCTATGGGGGGTTCTTGTGCTTGACCGGATACCAAAATTATTGTCATAAACTGAAAATTATTAATTTTATTGTTAAGTATAAATAGTGATTTTTTTTTTCTTTAGGTTTTAGTTTTTGTGGCGCTCTACACATTTCTGAAAATAAGTTCCAGACTTGTGAATCGGTTTATTAATCGCAGGGTAGTCCTTTATTTATCACCAACCGAGATTATTGTTATATTTAAAAATGAAGTGTAATTTATTTCGGGATAAATAAAAAGTTTTTGAATTTGAATTTGAATATTGTTTTCTCTATTTTTAAATGATCTTTATTTCTAATTCATAAATAAAAATATTCCGCATATACCATATTTTCAACAATGGCATTGATTTTCCACATTTTACCTATTTCTAAAAACGATTTTCAAGACGATACTTAGGTTCTCGCTAAGTTATTACAAATATATTTCTCGTTCCTCAGATTCTTTTCACGTGAATATAATCTCAGTCATCGATTCTCATAATAAAAATTTCAGGTTTCGTTAAGTGAATTGCTGTTTCCGGAACACAAACTATCGATTTTTTTAGAGACTTTCTCGTAGCTCTCGCCTCGAGCCCTACTTTCTGTGTAGATTGTAGATAGAAGCAGACGCATAAATATTACACAATCGCTTTAGTAAAGTGCTTATATGGCTATATAGCCGCCTTCATTCCTTTTGACTGCAGCTGTATTTTATACTTTTCTGAGATAAAATTGAAAAGGGAAATGTGTTTTATGCATAAAATTTTGCATTTTTTATTTTGACAAAAACATTTAAGTTAAATATTAAAATACTTATATAAATAATACAAAATAATAAAGTTTATCATAGTAAATACAATTTTTAATAGAAGAGGAGTAATGTTAGATTTAGTTTTTAGTGATTTTGACAAAATAATCTTAGCAGAAGCTTATTTGTATATCGTTGAATTATACTGGTCGTTTAGAAAACCAATTTTTTTTTTTTTTTTTTTTTTTAAATTAAAATTGTGACTTATATTTTTTATTTAAGCACAAGGTGGACTTAGACAATTCAGTGAGAGATTTAAAGTGGACTGTATTTGTGTGAATAAAAGTAAATGTGGAAAGGTCGAAAAACCAGCCTTTAAAGATCCTTACCTTAAGGTGTCTGTATCCGGCTTCAGCAGGCCTGCTCTGGACTTCTTGGGTCTTCTAATTCGGGTTTAATCACTAAGAGTGGTTGCGGGTTTGATAAGTAAATCACGATCTGTGATGCGGTAAGATTAAGACAACAGTTGCGGAAAAAATGTATAGATCACGACACTGGAATCAATGCGCGATGATCAAGTGCTAACAAAGAAGTCGTCTTCTCTCTGGTCTCCGTTCAGCACAAACCAAAGGAATTCAGAAATTTAAAGGCTATCGTACACGCGTAGATTTGTTGTTGTTAAGACTTAGAAAATATTAATTAACTTGGTAATAAAGGAGAAAATTAAATTAATTGAAATGGTAGTTTTAATTTGGAGAGCAAAACAAATAAATATTATAAAAAGAAAAAATCTAAACTATTTGGACGTTCAGAAACTAAATGTGGACGGACCACATACAATTGTTGATAATAGAATTCATATTACCTTTATCAGCTCTATACAAGCAGTTTGTTCAGAAAATCACGAAAATTTTGGTTTTTTGAAAAAAATTTTATATATATTTGACTACACTAATATTGTCGCCTTCAAAATAGTCCTCATTAAATATAATGTACTTGTGCTAGCCCTTCTTTCAATCTTCGAAACACGATTTTTGAAATAACCTTCAGCTCTTTTAGAGATGAGCTTTTAATGTCATCTATGATTGTAAAACGACGGTCGTTATTTAAAGTTCTTTTTACTTTCTAGAAGTCATGCCTGGTAAATATGAAGGCTAGGACAGTATCCTTTTTGGTCAAAAATTCACGAATAAGCAATGAGTTCTGAGCAGATGCATTATCGTCGTGCAAAAGCCATGAATTGTTTTGCCACAAATACAGAGTTGTTTCGGATGCTTCACGGAAACGGCGTTAATTTTGTAGGCAACATAGGCCTTGGCCTGGGGTGACAAAATTCAGGACAACTTATGTATGGAAAAAGTATTTGTTATCAAAAATAACAAAATCGCATTTTTTTGTCAAAACAAGGACGGAGTTGCCTAGGGCTGACAAAAGTTAAAATTCGCTACTGTCCTTATTAATCGTTTGATCTCGTGGCAAGAATTCATGATGCACTAAAATATGTCATTAAAATTGAAGAGTGAGCGTACTTGTCGAGCTTTTTTCGGTCTAGGCGATCCAGAATGCCTCCACCGGGAAGATTAAGCCTTAGTTTCGACGTCATATCTATAAACCCATGTTCCGTCATCTGTTATAATACGTTTCAGTAATTCTACAACGTCGTTGACTTCATTAAGTGACTCCTGAGCAACTTCAAAGCAACCGGGATCGTCGACAGTCTATCGGGCCGTAGACACAGATTTACAGAATATAGTATTCTATAAATCTGTGCCGTATCCCCTCCACAATGATTGCGTCACACTAGTAGCCAGCGGGAATTGCGCATCGCGCCATTTGCGCCCCGCTTATTAAATATTACTATTGCAATAATACTGCACAGTGAGCGTTTTGAGGCCCAAATGGAAAATTCGTTTTGAAAGAGTTTTTAAATACAACCGATACTTCAACATTCAAAGCATCAGTGATTAACAGTACCACTACTAATACTATTATTAATTCATTTGATGATTCTTTGTTGTATAATGAAATAAGCATATCTGATAATGATTTAAGATATGACTCAAGTATGCCAAAGATTATTTTAATAATATAATTATAACCACGTACACTTTGTTTCAAACTATTATTTCTGATGTGAGAAAAAGATATCAAAAAATTCACTGAATTTTTCCACAAAACAATTTTTTAAACAAAGCGTTAAAAAAACCGGAGGTTTTAAATTTTGTGACGTCTTGACTGCGGTAACAACTTATCAACACTCAAATATCCTTTTAAATAATTATAACAAGGCCAAAAATAATATTATCGAGGAAGATTTATTTAAAAAAACAGTTGGAAAACTTTTATGGAAAATCCGAAGAAAAAATAAAGAGAATTCAAAAATGTACTGAAGAGGCCAATGATCCTTAACTTCAAATAATCTGTCTAAACATGTTATTAATAATAAAGACACGATTGCTGCCACGTACAGATTAGGTGTCTATAGACTAAAATTCGCTCATCCTAAGTGAAGGTTTCTTACTTTGGTCAGGGTGAAAATCGTATTATCAAGTCATGATTTTTCTGGTAAGGCTTGTTTCTCGTTTAATAACAAATTCTAGAAAGAATCTGCGGTTGCCTTTCACCAAAGAACTAAAAGGCCACTCGTCATAGTGACACCTAACTCTTCTTCGATAAACTAAGATAGAGAATGCAATATGATCGTATTTTTAGATGAAGCGCAATTTTGCCTATGCCCATAACGGTTAGTTGACTGATGGTAAAGGTTGCAAAGTATTAGGCATTTAATTGTATGAAATTGTCAAAAATCAATTGTATAAAAAACGTTTAACTTTAGACAATGCTGTATTGAATTTGTATTGTGGCAGTTAGAAGATAGGAATCAAGTTTTTGGTGTGTCTTGAGTATCATCAGCGAAGAGTTTTAAACATTGGAGTCCCTCAGAGATAAATACTGAATCCTATATTATTTTTAATTCTTTTAAAAAGTTTCAGAGTAGCAGAGGATAGAGTACAATCATAGTTTGCTATCTTATTTGTTGTTATCTTGTTGTTTTTGTTATTCACACTCGGGGATATGGGTAGACTCAAGTAAAGTATGCGTTACAGTATAAGGTACTGAGAATTCTTAATGGATTGAATTATAAGGATGATTGTCGTAGCACATGTGCCCATAAAATCTAAATGTGCCCTCTCAGTACATGCTGAAAAAAATTTTAAATGCCCAAAGAAAAACATTGCCATACCCCTGTAGTGTCATGAATTTTACAAGTACAATACTCGCCTTTCATAATCTCATAAGTCAAAATATTATTCCAGCCTATTGGAGAGCAAAGCCCTGTCAAACCCGGTATTAAACCAGGATATTGTATTATACAATTTTTCAATATTTTGCCTTAAAATATTAGAAATTTACCAGATAACCAATTTAATTTTGGAGTTAAAAGAGCTAATAATCACCAATACTTTTTTAAAGATTTAGTATTTCTATTTTGTATTATGGGAAGTAAGTGGGCTATAAGTATAAAAAAATTGCAAATATGCGGTAAATCACCAATAATGCATTAAATCGAAAGAATTCCAATTTAATATTTTATTTAGAAGGAAATTAATTATTAAATACTCGTTTTTAATACTTATAATTTACTTCAAGCATATTGCGAACCCCGTTTATTCTTTAAAATATTCTACCTTTCCAAAACTATTGAAACTTTTCAAATTCCTAACTTGAGCCAAAGTTTAAGTACTCAAGTTTACTACCATTAGCATGAATTCGCCGCAATAATATAGATTATACTCGAATCAATGAGACTAGATGCATTTTGCTATTACCATATAATAAGTGAAATTGTGTCCATTTATGTTATGCAGCTATTTTTATTTTAGAGCATTAATTTCACAGTATATTTTTATCGATCAGCCATATTTTTTAGTTGTTTGGTTTTATTTTTAATACCATTTAGTTCAAGATTAGGGGCAACAACTAGGGGCAAAACTAAAAAGTCAATAATTCAATTGTAAATTTTCTTTAGAAAGTAAATAAATAATAAATAAATGCATCTTTAATTTTTACTCAGCGAAATGCAGCAAAGCTGTTTGCTTATCCGAGTTTGCAAAATGAAAATTAAATACAATTTATCTATATATAATGAAATTAAAATATCTAAAATAAATCCCTGAACCATACCATTACCAAAGGCTAACTAAGGAAATATACGTTTTGTGTTTTAATTATAATTTGACTAAACCAAAAACGAATTTGCATTTATGCCTTGGTTCATTAAAATGTAATTAATTCAATACAAAAATACAGATACAGAATTTTCTTACATTTATATTTTGACAGTAAATAATTTTTAAATTTTTGCTTAAATAAGTTACAGAATAAGTTGACAAAAATATTTTGCATCAGCTTGGGTGCCCACTTGCATTAATATCAGCTAAAGGTGCTTTTTTTTTAAATTAAAAGCCTAGAAATATTTTCCATTATTTTAATTAAGGACTCATTGGCGTACAAACTTTCATAAAGTAGTGAAAGTATATTGTTTAAATGGCTATAACTTTTAAGACATTTGATTTGGCTCAATTTGAACTTGTTTAAAAGTGCCACTAAGTAATTTTAAATATTGTATCTAGTAGTACCCGAAGATTTTTAGTAAAATTGGTAGGAAGCGTCATTTGAATTAAAACTATTACTTTGATTTTTCCACAGAAATTTAAGTTGTATAATTTGGTACTACGGGCATGGTATAGTTTTGATAGCAGAATCGAAAAGTATATTAAATTTTCTTTCTCTCTATCTTCTTTATTTTTCGAGTTATACACCGGACTAATCCAAATTCTATAAAAATAATAACAGTTCTAAAAATTCTGCAGTTATTATAATAAAAGAATTATTTAAATTAAACATCATAATCCTAAAAAATTTAAAGCATGTTTAAAGGCAAACGGGTTATAACTAAACTTTCCAAATTCCCAACTTTAAATCAAGTTTAAGTAGTCAAATTTACTACTATTAGCATAAATTCGCCTCAATAATAGATTATAACTGAATCAATGAAGCTAAATGCATGTTGCTATTACCATATAATAAGAGTAATCGTGTCCATTTATGTTATGCGGCTATTTTTATTTTAGTGTGTTAATTTGGCAGTATTGCTATATTTTTATTGATCAGAGGTATTTTTTTGGTGTTTGATTTTATGTTTAATATCATTAATAATTTTATTACTGTTTGTTTTATATGTTTGAGTTCTAGTTTGATCTAGTAATATTAATCAAATATAAAAATGGATTTAGTTTTGACTAGATTATTATCAAGTAAGGGGTAAAAAATATTTTCTTTTAAGTAGAGTCCGTTTCAGATATTGTTTTGAATTTGACCCAACAAAAATTATTGCTTTCATTTTGAACAATGTTAATTAAAAATAAATATTTAAAAAAAATCGCAATATATAAAAGCAAATTAAATGAAGTCAATATACAAAGTATTTACATACTGCAAAATAAAATATTAAAATAACAGCTGCTGTATAAATGATAAAACTCAAACTACAAAACATGAAAATATTCATAAGACATAGACTAATTAAAAAGGTTAAAATTTAATACATCAAAAACACGAGGCGAGTTTAATTAATAAGAAAGCGTTACTAATTAAAATTTTATTCCTACATAATTTCAAAGAATTCATTTAGACTGTAAAAAACTCTGTTGTAAGTAAACGTTTGACTAGCTATTTAAATTAAATGATTTTTACTTTGTTTGGAAACTAATTAAATAATTTTACACCTATGAACTTTGGCCTTTATGCCCCTTTTCCAGCCTGCAGTAACCAGTCATCATTTTTTTTTATATACAATTTCATTAATTTTGCGAAAAAATTCAGAATGGGTTTTCTTGAGACTATGCACAGAAGCAACTTTTCAAATAGAAGAAAATGTGCTTCATCAAATTAAGAAAAATACTACAAGTCATACTAAGATTACAAAGTTAAGGACTATAAAATAGAAATTTTTTAAATTTGGACAATTATAAATTGTCAAAAGTTAAGAGCTCATTCACACTGTAGAACACATTCTTGACAAACATTTTTTTATTGTTTTCTTAAAACTATGGAAAAAAATCTGTGGAGTTTAGTTTTGATATACTCAGGGCTACTCTTGCACTTCCGTAATTGACAGAATTCAGCAACAAGATAATGTCTTTTTTTAATATTGTAGTGGTAAATGTTTTCATGTCGTTTTAACTGAAGCTCACCTTTTCCTATATAAACTGGATATCTACAGTCCTCTTCAGAACTCAGTTTCTCGACAAACCATATCGCTTTCTTTTGCATATCAAAGAATTTATCCACCCAGAATGTGTCACCGTCCAACGAAAAAAGCACATGATATGTAGACTAAGTTGACTATACTCACAGACTTCTCCACATTCCTTAGGAGATATATATTTGTTAATAATTTTAAAAAGAAACAAAGAAAGAATGGTAGCGCAAAAAATTAAATCAGTAGTAAAGGATGTTACTGCTCTAAATTGTTGCAATATTAACAGCGATCATCGAAAGATAAGAGCTAAAATAACTGTTAATATTAAGAATGGACGGAGGAAGATTTTCAGACAAAAGAAACAAGGTATAGATCCAAAAACGTTAAAGGAAAATTCCGAAAGATACTTGAAAAGAATTCAAAAAGAAATAAAAGACATGGAGAAAAATCAGGATAAAAAAAACCTCGACAAATCAGCCAAGTTGAATACATCAGCAAGAGAAATAGCAATGCAGAAAAGAGAAAAATCATGCAAGCTTGTTTGCTGTTATCTTGTTGTTTGTATCATTCACACTCGGGGATATGGGTAGGCTTAAGTAAAGTATGCGTTACGGCATAAAGTACTGAGAATTTTTAATGGATTCAATTGTAAGGATAATTGTCGTAGCACATGTTAAAATCTAAATGTGCCCTCTCAGTACATGCTAAAAAAAATTTTAAATGCCTAAAGAAGAACATTGCCATGCCCCTGTAGTGTCATGAATTTTACAAGTACAATACTCGCCTTTCATTATCTCATAAATCAAAATCTTATTCCAGCATATTGGAGGGCAAAGCCGTGTCAAACCCGGTATTAAACCAGGATATTGTACTATACAATTTTTCAATATTTTGCCTTAAAATGTTATAAATTTACCAGATAACCAACTTAATTTTAGAGTTAAAGAAATTTTAATTAGCAATATTTTTTATTCCACAAATATCTTGTTATAGATTTAGTATTCCTGTTTTGTATTATGGAAAATAAGTTAGCTGTGTAAAAAAATTGCAAATATGCGGTAAATTACCAATAATGCATTAAATCAAAATAATTCCAATTGAATATTTTATTTAGAAGGGAATTAACTATTAAATACTCGTTTTCAATACTTATAATTTACTTCAAGTATATTGCCAACACCGTTTCTTCTTTTCAATATTCTACCTTTCCAAAACTATTGAAACTTTCCAAATTCCTAACTTGAGCCAAAGTTTAAGTACTAAAGTTTTCTAGCATTAGTATGAATTCGCCGCAATAATATAGATTATACTCGAATCAATGAGGCTAAATGCTATTACCATATAATAAGAGAAATCGTGTCCATTTATGTTATGCAGCTATTTTTATTTTAGTGCGTTCATTTGACAGTATTGCTATATTTTTATCGATCAGCGGTATTTTTTAGTTGCTTGGTTTTATTTTTAATACTATTTAGTTCAAGATTTGGCCACTAGGGGCAAAACTAAAAGGTCAATAATTCAATTGTAAATTTTCTTTAGAAAATGTCAGCTTAAGATCCCTTTTTCAGATCAGAAACACGAGGCGAGTTTGATTAATAAGAAAGCGTTACTAATTAAGTTTTATTCCTACATAGTTTTAAAGAATTCATTTAGACTGTAAAAAGACCCTGTTGTAAGTAAACGTTTAACTGGCTATTTAAATTAATTGATTTTTACTTACTAAACTAATTAAATAATTTTACACCTATGAACTTTGGCCTTTATGACCCCTTTCCAGCCTGTAGCAGCCAGTCACCAGCCCATCCTTTTGCTTTGTACTAGTTGTGGAGATCCCCATGAGTGAAACTGAGTAATAAATAAAGCTCATAAGTTAAGTTGAGTAAATAAAAACGGATCATTTTGTTTTATATACAATTTCATTAATTTTTCGAAAAAATTCAGAATGGGTTTTTTGAGCCTACGCACAGAAGCAACTTTTTAAATAGAAGAAAATGTGCTTCATCAAGTTAAGGAAAATCCTATAAGTCATACTAAGATTACAAAGTTAAGGACTATAAAATAGAATTTTTTTTAAATTTGGGCAATTATAAATTGTCAAAAGTTAAAAGCTCATTTACACTGTAGAACACATTCTTGATAAACATTTTTTTATTGTTTTCTTAAAACTATGGAAAAAAATCTGTGGAGTTTAATTTCCATATACTCAGGGCTACTCTTGCACTTCCGCAATTGACAGAATGGAGCAAGAAGATAATGTCTTTTTTTAATATTTTAGTGGTAATGTCTTCATGTCGTTTTAACTGAAGCTCACCTTTTCCTATATAAACCTGACATCTACAGTCCTCTCCAGAACCCAGTTCTTCGACAATCCATATGCATATCCTCTTTTGCATATCAAAGAATCTATCCACCAAGAATGTGCCACCGTCCAACGAAAAAAGCACATGGTATGTAGACTAAGTTGACAAGACTCATAGACCTCTCCAGATTCCTTAGGAGATATATATTTGTTAATAATTTTAAAAAGAAACAAAGAAAGAATGGTAGTGCTTAAAATTAAATTAGTAGTAAAGGATGTTACTGCTCTAAATTATTGCAATATTAACAGCGATCATCGAATGATAAGAGCCAAAATAACTATTAATATTAAGAATGGACGAAGGAAGATTTTCAGACAAAAGAAACAAGTTATAGATCCAAAAATGTTAAAGGAAAATTCCGAAAGATACTCGGAAAGATTAAAAAAGAAATAAAAGACATGGAGAAAAATCAATATAAAAACCTCGACAAATCAGTCAAGTACTAACATCCATGTTGAATACATCAGCAAGAGAAATAGCAAAGCAGAAAAGAGAAAAATCATGCAAGCTTGGGGATAAAACAAAAAATAAAAAAGGAGATTAAATAAATTTAGAGAATACATAACCACCTGATGTCATTATTATCGGAAGTATACAAGCTATTCACGAAAATTCTTACGAAAAAACTGATCAATAAATTAGAATATTTCCAGCCAGATGATCAATCGGGCTTTAGAAAACTGTAGCGCACATGTGACCATTTATTGACAATAAGGATCCTAGTGGAAAAAGATATTAAATAAAATGTGGACATCTGTTTGACGTTTGATGAGGTTTCAAAACGCATTTGATAGCGATGAATATTAGGCGATACTGCAAACGCTTACAAATGCAAAAATAGACAGTAGGTATTCCAGCCTCATTAAAGACATATACGAAAACACCATCTCTACCATTCAGTTGAATAGCATGACGAAACCTCAAAATACAAGGAGGCATTTGCCCTAGAAGATGCTTTCAAGCATTTTCCTATTTAGCATGTTAAGATACCGACGTCAGAATAGGCAAGCCCGAAGTCCCCTCAATATTAGAGACTAGACACAGTTTCACAGCACAAATACATCGACGGCAGTGAGATCGGATGGCATCAATATATGTCGCTAAGGTAGAGTCTGTAGAGCAACTCAGTCCCAACAGTATTCTTGCAACTATGTCAAAAATTGTCGAATCTATATTGTGTACCTAATTAACATACCATTTTAAATCTAATAAAATAGTTCCTGTTAATCAATCTGGTTTCAGAAAGCGTCATAGGTGTGCTTGACTAACTATAAGCGATGATATACTTAACACCATAAATAATAATAAATTAACAGCCTTAGGGCTTTTCGACTTTAGTAAGGCTTATGTTACCCTCAAGTTCGAGATTAAATGCCCAATATGGCGCTGTACTTTGTCGTATGAGGTGGTCTTGGTTCTTGGAAATTATTTGGACAACAGATAGCAGGCTGTCACTTATAAAAGGACTTTAACGTCCACAATGTTAACTTGTTATTGTATTCTAACACGACTGATGATGAGGAGCACCAAGCAGAGGATTTTGTGATTGATCACTTTCTAACTTAGCTTATACAGGAGCCAATCAAAATCCTTCATAGACAGTGAGACTTTGTGAGCCTCCTAGATCTGTTTCTCGCGATGCTGACCCGGAAAATATTACCGTACATCTACCACTAGGAAAATTAGATTACAAATTAATAATCGCAATATATGAACCTGAAATGAAAACTCAGTATCCAGCCATATCGCGTTTGCCATTATAGATTAGCCAACTGGAAACACTTAAAACATCTCCTCTTTTTATTACCTTCAAGTGATGTCTGTTTCAAGACCAATGATCTTTAAGCGTGTGCGAGCAAGATTTAAGAGGAGATTTTGGCAGGTATAGAGGCTTATATTCTAAGCAACTCAAAAAGCTCTTTAGACAATAAACCGTCGTTCGATAAAAGTTCCACCAAGGCAGCCAACATCAAAAATGCTTCCTATCGCAAATGGCGTGAAGACCCAAGCCCTGCAAATCATAACAGCTTTATTGCCTTGAAAATTGCATGCAGAAGGTCGATACATGGAAAGAAAAATATAATGAAAGAGTTAAAAAAAAATTTAATTGCCCAAATGGATCAATATCACTCTAATCTGTAGCTCAAAGTTCCGCCATTGACTACGGAACATGGGTGGATTGCAATGATCGCAATCGAAAAGGTAGACTTGCTGAGTTAGATTTTCAGATTATATGCCGTAGACCCACAAGGTAAAATACTTTGCTAAGAATGATTTCTTCGATACCAAAGATAGTCTTTCATCAAAGAGATTAAAGAAGTTTTCAAAGCCTTGAACAGCAGGTCACCGGCCCTGATTAAATACCGCCAATAGTATTAAAAAGGTGTGGGGTCGTGTTTACACTGCCGTTGTGCAAACTGTTTTTTCGTTTATACAGATTGGGTCTCTTCTCTGGAGACTGGAAACTTGCGCGGATTTAACTGATACCCAAAAAAAGACGGTCCATCAATCCGATTGAATTAGTCTCGGCAATCGCCAAGGTAATATAGAATCTCATCAACCAGCAAATTTTGAAATACTTGGAGTCATTAGCGTCAACATCGTCAGTATGGTTTTCGAAGACACAGATCTGCTGGCGATCTGTTGGTTTATGTCATGTCTGTTTGGACGGAGGTTATCAAGAAATATGGTGAATCGCGTGCAATAGCTCTAGATATTTTAAAGGCTATATAAATAAAGTATGCCATTAAACAAACTGTATTCTCATATTTTGCCACCAACTCTCGTTGCTTGGTTAGAAGCTTCCTCGAGAACCGATCCATCCAGGTTGTCGTTGTTGGACATACCTCGCAGATTTCAAATTAACGCTAGAGTACCTCAGGGATGTATTTTGTCCCCTACCCTCTTCCTGTTATATATGAACGACCTTCTTAATAAGACCAAGTTGCAGCTTTGCTGATGACAGTACATTGATGTATTCCTTCAAGTTGCTTAATCACATCACCAGCCGACACCCAATGCCATAGGCATAGCCAGGTAACAATTAAACAAGAGTTAACATAGGAGTGAGTTATAGTATAGATAGTATAGAGGTTGGAACCAATATGTCTTGGCATGATCATATAGCGGAAATAGCTAAAGCGGCTTTTTAAAAACGCTCTTTAAAACGAAAAATACACCGCAACATCGTTTATTGCTTTACAAGGCTCAGATTCATCCATCTCTAGAGTATTGCTCTCATATATCGAGCTCTACACTCAATCACATATTGAAACTGATTGATTCCATTCAGAAGAGGGCCTTATACATGATCCAGAGATAAATAGAGGCTTGGCGCATAGAAGGAAGGTGACGGACCTGACTCTGTTTAATCGATACCATCACGTTAAATGCTCTTCTGAGCTGGCCTATATCATTCCACCTAGAGCTATACACGCAAGGTCTACTCGACAGGTAAATGCGACTCATGAGAATCAAGTGCATTTGCAGACGCCTAGACCGTCGCTGTATCTGGACTTCTTTTTATGAAGAAGTGCAATTCTCAAAGCACGTCTTTTCCGAACATTACAATTTGCAGAACTTTAAAATATATCCACAGACATCTTTGTAGCATTGGCGCTACTTGTGATACTCGAGTACCATAGATTTTGCCCTTTTGTGCTAGGGTGTTCCGTAAAAAAAATTAAGCACTACCGAAAAATCGACAAGCATATTTGTCTTAAGATACTTACTGCTAATAAAAATGTTTTTGTTTTAAGACATTAATAATTTCACGATATTTGGTTATTTTGAAAAGAAGCTGATCCATTCGTCCTGAACGTCCAGTACATTAGTACGAAAAACATAAATAAATATATATATAAGGAAGCTATATAAAATATTTACAAAATTACTCATATTATTAGCTTTGTTCCCGGTGACAGTCCTGGACAAGTTCAGAATTACTTTACATGTGCATTGTTAAAAAGAGAGTTCGCGGTGATCAGTCCTGAACTTTTAGTTCGAAATCCTGCCGTTCGCGGATGTTTTGCTACTTGTTCAGGACCAATCTGTAACTAGTTCAATCGATCTTTGGACTCTCATTAGAATTTTGAGTTCGGGACGTGCGCAGAAAAATTTGTAATGACATATTTCATCTTAGAACATTGAAAGACAACAAAGACCTTTCAATATCCTAAGTATTTAATGTATGTCGAATATTTACTTTTTTTGTGTTTATTTTCTGATAAGTAATGATTATTTTATTTTATTTTTAAATTTAAAACCAATAATAGTTATTGTTACAAAGAATAATTGCTTGTCCTACTATTTTTTTATTAATTTTATGGGTAGTTTGTTGCTTAAATAGCAGTTCCAGTTTTAATTAAATCAATTTTGTTTTATATTAGTTGTCCATAATAAATTTACCATGTCTGATCATTTAAGTTCCAGTGATGAGGACTTTGAGAACCTCTTAGAAGTTACCGAAGTTCCCAAAAATGTTGGATATTTGAAAAACATTGTCTCACAATTTGATGATAACCTGTATTTTCAACATTTTTGAATGGGCTCAGCACTGACGAATGAACTGGTAGATCAATTTGCTGCATTCCCATATTATAAAAAACAGGAAGGAGGCTGAGAGAAAATAACTCCATTGAAATTTATTACAGTATTTCTTATCCATTTCTCTGCTTTATATGTTTACTGTTTAAAGAAAAAAAAACTCATTACAAACCCTAAACAAAACAATCGAAAAACATAACTTATACTAACTCAAACAAGTTTAGATGTTGACAGTCCGTGGATTATTCACGGTTAAATTAAATTCCGAACCGGTTATGAATCAGACATGCGCATATCCTTAAAGGATGAAGAGTTCATGACTCACCAGGGATGCATTTAGAACTGTCACCGCGAACAAAGCTATAAATATTATAATATTATACTAAATGTGGTTCTTATTTTATTTTAGGTGCCCTGACAACGGGCCCCGGGCCGCCGGTTGCACGGGGGGCAGTTGTGCCGCCCCGGGCGGCGGTGGAGGGCCGGCGCCTCCATCTGCTACGACGCGCGTATCTGGCGCCACTTCTACTGGTCGCGTTGCTAACAGCAGCGTCGTCGGCGTCGGTCCTATTAGCGAACGCTATCCGCTCGGTAAAGACGCACGCCAAACTGCAATTGCGTCGCCGACGCCGCTGCACATCGGCGTCGGCGCCGCGAACATTACTGGTGGAAACGGTGGTACCAATCCACATAGTAAATCACCAAGTGCTGGGTATTTGCATCAAGACAGGTTAGTATTTATATTTGCTATTGCTCAGACGATAAACGATAAAGACACATTCTAACCAACTAGTCCTTAATCAATTCCAAGAGGAATTGTTTATATAAATATTGGTCCGCACAGGCTCTGTTTATAAACGGTGTGTAATATATGGGGATTTAGTGGTAGTAGAAATCATAGGTACTACTTTAAGAACAGCTAAAAAATAATTATATTTCCCAACTCAAAAATACATTCGCATTACACAATTGTTTATGCCTACCACCGTTTAGAAAAGTACACATAATAATATAGTTATATTCCTAAATAATCTCACTAGCTACGAAATTATATATTTTTTATACAGTTACTTTCATCAAAGTTAGACGCTTACTAATGTGGTACTGTAAAACAACGACGTATCAGAGCGCACGAAAACCATGCGTGCGCGTTATGATATTTCGCCTTTTAGCACCTCTATGCGTAATGATTGATTCCCCAACCTGTATATTATTATACGTATACTCGGATGCTAAAATCTATGCATTAACATGCAATAAAGATTCATAGGCAAAGCCTTAAGTTAAAGCATGAACGACAATGCTTCACCGATTTCGATATGGGCTTGTCGCTGAGAGTGGTAATGGAATACGTCGGATGTCTCGAGCGAAACTACGTTTAATTTAGGTCGAACTCTAGTTAGCAGAAGCGATAATAATAAACTCCATATATTTATGTAAATATTGGCCATATCCACATACACATATAATATCGTGTATTTAAAATGAATCAAAGCTGTTGCGGACCAATGTTTATTCATCAACATGAACATTTCGTTAAGGCTAAGAATTCGTTGGTTAAAGCTTGTCTGCATACTTTATTAATACCCTGTATTCGAAAGATTAAACTTTAATTAGTTTAAGAGTTATTCCTAGATAATAAAACATTTAAAACAAACTTAATAAAGTATATTCCACTACATGTTTAAAGACGAAAAAACTGATAAGTATTGCAATGCATGATTCAAGTTATAGTTTCAGATTATATAGGGTATTTTTAAAGTTGATTTATTTATTTTATCTGCTTGTAGCATTTGTCAAAATATCAAAAATTATTTATATAAAAGTTGCATAATAAAAGAGCTAGTAAATATTAAGAATTTAAAAAAATAAAAATGTTAATCAATACATTTTTTGATATTCTCCGCGAATGCATTGTAAATTTTTACCCTTTTTTGTTTACGGTTTATCAAATTTTGTGTTATTAGGTGGTTTTCAGTACAAATCATTGGTTCGATCATTTGTATCAGTCTTTTGGTAATATGTGTTTCATATGTCTCAAATAACCCACATTCACGAAAACAATGAACTAGTGGACATACTTACCTATAAAGAGTTCAAACAAAATGCAACCGCACCATGCAAGTTGTATGCGGAAAAGCTTCGTTTAACAAATTATCCAGCCCCACGTATGTTTGTAAATTTAGTTATTAGACTTCGTGATACAGAGTATTTAAAAGGACAAGGAGGAGAACATGCTGGTAGAGCTGCACAACCTGAAATTTTACAAATTGAGGAACACATTCTAGAATTTAGATCCAACAATGAGTACTAGAGCCTCGAGCAGCTTAAGTTAAAGTTTTTTATAGTAAAGTGTGGAACAAAACGACATAAACATTATTATCTTTATCATTATTAACGGATACAAGCATTACAACCCGAACATCAACCTAGAAAAATTGAATTTTGCCAGTGGCTTTTAGAACAGTTCGACAGAAATTAATTTTGCGTACAGATGAGGCCACATTTACACGAGATGGAGTGCAAAATGTCCACAATGTCTGGGTCATGTTTAGGCAGTAAAAATTCCGCATGCTATAAAAAGATCTAATTTTATTTCACAGATATTGGTAATGGCATACTTATTGGTAAATGGCATGCTTATTGGACCCTACTTTTTTCCACCTAGACTGACCGGTGAAATTTATTTATATTTTCTTTGTCACACAATCTTTAAATGTGACACAGAATATCTAGTTCCTACATGATGGGGCTCCACCATATTTTAGACGAGGAGTTTATGAACATGTAAATAATGAGTTTCCCGACTAAATGGATAGGACACAATGGTCCCATTTCTTAGCCTCCTTGCTCCCTAGATTTAACGCCTTATTCTGGAGCTATTTGAAAGAGTTGGTGTATCATGATACACTGTGGCGGCTTGCTAATAGGGGCGCAACTGTAATTTTTTAAATCTTTCACTGAAAAAAAAGAAAAAGTAAACATTAAGACTTTAGGCAGACCTTTGCCGGATTTAAATATTACTCAAGTGAGTGAAAGGAAAACACAACAAAGAAGTTTTACTCGCCGTTTTCGAGGGACATTTATCTGAAAAATAATTGGATATGTGGTTGTGAAGAAACAAACTTATTATACTGTTTTCCGTGTGTGTCATTTATTATCGCTGGCTCTAATAGTGTCGATCCAAGTTGGGCAAGAAAAGGGGTAAGAGATTTACAACATCTTGCGGCTGAAATAAAAAAGCATGACATTTCATGACGACATATAAATTCTTGCGCTACGTTTGCTCTACTGGGTAAGACTAATATTTTAACACAGTTAAGTTCTGCATATAGAGACAATTTAATTAAGCATAATGATGAAATAAGAAAAAATAGGCATATTTTAATGAGAATTATTAGCTGCGTAAAATTTTGTGGGGCCTTTGAATTGGCACTTCGACGCCACAATGAAACTAAGGATTCTTCAAATAAGGGTTTATTCAAGGAATTAATTAATTTTACCGCAGAATTAGATGTCACACTTAAGGAACACTTGCAGAATTCAGAAACAGTCTTTAAAGGAACATCTAAAATGATTCAGAACGATATTTTGGAGTGTATGCTTTATGTTTGTAGACAATAAATTTCCAACCATATTGAAAAATCGGAATTTGTATCAATACAATGCGATGAGGCTACGGATGTATCAAATAACTGCCAAATGGTAATAATATTAAGATATTTTTTTGATAGATCCATTCATGAACATTTCTGGGGCTTTATAAAGGTTAAGGATAAAACTGCAACAGGATTAAAAACGTGTATCGAAAATGAAATTGATCCGCTAATTTTAAAGACAAAAATTAATAGCTTAAACCTACGACGGGGCAAATGTAATGAGTGGTTCAATTAACGGTGTTCAAGCTCAGATTAAATTAAAATATCCAAACGCGCATTTCGTTCACTGTTATGCTCACCAGCTGAACCTTATTATACAAAAATCGGTATCTCAAAATCCGGAAGTACGCGTTTTTTTAAATAATCTGTCTGCAATACCAGCTTTTTTCTCAAATTCCTCTCACCGATGTGATGTACTACAAGAAATAGTATATAGAAAATTTCCTAGAGTGGCAAAAACCAGATGGAATTATAATATTCGCACCGTGAATACTGTTTATGAACATCGCGAAAAATTAATTGAGGTTTTTCAAGAAATGTGAGAAAAGTGTGACTTCAAATGAAGCTTCCGGTTTAAGGAGAGCATTAGAGGATCCAGAATTCTTATTCTGGCTTACCCTTTTTCGCAAAATTATGCCGCACGTGGACATACTTTATAATCAGCTCCAGTCAAAAAGTAAGGATAGTGTGTCATTGCAAAAGGATCTGTCAATATTTGAATCAAGCATTGCCAAAATAAGAAACGACACCGATAATATTAAGGCTAATGTAGAATTAAACTTTGAAAGTGTCAAAAGAAGAAGAATTGACGATAACTTGAGAAGTATTATTGCAAAAGAGGTATGTGATACAGTTGTTACCCAAGCGAAGGACAGATTTTCCTATCGAGGTCATCTTTAAGCAGCTAACTTGTTCGATAAAGAAGCGTATCTAAAATATAACAAGACCTTTCCAGTGGATATTTTAGATAATGTAGTTACTTTTTATCCAATGTTATGTAAAATTAGATTAAGAACTGAACTAGAGGTCATTTACTCAAGACCAGATTTCTCACAAAATATTGGAGCTATGAACTTACTTTCATTTATTTTAGAAAATAATCTTGGCGAAACATTTGCCGAAACAATAAAATTATTAAATATCATTGTGACGACCCCAATGACAACTGCAGAGGCCGAGCGCAATTTTTCCACCCTTAAGCGAATGAAAACCTTCCTGCGAAGTACTATGCTTAATGAAAGACTTAATGCTTTAGCCATGATGTCTATCAATAGAAATTTAGTGATGGAAATAAAGAAATTTTGATGAAAAAGTAATGGAAAGATTCATAAATATGAAAGACCATCGAGCAGATTTTACTTTTAAGAAGTAGCTTAATTACCTATTGAACATTTATTAATAAGTATAATTTTTCTTCACGTTTTAAAGTTACTTGTTATTGTTTTTAAAACCGCAGAGAGGTGGCAAAAATACTTTAGTGCGAGGTTCCGTGATGTGTAAATGCGATTGTTTTGTAACAATGTTCTTTATTTTTGATTGCCAAATTAAGACATTTATGTGCAAACTTTTTGTGATTGATGACTGCAAACCGTCATGTCTCAGATATTACAACATATACTTAGGTACGTCCAGTTATATTTTTTTATTTATTAGTAAGTATATATTTATTTGGATTTGCGCGCCCCTCCATAGTCAAATGTCACGAGCCGCCACTGAAGATACAGCAGTAAATATTCCGGAAGAACTTCAAGAGCGTATTGACAATTCTTGTGATTTAATTTGTGGACACTAGGATTTTAATTTTCGAAACTTGTAAAGAATGGTGAATTCGCCAAGCAAAATTGTGTGTTAATTAAACAAATTGGTGCAATTTTATAAAGATTTGTAATAATAATTTAACTCTTTTATTAAACAACTGTTAGATAGGTGGTTTTTGCTATATTTACTTCTTTTAATGAGTTCTACAATACGCTCTCTACTTACAGTTACTTACTAACTACGCAATTTATGATAAAATGAATGGAATTGTCCAAATTTTGGGCGATCATTGACAATAAAACGTACGCAAAGTTTGCGCGGTGTTTTTCTTTTTGGTGCTTATTTTTGGAGGAGCAATCAAGTTATGCTTGTTCTACCAAATTTGTAGTCGTTTTGCTACTACCGACCATATTTTATCACCGTTACCACAGAGTACGACCGCAGGTCAAGTTCAAATTGGCGACAAGATGCCGGTCTTTTTCCGATTAACAACTTCCGATCGGTAGGAGGTCAAGGTGACTTTAATATATGAGAGCATCAAGACGTCTTAAATATAACGAGGAAGACTTTAGAAGACCATTTTACCTGGTATTGTTGATGATTTTCGACGTCTTTGGGACGTACCGAAGACGTCAAAATAACTATATATTTTCTTAAAAAAATACAGATTTTGTAGATAGAAATAATACACAAAAACTACAGCTGCATCTGTTCCTACGCCTGAGCGTTAAGAAAAAGGATACATGCTATTTTATTTTCACAAAACGTTATAATTCTTTAAAAAAGTGTATTGCAAAAAAATAAACTCGTAAACGAATCAACACCCAACCCTTTGTTTTAGCTTTGATAAAAAATTGAAATTAAATTTATTTATGCAGACATACGGTTAAAGCTGATTAACATTCCAATATTCATGTAAAATGTTGTATCCTTTTAAGTAATTGTAAAAATGGCCATTGACATCATTTAATCTAGAGAATCGATATATGATGATAAACGAGACCCAGTATTATCTTGGTTTTGGGTAGTTATAACTTACCTTAAAACAGAAATAGTGTAAGGTCCCAAATTAGTCTTAAAATCAAGTTCTTTCGACGACTTCCTAACGAGCTTAAAGTGATATCCAATGAAGACCTAATTGAGACATCTTCGAGACCACACTCTTCTACCTTGTAAGAAATTGCCCGACTAAATTTTTTTCCATCGTTTTTCAAAACACGAGATGACAACCTGAATTATCAAATTTCAAAAAACTGAAATAAAAACAAACATTCGACAAAACAGGATCGAGTTACATGTTGGAATTATCCAAGCCTATTATAAAAATAGTCGAATAAGGAAAAGCATTTCGTATCTTTAGGTGAGTTTTTGGGCTCACAAAATCGATCTGCTGAAAGGACAATTGGCAATTTGGTCCAAAAACTCGAGCAAACTATATACGTGACTAACAACAAAACCCTTCGAATTGATAAGAAAACAAGGTGTAATTTTTCAAAAGCGCATTACCTTGTGGGCTTAGTAAATAAGCACAGTTGTCGTATTTGGCGATTGGAAAGTCCAAGACAGAATTTCCAGACAAAAATGCATCCTTAAAAGACATCCTGAGAACGCTATTACGGTTAATGGCGTTCGTTATCGAAAGATGATGCACGGCGTTCCTATAGGACGTTGTTTGTTTATATCTCGAAATTTTTGTGGTTTTTAGGTCAAAATAAATTATTGAAAACTGTTAGTTTATTAGTGGTTTACCCTATAAGAGAAATTGTAGGGAGCTTTTACTACGGAGTTTGTAATGTAAACAACGTCGAATAATTTTTGAAATGTAAACAACTAAAAATAACAAATATTTTTTAATCAACGTTATAAATATCATTGTTTTGTAAAAAAGTTTTTTACAAAAGTTGACCAGCATGGAAGAGCAGATTGAAAATTTTAAAGTTGTGACTAAGCAAAAAATGATTGAAACGCCTGTTAGTTAGACAATGGCACTGCTTATATCCCTGTCCCCCAAATATACTGTTTCTTTTACAGTCTTTCTAATAATATAAACTTCTCTAAGCATGGATTAAATTCAGATCTTGTAAATTTGATCTTGAGAGTCCCACTATTTGTACCTTAAATAATTTATATTATTATTTATTTAGAATGCTTGGAATGTTACATATTGGGAAGAAATTTGAGCTTAGGGTTTGTGGGAAATTCAAGTTCGGTTGTTGGTGTTCATTCGAGTATCGGTAATTGTAATTTGGTTTCTAAGATTTTGGTTCAAAATCAACTTGAAAGATTTTGGGCCTTGGAGGTGTACTTTGGTGGGGTGCAACCACAAACAAAAGAGGAAGTAGTGTGAGAATTCTTTTAAGGGACAACAGAAAGGGATAAGGACGTTCGGTTTATCGTCAAACTTTTATTTCGTTTAGGGGTACCAAGTTTAGGTGATTTATTTAATATGGCTTTAAAGAAATTTATATCTATGAAAAAGAAACTTAATCTGGATATGAAGCTAAGGGAGCTGTATCATGATTTTATACAAAAATATTTTGATTTTGGACACATCTCTCGTACAGAGGCAGTTCAGGATATACACAAGAAACAGAATCTAAAAGGTATTATCTTCTATTAAATGTTTATCTTATGGTAGACCCGAAGAAAGACTAGAAGGGCGATATCTTTAGCATTCTCTTAAGATTTCGACTACATTCAGTAGTCATCACAGCAGACGTCGAAAAGATGTTTCGTCAGGTTTGGGTTTCAGAGGAGGATAGGGACTATCAAAGGATTTTATGGCGGTTCGATGAAAATAAAGAAGTCACACACTATCATTTGAATACGACTATTTCGATTTGAAAGATAAAATGCAAACCACTTACTAAAGTGGTTTGCTTTAGGCGGTTTTATATAAGGGAAATGGAAGCCAGAAGTCATTACCAGTATCGAAGATTTGATCGTCGAACACTGTATTTCAGGTGATACTGGCACACCAAAAACCTTGAGGATACATTGGAATACAGAGAACGATGTCTTAAGGTTTGATTGTCCGGCTGACTATGGAAGTATACTACAACAGGTTACCAAACGTCAGATTTTGTTATTCGTTGCACTGGTTTTTTGATCCAAAACGACTAATTGCTCCATTGGTTATAAAGAATAAGCTTCTAGTACAGATTCTTTGGAAGAAGAAATTAGGGTTTGAAGATAAGGTCCAGAGGAGCTTTTATTAGAATACAAAAGGATTTTGAGAAAATAAAAGATATTAAAGTTGATAGGTAGGTTATGTGCAATAATTTCACAGAGGTTCAATTGCATGGTTTTTGCGATTTTCCTCGGGACAGTGAGTGGCAATTGCCGTGTAATGTTACTGTGTTCCAAGTCTCGGATCACACCGTTGAAGGTGATGTCACTTCCAAGGTTAGAGCTCTGCGGTCCATTACTCTTGGCTAAACTAGTCCAATCAGTATTACAGTCCACTGAACTAAAACCTTCGGAAATCACTTACTGGTCTGATTCATCCATTGTGTTATGCTGGCTTGCCAAGGAGCCCTTAACTTGGACAACTTTCTTGGCGAATAGGACCGCGGAAATACAATATTTAACAGAAGGTGCTAAATGGCATCATGTTGTGAAAAGATAAAAATAAAAAGTTAGGACTGATGTGAGTCATGATCAGAAATTTCCGGTTATACCTGGTACACATAAGCACTTTTTGCTTAATTGAAATTAAAATGTTGGCCTCTATCTAATCTCCATGTAGTTAGGAGTGTATTAAGAACTTATATAATAATAATCATAATAATGAAGGTCTTATTTAGGAAAGAAAATGCAATTACAAAGTTAATAGTTTAAAGGCGAGATTCAGCGCACAAAGATTCAAATATCTAAATGCCTGTTCTTCCATCTAACCTAATATAGTTTGTTTTCGGGTAAAATCTAAAGAATTACAGTAAATCATGGGTGATCTCCCACTGGCAAGGGTTACACCTTCCGACTATTTGTAAACAGCGACATAGATGACGCGGAACCCTTTTATATTAAGACTAGTACAAATAGGGGCTACAGAGTTGTCAAGGCATACTTATGTGTATTTGTGTGCCTTGCTGCAAGGGCAGTTTACCTTAAATTGTGGGGGATTTGATGACTCAAGCTTTGTTAAAGCGATTTATCGCGCGAAGGGGAATATGTAAAAATATATACTCAGATAATGCTACGAATTTTTCAGAGGCAATTAAAGAAATTCATTTCAATTATATCGATTTTTACAAAACGAAAGACGATAAAAGGCTTTCAGATTATTTTGCCGGTTACCCTTAAGGCGGCATTTTATTCTACGACGTTCACCGCATTTTGGTGACCTGTGGGAATCTGCCATTAAGTCAGACAAGTACAATGTAAAAAGGGTCATAAATAATAGATGAATTAGTTATGGTTATAACCTAGTAGTTAGTAACGGTTATAACCCAGGTTGAATGTTGCTTGAATTCTAAAACAGTAACTCCATTATCGGAGGGTCCGGAGGACTTAGAAGTATTGAAATCTAGTCATTTTTTAATTGGTGCCTCACCCTATGCCCTACCGCAAAAAAACATGGCGGAATACAACCCAAGTAGGTTACAAAGGTACCACTTACTGACACAGCTCCTCCAAGAATTTTGGAAAAAAAGACAGCTAGAGTATTTGGGTCAACTGCAGCACAAGTGGCATGGTGTGATAACAGATAACATTAAGATAGGTGTTATGTTAATAAAACTGCTATTTGTATTTTCCTACTTCAGGTTAAAATATTTGTAAAGTAAGCTGTGCCTGATAAGATGAATTATTATAAATGTCATTGTGATTGTCAGGGTTTATATTCTCGTCAGTTATTTTGTTGAGTGGTTATAAAAATTCAAATTCATACATTCAGTAACGTTATCTATTACCTTTTAATGCGTTCTTAGTGATAGTTATGTTAGTTATTCTTATTTATTCTTACTTATTGCGTTTGACGTAGAAGTCGAAGATCTTAGCCTGTACGATCAGACTTAAACTCATTAGATTTTTGCATATGGGGATACACGAAATATTAACTGCTGGTGAGTCGTTTCAAAATTCTTTTTTAAGATTCGGCGATCTTTCAGTAAAAGAATTTAAAAATGTATTGAGACAAATGGAGGGCATATCAATCATTAACTGACAAATATCTATAATTTTTATTTTCTATTTTTTCATTCATTCGAAGTGTAATGAAGCAATTTAAATAGTTTATGAATGTTATTTTTTTTGAGTGCATTGAAAACTTTAAATGTAAATATCTCGAAAAGGTTTATTGGTATCAAGATTTTTAAAGTATACATTTTTTAAGCAAAACTGTTTGCACAATGCATATTTTTAATAAGAAATTAAATTATGCCAAGCCTAAAAATATTACAGAGTTAAACAAAAATCAAAATATTGCTGGTGGCGCCCAGGCAACGCAAAGGTAGATTTTAGGATTTTCCATATAAAAAAACTATGTTCCAAGTTTTGTTAAAGACGAAGACTAAATGCTCAACTTATGCCCAAAATTCAAAAAAATTACATTAAGCTTATCACCCTATCTATATCTTGGTTGTCTTTAACTTTCGGACTAGGAAAATTTATCTTAACCTCATTTTTTTTCAAAGAAAGATGCTGATATATTATTTACCGTTATTTATAGAACACTTTGTATACCTGGAATAATATGTTAGTCAGGAGGCTATTTATTATCTGACAAGTTGTAAGACAAGGTATGACCCTCTTCAGTTTGTAGAGAAGGCATTCTTTCCACACACTATGTCGTATGTGGCTGTAAGTAAAATAAACGTATTTTACTTACATTAAACGTATTTACTTACATGGTTTTCTATAGCAAAGCATTAAAATATTTACTAATTTAAAAAATATAGTTTTGGAAAATGTATGGAACAAAATATCTTTTAAATTACTGCCACAGCTTTGCTGGCATATGTGTGCCCTTTTGACGACGTACTTCATTGAAACAGAGTTTAATTTTGGATTTAAATGCTTCGATGGTTGCAGGCTTATTCGCATAAACCTGTGACTTCAGATTACCTTACAGTCAGAAGTCTAAAGGCGTTAAATCGCTGTTAAAGGTGAAAAATGGGCCTTATCACTAAAATTATTTTATTTGCAAAATCAGCGAGTTGCTCAAGGATCCAATTGGCGAATTCTCTTCGCGGTTGATAATCTGCTGGCAGAAGTTGTTAAGTCAGTTGGATTTTGTAGGCCTGCAACTGTAAATCTTTAGTAAGAATTCGGTGAAGAGGGCCTGTTAAAATGTCCAATTCCAAATGTTGAATGAAGAATTGATGTATCTGGCCTTTCTGTCACATTTACGCGAACTACCCTGATATTACGTTCTGAACTATCTCTACGAGCTCGTATTGTGTAATTCACATTATTAACCGAATCAGTACGTTCGAACTTTTTAATTATTCTTTTCACAGTAGATGAATTAGGAACATTATTTAGACTGAATAGTGAACGCACTTTACGAATAGGAGCTATTAAGCTTTCACCATCTTGATAATCTATCACGTCATAATCAAGCAGCATTATGACTGTCAAATATGGCGCGCAATTCAAATCTTAAAATCTTATTGAAACACCCTTTATAGGTCGTTCTAAGAGTTTATGGAAGAAACTAAGAAAGGCGATCGGTCGGTAGTTCTTAGGCAATTCACTATGGTTAATGCAGGTTTCAGTATTGCAATGATCTTTATTCTGCTAAATTCTGGGAGTATCATTACATTATTGAAAAAATCTTGAAGCCACTGTCGCGTTTTTGCACTGCTATGAACCAGAATTTCGGGGTACATTCGATCAAAACCAGCTGCCTTCCCTGCTTTGGTCTGACTAAGTGCTTTGTTGATTTCATCTAATGTGAAGCCGTTTGAATACTCTGAACTTAGGGTAATTGCTTTAACTTATTTTAGGACTTTTTTTGTGGACAACGTCTTGCCAGATGGAATACGAAAGATTTGAACTATTCTATTAGCTATCTTATTCGACCTAGAAACATATAACATATATACGTCTTTTGATGTCTCATATTTAACATAAATATACTACCTCAGCCACCTCATTCACCTTTAAACAGTCATGTTTATCTCCATTCAAAGCCTCTAAATACATCTTATTATTTTCTACTGTATTACATGTTTTGATCCTAGCAACAAAATCCCACAACACTTCGCTGAAGTGTATTTTATACAGCTTATTATCCCAAGAAGCACACACCTACCCGACTTTATCTTTTTATTTATAAACTCACATTTTAAATTATCTCAAGACATGTAATAACCCTTTTCTATAGCACACCTAGCTGAAAACAAATTAAACTTCAACTCACATATACCAAGTTGCTCAAAGTAATTTACGTTCGTTGTTAGCAAATAGTTTTATTTTTCAAAGGCTTTTATTTAACTTTATTATTTCGGAAAAATATTTTCTCAGATTTTCTTAGAAAAGGTAAGTCTATAAATATTTATAAATATATTTATTGGGGTGTATTTTTGAATCAGCTTGCTCACACAAAGAAAAATTCTGGTGCATTTAAAGGGTGTTTCAGTGAGAAGAACGGAAGGTTTAAATTGCGCGCCATATTTAACGGTTAGAGTGTCACATGATTATGGCATGGCAGATAGAATGTTGATAGATGGGAGTTAGTAAAAATGGAGCATTAAATGGTAGAACAGCGCGTCCTAATTGTCAAAAATTATTATCATAATGGTGAAAGTTTAAGTGCCACTATTATTAAAGTGTTTGGTAGAAATAACGTTCTTAATTCGACCAAATCACTATTGTGCATATACGTTGAAAACAATAATGAAAAAATTCGAAAGTACTGGTTCAGTTAATAATGTGAAACACACGCTACAAACTCGTAGATATCGTTCAGAACAAAATATCACGGCAGTTCATGAGAATATGTGACAGAAAAGCCAGAGACGTTATTTCGTCATCGGCATAAGAATTCGACATGTTAATGGGTACTCTTCAGCGAAATCTCACAACTGCGTGCCTACAAAATCCAACTGACTCAAGAACTTCTGTTAGCAGACTATAAACAGCGAATAGAATTCACCAATTGGATCGTTGACTTTTTTACCTCGATGGGTTCGTTAATAGACAAAACTGTCACTGAAAATGTAGGCTTAGAAAATCCACAAATGATTTTTCAGAAAGCAATGCATAAACAACATGTATGGTGTGCATTATGATCTGGAGGAATAATTGGACCATTTATGCCTGTAATTTTTTATGCCTCTATGCCAATAAGCCTGCAACCATCGAAGCATTTAAACCCGAAATTAGACGTTATATCAATGAAATACCACTAATGTATACAATAACATTATTGAAAATTTCGTCTAAAGGGTACGCATATGCCAAACGCGGCGGCCATTTACAAGATATTTTATTCCATATATAATTTCCAAATGTATATTTTCTAAATCAATAAATATTTCAATACTTTGCTACAGAAAACCATGTTTTATTGAATACTGATATTTTCCGCTCTTATTGAAACACCCTTTAAGAATATAGATTTATCATTAGCCCATCAGTTTGAGGGTTCTGCATCAAAGACGCATATACATAAATATATATATACACTTACTAATAAGTTGCAAACACAATTTGAGCGTAAAACATTCTGTAACTCTCCAAATTCAAAGGGTTAAAATGTGTGGACATGTTTCTGTAATTCTGTAACTATAAGAATAACTTCAGGGATTCATGGGCATAGATCCCATGATCTTTATTTCTATCAATACTATTGTAAGTTCGCCGAATATTTGAAATTTTGGAAGGAGATTGACAGCATCAGTTGTCAAGACATTTATTCAGATCGTCAGATTAATAAGAGTTTCACACGTTGACTGCCGTAATTCTGAAAAAAAATCAGTCCCTCCGGTCAACTTTTTTATTTCTTTCAAAAGTTAATTGTGGTGTTCTAGCAGACTCATGAATATTTTGTTTTACAAAAAAAATGTAATTAGAAACTTTTTGGTAATTTTTTTATGAGACTCTTCGTATGGTCACGCGGCCTCAACACATAAAACTTAAATCAATGACCGTATGCAACAAATGTTGCGTCTCACTTCCACCTGCCTGAGCCTGTCATTTCGTGAAGCAGGGTCGTACGTAGCATCCAGATTAGGCATCCTTTTTCCTCCGTATGCACAAGTTCGGAATAAAACTCTAAAAGATGTGCATCGAAAAGGAATATACTTACAGTACGTTAATTTATTGTGGGCAAGATCGGATAGAGGGCCAATCTTCATCACGAAAAGTAGGACGCAGTCTTGCAAATCACTTACTTGAAAAAGGACGCAATTTCGAAAACCTGCTGCGATTGTTGACTACAGCAGACATAAAACCTACATTAATCTTAAGGATCAAATGACACAACCACCACTTTATTACGCAGAGGGGTGAAGTGACACCATAAGCTTGCTTTTGAACTTCTTATTGGCAGTGCTTTGGTAAATGCACATATTTTGCATCAAGAAGTAACGAATGAAAAACTGTCCATCACAAAGTTTAAGCAGGAGATCGTAAACAGTCTCTTAGGTCTTGATATTGAGCAATCGAGGCAAAATGTTCCTTTGGAAGAGCGTCAACCTTAGAACTTTGAAAGGCTTTTTAATTTTCTAAGGCGTCAACATTCCTTGGAAGATGTTGGTAACAAACGTCGATGCGTTATTTGTTATCAAAAGCTTAAAAGAGAATCTAGACGTTTTTTTCAGATACATAACTCTACCAAATAATTTTTAAATGTTAGAATTTAGATGTAGGGGAGACCGGGGACAATTGAAACAGGGAACGGTTGAAACAGTCGCCATTTTTTTTTAGACGCGAAGGTAAAAACTCGTGTACGCAGCCTCACAACGTTTGACTAATTCCACATTTCTGCTCGACAGTGTGAAACTAGCAATTGAGCAAAGTGAGTGTGTTTGCGCTCGGCTCTCTTATTTTATGTCAACAAAGTAATTTTTATGTTAAAGTAATTTTTACGTCATCTAAAAAGTGTGGAAACAAGAAATTTAAGTGTAAGCACACCACTTTTTTGTTTTTAATCAATTTTTTTATGTTTTTGCTTAGGTTTAGCAGCCTAAACTTGTTAGTTTTAATTAAAGAGTTTAAAGAAAAATAATATTTTGCCAAAAAAAAACCTGAAGGGGACAATTGAAACAAGATGTAAATAATTTTACGGGGACTGTTGAAACATAATTTATAGAAGGCTTTTGGTATTATTTTTGCGTAAACTGATTAACTGATTGTAACAAACTCTCTGAGGGCTATTATTTTGTTATAGAATGCCACGTGAAAGGGTCAGGAAAGCAAATATAGGTACCAAATCCAACTTGGTTTACGAAAATGCGTATAGGGAGGTTATTGAAAATGGAGCATCCGTAAGGTCTGCGGCAGATTTGTTTGAACTGAATCATGTTACATTAGGCAGATTTATTAAGAAAAAGAAAGAATATATTAAACAAGGGTCCACTGAAACTATAACAATGGAATATAGGTGCGTACGACGAGTATTTAACGTTGAGCAGGAAAAATCCATTGTTAAATACATAATAAAGGGATCTCAAATATTTTACGGTCTATCGCCAAAAGAAATACGTAAACTGGCCTACCAAATAGCCGTAAAATATTCATTGAATATGCCGAATACATGGACTAAAAACTCATTGGCAGGAGAAGATTGGTTTTCCGGGTTTATGAAACGTAAACCTGAACTATTAATCCGTTGTCCCCAGGCTACAAGCCTTTCAAGAGCGACCAGTTTTAACCCAACAAATTTACTTTGACAATCTTGTTACGGTAATAGACAGATATAAATTCCAAGCGAAGGACATTTATAATATAGACGAAACCGGTGTTACGACGGTACAAAAATCTGCTAAAATCGTAGCAGAAAAGGGACGCAAACAGGTAGGGGCACTTACATCAGGAGAACGTGGCACTTTGGTTACAGTGGAAATAGCGGTAAATGCAGGAAATAGCATCCCACCAATCTTTATCTTTCCAAGATTAAGATATCAGAATCATTTCGCTCGTGACGGTCCACCTGGGTGCACTGAAGCAGGAAATGCTAGTGGATGGATGCAAGGAGATGAATTCTTGCTATACTTAAGATACTTTCAAAAACATACCAACAGTTCAATTGGAAATAAAGTTTTGCTTTTAATAGATAGCCATCAATCTCATGTAAGCATACCATGCTTGGACTTTTGCAAAGAAAATGGCATTGTTGTCCTCTCATTTTCCCCACACTGTTCACATAAGCTACAACCTTTGAATCGATTAAATTCAACTTGCGATTCTTGGATGAGAAACAACCCAGGCAAAACGATGACAATTTATGACCCAGCATCGTTAAACAGAGTCTCTCTATGGTTTTAACACAATCTAATATTGTTGCTGGATTTCAGTGCACTGGTATATGGCCGTTTAATCGAGATATTTTTACGGCTTTAGATTTTGCTCCATCATATGTAACTGACAGACCTGCTCCCGAAAATCTCCAGGCAGTAGGTTCAAGTGAGTATAAAGATTTAAGCAGCACTGATTCTTTTCCAAAATTAGTAAATTCTAACTCTCCAAAAGCGTCAACGAGCGGAACTGTTTCGTTAAAGCCACTAAGCACCCCGCCTCCAGTTGCATCTACAAGTGTCCCCTCAGCCTCTTAGTCAGCCTCTAACCTCTCTTTGGATGTGTTTTCACCTGAGCTAATAAGGCCGTCACCAAAAGCTCTTCCTTGGAAAACTACAGAGAAACGCAAAAGTAGAAAATCCACCATTTATACGGACGCACCAGAAAGATGCTATTCAACAAGAATATGAAGCAAAAAAAAAGAAGAAAGTGAAAAAAAATTGGTGATCCAAAAAATACATCAAAAACACCAGTGTCCAAAAAAACTCGTCAACAGAATAGTCAGGACGATAGCAGCAGTGACAATGAAGACTGTTTTTGTCTAGTATGTTTGGAACCGTATAGAAATAGCCGTTCAGGGGAAAAATGGGTGCAATGCATTGATTGCCACCAATGATCATATGTAGAATGCACTCGTCAAGAAGATTTTTATATCTGTCATAACTGCATGACAGAATAAATATTTTACTTTGCTAATTTATCTTTATTTCAGCATTAAGATAATTATTATGTTGTTTAAAAGTTTTGAATAAAAGATTTGGTTTTATTTAAGTGTAAAAATTATATGTAGCAATGTTTTTTTTCTTCGTATTTCTAAATTGAATGTTATTTCAGTATTAAAATAAATATTTTGTATATTCTTAATGGTGTTTCAACTATCCCTGGTATGTGTTTAAACTGTCCCCGTCTCCGGGACAATTGAAACAATATACAAGGCTATATGTTTCCTTTAATATCTTACAGGCATTATATAATAAGTAAAATAACCTGATTTAAAATAAACAACGAATTAATAAATGTCTTTGTAAAAAATTTTTTAGCTGTAAATATGAATTTCTCTAAGAGAAAAAAATAAATATTTGAAAATTGTTTCAATTGTCCCCGGTCTCCCCTATTTCATTTGTAATTCTGAGACGCCGATCAAGGCTCACACGGCTATAGTACACAATTACCTCTGAGACACCACATATGTCACGCGGCTATTATTGAAAGTAATATGACACCACATTAAGTCTCACGGCAGTTAACGTGTTAATAAGATTTAATATTTCTTAACATGGCTGGCTCCATATTATCACATTCAACATCACAATATGATCTATATTCATTTATATTGTTTCTATGCTCACAGTACAGAGAAAAATTTACATGGCTCTTAAAACATATTCTGCTTATCGTTTTGATACATTATGGACCAAACTCAATTTAAACCATAGCAAGCTTCCACAAATCTACGGGCTTCGTAAATTACACAAAGAAGGGGTGTCTTTGCAACCTATCACTAGCGTCAGGGATTTGCCAACATCGGAACTTACCAAATTCATGTTGAGCATAATCCAGCCACTACATAAGGGAACATAGACTCCCTTGTACGAAACTCGTTTCTTCGAACTCCTTCAAATCACTAACGTTAGACCCAGCGATAAGCTGGTTAGTTTTGATGTTAACAAGACTCAGAGGGCGCAACCCTTACAGAACGCACTGGACTTCCACTGGAAAGAGTGATGGATCATAGTTCAACAAAGAAGGGAATCGTTAAAACTTTATATAGATAGGCAACCACAATATTTAGTTTTTAGACAGGGGCATAGTTGTGAGACAGCTCTTGCTGACGTCACTGATTCAATATTTAAATCATTAGATTTGAACAAGGCATCTGTTCCTATTATACTAGACTACTCCAAAGCATTTGACACTTTAAACCATAAACTGTTGTTGGCAGTACTGCAGTATATTGGATTGTCTGACGTGGCATTAAGGCTATATAAATCATATTTAACAGATAGGTTTCAAAGGGTTTGCATCGGTGACTCTACTTCAGTAGTGTAAAAATAATAGCTGGTGAGTGCTCAAAGAAGCATTTGGGCCCTCTCTTATATTCTATTTACACTTGTAACATCTACAAATGTCTCCAATACTGTGATCACCATATGTATGCTGATGATACCCAATTAACAGCTTCATTATTCCTGGTACTGAGGAAGCCAATTTAAAAATAAATAGTGACCTTGAGTATTTATATGAAAAATCGACAAATATGCAACTTAAACTTAATCCAGCCAAATCCGTAGCAATTGTCTTTGCCAGTGACAATGACACCAATAATCACACAAAATTTTAAAAAATCGCACTCCTTAATACCTCTTTATTAAAATTAAACTATGAACTTCAACACATCATGTAAACCTAAGACAAAGATATCTTGTTGACATTCCAAGACACCATAAGGACATTTTTAAATCATTTTCTTCCTACAATGCTGCCAAGCTGATAAATAAGTATAAAATTAGTGATTTAACATTGTCAGTCCGCTTATTTAGAAATTCAATTTGGAAAAAAAATTTTAATATGTAACCTATTCAATTACACAATATGTGACTTAACGCTGCATTTACAGTGTTATCTCTTCTTTACGCCTTCTTTTCTTTCGATCTCTCTTACTGTTCTCTCTCTCTTTCTCCCTCTTTATTTTGTAAATAGATTGTTATATATATAATCATAAAAAAAAATAAATAAATAAAAAAACAGTTTACTTCGTGGTTTTAACAGCCCCTACTTAATTGTTAGGAAGCTGAAATATAGACCATTTAATCCCGCACAGTTATATTAATTATATTATTATTATTTTTTTTACAGCAATGTAAATATTGAATTGTTAATTATATTGGGAATTAATAAACGTTATTATCATTATTATTATTATTATTTTATACAACAACGATGTTGACCGCAACAGGAACATAGAAATAGAAAATAACACTAAACACTTATAGTGGAAGTAAACTAATGACGACGACTATTAGGACAATAGCAGAGATAACAAAAAAAAAGCCACAACACAGGCCTTTTAACCATTTTGTACAATAAGGAAACTTTGGAAAAAAATCAGGAGAATTGCTAGAAAATTCAACATTTAGACTAGCTTCACTTCAAAGATAACCATGCGAGGTCTAATATCAAAAACCAAGCCAGAATGACTACTGGACAGCAAGAAATGCGTATACCAAATGTGGATAGTCATACGTAGATGAGACAAAGCGACCACTGGAAGTCAGGACAAAAAATAACGAAAGTAGACCCAAACAGGTTCAAACACAGGGTTCTAGATTAGAAGTAGCAAAACACGCTTGGTCCAATGGCCATAACATACTTTGGACAAAAGCACAGATTCTGTGCAAAAAGCAACATTGAAAGCAACTTATATCACGCAAAATCAATAAATCTGCAGTCAGTCCAGTGTTGTTATTCCGACTACCCCTACTGTCGTTGATCTTGTTGTTACTTTACACTTGATAGCGGTTAGAAATTCTTAAAAATAAAGACAATAAAAATTAGAAAATTAGATTTTAATACTTTACATTTGTTATATTTCAGATAAATTATTATATTAGTATTAAGCTGGTAATATTTAGGCAGCTTTTGTGAAACGGGGAATATAATAATGTTTTCCCAAGTCACAACTTTTTCTGACATTGCCCATCCAGAAAACAGAATATGTTATATTTAGTTTAAATTTAGCATTTTGATGAAATATAGTTTTTTATTTTCTTTGGTGTATCTTTTTGAAAAGTGCAAAGGGGATTCTTGATGTAAAAAATATCAAACATGAACAGTTGTCAAAGAAATTATACAAAATTTCGCACCCATGCTCAGTACCTTTGTAAAGAAACTGTCCATGTTGTATCATGAATATGCAAAAAGAACGCGAATATTTGGGTCAATAAAAATAATTTACGTAAAAAAATAAAATATAATTTTTAGTAATTTAGTAATTATTTCCAAGTACAGATATTTAAGAAATAAAGCACATTAATCAAAAACATTAAATTATTAATGTTCAACATACTTTAATTTCTCGAATCTAAATGTCTAATAAGGTTGAATTAAATCTCTAAATTTGCCTTGAACTTGAACCTCTTCCTTGAACCTGGTTCATTTCATGAACTTGTTCATTTGAAACACTGTTCATGCTTACAAATTTTTTTTATTGTTTATGGTTGTATCTCTTATATATTTACAAACTATAATTCTTTTACATTTGTAGGCTCTTCTTCAACGAAAGATCATCGCCAGCTTCACCCGTGGCATCGTTGGCAAATACCAACCGATATTCAAGTTCTAGTAGTAGCGGGTCGGATAGGTATTCACATGGAAGCTTGGAGAAGTAAGTTTTCAACGAATTTATGATCATTTTGTCTTGAGCCTAGTATTTGTTTGTAGTACATATACGGGTCGGGCCAACGCATGTTTTGGATGCAAAAATAACCATGGTATAGTATAATATGTTGTGGGATTACTTGGCACTCTTTCACAGCGACCAATAGAATAAAATATTTCGGGAATTAAGCTTTATAAAGTTATCTGATTTAATAAAAACATTTTTAAGGGGGCTTAATCTTTAGTGAGTTAGTGTTTGACTTTGACACGATGTTTATGATTTATCTTGACACAACCTATATTCTTTGCTCTTGGTTTACATTGTCCATTTTTTTGAGGTTCGAGGTATCAGCGTTCCCCTGATGTGAGAAAGTTAACGACCAATTTAATCTCGTTTTTCAGAATAAGAAGCTTTTTGTGCATTTAGGCAGATTGTGGTGTGAGTCTTATATGAGTCTATGGGCCTTTTGTTCATATTTTGAATTTTTTCACTAGATATGCTGTAGTGATTTAAAGGTAGCGGGAGGTATTTCTCCATGATCCGGATGAAGAACAGACCTTGTCAGAGAATTGCGTCGCTATCTTTGTAAGCTCTTAATCTCTCCGACACCCGTTCTCAGAGAAATTAAGCTCCACGTCTTTCTATTCTATCCAAACCAGTTATAACTTCCTACATCCTAACGAATAGAGGAAAGCAGGAAAAAAGCTGGAGGAAAGCCTAAGAGAATCTCAGGGATCGCATCAAAGATAATTAAATCAATATCTGGAGGAAAAAAGCTCTGAGAAGATCTAACGTTGCAAATATACCAATATTGACAACAAAGTTATCACGACTCCAGAACATTTTAATTAGAACTTGGAATGTCCAGGGTTTCGTTTCACACATTAGTAGATTAAATATTATTGAACGAGAAACATCAAATATCATAATAGTTGGTCTGCCGATACGTATTGGACAGGTCAAAGACATTTTAACACCAGATATTTTTCTGGCCACGAAATAGAGCGTAGAGCGAAAGTAGCGTAATTCATCAATATTCATTAATAATTTACCACAATCAAGTGTACTAGACTACAACCCTATTAACTGAAAAGTAATCACCATGCAATTTAAATATAGTCCAGGTTTACGCGCCAATCATACAGCGAGAAGAAAATTTACGAATTCTACCACCAATTAGAAAGAACTATTAGTTAAATACTGAGCAAAGAGAAACATGTGTACTAAGCCATTTTAACGCCAAAAGTAGGCAAACGCAAGCAGATGAACAAATAATGCAACTGATCGGAATTTACGGTTTGAGAAGATTTCGGTCAAAAGCTTGTAGAGTTTTATATGGAAAATAACTTAGCCATCACAAATAGCCTATTTTTTCAACACCCAAGATATATATATATATATATATATATATATATATATATATATATATATACACGTGTATATCTCCAGGAGGACAATACAAAAATCAGATTAACTTCGTCATAACAGCTAAATGGAAATCAATCAATAATATGATAACTCTCCCTAGAAAAGAATGTGAAAGTGACTACAAATTCCTGCTAGCTAAATTCAGAATTCAAATAAAAGCAAATTAAATTAAAAAAATAACTCTCTTAGGACCAGGAAATATGGAGCAATTTAAATAAAAATTGGCGGAACACCTAATAACAGATTGGGCACATTTCTTGTAGATGTGGCTAAGCCTCAGATTAGCTCTATTAACCACCAAAAAACAAGTAATACAACAAAGCAAGAGGAAAGTAAAAAAAGTGGATGATAGACGAAACTTTGAATTATAATAGAAGTAAGGGAGTCTCTTAGATAAGCAGGCACAAATATACAAAAACTAAGAACTGAATAAAGGAGATTATTTAGAGAAATACAACGGCTGTGTATACAGAACAAATATGCCAAGAGATTGAAAGCTGGGCCACACACAACATTCTCCAACCTTCTCCAATACATTAAAAAAATTACAAGAGAATTTAAGCCAAAAACATGGAAAAAAAAAACAAAGAGGGGAAAATCATTAATGAGGTAGACCACGTAGTGGTTATTTAGCGAAAATACTCCGAAGACTTATACATGCGTAAACCAAACAATCAAGAATTAATAAACATCCCTTCTATCGGGAAAATTGAACAGGAACCGGATGTACTAAATGCAGAACTAGAGCAAGCGTTAATGTAAGTGCAAAAATGATAAAACATCTTTATACAAGCGGTGTTTATATATTATGAAAGATACGCAATAGGATCTCGAATACTGGAAAAAAATAGAAGCAGGTTGAGCGACTGGATTTCTTTTATTCTTCTTCATCAAAAAAGCGTGAAGTAAAAATGTATTAACTATAGAACCATCGCACTGATCTTCCATCCAAGTAAAGTTATGCTTAGAATTCTACTAAACCAACTACAAAATTTCTTTAAGTGGCAGATCCCAGAAGAACAAGCCGGATTTGTAAATGGAATAGGCACCAGAGATCTGACTATGAACGTACGAAAGATCATCAAGAAGCCAAGAGGATTCGAGAACCCTTTCTATGTTTCCTATTGTAGGAAAGCCTTTGACTGCGTGGAATGGTCTCAACTTTGAAAAGTATTACTAGACATGGGAACCTCATTACATCTTGTCATACTATTAACAAAGTTGTACGACAATAGCATAGAATAGTCAAATAGTAGGTAGGATCTTTAAAAGCTTTAACTTATAACGCAGCGTTCCCCGAGGATGGATTTTGTGGCCGTTTTGATTAAACATATATGTACATGTTGTTCTAGTAAAAAAAAAACTTTTTTTTTTTTTATTAAATTTGTCAATTATATTTTTATTTAAGCACAAGGATTTATACAATTCAGTGAGAGATTTAAAGTGAACTGTATTTTTTGTGATTAAAAGTAAATGTGGAAAGGCGGTGGGATATAGGCGGTGGCCGGATATAGACACCTTAAGGTGTCTATATCCGGCTTTAGCAGGCCTGCTCTGGACTTGGGTCTTCTCATTCGGGTTTAATCACTAAGAGTGGTTGCGGGTTTGATAAGTGAATCACGATAGGTAATGCGGTAAGATTAAGACAACAGTTGCGGAAATAAACGTATAGATCACGACACTGGAATCAATGGCGCGATATGTAAAAGTGCTAACAAGGAAGTAAGTCTTCTATTTGGTCTCCGTTTAGCACAAACCAAACCAATATGTAGAACGAATACGTATTCTGGAAAACCATTGATGGCTAGGAAGGCGGTATAGTTATCGGCGGCAGGGCTAACTAATAAATAACGTCCGCTACGCAGATCATACAACCCTTATCGCAAAAGAGGAACAAGAGATGGCAGAGTTGATTAAAAGGGTCGAGCAAGAGAGTTTGTGATTCGATTTTAAACTCATCCTACAAAAAACAAAACTTATGGTAATAAATCGTATTAACAAACTAGCACGCGCATCTAACATTTATGATGTAAAAAATGTAAGTGAAAGTGTTATATGGGCATCCAGATGCCCATATCTAATAAATAATGAAGACAACTCATCAACGGATACGAAAAGAAGAACACCGCGTGCCAAATCGGCTATGACTAAAGTAACAAAAATTTGTAAAGATTACCACATTACGAAAGCAACAAAATGCAAGTTAGTTAGAATTGTATTTTCCATTGTCATATACGAAGACTAGACCTTGAAATCCGCTGGCTTCAGAAAGCTGAATGCCTTCAAGATGTAGGTATAGCGAAGAGTCCTGAGGGTCCCTTGTACTAATGTTTCCATACTGGAACAATTAGGACTTCAGAGATGTCACTAGAAAGAACGACGAAAATCTAGAAAAATTGGTTGTGCAGGAAGAGCTGAAGGGGAAACGACCTCGAGGACGCTCTCTAAGACGATGGGTTGATGGATGGACAAGTTAAGGAATTCACCGGTGCTTCATTTTAAGAAAACATCAAGAATTCCTCAGACAGGAAGACTGAGCAAACCACAATTTAAATGACAACCATAAAATCACGACACTTCAGCCATGAAGTACGACTTCACGAGAAGTCGTAGACTTCACGACAAGAGAAAGAGTGAAGATGCAGAATGGTTTAGGTCCGCAGAAAGTACACTATGCTCCATCTCTAGCAAATTGGTCTGCAACTTCGTTGTCTGCCACCCCTGTCTTATGTCATGTCATGTTCTACCGTACCCACATTAGGGTAAGTCTGTCTGCCAATAATTTTGTTGCCAGCCGACAATGCCTTACTAGCAGAGAGTTTATTTTGTAAAGGCTTTTAGGGCAGCTTGGCATAGTTAGAGATGGCTCTTTTGATAGAATTAACTTCTGTTCGAAAGATAGTAAGACTGTTCCCAAAGGGTCCTGATTTTATCTTTAATCAAAGGAACAAGTTTCCAATATTTTAAATTTTTGTCCCGTTACGTGACCGTCTTCAATCCCCACTTTAAAGGAACAATCAAAATGGAGTTCTGCCTCCATTGTATCTGTTTCATCATGGGCTCTATCTGAGTCTTGAGATGATTAGTCAGATTTCCTACCTTAAGATTTTTTGTTTCGGTAACCCTGTATGAACTTATTCAAATTTTCTTTTCTAGGTTTGCATACAGTAAGGTTAAGAGCTGCCGAGGAACAAGTTTTCAATGCTCTCATTATTTCTAGGCAAGCAAGTCTTTATAACTATAACAAATTTTGCTGTATGGTTATTTTTTTGTTCTTGATCCAGTATGCTAAACAAGCGTAGGTTTTGCAACAGTTTGATAGAACTAGATTATGGATGTTTTAAGACTTCATATTTTACCAAAGAGATATCAGCAGACTCATCATCTGTGTAGTCTTTTTAAACCTGCTTCAGTCAATCTTGTCAAACTAGTGAATCATTGACAACTACGGACTAAAGCAGGGGTCTTTAGAGCAGGGACTCTACCTTGGTGGTATTGAGGAATTCCATCATGGCCAGTACATGATTCTCCACATGCACAGCCCGCTGAGAGCGAGCTTGTATTTTTTACGTAATGAATGGCAACTCACTATTTGAGATATGGTAGTGTAGTAACAACTGAATCTCCGTGGAGTTAATGTTTATCAATACAGCTGCTTTGCGATACTTTTACCACGTTTTCTTTTTTTGGTTCATTATGTTAATCGCTATAATATTTCAAAATACAATCGTGATTTAGTAATCTAAATGTTGAATTTTTATTAGAATTAATCCTGAAACAAAAATAAAAACTGAAACTGTAATCTTAAAAATAAATAATAGATAATATTTATTCGGGTCATTCAGCTCAATAAGTGGGAAAAAGAGACATCGCGATTTTTTACTTTTTAATTTTAAATTGATTTCTGCATCCAAGACATCCGTTAGCCGTACCAGTATAGAATTAAGATTTATTTAGTTTTACTATATAATATGAAAACTGTGTCTTTGTTAACTTTAGGTACCACTCCAGTTCGGGACCTTACGCCCGAACCCCAACACCGTCATCAGAACGGCTCCATTCTCTGGATAAAAAGTACTATCTGGAGGCAGTGGAGACGACGCCGCAAATTACCTGCACGCTTGATAGGTTAGTACCAATATTATATAGAAACAAAGAGCAAGAGGGCAAGTTTTCTGGAGGAGGAGAAGAGGACAAAACGTAGTCACTGAATTGTGCTCCTTAATTATGGAAAAATAGACATTGTTTTATAATACCTATCCTAAAACACGGAACATAAAAATAATTTATTAATTATCGTTTTATGCATTGGCATATGCTATTAATTCCTTCTCAGTAGAAGGTGTTTTTCTTCTTGTTTTAAGTTTCACAATATTACATCCATAGATGAAGTAAGCGATTTTGGTAAACAAAAATGCACTTAACTTTTAACATTAAAAAAGAACTGCAGATGCTGTCTTTCACTTAATGAGCAATTGACTTAAGTTCCTGAATCAACGAAGGAGCTTCAATGAATTAAATCATATCTCTCAGAGGGAGTTATCCTCTATAAATGATAGCAAATAATTAATAGTGACGAATCTCAAAGGTCTAATGCAACACTTTTCCTAACTAACATCAATGACTTACTATGATAATAATTATAATTTTCCATCTCGCTAGTGGACATTTATTAAACTATAAGAAATATTAATCGTCTCAGAATTTCCCATTTCTTTGCAATTAAAGATATAAAGCCTTACTATCATAAAGTATTTTAACACCATCTTAAAATACTTAAATGCTATAACATATGGTGAATTATTACCAAGTATTAAGATGGTTTATCTACGAAAATAATATACTATTATTAAAACACATTCGGCGTATTATTGCAGTTCGCACATTAGAAAAAAATAAGACTTCTATAAATAATAAACGACAAATTGTACTGGCGTACATCCAAAAAGCCACTTCATTGAAGTATATTCTTAATATCCTGCTCACTATTTCTCAGTGGTTACCTTACTTTAGAACCGTGATTAATTTTTCTCTAGCTTATTAGGTGTTGTGGAAAATTCCACAACGAATTTTTAATTTAAAAGATTATTTTTAAACAGGCGGAACTCATCAAACACTTTACTGAGAGTAGAAGTATTTTTCTTCAGTTCAGGTAATCAGTTTAGTTCGGTGACAAAGCGGGAGAAAATAACGCGATATTTAATTTGAGTAGATATTGATCGATGATGTGACAGAGAACACAGGGTTCGTATTCTCCACTATATTTTTGGCCCAACAGCGACGTACTAGTATTTTAGACGGTTCTGAATTTGTGTTTTGTTGAAATATTACTTTACTAAAATAAATACTGTCCACTCATACAATAAATTGTGTGCTTAAGTAAACAACTGGCCCATTAGGTTTATCTTTGTAATTTATCTATTTTTTCTTGTCAATATTCATCAATTAATTTTATCAACTATTTAAACCAAGGAGAAGGAGTCTAAGGAGAATTGGAATCTTATCTAGATATTCGGCATAGACCAAATTCACTTATTTTCTATGATATTAAACGCAAGTTCCTTTGAGGGGATTCTAACATGTGGATAAAGCCTCTCAATAAAGGTAAATAGTTAGGATATGCCCAGTTAAAATTTCACAATAATTACCATGATATGCTTCTGTTCTATAAAAAAATTTCCTCAGTAAAAAAATATATGATTCAGCAAAACTATTTACCTCCAATAACTCTCTCGACTCGAACTTATGGAATATTAGAGATGTAAGCAGATTTTTTTAACTATGTGTGAACACGAAGTAATTACTTCATATAATATAGGTACACTTACTGAAAATCTATCGTTGCAATCAACCTTCATGATTCTTTTTTGAAGAGTGTACTTAAACTCACAGAGAACTTACTGGTGTATTCGATCATTTATATGTATTCTTTCTATCAAAAAGTCTTACAGATAATATGGTTTTCTGTCAAATGATACTGCTGGAATTCTTCCTGCTTCAATCTATATTACTAACTATTATTTCTACTGGAGTATTTTGTAATGTAATTTTTTCTTGTAATTTATTATAAAAAAATACAATAATCTTTTTGAAAATTACAGTAATATTGTATTCTAAAATTCTTCATAAAAAATAATCCTTTGATAGGTTTTTATTGTAAATTGTTAAATGTATTGTTGGAATCTTTTTTGATTTCAGCAAGGCTTCCAACACTCTAAACCACACTCAACTTTTAAATAGTCTCAATATGGTATCAGAAGTTCAGATTTAGAGTGGCTAAGAAGCTATCTATCTGGTAGGACTGAGGCTATTGAGAGTGTGGTAAAAATGCCCTTTTTGATTGGGCAGAGGTTGGGGCTGACATATCCTCACGAAAATGCTGCAATATCTTTCTGCTATTTATACTTAAATGACTGGCTTTCTCTCGATATAGTGCGCTATTTAATCCTTTTTGAAGCTGATACGTCAGCCATAGTGGTAGGGTACTTTTTCCATAGGGTCCATATTCCATAGTAGAAAGTAGTGACATACTTTAGTAAACAGCTGCCTAATATTTTCTACAGTAAGTTAGGAAATTCCGTGATGAAGTATATCCTTCTTTCTCGGAATTCTCAAAAAAAAACTTTGACTAATTTTATTAACTTATCTTATTTTCTATTTTATTATTAAAACGTGACATAATTAAAATTATATGTTTTGTTTAATTTAGGTATACACCGACTGATCGCCACAGGCGGAACTCGAAGTCTGATGCTTACAAAATTAGAGAGAGATCCACTAGTTCGGATAGAAAGGAAAGACTGCAAAGAGAGTGCTTACAGGGACGTTCTCAGTACGAAAGCGGAGGATCACAGTATGAAAGGTAAGCTCTATATCACATAATTAACATTGTTATTTCTTATCATTTGATTTAAAAACAAAAACAATTTTTAAACCATATATTAAAAGACAAGCAGTAACTACAGGCATACCCTTAAATATGATTTAAAATAGGGCATTAAGATAATTATGTTGGACTTCGTATTAAACTAAATTGCTAATATTTCCTTCCTGACTTAAGAAACACTAATAATTTAAAACTGTTATTTTTCCACAAAATTTATGAAACAAATGTTACTGTGATTTATTAAACTAAAGCATTTAAAATATACTAAGGAGGGCGAATTTATGACTAGTAATCACGATTTAGGAATTATTTGCTTTATATCGATTTGTGGAATTTTAGTTTGAGTTTCTACATACATACAGACTTAAAAATTCAATTTGTACTTTATACATAAACGTACCTGAACTACTAGAAGAATTTAATTTTTTATGATGTATTAGATCAACTGATATGGATATAGAAACTGATATGGATTCGATTTGTAAGCTGATAAAATGGGAAGTCTTCGTGAGTAACCTTAAAAGTTCAAGTATGATATTTGCTGTAAAACGATTGGTCTAATTAAAAGGTCTGAAGAAAATTTGAGAATTAACTAGCAATCAAGGTGTTGTCTACAGACGTTAGCTAAGTACTGCTGCATTTGCTGAAGGATCATGTTGCTTTTAAGAATAACAAATTCAAGGTTCAGGTTTTCAGCCACTCACCTGAGATGATGCTATATGCTATATATCTCATTATTGATTTTTCTAGAGACTAATGTCCTTGTGGCCTGGTAGTTCTGACCGCTTCTATTGCTAAGATATAGTAAATATCTTCAAAGATATTTTCGGTATCTTCTTCCTGGTATGATCTTGATCCAGTATAATATTCTTCTTATTAAATATCTCCGGCCTCCTTCCTTCGACTGTTGTCTTAAAATTATCTGTTCGTTGAACTTTTCTTCCCCGAATTAAACTTTTCTATATTGGTCCTCAATTTGTCAAGCATTATTCGTATTCAGAGTCAAATTTGATTTTTAGTTGGAAGGGCTAAGTTTTTCATGATCAATGTTCTTTTCTCACGATTTTTTAAAAGGTATCGATTCCCGTTTAGGAAAGGTGATAATTCTGTAATCTGATGATGATAATATAAATTTTGTTTCGAAAAAACGAAACCGTTTTTCGGACTTTTCGCTCTACTAACAAGACTTTGACCTAAGATGAGCATAGAAAAGGCCGAAGGGCGAGAATGCACGATCGGAGTACCTTACCGATCTCGAGCTGAATTACATAAGGCGTTCTCTAACGAAATTTCTTTACTTTTTTTAGCCAAGTAGGAAGTCTATGAAATATTGTAGTTCAAAAACGATAGCTACCTGACGCAAGTCATCAGTCTACTATGCTTTTGTGCGTAACAAAACGATCACAGTCTGATTCACGTCGTCAGCCTACTGTAGGTTTCTCCATAAAGATACGATGGCTGTCTAATGGACATGGTTAGTCTACTATGTGTCTGAGTGTAAGGAAAGGATGGCTGTCTGATGCACCTTGTCAGTTTACTGTTAGTCTGTACGTAAGGAAATGATGACTGTCTAATGCACGTCATTAATCTACTGTTTATCTACGCCTAAGAAAACGTTGGCTGTCTGATGCACGTTGTCAATCTACGAATTCACCAATATATTAAACCTAAATCAAAGAGCTCATTCGCTAAGTGTGAAGCAGCCGGTGAAAGCAGTCCGAAGTGGGCAAAGATCTGCCGGAAAGATTATGGATTTTGTATTTTAGTATCCTCCTGGAATGGCCTCCAAATGGCCACATGATGAAGAAGAAATTGGTGCTTTTCTAAAATAATACGCAAGTCAATAAAAAGGATGGTGGAATTAAATTAATTGAACTTTGAATTGCTTTCCAACGACCATATTTTCCAGATCTAACACCGTGACTACTGTAACACGTGACTACTGGCTTTTCACACACCAGAAAATGATATTGGCGCGAATGGCGATTATCAAAACTGAGATTCACTTTGAAACCAAAGACGTTCTACAAAAAAGGCGTTGAAAAATTGGAAAAGCGTTGGAATAAATGTATCACTCTTGAAGAAGTTTTAATAGGCAGTCCCAAGACTAATTTTTTGTTTATTTGTAGGGAATAGTACACCGTGTATCTCTAAGTAACCTCACTCTCAGTTATCTCCAGAGACGTCAATTCAAATAAAATTAAAAAAACATAATAAGAACTACTTGGATATAGCCGTACCAAAAACAATAATCAACAACAGAGCAATACTTCAACTAATACTTCAGTCTTATTATTTTTAAGTTGTGCAGTGTGCGTCTGGTACAAGACGTAACAAACAATAAATATGGTGACAATAAAAACAATAATGATAATAAGAAATCATCTAACCATATCTATTTTAATATCATTTTGTTTTAAACATTTAGTGTTTTTCTTAAAACTAGGTCTATTGAATTCCTGTCGCAACATAAGCGAAAGGGAATTAAAAATTCTGGGGACATGTCCTACCTTGCTCTAGTCTGAGAGTTGTGATAAGATCTTTTATTTTAATATTTTTAAGGATATTTTAAGACAAACACAGTTCTATAAAATAGTTTCTGTATGTTTAAAATACCACAGTTGTAAAACAGCTTAACTATTCGTTTCTGCACAACCAATGGCTGTAAAATTGTGAAAAGAGCGCTACCCCATGAAATCACACCATATTTTATTATTGCTTTCATTAATGGGTCATATTTTCTTGTTACATATGAATTATGTTTGTTTCATTTTAAGGATAAATAAAACTAATCAGTTTTATTTCCTGTTAATTAAGTTTACGTTGAGGCTTAAGTTATGTGGTTGCCCATTTCTAAAATTTCTGAAATAAATAATATTTAATTTTCCTGGATTTATTGACAGTAGATTGATACGTAGCCATAAGATAATATTCTTATTATCGATCGAGATGAGTTCTTTCGCATTGTCCCATGAATTGTCTTCTGCATAAAGAACAGTGTCACCTGCATATGATAGTAAGAGTCCTTTTAAGTCAAACTGCAAAAAAGGTTTGCTATAAATATTAATTAAAAACATCCTCTATAAATCTCTTTTGTCCAAAACCGAATAGTCTCTCTCTTAATACACTCTTTTAATCGGAAACATTCTTTATAATAGGTCTTTTTTTAAATAATTTCTTCAATACTTTAATGACGTTTAAAGTGCAGAATTATTGTTTTGTGTAAGTTTTGAATTTAAATTTGTTATACTTTAAAAAAAATACACCAAATATGCAAGATTTAGAGTTATTATTATGTTGCAAAATAAATAAGAATTTTTCCATTTTAATAGTTAGTTCTGAGAGTAATTTGTCCAAATAATTTTATATCGTGTATATTAAATAAATTTCAAATAATCCTAAATCAACAAAGAAACCTCCCTGCGTTTATAATTAAGTAATAAGTGGTATGTAATAGCTTAAACTCTAAAGTTAAAATAATTATTCACTGTGCTAGGTTCTCTTCTGTTTTGTATATACAGAGTATTACAGAATAAGATGCTGATGCTTAAGGGTGTTAATCCTTAGGTGATTTAAGGAAGAAAAGTTCAAATAAAGCTATGTCCTAAATCTCTTAACTTTTGAGCTACAGGGTGTTAAAATCTAAGAAAAAAATCATTTCTTCATCATAACTTTATTAACTTCTTAGATATCTTTGTGAAATTTAGCAGACACCCTCTGACAATCAACAGCTATTTTTTGATGTAGATATTTTTTTACAGAAACGAAAACTAAATATTTTTTTAAAAATATTATGTGCGCCACTGTTTTTCCGTAAATTAAAAACTATTTTTATACTCCCTATTCATTTTAGGGCAAATTTGATGTCTTGACTTTTTTTGTTCGACATACGAATATTGCGAAAAAAAAACATTTTTATGCATGGTAAATTTTTTATTAAAAAAAATAAAATTTATTGAAAAAACTATATTAATAAATTTAGTTACCCCTAGGGATGAAACGTTCTAAATCTAAAAAGAAAATGGAGGAGGCAGAATATATCCGTCACAACAGCGCAATGAACTAAACGTCCCATCCCCATTCCCCCCATTCCCACTGTATTGCAAATATTCATTACAATAACAGATAGAATCGACGACAAATATGAATTTTATTCTAGAGTAGCGTGCGCTTAAAATTAGTTGGGAATCTACTGTTCTTAGAGAAACTACAGTCGAAAAAATTTTTATATGAGCCTATTTTATATATGATCAGTATTTCAATTTAATTTTTCTTTAATTCAAATATTTAAAAAAAGTACAAAACGCCAGAAAAGCTATATCTACATTCATAATTACTGCTTAACTAAAAAAATATTTTTTTTTAGATTATACACTGCACCGCAAAATTACAGCATAATTTTAAAAACGTGAATTTGCATATGCAATAAATAAATACTGTCAGTAGTGCATGGTTATAAAAAAAATGGTAAATAAACCTAATTTCGGTAAAGCGCATTTTTGCCATTTATATTTTGAGTAGTTTCAGTTGTACGTGCTATTGACTTGCAGTCTATAATGGCCCAAAATATTCGTGAAAATAGAAATTTATTAGCTGAGAAATGTGCTGTTGCCATAGCCCTTGTGGCAGAAGGCTTGTCGCAAGTTCAAGTAGTTCTTCGACTCAGAGTAGCGCACATTTTTCCATAGGAATAATTTTCATATTAATCAAGATACAGTGCTAAGAAGGTTGGCAGAAGGCGAAACTACTTTTTATCGTGCTGCAACTGGTCCCCTTCTAACCACAGATCATCGAAGGCAGCGTCTTTACTTTGCCCGAGATCATTTAAACTGGGGAGCGCTTGAATGGAGCAATGTCTGGTTTTGCGATGAGCTTAGAACATTGAAAGGCCTTTTAATGTTCTAAGGTGATGAGTCAAGATTTTGTCTTTTTAGTGTTGGCCCACACGGAATTAGTCATAATTGATAGAAGTCGTCTAACAGCTGATCGATACATTAGAGACGTTTTAGAACCGCATGTAGTACCATAGGCTCCCTTTGTTGGGCAGGATTTTTTATCTATGTACGATAATGCACGCCCACATGTGGCGAGAGTGGTACAAAATTATCTCCTTAAATGAACTGTCATTAAGGCTGATTAAAATATGGGATCAGAAATATCAGGATACAATCAGAAACCTGATCTTAACTATGACAAAAAGATGTGAGGCAGTTGTCAGGGCTAGGAGAGGCAAAACATGTTATTAAACATTAAAATAATATTTGTTTTTTTAACAAATTTTAAAATAAAATAAAAAAACAATCCATACCTTTTATTTAAAAAAAAAGTATGATTTTGCTAATTTGGTGCCCAAAAATTTTAAGAGAGATTAAAAAAAATCCATTGGTACTCCAAGATCCATTGGCGTCATTTAAAACAAATTATATGGTCAATCTTTCAAAATTTTAAATTATGCGTTAATTTTGCGGAGCAGTATATAATGATATATATTTAATATTGAAGCGTATAAAAGCAAAACCAGACATTTGAAATTTTCCAAAAAAATTAGTTAAAGGTGGATTTTATGTAGAAAAGTTGTTGACAATATGATTTTGTCACCATCAGGTGCATAAGTAGACATTTTAAAGCCTTTATACATGATTTAAATCTAGCATTAGATGCAAAAGCAGACATTTATATGAGCCCCCTAGGTGCAAAAGCAGACATTTGCTTTTTTGCCAATCAAAGCGTGACTTTGTCTAGTCACGTGAACCTGCAACCAGCGTGGCGCCATTATTTTTCTAAATTAATCAGTTTGAGGTAAAACGTGGTACGACAAAAAGTATAATGAAATAATTTTTTAAGATTTTTCACGACAATTTTCGTTTTTAGATATTTACGAAAGCGCCTTCCTGAATTTCCCACGTGTGGTCATAAAACAAAAAAGCTTCAATGTTTGTCGCTTACTATGACCGAAATAAGAAAATTTAATGAAAAGTTTTATCATCAGGCATCCAAATCATATCAAGATCTGTTTATATTGAAATACTGCGTAACGAATAAACCAAAAAGACCTGGTACCAAAATTAAAGAAAATGTTGGAAACAAACCAAAGACAGTCAGTGTGCAGTACAAAATTATAACTTCAAAAGGACAAATTTCTGTTTGTAAAAAGACATTTGTGGATATACTGGGTGTTGGAAAAAATCGAATTGAAAGAATACTGAAACAATATCACGAGACAGGTGTTTTGCCAGTTGAAAGAAGGGGAGGAGACCGTCTTTCAAACAAATCAGCCCATAAAAAACAGGCCGTACAGCATTTGATTGAATCCATAACTTGTTGTGAGACTCATTACGCGAGGAATAAAACAGTTATTAGAAGATGCTGACCTTGTGAACTGAACATAGTGAGTGGACATTCAAAGTCAAGTCTTAACCCTCAAACAGTAAAATCATTCATATGGACAGAGAATGATCGTCAAAGAAGCTCCAATGAGATAGTTTCCGCCGTTTTTAACACTCTTAAACATGTCAGTTTTAATCAAGACATCGAGCAAGTACGTTTAGTAGCCGATGGTTGAGGGGGGCAAAATAAGAATACCATAATGGTTGGGATGATTCAATACTGGCGGCAATGCTGTTCTCCCCCCAATGTGAAATGTGTAGAATATTTATTTTCCATTGTTGGTCATTCTTCTCTCCCCCCTGACCGAGTATTTGCTCAAATTGAAAGAAAGGTGAAAAAACGTTCCACTATTATTGATCCAGAAACCTACATCAATATTGTAAAAGAATTTTTCACAGTGTTAAAGATGGGAGAAGATTACTCAGTTTTTGACTGGAAGACTGAAGTACAAAAAGTGTTTAAAACACCTGCAACCTGGCATTTTCGGTTTCAACCATCGAAAAGACTAATATTTAAAAAAAAGTAATGGGTTAGTTCTGGTGAAAGGTGAACCATTTTATAAAAATAATATTTTTGATGCCAAGAGTCTTTGCAAAAGGGGAAAGAAAATCTCTCAAATTAATTTGCAACAATTAAGGGTAGGCAGAACCTTAAAACCTGATAAAATCAAAAGCATATCTGCTTTATTAGCTAAGCACTATGAGGAAGATTGGGCGACTGACGAACACCTACATTTTTTCAAACAGGCATTTGATTTTGAAAACCCTCATGATGTAGATCATCTAGAGGACCCTGAAGAGGAGATTATCTCCGGTAATGAGGATGAAGATTTAAGAATTTTTTTATTATAAATTATATAATAATAAAGAAACTTTTTTTTTATTTTATTCTCTAGTCTCATTAAGAAAATAATCACAACAGTTATAAAAAATAAGATGCAAAAGCAGATATTTGCTGGTCTAAGGTGCAAAACCAGACATATCAATTTTTTTATCAAGATATCTTTTTATTGATAAGCTATATTTTTATAAGTGATACAATATTATTAGCTATCAAAATTTCAAATATTTTATTCAAAACCGGAAGTTAATTAGGTAAACATTATGATTTTGGAAGGTTTTTCTCGTTTTTATCAAAGTGGCTTATATGTCAAATGGTTTTGCTTTTATACGCTTCATATAGGGATATAAATATAAATATCCAAGCGACCTCCTATCAATATCCTAAATCTAAAAATCCCACGTAGGACGTTTATGAGTCTTCCCACGGTACTTTCATTTAAACCATCCCACGTAGGTTATTTGCGACCAATATAGTACGTCCCCGAGACAATAAGTCGGTAATATATACGAAGACACAATAATGAATTTGTTAAAAGATATTTTAACTATTCAGTGACTATTTTATAACTGTTTTATATGCGTATTACCTATATACTATTAAACTTAAGTCAAGATCAAATTACCACTATTATTCAGCAAATTTTCATAAATAATATTCAAGGGTAGTTGTATGATTAGCTTCAGTTGGTGCCGCCACCCGGTTTGTCTTCCTGAGCCTTGTGTTATTTTTTGTATGAATAAATAAAGCCATTTATCATTCATTATAACGTCGTCTCTCTTATTCCAGACCGACAACCCCCTCCATTCTGGCGTGTCCACCGGCGCCGGCGCCCTTCGGGGGTCCATCGTCGTCATCGGTGTCAGAGCCTCCGTCGCCGGCTCCGGCCTGCGACCGGTTCGTGGCACCTCCTCCTGCTGACGGAGAACCAGAAACCACCGACTGCTATGCTCACGGAACGTTTCCGAGTCCAGTGGCGCCGGCGGTACAGGAACGATTCGCAGCCCCTCCACTGCCGGCGCCCAGCCCAACAGAGGATAGGAGCAATAGCAAACAGAGGTAAACATATCGAACTCTAGTAGAATCTCCAATTTCGAACAAAAAATAAATCCTCCATCGGGAGAAAGGTACAATGGGGACAATTCGACTAAAATATTGTAATGCTTAAAAGTTGCACAGTCGACTTTACTCAAGCCGCGAAATGATAACATCGGCAACATGGCTTTCAGATCCATTTTCATTTCAGTTTTCATGGGACTTCATGGGGATTGTTTGAATTCCTCTTTTAAATTTGAGTTTTTAAGTGAAATTTCGAAAAGGAAAGTGAATGTAGTTATTATTAAGAACTTACTAAGTCTTAGTAACATCTCCCAGCCAGTGTCAGTGTGTTATATACTATAAAAACAGTGATAAATGATTATAAAGATAAACACCTTGTTTGTAAATAGAAACAGGTGGAGCCGGCCGGCTTCTTAAGTGGGTCATTGTGCTATTTATCGATTTACAAGTTTATTTTACATATCACTTTTAAGATTTTTGTGTTGTGCTTTTATCTGTGTGATTTAAGATTTTTTGTGAATATCTTGTGTACCACTAAAACTAGAAACTTATTCCTAGGTTAATGCTTTATTCACATCAAAAAATGTAGGTTTTGTTTTATTTATAAACATATTTGGAGGAAATCTGGTAAGGAATATCCATTGTATTAATAAATATAGGTAAATCTATTAGCTTTATTTATATATAGGAATATATTGAAGATTTTTTTGCTTTTTGAAACATACCAACTCCCTGCTGTATTCCTGGATGTAAATCTGATTACAAAAGTAGTTTAAGAGCAGGAGAGGCAAGTATTTCTGTTTTTGGCATTTCCAAAAATTAACAACTTAAAATTAAATGGCTAAAAGCTATACCTAGAGATAATTGGGCTCCTACTCAATAATCTGTGGTTTGTGCCAAGCATTTTGACCGGAATAATATTATCTGTAAAGATAATTATCTTTTACCTGATGGCACACTCACTAAGATTAGAGTTAAAGCAAGATTAGTTTGCTCAGCAGTGCCTCAAATTTTTTCCAAATTTACCTGCATATTTAACAAAAACAGTGCCTCTTCCTAGAAAAAGTCCAGACGAAAGAAATAGTAAACAACAAAAACATAAAGAACTTGCCAATGAAGCCTCTAAGCAACTTAATTTCATAACAAATTTTTAAGGAGTAATTATTCCCAAAAAATTCTAATATCTGACCTATGGAATATAAAAATTGTTGGGGATACAAAACTATATTTTTATACTTTAAACTTAAATGATGCATGTATAAATATTATTAATCAAATATCAATAGATAGCGACCTACATGTTAAAGTTTTTTCAAAAAACAATGAGTTGTCCCAAAATGACCTAAAATGGATTTTACCTTTCGAATTGAAATTAAGTAGGTGGTCTCAACTCGAAAATCTATTAGCTAGGGCGCACAGGCGTTAACAGGCGTTAACAGGCACAGGCGTTAAATTTATTGGAAAGTTCTGATTCACACAACTTAGAGGATGAAAAAGATAGTGACATTTGTAATCGAGTAATACTTTTAATAGACCAAATAACTTGACTTATTTTAGAGCAAAACCGTTATTGCTCATCAACTATATGTTGTCTATTATGTTATATATTATATCCCCTTGCACATATAAATTGCTTAGAGATTATTTTAGTCTACCCACCAAGAGGTACCTACAGTATCTTTCTTCAAGATTTGATGTGTCACCAAATTCTGACTTAAATAAAACTAACGACACTAATTATTTAAACATTGCATCCACTTCTTTCGCACCGACTGAGAAAGTTGTAATTTATTAATTGATGAAATTTATATAAGACTAGACTATAGGGGAAAAAGTCTAAAAATGCATTTATATAATCATTAACGGCCCCTATACATATATGAAACAATAAATCAATCACATAAATAAATATTCTCATTTGTAAATAAAGCAAAATCAAAATTGAACGTCCATCTCGGCAGAGCCGCGCTTTCAAAGCGTAAACGGGTCCACCAAAACGGATCCGAATCTCCCACCTATTTCGCGGCTTGAGTAAAGTCGGCTGTAAAAGTTGCCTTACTACGGCCCTGTCTTGGCCAAATTATTCTAATCGATTTATATTCTTTTATATTTCGACCTAAAAAACTTTCTGTTGGGATTCTGGAAATTAGTGGAAGAATCTTATTGGGTGTATATAGGGACCTGATTCCAAGTTAAGGGTTAAGGAGATAGTTGTGATTTGAGTACAGTAAATAATCAATAAGTGATCGGACAGAGTAAGTGATTGTAAATGAAGTAGTGAATTCAATTTTTGTGTTCAAGTATGCTAATTTATTGAATAGATTTTTTTTTAATTTTCTTAATAAATACGAAAACGCCAAGTGCCGAGATGGACCAACTGAATAAATTCGGACATGAATTTATGGATAAAATGGAAGGACGATGACGGCAGGAAAAAAATGATGAATATAACTCTCTCTCTAACCTCCAACGTTTGACGGCCACCTGCAGTCGCCAATGGCTAAGTTAATGAAGCTTTGGTGGTGGTTCTTCGGAAAGGAGCCTTCGTTGCTCTAGACAGTACCAGCTTCTCACCAACGAGACTATAAGACATTGGCCATAGCTCTAGAGAGAAGATGGAGACCAACATCGAAGGCAGCTATACCAATCTCAAGTAAAATTTAGATATCAAAAACCTGGGACATTTTACAAGAGTTGGATGCAGTTATAAGACGCTGTATGCATCTGGCCTACCCAGGAGCCTCTTAGGAATTCCAAGATAAACTTGATGCCCAATATCCCGTAGATGTATTATTAGAAATCAAGAAATCTAACGAATGCTGCATCACCAAATTTGGAAACAGCAATAAAGTGCACGATAAAGCTCTTGAAATTACAGCTGCATAACATTTCTAAGCCAAAAATCTGAGCTGTTTCTATTAAAGAGAATAAACGGGATGCCAATAGTCATGGTGTACAAAATCTGTTTACAGACAAGGAAGTATAAGGAATCCAGCCACCAAGGTATTCAATGCTATCGATGTAGATGCACCGGACACATGAAACGTGGCTGTCGAGTCCAGATACAATCTCGTTCGCCATTCACAGATTGCGAAACCTTTCAAACCAATCAGGAAAACGAAATCCAGCACTAAGGAGCGAGTATTGGCTTGTGACGATAAAGGCTCCGGAATTATCTCCATCAGAAGCCTGGGAAAATCTGCCGAAAGTCTGACCATCGAAGGGTGAGTTGATGAAAGACCGGTTACCATTATGGTTGACACGGGAGCATGGTGTCTCTAATAATATCATAGTACTTAGACTAAAAATTAAGCCCTTATCTCGAGGAAGTGCTCGCTCTTTCAAAAGTCAATTTTCCACATACCCAAGTATGTGGTATCGTCAGAAGTAATATAAACTGAACCAGGAACCAGTCACCTCATGATAGACATGAGTTAAGTTCTTGGACTCTGCACACATTATCGAAGTTTGTCGAAGGATTTGCTAATATTGCTGCCCCTTTGCATAGGTTGACAGAATATAAATACGGTTTTTATTGAAATACGGAGTGCGATCTTGCTTTTCGAAGGCTAAAAGTTATTATGTTCCAGTCTCATATTAGGATACCCACAACAACAAGAACAGTTTATTTTGGATACAGATACGACCAATATTGGTATTGGAGCTGTGCTACCACAAGTCTAGAATGGCGAGGCACGCGTCATCGAGTATTTTAGCAGAGTTGTCAAAGCTAGAAAAAATAATGGCATTTGGAGAGATCTTCTAGCTATTGTCAGAGCAGTAGACTATTTTCACAATTACTTATATGGACAAGAGTTCCTGATTATGACAGGCCATGCAGCCCTAAAATGGTTATTGCAGATGAAATAGCCAGAAGCACGCTCTCTTGCTGGAAAGTCGCAAGATGGTTAGAAAAGTTGCAGCAGTACAACTTTCAGCATTAAACATCGGTCGGATAAACTGTATAACAACGCAGACGCTTTATGCAAGAGACATTGCCAGCCACAATCCAAATATTATGCCAAAGTAGAAGAACGAGACTATAAGAAGTCTTAAATTTGAGATTAGTGAAGGATGGAGTATCGGAGTATGGTATATGGAGTAAGAGCTGAGTTTATAAAACACCAACGCAATTATAAAATTAAAAAAATTATAACCCAAATATTTTATCGACGTCATATTTTGGTATCTCAAAAGTATCACATTATAGGATGGTATCCTATAATGTGATACATCATTTTTAAGGGCATACAATCTACCACCCAACGGTGTATAAAAAATTTATGAACGGTAAGGGTATAAAAAAGCGTTAAAAAAACCAATACACTCAAAATATGCTCCGTTATTAACTCACTAATATATCGATATTTAACAATAAGGATATACATGTTTATAAGGTTATACATGTTATCATGTATAACCTGTTACGCAGTGCGTAATTAATTTAGGGCTTAAGGACATATTTTATAAAACTGTGAATCCCCCAACACATGTTACTTATATCATTGACAGCAAAAGATTACTTATAAAAACAACTTTGACAGAGTTGTCATATTTTTATACCAAAAATATTAATATTGTTATTATTACTAATATTTATGTAATCAAATTAATAGAGGCTGATTAATTCTCTGAATAATCTCTCTTAATCTGACTAAAATAATCCCTTTTGAACTGCCATGTAAAACAAAAATATTTAACAATATAAGAGTTGAGGAAGATTAGTTTCCAAATTCACAGAATACTTTTTATCATATCGTACACGAAAAAAATGATAATACGAAATGAACCATAATCATACAAAATAAATTACACGAACAAAACAGACAAACGTCAATTATCGTCAACAAAACAGCAATAAAAATTAAAAATGCCTTGATAAATCATATTACTGATAAATTGACATGACAGCTTTCATCAATACTAGCGCCAACCGCGGATGAGCCAGAAACTAACAGTTGTTTGACAGCTCTATGAAAGAAATTTCTCTATAGGTGGTTGCTTTGTGCTTATTAGTTGAACGGCAGCCTGTCATGCTACTTTAAACGTACGAGAAGCGATCAGTATAAGTTTTATTATTTATTTAATAGTTGCACCATGTTGATCATACTCCATTTTCATGTTATAAACATATTTTGTATACTTATTATGAGCTAAACTATTAAAGTTTGAAATGACAACACTGCCAATACCTAGAGTAGTTAACAGTATCAAGTTATAGTTAACATCCTGGCTGGTGGTCCAGTAAAAAATTTGATAATAGATATCGCCATTGCCAAAACCATTACATTATAATTCTAAATAAACAAAACAAAAACTTCTTTGTTTTAGATATCACCAAGATAAATACCAATACACGTCACCGAACCAATCGTCAGAGCGGTACCACCACACGTACTCGGCTGGAACTAGTAAATCGGACAGGTACCAGTTGCCAAACGAGTCAGCACCGGCACCCTCTGGTGTCGGTAACTATTACCAAACGGTGAATGGCTGCGAGCCAAGATTCACCGACGGCCAACGTTACGTGCCGCCCAACGCCCACGTGCCAGTTGAGCGGTAAGTACTAATCATTTTCACGAAGATATATTTAGTATTAGGCCTTTATTATGAAATTGATTAATCGATTGCCTAACTATAAGGAGAATATAGTGCCCATAAGCGTAATATCCATAATAAAAATAATGCTTGCGATCTCGAGTCAGATCGCAAAGATTACAAGTAGCAAGAAGCAAGTTAAAAGATGCGACTTAATACCAATTTCAACTGTGATTTCTGATCAATGTCTTACTTATGCTATTTTTAATTTTAGTACAGAAAAAACTAAAGCCAAATATTTTAAATGTCGAGACTACAATAATAATGGGTCTACCAATAGAAGTTTAGTGGGCCATGTACGCAAAATGGTATGTGTCAAAACGCGGATCAAGCGTCAGTTGTGTTAAGTATACTTTGACATTTCATCATGAATCGTTTAAGTCAAGAGCAACGTATAGCTATCGTGAAAAGGTATTACGAGAATGCGCAATCGGTTAGAGCCTGTTATCGTGCTCTTAGAGAAGATTTTGGCCATCGTGGACGGCCTTCTGAGCTTGCAATAAGGCGCACAATTAATAAGTTTGAACGGGAGTACACTTTTCTGGATAATAAGCCACCAACGCGACAAAAAAGTGCAAGGACTGCTAAAAATATCGCCGCTGCAAGAGAAAGTGTTGACGCGAATAACAAGTGTCTGTTTTGCACCGTTCTCAGCAATTAGGCATTTCACCAATGTCTCACCTGTGGCGCATTTTGAAGAAAGACTTAGGCCTACATCCATATAAGATGGTTCTAACTCAAGAATTGAAGCCTTCTGACTATGGTTTGCGAAGAACCTTTACCGACTGGGCCCTGTTGCAGTTGGAACAAAATGCCGATTTTGGGAAACAAATCATCTTTTCAGATGAACCCCATTTTTGTCTTAGTGGCGTTGTCAATACGCAAAATTGCCGCTTCTGGTGTCAGAACAATCCCCAGAAATTAGTACAGATACCATTACATCCGTTAAAAGTGACTGTGTGGTGTGGTTTGCATGTCGGTGGAATTATCGGTCCATACTTTTTTGAGGATGCAGGGGGACATACTGTGACAGTCAACGGAGAGCGCTACCGCGACATAATAACAAACTTTCTTTGGCCTGCAATTGATGGTGGAGACGTCGAACAGAATTGGTTTCAACAGGACGGAGTAACATCACACACCGCCCGAGCCACAATTAATTTATTAAGAGAGCGTTTTGAAGATCGAATAATTTCGCGACATGGCAATATCAACTGGCCACCAAGGTTCTGTGATCTTACTTCCCTGGACTTTTTTCTTTGGGGATATGTGAAGTCAAAGGTGTATTCTAACAATCCTCAAACCATCAATGAGTTGAAAGTTAACATAACTAGAGTTATTCGCGAAATTCAGCCCAACTTGTTAGAAAAAGTGATTGAAAATTGGGTTCATCGTCTAAACGTCTACCGCCGTAGCCGAGGTGGACATCTTAATGATATTTTGTTTAAAACATGAAACATCAATCATAGAAAATAACCAATTCGTTTTTATTTTGTAGCAATTTAAACTTATATCATTCTTATTGGTAGACCCTATATTTCTCATAATCGAGATGCCTTTGATTATGCTGCTAGCCTCTTACCATGGGACGAAATTTATTATTCTCTTAATATAGACGGAAAGTTTAAAATTTTTAATTCAAATATCAAATATTTAATTCACAAATTTGCACCTACAAAATTAAAGAAAATTAATAAAAGTAAGGCTTTTACTCCATGGATAACCGATAACATTAAAATACTTATAAAAGTAAGAGACAAAGCACATCAAAAATATCTGAAAAATAAAAATGGTAACTGTCTCTAGTATCGTAATTAAAAAAATTACTAAACACGCTCTCATACGCGAGAAAAATGCTTATTTTTGCAACTTATCTAAAACTTCTGGAAAGCCCTTTTGGGAAAAGTAAAGTAAAGGAAATAAATATTATACAAAGAAAAAATGATTACGTCATACCTGCCGCATTATCTGAAGCAAATGTACTCAATGACTTCTTTGCTACTTCTAATAAATCGAATGACACTACTTGCAAAAAAAATCGTTTTATCAAAATAACAAAGCTTTCAATTTCCCCAATTTAAAATTTTAATCTTATAGATGAAACCACTTTAAAAGATATTATAGCATCAACTGGTACTAATTCAGTAGGCCATGATCGATTAGCAATAAGAGATGTTACTTGTTTTCCTTTCTGTAGCAACAGAAAGGAAAACATTTTTCTCTTTCCGCTCGTCAAAATTATTAATTTCTGTATCTTAGAAAATCAATTTCCAGACTTGGAAAAAGGTATCATTAAACCATTTGCAAAAGTCTCAAACCCTAAAGAAGCCAAAGATCTACGCCCTATTAGTATTTTACCAGTTTTGTCTAAGGTTCTAGAGAGACACATGTATAATCAAATTACTGCATTTTCAAATTCCTATAAAATTATACCTGAATGTCAATCCGGGTTTAGGAAACATTTAAGTACAACTATTTGTCTGGTAAATCTTATGAATGATATCAGGCACTATGAAGAACAAAAACAAGTAACAACCGTATGTTTGCTGGATTTTAGTAAGGCACTTGACACTCTAAATCATGATATGCTGCTAGCTAAATTATTTCTTTGGTTTTTCTAATACTTCTATTGCCTTACTAAGATCGAATCTGACCAACAGGTTTCAATGCGTGGAGATTGATACTCACCCCTTATACTCAAAATCTGAATTTATTCCTGTTACCACTGGGGTACCTCAGGAATCTCTATTAGGACCCTTGTTATTCTCATTATATGTTGCTGATATGAAAAATATTATACAGTGAAAGCTCTCCTTGCGGACAGCTCCTATAAGCGGACATCTCTTTTAACCGGACAAAGTTCCTGGAACCGAATTTCAGCATAACATTTTCAATGTTAAATGCATTCCGATAAGCGGACGCTCTTATAAACGGACGCGGACACTAGATTTTTCTGTATGTGATCAAAAAATCTCCCATAAGCGAACGCGAAACTCTAGTACCCGGACGATTTTTAGTTCCGCTTATTGCAATGCACATATCTACATACATAAAATTCGGTAATTCCCCGATTTATATTAGGTGATTCCCCATTTACGCATTTCGTTGGCTAGCCAGTATGTAATCTTGTGGTTTATCTTCAGTTCAGGCAAATTCGTAGTTGATTGAGATATTTTACTATTGTAACTGTAAAATGGCACCAAAAAAAGGATGCTCTCGTTAAAGGAAAAGATGGAAGTTGTTAACGTATTAGACAGAGAAAGTGTTTCAGTTCGTCATTTGGCAAAGAGGTTTAATATTGGGAAAACCCAAGCAGCTGAAATTGCCAAAAATAAGGAAGATATCAGGAGTAAATGGCAATCAGGAACTAATATAAATCAAAAGATGGATTTTTTACAAAAGGAAGGTTTTGCTATAGACAAAACATGTTTTGAGTGGTTTGTGAAAGCTAGAAGTCAGAACATTCCAATCTCAGGGCCGTTAGTGAAAATGAAAGCTAAAGAAATCGCCATTACTTTGGGTTATAATGATTTCAGTGCGTCCGAAGGTTGGCTGCTAAAGTGGCGCAAGAGACATAGTGTGAGTTTCAAATGCATATCTGGCGAAGCTGCTGCAGTAAATCAAGTTGATGTGTCACAATTTTTGGAGAAACTTCCGTCCATGTTGCTTAGCTATAAACTAGAAGGCGTGTATAACGCAGATGAAAGTGGACTTTTTTTTCGCGCATTGCTCGACAAAACTCTGTCCCTTAAAGGAGAAACATGTGTGGGTGGAAAGTTATCTAAAGGTAGACTAACTACTTTATTCTGTGCAAATATAGCCGGTGAAAAATGCGATTTGATTGTGATCATGAAAGCGGCTGGTCCCCGTGCTTTTAAAAAACGTTGCTATTAAGGATCTACCAGCGACTTGGAAATCCAACAAAAAGGCATGGATGATCCGAGAAATCATGTCTGAGTGGTTACTGGAATTCGACCGGAAAATGGGAATCCAAAAAAGGCAAGTTCTTTTATTTTTAGACAATGCATGCTCTCATCCTCGTGATCTGAAAATGAAAAATGTGAAAATTATATTTTTACCGCCAAACTCAACTTCAGTTTGTCAGCCCTTGGATCAAGGTATTATACAGAACTTTAAATTTTATTTTCGGCATTTGATATAAAACATATTTTAACAAAAATTGACGATGTCCAAAGCTTATCTGAGCTTACGAAGTCTATTAATGTGTTAGAAGCTTTGTATTTTATAAAAACAGCATGGGATAAAGTAAATTCCTCTACAATTAAGAACTGTTTTGGCAAAGCTGGATTCAGAAAAAGTGGATATAGCTCAGAATTTGCTGAACAAAATTATTGCGATGCTGAAGACGATCTGCCCTTAGCGATATTTGCTCAGTTACTGCGACATGCCAAACATTTAGGAGTAGCAGACCCCAGAAAGTAGATGATTTCCTAGCCTTAGACAATAACATAACAACAGAAGAAAATGCCATTGACAACTTTTCGAATTTGGATGTAGAAAGCCCAAGCCAACTTGAATATGGTTGTCCAAACGACTCAGAAGAAGAAGTGGAACTGGTAGACTCACTAAGAGGTTTAAAAACTATAAATTCATATGGGGAAGCTCTAAATCATATTTCTATATTTGCTAAAGATGATTTCACTGCATTTCAACATTTAAAAAATTTAGTGTCCGCTTATGGGAGCTTTCACTGTAACTTATTTAAAACTACAACAATACGCAGATGAATCTCAGATTTATATATCGTTCTTATTAAACTCCTTACGACACTCACAAACACAATTTAATTACGACTTAAATAATTAATATGCTAAGGCTCATAATTTGAAACTAAACCCTTCAAAATCGTGTCTCTTATTTCTAGGATAGAATTTTCTTAAAACTTTGTGGTTAAAATAGGCAATACAGTAGTACCAGTGGTTAATGAAGCAAAAAATTTGGGTATTATTTTTGATAATACTTTGTCAGTCCACATAAACAAAAAAATTGCCACTGCTTATATGCTCTTAAAATATTGAAATAATCTAAAGCGTCACTTACTGAGTAAAACCAAGTATTTTTTGTGCAACTCTTTAATATTATCACTGTTTGATTGTGGTGATGTAATCTACAATAATGCAATTACTTCGGCAGCTTCATCTTCTATTCAAAAAGTGCAAAATTCCTGTATGCGTTTTTCCTTTAATATTTGCTACAGAAGTCATATTACCCCATATCTTAATAACCATTTTATTCTTTCAATGTCAAATAGACGCAAATATCATATGTACTCTTTCATATACAGAATTTTAAAGTCGGGAAATTCAGCATATCTAAGAAAACTTTTTAATGTGCATGAACACAACCATAATACCAAACGGTTTAATATTCTTATGTGCTTCCTCTCCTGCGCTTCCCTGATTCAGTCGCTGCCTACCCCGGCCCTGCCCTGTGTATATAAATATAAATAAATTGTATTTTTTTTAATTTTTTTCAAGCTCTCACTATCATAATGTATCGAAAAGATATTCTTACGTAAGGTTTTTTTTTTCTTGTTATTATGTTTCCTTTTTTGTTGCTTTTTCTTGAGGATGTATCACTTAAAAGTGTCAAAAAAGTGTGACAATTATAAAAAGGAGACCAAATAATCGAGGCATACTCTAAATGACTTCTAACTAATGAACAATAAAGTATCTTCAAAGTAGATATAGACATGTCACGACAAGTTCGTAAAACAAAACCTAACATCTGAGAGGCCTTCCCCTCCACAAGATCACAGTGTTCCCCAAATTTGAGCTGAGTATCAAAGACTACTCCTAAATCCTTTATTGAGTCAACAGAACTAACTACTATGTCATCAATAGTGTATATATTATTCATTTTATTTTTAAGTCTAGAGAATCTAATTGAGTAGCACTTAATTATATTTAAAGAGAGATCATTTATATTAGCCCACTTTACAAAAGAAGTAAGATTGTGTTGTAAGATATCAGAGTCCCGCTGTGACTTAATAACACGGAAAAGTTTCAAATCATCTGCATATGCTAAGTAATCACAGTCAGTTAAACACGTTACAAGGTCAGTCAGAAATAAATCAAAAAGCAATGGGGAACAGGGTCCCCCTTGAGGAACTCCAGAAGTACCCAGGATACTTCCAGATTCAGAATCTCCAATCCTAACACGCTGCTCACGACCCAGCAGCATGCTTCTAAACCACCTTAGAGATCTTTCACTAAAGCCAAGGAAACTAAGTTTTGCTAGTAATAACTCATGATTGACCCTGTCGAAGGCCTTCAAGAAGTCAGTATAAATTGAATCCACTTGATAACCATTCTCGAAGGCCTCCAGCAAGGCAACCTCATATAAAACAAGATTAGTAGAGGTAGATTTACCACTAATGAACCCATGCTGCCTCTCATAAAACACCCCCTTGCACGCCCACCTAAGCTGATCACATATAATATCATCCAAAATCTTGGGAACAGTAGACTGCCTTGAGATGCTTCGATAGTTCTCAATGCGATCCCTCTCACCAGACTTATACACAGGGATTATATAGCTTAACTTCCATATTTTTGGAAGCTCACCCTCTGATATAGATCTATTAAACAACAAAAACAAAGGAAGTGATATACTATATTTAAATCTGCTTAACATGTACTCAGGTATGTTATCAGGTCCACAGGAAAGTTTATTAGGTAATTTAGAGAGTTTATCAAATATCTCAGACAAGCCAATATCACAAATAGAAAAATCAAGCCTATTCTCTAAACTAAAATTGGAAGTTCTTACATTACTGTTGCAATAAACATTAGAAAAAAAATTAGCGAATAAATCAGCTATATCTTTACTATTATCAGCACTTTTGTTATTATAAAACATACAGGTAGGTAGATTGTGAGATTTTGTTTGCTGGTTAACAAATGACCAGAACTTTTTAGGGTTATCAGTAATATTGCTTTCTGTGTTGATTAAATAGTTGTTATAATCTCGTCTGGCCAAAATCTTACATTCAGACCGCATTGCAGCAAATAATTGAAAATCCCTCTGGTAGCCGCTTATTCTGTATTGTTGGTGTGCTTGCTTTTTCAATATTATTTTTGTCCTCAATTCAGAGGTAAAGTAAGAAGGAAAATTGGAGCTTCTGTACACTTTAGTTGGAACAAACATAGCTAGACCCAGATTAATGATTTCATAAAAAGTGTCACTACAGAGTTTAATACTTTTATCCTGAAAAAGACTACCCCATTGTATACTGGAAAGAAAGCTGTTAAATCCAATATAATTGGTATTTTTGAAATCAAGATAAGTATGCTCTACTTTCAATTGAGGGGGATGCATAACAGCTATCTCACCAACACAAGGAATATGGTGCATACTCTCTCTCTATGGTGCAACAGATAATCAATAGCTCGCATAAAATTGGTTTCTTTAAAATGACTGAAAACTAAATCTAAGTAAACATTACGTCCATTAGGAACAGAAATTAATTGCTTAAGATCTAAAAATGTAAAGAACTCTACTAAACAGGTTGCATGGCTTACAGGCTGACCAATTGCAGTTAATCGATCTTCATGGCTGCCCCATGTGACATGTGGCAGGTTGTAGTCTCCACACAGAACTAATTTCGATAATGGATTATTGTAACAAATTTGCTCTACAGCATCCCAGTGGTGTTGATAAACATCAAGGCCAGAGTTAGGAGGGATATAAACTCCTGCAAAAATAAGTTGGGTACCTCCATAATTGCAATAAAGAAACAAATGTTCAACAGATACAAAATCAGTCCTCACTAGCGTGGGACAAAGTGAGCTCCTGACAAACATCACGACTCCTCCCACCATACTGCTTTTCACTTGTCAGCCCACACCTATCTTTTCTATATGTTGAATAGCCTCTAATGTTGATTTCGGAGCCATTTATATTGATCGAAAGCCAGCTTTCAGTTAAAATAATAACATCATATACAGTCAGGGCCACAGCTTGTTTAAAATCTGAGATCTTCGTTTTCATACCACCAACATTCTGATGACTCCGTTTTTTGACTGACCATCACTTGAAGAGGAGCTAATCTTGGTGATAAACGGATTACCATTTTTATATTTAATGCCGATATTATTCTCACCATTGGCCTTTCTCTCATTTAGTTCTGAGTATAATTGCTTTAAATGGGCTAGTTGAGTTGGGGTCAGATCAGGTTTAATGCGTACAGTTGTGGTATAAAGCCTCAGTTTGCGTTTTAGGCAAGCAAGAGCAGATCCAGGTTCAGCAAATATAACTTTGATTGGCCTAGACCTCTCACCCTTTTTTCCAACTCGAGAGACTTTGAAGTCAGTTATTTCAGGCAAGTTAAAAGTGTTTAGGACCTCAAGTATTTGCGCTCTGTCATAATCTATACTATCTTTGGTCACCTCAGAACGACTTTCATTAATATTAAATACCATAATATTTTTTGAGCGCGAGGATCTTTCTTGAATTTCAGAGTACATGTCCACTTGCTGTACTGCAAACAAGTGGTTTAGGGGGGCATTTGTTGTTTCTTGTATATTTCCACCCGCCTTAAGTTGAGAGACTTCTACACTAAGTTCATTAATCTTCGACTCCAGAGCGTCAATTCGATCATTTTTAAGTCTTACATTCTCATTAATTTTCTTCAAAGAGCCTTCCAAACATTGTTTTTGCTTCAATAAGAGGTCAATAATGCTGACCATAATTGTAAGAATGTCCTTATTCGAAGTATTTTGTTTCTTTATAAGGCTATCCATTTGCTCTTTTAGTTTTACCTCACTTTCAAGACTCTCAGTGTTTTCAGAAACACTTATAGAAGTGATATTATGATCGATGTCAGAGCCCGAGCCAGCAGAAAGACGTTTGTTTACATTTGATTTGCAATTTTTGCACGTCCAGTTATAAGACCCGTTTTTCTTAAATTTCCCAGCCAATAGATCGTATTCCGCATTTGTTAGTAAGGAACAGCCTCTATGAACCCACGATAAACAACTAGAACTCTCAATAACTGCATGATTACGATTGCATTTGCGATTACAATAAGGACAGACAAACACTTCCGTCATCCTTTACTTCCTGGTTACACAAACAATTTGCTATATGCACCTAGTTATTAGGAAACTATTTAAAACAACGGTGTGGTAGTAAAATCTAATAATGAGAGTGATATACTACAGTAAAGCTAATGAATGTTGATAGGACTTTGGTTTACTGGTTAGGTTGTTTTACTGACTGCATGGTTCACTATACGTCACAAACATTGATCAAACCTGGCTCCAAAAGGGCTGCATGATTGCGATGGGGGACCTGGGTGGATCGGTTTAACAGTGAATGTCAATGTAGATGTTGTGGACGTTATTGGAGTAGATTAGTGGAGATTTCTACCTCTTATAATAGTGGATAAAGACCATACCGGGGGATAAAAGAAAAAGCCTGAAAGTGGAAGAATACCCAGATTGAGGAATCGCCAATAGAGTGAGTAGATATAAGCATTGATGGTTAAACTTAACGGTATGCGTGAGTCTACTTATATAAAATTACATGTGTAATATGTAGATTATCATAAACCAAGATGCCAAATGAAAATATTAGGACTTACCAATGGAATTGGCCTTTTCTCGGGAACATAAAACTGAACACTTAAACAAAGAACCTTGAAAAAGTTGGGATTTATAATCCTGCACTATTGCAGTATGGCATTTAGTATCCACAAACTAAAATACCCAAAAGGTGAGTTTTCAACGTTTCATTGGAGTAAAATCGGCAAAAATACCAAGAAACAACCTTCTTCAAAGGCTTGTTCTTCAAGACTCCTAGAGGTCAAAGATTTTCGCGCCAGAAATGGTTTTAGTAGGGATATAGGAGAATGAGCTGGGACCTTATTGGCTAGGATATGAATTCTGACATTAGTGAAATCAAAACAATTAAAAAAATTAATGTTATGATTAATAATTTGAGTTTCATCATAAAGGTTAAAAATTATTGATATCAAAAATAGAATTAGTACTGAAATGATAACTGTTTATTTTATTAATTTTAGCACCAGAATAACTTAGAAATTGCCTCTTAAAGTTCTATAATCGAGCTATGCTTTCGCTAACGTTTTAGATTCATTTTATTTTCTTATTTTTTATATATCTGACGAAAATAAACTGTAACAAACTGTTTTGTAATTTTTTATATTGGCAAATAAACGTTTTGAATTTGAATTTGAAAGTAGCAACTTAATAATGCCCCTATCTTTGTAATAAGCTCTCTGTAATAAGTCTAAGTTAGAAGACATCTTTTAACCCTTTATTTAATAATTATGTTGTATTTACCGTCTCGAGTGTAATATCTGAAACTTCTATAATGTAACAATGTTCGTCTATAACCAAAACTTTGTGGATTGCTTATTATTAGAGGAGCTATATAATGAGCGTTAGTAGTTAGTAAGTATGTCAGTGTAATACAGTATGCAGAGTATTTCGAAACTTATTATTACTGTTTGGCTTGCCGATATTAAAATTTTGATCGAGCTGATATTAAATATTTGTTTTGAAAAGCAATACGCACGCATACATAAATAAAAGATGATTTGGACGATATATACGGGAACTCACCACCATTAACAACTCTGGAACTCGAGGATGCTTGGGAGACAATGAACGTTTGGGACGCCCAAAAACTATAACCACGGACAATAAAATTACACAATTCACCAAATAGTTCTAAATGACATTCAGACAGAAATAAATAAATATGACTTTTATTTGACTAATTATAACAATACAAACTGTATAAAACAAATATAATAGGCCCTTAAACTTGGCGCAGTCTAGCTTTCAATAGTTACGACACTGAACCAAGTTACAAGAGCAAAGAAAAAATATAAATAAAAAACAAACTACAAAGAAGTCTCAAATGAAAAGTGGTGTTAAGGTATCGTTAGTTTAGTTAAGTGTCCTAATATTAACATTATGCAGAGTTACGAAACAATAACTTTTTTTTAATTGACATAGGGGACTTTGGATCATTATTATTTTTTATAAGAAAAGTGCATAAATGAAGTATTCGACGCTCATCCATTTTAAGTCAATTTATTCATTTATATGTGACCAAATTTTCTTTTACCAAATACCAACCGAACACAAGCATTTTGCAATCTTTGAATTCTTTGTTTATATTCATTATCCAAACAAAACCCATACAATAAATCACAATAATTAAAATTACTTAATACTTAACTCTGGCATAGACTACGTTTAAACGATTGGCATAAAATAAACTCTATTGCTATATAATAATCGTAAAGACATACATGATTTTTGAATTAATTTTTTGGTATATCAAGAATTTAGTAAATTCTTTGCAGTTTCAATTAAGTTTTGTATTATTTGTGTGAATATTAATATTATTTACTATATTTTTTACTTAACCTAAATTTCCAAAAATCATAAGATTAGTCTTAGATGCGTTCAGAAGTATATTATGCATCCTGGATAAAACACATATTGTTTAAATCTGTAATAATACACTTTTCCGTTTCCTTGAAGTTGACCTTGACCAAAATAGAAATACAATTGAATCGGTGAGTGGAAGAAGGGTCTAAGTGCGAAAATACACGTTTTCCAGGAAATAAAAAAAATTAATTATTTCAATTAGGAAGGAGAATTTCGTGATAGTGTTTAGAGGTAACTTGTTTATTAATTAACTCGAAGTTGTTTTATAGAAAAATAACATTTACAACGACATTGAAAACTGGTCTTTTTGCCAAAAATATTTAATGATTTTGGACTCTTCTTCCACTCAATAGATGTTTTCGAAACTTTTTATTTATTATTTTATTTTGTTTTTTTGCATTCTAAGAAATATAAGGGAAAAAAAAAGTTAGTACAATAAAGGTGAACTTAATAAATTGTATTCAATAGTTTCAGAAGTAGTAACATTCCATAAAATAATATGGTAATAGAATGCTAAATCTTCACCACTAACGTATTGTAGAACTTTCTTTAAGTCCTGGATTTTTTTGTCACTAATAGGTACTGCTTTGGAATAGGCTTTGTCATTTGGAAGCTCTGGCCTTACGTTCGGTTTAACCAGTTTAAAACTGGAGGAAAATGCACCACCAATGAAGTCAGAAACTGTTACATGACCTGCAGTTATAGCATCAAACGTAAATTCACAATATTTTAAACACTGTAAAACACAGTACATTGTTATTTCTCTTTTCGATAGGCTTGCAGCTTTTTTTTCTAATACTGTGACCACCAGTTTTTGTAGTCAATAATATCGTAGTACGAGATCCTTTTAAACTCAAATGATAGAACTCTTGGTGATTCTACTTCTTAGAATCATGCTTTCGTATTCTTCTGGAAGATAAACTCTGTCGTGCTTTTTGACTAACCTCTTTAATGTACCAAAATCGCGGTCTGTAAAAGGAAGATGTGAACGAAGTACGGACCGAAAAACAAGGACAGTCTGTTTTAAATGTAAATGTTTAGTATGTATGAAACATTCTAAAGTCGTATGTAATTCATGCGCTCTCACTGATAATAATCAATACGACAGCAATTCCGATTAATTTTAACATCTTTATTTGCCAAGTTGGCCTTAGAAAAAGAGTGTTTAGTTATTTTTTATTTGTTATTTTTAAATTATAAGGTAATAAAAATATAGATAAATCATTTTTAAATAAAAATAATAAATCATACATTTCTTTTACCTTGTTATTGTATGCTCTTAAAAAAGTTTAGTTTTATGATATGGGGTTCAAGTTACTCCACGCGAGTAGAAACGTGATTTTTTGATGCGCGAGTACTCCAGTGTTAAACAATTATTATCCGGAAAATGAGTATCATTTAAACGTATTAAAGAGCATCATTGGGAGAAGTGTGTATACAAGAAGACTATATAGAAAAATAGAAATAAATTTCAAGAAAATGTGTTAGGTCATCTAATTTATTTGGATATATTGTAAAATACTATCAATCCTTTAATTGATATTAGATGTTAAAAGAGAAATCCCGTACTTAATGAGGACTGTGTTCTTCCAATTTTTTAATTTACAGATAGATTAGGGCGAAGAGAATTTATAGCTAGACAACTTGATTTATGCCCATTAGTTTTTTTTTGTAGGGTTAACAAAAATCTCAAAATTTCAAAGAGCATCCTAAAAGAAATAGAATAAGAAAATAAGAATAATAAACAAGAATTTTTTCTCTGCAAAAAAGTTCCTTATCAATTTCGCGCTATCTTGCACCGTTCTCTAATTACGGGGCAGAGGGCGAGGTACCCAATGTGCTCACTCCATGCTCCCTAGGGATAATTAAATTTTGAAAATTAAGAGGTTTAAAAAGGATCGACATGATCGGGAAATTGTATTGACGATATGCGGAAACTTTGAATTTTACGAATATGTGCATGTTTTTATTGAGGCAGGCCCGTTTATCATATTTAGAATTTTACGGGTTTTTTGTGCAATAAATGGGAGAAGGATGGTGATATCTTTAATATAGAGCAGTTTCGCTCTTACTTCTTCTCATTATAACAATTAAATCATAATGTAATTATATAGCTTTGAGCCTGCGGTCGTAACGTCAGAGTGATACGGTTAATTTTATTGATTATTAATTAATATTATGGGGATAATTTTAATTATTTTACATACCATTAGAATCAATAAAAAAAATATATATATTTGTAAGATATAAAGTGAATTGAGAGTTGGATCAATTATGAACGAAATAATAGTAGTTATAATAACCATTAGTAGTTAGTAAATATTTCAGTGTAAGCAGTAGTGGGTATGCATAGAATTTTGGAACTTTCTAGTGCTGTTTTTTCTACTGGCTTTTATGAGATCAAAGTGATTGGATCATTGTTTACGCGGGTGGTTCAAAAAGCTTCCGATCTCAACGTAATGATGGCAGAACTACTCGATAAAATCTAATGACAAGATGACAGATCTTTGAGAAGAACTAAGCAAATATTCGCACAATTATTTAGCAATTACTTAAGTGAGTTGATATGAGCATTTTTGTGAAAATGAAGAAAATCTAGACTTGAGCTGATATAAAATATGTGTATTTGAAAATCAATACGCTTACTCAAATCAAACATGAGTAAGGGAACTCTGCATCACTTACAGTTACTTGAGAGAGAATTAACATTTGGGACACCCAACAACTATAACCACTGATGATGAAATTATACAAACATAAAATTCACTAAATGAGGCTAAATCGAGCGACTATCCAATTAAAGTAAGAAAATACGGTAGAGGCTATGAAAATGAACGCGTTATTAAATTAAAATTTTGGCATGTGGAAGCTGGCCCCAAGTTGGATACCGCGCTTATTGCTCACGTTGGAACAAAAACTAGTCTAGTTTTTAGAGTTTTGGCGTTGATTAGTTTTTCGTAGATAAAATTTCAATATACCGTTATAGCCCGAAACCAAATTTGGTGAAAACAGTGGGCTCCGAAAAGGAAATCGGATCTAAAAAAATGAAAAGATTGGTTTTTTGGCTAAGAAAGCGATGGCGACTGTTCTTTTTTAGATAGTCATGGGGTTTTATTAATCGATTATCTTCAAACAGAAAAAATCCATTATAGGAAGATTCTACGCATCACAACTGGAAAAGTTGAAAAAAATTTTGTTTTGAACTATAGTTCGGACTACTTGATTCTCTTTACTCACCAGATCAAACTCCAGTTGTTTTTGTATTATAATCCAATAATTATCTCCGGAGGACACTGTTTGTTCAAATGAGGAGATCATCTCCTTCGTAAATAACTATTAGAAAGATACCGAATCCTAAAAATTCAGAGAATAGAGGGACACAAAGTCAATGGTCTCAAAAGAGACCATTATCAAGAGGTCTCTTTGAGAAAAATGGACTACTTTTTTGAATACCGAATCCTATTTGAACTGGTTTAAAATGATCGTTGGATGATGTGTTTGTAGACTTACAAGATGAAATTCAAAGAAAATTTGTTCGGTCGGAAGCGTTTTATACCATTCTCAATACTATCAATCTTTTAATTAGTAAAGCCCTTAAAAGAAAGTCAAGTCCATAAGGATAGAAATACCGTACGATGATTATACATGATTATATAATCAATTTACAGATAGATTTGGGCAAAGAAAACTTAAAGAGTGGTCAGTTAGATCACTTGATTTGTGCCATTGGATTTTTTCGACAGAGTTAATGAAAATCTCAAAATTTAAAAGAGCAATCTACAAGAAATACGTGCTATTTAAATCGAAACATTGAAGAACAATTATATGATCGTTCGGTCAATACATTTTTAATTAAATGCATTGAAATATTAATTCTTTCAATCGCAATGATATTTTTAGTACAGAAAGTTCTTATTAGAAACTTGAGAGTTGAGGATTAGGATGGCATTAGATTTGCCTGCGATGGCTTTTATTAAACCTATTTCTAATTTTCTCACTCGATACCTCTTGAAATTTAAGATTCTTAAAGAAGTAGCTGCTTGAGGCAGGAGTAAAAATTGTGAAAACATTAAGTGTATGTCGTTAAGATGAAGAACGGCAACTGATTTCTAATTTTACTAAAAGAGCAATGCATTTTCAATGAAATTCTAAATCCCTGATATAATAATAACAAAATCTTAAATATACTACAGTTTTCCAGCCTCATTGATTCTGCCAAATCGATTAGTCTATGGTAACCCTCGGTATGGCACGAGGGTCCATTAGGAGACCTTTGTACGTAACAGCCCCTTTGGCTGTCCACCCTTTGCCTTGTAATGGTATTACTGGGCTTACTAATCTTTTTAATCCCCTCTCGATCTTCTGGGTTATTCATAAAGTTTTTAGTTGGTTATTCAACCATTATCTCAGGCGCCATCCTCAAGTTTAATGTGGATGAGGAACCACGGCCTATCGGGTAGCCTTTAGGCAGTGGAGAAAGTAATCCAAGTCTTCTGAGTGAGTAAATCAATAGGCAACATTGTAACAAAATCACATTTATTCATCCCCAAACCCAACATGTCATCTCCTTGCTAACACTTCTCAATAAGCCTTACATACGGCCAAATTCAATACGGTACGGTGCGGGCAAAGGGGGGTGCATTAAAGAGAACCCATGTCGGTAAGCAAAATGTAAATGCGGTACGGTAATTTATAGCAGTGAATAAATGTATCAGCTACAGCCCAGAGAAAATAAAGCATGAAACGGTCGGTATTAATCGGAATGGTACGCACGGATGTCACGCACAGGATAATTAAGCGGTCTAATATGGAAAATAAATGCGGTCGCTCGTAACTTTGGCCAACTCTGTTTAAAATGTCGGTAGACGAGGTCTTAATCATGTAGGTAGAAGATGGCAATGTTGTCAGGTTGGGATTAATGGGATAATATCAAATGCAGGGTGCTATCTCGTAACGGTCCGACACGTAGCCCTCTGCACTTTATTAAGAAATACAGAGTTTTATCCCGTAACGGTCCGGCACGCAACCCCGTGTATTCTGTGGACCCTAGAAATAGGAAATTGCCTACCTTCTTACCTACTGACAACAGCGGCGGAGCGATGTACGGTACTGTGGAGCTTACGTCGGTCGGTTACTGTTGGCGCTTCGGTCGGACTGTTCTCAGCGGACTACTACTCAACGGACTGCCGACTGCGACCTCGTGCATCGCGTTACATAGAGCACGAGCATGCGCGGTACTTAGTAAACGCGGTAACAGTAGTATGGTGGTACGAACACGAACGGTGCTGAGGTATTAAACGCGATAATGAATTAATAATTAACGCGGTCGCGCGTTTATTAACAAAATAGAAACGTTCCTAACTTTACTGAGCAAAGCTTAGTTATCAATATAAATCTTAAAAATTATTAATTTAAGTTGGAAAAAGAACCGAGTAATTCTATAGATAAATAAGCGAATTACAGAAAATTTAGTAACTTCGTTACAGCCTGCCTTACAATTAAATTCACCTTCCATATTTAATAAGAAATGCCTAATACATGCTCGTACCTAAAATAAAATTTAAGATTGAAAAATTATGTAAATTTTGTCAGTAAAGGAGTGCTTCGCCGAGACAGAGCGTTGTTTAGAACTCAGAGGGCTAAATACGCTGGCAAAACTTGTTTGGTTTAAAAAAGAGGATGTTAATGTTAATTTGTCATTTCTTAAAACCCATGATGTTCCCTTAATAGACTTTTTTTTTAAATATTTAAAGTTTTAAAATCTTTATTGATTTTTTCAGGCACTGTAAGTTTTCGTTTGAGGTTGTCTATATTTGCCGTTTCTGGCTCGGCTGCTAATTTCTCTTCGGATTCGGACGCCAGTTCAATGAATTATGAATTTCTACGATTAAGTTCATTATTTAAGACTCAATCGTTGCCCTTAATTCGCTCTTTATTGGTTACTGATTTATTTGGCCATTTAATACTACATATACAATAGGATAAGACAAGTCAGGAGAAAAAAACTGATAATCCTAACTAACTTATTTAAAAGAGTAAAACTATTATAAAAAAAAACTAATTACACACATATAAAACTTAGAAACTATAATAACCACAAAAGCAGTGGCGAAGCGTGAACTTTTTTTTCGGGTAGATAATGACAATCAATAAAAATTGTTAATTAGAAAAAAATGTGTATTCAATATTATTCACTTTAATGAAATAGAGAATGAAAGCGCATTAAATATTAACTCAAAGAGAAAAATTATGTAGTGATATAAAAAAGAAAAAAATATTTACTTCTAGCATAAAGAGATAGATGGATAAAAATAAATACTACTTTCAAAAAAACATAACATAGGTATAACCATTACCTATAAATCCATAATATCCATTATTTTAAAATTAAAATAAGACAAATAAAAACACAACTAAAATACAATTGCCAATATCGAACAGTCGTTCATAAATAACCACTAAAATATCCACTAAAAAAACCTTTTCTTATACACCCAAAAATAAATAAATAAATAATAATAAAAAATAAATTATTATAGCACGCGCCCGCACCAAATGCCAAATGCAGATTCATCAAAACAAAACAAAACTGAAGATCTATTGCGGCCGACCAGATCAACCGTGTCCATAAACAATAACCCTCAACAGCATAATAAAGTAGCTGGTCGACTTCGATAGACAAAAGCTCGAATGTCTTTCCCGCGAGTTAAATTTCGCAGACACTGATGCGACCGGACCTCTGTCACCCGCTTGATGCGTATTTGGTTCGATTAGATGCTCCAAATTTCGGAAGACAAATATCAATGTGTCTTTCTGGGTCTCCTATATACTAATTGGGTGTCAGCCCTGCATTTTAATTTTAATTGGTGCGTCAGGCTTTCGGATTAATCATGTTTAGATGCTATAAAATAATAGTAAGGAAAGCGACTACGTTCTGTGTTATTTTTTTTTTAATTTTAATTCAACAATTATATGAAATTATTACGTGATAAATTAATGACAAAAAACTGGATAATTTCGGGTAGACAGTGTCTACCTTGTCTACTCGTACGCTTCGCCACTGCACAAAAGTACCAACAAACAGTACAGACACTGACTAGGCAGGAGTGACTTTCAGCATGTTGCTAAATTCGTTGATATCATAGATGACAGAACTTATTATAAGCCGTTTTAATCTATTTTTAAATATCTTGAAGTTATCTATTCATTTTAACGAAGCAGGCAGTTGATTAAATAAGTTAATTCCTTCATAAAAGGGGGTCTTTTTAAAATAAACAAAGGTACATTTTGGCAGATAAAGAGCATCCTTACATCTAACATTATTTTTATTAAAATCACTTACTTTGGAGAAATGTTCTCGATTTTTAAATATGTAGGTACAATAAATTAAAATATATAAATTCCGGGCATTGTAAAAATATTATATTTTTTAAATGTTTCACGGCAGCTCTCATTATATTTCAAACCAAAAATCAGTCTCATAAATCTTTTCTGAAATACAAATACCCTTTGTGCCCCTGATCTATTACCCCAAACAGCAACATGTGAGGTCAAAAGAGGGTACACTATCCCATAGTACACACTCAGTAGACCCTTCATTCCTAGATGCCTTTTAATGGTAAGGTCTTTTCTTTTGCTTTTTCATAATAAGCTTTAATGCAGTAAATTAATATATACAGGTTGGCGAATTAAAGATTACGCATTTTCGTAAATTATGACAACCACTTTTTCTCGTCGACGAGCGGTCTGATAGGTATTTACTGGTTTTATTTTTTATAGAACAACAATAATAATATCAACACGCTCTATTTTGCTGCGTGACTGTATGTACACTGCACTGTTTAATTTTATAGGGATTATATTTTTTTCTCATCTCATTATGGCTGTTTATACTCCTTCCGGAAGAGTTCTAATTATTAAATGGTTTTATGGAAACAATCTAGCATTACAATGTAGAGACTTCTTTTCAGTTACATTTCAAAACGCCGATTCCTTGCGGAAAAAAATTTTTAAACATTCTTTATTATTTTCAAATAAATCTTCTTTTCCATTATGTGGGGAACAAAATCCTTTCATTGTTTTATATTGGCCTCGGGAAAATGAGACCAGAAGTTCTACTCGCAGTATCCTCAAAAATTGAATGTTTGGGTTGGTATGTTAAGCGACATTATTATAGGGCCATTCATTATTTATGGTACTTTAAACGCCCAAAGTACATTATTAAGTTGCTATAAAACCAAATTCTTCCTGCTATTCAAATCCTCCCTGATTTAGACCTGAGATCTGTTTCTCTTTTCTAGTTTAACAAGACGGCTGTTCTACTTAGAATGCGGTTATGGTAAAAGAATTTTTAACAAATACTTTTCCTAACCATGTTAATATTGTTAATGTAACTGGCGATATTAAATGGCTCCCTTGACTTAGAGATTTGTCCCCAAATGGCTTTTATTTTCGGGGTTATCTTATGGACAGCATTTACAATTAACAAATTTAGTAAAGATGCGAGAGAAAATTGTTCAATGTCAATTCCATTTCACCAGAAAAATTTGGAATTACGAGAATAACCTCTAGCCAAAGACGGAAGTTTCTTTGAGCCTTTTATTTGAAAAATTAATTTTTGTTACCTTTATTTTTAATAGTTTTAATTTTATTTTAGTATAGAGTTTATATGTTGTTTCTACTTTTATTATTTATATTTTAGTGGAATAACGCTTTAATTTTCATTATACAATTCACAGCATAATAAACATTTTGAGATTAGGATTCTGTGTAGATTGATGTATGTAAATTATATTTCGCTCTTACGCACCTCAGTGGCGGCTCGTGAAAGTTCAGGGAGGTAGGGCCAAACCTTGATCTAATTTTATCATGACCGAACGAGTGATCGAAATTATTACATTTTATTATCAAAATTATATAATTATAAGTTTTCTATTTTTTTTGTAGATAAAAATATACATTTTTAAAAAAAAACATAAAATTTACAATTTAAGGAAATGACCTTTCCAAAACTATGTGGAAATGTCAATACTTCAGGTCACAGGCAACATACAGTTTTCCATATTTACAATAAGGTACACAAATAAGTAATTTTATTGTTTTTAATAACTCAAAAAAATCAGTAACTCAAAAAAAGTATATAATATAATAGTCAATTAAACTGAATTGTTTTACTTAAAGTACACGATATATAAAGTCCATTCTTCGTTCTTTTTTGTTAGCAAATTTGTCGATTACTTTATTATTAAAGTCCTTAATTGAATTAACAAATTGCTTCTCTGCGGATAACATACCTAGTGCACTGAGTCTTTCCTCTTTCATTGTGTTCCTAAGAAAAGTTTTAATTCTTTTTAACATTGAAAAACACCTTTCTGCTTCCGATGTCGTCATAGGCATGGTTGCCAGGGCACTTAATATATGTATGGTCTCCTCAAAGGTACATTTTCAGCAGTCTTCGTTTAATAACACCAAGAGTGGCACAGCTCCAGATCCTGAAATTGAGTTTAGTTCCTCTCTTTCATATAAAACTTGCAATTCTGTTTTAAGCCTATTTTTATTTAAAAAGGAAAATTCTCTACATGTTTCTTCTAGGTACTTTTCTGGAAAACATTCTCTATACACGGAAAATTGTTCATGGGCAAACAAATTTGTAGCCACTAAGTGTCCAGTGAAATTAAATCTTAATTTTATTTGCATCAAAATTGCATCACAGATTTCTAAAGCTGTTTGCTTCTTAGTATTTTCTACTACAGAGGTACGCAATCTCTTTGATTGTGGTTCTCCTTCACCTTGTGATTTCAACTTATTTCCACTGGCTTGATTAACTGAGGTGTTATCGCGTGATGTTGTTTCGATAATTTCCATTACAGTAATTAAATCTTGTCTATTTTCATAAACAGTATTTATTCCTCTTGATTGAAAATTCCAGCGAGTTTGAGATGAGCGCGGTAATCTTTTCTCAATAACTTCATCCAATATTTTGGTTCTTTGAGAAGAAACAGAAAAAAAGGAACATAACCCAGTCAAGTTTGCAAAAAAAATTCGAGTCTCGGAATTAATGGAAGTCGCACTGGCCATTATTAAATTTACTTGATGTGCATAGCAGTGAATATAATTAGCCAAAGGGTATTTTATTTTAATTTTTGCTTGTACTCCATTCAAACCTCCACTCATAACCGATGATCCATCATAACTTTGCGCAATTAATTTATTGGGGTGATCTTTAAGTAAAGGGTCCAAAACTTGAAGTATGCACTGGGAGATTGATTTAGCATCATGGTCTTTTAGATTGTAAAAATTCCAGAATCTTTCAACAGGCTTACCAGCATGCAAGTATCTAAAAACAATTACAAGTTGAAACTCACAAGCAACGTCAGTGGTTTCGTCGGCGATAACAGCCACAAATGGAGAGTTCCCTATTTCTTCTGTCACCTCTTCATGATATACATCTAACATACACTCTAGAAGCTCATTTTGTATTATTTTGGATGTCCCTTTAAAAACTGTTGATTTTTGAATATGATCCTTAAGCGTTTTGTCTAATTCTGAGCTAAAATTAATTAAATCCCGAAATATTCCTTTATTTTCGGATGTCTCTTTTTCATTGTGGCCTCTGAGAGCCAACTCAAATGCACCACAAAAACGAATGCAATTTATAATTTGATTTAACACATATCTATTTTTTTCAATAAGTTGGCTCCGGTATGCCGAGTTTAACTGAGTTTGTATGTTAAATTTACCAAGCATAAAAAAATTGAAAATATTGTTCATGTGTACCTTGGATTTTTCATGTGTTTTCATTTTCTCCCATACGTGAACAAGATCATCTGTTCTTCTTCGAGACCAGGATTCCTCTCCTCCAAATAAAACACACATAAAGCAAAATAGCTTATTAGACGTATAATATGACACCCGCACACCAAAATATTTTTGGCATAAATATTCCTACTAAATTTACGCGAACGCACTTTTTGTCCACCTTGAGTTTTTTCTATATTTAAATCGGACAACGGTCGCCCTAACTCCTTTATTTCTACTTTTTGTTCCAATGATAAAGTGGAAAATGGATTTGCTTTTAAAAAACTAATTTTATTCATTGTTTTTAACGGAACCGCGAACGCCCGATGGATAATCAAAACAAACAATATCACGCACGCTTCGCTAGAAAAGATTCTATTGGTTTGGAGCCTGGCCCAAAATTATTTAATTTGCCATGCTTTACCACATTGTTTCAAGGACATTTGCTGTGATTATTCGATGTAACACGCATTCATACGGGGCCTGGCACGACAACTACGTCTTCGATTTCGCATTAGCGAAATTTGCGGAATCTTGCACTGGCTGCGTTCTGCAGTATTTTAATTTTATAATTGGTATTAAATATTAATATACAGATATTTTTTTGGACTGAAGTAAAATTTAAAAAATAAATTATTTTTTTTATTTTCAACGTTTATTAGGTAGAGCCATGGCACTGTGGCTCTACCCCAAAAGCCGCCACTGACGCACCTCTAATAATGCGTAATGATTGATTCCCCAACCTGTATAATCATACTGGATAATTTCATATTAGATGTGGCTCAACTTCGAGAGCCTTTCCGCTTTTACTGAAGTCATTCGTGATGTTTTCGAAAAAAAAATACTTCGGAATGTTTGCTTATACATTTTATTAATAGTAAAAAACTAGAAAAGGATTAAGGCTAGGAAAGGACCGAATATCACTGAAAAGTCCCAAAAATATTAAATCACCTATGCATATAAAAATAAATAAAAACAATATCTAAATGTACAATCGAATTGGTTTGCCACACACTTTACGTTTGCAAAGTGAACACTGTTTGGGGTTTTGTAATATTATAAGTTCAGTACATGCTGAACAGAAGATATGACCGCATTTCAACGCCATAGGTATCGCGTCGCTCTTCAAAAGACTTTCGAGACATATAGGACAGCATAGCTTGCTATAAACGTCACTGAGTCGAGGTCTAATAGTTTCGCTCATTGTCTCACTTTGTTCCTGAAAATAAATTTACTTATTTATTCAATGGATCAGCTGCTAAAAAAGTAAAATATTTTGAAATGTGATTATTACGGCACCCACATGAATAAAGCAAGCAATTTATAAGGAGCTGTTTATTATTTACTTTTATATTTATTTATTTAAATCAAGGAAAAACCTCAGTTGACAGTTTGAATAAATCAGTATATACAGGGTGGGCTATTTTAATATATGCACACAAATTGCTCCGAAAGTAAGCGAGATACAGTAAAATGATGGAGACCAAAGTTATTCAGGACAAAGGAGGACAGAGTCTCCCTCTGTATGTATCTGTGAAGGTCAATTTGACCTTAAGGTCGTTTTTAAGGTCAGAGTTTTTTTTTAATGACAATCCCTATTTTTTGTAGCGGATTTGAAAAGAGCGGGATATTTTACGTTTTCAAATTTAACAAACAATTTTGTTATGGTAACCTTCAGGTCAAATTTACAAAAGGGTGTTTATTAATGTTTCTGTTTTATTTAAACATTTCAAAAATACTTTAGCAAGTAGATCAAGCAGAAATATTTAAATAACCTTAACCATCTTGACCTTGAGGTCAATTATCAAGGTCATTTTCAGGTTGAGGTGATTTCATTCAATCAGAAGCAACGACGTGGACGTAGTAAGTTCTGTTTTCTTTGGAATGCTCGAAGTTGCCTCCATTTGCCTGAAAACGCAACGTTAAACCCCTGTGAAATTCGCGTACGGTGCTTAACAAAGGTTGTCTTGGAATCTCGGCGCAAGCTTTACGAATCCGATCTTGCATGTTTGTAAGGTCTCAACGTAGGTCGTTGTTAAAAAACATTCTTTAAATAACACCACAAATAAAAATCTCGAGAGGTCATATCGGGTGAGTTTGTGAGCCCGTTAACCGGACCTCTTCGTCCAATCCACCCAGCGTAATTTTCGCACAAAAATTGTCTAGAAGGCAGATTTTTGTAATTTGCCCTTTACGAATCCGATCTTGCATATTGTTTCTCGTCGTCGGTCGTTGTTGAAAAACAAAATTCTTCAAACAACCCCACAAATAAGTCTGGAGAGATCATATCGGGTGAGTTTGTGGGCCCGTTAACCGGACCTCTTTGTCCAATCCACCCAGCGTAATTTTCGCACAGAAAATATCTGAAAAGCAATTTTTTGTAATTTGACCTTTTCAACGTCGATTTACGACAAAAAACGATACAAAAGTTTGTAGGACAACAAACTTTGAATTATATTTTTCAATGCAAAATTTCCCGCTTTATTGAATCCGAGGTAAAATAAGGGTTCCCTATAAAAAAAAAATTATATTTCGCTTTTAAGCACCTCTAATGATGCGTAATGATTGATTCCCCAACCTGTATAATCATATTGGATAATTTCATATTAAATGTGACTCAACTTCGAGTCTTTTCGCTTAAGTCGTTCGTGATGTTTTCGAAAAAATTCTAAACTCCAATTTAACTATCTTCGTATTTCTTATAGATTCCGAGATCCCCATGTTGAGGTTCGAATTTGAAACACCCTGCATAGATACTTATAACCCACTGAGCTGAACTACTTTGGTCTCAAACATTTTTCTGTATCTCACTTAAAAAAAAACAAATCAGTAAAATCTAACTTTACAGACAAATTAGCTAAAAATAATTTAATAACAGGTTATCTCACAAGATAACTTTTTTCAATTGTTTTAATATTCAATTTATCCAGGCAAGACATGAACTATAGCACAGCAAAAATGCCTTGCTGATAAGAGTTTACAAATAATCCAAAAATAATTATTGAATGTTTACATTTACTGATTTTTTTTTGTAGAAATTCCATTATGCTTCCAAATTAATACATAGTTGCAATAAGGCTATTTAATATTAATTTCATGGAATAGTGGAGATGCAACACTTTTGCTAATGAGTGTATATACCTACCTTAACAAAAATTAAATTTGCAACATTATTCATTTGTTCAATGCTTAAAATATTACCTGACTCTGATCATCTCGTCTTAAGTTATCACTTATTTCATGTTGCCTTTCGTGTTCCACATCAGTCTCAGGAGTATCAGCACTATTAGTAAGGTCAATAACAGATATACGTTGTCTATCACTATTATTGCTTGGTATATTATTTCTTTCTCTAAAACGTTCTCGGAAATAATGTCTCCTCCGTCGCGGCTGACCAGAAGGTGTCCTATAAAGAAAATGGGAAGAAAAATTGAAAATCCTAGCCATTACTAAGTAATAACAAGTAAATATATTATTTGATCGAGTGCCAAGCTTTACTAGCCAATATACTATACATAATGAAATATATAGTGAAACAGCGTAAATACGTTTAAAGTATTAAAAATTGGTGCTAAAGCTGTTTTTGATTAAAGTTTTACACTATTTTTAATTGACATTGGGACACAGGAATACAATATTTTCTTGTTCATTCTAAGAGAACATTTTGAAAGAACATTTTGCAAGAATAAACATATGAACATGAATAAACATATGAAGATAAAAATAGAATTTAACAAATAACAGAAATAATCCTTCCTTATTTGTAGAATGTGAACGACATGCCATAAATAAAATAAAAAATTGAGTTTTAAAGCACAGAAATCATATAAACTTGTTTTGAATCTTGAATGAATTTTATTGCAAAATTCGCTTATGCTAATTTGAAGTCATGATTATTAACATACCAGCAATTGAAGCAACATTTTTTATATTATGAAGTGCTTTAAGGTTGGCAGCAAGATCTCTAACAAAACAATGTTATAAAAATTATGTTGCAAGAGCTGAAAGTTCTATAAAAGAAACCAATGAATTCTTCAGAGAATTTTTATTTCAATAATTAAGATCGCAGTCGCATAAAGGCTCATCCACTTCATCGATTTAAAAATCTTTTCACCAGCCTTTATTTGAAAAATGATGGATTTAACTAAATTGCTGGAGACTGAGTGATCAAATCGTGATTTTTTTCACAAATATTGTAGAAAAATGTTTTATTCACAATATGATATCACACACTGTTTAAAGATCAGTGGAATGGGTGTAAAAATAGTTAATAAATGGCAAGCTGTACAACACGTTTATGCTTACATATTAATAGCTACCAACATTGAATTGTACTTTTGTTAAATTAATCCATTATTAAATCTATATGTCCCTGTATCTCTATTGGGTACTTCAAAACTCGAATTTTAATGTCATAGAAATTCTGCCACTTTAATTTTTACATTTAGTAGATATTTTATATCTTCACTATTGGACAAAAGTAAAGAAACTTCTTAAAATTCCTTATATTTTAAAAAACCTTCAGTATTTAAATTACTATTTCCTAAAAATATTGTAGCTCTTAGCAATGGCATTTTTTTCCATCAGATTTAATTTAATAAATTTATATTCCTTTTATCAGTTGTTTATTTATAGTATGAACCCAAATATTTTAGATATTTATTTAAGATGTTTGTCAGAATATTTTCGTACAAAAATAGATGATGCACACAAGAGTGCTGTATGACAAGTGGACATAAGCAAAATGAATAGTTTGCATAAATCTGTTGTAAGCAAGACAATTTCTAATTTTAAAACACGAAATTCATTAAAGAGCATTAGAAAAAGTGGCCGTCCGAGAAAAACAACCAAAAAAATTAAAATCATCATAAAAAAAATTGACCAGTCTGATCCCCACAAATCGGTAAAATTTGAAGTGAATTGCCTGTTGTTAATGTTAGTTCTAAGACCAACAAAGTCATCTAAGGGAAGCAGGATTAGTTAGTAGAAGAGCTGCTAAAGAACTGCTAACTAGCAGGAAGATCCGGAAAGCCCAACTAAACTTTGCGAAAAAATATTTGCATTGGACAACCAACAACTGCAAAAAAATTATATTTTACTGATGAAAGTAAATTAATTTATTTGTGTTTGATAAAATATTGTGATCAAAAATTATGATGCAGGATCCACCACCTGTTCAATCAAAAATTATGATCACAATATTCTATGTGATTCTATGTGATTAAAAAAATTTGATCCAAAGTATATAAAGCCTAGTGTAAAGTGTACTGGTGGACCCTGCATGGTGATATTGCTTTTCTGGGTATGGTTAAGGACCATTACATGTTATTGAGGGTATTATGGACTGATTTCATATTTTAAAAAATTTAATGCTACCATTTACTGAGGATAATATACCATTGACCTGGATATATCAGCAGGATAACAACCCTAAACATAAATTAAAGGTAATTCAAGAATGGTTTTTTACCAAGGAAATTAGGGTTATGAACTTTCCAGTACAAAGCCCTGATTTTAAGCCTATTGAAAACTTCTGGGAGGAACTAGACCACAATATAAGACAACATTAGATTAGCAATAAAAATGATCTAATAGAAGTTTCGTAAGAATAATGAAATTCTATTGGAGAAGAAAACATTGCGAAACTTTTGGAATCCACGCCAAACCAATGTTGCAAGGTTATTGACAATAAGGGTTACTCTACCCACTATTAATTTTTATTTATTTATTACACTCTCACAAACACATTGGAAATGTAACTACATGTTAAGAGTGCTTACTAAGCCAGTAAAGGCGAGAAAAAGAAAGACTACAACTAAAATATACTAACTAAACAAATTAACAATATAAAAAAAATATTAAAAACATACAAATACATATAGCAGGTTCTAAAACAAATATGTACTACTTATACTTTGAACTACCTAGAATCACAGATTTAATTTGTCCTACAGAATACATCATTCGATTTATAGGTGAACTACTTGGAGTTAAACATTGAAACAGCTTTTTATTTCTTGTTCTTAAGTTTACTTTAGGAACCACAAAAGTTATGTTGTTAATTAAGGAACATTTCTTATACTTTAAATTGTTGACAATATTATATATAAATAGTACATCATTTAAACTTCGTCTAATACTTAATCTAACCATACTAAATTCAGTCAGCATACTTTCATAAGAAATCATATAGGGATAGGTATTATGAGTTCTTAAGTATAGATACCTTAAAAATCTCTTTTGCACTTTTTCAATCATATCAGTATGCACCAATGACTGTAGTGACCAAATAACAGAGACATATTCTAAATGGGGTCTAACCAATGTATTGTATAACATTATGATTGATTTTATTTGTTTAAAGTTTTTAGTGTTTCTAATTACAAATCCAAGAACTTTATATGCTTTATTGACAATAGCTTCATAGTGCTGGTTAAATTTAAAGTTTGACTGCATGTACACACCAAGGTCCCTACATTCACTTTTCCTGCTTAGTGACAAATTATCAATCATGTATTTAAACTTGGTACATTCCACTTTTCGTGTAAAAGTTAAAACATGACATTTACCAACATTTAATGACATTCTATTGACCTTAAACCACTCAGACACTGAGTCTAAATCACTCTGCAACTCCTCACAATCTTTAATAGATGATATATGTTTAAATAACTTAAAGTCATCTGCAAAAATGACACACTCAAAACATTCTACAGAATCTGGCAAGTCATTAATAAAAATCACAAACAGTAATGGACCAAGGTTACTGCCTTGTGACACTCCAGACACTGCCATGTAATTCTCTACACATTTTAACCCGTAAAATTATTTTCTTTAGATAGGAAGCTATAAATTTACATTCAGACAGAGAAAAACCAAATTTACCCAGTTTAGTGATCAGCAGACCGTGATCAACCTTATCAAAAGCTTTTTCACAGTCCGTCATGATCACATCTAACTGCTCCTTATTGTTAATAGCCTTAGCTGTTGCCTCTGTCAGAAAGTCAAGATTGGTGACAGTCGAGACTCCCAGCAAGAAACCATGCTGCTGTAGAGCAAATTTCTTTATAAAGGTGTTCAAGATATCTTGGTATAGAATGTTTTCAAAAATTTTTGCAAGAGAATTGAGAACACTAATTGGTCGATAATTGTTAACCAAACATGCATCTTCCGGTTTAAATATTGGAGTAACTGTTGCATATTTCAGCATTTCAAGAAATGTATTCGTCGTAACGTAAAAGAAGATTTCCAAATTATTATTCTTGATTAAGATTTAAGTTGATTAAGAACATTTATAGGAAAGAAAAGGCTTTCACGGACTTTAAAATGTACAATTCTTCAATGTACTTTCAAAATAAATTTCATTCTCTTAGACGCCTTATGAAACTACAAATACGCAATGAATATAAGTTGTATATATCAAACACCGAAAGGAATATTTCTTTGGACCCATCTAGCTTTTGGAATTTTATTGGTTCTAAGAAGGCTGGCACCAGGATTCCTGGTATGATGAGGCTACCCGATGACATGGTAATTAAAGACCCACAAGACATAGTTGATGCTTTTGCACTGTTCTTTGGTGAGGCATTTATAAAATCAAATTTCATTAACCATTCATCGACGTCTAATAATGTGCCCCACTTTGACATTTCCAACGTTGATGCTTCCCAGATTATTTTGGCTAGTAAAAAACTCAAAAATAAGTTAACATCTGGTGTAGACAGTGTACCTAGCTTCTTGGTTAAAGATTGCATTGGTGTCCTGGCTGATCCACTGACCTGGGGACTCTGATCAAATCGTGAACTACAGGCCAATCTCATTACTCTGTAACTTCTCAAAATTTTTCGAAATTATCCTGAATCGGTCGATATTTAGTCACACAAAGGCACTCATCTCTGTAGACCAGCAAGGATTTTTTAGCGGCCGATCTTGTGTTACTAACTTATCCTGTCTGTCTAGCCACATCTGTGAATCACTTGATGTTAATACTCAAGTCGATGTTATTTATACTGACTTCCAAAAAGCCTTTGATCGGATAGATCACTATATTTTGCTGCATAAATTAACTCAATATGGTTTTTCAGGGAGATTATTTAGTTTATTTCATTCCTACTTGATTGGTAGATCTCAATATGTGGAATATGAGGGCTTTAAATCGAAACTTTTTAACGTAACGTCGGGTGTCCCACAGGGCTCGAACCTGGGTCCGCTCCTGTTTAGTTTTTTTATAAATGACTTGATTGAGTCACTCACTTGTCAGAGACTGGCTTTTGCGGATGATTTGAAGCTATATTTAAATGTATATGGTTTGGAGGATTGTGATTTCTTCAGAACTGTCTAAATACATTGGAGGTATGGTGCGCTGTTAACAGGTTAGGCTTGAATGCGGCTAAATGTAGTGTGGTCACTTACTCTAGATCAAAAACACCCTTAAATTTTAATTACTTTATTAATGATACTATTTTGAGTAGATTAGAGCAAATTACTGATCTTGGTATTACCTTTGACTCTGAATTTACATTCGTTCCACACTTCAACAACATAGTCAAGTCAGCCCTGAGAAGGCTTGGGTTCATAATTAGAAGTCATCTCAGAGTTTTACTTTGGAATCTACATTAAGACTGCTTTTCTGTTGCTTTGTGAGATCAAAACTGGAGTTTGGCTGCATTATATGGAACCCGCTCTATCAGAATCATGTTGGTCTCCTTGAATCTGTTCAGAGTAGATTTGCTAAGTTTTTGGCTTTCAGGCAGGATGGCATATATCCGGTAAGAGGGTTTCATCATCGGCAACTATTGGAACGTTTTAATCTACATTCATTACATCTCAGAAGAATGATCTTCTCTGTAAAATTCCTGCATGGGTTACTGAATGGATTCATTGATAGTCCTTTACTTCTTTCTGGTATATGTTTCATGGTGCCTAAGCTTAATGCTAGACATCCCCTAACATTCTTTCTGCCAAGGTCTCATACTAACATCCTGTTGAAATCGCCACTATATACAATATGCGCTCTATTTAATCGGATCTGTCACATGTGCGATATAAATTTCTCTCCAGTTCATGCAATTGTCGATATCTTGGTGGATCATTATTTGTGGGATTAAGACCCATGTGTTTAAGTTATAGTTAGTAGGTATATTGTAGTTAATTTAATTTAATTTTGTTGAATATGTGATTATCTTGTTAAACTTTTATAATTGGGTTTTTATATCATATTAATAGTTATTTATTCTAATTTTTTGGATAACTTTTGAGATTGTGACTTTACTTTACTTTTTTTTCTTTTCTTTTCATTCTTTTAGGTTTGTTTGTGTATGTTTTTTTTAACTATATTATTCATTGTTTTGCAACTGTTTCCTGTTATTGGGCAAGTTCCCTGTTGGAAATAAAGGCTTATTATTATTATTATTATTATTATTTAGTGTCATCGTCAGATATGAAGGAAAACATGAAACTGCCGGAACATTCTTCAAATTTAGGCTCCTTAGACTGCCAGAAAACTGACTCAAAATATGCAGCAAATGTGTTAGCAATGTCTAGAGCACCACTAACAGAATGACCGTGAAATGAAACCTCTGTCAAAATATTAGGTTTTAAAAGTTTAGATCTTATAAGGTCCCAGAAGGTATTTGGGTCAATGAAAACATTGTTTTCAACTGTCTCATGATACAATTGCATTTCTTGTGTCGTTTGATATATGATTGTGGCCCTCAGGGTTTTAAAATGCTTTTTAAGCTCCAAACTAGCATCCCCTTTTTTTATTTGTCTGTGGAGTTTACTTTTTAACATATGTTTCTTTTTAATTCTGTAGAAAAATAAATTGGATAGTTACTACTTTTGCAAATGTCGCTCTTTACTGTTTTTTTCGGTAATGCTTGATCCAAGCATTCATATACCTTTTTGTATAATTAATTATTAATTAATTTTATTAGTTTAAGTTTAGTTAGTTTTAGTTAGAAAAATAAGAATTATGTCAAAATATTTAGTAAAAAAAATTGTTTTCTCTGCTTTTGTCCCTAGAGTATTTTCATTATTTAAATAATATCTTTGGTTTTCCTTATATAGTTTATTACTTTATCAAAATAAAAGTTTTAAAAATATTGTTGGTTTTCATGACCTATGTATAGAACTGCATTACTCTCAACATATTCAAATAAAACCTAATTATTGAAAGTCTGTCTACTTTTATCCAATAGTGTATGTAAATATATTTAACCATTTATATAATAAATAAATAAATAAATAAAAAATACTACAATTTAAAAATTGTAAAGGTAAATAGTGGTAGCTAAATATTTTAGTTATTAGGACATTTGAAAATTTAGTTTTAGTTAACTGGTTGAAAAATAAATTTGATCCTACCCCTGGAAATGTTGGAATATTTAAGTCTATGTTTATGTTATTTCTTAATCCTATTCTAAATAACTTTTTTGATTGCAATTGGCTTCCTATTGGCACTTAAATATTTTAAAAAATTATTACTTACTCATCTATGAAAATAACTGATTCGTCCATACCACTCACACTTTAAAAATGGCCTTTAAATGTTCACTTTTTTCCTTTTATTCAAGAAAACTAGTATAGTTTCAGTGTTGATTTCTATAATATTACATGAAAACAAAGATTAAAATGGAAAAGGTGAATAATATAATTTTTATATGATATAAATGAATGTACCTTTTTAAATGAAACGTTGTAGGTTGCACGAAATCAGTTGCAAAATCCAATCCAAATTAAATTCAATCAACATACATAAAACAATTCACAATATCAATAAGATATCAACAAAACAAAAAATCGGTTATGTCAATCAAAATATTTTCGAAAATAAATAAGAGTGCCTAATATCCCGTGGCGAGAAAGGTCCATGCACACCAGGCGATTTTGGTCGCGCAACTAGTTGCACAACTCTGATCGCTGAGCGCTGATTCTATTTCATTTCGATGTCGAAATTTTAAAACGTCGACTGTCATAACAAGTCGCATTTGTTAGCGATTCTCAATCATTTCGATTTTAGTTACATCTAGGGATATTCATTCAGTCAATAATGTTGGCATCGCATATACAGATATAATCATTCAAACAAACCTCGCCTATAGGAAATAGTCTATGAGCGTAAGCGAGAGGGGACATATGGAGTCCGCATGAGACAGACAGAGGGCACAATACATGCCGTTTCCAATACGCTACAAATTAATACGTTTGGCAACATTGATATTTCTGCCGCACGGCTCTCCACTCATTCATCGAAAAACGAGACAAATCTTATCCCCATCACACTGCACCGCCAATATGAGATTGCATTTTAAACGTTTAATGATAACGTTATTTTTATTCCTAGCTTCGTGCTTAATCAGCAAAGATTAAATTTAAAACAGCTCGCTATTTTTTTGTTCAAATGTGTTCTCTTGAGGAAAAAAATCAAATTATTAAGTGGTATTATGCCGGTAGTTCTGTCGATGAAATATCAGGCAGAATTGCATTCACGTTCAAAAATCGGTCCATTCCCGTAGCACAATTTTTGCAATTATTCATAGGTTTGAGACCTTTGGGTGCTTGCAAAATTGCAGGAAATGCTACGCAAATGAGCAACCACCTGTTCGGAGCTTCGAGAGGTTAATGTTTGTGCTGTTGCTAAAATGAACTTTCCTTGCAATAGTACAACCATTGCCAAAGAAACGGGTATTGAGCCTTTAAGGGTTAGAAGAATTTTAAAAAGAAATAAATACAAGTGCTATAAGTTGCAAAAAACCCAAGAAATTTTCCGACAGGACCATGAGAGACGGATGGAATTTTGCCATGAAGTATTGGAAAGGGCAAATCGGGACGAAATGTTTATTAGCAGTTATTTTGTTTTCATGAGTCCTCTTTCCCTATTTGTGGTAAACATAATCCGTCCATTAGAGTGGGTTATTCGAAAGAAAATAAGCACATAAGCATACCAACACATACACAATACCCTCATAAGGTTAATGTATGGGCTGGCATTTTAGGTGATTCAATTATGAGCCCTTTTTTTATCGATGGAAACCTTAATGCCAACAAATACCTTAATCATTTGAGGGATGAAGTTCTTTCTGCTGCTCGAGGGCTCAATATCAATTTAGAACAAGTTTGGTTTCCACAGGATGGTTGTCCCGCTCATAACGCATTAGTAGTACGTCAATTTCTCTCGAAACGTCTTTCCCTGATCGAACAATCAGTGGAAACGGTACTATTAAATGGCCCGCCAGAAGCCCCGATTTAGCCCCCAATGATTTTTTTCTTTGGGGATACCTAAAAGAACAAATTTATAGGCACCAAAATGAACGGGCTACTAATTTAGAAGAGCTTTGTGTTAAAATTAGGCAAGCATTTAATACTATCTCCATTGAAATGTTGTCGAACACGAGAAGGTCGTTTTATGATCGATTGACGTACTGCACTGTTAAACAGGGTGGCCTTTTTGACCCTGACATAAGATAATTTTAATTTTTATTTAATATTATCAAATTAACTTAATTTCTTGCTTTATTTTGAATTAATTTTTTTATTTCCTGTCCAATATTTAGTTAATTTATGTTTACAACATTATTGCAGCCGGACTTTTTGCTGTTAGGACAGGCAGCAGCAAAGACTCAAACAAATTTTTTTTTTTAATTTGCCACAGAGCAGTGCATCCCCGCTTGAACGCCTTAAGAATACTGAAAGCAGAGACAACCAAAGAGACACGCAACTGTGCGCTAATAAAATATCCGATTATTTTCCATCTTTGTCTCTCTTCGTGAAAGGTGAACGTAGATGGCGCAGATAGCGTTTGCCGCCATAATTCAAACCTCGGCTATTGAGCATTTAATGATTTATTTTAATTAAAATCAGCCGTTATGTCTCAGAAGTCAGAACATCATAATTAGGTTCTGAGACAGAACGGCTGATTTTAATTAAAACAAATAAAAAGTTATTGATATGTTTTTAATTGCTCAGAACGATGGCAGACTTTAGTTAAAACAATGCAATTTAATAACATTTAAATTGGGGAACTAAATAAACTAAATATAATTCTGAAACGTTTTGTATTGTATTTTCAGTATATGGTATAAATATAATATGTACATATTGTATATATGTATATATATATATTTTCTTCATTATTTTCATTTATAAATATAAATGCAATTAAAACTCAGGAAGATTTTAATTATCGCGGTCCTATAATATCTTAAAAAATATATTCTTTAGTGTAACACTTAAAACAAAAAAAGTTTAATCTTTTGCTGAAGATGCTAATAATGTTAGTGAAACAGGTATCCAAAATAAATTAAATTGATTTGGTGAACAGGTAAAACTGTTTTTCTACTAATTGGTAAAGAATACATAGGTGTATTTTATTCTATAATAATGAATGTACTGTTAAATTTGTATATGTCTGAAATACATATACACGTTTCATTATTTATGATGCAGTATTTTTTTAATCAATACAAATTAATAGAAGAATAAAACAGAAAGATTACAGCTAAATTAAAAATAGTAGCAAATAGTCGCCCGAACAAATGTTATTCTTGTAATTATATTAAGTTATATTATTAAATTTAAATTCATTTGACTATTTATGATAGTTTTTTGAACGTTTTTTTTGCAAATCTCTTAATTTTTTCTTTTGAGCCTCCATGGAATACCTATTTTAACTACAGCCTTAACAATTACCTTAATGAACATTATCTTTGTTCCTAACACAAGTCAAAACACTAAAATCTGTATCCTACAAAAAACTACAACTACTAACTACTGTAACCAAGTTCACCTAAGTCCGGTAGATAATAAAATACGTAAAATTTAAGCACTCATCCAAAATCTCAACTAATGATGTAAAACAAAACAAAATTAACCAGCAACAACAACTATTCAGCCATATTGAAATTCACGTGTTCATGTTGAGCAAGGATTGCACTGTTGCCGTACTTATTATAATTTTGGAAATACTAGAGAATTGGACACAAGCTATCCCGTATTTTTGCATTCATTTAGACGAAGATGGAAGAATGTTTTGTTTTGACTGCTCTGATAATTAAATACATTTAGCATTGCGAAAGATTAGTATTGTGGCGCCACCTTAGCTCACCTTTTATAAGGGAAGACAGAGACAACGAAATACAATATATACTGATTAAAGAGAGCAACAACAATAGGATAAAAATTTCTATCTAGTTGCAGGTCTCTTTGGTTGTCTCTGACTGAAAGTTTTCGGTTTCGGGCTTCGACGGGGTCCGCTGCTTTGAGTATGTTGTCACAACGTTGCCAAACCTACCGCGATATATAATTCCTATAGGCAAGGTTAGAATCATCATATCTGTATGTTATATTGGCTACACTTTGTCATTTGTGGCGCATATATTTAGCATATTTTTAAATGCGATTTTCGCGTTTTTTGAAAAGATCATAATTTACTTAAGTTTTATTTCACTATATTTTATATCCTACAGATTTTTTGTTATCATGTAAGCAAATAAATAACGATTTTAGAAATTTAAATACAAATTTTGATATAGAAGGCCATGAATTAATAATAAAATTTATAAAAATTAGGTGCTTTTAATCGTAATTACATCGATTTGTATTAAATATATCTAATTCTACATAAAAAAAGTAAACTTGTAACTTAGAATAAACCATTAAATAAATTAACAATAATTATTAAGGAAATGCCATTACATATATTAAATTATAAACATTGCTCAAATTGTAACCCATTTTCTCTAATACACAGCCGGCATAGCTTGGATTCTTTCCAAGGCTTTCAGAATAATCATAGGGCGACTTCTCAATTCTCTAAAGGCATCTTCTATAGCGCCACGCATATTTTAAATTGAATCGTATAGCCTTTTGCAAGCCCTATTTTGAAGATATCCCCATAAAAAAAATCCAAAATCGAAAGGTCAGGGGACCTAGGTGGTTACTAAACAGGTCCATTTGTCCGGATCCAATGAATGGGGAAATCTTCATCCAGCCAGTTTGTCTGCTAGACGAACATCATCCAAGAGTTCGAATAGGTTAGCGTGAAGAATTTGCACGTAGCGATTAGCTGTTGAGCTACCTCCATATACATAACATATGCAATTTTTCTTTCAAAAATAAAACATGAGACACTCAACCCAAATCTGCCCTGACGTTCCCTTGGAAAAAATGTTATGCGGATTTTCTTACGCCCAGTTTCGTGAATTATGTCTATTTAAAATTTCACTACTTGAGAAAAATGCCTTGTCCGACCATATAACTTGTCTCTTAAAATTTCTGGTATGGCACCGGTCTGCGAACCATTGACAAAATTGAAGGCGTCTTTGGGCATCGCCAGGGCGTAAATTGTGAACGAGCTTAAACTTATATGGCTTAAATTTATTTATTTTGAATATTCTTTGCACTGAATTTCTACATCACGCTCTATTTTTCTACAAGAGTTTTCCGGATCTACGGCAACACTTGCTAGCACGAGAGTCTTCTTCAATTTGTAGGTTATAATTTTTTGGTCTTGGTTTTTTAAATGAACTATATTGTACTAAATTGTTTTTAATTTGGTTAAATAATCTTGTATTAAGCTGAGGTCTTTCTGGATATCTATAATATACAAAATAATAGAATTAGAATTACTTCACGAAATTCTAAATTAAAAAATAACATCTCACCTCTGGAAGTTCAGCTGCTTCATCCGCGTTATCATTACATTGGATATAGCAAGAAATCATATCATACTTATGACGATTTTCAAATCTATTTTGCATATCCATTATTTTATTGCTTAAAAATTGATGAACACAAATTTATAATTTTTTAATAATTTTGAGTCTTGCGGCAGAAAGTTTAAATTATTGATTGAACTGTCTATCATCTTCATGGTTACCGATTATTAAAAAGTAGTATTTTGTTTTGCCCTTCGCAACAGCCAGCTAAAAAAATATTTAAAAGTTTTGAAATATTACAATACAAATATATGATTATATTACGATTATAAGCACCTATTTTTTTTTAGTTTCATTGGTTCATATTTAACAGAAGGGAGACATATAGTTCGGGTCAATGGTGTATGGTCAGCGGATATCATGATCGATGTCGGTATTCCTCAAGGATACATTTCGTGTCCAATATTATTCTTAATTTTTATCAATTACTAATGATGCGCCTAGCTTCTTCTTCTTCTCTTCGCTGATAACACATCTTCCATTTCTGGCGACTCACTGAAGAACGTATTGAGGTTATTTGCTGAAAGACAGTCGAGACAGAAACAAATTGCTCCTCAATAAAAAATAAGACGCAGAGAATGACGTTTGCATTAAGAGTAGTAAATGGGGTCACTTTTCATATGAAATATATGAGAATTTTTGTTGAGCCACTGTTAAAATGAGATAACAATGTAGATAACTTTTGCAAAAAGCTAACAACAAATATATATCTCCGATAAGGAAATCTGGAGAGATCTGTGAGTTTTGCGACCTTCAAGTCTGAATACTATGCGCTTTTATATTCTGTAGTGTCGAATGACATTTTAGTATGCGGTAAGGCGATACTTACGGATAGAATCTTTGGTCTACAGAGGATAGCAATTAGGATTGTCGCGGGAGTTGGTTATGAAGACGACTGTAGATGGGTTTTTTCTGATCACAATAGCCTTACTTCTTTCTGTATACAGATCGTGTTATTGTGAGCTACGTATTACCCAAAATAATGGCAACACCGCTTGGTTGCGGCTTGCAGGCGGCGGAATTTTTCGTTTTTATTTTTTGAACCGGGAATCAGCAGACCTCGCTTTGCTGTGTTACCGCACGTTGCATTAATAATTTTTATTTTCGTGTTTTTTTCACTATGGCTGCTTATACCCCTTCCGAAAGAGTTCAACTAATTAAATGGTTTTAATAAAATTTAATGGCATTAAATGGAGGCAATTCAGCAGTACAATGTAGAGATTTGTTTTCAGTAACATTCGAGAATAGACCGATTCCTTGTGCAAAAACGTTTTTAAATATGGTTACAAATTTTGAGACATCTTTTTGTCTTCAGGATTGTAAAAAATGCCACACAAAACGTCAAGAACTACCTGTTGAAGTGGTCCAGGATATAGAACGGCGGAAAGAAATGGTTTGCAGTACCCTAGAACTTGATTCGACACGGTCCACTAGAAGTGTTGGAGAGGAACTGGGAATGAGCAATAAAACTGTTGCTCGTATCTGGAAAAAATATGGATATAAATATTTCAAGTATTCAAAAACTCAGGAAATATTTCCTGAAGACCAGTGGTGAAGAATGGAATTTTGTGAAACCATGATGGAAAAGGCAAATGAAAACGAATATTTTTTAAAAAAATATTTTGTTTTCTGATGAATCTTCTTTTCCATTACATGGCAAACACAATCCTTCCACTATTCGTTATTGGTCTCAGGAAAACGAGCACAGAAGTTTACAGTTTCGTACCCAGTATCCTCAGAAATTGAATGTTTGGGCAGGTATTTTGGGCGACAATGTTATAGGGCAATTTTTTATTGATGACACTTTAAACGCCCAAAAGTACCTTAAGTTGCTGCAAAACCAAGTTCTTCCTGCCATTCAAATCCTACCTGATGTAGACCTGGGATCGGTTTATTTGCAGCAAGATGGATGTCTTGCTCATAACGCGGCAAGGGTAAAAGAATTTTTAACAAATACTTTTCCTAACCGCCTTATTAGTGGGATTGGCGATAATAAATGGCCTCCTAGATCTCCAGATTTGTCTCCAAATAACTTTTATCTGTGGGGTTACCTTAAGGAGACCATTTACAAGCATGAATTTAGTAGGCCAACAAATTTAGAGGAGTTGCGAAATAAAATTGTCGAAGGTGCCAATTCCATTTTACCTGAAACTCTTTTGGAGGTGCCAAATAGCTTTTACGATAGGTTAAGTTTTTGTTTAGCGAAAGAAGGCGGTTTATTTGAGCCTTTTATTTAAAAAAAAGATATGTTGTTAAGTTTGTTTATTAGAGTTTTGTTTCTGATTTTTTATTATATTTTTATCAGAGTTGATATTTTATTTTTTTATTAGAATAACGCTTTAATTTTCATTATGTAAAACACAGCATATGAAACATTTTAAGATTACAGTTCTATGCGGGTTTTACACATTGTCATATCTGTAAAACCCGCATTAGAATAAATATTTTAAAAATGCCTGGATCAGAGACAACCAAAGAGACGCGCAACTGTGCGCTAATAAAATATCCGATTATTTTCCATCTTTGTCTCTCTTCGTGAAAGGTGAACGTAGATGGCGCAGATAGCGTTTGCCGCCATAATTCATACCGGCTATTAAGCATTTAATGATTTATTTTAAATAAAATCAGCCGTTATGTCTCAGAAGTCAGAACATCATAATTATGTTCTGAGACAGAACGGCTGATTTTAATTAAAACAATGCAATTTAATAACATTTAAATTGGGAAACTAAATAAACTAAATATAATTCTTACACGTTTTGTATTGTATTTTCAGTATATGGTATAACTATAATATGTGCATGCATTTTCTTAATTATTTTCATAATTTATAATTTAAGACGGTAACAGTAACATGCATATACATAAATGCAATTAAAATATAGAAAGATTTTAATTAGCACAGTACTATAATAATATTCCAAAAAATATATCCTTTGGTGTAACACTTTTAAAATCAAAAAGTTTAATGTTTTGCTGAAGATGCTAATATCGTTAGCGAAACAGGTATGCAGAATAAATGAAATTGATTTGGTAAAGTGGTAAAACTCTTTTTCCACTAATTAGTAAAGAATAGATAAGTCTGTTCTATTCTATAATAATGAATATACTGTTAAATTTGTATGTGTATGAAATACATATACACATGTTTCATTATTTATGATGCAGTATTTTTTTAATGAATGAAAATTAACTAAAAGAATAAAACAGAAAGATTACAGCTAAATTTAAAATAGCAGCAAATAGTCAGCACAGATAATTCGAACAAATGTTATTCTTGTAATTATTTTAAGTTATATTATAAAAATTAAATTCACTTGACTATTTATGTTAGTTATTTAATTAATTTTTTGCAAATCTCTTAATTTTTCCTTTTGAACCTCCATGGAATACCTATTTTAACTACAGCCTTAACAATTACCTTAATGAATATATTTCTGTTCCTAACACATGTCAAAACACTAAAATCTGTATCCTACAAAAAACTACAACTACTAACTACTATAACCAAGTTCACCTAAACCCGTTAGGTAATAAAATACGTAAAATTTAAGCACTCGTCCAAAATCTCAACTAATTATGTAAAACAAAACAAAATTAATCAGCAACAACAACTATTCAGCTATATTGAAATTCACGTGTTCATGTTGAGCAAGGAAGGATTGCACTGTTGCCGTACTTAATTATAATTTTAGAAATACTAGAGAATTGGACACAAGCTATCCCGTATTTTTGCATTCATTTAGACGGAGATGGAAGAATGTTTTTTCTTGACTGCTCTGATAATTAAATACATTTAGCATTGCAAAAGATTAGTATTGTGGCGCCACCTTAGCTCACCTTTTATCAGGGAAGAGAGAGACAACGAAATACAATATATACGGATTAAAGAGAGCAACAACAATAGGATAAAAATTTCTATCTAGTTGCCCGTCTCTTTGGTTGTCTCTGCCTGGATTTTCGCGTAATGTTTTGGGACATTTTGTCGCCAAACGACGCAGCTCCCACGAAAGTCAGATGTTTACTAATCCCGTCCTCGGGCCGGCCGAGGCGGTGCTCTGTCGCAGGCACTCGTACACGCACGACGTTGCAAAATTTCACCTCTATGCGGTTTCCTATAAGTAACGAACGAAAACGCGATCTGTATAATGAAAGGTGAGCCTCTGTTACAATGGCATGAAAAGATCTGCCAGTATAATACCAGAAACAGAGATAATCTCGTTACTCTATTCTGTCAACTATGAAGGTTTCAGATTAGCCCTGAGTATATGGCAATAAGCCAGCTTTCTTTCCAATGTTTTATAAAAAGGATGAAAGAAATTTGAGTTAAGAATGTGTTCTACAGGGAAAATTAATTTTTTAACTTTTAATATTGACAATTTGTGAATGTTTCTCTCTTTATTTTAAAAAAACTCTTTATTTGACATTAAGAGTTTTCCCAATAGATGTAAACAAAGATGTAACTGTACTTTTGGCGGCGAGAAAGAATGTTATGAAAAAAGAAAAAAGAACATTAAAGACTGTCAAAAGTATCAGCTAAGAAATAAAAACATGTTGAGAAATGCATTGGTGCGAACAAAAAAATGCCAGGACTCTCCATTACATAGTGTAGTAAGTGTCTTCAATAAAATTCCAGAAACTATTGTGAATCTAAAAAGCTACAAAAATATGTGTAAAAGACTAAAACAATACCTTAAGGTAAACTAAATAAATATATTAAATATGTAAGGCTGTAAGCCATAATCTCTATATTAATCAAGTAATATTGTACTAAATTTATTTAGAATTATGTTCCTTATTTTGTTGTATTTTTTTCTTTTTTTTGTTAAGTTTTAGGCCCTGGTGCCAGTTTGTAAACTGTTTTTGGGTCATGAATAAAGTTATTAAAAAAAAAAAAAATATGGACCTATCTTTTTATTTCCTCTCGATATTTGTCTATATCTGAATCACCAAAAACATCAAACATTTCTTGCCAGTTCCTCTTTTCTAAATCGCGATTGAAATATTTCCTGGTTGAGGCATCCGAAATTGAAAAGAAATGATTTATTGAAATAGAATTTCTACCAACAGTAAATAAATCCAACTTACTAACTACACATGTATTCTAAAAATCGTTTATCTAAGTGTACACGAGTCAAACTTTTTAAATTTATAAAATCAATTTTTTAATGTTCTTAAAACTCATCAATAACAAAGCATTTTTTATTTGTGAGGGAAGGTAGTTAAATTCACCATTTTCATTAGTTTTGGTATTATATTACTGATATAATATTTAATAAATATTATACTTCAATGGGCATATAGTAAAAGTTGTATCTAAGAAATGCTAGGGCCTCTATTATACAATAGTTACAATGGTTGAATCACCCAAATATACGACATTTAATCAAAGTGGGATTGTATTATGCTTTTAAAGACGGACATTCTTTTTAATAAAGATAAATATTTGTATAATGTATGTATAATTTTAACGGCCTTTTTAGATCGAGAAACGTAGCCAAAAATAAAAATGTATATATCGAAACGAAACGAGCAGAAACGTGGTTGCAAGTTGTTTAAAAAAAATGTTTGATTATGAATCATGAATGTTTATAGTTTTGTTTAATGTAGTTAAACGGCATATTAATAAGACAGTATAGCGTTTCTACTGTTTGCTTAGGCGAGAAACAACTGATTTATTACCCATAAAACAAAATGACACAAAACTACTAGAAACATTTTTTTCCCTCTTTATTTCGATTTTAGTCAAGCCATTATTTAGACTTGAACTAAACTCCTAGCGGGCAGGGCTCCTTATTAGGTAAATTGTTAGGTATTTTAGGTAAACCACAGTTCGGGAACATTTACCCACTTTCGACCTGTGGCCCGAGATGTCGCGAAGTGTGCCCGCGGCTAGCTCCATCCTTTTCACACCTTCGGGTTTAGGCGACGAACGAGGCGATCCAAGAATACCGGAGAATAGCTGGTATATTCGTCGCTGTTAATTATTACAAAGGATATTGTAGTAATGTGGAAAGCCATTACTCCAGAAGAAATATTATTAGTAATATTGATATGCTTCGCTGTTTCACTGATCTTCATCGAATTTCAATTTATCATATCATATTTATATATCAATTTATTCAATTTTTATAAGCGTATATGCAGAATCTTTCTATGATCTAAATCTGATTTTCCCTTGACAATCATGTTAATGGTAAATCTGATATGACAATCGTCGGAGTTTGTTAGACATTTTATTTTGTAAACCCAATAAAATTATAAACAAATTTATTTCAGACTAAAATTATGCGGAACATTACACATATTCAATTTTCATCAGCAATTAACGGCCGACAGTTCGCAGCCTGTCAATTTCAGGTACGTGTGTAGTGAAAAGGGGCAAAAAATGGCAAACATAACGTGAATGAGCAATTTAAAAAAACTGTACGATACACACGTATCTGGACGGCCGGGCCAGCTAACTAAACGTGAATGTTATGAATGGGATAACTTTACGGTGCTCCTTTTTTGTCTTCGAGATGATGAGATTGCGCTAAACGCCCTTTGTTTTAAGAATTAAGATTATTTATTCACTGTATAAAAAAGTTATTAACTTGTTTGTAAAAAGCTAAATGTTATTTAAATATTGCTGATAGGACTATCTTGGTGGTTCTTCGGGAACTGTATCGATGGATTATAGTAAAACTATAAGTTAGGAAAATATTGAAAATTTGACAATGTAACACTGTTATTGGGGGACATAAAACTAAAATATTTTGCGAGTTTTGGCACACCAGAAGTAGATATCAACTATTAACAAAGTTGACAAAAAAAGTTTTTGTGGAGAATCATGGCATTGTGTAAAAGCAAAAGTTAAGAAACATATAGTACTCATTCCGAGAATTAATATCAGGGCAAACAAGTTTCAATCTTCGTTTAAGAGTTGCCTTTTTGACTGGGAAGAATTTATTTACAAGACTTACTAGAGATTTTACCGCTATATTACAAGTATCAATTAAGAAAATGCTAATGAAAGAAAAATAAGATGTATTGTAAATTTTAAAAGGCAAAAAATTAAATCCAGTATAAAAACTAGTTGGACGGTTGCAGCAGGGACATTTAGTACGGTCGTCGTCCTCGACGTCGAATAATTAGCCTGGAAGCCGTTCACACATCTTTAAAATGTTATAAATTTAGGTCTTTTCGCATACTTCTAGTTCAGCATCCAACAGTTGCATAGAAAGAAAGTTACATTCAATTAATTGAAAAAGAATCGCGGAATCGTTTTTTTTGAAAAAGTTTTGCCCACATTTCTGCTGAGGATTTGCATGATAAAATGTGATTTATGACCCTCTCATCCAGAAACTTTAATCTCTTGAGCTTTGGCGTCTTTGTTATACCACTCTTGAGTGTTTCCTGGAGGCATTGGCCTCTCTGTGACGCCATCCACTATGAAAAGATAGCCCTTTGTGACCTTAATGCTATTTGTACTTGAAACTTCCAAGTAACCCAATTTTCACCGTTTAATTTTGCGGTACTTAATAAGCCTATTTGCTCCGCCATGTCTCTGTGTTCCTCTTAGGGTTCCTTCAAGCCTCACAACTGGAGTAATACACTTTTATACCCCTAAAAAACTTACACCGGTTCACCAATTTCCACGACAAAAACAAAATTTTACAGCGGGTCTGGGCCCATAACCTGTTGAACCACTGTGTCTTAATTAAAGCCACAAGAAACAGCTCAACAACGTTTTAATTTATAACTAAAAAAGATTTACATTTTCAAGGCACCCGACATATTTTTTATTATATCATATACTCAGCGAACTTAAACTACTTAGGCCATTTCACCACAAGCCCTGGTTACAAATAACTTGTTTTACAACAAATACATTAGTACAACTAAAACTAAAAGTGAAGTGTATCTACAAAAATTCAATTCCAGGGTCGGACTGGAATATTTCATTATTTGTTGCCCTTCGTAAAAAAATTACCCTGTAGATTTGATTTTGTTATTTGTTTAAACTGTGTGTAAAACTACATTAAATCTATTTTTAAATGTGAAAATCTGTTTGTTTATTCCGTTAAAATTTAAGAAATATGGGATGCAATAGCACGAAATTTTGCTTACTAACTTCTTTTATCCCCAGGAAGGTAATGGGCCTTTCCTTAATAGTCATTTTAATGAATTCTGTTTTAAGTTATAAAAAAAAGCGGCGGTCCAGGAATATAAAAGCCGTTTTCCAGACCGAAGAATATTAAATCACAAATCTTTGGCGACAGTTTTTAATTAGTCAAGAAAAAATGGTCGGTTTCTCTCTCTAGGAAGAGGGAGACCAGGTGTCTAGAGTTGCTTTTTCACAATGGATACAGGCGCATAGGAGGACGCTTTTTCGAATTTTGTTCACTGATGATCCAATTTAATCCACATTCCATCGAAAATCCGCATTTTATATTAGGCACGGTCATTCCCAATAAAAAATTTTACTCAATGTTTTTCACTCACAAATTTTGTTGGCCGTATTAAAAATTTCTTAATAGGTCCCTATGTATTTCAGCAGCACTTAAATAGTGCTGTTTATTTTGACTTTCTACGAAATCTTTTGCCTGGTTTTCTGCTAGAGCATCATGTAAATTTACGAGGAATGTATTTCTAGCATGAGGGTGCTTCAGCACATGTTGATATGGATGTAAGGGAATATCTAGTCAATTAATTTCCAAATCATTGGATCGGGAGAGGTATGTCGCTTTCTTGACTGTCAAGATCCCCTGATTTAAACCCTTATATTTTATAGGGTTTATTTAGAAGAAAAGGTTTATAGTGTTCCAATATAAAACAGACAGCAATTAATTGACCGACGTAAGTACCTAATGCGCTAAAGTTAGCCTTAAAATTAACAAGCTTAGTTCCTGTAAAATTAATATTCACATCCTTGCTGCATCGAAAGGCTATTAGGCCTGTGCCTTCTAGCTGTTCTATAGAAATATCTACCAAGTTTCCAGCTCTACAATGAAAGTGCCCCATTATAGCCACGGACAATTAAAATACATGCGACATTACCCCTCGAGGAACAGCTCAAACAATTCTTGCATATATTTCAAGAGACTATCTGCTATACGGTCTCTACCGAGTTCCGTACTTTATCTCCAGAATCCTTGAAGAGCGAAAGATCTTCCTCACCAGCTCGCTTTCCTTCTGTTAAATTGGAGTTGACAATAGTAGGAATATTTTTAACATACTTTATGGTGAAATTTTTGCCGTAAGCCCTTCTGCTCTCCAATTCTCCCTTTAGCTTTTTTAAGTGAGTCGACGATTGTCTTGGTTTAGGGTCGGATCCTATATGTTGATTCCTTAAAAAACGTATTTTATTTAACCTCGATTAACTCTTTATAATCTTTAATGCTATACCAGATGACATCAAAATTAATTTTAATAGTCTGGGGTTTTTGTCCCAAAGGGGCACAGATTTCAGGCGTTTGGGTCCAGATCCAAACGTGAAATAGATATTGGAGTAACTTTGTGACTTGCCAAAATTGTATTTAGGATTTTTTCTTACTCGCAATCACAACTGGATTCGGTAAGACCAGCAAATATTATGTTTTGTTTGCTTCTTGTTCGTTCCAGCATTTTTGATATCCAGCTCGAATTCATTAGTGTGACTCGCATTTAAACAGTCAAGTTTATTTTGCATATTCTGGTGATTCGCCTCAAGTGCAGCTATTGTCTTTTCGCATTGGTTAATAACTTCGGCATTGCAGTTAAGAAGTTTAGTTAATATTGCAAGTTGTTGGTTGGTGCTATTTACTGAAACTGATAGGTTGCTCAACTGAGTCAGGATAGCCTGGAATCTGATATCATTTAGGTACTAGCCATAATTATACATAATCTACACTTCCACAAAACACAAATATACAGGGTGTGCCAACAAGGTGTACGGCTAAGATAGCGCCGTAACTATACGAGGTAGAGCAAAAAGTTCTACAGCAAAGTTGTAGGGTTGACAAAAACCTACGAACTAAAAATATTTTTATGTATACTGGGTGTGTCACAAAAAAGTTACTATAAAATATGATTTTTTTTTAAATGGTACGCCCTGTATATTATGGTACTAAAATGTGAGGCAAAAAGAGTACTTTACTTTGGTATAACGTTTTTAAAATTTCCGTGCGGCGTTGCAACGTAATTAATTTTTTTATGTTATTTTTTGCCTTTTAGAGGGTTCGTTTAAAAAATCATAATTAACTTAAAATTAATTTTGCGTCTATGAAACTTGTACCACAGTTAGTCTAGGGTACTTCCTTTAGGCTGACTATGATAATTTGTAATTTTTTAATACAGGGTGTTTTTAAAGAACTTTCAAACTTGCTCAAATTAAATACACAATATCTCAAATTTTTCAAATGGAACACCCTGTATATTTTTATCTAATTAAGTTTATCCCTCAAATACCTTCATTTTTTGTTTTATATATCCTATAGCTAAACCAAGTACTTTTTGAGATATTTTAACTTTTCTGTAAAATACTATGCATAAAACGGGTATTCTTTAAGTTTTGATCAAGATTGCTTAGAAAAAATTATTGAAGAATTAGAGTTATTACTTTTGCTACAATTATTATTATTATTACATACTTGAAAAATTAACCAACACAATTATTCACCTAAACTGCTAAAAAAACAGCAAAATTAAATTACATACTAGGTAGGTACTTACGTATTTTTGCATAAATGTACATCGTTACACTAATTTCAATTTTTAAAGATCAATTACAATTATTATAAATTGTGTTCAATATGACCTCCTAAATTTTGTACGCAAGCGTTTACCCTTTTTGAGAATGAGTCATTAACCTTTACCAACATAATTGGCGTGACTGTTTGAAAAATCTCCCGAATTTTATTTTTCATATTTTCACTTGTAGTAGGAGTTGTTTGATAGACTTTTCCTTCACATATCCCCACAAGAAAAAATTCAGTTTGGTCAAATCTGGGGACCTTGCGGGCCAAGGGACCGGCCCACCTCTCCCTATCCACCGGCCATCAAAATGCTCATTTAAAAAATTTCTAACAGCATGGCTATAATGAGCTGGAGCGCCGTCATGCTGAAACCAAATCCTATCTCGAACATGGTCAGGCAACGTTTGTAGAAGGACATTAAAATCGTTTTGTAAAAAGTTTAAATACATTTCACCTGTAAGATGTCCAATAAAAAAGTGCAGTCCAATAACGTAATGTCCTATTATTCCTGCCCAAACATTAAGCGACCATCTATGTTGATGATGAATTTCTCGGGTGAAGAATGGATTGCTGGTGTCGTAATAGTGAAAATTATGTTTATTAACACTGCCATTATTGTGGAATGTAGCTTCATCCGAAAAAAGCACAAAATTTAAAAATTCAGGCTGACGAATCTTATTTTGCGCCCACTGACAGAAAGCCATTCTTGTTTCATAATCCTGCGGAAATAATTCCTGCAACAATTGAATATGGTAAGGATGGAATTTTTCGCTTCGAAGCATGCGAGATATTGATGTTGCACTAAAGGGTAATTATTTAGCAAGCTGCCTAACGCTTTTATTAGGATCTTCAACGACACTTACAGCTACTGTCATACTGCTTTTCTCATTTGTAACTGGCTTCACCCGTTCATGTTTTTCATAAATTACACTTCCTGTTCTCTCAAATCTTTCTTTTAGTTTTTGAAACACTTGTGCTTGGGGATGTCTCCTTTCAGGATAAAGTTGCGTATAAATTCTAGATGCCAAAAGGCTATTTCTTTCAGCAGCTCCAAGGGCATATATCATATCAACAAATTCCTCACGTGGAAAATTCATATTGATTACAAAATGAACAATAAAAATTAAAAATCGATTAACTAATTCACTGATAATTTCTAAAATGGTTTTTGAAGAAAAAACATTGATCTTGTCTACTGCTGTCATAAAACTAATAATCTGACAATTATTATTTGACATTTAAACCAATGTTTTTAAGCAATCTTGATCAAAACTTAAAGAATACCCGTCTTATGCATAGTATTTTACAGAAAAGTTAAAATATCTCAAAAAGTACTTGGTTTAGCTATAGGACATATTAAATAAAAAATGAAGGTATTTGAGGGATAAACTTAATTAGATAAAAATATACAGGGTGTTCCATTTGAAAAATTTGAGATATTGCGTATTTAATTTCAGCAAGTTTGAAAGTTCTTTAAAAACACCCTGTATTAAAAAATTACAAATTATCATAGTCAGCCTAGAGGAGGTACCGTAGACTAACTGTGGTATAAGTTTCATAGGCGCAAAATAAATTTTAAGTTAATTATGATTTTTTAAACGAACCCTCTAAAAGGCAAAAAATAACATAAAAAAATTAATTACGTTGCAACGCCGCACGGAAATTTTAAAAACGTTATACCAAAGTAAAGTACTCTTTTTGCCTCACATTTTAGTACCATAATATACAGGGCGTACCATTTAAAAAAAATCATATTTTATAGTAACTTTTTTGTGACACACCCAGTATACATAAAAATATTTTTAGTTCGTAGGTTTTTGTCAACCCTACAACTTTGCTGTAGAACTTTTTGCTCTACCTCGTATAGTTAAGGCACTATCTTAGCCGTACACCTTGTTGGCACACCCCGTATAGAGAAGTGGTGGTTGCATACAAACTGCTCGAAATTCTTGTGACAAATCTGCTAGCGTCCTTTCGCTTGGCAACGGACAGTATTGTAACTAACTTGACAGTTTGACGCACCTAATTGGACCAATCAAAATGGTAGAAAGGCATAACCAAATTAAGGCGGGAAAATTCAAATTCTATTTAATAAGAAATCTCATAATTTTATTATTTAATCGTAATATTCAAAGCAAACATCTAATCAAAAAGGTTACTTTTTAATTAGTGTGTACAACATATCACCAATTTCAAAATGAAAATAAAACAATGTTTTTCTTTAATAAATTTATAATTTAATTATTATTTAATTTTAATTATTATTATTAAATTTTCCTTTTATTATTTAAAATCCTCCTATTATTATTTAATTTTCCTGAAAAATAATTAATTAAAAGTAAATACTTAATATAAAATAACAGAGAAGTATTTTGTTAGCACTAAACTGTGTCAATCCAAACAGATTAGAAAATATTGTGAATATTTTTGTGGTATTTTCTTATCATTTGGTTTATAATATCCCTATTTTACTAACACAAACAGATTCTATACAGGATAATAATATATTAGTAATAAATATTTTTTATTTGCAAAAATACAATACATAAAATATTTATAAGTGAAAAACTATATTACAGCAATTAAAACGCCGACAAATTCAAATTTCTGCAGTGCAGATTCTAGTGTTCAACATTGTGACACAAAAAAAGGCATATTCTACTCGTATAAAGTATATAGTATAGCTAGCAGGTAATTAAGGTATCATTTTCGAATAATACTTAATACGATAAAAGTACTAACATCCTTGTACTAAATCTACACAAATTAAAAGAATACATAATCTATATCACTAAAAATAATTTAAAAATAAAATACATACATATATTCAGGGAACAGACAGTCGAAAAGACGCTTCTAAAACATCGACCTGTGCACTCGAAGATATACTTTTGAAAAAATATGTACTATGTGGGGAATGAGTTTACGGATGCAAATCTGGAGGGGTCCATTAAATTAGCAATTGCAAAAAAGAATAAAAAAATATTTTTCGATTATTTTGATTTATCGTAAAAAAACAATTTTTAGTGTTTAACTCGCGATTGTGACGCCGTTTTTCAATATTTTTTCAAAATTCTTGCAGCATTCGAAAGCCTAATCATTCTAGATTTCAACGCAATCAAAAAAAAAATTGAATTTATACAGAATTTTTCAGATTATTTAAAAGGAGGCGCGGTACCAAACCTGAGGAGAACATTTCAGCATCGAGCAAATTTTTGAACGCTTGAAGATAGATATATGATTAATCGACGAAAAATATGCCAAATGGAATGGAAAAGTTTTTGGTGAAAAAAAATTATCTACTGGTAACGGTTTGCGTTTGCGAAATACGATTTTTTTTGTCAAGCGCTGAAACATCTACTTCGCTGCTCGCCAGATTCTGGTGCGATGGTGCGACGCGACTCGGCGGCGTATATCGTCTCTGATATTAAACATACAGACAGAGCTATAATGTAGAATGTTGTGAATATTTTGGCCTTTACCGGCAAGAAAAACTTTTAGTTGATAGTTACTAATTTTGATCTAAACATCGGGAAATACAAACAACAGGGATTAAATTGGGTGAATAGAGAAACAAATATATTTATTTAAACTAATAATTTATATCGACACTATTCATTTGTATATTATAATAAAAACAACTATAGGATAATGATAACACAAAAATAAAAAATAAATTTACTTCGGAGTAGTTACGTTATAAACTATATAAGGCCAAAAAAATATATCAATATATTTGGGTAACTAAACTAACTTAATTTAAATTTAAAGAACACCCACCCTCGCAATAACAACCTATTATACATACAATCTAGCCCTGCTTTTAAACAACTACAATTTTTAGTACATTGAAGTTTGCATTTGCAGTACACATTTTCGAATTTTGCATCGGGACGAATACTTATTGTGGTCAATTTTGGAATGAGTAAATTATTTTCTTTTAAATCCCAACCAAAATCAACGGGGTTGGGAATATCTGGGTTTATTAAAATAGCGCTCTTCCAGACAATCAATTGATACGCAGCTCTTAATATATGCTGATGAAATGCATCCTCGGTAGGTGACAAATTCCTTATATCTGATTTACAGGTATGAAATAAATGAGCGCGTAATTTAAGTAATTTATTTAAATCACCTGTAAATAATGGCCTAGCATACAAAATTTTAAAAAAATGTCTAGCCGCGTTTTCGAAATTATTTAAATTTTGGCCAGCATTTTCAGGATTAATAAAAAGTGCTTTTAATTCCGAGTCGTGTTCGTAACACAAACATTTTTTTAAAGCGTTGGTTTTGCCTTTTTTAAATATAAAGCTGACTGTATCACAACCAGTTAAAATGTTAAATACTCAAAAGTAAACTACCCAAATTCATTTGAGCATTTAAAGAATTATCTATGGATAAGTCTTCGACAATGTGTTTCTTCATTTTGATAATGATCGAATTTGCTAAAAAAACTACAGATGATAGCCCTCATCTTTCTAGAACCACAATACTTTCTCCATATTTAATTTTCAAGATTGCTATAATATCTAACGAACGGGGATATTTTGGAGAATAAGACATATTATGGAGTAATGCGTTTTCAAGAATTTTTTTCCTAATCCAACTGATGGCAACGCCTTTTTGTTCAACCATTAATATATTTTTAACGTCATTAAAAGGGTAGAAACTTGTGACGTTTGGCGATTTTGTCAATGTCGCCTCTTTTTTATTTAAATATCTAGTCATACAGAGTTGGCGATATTGGAAGTCTTTTGCTATCATATCCACATACGAATCACCAAAACCTTCAATTTTTGTTAGCATGTTTATGTCATTTAAGTCCTTGGCTTTCTTTCAAATTTCGTTTTGTCGCGAAAATGAAGAAATGTTTATCAATTTTCTACTACCTTTAATATCCCGCATTTTTTGACAGACAAAGCATAAATCTTGCTGTAACAGTTTTTCTCGAGATAGTTTCTCTATCTTACTTTTTTATTAACCTTTGTAACATTTTCTTCCGATTTATAATATTGCATATTAGATTTTCGTCGACACTGAGCATGGTATATAGGATTTTTGGCCATAAATTCATCCTCATTCGTCAATTCCATTTTTAATAAATTTGAGATATCATCAAATTTCAACGTGGCTGAATTAAATAATGCAGGATAGCCTTGTCTAGTCAGTTTCTGAACAGTTTCGTGGGAAGTTTCTTGGCATATTATGCACAGGTTGTAATTGAGAGATTCTAGAATATAAAATGTTACAGGAATGTTACAAAAATATAGAGGTAATATAATAATTTAATCATACCATTTCCAATACTATGTGAACGCTTCATTGCTTATTTTGGGTTAACAAAGGAAATTAACTATTGTACTTATTTTATTGCCTACAGCTGGTAAACTTACTATCTGGAAGCGTGTCTATTCACACCCAAGGGCCAAGAGTCTCGATAATACTGCACATAACATAACACCTTCGACGAACGAAGCGTGACTAAAATACAAAAAAGGTTGCGGCCGCGAGGATGATCTAATACGTCGCGTTATACCGTGGCGGGCCGCGGAGTTAATGTTTCAGCACTTGACAAAAAAACTCGTATTTCGCAAACCATTACCAGTAGATAATTTTTTTTTCACCAAAAACTTTTCCATTCCATTTGGCACATTTTTCGTCGATTAATCATATATCTATCTTCAACCATTCAAAAATTTGCTCGATGTTGAAATGTTCTCCTCAGGTTTGGTACCGCGCCTCCTTTTAAATAATCTGAAAAATTCTGTACAAATACAATATTTTTTTCATTATTGCGTTGAAATCTAGAATGATTAGGCTTTCGAATGCTGCAAGAATTTTGAAAAAATATTGAAAAACGGCGTCACAATCGCGAATTAAACACTAAAAATTGTTTTTTTACGATAAATCAAAATAATCGAAAAATTTTTTTTTTCTTTTTTGCAATTGCTAATTTAATGGAGCCCTCCAGCTTTGCATTTGTGAACTCATTCCCACATAGTACATATTTTTTCAAAAGTATATCTTCGAGTGCACAGTACATGATCGAATTTCGGGGTGCTGATTCTCGACTAATAATATATAACTACACCTAAATTAAATATTCTATACAAATTTATAAAAACCTTCTTTTTAAAAAAAATCTAAATTTTACTGCTGAACGAATTATGTTTGTCTAATATTATATACTTCTTTCTGTTTCCTAAAGAAAACTTAAACCTATTTCAAAAACTAATCCTAATTTCCTAAACTAGACCTTTTAGGTCTTAAACAGAGCATTATCTACAAAAACAATATATCTATCTGCAAATCAAAATAAATTCTTTGAAATTGAAAACAACTTATATGAAACATGAAATCCATATTGTGATATAATGTTAAGGACAATATCACATTGCTGTATTTTTAAAACAGTATTTTGGGATTCGCCTGGATATTGATTGAAATTTTTTTTATTTATGTTCCTCAACTACTTTTAAATAATGGTATAACTTATACAAGATTCATTCAACTCTGTTTAGAACGTCACCTGTGCCAAAGCTAAAATTAATTAAATACGCCAAAATGGGCTATAAATACTTCATTAATAATCCCTTTTGGTATCTCCGAGCGGCGTATACCATCTGGCACAGGGACATTTTTTATCTTAGGTAAATTAATTACCTTTTTAATATCTTGCCCTGTTTTTTTTATATTAGAAGTATATCTTGGTTTATCATTTTTTCGATCATTTTATAATCTGAAATATAGGACTGGGCATTTTTTTTCATTGTCCCCTTTTACATATCCCCATATGCATTTACATATTCTCATACTTATCTAACTTCTCCATTGACATTTCTATTTAACCTAGGTAAAGAGAAGGGAGCTGTTTCAGAAGACAAAAAAAATTAGTAGAGTAATTCCCATGTATAAAAAAGGAGATAAAGCCAAGTAACTACTTACAGGCTCATTTATATAATAACCATTTTAGGGAAAAATTTCGAGAGTCTTCTAAAGGTTAAAGTTAACTTTATCCGCCGTATAGTGAAGAGACTTGAGAAAGAGGGAGGGGGACTGATGGAGAAATCAATAATATCGAAAAATATAAAAAAGGAACATAGATTCTGGATGATACTCTAAAAAGCTTTAAAAGTTCACTCACCGCTTCGGGGTGGATTAAGTGAACAAAATGCTTAAAGGGAATAAAACACTTAAAAAGAAACAAAATCTGTATTCTAAAGGTAACCAAAGTAAGATTAGGTAATGACGTCTATATTCAATGAAGAAAATACCCTTTTTTCGAATTTCTCTTTCTTCGCATGGTTTTATTGTAAATTCCTTCTCAGTCTTAAAAGTCTTTGTACAATATTTAATTTTTCTAATAAAGAATCGATTTCGTCTTTCAGTTGGGAACTTTGCTATAAGTCCCTAACGCTTGGTTGCATGGATGATTCTGTCTCAAGCATGTTAGTGTCATAATTTGATTTAGATGGTTTTGGATCAAACTCAAAAAAAAGTTAAAATTTTCAATAACTTCTTCAAAATCACTAAGCGTAAAATCTTCCTTGGTTTTTTTAGATGACCCTTTTTGTAGAGATTTTTCTATTATTTTAAATAACAAACCTTGGCTTAAGGCTTGACAAATCACGATTCTTGCCAGTTTCAATTTTTTTTTCTCTCGTTTGTCGGCTGATTGAGGGCAGTTTTAAATCTTCTAGGTGACTTAAAATCGTTTCACTCCAAACGCGATCATTGGTTTCAGCATTTTCCTCAATCTGTAGGTTTCGAGGAGTTTTATTTAAAACTTTGCTAGAATTGAGTGCAAAACTTCTGCATGCCTTAAAACCAGCAATGGAATTTTCTTAGGACCTTAAACCAATCCTTTCAATACTTTATTTAAGCAGCCTCGGAAACTCAGCTTAAAATAAGCAATATCGAGGGGTTAAATTAGTAGAATAAAGTTAATTCCATTGTTCTCAGATTCTTGTACAACATTAGTGGTAATGCGGCACATAAATTATTTCCTTTTAAAACCTTAGGTCCAGCAAGTTTTCTGAAATAAGGCATGACAATTGTTTTAGACTAATCTTCGAATAAATCTGAGACAAACCATCCGTTCAAACTTCTGTGTATTTTGCTCCTTTATACGATTTGCCTTGCATACGATATACAGTGGCAGTAAACGATAAAGAAGGGCGCCCACTGAATCGGATCGGCTCGGTCGGTTCGGCACGTTCGGTTCGTTCAGTCGGTACCTAGCGCTCATACAATCGGCAGAACGAAGACACGACGACGTTTAAAAGTGGTTCGACTATTCGAGCATATAGAAGTATTATGATTAAGCTCCCGTTTAAGCGTTTTTAAAAAAAAAAAAGCAGTCTCTCAGATTCTGAAGAGGATGTTATGATTGCAGTAGCCTGTGCCGAAGTAGAAGCGGTAGAAAAGCGTAGAAGATTTTGAGTGCATATTTTTTTGAAAAGAAGAGATTTCGGAGAATATCATCATCTATTTTATGATTTGCTGGAGGACGAAGCAATGTTTTTCAAATATTTTAGACTGAAAATATGTTCAGGGTGATTTTGTATAGTATCATGCCTTCGCCCTCTTAATTTTTTTATATCCCACTATTTAGAAAATAATTTAAAGAGGATGGTTGTATCATTAAGAGAACTGGTTTTTGCGCCATCTCAAAATTATTTTTGCTGAATTGCGCCTCAACGTTGCTTTACTGTCAAATTTTAAAAATTTCTGAACTCTACTTTACGAGATATAGATAGCCAGCATTCATTGTAGGACACCCTGTATAGAGTCAAATAAAATAAATGATAACAACAACGTGCATTTGAAACTATATAATAAGCTGTCTTTTTTGTGTATTTTTGTAAAAATATAAATTATATTTAAAGGAAGAGTTGTACACCACATAATACCAAAACGAGAACTTTCACACTCGCACATTTCGCCGACCAAGTTGGCATCCTCAGATAATTAAAACTGAGTTTTAAAATCTCCTGATGATGCCAACTTAATAAACAGTAAGTAACGAAAACACCGATTTAAGATATAATAAATGACACTTACCAGAACATCCAGTTAATTTGGATACCTCCTCCCAAGCGTTTTCTTTCCTTAAATCATCATGATAATATGTGTTTTGTTTATCATACAATATGAGAATCTAATCTAAAACTGCAAACAGGTCCTTAAACAGGTTATTAAAATGCAAACAGGTTATTAAAATTTCGTTTGACATATTTATCGAATCAACGGTTTTTAAAATTCTTTGAAACAGTTCCTCACTCTATGCAAAAAAAATAGTCGCAAGCTTTCGGTGCAATCGGCAAAAGTTGCCCTCCCCACAATATGAGATCGTTGCCGGAGAAAACCGAACCGACCGAACGTACCGAACCGATTCAGTGCGCGCGGCCTCATTTAAATATAGGTGAAGCAAATCCGGCCGATTGTACCGACCGTGCCGAGACGGTCGATGCCTCCGATGATTCAGTGGGCGAATCATCGGTGCAAAACATTCACCTGTGTGAATGTTTTGCACCTCTTCTTAGATAAAGTTATAACAGTAGATAAAATAATAAAGTAACGACCCGGGATCATCAACAAAGTTTGTCTCATCACAATAATTATTAATATTTTGGACTGTGATATTTGTCAACGTCATCTGCAAGTTTTCAAAAGATTTTTGAACGACATTATAACTTAATGCTCCTCTAACGTGTTTTGTATTTTCGGCTAATTTAAGGTTAAGGTCTTTACTTTTGCCCATGAAAGTTTTGAAATAGTCCATCCCTGACATATAATCTCTAAACCTTAAATCTCTCTAATATCTATACTTTTCAAGGAAAATCGCCAGTCGGCGTAAATTTTGATGGTTTCCTTCAGTAGAAGCTTTTGCGCGTCATTTAGACTGTCGACCATATTTTAAAAAGTGTTTGTCATGAAAAGGTACCCCAAATTTTTCAGAAGCTTGCCTCATAGACATATCACCTTGTAGAACCGCTGCCACTGCTCGACGAACATTTATTCTTAGTCATAATTGCATTTTCCTTGGGACTTGCACTAAAGTGGCCATTTTGAAATTGTTGAAAAAAAAATGCTTAAAATTTAACAAAAAAAGTTTGACCAAATATAAAGCAGTTATTTGTTTATTAATATCTAATAAACACATTAATTACGTCTAAGTAAATAAACATTCACATTGTCTTTAAATAAAATCAATTAAAATTGTTAACCCGCAAAACGTCGTTAGAGTACTGTATTGCGCTGTTCGACTTTTTTACAAAAATACCCGACTTCATTTTTACCATTGTGATTCACTTAACCTCATTTGACGGTACCCTTTCAATGAATTAAGTCTAATTTACATAGAGAAAATACGAAGCCAGGTTATGGTTCGAATTACATTTTTGGAGCATATATCAGGACAAGACTTAGAGACTGGTCCTCTCTAGCGATGTTAGAGTAAATACCAGACAGTGTCACGTGATCAGCATTGATCTGATATTTTTCTTTTGCTTTTTTCCTCTTCTAAAGCTCAGTTCAAAGGTTACTGCAGACCACTTTTTGTTAGGTTTGAAATATTGACTTTTCAGTATGTTTACATTTTTCAATACTTGTTCATTAATCGCAAAGCTAAGTACCCATTACCAATTAATTTAAAGAAAAGAAAACTCTGATTTTGCAGGGATTTATCAAAAGAACCGATAACATGACATATAATATCACTCCACTTAACATCTAATATTTATTACGGAAATTTGTGACTTATACACAAATTTCCGTAATAGTGTTCAGCAGATAAGTGTTCGGCAGATGAACCATCATATTATTTTGGAATATTATTGGGATCATTTGTAAACTTGTCAGCATGAGACCTAGGTTCTAAGAGTCACGATTGATGATTTGTTTATTGTTTTTTCTCAAATCACCTAAAATCTCACCCTTAAACCCACAAGTTTTTATAAATATACAGTAGTAGTAGTAGTAATGGTGGGGGGACAGTCTCCGGCGGGTAGGCCTAAAAGTCCCTTTTCGCCAACCCCTGAAACCCTGTCATCACCGCTGACCACCCTTCCAGTCACTTTAAGCAGGCGACCCGTTCTCCTAATGAAGGAGAGCAGGCCTTTCCAGTTAAGGTCCTCTAGTTCCTCTCGCAGGAACGGATCACCCATTGTTTCTCTCCTGATCCTAGCCCATCCTTCGCATTTTCCTATAAAATGATCCCGTTTCCTCCGCCTTGCCCCAACATACTCGAACCGTCTTCCTCCTTCCTCCAACCCAACCCAACCTAATGAGTCTAGCGCATTCCTGCTCTCTTAAACCAGTTTGGAGCTGGTCCTGGGTGCTTGGAGGGCTTTTAATGTAGCCTGGCTGTCGGAGTAAATTATTATTTCAGTATCCGGGACCTCTTTGACTTCTGCCCTGGTGCTCGAGAATGTCGAACACTTTAAAAAACGGCTTGAAAGACTGTCGAATGTCTTCCAAGTGAGAAAGCTTGTCCTCGATCGGTATCGCTACGATACACTCCAGCTCCTGACAGCCCTGTGTGGGCCATTCTTGAATGATTCTGTGTACCATATTTGCAAATTCTTTCGAGGTCGAGCCTCTTTGTTAGGCCATTCTTCTCTGCTTGCTATGTCAACCTCAAACAAACCTCCTAACCACACAGTGTTCTCTAGCTTTGCATTGAGGAGCAGCAAAATTGGCATTTTCTTGTCTATAAGTTTGGTGATGCATGCCCTGCTACCCCGGGTAGATAAATATCTAAAAAATTACCATTTTTTAAAATACTATTGTCTTTTCTATAGGCTATTCAAATAATCATTTGTCAATTTATTTTAATTGCCTGTCTCAAAGAGAATATTTTTATTATTGATTTAAAAAAGAAATTAATAACTAATAAAGATTTTAAAAAAATCTGCTTCAAAACACAGATATGTTGTAAGAACAGCGGAAATCGTTCAGAATTAGAAGGTAAACTACTCTTTTTACTTGTTCAGTTGAAGAAAAGCCTATCGAGCAAATGGGATATATTGAAAAGGAATGTTTTAAGTCAAGGAATAGTGTTTCAGACAAGGGGGTGGAGTTCCTGAACTGTATGCAAGAGCCATGGCTACAAATCGATGACGTTGACAATTTAATGCATACCAAACAGATGTCGAGTTGGTATTAACAAGAACAACGGCATTCACACAATCTATTACCAAAGACTTTTTTTTCTATTACCTTTTCTTAAAATTTTGTTACTTATATTTTACAAATAAATTTCCAAATTTTTAGTTAATTGTCTTTTATTAACTTCAGCCCCTAGATCTTTTTGATGTGTGTATTTAAAGAATAAAATGCAATTTTGAACTTTTAAAATAGTGTTAAAAGATCGGATTAATTTCCATAAATATGGAAAATATATCGAGCAGAACTTATTTGGGCGAATGTAAAAATTTGATTTTCGTCTCTGATTCCGTTGCTAACTCTCATGATGTAGAAGAAGATAATAGGCGAATAACAAAAAGAAAAAGGAAAAAGATTGTAGCCTGCAAAATTATTTGGCCACACGCCAGAGACTTAAACTTACTTCCGGTCCACATTGCCAGAAACTTTCGGCCGATTATTTGTCATTCATTGACTTCGCCAATTCGGTTTGGTATTGTAGCGAAGTCACGTAGGTCGTTACTGTTAGATTTTAGTTAGAGAATGGACGTCATCCAAAACATATTAACTAGCATTAAATAAAGTATTACAGAAGATTAAATTAGCCATCAGTTATTGGTTTTTCAATGTTGAACCTTTTTTAAGTTAAATGTATAACGTATTAATTAAATTACAAAAATTGTATTGAATATAACTTTATTTACAGGTACGTACCCCAACCGCAACCACAAGAACCCTTCTACAGTTCCTACCAAACGACATATGAAAGGTATAATAAACCTACCTTTACCGCAAGCGATCCATACATGAGACGTGATTTATCCTATCACTATAGATTACCAGTACAATATGGTAGCATAGGACATCAATCATCATACCAAAAAATTAGGTAAGGATTGATACAATATGTAGCAAAATTAGGTACAGGTGACGTCAGTGATGATCTATTTACGTTAACTTGCATGGAATAGTCCGGGCGTTTAGGTACTGTATAATTTACATATTGTATATACAAATACCTATACTTTTGATGGTAACAACTTAAGGTACTTATAAAATCCAATTTGCACAATAAAAATTATCTTTTTATTAAAAAAAATATTTTTTTTGCAATAATTCAATAAATATAATAATCCACTTCTAAAAATGGTAATCCACTAATATGTAGGTGTTCAAAACAAATGAGTTGGTGTTCAGCTTTACAGGTTCATATATACAGATTTTTTCCTTATTTTTTTTATCTATTGACGATAATTAATAAACCACAATTCCATGATAACAAATGGATTACTCTCAATATTCAAAATATGATGCGAGAAAGAGAAATTCTTTATAAATTAGCAGTTTTTCAAAGAGTATAGAATGAAAAGGAAATATTTAGTTAAATCAGAACAGAAAAAAAAATTTGCACAGACGACTGATCAAATTGAAGGCAGGGAGACACAATGTCGCCAAACTCTTTATAACCATTCTGGAGTTCAAAGAGTGGAAGAACTGCACTGGAAAGAGAAGGATATGAACATAGATGGTCAACACCTAATAAATCTGCGCTTTGCGGATGATATAATACTACTGTTAGACAACCTTAAAGATATTAAGTAGATGCTACAGAAACTACAGGAAGTATGCTCTGAGATTGGTTAAAAAATCAACTTTTCAAAGATGAGAGGTCATGTAGACAAACCTGGTCCCTAATGAAAGGTTGTCTTTTAGTGAAAAAAAGGTAGAACTTGTGAATAGCTATGTATACCTGGGTCATGAAATGAGAATAACCAGAGACAATCAAACATGTGAGCGGAAGAGAAGAATTAAACTTTCCTGGGTTGCCTATGGAAGACTGAATGATGTATTTAGAGCAAAAGTACCAATGTCACTAAAATGAAAAGTTTTCAATCAGTGCGTCTTGCCGGTGTTTATTTACGGGGCAGAAACCTTAATTCTAACTACCGCGTCTGCCAGGAGCTGAGAATAATCGAACAAAAAAATGGAGACGCCTATATTTGGGTTTCGTTGCGGGATCAAATCCAAAACAAAGATCTGCCGAGGAGAACTGGTGTTACTGAATGTTATATCATGAATCGCTCGAATAACAGACTAGAGATAGACGTTATGGACAGATGGAAAGTTATGAGCCGTGAAACCGATTTTTGTATGCCTGCATCGAAGAAGAGAAGTGAGCCTCATTGAGAACCTTCGGTTCTTCGTCCGTTGAAAATCTGTGTGACCAATGTGCTTCAGGAAATTGGAGAGATAAAAACCTAAAAGCACTAGGTCAGGAGAATATGGAGGGTGGTTCAAAACTTCCTATCTAAAGAAAAGTTAAAACGTTGATATAAATAAAATCATCCAATGAAGTCTTTACTTGAGGCACCACTTGTGCACACTCGTACTATTCATGACTATCACCACAAACAGTTTTCTTCTCTTTAAAAATCGCAACGAGGTAGAAGATTGCAGAGTATTTTGAAAATAGGAGTTAGTCTACACGGCAATGTTGCCAACATATTAAAAGCATGTGTTATAACCATGAGAGGCCAATTACTTTTTGGTATGCCTTGTACTTTTGCAAAATGGACTCAATGATTTCATTTATACCATTGTACAAGCTCTTTACTACAAGATTATCAGTAAAGACTTAAAGAGTAATATTTTAAAATGTTTATAAAAATTAGGTAAACGTTTCTTAAAATCAACGCTATGAAGGCCAAACTTATGGTAATAGGTTACCAGCCTATCATTAATACCGCAAATTTTTAGAGCAAGTATCACGACTTTTAATCTAGGCGCCATGATCAACGAAAGATAGGACTGCGCTGAAGAATTTAAACTTAGAACGAGTTAAGCAAAAATAATTTTTTTTAGCTTAAAAACTTAAGCTTGACAATCAGCTTGCAGTCTCCCGCTGGCACTTAGACTACTGGTAATATAGTGGTACATATAGTGTAGTATATACAGTGAGGACGCGCAAGTTGGAACAAATTCATTTAAAATTCAGGAGTGTGTTCGAAAAAAAATGCTCGAACAAGTCTATTTATATTTTTTGTCGCGATTTTTTTGAATGATGAATTCATGTATACAGGGTGAACCAAAAATAAGCAACGACCATTAACTTCAATTTTTCAAATTGAAACACTTACTTTTTATTTCATTTTTGAATTCTCCATTTTAAGTATATTTTGTATACCATGTCTTATACCTAATAAAGTCGAAATTATACCCATTTGTAATGACGTCATTTTTGTTTATCTTTATTTAGCATATTCCAAACAGCGGCGACAACAAACTTTTGAAAAAAATTGGTGTCTGATGATTATTCATCTTTTATATACTAGATTATGTGAAATATCTGTCACTGTCAATCAAAAATATTGGTTTGTCAACTTGTTCTTGAAAGTTATTTCGAAAAGTGTTAGATAATACCTAAAAAAAGATATAATAGGTATAATGAACAATCGCAGCTGATGATTTTAAATATATTGGCTTTTTTTCAACTGGAAAAGGAACAAGTCCGAAACGGAATTGCACTTCAAATAGAGAATGTGATAGAGCGAGCCGCAGATGCAACAAAATTGAGCACAACAACGATCGCAAATATAAAGAAGAATGGGATAAAATCAGATCAGGATTACGCAGCCCATATATTTTCCAAGCAAAAGACAGCAAAAACCAAAATTACAACATATTTGAAACATAGAATTCGGGACACAATTTATTCTATGTACGCCAGAAAAGAATATGTAATATTGGCAACAATAAGAGAAAAGTTCAGGGAAGAAATTGAATATTTTGAGTTTTTCATTGACTCCTTAAGAAGATGGATCAATAGTATAGGCTTCAAGTGGAAAAAATCAAATAACAGAAAATATTTGATGGACTTGCCAAATATTGTTCATAAAAGAATCAATTTTTTAAGGGAGTATATCAAAAATAGAAATGTAGGTCCGGAAGGTTTTACTCCAGTTTTCATTGACGAGACGTGGATTTTTAGCAAGGGATCATTTCGTAATAGCTGGCAAGATGACACCAAGCACACGAATTCAAAGAAAAACAGTGAAGGTAAAAATTATCTGGTTATCTTTTTAGATTTTTTTAATAAAAACTATTGCCCTTGTAAGGGCCCTCTAACTTCATAATTTCATCTATTTCATAGTTTCATATAATTTTTCTCTAAGACAATATGAGGGACTTTAACTCCATACACTACTCGTATGTGCATGGAACATTACTTATTAATTATATTAAATTTATGTTCTGGAAGAATGATTTCTAAAATAAGAGAATTGAATTATCTTTTATTTTTAAGGTCATCGTTATATCGTGGTCCACGCCGGAACCAAAGATGCCTTCATCAAGGGTGCAAATGTAATATTCCAGAGTGGATTAAAGACGGGAGATTATCATGACAATATGAACAGGAAAAACTTCGAAAACTGGTTTAAAACTCAGCTGGTTCCAAATCTTCCCCCAAAGTCATTTATAATCATGGACAATGCAAGTTACCATTCTGGTTTATTAAAAGAAATCCCGAGAAAATCTTGTACAAAGCAGAGACTGACCGAATGGTTAAAGAAAAAGAATATTGGTTTCCAGAAAAAGCCATGAAAGATAAAATATGGAGTATTGCACGCAGAAACTGCCCTAGTGAAAAAAAGTACTTTCTTGATGAATATGTTAAACCTTTAGGACACAAAATTTTGCGACTGCCACCATATCATTGCCAGTTTAATGCAATTGAAATGGTATGGTCGGAATGTAAACGAAAATATGATCAATATATTTCCAATTTTAAGGGGTCACCTTCAGAAGTTCTGACTACATGGGAAAGGGTAATAAACGAAATTTCTATAGATCATTGGCAAAAATATGTTTTTCATACAGAAAAGGTAATTGAAAAGGCTTGGGAGGCAATACAAGTTAACAAGTGTGTGATGACTATGACATTCTGCGACTTGTGATTACGACTGACGAAGACGACGATGACGAAGACAATATCTCTGATTTCAGTTCTGACTCTGACAATACTGACGAGATTGATTAGGCTTTTTTTGTTCTAGCAAATTTTATTTTATGATCGTCGTTTAAGTATTCAATCATATCGTTGCAATTTCATTAACTTGGTAATGCAATATGGCGTGTTTTCTTTGAGTTTGTATGTTTTATTTTTTGGAATGGTATTTTTATTTTAATGTGTTAACATATTCCTTTATGCAGCTTTTTTTTCATGAACAAGTAAATTAAGTTGTCAGTATTTAAATTTTTCCCAGTGAGTTAAAATAATTTTATACCATTATTCACAATTTTTGTAAGCTCGGTTTTGTTACGTCTACTGCTCGTGCCGAATTCTACTTTTCAAATATGTTGTAGATTTGGTTTTTGCGGTCTTTTGCTTGGAAAATATATGAGCAGCGTAATCCTGATCTGATTTTATCCCATTCTTCTTTAGATTTGCGATCGTTGTTGTGCTCAATTTTGTTGCATCTGCGGCTCGCTCTATCACATTCTCAATTTGAAGTGCAATTCCGTTTCGGACTTGTTGTTTATGTCCCATTATTTATGATTAATTATAATAATATTTGTTAATTGTTAAGTTTGTTAATAATACAATAAATACTACAAGATTTTTTTAAATTTTTTGGAAATGAAAGTATATACACGAATATAAAAATATAATAATATGCTGCTAAAATAAATCATTTGTTAATTTCTGAACGTATAAAAATACATAGCAGACTATTATTTTCTGAAGGCGATGATAAAGTTTCCAACCTAATATTGATCGCCAAAAATATCTACGCCATACGTTTTTTCTCACCTGGATGACGTAACTACAAATGGGTATGACTTTACTAACATAATTAATAAATTTGCAACTGTTTGGGTCATTTGAGCATATTCAAAAATGTTTTTTCATAGTTTTTAACAGGTATATTTGATTGTTGACACCTTGTCACCATTTAGTCGCATGGAAACATTTTGAAATGTAAATGTCAGTAAGTGTCAAGTCCAGTTGCAAAGTTTAAAAGTATGGCGCATTTAATTGATAAACAAGTAATTAAAATTTTAATGATGGTAGGATATGGCGACAAAACTCGAACACTGGCCGAAGTTTGCGATATGTTTAACAATAAGTACCCGGAGAGACTCATTACATGTCCGGTAGTAAGCAAGATTGAAAAAAAGTTTAGAGATTTTGGTCATGTTAGAGACAAATTTGACCTAGACCGTCTTACGCTTCCAGAAAACAGACAATTAGATATTTTGCTCGATTTACAAGAAAATCCACATAAATCAACTCGACAAGTTGCTGCAGATCAGTCGGTTAGTAAATCATGTGTTCAAATATTTGCATAGGAATAAATGCCATCCATATAAAATTCATTTCATTCAGGAGCTTATTGAAAATGATCACATCCGCAGAATAGAGTTTTGCGAAATAATGATGAATAAATGTAATGCAAACCTACAATTTTTAAGTAAGATTTTTTTTTCCGACGAGGCAAGTTTTTTTTTAAATGGTTCTTTAAATAGGCAAAATTTTCGTTATTGGGCAACAGAGAATCCACACTGGAGTATGGAAAGTCACACCCAATTCCCCAAGAAGTTAAACGTATGGGCAGGAATTGTGGGCACGTCAATTGGAGGTCCCTATTTTATTGAGAGCGCACTTACCTCTGAAAGATATTTAGAGTTGCTTCAAAATCAGATACTACCTAGTTTAATTGCACTTTATCCAAATGGTGAAAACCCATTTATACCGGCAGATTCGATATGGTTCCAACAGGATGGCGCTCCCCCCACACTATTCCTGAACAGTATGATATTACTTTACCAACATTTTCCCAAATAGATGGATTGGAAGGGGAGGTTTTATTGAATAGTCCGGAAGATCACCAGAGTTAACCCCATTGGATTTTTATCTATGGGGTTATCTAAAATCTAAAGTTTGTTTTGATAAACTTTACATTTTGATGATTTTTGATGATTTAGATTGAGAATTTATTTTAAATTTTTTGTTTTGTTTTTTTATAAACTGTTCCAAAAATTCATGGTTATTTATAAAAAAATTTAATCGCAAATTTCCTAATAAATATTGAGGTTAGGTATAAGACATGGTATACAAAATATAAATTTTATAATAATAATAGTTAAAATTTTATACCAAATTAAAAAATAAAATAAAAAATGGGAGTTTTTATTTTAAAAAATTAAGTTGACAGTCATAGCTCATTTTGGTCTACCCTGTATTCATGAAAAAAATCGCGACAAAAAATAAAAATTTACGTGTCCGAGCGTTTTTTTTTCGAACACACCCCTGAATTTTAAATGAATTTGTTCTAACTTGCGCGTCCTCACTATATAGTGTATATATAAAATATTATGTATAAAATATAGTATATAGTATATAGTGTATAGCCCATCTTACTATGCGGTTCAGAAATGTTGTCTCTTAAAGTTAGAACTCTGAACCACATCGAGGCATTTGAAATGTGGAGTCTCTCGCGCATGTTATGGACGGTACATACCACGAATAAAGACATTTTAAGAGATGAAGGCTACAAACAAAGTTTCGTACCTCAACCACATCACTAGAGGAGGTCAATATTCTATTCCTAAACTAATTTTACTAGAAAAAATAAAAGGATGTCGAGGCATAGAAAGAAAACAACACTTCTGGCTAAAAAACATACTAAACGGGTGTAATTGTATGAAGACTTTAGACAATCGCCAACCTTTATAAACAGTTCATTTTTCTTCGTGGGTATATAAAAGAACGAGTCTATAAATGAAAATGCAATTATTAAGAAAAATTTCGCAAGAAGGAATTTCTGATAAGGTACAACAAATACGAAATATCCTGCCAGCATTTGAAAATTGCAATTTTATTAGACGCTGCCGGCTATGGATGTTTCTTTCTAAGAAAAATCATGTTATTCTCATTAAATCAGCATTTATTTTTAAACCATATTTTGGGTTAGAAATAAAAATATTTTTATTGAATTGAAACTGAAATAACAAGATATTTTTCATAAAGTAAAATATTATTTTAATTAGCAAGAAATTTAGTAGTATTTACTTGTTATATAGTTCTTAAAATTATCAAAGGAAATTTTTAAATAAAAGAAATTAAGCTGCATATCATGTTTATAAACATAGTTCAAATGATAAAGATAAGTAATCCTGCTAATTTATTTTTAAAGAAAAAGCCAAAAATGTCCTTGGTTTTTTTTACAATATATTAGAACAATATTTTCATAATTTCAAAACATGAAAATTAAAACTATTTGAAAACGGCGAGGAATTGACGAGTATTTTTTATTAGAAATGACCTCTAAAACAACCTGTATATAAACCTCCTATTTTCTATAAAGGAGAAAATAAGATTTTTACATTAAGGAGACATACTACTCCTTTGAGTTATACTACTTGTAGAAAGTTGAAAATATATCACTCCAATAAAATTCTAAATATTTTCTAAACTATTAGATTTTGGTATAGGACATATATATATATCGATAAATAGCTTTTTTTACTCTTTTTAAAAATGCTATATAAAATACAGGGTATTCTATTTAAAAAAACTGAAATATTGCGAATTGAAAATTTAAAATATATCTCATTACCTGAGACGCCCTGTATAAATTAAAAATACCCGGACACCGTCGATCAATAGGAGGTAGTCTTAAGTCCTGATAAGAATTTTATTGAAAATTTAAATAATTACCAGCATTACTTAACATTGTATGCCGAGGACATAAATATGCTAAAAAAAATACAAAACCTTAATTTCTGTCTAATTTACACATAATTCAGATAGGTAGTTCCTATGAAGGTTACCTTTATTTCTCCCAAGAAATCTAAAAATATATGAGTGTCCTATTTAAAATTCTGGTGTTAAAGTCGGTGCAGCACTTCTTGAACACCCTGTATTAATGAAACTGAAATAATTTAAAAATTTGCTTAAAACGAAAGCACTTCTGTAAGAATTTTTTTTTGCATACCCCGTAGATTCTGCGAAAAGGTTTGGGCCCCTAATAAAAAGGCCACCATGTACATACACGCGTATCTTATCAGCTTACAAAAAATATTTTTATGTTAGCGCGTATCTTATACCTAAATGTAAAGCAGTCTTTAAAAAGGGCTTTACTATCAATCACGGCTGTTCACCATAATAATTCTTAAACCAATAAATTGTCGGTTAAGAAAACTGTATTTGATCTGACCCAAAATGGCAGGAAGTAACAAACTATGATAGACCTCATGGACATCTATAGTTACTACAGTTCTAGACTGATAAAATAATTTTAGCCTACCTCCTTACATAGTGATATAGACAGTGCCAAATATGCAATTACTACTACAAGAAAAAAGTTGGAACATAAAAGTGCCTATACTACTATGACGTTGTTCATACTGTAAAATATATTATTCAGGAATATTAAAGGTCGTCGACAGACTGAGAGAAAGTTAGTTGCAGAAAACAATATAGGCAAGATGGAGAAATGTAGATTAAAAAGTTTTAAGAAAATGTAGTTTCAGTTTTTAGAAAACTTTAGCTACCAAAATGAAAATACTTTAGACGAAGATGTATAGCACAGGTAAAAAGATATTCCATAAGAAATGCTATAATATAATTCAAAATAAGGGACGTCTGGACGTCTTTGAAATTATAACGCTCCAATAAATAAAGATAAATTAATTTAAAATTAGGTAATTTGAAAGCCAACAGATTGTCCAAGATTACCACGTCTAAATTTTAAAATTCCTAATAATTACAATGTTACTATGAAAATAACTGCCACTATTATTCAATTAATCATCCACCGTGGATAGTGGTTATGAGAGCAAGGGACTCACATTATTTTCATATAAACTAATAAATAATTTTGTATGCAGGTACATGATACAAAATTTTCAGTTAAATCACCATTCTTATTTTGACTCATTACCTAAGTCTTTCAATCACCACAAGCTAATTATACAGTCCAATTTTCGAACTTTCATTCGACGACGTCGTTGAGGAATATCTCCAATCGTTCTGAATGGTGAACTACCAATAACTATTCCACAGGCTTATATACTAAAGATATGTGACATCCAGTCATGTGTAAAGTGCATAGATCTTACAGTGTCCTGACAGTAGGGGTCTCCAGATGTTGGGAATATCAATATTAGGCTGGCTGAAGTTTCCTTGGTTTTGCGTCATTTAAGTTGCATCTAGGAATGTGCGTTTCTTCCAATATTGCTTCTTGTACAAAATATTTCTTCTGTCCAATGTATATTGGACCATTGGACCAAGCGTGTTGTACTATTCCTGATCTGGAAACCACTCTTGTTCGGGTCCACTATTCTTTTGTCCTAACTGCCAGTGCTCGGTTTGTCTTGCCTACGTATGATATTTCTACATATATAGGCAAGAAGTCTTTCCTACTGGGTATAAAATCTATCTTTAAATCGAAAATAGGAGTTACGAAGACAAACTTTTAAAAGGTCCATCACTCCCTTCAATGCTTTCTGCAAGTGTTGCATTTTGTCTGAATCTTTACCTGATGATATTAATGGATTCTAAGGGATTCTCCAATGGGTACATTTGTATAAAGATTCTTAGCATCAGAGCTTACTAGCTTATCGGTGGGTCTAACCTTAGTGAACTGAAGGAATTCGATGAAATGAGCCAAGTTTTGTCCAAAGGAGTCTCTTATAGTGGCTGGATAAGGCTCAACATGAATTTGAAGTTCCGATGTCCAAATTAATTCTGATCATTTTTTTGTATAATATTTTATTATATGTAACAAACTTGGGTTATGTTACATAAATAAAAATAATTACATTAAGTAAATTTTGAAGTAAATTAATCACTGTAAAGTCTGTACCTGTAAAGAATGTACATATATTAAACTCAACCAACTAAGAAAATATTTTTTTTAGGTATTCACAAATGGGCACACCCTCGCGTCCAAAATGCTGTCAGTTTGATAGTTCCTTAGCAACAGGATTACGTGCAAATTCAGCCTCTAGTTCGAGTACAAGCTCAGTGGTGAGTTCTAACCATCCAACCCAGTCTATGCAAGATCAGTGCCAAAACTACCAAAATAGTGCAAAAGCTGGACATTATCAGCAGGTAGGTACTTTGTTGTCTAGATATAAGAACCTTGGCACATCATAAACTTTGTTTTGATCTTCACAAATTTGAATTATGGTGCAACAATAGAATGGTCCTAAATGCTAAAAAATGCAAATATATTCAATTTATCAGGAGTTTTAGTCCACCATTTCATCAGTACTATCTAATGAGTTCACTTATTGAGAAGTTATCAGAGATACGTGATCTTGGGTTGCTTTTTAATTGCAGACTAACTTTTTCAAAAAATATTGAAAACCTGTGTAATAAGGCTTACAAAATGTTGGGTTTTTTTTAAGAGGCACACTCATGATTTCGACAGTATCGATTCCATCAAACTTCTGTATTTTTCATTGGTTCACAGTCAACTTGAGTCGTATATGGTCATGTTTCATGTATATGGTCACCTTATTATGCTAAATATATAATGTGTCTAGAAAAAGTTCAACGTAAATTCATAAGATACATTGCTTACAAGCTTAATATTCCTTGTATTGATATTAATTACAATGAAATGTATAGATTGCTGAACATTGAAAAGTTAGAGACTTGACGTAAAAACTGATATAGATTTGTTTCTTTGTTCTCTGAGTGAACTTTAACGAATTTTAAAATCTGCTTAAGTGCAATATAATTTTATATCTTGACTTTGCTTAAAGTGTGTCTTATTTTCTATTGTGGTTACTCTGTTTTAAACCTTTTTTGTCCTTTTATTTTATTTTATTGATGTTACCTGTTATCTGTTATTTATGCTAGATATTTAATGATAGTAATATATACTGAACTGAACCAACTTAAAAGATAACCTCTTTTTTGCACTTCTGTCTCCGTAAGGAGGTTTATATACCTTCTATCCGTTTACTTATATTTATTTATATTCCACGCTTTTGTACAGTTGTCTCCACTCCACAATATAGATATTCTATTTTCACGCTTTTATCGATTTTATGCAAGAAGGCGCTGTTATAGTCCCAGCGCTTTTTTCTTTTTTAATGTCGCACAATTGTCCTCGTTTTATATGGAACAATTTTTTAGTTTTCCTTCTAAAAAAATCTAACTTTTAAAGAAAATTCAATAAAGGTATAACCCCATACCTTCATACTATTGTTTGAAGTTTCAAGCGAGATTTTAAATAATTCGTGTAAGTTGTATTACTTATTTATGTTATAGATAGTTTCTAAGATAGAGTCTCTATGAGATGAAAAAAAGAGTAATTTTTCTTTGTTAGAACAATGTATCATCAAAGACTATAAAATCATCTCATCACTCAGATTCATATTTCTCTGCGCGTGGTACTCTTCGGCACCCTCAATACAGGTTTGGTTCAACAAAACATCCTCTTCTAGCAAATGCATCCACTTTAATATTTCCTCATCTGGTACACCGCTGCGTCCAGGTATCCACATAAGTTTTGCATTGTTACTATCTTCCAGCTTTTTAGTTCGAGTAAGCAGGTCCATACTAGTTTCGACATAACACTCGGGTTCGCAAGTGCCTTTAAGGCTACCTGGCCATCTACTAATAGATTTTATTAGGAGTTTTTTGTTTTTATAGACTCTTCTATTATATTTTCTTTGATATTCGAGTACTGCAAAGATTTCTACCTGAAAGAGCGATGCAAGATTTCCTAATGGATAAAATAGCTCTTATTTTGATTTCTCTCGAAAAATTTCAGTTCCCACGACTTCGTCGGCTCTTGCTTGAACTCTATACTAGATTAGACCTCCACAAATCTTAAGGACGCTGTCGTTTCATTCTCCTCTACCTGAATATGAAAGTTATATCTGAGAATCATATTATCTATATATCATTTCTAATGCTTTATCCTCACAGATTGTACGGATACTTTAATGACCTATTAAATGGAGTTGACTCTTGTATATATGCCCGTCTGGTTTTGCCTTGAACCACAAAATGAAGTTATATCCAGACAAGTTAGCCTTTGTATTTTGTCCAGCTTTTATATTGTTGTAATTTACAGTATCTTTGACCTTTAAGCCAGACCTGAAATGAGCTGGTTTAATACTACCGTGGTATAGAAAGGCCTACAAAAGATGATACACTACGTAGTATACTGGGTTGTAGACCCATATTTGTCCATGCATATCTATCATATACAGTGACAGCGTCAGCCTCAGCCTCATGATCATTCCGAATCCTTTATTAAGTCGGGTACATCTTTAAACCTATATTCTTTCATTCCAACGCTTTTTTACAGTATCATCTAAATTTGAGCCATTTTTTTGGTAAAGTGAAGAAGAGCTTTGCTTTTGTCATTTGCGCTCCACAATATGCTGCCTGTAAAAACAGGCTGAAAATAAATTTGGTTTCGAATTTATTTAATTAAAATGCTAATTCAGCAGAACTTAGAGTAAGAAATCGATTATGTTCTCCTGAAACTAGGCGTCCTCAGACAGATGTATGTTTTCTCTATAAACTAATTAGCAAGTAAAATTCACCCCATTTACTGTCACAAATACATTTTCACATCCCTCAACGCAATTCCCGGAATTCTTATTTGTTCTGAAGCTGTTTTTATAGAATCAATGTAGCACGGTTTAACGAATATTTTTTTGATATAACCCTACTTTCCTTTAAGATAAGATTTATTTGTCTTTGTATTAATTAGTAAATTTTGATGCTTTAATGTTACAACATTTCTGTTTTATAATAAATTATGAATCTTACTTTAAGCCTCGTTACCATTTGATTAGTGTTAGGTTGCCATTCGTAGTTGCATTTGCGGGCGTTTCGCCGACCATTAAGCACTAGTAATAAAGTGTTTCATTAAAAACTGAAGTTGTCGGTGGGAGTTTCCTATTAAGAAAACGCTAATGAACTCTTCACTGGTTCTATTCACATCAAACATTTTACGTTTATTTTTCTATCTACTACTTTGATCACAATCTAGACAATTTTTCGTGCTTTTTGTAGGAAAAAGGAACACAGTGTCCCATACCAACACTTTCAAATAGTTCTCGTTCAACGATGGTGCCTTGCAGGCATGTTGGGTGCGAGGAGGCTGTGGAATATGTTGGAGTTAGTGGTGGAAGACGAATTTGTGCAACACCACCTCCAAGATCTCAAGAACGCTGCGAAGGTTGTATTCAAGCGGCGGCACAGGCAGCTGCGGTTGCTGCACAACTAAGCGCCGCGCAACAATTATCGAAAAGCGTTGTACGACAAGTTCAAAATGTTCAGATGTGGTAAGTTTTTTTGTTGCGATCTGTTAATTAATACCAGTGTAATAAAAGTAAAAACCTAAACATATATGGGCGTCAACATGTGAAGTTTGTAATGGGATTTTTAGTTTCGAGGGTTCGTAGGTCAGAAACCACTAATGTCGGGAAATCTTACTTTATTCACCTCAGTTACGGGCTTCAGTTTTAACACCTTTTAATAATAAAATGGATAATATAAATTGCTAGCCAAGAAACAGGACAGTTATAACCTAACCTTTTAATAACAAAGGCACTGACCCGGATTAAAACCTTTTAATGGAATCACAGAGTCAAAGGCACCACACTTCTTTATTAAATGATGATAAACGAAGTAATAATCATAAGAATAGTCCGAGCAGAAATGTAGGGTTTAAAAAATCAAATAAAGAAAATATTTAAGGCTCCCGATATTCTAATAATAATAATAAAGTTTATTTTCAAATGCAATATAACAAAAGAAATACAAGTAAATTTAATAAACATTGGTTCGGCAATAAATACATAATGCCCCAAGCCCTAAGGAGCTAGTATGCTGTGCGAGGACTTGCTGGTATTTTTTTTGCCTTAATATAAACCTAAATTGCAAAACAAAACAAACAATCTAAACTATGAATCTATTGCAAGTACAATGCTATTTGCAACGCATAAAAATTACCAATTCAATAAAACATTTTTATAACAGGATTACCAAACTAAAGACCTACTGTATTAAGTTAAATAATAGAATAGAACAAACTATAGCAAAGGTAGGAGCTACAAGTTCACTGATTTCATGAATAGTGTAGGATTTGTTATACAGGGTGTTTGGAAGGTGAGTAGCCAAACGGAAATGGTGAATAGATGAGGTTACTGGCTATTTAAAACGCATAGTATTTTTTTGTTTTTCCTCAAATTTAAGGAGTAATATATTTTTTCTTGTTTTATTAGATTTTCCCCGTTTTTTTACTTTAACCTTTAATATTTTTTTAAATTTTTGGCCAAAATAAGGCACAATTAATTTTATTTTAAAGACTAATATTGTCTCATTCAGATTTAGGTAATAACTGAGAAAAATATTTAAAGAGAAACTAATAGTGGAGTAACAAACTTCCTCAAATCAAAAAAAAATTTACGTCTTCTTTCTAACACTGCTAAATCTGTTGCGCTATCTCTTTCACCGTTCTAAAACAGCTAAAACTATTGTGCCCTTTTGTTTCCATAACCCTTTCCTTTACAGGTCGATTAAAAAAAATCATATTTTTTACTTCAAATCGTTTATTTATAAGTCTTGCTCAAATCGATGGCCATTATTTCTAGTACACTCTAATATTTCTAATAACATCGCTTTCTTATTTCTCTTGTAGCGCACTGTAATGTTAGTTCCCGTCTCATTATTACAAAAGCGTCATTAATTTTTCCTATGAATTGATCACTTGTATTTATAGGTTCGAAATACACAAGCACTTTTGCACGGTCCCAGACGTAAAAATCAAGCAAAAACCGGTAATCTTGCAGGCCATGGGATAGAGCTATCTCTGCCAATCCAAGTATTGGGAAATGCATTGTCTAGGTGCTCCCAGATCGCCAATCTCCAGTGCGCTGGGCACCCATCGTGTTGGAACGTCATTTGTTCTTCATTGCGAAAATTTGGAACCCCGTTCAAGAGTTCGGGCAGATCATTTAATAAAAAATCCAGATAATTATCCCCATTCAAATTATCCGGTAAATAATGTAGAGCAATAAGGGTATTACCAATTAGGCTTGCCCAAACGTTTACTGGGAATTTACTTTGAACGGCTTTCTTCATTTTTGGGTTTTCTGCTTTTGGGGCCCAATAATGCAAATTATGAAAGTTGGTAATTCCCTCCCTTGAAAACTTGGATTCATCTGTCCACAGTATGTTTTTCAAAAAATCGCCGTTATCCAGGTCCATATGTAGCAGGAGGCGGCAAAACTGAATGCGTCTTTGGTAGTCGTTTTCTTCAAGATCTTGCACGGGAGTGTAATAAAAGGGATGCTTTCCGTTGGCATGAAGAACAGACCAGACCTTCCATTTACTTGGAAGTTATTATACATTAGGTTTAGATTTGCAGCTACAGTCCGGATGCTCGTTGTGGGATCTTCGCCAAAAGCTTTCAGAATTCGTTCGTCATCAGCAACATTACGTTGTCTGCGAACTCCAGGTTCACGGCGATTTAGACTGCCAGTTTCTCTTAAGCGTCTAAAGGTCGTTTCAAAAGTATGACGATTGGGTTGGCGTCTATTGGGAAAACGCTTTTGGTAAATTCTTTTTGCTTCTCCTCCATTTTCATCAGATCTACCATATGCCATTAGGATATCGACGTACTCCTCGTTTGTAAAGGCACCAACCATAGTAGGCAACAGTAACAATAAAACAAAGTTAACGAAAATGAACAACAAAAACAATACGCGTAGAGAGGAGTTAAAAATACGAGAAGTAGCGGAGAAAGACAAGTCTCGAATAAATAATACTCGTATTATGGTTAGTGACAGGGAACAGTTTAAGGTAGCGGGGCACAAAGGGAGTGTCGCCGAATGATACAGGAGATTATAGCGTAACAGGCTTAGCTGTGTTAGAAGGAGGCATAAGTTTATACCTGCTCAATTAGGTTGCTTTCAAGAAATTGGTTCACGCGTCCTTGAAGACAAACTTTTTTGTTTTTACCTAATTATTTTTGTTATATCTGGAATATCGTTAGAAAGACTATTTGCTAAAGAAGTTTTTTAACACATTTTAAAATCCCACAACTTTTTTTTTATTATTATTTTTTCCATTATAAAGTTAACATAACATTTTTTTTTCTATTGATTTGAGGAAGTTTGTTACTCCACTATTAGTTTCTCTTTAAATATTTTTCTCAGTTATTACCTAAATCTAAATGAAACAATATTAGTTTTTAAAATAAAATTAATTGTGTAAAATGGCGATTTTGACCAAAAATTAAAAAAAATTGAAGGTTAAAGTAAAAAAACGGGGAAAATCTAATAAAAAAAAAGAAAAAATATATTACTCCTTAAATTTGAGGAAAAACAAAAAAACACTATGCGTTTTAAATAGCCAGTAATCTCACCTATTCACCATTTCCGTTTGGCTACTCACCCTCCAAACACCCTCTATAAAAATGGATATATGCAATATGATAATAATAACACTTTTTGCGAGCATTTTGACTTGTGACCTAAAGTAATGAAGTATGACTGCCAAGAGAACAGTTTTTTATTTGGTCTAAGGGCCGTTATGCAATGGATATTTTTCTTGCTTCCTCAAAAGTGCTTCCATCTTGAGAGTTCAAAGCGGACTGATGCTTAGTAGTTATTCCACCCACCAGTCAGGTCTCGATTATCAAAGAACATCTATCTAGACACATTATGTAGTTTACTTCTTACAAAAGACCAAAAAATACTGAGATCATTATTTATATCACTTACTGATGTAGACATTATAATTAATAGCTTACTTAAGTAGAGCCACCTATTTACCTAGTTTAGTAGTTTTAATTTCCTATCGTTGCATTATTTTGGAAAATATAGAATTTTAAAATATCAAAAATATGTTTAACGAAAAATCCAAAAATCGATTTAATTATACTTCAAAGCATCATTTATTACTTTATTATGCAAAGAAAATACCTTTAAAATAATGAGGCCCATTTTGATGTGCAAACAGTTCTCGGGTTCGTCGTTTGTATTTAGTTGGGTCACCTTTTGCCTTTTGATTAAAGTGTTTGGTAACTGATCCTTTTAAATTAGTATGGAGTGCTCAATTGAAGAAAAAATCGCTTTTTTTCACAAACAAGGAATATGGAAGTCTAATGAAATGGAAGTTTATGGAGTACATTTCTGTGAAAATTGTTCGCAAATTGGTAGCTAAATTTTGCAAGTTCTATGCATAAAAAAAAGAGAGTTTATCAGTTCTGTTCCGAATAAACCTACGGAGCAGTATTGGGTAAATTGCGATGCACAGTACGATCTGTGGAATTACAAAACAATATTGCCTGTTGCTGCGAGGTGACTCGTAATAAGGGCCCAATGAATATAAAAAAATTGCAACTTCCATATATATAAGATTCGTGCAAAAGCTAAATGAGGACGACTTTGATTATTGCTTGCAATCAGTGTAGTTTCTGCTTAAATGGTTTAGTGAATCGTTGTCGTCTCATCGACTCAAGTTGTCTTACTGGACTAAAACCAGTTGGATTTTTTACGAAGCACACACATAAGTGCGCCAGAAGTTGAATGTATGGGCTGGTATCTTTTGGAATTCCATTGAAAGCCCCTTTTTCCTGCCTGAAAATTTAGCAGCTGATATGTACTTGGATTATATTAATCAAATGTTTCCATGACGCTGGATTGGACAAAGAGATGCAATTAAGTGACTTCCTTGATCACCAGACTTAAGTCGCTTAAGTTTGTTGTTTGGGGGTACATAAAAATCAAATTTACAGCAGTCTGCCTGCTTTGAATATGGCTGCATCGTGTGTAGCCGTGCATTGTATTGTGTTTGCATGTCAGTCATACCGTGTACATCGTGCAACATGTGTGAAATCCAATTTACCAGTGCCATTTGATTCAATTGAATCTGTTTAGTGCAGGTTTGCTACGTACTTATCCTATAGACTTGATGGTACTATCGTGCCGAAAAAAAACTGGGACATCAAAACCTCCTAAATCTATTGGTCTATTAGAATAATATATTTTGATGTTGTCAAAGTTAATTTAATTTTGTGACAGTCGGGTCAACAAAATTGTTCTTTCAAAATACCTGCATTATCTCCTCAACAAAAAGCGATATTATACACTCGTCTGATGAATGGAGTTCGTATAAGAAGAATCGCAGAAGAATTGGGCATTAGTAAAAATACCGTTTCCTTACCTAAGGCAAAAATTGCAGAATATGGAGCTATTGTAAGAAGTCCAGGTTCTGGTCGACCAAACATTTCAAACGACATTCAAGATAGAGAGTTAGTTGACTTTCTAAGAAACAATCCGCTTGAAACAGCAATAAAGGCGAGAGAAGACACGCATTTTCCTGGTTCTGCTAATACAGCTCGTAGTAGGCTAAGAAATTCGGAAATTAAAAGTTGCTTTACAACAAATAAAATATTTTATACTGAAGCAAACAAACAGAGTTTGTTTGATGTGGGAAACGGTAATATTTTCGGATGAAAAAACCTTTCAATCATGCAATAATGGCAAAATTTGCGTTTACAGGCCTTCTAATACCAGATATGATGAAAGATATACACATAAGACTAACCAAAGTGGACGTTTTAGTATAAACGTTTGGGCCTGGATTAGTTTTAGAGGACCAGGCGTTTGTCAAATAGTGCAGGAAAGGCTTAATGCTTTAGGATATTGCAATATCCTGAACAATGTTGTGATGCCATCGGTTGGTGTAGTGAGTAGTCTATGTGCAAGATGTTATCTTCCAACATGATAATGCTCCTATATATACAGCCCGTATAGTTCAAAACTATCTAGTCGAAAGACGAATTTAAGTTTTACCGTGGCCCTCAAAAAGCCCTGATATCAACCCAATTAAAAAACGTTTGGGGTAAAATGGCAAAATATATGTATAAAGATAACTTTAGGCCTAGAAATCAGAATGAATTACGCCTAAAGATAGATGAAACATGGGACCAAATAACCGAAGAATATACCAGAAACTTAATTATGCCACGAGGTTTGCAAGCTGTAATTGATAACGACGCCGACGGTGCGCTTACTAAGTATTAATAATTTTTTTTCCATATTTTCAAAAAAGATATTAGTGAGTTTTGGTTTATTTATAAAATGTGTTCCAAATAAAAATAAATATCGAAAAATATAAATGTTTTATATATTATTATTTAAATATGTAATTATTAAGACTCCAAAAATTCATAATGCGTAAATATGCATACAGTACCCAAGGAATGCGACCATAAATATCATAATAGACTAGAAGACAATTCCCTACCTAAATGTCCCAGTTTTTTTTTCGGCACGATGGTACATATCCTTTAAGGAGTTTTGATCCCCGCTAGCTATAACGCTAGGCTGCTTTAATCTTCATCCATTGCGTCTTAGAAGAAATATATTTCTTATTAAGTTTTTATATGGATTAATTATTGGTTTTTGTATCTGTTTTTCTATCTTGTATTTTTTTCTTGGTCTAGGCTTAATACGACAAACCTTCTTCTTATCAAGGCCTCACTCCAGTATGCTATTAAAAGCACATTTATGTGTAAAGTTTCTTTACTAAATATATCGCATTTTGTTCGACAAATTTACGTAATGAATGTGATTGTTAGTGCTATAATCAATATATACTTAAATGTGCGGCTCTTAATTGTCCCCTCCCCTTTCTTGTCTTTTGAATGCGTTTATATCAACATTTGAAACTTGGAAAAACTTTAATTAAATAGAAAGGGGGGTCATGCGATACATCGTTTAAAAGCTCTCACTAAATGCTTTATGGTCCTAAAATATTAAGTCATTACTTCTACCCATAGCAAAATGGCAGCCTTTCAAAATATTATTTTTAGTATTTTTATTTCCATTTAAAATAACTAAACTTTAGGCAACACCGAAATGTAACTATTTCACTACAAAAGATATTGAAAATGTGCATCATTAACTTCAAGATAGTAATCTATTGGAGAACTCGTCACGAACATTTGTGAAGAGGCAACATCAATATTACAATATGCATCAATTATTCTTTGAGGGAGATCGAAGTTTGATTATGGCTGGGTGATGGGTAAATTTTTGTTTCAAGTAGCCCCATCAAAAAAGTCCAGAGGTGTAAGATCGGGCGACCTGGCTGGCCACTCGGTAGGCCCTCGATGACCAATCTCCTAGGTAAGTATTAGGCAAATATTCTCTAACATCTCTGCTAAAGTGAAGCAGTGCCCCATCTTATTAAAAAATTGTTTCCAAATCAAATTCATGAGGTGTGGCTTTAATAATCTCAAGGATCATTCGTTCTACTGCATTTTCTAACATGTTTAAGTAAAGGTCCCTTGTCAAATTTTGGCCTAGAAAGAGAGGCCCAACAATGTAATTTCCGAGTATGCCAGCCCACACATTTATTCTTTCTGGGTATTGTGTGTGTGTATCCCGAAATATGTGGGGATTTACGTCGCTCCAATAATGGATTTTTTTTCTATGAACATTACCAAAAAAAAGTACATTCATCACTGAAATAAATGATATTTACATAAGCAGGCTTGCGTCCTATTCTTTCGGTGATTACTTCGCAGAATTCCATAAGTAGATCAGGATCATCTTCTGTCAATTGATGAGCCATTTGAATTTTATAGGAATGAAATGTATGTTTTTAAGTACCCTTTTCACAGTAACAGAAGATACATCACACGTGTCACTAACTGTGGAAGTAGACTGTTGTGAATCTCTTACCATAGCTGCTATAATATACACCTGTTTTTTGATAGCTGGGACGCCCTGGATTCTTCATACTGGCAACAAATTACACCTGAACAGGTCTAGTAAAGAAAATAAAAATAAATAAAATGATAAAATGCGAAAAATAACATTTTGCTATGGGTAAAAGTAATGACTTAATATTCTAGGACTATAAAGCATTCAGTGGGAGCTCTCAAATGATGTATCGCATGTCCCCCCTTTCTTTTTAATTTAATTTAATTTTTCAAAATGGCGTCCAGCCGCTGTTTTGAAGTTTTGCAAAATGAGCTAGGGACCAAAAAATAGTATTTATGTATGCCAAATTTCAATTTTTTATATAAACGCATTCAAAAGATATGAGGGGGAAGAGGACAATTAAGAGCCATTGTTGTTGGTGTATTTTTCTTTTCGTCTTTTTTTGTCTTGCTTAGGTTTAGTTTAGTTATTAGTTAATGTGTAACTAATTTGTATACAATTTCCTATTATTGGTTGCCTGTTAAAAATAAAGGCCTAAATCACCTGCAGTAATTAATTATATTTAATTATAAAATATTCTCAAATCTATTAAAAATTTTCTCAATATTATATTTAGGCTTCATTATATAACACATAAATAAATATAGAACATGATTTCCTTTAAATGAAATAATATTTTCTTTGCAAAATAGGCCTGTACTTGGATACACCATATGATCGATTTCTTTCTTTAAAAAAATAAATACAGTGGGTAGCTCAATAAAAGAGCACAATAACATCAATATATATACATAAGTCTTAATTATATTATCTACATATAACCAATATAGCTACTTCGTTTCATCAAAAAAACATTTTTACTCACTTTAATATAATGATTTTCCTGTACAATGACTTTCACTATTTACAGAAATACTTATACCGCACTAATTAATATACCTGCTGTGGTTTTCGTAATGTACCTATCAGTAATTTTATCTTCGAGGTGGGTACTCCGCTATGTAGCCAAATTTAGATAAAATTCTCTACTACACGTAAATATACTAAAGAAATCGACCTTCAGTATCCGCGCTTGAATGAATAAGGATATCTCTAATATACCTTTGGCAAATGCTGCATTTTAACGTTTATTTATAGTTTAAGTCGGTTAAAATATAAGCAACTCGTTTACCAGCTGTGGTGTATCATCAGGTACTGCGAGTATCGCAACAACGTAAACAAATAAAGTGTAGGTATTCGGCGTGCTTTTTGAGTTGAGAGTGTTAAAATTATTGATTTTTTTGATGTGTTTGACAAGCGTGCTATAGTGTAGGATTTAACCAAGCCAAAATGAACAGCGAAGAAGAAGATGACGAAGAAGAAGTTGAACTGAGAACATTGTAAGTGTTGTCTCCTTTATCTATGTCAATATCGCAATAGGTTTTATAATGCATAATGAGCTTAAATTACTTAATCAAGCTTATAATCAATTTTAATAAAATTATTATTATTTGTGCAATATGGACATTGACGTTCATACATTTGTTGTCTGATTTCGTTGATAAGATAATTCTATAATTATTAGCCATTTATAATCTATAATATATTATCGTGAAGAATCAGTTCGTTGATTTTTTTTTGTATAGGTATATAGAAGGCGCACAATTTCGCCAATGTAAAAATGTACCACTTTCGCATAAAAATTAAAAACCAAGACACGTAAGCTATATTTGTTATGGGGAAGTTTTATGCTCTTATAACACTCTAGCGGTGCTGAAAGCAACACCTAAAACCTTAAATTGGAGGCAAGGTTAAGAATGTTTTAAAAATTATTAAGTTATCTTTCAAAAAATATGATAAAGTTGTCTTTTTTCCATTAGTTTAAATTGCAATAATTATGCACTTAAGAATACAGTCTATACTTCTCTACAATTTTTTGAAAAAATGCCGAATTGAACTGAAAAAACAGCGCCGGAAAAAATGAAATTAACTCCATACTCACTAGTTAATTACTCCCAAATTTGCTTATAGTAAAAAATAATACAAATATTAGCTAATATATTTAAAATTAGAATTGGAATTATTTTCATCTATCTGCAACAATACTTAATGAAAGATATCCGAAAAAAAATTAAAAATTCAATTCATAAATAGGCCTTATACTAGTAATAAATATAAGTTCAGAAAGGTTGTTGACCGGTCAAAATATGTTTTATTTGTTGTTTATTCAAAAGTAATTGTTATTAACAAAGCTTTTAAAAAAATAAACGGGTACATTTAATAAAACTAATGATAAAACTACAGAAATAATAACTTTACAAGAAATGTAAAAACCTTACAGACATAAAAATATTTTAAGGACATTTACACACACAAAAGACATTTTAAGGTTGTATTTAAATCCCGTCAGTAATTTTTGCTCTTTAATTCGTAATGGGAAATGATTAAATATCTTAAAGCTCTCATAGAAGATAGTTTTTTATAGTTAAAGTAGATGCATAGGTATGGGGAGCGTAAATTACGCTGATGCATCACGCACCGGGTATTTCTACTATAAATTTATGTCGATGTTTGAACAAATTACTAGCAACTTCCATTATGTAGAAACTTGTGATCGTAAGAACCTCTCGTATGAACAAGCGTATATATGATTTCCTGGGTTGGACCCCACATACCTAACAAAGAGCACGTTTTTGTAAGATAAAAATGTATTGAATAAGACAGTTGCTGGTATTTATTCAGAAGTTGATACCATACCTACCACATAGGTAACGCAATTAGGGCAAAGTAGACTGTCTTACCAACTTCTAATCTAAGTTCCTCAGTTTCAGCAAAACAACCCAAAGAAATCTTTTTTGCTAAACTTATAATTTATTGTTCAAATTTAAGATTCTTGTCTATTATGAGGTCAAAAAATTTGGTGGTATCATCTCCAGGCGGCGTTTAAAGCACAATACTTCGGTTTTGTTAGAGTTTAAGAATAAAAGATTTAAGTCGAACTACTCTTTTAAGATCCATAAAATTGGGATTCGCCGGTCTCTAAAATCTGTTAAATAGGACTTAGAGAGCACTTATTAATTTTTCCCCTCCTGCTTTAATAATTTCAATAACAAAGCTATCTTTTCCTGGGGCTCTGTTGTTCATTTCTTGTAAGGCCACTTCAATTTCTGATTATTAAATTTCTAGTATATCTTCTGAGGCTTTATTGCAGATCTTTGAAATGTTTGTTAAGTCATTGTCAATAGTGGACTTTTTGTATAATGCGCTGTAGTAATCTTCCAATATTTGGATTTCTACTAACCTAGAGAACAGGCAGGTCTCAGATCTGGTTATGGTACGAATGATCAGTTACTAGTACTGAAAACGCTCATAAAAAAAATAGTGGAGTACAACGAACCATTAGTTTTAATATTTGTAAAACTACGAAAAAGCGTTCGATTCAGTGGACCAAAACAAAATATTTGCTGCACTAGCTGATTGTATAGTCGACCATAGATATGCTCCTTTAATACATATACAATAGCGCAACAGCAAGTCCATTCCAAAATAACACCTACTTGTAGAACGTGGAGTACGACAAGAGATACTAAGGACATTAAATACAGCGTCAAATGATGTAGGTCTAAAAATAAAGCGTGCAAAAACTCAATATGTGGCAAACTTGGTTTCAAGTAATAACATATGCATACCTAAACGAATCTAAAATCGAGTATGTCACAACATCAAATAAATATTTAGGCCATAAACTGAGAATAAACCGTGATAACCAAACCTGCGCAATGAAAAGATGCATAAATCTAGCATATGTGGCATTCGGCAAGCTATGAAGTATTTATAACCAATATACCGATATATCTGAAAAGAGAGGTTTATGAACAGTGCGAGCTTTCTGTGCTCGCGTATGGTGCTTTAAAACACACTAAAAAGGGTTGTAAAAAAATTGGAGTGACTCAGCGAGCCATGGAGAAGTCGATGTTGGGAATAACACAGGACATATGGTTCCAAACGTAACTATTAGAACTAGAACGGGGATAAATAATGCTGTAGAGAGAATAGTACATATAAAATGGAACTGGGCCGGACATGTGGCGAGAATGCAAGACGGTAGGTCAACTAAACGCATTATAGAGTGGCGTCCTAGTATGCAGGCATTAACAAGTAATAGCACACGTCCAACATGATGGACTGAAAGAATTGCACAAAGTCGGGAACATTGGAAACTACAGGTTGTGTGATAACGATGATGATAGATCTTTGAAGTTCCGAAGATCAGCCGATAAAGGGGAATGCAGGCATCACTACTAGAGCCATACCACAAGATGATGGTATCATCAAAGAATAAAGTGAATTTTCCTTTAATTTTTAGGTTAATTAGATCATTGACATAAACAGTATCGGTCCCAATACCAAGCTCCGTGGAACACCCCAACTTATTGAACCATATTTAGAACGTGAAGACACAAACGCGCTGTCTTTCGATCCTTTAAGTAAGAGATAAACCAAGTCTAGTTTTGCTGCCGGATCTTATGGCTTACACAATCAAAAGCCTTTGATAAATTGGAAAAGACTACTGTGAAAACACCACCACCGATAATCTGGCTAGACTGTTTGAAAATAAAGTTGTAAATGGCATCTTCGGTACATAGTCTTTCATGAAAACCAAATTGTTGCTAATTAATGACGATCTTGCTTTACTTTTATACTTCCGCTTCTCTGCTACATATGGACTGTTACACTACTCTTATAATTAGTAGCTAAATTTAGGAAACCACCTCTGTTGCAAACAAGAAAGGAACTTGTCAACTTATTTTAAATGAAGCAGCAGAAATAGAAGAGTAAGGCACCGTCGTTGTAAATCCAATGTCATGAAAAAGTGAGAAAGTTATTCAAATTAATTAAGTTTTATTCAGATAAAAATGGTAATAAATTTTTTCATTGTATCTTGCCAAATAGTCCTACTTGATTTGAATTAATAATAACTTCTTATTATTATGTTAAGGATGATGATGATTTTAATAGGAAAATTAAATTTGTTTGAAAAATGTCAGATTTAACATATGTTAACCCAAATCTCCTCTTGCGCAAGATTTACTTTTCAGACGGGTGTAGATTTTTTTCTTCAATAGCTTACAAAGAAGAAATTGAGGAAAGATGGGTAGATATTTTCCAAAGAAAGATGCAGGTATTCTTGGAACTAACCAAATTTATATTCATTAACTAACTGAAGACCTTTATTTAATTCTGCTTGAAGCAATAGATTTATTAATAACAGAAAATCAAGTGCATCAACCAGATGCACTTGAGAATATGATTTTGACAAAAGATCTTATTTAGTTTCAACAATATGGAACCTCTCTTTTCTCGTACCTTTTTTACTGTTAGACAGCACCTCTCTGAACATTTACAGTTGATAAATAAGTTGATAATGTCGTTTGACAATATTTTATTTATGAATTGCAATTTTTTTTATGAATTTTGAGCAGTATGTCACAAAAATCGCGAGAATTAAATGTTGATCTTGAAAACCTTATTGTAAAATTATTTTAAGAGAGAAAATCTCTCTCTCGCGAAATTGCCAAACTCGTTAAAAAAACGCAGAAATTTAAAAAATTGGGAAATATCACAAATTTCCTTCAACAATTTATAGTGCGAAAAATATAAGAAGATCCGTCAATAAGTGCGGCAAAGCTTGCATCGGGCCTTGAATTAACTACTGGCGTGAGTGTATACACCCTCAACTATTAGAAATGTTATTAAGAAAGTAGGATTTCATGGTAGAGTAGCAAGAAAAAAGCCTTGGATTAGTAAAATTAACCGACAAAAAAGGTTAAAATTTGCTTAAGAATACGTAAGTCTGTTGACTTCTGGAGAAAAGTTATTTTTTCGAACCAAAGCAAATATAACATTTTTGGTTCTGATAGACGCAAATATGTTGAAACAGCTGTATTTATCTTGCTGGTTGTTTATAAAAATGCAGCTTACTTGGAGGATTTAAAAGCAAAAATAGGAGCAGCATGTTAAGAAATTCAAGAAGTTTTTCAACAGTTGAAGGAAAATTTCGGTGCAGACTATATTACCGTCTACAAAACAATTGACAGCATTTTAAGCATGTATCACAAACGATCTCTCAATAAGTTTTTTAATATTTTTCCAAAACTCCTTTATAATTATCATTCGTGATTTAATTACATTAATTATACGTAGTATTATTTCCGTAAATGGAAGACACAAGAATTGGCTCGTTATAAAATGTTTTTTGCAGAAGATCGATCAATAAGGTATATCGAAAGAATATAAATAATTGGACAAATAAAATTAACTAAATCCTTAAATATCCAGCAAAAATATACAGGCTTAGAACTTATTTGCCTTAGGAAAAATATATTTTTCTATTAAAACACTTATAGCGATGTTTATTGGAACAACTTTTTCTCTTATTATTCCCTAAAAAACAAAAAGAAGCATATAACTCTTTCCAAAATTCTTTATTGACATATTGAAAATAACATGGACAAACAAGGGTTTGCTAATAGTAAAAATTAGGCTTAACTAAATAAATAGTTCGCCAACTTGTGCATGCAACCACACAGCCAAGCAACATGCTCGGCTCGCGACATGCCATTTCACTTTTGCCCTAGAAATTTGACAAGGCCGTTGACGAATATTATTGTTGACAAACATTGACGTTGCATTAGTAAATAGGGGCATATACCAACTAGTAAACAAACCTTACTTGCTGGGGAAGTATGCTATTAGGCGCGTTCCAAAAGTAGTATTTCATTGTTTAAAAAGGTGAACAGAAAATTTTAAATGGTGGATACCGCAGTAGTCTTAGGGCCGGTATTATAAATTTTTTTCGAAAGCTAACTTTAACTTTAACGGCATTTTATACGACGTATCAGATACTTGACAGTCCTCGAAGGTAGTCTCGAGAAGATAATTTTGTTTTTTTACCGCCATCGAGGAATAAAAGCTTTTTCAGTGTTAGTTATTTGTCAAAAACCAGGATTTATTTGTGACATGTGACATTATTCCACGAGTGAACTTTAAGTAATCTGTCAAAATAGTTTTATATTACCGGCCCTTAATCTGCTCAGACAGCAAATTCGCCAAATATCGTAATAAATATTAGCTCCAAGCTTGTACTAGAGAGTATAAATCGTGAAGCAAGCCTATAGGTTTCGGCTTGTCTGGGTGCCTGACAGTCTGATAATGCTGGTAACGAGGAAGCAGACTCCCTTGATAGACTGCGATTTTCCACTCATGGCTATTACATTTTCCAATTCTTATAACAAATATCAAAATAAATCTATAGCAAAAAACTGAAGCAAACTGAGAAGGCCATTAAATGAGTTTTTGTGGCGACTTTCATATAATATTATTAGCACGTTAGTTAATAGCAGTTATATGACACTTTAATCAGTGTCATACAACTATAACACGGATTCTGATAATGTACTTGGACAGTACAGACTCAATTTGGACAGTTTTCTAAAATCAAGCATCATATATATAAAAATTTTGAATTTAAAAAATTTTCCCGTAACTAGATTTTTAAAAGACAATATATACTTATATAGATAACAATTCTTTTTAAGATTCTTTAAACTAAAATTTGTCCCTTTAATCATTTTTAAAGGATATAAAATATAAAGGACGTAATTCAAAGTAGTTTATAATCCTATATCTTTTCAAAGTCAAGATGTCAACGACTTGTTAGTGCGTTGGTGTGAATTAATCGATGCGAGGTGAGTGAACAGAAATATATGCCTTGTGGGTAGCTTCCATATAAATTATTGTCTTTTTTTCGGTATTTTCTCATTCTGTTAATGAATTCCTAAGCAAAATGTAGACTTAATAAATATATATTTTTATACGAAAGTATAAATAAGCTAACATTTTTTAAAATTACATATACACTTCTTTTTTGGCTTTTCTGAACGAGTAACAATCGATGCCCATAACAAATTGCAGACACATATTATTCCACTACGGTAACATCTATGATCTGAATATCATTGTGGTGTGATTCAATCATCACTTTTTGCATACTACTAATAAAATGAAATACAGATATACTTTCTTCAACAAATTCAATAATGTGTTACCGCTCCATTGAAACGAATATATTCTGCGGTTTACCTGTTTATGGCCTTTATACGAAGTTCTGGTTAAAGGATCTCGTTTCCAAAGGCTGCCTAATGTTACATTTCAACAAATCCAAAATATAGCACTTAGCTTGATTGATTTGTTTCATCTTTGCTTGATGGATCCCAGTTTGTGGTGCATTAGGGCTTTAAATCGAAATGTTTTATTGCTACCTTGGGTGTACTACAGGAATTCAATCCCATTTGGGCCCACTATCGTTTGTTCTGCGTATTAGTTACTTAGTTACTTCAGGTTTGCCAAATGCTTGCCTTACAGACTTGATTGCGCCTATAGATATAATGGAATTGGTCGTTGCCAATCATTGGGCCTTTAATCTAAACTCCTAGCAACTAAGAAAATATTGATATATGATGAGCAGTCTTGCTATCCTTGTGTTCCCTTATGTGTTTCAGTATTTTGTGTAAAAAAAAGTTGGTATTTTTTGCAAAAACTATAAGGGACTAATATAAAAAGCATGAATGATAATCCCCGATCTGTAAAATATGTTTCCAAACTTGAGTCAGTTTGGCAGAGATTCGTTTTAGTCTATGTATGTCTATGATTAATAATAACAAAACATTGTTGATAGTATTAAAGGTTCTCGATAAATAAAAAAAAACATTGCCACTCTTTCCCGGTTCACATCTTCGTCTTGATTGGTTCTTGTTCTCTGGGTTGAATTATTGTTTGTATTGTATGTGAAATTGGTTAATCTTAACCTAAAGACTTAATATTAAGACAAATCCGGTCACATACAGTAGCCATTACATCACCGTTCCTTTAAGGCGTCAGTATCAATATTCTCCCATGTCCCGCGGTTTGGCTGATCTTTCGTCCATAGAACATATCAAAAACACATTGTTGTCGGGCTTGATAGTTGTCAAATTTACGATTCAACTTCTGTAACTCGTTGTTTCAAATGTAATAATTTTGGGCACTCTAATAAATTCTGTAAAAATAAAATTGTTTGTCCTCTATGCTCAGGCTCACACGAATTTAAAAATTGCAATGTCTCAGAAGATAATTACAAGTGTAGTAACTGTAGCTTTTTAAAAGATAGATTTAAGTTAGACATAGACACCAAACACGCTTCTTGGAATTACAAAAATTGTTATTCATATAAGCAAATTAATGCAAAGTATAAATCTGAAATATTTGGGTCCACTCTGTAGCAATCATCAGGTTCACACCGCTCTTCCTTCTCGCTTTACGACACTCTCTCGCTTCAACTTAACTCTTATGGCTGCAGTGGCTTTCAGTCGATCGAGACCCGGCAGCAGCAGCGTACTGACGACCTTTGCATCTATTATCAGAATACCAATGGCCTTCGCTCGAAAACAAAATCTTTTTTCAATTCTGTACTAACGTGTACATATGATATTATCGCTATTACAGAGTCTGGGCTGAATGATAGTTTTTTTGATTCAGAACTTTTTCCGAACGAATACACAGTATATCGCTGTGACAGAAACTACGCCGAGATGAGTGAGGATAAGGGGGGTGGTGTTATATTGGCGGTTAGACAAACTTTTTCTGTCGTAAACCTAAAATTGATTCTTCCTAACGATTTGCGTAGCATCATAGAAATCATTGGCCTAAAAATAATTATTAATCACACCAATCTTTTTATTATTTTAACTTACATCCCACCCGGACGTTTTTCAGAGGTTTTTGAAGATGTTTTTGATTACATTTTAACGCTAACATACCTTTACAATTCAAAAATTATGTTTCTAGGAGACTTTAATATTCCAGAGTACATTTTGTATTCGAAAGGAGCTAATCCGTCATTTAGAGTTAACCAACTTAATAATTTGTTAGAATTTTTTGATTGGAAACAAATAAATTTTATTGAAAATATCCAGGGATTTCTTAGTTAAAGAAGAAGATATTCATCCAGCCTTGTTGATTAAGTTTAGATATAACCTTGACAAAAAAATAAATAGCGGTAAAGTTGAAAATATTTTTTATAATTTTAAAAAAGCTGACCTAAGAATTTTATATCAGAGCTTTCTTAACATTAACTGGAATATATTGGAATCTGTGGATGATATCAATTCTGCCGTCGAACTTTTCTATAATAAAATTTATAATTGTCTTGATAACTGTGTCCCTAAAACTGCCAGGCGCAAACGATCTTATCCACCCTGGTTTACCTCTGAAATTATTGAATCAATTAGAAATAAACATAGCTCGTGGAGAAAATATAAGCGTTTTCATCAACAATGTGATTTAACTAAATTTAGAGAGCTGCGATCGAAAATCAAAAAAGATATTGAACTGTCACACAGACAATACTGTGTTAATCTTGAAAATAATTTATTTTCCCAACCAAACAATTTTTGGAAGCTAATTCAAAGCTCACAAAATAACAATTTGTTACCTCAAAATATGACTGACCAACAGGGAATGATTATGTCTGATCCTCAAGCTATTGCAAACGCATTCGCAGATTTCTTTGAAAGTGCATATATTTCTTCCACTGCTACACAACCTGGCAACAATGCTCAAAACATATTTGCAGATACCATCATTATATCCAGATTCACGGAAGATGAAGTATTACGAGCTCTTAAAACGATTAAACCAAAAGCAACTGTTGGACCCGACAAAATTCCTGCTTTCCTTCTCTATGATTGTGCCATAGCTTTTGTTAAACCATTAACTTTACTTTTTAATTTAGCGTTAAAACAAGAAAGCTTTCCTGATCTTTGGAAAATATCTAAAATTATCCCTGTACACAAAAAGAGTGACAAAGATCTTATAGAAAACTATCGCCCTATAACAATTATTAATAACTTTTCTAAATGTTTTGAACGTGTTCTGCATACTGCTTTATATCCATCAATGAAACATCTGATTGACAGTAGACAACACGGTTTTATGAAGGGCAGGTCTACCACAACAAATCTAGTTTCTCTTACTGAATTTATAACTGAATCAATAAATAACAACTCTCAAGTCGACGTCATATATACGGACTTTTGTAAGGCCTTTGACCGACTCGACCATGGCATTCTCGTTAACAACTTCGATCGAATTTATGGATTTTCTTCCGGCCTAACGAATCTTTTTAGATCCTACTTGAGTGACCGCCCCTAGTACGTAGAGTGCTATGGTCGAAGCTCGGCAAAGATTGTTGCCGCCTCTGGAGTCTCACAGGGCTCAATTTTGGGACCGCTTTTTTTCAACTCATTTATTAATAAAATATCTGATGAACTTTCTGTAAATAGTCTATTATACGCGGACGATAATAAAGTTTTTTATAGAATTAACAGCATTTTCGACTGTATTTTACTTCAAAGTGACTTAAACAAACTTAATGCATGGTGTAAAAATAATAACCTGCCTCTAAATGCTGCTAAATGTAATGTTGTTTCTTTCAGTTTAAAGAAAAAAATAATTATTTATGACTATACCATAGACAATGTTACAGTCCCTAGATCAACAGTTTTGAATGACTTAGGTGTAACATTTGATAGCTCTCTTTCTTTTCAGCCACATATTACAGATATTGTCAAACGTAGCTACAGAATGCTAGGTTTTGTAATACGTAACTCTCATAATTTTAATAATATCCTCAGCCTAAAAATCTTATTCTTCTCATATGTCAGATCCATACTTGACTATGCTTCTCAAGTTTGGTCCCCCTATTACCAAAACCATATAAATGAGATTGAGGGTATACAGAGAAAATTTCTAAAATTTCTTTGCTATAAATGCGATGGAGTGTACCCAGAAATCGGTTTTCCACATGCACGGTTACTGGAAAGATTTTTCTTTGATTCTGTAGAAGATAGAAGAAAATCTGCTGATTTGCAGTTTCTATATAAATTAGTGAACAACTTAATCGACTTGCCAGAATTATTACAAGAACTGAACTTTCACATACCTCGCATATCAGCCAGAAACTCACAAACATTTTACCTATCTAGACCAAGGACTAACATTAACAAATATTCTCCACTACGCAGAGCCTGTAACACATATAATTCTGTTCAGGGTCAATGTGACTTATTTAACTGTAGCATAGCAGATATCAAAAAAGTACACTATTCTCAGTAAAACTTTGTTTTTTTTTTCTTTACTTTTCTCATTGTTTTTCTTTTTAAGCATTTCCTTATTGTTATTGATTGTAAATGTATTTTTTTTTCCCATTCAGTAATTGGATGTATTTCTGTTGAATGGCGTAAATAAATAAATAAATAAATAAATATCTTGGATATAATGGATAGCAACTTAAAACAAACAATATAAATGGCATTACGTTACAAAATACTGAGAACAAGTCTGCTTTCCAAATAAGTTTATCTGTTATTTATTTTTCTACCAACATCATATTTTGCAGAATCTACGAAAATATAAGATATGATTGTGTAATTTATTTATCTATTTGGATCGTATATACAGAAAATAATTTAAAAAAACGCTTTCAAAAGAACTTTTCTTTAATATACATTTTTCTTTACATTCGAAATAACGGAGATTATATATCGAAAGGAAAAGGATTTCAGAATGGAAAGAATGGAACAAAGAGAGACAGCCTTTTGAATTTTTAAGTACGGTTCTTTCGCATAATAATTAATTGCAAATCATATAGTTTATTATTTCCATGTGTGGAGTAGTAATACCTATACAGTTTGATGGACTTTTTTGGAAATAAAATTGTAATTTTGTACAAAAAAAATATAATTGCATTTTTCGTAAGGGTAAAAAGTTAAACTACAATAAATACTAATCATTTGGCAGGTGGAAATGGATACTTTTGAGCTTACTGAACTTTTTAACAAACGTTTTGGCCTGAGAGTGTCAAATAAGAACCGAATCAATGTGAGTTCGCGGGATTTTAATAGTTATAAATTTATATAGAGTCTTTTTGTTGAATTATGGTTGACTTTTTTGTTGAATATTGGTTAATGAAAATATTCAGACATCCTCGTACGTCACGGATCCGAAAAATAGTAACTACCTAATACTAAAAATAGTACTAGATAATGATTGTAAATGTCTAAATGAATCAATGTTTGAAATAATTCAAAATGCTCCTAACATTTTTTAAAATTTTTGCTTCGTAGAGGAATAGTCATTTTTGAGAATAGCACTGTCAATCAAAATAATTATTTGACCGACACGAATCCAAGGACCTTTAATAATCTTCATTCACAACATCCTGAAAAATTTACCGACCAACTTTTGAACCATGAAGAAAATCTCCCCATCATACATTACCTGTATGTAGTTTCTAAACGAAACGTTTCGTGGTAGACGGATTGGGAGAAGGGTTGCTATCTAATGGCCGGCGAGATCATCCGGCTTATCTCCCATTAATTTCTTTTTGGGGGAACATCTGAAATCGAAAATGTATATCTCAGCCTGATTCCTTAAATGACGTACGGAACATTATCACTAATGAGGCCATCAAATTACATCCGATATTTTTCACACTTTAAACAGTTGCTGTACTATTATGTCGAAGTGAACGGCAAATATTTGTTAAGCAATTAATAAGATAAAAAGGACTAATCAGATTTAAGAAACGAATCGACATTTTGAAGACGGTATTTTTTTAACTTTAACGTTCAAAGCTCTAAACCTTGCTGGACTGTTTGTAGTTGGCCACCTTATATATTAGCCGAGATATACAACTCTGAATATTTTAAGTGCCAAGTTTTAAACCTATTTGCTAAACTAAAAGCCAATTTTTACATTCTTGAATTGTCAAATCAACGCCTATCGAGTTATCTAATTAACTGCTTGAATAACAGTTAAAGGAAATCGGACCTTCGTGCCGAAATTCATTTACTAAACAAAACGATTATGAAAACTTGTCCAATTGTAACTTTAATTAAGTCTGAAAGGCGATTGAGAATGGCTCAATAAGTCGGCTTTTGTCCGAAACTTCCAATTAAAATCCGCTTCGCTCGACAGAAGGGCAAGTCAAAGGCAGACCACATTTCTAGGGTTTAGTCTAAGCTTTGTCTTTGTCTTATCGCGAAATGCAGACAGGTAGAAGATTTTGTGACCGTTGATTTTAATCTTTCATTTTGCTATAACTATTTCATAATGTGTAAGTTTTAATAATTTCTTATAATTTTAGAATGAGATAGTAAATTTGCTTAGGAGTATCATCATATACTAGACCTTTTCACCCACTCAATATATTTTTTTTTTCGTTAGAACCTTCTTCTCTTAATTTTTTTAAGGAATGGATGTTGATTAATGTTTTAGTTCATGCTAAAACTAAGTTTCAAAGCAAATTTGCAATGTCTTTATCTGGTCTACTTTTAAAGTCATACCGACATAATTTTAACTGATTACTTATACATTTCACCAAATGGTCATTATTATTATTAGATTCACTATTTAGTAAAACTTAATGATTTTGTGTCAGTTGGAAGGTGAAAATCGAGTTCAGCATATCCTAACCCCAACGATTAACCCTTAACTTATGTTAATGACTATAACGTTTAAATATGCAGCTTAATAAGATTTTCTGGTCGACAACACTATAAAATATTCTAATTTCATGGGCCTTTTGTTCTATATGGGGGAATCCAGTGCCTTCACTAAAATGTCACGTTGTGTTCGCAACTTTGGTTCTCTGAATACCTGGCCTAATACGTGGCGCTCTCGCCACAGTATCAAGAATAATTACCAGAAAAAATACTTCAGAGTCTAGGTCCTATTTCCTGAAACCTTGTTAGAGGGAGAGAGAGAAACGAAAGTATTAGGTCAAAGGAGACATCAAAGCTTTAAACTTAATTAATAATTTATTAACTACCCATAGCTTATATACAGGGTGTCCCGTTGAACTTGTAAAACCTGGGGTTAGGTCTTCCTATGGGCTATCAAAGTATGTCAATATGACCTTGGTGAAATGTTTACGCTTTTCGAGTTATAAGCGAATTTTAAAATTTTTGAAAGCTTCTGACTAATTTTTTTCAAAAAATCTAAACTACGCCAATGATAATATCTGTCTAACTTTATAAGTAAACACTTTTTCAAAAATCTTCTTTATTGTGGAAATAATACAGGGAGTTCCCAGGATTATTGCTTTTTCACTTAACTACTATTTGTTTTGCTCTTATACTGTAAGAAAAATAATCAATGTTTTATCGTGACCATCAGCTTAAAAACTTCCTTGTTTCATTCTAATTTCATAATGGTGAAAAAAATCGGACTTAGCGATCAAATTTGCAAATTAGTAGATAACAGAAATATATTACATTTCATTTCCGTCGCCTCATAATTTTGATATTATTATTTGAAACTTTTATTAAAAGCTTGCTTTTGTTTTGTTGCAACGAATTGCTAAGATTGAATAAGATTGAAGAACAAATTGTCCAGTTTGTGATTTTTTTATCACACTGACATTAGGTGATTATAAGAAATATTTATTCAATTTGTTTTGGAATTAGTTTACAATAGCTTATGTTAGGTACACAGCGCGTGAGTATGCAGAAATGCATGTTATCTACGGAGAAAATCATCTAGACTAAGTCTCCTAACTCTCGAGTGTTTCCTGCTGTGCACAGAGCGTATTGCAAAGGAAAAATGCCAGGCGTTCCAGGAGGTCAAGGAAGAGCTCATCAATATAATGATGAGGTAATCTTAGATTAGATGAAGTTCATGAAGATCCATCAATTTCAATAAGAACTATCCAACGACGAATGGGAATTTCAAAAACTACTGTGCATCGTACATTAACCTTCCGGAGCTCGCGCTAAGTATTTTGGAAAGGACGCTCGCATGCGGACTCAGAGTCCGCAGCCTTCAAATATGCATATTTCTAAAAATTATTGGCAATAAAATTTAATTTTTATTTATTTTAAGATTTTATTCATCAAATACATTGATTTTGGCATTTTAACAAAATTTATTGCTATTTAAAAAAAAATTAAAATAAACATTTAACAACACATAGAAACTTTCTAGAAATTAAAAATAAAAATGTGTTTCACTCTGAGCGGCATTCACGACAAATAACAAGTGAATGCTCTAAACAAACACATTTGTGGCATTCAACACAAAAAAAAACGAGAAGGTCTATTTTTTTTCTATCGCAGTATGAGCAACGTCCACGTTGTCCTGCTGGTAGGGGCTCAGGTGTAGGTATTTCCAGTCCGAAAAGTTCTTTTAACTGCGTAGCCTTAGGAATAGTTTGCGTTATTTGACGGTGAATATAGCCCTCCACTAATTGAAATGACAAAGATCGCAAAAACTTTCTTCGTCGTATACTTATTATTATTCATTGAATGAACAACAAAAGAGTTTATTCCCGATACATTGAGTAACGAATAGAACACAACCATGGGCCATCTTCTTGTATTACATTATAAGACGCACATAGCTTGTCCACACAGTCAACATCTCCTTTAGATGAGTTGTAGTCCAATATCATATCTGGTTTTCCAGTAGAAGCATCTATTTTATCGTCAAAATGCATACTTGATAAAAGCAGCACGTTTTTTTTCTTTTTTGGTGTATATGATACTAAAGTACAGTTATGACGAAAGGCGAACATGGACGATAAAAGTGGACGACCCAAAGGATTCGAAAATTCAGGTGGCAATTCCCTTTTGTTTTTTCTAACTGTACCTAATAAAGTTAGCTTGAAATCGGACTGAAGGGAATTGAGTAGCTCCATACTGATAAACCAGTTGTCAACTGTAATATTACGACAGGTTCCTTTTATTGATTGGCACAATCTCTGCACCACTGCAGTGAGAGAATTACTCGCTTGGAATGGATCCTCAGGCTGCTTTCCTACGTAAACCTCCATGTTGCAGGTGTAATAAGTCTTGGCGTCTACCATAGCAAATATTTTTAGCCCATATTTATTGGGTTTGCTAGGTATATACTGCCTAAAGTTGCAACGCCCCCGAAATGCTTCTAGCTTCTCGTCTATTGTTAGCCATTCAAAAGGTGTATAGGCTGAATCAAAGTTACCAACAACTGTATCACTGTCCGGATGGCGGCTAGCTTGTCAGTCTGTTTTCGTTCGTCTCTAGTTGCCAAATCATCAAAACGTAAATGATCTAGCAGAAATCGAAATTGGGACATTGTTAGTCGAAAAAGCCCGACGCCAGTACCATTCTGTGTCCATATTTCCTCAATATTAAGTCGATTAGATTTCAATACCCCAGATAAATAAAGCAATCCAATCAGTCAACACTCGCCATTGCACAACAAGTTTAACAAAAAAAACGCATAAAAATATTTAAATTGAACGCTCACGCGCGGACTCACAGTCCGCAGTGGCTGTAATTTGGCAATAAACGCACACACCAACGCACTGAGAGCTGACGAGCACTGACTGTAGGAGAACCCTTGATAGAAAGAGACTTAATATTACAGCGCTGCGGGTTGTCGATTGTCGAAATTAACGACAAAATAAAATAGCTGCGGAGTTAGTCCGCGCGTGAGCTCCGGAAAGTTAAGAAGATAGCAAATGCTCCCATTTCATGTTCAAAGAGTACAAGCTCTTTTTTCAGCGGATAACAGAAAACGGGTAGTGGAGTACTAAGCAGGTCATCTAGTTTATAAGGTCTGATGATGCTTTATTAGCAAAACATGTAACCTTCACGGCATATATATAAAGGATGTTTTGAGACCGACACTTTTTATTTTTTCTCTGAAAACGGGTAGTACCTTGGTCAAGATATGCTGAGAAGAATGCGTGCGGATCCAGACTTTTTTGAGAGCATTCTTTGGTGTAACGAATCCTCATGTCGACGTTTTGGAATTTTTAACATGTATAATGTACATGAATGGGTAATGGAAAACTCACATACTATTCAGCAGGATAAATTTCAGCACGAGTTTAAAATTAACCTTAGGACGGGAATAGTCAACAACAGGGTAATTGGTCCAGTCGAAATTCCCGATAACTATAACGGAGTAGCTTATTTGGAGCTCCTTCAAGGTCAACTGCCAATTCTGCTAGAAGATGTACCTTTAGAGGTGAGAGAGCGAATATGGTTCCAGAATGACGGTTGTCTTGTTCATTATGTTGCATTGATTCGACAACATTTGGATAATAGGTTCCCTGGAAGATGGATAGGGCGCTTGGGTCCTATTGTTTGGCCACCACGTTCCCCAGATGTGAATTCTTTCTATTTTTTTTATTTGGGTTGGTTAAAACAGTTTATTTATTTAGGATCGGTTAATACAAGACAGGAGCTAAGAGAAATTAAAATCAAGCAGAAACTCTGCGTCGATTAAAAAGACATTTTGTAAAAAGATGCAGAACTTGCATAAGAGCTTGTGGTGAACACTTTGAAAATTTATTATAGGCCTCATCCCCAGGAACAATAAAAATTTAAATATTCGATTATTTTTACAGCTTTAATTTTTTAAACAAAAAATTATTAAAGCTATTATTTTTAGGCATAAGTTTTGTAGCATTTGTTTTCAAGGCATTAAAAAAAGGTCTGATTTTTAATGCAAATGTCGATTTTAGTAATAGTTTTCCGTACTATTAACTATTTCTAAAAAAGTGTTTCGTAGTATATCAAAAAGCATAACTTTTTTATGAAATAAGACATTCGCATATTTTTACCATTGTGAAACTAGAAACAGGGAAGTTTTTAAACTGATGGTCACGATGAAACATTCATTATTTCTCTTACAGTATAAGAGCAAAACAAATAGTAACTAAGTAAAAAAGCAATAATCCTGGTAACTCCCTGTATTATTTCCACAATAAACAAGAAATTTGAAAAAGTGATCACTGGACCTAAGGCATTTGACGCTTGGCCAATATTATGAAGTTATTAAAGTTAGATAGATATTGTCATCGGCGTAGTTTAGATTTTTTATTTAATTTGTCAAAGTCTTCAAAATTTTTAAAATTCGCTTATAACTCGAAAACGTGATTCATGTCTTTCGTTGATAAATACTTCCGCATTTCAATTAGGGCATCTAAAGTGTAGACTTGTACATCTCATTTTTAAACCAGCTCCACAAACAATAGTCCAGTGGTGTGAGGTATGGAGATCTTGAACGCTAACTAATAGGACCACTGTGACTAATCCATAGTCCTGGAAGTTCTTCGCCCAGAACTATGGATTAGCGAAACTACTCGAATGATGGATTATTGCGAATTTACTCGACCTGACTAGCGAAATGTGCGGGAGCTCCATCGTAATAATAATACATTTGCATTGTGATTTTAGAGGAACTTAAAGGTTTAAACTTTCTTTAATAATGCTTTTAAGTCATTCGCAAAAAAAATAAATAGTTCTCCCCTGTGACACGAGTTTCTAAAATGTGTGGGCCAATGAAATTACTATTGACCATACCACCCATACGTTTACTGAAAACTTGTGCTGAAAATTAGATTCGACTGTTGCTTTTGGATTTTCGTCTGACTATACATGAGAGTTGTGAGTATCACGGTTGAATGTTGCTTCATCGGTAAAAACTATGTGCGATACAATAGGATGATTATTATTATTTATCCAATTACAAAATTGCATAGGTCTAACATAATGTACTGGTTATAGGTGCTATACATGGATATAGGCTTTGCTCGTGGAGCGTGTTGATAACTGTTGAGTAGTAATTCTTCATGAGCTAGTCGTTGCATCATCTTCTACCAATTTCAGAATATTTTATACTTCTTCTAAACCTTGTCTAGTGGCTCGTTTACAACAAAACGGACCAAATAATCGGTACCTACTGCATTTATGATATGAAGTGGTGTTCAGTAATGGCATTAGCATTACTTGCAGTAATTGTTTAAATACTTTAATACTTTATTAATCTCACTTCTCTAAATAAGTTTTAAATGACCCTATATCTAAAACTATGTCTGCTCCCTAACACCAAAATTCCTCATTCCCCTCCTAAAAACGAACGATGAACCAGACGTGTGAGGAGTGGACAAGCACTTAAAAGGGAACCATTTTCATGCATTCGAGGTAGTCGAATGTATACTTCACTAGTACTCAAATTAAGTAACTAATCCCGTAAAACCTTGCCGATTACCGAAATAACCGGCCGGTAGCGGGAGTGACGGGCAGCTCAAGTATATAGAAGAAAGGAATCAACAGCCTATGGTATGTTCATTTTCATTATCCTTTTTCTCTCATAAATTTATTGCTCTCACCCCCACAAGTGGTAAACTATTTAAAACATTTTAATTACTCTATAATAATTAAAAATCAAATGAAAATCGCATGAGAACATATGAGTTTGTAAAATTATTTTCACGTTATTTTTTTTAATCATTTTCACTTACCTGGAGTTTGGTGCGTTCGTCCCGATTCACCCTGCATATATACATTGATTCAAAATTGAGTGCAAAGATTTTAAGGGCGTATTTACCGCAGCCAAAAATAAGAAGTTTTTTTTTTAAAAACGTATGTCCTAACTTGTTTCGTTTTCTAGGTACAAAGTGTAAGAGTTTTTTAATAAAAAAAAATTTTTTTTGTTATGAAAATCTACTTTTGTATGTATTTGTTACTTAGGTTAAGTTAAATGTTGAAAAGAAATTAAATAAATCTCAATAATCTATGTGAATTTGATATTTGTTTTAATAGGGCCAGGCACAGATTTTAATTTTTTTCCTGGAAACAAAGCTAGATACGAGTAAGGCTCAAGAGGCAAGAAAGTTACATTATTGACTGCTTAATCTAAAAAAAAATTAAATCGTCAAAAAAGCGGTGACTTACCAACATTTTTCCTATTAGCATCAAGTAGGTAGCCCCCTGAAACGCCACTGGAATTAATAAATTTATTTTATTCCTATCAAAGGAGGGCCTTTATGATGACAAATAAGCCTACCAAATTTTATTTAAATCGGCTGAAAGTATTTTGAATAATTGATAAAAAACTGATTTTATTAAAAAAACTTTTACACTCTGTATCAAGAAAATGAAGCAAGTTAGGACATACGTTTATATGAAAAAAGTTCTTATGCTTGGCTGGTAAATACGCCCTTGAAATCTTTGCACTAAATTTTGAATCACCCTGTATATATTAGCTATAGTATTGATAATAAAAGTTTATGGACAAAAAAATTATTTGAAGATCTAAACAAATGGTGCCGATTTTCCAAAACTTTTCTTTTCCAAATCATGGTGATCAGATTTTTCAAAAATCCTCCTAGTTTTTTTTTGTACCAGATGTTAATTCAATATCGTATATCAAGAAGCATAATTTCACTTTAATTATAATTTTCACTCGAATTATAAATATCCAGAGGCCACGTCTATCTAGAAACATATATTTGTCTGTCCCTTTACAACGTTCCCTACCTACAAATTCTCCCATGGCTGTAATAATTCCAATTCGGTAACATACATCGAGATACGTAGGAGAGATAAATGCAGGAATACGGAAACAATGATATATCTCGCGTATATGTATCCCGAGGGACGATCCGTTACTAATGAATACGGAACATTTGATTGCAATTCGCATAATCCTTTTGTTATCGGGCTTAGGATATTATACAGAACTAGAGCGTTTTCCCTTGCTATTTAATTCTTCAAATAGCCGAACTCTTTAAAAATTAATATTTTAATTTTTAGATTAATATTAAGATGTAAAATATGAATTTTGACTAGGATAATTAATGTAGTGCGCTAACGTCTTAAAAAACACATAATTTGGCATAAAGTAATCAAATTTGAAGAAATACATTCTAGCCTTAACATGAATACAACCTCAAAAATTATGTGTAAGCTTACTGATGGACATTGAGAAAAGACTAAATAATTTACAAAAAACGTCGCAATTAAAGATTAGTAAGACTTTCTTATTCAAATAGTATTGCACTAACTTCAAGAATTAAAAGTTTAATCATTCCAACGTCCGGAAATAATAAAGCATACTTTCCAACGTCTAATCAACGTTAATGGAGGAGCGTCTTGTATTTTCGAGACAAAAACCATTTTTACCACAATCATCTAATAAAACTTTTTAAGAAATGAATTATTAAGTTTGATTCGTTAAGTCTGTATAAGTATAGTATGAGAGATGGTGGCAGATAATAAATAAGGATAGTTTAGAGGACGCTCTCGCTTCTCAACCAACATCATTTTATGGACAAAAAACAATTTTATATTTTTTTACTAATTTAAAATACTTGCTTTTAAGTTTGATAGAAGAGACAGAGTAAGAAGCACATGTATCAGAGAAGAATGCAAAATATAAGATATTGAAAGATGAAAAAGACAACGTAAGAGTGGTACGACCATATAAGACGAATGGACAAGAATAGACTTCTGAAAGTAGTCCTAGAAAATAACCCATGAAACCTTCCCATATAACCGTCCCCCCAAACCTTCCGGAAAGTCACCTAAAAGATAGAGAAGTAGTTGGTAATCTACCTCTCAGGAAAAAATGCAGAGGGAGTTTCAGAATTAACAGATTGACAAATCTTCAAGAAGTAATTATTAATATATTAATTAAGTACGATATATGATGTGCATATAGGACGATAACAGATACGTGCAGCATAACTTGCGTTTATTGAAATAAAATATTAATCCCATGTGATTAGATATTCAGCAATGACAATTATAAACACTATAACTAAAATTAGAAATGATTGTAAACCTCTTGTAGCATCTTTAATAAGAGGATAAAGCCCAAAGTTAAAGGAAAAGAAGGAGAAGTTTAAGAAAATTGCTAAGGTCCCAGTGGTGATATCTAGACAGTAAAAATGAGAGACTCACCAAAACTTATCTTAAGGACCTCAAAATGTATCTCTATAATGTTACTTCAATGTTTTTTTATTTATTTCGTTACGTTCAAAAATTAAAATTCACACACCTCTATGTGGTCTGTTAGCCCAACAAAATTTGGACATTATATTGAGCTTCTCTATGTGAGTTACACTTCTCCCATCACAACTCCCTCTCAGACAGCCAGTGTTTATTAAGACAGAGTATATTGGTATTAAGATTCGCTTCTTTAAGATTTAACACTTTAGAACGTAAATATTGTATATTAAGGTGTACTAAAAAAAATGTGTCTTCTTTTTGTTTGAAAATTGGCGCCTGAACTAAATATTTTGACAACCACGATGGACGGTCAACTTGCGGATTCAAAGCCTAAGCCTTAATATCTAAGTCCAATAAATTTTAAATAATTCATTCTGGTCTTGAGATGTGGCTCTCCTCATACATAAACAAAATCACTAAAGTCAATAGGAGTGTTGGTGAGTCGGGTAACCTTCATAGAATTGTCCTTGTGGATAAATCAGAGAGATCCATGTGCGATTGTTGTTCTTGGCTTGAATCGTAGCTTGATTAGTAGCTATTGCAGCCACAATTCCAAGTCTATGGAGTAGGGTTTCTTTCGTGTTGACAGTAAAAGTAATAACACATATATCAAACATTTAGTTTAAACAACAGTAGAGTTGAGCAATCTGCGCATGCCTCGACAATTCTTATCATTGATTGGCCAAAACTTGAGCAACTATAGTACTTTTTTTGGAAAAATGGAGTATAAATGGGAGCCAATAAGATTTCACAATATCATTCATGCGCATTGGCAAGTTTTACTGCTTATGGGACGTTATATCACTATTCAGATTATATATGAGGCGTAAAGATTCAAACCCCGCTAACTCCAAAATGCAAAATTTTACAGGAATTGAGAAAAACCGTTAGCTAGATTATTTTTTGATATTTGATTGCCAAATATTTTTAATTTAAATTTTCTATATAAAAATATCTAAGTATTGGTAAAAAATCCACCATGGCTCTAAGTTTTAGGCTAAATATTTAGGTTTTTGTTTGGAGTTAGCGGCTTTTGATTGTGAAAAATGGATATAGCGGGTTTTGATTCTGATTCAGGGTCCGAAATACGCAGCAAATAGGTAGAGCTTCTTTAGTTACTTTTTTAACTTACTTCACTATAAAAATAAAAACGTAGTATGTCTTAAATCATGTTTATTTTAATTAACAGAAATTGTAATTCTATAAATTTTAACGGAAACATTTTGAATAAAACACAAATTCTTTTAAAACACATTTTTTAAATAGACAGAGATCCCAGCTCTTCAACTGGTTCGCACTGCAAATCTGGAAGCTCTTCATTAGCATCAGCTTGATCTGGTTGGCGAAGTTCAATATTTACGAAAAAATTAAAATCCTCGTTAAGCCTCCAGTTTTCGCCATAGTGTGATTCTAATAATTTACTTACTGCTATAATTTTATCTTGTTTGACAGGAACGTTCACAGGAAGTTGTTGAGGATTCATTGATTTGATTTGCTTATTTTTCTTCGTAACACTTCTAGGATTGCCTAATTCAGTTCTGTAGTTTACTTCACCTTGAACTTTCGTAATTCGATTTTTGTCAAGAGTTATTTTAAACCGTTTCGAAGGATTAAATTTAAAGTGCCATGCTCCAGGTGGCTTTAGTATATTTTGGGATTCCTTCTTCCAATCCAAAACAGGGACATCGTCACCCATTTTTAATACTGTGGCATATTGTCTTATGTGTTCAATATATTGCTGTGGGGTCGTAATTATCTCTTTTTTTCTTATAGCTTTCTCGATATTTCCAAACACCCTGTCGGGTGGTATAAAACTGTGTCCAACTACAGGAAAAATTATCTCAAGTTTCTTAATATTTGGTGGCGCATAACATTCCAGCCAATTTGAACACATTCCCATCATGGTGGTGTTTTTGTTTTGGCCACCACAACCATCAGCAAAAAGTCTAATGTGCGTTTTACCCTCCAAATTCATGTTTATGAGCCGATGGAAAACAGCACTAGCAATTTCATTAGAGCTTTTCGGCCGAACAGTTTCATTCCAACAATAACAAAACACGTTTTCTGAAGTTAACGTGGTCTTGGAACTACCACAGACAATAGTAAAATTGTAGAAGTTATATTGCTTTGAAAAATATGCCTGTTGGTCTGGAAGTTTTGGAACTGGCAAATTCTTTTGGCAGTCAAATGATAATGTTATCATTTCAGGCTTTTCTTCCTTTAGTAATGCAAAAAAAGCTCGTGCCTTAAGTTTATGCACTGTTTTTTCAGCCATCAGTGTAGCTTTTCTAGGAGGATCATCTCTCGCCAGCTTTATTTTTTCACTCATCTGAATGCATGTGGAACATACATCAGTCCTCGGAGAACCGAAGCCAATGTTATATTTTGTACAAAATTCACGTCTAAAAAATGATTCTTTAACACTGACATTATCAAGTGCTGAATTTGAATACATTTGGTACAGTTTTCTGATGTTTAGTTCTGACGGCAAATATACACGACAAGAACTCTTTGACCTGCAATAATGTGAATCCTGACATTTGAAAGATTCCAAAAAGAACTGAATTGTCTCTCGCCTACATTGATATTTCTTGCTTTTATGATCTCCACCCCGGTTTTCATGTGCCATTTGCCCACTTTCAAAATGTCTTTTTAAAACTCCATAAACTCTATCTTTATTAATATCCAGTATACTCAGAAACGCAGGTTTGCAAACTGGAATTATTTTTCCGCTTCTATTCCTTACAAAAAATTTGTAACTTAATTTTCTCACTTGCCTCGAACTATTCTTTGGGCGCTTCCGCTTTGGCAATTGAACGTTGGTATACTTCACAATATAATTATCTTGATCAATTTTTGCAGGAGTAGCATAAAACTTTGAGTGAAAATCAGATATGTCAAATTTGGTTAGAGTGCTGCATCGGAAGCTCTTCGTTGCATGATTACAGCTTGGGACACCCGGTGGTCTTTTAGGCTTGTATCTAAAAATAAGTTGAAAGTGACATATTATTGAGATTACAACGAACCGGCTTTTCATTTTACTTACAAATTATACAAAATTAAACTTATAATTAAATACATTCTTATTTTAACAAATTTTAATGTGCCCCTAATTGTAGTTATCAAAGTAGCAATTAACAATTTTAAAAAATGTCCTAGTTTAGATTTTCGACAAAAAAACGCTTACTTGCAAAAAGATCCTGACTTGAGTATATAAAAATACACTTAGAAACACATTTTTACCAAAATTACACAATAGGACTTACCTCTCAATCTTTTGCTTCTCTGATTTTCGGTTGGATTTGTTTACTAAACATTTTCGGGCTTTGTTCGGTGTACATTTTTGTACGGGTTTATTATACTCATCCATATTTATATTTAAAACTTATTTATAAAAATCACTAAAAGCAATAACTCAGATCCTGCACGATAGAAATCTAAACATCAACTGATGCAATAATACATAAACATGTGCTCGTATCTAATAGAGCAACGTCATTGGACAAAAGTGGAGTTAGCGGGGTTTGATTCTATACGCCTCATATCAGGGTCTTAGGTTTGGTCTTTGATACTACAAACACAGCCGACTTTACTCAAGCCGCGAAATGATAACATCGGCAACATGGCTTTTCAGATCCGTTTTCATTTCACTTCTCATGGGACTTAATGGGGATCATTTGAATTCCTCTTTTAAATTTGAGATTTTAAGTGAAATTTCGGAAAAGAAAATGAATGTAGTTATCATTAAGAACTTACTAAGTCGTAGTAACATCTCCCAGCCAGTGTGGGTGTGTTATATACTATAAAAACAGTGATAAATGGTTGTAAGTATATAAATACCTTGCTTGTGAAGAGAAACTGGTGAAGCCGGCCGGCTTCTTAAGTGGGTCATTGTGTTATTTATCGTTTTTCAAGCTTATTTTACATATCACTTTTAAGATTTTTGTATTGTGCTCTTATCTGTGTGATTTGCGATTTTTTGTGAATATCTTGTGTTTCACTAAAACTAGAAACTTATGCCTAAGAGCCAAGGTGAATGCTTTAATCATATAAAAAAATGTAGGTTTTGTTTTACTTATAAACATATCTGGAGGAAATCTGGTAAGGAATACCCATAGTATTAGTAAGTCTCTGCTGTGTTCCGTACGTATAGCCTGTACGCAGTCCTCATTGCCTCGAATTGCACAACGAGGTCCAGAGGCGAAAGACTCAGCAGAGTCTCAAGCGCTCTAGTTGGCGCCGTTCGCATGGAACCCGTTATGCTGAGGCTCTCCATGTTATTCTTGCAACTAGAACCAATTAAAATATACATACAATTACATCAAGGAAATTGTCAGAAAAATTTTAAATCAATTTTTAATTGTTGAAGAGAAAATGAGAGGTCACACATTTTATAATATGTATTTATGAATCTTGAAAAGTGAAACTTCTTCATTAAAATCAACAGAATTTGATTTTATTAAAGACTAAAGACTGACAATATAAAAACATAATAGTAATAAATAAAATCAGATTTTTTTACCAGAAACCTGCTTGCCGCAAATCAATTAAAACAGTACTCCCAATATTGAAAGAGAGCTTTTTAGAAAAAAAGTCATGAATTTAAAATAACATCCTTAAAACAAATAGCAAACTCAACCCACGCTTGCATTCATTGAAATGAAAAACAAACTCAAATGGTATGACAATGACAAATGATGTTCTATCTGTCAATGTCAACAATTATCTGTCAGCTCCCTGTCAATTGTGCCAAGCAAGATGGCCGACATACGATTCCGATTTTCACCATACAAACTTCATACATGTGAACGGATCCGAATCTCCCACGTGGTGCGACATTGCCAACTGTTATTTCGCGGCTTGAGTAAAGTCGGCTGTGCTACAAATATGATTGTATTCCAAGTTTTGAAGGCATCATAATATATTTCCCGAGAGTTTTCTCTGATCTTTTTATATATGGCATTGTGAGAAGTCCTGGAGATTATTTCGTGATGTTCCCATTCCTTTTAAACTTCGCCTCTCAGATATTGTCTTTAATAAGATTCTTCAAAAAACCACTCTGTTGTAATATTTTCTAGTTCGCCATTGAGATTAGCATCTATATCGATATAGATATTTCATTTAGTTGAAGCTCTCTGATAGTGTTCCAATGATGTCCACTTTAAAACACGGTTTGGCACATAATTAAAATACTGTTTAATATGAGGAGATTCCTGTAGAACTGTTCTTATGTCTTCATTGACGTGTTTCACGAAAGCATCCAGACAAGGTAGATATAAATCAATCTCCTTCGCTTTTGTAAATTTGGTTATAGAAAACAATTTTACGAATTCTTTAGATATCACTTATCACATTAACATACTTAAGTTTATTAATTATTATACAGTGCTTTCATTTCAAAACAATCCACCCTTAATAACTTTCTTAAAAAAAAAAAAAACACGTTAAATTAGATATACAGGGTATTAGTATAGTATTAGATATACTGCATTGAACTACACTTTGGTAGTTCGAGAGTGGCTTGATGAAAATTTTCGAGAAAAGTGGATTGGCTGATGTGGTACAATCGAATGGCCTGCGCGGTCTCCGGACCTAACCCCACTAGACTTTTTCTTTGGGGCTACTTAAAAAGCAAAGTTTATAAAACCCTACCTGAGAGTAGCAAAGAGCAGCAGATAAATTAGCGGGCAGACCCTTGTCAATGTTCGTAAGGAGTTTGAAAATAGGCTTTTTTATTGTCTTGCTAATGACGGCGCGCATTTTGAACATTTAATAAAATAAATTTGTTAAACTAATTAAATTTATTTTTCTACCCTATCAATTTTCACTTTAATTGCTTCTTGGTCAATCAATTTTATTTTTTTTTACAACCATTGATAGCATAATGAATGCCCTTTAAAATAATGTATCACACCATGGGGTAGCCATTTGACATACCAAAGTTTGGCGTAAATAAAATATTCATTATTTCTAGACGTTTTTGCTAACTATTTGCTTACACATTTACCGATTTCATTTTTTTTGGTACCGTTAAATAGAGAATTTTACGCTGCATACTATGATGTATCACACGATGGGGGTTCCCATTTGACATATTAAAGTGAGGTTAGCTGGAGGTGAGGAAGTGATTGACAGAACTTCAGTAAATGCATAATTAAACATCCCCCTGTATATCTAATTTGCCGTGTTTTTTTTTTTTGTTTTTTTCTTTTAAGAAAGTTATTAAGGGTGGATCGTTTTGAAATGAAAGCACTGTATGAGATTTTCCATTCAATAAGTTAGTAAATAATAATATTTCTATCCTATCTAACGCTTATCAAAAAAGCGTAGTTCTTAAAATTTATAGCTATAGCAAAAATAAATTTTAACATTATTAAGGAAATAGTCTGCTTTTAATTAATGCTTTAAGTTCATTCATTTCGGCTCAGCCAAACCGAATTAAGGGCCAATTAAATCATAAGATCTTTTACCTTCTTTTTTACAAGAAAGATGCTTAACTTTAAAATCATTCCAAAAACGATTTTGTACCTTCGATTTTTTTTTAATAATCAGGATATGCTCTCTAGCGATAAAGGTTCGAACTTCACATTAATTAGTTTTAGCTGCTTCATTCAGAATTATTAACATATTGGTAGAACCGTATTGCCAATTGGGACAGGCTATTTTATGTAGTGGAGCGCGACAGATATAGGGAACTTTGATAAGCTAGTTCGTACTTCATTAACGAAGAAGCGAAAAAGGGAACAGGTGCATAAAAACTAGAAGATGCTCATAATAAGAAAAGTAAAAAACTATTTGCTTACCGTAGAAGAGTAACAGACAGTAGAAGAGTTTCAACTTCTTACCTCTACTCTAATGGCTAATCCCCTGTAATGGCTAATAGATGTAGGCCTATTTTTCACCAGTGGGGATCAATTATTGCATCAGATATTGTGCTATTTTGCTGTAAATATTTCATCTATCCTTAAAAGTGTACTTTTATAAAACTTGCGATTGCGCAAAACTGATTTGCGTTCAACCTAAACCAAAAACTTTTCGGATTGAAAAAAAATGGCCTCCACTGTATTTTTAATTAAAGAATGCCTCCGCTTTTTTTTGCATGAACTTCTCGTCTTAGCACAAAATTACAGAAAACTTATTCAAAAGGACAAAGAAGAAGCAATAACGTATAATATAACCCAAGTCTGGCACTCGAAACCGACTTGCTGTTGACACACTTTAACCGAACTCAAAACTAAAGTAAAACAAACCGATATCTCGTGTATAGTGTTTGATTTGAAAAGTTCGCTTCGAGCATTTCACTGCTTTCCTAGAATACCGAACTTTTCGAGTTTTGCTCCGTTTGGAGTGCGGATACCGTGTAGCAAATGTTTTAACCCTTTTGGGTTTTGAAACTTTATTCCAAATGCGAGTATTTTTGCGCCTTAAAAACTATTTTCAATAACGATTTAAAAACAAGCCTTTTTAGATTACACATAAAGCTTTTTAGAACATTAGACTTATGCGATTAAATTAACTAGTAAAAAAGATTTATTTAAATTAGTGTCAGTTCTTTAACTGCATTAATTAAAAAGGGCCGACGTTAACCCAGTTCAAATTTCCTTAGTGAGTCGATTTTAAACTTTACTTTGCATACAATTTGGTTAGAGTAATCAATTTTAATGGAGACAATTTTAGGAAATTCGCTAATTCCATTTAAAGTTGGAAGGGAAAAAAGGTAAATAGCATTCTATTGCAAATGAGCAGATCTGTATTTGAGTAAATGTTTATGTTAAAAATAAGGAACTGGTCAAAGGAGTATTGGTCTTGGTGGACCGCATATAAAAGTACATTCTAGTCAAAGCGATACTTGTAGAGCATTTGAGAGGATTGCAAATACCATTAGTAATCTAATAATAGAGTTATAGTACTTCGGTAGCTCACGCACTATCGGTGAATGCTTAATTTTCAAACATGTCGTAGACCAGCAATATTTCTTATTTTTTTACAGCCAACACCTTATAAATTAAACTTATTTGAATGGGATTTCAAGGCAGGTTAAAGGAGCTGAATGGATGGCCTGAAACAACATGCATGTATATTATGCAAATCCAAAATAAGCTTTATATCCGAACTTTCTGCACAACATTGTCAGCGTAATCATGTGGCACAAATCACTATATACAGGGTGTTTGAAAAATAGACAGCGCTATTTCAATGGGCGATTCCTTGTAAAAAAATATAAGAAAAAGTTTCTACAAACATGGGTCCGGAAATGCACAGTTTTCAAGATACAGGGTGATAATTTTTTTTTTAAATATTATTTTTTTATTTATATTAAAAAAAATATTTACTCGATTCTCTTGAAGTTTGGCAGTATTACTTGTTGTATTAAGAGGATAATTTAACCCTGATTAGATTAAAATTATAAGGTTTAGTAGCGTCCCGGGGGATATCTTAGCAAATATTATTGGCATAAAAATGTACGTCACTGCCTTTTTTCAACTTTAATATTTGTTGTTTAATTAAGCATTTAAAAATACAACTTTTTTGCGTCTTGTATTTTTTTCGTATCTCACTTCGTTTCCGACAAAAAAAATAAATACCGTTTTATTGCATGCCACTGGACAAAATTGGTTTATTCATTTTTGGCGAGAAAATTACAGGTGCCTTAAAAAACAAAAAATTATTATGGCATGAAGGTTTGACATTGACAAGTGTCAGTTCTCCTAGAAAAATTATTATTATTATTATTAAAAAATTAATATTTTAAAAAATATGTATCACCCTATAACTTGAAAACTGTGCATTTCCGAACCCATGTTTATAGAAACTTTTTCTCATATTTTTTACAAGGAATCACCCATTAAAATATCTCCGTCTATTTGTCGAACATCCTGTATAATGTTATATCTTGATATAAAGTCGAAATTCAAAATGCAGCATTTACTTTACTTTTTCCATTGAAATTGCACCTATCCCTCATAAGTCATAAAAAAATCTAATAATTTTTCTTACATTCGCATTTTACATATCATTCGCACTCCTATGTCCAGTATGCCGCTCATATGTTGAATGTCATCAAGACCATCTATTGTAAGTGTATTCAAAATTATATTCGCCTCGAACTCCCTCAAAATTGTGCAGTATACAGCACCTCTTTACTATTTTCACAGACAGCGGCAAGAATATGTTCAGTAGTCTATGGAATATTCTCTATTTATTTGTTATGATTCTAAAGCGGCATTTCACATATTTTCTAGTCCTACTCAAGAAATAATTAAATATACGCTTTTCTTGATGTAATATTTTTTCGGAGTATGGACGCACATAATGATGAATTCCAAAACCTTCATCATCAACGAAAACATATGGAACACTTTGTTTTCCATATAGTAGGGGTTTTGGTTTGGAAAGGGGTAGTGTATTGTTACCTATGTTTCTCCGAAGTTGTGATTCCTTAAAAATTGTTGAATCGCAGTTTTTTTCATATGCTCCAATATTCACAAATTTAAAACGGTATTCACTGTCGACAACAGCAAGTACAACAATTTAGAAATAATCCTTATAGTTGAAAAACAACCATCCACTATGTTCAAGTTTAATCATTCTGTTTCATCATCACATGCTTATAGTAATTACAATTTATTACCTTTAATTTAAAAAAAAAACTTAGTAATACTTTAATTTTAATTTAATCTTTTAGTTATATTTAATATTTATGCATTAAAAAATGCACATTTTGCTAATAACTTATAAATCAACTTTACATAACTTGTTTTACACTTTTTCCTTTTCCCAGCTTTTTGTATATTCCTGAACATGCATAATATATATCCTTAAATAAGATACAAATGCGCAAATATTGCAATTTAGCAACTTGGTAATAGCATTTTAGTAATAATCGAGTGATTTGGAATAATCGATCTCTTAATTAGGATTTAATTCACTATAAGCCAAACTTTAACAATTAAAAGAGCTGAATAGCAAATGCTCTTAGAATAAAACATCAACATTCTCCCCTACGGAAAGTGTTATAGAAACATGAATATGCTGAATATTAAAAGGTTTTAAAAAGAATTGAAGATCTTACTTATCTTGAACTTAAATCTGAGGTCATGGGTTTTTTTGTACTACCAGGTCAAGATGACGTGATAAATAAGTTTTTATCATCCACGCAGAAATGTTTAGTTTTAGACTATCGAGAATTGTTTAATAGGGAGGATTTTAGGATTTTTAGAGAGATTTTCTTAAGAGTATTGTAAATTTTATCAGCAATTTAAAAATGGAGTTATCTATAGATCGGTAGCATTTTGGCTACAATCGACCGATCACTTATTATAAGATTTTTACCATAATTTTGTATTCTAGAACAAGTACAATAAATGCCAAACTATTTGGCATAAATGGGTAGCGAGAAAAGGTCTGAGTGAGTGTCAAGCAGTTCTCTTAAAAGAATAATATTATAATACTATAACTGATAAATAAGTTGTTATCATCCGTGATGAGGTATCTGGACTACTATCTAAAATAGTCTAAAATCCATTGTTAGTATGATAGCTAAATCTATGAACACAAGGATGTTATTAACACCACACTATACAATGCTACATACAACACTGAAATAACTTCCTACATTTTATATATTGCGACAGCATTTTATATATTGCTACCTCGTCTGTCCATATTTTTTTAAAAACCTCGTTGATGCCACGATTAGCTGGAACAGCTAGTATACCTGAGCATCAAAGGTTACCCGTTTGATTTAACTCTTGCCACTTATTATTTGATGAATGAATGATTGAATTATAGAAGTCATCTAGAATTTATTTTCGAAAACGGTGAGAAACTAGTAATTTGAATTTATAAGACTGTTTCTATTCTGTTTCTATCTGGATTGTTTTAGAAGTTGGCCACACTTCAAGGTAGGTTTATCGAGAATAGAACGAACGTCTGAGTGACTTGCAAGGTTATTTTTATATATTATATTCGATGCTGATTGGTATGTATCGGTGCTAGGAAGAGAAACTTTTTGCCTGTTTATAGTGTCATGCCCAGTACAGGGTAAATTTGATGGAGGTTTAGAGACAGGTTGTTAGAGCTTTTATTTCATCTTCTAACTCCTTAATTGTATCTATAAGGTTTTTATTTGCCTATTTAAGCTCACATATTCTTTTTTCATAATTTAGAGTTTCGGTATTAGTTGGTTGCATGTAGCAACGCAGTAAACGATGCCAATAAACTGTTACTTAGCTTCGTCTCGGTTTTGATTTTGAGCTCGAATTACAGAAATCGCACTTTTTGTATTGGATTTCTTTCTCGGTCAACAAATTTTGTACACTTTGAGCAAGACAAAATCTAGTTTCCTGGGCTATTGGATAAGACCCGGATAACGACAAGATAAGTTCAAATCGTCAAAACCCATTGAATTTGTGATTTTTAAAATGAAAATATTGTTTTTTCCGTTCGTTAGGTGTGAATTAAAAAAGACACTTCACTATGAAAACGAGATCACTCACGACTACTAGAGATATTTATTCTATCTATTTAAATCGCGCACCAATATTTCGAACTTTACTTCACTGTACTGACTTCTCGCGGCTCCTTATATATTCGGCTGCACGCTCTTACGGACGATTCTCACCAACCTTCTAGACGTCGTGCAGTGTGCCTCTTATTATTCCAAAATGAAGAAGAATCATCTGGATTCTCGGTGTTTACAATATCGTTACAATATTCTAAGCCTACGAACTCATTGGATTGTAGTGCACTGAGCCAGATTTATCTGGATATTTTAATTGTTCCTCTAATATTTTCACTTAAATGGCAATAACTCGATAACTACGATGTACTTATTCCCTACTTCTGATTTGGAAAACGGACCATCAACTTTAATAGCAATCCTTTGAAAGGGACTTCCCACGTTGTACTGACGCATCAACGCCTTCTTTTTTCCCTTCGGCCCATTACCTACCGCACATACAATACATTTCCTACACCATGTTCTTTTTCGTCTTGCTATTGACCCAGTAAAAATTTTCCCTCACTTTTCCCACGGTCTTTGTTACTCGAAGGCGTCTTCCTGACATACCAGCATGAATCCTCTAGCAACTCCGAATCCCGACATTTAGACACAACGATTTACCTTCTTTCCTCTTGCCATCAAAATTAGGGAGTTCCATTCTGCTTAATATGACTTTACATTGGGAGAATACTTGGCGACTTCTTCGACGAAGTTTGCTTGCTCCCTTTCTTTATCCAGATTAGGACTACCTGGATATCAGGATCCTCCTCTTGGTCTTTTATAAGATCCCCATTTTGCCAAGTATCATCAGCGAAAGTGGTTTTTAAAAACTTAGCATCTTTCTTCGAACGAGCCTGAACCTTGTTCGTGTTTTTGGTAGCTCCGAATTCCAGGGCCTGTGTTAGTGCATCTATTAGCTTTCGTGGATGTGCTGGTAGTAAGAACTGCCTTATTACACCATCGCAGAGTTCATACAGGTATGCTTGGACTTATGCTAAGCATCCCAGTTGAAACAATTGGTTGTTTTGGTCTGGATATGCCAGTCGAAACAAACATGCAATGTCAGCTTCAAATTTTTGCAAAGGATTTTCTTCTAATCTGGCATCATTCTCTTTTAGTGTGGAACAATTTTCTTCCAGTTTTGCAGTATTTTCCAGCAATTTTTAGTCTACTATTATCTATTTTAACCAATGTCCACTCTCACTGACATCAAATTCACATCCCACATCTGACACCAATGTTGCCTTTTTTCCGTTCGTTAGGTGTGAACTAAAGCAATTGAAAAAAGTCAATCAATTTATTTAGACACTATGAAAACACGAACAGTCATGGCTACTAGAGATATTTATTTTCACTGTATTTATTTACAACTATTTAAATCTCGCGCCAATATTTCGAACTGACTACTCTCGGCTGATGCGGCGGATATATTCGGCTGAACGCTGTTCCGGACGATTCTCGCCAACCTTCTAGACGTCGTGCGGTGCGCCACTTGTCATTCCGGAATGATCGAAAAAAGCTGGTTTCTTGGTGTTTACTATATCTTAAGTCAACGAACTCGTTGGATTGTAGCGCACAGATACCACTGAGCCAGAGTTATCTGGAATTTGAATTGTTCCTCTATTGTTTTCACTTAAACAGCCATAATTTGCGAATTGTCGATGTCCTGGGAATAGATTGCAGCCCAAATAACCCCGTTACAATATAACAACCAATCTAAAAATATATTCATTCGTATGAGTGTGTACTCGGACGTTGTAGCATCTTCTTTTATTCCTCTAATAAATATTGCATTATTACAAATATTGAATGAAATAGTTTGAACCGTATTTTTTTCATACATGGCCGTAACTTATAGAACATTATTTTCAATTTTCTAAAAATGTTATCGTAGATTCTAGTAAATAAACCAGCACTCTACACTATACACTTACTCTAAAACTTCGGATCCGAACAGCCATGTCCGAAAAATGCCACTTTAAAGGTGTCTTTATGAAATTTTATCGCTTTGAACGTTAGTAAAGTACTGAAGTGCATGGCAAGGCGTTACACATTTTTCGAAACCGAGCCAACTTTTCTATTGAAATAAGAATAATATAATATTTATAAAATGTAATTTTCTTTCGAATGGTGAAAGTATGAAAGCTTTATGTAAATAAGATAAAGCTACCTCTTAGAAGTCACCAAAAAATTAGAAAGAGGAAAATTGTAGAAACAACAGGACAGATTGTGCTTGTTTTTGCCTATTTTAAAATATTTTGGTTGATAAATAATAGGTTTTGCTATAATTTCTATATCGATGTAAAGTTTTACTTAAATATGTTAAACTTACAAATGAAATACTTTAATCCTTTTATTATTAGATATAGTCTGTCCAAAACTATTCCAGACCAGCAATTTTCCTGCTTTCAATTTTTACGTCCTAATTTTTATTCATCAATATTTAGTATTAGATAAACGGTAACTACAAGTTTATCGATAGAATTGGTAGTAGTAGGTAGCCTTTAATCTAGCTTCCTTTATTGGTTTTCTGGCGTTAAATATTTATAATTGAACAAGATTATTTCAGGTGTTCAATCAATAAATGGATTTGTTAGACTTTTATTAATATTTGTCGTTTCGACAAGGATTTTGATAATTTTACTTTTTCAATGAAATCTCCATGGATCTTAAAGGCATTTAATATTTTAAAGTTTGTGGTATTGAGAGCAAATCATTAATATATATTTAGTAATAACTCATCGAGGTTGACATTCCATAAGGGACAGATATGGGGTTCTTGACAATTATCTTTTTATTTAAAGTCATTAACCGGGGTTTTTCTGCTAAATGGTTTCGTGATATATGCAGAAGACGCTGTTGTTTTATAGTAAAAATATAGAAACATGAAAAGACCTTTTTCTCTTTTGTTTTGATTTCAGCTGGATTTATTGTTTTTTCAGTCGGATCTGCATGTTTATCGTAATTTATAGCTTTTTACTCAGTTTTTTCTATCAGTTTGTACATTTCAGCATATGTCTTTACTAAATTTTCAAATATGCATAAACTATTTTTTTTAAATTAAACATTATACGATCAATCTCATTTTGTTAAATCAAGACAATCTCATTATTTAAATTGTATCTCAATCAAATATTGAGAATCTCTTTGGGGTACTCAGAAGGGGTTTTTTTCATACACTAAACATAATATACATTATTACAGTTAAATAAATGAAAACTTCTTTAAAACTGTATTCATATGAATCATAAGGTAAATTTTACGAGTTCGAAATAGTTTTTTTGGAACAGTGAGAACTTAAATCAAACTAAACACAACGGTCCTCTTCTACGCTAAAAGCAATCGAACAGTGAAATTCCACTTCTCCTGTAGGCTTGTTGCGGATCGTTATAGTTAAAATTATGCTTTTAAACGCCATAAATTTACTGAAAACCTGAATGTTGCATATGGCGAACGTTGACCACATCGTGTTTCGCGGTCTACGGCGACATCACAATTCAAACCTTAATTTCATTTCAACATCATAGATTATAATATTAGTCTGGTCAGCCGCTGGTATATGAATGAATATTATTCTAAATCGTCCACCTTGTCGAGTCAATTTATTTTTTCAATTCATCCTTTTCCAGAAGTGTTTAAGAGCAGAAAGGCATAAATAAGAGAGACCTAATCAAATGAGATTTATTTAGGTCAGCTTATAACATTTCTGCGGATGAAAATCTGGGAAGCAAGTATACTAAACAACGTCGAACGACAGACGATATTACGCAACACTGGGCATAGTCTTCAGTAAAGCTGTTTATCTAACTTTTCAGCCAAGTTAGTACTGTGGTTTGTAATTATTCTGAGTGATATTGAAGTCGATTGAAGTGATATTGAAGGACGATGTGTTGTATATATTAATTTCGTAGAATTCAGAAGGGGATATCTACTTGGTAAGACTTAATTGAAAAAAGTAATTTTTTGAGTTTTCATATCGGATTGCTATCGGATTAGTAAATTCCGATAATTATGATGTGAGTAAAAAAAGACGACAACGACTTTTTTGGACCGATCTGATCTAATGATTTATTGGGATTAAAATTTCACTTGAACTAAAGGTTGTAATACCCTCATAACAACGTGGCTATCTCTAACAAAAAGTCAATATTAATATAAAAACAGTTTGTAATAATTTATGAAATATTTATAATATCGGCTTGTTCAGAATTTTGTTCTTAATTGTAGGAAAAACGCCAGAGTAAGTATCAAAGCCATATCAGTATTCCGAACACTGAATAGCATCCAATCTTTGTAACTAAGCCAGACCAGATTTTTCGAATAAATTCTTTGGCGGGATGATGACCGAAATAGTTGCTAAATAGTCATATTGAGGAGGATTTTTTCGGAATTCTTTTCTTACTCTGCCCACTAAAGATAGGCTGTCTTCAATAGCAATGAAATAAAAACATGAAGAAAGTCCCTTAACGTCAAGTTAATTGGATGTGGCATAAAAAAACTAAGGTTTTGAATTTCAATATTGCCGACATGTCGGTGTATACAAGGACACAGCCGACTTTACTCAAGCCGCGAAATAATAGTTGGCAATGTCGCACCACGTGGGAGATTCGGATCCATTTTGGTGGATCCATTTACGCTTTAAAAGCGCGGCTCTGCGAGATGGACGTTCAATTTTGATTTTTCTTTAATTACAAATGAGAATATTTTATTTATGTGATTGATTTATTGTTTCAAATATGTATAGGCGCCGTTAATAATTATATAAATGCATTATTAGACTTTTTTCCCTATAGTCTAGTCTTTTAGTTATACAATTTTCATTAATTAATAAATTAACAACTTTCTCAGTGGGTGCTAAAGAAGTGGATACAATGTTTAAATAATTAGTGGTGTCGTTAGCTTTATTTAAGTCAGAATTTGGTGACACATCAAAGCTAGAAGAAAGATACTGTAAGCACCTCTTCGTGGGTAGATTAAAATAATCTCTAAGCAATTCATATGCGCAAGGGGATATAATATATAACATAAAAGACATTACTATAGTTGATGAGCAATAACGTTTTTGCTTTAAAATAAGTATTTGGTCTATTAAAAGTATTACTCGATTACAAATGTCACTATCTTTTTCATCCTCTAAGTTATGTGAATCAGAACTTTCCAATAAATTTAACGCCTGTTTTAAGAAATCTGAACTTTGGTTAATGAAGTCATGAAACTTCTCTAGAGATGAAGAGTATGGTTTATTAAGCTCACAATAATCAGAAGACTTATACCTAATTAATAGATTTTCAAGTTGAGACCACCTACTTAATTTGAATTCAAAAGGTAAAATCCATTTTGGGACAACTCATTGTTTTTTAAAAAGACTTTAATATGTAGGTCGCTATCTATTGATATGTGATTAATAATGTTTATACAAGCATTATGCAGGTTTAAAGTACCTATAGAAATATAGTTTTGTATCCCCAACAATGTTTGCATTCCACATTGTTTTTGGTAAATATAGAGGTTATTTTGGAAAAATTTGAGGCACTGCTGAGCAAACTAATCTTGCTTTAACACTAATCTTAGTGAGTGTGCCATCAGGTAAAAGATAATCATATTCATGCTTAATATCATTTGGGTCAAAATGCTTGGCATAAACCACAGAATATGGAGTAGGAGCCCAATTATCTCTAGGTATGGCTGTTAGCCATTTAATTTTAAGTTGTTCATCTGTGGGGAAGCCAAAAACAGAAATACTTACCTCCCCTGCTCTTAAACTACTTTTGTAATTAGATTTACATCCGGGAACACAGCAGGAACTTGACATATTTCAAAAGGCAAAAAAATTCTTCAATGAATTCCTATATAGAAATAAAGCTGGAGCCTATAGATTTACCTATACTTACTAATACGATGGGTATTTCTTACCAGATTTCCTCCAAATATGTTTATAAGTAAAACAAAACCTACATTTTTTGATGTGAATAAAGCATTAACCTTGTCTCTTAGGCATAAGTTTCTAGTTTTAGTGGAACACAAGATATTCACAAAAAATCCCAAATCATATAGATGAGAGTACAACACAAAAATCTTCAAAAAAGTGATATGTAAAATAAACTTGAAAATCGATAAATAGCACAATGACCCACTTAAGAAGCCGGCTCTACCAGTTTCTGTTTACAAACAAGGTGTTTATCTTTATAACCATTTATCATTGTTTTTATAGTATGTAACACACCGACACTGGCTGGGAGATGTTACTAAGACTTAGTAAGTTCTTAATAATAACTACATTCACTTTCCTTTCCGAAATTTCACTTAAAAACTCAAATTTAAAAGAGGAATTCAAACGATCCCCATTAAGTCCCATGAGAACTGAAATGAAAACGGATCTGAAAGCCATGTTGCCGATGTTATCATATCGCGGCTTAAGTAAAGTCGGCTGTGACAAGGCCATCCTCAGGGAGATAAAAAGTGAAAACTTATTGTCCATAAACATTACATGTACAAAATGTAGTGAACCATAAAACATGTCTTTATCATAAACTTTCTGGTTTTTAAGCAAAAAAAGTTGTTAGCACTTCTGGAAAATATGGAGAACAGGTTTTTACTTTTTATAGCCCTGAGGATAGACCATCATAGTCCGAAACGACGGAAATATTAAAATTTAACATATGAGTTTTATTTGACCATACATCCAATTAACTTAGCAAGAAGCATAACAATATATTTTGGGTCACAAAAAACTTGTTGATAAAGCCAGGCCAAAAATCTATTATGAACAAAATCAAGAAGCTTACAAATAAATTATATATATGTACTCGTATATAGTGTAATAATATATGATAACTAGTGTAACAATACTAGTTCGCTGTATTGGGTTTATTGGATATTCAAAGAGGATTGTCATAAATTTCATTTCCTAATACTGGGAAAATGCTTTTTCCTAGTCTTTGTTTACGAATTTTTTTCCTAGAGTTAAAAAGAAAAAAAAAGAAAGTGTTATCTGTTTTTACTGAACTGCTAGTTTTCTTTATACGTGTCTCTTTCATTTATTATTTGTAAAAGGTTATACTTTGCCTGATTTCTTTGTTTAGAATATTTATTTCATTGTGCTGGGTCTGGACTTGTTGGCTTAAGTGATAAACCTTTAAAAACTTATCACAAACTAACAGTACCAGAGTCAAAGAACTAAAAAATAACAAGTTTAAAATTAAGCAATCTGCAACTTAAGTGCAGGACTACTGAATTAAATTAATATAGAACTCAATAAGGATGTAGGTCTTTGTAAGTACTCTATCCAATAATTTTCTTCTTAAATCTTTACCTACCTAGGTAACCTATGTTGAAGCCTATTAGGTACCTGTACCACCTTTTTGCTAACGACACAACAACCACATTATCTAGCAAAACACCGGAGGCTCTTATGAAGATGCTTGACGATGGACAGTTGGAAACCGAGTTGTGGTTTGCTTCAAACAAATTGTTCTTGATAAACAGAAAACTCAGAAACTGACATTCTCTTTAGGGAATTTAAGCAATATAAATATGGGTATCACTAATGTAAAATTTTGGGGTCTATAGATCCCGAGCTGCGGTGGAATATCCACAGTGATAACCCAGCAAAGAAAATTAGATCAAACATTTTTTTAAATCTGGAGTGTTTTATCCGCCTGGGTGTGTTAATGTTTGCATACTGTCACATGCCTTCGTCCAATCCGATATGTTGTATGGCATATTGTTGTGGGAGATGAATCTTTGGCCTTCAGAGGAGAGCATCAGATTAATCTCAGGCATGGAATATAGGGATGATTGCAGACAGGCTTTTGCTCACCATAAAGTTTTCATTCAGTGCATATACTAGAAAGCTTGGAAAAAATATGAGCAAAAATATATTAAATATCACACGAGGCAGGCGGAAAAATCTTGTTACTCCATTTTGCAGACTATACTTAAAAGAGTCACTCTGGCTATATGAGAATCACATTTTTTAGTAGAGTTTGAAAAAGCAATGGAAATAAAACAACTTCCAGTAAACAATTTTAAAGGCAAGATTAAGTATGTTTTATTAAAAATTGCATTTGTTAGATGATTTTATAAATTTTTACTTTAATATTATTTGATGTGTTTTTAACCAAGTTATATGGTTATTCTAGTGTTTAGGGTAGAGTTTTTTTAGTTAATTAATTTTTAGTTAGAATATTGAACAACATTATTTGTATATTGGTTTCTTATCTTCTTATTACGATTACTTTATTAATGATACTATTTTGAGTAGATTAGAGCAAATTACTGATCTTGGTATCACCTTTGACTCTGAATTTACATTCGTTCCACACTTCAACAACATAGTCAAGCCAGCCCTGAGAAGGCTTGGGTTCATAATTAGAAGTTCTCAGAGTTTTACTTTGGAATCTACATTAAGACTGCTGTTCTGTTGCTTTGTGAGATCAAAACTGTAGTTTGGCTGCATTATATGGAACCCGCTCTATCAGAATCATGTTGGTCTCCTTGAATCTGTTCAGCGTAGATTTGCTAATTTTTGGCCTTCAGGCAGGATTGCATATATCCGGTAAGAGGGTTTGATCATCGGCAACTATTGGAATGCTTCAATCTACATCCATTACATCTCAGAAGAATGATCTTCTCTGTAAAATTCCTGCATGGGTTACTGAATGGATTCATTAATAGTCCTGTACTTCTTTCTGGTGTACGTTTTATGGTGCCTAGGCTTAATGCTAGACATCCCCTAACATTCTTTCTGCCAAGGCCTTATACTAACATCCTGTTGAAATCGCCACTATATACAATATGCGCTATATTTAATCGGATCTGTCACATGTGCGATATAAATTTCTCTCCGGTTCAAGTGATTGTCGATATCTTGGTGGATCATTACTCTTGGGATTAAGACCCATGTGTTTAAGTTATAGTTAGTAGGTATATTGCAGTTAATTTAATTTAATTTTGTTGAATATGTGATTATCTTGTTAAACTTTTATAATTGGGTTTTTATATCATATTAATAGTTATTTATTCTAATTTTTTGGATAACTTTTGAGATTGTGACTTTACTTTTTTTCTTTTCTTTCTTTTAAGTTTGTTTGTGTGTGTTTTTTTTTAACTATATTTTTCATTGTTTTGCAACTGTTTCCTGTTATTGGGCAAGATGCCTGTTGGCCACACTAAAAAACACAATAAAGGCTTATTATTATTGACGTGTACAAGTTGAAAGTTGTAATGACATGAATAAAGAATTTCAAATTTACTCAGCACAGCAGTAATGCACCTCACCTGCAAGCATCTTAAAGAGATTTTGTGACTAAGTCTAAGGAATATGAGAGATAAATTTAAGATCTTCATCTGTAGTTAGTTCCTGAAATCTTGCTGCGTTGCCAGATAATAAACATTTAGCTAGTATTTTCATGATCTAGGTAAAGAGCTCCGAGAAGATCATAAGATAAAGTTAGATAATAATTATACTACTGTGGTTCTCCATAATTCCGTATAATAGCAGCAATAGTATCGATAACAATAACAATATTAGCATTAATAAATTTTTTTACATGAGTTTAACATTGTTCTAATAGAACACATAAAAATTTTATATTTAATATAACCAGATAACTGCAGGCAATGTGCGCAGTAGGTTGGAGATATCGCGGCGATGTCGCTTTGCCGCAGCGATCATAAAAGCACCTTTAACCGCACCGCTAACTTAACCTATAAGTTTATTTTCGTAACCTAACCTAACAAATTTTATTATTGTATTTTGTCGTTTTTTGTTATTGTTTGCAAACAATAACAATAAATAATAACTAACTGATGAGAAAAATGAAGCTCTCGGCGGTTTTCGTCACGGATAAACAGAAAAGCCTTATAATGATTTATCACAGAAAAAGCTGATGTCAGGTTGAATATAAACTGAAAATGATGGCTGAAAACTATAGAAAACGATAGTTGCTTATAATCAGGTAATTATCGAAGATCTTTAATCAACATGGTCTTATCAAGCACAAATGAACTATTAGTAACCTATTGTCAATAACCCAACAAATTATGGATGTTTAAATGTATCCATGTCTTTAAATGTATCTAAAATAAAATACTTAACATTTATATCTTATGCAAGCAATCTAATGCCAAAAATGGGATGGGACCACTTAAGATAGACACAGTCATTTTAGTGCCAGAAGCAGGTACAATGAAATATTTGGTTGTAACATTGGACAGATACTTAAAATGTGATATACACTCATCTGAAGTGAAGACAAATAAAGCAAGAAGTCTATTATCTCAATTTAAATGATTTAAAGTTTTTTTTTGATTTAGAACACTTGAAAATGTTATATTTTGCTTTAGTACGGATTCACTTTTTGCTTCCAATCCACTTTTTACTGTTACTGGCATATTTGATCAGTCAGTGATACAATAAGCACTACATTTCACAAATCTTCAACTGTGTTACCCAAAATATTAGAGATAAATTAAATAATTAAAATTTTAAAATTTATGTTAGAAATTGGATACAACAGATAGGCAAAGAAAGATTTAATAAATTATATATAGGGTGACTAAACTAGGGAGTTGCACAGAACTAAGGATAGCTCAGAAAGTAATTTATTATTAAAACAAATAAAATTAAAAAAAACTGATGAACAAGACACACAGTGGTGGCCAAAAGTATGGAAACTTTAAACTTTTTCAAAAAATGCAGAAAATATTGCAATGCGAAAACTCTCAAAAATATAAATAAACAGCTTATCAGCAAATCAAGAAATTCCAATGGAGGTAAAGCAAAAGAATGTTGTTTATTAGTTTTGATGAAAGAGGAGTTATTTCTCTGTGGCCAAATGTATGGAGACCTTTAATAAAATCATAATAATTCTTTTACCACAAGCTGTTTAACAATACGATTTTGTTTCAGTGAAGACAGGCATCATGCCTAAGTGTAAATACTTATCTAGTAATTCAGAAAGTAAAATAGTTGAACTATACCAGAAGGGCTATAAACAAATTGAAATAAGTAAAAATTTAAACATTTTAAAAGGCACTGTTTCAAAATTAATAAAAAAATTTGAAGAGAGAGGAAATGTTTCGGTAGCCCACAAGCAAGGAAGACCAAGAAAGTTGTGCAAAAGGGCTATGAAGGTAATGAAAAGAATATTGATGAATGACCCAAAGAAAACTTCTATAGATATTTATGGAGAAATGAGTAAAATGGGGATTTCTGTGTCTGCTCTCACGGTGAGAAGAAGGCTAAATGAAGTGGGGCTTTCTGGAATAGTTTCTGTAAAGAAACCACTAATATCAAAGAAAAATTGAAAGGATCACTTTAAATTTGCACTAGATCATCTTACCTGGTCTCACCAAAATTGGAATACTGTATTGTTTAGTGACAAAAGTAAGTTTCAATTATTTGGGAGTGACAGGAGACGTTATGTCCGGCGACCAAAAGGTACAAGGTACAGCCACAAATACCAAATGCCTACGGTAAATCATGGTGGTGGAAGCGTAATGGTGTGGGGTTGTTTCTCCCGATTAGGTGTTGGCCCCCTCGTTAAAATTAATGGAATAATGGACTGTTTTCTATACAAAGACATATTGGAGAACAACATGTTGCCTTATGCTGAGGAGGAAATGCCATTGAGATGGTTGTTTCAGCAAGACAACAACCCTAAACACAAGTCCTAATTTGTGAAAAACTGGTTAAATGAACAGAGCATTGCTTTAATGGATTGGCTTCACAGTCCCCAGATCTGAATCCCATAGAGAATTTATGGGATCATTTGGACAAGAAGATTTGAAACCATTCGATTTCAAACAAGGCTCAACTGTGGGAAATACTGCAAACTGAGTGGGCTGCCATTTCCAGTGGAGACTGTGCAAGACTTGTCGATTCTATGCCACGAAGATGTAGAGAAGTAATAAATTTGGAGGGATATGCCATAAAATATTAGCAGATTTTGATTTAGATGTAATTTATATAAATAACTTTCTTCAGTTTCCAAACTTTTGGCCAAGAAAATATTAATTTTATTTCATTTTCTTTTTATAATACGTTTAATTTCAAATTAATATGTTAAGTTAGGTAATATATTATATATACTTTATCACAATATGAGTAACTTTATTATAGTTCCTGGTTTCTTAAAAAAAAATACAAATTAAAAAAGTTTCCATTCTTTTGGCCACCACTGTATATGGACATGACACACATTTGCAAAAAGAGACATTAAATACTGTCCTCAAAATCTAAATTACCTGTAACTATGACCGAAGACAAAATAACAATTGTTATTATTATTCTTTATATTTATCTGTTATTATTTATTTTATCATTATTATTAAGATGGTTAGGCTTAGGCATCATAAGTTATCACATACAAGTAGTATACCACTACTTCTGTGATTATTGTTTATTTACTGATAAATTGAATCAATCATTCTGTAATATTTTTTCATTGTTATCAATATATTGATTTATTATTATTATTAAATGAACATGGACAAATGGATGTTGTGTATCACTATCCCTAAAAAGGCTTTTGATAGTTTTATTTATTTATTAATGATGGAATACCCAATTACATAATTTAACAATATAATAAGAGTAATTTTCTAGCTAACTCACAGTTATCCAAGATAAATAGCAATCCAAAAATATAATAATCATCCCTCATAATGTAACAAAATTAAACTAAATTAGAAAAATATATAATAGTATATGAACTTAAAAGGTTCAAACAAAACTAAATAACAGAATTGACCAATTGTTTCTTAAATAAATTCACTGACAGGCCAAACACTTCAATGCTGCAACTATTTATGAGTCTACAGTAACAATCTATGAAAGAATTTTGACCTTTAATAAGTATGGTGAAACTGAATTCAAAAAAAAGGATTGAAAAGCACCTCTCTTAATCCTAGTTGGTAAATCTAAATTTATGCACTCCAGCAAACTCCTACAATCTATATAACTATTAGTTAGCTTATAAACTAACAGAATATCCAACATATTTCATCTACATTTCAAAGTAACCAGGTTTAAACCATAACTACATTCATCACTGGCAATAAGCAAACCCAACCTGAATGCGCAAAATCCTGAAAATGTATGCTGAACACTACTTCCACTAACCAGTTCTGTACTGCCTGATATGGTGACCAAACTAGGAGGCATATTTCAGCTTAGAATGAACCAGAGAGCAACAGACACCCCTTATCCAGTATCCAATAAGAAATGTTCACAATGCCTAAGAACAAAGCCAACCATTTTTGATGCTCATTGAAAGATTTTCTTGAAACATGACTCCAAAATCTCTTACTTTGATTAAATATTTCAACTCTTCTCCATCAATAAGCTAGCAATCTATCAATAAGATCTGACTTCCTTATGAAAGCTAATAAAACAGTAATTCTTCCTGCAAAAGTGTCTGATTGATTTGAGAGTGAATTTTTTTCATAATTTTAAGGTCATCAGTGAAAGCCAAAGCAAAATTGCTCTGAAAACACTTTAAGACAGTTTTTGTCAATAACTTAAAGAAAGTTGAAGAACAATGCCCCCTTTGAAGTAGCAATAATTGCTTCAGACAAAAAAAACTATTTTCACCTTCTGTTGACCTACAAAAAAACTAGCAATCCAACTGAGAGTAGGTAAACCTAAATCAAACAACCTACTCAAAAAACAACACTTAACTTGATTGAATGATGGCCTTTGAAAAAGCTGTATGGATTGAGTCAACAACTTGTTTAAAAGCCTGCAAGGCATTGACAAAGTTCAGTGCAACGATATATTAGAATGGTCACCTGTCAAAACACCAGCATTTTACTTACACAAACAATGTAAATAGAAGGTGGATGACATTGTTTGGCAGGTGGAATGCTGGTGTTTTGACGGGTGACCATTCTAATATATCGTTGCACTGGACTTTACCTTTTTTGATATAATAAGAAATTTGTGACTGTTGATCAACCAGAGAAAAAGCCATGTTGATGCATATTGACTACATTTCAGCACAGCCATCTGAATTGATCCCTAATAAAACTATTAGGTAACACTTAGTATAGTAGTAGTTTCTTATTTTGCTCTCTTCCTTATTCTTTGAAACGGGCATTACAAAACTATTCTTCCATCTATCAGGAAAAAAACAGGTTTAACCATTGTACCAATACACATTCGGTATACCATCAGGAGCCAATGTATATCTATTAGGCAAGCAGCAAATCTTATTATTAATCTCTTGAACCGAAATTGCTGCAAAATTTAAATGGATTGAGATTTATTCCAAAAGTGACATTACCACTCTTTAATTCATTGGCAACTTGCTTCAAAGAAACTTTTAAACATGTTAACAATGGATTTTCCATCATTTGCAGATTCGTCATTATAAAACAAAGAGTGAGGAAGATTCTGATCAAGACCTACATAGTTTACATGTTTAAAATCATAGTTAAAGTTACAAAATAAAAGAGTGCCAGAACTCAGTTCATTTTATTATATTATGTGGAAAACTTAACAAAGAAGGTGCATGCTCAAATTTTTAAGGACTTAAATATTCAATAGACAGCGTATCATAATTAAGCGTTATAAGTGGGCTGTTCGAGTCATGGTGGTAATTTACTAATTGTTGTCGTCTACTTTCCACCTCAGTCTGGTTTTGATGCCTATAAGATCTTCTGTGCGACTGCCGAAAAGTTCGGCGAAATTGACAATGAAGATATGGTTCCGAAGAACTTTAACTTTGCAGAGGATGACCTGTCTTAAATACAACTTTATATTTGGAAGTGATTCAGGTCAACTTTATCAAGAACCATATGGGTAAACTTTTGGATCTGATCTTTACAGATACGCCCCACAACATCAAGGTATCTCTTGTCGATCAAGCATTTTGTAGGCTTGATTGCTATCATCCAGCTTTGGAAATGCAGGTTATCATGGGAAATATTCCCACATATAAAAATAGAGCTAAGACCAAAATCCATTTATTTGAACGTGCAAGTTATCAGGAAGTTACTCAATATTTTGCTTCAGTCGATTGGGATCAAGTGTTTTATCATAATACTGTTAAGGAAATGGTGGATGAATTTTATAAGCATATAACATTTGTTGTTGATAAGTTTGTGCCCAGCAAGACTATTGCGCACGAAAGGTTTCCATTATGGTACAGTCAAGAACTGAAAAAAAAATTGCTTATAAGAACAGGCTTCATAGAAAATATAAAAGGTCAGGTCTACAAGGGGACTACGATAATTATTCTGCGGTTAGATTAGAGACAAAGTACCTCATGGATTTGTCTTACCTTCTCTTTGTCACTAATATAGAACATATGATACCAGATAATATGAAGTATTTTTGGTCCTATGTTAACAATGTGTGTAAAGATAAAGGAATACCAAAATCTATAGAATACAAAGGGATGACTATGGAGACCGAGGAAGTATCTGAGGCTTTTGCTGACCATTTTGAATCCTGCTATTCGGATTTTTCTAACAAATGCATTACATCTGTTCCAGAAAATCTGGTGTCTGTTCTTTCACATCATATTTTTACCAATAAAGAAATACTGGACAAACTTAACTCATTGGATGCCAATAAAGGATCAGGACCTGATGGAATCTCACCAGTGTTTATCAAAAACTGTTCATCTATGTTGGTGGAGCCTCTTCGGTTAATTTTTCAGAGGTCATTTGATACATCTTTATTTCCCACGTTTTGGAAGCTGTCAGTTCTATTTCCTATTTTTAAAAGTGGACGCAAAACTGAGATTGGAAATTATAGGGGTGTTACTTTGCTTTCAGTTTTCTCCAAAATATTTGAATCAATTTTGACTGATGAAATATTAAACACCTTCAAATCCTATATTTCTCCGAAACAACATGGCTTTTACAAAACTAGATCAACGGCGACAAACCTAGCGGATTTTTAGGATTTTTTAAGTGAAAATATCGACAAAGGCTATCAGATTGATGTTGTTTACATCGATTTACAAAAAGCATTCGACAGTGTATGCCATGGTCTGTTGATAAAGAAACTTGAAGCATTAGGAGTATACATGGATCATATCTGAAGTAATATATATGTATTCAAGGGAAATTCGAGTGACTTCTAGAGTGCCTCAGGGATCAAATCTTGGGCCAATTTTGTTCCTTTTATATATAAATGAAGATGTATCTGTTTTTAAATATTGTGAATGTCTTTTATATGCTGACGATCTAAAATTTTTGCAAACTATTGACTGTGATGAAGACTGTTCCTTAGTGCAACTAGATTTAAATAATTTTAATCAATGGTGTGTAGAAATTTTTTGAACCTTAATCTTAAAAAATGTAAGGTTATGTCCTTTCACCGGAAAAAAGTTCCTTATAGTTTTACATATACATTAGACGGATGTTTACTGGAAATTGTAGACACTTTTAATGATTTAGGCGGTATTTTTGACCATCAATTGACTTTTAATGCTCATGTTGATAACATCACGATGAAAGGTTTTAGAATGCTAGGTTTTATTGGGAGACATTGTGATCAAATCAGTGATATTAGAACCATAAAATGTTTATACAATAGTTTAGTTCGTAGTGTTTTGGAATACAACTGTATTGCCTGGTCACCATTTTATAACATACATATTAATCGTATAGAAAGAGTTCAAAACTATACGAAACCATTTGTTATATTACGAAACTATTTGTTATAACATTAGATGTCAGCTAGTTGTGGTGCAAACTTTGGAAATTAGAAGAAATAATGCCAGAATCTATTTTTTGTTTAAATTACTTAACGGTAAAATAGATAGTTCTTATGTTTTAAATAGGATATTATTGAAAGTCCCAAATAGGGTTACACGTCAAAGGATCTATTTCTATGAACGATCTCACCGTACCAATTATGGATTTAGAGGGGTAACAGACCAACTAATAAAATTGTATAATACGCACTATAGTTCGTATGTTCTATTTACAGGAGAGTCTTGTAATAGTTTTAAAAATAAGATTATAAGAGGAACAGGGGGATAAGTTAGATAATATATGTAGCTACTTTATTTTCTTGCTTTTTTGTTTGATTTGTGTATGTTGATTTATAAGCTTATTGCATATTATTTGTGTTTTTTTTTTAACATTTACATGTAATTACCTGTTAAGGTCTTTCTAATTGAATTGAATTGAATATATAAATAGTCATACTCTTATACCGACATCAGTAATACCATAGGGATCCAATCCTGGACCGCTGCTCTTCCTGTTATTTATTAATGAAGTAGCAAATATCATCAAAATTAATTTTTTTATATTAGTACAGGCCGATGTCATGAATATCTATTATCAAATGGCCCATGGACAATAAACTTTATTTTAATGTAAATGTACAATTCTATAGTCCGATGAAATGACGGTCGGGTTGTGAAAATTGAAAAGCAGGCTACATATTCATATCTTTACATATTCTTAACTAAAAAGCAACATTCTCTATACATCATATCCCACATTCAAGAGTATTAATTTGATCTATGAACCAATTTTTTTTAATCTTCGGAAGTATTTGAATCATCAAACCTTCCATCTTTTACGATTGCCGAGATTTGAATGGTCATCCTCAAATTTAGGAAACCCTGTACTTACTATTCATGTAAAATAATAATTATTCTTTGTTTGTTTCAGGCGTTCCTCAACTCCAACAAACCTCACAACGTCGCTAGTCGTTTCCCAACCAACGCATCGCCTTTCGCCGGATCATCCGTCTGTCACTTCCCAGCAAACCCCTAGACATGTAATACGATCCCTTACTCCTACGATTAATCAGCGCTCTCTCACTCCTACTCCTAATTTATCCACCTCTTCTGGTACTGAACAGTCCACGCTTAGCACCACAGATGAGCCTCAGGCTCGTTTACGAACCCAAAGTGGGACTAGCTTTCAAAGTCTCCCCAACCCACATTATAATCCTGTATCTTGTTTACAAACTCCTTCCAACACTCCACACACACCTCCATATCAGCCGACAATTCAAAGCACCGGATTGTCTGGAGACATGATCCCATCAAGTAATAGAGGTATAGCGACAGTGCAAAGGGCAGTCTCTATGCCTGCCACACCTAGTGATAATGTCTCAAGAGCAACTGGTGGACCTAAAATTGACGAACAAAGGAGTGAGGCAAAGAAAGTTAATTATAGTCAGAGCGAGAGGGTGCCTAATAGGTAAGTCAAGACTCGATTTAATTATAGTTATCTAAAGGTAGGCCCAATAAAAGTGTTTATCATTTTTTTTGCTATTTTTTGTCACGTTAACTACCCGCAGAGATAAACTGCAATGCTGCTAAATAAATTTATTTTTGATTTTAAGGTCAAATTGCACGACAAAATATCTTTATAAGGTATAACATTAAGTATTAGTAATTATTAGGTTAATAGCTCATGATGAGGAAGTAGAATGAACATACACACGTCGCTAAAATTTTTAGAAAAAGATGGAGGCTTCTATGAAGGGTTCAGTTTTTTTTTTATATCGTTAGTACTCTTCTTTTATTTGCATAATTATGAATAAATTCAAAATTTTATTTAAAAAAAACAAACTTTACAAACACTATCGGGTAATAGTAATTACATGTAAAGTCTATAACAGGAGAAAAAAAACAAAAAACATATCAAAATAATTTTACAACAATAACACTAAACCTAAGAGAAAAAAAATGACAAGAAGAAAAAAGCAAAACATGAGTCCTAAACTATGTCCCGATGCTCAAGCAACCTCCTAATTTCCTTAACCCTGATATTAAATATATCTACTTCTTCAAAGCCATTTAAGACATTGTTACAAATCCTTAACATATTATTGATTGAAGATGTAGTGTTAAAATTATTTATATAAAAAAGCTCTTTATTAGTTATTCTTAATCTAGTCTTTGGTATCTTAAAAGAAATGTATTCAATTAGATCACAGCTTAAGTATTTAACATTAAAGTTAAAGGAGGTTAAAACGCAGGATCCTCCGATACCGCGGAAGGTATGGCAAATCAGGAGAGTGGAACTATCTTCGGAAACTTTAATCGCTCATTCCCTTGGAAAGAAGTCTGCTTTAGAACCAATAACATCTCAGAATGTGCAAACCAAATTACAGAGACGATTTGGCAGAAATGGAAGCTTATATTCCTTTTTCTACTAAATGCGGATCAAACAACAAGCAATGGTTCAACCTGAATTGCAAAAAGGCAGTAAACACTAAAAACGCAGCATACCGCAAATGGCGTCAACATCCTTCCATCGAAAATCGGAGGAACTTTTTAGCCTCCAGAAATAGCTGCAAGCGAATTATTGATGAATGCAAAGAGACTCACAACAACAGGATTAAAAACAAACTGCTAAACTGCCCAAATGGAACAAGATCTTTCTGGTCGTTATCGAAAGACGTTAGTCAAGGATTTGCTAAGTCGGCGTTGCCACCCCTAACAGCAGATGATGGTTCTATCGCGGTAACAGCAAGGTAAAAAGCCAAGTTACTGGGTAAACTCTTCGCGTCCAATTCTACTCTGCACTCGCAAGGCAAAACACCGCCATATTTGCCAAGAGTGAATTCATCGATGGGAGAAATTTCGTTTCCCCAACGAATTATAAATAAAATTCTTAAAAGCGTAGACACCAACAAAGCTTCTGGACCCGATGGAATTCCAGCCCTAATACTAAAACGTTGTGCAGATGAATTGACTCCTCCCTTATGTAGACTGTTCACGGCATCGTATAAGCAGGGCCAATTTCCAACAAGCTGGAAAACTGCTCGAGTGCAAGCTGTACCCAAAAAGGGTAAGAAGAGGATGCCCTCCAATTACCGCCCGATTGCACTAGTTCCAGTAATATCGAAGATTATGGAGAAAGCAGTCAACCAACAACTGTTAAGATATCTGGAATCATCTGGACTAATCAGCGATCATCAATACGGCTTCCGAAAGCTTAGATCCACCGGCGATCTTCTGGCTTACGTCACACACTTGTGGACAGAGGCCATGGAGAAGCACAGTGAGTCCCGCTCAGTCGCTCTTGGCATTTCCAAGGCATTTGACAGAGTGTGGCATGAGGGACTACTAACCAAGCTCTCCTCAATCGGCATACAAAACTCATTATTAAATTGGATCAAAAGTTTTCTTGAACAACGAACAATTCAAGTAGCCGTCGATGGATACCTTTCCGACAAATTTAACATTAACGCTGGAGTCCCTCAAGGATGCATTCTATCCCCCACCCTTTTCTTGATATATATCAACGATTTGCTAGGAACCACTGTCAATCCAATCTACAGCTTTGCGGACGATAGCACACTTATTTCCACATTTAAGTCCGCCAAACCAACGACAGCCGCAAGTTCTCAGAATTTTAGGCAGCAACAAGTAGCTTCAACCAACAACGATATTAGACCAATCTTGGAGTGGGGCGGTAACAATCTGATCAATTTTAACGCTAAAAAAACGCAGGCTGCAGTATTTACGATGAAGACTAACCTTGGTGGCCCGGAGCTGGTTATGGCAGGGAAAACATTGCCAATGAAATCATCTTTACATCTTCTAGGAGTCGAGGTCACCAACAGTGTGTCCTGGCATGACCACGTTGCCGAGGTCGCCAGGACGGCTTCCAAAAAACTCGGAGTGCTTTTCCAAACGAAAAAACTGTATACACCAGAACAGCTGCTGACTCTTTATAAGGCTCAAATACGCCCTTCCCTCGAGTATTGCTCGCATGTCTGGAGCTCTGCACCCAAGCATAGTTTAAACCTGCTGGATTCTATACAGAAGAGAGCTATTCGTCTTATCGACAAACCAGAACTGACAAGGAGTCTGGATAGTCTGGAGCACAGGAGAAAGGTGGCTGATCTCTATTTATTCTACCGTTATTATCACGGTAAGTGCTCCTCTGAGCTGGCAGGCCTGATTCCACCCAGGGCTGTTCCGGCAAGAAGGACACGTCTAGCAGTTGCGGCTCATCAACATCGAGTCCACCTGCCTACCCTAAGGACGTCGCTGTATCGGGACTCATTCATCTGGAGAACATCTTCTTTGTGGAACGGGCTTCCACCTCACATATTTCCCGACGCATACAACCTACAGCGATTCAAGATAAATGTCCACAAATATCTTCGCGCAAGCACCACTCCAAGAGTGACATAGGAATTTCCTCTTGTGCTTGTGTTTACCATAAAAAAAATATTTACAATGAAATATATAAAAATGACTGCTCGATTCTGCCTTCTGGTACCGAGCATCTGGAAGTCAAATGTTTAACGTAAATAGAGGTGCATTTTGGTGTCTAACAATTTTATACACAGGACAAAAAAGAAACAAAAAAATATGCACAAAATCAATAACATTTTATTTTTACATATTTTTTATAATGTTACATAAAAAAGGTAGTAATATTGACTGATTAACAATTTGAAAAAGTATAGAGGTAGGTCTGCCTTTAGGGACACCTCAAATAGAACTCAAATTCTGTTTTCTAAAGGTTTAATAAAAGAACATCTTTATTCATAATAACTTATAGGACTTGATGCCAAGACAAAAAGCCAAAATAGATTTCAGGTTTCACAAATTTTGATGAAATTATATTGTTGGGTTTCGAGCAGTGGCCAATATAAAAAACTAAATTGGCTGTTAAAAATCTAGTACTTTACATCTAATGAACAACATTCATAGATATGTATTTTTCTTTGACCTAACAAAGGCATTTGATGATGTAACTCTTGAGATTCAACTTTTTGAAACTCTATGGGCAAATTCCTGTTAGTTATTCAGCTAGACCCTCATCAGATATAATAGCTAATATCATTTAGGTCACTGATGCACGTACTTTATTTATTTTATACACTCGTGGTCACCTAAATAGCACCACCCTAAATTTTGTAAAAAAAATTCTATACCAATAATTATTATAAAGAACTTACTCATACTGCATATTGAAACTTGCGGTATGAGCGCACAATCCATTTCTTAGTCGACGTGTTTTGGCGATTTTTTTAAAAAGTTTTTGTAGTGCCTTTTTTGCTGTGTAATTTTAGGTAAAATTTACTGATCCCATTCGAAAGAGCAGGACAAAATTATGTACCCCCTGAACATTTCATGGCAATTGAACAATAAATAGTCCAGATATGAAATTTTAAAAGTAGCAAAAATCGCCTATTTTTGCAGAAATCGTGAAAAAGTTGCTATTTTTGCCAATTTTAAAATTTTATATCTAGACTATTTATTGTTCAATTGCTATGAAATTTTCAGGAGGTATATAATTTTTTTATGTTTTACCTATCTATTATTGATTTATAATACCTTAGAAACGGAATATGTTATGGTAGCAGTAATACCTGCTATCACACCTAGGGAATTATAAGCGGGCATTATGATAATAATCGCAAATTTTATTGCTTATCCAATTTTATTTCTCTCATAATAAAGAATAAACATCCATTTTATACAAAAAATGTTTCTTTAAATACTAAAAATTAAACTTTATTTCCAAAATAAAAATTACAATTTTGAAATGCCCCGGAAAATGTAGCTGATCCCACTATAGAATGGTCGGTGTTTTTTGTGATGGTAGAGGTGGCAGCACTAACGCTATTTTGCATAGTTTGTAAATTATCCATTAAAGAATTTTCGATACGGAATTAACCTCGGAATTAACTGAATTGGCAATCATTTTGGCTACTTTATTTTTGGATGAAATATTTTCTTCTATACAGGGTGTCATTGAAATGGTGTAAAAAAATTCGGGGGGTGATAGTACTCCTAAAAATTTTAAAAAAAGCTCCTATAACTATAGGATGGAAAATGCATATTAAGGGAGTTAGGGGCACTAAAAGGGTAAATTTAAAAAACGGTTTTTTGAAATTGTAGGCTTAAAAAACGAGATAAAATTTCGAAAAAAAATCCTCTGCCATAAATTTTGACCCAAAATCAAATGGTGATACTGAAAAATAATTTGGAAAATCGGAAAGGGTAGTTTTTGCAAGGGTAGGGGGTTAATTCGTGAATAACATTTTTTAGGTTATTTTCTTCGCAACGTGGGTTCATTTTTTAAAAACTACATACTTTTTCCTACAAAAAAGGTACTCCTGTTGCACATCGCCCAGAACGATGGTTTTCGAGAAAATTGAAGGCAAAAAGTTTGCTCTGATGGGCTGCTAACTGGTTAAACAACATAAACTTATGAAAGTTATGGGGTTTCAAAAGTAAACAAGTAGTTATTAAATAATTAATTGAAAAATCTAAATTTCATGATTTTTAAAACTATTTCTACTTCTGGGGCCACTTGAAAACTTTGGTTTACTCAGTGCCGATTAATACTGAAGAGCAACTACGTCAACGCATTATCGACTGTTCCAATCAAATTCGTACAACCCCAGAGATATTCCACAGGGTACGCAGATCATGGAGAAGAAGAGCAGATGTCTGCATTGAAATGAATGGTGGTCACTTTGAACATTTACTATGAATGAATTAAGAAATGCATTATTTTAATAAGGAATTTTGGTAATTGGTTTATTTCGTTTTTTAAAGCAATAAGATGTTTTAAAAATCATAAAATTTAGATTTTTCAATTAATTATTTAATAACTACGTGTTTACTTTTGAAACCCCATAACTTTCATAGGTTTATGTTGTTTAACCAGTTAGCAACCCATCAGAGCAAACTTTTTGCCTTCAATTTTCTCGAAAACCATCGTTCTGGGCGATGTGCAACAAGAGTACCTTTTTTGTAGGAAAAAGTATGTAGTTTTTAAAAAATGAACCCACGTTGCGAAAAAAATAACCTAAAAAAAGTTATTCACGAATTAACCCCCTACCCTTGCAAAAACTACCCTTTCCGATTTTCCAAATTATTTTTCAGTATCACCATTTGATTTTGGGTCAAAATTTATGGCAGAGGATTTTTTTTCGAAATTTTATCTCGTTTTTTAAGCCTACAATTTCAAAAAACCGTTTTTTAAATTTACCCTTTCAGTGCCCCTAACTCCCTTAATATGCATTTTCCGCCCTATAGTTATAGGAACTTTTTTTAAAATTTTTAGGAGTACTATCACCCCCCGAATTTTTTTACACCATTTCAATGACACCCTGTATATCCTTCAGCTACTGAAAAGCTTTTCCATTTCCCATGTTGTTTTAGCATTTCAAACAAAGCATCTGTCTCAACAAGTAAAGTTGACGATGTGCGACGCAAACAGTGGCCGGTTTTATCCAGTTTTAAAAATTTTGCGATCAATGTTGGGACGCTTCCTATGGTATTTTTTCCAACAGGTTGTACTGTACAGCGACTCTTTCTATAGGTAAGAAAGAATCTTCGCTCCTTTATTCCAGCTGGTCTTAATGCTGCGTACTTTTTTATTAAATTTAAAGCGCCTAAATCTTCTTCAATGATAGTAAAACTTTTTGAAGTTGAAGTTTTAGTTTCTGGTACCTTTATAACCAAGACCGTTCCTCTATTTTCAATATTATCAATGGTCATTTTGACCAACTCATCTCGTCTTAAACCTCCAAAAATACCCATTACCAATATGACTTTGTGTACCAAGTAGATATCATCAGGAGCCTTCTTAATAAATTTTATTATTTGTTCTCCTTCCGAAACTTTAGACTTCTTCGGGACATATCCTTTCGACTTAACTTTTAAAAAAGATATGAGACGATGGTATTGCGAGATGTCTATATTTTTATAGACCATTAACGTAGACCTTAGGGTAGAATACTTGGTCCAGAGAGAGTTCGGACTGTATTTTTCCGACTAAAAATATTAAAATTTGTTAAACATATGTAGAGGGTCTTTCCCCATATATTGACCCCCCCTCTACAGGGGTAATGCAAAAAGTAAAAAAAAAATTTAATACAAAAATTTTGGGGTTTTACTTTAAATTTTTAAATCCGATGTCAAATTTTTTTGTTTTCGTTTAGAAACGTCAAATTTTGACAGATGATCAGTTTTTTCTTATGGAACACCCTGTATATGATTTGATTTTTAATAAATGTCAAACAATAACAATGCAGCGCCTACCAAGATCTTCAATATATTATTTTTTTAAAGTTTGGAGCCCGATATTTCCGAAACGGTTAAATAAAACATTGTTAAACTATATATATTTGAAATCAGAAAATTCGGCTCTTTTTAACTATGAAGTCATATACAGGATGTTCCATAAGAAAAAACTGATCATCTGTCAAAATTTGACGTTTCTAAACGAAAAAAAAAATTTTGACATCGGATTCAAAAATTTAAAGTAAAACCCCAAAAGTTTTGTATTAAATTTTTTTTTTTTACTTTTCGCATTACGCCTGTAGGGGGGGAGGGGTCAATATATGGGGAAAAACCCTGTACCTATTAAAATAAAATCAATAACTTATCAGTTCCTGAAAATATGCCATTAGAACGGTTACGGTTATTTGAACAATTGCGTTGGCATCTTTCCAAATAACAAATATGCCATACTCCCGATCATACTGTTGCCTTGATTTAACTGGCAAAAGATTTTCGGTCGCTTTTATGGCTTTTTGTCTTATATTTTGTAGAATTTATCCATTTTAAGCAAATATTTAAACAAAAAATGCCAACTGACTAACTGATAGAAACATCAAAGTCAAACTTAAATAATCACTGCAAGTCACTTGATAAATTTCTGTAGGTAGGTATGTACGTATACATACCTGTACAGGTAGACCCTATTTTTTAATTAATATTAAAATTATTTTTGTTCATAAAAATCAATTTTTAGGTAAAACATAAAGCATTGTATGAACCACGGGCATTGTTAGACTCTAATGCCCATCAGGCGGAAACCTATACCTACTATTTCCACCTTCCGGGCATTATCATCCTTACAATGCCCTTGATACATAAATAGCTATTCTGCTCTTTCGAAGGGATCCAGTAATTTTTACCTAAAATTACACAAAAAAAAGTTTTATTTTTATATCCTTTTATTAATGGTGACAAAAAGGCACTATAAAAACTTAAAAAAAAATCGCCAAAACACGTCAACTCAGAAATTGATTGAAGTTTTAATATGCGCTATTAGTTCTCTATAATAATTGGTACAGAATTTTTTTTTTACAAAATTTAGGGTGGTACTATTTATGTGACCACAAGTTTATATATTAAAAAACGTTGTTCTTATTATAACAATCATGAATGAACTTATTAATAATAGATTTATTTATTAAATGGCTATTTTATTTTAGGGATAGACCACCATTACATAGGTCAATGAGTAGAAAGGAGATGTTGAAAAACTATATAAAGAAAGAAACGGCTAGCTTTTTTGGCGTAGATGAGGAAAATGAAGACGAAGAACAAAAACGATGGTTAGAGAGAAGAAAGCGAATGGCATATAGGTAAGTTTAATGATTTATATTAAATATTATACAGGGTGACAATTTAAAAACTTGACATGGCCATATGTTAGGAACGAAACATTGAAAAAAAACACTGAAAACAGTTTTTATAAAAACAAGCATATTATCTCACCCTTATCTCCAACTCCTTGGTGAGATATACACTTAAAATTTTAAGTATAAGGGGGGTCGAGTAATGAAGTCAAGTCTTGAGTAATGAAGTTAAAGCTTTTGAAAAACGCTTTTCAGTGATACCATAGAATTTTACATTTCAGAAAATTCTTCTCTGTTTATCAAAGAAAACAAAAAATTAAAATAATATTTTGAAATTTTTATTATTATTTAATTAAATGTTGAAAATGATGTCCGTTATTTTGAAGACAATAATTAAGCCTACTTTTAAATTCTTCAGGTATGTTGTGTGTATCCGAATTTTATTAAGGGAAATAAGACTTTAAATAAACTTCTGAATATTTATTCTGAATAATTAGTATGCCCCCTTACCGCATTTAATGAATGTAAAGAAATAAAGGGTAAAATATCCAATGAAAAGAAAAGGAGGAAACTCTGACGCGCGGAATAGGTTCATGCGCCTGTATGAACATTATACTTGCAGGGATAGTAGGTTGTGTAAAAGGGAATCAAGAAAGTCAGAGGTATGGTGTAATACGAGTATATAAGGGTCAAATTAATTTAAATCGCGCAAAACAAAATTCAATGCAAATAGCATGGGAGCCATAAAAAAAAAAGAAAAACATAAAACAATACAATTTCTTCTAATAATAAACTGGTTCGTGATTATTAAGTTAAAAATTCTAATAATATAATAACAGCGGGGACGCACCAAGGTACATTTACAAATGTTTCTCTGGAGGTAGCACGGCATTCCTAAACTATTCTATGCTGGAGTTGCTCTAGTCATACAACTTGCGTTTTAAAAAGCTCAGATTTTAGATGACCCCCCAAAAAGAAGTGTTAGGTCCGGGGATCTAGGTGGCCATTAGGACCAATAGGACCTCTGCCAATCCACTGGTTAGGATCATTCAAATATTGCCGAACGGAAACTACATAGTAAGCGTTCTTCGAGAGATAAAGTTCCGTGTATGTCCCTCTGATTTCCTAATTCCTCCCTAATTTCTTGGTATAAATATTGGGCCGATAATAATATCTCCCAATAAATCAAGCCAAACTTTCTGGGGCTACTGGGTATGCTCTTCTCTAAATACGTGTAGGTTCACGTCATTCCAGTACTGATAGTTTTGCTTATTAACAGGCTCATTTAAATACATACACAAGATATCATGTTGCTCACATCACATATTACAATTACTTGACTCAATATTACAGCAATATGCGGGTGATTCCTAACTATATCTTTCGTTTTTACGCCAAAATCTTCCTATAGCTCAATTTCAGTTTAATCAGGATTTAAAAAGTATTGATAACTTTTCACAGGATCACAACTTAAAATTAAATGCTTCCAAATCTTATGCAATAGTTTTTGAGGTTTCTCCCCATTTTCATGCACAGATTCGAAATGTTCAGCTACCAGTAGTTAATGAGGTCAAAAATCTGGGCATGTATTTTGACAGTGCTATTACATTTCAAACTCATATCATAAATTAACTTAAAATTGCAAATATATGCCAGAAAAAACTATATGTCTATAAACCTATTTATCATCTAATATTAAATATTATTTATGTAATCCATTAGTTCTTTCTTTGTTTAATTACTGAGATGTTTTGTATTCTGATTCCTTGACTGAAATAACTGCTTATTACTGCTCTATACAAAAACTCCAAAACTGCTGTATGCGTTTTGCATTCAAAATACCATTAAGGAATCATATTACTCTCTATTTAAATAACAATTTTATTTTGAATATGAAAAATTGTAGAAAATGCCATATGTGCACCTTTATTTATAACATTTTAAAAACTGGAGAATCTCTATTTAGTAAATAATTTTAAAAATCATCTTCATATGTATAACCCTAGATTTATAAATTTATTTAGAGTTCCACAGCATAGAAACACAATTTTTTTTAAATCTTTTGTTTTTGTAGCCTCTCAACTTTGAAATAAATTGCCTGAACATGTTAAACAATTTTCAATATCTCCTTTAAAAACAGCCATTGAATGCTTAATTTAATTTTAAATAATTTGAAATAAATACAAGTAATATTTTTATAGGGCTTTGGTATCCGCTCGCCTCCATCTAAAATTTCTTTACAAGTAGCATTTGTTTACATGCCACGTTTTCCTTTGCACCCCTTGCGCATATTCCTACCTCCCCTTGGTATTTCTTTTACTGTAAAAAAAAAAAAAAAAAAAAAAGTATCAAAAATTTGTATTAAGAAATGTACTTATTTATATTGGTCAGGTTAAAAGGTATTATTATTCCTTGTTTTTTTTTTTATTATTCTTTTTTTAAAAAGGGCCTTGCGATACAGGTTTGCACCTGTGCTAACGGTTTCATAATCGAGGCATGGTCCTATTTATCATAATGGTTTATTTATTGTAAATTAATTATTATATTTAAATTATTATGTTTGTAATTTTAATGATAAATAAATTTATTTTGAATTTGAATTTAAAATACTACTATAGTACACTGATCACTGAAGCCAATATTTTTCACTAGTCGAGGTTCTGCTGTAATTCTTTCTGTCATCAAAACTGCATTCTTGTGTTCTTGTGTCCGGGTCGTTTTTATCAAGTTCTTCCTATATAAACTGCAATCATAGGGTTAAAACCTATGAAATCCAAGTACACTGCGCCACCATTTGATAAAGTCGAATTCATTGCAAACTGACCCAGAATTTCAATTTGCGCTGTTTCGTCGACTCGATCTCGGTTAATTCCCCTTTTTATTCTCGACAGAACCAGTTTCTTCAAATTTGGCTACTAGAACATACTTTAGGCTTACATTTTAACTTGGATGCCTTTTGTTAAAACGTTAAGCTTCAAAAACATTTATTCTTGGAATCATAAATAAAAATAATGTCTACACGTTCAGCCATACTTTACACCATTTGTTAAAGATAAGAAATGCTGCTTTTTCTTTGATCCTTTCGGGACCACTGACGGAAAATTCACTTATCCACAGGCCCAGTGTCGGCTATGTACGACAGGGACAAAACAAACTGATAAAACCAATACCGATTCAGTTACAACATTTTTAAAAATTAAACTTCTAACGGAAACCACTGTCGGCTAATTCTGCTCAGTACTGCATTGCTTCACAGACCAATACCGTTGATTGAATATTTGGGAAGATACGCAATCCTGTGTTAAAAAGTGTACCCGGTCGACTATCGGATTGCCGTTCAGTTTCGTGCACCGTGTAGTGCTGCCGCGAAGCGTCAAATCTAGGAACGATTTATTTTAGCTGCGTGGACTTGGCTTTTGGCATCTTTGGCTTGAGTCAGGTTTTCAACGACGCTGGAATCTCCGGTTACGCGGCCGAGTTGGATATTTTTTTAAGATATGAGATGATGCTGCCAACTATGTTTTTATTATTTTTTTTTGAACATACAACACGGTGTCATTTATGTGGTGGTCAAGTGATAAGTGATATACTTAAGGGTGGAGGCATATTGAAATTTCTTAAAAGTTAAATTTTATAAACAAATAATTACTTACCAAAATATGTTTTTTAGACAAAAATTAATACAAAAATATATATAAAAAGCTATTTTTACAAAATTACCAACAAATTTTAATACAAGTTATAATTCCAACAAACATTATGTTTCCTCCATTTTGTGTTCAAGAGGGTCAAGTTTTTAAATAAAAAGCCCGTTGCACTTAATTAACTAAAAACTAATATCCAAAAAATATGTGGAACAAATTTTAAGATATAAGTAGATTTCACGTAAATTTTATAAAGAATAATTGAAATAATTCATAAGACTTAATACCGATGGTAATATAACTTCTTGATCAATAATTTTTTGTAAAAAGTAACCCATTTTGTCATGTGATTCAATATCTAAAAAATTGTGCAGCGTAGTGAGATCTGTAAAGTAAGGGGTTGTGAGTGAGGATGTCAATAGAAATAGAAAATAGGCCACATTTTAAGTTTTAAGCGACACAGGAAAATTCTCAATTACCAGTTGTTACAACTATACTTAAAACTATAAAAAGATACCTAGTAACAAAAAAAAAAACATTTTGTTTAAATACCCCGCATCACGGTTATACAGGACGTCAATAGAGGTGGTATAATTAGAGGAAAGTTGAGCAATATAGTGTCCTTTTATAATAAAATCTAAATACTTCCTAAATTTTGCAAAAAACTGAAATTTGGCAAAATCATTTTATTTTTTTTCTGGCGTTATTTCAAAATATATGACAAAAGTATTTATTAAATGAATAAATTATTGTGACCACTTTTTCTCGCCTATAGGATGACACCTTTAAATTCATAATACGACGTTCTGTCTTTAAAGAGCCATCATCAACTTTGTTTTTCTTTGTCGGCACTATATTGACCATTTGCAGTTTAACGACGCGGGAATCTTTGGGCGCCCGGCCGTGTTGTTATTTTTTTAAGACAAGGGCGATGATGATAACAGCGCTTTTATTTATTTTGTTATTGCCGATATTTAAATGCGCTGTGATCTCGCATAAATGACTAGATAAATGTGGTGGTCAAGTAATGTATTGGAAGGTGCTATCTCTTACAACTTAAATTTTATTAACAAATAATAAATGACTTACCAAAATCCTTTTTTGAGACAAAAATAAATAAATAAAAACAAAACAAAAATTCAATAAGCTTTTAATAAGATAAATAAGAATAAGACTTATAATAAAGAGAAAGTGCCAAATGTCGCTCATTGGTCGTCCAAACTTTTTTCCTCGTTGGAGATAACTGCATGTTAATTAGTGTTTTTACAGCTGTACTTTTTCCTTTAAGTAAATTTGCCAAAAAGTTTTTAGACGCTAGATTTGCTTTCTTTTTAAGGCGTAAATACTTATTTTTTTAAGCTTTAATTTTTTTTTTTTAATGAAGTTAACTGAACACTTAAAACTCTTGATTTTTTTTTAATATTAGATTTTGTGGAAGATGGAGTATCTGGATAATCTACAGTGAACTTTAGAACTGTCTGTGTGCTTTGAGGACTGGGACTGTGACGTACAAGTTTAACTTTTTCATGTTGGTCACCGACAATCTCATCTTCGTGAAGCCTCTTACGAGAATAAGTTTTTAATTGTTTATCTGAAATATAAAACAATTTATCCATCTTCTAAAACATAAAGGGGTCATTCAAAAAAGTTAGCTGTATAGCTAACAGCTAGCTGTGTGCTTTCATTTCAAAACGAACCATCCTTAATAACTTCTCAAAAAAAAAACTTCCTAAAAAAAACACGTGAATTTAGATATACAGGAGGACGTTTAATTTTATATTTTAACTAGGAATAAATTTCTTAAATGGAAAAAAAGTTTATTAAGTTGTATCATTATATTACAACCAGCCAGTTAAAGCAAAATTTGTTCTATATCACTAAAAATAACAGGTGTAGAATTATTTTTGAACAATTGCTGAAGAATATTCAAATTCTTTAAAAAAACTAAAGTTTAAAAGAAAATTTTAATTTCCTTTATTTAGAAACATATGGTTGATCATTCTCACATATGCTTACTCGTTGACATATGCTTGATCTATTTGAAGACCAGAATAGATTTACCAATTTTACCAGAATAGATTTACCAAGTTTTACCAATTTTACCAATTTTTAAAGAATATATATCTCCCTAAAATTCAAGTAATTCATTTCTTATTTAGATTTTATTGCAAGCAAAAGCAAATTTGTAAAAATTACACTTACCATTTTTTGGACTATGCTGCAAAATATCAACTTGAATATGCGTGCCAGGCAATACATTTGTATCAATTGTAGTATCTACAAATAAATTCTTTCTAAAAACTTGTATTATACTATCTGGTAAATTTAGAGACATTTAAGTACAAGTGCTCAAAATTGACCAGTGCATTCAGTTTTTTGTTTATTAAATATTAGGATTATTATAAATATATATAATAATATTACGATTTTCGAAACACCGTCAAAGGCTAAAGTATCTAACAGAAAATTGAAAAGTAATCACCCAAAAGTAGTTTTCACTGTATTTTATTACTTAGATCTGTTATAAGTTACTTATTTTATTGAGTATTACGTCACTTATAGCAAAAATCAATTTAGAAAATACCATTAAAAATACATTACTTGTAATAATCAATATTTAACAACTGAAAAAGATTTTGTTAAAGATATCTTAATACAAAAAAAATATTTTAGTTTGTTAATTTAATTAGAGTTTGATAATGCACGTATAACATTGAATCAACCAATTTTTACGACAAATCTTATTTTACTATTTATTCCAGGTTTTTCTTGTAAGATAAAAAGCATTGCTAAAAAATTTAACATAAGAATTACTTTTAAATCACAAAACTACGATATTTATTAAGAAAAACTTAACCTTTCAATTAAAATGAACTTAATAAAAATCTAATATATAAAATTCTTTGTACTTGTGGTAAATTTTACATAGGTGAAACCTGTAGACTATTACCAATAAGAATTAATGAACATAAATCTTACATAAATAAATATATACCTATAGATATAAATATAGACCCTATAAATAAAATGTAATATCCTATAAAAAGCTTCTTTATCCCGCCCAAAAATGTTTGTGTTACGTCTTTAACATCTTCTAGTTAGCAAATTAAGTGGCCTGTTAAATTTAAAATATTTGTTTGCTGTAGAACTTTTTTTGAAAAGCGAACCTTTCTTAAAATAAATAGGCATTTCCAAATTTTGCTAAAAAACAAACAAACTTTTTATCCTAAAATGATGAGATCTATCGTCCATTTACATTTGTGCATTAAAAGAACTATCCTGTCTATATGTAAGTAATATATAATAATAATTATAGTTATAATAATATTATAATACTTATTGTCGTAATAGGTAAGGTTTGTCACCAACTTGTAAAAGGGTTTGAAAATATGCAAAAGGGCAAATAGGAATATTTTCAGTAATGCGAGCACGAGGGTGAGCATTAAAAGTATACCCACTCATGTACTTTTAATACAACAGTTAAAAAAATCTGCCTATAAAAAATAAAGTGTCAAGTTTAAGTAATATTATAATATTCTTTACTTACCATTTTCCCAATTTATTGATGAAACTTTTGCATCTAAACTCTCAAGGCTTTGAGCGTTACATGAGGTATCAGGCAAAGAAATTGTGTTTTTAGAGGCCGATTCTATAATTTAGAGTAAATTTATAACACTAATTTGGAAGGAAACAGTAAAATATCAAAAATAATACCTTTCCATGGAATTGGTACAGCTAATTTTAAAAGTCTCTTTCGCTTATTACTTACTGCAATATATATTTGGTCAAAATGTTTCTCGCAAACCACTTTGTTTTTTAATAAATTTTCATCCATAACATATGTTTCCGCATTGCCTATATTTTCTATCCACTGGTTAAGCAACACTGGTTTTAAAATCGGAAATTTGAAAAAACTGAGAACATTGTTTTTACATTTTCTTACATTATTGCACCCACGATACGCACACTGATTAATTTTGCCTAAAGGAGCCATTGTTTCACAAACTAAACACATTTACATATATCTATCTATTTGTGATTATGAAATCCAAGAAAATTTTTTAACAAATACGGCAAACACGAACCTGTGCAAAAACTCTCCCATACGACTCAGGGATGATCGGCCGATTACTAATGAGAAGCGACGGACGAAATTATTTTCGCGCATACTGGAGAGAATCGCCATCTATTTTTCACGCATATTTGCGGTCACGCTTTAGCCCATAAGGTTGCGTATCTTCCCAAATATTCAATCAACGCCAATACTTTGAGATGCCGACACTGTCGAACATAGACGACGGTGGGCGCCCAAGAGTGCCGAGCTGAACACACAAATATATTTTGTTCCCATAGCAAACAAAAACCTACGAAAGGACAAAGGAAACAAAATATATTTGTAACCGGAACCATACACGGTCAAATTTATTTGCAAATAAACGATATTTGAGTGTGCGTGGTGTTATATTCAAACAAGTTTTAATGTTTGCAAACATATTTGATCAAATTAAAAGTTTTAAATTTTGTATGGGCGGGGCCTGTTTACGAGCTGAGAATTTGCGTGTGTGTGACACTGTTTAAAAATATTTCGTCAAAGTCGAACAAGTTGTGTCAAGGTTAACGCCGCGGTAAATTGTTTTTGATCGAGTTTACACGTGCACCGATATGGCGATTCCAAACAACCAACAGTGGCAGAGTTTTTTTAAAGTATGTAAAAGTTTGCCCGAACTGTGGCAAATTAAGAGCGACATATAGGACATACTAGATAATGAATGCTCAGATAAGGGAGTATCTTGATTCCCACAAAATCTTACCAGAATATCAGTCAGGGTTTAGATCGGGGTTTGGCTGTACAACAGCACTTCTGAAAATTATAGATGATATAATTGAAGCCACTGATCGTGGAAAATCTACTGCACTAGTGCTGTTAGACTATAGCAAGGCATTTGATCGAATCAATCACAAACTGCTTTATGCGATTTTGAGCTATGTGGGGTTTGACTATAATGCACTTTCTCTCATTAAAAATTATTTAACAAACCGGAAACAGTTTGTTGAGACCAGCAAAGGTGAAGGTACACTGGTGTGTGGGGTACCACAAGGCTCTATCATGGGGCCAATTTTGTTTTGCATTTATACTTGTAACCTTACTAGTTAGTTGCCTAAAACATTGCAAAGCTCATTTATATGCAGATGATACACAACTATATTTTTCATTTTTTCCTAAGCAAAAACAAAGTGCTACCAGCATAATTAATAACGATCTGGAACGATTTATTAGTATTTCTATTAAACACAATTTAGTTCTAAATGCATCAAAATCAAACTTTTTAATTTTTGGTAAGGATCGGAAAGCACTTAAAGAAGATCTAATTTTAATGGCTTTTGCGGAACGCATTCTGATTGTTCTCGTAGTTTGGGGCTTTATATTGACACCAATCTTCGATAAAAACAGCATGTAAGTAAATGTATTCAATTGGGCTATGCAAATTTGAAAAGGTTGTTTCCATCTAGGCATTTACTTTCAATATCACAAAAAATAAACTTATGTGATGCACTAGTGCTGAGTAATTTTAATTTTGCTGACTTAGTGTATGGGCTTGGATCAAACAGATAAAGACAGAATACAACGGGTTCAAAAATCTTGTTTACGATTTACATACGGTATTCGTCTCCGCGAACCGGTAAGCTACAAACTGCGTGAAACCAAGCAAGTTTATTTCATTTGGTAATTTATTCTAATTGTCCCTCGTATTTGACAAACAAAATTCGATTCCGAAGGGATGTTCATTCCTTAAATTTAAGGCATAAAGGATTAATCTCTCCGCCGCTGCACACAACGTCTTTTTACGAACGATCTTTTTCATTTAACATATATATCGTATATAACGACATTCCTGAAAGATTCAAAAAATTATCATTAGGCAAACCCTGGGGAAACCCTGTTATTGGAATATAAGGAAATCGATTCTGAAGGTACTGTAGAAAAATTAAAAGCAAAATAAATAGCATTCAAACTACCTATAGACGGGAATTGAAAAAAAAATGATTCTGTAAAAGTCGGAGCAGGCGAAGACGATGTGTATGTTAAATATCTTAAAAATGTATCAAAAATTTTTCTTAATGATGCAAATTTGTCAACTTTTTTCTCTCTGGTCTAGTGTTTTTATTGTCAAATCTTAAAATTTGTATCAGTTGTCGGAACCTGTTTCGACTCATCGTAGCGATATACAGCTAATCGGCCAAATTTTTTAGACCACAAATCGTGATAATTCAATTTCGTATCATCATTAGCTCCCACCAAAATAAAAATAACAAGCAAAGCCAAAATCTCGGTATCATCTGTTTTTGGCAGGTGTTTACTCCGAAAGGGGGAAAAGGGAGTTACCGTCACAACCGTAAAAAGATATCGTAAGGTAAACTACTGATGGGCAGCAATAAATATTGAGAGTCAAAGGCAAAATATACTTTATTTACTAATAAGTTTACAAACTTGTGCTAAAAGCTTCTTCTCATTTCCATTGAAAATTCTATATCTCTAAAGAAATACTCGTTTAGTATCAAACATTTTTTTTAATTACAAAAATCGTTAAAAATAAAATTAACCTTTCCAAAAGATTAAACCGAAACGGGTTTTACGCAGCAGTAAACGCGTGTAACAGCTTTTCGCGCGCCATTAAACGCGAATTATGCCTTCTTAATTATATCGCCAAAAATTAGTGGTAGGGCCATATTTTTGGTCAGTCATGAGTGTGTTTAATAGCCTTTAACATTAGGAACTGATTTTACCGAAGCAATTAAGGAAGCAATAATTTCCAGGATGAAAAGAAATAACGGAAGAAAGTTTTATATCTTGGATGCGCCAAACAGTTTTTCAAATTGTTATTGAAACCTATAGGTTTTACTGTGGGTAATATCGATTTGAAACTCGCTAAAATTAAAGCGTCGTTAGTGTGGCTTTTACGAAATTACTGGAAGAATGTTATAGGTGAGAGAACAGCCATTTTTCTTGATGATAAATTGTTCGCGAATATATTATCGGTAATATATGTGCTTTCATTAAGATAAGAGATTTATTAAAAAGATTAATATAATCTTAAGGCATACTTTTCTGCGAGTTCTAGGTGGTTACATAAATTAGAAACATCATTGAATTAACTTTTAATAATGGTAAAGAAAAAAACTTTAAATTTTGTATAGTTCTTTTATGACTTTAGAACTGCAAATTTTTTGGGTGTTAATAGTTATTTGTGTGGAGTTAATGGGGACCATGTTTTGAATGTAATTAATATTGATGATGCGGTTTCAGAGTTCTATCATATATTGAATATGGCTATAGCTTTGTTTATGCGTCTTAAGAGATTAAAAACCTCGTCTTTTCCCAGTTGGTTTTCAGGGGAGTTAAAGTACTTGATCCAGCAAAAGAAAATTTCACATAAGAAATATCAGTTTAGTCATACTGTTGCAGACTACGAAGTCTTTTCAGACCTTAGAGCTAGGTGCAAAACTCTAACGGAGACTTGTTACCAGAACTTTATTTCAAATTTGGACCAATTACTTTATACAAACCCCAAAAGTTTTTGGTATAAGGTTAACAGGTATATAAGGTAACAGGAGAGCAACAAATAGGCTTCCTAATTTGATGATTTATAAAGATGGAGAGTTTGCAGGTTGTGAACAAATTGCACAGGGGTTTGCCAAGATTTTTTCTACTGTCTATAATGGAGATAATAATGTCTTACCTTCTCGGCAGGCTGGTGTAAACATGACTATTCAAAATCCTAAATTATCTGTTGGATTAATTTTTGATAAGATCTTTCGATTATCCTTTAAACTTAGTGCTGATGGCATTTGACCCTGATGGTATACCCAAATATTTTTTGAGAAAATGTGTACGTGCCCTCTCTTATCCCCTCTTTATTTTATTCAGTAGGTTATTAAACTTGACAGTTTTTCCATGCCAGTGAAAACTCAGTTTTATTACGCCTATATTTAAATGTGGTGCGGCTTATGAAATGATTAATTACAGGAGTGTGTGCGTACAGTCTGCCATTCCAAAACTTCTGGACAGTCTTATTTATGACCAAATTAATTTTTATTATAAACTTCTGTTAAGTGAACAGCATGGCTTCAGTCGTGGCAAGTCCGCTATTACAAACTTGTTGTTGTGTCAGGGTGCTCTGTTGAATGCTTTGGAGAGGGGTGAACAAGTGGATGTAATATATGCAGACTTTTCCAAGGCATTTGACAGTGTCAACCATAGCTTATTACTAGAAAAATTGAGACTTTTTGGCTTTTCAGATTGTTTGGTGGCCTGGTATGCGAGTTTTCTTTGTGATAGATTTCAGCAGGTACAAATTATCAAAGGTACAAATTGGTGATGATTGATGAGGTCACACCTTATCAGTGTGACCTCTGTGGTTCCACAGGGTGGTCATTGTTCTCCCCTGTTGTTCAATATTTTCATTAATGATATTTTGGTTTTCTTTGAAAATAGTAATTTTTTGTTATTTGCCGACAATCTAAAGTTTTATAGGGTGATCAGTTCAGTTACATTAGTTTCTACAAAAGAAACAAACAGGTAATTTCCTCCTATACTATTGATAATGTTAATCTTAGGTACACTGAAGTAGTACACGGCCCTTGGTATCTTTTTTGATGAACAATTGAATTTTAATACCCATGTGAATACTATTCTTTATTAGCTTCAATTTTTGTATAAATTTACAATACCAAAAATCCTCAAAACAGTGCAAACACACTGCTACCAAAGATATATAACATTTACGGTGTGTTACCTTAACCAAACTAAAATATAATATAATATTGAAAGATATAGAAAATCAATTAAATCTTCACAATTACAATTTAACTAAACACCAATTAGAGAATAACAAATCACAAGATTTATTATTTACCTATTCTAACAAATAATTTTAAAGTTTTTCTGAGAATTGTTGTTGAGTCCATGTGTTTAATAACTTCTGGTAAACTATTATATGCTATTGCAACTTGATAAGTCGGATTACGTAACCTTATATTAAATTACTAAAAAAATACTTCTTACTAATGTTACAGACATAAGTATTCTACTAAACTGAATTAGCATTCTCTATAGTCTTGAAAGCCTAAATTATTATTCCCTTCCAAACAAATAGGGAAGAAGTCATGTCGAAAAACCGCCGCGCCGAGCCAACTGCACGGGGAAGTTTTCATATAAATTTTAATGTAAATATGAGCAGAATTCCGGATTCACAAACGTATAAATTTCGGGAGTGTCATAGAATCCCTAAACGTATAGCAAACGCATACGCCGTTAAAATATCAAATTTCATATTCCAAGCTGCCCTGCCTAAAGTTCATTAAATCAGACGGATGAAACGTAAGAATCGGATTATGTAAGTTTACATTTCTGAGTTGCAGATGCGGAAATTTAAGCGCAATTTCGTGTTTTATATGTAATTTTAACAGCGCAGATTTAATACAACATAGATGCAAATAATTACTTCGTAGAAAAAAATTAATTAGAATGATAAGTTAGTTAATTTACAATATAAATATAAATGTAACCAAGCTCAGGTAATAAAAAATAATAATAATTATTCAAAAGATAAATACAAAAATCAGAAGATATCAGAATGATAATTGGTCAGGCTAAGCTTAAAATCACAAGTTTGAAAAATCAAAAGAAATCAAAACTTAGTTGTAGTTCTTTTTGCATGCTTCTGTTTGATGAAGTTTGGAGATTTACTACTGAGCAGAGAGTCACATAATGAAATTCTTGATTATTTAGAAATCTATAATGAATGTACCTGCAGAATTTACGTTGAAGTTTCCGACCTTTGCATATGAAAAATATAATTAAGGTCCAGGCAGAAGAGATATAGATTTCTCTAGGTGGGTTCCGACAAAATAAAAATATAAGACAGGCGCCAACTTGATTTTTCCTATTGCAACATTGAATAACTGCGCTATTTACCAGTCGATTTGGACGAATGGACAATATTTATTTAGGATATACAATGTCATATATTGCAAATTAGGTCAAATTAAAATATCGAGCAAATGACCGCCTTCATTCGAAACACAAAAAGAGGTCTTTTTTCGGGCATTTTGCATAGTATTTGACAACATTTCAGGCGTAATAGCAGAAAGTTGTTTTATATTAGCCTGTAGTTTTTTCATACTCTTCGGCTTGCTAGCGTGCATCTTACACTTTAAGTAGCCCCACAGAAAAAAGTGCGGTGTCGTCAAATTTGGAGAACGATGAGGCCAGTCCGCTTTTTCCAAGTCAACACCTTTTTTTCAACACGACGCGGCCTTGGAACTTGCTCTGCAAAAACTTTGGCAACGTCTTGTTGAAAATAAAAGATCATCAGAACATGTTTACGCATCTTTTTACGAGTCTTTTTCATTAATTCAACAAGTTCATTAAAGCATCGCGGACGCTTTCGACTGGGACGCTGGCGAGGAGCTACAGACCAGTATTCAAAGAAATTATTGGCCAAGTTAACACCCTGTAGCTTAATAGAGTTAATATTACTAGACTTACAAGGTTTCTGGCACTACGTATAATTAATCTTAGCAATTTCAGCGATTAAATTTCTTCCTTTAGAAAATTCAATAACTTTATATTTCAAGATCTATGCAACTAGCCTAAAGTGGTAGATAACTGAGATTCTCCTGAAGTTCGGGCACTACCAGAGCACATCGCTTTTTTGAATAGCAAATAGGTCAGTCTTAAATCAGCCAGAGAAAATAGGTGACAAATTACTGTTGTTAAAACAGTGTTTAATGTTATTGGCCCAATGTTAGTGGACTCCATATGCCAAGACCAAGAAGTTTATTAGGTATTTTGGATGTTCCTTGCACGATGCTAAGGAAATTGCAAGATTGTCCAGCTTTGCTTGGCTGCATTTATATATTTACAATCATTTTTTTTTAAGTAAAACTTCTTTACGCACGCTTTAGTTGGGCAGTAAGCCGGCGAATTCGTTACCAAAAGTGTGATCGGGCGAGGCGAATGGTAGTTGAGAAGGAGATATGAATTAGTGGAGATAGAAAGAGAGAGAGTTACCTACGGTTTGTACATTACTTTAGGAGCAAAAGAGAGCCGTGGGCGCGCACATTTTCTTTCTCTCTTCCTCTCAGTGCATCACACTGACACTGATATCTCAGTCATCACACTGTAGGAGCAAGAGAGAGCAGAGCGCGCGCACATTTTATTTCTCGCTTGCTGTCAGTGTATGAAATGAAGAAGTTTTGCTTCAGTCGTGTGGTTTCAAGCGCACTTATTTTTTTTCCATAAATTTTTTTGACACATGTTGCAAATAAACTATTTTGAATTTGAATTGAATCAAATATTAAAGATATAATTCGCTTTTAACCTATAGAGACTAGATTCAAAGCCGTGATTCTACACCATTATAATGTAAGATAAATAAAGATAGGTCATTGGCCAATTACCCTGTTCATTTAAAGTTTTAGGAACTTTATGGCATTTATATTGTTTCTCGAAGTAAACTTTTGGTGTTTTTTCTTCACTTAAGATGAGTTCGATTGATTATTGACCCATTTCTACCGTCCAAAGCGTAAAAGTGCTTAACTGAATTTTTTTTCAAAATTGAGTCTTTTACATCAATGGATTTGTTATGCAATTCTACATGTCACTCTTCTTCTTATTGTACAAAAATGCAATCGATTCAAAGTATATTATGTATGAGAGAATCAATACAAAATACAGTAAAACTTAATTTTCTCAGATTTAACTTAAATGCAGTTAGCTACTTTTATGCTTTATACGGCAGATTTACTAGGCATCCCTTGGCATCACAAACTTCTGTGACTGTTCCAACAAAAAAATCGTAAAAACTATTAAATGAAATAGTACTAATTATATAGTCAGCATGCTGAGCTTCCTAAAAACATCTACCTAACTTCTTATTTTACAAAAATCAGTTAGTAACAAAAGATCCACAGATAGCTAACTTATTTATAAACTTCTTTCAATCTGTATATTTCCCCAATAACAACCATCATTATGTACCCAATTATCTCATAAATAGCAACAAAAACACAAGTATTTATCTCTAAGATATCCACAATTGATGTTTTTAATGGCATAAGTGAGCTGCCAAGTTTACTTCTATCCCAGATGAAGTTCCTGACTTCCTATTAAGAGAGTGTGACTGGACCATTGTAATGCGGTTATTTATGTTGTTAAGCAGATCGCTAGAGACCTCTATGTTTACTTCTGAATGGAAAGAGAGTTATATTGTCCCCATATAACAAAAGATCGGCAGAAACAAACTTGGTTTGCAATAAGTCAGACATATTAAATCAAATGGGTTTTCCTTTTAACTAACTTTTCCAAAGCTACATCACCAGATACTTTTGGACGAGCTGATTGTTGTTGGTCTTCATGCCAGTTTATTGAATGGATTAAAAACTCCTTATCTGGACATCAGTTAAAGGATCAAAATAAGTTGTCATCTATCTGACAGTGTAATAGTATAATCTGGAGTCCCTGAGGGCGGCCATACTTCTCCACTTTTTTCTCAGCATTTTCGTCAATGATATCACTTTCTGGTTCCTAGATAACAATGTTAGCAGATAAATTAAAGTTTTGGAGACCTATACATAGCTTTAAAGACCAAGCATTATTGCAGAATGATCTAGTGAGACTAGAAAACTGAGTCAGTGAGCTGTTTCCTGATATTTATTTAGTACCTCTTGTATATGAATATTGAATTACCATTTTCACATGAAGGTGGTAATATACATATAAACTCTTAATTCTTTATAGAATACCAAAAATTGCTAATTACCTGCTCTCAAATACCGACATTTATTTTTAAAAGGGCTAAAAGGCACAGAAAAATTACAATTGTTACAGAAGGAGTTAAAACCTCTTTACATCTGGTTAATTGGAGTATTAGTACTACTACTCATACTACCCATAATTGATGATTTATAAAGCCATGACTTTATTTAGGAGCATTAAAATTTAAAAAAGTCAATAAATTTGGATGATCAAATCAATCAAGCAATTATTTAACTTGTACAGAATCAAAAATTCTTGCTGCCTTCTTCGGGATGCTAATGAAGGGATTTCCAATAAAATACACCTCTGGTCATAGGTGAAGTCAAAAACATCCAAATGCAACTTACAAGAGTCATATTTAAACACTTATTTTGCACCTTCTCAATATCTTGAATGTGAATATCATAATTAGTAGACCACACTATGCAGCAATACTCTAAACAAGGGCGGACATATGTATTTTACAAAAGTTTCATAATTTCAGGAAAAAATCTTGGCTATTTCGTTGTACGAAACCCAGCTGTTTAAAAGTCTGCTTTCTGATCAAACACGACACCCAAATCTTTAGCTTCATTTAAACTAATGAGAGTTGCATTATCAACATTATATGAAAAGAATAGGTCACTACAGGTATTAACAACACTAAAGGTATTTAAAAGAAACTCATTTCGGTTTTGCCATTTTGCAATTTGATGCCTTTCGCATGTAAATTCGAACCGGACAGTGCAACTCTTGGGGCACCCTAGAGGGCACTGTTTGGCCAAAAAGTCATCAATTGAGACCCTGAAATCTACCAAGTAAAAAACATTCAACCCAATCCAGAACTGGTCATCTAATCCCCAAATGCTTTAGTTTCCCCAGAAGTAAAGAATGGTTCACTTTATAGAAACTTTTAGAATAGTCAGAATAAATACTGTCCACTTGAAAGCCCAATTCTATAGACCGACGCTAACGAGTTTTGGTATTCCAACAGGTTAGTTGAGCGGCGAGGGCAAAAGCCATGCTGTTCTATAATCATGATTCTTACACACGCACTGGAGAGCAGTGCAGAACCAAGTTTATTAGGGATTTTTGCAAGTGTTGACTATACGATACCTCTTTAGTTTGGTAAATTATCTATATTGCCTAATTTAAAAATAGGGTAAATTTAGGTGTGTTACCAAAATGAGAGGAAAACTCCTATTTTCAAAGGCAAATTATATAGAATAAAAATAGGGTTAGCTAAAGTGCAACAACACTACTTTAATAAATATGGAACAATTCCATCAGGCCCAAAGTTTTAGGTCGGAGATGAAAAAGAGCAGAAAAGGTATCAGTTAATCCCACTGAAAAACTGTTAACATCTAAGGTATCAGAAATACCACCATTGCTTCATATCAAAGTGGCAAAATGTTGACAAGAGTAAACTGATTCAAAGAACCTAACAAAAAGGTCAGCAACTATTTTCCCATTGGAGGCAGTATCTTCATTTTGTTGACTAATAAGAAAGCTCACCATTAAATTTCTTTATATTTGCCATGTGCTTTCAAGAGTTGTGGTTGTTCTGTAAATCGTGATCCCATTTTGCTATTATGGTTATTATAAGTATTATAACAATTTTGATAAAGAAGCTTGCACTTTGTTCTAAGGGAAGAAAACTGGGAAAAACAAAAAGGACTACCTGTTACCTTATAAACATGTATCTTTTTTTTGTGGATGGTAGCTCTCCGGAGTTTTGGAGAGAACCAGCTTGAAAAATTACCACTTTTACAGTTTTAATAGGAATGTAAAGGTTAAACTCATAATAAATACAGTCATAAATTCTTTGACAGGCAGGATGTAGTCCCAATCCAGAGATGCAAAATATTTGTTGACAACTTGCAGATTAGCATTTCTAAAATCATAATATTGTACGTTGCATTGAACTTTCTTTTTATTATTTATTTAATAATACATATGAATTTAAATCTTTGCAGACAACACAGGAAAAAATAAATATTAGAACATAAAAAAAGTGTGCGCATTTTATATTTTATTGTACATTGAATAGAAAAACTTTTTTGAGTAATTTGCAAATTTAATTTCATTGTTGAATTTTCACAAATAGTGTTTTCCCTATAAAAGCCCCGAAGAGAAATTCCATACTAAGTCTTTTTATATATATTATATAAGAAGATTATAGTATAGCTATAATACTCACAGATTTGAGACAAAAAAGAACCAAGTCCCTCCGTATGTTACGCCACTGGCCATATTTTAAAAAATTGACAATTCACTACAATAATCTGCATGCGAAATTTAATTAAAATTGAGCTGGTAGTTTAAAAGTTATGATAAATAAGCAAATAATTATTTTTAACTTTAACACCTGTATCTTTGTTATAACATTTCTGAGAAAAATTTCATAATGATAGTCTATTTCTTTTTCAATTCTCTATCACGTATTAAAATTAATGACGTTTGAACTGAACCACCCTGTACAGACAATAAAATTCAAAAAGAAAGACAAACTATTAAGATTAAAAAATTAAAAATAAGAAGATCCAATATTCCATGTAATATTATCCTCAGATAAACATATATTAAAGATTTATTTTTATTTTTTAGAACTTTAGGTCCATTAAAAGATGAATTTGCTACACTAACCACACGACAACAAGCAACAGCGCGCAGTGAATTACGTCATAAGAGGACCGCTTCAGAAGCCGCTCCATCGAGTGCAGGAATCACTTACGATGGTCAACTAACGCAGGGCCGTCCAGATATTTTGCCCGGAGAATATGATGCAGCTGATGGAGCAGAGGGCTACGAAGGAGGGCTTAGGAGAAAAGATTCAGTCGCTAGGATGACATGGGATGGGATAAACTACGTTGTTTCGGTAAGGCGTCCTATAGTATAAATATTTTATTAAATACTGTTTATACTACTGTTCGTAGAAGTTCGACTAATAAAACCACTGAATGCTTCTAAAACATACAATAAACAGAAACATAATTTCTCTCTCTAGTTGCTTCATCATTGCTGATGATTGTGCTCTCTTCCTATACGTTCGACTAGCTGTTTTTATTTTGTTGGATTCTCTGCGTCTACAAAATCTTGATAAAATGAGCGAGCCGTTTTTTATTGTACTTGATCGGCATCTACCTCTTGCTCTCTTACCCGGAATATTCCCAGATATAATAAGTCTCTTTAAATTATCTTCGCCTCAGGGCTATATGACCAAAAAACTGAAGAAATCATTGCAGGCAGATTGATGATAAACTGGTTTTTATTTTCAATTCATTTAAAATAGAAACGTTAGTCCAAGGTATTCGCAGCATTCGCCTCCAACATCACTTTTTAACACCGTCAATTTTCTGACGTTCAGAAGCACGAGTCCCAGTTTCAGCACCATATAAAAAAATAGGGTAGACGAAGGTTTTAACAAGTCTCATTTTTATTTATTTTTTTTCTAAATCGACCGGCTTTTCATATTTTGGTTATTATGGCGCTTTGATTATGTGCCTTTGTACTTCTGTCTCGCAGCTTCCATTGCTGGTTATGGTAGAGCCTAAGTAGTTGAAACTGTCTACTAGGTCATATGGTATAGAAGGTCAGTCAATTAGAAAATGTTAAATCTATCGACTATACATTTTAGTTTCTTTTTTAATTAATTTTTAAGCCGCCTTGATTGATGTCATATTCCACTCGTCTGAGAAGTTCTACCATTTCTTCTTCTGTCGCTGCTATGAAAGTGATATTGTCAGCAAATCTTAAGTTGGTGATTTTTTATATATTAAGTGAAATAAGAAACTTTATTTACTTAATGTGAAAAAATTGTCGAACTCTAGGAAAGGTGTGACGACTAGATGTGAAACCCAAATCGTTTGGTTTAGTTTGTTTAGTTGGTACCTAGGCCTCCGGATTTAACCGTGGTAAACTTTGGTTAATGGGGAAGAGCATTAACCAAATGGAATTTCGAAAGAGCAAATTGACTTCATAGTCTTTATTCGTGCAATGTTCTTAAACTCAATTTGTGGAATATCAATGACACTTGATTTGATATTTTTATGATCACTGTAAGCCCAAAACAACGTTCCCTTAGAGAATCTTAAAAATTTTTATGGTATGATGTGACCACCATGCAAAAACAAACATTTATGTTTATGGCATTAACATTTAGGTTAATAACTTGGCACAAATTCCTTATTTTGTTAATAAAAATATGTTTTTTTATTAAATATTTTTCCTAAGTATATTATTGCTGAAAACTAAACATTTTAGATGCATATACGAAAACGCATATACAAATACGCATTCTACGCGATCGATGCGTACTCATACTTTAAATCGAGCTCCGACCTTTCTGTATTTTTTCCTGCTATATTATGAACTATAAAGTTATGTTTAGTGTCAAAATAACAGTAAAAAAGTGAACTATATAGTGGTGTAGTTTGCGAAATCAAAACTGTTATCGTTTTTTTTATAAACTTAATTTAAAAAGTATAAACAATGCCGAGTTAAGAACAAAATACCATAGCGCTTGCTGTTAGGAATCCCATTGTTATCAATGTTGATGATTCTCGTATTGTGTCACGTAGTATAGCCCAGTAGATAGAAATAGACATTTTTCGTGCATTATGAGTGACGATGAGGATACAGAAATTGTATGTTGCAGGAAATGTAAACGAGATGTTCAGGATAATGAAGACGGCATTTTTTGTGAGGGAGCTTGCCGTTCTTGGTACCATTGTTTGTGTGTCGGAATTACTGGCTCCCAATATAAAAAAATAACAAAAGACCTGGCGGACATAGTGATTTGGATGTGTCAAACATGCAAAGCTAAATTGAGAGAAATTCAAAAAACAGGATAATAAATTGGATCACCTGACAGAGAAACTCCATCACATGCAACAAAATATTAAGGCTATTCACGATAACATGCAAACTCACCAAGCAAAACCTTCTTACGCAAATGTTATCGCCGATACTAAAAAATTCCCAACTAAAAAGATACCCAGTCTTCCGCAAATAATTATTAAACCTATTCAAGACCAAAATTCCAGTAAGTTAAAGAAAGATATGGAAAAAATTAATCCTGTTGATTTGGGAATTAAAGTTTTGAGCAGAAAGAATCTAGCTGACGGAAAAGTCATTTTAAAATGTCCGTCTCATACCGACACCGATACTCTAACATCTGCTGCCAAACAAATTCTGGGTCCAGGCTACGAAATAACTAAAACGACATTAAAAAACCCCAGGATAAAAATTCCTGGATTTAAAAAGGATATAACGACATCAGAGACAGAAAAAATAATTAGAAAACAAAACCATTTAAAGGATGAGGACTATTTTAAGGTGACATATGTAAAATCATTTGCTACAAAAAATACGAAAACTCTATTTGCAGAGTGCTCGCCAAAACTATTCACTGGTTTTATGAACACTGGAAGGTTGTACGTAGACTGGGAAAGGTTGCCGGTATATGAAGATATTGCGATCCTGAAGTGCTTTAACTGCCAGCAGTACAACCACAAAAAAGACAACTGTCGCAGTAGGAAAGTGTGCTCTATCTGCTCAGCGGAACACGAAGAATCAAACTGCTCAAGATCTACCAAAACCTGTATGTATTGTGTTTCAAATAATAACAAATATAACACAAACTTCAATGTCCATCATGAAACCAACGACAAACTATGCAATTGTTACAAATATCAAGTAGAGAGAGCCAGAAGTAAAATAAACTATGGATAGCCATGGAAGTACTAGATTCGATGGAAGATGTACTGAGGGACGTTAGTCACAAAATAATACCGGATGATCTCAATAGCTGCATAGATTTAAGTAAGAAACTTTTAAACATTATACATTTAAATATTAGAGGTGTTAGGACTAATTTCGATAATTTATTGCTATTTCTGGATACTTATAATATAGAATACTGTGATGTTATAATCTTAAGTGAGTCCTACAAAATAACGTCAACTAATTGCTATAATATTCCCGGATATACATGTTATAAGTTTATATTGTTATAGAAGCTTATAGTTTAAGTTTATAGTGTTATAGAAGCCAGCTACAACTCTTTTGATGGTCTATTAATATACATAAAATCTCATTTAACAACAAGTTTCAGTAATATGGTACTAAATCAATCCAATATTACCTTGACAACTTTTACCATTAATATGAATAATATAGAAAATAAAATTCATGCAACATATAGATCACCCTCTTCAAACGTACGGTATTTTTTGGATGGATTAGAGGTTTACTTAGGGTCCTTAGCTGCTCATGAAGTTGATATATTTACGGGAGATATTAATATAAATATACTTAATAAAGATAACCCTACAAATAATAAATACCTATCTATAATGAGTTCTTTTGGCTTTAGACCTTTAATTATGAATATTACAAGGGAGGATAGTGGATCGTGTCTGGATCATATGTTTATTAAATATAACTCCAAATTTAAGAATTATTTAAAATATAATGCCTATATTATTGAACATGATATAACTAACCATTTGCCCACTATGCTTAATTTATTTAGTCAAGATAAACAAATGCCAAATGCAAACACAAGTAATGTTAATTCGGCCTGTAATCTTACCAACTTTAAAAAATTTGATTTAAATAATTTAAAACTACTTGCAAGTAACATAAACTGGGACTATGTATTTTCCTTTGATAATCCCATACCAGTTTTTGATTTTATAATTAACTCATTAATATCGATTATCAAGCAATCTGAATTAATTACAGTTCCAAGCAAAAAATATAAAAAACTAAAACCCTGGATAACTTTGGCAATTATAACGTCAATTAAAAAACGAGACAAAATGAAAAAAGAACTTAAAAATAATTTTTCCAATATAAGACAAGCACAATATAAAAACTATCGAAATACTCTAAATAAAATAATAAAAGCGGCTAAAAATTAATATTATAAAAATAAAATAAATAATAATTCACAAGACCTAAGAAAGCTTTATAAAATAATAAAAGATGCTACAGAAGGATACAAACCAAAAGAAACAATTAATAAATTGAATATAAATAACTCAATTATTACAGCTCCGGACGAAATAGCGAAACAAAGTAACAAGTTCTTTACTAATATTGGAAAGAAAATGTCTGAAAAAATTCCTAACCCCACACAACCGCTTAATTCAGTACCAAATTTACAATTTTCTACGTTTCTTAAACCTACAAATAGTAATGAGCTTATAAAATATATTAATAATTTAAAGAATCGTTGTTCAGCGGGGCCAGATGATATTTTTACCTCTATCATTAAGTTATTGCATACATTCCTAGCGGGCCCACTGGCACATGCTATTAACCTAATTTTTAAAAAAGGTGTAGTCCCTAGTATTTTAAAAGTCTCACATGTTACACCAATTTTTAAGAATGGCAACAAAGAAGACATAACAAACTACCGACCTATAAGGGTCATATCAAATATAGCCAAAATATTTGAAAAGTGTCTTAACGAGAGATTGGTTAATTTTCTTACTGCCAACAATCTCTTATCACAAAATCAATTTGGTTTTATCCCGGGAGTAAGCACGAACGATGCATTATTTAATTTAACTAGCCATATAGCACAAACACTTGATGATGGAGATAAATGTTTGGTATTATTTCTGGATCTGGCTAAGGCATTCGACACGGTGTCGCATACCATACTCCTTCAAACATTGGAGTCATATGGGGTGCGTGGCTCTGTGTTGGATGTCTTTGCCAGCTACCTTTCTGGTCGAACGCAGCATGTAAAGATTGGAAGCGTTATTAGTGAGGCGGAAACTATAACATGTGGAGTACCGCAGGGAACCGTCCTGGGTCCAACACTTTTTAATATATATATTAATTCCTTGTGTGAACTAAACATACTAAACGCAAAAATTTTTGCATATGCAGATGACACCGCCATTATTTTTTGGGGAAACTCGTGGTTTGATGCTAAAGAAAAACTTAAGGCCGGTTTTGAAGTTGTAAAAAATTATTTTGACACATTTAAACTATCACTTAACATAGACAAAACTTGCTATATGGTTTTTTCACTAACCGAAGCGAACCGTCCGGATTATAGTTCAATAGAAATAAACAACACATCACGAATTAAAGAAACTAAGTCAATAAAATACCTGGGTATAGTAATTGATTTACACCTAAAGTGGGATCAACATGTGCTATATTTGCGGAATAAAATAAGAAGTTTAATTCCAAAATTTTATATTTTGCGTGAAATATTAAACAAAAAAATAACTATTATGACATACAAAGCATTTGTTGAACCATTACTTGCCTATGGGATATTGGTGTGGGGCGGTATATATTCTAGCAATCTAGAACAGCTAAGGACTAGTCAAAACTATATTTTTAAAGTTATTTTTAAAAAAGCAAGACTGTTTCCAACCTCTTACCTTTACTCTACTAAAACCTGCAGTATTCGTGCAATGTACGTATTGTCTCTTTGTAAATTTACTTATTTAAAAGATTGGAATAAAACAAATTTTATACAACACAAACACAACACTAGGCAAAACATTAACAAACACTTAAAAATACCTTCATCAAAAAGAAATCTCAATCTCAGATTTGCCACCTATTTAGCACCTAAATTTTACAACCTAATTCCACTAGATATCAGGAATTTAAAAAACAAAAAACTTTTTAATAAAAATGTCAAACAATTCATTTGTAATAACTTAAGTCTTTTTTTGAAGTTTCTCTAATACATCAATAAGTATGTAGTACGCTATTTTCGTGTAAAATAATTAAATTGTTTTGATATTTACATATTATATAGATGCCAATTTTGATCCAATTCGTTATACAATATTTATTTATTGCACACACAGGTATGCTTACCTAGGTGCAATTTAAACCTGTAAGAATTTATAATAATAATACAAACTGGAATTTTTGAGTTAACCTCCGGTTGGCTCCGACTCTAAATCTCCTAGATTCTGCAGAAGTTTCAGTTTTAGAGCGAGTTCTTGATGTATAATTTTTGCTACCGCATCGTGTCTCTCTTTGTATTCCGGCGCAAATATTTGGCAAACTCCTGGATTGTATCAGATGTTTGGCATCCACATCTACATCGGTCATGTTCAATAGCTGGATCTTTTGCTATGAACTTTAGATAATTACGCGTTGGAACAACTTAATCTTGGAAGGCTAAGAGTGAACCCTCTGTTTCGGGAAACATTACAGAACATTGGCCTGCTCGATCGCCAGATTTAAATACTCTAGATTTTTGCATTAGTTTTTTCTTAAGTCCTTAGTTTATTCCACTCCCGTCGAAAATGTTGATGACCTGAGGAATCGAATTATAGCCAGCTGTGAAATCGAATAATAAGAAATACATTAGGAATATTTGCGCGAATACGAGAATCAATGAGGTGAAGAGTTGAATCTTGTGTAACCTCTGAGGCAGGTAATTTTGAACACTTGTTGTAGCTTTGCGCCTATTTAAAATGTTGGTATTGTTATTTTCTATTATTGGTCTGGTTTAATGTTGTTATATTATATAGTTCTTGATAAAGTATTACAGAAATGAAAAATACGCGTCAAGATGTTTTTTGCATAAAAACGGCGCCACATACGAAAAAAAGGTGAGACAATTTTTTTTTGTCACAAATTGAACAAGGAATTCAAAAATTATTTTAAATTTAAAATATCTCAGTGGCGTACCATTTTTTTCTTAAAAAAAATTGAGAGCATTACCCGTATGCGAGCCAATGGTGAACATAAAATTCTTAATTGCATGTCAAAAAATGCGCGATAACTACCTCTTGAAATCCTCCAAATTTCATTTGCATATCTCGACCGGTTTCACAGCAATAAATAAATCGTCAATTTTCGAATATCGATATCGAAAATTGACGATTTATTTATTATATATAATCGAAAAACTTTAACACCCCGTATCTCGGAAAACGAAGCATTTGCGGACATACGTTTATGTAGCAAACTGGCATTATTTTTCCATGCAGAATCACCCTCTAAAGTTTGTCGCGCTCATTTACTAACACCCTGTATACCGGCGTATTATAATAATGTATGACAATTTTAAGAAGTAAAATATCGAAAATATCAATATAAAGACAGAAGTAGTTGTGGATAGAGTGCTCTCCGTTCAGCCACTCTTCCCCTTGTCTGCAACACTATTCCTTGACACACCTTTTTACCATATCCCCTATGGATCTATAATCAACATTTTCACCAAATCAGACCGAAAACCTATCAAAACTCCAGCCCAAACCATCAAAGTATTAGCTCCTGGACTATTTATTGCTGATATATGGTGTTTCGCCGCCCTTAAACCAACATACTTTATATGGTATTGTATAATTTTTTTTTAATCCGACTTTGTGGCTTTATATAAAAGGTCTAAAATCATATTTTTGAAGTTTAATATTTAAAGGAAATTGATGAACAAAGGGGAGTTTCAAACGAAGAAAATTAATTAGATTTCTCAATGATAATAAATGGCAGTATTTTAAACGGGGATGATGGGTTCAAATTTACATAGTAATTGAGAGAGAATACTTTGGGTGATTTCATTAAAAGTTCGAGATTCCCATGATGGGGTAGACTTTATATTAAGAGGTTAGAAAGTGCTAATCGCGGTTTCTTTGCAGCGCGTTTATTATTTGATAGACCTGAAATATTTTAGTTTGTTACAGTATTTTGTTAATTCAATTTATTAATGGCAATTTTAATATCAAACTAGCCTAAATCGACAGCTTCGATCGTGAGGAAGTAGAATGAATTATCGACTTGCTTTGCAGCGTTATTCAAGTACTACGTACAGAAAGTCGATGTAGATTATAAAATGTGAGTTTAAATTATATTTCATTAAAGTGTATACATCTATTCCTATGTTAAAATGGTAACTATTTATACTTATACTAGCAAGCTTTAAATAATTAAAATTACACGAAATTTACATTATACCCACAGATAATAGCGTAATAAATTACGAAATATGCATATATGAAAAAAGGAATACGAGTACACGGCAATTTTTTTATAAAAAAATTCTTTTAGACGTAATCATTAGCTGCTTTTAAGTATTAAAAAATAGGTCTATGTATATATTTTTATAGAAATAATTTGAAAAGCTCATCATTGTGCTTAAAGGGAACGACTAACAGCTATTGGTGTTTCTAAAAGGTATATGGAAAACTTAATTATGATCGTAATTGACGTGGTGGAATAATAATTGATAGACATTGGATTAAATTAGGACAATTAATCTAATTATTTTATGTTTTTTGAAGAAAAAAGTAATCTGAAACCTATCTAGAGTAAGTATACCAAAATGATTGCGTAGCAGATTTAAGTCATTGCAGACAATGTTAAAATTGTCTTTATAAGATCTAATCAAATTAAATCAATTTTACTGATGGACAAGGCCTTTTGCAAGTTATTAGATACAATTTCATGTAGTGTTACTTTTAATTATTAGCCTAAAATAATTAATAAAATTTAATGTCATATTAGTTTTCTTTAAATTATTATCCAAAAATTCCTTATTTAGATTTAATGATAAAACATTCGATTTAATAAGTTTGCTTAATGCTGAATACCGTATTAAAAATATTATGAATCAATTAACCGACAGATCAGCATACTGTTCGGTCCTTGTAAGCAACAGAATGTAAAAAAATAAAATTAAAAATAATAAAATTAAAAAAAAACAATAATAATAAATAGTGGGTTTTTTGACATGTAGGGAATTTTAAATAGTTAGATGTTTAATAAATAAGTGGAGGGAGACTGCACGATTTTCATTTTACCTTTACCTACTACTCCACTGCAAGTATGTACTATTTCTTCACAATTAACAAAGAGATAAAAAATATTAGGAAAACATCAATAAACAAATAATCCTAAATAGTGATTATTACAGGCTTTTATTTTCTATGTTATACATATCTATATTTAATTTATTTACCAGAAAATTGGCAAGTCTTGAAAATCTAGGAGAATTATAACCACAATTAGTACGATGATTTCTAACGTACATTAAATTATTATTTTTCTAATTGTTGCGAGGTTTACTTAACTCTATTAAAGAGAGACATTCTGGAGAATCTATAAAACTATTTAGCAGTTTTTTTACAGAATACACAAGTCATGCTTATCTCTGCTTTGCAAGTTTAAAAATCTTTGAAAATCCTCATAATTAACCATATAGGGATTTTAGTTTAAATGCAACATGTTCTAGAAATCTCCGTTGCATCCTCTCTAGTTAATATTGATGTTTATCATAGTATGGAGACCGAACTAGGCTTGCATATTCCACAACTTGACGGATTATGGCTGAGTGAACATTTCTTAAATTAAAAACATTGTCAAAATCACTTCGAGATCTTCTTAAAACAATCGCACGGCTTTATTTTATATTTTTTTAAATATCCTCAGAAAAATTTATTTCCACACTCCTAGGTCTTTAATGATATAAACTCTTTCAAGTTTAAACAAGTTTCAATTTACATTTGTCCAAATTTAGGGCAAATGGTTTGTGCACTAGTTAAAAAATTTGTTAAGTTCATGGTACAGGTTAAAAAGGGGGAATGTCAAAAATCGTTGATTTTCAGGAAATCAATTTTTAATTTTAAAACCCAATAACTTATTATTTTATTACTTTGTATTGAATGTATTAATGGATTTAGTTTGGTATGTCTATATGGGATTGGAATTGAGAAAATATTAATGAAATTCCATTTAAAAAAATTTTTAGACCAAAAAAGAAGAAGAAAGTACAGATTGTAACGAACAAGAAGGGGGAATGTTACATATTTTCACTGTAGTTTTGTAGTATCATCAGTTTTTTATACACAAGCACTTCTAAAGCAAAACAGCAAAGGTTAATTCGAATTTCTCATTTAATTGGGAAAGATACAGAAAAAATTCACTTTTTTTTGCGCTTCTTACACACGAAGCTTTTCGAAAGGAAGCCTTGTCTTTGACATTTCTGGTATGTTTTCATGTAAAGAAATATTTTCTAGCGGCTGGATTGCGACAGAATTTCATTATTTTTCTTCGGTTCAATCAAAACAGCCGATTCCCACATACCATTCCATGTTGATCGATGGTAGACAAGCCTGGGATGATCTTTAACGACTTTTAGTTTACGTATGGGCTGGATCTTCATTGGACACTTATTTTTATAAAGTGTAGAAAAATGTGTCCAGAATTTAAAAAAATCGAAAGTGATTTCCCTAACATCAAAAGGATTTGGTTTAACTCGTGCAGCTCTGAAAACTTAAGCCCATTCATTTGGAAGTTCCACACGCGACTTTTGCTGAACTAGTCCAAAATCCTTGTCGCATTCCATAAATGAATGTCTTCTAATGGGAAAACTGATCTTGATTTCATCAAACCTTTTTTTGCACATGCCCTAAGTGATGGAGGTAACGGATAACTGTGTAATTATTATTCTGTCCCCCACATGAGTTGCAAAATATATCGAGGACTCGAACACTACTAGGTAGAAAGTTGTAAACAAAATGATGCAACATCGAACATACATCGTCAGAGCCTTTTCGACCATTTCTTTCAGGATAAGTATAGAAAATACTTTGACTAGTCGACAAAACATGAATATTAAAAGAGAATACAGATCACTGTCTCTTATAATAAACATCATTTGTGCTGATGTTGGGCACTGGCAGATTTTTAGCAAAATCCATGCATATTGCTTCTTTGTTCTCATTTACCCGTCTAGATAATTTTGCAGCCTTTTTTCTTGAATAAAACACTTCAGCTTTATGCTTGTGAAGTAGATTTTCCTGTTGGAGGGTAGTGATTTTGTCATCTAGTTGTTTTTTTCTATGGCATTTTCTGACACATTCTTCATTTTGGCTTCTAGGGACCTAATATTTGCCAAGTATTCGTCACAAATTCTGCACATATCCGACCTTGGGTAACCAAATGAAATGATGAAGTCTCGTGAGAAAATAGATGTATATGTTTCATATGCCACACAATATTTTTGATCTGTAACGGTATTTTTGTACATATTGTACATTTTTCTGATATTTAAATCTTCGGGCAGGTAGGTTTTTGAAGAATCCTTTAGGCTGTAATGGCTTTGTCGTCCATTGAAAGAACTAATATGATTGACTACTAGATCTTTAGCTTCCTGTTTCAGCTTGAGAGGCCTATTTAAGTGTTTTCATCGTTTATCAATTGGGGCGCTACCAATAATTTTTAAAGATTTCTGGAGAATTTCAAGCTTTTTTTTTGGTTATACCATGTAAGGAAAGAAAAGCCTTAAAACAAACTGGTACTTCTGTTGTCTCACCATCTAAAGAGATTCTGACACGATAAGCAAATGAACTCTCATGTAATCTTGCGACCTCTTCTGCGTTACGTGGACGTCGCTTTTGTACAGGACAGACACTAATAAGTCCACACAAATAGATGTTTTGCTCATCCACGGATTTTAATAAATTAAACTCACTTATTATCTTTTGTCTTGCACTAAGTGGAACTTTATCAAAACACTTGATACGTTTACATTGGCAGTCGCTTCCTGTCACGTGGCTTTGTAGTTTAAGTTTTTTTAGAAACATCGGTTAGTCTTCCGTAACTTTTTCTCTTTTTTCCCTGAACTGGCATAACAACAAAGTCTTCACTGTCACTGACACTTGGATTCATTTTATACTGTTTATTAGCACTGCAATATTAAAATACGACTTGTCACTTATATTTCCACAAGTTTGACGAACAATAAATAAACACCAAAACCGGTAAACACAATCAGAAAATAAAAGTAACTGCAGTCAAGAGAGCCACAAAAAATAACCTTCAAAGAAAGGAAGGTTATTTTTTGTGAAGAGAGCCTTCTGACAGTTCCTGAATAACGTGCATTTGTGACGTTCCCCCTTCTTAGCATGTGGCGCGCGGACTCTCCTCCCTTTTAGCCAGTACAGCTTAATTTAAATTGTCGATATCTGGCGACTCTTCCCTTTTTTCGCCTGTATAATGTTACTAGGTGATACTTCTGTCTATTAAAAGTTGAACGGACTGAACAGCTCAAAATGAGCAAAAAGTGACATTCCCCCTTTTTAGCCTGTACCCTTCATTTTGTAAAACTTCACAGTCTCCACTACTTTTCACAATAAAGATTTTGTTTATCGTCTGCAAATTTACAATTATTTTACGTATTAGAAATTTTCCATAAAATGTAAGATAATAATATTTATGTTGCTTAATAATTAAAATAGGAATACAATCTGGCCCAGAACTTAAATGATTTTTTAATTGAGAGATTTTATTCTAATTGAATGTTAACTATTTTTAGAGAACCCAAATTAACAGTCACAAGAAATACTGATATTAACCTTTTCATATTCTTTGTACACAGAGCAGAAATAGTCCCTGAATAGCTTGACGACACCTGCAGATGTCTCAGCATTGTTATTGTTTAAAGACATAGAGCTAGGGAAACCATTTAAGTTTTTTTCAGATTTTATGTTAACTCTTCAAAATAACTTCAAAAACTATTTCTGTTTTGTACTTGGTCCTCTATGCTTTCTAATTACCTTCTATGGCTGACAATGGCATATTCTTTATACTGAGCATGCAGCAGATAAAAATATTGATAATTAATTATAGATGACAAATTCTTGAACTTTATGTGTGCTGTTTTTTTTATTTAAGATTAATTCTTTCAAATTATTATATATTCCCATGCTGTAGGAGGTTTATCCAATTTTAGTAATGGATTTTTAGTAGTTGCCATATTGATTTTGAATTTGATCGAGTTGAGATTAAAATAAGACATATAATCTGCCAGACCCCTTGTTTCAGTTGTATGATCTGCTGCCACAATCACAGTTTACCCAAGTAAGCTTTAGCCTATAAAAATCGCCAGATAGCAAGACATTTTCAATAGTATACTTTTCAAGAATATAAGACACAGAGAGTCAGTACGATTCATAGACTTCACATGACGAATCGGGGGCAGATTTGTCAACGAAGACTTCTCAAACCACGATTGAATAAAAAGGACTCCAAACAACACACCCAAAATTAAGTTTACTATAAATAAATGCATAGTATACTGAAATATATGATTTAGAAGATTTGAGTATTTTTGCTTGTCGATTAACAAATCCTAACATTTGATATAAGCGTAACTTCCAGATCCTTAACTTCTTGAACTCTTTTAAGAACAACATCATCAATTCCATGATCGTATCTAATCTTTAATGTGTTTTTACTGAATGAAAATGAATAACACTTGTAGCAAAACTTTGTAGCCCAACCTGTTCTGCCTCCAATACGCTCGTATAATATTAAATCATTGGTGTGTTTTATGTCTATATGTTTCTTTTTTTAATTTCTACATGCTCCAATATTTTTTAAAATAATAAATTTTTAAGGAAGAATATGCCTCTCGGCAATCAGCCTTCTTGTAGCCCGGTCTTATAAGCATTCTCAGTTCTTTAAATCGGATAGTCTTTGTAACCTAAAGTGGTTCTTATTAATTTTTTTGGACATTCATAATAATTAATAATATAACAGGTCAACATAACAGGTCACATTAGCATAAATCCAGGAATTTCCAAGGGTCCCTTTCTTCTCTTTTCTTCTGTATGAGCCTAATACTGTTCAGTCAAGAACTCAATAACCCGAAAGAAGGATACACACCTTTAAATAACATGATATCAAACATATTCTATATGGACGAGCTAAAGTTACTCGCTAAAGATTATAATGATTTAAACCGCTTAATAACGACTGTAAGAATTTAGCAAGTCTACAAAAATGCAATTCGGGTTAGATAAAAGCACCACTGCCACAATCAACCAAGGAAATCCAGTCAAAATGAACAACTTTGAACCAGGAAATACCTATAAATACTTAGGAATATAAGAAAAATGAAATAGCTTCTTATAAAAGAATATTTCAGAAAATAAGCAAATTCTGCAAACTGAACTAAAAAGTAAAAACAAATTTGCACTGAATTGGAACACTCGTGGTAACTGTTTTAAAGTACAGCTTCGGAATACTAGGCTGGAAAGTAGACAACATCAAGAAGATAGACACTAAAACGCGAATAATATTAACAGAAAATATATTATATGTTCAAAGATTTAACGGAGAAAGAGAAATGAGACAAATAAAAGCTGCTTACAATATGGCTTTTACAACATTGCAATCATTCTTCAAGTTCAATCAACTTCTCAAGGAACAAACAAACTCGTTACAATGATCCAAGAGCTGGAAACGCACATAAGTCAAACAAAAACAATTTCACATAAAGCTAAAAGATGAAATGTAGATAACAGACGAGAATGGTATAACAAAGACCCAAAAGCAAAAAATGAAAAAATGAACCAAAAATTAAAAAAAAATCTATTCAGCTGCTGAAAGATATGTGGACTAACAAACCATTGCATGAACAATTCCCAAAAACTCTAAAAAAGCCAAATGTAGGTAAGCAACACATTCTATCATTTCTTAAGAGCGGAAAACTAAAAAGCGAAAGTGAAGCACTAATTACAGCCACTCAGGATGCAGCTACAGGAAAAAGATATTATGATACACGTATCCTTAAAATAGACTCCTAAACCAAATGGTGATATATACATGGGTCTTACGTAAAAACTATAATATGAAATGCGAGGAAAACTGGTATAAACAGCAACCCCCAGACGTGACCACAATCAACGACATCAATATCTTATACCACCAACCTATGCATGCATGGTGTATATCTTATACCCCAGCAATGTCTATCCATGTACAAAGTGAACCGTAATATATGTAATGTATTATGGACTTAAAATGATGATGGGCCAATGTGAAATTGAAGTAACGGTTGAAGCAAAGGGCGTTAAGAGCAGTAAAATTAGAATAAAGTAAGTAATAATGATCCAGTGAGATGCTTTAAGCACGCTTTATTTTTGTATTACCACAAATCCATTATCCACTGCTTTTAACGAAAAAATGCAGATGAAATCAACAATGCCGTTTAACTTAATGTATATGGATGACATAAAATCATTCTCGTCATTGGAAAGGTGTAACCAATGACATTAGGATGAAGTTTGGAATAGATAAATGCAAATCTAACAGGATCCAAAAAGAACAATGGCATGATATGGAGGATCATGTGTTAACTCTGGCATCAGGTATTGGAACGATTTCCCACATGCAAAAGCATGATACCTATAAATATTTGGGGTTTGTCTAGTCGCGAAGTATAGAGAAACCGGAGATAAAAAAGTAGCTAAAAAAGAAGCTAAGAAATAGAACTACAGCTTACAGTTATTCACAAAACACTATGATTGTAATAAATACTTACACTATTCCTGTAGCAGCATATAGCTTTTGTTTGAAGACCTAAACAGAATGGTTAGAGTATACTTTACCAAACAGAGAAAACACCATCTTAAAGCATGCAAGGAGAGATTCCACCTATCTCGTAACAAAGGAGGCAAAGGATTTACAGACATGCAAGTTAGACATCAAAAGGAAGTAGCAACACACTCACCTTTACACCAGGCAGTTAAAAATTTAGTTAAGAATTTTACGCCGCCTAAACTACACGACGAAGAATATACCTACCACATTGAGTGCTCTCTCTCTTAACATTGGAACTTCAGCAGGAAGAGAAATAAGTCGAGGGCTGGTACCCAAATATGTTAAGTGCTCACCTGGATAAAGCTGCCTCTATTAGATGGATGAAGATCAGAAACATCTTCCAAGAGACCAAGGTATTCTTGTGTGCTATCGGGTATCAATTTGTTGTTACTCTATCGTATCTAAAATACATTATAAAAGACCAGAACATACCATCGTATCAACACAATGTCATAAAACACTCTTCTCCGAGAATACACAAACCACCACAATAATGTAGCAAAAATATTATATACTGAGCTATGTCACAAACTTGAACTTACCCAGGAGAAAATCCCATGCTACAGATTCACATCATAACATGTACTAAAATATTAAAAATGCTTACTGTACTGAGACCGGGAAATTCAAACAGACAGTCCCGGTTAGAGAAGGAAATATTTCTTGTTGGTGTAGCAGTCCCAGCTCCTGCGAATATAGAAAAGAAACACACAGAAAAAATTGAAAAATACTTATCTGTTCTTACTAGTCAAGAGACTATTCCCATGGTAATTGGAGCCACTGGAGAGGTGCCAAAATAGCTGAAGAAAAATCTGGAAAGTTTTGAACTTCCGAAAAGCCTCTTATTTGAAATGCAGAAAGTCATCGTCTTGGATACCTGTAGCATAATGACAAAGATTAAACAAAACATAAGGAAAATATTAACATTCACCATCCGGTTAACGTTAAGAGTATACTTTCTAATAATACATACTAATACTGTAAAAAAATAAAAAAAAAATTTCAAAAAACGTTTAGCCTTGTTTGGTTTTGCTTTCATTGAGAACTGTATTATTGGCAATAAACCACGATTGGGTTATTGCCAATAATTAGTGCCACATTATTAGTGCTCAGCATGAAGTTTATAGCATCTCCATGGCTGTGTTGCTCACATTGGTGTTCTACGCAAAGAGAATATAGATAGATCAATGTTTGGCATTGATATTGATTAGTTTCAATATACGAGGTACGTCCAGAAAGTAAGTTTCGTTTCTATTTATATCCGCTGCAGCGCTGCGATCGCAGGTTCCCACATGCCTGACAGACGCTGGGGCCAAAATGAAACTAATTGAAATTTATCGGCAAATTTGCGAAGTTAACGGAGGACGTAATGAAGTGCATGATGAAGAACGAAGTGGGCGTCCATTTTTGATTACAGTAGAACTGGTTCGAGCAATTGATGAATTGCTTAAGGACAACCGTAAGTTTACAATTAGAGCTTTCGCTATGGAATTTCTCCAAATCTCAAGATCACTAATTTATAAAATTGTTACCGAAAAACTGAAATTTCATAAACTTTGCCTACGTTGGGTACCGAAAATTCTTACTGAGGAACACACAACAAAACGGATGGGTAGTGCTTTAGTTTTTAATCTATTATGATATTTTCTGTCACAGATAGTCACAGGAGATGAAACTTGGGTTTCTTATGCTACTCCTGAAACTAAGCGGCAATCAATGGAATGGAGGCACACTTCATCCCCAGCAAGGGTCAAGCCGAAACAATTTTGACACCTCAAAAAATAACGTACACAGTGTTTTGGGACAGGAAAGGCATCTTACTGATTGATTTCTTACCACGAGGGCAAACAATCAATGAGGATGTTTACTGCGAGACACTTGAGAGTTTACAGCAAATTGCACTGCGCAATACAGAATAAACGCCGATGATTTCTGTCAAAAGGTGTTGTTTTTCTTCACGACCATGCAAGACCACACACTGCAAATGTGACGAGAAACTTCCTACAGTGATTTGGCTGGGATGTGTTCGACAATTCTCCGTTCAGTTGTGACCTCGCTCCTAGCGATTTTTATCGGTTTTTACACCTTAAGTCTTTCCTTGGAGGCCAACACGTCAACCGTGACGAAGAGCTGAAAGAAAATGTTTCCATCTGGTTGAAGACACAGGCCGCCAGCTTATATGAAGAAGACATAGAAAAGCTTGTCACGCTATAACAAATGCCTGCAAATTTTCGGCAATTATGTAGAAAAATAGTTTAAGAGTTGTAGATTTTTGTGCAATAAATATTTTACCTGTATCTGTACACAATTAATTTTTATTACCAAACGGAACTTACTTTCTGGACGTACCTCGTACTTATATATACCGATCCTTGCGAGCATGCAGGTGTCAAGTATGTAAATTATCATTATTCCGACTTATGTTGACTGGTCTATGTCTAATCGCCCTTCTATTACGATTTATTGGTATACTATTTACTATTTGGTACTTAGTATAGATTCATTGCATTAAAGTGTCTGATTAATTAAATAGTTTTGTATCACACGAGTTACATTCATGTAAGCACAACGTTATAAAATTCAAATAAAAACGATACTCAACATCCATACGGTTAGTCTGATACAATTTAAATCCTTTAAACTAATTCTATCTGCAAATTCAGGACCTACCATAATCACACTTATACGTAACACCGAAGATACTATCGAATGTTTGTGATTGACTTGAGTGCTTTGAAGCACAACAGGAATATTTTGGGGTATTTCATAATTTAAATTAAGATTTAGATTACAGCGAAATTTTGAAAGACAAAAGCGCTTAACATAATGATCGATTCAAGGCAGCCAAAAGATAAATATTAACCTCCAGGAGATTCAGTTGTTACTATAAACTTCTAAATCCTTAATAGCGCATGGACGTTCTTCGTAAGAGCTGGCGTTGGTGAGGGGTCGGGAAATCAATAAATCGTTGTCGTTTCCTCGTTAACTATGCAACATAGGCTTAGCCTATAATTTTCATGTTAATCAATGAGTATTTCGGCACCCGAGCAAAACATTTGCCAATGGCGTAAATGGAAACTATCTTCATATTAGATATCATTAGACGTTTTTTTTACAATAATTAACCCATTAACGCCTAGCGTTATCGTATGGTCACAATTATTTACGCTTTCTGTAAAGGATGCTGCGGCTCTATTTTTAGGCCGGTTGGAGAGATGGCGCTGCCAGTCTCTTAAAAATAGTTCAACTTGTTGATTAGTTCATAACAGGTCTAGACGACGTTCGTACCAGACACGTGAGCGTGTAATTTATTTAGGTGTTTTTGCTATTGCGTAAAAGTGCTATGGAGCCAAACTTTGTGTAAGTATATTGTTCGAGTTTTTTTATGAAACCGTTCCTAACTTTGTTAGCCAGTGAGAAGACATATCAAATATTGTACTAGTTATTTTTTTGTCGAAATCTGAGTTATGCCATATAAGCTACAGATGTATATATGAGCCTGTTACCGTATGGTAACGCTAGGCGGTTACACTACCGAATTTTTTGTAAATTGTTTTTTTTTTGTTATAGGAGGGGTTTGTCACTTCAAGATGCCCTAGAGATTGCCTATAGTGATAATATAGACGAAATATTTATTGAACCACCCGATCCGGATGTTCTGACAGACGTAGACTCCGGGGATGAAGATGGTAGTGGATTTATTGACAATTTATCTGGCAGACAACTTAGAGGTCAAGCCGAAGTAAAACTCCTGGACAACACCAGAGTTGGCGGGTGCAGTTCTGATGATTTGTCGCGAAGTCTTGGATCACTTCGTGCTTCACCAAAACATAGGTCTCCTTCGCCATCACAAAACAAAGCACCTTCGATAACACAAATTACTGTTGATGTAGAGGACTTTGACTGGGTCCAAGGAGATTTGCAACCAAATAACCAAATTTTTCCAACATGTGACTTCAAGCCATATCAACATTTAAGTCTCGTGGAATTATTAGAATTGTTTATCCATGATGACATCATACATATGATGATCGAGGAAACGTCCAGGTTTGCCTTATTCAAAAACTGTCCGGACCCTAAAGTATCTGTAGGAGAAATGAAATGCTACATTGGCATTCTTATTATTAGTGGGTATATTGATTTACCAGGAAAAAGGTTTTACTGGGACTCAAATAATGACATGAGAAATGAATTGGTTTACATGTCTATGCGCAGGGACCGTTTTTTGCAAATTTCGCGTTTTATTCACTTCGCTGATAATTGTGAACCAGAGCTGTCTGATAAAGTGTGGAAAAAGCGTCCACTAATGGACAAGATCGAGGAAAACTTTTTAGCTTATTTTGAGCCTGAAGAGCATCTATGTTACGACGAATCTATGATTCGATACTTCGGAAAACACAGCTGCAAGCAGTTTATTCGAGGTAAACCAGTTCGTTTCGGCTATAAAATGTGGTGTATGAATACGGCTTCCGGTTACCTCATCAACTTTGAAATGTATCAGGGAAATAACCCCCGCCGCTCCCCTGAGTATGAATTATTATTCGGTAAAGCATCAGCGCCCATGGTGCAAATGCTAAAAGAAGTAGAAAGAGTAAAAGGTTTCAAACCATATAAACTCTATTTTGATAATTTATTTACAGGCATAAAGCTCCTTAAATATTTACGAGATAAAGGGTATCAAGGTACTGGAACTGTGCGTGAAAATAGATTACCTAAGGGATGCTCTCTTACTGAAAAAAAGACCTTTGAAAAAAAACCGAGAGGTACTACCGAATCTATCCTTGATAAGGGAAATGGGATTTCATATGTTCGCTGGGCTGATAATGGAGTTGTCACTCTGGCGTCAACATGTTTTGGAGTACAACCAATTGGATCTGTGCGCCGATATTCAAGTGCCGAAAAAAAAGTAGTTCAAGTGCCTCGGCCGTTTGTGATTGGAACTTACAATTCTTATATGGGTGGCGTTGACCTTATGGACGAGAATATATCGAGATACCGCATTGGTATAAGGGGTAAAAAGTGGTGGTGGAGTATATTTACGTGGCTAATGGATGCGTGTGTGCAGAATGCTTGGCAACTCCACAAGAAATCTGGAGGAACTCTTCCGCAATTAGAGTTTAGACGGGAAATAGCGAAATTTTATTTGAACTCTTTTGGAGTTCCACCAAAAGGTCCTGGTAAAGTTTCCACATTTTCAAGCTCAGTTTCCTTGAACAGGGTATCGGATGATATTCGGTATGATAAAAGGGATCATTTGGTTATTCGAGTTCCCCAAAACAAACGGCGACGTTGTGCTGGAGAGGGCTGTTCCGCAGTGGGAAGAACAATGTGCAAAAAATGCGACGTGGGTGTTTGTATTGACTGTTTTTCTTTATTTCATACAAAGTAGCTTTTCAATGAAAGTAGATTTTAGTCTAAAATAACAGTTTTTGTTTTTTACTTTAAAATAAATGACACTGAACAATGCTTTGTATTTTTTCACAAATTGTTATAACTAGGTAGTTAAAACGCCTAGTGTTACCATATGGTCACATTTAATTTCGGCTACAGTATTATCAATAAAACTAAAAAATTGCTGTCAATCCTTGCATTGTATCCTAAAAACCTAAAAAATAATCATTTGATATTTCTCTGCCAAAAAAAAATTAACCAGGCGTTAATGGGTTAAGTATATGAGATAGTATTTTTCAAATTTAATATTTATTTAACTAGTGACGTAGTACCCAATAAAACAAGTAACTAATTTTAACATCATTGCCACACCAAAGAGTAAGCCTGTCTAAGTCAGATTGTTAGTTTAATATACTTAATTTTATTAGGAATTTTATCTTAGAAATAGTTCTTAATATATAAACTTCTTTCAAACCGTTCAATTATTAGTGTAATATTCTCTTTAAGACTCTAACGCGACATCGACCACGGTCCGCCAGACCACAACAAAGTAGTGCTTTCGACCGCAGTTTTCCCCCTACGCTTCCACGCACCTCCTCCGTGCCCCAAGAGCAAGAAGAAGAGGCTGAATCTTTTTATCGACCCTCGTCTTCAGAAGGAGACACTGTTGATCGGTTGGAGCCAATTAGAACCTCTCAGTTCGCGTCTTTTAGCGGCAGTTCAGCTCCGTACTCGTCCGCATCACCGACTTCTTTTGGCAGCTGGAGACGTGAACTTCAAGATCAGGGTGTGGTATTAAGACACGCGGAACGACGAGCCATCATTGGAGCAAGAAGAATACCGAGTTCAAGGTTGGAAAATATTATCGATAATTCCGATAGGAGGCAGTATGGAATGGGTTGGATAGGAAAACTTTTTGGGTAAGTAATAATGTTAAGGCTCATGATACAAGAAGTACAATGCATGATATTGCGCCTATTTAATGTGTTGTATTTTGTAACAGATAAAAAGTGTACTCTTTAAAAGTTTCGTTTATTTGCTAACTAATAATATATATACTTTGAGACTAATCAACAATTTTTTCAGAATAAAAACAAGATTCTTGACAAAAAAGATAATAAAAAAAAACAACTTTGTAGAATATCTTTATGTTTACAATGCACGTATCCGATGTTGCCACTTTGTGTTGTTTTTATAGATATTTTTTTACATCTGTGAAGCCAACGCTCGATCAATATCTAGCAATCAAAAATCTAGAACGCTGCATATGTCGTTTGCCAGCGACCTATTTATAGTCCGCGCCCGCTGTTATTTAATCGATATAATGCCCATATCTCCTGAAATTCCCAAGGAATTTTAATATTTTGTTGTCCAGATATTAACAATCAATAACTATCAATACCAATAATTACCAGACCTCTACAAACTAAAGTTTTTTTTTGTAAAAATTACTTAAAATGTCGAATTTTAAAGAAATGAAAAAGGCTCCCTAAGGATTTGAATTAATCTTTTTTCTATAGCATCTGAGATGGTTGGAAACCTCTACAAACAAAAGTTTTTTGGAAAAAAATTGTTGACTAATGGCTCTAAGGAAAAGCTTTATCCATATCCTTTAACAGTTATAGCCTATAATATCTAACTCAATAATTTTTAATTAAAAAACTTTCGTTTTCATTGCAACCATCTCAAAAACATTTAGATTTTTATTATATATCACAGAAAAAAGTTTAATTTAAATCCTTTGGAAGTTATCCGTTTAATTAATTTCCTTAGTTTGTCGCGGTTTACACCCACTATAAATCAATTTAGTTATCCATTGTTAATATCTAGATAAAAAATTATTTAAACTCCTTTGGAATTCCAGGAGATACGGGCATTATATTGATTAAATAATAATGGGCGCCGACTATAAATATGTTGCTGGCAAACGACATATGCTGCGTTCTCGATTTTGGTGGCTGGATATCGACCACACACTACCTTCATTTTTGCACACATTAATTTTGCGGCATTTCGGGTTCGAATAAGCAATAAATTTGCTAGATTATAATAATATACTTAATTACACATTTTTATTAATATTTTGGTATCCAATACATAACAGATACTTCACAAATATGCCGTCTTTTATAATATTATAACCTAGAAGGATGACACCATTGACACCTAACTCGGAAGGAACGATTTGAATTTCCTTTTTTTCCAATAAATATGACCAACCAACTTCAGACTTCTTTATCATTTTTCTCAACAAAAATAGAGTTTTTTCGTCTTAATATTAATTTAAAAAGCGCACTGAAACCACTCGAAACATCCATTTAATATTAATACTGTACGAAAAGCAGTGTTGCCAGGTCAGGAAAATCAAAAACATAAAATGTGTTCATAAAAACGCATGAGATGACGCAATTTTCATTTACAATTTCCTTGATCTGTGTTGATTAACACGTTAACTGCCAAGAAAAATTTGCAATTATGTCACTAGCGTCTATTTTATACCTACCTACATATTTTTTGATTTGTTAACAACTCTATTTATTATGACAGAATATACTTGAATAGGGATGAATCAATTAGAGCTAGTGATAAGATAAAATATTTGGAAATTATCATTGATAAGAACTTAAAATGGAAAGGTCATATAATTTTTGCTGCGACCAAAATAAGAAAACTTGTTTATACATTCTACCTTTTAAGAGAAATTTTGTCAAGAAAACTATGCATTCTAGTTTATAAAGCTTTAGTTGAGTCACTATTAAGAAATTGTATAGTGGCGGAGAGGAGATAGATCGAAGTTAAAGGCTTTATAAACTGTTCAAAATTATATCCTTAAAGTAATATTTAAGAGAAGTAAACATTTTTGCTACAAAAGATTTGTAGAACGAAAGTAGACTTAATATCAAGCAACTTTATGTTCTGTCTGCACCCTTATGTAAAAAAAGAAAAAAAGAATATATAAATCATCGTCACAATACCAGATTAAGAACTAACAACAGTGCACTTATCCCATTATGTCAAAAGACTTTACATTTAAAATCTTTAACTTACCTGGCATCCAAGCTCTTTAATATGTTGCCTACAAACATTAAGAACGTAAAAAGTGTGAAAGTATTTGTTAAACTTTGACAGATTTGGGGTTTTTCTTTAGGAATCTTTTTTTTGTTTTTGTTTTTTTTCTCTTGTTGGTTTCTTTCTTTTCTGTTTTTTTCTTTCTTTTAAAACAGTGTTAGTTTTTTCAGCAGTATTAGTTTTTATTTTACTTTTTGTTTAAGTTTATTCTTGTTAGATACTTGGAGTGAAGTTCTTTAAGTGGGTGGTTGTGATTAGGTATAGGGATAGGTATCCAAACAGCAATTTAGATTAATGTTTATAGTTAAGTCTCCAAATATTAATAAATGTCAAAGAATATTATGGATTATTTAGATAACTTAAGTGTATTTAGATGTTTAGTAATCTAGGCACTTATTAAAAAAATATGGCTTAAGAATGTAAACAAAAAAACATGTAATTTTCGATCGTGTAATATATTTAATTTGATTTGATTTATTCTAATATTAACTCTTAGCGGCGCCTAATTTAGTTGGTAAAAAAATTCCTAGTGGAGCCAAAATATTTTTTTTATGAATTTTTTGTAAAATTGTAGTAATTTAATACATTAGTAATAATAAAAAAATAAAAAAATGAAAATCTGCCAATCAGTTTCTGCGGCGTTAACTTTTACAATGTTACTATTTTGCCAAGAGTTTGCAGACGGTAGCTCAGAATTATTGGAGGCTTGGGATTGTTCGAAGGTTCACTTATGACTGGCTATTAAAAAATCTAAACTTGATTATAACTAATAAATAAGAGGGCGCCACTTATTTTTTTTTTTTTTTAATAAATGAAAGAAAACTAAGAAAAACACTTGGTATATAGGTTTCAATTAACAATCAAATGACCCTGGATGAAGTAGATTTAAAGAGCCAAAAAAAAAAAAAATATATCTTAACAATACAACCAAATTATATTTACATCAAAGATAATATCTACCTCATTTTCTAATCTGTTAAATGTTAATAATTTATTATGAATTAAAATATGAATAATGTTGATATTGTAACGAAATTCGGGAACACACTTTTATTGTCAACGTCAAAAACACTAACCTAACTCGCTTTGACTGTCGTTTAATTGTTTCCAAGGTAAAAACTGACTAAACAATTAAAACTGAATGATTTGTCACGAAGCGCGTCCTTTTTAAAACCCGATGGAACAGTTTCGAAATATTTAGAATTATCTTTATTGTTTTTGCCCAAAGAGACCAATAATTTTAGGAGAATACTGACAGTCAAAGCAAGCAAGTATACAAATTCTAGAAAATTAGAACTACAGGGATTTACAATAATATAACCTAAATAACCTAAATTGGGGCCAAAATGGGGCTCTCAAACAAGATGAACTACCTAAAAACTAAACACTATAGATGAAAATAATAAACCAAACGTAAGTAGAACCCTAAAGAAACCCTACGAATCAACTTTAACTACACAATACTAATAAAATTGTACAAAAACTAGCAGAATAATTAACGTAGTTACATTTTCATAATACTGCTCCCCTCTCAAGTTTGATCGTCCCGATCAAACATGGGACCACCTGAGTCATGATAGGGCGCTAGCCGGACGATGTTTACAATTTTCATCTTCGCTGTCGGATGTCGCAGGATACGGTACACCACGTCGTTGATTCTGGTGACCACATTGAATGGACCTTCCCAATCCTTCTGGAGCTTTGGTGACTTGCCCTTCGTCCTCCGTGGATTGTATAACCAGACTTTATCCCCAGGATTAAAACCGGTAGAATTTGCCTTTATGTCATAACGTGATTTCATTCTGTTACTTTCTAGATGAAGTTTATCTCGTGCTTGTTCGTGAACAATTTGTAAACGCTCTTGTAAATGGTCGACGTACTCCTCCAGGGTTTCAGACTTATGGGGTCTTCCAGTAATAATGTCCAAAGGTAAACGAAGTTCATCACCGTAGACAACTTTTGCCGGGCTTTTTCCAGTTGACTTGTGGATAGAAGAACGATATGCCAATAGGAATGGTTGTATACAGGTATCCCAGTCGGTTTGCTTAGAGTTTACTACCATCCTTAAATAGGTTTCAAATGTGCGGTTAAATCTTTCAACCATTCCATCAGACTGTGGGTGTAGTGGGGTTGTACGGGTCTTATTGATTCCCAGCAACTGGCATACTTGTTGGAATATTTGTGACTGAAAGTTCCTTCCTTGGTCTTAATGTATCTCTCTGGGTACACCAAATCGACAAATCCAGTTCTGGAACAGCACTTCAGCTACTGTCGTTGCTTCTTGGTTTGGAATCGGATAAACCTCGGGCCACTTACTAAAGTAATCCATAGCAACAAGAGCATATCGGTTTCCGGAGCTACTAGTAGGAAAGGGTCCTGCTACGTCTATGGCAATTCGTTCAAAAGGTGCACCAACAAGATACTGCATCATCTTTCCTCTTGTCCGGGTTTTTGGGCCCTTGCTTGACGAACACTGCTCACACTGTCGGCACCAGCGTTCAACATCTTGATGACTGTTCAGCCAGTAAAACCGTTCTCTCACTTTTGCCAAGGTCTTACTAACTCCAAAATGTCCTCCGCCGACACCGCCATGAACAGCTTCAAGGACTTCCGGAATACGTTTTCGAGGAAGGACTGTCAGATATGTCTTTTCTTTTCCATCTACGCTCTCCCAGACTCTTTTTAATAATCCATCTTTTATAACCAATGAATTCCATTGAGACCAATAAGCTTTAAGTTCTGGAGATTTGTCAGAAATGTCTTTCCATTCTGGTTTTGAAATTTCTCGAGATTTCAGTTCGTAAATAAGACCAAATACTGGGTCATCACACTGATCTTGGATTAAACTAGCTACATCCCACTCTTTAGAACTGTGAAGGCCAATACGATTACAAGTAAATATCTCTGGATGCTGTTTCGATTCCTTTTTAAAACAATGTTGACATGTTTCAATACAGGGTCTTCTCGATAAAGCATCGTCATTTTGGTGATATGCGCCTTTCCTATGTTCTATTGTAAAGTCATACTCTTGTAATCGTTGAAGCCACCTTGCTATTTGTCCTTCGGGGTTTTTAAACTGAAACAGCCATTTCAACGAAGCATGGTCGGTTCTAAGGATAAATCGTTGACCATACAAATATTTATGGAAATGTTCAATAGCTTTTACTGCTGACAATAGCTCTCGTCTAGTGACACAATAGTTTCTTTCTGGTTTTGATAATGTTTTACTGAAATAAGCTATTACTTGCTCGCCATCTTCATATTTTTGTGATAGAACGGCCCCAATTCCAACATTACTCGCATCGGTATCCAAAATAAAAGTTTGTCCAGGAATCGGATATGTTAAAATTGGAGATGTGCATAGTGCTCTCTTTAACTGTTGAAATGCTTCTTCACAGTCTGTTGACCAACTAAATACCACTTTGTCCTCCGTGAGCTTATGTAGAGGCTTTGCAAGATTAGCGAAATTTCTTACAAATCTTCTGTAATAGGTACAAAGGCCCAGAAAGCTTCTTAACTGGTGTTTGTCAGTGGGTCGTGGCCATTTTTCGATCGCCTCTACTTTATCTGGATCAGTCTTGACACCTTTTTCTGATATTACATGGCCAAGGTATCGAACTTCTTTTTGAAATAAGCAACATTTTTTAGGACTTAGCTTCAGGTTGGCCTCTCGCAGTTTAACAAATACCTTTTGAATATTCTTCAAATGATCTTCAAATGTTTTCCCCAGTATGATAACGTCATCCAGATAAACTAAACATGATTCCCAAGTCATTCCACGTAAAACTGTGTCCATAAGTCTCTCAAAGGTAGCTGGAGCATTGCAGAGTCCAAAGGGCATTACTGTAAACTGCCAAAGTCCTGTTCCAGTCGAGAATGCGGTCTTTTCCTTATCTTCTGGGTGCATCTTTACCTGCCAGTATCCACTCTTTAGATCGAGTGTTGAGAACCATTCTGAACCTGATAGCGTGTCCAGGGTGTCGTCAATTCTTGGTAGGGGATAACTGTCTTTCTTGGTAATATCATTCAGTCGCCGATAGTCTACACAAAATCTAGTGGATCCATCCTTTTTCTTCACTAGAAAAACTGGAGATGTCCAAGGACTCTGAGAAGGCTCTATCACTCCTTGTGTCCTCATTTCTTGAAGCATTGAGGAAACTTCTCCTTGTTTAGCTATCGGAATTCTTCGAGGTGCTTGTTTAATCGGAGTATTGTCTCCAGTGTTAATTCGATGCTGCACCAAATCAGTTCTTCCCAGGTCTTTATCGTGCAAGGAAAACACATCTTGATTTTCTTCAAGAAGACGTCGCAATTTACTACACTGGTCCATGGTTAAATTGGCAGAAGATTCTTCAAATAGGTTTTGTAAACATACAGGAAAAGGTCTGTTTAAATAACGACTTCTATCAGCATTTTTCATGACTGCCACTACTTCAGAGCATACGCCAATGTTCTCTCCTTGTTTCAGGTGTTGATCATATCCTTTTAAATTTACCATTCGAACCAAAATAGTAGATTTCTTCTGCGTAGTTAACGTCTTGGCTGGAAAAATTCCTTGACCATATAGTTTGCATTTTTCCATGGGCTCAATCAAAACAGTTTCTCCCTCTTTTCCTCCAGTTGTAGCATAAACCACCACCTCTGAATTTCCTGGTATAGTAACATCCTTGAATAACTTAACGACTCTGGTATTTACTTTATCTTCATATAGGTGGTGCATAAAAATCTCTTCATTTCTCGTCGTCAATATCCGGTTATATACACGATTATATACGGTTATCCATTTTAAACTGCTGAGCATTCATAACATCTAATCCTAATATGACATCATCCATGATTTCTGCCACTAGTACTGGCTGTTGGAATGTTGTTAAGCCAATGGTGACTGTAGCTTCGTGCAATCCAAGAATCGGGATCCTTTTTCCATTTGCAGACTCCAGAATTAAATTGGGTGGTGCTGAGAGCCTACAGTGTGCTACGATGTTCGGCTTCACGATAGTATGACTTGATCCTGTATCCACTACCATCTCACATTCACGGCCGCATATTTTTCCCGGTACTACCAAGCTCTCTCCAGGATGTGGCAGCCGGTTTAGTTTTATACGTGGGGCTTGGTAGCACCCAGCCAGCTTGAAGTTGAAGTTTTCCTGGTTCCTTGGATCTCTTAAAGGCTTGGGGCATTGACGTTTAAGGTGCCCCTCCTCATTGCAATTCCAGCATTGCAATGGTCTTTTAGGTTTCCTCGCTAATAATGATTCAAGCTTCTTTAGGCGGTCTTCGAGATCACTTTCCGAAGTTCTGATTTGTCTTATTCGTGTCTGCCTTCTAGTTGCTTGAAAAGCTGCCTCATACTCTAGTCCATGGGCCAAAGCTTCTGATATACTTTTATGATGAGCCATCCTTAGAGCGTGGTTAGTATCTGGATCTCGAACTCCATCAATAAAACAATTTATAGAAATTTGTTCTCGGAACTCTGTTGGGGCTGAAGGGTAAGCCAGATTTACTAATCGAGCAACATCGGCCTCAAACTGTTGGAGTCCTTCCTCGGGTTGTTGTCTTCTAGATTTCAATTGAGCCTGGTACACTTGTTGTAGATGGGCTTCACCGTATCTCATCTCTAAGGTACGCACCAGTACGTCGAAATTGAGCTGATCCTCAGATGGCACCATTCTTAATATTTCTGTAGCTTCTCCTCTAAGGCTTAGCTTAAGATTGATTGCCTTTTCTTCGTTATCCCAGCGATTTCCCCTAGCAGCGGCCTCAAATTGATTCAAATAGGTACTCCAAGCTTCTTTGCCGTCGAATTTTGGTGGCTTTACTTTCATCATTGTTTGCATTCCAGGATCGGGATGAAGAGGAGTCCGTTTTACTTTCATCTCTAGTTCTTGGATCTTTTTTTGTACTTGCCCCAATTCTTCTTCTACTGTTGCTTCAAAGTTAGTCATTAATTGTTTCTGATTCTTCTCCAGATCTTCTTTAAGTTGTAAAACTCGTTCCTCTTGTTTTCTGTCTCGTTCCTCCTGCTCCTTTTTAAGATTATTTTTTAAATTAAGTAAGTCATCTTTCATGGTTCGAATCAGGTCTTCATTTTCTTTCTTTAGGTCATCTTTCATGGTCCTTATCAGGTCTTCATTTTCCTTCTTCAGGTCAGATTTAATTGTCTTTAGTAAATCTTCCTGTTTCTTGTCTCGCTCTTCTTGTTTGCGGTCTCGTTCTTCTTGTTCTACCTTCTGTTTACGGTCTCGTTCTTCTTGTTCTTTCTTCTGTTTACGGTCTCGTTCTTCTTGTTTGCGGTCTCGTTCTTCTTGTTTGCGGTCTCGTTCTTCTTGTTCTTCCTTCTGTTTACGGTCTCGTTGTTCTTGTTCTTCCTTCTGTTTACGGTCTCGTTCTTCTTGTTCTACTTTTTGCTCATCAAACTTCCTTAATAGCAGCTCCATCAATTTCTCGGTCTCCATCTTGGCCTGACTTCTTGTTAAAGGCATCCACTAAAATGAGCTTCCAAATATCCTTTACTTCTGACACCAATTGTAACGAAATTCGGGAACACACTTTTATTGTCAACGTCAAAAACACTAACCTAACTCGCTTTGACTGTCGTTTAATTGTTTCCAAGGTAAAAACTGACTAAACAATTAAAACTGAATGATTTGTCACGAAGCGCGTCCTTTTTAAAACCCGATGGAACAGTTTCGAAATATTTAGAATTATCTTCATTGTTTTTGCCCAAAGAGACCAATAATTTTAGGAGAATACTGACAGTCAAAGCAAGCAAGTATACAAATTCTAGAAAATTAGAACTACAGGGATTTACAATAATATAACCTAAATAACCTAAATTGGGGCCAAAATGGGGCTCTCAAACAAGATGAACTACCTAAAAACTAAACACTATAGATGAAAATAATAAACCAAACGTAAGTAGAACCCTAAAGAAACCCTACGAATCAACTTTAACTACACAATACTAATAAAATTGTACAAAAACTAGCAGAATAATTAACGTAGTTACATTTTCATAATAATATGATTAAATAAAATAAGTTTGTCAAAAGTAACAATTAAATTATGATTAAGCTGCTAGGTAGATTTCAGCACTTGAAAAATAAATTGCAATTATTAAAGTTTTTAGTACATATTTGTATTACACAGGGGAAAGTTCATGAACCTTTTTACCTAAGGCATATCAGCCTTAACCGAGTTATATCTACTTAACTACCAAAAAAGGTACTGAAAAATACTGAACAAAAAATAACTAAAATTATAGATAGGAAATTGACATATTAAATTATGATATTGATTAAATATTTGTAGCAATAAATTGAAATTAAAAGTATATTAATAAAAATTTAAATAAGTGAGACAAATCTATGGTTAATAATATTTAAATAAATGGAATAAACTGGCCTGTGTATTCCTCCAAGAAATGAACGGTAAGGCTTCAAAATCGAGGCTGTGAATGTATGCCATTCGTAGCTTAGCTATCTGGACTGGGAATCTCTAATACTAGCTCTAACTCTAGCTCCAGCTTCACCACTTTCAGCAACTTCTCGGGGAAATCAAAAGCCTATAGCCATCAACAATTGAAGAAGAATAAAGAGGAAAACGGAAAAGTAAAACAGAAAAGTAAAACCCTAAAACAACGGTTGCCATTGTATTCACTGTCGATAAAAATGAATGGCGTTCCAAAATGTGACACACTCACCTTGCTAAGTTTCATTATCTATCCATCAAAATCTCGGGCATCCTGCACCAGAATTATGAAATAAACAGTTCCCTAAAGGAACAAGATTAAGGACTAAATTATAAACCATATTGGCCACTTCCTGCTTCACAAATTTCGGAAATAAAAAACTGGCCATTTACGTGCGCTTCTACCTGCGACACGGGAACAAGTCCTCGAAAAATGGATGCAGTACCGACTAAATAAGCTACGATCCCACCTCTAGCCTGAGCTGTCAATGTCAATCCAATCAGAGAAAACATCAATCAAGACCAACCAGAAGAGTGACGGACCGTCAACAGAAAGCATGAATAATAAAACCAGGAGAGTAATGCGTTACAGTAGTAATGTGTAATTGACAGTGTGAATTTAAAGAAATATCGATAAAAGAAATTGACTGAAATTATTAATATAATTATTGAAATTAATGAAATATCAATGGAGCGTTAGTGAAAATAAAAGTAGAAAAATAAAACGCTACACAGTTTTGTTAAATTTGAATAATTTGGTGGATCATATTGTGGACCACCGCGACACAAAATAAAAAAACTAAGTTAAACAAATTTATTTAAAAACTCATACAAACTTGGGTACTAAAAATTACGTTGCATGATAACTTTGGAAACACTCTTTACGTTTTCCCAAGCACAAAGGGACTTTACATATGGAACATACCCAATCCGTCCTTACTGGGTTAGCCTTAGTGCTACAAAGCACGCATCTTCTTCTGGTACTCCTTGTAGTTGATGAGCAGATGCCTGCTCTCTTATCTCTAAGGGTACGTAAGGTTTGTATTTTTTTATTTCAACATCTGATGGTGCAACCAAATTTCTCTTTCGATTTACAAGCGTTTCTGAGATTAAACCGTTTATGACACTTCGTCTAAAATCTTTAGCAGACATTTTTGGTAACTCCAATCTATTATAAATAATATTGGAATTTACAATTGATGCATCTAATAAGTAAAAAAATATTCGATGCCACCACTTTTTACTGCGACGGTCAATCTTGTAGTTAGAAAGTCGTTGGTCAAATATGTCGATTCCATTCATATTAGAATTGTAATCGATTATAGATTGAGAACATGGAATTTCAGTAATTTGTCCACTTCTTTCTTTTATTTTTACTGTTTCTACATCTTCTTGCTGATGAAAATTTGATATCATGTGAACACATTGACGGTCTTTCCATTTTGCAGCTAACAATCCGGTACTGCTTGTAAACCATTGCACATCACCGCGTTTCAAATTCTTGTCTGGTTTAAATTTTGTCTTATGACGACGATTAACATTTACGGTTCCAACAGCATGGATTTTTCTTTCTTTCAATTGTTGAAATAGATCGACGCTAGTAAAAAAATTATCAACATATAACACATGGTCTTTATTTTCTAAGTGTTTTATCAAATTTGTAACGACTCTTGAACCAAGGCACTTTTTTATCTCACCACTAGGTGATTTTCCAGTAAACAAATCGAATTTTAGGCAATAACCAGATTTATCAGCTAACATCCACATCTTATACCCCCTTTTGATTAGTTTTTTTGGCATGTACTGCTTAAGGCTACTACGACCCTTAAATTTAATCACTGACTCATCAACTACAACTACTTGATTAGGAATTAGGCATTTTTCAAAGTTATGAGTCAACAGTTCTAGCATAGGGCGAATTTTATAGAGCTTATCATAGTCTGGGGAAGATTTTGGATGCATCAAAGAATTATTATTCAGATGGAGATGACTCAAGAGCCATCCAAATCTTTTTTGGGTCACTACTGAGCTGATAAAAGCATCATGTAATTCGGGAGCAGTTTACTAACAATCCTTATAGCTGGGACTACGTTTGATACCCATTAACAAATTTATACCCAGAAAAGCATTAATTTCACACTGATTTGTAGGGACATAGCTTTGCCCAGTTGAAAGTTTTTCCTGCTCGGCATAAAGATTTGTTTGAAACACTAAAGTATCAATTAATTCCTTGATAATAAACAGTTCAAAAATCATATACGGTGTTGGATCATTAATGTCTTTGATAAACTGAGGAATTCCAGAAGGTTCCGTAAATTGAGGAAGAGGATCAGGTCTATGAACATAGACCAAACAGGAATTTTACCTTTTGACTGCTGTTGTTGTAGTTCGAAAAGGGGAAAATTATCACCTGGATCTTCCTCCTCAGAAACCGGCAGATCTTGTTTCATATCTGTAATAACTGTAGGAATTAAGTTTCGTCCTCTATATCGGAGGAGTCTATATCAATTTCTTACTCAGACCCCGAAGGCAGTGTATCGACATAAAATGTGTCGATTTGTGTGTTGACTTCATCGTAAGTCAAACCTCCTACCGTCTTAAATGGCAATGGCACCTGCAAGAAAATATTGTATAGGTATTTTATAATTAGTGAAACTCAATATTCTAAGTGGAGCGGTGGTAGTAAAAAAGGACCACATAAAAACAATGTTTTTTTTTTACAACATACTAATAAATACATGTAAATTAAATATCTATACTTGCTGGAATGATGTAAGCTATCACTTTTTGCAGGATCTAATAGTATTTATCAATTTAGACACAGATAACTAAATTTGGTTTATTTTAACCTCAAATTTAACAGGTGTTTCATCAATGCTGCTATCCACCGAATATGAAATCTAACCGCCAAAGTTAAAAAAAAACGTTAAAATGTCCACGGAGCGAGCACCAATAGGTAGTTTAAATTTTGTGCTTCGGCAACGCATTGCAAAGCAACATCAAAATATGGTCTATTTTTTGAACCACCGAGCCTTTAAACCATTAGTCAGGGTGGACCATGAATACTTAAAGAGTTAAAGCAAAGACGAAAATATTTTAATTTTTCAAATAGCTACTTTTTTCCACACTTCAAAACACCGCGCGAATTTATGCGGTTAGAAAATATTTAAGCTCATATATAAGTCAAATATGGCCGCCAACTATGCCTCCCTATTAGATTTTTCATTTTTGTATATATTTTAATAGCCATAATATTAATTTTAGTTAATATCTATGTTAAATAATATTAACTATGTTGTCTTTTTTGCAGACGCTCATACCGAAAATCAGTGGTTTCCGACTCAAGAATTCAAGCACAACTTGATGATATGGATGATAATCGGCCGTACTTTACGTACTGGGTAACCACCGTTCAAATTCTAGTTTTGTTCATTTCTATAGCGTGCTATGGCTTTGGACCATTCGGAGTGGATCTCCAGGCTCGCTCAGGACAAGTTCTAGTTACCAGTTTAAGTTTACAACAAGTGGACTATATGGAACCGGCGAACTTTTGGTATTTTAGCATTATTTTTTTAGTTTCATATGTAATTACTGATAAAATTGTTTATAGGGGTGGACCGCGAGCGGCTGATTTAATTCATCTCGGGGCAAAATTCGCCCCTTGTATGAGGCTGGATGACAAGATAATGCAGCAAATTGAAAAAACTCGAAAAAAGGAAAAAGAAACGGCTTGCTGTATTAGGAATGACGATTCGGGCTGTGTTCAATCTTCACAGGCAGATTGTTCCGTAAGTGATGCAAGCTTAAAATTATATATTGCAATAAATAATTTAAACTATTTCATCGTTTAAGATTAAGCTAGGAAATTTTAAAATAAAATGTTGTACTTTTAGTCTATTATACACTTACCAGCACGAAAAACGGAGCACTTAACACTTTACCATTTATTTATTTAAACCTTTATTTCCAACAGGCAACTTGCTCAATAATAGAAAATTGTTTACATTTTAACTGAAACAATATTTTATAACTAAACTTAACCAAAACAATTCCAACAAAATATAAAAGTCCAGCAACAATATACCTATAAATCTAATAATATAAAAAAATTTAAGAATATTAAATAATACAAGTCCTAAACATAATAAACCAAAATAAGCCCTAATAAAAGTCACGATAATATACAGTTAGGGGTTCGATATTCGATACTTTAACCACGTACCACGTCCAATTTTATCCACAAAAAACCATATAAATGAGGGCCGCACTCTTTACTTCTCTGAATGTCAGACATATCAATCATCACATACCCAATAATGGCCCTCAAAAAGCCAGATAGCACCTACACGAAGGGAGAAGAGGAGCAAGCCATCCTATTACTTCAAACACACTTTCCAGGGTGCGAACCTATAGAAACGGTCCCAATAAAGTACACCAATCCTAAAAAAGAGGACTGGGAAGTTGCAAGGACCGTCTTTACGACAGAAAGGTTGAAATGGGCAATAAACACCTTTCAACCGTACAAGTCACCGGGAGTGGATGGAATTTTTCCTGCTTTCCTACAAAACGGACAAGAGAAAATCCTTCCTCACCTGAGTAGAATAGCAAGGACGAGCTTAGCGTCGGATTACATTCCCAGTAGCTGACGAAGGGCAAAAGTCACCTTCATACCGAAAATAGGAAAAAAAGATGGGACTGACCCCAAATCTTTTAGACCTATCAGCCTTACGTCTTTCATTCTGAAAACAATAGAAAAAATTGTAGACAACCATATCAGGAATGACATTCTGGAGAGAGCACCTCTACATCAGTGTCAACATGCTTATAGAGCGGGCAGATCCACAGAAACCGCACTATATCAACTGACACAAATCATCCAGAAAAGCCTGAATGAGAAAGAAACAGCCATCTGCGCCTTTCTAGATATATCTGAGTCTAGTAGTCGATGAACTACTTGAGATATTGACAAATCTCGGTTTCACCTGCATAGGATATGCTGATGATATCGTTATTATAGTCAAAGGCAGGTATAAGGGCACTTTATACGACCTCATACAAAGAAGCCTAAGCATCACGGAAGAATGGTGCACATCAGTGGGGCTGAGCATAAATTCAGCGAAAACTACTATCGTACTATTCACTCGTAAAAGGAAAATGCAACCCACCAGGGACATCCACCTGGGCGGACAAGTTGTACATACATCGGATGAAGTAAAATATCTAGGAGTGACACTGGATAGTAAGCTTAGTTGGAACAAGCATCTAGAATTCACAGTAAACAAGGCCACTAAAGCCATTATGATCTGTAGGAACCTAGCGGGTAAAAACTGGGGATGCTCCCCAAAAATACTGCGATGGATGTACACCATGATGGTTAAACCCATAATCACATATGGGGCAGTGGTGTGGCATGACACTACAAAGTTAAGTACAGTAAGGCGTAAACTTGACAAGGTTCAAAGACTTGCATGCGTATGCATTACAGGAGCTATGAAAACATGCCCCACAGCAGCACTGGAGGTCATAGTTGACCTGGCACTTCTTCACCTGGCAGTAGAGGGAGCTGCTAAAAGGGCCATGTTCAGATTAGCAAGGGATAGAACGAACAGTAGGGACATTGATCAGAGAGCCTGGGTATCTCAAACAAGATCCATTCCCCTGTTCGATCTTCCCAAGGACGATATAACTCGGGAATATCACTTTGTTAGGAATTTCAGTACAAAAATTGACAGCAAAAGTGACTGGGAAAATGGATCTGTCGCCCGCTCACTTAAACAGAATACTATCAAATGGTACACAGATGGTTCTAAAACCGAAAAAGGAACAGGAGCTGGAGTATTTGGGCCTGGCACCAAATACTCAGAGCCACTGGGAAAATACACCAGTGTCTTTCAAGCGGAAATACACGCTATAGAAAGATGCGCTCAATTAATCCTGAACAAAGACTACCTCAAGCAGGACATCGCAATCTTCACCGACAGTCAAGCAGCCATAGCAGCACTGAGTTCACATGTCATCAGTTCTAAAATGGTAAGAGACTGTTTAGGCAAACTTAATGAGGTAGGAAAGAGAAATAAAGTCACAATATTGTGGGTACCTGGACATACAGGCGTGCAAGGTAACGAAGAAGCCAATATTCTGGCAAAAAAGGGATCTGGTTCTCAATTTGTAGGACCGGAACCTTTCTGCGGCATAGGAAAGAATACTTACCTATATGAGCTTACAAAAATGGAGGATCAACTCAGAGAAAGCCTCTGGGATGATCATCCAGGGTTGAGACACTCCAAGATGTTCCTTGGAACCCTCGACCCAAAAAAATCTAAAGCTCTAGTAAGTTTAACTAAAACTAAACCATGGATTGTAACAGGATTCCTAACAGGGCACTGTCACCTTCGAGAACACCGCAGGAAACTAAAACTAGAACAGACAGGTGAATGCAGATTCTGTGGGGAAGAGGAAGAGACCCCAGAACACCTAGTAACTGCATGCGAAACAGTTGCCGAAAGTCGTGCCATGCACCTCGGTAAATATGTAATTCCAGAAGGAAATATCTCATTACTGGAACCGTCACAACTACTAGCCTTTATTAAAGCCATAGGATTGTACGAAGTAATTTGACTTGAGAATAACATCAAGCAGTAATTAGAAAGGGGCACACAATAGATCTTTTAGGTCGCAGTGAAACTTCTCCCTTATTTTTAATCCAATCTAATCTAATCAGACATATCAAAATTTTATTTTTCGAATTTTTATGAGTTCACTGAAACGAATTTTTCTATCATTTTCATGACCCCACGTGCATATAAGTGATCTTGCGTCAAAGGAGATTTTTGCGAAATTTTCCAGCTTTTAAACCCAATTTTACTAGGAAATTACTCAACATAATAAGGGAAAAACTTTGATCTTGGTAAAATTGTGTGTATTTTTTTAGTTATTATGCTTTAACTTAAAAACCAGGACCTTAACATATGTTTTTTTTCTTCTAGATTGTACACAATAAGCTATGTTAATAAATAGACATCAAATTATTACCGACACGCTTATAGCTTAGGTAAATGGCCTGGCAAAAGCAGGTAAAAATGGACAAAAATAAAATCCCTATACCTATGCAGGTAATATTTGATTAGGTAGTAAAGGAGAGGGGTATTTTTACGATAGAGCAAAGTGGAAAAGAACATTTAATTCAAAAAAGACTTTTATTAAAAAATTAAATTCACAAAATTTGCTCAAAGTGGCCACCATTCTTCTGATGGCAAACTGTTCTGCCGTGCTTAATGAAAACACCGTAACCACCAATTTTGTACTTTATCATTTATTGCGTTACCTACTAAAACAATATATTTTCAGTCTATTATATATTCTTATATACAAAACTCTAGGTCGGATTGCCGTAAGTAATAAAAAAGTAAAAATACATTTTGTTATTTAAATAAAATCGGGGGTGTTTCTGAAATGTTCCATACTCTAATATGATTCAGATCTATGGTATCAGCTACTGCTTAAGTACTTAAGATAAGTTATCTTCAAATCGTTGAAAAACTTCTGCCTCAAAACCCGGGGTCTAGATATTCCTTTGCGCACCGATATCTGGCCGTTTTATTTTTACGAAGACAGTCTCAAACGGAGATGTTTATTGACCCTTTCAAAAAGTATGTGAGCTGGAATTCACCTTTGGGGAAACCCCTCTTCAGATACTATTGCATCGAACTTCCCCATAAATTAATAGCATATTCAGCAAAAGTATAATCTTTCATTGCTTAACCGTCATAAAAAGGGAATTATTACCTTGTAGAATCGGTTACTGACAACGGCAAGTTATAACAATGAATGTTATTCCATTTGCCGAAAAGCGATAAGCGAACATCAGCTTTAGGATGCATCCTAAAACACAAATCTTTTTACGGGTTGTGGCTTATGTCTACTTTAGGACTGTATTACGAAAATTTTATTGAATCTTGTTATGGGTGATTTTATTAAATTTTATACATAAGATTTTATAAGGATTGAAAAAATTTTTGATATAGATATAAATTTATGTAATTTTTAAAATTATAATATTTTATAAATATAATATTTCATTTATTTATATAGTTCATTCCACAGTATTGTGGGACGTCCAGCAAAAAGTTAGAAGTTCAGTCCTGATTAATTCTCGAACCTTATTAACATGTACTATCGCTTTTCGGCAAATGAACTTTAGCATTATTAATAAAATAATTAATTCTGATGCGATATCTTCATTTACTTTTAGTCAGTTTTTACAAAAACGGTGATATTTAGCGATTTTTGCTGAGAGCACCTTTGTTATGCAAAAGGCATAGGAGCATCATAATGCAGATCATATGAAATATGACGTGCAAAATCATATATATTTTTTGAACAATACAGAAATATGCATGTCATCTTATAGCTTTATTTTACTAGATTTATTAAGATTAATACGGATTAGGTTTCGCTGGTTGTAGCGCGGTTGTGTGTCGACCAATTAAGTGTGACAGATGCGCTGTCGCGTTGAAATAACAGGCCGAGTGGGGGTCCTTCTTGAGTTGCGATAACCGAAAGAAATCTGATTCGGAAATGTTGCAATAAACGCGAGTATACTATATGTCCCAAAAATTAGTTGCAGTAGATAAAATAGTTCCGAGGGTATAACGCGAAAACTAGTTTTTAAAGGTTATCTTCAAAGGTCTCCAGCTCCCTGAAGAAGCGTTTCCGGACCCATGTTCATATGAACTTTTTTTTGACGTTTTCTATCTATCCCAGAAGTTTGTAACATTATCAACAGAACACCCTGTATATAAAATGTTAAGTGCTCCATTTTTTGTGCCGGTGAGTGTAGTACACGGGTTTGATATAAATAATTTTTCTTTGCACAGGATGTCAAATTTTTGACAGTTTTTATGACGAAACAAAGCCATGTTATCTTCACAATACTGAGATATTTTTTCAATTTATAAAAAAATGTAAAAAGTGTCTTTAATATTCAGTCCGGTTCCGATAACATGCAAGTATTATAGCGCTTTGATGCAGACTCATTCAACATTTTCTTACACAGTAGAATGCATGAATTCAGATTAATATCCAATTAGAGAAAAAATAAAAAAACCTCAGTCGCAATCATCTAGCTATAAGGTCTGATGATGCTTTATTAGCGAAACATGTAACCTTCGTGACACATAAAAAGATGTTTTGAGACTGAAATTTGGAGTTTTTAATTTTTTATCTAGTTACGTAGGTCTCTTTGACTTGAGAATCTGGGGATGTAACACTGAAAACCAAGCCGGGATAAAACTGGAAAACTATATTAATGAAAACACTATACAGGTAGCAGCTCCAAAAGAGCCAACTCATTATTATATATCACCTGATATACTAGATATAGCAGTGACAAAAAACCTTAGCCATAACATTGCTGTTGAAAACATGGCTTCCTTAAGCTCCTCAGACCACTCCCCAATACTTATAACCATAGCCCAATCTTTAAAAAAAAAACCTCTACCTGAGAAGGACATAACAAATTGGCAGTATTTCTCTGAAATATTACAAAATGCCAAACCCATCCCAACCCCACTAACCACAAATTAAATTAATACACAGGTTGTCTATTTAACAAATGAAATAAAATCAGCATAGGAAAAAGCAACGACCAAAATCCCTATCCCAAACACCCACTCCATGGTTTTCCCAATGAGAATCAAAAACTTGATTAAAATAAGAAATACATTAAATAAACAGGCAAGGTTATACAAAGACCCAAAAACAAAAAAAATTGCACAGCCTAACCAAAACAATAAAGAATGAAGTTTATGATTTCAGAAACGAAAAATGGAACAACTTTTTAGAAGAATTAAATAATGATGATGAAAATCACAAACATTTTTGGAGGGTCTCAAGGATACTGAGAGGGAAACCCCAAAACAGATTTTCCGCCCATACAAATAGAAGATGGAAGCCTAGTGTACTCGGACTTAGAAAAAGTCGAGGCATTCAACAAATCACTAGAAAAACAATTCAACAATAACGAAGGACCAACACTAGAAGAAGAAATTAATAATACTTATAAAATAATGGAAGAAACACTACCACAAACTATAAGAAGCCCTAAAAAAATTAAACTGCACGAAATAAGAGACCTTATAGCACTACAACTAAACAGAAAAGAACCAGGTTACGACAACATAAATAATAAAATACTAAAAAAGCTACCTGATAACATACTAATGGATCTATTAATAATATATAATCAATGTCTTAACCTGTGCCACTTTCCTGAAGCTTGGAAAAGAGCAATAGTGATAATGATACCAAAACAGGGGAAAAACATAGCAAAACCTGAGAGTTATCGACCCATCAGCCTGCTATCATCCATTGGAAAAATTTTTGAAAAAGCGGTACTCAACAGCTGACGAGAATTCAACAAAGCTTGGTCGACTCATTCAACTCAAGATATTCAACCGCTATGATCACACTCGACATCGAGAAAGCTTTTGATCGGGTGTGGCATGGCGGATTGATACATAAAATGGTAAAATTCGGTGTATCCGCCGGCATGGTAAAATTAATTCAGAGGTTTCTAAGAGGGAGAACTTTTACAGCCAAGATTGAAAATAAAACTCTATCATATAGGGAAGTAAAAGCTGCTGCAAATACCTGGACCAGTTAAACGCTTACATACAAAGCCATATAGAAAAACTCTGCTTATGGGCGAAAAAATGGAAGATAATGATCAATGAAGACAAGACGGGAGCAATTTCAATCACAAAAAAACAAGATCGCGATATTCGAAATCTGTTGGTATTGGGCACGCAAGTCATTCAACAATCCCGAATATAAACCCAAAATTCCATTTGACGGTCCAAACACAAATGACACCGGCAAAATGCTATGTTTTCTCCGCTGCTTATTTCAAGGTTACAGATCATCAGCTTTCGCTTTGGGGGGGGGGGGGGGGAGGGGAGGGGCCTCCGATCAGGCGAGCGACCAATCCCAGAGCAATCCTACCTTATAAATATAACCCACCTTTTCACGTCCCGACATGAAAGAATGAACACTCTGATGCGACCAAGTAAATAAAAAATAGGCAACTAAATCTCGACAAATAAAAAGCACAAATTTACAGAATACCAGATGCGAAAGATCGCGGATATAGTATAAGCTCCCGATATTCGATGCACTTGAAAAGAATGGTTTGGACTGGCCGCACCAATCCAGTTTTAAGTTTTTGATTTTGTGGGGATAGATGTTCTGCACTATAATTTCGCTGGGATATTATAATGCATTTATAATGTCAAAATAGAAATAGGCTTAAATAAAACAGAATGTAACGGTTCTTGAGCTCATTTTTATTTAATTTAACAGATTTAAGGATCTTATTTAATAAAACATTAAAGATGAAACAAAATTTTTAATTTTCTTTTAGTTTTATCTGATTTTTTGGCAGATGATAAATCTCTGTTGGCGAATTTTAAAGTATAAAATATTTTAAGTCGTATAAATAATTTTATTAAATACTGGAAAGGAAAGTTATCACATGAGTGAGTAAAATTAATGCTTTTCATTATCTCGAAATATGTTTGTGAAATTTCTTCTTTATTGCAATTTGTTTCAAATAATTTAACAAAAACATTTTCCAATTTATATATTAGGCATATAAATTGTTCATTTGGCGACTTCAGACCCCTTTCAATGTTTTCGATAACACTGTCACTGTCATTATGGTACTGTTTAAGTCTAGTAAATAAGTTGTTGTCTAAAACATTAGCATCACTGGCAAATTTTAAATAAATATCACATTTATGAATTTTTAGAGTTTTATTAATTAAGTACCCACAGACGTAAATAAATGCATTTTGCGTTGGCAAGTTTTCCTTTTTGTAATCATAATCTTGCAGGGTAATTGCTTTAATTTTTTGCTCTGGAATAATTTATTTTTTTTTGCAAAGTCGCACGTTTAGTATTATTCAAATGCTCTAAGAGAATTCCTAAGTCGTCAGCACAATTCATGTGATTTGAATGCAAAAAAGTTTTCTGAAAGCCCTTTCAAATTCTATTGGAGTTGGATTTATGGAATTACCTTGTTGTTGTCTAGTAATGCCAAAAAAAATTGCTGAACAATCCTGGTTGATTCTTCTCAATTTAATATAGCTAAAGCCCAAACTAGAAAGTTGCTGCCAAAGTGCTAGTACAGCCTTTATTGTTATCATATAACAAGTACGAAATTTACATTTTAAAGTTACATCTTGTTTTTTTCTGTAAAAAATTTTCAAGTTTTCTAAAAATATCCACATATTTAAATATGATATTTGAAAATCTAATCCTTTAAATGCAATTTTGTACTGGTTGGGATGAGTAACATTAACTGAATTTAATAAATCAAATAATATATCGAATTTTTCCAATACTATCTAAATAACGTAGTTTCTCCACCACTGTAGCTGGAACAATAAAGATATACACACATATACCCCCCATTTCAACAAAAATAATACTAAAAAAATATTTTTAAAAAATACAAATATATTATTTCAATTTAATTATTAATCATAAACACGCGTACTACGCAAAGAAAATTAGAAGCACGCGCCGCGGAGGCTTGTCAAATTAAACCCCTTGCCACCGTACTAGGCGGGTGATGGAAATCCATCACCCAGGAGGCGTGTCTGAAGTCTGGCGCTCGCACGCGTATTTTTGATCAGTTTTACATCTGTATTCTGTAAATTTGTGTAAAAAGTCAAAAGACCGGCAAGAGCCATGTAGCTAGTCCGGACAAATAACAGTGCCAAGATGATGAGGTCTCTTTGAGATAATGGATGAGTTCTTTTAATTTAATAGTCTTGAGATGGAATGTCAGCATTTAGTTTACTCAGAGTTGAATATGAAACGAGGCACATTTTATCGAAGATTAAAAAATAAATGGTCTCAATGTCGACAATATATTTAAATAATCTTTTATTTATTATTCAATCTTAGAATTTTAGATATAAATGTGCTTATGTACCTAAAATCTAAGTAAAAGTTTAGGAATAAGACCCATCAGCTTTATTAAAGAATTATAAACGAGTGGTGCCATAGGAGCCTACTACTTTATTTCAGAGATTTTTTTTTATTTATCATTGTATAATCGTTTTTATAATTCCTATCAGCTTTCTAATTCTATTACAATTTCAGAAAACATAAAAAGTGTGCACATAATTTATTTAGTTACGGCCCTTACTCATTTTTACAAGTAGCATTAATTAAAATAATATTTTATACAAATTATTACTTCATACTCAAAACCTATCGTTATCACAGTCGTAAAACAAAACAGACACGGCGGTAAAACAAATAATAGCGATAAGTAAAACAAGAAAATACTAACACAACAAATTCTTTATGAAACATTCCAAATTAGATTTCACCAGCCCACATCAGTCTAAAATCCCACAGGAATGAATTTACATATAATGAACTAGAAAGATAAAAACCTTACAATACGCCAAGTCACATATGAAAGTCCTGAACAAACTTAGCAAAGCGCTTTGCATTTATATTAAAATCTCAAGTTCAGAGACGTATCATTATTTTCGGGCTGATTTAGTGATAAAACTATTGCACTTAATATTTGTTCTACGGAAAAGTTGGTAAAAAAGGCGGGTTGACATTATATTTCTCGTAGATATTGCCAGACCTATTTGTCCAAACCTTAACAGTGTGTGTTCAGAATAAGCCTTAATTTTCTTTATAAAAATATCGATGGGTTTTTGACAAAACATCGTAAGCGACTTTCCTCGAATTTTACAAGAAATGTTTTTTTCTTCTATTTTTTTTATTTTTTAATAAAATGTATTGGTTTTTTTCCTGAACTCCTAAAGTAATTTAGATAACTTTAAAAATTAATTTTTTGTAAAATTTTACAATTTTTCGGGTATATTTGTCGCTTAGAATATTTTGTCAATACCTTTTTTAAATTGTCAATTATTTATTTGTGGGTTACGATACAGTTATGATGGAGCTTACGATGCTTTCTGAGATTTAAATTTTTAAAACGGGTAATATCAAATTCTTTATTAAACATAAATTATGTATTCAAAAAACGTATTAATATAATAACTGTATGAAAAAAAATATTAAAGATCGTCGTTTTGCTCTTCGTCGTCTGTTTCAGCTAAATTAATTATCTGGAACTTCGGTCTTGGCTTCAAATTTTTTATACTCGTCCGCAAATTTTTTTGGTATAATGTGCTTATTGCATAGTTCCATTAGGTTTTGAAACTTTGGAAGGGAAATTTCTAATGGATTTTTGTAAACCGGTTCCAGTTTTTTCTGTAACACTTTTGATCTTCTACCTATGAAATGAGAAAAAATAATATTTAAAATAATAGTATGTGTTTGTAGGTATGAATAATTTTTACAAACCTTTAGGAACTCCACTCGAAATAGGCAAAACACAAATTTCGGCGGTATCGAAATAAGAATGCTTAATTTTTAGTGTGTCTTGTCCTTTGTTTATAAATATGATTCTTACTTGACTAAATTTTTTTCCATTGATAAATTTATTATTACTTTATAAAAAATTGTTTACTTACTGATTTCCATGACAGAAAATCAGAATGTTTCATGCTTATAACTTTAAAAGGTTCAGGGTGAATTCTCGAATTTGCAATTATGGTTGGCCATTCTAAGCGAGTAAATCTTTCTATTGTGGCATGGACTGTATCTACTGGCATATAAGTATGTCCAAGTAAAAGGAAGGTTATTTTAATATGACGGATATTAGCGGCTTTTTTTAAAAATGTATGCAGGATTATAAGCATGGCCTTATTTTTATTCTGACCAGTGCAGCTATCGCAATATAGTGCAATTGTTTTTATGTTTTTGCGATCATTATCAATTTCCACTAAAAATTTATAAAGAACGGTGCAAATTTCGTTAGTGCCTCGGTTTCCATCTACTTCACCCCATAAATAGCAATAAGCTTTTCTTGTTCCGCTTTCATAAACCATTTCGTTGTAAAATGAATACTTTCGTGAATAGTATAGAAGCATATTATCGCCATGAGGTGTATTTAAAACTTTTTGAAGGTCGAAACTTGCACACAGAAAACTGTCCTCCTCTTTTGCGATCTGCTGGTCTGCTAAAAAGTTTTGTTTGCACTCATCTTTTTCTTTGATATGAAATTGGTACTTCACTTCATCTGCTTCACTGAATTTGTCATCTTTGTCTTTTCTAGATTCGCAAAGAACACATTTATCCTTTTTGGGGCGGTGAAACCCAATATTAAAGTCATTATTGAAAATTTTCCTGAATACTCTTAGTGATACATTAGTTTTTACTTTGCGAGACTGTAATTGCTCTTTTGCAAAAAGCCGATATAAATAAGATACATTTCTTAGTTCGCTGGATAAGTATTTTTTAGTTGTGCTTGATCTGCAATAATGTGATGCAACTGCGGGTAACTTTTTAATAAAGTTATGAACTTCATTTTTGTCTTCAATTTAAGTTTTATGGGGTGGTTTGTGTCTGCCTCTTTGATCGACTTTGGGAAATATTCCAGTTATTGCATTTTCCTTAGTATAGCGTAAAGTCATCTGTGAGATACAAAGGGTTTTTAGAATAAATTGTTGGCAAACCTTAATTTCCTTTTCGTTCCATTTTATTGTGTAAATGAAGGTTTTATTTCTTCTACTAAGGTTAAGGTCATTTACTCGTCTTCTGATAGAAGCCAAACCATTTGTTTGGAACGACTGCCTAAACCCCAATAATATTGGAATATCTCATGTCGCTCTTGTTCCGTTAATGTTGCTGCACATCCATTTTGACACCTTTTATTTTTGCAAGGATTTTCTTGGACCATTTTTCCAGCCCCTAATGCTCTTTCTGTTTGTTTTACTATTTTTTTAAATATCTTCTTAGTTTTCTTTATGCCTGCGCTTCCTACAATGTCTGTCTTATCATGTCTGCGATCTGATATTTCTGAATCAGAAAAGCTCATATCGGAATCTTTTTCTTGAAAAGAATATTCGTCAGAGTCGCGTCTATTTTTTTTTTAGTTTTATTTTCATCGTTTTCTGATTCTGAACTGGATGAATAGTCTACCAATTTATTTGGCATGATTGGTTTTTCAATATTACGAATAAAAGAAGCATTATTAGCAGTTTCCCCCAGATCATTTAAATTTACAGGCTTAAGTGGAACGTAGTTTCATATGTCGTTGTCCGTTGCGATGTCAACTGCTGCAGAAAAATCATCCACCATTATTATCGGAATATTATCAATATCAAAAAAAGATGTATTTGCCTGATCTTGTTCAAAACCCATACTGCTGGGATCTAGATCTTCTGCTTCAATGCTATTACTGCATTGTACTGGACTTAAAAGAGCATATTCATTTTGCAAATTATTCTCTGATTCTGCATGATTTGTAGGATTATTTTGAGTTGCCGCGTCGACATCTTTTAAAGCCATCATGGCTATGCGGTAGCCTCTTGAATGGGCCATCTAAATTTTAAAAAAAAACAACTTTTATAATAGAAAAAAAATGTAAAACAAACTTTTTAATTTTAAACACGAATTTTTGATACAAAGACACTGCAAAATGTTAAAAATTTTCTAATTCAAGAAAAAATGGCCTTAAAATTGACACTATTTACATCTTGTACTCAAATGCAGCAAAAGTAAGTATAGGAATGGATTACCAGAGCAAATTGGGTAAATAAACTGATAATAATTTGCTGATAAGTATTGCGTAAACGGACGGTAATGCACCTTGCAATACCATGAAAACTAGTGGAATGTGGAATGACAAAATAAACGTGTCATTAGAAGATTCAGTAACACAGACGAGTGGGGGTAAAAAAATTATCGTAAGCGACAATAACAAAATCGTAACCTTCGCGATTTTACGGCGCATACGATCTTTTGTCAGAAACATGTTGGCGCATACGATAAAAATAGTGACATTTTAAAAAGCGTCTGGAAATACTTGGTGGATACGATCAAGTAAATATTCATTTTAGGCCGTTAATAGTGAATATTAAAGACATGTAAAGTACTACTAATGTGTATTTTATCGTAAGCAACAGTTTTTCCAAAAAAAGCAATTTATGGACTTTTTGTCGCTTACGATATTTTGTCAAAAACTCGTCGATATATCGAGAAACGCTTCGTTTCCGAAACATAGGCTGTAAATAAAGGTGTTTTAAGAAAAAAATTTTTGTTAGTCATAACTTTTTTGTTATTCAAGATATTTTTATGAAATTTGGTTTAAGGTAATAAATGGCATTTTTTGAGCTGAAAGATTTTAATTTTTTTGGAATCAAACAAATTTGATTCATTGCCTTTTTTGTATTATGCAAGGTTTCCGAATAAAACAAATAAAATCATTTATGTGTATGCCATAGTTAACATTTCTATTATTGTTAATTTGTGTGGCAAAACATGCAAAATGGTAATTAGAGTTAATTCAATTTTGAAGATGGTACATCATTTTACAAAGATGAACATTAACTTTTAGAAAATCATAAATAATTTTAGAAAATCTAGAATAAGGATTAAGGTGGCTCCTATAGTTTTGTAAAGCAAACAAGTTTTTAAAATGTGCTTAACTTAAGTCAACCTATGAAATCCGTAATGGGTCGTAAGCTTTCACAGGTAATCTTAAGTAATAAAAAAGGTATTACTAAAAAACATCTCACAATATCCTATATTTCGAAGCGTTTCTCGATATATGTTTCTAAAAAATAAAATTAAGGCTTATTTTGTATACAGAATGCGCTGTTAAAATTTGGACACTGCAATTCGGGACACCTGGTATATAAAATTTTATGTAACATCAATATCAATACAATTTAATAGTTTCATGCATTTTAATCTTTAGTGAATCTTACACATAGGACTTATGCGAGTGTAATTTTCGTTTTATGGACATTTGATTGTGTGGGTTTTTTATCAAAGGTTAATTTAGACTCACCCTTTAGTGAAAAAAAACGAGCTAAAATTCGTCTTTTAAATTTTAATGATGTAATATTTTTTTAAATTGAATTATTTTAAAAAACTAAATAATAGTTACTATTTTTTAATTAATTTTTGGTATTAAAAGTGGCTGCTGACCTGTACATTTTATATTGATACATTTTATTATAAACCTGTAATTATACAGGTTTGATTTGGACAACTCGACTTACATACGACAAATTACGTAAAGAAATCAATTTAGGTTTACATGTTTTAATACTTTTTTTGGGTATATTTTAATTATGATTGTTTTATGCTGCGTTTCTAGGTCAGAGGATTAAGGCCAACAGTAAGTCAATATCATAAGTAATGTATTATTGTAATAACGTAGCAAGTTTTGTTTTGCCTTTTTTTGGCGAAAGCTTTTAAGTTTTATTTTGCAACTTGAATATTATTTTCTTTTAAAAATAGTGGAATTGCACGCAATAAATATGGATTAAGTGTATACAGTATTCTTAGAATTCTCTTTTTCTTTCTTATTGTGTTTCTCTTCTTAGTAATACTGTTTTTATATGATTTTTCAATTACATTTTCTTTGGCATTATAGGTACAAGGTGTTTTCTAATCGTCTTGACAGACATCTCTTCTTTCTAAGCGCTATGCTTATTTAAAAAATTTGAACTTAAACGCTTATTTTAAATCTGAACGTAAAGCAACATTTTTGAAATATTTCTCAAATCATGCAAAATATTTTACTTAGTGTTAGTTTAAACTGATAAGTTGACAGTATTTGGCTGCTTAAGGTGCCTCGCGGTAAACATTTATCTGTCGATATTAAAAATAGAATTGTTGATTTATACAAAAGTGGTCAAAAGCAGATTGCTATTGCAAAGACATTTAGGTTAGATAGGTTTATCGTGTCTCTTATAATTAAGCAGTTTCATATAAATAACGATTTATCTGTTAAGAAAAATTCAGGAAGACGTAGAAAAACCACTCCATATACCGATAAACAAATTATCAAAATTGCTAAAAATGAGCCTTTTCTGGGATCCAATAAGATAAAGCACCGTATATCCGAAGAGCTTGGAGTAAACGTGACTTCGAGGACGGTGAGAAATAGACTATTAGAGGCCAAGTTATTTGCCAGAAGACCTGCCAAAAAACCGCTGCTGTCAAAAAAAAATAGACGTTCCCATTTAAGTTTTGCCAAAACGCATCTACATTATACAGAGCATGATTGGAAAAAGGTAGTCTGGAGCGATGAATCCAAGTTTTGTTTGTTCAAAAGTGATGGAATTGTGTATATTAGACGCCCTGTTAATGAAATACTCAACCCCAAGTATACCTGTCCAACAGTGAAACATGGTGGTGGAGCAGTAATGGTTTGGGGATGCTTTTCGGGCTATAGTATGGGCCTTCTGTATAAAATAGGAGGTATAATGGACTGGTTTCAATATAAGAACATATTAGAGAGCCAAATGATTCCATATGCTTATGATACTATGCCTTAAGGACATTTATTTCAACAGGACAACGATCCCAAGCATTCTTCTCGGTTCGTAAAAGCTTGGTTCAGAAAGGAAAACATTAATGTAATGGAATGGCCTTCACAATCCCCTGATCTCAATCCAATTGAGAATCTGTGGGACATTTTAGATTCCAAAATCAGAGGAAAATCTTTAAAAAATCAGCAAGAATTATTTGAAGCATTGAAGGAAGCATGGGTGAATATGAATCCAGGGATTATTTCTAAGCTAATAAGATCTATGCCAAAACGGTGTGAGGATGTAATTCAGAATAACGGGTACTTTACAAAATATTAACTTATGTTTTTTTCTTATTTATTAGAAATTAAATAAAAACGAATATTAAAAAATGTTGCTTTACTTTTTTCCACCTAAAAAATAATTTTTTAATACAAAAATACTAAGGACAAGGAAACATGTTTTTTTTCTTAATATTAAATTGCTTGTGTAATGATAAATTACTGGAATTAATTTTACTTCTGGTTTACATTCACTGCTTGAAAAAATAAAGTATTTCCAAATATTGCTCTACTTTTTTCCACTACTGTAATTACGGAATGCGCTTTATTCTATTGTTTATTTGTACGCACTAGGGCGTAAAAAGTAATTTGACTTTTATTTGACGTTTAATTTATAATTGGTCAACAAATGTTTTGACGTTTTTTTACCGTAAAGTCGTATAACTGCGTAAATTAATTTGATTTTAAATTTTTTTTTATGTTTTCTTCGATAGTACAAAAAAATTTGTATGTTACATGTGTTTAAAATCCCCTTTTTTTATTTATGGGAATTCTCGCATGAGCCGTAGGCGAAGTTTCCCATTCATAAAAAAAGGATATTTTATTTATTTTTTGGAAAAAGTAAAGATTTACAATTTAAAATTAAAATACATAAAAACTCAACAGTGATTGAATAAAGTGAACAAAAGACTGGACAAGTATACTTGATTAATAGATAGTTGAATTATAGAAGAATAATTATTATAATGTTTTTAATTCAATTTAATCAATACTTTGATAAAAGTTTTGGTGTTATATTATGAATGTCTTAACATACAAATTGATTTCGGTGATAAAAAAAAATTCTTAGTTTGATAAAATGTTCTTTTGGTTTTAACTTTTTGGGTTAGAAGACACCTACATGAAACTTTAGAAAACATTTCAATTTTTGCAAATAAATGTTATTTTTATTACTTTCATCAAGTTTATTATATTTGTATTTCCACAGAAAACTATTTCCACATGGAAAAAATGGACATCTGGTGATGCTGATTCTGGCGGAAGAATATCAGGATCTGTATGTGGCCTAGACCCTAAGTACGTATTTCTTCATCCACACAATATTTTCATATTATTTATCCAGTTTAAAGCGTGTGAAAAATTATTGATAATATTAATCCCTTAAATTGTTGCATTTTATTTATGCCATTGGTTAATAATTTTGACTTTCGTTCATTTTTGAATTTGAAGTTGTTTATTTTAATTAAAATAGTGAGAAAAAAAATAGTGCGATAATTAGAATATAAAAAAATGAGAATTCTCTTTTTTTTTCCTGATCTTATGATAAGCAAATTTGGAAAAACATTTTTTCGTAATTTTTTCGTGCTTCCAGAATTACCAAGAGAACAAATTTTAAATGTTACGCAGATTATTGAAAAATCACATGAATGATAACATAAAAGGAGTCTAACTCTGGAATATACGAAGTTTGTTCAGAAAATAATGAGATTATTCGTCTACATTAATGTTGACGCCTTCAAAATAGTTCCCATTAGATATAATGCACTTCTACCAGCCCTTCTTCCAATCCTCGAAACATTTTCAAACTCTATCTTTGGGATAGCCTTGAAATTGCTGAAAGAGCGATACGCTTTTAATGTCATCTATGCTTGTAAACAAAGGCCCTTTAAGGTTCTATTTATTTTTGGAAATAGAAAAAAATTCACACGTTATATATTACGACATCATAACAATGTATAGGAATTGTCAATAAAAAACTACAATGCTAATAAAAGTACAAAGATATGAAAGGAAACAAATTTAACTTAATTTAGTCAATAAATATACAGTTTAAGAACTCTGTCAACGAGTAAAAAGCTAACATGGTCCTAAGAGCCCTCTTAAAAGTTGGAAAAGTCTTAGTTCTCTTTATTCTACATGGGAGATGATTAAAAATTTTGAGAGATGTAATTTCCGGACCATCCTGTACCTGCGACAACCGGGTAAAAGGGATGTATAATTAATAAATCTGCATTTCGAGTTTATAAAAATTAAGATCTCCAGATCTCATGTAGTTTGAAAGATTTTTATGTACTTGACATGCGCACTCCAAGATATAGATGTTAATTATAGTTAGGATTTTTTCTTTTTTAAAAGTACCACGGCAAGTTTCTCTGAAGGAAAGTCTAAACATCGTACATACATACAATGCGCTTTTGATTTATTAGCACTCTCCCAATACTGGAGGAATTATCCCAAGCTAATAAGGCATAGGATAGAGTGAAATGCACTGAGACATAATAAAAGCTTTCAAGTGTATATGCATCCACATAGTCTCGAAGTTGCAAGATGGCATAATGGCTGCGGGATAATCTATTGCACACAGATTCCACCTGAGGATCCCACGATAGATGTCTATCAATTACAATTTCCAAGAACTTGGTGGAGTGTTGTTGGATGAGGCTACTTGATGACTGCTCTCTAAGGAGTAAGCTCCGGTCCGGTCGGTGAAGTATGGGCAGGTGCATTATCGTGAAGCAAAAGCCACAAATCTGGGCGTTTTTATAGGATTGCTTCGCGTAAACCGCGTTGAACTTGTAGGTAGTACTTCTTATTGATCGTTTGACGACATGAATTCGTAATGCAATATGTCATAAAAATCGAAGAATGTAATGAGCATAACCTTCAGGTTCTCTCTCACCTCCGTCACTTTTAGAGATGAGCTTTCGGTCTCGGCGATCCTTTTCAAAATTCAACAATTTAGGAACAAATGTTGCTTCCACTAGTCTCATACCTTCGAAAAATTTTCGTTGACAAACCTCGTCCTAAATGTCTATTAACTACCCCAATTGATAAAAGTGTTAACAAAGTTTGAGAGCTTGTTCTCACAGACCGTCGACAGCTGTCAGAGAGTAGTAGGTTATCTTGGAGCTATAGTATTGTTCTCAGGGCCTGGCTGCTGAATAAAAAGAACATTAACTAGAAAAACAGAAAGAGCGACAGAGGACTTTCTAAAGAGGATTACAAATAAAAAATTTTATATGTTAAATGTTATATGTGTAATAAATGGTTCATGTAGCAGGGTATTTGAAAGAAGATTGTTTAAATTTAAAAAATACCTTAGTAAAAAAGTGCTGTAAATGCTTTTTGAAATATCATGTATATATACTTTTAGGACAAAAAAATTCTCTATATAAACTATTTCCCTTTTGTTTTTATGTACCGGGTGTCCAAATAAGAAAGGACGCCGGCTGTATCTCGGAAACTATTCATCGCACAACGCTGAAAAAAAAATTTCTTAAGAAAAGTGGCCATAAAAAATGGCTGGAAAATATCTACAAGTTCCTAAGAGTACCACAAGAGGGCGTAATTGCACAGTAATTTCAAAAAATTCAAATTTCGTCTGAAATAGCCAGTATTAGGTACCATTTTGAAAACATCAGAATAATCTTGATTAATTTTGCCTTAATTTGGCTAAAGAATTTTCTTCATATCTCCAATGAGAAGGGTGGGGGAAGATCATAAATAATGCAACTTTTTAATCGCCCTGTACTCAGATTCTTTATTAAAAGTTTATTAATTAATTCAAGTGGGTACTCGTTTAAAAAGAAAATTCAAAGGGCTTTCAAAATATGTACCTGTCAATGTCACTTTGTTTTCAGTGAAGTCGTCAGAGGGCGTTGTTTAACAGAGACTGGGTTTTTAGAGATTTTCTCTAAAAAGTTAAATTCAATGATATGATTTTTTCACTGCGGTTTCGAAGACTTAAAACATACTAACAAACCAGTGAAAACCGCGTTTCGATATCTCTATTTGTTTTGGAGTAATTTTAAAATAACCTATTTTTCAAATTTTAAATATAAGTACCTATAATTAATTTAACAAATGATTCAGAATTAGCAGGAATTGACAGATTAGATAAGTCGGAATAAGTTTGTCTCAGCGTTTTTACACATTTTGAGTCGCATTAATATACAGGGTGATTCACGGTAGATGGCCTATTAGACGTTTTAAGCAAATGGCAACGCCGATCAATCTGAAAAAAAAAAACGTTACAAAAATTAAACTCCCCCGATTGATAACAGTTTATTTCAAATGCAATCAGAACTCAACGGATGCCTCTATAATAATATATATGCTATGCGGTATCCAGAACAGAGACATTATACGAAAAGGACATTTGCAAGATTAGCTACTCGGTTAGCAGAAAATGGCAGTATCCGTTTACCTCTTATTCAATCTTCAAAAATCTTCTGACTAAACAATTATAACAAATAGCGCAAATTAATACTAAATATAAAATAAATAAAAATAAAACATATAACTAAATCAATTTCTTTCAAGATGTTCGAAGTGTCCACCACCGTTACTAATACAGTCGCATACTTTTCGATAAGTAACGTGAACTGCAGCCTCCACCTCGGCAACTGAGATGCTTGTTATTGCATTTCTGATCCTGGCTATCATATCATCTCGTGTTGTAGGTCTGGTTTGGTAAACGATATCCTTTAGTCTGCCCCACAAATAAAAATCTAGGCAAGTCAGATCAGGAGATCGCGGGGACCAAGGAAATATACTTCCTCGACCAATCCATCTATAAGAAAACCTTAAATTTAAAAAAATTCTCACATTTATCGCAAAATGCGCGGGAGATCCATCGTGCTGTAAAAACATCCTTGCACGGGTTTGAATTGGGATGTCTTCAAGCAGTACAGGCGTGATCTTGTAACAAATCTAAATAGGTGTGTCCATTGAGGACCTCTTCAAAAATGTATAGACCAATAATTCTTCCCCTATTATCCCACACCAGACATTAAGAGACCACCGACCCTGATACTGCACTTCTCTCATCCAATGGGGATTTGTGGGAGTCCAATAGTGCATATTGTGTAAATTTACACTACCAACACTGGTGAAAGTTGCCTCGTCTGTCCATAGAATGCTTGAGACAAACTAGGGATCTTCTTCCATCATATTGCTAAACCAGTTACAATAATCAAGTCGTCTATCAAAATCGGTTCCTGTTAATTCCCGATGCAGCACCATATGATACGGATGCAACCTAAAATAACATTAAAATTAGGTAAAAAATAAAAATAATATATATTTTTTAATATTCGATTCTAGTAATAGCCAAATTTATTTATCAACTTTTTAACAAACCTGTGGTCTCTTAAAATGTTATGCACAGATTTCGTAATGCCCAAATTGAATGAAATTTGCCTTATTCCTATGTGAGGGTATAATCCAATATAAGCAGGCACATTAACAATATTTTCTTCAGATCGTCCAGAGCGACATCTTCTGTTAAGAGGTAAATGGATACTGCCATTTGCTCGCAACCGAGTAGCTAATCTTGCAAATGTCCTTTTCGTATGTCTCTGTTCTGGATACCGCATAGCATATATTTGAGAGGCAACCGTTGAGTTATGTTTGCATTCGAAATAAACTGCTAGCATATTAAAGGCTACTTCATTTGGAATTTTCATTTTTAAACTTATTAATTTGTAGTAAAAAAACACTTACACGTAAGAAATAACTTAAAACTAACAACTGTTAATTTAAGTAACTTTAAATGGCATTTTCCAATCCTTTGTTTCTGTTGATATTTACATAGGCCTCTTGATATAATAGTAATATTCAAATAGGATTAATAAATAATGCTCTATTAAATCATATTCGGAGATTCTCGATTGCCAATTATATTTTCAAGTGGAAATATGATTATGAGCTTTCAAATAATTTTCAGTAATTTTTGATAATATTCTGTCACAAAGATCGCCCTAATATTGCTAATAATATTTAAAATTTGAAAAATAGGTTATTTTAAAATTACTCGAAAACAAATGGAGATATCGAAACGCGGTTTTCACTGGTTTGTTAGTATGTTTTAAGTCTTCGAAACTCAGTGAAAAAATCATATCATTGCATTTAACTTTTTAGAGGAAATCTCTAAAAACCCAGTCTCTATTAAACAACGCCCTCTGATGACTTCACTGAAAACAAAATGACATTGACAGGTGCATATTTTGAAAGCCCTTTGAATTTCCTTTTAAACGAGTACCCACTTGAATTACTTTTAATAAAGAATCTGAGTACAGGGCGATTAAACGGTTGCATTATTTATGATCTTCTCCCACCCTTCTCATTGGAGATATGAAGAAAATTCTTTAGCCAAATTAAGGCAAAATTAATGAAGGTTATTCTGATGTTTTCAAAATGGTACCTAAAAATGGTAGTGTTAGGAACCTGTAAATATTTTCCAGCCATTTTTTTTGGCCACTTTTCTTAAGAAATTTTTTTTTTCAGCGATGTGCGATGAATAGTTTCCGAGATACAGCCGGCGTCCTTTCTTATTTGGACACCCGGTACATGTATAATTTTTTGCTCATTTACAATATATTATTCAAACCGAAGACATATTTTAAAATAGCTTATTTATATAGGTACTGCGATGCTCCAGCCTCAGTTCATCCTTACGAATGGCCAGATGACATCACGAAATGGCCGATTTGCCGTAAAACAAATCCACAGATATCCAACGCTGTTGCCAATAGGAGGGATAAAAGTGCACCACGTGACAAAATTGCTGAGCATATGGTATGCGAAGTGATAGGACATCCTTGTTGCATCGGTATTCACGGACAATGTCGAATAACCACCAGGGAGTACTGCGATTTCGTTAGAGGCAGTTTCCACGAAGAGGCAAGTCTCTGTTCACAGGTGAGTAGTATTAAGTATATACTTTTTGAATATCTATTGTCCTAAATTAGGGGCAGTTTGGTACAATGAACTTTTTTTTCTACGGAGGTAGCAGCCACGTTATCTGCGTTAAAATTGGATGATATATCATAAAATTATGAAATATAGGGATTTTCCAACAGTTCTAAAATGTTTGTACAATTTTTTACATAAAAGTTTAATTGGTTTCTGGTCGTAATAGTAAACTTATTGTCTAAAAACATTAAGTTAATTTGGACATTGTGGCTAATCTGGAAATAAAGAAGCTGATAATATTGCTAAATTTAACAAAATATAATAATAATATTAAAATATTGGAATCCTAACTAAGAAAACGTCTATATGAGATGAAACATGCACTGGCAAAATTTTGCAAGGAAAAGGGGCATATGGCACACTAACGCTCATTTATAGTCAGAGAGATCACTCGTGTGTGCACTTTGTGATTCTCTTGTGTTAACGCAATACAATCATTGCGATTCAGTTTATGGTAGCGACTTGAATCAAAATGAATTTAAAAGTATACCAAAGATGCAAAATTTCTGCTTACATTTAATTTTTGGTATCCAGAGAAGAGATTGAATTTCTTATAAAATTAAAATGTAACATTTATACTTTTTGGGCTACTATTATTATAAAATGTTGTTAGGTTAAGTTAATTTACTTTTATTTTTATCTTATTGGACTATTCGTTGATGAATAATAATAATATAATAATATATATTCAGCAGATAATATATTCATACATTAAAACATTACAAAATAGCAACTGCTTAACCGCTAAGAATACCCAATGCACAATGGTATTTTAAAAATACTGTGTGTGCATTTCCTGTCTATCCAAATTAATTAATTAAAATAAAAACAATTTTTGAGAAAATAACATATAAACAAAAGTGATTCAAAAAATAAAATAGAATTAAATTAAATTAGGGGAAAGAAAGGGGAAAAAAGAGGAAGAAAAATAAACAGTACTATGTGTATCATACTAACCAGTCGTGGATTCTACTTTAAATTTTATTATAGGGTTTATTTCTGAGTTCTACGGGAAGTTGATTCTAGATTTTTGCTGAGGTATATGTTAAAGTTTTTTGACATTTAGTTTTTGTGGTCTTTGGGATAGTTACATTCTTATTTAAAGCTTGTCTAGTGTTCTGATTGTGAGATATGAAATGCAAGTAGTTTAGATTCTTACACAGAAGCCTAACCACTGCTTTCAAGTAAATTTGATTTACTTGCAACAATCTAGCTTCTCTAAATAAAATATCCCAGGAATACAATTTTGGTTTGTTAAATCTTACCTTCAGAACATATTTTTGGGTAATCATAAGGGGTTTCAGGATGGTCTTACTTGTTCCGCCCCATGCTGTTATGCAATAGTTTATAATTGATTCAACCAGAGCTTGATAAATGGTCGTAAGGGTTTTTTTTTTGCATAAATTGTCTTAATTGACGAAATTTATAAATAAGTTTCCGAACTCGAGTGGAAATATACTCAACATGGCGGTGCCACTTTAGATTTTCATCCAAAATAACACCTAAATATTTAACCTTGGTCTGCCTTTTTATTTACTGGGTGCAAGAACATTCAGTTATGTCGTTTTCGTGTAATATGATCTCTTTTAATGTGCTAGATGTTCTTGAATCTACAGAAAAGCATAAAAAGCTTGACTTTTCTGAGTTTAGTGTTAAATAATTTAAACCAAGCCAAGTTTTGATTTTTTTCATGGAAGACTCCGCAACAGTCTCTACATCCTTCCAAGACTTTTCCTTAATCATTATTGCGGTATCATCTGCAAAACACACCATGCCGACATTAGGTAACAACTGCAACAACTCATTAACATATATAGAGAACAATACCGGTCCAAGGACAGTTCCCTGTGACACACCATATTCTACCAACCAAGGCAAACTGACACATCCATTTATTTTGGTGCTTTGTGTTCTTTGGTTAATGTAATGAATGAACGGATGAATGAATAAAAATTGCTGAATTGTGAGATAGAAGAGTGTGGTGGGCTAGAAATATGTCAGGAAGTTGAATATAGACCGAACCGAATCTCAACAAACCGCACTGAACTGTGTGCTAGGAAAGCGTAGTGTTGTCATGTCGACAAGTTCATATACCCGTACATGTTGGTGAGTCTTTGGTATTGGAGAAAACCAACTGTGTCAAGTGGTAGTTCACCACGCGTTTGTCGCTGCTAGTCAATATTATCAATATATTGATTTTTAAGCATTTTTGACAATGTTGTAACATTTATAATAAAATCATGGGTCTGATGATGCCTTCGTAAGACAAACCGGTATGTCAGATTATTAAAAAATTGATTCAGTCTCCTTTTCGAGAGTAAATTTTATAGTACTCTCTTTAAAGTTAATATAATTTAAAAAATTGCTAAGGTCTATTTTGTTATGGTTATATATTGAAAAAATATCATCAATATATTGCTACCATATTTTAGGTTTTTCATGAAATGAATTAACAAATTTAGATTCAACATTTTCTATAAATATATTACTGAAAATTAGTGGAAGAGGACAACCTATAGCCATACCAAAATTTTATTGATAAAATTAATTATTATATTTGAAATAAGCATTAACTCGAAAATTGTACGCCTTTGCATCTGAACATTTAGTGTTGTGCATTCTGCCAAATAATTATTCTCTAAATTATTTTTGATAATATTTAAAGTTTTGTGAACTGAGACATTAGATTTGACGTTGTAATTCTTTTTAATATATATTTTTAAAGCCTTTTGACACCGATAATATTAATTATCCCGCGCTTTATAATTACTTCCTTTTAATAGTTTAGCCAACGTGAAATTAAATATTAACGTAGAAACTGTAATTATAATAATGTTTTCATAAGCTGGTCCAAATTTCTGCTAATAATTTTATATGGCCTTTGTTGGATGTTAATTTAAGTTTTTTCGTTCCATTATTTTACATCCGGTCATTTGATAAAATATTAACGTTGGTTAATTTATTTTTTGGTATAATAAATTTTAACATAAATGTATCCGCGGTAAAATCGATAATGTTCTCATCCTAATAAATATTATTCTAGGTATCGTGCCTAAACGACGTATGCGGAATGATTCCATTTTATTTTCCGGATACCCCGGACCAATTCTACCGTTTGTGGACTTCTCTATTTCTGCATGCCGGAATTTTACAACTGGCCATTACCATTTTGGTTCAACACTTCCTTATGAGAGACCTAGAAAAGCTTACCGGCTCCCTGAGAATAGGAATTATTTATATGGGTTCTGGCGTTGCTGGAAATCTCGCTAGTGCTATCTTTGTTCCTTACAGAGCAGATGTAAGTATAATTTTTTATGCATGCAGGATTTTGTTTAGATTTGGCATTTATTTGGTTACAGTAGGCATTTGACCCTCTAAAATATTTGTTAAATTTAAATAAATTTTAAAAGAAATTTAAATTTGTCAAATATTAATTATTTAAGCTCGAACGCATAATTTATTCATTTCATATACAGGGTGTCCCGGTTCATGTGGGAAATCTGTCGGATCGAGGTAGAACATCGAAAAATAATACTGAACGTTCCTATAAAAAAAATTCCTACAGGCCTTCTTTACGAAGATACAGCCTCCTAAAGGACGCTGCTAGAAATTCGTTTTTCATAAATTACTTTTAAACTACCCAATAGAATTTAATAAAAATTTTAGGTAATGAACACTATTAGGGACCTCTTAAAATGACATCCCTAAAATACATTTGCCTTGTTCACTTTACCAGGGGCGGACTAGGTTGTACACTTTAATGCGTATATTTTTACACCCTGTATGTTAAAGTCTAAAGATAATAAATTTGGATACCTTGAACCCTAGGCTAAAAAAAAGGTACTCTTGTTCATTATCGATAAAATGAACCGTTTTGGAGAAAAAAAAAATTAAACGAGCCAATGTTTTTTTTTTTTTTTTTAAAGTACGCCAGTTATTCAAAGACCAGAAAATTTCGATGTAAGTCATTTAATTTAAAAAAAAATACATTGATAATTGTTTCTAAAAATACAGTAGTGTCCTAAAAAATACTTTTACAAAATATTTCTTATTTATTATACGTTTATTTCTTTTTTGTTATTCTTAAATAAAAACTAAACATAAAAAAAACTAAAAAAATAATGTAAACCAATTGTATTGTACCTGACTTATTTATCGGAATTTTTGCATTTTTGAACGCATTATTGTTACAAACGTTGCTATACTCCAAATTTAGCAAATACCTATCATTTAAACCTAATCTTTGTCAACATATTCATCCTTTATGTGATATTTTTTTAATTTTTATATTTTTTGGTAACTTTTAATTTAAATTACATCAAAATAGGGAGTTTACTTTTATTGAGTATGCAGATATGCATCTTATGTATGGTCTGGCGTCTTGCAATGCATTGGAAGTAAAAAGATTGTACGAAGAAAGATTTCCCAATCGCATTATTCCGGATCAGAAAACATTTCAACGTGTTGATCAACGTCTAAGGGAAACTGGTAGGTTTCTGTTTTCCACTTAATGAGGTAATACTATTAAATTTCCTTAATGCAATTTTAGGATGTTTTGAAAAAAAAAGAATAATGGTGGTCGGAGTAGAACAGCACGTACAGTGCAATTAGAAGAAAATATTTTAGATGCTGTAGCTGACACTCTTACAACGAGTACTCGAAAATTAGCCGCTCAGCTTCATTCGTCCAAAATATTTGTACATATGGTACTTCAAGAACAACTGTTGTGCCCATATCACTTACAAAAAGTGCATGAACTACTGCCCAGAGATTTTGCTCCTACAATACACTTCGCAAATTGGCTGTTAGATCAGCAGCGAAATAACCCTAACTTTATCAGCACGATTCTTTTTACGGATGAAGCAGGGTTTACCAAAAATGTAATTGAAAACTTACATAACTCGCATGTATGGGCTGATGAAAATCCCCGTGATACTATTATTTCTCATCATCAACATCAATTTCAATCAATAAATATCTGGGCAGGAATTATTGGCAATTTTTTGATTGGGCCATTTGAACTGCCACCACGTTTAAACGGAGAACTTTATTTGGAGTTCCTCCAGAACAATCTTCCAGATTTATTAGAAGATTTGCCCCTTGCAACCCGCCGAGATATGTATTTTATGCATGATTGAGCCCCACCCCATTTTAGCCTTGCTGTAAGACACCACTTAAATAATACTTTTGAAAACCGTTGGATAGGTAGAGGAGGACCTGTTGCTTGGCCTCCTCGGTCTCCCGATCTAACGCTATTAGATTTTTATCTATGGGGTCACCTCAAAACCTTGGTGTATTCCACCCCAGTCGATACTCGTGAAGAACTGCTCCAAAGAATTACATTTCATTGTGATAATATAAAAAACAATCTTGGGTTATTGTGGCGAGTGCAGCAGTCCTCGATTCGTCGTGCCCGCGAATGTGTTAGAGTTCACGGAGCCCACGTCGAACCTACTTATGAAGTTTTTAATAATTAATTGTTTATTGCTCGTATTGAAGAATTTAACTTTTGTTTACATATTTGGTTTTTGGCATTTTTTTGTAAGTTGTTTTTTCTAATTTAAAAACATACACTCATCATAGGTTTTTTTTAAATTATTTTGTAAAAGTATTTTTTAGGACACCACTGTTTTTTAGGAACATGTATTATTTTAAATTAAATGACTTACATCGAAATTTCTCTATTCTTTAAATAACTAGTTTACTTCTCTCATTTAAAAAAAAATTAAAAAAAAATTAAAAAAAAAACATTGGCTCGTTTATTATTTTTTTTCTCCAAAACGGTTCATTTTATCGATAATAAACAAGAGTACCTTTTTTTTAGCCTAGGGTTCAAGGTATCCAAATTTATTTTCTTTAGACTTTAACATACAGGGTGTTAAAAATATACGCTTTAAAGTGTACAACCTAGTCCGCCCCTGGTAAAGTAAATAAGGTAAATGTATTTTAAGAATAGTGTTCATAACCTAAAATTTTTATTAAATTCTACTGGGTAGTTTAAAAGTAATTTATGAAAAACCAATTTCCAGCAGCGTCCTTTAGGAGGCTGTATCTTCGTAAAGAAGGCCTGTAGGAATTTTTTTTATAGGAACGTTCGGTATTATTTTTCGATGTTCTACCTGGATCCGAGAGATTTCCCTCATGAATCGGGACACCCTGTATACACACCACTAAATATATTATAATACACAATTTTTGAGTAAATAAACTGGCAGAATTTATACTATATAAAAAAATACTTCTGAAATATTAAATGTACAGGGTGTCCAAATTTAGACACTTTTGTAGGTGATAAACTACAAAAAAGTATAAATTTGTGTCTAATTCGCTGGTTATAGAAGATGCGGTTTTCGCATTACTACGTTACTTTTTTATGAAACGAAATATGCCGTTTTCAAAAATTTGACAGCTGTCATAGTTTTTAATCTACAGAGTGATTTTGAAAATTTTGGGACCTCTCTTGTATCGCCGTTTTTATTTAACATATTAAAAATGGTTTTGTAAGGAATTTTTCCGCAGAACATGAATATATTAAATGTTTTTAAATTTTGAGATAAAAATAAACTTATGTTTTTTTTATTGGAACACCTGGATATTTTTAAATAGAAAAATCCGCTTTATTTTTTCCTTTTTAAAAATGTACAGGGTGTCTCTAAAAAGTCTGTACAAAACCCTAGAACATACTCCTGAGGTCAAAATAAGTCGATTTAAAGCAATTTACCTTGGTCCAAAGTTGCTTCGTTTCTTAGTTATAGGATGTTAAATCTAAAAAATAAAAATCGAGTTTATTTAATTTTTTTAACATTTTGCGATGTACCATTTTAAAAATTGGTAGCTAGGGGTTTTTTGGTATGAGAAACTCGAAAATAGGCATGTTTTTACTGTGGCCGATAGAAGGCGCTCCATACTGCATTGTTGATGGTGTAAAATGGCCATAACTTTTTTGCCACTGTGGTTTTAATTTTTTTACGTTTTTGAGTTAATTCCGTTACCAAGATATTTCATGTTTTAGTCTTTAATGCCGCACCGGAATTTAAAAAAAAAACATATTTTTTTTTAAGTTATTAGCCTCAGTAATGAAATTCAGTCATTAATTAATAATAATAATAATAATAATAATAATAATAATAATAAACGACTTTTTATTAAACTCGGCGAAGGGCAGCCAAAGCTGTTTGCTTAACCAAGCATACAGAAATCAGCAATACATGAGATTATAAATCACATGGTATAAACAGTCCTAATTAGTAACAATAATAATTATGATAATGAGAAATTCACAAAATTCAATCCAAATATATTTAAAAGTTCACAACCCTAGTATAGAACTATATTTACTCAGCATAAACCCTTTTATGTTTTTCTTAAAACTTCACAAACTACAATTTTGAAGTTTATTATGCAACAAATTGTTATATACTTTTGAAGCAAGAAACGAAAAGCTACGTCGAAACATAGTTGTGCGATGCTTTGGTATATTTAAAAGGGTATTTTGACGTGTGATACGATCATGAGTGGAGAATCTAAAAGCTAAACGATCTCTAAGATACTTAGGCGCTCCACTAGAGATGATTCTATGAAGAAAGCATGCGAAGTGTACCGTCTCTCGATCCTGCATATTTAACCACTTCAGTGCAGGTAACTTGTATCTGACGTGATCACGGGCCCTTAAATTGTAAATAAAACGTATACATGAATTCTGCAAGCGTTGTAATCTTTAGCGTTTTTTGGTGTTACATCCAGGGCTGAGCCATACACAAAATTACAATAAGCGGTATGAGAGAGAACCAATGTTTCGCACAAAACCTTTCTCAACAGCAGCTCGAGTATATCTTTACTTTTGTACAGATTCTGCAATGACATATACGACCTTTAAAGGACCCTTGCCAATTGGCTGCGAAATCGTAATTAGAATCAATTATAATGCCGAGATTCTTACATTCTCCTACGATCGGGATTTAACCCTATGTAGTAGTTTTTTGTGTTAATGTAAGAATTTTCGAGCCATCAAGTTATGCAGAGGATTACAAAATTTAGAATATTTTTTTTATATTGCAAATCTTAAAATTAACCTTTCTTTAATTATGTCACAGAAGGCGCCATCGGCAACATTTTAATTTTTTCCGAAACTTTTTAGACTTTGCATAATTTAATATTAAAAATATGCATTATGCTAACAGTTTTGTTTAAAAAAGGTATATTTCAAAAATATCGCTACATTTTACCCTTTTCGAGATATTTACTTTTAAAGTTTTTAATGCGCTCAAGATAAAATTTTATTTTCCACTTTAAGTTAAAATATTTTTTAAGTAGGTTGTGAATTATGATAATGTCATCGTCACTATGAGGGTTTATGTTCTTGTCTTTTACTTTGATGAGTGGCTATAAAAATTCAAATTCATGCATTTAGTAACAACGTTATCCATACCCTTTTATTTCATTAGTTTTGTTAGTTATTGATATTTATTCTTAGTTATTGGGTTAGTGTTAGTAGTAGTTACAGTATTTATTGTTTATTTATCAGTTTACTTTAAAATAGCTAAACATTAACTTTTTTTAAATTCGGAAACGCGAGATATGATTTGCCGATATGCCCAAGAAAATTACAGCGGTTTAGTGCTTGTGAACGTAAAGCGCAATTGTATCCAAATAGAAGACAGCCAGATTTTAAACTTTTTAAAAACATTTACCAGAGATTTGCGGAAACGGGTTCATTCTGCCCAAAGAGGAATATTGGACGTCCAAATAGACGTAATGTGACGATAAAGGATAAATAAGTTTAAATCCAAGTTACTGAAGATCCAGAAATAAGGCTTTAAGGCTATAATGGCTTTCGTGAGTCTGTGAGCACAAATGATGCTATCTTTAGCTTTCTAGAGCACCTGTACAACCGACTGAATGTTGGTGAAGTTGCAGCAGCGGTATTCTGTGACTTGTCCAAGGCATTTGACTGCGTGAGTCGCAGAGTGCTGCTGATGAAACTGGAGTTCTATGGTTTCAGAGGAACTGCCCTTGAGTGGTTTCATTCCTACTTATCAAATCGTGTCCAGGCTGTCAAATTTAATAGTGGTATCTCTAAGGAACTTAATATAAATGTGGGAGTTCCGCAAGGATCAGTACTTGGTCCTTTACTTTTTCTCATTTATGTGACCGATCTGCCACAACTGCAGGTAACTGGCAAATTTACATTGTTTGCCGATGATACCACCATCCTCTGGCACGACTCTGATGTTTCTCAAATGGAGGCCAATATACGTGCAGATTTGTTAAAAATAAAAGACTGGTGTGATGCAAATTTTTTGACATTTAATGTTTCCAAAACAAATATCCTTAATTTTAAATGTAATACAAATGATATATGTTTGGATAATGAAGCCATCACCATGCCACCGTTCAGTAAGTTTTTGAGTCTTTCCATAGACAAGTTCCTTAAATTTGAAGACCATATTGTGAATGTATGTAGAAAAGTCTCATCAGGCTGCTACGCCCTAAGGGTTATTGCCACCAGTCTTAATTTCTCCATCGCCAGATCTGCATACTTCACGATTATCGAGTCGCACCTTCGATATGGAATTTGCTTTTGGGGTTCATGTTCAAATTCACTTTTTAGTTCAGTGTTTGTACTCCAGAAAAGGGCCATTAGATATCTATGTGGGGCCAAGCCTCGTGACTCATGTCGCCCGCTTTTTGTAAGTCATAATATTTTAACCCTGTGTTGTATCTTTATTTTGGAAACAGTTTGCTTAGTTTTTAGAAAATATAAACAGGAACTCCACTTAGGAAGCCGCTTTAATACGCGACAAAATTATTTGTTGAGGCTACCCATTCCTCATTTTGAACTTGTCCGTAGCTCTATCATATATGGAGGTAGAAAGCTGTTTAATAAACTTCCACTAGAAATAAGACAACTTAAGACTGAAAAAAGCCTACGTACAAGGACGAAAATATTTCTTGCTAGTAAAGCGTACTATAGTTTAAGTGAATCATTAAAAAGATTAGCATTTAAGTATTATTCAAAGTTTTATATAATTTTATTTTATTTTAAATTAGTTTCTCGTTTTTATTCATTTAATGTACAGTCTATTGGCTTTGTCTACAACTTCTATGTTTATATTGACAATAAAGCATTTTTGAGTTTGAGTTTGAGTAAGTGTAAGACGTATGACTATAAGAACTGGAATTAGCAATGCGTCATTATTAAGAATTTTTGATCGCGAGCATCTTTATCCATATCATTTCACGCTTGTACAAAATCTTTTGGATGCAGATCTTCCAGCAAGACTAGATTTCGATCCAGGCTCAACAAAATCAAGTTCCCTTATTTATAAACAAAATTATGTTTACGGATGAAGCGACTTTTACCAGACGAGGAATTTTTAATCTTAGAAACAAGCATTATATTATATCACATATTGCAAATCGGAACCTTATTACTGAAATACACTTTTAACATTAATTTAAAATTATTCATTGGTGTGGTGTAATAGAGGATTATATTTAAACTTTTTACGAACAAAGCTTACTGATTATAATATATTAAATATGCGCCGAGATATGGTTTTTATCCAATATGGCGCTCCTGTGCCTTTTCGAGAGAGAATATCTTAACGCTAATTTTAACTAGATACGATGTGGAAGTCAAAGACTTTGGCCCACCAAAAGTTCAGACTTAGGGACTTACAGAGATTCTTCCTTTGCTAACCATTCAATGTTGTACCAGTGTAAAAAGTGTATTAAACTGAATATTTTTGCAAAAGTTAGAGATCACTAGGATAAAGACGAGCACACAGTAACCCATTAGATTTTTGTATATAGGGATACATAATAGGGATACATAACATCAATCGTTTATGAAAATGCAATAAACTCGAGAGAGCAATTAATGGTAAAATTTCAAACTGCTGCTGAGTCACTTCAAAATGAGCAATTGTTTTTAAATTCAGCAATCTCTCAGCAAAAGAATTTTAAAATGTATTGAGATAAAGGCAGGTCATGTCGAACATTTATTTACTAGCAAATATTGATAATTTTTATTTTCAACTTATCTTTTGATTTTTATCTATCATTCATTCGAAGTGTAATACCGCGGTTCGATACCGCCATCCATGGCTCACTGCTCTCCTCGCTCTCGATAGGTTTTGTGTTGTTGTAAACGCTATGTTTAATTTGTTAATTTATGAGTTAAATAAAAAATGTAAAAAAGCAGCTCTAGGCTTATTAATGACGCCCACGGAGGCCGAAGCATAAGCAGTAAACAGTAATAAAGCAATTTAAATATATATGCCTTTTTTAAGCAAAATTATTTGCACAATGCATATTTTAAATACAAAAATTAAATTATGCCAAGTTTAAAAAAGATTTTAAAAAAATCAAAATTTTGCTATTACATAAATTAAACAAGGGTAACTAAAGGATAACTAAAAAAAAACTATATTCCAAATTTTGTTAAAAACGAAGAATAAATGATAAATTTATGGCTAAAATTCAAAAAAAATTACATTAAGTTTATCACCCTGTATCTTGGTTGTCATTGACTTTTAAACTAGAAAAATTTAACTTTATTTTTTAAGGAATCTACTGTTAAACTATTTCCATTATTTATGGGACACGATCGATCAATCAACTAAGTTTATTGGTAATAATACATGCCTAGATCATATTTTTACGAGTCAAATCCTAACTAACTAAAAACTTATATAAGTACAATACTTAAATACATAAGATTTAAGATTGTATTATGCAATTTAAAATGTCACCATCACTAAAATGTCATTAAAATGGTAAAAACACAAACTAAAATTAAAGAATAACTAGTCTTAATAAAATACTAAAATACCAGTCCAAACATTTAAATATTAAGGGTATTTCTTTTCTATTTTCTTTTATAGTAAACATTACTTAATACATTTTAAATATATTATTGTGTCTTTATTGTATTGATTATCTTCATACTAGAGACAATTTTTTTATAGCATATCAAATGACAGAATTTTGAAAATTACGCACAGCTTTAGCTTCTGTAGTTCTTGCAATTAAGTTATCACTATGTTGCTTAGACTCTAGAAAAATGTTGATAAAATAATTATTTCTATTGTATTGTATGAAAATGGCATTTTTTTTCGTTTCCCCGATATTTAAGATAATGTAACTTAAAAATCGTAATAAAAAATAATTGCATAAAAAACTAAGGACTTATGCCATAAATGTGTGTTTTTTAAATGTAAAGCGTTTTTTAATAAGGCTACTCATGAAAAACAAATGAATAATTTCTGAAATCACTGGAAAATAAAATCTTTAATTACGTAACAGTTACTTAAGACCTAACGTTGTAACTTTTACAAATAACCTTAATCTCAAACAGAAATACCTCATTTATCTTAAGATTTTAAATAGAATAATTAAACAAACTAAAACTTATTATTATAAAAGCTAGATTTTGATCCAACATGAACAATACTAAAAAAATCTATAAAATCATCAAAGATGCTGAAATGACATAAAATATAATAAATGAAAATAACGTTACAATAATAAGACAAACTGAAACTAGTAACAAATAATTTGCAAATACAGAAAAACAATGGCTGCTGAGATTCCCGACAGCGCATTTTGAAATAATGAGTTATAGATAACTATAAGCTACCAAATTCTATGTCACTCACACAAAACGAACTGATGAATAACATTAAAAGCTTAAGAAATAATTATGCCTCTGGTAAAGATGAATTCTTTTTTTAGGTTATTAAAAATATACATTTTGTTATATTAAAACCCTTTACTCATATAATAAATCTTATCTTTATCGTAGGAATAGTACCTATGCCTTTTTAATGCGTTTATTTATGTGACTTTGTTTTTTCCTCTTATTGACTTATTCATCAACCGACTTAAAAAATAATCATATCAAATTACTGAAAAAAAATGTATTTCAAAAGTAGTTGTTGCCAATAACATGATATATAAAAAATAAAGAAAATACGGGTGTGGGCATTTTAAGTACGGGAAATCAAAATACGCAATAAAATCCATTTAAAATAAGAAAGTTAGTAACTGAATACGGAGTGTTGGTGAATTGAAAAATTACCATCAGTATTCTAGTCCAATAAACGACTTAAGCACCGTGTTCATTAAAATTAATTATTGTGTAGAAGAATAATTAAATATTTCTTGTTAGTGTTAAGAAAAGATTGTTAAGATTTCGAGAGCAAATTATTTCACTTTGTATTATATCTCAATACTAATAAACTTTGTGCTATTTATACATTTTTTAAATTTGTTGTATTCGTTTATCTAATAATTTGCCTTTATTTTATTTTTTCTATTTTAATTTAAATAAAGTAAATCAAAAAAATTTTATGTCGCCACATTTAGATTTTCAGCTTGCTAATCACAGGCCCACGATGAAACGGACGAGCTAATTTTTTTTATTTGTTTCAGTGACGTTCGTGCAAGGTCTAAAGTAAATATTTTTGATGAAAATATAATGCACCACTGTTTACTTAACTTTTTAACCTTTTTTGTTTTTTAGTTAATTCAAATTTTCATCATAATGGCAAATTATTCAAATGCAGAAATGACCGTTTATGGTCTTGCAAACGGAAATTCATTGCAAGCATCTATAATATACATTATAGGATGTATGCTAAAATGTACCCTCAACGAATGGCACCTCATCATACGTTATTTGCAGGCCTTCATCAAAGCATGATTGTGGTCGCCAACGCGATATTAGAACACCGGAATTGAAAGAAGCAGTACTTAATTTAATTGATAAACAACTTGAAAAATCGGTCTGCAGCTACATGTCAATCATATGACGGTATGGACTATTTTAAAGGATCATTCATTATATCGATATCACATACAACGAGTCCAGGGTCTATTACCACGAGATTTTCCTAAGCGTCTTGAATTTTCTCGTTGGATGTTAGAAGTTATTGAGCAAAACCCTCAGTTTTTAAAGCAGATTCTGTTTACCGACGAAGCTAATTTTTCCAGAGAGGCAATCATTAACTACCATAATAACCACATTTGGGCAGATGAAAATCACAATGCCATAGTTCATAGTTCATACAATGCCAAGCTCATCACCAACAACAATTTTCTTTAAATGTGTGGATTGGAATCATTGGAGATTACCTTATTGGCCCACATTTTCTGCCACAGAGATTGAATGGGAAAACATACACTCGTTTTCTCCAAGACATACTTCCAGAGGCAGTACCCCTAGATGTTAGAAGATTAATGTGGTTTATGAACGATGGGGCTATTAGCACGTCGTTATTTAGACGAAACATATCCAAATTGTTGGATAGGCCGAGGCGGTCCTCAGTTTTGGCCACCTCGGTCACCAGATATGAATCCACTAGATTTTGCCACATGAGGTCATTTAAAAACTTTGGTGTACAGGATTTGGGTACTGGATATTGATGACTTTTATCGAATCGAATAATTCAAAATTCTTCCGGAATTTTTTATCGGATTCATCGACAAATGCGGCGACGTATAGACTATGGGAGAGGGTGGTCATTTTCAACTTTTTTTTATAATTATTTAATTTTTTTTTCTTTCATTTGGTTCAAAATAAAAATTAGAATCCCATATAAACATTAATAATAAACACGTAATACATTTAGGTAGATGAAAGTCAAGAGATTAAATTTGCTCAGAAATAAATGACGATTACAAAAACAAACAAAAAAGTGGCGTACCATATTTTTTATCAAAAATATTTAGTTTAAACCTTACACGAACGTCATTGGTACAAATAAAAAAAATTAGTGAACCTCAGAAAATGCCTATTGATGCATAGAAAATGCATACCGAATTTTATTAAAATATCTACAGGGGTTTTACAGGTATTATAAAAAAAAACATATATTTTTCTTCAATCTTTACCACCCGGTATCTCAAAAGTTATGACTTTTAGGACATACGTTTATATACCAGTGTGAAGTTAGCAGCCAATTTTTGGCAGCCAAAAGTTTCAGCAGCCAATTTGATTTTGCGTGAAGTTAGCAGCTATTTTTTGGCAGCCAAAATTTTATGTAAAAACCTACTGCCTGAGGTAAAATACAATGTCTTTTTATCTTTTACGGATTTGCGGTATTTTAACCCCAACCACTTCGCACCCGTTTGGCGGGTATATTATGCATAAATGCATTTTAATTAATAACTCATCTACTAAATTATCAGGAATAGATCGAGTTGTACAATAATATTAAGCACACATACTCCGTAATTAATAACAAATTTTCATATCCCATCCATTACCCCTTACCGCCCGTCAGAGGGGTGGTTCACCCTTATGAATTTATAAATATCTTTTTCTATCAGAAAGAAATCGGGTTGCAAAATAAGATTTAAAAAAAAAACATATTTATAAATTCATAAGGGTGAACCACCCCTCTGACTGGCGGTAAGGGATAATGGATGGTATATGAAAATTTGTTATTAATTAGGGAGTATGTGTGCCTAATACTATTGTACAGCTCGATCTATTTCTAATAATTTAGTAGATGCGTTGTTAATTAAAATGCATTTATGCATAAGATACCCGCCAAACTGGTGCGAAGTGGTTGGGGTTAAAATACCGCAAATCCGTAAAGATAAAGACATTGTATTTTACCTCAAGTAGTAGGGTTGTACATAAAATTTTGGCTGCCAAAAAATAGCTGCTAACTTCACGCAAAATCAAATTGGCTGCTAACTTCACACCGGTCGTTTATATAAAGTTTTTTCTTGAAATTTACCCAAGAATCAGCCCCTGAATTTTTTCGCATCTATTTATTTACACCCTGTACAGGGTCCTGCAACAGTGCGTCAGTCTTTCATAAAGCCTAAAAAAATTAGGTTAATATTTTCTAACCTCTTAAAAATTTTTGGGTCCTGATAGCGCATATCTGGAAAATATTTTGAAGTATACAGGATACTTCAAAAAAGTAGGGCGATATAAGCAGCATTTTTTTTAAATGGAATGCCGTTCTTTTTATTTTATTCTTAAGACCGCCTTAGGCTACCTAGTATATGAGCTAAATATGGCTGTTTTGTCATGCGCAGTTTGACTGCAATAATTTTTTTTATAAAAAAATCTAAAAATCATTTAATTTCATCTTGATACTAGACATGTTAATTCAATGTCAATATTGGACTTAATTGGGATTCTAGAAGAATGGAGAATTACTTTGACTTAAATTGTTTCCTTCTGTCATATACAGAGTGTCCGTAGTTAGCAATCATATTTTACGAATTTCAAAGCTCCATTTCTCGCTTTTTTTTAACACTTTTTTGGAACACCCTGTATATTTTTTATCTATTTAATGAAGATTTAATACATGAACATTTTTTATTATGTAAACATATTAGCTATCTTTAGTCGTTTTTAAATATTCAGGATAATTATCCGTATATAATAAAATGTTTAAATAAGAACCAGGAAATCTGCATTCTTAACAAAATAGGTATTTTACCTTTTTTGTTGCCAAGCAAAATATTTCACCTGTTTTTCTAAATAAATTTTTGACATTTTGGTGAGAATATCATTTTTGTATGTTATATTATCAGCTTAAGTATTCAGTTATTTGAATTATCATAACTTTGTTTGTAAAAGAAATTTGGAGTTTTGTTTCAGAAATCTAATCTGAACGAAAATTGCATACTTATAATATGCATTTTAACAAAGACGAACTTGTTGACATGATATTTGTGTTGGGGGAATCTGAAAAGAATTGCCTCTTAGCCTCTCGAATGTATGGGACGCGCTATCCTAAAAGAAGATGTCCAGATGAAAAATCTTTTAGAAGGTTACTAGCAAGATTTGTGGAGACAGGGAGTGTTTGTTACCCCAAGCAAGATAGAATGAGGCAAGTTACTAATCAGGAGCAAGAGTTAGATGTGTTATTAACGGTAACCGAAGATCCTCACCTAAGTCAGTCAAATATCGGCGCAGCAGTTGGAATAAGTGAAAGATCAGTGCAACGAATTTTAAAAAGAAATCATTTTCATCCATACCACATCCATGAACATCAAGCACTTTTTGATAGGGATATACAAAACCGACTTGAATTTTGTACTTGGAGCAGAAATAAATTACAAAACGACCCCACGTTTTTTAATAATGTTCTATTTACGGATGAGGCAACATTTCATAAAAATGGATCAGTAAATAGACATAACTTTCATTATTATTCATCCGAAAACCCCGATTTTATGCGGCAGATCGACTACCAGCATAGGTGGTCATTAAATGTGTGGGGTGAAATTATTGGAAACACCATTATCAGTCCCTATTTTTTTAAGGATCATCTCAATGGAGAAATGTACCTTCAATTTTTACAAAATGAACTGTCTAGATTACTTGCAAATGTTCCATTAATTACTAGAAACCGAATGTAGTTTCAACAGGACGGAGCTCCTCCACATTTTTCTCGAAATGTCACTGAATATTTAAATGTAACCTGAAGAAAAATGGATTGGAAGGAATGGACCTATTAATTGGCCAGCCAGATCACCTGACCTAACAAAATTAGATTTTTTTTTATGGGGTTTTGAAAAAGAAATTGTTTATAGTAGAAATCCACCTACAACGGCAGTACATATCGAGCACAGAATACGGGATGCGTTTGCTCAAGTAACTCCACAAATGCTACATGAAGTAGAAAGAAGTTTTCAGGAACGTATTAATTTATGTTTTGAACAAAACGGAGGACATATTGAACACTTAATGTAATAATAATAAAATGATAAATATTTTTAATATGCTTGTTTAATTATTATCGTGAATATTTAAAAACGACTAAAGATAGCTAATATGTTTACATAATAAAAAATGCTCATGTATTAAATCTTCATTAAATGATGTAATGATTTTTATATTTTTTTTATAAAAAAAAATATTGCAGTCAAACTGCGCAAGACAAAGCAGCCATATTTAGCGCATATACTAGGTAGCCTAAGGCGGTCTTAAGAATAAAATAAGAAGAATGGCATTCCATTTAAAAGAAATGCTGCTTATATCGCCCTATTTTTTTGAAGCACCCTGTATACTTCAAAATATTTTCCAGATATGCGCTATCATGTCCTAACATTTTTTTTAAGGTTAGAAATTTTTAACCTTATTTTTTTTAGGCTTTATGGAAGACCGACGCACTGTTGCAGGACCCAGTATAAATAGCACTGTTTCATACTCATCTGTTAAAAATACTAAATGTTTTTATTTTTTTTATTTTTAGGTTGGCCCCGCTGGTTCCCAGTTCGGCCTCCTGGCCTGCCTCATCGTAGAAGTACTAAACGCATGGCCGATGCTGAAACATCCCAATCAAGCTCTGTGCAAGTTACTCTCCATCACACTCGTCTTGTTCCTCATCGGTCTTCTCCCGTGGGTGGATAACTACGCCCATCTGTTCGGATTTGTCTTCGGTTTTCTCCTAAGCTATGCCCTGTTACCTTTCGTCTCATTTGGGCCGTATGACCGCCAGAAAAAAGTGTTCTTAATATGGGTTTGTCTGTTGACGACCATGATTCTTTTCATAGTTCTAATGCTCCTATTTTATATCATACCGGTGTACGATTGTAAGATCTGCTCGTACTTCAATTGTCTGCCGTTAACGAGGGACTTTTGCGCAAATCAGAATATCAATTTTAAAAGAGAGGAGCCAGTCGTATGACAGGAGGCATTTGTTTTAAATGTGGACGTCGGGACCGTGTCGGGACAGACTATAAACGTGTCGCAAAAAGTGATAAAAAATTGCAGTTCGGTGGTGAAAAGGCTCGTGCTTTTTAAAAGGGATCATTTCCGAAGACAGAGTTCTCTCTTTAATAGTAAAATAAATGTTAATACAAATATCAGCTTAAAGAGAGATTGGATGGACTGCAGGTTACGTGAAGGTTTGATAGGTACTGAGCTAAATGAAATGCTAGGTATACTTACATAAATTCTCAAGAGCACAAATACGTTTTATATGGATTTATTTTGTTTTCAAAATAATTATCTAATACTAGTCCTTTCTAGCTACGCATACATTTTATTTTAGTTGTTTTAAATGTACTCTGTGTCCCATTTTGGTTGTAATTGCAAGAGATCTCCCTTGCTATTAAATGTAGAACCTTACGGGTTTCACGAACCTGCGTCCAAACATTTAACGCCTCCAACAAAAGTAAGCTACCTTTTGCGTGAAATACAGGGTAAAAATTACTATAATTAGATATTATGCCTAGAGTTCAATGTCATAGTGGAAAAAGAAGTGAAGGTCATTTTTCCGGAGATAAGACCCAAATTTGGTTTTTAAATCAAAAATCAGGCATTTTTTTGTTGGTCACAAAATATTGTCCATTTTTCTAAATTGAGACGACTTCATAACCTCATTTTCACGAAACTTTGTTCCATATCATCATCTTCTGAATGAGACAAATGGTCATGTTCATCGTTCAATCAACATCATGGAATCCTTGTCTTCATCGTTTTCAGGAAAATATTGACTGTAGATGGCACTAAACCCCTCATCAACAATCATTGTTTATTATTTTGTAATACCAACAGTAACGATTTAATTAATGTAATAAAGAAAAAGACGATCAGCCGGCATGATAACAATAATAACATTTGCAAACTCAGTTTTTCAGCAGTTATCGTTTAGTAATCCAAAACAACGTACGCAATTAACTACAATAATATTTTGAGTAGAAACAACACTTGATGTCGTTGAATATGGTTAGACACTAGTCAACATGGAGAAAAGGATACAACTAACGAGAAACTGATGAACAATTGTTTACCTTTTCGAATAGTTTTCGCAAAAACTTGTTTTCGTCCATAAACCCCCTTATTGTAGACCAGGTCACAAAAGTTGATTGTGACCAAAAAATACATATTCCATTTAACAGTCGCACTGGGACCCTAACAGTGTACCCGTTCTTGTGCCTCGCCGACAACTATATGCCCTTACACATTTATCAAGCGTATCGACGCCGGCTTTTGTGGAGTTATAATACAGAATAATTTCTGGCTTGTCATTTTTCACTTGCATATTATGATGTTGTGTAAAAAGAACAGTGACGACCTTCTTCTTTTTGGGTACATAACTTACAAGTGTTTCACGGTCCCGAAAAGCAAAGCGAATAGTGCCGGGAGTTGCATCCTTCAACGATCGTGGTCTTAGTTCTGGTGGAACATCTTTTCAGTTACTCATTATTGTTCCCACGACTGTAAGATCCTTTTCCAACAAAGCATTTGCTGTTGGCACTGACGTAAATTTTCTGTCCATTGTAATATTGCGACCACTATTCTGCAATTTTGCTAATTCTACAAGACGTTTTACGACTTCTGGACCACTATTGTAATCTTTGGGCTGATTGATTACTTTTCCAGCATATGGTTCTGCAGCAAAACAATAGTAGTTTTCTGAGTCACAGAGCACATCCATAGCTTCAATCCCATATTTACCAGGTTTCGTAGGAATATACAGGGTGTCCGGAAAGTCAACGATAATACTGAAGGGGCTGATGGAGCAACTCATAAGCACCCAGAAAAACATAAAATGACCTTAGTAAAAAATCGATAGTTTTCGAGATATTGGCACTTTAGTGGAAGTCACCAAAATCCTACTCTTGGATCAGATTTTCGATTGTCACCCCTTATAAAAAGATATTTTTTAAAATCTCTTTTTAGCTATGCAACACTGAATAGCCATTTTACTGATCAAAGACAAACATTAAACTAAACGGCCAAAAAATTTAATAAGAAATCTATTCTAAAATAAAGTATTACTTATTTTTATTTTTTAAACTTTGATTTGACCGCTCATACTGGACCGAAAAATTGTACGGCAACCCGGCTAATACCTTAAAAAGTTTGCTCATTTAATTTAATTTTAAAATTACCCAATATGTTTTTAAAAAAGCTTTACTGTTATTGTGATAGAGTGAAAGATAAACCTAATCTACCTTATGAAAAAAATAAAACAAATTTATAATGTTATGTTCAAAAAATATTTTTATTTAACTTAAAAAAAAATTAAAAATAAAATAATATGTTCGAACTGTCTACTACCAACGTGAATGCAGGCGTGGCATCTTTTAATAAATGACCTATTGATCCATCTTGCATTCCTGGCAGCGTTAAGATCTTGGGCTGCATCATTTATTCGCTGCCGTAATTCAGCAATATTATTTATTCATCTTGCATAAACCTTTTCTTTTATGCAACCCCAGTAAAAAAAATCGAGGGGGTTTAGGTCTGGAGACCTGGGAGGCCATAAAATTGGACCAAGTCGGCCGATCCATTTGTTGGGGTATGTTTGGTTTAAATACCGATGAACTTTATGGGCATAATGTGCCGGGCAACCATCATTTTGGAACCACATTATTCGGCGACTGGCCAAAGGAACATCTTCTAAAAGAATTGGTAGATTGTTTCGACAAAAATCTAAATAAGCCTGCCAGTTCAAATTTTCGAGTAATTCGAATGGGCCAATTACACGTCCGTTCAAATTACCGGTCCACAAGTTTACTTTAAATCGGTACTGTGACCTTTCTTCTCGAATAGAGTGGGGATTTTCCAATGCATAAGTGTGCAAATTGTGCATGTTCATAAAGCCATCCTTTTTGAATGTACTCTCATCCGACCACAGTATATTATTTAAAAAATTCGGATCTTCTTGATTTTTTTGCAACATTGTGCGGCAAAATTGTAGGCGTGGTTCGTAGTCTCGAGGCAGTAGGCTTTGCACTCGTTGAACATGATAAGGGTGATAATAAAATCGCCTAGTGATGTCGTTTACTACCGATTTCGGTATCCCTGTTCTTCTTTCGATTGCTCGTGCCGAAGTAGTCGGATCATTTTCAATTTCTTCTAAAACTTGATCAACATAATCAATACGAGGTCTTCCCTCTTGAACAGGAGCATGAGGCATTCTGTCTTCGGAATATGAGCGGTGAACATTAATAAATACACGATAGTCAGGATATCGGGCCAATTTAGATATCTTTCTTGATAAAGATTATATGCTGCTAGAGCATTTCCTCTGCATTCACCATAAATGAGATGCATGTTTGCATATTCTTGGGCGGTATACAGCAAGGGCATAATAAATGATTAACCAATAAAACAAACAGCTCAAAGAACACAGTCCATAGGAAAATGAACTAAAAAACAAATCCAAAGCAAAAGGTAACAGAAACGTTAGGATACAAGCAAAAAAGTAGTTAGTTCACGGAACTGTAAACAAACTAAATTGCAAAAATGTTTGTTGTTTATTGCTATGGTGATAAGAATTACCTTCGCTCTTGATTTTTTTAATTTTTAAGTTAAATAAAAACATTTTAAACATAACTTAAAAATTTGTTTAATTTTTTTACAATGATATCATAAGGTGAATTAGGGTTATTTTTTACTATTACACAATAATAGTAAACTGTTAAAAAAACATTTAGGTAATTTTAAAAAGTAGATTAAATGAGCAAAGTTTTTAAGGTATTAGCCAGGTTGCCGTACAATTTTTTTGGTCCAGTATGAGCGGTCAAATTCAAAGTTAAAAAAATAAAAATAAGTAATACTTTATTTTAGAATAGATTTCTTATTAAATTTTTTGGCCGTTTAGTTTGATGTTTTTCTTTGATCAGTAAAATGGCTATTCAGTGTTGCATAGCTAAATAGGGATTCTAAAAATTATCTATTTTTAAGGCGTGACAATCGAAAATCTGATCCAAGAGTAGGATTTTGGTGACTTCCACTAAAGTGCCAATATCTCGAAAACCATCGATTTTTTACTAAGGTCATTTTATATTTTTCTAGGTGCTTACGAGTTGCTCCATCAGCCCCTTCAGTATTATCGTTGACTTTTCGGACACCCTGTATAAACGGAATTTGCATCTGCCATGGAATGTTATAAGCTCCTCGTCTATTACAACTAACTCTGAAGCCAAAAAGTCTGGAAATTTGCCTGTGACACGCTCCCATATATCTCTTGCTGCAGCAAAGTTGTCGTATTCTTTACGAACATCTCGAGTAGTTTTATCATCAAGCCTTATACATTTTTGAAGTAGTTGGAAACGGTAGTGTAAAAACGTAGCCCTATAAATTGGCAAATTCTCTTCATTGAATAAGTCGATAAGCGGACTTTGTTTTGCTTGTAAGCACCTGCTGTTATCAAGAATTATTTCTTCTGTTTCAAAACTCCTAGATTTTTGTATGAAAGAAGATTGTGGAGTGCTTTCTTTTACAAGGGCGAGTTTCTGGTTCGTATATTGCGAAATAAATTCGATGGTGTCGTCATCGAAAAAAAGTCGAATCGCTTCAAGTGTTCGTTTTTAGGATTTACTCCATTTTTGAGACCTGGCGCTTCTTTCATAACATTAGCAGCAATTTGCCTTCGTCGGGCAATAGGATCAGATTTCCATGTAAGACCTGATGCAGAAATCATGTCAGAATTAATTTGATTTATTACAGCTTTAGACCGTGGACGACGTCTTGCTGTAGAATCTAGAAAAAAAAACAAAACTACTAATAAACCATTTTGAAGATAGAAGTACCATTATTTTCTTCCGTACTACTACTTTCCTCATCCATAATTTCTTCAGAAGATTCATGCTGCTCTGATTGAATATTTGAAGGTAAAAGAATACAAAAAAATATAGAATACAAACGCAGTAAAATATTTGCCACAACGCGCTACGTTTTTATGATTTTTTGAAACTAGTTATTTATTTACTTATTTATAATACATGTTACTTACTAGATAATGAGTTATTTTCCGTTTCTTGACAAAAGCGATTCTGCTGTTCACCTTGATCGTCATCGGATTCTTCATCTGAACTATGCAAATCTGGATCTATGTAATCCCTCACATCATCTTCATCCTCAGCATAAAGAGCTTCTTCCAATTCGCGATTAGTCAAATATGTTCCACTCATATCAAAATGAAACAGTTAGAAACTAGAAAAAAACTGTATCAGCACTGAACGACACAAGAACTGTAACGATACTACTGGTAAAAAGTCGCCACACATCGGTATTTTTACAAAGGCGTAGGCATGTGCATCGTACTATGCATTATAAAAACGTACGCCGAAGGTTAAACATTTTACCATTACCAACAAATGTTATGTCTATGGGTTAAAAAAATACACAGTTTAAAAGTCCTAAAAGATTATTGGGTAGAAATTAAAAACAGCTAAGGAATGCTAAAAAAAAAATAGTCGGTCAGGCACTGATCCCCCCGTTCCAGGTGCGACGAAAAAAGTCCCGAAGAAGTTATAATGCGCTTGTACATTCGAAGAAGTTATAATACTTTAGGTATTGATGAAATACCAGCAACCACATTAAAAATAGTTTCTGACATAATATGTTATCCACTGGCTCAAGTCTTGAATGCATGTTTCGAGCAAGCGGTGTTTCCTGATGCGTTAAAAAAAGCCAAAGTTATCCCGATCTATGAAAACAAAGGCGATAAACAGGACTGCAATAATTAGAGACCTGGTTCTCTTTCATGTCTGTGTTCTCAAGAATAATACAAAGAGCAATATATGATAGGTTACTTTACTTTTTGCAACAAAAAAACGTTTTTTTCTCCGAACCTGTTTAGTTTTTTACCTAAAAGGTCGACGATAGATCCAATATTTTGTTTTGTGAGCAAGATAATGGAATAAATTGACAGAGGCCACCTTGTAAGTTCCGTTTTTTTTTATTTGTCAAAAGCCTTTGACATGGTGGATCATACTTTTAACCAAAATTGAGGAACATGGGTTAATACATTCAGTTAATAACCTTATCAGCTCTTATTTAAGTAATAGAGGACAGGTCATATGTGTTTCCAATAAAAACGGAAAGGGGGAGTTACTTTTTCGCGAGTATTCGATATTTCGATAAAGTGTTCCTCGGGGATCTATATTGGGGCCTGTTTTATTTCTGGTGTTTGTAAATAAGTTAAGGGACGTAATAACATCTAATTCAGTTTTTCAGTTTGCTGATGACACGTCTTGTATTCTTATTGCCGAAAATGAATCCATACTAGCAAAGAAAACAAGCATTGCCATAATCGAAAGGATGGTGTCGCCAGAATAGGATGTACTAAATATTAGTGATGCGAAGAGTCCGGATTAATCGTCCGTTCAATCCGAATATCAAATTATTCCGAATCAATCCGGATATCTAAATCGTCCGGATACACGCCGCCCGTCGATCGACAATGAAATAATTGTATGAGCTTGCACGAGGCTCACGAAGTTCCACCTTCCACCGGCTAAGAGAATCCGAATTAAATCGTCCGGACAAATAACCCGGCAATCGGAAACAAAGCATTTTTGTATTGATATTTTGCATCGTTTAAAATACACTTGATTTATTACATACATAATTAGCTATTTTAGTTTAGTATGTAAAAATGAAATGTATATGTTTTTCGAAAAACAGTTATAAAAAACGTTTATCGGACGGTCGAGCATCGAGCCCGAAACATGGCATAATTTGCCGAACGGACGAGACATCGAGCGGACGAATTAATCCGGATGAAAAAACCCAATTTTCAATTCATCCGAAACAATACTGTCCGGATATTGAATTAATCCGGATTTTTACAACACTACTAAATATCTCGAAAACAAATATTGTCTCACACAGACATCATGATAGGTCGCTTTATGCATCCTTATATGAGGGTAAGAGTATCCCTCAGATTCCAGAGAGTAAGTTTTGTCGAAGTATCAATTGATCGGGAACTTTCCTGGAAAGGAGAAATTGAAGCGTTAACCGGGAAAAAAAAACAGAGCTTGTTATGTAATAAGGTATTTGATATACCAGTTGCGTTTGGAGTCTTTATTATCGTACTATTATGCCTATATCAATTATTCTGTACAGTTTAATATTTTGGTACAACTCAGCTGGTTCAGATAAACTCATATTAGCCCCAAAAAGGGTAATAAGATGCATGCTAGGACTGAGGGAACTACACAAAGTCTCGGTCTCAAAAGTATTTATTAATTCTAACAGTAGATTACACGTGTTTCGCTCATATTAAAAGTATCATCAGACCTTAAAAATTGACTACAAACAGTACAGAAGATGTTGGTATTCTTTTTTTCTATTTGTATCAAATCTAGTCTTTTTTAAATGGAATCTGTACTTTTTGGTCACAATCAACTTTTGTGACCTGGTCTACAATAAGGGGGCTTATGTACGAAAACAATTCGAAAAGGTAAACAATTGTTCATTAGTTTCTCGTTAGTTGTCTCCTTTGCTCCATGTTGACTAGTGTCTAACTATATTCAAGGACATCAAATGTTGTTTCTACTCAAAATATTATTGTATTACTAAATGATAACCGCTGAAAAACTGAGTTTGCAAATGTTATTATTGTGATCATGCCGGCTGATCGTCTTTTATTGTTTTATTCAGTTCAGTTATCGATTGCCATAAGAGCACGTTAGTTTAAAGTCACCCATTGAATACACAGCGATACACCCAATTTCATCAAGCAGAGAAGACTCCAAAGTAACAACGGCGGAGAAAAACGTCGACTCGCCCCCCATCGTCAGTGGGGGGCACAACTATCGCCGGAAAAAAACAGAGGACAAGCAAAGAATGGACATGTCCGATGGATACTCAACGGATAGATCCATCAAAAGTGAAGACCAGAAGAGAACGACAAGCAGCCAAGAGAGAGCGGGGTAAAACTTCGGACGACTCCTCTAAGTTCCTTAAACCACATACCAAATTCCGTACTGATCCCAGACTAGCAAAATCACCCAAAACCACTCCAAACCCCGACCTGGGAGCTGGCAAAGCGCCACCCCAGTTTGGAGTGCGGAAATTAGGCACAGTGAGGAAAGAGTACGCAAACTCGAGGAGAAAATTCGGGAACGAGATTTGCAAATTGAGAGAAACGCAAACGAAATGTATGAGATTAAACTTAGAAACTCTCAGATCATCGAGAGAGTACAATTGTTCGAACAAAAAATAAATAAGTTAATCTCTGAAAACCATTCTCTCAATGGGCAGATCTCGGACTTGGAATGTAAACTCGGGGAGGTGTTGACTCAAAACGAAACCCTTACCATCAAAAATTCTGAACTCAAAGAGAAACTGACGGCACAGGGGGATCTGGCTAGTGATGGAAATCAAAAGGAACGTAAAAATAAAAGAACTAGGGAAGACGCGGGCCTGTCTCCGCCCTCACAAGACAGAGGCGAGCTGGCCTCGGAACTGGTTCACCCTGAAATAACAACAAACAGGGAGCCAGTCCCCTCAACATTGTCAACCTCAGGTCCCATCCAAAACTCCACCGAAAATCCTACGCCAAAATAAAAAAAAATCCACTGTTCATAAGGGCATAAACGACCTTTCTCTAGCGGGCAAAGGGAGGAGCACTGATCCCATCACAAATATTAACAAAGTCCCAAAAGTAGTGTTAAGAGACACAAAAAACTGGGCCACAAAATACAAGTTATTTTGTGAAAAAAAAATAAACATCGTAAAAGTGCAGAAAGACAGATTGGGATTAGCGCTCTTCCCCAAAACTCATAACGACCACTGGGCACTAACAGGACTTCTCAAGGGGGAAGGAATGGAATTCCATTCCTTCTTCCTTGAGGAGGACAGGAAACTGAACGAGATATTGCGAGGACTTGACCAAAACTTCAAGCTAGAAGAGGTCGAGGAGGAGCTGAGAGCGATGGGGTTTGAGCCGGAGGAACTGGGCTGGTTTAAAACCGGCCCATGCCGACGAAGACCCACAGACCTCATCAGATTCCTCGTCCCCAAAGAACAGGAGAATGTGTTTGAAATTGATAACATTTTAAATATTAGGGTCCACGTTGAGCGCTTAAGGACTCTATTGCACAATTGCAAACAGGAAGCAAATTGAGCAGTGTCATCGCTGCCAGGAATATGGTCATGTCAGTTTAAAGTCATCCATTGAATACACAGCGAATATATATATATGAATGTATACTCGTTACATACATATGAATGTATGTAACGAGTAATTACAACGCAAAGCCGCGTTGCCACAAGTGCAACAGCGAACATTTCTATTCAGAATGTGTAAAAAACAGAGCAACCCCGGCTTGTGTTGCAATTGCGGCGGTGACCATCCGGCGAGCTATTGGCGCTGCTCAAAAAATCCAAATATAAAAAACACAAACAACCAAAAAAAGCTTCGCTGAGACCTTGAGAACGACCGACACGGACTCTAATAACAGGAGGGCGGAGCCAAAGGATAGCAATACATCATCGCACATAAAAGGGCCCGAGCTATCAATTAAAAACACAAATTTCCTAAATCTCTTAAGTTTGCCCGACGGGATCCTAAAAAAAAAAAATCGATAACTTAATGGCAAAACTGGAGAAATTAAACTCCAACCCGGCGATCAAACTATTGCTGGGAGTCGAGGTCTAGGTTCTCGCAGTGTCCGTTCGTTTCCTTCCTAACATGTTAAAATCCCAATTCCCATCCTTAATAACCACACAAAAATAAACCTCATACAAAACCCAATCCAACCGCCAAAAACCTAATTTATCTTACCAAAAAGCACCGTAAAGGACCGGTTACGTTCACACCTCCGCCCGACCTTTTCTCGCTAGCCAAAAGTTCCGCAATCTGAGGGAGCGTGGTCTGTTCCACAGGCTCGCGTCCAATACCATCACACCCAGACCTATCCCAACCAGTCGGTTCCTATTCTCCGAGCAAGTCAAAAGTCCAAACAACTAGATGCGACCCAGAATTATAAAAAGATGGTGCCTAATCTCGACGAAAGGATTAATCAAAAGACCGGCAAGAGCCATTCGTTGCTAGACCGGAAGTATCAGTGCAAAGATGCATGATCGTCTTTTCCTTTATTACATTAATTAAATCGTTCCTGTTGGTATCACAAAATAATAAACAATGATTGTTTATGGGGGTTTAGTGCTATCTATAGTCAATATTTTCCTGAAAACGATGAAGACAAGGATTCGATGATGATGTTGATTCAACGATGAACATGAACGTTTGTCTCTTTCAGAAGATGATGATATGGAAAAAAGTTTCTTTTTCCCTTTAGATTATTGAATTTAGGTCTTTTTGAAAAAATGGACGACTTCTTTCAACTTTACCTGATAGTTTAAAAAAAAAAGTGATAAAGTATTTAAATCTAGACTTAAACAATTATTGTGTGAAAATCCCTTTTATTCACTTGATGAATTTTATAACCACATATCGCAGACACTAAACTCACGCCTGTTTTAAATTAGCTGTTTGGAGTCAATTATTGTTTGATTCATTGATTCTTTGTATGTATTGCCTTGTATATTTATTTGATTAACTTATGTAGATGGGTAGTTGTATTAGTATTATATGATATATTGTAAACTTCTGCTTTAATTATTGGACAATTTTGATGTTTCCATTGAAACTGATGATAAACTTTATTATTATTATCTCCGAGAAAATGACATTTTTTTATTAACTACGCTCCTAGGACGCTACTTAGAAATATGTAATTAAACTAGTTTTTAACTTATACACGGTCTAAGAAGATCTCAGAAATAAAAAATATAGCTGGATTTCGTTTGGGGCATTAAAAGTTTGATGAAAAAATCGCAGAGATTCGTGAATTCCGGTAATGTGCCGTATTTAATAGTAAGAGAAATATCCGGCAATTACAACCAATATGGAACACAGCACACATCTGAAGATATTTGTAATCATTGTTTAAAGCTTGGCCTAAAGTTTTAAGTTTAGATAATTTCGACTTGTTATGTACATACTTAAATCAATATTCCATTCTATTCGTTTGCTCAATCATTTGTTAAGTTTTTATTATTAATCTAAAACATTTTTGTGACCATTAATATACTTTTTTCACATGGTATATTTAACACAAAAAAAAACATTTTTTAGCCGTTAACTTGTATATTGTTGTTTATGACGCCACATATTTACGTATTCGTAAAAAAAATATACAGTGTACTAAATAATTATGGCTTTCGACTGAAAAGGGCCAACTCTGGATTATGTAGTCTTGGAAATGGTATAAGTGAAACTAACAAAAAAACTGTATTTGTGATAAACATGCAAGAACTATTATAAGGTGCAAATATTAAAAATAATCCTTCTATTTAGGGATTTCAGGACTTAAATTTTTAAATTGCCATTTAATGTTATAAAAAGTATAATGACAAAAATGTTCAGTTTTAAATGACAAAGTTTAGTTAGTACAAGGTGGTTTAAAATGTTGGCATTTTAATTTTATTAAATATTATAAAATTCAAAACAAACCAAAATACCGCAAACGTGAATGAATTTTGAATACAATCCTGATCCTCAATTATATTTAAAATAATTGAGATCCTAAAAGATGCAAAATCTGTATTGCTGTTTTTTTTATATATCATTGATAAAATAATATTTGAATGGGCCCGTTCTCGATTTTTTTTTATTTTACAAATCGAAAGAAAAACACCTATAAAGTAAATTCCCAAATTTTTAGATTTTTATTCCTACTCTTAACCCCTTAAAAAAATTAATAAAGTTGCTCCACGCGAAAACGGGGCGGAGCTTCGGGTAACGTCACGATGCAGCAGACGAGACGGTGCGACCGCGCCGCGGTATCGGGAAACGGCCAGAAACAGTGGAAATCGAATTAAAAAACGTGTTTGTTTAGTCTGTTGCGAGTAGTCGTGTGGTGTTTTCTGTTCTGTAAATTTTTTTAATTTAATTTCTGGTGTACCATGAGTGACAAAAAAACTACGAGGAAATATTGTATTGTACCTGAGTGTCCTAATACCTCAAAAAATGCCCCTGAGAAACTATTTATAAACGTGCCTTCTGATCCTACAGCTAGGAAGGTTTGGCAAAAAGCTATGCGTCGAGAAGTTTTTGTTTCTGGTAAATCACACGTTTATTGTTGTGAGGATCATTTTGATGTAAGTTAAAGTTTGCGATGATAACGCAGAATAAAAAATATTTTATATCTTTAACCTCTTTTAGGTAAAAGAAGACATAGAAAATTATATGTATTTAAAAACTATAAAAAAAGGTAATATTCTTATTAAGCCAAATGTAGTACCGAGATTTTTTCATTGCCAAAAAAGTCGAGTAACAGCACAAAAGCGAAACAGTCGAAGTTTTTACAAAAAAAAGAACAGCGGTCTTTGATTCATAGTTTACTACTTCCTGGGACTTTTTCCTGCTGAAATCGAGGATGTTGAGCAGGAAGATAACGTGACAAGCGAAACAGAATTGAAACAAAAAGATGTAGGCATTCAAGTTTTATTTAAGGTGGAAAGTCGCAGCAAGGGAATTCAATGTATGCCAGATGATTTGGTGCCAGTGGAAAAAATGAAGAAAAAAAGAAAATGTACATTTAAGCAAAATGATTCAAAGATCATTCGGTTTGCTGAAAAAAATAATTCTATCTCTATTACCACTAGCGGCTCTACGTCCACATTTAGCTTATCACAGCTAAGTATGTCGGATTCTGACAATACGCAATATATGGACAACTAATAATAATAGTGTTTTATTACATTCAGGCATCAAACAAAATAGACCCTTTTTTATAGCGGCGAACTAGACGATAATAACAAATAATAACATAAAAAACACTGAAATGTCCGACTCCAATGCGTTCAGGGTCGGCCGCCCGCAGAGAGCTGCTGCGGCGTGACGTCAAAAATAGAGGGAGCGGCTTTTACGTATATTTAACGTCGAACATCTAAAGATTGGATATACATAGAAAGCTGAAATGTTTACAGTTTATTTAGGATGTTAAGTGTTGTTGAATTCTATGAAAAAAATTGCGAAAAAAAAAGTCGGCAACAAGCCCATTTACGTTAAAAACTCATATTTTAGGTAGACCAGTTTTTTGCTTTATAAGCAAAATTTTGTTTCATGTCTAGTATGGCTTTAAAAAAATATTCACAGTTGGATCTACGGATGAACATTGCTTGAAAAATAAAAAAAAAACTATTTGTCGATTCTAATTAAACTAATTTAATAATATAAGTGGATAGTTATATTATTAAATTAGTTTATTTAAATTATTTTAGTATGTTAACTACTTTATTTTTTTGATCCTGAAAATAAGCGGAGACATCGTCCATTAAAATCACTAACAAAATATCCAATTATTGTTTCCAATTTGTAACAAATTAAGAAATGTTATTAAAAATCTTATACTTTTTCCAACAAAGAACTATGCTGATAATTATGCACATATGATCTTGCCTAGGTCAAAATAAATATTATTTAAATAAAAAAGTCTTTTAAATCATTTTCCATGATAAGTTACAAAACAGCCTCTTTTTTACGCATTTTCGCGATAGAAATATATATTTTTATTGCATTTTCGATTCTTACATCGTTTAAATTTTCCATCGACTTAGGATAAATAGGAGAAATATGCCTGTGATGGACCCCTTAAGAAATTATTGTTACCATTTCTTTAGTTTTGTTGTTTCCATTTTTTTTTATACAAAAATCAATCTATCACTGGATGTCAAATATAGAAAAGAGGGAATTTTGTATTAATATATATTTTTTTTAATAATGAACGCCTTTAAAAAAAAATATGAGGGGTCCATCAATGGCACATTATGTGCCCATGTTGGCCCCTGTTGTAAATAAATATTATCTTATCTTATTAACTTCTTTTTTAAGCTTTATAAAAAAAAATTAGTGGGGTACAAAAATATACATATAAACTCAAAAAATGAAGTACATAATTCACAAATAAATGATTTGCAACGGTAACTCACACCCGCACACTCAATGTGGCAACACGATTTACATACTTGACAGTGAATCCACTTTTCTTTGCTACGTGAGTGAGAGAATAACTCGTTGCAGTAAATGCAACTGGCATCATATGTGTCTTCTTTACCTTTTTTAAGGAATTCCTCCAAGATAGACTCATCTTCGTCAGAACTGTCATTTTCAATGACAAGTAGCCGTTTTACTGCCCTACCTTGTTGTTTTCTTAGTTTCGTTTCCTTTTTAAAAACTTTTTCTTTGAGTTCTTGAATTTCTGGAGTGGAATTTAAATGACCAGTTTTTGCACGAGTTTTGCCTTTTCTTTTTTCAACGCCCCCAGGTACCGCTTGAGCTGGAGGTAAAATTTCTTTCAGTGACACATTTAAAACTGAAGATGAAGACGTGTTAAGACCAGAAGTACTTGGATGTCTAACTCGATGGTACTGAGTTGAGCCTCCAATGGAATCTGCCTATCCGTTGCTAAAGCTCATGCAAACTCCCAATCTTCAAGAATATCGGGATTAAAAGGATGAATTCCCGTCTTTTTAAATGAATTTATTGCGTTAGATGGAATAGCACTCTTCAAAAAGGCTCGATTAAGAAGGCTTGCTATTTTATATTGTGTGACTGCCTTTCCTGGGTTTTGACGCAACCATAATTGGATTTGCTGGTCAAAATAGGTGTGAAGAGGACGAAAGAATCCGACATCTAATGGTTGAACGTGATGGGAACAGTGCACCGAAAAACAAAATACTACAACCCCGTTTTCTTTAGAAAACTGTCTAGAGACAAGGCTTTTATGGCTACTGTGGCCATCTAAAAGTAAAAGAACCTTGTTCTCATTAGATCCTTTTGAATACCTTACAAAGTGCTTTAGCCATTTACAAAAAATTTCAGCGTTGATCCATCTTTTTCTTGCATAAAAGCCATGCTACCAACGGGAGCACCATTCATAAGCTCATCATTCATTCTTTGACGAGGATAAATAAGAGCAGGTAGAATATAAGTACCTATGGCATTCAGTGCGCACACTACAGTGACGTGTTGCCCCCGCTCTGCACTGCCGAGTGCCCCAACTTGCTTGCGTCCTTTTGCAGCGTAAACTTTCTGACATTTCTTTTGGACTGTGGTCAAACCTGACTCATCTATATTATACATGTTTTCCGGAAGAAAGTTAAACTGCTCTAGAGTATTAGATAGTGCTTGAAAATAGGCTTGAATATTTGGCTTGTTAAAAGTCTGTGCTCTGGCCAATGACGTGCTTTCTGGGCATCGCAAAGATATTCGTGGGTTACGTCTTAAAAATCCTCTAACCCACTTCCAACCAGCCATTTTTGTTTCCCTATTAAAATCATGTTTTATATTATTCCTCTCGGCTACTTCAAATACCATCCGTCGCAAATCTTTAGAAGTTAATCCAAAAAATCGTTTTTCCATTTCAATAATATGTTCGGCAATCTCCTCTTCGATGGCTTTAGAGAACGTTGCTTTTCGTCTTCCCAAATATCCTTTAGAACAGTCAACCGCTTAGCCAAACATGTTCTTAAAGTTATCTTCGGTACATTGAAGGTTTTGGCTGCTAACTTAAAGCCCATATTGTTATTTCTTACATTCTCAATAGCGTGCCGCATGTCATCCTCATCCCACTGTTGCCTTTTTTTGGATGCCATATTTAAACCTAAATAGAAAAAAATATATCTATAGAATAATTAGATTTGTATATTGTTGCCAATGACGGACCCCTGGTCCATCATAGGCTGTTTAGCACAAATCACATAAAAATAAAAAAAAATAAAAAATCCTTTGCCAAAAAATTGAGGTTATATTTTTTCCCGGTAGTTAAAACGAAACAGTTTTCCTAAACAGCAATGAGAAAAACAGATTCTAGCAAATAATAAAACAAAAGTTATCTAACATTAGGTTAACCTACTTTGTTATATCAGTACTTACCAATTTTAACTTTTCTGTTTATTTTCATAAAACCACTTTATATTTTCACGAGTACATATAAACAACTAAAGAAAAGCTTGATTCAACCTAACCAATGCGACGAAAATGTATTTTGCGCGGTAAATTTAAATATTTAACTAGTGGTCCATCATGGGCAGGGATCCATCATAGGTATATTCCCCTAATCGATAGAATCATGCTGAACTTTGGGACAATTATCCTAATTCTTCATTGGACTATCGATTTTTACTCAATATTTTACTAGAATAATTCTAGCAAGCGAAAGCGATTTAATAAATGCATTAGATTCGAAGTCCATACTTTACAGAGGATTACAACTTTTTAAGAAGTATAACTATTTAAGTTTAAAAAAATTGCCGCAATGCACAAAATAGATTATACGTAGATTCTTTATTAAAAAGTATAATAACTCTATATGACAATCTCTCAATATTCACGTATAGCAAAAACAATTATTTAAAATATAAAAATGCAATAGGTAGGGCAGCGTGGGTAATTGTGTTGACGGGTTTTGTTATTGAACTGTAACTTCGTCAAAATCACAATATTCTGCATATCTGAAAGCTTTAAATTGTAATTTGGTTCAAATGGTATCGGTAGGTTAAGTTTTTTTTCTGAAAAGTAATAATCTTGAAAACCTTAAAAATGTCACATTTTTGTAATTTTTTTCAATTTAATATGAAAAGTAAGAAGTAAGAGACAATTTTCATGAAAAAATGTTATAAAAATGCAATATATTTAATCTGATTCACAATGAGCACATATCGATCGCATATATTACAATGAATGGAGTTGTTTATATTGAACTTTTTCGGCGTTGCAGATGATGCAAAAGACTTCTTCTTTAAAATCTGATATATTTGAAATCTTTGTTTCAAGAAATCTTCGGTGGAATTTTGGAAGATTTCTCTTTGCTTGCTTTTGGCTTAACTTTTGGCGTTTTGGCGTTTTGAGTACCAACATTCTCTAGCGATGTCAAAATGGTGGTTTGCATGGACTTTCGGCCATGATTGGACGTTTTGTTTTTACCGGCGCACTACTTTTGAGAAAACTGACCTCTTTTAATGCCCTATGAATCGATGTACTTGATATGCTCGGCATAAGTAATAGACTAACCACTGTTGATTCGGATGCCGTCATCCCTTTATGTGCGCCTGCCTCCATGATATCAGAACGGACCATTTTAATTCGACGATCAGGATGATTCTTTTCATTTTCTCTGCTCTTATTTTCCCCACTTAAACTGGCCACTAGAAAATCTTCAGATAGTAAATATATTTGGATCAAATGGCAAAATGCCAGTTCCAAATACTTCGGCCAATATGATTTTTCATCCAAGCTTGTCATTGATTATGAAATACGAATTTGAATAGGCCGAATACGTTTCCAGCTAATGGTTGTATGCGATGTGAACAATGGGGGAGAAACGAAATAATCGTTATTTTATGAGCAATTGCCTGTCTATAGCTTCGATACTACGATGGAAAGTGTGGTTATTCAAAAGCAATAGAATTAGTGAATTTGCAGATGCCTTCGCATGCTTTATGAAATGTGACATAAATTTCACAAATTCTGTGGCAGTTATCCATCCAGACTCATTAGCGGTACCAATGACACCTTTTCCATAAAACATTTTTTCATATAGTGAAGAAATAAATAGTCCATACTTGCTATGGAGTCGTAGATTAAAGTAAAATGAAAGTCCCATAGTACTGTTTTATAATTCCTGACATGTTTCGGACACAGCGGTGTCCATCATCAGGAGATAAAAAGTTTAAAGTTAGTATAAATTACACACACCAGGGCAGTGGCGGCTCGTGGTAAAAATTTTAAGGTGTTCTGCAATTATTATTAGCAAAAAAAACTGTTAAAATTATTTTTATACTCGTATATTACTTATATTTCACCTATTACCTATTTTTTATAAATTAAGTCTATTCTTCATTCTTTCCTGGTGGCAAACTTTGTTATAACTTTTTCATTAAAATTGTTAATTTTAGAGATAAACTTTTTTTCAATAGCATGGAAAGTGCTGTTAAACGATCTTCGGTCATTGAATTTCTAAGAAATGTTTTGACTCTTTTTAATGTTGAAAAACATCTCTCCGCCTCTGATGTCGTCATGGGAGTAGTTACCACAATTTCCAATAATTTTTTTGTCTCCTTCAACGTATCTCCTAGATTGTTGGTTACTAAAAATTTTAGAAGAGTTAGTGCGCCATTTAATGTCCTGCAATCATTTCTTGAATAAAGAACAGATAGTTCAGTTCGTAAACGTTCTTTATCAAGCATGGGATAAAAGATACATACGGAGGTGAGCTTATCTTCAGGAAATTTGCCACAATATTCTCCAAAGCATTCGGAAAAGAAAAGTGATGCAACTACTAGATGTTCTTTAAATTGAAATCTATCTTTTGCACAATTTATAATAATATCACAAACTTCTAAAGCAGAAATCCGGTGATCAAATTGGCTGTTATTTGGGCGTTTTCGTCTGTTTTCTGGTGGCTCATCGCTAATTATATTTGTTGCCTCACAATAATGTTATCAATATTATTTCGAACTTGAATGATACTGCGTTCAAAATTTTCAACAGCGTTTCTTACTAGAGTAGGTTGGTTCGATTTTTCTTTGTTGTAATTGATTGAATAGGATATCTACGTGGGGCATTACATGATGGAAAAAAGTCAGCCAAAAACTGAAAATAGGATCATTCAATGCACGCCGAATAGAAGCGGCCGCACTACAAAATTGATCTCCTATTTCATGCATACAGTCAATGAGAGAGTCCCTATTTTCATACACAACATTAATGATTTATATATTAAAATTCCATCGGGTGTTAGAGCCATGAGGGAATCTTTTGTTCACAATTTTATTCAATACTTCTACTCGTTGTGGTGAATTATTTAAAAATCCCGGAATGTCTTGTAAATTTCCAAAAAATACACGTACTTGCCTATTTGCAGAAGCAGCTTTAGAGATAATTATGTTTAACTGGTGGGCATAGCAGTGTACATAGTGAGCAAAAGGATACTTTTTTTTATTAATGCTTGAACGCCTGCAGTGTGGCCACTCATCACTGCTGCTCCATCGTAGCTTTGGGCAATCAGTTTGTTGGGTGAATTTGGAATTAAAGGCTCAATAACAGTTAGAATTGCTTTACTAAGTGTTTCTGCATCACATTTTTCAGGAATTAAGTAGTTCCAAAATCGTTCAATTGGTTCACCATCGCAAACATATCTAAAAATAACAACCATTTGCGACTTTGCAGCAACGTCCGTTGTTTCATCCGCCATGATTGCCAGAAATGGCGAATGATTCAATTATTTGTTCATGACAGACTTCAAGCATACACTGTAATAAATCATTCTGTATTTCTTTAGAGGTGCCTTTAAATACGGAAGAATTCTTTAGACGATCACTTAGAGTTGCGTCTAATTCAGCAGAAAAGTTGATCAACCCACGAAATATCCCCGAATTGTGTCATTATATTAGTTGATCCTAATAACGCCAATTCCATACAATTATGAAGATGGCTTTTAGAGTTTTCATGCCTTTTTATTTTCAAACTCAAATGTTCTATATCGGTGATCCCTATTTCCGTCCAAGCTTTATCGCCACCAAAAAGTAGGCAGGGAAAACAGTATAAAGAATTCTTTTTGTTACAGCCACAAATCCATTCATTTTTTTAAATAAATGTCTTTATTAAATTGACGCGTATAACTTTTTCCTCTACTTACACCAGCTTTTTCAATAATAATGTCTGGCAATGGTCTACCTTTTGCTTTTAACTCAAGTTTTTCTTCATAAGAATGTTGAGAAAAATCTCTTCACATTAATTAAATTAAACACCACTTCCATAGTTAATAAATAATTATATTATTATTGTCAATTCAACAAAAACAAAATCCGTACACGAACCAAATACGAAATCACACACACCGTATTGTTTTTAAGTTCAACTCACCGCGCCGCGCCGTACCTACCCCCAAAAACTGCCAAGCCGCGAAAAAAAATCCCGATCTCAAGTCTCAAATTGCATTTTCCGCCTAGAGCTGGAATAAATGCAGGGAATTATCGGGTTATTTCAGCGTACCATTCCGATAGACACGGGGGTGGTGGGGAACAGCGCGGGTGTGTGAAGGAGCGCGTAAAGCACGACTCGCTGTGTAAAAAATATGCGGGACGGAGATTTTTTATTTTTTTTGGGTTTTGGTTTATAGATGATATTTTTAATAGATTATTTAATTTTCTTTAGAGCTCTACAGTACTGCAGCACACATAGACCAGCCGCCACTGTACCAGGCTTTGAGTCTATGTCGAAAAATCCTATATTTATTTATAAAGTTTTCTGTCTAAATAAATAAAAAGTTTTTTGACTAAGACTCAGTCTGAATCCACATTGGTATGTAATTACGAATCCCTTGAGACCACGTGATTGCTATCAGCCAATGAGAACCCGAAAGGTTTCACGTACCTATGTGAAGGAAGACACGGATAAAAGTTGGTTGATTTGAAATTCATTCCGTTTTTTGCGTCCGTTGTGCTATTTAGTTTTTATTGTTATTTTTTAGTTTTTACCAAAACATTTTTTGCGTGGGATTCTGTAATTTCTAGGTAAGCCCTTTGTTTTGAGACTAATTTATTCTTACTAGTTTTAATTTTGTACCATTCTCTTTAGAAAGTTGAGTTTGGGTTCGACCCCGGGTTGCATCTATTTTAAAGTGGCTATTGTGGCTTTTTCATTAATAGTCAGTGCCAAAATTATTTAGAACACCAATGTTTCCAAGTACATATGACGTATGGAGGAAGAGAACCAGGGTTTTACCTTCGAGCTTTGCGCCAATGAGGACAATATTTTAACTCTAGGTCTCATTCATTTATGCAAGAAAACGTCTATGGGATCCGAGAATCCCTTTACAATCAAGGCATAAAAATAAGTTGAAGCAATTCTATCAGGTCAAAACCGTAAACACCAAAAACACGAGTAAAAATATAACGTCATTTTACGGATACGCATATCTTTAGTGGATGGACTAAAAGTCACGGATAGGCTTGACAGCCTCAAGTATCCGTAATTACGTACCAATGTGGATTCAGAGTGTATTCGATGTGGATTCAGGCTGAACCAATTTTAAATTTGTTATTCCCTGCTGATGGACATCGCTGTGTCCGAAACATGTCGGGAATTATAAAACAGAATGATTTTTAATAAACAAGTGGGAGACTGTAGGCTTTTTATTTTGCCTTAATTTTTTCATGTCATTTTTGCGGACTCATGAGACACTAAAAGTGAGTTGTTAATATAATGGTCAAATTCTCGTAACAACATTGTACGTTCATGCAAAGAATAAGATGTCTGTTGAATGTACACTAAATAACGATAAATTTGTATATATTTACCTTTCGATTCGCTGCAGAAATTGATGAAAAATATCACTAACAAAATTGGCCAAAAAAACGTATCGAAAATTTCCAAATAGGTATGTTCAAATAGATGGCGCTGTCTTCCCACTTTCTACAAATCAAGACCTCTAGGACTAACATCTATAAATAATTACAATTTAAACAGTGTATGTGTTCGCCCTAGAGGTCTCGACTCGTATTTAATGCTTTAGATCATTGTTCTTGTCATACCTAGAGAGTTATTGCTTTTATTTATCAGCTTCAAATAATGTTTTTTATATAGTTCTGTATCTGATGATGACAGGTACAACCGACATGCATTATACTTTTTAGCATTTTGAGAGTAACAATTTTCTTAGCTGAAGTGTTCAATTTGAAGGAACGTTGATTCTGTAAAGGAATTTATCAGTCAATAGCACCCTTGGAATGACTAATATAACCTTACTTGAATACTATTGAGTAATTTTTTTTTCTTCGGTTTTGTCCCAAGCCACTGTCCACCGATTTCACACTTTGTTCAATAATAACCAATTTTTCTTAATCAGTGCAGTCTTGTGGACAGGGTTATTTTCACAATGAATTTATACGTGTGCTTTATTCTACACGTTAGTTGGACTTCTAATATATGCAAAAGTTCAGTTTTAACAATCGTGGTGTTTGCATCGCGGCTTTGTTAACTTCTTTTTGGCGGAAAAAGGCGTGGAACCCCGACTGTGATAATCAAATTCCAGAGTTGTGAGCGAAGATTCTTATTAATCCGAAGTTCTTTAGTTGATGGAAGACACGAGGGGAATGGTATATGTCGGGCATATTTAATTAGCGAAGTTCGTCCGAAATATTGAGACTTTGAAGCTGAAAGAGACCGGTTATTCGTAAAATCACTAGCTGTCTGGAGAGGTCATTTCAGTATAACTGTGACCCGAAACAGAAGAGCCTCACTCACACTACATAGCAAGGGTGTGAGGACACATAAAGAAATAGAAAATCTCCTGGAAAGATCTCCACATGGTGATTTGGAAGGAGGCAGGCATAGAAAAGGATTTTGAAAACAGAATGCTTATTGCAAAACCGGTCTCTCTAGACTTCTGGACTTGCATAAAACTAGAACCGAAAAGAAGAATAGAAGAATGAAGATAAGAAGAATGTATGCAAACCAAATAAGTTTTATATTTCCGCTGGCACTAACCGATATTTTTTAATATTTTTTCGAAAGGCGTAAATGTATTTTGCCGTTTTTTTTATCCAAGACGGTGATATATTCTCAACAGTTATCATCATCATATAGCAAGCTTGTCTCCTCTACTGCTGAACATAATAAGACTCTTTTACCCTAAACCATTTTGTTGGGTCGCGGGCATATTGGATCCAGTTTGAAGATATCCTCTTCAAATCGTCCATGCATCGAGTCGGCGGTCGTTCTCTCTTTCTGTTTCTGTGGCCAGTCCAGTTCCATTTTAAGTGTTTGTTTCTTTCAATTGCATCCATATCTTGTTCTACGTAGTTTTTCATTCGGGCATTTATCTCGCAGTGTCAATTCTAACATAGACCTTTCTATGGCTCGTTGGGTTATTTTTATATTATTGATAGTTTTTTGTGTTAATGTAAAGCAATGAAGCGTTTTCGAGCCATCAAGTCATGCAAAGGATTACAATTTTCTAAATATTTTATTTTATTTTATCGGAAGACTTGCTTTAATGTTTCTTGAGCTATAAATATGATCTAACTTCCATGCATCCTCTGCTTGACTTTCGAATGTTAGAACTTTTAAGATGAATTAGGACTCCAAAATACTTTTAAGATGAAAGAAGACCGCAATTGTTTGTGTAAGCTAGATACCAAATTTTTGATATGAACGAACTCATGTTTATGAAATTTTAATTAGAAAACATTCTCCAGTAATCCCATAATTTACGAAGGCAAACTCGTTTGATACTTCCTATTACTATATTCTTATTTATGCAATGTTTGTTATTTTGAATATTTATTTGAAAGTCATAAATATTACCGTATTCCGCCATTTTTTTAATTCTATGACACGGGTAGATCTTTAAGTCATATAAAGAACTAAGAATTTGTAAATTATTATAATTTTGAACTCTTGGCATAATGTTTATGGAGCTGCAAAATCAGCTGTGACAACATTTTATAAATTATGTATGTGTAATAAATTCTAAGCACCTAGTTGGAAATAGTGAATAATTCTTATCTTCTCAATGTTCATCAAGTATATGGATATCATCTGACTTCTTTGTCTGGCTTGCCAATACTAAAAACTTTTTGCCTCAATGCACTTCTGGAATTTATATTGTATTTGAAACTTTATCACCTCCCAAACGATCAGTTTCAGTAAAATTGGTAAAATTATTGATAATATTTTGAGACTGTTTTTACCATTTCTTTTAAATTCAAATAGGTATATCTTAGTTCTTTGATGTGTGAGAGCGCAAACTTCTACCGAAGATATTGCTTACTAATTTTTGGTCTCGCAGAAACACAAGCAGGGTGGTAAAAACACATGGAATAGGGTAATTCGAGGATAGATGGCCCAGGTTTTAAAATGTCATGGTAACATTTTCATATGTTGAATTAGAAATACTGTTCATTTTTTTAACGAATCTTTATTGAGTTTAGAAACATGTATTGAGCAATTAAATGCATTAAAAAATAAAAACGAAACGAAAATAGCAACGAAAAAAAAAGGTGTTTTGGCCAAAATGTCACTTTGTTTTGCATACAACCACACCACAGTCGTGGCAAAAGTTTACAAACTTGGAGCAGGAATTGTGAAACCATTTGGAGCAATGCAAGCAATTAACCCAGTCATCAGATTTTGTGGTTTGGGAATATATTTCGCCACAACCGGTGCAAGCTTGGTCATCGTCGTCCATATCATCTGAAGAGTCGTCCAATGTCGGTGGCTCTAGATCTTCGTCTGAGGATGAGTCGCTTTTGGCAGCTTTCTCAATTTTCTTTTTGGTCACTTTTGGCTTCTTCAGAACTGGTTTTAATTTACTGGTCTTCATTTCTTTCTGTGTTTTCTTAGACGCTTTGTTCTATTTTTCGCCAATTCTTGTCTCTGTAGTTAAAATTTCCGCCAGCTGCTTGCTCCTTTTGCGAACCGAATTAATGTTAGCGGAAACAACTGGAACGGGTGAGATTATATCTAGCATTTTTCCAGGGGTACTTTTGACGGGAGTATTTGCATTAGTTTCTGTAACCGATTCATTTTGTTTTTCTGGTACAGAATTATCTTGAGTCTGCCAACTGCAGCAAGGTTGTTGATTATCATCAGATAAAGCTTTGGTAAAACTTTGACAACTACCATCTGGAATTTTATTTTCACCTGCATCGGGAGCCTCAAGTACGATACTATTTTCAGTCAAATAGGCGTCATCTGGGATAGCAGAAGGATTAAATGGCATAATTCCCGTAGCCTTGAATGCCGAAGTTCCATTATTTACAGTTGCAGACTTGTTCCATCGTTCAGCAAGTAACTTTCCAAATTGTAATCTAGTGAGCCTTCGTCCTGGATTATTTTTAATATATAAACTGCAAGCTGAGTAGTAGTTTAATTTTAACGATCTAAAAAAACATCTATCTAGTGGTTGTAAAAATTGCGTCGTATGACTTGGCAAACAAAGCAGTATGATGTTGTGTTCAATACAGTATTCTAGCATCTCGACGTTATTGCAGTGTGAAGCATGACCATCAAGCAGTAACTAAACTGTCCCCGTCGGCTTTCTCAGAATGAACTGATCTTTGAGCCACTGAAAAAATATGTCACTGTTGACATAAGCCGATCTTTCTGACATATAAAGCAAGGATCCCGGAGGCATCCCATCCTTGAACTCTTGCTTTTTGATTTTTCCTTTCATGACGCAGGTTGGGGGGAAGAAAAACACCTTCCGCATTACAACAGGCTATAACCGTAATGGTTTCTCCCTTTTCACCGAAGCTGATACTTGCGATGTTGTTGGATCCTTTCTTAATAATAACATGACCCGGCCTATTATTAAGTTGTAAACCCGTCTTATCCATATTGTAGATGTGTCCAGGTTTATTCATAAGATCATTCTCGGTCATAGTATTTTATAGCAGCTGAAAGTAAGTCTCAACATCTTTTTTGTTCATACCCAAGGATCGATTAATGGAGACCCCTTCTGCTTTTCTCACTGACAGCCTTGGATTTCTCTGCAGAAATAACTGCAGCCACGGATAACCAGCTAATCTCAATTCCTTATTAAAATTATGTTTAATACCCAGCTGTTCGGCAATCTAAAAGCCATACTTCGCACATCAGTTCGAGTAGGAGAAAATCCATTTTTTGAAGTTTTAGGATATGTGTGGCCAACTTTTTTTCAGCAGCTTCGCCTAACGTGGAGGAGGGTCCAAGAGGACCTTTCTTTATATTGTCTGCCAATTTTCTTCTTCGTAGAGTGGTTGCCGGTACCCCAAAATTACGAGCAGCCTCATTAACTCCCATTTTATTTTCATTAACGGCTTGAATGGCGTCGGCTAACTGTTGTTCGGTCCAACTAGCCCTGGAACAACTTCCAGTACGCTTGTATTTGCTGGGCATACTGAAAAGAAAAATAAATATTAATGAGCCATCTCACCTCAAAAATAAGTGAACCATCTATCCTCGTTGTGAGCGCACTTCAAAAACTAAACACGTCTTGAAATATGCGCTATTTTGAGGTTATATAACAAAACTTAAATGTTTTTACTTACCTGACACGATATTGTGAATCAAATTATTGTTAAATTTAAAGCTCACTAGCACAAAGAAGGAATTCCGACAAATATTTTTGCATTATACGTATCACGTATAAATTGATATTTAAGTAGACATTTAACCGATGAATACAAACGGTGCGGTGCCATGCCTAATATGAACTGAAGTACCTCAGAGCACAGCCGCTCCCCTTTAACGTTAGCGGCGGCGCTGTAAAACAATTGCGCCATCTCACCTTCTGCGCCATCTATCCTCGAATTACCCTACAAAAGATGATCGTTTTCTCCTCCATCGTCAGACCATAAAAGTATTTTATTATAAACTGGAGACCGTAGTAAAAACGTTGAGGTTTTTAATTTTAATGTGAGAATACTATTGATACAAGGACGTTTGTCCAGTAGAACAACTATACGCAGCTTATTAACGATATAGACTATCGTTAATAAGCTGAATGTTTAGTTTTGAGTTGTAAATCCGGTACCTTCAGAAGAACAGCGGCTGTATAAAAAACGAAAAAGATGAATGTTCATATTCCTATATGAAAAATGATTTCGGAATTTCAAGTAGAAAAAATTTGCCAGTGTTCTTGTAATACATATTCGAAACGATTTATCCTAGAACAAGCCAATAAGAATTGTCCAGGAGGACAATTTGTTTCCTATGGCTATATGCAAACCAAATAAGCTTTTTTTGCAGCGTGTATTGACTTGAAATGAACATTTCTTTAATGGATGTAGATATTTACGTATTCTTCTGTTCTTTCAAATTCTAAGATGCTGATTTTGAATTTCTGTATCATTTTTAGATTCATCAGACTCTTATCATGTTTTTGGAGCTATAGAGCCAAGGAGCTAGATAAAAATGCACATAACGATAAATAATCCTTATCCTCTCAGTGTTCTTCATATATGCTTTTGTGATCTCGGCATGAATTTCTAATAGAAAACCTTTCTATCCTAAGGCACCTGTGAAGTTTCTATTGCATTTGGTCCAACTGTTAATCATTTCCCAATTAAACAGTTTCAGTGAAAATATTGAAAATATTTTAGACTCATAATCAAACTTAATTGTTATAGTAGATAAATCAATACTTTTAACATGTCAAAGCCCAACACCTGCTGTTAAATGCTTGAAAACTAAAAATATGAAATGTCCATTTTTACACTACCTCGTACTCACACATTCTTTAAATGAGATTTTTTTGTCATTAAAACCGATATTTTTGTCCGCCTTCTCCATTTATTTGCAACGAAGTATGTGTATTTACAACATAATCTGTTTGATTTTGCCGTAAAGAATAGAACAAATACATGTAAATTTCTTAAGTTACTCTTTTAAAGTTAGCTTAAACATCCCCTATCTTCCCTACTATATCTTGTAAACCGTCTCATTTTAACTTTTAACATGAATAATGTCTATATATGTAAAATTACAATTTCCTTTTACTAATAAGAAGATAAATTAACCAAGAGAAATGCGCTTTAGTACTTATTTATCGCGATGAAACCTTTTTTTATTTGTTGATTTAAATGAGACTGTTTAACTAAGACTCAAATCATGTATATGGTAAATGTAATTTGACTTTGAAACTTTCATTTAAATGTACTTAAACTTTTAAAGAATATTATCGGAGGAACTAAGAAGATATTTTCATTATTGTAGACAAAATAAAAATGATGTAATATAAGTAAGGTTAATATTATTATAATTAGGCTTGGCTGAGTTAGTTACTTTTAAACGTGTGTGGTGTATATAAAGTTGTAATAATTAAGAATGATTAAAATTATAACTTAATTATTATTATTTAGTTACCTCATCGTTTTAAAGTACATGATTATTCCTTGTGATTTCTTTTGTAAATTAATGTAACAGTCACAACTTTAAATACTACAGAAAGATTTCACTTTTCTGGAGTGCAAGTGCATAATACTACTGTTATTTTCAATACTTTTAAAATGAAAATTTTGTATTTTTTTAAGTAGACAAGGTTTTGAAACCAGCACACGACAAAAATTTTTTATGTTTTAAGTACTAAATTATAAGGAATAACTTGTAGTATATATGTATACATAATTTTGAAAAGAAGGAATGGCTACTCCAAATTAACCAAAAAAGATAACGAAACTTGATGTACTTCTTCCAGAATAAATTCAGTCAAAATCATTGAACAAAAACACGTGTGCATTTATGTGGATCCTAATCATTGGGAATTAATAATTTTTTCTGAATGTAGTAATGAATCAGTAACTTTTATATATCAATACGTTTAATTTGAATTTTGTAATGGGTTTTTTATGTAACTTTAGTGTTTATTGTATTTGTAATATGTGACATGTGTAAGTGAACGTATATATTAGAATGAAGTCCTTTTTTAATCTTATCTTCCAAAATTGGTTCTTTTTTAAAGCCGATTTAAGAAAAATTACAACATATTTTTTGTTTATTGTGGAATATCTTGCTCTAAATGTATTATCATGATCCGAGTTGTTTTGTTGGTATTTTAGGAAAAAGTATATCCCTTTGTACATTATATCCCCGAATTCTCCTTTGTAATTATGATTATCATGTGTTTACACTTATTAAGACCAAAGCCTTACGATAATTAATATGATTATTAATATGATAAATAAATTCTGCACATATTATGACGAATAACAATGTTAATTATTTTTCCCCAAAATAGCTGCCAATTAAATTATAAGGTAAGATTAGTTTTTAGATTTTAGTAATTAGATTTTAGGTAAAAGAAGACATAGAAAATTATATGTATTTAAAAACTATGAAAAAAGGTAATATTCTTATTAAGCCAAATGTAGTACCGAGATTTTTTGATTGCCAAAAAAGTCGAGTAACAGCACATAAAGCGAAACAGTCGAAGTTTTTACAAAAAAAAGAACAGCGGTCTTTGATTCATAGTTTACTACTTCCTGGGAGTTCTGCTGAAATCGAGGATGTTGAGCAAGAAGATAACGTGACAAGCGAAACAGAACCGAAACAAAAAGATATAGGCATTCAAGTTTTATTTAAGGTAGAAAGTCGCAGCAAGGGAATTCAATGTATGCCAGATGATTTGGTGCCAGTGGAAAAAGAGAAGAAAAAAAGAAAATGTGCATTTAAGCAAAATGATTCGAAGATCATGCGGTTTGCTGAAAAAAATAATTCTATCTTTATTTCCACTAGCGGCTCTACGTCCACATTTAGCTTGTCACAGCTAAGTATGTCGGATTCTGACAATACGCAATATATGGACAATATGGACTTTTCAGAAGAAATACGAAAAAGATCTACGTTTTTAATAGAAAGAAATCCAAAACTTTATATAGGTATTCCTAGCCATTCATTGTTTATTGTAAATATTCTAGCGCAAAAATGTAAATTAGATAGATTAGATATTTTTTTAACTTTCAGAAAGATAAAACTAAATTTATCCTATAGAATATTAGCTGACGATTTTGGCATACAAGTTGCTAGGGTATGTAATATTATTCAAAAAACTATACCTTTATTAGCAGGTTACCTTTATCCATTTGTGCAATTTAAATCATTAAATGATGTCCAAGAAAAACTTCCTATTCCCTTTAGGCATAGATATAAAAATGTTCAATGTATTATTGACTGTTTTGAAATATCGATACAAAAACCAAGCAACCCAATACTACAGTCTCTTTCATGGTCAGAATATAAAGGTTGTAACACTATGAAATATTTAATAGCATGTACACCAAATGGTTTTATTTCTTACATTTCTAGTGGCTTTGGTGGTAGAACTACTGATAAAATGATAGTTGAAGAATCAACTTTTTTGGCAAAATTAGATCCAGGGGCTCAAGTAATGGCCGACAGAGGGTTTAAGCATCTCGAAAATCAATTTTTAGCCAATAATAATCAACTGGTTAGACCACCATCTGTTTCATCAAGTCAAAAAAGTTCGAAGAATGAAGTTACAGAATCAAAAAGAATTGCAAGCTTAAGAATACATGTTGAACGAGTGATTTCTCGAATAAGGGAATTTTCTTCAACCTCATGCTAGTGTTCATTTAAGTTTAGTTAAATATTTAGATTTAATAGTGCAAATAGTTTGTGGAATTATTAATTTACAAGATTATTTAGTGAAATAAGTACACAGAGTAATATTTTACATTATTTTATTAAAAATGTTTTCCAACCAAAATTTATTCAGTTGTTTTATTACAGATTTCACAAGTTTTTCATCAAAATCAGAATGTTTAATTGTAATTTTTTTTGATTTTTCAAAATCGGGATGTGAGATAACAAAAATTTCATGCGCTCTATTACTAAGATACATTTGTATCTGAATTTGATACAAGTATTTTTTCTTAATATTTCCGTCGGAATCTATGTAATTTAAACATGATTTTTCGGTTGTTGGACTTTTAATTTCAACTACAGATGTACTATTTATAGCATCAGGAGAGGCACCTATTAGAGGATTTTCTTGAGAAAGAAATATTCCTGCTTTCGAGAATTTTTGCCCCATTTGGTTTTCCAATACTTTTAAAATGTCACTTTCCAGATTTAATCCCCTCTTCATTGCTTTTGTTTGAAAAAGTTTTGCCCCTAAAATGCTTTCGACTAAACATCCATCTAAAACTCGACATCTGGTCACAGCGTAAGCCTTTGATGTAGTAATTCGCCCATATCTCATTTCCTGCCAAATATTGCTCTCACTCTGTTTTCTAGTATCTTTAAATAATTTTTAATATAAGCTGAAAACAATAATAAACGGAAAATACTAGTATTAAGGTGAAAAAAGCGTGGGGCGCTTTGTGCCATATTTTTTTTTTCATATATCGAGCAACCCACTCTTTTTTCACATTAATACTAGTATTTATGTGAAAAAAGCGCAGTATAGTCGCCAGCGCCAAACTTTCCAAGTTATTTTGTTATCTTACTTAAAATGAGACGCCCGGTACCTATCACTCTTTACTCTATTATTTTTACCTATTACTATAGTGGTATATTATACCTATAACTTGACTACTTACCTTATCAATTTTATTCCACGCATTTCTGAACTTATAGTCTTTATTTTTATTAAAATAATCCAGCACCATGAACATATCTACTTCTGGCAAATTCCCAGAATCTGCCTTTATGAAGCCTCTTTCGACTGAAAACATTGCACAAAACTCCACTAATCAAAACAAGAGTTTAACTAATAATAATAGTGTTTTATTACATTCAGGCATCAAACAAAATAGACCCTTTTTTATAGCGGCGAACTAGATAATAACAAATAATAACATCAAAAACACTGAAATGTCCGACTCAAATGCGTTCGGGGTCGGCCGCCCGCAGAGACCTGCTGCGGCGTGACGTCAAAAATGGAGGGAGCGGCTTTTACGGATATTCAATATTTAACGTCGAATATCTAAAGATTGGATATACATAGAAAGCCGAAATTTTTACAGTTTATTTAGGATGTTAAGTGTTGTTGAATTCTATGAAAAAAATTGCGAAAAAAAAAGTCGGCAACAAGCCCATTATATTGTCTATTTTATAATAATTTGTATAAGTATAAAACTGATTTAATTTTAAATTTAAATTTTATTAAGTTTCATATCTTCTCGCTTCATTAATAAATTCTTGATCAAAAAATCTTTGATTACCAAATCGTTCCATCTTTGCAACACACACAAACACAACAATAAGTTCTAGGTTGAACGGCCTTATTCGTTGTAGTTGTTGTATGGTTGGTATCACATTCAATTTCACACAGTATCCCCCTCCCTGAACTGAATTTCGGTCACATTGCTAAGAATATTTTAGAGTTCTGACAACACTGTTTTTAACCGTTCGGGCGGATTCGTAAACATAGGACAAATTCCGAGTAGGACCAATTCCGATCCCCCAACTTAAAATCCACGAATCGGTTTCTCCCGATGAATCTCTGGTGACATTGACCCGTCTGCTACGAGACGAACAGCGTTCTGCCACAGAATAAACGATCTCACGTTCTCGTTCTTATCCACTCATTGTCCGGACTAGCAATTTGCGCTCTTGCCGGTTTAGTGATGAATTTATGTCCCGTTTATAGGCGCCTATCTTTCGTTTACTGGGTCGCATCGAGGTGCTCTAGCTTTTGACGGCACGGATCGTGGGATTGAACTGACTGGGATGTAGGACGTAGGTTATATTTATAGGCTAGGTGGGCGGCTGGGATTGGTTGGTTTCACAGGTTTAGGACACGCCCACCCAGCTCGTCGGTTTTTGGCCGGTGATGTTAATTTTGTTTTTTTTTTTTTTTTTAAAAAAGAGAAAAAAAAGGTGTTATATTTTTATTGCAATAATAGTTTAAAAGCCGGGTTTGATGTTAATTTATTTAATTTGGAGATTAATTTATCAATTTTTGAATTTATTTCGTCCTCCGGCAAGGATAAAAGCATTAATAAATTGTTATTTTGAGGTGTTTTTAATAGTTTAGCCTCTGGGACGGGACCTTTAACCGTTTCAGTCTCTCTGAACACCGGGCCCAAAGTGGGCTCTCTTTTTAACGCATCGGCGTATTTTCTGTTAACTTTGATAAAGTTTGGGTTTTTGGGACAGCGCCAATAGCTGGCCGGATGGTCGCCGCCGCAATTGCAACACCGGGCCGGTGTTGTACGTTCTTTTTCGCATTTTGAGTAGTGATGCTTTCCTTCGCATTTATGACAACGCGGCCCCGCGTTGCAATTGCTCGCGGCGTGTCCGAACTCCTGACAGCGATGGCACTGTCCCACCTGTTTTATATTATTGATTTGAAACGTTTTGAGGCGCTCCACTTTGACCCTGATGTTCATTATACTGTCAACTTTATAAATATCTTCCTGCTCTTTTTTGATCAGGAAGCGGATGAGGTCCGTCTGCCTTTTACGACCTGGGCCGGTGTTAAACCAGCCCATTTCTTCAGGCTCGAACCCCATCCGTTTCAGCTCACTCTCTATGTCCTCCAGATTAAAGTTTCTGTCGAAACCTCTTAGGATCAAGTTTAACCTTCTGTCCTCCTCCAGGAAGAAGGAGTGGAATTCCATCTCCCTTTCCCTGAGAAGGGCAGTCAGACTCCTGTGATCCTGGGCTGTTTTCGGGAAGAGTGCCAAGCCCAGCCTCTCCTTTTGAACTTTAAGAATGTTGATTTTTTTTTCCATAATCATCTGATATTTTTTAGCCCAGTTTGAGGTGTCTCTGATGACGACCTTTGGTATTCTTGGGTTGCTAGGCTTTGCACTCCCCCCTTTACCCGCAACAGACAACTCGCTGAGGGGCATAAAGAGTGGGCTTTTATGAGGTTTTGGGTCCCGTTTACCCAGATTGCTGTTAATTGCAGCATCTGGGCGCGCTGAGGGACCAGGTTCTTCAGTATCTGTATTAGATCCAGAGTCGGATTGCAACATCTCCTCCTCTCGTGGGGAGGAGATGTTTGCCTCTTTTCTGGATCTTTTACGTGTAATTGTGTTTTTTGCATTATCTTTTAGCTGGTCCCTCAGCGTTCCCAGCTGCTCGGCAATGTTTTTATTTTCATTTTCAAGCTGTTCGTTTATTTTAAAAATTTTTTCCATATTGTCATTGGTTTCCCGCAATTGAGCATTGAAGATGCGGACTTGATCCTTGAGGAGGTCGATCTCTTCCTCAGTACTCTTAAGTTTATTTTTAAGTCGCTCGTTTTCGCTTTCGAGCGTTTTATGTTTTAAATTTTTTTCTTCAATGCTCGATTGCAATTCTTTTATTTGAAGCTCCATTGTATCGAGCATGGCTATATAGGCCTTGATAGCTATGGTGTTCTTATCTTCCATATTTGGGGCAGGATTTGAGGACTGGGAGGGTGTTTTTGGGTATCTCCGTTCAAGGAGAGGTTTATGGCCGGGGTAAGGAGTGCCAGCTAGAGACTTACCCCGCTCTAGTTCTTCTCGGTTTTCATCTATCGTGCGTCTTTGACGTCGGTGGTTCGGCCCCCCGCTGACTATGGGGGGCGAGTTATTGCTGTTATCCGCCGTTTCTGGTTGGTTTTTGGTATTCTGCTTGGTTTGGTAGGTTGTGGTTTGCCGTTTTTGACTGCTACTGCAACTTCTGCTGTCGTCAACTGCCCAACTGCCCCAACTGCCCAACTGCAACTGCCAACTGCCAACTGCCAAACGATCTCACAGAAGCGAAGGCTAGCCCTTTTTACCGAACCGATTTTTCGTTCAGGCTCCTCCCATTTACCCCCATTCTAACGGGTACAACTGTCGTCGCCCACGTGGGGTATCGGGTCATAATTAGTGTATTAGTACGAGCGTTAGTGTGTATATTTGCGATATTTTGTAATTTGCCGTTTTTTATTTTTATTAAAGTAGGTATAAAAAAGTTTTATTATTATGTATTATTCATTATTATTATGGTTGTTTAAAAGCTTTGAAAAGTTTAGAATATTCCCTAACTAATTTGTCGTGTCATGCAAATAAATACAGAATAAACATTATTTAATTTAATAAACATATGTATATACCTAAACCATATTCGCACATGTAATCCAAAAGTGTCACTATACAAAATATTTGCAAAATGTACTTTTTATAATAAAACTCTTCCGAACCACACCGGCAACAATGTCACTATACAAAATATCTTGAATAATTACATTAGAGACCTCTAGATGGCGCAAGTGTCATTATGGCGTCATTATGGCTTACGCAATATTAATACACTCGTGGCGGGCAATAGTGACATTTTTTGTTTAGTGACGGTTTAGCCAAACCCAAATTGAAATATATTACAAAACTTCATACAGTGACCAAACTTTTAAGCAAATTAGTTGTTCGGCGCGTCGTTCAACACGTCAAAATCGCAAAAGTTTTCAATTAAATAAACTTTACACAGAAAGATTAAAAATTGTTCGATCGAAAAAAACAAGACATCAAAAGTCTTATTGAAAATTCCTTAATACCTCAATGCTATGTACACTCCTTTTATAATAATATTTTGTAATGATAATTACCCACTATATTTAATTTACCAAACGAAAATATTTTGTTTTTTCATAATGGAAGCTGTCCATATTTAAAGTTGTGTTTATGTTGTATTTACCAGGTTTTTGAATATTTTGTTTTAGGAATTAATTTTTTGTTTTTGCAGTTGTTTTTATAGCCATTAATTTGGCTTTAGTGCCATTTCTGTATCAGTGATGTAAACTTTTATTGGCACAGTGTAAATTTAACCGTAGCTTAAAATTTAAACGTAAACGACAGCTATTTTGTATGAATTTGAATAGAAAATAACAGTGATGGTTTAAATTTTAAGCTATGGTTAAGTTCGCGGTGCATAAGTGGTCATTTAGATGGTCGGTTTAAGTTAAGTTAGTACTTAAGATAAAAAAAATTTTTTAGAAGTACCTAACTACATCATTTTTTGTTCAAGCAGTTGTGTGTAAAAATAAATGTTTCATGTTTCATTTAATATAATAATATTATGCTTTTCTACATATTTCTATATTTTTTAAAAATTTTGACAAATTCTAAAAATATTGCATATAATAAATGGAAAAGTGACACTATAAATCAAAAAACTAAAAAATAAACAAATAAAAGAATTTATTTTCCATTTCTGTTTAGTAAAATGGTTAAAGCCAAAACATCGTTCACTGTGGTAAAAAAATCGTTCATTTATTATCAATATAATCACCGTTATTTGTCTTTCCATTTTGCCGAAAGCTTTAAATTGCTCTCCTGAAAAATTTACATTTTTCGTATAGTGACACTTTTGGATTACATGTGCGAATTATGTATCTATGTATGTGTACATACGTGCAGATACATAACATTGTACATAGATAAAAATATTAAGGTTGATTTAGGTATACAGTATTTTTATGTGATAAAGAATAATTACTTTAATTTTCAATTATCTGTCTTTTTATGGACTGGTTTACCCATGCAAGTGCATAATATAGTAGTAGTAAAACCCTTAAAAATCTTATATTTTGTTCCAGACTATCATAATGGACGGCGACTATACAACGTATAATACCTTTATAAAATATGGACGTATGTGTGGTACCTTTTTATATATAAATATATAAAAGCCGATGATACCTACTCTTAAATGTGTTGTGTTTAAAACATACGAGAAAACATACCTGCGCATAAACCTTCCAGCTAAAATTTAATTTAAAAATACCTACCTATGTACATATGTATATGTATATTGTTAACATATTAACGTCATACAAATAGCAGACTTTTTCTCAGCTAGTGCCTTACTAAAGGCAAATATTATTTACCATTATCATAAAACAACTAACACAAAAATTCCATTCCAAAACAAATTAAAAGTATACTAACCTACACCTCTATCGTGTATCAAAACTGTCAAATAACAATTTTTATAAAAATAATAATTATTATAATTATTCTAAAAAGCAAGGACCCATATAAGCCTTAACAAAAAAAAATCCTATTTGAAATATAACTAAATTTTGTAGTTTGCTCCCGTATTATATGAATATAACCATTTTGATTTTAAAAATAAAAGCACTTCGTTCGGTGTATGCGTTTACTACAACTTTACGAGATATCTCAGTGTATTTGCGCCGGGTGCATCTGTCAGTTGGGCTTATAAAAAACTGGTTCACGGATATCAAAGGAGCCGACGCAAGCCTTCGCTTCTGTGAGATCGTTTATTCTGTGGTTCTGCGTTGCTTTAGCGATGCGTTGTTGCCAAATGCTTACCATTCCGATACAGCGCGTTAAATCCATTTCGGGCAAAGTCACGTGCTGATGATTGCTCTTAATGTAATTTTCTTGTTAATGCCTGTTTCAGGCAACTTGCGCTATCGGTTTTATATAATCGCGAAGCAGTTCCTTTTACCAAATAATTGTCAATTTTTTTGCTCATGTAATTATATTTATAATTTTTTTTTGGTATAAACTTTTGACTTTAGATTTTTTTTACTGATGTTGCATAAAAGAAAAGGTTTATGCAATAAATATTGCTGAATTACGTGCCGCAGCCGTAATTCAGCAATATTTGCAGAATATGCCGCAGGCCAAGAAATTAACGTTGCCAGGAATACAAGATGGATAAAAAGATGCCTCGCCTACATTAACGTTTACGGCAGGCAGTTTGAAGATAATATTTAATTTTTTATTTTTCTAAATAAAAACATTTTTTGAACAAGACTTAATTTGTTTTATTTGTACAATGATCTCCTACGGTATATAAACCTTATCCTTTACTCTAAGGCAAAAACAGTAAAGAGTTAACTCTAAGACTCTGATTCTGGTCTTATTTTCAAATAATGAGTAGTTTTAAAAAGTAAATTCAATGAGCAAACTTCCTAAAGTACTAGCTAGGTTAGTTCTTTTAAATAAGTTAGGTTTTTGTCCAGTATGAGGGAAAGTCTGCAGGTTGTTCTCAATCACAGAGCCCATAAATTCTACATTATCAAGCAAATCGTAAGTTTGTCTCGTTAACAAAAACAAACTATAGCATCTGCGGTTGATCTGCTAACGTGAAAACCAAATTGATATACAAAAGCTTTTTATTTTTTTAGATAAATTTAATATTTCTATTTTCTGCGTCAATTCAAATTCTTGTGCAAAAAGAAATAAGGGGAAATATTTGGAAACATGTTGAAAGGTTTGTCATCACTTTTATGCAATGGCCTAATAACACCCATTTTAAGTTTATTAAACAACAAATTTAAGTGTAAAGAAATTATTTCAAAAACCTGTTTAAGTGTTTCTTATCCAAATACATCACAGCCCATATAGAAGGAATAAACAAACAAGTAATTTAAGATTAATACTTTTTTTATTTAAAGCATTGTTACAAAACGCCACAGAAACTTTATATTTATAAACCGAAAATGTATGCAACACTTTTAAATAATTGTTGTTTACAAAAATGTTATTGGTTTGATAATCGGATTTAACAAGACTTACCAAACCCCAAAAATAAATTGGTTTCGTTCTCCTTAATTATACGTCATATATCTAGGAGTAGCCGAGAACTTGGCGTAAGATTTAATGACTTTATTGACTGCTTCCAAGAAGTCTTTTTCGGTGGCTACTTTCCTTCTGGCTCGTATGGCAAACATACCAGCTTCAGTACAGACGGATCTTATTTCTGCTCCAGTAGAGTTTGGACATAATCTAAATGAAAGCGGAAATTATTTAAACTGTAAGTTATGAAATTAATCTAATTTAAACACTAAATTATGTTACGCCACATTTTCGCTTAGTAAAGCAGATCGCAGATGATTCCACAGCTTAGTAATTCTTGTCAAAATCAACTTGTTAAAACGGCTGATTTCAGTTTAATTTAAAAGTATCGGAAGAAACAATGTGTCCCTGTTTTGATGACTGTATTTGGAAGTAGAAAAGTTTTCAATTAGACAGTTCAATTTATTTAGGAGAACCAAACTACTAATTAGAAAGTTTCCATATTGTAGACACAGATTCAATTTTTTCTTTGATCATTATTATCGACGTTGACATGGAACTTTAAATATATCTGTTTTAAGTTTTTTTTTCTCTGTGGAATTATTTTATATGTACCGGGTGATCAGTTAAGGGTAGCGAGCGGCCATATCTCATAAGATATTGGTCGTATAGATTTGAGAAAAAAAAATCATGATAAAAGTCGCCAAGAGAAATTGCTGGAAATTATTTTCGAGTTTGTCAAACGTCCGCTAGAGGGCGTAACAGCCAACACCAAGTAGAAAAATGGGATTTTTATAGAATTTTGTCTAATGAAAGTATATCGATAATATCATTCTCATATTTACTGACCATTTCCCTACATTTTTTGTCTAAAACGTTTTATTCTATCTATCAAAATAAAGCGGTGGGGCAAGTTCAATTGTTTTTTTAAAATAAACCAAGATTTCTCCCGTTTCCTTTGACCGATTTTAGCAGACTTAGGTTCATATAAAAGAGCATAATTTGCACTACAAAATGCTTATTTGGTTTTGAATTTTTGACTTTTGCTGTCACCGCTAGATGGCGATAACTCAAATGGTAGCACATTTTTGAGTTTTTTTCAAAAAAAATAAATGTAATGGTATATTTATATTTTAAAAGAGGATACATTTCTCTATAATTTAGTGAAAATAATTTATTGTCTACCTTTTTTTAAACCGTTGATATTAATCAAAATATAATTTTATTACATTAAAAAATGGCACGCCACTGTTTTTTATCAAAATAAAAATCAGTTTTGTAATCTCTTATAGGTTACTAAGAAAAAGAACCTCTTGAGTTTTTTTCGTTAGACAAAGGGTTTTGGATTAAAAAAATAAAATAGGTTTACATACCGATAATTATTATAAGGTTCAAAATTATTTTTAAACATCTCACAATAATAAAATAATTATCTATTATTTTTATCATCAATAATTATTTAATTAGCGAGAGAATGCATTAGTTCATAATTTATTAATAATTATTATTATTATTTCATAAATTAAATTAAAAATCAAACATCGCATTTAAGCGAAGCAGGCAATGATCTACGAAACTGAAAAAAAAATTAAAGAAAACACCAAATTGTCAATCACGCTATTTTGACAGTTCCTGCCATTGACATCTATTTTATTGTTATGTTAAAAGTATTTTTACAACAAATCATGCCTTTTATGAATGAAGAAGCCTTTGATATGTTGAGAATTTATTTTCAATGTTTTGAAAATGCGGCGATTGCTTCTAGGCAGTATGCACTGCGTTATCCCCTCCGAAGACGGCATTCCAGAATGGTTTTTCGGCATTTAGCCTTACATTTAAGGCAACATGGCCAAGTGCAACCAACTTCAGCTTTGAGAAAAAATCGTAGGGTAAGAAGAGAAGATAACATTATAAATGTGTTGGCTTATATTCATGCACACCCCCATATAAGCATAAGAGAGATCTCCAGAGATTTAGGAATATCCTATGGCTCAGTGCAAAAAATATTAATGGATTTAAAAATGCATCCGTATCACGTCGTGATTCATCAATCCTTAAATGAGACTGACTTTGAACGTAGGCTCGATTACTGCTACTGGCTTAGAGACTTCATTAAGGAAAACCGTCCTATTTTGTCACAAATATTGTGGACAGATGAAGCATCGTTTAGCAGTAATGGCAAGGTAAATCTTCATAACATGCATTACTGGTCGGACACTAATCCACACTAGTTACGTGAAGATTATCGGCAGGGTCGATGGAGCGTTAACGTCTGGTGCGGTATTATTAATGGTGCTATTATCGGTCCGCACATATTTAATGGCAATCTAACCGGTGACATGTACTTAAATTTTTTATTGAACGATTTACCAGGACTCTTGGAAAATGTGCCTTTAGAAGTAAGAAGAAACATGTGGTTTCAACAAGACGGATGCCCGGCACATTATTCTCGAAATGTGCGAGATTTTATGAACAGGCATTTTCCTAACCGTTGGATTGGTAGAGGCAGTCTATTTTTCTGGCCACCACGGTCCCCCGATTTAACCTGCCTTGATTTTTATCTGTGGGGCCGAATAACGGATTTAGTATATAAAACTCGACCAACTACTCGAGAAGACATGATAGTCCGAATTCAAAATAGTATAAATAGTATTATAATATAGCGATAAATAATATACCAAGAGCGGAAATTGAGTCAGCTGTCAACTCCACCCAGAAGAGATTAAACCAGTGCATTCAAAATAACGGATAACATTTTGAACATTTACGATAAAACTATTAATTTATTTTTAAGTTCTGTGTTCTTGTTTTTAGTGTTATTGCTCCTGCTGTTGTTGGACAATTTTATTAGGAAAATTTTTTCTGAATTTTTTTTTTTTAATGATTGAATTTGATTGAAATTTTTTTTTGAAAAAAAGTCGGAAGGTTCTTTCTCTTAGTAACCTATAAGAGATTACAAAACTGATTTTTATTTTGATAAAAAACAGTGGCGTGCCATTTTTTAATGTAATAAAATTATATTTTGATTAATATCAACGGTTTAAAAAAAGGTAGACAATAAATTATTTTCACTAAATTATAGAGAAATGTATCCTCTTTTAAAATATAAATATACCATTACATTTATTTTTTTTGAAAAAAACTCAAAAATGTGCTACCATTTGAGTTATCGCCGTATAGCGGCGACGGCAAAAGTCAAAAATTCAAAACCAAATAAGCATTTTGTAGTGCAAATTATGCTCTTTTATATGAACCTAAGTCTGCTAAAATCGGTCAAAGGAAACGGGAGAAATCTTGGTTTATTTAAAAAAACAATTGAACTTGCCCCACCGCTTTATTTTGATAGATAGAATAAAACATTTTTAGACAAAAAATGTAGGGAAATGGTCAGTAAATATGAGAATGATATTATCGATATACTTTGATTAGACAAAATTCTATAAAAATCCCATTTTTCTACTTTGTGTTGGCTGTTACGCCCTCTAGCGGACGTTTGACAAACTCGAAAATAATTTCCAGCAATTTCTCTTGGCGACTTTTGTTATGATTTTTTTTTCTCAAATCTATACGACCAATATCTTATAAGATATGGCCGCTCGCTACCCTTAACTGATCACCCGGTAAAAGTGGCAAACCTATTGTAAAATGTGTTTTCTTATAATAAGTCTAAAATTGTTAATGCGACTAGGCGTATTGTAAAACGACGATTTTAAGCGTATCATAATGCGTCTATTAGGCATTATGTGAAAATTAACTAAAATAACAAATACAAAAGCGTCATATAAATAATTTATACAAAACACGAAAAATCAAATAAGTTTAAATCCTACGTATTTCTGGTCATTTGTAAATAACTATTTACAAATGACATCAGAATGAAAAACAATCATATTATGGAATACCAAACAATGTGTTTTTGAATGAAAATAAATTAAATAAACCCAAGTTTATTCTGAATGCTTCTCCTAAGTTCTTAATTCAGCAATTATGCCGGAAGCATTAAAAAGTGGGGACTCTAGCACTTTTGCTCAAAGTAATAAAATGCTTGAGCTTACAGAACATGATATTAAAATAGCAATTAAGAAGATACGACTCAAACTGACTCAACATGACTGCTATTACGCCTCTGTTTCATTTGTGTTTCATATCCAGAGTTTTTCTAGAAATATGGAAAATTCTTCTGTCAATAACCAAACACCTCCTTAATTCCAAACATAATTTTCCTGACAGCCAAAATATAAAAATACTTCATCAGTGCAATAAAAGTAAAAAACTAGACTTGCTGGAGACAATGGAAATTAGTAAAGCTTTTAAAAGCCCAGATCTGTCCTATGTTAATTAAAAGTTTGAATTTGATGGCCACCTAGTTTTTAATAAACTTAAATAATTTTAGACTCTCACATGATTGTTAGATTTCTGGAATGTATAAGGTGATTTGATTGTTTAGTTGAGTTCTTTGCACATAGATAGTGCCACTTTATTGTAAGCTTTGTTTATTTATACGTTAGATGTTTTGTGTATGTTATGGTAAGTTTTTGTTAAATTTCGGGTTACATCATCTTAATTATTATAGGTCTGATGATGCTCTAGTCAGGGGAACATGTAACCTCTGTCTTTTTATTAAATGTTTCTGTCATGCAGTAGATTTTGTGTTTTTGCCTTTTATAAAAACGTAAACGTATGGCCATCTTTGTGAAAATGGATGAGTTTTTCGAGTTCAATAAGTTAAATTAACATTATTATATGCGTTGATATATAGCTGAAAATTTCCTCTTTTGAAAATGCGTGTAAACTTGACAACAGAGAATCGATGAATATGTTTGTAAACAAAACACCCCATTTGCCCCTGTTCTTTACTAATTCTAGCCTTGCAATGTTCTAAGATTTTGATTATTGCAAGATCCATGTTTTCCCAAGCATCGTTCAAAGCAACAAACAAATAATCTTTATTTTTATAAATTTTTGACCTAATTTATTGATGTAGTATTTCCCATAAGTTTTCAATTGGGTTCAGGTCCGGGGATTGAGATGACCACTCTAAAACGGGATCATTTCATCCTCTAAAAACCGTTTAACCAATTGTGATGCATGTTTTGGATCATTATCGTGCTGAAAATGATGTGATAATGGGATCTTTTCTTCCAGGCAAGGTAGCAAAATAATTTTTAATATATCTTTATACATAAACCTATCCATTATGCCATCCCTATATACAAAATAAATGATATTATTGTATAGAGGGCCGATTCCAAATCCTGAGAAATATCCCTAAACCATAACTGACCCCCACCGTGCTTTACTGTTGGCCGAGTGTATTTTGGTAACAAGCGGGTATTACGGGGACGCCTTACATGACGAATCCCATCCAAAGAAAACAAATTGTATTTAGATTCGTGACTAAAACACACTCGTTTCCATTGATCCAAAGTCCAGTCCTTATGTTTCTTGGTAAACAGTAATCTGGCCTTTACATTTTTTTAAAGCAGCGGTTTCTTTGCCGGTTCTCTTGAAAACAGCGGCATTTCCACTAGTTTCCGCCATATGGTTTCCGGTGTGGTTTCCGCCATTGTGTTTTTCTTCAGAACTGTCTAAATACATTGGAGGTGTGGTGCGCTGTTAACAGGTTAGGCTTGAATGCGGCTAAGTGTAGTGTGGTCAGTTACTCTAGATCAAAAACACCCTTAAATTTTAATTACTTTATTAATGATAATATTTTGAGTAGATTAGAGCAAATTACTGATCTTGGTATAACCTTTGACTCTGAATTTACATTCGTTCCACACTTCAATAACATAGTCAAGTCAGCCCTGAGAAGGCTTGGGTTCATAATTAGAAGTTCTCAGAGTTTTACTTTGGAGTCTACATTAAAACTCCTTTCTGTTGCTTTGTGAGATCAAAACTGGAGTTTGGCTGCATTATATGGAACCCGCTCTATCAGAATCATGTTGGTCTCCTTGAATCTGTTCAGCGTAGATTTGCTAAGTTTTTGGCCTTCAGGCAGGATGGCATATATCGGGTAAGAGGGTTTGATCATCGGCAACTATTAGAACGCTTCAATCTACATCCATTACATCTCAGAAGAATGATCTTCTCTGTAAAATTCCTGCATGGGTTACTGAATGGATTCATTGATAGTCCTGTACTTCTTTCTGGTGTACGTTTCATGGTGTCTAGGCTTAATGCTAGACATCCCCTAACATTCTTTCTGCCAAGGCCTCATACTAACATCCTGTTGAAATCGCCGCTATATACAATATGCCCTATATTTAATCGGATCTGTCACATGTGCGATATAAATTTCTCTCCGGTTCATGTGATTGTCGATATCTTGGTGCATCATTACTCTTGGGATTAGGGCCCATGTGTTTAAGTTATAGTTAGTAGGTATATTGCAGTTAATTTAATTTAATTTTGTTGAATATGTGATTATCTTGTTAAACTTTTATAATTGGGTTTTTATATCATATTAATAGTTATTTGTTCTAATTTTTTGGATAACTTTTGAGAATGTGACTTTACTTTACTCTTTTTCTTTTCTTTTCATTCTTTTAGGTTTGTTTGTGTGTGTTTTTTTTTAACTATATTTTTCATTGTTTTGCAACTGTTTCCTGTTATTGGGCAAGTTGCCTGTTGGAAATAAAGGCTTATTATTATTATTATTATTATATTGTCCCTGCACTTACTGACTGATTTCCTCAAATTTACCTTTTATTTTTCAGAATGAGAAAAACTGATTTTCTTTAGAAATTCTTTTAATCGCTTTTTTAAAATTTAAATCAACTTTTTTGGGGCGACCAGATTTGTGTTTGGCTATACATGAAATCTTTTTAAAATGTAATGGACGGCTGAGCTTCCCATTTAAAATTGTCTTCAAATCTCAGATCGCAAGACTCCTCTTTGGTAGGCCTCAATTACACGCTGCTGCGGGTCTTCAGAAAACTTAATACCGCGTGGCAAAATGGCAGAAAACCTAAACAACTATTTAGTGGCTAAAGTGATACTGAAAGCAACACACAAATAAAAATGTCTCAGTATATCTGTTTTATTCATCTACTTCTGGCCAGTCCAAAAAAGTCCAAAAAATGTGTTTGTGATCCTATCTTACGTTGCAAAACTAAATATTTCTTTTATGTTTATTTTTATTGTTTTATTCCACGATTTAGAATATCTAATTACACTGAGAGAAATTTGTTATGCCAAACAAAAAAAAATATTAAAATTCTTGGTTTGTTCATCTACTCTTGGCCAATACTGTAGATAAGAGAAGATTTTTTCCAAGTTTTTTTTCTATACTGTTCTTGGCCTTTAGCCTGTTATATACACTGGATTAAAATAAAATACATTGCTGATACTGCGTTTTTTTTTTTAACTATTAAGCTAGTTTTTAATTAGAAAACGAGCTTTATTATTACTATTGTATTTTAAGAGTTACATACCTAGCCAATAATTCAAATCGAATATCTCTTTCCACGCTCATTGATCGGGCATGAATCTTGAAAATGTGGGTTCTGCCCTCTAGATCGGGCAGCCCAAACTCGACCTTTCTGTCCAAACGGCCGGGCCTCATCAGTGCAGGGTCCAAAGTATCCGGTCTGTTTGTAGCCATAAGAACCTTAATGTTTCCTCGGGGATCGAAACCGTCCAGCTGGTTAATTAATTCCAACATTGTACGTTGGACCTATTAAGAAGATTAAAATTATAAGGGGTTGAGCTTATTGAAGTATATAAAAAATGGGAAATACAGACTGCATTTAAAATTTCAAAGTCAAAATAATTTTTTTTGCGAAATTTTAAATTAGAATTTTACATAAAGTAATGTATAAAGATACAATTTAGGCAAAAAGAATCGAATCGCGATTTTTAAACCGATAACACACGACTATTGGGCTTACAGTTTAAAAATAGATTGGTAGCGGTAGTCCTATTAGGTGGCCTCCGAGATCTCCAGACCTATTGTTTGCGGGACTGGTTTTAAAAATGCGGTGTACAAACTGAGAATTGACACTCGGGAGGCCCTAATTCGACGCATTAGAAATGCGGAAGTGTTTGTCAAAGAAAGACATGAATCACTTAGAAAAGTAACAAGGGCTCTTCGCAGACGAGGTAGAATGTGTTTAGAAGTTAAGGGCGGCATTTTTGAACATTTGTTAAAACAGCGCTAAAATGAAAACAATGTTAATATGGAAAATTTTGTTTCTTTGTAATTACGCTGTATTTGAAAATAAGAATCGCAGAAGAACAAATGGGGTTTTTAAAATTATTTTCACATAATCAATACTGACCTAGAGTTTGATGCATTCCTCCCGACTGACCGTGTATATAGAAAATAATATGAAGGATATAAAGTATCGGACAAAATTAGAGAGACTCGACTACTTACGTCTTTTATGTAAGATAAAAATGATTAAATTCCTCTTTTTGTGCTGAAGGATGTTATGTTTTGAAGTAGTTTAAAAAGGCACTAAAATAAATTAAAAAAAAAACATTTCTCAAGATTTATTAGGAAAAATAAAAAAATGCAAAAAATTCTGTGCGACAAAATTAGAGAGACTTATCCTTAAAGTACATTTGTACCCTATACTAATGAAACTAACCTAATACTTTGTCCAGTACCCTTTATTCTGGATAACTTTTTCACATCTATTCGGCATCGATCCAATGAGATTCGAAATTACAGCCGGATCCATTGATTTCTAGGCATTCTCGATTTCTTCAAATAATTGAGCACGATTCCCGATGTTTTTAGTGCGAATCTTTTTCTCTATAATCTCCCAAAGATATTCAATTGGGTTCAAGTCCGGCGATTGCGGTGGCCATTTTAAAACTTGAATTTTGTTAGTCAAAAACCATTCCTTCACAAGTTTGGCCGTATGTTTGGTGTCGTTATCGTGTTGGAACGTGAAGCTTAGCGGCATTTCCCATTCGGCGTAAGGCAACATTACATCTTCCAGTATAGTCCGATACATAAATCTATCCATAGTGCCCTCAATTTTGTGGATAGGACCCATTCCATAACCCGAAAAACAACCCCAAACCATTAAATTGCCACCTCCGTGCTTCACAGTACCAGAAACATATTTTGGATCAAGCCTTTTGTTTGCTGGGCGATGTACGAACTGCGCTCCATCACTTCCAAAAATATTATATTTAGACTCGTCACTAAACAAAACCTTATTCCAGTCCTTAGCTGTCCAGTAACGGTGACGTGTTGCAAATAACATTCTAGCAGCTACATTTTTTTTGATAGATGGGGTTTTTTTGCTGGTCTCCTTCCAGGAAGCCCCGCCTCCACTAATCGCCGCTGCACAGTCCTGGATGAAACCCCAGGCGCCTCCAATTCAGCCAAAATCTGTGTTGAAGATAGACGCGGATTATTCTGACTTAGTCGTTTAATTCTCCTGTCCAGCAGTACTGAGGTTTTTCTCTTGCGGCCACCTCTTTTAAGGTTTGTCACTCTTCCACGGAGCTGATAATTTTTTATTGTTCTGGAAACCATTTGTTTACTGACGTTGAATTGCTCTTTTATTAATTTTTGTGAGCGACCTGAGTTATAGGCTTCTATAATTTTTTCTTTTAGGTATATGGAATAATGTTTACCACGAGGCATTGCTAATGATATTCTCAAACTAATAAACAGAAATTAAACTAATCGCGACTTCAGCGAAACTAAATACAAAATGAGTCTCTTTAATTCTGTCGCAGTAATTTTTTATCAATGTTAAAAACATTCTTTAAATAAATGTAAACATGAGCTACAAAAATGAATTGTTGATAATAGAATTCTTGTCAACTCCGGTATACACTGCTTAACAAATATTAATATTATTTCAAGTACAAAAAATTGGAGTTGGCAAATAGAGAAGTCTCTCTAATTTTGTCCGATACTGTAGATGTATAACGACAATATCGTTCAAGCATTAAAAAGGCAGAAAAGAATTGCTATCCAAAGTTTAAGAAGAAAAACAAAAAATTAAGCTAAAACCTATCAAACATCTACTACAAGAAAGAACACAATTATAACATAAATGACCTAAAAATCTAATTTATGTTCATACCTCATTATCACCGCCGGCCCCATCATCAAACCTGGCTCCACCAATGGCATCAATTTCATCGAAAAATATAAGGCAGGCTTTCTTAGATCTGGCCATTTCGAAAAGCTCTCTCACCATCCTGGCACCTAAAAATTGTATTGGTTTGGTATTTGCTTTAAAAGAAATAAATGCATCTTTAATAACAAAAAATTATTATCATTAAAAACCTACTTTTAAAATTTACTGTATGCAAAAAATTTAAAGGCTATGCAGTAAAATGAAACCAATTGTATCCTTAACTTATTTCCCCTACAAACAATATTTCAAAGCTTCTGATAAATTAATATGAGAAATTGGCACTGCTCTATAAAAGTAATTTGGTAAAAGATGATATATTATTGCAAAAGTCAAAAATTGAATTTGTTATGGTAATGAAATTTTAGTATATTCTGATGTATCAAGCAAAATGTAACCTAAATAGTTTTGTAGATCAATTAGATAATTCTTATACAGCTATTAAGTTTACTTTTGGAAGCGAAACCAATTATGTACTTCCATTTTTAGATACTTTTGTCATAGGCAATCACAAGAGATGAGAAATTGACATTCAGAAGGCGTTTGATACTTCTACTAAAAAGGCTTGAAAACATGGGAGTGAGGGGAATTCCAAATGAAATGATAAAATCATATCTGGCAAAAAGAAAACAAAGAGTAATTGTTGGAGGAGAAAGAAGCAGTGACTTGGTAGTGGAATACGGTGTGCCACAGAGTACGGTGTTATCTTCCTTGCTCTTTATCATATACATAAACGGAATAATGTCAGTTCAGTGAGAAAGGTTTCTTTACTGCTTTGCCGATGACACGGGCATAATAATGGGTGGTGAATCATGGGAAATTCCAAAGTTGAACGTAGAGATAGTTATGCAACAAATTAAAATATGGCTTGACTATGGCTTGCTCTCTTTAAATATAGAGAACACAAAATTCTTAAAGAAATTTACCACATTTTCAATACCTAAAAATTCATGAATCTAATTGTAATTTACCGGTAAATAATCTTTGTTCTTGTGATAAAAATATTAAAAGAAAACCAAACGTTAATCTTTTTTTTTATTATATCTTGGATATTTTTAGATGAAAACTTAAACTAGAAGGAGCAGGTAGGGTATGTAACTGCTAGGATCAGAAAACTCATCTACAAGTTTTATGACTTGGAAAATATCCTAGACTTAAAAACCTTAAAGACGGTCTATTTTTCACTAGAAGAGTCAATTATGGGTTAGTTGCTTGGGGTGCTGCAGGAATTACAATTTTAAAAAAGCTTGAGATAATGGTAATTATAACCAAAAATGGTTTATAAAAATAATTATAGTTATTTAAAAAAAAGAGATACCCATCAAACTTAAGTTTTGCTGTCTTTAAGTTTTTAAAGACAGCAAATTATTAACAATAAATCAACTCATCTTAAAACAATAATTAGAATAATGCTAAAAAGAAGTTATTACAAAGTTAATATAACACATAACCATGATACAAGATTTGCTGTACAAGAAAATGTTTGCCTGCAGAACCCCAAACATGCTGCTTGTCAAGCTCATGTCTATTGCATTGGACCAAAAGTCTATAATAATCTGCCTATAAAATTAATTAAATCTGAACCTTATGGAAGGATTAAGAAAGAAATAAGTAATTGGATCATAGAGAGTGATTTTTGGATTGGTTATTTGATATAGAGTTCAATTTTTTGTTTTCCTTTTTTTGTGCAGCTATGTTTGCTTTTTGTTAAACTTTGTGTTCATAATGTTGCAGCATTGATGCTGCTATTTTTGAGTCCCACAATTATTGTTTTTGTTAAAATTACTCTTAAACTAATTTTACATTTAGATAATGTTAAGCGCACACACAGTATTATTTTACCATTGTGCATTGAAATAATGTAATAATTTTTTTTTTTAAATTTATTATTAGAAAATAATCGGGTAATTATAGGGACAAAATGTACAACTGTACAATTGTACCTATACAACTAAAATTAAGACTGAACATTGTTATATTGTTGGTATTGTGGCTTAAGCCTGTTAGGTTTGCATAGTTTGTATTTACTTGGACTGGGTTGTCTGATAATGCTTATAAATAAATAAAATATATAGGAAAGACATAAATATATTTAGATCCATAGTCAATGACGCTAATCACTGTTTCCGGTATAAAATGGTTAGTTTGCATTTCTTAGTTTATACAGTATGTCCACCCTAAAGTGTCGTCACCCCTATAAAATATTTGGTTTTTAACTGATTTTCAAAAAAAAATTGTTTTTGGGCTTGACAAACCCTTTTTGGGCATATGCCAAATTAGTTCCAGGGTCGACTTATGGGTAATTATGGGGCTTCAAAGGGAGTCAAATTGCAGAAAAAAACATATTAGGGCATTTTTTAGAAAAAAAAGTGACAACGGAATCTTCATCAGCATCACATCAAAAACCGCCCTCTACATATTTTTACTTCTCTAATGTCCGAATAAAATGGTATTCATTTTAATAAAAATCGTTAATTAGACCCATTTGTCGTGCCGTCCAGTATTGAGTATCGTTGATTTTTTTGTTTAAAACACCTTTTGTTTGACAAATAAACTTTTTAATACAATTTTAACACAAATTTTGTTACAATAACGCCTGGTTATACTTATATGGTTGGAAGGAGACGGCAATCGTAGTTTCCAAAAGGCTGCGAATTAATTCAATCGGCGACATCCTGGAACTAAAAATCAACCAGAAAACGGTTGCTAAAATTAATCGACATTTTGATTAGCATGTAAGCATTACGACGACAAACCCACCCCCTCGTAAACGTCGTCGACCAAGAAGGGATAAAGAAATTGTTAACTTCCTTAGATATAACGCAAGATCACGCCTAAGAGATGCTGCCCAAAATTTAAATGCATCAAAAAGTTGGCTGTTAAGGGATGGACCTTGAAGATGACGGCGCCTTTTAAAAAAATATCTTCTAGACGGATGAAGCCATATTTACTACCGACACCGTTTTTTTTATGAAAACCTAAGCGCGGCTGGTTTTTTAAACTTTTTAAAAACTGATTTGTGGAATGCCATTTACAACTTCCATTGGAATACTTCGAACCTTGCAAATTCAAACGGATGGGGCTTAAATTATTAGAAATTCGGTCAATCAAAAGTTCCCCAATACCTGGATCGGAAGAAGCAGTCCTTTGGTTCATTGGCCGCCGCGGTCCCCGGACCTTGCACCTTTTTTATAAACCTTTTTTATTTATGGGGTACCTTGAAAAATAAAGTATACGTCAATAGACCTCAAACACGAGAAGAACTTCGCGATGCCATTACTACAGCTTGCAGGAGCATAACACAAGAATAGTTGCGACACATTGTAGGCAGTAATCGTCGAAGATTTGAAAAGTGCATTCGAGAATTCGGTGGACATATCGATATGAACGTTATTTAGGTTTTAGATTAAATAACGCTTAAGACCATTAATTTGTTGTTACTGAGCTATCCTGTACGTTTAAATTTACAATAAAGATGTTAATAAATTTCTGAATAGATTTCTAGAATTTTTGGTAATGCGGATTAAGATTCCGTTGTAATGTTTTTTTCTAAAAAATGCCCTAATATGTTTTGGTAAAATTGAGCCCCTTTGAAGCCCCATAAAAATAAATAAGGTACGTAAACCATAAGTACCACCCTGGAACTAATTTGGCATATGCCCAAAAAGTGTTTGTCGAGCCCTATGAAACATTTTCTTATTAGAAGTCGGTTAAAAACAAACTTTTTATTGAGGTGGGGACACTTTAGGGTGGACACACTAGATTAGTCACTTTAAATATTAAGATTTATTAAAAGAAAAAGACAAAATCAAAACTACAGCTGGAGTCAATGGTTATGATTACAAAATTATTGACAAATTTAGTACACAACATAAATGTAAGGCCAATCTCAGACCTTCACCACATTTCAGAGAAATATTGACCCCAAAATTTTCATTTCAATACCATTTAATCTCATTTTAATACAAGACTTTAATGGGTTTAAGTTTAAAGATTTAGATCGATGAATGGACTATCAAAGCTCAACTAAATTAAAAAATCTTTTAGAAAATACAAAATATAAAGCATTTTTAGCAACTGTTAAATCAGGGATGATATGAACTAAATGATAACGATTGTACCAAAAGATATCTAAAGCAAACGGGAACGAATTGGTTTTCTACTAGGTTTAAAACATATGACAAACTTTTATATAGTTTGTCTATAAACTTAAGTTCATTCTAACAGGGTGTTACAGAATAAGATGCTAATGCTTAAGGGTGTTAATCCTTGGGTGATTTTAAGAAGAAAATATTAAATAAAAGTATGCCTTAAACCCAATTAACGTTTGAGCTACATAGTGTTAGAATCTTAAAAAAAAAATGTTTCTTCATCATAACTTTAATAACTCCTTAGATATGTTTATGAAATTTAGCAGACACTTTCTGAGTAACAGCCATTTTTTAATATAGGAATTTTTTTTAAAGTTTAACCAGTGGCGTCCATACAGGAACATTGACTAAATATTTTCGAAAAATATATACACCACTGTTTTATTATATACACCACTGTCTTTCCATAAAATCAAAATTGCGTAGTATCGCGGAAAAAAAATAAAAACATCTGTATGGATGGTTAATATATTAGTAAAAAAAATTAACTTTATTTATTTTATAAACATACAATGTACATACATTATTTTAACATTAAATTAAACGAACAATACATAAACAAAAATAAAAATAGTTTATAATAGCTATTGAAATGGGCCACCACAATACTTTAACACACTGCAGCTCAAAAGTTAAGAAGTTTACGACATACATTTATTTGCATTTTTCTTCTTAAAATCACATAACGATTAACATTCTTAAGGTCTGAACAACAACCTGTATATTGTTTCTTTTTGCATGCGCATCATATTAATAAACTTTACAAAGTTCGAAAGAAAATGGTGTCAAAACAATGGCTATGCCACCAAACATTAGGAATTAAACACAAAGTCAATAATTTGTTTTGTTTACGTATTTTATAAAATATTGGACAAAATGTTCATAATCCTTTATTTAAAAGGCACAAAAATATGTATTCCTTCGACTATTATATTAAAATTGATACCAAAATTGAAAATTTATTTTAATTAGTAATGTATATAAATATAAGAGACAAGATATTAATCGATTAGATGGGATTGAAAATAAATAACTTTTGTTAAAATGTTGAATAAAAGTAGTTTGTCTATACAAGATATTACAAAAGTAAGAGCGCAAACCATTTCCTAAGCAAGAGACGACCATTTAAAGGTGGCGCTGGTAAAGTGATTTTTGGCTCATAATTCTTGAACGTCAAATGTCAAAAAATCATGAAATTTAGCAAAAGAATTGCATTAGGCATAATCCTCGTAAATAAAAATTTTGAAATTGTCAGTGGCGTAGACTTTAGAGAGGCACACATGCCTATTTTTGCTACTACTTTTTCCTTATTTAAAAATTTGACACGGAAAGATTTGAAAATTGTCCTAATTCGTAGAAAGCAACAATTTTCTCTAAAAAAAGGTACTCCTTCGAAAAGTCGCATGAACTTACCGTTTTCGAGCAAAGAGCATTTGAAGAAAATTTGTCTTGCATATGAAATTCTAATAGTTGATCAGAAAAAATAGTAAACCAAGCAATTGAGCCCTTACGAACGTTTACCAAGATCTTATTATCGGTTGAATCTTATTTCCATCTTAAAGGGCAAGTAAACAAGCAGAACTGTCGGTATTGGAGTGCACCCAATCCCAAATGTATGCATCAGAAACCCCTTCATTCACTAAGTGTCCGTATGGTCTACGATGTCATCGCGAGGAAATATTGGTTCATACTTTTTTGAAGGTAAAAATAGACGTACTCAGTGAATTCAGAAAATACTAGAGGAGTTTTTGTAGCCTGACCTGCCGAATTTTCCTGGCTATAATCAAAGAACATGGTTCCAGCAGGATGAATCAACGTCACACACCTCCAATGCGTTTTGCCATAAGTTCGTGAAATTTTCTCAAGCAAATTATTCTCGAAAAGAAAGTACATAAATTGGCCTCCACGCAGTCCTGCTTTGAATCCTATGGACTTTTTCCTGCGAGATTTCCTCAAATCTAAAGGCTACATTAATGAACACACTTCCCCGACGCAGTTGAAACAAAATATTTGCCACAAAATGGGAGCCATCAAGTAATCTACCTGCCAATTGAACATCATACATTAAGTGTCGTGAACTCGAAGGAAAACATTTTTAAAAAAAATTAATTCCCAAAGAGTATATTTTAATGATTAAAACATTTTTTCGATAAACGGATCTTTAATTTTTTATCGATTTTTGATTTATAAAACTTTTGAGACACCTGGTATTTGAAATGGAAATATAGAAAAGTTGCGAATTTCTTGAGTAATCGTTCCGATCAGACTAAGGGTACAACAATAATTGTTGTAAATTTAATATTATTTGCCTTCTGTTAATTATTAACATAAGGCAAATACACGGTTCCGTACAAGAATTTGTTTGTCTCTTTGTAGTATTCAACTATAATAGACATATGGGTTGTCAAGAAGTTACGTTGTCAAAAAGTCGACACTCAAATCTATTAATGAAATACAGAGAAAATCAAAAAAGTGGCGGCATAGGATATTTTGCTATCTATTAGATGTAGCGATTGTCAATGGATATCTCATCAATAAAATTAGAGCACAAGGTTCAGCAGTGTTGTCTCATAACTATTTTAGAAGTAGTTTTTCAGTGGCTTTGGAGCTTATCAATTACCTTAAAATAACTTTATTATAAGAAAGGTCGACCAACCTCCCTGCCATGTTTCAAGATTACCATTTCTCTTGATATCAGATTCAACTCGTGCCGTCACCCTCCACTACACGGCAACTCGAGGAGATGCACTCTATGTACTGAGAAAGTAGAAACCCATTGGACCAGATGGATGTTTGTAAGGTAGAAAATACTCAAAATACTGCTTCTAAATATTAAATAATGAATGAGAGAATGTGTTTTTTTTCAGATTTAACTTTGGTCTTTGCATCAAAGGACAACAATTTTTTTTTTTAAAGAACTTCATGTAATGTAAAGATAAAATATGAAATAAAATATTTTCTTTAAAACGTCGTTAGAACTTCCACAAAACTGAATCTAAATTTTATCAAAAAGCATAATTTATTAATAATTTTTTTATAATCATTTAATCATAAAAATATGTCTAACCTATCTAAAAGAAATAAACATAAATCCGTTATAAAAGGTTAATAATGATAAAGTTAAAAAAGCTGAAATAATTTAACTTGAAAAGATGGACCACAATCTTTCAGATCTACAATCGAATAGAACTCAGCTTGCGAAAAGCAAAACGTTACCATTTTTTTTCCCTTAAAGCTTATCAAAAGTAGCAGATTGGTATTACCAGATTTCAATGTATGAATACTTATCATTCAAAAATTCAAACCATCCAAAGAAATTATATACATGTGTTAACGATGTGTGATGTGTTAATGAGAAACAACGTTAATATCTCGAGTCGATAAAAATTAATACTCATTAGATGTCATAAATTTTTGAACCTAGTTATGGAATACACTTTTAACTTACCCTCTCCGACATATTTCTGCACTAGTTCAGAACCAATAACCCTAATAAAACAAGCATCAGTTCTATTAGCGACAGCTCTGGCACAAAGTGTTTTTCCAGTTCCAGGGGGGCCAAACAGTAAAACACCCTTTGGAGGTTCAATGCCCAACTTAACAAATTTTTCTGGCTAAAATGAAATTAACAAATTAAAACCTAAAGCAAATTTGATTAAATTACGAGTATCATAATTTAACCAGGGTAACCCCCAGGCCATCTCAGCATAATCTTAAATAACAACCCAGCTTGAGATACCTTATCTGAAAGCTCTTAAAAATGCTTTTCAATGGTACCCTACAAGCTACCTTCAATTACGGGTTTTTTAGTTTATGACAAACAGCATTATTTCATTAAATTAAATGCATTTAAATTGTAAAAGTTTACCCGAGTAAAACGCGGTCTGTGTGCACTGACGTGATTACAGTTAAAAAATTTATATGTATCACTTAATGAATGATATAAGAAAGAAACTTACATGTAAAAGTGGCGTTTCTACTACTTCTCTGAGTTTTTCAATTTGTTCCTTACAACCTCCTACATCACTGTAAGTCACATCTGGTTTTTCTTCAACCTAATAGAATAAATCACCATAAGAAATAAGAGATTTAGAGTCTTGTGGCCGGAAAAACAAATATTTACCTGCATCATAGTCACCGTAGGATCAATTTTTGGCGGTAAAGGGATGTGAATCTGATATTTGTTACGATCAACTCTAAAAAAAAGATATGTATAAGGAAATTGATTAAAGTAATCTCAAAACAAACAAAAATTTCGCACTTATAATAATAATAATAAACTTTATTTTCCAACAGGTTACAAATACCCAGTCACAGGAAAATCAATTAAATATATAAATGTACAAGTACAAAGGCATGAACTGTATTAGATCCGTGCAACTAAACTATAAAAGAATTGCTGTATAAAAAAAATAGTGAGTTTGAGAAAATAATAAAAAATCAACACTAATTTAGGATAAGAATCAAGAATTAACCATAATCAAAAGAGCAAAAAAAAAGTAGAAAAACATGAAAAAAATTAGTAAATAAATGTATTCAAACTAAGAACTAAATAACCTAGCCTCCCCCACCGAACATCCCCAGGTGACTCAAAATAAGTTCCAGATTGTCATGGTGAATATCGCAAGAATCAGCAATAGTGTTAAAGTTCAGAGATTGGAGGGACATAAAGTCGGTCTCAGATTATAAATCAAAGGAGAACAACACAAAGTCTTGGTCTCAAAAAATTCTTTTATTTGTTAGAGTTCTAAGAGCATCATCAGACCTAAAAAATAATGTAAACAAAACTAAATAGAGGAGAGGAGGGGAGGACCTAACCTCAAAGTTTGTTTTTATTTTTAGTCCAATTAAAATTCGATTTTTTTGAGTAATTAGCCAGAATATTAACTAGTTTTGCGTGTATGGAGTACATAGTTTGTCTCCTTAGTGCTAGTTGTATGAGTTTGTGGACATTTTTCTGGTAAATATGACCTAAACTATAAAAAACGTGCCGAAGGTTTTATGGTTTATTCTTGCGGCCGATTTATCTAAAAATGTCTGGGAGGTGCTCTAATTGTGATCAGATTTGCACTTTCAAAGATCCACCAAAAACCCCTGGGGAGGTCTTTGGATTTCCCTGCGACTGGTGCAAAGTAGTAAAATGCAAGAAATGTGCCAATATTGGATCTAGCGAAGTTCGCGCTATTGCAGCTGTTAGTCGATTTATCCCATACATTTGCAGAGACTGTGCTCCCAAACTCAAAAGCCTGTTCGAGGTAGAGGCAAGAGTGGCATCGTTGGAGCAACAAGTGCAGGACTTAAAAGGCTTTATGGAGGGTATGAAGGCCATATGTGATGATATCAAAAGCATAAAATCTGCATTCAAGAGCTCTTTTGAGGATTTAAAATCCGAAATTACTGCAATGAAAACATCGATAACTAGCCAACAGTCAAATCCATCTTTAGATAACTCTAACATGGATACCTTTTTAACTGAAGTCAATGATAGAACTGTTCGGGCTAACAATATTATTATCTATAACTTGCCAGAATCAAGCTCCGATAGAATTCAAGATAGGATACAGGAGGACCAGCAGAAAATAACTGAACTGCTGGGGGTAATTAATAAAGAACCAGCAGTCGAGAAAGTTCTCAAGGTGATTAGATTGGGTGAGAAAAGAGGAAACAAGTCGAGACCACTTAAAGTGGTATTCTCTGACTGTAAGATTGCAAGGGATATCCCTAATAATGGGAAATAAGAAGTCAAATTTACATGCATACAAATTAAAGAATGACTTAACAGTGATGCAAAGAGAATGCATCAGGAAGGTGGTTGCAGAGCTAAACAGAAGAAAAGAAGAAGGAGAAGAGAATTTAATAATTAAATATAGAAATAATGTGCCATACATAGTAAATTCTACCTCAAACAATGTTAGAAATAATAGAAAAAACGTAAATTAGCCCCATTGCAAGTATTTTGCTATAATGTTGGTGGCCTAAGAACTAAAATTAATGAATTAATTAAAGTTGTTTTATGCTCGCACTATGATATTTTGATATTTGTTGAGAGTTGGCTCTCTGATGACTACTCCGATGCTGAACTGTCTGTAGAGTCATTTAGTCTGTTCAGATGTGATCGTTCACCTTCTTCTAGCAGCAAAAGTCGCGGAGGAGGAATTTTGATATATATCAGGGATGTTATTGATTCAAGGAAGCTTACGTTGGTGTATGATTCAGTCGAACAATTATATATATTATGTAGAATTGGTAGTATTAGCTTTATAATTGGGGGAGTTTATATTCCCCCAAATTCTGCAATTAACTTATATGAAAGTCACTGCCATACTGTTGACATTCTCAGGCAAGAATATTCAAGCTGTGATTTTTATATTTTTGGTGATTTTAATGTACCTGATTCAAGTTGGGGGAATGACAACAATGGTGTGGTGGTGACTTGTCCTTTAAACTCGGCGGGTCTAGTTTTAGACCAGCATTATGCTTGTTTGAGTTTTTATCAGAATATTACAATTCCAAATGATAGGCTTGTTTATTTAGATCTAATTTTTTCAAGCAAGCAAACTCTTGCTGCAATGGAAGCAGTTGATTGTCTTTTTGAGGGGTCATTAAATCACAAAGGGTATAATTTTGAAATTGATTTTAGTTGTGAAACTCAGTCGAATTTAAACTATGTAGTGTTTTATTATGATTTTAAAATGGGTGATTATATTGGTATTAATAATTACTTATGTGGAATTAATTGGGACTTGGTTTTAAGCTCAGCAGACATTAATATAGCAGTCTCACATTTTTATCATATACTGGATATGGCTATAGCACTTTTTGTTTCCCTAAAGAGATACAAAACTTCAAAGTTTCCTAGTTGGTTTTCAGCTGAATTAAGATATTTAGTTAGGCAAAAGAAAATTGCACACAAATGCTACAGGGTCAGTCATAATGTGGCAGATTATATTACTTTTTCAAACATTAGGGCTAGATGTAAAACTTTGACTGATATTTGTTATGATAATTATATTTCAAACTTAGACCAACTACTCTACACTAACCCTAAAAGTTTTTGGTATTACATAAACAATAAAAGATCAATTAATAAACTTCCTAATTTAATGTATTATAATGATAATGAGTTTGTTGGCTGTGAACAGACAGCTGAGGGTTTTGCCCAGTTTTTTTCAACAGTCTATAATCCTATTAATAATATAAACAATAATGGTGCTTTTATCAATCAGCAAGCAAAGTTAAATATGACCATTCCTAATCCCACCCTTTCCGTTGGGTTGATTTTTGATAAAATTACCAAGTTGCCACCCAAAGTTAGTTCAGGACCCGATGGAATTCCGAATTATTTTCTAATAAAGTGTGTATGTACTATTTCATACCCTCTTTTTATAATTTTTAAAAGATCTTTAGATTCTGCAATTTTTCCAACCTTGTGGAAACATAGTTTTGTAATGCCAATTTTTAAATCTGGCGACAATAGCAAAATCGAGAATTACAGAAGTGTTTGTATACAATCAGCCATTCCGAAGCTCCTGGACAGTCTTATCTATGATCAATTATATTTTTATTGTAAAGAGTTGTTACTTAGCGAACAACATGGATTTATTTCTGGAAAGTCTACTGTGACTAATTTGTTAGTGTTTCAGCAGAATCTGTTGAATGCCTTGGAGAGGGGATGTCAGATGGATGTAATCTACACCGACTTCTCCAAGGCGTTCGACAGAGTTGACCATAGTACTTTGGCAAAAAAATTGGATATTTTTGGATTTTCTAATCTTATGGTGAATTGGTTTGTAAATTCCCTGTCAGGGAGGACCCAGCAGGCACGAATAGGTAATGCAAGATCAAGCTATATTAATGTCACTTCAGGTGTTCCACAAGGTGGGCACTGTTCACCTTTGCTCTTTAATATTTTTGTGAATGATATTGGTGCCTGTTTTGAGAACAGTGACTTCCTTTTATTTGCTGATGATTTGAAGTTTTTTAGAAAGATTTTATCAATACTTGATCAGATTTTGTTGCAAAGTGATTTGGATAGATTGAATGAGTGGTGTGTTAACAACAATTTGTTTTTGAATGTAAGCAATTGCAATTATATAAGTTTTCTCAAGCGAACTAAAAAGGTTGTCACTTCATATAACATTCAAGGAAGTACACTTCAATATTGCAGCATAGTTAAAGATCTTGGTATCTCGTTTGATGTTCTTTTAAACTTTAATGCACACATAAACAATATTGTTCTCAAATCCTCTAAGAATCTGGGTTTTGTACTAAGGAACTGTAAAGAATTTTCTATAGAGACCTGTAAGAGGTTATACATGTCATTGGTTGTTTCATTGCTGGAATATGGCTCAGTGATATGGTCGCCCTTTTACATGAATAATTGCTTGTCCTTGGAAAGAGTTCAGAACAAATTTATTAGGTTTTGTCTCTATAAACTTCGAATAAGAATTCCGGATGATCATGTTTACGATATTGTTTTAGAAATGCTTGATATGAAGACATTGAGACAAAGACAGATATATGCAGATTTAATTTTTTTGTTTAAATTATTGAATGGTCAGATAATTTGTCCAGAACTTCTGATGACAATACAATTTAATATTCCATCTAGGAATTTAAGGCAGTATCATGTCTTTTCATTACCATTTCATAGCGCCAATTATGCATTACATGCTCCTATTGAAAGAACTCTAAGAATTGTCAATACTAGGTAGGTTGAAATTTTGGGCATTTCCTTATCTAGATTTAAGAGTCAAATAAGAGAAATTGTTTAATTTTTTTTTTTTTAGTGCAATACTGAATATTATACTTTAGTAGGGTATGTTTTTAGTATTTTTAGAATTCTGTTATATTGATTTAAGTTATAAAACTATTTTCGGTATTTTACATTTATAAGTAGGCTTTATTACTGCTTAATAGTTAGTATTTTACTGTTAAGTATGGTTAGGTTCAATTGATTTTGTATTTAATTTACTGTTGTAATGGGGTTGATCCCGTAAAATAAATAAAATAAAAAATAAAATAAAAATAAAAAATTAATAAAATTACAAAAAGACCTTACAGTAAAACGAAAAAGTATACCTCAAGAGGTTAAAAACACGCCCGACTGTGTCAAATATTCACACACACTGAACGGTAAAATATAAGTTTAAAAAACTGACGTCACAAATATATAAAAGAGAATAAAATAATAAAAAAGTAAAAAGGAACTATCGAGATTTGAACTAACAACCTTACGGCAAGACTGTTACCGTTTGCTGCGTTGACCGCTAGGCCACACCGTTCATGCGATAGCTTAAAAAGAAAGGAGGGGACTACAAGATGTTATTAAAAATGAGTCACGGCTGAAAATTGAACACGTCGTTAATGCAAGTCAAAACTGGACTCTTCTTCGCTCTTGTGATCTCTTGCTTCTCTAGAAGATCCAGCTTTTTGTCCTTCTGGCAGTCAACCACTGCCACATTATTGGGGTAGGAAAAATTATGACCTGTTGACAATAAATGATTGGCAAACGCTAATTTGGTCTCGACAGTATCGGTGTCTTTAAACTTGTTCATCAGACCAAGATGTTCTTGTATCCTTGTTGAAATTTTCCTCCCGGACTGTCCCACATAAATCGTAGGGCAATCGGCACAATGCAAACTATAAACTCCTGATTTCGAAAGCGGATCTGGCTTATCCAATGGTTTAACCAGATTTCTTTTTACGGAATTAAAAGTTTTAAAAGCGATTGAGATGTTAAAAGATTTAAAGAATTTCGCCACCCCCTGGGAAATACCTCCAAAGTAAGTTAAACATCTAAAATTTTTATTATTACGTTCCCTTTCCTCCTGATGCACAATGTGGTACGAAAGTTTGTACTTATTAAAAAACTTAAAATATAGTTTTTTGAAACTTGATAGAGGGAAGTTGGATAATATTATCCGTAGCGGATGGTTTTCTGTACACTTCAAAAGTTATTCTATTGTTGTACCTAGTCAGAAATAAATCCAAAAATGGTAAAGTCTTATTAACTTCTTTTTCCATAGGAAAAATTATGTTTCTGTGAAGAGAATTTACGAAATTCAAAAATCCCGCTAAATCATTGTCATTTCCTCTCCAGACTAGAAAAATGTCATCGACATACCTTTTGTATGTAATTATAAATTTAAAAAAAACTTACTAACCATAATTTGATTTTCTAAATGGCTCATAAATACTTCGCTTAAGAGAGGTGAAAGGCATGAGCCCATAGCCTGCTCACAAAAATTTTCCATTAAATTTAAAAAAGTTTTGTTCCAAAACCAGCGATAGGAGACATACAAGGTTGTCTATTCTATAACTAACTTAGGGAGGTTGGTGGAGTTAAGCAATTCTTCAACTAACGTTTCACATTCTGAGGCAGGTATGCTGGGAAAAAGATTTTTTACGTCCAGGGAAATTAAAATAGCATTATCGGGTATATTAATATTTTTTACAAAATTTGCAAATTCTATTGAATTTTTGATCAAATATTCATTTTGAAATCCTGTTATTGTCCTGAGAGTAGTGTTAAGCCAAGAAGACAGTCTATAGCAGGGCGAACTGACGAAAGAAACCACTGGCCTCATAGGAATACCTTCTTTATGTATTTTTGGTAAGCCGTACAGTGAGGGAGTTCTAGGGTTCATAGGGTATAAGCTGGCTTTATTGGACTTGAAGTACTCTAAAGTTATGAGGCAAAGGTCCAGACAGCGGTTAACTTTGTTAAAAAAGCTAGGAGTGTAATCTTTATTTATCATCGCCAGATAGACATTGACTTTGTGTCCCTCCAATCTCTGAATTTTTATTATTAAGAAGTCTCTTTGAGAAAAATGGACTACTTTTTTGAATAATGTTAAAGTTTTGACACAAATAGTGAATAGTACTCTAGTACAGAATGTTGGACCTGGCTGTGTCCAAGTTAAAAGCTGGACCCTGTCTAGATCCTGGGCGTAGTATCTGAAAGCAAATCCTTTGCAAAAGGGATGGGCAGTTAATTTTATGGTTAAGTAAATGAAACAAGGATATCACTAAATGCGTTTCTCTTCTCTTCGCAAGTCACCAATCAGTATATCTAGAGAGCAGCAGGTTATGGTCAAAAAACCTTGGAGTATAGACTCCATCATACTTAAATGCCAAACATTTAAGGAATCGCCGTTGGACTGATTCCAATAGATGAATGTGCTGGTTTTAAATAGGAGACCAAGTAAGGATGCTGTAGTCCAGCCTGGATCTAACAAATGCATACAGGAGAGTTTTAGCAGTATATGTATATTATACTTATATTACATATATATTTATAAAAACTAAGGCTCTAGTTTTACTTGGTATTTCTTAGTTTCAAATGGAGATCTGATGTTTAGATTTATTGATTATTCAGTAAATTAAATGCATTTCAGCTTTTGGTTAAGTAAAATTATTGGTGTTCAATCACACTTACCCAACCCTCATGCCTTCTTCAATATCAGTTGGTGCCACAGAATCGGCCAAATCCACAACAAACTTGGCAAACTGTTTTACGTTAATGATGTATTTAGGATCATCAGTATCAGCATTAATAATTTTTGTGCATCTGGCTACTTGCAGGGGCTGTTCATTTTGTAGATTCTAGAATATATTAATATAGTACAATTGTTTAGGCATAAAATTGACAATAAAATGGTAAAACGCATGCCATTAAATAAATATTAGGCAATCAAACATCTTTAAAGTGGCTAATTCAGTGGTGCATAATTCCATTTGTTGCATTCATTCTTTTTTGTATTCTTTTAAACTAAAATCTTAGTTTATTTAGTTTATTACTAAGATATTAATTTATTGTTTATACATTATTTTACAAAGAACAATAATTATATTATTATGGTATATAGGTTACAGTATAAACACACTTTTGCTCCTCATTTTGGAGAGAAATCATATATACAAATTTCTAGGTTTTTAACCAAAAAAACTATATCTTATACTATAACAGTTAAGATATTGCACATTACTTATGAATTAATATAAAGTCATATTTAGAATTTAAAGGCTAAATATTATCAAACAAGTTTAAAACAAATCTAAGAAGGTCCATATAACCTAAAATTTTGAAAGATATATGAATATTCAACCTATGAACATAAAAAAATATATTTTATTTAAGCATTTTGATTATTTACTTACTTGTTTATCTGCAGCTAAGTCCCATAAGGCAGGAGGAGCGAGTCCAGTATCAGATTCTTTAATACCAGTAAGCTCATTGACCCTCTTAATAATGGCTTGGATATCTTCTTCAACATTTTTAATACTCTTTGTATATTGCCCTTGTCCCTAAAAAGGTTTTTACTTAATAATGTTTTTGATATAGAAATTATTTAATAAATCCCTTATATTCATGATCAAAAATTAGAGTAACTTAAAAACAAACTGGTTTCAGCATTGTATGAGAAACTGTGCAGATGTGAGATTTTTATTTAAAATATGCCACGTGGTGTACATTATTCGCTGGACCTAAAACAAAAAAGTATTGATGCCTATTTATCTGGGAAAAATGCAAGTATGGATATCAACTACGTTTTGAGTTCGAAAAGACGTTGCACCAAAAACTATTAAAAATTTACGACCTTTAAGCGTGGTGGTCAACCACGAAAAACTTGGACAGACGCATTAAACGACTTAATATAAACGATCCAGAAATGTCTTCGACTCAAAGTTTAGCCGGAGTTGGTGGCGTAAACGTGTCTTGCAGGATTATTCAACGTCGATTAATAGATCTCAGATTGCCACCGAGAAAACTAGCCAAAAAACCCTTCTTATCTAAGAAAAATAGGGACGCAAGAATGTTATGTGCTAGGTTTCATCAAAACTGGACCACCCACAATTGGAAAAAGGTACATATCTATCAGACCATACCTAAACTTCATAGAAAATCTATGAGAAATAGTGGAAAAACGTGTTCATCTATCGCAAATATATAATGCTGATCAAGTTTGCAAAAATGCTTAAATTTCAGCATATGGTGTGATGATGTTATTAATATTCATTGAGTGTGATGATGAAACTTCATTGAAGAGCAACTTCTTGGACAGTGAACTGGGTCTGCATAACTTTACTATTTATAGACGGGACAGATGTTTTGAACAGAGTGATAAAACCTGAAATGGTGGAGTACTTTGATTGATGTTCACTCAAAGTCTGAATTGTTGCCTATAGCTCATGAAGAATCTGAAGCCATCTGGGTTTCCGTTTTTTTTTTTTTTTTTGTTAAAGTGAGACCAATTCTTTGTTGCTTTTACACTCCTCCCAATTCTAAACCCGAAGACTACCAACGTTTTTGTGAGACAACTGAGAGGGTGGCTGAAGGTGACAGCTCAATTTTGATTGCTGGTGATTTTAATCTACCAAAATTGTGTAATGACTCTCTTGGAATGTTTAGTAGTGGTGTTGTGGGGCCTGCAGAATCTTTATTAGAAACAATGCCATACCTTAACATGTATCTGATCAATAACATTCAAAATGCAAATGGGGTATATCTAGATCTGATTTTTAGTAACATTTATTCATTCCACAATAAAAAATATACTAAAATAGCCCTTTTAAACTCGAGAAAATTTTTAATAAAATCTTAAATTAATAAACCCTGATACACAAGGTACAAAAACTAAATCTTTCTTTAATAAAGATAAAAAATCCCCTCTCAGTATTAATTCACTATTATAAAAAAACTTTTTTCTCAAAAAATAATAAAATAAGATTTTTTTCTTTAATTCCTTTATTTAATAAAAAAATAAATAATTCTGTTTCTTATCAAGCTATATCAATTTCAATACTCTTTTTAATGTAACTAAAATGCTTACTTAGCTTTAGCTTGTTCTTCTATATTATCATTAATAATTAAACAGTAAACGCGAACATGACTTTTATAATAAACCGATTATTTTAGAATGTATTCCACTGTTATTGGAAATGGCAGGACCCTTCAAGAGGATATGATTTTGCTCGGGTATAGAGTTCCAAAAGGGGTGAGTAACATTAATTAATCAAAAAGATTACTATAAATAAAATTTAGATTGTAAATTATATCACAATTCATAATTTACCTAATAGTCATAATAGGGGAACCCCGGACCAGTGTCTAGCAAATAGGCGTAAAAGTCTCTTTTCGCTAGCCTCGGTTTCCTCGACACTATCGACCTTATTGTTGTTCCTTATTTATTATCAACTTCTGCTCTTTCACTTTACTCGCGTTAGATAGAGGTAAATAGTTGGATTGGATCAACTTCAAAACTGACTAAAATGTTACGAAAAATAACTACTAACCTTAAATTGCGGACGAAATATTATAAAAATTTACATTTTTCTATTCGGGGGAGAGCTGCTTGGACTGTCGTAGTTTGTTTTAGCAGGAGAGGAGTAGCTGGACTCCAATGGGAATACGTTGTTAAACAAGAGGGTAAACAGATGGCTTCAGAATGAACAATATAGCTGGTGCAACATTCTGTAGTGAAACTCCATATACCAGCAGGTACTGTAACTATACCAGACAACTATTGTGCTTAAAAAGACACAAAATTCGACTTGTTTTACCAGAAACTGGCATTTAAGAAGTCATCTCCACACCAACAATATTGCGGACCATAGATATTGCGGACAACCCCCCAACATTCTCTTCCCAATGACAATGGTATTGTCATTGGGAAGGAGTGTTATCAGGAGTGTTCAGCACTCATACACTCTAGGTTCAAATATCTGGGTAACACCTACAGTTTACCCAGAGACATGAAGTCTTCCAAACCAGAGTGCCTCATTGGTTTTTCCACCACTATATTCTAACCTTATCTACACTCACGTTTCCTTCTGAACAGGTAACTTTACCTACTTATCATAATTAGTAGCAATGATCCTCAGTGATTCCGCAGTAGTCTCTTGCGATTTGTCAAAAGCATTTAATTCTGCTACTCATGAGGTTCTGTTGTGAAACCTGTAACTCTATGGCTTTAGGGGGGGCATAGCGCGAGCTTGGTTTGCTTCCTAATTATAATTAAAAGAGCGGCGTCAGCGTGTGTTTTTGGTTCTCTTTATTCTGTTTTTTTTTTGTTGAGGAGAAGCCTGAGTAAATTGGGGATCTGTCTTAGGTCCAGTGCTTTTTCTTCTATATGTTAATGATCTAGCAAACCTAGATATCAGGGGAAATTTACTGTATTTGTTAAAGACATCATAACGATTTTGTGGCAATCTTAGACACAGCAAGTCTCTACATTGCAGCATTAGATTTACAGCATTTAAAGATCTGGTTTGATTTGAATCTCCGTTGTTAAATGCAGACAAAATTAAAGTTATGGGCTTTAAAGGCTCCCTGGAGAGACTCTTGGCTGAATTAACATCAAGCGAGACAGCACCAGCAGGTTCCTTGGATTGACCATAGATAAAAACCTTGCTTTTGGAGAGCATATTGTTGGTCTTGCTAAAGCGATATCTTCAGGCTGTTTTGCGGTAAGGTTAACAACTGAGGAACTTGGTGCATCGGTTGGTAAATCTGTTTCTTTTGCTTTGATTGAGTCGCGTATTAGGTATGATATCTGTTTCTGGGGAAATGCTAGCCACTGTCTTATCCAGTAAATTCTAATTCTGCAAAAACGGGCTCTTCGGTACATTTTCAGGGCAAAACCCAGAGACTTTTGTAGAACTCCGTTCATTAAAGAGAGTATTTAAATATCTATATACTGGAAGTTCATTCATGTGAATTCATGGTACGAAACACGTCAAGTAAACAACTTGCATCTACCTATTCCTACATCTATATTGACGCAGAAATCTGTCATCTATGAAGGCATAAAGGTTACCTACCACGCAACATTAAAGAGGCAACGTCAATTAATATATTTAGACAGCGACTGCTCTTAGTGGGGAAGGCATATTATTCTTTATAGGAATTTTATGAAGATTCATTTTAATTACATGTTGTATATCATGTGTATATTATATTTGGAGAGTGCTGTTTGTTTTATTATTTATAGGTAAAGGAAGTACTTTTAATAGTTATATGAACAAGAATTTATTATTTTAAACAAATAAAGCACATCCTGACTTTGACTTTAATACTTATGGACTAATAACAATTGGTACCTATAGCATCAACTTACGACATCTAAACTCGTAGTAAAGTAGACACATTTACTTTTGTAATGGTTTAACTAGGTTTCAAAGTATAAGGGTATTTAAAGACCTTAACTAAATCGCCAAGAGTATACAGACATAGATCTGTCTTGAAGTATTAAGTGGAATTATGGATCTGCAAAAGTTCAGAGAGAGAGAGGAAAATTCGTCTTGGGGTTTTAGAAATAGAAATAATTCGTGAGCACCTCCTCACTTAGCTAACTATAACTCAACTACGTACTTCCAATTAATAACCAAGGGTCTGGAGAGAGAGCACCCATCTTGGGATATTAGGAATTATGGACCTGAACTTAATCACTAAAAGTCTTTGGTATTAGATGTAATGAGGATAAATCCGTGAACAACTTCTTACCTCGACCGCGACTACGACTCGATTGTGTATCCCGCATCTCCTGATCACCAAGAGAGAGACCCATCTTAGAGTTTAAGGGATATTAAGAAATAGGGATCGTTTGTGAACAACTTTTTATGACCGCAACGCAACTTACACACGGCGACAATAACTCAACTCGACCATATTCATATAAACTCAATACTAGTAACATCGCGACAAAGGTGAAGCTAAGAAAGCGAGACAGGTATATTAGAGGACCAAGCTATAACGCATAAGTCTATTTCATAGTAGAATTTGGCGATCTGCGCATGATTAAAAATTCTTACTGTTGCTTGGCCAAAGCTTGAACGATATTAGGTTTGTTCCAAGCAACCAGGGGCCGTATTTTTGAAACCATTCGACTTTGATTCGCATACGAAATTAGAGGATTTCGCACGAAAAATCGATCGTAACAATAGTAATGATACCCAATCATGCTCAAAAGATCTTTTAGTTAAATGTGATCGACATCATCCTGCATTGGTGATTTCTATCAAGTTAAACAATTTTGAATCTCTTGATTATTGTGACGAAATAGACGATATCAAGAATGCAGATTATGCAGGTCTTAACAGCTACCTTCCTAATATGGATTGGGATAGTTTATTCTCATCTGATGTTAACACTAATGTGGACTGTTTGTATAATGCATTGTGCAATGCTCTCACCTATTTTGTACCTATTATAAAAATTAACAATAAATTGAAGTTTCCAATATGGTTCAGAGCAGAACTGAAATGAAATGGCTTGCAAAAAAGATTGGCACATGCAAAGTATAAGCAGTCTGAAGCCGTTGAAGACTATGAAATGTTCAGTAAACTTAAAGCAATCTGTAAAAATCAGGCCGATAGTACTACTCAAACTATATTGAGCAAACCCAATCTTCTATTTCCAGTAACCCTAAATATTTCTGGAAATATATAAGAGATAAAACACAAAATAACAGTATTCCATCTACTGTGAAATTTTTAGGTGCAATGAGTGAAAATGGCCATGAAATAGCATCTTTATTTGCACAATATATTTCTTCAGTCTACTCTCCTGACGATTTTAATGTTCAAGAATTTATGCAGCCTGATATTGCATGTTCTTTTGATATTAATGAAATGCATGTACAAATATCTGAAGTCTTTGAAAAGTTAACCAATGTCAATGTTAATAAGAGCCCTGGGCCTGACTGTATTCCAAGTGGTTGTCTTTTGGCCTGGTTGAAGTCATATCTGTCTGGAAGAACACAGATTGTAAAGATAAATAACTTTTATTCTAGTCCTTTTCCAGTGACTTCTGGGGTTCATCAGGGTGCCCATCTTGCCCCTTTTTTATTTAACCTTTTTATTAATGATGTTGTTCATTGTTTTGATTGTTGTAATGTGTTACTTTTTGCTGATGTTAAGATTTTTAAAATTATAGACAGTAACTTGGAACATCATGAACTTTGTTCTGATCTTCACAAATTTGGATTATGGTGCAAAAATATGGTCCTAAATGCTAAAAAATGCAAATATATTCAATTTATCAGGAGTTTTAGTCCATCATTCCATCAGTACCATCTAATGGGTTCACTTATTGAGAAGGTATCAGAGACATGTGATCTTGAGGTGCTTTTTGATTGCAGTGTAACTTTTTCAAAAAATATTGATACCTGTGTAATAAGGCTTACAAAATGTTGGGTTTTATTAAGAGGCACACACATGATTTCAGCAGTATTGATTCCATCAAACTTCGAACGTCGAATTCAATGTATGGTCACCTTATTATGCTAAATATATGTGTCTAGAAAAAAGTTCAACATAAATTCATAAGATACATTGCTTACAAGCTTAATATTCCTTGTATTGATATTAATTAAAAATGAAATATATAGATTGCTGAACATTTAAAAGTTAGAGACTCGACATAAAAACTGTGATATTGTCACAACACATAAGATTCTTAACAATGTAATATAGTCTCCTGAGTTGTTGTGTCAGCTTAATTTAAATGTTCCTCCTACTACAGTGCTTAGACAGACTAGATTATTCTACCTTGAATGACATCATACACTGTATGGTGAAAACTGTGCAATGGATAGAATGATGATTAACTGAAATAGTGTCAGTATAGAATTGTTTTATTGTTCTCTGAGTTCACTTCAACGAGTTTTAAAATCTGCTTAAGTGCAATATAATTTTATATCTTGACTTTGCTTCAAGTGTTCTCTTTTGTCTCAAATGTCCTCTTTTCTATTGTAGTTACTCTGTTTTAAACCATTGTTGTCCTTATATTTTATTTGATTTTATTGATGTTACCTGTTATCTGTTTTTTATGCTACATATATGATAGTCCAAATACTTCAAGTGCTTTATTGCGATATAAAATTTTATTTCATTGAATATTTTTTATACTCATATTTATTTTGTAAATTGGTTAAGTACCATAATAAATTGAATTGAATTTGTTTGAGGAAGTCCGTTTATCGTTGAATTCCATAGATGAGGACCTAATAAACAATCTGGATACAGTGAAGTCATTAGGAACAATGGGTACTGGATAAAATATTGATTTTTGTAGTTCTGTGTACAGGTCTAATTTTCTCAGAAAAAAATTAACCATTTATGAAATATAAAATTACCATTATATGCTACTTAAACATAATGATTTAGAAAGTTCGTCTAATTTTGTCTGAAACTGTAACAAGTTTTTGATGTATAGTTTTTTTGTAGGTTGGCAGAATCATTAGATTATTGCCCATTTTAAATCTAGTTACATAATCATGCTTAGCATGCTACATTAATTCACTGCTCTTTCCAGTAAAAGAACATAAAATTGCTAAATATTGGAATATTATAAATATTTTATTGATGACATAATAGATCAGTAGGGTATTGTCTAACTTTCCTCTATATTATAATACTCTTTTGTATGTATGTAATACTCTTTTTTTTTCGTAGTGATTGGCATATTAAGATTTATTTTTTTTAACTTTGTAAATAAGAAGCTTGAAAAATCTCCATACAACAAAGCATCTTTTCATTTGAACCATGACTATGTTCAAGACTACTGTATCATCAGCATATGATATATGTAATTATTCCTTTAAGGACTAGTTTTGTAAGACAATTAATGTAAAGATTAAACAAAAGTCAAATCAAATCAAATTTATTCAATGAAATATTCAATCAAATAATCAAACAAATAACATTTGACAATTTAGGCCACTTAAATAAGTTAGTGCACCTAGATTACAAAAAATCTGTATGTGCAAAAGTCAAAGAAAGGTTAAATTAGTTTCTTATGATACAATAGAGTGAAATAATTAATTTAGGCTTCAAACTGCATATATTTATTAAAAATAAACAGATATGCCAGATTATTCAAAAGCATAGAGATTGAGAATTACATTAGTTCAAGGTATGTTTTATAGTTGTTGTAGATGAGAGGCTTACATTTTTTGGCAAATGCATCATATTTAGTGACATTTTTCATGTCAATTGACAAGGAATTGTATACTTTAGGAGCTAAGCTTGTAAGAAATCTTTGGTTACCATCCTTTCTATAAAAAGGAACAATCAAATTCTGGTTGGATTCTTGCCTAGTTTGGTATATATGATCAATTTTTGTTTGTAAGTCCTTGTTATTGTACAGAAAGAGACAAATGTTATGTTATAAAAGTATAGCATTCTAATGTTAAGTATATAATCATCATAAAGCTGTGCCGTAGGAAATCATTTTTCCTTCTGAAATATAACTTTTAAAATATAATTTTGTACTATATTCAGAGGATCAAGGGAGTTTAAGTACAGACCACCTCACACAATAATAATATACTGTAAAATAGGCTCAACTAAAGCTACATCTATAATACATCTATAAGATGGATATAAGTAGTTTTTTGTTCATAAACTTACATAACTCATAAAACCTGAAAACTAGCCTTCTCACTTTAACAACCAAATTATCAACATGATTAGTCCATTTCAAATTTTTATCATCTATGACACCTAGATATTTAATGTAGTTAACTTCATTAATTTTAAATCCTGTTCTTATAAGCTGTAAAAAGTTGAAATTAGGTCTGTTGACATCAGTAAAAGAAAATGCTATGTATTTCAATTTAACAGTATTAAGGGTTAATTTGTTAAAGTCTAGCCAGTCCTTTACCATTTCAATACCCAGTCCTGCTTTACTTTTGACCCCTTCCTGTGACTATCATTCTGAAATACCAAAACTGTTACACCTGCATATGATATAATTAGGCCTTGTTTTTCTTTGCATCAATATATATGATAAAATAATACATGCCCAGCCCTGTGGGATGCCTAAATGGATTGTTTGATAGTCACCCTGGACATTATTTATTACCTGTTGTGTTCTGACAGTCAAACAGCTGTGAAAAACTTCCAACACAGTACCCCTCACTCTGTAGTGCTAAAGCACTTTGAGCAGTTTTTATGAGGCACTGTGTCAAAGCCTTGGCAAGATTAAAAAATCACCCACGCATTTCTTGTCTCTGTCCAGGTCAGATTTGACAGAGTCAATAAGTCTTAATATAGCTTGACCTCTTTGAAAAGTCTAAACTTGTTTTTATTTAAAAGTTTATTTGTAATAACAAAAATTGTATAGACTGTCCTTAAGACATGTCTCAAACAATTTGGTTAAAGTACTAATCAGACTTATTGGTCGAAAATTGCCAATATCAGTTTTATTATCACTATTTGTTTTTATGAACTGGCTTTAAAAACATGTTTTGAGTGACACCACAATTTTCAAAGCTGCTGCCCTATGTTTGTAAAATAATCAGGGGTTTTTTAAGGTTTTTTACTATCATTTAGTATCTAAATGTTACTGCTTTTGTTTTAATTTGTGTTTGTGGCTTTCACTGATTAGGTTATACATTTTTTTCATGTTATTTTTGTTATGATTAATATTTTCACTATAATATCTGGCCTAAGCTTCATTTATAATCCTTTTTAGATTATTTCTATATGTTTTATATGTTTGAATAAGTAGGTTATTGTTCCTATTTTTTAATAAGTATTTATTTAAATAGTCAGTGTTTTATGGAAGTTATAATGGCATTTGTGATCAAGGGTTTGATTTTAACAAGCTTTTTAATTTTTGTTGTTCTGCAATTGTCAAATATTTCAAGTCGAAATAATATTTTCACTTATCACTGCTATACTATTCACTATGGACTGCTTTTATCTTCTAGGAAAGGAATAAATTATCATTGCCTATAATTTGAAACATATGATCTGCTAAGAGTTTTATGATTTTATCCTTTTGACAGAAAATTATTTGTTTTAAGCAAAATACAAAGCAGTGCTCAGCTTGTAACTCAGTTTGTAATAGTTTTTTAGGACTGAATAAATAAAAACTAAAAAAATATTGTTTTTGCTTTATTAGTAGTTTTTCTCGATGAAGTTTTTCTAAAAAGCCAAGAAAAAAAAGACAATTTTGTCCAGATTTTCCTTAGGGTTTGTCCTAGATAACAGTGGCGGATTTGCTGGTGAGGCAAGAGAGGCGACGCCTCACCTTGCATATAGAAAAAAAATACGGTATTAAATTTTGTAGCATTTGTTAAAAAAATAAAAATCATCATAATATAAAATCTTTTAAAAATTAATTTCGATAAGATAGTATAGTATATTAATCCGGTTGAAGCAACAATGGACACAACCATAAAATCTATAACCAACGTCTAAATCCTATAGTCAGTTTACAACTTTATAAACGTGCTTTTTGAGCTTTACCCGTCCATACAATTACAAAATAAAAAATAACCGTTGATTGAATATTTGGGGAAAATTGGGTTAGAAGAGATGGACCAATTCAATGGTTGGCTCCCCTGACTTAAATCCAATAGATTTTTATTTATGGGGACGCCTTAAAAGTCTGGTTTAGGCTAGTCCCATACAAACAATAGAAGAGTTTAGAAATAAAATTGTAAATGCTTGCGAAGAAGTGAGAAATAGACCTTGAATTTTAGCTCGAGTGCGTCGTTAAATGATTCGTCGAGTGAGAAGGTGTACAGAAATGTTTTCCAAGGCCTCTATGATTTTTTTACCAAAAATGAATAAACCAATTTTTCCAGTGGCATGCAATAAAATGGTATTTTTTTTTGTCGAAAACACGAGAGATACGAAAAAAATACAAAAGGAGAAAAAGTTGTATTTTTAAATGCTTAATCAAACAACAAAAATTAAAGTTGAAAAAAGGCAGTGGTGTACATTATTTTACCAATAATATTTGCTAAGATGTCCCCGGGACGCCACTGTACCTTAATTGCAATTTTAATCTAATTAGAGCTAAATTAGCCTCTTAATACAACAAGTAATACTGCCAAATTTCAAAAGAATCGAGTGAATATTTTTTTTAAATTAATAAAAAAAATTATATTTAAAAAAAAAATATCACCCTGTATCTTGAAAACTGTGCATTTCCAGACCCATGTTTATAGAAACTTTTTCTCATATTTTTTTACAAGGAATCACCCATTCAAAAATCTTTGTTTATTTTTCGAACACCCTGTATAGGTCTGGTATAGAGGTTAATTTCTTCTTTGTTTTTGCATGTATTATTTACATTATAATAATAAATAACTGTTATACAAGTTGTTTTATTCAGAACTTTAATTCTTTAAAATGCTTTGTTTCAACTTAAATCAAGGTAAATAGTGCATAATATTTGTTTTTGCCAAAAAACTAATAAAAGTTTTCTTGGAATTACATTATCTTAAAAATAGCGGTTTACTAGGGCCTTATTCTGCAATAAGGAGTTAAAATATTTAAATAATTAGATTTAAATTGAAGGCTTAATATGTTTGGTCGTTTTATAATACCTGTTGGACCCTAACAGGTATTGTTGTTTTTAAGTAATAGAACTTAAACATATATTATAATTGAAGTTGAAAAAGTAGTCCATATTATAACTCCATAAGAAAGTATATTATAATTACTTTCTGGGTTTCACCTCACATACCAAAACCCTCCAGATCCGCCACTGCTAGATAGACAAGTTTTGATAGGGTAACCCTATTAACATTCTATATTAAATTTATATTAATAATTGGCAAGAGACTTACATAGGTTTTTAGTAGGGCAATATCACCTTCATCTAAAGCTATAATAGAAAAAATATATTAGATATAGTATGTATATACAAAAATTTTAAGGTTACCTACATTTGATATCTTTTTCTTCTTGTTCTGGCTCAGCTTTGACTTTACGCATATCATCTCCCAGATGGTCAGGCATTTTTTCGCTTCTAGTATCTAGTTTCAAACCGGAAAATTAATAAATTGTCGTAAATATAAGCCGAGAACCCTTTTTTAAATTGAATAGTGAAACTAATGTACTGACAAAACAAGAATGATTACAAGCAGTTTTTAAGATTCTTCTTCTTTTATTCTTTTTCAGTCGTTCTGGGCTATAACATGAAAGGTGTCTGCCGGTGATGACACTTTCTGAGTAAAAAAATGATAGGCCCTAGATACACGTGTATTCTCATCCGCCATATTGATCCAGGCGACGTGGAGAGCGTGTAACAGCAACACGGTCTGCGGTGGGCAAAGTCGCTCTGCGAATTTCGCAATTTTTTAAGGAAATTTTTTATTGCTTGTTTTTTTGTGAACGATAAATCTTTTATGCTTCTTGCTAATTGAGTTTGATCTGGGGTCAAATAAAACTCAGGTTTTTGATTTTCATACTGCCGATATATCGGCCTGTATCAGGCCATCTTCAGGGCCCTACAATGGATGTAATTAGTGCTTATATAAATTATAAATTAATTAGTGTTTTTGTTTTTTCCTCTTGAACTTTAAAATATTATAAAATAAAACCTAATATAGACAACAAGATACATTATTAACACAATTGGACTACTTAAAAGCATGTAAGACACTTATACAGATTAAAAAAAAAACTAAATTAAAAACAAGGGGGAGAATTAAAGTTAAAAAAAATTAAAAGAACATATACAGGTTGTAACATAAGTGTTGATTTTAATTTTAAGTGGTGATTCCTTGTAAATTTTTAAGTAAAATAGTTCATATAAATATGTCCGGAGACACTTCGTATTCGAGATACGGAGTGTTACATTTTTTTTTAATAAAACAAATAAAAATGGCACTTTTTTGTCCCTTACATTTTTTACATATCTTGCTTCGCATAAAGAAACTAAAAAAAATCATATCTCAGCCATGTGGTTTATACACGACGGTGCACCTCGCTCGAAACTATCTTAATAATACTTTTCCTCAGCAATGGATTGGTCGCTGTGGCCAGCACGATCTCCAGACCTGAATTCTCTGAACTATTTCTTTTGGGGATATCTGAAATCATTTGTTTATGCGAAGGCAGTTGTGGATAAAAATGATTAAAAAATAGATTTTTAGATTATTCTAATATCATACGCAACATTCCAGAAATATTCCACCGTGTGCAACCAGCGATAAGAAGAAGATTACATGCTTGTATTGATAGTCGTGGTTTTCATTTCGACCACTCTAACTCAAGAAAGTTTTTATAATTTTTCACGAAAACTAAGCGACATACAAATAAGTCAAAGGATACCTTACAAAGTTTTTAACGAAGGGTAAAAATTTCAATAAATACGGTAAGCGTGTCTTTTAGATATTAATGATAAATAGATTGGCCAAAAAAAGTTTAACACCCTGTATCTCGAAAATGAAGCGTCTCCGGGCATATATGTTACTCAAGGATCAGTACTTGGTCCTTTACTTTTTCTCATTTATGTGAACGATCTGCCACAACTGCAGGTAACTGGCAAATTTACATTGTTTGCCGATGATACCACCATCCTCTGGCACGACTCTGATGTTTCTCAAATGGAGGCCAATATACGTGCAGATTTGTTAAAAATAAAAGACTGGTGTGATGCAAATTTTTTGACATTTAAGGTTTCCAAAACAAATATCCTTAATTTTAAATGTAATACAAATGATATATGTTTAAATAATGAAGCCATCACCATGCCACTATTCATTAAGTTTTTGGGTCTTTCCATAGACAAGTTCCTTAAATTTGAAGACCATATTGTGAATGTATATAAAAAGTCCCATCAGGCTGCTACGCCCTAAGGTTTATTGCCACCAGTCTTAATTTCTCCATCGCCAGATCTGCATACTTCGTGATTATCGAGTCGCACCTTCGATATGGAATTTGCTTTTGGGGTTCATGTTCATGAACTTTTTAGTTCAGTGTTTGTACTCCAGAAAAGGGCCATTAGATATCCATGTGGGGCCAAGCCTCGTAACTCATGTCGCCCGCTTTTTGTAAGTCATAATATTTTAACCCTGTGTTGTATTTTTATTTTGGAAACAGTTTGCTTAGTTTTTAGAAAATATAAACAGGAACTCCACTTAGGAAGGCACTATAATACGCGGCAAAATTATTTGTTGAGGCTACCCATTCCTCATTTTGAACTTGTCCGTAGCTCTATCATATATGGAGGTAAAAAGCTGTTTAATAAACTTCCACTAGAAATAAGACAACTTAAGACTGAAAAAAGCCTACGTACAAGGACGAAAATATTTCTTGCTAGTAAAGCGTACTATAGTTTGGGTGAATTTTTTAATGATTAGCATTTAAGTATTTTTCAAAGTTTTACATAATTTTATTTTATTTTAAATTAGTTTCTCGTTTTTATTCCTTTAATGTATAGTCTATTGGCTTTGTCTACAACTTCTATGTTTATATTGACAATAAAGCATTTTTGAGTTTGAGTTTGAGTTTAAGCGTATACTAACTTTATGAATTAAAAAATTACAAAGAATCATCCCTTAAAATTAAAGTCATCATGTTATTATGTTACACCCTGTATATATAGGGTGTCCCGGAAAAAGAGGGAAATCTTTCGGATTTAGGTAGAAAATAAAAAAATATTATGGAACTTTCCTATAAAAACATTTTCTATAGGCCCTCCCTACGAAGATACGGCTCCGAAGACGCCGCTAGAATCGGTTTTTCTTGAATAACTTTTGAAGTACTTAATATAATTTAATAACAATTTTACGTGATGAGCACTATTAAGCAACTCTTAAAACGGAGTTCTTAGAATAAATTTATCTTTTTTATTTTACAAGGGGAGGACTAGGCTGTAAATAATAATGCTTAGATTTTTAGCATCCTGTATGATAAAGACTCTAAAATAATAAATCTGGATAGCTTAAACCCTAAACTAAAGAAAATCCAAGAGTGAACATTCATTGTCGATAAAATGAACCGTTTTGGAGAAAAAAAAATTAAGGATTCACTATTTTATTTTAAATAAAAAGAACCATGATATGTTCTTTTTTTCAGCGATGCGACAGTTATTTAAACAACAGTGTTCCATTTTAAGTTGCTTAATCTGAAAAATTACATGTTTTTAAAAATGCAGTGTGATTCTTAGAAAGGCACCTTAACGAAATTGTATAAAAAAATTAAACTACGTGTTTCTTAATAAAATGTCTGTAATAAATAATAAATACCTAAACCGATTTCAGATGGTTGCAAATCTCTACAAACGAGTTTTTTGGTAAAAAAATATTGAATTGTTAGATGTTGAAAAAGATAAACGGCTTCCAAAACTCCCATAGATTATATTTATATATTTATACATTTTATATTTTTATTTGTAAATTTAAAAAATTCGTTTGTAGAGGTTTGCAAACATCTAAAATCAGTTTAGATATTTATTATCTATTATAGAAAGAAGTGTTTTCCAAATCCTTTGGGAGTTAGAGCCTTTTTCATTTATTTACATTTGACTTTTTAATTAAGGTACCTCAAGGTTCAGTTCTGGGCCCAATTCTGTTTCTGCTGCTTATTAATAATATGGCTCATCTTAACATTAGCGTCAAAATCTGTCTCTTTGCCGATGATACTAGCTTTACATGAAGTAATCCGGATGTTGCGGCACTTCATGCAACTATTGCTAAAGACCTTATCAACATTAAATCGTGGTTCGATTCGAATCTTCTCTGCTTAAACATCTCAAAAACTAAAGTCTTATCTTATAAAGGTACTATCCAATCCTTTGTACTTAGCAACACCAGCTTGGACGTTGTTGAATCTGTGAAATTTTTGGGACTTATTGTTGACAGCTCTTTGAAGTGGAAATTACATATTTTTTGAAAACAAGCATATATTTCTGAAAATAAAGTTTACAATTCAATTTTACAAACTTAACAACTCTAAACAGTGCATATAGCTTTGGCCTTAAGAACTGTAGAATATTCAACAAAAATTAGTGTTATTCCCAAGATAAATAATGTACATTATATTACCATTACTACCACTATCACTTTTACCATTATTACCATTATTATACGATATTAATCCTATTTCTAATAAACTATATAAAACTATAATATACTATGTAGAAAGGAAATATTGTAATTTGTTTACAAATAATTTATTTATTTTTATTTTTTTTAAATTATTAGGCAATTCATTATATGTCTTAGATGCGCGGTCAATTGGGTTGTTCATTCCTATATTAGTTCTACCATATACTACATATAAGTTGGATTGAGATCTGGTGTTGTAGCTGTGAATTTCGTTGGAGAATGTTATACTGGAATTGCATTTTAATTGTTTATTTAAGATTTTATACATTAATTTACATTGTTCAAGAATCAACAGTTTTTCCAAATTAAAAATGCCTAGTTCACTATACAGGGTTTCTGTATGTGTACTTATCTCATAATTAAACATTATTTTCCTCAGTTATCATTAGTTTCCTAAGTACCTCATTTTGTGTTATTTGAACATCACTAAATTTTGTTTTACAACATGTACCCCATATAGGTAAAAGATATCTTATATGTGATAAGAAAAAGGCATTATATTTTTCATTTATCATTTTGGTTTTATGTGTTAAATAGCTCCTACTTATATATATGCATGGTATGAGTGAGAGAATTTTTTGTGTAATTTTATTTATATGCATTTGCCAGTTAAGAGATTCATCTATTTGTAAACCGAGATATTTTACACAGGATGTCTTTTCTAAATTAAAATTATTTATTTTAATGTTTATATTACCTATATATTTATTTTTTTGCTTGAACAACATAAATTGTGTCTTATCGATGTTTATTTTTAACCTATTAGAAATTAACCATTTATAATACAAACTTAAATCGTTATTAATTATTTCTACAAGTTCTTGCTCATTCTCCCCTATGTATAATTGAGCCGTATCGTCAGCAAATGTAAAATATCGTGCATTTAGTTTTGTAGATTTTAGGTTTAAAACATTTAATACATTCATAAGATTTAAGAAAAGTGCCCCCAGACCCAAATCCTGCAGTTTTCTCATCAACAAATCGTGACTAACCACGTCAAAAGCATTTTTCAAATCAATAAATATTACCACCACAGTTTTTCCCTGATCTAATGCCTTTGAAATAGTACTAATAAAATCAACAGTAGCAGCAAGGGTGCTACTATTTTTAACAAAACCATATTGATACTGATCAAGCAGTGAATTTTTATCAACAAAATTCATTAACCTTTTCTTAGTAACTTTTTCCAGGACTTTAGATAAAGTGTTTATAACAGTAATAGGTCGGTAGTTGTTCATTTGTTCCTTTTTACCAGATTTAAAAATTGGAAAAATTTTATTTTTTTTAATTCTTGAGGAAACACGCAAGTAGTAAACGCTTTATTTATTAAATTTGAAATAATACCTATAACATGATCCTTTAAATTAATTAAGTCTAAGACCGTCACTCCATCTTCACCCGGAGAAGAGTTACGTTTTAACTCCAACAAAATCCCACAGACCTCATTTGGGTTGGTTGGTTCAGTATTAATAAGAGTGTCACTACTACTTCTTCAAAACCTATGTTATCATTATTTAAAATTTAAATTTCATTGTTTAACTCCTTGACAATATTCTCACCAACCTGCGAAAAATATAAGTTTAAGTTATCAGCATTATCCTTTTGCTCTTTGATTATTTTGCCGCTTATATTTAAAAAGTCTATTTAAGTATTGTTACGTTTGCTATTAAAAAAACTATTGACAAATTTCCACTGCCTTTTTTGATCAGTTCCTGCACGATCCCACTCCTTACGAAAAAATTGATTTTTCAGTGTTTTAATTTTATTATTAACTTTATTTTTAATTTTTCGAAATTCATCATTATACAATAGATTACCCGGATTTTGAATTTTTTTTTTATAAGCATCATCCCTTTGCCTCATCATTTCAAGAATTTCGCTATTTATCCATGTATTATTTTCTTTTATTTTTACTGTTTTTATATTTTGTGACTCTCTTTTAGCTACCTGGATCAGTTCAGTCAAGTCCCGAAATGATGATACAATAACAGACCTACTAATTTGACTAAATTTATATACAAATTTTTTGTAGTTTATCCAATTGATTTGATGGTTTACTTTTGATTTATATATTTTACTATTATAACTTATTTTAAACAAGAGGCGATTATGATCAGTAAGAGAGGTGTAGTAAATGTCAACACCTTCAGTTAATATCTTTGAACCCAGGTCCGATAAAACATGATCAATTATGCTCTTACTATTTACTGTTACTCTTGTTGCATTTTCATTATTAATTGTGTTACGTATTTTAAAGTTATTTATAGTTAATAGGTTTTTATAGTTATTAACTAGTGTGCAGTTTTCCAATAAATTAATATTAATGTCACCTACAATAATATGTTTTCTAGGATATTTCGTAAGGATAGTTTCCAAGTCTCTTAGAAACTCGATGTTACTATATGAGGGTGGTTTATATACAACACTTAATTTTAAGTCAGACTCACCGATATTTACACAGATCCAGTTTGTAGTCTTTTCTGTACTAAACCTATCTACTTCCTGGCACTTTATAGTTTTTTTTATATACAGTGATGTTCCGCCATCTCTGCATGAGTGTATAGCCGTGTAATTGTCTATGTCATACAAGAACACCTCGTCCTTATTTAACCTGTCTTAGATAGTGCTAGAACATCACATGAATTTGCTAGTAAAAAACACTTCACATCATCAACTTTGTTACGAATACTCTGAATATTCATATAAGAAACACTCAATTGTTTAAGAGGCCTAATTAGTTTTCCAGCGCAATTTCCGAATCGACTGGTATCACTTTTGATCTATCATCTTTCCTTAGAAAAATATCGATGTTTTATCTAAAAAATTAAGTTCAGCTTGTTTTGCCATAAGATCAGTTTCCAGGGAATTAAATCTTTCGTCATCAAGAACAGTGTATTATGCCTTTTTTGAGTCCCATCTTCGTTACGCCCTTTCATTCTGAGGCACATGCTGTGCGACTCAGTTTGAGCGCATTTTTAAAATTCAAAAGTGGGCGTTTCGCTATTTACTAGGACTTGATAGTCGAGCTCACTGCCAAGAAATGTTTAAAAGATTTAAAATATTAACTCTTCCATCTTTATTCAGTCTTGAATCTATTTGCTTGGTTCGCAAGCATATATCAGAAATTCCTAATAGACCATCTCACAATTATCCACTTCGAAACGCAGAGCATAATCTTTAATGTGCCAGTCCCAAGGTCAGAATTAATAAAAAGCTCTATTCTTTACGGAGCCAAAAAAATGCACAGTCATCTGCCTTTGGAAATTAAATCATTGACATCTTTTCCTTGATTTCGCAATGCTTTGAAATCATATTTAGTGGAGAGAGCTTTATATGCAGTGGATTTTTTTTTTTTTAATATTAATTTTTGAGTATCATGCACGCACTGACTAATTATTAAATTTTTTATGATGTAGAATAGCAATATTTTGTATTGCTAAATTTCTATAAAATTTTTGTAATGATTTTTTAAACATTATATTAATGTTTTTGACTGTTTTTGTTACTTTTTTTATTTTACTTTCTTGTTACTATTTTTATTTACTTTCCTATTTTCTTACTTTTTACATTTAGTATAAAAAATTTAACCAGGTACATTTATGTCTTTTGTACCCAGTTTTGTATATATTTATTTAGTTCTTTTATTTTGATTTCTATATTTGTGTGTTTTGCTTTTTTATGTATAGCTTTGTCTACAATTTTTTTTAAATTTTTTGACAATAAAGCATATTTGATTGATTGATTGATAATTTTGACAACGAAACCTAGTTTGTAGAGATTTGAGACCACCGTAATTCGATTTAGGTATTCATTGTTTAGATCTGGACAAACAATTATTAAAATCTCTTGGGAATTTCAGGAGATACGAGCATTATTTTGATTACATAACAGGGAGCGCGGACTATAAATTGGTCGCTGGCAAGTGGCAACCGACATATGCTGCGTCATCGATTTTGATTGCTGGATATCGATCCCTACAATAGCTTCACACACATCCGGACCCTAACAATTGTTTGACAGCTCCGTAGGCTCCGTAAAGGAAATTTCTCTATACTCTATTAAGCCGCGTATCCACCTGACAAACGGAACGTTTAGAAACATTTGCAATCGTTTACAAACACGATGTTTATCCGGTGGATACGTCGGTCACTCACATTTGCAAACGTTTGCAGGCGTTTGTCACTGTTCCGCGAAAAGTCGGTAACTTCAAGGATTTGACTTGTTTGTGGATTTCTGCCTGATTTCAGTGGAGACGCAATATTCTACGTTTGTAGATAAATAGATATAACCGATTAGTGTTTGTTTACTTGTATTTAGTGTTTATAAAAGTTGTGGTTGAAGTGATTGATCAATAACTCGAATAATAATCATTATTTTTTTATTTAATTTGTTTATTTACGATGAATATTACTACGGAATGAGACCACGAGCAGTGTATTTACTTAATATATTTATATAGACAAAAACCGGAACTATGGAATGCCAGACATGGTTTTTATTATAATAAAATTAAGAAACAAGACGCCTGGGCCGATATAGCCAAAAATATGAATGCAACCATCGATATTGTAAAGGCTAAAATAGGCTCGTTGACAACTTCATTTAGAAGAGAAAGAAACAAAGAAACTCAAAGTTTAGGAACAGGAAAAGGTCTGTATATTTAGGGAACCTGTTTTTTTTTTATTTTTTTTTTATCATCAAAGTTGGAGGAGTTTCCAGCATTATCGCTTTAGAGTGCAGTTTTTTGTGTTTTTAACCGTTAGCCTGGACCCACATGGGTACGTGATCACGGATCCGTTGCAACCACGTGACTGCTCTCGACCAATAAGGGTTTGTTATGGAATTGCCATTGGTTGATATCAATCACGTGATCGCAACGGATCCGTGATCAGGTAACAATGTGGATCCAGGCTTACTATTAATAAGGATGGCCAACAATAAAACTGAAAATTTGCAGGGCGGGAGGAGGTACTCACAAGCCACTGGTTTGCCTATGAGGCATTTGGATTTCTTATGGATAAGAATAAATGCAGGAAATCTGTCAGAAGTACAAAAAAGATGACTCATTCCCAAATAGAAGATTCAGAGGTGAGAAATATTTTTTATTTTACTTTAATTTTACAAGCGAAAACTCATTCTTTACAAAAACACTAACACTGTACGTTTAGCTAAGCATGTTCATTTTGCCATGGAATAGCTCGATTGCTGGAAAAATATGCTGCAAATTCTTCACGAATTTCCTGAGGAATTTTTGCAGACTTTCGAGGAACTTTTTTAATATTAGTCAGGGACAACATTTCAGTATCATCTCTCCAAGCACCAGGACTAACTTTCCCTTTTAGTTCACTATCCAGGGCTCCTTGTGGACAATAAATATTTGCTGAAGAGTTACTTTTGCGTAAGAAGTTGTGCAAATATATGCAAGTCATCACAACTAATTCTGCTTTATGTGGCTCTAGAAGCATTGGTTTTATTAAAACTCTAAAGACAGATGCTAGGATACCAAAAGCATTTTCCACTACTCTGCGTGCTCGACTCAACCTGTAATTGAAAATTCTTTGTATTGAACCTTTTTCATAAATTGCTGAATAAGGTTTCATTAAATTATCAGCCAGGGCAAACGCTTCGTCTCCTAAAATTACGTAGGGAATAGCTTTCTCGCGACCAGGCAACGATTTTGGTAATGGCAAATTTAACGCATTATTTTGAAGACGTTCATACAACTCTGTGTTTTTAAAAATTCCTCCGTCTAAGATTCTTCCTTGAACACCAACATCAACAAATAGAAAATTATAATTAGCATCAACTAGGGCAAAGAGAATGATGCTGAAAAACGACTTATAATTAAAAAAGTCACTTCCGGTTTTTTTAGGGCACTGTAAAACTACATGCTTCCCATCAATCGAGCCAATGCATTGTGGAAAATTCCATAACGTTTCAAATTCTTCACATGTCTGCAACCATTCCGCTTCGATTTCTGGTATCTGCAAAGAAAGAATTGTTTTTTATTTGTATGCGTTTGTTTGCGTCAATTCAAAATATGTGTTTCACCTCAACGTTAATTTAGAATATGCATATTTTAATTATTTTTGTTATTAAACATTTTTTATTTTTGCATTTTTTTTCTGGTTATTGCTGATAATGAAGTAGTTGCTGAAGCAGTATATAATTAAAACAGTGAACCATTTGGTGGAGGAAGAGAACTAGAACTTTATCCAAAAAGAGCCTTAGAACAGGAACCATTACCATCTATTTCTGTAACGTCTACAAACGAATTACCAAATTCACAATTGCAAAAAGCAAAACGAGCGAAACGGAATAAGGAAAATTCAAACGTTCCAAACGAGGACAACAATGTTTAGAAACAACACAACACATGTTTAGTAATATCCTCTTTAATGCTGATATGGCACGTTACGACGATGTGGTGCCTAAGAACACCTCTGGTCATTTGTCATCTTCTGGAAGCGTTACTTCTGCTAGCACATGCACTACCCCTGCTCCTTCACCTACTGGTTCAAGCTCTTATTAAGCGGAGAACACATATACGCGATCACGATCACGATGGCGATCAGACGCGTCCAAAGTAAAGAAATGTAGCCGCACATACTTGTCGCGACCTGTTAGCGATTCGGTGGCGTTCTGCAGCGTTCGATCGCGCGTTCCTCGCCAGAAAGCGAGCAGCGGCGATCAAACGCAGCAGGTTACGTTGATCGCGGATCGTAAGTTAAAAAATGGCCGATTTCACAGAAGAATTTATTGAACATGTAAAGAAACATGATGTTTTATTCGATATGGCACATCGTGATTATAAGAATGTTCGTACTAAAAATAAAGTATGGGACGACATTGCCAAGGATATGGGAAATCATCATACTGGTAAGTAATAAAACTATTGTTTTGTATACACATAATATATTTGTTAATTTATACTTAGCTACACATATAAATAAATAAATTAATTTATTGTACAGGGTGTCTCAAATTCGTGGCTCAACATGGGGAACTATGGGAGGTTGGTTAAATTATAGAAAAGTTGCGAAATTTTGAGCCTAATAATATGACATTTAAAAAATTAATAAAACTCGAACGGTTCCGAAGATAATTGAAAAAACTATTGTCGTATTTTAAAATTAGATCACAAAGAAGCTTAGAAAAACATTAAATCAAATTTTCAACATTTTGTTTTTTTTCTTTTTATCTTCGAGACCGTTCGGGTTTTATTAATCTTTTAAATGGCAAATATGCCGGCAATGGCAATATGCTTAACGATAGTTAGGCCTAAAAATGCGCAACTTTTGTCTAATTTAACCAACCCTGTTATGGAGATCACCCATAGTTACGGAGTTCCCCATGTTGAGGCACGAATTGGAGACACCCTGTACACTGTTCAAGTCGTGTTGTAAAGTAATTAAAGTATGTTTAAATAAACCAAGAAGTAAAATCTTAAATATCAAGAAAAATACTTAACAATTCCATACTTTTGGACATAATATGTGTAAGTTTATTATGAGTGACATACTTTTACAAATTACTGAAATGGGAAACAAATTTTTCACGTATCCCAAACGCTAGGTTTACCGCTTTTCTTCTATCAACTGGCAAGGGATGGAATACCTGTACTGGTATATCATTGTGTTCTTGTAGATTAAGATATTTTTGGTCAATATTTTTTTCCCGTAAAAAGTTGTGTAATACACAGGCTGTTTTTACAAGCTTTGTAGCCATGCTAACTTTTACTTCTAAGGGTCTAAAAAAAATCTCCATTTGTGTGCCAGTATGCCAAAAGCGTTTTCCACAACGCGACGAGCTTTACATAGATGGTAATTGAATTTTTCTTTATTACGGTCATATCTCGCTTGTCTGTAGGGAAATAGTCTCATTAAGTAAGTACTTAAGGTAAAAGCTTCATCGCCTATCAAAACACATGGAACCTCATCATCTTTACTGGCAAATGGCCTGTTAGGAGGAATATTAAATGTGCCATTTTCAAATCTTCTTCCCATAGCAGATTGCTCGAAGATACCTCCATCACATAGGCACCAACATCTACACAAATAAATTTATAATTAGGGTCAACAATCGCCATGAGAACAATTGAAAATTTTGTTAAGTAGGAAAAATAATTTGATCCACTATTTTGGGGACACCTGATTGTCACGTCCTTCCCGTCTATGCTTCCTAAACAGTTGGGAAACTGCCATAAGTTTTCATAGCCCAAAACTGATTTTTCCCATAGCTCTTGTGTGGGCTCTGGCATATAAATTGGCTGCAGTTTACTCCATATAACAGTGCAAACCTCTTCAACAATTATAGCAACTGTTGAAAATCCCAATCGAAAACTGTGACCGATTGTTTTGTAAGAGTCGCCGGTTGCCAAAAATCTAGAAAAAATATGGTGTCTTAAATCTCTCTTTCTGATACCAATAGTTATTTATGTTGTAAGGGTATTATGAAGATGTTTATGCCCCCGAAGGCAACAATCTTACAAAGCAGAGGGCCTTTGGCCCGATTTGTGAGTTGCCCGAGGATATAGACATCAAGTAATGCCCGTGGTACATACCATATATTATGTCCTACTTCATAAAATTCTAAGTTAAATTAAAAGAAAAATTAAAATTACGAAATTTTTACCTACATAGTTGCTAAATAAACAAAGTGTGTTCATTATTGTTAAGTGTCAAAGTCAAAACTTAATTAATTTCATATAAAATCATAAATTTTTCATAAATATCGAATAAAACCTCCCTAAATGCTGCCAAAGCTGTGGCAAATCTCATTCCCAAGCAGTCAAAAGACTTATACAATAAAGAATTTAAGAGGTTTTAGAATGATTTATTAATTAGTTATTTCTGTTAATGCCCTAGGGAATTATATAGCATTTAATATGTCTGGTAACTATGATGTTATGAAATAATATTATACGAGTAGGACATAAAAAATATTTCATTGTTAATTTAGATTTATTTAAACGGGGATGTTTTAATGGTGTACTATTTTTATTTGCAGGCGACGATTTGAAGAAGCGCTGGAAAAATTTGAAGGATTGTTTCTCAAAACACTTACGCTCCGAGAAAACCCGAACTGGACAAGCAGCTAAGTCGATCTCTCGCTATAAAGCCTGGCCTTGGGCACAGCATATGGAAAGTTTTCGACCTTTCTTACAATTTGCTGTAACAGATTCTAATATTGCTGATACCAACATAGGAGTAAGTGAAGAAATTGAAGCATCTGACGTTCAAAATGAAGCTACACAAATGACTGAAAACATACTAAGCGAAGCAAGTACTGACCAAGAAACATTTCATGCAACATTTCACAGCAAATTTCATGTCATAATCGAAGACCAGAGAAAAAAAGAAAATCGATGGAACTTCCAGCACCCAACAATTCATCATCTGCTGATAAAGTTATTAAGTACTTAAATGAAAGGCACTCTGACATCAAAAGTAACTGCAACAGCATAGATCTAACATTTCAAGGATATGCTGCAAGCGTGAAGAGACTATCGAATCGACGGCAGACTGTAATTAAATTTAAAATTGCTAAATTAATTATGGAAGAAGAACTCGCATAGGAGGCGGAAGCTCAGGAGCAAAGCCGGCCAGGGACAAGTTATTCAAGGGCTTCCGCTTCTTCATCTTACGAAATGGATTTGCGATCTCCATTTGACAATGAATCTTCCTATCACGAATTATCAAACCCAAGCAATCTACCTGGAAGTTCTAATGACCTGAATTCTTCCGGTGCAACTTGGTATGAGGATCTGTGTAAAACCACCATCTAACTCCATAAAATGTGTTTTTTTCTTTAATTTCTTTATATTACTTTGGAATAATAAACTTGCTTACAAAATGTTTATGACTTACCTTAATGTGACAGCTAATCGTTCTGTTGCGCCAATCGGTTCTCTAAATGTAGTTTCTTGTTTTGTAATATCGTCCTTGATAAGATTTATTATTTCATCAAAACATTCAAAATTCATTCTAAAGTAAGTATAGAATCGATTTTCGTCTCTACGGAGCTCAGGATATATCCTATGAAATTCGCCTTCGTCCTTACGTTTCTTATTAATCTCGTGTACCCAAACGTTCCGTCTTTTTATCCTAAAAAAACAGAATAACCTAAGTGGATTCTTGTCTAATGGACGAGAAGTTTTTAGACAATCTGAGATTACCTTCGCCTATCATTATTGCAATTTTCATCTTCATCCAATAATATTGCACGAAGTAGTGCCTCTTCCTCAAAATCCTCCATTGACACTTTTAACCCGCCCTCAGATTTAAAATAAGCTGTTTATGTATGCGTGCACTTCGACTGAGCCTAATCGCGATCGCGGATATGTGTTCACCCCTTCTGAACGCAAGGATCGCCAACGCGATCGTGATCGCGATCGTGGTCGTGATCGCGTATATATGTTCTCCGCTTTATTCCGATCATGCTTCACAGTTCCGTACCCATGAAAATACAAGTGCCGGCGCATCTTTCGTTGGCTCTCAGCAACGGCAACAAAACTTAACCACACTCACTAATGTTCTGCCGACCTCAGAAATCCCTCTAATGCTCCGTATCCATAAAAATGCTAACACTAGCGCATCGTTCGCCAGCTATCAGCAACCCTCGCAGCAACCACAACGAAACTTAACTTTACTCACTAATGTTCTGCCAACTTCAGGAATCCTTCAACAGCTCGAAGCCCATCGAAATGCAAGTAACAACGCAACATATACCACCAGTTGTTAGCAGCCACAAGAAAATGATCATTGGGAAACAAACTTTCCAGATGAAAATCTTGACCTAGAATCTGCATCCATGAATGCAGGAAACTATTTAGCAAACTTCAATCCATCTTAATCACAGACAAATACTAATTACTCATAAAAATACCATTATATTATCGCATAGATAGGTATGATCTATACGTTGAGTAAAACCGCACTGGACGTATCTCAAAAATGTCATTTCAATGAAATAAAACGTTGGCCGGGTTCATCAGAAAAAAGCATTCACTGATCGCTCGAAACTTTTTACCTGGTATCTAAGGTATAAGCATTTTGATTGGATGTTGCTAGGTTAAGTTTCGAGCGCTTTATTCTGGGTATGTACCGTTTTCAACTGTCTGAGTGACTGATTTTACTGTAATTTGTCGTTCCGATTTTATACAGCGTGCTGTTTTGCTCCAAAAAAGGAACAGTTTTCAGCACCGTTTTCACAACTACAACATAACCTATAAAACCAAATTACCTGTTTCTGTTTTGTTTTCCGGTACGGTGTTTTGATTTATTAAAACCAGACCACATTTTTTAATAAAATAAATATGACTGAAAAAAGCAAGATGGTAAGAATAATAGACGCAGAAAATAATTTTGAATACCACATTGAAGTTACACCGGAAGAATACGAAAGAGCCCAAACAGGTTAGTGCGGTGTATGAGAGCTTTTTAAGTGGTAAATTTTCAACAAATTATGTTTTGAACTTGGAAAATAATTCCCACAACGTAAACAAGAAGATTCAAGAAATCAACATCAACAACACTTCTGACAGTTTTGACATTCCCCCACTATTTTACTGTACCCACAGTAGCTTTTATCCTCAGCCAATCCAGTGAAGATTAATGACGTCACTGACGCATTTATGACGTCATTCAGTACTGAATCAGTAAACTGAAACAAATATCGGAACGACGTCCAGTAAATTCAGTACTGACAGTTGATAACGGTACATACCCTCTGATGAACCCAGCCATTGATTTTTGACATACGTCAAGCGCGGTTGTGTTCAGCGTACAGACCATACCTACTCATGTTTAGCTAGGGATGTCCGAAAAACAAAATAAATCGATATTTTGAATCGATTCAAGATCGTACATATCAAGATCGATCCAGAAATAAATCGGCAACAAAAGATCGATCTCATTAAAAATCGATATTTGATTCTGATAATTGTTTATGTGCACTTTTTTTAAAATAAAAATACATGTATGATTATATAAAGTATATTAACCAAAACAAACAAAAAAAAAAGAAAATACAAATACAAAAAACGTATAATATACATATAGTCATAACAAAAATAAACATTATAGGATTAACACAGTAATAAAATATGCAAAAAAAATCACAAACAAAGTCAATCATTAATCTAATTTAGAGTCTTACCAGTAGGAACTATCTAAGGAATGAAGAAAGAGCAGTTGAGATAAATGTGTTCCACTTAACCTATTCCTAGTCTGAGTTAGAATATTTCCTGCTTGGGAAAAAACCCTTTCTGATGGTACCGAAGACCCAACAATGGATATATATATTTTTCCAAGACTAGCTAATTCACTCGAATTATGATTTAACCAAAAGCTAATTGGATTATTTTCCAATGGTATTGTTGGAAGGTTTAAATATGCTTTAAGATCAACTGACATTTCATTTTGATTAGTTACTAAACAACTTTTTTCGGAAGTGACCAATTTTTTGTGATAAGACCATATACTATTAGAGTTTTCATTATTGGCAGGGACAGTAACTTGCTTTTGAGAATCCACCCCTTGTTGAGAGCTATTTTGGGTATTATATTTTAATAATTTATCTACTAAATTTATTGCTCTTGCATAAGCATTTGGATTACCAAAGTGGATTTTCTTAAACCTTGAATCTAAAAGGGTGGATAGACTTAAAATGCTGTTTTCTTCAATAGCACCAAAACGTTTCGAAAGCTCTGCTAGCACAGTTTGTTTTAACTTTTCAGTCTCTGGAGTTAGGAGGTCTAAATTTAAAATATTATTTTTTAAACAGTTTACAATTGAGATAATTTTGCTGCATGTTAAATATTTTTCTCCGCTAATTTCTTTGGATACCTGTTCAATAGGCTTTAAAATAAAAACAAGTTCTCTACGTACTTGTATTTCTGCAGCTGAACATATAGATGGAGATTTTGGATTTTTTTTAAAGTTTTGTGCTGCTCTTAGTTGATCTGCAGCAGATACACTTTGTTTAAAATAAGTAACTATAGACTTTATTTTGTCAATAATTTGTTTTATAGCAGGATCTTCTGTAATTTTTGTTGCAACTAAATTTACTGTATGTGCAAAGCAGGGTAAGTGTTTATTTTTACCAAAAGTATCAGTAACATATTTGGTAATATTCGCCCCATTATCAGTGATAATAGCACTTACTTTTAACGAGTCAATTTCCCACTCTAGACAAACAGATTGCAAACATTCGCTTAAATATTGTGCAGTATGATTAGAACTAAGTTCTTTTACACCAATACCAATAGACTTACTATTTTCTTTATCTAAATAATGAACAGTGACTCCCAAGAAGCTAGTTGTTGACATAGTCTCGGTCCAAACATCGCATGTCATACATAGAAATTCCACATTTTTAAGTTCATTTTTAATGATATTGGATAAAGCAGTATACTTGTCTTCAAGCAGATTTGCAATTTTGTGTCTCCCAGGCAAAAATTCCCCGCTTTCAATTCCCTTAAAATTGAAAGCGCCATCTATCGGTGGATAGTAATATTAAAACTAAATTTTGCACGGTTAGTTGGAGCTTCCTTTCCTTTATTTTTCCTATGACTGTGTTTCTATTATTTTTACTAATAAACTTGTAAGATAATTTAGGAATCGATCTTCGATTTTTTGAGAGAATTGAAACACTAGATCGATTCTCGAAAAGATCGCCTGGAAAGAAATCGATCGATTTTAATCGATTTTTTGGGGGAATAGATCGATCTTTGAATAAAATCGATTTAGATCGTACATCCCTATGTTTAGCTAAGTAACTAGTTTTCTCAATAAAGGTCAAATTTATAATTTATTATACGGTTATTTACTTACCCTTACATAGCTCGCTAATGCTTTCATGATGGCGGCACATACTTCAGGCATTATTCTAGAAATGAGCTGTTTCGAAACTCTGAAGAGGTACATAAGACTGGCATAGGAATCTCCTGTCGCTAAAAAGCGTGATGGCCAGTCTTATTTCGGCAGAGACGCACTCTCGATAGTTCGTGTCAATTTTAGATATTTCTGGAGAAATTCTTGAGAGCAGATAATCAAAATCTCTTGGCGAAACTCGAGTAAAATTTTTGAAGAAGCTTCTCCTGTCAGTTTTGATATCAGAAATCAGCTGCATAGAAACTCTAGTTTTTAAAAAATGAGACACCCAAAATCTATGTTTCCTTCTTTTTTTCTTCTTTTCTTTTTCTATTAGTGCACAAAATACTAATGCAGCACAGGCGGCAAGTTTCTTTCTTCTTAACGGGGCCATTTTTACAATTTTTCTATTCTCGGTTTTCCTCAAAATAAAAAAAGACGTTTTGTGAACAATTTCAAACAACATGTGCTGATCGGTGGGTACTTCGTTTTGCAAGCGTTTGTCAATATTCGCAAACGTTTACAAATGTTGCTACAAATGTTACTGCCAGGGGATACGCGGCTTTAGACACTATTAGAAGTTGCTACTTGCTTTATGGACAAGTATTTTGAATATTTTGATTCTCGTAAATGAACATCACAAAAATAACCTGAAGGTTATTTTTTGTGATGAACATATATTTTTGCGATTAAAATGGAACATTTCGTTGGGAGTGTGAGAAAATATCCGAGTTTGTGGAAAAAGGATTTGGAGGATTATAAAAGTTGGATAATTAAGGAAGAGGCCTGGAGAAATGTTATAGATGAATGCCATATATCAGATAGTATGTATTTACACATTTTTATTTTTTGAATAATTGTGCCTTCGTGCATATAAGTATTTCGTTATTTGGATATTTTTTATTTCTAATTTTAAATATACAGTAAACGGCAAAAATATGGATCAAATTCAATAAAAAATAAATGAGGGGAAACAACACTTGCACAGGAGGATTAGTATTGTTGGTTGCGCATTTTTTTTTAACACAAAATTTGTATACAATGTGATACAATTTTGATGTAGATATCTCATGCCATACTTTTATTTAACTGTTTTTAAGATACCCGGTTTTGAAAATTGCTGTTTTTATGAATTTAAAAAAATGAATTTTTTTATCTAATAAAAAAACAAACATTACTTAAGGTATAAAAGGTATATTGTCAGGGTAAGTAAATTGTCAAATATAGCTTGTGCCAGTGCATATTTAAAGAAAATATGGTTCTTTTAAATGAAACTTAATAAATTTAAATTTACATTTTTATTGGATACAGAGGTAAACAAAGAACTCAAGAAGAAGTTTGTAATTTGTTTAATGCAAAATTTTAATATTTAATTTTTTTTCAAGGTAATAAAATTTACTTATTACCTAAACCTATATTTTAATTTCAATAGATCAATAAGATCCACCCATATATTCACAGACTATAAATTATATTTTTTAATGAATAAAAAGTGCCTATTCATGCCACTTTCTCTGAAATTTCCCGGTTAATTTTTAGAAATAGTTTTATTTAAATAAAAATATACCATTGAAACTTAACATGAAATTAAATAAATCAAAATAAGGAAAGAAGCTGCATAAATAAGGGAATTGAACTCGATTCTTATATTTTAACCAAAACGAAGTTTTGATCGCCCCTGTAGTATGATATCGCGATTATTTGATTTAATGTTCTCTTAGAAACAATACAATACAAACAATAACAATAGTTGAACGATATTAGCAACCCCTAACAACCATTGTTTGAGTTTTATTTTGTTCCGTAGAAAATGGATGTTACAAAATGGCAGAAAGCTTAGAGGCTGGTATGAAGTGTGTACTGTGTGTTAGACTATATTTTGAATAAGTGAATTGCTATATTTTATTGGATATCAAGCTGGAACCTCAGGAGAGGCTGAGGAGCCAGCCACAACCCGGCAACCAACCCAACCCAACCCAAGCTAACCCAACACAACCCAACCCGAAGCAACCCAACCCAATAATTGTAAGTATAAAATCCACTGGAATACTGATACTTAACTTTCTTTTCCCACAGAAAACATTAAAATATTTTATTTTGTTACAGAGGAAAATTACAATAGGGGGAAGTAGAGGGGAAAGAATGGGGGAAGGAAAAATATCCAACGGCACCGTGAACATTCTGTTCTACATAAACAGAGTAATATATAACTTTTTTATATTGATTTTCTTTTTAAATATATAATATGTAGTTTAAAGTTTGTTATATATTATTTTTCTTTTAGAAACCTTATTGTCAGTAGTGACGGATGACGTGGTCGAGGCAGGGAAGGGGGGGGGGGGATAGTTAATAGAATAAGGGAATAAGTTATAGAGTTAGAATGTTCTGTTTTGATTATAAAAAAATATCAAATAATCATAATATCAATGTATAGTTTATGATTGGTACTGGATTGCCTGTATAATACTAAAATTGAAAGTCTTTTTAGAAAAGTGTGAAAGGGTTTTACTTTACTTCTTTTTTATTTTAATAATATCCTCAAGGATGGCTATACACTGGACTATATCTGTGTTATACATGTATAATGCTTTTTGAATTAAACTAATCACAGAAAAATTATATGTTCCTGCATTGCACATTTAGCTTACTGCAATGAAGACGCTTATACGTCATACATGTATGGAACACATATACGGCAGTCTAGGGCCACCTTACACCTGAAATTCAGCATAAACATACATTACCAACGTAATGACGTTTATGTCCATATATGTCTGTTGGCAAAAAGTAAAAAATCTTGGATTTACTGTTATAATAATATAAAAAGAGAAAATAAAATAAATAAGTAAATAACGCCTTTATTCAAGTATATCTTTGTACATACAACGCAAAAACATATTAAAATGTACACTCACATCATATGCACAAGAATAGCGCAACTGGCGAAGTTTAGCCTCCTGGACATTCATCCGCTCAACCAATTCGGCGGATATTAAATTCATCATCTTTAAATGTTTACAGCGAAAGTCCAATAGAATCCTTTTAAGAGATAACACATAGGTAAAACAGTTTTAACCAAACATAACAATGCAGTACATATACAGTGTGGTGACTTTAACTGGAATAAATTCAGTTAAAACTAATCAAAATTTATCTCTCAAAATTCCTGAGACCCGTCGATTTTTGTTTATTTTTTTCACATTTCAAGATAGTTCTTGTATTTTTTCACCTACAGGGAGGGTCCAAATTAACCCCAACTTTTTTTTTTCAAATGGAAAGCCAGTTTTTTTAAACTCTCATTGAAAAGAGCCCTTTTTCTTGATTAAATTGCCCTATTTATTTTTGTGATTATCTAAAAGAGAAATACGAAAAAAAAAAACCATTAAATTATTAAAAGTTGCGTTTAATGTATAAGATGCTAAAAATGAGCACCATTTACTTGTTGGCAAAGCCCACGACGATAATAAAATTCGCTTCTGACATTTTCTAAAACTTCTGGAGATATTTGTCGGATTTCTTGCCTAATCCGTTCTTTGAATTCGCCTAGGTTTCCTGGTTTGCTCATATAAATTTAACTTTTCAAATGTCCCCACAGAAAAAAATCAAGTGGGGTGAGATCGGGAGAACGTGCCGGCTACTCGATTTCACCCCTTCTACCAATCCATCTGTTTGGAAATTTGTCATCTAAATATTCTAAATACTGACGTACATTACGGGCATAATGTGGGGGAGCACCATCTTGTTGCATCCAGATTCTTTCATCATACAAATCTGGATCGAACTGACTCGGATATAAGGCACGTAAGACTGGAACTAGTTCATGTTCAAGAAATTCTAGATATCTTTCCCCAATTAAAGTATCATTGAAGAATATAGGCCCTATAACTTGCCTGCCAATTATGCCAGCCCAAACATTAGTTTTTTGGGAATATTGTGTATTAGTTTCCCTTACCCAGTGTGGGTTCTCGTCAGACCAGTAGCGACAGTTCTGCTTATTAACATGGCCATTTAGGGTGAATATAGCCTCATCAGAAAAAAGGCTCCACTCCGAAGATATGCGATTTTCGTCAATGGCGTTCATCATTAATTCACAGAACTGAACTCTGCGATCTGGATCGTCTTCCAATAACTCTTCAACGGGTTGCATTTTATAAGGTCATTTGTTTGCACTTTTTACAATTTTTAGCACAGATTTATGATGAATAAAGTTTTCGCGAGCTACTCTTCTGGCTGCAGTTACCGGATTTTCTTCCATCGCTAACAATACATTTAATTGGGTGTTTTCATCGATTTTAGAAGACCTTTGTCTTGAAACATCCCTCACGTGCCCAACTTCTCGAAATCTGTTTTCGATTTTACTAACCGTACCTTGGTTAATAGGTGGCAAATCTGGATATTTCTGCCTGAATAAGTGGACAACCTCTAGCTGAGTACGACTTCTGTCCCCATAATCAATCATCATTAAGATTTCAATCTTGTGGGATTCGGATAAATAAGGCATTTTTTCAATATAAGTTAACTTATTAAACAACTGGTTGAAATTCACTTTAACAGTGACATTACAATAATGTCAGGAAATGTCTCGATACCAATAAAATAAACAAACACGTCAAAAATTTACCAACACAAAATATTTCGAGACTTTTAATAATTTAATGGTTTTTTTTCGTATTTCTCCTTTAGAAAATCACAAAAGTAAATAGGGCAATTTAATCAGGAAAAAGGGCTCTTTTCAATGAGAGTTTAAAAAAAGTGGCTTTCCATTTGCAAAAAAAAGTTTGGGTTAATTTGGACCCCCCCTGTAGGTGAAAAAATACAAAAACTATCTTGAAATGTGAAAAACAAAAACAAAAATCGACTGGTCTCAGGAATTTTGCGAGATGAAATTTGATTAGTTTTAACTGAATTTATTCCAGTTAAAGTCACCACACTGTATACATACAATATATCTGTCACTAAAAAAGCCCTAAAATCTACTGCACATCTAATAAATACCTCTTGTACCTTAAATGACCAGTATTGCATACCTTAAATTGAAGAGGTAAATTATTATGTAAGTTAACACAATTATAACTTAGCTTTTTTTAAAAAAAGAAGTTCTATCTTGTGGCATTGTTAAATAATTTTTATCTCATAAAGAGCGATTATGCACAGCTTCCCTGTAAATTAGTTTTTTAAACAAATATACTGGTTGTTGAAACGTATTTAGTTTTCTAGAAAATAGAGTCAAGTTAAAATTATATCAGTTATCACACTTAAGCCAATCCAACTCTTTTATATTTTCTGAGACATGATCAAATTTTCTTAATTTATAAACAATTCTACAGCATGTATTCTGAACGTTTTGTATCCGTTTTTTATTTACAACATGTAAGAAAGGATAATATACTATGAAACAATATGAATAAATAGACATAAGTGACTCACACAATTTTTTTCTGGTTTTGAAATTCAAAAGGTGTGCATATAAAAGCTTCATTCTCACATAACTTTTTTTTTACTAAAGATTTTAAATGTTGTTCAAAATTAAGCTGTACATCTATACACAAACCCAAATTTCTACCGCAGTTAGCAAAAGTCAACCGAGTATTTTCAATCTGAATATTAAGTTGATTCATGAGTATGCCCTGTTTCTTTTCAGAACAAAACTGTAACTTGCAAAAACTGTCATACATGTCATACATTTTGCAGGATTAATTGTCAAATTATGTTCTGTTGAGTATTGCAAAATATCAGATAAATCTGAATTTAAAATCTCAGCGGCATCATCAGGACAGTCTGGATTAAACTGAAATAATAATTGTGTATTATCCGCATATGCTTGCATGTGCGTTAATACAATAGAAAACATCTTGTGGCACTCCTGAAATAATGTTTCTACCCTGCAATGTCTCACCACCTATCCTAACTACCTGCCTTCGACCTGTTAAATATGACCTAAAGAACAGTATTTCAACCTCCCCAAAACCATAATATGATAACTTGGCACACATCAACTCATGATTGATGTTTGTCGAATTGTCGAATTTCTCATTAGCAAATAAATAAAAGATCCATTAAAATTTATTTTTTTTGTAGTAAGGAAATGGAGCGTTTCTATAGATAATTTTAACTCATACTTACTACTGGTAAGACATGTGTTGATAATTTATTTATTTAAGTACAAGGCTCTTCTACAGATAGATTAAGCAATCCATTAATAACAGGAAAGCACAAAATATCTTATTAATTTAAATACAAGTAAGCGCTTTGCCAAATATTACATTTTCACCAAACCTAACAAATATACCAAGTAACATAAACCTAACTACCTTATTTATTAGTATCTCTGATAAACAATAAAGAAGTATATATACATATGAATAATAACAATAGGAAAAATAGGACAATATTTATGGTTCCTTGCGAAATTAGGTGGAACTTCTTAAGTATCGCTTAAATGAAGCCATACTGGAGAAAAATATATCGTTATTCAAATTAGTTTCTTGAAAATTATTATAACTACGGGCGCATCTGAACAATGGAGAGTTAGACAAATAGTTTGAAGTATATCTTAAGATGCTAGACGTCGATCTATTACGCAAAATATAAGGATTAACGTTGATATGTAAATTTTACAGACAGAAAGGACAGTCTATTAAATTATCAATAATTTTATAAATTAAAATTGCTTCTCCGACTCTCTAAGGGCTTCATACCATAAAACTTTAAGTTATCATAGTAAGTAAAAAAAGTCTTTGTCTATTAAAGCGGAAATTTACAAACTTGCGTTGCACTCTTTCAATTTGGTCAATATATTTGTGATATATCGGATTCCAAGATACTGTCGCATATTCTATAGTAGGTTTAACGAATGCATTCTATAATAAGATTAATGCTGTTTGATTACTTAAACTCTTTGTAATTCGATATATAAAACCGACATTTTATAGAGCTTTCTGAACAATGTTTTCTGTATGAACGTCGAAGAGCAGTCTAGAATCCAACGTCACACCTAAATCCTTATTAAACTCTACATACTTCAAGATAGTGCCCCCGAGACAGGCATCACATTTGTTTTGTATCAGATGGGTTTCTGCTAAAAAGTATAGAATGACATTTTTCTGGATTAATAAATAATTTATTTAAGGTACAGTACCTACCTGTCAAAATTTGCAAGGCACGAAAATCTGATACCTTGTTAATTGTTGTAAAGATTCTTAAGTCATCTGCATATGGAAGATATTTACAGATAGAGAAACATTGACCAATGTCGCTTAAAAAGATTGAGAACAAAATCGATCCCAAATGAGAACCTTGCGGTACTCCTGAAGTTACGCTTGTACAAGAAGACTTTACTCCATTTATGACAACGTACTGAGAGCGATTCGTTAGATAACTTTTAATAAGTTTGAGTAGGGCCCCGTCCACACCGTAATTCTCCAACTTTACGAACAGTTAGGATGATGTAACTTATCAAAAGCCTTGGAAAAGTCGGTGTACACGACACAAGTTTCCAGACCTCTTTCCATATTTTCGTTTATACTCTGAATAAATGGTATTAAGTTGGTTATTACCGATCTTTTTTGGAAAATGTTGGTTGTTTGCTTCTTTGACCTTAAAGAATAATTGTCTTAACAGCAAAGATTTAAATAGTTTACCAAAGTGACTAAGTAGGGAAATAGTCCTGTAATCCCATACAGAAGTTTTTTCTCCAAACTTAAATACTGGCACAATTTGAACTGTTTGATTGATTGAATAGTTTTTATTTTTTAACAAAGAGTCCCATAGAAGTTTTTCTGTAAGTTGTTCTGTAATATATCTGAGTGAACAAAAAGTAAAAATAAAATCTAATAATAAAACTGATCTTCAATGGAAGAAGATGATTATCATGACAACAATGACAAACGTAACTATAAAATTATCTAGAATTATGCAATGTTTTATCACATTTTATTTTTCTCCTCAGAAACACTAGTATTGGTCATTTCTTCTGCGGCGGCCTCTGCTATTATAGTACGTAGTCGTCAGATAAGGGCAGGGTGTCGCGGAGGTGGGCATAGACCACATACTTCTCTCGTAGGTTCTTTTTTCTGTAACAAAAGGCATAATTAGACAATTTATTTAAAAAAATTATATGTAATAATAAAATTATATGAATATGAAAGCAATGTTATACCTATAATCTCAAGGTTGGCAGTCTATTTTTGGAAAGAGCGGTACTGTACCAGGCTGTACCTAAGTAGTAATATCGTCTTCAATCTTCATTTCCTAAATACAATATCATTAAAAATGTATGGGCTCAAAAAATAATAAATTACTATGACAAAACATTTGTCACAATCAGAAGATAATGTTCTTAAAAAAAGAATTTTATTTATTTAAGAAACATCATTAAACGCAGTGCACGGAACGTTTGGCGAACTTAACGTTGATTTTGATAAAAACTTTTAATGTTTTCTACGCGTTGTAGTGTTCCATAGAAAAAGGTAGTACTCTGCCGAAATTTAACGGCTGTATCACTCTTCCCTTGGTCATGCGGTGTTGTCAAACATCGAGCGTTCAAAATAGAAAACCCTTTATTTTTGAGTGAAGAATATGCTTTGGCTCTATATTCTCTAAGTTATGGAACACCTTGTATATCTTAAGTTTCCGTATTCATAGACGTGTATCGTACTACATATTTTTCAGAAAACTCCTACTTGGTAAATGTTGTTTTTGTATTGCACTACAAATTTGGTTTGAGGGACAGGCGAGCCTACAAATTAATCGGTATTATGATCTTCCCATCGCAATACATGTTTGAGGTTGTACTTTTTTTAAGTGGCATATCATATTGTCAGGCCGTCCAGTCGACTTGGTCCGGCGGACCTCCAACTCCTCTCAGATAAAGTAGTTTCTGCGCAGCTGCGTTGATTAAAGGGCCAGTAGGCTTTTCTGGCTCCTTGATTATGCGCGGCGTACGAGGATGGGGGACAGATAGCTCAAGGAAAACGATTTAGTTTGGTTGACAAATGTATTGTGTCGCCTTAGGCTGTACAAAGGGCCTTACTACAAAAGGCCAAGGGTAGTACAGGGTGTGACTTTGACCATTAGTTTTCAGCTAAGGGGCGTTATCAACAATAAAAATACCTAAATTAAGAATTAGTTTTAAATCCAACCTTTTGGATAACTATTCCCCGGAACCTAGCTAACCGAGCCAACTCTTCCCTCACCTAACCGAAACTGCAGATAATTTGTCGGTTCCCCAAAGGGCAGAGTTACCCCCTTACAAGGGTATTCCACTCTTAGGCGGAGACCAGCAATTTATGGTCCAACCGGTTCCTACCCGAGGGTAGAGGATCAGCACGAAGTGGTTATAGAATAACTGATGATTTCCCTACATTTCGAGCTTGTATTTATACCTAAAAATTATGTCAATGACCCATAGTAAAATGAAGATGAAATACGCACAATTGCTGAGGTTGCATTTTGTGCTTCGCAAATTCGGTTGTAAAATTGATTAGTAATTATTAATTGTTTAGAAATTATATCAGTGGAAATTATTTGTTTTATAGTGTAATAAATTTGGTTGACAATATTGTTTGCTTCCTCGCACATAAGGACCATGACACAATAATGCTGAAGAAGGATCTAATACATGCTTACTGACCTTTATTTATTTTTTAATTTAATTTTAACATGATAAAATAAATAATAAAATGAAGAATTTACATGAATAAATTGAGTTCAAATTTACTTAAATATGGTGGCATAATTTCCAAATAAATAGTAACTAAATTTTTAGTTATCACAAGGAATTTAAATAAAACACTTATTTTCCTTTTACAAAGTATATAGGACCTACATATGTATTTTTTTTCCATGAGGCATTATTATCCAAGACATATTTTATCGACCATCAAAGCATTTAGAAACAAGACGCTAAACACATCTTTTTACTTCAGCATATGCGTAGTAGGAAAAGCGACACGCGACAATCATCGGCGTCCAGACCCTGGATTTTCATTCAGTTCCGCAACGAGAGTCCAAGATGAGAACTAAATTGTGCGTATACTTTTTCTTCAGTGCTTACGTTTTTATCTCAGCTAATGCACTGCCCTCGTCACTGGTTAAGGAAATTGAGAAAAATGAAGTTCAGAATAAAAAAGGTAAATTTTATTTTAAATCGTATAGCCGTTTTCGACTTATGCGTTACATCAACAAGTGGCAAAGCCGGGTACATATAATATCGATTAACTGTTGCATGAAGGGTGTTTTCCTACTTGTTGACAATAGAAAGCTAATGCGTCATTTGCTATTCCGCTATAGAATTTTAAAATAGCTAATAGTATAATTATTTCGATTTGTCTTTTAGTTTTTGTTTGTGAACAAATTTATATGAATATGTTATATACTTGCTTTTTTTAAAAATAATACTATGAGAATAAACTATATATTGATTATTAGATAAATTTCAAATCTGAAGAGCACCAGATGGCTATTTTATTAACGATTTAAGATAATAATTTCCAGATATCTGAAAACACATACTTAATATTTTATCGATGTTCTTTTATTATTTGGAAATATCAGTTTTTTCATGGTGCTTTTCAGTTAGTTCCTTGACTTTCCAGATGCTTAATGCAATTCCAGAATCTTTCACTAGAGAATTCCAATTAAAATAATTAAACTTGTCAGCCAGATGTTTCTCAAAATGCTACTGTACAAAAATTAAATTTTCAGCACCATGACAAATCATTTGTCAAATTAGGTTTAAATTGAAAGAACTCGTCCATTATCTCAAAGAGACTTACGTAACTAGAGAAAAAATTAAAACTCCAAGTCTCAGTCTCAAAATGTCTTTTTAATTATTCAGGTGACATGTTTCGCTAATGAAGCATCATCAGACCTATAATAAACAGAAAAACACACGTAACTACAATAAAACCTTACACTAAAACAAAATCAAATATTAAAAATTAGATAAAATTACCTTATAGCTAGGTGACCTGCTAAGTACTGACAAATATAATTTAAATATGAGAATACTCACATATTTTGTAATAAAAAACAATAACACGGCACAAAAATTCAACAAAAAATATAAAAAAGGGAAAAACGTGACAGGTGTAGGATTTGAACCCACGCTCTAAAGTCGATCTTAGTGAAACATCAGACCGTTAACCAATCGGCCGGCCCTGCCTACGAATATTGGAGTCAAAGGTATATATGCGTATCGTGAGCAGAAACAAGAGGTTAGATAAGATTATTAAAGATAAGTCCTGGCTCAAAGGTTAAAACATCATTAACGCATGTCAAATTTGGACTCTTTTTGGCTTTGGTGATTTCCATTTTCTCCAAGAGATCCAACTTTCTACTCTTAGGGCACTCGTGAACAATGGAAACATTTTTAGGGACGGAAAAACTATGACCCGTTGATAATAAATGGTTAGCAAATGCTGACTTAGTTTCTGTGGTGTTGGTGTCCCTGAACTTATTAACGAGGCTTAGGTGTTCCTGTACCCTTGGGGATACTCTCCTTCCTGATTGTCCTACATAAACGGCAGGGCAATCCTTGCAATTAAGACAATATACACCCGATTTAGATAGAGGATCACTTTTATCCAACTAAGAAAGAACCTAGTAAAGACGTTGGAGTTTTCATTTTTTCTCTAAATTAGGTTTATCTGAGAATTGTTATCACCCTTACTGTACTGAATTAAAAATAATTTTAATGGCAAATTTAAATATAAACATTTCTGGCGAACTTCTTTAATTTTCAATTCATTATTATAAAATGAGACATTGAATTCAAGTTAAATAAAATATATAATTTTTTTTATAAACATTGCTTTGGTTATCTCTAAATAAAGGTACAATAATTTTATCGACAAAGGAACACAAAAAAGCATAAGCTAATGCGTCAAATTCGATTTTATATTATTTTAATGTTACCGAAGGAAAAAAAATGTAATGTGTCCAAACACCTACACAGTGTGTTCTTAAACGTTATGTTAACACTGAAGGTCATTCATTCGTTGGCTTATTGTATCCTAAAGATACAGGGTGTAAAATTTATTTTTTTCTACACATTCTTTTAAACAAAAAATTAGTCATTGATCGAATATTAATAATAATAATAATAATAATATTAACTGTCTTTTTATTTATCTTCAAAATAAATACAATATAAACATTTATCAAAGTAATGACGAGATCTATCCTAGGGCTGATCCTATTAAATATTTTCTCTACCCTCTACTTAAAATTGGACATAGTTATGCATAACGCGACCAAGCGCCAAATTCGTTTTTTTGGTATTATTGTGTCATCTGACGGCCAAATACCATGTTTATCTACGAAAAAGATCTCGAGCGTTAGAAATCTATAGTTAAGTATTTTAAATTAAACTAAGCGCCAAACGGTTGATAACACTATTTGAATTTTGCATAAAACAACTAAATGCCACGAAATTGCATAGGTCAATTAAACGCCTTGATAATGGGCGCTTGGCTTAGTAATGCAAATAGCAGTTAAGTTCGGTCACGTGATCTGGCACCGAAAAATAGGTAATATATCACGTGATATTTGTCAAATTTTGATGCATTTACCGAACTTACAGCTAGGAAATATCAACAGACATTTCTTGAGTGATTTAATTTAAATTAAAAAAAAATGCTGACTGCTATTTTACTAAATCGCGTATATGAAATAAATTTCGAGGTAAGTAGATACCAAACTATCTAGTGCTACTATGAAATGGGGCAGTAATAGAACTTTTTAGATAATCGTTAGTTGTTACAAAGAAACTCTAGTTTTATTTGAAGTTTTTCAAGGTATGCTATAGCTATGCAGTTATAATTTGCTTAGCTTATTATGTTAGTAAATAACGTGGTTTAGTTTTACTGTAATTTTGTTACTTTAAAATAAAAAATGATTTTACAGGATTTTCTAAAAGATCTGTAAGGGTTTTAAATAGTCACTTTTCATTTTAAGTTGGTGTTTCTAACAAAATTTTCAGCTGTTCATAAACTACCTTAATGAAAAATAGGGCTGTCAGTCGAAATATATAGTCTAAAAAGAAAATACATGGCATGGCATAAACGCGCTATGCGACAAGTTTGGCGTGTGGTTTAATTTTGTAAAAAAAAAACTAATAATAAGTAAAGGACTAGGTGACATTTTTTATCATAACTTCTAAAATTTATTATTTTTTGCTAAAAGCTTACATAGTATAATATGAAATAGTGTCTTGGATATAGCTTGCAAAAATTAGATCTATATTAGATTTTATCGATTTTTAAGGGCATTCGAAACTTAATTGTGTTTTCCCACAATTGTTATTCTGGCGCTTGGTCGCGTTATGCATAACTACGTCCAATTATGCTTCAACCTTTGTAATTAAAGGTTGCTACGGAGGAGAGTGACTTTACTGCAGGTGGTAAAAATGTGTACACTTTCAGCCCATTATAGCTAAAAGAGCCTTAAAATATTGTCGATCTGTGCTTATGAATATTTTCGAAGTGTTTCAAGTATCTCTACAATGAACACTAAGTTTGATGAAATGATTTGAACTTATGTACCTTATAAGTTTAGACAACTGTAATTTAAGCCCTCTCATCCAAGGATAGCCATTTTGACCCATCTCGTACCGGGGTTACGTGAATTCGCCAACTTTACGAAAAGTGTAGGATGATGTACCTTATCAAAAGCTTTGGAAAAGTGGGTGTACACGGCACAAGTTTCCAGACAGCTTTTCATACTTTCGTTTATACTCTGAATAAATGGTATTAAGTTGGTTATTACCGATCTTTTTGGAAAAAGCCATGTTGGTTAACATCAATAGCTTCTTTGACCTTTGGTTTAAATTAGAACAAAATTTAAGCATGTATTTCGAATTTTTTGTCGACAGATGAGTATATTTGCATAACTAATAAGAAATAATAATAATTAGTTGCAAAGATGCAGTCTAGTATCGGTTCTAAGATAATCTTTGTTCATATAAAGGGTGTCCGGAAGGTAGGTGCAATACTTTAAGGAGATGATAGCTGACCTAATTTCGAACATTTTAAGCCAAAATTTGTATCGGTCGAAATTCATTTTTCACCGACAATTCTGGGCCCTTGACAGACAACATCGTGATTCGATCAAATACACATTTCTGTGCGCTATTCCAACTTATAAGCGCGATGCAAATGGATTAGAGCCAATATTAATCTTATGCAATATTAAATTTAAAAAAATCGTACAAACGAATTTGACTAGATATTAAAAAAAAACAAAATAGTAAAATAATAAACTGAAAGTTTTGAGGTAATAAGTAGACATTTCCAGTTTATAAGTGTATCAGGAGTAGTTGTTCTGGAATAGAAGCTGAAAAAATTCTCTTGTAAAATATACTGAAGGTCTCCAGGGAATTTAATTGGTTATGTTGACACACAGTTGGATGAAGATTTCTTGGATCTGTGAGATATTTTGCTACCCCTTATCTGGAAACCTCTCCTGATAGGGTTAACCTCCGGTGTTTTTTGCTTCCAAGGGATATTTTGTCATATATAAATATCACCACACTCACTGTATAGTTTCCTTCAAAGATAATCTATTTTGAGGTTTCTTTAATCATCAAAACTTTTTAACCTTTCAGCTGCACCTTAGATAATTGGTGGAGCCAATTATGTATATTTCTTCTCTTCTTAATTATGGTCCTTTATAGCCTTTTCAAATCAAATTTATACATTTACTACAAATATTTCCATTTATTTCATTTCCGAGAACCTAAATAAAAAAACTCATTGTTTTCAGTAAAACGTGACTCCGGGTTACCAGCAGAGCCACGTGGAGCTAAGGAGAGTGTGGGCGAAACTGCATATTTTAATCAAAAACCTGCAGTGGCTATTAAGCGAGGTAAGTATGATTAGCTTATTCTAATATCTGTTCTTAAAAGATTTATTAATGTAAATTAAGTTATCATTAATCCGACCCTCCTAAAAGAGTAAAATTGTAACAGATCTCTCCGCGGACCAGCATCTTCCGTTTTACGTTTTATGTCATTTGAACCGTTTTACCCTTTAAAATTTTTTTTTATGAAAATGTCACTCTTAATTTATTATTGTGGCTCTCTTTGATCCTTATTAAAACATTGAAATATAACCATTTACTGCATTTAAAAAATATAAGAGTGCTGTACTTGTCATAATAGGGGAACTATCTACAAAAAACAAACTGTTTTATAACATACTCACTGAGAATTTTACTTCCTTCTTCTCCTTTTTCTTTTCGATATAACGGCCTTTATATGCTAGGTCTAGTTGACCGAATTCCCATAATCAGTCCAAGATCCTACTCAGATAACAGCCCACAATAATTATGTAAATCTAGGTGAGACCCATGATCCTTTTACTATGCTAACCAAAAATAATAATGAGTATGAAATGATAATGACAAGTGGAATGTGGAGATGAAGACATGAAAATGTAGCAATGACTAAACTCTAATGCTCTCACTCTTATAGGGCAGACGCAACTGTCATATGAAAAAATTATATCTAAGAGAAAATCAAAGTTTGTTATATTTTGAGATATAGCATATTGGAAGCACGAGTCGGGCATGCAAAAAGGATATTTTCTCCGCATTCACAGTTTGAGTCTTTTCTTCCTCCAATGTTGTGATTTTTTCCTATGTAAGTTCTTGTTGTGTGAGAAACATGGTTCTTTGTAGGGCACCTTGATGTTTACACCATATTCCCTGCTCTTAGCAGTAGCGGCTCGTGGTTAGGTGAGAGATGCGTTCTGCACATTCATCGATAAAATATAAAAGATTGCAAAAAAGGGGAGAAACGCGGAGAAATCAAAGATGTTTTTTTAAACTAGAAAAATTAAACTTTTCCTTATAGCTTTCATTAAATGGTGTTTATATAGGTATTCTTATTTAAAAAAAACTTGTATTAAGTCCAGATATGTGTCTGAAAACAGCCCCTTTTTGACATTTTACCTTCCAAAATATATCAAATTAACATAAAAAGAACATGCAACTTGCGAACTTTTGCCAACCAAAATTTTGCCTTGTATTTTCCCGACTGTTTAGAATTTAAACAAAACTGGAGCGTACTCTTATGACCTTGTTCACCTAGATTTCGGTACTTAAATGTGAAATGAACTGCATACACATATACTATTTTAAACTTATACATTATAATAAATATATACATATATATATATTTTTTTAATTTATATTTATAATTACATTGTAACATATAATAGTTATTTTTTGAAGATTAAGTTTATTCTTCGATTTTTTTTTTGCTGCAAATTTGTCTATAACCATCTCGTTGAAGTTTACAGTTTGCGTGACGATTTGCTTTTCCATTGAAAGCATCGATAGTGCTACCAGACGTTCTTTCACCATAGAATTACGTAAAAATGTTTTGATGCGCTTTAAAGTGGAGAAAGAACGTTCGGCTTCAGCTGTCGACATCGGAATAGTTATGAGTATTTCCAAGAGCTTTTTAGTTTCTGGAAATGAATCGGTCAAATTATTTTCTATGAGTAATTTTAAAAAAGGTATTGCTCCTTGCATCTTCCTGCAGTCTGGCCTGGAGTAAATCACTGAAAGCTCTGTTTTTAAACGCTCCTTATAAAAATTGGGGTATGAATCGCAAGTTACTTTTAATTTTTCATCAGGAAAATAATTAATATAATTAGCGAACTGGTTAGAATACAGCAATGAAGCAGCTAATAAATGATTTTTAAAATGAAATCTATCCTTAGCGCAATTAATAATTATGTCACAAACTTCTAACGCAGCAATACGTGATCGAATTGACTGTCATATTTTCTTTTTCTTTTAGGAGGTCCTACTTATAATTTAATAATTTCGTCAATTGAATTTCTTACTGTCGTAATGCTCTGCTCAAAAACTTGTATTTTGTGGTTGATTTCTACAGGATCAATTTTTCGTTTTTGTAATTCGTTGTACAAGATATCGGTGTGTGGCATAATACGGTGAAAAAATGTTAGCCAGAGAATAAACTTTGAATCCTGTAACATTCTTCTTATTGAGGAAGCTGCGTTACATGCCATTGAGTTAATAAATAGATTTTCTATTTCTTCCATGCATTCAAGCATAGATTCCCGATGTTCAAATACGATGTTAACTGTTCTAATATTAAAATTCCAACGTGTTGGTGCTCCGTGGGGAATTCTTTTCCCAACAATTCTATTACGCACAGCTACGCGCTGCGGAGAATTTTTAAAAAATAAAGGAATTTCCTGAAGATTGCCAAAAAAAAACTCGAACTTGGGAGCTCTCAGATGCTGCCTTAGACATTATTAAATTCAACTGGTGCGCATAGCAGTGTACAAAATGAACAAATTTGTACTGATCTTTAATTCGCGCCTGAACACCAGTATTTCTGCCACTCATTACTGCTGCTCCATCGTAGCTTTGAGCTATCAACTTAGAATTTTCTAAAATCGGGTCTAAGACACTGCGAATATCAGCAGTCAAACTTTCTGCATTTAAATTTTGTGGCTCCAAATAAGTCCAGAACCGTTCAACCGGATCCCCATTTTGGATATATCTAAAAATTACAACCATTTGAGATTTGGCTGACACATCCGTTGTTTCATCTGCTATAACGGAAATATATGGAGCTGTGCGAATCTCGTCTAAAATTTTTTCGTGGCAAACTTCGAATATACAATCCAAAATGTCATTTTGAATATCTTTTGATGTACCTTTAAATACACTCGAGTCTTTTAAATGTTCCGCCACTGTTTTATCAAGTTCAGCTGTAAAATTTATCAGACCACGAAAAATACCTGGGTTTTCCGATGTCAAAGTTTCATCGTGGCCCCTAAGCGCAAGCTCGAATAATCGACAAAATTTTATGCAGTCAATAATTTTAGATAACACATACCTGTTTTTTGTTACGTTCTCGTTATATAATCGAATATTTGTCCAACTTTTCACGAATATTAACACTACCCAACAAACCCAGATTCATTACATTGTTTAAATGATTTCTCGATGTTTCGTGGCGTTTAATTTTTTCACTTAGATGCACCAGGTCAGTTACACCAACTACAGTCCAAGATTTGTCCCCACCAAATAAAAGACACGAAAAACAAAAAAAGAGCATTTTTTTATTACATCCGCATATCCAGTTATTTCTAGCATAAATATCTGGAGTAAAAATTCTTTTATATGATTTTCCACGGCTTGAACCACACTTTTCTATTAAAATATCGGGCAACGGCCGCTCTTCGTTTTTTAGTTTTATTTTTTCTTCGTACGTAAATTGGGAGAATTGTTTTATATTAATCAAATTATACACCACATTCATTTTTAGAGTATAGAGATCAGCTGACACAACACAACACACAACGCAAAAAAAACAACCAACAACTAAATGCAAAACCGTCAATAGTCAGCAGAATTACTGCAAATGTTTGCAGCTCCGTTCCGACTTAAAATTCGCTATCTAAACTTATGGCGAAGTGCGGTGCGGGGCGAGGAAAAGGGCTCAACGCGGAGCACAGAACTCGAATGTGGTCCAGCTAGGTTGCGTTAATGGCATTGTAACTGTAGTGATTGGCACGCCAATAGTCTTTACTTGGCCGACTGTAATAATCAGGTGTTCGTTCGGGGCGCGTTGGAACGCGGATTGAAGGCATTGAGACCTACTATATGGCGTTATTATTTTGTTAAAATAGGTTTTAATTTTATTTTATTTAGAAAAATATTAAATAATTTCAAAAATAGTTAATCTGTATGAAAATGTTGGGGGTTCTGCAGCTCTGCAGCTCTTATGCACTAGCCGGTCTCTGGCTCTTAGTACTTGATAGGTTTTTAATCCTGTTCTTTAAAGATCTGTAGTTATTGTTTTATCAAAGGTAGGAGATCTCCATAGTTCGGCCTTAAATCCTCCACGTCTTCTCATTTGCTCCCAGGATTAGTAAGGCGGTCAGTTTTTTTGTTTCGGCCAATATGGTACGACTAGGGATCCAAGTAAAAAACTAAGTAGAGATTTCGACTCGCAAGATTCCAGACTTTCGCTTTTATGGCAATCTGTAGCCTTAGAGAATCCTGTACAGCGCACTAGGGCTGTATAAAAAAGTCATCGTGTTTAGCATACTGTGGGGTCAGCAGGATCCAGGGCTTTGTAAATTAGAAAAATCTTTGCCGTACAAATGGTCATGACGTTTGGAAAACTTACTGAAGCGTCGACTTCAGGGCCACTAGTTACGATGTCTACTATCTATCGCTTTAGAGTTCCTCTATACATACAAGAAAATTTTTCAGGGAAGAGCATAAAAGAATCTAGAGTTATTACAGTTTTCTTCAAAAGCAACAAAGGACATTTCCCTGTACTTTAGAGGGTGTCTAAATTTGGCAATGTCGTTCTCCCTCCGTACCAATCTGGTTTTCGCTCTGGTTTTGGTTGTGCAACCGCATTATTAAACATAACTGATGATATAATTAGGGCTGCAGATGACAGCAAATGCACAGCTTTAATTTTATTAGACTTCTCTAATGCATTTGACACTATAAACCATAAAATCTTTTCTTCAATCTTAAATTTTGTTGGGTTTTCAGAGCACCCAATTGTACTTTTAATGGATTACCTTTCAAATAGATTTCAGTTTGTTGAAACATTGGATGGCAGATCAGAATATGGCAGGGTGAGTTGTGGTGTTCCACAAGGCTCAATTTTCAGCCCTTTACTCTTTAATATTTATACTAATAACCTCACTAATTGCCTAAAATTCTGCAAGGTACACCAATATGCTGATGATAAACAAATTTATTTTTCTTTTCTTCCATCTGAATATATTAATGCAGAGAAAGTCATAAACGAAGATCTAAATACTTTGTTATCATTTTCAAATCGTCATAGTCTTCTTATTAGCCCATCTAAGTCAAAACTTATGATTTTTGATAGAAACAAGGAGAGTGTTGAATCTTTTATAACCATAAGTATAGGTGATGATTCTTTATCTTGTGAGAAAGTTTTAAAAAGTTTAGAGTTGTATCTGGATGTCGAGTTGCGCTTTAAATTCCATATTAAAATCTGTCTACAAAAGGCATATACCGCGCTAAAGTTACTTTATCCTCACAGGCATTCACTATCGCAATCTTTAAAAATTAAGCTGACTGACACTTTAGTTTTGAGCCATTTTAACTTTTGTGATGTGGTTTACTCACCTTGTCTAGATTTCACTGAAATACAAAAGATTCAACGGGTACAAAAATCTCGTTTAAGGTACATCTATGGAATTAGAAAGTATGAGCCTTTCTCTCATAAACTAAAAGACTGTAACTGGTTAAATATGGCGAATGGATTACATTCTTTGGTTTTATTTCAAAAAATTATACTTAAAAAGTGTCCTCCTTACTTGCTAGAGAAGATTAAATACCGAACAGAGGTTCATAACTTAAATTTAAGATTTAAAGGGTTAATTACCCCACCACCTCACAAGACCAGTTTTTTTTAGCGATCTTTCTCTTATAATTTTTATCAGCTTTATAATGACATTCCTATAGATCTAAATGCTTTATCGGAGGCCTCTTTTAAAAAAAAGGTTAATTTACTGCTTTAGTAGCATGGTGTTTGGTTACGGCTTATGTGATGCTTTGATCAAGGTTTATAATATGTATGTATTTCTTTTTGTACATTTTGCTTAGTTTTCTGCGGGCAATAGTGGTAGTATATAATATTTTTCAATTGTACATTTGTTTTTGAATTCTTTTTTTTTTGTTTTTGGAGTCAGACTTGATCTTTGTTTTAATTGTTTTAGGCTCCCTTTTGTGAATCAATGACAAAATTAATATTATATATATTTATATTTCGGATTGTTTTATATTGTGACACCAGTACTTTCTTTGGGGGTTGTAGCTTAATTAATACTACTGTGTTGGGCTTTAATGAACAGATGGTATATTGAGTTGCCTAGATGTTATAATTCTGGTGTCTATGCTGAGTCGTTGTTTCCCAGCCCACGCGCGCTTTGGATGTCTAGCTCGTGCAGGGTGGTCTCTCAAATAGGTGGCCTGTCGTCACAATATGATTTACAAAATAAACACATTATTATTATACATTTCTGATAAAGAATAAAACATAAATTGAGGTATCGTATAAATGACTGAGTGAACTCAAGCAAAACAGAAGGCAAAATTCTGAAGTCTGAACCACAATTGTATATTGAAGACTGTATATACTCAGCCACAAGATTTTGCTTAGGTTATTTTTAGGGTTAGGAATAGTCTGTCGATCAAAGATGTAAGCAAAGCATCTGTTTTGAATTTATTCCCCAGGCTACATTTTCTTCGACAACTTAAAAGTACCATTTTTAGTCGCTTAATGGTTTTCCCAAGAGGTTTTGTTTTCCTCGTAAATAATACAGTTTTACCTTTGAGAGCTTTAATCTCTGAACCCGCCTAGTTTTTTTATTCTGGGAAATGTCGTAATTACCGTTTTCTTCTTATTGTTTCTTCTAGCATCCCTTTAAATCAAGTGATGGTTTTGTGATATTGTTGCGAATAGGAAAACAAAAAACTATATCCATCTACTTTTGCCTATAAATAATATCAACAAAATTTTTCAACGCGAAAGTCAGCAATAGCTTTCAAAGTACACTTTTGCGAAATTGTGCAAGATATTTAGTGGTGGCTTTGTGTTGGATCCTGGTTAATAATAAGTTCACAGATCAATCTAGTCAATATTGCTTTTGAATAATCGCCTCAAAACAATACAATAGCCTTTGCAGATGACTTAGTCATCGCGTACATTTAAGCAATCGCTTTGTGAATGAATGTAAGCGCTTCTACAAATTATGAGAGAAATGGTGTGTGGAATATTCTCTATACATTAAGCCCAAAAAGACTGAGATGGTGCTATTCCCCAAAAAGAGAAAAATAGCATTCCTTCTGCCACCCAAACTATCAGACACCTCACTAAGTTATGCTTCGGAAGTAAAGTAACTCGTTATGACCATGTTCAAAAAATGGCTTGTCTCACTATAACAGGAGTAATGAGAACCACACCAAGCAGGACTTTTGAGGTCATTCTGTGTCTAATGCTCCTGGACATATCAAGGGGGTCATCCTACTCACAATGATGCGATTCCGTTCTACTGGAATGAACATTAGTGTAAAAGGTTTGTTTTACTAGTCAATAAATATGCCAAACGTACATCATTGGTTTATTTATACTGGATCTTACTTATCAGTACAATTAATACGGGGACAATCAAAATATGCTGACCACACGTTATATATATATATTGATAAACAATATGTGTAATGGGAATACACGCGTGGTATGTGGTATGCATACATAAAATGAACTATAATTATGACTAGGTTAAACTGATATACAGATATAGTTATAGTTTACAATAATACCAAGTAAGTGGAGAGAGCAAAGAGCTCGCCTCTGGCAAGAACAAACTCGCTTCCTCTACTGGATGCTCGACTTCAGCTTGCCACGCCAATCTTTGCATTCAACAAACCCTACGCAATTAACATAAAAGGCATTGGTACCAAATAAATTACGGGTATTACAAATATCTGTTTGCACGGTTAAAAAACTAAAACAGTTTCGGGCAGCGGCATATACTTCAAAAATTTCCAGTTAAACACGCATGTTAGCATTAGGTTATATGCCAAGTGTCTTTCATACCAACATATATGGGATAACCCTGGCGGAGGAACTACTAATAAATAGTAACGTTACTGCTAAAACGGTGATTATCGACACAGACTACAGATAGGCAGTTCTCGTGATGTCAAGACCGCGCCTCAGATCAGAACTAGTGCAACAATGCCATATCATCCTCGTGAAAGCTCCTTCCAAAAACAGTGTGGTAGTTAGCTGGTTCAAGGGGAAAATCACAGCAAGCCCTTCAAATAATAAAATCATACTTTTGCATGCTTTTTGAAAAGCGGTGGAATGATACTTAAGGCTGCCATTTCTCTAAAAAGCTTTTCAGCTACCCGGACTGGAGGATATTCTGCAAATTGTCTTTTACTAAGGGAAACTACGTCTTATAACAGGTATCCCTTGCTGGTCACTGTCAATTAAATAGCCACCTTTTCTTAAAGATACTAAGCAGAAGTCCATTATGTAAAGTATGCAACTATAAGACGAGGACTCTCTCGTCAATACGCAATAGAATTATACCATATCCCACCCATCCCTTAAAGAGATCTGGGAGTCCCTTGATGACGTTGTCGCTTTAGTTGATTCGTTGGGCTGGATGACCAGCTGAGGAAGAGATCTCCTACTACTACCAGATTGGGAAAACTTTAAGAAATATAGAAATGAGGTTGTATCTGTGATAAGAAAAAATAAAAAACGGTACTACGAACAAAATATTGACAACTGCAAAGGGAACAGTAAGAAAATGTGGAGAGTTTTAAAGGACTTAGTCGGAACAAAAAAGCAGGGCAGTGAGCGGTTTACTGAGCTAAATTTTGAAAATTACAACGGCTTATTAGAGGAAAACTTTAACAACTTTTATTTGGACTCTTTGAATGAAGTTTCTGAAAGTATAGAGGATAGAGACTGGGAGGCGCCAGACCTAAATATTAAATCAAAACTCTCTCAATTTAAAACAATTAATATTTCACAGTTGAAAAAAATTGTATATGGTTTTAAAAACAAAGGCTCAAGTGATGATTGTTTAAATGTTAAATTGGTAAAACAACTCTTTGACGTGATTGGATATCCTCTACTATATTTAATTAACACTTCAATAGTCACTGGGAAGGTACCTTATGACCTAAAAACTAGCGTTGTAAGTCCAATCCCCAAAGTGAATAAACCAACTGTTACTTCGGAGGTTAGACCTGTAAATCTTTTACCAACTGTAGATAAGATCTTAGAGACTATAATTTGTAATCAATTGAGGGATTATCTTGAGAAAAATCATTTGTTGTTTGAGGGACAATCAGGATTCAGAAGTCAACATTCCTGCGAATCTGCAATCCAGTATGTATGTACAAATTGGAGAGAGAAAATGAACAATGGTGAAATAGTTCTTGGTGTATTCGTAGATCTTAAGCGTGCGTTCGAAACCAATGATCGTAGAATTCTTTTAAAGAAAATGAGGCTTTATGGTATTGATGATTATGCTCTAAGTTGGATTGATAATTATCTAAAGGACAGGTTTCAAAGGACAAAAATAGGACATAGGGTATCTCAAAAAAAGGAAAGTGTACTGGGTGTACCCCAAGGAAGTGTTTTGGGGCCCTTATTGTTTATTCTTTATATAAATGACCTGAATAGGATATTAAATAGATGTTTTATACACTTATTTGCAGACGATACTTTCATATCCGTCTCTGGAAAAGATTATTTAGAAATTGTAAATATATTAAATAATGAGCTTAATGTGTTGTATGATTGGTTATGTAAAAATAGATTAAAACTGAATTCTTTAAAGACTAAATGTATGGTAGTAGGATAGTAACAAAATGTAAATATTTTTTCGATTTAGGATTGTCTTTGTTCATAAATGGTTCACCTATAGAGTTTGTAACTGAAATTAAATATTTAGGTGTAATCCTTGATCCGCAATTAAATTTTTCAAGTCATGTAAATTATTTATGTAAGAAAATAAGAAAAAAAGTAGGGTTTTTTAATAGAATATCGTATGTTGTTTCTAAATGGTCAAAAATATTAATTTACAAAACTATAATTTTACCTCACTTTACGTATTGTAGTTCATTATTGATTTCTTGCAACAAAGAAGAGATACAAAAATTACAAATACAGCAAAATAAAATAATGCGTATATTATTGAATTGTAGCAAATATGTGCCGACTAAAGACATGTTCAATTCTTTAAATTGGTTAAATGTTGAGCAAAACATAAAAAAGGCAAATCTTTCTATTGTATATAAAATTGAAAATAACTTATTGCCAGGGTATCTCAACGTTTATTTAAAAAGAAGAGTACAATTCCATAACTATAACATTAGATCTAAGCAAAACTTTAACATTAGGCAGGTAACGACATCCGCGTTACAAAAAACTTTGTTTTACGAGGGACTGTGCATGTTTAATAAGTTGCCTGAGGAGGTAGAGAATGTACCAAGTGTACATATGTTTAATTGGGGACTATTTGTTTATTTACGCAATCAAAATTGATTTCTTGTTTTCTGTTAAGTAGATATAAGTAGCCAAGTGCTAAATAAAAAGATTATTTATTTATTTATTTATTTATTTTATTTATTTACTACTTACTACTTACTATGTACTTACGTACTACTACGCACAATGGAGACCACCATGAGATCTAAATGTAGTGGTGTCAGCACCACTCTCTGCAGTTACAGATACAGATTACTACTACAAGGCTATGGAGCATTAGAAAAGATCTGTGTGGCATGGTCTTTAATGAGTTCGTGGTTATCGCTGAATAATTCTTTTGCCAGAAAAATTTAATTAGGAGGGTGGCTTTGCGGCCAGTTTCCCTTGATCCAGAGAAAAAATTTAGGAAAAATTATAGAGCGCTAAATAGTATGCTTCGGGCCTTGTTTTGGGCTATCAGTTTGGATTCTTTTGAAAAGAATGAACTGAATATCGTTACCATGACAATCAGGTTAACATCGAGCAGATCAAGTAACAAAAATTATGGAATTTTAATATTAATATAGTAACTTCTTCTAAAAAAATGTTAATTGCTTTCCGTAGAATGTGAAAAACTGCTAAAAAGAAAATAACAACCCTCGAAAAGAGATGTAGAAAGACTTCTATGTAGAAAAACTCCTTTGTCACAAACAATTGACCCACAAAATTTTAACTAAGTTATGATATTTCTATGATATTTCTAAGAATATAGATATTTCTAAGGTTATAGTATTTCCAAAAAAAGAATAACTCACTTTAATAGAGACTAAACGATCTGTATATTTATTACTATGCCGCTTACAGAAAAAATGAATTATTAAAGCGTCGTTTTATTGTTTTATCACAATTTTTCCACAAAATTAATGGCTGTTTTATGGAGAAAGTTCATATACAGTTGTAATTTAAATCCAATAAAACACTTAGTTTATGGATAAAAAGGTTTTATGTTATAATTATGTAGATTTAAATACCAATTAACATTCAGATTTTATAGTCCAGTTATGAAAGGTCGTGCCTTTTATTCTTTAACATTAATTGCCAAAATATTATAAAATTTGATGTCATGATAGTCAATTCCTCTACGGGTTCTCTCACGTCTAAGAAATAGATAATGATGATCTGTTGTGTGTATCGTGGACCCTTGACGTAAATAAGAAATTGAAGAATGTTGAAGATACATGGCAAAGTCAGAACATTAAGTTTAAAGAAACTATGGCGGAAACAGTTTTGCTATCCAGTACCTAGAATGATAGGAATACATTTTTTCTGCAGTCAAAATATTAAGTTACTCTAACAATCTGTTCTATTTCGTTGTACCCAAGCAAATTCGCCTCAGATGAGATGTGTATCAAATATAATTGAGCAGAAATAGCCATGATATTGCAATTATGAGGATTTTTTTGGATACTTCTTAGTAGATTTCTTGTTTGATATTTTAATTTGGAGAGTTTTGAAGCTAACTGAGTAAAATTTTCTTTCCTTGCAACCAATGCTTATCAAGCAAGACACCCAGAATCTCATACACTCATCACTGTGAAACAACTGGTGTAACTTAACTCAGTCGAACCATTTACAAAGAAAAGCACACATTCTGTGTTTAATTCAGGATGTACTCATCCTAGTTAAAAATTTAAAGGTATTTTTAACTAGGTACTTCTTAATCTTGGCCTTTAATACAGTAAGAGGCAGATTGAAAGCAAATTGAAAAACTGTACTCAATAATAAGATATGCCATTACGGTATCTGTAAAGTATCTGATGCTGCGGTACCAAGGAGCCATTCTTTCTGATATAATGTATATCAGCTTAATTCATAAACCTCCCAAGATTTTTCTGAAAAATAGGAGGCATAGGAGTATCCAGAGTATGTATACGACAGGGAAGAACTCTCATTTTTTTGAAATGTATACTGCAACATTCTCTATAAAGCAGATTGGTAATCTCTCTTATATATCTGCGTTCTAAGACAAATGTTTCAACATATCGGCAGAATGACACTGGTTAAACTGACAGTCATTACAAAGTGGGAGTATCCAATATATGCACGTCTGAGCGTGTAAGCTGAAACTAAGGTCGACAAATATATATGTAGATCTCGATAACTTGGACTAGAGTTCCTCAACATACGACCGGTAGGTCAATCCAGAGTAATACCAAGGAAAATTAAAGCTTCCTCCAGAGTCTGTTGACCTTGACTATAATCTCTAAGGGAAAAACTATTTTGTTTATTTTGTTCTCATTCAAGTTTATACGATTAAACCGCAAGAACCCAACAGATTTATTATTTCAAGAGTTTAGTGGTCTTGGGGTAAGGCAACTTTATGCGACCAGACTTTTATGCTATATTTCAAAGTACGTAAAAATTTGTTAATAATAAGTGTTTCTCTACTTATTTAATCGATTTTAATGAAATTTAGCTTTAATGTTGGCCAATATTAAAATAAAACAAATAAATTACTATTTTTTTTTCAGAATTTCTTTGTAAAATTCTGCATTTGTAAGAATTCTGTTGCGATTGCAAAGGAATATAATGTAAAAAGGCATTATGAAACGCAGCATCCTTCTTTTACCAAGTTTACAGGCGAATTAAGAAAGCAAAAAATTTTGTTTTTAAAACCGGAGCTTATTGGTTAGCAAGCTATGCTTACAAAACCCATTCAAGATTCAGAAACAGCTACAGAAGTTAGTTATGAAATTTCTCGAATAATAGCAAAGCAAAGAAAAGAATGCTTAGAAATTGCCGCTAAGAAAATGTGTCCAGAAGCAGAAAGAAAATTCAACTGAATCGTATGACTATCCAAAGACGAATTATGTCTTTGTCAGGTAATATTGCGGAACAATTAATTAAAAAAACTAAGATCTTTGAATTTTTTTCATTAGCACACGACGAATCCACTGATATTAGTTCTACAGCTCAACTTCTCATATTGTATCTCATATCTCAGTTGTTACTTAAGATTTTGAAGTCTTAGAAGAGTTATTAGGTGTTCATTGAAAGGTCAAACCAAAGGAGTTGATATACCCAATGTACTTTTGGATGAGTGTTCAAAAACTGATTTGGACTTATTAAAATTATCGGGAGTTGCGACTGACGGTGCTTCTTCGATGATTGGTGATAATTCCGGGCTAGTTACTTTGCTGAAAAAGCATTTGCAAGAAAAAAACATAAACGCCGAACATCTCATGCAGTTTCACTCATACATCAAGAAACCCTCTGTTCTAAAAAAATTGAATTTCAAAATGTCATGAAAGTGGTAGTTTCGACTGTAAATTTCATAAAATCACGAGGACTCAATCATAGACAATTCAAATAATTCCTTGATGACATCGAAAGCGAATACGGAGATTTACTGTATTATACAGAAGTAAGGTGGCTAAGTCGTGGATTGACATTGGAACGATTTCTAAATTTAATGGAAGAAATTGGAATATTTCTGGCGGAAAAGCAAAGGGATGTTCCGGAACTTAAAAATCCTGATTGGTAGTGTGATTTGGCTTTTTTAGTTGACATTACAAATCATTTGAATATCTTGAACACACGGCTTCAAGGCAAAAATCAACTGATATCCCAGCTCTACGCTTATGTATCATCCTTTCAATGCAAGCTGACACTTTTCAGATTACAATTGAATTCTGGAAATTACAATCATTTTCCGAATTATAAGAAAATGGCTGAAAAATTCAACAAAACTGCGATTAATTTCAGTTATGTGGAAAAGCTAGATATTTTGATTCAATATTTTCAAAACAGATTTTCGGAGTTTAAAAAAGTGAAACCTCCGTTGGACATATTCAGCAATCCTTTCACAATTCCAGTTGAAAATGCGCCAGAGTCAATGCAGTTAGAAATTATCGACATTCAAAACGACCAAGATTTACGCAACAAATTCAACGAAGGAGACTTGCTGAACTTTTACCGCTGCATTGATAAAAATATGTACAGAGAGTTGCGCATAAACGCTCTGAAATGTGCCAGCTTATTTGGTTCTACCTATATATGTGAACAAATTTTTTCAGTACTAAATAATAATAAAACAAAAAATCGAAAACGCCTTGCAAATGAAAGCTTGGAAGCAATTTTACGTGTTGCTACAAGTAAATTTGAGCCAAATGTAAAAAAGATTGTAAATCTATGCAGTGTCACGCTTCAAACAAAGAAATTATTTTTCAATTTTAATAAATTATTATCAATTCTTTATTGTCTTTATTTACCTGAGTGGTCCCTAGTCTTAATAAATCTGTTCAACCATGTTAGTAGATGACTTCTTCTCCATACTTAAGCGATGTTGCAAGACTGTGAATATGCTCGAACTGTTTATTCATTTAATAATTTGTTTTTTACTTAGTTGTATTTTCAGCAATTATTGAATAAACTATTTTTTAAATTGAAAAAAAAATGGTTTTCTTGATTAATGATATTGTAGCAAAGTAGTGTAGTCTGCAAATGGAATTAATTTTTTCCTATTGGTAGTAGACATTGGTTTCTGACTGTCATTATAAAAAAATATATTGTGTAGTATTCAACACAAACATGAGGTCTCCAAGGCCCCTCATCTTGATCGAAATGACTAAAATTATTAACATATTAAGAAAATTAAATATGAAAACTGAGAAAAATAACACATATTTGAAAAAAATCTTAAAAAACTCAATTATAAAGGTCGTAAAGTGACAAATTTTGTCATTTTGGATCTAAGAATCCAGGAGTTTTAGTTCCAGTCTATTGGAAGATTATTTATTTCTTTCAGGCTTCTAGTTGAGAGCATTCAGCTCTAATAGCTTCCTTAGTGTAGATGCTTCATTTTTGTTTTTAAACTGGCGGTATTAGATCTGAATACAACAATGGGTTGTTCTCTCCTGGTCGTGATCCCTTATCAGAAAAATAATCTAATTTATTATCCAGTTTTCTGATCGCCTTGACCTGAAGAAGCCATTTACCAGAAATTCGTGTTGGCAAGTACTATCAACTCTCCGGTTGTAACTTTTTTTTTTTAATTTACAAATATTATTTACTGATTTGTAGTAGACAGTTAAAATAATCATTTTAAAATGTAAATATCAAACTTTTTGTTTGGCGTTTTTTATGAAATAATACATTAGTTTAGTCTGTACAGCATGCTAACTAAAATCTCTCTTTTTCAGGAATTAAGCCGATAAGTGAAGATTTTTATAAATCTACACAAGGTCATTTGAACACTCCGTTATTTTGGTACAATTACAAGCCCGAGACTGAAAACTCTCTTGCTCAGTACAATAAACTTATGAATTTTAAGGATGGCAACAGCAAAGCTCGTAATGGCGCTTTAGAAATGATGAAAGCAGAGCTTTATGGAAATCCAAATTTGGATCATTATCGACAGTACAGGTACTCTATTCTAATTAAATAGATATATTTAATATAGCGGGTTTGGAAGAGCAGGAAGAGTTTTCCACAAATGAGAATGCAAATATTTTGTCAAGAGTTATGCATTTTGATGAGTTCACTCATGATCATCAGACTCTAACACTATATATCTGTGATGTTTATTTAATGTAAACATGAGTGAACTCATCGAAATGCATAATTCCTGACAAAAGATTGGCCTTTTTATTTGTGAAGAAAAGCCTTTCCGCTCTTTCCAACCCGCTATATTATAGCCACTCCACTTCAAGAATGGACTTCTACTTACAGATATATTTAAATATAGTTATAATGTTAATTATCACTATTTAATATGTACAGAGTGGCTCGCGCATTATTGGGATTTCGGAAACTGTAAGAGATACAGGGTCGGTTAAATGGAGGCAAAGTTGCGCAATTTGATGCTCAATAAAATGCCGTTTTGCGTTTTAAAAAATTGCAATTACTTCCGAATATATTCGAAAAAAAACGGAATTGTCAAATTTCATGGCCACTTTTTCTCACTGTCTACTCTATGAGTCAGTATGATTGAATATTGAATCCGACGTTTCGGCTTCTGGCGGTCATCATAATAAATTCTTTCATCAAACACTATACAGGGTGTTTCAGAACTATGGGATCAAATTTCTAGGGGTTGTTCAGTGCAATAGCAGAATCCATTTAAGTATAGGAACCCATGTCCGCAAATAAGTCACTACGCCACTACGGCCCTAAGACGCGTTTAAATTTAGAAAAAATATTAATTACCTAAATAGGATCTGATGCATTTATTTTTACCTTTTGTATTTGATACCATCACAACATTTGTTCAAAATGTCTTCCTCCAACCTCACTACACCGATTTAAACGCCGCACATGATTTCGGCGGACTACACTAAAAATTTGATCCTCGTTTTGAATGATTTCAAATGCTGCTATTATTCGTCCAATTAAGTCTAGCTCTGATTCTACTGGAGTTTCGTAGACTAAAGACTTTACATGTCCCCACAAGAAAAAATCGAGCGACGTTAAATCGGGTAACCTAGGAGGCCAAGAAACTGCTCCACCTCTGGCAATCCAACGGTGCCCAAACCACTGAGCCAAATACTCGCGTACTTGTACAGCAAAGTGAGCCGGCGCTCTATCAAGCTGAAACCACATTTGCTGTCTAACGTTTAGTGGAACATTTTCAAGGAGTTCTGAGAGAACTTCCTCCAAGAAACGCAGATAAATAGGTCCTGTTAACTGTTCCGGTAGAAGGTATGGCCCAATTAAATAATCATCAACAATGCCTGCCCATACGTTGACAGACCAACGATTCTGATGTTTTCTTGGAAAAATTGCATAAAGATTTTCTTCGTCCCAAACATGGCTATTCCTACTATTAAAAATACCGTCTCTTGTGAAAGAAGCTTCATCGGTCCACAAAACATATCGTAAAAAATTTGGTTGTGCAATGATGTGATCCAGAAGCCATCGACAAAATTGAACTCTAGGATGATAATCGGCTGCAGTCATACCTTGAACTTTCTGGAAGTGGTAGGGATGGAGTTGTTGCTCGTGTAGTACCCGCCAGACAGAAGCGTTACTAGTATTCATATTCTTAGCGACGTCACGTGTGCTATTTGATGGTTCATCGCCAACTCGCTAAAGCACCTCTTCTTCAAATTCGACCATTCTTACGGTTCGAGCAACACGCGAGCCGTCGATGAACCGCAATGAACTTTTTCTATCCAGGATGCTGTCGTTCGGGACATCGTTCATGATACAACCGCGATGCTGCTCGTGCATTGCAGTTTGTTGCTCCGTATGCCAAATGCATATCCGCCAATTCTTGATTGGTAAAGTTTTCCATTAGCAATAAATGTTTAAAAATTGTAAGCTATAAAATTTTTAAACATGACATTGAGAACTGACATTGATAAGCGTTGATTTTAAACAATTGTTGTTATGGTATCATGTACAAAAGGTAAAAATAAATGCAGCAGATCCTATTTAGGTAATTAATGTTTTTTTATACATTTTAACACGTCTTAGGGCCGTAGTGGCGTAGTGACGCATTTCCGGACATGGGTTCAACAACCCCCAGAAGTTTGATCCCATAGTTCTGAAACACCCTGTATATCGTCACTTTGATATTTGCCGAGGTTTCGTACAGAAAATTCAATCACCAGAATATTTCATATTTATTTAACCATAATACGGCCCTGAACTACATTTTTAGGTGAGAAGGTTAAAAAAAAGAAGAAACTTTATATATTTTTGTGATGTTTTTATTGCAACTCATTGATATCTAACAGCGGAAATTACTTTATTAACAGAAACTTATATGAATATTAGACATACGATACAAAAAAGTAGACAACAACTCAGCTTCCATAAACAATTTGTATAGTACTTATATACTATTTTGATTCCTATATTAAAAATAAACATAATTTAATCTTGTGTTTCAAGTGTTCAAAAAGATAATCTTCTGCCTCGATGCATTTTCTTGCTTTGCTTTGTATTTTATAAGGTGGCTGTAATAATGTGCCTCGTCGTATTTGTTTTATTGCCAAAGTTTTTGACAGGATTAATAATATTCTTGATTCTTGTTAATAGCAAAATGGTATTTTCTTCTTTCGAAAGGCGCGATATGGTAAAAATCTATTATAGTTGTAACCGAAACTCTCGAGTAGCAAGTCAATAGTATATGGAATTGTCTCTGGAAAGACTGCAGCCTTATTATAGCCGCTCCGCTATTTTAGTCAATAATTTGTCTCTATATGGTTGTTATCATAAACCAAGAAGAAAATATAGATCCCAAGTAACTGCTGAAGAAGAGCAACAGATCAATAATGAAATTTATTTTTTATTCTTCTAATTTTTTCTACAATATATTTCTATTTAAAGTTGAGAACAATCCCAGGAAATCAACTAGACAGTTTGCTCATAAACTCAACAAACCCAGAAACTCAGGCCAGGAGATAATGAAAGATGACTGGCGTTTTGTAACTAACTGGCTAGTTCAAAAAATAGATGAATATGTAGATTTCTTTAATAATATAATATGGACAGACAAATGCAGCTTTTCAAGTAGCGGATTTTTCAATAGAAACAATGAACATTATTGTTATATTGATAATAAACCAGCAGGTACGAATTCAAGGTAGAACTTCATTCTATATATGGATTGGTATGTAAAGAAATTTAACCTTAACTTCCGAACGATTTCTAGATTTAATTAGAAATGATGTCTTAGACGTTCCAGGCAATCAACCTTTAGCATTATTGCAAGAAATATGGTGTCAGTAAGACGGAGCTCCTGCCTACAATGGAAGGCAAGTAACTCAGTTCCTTAACCATTTATTTCCTAACAGATGGATAAGAAATAGTGGTTTTGTGATATGGCTCGCTAGGAGGCCAGATCTTAGTCCCCTAGATTATTTTCTTTGGGGATATCTTCTATCTAAAAACCGTTTATTTAAAAATGCACCTCACGACCACCAAGTATTACGACAATAATTTGATAAGGTAAGTCGCTGCCATTCCTGCGAGAACAATTCATCGAGCTGTATTAAAAATACAAAGCAAAGCAAGAAAATGCAATGAGGCAGATTCGTATTTAAAAAAATTAAGTTGATGATGGTCGCCAGAAACCGAAACGTCAGATTCAATATTTAATCATACTGAGTTATAGAACAGAAAAAGTGGCCATAAAAATGTGTTTTTCATTTTGAGTTATCTTAAGCAACAAAGTCAGGAAAAAATAAAAACCAAAGTTAAAAATTCCGGTTTTTTTCGAATATCTTCGGACGTATTCGGAATTTTTTAGAACACAACTTTAAACGACATTCAACCGACCCTGTATTTCTTACGGTTTCCGAAATCTGACACCCTGTACATATAAGGGAAATTTTTCATTTTTTTTTTGTTTAAATTGGGAGCCATAACGATTGCCTTTAGTTAAAGAAATGTCTATTCTTCATATTTGGCTAATTTTCTTTTCAACCTTTTAGACCCAAGCGTAATGCAAAGTTAAGGCCTGAAGAGGTACTTGCATTACTAACTCTATATGAATTCAACAAAAATAAAGAAGCTAATAAAGATTATCGAGAAGCTTTAGCCGAATACGCCAATAACTACATGAATTTTAAAAGGCCTACCTCAGACTCCGGATATGACTTAGATGAGAGTGACAACGAGAGATGGTAATCTTTAAAAAAAATTCTATAATATTTTATAAGTCTATTGTATTATCTAACCTTTTGCATCTTATTTCTAACTAAAAGCACTCTATTTGTTTTGAAAATGTTAAACATAAACCAAATAAACATATGTTAAAAAAGTTAATTAAAGGTTTTAAATATTGACAATCTAAGGAACATTTGGAAGTTATTTATTATTGCACTAAAGTCGAATTAAATAACTAAAATACGACCAATTAATTTATGCGACACTCATCAAATCCAGGTAGATAGATTTTTCCCTTCAGATATTCACATGGATTGATCGATAGAGATTACAGTCCAATCCAGAAGACTCGAGCGATTATATCTAGTAAGAGCCCCTTTTGCGACTGTGGAGGTCTCTTGACCTCCAGACGAGAGATTATGAAAAGATGTAAATCTCCTTTGGGTGATACACGTAAAGTATCTGGACGTCTGCCAACTCCACCAGACCTGGGCAAGACATGCACACTCACAGCATCAAAGGCAAATGCGTAACTTTCTCACCCCTATGGGCTTCTTCACACCAACAACCAACTAAGAACTATACTCAGGATATAGAGGATGTATCGAATGCCAATCCTTACTTATGTCTGTGCTTTTTGTGCCATGCACACTTTACAAGATTTAAGGCTGTCGAAAACATGGTATAGTCACGGGAACACCCTGGTTCGGTAACAGCACTTTTTAAGAGGATTGTTACACCATAAGTTTGTACAAAGTACTTCTTAGTTCATATCAGAGTTTATTAGCTTCAGTTCGTGCCAGGGCTTCCATGGAAATTACTTCTACAATGGAAAATGTCCACAATATGGTAAAATTATAAATATCGTTACAATCCAAGGAACATTTGAAAGTTATTTATTGTTGCACAAAAGTGGAATTAAATAACTAAAACAACGATTAGGAATCATCAAATCCGTCTAGATCAGGTTCTCCCCTCCGGATAACCACATGGATGGATTGACAGAGATTACAGGTCAACTTACGGAAGACTCGAGCGATCATATCTACTAAGGTCTCTTGCCTTCACATGAGAGACTCAAGTAAAAGATGTGAATCTCCCTTGGGCGATGCAGTTTTTGTTGTCTAACAGACCCTCAGGTTTGGTCTTTTATAAGATAAGATAAGATGTTTATTGGTGTTAATACACAAGTCAATATTATAGCCTTAAACGATCAATATTATCCATTAATTCACAAGATCCATAAACCTGTGGTTTGTGAGGTGGAAATATATTGTAAAACAGTGGTCCATAAAAAGTTTAAGAACCAGTTTTAATGCCATGTATTCTATTTAATGCTGTGTGTTAAAAGCGCGTGAATTGTGCATGTATGTCTTGGAAAGTTTCATAGTTATATGAAATTTAACATGCAGGAAACAGTGACGTATATATAGGCTAGAAACAGTCAATATGTTAAGCTTAGAGAAATGTGCTCTACAGTCTGCCCTATAATTTAGATTTAAAAGAATTCTTATTGCCTTTCTTTGAGTGCGAGAAAATGCGACTCTCCTCGGTTGCATGATCCCAAACAAGAATTCCATATGACATTCTTAATTGAACACATGCAAAATAGATTGACAAAGCAACCTTAGTAGATACCCTATGGACTAAGTTTCGAGGAGCAAAGACACCAGAAGCCACCTTTAGACATGTGCCAATCAACATATGCATCCCAGATAAGTTTGGAATCAATTTTAATGAGAAAAAAAGAAGAGTAACTGGTTCCTTAGCAAAATCCTGCAAATTTAAATTCCGAGTAGTCACAAACAGTTTTTGATTTTTATTAGGATTCATGCTTAATTTATTAGCGTAAAACTAATCAGCAACCCTCAACTGTGTCTCCTCCAGACTCATATGCAGATCAGCAAGTGCACCAGCCTTCTTCCCCAAAGTCATATCATCCACGAATAAGATAAAATTAGTACCTGGATCACTACTCTCAAGATCATTGATGTAGATCAGAAAGAGCAATGGTCCTAGCACTGATCCTTGCGGGACCCATAATCCAAGTGATTGAAACCTGATTTTAGACCATTGCAACTACTTAAGATCTACCAGAGAGATATGATTCTACTAATTTAACGCCAGAGTCTGAAAATTTATAGTACTTTAGTTTCATAGCAAGAGTTCTGAAAGAGACACAGTCGAAAGCTTTGGTTAAATCACAAAAAGTGACCCCAGTGAACTTACAATGTTTTATTCCTTCATTGATTAGATCTATCAGTTGATTAATTGCCCGTATAGTAAATTTTGCATTTATTAACCTAAACTGCTTAGCACTATTAAAGTTAAAATAAACCGTTATTCTAGATTTTAAAAGTTTTTCAAATATTTTCGAGAAAATAGGCACAATTGATTTGGGTTGATAATTAGTTTATTGCAAGGACCTTTCTTGTATACAGCAACAACTCTAGAGATTTTGTATGACACATTGGGATAAATTGATTCTTTAATAGACATTAAGAAGTTTAAAGGTACCCAATAAAACTCACAATATGTTTAATTAGTGGGGCATTCTTACCATAAAAGTTCCAACTATTTTTGTTCTTTAAAGATTTAATGAGGTTTCATAGTTCAACAATAGTTATTTCCTTAAACATAAAATGTGTATCAGGCAGATTTATCAGATGATGATGATGATGATGATGATAAATATTGAACACAATACTCTTCAGCAGTTTTCTGAGACGGGGGTAGGATATTTATAATGTTGAATGCAATTTCAGTAAAAAAAGGATTAAAATCTTCAATATTTTACATATATGTACATATATGTACCCAGACAGCCTTTCGATTGTAATTTTGAGTTTCGAGGTAGTTATCATGGCATTTTATTTTGCTTTCTTTAGACTTTTATGGTATGAGTGCCTTAGTTGTGTTTTTAGATCCTTTAGCAGATCACAGTCATTTTGATTTGCCAGTCCTGATACTGCGCTTACGATTGTCTTTCCAGATTTAAAAGAAATTAAGTTGTTTTTTAAGTTCTGATGTTTTTCGTGCCAGTGAGTTATCGTCATTACGTTTAAACCTAATCTTTAAGATAATGTTTTTGATTAACTTTTTTGAAAAACGTATATACGTTTTCGTATTTTCTAGTGTGATATTTAGATTAACATGGCTATTGAATATTTTTGAACTTTCTGATAGAATTCTTTTGCCAGTTTAGTAAATGCGCTTGGACTCATAGTGGAGATACTATCCAATATAAGCAGTACTCCTGAAGACCGATTCTCTTATTCCCAATGACGTTCTTCAAGAAAACAGTGCGAGGCGGGAATTAGGCTTCATAAGGCGATAGTTTATGAACATAATTTTTTTTTTGAGTGCTTTCTATACCTCTTCCTCTATGTTTGTTGAATATTTGGATAAAAGCCTGTATTTCCTATGTTTAATACTTCTTTAATATAACACAATAACTAATTGGTTAACAACTTCACGATAATAATTAGGATTGAATCAGTTTTCGTATTTCGTTTCGTTTCTTGAAAGCTCTGTATACCCTTTCCTCTATGCTTGTCGAATATTTGGAATAGTCTGTATTTTCCTTTGTCCCATACTTCTTAAATATAGATTTCAATCAATTTCATGGAGTCATTACTTCGTCTAAGATGTTTTAATGCACTTTTCTATGTAGATATTGCTTCTATTAGATTGTTGCTCCTCAAGTTGATACAGAGTACTTCTAAGTTCTTATTAAAGTTTGTCAGCTTCAATTAATGGCAGGACTTCGATAGAAATTACTGCTTTAATGGAAGGTTTTTATGATATGGCTAAGCTAAGTTTTTTACCTAAAATATTGACGCTTGACGTGACTTGCACCATTGCTCCCACCACATTGTATATAAGCCTGTAGAATAGCTTTAGTCGAATTGTCTTAGTTTACATTTAAATGAATTAGTTATTTAATGTCGTCGGAATAATGTTAGTTGGTATCCAACATTGGCATGCAAATTATGTAAATGTTAAACTTTTGTATTGTTTATACCAACAAATAAACGTTAATTTCGGTTTAAGTTATCAAAACATTATGGCTATGTATGCTATGTATTTCATCTTAAGCTGCAAAGTCAGAGAGGGTTTAACATAATCCGACATTACATGTATAAAAGAAAGGTAAAAGAAATTTGATTTCTTGGTGTTAATAAAAAAATATGCAATAAGTACATTTGTTCGTTGAATTTTAGGTTAACGTCTCCGGTTAATCCACACGCCTATATAAACCAACCTCAAATATCAGATCATCTGTACGATTACGAACTAAACATGCAGAACTCCGACATTAAACCTCACTGGGCGAATTATGATGAGAAGTACTAGAACGAAGAAACATTGTTCTAAATTATAATATTTATGTGTTGTAAAATGTATGTTAATATTCTTATTTTGTTTAAATGAAAATAAGAATCTAAATGTTATAATATACTTATAATATATCTAAGTGTTGTTCAATTACTTAATAAATAATTACATGTTTTTCCTTTTTACCCGAAATACCATGAAAAATATTGGCTAATATAATTAATATAAATTAATTATATTTTAATCAGTATCAGCAGTTCAATACAGTTTTGGAATAATAACATGAACCGTAGCAGAAATTAGATCAACAGAGAGGAAAATCAGAAAGCAAATGACTGTTCTACTGTGCAATAAATTTTGAATGTGGTGCACTATATCTAAAATTAGATATAGACAGACTTTACGTTCCAAGGCAAGATGGCGGTAGAGGACTCACCAATATTGAAACTAGTCACAACAAAGCGACTGGCATGAACTTAATCAACAAAACGAATATATTGAAAGTTTATAGCAACAGAAATAAAGAAAATACAACCGTCATGAGTAATCCATCTGACTCATCAAGAACGCCAAACACTGCTAGATCATCTGATCAACGATGAAAATAAAAATGATCTGAAAAAGCTGGAATTAAATAAAGGAGATTCAGGAAACAATAAGCAGATGAAAAGGAAAAAGGATGCACTATCAAATCCTAAAAGAAACTAAATAACTATAGTGATTTATTGTAACAATGTGCCTTAAGTTTATAGGACTAAAAGTAGACCCAGAATAACTCATCACTGCATGTCAAGAATTGCAATTTCTATAAAGCGAGCTTAAAAGACATAGAAGAAAGTAAAATAAGAACAAAAGACAAACCACATATAAATTAGAACTTTTTTTATTTATACCTAGATAAATTAGAATATTTCAATCAAAACGCAAAAGTCTACATAGATGTAGTTTATATATGAGTCTATGTAGGAGATAGGGAAATGACAAGAAAAGATATAGAAACATTAATAGAAAAGAGAGTGCAGATAGACATAAAATAAAAAACAAGAATTTTACAATTAGCAGCGGGATACAGAAGCTTTACCTATTACTAAAATACTAACCAAGATTTATTAACAAACCAGACCTAGTAATTAAAAACATAAATAAGAAATAATGCCGCCTGATCGATGCAGCAGTTCCATCCTACTATAACATAACGCAGAAAGATGCAGAAAAGTAACTTAGTATAGCATCTTTTCCCGTTCGTTAGGTGTGAATTAAAACAATCAAAAATAGTTTATTTGGAAACTAATTTATTTGCACACTTTAGTATAAGTGTGTATAAACACGATCACTCACGACTACTAGAAATATTTATTTTTACTGTATTTATTTACAACTATAAATCTTACACCAATACTCCGGTCTTTACTTCACTGAACTGACAACTATCGGCGATGCGGCTCCTTATATACTCGGCATTCGAGATTCGAGATCTTGTGCAATGTACCACTTGTGTCATTCTACACCACGGAGAATCAGCTGGTTTCTCGGTCTTTTAAATATCGTTATACTGCACTCTCCTTAAGCTTATTTTGTCACAAAATGATTCCAAAGATCGTGGATGTGAATATCACTGACGGTTGCCCTCTTGGACCTCTTGTAGAAATAGCAATCAACATTTTTCTCCAAAACGACAACGGTGAGTATAAGAGCACACCATAACTTGCACACCTGAAGACTATTTCTAACATGCCGCGAATCATCCTCCAGTCCAGGTTATCGAGTCCGCATGCGATTTTGTGAATTGACAGGCTTCTCAAATCCTCGGCAAGCAACTCCTCCTTTAGAACACGCAAAGCGTCCCAAACGTCCGTATAGGTTGGCTTCTGGTATGATTGCCTATTTGGTAACCAGGTAGAAGATCTTTCTACTAGTCTCTGCATCGGTTATCTTAAATGCTTACCTGACTTTGGAATTAGATAGACGCAGCTCTTGAATTTTTCCAAACTTTCTAAGGAAAAGTTCAGCAATTCCTTCAGACATTTGTAAATCTTTAGCTACGCACTGTGCCAGAGCATACTCAGCTGGAGCAGTAAACAAGTCTTACTGAACTTCACAGGTTATGCCGTACTGACTCTTTCGGCCATTAGAATGATGGGCTTTGAATTTATTGAATGTCAAAACCTACTCTGGCTAGATTTGACGCAGCTCAGCGTCTTCATCGATCCGAGCTTTACTGTTCGGCGTCTTGTGTATTCTTTAACGAACATCGCTGATGGCTTCCAACACTTTTGTATGGTCAATCCCAGGATGTTTGAAGTTGTGGTGATAAACCTTTCTGTCTCTTCCCTAGAACCAAATTGAGTCAGTGTTTGTCATTGACATCATATGCATCTTTCAATCGATTGCTGGCATTTTTAATGGAAATGCGTATTTGATTATGAATGATGATTCTCCAACGCAGTTCACTGACGTAATCCTCCACGACAACATCGATTGAACCACGACAATATCGCATGGGAGACAAAGTTCTCTTCCCATCACTATTGGAGCCAGAGACTATTGCCTCTGCTTTGATGTATGGCCAGTCGATAAGCCAGCAGAAACAATTTAAGAAACCTATCCCAGTCTTTTTGGTGCAATTACTTTGGCCAAATACTGATTATTGTTTTTATTCATGCGTTCCACCATGCCATCTGACATGGTGGAACGCTAATAATGGATGTGATGCGGTAGTTCTCGTTTTCTTGATTTCAAGCGTCTTACAGTTGTTCTGAACAAGCTGGATGCAAAATTTTATCCTTGGTCTAGATGAAGCTCCAAAAGTACACGAAATCGGCAGATCCATTCTTTTATTAAGACGTCGGCGATAGTAGTGGCCTTCTGGTTTCGCAGACGGTATGCCTCAATCCATTTGCTGAAGTAGTCCATCACGACCACGATATACTTCTCTGCTTCTGATTTGGGAAACGAACCAGCAAAGTCAATAGCAATTCTTTCAAAGGGACTTTCCACGCCATACTGACGTATCAAGGCCTTCTGCTTTCTCTGCGGCCCATTACTTACCGCACATACAATGCGTTTCAAGCACCAGTCCCTTACGTCTGCCTTGCTATTGATCCAGTAAAACATTTTCCTCACTTTTCTCAGGGTCTTTGTTACTCCAAGGTGTTCTCCTGATATACCGGCATGGATTTTCTCTAGCAATTCACAAATCTGACATTAAGGCACAACAAATTACCTTCTTTCCTCTTTGCCAGCCTGGTCAACAATTTTTCGCCGCAAGAGTCCGTCGTCCAAAATCATCGTCAAAAAAGTTCCATTGTACCCAATAGACTTGACAGTGGGAGAATACACGTCAAGGTCGCATCTTCCCATCCTTTATTCAGGTTAGAACTATCTGGATAAAACCAACTACACGACTTGTAGTGCTTATGACCTGCTAGGACAAATAAACCTGTTCTGACTCTAAATTTAGTACTTCTTAAACAAATACTAAAACAAATGTTCTAAATTGTTCTTTGTTGGTATTTTGTGGCTGTGTAAAATATTCTTTGCTTACTGTGATTTTTTGTGATATGATATCGAGTTTTTATGATGAGTGATATGTTTATATTTTTATTGTGATGCAGCCGAACCGAGTCAGTGCTCTGAAAATCTCTACAACATTTCTTGATAAAGTCTAACATTTGAAGTGTGATACCCAGGTCTCTTAGGTGTGAAACAGTTTCAAGGATATTGATTTAAAATAATTAATAATGCACCGACTTCTACTAAAGCATATTGAGTAACATTTTTTTCCATTTAACTCAATAGAATTATTATTGCACCAAGCAGCTAGTCTGTTCACCTTGCAGCCGAGCACAATCATCAGGCGATTTTACTTTCAGGTATACATCTTGAAGGGATCAGCAAAAAGAAATGAAGAACGGTGGTAAAAATAATGAAAAACGGTGGTGTGATGTGACTACGGTGTCACCCTTGTCACACCACAGAAATTTCTCTAGATTGATAACCCTAGAATACGTCTTTGTGTTTGTATCATGCATTGACGAGAATTATCATGCAATTTTGGTGCTGTTTACATCTCTCCTGCTTGTCCTTCATCAGTTTATGAGGAATCTGCCTTTTGCGAGTGTTCATACCAGTTGCCAAATTTTAATGTGTGGTGATTTTAACCTGTCACATGCGGTATGGATAACTCTGTGAACAGACTGTCTAATGAGACAGCTGAGTCTATATCATCTGCCATGTGCTGTGTAGTTGTTGTAGCTATCTTAATCTTAAGCAGGTGAATAGCTTGCCAAATTTATTTGGTACATTTCTTGATCTGTTTTTTCTCAAGTTCGTTTGATGTTGAAGTCCTATATGCCACTGGCAATTTATCACTGGCTTCATATTCTGCTTATGAAATAAGTATTCTTGTTATTTGGGGTTTAGATGTTAAGTATGAAGTTTATTATTATGAATATGTAAACTGTGACTTTATTGCCATTAATAACCTTGCCTAGCATACATTGGATTAAGAGAAAATTTTAATATTGAAAAAAAACATTGCTGACACAAAATTCTAAAATAGTAAGGATCGCATGGATTATGTTAATTTTTCAACTTTGAGCAATCAATGTAAAACTCTTTGTGATAAATGTTTTGGGTCACATATTGAAGACTAAACATTAAAATTTCTCATGATACTTCTTCATTTTAATAAAACATCAATAAATTACGTAGTACATCGGTAGATTACGTTTTTTTCAGGGCAGATCTAACCAGGATGATTTGATTGGTGCCTTTAACAGGTCTCTACAGGTTGATAGTGTATATACGACCTTTAATAGGGCTGATCATAATCATCTAATTAAAAAGTTTGGGATTATGGTCCTTAGTATGCTTTTGGTCGATTTCTGTCATAATTTTTTTACTGGTCGGACACAGTCAGAATAAATAATTATTATTCTAATTGACTCATATCTTGATACTGAACTACTTCACTATAACTAACTGAATCTAAAGAATTGTGTACGGATTTAGTTTGGTCAATATACAATCAATAACAATAATGAACTTAGTTAATACAGTGAAAGATTTAGGTGTTCTTTTCGATACCAAGCTAACTTTTTACCGCACATTTTGAAAATTATTAACAGGAGTATGCGTAGTCTTGGTTTTTACTAGAAATAGTGTACCTATTACATTTTACATGTTTTAAATTACTTTATTGCTCTTTGGTTCGTTCCTTGCTTGAGTATGCGTCTGTAGTTTGGTCTCCTTATTATGATTTTCATATTAAACCCCATGAGGCTATATAGAGAAAATTCCTAAGATCCCTTGTTTATACAGGGTGATTCAAAAGTAAGCGGCATCCTTTCAGGGGCGTAAAAAGTTCATATTAATATGGGTTCGAAATTGCTTCCTAAGGGAGCTACGCCCCTTTGAATAGGACCCCTTGAAGACAATTTTTTCTCTATAACTTTAAAACCCTTTAGAATCAAATTTTGAAAATTGGTGTACTGCATAAACATTTCGTTGTAAATAAGATTCTAAATTCAAATTTTTTAAATTTTATTCAGGTGCGTCACATGCGGGGGTTGGTAAAGGTAAAACATCCCTTTTTCTTTTACTCTTTAGGTTATTATGATTTTGTTTGAAAATTATAAAATTTTAGAGTCTTATACGTAAAAAAAGTACTCTTAGTTCAATTCGATAGAGCGTACCATTTACGAGAAAATCGACTTTGAAAATTTTCTGATTGCTTAATACATAATAAAATTACTGGATACGCATTTAAAACGAAGTTGGCGGTTGTTTTTTGGTTTTTGGCATTTAAATGACTGATAAATGTCATTGTAAAATACAATTTACTTTGTCAAAGTAAAATTAGTTTCATAGAGTGTTTTACAAATTAATATTTATTATTAATAAGAAGGGTATTGCCTTTGTTGAGTTTGGTACTTTGTGTTTCTAAGTTTAAAAAGCAAACATGGATTTTACGTATCAAGAACAAGCTGATATTCACATTATATTTGGAAGAGCATTTGGTAATTGTGTTGAAGCAAGACGATTGTATCATGAGGCATTTCCTAATCGACGAGTGCCACACCGTACGGTTTTCGCAAGAGTAGATCGTAATTTAAGGGAACAGGTAAATTCAAAAATGTGAGTAATATCACATAATATCTACTTAAATTTTGCTTAAGGAACATTTCAAAGACAGGAAGTTGTTGGGCGACCAAGAAATGCCAGAACCCTAGCATTAGAAGAACGCGTGCTAGATCGTATCGAAGAAGATCCATCTTTGAGCACTCGCATCATCGCAAATCAAGAAGGGTCCTCTCAGTCAACCGTATGGAGAATTTTGCACGATATGTTACTCTACCCTTATCATATTCAACGGGTTCAGGTTTTGGAAGACCGAGATTTCCTTCCTCGTGTACACTTCTGTAATTGGCTAGAAGAAAACCGCGTTGCTTTTGAAAATTTCGAGAAGAAAATTTTATTTACTGACGAGGCCGGCTTCACAAGAAACGAAATTTTCAATTTCCACAACAACCACCTATGGACGGATGAGAATCCCCATGCTACGGTACAGAAGGCACATCAGCAGCAGTTTAGTTTAAATGTGTGGGCGGGAATAATCGATGGGCATTTAAAAGGACCTGTATTTATGCCGCAACGACTTAATGGACAAATTTACACAATTTTTTTACAGAATGAATTACCACAAATATTAGAAAATCTACCACTTCAATTGCACAATAATGCACGATGGTGCTTCCCCACATTTTAGCATTCTCGCTAGAGAACATTTAAATAATGCCTATCAAAACCGCTGGATAGGTCGTGGGGGTCCAGTGCCATGGCCACCACAGTCTCCTGACCTAAACCCCCTTGATTTTTATTTATGGGGACACCTAAAACAACTAGTTTATTCCCGCCCTATACCCAATATTGATGTTCTCAGGCAAAGAATAGAGGAAGGATTTCAGACAATTAAAAACAATCCAAGAATTCTACCACGTGTGCACCATAATCTAATAAAAAGATTAAGAGCTTGCCGTGGTAAGCTCGGTTGCGAATGGTAATAATTTTGAACAATTTCTATAAATTGAAAATTGAAAAGAGATATGGTCTATGGCGACTAACTAGACAGTCACGTACCCAAGTGCTCCGTTAATTTATTCAATAATTGTGGTATTTTCTGCATTAAAGTTAGTGAAATTTTGTAGGGTCGGTCATCTTGACGCTGTAAATTCATCCAGAGAAAAATTCTTTCTGTAAAGTGTGCTATAGTGTGTTAATTGGCTTTCTTTTTAAACGATAATTGGAACGCCATAGCCGCGCACACACTAAACCAGTGACCATCAAAATGCCTATAACATGTTCAATATCGGATTCCGATGATTTGGAAAAATTAATTACAAAAGTGTGTACCAAACTCATTAGCCAAATGGAGGAAAGAATTGTTTCTAAACTTAGCAGTTTGAAAAAAATGGTATCTTCATTTTGTCAGCGTGTCGAGAATTGTGAAGCCGCCATAAAAAAAAAAACGGAGTCAATGGCGGCCCTGGAAGATCTGCTTGAAAACATTGAACAAACATCAATAAAGAACAATTGTGTCAGAATTTGTGGCATGGAGATTCAGGAGAAGAACAACATTCCGGTTGTCGTTTCTTCATTTATAGAAAATAGGCTAAAGATACCGTGTTCATTACAAGACTTGGACTTTGCCTTTCCTATGAACAATACAAAAACCGATCGACCTACAATTCTAGTTCGGTTTGTATCTAACATAAGGAAGAAAAATGTTATGGCCGCAAAGAAACTTCTTAAAGACTCAGGAGTTGCAATTTTTGAAGATCTGACAAGAAGGAAGTACTCGATGCTTGTGGCTGCAAAACGAAAATATGGTAAGAATACTTGGACATGGGATGGAAAAATTTTTTCAAAAAGACAAAGGTTCAGGTTATTGATGATAACCATCGTCAATAATTACGTACACGTATACTGTTTAATTTAATAATAAAATATCCTAATTGGAACTCGTATAGTTTGTTTGGAAACCACTGAATCTATGTTAAAGCGGTAACTTATAATATGTACTTGGGTATTTCGATTGCAGGAATGTGCGGTTTTTTCCTAAACATTGCGATACACATTTCTTATTTTTGCAGCCCGTGAATATTCATATTTTATTTACTTGGGAATATAATAAATATTTTTGTATGGTACATGCAAAAGATTATTGCGTTATAGGTAGTAGGCATTTTAATTAATTATACGATATTGTATTATATCGCAGCATTCTGTTTTTCCTTCTCGAGTTAGGTAAAATTCATATATTTTCATTATATTTATATATGTATGTTTCTTATCTTTTATGATTTATCAAGCATTGAGTTTTTTTTTCATTATTTTTTACTCAATTAATGTTTTTTTCTACTACCACGTTTTAAGTAACGTACAATCAGGGTAAAATCTTAAGCGGCAGGAACACTTATATCTTCGAAGTCTATATAGGTTTTTGAGATATGAGTAGTGTTTAGTTCTTTTTTTTCATGAGCGATTTATTGTTTAAAGTTGCGAATTTTAATGTAAGGTCTTTATTTACGGGTTTTCTAGAGTTTAAAAATTTAATACTTAAATATGACTTTGATATGGTATTTCTTACAGAGACATGGCTGTCTGATGGTGATGATGTTGAGGTTTTTTCTGTTCCTGGTTACCGGTTTGTTCGTAAGGATAGGGTAGGTAGAGGTGGAGGTGTTGCAGTCTATTTTAAGAGCACTTATTCGCCAGAAATTGTTTCATTGCAGTTTACTGTTACACATTTTTAAGAATATTTGATTCTTAAATTAAAAATCAGAAATAAATATTACTGTTTTTGCGTCTTCTATCGACCTCCCAATTCTAATTTTAATTTATTAGTTAATGACTTTGAGAATATTTTTTCATCTATTTATCCTTTTTTTGAGCAGGTAATATGTCTGGGAGATTTTAATATTAATCTACTGAATGAAACAAACCCTTTAATATCCTTGTTTGACAATTTTAATTTAATCCAAATTATAAATCAACCTACTAGAATTAGTCGGAATAGTGTATCACTTCTAGATCCAATATTTGTAACGGATGAGTCTTTGGTCAGTGATTCGGGGGTTGTGTCGTTGGAGGGGGTATCTGATCACGTCTTGGTTTATTGTTATTTAAAAATAGAAAAGGTGTCTATTAAGCCAAAACTTATAACTTACAGAAATTTTAATAATTTTAATGCTCGTGAATTTTATAATGAACTTCAAGCAATTAACTGGCATAATATAATTTACGAGCAAAATATTGACAACAAAATTTCCTTATTTAATGAATACCTTCTTTATATCTTCGATAGGCATGCCCCCTTTAAAACAGCAAGGATTACTAAACCCTGGCTCTCACCAAATATTAAGGTTTTTATGCGACAAAGAGACGCAGCGCTTCGAGAATTCAAGAGGTCCCGAAATGTACACGACTGGGAAAACTATAAAAGGTTGCGAAATCATACGTTGTCTATGGTACGACGAGGACTCTTAAATCTTTTAATGTTTGTTCAAATAATGATTTGAATATTCCGGATTATTTACTTAATCCTGAAGATATAAACTCATTTTTCAGTGAATTTTTGCAGAATACGTCAGACTGTTCTTCTAAAATTAATTTTTACAATCAAATTATTTTCAACGACAATATTCAGTTTAATTTTAATTTAGCTAGTGTTTCTCAAATTAATAAAATACTAAATGGTATAAAAACAAATGCTTCGGAATGGAATTAGAATGGAATGAATGGAATTAGTGCCAAATTACTTAAATATTACAGTCCCTTCTTAGATGTTTACATTACACACATAATCAATTATTGTATAGAACAAAGTTATTTTCCTGATCAGTGGAAATTATCAATAGGTAAGCCACTTCCGAAAGTAAAAAATCCAACTAACTATGGTGATCTGAGAATAATTAGTATATTACCGGCTTTGTCAAAGGTTTTCGAAAGGGTTCTGTATAATCAGTTGATTGAGTACTGCGGTGTGAATAAAATTATCCCGGAGACTCAGTGTGGCTTTAAAAAGGATTTGAGTACTGATGTTGCCCTAATTGGCGTTACTGATGACATAATAACGTCAATAGATAAAAAGTTGTCTACTGCTTTGATTCTGTTAGACTTTTCGAAAGCGTTTGACACGATCAATCACGAACTTTTATTGGCGAAACTGAAATTTTATGGACTTCTCGATGGTTCGGTAATGTTGATTAAATCATATCTTCATAACAGATTTCAAAAAATATTTTCAAATAATTCTTTTCCGAAGAAGCTAGAATTTTATCAGGCGTACCTCAAGGGTCAATCCTAGGAACATTATTATTCATAATCTACACCTCAGATATACTTACATCATTAAAGTACTGTAAACTGAGAGCTTTTGCCGATGATACCCAGGTTTATCTTCACTTCAATCATCAGGATTATTTGCATGCATCTTTTTTAATAAACCATGACCTGAATTTACTTAACCAGCTTTCTTCTTGCCATAATCTAAAACTTAACCCTCTTAAATCAAATGTTATGATTTTTGGACCTAATAAAGATTTTCTTAAAAATAATTTAAATATCTTATGAAATGATGTTCCTCTTCCCAAGATGGATCGTGCAAAAAATTTAGGCATTGTCCTGGATACTGAATTGAGGTTTCGTGAATATGTTAAATTGTTAATTCAGAAGTCATTTTTATCATTGAAAATTTTATATAATAGTCGTCAGGTTCTTAGTTTTCATTTGAGAAAAATGCTTGGTGAGTCTCTGGTCCTGTCCAACTTCAGCTACTGTGATTTTATTTATGGTCCTTGCTTAGACATTGCAGATAAAAATCGTATTCAGAAAGTTCAAAATGCTTGCTCACGGCTAATATTTGGATTACGAAAATACGATCACATTTCACACACATTTAAAGAGCTTAACTGGTTAAGGATGGACAGGCGCAGAGAGTTACACTTAGGTAATTTTTTGTTTAAATTTTTATTAAACCCCTCCCTTCCCTCCACTTTACGGAATAAATTTGTTCCTCGTTTAAACGTTCACACAAGAGTGATCCGATTTCCGGAGAGGATGACACTTCCTCGTCATTCGACTGCAATGTTTCAACGTTCTTTTACGTACAATGCCATTAAACTCTACAATAACCTACCAACTGAATTGTCAACTTTAGATCAGAAGTCATTTAAATCAAAGTTTAAGAAATATCTTTTACATTTAACCTTCAACCCGTAATTTAGGCCTTTAATTATTTATTTTATTTTTGTCAATCTTTTATATTTAGCTATTTATTATTTATTTAAATTATATATATATATATATATATATATATATATATATATATATATATATATATTGTCCTTTATTTGGGTATTTAATGAATTTAATAGAGTTAATCTTTATATTGTAGCTTAAGTTTATGACCGTTAAGTAGGGTTCAGTAGAGTAGCTGTCTTAGCTAGACTGCGCCCTGCTTCTCGGGTACTTAATTATAGAATATTATTATTGTCAACTATATCTGTAAATTTTGAATAAAAGACATTTATTATTATTATTATTATTATTATTATTATTATTATTATTATTATTATTATTATTAAATTGTTAAATAAAATGTGAGTAAAAAGTGTCTTTTTTGTCGATCGTAATGCGAATTAATTTTCATCAATACGCATCAGAACATTTTCAAAGTCGCTTTTCTCGTAAATGGTACGCTCTATCGAATTGAACTAAGAGTACCCTTTTTACGTATAAGACTCTAAAATTTTATAATTTTCAAACAAAATCACAATAACCTGAAGAGTAAAAGAAAAAGGGATGTTTTTACCCTTACCAACCCCCGCATGTGACGCATGTTACAGGTTAAAATTGGCATTTTATACTCTTTATTAAAAGCACTGATTACAGTTATATTTTCAAAATAGATATTTTACAAATATTAATGATTGATACTAGTAATGCCCTCTCTGTAATAGCCTCCCAAGTAACCCATAGTTCTGTTCTCTAGCCATTTCAAATTACAGTATTCTTTATTTTTAAGGACACATTTAGTTTTGTACATTTCAGCTTCATATTGTACTGGTTGTTAATGAAATTTTATTTATACTCTTATAAAACCCGGTTCTGGACTAAAGAAATATTTTAGAATTTAAATTATATCCCATATTGCTTATTCCATACTTTATTTAATTATTTTATAACGAATAATGATTAATTGGGCATGTACAATTATTGTGTATGTTGTACTGTTTATAGTACAATATCTGATTTTGGCTTGACCATACCAGATATGCTGGTTGATTTTACTCGGACTGACCTATCTAATTTTTGTCTCTTTTTATCTAATGTAAATATTAGTTTTCTTGGAAGATAGCAAGAAGTTGCTGGTCTAGGCAAAATCGAAATTGATTGTCATAGTGACACATATTTTCATTGCCAACTTCCTTGGGCCACAAATTTTGTTATTTATTTTTTATAAAAGGTTTTATGGTACTTATAAAAAAAGTTAAGTTATTTTGTTATATATTTCGATTGGCAATACACCTTGTGCGTGATTGCTTAAATACGGGTTTGACCTCTGCGGTCGTTCCTTTTCCCAGACCGCCGTCATGAAGTGAAGAGTGCTTTAGTTCTTCTTTTGAAATTCGTGTGAATTTTACCCATATGGGGATATAATTGACTAAATGTGGTGATAGTAAATCAACTTTTTGGGCGTAATGCTATAATTTGTTGTTTTGTTGAATTTACTGGCCTTTATGGCGATTTAAAACCTAATAATTTTTCACGTGCCCTCGAACATCGGCAAAATAGCGGTTCTGATTGGCATTGGCAGGGGACAATTTAATTAGCAAGGACCTGATTTCTTAAGGCCACATGGTGCTTTCGTTTTGGGGTTATGTACTCTACTGGCTCTAATCTAGAAGGAGATTTTAAGCAACTGTGAGCTAACGTCTAACCTAGACCACTACCAGAGCTTGTGAAGTGGAAGAGGTGAAGCTTGGAAGCCTGCAGTTTTCCTTGACTGGGAATTGGATGTCTGGGAGAGTCTCGAATATGAAGTAGTCTGCTGTGTATGGAGCTAGGTGACACAACATAACATTTTTTTATTCACTTATTTTATTTTTATTATCACAACTTTTATCTTTTGAGTTGAGATACATACATAAGCTTATTTAAAATTTTATTGACATTATGTAATCGATGCTATTTTATTATTGAATATTACTGATAAGAGTACATATATATGTGACAAGTGACTCCTGTGAGGTAAGACGCAGCCGGCTTCGTAGTACTACGAGTATATACTTGGGTTATATTATTTATTTTCAGACTACTCCTAAGATGTCAAATTTTCTCAGATTAGCTAGTAAATATTAGAGTAAACTAATAAAAGGGTAATTTTAAGTGGGGAAGCTTCAACAGTTAGGGTTGTTATTTTTTTTTGCTTAGGTCAATGTCCGTGGCGGGATATACCGGGCCATGTAAGTTATTAGTTTAATTGAATTGAAGCTTCATTCCCCAAAGTTTGGGTGTAACATAATTTGTTTTATTTCGACAACCACACTTTGATTGTGTATTTTTTGTGTGATGTTGTGGTTCCTTATTACCAACTTAAATAATTATTCCTCTTAACGATAAATAACATAACATAATTCTCTGTGATAATCAAGACTTAAATAAATTGTTATTTTCTGTTGTTAATTTGTTTTTCACTTGAGTTGAGTAGGTTGGAATATCATAGGTAATTTGGAAACAATAGTGTATACTGATTTGACTTTGATTTTGTTTTCCAAGTTTCGTTTTGAACTTGCCTAAATAAATTTTGATAAACATTGGGCGTCCTTTGGGATTATATAAAATCCAAAACTTGGTGGCGCCATACTGATTTTGACATTTAGTTGGGTAACTCTTGGGTAGTTACTACCTAAGAAATTTTGGTTCATTTGGTTGAGAAAGAAGCTAGAACCCACTTCGGCTTGAGCTAGCAGCATTGTGAAGGATTCCTTCTCTGGGCGTTTCAGGTAAGAGGGGTTAAGTTCCTCCGGGCATCAAACAACTTTTGGAGACCCTCTTAAGGCCATAAACCTTTCACTATTTTTAGTACTTCTTTTCTTTGATTAACTTGGCATTCATAGCTTCACCACCATCATTCCATTTTATTGCACTTTAGAAAAAAAAATATAACACGCACCTGAATAAAATTTAAAAAATTTGAATTTAGAATCTTATTCACAACGAAATGTTTATGCAGTACACCAATTTTCAAAATTTAATTCTAGAGGGTTTTAAAGTTATAGAGAAAAAATTATCTTCAAGGGGTCCTATTCAAAGGGGCGTAGCTCCCTTAGGAAGCAATTTCGGACTTATATTAATATGAACTTTTTGTCTTATTTTTATACAAGGATTAGGCCCCTGAAAGGATGCCGCTTACTTTTGAATCACCCTGTAGAGCTGAAGTTAATATTTTTTGTAATTATATATTACATGGACTACAATGCTATCAGTGTCCAGTTTAATATCTCTAATTTTTGAAGACAGGCAGCATTATTCTGATGCTTTAACATTTTATGTTAAAGCATCGATATTGAAAATAAGTGTTTTAATTACACCACTAAGGTTTAAAAACACTTAAACAAAAAAAAAACAATGGCAAGGAATATTGGGTTTAAATTCGTTTAAATAAGCTTTTTAAATACTGTCCATAGTCACCTCGAAAGTGGAGGTGACTTCAGACAGAAGAAAACAAAAAAAATAAAATTCCCAAAAGGTGGTAGAATAAAAATAATAGTGCACATTTACAGGTATTTAGGGTTATAATACATGTATCTGTACGATTTCTCGCAAAATTTCATTAAATTTATTAACGCAGCTATTAAAGAAAAACCTGAAAAACTGTCCGAAGTTACCTCACTTTACTGTACGAGTTAATCACAATTACGCATAAAATTACATTCTTTGCTAAGCCGCAATCGATCTTTGTTGGAACGACAAAATCGATGCGATAAATCGCAATTATGTTAGAAACCGGCTTAAAATAAAAAATGATAAAAGCTGGCAACTCCGGCATAATCTGCCACTTTTTCTGTCATAATATAAATCAGCTGACAAACCGGAAAGACAGTGGGGGCAACTGGAGAAACCAAATTCAAATTGGCCTTTGGGTTTTGCTTGATTGTTTATTTTTTGTCGTATGCCTTGGTTTGGAATTATAGTATATTGTGCTGAGGCTCAAACACTGTTTTCATGCCGATAATTATTTTCCAAGCGTTTAAATATTGATTTATTCAAAGTAATATAGGTTATGTTTATCCAATTCATATGGGTATTTTATTTGACACATAGTGCGATTGTCTAATGTCTACTCTACTCTAGTCTGTTATGATCTAACATCAAATATTTAATCTAACCATACCAAAATTTGACAAAAGTTGCAATTATAAATATTTACAATATTATTCTCCAATTTCAATTAGTCCATAAATTGAAGAATAATATGTGATCTTCGAACTTCCAATGGCGACATCTGACTCTTTTGAAAATGAACCCCATTCTTGTGCCCGTGAAATCGATCCCAGTGAGGTTGAATTGCTAGAGGTAAATGCACTTGCACCCCCTATTTACTATTTTCTAAGATATTGTAACAAAATGCTCCATGGTCTCATCTAACATGGAGATATTAATAGCATGTTTGTTAATAATAACATTAGATGCCTACCTACTCAGAACAGCAAATCCCACAATGTTTTCTTATTCTATAGGTATAGGGTAAAAGGAGAAGTTACTGGCACTTTAAGCAGACTCCTAGGTTAATATAGTCAAAAGTTTTCAGTTAATTAATTAAATTTAATGTTTGGTTTTAAATGTTTTTTTTTTTTTTTTAAGTAACAAGATTAAAAACATTTGAATTTTGTAGTTATTCATACTTTTATAATAGAAATAAAGAAAAAATATATTTGGCAGAAAAAAATAACAGATTACAATAATCAACTTTTAATTTAATAAAAGCGGCCAAAAGGAGTGCATCTCAATAATTATGAGAAAACCCCTTCACAGTAACATTTTAGTAAGGAATTACGTGTGATGCATCCTTGAAAAGACTCCTTAGGATATACCGGGTGGTGCGTCGCGGAGCGGAACATGGAAAACCCATGTAAATTTTAAGGGGGTCAATTATTGGGTTCCCTGTACATTTTATAGAAAAAATTTAAGATAACTTTTTGAAGAGACCAATCTGGCAAACCCTCGTGCACAGTTTCAAAAAAATTTAATAAGCCAATCTTGAATAATTAAATTAAATGTAATTGCAAAATTAGCAAATTTTCGGTTCAGGTAAAAACGGGCACCAGTAAAATGAATATTGTCACTGACGTGAGGAAAAGTGTCAATAAATCAGTGACAGTCTAAGGATTTCTGGTTTAAACAGAGCTGCCAGGATGTGAACAGAATCCTTTGTGGCACCTCATTTGATTTTTTTTTGGCAAAACAAAATTTCAAATAAAAAATCCCTTAATGTATTTGTTGAATTTTTCTTACAATGAGTACTAGTTTTTTCTTAAATATGCTTCTAATATTATTTTGGTGAAAGGTTCTTGGTACTTATCTGGTAAATGTTTTTTTTACATTTACAATTTTTACTTTGCTCTAAAGCTTGCAAAATATGTAACTTGTCAAGTTCCTTGTCTTTTCTTCCTTACTTTTCTGTACAACTAAATTTTTCGAAAAATAATAGGTGCAATTTGGAAAAATAGTTGGAATAGAATTTTCCTTTAATCAGGGTTTTTTTAAAATTAATTTTTCCTGTTTAGCGATCCTACTCAGAAATCTATTGCAAATTATATAATAATAATAATAATAATAATAATGGCTTTTATTTGAAAATATACAATAACAAATACTGTAAAGAGCTATTACGACATGATATAATATGGCACAGTCTAACTTAGAAGCTAGTCTACTGAACCATTTGATATTGGTCTAAACCTAAATAATAACACAGATCTGTCATAATAATTAGCATATAACCCCAAAAAGCATTCACCTATCGGAAGAATATCAATAAAAAATAGCAATATGTATAAGTTAATAAATAAACATAGGAAAATCATCATTTCATGTACATCCAAATTTAAATGCCCCTACTCACAGTATGAACAATTACAGCAACCATTTTCATAAAGAAATAACTATTGTAATATAAAGTCTTCTACATGAATAACTGATCAATATTAGATCTAATAAATTTTTTGAAAGAAACTAGTGTGAGAGATTTTATGTGCAGAGGAACTCTATTATAAAGTCTCGCTATATTGTAACTAAAAGACCCTTCAAAAATAGAAGTTGAGTGAAGAGGTATAGTTACACAGCTCATATTGTGAAGATCTAGATTATGGATTTCTGAGCGAAACTTCATTTTCCTGGATAAGTAGTAGGGACACTTTCTTGCTTTTATTTTATAAAATAACACAACTGAATGGAAGACGGGCCTCTCATCCATTCTAAGCCAATGCACATCTCTCAACTTAGCCGACACTCCCCGCTCTCTACCCCGTATACCCCCAATTAGTCTTACAGAGTGGTTTTGTATTAACTGAATGCGATATTTATCCCTTTCCAGCAAACATGGGCCATAAACTACATCGGCATAATTGAAGTGCGAAAACACTAAAGAGTCACAAAGCATTTTCTTTAATGACTCTGTCAATAGATGCCTTTGTTTAAATATAAGCTTTAGATTTAGGAATGCTCTCTTAATACACATGCTGACATGCTCAGTAAACCTCAAATCACTGTCCAGAACCAGCCCTAGATTCTTAGTGTGGTCAACAAGTGCAAGTTTATTATTATTATTATTTAAATTTATTTGAATGCTATCCTTATGCAACTGTCGTAATTGAGTTCTGCCAAAGAGCCACACCTGAGACTTGGAGGGGTTAAGAGTGATGCAGTGCTTATGAGAAATTAAGAGCAGTGACTCCAAATCTTTATTTATTTCATTTATGCACTCGAGAACACGACCCGGATTAAAAGATTTGTAGACCTGAGTATGATCTGCATAAAAATGTACATTACAAGATTCAATGTATTTTGCCATTTGGGAAGTATATAAGGTAAAAAGAAGAGGCCCCAAAATTGAACTTTGTGGAACCCCAAAACATAATGGCTCCGATTCAGATAAAGTCAAAGTCAAAGTCAAAAATAGCTTTATTGTTACACAACATCATCTGTTGTTAACAAAGCATTATATAAAATCTTAAAGATAGTTGACAACATAATCTTTTACAAAAATATAAAAATTTTAACAATTCTTACATACATAGAATATAGAACACACCCAAAGAAAGGGTAGTAAGAATTCACATTACGCTGCGCAAAATTCTTCACTGTCAAAAGATTGTATTTAAAAACTCGTCTACAGAATAAAATGCTTTAGCAAGCAAGAGTTTCTTTATATTTTTCCTAAAACGTTTTTCACAATTTATTAGCCTTATATAAAGGGGTAGGTGGTTAAAAAGCCTTCTGCCCCCATATACAAAAGAGGACTTAATCTGCTCACTTTTTGGGATAGGTAGAGGTAAAGAGAAGGTTGTTCGGAGATTGTAACCCGAGGAGGGGGGGGCCAAGTTGATGGCGATATTTTTTGTGGATAAGACAAACAGTCTCTAAAATAAAAAGGCATGGCAATGTCAGGACAGAGTGTTTTAAAAACAATGGCCTACAGGGGTTACGAAAGGGAGCTGCACACATATAGCGTATGGCTCTTTTTTGCAAAATAAATAGAGAACTGAACAAATACTGAGAGCACACACCCCAAAACACAATACCGTATCTCAGATAAGACTCTATAAGAGCATGGTAGGCAATTTTGGCCACATCACGTCCCAGAGAATGTGTTATTACTCTAATAGCATAACAGTTGGATGATAACTTCCCTAATAAAGAGGAGATATGATTTTCAAATTTTAATTGCTTATCAATCGTCAGGCCCAAAAATTTGCATGTTTCAGAAGAACTTATTGTTTCATTTTGCAAAGTGACAGTTCCAAGGTTACATTTAAAAGTTAAAATATTAGTTTTAGAAATATTAAAAGTTAATCTATTAGATTCACACCATGACTTTACAAGAATTAAATCTTCATCAACAATATTCCTTAATCTCTTGGTGTCAGTGTCATGCCAAAGTAATGTTGTATCATCCGCAAAGATAGTAAATTTGCCCCTAATTGGAAGTTGAGAGATATCATTGACATATAGCAGGAACAATATTGGTCCAAGAACAGAACCCTGGGGTACACCAGCGTCCATATTCAGACGGGATGACATATCATTGTCAAAGAATACCCTTTGTGTTCTTCCAGATAGGTAAGAACGAAACCAGTCGAGAGCAATTCCTCTGAATCCATAGGTTTCTAGCTTCTGTAGCAGTATTGTGTGACTTACACAGTCAAACGCCTTAGATAAGTCACAGAACACCGCCGCCGCACTCTCCCCAGCGTTCAACCCCATGTACAGACTCTCTAAAAAATTGAAAATAGCATCAGATGTACCCAGTTTCGTCCGGAATCCAAATTGCTGATGGTTAAGAACATTATGCCGTTTCAGAAATTCCATCATCCTAGTTTTTACCAATCTTTCTACAAGCTTGCCAAGCGTGGGAAGCAGGGCTATGGGTCTGAAATTTGATGGGTCATCATAGTTTCCACCCTTAAATAATGGTATAATCAAGGCATCCTTGAGTAAATGTGGAAAGGACCCACTTGAAAGTGAAACATTTAACACCTCAGCCAAAGAATCAAGGGTTGGTAGCGGTAGCGCTGTTAGGACCTTTAGTGACAGCCCATCCCATCCAGAGGAGTTCTTATTTTTCATTGAGGATAGAGCTTCCATTATTTCACTAGAATCTGTTGGTCTAAAGAAAAATGTTTCAGGCACCTTAATGTTGTGTAAGTATGAGCGCGGATCTCCAACAGACTGAGGCAATAATATTGATAGACCCAAAGCAACACCCTGGAAAAAATGATTGAGTGTTTCGGCCGACACCGTGCTATTAGAAACAGAAGGGTTCCCATGTTCGCCACGTAAGTCATTAACAATTTTCCAAGACTCTCTAGACTTATTTCTTGATTGGTTTATTTTACTTGAGTAGTATAAGTTTTTTGCCAATTTCACTGTATCACGGTAAATTTTGCGATATCTATTAAAGTAGGATATGAATTTCGAGTTGTCCAAGGCAAACTTTCTTATGGAGTGCAAACACCGAAGATTTTTACCTGAAACTAATAGACCCCTGCTATACCAGGGTCTTCTCCTTTTTTCCCTAATTGTCACCATGGGAAAAGTTGCCTCGAAAACATCCACTAAAGTTGAATGGAAACTCTCAAAAGGATCACCGTTGTTAAGTATGATTCCATTCCAGTCTATTGAATTACAACATTCTTTAAACTTACAGAAATTTTTTTTAGTGAACAACCTTCCGCACTTTTTTTTTCTTGAGGTACACTTTTTTTCACTTAGAAGAAAGGAACATAATACGGCCTCATGATCAGACAACCCGGCATTTACAATTCTACATGCAACCTGCGTTTCACAGAGAGTAGAGCAAACATAATCTAAAAGTGATGCTGAATTAGCAGTGATGCGAGTAGGTTGGTCAACATGCAAACTTAAATTAAAAGATTTCAGCACTCTATGTATCGACAAATGATTGTTAGAGTTATTGCAGTCTAAAAAATTTACATTAATGTCACCTGTCAATATTACTGATGCATTTACCGATATTTGGCTTAAAATGTTATATAATTTATCAATAAAACTACTAAATTTACTCGAGGGTGACCTGTAAAGGCCTAAAATGTACAAATTTAATTCTTTAGAATAAACAATGCAAAATTCAAAAGTTTTTTCTTCCAGGAGATACTCAAACTTGGTTATATCAACAAAGTTATATCTTTCTAAAAACTTATTCTCTATTAATATCAAAGTTCCACCATGATTATACTGAGTACGGGAATAGATGGATGCAAGAGCATAACTTTCTATGAAAAAAGGTTCACCCTGTTTGAGCCAATGTTCAGTCAAAACAACAATGACAGGGTTATCTTCATATGCTAAAAATAAAGAGAGTTCATCAGATTTATTTCTGACTGACTGAATATTTAAAAGGGCTAAAGCAAAATGGACTCCGACTGAGTTTGGCCTAAAAAAGTTTTGTTGTGTTCCAGAGGTCCAGTATTCCATGTTATATCCATACAAGGTATAGTTTTTGATACTATTTTTAAGGCAGAGTGAGTGGTAGATATATATAATGATAAAATATCACAAAGTGATTTCGGTGATAGCCGATGTGATGGCCCTTCAAAAGCATTAGTGATAATAATAATAATAATAATAATATCCTTTATTTGCCAACAAAATCGTATACAGGACGACAAAGCAACGTCATACAAAGGAGGATCTAGCTCCCATGGGGTACATTAATTTTTCTTATCTAGAATTCATAGAGGCAATATACTTATATAAACAAAATAACAAAATTTAAAATAAATATTCTAAATATCTAACACAAGTTAAAATTATTATTCAAAAGTAAAATTATAAAAACATTTAATCTGCAACCAGTGGTAAACAGCTTTTTTAAATTGGACTGTAGATTCAATGCTTCTAATATCAGCAGGTAGCATTCTATAAGCCCTGATGGCCATATAATGAGAACCTCTTTCATAGTAAGCTGAATTATGCAATGGAATACGGAGATCGCTTCTATGTCGTGTAATCATAGTCACATCCTCAGCGTACATTTCCCTATTCTCAACAAACAAATGATTGTGTCTCTTCACAAATAACACCAAGGAAGAAAAGTATAGGGAGGGAAGGGTGAGTATTTTTAGTTTGCAGAAGTAAGGCCTACAGGAAGTTCTGTAGGTCATGCCCAATAAACAACGAATGATACGCTTTTGCATTCTAAATATATCTAGAGCTCCTCTTGCAGATCCCCAGAAACAGATACCATATTGTAAGATCGACTGTACCTGTCCGAAATAAAATAGGCGAAGAGATACCTCAGACACTACATCCCTTAATCTTCTAATCAATCCGCACAAGCTAGCTAATCTGGAATAAAGGTTTTTAATATGTTTCTCCCAATTTAAATTGGGGTCAATGTGTATTCCTAAGAATTTAATACTATTGGCCACAGGGATTGACTGCCCACCAGACCACACAAGTAGAGATTCTGAGACAATATTGGCCTTCGAAAAATTAATCAACCCCGTTTTACCAGAGTTCAAAGACAACTTACTGTCCAGACACCAGGTCCTCATGCGCTCCACTGCGGATGAGCAGCCCCGTGAAAGATCTGCCACTGTCTTCCTGGCAACTATAACTGATGTGTCGTCGGCGAATTGACAAATCATATCAGAAGGGAACAGCTCAGGCAAGCCATTGACATATAATAGGAAGAGCACAGGTCCCAAGATTGAGCCCTGAGGCACACCTCTTCCTATAATTTGGGGGCGGGAAAACGTTGGTGAGCCGGAATGTGTCACACAAACTATTTGTTCTCTTTGCTCTAGATATGAACTGAGTAATTTAGATGCTGCACCCCTGATGCCATACCGTTCCAGGATGTCCAGCAGTAAAGAATGGTCAACCGTGTCAAACGCCTTAGACAAATCGAAATACAGTCCAGCCACACTGGCCTTTCTCTCAAGATTCTCCATAATATATTGTATTGCACTATAAATGGCCATTTCCGTCGATCTTTTGGGAACAAATCCGTATTGGTGTTTATTTATTATTTGATGGTGAGTTAAATAATTCATAACTATTTGATAGATAACCCTTTCAAATACCTTCGATATGGATGGTAATACGGATACTGGCCGATAGTTGGCAATATTCGTTTTTTCTCCCTTCTTAAAAACAGGCACTATTTTTGCCCGCTTAAGAGCAGAAGGAAAAATTTGGGTAGAAAGACTCTCATTGATCACATTGGAAATGGGTCCGGCTAAGTGAATTCCAACAAACTTTAAGACGAAAACCGGAATTTCATCCAAGCCAGAGGAAAATTTATTTGGAAGGTTCATCAATATCTTAAAGATATCCTGAGAATTAACAGGATTGAGAAATATGGTTGGATAATCATTATGCAAGTCATGTATATTGGAGTTACAGCTTTGTTGATGGTCAAGAGTAAAATGTTTAGCAAATAATTCGGTGATTAAAGCTGGGTTCTCAATGGACTGACCATCTTCCCTTAAAACAATATTGTTGTTAGTTTTATTTTTACCTGACTCAGATTTTAGGATTGACCATGCTGATTTTATCTTGTTTTTTGAATTTTGGATTTTGTTATCATTTATAGACTTTTTATAAGAGGAGATGTAACGTCGATATTGTTTTCTTTCATGTTTGTATGTAACGTAGTGTTCCCTAGAATTAGTATATTTGTACCAAACATAGAGATCTTTTATGTAGTTTGAATATCTTTTTATCTCTGGTGTAATCCAGGTTGGCTTCTTATTTTTCAACCTAGTCGTACATATTGGAAAAGCCAAATCAAAATAATAGAAGAGAATACGAAAGAAAGTATTATATTTTCCTTCAACTCCTTCAGCAGAATAGACCTCCTCCCATGCCTCCGACATCAGCATATTGTAAAATCGATTCATGTTGTGTGTTGAGAATTTTCGTCGCTTCACAACCATACCACATTGGGGAACCTCCATCTGTCTCTTAAAAACAAAAATTTGAGGATAATGATCAGACAGATTAGAAACAAGGACTTCAGAAGATATGACAAGACTTGAGTTCATATTTGTAAAGATGTTATCCAACTGAGAGGCACAGTGAGCAGTGATTCTAGTTTTGGAGTTAATGTAAGGTATTAGACCAAAGGTCTGCATTAGTCCAAGCAAGGCCATCACGCCATGGTCATCAGGATTACTAAAGTTAAAGTTAAAGTCTCCTGAAATAATAAAAGGAATTTTGTTATTATACATCTCATCAAGTAGGTTAGCAAGATTGTGGAGAAAAAATTGGCTGTTACCACTAGGTGATCTGTAGACACAAACAACTATTATGGAATTATTGCTATTAATAACATTTATTATTTGATAACTCTCACAGATAGGTTTTTATTTCTTATGAATGAATTGATGTATTTAAGAGTCTTAAAGTAGAAGCGACTGTGACTGAAATTATATGTAATACACAAGATAAGATTAGTACTCTTTCCTATAAACAACAGATTACTTAGACTAGACAGTGTGACCTGCGTAAAACTTAAGTTAAGACATACAACTACATTATCTTTACTATTATAATTAATGACATTGCCAAAAAGGTCCTTACTTAGTCTGTGAAAAGGGGCGCCAGTCATTACTTTTCCTGATATATCATAGCAAGCACCTGACAATTCCCTGAGAATAGATGATAGACGTCTGGCACTAGAGTCTCCATAAATAAAAACTCTGGATTTCTTAGGTAAAGAGAGGCGTGTTTTATTTGTATAGGAGTAGCTATGTTTATATGAAGATGGTTCTTTTGACTTGACAGAATTATTTGTTGGTTCCACCATATACATAGAGTTGGTATGTGGTTCAACGTCATCAGAGTCTTGGATTACCATTGGAGTCTTTGAGATTTTAAGACAGTAAATCATTTCTAAGGGAAGCTATTTCACAAGAGTAAGAGTGATTTTCAGCCTCAAGAAGTCTAATAGAAGTGATCATATTTCTGCTAAGAGCATGTGTTTCCTCCAGGTCTTTTTGAAGTTGATTTATTTTTTCCTTCTGTTCTGAAATTAGCCTGTCAAAATCCTTCTCAGTCTGGGACATCCTGTCGATATCAGATCTCAACTTTAAAACTTCTTCTCTCTTGCAGTTTAATTCCACAACCATTTTTCTTTCCATGCCCAATATGTCTTCCTCAAATTCTTGAGTTTTTTTGCGCTGCTTTTTGAAGGCATTTTCCTTAGATTTCAATTCAGTATAAAGATTATCCATTTTTTTTTCCAGAGACAAAATTTCTTGGTTGTGTGATGTTTCTAGCTGCTCAATAAGAATACTCTTGTCATTTACTATGGTTTGCAGCCTAGCAACCTGTTTAAGGGTCCTATCATGTTCTGTTGTAGATATCCAGCTGGATGTGGAAGCTGATGCCTTACATGTGTCAGAGCAGTATATCTTTGCTTGTTCGAGTTTTTCATGGGTCCGAAAATCTCTTTCCAGGCAGCTGGGGTGAAAAAAACCCAAGCACTGAATGCATAAGTAATTATTGAAGGTTTTATTTGCACAGCATCGAAATTTACTTTTGGGATCCATTACAAGATTATCAATCATCATTATCAAAGAAACTAATTCACCAAACAGCAACACAGATAAAAAACCATGGTGGACGTCTTCACGTCTTACGCCATCGCTAACGCTAAATTTCAGGAGCTCTCTACAGTTTAAAATCCACGGGAATGCGACAAACACGATAACCATACGGAGGAACCACGAACAAAAAAAAAAAAAAAGTTCACCTGCTGATAACACAATTGAACTTAAATTCTTACTATTGATAATTTACGACGGTCACTATTGTTATTTCTTCTCATCTCTATTACGTAAAAACTAATTGAAATTCTGATACTTCGCCATTGACTTTAACCCTCTGACTTCTACCCTGTAAATAACTGGTAACTAGATTGCAAGCGGTAGTGTCGAATCCCAGATATTTTAAAATCGCCAAAAGAAGATTATGATTTATTCTGTCAAACGCTTTTGAATAGTCTAAAAGGACTAAAATAGTTAATTCGTTATTCTCGATAGCTTCAAATATATCATCTGTTACTTTCAAAAGCGCTGTTGAACAACTATATCCTGGTCGAAATCCAGACTGGGTGGCTGGTAATAAATTGTACTGTTGAACATATTCTCGCATTTGATTATTAAGAATATGTTCTAAAGTTTTAGACAGAGTAGGGAGAATGCTTTGGCTAAAACTTTAGAACGTAGTCTTAATAATCAAATGCGAGAATATGTATATTACCTTTAGGAATATATAATTCACACAATTTAGAGTATTTGCCAGGCACTAATCGCGACATTACTCGTAACCATTTGTATTGCAAATCACTCTCTTTTTTAAAACTAAATACATGAACTTTAGGCCCGTTTTCAGAGTAGTTTCCCCGACATCCAGGTGCACAACACTTATACAGCATAGTCAGATTAGGTTATTATAGATTTTAATGTGTAAAAATGAAAAAACGAACGGACCCGGCAGTGAAAGCGGGAAGATAAACAACCTGTAGGGCTGTAGCCGACTGTCACTAGTCGGTCGGCTACTATGTGATCCAATTTGTTAGGCCTACATATGATGACGTCACGCCAAAATTATTGTGAGCTGGTCTTTTTAAAAAGGGTATTGTATATATACAATACAATAATCTAAAGAAAAGAAAAATTATAATTTTGAAAAAAAATTAAAATACATACAGTATCGGACAAAATTAGAGAGACTCGACTACTTACGTCTTTTATGTAAGATAAAAATGATTAAATTCCTCTTTTTGTGCTGAAGGATGTTATGTTTTGAAGTAGTTTAAAAAGGCACTAAAATAAATTTAAAAAAAAAAAACATTTCTCAAGATTTATTAGGAAAAATAAAAAAATGCAAAAAATTCTGTGCGACAAAATTAGAGAGACTTATCCTTAAAGTACATTTGTACCCTATACTAATGAAACTAACCTAATACTTTGTCCAGTACCCTTTATTCTGGATAACTTTTTCACATCTATTCGGCATCGATCCAATGAGATTCGAAATTACAGCCGGATCCATTGATTTCCAGGCATTCTCGATTTCTTCAAATAATTGAGCACGATTCCCGATGTTTTTAGTGCGAATCTTCTTCTCTATAATCTCCCAAAGATTTTCAATTGGGTTCAAGTCCGGCGACTGCGGTGGCCATTTTAAAACTTGAATTTTGTTAGCCAAAAGCCATTCCTTCACAAGTTTGGCCGTATGTTTGGGGTCGTTATCGTGTTGGAACGTGAATCTTAGCGGCATTTCCCATTCGGCGTAAGGCAACATTACATCTTCCAGTATAGTTCGATACATAAATCTATCCATAGTGCCCTCAATTTTGTGGATAGGACCCATTCCATAACCCGAAAAACAACCCCAAACCATTAAATTGCCACCTCCGTGCTTCACAGTACCAGAAACATATTTTGGATCAAGCCTTTTGTTTGCTGGGCGATGTACGAACTGCGCTCCATCACTTCCAAAAATATTATATTTAGACTCGTCACTAAACAAAACCTTATTCCAGTCCTTAGCTGTCCAGTAACGGTGACGTGTTGCAAATAACATTCTAGCAGCTACATTTTTTTTTGATAGATGGGGTTTTTTTGCTGGTCTCCTTCCAGGAAGCCCCTCCTCCACTAATCGCCGCTGCACAGTCCTGGATGAAACCCCAGGCGCCTCCAATTCAGCCAAAATCTGTATTGAAGATAGACGCGGATTATTCTGACTTAGTCGTTTAATTCTCCTGTTCAGCAGTACTGAGGTTTTTCTCTTGCGGCCACCTCTTTTAAGGTTTGTCACTCTTCCACGGAGCTGATAATTTTTTATTGTTCTGGAAACCATTTGTTTACTGACGTTGAATTGCTCTTTTATTAATTTTTGTGAGCGACCTGAGTTATAGGCTTCTATAATTTTTTCTTTTAGGTCTATGGAATAATGTTTACCACGAGGCATTGCTAATGATATTCTCAAACTAATAAACAGAAATTAAACTAATCGCGACTTCAGCGAAACTAAATACAAAATGAGTCTCTTTAATTCTGTCGCAGTAATTTTTTATCAATGTTAAAAACATTCTTTAAATAAATGTAAACATGAGCTACAAAAATGAATTGTTGATAATAGAATTCTTGTCAACTCCGGTATACACTGCTTAACAAATATTAATATTATTTCAAGTACAAAAAATTGGAGTTGGCAAATAGAGAAGTCTCTCTAATTTTGTCCGATACTGTATATAAGTCTAGGCAATATAGGCACCCTCTTAGTACAAAACGTGAGGGGAGGGAGGAAGAAAAATATTCATATTAGAACTGTATAATATTATTGAAAAAGTTAGTAATAAACATAAGGTTTTTTGCTTAAAGTTTTTTGCTGATTGATAGATTTATTAGTTAGTTTCCCAATAAGAAATAATGATTTTTACTGGAATTCTAATAATATTGGTTACTTATAACAGATAATAAAAAAACTTAATAATTATAACAGTCTTAAATCTGTCTGATCACAAATTTTAAAGAATAAAAATAAATATGAGATGAAGTAAAAAATAACATGGAAAACAGAAAACAAATACATTAAGAATAAAGACAAAAATAAATGTGTATTTGTGACGCAGAAAATATTTATAAGGTGATTTTGTTGCTATTTGTAAGGAGCATATTAAATTAAAACTAGAACATCAAAACACCAAACAAGCACTTTACTCACATAACTTAGCATCATCAAATGGAAAAATGGCTCTGGTAGATCATGCAATAAAATTTGATCACCAATTTAATTATGAAGAGAGATTAGATCTACAAAGCATAAATAAAAAAAAGACTTTTGCAAGAATATATAACAATTAAAAATACCAAAATTCATTTCAGTTAATAAGAAACAAAAAACTGAGGGTTTAGATATGTTATACTTCAGCCTAATTGACAAAATCCCACTTAAATAAGCAACTTATTAAGTTTAACAGAAATAATATGACAGTTCTATAACTTTAATATACAAAATCTTGTACTTGTAAAAATAATAACACTCTTCTCTCTCAGTTGATATTTAATTATAATTACAAATCTCACAGATAATAAATGAATATCTTTCCTTTAATTTTAACATTTTAAACCAATCTGCTGCTGGTTGTCTTAGAACATGATCTATTTAAAGACAAAATATTATATGTAAGTAAAATATAATATCCAATTGTATGTGTTAGGGCATTTATTAATGTTAATATATGACTACTGTAGTTCTGGTAACATAAAGAGTACCCACAGAATCATTTTTGTAATATTTGTCATAATCAGCAATGAATTCCAAAAGTATTGGTTATGAGATTATATACATGGTTTTCTCCTTTCTTAATTATTTATGTTTCTTATATAGAAAATGTTTTTAGCCTTTTTTTAATCAAGAAAATATTGTTATTTTTTTAAAGTGATTAATTTTTGTATTGTCTAATTTTTTAATTACTCTTTTATTGTATAATATTACCATAATGTGTTTTCTGTAAAGTTGTTTTTATCATCTCATTATTTTAAACATTAATGTATTTTGTACCATTGTGTATTTTAGAATCTTTTAAGCTTTAATGACTGCCTCTCTCCTTATAATATGAAAATATGTACAGTTTTTTAGTATCCTGAGGATGACAATTAAATTTGTCGGAATGTCAATATAAACACTAGATAGATTTCAGTGTTTTAATTATATTGGTCCTATCCAACAAAACCATCTTATATAAAATAAAAGTACTTTTCTTCAAAAATTCTACTATCTACAATAATCTAAAAAAAAAAGTTAGCCAAACACACAGAACATTTAAAAAAAATCTGCATCTAATTGTTTTTTTTTTAAGGCATTGAACATAGTAAGCTCTATTAAATCAAAACATGCTTCATTATAATAAAATACAAAGTATTTGCGGACAAAGCTTTCTACTCAATAAAACATTCAGCAAATAAAAAGTAACTAAATAATTATTAAAAAATACCTAAACCTAAAAAGTAATAATACGCAGTAAATACGAATAAAATACAAAAAGAAGATATTAAAGCTAGCAAAATGTAATCTTTTCAATAAAAAGGCAAACATCATAAATATAAGTAGTGGTAGAATTACCTTTCATCTTCCCTGTACAGGTTCATGTTGAAGCTTATCTCTGTCTTTGCCGAGAGTTAGAACTAATAAACCACAATTTTCTCCTGTTTATATCATGTGCAAAACACATAATCTCCTTTGCAGTGATTTTGATGTGTTTAATGGTTCAGTTGCAATGAATCAGACTTCCTTCAGGGAACATGATCCTGACAGTGCCTGACATACCAGGGACACTGTTACCGCCATTGTTACCGCCATATCAGCAGCTTTATATATCCCTATTAAAGATATCTTATTATATAGTATGAGTACAGTCTAATTATCTAATCGTTATGATTATTCAGCAATCTAAAGACCAGATCAAAGCCATTATTACATGCATAGTTTGTGTCATGAAAAATATTAAAAGAGCTTAGTGTCCATTGTTGAACATAAAACTTAACATGATTAAGTCAGGGCATTGGATTTAACATATGATTTGATATTAGGTTTATTCTTCTCTTGTTTATTACAAGATTCTAACAGATTAGATGAGACATTATTTTGGAGTTACTGTATATCATACAAGTTATGTTAAATAACAAAATGTTCTGATGAAGGACAGTGTTATAGTTTTAAAACTTTTAGATAGAAATGTCAAATGCACCTAAAGCAAATAATGCTGCCAAGGGTATATTACAAATCTTGTAAAAAGATAAGTATAGAAGAATAGAAACTCAAAGTCATCACAGACAATGTACAAATTGCACATATAAAACTAGAAAAGAAGATAATTATCAAGAAATAAAAAGAAAAATAGATTCGATAACAGGAACTGTTATATCCCTATACCTTACTTAATTGGTTCTGATAGTAAGGGGACCACAGTTATATTACACCACATCACTCTTTAAGTGGCTTCATATCATGCTGTACTCAGAGAGAAACTATTAAGATTTAAATGTTTAGTACATTGTAGATCTAATAGTCTTTAAGTACATTGACTTTCACATTAAGGCTCGAATTATTTCATATACAATATATGCATTGTATACTACTAGCCCATACTATAAGTCTATTTTGAGATAAATGGTTTATTATATTACATAGAATAGGCAAGCTATTCATGTACAATTGTAATTTATCTTTATGCAACCCTATGTATTTCTGGATTTAGTTGGTGAATATTTATACTAATAATCTCTTTCAGGTTGTGGGTGAAGGTAGTTTTGGAGTTGTACATCGGGGTATATGGAACAACACCCATGTAGCCATAAAAAATATAACAAGAGATGCCGAGAAGAAAGCCTTTCTAATTGAAGTTCGACAGTTGTCTAGAGTAGAACATGAAAACATAGTAAAGCTTTATGGTGCTTGTACAAGAGGACAACACTTTTTTCTTGTTATGGAATATGCAGAGGGAGGCTCACTATTTAATGTGCTTCATAAATCTGCTTTAGGCTATACCATGGCTCACGCTATGTCCTGGGCTTGTCAATGTGCTAGGGTAAGAATTGATTATTTTGGTTACACAGGGTGTCCCCTTTCAAAAGGTCAAAAATTCTAGAGTATATACAGGAGCCATAAAGAAGTAGTTTGAGATAGGAAGTGCACCGTTTCCAAAATACAGAGTGTTGATACTTTTCAAATAAATCGATTTTTTTCCTCTGTATTAAAAATACTTGTAGCGATTTAAATTAAATTTTTAGGTTTTAAGTGATAGGTGGTGAGGCAACTTTTTGAGCAATTGCAAGGGATTTGACGTATCCAGGGACGAACTCGCAACACATGTAAGTTAATTTTTTTATAAAAAAAAAAAAAAAACGCCAAAAAAAAGATAAAATCCACACAAGGATGCTTTAAAACTTCTGTCACAACGAAAAGTATAAGATTTATCATTACAATAAAAAATAAACGATTTAACTAAACAATAAACAATTCAAACCAAATCCTCAAAGTATCCTCTGTGCATTTCCACACATTTTCTGCACCTGTTGACCCAAGATGCTCATACCCAAGCAAAAACTATTAATTAATTTAATTACTACTAAATTAGTGGTAATAATAAAAGTGATTTTTGTTTGATTACTGTCAGTCATTTTTCTCTTGTTCTTGTTATCGCCTTGACATTATTTGCAATTGGGTATTGTATTAATATTATTATTTATTTTATGGAGATTACCATGGAAAAAACTGTCTAAAATTTTCGGAAAAAAAAAACTAATAAAATAAAAATAATAAAATAAAGAACCCGTAGGGCTTGTATTTTTTTATACCAAAACGGTCGGAATGTCGGAGCACAAAAATGCAAGTATTTTGTTAATAATAAATGAAATATTTAGACATTTTTTTGTCTAAATATTTCAGACTTTTTTTTAGGGAAAAAAAAACGACGTTTTTAAAAAATTTCAACACCCTGTATTTCGGAAACCAGGCACTTCCGACCATCGATGTCCTATTTCAAACTACTTTTTTTGGTTCCCGTGCATACTGTAGCATTTTTGACAATTTGAAAGGGGACACCCTGTATATATTGTCAAATAAATCATCTTTAATTCTTAATTTTATTCTTAAAGGGAGTTGCATATCTTCACGGAATGAAACCAAAGCCTCTGATACATAGAGATTTAAAGCCCCCTAATCTTCTTTTAATAAGTGGAGGCGTACATTTAAAAATATGTGATTTTGGTACTGCAGCAGATAAAAATACTTATATGACAAATAATAAGGGGTCTGCTGCTTGGATGGCACCTGAAGTAAGTATACTGATTTTGGTTCTTCTTTTTAAAACTCATTAATTACCTAAATGTGGACCATTAATAATAACTGTTATCAATGATTTACTTTTCGATGGTGTAGACGACTTTCTTTGTAAAGATTTTACTTATATATTATCCTGTAGTGGTTTTACCATTCCTTAGGTGTAAATTAACAGATTAATACACACAAATAGTCAATTGATTTATTTTACATGTACACACTAACCAGGATCACTTAAGACTAGAAATATTTATTTTCTACTATTTATTTCTATTTAAAAATCGCGCTAATAGTCCGACTTGAACTGAACTTCTGGTGGCGAGCACTGCTTATATACTCGTTAGACTATAGTTCTGGAATATTCGCCTTCCATGTGGGCTTAGGCACGGCTCCTATGCCCACATTACTAGCGTCGCGTCGGTGGCCGTTTCCTTCAGGTAACGGATAGCTCAGGTGTGCTTGTCAAAGCCCCTTTTTTAAGTGTTCGAAAGCTTTCTGATAATCTTGTGACCATTGGAATTTTTCTTCTGTTATTCTCATCAGTGGTTGTGATGTTGGAAAATTTTTCCTCATAGCGTCAGTAGTAAGTGTATAGTCTCAAGAAGCTGCGTAGCTCATGGTTGTCTTTGGGAACTGGCTAATTTTTGACGACTTTCCTACCAGAATTTCCTACCTACCTTCCTACCACAATAATGCTATCAAGGTAATTCGGACAAGTTTTCCAGGACAATCCTCTTAAATTCCTTTCCATCTACCGTTAAAAAGTAGCAAGAACTTTGCACAGTCCAAATGGTATTACGTTATATTTCCATAATCTAGCACCCACCGTGAAAGCCTTCTTTTCCTGATCTTTAGATGTCAATTCTACTTGCCAGTATTCACATTTCAGGGCATGTGTGGAAAATATCTTTGCTACAGCCAGAGTGTCATCAATACGAGGAAGAGGACAGCTGTCTTTTTTATTCACATTATGAAATGCCGTTAATCTACGTAGGATCTGGTGGTCTCTCAATAATCTTGTCAGCCTCCTGTCTCTTGGCCAGTGGCAGTTTTCGAGCTATTTGCGGAATGGGACGAGCATTTCGTTTATTGATTTTATGCTGGAATATGTTGGCCCTTCCTTTCTTCCCAGTATCTCGATATCTGTGAACTAATGCTTTAGCCTTCTTTTTGGTCTGGTCTTAGACAGGCACTGGTCTACGATACGAGATCTTCTAATCCTTTTGGAATGGCTCTCCGGTTGGTTTTCACGTACGCAACTTCTGGAAGTATTGCTGAAACTGTAGAGCAGTGTCCTAACTCCATGTCCTTCTTTAATAGCACCGGATAATGATTGACATTGATTACTTTCACAGAAATACTCCCTTTAGGACGTACAAGACTTTTTCCGACTGCTACTCCTCGACCAACAGCCTCATTATGCATTGCAGGTTCGAACATGACGGTTTTATCATCCGCGATCAATGCAAGATCTCGCTTCATTCTGGTATCAAAGTTTCCGCCAGAAGTAGGACTGCAACGGTGTAATTCTTCTCAAGATGTAAAACAACTTCCTGATCGTCTATCTTTAGCACTCCCTGCTTAAAGCCTAACTCGAAGCCCTTGGTTTTCATTATGTCTGTCTTGATGACCACCTCATCCTTAATCTCAGCCACTATCACAGGATGTCCAAATGTGGCTTTTCCTATGGTGAACGTGACGTTTGTTTTACTATGGACATTTGCTTGATCTCCCGTCGCTGTTCGTAGACGCCGTTGTGATTGTCGAACCTTAGCTGCAGATTTTACTGTGTCTAAATAAATAATAATATAATAAATGATTAATCAGGATAATTCAGTGGCAGGAAACACAAAAATAAATATTGATTAAGTTCATAAAAAAAATTACAAAAAAAGCAAAGAGGAAAAAGAAACAAAAAATAGTTTAACAAAAATTACATAATACACCTTACTATACAACCTAAACTATAAAATAAGTAAACAATAGAAAGACAGCAATAGATCAATTAACCTTGCTAATTATAGCTGTCAAAGAACCACAATGTGTACAGTAAGTTTTAAACAAATAACGGATATAATTTATTGGCGCTCTAGTTAGCATATGAGTTCTAGGACGTTGACAATAAAAAGTTAAGAAACATCTTGCGTTTAATCAGGGAATTATGTACCTAACTTGATACCATTCCATACCTATCTAATAAAAAATCATTGTCTAGTCCTCTAGCAGGATGAAACTATCCTCTTTGAAAGCTAAATATTTCAAAAATTTGCGCTACACACACTCAAGCTTTATAATATCAACCCGCTAAATTGGATGTCAAATGAGCCAACCATACTCCAATTTGGATTTAACAAAACTAAAGTACAGAATTTTTAATGGGACTTAGAGGCAACTGAAACGACATTATTTAGAGGAGTCTTGAAGTTAAAGTTACGATCAAAAGTAATCCCTAAGTCCCTAATCTCACTATATCTTGTTAAAATATTATTATCAATTGCATAATCGACTATTATTGGATTCTGTTTTCAACAATAGATTAAAATGCAGCATTTAGACTTATTTAAGTTCAACTTGTTTGTTTTACGCCATATATCAATTTTATTTATTTGATCTTGCAAATCAATACAATCGTGGATAGTAATAATATTTATAAAAAGTTTAAGGTTGTCCGCAAACTTGAGCCTCAAGCATTTAATAAGTTTAGTAAGGTCATCAATAAATATCAGAAATAAAGGGGACCTAAATTAGATTCCTCTATGACAACTTAAGAAACCTCGTAACTGTGAGAACGAAAACCCCTTAATTTCGATGGATTGATGGCGGCCAGTTAAATAAGATTGTACAAAAGCAAGCAACTTATCCGAAAATCCCAAGGCATTACTTTTAAAAATAAAGGTTTTATTGCCTATTTGATCAAATGCCTTCTGAAAGTCCATACATCCAGTACATCAACCTGGCCAAACTGATCCAGCGTAGTACAGATACTCTGAGAAAGTCAAGTTAAGTTTGTATCACATCTGCATAAATCCATGCTGATCTGATGATATAAAGCTTTTAATTTGTAAGTAGATTTGATAGAAAATGTACGATTCAAAAAGCTTAGAAAAGTTGCACAAAATTGAAATAGGCCTGTAATTACGCATCGCCTTTTTCTCAACACAGGTGTGGCTCTGACGGTTTTCCAACAACTTGGAAAAATATACCAATTTCAATAGATTTGTTGAATATAAAAAGAAGTGGCTTGGAAAAAACATGTACACAATCCTTTACAACAAAGCTTGGAATGGACTCAATACCTGCAGTTAATTTGTTTTTCAATTTTTTTGCAACATAAAAACTATCCACCAACACATTCAAGTTAGTAAACCATTTTTCCAGAGAAACAGCATCAACATCGACGGATTTACTATGTTCTTCTTTTAAAAAAATGTTAAAAATGCCTCAATGTCTGGTCTTATGTTTGTTTTTGTCACATCTATATCTAGCATCACAGTGCGGAGGATTCATCTACCCACACGTAGACGAAAACACTATTGCTATGGTGCTGCAGCGAGGAGCTTGCTCAATATAGATCGACGATTGCCCCTTCTCATCGACCTTCTTTAGTTTTCCGCATTGACGGAAGTGGAATTAGCCTCTTCTGGACATTGTTTTTTTATGTGACCTGGTTTGCCACATTTCCAACACACCAATTTCTTGTCTTGGCGGCTATGCCCGATTCTTCAAAGTCGTCCTTCCTTGGAATCACTGTCCGGACTCGTGCCTGGCCTTTATTTATGTTCTTGGCATTTTCGAATTCAAGAGGTCATGTAAATCCATCCACTAGCTTAGGTGGATGTGCTAGTAGTAAGGCCTGCCTCATTCACCATCGCGGAGATCATCCAGGAACAAGGAGTCCATCCTTGAACTGTCAAACGTTCCATAATCGTTTCCTGGATTTTTTAGATCTTTTCCGACAAATCTCCAGATTTCCGGTAGACATGTTTCAGATGTGACTGGCCATAACGCATCTCCAAATACCTCAACTTCTTAGACGTAGACTTCTTTTTCTTCAGAGACATTCTTTGCATGAGCAGCATTTCCTCTTAACGCCAAAGTAACGGCAGTTGCCTTCTCCCTGGGTGAACAACCCTTTGCTTTTGCAGCCGCTTCAAACTGACGCTGATAAATATTCCATTATGTAGTACCATCAAATTGAGGCGACTTGAGGCGCATAGAAAATTACCACAAGGTGTATACAGTGTGTGTCAGCCAAATGGAATAAATTAGCTAATAAATAGATGGGAGCGTGTTGGAACAAACGCTCGAACACGTTGATTGGTTTTTATAGTTGCGCATTTTTTCTCATAAAAACTTTTTATACAGGGAGTATCAGATAACGGTGGCCAATACCAACTTGCTTAGTTTAAACATAACACCCTGTATGTTAATTAATTTTTAGATTCCTCAGACATATTTTGTATACAATGTCCTATACCTATCTTTGACTGTTTCGGAAATATTAAGTAAAATTCAAAAAATAACATTTAGAAAAGAAAATTATTTATTTTTCAAGGTTCTCTACAACTCACTTAATACTTCTTGCCCATTTAGGCCTTGGTAATGATAAAGCAAGCGAAAACTATTTCATCATTCCTTTTTATTGATATGAGAATAAAAAAAACTAAAAATTGTTGTTTACTTTGGTTTAAAATGCCAGATTTAATGTTGACTCATGTTGCATGACAGAAGTAGTCGTTAGTGCTATAGTCGTTTGAATTTCATTAACTACAAGCCAGAAAAATGGTTCATTTAACAGAAATGCACAAAATAACAATTCTACAGATGATTGGCTATGGAGATAATACACGGACGCAAATAGAAGTAGCTCGCTTATTTCACAGAAAATTTCCAAATTTGCCGCCTTTAACCCAAGGGACAATTAGTAAAATGGAAAAGCAATTCCGCGAGCTGGGCCACATTGCTTCCAATAAAATTGCTTCCAATTAATGTAGTGCCAACATTGGCCAACTTGTATCCTGATCCAGAAAACCCACAAGTTCCAGCGAATATGATATGGGTTCAACAAGATGGACTAAACCCACTGACTTAACTGACTTATGAAGACGAATAATCCTGGCAATTAGATCGATCACACCTGAGATGTTGAGTAACGTTAGAAGAAATTTCTATTTACGGGTAGGGTGTTGCCAAGATGTTCGTGGCAAGCATTTTGAACATCTCCTACATTGACATTATTGTTTAGATTTATATTATGTATTAGTTTTTGAATATGTTGTAACAATTTTCAGCAAATAAATAATTTTCTTTTCTAAATGTTATTTTTTGAATTTTACTTAATATTTCCGAAACAGTCAAAGATAGAAAGAAAGAAAGAAAATGTGCTATATTACGTAAGAATAATCTTGTGTACAAGCATCCTACAAGCTAAAAAAACAAAACACAAATACAATTTCAAAAATTGACAAAACAATGAACAAAATTAAACACAAGAAGACAAAACTTTTTGAACATACTTGAATTAAAGATAACTAAATAAAACAATCAATTACTAAATAAATGTAAACTTGTTGACAAAACTAGAGAAGAAAAAAGGAAAAAAAGAAAACTTTCCAACATGTCCAAGGTTAAAACCTATCATTAAAAAAGTCATCCAGGTTATAATATGCCTTAGCCAATAAAAGCGACTTTAATTCTCTTTTAAATTTCTTAACATCCGATATAGGTATAGGACATTGTATAGAAAATATGTATAAAATGATCTGAGGAATCTAAAAATTAATTAACATACAGGGTGTTATGTTTAAACTGAGCAAGTTGGTATTGGCCACCGTTATCTGATACTCCCTCTATAAAAAGTTTTTATGAAAAAAAATACGCAACTATAAAAACCAATCGACGTGTTCGAGGGTTTTTTCCAACACGCTCCCGTCTATTTATTAGCTAATTTATTCCATTTGGCTGACACACACTGTATAATGCTGATAAAGTGTACTGTGAAATAGAAAAATTACTAAAAAATGCCCATTAGAGGTATTTTTACTAGGTAAGAATTTAATCCAAATTAATTAAAAATATTTATGAGTTAATTTAAATTATCTGAAACTGAGTAATGCTTCTTTTCCGTTAATAGAGGGTTATCCATTTTATGCTTGGGAAAGTAAAGTTAAATAAAACACACAAGATATTCAGATGGAGACGAAATTTTTATTTTGTTTTAAAGATTGAATCATTCCATTATATGTGAAACACAATATCATTTAAATGTCCACCGCGGGACCTCTGACAAACTTCAATCCTTTTAAGAAAATTTTCAATCACTTTTCGGCACATTTCAGGTGATATCTCTGCTAGAAGTTCACGAATGTTGGCTTTAAGTTGTTGAAGAGATTGAGGGTTATTGGCGTAGACACGATATTGCGCATAGCCCACAGAAAAAAATCCAAAGGTGCGAGATCACAGGATCTTGGGGGCCAATAGATATCACCTAATCTTGAAATTAAATGCCTGGAAACTTCTCTTGCAAAAGAGCTCGGTTGGCCTGTGTTGGGTGACTTGTGGCCCCGACCTGTGGAACCACATGTCTTCCAGATCTTCTTCGATTTCTCTCAAAAAATAATTGGTCAACATGCTTCCATACCGCTCAGAGTTTACTGTTAAGGCTCTCCCATGATTTTTTTCAAAAAAATACGGACCAGTGACACCACCAGGCCATAATGCACACACCATACAGTCACTTTTTCGGGATGCAAAGGCCTTTCTACGATCACCTGAGGATTTTCAGAACCCCATATGCGGCAATTCTGTTTATTTACGTAGCCAGAGAGCGTAAAACGAGTCTCATCACTGAAGAAAATTCTGCTCGATGAGCATCAGCAGCTTGTTGTTCAAGCACCCAATTTGCGAATGTTCTGCGTTGTCCATGGTCTGTAGGCTTAAGTTCTTGAGTGAGTTGGACTTTGTACGAATGGAGCTGTAAGTCCAAATGCAAAATTCGCCACAGTGAGCCGTAAGACAAACCCAAATTTTGAGCACGCCGAGGAATTGACAAATTTGGGCACACTTTGAGCCACAGCAGCGATATTTTCAGCTGAACGAACTTTACGGTGATGCACGTGCCTTACAATATCAGTAACCGATCCAGTCTCTTCAATTTTTCTTACTGTGTTCGAAATTGTTTGCTCTGTAGGCCGATTATGTCGACCGTAATCAGCTCGTATAGCTCTAAACGTTGACACAGGAGAATCAACATTTTTATAGAAAAATTTAAGGTAATTCTGCAGTTTAGCGGCTTTTGTTAAAACTAACGAAAAATGGTCGGGTTTTTTGCAAAATGGGTGGATTTGGATATATATTTTTCACTGATAAAATTTGACTTTCCAAGAGTGGCGGAAAGTCAAATTTTATCACGAAGAGGGTGTTATCACGCACTAAATCACTCACTATGGGACATGAATAGAATAACGTCATTAGAATAACCCTGTATTCGATTAGTTTTGACAACAAATAGGTTACAACTAAGGTGAGGTTAGGTGTGGTGTTGCCAGTTCTGTCGTCTACTGCGTTTTGTATTATGCGTAAAACAAAAACTGTTTTTACCTTTTCTTGTAACTAAATCTATTATTTTCGTGCAACAAACATACCGAAGACACCCATAATGTATTATTATTTTGGTAATTTTTAGATTTTGGTCCAAATTAAAAATAATATGATTCCGCAGTTTAGCGGCTTTTGTCAAATTTGGCGTATTTTCACCGGTTTTCTTTTTTAAATAGCTTAATTTTATCTGGAAAAAATTAATAAAGTGGCGGAAGGTGTATTTTGCAAATAGTTTCTTTATAAACAATGTGAAGTAGTCACAAATAAAGGTAAACTGATTTATTTAAATTTTTTGCTGTTTTTTTTGCATAAATTAAATCACAGTCGCTATCTGTCAAATGGGTTGTCGACTCTGGGAGTATGTGTGCAGTATTTTGGTTTGTTCCGTTTCTCTATCCAATTAATACTCATCCCAACCTATAATAACCCAACCCAACCCAACCCAACCCAACCCAAACCCAACCCAAGCCGAACCAAACCAAACCAAACCAACCCAACGGGGAGCGTAAGCTGATGGAATGGGAGGGGATGGGATGGGATGGGATGGGTTGGGTTGGGTTGGATTCGTTCTTAAATTGTTCAAGCACCGCTCATCAAATTTTGCTTATTTTTACAATTTTTTTTAAATGGCCTAATTTTACCCAAAAAAAATTGTAAAAATAAGCAAAATTTGATGAGCGGTGCTTGAACAATTTAAGAACGAATCCAACCCAACCCAACCCATCCCATCCCATCCCATCCCCTCCCATTCCATCAGCTTACGCTCCCCGTTGGGTTGGTTTGGTTTGGTTTGGTTCGGCTTGGGTTGGGTTATTATAGGTTGGGATGAGTATTAATTGGATAGAGAAACGGAACAAACCAAAATACTGCACACATACTCCCAGAGTCGACAACCCATTTGACAGATAGCGACTGTGATTTAATTTATGCAAAAAAAACAGCAAAAAATTTAAATAAATCAGTTTACCTTTATTTGTGACTACTTCACATTGTTTATAAAGAAACTATTTGCAAAATACACCTTCCGCCACTTTATTAATTTTTTCCAGATAAAATTAAGCTATTTAAAAAAGAAAACCGGTGAAAATACGCCAAATTTGACAAAAGCCGCTAAACTGCGGAATCATATTATTTTTAATTTGGACCAAAATCTAAAAGTTACCAAAATAATAATACATTATGGGTGTCTTCGGTATGTTTGTTGCACGAAAATAATAGATTTAGTTACAAGAAAAGGTAAAAACAGTTTTTGTTTTACGCATAATACAAAACGCAGTAGACGACAGAACTGGCAACACCACACCTAACCTCACCTTAGTTGTAACCTATTTGTTGTCAAAACTAATCGAATACAGGGTTATTCTAATGACGTTATTCTATTCATGTCCCATAGTGAGTGATTTAGTGCGTGATAACACCCTCTTCGTGATAAAATTTGACTTTCCGCCACTCTTGGAAAGTCAAATTTTATCAGTGAAAAATATATATCCAAATCTACCCATTTTGCAAAAAACCCGACCATTTTTCGTTAGTTTTAACAAAAGCCGCTAAACTGCAGAATTACCTTAAATTGTTCTATAAAAATGTTGATTCTCCTGTGTCAACGTTTAGAGCTTTACGAGCTGATTACGGTCGACATAATCGTCCTACAGACAAACAATTTCGAACACAGTAAAAAAATTTGAAGAGACTGGATCGGTTACTGATATTGTAAGGCACGTGCATTACCCTAACGTTTGTTCAGCTAAAAATATTGCTGCTGTGGCTCAAAGTGTGGAGGAAGACCCAAATTTGTCAATTCCTCGGCGTGCTCAGAATTTGGGTTTGTCTTACGGCTCACTGTGGCGAGTTTTGCATTTGGACTTACAGCTCCATCCGTACAAAGTCCAACTCACTCAAGAACTGAAGCCTACAGACCATGGACAACGCAGGACATTCGCAAATTGGGTGCTTGAACAACAACCTGCTGGTGCTCATCGAGCAGAATTTTCTTCAGTGATGAGGCTCATTTTACGCTGTCTGGCTACGTAAATAAACAGAATTGCCGCATATGGGGTTCTGAAAATCCTCAGGTGATCGTAGAAAGGCCTTTGCATCCCGAAAAAGTGACTGTATGATGTGTGCATTATGGTCTGGTGGTGTCATTGGTCCGTAGTTTTTTGAAAAAAATCATGGGAGAGCCTTAGCAGTAAACTCTGAGCGGTATGGAAGCATGTTGACCAATTATTTTTGGAGAGAAATCGAAGAAGAAGATCTGGAAGATATGTGGTTCCAACAGGACGGGGCCACAAGTCACACAACACAGGCCAACCGAGCTCTTTTGCAAGAGAAGCTTCCAGGACGTTTAATTTCAAGATTAGGTGATATCTACTGGCCCCCGAGATCCTGTGATCTCACACCTTTGGATTTTTTTCTGTGGGGCTATGCGAAAGATCGTGTCTACGCCAATAACCCTCAAACTCTTCAACAACTTAAAGCCAACATTCGTGAAGTTCTAGCCGAGATATCACCTGAAATGTGCCGAAAAGTGATTGAAAATTTTCTTAAAAGGATTGAAGTTTGTCAGAGGTCCCGCGGTGGACATTTAAATGATATTGTGTTTCACATATAATGGAATGATTCAATCTTTAAAACAAAATAAAAATTTCGTCTCCATCTGAATATCTTGTGTGTTTTATTTAACTTTACTTTCCCAAGCATAAAATGGATAACCCTCTATTAACGGAAAAGAAGCATTACTCAGTTTCAGATAATTTAAATTAACTCATAAATATTTTTAATTAATTTGGATTAAATTATTACCTAGTAAAAATACCTCTAATGGGCATTTTTTATTAATTTTTCTATTTCACAGTACACTTTATTAGCATTATACAGTGTGTGTCAGCCAAATGAAATAAATTAGCTAATAAATAGACGGGAGCGTGTTGGAAAAAACGCTCGAACACGTCGATTGGTTTTTATAGTTATAGCGCATTTTTTTTCATAAAAACTTTTTATAGAGGGAGTATCAGATAACGGTGGCCAATACCAACTTGCTCAGTTTAAACATAACACCCTGTATGTTAATTAATTTTTAGATTCCTCAGATCATTTTAGACATATTTTGTATATAATGTCCTATACCTATCTTTGACTGTTTCGGAAATATTAAGTAAAATTAAATTAAAAAATTAAAAGTGGCGGAATGATACGATATAATTCGCCGCGAGTATGTGAATTTTGATAGAACTTAAAAAAAAAGAAATTTTAAAAATGATGTACTCCTAAAAATAAATTTTCAATTCAATCAAATTTGTGTTTATTACATGTAATTGACATTTTAAGTGATATGTAATGAAACTAGTGTATAATGTTATTATACACTAGTTTCATTCATCATTTTTTATATGTTATGATAATGAATGACTAAAAAAATACAGAGTGTAAAAAATACAGATACAAACTAATGGTATACAAGGTTATTCTAATGATTAATCGCGTCCTATAGTGAGTGATTTAGTGCGTGATAACACCCTCTTCGTGATAAAATTGGGCTTTCCGCCACTCTTAGTGAAAAATATATATCGAAATCTACCTACTTTGCAAAAAACCCGACCATTTTTCGTTAGTTTTGACAGAAGCCGCTAAACTGCAGAATTGCCCAATTTAATAATTTTAGTACGTTGTTCGACTGTTAAACGATCCTGAACGATGATTTATAAACGGCAAACCGGCAACTAAAAAAAAAAACGCTTCACATGACGTTTATTTCTGACAGGTGTCAAACGGCAGGGTTGTACTTAGCCAACCTCGAATTGGATAACCCGCTATAAATAGCTTCTTAATTGCAATATGCCATTTATTTTTGGTGATCATGTTTGTTTTTACCAAATATCTTTCAGTTCATGGCAACTAATTTCAGAAAAGTTTGATTGGGTCGATTTATAAAAGATTACCATGAGTTTTATTTAAAAAAATTGTATGTAAATGATCATTTAAATGGTGGATTTAATTTATTGAATTTGTAGGTTTTCTCAACTTCTCGATATACAGAGAAATGTGATGTATTTAGTTGGGGCATTATTTTATGGGAGGTGATAGCAAGGAGGAAACCTTTTTATAACCAGAGCAGCTCTGCTTTCAGTATAATGTGGGCAGTACACAAAGGCAAGAGACCTCCATTGATAAGGAATTGTCCACCTTGTATTGAAAAACTGATGGTGGAGAGCTGGCATCATATTCCTGATAATAGGCCGAGTATGGAACAGGTAGGACATTTTACTTAGCTTTTGGTTTAAAATTTAACAAAGAAAATATGATTTGGAATAAATCACCAAGAACTAGTTAAAAATAATATTGATAAAATTAGTATAGTCCATATGAACTCAATCCGAACAGCAGAAAAACTAAAACTCGGGCCATTAGCGGTATCTTCTTTGTTAAGCATAGGCGTGCCACAGAAGGATTGTAAAAAATATTTTTAAGGTGTATTTGTACGTTATACTCACCAATTGTAGTGATTTTTAACTATTATATGAGTAAATTAGGCAATCTAATGGACTGTCAAAACGAAGGTTTTGGTGCCTTTAAACATTGCCATGTTGCGCAAAAAATCGAAAAATGTTACATGTTTTAAGTCACAACAAAATAAAGCTCAAAATGAATGAAAAAACGTACAAATATTGCGTTGTGTTTTATTTTGCATTGTATGGTAAAAGTCGAATGCATCCCAGCCGTCGTTGTGACTATCAATTGAATTTTTAATTTTTGACTAATTTTTGTGTAAAATTGATAGTTGTAAATGTCATATATTTTTGTTTACAAAATATATGATATTTGCGAATAAAAAATTAAATAAAATACATTCTCGTCTACTTGATAAGACCTTTTAAATGTCATAAAATATATAAAAATTAGATAAATTATTTGGCATAAATGGCAATTTTTTTAATTTTTTTTAAATCAAAATCATGTTTATCAGTCATTTTGGTAGAAAAAATAAAAGACCTTTTAAATAACATAATATATACAGTGCTTTCATTTCAAAACTATCCAACCTTAATAACTTTCTTAAAAAAAAAAAAAAAAAAAAAAAAAAAAAAAAAAAAAAAAAAAAAAAAAAAACACGTCAAATTAGATATACAGGGGGACGTTTAATTATGCATTTACTGAAGTTCTGTCAATCACCTCCTCACCTCCGGCTAACCTCACTTTAATATGTCAAATGGGAACCCCCATCGTGTGATACATCATAATAAGCAGCGTAAAATTCTCTATTCAACGGTACCAAAAAAAATGAAATCGGTAAATGTGTAAGCAAATAGTTAGCGAAAATGTCTAGAAATAATGGATATTTTATTTTCGCCAAACTTTGGTATTTTAAATGAATACTTTTAGTGTGGTACCAACATCATTTTAAAATTCATACATTTTTTATAATGGATCACCAAAAAAAAATACAAGCCATTTAGAAGTTAAAATGTGTGGTAACAAACAGTAGATTTGGTTCAAGCAAATTATTTATTTTTTTAAGTAAAGAATGTGTACCGTTATTTGCGAGAAAAAAGAGTGTCTTCAAATTTTTTGCAAAAATCTTTGCAGTCTTATAACTTTGTATGTGTATTTATTTCACTTATATTTTTTGCGAAACCTACCCAATAGGTACAAAAAAACACTGCAATACCTTACATTTTTAAGGCGTTTAAAAAGCAGGCGATTTATTATTGTTAAAACTGTCAGTTTGACACGTGCAATTTTTCAATTTTAGTTAAAACAGTAAGTTAATAAAATGGTGTATACGCTAGCCGAAATTTATTTGACTGCTAGGTGGCCAAAATTGGATTGACAAACAACATATTTATTCAGTCTCTGAGTTTTATGCGTTGGTTTCTGTTGATTTGACTTTCCTTACTATTAGTTTTGAAAAATATTCACAATGCCACGTGGTATAACTTTATCGATTGTTATTAAGATGCGAATAATCGACGATTACCGGAAAGGGGTTAAACAGGCGGATATTGCTCGAAAATTTTCTCTTTTGAGGGCAACAGTAAGTCAAATAATAAAAAAATTAAATCTCCGTGGTAGTGTTGTTCCTCTAAAAAAAACTGGCCGACCAAAGAATACCACTAGTCGTGTTGACAAATTAATTTTGAAAAAAGCAAAACTTGACCCATTCACAACTTCAAAAGAAATCAAGCTGCATTTGGAAGAAGAAGATGTGGGTTCAGTTAGTTGTCGTACCATTAGAAGGAGACTTCAATATAGTGATTTAAAAACAAGATGCCCTGCAAAGAAACCACTGCTAAGTTTAAAAAACGTTGGGCGCGATTGAGCTTTGCTCGAGAACATAGTCACTGGACAGTCTCCGAATGGAAAAAGGTTATTTTTAGTGATGAATCAAAGTTCAATTTGATTAATTCGGATGGCAAAAGATATGTTAAGCGTCCTGTGAACCAAAGGTATGATCCCAAATATACGGTGTCCACAGTCAAGCATGGAGGTGGTTCCGTGATGGTGTGGGGGTGTTTTTCGGGTTATGGGATGGGTCCACTACACTTGATAGAAGGCACGATGGATCGTTTCATGTATAAAGACATACTGCAGGATGTTATGGTACCTTACGCTGATGAAGTTATGCCACTCAACCACAACTTTCAAAGTGATAACGATTCGAAACACGCATCCAAGGTCGTTAAGCAATGGTTGACCCAAGAAAAAAGTCACCGGACCTAAATCCGATCGAGAACATTTGGGATTACATTGATCGTCACATCCGATGTAAAAATTTCAAAAATAACAAGAACTTTTTGAAGCTTTGAAGGCATGCTGGATATCCATTGACACGTCCTATATTGAAAATTTAATTAGGTCAATGCCCAAAAGGTTGGTGAAAGTGAGAAGAAATAGAGGCTATGCAACGCATTACTGAATAAAACCATTTAAAATTTTTATACTTATTTTTATTTTAGTAAGCTTTGAATTTGTCAATTTAATTTTGGTCACTTAAAAATTGTTTAGTTTTTTAATTTTTTTTTTATAAAATTGGGTATTACGAATAAATAGTTTAAATATAATTAAACATTACAAATAGGCTCCGTTGTTTTTTAATCAGGTACTGTCCCACCTAATTTATCATTTCCTAAACCGTGAATAAACAAATTTGAAAAATAAGTAGTTGTCAATCTACTTTTAGCCACCAGTGTATGTGAAACATGTCCATATTTCCTGATTCAATAAATAAATCTGATACAAGAATTTTGTACCCTTTGAATTCTGTTTTTTTTCTCTGCATCAAGGCAATGGCCGTAAACAGATGCACAAGAACCGAACTGAGACAGGATCAAAGTGTCACATAACATTTTTTTAATAGCAACAGTCAAGCAATTCCGATTTACGTAAGTAATCCGGAAGAATGATTTCGACTAGGGTTCGTGAATATCTCAGTTTAGTAGACAAATTGAAAAACCCAGATATAGTTGGAACCAAGTCAGCATTCACAAACCATCTTGTCACTTCAACTTAAGGATACAACCTTGTTGCATCAGTGAAAGAAGGGCGTTAAACTTGACCTCCTAGAAAGAATGGAAATCACTAGTTTTGGTTTGTGCGAACGATATATTTAATTTTGAACCGTTCACCTAACATCGTTTATCTTTCATCGAACTCAACTAGCCGAGTGGTATTGACACTTAAAATTCTGGGAGATGACCTGTGATGCTTTTACTGCCTCAAGATAAACTTGGATACAGTCATGAACCGACAGGGAGCATTTTTTTTTGTTTCGTTAACTTGAAAAATAGCGATATAATATCTGTCAAAAATAGCGCCTATTTTAGATATTTTATCTTAGGTGATACTTAAATAGATTGAGTGAGAATAGATAAGGTTAAAGTATTTTTTAAGATTATCGCATTTAAACTTTAAAAGGCAACTTAAATAATAATTATTAGGCCTTCCGATTATTGAGAGGTGTCAAATCTAACATCAAATGAGATGAACAAAATGGGTTTAGTTGAATTGGTTACTATTACAGATCATTAATACTATCATTAACACAGACAATTCACAATAATTCGGTTTTAAGAAGCAGTGAACCAAATACGTTTAAATAAGGAAGGAGTGCAGACGATATACCCAAGCGTCCTTTACAAATTGCCAAAAACTAAGCAATCCGCTATACTCACACATCAAACGCCAGCGTCGCCAACTTCATTACCGTTATTTAATATAAGTATTTTTTGTTGGCAACACCAAAAATGTTCAGAGGAACATCAAAAGGACACAACCACTATAAAAATGGCGGTCACCAGACAGTGGTCATTTTTGGCTATTATTGTGGCCATATGCATTAGCAGTCCAGGTATATTTATTAAGTTCGTGGACTGAACTCACTTCATTAGAATATTTTGTACAGAAACTGAGTTACTTTAAATCACGCCTGAAGTAAGACAGAACGTTTTGAGTATTGATGTTAAGGCATTATCTTATTTTTGGTCTCAGACTTAGTAATACTCGATATTTTTACGCTACTATCTCGATTTTTTTCTTCTTAAATGAACCCGTAATAATATGTCATAAAATAAATATTTTAAATTCCCTTTTAAAGTTTAAATGCGAAAATCTTAAAAAGGTATCTGTGTAAACTATACCGTACTAAGGACCTTTCTAACGGCATATGACTCGGCTCCCCTTTTTATTTAAGATTTTAGGGTTTCAAAAAATCACCTTTACACTCACCCCCTCTTAGAACGCTTTTGCAAAGAAAGGATAATAGCATTTCCTTTGAAGTCTATAGAAAACCAACCGCAACGGACGACATCATTCAATTTGACTCTCTTTCTCCTGGACAACATACATTTGCTGGATTTAATTCTTTGCTATGCAGATTATTTAAATTGCCTCTATCTAATGCAGCATTTCAAAAAGAATTTAACATCATAAAATCTATTGCTATTAATAATAAATTCCCAATTTCAAGCTTAAATAAAATTTACTTCAAATATTATAATAAGTACATAAGTATGTAGGAGATTTTGTTTATTAAGTGTCCTCGTACATAAAATGGACAGGTCCGAGCGTTCTTTAAAAAGAGAGCCTCTGTTTCTTCTTCTATGCGCCACCCTGTATAATCCTTTATATTCAATTATATGTCCCACTTTTTAGCAACTAATGTTACTAATACGATTTTAATTTTTTTACATAGATTGTTTGCAAAATGGAAAATATCTGCCGACTTTTGCCAGGAGCCGACCAACCAATTCAGGCAACAGAGTATTGCTACGAAGACGAATTTGAAGAAGAGGAAGAAGAAATAGAAGAAATTTTCAATGACGCGCACTCCACAAGTGAGAACGTCGTGAAGACATTACCACAACCTGTTGGGGATCAATCTTTAAAAATTGACATACCAGTAAGTAGAGGAAGCAATTTTTTCTTTATTTATGAAAAGTAGTATACAGTGAAACCGGTGATATATTTTTTACAAGTAAAAATTTCGTAGCTGATTTTTTACAAAAACAAATAAGGTTCAGTGAAGTTTTCTTAGATAGTGTCAACGCATAAATAGAAAATTGAAAAAGGTTGTGGACTGTATTTGAAAATTGTAAGTAATTTCGAACGCAAGTAAGAAAATTGTAAAAAAAAAACGAATGTACCACACTACTCAAATGGGCACTTACCGAATAAGACAGTTGTGGTCTTTTTAACGGGGACCCCCTTAGTTGCAGTTCAGGCTCACCACCATCACACAATGGTTTTTAAACCGAAAATTAATTTAATTTTGAATCATTGACTTAGTACCGACACCAAAAATTTACTTGTTTTCATCGTCGTTGCTCTTGTACAAGTGCTTCGACCTTGCACATCATGCCCAAATAATGGGAGAAAAATGTGGTACATATTCCGCGCGAAATAGAGTAAAATTTGAAATTAATAATGCATTAACAGATAGCTAAGATACGTGGTGACAAAAAATGAGAAAATTATGCAAATTCCAATTAAAAAAAAAAACAATTCAAATTCTTCATTTACGAACAATCATTAAGAGTCATTATAAAATTAACAATAAATTAGATACAATACGGTTTAAGTTTAACAAAAATTAAACAAAATCTAACAGGACTTAAAACTTATAAAAGCAATGTTTCATTACTTTACAAATGTGACATACAGTACACAGTGACCAAATTTAAAAAAAATAATGAAGATAAAAATATTGAAGAGAAAACATGTATTAAGATTTCTTCTACGTATTTCCAAATTATGAATTTAAATTTGCCCATATTTAGTTGGAACATTAAAATGAATCAACAGATGGGACACTTGAGGAACGCGTGGTCTTGAAATTAGCAAAATTCATAACAAACCCAAATGTAGTAATTTGTTTCGATCGCTTTTTCACGTCCACTTTGCTGCAACACTAAATAGAATATGCTTGCGTGGGAACATACAGGGCCAATAGAAAAAATACACCAACATTTGCAGGAAAATTGGAAAGAGGAGAATGTGAAATGGCCGTGTGTCGAGAAGGAATTCTAGCTACCAGGTGGAAGGATACGAAAGACGTACTGTTAATGACCAATTGCCATGATAGCTCAATAGGTATGATACAGCGCAAAAAGGACGGTAATCTAAAAGAAGTCTAAAATTTTTTATAATAAATTATGGGCGGCGTTGATCATACCGATCAGGTTATTTCTTTGTATGATCTGGACAGAAGGAGCAATAAATGGTGGAAGAAGGTTTTATTTAATGACTGCAGTTTTTAATGCCTTTATTATTTACAAAGAAAGAGTAATGAACAATAAAAAAATACCTTTCATTACTTTTTTGATTTCATTGGCGGAAACTCTTAGTGAAGGGAGGTCCGAGGCACTTCAAAGGAGATCTCGTAAGCAAGGGCGCGTTTCCAAACAAGTCAAGACAATTTCAATAGAAATATAGAAATCTAGGATTTATAACTAGATGCAGTCAAGACTTCTCATGCTCTGTCTATAAAGTTCTGTACTGTTCGTTAGACCATTCTAGTTCCGTATGGTCTCCATTTTATAAATCGCATATTGAAAATATTGAGAAAGTCCAAAATAAATTCTTAAGAAATTATTCTTTTAAACTTAAGGTTTCATTAGCTAATGGCCATACTGATTACAAGTCCGTCATATCAGTTCTCTCTTTGGACCCACTTGAGTTAAGGCGTAATAATTCATACTTGTGTTTTATTTTTAAATTAATATCTGGCATGACTGATTGTGATTATCTTTTAAATAGGCTAAATTTTCGGGCGCAAAAAGTGACTAGACTTAAAAAACTCTTCTATGTAGATTTTGATAGTAGTTCTTATGGACAGCACAATCCTATAACTAGAATGCAACGTTCTTTAGCAGTTTTAGGAATTCTCTCAAATTAATTAGTGACTTGTGACTTTAACATGTTTCTTTAAATTAATTTATAACATTGATTTATGTCTTACTATTATATAGCTTAAGTTGTATTAATATTAGTATCTTTTGTAATATTTTTGTAAAATTGGTGGATACCGTTAATAAATAAATAGATAAATAAATTTCAAATGTAGGAGATCACCTACCGGTTGAAAAAGGTGGTAGAAATAGGTGCGTCAGATGCAAATTGAGAAAAATCGAAAAAAGAACTAACAATAGTTTGCTAATAATGTCAGGTTCCGTTGTGTCTTGGATGCTTCACGCCCCATCATACATAATAATTATATTTTTGAGTTTAATCTTTGTTTTTTTTTATATTATCATCTGATGCCAAATAAAAATGAACGTTATTTTTCAAGTATACCTACTTTTATTACGGCTGTGACGATTCTGGTATAAATTTGTCTCACATTATATTACTGCAGGGGCATATTTGTCCCAAGCAACTGTTTTTGTAAAAAAATAAATAAAAAGTATTGCGGAGGGTTGTTGGGTGTTGTCAGAAATAAAACAGAAACCTGTTTATCTAAATGTCGACGTTTCGACTTATATTAAGTCATCCTCAGGACACTAAGTCTAGGTTTCTTTAGTTATAATTAAAACACACAAGTGGGCAAACTAGAATCAACAATAATACTAGTTTGCCCACAATAACACCTACAATTTAACCCATGTTAAAAATAATTCTACGCTCCTTTTATAAATGTGTTTTAATTATAACTAAAGAAACCTAGACTTAGTGTCCTGAGGATGACGTAATATAAGTCGAAACGTCGACATTTAGGTAAACAGGTTTCTGTTTTATTTCTGACCCCACCCAATAACCCTCCGCAATATTGAAGATATTGGGTCACAAACACGAAACTTAAAATAAATAAAAAATATCAAAAGTGTGTTCTTGGCACGCCCAACAATATATTTAAGTGATTAAAACCAGAAATAAATTACCAGCCCAAAGTCGTGTCGAAAGGGTTAAAGCATAAAATCTATTAATAATAAATATTTATCAAATAAATATACAGGGTGCTTTTAAGTTGATACTTTTTTTTTTAACTGTGTATAGAACTCGGTAAAATATACATTTTTTTCAAATAACTTTTTTCGATACACTCAAAAACAAGGGACATACAGAATAAAAAAAGTGAATATGGGTTTGTTTTTCATCGTCTGTTTATGTTTAGTTTTTGCTCGAATTTTTGTATTATCGATCACGCATTGTACCGATCAGTTAGTCTTAGACACTTTTGGTTTATTGTTGTTAATTTTAAATTTGCAAATCCTAAAAATGGCACATCGTCATGAAAACAATGAACTTGTGGATATGTTGCTTATTTATGGAGAGTGTCTTCAAAGTGCTGCTGCTGCTTCGGTATTATACGCAGACCGCTTTCCTTTGCGGAATCATCCTACACCCAGAAGTTTCATAAATCTTATTCAACGGGCTAGGGATACTGGTGATTTACGGGAACATCGTGGAGGGCATGCAGCAAGAGGAAGTAGACCTGAATATGTTCATAGGGAAGAACAAATTTTAAATTTCATCGAAGAAGATCCAACAACGAGTACTCGAGTTGTTGCAGGACAGGTCGGATTAAGTGAAACAAAAGTATGGACAACATTGCGCGAGAATCAATTTAATCCCTTTTTACGTTCAACGTGTCCAAGCGCTACTGCCTGAAGACTTCCCCCGCAGAGTTCAGTTTTGTGAATGGTCCTACAACAACATGAAAATTATCAACATTTTTCGAACAAAATTTTAGCCATGGACGAGGCAACATTCACCCGAAACGGAATTAACAATTTTCGAAATACGCATGTTTGGTCTGTTGATAATCCCCATGCAATTCGTAGAACCAATTTTCAACACCGCTTTTCTGCTAATGTGTGGGCAGGAATTGTGAATGGGATACTTCTTGGACCATTTATCTTACCAGACCGTTTGACAGGCGATGTTTATTTGAACTTTTTCAAATTCAAATTCAAATTCAAATTCAAATTCAAAAGCTTTTTATTTATCCCAAAATAAATTACACTTCATTTTTAAATATAACAATAATCTCGGTTGATGATAAATAAAGGACTACCCTGCGATTAATAAACCGATTCACAAGTCTGGAACTTATTTTCAGAAATGTGTAGAGCGCCCCAAAAACTAAAACCTATAAAAAACTAAAACCTAAAGAAAAAAAAATCACTATTTATACTTAACAATAAAGTTAATAATTTTCAGTTTATGACAATAATTTTGGTATCCGGTCAAGCACAAGAACCCCCCATAGGTCACTAGGAGAATAGCACGAATAATTCATTATTATTTATAAATTGGACTGACAGAGAACGCACAGATCTAGCCACAAATAGTCAGATAATTTCAACATTTTCTCACATTTTCATTAAATTGTACGTTGCTCTTGCAAAAGTTTATTTTTAATGTGTTTTGAAAATGTAGATATTGCTAAAGTTTTTTTTTCAATTGGAATATTGTTCCATATTTGAGGTGCAACAAAAGCAAAGGATTTTTGGAAATTTGCAGAACGGTGTTGCGGTACAAGAAAATTGCCAGTATAGCGAGTTTGGTGATAGTGATCTCTAGATATGAAAAGTTGATATAAATATGGCGGTTGCTTGGATTTTAAAACTCTATAAATTGGTTAAATGTAGCGTACGTCGATTAGCCATAGATAATATTGAGTGTTTATTTAAGTGTGGAGTAATATGATCTCTATACAAAATATTATATGAAAATCGCAAACACGCATTTTGCAACTTCTGAATAGATTTAGAAATTCTGTTAGTCAAAGAGCTGTGATAAATGATGTCACCATAATCCAACAAAGATAAAACAAGAGAGTTACATAAATAGTATTTTGTTGTTGAGGGCAAAAATCTGTTTACTTGATATATTTTCTTCAATCTTAAATAGGCAATGCAAAGTTTCTTTTTTATATGCGTTTCGAAAGTTAATCTTGTGTCAAGGTAAACACCTAAATTCTTGACTTCTGTGACAACAGGCAACCTTTCATTATCTATCATAATATTTAAATGTTGATTAATATTTGCTATTCTGGCTTTGTTCTCTCCCAACAATATTACACATGATTTTGCAGCATTTAGCTTAAGATTATGATTATTTGCAAAACTTCGAATTTTTTTTAGGTCATCATTAAGATTTTTCTGAAAATGCTGCAATAGATCTTGATTAAATGAAATGTTCAGTTGGGAATCATCAGCAAACTGTTGCATTTTGGAATTTATAACCTCTTTGTTCATATCTGCAACGTATAATGAAAACAATAATGGCCCTAATATCGACCCCTGTGGGACGCCCGTTGTCACCGGTATGTAATCAGATTTAATTTTGTTGGGCCCATTATAAAGAAGTGTACTCTGAACACGCCCGACTAGATAAGATTCAAAGAATTTTACAGCTTCCTGAGAAAAACCAAAATGGTGAAGCTTAGCCAACAACATCCGGTGACACAGTGTGTCAAAGGCCTTACTGAAGTCTAATAGGCAGAGGCACGTGATTTCTTTCCGATCCTGATCAAGCCTTACATCATTCACCAAGTTAATTAGGCAGGTACTAGTGCTAAAATTTTTTCTAAATCCAGATTGGCTAGGCGGAATTATTTTTTTAGATTCGACAAATGAAACAATCTGTTGATAAATGTGCTTCTCCAAAATTTTTGATATAGCCGGCAAAATACTTATGGGTCGAAGATCTTTAAAGTCTCCTGGATTTGAAACTTTTGGTAATGGTAAAATAATAGACTTTTTCCATAAGTCCGGATAACTATTTTCTAGAATACAAGTATTAATAATATTTATTAAAGCATATTTACAATAAGGAAAGCATAATTTAATATCTCTTATTGATATCTCGTCTTCGCCTGTGGCATTAGTGCTAATAGAATTTAAAATTTGGATTAATGCTTCTTCGTCTATCAGACCAAACCTTAACTCCTCGGTAAATGATTGATGCCTATTTTGTTTATAAAAATTAACCTTTTCATCTGAGGTAGTATATGTACTTGAATTAGAATTTACAAAATAATTATTTATTGCAGATGGATCTGGAAATAGCTGAAAAATGTCATTGGTATTTCTAGTTTTGGTCAGATTTAACTTTTCAGCAGATTTCCAAAAATCCCTTCCAGACTTTGTAGAAAGAGATTGAAAGTAAGCTATTTTCTCACGGGCTATGGCATGTTTAGTTGTATTTCGAAGTTCCCTATAGTATTGCAGTTTGGCGTCGGTTCCATGCTGTAGATATTTCTTGTGGGCCTTATCTCTTAATTTCATTAGCAACTTAATGTTATTCGTAATCCATGGTGTATATGGCCTATCCTGGATTCTTTTTTGTTTCAAGGGAGCATGCTTGTTAAGTAAAAACATGATAAACGAATTAAACATGTTTAATTTATTATTAATATTAGTTATATAATAAATAATATCCCAATTTAGTGCTCGAGCGTCCCTCTCAAAGTCACCCACTGTAATATCGTTATAATTTCTAAAAGAAACAAATTTTTGAAATGGCTTGTTTGAAATCAAATTAAAGCATGCAAAAGTTAAACAGTGATCAGATACACTTTCTGAAATAGGTACCACCTCACAACTTTCAGGGATGAATGTTTTACTTGTTATAATTAGATCTAATAAACTCGAGTTATCTCCAGTGTGACTAAACCGAGTAGGGTTTTTAACATATTGCTCCAAATCATAATTTTGAAGCAATTTGACAAAATCATTTTTTGGTGTAGTTTGGTTTAGAAAATTAATGTTATAGTCTCCGACAAAAATTGGATAGTCACAAAAGGGTACGGTAAGACTTAAAATGTCCTCAAAGCTGTCTAAAAAGTTATTAATGTTTGCAGATGGTGGTTTGTATATTGTGGTGAAAATAATAGATTTTGCAAAATTTCTTTTTGCAAAATAATCTGCCTGTTTTGTTAGAAGACGTGCCACTGAATATCAGGCAAACTATGTGGCTCCTGCAGGATGGAGCACCTGCCCATTTTAGACGAGAAGTGAGCGAATTTTTGGATATAAGTTACCCAAATCGGTGTATTGGCCGAAATGGACCAGTTGCATGGCCACCAAGGTCGCCAGAACTAAATCCATGTGACTTTTTTTTGTAGGGGTATATTAAAAGTTTAGTTTTCAAGACGCCTATCGACACATAAGAAGAACTAATAGCACGTATTGAGCAGGCTGCGGCAACAGTTAGACAAAAACCGATTTCTCTATTGCGTGCCGTTACGGAACAGTGGTTACGTCGATCGCAAATCGTTGTGTTAAAGTTAATGGTGATAACTGCCTATAGTTCACGGCAATGCTAATTCTAGTCTTTTAATATTCTAAGATTCACAGCAAATTATGCTGAAAATGTTAACTAACTTTATGGTATTTTGTTGCAGAATTCTTGGGAGCTAGAAAACAGTGATGATCTGATTGGTTATGAAATTCAGACAAGGCCAGGTCTGGATGAATGTGTAAGGAAAGAACGTAAGTAAGAACATTTTGATGGTTTCAGAAACCTGTTCATTATTATTGAGCAAATTATTTAAAAAAAAATATTTAGGAATTTTCAGTGGAAATATAATGGTTTGGGATTGATTTTTGGGTTACAGAATAAGTCCAGTCATTCATGTTTCTGTGAGAATAATTATTAACAGATAGTGGAGACAAATATTCGACCGGAGAATATTTGAAATCCTGCTTAATTATTTCAAGAGGTATTACTTGAACAATCCAGTCGGTTGTAACTTCAAATTTTGGAGAGTTTGAATTTCTAGATGTCAGTATTAGCTTAATTTCATTTGTATAGGATACAAATGTACCTTAAAGATAAGACCTTCTAATTTTATTTGTCGTATAATTCTGGGGCTTGGTTCTAAAAGGGCCAAAGTCATAAATCGAAATTTTTGACAAATTGACTTTAAAGGTAATGAGGTCGCATTAGGTTTGGTTTTTACAACATAGATAGGTTTCTATATTTTTCTTAAGCTTGATTTGGGTATAGAGGATATTGGTTTAAAAAAAAAATCTTAAAAATGTATGAAATAAATTTATTTTTCAAAAAAAAATGACATTGGCATTTTTTTAATAAATAATAAATTAAACTAATAACACTTTGGCCCAACTTAAAAAAATCAAAATGAAACTAAAAACACAAGAAAAAACTTCGTAAAAGTACTTGCACATACATTTTGATAAAAATATAGGCACCTAGAGCGAATCTTCATCATCTTCACTTTCACCAAGATTATCAATTGCAGTCTCAGAAGAAGTTAGTCCATTAAGAAACTGCAGATAGTATGGCTGACTGTTTTTATCAATAAATGGTAATAAGTCCCTCAAATGTTGTACTTTATTTTTTGGAATGCCTAACGGTTTTTTATTAATAGGGAAAAGTTTTATTGCATTTTCGGAATTACGGGTTGATTTTCTTAATAAATTTAAAGTTTGATATGGCTCGTCTTCAGCAAAAGTGGTTTTGTATTTCAGCAGACCAGGATTTTCGGTAGAATAGTGAATGACTCTTATTTTAGCCCAAACAACAGGGTTTCCCAAAGTATTAACTTTTTTGTGCTGAAACTTTCCCGAAAGGAGTGACTTAAAATTCAAGAATTCTTCCTGAGCCATCTCATGCACAAAAATTGGGGGTTTCCTAGGCACTAAACGAATTAAATTGGCCCAGTCTGTAGGAATTTCTAGTTTTACTGTGGTATTTTTTCTAGCCTTTTCAATGGCTGCATGAATTTGGTCGGCTTTCATATGAGTATGTCCCGGAATAAGAAATTTGTGATATATGCTGACATGCCTTCCTTCTCGTTTAAAATATTCTTCAATAATCGTTAGCAGCATAGCAGAAATTACATGGTTTTTGTTTTGTCCAGGACAACAATCACTGTACATAATTATTTATATCGATATTGGCCTTATGAGAAGTTACATAATATTGGATTCCCGGGGCCTATGTTCACATTGGCCCTTTTATTGAAAAAAGAGTTGAAATTGAAATGTTGACATTGGCCTTTAGCGGATTTGTAATTTTATTCCTGTGATAGATAGACTTTGGCCCTTATTATACATAATTATCTGGTCTTTGACGATTTCAAAAATGCACTTGAGTCCAAATCTAAAAAAAATGACTTTGGCCCTTTTAGAACCAAGGCCCAGAATTATAATGTATTACCTATTTTAATCGTCATTTTAAATTATTTAATGCCATATATATTTTATCACTGGCTTAGAGCCCGCGCAGACTGAGAGCGGTTAGGCGTTCCGAGTTCGGCGTTCAGAGTTCTGTGTTCTATTTTTCGAGTTCTGGGGAACACATGCGGCGCGGCGGTCAAATGCCAAAGTTCCAGTTTTATTCCAAGTATTGTGCGCGAAACAATCATGTTCTCAGATACATAATTTTCTGACGAAGAAGAACCACTGCTTTTGTTGAGCTTGGAAGCAGATAAGAGAAAAAGAAAAAGAAAACACTGGGTGCATCCAATTAACAGAAAGCGAGAAGATCAAGGATAATTTAATACTCTTTTTGCTGAATTGCTTAAAGATGAAGAACGATTTTTTATTTATTTTCGAATGTCAATAAATAGCTTTAATGAATTATATAGTTTAATAAAACATGACATAGAAAAAAAAATACTGGAGGATGGGCATTCCTGCAAAAGAGAGGCTAGCAGTATTTTTAAGGTAGGTAATATTTATTTACAGGTTTTACACAAAGAAATGAAACAATTTTTAATTACTAAAAAATAATGTTTGCATTTTAGCTGTTATAAATTTTCGTAAGTAGGTGAGTGAATAGTGTAATCATATGAATCCGAAAATGTATTTGCTGCGGTCTCATAATAGCGAGTCAATTCTTTTTCAACTGGTTGTGATGTAATTGTTAATGAAGAATAATTAGAATCTTCTCCAAGCGGAATAGCAGAATTCCTAGAAGCAGACAAATTTGACAGTGGCGACTGCGGTCTTTCCTGCTGCGTCATTTTAGGCATAATATCGTCGGCAGCTTGCAACTCATACCGAGCAGTGAAAACTTTTTAAAGCTTCGAGCGTAGCTAAGAAAGAAATGATCTACCTCATCCACTGTTCTATGTTGCTTTTGGCCGTTTTTCATATTTAGGTATTCCAGTACCTTATCACTGGAGTCTGGGGTAGTATTCTTCGCTTTTCTTTTTTTATTTGCGGTGCGAGGGGTATTAGTTTCCGGCGGAACCTCGCGAACTTCCGATTCGCTATGTATGGAATTTAAGTCTTCTATGATTAACGATTGAGAATCGTCACGATTCGTTTCTTCACTCTGACAAGTGGTATTTAATAATAATAATAATAATAATAATAATAATAAATAAATTTATTTGCCAGTAATAGTACAAGTTTACAATGCATTATTGGTATACATTCTTCATACATGATAAATGTATTACTGCAAAATGGAGTTTAAGGCAGTAAAACTGATATTGAATAAACTCCGTAAAAATGTTGTAACTGTAACTAACAACAAAGAATATTAAATTAATGTATAGATTCAATGTTAGCACAATAGCAAATCATAAGTAGTATGTAGTTTTATAATTTCAACACGAGTAAATTACAACACTGTTTTTACCTAAAAAATTCTAATAGTTCCTAGTTCTTATACTTATAGTAGACGTTTGTACCTACCCAAAACACAAGTACACTATATCGTATGAAAAAAAAGATAAATAAAAAACAACAAGACTTAGTGGTGTGTTAGCAAGTTATTTTTATATAGATATTTGAATTTTGTTGGCGTGAGTATTTTCATTTCGAGAGGAATATGATTGTATAATAGGTAAACATTATAAGAGAAAGATCTTGCAAACAAGGCAGTCTTATGGAAAGGAGGAGATATTAAGCCCCTATACCTTAGGTTTAAGTTGTGAACATCTATTCTAAACTTTATTTTGTTGTACAAATATGGTGGACTTTTATTAAATATTATTCTGTGGAATAAGACAGCGGAGTGAAATGTACGGCGATTTTCCATATCCAACCAATTGCAAGTTTTGAGTTTGTGAATTACTGGCTCAAACTTCCTCATGCCAAATGCAAACCGCAAACACGACCTCTGAACTCTCTGTATCCTGTCCCTATCCTGTTTGGTTAGGCATGGACCATACAATGCATCACAATAATTAAAGTGACTTAACACAAGAGCATCTGACAATGTTAATTTTAGTTTTTGACTTAGTGCACGCCTATGTGGATATAACAACTTTAAATTTGCATACGCCCTCTGTACACATGCAGATACATGTTCGCTGAATCTTAAATCTGTATCTAAAATTACACCCAAATTCCTAATTTTTTTTTAAAGGTAAGCTCTGAGTTATTTAAATTAATTTTAAGTTGGTTTTCTAAGTCAATTTTTTGTTTTCCAAAAGCAAGTATTTTATTAGTTTTTAAAGGGTTTAATTTTAAGTGGTGTTTTTCTGAGTTTCGAACTAGTTGATTCAAATCTTTATTTATGTTAAGTTGAGTTTGTGCTATGCTATTAGGTGTGACAGAGTATAATAATTGTTTATCATCAGCAAAACTATAATCAATACAGTGTTCAAAGGCATGTGTGAGATAACAAGTGTATATGCAGAATAGTAACGAGGATAGGCCGGAGCCCTGTGGAACACCACCGTGAAGCGACCCTCTGTCCGAACATCCCTTATCAGTTTCTACATATTGAACCCTATTAGATAAATAGCTTTTAATTAGATCGACAGCACTCTGTGAAAATCCAACATGCAATAGCAAAGCGAACAGGACCTGGTGGTTTACTTTATCAAACGCTCTTGTGTAGTCTAACAATATCAAAACACATGAGTTTCCAGAGTCTATATTTGACATTATTGACTCAACCACGTCCAACAATGCTGTACAGCAACTGTAGCCTTTTCTAAATCCCGATTGTCTCAAGGGAAGGATATTGTGTTTTTCCAGGTGTTCTATTATTCTAGCGGTTAAGATTTTTTCAAATATTTTCGAGCAGGGTGATAAAATGGATATGGGTCTTAATTCTGAAAGGTTTGTGGGCTCGGTTTTAGTTTTTGGCAACGGAAAAACCCTAGTAATTTTCCAGGAGTCTGGAAATTTAGATACGAGAATACACGAGTTATAAATAATAACTAAAATATTTAGAATCTGAGGGGCAGCATAATTTTAGCACTTCACTGTTTAGACCATCCAAGATAAGGCAGTGTAAACTTCCTGTTCATCCGTCAATCTAAAAGAAAAAAGCTCAATAAAGTTTTTTGCCCTTGTGGTACAATAATATAATAGTGATATATGTTATTTATTTTCAAGTATCATACTGTATATTAATTTGTTATACAATGAATTATTATTGTTAAATATTTATGCAATACTACTGCATACGTATGCACGACAATTATGTAGAACACTGTTTTTTGAAATAACTACTAATATACCAGATATCATCGAAGAGAGTAATATACAATGGTGTAAGCGCATTTGGCATTCTTATTTATAATTCCTAAATCGAACCTTCACATGGCGATCCTGCCAGTGCCAAACACCATTTTTTAGTGCATTTTTCAGTAAGAGTAGTAATTGTTCTATATGTACATAGTACAAAAAGAAAAATGTTTATAGTAAAACCGTGGTAAAAGTATGGGAGCTAGTTGCTGTAAAGTGTGCTAATGTACAGTAACATACAGTGTGAGTCAATATGGGAAGAACAAGCTATAAATGTCCCTATGGATATCCGTATTCTGCTGTATATAATCACTGTGGCTGTTGTAACCTTGGTGTTACTAAAAATTAGGAAGGCTTACCGCAGAAACATGAAAAGAGACTTGTCAAGAAGTCTTATGCTGAAAGCTCCAGTTGGTGATGTCTAAGTAAGACTATTACATAGTGGTTTGTGTTTGTGAGTCCGTGTTAGTGAAAGAAGAAGCAATGTGTTGGTGTAGAAAAACATTTTAGTAAAACCTGAAAGCAGTGACATTAAGGACGAGCGATTAAACGCCACCTGTTTATTGGAAGATGGAAGAAGGAGATGTAATGGAGATTTTGCATCCGTCCCAGGACATGGACCACACAAATGTTATATTATAGTTGGTATGTAATTTTATTTATTTGTGTATATTTAGAATAAGATTTTTTTGGCTATTTAGCAGTTTTAAAATATTTTTGGGGGTAAAACTATTTTTTTTATTAGTTCATAAAGTAATCGAAAGTTATAATATTATAATATATTAAATAATATATTATAAAGTTACATATTACATATATATAGCTGAATAATAATTTTTATGTTGGATTTTTGTTTACATTTTTCATGTACTACTATTATGTTAGATTTTTTTTACCGTAATTTAGGCTAAATTTAGTTATTTTTCATCATCGGCTTGGGAAGAACTTTATACCAAGTTATCAAATTTAAAAATATTAATTACTAACGAATCAAAAAGAGTCTTAAAAAAAATACCTAAATCAGAGGAAATTAAAAAAGAAGTTAGGGATAATTTACTTAAATACTATAATACCTTTGCGCAACTTATATTACATGATTACAAAAATTTAAGTCAAGAACAGTATTTTGCAATTAAAAAACTTTTTTCCGTCTCAAGAGATAAAGTAGTCAGGGTATATCAAGTATTAAATGTTTCGTATAAAATACCTACATCGTGCACTGAACTAATTGATCGAAACGCGATTGAGGAGGATATTATTGACAGTGAAAACTCTTCAGAGGGTTCAGACGAACAAAATACAAACACTGAAATTAAAATTGAAACTGGCAAAATGGCGATGACTAAAATGACTAAGATGACTAACTTCGATCTTTTATTGACGCACTAACTTTAATCCAAGAAAATTGCGAAGGGCACGAAGCAAATGCCGTGGCTCTTATTAAAACTAAATTAGTTGGTAAAGCAAGAGACCTTATTGGCGATAATGATACCATACCAATTATAATTCAAAAACTAACAATTAATATTAAGGGTGAAAGTTCGCAGTTAGTTTCGACAAAATTATTAGCTCTTAAACAAGGATCCAGCGATACATCAAAATATGCATCTGACATAGAAGCTTTAGCAACAAGCTTAAAAAGAGCGTACATAAATAAAGGTGTACCAGTAAATGTAGCAGAGGTTATACAACTTATATTGCAGTTAAAGCCCTAAAATCGAATGCAACCTCAGAAAGATCTAGGTTGATAATGGAAGCAGGCACATTCAACACAACTCAAGACGCCTTGACAAAGTTTGTTAGCGTCAAAACTGAATCAAAAAATTCTACAGTCCTTTTTACACAAAATCGATTCAACAATAGAGGAAATCCAAATTATAGAGGTCATTATCCTAGGGCGCAAGGACAATGGAAAAGAGGAGGATTTAATAGAAATCCTGAAGTTCCTATCCATAATAATTATCATGGTGGCCATAGCACATATAGAGGTCACAGGGGCTATTCTCAACGAGGCAGAGGAAACTATTCTGTGCGCAGCTTTGAGACAGATAATTCGGGAAACGAATTATCACCCCAACCAGGTCCATTGGGGAGCAATAAATATTTTTAACATGGACCTATCGTTGTCAAATTTAGTAGTATATAATAAAATCAAGTCCGGATCTGGTGGTTCAAGTTGAGAAAATTGAAGAAAAAAGTTGTTTATTTCATTCGGGTTATTAAGATTGTTGGGAATGGTATCACCGGACTTTTTGTTTAAAATATTAAGATTCTTGAGAGTTTTCCATAAAATTTTTCCGTTGCCATTGTTATTCTCTAGTAAGTGTTCTAGGTAGGCTCTTTTTTCTCTATTTATCACACTAGTAGTTTCGTTTTTAATATATTTATAGTAATTCCAATTTAGAGGGGTTTTATTTTTTTAAAATTTGTTATAAGCCTGATCCTTTCGCTTGATAAAACATTGAACAGCATAAGTACACCATGGCTGGTTTCTATGTTTATAGTTAATTGTTTTATAGGGAGCTAATTGATCAAATAAGTTAAGTATTGTATTAGTAAAAAAATCAACTTTCAACACATGATTATTTATATAATAAGTATTATTTAAAGGAGATACAGCCAGGCAGTCGAGCACGCTTTGTTTATCTATTTTACTTAAGCATCTTGACCTTATAGATTTGTAGGTGTTTACTACATTTTCTAAAATAAGACTGACCAAATACTAAATAATGATCAGAGAGATTATTTACTTTATTAGTACCGTAAAAATCTTGCCTGCCTTTTTGCGTAGAAACCAAAATAATATCGATTAGTGTTGAGCTATTATTTGAGATTCTAGTTGGACTATTAATTGTTTGTTTTAGATCAAAGAGTTCTATTGTTTTCCTGAAATTCTGTGATTTTGTGTCCTCCATATTTAGCAGGTCTATATTTACAGTGGCGGCCAGCAAATTAAAAACGATACAATTTTTAATATTTTATGCTAAAATCATACGGTATATTTTCTATTTGCACATAAATGTTTTTATCACTTCATGTTAAGCTTGCACATGCATAAATATTTGGATTTGAAACAGGTTTGGAATCTAATATTTAAACAATTTAGAAATACCTTGGACAGCTAAATAAAAACGATTCATCTTTTGTTTTTTTTTTATCAATTTTTGTCAAATATGAATGTGTAGCATTTATTTATCATTTAGTTGGTGTCTCACTTAAGTAATACAAGGTCAATATAAAACAAACGTTATGGGTAAAAAAAAGAGTTGTGACCCTGAAAAAAGACAAGTAATTATAATTTGATTCAAGAAGGGCATTCATACAGTAAAGTTGCAGCAATGCTAAAATGTTCCAAATTTATGGTTCATAATGCTATTAAACATTATAAAACTCACGGCACGGTTAGAAATGTACCTAGGAAGAAAAGACCTAGAATAACAACCGCAAGAGAGGATAAAAATATGGTACGTTTAGCAAAAAAGTCGCCCCATTTAGCAGCAGTAGATATCAGACGTGAAATGTATGCACAAAACGATCCGAAGCCATCAGTAAGAACAATTCGCCGCCGACTTAATGAGTTTCAACTATTTGGAAGAGTTTCCCGAAAGAAGCCACTTGTCTCAAAGAAGAATCGTAAACTCCGATTGCAGTTCGCACGCGATCATTTGAGTTGGACCCTTACCCAATGGAAAAATATACTTTGGTCGGATGAAACAAAACTTAATTGCATCGGATCGGATGGTCGTACTTACGTACGAAGACCACCTGGTGAGGAATTAAATCCAAGATTCACAAAATTAACTGTTAAACATGGAGGTGGTTCAATCATGATGTGGGGCTGCATGTCATGGTATGGAGTTGGAGCAATTTATAAAATAGATGGAATTATGGATCAGGAGAAATACAAATCTATATTAGAAAATGTGATGCTTCCATATGCAGAAGAAAAATTACCTATTACCTGGAAATTTCAACAGGATAATGACCCCAAGCATACAGCACGTTCAGTAAAAAGGTGGTTTGAACAAAACGTCGTTGATGTAATTGAATGGCCCTCGTGTAGTCCAGACCTCAACCCGATAGAGAATCTGTGGAATGATCTTAAAAGAATAATTCAGCCAAAGCAATTTAAAAACATGGACGAACTAGTGAAAGGTGTTCAAGAAGCTTGGTATTCCATCCCAATTACTCGCTGTCAAACTTTATTAGAATCTATGCAAAGAAGATATCTAGCAATAAAAGAAGCTAAAGGATATCCTACCAAATACTGATTTTTTTTGGTGTAAAATTAAAATATTGAATTCGTTTTTAATTTGTTGTCCATTAATTTTGTAAACCTTTTTTTTTCCTAGATTTTTGAATAGATTACTATTGATTTATCGTAGAATGTGTTTAATATGTCTAACCCTTATAAATAAATATCATTCGTAAAACTGCATAAAATGGTTTTCCAAAAAAATTAAATTTTGTGTCGTTTTTAATTAGCTGGCCGCCACTGTATATCTCCACCACATATAATATCATGGCAATTTGTATAAAGTTGTGATAAACTATTCTCAAGGGTATCCAGAAAATCTGAGACGGAGCCTGAAGGAGGCCTGTATACAGTGCCTATTATAACGTTTTTGTTTTTAAGTTTAATTTTAAGCCATACCTCCTCTAGTACTGACGAATAATTTAAATGTAGCTGCTCGAATTCAATTGAATTTAAAATAAATATACCAATACCTCCGCCTCTTGCTGCACTGCGATCTAATCTTAAAAATCTATAACCATCAACATTTAAAACATCGTCCGGTATACCACAAAAGTCAAATTTTTTTTCCAACAAAAATGTTTTAAATTCAGCCAAGTGAGGTACTAATGATCTTATGTTATAAAATGCGAATGAGAATTTTTTCATTTTTTTTCCTGGTCTAGTCCGATTAACTCTTGGAAACTCTTCAAAAAATGGCAAATGTAATCATGTTAATAGTTAAATTTGTTAATTAAATTGAGTACTTCAGTAACGTATTTATGCAAAGAACGAGAGAAGAATACAAAAAAGTGTTTTTCTTGTTTTCCCTCAAATAAAAAACGATAAGTTGATATAAGTTACAGATTTGTGGCTACGTAGGATAGGTACTATACTAACTTGATACGAATTTCAAAATCGAAATCAAAAACTTAGGGATCTAGTATATAAAGGTAAACAGAAGCTTATATATAAAAAAAAACAGGATATGAACAAAAGTGACAAAGAAAAAAAAATAAGATTCTTACTAAGTTAACGCATTTCACCTTTTTACCCCTAAAAAATTACAATGATTGTTCCAATTGTTTCTCAGTTTTTATTATTTCACTTTTTCCATCTTTCGTTACATACATTTTCCCACTTTTTGACCAGGGGTTTTCTTTTCCGAATTTCTCTTTAGCTAGCTGCAACAGATGGTATTTGTGGTTTGTTAGTTCTTCAACAACGACCATATTGGATCCTTTAAGTATTTTTTTCTTGAAAAAAACTTCTTGCCTGGCTGCCACGTAGTTAAAAAACATTCTTACCGGCCGCGGTTTGCTGTCAGTCGGATTTTTCTGTCCTATTCTATGACACGCATCTATATCTAAATCATCTATTTTCAATTTAACAGCAAGGGTTTGCTGGACTTTTTCTTTTAGTTTTTCACCATTGGATTCCTTTAATCCATAGAGCCTAAGCTGCTTAGATAAGATATTAGTGGTTAACCTAACTTTGCCTTAATGATACACGTAGGTCGTCAAAGATATTAACAGCAGCAATTTAATGTAAAACCAATAGAAATAAAAAAGTGAGGTAACACAATACTATAAAGATAAATAAATCAAGTAACTATATCTTGTCTTTTTTCGTTTCAGATATCTTGCTACAGGAGATTACTATAAAACAATCGGTCATTCCTATTGGATGGGATTTACAACGGTTGGTACAATAGTCAAGAAAGTAAGTAAAGCGATCTGGCAAGCATTAGAACCTATTTATTTGCCATTCCCCACGGAAACGATATGGAAACAATCTGAAAGTGGCTTTAGAGAGAGGTGGGGATTTCTTAATTGTATTGGGAGTATTGACGGCAAACACGTTTATATAAAATGCCCGCCCAACAGTGGGACATTACATTTTTGCTATAAACAAAGATTCTCCATAGTTCTGCTTGCCATAGTAGATTCAGATTATAAATTTATAATGATTGATGCTGGAAGTTATGGAAAAGACAGCGACAGCACAATTTTTCAAAATTCTTCATTTTATCAACAACTCGTTCAAAACCAATTGAACATTCCCGGACGCGTATAGAACTACGCCATAGAACTCGGCGGCTCTGCACTGCAGTATAATATGTAGTTGAGAAATGCGCTTTTTAAAATTGGTAGTAACGCATTTAATTATTGTGTAATTATTTTGAATTTTGTTTTTTTGCTTGCGATTTCGATATACAAGATAAAGGGTGTTTAAATATTTAATAAATATATTGCGACTGGAAAATTTGAAAAAAAATACCTACTGTTGTGAAGGTGTGTTATATTTTTAAAATGTTAATAGTAGCTTGTAGGCTTTTAAAGGTACGTAAATACAACTTTTAAATACGTACGCGTAAAACGTAATTTCTTTAGTCCATTCCTAAATTTGGTTTAATTTTAAAATATAGGTTTCGCTTGAGAATGTACAGATTTATATTTTTTATCATTAATCTGCTTGTATGGATAATACAGTGGGGTAAACTTTTCTGAAATAGCGAAAAATGCCCTTATGTTGGTAAAAATGTTCAAAGTAGCCACACATTGAACCACAAAATAGTAATAGTGCATAAGTTGATTTATATTATTCTGCAATTCATATGAATTAAAAACTAAATTATAAACTCCTTCAGTGATTAAGCTTGACTACGGTAAGTATGAAGTTTGCTTTGAATTTTTTTGCAATTTCAGAAAAGTTTGCTAACTGTTTAGAATTAGAAGATTAGAAGGTACCTTGTATTTTTCCTTGTAAAAAACCGCGTACTAAAATTTAATAAAGGAATTTAGTCAATGCCAAACAGGGTAGGCTAAATTCGGGGAAAACATATAAGTATAATGTATATGGACATTATTCAAGGACTAGACAAGTTAAAGCTGATATCTAGGGCCAAACAAGAGATTAAAATAATAGTCTTGACTTTGTTGGAGTAAAAGCCTAAGGATTTAATAAAATTAACACAGTATTTAGTCGGAAGACTAAATTGGTACTCGCCGTGTAAACTTACCGTGTAAGTTTACTGTGTGGGAAATAAATCGACTAGTGAATATAAATATCATCTCAGCACAATAAATAATATGTTTTTAAAGACGTTAAGGCTCCAAGGTCACTAAAATGTGGCCTACAATTGTCAAAACGCAATATATCACTAAATATTTCAATTTTTTCTTTTAAGATAGGTAATATTGAATTTAATCTTTTTGTTGAATGAATACTAGGTGTTATGATTTTTTTTTAAATATTAAATAGATCTAATAAAATATTGAATAATTGCTTACAGCTTTTTCTTACTGATTAACAGTGGTGTTCGTAGAAACTCCTTAAGTTTGGTAATATTGTCTATAGATAGGTAACATGTCCAATCTATGGTAGACAGTATTAGGTAGATGAGTGAAAAGAAAATAAATAATAAACTGTATATTCCTATACCTTCTGTCTCATTAACATACAAAAATATGCTTATAATTCTACCATTTCTAATCCGCAAAATCTGGAGGTTTTGCTTTCATGTTTTAAGCAAAAGTAAGTAAACGTAGTTGACAATGAGCAATAAATTGCTTTATTTTATTCATTAGGCCGTGTAAATTTCAAATCTAACCTAAATAGGTAGCACCTTATTAAAATCTAACAATTTATATATACTTATTTAGATACATACTTTGTATTCATATACATAAAAAACCTAACCTAGAAACAAAGCACTATCGAAATTGTAAAACCCAAAATACAACACACCTTCACAACATTGTTTTTAAATTTTAAAGTACCATTGTATTCATTAAATTATTTTAACACGCCTCATCTTGTATATTAAAATTATCAACAAAAATTTAACCAATAATAATAATAATAATAACAACATAAATAACCAATTATAATAACATAAATAATTACACATTTATTTACTCTGTTACTACCAATTTTACCAAACAAATCACATAAAAACATTTTTCTTTCTAATGCTCTGTAGCGTAGTATAGTATGTAGTGATAAATAAGCGCATTTCTCAACTACATATTATACTGCGGTACAGAGCCGCCGAGTTTTATGGTGGTCTGTGCTGTAGTATAGTTTGTAAATACGCTTCCCGGACCAACGCCATTACTAGGGAGAGAACAACAAACGCCTCACGTTTTTATTGGAGATAGTGGTTTCAAATTGGAGTCAAGATGAAAGAAAGCTGAAGTACAATAAGAGATTTAGTTGTGCAAGACGTATTGTAGAGAGTTCTTTCGGAATTTTGGTTCAAAAATGGAGGTGTTTTTTAAAATCATTTCAACTAAATGTTAACACTGTTGATGTCGTTAAGGCTGCTTGTTGTTTGCATAACTTTCTTAGAGTCAAAGGAGAATTCCAGATAAACGAAGAAGAAGATATAGTCGAGTTGTATCGACACGCACGTGCCTTTAGAAGTTTTCAACAAACAAATCACAGAAGTAACTTGACGGCGTATGCAGTTAGAGAACAGTTTATTTTATATTTTAATGAATAATGTATGACACAGAACTGATACATGTACATAAAAAAAACAAATAAAAACCATATATTCTTACTTACTATCCTCAGTTCCCATCTCTCTTGCGATTTCAGCCCAAGCTTCTGATTTCTTCTCACGATTTTTATAATCATTATTGCTTAAATCATATAACAAACGTCTTTCTCGAACTCTGAACGCCGACCTCGGAACGCCTGACCGCTCTCAGTCTGCGCGGGCTCTTAAAACGGAAACCAGGCGTACATTGTACTGTGCATCTTTTTATAATAGGTTATTATTATATAAGACATTATATAATAATAACTTTCAAGATAATCATTCAACATAATCATTCAAGATTTTTCACCTATATATCTTTACAATAAAATTATCTATAGATCGCATGTACATAATATAAATATTAGATTTAAAGGTTTGATAACACCTCCTCTTCATCGAACATCTATTTATGAACGGAGTTTTTTCTATAATATTTCAAAGCTTTACAACTCCTTTTTCCGATTGTTTCAAGATTTTGGAACCACGAATCTTTAAACATAAAATCTTTAATTATTATTTTCAGTAGGAGAGTTGAGTAAAAAAATATACCTATAATAAAACTTCAAACTTTTTAAATCTGTCTTCTTTCTATTTGCTATTTTAAAATGTATGCCCTATTGATAATTAATACTATACAGGGTGTTTCAAAATTCACTACATATATTTTAAGGACGTATTCCTGAGGTCAAAATAAGACTTTTTTTTTCCTATAAACATGGGTCCTAAAATGCACCCCCTTCAAGCTACAGCAATCGCAAGAAGTGTAAAAAAAATCGATTTTTTAAAACTGTGTCTACAGTTTTGCATCAAATTTAACGAAATTTGGAATACCTCCGTTTTTTTAGGCGGTCTATTTACTTTTTATTTTAGAAAAGGCGTAAAACTAATTTTAAGGGGTAAACTGAGGGGGTGCACACTTTTGATGGCCAAAATTTTATGTGTACATACATTTTTCTTTAAATTAAGCTACACCAAAAAATAGACCATACAAAAATTTAAATTTTTGGTCTCTTGCATTTTTTTCATACGACTATTAGTTTTTGAGAAAATCGCCGGTGAATAAAAGGATAGCAATATCGTAAATTAAAAATCAAAGACATTTCAATCATTGACATTTGATGTAAAATAAATTTACTGTCATTGTTGACTTTGTTTAATTCCAGTAGTTTACTTCCCGTTTTAGATTTAAAGTGTTTTTATTCCCATGTTTTATTTCTAAACGCTTACATTGCTAAAATGGAAAATGAACGTTATTCATTCGAACATCTTGCAGACATCCATTTTGTTTATGGTCTTGCTGATGGTAACGCGTATGAAGCTCAAAGATTGTATCAGTTGAGGTTTCCTAATCGCTGACTCCCGAATGTACGAACATTTTCAGAGTCACTTCGGCATCTTAGGGAATACGGTAGTTTTCGGACCCCCAGAAACAATGCAGGCAGACCGCAACAAGCACGAAACCCAGTGACAGAGGAGCAAATTTTGAATGCCATCGACGACGATCCTGGCCTAAGCAGCCGACAAATAGCTCGGAATTTGGATGTTTCTCATGCAACTGTCTGGCGGGTTTTGCACGAAAATAGCTTGTATCCATACCATATTCAAAGAGTTCAAGCTTTGCTACCTTAAGATTTCCCAAGGGGCTTACAGTTTGCAAGGTGGTTACTTCAGAGATGCGCGAGAGATAATAATTTTTTATCAAGTATTCTATTCACAGACGAAGCTCATTTTTCGCGGGAAGGGGTGGTGAATTTTCACAATGTGCATGTTTGGGCAGCAGAGAATCCGCACGAAATTAGGCTGGACTTTCTACAGCACCATTTAAATGGTTTACTAGACAATGTACCTTTAAATGTGCGAGCGAACATGTGGTTTATGCATGACGGTGCCCCCCCTCATTTGCGTGACTATTTGAACTTTGTGTTTCCTGAGAGATGGATTGGTAGAGCAGGCCCAATACCATGGCCTCCACGCTTCCCGGACTGCAATCCTCTGGATTTTTTTTTCTGGGGATTTGTAAAAAGCCTCGTCTATAATCCTGGTCAAGTACCTTCGCTCGAGGTCCTAAGGCAAAGAATTATTGATGCCTTTGAAACAATAAGAAATACTCCCGGAATTTTAGAGCGAGTAAGACAATCTATGAGAAGATGAATGGACGCTTGTATTGCAGCCGGGGGTGCGCATTTCGAGCACTTTTTATAAAAAGAAATATTTGTTTCTCAGTTTATTGTTTATTTACAAAAAAATAAATTATTATGTTAATAAATGTTAAATAATTTTTTAACCAATTTTTATATTTTTATAAACCGTCCTTCTTTAATGTAAATAATTGTTCATCAATTTATTGAAAAAACCTCAATAACAAAGTTTCAACAATAGCAAAACCAGTCTACCTATTTACTGTTAAATGTCGTGCCGCTTAAAAAATGTCCTAAAACAAAAAATCTGTTTAAATTTTAATTATTACGTTATTGGTAGCCTTTTATTAATCGCTGATTTTCTCAAAAACTATTCGTATTATCAAAAAAATGCAAGAGATATAAAATTTAAATTTTTGTATGGCCCATATTCTGGTGTAGCTTAATTTTTAAAAAAATGTATGCGTACATAAAATTTTGTCCATCAAAAGTGTGCACCCCCTCAGTTTACCCCTTAAAATTAGTTTTACGCCTTTTCAAAAATAAAAAGTAAATAGACCGCCTAAAATAACGGGGGTATTCCAAATTTCGTTAAATTTGATGCAAAACTGTAGACACAGTTTTAAAAAATCGTTTTTTTTTACACTTCTTGCGATGGCTGTAGCTTGAAGGGGGTGCATTTTAGGACCCATGTTTATAGGAAAAAAAAGTCATATTTTGACCTCAGGAATACGCCCTTAAAATATATGTAGTGAATTTTGAAACACCCTGTATATTTAGCTATGTTTTGTAAGATTTTTCTCTTGAATTAAGGTACTATGGATATCTAAGGTTAAGTAAAGCAGGGTAGATAAACCTATTTGTATAGGTTTTCTACATCTGGACTTCGCGTCTTTTCAAAATAGTACAATTGAGGGGGTCAGAAGCCAAGGGGTCCAAGTACCGAAACGTAAATATTAAGAAATTTCAATTTTAAATATTTTTACTTATTAAAAAATCTAGAACCCTAAACTGCATGAGTTATGTATTGCAAATTTTTTGTTTTGCTTATACTTATAATTTAGGAAGGATTTTGAAAATGTTTGGGCTGTATTTTATTCACAGGGCCGTACTATAGTACACGGGTGTTGTAACAATTTTGAAAAAAATGCCACATAATCATTTATTTTTGTAGATAGGTAACTCGATAGGTAATAAAAATTCTCAAATAATAGAATAGACTTTAATAAAAAATAGTTACAGAAGGTTTTGTATTAATATTAATCATCATCCGATTCAACCATGTCACCGAGAGTATAATCTTTATCGTTTCTCCCATTTGTTTGATGGCCTGCATTCAACGTCTGTCCTGGATTCAACGACTTATAGAAATCATGGTGTATTGGTGGTACATATGGTAGAAGCTGCATCAAGTTATTGAATTTTGCTAATTTTATTTTTGGAGGACTATCATATAGAGCAGGTAGAAGAATTTTTGAAGGTCTACCACGCAAGGCAGTTTTTTTAGAAAGATCCATTTCTTCAAAAGGAAAATCATTATTATAAACTTCTTTATAAAAAAGTTTCATTGGATACTTTTTTTTTGAAATGTAGCCATCGCATTTTACTTATTCCTGTAAGATTTGATTTATGATGTTGTCCATGGGAGATATAGATTTAAAATCCTCAGGCTGCATTTTTACTACAATAAATTTTCTACTGACTCCTGCTATAAAATTAACCCAATCATCGGGAGTAAAAACGTGAGTTAGCCGTCTCTTAGCTTTTTCAATAATGGCGAAATCTTGATCGCATTCCATAAAGGAATGTCCCGAAACCAAAAAACGGTGGTCAACACTTTCGATATGTGTAAATTGCACAATATACATCCAAAATTTTATTATGTTCTTGTTCTTGTTTTGACCACCACAGTTATCACCACAGGTCACTGTTTTTGGCAAACTTTCAATATACTTCAGCAAACATGACATGACTTCTTGAGAATCTTTCGACCCTTCACCTTCATGCCACATGTACGGGGTCTTTCCCCATATATTGACCCCCCCCCCTACAGGGGTAATGCGAAAAGTTAAAAAAAAATGTAATACAAAACTTTTGGGGTTTTACTTTAAATTTTTGAATCCGATGTCAAATTTTTTTTTTCGTTTAGAAACGTCAAATTTTGACAGATGATCAGTTTTTTCTTATGGAACACCCTGTATATGACTTCATAGTTAAAAAGAGTCGAACTTTCTGATTTTAAATATATATAGATAAACTATGTTTCATTAAACCGTTTCGGAAATATCGGGCTCCAAACTTTAAAAAAATAATATATTGAAGATTTTTTTTTTATTGAACCTACTTCGAAGATAAGTCAGTTGAGCCATCTTGCACTTCAGCTAGCTACTTAGGTTAGTTAAAACTTACTCAGTGTAAGTTTCTCAGATGATCAATATCTATTCTTCATCCCATAAACCATATCCAACTATTTCTTTATTTATTAACTTTTTATATGCATTTTAATTATTCTTTTTGCAACATTTTTCAGATAAAATTTCTCACACGGTTTGACTTTTGATGTTCTATGTCTATAACTATCTTCTACTAAGAAATTTGATAATTCTTTCACAGTTCCTGTCAGAATTTTATTTATGCTGCCAGAAATCATTATATAAAAATATTCTTTAAAATAAATCATTGCATGAAGAAAAAATTGAAAATATTCATAGGCTATAGTAACATAAAAATCCCAGTATTTGTTAAACTTTAACATTTTATTACAAGATTTTTTGCTAATTCAAAACTAAAACGTTTGAAAAATTATATATTTATACTTGTATGTTTAGAAGTTTTGTAATAACCGCGTAGGTGTGGGTAAAATTGAGAAACTTAAATGTTTTCTGAACCTTATGCCTAACAAATATTAATCGGTTTTGTGTTGTATATACGGTAACTATATGTAATAAATACCACAAATCAGTCAATGCATTAATTTGGTTTGGCTTCCATATTCTCCGAGTAGGTACATCAAGAACGTTGAAACAAAAATATATTGACCTCTATATGATGTCTGAGAAACAGACTTTTTGTACATACTTTACTATCCTTTATTCAAAAAACCTTGTTCTTTTTTATTATATTCCGTAACATAATGCTTATTAAAAAGCTTCCTAATAATCCCATTTCACTTTACTAAAGCTTCCTAAAAAAAAATTAAATTTAAATTAAATTAAGTAGACGCAACATTATTTTCTAAAAATGCACCTCTGATGACTAAGTTTATACAAATTTTATTGTGCCATCTGGTTGAAACGTATGACATTCTAATTCCGAAGATCTTGGCAAAATTTGCTTTTTACACGTTCAGCTGTTATTGTCGTTTTATATGTCACAATAGTGACTCATTTTCAGTTCAGCGTATAAATATAAAACAGGGCATATGTTAAATAAGTTGTTTAGCTTTTACAGGGCATCGTAGGTAAAAATGTACTTACCGTATTTTTCGAAAGGACACTGTGTAATTTTAAGAAATATTTGATTTCTAAAAGATTCGAACAGTAAACTCCTATTCATATTCATAAAAATCCTCCGTACGTAGTTACCATTTATGAGGAAAAACAAATAGATATTGTTAGTCTAATTAATGGCGCAGTATTACTTGACCAGCACCCAGAAAAGTAAAATTAATTGTAGGTATACAGTGCTTTATAGTGCGTATACAGTGCCCCTTTTCTGGTATTTAGGGGTTTTCGAAATTGCCCAAACTGTATTACCAGAGATATTGCATAGATTCCCATTGTTACTTAATCAGCATTAGTGATAGAAATTAATTCACCAATTTTTTAATCCAATATCTGTTCTTTCATAATTTATACCAGTGTTACATAAACAAAAAATGAGAAATTCAATTCTCGACTTAATACTGTGTAATAATCCAAGTGTCCGGGTATTCCGGGGGTCTGATAATTCACTGCTTCTTCCAGATGTCTATCATCCGCCTCTAACATTTAAAGTTAAGGTACCTGCTGAAATTAAATATAGTGACTCATTTGTGAGAGACACTATAGAGACTTTCACTCAACCGATTATAATGGTTTGAATGATTTTTTTTCAGAGATATAAGTGTAATTTAATTTGTCCTTTTTAGGTCATATATAGGTTTCAGATATGAGTTTAGCGCTTTTTTTACTCTGTATTGATCGAAACTGGTAAGGCAGGAGTAGTACACATTTTTACAATGGTTGAAATGGCTTGGTACTAAAGAGTCACACAAAATTTTACGAGCACCACACGAAGCTTTGATGTGATATGATCTGTAAATGTCCCAAACACTTATATCAGAGACAATTAAAGCGATATTATTTAGCAAAATATTGAAAATGTCTTTATAACGGAAAACTTGGTTATCCTTATCAAAAAATAAAACCAATGATATATGAGGTATGAAATAATTTTACAGATCAGAAAAAATTTTACAAATCTGAAAAGTTATAGTTTAGTTATGGTTATAATATGCATACTCTTGATTATAAATCAGAATGAAACAACTCAGAGTCTGGTTGAGTGCTGGAGAACAGAGTTTGTCGCAAACTTTTTTGGCTACACTAATATTCCTATAATCAGTGAGTGATCTGCTGATGGGCCTTCAAGGTGGGTGGTAGGGCTAGTCAGTACACTGATGAGACTTCAATATCAGACATCTTATTCATATAGAGTAGAAGAGTGAGAAACTGGTGAGAGATTTAATTAACCCTGGAATGCTACACTTATTTCCGACTCTGCATCTGCTACACAGGGGTACAACCGTACCCCAAATAAAACACGTCGTATTTTAGAAAAACGAAAAATTTATTCACTTATAGAAAAATAATAACTTAAACCGAGTCTCTAAGAACACTTTTAACGCACATCCATAATAAAATGTTCATGCGGCACACACTGGGCATATTTTTTTTTTGATGTTGCAAAAACACGAACTTTTTGCATACAGCGCAGCTTACTCTCGATTTTCGATCCTCTCTTCTGGGACAAAGCAGACACCTACCCACTGTTGTTGTAAGCCTAGTAGGCACTTCTTCTGAAGTGGTTATCTTGAGGACCCTACATATAGTTTCACGGAGTTCGCGCAAAGTTGGAGCTTTTAAACGACTCATCATGTGCGGTCTGACCAGGTCAACGGCAAGCTTCTTGAGGTATTCTCTCCTGTGCTTTACAATTTCTTTATTCACTTCACCAGAGCCATTCAAAAGAATCATTGAATTATATCCCAGAATACCCAACAAATTATAGAACAGACATAATGGCCAGCGACGTGTTTTTCTACCAGTAGAATAAGTGTGGCACAACTGGTCTAAAGTATCCACTCCTCCTTTTGTAGAATTATAAAATTGAATAATTTATGGTAACTTGGTCGTAAATGGCTCATCACCTTTTTCGTGCAATGTCGAAAGCATAATTACTGCTTTTTTAGCACTCTTGGGTGGACAGTATGATAACAGTGTCAGATGTCCACTGTAGCAAAACATGGCAGAATTTTGATTACTTTCTTTGAGTTCCAAAAACGACTCAGGAATTTCTTTTTTTTAATTTCTTCTCACAGTACTTTAATTTTATTTAATTTTCCTCTCCAAAAGATGTTTCGCGGTCTCAATAGAAGTAAACCAGTTATCCATGGTCAAGTTCCTATTTGTTCCTTGGACAGAACTGGTTAGCTTATTACAGTAATAATGAGCTACAGGAACATCAGTTGGTGTGGAACCTTTTCCTATATAAATTTCAGCATCAAGTGCAAAAGCTGTTTTGGCATCACAGGACAACACAATTTTGATTCCGTATTTATTGGGCTTTGAAGGGATGTACATTTTAAAAGAACATCACCCTCTAAAACCAACCAATTGTTCATCAATTGTAATATATTCTGAAGGAGCATATAGTTTTTCATTTTAACGATTGACCTCTCAAATACCTTTCGAAAAGCTGCAAGCTTATCAGTTTCTTTTCTTTCAGCTCTGGACTGCTTATCATCAAAGCGAAGACAGTTTATCAAAAACCTGAAACGTGCCTCGGGCATGGTAGCACGGAATATTGGAATTCCTGTGTCTTTATCAAATAGTTCCTTGGTCAAAACTCCGGCCATTTTCATAACACCGGCATAATAAAATAGCCCGAAAAGTGCTTGGAGTTCAATGCTGTTTGTATCCGTAGTCCAAGAGGGTCTCTTATCTATTGGCGTAATAACAGGTGCATCAGTATCTTGGTCATCGTTCTTATTTGAATATTTCAATCGTTGAACTTGGATCTCGTTATTAGTATATTGGGTAATTTTATCGAGATTTTCTTGAGTGAAACATAATTTCCAAGCTTCAGTTCCCGATGTTATATGTTTTGCTTCGTTTTTGTTTCCAGGTAAATGCAAAACCAGATTTCGTTTTGGTGTACGATGAATTGCGCCTTTCTTACCTGACCACATCAACCCATTTTTACCCCTTAATTTGGTAGGCACTGGTAAAATTTCCACCATATCTCTGTTGATCGCCTATATTTCTGCCAATGGTATATTGTCATCTTCCGAATCTGTATCAGATGGAAAGGCATCCTGAGTCTGTTCTGGTGCAATAAAAGAATTAAGATTGATTTGATTGCCGCGTATTTGATCCTCTTCTGGCTCCTCTCTCAAATCAGGTATAACAGCATCTTCCTCCTCGCTGTCATCCGAAAAACTGTCTGAATCAGATTCATAGAGAATGCGATGAAATTCTCCGACATCTTCAGGCTTTGTTAGGTCGAAGAACTTTTTCTGCCCAGCCATTATTCGTGCAGCCTAACAAAGAAAATCAATAATAACTTAAAAATCAAAGAAAAATATAATAACTTAAAAAAAAAACTAAAATATTTTCAAAGTATTATAGACATATTTTAGAAATATTTTTCAAAAAAAAGATACTTACTCATATAATAATAATCACCAAAATCTACTGAGAAGCGAAATAATCACAGAGTATATTTAACCTAAACTGCTACACTGGGGTACGCGCTAACCCCAAATATCACAAATCTCGAAAAGAAAAAACCGTGTGCCAATGTCAATTGTCGCACGTGAACTGACTTGCCGCGTCTTGAAACTAATAAGACGTCGGCGTTCGTTCCCCCGGCCACTTCCATTTAACTTGAGATATGATTAATGATTAAGGGTTAAGGGCTAGAGTAGAGAAGGCCTAATAATAAATCCGTTTCTATGACAGACTTTTTAAACCTTCTTGGTTTACGCATTAAGGAGAGTCTTAAGGAATACGTTTTGAGTCATCTGTTATGTTATGTAGGATGTACAGTAATTTCTTAACACTGTATAGTGTGAAATTATTTTATTTTGCTTAGGTCCATTCAATAAGCACTTTTATTTCTTTAATAATCCGACTAGAATTTCTGTCATATTAGTTATAACAATAGAGAGGTTTGATCTTATAACTTACAACATATCAACCTTTAGAAGAGACCTTATTATATAGCATCTAAAGTAACTAACCAATCTCTTCCTGAAGATGTCATTTTCATTTAAAAAAGAGAATTTGTAGAAGAGCAGTCATTTTATAGTTTCGTCTATGTTTTTGATTTGGAAAGACTAATGTGGTTTTACTGTATATTAATAATGTACGTTACTTATTATTAATAATTTGGTAGGAATTTTCAGTTGTATTCCCAATGGTCTTAGGCTCGATGGGCCTGTTTAGGGACCTGACCAATTTTTCCACATTAAATTCAATTCTTATTATTATCTCTAAGTGTCTTTCTAGCAATTCTTTTTAAGGTTTTCGTCTCTTTTATTCTTAACATGTTCTTTATCTTATTTGAATTACCTGAGTTTCTATGCCATGGTTTAGCACCAGTCTAACACAGGCTTTATTTATCCGAACATTACTATCAATATGAATGTGTTTACAAATGATATCTCTTAAATAATTTGAAATTATTGCAGTCATATCGACTTGGGGTTTGATGTCATTTATGTTATCAGACTGTTATATATCCGGTCCTAGTGAAATAAACTTATCGCTTATTCAATTGGCTTGTTGTCTATTAACAATTCAGGTCCTATGGGTTCTTTGGAAAAGATCATACACTTGCTTTATCGGCTGATATTGAAAATACAGCATTTTTTGCATATCTGGTAAAACTTTATGCGTTTGCTTTTGTAAATTTGCGAATTCGCTTGTTATTCATTCTGTACCCCTTGCCACTTTATCAGTGGCGAAGCGTACGAGTAGACAAGGTCTACCCAAAATTATTCAGTTATTTGTCATTAATTTATCACGTAATTATTTCATATAATTGTTCAATTAAAATTAAAAAAAAAATTAACACAGAACGTAGTCGCTCTCCTTACTAATATTATATAGCATCTAAACATGATTAATCCTGGCCTGACGCACCAATTAAAATAAAAATGCAGGACTGACACCCAATTAATGTATACGAGACCCAGAAAGACACATTGATATTTGTCTTCCGAAATTTGGAGCATCTAATCGAACCAAATACGCATCAAGCAGGTGACAGAGGTCCGGTCGCATCAGTGGCTGCGAAATTTAACTCGCGGGAAAGACATTCGAGCTTTTGTCTATCGAAGTCGACCAGCTATTTTATTATGCTGTTGAGGGTTATTGTTTATGGACACGCTTGATCTGGTCGGCCGCAATACATCTTCAGTTTTTAGACTTCTTTTGTTTTGATGAATCTGCATTTGGCATTTGGTGCGGGCGCGTGCTATAATAATTTATTTTTTTATTTTTTATTATTATTTATTTATTTATTTTTGGGTGTATAAGAAAAGGTTTTTTTAGTGGATATTTTAGTGGTTATTTATGAATGACTGTTCGATATTGGCAATTGTATTTTAGTTGTGTTTTTATTTGTCTTTAATTAATTTTAAAATAATGAATATTATGGATTTATAGGTAATGGTTATACCTATGTTGTGTTTTTTTGAAAGTAGTATTTATTTTTATCCATCTATCTCTTTATGCTAGTAGTAAATATTTTTTTCTTTTTTATATCACTACATAATTTTTCTCTTTGAGTTAATATTTAATGCGCTTTCATTCTCTATTTCATTAAAGTGAATATTATTGAATACACATTTTTTTCTAATTAACAATTTTTATTGATTGTCCAACCGAAAAAAAAGTTCACGCTTCGCCACTGCACTTTATGTATGATTTCGTTCATTAAAAGCTTAAAAAGGAACGGACCGAGAATATTATCCTGTCTTATTCTTATCAATGGTATGTCTTTTGTTGTTTGATGGTCTACTTTAATTGTTGTGTTATGTTTAGTCAGGTCTCTGCTTGATAATCCGAAATATCAGGCAGCTGTATTAAATTAAACACTTTTGTTAGGTTATTTAATAACCTAACACGCAAACGCTGAATTCTTTCATGTCTTAGAATAAAAAAAGTCGACGAAAGTTCTTTCCGAATTCTTGTTGTTTATTTTTATTTTTTATGGTTCACTCATCATCCCTTTTTTGAAAATTGTATAATTATAGGTATATTAAACTTTTGTGAGATTCGGTCGATGTGCTTGGGATGGTTATTATATGTTGTTGAGCAATTGTTTATTTAGTCCTGGGGCTTCTCTGTTTTTTAAGATTTTATCTACAAAAAAAGTCTTCTTTTTTATTGTTCTAGTTCTTTTCTTCCTTCGCTTCCTGTCTGTGAGATAACCAGGTCAGTTCTCTCTTTTAGTTCTGTTAAATAGATGTTTAAATAATTTTTCTCATTTATTGAGTGGTACCCTTTTGGTCTGAATGTACTGGTTTAAGGGTTTCTTTCTATTTTGAGCATATTCCATAGTATAGAAGTTTCTTGCTAAGTATCATACAAATTAAAGGCATAAGCAGCAAAGTTCAGTAGGAAGTTCGTTATTTGTTTTTTATTTCGTCAAACTTTCTAACATGCTGAGGCAGAGAATTAAAAGTCTTTAACCCACAAAAAAATTGTGCGATCTCTGGATCTTGTAAGGCGAAGACAGTTGACAACTAAGTTGTTTTTGTGCCTAGTAGGGTTAGTTGTGTACATCCTAATGAGTTTTAAAAAGCTGCAGATTCTGCTTGACTGCAAATTCTGCATGTAGGACGTAAACATTTAGAAATGTTAATATCCTAAGTCTTATACGAAATTACTTTAAATATCTTAAGGCCACAAGGAGAATGACCCTATTTTAAGATTTTGGCAATATCATGACCGCACTGAATCATCTGTGATATGCCTTCAAGAGAGATTTGGTGGAGACAAAACTGGATTTTTTGAGTTTCTACTTCATCTCACGTTTCAATTACTTCCTTGATCTAGTTGAAATATTACTTTTCATACGTAATTATAACCTCTAAAGACGAGAGACATAATTTTATTACGATTTTTTATAATACCATGGCCTAAGATAGGTTTTTATTCTGTATTTACTGGAACTTTTAGTTAGCTTATCGCAGGTAACCAAGAAGTTATTGCCCACTGAAAATTGGTAAACATATTATTGAGGCATGCATTTGAGCAACTATTGAAATTGACAATATCATGAAAATCAGTTGTTAAGAACATATTTTTTTGTGTCAGGTGCTCGCTGGTCCTTTGTGTGCAAAGGGAAATTAAAATACCTTTCTTTAGGCTTCATGAAGATCATTTTTCAGGTGGCTGTTGAATTTTTTCAGGTATTTTCTTTTGATGATCTAATTATAGAAATGACTTTACTCCTTGTTCCTCTATAGTTATTTAATGCAATTTATTTCGCCTGTCGATATACTGTTGTATTGTAAGTAATTTTTTAACTTTTTGTTCTTCGCCTAGCTTCCACTTAAAAATTGAACCGTATAATATGATTTTATTTGACGAATTAGTTAACCATTTACATAAATTAGTTTCCCAATGATTCGTAGATCGCGTCATGAATACATTTTTTACTTAAGTTCCAGGTCTTTTCTAGATTCTCGTTTAAGGTACTTAAGGTTAAAATAAAACTTAGTGGTCCAAGGACTAATCGTTGGAGTTTAAATTTCTAATCCAATCGGAACCATTTAGGTTTTAATTCACTATCAAGATGCCTAACTTTATTTCCAGTTGGTATACTGGCTCTCCATTATTAGATTTGACGTAACGATCCGCTTTATTTCTTCTTCTTCCGTCTTGCCTTATCAACTAATAACATACAGAGTTTAATCACAGTTAAAGAATTCACTATTGGGGTCTTGAAAACTGGAAGAAATTTAAATAAAATTGATGCTAAACAAAAATTACCATTTAAAATTTAAAAGATTTTTGACAGGTTTCGGAGAGGTTTGACCGAAAATAGTTTTCTGTTTATCATCTTATTATTGTTTTTAAAGGTCTAGAAAAATTAAGCTTAGGCACTTGGTTGGACATGTCTGACGCTTGTTATATGCAAAAAGTATTTTTAACCCCTAACTGCTACCGACGGGGTCTGTGTGACCCGGCGTTAGTTTTAATACGCACTTCCTATGTAACCTTGGTGGTAGGGAAGCTGTACGTCCAGCTATTCTTCTATTAGTTAGTGCTTCTCTCGGAGACGTGGCAGTTGGTTTTGTTGATTTTGCCAAATTCGAAATAATTACGTAGTTGGGTCTCCGTGACCCGTCTGTAGTACTTACGTAAACAAAGTGTTATCTCATTACACAGGTATGTACTCATTTTTGCTATTATTTTTTGTGTAAACTTTTGTTAATTGTTTAGGCAATTTTTAGATTTAAATTTAAATATGTTATTTTACTGATATACTTTTTTTTCTAGATAAAATGGCTTCTACAAGCAAGCAGCTAACTTCAGCGGAGCTGGAAGACATTCTAAATAGCGAAGAGTTTTGGGAAGAGTTAAAAGATGTAAATGAGGCGGCAGAAACTCTTCAAGAAGTAGAAAATGGATCCGCACAAACATTAATTGATAATGCAGGCGAAAGTGATTACGACGAAGTTGACGACGAAATTTACATTAAACACGATACGGATAGTGAATTTGAGACTGAATCTGTGCAAGAAAATACCTCGTCTAGTGACATCGAAATTGAAAATGCTTCGAGAAACCAAACAGCCACTTGTAACATGTCAAAGTCAGCTTGGTACGGAAAAGATTCCACAAAATGGGCCAAAGAACCTCCACAAAGATCTAAGGTAAAATCCCATAACATTATTAGGGTTTTATCCGGACTGAAAGGTCCTGTTCGACAGAAGGAACCATTGAGCCCCTTAAAAGCTTGGAAATTGTTAATAACTGATGAAATGTTGAAAATTATAGTTGAGCACACAAATACATGAATTGACATAATAGCATCAAAATACGCCACCTTCAAACGACGTAAAAACTCTCGCCAAAAATTTGCTTCAACTTTCATTGGTACGACAGATAAAATTGAGATAGAAGCTTTCATCGGTCTTTAATTCATGCAGGGTATATTTAAGTCAGGCCATGAGTATTTAAAATCATTATGGGCAACGGATGGAACTGGGAGAGATTTATTTAGATGTACAATGTCCCTTGCACGATTCCTCTTTTTGTTAAGCTGTTTAAGGTTTGACAATCATCTTACAAGGCCCGAGAGAGTAAAAACTAATAAGTTAGCTGCAATATCCGATCTTTTTGAAGCTTTTGTGAAAAACTCTCAGCAGAACTATATTCCAGGACCTCACGTAACTATAGATGAAATGCTGGTTCCATTCTGGGGAAGATGTGCATTTATAATGTACATACTTAATAAGCCTGCAAAATACGGGCTAAAAGTGCAGATCTTGGCCGATTCCCAAACACACTATATGTATAACGCTGAGGTCTATACTGGAAAAAATATCCAACATGAAAAAAAATCGCCATTTTCACATCCAACTGATGTCGTTCTTCGGATGATCAAACCAATTGAGAAATCCAACCGAAATGTCACTGGAGATAATTGGTACACATCAATGGAGTTGACTAATGAGTTAAACAAAATAAGGGATTACCTATGTAGGTACAGTGAAAAAAATTAAAGAATTTTTACCGGACAGAAAAAGGCCTGTTAAATCTTCAAACTTCGGATTTACATCGGACAAAACCATAGTATCTTTCGTCCCGAAGAAAGGAAAATCTCTTGTCTTAATATCGTCAATGCATCACGACAGCACTATTGATGGAAGTACTGAGAAACCCGAAATAAGTATGTTCTATAATAGCACTAAAGCAGGTGTAGATGCTTTAGATGAAAAATGTGCAACGTATTCCACTTCTCGGCGAACCCGTCAATGGCAATTTTTCACTGTATTTTGAATGTGTCTGTTGTAAAGAGTCGTATAATATATCAGTTTTCACGTGGAGAAGAAATAACTCGCTACAACTTTCTGAAACAACTAGGTATTGCACTATATACCCCACATATTATGAAGCAACTTTACAACCAAAAAGTTCCCCGGAAACTTCGTTGCCTCGCCGCCGATATTTTTGGAGTAGATATACTCCAAGAGGATACACCTGCACAACCGCCAACCCAAAATTATCAAAAAATTATAAAAAAGAAAGAGGTGCTCAATTTGTCCTGTAAAAAAAGATAGGAAAACAAATACATGTTGCATTGTGTGCAAATTACCTATCTGTTTGCAATGTGCTTTGAAAGTGTGCCCAAATTGTAAATAAAAAGTTTTTTTTTGTACTACCCAAGTTCTATATTATATAAATAATGTTTTTGATATCAAATAAAAGTTTTGGTTAATGATTTTTTCTTTAATTTTAATATTTTAAAACGGGTCACTCTGACCCGTCGATAGCAGTTGCGGGAAAACTATTTGTCAGTAGCAGTTATGGGTTAATGTGATCTCCAATAATTTTTTTGCATATATATTTCCATCTATTCTCACGTTACTATTAATAACAGTTAAAGTAATTTAACAAAATTTTCAAGAAAATAAGATGTCAATGAAAAAAAATATCGCCACAAACATTTCCACTATATAGTAGGACGAGGAACTGCGTGTCGTGCGGTTAAATCTCCCGGTTTTTAGGTCGAATGATTCACGGCGATGTATTTAGCATAGCGCGCTCTTTACTGTTGATCTTTGTTTTATTTTATGTTCCTGGCTTCGAGCCGAATTTCCTGAATATAACGTCGTCATGATTTCGAAATATTAAATTATATTTTATTGTCGAAGTATTTATTCTGATATGGAAAAGAGCCAGAACTTTTTTTTTTTTGTAAAGCAATCAAGTTTCTATTAAAAAAGAAAATCTTCCCCTGCAATCTTTGCAATTTTAACACTTATTGTCAACATTCAGAGAGTAGGATATTTAGGCGATAATATGTCATCGATGACATATATGTGTCGTTTATAACGTACGTTTAATCTATATTCAACAAAATAAAAAAATATGTATTTAGGACAAAACGTTTATGTTCCACACTATTACCTGCCAACTAGGTAGATATGCGGGTACTTATCATTAACACCATTAAAGTAGCAAAAAAGTTTTTTTTTTGTAGGTAATAATCTGAGAGTTTGTAGCTCTAATCTATTCGAAAATATTTTGGTGAAAATTTTGATGCGCAACCAATAAGAGCTATAGAGCAATAGTAAACTAGATTGACAACAAAAGAACAACACTGTTTACTACATATGATAGTTGAAGTCGTTCTTGCTTTCAATGGATGTCGCTATGTTACACTCTTATTTTGCGATCTTAACAAGGCATTCGACTGTGTCAACCACTGGATCCGGTTAGGAAAGCTTCCAAATACAGTTACATTTAGTTGATCAATAAAAGTAATACACGTGGGTGTTTCTTTAAAATAGTTACCTAAAAATTAATTGAAATGGAAAGAAATAGTTATTCAAATGAAATTTTGATGAATCTATTTATCAAAATTTCATATAATTTATTCATGGACAATGTGACAAAATTGTAGCAAGCCGAAAGTTCAACGAAATGTACCCTAATTTACAAAAAATTAATAAAAGAAAATTTGTGCGAATACAAAATAACTTAAGCTAACTTAACTAACTTAACTAAAACAAAGATTATAAGTAATTTACAATAAATTTTCAAACTGATTGCCATTGACTTCTAAGCACTTCAAAATCCTGCGCTGTACAGCATGTGTTGTCGCTGCTTGTATTTCAGAAGGATCTTGTTGGCAATGCAATTGATAAGCCGTTGACGTAGTTCCTGTTTACTGTTTACCGGTGTTTTGTATACCATTTGCTTCAAATGACCCCAAAAGTAAAAATCAAGTGGTGTAAGATCAGGTAATCTCGCAGGCCAATCCCATGGTCCCAAACGCCTAAACCAGCAATCTTCGAATTTCTCAAATAACTCACGTGTCATCTCCTCAGTGCAATAAGCGGGTGTCCCATCCAATTGCAAATGCGATATTCTTCAAGCGTTAAATTTTCCAGAAAATCTTCTACTACTGAGCGCAAAATCTGAACAATCTGAAGCACTACATATAAGTATGTATAGTAAATGTAGGAGCCAGCTCCTCCGCTACTTCGGCATAGAGGGATAAGGTCTTGTATGATTATTAGACATGCACCTAAGCAACCCCCTCACTCTTTATCTATCTATATAACTATCTCACTCTAAGTTAGTGGGGCAACAATGCCCCTAGAATTATTAGAATTAAGTAACAGTTTGTTGACAGAATTAACAAAATTTTACCATTAACATCAATAAAGTTTTTAGGCTGCTCTTTAGACTGTCTACTTTTTACCTCACTATTGAATTGTGAATTGTCGAAACAGTGGGCTGCCAAGGCAGTTGTGCATATAGGTCTCCTGATGGACCCGTCATCAGGGCCGTGCCTAGGGGGTGGCTGGTTCGTGCCCCGCACGAAGACGCCATGCGACAGGGGCGCCAAAATGAAGAATGAAAAATAAAAAATTATAAAAAAAAACAAAAAAAAAAACGACACAAGCAACATAACATTTGCGAATACATATATTATCCAAAATCCAAGCAAATCGTTCGCAAAACAATTATTCCAATATTGGTAACTATAAATTAAGTTTAAAAATTATTTTGCTTTTTATACACTATACAGTTTTAGAAAAAATGTCTAAGCATGATTAATTTGTAATTGCTATTGGGATTATAACGTATGCCATGTGTTTTGCTGACAATGACTTTTCCTATTTGGGCGCTAGCGTTCCGACAAGGCGACAGTGAGACTAGCACAGCGACAGCGATCCTTGCTGTCTATTGTCTTTGGTATAAATTGATAACGGATTAGCCAAAATAGCGCGCGGCGCACCTTCTCCCTCCCGATTACTGTCCGGTAAGACTGCAGAAGTTAGTTGGCGTTTTGGCGTATTCCGGTTAAGGAAATATTAGAGTCCCTCTCTTTTCTACAAAATGATAACTCAAGAGATTTAAGCACAAAACATCAAGCTGCTGCTTTACTTGGTAAAATTCAAACTTTTCATTTTATTATTTCTACTGTCATCTGGTATGATATTCTTTCTAAAGTCAATGTTGTAAGTAAAGTCTTACAAACTTCAAATGTGGACTTAAATTCGGATATTGACGCTTTAGAGAAGTTGCTTAGTTTTTTAAAAGACTTACGCGACGAAGAAAATTTTAATAGGTTTTATAGCATTGCGGCCAACTTATCAAACGACCTTCATGCATTCCCTTCAAAGCATTAATATAGCATTTCCCCAAGTTCGTCAAAGAAAAGTAAAAAAACAGTTCTCGTATGAACATAATGATGAAGCAATTATCGACCATAAGGAACAATTTAAAATTAATTTTTATTACTCTGTACTAGATGTTTGTGTAAATTCTGTAGATAAGCGATTTGTAAGGTTAAGAGAACAGTACAGCAACTTTCTTTTTTATTTAATATACAATCACTAGATGACAATATTCTGCAAGCCTATGTAAATGATCTATATGCATTATACGTTAATGCGACAGATCAATCTTGTGATTTTGATGGTGTTAAATTATATAACGAAATTATAGCTTTAAAACTATTTATATTTGCAAGAATAATCTTGTTTCATTATTTCCCAATATTGCAATTGTTATAAGATTATTTCTGACTTTACCTTTAACTGTGGCATCAGGAGAGCGTAGCTTTTCAAGGTTAAAATTAGTAAAAAACTATTTGCGCTCAACTATGCCACAGGAAAGATTGAGTGGTCTTGCAACAATTGCAATTGAACAAGACATAGGCGAAAAAATTAGCTATTGTGAATTAATATCGGATTTTGCATGGAAAAAGGCAAGAAAGGCAACATTTTAATTAGTATTTTTAATATTTTTTAAAACCTATATGTTTGCATATGTTTCATTATTTTCTTTTATGTTATAGGGACTTGTTATTTTTTTTACTGCATTTATTATTAAGTATTCCTAGAAATTTTTTTGTATTTAGTTTTGTAATATTTTATGTTAATGTATTATGACTGAATATTGTTTTTTTGTTTATGCTATGTTAATGTGCGCTTATTAAAATAAACACTATATATGCTGTGTGCAGTAAACTGTTATACGAAAAAAAATGTTGTCATTATTTTAGTGGTGGCGAGGGGCGCCAATAATTATCTTGCACGAAGGCGCCCTCACCCCTAGGAACGGCCCTGCCCGTCATGCCCCACCGGGGTTTACCAGAGCCCAACGGCCTTAGAGAAACCGATAAGGCTCTCGGGTCTGAAGGACTTAAAGTCACTCGGTACACTGAATAAAATACCTCAATATTAATAATTATCTTCTAAGAGACACTAGACTTATTTTCATATAGATACATATTAAAATAAATTTTCCGTTTTGATTGAATGATTGGCTATGAATTTTTTATAATTAATTAGTATCACCTTGTTATTCATTAAGTTATCCATTGAGGTGTACATTACATGCATTAATGTATTAAGCATTTTTAGAGAATTAGTCATTTATAAGATATTTGATATATTGGATCGATTGAATGAAAACGATGGTTAAATTGGATGAATTTCACTTTCAGTTGCACTATATACATAGTCTGAACCATCCAGACTATTCACCAGATCTAGTCTCCAGTATCTGCTGGCTATACCCAGACCTCAAAAGAATTCTTTAGGGAAAGTTTACGACTAAACGTTTAGGATTCTTCTTTTTCCGCTGCTATTTATTAATGGATGTCTGTGACCATCTTTCCTATCCAATGTTTCGTGTCCAATGTTTGATAATTCGGACCCACGACATCCTCTTTCTGGATCTTAAAGCAGAAAGAGGATATCGTGTTCTTCCCTCTATTGATGTTCTTCCCTCTATTTTCTCTTTTATTAACAGTTGGAGTAAATGGTACTTTTCTTTGCGTAATACAAGTCCCACGAACGCTGTTTTCCTGCGTTTTATCGTGCCCAGCAATTCGCGTTCCCTTCCCAAATTTTCATCCTCAAAATTTCCTCGTTGATTTTTCTTGCTGTCCACTGGACTTTTAAGATTCTTCGATAGATCCACATTTCAAATGCTTCCAACCTATTCATGGTGCTAACCTTCAATTACCAGCTTTCTATACCATACAACAGTATGATAGACCATACGTTAGAGTTTGTAAAGACGTTTTTGAATTTTATTAATGAGATCCTCGCTTTTTTTTATCTGGCATTTGATTTGTACGTCTAAAGACCAGTCTTCACATATTTAAGTCCCCAAATAGTTAAACTTTGTTACTCCTTCTATGTCTTCACTGTCGTATGACGTAAGTTTCGCATTCTGGAATTTATTCAACTTGCAGGTGATTTTGTCTTTTTTATGTTTTAAAATTACCTTGGTTATTTTTATAATTTTGTTTTTTAAATAACAATTATTACATACCATATGTTTTCACGTTTAACATTCTTAATCCTTATTATCTCTTTAGATCTACTTATTTATAACAACCGAAATGCTATTTTTACCCTTCTGAAAAGCGTAGAACTCTAAATTTCCATCCAAATCCAAACATTATAGCAGTTTTGTTCATTTTATGGGGACACAAGTCTCGTAAAGAACGTTTTATATAAACTCGGTTCGTGAAATTCGGAATTACACAGCCGATTAGTTGGCGCCAAAGATTTATTACATACATTTATGTAAATTGAGTATGTGATGCCGAAAGAAGTATGACGAGTGATGGACGACTATAATGAGTCTGTTGATGGTGGAGGGTTGACTTTAAAAAAATATTTAAATCTGACTTGTTTTTACGTCGGGATATTTCCAAGAACCGTTAACATTCTTTAGAATTATATGACCTTTCCAAAAAAAGCTACGGGGTAATTTAAATAAAATGTGTTACAGGTGGCTAAATGATGACAATGATAATAATAATAATAATGTCTTATATTTCGTAAATTTATAATATTTTGTTCAAATTTAATCATTATCAAAGTAATTACTAGAAAAATAAGGGCAGTCTAGCTAAAGGCAGCTACTCTATTGAACCCCACTTGTCCGACTGACTCAAAGTAACTATTAACAAAAAGAAAGAAAAAAACAAAAAATTAACAAAGAAAATGCATATTCCACAAGAATCTATATTACAGGTTTAATAGATATTGCTTAAACTTCAGTTTAAACGATTTTTTATTAAGTAGGGTAGACCGGGGATAAAAGTGCCATTTCTAATAAAAATTGGTTTTAAAAAACTTTGACAGGTCACTTTTTTTTCATTTTTGGTTCCTGTGGTAACTGTAACCTTAAGTTAATAAACTGGCTTGCCACAAAAATCTAACGTGAAGAAAAACACTGGTATTATCAGTTTTTATGGATTCTGGTAAATGGCAGAAAAGAAAGTGACGCCCATGGGGTAAGTTGTGCCGTGATAGAATCGAATAGAAACTACGTAAGTAAGGCTGCTTTTAATACGTTTAAGTAAAAGTAAGAAGTGAACTACATTTTTAAAAGTTAAACAACTGAACAAGGAACTGTTAAAGAACGAAAAACTTAGTTAGTCCATATCACTGTCACAGTTAAGGCAGATAAACCATTTTGAATCACCCGTAATACATTTGTCGTGAGCCCACTCTTTGCAGGTTCTACATTGCACCCATTCTTCTGAAGGTAAGCTCTGCGAATATGAATCGCAACATATTAGGCAAACGCAGTCATCTTCCGAATCGGTTGAGGAATACGAGTCTTGATTCTTCTTGTTTGAGTAAACCCTTCTTTTAACTTGATTTTCCTTTTGTTTAACTTGTTTCATCTTTTTCTGACTTATTGTTGCCTGTTCCTGCTCTAGGGCGTCCTTCTCGGGAGTGTCTGTGAGCACAGCGGTATATCTACGTTTTCTGCCCTTTGTCGATCCTGTTCGAGGTCCTGCTTTGGGAAGGGGTTTTACTATGTGTGGAGAAAATGTTTTCTTTCCTGGCAGATTATCAATGTTAGATAGTCCAGCAATTGGATTTTCGGCATTGTTTATATTTTTTTTACATTCTTTATTTTGCGGTTGGTCATTTTCATTAAGGGCAGGATATTGACTATTTTCATTGGGTTGTTGAGAAGATTCATCAAAAATGAGTTCTTGAAGATTTTCATTGACGACTTGTGGTTCATTCTCAAGAAGTTGGTTGTCCTGATTGTCATTTCCGTTAGGGGGAACTGGTCGATCTGTGACATATGCTGAAGCAAAATCAATGCCTGAGAATACGTCCCGATTATAAGGAAAAATGCCACTCTTTTTAAAAGAATTTATAATATTGTTAGGACACATCGCTAGGGGGTAAGCTGAATTAACAATCGATGGAATGCCATAAATTGTAATATTCTCTCCAGCATTACTTCTCATCCAGGCATCTTGGGCAGAAGATAGGTATTTCTTGAACGGGCCGTATACACCCACATCTAATGGCTGCAGCCGATGCGAGCAGTGGGGCGGAAACGATAATAATAAATTTAACACTGATATAGCTAAATGCAAAATATGGTTATATAACAACAGAAGGACTGTTGGTTTCACATGTTTAATGAAATGCCTCATGAACAAAAGAAAGCTATCTTCTGTCATCCATCCGGATGAATTTGCTGTCTCAATACAGTCGGGTGGTCCACCCCGAATAAAATAATCTTTATAATTCTTTCGGGGAAATAAAAACATAGGTGGTATACAAAGCCCACTTGCAGAAACTGCTGTTGTAAGTGTTACATTTGTACCCCTTTCGCCTGAAGTAAGAGCACCGGCTTGCCTTGACCCCTTCACTCCTACAATCTTTGGAGGTTTCAAGACTGTTGAAACTTCAGTTTCGTCTGTATTCCATATGGAGGAAGCAGTGAATGAGTAGCGCTCCAAAACATTATTAATTTGTCGAAAAAATCGGTTACATTTTTCTTGTTAAAAGATGTTGCCCTTTCCAAACTAGTGGCCTCAGGTGTTCGAATAGAAGGTCGTGGGTTTCTTTTTAGAAACGCTGCAAACCAGTCAGCTCCCGCTTGTTTGTTTTGTCGCCATGAGTCTGGCATATCTTTATTAAATTGGACTGCACACTCGTATGCTAGTCGACGCACTTCTTTTGGAGTTAAACCGAAGTATATTTGTGCAGACTGTGTTAAATATTTACTAAGTGCTGTCTCTTCCTCATCATTAAAAATCCTACGTGCTGATCTATATCCAAAGGTTGTGTCTGGATCGGTGTTGCGTCGCTGAATAAATCTATTCAAAGAGACTCTACATATCCCAAGATCTTTAGCTACCGACCTTATGGACTGTCCATTTTGTGTAACAAGATCAGCGGCGCGATGCATTTCTTCTAAAGAAGTTTGCCCCCTCCCAGTAAGTTCGCATTTTGAAAAAAAAAATATTTAATTAATTATTCTGCATAGTGGGGTAAAAAGTGCCACACAGAACGTGTGTGGCACTTTAGACCCCAACTTGTTTTTTTCCAAAACTATTGATTATAACCAAAAAAAACTATTTGAAATTTGAAGATTTGACAGCACTGTATGAAAATAGAATCAATAAGGTATCAGAGCAAACTTACCTGGTTTAAATTCGATGAAAAATAGCTTCTTCCGAACAAAAAATATACTATGGCAAATTTTTACGTAGTAGGGCACAAAACACAAAATGATGCATGAGGGCTCGTCTGGCGGCGGTATAGGACTGATCTTAGAATGTTAGTGTCGAGCGCATTTCGGTTAATTTACAGAAATGGCGGCAAGTGGCACTTCCTCCCCGTGGCACTTTTATCCCCGGTCTACCCTATTGTTAATTCAATAGGCAATGAGTTGTATAGCTTAATGGCATTAAAAGTAAATGAGCGCTAAAACATAGCAATCCGATGATGAGGCATTGTTATCCTACTAGAGCATCTGATAACTCTGGTGTGAATATTGAAGCGTGTTATAAATTTAGATTTAGAGGCTAGTGGAAACGACGGGTTTAATAGAATGAACAAAAAGTTACCCATATGCAACTCCCTACGCTTGTCCATCCTCAACCAGTTAAGTTCTTTAAATGTATGAGAAATGTGATTATATTTTTGTAATCTAAATACTATCCGTGAGCAGGTAATTTGTATTTTTTGTATTCGATTTTTGTGATTGACGTCTAAGCACAGACCATAAATAAAATCACAATAATTGAAATTGGACAGGACCAAAGATTCACAAAGCATCCTGCGAACATGAAAATTAAGAATACGGCGATTATTGTATAAAATTTTCAATGAAAAAAATTAATTTTGAATTAATAATCCTACATATTCACAAAATCTCAATTCACTATCCAGAACAACACCAAAGGAGAGTTGCTTAAGTCGACTTATATCCTGATTCAATAAATAAGATGCATTTAAATAGTTCCGATGCTGAAGATAAATTAAAACTTTAGTGTTATCTGAAAAAGCTTGTAATTTGCAATATTTTAAAGACTTAAGTATATCAGAAGTGTAGATAATAAACAACAAGGGCCTGAAAATTGAACCTTGAGGCACTTCAGTTAAGATCTCTCAAATATGATCTAATACCGACTGAGAAATCCATAATATTTAAGTTTTGCTAATAATAGGTCATGATTTAAATGAATGAAAAGTCTAAAAGAACAAGTGCTATTGACAATTTCTTATCTATTGAGGCCAGTATGTCATCAGTGATGATGGCCAGGGGAAACCCCAGTAGCAGTACTTAAGTCTTTTCTAAAGATTTTCTGGAATAATTTTATTTATATTATAATATGTCATCAACTGGCGATATAACACCCTTTCAAAAACTTTTGATAAAACGGGCAAAATACTTATTACTCTCAGGTCACTAAAGCGTGACAACAACAGGGACTAACTATCGTTGAGTTATGTAATTCAACCTTTAGACCTCCAAGACCATAGTGATTGGGTTTTAAAACTAGTTGTGAATGATATTCAACGATCCAAAAAGAAATGTTTGAGAATCATATGAGCCGATATCATCTATATGTTTTGTCATCACAGTTATCCTAAATTCTTTGATATGCTATCAAATTTGTATTTCCCTGAATTACTAAATGTAGCGATGGGAGATTCAGAAGAGCCTGACGGATGCCGTAATCATTTGTTGGCAGACAAGCTACTTTGTATTTTTAGTTCCTATTTGTCTAATTTTTTAAGCGCTTAATTAGTCTACTTAAATGTTGATTCGAGCTTAACTTGAGCTCCGCTCTTACCCCACAGTATTTACCTTCCGTCAAAAGCCCAGTCTCTCCGCTTATTGGTAACATATTGCAAATAGAAGCCTGTTCCATAGTAAGGTTTGGAGTACGCAACTCTGCATCTTAATTTATCAACTTCTTGTTCTCTTGTCCTGTATTTTCTTCTTAATTTAAGCCTTTTTGCGCTCAGCATAGGGTATATAGGCTTCTCTTATCTGTTACCACTCGTACCTGTTTTGTGCTCTTCTAATCTACATTTGACCCTTTATCTTCTTTATGTCATTTTTCCCTCACATGATTAGTTTTTTTCGAATAAAGACTCACGCTGTGTATAATATCGTTGCTCTTTGTCTTATCCATTTTGTTCGTTCGTTTTGTTGTTCAATATTTTTCGCGTAATATATTGTATAAGAATGAAGTGGGAAAATATATTGGCATGTCCAGAATACGATTTGAATTACTCTTATCCCATTTTCACTTCTCAAATAATGAAGCAGCAGATCCAACCAATCGTTTATGCAAGATTCAACCCCTAGTAGATGGTCTAATTGCTTCTTGCTGATTACTTTCAGGCAGCATGTATTCCTAAGAAAGAAGTTTATATAGATGAGACATTGATTCCTATTAGAGGCCGGCTTAGTTTTCGCCAATACATTCTGGGCAGCACAAATATGGAGTCAAAATTTTCAAATTATGTTCGGAGAAAGGGTATACATATAACCTTAAAATCTATTCTGGTAAGGAGAACAATTCAAATGAAGAGCAGTCAGTGGCCAGTCGCATAGTTCTTGAGCTTATGCAGCCTCTCTTAGATGGCGGATGTATACTATGTAGAGCCAACTTTTATACCAGCGTGAGGCTCGCACATAATCTTCTAATTCGAAAGGCACACCTTATTGGGACTCTGAGAACAAATAGAAGATTTAACCCTAAGGCAGTTACGGAAGTAAAACTTGAAAAAGGAGCCATGACTACACGTGAAAGTAATACTCACATAGTAGTAGGAAAATGGAAAGACAAAAGAGAGGTTTTATTTTTGACAACTGAAGCAGTTCCTAAAATTATAGATGTCCAAACAAAAAGAAATGTTGTGAAAAAACCTTCCACTATTGCAAAGTATAACAGTATCAAGTCATTTATAAATGTATCGGATCAAAAACCTTCCTATTCGACTACTGTACAACGCGGCATAAAATGGTATCGAAAGGTTGCCATAGAATTACTTACAAATACTGCAGTAGTAAATGCTCATGTAGCATATTTACTACTGTCATATTACTAGAAAAACTATAAATATAACCAAGTTTAGGGAGGAGGTTACAAACAAAATTTTTGACGAGAGGCATAGTGTAAATACAAAATATGACTTTTGAAGAGCTTGTCACAAATCACAAATTAGTCGATATAGAGTCAATGGGTAGATGTACTAGATGCTACAAATCTAACAGTGAAAGAAATGGTCAGTGCTATGAAATGGCAAACACTTCTCGGAGAAAGATGCATTGCCAAGGGTGTGAACATAAATATTTATGTATGAAGTGCTTCTTTGAACTCCATAACTGTAATTTACGCAAATAAGAAGCGTGGTCAAATATGGTAGACATAGCTTAAAGTTAAAAAGTTCTTTTTTTTTAGATAAACTGTGTGTACCGTATTCATGCACACTCAAAAAAACTTTTTTTTTTAAACGTGTTTTTATTTCTCTTGTATATTTAAATGAAATAAAATATAATTGAAAAAAAAATGTGTTAGTTTCTGCAAGTTATTTAGCACCGGAATGCTCAGTAGTCAAAGTGTTAACAAAACAAGACCGGTCAGTAAGCAAAATTTTACTTCATATAGGGATAAACTGATTAAGTTCACATATGTTCATCTACCCAGCTGTATTCTGATTTTTAAATAAGATTATTATATCTTAAATACACTTAAGAATATTTGCTAAGTAGCAATATCAATATGAATTATACATCATAACTGTTGTTGTGATGTTTAAATTCAACTAAATTCAACTTAGTCAGCTCTATCCACCCTAGGTTTTATATTATTACTGCTTAGAACTGACAGGAAATTTTACGCACTCAAAAAGCAAATAAAGAGTTTTGATTAAAGTTATATAATAAGCTTAAATTACCAAAAATCTTACTGGATTGTCAATATCTGGTCCACTGTTGACCTCTTTGGTGGGAATCCACTCTGATAGTTGCCAATTTGTTTCTCCGCATATGGTGATATACGGATCAATAGCACATTAGAGAGTATCTTGTATGCTGCGTTTGGTCTCGATATTCCCCTTTAGTTGGTACATTTTATGCAGTCTCCTTTTCCATTTGTTTGGCAAGGCTTCCCATTTTCATATTTTTAGTATTATGGAGCTGTGTTCCTCTATACTTTAGGCATTCTACTGGTATTATGTCGCATCCAGGAGTTTTACTATTTTTGAGTTTGTAACAATATTGCGAAAAAAAAGAAGTACGAACAAGGTCGCACAAAAGGTATCAATCCTCTTAAAAAAATATGTATAAGTAAATCCTAACCCGACCTGACCCCTTGCCGGATGACTCAGGTTTGTTATATCGATTAATCATAATATATTTTGTAATTTATGATTTTGTTTATCTCAAGATTTTCATGTGTGAATGATATTGATTAGTTCTTAGAATTTTTTATAAAATTTAAAATATTTTATTTAAAATGTCATTACCTATTTATTAGTCGCTCTCAGTAATTTAATTGTACAAAGACAATCTTTATTTAAACTCAAATACCTAAAATATACTTAACCTCTACTTATTGTCCGATGTAATGACTTTTGTTATGCAATAATATTTTTATTTATTCATTTAATATTATCCAGATTACTATTAAAATATGTTTCACGGAATCGATTTTATTCGAAGCAATTTATAATTTAAGCATGTAAAGTTTGTTTATACTGTAATCACGCTGGAATAAATGAATTTAGGATTTTTTCCTGGAAAAAACGGCTGGATCCATCGATTTAAATTTATACTAGCCTATTTGTTAAAATAACTTATCTTATAATATGGTGCAAAAAAAAGATTTTTTTAGATTTTTTTTTTAAGAAACCGACATAGAACATGCCTAATAGATTTATTTTTTTAAAAGAACAATTTGAATAAATAATATTTTTATTTTTTATTTTACACAATTTTAAAAATCCTTTAGTACTTAACGCATTAAGTGTTTTAAATTTTTTGTCAATTTATAAATTTACATGAAAAAATATTATCCTAATCATAGTTTTTCATGTAAACATCACAGCTATATAGTGTAAGAGTTTTATGATGATGCATAATCCTTGACAAAAAAATTGGTATTTTGATTTGTGGAGAAAAGTCTCCCACCCGTCCTAACTCGCTATATTTAGTATAGTTTCAAAGTTGCTGCGGTTCCTATTATTTGTTCACCTAATTTTAGTACGTTTTAGTACAATAAAACTTTTTTAAAACCTAAAACCTCTACGATTTGATAGACGATATTTTGACGGCCACTAACCGGGGTGAACTTACGGCATACTTTTTAACTACCTTAAAGTCTCTGACAAAGTAAATCATTAAAGAAAAGAAAAAATAAAAATCCAAATGTTCACTGTTTAGTAAAAGCTTTAATTGGCCTGACCCGTTTCGGCTATTGCCCTTGTCAAGAGCAGTCTTGTCTATATCAGATTTAAAATAATAGATAATAATAATAATAATAATAATAATAATAAATATTTTTTATTTGCATAGAAGAAACAAAAAAAAATACAACATAAAACAAATACAAAGTTTACAAAATCTAGCAATAAATTTACGCAAATAAAAGGCCTACAAATTCAAAATTCTGCCATGGCAGATTCTGGTCTTTAACATTGTGGCCCCACACTTCATTAAAAAAAAATGGTAATTTCAGTAACGCTCATTAACAGTAACGCTTAACTAATAACTGATTAAATACAGCTTTTTCCTTAATCATATACCTAATAAACCTACATATAAGAGTTCTAAATTCTAAATTTGACAGTTTAACATCAAGCAAAACAATACACACTGCAAATACCCAAAAAACAGATTAAATTTTTTGTTAAATAACAAAAAATAGAAAAATTATTGCAGACAATAAATAAATAAATAAAATGATCCCAATACCAAAAATTGTAATAAATTACTCAAGAAAACAACCATTTAAAAAGTTAAAAAAAAAAGAACTTAAATTATATACCCTGCTGATTCATTAGATTTACAATCATCCTCCTACGAAAAGTATTACAAGAAATTAATAATTGGTCCGGATCCAAATTTAAAGAATTTATTTGATAAGCAAAATTGTAAGAGAATGATCGTTTAAATAACTGTGTTTTATGTCTCGGAATGAGAATAGTATTTCTTCTTAAATTTAAATGGTGTACATCATTTCTAAAAGTTATTTTTTGATAGAGATAGGGCGGACTACGATATATTAAAATTTTATAAAAAAATGTTAAAGAATGAGCAATTCTTCGATTATGCATATTAAGCCATCCAAGTTCGTGAAGTTTATGGGAAATGCGGTTTCTCCTACGAATGCCAAATATTAGTCGAATGCAAGAGTTTTGGAGCTTTTGCAGTCTACCCCTATCCTCGTAATCAAGACACCAGCCATACACTACATCACAGTAATTACATTGTGAAAGGACCAATGAATCACATAAAAGCTTCTTAATATCTTTACTTAAATAGTGTCTATGCAAATAAATTAATTTCAAAGCAATATATGCCTTTTTAAGAATATTAGACACGTGATGTTTAAAACGAATATTATTATCTACTATAAGGCCCAAACTCTTACATTTGTCAACAACTGGAATTCTTTCGTCCCCCAATTTAATGTTTATACCATTTAAAATATTATTTACATTAGTTCGATTACCTATGAACATTATAGATGACTTTGAAGGATTTAATTTTAATAAATGCTTTGAAGAAACATCACAAATAGCTTGTAAATCTTGATTAATTTTAAACTCAGCCATTTTAAAATCTCATGGTAAAAATGAATAATATAACTGCATGTCGTCTGCGTAAAAATGATGGGCACAATGCTTTAATTGAAGATAAAATCTAGACGTGTAAATGATAAAAAACAAGGGTCCTAAAATACTACCCTGAGGCACACCACTTTTAACTTCCAAAGGATCAGATATGTCGTTATCTATTTTAACACGTTGAATCCTATTATTTAAATAAGAGGCAATTAAATTAATAGCAGCATCAGAAAAGCCAATATAATGAAACAAAGACTTTAAAATTGAGTGGCTAACGAAATCAAAAGCTTTAGTATAATCCAACAACACCAGAGCAGAAATCTTATCCTCATCCCTAGCCCGAATTACGTCATCAATAACGTCCGCCATAGCCGAAGTACAACTATAATTTGTTCTAAATCCAGATTGCTTAGGTGGTAAAATATCATTATTATTAAGAAAACTACGAATTTGAGAGTCTAGAATGCGTTCGAGAATTTTTGAAAACGTTGGTAAAATACTGATAGACCTAAATTGACTAAAATCTGTTGGATTATGCACTTTCGGCAATGGCAACACAAAGGCTTCTTTCCAGCATTTGGGAAAGTAGTTTTTATTAATACACTCGTTAACAATATGTAAAATAAATGGTATAATAAAAGGACAGCATAGTTGAATTAACGTAATATTAAGATTATCCACCCCGAATGCTTTAGACTTAATACGTAATATAATTGCAGAAATAGTATTATAATCAGTGGGATGAAAAGAAAACTTATTTAAGGTTGGTAATGCATTCTGATCATAAAAATTAATTAACTCATCACAATTATCAATATTTGTCACTCTTGTACTATCTATAAAATATGAATTAAAATTGTTGGTATTTACAAAAGATTTAGGAATTTGCTTCTGCTTTGATGGCAATATTTTTCTTAGTTCACGCCACTTATCCTTGTATGTACAATTCTCAAATTTATCACTATAAAAAGCCCTTTTTTCCGCTCTAATCGCTGTTGTTGTATAGTTTCTAAGCTGTTTGTAATAATTCCATTTAGCTGGCAGTTTAGTTGTTTTAAAATCCTTTAATGCCTTATTTCTTAATGTTTGCAATAGTTTAATATTATCTGTCAGCCACGGAGAATCTTTTTTTTTTCGAACAACTATAGTTTTAATAGGAGCATGCTTGTCGAATAATTTGAGTAAATTATTGTTTAAAAAATGTATCTTATCATCTATGGATTCGAATTCATATATTAAATGAAATGGAACAGCCTCCAAATCCTCTTGAAAGTTGTTTAGGTTTATATCTTTTAAGGATCTATATGCCAGATTTCAAAATGCCAACATGATTTGTAAAAATAAGATCTATAATTGAACTAGTGTTGTTGGTCATACGAGTATGCTCGGTTATAAGTTGCTTCAAATCGAAAGTTTCACACAAAGAAATAAGCTGAGTTGCATGACTGTAATTTAATTTAGATATATCAATGTTAAAATCACCTAGACACGTTATATTATTAAAATTTGAAAAAATGTCAATTAGTGTTTCCTCTAAAGTTAAAAAAAAAACTCTGAATATTTGCACTTGGAGGCCTATAGACTATGCCGAAAATGTATGGCTCCTTACTAATAAAAATTTTTACCCATAAACTTTCAAAAAAATCATGACTTTCAGATAAAATAATTTCATATGATAAACCATTCCGGACATAGGCAACAATACCACCACCCCTAAGATTTTGACGATCATTTCTTATTAATTGATAATTACTGATCTGTATTGCACTACTATCAATAAAAAAAGTCCTTTTTACAATAATCATTCTTAAAATCCTCAAAATGAGCCAGCAGGGATCTACAGTTAATATGTGCTATTTTTAACGACATAAAATATTGCGATTAGTTATAAGTTTTTAGGAATAATATATACTTAGTTGTTGCAGATTTAGGTACTTACTAGTTATGCACTTGTAATAAATTGATATATCTGTATAGAATAAAAGCTGAAGTTCTCTGGTTATAAAAAAAAAAATCTTAGCCAAGAAACTATCTAACTACGTATATTCCTAAGTATAATAAGTTTAATAATAATAATAAAGAATAAATATAAGGATTATACAAAAGAAAGAAGGTTTTAATCTGATATATTAAGAAAATTGTGTCAACTATAGAGATAATAACAAACATCCGAATAGAGGCAGGTCTCAAAATAAGCAAAATGAAGACAGGGATCATGGTAATAGAGCCAATAACGGAAATAAATAATATCGCCGTTGTAGGTCAGCTTATGTACCTGGGATGTGCAATAACCAATACGGGAGGATGTACCGAGGAAATTAAAGGTAGCGATCAAAATCAGACTAGTCAGATGCCTAGTCTTCCCAATTTTCCTCTATGCGGCGAAGTCTTGGACTTTTAACGAAACTGACAAAAAGAGCATAGAGGCATTCGAGATGTTTTGCTGGAGACCCATGCTCAGAATTCCTCGGAATTCCTGGAGAACAAATGTGTCAATAGAATCGCTCGGAGCAACAAGATACATAAGTCACCATACTATAAAACTTCACGTCCCCACACTATAAAATTGAAATGTTGACTATTTGATGCCAATTTTAACTAGCAGATGGCGACACTGTGAAAAAGTGTCCTTGTTTACAAAATTTACAAGCGATCAATTTTTGTAGCAAGAAAGTCATAAGCCTCATAAAAACCATCATGGCCCTACGCAACGAACGACGTGTAAGCGTGTTTTGGGTGAATTTGAGTCAAATTCTAGTGATTCTGAGGAATATTCGGAATCAGATGATTCTTTAATCGATAAGGATTATGTGGCGAGTAATAGTTCATCCGAGAATTAATCTAAAGGTAGTTACTATTATTAGTGGCTTACGCCCTTATTAGCCACTTGTATGATGGCTTATGCCTTTTTTATTTTTTTTTATAAATATATTTAAATATTTATACATTTATTTATGCATTTTCAGAGTTATATAATATTGATGAATATAAATTTAAACTGTAGGTGGTTTGTGCTCTTTCTGCATAAAATTAATTGGATAAATTTTTTGTTCTAAGAGGAGCCGTGCAATCAAGGAGTACAATCAACGGGTACAATCAGTTTTAATCAACACAAGTCCAGAAAAAGCAGGCTTTTCTAGGTGGAGACAATTTAACGAAAATTGCCGAAAGAAGTACAAATCACGTATGAAAAGAAATTTGGGATATTCATATACATCTTCAAGAGGGAAGATCGTTGAACCAAAAACTTTGGGAGCCCCATGTTCGTGTCAAAAGAACTGTAGGACCAAATTGCAAGGCCGAGAATAGTCGATTTTTCATTTATTTTGGAAATTAGATTCCTATGAAAAACAAAATACATATTTATTTGCTTCCATTATATCTGTTCCAAAAAAAAAAAAAGTTCGTATAAGAAAAAAAACATAGTCAGGCATGTATATGGCAGTGCATGGACTGCAAAATTCAATAAGGCGAGTTCGCAACATAACAGCCCAAATATCTGACGGACGATCTACAGCAAAAGCAGATACACGAGGAAAACACAACAACCGTTCTAATAAAATTTCGGAGGAGCAAATCCGGTCAGTCTTTGAGCACATAGAGTCTATTCCAAAGTATGTGAGCCATTATAGCCGAGAAAAGAATCCTGATAAAGTATATCTTAACCATTACATAAATATTTCTTTATATTTATATTTTTAAATATAAGAAAGATTGGTAAAAACTAGGATGATGGAATTTCTGAATCGGCATAATGTTCTTAACCATCAGCAATTTGGATTCCGGACGAAACTGGGTACATCTGATGCTATTTTCAATTTTTTGGAGAGAGTGTACATGGGGTTGAACGCTGGGGAGAGTGCGGCGGCGGTGTTCTGTGACTTATCTTAGGCGCTTGACTGTGTAAGTCACAGAATACTGTTACAGAAGCTAGAAACCTATGGATTCAGAGGAGTTGCTCTCGACTAGTTTCGTTCTTACCTATCTGGAAGAACACAAAGGGTATTCTTTGACAATGATATGTCAGCCCGTCTGGATATAGACGCTGGTGTACCCCAGGGTTCTGTTCTTGGACCAATATTGTTCCTGCTATATGTCAATGACATCTCTCAAATTCCAATTAGGGGCAAATTTACTATCTTTGCGGATGATACAACATTACTTTGGCATGACACTGACACCAAGAGATTAAGGAATATCGTTGATGAAGATTTAATTCTTGTAAAGTCATGGTGTGAATCTAATAGATTAACTTTTAATATTTCTAAAACTAATATTTTAACTTTTAAATGTAACCTTGGAACTGTCACTTTGCAAAATGAAACAATAAGTCCTTCTGAAACATGCAAATTTTTGGGCCTGACGATTGATAAGCAATTAAAATCATATCTCCTCTTTATTAGGGAAGTTATCATCCAACTGTTATGCTATTAGAGTAATAACACATTCTCTGGGACTTGATGTGGCCAAAATTGCCTACCATGCTCTTATAGAGTCTTATCTGAGATACGGTATTGTGTTTTGGGGTGTGTGCTCTCAGTATTTGTTCAGCTCTCTATTTATTTTGCAAAAAAAAGCCATACGCTATATGTGTGCAGCTCCCTTTCGTAGCCCCTGTAGGCCATTATTTTTAAAACACTCTGTTCTGACATTGCCATGCCTTTTTATTTTAGAGACTGTTTGTCTTATCCACAAAAAATATCGCCATCAGCTTGGCCCCTCCTCGGGTTACAATCTCCGAACAACCTTCTCTTTACCTCTGCCTATCCCAAAAAGTGAGCAGATTAAGTCCTCTTTTGTGTACGGGGGCAGAAGGCTTTTTAACCACCTACCCCTTTATATAAGGCTAATAAATTGTGAAAAACGTTTTAGGAAAAATATAAAGAAACTCTTGCTTGCTAAAGCATTTTATTCTGTAGACGAGTTTTTAAATACAATTTTTTGACAGTGAAGAGTTTTGCGCAGCGTAATGTGAATTCTTACTACCCTTTCTTTGGGTGTGTTCTATATTCTATGTATGTAAGAATTGTTAAAATTTTTATATTTTTGTAAAAGATTATGTTGTCAACTATCTTAAAGATTTTGTGTGGTGCTTTGTTAACAACAGATGATGTTACGTAACAATAAAGCTATTTTTGACTTTGACTTTTTGACTTATTTCGATTCTTTGGAGAGATTTTTATGTGTCTTGGTGTCAAGAAAGAAAGATAAAATCAGTAAAAGAAGACAGATACAGGCGCATATTTTGCTCATAGTTTAATATTGGAGTTAAATTACCCAAAGTAGATACTTGTGCCGCGTGTGATGAACTTAATAATGTCATTGAAGCAAATAAGAAAAATCACGCTATTTAGCAAGACAAAAAGTTGCAACATGAACTTCATCAGAGAAGCGCCGCTGCAATGCAGGAAGATTTAAAACGGGAAACGGAAAATGCAAAACTAAACGATAACAAGTTAGTCATTTGTTTTGATTTGCAGCACACTTTACCCACTCCTTTTCTTACGGTTGTCAAGCCTTTTATTTGCGCAAGGATTGAACGTATAATCTTGGTGTGCACAACTGTGGTAATGGTCAAACAACGATATATATCTGAACTGAGGACATTGCCAAGCATGAAAGTGAGGAAGTTGCAAGTTGCATTTTAAAACATTTAACATCTCAACCCTTTACTTTATGTCAAGAAGATCTGATAGTATATACAGACAACTGTGGAGAACAGAATAAAAATTGGCTGCTTATTATGCTACAGTTGGTACGAGAAAAAAATCAAAACCATAGAACATCGCTTTTTGGTGTCAGGCCATACATACCTACCAAAGATTTCGCTGTGATTGAGAAGCACAAGTATTTAAGGCAGGTTTATTGTCCAGAACATTGGTACGAAGCTGTTTCTAGAAGTCGAAGAATAAAACCTTTTAAAGTTAATACTATAAAACAGGAAGATTTCTTCTCACTTAAAAATATCCTATTTTCGAAAAAAAAAATAACAGACGATAAAGCCCCCATAAAATGTACTTAAATTAGGTGCTTTAAATTTGATTGTAATTTTCACAATGCTATGTTTATAAAGCATTTACTAAATGAACTATCTTTTTGAACAGTTAATGATGGAAAACGACGAATATATACCAGAGAAGTGATTAATATTCTTCATAATCTACCAAGAAAATATGAGCCACTTTCTTAAATTGAGCGTAGGAAAAATTGCTGATATTAGAAAACTACTTGAATACATACCTCTCGTATATCAGCAGTATTACCTCAATATTACTGAAAACATAGGAGATCATGACGTATCAGTAACAAAAAGATTAGAACTAGAAAATATTGATGGAGAACTGGAAGACCTTTTAATAGATGATGGGCTGTTGGACTACTAAGTGTATTTTCCCTTTCTCATTCGAAATATTTTATCTAATACTCTTTTAGGGTTAGGGTCTTTTTATATTAGTACCTGGCCCTTATTAAGAATAATTATGTTTAGTTTTAAGTTATATACATAAAGGTCATAAGCATATTTTTTTTTCAAAATATTTGTTTTTCCGATTATTTTTGTTTTTTTAATTCCAAAATTATCTTACAATGAAATCCTTATTTTGATCCAAAAAATACCCAAACACTATTATCGAAACGTAATATTTCTAATTTCAGGATTTGACTAAAATATTAAAATTGCATTTTCTTGAAATAGTTTAAATAAGGCTTATGCCCCTTGTTGCACCAAGATATCTTCAATAATAGGACAATTGAATATTAAGTAAATACTGAGAACGCAGGTAATAGAACAAATAATAGGCTATTTTGGACATGCCTTTCGAAGAAACGGTCTTAAGAAGTAGCGAGTCGTGGAAGGTAAAAGAGGCCGATGAAGATCTCCCACAAAGTACACCGACCACATCGTCTCAATAATTGGTATTTCACTATCAATAAGACGAATTCATGCTATCACCATACCTATAAACATAACTATATCACCATAACTATTATACCTGTGTCAGGTTAGCGACCAGGTGCGTAGCGTGCCTTGGTGGAGCCCCGTATAAAGATTTGTTTGGGGGCCCCTATGAAGTGTAAAGATTTCTCACAAAAGAAAAACAGTGTTTGCATAAAATTAAAGTTTATTAAATCATTTATGATGCTGATGGACAATAGTGACAGGCCTGAGAAGCGTTCATGTCCTATCATAGTTCTTATCAGTTTTACTTTTGAAAACGTTCTGTCAGCAGTTTCGATTATAACTGGAAGGATCAAGAATAAAAAGCATGCTGTTATTACTTTCGGAAAACTGGATGCAAGACTATTGCATTTTATCATCAATCATTCAATGAGTTCCTTAATGGAATGAATTTTTTGAGTTTCAGATTTTAATCATGTTTTTAGAGCCTTTAATTGGTTATAAAGATAAGAAGCGTTTAATATATTTTCGTTTGAAGAAGAGTTTTTCCAGTTGTAATATTTCGAACATACATATAGAAATTAATATGTCTAAACAGCAATAGTATACATTGACTTTGAAATAGGATTCCGGGTCCGAAATTCTCCCGTCTTGTCACTCATCAAACAAACGCTTCGTTATCTTTCACCTTTTATTTTTAAAAACAGTTGTTATCCTCCACTCTTTTTCTAAATCTTTGGGTACATTTAGCAAACTATTAAATAAATTTTGATTTTTGAATTTGCACGGTCTATTCAAAACACTACTTAATAAAATAGTAGTTTTCTGTAAGTCATTATTTTCATGCTTTAATAGTTTTTGAAACAGGATTTCAAATAGTGAAGAAAAAAATGGGACAATCACTAAGAAATGATAACTCTCTAAAATGTTAATTGAATTTTTAAATTATTCACGTTTATCTTTTTTATCCGAATTTTAATTTAGTTAGTTCAAAGTTTTCATGACTAATAAATAAGACAAAATAGACCTTAAAGAACATAGGACGTATCCTTTTAAATATTTTTCGGTTAAATCGTTACTTAACATTTCCCACCGTGTTATACTATTGCCAAAAAAATTATATATTTTTTCTAAATTATCAAAAAAAGTTGCCACTTCACGAAAAGGTTTCGCAGCATCGTTTGAAAATTTAATGCGTGTTTAGCACAATGAACATAATCGGCATCCATAGCATGCTCTTTTATTAGGGTTTGTTATCCTCCCTCCATAAACACTCGACATAACATTTGCTCCATCGTAACCTCGTCCTCTACATTTAGTCAAATCAATTCCATATTTTTTAATCGTATTTAAAATTTCAATTATAAGTCCTTCACACTGCTGTAATCGGATACTGCTGTAGACCTCGAAAAAGACTCGCAGATTTTTAATTCTTTAAGCACAATATAATTTTCTGTAATCGAAATGTATCGAAAAAATACAGAAAGTTGGTCAATTTTTGATAAGTCTTATATTGTATCTAGAATTACTGTCAGCATGGAGTTTTTTTAATTAGTGAGATAATTGTGTTTCTAAGTATGGTACCAAGCAAATCGTAGGGCTTAAATAATTTCCTTTGCCTTTCAGTTTTAGAAGTTCTTAAAGTTGCATCATAATTAGAGAGCAAACGTAAAGCTGCCATAAAATTTTCAGAATGTGAATCATGGCCTCTTTAAGGTATACATTCTAAAAAATGTAATTTTACAATTGATTTCACTTTGCAATATAGTTTCGATGGTGTTTCCTTGTAACCAATTATTATAAGAGGGATGCATTAATATCCTGCTGTGACTTTTCACGGTCAAGTATAGTTTGCGTAAAATTGCTACAAACGGAAACAGCGTTAACCCATGCAGAGGTACGATTTGCTTTGACGATCTGCTAATAATCAACAGCAGTGGTAATACGGTTTGCTTAAAATATTACAATGACATAACCATGGTCTTGGAACTTGCCCGCCTAATTGAAATATGAAGACTAATAGGCCAAAAAATTCGGTTACTTCCTGAATCTTTTGGAAACGGTACTTGTGGTTTAAATGGATCCAATTTAAAAATTTAAAAATTCTTTTCGTTCGCATTCAGTTTTACTGTTACCAAAATTTCCTCTATCTGATAAAGCTATCTGGCAATCTCCAGATATTTCAGAATCTTCGATTTGGGTTTCTTCTATTTCCCGATGGACATCTGATGAAGAATGTGCTTAAGAAGAATCATAAACAAACACTATTGTCTTGAACGCACGCTTTACGCGAAAAAAAAACAAGAAATTTCCTTTTTTTGACTTGTGTCATTTCTGAAATAAAAAAAAATTTAGAAAGTTTTTATTCATTTGGGCTTACGCACGTTGGGTGTCCCTTTGGTCCGGGGGCCCCATATAATTCATAGGGCAGATACGGTGGTACGCCCCTGTTAGCGACTAAGAAGAAGAAGAAGAAGAAGATATTGGTCATAAGACCGTCTAAAAATGTATCTATCCATGTTTTTATTTTTTTATTATTTTTATAATATGAACCAAGGAATTATTTCTAAGTCTATTAGATATACCTAGGTTCAATAAGGAAGCGTAACTTTAATCCTGCCTTCTTGTAAAGCATGTAATTTACAATTAAAGATAGGTTTAAAAAAATACCCTTTTTAAAATAAAAATAAACTAATCCGATGATATAAAAAAATTGCTTATGACATTTTATAATTTTTTCATCAAGTAAAGTATTTATTATTGGTTTACTCTCGGCAATCTTTAGAGGAACTCCCGAAATATTCTAAAAATAAATCTCACGGGAATTGTTGAGCCTGCAGAAATCCCATGTTAAACAGACGAGATCCGCGTATGGCTGCGTGCAACATTTTTATTAGTCATAATATAGTTTTCTCCCGATTTTGATGGATTACTCGTAAGTCGTATATCTTTAAGCCCGCGGTTTTCATTGAAATTTGTCGTGTGTCTTCATTTATCAAAGTTATGAAAAACTGTTAGAATTTAATTTCCACCGAGTTGTTCCATTTCTGGTGAGTGATAATGTGGGATAGTCCGATGGCAGGAGTTTTTGCTTCACATGGGAGTCGTAAAAGCTGGATTTTTTTTAGTGAACATAGGACTAATAGTAGTGAGTATTTAAAAGTATTATACATTTTAGGGAAATCATTATTTAATTGTTATAAGTAGTAGAGTAGTATATATATTCGTGAAATTCTCATGACTAAAGATATTAAAATATGCTTAGTTATTATCCTTATCCTTAATTATATAATGGTTCTTGTTGAAAGGTCATAAAAAATCCATATGATTTATAAAAATAAATTATGTTTGATCTTGTTATTTTTTGGGTGACTCATAGTATACACTTAAGTTTGTGATGTGGTGATGTCTGGCGGCACGATATTGTTAATTTTACTACGTGATTCGCTAAGTAAGAAACGTATAATGCATTTCAAGATAACTCCTTCGGTTTTTTAGTTTGTAATAATTAGAGGAGCTTTTTATATAATCTGATAAATTTGGTTATTATTTAAAAAAAAGATTCTGTTGTTAAATATTCCATTTATTTATAACAAGATGGTAGCGTAATGATTGGTAATTCATAGATGAAAGTACTTTAAAAAAGTATTATTTATTGTATTCTTGGATTCTTCATAATATAATGTGCAGTAAAATTAACGCACCAATAAAAATTTTTAGTGCTTTGTTTAATCTTACTAAAGTTACATGTTTTTGTTAAACTAGAATTATGAAAACTGTAACTGACAATTATTCATAAAAAATATTTAAAGTGCAATAAAGAAACAAAAAGATAAAAAAAAGTATTAAAATTCCTAGTCTGCCCTTCTTTTAACTGGTCCATATTTAAACAACAATTGTTGCAAGTTGATATAAATTACTCAGAGAGTTTGGAAGTTGATTTAAATATATCCCAAATATTCTCAATTTTTTGAAACACTCTTTATTTGTATAACGTACAATATATTGAATTACAATGGGAACGAGAATACTAAGTATAAATAACAATACAATCTTGGATTGCTTATAATATAATTAAATTAATTTAATTAACAAAAAAATATTTTGAGAACTAGTATCACCAGTAGCAATATCTCTCGACGTTACGATAGTTATATTAAATTCTTGTAAAATATTTTTTCCGTAGGATACTTTCTACAAATATAGAGCAAAATAATCATCGCTGTTAATATGTTCTATAATATACCGGGTGACACAGAAAATAGGGAACACTAAATAACTTTGTTACATTTCAAGATAAACAAATAAAATTGCTATATCGATAGAATGGTTATAAGAGTATCTTTTGACATATTCTATTGTTTTCCATCACTTCCGGTTTAACAGAAAGTAACACTAACTTTCTTATTTTAAATGGGACACTTTATATATTATTACGTATTTAGATAGAAAATAATATTGTGAAAACAATGGTACTCTATTTTCTACTTTTTGTTTTATACTCATAAAAAAAATATTTTTTTTAAATTTTAAAATAGGGTGCCTATTTTAAAATTTATGCGTTGAAAGTTTTCATTTTTAATCAAGTAATCACGGAAAAATAGTTTTCATTTAATTTTATGACTTAAATCTTTTACACGCCTATTTAAAATGTCCTAATCATTAATTTTGGAATTTACATTATTTTTTTAAATAACACATTATTGGGAACAACCACTTTCGAAATGCGGTTTCTTTTTCCCAATAATTTGATATGATTATTTTTTAAATCGGTTGATAAATAAACCCTTAAGAAGAAAAAAACTAAGTCACATAAATAAACGCACTTAATTAATAAAAATAGCCTAGAAGACTTTGACTTTTTTCATTTAGTGATCCTCATTCAATCAATCAATCAATCATATGCCCTATTGTCAAAAAATTATAAAATTTTGTAGACAAAGCTAATAAAAAAAAAACAAAACAAAACACACAAAATAAAAAAATAAAAATAAATATACAAACAAAATAAATACATGCAAAACTGTACAAAAACAATGTACCTGGTCAATATATATCATGATGTATAAAATGTCAATAAAAATAAACACAATAGTCAATAACAGTAAATTAATTAAATACAGAATGAAAGTGCAATTTATTTACTAAAAAAAAACTAATATATTCTCTATTTTAAGATATAAAAAAAGCCAGTGTGTGTGTGATACCCAAAAAGTTATCCTAGAAAAAAATCCTCCACTGCGTACAAGGCTTTTTCCAGAAAGTATGCCTTCAAAGCATTATGAAATCGAGGAAAAGAAGTAATTGATTTAATTTACAAAGCCAAATGATTATGCATCTTTATATAGAATAGAGCTTTTTACTCGGACCGAGGGGTTTGCAGATAAAGATCATGCACTGCGTTGCGAAGTGAATAATTGTGAGACGGCCTACTTGGCATTTCTGACTTATGTTTGCGTACTAAGCAAATAGATTCCAATATGAATAAAGAGGGAAGAGTAAGTATCTTATATTTTTTAAAGATTTCTTGACAGTGAGCTCTGCTATTAAGTCTAAGCAGATACCGAACTGCTCTCTTTTGGAGTTTAAAGATGCGCTCAAATTGAGTCACACCGCATGTGCCCCAGAAAGGAAGGGCGTAACGTAGATGTGACTCAAAAAGGGCATAATAAACTGTTCTTGATGTTTGAAAACTTAATTCCCTGGAAACTGATCTTAAAGCAAAACATGCTGAACTTAATTTTTTATATATGGCATCAATATGCAAGTCCCATTTTAGGGAGTAGTCAACATTAAGTCCCAAGAACTTCACAGATTTAACGACGTCCAAACTGGTGTTGTTAAGTACAAAGGGTTGAATAGTAGTTTTATATGATAAGACTTTAGTTTTTGAGACATTTAGGCACAGAAGATTAGAATCGCACTACGATTTAATGGTAATTAAGTCATTAGAAATAGTAGCATGTAGTGCCCTAGCATCCGGATTGCTCCATGTAAAGCTAGTATCGTCAGCAAAAAGACAGATTTTGCTACTGATGTTAAGATTGGCCATGTCATTTATAAAGATCAGAAACAAAATAGGGCCCAGGACTGAACCTTGAGGTACCCCACATTCTATTGGTTTGCAAGAAGACTTCGTCGTATCAATCTTTACAAGCTGATTTCTGTAACTGAGATACGATTTAAACCACTCAAGGGGCGTTCCTCTGAACCCATAGTGATTCAATTAATCAATTAAGATGTTATGGTTTACACAATCAAAAGCCTTGGAGAAATCACAAAAAATTATTGCTGTTGAATGATTATTATTTATACTGGTGTAAACACTATTAAAGAGAGAAAACATAGCATCATTTGTGCACTTGTTACTCAAGAATCCAAATTGGTGAGGAGTAAGAATTTTATATTTAAACAGAAACGATAAGAGCCTTTTTTTAACCAATCGTTCAATGATCTTTGATAAAGTGGGAAGGAGTACGATAGTTTGAAGCTTGTTGTTTATTTCTTCCCTTATGCAAAGGAATAATTATTGCAGTCTTAAGGCAGGTATGAAAGATTCTATTTTGGAATGACTTGTTAATTAAGTTTGTTAGATGGATTAAGGTGCAATTTGGCAGATTGGAAAATATTTTGAGAGTGAGCTCATCTGTACCAGATGATGATTTGTTTTTTATTTCATTTATTGTAGTTTGAAGCTCTGTTGATACAATGGGGGTAAAAAAGAAGCTGTGTAAATTTTCATTTGGGAGATATGAACGAGGATCGTGAGAAGGTATTATGGTAGCCATTAGATTTTTAGCTACATTAACAAAGTAGTGATTAAGGTATTCAGGTGAAGTAGGGATGAAGAAGTCTTATTTCTTAATTCATTTGCAATAGACCATGTTTCTTTGGCAACATTACTTGATTCGATCATCCTTTTATTATAACAAATATCTTTTGCAGCTTTTATAGTCTTATGGTACATTTTTCTATAAAGCTTGACATAGGTATGAAAAAATACGCTGTCTGTAATTTTTTTCAGGTGTGATAATGAGCGCATGTTTTTTGCAGAAACACGTAAGCCTTTAGTGGTCCATGGCTTATGATGTTTAATTTTGATAGGTCTAAGAGGAAACGATATATCTGCAATACTTGATAAAGACTTTATAAAACTAGAAAATTCACTATCTATATCGTCAGAAAGAAAATCCCAATCAGCCGTTTGGCATAAGTTCTTGAATTGTAAGAAATTAATTTTGCCAAAAACACGGCCTAATTTACGTAACGCGTTTTTGCCTTTAGAATTTATGGAAAATTTAGTTAATGCAGCTTTATGATCAGAAAATCCGGAATTAAAAACCGTACAATCTACGAATTCAGGAGCAAAAGATGACATAGTCGATGGTACTAGAACTATTTCTAGTTATTCTGGTAGGAAAGTTAATATGCATTACTATACCCATTGAGACGAAAATAGAGAATATACTAGGGATATACAGAAATTTCATTAGCCATGAGGACACTAAATTCGCCCAAAATCTATATTACTTAATCTATATTAATCCCAAAATCTATATTACTTACAAAAATAGCATCAATCAAAGTAGCAGATGTTGCAGAATTTCGTGTTGGCTCATTGATTATTTGTTCGAGATTATAATTTTCAAAAAGTTTTGCCAACGGATTATTTAAATTAAAAAGACTTACGTTGAAATCCCCCAGATCACTTCATCAACACTCGGAATTGACGATAAATAAAGAAAAACACAAAGTCACGGTCTCACAACATGTAATAAAACAGCATTAATTTAGAATTAAATTAGCATTATTAGAAGGTCAATAAAAACTACATAAAGGAATTTTTGCTCCCTTTCTTACTTTGAGTATAATATGTTCTAGAGCAGGATTAATCTGACTCATTTAATAATAAATCCTTTTTTTCTTCTCTTCCAAAGGTCCAGCCCGAAAACTATAGGCAACTTCGATCAATTTCGGTTTTACGCCATACGTCCAGAATCCTGCAAAAAGTAATGATTTTAAAAACTTGCTTTAAAAATGAATACTCGTATTTTACTTGAAAAATAATTACAATTTCGTAGTCATAGATGTGCGACTGCCTTAAGTCATATTACTGGTGAAATAACATGGTTTTTAGTCAAGGGCAAGGTACGAGAGAGCTATTGGGCTACACGAGCTTTTGATTTATTAGATTATGATCTATTTTTAGGTATTTTATCTTATACTGGTTTTGGATTTAGTTACCAGGGCGTAATGGATCACAAAAGATAGCAATTGAGAATAAATTATCAGAAGTCATGTCTGTAGAGTTAGGTGTGCCGCGGTGAACTGTTTATGGACCTCTCCTTTTTACACTCTATACTGAATTTTATTAATTCTCTTCAGGAATGCAATCAGCATTTATATGTCGATGATACGCAAATAATATATTCATTTAGATCGGATGATGTTGCTAAGGCAAATTTTAGAATAAATTCAGATCTAGAATCACTTTGTCTGACATCTCAGAATTTTTTTTTACAATTGAAGCCCGTGGCTATGTTATTTTGTAATGAAAGGGTATATTATAATATATCAAGTGAACTGAGTTTCAGTGTTGGTGATGTTAGATATTAAGCCTAAATTCCGTTAGCATGACCTCTTGCATTAATGAATCTTACTCTGCACTAAAGTCGTTTATTCCACATAGACAATACGTAAAAAAAAAAGAAAAATTGAATTGTGTAAGTGCCGACACTGTTGCTTTTGCCGACACTCTGTATGGACTCGATTTAGATTCAACATATGTAAAGTGCAGAAAGTTTATATATGGCATTAGGCGGCGACATGTTTCTCATAAACTATGTTAGAAGAAAGGAACTAAACTGGTTGTCAATGTATTGAAGATGCATTCTGCATTATGCATTCCGCTTGCTTTTTTTACAGCATTATTAAGAACCAATGTCCCATATATCTCACTAGTAAAACAGTTTACGGCACTGATGTGCATAATTTGAATATCCGGAGAATGCATGTTTTGACCCCAAGCATAGTAATGAATTTTTCAAAGTTTTGAATTTAAATTAAGTCTTCGTCCTAAACTTGAGATTATTTTAATATATCGTTACCAAATTGACATAATTGTATACTTATATGTATTATTTACTCTATCTTTATAAATACTAAATGTATATAATTTCATTTCTTTAAAAAGTTCATAATAGTTTTCTGTATCTTTTAGGTTCACAAAACACAGTGACAATAGGTAGCACATCAGAGATTTTACATAACACCCAAGACTTAAACGATGACATTTTGCTTAGTACGCTAGATCCAGAACTGAGGCCAGCTACTCCAGACACCAATGATCCAAAATCCATGGATGTTTATGAGGAACATAAAAAGTTAGCTAAGGAATATTTAAAGGTAATAATTGAAAAAAATGTGATAATCATTCAATTACTTTTTCAATTTTCGAAAATGTTATAGTATTGGACGCCTTCCCAGATCCAAAAAGATCACCTTTATTAAAATACTCATTGCCTTGATCGATTCACATAAGACTTGTGAACAGAATTCACAAGAAATCAATCTATTAATAATTGTTCATCATTTTACAACGGTTATTTTTTAAAGATATAGTTAGTTTATAAATATTTTATGTCATTCCATTTGCAGACTTAAAGGTTATTTGTCCTTTATACATGTTCATATGAACGTGTCATATTGGCCAATGGTTGCTCCATAATACCCTGTTAATAAAGATTATATAGTAATGTAAAGATCTTAAAAAGTAAATTAAAAGGGAACTGATAGGTGTCACAGACTATAAAGTTCGTTTGAAATCTCTGAAACTTTTCCAATTCTCTGAAACTTATTTAAAATCCAAAGACGCTTTTCAAAACTAGATACCATTAAGTATATTAATCACACACTTTCTGATAAATACGATTAACAACTTCTTTTATACATTTTATATTTAATATTCATTTAAACTCAATGTTTTTTTAAGACAACAAAAAAGTGCAGACGATATACCAATAATTGACCCCCTTAAAATTTACATGGGATTTCCTATGTTCCGCTCGGCGACGCACCACCCAGTCTCTCTCTCTCCATAGCAGAGAGAGACTTAGCTTTTACTATTGTATCCCTATCTTTCTTTATAGGACGCTAGTGGGTTTTTCATGTCTACCTCATTGAAGAGTTGGAGATCTAAGATCTGACGCATTTTTGGCATTGAAAATGTTTTGGTGTTTCCTTCCTTTATTTTAGATCATCTTTTATAAGTGAATTTTTCTAGGTTTTCCTTCTATGATTTAACTTCTATAATTCTGCAACTTATTGGTATTTCATTTAAACCTCTTCGATTGTTGTATTGATTTTGCTCCTTGGTTAACGAATATTAAGTATATTTGGTTAAGTATATTTGATTTTTTACTACCCTTGTAACCCGTGATGAGGATCACATTGCTGAATACTGGTTTATTTAAACTAAACTTACCCTCATTGGCTATATCTGATAGTGGTAATCGGGTACTTCAACACTTTTTTGGATGCTTTGCTGTTGTTGGAGATTCTTATAACCCTATTCTCCACATTACCCAGTTAAAATACATGCACCCGTTTCAGTGACAGCCAATTCTTATAGCTTTTTTAGGTCCACAGATTCTATATCCTGTACCCTTGATCATTTTGTTTCATATTTTCATTCTCTAAATATCAAGGCTCTGGGAGATTCAGACTTCCATCTTGTCGATCTGGTATTTTCGTCTTAAAGCGCTTCCTGAATTAATGAGTTCCGATAATCCTATCTTGAGGTATAGTACCCGCTGGGCAGCAGATGTTGGATAATTATATACCCAATTGTAATTTCTATCCACTCATTAGTGCAAAGTGTTTCATTCGGGAGGATATAGTAAATTTTATATTATGGTACTCATACAAACAATATTTTTAGTTCAAGTTTTATAATTAAAAAATCTTTATTTACATTACAAAATATAAGCATTCAGATATAGTTTTTGTTAAGTTAAATTCTTCCATTCCGTATTCAGTGAGACAATATGCATTCCTTTACTTGTTTCGGAATGAGTACCTGTGGCGCCATCTAAAATTTATGATTTGATATTTGTGTTAAGGTGACTGAATTTAAAAAGGTACACCATTTAAGCCAATATGTTTCTCGTTTTTACATTTATATGTTGGGCTCACCTAACAGTCGTATTGTAAAACATGAATTAGGGTATCTGGAGTCAAAAACGTAAACCGTCGCCGTCGTAAAAAAATGTAGTCGAAAACACGTGTGGAATTCCGAGTTCTTACTCGTAGAGCTGTTCCTCTGGCGAACATTCGTTCACTGTCTTGACTTTGAAATCTGAAATGACATCTTCTTAATTCGACATTGGATCTGAAAAGGTCAACCACTTAAACAGTTATGTGTGTCCCGTTTTACATTTATATGCTGGTGCCATCTAACAGTCGTATTGTGAAACACGAAATTAAAAATAAGGTATCTAGGGTCGAATAGGTAAATCACGATCAGCGTAGAAAAAGTATAGTATAAACTTGGAATGTGTAAAACGTTCAGCCATTCCTCTCGCGAACATTCGTTTCCTGTCTTGACCTAGGAATACTTTTAAAAATTTTTCGAAGTAGGATAGATCAGCAGATAGCTCTTCTTGATTTGACATCGATAAATTTTTTAGAGACCTCTACTCTTTAAGTCCATTTTTCTCAAAGTTCAATAAAGGGCTCTTAACGAAACGAATAGTGAAACAGGTTTGAACTTTCGGTGATAAAAACCCAGGCCGAGATTATTCCTTTTTTTGTCGGGCTGAATATTGGTCGGTTATAGTGCTACCAATTTTCCGTCCCGGAAAAGTTCATCTGTGAATTAAAGCAATCAATTAACCTACTTATATTAGCTTGGATACGGCGCACACATCTTTTTTATCAACTTTTTTTTCTTAGATATAGTATGCAAAAAGAAATAATAATAAATGCACTTTAAACAAATCATGCATAAGCTATCTTCAGATTATGTTTTGCTATCCCTTTCATAAGCAGCCATAGACGATTTCATTTTATCAGCACTGCTGACGCCTACATATTTCTTACGTGCTCGCGTTAAACCCAGCAAATCTTAAACAACGTATCTGTCGAGATTTAGGACTTCCTTTACTATGTAGGGACCATTACATTTTGGCACTAGCTTCTGGCTTTTACCCTCGTTTACCAAATTTGTTTTTCGTTACAAAAGTAAATCACCTACATTATATTCTCGACGGTCTTTTTTTTCTTATGCTTGTCGTTCACCCAGTATCGTTTCTGGTTTTAGTGATGCTATTGTCCACATCATCCTGAGCTACAGCGACACTTACGAACAACTCATTCGTCCTTCTAGGCATGTAACCAAGAAGTAATTGGTATTGACTTTTTTCCGTAGTACCATTGGCTGCAGAATTGAACACGACAGAACCCAACGAATGGTCCTATTTTCGTTCATTTTTATGACTCTATTGAAATGTTTTCCACTTGCCCGGCCATTTTCGCCTTGGGGTAGCCATTGTGTTATACAGGACTCGTATGGATAGGTCCTTGGTAAACCTATTAAATGCCTCACTAGTAAAGCTAGTTCCCTTAACGCATAAAATCCGCAAAAACATTTTGCCAAAAAAGGTAATCACCATAGTAGGTTTTCGTACTATTTACTGCTTTGACCCACACAAACTTGGTGAAAGTGCTTCACAATCAGGTATGACATTCCCTTTTGTGCTTTTCACAAAAAGTCCAAGATAGTCGATGTGCATAGTATCCATTGGTACTGGAACATTTTCATTTGAATTAAGGAATCTTTCCTTTTTGCCAGCTGGTACTTTAATATAAGCTCATTTCAGACAAGATAAAATGTAACGTTGCACGTACTTTTTTATCCCCCATGTTGTCTTGAATACTTAGAAGACCACGTGCCCCCATCTGACCTTGCTTCACAACTACAGGATTTCGTACCAGGTTGAGTACAGGGAGCTTAGGAGACAGGTTGAGTAATGGAAGCACTTGCGGCACTCCAAAGATATCTCTGGAATAGTCACTGGAGCCTCAACAAATGACACCAACATGGTTCGGTAGTATTTCCACATTTTCCTTTGCCGTTAAACATATTTTTTTAGAGGTAAATCGTCTACTTCAAGAAACTGAGCAATTTCTAAGTTCAACAGTTGTACAATGTACAGTCCCATTTCGCATGAAAGTGGCAGTCTCTGATTTATCAAACACAGGTCTGCTAATTAACAAAAGCATTATTTCTAGGTTTACTAAAAAAATGGAAACCTCAGCTTCATATAAGTCTACTGTTAGTTTGACCTGGGACGTTTCCACGGCTTTCGTTAAGGATTCTCCGTTAAGTTATACATCAGTTTGTTCCCAAGTGATTTTAATGGTTTTGGCAGCACGCACCTTGGCGTATAACACCACATCCGCAGTCGATTAATCCCTAAATATTGTGTCCATTTATGCTACAATTCACAATATATCCATTAGTTTCCGGTCGGGGCTCTGTATGGCATATCGTAGCATTATGTGTTTGTGATGGTTTATTTTTCATTCTTGTAGCAAGTTTCCGCCTTATGACCTAATTTCTTGCACATCGAACACTCCATTCGAGGTGTCGGACAATCCTTCAACATATGTCCAAATTGTGTACGGTTAAAACCTTTGCCTTTGGAGCTTCTGGAGTAGCATATCTACCAACTTGTGCTTCTGATTGAATTGTGCTGTCTGGTATTCCTTCAATTATCATAGACACAGGCCTTTTGTCTATAACTTTGCATTGACTCTTCGGGTTTCTTTAACCTACGGATAAGATTTTTCAAGGCAGTGGATAATCCTGATGGTCTGGAAAGCCTTGAATTCCGTATAGTATACTTTTTCAAGTTGCCCAAAAATGCATGCGATTCTCCAAACTGTTGTACCAGGTCTTATCTTGTCCCGCTAGTCTTATTATCCTATTTGTTTATCTCTGCCAATTCGTCAATTGAATGCAAGCGGGTCTCATGGATACCCTAGCTATGCTGTGTTTTTCTAAAAGTTAATTTAGCGAAGATTCAGAAGGATTAAGGAGCTAAATCCTTTCCTGTGCGTTCTGTGTTTCGTGTACCATAGAGACCCTACTCGAGGTACTTGCAACTTCGACAATCGTCTGGGAGCTATTTTTAATCCTACTAACTATGATTAACCCTAATTAGTGCCTAAACAAAAGCAAAACATAAGTCTCTTTGAATAGAGCGTAGACTATCCCACCGCTGCACTGTTAGGAACGTTCTTTCTTAATAAAGCAATTATTGCAATAATGCATAACTTCCTTGCACAAGAGAGATAAAACATTTAGTCGCAACTTAAATATTTCATGAAAAGCATTAAACAAAATCCCAAAATCTACAGCAAGTTTTACTAAGTTTAACTTTCCAGTGATATGTGTTTCGCCCTAGAGACCTACAATTATTAAGTATACCTCCGAATGAGTGCATAAAATGCATTGTCGTAGATTATATTCGGCCGACCTCGGTAGCACCGTGGGCAAAGTGTTCACGATGTGATCGTGTGGTCTCAGGTTCAAATCCTGGCATGGGCATGGTTGTTTGTGTTTGTCTTATAAAAACAAAAGCACTTGTGGTTCGGAACCCACATTAAACTGTAGGTCCATAATAAACAACAAAATTGGGCGGCCGTCGAAATAAGACGCGAGTCCATTATAATTGAGGAAGAAGAAGAAGATTATCTTCGATCCTTGCTGTCTATTGTTTTAAAACAGGATTTAATGGACTACTTAGAACGAAAAATGATTAATAGCTAATTTTCCAATTGTCTGGTTTTATTATAAAAGGTACGTGGATGATATATGCATCTTATCCTGTGGGATGTAGGAGATAACAGATTTAATGATTTGTTGTAATATATTATTGTTAATTTGGTTAACACAAGCTTCTGGATTACTAAAATTACAAGGAAAATCGGTATTCTTTGATTTAGTGAGATGTAGTTTATTAGCATTTTTCCAAAAATCATGATTTTTTTTTGTAGAAAGTGTGTTAAAATATGTTTTTTTTTTCCGCTGAATAGCATGTTTTGTATACAAGCCCTAACAACTATATATTGGGACAAACTAAAATACACATGTAATTTAATTTTTAATATACTTCTATTTTCTAAACTTGCTTTTTTTAATGTAATATTGTTTAAACAGTTAATTAATAACAAAATCGATTCATTAGGAACGCAAAAACATAAAATATCTATTCTAACACACCAAATTATTTAAAAAATGCTAATATTGGGTGGCAACTAAATAATGGGACAAACGCGAACTTCAATTTTTAAAATGGAGTAACGTCGCCCTTAGATTGTATAACTGCTTGAATTCTTTTGGGCATTGATTGGACTAAGACCTTACACTGTTCGGGGGTAAATTCATTCCAATTCTGCTCTATTTTGGCCTTAAGTTCTGGCAATGTTGTTTGAGGGTTGTTCCTTAATGTCTGTTTCATTTTATGCCATACTGTTTCAATGACATTAAGGTCTAGGCTGTTAGAAGGCCAAGAAAGGCAGTTTATGTGGTGGTCCCCAAACCACTTTTTTGTAGTTTTGGCCGTATGACATGCAGCCCCATCCTGCTGAAATATGTAATTTTCATTAACTGTTAATTTCGCGATACTTAGAAGTAGGCTATTTTGTAGAATTTGTTGATATTTTGCAGCATTTACGGTGCCCTCTATAAACTCAAAACACCCTAATCCTCCAAGTGTCGTGCAACACCAAATCATTATTCCTTTAGGAAACTTTACGGTGCGTTTTAAACAGTCCTTATGGAAAGCCTCATCTTTTGTGCGAATCACACGTTTTCGGTAATCACCAACACATACGTCGAATTTTGATTCATCGCTAAAAATTACGCGGGACCAATCTTCTATTGACCAGGACAATTTAGATTTTGCCCATATCAGCCTGGCTTTCTTTTGTTTTGCTGTTAAAAGCGGTTTTTCTTTTGCCTATAAGAAAAAATGTATTAAAAAAGTTTGTTGTTTAATGTAAGATCTGCAATAACCTTGTAAAACTTCAATCCGCATTTATGAATCCACTTGCGACAACATTTTCTTGACAAATTATGCCGAGTTTCATGATTCCATTCTGCCGTACCATATTTCTTCCATCTTTTTTGCATAATTTAACAAGCATTCTTTTATCCCTATCAGAAACTAATTTTGGGCGACCTGGGCTAGTCCTTTTCTTATGTAAAATTTCTTCAGTTTTCTCATAATGCTTTATAATAATAAACACAGTACTTTTAGGAATATTTAGTTCATCCGCCACTTCACGTATTCTTTTGTTTCGGGAATAACTTTTAACCACCAACTCGCGAATTTTTGAATTTGTCGAGATACCACGCACCATTTTAATTAATAAAGAAGTATTTGAGTTACCCAAACTGACAGCGAAGCAATTTCAAAATAAACAAATGTGTCTGTCGCCCCTGGCAACATTGTTTATTAATTGTTTTTGCAGCCAACTTGTCTTATCTGGTATCATTTTTAACTCGTGACTTGATACTGTCCCATTATTTAGTTGCCACCTAATATTACCATTTTTTGAATAATTTGGTGTGTTAGAATAGATATTTTGTGTTTTTGCGTTCCTAATGAATCGATTTTGTTATTAATTAACTGTTTAAACAATATTACATTAAAAAAAAAGTTTAAAAAATAGAAGTATATTAAAAATTAAATTACATGTGTATTTTAGTTTGTCCCAATATATAGTTGTTAGGGCTCGTAGTTTTGCAATTGCCGGTAATAGTTGACCCACTTTGAGATTAGATGCCATAAAAAGTTAGAAAAAAAAAACAAATAAATCATACCTTAATAAACCTAAAGTAACCAAAAAAAAAAAATAGTAAAAAACAAACCAACTAAGCCAGCAAACTTTCTAAGAACCCCATACTTTTTATTGCAATTACTGGCTCACCATCATCCTTCCTAGCTAAGATCTGTTCATTTTTGTGCCATACAAATTTGTAACCTTTGGAATTCGTGGCTTTTTTAAAATGTTCGTATATGCCTTTGGTCATATCTTCATCTAAGAAAATTTGATCCAATGAGTCTCTCAGCCCAGAATTCTTCATTGTCATTTTCCCTTTTTAGAGCGCGCTTCCAGAACCGCCCTTTTCAGCTCAGTGGGTAGAGTAAGTATAATCTTAAAATCGCCATTTTTTAGTGAAACATGTTATATATATTCTATGTTAGCCTCAGAAGCATCAACATTTAAAGATTGAAAAAGCCTGATTGCTTTTGAAGCCGTCTGGTTTTTCTCCTCTTCCCCCTTAATTAGCCCTGTTATGCATATATTATTCCTAATTTTGTTTAATTCCTGGGAGGCTTGAGATGATTTCAAACATTCTACCTCTTGTTTTAGGACAGCATTCTCTCGTACAACTTCATTTAACATGTCCGTCAAAACTTTTGAGCGGGTCTTTTCTTCTTCGTACTTGTCGTTTAAAAAGTCTACGAACTTCCTTAATTTCATCCTGAAGGCTTCTAAGGAGCATCTTAAGCTCCGGATCTTCATTAGACGTACTGGGTTGCACAAAAAGCAGCGATCTCCTAGTAATATTATTTACTGACGCATCCTCATCTTGTTTACATTCTGTACAGCACCACGGAGATTTCTTTGCTTGCATCACCCGAGCATCTACTTCGGTAACGTTTCCGCACTGAATATGAAAATAACCTTTGCAGTGGCCACACTGCAGTTTCATTTTCTTTCCAATGTTGGCCTTGCACATTTTACACGATTTTAAGGTCATATTGACAACGCTGCGGAAGTACAACTCAGTCGTTACAATAGAATACCATGAAATACGACCTCGGTTTAAAGTCCAATTCCATTGTTTATAAAGGTTGTCAAAGCAATTTACTTTATAAGTATTTCTTTCGTCACGATAACAGCACTGATGGATAATGCTCTTGCCAATTACTGATAGACGACAAAAAAATTAAATTAAAAGCACTAAAAACTGATCTTATTTACTTTGAACTGCTTAAGACAAACAACCGTGCTTCGGGCTACGCTGCCACACATATAAATTATTTTTCAATTTAATACACACTGAAAGAACGAAAGTGACAACATACAAAGTTTTGTCGTGGTATCTATTAATATTAGCACTTCTTTTAAGACCAACAATAATTTTGGCAACTCTCTTGTCCGGGTTAAGGTCAAGCTAGATCTCCTGGTTTCTTCTGGAATTGTCTATTTTTCAATGTCAATAACTGTAGGTCTATTAGGGCGAAACATATGTCTCCAGAAAATTAAACCCTGATGCTGTAGACTTCCTAAAATCTTATACCAACATCTTGTAGGCGGAATGAATGATTTCTTTAAATTTTGGAAGAATTTGAATTTGTGTAGTATCAACATTTGTATGGTACCGTGATATGTGGTGCATTCAATTAGGCAAATTTTTGCTCGTGCCAAAAAAATAATTTTTATGATTATAAATCTTATTGTAAGCAACAAAGTTTCTCGTTGATATTGTACAAGAATATAAGAAGAGTTATAGCGCTAATCGCAAATTATTAGTAATAGTATGAATCTAATATTACAATTTAAATAAGAATTTTACAACCGGAAAATGCTGCTGGTGACGACTAACCGGAAGTTTGCTTTATATACCAGATGTATGAGTAATCTCATGTCCAGTCCTTGATATACCGAGAGATATACTTATTTCAGATGATGTTGTTTGTTTAAGAAAACTCTGTTTATATCCAAGAAAAAAGTAGGTTGTAAAAAGATATTTCCTCTTTTAATTAATGTATGCTTTAATGAAATAGCCGACCATCGAAAACTAGGTCTAAACATACGTGCAATTAAGTAAAAAAATAATCACGGGCGAAGGAACAATAAACGAGAAATATGCGCATTCAATCATCGAATAAAATTCTAAACTGATATTAAAATAATCAATTGCTTTGAAGAGGAATTCGAAATACGACCGGCACTGACGTCATCGTGTGAAATCATTAAAAAAAATTGTTTGTTTACTGGAACTTATATATAATGATGCAACACTATATTTATTATTTTTTACCACTCTTTTTAAGTATATTCTGTTTTTTATGTTTATTGTTATTCTGTGCCAGGGCCTAAATTCCTGATTCTTATTATATTACTTCCATTTATTTCCATTTGATTTTAATAAATGTACAACATCGTGTCAGGGTGTATTACAGTAGTAAACTTTTAAACAGTAGCAAAACCATAAATCTATTTAATTTAATTTGTGGTGTATGTTTACTGTAAGAAAACAGGATGATAGATGGATTGCTTACGTCAAGATTCGAGATCATTCATATGAGATGATACAATAAAGTGAAAGTAAAAGTATCTGTGAGCAAATGTTTTGCCCTAGTTATTGTGAATGTGAAATAAATGTAAAATAGGGTTACACAAGACCATTTCAGATTTATAGCACCTGTAACTTACAGGGACCTGTAATTTATAGGAAAACTATCAATAAGACTCACATTCTTCACATTATAGATACCAGTAGACCTTGTTAAAGAGTTGTTTTCCAGTCCAGGTAGAATAAAACCTGATGTTCAACATTAGAATCATGTTAATAGTGCTTGCAAACACTCAACAAAACAACGTACTGATGTAATGGCCAATTACACACTCTACAAAATAATCCCAGGTGCCGAAACACTCTGGGTTGCACTAGTGCCACGGACCCACTTAAACTAGCTAGCGTTGTTTTATGTACCAAAGTATCAGATAACTGCACTTCACGAAAGGATACGAATTCAAATGTGACTTTCATTCTACTGATAATCATTAAAACAATAGGAAAGACATAAGGTAAAACATTGCTTATTGCAATTTGCTGTTCTGTTCTTAGACAGAAAAATCAAATTGATCCTAGACTTGTACTTTGAAATCAGCTTCGCTATGTGGCGCTTATTTGGAATGGCCAAAGATGATTTTTCCAATTGCTCCAGGGCCCATTCAGCAAATATGTCACGTGTCAATTTTGATTTAATTGTTTTGGTTGTTAATTATTTTAATTCTTCATAATAGATATTATGTATTGGGTCATTTAACTTCATTATTTCGTTAATTTATATTTCTTAGTATAGGTGCTGGTTGACTGTAACTTAATTTACTTTGTATTCTGTTTCATTTGTCGCAGTGTTATATTCCGTTGATTTAGCATCAGTTTATCTCGAGTCATTGTAAATGCCGCTTTATTTTGACATTTCTGTGTGTAAGACAGACATGACAGGCATCCTTGACAGTGTTTGATATTGGCATTTCTTCGACCGCAAAGCACTAACTTTTCTTCTGGTTACCAGTGGTTGAGTGCCTCGACATTTTCGTAACCCGATTTTAGGGATTTTGGGGGCTCACGGCTCACCACATTTCCACACGGCTTTTATTATGCTTTTTATGTACCTTTATAGCTCTGTGGATAACCGTCTTGCGAGATTTATTAGGCTTTTATCATCCTTTTTTTTTGTACCAGCTGCAATTTTTTTTATTGTTATTGTCATCCCTCACAGAATGTGTCAGGAGTCCCTTGAGAAGGTTCCACTAAAGTCACTGCTGCCAAACATTAGTGCAGACTACTAGAGAAAAAAACTCTGTAACCAATAGGTACGGACACTTTGTTCTTTTCTGATTACTTTTTTTTGGTACTTCCTCTCCTTGTTCTTTTTTTGTCAATGTTTTGTTTGCTTCGTTTTATCCAACGCCCAACCGCACCTACAAGCTGCTGTAAGACCCTGCAGCCAACTGTGGTAACTGTAGCAACTAGTCTTTAGTTTTTTTTTTTTCAATAAATTGTATTAAGTGTGTGTTTGACTCTACCAATGTCAGTGAACTAAGGTTAACTCTTTTTTATTATTATTAAATTGTGTTATTGTTGGTGAATGAGTACTGGGACTATCCAGGATACTCTGGCTCATTCCGCTGTGAGCCAGTGGCGCTCTTTACCCACCCTATCCTCCCTCTGGGCTGGGGCATAAATTTGTCACCACTGGGGCAACTTACCTACCAACAAACACCTGGTAACCTTAATTTTTTTAAGTATTTTCATTTTTTTTATTATTAATTACTTTTTTTTAATAACGTGACAAATATATCGTTATCTATGATGGTTTTCCTTCAGCTCCTGGGTCAGTTGGTTTTGGTAGGAGTGCAGGTCCAAGTCGCGACCGAATATTATGTTGCTTCAACAATATGGCCGCTGTCAACTATCAAAGTTTGGAAGATACCGCATATAAGAATTGCACTGAGGCATTTCACCTAGTTGGTCAATGCCTTAAGGTTTTAAATTTTTCTAGAAAAGTTAAATCAACAATTTATCATTATAGTTTGGTTTATTTCCCTGGTATGATCATTACCTTAACGATCGACGTTAATTAAGTTGATGTTGCGAGTTGTAGATATAAAAGTGCCTTTATCTTAGAACATTGAATGCCTAGAAATAGCCTAGCTGCAAACCATAGGCGAGGAGGAGTTCACCATCTCTCAGACAATGATGAAAAATCGATTTCTCAATTTTTTATCTAATATATATTTTTCTTAATCCACTGTATTTTTTTTAATGTGTTCTATTTTGTAACAGGTAAAAAATTTACTCTTTAAAAGTTTCGTTCATTTGCTGACTAATAATATATACTTTGAGAGTAATCAACAAGTTTTTCAGAACAAAAAAAAGATTCGTAACAAAAAAGTTGATGAAAAAAAAGTTAAACGAAACGAAAACTTGGCAACGTAGAATACCTCTATGTTTACAATGCGATGTTACTACTTTGTGTTTTTTTTTCTAAATATTTTTTCATATGTGTGAAGCTAGCGTCCGATCGATATCAAGTAACCAAAAATTTAGAGCGCAGCATATGTCGTTTGCCAGGAACCTATTTATAGTCCGCGCCCGTCGTTATTTCATCGATATAATGCTCGTATCATCTAAAATTCCCAAAGAATTTTAATAATTTTTTAAATATGTCGTCTTTTATAATATTATAACCTAGAAGGATCACACCATGGACACCTGTGAAAGGAACGATTTGAATTTCCTTTTTCCCAATATATTATGTGACCCACTTTAGACTTTTTATAATTTTTCAGCAAAAAGAGAGTTTTGCTGAAAAATTAAATTTAAATGAAAAATATCTAATTTTCTTTTTTTGTTTTCATTTTTTGTCTTTTCTGCGTTTTTTTCTGCAGCAAATTCGTTATTTTTCTTTTTAGCATAATCGTTTAGTAAGATATTAGAAAATATAGAGCATGCCATTATCAAAAGGGTTCTATATTCCCTACCGCAAACACATTGGATAAAAAAATCTTTAAAGATTTCATTATGTTTAATGCTTTTTAAAGTCAAATCAATTAATATAGATTTTTGATTATCCATCCGAAGAAAATCATTTTCATTAGAAACATTATTAATGATTTTTTTCAAAAATAGCACACATATGAAATAAAATTCCTTTATTGATTTCTGTTGGAATACTCAAACCTCCACGCTGCAGATAGTTAAAATAGTCATTATCAGTTAAATTACCCTTACTTTCAACCATCAGTGAGATACAAATATTGCATATGACTTGTTGAGAAATCTTATGTGCAGCATACCCTGCAATATATATCTCAGCTGATTCATCAATCTCATACTCAATTAAATACTTATTATCAACAAGTAGGGGTAAAAATTTGTCACAATCAGTATTTTGGGGGCTCATTTGGGTCCAGTCAAAATCAGAATCTTTAATAGAACTGTCAACTTTGTTCTTAATATCTAAAAGGGAAAACTGACTTCCAGAAACTTTCCTAAATATGTGTTTAAGCCTAATCTTTTTTTCAGCATTAACAATGTCATCAAAACTAATGTTGTAATTGCATCCACCTAACAGTCTGTATTTACCAAAACATTTTTCCAATTTCTCGGTTGTAAATTTTCCTGGCAATATATAAGAAATAGAAAAATTGTCAAAAGAATAATCAATTATTTCAAGAAACACTGTGATACTATGACGCATGGCAGAATGGGTATCAATTGTAAGATGGCCATTGTTATTTTCAATTTTTTCCATGAATCTAGCCAGGAAATCATTTTCTTTAAAAACAGAACTGACTCATCATTTGTTCCTGTAATCGGCTTACAATATTTATTTCTTTTAATGGTGGCTTTTGACACACTAGTGTTATTTACTATGTCCCACCAGTGCCTAATAATTTCTAAAAAGTCTGCAGTGTCTTTAAAACCAAACTGTATTAAAGCTGAAATAGTTGAACTATGGCACATATTATCTGCAAGGTAAATTTTTTGGACTTCTAGAACATTGGGAAAGACAGTTTTATATGAAAGTTTAAATGCTTTTTTTATTACCAGTTTTTTTCCTTTTCATATACATGTCTAATATCTGAAAATTTAGCATATTTAATTTTAGTAAAATCATCAAAATCAGGGAAAACAAATGTTTTATTTAAATTCTTTAGATTTCTCCAATTATTAAATATATTCTTAAATATGTGTACGAAGTCAAAGCTGGTAAAAATCTTTTTGTCTGGATATTCTGGATTTGAGAAAAAGTAACTGCTATTATTAATATTAGAAAAAAGTGATTGGTTAATTTTATGGTTATCAGTAATCACATCTAAAACTTCAAAACCATTTTTCTGTACTAAAGAAATTACATTTTTGGTAATTGGCACCATCTCTATTCCTTTAATTTTATTAACTGGCAAAAGTTTTACAATTTCTGAAAAATTTCCAAAAGAAGAACATATCATGAAACCTAATACAGTTTGAGCTAATGAAGTATCATTTGCAGCTACACCAATTAGACTCTTCCCTCGATAATCCAATCTTTTGGAAATATATATTTCATCAATTAATAGGTTAACTACTTTTTCTGTGGATGTCAAAGAGCCAGATACAATGTTTAAATAATTTGTGGTAACATTGTCGGATTTTTGTGCATTATTAGTATTTGGTGATACATCAATACTGGATGAAAGGTACTGCAAGTATCTTTTAGTGGGGACTGTGAAAAAGTCTCTCAACATCTCATAAGTGCAAGGCGAGGAAGTATATAACATAAAAGAAATCACAATGGTTGATGGTGAATAACGTTTATGCTTTGACAGGAGATTTATTTGATCAATTAAAAGTAAAAGCCTGTTACAAAGATTATTAGTTTTCTCAGATACGTCCTCATTCGAGTCCTCATTATTATAACAATTGGCTAATTCCGAGGCTGATTCCAAATCACAATTATTATTAATTAAAATAATGCCTCTCTTTAAGCAATTTACGCTTTTTTTAAGAATATCGCTAAGTGATTCTTGAGCTGACGGTTCACAGCTAGGAGATTTATATCTAGACAACAAATTCTCTACCTGAGACCAACTATTTGATGTCAATTCAAAAGGTAAAATCCATTTCAGATCAATATGGGTCAGTTCATTCCTATTTATAAACACTTTTACTTTCATGTCGCTCTCTACTATGACTTGATTAGCGATATTTAAACAAGTATTAGTCAAATTTAAGGTGTAAAAACATATTTTTAAATTATCAACTATTTTTACATTCCACAACTCTCAAATATTAATTTTTTTAAGATAATTATTTATTATCATATGAAAATTTGTAATAAGATCTGATTGTTCAAATTCAAGATTGTTGAGTTCAAGACGATGTTCATGTTGTTTATTTCTTTCTTCCGGACTCTTTCGAGGGAGAGGAACCTTTTTTGAAAGATATCCAGGTAAATTTGGAAAAATTTGAGGAACTGCTGAAGGAACTAATCGAGTTTTAGTAGGTATTTTTGTTGTTGTGCCATTTGATAAAAGATAAATATGCTCCCGAATGATGTCAGTGGGAGCAAAATGCTTAGCACAAACAGAATGCTTAGTAAAAGGAAAAAATGCTTAGTATTAGGAAAACCAAACACCGATTCAGCTTCCTCGCCGGCATCTAATGAAGTTTTGTAATTGGATTTGCATCCAGGGACACAGCATGGACTTGGCATGTTAAAAATGTACAAATATTATATAAACTTACCTACTACCGGCTACTACAACTCCTAACCCTGACTTAAACTACTTACTTACCACATATTGTTTACAAGTAGGGAGACAAATACCTACACCAATTTTCCATTTTTCTCCCCATGTATATTAAGCTATAAAGCAATATATTATTATCCACAGACTAGCCAAATAAATGAACTACCACAAGTTCAAAATACAAGTCACAAAACCATTTTAAGCAAGAAAGCCAAGAAACACACAATAATAACAAACCCACTTTTAAAACGTCATTTAGCTAGCCGGCCGGTAAATTTTGTTCGACTTTTAAGTTCGATTATTTAAATAACTACGCAAAATCCACATTAAACAATATAACTAGAACTTAGAGTAGGTTTTTAAAATTGAGTCTTAACGTTAGTAATTTAAATTTAAGCACAAAAATCCGGAATTTTAAGAAAGAAACGAGGTAAATACCCACGGAAACCGCTGCGATTACCTACTAATATATGGGGTTATGGGGTTTCCAAGATGGCGGCGTCGATCGACTCGCTATGTTGCCGATGTGATGATCTTCGTGGCTAGAGATAAAGAAGGTTGTGCTTCTGGGCGAATTCTACAGCGTTGCCGCTGTGTGTGGAAATTTGGTGATTTAAGGAATTCAAATTAAAAATATTAATTATTATTAGTGTTTAGTGTAAATATAGTACAAAATAGTTTTGGTTAATAAACGAATTTCACTCTTTCTTTTGCTTTATAATAAAGAATGCAATTCAGTTTTTGCTAATTATAATAATTTACTATATCACTTTATTTTTTTCTGTTAAAATTGTGTAATTACTGGCAACATTGAATACCAATCATGTTTATCAACCAAATATTTTCTCTGCCCCCTGTGTAGATGTTGCGCTCAATCCAAAGCAGACAATTTTTATTCTGGTGTATTCAATATTTAAGGCGTTCATCCTCACCACTGATGTACCACATGGGTTTAATCTGATCCAACTTCTCAATTTGTACATCAGTGACCTTATAGTATCGATTTCCATTTGCCTTAGTATTAATGATACTGAAGCCTATTGTCCAGACTAACATTGATATGATTAAGAATTGGTGCGCCAGGAATCTTATATTATTTTAATATCTCGTGATGTAGCGTTATATACTACGTGAATCAAAAACTCTGTTGTATTTGATTACAATATACATAATGAAACCTTGAAGAAATGCTTTATTCGACGACTTAAGCATTGCATTTGAAGATCGGGTTGTGTTTTTGTAATTCGCTTCTTAAATTAAAATAAAAATTATACTATGAAGAATTAAAGTAAATACATTTTCTTACGTATGCTATTTATTTTTAGTTATAGTATTATCAATTGCAGATGCAAACCGAGCTAGTTTATCTTACTCAGCGAAGGTCCGAACTACTTCAGCAGGAGGCAGAGGATGAAAGGCGGCAGCGTACCTTACGCAAACTTCAAGAAGAAAAAGAAGAGATGCGTATGCTTAGGGACTGTTTGCAGCAACAACGCGAAGAAAACATGGAACAACCCGCCGTGGCTAGGAACTCTGGTGATGGCTGGGTTATAGTGCCTAGGAATGACAGACTGAATCAATAATATCGAAATGATGTATTTTAACCTTGTGACATAATTGGATTGTATATACTGGGTGAGGCGATGTACAGTACAAAAAAATCTCATCTTTGTACCAGATAACATACTGAGATTCCGTTAAGTTATGGTAGGATTAATAGGGTCCACTTTCTATTATTTGTCTTCTAGATAATACTAATGTAGCAATGTGCAACTGAGAGTGAAATATGTTTAAAGTTTTTTCTTTAACCTATTTTCTTAATCTGTAATATAAGTACTATTTTAACATTAACATGTTTTTGAAGGGCATTTATTTATTTTTGCTGTTTGTATCGAAGTTTTACCATCCTGGGATGCAGTTTGAAAATTTCTCTATGCACTTCAAAACAGACTCAGATTTTATTATAAAATTATTTTTTTAATGTGTTTTTATGAAGACTTTCGATATATTTTAATATAGTATTATTGTAAGTGTAAGTCCATTTATAGATTTTATTTTTAAGAAAAAGAATAAAAAAGACTGTTTGCATAAAAATAGTTTATATATAATTAAAATTTTGCCTTTTAAAATCATTTAGCTTGTGGGGTCGGGGTAGGGATTGGTGCGGCAATAGACAAAACTAACTTAACCTAGCACCAACTTAACCAGTCGGTCGTTCAGATCGGTATCGGTTTGGATCGAATGGTAAAACATGTTACAATTAAAATAACAATTTATGTAATAAAAACAAATTTCAATAATACCAAAATTATTTAAAAATTTTTTCCGGAAGGTCTCACCTAGTAGTAGGGTGATCAAAGTTAAAATATTGTTAATTGACGAAATTTTCTTGAATTTGCATTTTGATTGTAAATTAATAAAAAAGATTCAATAATTAGCGAAAAATTCTCACACTTCCTACAGGGTTCGGCAGCTATTTCAGGAGCCTAAATAAATTAATTTTTTTTAAGCCAAATATTTTTTCCCAAAGCGCCTTATTTAAGGAAGAGACGATCATAAAAAAGATGATGCCCGCAAATTGATTTTTTGCCAAACCATTACAAACTCATGCAATTTGTTAAAGAGCAAAAAGTTACCTGATCCCCGCAAAAAGAAGTTGTCAGTGGCGTAGAGTATAGAGCGGCTTACCTTTTGTTACAATTTTTTGCTTGTTGTTAAAAGTTTGGAACGATTTTTCCTAAAAAAGACACTTTTTCAAAATTTCGATAAATGTACGCTTTTCGAGCAAAGAACATTTGCAGAATTTTAAAGAACTATTTGTCTTGTATATGAATTTGAAGTTGAACTTCAAGATCAGAAAAAATAAATTGGCCACGAAAACTAAATTTAAATTTACAAAGAGTCTGCAGAGTTTCTTATTTGATAGGGGTCATGTAATAAGCAAATTGTGCCGGTGTTTAATTTGTAGTGCAGTGGGCAGCCAAGGAGGCTCTTATGCACATAGGTCTTCTAATGGACCTGTCGTGTTCCACCAAGGGTTACCAGAGGTCCATAGTCTTGGAAAAACCAATGAGACTCTCTGGTTTGAAGAACTTAAAGTCGCTCAGTACACTGTAGGTATTACCAAAGTATTTGAACTTAGCACGCGTGAGTGCTGAGCACTTCGCGATAGCTTGTAGTCTCCTCTTTCCAATACCACTGGCATTACGGGTTATCCGCAATGCTGATAGTGTGGAGATGGCGTCTTAAATGCCATTGTCCTAGACGAATTTCGCGTTTTTTATGCGCAGTAGATTTCTGGTAGGACAAACAGAGGGCCCATCTATGTCTGCCTTAGTCTTTCTTATGTCACCTGTTTCTGTCCATCTTCAGAGGATTTACTTGTTCAGCAGACTCTTCATTGATGTAATTGCTACATATTTAGCTATACCGATTATGAGTTCAGGCCACACCGGCCGTGTCGCAGATTCCAGTCTAGCAAGAGAGTCTATTTCCTCGTTTCCAGCATAGCCCGAATGGCCAGGTACCCAGACAAGCTGAACCATGCAACCCACCCTCACCAGTTCCTCCAGGTTCTTTATGCACTCCAGTACGAGCTTGGAGCTCACCTTTTCGACCGTAGTAACCTTAATTGGAGCCCTGTGACCCAAGCAGATTGATACGATTGTATTGCAGAGTCCATAATTTAGGATTTTCTGTCCGCATTTCAATACAGGAACAACTTTGGCCTAAAAGAGAGTAAGGTGCTCCTCCAGCGAGTAACCTTGCTGATATATGGGACCTCACCATAGAGCCTTGTACCAGCTCTATTGTTCATTCTGGAGCCATCTGTATACCAGATGGTTCCCCTGATTTAGCAATGTAGGCTCATTGATTGGAGTGCTGCTACTTCCCTTTACCTGGGATGTGGGTTACAAAACCTTTGCAATCCACTATCTCAGGAACCAGACAGTGACTGTCCATCAGAGCGAGAGGGCATATCTGTAGGTCCTGTCACCACATTTTTGCATGATCAGTTACAGAAGGCTCAAGTGAGTCCCGAGCGCTCTAGTTGGCGCCATTCGCATCCATTATGGTCGGAACCCGTTATGCTGAGACCTGCAAGGCGTTGCAAGGCCCTATCCGTTGAGGTCCGTATATGAAAAGAGATTCAACAATAGATATATAGATCCAGTGAAGGATCTTAGGGCAGAGAGGGGTATTGCCAAAAGGCCACCGGTAAGTCCATAGCGCGCAGGTAGCCTTCTTAATTCTGATGTCTACTTGATCGTATTATTTATCGCATATTATCTCATTCCCAGAAATCAAACTGTACTGGGGTATTGCAATTGCTCGCCACCCAGAGACAACAGATAATGTGCCAAAAATACGGCTCCTCGCGTATAGTAGAAGTTTTGCTATTTTGGGGTTGATCTTTAGGCCCCTCAAAATATACCCCATATATGCAAGGGCCTCATCGTCGAGCCCTGCATTGTGACGACACTAGGCACCACAAAGTTGAAGACAATATTCCTCCCTGCGGGCAGCCCCTAGTTGCCGACGTTTTGACAACCTCCCTGTTGAGCTGAGCACATACATAACAATGCGAGAGCTTGGCCTCTATCCAACTCACCAAACAGGGTTCTGAGCCATGCCATTCGAGTGCTTGGCAGATTCAATATCGAGGAACGCAACCAGACAGGCCTTACCATTACCTAGATCACCCTCCATATTTCTCATGAGGTGGTGTAGGGCCAGGTCTGTAGATTTACGATTTGTAAGTTTTCGATAGAGTCTCTCACGAAAATGCTAGAGTTTTTCACGGAAGATATCACTTATTTATTATCAAAAGCTTGTCTTAACACTTAAGACGCAATCCGATGTATCAAAATATCGGGCAATAACTTGCCTATTTACGCTGTACAATGTAATTATTCTGCATTACAGAATGCATATCGCTTATTAAATGCGGAATTAGTGTAAGTCCATTTGTGTTCAATTTGCACCTACAAGCCCAAACTATACGCTAAATTAGGTGCAGAACTGGCCTATATTATTTTTTATTCAAAATAATAAATTTAATACAAAAAGGATAGAAGAAAAGTGAAAAGTTGACCTAACCAAAGTACCCCTGAATCAACGCTATGAAGACTCTCTTCCATTTACTAAAAAAAGTATGAGCAGCTACAGTTTCTGTGCAAAAATAAAGTATTACCAGGTCATCATCACTTTTACCTTAGTTTACCATATTCAAATATACACCAAGAAGAAGATGAAGTTTCAGGATAAATCAATATATATTTTTTTTTTACAATAACGACAGTTTCTTAATCCAAGATTTGTAAATGACATTTTGTTACACTAATTTTTGTGTCTTTAAGGAATATACAGAATGTTCCATAAATAATGGTAAATATTTTAAATTAAAAAGAAAATGAGGTTAAGTTAATTTTTTCTAGTACAAAAGTCAAGACAACCAATATACAGGGTGATAAACTTAATATATTTTATTTTCAAATTTGGCTATAAATTTAGCATTTATTGTTCGTTTTTAACAAAATTTGCAATATTCTTTCCTTTTTATATGGCAAAGCTTAAAATTGACCTCTTTTTTTAAATTATGTCATAGAGGGCGTCACCAGAAACATTTCTTGGCTTGGTATAATTTAATTATTTATTTAAAAAAGGTATAATTTAAAAATCTCGCTACGATTAATCCTTTTCGACATATTTACATGGAAAGTTTCCAATGCAATCAATAAAAACCACATTCATGAACTATTTAAATTGCTTTAATACACTTCCAATGAATAATAAAACTACAAAAGATAAATGAAAAAAACAATTATGATTATTTGCCAGTAAATGATCGACATGATCTGCATTTATCTTAATACATTTAAAAATTCTTTTACTGAAAGATCCCGAATCTTAAGAAATAATTGCTCATTTCGAAATGACTCAATAGCAGTTAATATTTTCACCATTAATTGTGATTATTGTATTCTCGCAAATAATTAATTTTATGTATCCCCATATGCAAAAATTCAATGAGTTAAAGTCTGGACTTCGTGCGGGCCAACGTCATTACTATCAATAATTACATCACCTTTTGACTTTGACTTTCGGACAAGGAAAATTTAACTTAACCCAATTTTTTTTCCAAAAAGAATCTGCTGTTAAAATGTTTATCATTATTTATGGGACATCCTGTATATTTTGTTTTGTTTAATTTAAGAAATCGTTGTTTAATTTAATTTTTATTGGTGAAATACTTGACACTAATACCCACGTCATGTCTTACTATCATTAATTAATGATGATATATATATCTGACATTAAATACAGGTATTTAAATGTCTTTATTTAGATGCGTCAGATGTAAGTTTGGTTAAATGTTACCTCTTCAATCAATTTTCTGACAATAAGAACTAGCCTAAATCACTTATCTTTTTACTGAGTTCAATCCTCTAAATACATGGTATATAATCTATAATAAATAAATATCTTAAGTCCACATTTCTTACTCCAATCGTAAGTAAAAATTCAACATGGAAAGATTGAACAAAAATAATTAAAATTAATAAAAAAGCAAGTTTTGGTTTTCAATTTGTGGTTACTTAAAAAATTAATAAAAAAAATCATTTCCTGTAAAAATTGGATTTTGCGACATAAGATAGTTTTGCATTCAATGAGCGATATTCTAGTTCCTCAAACAAAAACTTAATCTATAACTCCAAATGTGAGCTGATTAGCTTTAAGCTTAATGTTAAAGTACACACATCGGAAAAGTCTAAGAATATTTTTATAAAATAATAAAATAAAAAAAAAAAAATTTGGTGATCAATTTAAATCAAATTTGAAGATTGGCTGATCCTGTAGATTTCTGTGAGACAAACAGAATCTTAACACTGATAACAAATATTTTAGGAATTTTTTCACAAAACAGAAATAACCATGGTTTTTATATTGCAATAAATATTCTGGTAGTCTCGATTTCGTTCATGGTACAGAGTTACTGTTTTGCAGAGTGAATAGAAAAATTGTGTTTTATCATAGAACGACGTCATTTAACTTTGGACGAGATGAATAGAGCTGTAGGGCTTCTTCAAGGAGGCATGCGGCAAATTGATGTAGCTGAGCGTCTAGAAGTCTCTCAGAGCGTTATAGGTCGATTGTGGCGGCGTTTTCGTGAAACTGGAAATCCAGCTGAACAACATCCAGGACGTGACCGCGCTACGACAGCTGCTCAAGATAGATTTTTAGTTTTAACTGCTAGAAGGCAACCTAACATTACAGCTCCTGAATTGGTTATCAACTTGCAGAGAGCACACAATATTACCGTAGGCCGTGATACTATAAGAAATCGTCTCCATGAAGCCAACCTCAACAATCGAAGGCCACTTAGATGTCCACCTCTTTCCAGAGGCAATCGCGCTGCGAGATTAGAATGGTGCCAAGAATATCAAAATGGAATGAACATGATTGGGCTACAGTTTTATTCACCGACGAATCCAGATTTGGATTTCATCCAGATTCACGTCGAGTGAGAGTATGGAGACGATCTGGAAATGCAGAACGGTTAAGACATGTCCAGGAAGTGTATACATACAGAGGGTGTACAATTATGGTATGGGCTGGAATAATGATAGGCGGTAGAACCGACCTCGTTTTTCCAGATCGCTTCCTTACAGCTCAGCAGTACATCGATACCATTCTTCAACCTGTTGTTCGTTCGTTTGCTGGCGCTGTTGGCCGAAACTTTCACCTAATGCATGATAATGCGCGTCCACATGTCGCACGCGTAATGAGATACTGGTTGGAGAATGAGGGGATTGATGTTTTGCCATGGCCAACACAATCTCCTGACCTTAATCCAATTGAGCATGTATGGGATATGCTCCAACGAAGAATGACTCTACAGATAGGTGACATTTACACTGCCTTTCGTTTCCGGGAGCGACTGATAGCGGAATGGGCAAACTTACCCCAACAAAACATCGACAAAATAACGTTTTGTCTATGAACAATAGATGTCGAGCCGTCATAAACCAGCGTGGAGGTCATACTTTGTACTAATTTGCGTTTTTTATAAAGATTTTTTTTGTATCTAATTTAAAAAACATTTTTTTTTCATTATACAAAACAATAAATTTTTAAAGAAATTGTAGACTTTTTTTTAAATTTTAGTTATAGGCAGTTCTTTATTTTTGTAATTTTGGTTATTTTTTTAGTATAGTAAAAGAGTCTTAATTACTATAATTTGGCTATTATTTATCCAGAATAATTTGAAAAAAAATAAGGTCAATTTATAAAAATATCCCTTGACTTTTCCGATGTGTTTATATGTATCCTATTACGAGTATTAAGTAAAGTTGTATCTAGATCTGTTCAAAATACATATTTTAGAAAGGTCCATTAATAATGAAAGAGTCCCCACGGTGCCTAATCCTTTTGCTATCTATATCTGTGATAAGTGAATGTTTCCCTCAATTCGTTTTGCATGATATGTATAATAATTATTATTTTTCATCCTAACTTATCGTTCCGGAAAAATTCCATCAAAAATAGCCACAAGGTTTAAATAGATTAAATAAGAAAAAACAAGAGCAAAGGAAAAAAAGCATTTTTTAATTTATTAATAGCCTTATCAGAAATTTGAAAAATTTTTATATTCATAAATTAATAGAGAGTGGATGGCGGGTATCAGATCCGAATATAGAATTGACATTAAAATTGCATTTAGTGAAGCTCTAATGTTAATTATTAATGTTCAAATGGGAACATTTAAGGACTGACCCACGTTACTCTCTAAATATTCCTGGAATGTTTACCGACATTTTAAAATATTCCTACAAGGAAATACTCGGTAACTATTTATGGAATATACACTGTATATATATTGTACTATTAGAGGTAACTACTTCATATCTTTCTGTTCGCCAGTTGATATCGCACTCGACTGACATTATTTTATTTAATAATCTGCCACCGAAAATATTTAATTATTATGACAACTCGCGCCATCCGAGTATACCACCCTACCACATTTCAATCCTTTAATCGACCCTGAAGAACGAGCAACTAAAACAATCACCCCTTTAGGCAAATGAGTTTAAGTCACTCGAGTGAGTGAAAACTTGAAAACCCCTTTTATTCCCTCTAAATACGCCGTTTTACACCTCTTTTCTTAAAGACACCCCCTTAATCTCCACTCTCCCACCCCTTTTATGCTAAAGGTCTACTGGGAATTTTCGTCATTTCAATGATGTGCAATTTGTCACATAATATCTCACCCCAGGCTTCTGTCTTGTTTCGCCCCTTTTAGTTTGGATAACGGCGGCTAAACGGGTGACGCTCAGAAAGATTAATAAAAATCCTTATAGCTGCGATATAAATACGTACCTCGTTTAAACTGAAAAAGACATTATGGAAACTTATTATCTGTCATTAATAATGTTTTATAAATTCAGTAAATAGAGATATACTGTAATTTTTTTCTTTCTTAATACCAACTATGGTAATAGCAGTGGGGGCTTTTCCATTAGCTCGCTGTGTCAATGAACCAAAAAACTTATAATTTTTCCATATTGCATGTGTGCTTTAAAAATTAACGCATTATTATTTTCCGTGTTTAAACTTATTTTTGATATTTTAAGCGGGGTATAAAGCTCTTAATCAATTGTAATTCAAATACATATATTACGCTTAATTAATTTTACAAATTATTGCTCAAGTCAGTGTATAATACATAAAATCAAGCATAAAAGTCAGTAAAACCAGTTATCATTAACACACAACATAAACATTTAAAATATATGCATATAAAATTTATCACAAAATAAACTTCAATAAATTAAATGTTTAGATATAATTTAAATCTTAAACCTAAAATAGTCCTATACTAACATTAAAATCTAAAAATTCATTAATATTAGAAGCTATTTCTGAGCAAAAAATTTCTGACTCTTGAGCCATAACATGGAGAGGCGAGATCCCTAATTTTCGCAGGTAGTTTATTATAAAACAAAGGCGCATAATAGTTAAATGAAAATCGTGATCTCTGAAGCTTTAGGAACCCAATTCTAATCCCACCTCCGCGCCTTGTATCATGACTATGACATGTGTTGTTCAGGATGTGTTGTTGCTGATTTTTATGCGGATAAATAAGACATTCATATATATACCTTGATGGAATCGATAGAATGTTTAAGTCACGAAAATTTAGTTTAATATTCTCCCGGTATCCCTTACCAGCAATAACTCTAACGGCCCTTCTCTGTAGAGAAAATATGAGGGCTACATGGCAGGAGTGTACACATGTTAGTATAGCATGTGGTTGCTATTGATTGCTATTGATTGGAATATAGCATGATATAATTGAACTAATATATGACGAGGAAGAATTTTTACTAAATTTCGCAAAAGGTATATATTTCTAGACAGTTTTTACAGCCGTTTTATCAACATCCACCTCAAAAGTCAACTTTGGGTCCAGGTGGACTCCTAGAAATTTAACTTCCTCTGGATTTGCTTCAGGCACTCGTCTGAGACCAAAAAAAAACCCAAAACAGTCATAACTTATCAGTCTTAATCATTACTATTCAATGATAGTCTGTTTGCACCAAACCACTCTTGAAGCCGACCCTATTCCTGCTGAGCAGACGATAACAGGCTCTCAAGATTCTTTCCATTCCTGGCTATGGTTGTGTCATCAGTAAAACCCCACATTTTAAAATGGTGAGCCACCCTATGAAGGTCATTGACATAGATAAGGAACAGAAGTGGTCCCAGTATGAATCCCTGGGGAATATCATGCTTTACCTTGACCAAGTCAGATTAAAGTCTATTGTAAAAAGTCTTCTGGCCCCTGCCCCTTAAGTAGCTGGACAATAAACATAGGCCAAGCCTATCCACCCCATAGTGCTTAAGTTTTTGTAAGAGAATGTCATGTGATACACAATCGAAAACCTTAGAGAGGTCACAGAGAAAGGCACACATATATTCCCCATCCTCAAACGCCCCCGCAAGGCAATTGAGCATGCTCATGACTGCACCTGTGGTAGATCTCTTCACTCTAAACCCAAATTGATCGTCTGAAAGGAGATCATTTTTTTAAAAATAATCATAGAGTTGGTTTTACACTACTTTTAATACCAGTTCAAAGCAGGTATCTGGGAAATAGGCCTGTAATTGGCGGGATCTTTGTGAGAGGCCTTCTTGAAAATAGGGACTACCTTGGCGTATTTTAATGCAGAGGGAAAAAATACCATTTCTAATACTAGTGTTTTTTAAGAATTTTGTTAAAGGGGACACAAGCTGATTTTTGAATTGCTTAATTAGTGGTATGTTCATGTCACAGATATCATGACTCGTTTTGTCCTTTAAAATATTTATGACATCTCTCACTTGTACCTGGCTCACCTTCCTAAAGGTAAATGTTGACTCTACATGGACACCAGAAAGGAAATCTAGGTAAGTATCACCAGCAGTTGGTAGAAGTGAAAGTACCTGCTCGGCCACTCCTGCAAAAAAGGTATTAAGTTTTTGAGCTTTAAGTGAACTATCACTTAAGGTGGCAGTACTTGGTCGGTGTGAGTTAATGACATTCCATGAAGATTTAATTATGTTACCCGAATTTACAATGTACTTTGTATGCGCTGCCTTTTTAAAAAACAAAAGTTATTTTTTGTAGGATGTTTTAAAATTATTAATGTCTTGTTTCAAATTTACATAGGGTCTTAACTCATAAAGCTCATAAAGAAATTTTAGAGTTTCCCTCATAGTTTGACATTTCTTGTCAAACCATTTGATGCAATTTATTTTGTTTATTCCTACCTGTTTTTTTACTAAGAGCAGAGCTATTATATTTATATTGGATTGTAAGTTATTTAAAAACATACCAAAAGCCGTATCTACCTGGTTTAAATGGGAGGTCAGAAACTCCCAGCTCTGATCATCCAATCTTTTAATAAGGTTAAATATTCCTACCCTTGTAACAGGTCACTATTTAGAACACTCTATTTAGGTTTTACGCTATTTAGGTTTTTCTACATGATTTTTAAATGAGATTACAGTATCAACAGCACAATAGTCAGATAGTCCGGGGTTAAAAACAGTGGCAGTGCAAGGTAAAACTCCACCGAAGTTTATAAAAACATTGTCAACACAATCGATGTTATTAGTCCTGTCAAAAATCTGTCTCTCCAAGTTATAGCTCGTAAATAAATCGAGAAGGTTCACTTTGCGTTGACTATTACCATTTAAAATAACATACTCAATGTTATTTAGATCTCTGTCAATTATCTCTAAAACATAAATAATACATTAAAATTTGAATTAGGAGACCTATATACAGGTAAGAGAATAGTCTTACAGTCTTTGATTATTCTTTGATTATTTTTGTCAGCAATTGCTGACAATTCAAACTCAGAATCTATTGAGAATTTAATTAAATGGTCCATGCCTGAGCAATTCAAAGATGGCTTTGTTAAAATTATGGTGCCACCATGGGGAGACCAAGTTCTACCATAGAAAGAACTTAGTTAATTAATTACTTAAAGTAATTTATTTTCAGCATCACTATTTCTCCTTCTGTTAGAGGAGTAAGTCTGTAGGTGTTGTCATCCTGTCAGACACGGGATGTTGTATTCCTTGCTTTTAGGAACTTCTAAGAAACCTTGCAATTCCTCTATTTTAGATCTTAGATTTAGGTGTAGTATTTTTAGGTATTTTTTGAGTGCATTGGACCTTGGTCGGCTCTGAAGTTTATTTTTACTATATAAACCCTTGCTAATTACAAACCCTCATAAAATCATCCATATTTTGATTTTTATAGATGGTTGTACCTGTTTATGTGGAAACAGTCTACATAGAAGGAAAAGTAAAAGTCGTAAAGTAAAAATATAAAGAAAATAGTGTTTTTAACTAAATTTGTTACGTAAACACAATCAAAAATTTAAATGAAGATAATTATTTTCATGTTATTAGGATTTATAAGATTCAAGTTTATTAGAATAATAAAACAAATATTTTAAAGTGCATGCATCTATCCTAAGTTAATTGAAACTTTGTCTCATTTTAGCTGAGGATTACTTTCTTTCATAAATTTTAACGAAATTCTTAAAGAAGTACAAGAAAAACTCAGATCTAACGCAACTATCCTAAATTCTTAACTAAATGTAACTTTCTATTTTGTTTTTGTAAATATAACCTCCCAAAAATTTTAATTGTTTTGTTTCCTTACAATTGGCACAACTGCAATTTGTCAGAGTGACCAACATCGAAAGGCCACAATCACGCAAAATGGCGGCCACCTAGTAGTGGTCATTTACTTTTCATTGAATTGGCAGTCCAGGTATATTTATTAAGTTCGTAACTTTATGCTTTCAGAAAAAGAAAAATGGCAGGTGGATAAATGAGTAGTATAAAAAAAGAGATAGGTACACGTATGAACATTTATTAACTGATCTAAAAATATCCGAGCCAAAAGATTTCTGTAATTTTAACTAATTTGAATAATTAACTGTTGAAACTTCTGCTATTGAGAAAAAGAATACTTATTTGCGAGATGCGATTCCTGCAAGTCAGCGTTTGTCAATTACCTTGTGTTATCTAGCTACGGGAAACACTTTTGAGGATCTTAGTATTTTAAGTGCTATCTATATCTTTACAGTCCATTGGCATAATTGTTATGGAAACTTCGACAGCTATAATAAAAAGCCTCAAGCATTATATAAAGGTGAGTATAAATCTAGCAGAGTAAAATAACGATAATAGTTTTTTATTTAAATAATATGTTTATTTACTATTTTTTACTGAAATTGTGATATAAATGTCTGTGTATTAGCTAGTGTAGTGGCTTGTTCAGTATTGTATTCGCTAGAATATACTTGCTGAGTGGCATTAATTACTGTAGAGACTGTAGGCGGTTGCATGTCGTGATGTGGTAGATTGTACTGGCATATACTGGAATTCTGAGGGCTGAACGAAGTACGCATGTACGTGTGATCGGAGTAGATGTGCGAGAGGTAGTCAAATAAGCATTAATTTGCACTAAATTTTGAGGTAGTGCACATTCAAATAGAATGTCGTTTATTGCTTTTTTGCACAATGCAATTTTTAAAACAGTTGTTGTAAAAGTTGCAGTTTCTTAATAGCCCATGCACAACAGATTTTTTGGTAATCATTTGGCAGCCGCTGAAGCCTTAGAAAATTAATATTATTATTCTATAGCATAAAACTGATATACTCTTTACAATTAGATATTTATTTCGCTCTTACTTTTAAAGTTAGGTTCTTTTGCAGATTCCAAAAACACAAACTAAATGGGAAGTTATTACAGAAGGATTTAATCAATGGAATTTTCCAAACTGTTTGGGAGCAGTGGTTTTGATTAAAAAACCTCCTAATTCAGGGTCATATTTTTATAATTATAAACACTTCTTTAGTATCGTACTGATGGCAATGGTAAATTCCATTTGTCTTTGTGGTGGATGATGCATTTGCAATGACAGAAAATTTTATGAAACCTTACACTTAAAACGGATTAACAGCTGAGCAGCGAATTTTTAATTATCGACTTAATTGTGCACGACGTATAGTAGAAAACGCATTTGGAATTTTGGTTTCTAGATTTGCTATATTTCAGAGATGCATCCCTCTTTTTAACAAATTTATTTGAACTTTGTCAAGGGATCAAAGTTCAAATAAATTTGTTAGCATGTTATTACTTTTCAATATCTGATTTTAATTCTGTTCCATTTTCACCAATAATTGTATTAATGTTATTTTTCTTTCTATCTATTTCATTAGTTGCCTGCTTTAGAATTTTCCAGGTTTATTTAGGATTGGCTTTAAGTTCTTGTGAGCAGTATTTATTCTTTGCTACTTTTATTAATTCACTCAAACAATTTCGGTACTTTCTAAACTTTTGGATGTTTTCTACTGAGTTAGATAAAACACTTGGCTTTTTAAGTTGATCTCGTTTTCTTATTGAAGCTACCAAACCTTGGACTATCCATGGTTTTAATTTACGAAATTTGCTTTTTATTTTTATTGTGTCAGTGGCTTCATCAGTAAGTATATTATTTTTAAGGTATCGACAAAAAGTTCAGCACAAGTATGCACCTCGCGTATTTGATGTAATTCTTGCCAACTTTCGTTTTTTAAAAATATGTTTAGTTTTGCATAATTGACTTTTTTTATTACATCGTTTTTTTTGGTATAGTATTTCCATTAAGATTAAAAGCTATATTTAACAAAACAGGATAGTGGTCAGATATACCACTGTAAACAATTTTTGAAAATACCTCTCTGTTTTGATAAATTTTTGACAAAATGATCAATACAAGATGGTTGCTGTCCTTCCTTGACTCTAGTCGGTTTATCTATTAGACTATTTAAACCATGCGTTAGTAAAATATTTAAATATTTTGTAATTTCTTTATCTTGTCTTAGTATATGCATATTGATGTCACCCAAAAATACTGTTATATTTTCCAGAACATTTAAATACTTTATATTATTGTTTAAAATGCAATACTTATATTAGTAACTATTGGTATATTAATTTCTTTTAATGAGTTAAAATAAATTACTTAACTTTAAGATACGTATGTATTTTTTTGTATATAAAATATTATAAAGAGACTGCTCTGAAGAGTACATTAAACTCGCATTATTTTTTACGGTGTTACTAATGGCTTTTAGCATTTTATTATCATTTTATTAAATTTAAAAAAGGTGCGCACATACGCCTGCACCATCAAATATTCAAGAGTCGTCGTTGGTAGTGCCATACTATTTTTCATTTTAACTCCACGACTCTACATTTTAAATAAAATAAATATGCCGGGATGCAGTAAGGAAACAAACGGAATATTTTATGAGAAGCCACTTTTTCTTTTAGGCACGGTGCGGCGCGGCATTTCTTCATGTTAAAGGCACTCCGCATTTTTATATCTAACAAATGTTGCTTCGTGGTATTAGAATCAAATATGGATTATATGATATTTAAACTATATTTATTATTAAAAAAAAACAAACCACTCATCATTATGAATATAACATATGTATAAAGTAGTCGAAGGTTTTTCAATGTTTGCACTAATTTAACATTATCTTTATTTATTTCTTTATAGATGAAGTAAAGGAATGTATATTTTACTTTAATTAACGTAGCCATATACACGCTTTATGGTATACTAAGATAGTAAATGTTTTGTATATATATTTTTGTTGAATAAATTTCATTTTGAGTTTTGTATAATATTCTCATATATTTGATGCAAGTAATTTAGATTTAGAAATTTTAGTTTACATTATAAAATTAGTATTATAATAGAATTTTAAATCTAAATATCTGTATGCATTTAATTATAAGAAATCTACTTTAACAAAATTCTTCGTCAGTTATGTTATATTAACCGTTTTCAAATTAAATTATAAACTAACCATACTCAATTACCCAAAAGAAAAAGAATCTTTTGCATAAAAATGAGATTATTTAAAAAAAAGCTTCAAATTTCTTTATATTTCCAAAAATAACGAAGTACCTCATTTTGGCACTAAATAATCCAAGACCTTTAGTCTAAAAATGGGTTATTAAAAATATCCAAAATAAAGTTCTGGAAATAATTTAAGTTCTAAACTTTGTCGCTAGAGGACAAAATTGCTAAATTCAAGAAAATGTAAAAAAAAAATAATTTTTTTAGTTTTTGCTATAGAATGTCAAATTAGAGCAGAGGAGAGAGTAAGGTAAAGACTATAGATAAAAGTATTGCAGCGTTTTTTTTGTTCGTTAGGTGTGAATTATTAATTAACAAAGTGTTAATTATTAATAACAATAGAAAATAGTCAACTAATTTATTTACACATTTAAACTACGAAAATACGATCACTCACGTCTGTATTTCATGGATTTTCCCTGCTCGGTGTTTAGTCCCATCCAGCTTGCCACTTGACCCTCCGGATTTTTAAACTGAAAGAGCCATTTTAAAGCTGCATAGTCAGTTCGCAGCAGAAACTTCCTCCCATAGAGGTACTTATAAAAGTGCTCCATCGTTTTAAGAACAGCTACCAACTACTGGCGAGTGACAGCGTCTTACTAAAATGCTTAATGTCTTTTCTTCTCCGCCATCCCGAATTTGGAATAACACGGCTCCTATGACCACATTGCTAGCGGAAGTGTCCAGTACAAATTTTCATTCACGTAGGGGATAGCTTAGGATAGGTGCGCTAGTCAGAGCTTTTTTTTGACAGTTGTTTAGCCAATTTTTGACAGTCTGAACTTTTGCCTTGTCAATCGCAACTCCTTGAGTGGAAACGACGTGACCCAGATACTGCATAGCTCTTTGAAACATAACAGCCCAACTTTCTTTGGGCTCAACTTTAATCGAAAAATAAATTCATGTGTTCCTTAAACGATTTTCCATAATATCACAGTAATGTCAAGGTAAACCAGGCAAGTTTTCCAGAACCGTCCTCTTAAAATCGTTTGAATCAGCCGTTCGAAAGTGACAGGAGAATTGTACAGTCCAAATGCATTACGTTAAGTTGCCATAATCCAACACCCATCGGGAAATCCGTCTTTTACCTATCCTCAGAAGCCAACTCAACTTGCCAGTATCCACTTTTCAAGTTTTACATGGAAAAGATGCAGACCATAGACTGCTAGATCCTCTCTCTTGACTAATGGTAGTCTTCCAGCTGTCTGCCGAATGGGATGAGCATTTCCTGTTGATTTTGGGTTGGGTTGGGTTGGGTTGGGTTGGGTTGGGTTGGGTTGGGTTGGGAATGTCATTTGTTAATCCTTCCTTTCTTTTCAGTATCAAAAACGTCTTGATATCTATGGACCAAATGCCTTAGCCTCCTTCTTTGGTCCGGACTTAGACCGGGCTCGACGACGCTACCAGCTCTTCTAATTTTGTCGGAATGGCTTTTCGGTTGATGTCTACAGCCGCAACTTGTCGAAGTATTGCTGAAACTACAGAGCAGTGTACTCCGTGCTTTTCTTTAACAGTACAGGATCATGATTCATATTAATTACCCTCACAGGAATACTCCTTTTAGCCTGTACATACAATAGTCTTTCCGACTGCTATGCCTCGACCAACAGCCTCGTCATGCATTACAGGTTCAAACATTCTACTTCACCCTCCATGGTCTTGCTCCAGAATAATCTCGCTCCGTTTTGGTATTAAACCTTTCTCCGAAAGTAGCTCTCGAACACTGTGAATGATGATAAACAACTCACGATGAAAAACAACTTCCTCATCGTTTATCTTTGGGACTTCCTGCTTAAAGTTTAACTTGAAGCCCTGGATATCTACTATGTCTGTCTCAATGAGATCCGTATCCTCAATTCTAGCCACTGTTTGTAGCGTACCACAGGTACCATTTTTTTTTTGTTTATTAGGCGTAAACTAAAACAATCGAAAATAGTCAACTAATTTATTTACATACTTACATATATTTCGAACTTTACTTCACTAAACTGACAACGGTCGGCGATGCGGCGCCTTATATATTCGGCAGAACGCTGTTCCGGAAGATTCTCGCTAACCTTCGAGACGACGTGCGGTATGCCAATTGTGTCATTCCGGAATAACGGGGAATTAGCTAATTTCTCGGTGTTTACAATATCGTTCTAGTATTTACAATTTTAAAAAAAATAAATATAAAACAGTAAATAAACCATGCAACTATTTTAGAAAAATGTAATATTGTTTTTTATTTTATAGGGCCTGCTTGATCGTGGAAAACAATTGCTTTTGTTAACGGTTAATAATGTATAAATAGTAAATGAGAAGGCAATTTACATTCGGGTAATGAATTTCATAGGTACACATAATGTTTTAGCCACCCATCAATATGGTTTTGTACCCAAGAAGTCAACTGAGCTGGCTAGTTTTAATGCAGTGAGATACATAACAGAGCAGATTGACAATAAGCAAAAGGTTTCTGGTTTGTACTTCGATATGTCAAAGGCTTTCGACACCATAGATCATCAGCTGAATATTGAGAGGCTGCTCTTATTTGGGATTAGAGGTAACACAACCTGTCTTTATGGTGGTCTGTGTGGCATATAAAGGAAAATCACATTTCTCCTTAGGGCTCCATCTTAGGACCACTGCTGTTCCTACTGTATGTTAATGGACTTTCCGATACCCTTCCGGGGGGTGATGTGTGTCAGTATGCAGATGAGACATATGCTGCCATCTCTTGATAGTCTTTTAGAATCCTGTACACTGGTGGCAAGTGCAATGCAAAACTGGTGCAATGCCAATAGCCTGAACCTAAATTCTGGCAAAACTGACTTCATATACCTACGAATGTCATTTCACTATACCTACGAAACTAATGAATATATAAAATTTAATCTTTTACGTTGAATTAGATTTGGACACACTCGCCAAGGAAGCTGAATATAGGTGCTGTTGATCGATATCTTGTGCCTCACCGAGTGTTACCGAAGGCCAATAGCTTTGGAAAACCCAATGAAGCGATCTATCAAAGTAAAAGTATTGCCCAGTATTTGAACATACACAATACTGAGCACTCACGCCTAACGTCTATGCATTTCGCGTAACTTGTGGAGATGGAAAATCAAGTGCCAATGTGCAGTTAAAAGACTTACACTCCAGCGCGATTTTGCATTTTTTTTTTATTTTTGATGTCGTAATTATCTGGTAAGACACGAAGAAAGCTTTTGTGCATTAGACTGTCTCATGCCTAGTGCTTTCGTACATCTTTGAAGTATCTTAATGTTGAGCGGATTCTTTAGTGACGTGACAGCCACCCCTTTGGCTATACCGATTATAGGGTTTTGCGACTCCCAGTCTAACAAGGGAGACCGCTCCGTTAATATCATGACCTGAGTGCCTAGACAAACTAAACTTTGCAACTTTTGTTCGCCAGTTCCTCTAGTACCTTTACACACTTTAGTTCAAGCTTAGAGCTCACCTTTTAAGTCGCTATATCAAACTGTTTTGCACTACCAGACTTTATTTGTAAAGACCTATTAGAATTTTGTTTTATCTTTTCTGTCTATTATATGGGTCACCTTAACCTTATATACTATCGGAGATGCCATATAGAAACTTCCTTCTTAAAAGAATTTCTGTATGGCTTGGAACCACATTATAGGATGGCCAGTCCCACCCGCTCGTAGTTTATCAAGATCATGCTTGTACACAGTTCTCATGTAAAAAAATGTCATTCATTTTTCCAAATTGTATATGAGCGGAAGTTAATAGCAATAGATGAGTAGGTCTAGTAAAGAATCTTAGGAGACAGACTCCAGGTACTACCCAAAAGTAAAATTTTCAAACAGCCTCAAGAAAAGACTACGGAAATCAATGTGATGTAGCGAGTATGTCCTTTTATCTATGAAGCCTTCTTTTCTTAAACGAAACCAAGTTCATCAAATTGGGTTTATTAGACATAATTTAAATCATGTTTTTTAGATATCTCCAGGTTTCTAAAATGAATAAAAGAGTAAACATTCTCAAACTGTTTACGAATAAAGATAATTCTTTATTGAAAACATTGGTTTGCATATATTTCGTTACTATCAACTTGGATTTGTATTCATTAATATTTATGTCAATAGTTTACCTTTATGGGGTTCAGATACCTTATTTTAAGGTATAACAGCAAAAGCCGGACACATTATTTATATGAATGGTTTCGCTTTTTTAATTCAGTGATTCTAATTAATGTTTTGAGGCGTAAAGCGTAAATGGCACCACCAGTACTCATGCCAAAATAAGTAGGAGAATATTCAGCTTCGCACTGATTTAGGAATAAAACTATTACTGTATGAAAAAAGTTTCGAAATTCATATTTTTCGTAATAGTCGTACAAAAAAACCTTTCCTATTGATCTTGAAGTAAAACTATAAATGCGTATAATCTGAGGCGCAGCTTTTCTCGCTCTGTTGTTATTTTTGGTCGTCTAAAGCCTTTCTCTAAGATAGTTTCCTCTGAGCAGTTTCCCCAGAAACTAATAGAAGTAATCTCTATTTCCGCCTCGTCCAGGTCAATAATTTTTTTAAATAAATATAATCATTCATCACAATAGGTTGTCTCTTATAGTAATATTAAAGTCTATTTATTTCAAAAGTTGAGATATTGAAAGATATATAGATATAAAGATATAGAGATATAGATATGAATATTTTGAAATATATAGACTTTGGTAATATTTAATAAATAATATTTACTCTCAAGGCTTAAGAGATTTTGGTAATCGATAAACTCGAATTAAATGCGTAACAAAGAGAAAATATGTTCTTATTTCCCCTCAAAGGAAAGCCGCCCGACACCCATTTTAACACATATGTCCCAAAGTCCTTTAAATCCTAATCACGTAGGAGTCAGTGTAAGTTACAAAGTCCTGAAATTTTCCAGTGTAACAAACCGGAGTTAACAAGGGGCACAAATGCACCCCGGAGGCTCTATAAAGAATCTACACAGTGCCGTAGGCGGATTTTATTATTTTGTTTTATGTAGCGGAGTAAACAAACACCGAAACTTTATTTATGAGGATATTGGTTTGCTTATATTAAAAATTAAAAGAATAATAAGGTCTTTATTCATACAACACAAACATTTAATATTAATGAAAGAAAAAAGTATTCAATTATTCTAAATATTCAAGGCTAGCAAAGTCTAGAAAATAAATGCTATTCTACTTAACTAGCTATAAACAAAACAAATCGAAGGGTTTTTAAACCTAAAAAGAATAATGAAAAAAAAAACGAAATAATATAATAAAGGGAGTTCTGATTTTGGATGTTGATAACGAATAAAATAAATGTTTTATAACGCCTTCAAGTTATACCTGCAAGATATTTAGGGCAGTGTCTAGCTGGATAGTGGATAATAGATAGAACACAATATCTGCCAAATAGCCACCACGATTTCTTCGGCAGCGCACAATTTTATTTCTTGAAATTTTCCATTACTTCTAAAGTCATTTCGGGAGTTATGTCACGAATTATTTATTTATTTATTTATTTACGGGATGTCCCCATTCTAACAAAATTAAAAAATAAATTATATCCTAACCCTAAATGTATATAATTATTCTGCCATCAACAAATATATTAATAAGATATATAATGAACCTAATCTATTAAATATCCAAATTTTCTATAAATCAACAATATATCTATCTAAATGTATATTAATATGTAGCAGCCCAAGATATACAAATAAGATAAAACTTCCAGAAAAATTTAAGCACAAACTAACCTTGGCCAAAAAAAATGAATACGACAATTTATAGTTTTCCCCAGTTGAGTAAAAAATATATATATATATATAAAGCAAGTAAAAACATACCATTAAAATAATCTAAATAAGAAAAGTAAAAGTAATCAAATTTATTTGATACTTAACATATAGTACTCAACGAGTAAACTCACTCAGACACCTTTTAAGTTTTGAAGGCTTTAAATCCACTAAGTCAAAAGCCTGATTAAATCTATTTCCCAACATGTGGAGTCGATTAATTGGAGAAAATTTACCATTGTTTATATGGTGACATTCAACTAGAAAAAGGGCTCCTCTAAGGACTCTGGTATTGCACCTAAAGTTTATCCGCGATAACAATTCAGGACAATCAATAGCATTATTAATTAACTTGTGAAGAAATATCATATCACACCTAGTTCGATAGTCCTCAAGAGAAGTTATATTTACCCTTGACTTAAGTTCCAATAAAGACTCATCTCGTACATTTAATCTCCAGGCACAAGTCCTGAGAAATTTACTTTGGACCTTATCAAGACCGTAAATATGGTTAGCATAATAAGAGGACCAGACTATGGAAGAATAAGATATGACACTACGAATAAGTGTATCATATAAAACTCTGAAGGCAGCTACTGAAAAGTTTTGAGTATTTCTAGTTATAAAACCAAGAGTACGAAGGGCTTTACTAGACAAACTATCTATATGGGGTATGAAAGTCAGGGAACTGTCAAACAACACCCCCAAATCTTTAATTAGCGATACTCTTGAAAGTATATTACCATTTATGTGGTAGTCAAATGGGACAACTTTTCTAGATTTAGTAAAAGAAATGATAAAACACTTATCCTTATTAAGATGTAAGCCATTAGAGAGAGAACAATTATATACAGAATCTATGTCTGATTGTATCATCAGGCAATCAGACAAGTTTAAAATATGTAAAAATAGGTTCAGATCATCTGCAAATAATAGGAATTGGCAAAATTTGAGAATACTAAAAATATCGTTAATAAATAAATTAAAGAGTAGAGGCCCCAAATGTGACTCCTGAGGCACCCCTGAAGAAACCAAAATAGGAACTGAAAAAGAACCCCTTACATTAACAAATTGTATCCTTTTATGTAGGTAACTATTTAGCCAAGAAAGAAACCACTTAGGGAAACCATAGCATCTTAATTTAAAAATGAGCAATGAGTGGATGACTGTGTCAAAGGCCTTTGAAAAATCAGTATAGATGGAGTCGACCTGATGACTCTTCTCGAAAACCCTGACAATGAAGTCATGATATAATACAAGGTTGTAGAAGTAGATTTACCCTGCCTAAACCCATGTTGCTCGCTGATCAAGAGACCTCTACAATGCCAAGTAAGATATTTGTTCAAGATAAGCTCAAAAAGCTTAGGGATAGCAGATAACATAACAATGGGCCTGTAATTTTTCGTTTCATCCCTGTCACCATTTTTGAATACAGGAGTTATAAAGCTGTCACGCCATTTCTCAGGGAAAGTTTGTAATTTTAAAGACAAATTAAATAATGTTCACAAAGGTCTAGACAAACTATAAACACATCTTTTTAGGAAATAGGTAGGAACATTATCAGGACCATAACTCAGTTTGTCCTTAAGACAAAATATAGATTTAAAAACCTCAGACAGGGTGAACTGGATAAAAGGCATGTTGACAGAATTTGCTCCTGGAAAATTAAAGTTAGTGAGATCAACTTCATCAGAGTCATAAACACTAGAAAAATAGGTAGAAAATAAGTTTGCAATATCCTCCCCCGAATTTGCTGAAATATTATTTAAATGCATAGCATTTGGGATACCATGACTTTTATTAAGGGAGTTAATAGGATTCCAAAATTGTGTGACGTCAGATTGAATTGACTTATTTAAGGTAGCAATGTAAGATCTATAGCACTGCTCAGTATGAACTTTATATTGAGTACGTAGGTTAGCAAACATGATATAATCTTTAGCTAAGTTAGTACTTTTGAATTTAGCATAAGCAGTCTTTTTTAATAAAATGAGATTTCTTAATTCTGGGGAAAACCAGCGAGGAAACCTGGAAGGTTTATATATTTTTTGGGGTACATAGAGTGAGATTGCATATAAAACTACTTCATAAATGTTATTCACTGGATTATCAATGTCTGAATCATCAAAAATTCTGATCCAGTCCGGATCAGAATTTTTGACAAAATCAGCATTTTTAAAATCAAAATAAGTTGTACTATAATCCAACCTTTTAATCATATCACTAACCCTAATATCACAAATTGTTGCTAAGTGGTGAAAGTTGTTTGGAAGAAGATTGTCTAAAGCTTGTTGAACAGATATTTTATGGCACTCGTTAATACTGTTAAAAATCAGATCCAGAAATACACCATGATTGTTTGGAATAATGCTAGAGTGTCACATATTTAGATAAGAAAATGATTCACAAACTATTTTGGCTGGATAGGTCAGTGCTCACTGAACTAACAGACCCTCTTTAATTGAGTTATTCCAAGTGGCTAAGGGTAAATTGTAATCTCCAAATGTAAATACAGGTATATTGGGAAAATTGTCCTTAATACTTTCAACTGCTGAGCAATGAGCACGGTAGATTTCTTCTGAAGAATTTGGAGGAATGTAAACACAACCCAAAATATTAGATAGCTCACTATAATCCACTTAAACAAAAATGTGCTCCATATTTAAGATATCAGTCTTGAGTTGTTTGGCTTTAAATTTATTGTGTACTAATATTAATACTCCGCCACCCCGTTGTTTAGTACTAGTTAAGGAATTGCGATCTAGCCTAAAAATCTGATATTCAGAATTAGCTAATTTATTGTCTAAGTAATGTTGATTTAGCCAAGTCTCAATCAAAATAATGACATCATATTCACATTGCAATATTGCACCACGAAGTTGATTAAATTTAGTACCAATACCACCCTGATTCTGAAAATAAATAGATATGGAGGTTAATGTGTTTGGTTTCTTGGTAGTCGCTTTTTGGTAATTGATGGAGAACCATTTATGAATTTAATAATTAAATCAGTCTCTCCTTCTTGTTCTCTGCCACGTACTTCAGATAGAACAGCGTTAAACTGTTTTTGCTGGAGCTTTGTTTTATCATAGCCCATTCTTGTCTCATTTCTTCCTTCACTTGCTGAACCGTTTGTGGATTGTTTTCGTAAGCTTTGCTTTTTATATAGCCTCACAAAAAATAATCCAGTGGTGTCAAATCCTTTGATTTTCTGGCCAGTTTACTTTCCCATTCCTTGAGGTAATCCACCCTTCAAGCTGGCTTTAGCTCCTGCGTAAGTTCAATCTTGTAAAGATGTAGACCTTAGTCTTTTTTCGAAATTCACCACGTTGAAGTTCTCCTAATACCCAAATTTTGCGAATGCCTTTCAACAGACATTTGTGAATTTTCAGCTACACATTCACGAACAGCTGAAATATTCTCAATCGAGCGAGCTTTTGTTTTGATATCTTGCACAGATCCGATAGCTTCAAATTTATGCAAAGTTTTGTGAATGGTTACTTGTTTACAGGATATATGGAACGACGCGACGTGCTTTAAAGATATTGGGTAAGATACCAAAATTGCGATTATGATTAGCTAAAAGTTTGTGGGTGAAATTGCATAAGTGATATTTTTATCTATTTTCCATATGAAGGTATCTCAAATAGGTAATTTGTTGATATATATAATTATGGTTTTTCAGGTCCAAAATCAAATGAGTATAAGCATTCTCTATAACTTGTACGATATTTTTATAAAGCATGTTAAGGCAAGAATATAAAAAGTTATAGTTAAAGCGTTAAAGAACAACTGAATTTATTAATATTTTCCTAAATATAAAATTTAAAAAAAGCCTATTTATAGAAAGAATTTTTAACCTAGGAAATTAATGCCCTTCACTTTGATTCGCTCTACGTACTCGATAAATCATATTTGAGAACCAACACAAACATTCATATTGCGAGACAGATCGACAAAATGCAGCTTTGTATTATGTATGTAGATGTTCATGTTTGATTTTACCAGCTCAATAGCATTTTTATTTCCAAATGCTATTAAGTTCGATTTTTTTAATTTAGATTAAAATAATGTTCACGAGATAACTCGCATATTAGCTGAAACTCAGGGCATTTCGGTTAACGTTCGAATCTTTTTGTTTGACTTGATTTTCTTAATAATTTTTGATATAAGTAGGCAATTATGTTGTATTATTAGGCATAAAAGGAACTTATTCGAAAATATGCAAACAATATACTTTACCTGTGCGAGAGAGATGCAAAGGCAGAGTAAGAAAAAACACCGCCAAAAATGTGTGCGAACAGTACGACTACAGATGAGAAGCAAATTAGCAGTGCAACTAAACGCACGTGTATATCATAAAGCTGCAAAACCTCTCTTACTTTCCTTTTGTGCCTTACTGGGTAAGTCGAGTACATATACATTTACAATTTATTAATTTAATATACATTCTATATTTACGATTTAAAATAATTTACTATTGCAATTTTACGTAATCTTTCTATAGACGAACGGTTTGGATCAGGGGATGACGGGGTAAGCGGGCTTGGCCTATAAAATTACGTCCATCATGAAACAATGCCTTTTTTCTACTCCCTAAGGTAACTTAGGATCTTATATTGATCTGAATTTCTTTAATTTAGTTCGGGTTCTATAAAACAAAGTTTTAAAAATGTTCTTTAATGTTCAAAGATTAAGTGGCATCAGAGAAATTATACAATAATCCAAAAGAATTATCGTTATCTTAAGCAAATAACATGTATAAATATCTTATAAAGAAAATGAGTGAATTGGAGATCAAATGTTTGACCTAAAGGCATCGTCTAATAGGAAACTCGGAGTACAATACGAGACCCAGCTATCAACTGAAACAGCAACGCAGTACCCCATCTATTTTGACACTCAAAAATGTAGGCTTCGGCTCTAAATATTATAAGCTATATTCTTCAGTAAAAATATAATTTTATTTGTTGTTCCCTTATTAAAAAGTATTTTGTCCAGGCATAAACCAATTTTCAAGGTACTCTGCACTGAGAACCTTAGAGACCATAGTGTCATTACCGAACAAAGTGATTTGCGTTAGGCTCCACAAGAGCTAATCCATTAATATAAATTATAAAGAAAATAAGAGCTAAGACTAACCCCTGAGAGCAACCGATGTTGAGTTTACACCCCCAGCAAACTTGACAACCTGTGTGCACTCTCAAGGTACAACTTTAAGAATAAGATACTAATATCTGAAAAGTTGTTTTCTTTAAGATTTGTTAATGTTATTAACTGTTATGGCAGGTAATAGGCAGTAGTTTTGACTGATACCCAAAGTATACTAGGTTTGTCCTACTATCAAGGGATGCAATCCAAAAGCATCCCTAATCTGTAGAGATTAATTTTAACATTAACCCATACCTGAAGCATTTATACTGTACAGATTATAATCTATGTTAGAGAATAGTATATGATTGATCTTAGGCTCATAGCTCAACCCTACAATACAAATTATTAATATACATAACATACAGTCTCACTAGTAGTTTCAATATATTATAAGCTCTATCAATCATGCTCTGATAGTGGTCGGTAAAGATCAACTAGTTATCCAAGTAGATACCCAGATCTTTCACCACCAATTTTTACATTATTTCTGTAAGTAAAAATTACTTATGAACATTCATTCCAAGTATACTGCTTGCATAACTTCCTAAGGTATCTACATTATTCGGCAGAAGCTTACGTCCTTTTGTTATGTCATTGAATATTAAAAACAGTACAACAACAACTTTTGTGAAGTTCTCGAGAAGTTTGACTAGTTTGACTAGAGGCAATTGATTATCTAAGAATGATTTTAAATATTAAACGATAAAAAAGAACCACTAAAATTAAGTTATTCAAGTTTTAATATTAATACATTTTGACTTATCAGTTCGCATATAGTAAGAAAAGATTCGTAGCACTCGATATTTATAAAGCCACTCTGAAAATCAACAATAACAATTTTAAAGCTAAATCTAGGGATGATAACTATTTTTTCCATGTTGTACTCAACATTCAGATTAACCGACATTATCTATAATTTTGCAAAATATAACAGATATTTCCAATTTTAAAGATGAAAGAAACATACAGATATTTCCACTTTTTGTAAATATACCCTGTTTAAGAGATTAAATATATTAAACACAAATATTTATGTCCTTTTAATACTATTTGGGTAGAAAAGCTATAAATTCTAATAGATGTTCTTAATTTATTAAATTTAAATCTGTGATTTTAACCTGTATTCCCTTTAAAAAATAATGACTTTCATTTCACACACTCCGCGCAGTATAAAAACTTCCTAATGGAAGATTAAATAATTCAAACGTGATTTTTCTTGAGTTTTTTAAAAGGGCCTCCACTTTTAATAGACGTTGATGGGGGTTGAGAGGGTTGAGAGCAGTGGTGTGAGGGAAAAGGGAATTTGAATTAAGTCTTCCACTAAAAAGCTATATGTGTTCGGGAGTAGCGAAAATTTTTGCCGATTTATTATTTATAGTGTCATTATTAAGGTGAATAAGTCAAAAGCAAATTTTGTAAAGGCTTTGAAATTTGTAATTTAAATTACAAACGAATTATTTAGTTTACTATTCTATAATACAGGGACCATTCATTGATAATATTTCACAAGGCATAACTTCCAGAGTTTTTTTTTCGATAAAAGTAATTGTTTTCTCAAAAAAATGAACTTCAATGTTTTATTTTACTTGCATAACCAAAATGGATATGATACACTTGTTTAAATACATTTTGTTATTTATTTCTAAATCTTTTATTGCATTAGGAAAGAATTTTTAATTTTTAATTGCTGGAAAAAACTTGTTTGTATAGGGAATTTGCTTCTTGTTTGTTTTGTACAATCAAAGGTTCTAATGAATGGATTTGCTTTAAAAAATGTAAGCTATCATTTTTTGCCAGCTTACAGCTTCACCCTTTAAGATCTCTTAAGACCCATCATGTTACTATCCACATAAAATTTCCAATTTATGAATTTATCATGCGACATCCCGTGGGTAATATAGGGCTTTTTCTTCTTGTGCTACGAGTCCGTTGGCCAATTAACTTTTCTCACTTGTTGCCGCTCTGTTTTTATGGCTAGATACATAGAATCACATTCCATTTCACTATGAGTGATAACCATAAACTTTAAATCTATGGTTTGCCAATTAGGTAAATCTTGTATTGCAGTCAAGCACATTCTTGTTGTACATTTATTTAGGGTTTTGACTGTCACAACTGTCGCTAAGGCACGAAATATGCTTGATTTTAGTAAAAAGGTACTGTAAATATCTGTATAAACATATTGCTATTTCACAACTTGCTCTTGCCGTCAATTTCAGTCCAGACACACGCAACAATTACCTTGATGTGAAGCCACACAAGCCCAGAAATGAGGTTTATAAAATAGGACATTATTTATTGAATCAGTTGTTACTAGCAAAACTTGCTGAGATCAAAATTAAAAAGTTTTGGCCGGCTACTGCGTTCTGGATATGTTCCTTATCGTTTCTTTTCTCTTGTCATGCTTGATGTTTTGCTAACTGATGACTGGTATTTTTCTTCCAATTTATCTATTTTTACACTGGTTTTTGAAGTAAAACAAGTATGATCTTTTTTGGGATGGTGAAATCCTAAACTATATTCTTTGTTAAAAATCTTTTGATATATAGGTGGCTCAGCCATAACTTCAATCTTACATTTCGTATATTAAATTTATATTAAAGGAAGGATCCAGATCTACTTTGTTTTTAGTTTTTTTAAAAGGGCCTTCACTTTAAATGAGCGTTGATGGGGGTTGAGACCAATGGTGTGAGGGAAAAGGGAATTTGAATTAAATCTTCCACTAAAAAGCTATATGTGTTCGGGAGTAGCAAAAATGTTTGCTGATTTATTATTTATAGTGGCATTATTAAGGTGAAGTTAAAAGCAAATTTTGTAAAGGCTTTGAAATTTGTAATTTAAATTACAAATAAATTATTTAGTGTACTATTCTATTATACGGGGGCCATCGATAATATTTCACAAAGCATAATTTCTTTAATAACTTAAAATGTTTTATTCTACTTGCATAACCAAAATGGATGTGATACACAGTTTAAATAATTATAATAAAAAATTTTAATTGTAATTAAACAAATTCAAAATGATTTTATTTGCTAAAGATAAATGTCTATTTGACGAAGCAAATATCCTTAGCAAATTTCTACCAGAAATCGGTAATAATATTCAAGAAAACAGACACAATTACATAATGCAAAAAAGCACACACAAAGAGTAAATTTTTAGAACAAAGTTTAAAAATAAAAAATGGATCCATAATAAGCGGTAAAATTAATTAATAAAGAATAATCAAAAGAACAAAAGTATACATAAATAAACAATATATAAACAGCATTAAATGAAAAATATTGAAAAAAAATTATTACAGTAAAATTTATTTAAAATATACAAAGCTGCTATAACAAGAAAACTGCAAACACTATCAATAATAATTTTTTCATATATGATTGTTGTTTTAATCAAGGTAGAGTGCAGTACTGTATATATACTATATGGTAGTACAAGTTACATTCGATAGATTTTGTGAAGAATATTTCGGTTTATTTTCAAAATTGGAAAAATTTATGGCATTAAAAATATCAAAACTAAACAATAACACCGTCACAATAAAAAACAAAATTAAAATTTGATAAAATGTACGGATTATACTGACTGAATAAAGACTGACATGGCCTTAGTTGAAAATCAGAGAAAACATCAATACTTGCTCGGAGATTGGAATTAGGCATAGTAAATTTGTTTAAGGGTATTTAGGGAAAGCTTTTTTCGTCGTAACAATGCGCAAAAAATATTTACACCAAGGAATTTTCAGCAAGCTACTTTTTGGAGAGACATTTTGTTATATTTTACAAGTAGAGAATCTTAAGGCATAGTTTAAAAAATGTTACTGGCTTAGTTATAATAGCATTCAGCTTTAGAGCATGATTTCACATTACTCCTGGATTTTTTCTACTACCTAAGAACTCCGCTAAGATTATCGAAGTATCATCAGTTTATTGGCTGACAAATATCCTGAAAAACAAACATTCAATAAATAAGCAATACAAAATCAAAATCTTCTGTCTTCTAAACAAAATTTTTACAGTGAACTTTGCTTTTTGCTTCACAAATGTATCTAATAACACGCTTCTGAAAAATAAAAAGGGGTTATATAACCTTTTTTATCTTAGTCTCGACTCAATTAGGGCAAAATATACAGTTTTTGCCAATGAGTATCAAAGTTCAAAAACTGATATTTTCTGCAAAGCAAGCAGAAGCAATATCTTTAAAAATCGGATCTCGTCAACTAGAGCTTGAAGATTTAGTACCAATACGTGTAAAATAAGATACGTCTTTATCACTACCGTTGCTTTGGAAAATTATGTTATAGCGATCACTGAATTATTGTTATCTAAAAATGCAGAGCTAGTTTATGGTTACAGTATACCAACTATAAACTAGACAGAACATACTGTGCAAAAAACTACTGGTTTATACAGGGTGTTCCCTTTCAAATGATACAGTATATACAGAAGCCATAAAGAAGTAGTTTGAGATAGAAAGCTGATGGTCGGAACAGCGCCGTTTCCAAAATACAGGGTATTGAAATTTTTCAAATAAATCGCCTTTTTTCCTCTGTATTAAAAACCCTTATAGCGATGTGAATGAAATTTTTAGGTTTTCAATAATAGATGGTGAGGCAACTTTTTGAGGAATTTCAGGGGATTTAACCTGTCCAGGGACGGAATTGCAGCACATGTATGTTATTTTTTTTATAAAAAAAAGATACGCTACTGTTTTGAAAAAAAAAACAGTGGATCTTTTTCGCAATATTTTATTATATATAGCAATATTTTATTATATATGCAAAGGATTTGTTTCATATATATATATGAAACAAATCCTTTGCATTTTTGCGCTCCGATGCACCGTTTTCGTGCAAAAAAATAAAATCCATACAAGGATCCTTGAAAACTTTTTTGTCAGAACGAAAATTTTAATATCATTACAATAAAAAATAAATAATTCAACTAGACAATAAACAATTTAAATTTAAAAAAAAACAACCTAAAAAGAACAATTTAAACAATAAACAATAAAAAATAATTTGAACATTTTCTGCACCTGTTGACCCAAGATACAGGGTGTCTCACGACGAATAGACGCGATCGATATCTCGGAAACTAATTTTTCAAAAATTGTGAAAATTTGGCAACATGGCAAAGTCAATGGGGGCTACACAACTAAAATATTTTGACAGTTGTGACATTTCCGGTTATACCGGAAGTAGGTGTCAACTTCGTTATTTTAAATGGAACACCCTGTATATTTTTACATTTTTTGCTTTTATGTGAAATTCTAAGTATATTTTGTGTATAATGTCCTATACCTAAGTGTAACCGTTTTTGACATATTTTTAATTTCATCTGAAAAACTATGTTTATAAGCCCTAACATAATTACCGATTACTCCCTTTTAGTAGCCTTTATTTATTGCTTAGTTTTGGTTTTATTTTAGAGGAAGGACCACTTTAAAAGACTATTTTAATATTTGGCTAAAAAAAAGATACAGGGTGGTCAAAAACTAGCATTAAAAATTAAAATGAAAAAATCATTAAAAGTCAATTTTTTTAAATGGAAACCCCCTATTTTTATAATTTTTTCATAAAGATAATTAAAAATAAGGATAACTTTGTATAAGGTTATCTAGTCCAAAAATTGATAGTTTCCGAAGTATTTGCAGTTTAAATTTGGCCTAATATTAAAAGCCGTATAGTAACCCGACTCAAGGATTGTTGATTAGTTGGGCATAACGGTTGTCATAGTAACCGCTAGAAGCGGCAGTAAGACAATGGATTATATGCATTAAATTTATAAGTTACTTGCTATTTAAGTTTTCTTCGTAAAAGTGTAATTTAATTAAAAAGTGTACATTTCTGTTATAATCCATTATCTTACTGCCGCTTCTAGCGGTTACTATGATAACCGTCATGCCCAACTAATCAACAATCCTTGAGTCGTGTTACTATACGGCTTTTAATATTAGGCCAAATTTAAACTGCCAATACTTCGGAAACTATCAATTTTTGGACTAGATAACCTTATACAAAGTTATCCTTATTTTTAATTATCTTTATGAAAAAATTATAAAAATAGGGGGTTTCCATTTAAAAAAATTGACTTTTAATGATTTTTTCATTTTAATTTTTAATGCTAGTTTTTGACCACCCTGTATCTTTTTTTTAGCCAAATATTAAAATAGTCTTTTAAAGTGGTCCTTCCTCTAAAATAAAACCAAAACTAAGCAATAAATAAAGGCTACTAAAAGGGAGTAATCGGTAATTATGTTAGGGCTTATAAACATAGTTTTTCACATGAAATTAAAAATATGTCAAAAACGGTTACACTTAGGTATAGGACATTATACACAAAATATACTTAGAATTTCACGTAAAAGCAAAAAATGTAAAAATATACAAGGTGTTCCATTTAAAATAACGAAGTTGACACCTACTTCCGGTATAACCGGAAATGTCACAACTGTCAAAATATTTTAGTTGTGTAGCCCCCATCGACTGTGCCATGCTGCCAAATTTTCAAAATTTTTGAAAAACTAGTTTCCGAGATATCGATCGCGTCTATTCGTCGTGAGACACCCTGTATATGCGATGAAAGACCCCTTGATCATTCAGAATGTCCTCAGTTACCACAACTAGGTCTTCTCTGTTGGTTACAGGTGTTGCGTAGATAAGCGGCGCCCTAGACAAAAACTCTAGAGGTGTCAGATCAGGTGACCTTGCTGGCCAAAGGACTGGACCACCTCTACCAATCGAATCGTACGGGCGAAATGCGCTGGACAGCCACCGTGCTGGAACCAGAGTTCTCTCTGATCTCTAATATTGTGTCTGAGAACATTATACCATACCCAATTGATTATTTGTAATTAGGTATGGTATCTCGACCTTCTGCAAAAATTGCTATATACCGTAAAAATATGATAGTAGATATGCACCGACATAACAAAAACATGTACATTGTACATATACTTTGTTATTATTATTATTATTATTATTATTATTATTATTATTATTATTATTTATTTTATGGAGATTTCCATAAAAACTGCCTAAAATTTTCGGGAAATAAAAAAAAGTAACAAAATAAAAATAATAAAATAAAGAACTCTGGTATGGATTTTATTTTTTTGCACCAAAACGGTGTGTCAGAACCGCAAAAATGTAAGGGCTGTGTTTTGTTAGAAATAAAAGAATAATTTTGTTTTTCAAAAAAACAGTTGCGTATTTGTTTTCTTATAAAAAATTTAACGTGCATGTGCTGCAAGTCCGTCCCTGGACAAGTCAAGTTACTTGCAATTCCTCGAAAAATTGGTTCACCACCTATCATTTAAAACCTAAAAAATTCATTTAAATCGCTTAAAGCGTTTTTAATACAGCGGGGAAAAAACTAATTTTCTGAAAAATTTCAACACCCTGAATTTTGGAAATGAGGCACTTCCGACCATCGATGTCTTATCTCAAACTACTTTTTTATGGTTTTTGTATATACTGTAGAATTTTTGACTACTCGAAAGGGGACACCCTGTATACATATTTTGCGTGATTTAGGGTGTTGTGTCAAAATTAATAAATAGAAGTTTAGTACAAGTACCCCACCCTAAAAATGAGCTTGTCGATCGATATTTCTGGCGTAGTTGTTATGGAATTAAATTGCATGCAAAAGGTCTTGGGTTCAAATCAGCTCAATGTAATTTTTTTATGTTGGGTCAGAAGGGAAATTTGGTTTTATACTTGTAAAACTTAATATGTCTTATATTAAAATATTTAAATTAATAAATTTATTCCACATTAAATAATTATGTATATAGGCCTATATTTAGAATATTTTTATTACTTTAATGTAAAACATTAAAATAATTAAATAGTTATTTGTGGCTTTTTTAAACGATAAATGATAGTACTAGATAATAATCTAGTAAATTATCAAAGGCCTCTAAATAATAATAAGATTGTAAACTCAAAAAATAAATCAAAAACAGCTTGAAATATCTTTAATAGAGTGTCCAATAAATTAAAATCTCAAACTAATATAACAATTAAGTCTGATATTACAACAATAAGTAACCCCTCCGAAATTGTACATATTTTCAGTTAACAGTTTAGTTTTGTTATTTTTTAGTTTGTCTACAAAAAACAGCCTAAACTCTACAAGCACAAACCAACTTTTCCACAATATTTCTAAATCCAACAAATGACTCTGCCTAACAATATCTCATGTGGTGTTGATGAGATTCCTATAAAGATTCTTAAATATGTTGCTGGTTTTATCTGTATACCATTAAGCCACATCATAAATGAAATTTTCTATACTGGTGTTTTCCCGAATAAACTTAAAAAAGGGAAAATTATCCCAGTTTATAAAAAGGGTGACCCCAATAATGCAGAAAACTATAGACCTGTATCTTTATTATCATCCTTTTCCAAAATAATTGAGAGGGCCTTATACAATAGAATTTTCAATTTTTTTAAATTTCATAATATTTTATCAGAAAGTCAGTATGGTTTTGTGCCACTTAAATCAACGGACTTAGCAACTTATGGGGCAATAGACCATATCATTAAACTTATAGATAACAACTATAAAGTTATAAATAAGAAAATCTCATCCATTTTTCACAAAGAGACCGACGTATACAACAGACGAAAAACAATGAAAAACACAAAGTCACGGTCTCACAACATTTACTTAAAGCTACACGTGTTTCGCTCTATTCAGAGCATCATCAGGCCTTAAAAAGCCACTAACGTTGGCAAAACAGTGACAACTATAAAGTTGTCTTTATTTTGATCTGTCAAAAGCATTTGATATGATAAATCATGGGCTGTTGCTGGATAGGCTTAGTTCGGTTGGTTTGAGAGGTACCTGCCTATCCCTGTTAGACAGTTACCTGAGAGAAAGAAAGCAGATGGTAAGTATCACCCAGAATGGGAATAGCAGAGAGCAGGGTGTTCCTCAGGGATCTATTTTGGAAAACCCAATATTTAGGGATGCACACAAGGATGTAGCTAACTGTTACCAAATGGCTATAGTATTTAGGTATATTTTACCAGATGGAAGACCGGTTGAAAGTTTTTGAAACTTTGTCAACCCACCTGACTATAATGCAGTTAATCTCTCAGAATGTATCAAAACTCATTTAGTACAAGTGTTAGATAAACCAGAGAAACTTATATAGCGTAAAGTTATGATGGCGCCAGGGTAATGAGTGGTCGTGTTGGAGGTGTTCAAGCCTTTATTCAACGTGATTATATTTATGTTTTTTTTTCACTGCTATGCGCACTAGCCTAACTTACTAGCCAAAATCAAGAAGTGCGCGTATTTTTTTTTATTTTCTTTAAATTTAAGTGATATTTCAAATTTTTTCGCTCATTCTCCATAACGAGTTGTAGTTTTAGATGAAATTGTCGGTACAAGAATTCCTAGATCGTCTGCTACAAGATGGAATTTTAAAAGCAGATCGATAAATACTGTATACGAATATCGCGAAATGTTAATAGAGTGTATGGAAAAAATAGATGCCACTTCAAAACAGACTCGTACTATAAATCAAGCTGCTGGTATTGGCCGTATGTTAAAGGACTCTAAGTTTGTGTTCTGGCTGACTGTATTTCATAGAATACTGCCACATGCTGATATTTTATATAATCAGTTACCAAAAACGGCGACTGACCCAGTGCAAATTCACACAGCCATAAAGTGTTTTGAAACCTGCATGCAAAAAGAGAGAAACAGTTGAAAACGAGATTTCTGATGATACAACTACTACTATGACTCAAACTAAAAAGCGACGTACAAAGGAAGACCCTTATATTAGCAGAACCGTAGCAGCCAAGGACATGTGTGATAATTACAATAATTATTAGTTATAATAATTACACACGTAAGAGATAGATCTTTTACAAATAATTTAAATGCAGCTGTTCTTTATTTCCTATGACAAATTTCCACAATTTGAGATGCATTTTCCTTTGCAATGTTTGGAAAATGTAGTAGAAGCATATTCGTTTTTAGATAAAGTTCGCCTATAAACTGAATTGGCATTAATTTACCGAAGAACTGATTTCAGAAGTATAAAGAGTGCTATTAGTTTGCTGCTGTTTTTTATAGAAAATAATCTTCAAAACATATTTTCTGCTACCTTTACACTTGTGCAAATAATAATTACCATACCAATGACTACAGCCTAAGGTGAACGATGCTTTTCAACACTGAAGAGAATAAAAACTTTTTTTGCGAAGTTCTATGAATGAAGAGAGATTGCCAGCCCTAGCAATGCTATCTATTAAAAAAAAGTTTATAGAGAATATTTCAAACCTTAATGAGGCTGTTATTGATAAATTTTCTGAAAGTAAAAATAGAAGAATGGACTTTAATGGAATGGAAGCGTTTAAGCACTGTACTCATTATTGTGTTTTTTTAAAAATGTATATTTTCCTGTAAAGTTAAAAAATAAAAAAATCCTTACTTGATGATTTTCTTAGTTTTTTTTTCTTTTACGATGCCTAAAAGATTTTTTTATTGTAGAAAAAATATATATAATTTATACCTTTTTGTCAACCCCCTTTAGCATAACCCACGAGCCGCCACTGTTTGGGACCACTTCTATTTATATATATGTGAATGGACTCTCGGGGGATCTGTCGGAGGGACATGTCTGCCAGTATGCAGATGACACATCAGTTATACTGTCAAGTGGGCTCCGTGGCTGGTCTATCGGATCAGGAATGGTGAATAAATTGGTGTATGGGTAACTTACTGAAACTTAATACGGATAAAACTGCAATCATACACTTTAATAAATGCCGATAGTGAAATCCTTTAAATTTCTCAGGATGCATGTTGATCCATTGCTCAATTGGAGTCAGCATTGCAAGACAGTAATTTCCAGACTAAACAGTAACTGTGCTCTGATCCGCAGCCTCAAATACAATTTATTCACTGATTCCATTAAATTGTACTTTGTGTCTTGCATTCAGTCAATATTGAATTATGGAATTTTATTTTGAGGGTCGTCTGTTGAGGCTATGGGTGTCTTTAGGGTACGGAAACGTATCATTAGACATGTTTTTAGTGTTTCAGCAAGAACTAGCTGTAGGCCATATTTTAAAAAACTGGGGGTTTTAGCTGCTCCATCTTTGTGTATTTTTTGGCATTGGTCATGTTTGTCAAAAAGCAGCCAGATCTTTTTCAGAGAAATGATCAACACTATTCAGAGACAATTATTATTAGCAATGATTACGAGGGGTCGTAGTGACTTACGCATTCCTCTACATCATTGTTACTCAAGCTTTTTTCGTGACGGAATCCTTTTAAAAAACTAAATTTTTAAAGGAACCCTAAACTCTAAACTAAAAGCAAAAGCAGTTATATGTGAATTGTTTATTAATAATCATACAAAAAAAAGATAGTTACAGTAAGTGGTGAGTTAGTAGGCAAATGATAACACTAAGTTCATTTAATGCGAGGCACTTTTATTCCTCATCAACTGGGTAATGTCTGATAGAAGAAAGTTGAATTCTCGTGTCTGGTTCGGCATACAGTCTATTGCGGTATTTTGTTTTTGTAGCTGTATATGCTGAAAATCCCGTTTTACACAAATACGTTGTTGGGAACGGCAGAAGAACATTTAAAGCTTCTGTGGCAAGTTGTGGATATTCATCACGAACCCTGCACCAAAAATCATTTAGTAAAATTGTTTTGAACAATGATTCCATGCTTGTATCCGATGTCATCTCTAGAAGTGATTTATAGATCATATTTGACATATTTTCAGGCTTCTGCAATTTAGATGAAAAAGGGTTTTGAATTCATGAGTTTATTTTCAGTTTTGTATTCTGTTTTTCAGGAAAGTAAGATTCAAAAGTCCCATATCATCGAGATATTGCACCAATTCAACAAATATTTCATTTTGAAATATTTCTGTATCACTAAGACTATGATAGCCAAAGAACTCACTTAGCAATAAAAAGCTTTCGATTTCTCTCTTACCAAAACAAGTAATCCAAAAATGTAATTTTCTTTTAAAGGCAGTTATTTTGTTGTTAGCATTGAAAACTATTATCTGTTTTCCTTGTAGTGACAGGTTTAATTCGTTAAGTTTTCCAAACATCTCTGCTAAAAATGCTAGTCTAAATAACCAGCTTTTATCGGACAAACGGTCTTTTAAATAAAAAGGAAAATCTGTAAGAAAAGCTTCTAATTCTGTTCTTAGTTCAAAAAGCCTTGTCAAAGTTTTATCCCGAGACAACCATCTCACTTCAGTATAGGGCAATAGTATTTTCTGAGCGCTACCATTATCTTCACATAATATTGAGAACAATCGGGATTGTAGTGGACGTTAATTGGCAAAATTAATTATTTTTACTGACTCATCAAGAACCAATTTTAGATTTGGTGGCATTTTCTTAACCGCGAGTGATTGTCTATGCAGGATGCAGTGGCTGGAACTACAATTTGGCGCTTTCATTTTTATTCGTGATATTGCTCCTGCTATTCTACCTGTCATTGCCTTGGCTCCATCGGTACAAATATCAATGCAATCATTCCAATCGAGTTGGTTTTCTTCAAAAAATATGTTAAAATCGTGTTAAAAATTTCTCCTCCGGTTGTGTTAGTTGGCAGCGATGAGCACATAAGCAAGTCTCCTTCGAGTGAATGTTTATATGGATATCGCACAATTACTAGCAAGATGGCCAGTCCAGCAACATCAGTCGACTCATCCATTTGCATGACGAATTTATTATTTTGAAGCCGTGAAACCAGTTCTTGTTTTATGTTTGCTGCGATATCCCCAATTCGACGCGTAACTGTTTCGTTCGAAAGTGGCACTGTAGAAAGATGCTTTACAGATTTTTCGTCGAGCATACATTTTATTATGTCTTCCACACATGGTTTTATTAGCTTAGCAGCGATAGTGTGCGCTTCTCCTGCTTGGGCAATGCGGTAACTAACCAAATACGATGCCTCCGCCTTTTCATTCACAGTCCGAGTCGCATACGTCATAGTTTTTTGGCTTCTTAATAATTGTTATTTTTTACGTAGAAAAAATTCTTTACTTTTGTTTTTGAAGTCGGGATGTACAGTTTCTAAATGTCGGCGCATCTTAACAGGTATCCACCATCGAAATATTAGGAAGGAGTTTGCTGCACAACATACAAAGAGGTGAGCCGTTGGAATCAACAAATCCGAGATTAATGTATGATTCGTCATACTTTCGGTTTTTCACCTTCAGTGTGTCATTAGATGTTTTACTACTTGAATTTGAAACCATAAAACTAGAACTTGACGCCGTCATACCACCTTGATTTGAATTTGACGCATCATCCAAGCGAACCACATTTTTTGCAAAACCTTTAAGCCAGCGCTCCATTCTTCTTTAACACTAATTTGATTTGGTCAATTTTATGACAAATAGTATCTCTTGATGCATGAAATACAAGATTTTACAACCACTATGAACAACAACAAGACAAGCGAACATAAAATACTGAGCGCGGTGTGAGTAAATTTTGCGTTACGTTGCTTGATTAATAAATTCTCCGCGCCAAACAATCCTCCTTTATATTATACCAGCATCGAATCATCTCGAATTCCTTAGAAACTTCGGAGAGCCAGACGATTTTCTCCGAAGTACGCGTCGACGCACGAGTACGAGAAACAGCGCGACGAACAGAGGTCATTCGATTGCTTATAGTCCGGGGACGAATGGTGGCGTACGATTAACGCTGTAACATTTCGATGTAATAGGTCGTGCGTTTACTTAATAATACATATATTAAATTTTCGTATATGTACCAGTAAGACCTATAAGTAAGCGTTTCGTTTTGGTTGTTTATTTTTATCTTAGGTAACTTTATTCTTATAGGGTCCACCTTAATACATGCATTCATTTATTATGACTGCTGGCGGAGCCCTACGGGAGCTTCTGCGGAGCCCCGGTGCTCTGCGAAGCACACTTTGAGTGACGCTGCTTTACATCATTCAGCTTTTTTTGAAAGAGGGCGTAAGTTTAGTGCGATAAAAGCCTACTGCTCTTTGGCATGGTGCATTAGAGAAATAAACAGTGTCAAAATGTTTGGGGAGGAAACAATGAAATTTCTTCAAGAAAAATGTCTCTACAGTTTTAATATATCTTAGATATTACGGTAAGGGAATGCATTGGTATTAGTACCATTAGTTGTATTTTTTCTTTTATTTCTATTGATAAATAAATCTTTTTCTTTAACTATTAAGTATTTGGTTGATGAATCTGAACTGTGTGTTTGTATTTTAATTTTTTTAGCATATTTTAAATTTTATTACTCAATTTTAATTATGTTAAGTGTGAAAGTAAGCATTATATATTTTTTTAAATCTTCTTTATGATTTAAAATTATATCACACTTTGTGATTAGAGATCATTTTGTTGGCAATAAAGGATATTATTATTATTATTATTATTATTATTATTATTATTATTAATATTATTATTAATATAAACCTTTATTACATGAACAACAAATTTAGTACTTATATAAATCAATTAAGCAGGTTTACTATTTTTAGTTTCATAAAGTATAACTTATCTAACTCTCGGCTAGATATTTAAGTATTAAAAATATTTCAATGTTTAATCTATATATTTTAATTCTTTAAACCCTATTCACTGTGTCAAATGTAGTTTTTTCACGCTTTAATTGGTCCACAACTCTAGCCGTATCAAAAATTGAATGGCGTTCGTTAATCGCACTTTAACTTTTAATTTCGCCCAAACGTGATCTCTCATATACAAGGAAAACGTATCTAAACATATGAAACCAAACTGTTTCCCAATAGACAGATAGAAAAAGTCGACAAATCAATTCCCAGGCTGGCGACATCACACCGCGCAGTACTTCTTTTTTATTGTTTTGTTAGCTGGATCGCACAGCGGAGTCGAGCTGGTATTGACAGGACGACAAGCAGGAAAACCTAAAACATATTAATAGCGCTCAAACGAAAAAAGAAACAAGGGTTATAGGCCAATTCGTAAAAAGCTTGGCGATAGTTATGTTATTAATAAATAGTAAATATGCGAGTTATAAAACAATTGTAATAAATACTGATAAATATTCATGCTTAGAACTTGTACTTATTTGTCACTGTTATTTTCTATTAAAACTAAATTGCGTGGATTAAATTCGATTAGATTAAATATTTTATTTCCAATAAAGTAAAGAATATACAATATTTGTACGAGCTTAACAACTAAATGAAGTATTGACACACATTTTTTGTTTTAAGTTAGAAAATTCATTTATACTATAGGCTTCTTAATTTATTAATATTATTTTTATTTATTTTTGAAACTGTTTTAAATGTTTAAGATTTTAATTTTTTATAGTAACTTACCACAAATTTTAAGACACATGTGTGATAAATGATTGTCAATGTTAACCTATGTCTAGGATAATCAGGTTCTATAGTTTTAGTTGAATGTGATTAAATAATATAATTTTTTTTCTTTGTTTTTTAAACAAAATCTGTAACAGTCGTGTAAATTTAAACTATATTTTCTTAGAAATCCTTTTTTTTTAAACAGTACTACGACTTGACACAAATTCAGTTTACCGGGTCCATTTAAAAGTTTGATTAATGTATATACCTAAAAATTTCGTTTAATCGGAGATTGATATAATTTTATGTTTGCTGGCCATTCTAGTCTACTTCTATTTATGCCAAAAATTAAAATGTTAGTTTTTTTCTTATTTAAGATTAATTTATTTTGTTTAAGCCAAGTTTGAATTACTGTAAAAAAGTTTGAAATTTTTCTCTCATTTCATGGAATGTAGACCCAAGCACGAACTTAATAAATATACCTAGACTGCCAATTAAATGAAAAGTAAATGACCACTACTAGGGAGACGCCATTTTGCGTGATTGTGTCCTTTCGATGTTGGTTACTCTGACAAATTTCAGTTGTGCCAATTGTAGGGAAATAAAACAATTAAAGTTATTGAGAGGTTATGTTTAGAAATACAAAATAGATACATACATTCAGTTATATACATTTAGTTAAGAATAGATATTTGTGTTAGATTTGTGAATTTTTTGTACTTTAAGAATTTTGTTAAAATTTATGAAAGAAGGTAATCCTAAAATGAGACAAAGTTTCAATTAACTTGGGATAGATGCATGCACTTTAAAATATTTGTTTGATTATTCTGATAATCTTATATCTTATAAATCTAAACTTTAATTTGAATCTTATAATTCCCAATACCGTGAAAATGATGATCTTAATTACATTTTTGATTGTATTTACTTAACAAATTTAGTTAAAAACACTTTTATTTTCTTTCTATTACTATTACGACTTTTACTTTCCTTATAGGTACAGTGTTTCGACATTAATAGGTACAACCATCTATAAGAATCAAAATATAGATGATTTTATGAGGGTTTGTAATTAGCAAGGCTTTATATAGTAAAAATAAATAAAGGGTTTATATAGTAAAATATATTATTCTATCATAAACACAAACAGACAATTCACCATAATTGGGGTTTTGATAAACAGTGAACCAAATCCGTTCAAGGATGGTGATACATTATCCATGTAATAAATAAGGAGGAATCTATATCACCTGTGCAGACGATAAACCCAAGTGTCGTCTATAAATCGCCAAAAACTAGGCAATCCGCTATACTCACATGTCAAACGTCAGCGTCGTTAAACGTTAACTTCATTACCGTTATTTAATATATTTTTTGTTGGCAACACTAAAAATATTCAGAGTGACCAACATCAAAAGGACACAACCACTATAAAAATGGTGATAATTTTTGGGTATCGTGGCCATATGCATTAGCAGTCCAGGTATATTTATTAAGTTCGTGGACCCAAGTAACAATTTGTAATCACTTAAGTTGAGATTACACTTATTTTCACTAGTTGCAACGTTGTTTTCAGTGCAAAATTTAGTCGGTTTTGCAACGACGTTTATTTTCGACCAAACTTCGATGTATTTACTGCACCTGTGTCGCAACTATTGTAGAACTCTGCTGTTTTTACAACGTTGTAGCGTTTGTATTTTTTTGTTTGCTCTTATAATGTAATAATTTAATATTGTATGAATAGTCCTCCTAAATGGCGCTACATGTTCTTCGCCTTGTATGTTAAACAATTTACTGGAATCGGATTGTTGTTCTCTCTCTCTCTGACTAACGTGATTTTTCAATCTGTCTGTCTTTGAAAACTTCTTGTCGAACTTGCATTGTCTTATTCATTTAATGTAACACAACGTTTCGGTTGGTAAGTATCTCCAACCATTATCAAGTGTAAACTGACAGCAAACTACTATTCTATATGCTTATATACTAGATGTGTGCAGCGATGTGGAAGGGAAAGTCATCCGTGAAAAGAGTTGGGGGGGGAGGACACGCCTCTCTCTAGATCCTACACTGTCCTGAGAGTAGAGGCTTCCAGATGTTGGGTATATCGACGCTTGGCTGGCTGAAGATCCTCTGATTCTGTGAAATGAAAGCTGCCTCTACGAACTTCCTCTTCCGCCAGTGCTGTTCCTTGTGCAGAATCTTGGCTTCTGACCAATAGATATTATGTCCATTATGCCACGCGTGCTCTGCTATTCCGGATTTGGAAACCTCTCCTCTTTGGGTCCTAATATTCCAGTTCTAATATTGTACTTGCTGGCAATGCGTCGGATTTGTTCCGATGTACCCCTAATGTAAGGTATGGGTAGAAGTCTGGTTGTCGTGGTGGCCTCGTCTCTGATTTGATTTGGACGCATCCTTTGGATGGTCCTACTTATTAGCTTCTTTAGATATCCATTCTGTTGTAGGTCTTTGTAGATGGTATCCACTTCAGTCTTGAGATCCTCGTCGCTTCTACAGATGGTTCGAGCTCTATTGTAGAGTGATCTTATGATGCCTACTTTGGTGGTTGCAGGATGGTTGGACTCATAGTGAAGATACTGGCCCGTGTGTGTTGGTTTTCTATAAACTGAAGTTCGTAGATTTCCGCCGACCTTTTTAATAAGGACATCTAGGAAAGGTAGAGCTCCGAGTCCTTCTCTGTCTCCATCGTGAACTTGATTGTTGGTCTGAAGCTGTTGAGGTAAAGCAGAAACTCCTGAAGTGCTTTTTTCTCTTTGTCCCAGATGATGAAGGTGTCGTCCACATATCGAAGCCAGAGCTTGGGTTTGCAATGGGAGGCATCTATTGCATGTTCCTCGAACCATTCCATGAAGATGTTTGCTATTACTGGGGAAAGAGATGAACCCATCGAAAGTCCTTCGTCTTGGGCGTAGAATCTATCCTTGACCTAAAAGTAAGAATTACGAAGACAGATCTCCAAAAGTTCCATCACCCCGTCCAGAGGCAGTGTGGTCTGAGTTGAGAAAGCTGCATCCTTGCTTAGTTTGTCTCGGATGATGTTAAGAGACTCTCCTATGGGTACATTGGTGTAGAGACTTTTGACATCAAAACTCACCAATCTGTCATTGGTCTCGACTTCGATCCCTCCAAGAAGGTCTACAAAGTGGGCAGAGTTTCGCACGAAAGACGCTGCATTTCCCTGGATCGGTCTAATGATCTCCAAAAGGAATTTCGAGAGTTCTGATGTCGGCGAATTGTTAGAGCTCGTGATGGGCCGCAGAGGCATTTGCTCCTTATGAATCTTGGGTAGTCCATATAGGTGTGGAGGTTTGCTATAATGTGGTGTCAGCCTAAAGCGTACCGCATCCGACAATGTTGAGGAGTACTTTTTAAATGCTCTGTAAATTCGACCTTCTATGGTTGTTGAACAGCACTGGCGGAACAGGAAGTTCGTAGAGGCTGCTTTCATTTCACAGAATCAGAGGATCTTCAGCCACCGAAGCGTCGATATACCCAACATCTGGAAGCCTCTACTCTCAGGACAGTGTAGGATCTAGAGAGAGGCGTGTCCCCCCCCAACTCTTTTCACGGATGACTTTCCCTTCCTCATCGCTGCACGCATCTAGTATATAAGCCTATAGAATAGTAGTTTGCTGTCAGTTTACACTTGATAACGGTTGGAGATACTTACCAACCGAAACGTCGTGTTACATTAAATAAGTAAGACAATAAAGTTCGACAAGATGTTTTCACTGTACCATTGTCTACCACCTTCAAAAACAGACTGTCTGTCTTTGTTATTGGTCACGTACGCTTTGCTTAAGGATCAACTTTTACGTAGTGGCATTTTCGATACCGGGAACCGGGCTGTTGTTGCCATTGTTCTTCCTGTAATTTGAATACTTTATCTTTTGAGATTAGATTGATTTTAGTACTCAGTGCAACTTAAAGCTATTGTATTGTCAATTCTTGTGAAACTGGGCCTGCGTGGGATTATCCATCGAAGAGCTACCCAGAAATTGCGTTTCCGCTTCCTTTCCAAATGATGTGGGTCTTCGGCTTAACAAGTTCAATTGCTCGAGGTTGGGATTCGACCTCATAGTTAACTCACGAGCCACGTAATGTGAAAGATTACTTTATTACACTTTATAAAAGACCCTCCAACATCTTGAGGGTTTTATGCCGGGTCATAAACCAAGTCTTAATTGAGATCTTAGTTTTAAGGGCCATCCCAAGACCATCCCGAGTCATCTCAGGTGCTGTTCCCTTTTGCCATCATGAATTAAAGCTTTATCAGGATTCCTTGCCTCTTCATAACGTTACTGATTGGACCTTAGTCAGTTGCTGTCCTTAAATCTGCACAGTGGGTTACCAGGTCAAACCAGATAAAAGGAATGTATAAGCAATGTTACGATTTCTGATTTGTATTGTTTATACTTATTTGTTATAATTTATACTGTTTGATGGCTCTCTAATTTATTAATTTTTGTCTAGTGCCTAAAGCTCTTTCTTGGAAATTTGCACTTTGATGTATATTGCATATCTACTGAAATAATATTTTAATTTCACTATCCTGATCTTCATACCAGATTATACATATGTAAGCAACCGCACTGAAATATTTTTTATTTTTATTTCATTAAGTACATGTTGTACAGTATACTATGAGGTAGGTTACTGACTTTGGCCAAAGGGTAGTTACATACTAGCATGTTATTGATTTTTTTTATGTTTATAACTTTGGTGAATAGAATTTGATTTCAGGGGTTGTACTTTTAACAAAAAACTGTCTTATAATTTTTGCAACAATGATTTATTTAAGTGAAAAGTTACACAACATTGAAGAACATTGACCAGTAATTGCTTATTTTTATAATATAGTAGTATTATAAATTAAGGCTTGTTTTGTGTTTTACTATGTGTTGTATTTCTTAACATCCTTTTTGTTTATGTGAGAACCAATTTGCCAGTTAAAGGTTCTTATAACTGCTCTTTAAATAACCCCATTAAATTGGATGGCGCTCACAATTTAAAAGGTAAGCATCTCTAAAATAATTTATGCCAACCCACAACCAATTAATGTTCTCCAGACTGATAAGCTGCCGTTAGCATATGTGCCACTTTATTAAAGAATTTCAACATAGGTCAAATTTTATAAAATATCGAAATTCAAATAAAAAAAGAGGCTACAACGTATTTTTTTATTATAAATGGTAGCAGTAGTAATTTACACGTTAAACAACGACGTGCAGACGTGTACAATTTTTCGAATCAAAAACCCAGTAAGAACAACGTTACCTGATCATTAGCGAATGGGTACATTGCCTGATCGTCTGTGTTGGGTATTTCTCGCTGAAAAGACTCCCTCGTCTTTTGACACGTTAAGAATTTTAGGAGGAAAATGAAAAACGAAGGTAGATAAGATAAGAGGAAGAAAAAATATTAAATTCAACATTACCTACTTGGAGGAGTAGGGTTTTCCTGAATCCCGAACATCCAAGGGGAGTGCAACACTTAATGTTACACCACGTAGAACCGCGTAATTGATTCTACTCTTGACTTAAAAGGACCACAACCATAGGTTGATTTTTATCCCAGGAAGGGCAAAAGTTACATTAAAACAGACATAAGAGTTACTTCTATACATCCATTTAACAATGTAAAAAAGAATTCGTTTTTTTCACATCACTACTTCAAATGCATAATACTTCAAACCTATTTACTCAACACTAAGGGTACAGCAAACTTCTAATACTAAAATTACTACCACTTTTAACAACACTTGGAGTACAGAGAAAAACTGCTAGTAAAAAAGCCAATATTTAACTTTTACCATTTTTAGGAATTCCGGGAAATATTTTTTATACAGAGATCGAGCGCATCGACAGTGTGAGAGATGAACAGCTACTAAAGACTTCCTTCGCGCCTGGAGCTGCTTACGTAATCGTTAAGCACGATTCGTACTCATTAGTGAATAGCGTATTTGGTGCAAATATTTCATTGTGATTTTGACAGTGTTGTGGTTTTCACAACACTACTGAATCTAGGCTTTTATTTTTATAATTAATTTTTTGCTTGGAATTATTGGGATTTATTATTTTCATTTTGCTTTAAAAAATTAAACGATAAAAATAAGGGTTTTTCTATGTCGAAAATAAATATATAGGGTGACTCCAAAAAAAAGATATGACGTCATCGATATTTTTTTTTAAATGGGAGCCATCATTTTTTTAATGCAGAATCAGAAACAACGCATTTTTTTACAAAGGATATGGTACAAATGAATAGTAGTTACAAAAGCAATTTTCAACGAAAAATTATGATAAAATGTAAAATTAAAGAAAAACCTATTTAAATTAAATATTCGAATTGAGCACCGTTAACAACCTGACAATAATCAAGGCGATTTAAAAATTCTTTTTGAACGTTGTCAATGGCATTTGGAGTAATATTTCCAATTTTCATGCGTATTTGTTCTTTTATTAATTCTTCGAAACTCGCTCGCTTAGTGATAGAGATACACTTTACTTTTTAAGTATCCCCATAAAAAGTAATCGAGGGGAGTTAAATCTGGCGATCTGGGTGGCCATTTAATGAGCCATCGTCCAACGATTTGGAAAAACTTCATCTAGATAATTGCGAACGGTGCTCCATCTTGTTGAAAAAAATATCACGTTGGTGCATGTCGGGCTCTTCCAAAACCAAATACAAAGTTATCAGAGCGGGGATAAGATCATTTTGAAGGAAGTCCAAATACCTCTCATTAGTAAGAGTGTCATCAAAAAAATAAGATCCTAAAACTCTTCCTTCCGCTATACCGCACCACACATTGACCTTTTGAAGGTATTGTGTGTGTCACATTCTGTGAACCAATGAGGGTTTTCGTTCGCCGAGTATCGACAATTCTGTCTGTTCACATGGCCATTTAGAGTAAACGTTGCTTCGTCAGAAAATATTATCTGTTTTACATAATTATTGTTATCATTACATAATTGCTGTATTTGCTGACAAAATTAATTTCCAGTAAAGTGAGAATATTTTATAAGCATAGAACTTTTCTTTTTTCAATACTCCACAGTAGATCGGGATAAATTAACATTAGAAGCCGTGCCTGTGATTGTGGCTTTGGAATTATCTTGGACCGTTAACAGAACGTTAGGCTCATCTTCTTCAGTTATTGAACCCTGACCAGCTTTTTGAGTATGCCCGAATTCACAAAATTTTGCTTCATCTCTGCCTACCATGCTTTGGGTAATAGGCGACCGATCAGGATGAGCTGCATTAAACAACTGAACCACCTCCTTTTGAGTACGCGATGTATCTCCGAAACCAATCATGCACAAGATTTTGATTCTTTCACGTTCGGTTAATTTTATCATATTTTATACAATAACAGTAGGTAATATAGTGTAGTTACTAATAAAACGCAGGATCACACTTTTTTCGCCTCTCAAAAAGAATAAACACCACTTGCCAATGTAAAAATACTCCAAATAGTTAGCACCAAAACACATTCACTTTTTCCTATGTACGGGTAAGTGGGAAGCAAATCCGAGAACCATGCTTATTCTCTATAAAATTATTCTACAGAATAAAAGTATATATATTGTATATATTCTGGATAGATATTTAGCTAAATCTAAAGAAACTAGACAGGGTGCAAATATAGGCATCAGACTTGCATTGGGATTATGACTATGACATCCACCTCAACAAACATTTTACTAAGTGATTCATGAGAGCGGGCATCTCTCATGACAATAATATAGTTAAATTAACTCAGAAGAATATGGTTCATATAAGAACCCAGGAGCAAAATCTATCATTAATTATTACGAAGTCTTTTCTGGAAAAAATCTCCAACCATAAAAAAAGCCTTTTACCTCATATCAACAAAATAAGACCGAGCCGAACAATACCTTATTTTCTCCAGCGCAGACGTCCAAATGAAGGAGGTAACACCGGAGGAAAAGAAGCCAACAAAACAGGAAGTTTATAAACACTGCAAAAACCAAATGAGGTCAATACCCACTTTTCCTGTACACATACGGATCAGTTGGATAAGACCGAGTTCATTGTGGTGTGCAGGGTAGTAATAAAGAAAGAATACCAAACAGGCACCTAATTTGCTTAGTTGAACGATAAGCTATCTACAGAGCCATAGAGATATTCGAAAATTCAGGATACCAAGCAGTTATAATATTTTCTCTCTTCAGAAATGCTCTCCACAAAATTGGCCGAAGAGAAATAGTGGCGGATAGTGAGGACTTGACCCTAAACCCTGACAGTCAGAAGAAGAATAGTAAAAAATCAACAGATCACACATGAATTCCCAATCACACCGGCATTTATCGTAACGAAAAGACAAATCAGCTGGCCAACAAGGCAAGACAAATGGAAGTTAATCGCCTTCTCCTTTAACACAACTGAAAAATTCCCTTCCATCAGCATGGAAAAAGATCTAACGAAATTGGAAAAGAACAGTTTCAAGACCGAGGTAAGGGAGATTACGCAAAAGATCTCAGTAGTCTGTGAATGTGTACCACTGTACGGACCCTGACAACAACAACTAAAAAACCAAAATACCAACATTTAATTTAGATAGGTATTTCTTTAATTTTACATTTTATCATAATTTTTCGTTCAAAATTGCTTTTGTAACCACTATTCATTTGTAGCATATTCTTTGTAAAAAAATGCGTTGTTTCTGATCCTGCATTAAAAAATGATGGCTCCCATTTAAAAAATATATCGATGACTCATTTTTTTTTGAGTCACCCTGTATATTTAATTTCCACGTAGAAAACCCCTAAACCCAAGATTAAAATCGACTGGTTCGAGCATCTTTTTCAGAAATGGTCCATTTCATTTTTGTTGAATTTATCAGCTATTTTACGGATATACTATATAAAGAGAAGTGTAGTGTAGTTAATGAAATATTGAGAATAATTTAGCGTTTATTATCTGAGCATGGGCTAACTTTGAATCCAGCAAGATCTAATATTATGTTATTTATAAGTAAAGAGAGAACTCATTATAAGAAATAATAATACTATTATAAAATAATTAAAGTCATACTAAATCCCTTTCTCACATCAGTCATCATTACAAACTATCTAGTCCTGCTTTTATAACAATAACTATCGTAGATATATAAGAAGCTTGATTGAAAAGCTTAAAGTTTAAATTCTCTACACCTTATAGATAATAATTCTTCTGTTAATAATAATATAGTTTTATTTAAATTTATGTCCATGGTTTATCTTTACAGCTCCAGATACCTTATTTCATGTCTTAAGGCGCCAGTGTTAAATGGTGCCACAGGTAACCATTCCGAAACAAAAGCGAGAAAAATTACGAAAGGAAGGTACGAGTCCTATCAAAACTATATCAAAATACATAAATATATTTCGTTATAGTCACAAGAGAAAAAATGTTACACAAGTGCTGCCATCTAGCGATCGATGTATTAAGTACAGCATATACCAGAAATCGGTTCTAATATAGTTATTATATTATACGAGAACGTTTTTGGTCGAACGCACATGTTGGTGTTTGGTTATAATTTTGGCTGTATATGATTTTAGAAGGTAAGTTGTCTGTTTATTCCTAATACATTTTTAGCATGTGTGGTCATACTTAGTAAACGTTTAGGCATCTTCTAATGTAAATTAAATTATGATGGACTGATTCTTTGTTTTTGTTATGACAAGTTCTTGCAAATGACGCACTGCGGGGGAATTGTGCGCGGTACTGCGCACTGACTTAGATAAACTTTAATTTTGGTTAAATGTTAATAAACAGATGTAATAATTGATTTGTCATTTTTTATTATCAAAGAATATTTGAAATTATGCGCACAATTCCCCACCCTCTGCGTACAATTACTCCATAGGGTAGGGAATTGTGCGCTTTGCACTTTTTTGTTTTTTTGTTGTGGTACTTGATACGACAAAACATAAACAAATATTTCTTTTTACATAATAAAAGTATAATATATGCTCTTAATTTTCTATAAGTATCAGTATAATCAGATCAATGGTCTAATCATGAAAGCACATCTTGCTTAGGTGCGCACAATTCCCCCACTCTCCCTTATTCTGAATAGGCTTTACCAAAAAAAAGTTTAACTTTAATTTTAGGATTGAAATATCTTATGTGTGTAAAATCAATTGTCCCTTATTTTTCGTACAAGTGTGTTATATCCCTAAAAAAACATGTTCACAACCCAACTCCTTTATTACATGTTTACCCACTGTTTGTCAAGGTGGGATGCAATCAAGTTTGCGAAAATATTTACCGACTTCGCACAGTTGACTTTAACTCTCGATAGATTCGACGTTTTCGTTGCACGCTACGCCATAACGCCCTTGATTGTTGTTTTTCTTTCTTTTTAGAATTGCATGTGGCACGACCATTCCGTACATGATCGGTCGCTGTTTGCTGTGCATTGACGATGTCTACAAGGGGGGAAGCATTGTTATTCTGTTTTGAAATTGGATTATTTATCAGTTCATACCTATATATTGGATGTCACTTCACCAAAAAATTGTTTTGATTTGTGCAAGTTGACAATCGTGAAATGGGTGTTTTTAGAACGTATAGTATGACGTCTGAGGCAATTAGAGTGAGGCAAGTGCGAAGGTACTACCTCTATTTATAATGGTATGCCACAGCCCCATAAAACTTGATTAGCCAAAATGGAATTTTGGACGACGGTCATCTTAGGGTGACTTAAAATTAGAAAAATTTGACGGTAGTGATGTTAGTGACACTTTTGACAGTTTTGACGTTAACTTTTTTATTTAATAAGGGCTGTCTATTTACCGGAATTCAAATGAAGGTCAACTTCACTTTTTTGCATAGAAACCTCTATTTTTTTTAATAGTTTTTTAATAGTATCTGATTTAGCGTTAAAAAATATGTAACTTTCATCTGACACTTTTTTACATACGACCTCTCCTTTTCAAGATATTAATTTTTGATTCTTTTACGAATTTTTTCCTTGACAATGACATTTGCCCTTGTAGGTAGTATCTGATGATCTATCAAAAGGAGTGAAAGTATCTTATGATAGAATTTTATTGTCAACAGATTCGAAAACTTGAAAATAAAACGTACACAGTTCAAATAAAAGAAATTGAAACAAAAAAAGTCAGAAAATTATTTCAATAAATGTTTAAAGTGTTGACCTTCCACTTGTATACATTTATCGACTCGCTTTCTAAACGATGGATGAACAGAGTGCTGCATCTGTGGAGTTATCTGCCTGCAAACCTCCGTGATTCGCAGCTTCATATTTTCGAGAGTCGTTGATGGATCGCGATATACGATCTCCTTCAAATAACCTCAAAGAAAAAAATCTAAGGGCATCAAATCAGATGACCATGGCCAGTGGACTGCTCTACCGCGACCTATCCATCGTCCATTGAAGTTACGATCCAACACTTGGCGCGCAACGCGTGAATAATGTGCAGGACAACCATCATGCTGGTACCACATATTTAGTCTCACTTCAAAACACATATCTTCCAAAAATACTGGTAGAATCTCCAGCAAAAAATTACGGTATTTTTGGCCTGTAAGAACACCATCAATAAAATAAGGTCCTATGACTCTATCATTAATGATGCCACACCAGACATTCACAGACCATGGCGGCTGATGTTCTATCGCTGGAAACTACCTGGGATTTTCAACTGCCCAATAATGCATGTGATGTGACGATTAACTACACCATAGTTTGTAAATGAAGCTTCATCGGTGAATAAGACGCGCAGAAAGAAATTGTTATTTTCATGCAACTGTTTTTGGAGCCCATTCATAAAACAACACTCGATTTTAGAAATCATTCCCGTAAAGCTCTTGATGTAACGACAAGTGATACGGATGAAACTTGTGGCGTTTCAAAATTCTCAGGACACTTATTTTGGAGATTCAAGAAGCAGAAGAAATTGATTGTGAGCTGACTCCAGGATTATGGGCAACTGCATCTAAGACGGCAATTTCATTATTTTGACTGGTAATGCTTCTCTTTCGTGATCAATTTATCGTTCTCACACTTCCATCTTCTATAAAGTGGTTCACTACACGATCAAATGATGCTCGCGATGGAAGTCGCCATTGAGGATGTCGCATGGTATACAGTTCAATGGCTCTATTAATATTCCGTTCAGATTCACCATAGATAAGGACTATTTCAATTTTTTTATTTATTGTTAGGCATTCCATAGTCACTCAACAAAATAGTTAAATACTTGATAACTAAACGATTACTGTGAACCAAAATAATTTCTCATTTACTTTATTCATAAGTATTTGTTTACAATTGCCTGAAATACCTGGGATAAACACGTGAGATCTGTTTTGAGTGAGAAAATTTTCACATCATAATAACTTGCATTGATCATTGATCAACAATGACTTGTCACAACAATATTGAAGAATTGCTGAACCAAAGCTATTCCTGTTTCTCATGTCATTGTCAATAAAAAAATTCGTAAAAGAATTAAGAATTAATATCTTGAAAAGGAGAGGTCGCATGTAAAAAAGTGTTAGATGAATGTTACTTATTTTTTAACGCTAAATCAGAAATTATTCAAAAAATAGAGGTTTTTATGCAAAAAAGTGAAGTTGACCTTCATTTGACCTTGAATACGTCCACTCCAGGTCAAACCGATGACGTTATTTTATGGCCCCCTGGAAACCATTCAAACTTCATATGAAACATTTTCTGAATACATGTTTAGTTTTCGAGATATTGCGATGTCTCAACTTAAATGGAACACCCTGTATACGTATTCATTAATTATTCCTTAGTTTACCATCAATACTTTTGGATTTGCTCCAATATTTAAATAAATTTTCTGGATAAATATTCTTTTCTCTTAGAGAATAGAAAAGGCATTCTTACTAATGTTGGTCTTTCAAAAGATAGCTTAACTCATGAACAGGAAATTGTTGTTTTACAAACGCAGTGTATAATGTCCATCAATTCACCATGAGCAAGTTATCCAAATTGAGGTTACTTCTGAAAAATGAAAGAGCTTCTCTAATGTCTCTTTTTAATGATGGAAAGTATCAGTTTATAGAAGAAAATCTTAATGAAGTAACTAAAGAATTCATTAGCTCTTAATTGCTATAAAAAATCCAGTCAAAGAATTTAAGGGTTTAAAAGCTTTAGGCGGAGGTTGTAAAATATCTTATAATTAACTGCATTAAAGATTTGCATTTAATTAGGATAAAGGTCTGTGCAACTCTTTGTGATCTAGGTAGTACTAAAATAGCCACTATAAAAGAGTTAACTGTTGAGTACACCGAAAACAAGCCAACTCTAAATCACATTGTTGTTAATGGGCAATTGATTATTATAAAATTTAATGTTGTGTAACAACTAGCTTAACATTACATATTCCATTAACATAGTGTCTTTTATTGTTCTGTTTTTTATTATTTCATGAACAACTTGCCAGCTTTTACATCTTCCATTTTGACCCGAACCAATGCAGACTATACGAGCAATTAATTAGTGTACATGGTCTATTTATAGGATATTTATATTAATTATTGTTGATTTTTAGAGTATATATTGTATATACTTTAAAGTATATATAGTATATAAATGCCCCAAAAATATTTATGTTTAAGAAAAGGCTCAGAATTTTCCTGGTCAAGAAAAGCTGGTACTTACTCTCTCCATGAATTTTTTACTAAAATTTCCAGCAACAAATGTTTGTATTTGTAGGCAATTTTCTGGAACTAGATAATTAGTTGTATTTGTAAATTGGAACTTTAAATAATTTATATGTATATAAGACATAGGTATATTGATGTAAGATTTTTTAATAATATTTGTATTTTTTCTTTCTTGCACTGTGAATATGACTTTTCTTCAGTTAGAGAACATTATGTATGTATATGTGCTTTGTACTGAGGTCATATAAATACTCTACTTTTTATATAAATTTATTTTTATAGTGATTGTTGAGATATATTGAAATATCCTTTGTTTTTCTGCATTAGTATAATAATTATATTTTTTGTTATTTGCTATTTTATATGTTAATTTTTAGAAAAATTTAGGTTTTATTTAATATATTAATATTTTATTTTATATTATTAAACTAGATTTCACTTAATACTTGTTTTATGTTTAACTAAAGAAACTTTTTTTTATATTTTTAAATATCATATAATTAGCTTTCCAATTGCAGTTCTTATCATATTGATATGTAGGATATTATAATTTAAATAGAATTTTGGATTATTCATACTCTTTGTTCTATTTAGACGTTTAGACAAATTTACTATTTTCAACCTTTTTTTTATTATTGAACTAATTATTTATTTATTACAGTTTTTTGTACACAAACAGAACTTGTCCCAGACTGTTATTATTATATTCCAATTTGTATTATAAATTAACAATGTTAATTTATAATACAAATTGTACTAGAATACTTAAAATTTTGTATTTTTATTTTCCAGATTATTAGAAATAATATTTTTTGTGTACACAAAATCTTACAGTGGTGTTTTATTTTTATACCTGTAATTTAAACAGACATTATTACTGAAGAAATATTATTTTTTGTATATGACATAGTACATCAATATTTTTAATAGTACGAAGGTTTTTTAATTCCTTTGGTTTCAAAAGTTAAATTTGCAGGTATATAATACATATTTGCCCAATTTAGAAAACTACATTCAATTGCACAGTGGTGTTCTTTTAGTTAAAATAGATTTGTATATAGGAAATTTATTTCTTTTTATGCAAATTCTTGTTATATTTTTTGAAGCATAAGAAATATAAAAAGGAAATGTGAAAGAACAAGTATTGATGATAATCTGTTTTAATCGAGTGGAGTACCTGCAGGTTGTGATATTTAGTCGTTTTCTTAAGTTGGGCCCGTCTTAGAATTCAAATTTCCCGCGCTATATCAAATTTGGTACCGGATTTTTCGACGCCTTTTTTCAAATCTGATTGGTTAGAAGGGTTATCAACAGTTATGGCTTACAAATGTCAAAATTAGTTTGAATTACTGCATCTTCAGTAGAGGGCCAAAATTTCTTCGCATTAACACGGCAACCCACACTTCTCTATATATGTTCTGTGGTGTGCCATTTCAGTAAAGATGAAGCAGTGAACCGTAGAACAGCGCATATTTACAGACGATTCGCATATCCGAAATGAAGAATAAGAAATCACTACGCAGCGGCTTTTTCGTACTCACTTTATTATTGGTAGCACAACTTAAGATGGATAAAGAATTTAAGAACAACAGACATTGTCATGAAAAAAAAGCGTCCCAGAAAAACAGTAAAAACTCCTCTAAAAACGTAGAGCGACTGAGAAAAGCGGTTAGAAAATTTTTGCTTAAGGACCTAAAATTTTACCCTTACAAATTATAGAATGTCCAGTAATCAAAGGAAAGATATTTTGAGAATCTTGAGGATTTCGCTACAAGAATGCAAATTATTTTGGAGGATAATTTCGGTCAGTGTCTTTTAATGAGCGACAAAGCTCATTTTCACTTAGATGGAGCAGTTTTTAAACAGAATTATAGGTAGTAGACTTCTGAAAACCCACGAAATATCCATGAATGTCCTCTACATACTGAAAAAGTTACATGGTGTGCTATTGGTTCAACTGGCAATATTGATCCATAATTCTTCGAAGATGCCCTACCATTACCCATCATTCTAATCACTACGTTCATATGATCCTAAATTTTTTAGTTCCAGAATTACGCAGACAAGAAATAAACTCAAGGAATATGTGGTTTCAGTAAGATGGTAGAATATACTGCCAACGATTCAATAAATATTTCATTGTCTTGCCATGGCGTGGCCTACAATCCCCTGACTTAAGTCCTATCGAGTTCGTTTGGGATATGTTTAAGAGGCATGTTTTAAATCAAGGAATAATATTCCAGATAGAGAAAGAGGTGCTGAATGAAATATAGACAATTAAATTAGGAGGATGATAAACAGTTATCGAGCTGTTATTAACAACAGGGATAATTGTTTTGTTGCTGCTCCGCTGCTGGATCACCAAATTCTGTAGTGTCTCTGCTGCTGGGAACAGCAAGGGTTAATTGTGGACTGTATTTTTTTTATAGTTGAATTAAACAAACAAGTCCATCGTGAACCACTTCTTTATTTAAGAAATGCACTTAATGTGTAAAGAAAGTGGAGGGCTTATTTTACGACGTTAGTTAGTCGCTGACAACAACGTGACTTTTTTTTCTGTCTGTCAAAAACAATTCAGGTGTTTTAATTAACGTAAACCTTAACATGCCCCTCACCTTGAAAGAATAAAAATACTTTCAATGAAAACTAGAGAAATACAAATCACTAAACATAAAAAACATGACTTAACCTAAGTAAAAAATGAAATACGCAGGTTAGTTGAAATAAATAAAGTAAAAATGAAAATGAACTTAATAATTATTAATAACAGACTTACTAAATTAGAACTATTCTAAACAATGTCAACTTTGCTAAATGTCAATTGTCACTAATTGGAAGCGGACACAGTTTGGTAACAGTGCATCTAATGTTACCCGATATAGTTTTCACGGATACAATGCGCACACCATCATTCCCTGGATAGAGGGTATTAACGCGACCTAATTTCCACTTAAACGGTGGCAAGTGATTGTCTTTGATAAGAACCATAGTCCCTAATTGAATGTTCGGTTGGTTCTTCTTCCATTTAAGTCTAGTTTGCAAATTACAAATATATTCTTTGGTCCAGCGCGACCAGAATTGTTGTCTTAGAAGTTCTAATTGCTCAAAATTAGATAATCTATTGATAGCAGTATTCTGTAAATCAGGGTGAATAACAGATTGAAGTGATCGCCCAATTAAAAAATGTGCTGGGGTGAGCACTTGCAAATCATTTGGATCTGTCGAGAGTGGCGTTAAAGGTCGTGAATTTAGAATAGCTTCTATCTGGGTAATTACTGTGTAAAGACCTTCGAAAGTCAATATTGTATTAAATAAAATCCTTTTTAAGTGATGTTTTGCCGCTTTAACACCGTCTTCCCACAAACCACCATGATGAGGAGAATATGCTGCAATAAAATGCCATGAAACTTCAAAAGATGATTCTAGATTTTCCTTAAGTGTGGGTGAATTGCTTTTTAGGAAGGTACCTAGTTCCTTCAAATAATTGCATGCACCTACAAAATTAGTACCATTGTCAGAATAAACATTCAATGGTTTACCACGTCTTGCAATAAATCTCTGAAAAGCTTCAAGAAAGGCCCACGTGCTTAACTCAGTAACCAGCTCCAAATGGATCGCTTTTGTTGTTAAACAAATGAAGAGTGCTAAATAACATTTGCTGATCTTGCAACCACGTCCCTTTCGATCCTTTATTTGAAAAGGTCCAGCATAGTCAATGCCAACATCAGAGAACGGAATTCGAGGACTGACTCGGGAACTTGGAAGATTACCCATGATAGGGTTAGGTGAAGTGGGATTGAAACGAAAACAAATGAGGCACTCTTTGATAATTCGCTTTGCTAAATTCTTACCAGATATAGGCCAGTAATTATCTCTGATGTGTTCAAGCAATAATTGAGAGCCGCAATGTATAAGCACTTTGTGTTCATGCTGAAGAATCAACTTGGTTAGGTGATGCTTGGGACATAACACTGCTGGATGTTTCTTATGAAATGAGTACGATGAGTTCTTTAGTCTTCCACCAACTCGGATAATTCCTTCTTTAATAAAAGGAGTGAGACTGAGTAGCCTACTTTTATTTGACACTACCCCAAATTTTAACAGTTGTTGATAGTCTTTAAAAAATGACTCACGCTGTGATAGTTTGACTAACATGTCTTTAGCATTGCGAAGTTCAGATATTGTCAAATGGCTAAAATGCCTATTGAATTTTTTAATTCGGCAATTAAAAATGAACCTAAGGCAAAATGCCATAATTCGAGTAATACGAGTGAAAGTTGAAAATTTGTGGAAAGGAAATAAATTTTGATTTTCGATTTCCACAAATGTTTGGGTTGTTTTGCGAAGATCTGGCAATTCTGTAACAGCTATTGGTTTGTGCATGTGAATATCTAAGGGCCAATTGATAGATGGCTCACGAAGCCACAATGGACCATGAAACCACATATCTGAATTAATAATATCGTTGGGTAGCATTCCTCTTGTTAGAATGTCTGCAGGGTTCTGATCCGTAGAGACATATCTCCATGAGTCAATTGGAGTAATTTGTTGTATAGTGGAAACGCGATTTCCCACAAAAACCTGTAGAGTGTTGGGTGAACATCTTAACCACGCAAGGGCTACAGTTGAGTCACACCAAAAATAGACTTCACTGAATTGTAAAGTTAAAGAAGATTTGACCTTAATATAGAGTTGTGCCAAAAGTAAAGTGCCACATAATTCCAATCTTGGAATGCTTAAAGATTTGAGTGGCGCTACCCTAGTTTTGGATGTAAGAAGTTCGACATGAACTTTATTATATTCGTCCACAGTTCGAATATAGATACATGCTCCATATGCACTATTTGATGCATCCGAAAATCCATGGAGTTGAACAGTAACTGGATTTTTTACTGAAATACATCTTGAAATTTGTAATTTATTTAAATTAAACAGTTGCGATCTGAAATGTAACCACTTCTTGGCTATGTCAACCGGAACTGGTTCGTCCCATGGAAGTTTTAGTGTCCATAAAATCTGTAGAAGTATTTTCGCTTTAATGACAACTGGACTTAAGAGACCAAGGGGATCAAAAATCTTTGCCACTTCGGACAAAATAAGTCGTTTTGAGAATTGCCCAACTTTTGAGGGGATATCGATATGAAATGAAAGGTTATCTGTTTCACAAGACCAAAACATGCCCAAGGTTTTGTTTGTTTCTGAAGACCCGAAGAAATGATCAGGAGTACAACTTCCATGTGCAAGGTTTGATAAAAGATCTTTGCTGTTGGACTTCCATTTTCGTAAGTCAAAACATGCTGACTTTAAAATTGAGGAAATTTCGAGGCATAATCGAGTTGCATCTTCCACTGAGTCTGCTCCTGCGAGCAAATCATCAACGTAGAAATTCTTACTTATGATTTTTGATGCCTGAGGGTATGATGAGATGTGATCTAATGCTAACTGCTTAAGACACCGTGTGGCTAAGAAAGGGGCACTAGCCGTACCATATGTAACAGTGTTTAAAGCGAAAACCTTTAGATCATCCTTTGGATCACTTCGCCATAAAATTAATTGTAAAGGGCGAAACTCTTGCTTTACCTGTATTTGCCTATACATCTTGCAAACATCTGCTGAAAAAACGATTTGATGCTGTCGAAATCTTAAGATTATAGAAACTAAATCGTCCTGAACTACTGGCCCAACCATTTGAATTGAATTGTAAGATAAACCAGTAGTGCTTGGAAACGAACTATTGAAGACGACTCTGAGCTTGGTAGTTTGACTTTTCTCACGTAGCACACCGTGATGGGGAGAAAAATAACAAATTTGATCATTAGAAGGTATAAATGGTGACATATGATTTAAACTTTGATACTCGGACATAAATTCCTGATACATTTGCTTCAACTTCGGATTTTTATGTAATTTTCTCTCTAAGGATAAAAATTGTTGTGTTGCTTGAACCTTTGTATCACCCAAGACTTCTAAAGACTTCTTTAGTGGTATCCCTACAATGAATCTGCTATCTGAATCTCTCTCAACATTTTCGATAAAATGTTTCTCTGCTAAGAGTTCTTCTTCTGAAAGGATTGGCGATGAGGTTGAAACCTCTTCAATTTCCCAAAACTTTTGCAACTGATTTTGAATATCTAAGGTTTTTGAGAAATGACAAAGGGTATTCTTTGATGAGTTAGGAATGCCTATGGGACCTGACACCAATCAACCCAATTTGCTATTCTACAGAATAGGCTTATTGGGGCCTAAAGTAATGCGTTCCGCAGAAATAATATCCCAAAATACTTGAGCTCCAATAAGTAAGTCAACGTGATTGGGCTCAAAGAATGCTGGATCAGCTAAATGATAGTTAGTTGGAATATCTAGACATTCTGGATTGAAATATGTGTTAGGTAAATCACCTGTGATTTCTGGAATGACTAAACAATCTAATGAAACATTGAAGTTGTTATAACAAGACTTGAATTTGACTCGACATGATTTGTTAATATTAGACACTGAATGCCCAATTCCTAGGATTGAGGAATTAATTTTGTATTGTGTTATGCCTAATTTATTCACAAAATCTTGGGATACAAAATTAGACATTGAAGCATTGTCTAGGAGGGCTCTGCATGAATGCCCTTTACCATGAATATCGAAAACTTCCACCACTGCTGTAGCTAGTAAGATTTGACTCATAGTTGAATTATATAAGGCAACTTGACCTTGAGTAGTTTCTTCACTTGAAACAAGGTGGCCATCTTCAACTGGAATTAAAGGTTGCTGTTTATGAAGTAATGAATTATGCCGTTGTTTACAATGTCTACAATGACCATACCGACATTTATCTAGTTTGTGGCCACTGCGCAAACAATTAACACATAATTTTTGTGATTTAATTGTAGACCATCTCTGATCTACTGAAAGAGCAGTAAATTTAGGACAATGATAGATTGCATGCTGTTGTTTACAATAAAAACAACATAAGTTAGAACTCTGATGAGTTGACGGTTGATTGACAATGAAGGTTTTGCGTGGTTTACCCTTATGCATTGCTACCTTATCTAAGAAATCTGCACGAGATGACAGGAAATCATATAATTCTGCCAAAGAGGGCAGTTCTTCAGCGAAGCCTGATTGTTCCCATTCCCGAATTGACTCAACATCTAGCTTACTGGTTACTAAATATATGATTAATGGATCCCAAGAGTTCGTTATAACACCTAAATTGTTAAGAGAGCGCATATTTTTCGAAATAATGTCTAGTCCATTGCGAAATGAATTGGCAGAATCCGGTCTTATATCATAAATATTGAATAAGGCTTTAATGTGATTATGCACTATTAATCTTTTGTTTTCAAATCTTTGACAAAGAATGTCCCATGCTAAATCATAGTTTTCATTTGTGATGTTAATAGCCTGAATTGATTGTGCTGCCGCACCCTCTAGTGTAGCCTTTAAATATTGAAATTTCTCGATTGGCTCAAGGCAATTATTTTTGTGAACTAGAGAAGTGTATAAATCCCTGAATTCTAGCCACTTATCATATTGGCCAGAAAACTTAGGCAATTCAATGACAGGCAATTTTGTGTTTTGCCTTTTAACAGAGACCTGACGTTGTAAGGATGTAATATAGGGTGATAAAGAATGAATGGATTCATCGTGTATAACTTGCTGATCACTTGAAGTTGTTTTAATTGAAAGAAATTGTTTAATATCAGCAATTGTTTTAAAATATAAAGTTTCAAAATCATTTAGGTCCTGTTCAGTGAAATTATCAGGATCTAAACCTTCGAGTTCAAAATGAATCTCTGAAAACTCTGTGAGCAATTTTGTTTCTATTTCTTTCAACCTCAATTCAATTTCAAGAATTGTTGATGGATTAGCACTTTCCTTTGAAGAATTAAAATAGTTTAATAAACGTGATAATTTTGAATTAATCATACCCTTCTTTCTTACTAGATTTTGAATTCGGGGTAGTGTTTCATCTTCATCTAACTCGTTTCCACCCTTTGCTCCTTTTCTTGGTGCCATTATGAAAAACTCGACAAGGTTTGTTTTAGTTTAAAAAATGTGCTCAATTTCCCAAAGAAATATAAGAGGTGTGAAAAATGAGCAGCCCTTGAGGATCCAAATGAATTACAAAGATCTGTATTTTGTACTCTGACACAAATTTGCTAATATGACAGAATTGCATTATTAGAACTTCTTTACAAATTCTAATTGTATATGCTAAGATTTAGCCTATATGCGATAAGATAAATATAATGTAAATATGAATGTAGCTGATTGAAACTATGTACATTAAATTCTAAAATAACACTTCATTATGAATAAATGTGAATTCTGGAATGCAGTAGTGGGTATGAACGACGACGATGATTATGACGACACTTGATTACGTAATATATGAATTGAAATGCGAAGTATTAATGCCTCTTTTAACACTAATTACTGACTATTGTTCAATACATTAATGCGGGCGAAGCCACTCAGCTTGAACTGCAATCCGATATTACAGGAGCACTTCTTTTCCCGTGATTGACCAAGTGATGAATAAAGGCTTACCTCCAATCCCTGGTTTTGTTTAAAAAAGATACTTATAGGTAAATTGTCCCTTTGTCTTGCAAATTGTTGGTTGACGTTGTAGAGGCGGCCTTAGTATTTGTCTTCACCTGTTGTGGCTACTGACCTCCCAAATTGTACTTGTATCGCCGGAAAATCTTGAAATCCGCTCGATGCGACCAAAAAAATGTTTTGTTGCTGCTCCGCTGCTGGATCACCAAATTGTGTAGTGTCTCTGCTGCTGGGAACAGCAAGGGTTAATTGTGGACTGTATTTTTTTTATAGTTGAATTAAACAAACAAGTCCATCGTGAACCACTTCTTTATTTAAGAAATGCACTTAATGTGTAAAGAAAGTGGAGGGCTTATTTTACGACGTTAGTTAGTCGTTGACAACAACGTGACTTTTTTTTCTGTCTGTAATAAAACAATTCAGGTGTTTTAATTAACGTAAACCTTAACAATAATCATACATTTGATTAACAAGGACTTTTTGTTTTCTATTACCTTTCTTTTATTTTGAATTTTATTTTTTAAATTAGGATGTTTCCATTCTCTTATTTTTTTCTAATATATAGTTCTAAAAATGTAAAATATATGTTTTTCATTTTTTAAATTAGGTTAAAAAATAAATAAATCACTGCCTTTCAAAATTTGAGATGCTCCGATGGCTCGATGGCGTCACAATACACAACTCCTTTGACCTCGAGAAAGGCATCCAAGAAATTGAATAAATTTGTCAGTTTTGAACAAAAATATATTTTTTTTAATTTAAAATATTTAGTTAAAAATTATTAAATAATGTCGAAATTACACGTATTTTCTGATATAAGAAATTTCTAATAATCGTACTTTTAGTTTCGCGGCATACTTCGATAAATGTTTGTGTTTTTAGTAAATCCATGTTCAAGAATATCCTTAAAATACATTTGCACGTGTTGATTAATATTTTTCAGTCTTTGTCCTCAAGACCATTTTGATGTCTATGTATCAAATTCTTAAAAACAGATCTATCCACAAATCTAGAAGTTTTTTCAAATGGGATAGTCTAGGGCTAAAGAAAGGTAAACATGCTCATCAAACTCTGTACGATGGCCTTAAAGGAGTTATTCTGGCCGTATAATCTTTCGATTCTACTTTAACAACATACAATTAGAAACTTAGAAACTATATTAATCTAATGTACTTCATCCTGAACATTGAATATTTGATCCATAGAAGTCTGTTAGAATTGTGGACAAAACCGGATCACTTGGTGACAAAAAAACGTAAAAGAGTAAGTATGAAATAAAAATGTTGAAGTTGCAGACTATAGAGAAAAACAGAGAATAAAGTTTCAGGTGTATCCCGACGCCAGCGTTCACCGAATTTTAACATCACATAAGCTTTGACCCTACAAATATCAGTTGATTCAGGAAATGAACGAAGATGACTTTGATCGCAAAGTAGAGTTTTGTAAAAATATGAATGGAAAAATTTAACAATTATGACTTGTCATTATGTAATATTTGCTTTTCTGACAAAGCCTCGTTTTTCCTAAATGGACAAACTGTCACAACTGCAGGTAATAAAGCGACAGGAATTTCATTTTACAGGACCCTAATTTAATCCGTATAACACATATCCAGCGTTCTTTAAAACTAAACGTGTGGGCGAAAATTCTAGGCGATCATATTGTTGAATCTTTTTTCATACAAGGTAGTTTAAATGGGAAAATGTATTTAATTTTAATTGAGAACGCCATCAATTCCCAGATCACAGAGATTTTAGAAAATAACTCGGATGAAGTCAATGACCAGCTAGTCTTTCAACAAAATAGAGTCCTCACTACGCTCGTCCTGTAAGAGATTTTCTAGATATTAATTTCCCTGGTCGATGGATTGGAAGGAGAGGCCCAATAGACTGGCCAGCACGATCGCCTGATTTAACACCGTTTGACTTCTTTCTTTGGGAACACCTAAAATCAGTTGATACAATACAGCCTGAATTACTTGAGGACTTAAGACGACGAATCGTAGTGGAATGCCGTCAGGTAACACCTTCAAAGGGTTATATCACTGCATGGAAGTAAACGGAGAGGATTTCGAACAATTTATAAAATAAATTATTCTTTGTACAAAACATTATTAACTACATTCAGTACTATTAGAAATTACGAAAAGTTTCTTGCTTTTATCTCAACTTATCATTAGACTCAAAGTTTAAAGCGACTAATTTTTGTGAATAGTTATTTTAATTAAAAAAAAAAAGCTAATCTATTTGACAAGCTATCAATTCAATAGGAATAACAGTTCAGGAATCAAAACTTGACAGTTGCACTCAAGGTCAAAAGACCGTTAAGACAGGGTATCAGTCGACGTCCATTTCCATTTAACATTTTGGGGGTGATTCTTACCCCCGCTCAGGAAAACAAAAATCGACGGATCCAAGTATTTTTTTTTTGGAGGGGACAGTTATCACCAAGAATCACTAAATATTACTACATACTGAACTTTTTGGTGTTTCATTTCATCTAATCCATAGGCTATAAAAAAGCCTTTAAATACATGTTATAGTGTTAGTCTAAAGAAATCATTGAATTTCACAGAAAAGACCCAATTAACACTCGTATCCTAAAATATTCAAAAGTATATACAACACTGAATAGCTTTAAGGATTTCTGAAACTTATCACAGCAATGTGTATTTTATACTTTTAAAAAAGAAATTACTAAGAAACACAAAACACCCAGTTCTTTAATGATGTATTCTTTCTCCTTTGGCAATTGTATTGACCTATAACTACCTTGGTATGCAATTAGCTGTAGGCAATATACTAGGCATTGTATTTTTTAGGATAAAAAGTATTAGAGATTATGAAATTTTACAATGAATTTAATTTAAGGTTTTCCCGGCAATCAATTTTAAATATTAAAACAATTTCAGAAATATCAAAGACTTTAATCTTTTCGTATTTCTAAACCCGTAAGCGGAATGAAGCGGAAAAGAAGCTAATAACCGCCAAACAAAATACGTCGCCGGGCAGATTTGATTTTGGCGATAATACCCAGAAGGGAGTCGCGCGCTATCATAAAAGACGTCACTTTTCAATTTATTTACCCTTAAATTTGCTTTTGGACTCCCCTACATCTCTCTCGGTGTGAGATTCGTGTTGTGAACAGCTCCCTGAAGACTTGTCAGGATTAAATGTCGTATGTAAAATATGTGTGGCAGGATTTTGGTATTTTTTGTGACTTAAAACATATATCAATAAAAAAATATCATATACAATATATATTAAAGGTGATATATAAACTATTATACTTAATAATCTCTTATCTGATTCAATTCTGTTGTCCTCATATAATTTCTTACATTACACACATTATTAAATTCTGCATTAAAATAGGCTATTTTCCGCTATATTGGAGATACCTATGTAATTCCTTATACCAAAAATTGATGAACCAACTAACTTTAATCATTTATGCTTTATAAGTATTCTCGCAGCAATGTTGAAAATTAAAAAAAAGATCCTGAAAAGCAAATAAGAACATATACATATATAGGTTTAAAATAATCCCCTCTAAACGATCCGGTTTTCGGATCCTAGTTACAGCTGCTTCTCCGCAATGCCAATTGTTAATAATGATTTGATTAGGTCGATTGATAATGAAAAAACAAGTGTTCTAATTCTTTTGGACTATAAAAAGCTTTTGACATGATTAATCACTCTATTCTTGTAATAATTTTGCATTACATTAGTTTTGTCATGAGATCTGCACAACTTATTAAAACGTGCCTTACAAATGAAACACAGAAGGTTATGTATGGGATAAGGCTTTCTGACCGTCTTGAGGCTATCACTGGCATACCACAGTGAAGTATACTAGCTTTACTGCTTTACATAATTTATACCTTATTTGAAGAATGTTTTTTTAATTTCAATTTTACCTTATTGAAGCTTTATTAAAAGTCTTCAATTTTACAATTATCATTTGAACGTTGATAATATCCAGCTGTATTATTCTTTTAATATTAATAAAGTCGATATTGCTAACGAGGATATAAATCTTGTCCTTCAAACAACATTGAGTCATCATTTGAAGATTAACCTTTCAAAATTAAACTTTGGTGGCAATGTGCAAATACCTTGTGTAACACATACCAAAGGTTTGAGATTTGAAATTAATAATGACTTGCAGTTTCGGAAACATATTACTTCAAAGCTAAAGAAGGCTTTCATGCCTTCGACTCATATATTCCAGTAATGATTTTCTGCAGCAGGATATTAAATTATTAATTTGCGATTCTTTAGTTCTAACTCATTTAAGTCATTGTCTGCATAGTCTTAAATCTAAAATAATTCAAAAAGTACAAAATTCATGTTTACGTTTAATTTATATCATCTGTAGACAGGAACACATTTTACCTTTATAAAATAAATCTCATTGGCCTAGCATGTACAACCCAAGAAAACTTCACATAAATGCATTTGGGTTCTAAAAACAAAAATTACAAAAGATATTAAAAAAAAATAGAATTCAGAATAGATGCCCGCAGTTACCCTCTGTGTTTAAATAATAAAGTGTCCATACCCAGACATGAAAACAAATATTCAAAAGGTCTTTTTCTGATATTACCAAAAAAAACTATAAAGTCGTTTTCACGAAAATTTTTGAGTACTTCACTGGCTAATTTTAAGAAAGAACATAATATTAGCGGCAAAATCAGGTTGTTACAAACTCTTGCCTTCATTTATTGTTTGTTCAAGAAAATATATTATTTTTTAAAAACTTTGTCAAAAATCTGAAACTTATAATCTAAATAAACCCCAAATACCAGATTTAACCAAATAAATCGAATAGCAAAAATGTTATAAAACTTAATAATTGTCAAAATAATTTATTTGTATCCTAAATTTAAGAATTACAAATATTCAATATCATAAAACTGACTTAATATCCAAATACATATTTTAAATTAAATAGATGAATATGATCCATCGTGTATCTATTTGACTGTAGTTTACCGAACAGAAAATAAAAATTTGAGGCACAGGGTGAACTTTGACATTTAATTGAAATGTTAAATAAAAGGTATTTTTTAAGTCTTCAAAACTTGCGTAATTCTCCTGGCTATAAAAGACCACATCTTTTATAGCCAAGAAGAAAATTTTAATTGTACATACATAAGCAGCTTATTATATATAGTCTTTATTAACCTAATTGAAAATATAGATCCTCCAAGTATAACTCTTAAAAAGATATAGAATTTAAAAAAATTGGAACTGACCTTCTTGGGAAAAGTTCATTATTATTCGCTCTATACGGCTTGATTATATGGCATTTAAAAAATCAATAATATTAAGATAAAGGAGTGAAGTTCAGACGATTGCGCTTTTCTAAGAAATTCACAAAATTCAATCCAAATATATTTAAGAGTTCACAACCCTGGTATAGAACTATATTTACTGATCACAAACTCTTTTATCTTTTTCTTAAAACCTGACAAACTACAATTCTGAAGTTTATTATGCAGCAAACTGTTATATAGTTTTGAAGCAAGAAACGAAAAGCTACGTCGAAACATAGCTGTACGATGCTTTGGTATATTTAAAAGGGTATTTTGACGTGTGATACGTTCATGAGTGGAGAATCTAAAAGTTAAACGATTTCTACGATTCTCAGGCGCTCTACTAGAGATGATTCTATGAAGAAAGCATGCGAAATGTACCATCTCTCGATCCTGCATTGACCACTTCAGTGCAGGTAACTTGTATCTGACGTGATCACGGGTCCTTAAATTGTAAATAAAACGTATACATGAACTCAGCAAGCGTTGTAATCTTTTTTTTTTTGATGTTACATCCAGGGCTGGGCCATACACAAAATTACAATAAGCAGTATGAGAGAGAACCAATGTTTCACACAAAACCTTTCTCAACGACAGTTCGAGTATATCTTTACTTTTGTACAGATTCCACGATGACATATACGACCTTTGAAAGACCCTTGTTAATTGGCTGCGAAATTGTAACTTATAATCAATTATAATGCCGAGATTCTTACATTTTCTCACGATCGGGATTGGAGTTTGGGATACATGAAGAGCCAAATTATTTCTTGCATGATCAGGACCAATGTATATTACGACCGCCTTCGGCGGATTCAGTCGCAACCCAATATTTTTAGAATATTGAGCTACTGACTCTAAACACTCATTCAATCGAAAAATAGCTTCGTTCGCATTTGCTTAAGAAAAACTGGTATATGTTTGGGTGTCATCCGCGTATCGTTGAATTATACAATTATTAAAAATAGAATCCATATCACACGTATAAATAACAAACAGCAAGGGTCCCAAAATCCATCTGTGTGGCACGCCTTTAGTCAAAGGCTTCAAAGATGGTTCCCCATCCTCAAAACGCACTGACTGAGTTCTACCTAATAGGTAGCTCTCAAAAAAACAAATGGACAAAAGAAAAAATCCCAAAGAACTCAATTTAGCGCACATAAGTTTGTGATCTATCGTGTCAAAAGCCTTGCTGTAATTAATGCATTCTTCGTTCCCAATAAATGCGACATTTGTTATTCTCCACTACAGTTTCACTGTCACCGGGAGCACAATGGAGCATTGATCTGTCGTCTATACCATAGAAATGTCACAGATGATAATAAAGCACCCGAAGTGCCGCATTGTGCCGGTGTATGAATTTAGATACGGCATGCCCTGGATAAGCTGACAGTAGATGCCTAATCGTTTCAGGATGCTGACGACACGATCGGCAACTAGTGTTGGCAACGTCAGAAAATTGACTACGGTAGATTAAGATGTTAATTACTCAATCCTGGCGGGTAAGTAAAAAGCCCTTAGTCTCTCTTACTTTTAGACCGGCAGATTTTAAAAAAGCAAATATGAGTCTTCTGGATAAATCCAGATTTTAAAGGTTTCTGTAAAACATTCTGTGCTGCAGCTTTTTGAGATGCTCCTCAAAGAGTCTGTAACAGTTTAAAATTACTGTTACAAAGTTTCGCACTTTCATTAATCAAAAACGTGTCGTCTATTAGGTTTTGTCTGAATAAACATAGATTATTTAAACAACTTGAAATAGACACTAGAGTTCTAAGCTTTTATAGTTTATTCAACTCTTTCTGCCCTGATTGTTGAATCTGAGGCTTCTTGAAATATTCCATTGGTTCATGGTTATTGTTTTTCCTATTTCTTGCAGTGTCCGATTGCTAAAAGTGTATTATGCTACTCTGTGTATTATGAGTTTTCTTGTCAGTTTACCATACCACAGGATAGTTCCTAGAGGCATTTTTAAGAATATTTTCATTATTTATTCACTTGATTGCGGTGTCTTGTTTGTTATTATCTTTCAAAATGTTTGTGAGGCTAAGGCAAGAGGTTTCTTTATCTCTTCTTCTCTTCGTACTGCGCTGGGTTCTGGATACTGAATCCAGAAGTCTAGAGAGCTCTTTTTTTTGCCTGCTCTGCTCCCTTTCAAGTCGCCACGTGGAGATATTTCCAGGAGACTTTCTATTTAGTGATAGTATGTGTTCCAAACCCTTGCTATGTAGGGTGGGGTGAGGCTGTTATATTTTGCGGCACAGTCATATTGAAGTTACTTCTCCAGAAAGCTACTCGTTTTATGAATAACCGGTCTCTTTATGCTCCAAAGTTTCAAGATTTCAGACAAACTTCACTATTAAATATGGTGGTTATATACCATTCCCCTCGTGTTTTCCGTCAACTCAAGAACTCTGGATTAATAGGAATCTTCGCTTACAGCGTCTAGTTGCAGCAATGATTTTTCCCACTGGCTAGTGGAATTCGATTTCCACATCACGCTTTTTCCCGCCATTAAAGAGCTAACCAAGCCGCGAGACGAACATCACGATTGTTAAAACCAAATCCGACAAGGGTTAATGTTTGACAACCGTGGCGCATATTTTGGGTTCATTTACCCATTAGCCTAGTTGCAATACGGCGAATTTTATAAAAATCCTTTGGGTATTTTACATACGCGCTTGACGGCGACAATTACTTGATTGTTAGCTATAATTTTATTGATTTAAGGGTGAGTCTTACTAAATTATATTATTATTCTTAGAATCTAATCAGTACACTTGTTAGACTGCCGTTTCCAAATATATCATTAGTTTTATTCCGCATTATTTCGCTAGGCGCACAATAATGTAGAGGCCTTTAGAATTTCGGTCTTAAGCGCATGCTTATTGCCTTGAACTTAGAATTTGTCTTTTTAACCGAGGTTTCTTGCACTCACGTGTTGGAAAATTTCTTTTCCTCCAAATTCTCACCAATAAAAGATGCTCTAGAAATTCAAGACCAAGTGTTGTGACTCTCCTTAAGGACCACGCGTGTTCTCTACAAGAGTTTTACAATAAGGAGTAACGTTGTTTTAGGGCGTGCCGAAATTTAGTATGCAGATTTCATTTGATTTTATAAGCAGCTTTCTTAGTTTTCCTCTAAATCCTTCATTGGGATAGTTATTAAGTCACCATGTGTAATTTTATTTTAAAGTTCACCTCCTTACACTTTTTCAACCTATTTGGATTTTCTTATGCCTAGTCAAACAACGCTAAGCCTAGTCAAGATTGCAAAAATCAACAAAGCTGTGTAAATTTGTGCCGCACGTGCAACATTTTTTTTTGTTTGCATGATATATAATGGGATTATATTATATATACAGGGTGTCCCGAAATTACATCGCAATATTTTACCAGCCGCTTCTTTGTCTAAAAATAAGACAAAAACTTCATATACAGGAATCTTGACAATTGAATCGTTTTCATGTTACAGGGTGTTTTATAATTCCTATTGAAGATGGGTTTTTGTTAATGTTTTCGAAACGCCTGGTCGTTATTTTTCGAAATTTTTATCGTATACTACTGTTATTGTTACTATCTGATTTTATAACATTTTATACTAAAATGTATAAGGGTCGTTTAAAATTAGTAATAAAACTTTTCTTCTTATTACTTTTGAGTTATTTTAATAGTAAAATTAAAAAGAACCAACATTTTTACATAAAAGGGTGCTCTTGTCTTATTTCGTTAAACGCCTCCGGTTTCAAGAAAAATAATTATTAACTTTTAAGTAAATCATGGCTTGGTATTGAAAAGGTAACTATGTATAAAATAAAAAATAGTAATTGGCAGTGCTTGTAACTTATGTAAAAATGAAAGTTTTCGAAGAGCTCGTGGATAGAGGCCACAAGTAAATCATAATTTGGAAAACGTCTTAAACTATTTCGAAGAAAATCATGGAACAAGCATCAGAACAGTATCACGAGCCACACTTATCCCCCATTCAATAGTAATTAAAAAAAAATACTACCGACATAGGTAATAATAAAAATTTAAAAATATTTTTTTTGATAGCAAGAATGGTAAGAATCAAAGGCTTACATCCCTATCATTACCAGAAAGTTCAAGAGTTAGTACCAGACGATTTTGCACTAAGGGTCCAATTTTGTAAATGGATAATTAACAACCAAAACTTCTTGACTGACTTTACTAGGAATGGTCCGTTTAATATGCATAATATGCATGTTTGGGCAGATGATAATCCAGGAGCGATACGGCGTATCAACTTTCAGAGGATGTTTTCAATAAATTTGTGGGCGGGATTAATCAGGGACCAACTTATTGGCCCGATAGAGTAACCCAACCGTCTTACCTCTGAAAGCTATTTAAATAATCTAGAAGATAATCTTGGGCAGCTTTTAGACGACGTTCCTCTTAACATACAGAATTTAATATTTCAGCACGACGGAGCGCCTGCTCATTTTGGACGTAATGTTCATCAGTGGATGGATTTCCATTCTGCTGAAAGTTGAATTGGTCGAGGTGGTCCTATAAATCTCCAGATCTAACTTCAGTAGATTACTATTTATGGGGTGAAAAATACCCGTGAAGAATTAATTCAGAGGATTAATTTGGCGGTTAATGAGATAAATGGAAATTCATTTTCTATTTTAAAGGCTACTCGCGCAATAAGGCATAGGGTAAGTGTATGTCTCCAATAAAATGACAATCACTGCGAAGATTTGCTATAAATTTGTTTGGTATTTTCATTTTTTTTTTCTTAGCTAATAAGTTAATTCTTTTAATTTTTCTCAATTACTTACACATTATTTACAATTTTGAAATAAAATTTTAAACAAAGAAAACAGTTTTTGATCTTAAAATTAAGTATTTGTACTAGTCTTATGTCATGTTTTTACCTGATGATTTGTAACATACCTTTTAATTTTATTAAACGTAATCAAAAATACGAAAGTAGCTAGAAAAAAAGTTTAGACATTTTTAACCTTGCTGAATATTAATTTTAATCGACCCGGTATATATTTTAACATAAAATGTTATAAAATCAGTTAGTAACAATAACACTAATATATGATAAAAATTTCAAAAAATAACAACTAGGCGTTTCGAAAATTATAACAAAAAACCACCTTCAATAGGAATTATAAAACACCCTGTAACATGAAAACGAGTCCCATATATAAAGTTTTTGTCTTATGTTTAGACAAAGATGCGCCTGGTAAAATATTGCGATGTAATTTCGGGACACCTTGTATATTGCCATGAATTAGAGGAACACACACATGCTCAAGCTCCAGTCACCACAACCATGAGTGAACCATCAGTACTCAGTAGCAACAGTCCGTAGCCACCGATAGCTCCCATCAATGAACCTCTAGCAGCAAATCGTCAATAGACCTATAGCAAGTTTTTAGCAACGCAATATCATTTGTACGACCCAGTCACATGGTAACGGTTAACTCCGTTGAAGAACATCTGACCAAGTAAGATCTAACCTTTATGATTTAAACTCCAAGGAGCCCATTGAAACTCATTTTCTGGTTATCAGTTAATGTAAGTTAATGTTTCTTTTGCCGTAATTCTAAGAACTTTGAAATTTTTTGTAGATCCGACATTCTTCTAAACTTCAATTTCACATTTTAGACTTTTATTATTAAACTGCTATTATTTCTCAATAAGTGCCTTTTACTGATGACCCTACTTGACTAACTACGAATGAAGATGAAGGTATTAACAACTTGCCTCGAGTTTCATGCAGCGGCTTAGAACCTAATCTGACTATTGAGCTAGCGTTAAAACCATTTCTATCTAAGTCGTGTTGCAGTAACTCTAATTTTGTATTGCTTATCTCTAAAAAGTATGTCGACCTATACAAAACTGCAAAATTTCAATTTTTTATGACCTGTAGTTTCCATGACATGTAATTATTTTATATTAGAACATTTTAAATCACTTGGGTTGACTGAACAATACCGTAAAATTGTACATTATTGTGAATAGGTTATAGAACTACATAATTTTAAAAGTATTGTTTTATGTAAACATTTTTTTTCGTAAGGAATTTCATAAAGTTGTAAAAAATGTGGCATTTCATATTCGTTTAAACAGTCGAAGTAGTAAATTTTAACATTGGTAAAAAATTTGTCTTAAATGTACATTTTTATATTTTAATTGATCATTATAAGTCAAATAATCAGATTTAAGTACTTTATTTAAATTTAAACGCAATGCCCTATTTAACTGAAAAGCACAAGATTGAAATCTTAATGATGATTGAATAAGGAGATAGAACAAGAACCCTAAAGGGGACTATGGACTTATTCAAAAACATGTATCCTCATTTATTACCGATATCGCGAGTTACAGTTAGCAAAATTGAAAATCAGTTTCAGGAAAATGGCCATGTTAGAAGAACAAATTTTTTATCGTCAGTCTGCGCTGAATAAAATTTTAAAATTTATAATTCTGTTCAAGAAAATCCTAACATTTCCACTAGACAAGTAGAGGGCGAATTGGAAGTGAGCTAGTCTTCAGTAGTAAGGGTTCTAAACGCACAGCAATTTCATCCCTTTAAGCTGACAATTCTCCAGGACCTCAATAAAGAGGATGCAGATAGAAGGAGCGAGTTTTGCTATTGCAGAATAATACTGTACAGAACAGAGAATATTCTTTTTATGCTGAATGGAGAAGTAAATCGACAACACTGCCGTTATTGGGCACAGGAATGAATTTCCTGGATGAGACAAGGCAACATTTAGAGAAAGTAAATGTTTAAGCAAAAATTGTAGGCCAGCAAGTTATAGTCCCAATTTTCTTTGAAGAAAATCTAAATGGAGCAAAATATTTACAGTTTTTACAAAAAGAACTAATTCAAAGTTTAGCTGCTCTTATTTCAACAATATTCGAAACTATCTATATATTATATTTCCAGAGAGATGGATTGGGAGAAGAGGACCTTTTGAATGGCCACCAAGATCTCCTAATCTAACTCCTTTAGATTTTTTCCTATGGGGATATTTGAAATCCAAAGTTTATGTGTCCAAGCCCGCTATCCAAGAACACTAAGGGGTTGAAAACCAGAATAAGGTATACATGTAGATTAATTTCTTCAGAAGCTATAAGAAACGTTCAAAATGAATTTCAAGTACGGCTTGGGCATTGCCAAATAGTAAATGGGCTACATTTTGAACATTTATAAAAGGAAAAGATTATGAGTAAATTTTTGTTTTTCTTGAAAACAAGGTGTTTTAATTATCTTGAAAAACGTAAGTCATCAAAAATCTGAAATTTTTCAGTTTTGTATAATCGATATGGTTTTTAGAAATAAGCAAGTAAAGCCATTTAAAAAAAAATCATCGATAACATTATAATATGTATTTCAATCTTGGCACACACTGTATATTATTAATTTCTACATAAATCGTTAAATATGTTTAAAACATTTAACATTTTACAATTACAAAGATTTGTTAAGCAACTTTTTAAGTAAAACAGACTTTATAATTTACCTTAAATAAAAACGTTTTATTTTCATTATCTGAAAAACGGTTAACCACATAAACTTGAAATTTTGCGGTTATGTGTAACTTGATACGCTCTTTAAAAATACGCAATAAAAAATAAGGGTTACTATTTAAGAAAATCGTCGATGATATTATATCTTATTTTTGGAACACACTGTATAAATCTATTTTTAACATAAAAAGAGCGTAACTAAATACTAATTGACAGATTCGAGGATTTTTTTTGAGGAAAAAAAGTATATGAATTACTGAATTTTTAAAGTTATAGATTCACATTGTATACACGCTGATACAAATTTTGTATTTTTTCTTTTTGAGCTGATACGGTGTATATAACTAACTTCCATCTGAACCACTCATGTCTCTATAATATTTTAAATAGACGTGACATAAAAAGAAAATTCAAAATAAGATTTTTGCTACTTTCATAAAAAAAAACAAATAATGTCCTAAGTAGTCTATATTTTTAAAGCAATTAGAAAAATAACTACAAAATATTTTAACTTATTTTTAATATAAACAATCCATTTATTAATATTAATTAAATATACACAAACATCCTAAAAACAAAACACCTTTCTCAGAAAATTTATTATAAGCCGTCCCTGTACAAACGCGCATCTCCCAGCCCGGAATTGTCCGTAAATATATCATCAAAACACCTTTACATTACCCAAGTATGCGAGGAATTAGAGCGGGACCAAGAAAGACCAAGAAAACCAAGGAAAAAGGATGCAGCTAGAAAGATTCTTTTAAGAAAGTCGTAACAGAGACGGGCTATACTTTCTTACACATGCCAAAGCGAGACAGTAAGCCGTAAAAAAGACGAAAAGACGTTTATAAGTGTTGCGCGCTTGCGTCCCCCGGCTCGGTAAACCTCTAAGAAACGACCTCGGTTTGGGGCTAAAAATCCGCCGTCTTTCCTGGTTGGCGGCGGCGATGGCGGCGGTGGCGGTAGACCTCAACATGCCCCGCCTACCGACCCCCTTTTTCACCCACTCTACGACCCCCCCGGACTACTTTTATACTCTTTCTTAAGGTCGGAAAATTTTCCTTCAGAAAAGAACGCGTATCGGCCGTGAGAAGAGTTTTTCTTGTTGCGATTTCAGTGAAACTCTGTTATAGGCGACAAACCATTAAATGATCGTTTTTTCTTTTTAATTGATATTATTTCAGTTAGAGTGTTTTAAAGTTACTAGTCCGTTGGGTGTTTTGTGGTATTGAAAGGGTTGGATGAAAAGTAGGTATTTGTGGTTCAAAGTGCCAGTTGCATTTAAGTAGAATATTCATATGTGTTTTAAGTAAAATGCTTAAAGTGATTTTAAGACTTTGTCTTAAAACTACATTTACTAAAAGTTAATATTATTATCTTATTAAAAAAAATAGAAACAAAATATTACATTAAGTTTGCATACATAAAAACTAAAATATTGTTGTGATAAAATGAGAGGTAAGGAGTAAATTTAACTCGAGCGTACATTATATAAATGATAACTGATTTTGAAATTATTTTTATTTTCAACAAAAATTGTTATAATGTAACTTGATGTAGTTTTTTACTGGAATATTTATCTAGTATTATGGTCTTTTTAAATTAGACTAAACTTTTTTAGTTTTTAGACTCTAAAAGTTCTTTTACCATTTCGCATAGATTATATAGACCACATCTTATACCTATATAATGACTCCAATAGAACTTATTCAGATGAAAAAGTCATGGGTATCTTTCAAGATGCCGAGAATATAGGGCTGTTCTTTTAATAATTCATATTAATCCCTTTTGAGTTTTAATCTTCTCCCGAAGATGCAAACATCGTTAGCAAAATACGTGTCGAGAGCAAAAAAAAAACTTTGGTTAGTGGTAAAACTGTTTTGTGATTTTAATTATTCAGTCATCAAGTAAATATTAAGCAATAAATTATTTATATTTCAAAATACTTTTGGTAATTTATTGATAAAGCCAGAAATCAAAAATGAAACATCATGAAAGGTGTTCCATTCATAGGCTGATCTAAAATATGACTGTCCTGAGAGTGTGGCAAATGCTTTTGTAGAATACTCTTCATCAGCTTACCCAATTTCGTTACAGGGTCCAAATCTTAATTTAAAGAAATGTGGAAAATTTCATGTACAAACATAACTGATGTCGCAGGAATTAAAACTTTAAAATCAAAAAACCTAACTAACAAAGTAACAAAGTTGCGTCAAAGTGGAAAGAACCAATCTACCTAAAGAAATATAAAAAATAATATTATATTTTTAAAAAGTCAACCTAGTTGACCTACCTATTATCATTTTGTCAAAACTAACTACAGGCGCAATAAGGATCAGCTTGATGTCATTTATTACTACGGGTTTTCATACATTAGATGATTAATTCCCGCTGAATAAAGTTATATGATTGGGATTCTACTTTGAAGCTATTCTTTTTTCACAATTTAGACACGAGTAGTGAACTTGCTTTAAGGAATTTACCACTACATCAGGTGTATCTTAACGCAGCAAAGTCCACATGCCTATTTTAAGAGAATTTTATGCTTTGATGGTTGTGTGAAGCTTCAGTTTGATTTGGTCAAAGTACTGGAGAGGTTTAAGTATTTATTTTGAATCACTTTGGATGTATTTAATAAAAAATGATTATTCTGTCTTATACTAAAGCCTCATATGCCAAATAAGTACATATCTAACGAAAAGTAAGAATTTGGATGAGTGTTATTTCGGCCTCACATAAAACGTAATAAACGTTTGTACCTGGAAATAGTAAAAGAAAATAATATTCAAAAGTTTTTGTAGAATATTCTTCAGAAGCTTATCAAATTTCAATACAAAGTTCAAATTTAAAGTTGAATAAATGTGGAAAAATTCAAATATTCTTTGATGACATAAGAACGTATCTGACAATTTCAAAATTTCACAGGAGCGAAAAAACAAAATAACCAAAAATCAAGTTGTTATAGCGTTACTACAAAAATTTCAATAGACTTAAAATTTTGGCACAATAATTAAAAGTGTTTAGGGATTCAAATAACATAAATGGATTTTTGAAATAGTTTTCTAGTTTTGAATTATTTGAAAAAAATATCAGATATGTCGTACATCATAAGCACAGACATTGATTACGAAGGTGATTTTTAAAACAAAATTTGCACTATCTTTGGAAAAATAGTTTATTGCTACATTAAGTTGCAAAATTAAACAAAAAAACGTAAACGTAAAACTACAACAGTAAATTAAGTATTGTTAAATAGGCAAAAAATAGGTAGCTCATTTATCAGAGTTCTGGTGAAGTAAGTTCTTATAATATTCTTGAAATTCTATGACTGGTGTAGTTCCACTACATAACGACACAAGATCGTTGTAATTTTAAAGACTAATTTCATTAGATTCTTTGTTTAATTTGTCAAGTTTATATCTGTTTATAATATACGCTCAAGGCAAATCGAATCAAAGTCCAACTAATGATGACTGTTAAAAAAAAATTAATAGGGATGATTTTTTAACCATGATTTCCATTACATTAGTCTATTTTATTTTATTGCCATTTTCGATGTCTCTTAGAGTCAAGACGCGTAGATCTTTAGATAAAGCCTTAAAGTCGTAGAAGTCTACACATTTCATACTAATTACCTTGTATGGCTGTTTTGTAGGTGCTAAACGTATCACTGGTTGTAACTGTGATGGTATAAAAATATCTCCAGCACTAGATAAAGCTGATGGAATTGCACTCTGTGCAGAATCACCCTCGCTTTGACCTTGGTTGATCTCAATCTTGAATTTGTATTTTGTGTATAACAACCATCAGCGAATAAATCAATGACTGTTACATTCTGGTTTTGTCTGTATTCTTCTAGAAACTTAAAAAAACAAAACACAATTTCTGGGAAATCGCGCTGACTGATTAATTCCACATAAAACAGTGCTTTTTGTTAGCTAAATTAGAGATTGTCAATTTAAAATTGGAAAGTCGACTCTTATAGAATATTGAGCAAATAAATTGAATGGTAGCTTAAATAAATCGGAGTTTTCTACTTAAAAACTCAAAGTAAACACCTTAACGAAACGTGTTGCCAATATTTTAAGGTTATGTAATATGCCGACTCGTTTAATGATACGCCGCGCCGCTCCGTCTATTAGGAACTATTAATTTAGCGTATATGACAAAGCGACGCGACGTATCTGTTCTTACGTCTGTATATAATATATCAAAAATAAATTTGTCAGATAAGTCAAAACTTACCATAAATAGAGATACGCCTGTTTGTCAAGTGAAAAGTACACTAAAATTATATAACATAAAGGCTTAACTCAATTTTTCGCTTTTTAACACTTACGTCGCGTCGGTATGTGGTAAAGGGGATGAGTTGACGTCTCCGAAAGATTCAAAAATTTAAAACCAAAACTAAAAGTATATTAGCTGGAATTTCAGCTTTTATAAAGGTTGGCTGCATATCAAGCTAGATCCCTGGCTTACTCGTTCAACTTAACAAAGTTTGAACGAGTATTGTACGAACAATTGAATATCTATTAATTCATCGAATCGAATAATTCAACTGTACGAACAGTTGAATATCTCCCATATTCAACTGCATCAACCTATACTATACCAACTAATATGCAGTCATCAAATATATTATCATTAGGTCAAAATTTATGTCAGGAAATAAGGATCAGCCTAATGATATACCGACAAGACTACGGTTTTTGTTAAATTTCGTATTCTCTTCAACGATGAAGCTGGTTTTGGACATGATAGTTTAATAAACCTTCATAATACTCCACATAATTGGTGTGACGAAAACCCTCATGTAGTTATAGAACTACATTTTCAGAATAGTATTTCCCTTAATGTGTGGGCCGGTCGGTGGTACTGTCGACGATCATTTAATAGGGTCACATTTTTTCATGCAAAGGCTAAATGATGACGTCTACTTAAACTTTCTAAGCTCTTCAAATAAGGCATAAAATGTGGCTGCTACAAGACGGCGCTTCACCCCATTTTAATGGAGCAGTGAGAGAACCTTTATATCAAAATTTACCTGAAAGATGGATTGGACGCGGCGGGTTTGTGCAATGGCCTCCCAGATCGCCAGATCTAAACGCTATGAATTTTTTCTTTTGGGGTTATTTAAAATCTCTCATTTACAAGGTTCCTATAAATAATCGTGAAGAGCTAAGACAACGGATTACTCTAGGATTCATTGGAGCTTCCAAAGAAGAATTAATTTGTGTATTGATATTTAAAGGGTAACATTTCGAATATTTTTTATGAAAGTATTACTTTAAAATTAAATTAGATGTGTTGTCGTAAATAGTTATATTATTAAACAATGACGCCACAAGAGCACCTTTTTAAAAGATATTTTGATGCTCTTTACTAGTTTGACGTCGAAGTAATTTTCCTGAGGTGAAGGATACCTTAAGCCTTTTATCATTGACGACTAGCATCAAGTTATAAAAAAGTTATTAAAAAATAAGGTAAAAAAATTAACACCCTGTATCTTCCTTAATTTTGAGTTTTCAAAAAAAAAATTATAGTTTATTATAACTAGTTAATTAGTCAAACTTAACTATATATTAAATATAGTTAAGTTTGTTGCATTATTTTTTCATGTAGAATCGCTCACCAAAATCGTGACGCGTAATTTCCGAACACTCTGTATATAACACTAATTGTTAATACTTCTCTAAAATCATGCAAATTCTCTAATTCTTTTAAATTGGCTGACATGATTGCTATTCCTAAGGGTAATAATCCAACTGAACCTTGCAATTATTGGCCAGTGAGTATTCTTCCATCCTTATCTAAGATTCTTGATAAATTATATCCCATTAAAAAAAAAATCGCATATTGAGCAAACAGGTTTAATACTGGTTATTCAGCCAGGTTTCCAAACTGGCCATAGCACCACTCCTGCTTTGTTGCATATAATGAAATTCTTTGAGCTACGGATAAAGGTCATTTAGCGTTGATAATTTTAGACCATATTAAAGCATTCGATACTCTAGATAGAATTATTCTTTGTCTAGCTTAAATATTTTAGATTCATAATGTTGTCCAACTTATGTAAAATTACCTAACGGGGAGATGCCAAAGAGCTGTATTGGATCGTGTGTCTATGTATTGGATAAAAAGTTGTGTCTATTTATTTGTAATGTCTATTTATTTGCATGTCCAGAAAGGTGTTTCTTAGAGGTCAATCTTGGATCTTTATATACACGTGACTTTTATAGATACTGAGAAAATTATAATGCTCATTAATATCCGGATGACACTCAAAGTTATTTTTTATTTTCTAACTAAGTTGTAATCTTTTAATCATTTCGGAATTATCCAGAGTTCACAAGCTTGTTCATAATAATCCTATATCTTAGCTACTGTCATTTGTATCTCAGCCCCCTGATAATATCGAAATTAAAGTTAAAGACATAATTTTGGCTATTTTTGTAATATGATGTAATATAATTGTTACTTAAAAACTCATTATTATTTCTGTTTAAAGTTTCCTAATAATACTATGGCATCAATTCTTTTAGCTGCTTTTTAGTATTTTCCTTTTAAATTTGTTTTTTTTTATAATTAAGGTGGTATACAAAACTTATATGAAATTACTGTAAAATTTGTATTAACTTCTATTTTTAGAAGGTTGAATTAATAGAAAATTCAAAAATTATAAATCCTAATAATTCATGTTGCTTCCTTCAGTCCTTATGAAAACTTCAAAATATTATATTAGTATTAAAGTTTGATTAGAGGCATCTTACTCAACTTTAGTTATATTTTTCATTTTTCCAATATGGCTTAAATAATTGTGAAATCTGTCTCGGATTTTCCTGAGAAAACTATTCCCCTTTATTTGAGTTGTCTTTATCTAAGTAAATAAAAAATCATCAAATGGAGTTGAAACCCAAATACAAATTGTGTCTCCTTTATATTTTGCTATAGATTTAAAATCTATCTCATCTGCGTCGACCTCTAAGAACCCAAGTTATGTAGTCATTCTGGTCTCATCTGATTTTTTTAATTATTTTATTAATAAATATGGAATGATTCCATATATGTATGGTAAAATGTACGGTATGTAAAATAATTAAACTACTTTACATACACCAATATAGGTCTGTAAATTTTATCATTTTAAAAATACACAAGAATACAAAATTAAACCTTAAGGTGTTAGTTCTTAAGGTTTAATTTTGTCTAATAATTATCTAATTTTGTTTAATAAACTCCCTCGTGAAGGAAATATAAATTTTAAAACTTTTTTTTATATATTTTTTTGTTTGAAGTTAAGTAGAAATATTAAATTTTGTATAAAAACGTGGCTAAAAATATTTAAGATACAGGTTTTCTTCAAATTCAAAACAATTTAATTTATTTACATTATCGTTTATTTATTTCACATTTTATTTAAGTTAGGTTAACAAGGTAAACATACATTTAATAAATTAAATTTTTTCATAAATTCTTATAATAATAATTAAAAAGCATCACATTTTCCTATTAAATAAATTATAAAATATATTAAAGTACTTTTCTAAAACCTTTTTTAGAAAAGAATATAAATTCGGAAAAATGCCAGAAATTTATTGCATTAATAATAATTAATGACTCGACTTATGAGACAAAATTATTAATCATATAAGTAATGTATATAAAAAATCAGACTAGGACTTCAAATTAAATAAGAAGAATAGAAACATATCTGCATCCATAAATATTATATTTCAGTCATAAAATAAAAAAGTATGATTAACGTGTAGGTTGCAAATTTTAAAAAGATGTCCATACTATATTTAGCATTTTTCATTTTAATGAGATAAAGCAGTATATTCAGTAGCAATGTTTAATAAAAGATCAGTCCTAAACAAATAGAAAAAGAAATGAATCATAAATCAGCTGATTTTTAGCCTCCCCTCGTTTAACACAGCTAACTGGGGCAAAACGTGCAACGATTGTCAAATAATGTTTTAAGTCACCCTCGCTTTTGGTTTTCATGTACGCGAGCTGTTGGGTATAGGGGTGTCATTTTAAAGGGGTATAAGAGAAATCATATGTAGCAACTTCTTGATAATTTGTCTTTTTAATAAAGAAGTTTTAATATTAAATGATATGGAGGCAAACAAAGTTACTAATTAGAGAAGTGATGATGATCGTAAAATTGACGTGAAAAAGTAATAGTTTCAGATTTCAGAAAGTAAAAGTTATTTTTGAATTTTGATTGTCGAGGAACTGGCGATTTATACTGAATTCTTTAAAATAAAAAAGGGTATTTATCTTTTACTTTATTCTAACCAGGCACAATCATTCAACCATATTCCAAAAAAAAATATTTTTTTTAAACTGAATTCACCACAACTGACTGACTCCAAACTTACAAAATTGCTAAAAAAATAATTATTTTAATGACTTTCGCGTTCTCTTACTTTGTCCTCTTTAGTTAAATAGCTTCACTTTTGGAACATAAATTATAAAAAATTTAATTACCTTTTTTTTAGTTCTATATATTTTTCTGTACGACGGTTTAGCCAACAAATCAAATTAAAAAAAATTTGTATTTCCCAAAAAACGTTAAGTATCCCCCAAAGTTTCCTTTCCAACCTTTCCCAGTAGATCAATAACACTTGATTTTTTAAGCTTACAGGCCTCTTCCGATTCCCAAATTAACTTTAATATAAATGCTATTTTAACTTTACCAACTCGCAATAAAAAGAAATTTTGAACCCATATTTCAGATGCATTAAGATATGGAATTTACAAAATAAAATATAAAAAAACTATTCTCTGAGACCGTTCAAAATATTATTTTTTATCTTAAAATAAACAATAGCAAAAATATATAATAAATTTTAAACACAATCCGTTTATTCTAGCGAAAGAATGTTGCTCTAGGGACTTACCTCTCCTTTTAAGATCACCTGCAGAATTTGTAATGCACAGTATTGGGTGGAATGCATAAAAAGTAGTAGATGCTAATGCTTCGCTAAAAAGTATTTACTTTGTAGCATTTGTTTTTACATAAAAGTATTTACTTCGCCTATGAACTTATCTACTACTTAACCTACTACTTAAGAGAAAAGTATCTACTAGTGTCGCAGTAAGCGCGTGTCAAAGTTATCAAAATTGACAAGACACTTGTCAAAACTCGTTTTTCTATTAGTGCGTCTATTAGTATTAAGTGTGTTCGTATAATTCGGTTCGGATTCAAACTTTTTAAAAGTTCAGTGATTATAATACTGGTTTAACTATGAGTGATTCTTCAGATTCCGATGCAGCAAAAGAGCTAGGACAAAATAAAAATGAACACGTATTATTTGTTACTCTATTTGGAAGTTATCAAATTTTATTTGATAAAAAGATGACACCAAAAATTAACAACTGGTTTTAATAAAATCTAGAATCTAGGAAAGAAACCTAGACACAAAACAAATTTTGAAAATGTTTAATAACATGAAAACAAAAGTTAAGAAAATAGTTGACTTGAAAAAAACTGGAAATAAAAAATTGTACTGACGGAATTGCAAAAAAAATTCTACGACTTATGGAATGTAGGAGAAAACCCAGTTCTACACAGAGTACCAGGTGCATGTCAGGCCGGTGTAAGCAATGAGATTGACGTTTCCTTCCAAAACAGTGAAGATGACTTCCTCAGTTCTAAATCTGGCTCCAAACCAGTTAAAGTCATGACACCTAAAGGTTCTAAAGCAGCTGATAAGGAGGAGACATTTATTCAACTACAAAAGACCTGTCTACGAAAATAAATTGAAACAGCCGAAGCCCAAATTTCTGCTTCTCGAGCTCAACAGTCTTTAGCCGAAGCTCAGGAACGGGCCGCGTTTGCATTGGTAAATTTTGCCAAAGCTGGTGGGCAGTTAGTTGACCATTTAATTAGGCGGGACATGTTGGATTATTAACAGGAATATAAAATCTACGTATGAACAAATAATTTAAATATAATATGAGGTGTAGTATCCATTAATTTCTTTTATAGTTTGATATTTTGTCACAAACTTAAAATTAAAATAATTAGTTTATTTAGTTGTTACTTTTTTATACTTAGTTTATTATTGAACATTTCACAAGTTACCTATTTAGTATATAATTATCATAATAATAATAATAACTTAAATTATTAGGTATGTTAGTTATCATTACGAAATAAAAACTCAGCGACTTCATTTATGCGCTGTGTACCTTGATTTCGAATTTGTGCTTAATTACCCTCTGGCATTAGTTCATTGGGATGCTGAACTTCCATCTCAATTCGATCAAAATCATGGTATGGATCTTGTAGATATTTAGCTATATTGTGAAGTACAAATGCACTCACAATATGTTCCGGAATGTTTTCAGTTTTTAGGCGAAAAGTATACTGGAGCATTGGAAAACGCCGTTTTAACTGACCAAAGTTCCTTTGCATGGATTAAATTATAATTTTCTTGCATTGGTGTAGTTGGATTTTTATATGGTGTTAATAACCACGGGGCAACACCATATCCTTCATTACCTAATAAAGCTGCTTCGTGCACATTATTATACATAATTCCATGTACTATAGAGTTTCGCCAAATTCGTCTATCGTGTACGGAGCCTGGCAAAGATGCATCCACACTTGTAAAAATTTCTCGGGCATTACAAGTAGCTTGAACATTTATTGAGCATATCCCTTTTCTGTTCACGTATTCGTCACCGTGAATAGATGGTTTTGTTATTTTGACATGGGTCAATAACACCTATAACCCTGGGCATTCGCTCACCACGTGCTCTCTCATTAATAGCAACTCTAAGCAATTCGTTAGTGTTGGGGAATTTTATCCAATTGTTTCTTTTTGAATAAATTGTTTTAGATACCGTGGCTAAGATTCTGGAAACAGTGCTTTGATTGATGTCTAGATCAACACCAACTCTTCCTCTGCTTCATTAGTGTAGTATAAACTTTAGAAATGTAGTACATACTTGAAGCATTAACATATACTACTTTTTATGCATTCCACCCATTGACTAATAATTCATAGGTTACTATTATAACAAATACTAAAAATAAACTTTTTCTTTTATATCATTCATTGTGAACTAGAGTTCTATTTTATAAACGAATGTCTTTAATTAATCTTGTAAAAAATATTAAAGGTCTCTGATAAAATGTCTCCTCAAAAATGTTCTATGACACAAAACACTAATGGTTATTTAAATACAGTACTATATATGACATGGTGCCCCAACACTAATTAAATTAATTATTTGTCCCAGATTCCTAAAATTCTAAAACTAAAAAATTCACGTTTAAAGCATATGTAAATACTTAATAAAAATTCTGTATATAACAGTAACTCTCATTATACGATAATAATAAATCACCTTAGATCTGGACGTAACGGAGTCCAGACTTTCCACGATTTTCAAGGAAACGTACATATTTTATTTGCTAAATAAGGTCAACTTTTGTTGGTCATAAGAAATTCATTTGCAATCAACCATTACCATCACTTAATCCTATCATTCAGCGTATTTGCCAATTTATATTTATCGGTAAACTATAAGCAAACCAAAGCAAATCTCGTTCAATTAACAAATTTATAAGTCTTCCTTAGTCCGCCGATCTTATTCGTATCGAAACGGGATGATCTCCCAATAAGGTGAATTATTTGCCTAAAATCTGCTCACACAAATTAAGCAGTTAGTTTAACTTTATTGCTAGAATTTTGCAATTAGACTAATGATATACCATGTATTCTCATGCATAATATTCCTTATATACATTTAACTTTTATTCTTCCTTTCTAGTTATTTAAGAATTCTCTTTCAAATCAGTCTAAGTATACACTGTACAGATCACTGATTGATTCTATTTTATTCCGATGTCAAAATTTCAAAGCGACTCTTCCACGACGGTCGCGTTTGTTAGCGATTCTTAATCATCTTGAATTTAGTTACATCTAAGGATATTCAGTCGATAACGTTGGCGTCGCATATATATTATATTGGCTAGGCTTTTTCATTTGTCGTTTATGGCGCATATTCGACATATTTTTAAATGGAACTGCTGTTTAAATTGTCTCTTGCTCAATAAGAATGGGTTTTGCGTATATCGGAGCATTTTTTAAATAAGTCGTTGTGCACGTCTATTCTCTTTAACGTCTAATTCCCACGAATGAAGTAAATTTGCATAGAGTAATGCCATTATTTGCAACTAAGTTTAATAAGTACTTACAAGACACTGTAAAATAAGAAATATTAATTTATAACACAATACCTGATTTATGAATAACACAAGAAAGGAATACAAAACTAAAATTTAGGGTTACCTCTAAATATACCTAAAAAAATTCACTTTTACCCACAAAACACAAACAATAATAATAGACATCTGATTAATTTCATTCCATAAATGTCCATAGTTTAGCCGAAATCCGCAAGATTCGCAAAATCACATTTCGAAATCGCCATATTTATTTCAACCTGTTTTCGCTCGAAATATCAATTAGAATCAGGTCCCAGGTCTGGCTAACTCAGGCCACCGAACATAAACTAGAATAGAAGGATCACTCTAAGCGCCGCCCAAAATGTTGCCTTTCTCACTCGCTTTCTGATGCTACTCTTTTTTGCTGCCCGGTGGCGACTGCGTTATACAGGGGCGTCTTCAATATTAGAACTATAATAGCGTTGTGCGGAAATTTTGTACTTTAAAAATGCCGGCGATATGTTGCGTAGATAGCTGCAGGAGTAAAAGGGGATATACATTTTTTTAAAAATAAAAATGGATTAGTTTACCGAAAAAAATACACGCTTTTCTTTAGTATTTCTTAAATATCTCGGAAAATTGAGATCCTACAAAAAAATTCAAAAAGTGTCAGCGATTTAGAGTACATATTTTTTTTAAATCGTGATTTTAATCTAAAAAAATGCAAAATTTTTGGTAATATTCTGTTATTAGTGGTGGTTTTTAATAGTGAAAGCTATTCGATTTATTATTAGTTGCATTGCAATCATTTGAATGATATAAATTTTAGCCACTTATACCGTCTAACCATACTTAAAACTGCATTTTTTTCGTCATTAAGGGTGGTTTTTAAGGGTTTAAGTTTCAAAATTTTGATGTGTACTATAATCCCCAATGTAAAACTATATTTATTTTACATATTTGATGAATTCTAGGTTGTAAAACACCTATTTTCGTTTTATTTGAATTTTAGTGCTTTGTTCTTTCATCCCCTATTTAAAAAGCAAATAATTAGGCATTTAATAAGTTTTTTTTATTTAACTGCCTTTTTATATTTCACTGTTACCGAGTTCCATATGCTGAGTGTTGTTATCACATTATTATGTAAATTTTATTAAATATTCAAAAAAAATGGGTATATTAACGAAGTTATTATTAATTAAGTGTATGTAATATTAGGTAGGTAGTTTCTTGGTCAGTTAAGAAAAGAGCATGAAAGGAACGTAAAGCTAAGATTTAATTGTGTACATTCTAATAAACTTAATTTTAAAGCTATCTACCAAGTGTTTTTTTTATTACAGTTATTTGTTCAAAAGAGATACTTAATAATATTCTTTCAATTTCATTTTAACAATAATACAAAGTGCCTTTAATTTCAAAAAAATCCATATATTACACGCTGCCCGCCGCGATGTACGAAAATATTCCTTATTAAAAATGTTTCAAACACCCCCCGTATCGTAAAGGATTGCCGTCGAAAATAATAATGATTTACGACCGCGTAAAAAAAGTCGGCACTGTTTAGAAGTCCCTACTTCAAACGGCCGCAAGAGAGTGAACCTATTGTCTTGTTCTTTATACTGTGCTCAGGCCTAGGGTTCATCAATCTATTAACTTGTAATAAAGTATTAAGGTCACAAGTTAAGGCAAGGTTTAAACGTAGAAAAGATAAAGTGTCGAGGATGTACGATTGCAGCTTCAGATCCATGCCGAGCTACGTAGCATCCAGTGTTTATTATGCAAAAATTTTATTCACCTCTTAGCGCAAGTGAGAAATCTAGTCGTCTTATAAACCAATGTCTTTAATTAATCTTGTAAAAAATATTATAGGTTTCTTATAAAATGTCTCCTCAAAAATATTCTATGACACAAAACACTAATGGTTATTTAAATGCAGTACTATATATGACATGGTGCCCCAACACTAATTAATTTAATTTTTTGACCCAGATTCCTGAAATTCAAAAACTAAAAAACTCACCTTTAAGGCATATGCAAATACTTAATAAATATTCTATATATAACAGTAACTTTCATTATACGATAATGATATATCATCTTAGATCTGGACGTAATGGAGTCCAGACTTTCCATGACTTTCAAGGAAACGTACATATTAGTCATAAGAAACTTATTTGCAATCTATTAACCTAATCCTATTATTCAGCGCATTTGTTAATTTATATTTGTCGGTAAACTATAAGCAAACCAAAGCAAATATCGTTCAATCAACAAATTTATAAGTCTTCCTTTCGTTCGTTGATCTTATTCGTATCGAAACGAAATCAACTCACGATAAGGTGAATTATTTGGCTAAACTCTGCTCACACAAATTAAACAGGTATTTTAACTTTATTGCTAGAATTTTGCAATTAGACTAATGATATACCATGTTTTCTCATGCATAATATTCCTTACATACATTTAACTTTTATTCTTTCTTTCTAGTTATTTAAGAATTCTCGTTCAAATCAGTCTAAGTATACACTGTACAGAGCACTGATTCTATTTCATTCCGATGTCAAAATTTCAAAGCGACTCTTCCGCGACGGTCGCGTTTGTTAGCGATTCTTAATCATTTTGAATTTAGTTACATCAGATAATGTTGGCATCGCATATATATTATATTGGCTACGCTTTTTCATTTGTCGTTTATGGCTTATATTCGACATATTTTTAAATGGAACTGCTGTTTAAATTGTCTCTTGTTCAATAAGAATGGGTTTTGCGTATATCGGAGCATTTTTTTAATAAGTCGTTGTGCACGTCTATTCTCTTCAACCTCTAATTCCCACGAATGAAGTATATTTGCATAAAGTAATGCCATTATTTGCAACTAAGTTTAATAAGTACTTACAAGACACTGTAAAATAAGAAATATTAATTTATAACACAATACCTGATTTATGAATAACACAAGAAAGGAATACAAGACTAAAATTTATGGTTACCTCTAAATATACTTAAAAAAATTCACTTTTACCCACAAAACACAAACAATAATGATAGACAACTGACTATAGTTTAGCCGAAATCCGCAAGGTTCGCAAAGTCACATTTCGAAATCGTCATATTTATTTCGACCTGTTTTCGCTCGCAATATCAATTCGAATCAGGCCTCAGGTCAGGCTAACTCAAGCCTAGGGTTTATCAATGCAGTGTCCTGTATTTATTACGCAAAAATTTTATTCTCCTCTCAATGCAGGTCAGAAATCGGTGAAGCAATATCGTTTTTTCTTTAATATGACTTATGCAATAGAAAGTCATTACTTTGTCAATGATTTTCTGTTACATGTTAATGCACACGTCATATAATTTATTTTTTTTAGCCGATACATCAGTTGAAGGAACTGGTAATGACTTCAAGCCATAATTGCCTTACAAACAGCCGATCTTCTTCTTATTTTTTTATATTTTCACTAATTTTTCTGCAGCTTAAATACGTATATTTTTACAAGAACTACCATTCAAAGAAACACGATAGTTAAATAAATGTTTGTTTTTGGTTTACACCAGGTGTAAGTATGGTATATTGTTTATAATTTAATAAAGTTTATAAAACACGTTTTATAAACAAATGTTCTCACCATCAACAAAACGTTGAATATGTAGTTATAGAAAACCAGTATAAAACCTTTATTTTAATAGTTAAATATTTGTTTATATATAATTTATAATGAAGGTATCTATTTAAGCTTAAATTATTATGTATTATACCGGGTGTTCAGGAACTCTAGCGACAAACTTTATAGAGTGATTCTTCAACAAAAATTAAGAAATATTATTTATATAAATGTGGTCTAAACGTTTTACTTCGGATCTATAAGATGTTAACATTTTAAAAAAAGGTTTTTTTTTAAATAACTTTACTGCCAATGTAGATATTTTTTTCATTGTAGTTTTAAGCATCAGAGTGGCGCCCATAAGATATTTATCGTAAATATTTTTAAATAAAAAAAGTACGCTAGTGCATTTTTCTAAAATAAGTTTTATTTTTTAAATCCTTGTTTAGTGTTGAGCAAAATTGTATTTTTCAGTTTTTTTTATTTGGTAATATTTTTGTGTTTCATATATGTTAAATGCATTTCCTACTTTTTTTCTAGATTTCCCTGTGTGAATAATGATATTCCATTATTACACTATAATATATATATGTGTATAAAAACTATATCGTATGCTACACAGTGGCACATATATCGCGGTCATTTCGTCAAATATTTGAGATGTAGTAATTAAGTTTAAAAACTAGATATGTGAATCCCTTGTCAATTTTTTTAAATGTTGAAATTTTCTCCCTTTGGTAAAGATAAAAGTATATGATATACATATATTTTATAGTTTAATAAATATACCTTGATCACATACGGTTGATAAATATACCAATAGCTTTAATTTAAAAACAATATTTTTAAATCTAGATAATGAAATTTTGTCTAGAACAAAAAAAATTCAATTCGTTCAACACTTATTAACTTGTCTTAAAAAACTAAATTTCCACTTATTTGCGATAAAAAATGGCACAGCTACTGCAACTTTCATAGCAATACACCTTGTTTTTGAGAAATCAATAGGGTTTTTTGACGTTTAACTCGAAAACCTTAAGGTTATGTGAGAAAAGTATAGGCATACAAACTATATATTTTTTATTACCTATAGTTTTCTTAAAAAGTATTTTTCTCTTAGACAATTATTTTCTGCTAAAAAAACATGTTTTTCATTAATTTAACCATTTTCTCCTCCCTCACCCGCCCCACACAACTTACCAGTAAGAAACGGCTGGTTTTGTCGTTAATATCTGATCTATTATATTTATGTATATTAATAAATATTTAATACAAAAACAGTGCTATTAGATTGAATATTATGAGCGAAAAACAGTGATTTTTCAAAAGAATTTTTTACGGGGGGGTGGGGAGATAAGAGTTGTATTGGAAAAAAAGTTTTTGCAGGAAATATATATGCAATATTTAATTTAATAACAGTATTTATTTAAATTTGATATTATTTTATATATAAATATTTAGTATAAAAAGATCGTCGTTTAAAATAGCAAAACTAGATATGTAAATTCCGTGTCAATATTTTTAAATACCGAAATTTTCTCCCTTTTGTAAACAGAATAGTAGATGATATACGTATATCTCACAGTTTAATAAATATATCTTGATCATATAGGGTTGATAAATAAAATCAAAAATTTACTAAAAAATCATTAAATCAATATATATTTAATAACAATAATGTATGAAGTATTGCTTTAGATTGCGCAATAAAATAAAACCAAGCTAAATTTAACAAAATCGCATATTGTAACTCTTTTTTTATAGTTTCTATCTGTATAATATTCTTTTCACTATATAAATACCCATGCGTCTAACATCCAAACTTAGTTCTAGTTTCACGAAATACAACGTTTCTTACCCTTCGGATTTTAACAGTAAGGGGGACGCCTATACTGGGGATAAAGGCGACATAAAAAAGCTAATTACGCATTAGAGAAACACTTGGTGCGACACTTGTCTTAGACACGAGAAGGGGAAGTGTGCCTTTGATGTGATTAATGTAGGAGTTCTTCATGATATCGTAATATGGAAAAGGTTTAATATATCATTTTGGATAGTTTGTAAATAATAAAAGGCACTTAAGTTTATTAAGGATTAAATCCATTCGTCTGTAAGGAATATCTCTTTTATACTACCTTGTTCAATTGATAATTACCGGTAGAGAATTTTTAAATCGTTGATACTTTGATTGAACGATGTACCACAAAAAAATTGAAGCAAGTTTTAAAGTATGTCCTATTGGGGCCAAAGGAAAATGCCACTATGGAAACAAGTCACAACTTTTCAGAATTACATCGATGCCAAAAATACTCCAAAATGTACGAAAGACCCGTCTAGGCTGAAGCTGTTGATCGAGGCATTCGGTATGTAAAGGGCCTGCTTGGCCAACTATGGTGACTGGAAATTTATGCAATTTCACTCCTGTTATCAATGCAACAATCCCTTGGTTTCTGGTTGAAAGATTCTTATGCCATTTTATATGAATAGCATCCTTAATACATAAAATGTATTTTATTTTAATCCGTAGACATATACGTAGACGTATACGTAAACGTATAATGTAATAACTTCTATTCTTCTTCGTATTGAAACTAAGGCTTTTGATGTAGATAACCTTAATATATCTCTAATTTATTTGTATTGTTCTTTCATTAATCTGTATCTTTCACATATTATTAATAAATGTATATTAAATAAATATTCTCACAAGTTTTAGAAGAATGCTAATGTTTTTCCGCTTTTTAGGGTAATACTTCGCACCGATTTTGAATATTTACGAAGTATAAGTATTTTATCAACATTCAAAAATATTATAAAGAATTATTGTCTCTCAAATACGCAATATCTTGGATTCTAATGGCATTTTACCACCAAAGTATCCTATATTTTGAAAGAACTATAGCTGTGACGACATTATTAAATTAAATTATTACTCTAGCTTTACTACATTATATAAACCTTTTCGATTTTTTTAAACCATAAAATACTAAAATCTGTCTTATACTATATCGGTTCTTCTAACAATGCCCTTGAACTAATAAATTCTTTTCTAAGCGATCGATTATAACGAGTTAAAATAGAGAATATTATTTTCTTAAGCCTTTAGAAGTAAAGAGTGAAGTGCCATAAGGTAGCACATTGGATTCACTGCTTTTTACAATATTCACATCGAGATATTACTTATAACTAAAATATTGTTCTTATTACTTATACTCAGATAATACCCAGGTATATCTATTTTTTAATCTAGAAAATTATAAAGTAGCTAAAACTCTAATGAACGAGGACTTGGAACATATATGAAAAATATATTCCAGTCACTCTCTAAACCTTAATACTTGCAAGTCAACTATCATCTTTATTCGAAATAAAATTAAATTTTTAGTTTTAAACAATAATATCACTGTCAATACTGAAGCGATACTAACTGCCATTTATATATAGACACACAGACGCAGCGACTTCAAAAACTTACTGTTGAAGGGTTGATATCCTGGAAGCTCATATTGATGGACCTTTTTTTATTAATACAAAAAGTTTTTAATACTAAAAATTACTTGGATTTTCTGCAAATCGCCATCAACTATAGAATAACGGAGGTATTTAAATAAAATAATAATCTGAACTGATGTTTGAATAAGACGGGATACCACCACATTATGCTGCTGTCGCTCGTCATTTTTTGAACGACGTATTTCCTGGACGATGAATTGGTCGTAGAGGTACCGCAGAATGACCTGCTAGATGTTCTGATCTTACCGCTTTAGATTTTTTTACAAGTCATCTAAAAACCAAAGTCTTTGCCACAAAGTCTGACCTCTTGAGGATTTTCGAAATAATTTATTTTTCAAGATTTTCAGGGTGGACTGTTTTGTCTCGGATACCCTGTATCACACATTTAGTACTTTGTGTGCCGTTCGATACGAGCGATAATATATTTTAATGTATGTATATTGAAGCGATAGCTTGGGTTGGGTTTGTAATTTGGGTTTTTAATTTTTTTTTGAGGCAAAGTATTATATCTTTTATCAGCGAGTTGAAGAAAACTTATTATTATTTATTAACACACTTTTAAATTTTATATTTGGTTTGGTTATTTTTTAAATATCAAATTTAGCAAACTTATAGTTGAAACATCATTGGTCAACACATTTCTGCTCGAATTACATTGAGAATTCATTATGACTCACTTTGAACATTGTTGTTGGAATAACACATACATTTCGTCAGAAATTTTGGATATTTTAGGAATGACTAAATACGACTTGAAACTGCTCTCAATACTATCATAATAAGCTGAAGTAATAATTAATTTCTCATATTCTTTTAAAAAAATAAGTAAAATCCCGCCACATAAATAGTAAGATGTAAAAATGATTACGTTCCCATTTCATTAGAGGTTGATCATGCGAATGAAGATAATTAATCAATGTTAATCAATACGTGCCTACAATTTATAAGGAGTTGAGTACTTTTCAATAGTCCGATTGTTTATTTCAAATTAGCCTTCATTTCTTTTAAAGAGATTAATCAGTTCTTTAGCTTAGACAGTATAAGCTTATAAGCGTCACTAAACTAAATAAATAATCCCATATGAAACAGGCGTTTGATAGAGTATAGCTGTCTAACATTTTATATATATTAAAAAAAAATTGTAATCAGTTAGAAATCTCTATGCTGGTATAACGATAAGACTAAAAACCAACTATTGAATAATAAATTAAATACTGATATTAAAAGAAAAGTTAAAGGGTGTTAACCTTGCGCTTATTCCTTTGAACTTAAAACAGTTTTATGGACTAAATTAAATTTGATCTGATGACTGTGAACTGATAATGGAATAAATAATAAAAGAATTAATATCGTATCATACATAGGTAATTCAACAATTCTGGAAGGAAGGAAAGTGGTAATATATAAGAAATTATAACCATATGCATAGTGATAGCAAAATTCGAATATATCAAGTATCTGTTGGACTGGCGCTAACCTGTGTCAAGCGTTGTAGAAACAGCCTTAGGAACATTGAAAGAAAGACCCGTGGACATAGAACTTAGCGACATTAAAGCAGTAAGTTATATGTCGAGAATTGACATACTGATTGATTCACAAGGCCCAAGGCCAAAAATTATGAAAATTGAAAGTAGTCGTTTATTTCTTTTTTATTGAGACTTTTTATTACAAGAAAACTTTAAGTTTGATCGAAAGTCTCGAACATCTATTTAAATTAAAAATAGTATCAAAACTAATGAACTTACAAAGTAAGCTAGCTGAACATAGTATTCTTTAAGAAAAGCACCATATTTCACATCATCGAGCTGAACAAAACTTACCACTATTAAATCTTACACTTGGTTCGCTTATTTGTTTTTTAACATTGGAACACATTTCTGCTCAAAAGTTCATTGAAAATTCATTATCAATTTACGTTGAACATAGGTGTTGAAATAGATAAAAACTTCTATTTTCACCAGCCATTTCATCATATATTTTGGATTTTTTAGAAATGACTGAATATGATTTCAAAATCCCTTCAATACTATCATATTAAGCTAACGTAATAAATGATTTCTCATAATATTTTGAAAATTTAAGTAAAATCCCACCACATGAACAGCAACGTGTATAAATGATTACGTTCCTAATCATTAGAGGTTGTTCATAAGAAGAGACATAATTATTTAATATTCATCACATCATTTGCGCTTATAATTATTGAGGATTATGACAAAGAATAACGTAAGTTTTGAGTGGAGGACTTTTCAATAGTCCGATTGTTTATTTCAAGTTAGTCTTCATTTCTTTTATAGAGATTAATCAGTAACAGGCGTTTGATAGAGTATAGCTCTCTTACATTTTATATATATTAAAAAAAAACAAATGTTGTAATCAGTTAGAAATCTCAATACAGGTACAACTGTAAAATAAAAGTCCCATGTTACTTGGTTTAATGACTTTGTAATAATAATAATTCTATTCTTACATTCGGTTTGATTGAAATATAATTTTTAACAGTTCAGCCATAAACTGGTGTCATCGTATTCAATATCCTGAGAATGTTATTACTACATTTATTATAATGCTTACTAAACTATTTTACGGTGAATGTACTTAATAAAATAGAATAATTGCTAATAAATATGTTGAAGTTTAATGATGAATGATGATAAAATAACTTTAGTTTGTTTAATAGTCTTTTTTGTCCACAATGACCTAGTAAGGGATCAGTATAAAATTTCTCAATTAATTTAGCTTGCTCATCTTTTTCACTTATTGTTTTGGGTGGAGAAAAAAGTATTATTGTCAAATTTTTAAGAAAGTTTTGCCCTTTATTCTTAAATTCATTAATGGTGCACCTTGCACCATTATCCACTATTTAATCATTTAAACTAAGTTTCATATTTTTAAAATTGCAGTCATAAGCCACTTTTTCTAGCTTAGACATCAATTGCGCTAACGCAAAATTATTATTAATGACTGGAATATTAATATTTTCTATAATTTTATTTCTCTAATAAATCAACATTCTTATATTTCTATTTTCGAGCTCAAATTTTAACAAGGGGATTTTTAGGACATCAAGATTATTTAACGTTTCATAAATGTTTGGTTCTGGTGCTAAATTTGAGTTGGTAGTCTTATCACATTTTTTTTTATTTTTAATTTTAATTAGAAGTTTAGGATTTTTATGAAATTTATTTTAACAATTTCATTATTTTTAAAGTTATTTTTGCGATTAGACTGTTTTTAAAGTATGCCTTTATTATAGTGTTTTAATATGTTTAAATGCAACATGAAGAATTAAATTTAAAATTGCCAGTAATTAAAACTCAAGTTGCAAAAGAATCGAAACGAGTGCTAAAGTCAAAGTCAAAGTCAAAGTCAAAAAAGTTTATTACCAAAAAATAGTTATAAATATAATTAGCTACATGAGAAAATAAAATTGACAATTTTTGGTAAAAGGAACTGCTTCGCGATTATATAAAACCGATAGCGCAATTTGCGTGAAACAGGCCTTGAAAACATTATAAATAAACACAAAAAAAAATTCCTAATTAACCTAAAAAAGAACAAAACTAAAACTAAAAAAGGGTAGAAACAAAAAACGGCAGAGCAATTCGGCTGGCATGCGACGGAAGGTAACAAGAATTGACAAAAAAGAACCACAAAAGAAAGATTGGACAGGCCAGCTTTTCTTTGGTCTTAGTTGATTTTGCAGTTTATACTACTATGTATCTACTACTAGTCATACTATTAGGCATCTCGTTGGGAGTCGAGAAGAATTTGCTTAACCTTGGTGTAAAATTTATTAAATGACAAATCTTTAATATTATTTGGCAAGTTATTCCACATTGTAACTCCGACAACCGAGAATGACTTGTGGAAGTTACTTGTTCTATGTTGAGGTATCCTAAAATTTCCAACATTACGAGTATTATGTAAATGCGGGAGAGTAGTAAATAACTTATTTAAATAAGGGGGTTGACCCGACTTTATTATTTTATATATAAAGGCATATATGTGTAATTTTCTTCTCCTTTCCATATTTAAAATAGAATTTATGTTTAAATAAGGTGTGATATGCTCCCGATAGGCAGCGCTATAAGAAAATCTTATACAGCTATTTTGCAATTTTTGTATAGATCTAGAAAGCTCAGATGTTATAGAATTAGAATATACGATATCACCGTAGTCGAGTAAGAAGAGAATGAGGCTATTGCAGAGATAATATTTGGTTTTATTCTTTAAGACATTTTTAAATCTGTACAAATTTCTAAGACACATATAGCCTATATTTAATTTGTTCTTAATGTGTGTCTCAAAAGAAAGGTTAGAATCTAAAGTCAATCCTAATATTTTCACTTCATTGACAACTGGAATTTTTTCTCCATTAATCTCAATATTTATACTTTCATATAAGTGTCTCAGAATTCCTGACTTACAGCCATATAAAATGATATTAGATTTAGCAGGGTTAATTTTTAAGTTATGCTCATTTGAAAAATTAACTATGTTTAGTATATCCGATTTAATTTTTTGCTCAGAAATATTAAAATTTAAAAAATTTAATGGCATGTATATTTGAGAATCATCAGCATATTGTTTTAATTTACAATGTTCAATACAGTTAGGCATATCCGCAACATAAATCGAAAATAAAAGAGGTCCCAATATGGAGCCCTGAGGAACACCAACTTCAAAGTCAAGATACCTTGATTGCTCCAAACTTCCATTGTTGGTTTTTAACAATACCGAATGTGATCTATTTTTAAGATAGGAATCCAAAAAAAGAAACTGTAGATTCGGAACAACCAAAATATCCCAACTTTGCAAGGAGCATTGAGTGATTTATAGTATCAAATGCTTTGCTAAAATCAAGCACCGCCATGCAAGTACTTTGTTTATGTTCTTCGTTAAGTCTTATATTATCTAACATTCCCACCAGACTAGTAGTTGTACTATAATTCCTCCTAAATCCCGATTGCGTATCTGGAAGTATACCAAATAAGTTAACAAAATTATAAAGTTGTTGGTGAATATGATTTCTAGAATTTTAAAAACTACTGATAAAATACTTATAGGCCTTATGTCTTTTAGTTCTTTTGGATTAGAGATTTTTGAAATAGGTCTTATAAGTGCTTTTTTCCAGATATCAGGATATACATTTGTAAGAATGCAAGTATTTAAAATGTTTAGAAGTGGTTTTTTACAAAAAGGTAGGCAAAGCTTGATATCATTTATACAAAGTCCGTCAGCTCCTATAGCATTTGATTTTATGGTCTTAATTATACCGTTAACCCTTTCTTCATCAAGAAGACTTAAATTTAATTCTTGAATACTATTATTCCATTTATTTTCATTGTAAAAATTTAATTTGGTTTGTGATATATTATTGTTAATTTGGTTAACGCATTAAGAAAAATAATTATTTAGGGCTTCTGGATTACTAAAATTACAAGGCAGATCGGTATTCTTTGATTTAGTTAGATGTAGTTTATTAGCATTTATCCAAAAATCACGATTTTTTTTTGTAGAAAGTGTGTTAAAATATGATATTTTTTCCCGCTGAATAGCATGTTTTGTATAGTTTCGTAATTGCCTATAATAGTTTAAATTTAACTCAGTTTTATTTTTTTTATATTTTCGCAGTGCTTTATCTCGGAGCTTCATAAGCAATTTAATATTGTCTGTTATCCAAGGAGTAAATGGTTTATTTTTAATATTTTTAGTCTTAATTGGCGCATGTTTATCAACTAAACAAAGTATATTGTTGTTAAAAGCCACAAGTTTATCGTTAACGGAATTTAGGTAATATATACTATCCCAATTAAGTCTTAAAGCGTCATGCTCAAATAAATCCGTATTAATAACATACTATAGTTCCTACATTTCATTTTAAAATATCCCTCTTTACTTTTAGGAAACTCAAGACAACAGAATACTAAGTTGTGATCACTAATGGTTTGTGGTAAAGAAAAATGTTCCTAGCAGTGAAAAGGTTAGAGCTGAAGTCAGGGGCCAATTAATCACCCTGTATAATCTATTTACAAGCACAGTTATGCAGTCGTGGAATTCCTTAGATCGATTAGAAACAGACATTTGTACACAATATTTTTCTTACATCAGAGATAAATTAGTAAAATCATTTCAATCATTAGAACTTAAAATCATAATTCCACAGCCCATTTTTTCGAACCTAAATCCTACCATTGTAAAAAGTGAGAACGGAAGCAACGACGAAGTTGAAATTATTAATATTAGAATAATGGCAACCGCAGCCAATTTTTTAAATCTTGCTAGTAAGTTAGTTCCGACCCAATTTGATGGTACATTTGAATAGTTTCAATCATTTTTGGATTGCTTAGAACTACTGCAAGCAAATGCAACAGGTCATGCAAATAATGCTTTAGCTTTTATTAAAACTCGTTTAACGGGAAAATTCTGGCAGGGTTGCCATGTAAAATAGAAGTCCCATGTTACTTGGTTTAATGACTTTTTATTAATAACCATTCTATTCTTACATTCGGTTTGATTTGAATATACTTTTTAACAGTTCAGCAATAAACTGGTGTCATCGTACTCAGTATCCTGGGAATATTATTACTCCATTTATTATAATGCTTACTAAACTATTTTAAGGTGAATGTACTTATGGTAACCTAAACCTAACCTTGCAATAATTTCTTATTGGAATAAAATAGAATAATTGCTAATAAATATGTTGGAATTTTATGATCCTTTACACAACGATAAAACTCAAATCATTAAATAATAAATGACACTGATATTAAAAGAAAAATAACTTTAAACTTAAAATAGTTGTATGGACTAAATTAAATTTAATCTGATAGCTGTAAACAAAGGTTATGAAATAAATAATAAAAAAATTAGTATCGTATCATACGTAATAATTCAACAATTCTGTAAGAAACGAAATGGGAATATATAAGGAAATACAACCATATGCATAGTGATAGCAAAGATCGAATATATCAAGTATCTGTGGGACTGGCGCTAACCTGTGTTAAGCGTTGTAGAAACAACCTTAGGAACATTGACAAAAAGACCTGTAGATATAGACCTAAGCGACATTAAAGCAGTAAGTTATATGTCGAGAAGAAAAGCGAGACGATGTTGGCCTGATCACGTAGATAAACAGATTGATTTACATCGCCAAAGGCAAAAAATTATCAAAATTGAAAGTAGTCGTTTATTTTTTTTGTTGAGAGTCTTTATTACAAGAAAACTTTATGTTTGATCGAAAGTCTCGAACATCTATTTAAATTAAAAATAGGTTAAACGTGTTTTCTTTCTAATGGAATTATCAAACCTAATCAATGGCTCCTGAAAATCACACCTTTAAAAAAATAGTAATTTTAAGTCATGGACACTATCTACTGCATCTAGGTGTTTCTTCACTCAAGAAACAAAAATACATTTCGAAGACTCAAGTTATTTTGACAAAAATGTCAAAATAGGCACTAAATATTTGTATATTTTGACGCTTCTGTTGGTTTAGTTATTTTTATATTAGTATCGGTGTTTCATTGAAGTGAGCAATAACAACAGTAGCACGAAGTATTTATTTAATCTAATTCTGGGGTCATTGATAGTATTGATAACAATGGTTTATACGCTCAAGAAAGAATTGAGTTGATGGGTCTTTATTATCAACAAAATAAGTCTGCTAGAGCAGAAGCACGTGCTTGTAATAGTAGTCATCCGCATAAAAGGGAAAATTATCCTTATGTTATGGATTTGGTGAAAAAGTTTTAAGAAACAGGTGCAATACAAAACAAAAAAAATTAAGTTCATTATCCAGTGACAAACTAGGTGGTGGAAATTGCAGTGTTGGGTCATGTTGGGATGTAACCTAATACATCTGCTTGAAAAATTGCTACCGCATCCAGATGTCTAAAAGTACCGTTCAGAAAATTTAGAAATTACACAAATATTATGCCTTCAAAATTAAAGTGTATGTGAGCTAAATGAAGATGATTTCAATTGTCGTATAATAATTTGTGAGTACTTTAGTGATTAAGTCATGAGTGAAGTTTTTTGTACAATGTCTGTTTCTCGGACGAATGCTCCTTTTATTTACATGGTAAAGTCAATAGACACAATTCTCGATACTGGAGCGACACTAATCCTCATTTATTTATAGACACACAGACGCAACGATTTCAAAAACTCAATGTAAGGGCTGGCTATTCTAGGAGCTCATATTGATGGATCTTTTTTTTAATACAAAGAGTTTTTAATTCTGAAAAAAACTTCTGGAAATCACCATCAATTACAGAATAACTGAGGTACTTAAACAAGATAATAATCTGAACTGATGTTTGAATAAGATGGGACACCACCACATTATGCTGCTGTCGCTCGTCATTTTTTGAACGACGTATTTCCTGGACCATGAATTGGTCGTAGAGGTACCGCAGAATGGCCTGCTAGATCTCCCGATCTCACCGCTTTGGATTTCTTTTACGGGTCATCTAAAAACCAAAGTCTTTGGCACAAAGTCTGACCTCTCGAGGATTTTCGAAACAATTTGTTTTTAAAGATTTTCAGGGTGGACTGTTGTGTCTCAGATACCCTGTATCACACATTTAGTACTTTGTGTGCCGTTTGATATAAGCGATAATATATTTTAATGTTTGTATATTTAGGCGATAGTTTGGGTTTTCTTTCAATTTTTTTAAGGCAACTGTGGAAGATTAGATTTTGTTCTTATGAGGAAATCTGAATCTGTTGACCTTTTATTCACCAAAGTATTTTTTTTTTGGCAAATAAAAGAGTTAAAAAAAATTTATTAAGTCTTACATTTGGTTCGCCTATTTGTTTTTTGACATTGAAACACATTTCTGCTCAAAAGTTCATTGAGAATTCATTATCACTTTACTTTGAACATATGTTGGAATAGACGAAAACTTCTATTTTCACCAGCCATTTCATTATATATTTTGGATTTTTTACGAATGACAATCATTTCAATACTATCATATTAAGCTAACGTAATAAATAACTTTTCATAATATTTTGAAAATTGAAGTAAAAACCCACCACATGAACAGCAACATGTATAAATTATTACATTCTTAATTTATTAGAGGTTTCTCATAAAAAGAGAGATAATTATTTAATATTTATCAATACGCGCTTATAATTAATGAGGATTATGACAAAGAACAATATAACTTTTGAGTTGAGTACTTTTCAGTAGTCCGACTGTTTATTTGAAGAAACTCTTTTATCATTCATCATAAATTATATATCATTAACTCATTTCTTTTATAGAGATTCTTCCTTTGATTAGCTTAGACAGTATAACCTTATAACCGTCACTAAACTAAATAAAGAATCCTATATGAAACTGGCGTTTGATTGAGTATAGTTGTCTAACATTTTCGATATATGCAGAAAAACAAAACAAATTTCGTAATCAGTTAGATATCTGAATACAGGTACAACGACAAGGATAAAGGCAAACCATTAAATAATAAATGACATGCTGATATTAAAAGAAAAATAAAAGGATGCTAACCTTGGGTCCGTTCTTTAAACTTAAAAAAATAAAATTTAATTTAATCTGATAGCTGTGAACAAGAGTTATGAAATAAATAATAAAAGAATTAGTAACGTCATTATCATATGCAGATAATTTAACAATTCTGGAAAGAGCGAAAGTGGTAATATATAAAGAAATATATCAGGTATCTGTGGGACCGGTGCTAAACTTGTATCAAGCGTTGAAAGCTTAATCAGATTTAAAGAGCATCTTAAGAACAGCAGAAATGAAAACCTCACGAACCTTGACAGAAAGACACTTAGACATCGACCTAAGTGACATAAAAGCATTAAATTATAAGTTGAGAATAAAATAGAGGTGATATTGACATGACTAAATAGATCAAATTGACCAAACAGACTAGTTTACATCGCCAAAAGCAGAGAATTATCAAAATTGAAAGTAGTCGTTTATTTTGTCTTATTGAGACTTTTTATTACAAAAAAACCTTAGGCTTGAACAAAAGTCTCAAACATATATTTAAATTGAAAATAGGTTAAACATGTTTCTTCTCTAACGGAATATCATCAGATCTGACCAAGAGCTCCTAAAAATCACACTTTTAAAAACAGCAACTTTAAGATATGCTCACTACCAACTATATCCGCCTTTAGGAACAAAATACGTGTAATCTATTTTCAATTTACTTTAGATCTATCAGACTATCTAACGACCGCTGGAAAGACCACCGAAAAGGTGTCAGGAAGATAAATGAAATTAGCAGAAGAAGAAAACGTCAATGTCCTGATGTTGATTTGCTATTCTCATTGCACTAGTGAGGAAGTTATTAAGATCATAGTTAGTACAGTGGATTGGGCAATGAAAGCTCTAGTTGTTCTTAGTGGAGCATGAATATTTTTTTTTCAAAGTAGCTCTGAAGCTCCAGATTTTCCATGTAGGGTATTATAAAAAGTGATAAGATCTCTCCTCTTATGGCGGATTGTGATATGCCCATCACTATCCGCCATCATACCATATGTAGCATATCAAGTATATCTGCATCATTGTCATCATCCAAGATATTCAATTTGTTTTAAAAATTTGTGTTCAACTAGTTGAAGAGCACCAATATGTACCCCATAGAAAGGAGACCACACACACAGGAAGCATACTCCAGATTAGGACGGACCAGGGCACTGTAGAGTGTTTTCAAATCGGCAATACTTGTGAAGTTTTGAGTACGTCGCCTAATAAAACCAAGCATCCGAAAAGCTTTATTGATAGCACTATCTAAGTGATGAGATGATGAAATTGTAAGCTTGTATCGAAAGTGACACCCAAATCTTTAAAAAGAGGAGCTCCTTTGAAGGTATAGCAATCTATCTTGTAGTCAAAATTAATAGTATTTCTAGAACGACAAAAGTTCGTTGTTTTACATTTAGCTGGATTAAGTTCCATTTCCATACCATGTCCTCCTTCACACTAAACTACCAAATTATTTAGATCATATTATAAATTGTCAAAATCATCAGGGGACTCGATTATACCACTTAATTTCAGATCATTGGCAGACGATGAAACTCCAGATAGAACCTGAATAGTTTTAGAAAGAAAATTACCAATTTTAGTAATCAGTCTACGATCAGATAAATAGCTCTTGAACCAGAACAATAAAGGTTCATCAATACCAATAATTTTCAGTTTATGCAACAAAATATTGCGAGGTACCTTGTCGAATGCCTTGGAGAAATCTGTGTATATTGTATCCAACAAAAAGTCTACCTAAGTAAGAAGGTTCAGCTCCGTAGATTTGCGTGGTCTAAATCCAAACTGCGGATCAGTTAGTAGAGGTTCAAAAAGGGGGGTGATGATGTCATATACTAAACTTTCAAATACTAAATATAGGTTTAGTAAAGTCATTAAAAGTTATCATATGCAACTACTTCTTTTTAGTTTTCACATTATGAGCTTTTACACAAAATATCTACTTTAGTTTTAATCATCTCTCATAAACACTGTAAGCTCATTCTCTTTGTAATATTTTAAATGTTAGTTTTATATTCCATTCTTGGTATAATTAAGGGCCTGATCTTTTCAGTTAAGACATAGGCCTCTCTCTGGGGAGTTTTAGTATAATTGACTAATTACCTTGATAATAATTTTTTTATTCCGACCTAAAGCTATTATTTAAATGCAATAAAAAAATGCACCCTAATTAAAAAGTAACTTGTCCTTCGCCAAGCAAAGTAACTAATCTAATTATTTCTTTTTTAGCGCTTCGAAAAAACACCTCTATCCCTAGTGCGAGAAAAGCATACTTCACTTCGCTCCTTTTACCGGAAAATTGACTTTTAATCTCCGAACGAAACAAATAATCATCTGCTTCCCAAACGACAAAGTAGCAACACGTAGAATCGCTGCTGGTCGGGGCTAATTAAAAACAATTGACGAAAGAGAAAGACCTGTAAAGAGAGGGTCGTAGGGCGAAGCAAATCGGAGCAACAGAGAAAGAAATAGTCGGACACATTATTAGAAAAACATAGGGCTGAAGAGAAAGAATGTAAAGGATGGCAATATAGCGCGCACTTTTCCAAAGGCTTACCACAGTAACGCGTGATTTTTCATCACATTTTCAACGCGTCCGGTCGAGCTCGGTGGTCATTTGTTTCCTCCCAACTTACAACTCCATCTCTCTCGGCGCTTTTAAAAATCGCGCTATAATCATCCGGTTTTAAAGTTTTTTCCATGCGAAACGCGGAGTGATAACAGAACAGTAACGGTAAATATCAGCTGTGTTTTGACTAGTAATATTTAACAAGCGGGCTCTATTAAAGAATGTGTTTGAAAAATTAGTTAATATTTAAAATTAAGCTAAACATAACCTATTCCAATAAATTAGATTTACAGTTAAAAGAATCAGTTATTATGTACAGGCAATTAAAACCATTCTTTAATATGTAATTTCATGTAGAACTTAGAAGTGATCCTAAGACTTTAAAGTTAGTAAAAAAAATGCTTAAATTTCAATCATATCAGTGAAAGACCATAAGCTAACCATATCAATTTAATTAATACAAAATAATGATAATTAAATTCTGAACAAACCAAAAGTGAAAATGCACTTGGCAAGTGAGGTAAGCTCCACAACAGGTCATTACGACCGAGGATATGGTGCGCTCACCGCTGATATGTTAGCCGAAAGGACCATAGATGGACTACTAGCTGAGCATCCTGGTGAATTAGTAAGAACAGGAAGTCCCCATGTAGTTTGTACGGTGTTGCCTCCTCACTGGAGGTCCAATAAGACATTACCGGTGGCTTTTAAGGTGGTCGCCTTAGGCGAAGTTGGGGACGGGACAGTGGTTTCTGTGCGAGCTGGAAATGATGAAAATTACTGCGCAGAGTTAAGAAACGCTACTGCGATTATGAAAAATCAAGTGGCGAAGTTTAATGACCTGCGGTTTGTTGGAAGAAGTGGCAGAGGTAAGTTTAAGATATTATTATTATTTTTTTACTTGATGACACAATGTGTACGGAAGGTAGGTGGAATTCCTTAAGGGGATAATAGCTTACCTCATTTTTAGTATTTTATGCCAAAATAGGAACAGGGGTCGAGTAATACTTTCAATTAAAGGTATTTTTATTCTCTTCATAGCTCTTTTTTGGTTTTATAAATTCGTTCTCAAGAAATCTGGATAAATGTGGATTAAAAAAATAAACCTTATTTTAAATGAGAAAAATAAAAAGGATCTAACACCTTTTTTATTAAATGTTATAAATCGTCTCCTAAGAGCAGAAGTATTCTATGTTATATATTTACAATTTTACAGGACACTTTTTTTGTTTTTTAAAAGTTCTAGTTTATTGAAATATCTGAAAATTTGTATATTTATATATTTTTTTATTCTTTTAATATCTACATAATTCTTTATGCTACCTTTCTAGGAATTTTCGAAATAGAGGGCATATACTACTTTTGTAAATACTTTACGATTCTATGTTACCAGATAGAATATTGTTAGTATTTAAATGGGACATTATTCTGCAGAGCATTCTTAGAATATTAAATTTAGTTGTTAACAGTCTATCTCCACATTATAAAACTTTTAATATGGATTTTGTGTATAGATATTAGTAATAAAGGGTATTTTAAGATAAATACAAAAAATTGTCATACTTTTATTCTTATACAGGGTGTCCCAAAAGTAGACGTTCAAACGAGAGGAGGTGATAGAGGAGATCATTTGCAATCAAAAAAACCCTAGATACTATTATCCGGTTGTTGATGGTTTAAAAGTTATTTCCATTTTTCTCATTTTTGTAAAAATCGCTTCATGCATCATACACAAAATTTATTACAAAAATATCATAATTTTTTTACTTAGTATTTAGTGCGAGTGTGACCCTAAGGAGTGCACCCTTTCATAAATATGATTCGGATGCATAATTGTTTCTTTCACTAGTAAGAAAAAAATAATTTCTCAATATGTTTAATTTGTATTTAAAAATTATTTGCCTTTTAAATGAACCTGGCAGAAACAAATTTACTACCAAAAGTTAAAAATTATCAGGAAAAGTTACTTATTTAATGAACATTCTCATATGGTAAAATACTTTCACATAAGTGAAACGAGTCTTTTTTGATTGACATTTTTATTAAACTAATCGTTTTTGGACAAAAATCAAAATATCGTAATACTAAATAATCTAATTCTAAATAATGAAAAAAAAAAGAATTTATTGCTATTAAACATCACAATAAATGTTCAAAATGCGAACCACCTGCCCCAATACATATTCGGCAACGGCGGATGAAATTACTTTTTATGCGCCGAAAGGCTCTGTCATTGTTGGTAATAACGTTGGCCACTTGTCTTATTTTCCTTTGCAGTTCTATTTCAGTCTGGCTTTCATTGATAAAAACAAGTTCTTTGAAATATCCCCATAAAAAAAAGTCTAAGGGGTTCAGGTCAGGCGAACGCGGCGGCCATTGGATGGTTCCTCTCCTTCCAATCCATCGATTATTAAAAGTAGTATCAAGATGTTGCTTTACGATTCGGGCAGAGTGAGCAGGAGCTCCGTCGTGTTGCAGCCACATGTCTCGTCGTGTTGCTACAGATACGTCTTCAAGTAAATCGTTCAAGTTATGTTGCAAAAAATGTAAATAATTTTCGCCGTTAAGTCTTCCTGGTAGCTCGAATGGTCCAATTAATTTGCATTCAATGATCCCTGCCCATAGATTGACTGAAAACTGATGCTGAAAACGATCATTTCTCACTATATTAGGATTAACATAGTCCCAATAATGCAAATTGTGTATATTAAATATCCCTGTTCTTTTAAAACTGCTTTTGTCACTCCACAAAATGTTAAAAAAAAAATAGAGTCTTCTCTATTACGCTGCAGCATTTCCCGACAAAACTGAATCCTTTTTTCATAATCAGTGGGCAGAAGTGCTTGAACACGTTGCACATGATAAGGATATAACAGATTTCTTTGTAAGACTCGATGAACTGTGGATTTGGGAAGTCACGAACGTCTTGCTATGCGACGAACACTTGTTGTTGGATTCTCTGTTGCAAATTCCACAATATCATCTTCATCGTTATCATTTCTAGGTCTTCCTACTCTCCGTGGCTGACCAGGAATGATGCCTTCCAAGTAACTCTGATGCACATTTATGAAAACTCTATGGTCAGGATAGCGATTTCGACCGGGAAAGCGTCTTTCATATTCTCGAGCAGCAGCTCGAGCATTTCCATCACAAAGCCCATAAACATAGTACATATCTGCATATTCGTGGGAACTATAAGCCATTTCTGAAGGTTTACTTGTAATAGTAGCAAAGGAGTTAAAACACGAAAAACTCTGAAAATAGAAACAGCAAACAGTCTAAGTATAAGAAATAAAGCCTAATTTGTTGAAAAATCAGAAAGAAACTAACTACATTCGCGACAGGGAAACGGTATGTTGATCTTAAAAATTATTTGAAAAAGAATGTAGTTTTCTTATCATAAATATTTAACCGTAAAGAATTTGCATAAATAGAGCAACTTTTTCTGATAACTGTTTATTTTTGGTTGAACACGTGCTTTGTAGCAGCATCAATTCAAACGCAAAAATGTGTATGTAAAACTTAAACACATTGGGAAATTATCATTTTCTAAGTAGTCACAGAAGCAATTGTTTTGCATGCAATTATTACTTATGAAAAAGTACACTACTTAAGGCAACATTCATAACAAATACCACACAAATACGTAAGGATATTCTTTCTATGAGTTCTTTACAGAATTCATGACACTATTTTAATAAAAAACAGAAAAACGGTAATAACTTTTAAACCATCAACAATCGAATAATAGTATATGAAGTTTTTTTGATTGCTACTGACCTCCTCTATCGCCTCCTTTCGTTTGGACGTCTACTTTTGGGACACCCTGCATAACACATTGTTTATAAGTAATAAATAAAAAAAAAAATAAGATAGATAAAGGTCATGAAACAGCAAAAGTAAATCAATCGTCTTCACATTCAGAATCTATAGTTTCCTTATTATTTACATTTGTGTATGGAAGGCTTCGAAATAATTCATGGTATTGACTTAAAATTGCTTTCTTTTCACACAGGTATTGCAGATGATCATATTTTTTCTTGTTAGTGGTATGGCAGCTCTGTAAAGCTGTTTAAGGTTAACCTGCCCAACATTCACATCTAGCGATTTTATCCCTTTTTTTAAAAGACCTATTTTATTAAACGGATCATCGTCTTGAAGTGAGTATTTAAAAATTAATTTGGATTATCTGGAATGACTTCAACACTTTTAATCTGAATCCAATTAATTTTTTGATTATTCTGATCTTTATCCCAATTGAGTGTTGATTTGTGTTGCAAGTCTTTTAGATCAAATATATCATTTTGATTAAGCTTAGTTACTGTATACGGCTGTTTTTGGTTAGAAGCTCTAACAACTACATACCATAGCTCAGGCGAATAAATTGGTATATTGCGACTGGCTTTTTCTACTAAGCTATGGACCGAGTCACCTTCGCTTTGTGTATGTCCTCGCTCTAAATATGTATGTCTTATCGTTATTCTGTATTTTTGAGATGAGAAATTGTATAAAGAAAATAAAAATCTGTTTTTGTTTTGACCAGGACAGTTATCCGAAAAGAAGTAAATCTCTTTGACGCCTTTCTGGATATCAGCCTCAACATGTATTTTTAGGAAGCTACCAATTTCAGAATACCCTTTTTTGGCAACACATTCATACCACATGTAACAATTGATGCTAAATTAAAAATTGTGAAGTTAAAAGTAGATAGTTTAAGTTTATAATATGCAATTCTTACTTCCGTTTTCGGCACAGGCAAAACCTGTTGTAGATCGAAAACTGCGGCGCAAATCATTTTATTTTCTTTTGCTTCTCTCTATCTTTTAAATTTCTGGCTAAAACTTTATTTTCCTAATGCATTTTTTTGTTAGAAAAAAGACAAATTAAATTCTGAATTAAGAACGAGCCTATACATACTTTCAGTACCTCTTTTTTCTATATTATTTTCTGCGCAGTATTCGTTATATAAATTAAATATTTTCGATATATTTAGAGTAGGTGGTAAATAACGTCTATTCGATTTTTTTCTGCAATAATGATGTTCTATAGTCTAGAACATACAGCGTGTTCATTTGAAAACTTCCCACCACGGATTTATCGAAAACCACAAAAACGCTGAAATACGTCAAAAGGTTTGTCAAGGGGGACAACTTTCTAACCTAAAATTACGCCACCTCCTTTCACCCTCTGTCCCCCAGGGTCATCCCCTTAATAATTTTAAATGGCAAGGGGTATCGAGTAATAGCTTGTTTAAAAGGTCTTTCGAAGTCTTGTATTTTGACGTTTGATTTTTTTAAACGGTCGATTGGTTTTCGAGAAAATTAGAAAAATCTTTGTTTATCTTAATTTGTTCAGGTAGAAAACAAAAACATGAAAATATCAGTTTTTATTTCAATAAGTTTTTTCAAAATGTTGCCCGTTTTTGGCCAAACAATGATATAGGCGATGTTCAAATTCCTGACGGACATTTTCAAAAACATGATGTGGGATATCATGGCAGCTGTCGATGATGCGTTGACGAAGTTCATCCAAACTTTCAGGTTGGGGAGTAAACACAATAGATTTCAAATGACCCCATAGAAAAAAGTCTAACAGCGTTATATCAGGAGATCTAGCAGGCCATTCTATAGGCCCCCATCGCCTTAACCATTTATCTGGAAACTCGTCGTCTGAAATATATTTCCAGGCGCTCCTCCTCACTATGTTCTTCCCGTTCGGCAATGGATAGACGGGAAGCTAACTAGTAAATCCTGATAAAATATCGGCAAATTTGTCAATGTTGATATTCCAGATGTGAACCTATATCGCTTACCCATCAGTAGCTCCTTACAATGAAAATGCAACTGATCCAAAAGCTTTTGGATTGCCGATTGTATACTCACACTTCTATAATTTGTTGCTTCACTATTATCACCAGCTTTAAATATTGGTACCACAAAGCTGTATATCCATAGAATTGGTAAAATCTTTTCAATATAATAAAAAGAGAGTAAGAAATAGTACAAACGCATTTTGACAAAAATATAACTAGGAACACCACTGGACCTGAACTTAGCTTTGACTTTTTTTGACTTTAGCTTAAAATTTTTATCTAATACTAATTTAAGTGACAAATTTACATTGAAAAAGATTGTGTTATTTACCTTAGTCTGATTGCAAGCACTAAAATTATTTGGGTTATTCTGTTTATATACAGTGGAAAAACTTCAGAACAACCCGGTATTTTTTTCCACATCTGGTGTACCTACTTATGATGGCCCACTTGATATTAGATCTATAAAATAGGAAACTACTAGTCAGGCTTTGCTAAAATTTTCAGGATGAAATAATACCTTGAGCACTCAACCTGTTTAATTAAAATGTTATTCTACTTGCTAATGAAATACTACATTTTCTAATCAATAATTGTCTTCATATGATTTTGATAAAAAACTTTTAGATTTCAGATATTTTCAACATATCTTGAAAACATCTCATATTTCGTTTCTATTTTCGATTAAGTAGCTTTTGGAATTAAAGCAGCTGATTTGAATGTCTTTTGTTTTAATTTGCACAAATATCAAAACTTTTTTATTGTTTGACGTTCTTTTTCATCAAGGCCAAGGCAGTATATTGATAGTGTTTTTGTGTAAGGATTCTGTAATGGCAGTACTCGTGCTGCAAAAGTGGAATATGAAACATTTCCTAACAAAAGATCTTAAAATGTTTTTAAGAGTGTTTGAAAACATTAATGAAAACGGTACATTTCATATAGTAATACTAAACTAACATCAAAAAAGGTGATGTTTACAGAGACATAGACTTTATCCATATTACATCCAGGAAGTTTAAAGGTTAAAAGTTGTTCAAGAAATTAAAAAAAAGAATTTTTTAAGTCGGATCACTTCAAGTCAAAATTTGAGGCTCAGTTTATAAGAGATTGTATGTACAATTTAAGAAATAAGTATATTTTAATAGCCACAAATCCAGGAACTATACCAAGAGCATTTTTTTTCTATGAATAAATGGTACCTATGGCTCCTTTGGACTCTATAGGTACTTATTTTAATTTTATTCAAAATATTTTAGCAATTTTGATGCAAGAATAAATATTGCAGCAATATATAACATAGTAGTGCTGCTCTATACTTAAAAAAAACTGTAACAGACTTCTCGAACGACAATTTTCCAAATATAGGGATCGGCAGAGGCAGTCCAAATCAATTGCCTTCTCGGTCGCCTGATTTTAATCCTATTGAGTATTATATTTGGGAACATTTAAATTCTATAAAGTTTATAACGTAGATATTATGCATCAGAAGTAGCTTTTTCATCGAATAAGGAACCTAGAGGTTTTACAAAAGTCGGTAAAGAAAATTATTTTTAGAGCCAGGAAGTGCTTGGTGGTGAATGGACAGTTTGAAAAGTTGTATTCTACATTTTGTTTAGTATTTTTCGAAGATTTCTCTCTCAAAATCTTTACTTGTGTGGTCTGGTGGGCAGTCAATTCCCTTAGCCAATAGTATTAATTTCTTAGGAATACACATTGACATACATATTATAAACCTTTATTCCAGATTAGCTGGCTTGTGCGAATTGATTAGAAAATTACGGGATGTAGTGTCTGAGGTATCTCTTTGCCTATTTTATTTTGGACAGGTACAGTCAATCTTACAATATGGTATCTGTTTGTGGGGATCAGCAAGAGGAGCTCTAGATATATTTAGAATGCAAAAGCGTATCATTCGTTGTTTATTGGGCCTGACCTACAGAATTTACTGTAGGCTGTAGTTTAGCAGACTAAAAATACTCACCCTTCCCTGTTGAAAAAATAAGAATAATTTGATGTAAAGAATAAGGCAATGTACGCTGAGGATGTCACTATGATGACACGACATAAAAATGATTATAGAATGCTAGGAGCATTGAATCTACAGTCTAATTTAAAAAAGCTATTTACCATTGGTTGCAGATTACTCATGTTAGATGTTTAGAATATTCATTTTAAATGTTATTATTTTGTTTATATATGGCTATTGCCTCTATGCATTCTAGATCAGAATAATCAATGTATCCTATAGGAGCTAGATCCTCCTTTGTATGCTCTTGCTTTCGTCCTGTATACTATTTTGTTGGCAAATAAAGGATATTATTAATATTATTATTATTATTGTTATTATTATTATTATTATTATTATTATAGATTTTTGCCTTGCGGCAATCACACTCCCGTTCGGTATCTCCCATTGCCGTCTGATTTGCCCTTCAAGATCTCGATATTTTATGATCCTTTCGTTGTATTTTCCTTGGAGGTTATTGTTATTAGGTATAGCAATGTCAATCAGCGTGGTTCTCCTTAGTCGCTTATCCACCAGGATAAGATCTGGTCTATTGTTGACAGTTCTTTGGTCGGTGAGAACAGTTCGGTTATTATTATTATTATTATTATTATTATTATTATTATTATTATTTAATTAAAAAATATTGTATGGCTATCGAATCTATGGCTACAAAAGTAATTCGGACAATATTTGTCGTTAACGTTGCAAAAGAGAAATTGAGGTAAGCGTTATTGTAATGGCGTACAAATCTAAAAAATATAGAAAAGAAACTTGAGAACTGTAACATAATAACTTAAAGTTAACATTTTGCCAAAGATCTTTTCCGTATCGGTCAAACTGGCAAAATCACGCCAAAGGAAATGCAATTAAATCGCATTAATTAATTGGTTCCTATGCTCGTTGCTATAAAGAAATTCGACTCGCGATTAGACATAGATCTTGTCGCAAAAAATTATTTTTCAAAATATAGTCCATAATATAATAAATATTAGGTTAAATGAACTTGAGCAAAACACATTGCAATTTTTTCCCATCCCAAGAATTAATTTTCATTGTAGTTCATTAAATTAGAGACTCCATTTACCTTTCCATTTTTATTTAAATTAATCAATTCATTTAACACATGTATTATGCATTCTCTCTGCTTGAGGGTTAAATCAATTTTAATTTTGTATATGTGACTATTGGCGGACCTATTAACTACCTATAGTAATTTTTTGGCAGTTTTAGAATCAGTAAAAATTACCTTAAATGGTCTTGATCCATTTTCTCTCCTTCATAATGATACCGGAAGAGGATAATAACATAAAGGAGGCAACGAACAATATAATTAAAAAATACATAGATTTAGCATATCAACTAAAAGTCATCGATCGGCTTAAAGCAGTAAACATTCACCCTTCTATCATATCTGAAAGTATACTGGTCGAAAAAAATCTTTTGACAGAACTAAAAAATAAGCCTTATATATGTACTATATCTTATAATCAAATTTTTAAGACAATTATGGTCTAAAGATTCTTAAGGAATAGCAAAATTAATACATTCTTCCAAAAAGAGACACACAAAACAAATATGTTAGTATGTTAGTATTGTAAAAATAAAACAATAAACAACAAAACCCTTTGACCTAAATTTTGAAGTAATGAGTGTAATAAACTTAATATAATGAACTAGTGGACGTGCACGATACGTAAATACTAAAAAGATCATTTTAATTGAAAATATGGAATATTAAAATCATAAAATTGTTACTTTATTAGTAAACACTTTACTGCTTTTATTTTAAAACGTAATTCTCGTTATTTCCCTTTATCTTTTTCTGCATTACATGCACATAAAATTCACCAAAAATAAAATAAAATTCTACATTAAATACCCGGTTTTTAAACAAGAAAAATAAATGTACGCATAAAAAGTTTTCCGTTGTAGTAGCTAAAGGCTGAATTTGCAAAAACTTTTAGTTTTTTATACTTTTTTAGTATCTCCTACTTTTATTTTTATAATCCTACTTGATTATTACAATAAAGACATAAAAATATCGCATATAAGGAAACACATCTTTAGTGAATTTTTTCTATTGCATTCTTTAAATTAAATAATACGCTAGTTAAATTCAGATATCGACGAACGGTCTTTTAAAAAACATTTAACACAAAAGGGCCTTAAACTAGGTGAACAAAAATATGAACAGCAACGGTATTAGCCAAAGCTTTGGACACAATATTCAAGTTAACGATATATTACCAGCAATTCCTTAAATTTAAAAATAGTCCTAAGCTATATTATAATGTAATATAAACAATTAATCGTGGTTTGAGGATATATCTCCTCCACCCTCAGTTCTGTTAAGGTCCTCGTTGAAAAACCTCTGCAGGATTCTTAAAGGGATTGCCTTCTTTCTTCCTTGTTTTTGCCATGATTAATGCTAAACAGCATAAAAGGATTACTGATATTATGGTAAGAACATAATTGTACGTTGAAGCATGTTGGTTGTACTAGGTCATGAAAATGTATTGGATTGATGATATTTTTTAGGATTTTCATAGGATCTTGAAGATGTCTAATTTCTAAATTGATTGAAATATTGGTGTTTGGAACTTTTATAATTTTTGGAATTAGGACTAAAATATTATTGATCGCTAATGAGTATTTGTGTTGATTAAATATTACGTCACACTGACTTTAAATAAGGTTGCAGTCTTGAAGTATAATCTTCTGAAACTGGAAGTAATCTTCATAACTTGTTTCAGAGCTTTTTGTACAAAATAGAAGTGCATTCCCGTAAAATAAGGTATGCAACTTAAAGTTGGTTAGAACAGTGGCATACTAACAATTTTTGGGTAAAATACATCCATTGGCAATTGGTCCAGAGCAGATCCATTGTGAGTTGACGTCTTCGCATTAGCTATACCATAGTTCGTTGCAATAGTATTTACTAGGACTTATAATTAATTTTGATTCATTATTTGGCACAGGATAAACTAATTCTAAATTACATACATTTTGTTCAAACATATTTCATTAATTTGTTTTAAGGTTAAAATTTGGAGATCTTTTTGGAAATTTCTAAGTGTTAAAATGATGAAATACGTAATCTTTTTTTCTAAAAATTAATTTAAGTTGGTAATCTGAATATATTGAGTTTGCTGATTTATCATTAAATTAGACTGGGTATTTGATTTAGAAATTTTATTACGTATATTTTTCGAGTTCTCGTTAATCGCTAAATAATAAAACATAATTTGTCAGATAAATTTCTCCTGCAAGGCTAATCATGTAACATAATAGTCCTAGGAAGTAGTGTTAGGAGTTTAACCTTCTACTACCACCTAAATCTGCTAGGCTTAATTTTCTCAGTTAAAATAAGTAAATTGCAAAAACGGCTTCTTGGAATAGTTGGTTTGCCTATTACTGCAGACTTACCTCCACCAGCTAGTGGCTTAGATGGCCCAATGGAGATTACAGGCTAATCCACAGGAGATTAAAGCATATATACTTGGAGGTGCAAGGGGTACAAGAAACACACAGGAAAGACTGAAGTGAAAACATTAGTATGTCTTATTGTATGTCTGCATGAGATGTATGTCTCCTTCAAGTTACGCTTGACATGGGCACGGCTGATACACTTACAAGGAGCGAAGGCAAAGGTATGCCCTTCTTTACACTCACAGCCTATTTTGGCTGAGAAGTTGCCTCAAGAACTACAGAAAGTAGTTTCAGGATAAATATCTACTTAATCTTAGAACATTGAAAGGCTAGAATTAGTAAACAACAACTTTGTTTGAGGTCAACATATGCACAGAGGCATGGGAGGTGGTTTGTTTACAAACATATTCACCGGGTCTCTGTTGTCAAGTTTACACGCATTTTTAAAAAAGGAAATTTTCAGCTATATGTCAACACATATAATAACTTTAATTTACTTTCAAATAAAAAAAAAATATTAACATTCTTATTCCTAAAACCGTTTTTAAAAAATTTAAAATTAAAAAGTCATTTTGTGAAATGTCATTTTGATAAACGGCTTTGTGTTTACTTCGACATCTGTGAAGTTCTGTGTTTTTTCTTTAATTTTTGGTTAAAAAAGAAAAAAGGTTGAGTCATTTCAGTGTTTTTGTGGACTGTTACGATAGTAAAAATTTGTGCCGTTTGTGCCGCTTCATGGGAAAAGGGCGATTTAGGACGATCTTTTTAGAAGTAAATATCGATATTGTCATAACATCATATCAAGGAACAACCGTCGTCATAAACGTAGAATAATAAAAGCTTATTAGGAAATATATAATAATTATAAAATATTTTATTTCCATAAAAATGCATTTTATTAGATAAGTACCATTACTTTAATGAAGTATGTTAAAAAAACGCATAAAAAGTACATAAACGGTAATGTTGTTTCTAATTTAAAGCATAATCAATTAATAATAATTTTTTTTTATAAATATTTTGTCACGACGTCACTGGTGAAGATTACTTGTGTCGGTGGAATCAATAAAGCGATTAAGCGGCGTTGCGATGTTGTTCTACATTCATTTAACTTTGAATGTTGACTTGATTATAAAGTATCTTATCATATTTTATTTTAAAAAAATGTCTCATACTTTATTAAAGAGGAACAATTTATTTGTGCGCATGTCAAAATAAGTGACAAATTTTTATGATATTATAAAGTGTGTTTTTTCCATTTCTACATAAGCATTTGGCATCATTGCACCACAGATGTTGCAAGCAAACAAACGACTCATAGTTCCACGACAATGCTAATTGTAGCCTTTCAATGTTGTAAGTACTTAATGCTATCGAAAACTGAGCATCTTGCATGATCACAGAAGCATCCTGGTTACGAGTCTTACTTAGTATATGGACCTGATTGACAGTATAAGCCGGTACAACATGACATTTCTTTCATCCAAGTTTCAAACAAGAGAAAAACCTAGACAGGGTGACCCAAAAACTACTTGAAGTAAGAGTGAAGATTCCCGGCCGCAGGTATAGAATAGTTTTATAAATGAAAGATTTCCAAAAATACAACGTTACTTTCTCTTTTCTTATTTAATTTATTATAGCATAATATCGGATTTGAGACTTCTTAACATTGCTAGGATAGAAGCAAACACGCAAACAAAGTAACAGTAACATAACTAGTTTGTACTGATTTACATAATTAGTTACATTACTAGGAGTTACTATGTAATTATATAACTTTTGCTTTGTGTGCATTTTTGTTTTTATCCTATCTGAAGAAGTTAAGAATCCGAGACGAAACGTCCTCCTATAACTGATAAAATAGTAAAAAGAAAGTGAGGCTATACTTTTGGAAACCTTTCATTTACAAAGACTACTTGGTGGAGCTTATTTGCAAGATACCCTATTCTACGTCTATGAAGACGATTTCTCCACGATATGACGTTATGCAAGTATCCGTATTTACTTGAGAAAAGATCTTAAAAAAAATTTAAAAGATCTTAAAGATTTAATTGCCTTTTTGCGGCAGAATCGGCACACAAGTTTTTACCATCATAACGGTTCGCAAAAACATCAAATAGGATATTTTTTAGCATTAAGCATTGAAACTATGGGTTTGTTTGCTTGCAACGTCTCTGATATAATGATGCCAAATGCTTGTGTCGTAATGGCAAAAAAACACATTTTAATATCATAAAAGTTTGTCACTTATGTTGATAGGCACAAAACAATACTACTATTTCTCTTTATTAAAGTATGAAGCATTTTTTTTTAATAAAATATAAGATACTCTATACAGAAGTCAATATTCAAATTTAAATATATGCAGATAACGTATTAGAGAAAAAGGCAACAACATCGCAACGTTGCTCGATCGCATTGTTGATTCCACCGACACAAGGAATCTTTTCCATTGACGTCGTCAGAAAACATCTACATAATAAATATTCATTAATAATAGATTATGCTTTAAAGTATAATCAATATTACCGTTTATGAACTCTTAATGCATTTTTTAACGTGCTTTATGTAAAGCTAGGTACCTATCTAATAAAAAGCATTTTTGTGGAAAATCAATATTTTATAATTATTATAGATTTCTTAATAAGTTTTTATTTAGGTTTATTTCTATGATCACATATTCTATGTTTATAAGGACGGTTTTACCTTAAGATGATATTATGACTGTATCCGTATTTACTCGTAAAAAGATCGGCTTGAATCGCTTTTTTTCGGTGTTTTTACCATCGTAACAGTTCACAAAAACACTGAAATGATGCCTTCTTCATTGTTTAACCAAAAACTAAAAAAAAAGCACAGAACAAATGCCAAATGTAAATACAAAGCCGTTGACAAGATGACATTTCGCATGTTGACATCAGCTTTAGCTTGCGTTATTGCCATTCTAAATTTTTTAAAAGCGGTTTTAGGAATACAAATTTTAATAATTTTTTTTTCGTTGAAGATGTTATTTTTGAGCCTAGAATGAAGTTTATTTACTTCATATATCCACATACATAAATATAATGCATAGACATACAAAATACGAATTATGCACCTAGATAACCGAATATCTGCATGTGCTTCTAACTGTTTTTTCGAATAAAAAAATTTATAAAGTATACCATAACCATTATAAAAAAAAAGAACCACAATAACAAAACATACAAATGAATACACATCATGCTACCCCCAGCCCTAATTCACTTTCACAACAATCTAACCTAGATGAAGAGTTCTTTATGTTTCGTTCTATTTTTGAAAATTAAGTTTTTCTTAATTTTTTAATTGTTTCAGACCTATAAACACTCTTGATGTTGTTAGGGATTAAATTAAAAATTTTTGGTGCAAGATAGTTTTTGATTTTCAAAAAATTTTTGCATTTGCCTAAAATGTTCGTAATAGCTTTCCAATATTGTTAGTTAGATTTAAAATATTTTCGCTCCACTTTAAATGCTTATTCCCTGTAACACCCAAATATTTAGTAAAAGAGACCTTTTTAATTACATTTTAATGTTGAGTATCGTAACCTACATCTAAAGAATGGAATGTACCCAGTGCGGTTCCTTGAGAAATCCCAATCTCCAGTTTCAGGGGATCACTCAAAATTTGTTATTTGTCAAATAGTTTCTCAATAACTTTAAGAGCGTGCCCCTCATGCCGGACCTGGACAACATATCAAGAAGCCCGTCATAGGGCACGGTATCAAAGGCCTTTGCCAGATATAAGAATACCCAATACACTTTTTATTATTGTCGAGTGAATTTGTAATTTGTAAACTGATAGAGAGCATCTGTGGCACTAGATCCACTAAGAAAACCATATTGGTGTTTGGATATTAAGTTTTTTTTCCTTCAAATATGTTAATAATCTGTCTTTAAGGCACTTTCAAAGATTTTTGAAAAATGATTTATTGCGCTTACAGGTCGATAATTGCTGCTATCTGCCTTGTCTTCGGATTTAAAAATAAGCGAAACAACTGAAACTTTAAATTGTTCAGGGACTTTACCCGCGTCAAAAGTTAGGTTAATAATATGAACCAGGAAACGAGTTAAATATTGATGTGCCTTTTTAATAAATCTAAATGTAAAATTATTAATTCCAGGAGAACTATCTTTCTTAAGACTATTTATTTGTATAACTACTTCGTTTTTATTAACTGGATTTAAAAATAATGAATCAACTAATTGAACATGATCCTCTCATAACATATTTTGAGTTGGCTCAATTTTTCTGTACATATCTAACGCTACGTTAATGAGATATTTATTGCAATAATTTGCTAGTTCTCTGGGCTCATTAAAAAAGGCATTTCCGATCTTGTTTAAAAATGGTAAAGAATTTTTTTGCTTTTGATTGACCTAGTTGTTTCAGTTATAAATTTATAAATTTGTTTCAGATTGCTGCCAGAATTTTCAATTTTACTTTTTTTAATAGGTATGTTTAGCTTTATTGATCAGTTTATTTAAGAAATTTCTATATGTTTTATATATTAAATCACGTTCGTTATAATTTTGCAAAAGCTGTTGTTTCATTTTGTCTCTCTTTTTTATACTTACTATTATACCAGTTGTTATCCAAGGTTTTTGTTTATCGAATTCTTTTACGTTAAATGATTTAGATAAAATATATCTATTTCTACTTTTAATTTTTATTTATTTTAACACCAATAAGTGAAAATAACATTACAACTATTGAAAATATGTGTAAATTTGACAACAGAGAATTGGTGAATATGTTTGTAAACAAAACATGCCCCTTACCCCCTAAGCACATGTTGAACTCAAGCAAAGTTATTGTTTACTGATTCTAGTCTTTTAATGTTCTGACTGGCTTGCCTTTTCAGGTCCACTTAATTTTTCAAACATGACTTTTAGATAGTTTCACAAGTATTTTTTTCGAAATAAGAGCGATAAATGATATTAATTATATAACAGAATGCAGTTCTTCATTTCTTGGAAACTATATTACAATCCATATATGTCATAATAGTCATATAAAAATTATATTCTTTCATAGTGGTTACGCCCCTTAGCCGTCAAATCACTTTCTTTATCTTCTACGATTTCGTTAGTAAATATTTTTGTTCCTTGTTGATGATATGCTACAACCGCTCTCCTTCCTAATCCAATCATACTGTATATTATTTTATGACATTAAACCTTTTTTAAAATACATAAACAATATTCCTTTAAATCCTTTTTACTTTAATGAACAATAGCATTTTCGGTATCCATAAATCTCGATTTTCCATTTTAAATAACGACTTTTTAATTTTCGAAGTGCCAAATCGATCACGACAGGGCAGACACAGCTTTCACAGATATTCTTTAAATGACATCCCAATTTTTAAAATGGCCACATCTATGGTCACATATCCACTATTTTTTAATATTATACTTTTCGACGAGAAATTCGTTGAATTTAATGATTTTGACGTTCGAGGCATTCGGACTTTTGCTGCAGGGATTTTTCGCGAAAATAATTAAAATTGTTTTATTGGGATAGAAAATGTGACTTTGGATTTTTTTTGTTAAAAGACTTTGGGAATGAATATTCTGTTAAATTCGTTTCTTTTTAATACGACTATATACTATATGACCCAGTTTTATTTCATCGATTCTTTGCCAACATATATTTTTAGATATTTATATGTAAAAAATATAGTATAGCCCATACCAACTAAATCTTAATACACGTCACGTGTGACGCAATTTAGTTGCCAACGGTGCAGATTTTCGGCGCGGCTAACTGACTATATAAATTTTAATTTTCTTCTCCTGATTTTGTTGGAAACAACTGACCTATGACATATTGCATTGTGTTTTCCAAGTTTAATTCGTTTCTTTGTGCTTTGTCGGATATAATTTTGTGATTTTTAAACTCTTAAGTTGTAAATGAAAACTTCTTCTTCTTCTTCTGAAGATAAGTATAGTCCGGTAATGTGTACGCACATAATCAAACTTATATATCAGTTATGTATATAGAATCATCCAGTTTTAGTTTATTTAAGTATTCGTTTATTTCTTTTTTGTTATATAAAATGAAAAACCACATGTGTTTACTAACAAGAATAAGTAGATAAACAAAATAATTGATAATATTTGTCCTAGCAGTGTCGATTTAACTGTTTCGCTTGCAAGTCGCATTGAGTTTATAATTTCTTTATTTTCGCACATTTATCGGAAATCCAGAGGGAAAAATTATTGCTCTTCGACACAAAGGCAAGTCGCAATAATAGTGGGGGTTACATAGGAGGTTGCTTCAAAAACCTATTTAAGGTTTTTGGAAGTGGGAAAACTAAAGAATAGACCGAGGATCAGTCGTGGAAGAGTCACTACAGAAAGGCAGGATCGCTTTGTCGCTTAAATAGCAAGAACAAATCTTACAACATCTATTAGAGCTTTTAAAGCAACTTTTAAAAGCTACAGGTATTAGTGTTTTTGTCAAAACTATCAGAAGAACCGACTCTGTGCTCGGAAATTATTTATCAAAATATAGTTTAGAGCTTTAGAACTTTTAAGTAAAACTAAGCGCTAAAATTGGCGTTTAAATTATAAAAATTATACTATTAAAAATTAGACAAATATTGTATTTTTGCATGAAACCAAAATGGGTCTACGATCCAATTTCGAACGGTGAATTCGCATTTTAAGAGGTAGGTAGAGTAGGTAGAGGTAGATAGAGTCAAGCTAGAGCCTGTGCTGCCAAACCTATTTTAAAATACAAAGGAGGTACTCTAATATTTTGGAGTGGAATTATGATTGGTGAAAGAACTCCTTTAATTCCTAATCGAACTAATTCAACAATAATTGTTGATTTAGTTCTTAATCTGTAGCCAGGCTCTGGAGGGCTGGTTTTGGTCATTTATTTATTTATGTAAGATAATGTACCTCCACATACCAGCAGAGTTGCACAACATTTTTCAGAAGGTGAAGGTGTTGCAGTTTTGGACTTAGTTGGTATTGACTATATCTAATTTATTATAAAGCTTAGGTAAATGTTTTCATAAATGTATTATTTTTTTAATTAGATATCGGTTTGTAAGGTAAATAACAATAAATGATTAGATTTCCATTGAAAAATCCGCATTCTTTCTTATCCAAAATATGTTGCCGTGCGATTTAACTAAATAGGTTACACGGTGTATTACTAAGAAAAGTTGGACCTCAGCTAGTATCTTTCAATAAATTTTAATAATTATCATGAGATTTTAATCTTAAGACCAAAAAATGTTAATCTTACACTCATATATTATTGAACAATCAAAACATTTCAAGTTTAGAGTAAGATTTAAGATGTTTTAAATTAAATGATGTTGATTAAACTGCATTTTTGTTTCCGGGTTAGCATGAAAATATATTTAACATAAATTGACAGTGTTTCCTTCTAGGTAATTGCGCTTCTGCTTTTACTAAACTGCTGTGTATACTTTTCAATTTGTTGAAATGAATTTATTTGTTACGCACAAGCATATTTGCCAACGTCTAGAAACAAGCAAAGATTTGCCCTGTGTTTAAGTCACGAAAAAGAAATATGGTAGAGAACTATGGCTCAATCTCCATTTTGTCCAACTATTCTTCAAGGCCTTTGAGACCTGCATTTAGCTGATTTTTTAGTGCAGAACAACAGTAACTAATTCAACATAATTTCTCCGAAAATCATACAGGTTATAAATTCCAAATGTCGACTTGAGTAGATGATTACTTGACAGATTTTACGAATGCCTTTAATAGGTTGGACCATGGAATTTAAAAAAAAAAACTTTATCAATTGAGCTTTCATAAATATCTAGTAGAGTTTTTCATCTCCTACTTATTAGATAGATCGCAATTTGTGGAGTTTAATGAGTTCAGATCATCTACTCAGATTACCTCAAGTGGTGCCCCTCAGAGGAGCAATCTTGCTCTATTTTTCTATTTTTATTTTTGATTTTTATCAATGACATTAGCGTTTTTTGTCCTGTTAAGAATCGTCGATCTTATAAATAGTATGTTAGAAGTTAACAGACTCTCACTTTAACTTCATAAATAAGAAATATATCAATTTCAGTAAAGATAAAAAATGAGATTGTCTTTGGTTATATAATAAATAATACCACATTTCCAAATTATGACTCTGTTCTTAATCTGGGGGTTTTGTTTTAATAAAGAGCTTACCTTAATTACTCATAAGGATACTAAAATAAGATTAAGAAAACCGTTTTCTTATACTTAAAGCAAAACTATTTTGTTAAACTCTTCAGTAAAATCACGCCTTCTGTATGCAAGTTATTATGGTTTCCTAATTATATAGTGCATATCAAAAGCCTCAGATCAGTTCAACAAATCTTTTACAAATATATTAGTTTAGGATGGATCGTGTATACCCTAAGAGGCGACTCAGTGAGCAGTTATTCCTTTCAAGGTTTAATCCACTGTATCTTCCTGAATTTGCTGTTTGCGGTCGTTCAGTACTTTTATTTTAAATATGCAACAATCAAATTGATGCTACAGATCTCTTATCAGCTTTAAATTTTCCTGTTTCCTGCATCCATACAAGAACACAATATATTTTATCGTATTAGTTTTGTCGCCAATTTGATCAGGAAAGAGCCCATATATTATAGAGCATGCAACTGGTTCAATGATGCTCAGTTACGGTTTGATCTGTTTGACGCGACTTTAAATAATTTCAATATTGTTCTTTCAGATAGAATTAGATTGCTAGTTGTTTAGGAATTTAATATACTACCCACTATTGGTTTTATATTGTGCTAGTTAGTGAGTTTGATTTTGTTTTTTGTTAAAATATTTAATTTATTTTTGTCAATATTTCAATGAATGACCCTGAGTTTATGTAATACCCAAATTAGCTTTAGAGGAAATATTATGGGATTATAGATTGGTTCTTCCCTAAACATCCCTGGTAGAGCTATTTCACTCAACTGTAAATTCCGAAAAAGCATATTTTACTTTCTCGTTCCCTATTTCGATTTATACGTGTAACATCACTAAAGTGTAATTCATATGTAACTCATATAAGTGTAAATTAGGTCAATATGCCGATGACACTCAAACCAGATATTAATTTTTTACTCAAGATTGGATACATTCAAAACAAACTATTGAAGATGATCTGGAGCGCTTAGTAGAGATTTCTAAAAAACATAATTTAAGTGTAAATCTGAAAAAAATAAGCAGTGCTCTATTTCGGTAAAAATAAGTCGGAGCATAACAATTCATTGTAAAGTTGTGTCGGTTTGGGTTTGTTCTAAGAACTTGGGTCTTATGCTCGATACGGAACCAAGATATAGCCAGCATGTTGATCTTTCCATTAAAAGAGCTTATTTTTCGTTAAAACTTCTCTATCCACATCGACATATACTAACAGTGAAACCAAAAATTGAATGTTTGGAACAGACATTTTGGTTCTTGACTTCTTCAATTACTGTGATGTAGTATATGGCTCGTGTATGCTCTAGTATATGGCTCGTACAACGATGAGGATTGAAAAAAGTTTAAAAGTCATGCTTAAAATTTATTTATGGAGTAGAAAAACACCAACCTATCTCGCATAGACTGTTGGATGCAAAATGATTGAATATGAAGAAACGTAGAGATTTAAATTTATCAAGTTTTTGTCATAAAATTATAAAGACTAAAGCTCCTCCATATTTAACAAACATAATCCAATATCAAACGGACGTACATAATCCAAACCTAAAATATCGTCACCGTCATATGAAAACTGTGTAAGTCCACTTTTTTCAGAAATCGAAATATTAGCGCCATCTTTTTAAAAGTCTACCGGTTTCTGCGTTAATATAAATATTGCGTAAGTCCGCGCTTCGTTGTTTATATCCAAAAGTTTGCTTCAATTATTTGTAATTTTTTAAGCAAAAAAATTTTGACCACTCTTAATACAAATAACAAACCTAATATAATTCTTTATAATACACTAAAAGATTTTTCTAAACTTATTTTTTTTTTAATAAACTTCGCTATGGATATAAATAAAGAGCGATCCCGAGATTCGGGACATAAGAACCTTAAAATATAATCCTGAAGGAAGTGTCGTTTGTTAGAATAAACCAAAACTTAAAATTTGCATCAATAGCAAAATATTCGAAGACTGTACCAAAATAAAATTGAAATAAAACGAGAAAAATTTGATCATCTTTATTTTCTAAAATGTACCTTGGTACACGATTTTCTTGCATTTTATGAATGCCTTAAACATGAATAGATTAGAGTATACCTGTCCTTTGAAAATAGAGTTTTTACTTGTTACAATAAATATTATAATAGTATTTTTTTATATTTCTCTTATTTTTAACTTTTTTTAAATAAAAAAGAAAATAGTTTTTTTAGAAATTCGTCGTAGGAAATGGATTTTTAAGTCATTTTTTGTATCTCGATAATTTTTTATGCTTCTTTTTGTAATATTTATATTAATTTTTTTACTTTAGTATGTATTTTTTTATATTAATTAGATATGATTAAGTTAAACAAAAAATATAGTGAACATCAAATTAAAAATTTAATTGCCTGTCTAAAGAACGTGACGAAATAACGAGTGAAATTTGGTAGTCTATAGGTCTAAGTCTATTGGTTTCATTAGAGCATATTTGTCAGCATCTTGTTGACTAAACAATTTCTAAATAATCTATGTATATAAATATGAATGTCTGTGGATAAGTTAGCTTATAACTTAAGAACCACAATACAGAATCGCCTAAAAATTTGTAGTTATTAGTTTTTATCCTTCGATCCTATCCCGATATTAGAGGCATGGTTTTATTCACAAACTTGCTATATTAATTTTGCAATGACAATTAAATAAATAAATAAGATCTTTATTTAGCAAAAGCTACATTCAATAAAAACATAAATGAAAAATAAAGTAAAAGTATAAGTTGGCCATAACTGTATCAGGACTCTCCGGTTTGTCCATGGATGGTCTCAGTAATCCAGAAACAGCATCCCGGTTCCAGAAATATCCTGTCAGAGGTAGACCATAAATTAAAAGTAGACTTAACCTAAACATTATTTTCTTGCCCCACTTATTAAAAGCACAGTTAATTGTTGTTTTATAATAATAAAAATAATTTCGACTCAGGTTGATCGAGTCGGTTCGGTTGCAAGCAGCCGATGACACACATTTGGAACTTAGTTGACTTTGCTGACCAGACATATTGGTCCTCCCGTTTAACACTTAGAAATGCTTCGGTAGTTCCAAGAAGCTGTAATCAGTATCCCGGTTGGTCCAAAAATACCCAGTCAAGAGATAAACCCACAATCAAGATGATGATTGGAGCGGAAACAATGCATACTATAGTAAAAGTTAATAAACTACATAATTAAATTAACATAATAAAATACCGAACACACTATTACTTATTTATGATAAATTCTCTCAAGAGCCCTCTGAATTGATTCAAAGTAATGCAATTTTTGATGTTAGCAGGCGAGTTGGTAAATAGAATTAAACCTTTGTGCAGAACTGATGAATTATGCATTTGGGTTGTGTTACATCTATCGACCAGTATGAAGTCTATACGATTTCTCGTATTATAGTTAAAAAACTCTTAATTTATTACAAATATAATCGGGGAGCATCTGATGTTTTAATTTAAAAATAAACAAATAGACGTTATATAAAATTCTTTGATATACATACTTTAATTGACTGTTTAAAAATACAGAACAGCTGATCTTCCTCACGAGGCATCCTCACTGCCACGTGTGAACTAGGCAAATAAAAGTAGGTGAAGTGGAAAGCCTTTAATACTAGATGGCGTCCTAACCACCATATCACCATCACAATATTGACAAGTCGATGTGTTTGAAGTAAAGGCTGTAAGTTTGTTCACCCTGGACTCTCTTAAAACAAATAAATCTTTCGCCTTTTATTAAAGGTGTTAGATTCCCGCCATTTTCTGCTATGTAAGCGGAGCCGTGGGTTTAAGTTAGTAATTGATAAATTAAAAAAATTACAATATGAAAGACTAATAGCATAATATCAGATATGTCACAAGAAAACTTGCTGGAAAGTTAAATGATACAAAGCCATGTTGATCGGGATGTTTTGTCAGCGAAGAAGCAGAATAGATAAGCCTGGTACGATTTTCAGCACTAAACACTAGCAGTTAAATAAAACAGAAAATAACATAAATTATTGCTCTAATTTTTTTTTCATTATATTAAGTATTTAATATCTTTCAACGTATGTCATTATTTAACGATATTTTATGCATGTGATTCTTAATATTACATATAATAATAAGATAACATTTTCAATAGCCTTATTTTTAGTTTAATGACTCACTAAACGACATCGTAGACCCGGATGGTACTAATCCCTATAAATAATCAAACCGTCACCGCCACCGAGTAAAATAGGTCCGTGAAGGTCCGGCTTTAATGAAACTCCAACAAGGGCTAAGTAAACATCAGCGGCGTTTAAGTTGTTTGCTTTTCCTGCGCGCTGATTCTCTCTAATCTATGAATTATACCTGAAAGTTAACAAATCCGTGATTTATCGACAGACCAGTCGTATTTTCAGGGCTTAACTCACGTTGTATATATGTGATGAAAACTTTAAAACATATTTTAAACTCTTTTAAAACTAGATATATTGAAGATCATTCATAATTTCAATCTATCACTTTTAATACAATGGATCTATCATTTTATGAAACCTAGATAAAGCACTAAATGAATATGATTTGTATTATCAAATATATAAGTTTATTCCGTTTTATTATTACCAGGATTATTTTTATCGTTATGGTTAGAGCACATAAAAAATTTAAAAACACGTCAAGTTGGTGCCTGACAAATAACTTTTGGAATAAAACCTTTGTCACAAAAAGCAGCCAAACATTGAAATCCGTAATCTTATTTCAACTGTATTATTTCTCATTACTGGTAATCACACTTTTTTGTACCTGATTTTGGAAAAAATGTAGATAAAAGACCCATAACAGTCATGTCATACTTTTCTAACATCTGTGGACTTGTAGTAAGTAAAAAACTCCCAAATCTATTTCAAAATATTTTAATAACTTTGTAGCATTTTATTTTTCCATTAAATTGATTTTTATTAAAATAAGCTAAATGCTTCATTCGTTATACTTAAATAAATCACAATATGAATTGTTTTTAATTATCAAGTAAATAAGGCAACAATTTCTCAAGATAAATATAACTGAAATACATTTTTATTGCTCGTCTTAAAGTGGAACACCTGTTCGGTATACTGGTGGTGCTAGTATCGTTACGCCGCGGATTTCTTGATTTATTGGGTTCTGCTCCTTCTCTTGGTTCTTCATAGATCTGTAACTTGTCAAGATGGATATCGATTACCACTTACTTACCACCCATATTTCCGCTGACTTATAGTGATGTGCAACGGTTACTTTTATAAGTATCGGGTAGATGCTGATACTTTATATCTAAGTATCAGGTACTTTGTATTCATTACAAAGTAGTCATTACTTGTATACTTGTTAGTTGTTGAAAGGCCCATTGTCCCGATGGAAGAGCCGAGAAGGACCACGCCAAAACAAAACATGCCAAGTTCAATCAAATATCAAGGCTGACTGTTTTCTTCGACCATCGTTGTGTAGTACTTCAAAAGTTCTTATCACAAAGTCGTCCGGTCAATAAGAAATATTACCTTGTAGTAATGCGCAACTTACGAAATACGAACAAATTTCTGAAAATACAATTTATGGTTTTTGCTTCAGGATAATGCACCTGCTGACTAATTGTTATCTGTGAGAGAATTTTTGGCCATAAACAACACTACAAAAATGCCTCAGCGACCATATGCCCCAAACTTGGCCTCTTGCAACTTTTTCCAACTTCAAAACGGGCAACATTTTGAACACTTATTGAAATAAAAACTGATATTTTCATATTTTTGTTTTCTATCTGAACAAATTAAGATAAACAAAGATTTTTTTAATTTTCTCGAAAACGAATCGACCGATTAAAAAAAATCAAACGTCAAACTAAAAGACTTCGAAAGACCTTTTAAACAAGCTATTACTCGATACCCCTTGCCATTTAAAATTTTTAAGGGGATGACCCTGGTGGGAAGAGAGTGAAAGGGATTGAAGTAATTTTAGGTTAGAAAGTTGTCCCCCTTGACAAACCTTTTGACGTATTTCGGCGATTTTTTTAACAGTGGTTTTCGATAAATCTGTGGTGGAAAATTTTCAAATAAACACCCTGTATAACTCGGCCGGAACCAGAGTGTACAGGATGGAAACGAATACAGGGAAATCCTCTCCGCTAGGGAAACACACCACAGTTTTCCAAGCGGAGGTGTTTGCTATATTTTAAGTAGCAAACAAACGAGAGGGTTTGCATCTACTCTAATAGTCAAGCTGCCCTCAAGGTGATTCAGAAACCCAGGGCCAGCTCAGCGCTAGTCCAGGAATGCAGAGACGCATTGGAAAAGCTTGCAGCATACAGAGAAGTGAGACTGAGGTGGGTCCCACGACACCAGGGTGTTGAGGGCAATAAACAGGCCGACAAACTGGCAAGACAAGGTTCCGTTAACCCCTTCGTAGCCCCAAACCTTGTCCCCGTCTAAGCAAAAAACAAATCTCTCAGGCACTTAATAATTGGGCCTGGGAAAAAACAAGGAAGAATTGGAGAAGGACAGAAGGATGTAGACAGGCCAAAGCAATGATACCAGACCATGATGGCTCTAAAGCAAGGCGACTTCTAACAAAGACCCGACAAAGTATTAACATAGACTTGGTGGGAATCCTGACTGGGCATAACAGTCTAAACAGGCATCTACACCTTCTTGGTATAAGAGAAAGCCCACTCTGTCCGAATTGCGGTACAGGGGAAGAAACTTCATACCAAATATTAGGTATCTGTGATAGGTGGAGCCGCCTGAGAAGGAAAACTTTCAGTAGTGAATATACCGGCAAAAATTAAGATTTTATATGAATAAATATTAAATTTAGGACTTGCTTTAGCTTTTGTTACATTTTTTAAATACTTTTACCTAGAACAAAGTATCGAGTATCGAAGTATCAAGCAAGTGCGTCGCGAATGGCAAAATGCCGGGTACATATAAAAAAGTATTATTGATTCATGATTGTTGGGCCGATCTGCGGTGGTTTATATCATTTTATTAACAATATAGCGATATTTTACTTATAAAATAAATTTAGTACGCATAAGCAGCAACCCGTGACATGGAAATTTGGGATTTAAAAAAGTATTCGAGAAACGAGTTGTTGGGGTCGAAAGATTTGATTACTTCAAATCTTCGCATGTATTAGATATTAAAGTATCAAGTAAGTACTATCCGCACAACTCTACTGACTTGGTTCTTGACGTTCCCGTGTGTTCGTAGGACCGCACGTAAAACTTTACGGCCCAACCAAAGAAGTGAGGATGCAAGTTATATAAAATATTCCTTACTTTTGATTCATCGGAATCTCTTTTACCATATCAAGACAAGATTTGTGAATTTATTGGCAGGATGCCTAAGATTTAATTGGAAAGTTAGCGAGGTTATTAGGTTAGCGAGCTAACAGGTTTTCTTTTCATTTCCTTTCCGTTCTTATCTTCGATTGCTGATTTGATTGGTTTGGAGTTCTGTGATGTGCCACCACTGACACCAGAACAGTCTGGTTTTTAAGCCACCCACGGTGAGGAAACCTAACCTAACTATGAGCCGCATTTCATACAGATGGGACTCGGACAGACTGCCCAGCTTATATTGGCAAATGTAATGTATAAGCGTCATGTGTTGCTGACTGGAGACTAGGAGAATTCAGGCCAGTTTTATTATATTTATTTATTAATCTTTTAAACCTTTTTCTATTTCTAAATAATTTATTATTCTTAACTTGTTATCGCCTCACTCAATAACTTTATATAATATGTACTATTTTCCATACAATTAACTCTTAAATAGCTTGTCAAACTAAACAAAGTTCATGAACTTTTCCTGTAGCATTCGTTTAATTTTCTTCATTTAAATTCAATTTTATTGAAGTAAAGCATTGAATACCCATAAGCTATAATCCAACCTAAAGTGTAAGATAATATTTCAAATTGTTATTCTATAAAGAGTGATCATTGATTATATTTTATAAATATTGTATAAAGTATAGAAAGGGGCTTATGTGAATAAAATGGGTTGTTGTTGGGAACAACCCATTTTATTCACATAAACAGCCTCTGATTGCCATAGCATAATCCAAATTGCTTTTACTGAAATTTAAATAATCAGGTAATAAGTTTTCTTAATTCTAGTAAAACTAAGTTGCGCCTATTTGGTTCTCTTTATTATTATTTTAATAATTTGCAAACTGTGTTCTATTGAATCCTTTACCTTCGAACGTTCAACCTCCGTCCGGCATACTTGTGTACAATTTAACATTGTGCGACAACTCAAAAATCTCAATTCTTTAGTGGTCATTCGGTTAAAATGAATTTGATATTATATGAGTAGGTTGCATTTTGTGGAGACATAGACATTATCTATACAGACTTCTCCATAGCTTTTTATACTGGGAGCCATGAACTGGTGATAGATAAGTTTTCCGGATATGGTTATAGCAGGTGCAGTCGAGCATCAGCCGATACATAAGATTAAAAGATACAAATTTATATAGTTTAACTTAAGAAGGATTCTCCTACTACATGCTTGCTACCTGAAAAAAATCCTACTGATCAATGTGATTATTATGTAGGCACCAAATGCTGTTTTTTTAAAAGAAATACTAGACATTTTATAAATGTAACCATTCTGAGCCTATCGATGTTTTATTAGTGAGAGCGCACCTAATTAAAATTCAGTGTTTGATTTATGATTTTATATTATGCAGTATGTCCCCAGGTCAATGAAAGTCTTGGGTAAAGAAATCAAAGTATTACCTTACAATAACAAGTCTAAGTCATAAGTTAAAAAGACAAAAAGTACCTGCTACTAACCACAGTCCTAACAAGTTTAGATCAAATAGACCATAAGCACATTTCAGCCTTACACATCTGCCGGCCGTGATGGCATAATTTTAGCAATGATGCAAGAAGGACCATATACTGTAATAAATAGGCTGACAGAGATGCTGAAATTTAAAAACAGCATAGCTTATAATTACATTCCGGTGAGGTGTCCAGTCAGTCAGTAATGCGCTTATACGGAAGTATATAATCAGCCTTTTGTCGTTTGCTCTGAAGATAGCCAAGAAACTGCTAGACAAATTAGGAGTGAAGTGAATCACACTTAGTTGATCGTCCTATTCTTCAAGACCAATATGCTTATACAATAAGAAGTTTAACAGAGACATAAACTAGTATGTATGTAGAAAAAACTTATGTAGAAAAAAAAGCTAAAATAAAGAAAGGTTACTGGCTCCCTCACTGGACAAAGAGAGCACGTTTGACACTACGTGTTTGATAAATATTTGAATTTATAACAAGCTGTATGAGAAGACTTGAACATAAGTTAAAGACAGATTAGTAAACAGCTATTTGCTTAACTAAAAAATCGAATTGCGACTTTCCCCGGCTAACTGACAGGCGGAAATTAGAGGACTGAGGATCTCTAATATGGCAAGATAGAGAAATGTCTCATACTAGCATTCGGATACCATCATTATGATAGCTAGATGAATGCATAGACTGAAAAGGAGCAAAATATAGGATACTAGATCTATGTGAGGGTAGTGCTACCAGGCAGTATCCAAACACATCAAGTTAAAATACATAGTTTAAAAAAAAACACCAAGGCAGAAGCTAGGATAAATACAAATACTAGCTTGTCTAGGTGGAACTGGGTAGTATGTGTAGGTAATGAACACTATGATCACACGATCCGAACAACTAAATAAAGTAGGGACCGCCATCCCTACTTTATTTAGTTGTTGAAAGAAAAGCCAGATTAGTACAGTGCATATGACGACAGCGACTATCCGATTCGTGGATATTTGATTTGTTCCACACATTAACGACCGATAAAGTCGCATGAGCAGGAATTTTTGGAGAACAACTATAACAAAACATATTTTATCCATTAGAAAAACTTACATCGGCCTTTTGTGCGTGAAAAAATATCTTCCAATAACAAACAAGTTCTAATATTTGATAGCAACTCAGCTCTGAGAATACTTTTAAGCCGAAATTTACATTGAAGCTGGTATGGAATTTTCTACTCGAACTGAAGAAGCTGGGCACCCGTAACAAAGTACAATTTGTATGGATACGAGGATTCAGATTTACCGGGAAATAAGAAAGCAAATGAGTTTTTTAGAAGAGAATTTGATAGTCCCTTTATTGAATCAAAACCTACATTGGGAGTGCCAAAAAGTATCACATGCAATTAACAGATACATTAACAGAACCTGGATTAACAGATACATTAAATTCACTAGACAGAAATGCGATAGTAAAACAGAGCCAACGTTACTATGAAATTTTCTATTAATTTAAAAATCGCCAGAGACCTTCTAACGTTAAAAAGGGATAAACTGTGAATAATTAAAGGACTTTGAGTGGGACTCATGGCAATTAAGGGACACCTTAATAGAATTGGTGTGGAGATCTGACCTATCGTCTCTGCAAAAATGGACCAGAAACTCCATCACATAGTCTGCGTTTATGAGGCATTGTATTACACAAAGCCATAATTATTTGGGAAAAACACACTAAAAGAAGAGTAGAAGAAGAAGTAAATACGATAGAGGAGTATTAGGAAGCATAGCATATATATATAATGGAAGCAGCACAATACAGCACACCCATTTAGGCTGAAGACTCCTTGGGAGTGAAACGTGGCATTAGAATGGCCAAAAACCCACATACCGACTCAAAATAAACTTAGAGATGGCCAAGACATGCGGCATATTATATTTTCTTTTCAGTGGCAAGGGCAAGTAGGGTATTGGTAAAGTAATGTTTTTTGTTTAACCAAATGCTTTGGCTGTATAATAGGTTGACATCCAAGATAAAAATGTGTGTGTATAAATTCTGTAGAATGAGAGCAGTATAAGTGCTCACTCCACATTGGTTACAAGCTTAGTATTTCTATTGACAAACTTGATTATAATGATATTATGAAAGAGATTTAAAAATTTGTAATACTTTTATGATAGAGTTTTATAGAACAATGTAAGGTCAGCATAATTCTGTAAATAGAGCAATGATTGCTGCCAACTATTGGATTGGTTATCTTTATAAGTATTAAGTAGAGAAACTCTCTAAGCAATATTGAAAGTATTGAAAAAAAACTTGTATAATTATGTGTATACGTACTCTATAATATAGGTTGTAATACAGGGTATGAATTCTTAAATGATTTTAAGAAGAAAAATTAATATGAACATATTTTCTAAGCCTCTTAATTTTTGCATAAATGTTTTTATTTATTTTTGATAAAATTCAGTACCGTTAATTTTGATCTAAAGTATACTAAAATTTGGCTTCTCTTAATTTATGTTTAAATTTACTTTTTTATGATAAGAAGCCCTCCTGTCTGATCTACTAGAGGAAATATTAATAATCTATTTTATTTAATATTATTTATTATTTATATACGAATCTATTTATAATCCACATTTTAAAATCATATGGAGACAGTAAGTAAAATATTTAACAAAAATATCTTAAAATACAAAATAATATATTTTTGAATAAATTTTAAAGGAAAAATCAACTAACCGCGTTTCACTAAAAATACCGTTTTTCATTTTAAAGAACGAGTGAACCATACAACATTAATCGCAGAAATATGACTTCGAGAATCCAGAAAACCCGAAATATCATGAATATTTCTTTTTGCAATCTTGGCCGTTTTTAGTACAGGTTTTCAGATGCGACCTGGGAACCGTATATTTTCGGGGAGCCACAACATTATATCAGAAGCATTAAAAATTTTATCGGGTTAGTCGGAATATTGCGAGTTAGAAGATTTAGCGAGAATGCCTGGTTAGGGATTTGAATTTTTGAAAGATTGGCATTGTAACGCAAGATACTAGCATACCAGTGGCTCAAAAAATATTAAGCTCTAAGTATTCTAAAAAATTACAAAAGACATATCAAAAAAGAAATAGACATAAAATTTTAAATTAAATTTAGTCCTCATGACACTAAATAAATCAATTAATGATTCGTTATTAACATCCATTAGTAATATTTTTAACTAAAACAATTGAGATTTCATTATAATTAAAGACAATGATCAAGCAAATAAGGTAAGTTTATTACTTTACTCTCCAGATATAATGATTTGTCTATGAGTAGACATTATATAGTCACTCTCTCCACTATATCAACTGGAGAAGGCCATCCTCGAACTACAGATACTCTAAACTCATGCTCAACAAATCCAGAAGAAAATGATGAAGCAAATAAATACATATATCAAAGGAAAAAGAAGTTTACCTGTATCTCATTTTTTATCCATTTTTTTTAACTTAAGTATCTAAATCAAGAGAACAGTAATAAGATTGGGTAACTTTGGTTACGATAATAGATCAGGAATTTAGCCAGATTCTATTAAAAAAATGCTAATATAAAACAATCTTGTAACAGTAATTTACTAATAATAAGAAATAAGAGTCGACTTTTAAAAGATTTCTTATTTATAATCTCGATGATATCTTAAGCTTTATATTAACCGCAATGCTACAAAATAAGAAGAAGCTGCAGAGATTTAAAGAATAAGACGATGTCAGAATGCATCACCTCATAAAGCATCAACCTACTACGTATCTAACCCACCTCATAATCAAAGAAAACAAAAGAAGTTAGAGATCTTAAATAAATTAAATAAAGTATTTATAGTTACTGTCTTCAAGTATTATGAGTGACATTACGTAAATATAACATTTGATTTTTGTTTAGATTCTGGCTAGTTTTCACTATTCTTCTTTGAGTTTCTTTCGTTTAGTAAATGAAAAGTGGGATTTCTTAAAAGTGTTTTCATATCAAGTTAAAGTGTCTATGCTAATTTATGAATCTATACTATTTTGAAGATGTTGCCTGCTAGCTCACTTTGAAGTCGCATCATATATGTAACTTGTTATCTCGAGTTGTCAAGCAGTTTCTCTAACTACTTTTTTTAGAAATGACTCAGAATTCGTTGAGAATTTTTAATCATTTAAGGCCTTCAAACTGAGTCAAGTCTTCTATTTTTTTCATTTTTAGGGAAATAAGATGAATATTAATATTCTTTTCTGTAGCTTCTGTAGTCTTTTATTTTCTTTCTCTTAAACAAATTTAGTAAAAAATATTATGAAATATCGTAAAAAAAATATCTCCAAGTGGTAATAAATCTCATGTTTTTATTTTTCTGCAAATTTTCCAGACATCTTTCCAGGCATTGGCCTTCGATTCGTCAATAAACCCGGTCAAGATTTACTATTGCTCTAATATTCCACTGTTAGAACTTTAAATGACATAAGTAAATCTAGATGTCATATAATTTGACATCAACAGCGCCAACTAAAATTACGAACATTCTTGATATCATTGAAAGGACCTTAATTATTATTATTACGTAGGCCTAGATTTTACCAAGCCTATTATAACCATAGATTCTAGTCTTTATATTATATCTAACTTTTGCCTTGCAGCCTTTACAGTTCTATTCAAATTGAACGTAGAGAAGATTAAGACATGCAGGTCCTATGCGGCATATCGTGAATATCTATTTCGACCTTAAGAAAAGAAATTTACCAAAATTTACTTTCATACAGTAGGTCTGGTTAAATTCAGTAATTATACCAGAAATTAGTCACTCAAAATATTTTATTACCAAAACTAATTTAGTCAAAATTTAAATACATACACGGTCTAGAAACCTTTGATGTGTTCTGGGATACGCTTTATTTTAAAAAAGTGCTTGCAATTGGACTTAAGGACTACCTAGCATATTTAAACTTTCTTCTTCCGCGGGTGCTATTAAATTCTCAATGAGAAATTTTGTTACGAAGAAAATTCTAAATTCCATTAAAATTCTAAAGTTGTATTCTATCTAAAACTCCATTTTTGCTGAGCACTTAATTAGCTTAGTTATTATTTTATTGTGACTGTGGATGTGTGACTTAGGAATGCAAATTCTTTTCCTCATCAAGCTGTATAATATTGTGAAACATTTTAATAATTTATTTTGTATACAGATCGTGTTATCGTGAGCTACGTATTACCCAAAATAATGGCAACACCGCTTGGTTGCGGCTTGCAAGCGGCGGAATTTTTTGTTTTTATTTTTTGAACCGGGAGTCAGCAGACCTCACTTTGCTGTGTTGCTGCACGTTGCATTAATAATTTTTGAGCGTTATTTTCGTGTTCTTTTCACTATGGCTGTTTATACCCCTTCCGAAAGAGTTCAACTAATCAAATGGTTTTATGGAGGCAATTCGGCAGTACAATGTAGAGATTTGTTTTCAGTGACATTTGAGAATAGACCGATTCCTTGGGCAAAAACGGTTTTAAATGTAGTTACAAATTTTGAGACATCTTTTTGTCTTTAAGATTGTAAAAAATGCCACACAAAACGTCAAGAACCATCTGTTGAATTGGTCCAGGATATAGAACGTCGGAAAGAAATGGTTTGCAGTACCCTAGAACTTGATTCGACACGGTCCACTAGAAGTGTTGGAGAGGAACTGGGAATGAGCAATAAAACTGTTGCTCGTATCTGGAAAAAATATGGGTACAAATGTTTTAAGTATTCAAAACTCAGGAAATATTTCCTGAAGACCAGTGGCGAAGAATGGAAATTTGTAAAACCATGATGGAAAAGGCAAATGAAAACGAATATTTTTTTAAAAATATTTTGTTTTCTGATGAATCTTCTTTTCCATTACATGGCAAACACAATCCTTCCATTGTTCGTTATTGGTCTCAGGAAAACGAGCACAGAAGTTTTCAGTTTCGTACCCAGTATCCTCAGAAATTGAATGTTTGGGCAGGTATTTTGGGCGACAATGTTATAGGGCCATTTTTTATTGATGGCACTTTAAACGCCCAAAAAAACCTTGAGTTGCTGCAAAACCAAGTTCTTCCTGCCATTCAAATCCTACCTGATGTAGACCTGGGATCGGTTTATTTTCAGCAAGATGGCTGTCCTGATCATAACGCGGCTAGGGTAAAAGAATTTTTAACAAATTCTTTGCCTAACCGCCTTATTAGTGGGACTGGTGATATTAAATGGCCTCTTAGATCTCCAGATTTGTCTCCAAATGACTTTTATCTGTGGGGTTACCTTAAGTAGACCATTTACAAGCATGAATTTAGAAGCCAACAAATTTAGAGGAGCTGCGAAATAAAATTGTCGAAGGTGCCAATTCCATTTTACCTGAAACTCTTTTGGAGGTGCGAAATAGCTTTTACGATAGGTTAAGTTTTTGTTTAGCGAAAGGAGGCGGTTTATTTGAGCCATTTATTTAAAAAATGATATGTTGTTAAGTTTGTTTATTAGAGTTTTATTTCTGATTTTTTATTATATTTCTATCAGAGTTAATATTTTATTTTTTATTAGAATAACGCATTAATTTTCATAATGCAAAACACAACATAATAAACATTTTAAGATTACAATTCTATGGGGGTTTTACACATTGTCATGTCTGTAGAACCCGCATTAGAATAAATATTTAAAAAATGCCTGGATTTTCGCGTAATATTTTGGGACATTTTCTCGCCAAATGACGCAGCTCCCACGAAAGTCAGATGTTTACTACTCCCGTCCTCGGGCCGGCCGGGGCGGTGCTCTGTCGTACACGCGCGACGTTGCAGAATTTCGCCTCTATGCGGTTTCCTATAAGTAACGAACGAAAACACGGTCTGTATATGGGAATATATATCTTTTATCTTATTTTTAAAGGTTTTTCTTTTTTTACTACCAATAATTTTTACCTATGCTGGTCTGAATTAGTTTTCTTGTGATTCTTATTCCTGTCCAATATTCCTATTTCGGAGTCATGATATTCTCTGTCTAGCTAAACCGCTTCTATTTTTTTCCTCTATTAAAAGTGGAAGCAAATTGTACCGTTCGTTGAGTATCATGTCTTAGGTACCCTATTTTCCTGAGTTCTATTGTAACCAGCAAGCAATTCGCGTTCTCCTCTTATGGTCTTCAAAATTTCGTCGTTGGTTTTTCTTGCTACCCATACGGACTTTCAAGATTCTTTGATAGATCCACATCTTTAATTCTTTCAGCCGATTTGTGGTAATCTTATTAATACCAAGGTAAAATCAGAGTTTGTAAAGACGAACAAAAAATATATTTTTTTAAAGCGACATTTTGGTGAAAGGTATTTTGTTGCTTAAAAGTAGGCATGTACAATTTTAAATATACTAAGTGCCTGATAAATGCCTTCTGGCTGAAAAGAAATGTCAACTAAACAAAAAACACAATTGTCCCTGTCATAGATATTCTTCTAGTTTTCTACTAATTATGTCAATTACTGTAATATAAAGAGTGGGAATTATAGTACTGGCATGCAGTTCTTGCATTTCAATTTAAATCTGAAAAAAGCTAAGCGAAATATAATTATGTCCTACTATAAAAAAAATAGCTTGAAAACGATAGAACGTTATACTCCTATATGCATTTTGTTACAAAAATTTAAATGTTATTTAAACATCAATAAATATGATCTGCCATATAAGCGTATTTAATATGATCCGAATTGCTATTGCTCCAAAATCCCTTAAACTTCTTAAAATGGTCACAAACATTGGCTAAAATCTTAGTATATCCACCCATGTACTTGATTATATTGATATATCAGAAGAGATTTAAGAATTAATATTACTTTATGTAAGAATTTAATAAAATACTGTAAGGTCAGCATAATTCTGTAAATAGAGTAATGGTGACTGATTACTATTATGCTTAAATTTAGTCTTTTTTGATAATGGACTCTTTTGTTCATCCTTTTAAAGAAAATAATCTAATTCATCAGCTACATGCAGCTACAAATACAAAATGAATATTTAAAAAAAATCTATTTAATATATGATTCAATGATATGATCATAGTTTGATCCTCATTGGGCTTATACTGCTAACATATTAAAATTATATAGAAAATCGATAAAAATAATAAAATGCTAAATAATATATTTGTGAATAAATTTTGAAGGAAACATTAACTAACCGTGTTTTACTTGAAATATATTTCTTCCTTTTAAAAAACGAGTAAACCATAAAGAGTGTATTTTATCTAAAATTTAATTTGTGCTAAGCACTTAATATTTGAAAATTGACGTGTTTAAATTTTTAATATATACTCAAAAAGTTAAATAAGCGCATCTTATTTTTAGACACTTTTAGGAATTAGTTTAGTTTATCTACTTATTGTGACCGTGGGCCTTAAACTGCAGTTTGAAAATTCTTTATCTTATCAATCTATATAAAAGTGTGCAAAAACATTTAATAAATTATTTTATAAAGTTTAACGGAATGTACTTTTTATTAATTTTTATTGGAAACCTATATCTATTTTTATTACTTTTTCTTCCTCCTTCTTCCATTTGAGCAAATGGTATCTTTTGTGGCATAATACATGTCCCAGGTACGCTGTTTTTTGCGTTTTATCGTGCCCAGCAATTTACATTTTCCTCATATTGTTCTGCAAATTTCCTCGTTGTATGTTGTTGCTGTCTATGGCACTTTCTTTAATAGAATAGAATTTTTAATTCTTTAATAGATTCACATTTCTAATGCTTCCAGCCGATTCATTGTTATATCTTTCAATATAATTTTATTTTAAGATTGAGTTTAAAGTCAGAGTTCATAAAGATTAATACCAGATAATGTTACTTTTAATATTACTTTTTAATTATTACGTTAATTTATGTTACATGAAAAGTGGGAATTATAGTACTGGCATACGGTTTTCCCATTTCAAATCAAATCTGAAACATGTCTAGTGAAATATAGTGATATACTTATATGAGAGAGATAACTTGAAAACGAATAACTTGATTTTCTCTTATGTCTTCCAACTGAAAATATTAAGAATTTTATTTTAGCACCAATTTGTATGATCTGCCATATAAAATAAGAGCGTGGCCGAAATTGCTTTACTCCAAAATTCTGTTAATGAAATATTAAATAATTTAATTTAGATTAAGATGAGGTTTCAAGTTTCTAGTAGAAAAATATTTTTTTCATTTTCTACCCAATAAAAACTATAGTCTAAATAGCCTTTAATTGGTCTAGAGGGAAACTTTTTTTAAAATTTCAACATCGTAAAATTAAAGGATATTTTTTAATTTTTAAGTTCTTTTAAAGTAGATTTATTGAACTTATTTTTTCTTCTGATTTTTAAATTTGGATGCGTTCCTTCAAAAAATATATATTTTTTGCCATAGTTAATTCACTACAACAAAAAAATTGCATTTTAGACTTTTAAATATATATTTAATAAAATCTGTAAAAACAGATAAAACCCATTTTGCAAACACTGTAAAATCGAAATTCTTTGCATTTAGATTTTACACTGTTAGACAGTTTAAAAAAATCTGGTTTGTCCATTATGGTGATTAAAATTTTACTTTTAAAATTTCGAATATTCGTATTTTATTTGTGAATCTATTAAATATTTATTACAATTTTCTTACCTGTTGATTTATGTATATCAATGTTCCACTGCTCTAACAGCAAATAGCTACTAGTAATAAAATGGCAAAAATCTAGGCCAGTTTGCTTAAATATTTTAGTTTCGTGAAAGTATTTTTTTTTTAAATTACTGTCATTTTTAATAAACACAGTAATTCCTAATAAACAGTAATTCCTAATAAACACAGTAATTCCTTATAAATTCCATAACCTATAGAGACTTAAACTGATAAAGAGTTCCTGCATTTATTTACTTCGCATTATCCATCATTTAGTTTATTTATAATATTAAATTTGTTAATTTACCTGAACCTGTTTAGCGACTTTTACAATAGATATAATTATCAAACAAATAATTTGCCTTAAATTTTGTATTGCATGTAAAATTTTATATTCGGAAGTACTGAAAATATTGCATAATACGTTTAATCTTTGACTTCATGAATTATAAGTGCGTATGAGTGTTATAGTGTATCTAAAAACGGTTTAGATATCATGGAGAATTTGTCTCACCCTGGTCGGCCATAATTAGGTAGGTAGGAAAAATAATTAGGTATTAAAGTAAATTGCACATGGAATAATAATAGACATATATAAAGATGACACAGTCCTAATGCAAGATAATATGAACGACCTTCAAGAAAATGAGCCGATCAAAAGTAAGTGATTTTAACAGTTTTTTTCATTATTGCGGTATTTTAATAATAATAATATTCTTTAATTAGCACTTGGCTAATACATTCAGTAGTATAAAAATTAAGCAAAAACCTATATTAATACATAAACTGTATATCACATAACGTATTTCAAAATAAAAGATTTTTAACATTCCTATTAAATAACCTTAGATTACTTGCGTTTTTGATTTCTAATGGAAGAGAGTTAAAAACTTTCAACCCTTCAAAAAATAATGATTTCTGCAATAAAGTTGATCTAACTCTTGAAGTATGATAATCATTTCTTGACCTTATATTATATTGTTGAAGTTTGGATCTTTTCTCTAAAAAATATTGCAGATATGATGGCATAAATCCGTGTTCTTTTTTATAAAATAAAATTAAATTTGCCATAAGAATATTTTGCTTCATAGGAGCATCTGATTAATAGGTGTATATTTAGTAGAGTTAAGAACAATTCGCATTACTTTATCTTGTCGAAGTTCTAATTGATTTATATGTTTCTGAGAGCAAGATATAAGTAACAAGGAACAGTAATTAAAGTGCGGCAAAATAATTGTATTGTATAGTAATATTTTAGTCCATTGAGATAAGCAGTTAGAAATTCCCCTAAAAAACCCAACTTTCTTGACAATCTTTTTACAAATATAAATTAAATGACCATGAAAATTTAATTGTTGATCTAAGAGTACTCTTAAATATTTTATTTCACTGACAAATTTAATTTTTTAATTTAATAATTTCAATATGTAAACCTTGATCTAAAAATTTTTTACAATTTGTTTTGGTACCTATTAGCATACACTATGTCTTTAATTCGTTTAGTTTTAATTTATTTTTACAAAGCCATTGATACAAAATATTTAATTCCGAATTTAAAATACTTGTAGCTTCTCAGTAATTTTTACCTGACACACAAAGTACTGTATCGTCTACAAATAAGTTTACGAAAGAGTTTTGTAAAACAGTATAGATATCGTTTATATATTTAACGAACAACAGCGATCCAAGAACACTACCTTGTGGTACTATAATACTTTCTATTTTATTTAAAAACTTTTGTCTTATACATCTCTTATGCAGGTAATTTTTAATCTAGTTCAAAGCTCTATTACACGTACCATAAGATAATAGTTTTTAAGGAGAATATTACGATCTATTATCTCAAAAGCACGTTGAAGATCCAAAAATATACTAACAACTAATATGTCTTTATTAATGTCTTTCCGCCATGTCCCACATACATACTAAAAAGCAGATTCACAAGAGTGATTATTCCTAAACCCTGACTGTCCCATATACAGGGTGGCCCATCGAAAACGTACCGCAAGGCATTACAGGATGAAAAAAAACTTTTCGACAAAATCCAAAAACACGTCAAGTATGTTTGTTAAGGGGACAACTTTTGATATAAAACCATTTCAAAAAACTCAGCTCCCTAAGCGAGGGTGACATACTCTAATTTTTTTCTTATGGGACGGGGTCAAGTAATACCTTCTTAAAAAGGTCTTGCCATTCCCCAAGCAATGCTGCTTAGTTTTTAGAAATCGAGTCACTTATTCAAGAAATAATGGGCCCTCGAAAGTTGAACAATAATGTGTGACGATACCATTAAAATTTATTGAGCGATTGAGACTGAACATAAAACACATCTTTAAGTAGAAACGCTAATTTAATAATTTCAAGTAAACAAACTATAAGAATGCGAGAAACAATTTATTGCCTTTTAAATGAACTTATCGTTTTTGCGGCAAATTTTTTAGGCACATTTATTGAATAAAAATATCTGGTTTCTTTTTTCAGGTTTAAATTAGGTCAAGTAGTTTTGCTAAATATCTGTTTTGTGGGTAAAGTGTTTAAAAATTATTGAACCTTTAAATTTATTATCAATTATGGTGTACTCAATTGCAGAAAAAGTAGAGAGTATTGAGTTTTTTTTAAAAAACAACAAGTGTAGAAATTGGGTCGCGGAATTATTTAATCAATAGCATTCTGAGAAACATCCCTCTGGGAAAATTGCTTGGGAAATGGTTGCAAAGTTTCGCGAAATATGTTCAGTTCATAACAAAAAGAGGAATATTGAAAATGTAAGGTTTCATGAAGCTATGGAGATTGCAATATTGGGAGAAGTTGCAATGGATAGTACGCTAAGTACAAGACAATTGGTCATTACAACGGGTCTGTCTCGAATAAGTGTTTAAAGGGTATTGAAGAAATACAAATTCCATCCCTATAAAATTCTTTGATGATTTGATTTGATTCTATGAAATTCTCTGAAAGGCGACTTTGATCATTGCTTACAGTTTTGCGAAGTTATAAGTGAGCACGCGTTAAACAATGATAATTTCATATTTATGTGTGTTTTTAGATGAGTGTTCTTTCTTCCTAAATGGTTTAGTGAATCGCCACAATTGCCATTATTAGGCTGACATCAATTCAAGGATTTTTAACGAAACACACAAACAACACCCCCAGAAGTTAAATGTATGGGCTGGTATTTTTGGAAATTGTATTGTGGGCCCTTCTTTCCTCCCTGGAAATTTAATAGGTGATATGTACTTAGATTTGTTATAAAATACCATCGACTTAGCTCTAACAAATATCATAGAAGAGGACCGCGCATACAATAAATAGGAATTGGTTTTCCAACAAGACGGAGCTCCTTCACATTTCTCATTTAATGTACGCAACTGTTTAAATGACAGATTTCCAGGACGCTGGATAGGACACAGGGGCGCAATTAAGTGGCCACCTCGATCACCCGACTTAAGTACTTTAGATTATTTTCTTTTGGGGACACATAAGTCCGTAGTTTACAAAACTCCACCTGCTATATTGGAAGAGTTGCGAAGAAGAATTAATAACGTATGTCGCGAAGTGACTGCGCAAATGCTTTTATACGTTCGGCAACGGTTTGAAGATAATTTGTGGCAATGGTTTGAAGGTAATTTGTATCACTCTATAAACGGCAGCATTTACTTGATTAACATTAAATCGCTTTTTGCATTTTTGGTCACACATAATTGTTTAACTTTCAAGGGCCCATATTTCTTGAATAAGTGACTCGTTTTTAAACAAATTATCCAGCGTTATATAGGGAATGACAAGGCCTTTTTAAAGAAGTACCACTTGATCCCCTGTCTTATTTGAAAAAAAATAGGGGATGTCACCACCGCTTAGGAGGTTGAGTTTTTTAAAATGGTTTTTATGTTAAAAGTTGTCCCCCTAACAAACATACTTGACGTATTTTTGAATTTTGCCGAAAAGTTTTTTCCCACCCTGTAATGCCTTGCAGTACATTTTCGATGGGCTACCCTATATAACAGTTTATGTAGTTCAAAGTATTGTCTCAACTGCTGGTATACAGTTGTCTCTATAATTTTATCAATGACAGGCAATAAATTTATTGGTTGAAAATTTACAGGAATCTTTGGAGTCAAATAGACACGAATTAAATATTTTCACACTAAGCACATTATCACTATTTTTTAATCCAAAAACTGTCTTTTTCAATTGTGACAGATTGGCATTTTTAAAATGTGAAATTTGTATATTCGTCGAATTAGTTGTATTACAAGTCCATTCTATTATTTCAATACTTGTAGAAATATCTTGTAAGCTACCTGAATAAAATTGATTAAAGTTTTCCTCTATACTACTTGTGCATGTTCCAAAATCAACGTCTATAAAATCAACAGATTGTTTGTTATTTCCCAGTAAACCTTTTAAGATCCTCCATATGTTGCGACTATCACTTTTAGATTGATTAACTTTATTATCATAATATTTAATTTTTTCAGTACGCATTACTGAGATTATTTTATTTCTGAGTATAGCTTTTCCAGTCAAAATCGATTTTTGTAAAGCAAAATCTCATACCATTATCCAAGTTTCTTTCTCTTTAACCCATTGTTTAACCCATGGATTTTTTTACAGAATACCTGTTTTCAGGCGGAAACTTATCTAAAGCTGTTTGTATTTTGCTTATAAAATCATTATATACAATATTCACATCTGTCGAGGTGTAATTCCAATTCGCGATTACCAGTTCCTTATTTATTTGTTATATTTAATAGTCTCACGATTTATAGTACTTTTCGAAGTATACAGTTTATTAAGGCTAAAAGAATCAATACAAACCCGTACTTCAATAACTTCATGGTCAGTCATTACAGGAAAATTTATCTGTATTTCTATGGCTATAAACTCATTTGTATGATCAATAAGCGTAGATGATGTATTTTTGATTTTTGTAGGGGCTTTAACAATCTGCTTAAGGCCACTAGTTTCTGCAGTTTCTACCTTTCAAAGGCTTTGCTTCATTGTTTTTTTTCTATGGAGTTATGGACTCAAAATTCTTGCCAAAAGATAAGGCAGTATTTAAAGAATATTATCTAAGTTTTATATGATATTTGAAACAGAAAATTCATTAAAAAAGCAAACGTACTATCTCACGAGGCTATTATTGCGAACGAATTTCTGGCCAATAATTCAACAAATCGTATCGAACCGTCGACGTATGCACCTGATTATAATTCTGGCCAATTTTAGTAATAAATTTTCGCAAGTAAAGATTCGCGCTCAGTGCTAAAGTCGAATTAAAAAAAATGGTTTAAAAATACTTTGATGATTAAGTTGTTCGTTGGCGTGAATTTATTATTTCATAAGAAAGCCGTTTCTTTCACCAATTCTCCGTACTTTTTTAAGATAGTATTAAAAAGTTGGATCCTAAAATATTTGTTAGAATCATACCATGAGCCCGCTTAACGTGAGAGCCTAAAACTAAATCCTATTCTTATTTTTACCCTCTGGCGCGGTATCAAAGGAATGCTGAGCGGCCGTCCTTGCGTTATTTTTGCTAACATTCGGCCATCCTGAGTTCTTGTTCTGGCCTCAGAACTCCAAAACTTAATTATTCTGAAAATAACATGTTAGCCATTATTCTAACCGTCAACGTCCGTTAATGGTCGTATACCAATCATACTCTATCAACTATTTAATATGTTAACCATTTGCTAACCGTTCTTTATCTTATATGTTAGTCGTTTACTAACCGTTTCACTTTCGTTAGTCTTTTACTAACCATTTTGCCGTGTTGTTAGCCGTATACTAACCTTTTAGTACAATCCAGAGTTTCATGCTATCGACTGTCACCACAGTCCGTTTCTTTTTGTGAGCATTGGCCTCGAGTGTGACCTACTTTATGACAGAGCTCGCACTCAATACGCTTTTTATTATAATCTCTTACTTTATGGTTTTCGCCGCAATTAAAACAAGATATGCGTTTTGACACTTTTCGGGGATCGAAAGTTTGGTAGGCTCTTTGTTCGCGCTTCCATTGTGCGTCACTTCCCATAGTGGATGTTAATGCGATTGGAAACTGGGTTACCTGGGCAGTTGATACACGTTAAAAATCAACTTTGGTTGGTTTTAAAGCACCGACGCTACAATAGTTCGCCAATTCGCCAATACAAATTTGCAGCGCGAGCTGATATTGCAATCGTATTATCACCCAGTCCCTCTATTACACTATCTATTAAACATGCGTCCGGGATATTTAAATGCAATTTATTGAGCTTAGCAACCTTTTCGAAACAGTAATCGCCCAAATTTTGCTTAGATTGCGGCGTGTGCATTGCAGCATCTACTAATAATTTTCCAAATCTTATTGTGCTTGGAAAGTTTAAGATTAAAAGGCCCTTTAATAGTTCCCAAGAATTTAACGTTATTTGAGAACCGTCGTACCATTTACGCGCGTTTCCAGGTAACCTAATGGTCGCTAATTTTACGGTAGTTAAATCGTCCCATTTATGACAAAATTTTAGTTCTTCAACCCGCCGTATCCAGTCTTCCGCGGTTATAATGTTCGCATTCGGATCGAATATAGGTATAACAGTTTCAGTAATCGACGCACTCACAGTTGGAAAAGGAATAACAGAATTTGTACTCACTTGAGCCTGCAGTCTACTTATCTGCTTTTCAACTTTTTTATTTGCTCCTGTGCTTCGCCATCAGAGTCGTTGGACGAAGAAGAGCTTGGAAAACGAAGCCGTCTTTTTTGCTTCGGCGACAAGGGCGGTGTATAGGAGCGGGTCCTCTCTACCTTTTTACCTTCCATAATAGCACATACACTCGCACACAATCACGAGCACTAAAATTCACAATTCGCAATCACCAAAAAGGTTAAAATATGGTCCCTTTTGTAAAAGACACGAACTTGGGGTCTTATCCCACTTCTGACTTTGTTAGAATCATACCATGAGCCCGCTTAACGTGATAGCCTAAAACTAAATCTCATTCTTGTTTTTACCCTCTGGCGCGGTATCGTAGGAATGAGCAGCCGTCCTTGCGTTCTTCTTGCTAACATTAAGATACATTATCCTGAGAATTTGGTAAGTAATAAAGCCATTTTATCTAACAAAGAATAGTCTTTCGGTAAAAACTCAGCTTCTATCACGAGGATGTCAATAATTTTTTAAATATTGTTCAAACGGTTTTTAAGGAATTCATGAGGCAAATATAAGTTAATTTTGCGCAGTAGAAGCTAAGATACTCACCGAATTGTAGAAGGAGAATAATTCTGTTCATTCCGGGAGCTGCTTTATTAAAAACCTTAAAATTCTTGCAAGAATTCCAATAATTTTCAATCATTACAAATCATTTTCTTAAAATGCGGCACAAATTCCCCTAAAACCTACAATGTCCAATAATAATAAAATATTGTGCTTACACAATCAAAAGCCTTAGAGATATCACAGAATACTATAGACGCACCAACAGAATTACACAGTAACTCATGTTTAGGTCTAGCTATATTTTTTTCAGAACCTCAGATATGGTGTCGTTTATAGCTAAGAACATATTAAAACGTACTCTTCTAGGTAGCTTAAATACCTCCGAATTAACATTTGTGTCGAAATGCGATCATAAATTACAATTTAAAACAAGAACGATCACTAATACTCACCAAAATGGATCATAATAAATCTGCTGTGACTAAGAAAATAGTTAAATAATACCTTAAAGAAGAAACTTATAACCAGAAATACTGTATTTACTTTTTATAGTATAGTTTTACTTTTTCTGCTTACCGACATTGGAAATATGATATTCCAAAAGATTTATCATTGTGTTATATTAATAATATGTATAACCACTTCCATGATATTGAAATATATTATTTTACCAGTCTAAGTGATTTCAATTAATTCAAAATTAGGTTCCAGGAAATGCTATTTAGTTTATATCGAAACTCTATGTTTCTTTACCCGCTATATTTCTCTGTGGTATTTTAAGTTTACGTAAGTCTGCTAGATTGGGTTTCACTTAAGGAGCTTAGGAAAGCCTTTATATCTTAAAGGCTTTCTAATAAAATTATACAGTGCGGCTCTTAATTGTCACCCCACCTCCCTTCTTATTTTTTGAATGCGTTTATATAAAAATTTAAAATTTGGCATACATCATTAGCAATCTAAATACTACTTTTTGGTCCCTAGCTTATTTTGCAAAACCTCAAACTGTAACAAAACTGATAGATATGAAAAAAAAACATATATCTTTATATTTCAAGAAGTAGTCCATTCTTGCAGTGCAGTTAATAGATCAACGGGTAACTAAAAATACTTCGGTCATTCGACACTAAATTTATTTAAAAATTAATAATCCGACTTATTGCGAATATATAACATATCCATTATCAGGGATAACAAATTAAGGGGTTCCGTCAATACATCTTATAGATAAAGTGCCTCAGACAAGGTTAAAAGATTGATACATGAGAATGGAACTGAACCTGGATTTACAAAAATCCTTAAAATTACATCATTACGACAATTCCAAGGGTATTGTTCAAAGTACTAATAGTTATTGTCGTAATGATGTAATTTCAATGTCTTTTACAATTTTAAGTAATGGGAAACTAGCTCTGAAACTGTGATGGTTCTAAACCTAAACTTCATTAGAAGAATTATTTCTCTTATTAAAAATAAACTTATTTATCATTTCATAAGGTGGATAATCCCTGAAGAAGCAGGTGACTATTATGGAATATTATTTGGAATGTTAATTATGAGTATTACATATTGCTTACTACCTATCTAACTTTGTGCTTAAGCTTCAGATCCAATTTAGTCAAAAATTGCCTTACTTAAAATCACAAATGGTATATTAACGTTTGAGTGAAATGTAATATTATGAAAAACATGGGTATGGTTTGCGATAAACCTTTAGCAGCATCTCTGCTGGATCTCCGCTTTCTTTCACTGATCATATGTATTCTTTTATCTTTTCAATAGGTTTAAACAACGTTATTTTTTAAAACTATATTGACTCAAGTTATATTACACTTGTGGTTCCTTTATTTATGTGGTGGTTTCATTCCTTAGTGTAGATGCTGTAATTTTTATTCAAAATCGGAGTTACTAAAACTAGTTACACAAATTGATTATTTGCTACCACTCATGATGTATTTTTTCCTCTTTTCATTTGGATGCCTTGCCCTGAAGAAGTCAATAAGGAGAATCACGTGTCGGCAAATACTATTTTTTTCTGTTTCCTGACCTGGGAATATGCCGTAATTTCCACATACCCATTGATTTAATATTTCACTTTACATACTAACTTTCTTTGTTAGTTTTTATGTTGTGGAGATTTTTTCCTATTTATTTAGTTACAGTAAGGATAAAATATGTATAGAAATACTATTTTATTTGCTGACTCTTAGTGTGGGGAAGTTCTAGATCATATCCTACTATATTCATTGGACTAAATGGTGTTTTTGATATGCTTTCCTCAGCCAGATGCTTGGGGTGCAAATTCTGCGTACACGTTCTGTAGGTGTTTTTATAAATAGTTGCGTTTATCTAAAAGGCTGCTTTGATAAAAAAATTACCATTAAAGCGATTATGCTTAAAGGGTTGCTTTTCGCTAAAGTTTGTCTGGGTATCTGATTGCCGGTAGGTCCAAAATACACAATCGGCAAAGCGACATAAGCAGCTGCTAAATAAAAACACTTCTCGCAGATTACAGAAAACATAAGAGAAGCTAAGAAATATATAAAGGGTTTTCCAATAGGAGGAGTTATTTTGATATTTAAAGAAAAATGCAATTTTTTAATATAAATGGTCACATATTTATTCCAATATAAAGAGAAAGAAATACCGGAAAATACCATTAGCCAAATGACCGCTACGACCACGCCTACAGATAATTTTTCATAACCAAATTGCAAAGTGGATGCTCTTTCTCCTCGATAGCCTCCAATTCCATCTTTGAAGTTTTGAATCGACGCTGGGCTATTGGGGTAGTTGGGTTTATATCACCGATAATAAATCAAGATCTCGGTAGCTTATTGTGATCATCTCTTTGAAAGATAACGCTGTCCGGAAACTTTTCCTGTAAAACATCAATGGTTTCGCTGCTTGTGTGGTAAGTAAGTCTTGTTGAAAGTAAACTTTGTCCAGATCAGTATCATCCAATTCCCGCCATAAAAAATATTAATCGTCTTTCGATAGTGTAATCCATTCATCGTTACTGTTGCTTCAGCCTAATTTTCGGAAAGTAAGTAAAATGGCCCCGCCGGGCCATAAAACAGTCACACGTATGAGGACAGAGAGGCGATTGAACAATAACTCTTGGGTTTTCCGAGCCCTAGATGAGACAATTTTGTTTATTGATGAAGCCACTGAGGTGAAAATGGGTCTTATCACTCAAAATGATTTTTCAATGGAATTTCCGACAATTTTAATGCATTTCAAGGACCCAATCAGTAAAGACACGACGTTGTTGATGATCGACTGGCTTGACTTCTTGTGCTAACTGAATTTTATAAGCCTTAAGACTGAAATCTGTATGCAAAATATGGTGTAGTGACGTTTGTGAAAAGGCTAATTCGAAAAACCGTTTGATGGAATGGACAAACCTGGGGTTTCTTCAACACTTTCGGCTATAGCTGCAATATTCTCGGCTGTTCTTGAGTGATATGCACGGGTTTTTATTCTTCATATCACTAAGTTGTTCCAACAAATCACATTTTCTTACCAATTTCTGTATCCTTACAATAGGTTTACGACGACCCAAAAATTTACGCGTTTTACGAACTATCTCTGCCAAATTTTCACCATTTTTATAGTGAATTTTAACAATTTTAATGCATTGCTAAAGCGTGTATCGTTCCATTTTTATTAATGTAGTAGTTTCTACTTATCAGATGTCGAAGATAAAGCTTCAAAAGTGACATCTATCGAAATAGTGGGCTATTTTGAAAATAACACCACTTATTGGAAAACCCTTTAGTTTGACTCTCAGCATCATTAGATACGTTCTGCCCCTAAACAGATGTGAAATCCTTCTAAAGTCTAATGTTCTAATAGGAGACTAGCACTTAAATGGTATCTTAAGTGCCTTAGCTAGTAGCTCCATACCTTAAATATTGCAGACAATTCAGTTTAGCATTGATTTAAATTTATTAGTTCAAAAATGCGCGAAGATATCGATGGGTTTTTGACAAAACATCGTAAGCGACTTTCCTCGAATTTTACAAGAAATGTTTTTTTCTTCTATTTTTTTATTTTTGAATAAAATTTGTTGTTTTTTTTTCTGAACTCCTAAACTAATTTAGATAACTTTAAAAATTAATTTTTTGTAAAATTTTACAATTTGTCGGGTATATTTGTCGCTTACAATATTTTGTCAATACCTTTTTTAAATTATCAATTATTTATTAATGGGTTACGATAGAGTTATGACGGAGCTTACGATGTTTTTTGGGATTAAAATTTTTAAAACGGGTAATATCAAATTCTTTATTAAACATAAATTATGTATTCAAAAAACGTATTAATGTAATAACTGTCTGAAAAAAAATATTAAAGATCGTCGTTTTGCTCTTCATCGTCTGTTTCAGCTGAAATATCTAGAACTTCGGCCTTGGCTTTAAATTTTTTATACTCGTCCGCAAATTTTTTTGGTATAATGTGCTTATTGCACAGTTCCATTAGGTTTTGAAACTTTGAAAGGGAAATTTCTAATGGATTTTTGTAAACCGGTTCCAGTTTTTTCTGTAACACTTTTGATCTTCTACCTATGAAATGAGAAAAAATAATATTTAAAATAATAGTATGTGTTCGTAGGTATGAATTATTTTAACAAACGTTTGGGAACTCCACTTGAAATAGGCAAAACACAAATTTCGGCGGTACCGAAATAAGAATGCTTAACTTTTAGTGTGTCTTCTCCTTTGTTCATAAATACGATTCTTACTTGACTGATTTGAAATTTTTTTCCATTGATAAATTTACTATTACTTTGTAAATAATTTTCACTTACTGATTTCCATGACAGAAAATCAGAATGTTTCATGCTTATAACTTTAAAAGGTTCAGGGTGAATTCTCGAATTTGCAATTATGGTTGGCCATTCTAGGGGTGCCCAGATAACTCTCCTGCGAGGAAATCTTTCTATTGTGGCATGGACTGTATCTACTGACATATAAGTATGTCCAGGTAAAAGGAAGGTTATTTCAATATGACGGATGTTTTTAAAAATGTATGCAGCATTATAAGCATGGCCTTATTTTTATTCTGATCAGTGCAGCTATCGCAATATAGTGCAATTGTTTTTATGTTTTTGAGATCATTATCAATTTTTAGTAAATATTTATAAAGAACGGTGCAAATTTCGTTAGTGCCTCGGTTTCCATCTACTTCACCCCATAAATAGCAATAAGCTTTTTTTGTTCCGCTTTCATAAACCGTTTCGTTGTAAAATGAATACTTTCATGAATAGTATAGAAGCATGTTATCGCTATGAGGTGTATTTAAAACTTTTTGAAGGTCGAAACTTGCACACAGAAAACTATCATCCTTTTTTGCGATCTATTGGTCTGCTAAAAAATTTGTTTGCACTCATCTTTTTCTTTGATATGAAATTGGTACTTCACTTCATCTGCTTTACTGAATTTATCATCTTTGTCTTTTCTAGATATTCGCAAAGAACACATTTATCCTTTTTGGAAAGGTAAAACCCAATATTAAAGTCATTATTGAAAATTTTCCTGAATACTCTTAGTGATACATTAGTTTTTACTTTGCGAAACTGTAATTGTTTTTTTGCAAAAGCCGATATAAATAAAATACATTTCTTAGTTCGCTGGGTAAGTATTTCTTAATTGTGCTTGATTTGCAATAATGTGATGCAACTGCGGGTAACTTTTTAATAAAGTCATGAACTTTATTTTTATCTTCAATTGAAGTTTTATAAGGTGGGTTGTGTCTGCCTCTTTGATCGAGTTTGCGAAATATTCCAGTTACTGCATTTTCCTTAGTATAGCGTAAAGTCATGTGTGAGATACAAGGGGTTTTTAGAATAAATTGTTGGCAAACCTTAATTTCCTTTTCGTTCCATTTTATTGTATAAATGAAGGTTTTATTTCTTCTACTAAGGTTAACGTCATTCTTTTATGCATGATAGAAGCCAAACCCTTTATTTGGAACGAATGCCTAAGCCCCAATAATATTCGAATATCTCATGTCGCTCTTGTTCCATTAGTTTTGCTGCACATCCATTTTGACACCTTTTATTTTCGCAAGGATTTTCTTGGACCATTTTTCCAGCCCCTAATGCTCTTTCTGTTTGTTTTACTATTTTTTTTTATATCTTTTTAGTTTTCTTTATGCCTGCGCTTCCTACAATATCTGGGGTGATATCATGTCTGCGATCTAATATTTCTGAATCAGAAAAGCTCATATCGGAATCTTTTTCTTCATAAAAAAATATTCGTCAGAGTCGCGTCTATTTTTTTTGGCAGTTTTATTTTCATCGTTTTCTGATTCTGAACTGGATAAATAGTCTACCAATTTATTTGGTATGATTCGTTTTTAACATTACGAATAAAAGAAGCATTATTAGCAGTTTCCCCCCGATCATTTAAATTTACAGGCTTAAGTGGAACGTAGTTTCCTATGTCGTTGTCCGTTGCGATGTCAACTGCTGCAGAAAAATTATCCACCATTATTATCGGAATATTATCAATATCAAAAAAAGATTTATTTGCCTGATCTTGTTCAAAACTAGGATCTAGATCTTCTGCTTCAATGCTATTACTGCATTGTACTGGACTTAAAAGAGCATATTCATTTTGCAAATTATTCTCTGATTCTGCATGATTTGTAGGATTATTTTGAGTTGCCGCGTCGACATCTGTTAAAGCCTCTTAGTAGCCTCTTAGTAGCCTCTTGAATAGGCCATCTAAATTTAAAAAAAAAAATTATAATAGAAAAAAAATGTAAAACAAACTTTTTAATCTTAAACACGAATTTTTGATACAAAGACACTGCAAAATATTAAACATCTTGTAATTTAAGAAAAAATGGCCTTAAAATTGACACTATTTACATCTTTTACTCAAATGCAGAAAAAGTAAGTATAGGAATGGATTACCAGAGCAAATTGGGTAAATAAACTGATAATAATTTGCTGATAAGTATTGCGTAAATGGACGGTAATGCATTTTGCAATACCATGAAAACTAGTGGAATGACAAAATAAACGTGTTTTTACAAGATTGTATCGAGTGGCAGTAAAAAAATTATCGACGAGTGGGGGTAAATAAATTATCGTAAGCGACAATAACAAAATCGTAACCATCGCGATTTTACGGCGCATACGATCTTTTATCAGAAACAGGTTGGCGCATATGATAAAAATAGTGACATTTTAAAAAGCGCCTGGAAATAATTGGTGGATACCATCAAGTAAATATTCATTTTAGGCCGTTAATATTAAAGACATGGAAAGTACTACTAATGTATATTTTATCGTAAGCAACAGTTTGTCCAAAAAAAGCAATTTATGGACTTTTTGTCGCTTACGATGTTTTGTCAAAAACCTGTCGATATCTGTTTGTAAAGATAGGTTTGTCAGATCAGGGAGAAAAATTCTTCTTCTTCTTCTTCCTCAAATACGGACAAAATGGACTCGCGTCGTATTTCGACGGCCGCCCAATATTGTTGTTTATGGACCTTGTAGCCAATTTTTCTTCCTAAGTAGATTATAAACTACACATAAGAACAGCAGCTATTCGTCAGGTGAGCAGGGTAGTGGGTGGGTGATCCCCTGGTCCTTACACTTACTGGTTTCCGCCTTGGACGCCACTTGATTTATTAAAAGTTTAATTTACAAAGCATTGGTGTTATTTATAATCAGGAAAATCAAGAAAACTTAATTATTTCATAAACAAATTTCTTTTTAGTCAGGTGTCGTTCCCAAGTAAAACAAGCCGGGTTTCCCAAAGCCATACCATGTATTTACCACAGTAAAGTTTTAATAAATAGTAAATTCTATTGCATTACTATAGAGTAACAATGAAATTAAACAATAAAACACTTCAAAACTTTTTCCATCAAAGTTACAGTTCTATGTGCGCTAAGTAATTAATAAATAGTTAGAAATAATTATTCTTTTAGAACCTGGGAAAATTCATGAACTTTCGGCGCAGGGGAACAAGTATCAAGTATTTATATACCACTAATTATTATGATAAAATAAACCGTAAACAGGACTATATTTACATAAGTGAGAATATAATATTATTATTCTGTTTAACCTGGATACATTTACACTTGAATTAAACTATAAAACTCTTATAAAAGTGAAAAGTTTTTAACTGTTTAGAAAACTGGTAAATTGTTATACTATTAAACCAATAGACAATATTTTGGAGTTTTCCTTATTTAATTTCCTTTTTAGAATGTGAAAATAGCAATAAATATAACTATAATAAAATTAGAATGGACTTGCCAGTATTATTCCTCGTTCGGTCATAAATCTCTCGACATAATTGGGAATCGACGGCGAGGTGTTGAGGATGCTATCAGTTGAGGGTTGAGGTGTTGATATATAGCAGCTTTCTTCACCAGGTTACTTATAGCCTAGCTTGGTCAATCAGCTAAGAAGGACATGAAGAAACTGAGGAAAATCCATAGAACTTAGGAGACACTTAGGGGACATTTAGAGAACTGTAGAGAACATTTGAAGAACCCTAATTAAGAAACAAAGTGGTAAGGATTAAAAAGGAAACAACGGCAAATGAATAACTTACCCCTAAAAATTGGTTTTCTAACTAAATTTAATTCTGTGGCAAAATATCAGTATGGACAAGGCAGAACATAATAGGGCAGCAATAAATAAATGGATAATCTTAAAATAAAGGAGAAATTGAACTTTAAATCAGATTCTATGAAAATGAACCATGTGCTACTTACATGATGTCAAAATTCCAGAGGAACTCCCAAAGAATTCACGTTACCGTAAAATAATTCCAGCAAATAAAACAGACTTAAGTAAGCTACAAGTAAGTTTAATCATTCACAAATCCCGAAAGGAAAACTTTATTACTTGGTTTGAAAGTTTTTTAAAATTTTACTTTCCCCTTTTTAAGAGGTAGATCAAAAGGGACGACTATCAGATCCTCCAGTCGAGGCGTAAAAATACCGGTCTTTCGAGAAATTACGGCAAAGAAGACTTTGGTCACCAATGTTGTCAATACAGATATTGAATTGCACAAAAATTCGGAAGAAGGATCAAATCAAATAGTAATCCGGAAAGCACAGGGATTTGATAAAAAATACAAAATCCAACACCAATTCCATAATAGGAGCTCTTAGTGGAATCAGTACCGATTCATGATTTAATAATTAGTAGGTAATATTAATATTTTGTCAATAATTTAAAACAATAACCGGGTACTAATTTGTTATTTTCAGCAGTACCCCGGTACCTAGCATAGATCAAGGTTGACCTTCCTGATGCAAAATTTGCGAGAGTGTCTAACGTCTATAAAGTGACTATTACCAAATATTAAACCGGTTTTATTCATACTTATTTTTATAAATTAGACCAATAAAACTAAACACACTTTTAGTATGATTACTGTAAACAAAATATATTTAAATAAAGAGAGTAACCAGATTAAATCATTTAATGTATACTACTTAAATTAATTAAAAGTGATTGAATTTATGCAACCCACTAGACATGAATTTGAAACTCAACATTTCAAAGTGGCATGGTGCGAATGCCCTGTTGCCGATATTTGAAAATAAAGTCTAAACCTCATACAGTAATATTAAATTGATAATTTGCATAAATTTATACAAACCAAAACTTGTAGTATTTTTAAGAATATCCTTTAAGAACAAAAAAATGCTACAACCTACAGTTTAACGTGGGTTCCGAACCACAATGTTTTTATTTTTATAAGACAAACACAAACAACCATGCCCATGCCGGGATTCGAACTCGAGACCACACGATTGCATCGTGAACGCTTTGCTCACGGTGCTACCGGGGTCGACAGGGAGAAAAATTGTGACTATAGAAAGTTTGAGAATTGATCCAGCTTGTTTTTTCCATACTTCCAGGAGGAACTTCCATACTTCCAGGAGGAACCAGCGGGCTACGCACTACACCATAAGTCTAATAGAAATTGCCATTATACAGGATGTCCCGAACCTACATCGCAATATTTTAGCAAAAGACAAAAACTTCTTATACAGGAATATTGAAAAGTGAATCGTTTTTATGTTACAGGGTATTTTATAATTCCAATTGAAGTTGGTTTTCTGTTAATATTTTCGAAACGCCTGGTCGTTAATTTTCGAAATTTTTATCGATACTACTGTTATTGTTACTAACTAATTTTATAATATTTTATGGTAAAATGTATACAGGGTCGCCTAAAATTAGTGGTCAGCAAAGATAAAAATGTCATAACTTTTTTTCTGGTTACTTTTTAAATATTTGGATAGTAAAATTAAAAAGAACCAACATTTTTACATAAAAAAGGTACTTTTGTCTTATTTCGTTAGAAACCTCTGGTTTCAAGAAATTTTTTATTTGTTTATTTTGTTTGGTAATTTCAGTTTTTTTCTTAGTTAATAAGTAAATTGTTTTAATTTTTCTTAATTATTTACAATTTTGAAATAAAATTTTAAATAAACAAAGCAGTATTTGATCTTAAAATTAAGACATTTTTATCTTTGCTGACCATAAATTTTAATCGACCCTGTATACATTTTAGCATAAAATGTTATAAAAGCAGTTAGTAACAATAACTGTAGTATACGATAAAAATTTCGAAAAATAACGATCAGGCGTTTCGAAAATATTAACAAAAAACCATCGTCATTAGGAATTATAAAACACCCTGAAACATGAAAACGATTTACTTTTTAAAATATATATATATATATATATTTATATATATATATATATATATATATATATATATATATATATATATATATATATATATATATATATATATATATATATATATATATATATATATATATATATATATATATATATATATATATATGAAGTTTTTGTTTTATTTTTAGACAAAGATGCAGCTGGTATTGAGTTATACTTTCGGGACACCTTGTATAAGATATAATGGCATATGTGGTATATAAGTACATTTTTGTTAGATATGCTTGAGAAACAAACAAAATGGATCATGGAAATAAATATAAACATGGAAATCACTAAATGCATTTTTATACTAGGTGAAATTGTAAATAGTTACTTAATTCAAACTAATAAATAAATTTGGCTGTATGAAATTGGCTAACCATACCTCTACGGTTAGCTGATGTTAGGTTCGATAAACATTCAGCTCAATCCAAGGACAAGACATCAATAGGGTCAACTGTAGCTGCTAAAATTACTCATTAAATATAATTTTAGCCATGACTTTTTGTGAATAAACATTTTTACAACGTTGCCATATAGTAGAAGTATTGGTTTAAGATTTTGAAATATTAAAATACCGTCGTGTTGTATATTATGCAGTCATTTTAAGCTGTTTTGTAGATTAGGCTGCTGATGTGAGTATAATCCCACCATAATATCCTGGCTCATTTAAAACATTTGTTGCTATTATGAGTTTCAACAAATTTTTTAGTTTTGAATAGTGATTACAATCAAAAATTTAATTTCACATGAAGTTACTAGTGAAATAAAATATTTTTTTCTATTGCTTAAAAAGCTAAATTTGGCGTACAAAATTAAGATTTTAGATAAGTTAAACTATTTTTATAATATGGAATTAGTAAACATTTTTGTAAATCGAAAATAGGATCTAAAACCCTTTGGTCTACAAAGCTTTTCATCCGAACGTATACTTTATCATTCTATCATATTATAGGGGTTTTATTTGATTGATTCCGCGCTTTGGTCCGATAGATCCAGTTGTTTATATTTTCGGTTATTTTTTTCGCGCCCATACATGGCCCTGTCAGCCGTTCGAAATTTGTTTGTCGGATTTAGTTTTTATTTATCGCTATCGGGGCTTGTTTCGCTGATTTTTATAATTTATGATTGCATTTTGTTTATACACTTGCATAAATTGAATTAAATAATACTTTAAACTATTTTATCAGTTTAAAAAAAGTTTCAAACGACGAGCAATGTAAACTCTAATTTAAAATTAAAAAGAAAGATTTATTTATATTGAACACTATCAACTAATTGTAATTATATACAACATTTTTAATAATAACTGCAACGGTAAAATAGCCATACAAACCAAATTAATAAGATACTTTTAACAACTACTTTAAATGTCTTCCTAAGAAAAACTTAGCATTTTATTACTTGTCAAACTTATTTGTTATAATGAGCCAGGCTAGTGAGTATGGTATGGCTTAGCTATAAGAAATCCTCATAAATCATGTAAGTCAATCATAAAAATATCATGTAGTCATAAATCAATAAAAATGACATATCGTCAGATAAATTCCAAAGGTATATATTTAAGTACGAGGTACATCTAGAAAGTAATTTCCGTTTGGTAATAAAAATAAATTGTCGACAGATACAGGAAACATATTTATTGCACAACTCTTAAACTATTTTTCCACATAACTACCGAAATTTTGCAGGCATTTGTCATAACGTGACACAAGTTTTTCTTTGTCTTCTTCATAGAAGGTTGCCGCCTGTATCTTCAACCAGATGCAAACATTTTCTTTCAGCTCTTCATTACTGTTAAAGTGTTGACTTCCTAGAAAAGACTTAAGATATAAGAACAGATGAAAATCGCTAGGAGCATGGTCAGGGCTGAACGGAGGATGGTGCAACACGTCCTAGCCAAATCCCTGTAGGAGGTTTCTCGTCACATTTGCAGTGTGTGGTCGTGCATTATCGTAAAGAAAAACAGCATCTTTTGACAAAAATCCTCGGCGTTTATTCTGTATTGCGCGGCGCAATATGCTAAGTGTCTCGCAGTAAATATCTGCATTAATTGTTTGACCTCGCGGTAAGAAATCAATCAGTAAGATGCCTTTCCTATCCCAAAACACTGTGCACATGATTTTTCGAAGTGTAAATATTTGTTTCAGCAAGGGTTAACATTGCTGGGCATGAAGTGTGCCTTCATTCCATTGATTGCCTTTAGTTTTAGGAGTATCATTAGAAACTTAAGTTTTATCTTATGTGACTATCTGCGACAGAAAATCTTCGCCGCCTTCATCACAACGGATTAAAAACTGAAGTGCACTACCCATCCGTTTTGTTGTGTGTTCCTCAGTAAGAATTTTTGGTACATAACGTGAGCAAAGTTCACGAAATTTCAGTTTTTCGGTAACAATTTCATGAATTAGTGATCGTGATATTTAGGAAAATTCCATAGCGAGAGCACTAAGTGTACACTTACGGTTTTCCTTAACCCGCGATCACTAGCGCTGTTAGATTTTTTCTAACATTTTAACATTTTCCATCAGTAAAAGACCAAGAATAGTAGTGCGGCAACGTCGGTCCAGTGAATTCCTAGTTCATCTATCGCAGTACTCCCCCCCATATTGCGTTTTGTCTACCGCCATCCACGAAATTTGCTTTAGTAGCTTTTAGGCGAGCATGACGAAGCTGTTAGACGGAATCTAACGCTCGAGTTATTAGGTTCACGTTTTTTTACAAAGTTATTAGAAAATATCTAGCTACGCGAGTGATCCTGTTGGAAATATTTAAAGTTGCACTTTTACAAAATATCATATGAAAAGGAACAGCAAAGGTTATTAGCACTTTGGGAAGCTTCTGAAGAAACAGATTTTTTAACTGCAGTAGAGTGTGATGTTTCAGATGAAGATGCACCATCTGAACACAGCGACCATGACACGGACACCGAGCAATCTGATGTCGACGACCTTGAACCTCAAAGGGAAAAAACGGTGACTCCCAATGAACTATATTACATTAGGAAAGATGATGTAACAAAGTGGTTAAAGCATAAAGACATTATTCGAAGTAAAACGCGTTCTAAAAACATTGTAACAAAATTACCGGGAGTAAAAAATGCTGCCAAGAATGCTAAAACATATATGGAATGCTGGAAAATATTTTTTCCAGATGAAATTATTGGGTATATCGTGGAATGTACAAATCTACAACTTGACCTGATGAGACCTAAATATCAACGTGAGAGAGATTGTTTGCCGACTAACTTTGAAGAAATGCACACTCTTTTGGGAGTTCTGTACTTAGCTGGGGTAAAAAAATCTCAACATTTAAATACAAATGAGCCATGGCTGACAGATGGAACAACTCCGGAGCTTTTTTCGGCAGTTATGTCTAAGAGCCGATTTCACTTGCTAGTACAAGGTATTCGATTCGACCATAAGGCAACTAGGCAGGAAAGAGCAAAAGGAAATAATCTGGCTCCACTGCGCTATATTTTTGATCATTTTGTGCAAAAATGTGTTCAGTACTATTTCCTTGGGGAATACATTACCATAGACGAAATGCTAGAGGCGTTTAGGGAACGTTGCCGTTTCAGACAATATATTGCCAGTAAACCAGCAAAGTATGGTATCAAACTATATGCAGCAGCCGATGCAAGAACATTTTATACCCACAATTTGGAGATATATGCTGGAAAGCAACCCAATGGCCAGTTTCAATTACCTAATGATGCAAGTGTGGTAAAACGTCTTCTTACGCATTGCAGTGAAAGTAGTAGGAATGTAACCGTTGACAATTACTTTACTTCGGTACCGCTAGCGAATGATCTATATCAAAATCACAGACTGACCTTAGTAGGAACGCTAAGGAAAAACAAAAATTCGTAAACCTAAAAGTAGTATGTTTACATATGGGAAAGACCCCAATCAATGCATGCTTACATCTTACATACCAAGGCCTAGCAAAAATGTTCTTATGTTATCCACATTCCACGATACCGATGAAATTGATGTCGAATCTGGTGACGATCATAAGCCTTCGGTTATTACATTTTATAACATTACAAAGGGAGCAGTGGACGTTGTACACAGGATGAAAACGGAGTACTCCGTTACAAGGATAAGCAATAGGTGGCCACTCACTATCTTTTGTTCAATGCTTAACATTGGAGGAATAAATTCCAGGATTATTTATACCTCCAATACCGCAAATAACGTTCCTCAAAGATAATTACTTAGTGAGCTTGCAAAACAACTTGCTAAACCTCATTTACTAAAGCGTGCTAGATTTCAACATTTTTCAATCCCCTTGAAGCAAAAAATTCGAAATGTCCTTCGTTCTGAAGCACCTCTAGCAGAACGAGCCAGAGAAGAATGAATTGGTACCCAGCGAAAACCTAGATGCTCTTTTTGTCCAATCAGAAAAAATAGATTTACAAATTACCAGTGTGATGTATGCTCCAAACCTATTTGTAAGGAACATACGATAAAAACTACAGTTTTATGCCAGGACTGTGTTATGCAAGAAGACGAATAGACTGATTGCACTATTTTAATAATTTTCTTTTTGACAGAGATTCTGTTCATTTAATTTCTAATACATTTTTGTCTGTTTAATGTTTCCTTTTAATGGCCAAAGTGCGAATTTCTATTTATTTTACGAATGTACTTTATGTTTTAGGTTTCTTGAATAAATGTTAAAACAAAATAATACCACACTGTATTTTATTTTTATATAAAATTGTCTGAAATTCATATGTTAGATTAAATCTAACATGCGAGTGACAACGTAATAATTAACCGCGCGAGTGATCGCAGGATTCCTTAAGCTTTTCATCAATCGCTCGAACCAATTCTTCTAAAATCAAAGATGGACACCTATTTCGTTCTTCATCGTGCACTTCACTACGTCATTCATTGATTGAACTGTTGGACCCATCTTCTCGCCATTAAATCACTCATCACGTTTTGTCTGTAAACTTCACAAATTTGTTGATAAATTTCAGTTGATTTCACTTTCTTGGCATTCAGAAAACGAATCACAGATCTAATTTCACAAACGGCGGGATTTTTGATTATTGAAATTTGAACATTGTAAATAAGCACAACAAAGCATACGTGGCTGACAGCGATCTCAAACTGGAGCACGGTTCTTCTCCTTGATATATGTCTGTGGCGCATGCGCAAATTTGCGATCGCAGTGCTACAGCGGATATTAATAGAAACGGAACTTACTTTCTGGACGTGCCTCTTATATTAGTAATAAAACTGATTTCTTTAAGGATACTCCAATTTTTAGTTTACAATCAGTTTCTCCTAGTGGCATATTTGAAGAGTTTTCTCATCGAAATATTAGGATTATTTAGATCCAAAATCCGACTAAAATTAAAGAAAAAAATTCTTAAGAATAAGGTCAAACATTTTTGTGAACAAGGCAGATTTCTACTTCTGTTTTTTTTTTTATTTTATCGATAGATGCTGAATTCTCAGTCTCAGGTACACGCTTAAAAAGTATTGTATATGTGGATAGAAAAAAAATTGCTAAAGCGCTCTAACAAATGTAAGTAATGAAATAAAATTACCGCTATAAAAACCAACATTCATAGCTAGCTTTACTAGTCTTTAGCAAAGCCTTTAACATGATATATCATGCGGTTTAGAATTTTAAAAACTTTTTGCAAGCTTAATTTTTTTTGCCTTTTAAGATAAAGCTTTAGGCCCAATGTTAAATTATCTGAGTAACAGGATGCATAGTTTCTCTATTGTTAAAACGGGCAGCACAGAAAAATCGACTTATTTGAATATTACAAATGTAGTACCACAAGGTTCCATTTTAGGACCACTTTTCTTTTACATACAGTGTGGCCCAAATTGGGCGTACATGTATGGGTATCTGGAAACTGTAAAAGAAAATTGGTTAAATGGGGAAAGTTCTAGGGCATTTAGTTACGAATTCAGTTGCACTTTTATAACGACTTTATCTTTTTCCGATTTTGAAATATTTGGAAAAAATCAAAAAGTTGCATTTTTGAAAAACGGCTGTATTTTTAAAATCTATAACAAGATTATTAGGACAACTTTTTAAGGACAACGCATACCTGAATTCAGTTTTTGTTTTCGACGTTTCGGTTCTGAGATTCTATTCTCAACTTCTTTTTTTCTTATGGCTGCTATTTTGTTTTTTTGCTAAATTAAAAGATGTTTTTTTCCCTTTAAAATGACGTATAACTATAAAAATATTTTATGTTTACGTCAAAAAATTAAATAGTTTATTTTTCGCTGAGTTGGCCAGAGAGAGGCTTTTATTGGCTTTTTGTCGTACACACAATTATTTTCAACTTACTAACTTGCTAACTTATTAACTCAACCTTCCATAACAATCCAAATTAAAAATAGCGTTGCCTATTAATACAGAACTAAAAAAAATTAAATGATTTTTTAGCGTTTGAATAATATATCACCTATCATTTATTTATGCGATTAAAGAGTTTATAAAAATTTAAATTTCTTTATCATCTTTAAAAGTAAAATATAGCTCATCTGAGAGCCTTATGCTATTATTGCTTGATAACAAAACTATTGTTTATGGAGTATCATTAATAGAAATTTTGTTGCTTAAAATTCAAAAATTACAAAATTCTTATTAAATAAAATATTTGTAAAAAACTGTTGATCTTTTTAACACAGACGAAAAAAAATTAATATTTCTATATTATAAATTATAATGTAATAATAGGCATGTTATAACATATTTTATTTAAATGTTAATATTGCCGAAACGAAACAAAAAATATATAAAAAACTCAGCCTAAAAATTTACTTTAGTCATTTAGTTTCAATCTTTTTAGCATTATTTGGCATAACTATTAATTTTATTTAAATTCTAAGCATTACTAAAAATCAATTTAGTTCTTTTACTCATTTTTTATTTTAAATAAAACCGAAAAACACGAATAACAACGCGAACAATGTAGTGCAAAAAAGAGCTCTAGAATATAAAAGGAACCAAGCGACACTGAATATTTTCTGCCACCAGAACTGGGGTTGGTTTATAATAGGAAGCTTCCATTTTCTCGAGAGCGTTTTACACATTAAAAATGAATGTCTTATGATCCTACTATCTAGATTTTAAAGATTTGGTGCTTGGTTATTTGATTATCATCATCCAGTGGTCCTAAAGTTACTCTGAACTTAGAAGTGATTATTAATTTAAGATAATGAAAATATTTGATAAATTGTTCATGGAATATTACTTTCTGATTGCAGTTACCACACACTTTTGGTCTTTAGCGAGAAGTCCAATGTTCGTTTGGAAAACTCTCGACCGATATTCAATTGCCAATTAATCGGAAACAAACAATCAATATACGATATATTGATTTTTGGAAATCCTACAGACTGCGCCAATTTAAATTCTATATTACCAATTTATATTTAAAAAAAAACATTTATTTCATTATTAGTTACAATGCGAGCAAAATAATAATAATAATACGTATATAATATGGTATGTTTAAAACAATGGCTTAGCTCTGACTGAAATGGTAAACTAAAAGTGAAAGCATAAAATAAAGATGCAAACTTAAATGAAATCGCTTATAGAACTAAAATGAGCTTAACAATAATGATATTATAGAGTGAAAGGGGTATGTAACTCGTGCATCATTGTTTATGAGCTTTTTTACTTCAAACTTTTGGTTAACAAAAAAATAATTTTATTAGTTTATATTTAAGAGCTGAGAGTTTGAATGTTACGTGTCACTGTATTAAATAAACTACAAGAAATTAAGACATCTAAACATTTTTAATTGTATAATTATATTTGCTAAATACGCCAATAAGATTACTAATAATAAGAAAATTTATCTTTTCAGGAAAAAGCTTTACGCTTACAATAATCGTATCTACCTCGCCTCCTCAAGTTGCCACCTATAACAAAGCCATTAAAGTTACTGTAGATGGGCCCAGAGAGCCAAGATCGAAAACCAGGCAGGCCGGATTTCATCACTTTCCATTTGGACCAAGACCTTTCCATCCTGATCCTTTAACAGGCAGTTTACCTTTTAAATTAAGCGGTAAGTCTCAAGTTTATTAATAAATCTTAAGAGTTTTATTTAATTAAACGACTAATCAATACATTATGTAAAAATATAAGAGATTTCGTTAAAAAAGTTTTAGTCTTAGTAGCAAGTAGTTTATATTTTACATATAAAATTAATCTAACTTTCAATTTAGATGAAGTAATTTTTGTAACAATTGTACCTTTTTTAATTTTTATTTTTAAAATTAAAAGTCTCAATAAGCATAAAATAAATAATTGATTGAAGGATCTTAGAATTAAAGAGATACCTTGAATATGATTAAGACCAGAATCAGATATACTCAGTAATAATGATCTTAATTAATATTATAAGGTTGCAAGGGGATGAAAGTGGCAAATTTACTTGTAGGGCTCTACAAAGAACCTTAATTAATATGAAACGGAAATGTCTTTTCCTTAAGAGAAGCACTTACTTGGATTTAGAAAGTTTTAGGTATAAATGGTGAACTTATGAAAAAGAATTAATAAAACATACCTAATTTTTTATCGTTAATTGTCTGATTAGAGCTTAAAAGTTAATTTTTATTTTAATAAAAAATATCGCGCAATATAATACTTTAATTCTGCTATTGAACTATATTTTTCAACTTCGTATATATTAAACGAATTAGAATTAAAAATATGAAAAACTATAATAAAATGTTGACTGGTAAACATTTAAAATATGCTGTAAATTCAAATTAATAAAGGCCGAATGCTTGTTGAATAAAAGGTTTTTAATGTATAAATATTGAAAACGATGTACATAAACGGATTTTATGTAGTTCTGATATACTCATCATTTCCCACTACAATAGAAAGAAGTTATTTAGGACATATAATAATCAAATATTTAAATAACTGATATTTTGCTCTTATTTACCCATACCCAAATTAATTCGTAATACTATTGTCTATCCAGAGTTTTTACCAACATTATATTTTGTGGTAGTTGTTCTTAGTAATAGGCACCATATTTTATTTAAGGTTTAAGTAATTTCAAGTGCCATAGTACTTAAGAATTTACCACTTTACAATATTTGTAATTTTTGTAATAATGAGAGGAAGTTTAATACTTTTAATATTCCACAAACTGTCACATATCAGCACCTGAAGCACAAATAATTTTTTTAAATTTTGATTAATAGTTTTGTCAGAAATATATTAAATTATATATTACAGTTCAGGTGCCGCGACTATACATCTAATTTCTACTTGGCTCTAAATATCTTAAAAGCCTAGAGAATAAAGACAGTTGAATTTAGACATGCATCGATGTATCATTTATTAAATAAAAACCATAGCATTGCGCTTATTATCATTATTAGCTTAAGTATTAAAGTATCATCTTGTAATATCTTACTAAAACTTGATAACGTCTATTATACTCAAAAAATATAACAAACGCCAAAGCAAGCCCTAAATTTAATATAGGTATTCATATCAAATCTTAATATTCGCCTGTATGTTCACTAATAACTAACAAGTAGACAAGTAATGATTACTTCGTAACGAATACAAAGTATCTGATACTTTGATATAAAGTATCAGTATCTACTCGATACTTATAAAAGTAATCGTTGCGCATCACTACTGCCGACTGCCGGTCAGTGCGTTGCGTTATACAGGGTGTGCCAACAAAGTGTACACCCTGTTGTGTTGTATCTTAGCCGTACAAAGTGTACGGCTAAGATAGCGCCTTAAATATACGAGGTAGAGCAAAAAGTTATACAGCAAAGTTGTAGGGTTGTCAAAAACCTACGAATTAAAAATGTTTATATGTATACTGGGTGTGTCACAAAAAAGTTACTATAAAATATGATTTTTTTTAAATGGTATGCCCTATATATTATGGTACTAAAATGTGAGGCAAAAAGAGTACTTTACTTTGGTATAACGTTTTTAAAATTTCCGTGCGGCGTTGCAACGTAATTAATTTTTTTATGTTATTTTTTGCCTTTTGGAGGGTTCGTTTAAAAAATCATAATTAACTTAAAATTTATTCTGCGCCTATGAAACTTGTACCATAGTTAGTCTAGGGTACCTCCTCTAGGCTGACTATGATAATTTGTAATTTTTTATTACAGGGTGTTTTTAAAGAACTTTCAAACTTGCTGAAATTAAATACGCCATATCTCAAAATTTTCAAATGGAACACCCTGTATATTTTTATCTAATTAAGTTTGTCCCTCAAATACGTTCATTTTTTATTGAATATGTCCTATAGCTAAACCAAGTACTTTTTGCGATATTTTAACTTTTCTGTAAAATACTATGCATAAAACGGGTATTCTTTAAGTTTTGATCAAGATTGATTAGAAAAAATTATTGAAGAATTAAAATTGTTACTTTCCCTACAATTATTATTATTATTATTACATACTTGAAAAATTAATCAACACAATTATTCACCTAAACAAACAGCAAAATTAAATTACATACTAGGTAGATACTTACGTATTTTTGCATAAATGTACATCGTTACACTAATTTTAAATTTTAAAGATCAATTACAATTATTATAAATTGTGTTCAATATGACCTTCTAAATTTTGTACGCAAGCGTTTACTCTTTTTGAGAATAAGTCATTAACCTTTTCCAACATAATTGGCTTGACTGTTTGAAAAATCTCCACATTTTATTTTTTATACTTTCACTTGTGGTAAGAGTTGTTCGATAGACTTTTTCCTTCACATATCCCCACAAGAAAAAATCCAGTTTGGTCAAATCTGGGGATCTTGCGGGCCAAGGGACCGGCACACCTCTCCCTATCCACCGGTCATCAAAATGCTCATTTAAAAAATTTCCAACAGCATGGCTATAATGAGCTGGAGCGCCGTCATTCTGAAACCAAATCCTATCTCGAACATGGTCAGGCAACGTTTGTATAAGGACATTAAAATCGTTTTGTAAAAAGTTTAAATACATTTCAACTGTAATATGTCCATTAAAAAAGTGCGATAACATAATGTCCAATTATTCCTGTCCAAACATTAAGCGACTATCTATGTTAATGATGAATTTCTTGGGTGAAGAATGGATTGCTGGTGTCGTAATAATGAAAATTATATTTTTTAACACTGCCATTATTATGGAATGTAGCTTCATCCGAAAAATGCACAAAATTAAAAAATTCAGGCTGACGAATCTTATTTTGCGCCCACTGACACAAAGCCATTATTCTTTCATAATCCTGCGGAAGTAATTCCTGCAACAATTAAATATGGTAAGGATGAAATTTTTCGCTTCGAAGCATGCGAAATATTGATGTTGCACTAAAGGGTAATTCTTTAGCAAGCTGCCTAACGCTTTCATGAGGATATTCAACGACACTTAAAGCTACTGTCATCCTATTTTCCTCATTTGTAACTAGCTTCACTCGTTCATGTTTTTCATAAATTACACTTCCTGTTCCTGATCTTTCTTTTAGTTTTTGAAACACTTGTGCTTGGGGATGTCTCCTTTCAGGATAAAGTTGCGCATAAATTCTAGATGCCAAAAGGCTATTTCTTTTAGCAGCTCCGAAGGCATATAACATATCAACAAATTCCTCACGAGGAAAATTCATATTGATTACAAAATGAACAATAAAAATTAACAATCGATTAACTAACTCACTGGTAATAATTTCTAAAATGGTTTTTGAAGAAAAAACATTGATCTTGTCTACTGCTGTCATAAAACTAATAATCTGACAATTTTTATTTGACGTTTAAACCAATGTTTCGCAATCCAATGTTATTCGTAATCCAATGTTAAACCAATGTTAAGCAATCTTGATCAAAACTTAAATAATACCCGTTTTATGCATAGTATTTTACAGAAAAATTAAAATATCTCAAAAAGTACTTGGTTTAGCTATAGGACATATTAAATAAAAAATTAAGGTATTTGAGAGACACTTAATTAGATAAAAATATACAGGGTGTTCTATTTGAAAAATTTGAAATATTTAATTTTAGCAAGTTTAAAAATTCTTTAAAAACATCCTGTAATAAAAAATTACAAATTATCATAGTCAGCCTAGAGGAGGTACCCTAGACTAACTATGGTACAAGTTTCATAGGCGCAGAATAAATTCTAAGTTAATTATGATTTTTTAAACGAACCCTCTAAAAGGCAAAAAATAACATAAAAAAAAATAATTACGTTGCAACGCCGCACGAAAATTTTAAAAACGTTATACCAAAGTAAAGTACTCTTTTTGCCTCACATTTTAGTACCATAATATACAGAGCGTACTATTTAAAAAAAAATCATATTTTATAGTAACTTTTTTGTGACACACCCAGTATACATAAAAATATTTTTGGTTCGTAGGTTTTTGTCAACCCTACAACTTTGCTCTAGAACTTTTTGCTCTACCTCGTATAGTTAAGGCGCTATCTTAGCGGTACACCTTGTTGGCACACCCTGTATAGAGCACGGACATGCGCGGTACTTAGTAAACGCGGTAACAGTGGTGGTGGTACGGACACAAACGGTGCTGAGGTATTAACGCGGTGATAAATTAATAATTAACGCGGTCGCGCGTTTATTAACAAAATAGAAACTTTCCTAACTTTACTGGGCAAAGCTTAGTTGTCAATATGAATCTTGAAAATTATTAATTTAAGTTGGAAAAAGAACCGAGTAATTTTATAGATAAATAAGAGAATTACAGAAAATTTAGTAACTTCGTTACAATACTAAGTCTATACTTTTGTTACTTAGGGTAGCAAAGACCTGACTTAAATCAATAAGAACTAAAACTGTTAACCTTTTATTATCTACAATATTATTTTTGGATAAATAGCGCAATAATATTAACAGGTGCTGACCGTGTAAATTAACGATACCTCAAAATAATTAAATCGATAGTGCTCGGGAGTAATTGTACCTCACATTTAGGTATACATTAGTGTACCAATAGTGCATATTCTTAAAGTTGTGCCGCCACTCAAGATGGCTACCGGAATTTCACCTCTATCACCAATGGAATGGACAGGCGCAATAGATAAAAATTGGCGCTTTTTTAAGCAAAAGTTTGAATTGTATCTAAAGTTTACTGAAACAGTTAAAAAGTCGTCAGAATGTAAGGCTTCAATTTTGTTGATTACCATAGGGTGACAGGGCCCTTCGCGTGTACAACAATTTCAAATTCAAAGAAGATGAAATAACAAGATGTCAATTAATATTTCAAGCCAGAAAAAAATATCACATATAAGCAACACATGTTTTTCCTCAGAAATCAATTAGATGGAGAGACCATTGAGGAATATGTTGCTCATTTGCGACAGCTAAGTTCAACGTGCGAGTTTAAAGACCTCCGTGATAGTTTATTAAGAGACAGAGTAATCTTGGGAATAAGAGATATGACTGTCAAAGATAGACAGTTGCTAATCAAAAATTTGAATCTAGATAAAGCAATCTCTATCTGTAAAATTGCAGAAAGAACAAAAAGGCAACTTGAAAATATCACCTCCGATATAAATTCTATGGCAATATACGAAATCGCAAACCAGGACATGGCAGCTGGATGCAGCCAACCAGAGATGATTCAAAAGGGAAGTATGGACATTATTCATCAAAACGACATCTACACAATCAACGCCATAGTCACCAGTCATCAAAGAAGTTCAGGTAAAAGCCTCACTTAAAATAAGGTATTTTTATGCCGTAATTGTGCTACGAAACATGGACTTAATCAATGTCCTGCGTTTGGGCGCACATGTCGTAACTGCGGTAAATCAAATCACTTTGCTAAATGCTAAAAATTAAATATAAATCAAGTAAATGTACACTACCAAATTTTCCATAGCTCCAACATATGCCGCCAGGAATTTATTTACAAAAACAATCAAAAATCGCCCATTACTGAAAACATTTCACTCCCATGAATCTTTTTCAGTAAATCCCTATACCAAATCAACTTTCAGCACCCTTCCCTTGAATACTGAACTTCAACCTAGTAACTCAATTATTCTCACAATAGACTCTTTTAAGGGCTTACCCTGAGATTAAGAGTCCTCAAAAGCCATCAATTGATCCAATAAACCCAGTTATCGGCTAACCATAACCGCAATTTTTAAAGATTTTCTCCCCGATTTTCTAATTAAAATCGCAAAAATCCCATAAATTTAAAAATTTTTCCTGTTATCAAAAAATATGTTTTACCATAAAACTGGGGGATAAAAAAAATGTCAAAAAAATTTTCAAAAATTTTACAAAAAAAAGTGAATTTACCGCCATTTTGGTGGGTTAAGATAACTTGCAAAAATAGGCATAAGAAAAAGGTAAAAATACCTCCTTTGAAATACCTTTTGTGATAACATTGCTTAAAGGGGTTTTCCCGCCGTTTTTGCCGTTAATAATTTTCATTTTTTTTTAAATTAGACTGAATTTTAAACATTAAGAAATCGACTTAAAATGTAATTTTAATCATGTAAAATTTTGTCTGTTTAGTAAATAAGGTAGGTTTTTTTTTAAACCTTCATTTGGTATATAAATTAATTATTTTCATGTATTTAATAGAAATCATCACTGTATATTCATAATTAAATATATATATATATATATATATATGTGAATAACGGAATCAGAATCGATATGTTCTGAAGACTATGAACAATTTTACATCGATTATATAAGGTCTATAAATCAAGGTAAAATTTTTAATTGGAATGTGACCCTAAAGGTACAAAATAACATAAATATTAACTTTAAACTAGACACTGGTGCAGAAATAAATGCATTACCTTCTAAATTTTTGGCCAATTTTGGGTTACATTGCAATAAGTTACTACCGTCAAATTCAAAAATCACAACTTATACACGGTCTTAAATCGACATTTTGGGAAAATGTTCTTTGCTATGTACATATAAGAACTTCACTGATAACATAACATTTTATATTATCAATAATAACTCCTCCCTTTCAATCCTAGGAAAAGCCGAATGTGAAAGTTAAATCTGGTAAAGTTTGTGGGTAGCATGCAGAGCGAAAAAGAAATTTCAAATTGCAACAAATATAATATTGATTATCATAGTATGTTGAAAAAACACAAGTCTATTTTTCAAGGCATAGGCACAATAAAATGCAAATATTATCACATAAGTATAAACCCTTGTGTAACACCCATAATTCACCCGTCTCAAAAGGTTCCTTTTGCACTAAAAAAAAAATTAAAATTATTACTTAATGATTTAGAGTAAAAAAATATAATTGCCAAGATAAGTGAACTTACTAAATGGGTTAATAGCCTAGTTATAGTACACAAACCCAACGGTGACTTAAGAATCTGTATGGACCCACAACATCTAAATAAAGCAATAATTAGAGAGTTTTTTCCTTTACCCACTCTTGACGAGATAACCACAAAATTGAATAATGCTAAATACTTTTCTAAACTTGATGCTAGTCAAGCCTTTTGGCAGATAAAACTAGATTACGAAAGCTCATTAAAATGTACTTTTATTACACCATTTGGAGTAAAATATAGATTTCTAAGGATGCCTTATGAAATAACGGAAGCCTCAGAAGTTTTTCAAAAAATCATCAAAATTAAATTTGACGATATAGAAGGGGTAGTTTCATATATCGGTGATTTTTTAATCTGGGGAAATAATAAAGAGGAACATGACCTAAGATTATGTAAAGTATTACAAAGGGCAAAATTTATAAATTTAAAACTTGTGAGTTTGGGGTAGGAAAAATTAAATTTATGGGTCATATTTTTTCTAAAAAGGGTATAGAGCCGGAAAAAATAGCGCCAATTAAGCACTTTAAGAAGCCAAAAAATAAAAAAGACAGAAAGATTTTTGGGCATTGTAACTTATGTATCAAAATTTATACCTAACATGTCTGTAGAAACAGAACATTTACGTTCCTTATTAAAAAAAAAGTTCCATGGCCCTCGGGGTAGGGAGAAGTAAATAATTTTAAAAATTTTAAAAATATATTAATAAAAAAACCAATTTTACAATACTTTGATCCAAATAAAAAAATTACTTTGTCAGTAGATTCTTTCTCAGTAGCCATAGAAGCAGTTTTGGTCCAGAATAACTTACCGGTATACCATATATCGAAAGCTCTAACAGATACACATAAAAATTGGGCACAAATAGAAAAAGAGATGTACGCTATTACATTCTCGAGTTTAAGATTTCATCAGTACATTTATGGTAGCAAAATTACGGTTGAAACCGACCATAAACCCTTAATTTTAATAATTAACAAACTCTTAAACTATCCCATGAGATTACAGCGTATTTTATTACAAATTCAACATCAAAATACTGATATAACTATCAAAACACTGAAAATACAGATAAACTTGATCAAAATATTGAGGCATAAGTATTATTAATAGAATCTAGCCTTCCAATTGTAGATAGAAGAATCCAAGATTTAAAAAGTGAAATCCAAAAAGACCCAATACTTATGCAACTTATAAGCTGCATTAAAAAGGGTTGGCCAAATAATTCATCTAAAATAAATCAAGACTTAAACCAATTTAATCAAACAGATTTGAGATAACATTTTGCAATTGACTTGTTGTATAAAAATAAAAAACTAATAATTCCTAAATCAATGCAACCCTCAATTCTAACTAATCTACATAAAAGCCATTTAGGAAAAAAAAACAAATGCTAGAGCAAGATCTCTATTTTATTGTCCCACCGTGTATATTTTGTATGTATTTCATTTTACTTGGAAGAACTTTGTGAAATTTACGACCTTGAATGAGACCTCGAGCGGAATTTTTAAAATATGTTTTATTTATTCTTTTTATTAAAAAAGATATTTCCTTTTCCAAAAACATTCTAGTTTAAATTACCAACTACGCCAAACCGATTTTAACAAAATTCAAGCAATGAAATGTTTTTATGGGTTTTTTCGATAAATGTTTTTCTTAAAATGAACTAGTTTTCCCGTATTTACAATGTAAACCTTATTGGCTGCAAGAGCCTCAATTGCGGGCGAAATGTTCGAAAAGTCTATTAAAAGTTCATATACCAAATTTCCTGTAATTTCAACTTTTCTACCGTTTTTGTGTGCAGACGGATGTGTGCCGAGTATGTATGTACTGATGATAAAATAAAATGACCATTTAAGTTTGATCGAGGTATAGAGTTTTAAAACTGTAAATGTTTTATAATCAAGTGAAACTTAAGTGTAGGAATAAGAAAAATAATTAACTAAAAATCAAAACTAGCAAAAATATAGATAAAGTTTTGCTCAGTATATAGGATAACAATTTGAAAACTTACAGTGGCTACATTTAAGGATCAAAGAAAAAGTTGGTGAAAACGGAGATGGGGAAGCAAAATAATGTAATAGGTAATTTAATTTTACTTGCACCTTCACCCCCAGCCACTTCAACCTCATAATCTTAAATAGCAACCCCGTGCTTATAATACCTTATCTTAAAAAAAGCTTTTGAATTGAACCCTACACAACTATCTTCGATATAGATGTATTTTTTATTAGCTTGTACAAAATGTGAAGTAGGGAGTTAGTACTGCACTATCTGATTTCCGTTGTCATATTGCTAATTCTTTAGATAAAAAATTTAATATAGTGGAGCTTTTTGCAGATTTTTCATGATTTTGATTTCACTCAGTAGCATTCCTATTCATCGATAAGCTTGAAAGTCTTAGACGGAATCTGATATGATTTCACTGCGGAAAATTTGTCAACATCAAAAAGCAGTCATTCAAGAAAGATGTAAAGATTTTTTAATTACTCTTAATTAGTCTTCAAATTGTCTTCAAAAATGCCTTTATAACCCCAGAAAATACCACGTCACAATTAGAAAACACGACATAACAACTTTAGTCAGTCATTTTAAAAATCTAATCTGCGATGATATTGATTCCACTGTTAGCGAGTGGAATGCTCTTCACGAAATAGAGCGGACACCTTCCGAAGATCCTGAGACTTTTTGGATTGAAGTCGCCCAAAATATCGTCGGCCAAATGAGAAAACCGCGTAACTCCACTTTTTGTCGAAATTGAGATTTTATCACCATCTATCAAAAGAGTACGAAACCCGCCTATTGTGAAAACCACTTATTAATCAAAACTAAATTCCCACCAAAAAAAGAAAATTAGCAAAGGGCATAACTCCAACTGTCAAAAATATAGCAGAAAAAACGCGTATCTCCCAGTTTGTTATGCACTGTCAATAGTGTACGTACGTGCTTACTCTTGCAGTTAGAAAAAAGTGCTAAATCAAACGTTAAATTGAATTATATAAGGTAAGATCATTACATTGAATAAGTACATTTACAAAGACATTGTTAGTTTATTAGTAATTATAAAAATACCTCTTTTAAATTAGCTTTGGAGTTACATGGTTTTCTTTTTTTAGTTTAAGAGGCACATGCAGTACTTACGTGGATTTGTGGTTTTTCATAAAATTTTAAAATTAAAATTAAAACTATTATTTTTAATTAAGTGCAGTTTCAATTTATAAATAAATAAAAATCTGTTTTAAGATGTCATCGCGAACAAAAACTATTATGACGATGGCAAAGCAGCAAGCGCGTATAGATTCTTTCGAGTATATAGTTGGAGAACATGGGTTTTAAGTTCCTGATGAGTTTGAAGACATACGAGAGTTGGTGAGAAACCCAAACAACGAACCGCTTTATGCCGTAAACCTAAGTGAACAAGAACTCGAAAATAGTCAGATCGAAGATGCGCGCTTATCTGCTATCGACTCGCCAGCACCCGAAATTCCACTTGGTGTTATAATTTCAATTGAAGACACATCAGACTTTGTGAAAAGCCTAAACAATGAAGCGTCTTATACCAAAAGTCTAAGTGACCAGGAACTTTAAAATAGTCAAATTGAAGATAGGCTTTTATCTACCTTCGACTCACCAGCACCTGAAATTCCACTTGGTGTTGAAGTTCCAATTAAAGACATATTAGATTTGATGGAAAGCGAAATCAATAATGCTTCATCTTCAAGGATTACTTGCTTTGCAAATTCCCAAGATGAGAGGGATGATAGTGATAACTCGGACGATGCTTATGTTCCCGAAGAAAATAATTCGGATAGTTCGGATGAATCTAATACTGACAATACTGCCATGAACCAAGAATAGCAAGCCATACTCGATTCGATGGAAGTGCAACACCAGCAGCCACCAGTACCAGAAACTGTTCTTAAAACTCAAATTAGACGAAAAAGATCAACATTTATTTTATTTTTATTTTTAGGAAAATTTTTGCAAAATCCTTCTGGGTGTACACTTGGCAAAAAAAAACCTACTATTCAATGTGACACATTAACAGAAGAAGAACGAATTCTCATATTTAGAACATTTTGGAACAAACTAAATTGGGCGGAATGAAAGATGCACGCAAAGACATTAGTCGAAATTCTCGGTGTCAAAAGAAGAAGAGGAGAGAAAGAAATAGTATGCAAAAGAAAATTTTCTATGAAATACTTTCTAAAATTTGACACTAAGAAAGTTAGAGTTTGCAAAAAATTTATCAGAGACAGATTATAACTTGCACCAGACTTTAAAAGAAGAAGCACGTCAAGAAAAAGAAAATTACAAAACAAAGACTGAAGCTACAGTAAATGTCTATACAATGGACTTGGAGTGCGTATTATTGTCCCCGAAATCAACAGTTTCTTCTATGTACTATAAGACAAAGTTGATAGTGCATAATTTCACCATTTTCAACTAACGGCGAATGAATTTTCGTCAATTCTTTCCTATTTCGTGGAACAAGAAGTAAAAAATAAAAATCCAAACAAAATGATTTTTTACAGCGATGGGTGTACAGGCCAAAATCGAAACTCCATACTGGCCAATGCATTCCTAAATGCAGCAATTCAAAATAATATTAATATAACCCAGAAATATTTGCTTAAAGGACACACACAGATGGAGGTGGATGCAATGCATTCTGCCATCGAACGTCAAATTCGCGACCGTAAAATAAATCTCCCTGCAGATTACGAGGGATCGCTTCCTCGGTCAAAGGGCTAGATCGGTTCCTTTTCCATATTCAACAAAATACATTGATCACACCTTTTTTAAGAAGTTTGAATGTTTAAAATTTTATTCATCCATACGCCCTGGAAGAACCGTTGGCGATCCCGTTGTTACGGACCTAAAAGCCCTAAGATATTTGCCCACCTGTGAAATAATGTTTAAATTAAGATACACAGATCCATGGAATGTCCCGAACCAAAGACTTAACAAGAAAATTATTTCATGTAAATTTGTGGATTTGCCAGTCCTGTACACTGAACGTCGAAAAAGAAAAATACGACCACTTACAAGCTTTAAAATCGAGTATATTACCTGATTATCATAAATTTTACGATGACTTGTTATACGAGTGAATTTTTTAGTTTAAAGATCTATTAATGTAAATTTTACCTTCTAAGTATTGTAAATTCGTTGGGTTTTTTTTTGCAACTTATTTTGTTCGTTATTGTTAGGTAAGTGTTTTCAAAGAAAATTAATACTTTTTTATAGCTAGCTACCTTAAAAATGATCTAGGATTAAGGTCATTTTAATTTTTTAAATAAATATTTAGCTTTTCTTTCAACTTTTTGATTTTTCTAGTAGTTTTTTTTATAACTGGAAAAGCACCTATATCCACAATTATATATATTTTTTAGACGGAAAATCGCGTAACTCCATTTAATACTAGAAAACAATATTTTTCAAAGTTTTCCCTTTACATGGTAAAAACAAAGTATTTCTGCTCATATTTAAGGTTTTAACAATTGTTTGATATTAAAAAAGGAAGATAGGAAACAGTTTTTCTTGTCTCCTGAAAAATTCCTCAAAATGGAGTTACGCGGTTTTCTCATTTGGCCGACGATATGTCGTAGGAGAAAATCGGTTTCAGGATATTTCAAAACTAGCTTTATAACTTCTTTCTTTACCATTTTTTAGTGCTACAGTAGAACGGGTGTTTTCAATAATGTCTATAATTAAAGATAAATTACGAAACCTACTTTTAGTTTCGAGTGCGGATGCCACAATGAGAGTAAGATTTGATCTTGATTGTAGCAGTTGTGTAGCTTTTTTACCATCAAAAGCCATGCTAAACAAATTTAGTTCTGACATGTATATTAATAAAAAGGAAAACAAAAACATTTTGAAAATGATTTGTGATATTAATGATAATCAGATGCATACATATAGAAGTATGAACTATACCAAGACATTTTCCTATTACTTGTATTTTCTTATGTATTTTTGTGTTTATATAGGTATGTACTTGGATATCAGTTTTATGTGATTTGTGTCTTAGTTTTAGACCAACAGACCAAAGATATTTTGTGTAAACTTTTGTTGATTTAGGTACTATTATGTTTATTTTAAGTCGTATTAATATAATGTATTATTAACATTGCATAGATACATTAAAATTTATTTTTCTACTTTTGGGGATTTATTCATTAAGCATCCTATTTTTGGGGATTTTATGGGTATGTAGAACACATTTTATTTTCAAAAAAATTGATTGAATATACATAGGTACTATTATTATTATTTAAAAAAAATTGGGCATTTTTGCTTTTAAATCTTAAATATGGGGGATTTTTAAATATCAATAGGGTAAATTCCGCTGACTGCTGGCAACCCTGACCCGAACTTACTCCATTTAAAGAGTTACGTTGTATTGTTTTTAAGCAACTAAAAATTATGACAAGAGCTAGTACATATGTTATTAAATAGTGCGTATGCGTTATTAAAAATATAATAGAATGTTGCTTTAATATAATATTTTATCGCTACGAAACGCAAAATTTTGCACTCTTCCTTGTTTGCATAATACTGCTATAGTTCTATAGTTAAAATGTTATGTATATGGTTTGATGTGAGACTCAAATTCAAAACACATTTACCAATAATTAAAACCTTTTATTTTACTCTCGATACATGTTTCGCTAACGATGTTCGAATATTCGAAAGAAGATAACTGCTAAATTAGCTAAAAATGTAACCGTTCTATTGGTTATTGGATATTGGAAAAATGCAATGAAGCCTGGCCAAACAAATCTTAAACACTAACTGAACTATACAGTTGTCTGTAAGGGATTGGACCTTTATAAACTTTCATATGCATCTTATTTTCTATTTTTATTAACTGGTTTAAATAATTTTTAAAATGTCTATCTCTACGAAGTGATCAGTATTTAAAACATGTTCAGCCAAACTTGACTATTCAACTCTTCCATATTTCACATGAGTTACATGTTCTTTATATGGTTTATTAATATCAGATTTAAAAAATATGACAAATTACATAAAAATGCTGTGAGTTTAATACGGTGATTCGTCAACTTTTTATCGACTTTAGACAAGGTTACGTAATAACGGCTCCAGAAGTACAGTAAAACTGGGTAAGATAATGTCAGATTCGTTTGAGGTATCGGATGGTCTGAAGAATGGTGATTCCTCTCCCCGATATTGTTCAATATTGCCTTGGAAAAAGTTTTAAGTGCGGCGGAATTAATCATGGAGGTCTTTGGTATTAATTGCCCAAAGGTACTCCTAGCTTTTGTTAATTGCACCAACGTGGTTGAAAACACAGTAATAGTAGTAAATGAGTTATTAAATAAAGTTGAAAGACCGGCGGTCTTAAAATTAAGAAGAATAAAACGGAATACATATGTTGGTAGAAGAAAAAGAAAATATGATAGAGCAGGAAGTTACAATGGGGGAGTACCATTCGAGAATGTAAGAAGTTTAAGGTACTTAGAGGCAACAATGAATAAGAAAAACATTATATCGGACGAAGTCAAAATAAGAATCCAAGATTTTTGAATTATGCAAAGACCCAAGAACAGAACAACCAACTGACTCAGCTCTATGACGAACCAAACATTATCAAAATAATTGAAGATGAATGGTTGTACAGATACCTACAACCAGACTCTAGAATGATTAAAATGGTCTGGGAACAAAATCTGGAAGGGCAAAAATTTAGGGAAAGACCGCGTATAAGATCAACAGCTTTTCAGATCTGAGATGAATGGGAATAGAGTACGATCCTGAATTAATGCAAAATGAAAAATGATCATGTAGACAAACAAGACCTAAGACCAAGGGTTGTAGAGCTAGAAATGATAGTGATGAAATGGTCAATCATATTTAAGGCACATTTAACAATTTCTTTGTAGCGGATTTAATAACATCAAACCAAAGATTCACTGCCTAGACATCAGCACCTATTGTAGTCCACAGAGAATTCATATTGGGACCACGCCAGAGTGGTATCGTCTACGAGTAAAGTCAATTTTCCCAAACCATCAAGATTGATCCGATCATTATGTATGAGAACAGACTGAGATCTGGTGTGGTAATATTCCTAGTTTTTTAGCTAGTGATTATATTGGCATCTTGAATGATCTCCTACCCCATTTTTTTAACATAGTCTACAGAGCAAATTCTGGATGATTCAAAGATTGCAAGTAGATCACTTATATTGATAGCCGGGGACTTTGATCGGGTAAACAATTACAGGCCAATCTTAATACTAAATTTTTTTCATCAGTCTCCATTACCACGTCTCTATAACTAAGTCAAAGTATCATCTCCATTAATTAACATTAATTATTTATTGAACAGTATTGTGTTAGAAATTTGTACTCTCTGTCTGGTCATATATATGTCGCAGCCTTCTACTGTAATCGGTCATTACATGAAAAGTCTGGCATTTTCATGAAACGCTGCCAAACACTGAAACAGACATCTGTTACGCCAAAAGACTATAAATTTTAGACGTTACGTGTAACGTCAGCGTGCTTCGGCGGCTTGATGAAAACGAGCAAAATTACATTAGGTGTCCGACTGTATTGAACGTTTCATGTAACGCTTTGAATCTACTTTGCACTTGCTAAATCAACATCAACGAAATAACACACGTACTAACCTCAAAATAAATTTTATTACAAAAATAAATCAATAGAGGCTAGTTACAGTTCGAGAGCAAAAATATAAAAGAAAGTAAGACACGCATATATTAATCAAAATAAACAAATGATAAGTTACTTATTAAAATACGGCAAGCTATTATGGCACCAACTGTTACAAAGTCCGCTATTTTTTTTACAGATACACTAATTTAAAAATTAAAAACTAACTGATTATTTTTAGTTGCTTGCTGAGTTTCCACGAACATTTGAGAAAGCCTTGACCACCTGATCCTAATGACACAGCCTCTCTTAAGCTCAGTGATTTTTCCAAGGGGGTTTCCACTTTATTAAGAAATGCTGAACCCGCAACAGTGAGACTTTCAGCACCAAACCATCCCTTTATAATACCGTGTTTACCTGCAACCTGATTTACACCATTTTTCTGATCTATTATTAAACAAATCATATTCCTGGAATCTCCTGGACCTCTGTCGACTTTAGGAACATTTAACAACACACAATCACCTACATTGAAAGTCGGCATATTTTTTGCCGAATTGCTCAACATTTTTTTGGCTGCTTCTTCAGTTTTATTTCTAGCTTCGTCGCGTTCCTCAGAGATGTTTTTGCTAGCGGAACTTAAATTGCACAGTACTGAAGATCCTTGTTAAAAAACTTCAGTAATATTAACAACACGTAAATAATTTTCGCAAATTGCTTCTTAAAATCTTTTTTCCTCCGAGCAAGACAGAATATTGGTAATGTCGGTATCTTCATCAGCCAGACTTTCATGTGCATCCGATATTTCGACAACTGAATCTTCTTCGTTATTTATAATTTTCATAAGTTCTTCTTCGGAAGTTAATGTTTTTGCAAGCGCTAAGGGGATGTTACTAGAAGATAGACCAACTTTAGGTTCACAGCCTAAGTGCTTTATACGGAGACCGTCCTATTGTTCTGTGAAATGAGATATTCTTTCGCCATTGCACAAACTGAAGCCCTACCGACCATCTTTTGTTATTCGTGTCAGACATTTAAGCTTGTGTCATGTTTTCAACGTCTTGGTTTGAGCGTTCAATGCTGCCTTGACTCTGGGGGTGTCTAGGACGACCGTGTACTATAATGCATTCAGGCCACAACTCTTTCAAGTATAACCTTATTTACAAACTCGCGACTGTTGTCGCTCTGGAAAATTTTCGGGGCTCCTATTAACAGAAAAATATTTAAGTTGGAAGCAACTTCCTCGGCACGTTTGGTTTCCATTGGTCGTAAGAATACGAAATTTGGGGCATGATCTTGATAATTCATTATCCATTTGAATTGCTTGTCAGGAAGCGATTGGAAATCTATCAGGTCCACCTGCCCTCTTTCATTAAAATCTTTGCTTACAATGAGACGTACTACCATTTTTTGTCTGCCATGTTTCTTTTTATTGCAGGTTTTTCAGCATTGAACAAAACATTCTATGATCGGACGTGAGATACTCAGTTTATTTTTGAGAGCTAGTTCCATTTTAACGCGACCACCGTGCCCTGTTTTGTTGATATGTATAATCACATAATTTCTCAAATAAATCTTCGTACGCCACTAACTCGATTTCTCGTTTCTTTATTAAATGTGATTGGTCAGAAATGATCATAACATCATATGTCTGCAGCAAAAAGTATTCGCGCCTTTCTTTTCTTCCTCTAAAACAGAAACCTATTTTAGAAAATATAAAGAAACAAATATCAAATAATTAAAATTTTCTTGTGCCTCGCTATTATAGAACGTCCTGTGTAACTAAGAATAATTTCCTGCGAAAGTACAATGCTTCCCATAAAACTTTTCTAGGAAGCATTTTTTCTAAAAAGCTAACTTTGCCACACTATTGGGCCATCCTGTATACCTAACATTATACAGGTTTCCCCAATAATCCGTGGACATAGAACTGCCACGTATTTTTGGAATTAAAATAAGTCGATTTATAATCGATCGATAAGTTGACACAATTTAACTCTATACAAAAGTGTTTCGTTTGTCCGTTAGAAGGCATCAAAGTTTAACAATAAAAACACAGTTTGATATTTTTATTATATAAAACAAAATCTAATTGCATAGGAAGTAGCCTCTTATTACTGCTATCAACTGTACCAAGTTTCATCAAAATCGGAGAAACTGTTTTTGACTAATCAACAAAAAAAATTTTTTTTATAAAAATTTTAACACCCTGTATCTCGAAAACTAAGCTCTAACAGATAAATGAAGCACTTTTGTATAGAGGTAAATTGTCTCCAATCGACTTATTTTAATTTCAAAAATACGTGTTAGTTCGATGCCTACGAAATATTAGGACACCCTGTATATCTAAATATTGCTATCTAAACTACACAAGTTGTAAAATTTCAAAATGATGACCTAACCTAACAATCTATAAGAATGAGGTATGTACTTACGCTTTCTGCTTAGCTGCTACAATTTCCTGTATAACTGTTGCAATTTTGTGCTTTGTGTAAGGCTTTCGTAGAGGTTTCTGGGAATAAAACTCTTCTAATTTCTTGTAGAATTGCGTTTGTTGTGTCACAATAACACTCTCGGCCGTCGTCATTTTGAGGTTAGTATGTGTGTTATTTCGCTGATGTTGATTTAGCAAGTGAAAAGTAGATTCGAAGCGGTACATGAAACGCCCAATACAGTAGGACACCTAACGTAATTTTGCTCGTTTTCATCAAGTGGTCGAAGCACGCTGACGTTACACGTAACGTCTAAAATTTATAGTCTTTCGGCGTAACAGTTATTTGTTTCAGTGTTTGGCAATGTTTCCTGAAAAGGACAGACTTTTCATGTAATGACCGATTACTGTAGAAGGCTGCGACATATATAAGTCAACTGTCATTTATACTGACTTTGAAAAAGTCTTTAGTAGAAGAGACGAATAAATACTGTTAAATGAATTAAGTTAGTATAGCCTTTATTGGATTTTTTTTCGTTTATATTTGCCTAATAGATCCTACTTCGTCTAGTATGAGGGCATTAAATCGCAATATTTTGTTTCTACTTCAGGTGTACCATAGGGTTTTAACCTAGGCCCCTAATTATTTATTCTATTTATTAATGACTTAGTTTTCTCACATAAATGTTAAACAGCTTGTATTTGGTAATTACTTAAAGCTAAATTATAGTTAATTAGTATTAAGCATAGTTTAATTCTCCAGAGCTGTCTGAACTTCTTGGAGTTCTAATAATAGACTGGGACCAAATGCTGCACTTAGCAGTGTAGTTGGCTATGTCAGATCAAGGATCCCCATTACCTACAATTATTCCAATAATGATACCATATTGCGCAGGCTTGATCAGATTACTGATCTTTAACTGGCATAATCTTTCACCCTGAATTTACTTTGTTGTATTAGCTTTAAAGAGGTTCATAGCTAGAAACCCTTAAAGTTTTACTCTGAAATATACGTTAACTGCTGTTTTGTTGCCTTATTAGATGGAACTTGGAATATCAAAATAGTCTTAAGGATAGGAAATTTGATCATAGCTCTACAACTACTCGTTTCAATCTATATCCATTGCACCTCAGAAGAAATATCTTGATTAATTTGATACCTTGATTAATTTGTACTTTCAGGATTTAGCATGTAAGTTTTATTATTTTAAAAATATATCGTTATTAACAATTTTTATATGCTAAATTATTCTTTATAATATTATGTTTTAGAAAACATCGGAATTTAATTTAAATATCATGATTTTTGTAGACTCTGAAATTGCCTGAATATACTGCAGAGCTCTATTTAATGTAGAGTTAAAACATAATAATTTCAATTTTGTGCCCCGAAACATGGATGTATTGTTAAACAAACAGAGCGGTAGCAGCAGCGCAACAAAATAATGCAACGTTAAGTACAAAAACCCCTAATTTGAAAAACCAGTGGTGCGTAAGCATATATACATAAAAACACCCCGATTTTATAATTCTGTTTTTGGAGCTTCAAAAGATACAGCAATTTTTATGGTCATTTGAATTTAGTTATTTTGAAGCAAATTATATTATTGAATTTATTTATAAATGCGTTGAAAGCCTAGTCTTAATTTTTATTAATGCTATTGACACGTAAATTTTTTAGTAAGTACGTTTATCATCTCAAAAATAATATTTCACTACAATATAGTTCTCTTAATACATGGTGTTGCATATTTAACTTAAAAAAATTAGAATGTTCGATTTTTTAAAATTTTAATGTTTTTTTTGTTGGGAAAAATTAAACAAATAATAAGCCAACAACCAAACTACCAGAGCTAATTTTTGAAATAACTTGCAATAATAGTCTAAATATAATATGAATAAATATGTTAATATAAAAACAAGAAGTAAAAATGTGTTTGATTAATCCAAATGGGATTTTAAGTTGTTAAAAAAAAGTTAATATTAAAAGTAAGATAAAATGAAAACTAGTAAGATTACTAAATGTTGTGTATTGACACTACAATAAAAGCCTCTTCTTAGTAGAGAATTTATTAATTTTACTTCAATTACATACGAATAGAAAATTAATTATTAACTTATACGGCATGATCAACATACCGACACAAGACTCAAAAATCAGTGATGCCTGTTAATGATTCAATTGACAAGTATCACTGATTAAGGCCACGTTCATAATATTACGCTTATATTACATTCCTTCCCTCTCGGTTTTTTTGTTTTTAGAAGATTTAACTTATCGGAAGCTTTAATAACGCTTTGAAAACTATGCATATGTTAATATAAGAGTAAAATGACTATTAGGAATTTGAGGTTCTACTTCTACCTGGAAGGGAACATTATCATCTTTCGAATTTTCTTTTTAAGAAGTTTTAACTTTTTTAACCTCTTGAATAAATACTTATTGTTATTTGTCGCTCTACCTGGCTTTTGGAAATCATCTATTGCTGATTTACGAACATAATTTGGTTTACTTATATCAATTACAGAAAATTTAAAAGCGGATGGTTTCAGATGGATTAAATGAATAAGGTACTATTTTTTTTACCGTCATTACTAAATAAAAACTAATTTCAACTTCCTTTAAAACTTTTGCTAAAACTCATTCCTTAAGCTGTGATAAATATAGTAACTCATTGGTTAATTAGGTACATTTTAATTTCTCGTCTTCATTCAAATATGACCTAAAATTAATTAAAAAGTTATCCAATTTCTAGAATCATATTTCTTTTACATTTAAAACATTATTACATTTTAAAAATAAATGATTCTTACGCCACATATATCGAGGCAAATATTTAAAAGAATACTAAAGAAAAAAACTGTATTATTTGGCCTTGGTAAATCAAAATTCAGAGTTTGTTGGGTCTGTTTTTGTATAGTTAAATATATAAATCAAACATTGGGAATATAAGAAGTCTTCTTACAGAGAACGAAAAAAATAGGCCTATATTTCAGGCAGTTATGTTTTAGACACGATTTTTAACTAAAGCGGCTAATTTAAGAGTTGAAGATACTTCTAGTAGCCCATAAAACTAATAATTCAGCTGCTGCCTAGTTTTTTGATAAATCTGTTCGGAATGCAAAAGAACCTTTAAAGTTGAAGCCAATAGATGCGTAGACGAAATGTTGGTAGACTTAAGAGATATAGACTTATCATTTTAAAATGTACAATTCTCAACAAGCCTTTCCAAAACGGTATAAAAATTCTTTGAATGACCGAGAACTGGTTATTTTCACAATGGTTACATTTATGCTGAAGAAGGTATAAGCGGAGCAAAGTAAGAAAAATTAATGTACCTGCTGAAGCTGTTCTAGTTAACATGTTTAAAGACATTTTTATCACTAGATAAACATAAAAAAAACATACAGTGTGGCCCAAATTGGGTGTACATGTATGGGTATCTTGGAAACTATAAGAGATAGAAAATTGGTTAAATGGGGAAAGTTGTAGGGCATTTAGTTACCAATTAAGTGCCGCTTTCAGAACGATTTTATCTTTTTCCGATTTTGAAATATTTGGAAAAAATCAAAGTTGCATTTTTGAAAAAGGGCTGTATTTTTTTTATTTCAATGTATTTTTAAAATCTGTAAAAACATTATTAGGACAACTTTTTAAGGACAACGCATACCTGAATTCAGTTTTTGTTTTCGACGTTTCGGTTCTGAGATTCCACCCTCAACTTTTTTTTTTCTTATGGCGGTCATTTTGTTTTTTTGCTAAATTAAAAAGATCTTTTTTGTCCCTTTAAAATGATGTATAATACTTTATGAAAATATTTTATGTTTAGGTCAAAAAATTAAATAGTTTATTTTTGGCTGAGTTGGCCATAGTTTTTATTAGTATTTTGTCCTACACATAATTATTATTAACTTACTAACTTGCTAACTTATACTTTTACGTAATTTCTAAATAAAATAAATAACTGCTTGTAACAATAATATTAAATAAAACTATTCAAAATGACGGCCATTTTTGTTAAAACATTTTTCACATTTCTTTAAAACACTTCTAGTTACCTTGTGCAGGGTGTTTTCATTTATATTATTTAAGACAGTCTGAACTCTGTTCTCTAGTTGTTCGAGAGTCGCAGGTGGTTTAAACTCGTAAACTTCATTTGTAACATATCCCCAAAGATAAAAATCCAAGGGTGTAATATCTGGAGACCTAGCTGGCCAATTTACAGCACCGCGGTTCGCGATAAGTTTATTGTTAAATGCTTGCGTTAACAAGTTTTGAACGTCCCGAGTATTATGTGTGGGACATCCGTCTTGTTAAAACCACACTTCACTCCGTATTTGTTCTTCAGGTATTATAGCTTTCACGGTAGGTAATATCTGCGCTTCCAAAAGATTTAAATATCTTTGACCTCAATATTTGGTGATAAATAAAGGGCCCAATAAGGTGATTATCTAAAAACAATTATAGCATTTTACTTGAAAATAATTTTGTGGAGTGGGTAATTAACTTACCATACATACCACACCATACATTAAATCCAAATGTTACTTGTAGCCTACGTTCAGCGATGAGAGTTTTCACTTCATGAGGATTTTCACTAGCCCAAAAATGACGATTATGCCTGTTGAATACTCCGCAGCTGCTAAAAAACGTCTCGTCGGTCTAAATAATTTTCCTGCTGAAATTAGGTATTTCTTGACATTGCCTTACAAACCAGTTTGAAAGATCTAATCATCTTGGGTAGTCTGTATCCCTTAAACCTTGAACAATAGTAGGCTTTTATGGACGATATTTTTTTTAAGGACTCTTTGAATGGTAGTCCTTTATATATTCATATCAGTTGCAGCTTTTCGAGTCAATGTTTTTGGGTTCGCATTAAAATGGTCTAAAATGTTTTCATTGCGAGCTTTATTGTCCCTTTGATAATTTTCTGGCGCTGGTATTTCAAAACTTTCATGAGTTTTAAGGTTCATGAGAAGCATAGCGAATAGTCTTGGACCTGGCAGTTGTCTCTCAGGATACAGTTCCAAATATCTGGCGATTGCAAGATTTGCATTCCTATTACATGTAATATAACATTCCCATATGTCAAATTTTTCTTCACTGGTATATCGCATGGCGATTTTTGGAAATTACAAATTTAGACAAAACTCACTAAAAACCAACGAAAAGAACTAGATACGAAAAAACTATTTAACACTAACAAGAACAAGAAACATGAAATGAACAAGATAAAAAGTTAAATCAAAAAAATAATATTTTGCAGAATTTTCAGTAAATGACGCTAAATTATTAAACAATAATAATTGTTTATACGACAAATTGCCTCCGTAGTCATGGCCTCCGCATTCGTGGTCAACTCCGCGAAAAATAAACTATTTAATGTTATGACGTAAACATAAAATATTTTCATAAAGTGTTATACATCATTTTAAAGGAAAAAAAAGATCTTTTTAATTTAGAAAAAAAAAACAAAATGGCCGCCATAAGAAAAAAAGAAGTTGAGGATGGAATCTCAGAACCGAACGTCGAAAACAAAAACTGAATTCAGATATGCGTTGTCCTTAAAAAGTTGTCTTAATAATGTTTTTACAGATTTTAAAAATACGTTGAAATAAAAAAAATACAGCCCTTTTTCAAAAATGCAACTTTTTGATTTTTTCCAAATATTTCAAAATCGGAAAAAGATAAAATCGTTCTGAAAGCGGCACTTAATTGGTAACTAAATGGCCTACAACTTTCCCTATTTAACCAATTTTCTATCTCTTATAGTTTCCAAGATACCCATACATGTACACCCAATTTGGGCCACACTGTATACATCACTATCAAACTATTTATGGTTCAAATAGAAATATGGCCGGGGACAACAGGCTTAGTGCAGTTGAAATAGTTAAATATGTACAGAAAAACACATTAACATAAGTTGGAGCAATAAAAAACAAAAGGAATTACGTGGCGTTTTTTTACAAATTATAGAATTTTTTTTGGTGCAAATTATTTATTATTTTACTTATCCGAAAATAATTGGAGCTGGTTTCAGTTTACTGTAACTTTAGTAGAGTAATTAGTTTTTTCACATTTACATCGCTGATTTAAATTGCCAATGCCACGAAAGCAACTAAAAAATCAAATAGGTAGTATTTTTGATCTATCCAAAGAAAAACTCGAAATACGAAAATATTGTTATACAGTGACCGCCTAAAGTTCCACATAAATTCGATAAAAATTAGAGACATGATTTTTTGAGAAAACGCTCGGACCCGTCGATTTTTATTTTAAGTTGCGCATTATTTTACATAAATTTTTGTATACAGGGTGGCACAAAAAAAAAAGATATGACGTCATCGGTCATTTTTTTAAATGGAATGCTATATTTTTTATTGCATTTATGAAATATAGGCGAAATTCCAAGCAAGTTTCGTATAATACACCTTATCTCAAAACTCAACTGTTTCAGAAATATTTACATTTAACCAACAAGAAAGCAAGTAAGTACGTCTATTTACAAATTAAGATAAAATAGAGGATAAAATGTTATAAACTGTGAAAACTCTTATTAATGTATCAAGTGTTCAAACTGATCCCCATTTACTTCTTAGCAGAAAGCTAGACGGTTTACAAACTTATGTAAAACACTATCAATTATTTCGGGTGATATACGTCTAATTTCATATCTAATTCTATTTTTCAAATCTTCTACGTTGTTTGGCTTCTTAATATAAACTTTACTTTTCAGGTACCTCTATAGAAAATAGTTGCAGGGATTTAGGTCTGGTGACCTGGCCGGCCACTCTATTGGCCCTCTTCGTCCTATCCATCTTCCTGGGAACACTGTCAAATAGCGTTAAATAGCGCAACAAATTCAAATAGCGTTGTCCTGTTAAGTTTTCTTTGAAAAAGTATGGCCCTATTAATTTATTTTCCACGATACCAGATTTACGGTACTGTGTATGAGCCTCAGTTGCAAATGTTCATCATTTGCTCGCAAAATTGGTTTCTTCAATCAGGATCATCCTCATTTAATTCGTTTATTAGTCTAATTTTTTAAGGGTGGTATTCGTTTGCTTTTAAGATGCGTCTTACTGATGTTCCGGCTATATTATTATCAACTGAAATTTGTGAAGTTGCATTGTTTGGATTTTCTTCGGCGGAGAGCAGAGCATTTAATTTTGTTTCTTCATACATTTTTGGACGACCTGATCTTGGCAAATCCCTAACATGACCTGAAGTTATGAATTTGTGCTCTATTCTATTAACTGTCGACTAAAAAATAGGATGGATTGTGTATTTGGCATTAAACAGTTCACTTATTTTTTTTTGCATGCGCACTCGATCCCCGTACCCTAGCATCATCAAAATTTCAATTCGTTGGGTTTCCGTTAAATTAGCTATAATTTATTCTGATAAAAACTATTAATTTTCGAACTGACAGTGACATTCGAAAATTGGAGATTCTTTAGAAGGGCAACCATGAAAATAGAAACAATTGGCAGTGTTTATAACATTATTTTTATCATCGAGTTTACCTTAATTTGTAAACAGACGTTATTATTTGTATTCTTGTTATTTGAATGTAAATATTTCGGAAACAGTTGAGTTTTGAGATAAGGTGTGTTATACGAAACTTGCTTGGAACTTCGCCTATATTTCATAAATGCAATAAAAAATATAGCATTCCATTTAAAAAAATGACCGATGAAAATTTATGTGAATTTTTGTATACAGGTTGTGAAACAGATACATTATTAAACCCAGTTAAATTACTAATATTGGACAAACGCATGGCTGTGACTGCTTTAATTTTTATTTCCGTGCAGTTGATATGATGTCAAATGACTTGTTTTATATCCATAGGTGTCGTACGATGCTTCCCCCTATTTTCTTCACTAATCATCTAATCAGTAAAGAACGTTAATTGATATCCAGCCAAATTTGCCTTGAAAAATAATTTACGTTTTTATCTCCTAATCATTGATCGAATAATATAAGGCTTTATTTGGTTGCCGACTACCATTCACATTGATATAACGATCTTTCGCACTAACAGCTTTTATGCTACTTTTGATAAATTCCCGCTGCCTTTGAATATTTCCAAGAGTCCAGTGGTCTGTAACTATTTTTTGTCTTTGCTCTTATTTTGGTAGTATACTTCAATTAAAAGTGTATAATTGCAGTACTCTTATATAATTTATACTTTTCATACGCTTGACCAGTGTTCCTCAATTACTTGTTTACATTCTTGATCCAATTACACTCCTTTTCTATTTTTCCCTTTTTTAATTAGGCATGCTGCCTTCTTTCCTTCATACTCGTCATTGATAATTTTATAAGGATTAATTTTAAGTAGATCATCAGAACAATTAAAAAAATTCTTCATCGAAAATTTTTTAAATTGTCTGATTTAGCATGATCAGGATTTTTCGCTGTAGTCTGAATTATAATCATAGGAGATACTATCATTTTTAGGTTCGCTAACCAGTAAGAGAAAAAAGAAACAGCTCCAATAAATATCCTAAACCTAGGTATCTAATTTTTGAAAGAAAGGTGTCACAACAACAACAAAATACAACTTAAACTTCCATGTGGAAATAGAAATTTACGTGATTAGATTTACGTGGCGGTTCTTTACAAATTATTAAAATTTTTTCTGGTGCAAATTATTTATTATTTTACTTATCCAAAAATAATTGGAACCGGTTTTAGTTTTGTTGGAAAAAATCCAACAACCTTTTATTTGTATGTATTTTTGAATTGTGTTAGTATTTGTAAGTAACGTACACGCTTATGACGTGACGCTACGCCAGTGATTTGATTTTAGTGACAAGTGATTGATGTGACATTGACTTTGGACGCGTAAGCCGCGTTGTTCGTCAGTGCATCATAGAGAAATGAATATTAAAAGAGTGTTCAAAAGGTAGCCTAACCTGATCATCAAGTTCTAAAACTTAACCTAACAAATTTAGTTCGGTTAGACCGCATCGAGGGCCAACTTCTGTCATAATTGTCATTAGATTATCGATTTTCTTTCGTTCCTTGCCACCACCCACCTTCGCATCATCGATCGTCGCCATTGCTTTATTGCTTATTTCTTTTTATTTTGGCGTCCATTGGGTGTGTCTTTTTGTTTTTTTTCTCAACAAAAAATAGTTCAAAATGTAGCTTAAAGTGATTAAAGTGTAATTTCATCATATAGAAGCTTTTTTGTCGTTTTATTGTGTGGATTCAGATCCCTAGGATGGGGTAAGTGCAAATTTTTTTATCAAATAGTTTTCACCATGTTATAGGTCACCTAAAATTGTTGTTTACCATTTTAAAACTGCCCTAATAATGTTATCACCAGGAAAATTCATTTTTAAATGCAAGGCACCTACTTGTTCTAATACATACTATTGGCCTATTAAGGATTCATATAATAATAAAATTTTCTTTAAATTTCCTGAAAGTGACATTATTAGGAGGTCCGAATGGTTTAAAATACTTGGTTTAAGCTCAACCTCAACAAGGTGTTATTTGTGTCATTTTGATGATATTTCATTTACTAGTACTATACATACTCATTTAAGAAAGTATGCTTTCCCAATTGCTGGCCCAAGTATTATTCAAAATGCCCCAGTACTGGTTGAGGCACAAGTACCTTGGGAAGATACATTGACTTTATTACCTGCTATCATAATCCAGCAATCTCAATATAATGTTCAGAATGAACATAATTATGCTAGACCACTTTTTACTAGGTCTGACAAAAGCACAATAAGTAAAACAACTTCCATTCTACCAGGTCACTACTCAAAGAGGTACCTCACCTCGAGAAGGTGGGAGTAAGATTCAGGGATTCTCCTTGAATATTTAAGAAAAAGGAACGATGACATCTAGAATTTAGGGTATACATCAGTGTTAACTAATTTTTAATATCATACTCTCCATAAAGAATATTTTAATTACAGGGTTAGTTTTTATATATTATCACTCCCCTAACATTTTTGGGTACCCTCTGTACAAAAAAGTAGGTAGCAAACGTTAAATTTTTAGGGCATATTTTTGAGAAATATAGTTCTTATGTCTAAAAATAATTAATTTATAAATTTAATAAATTGTAATTTTTGTATCATATCCTCAAAATGTAGAAAAAGCGAAATACATACCATGGACAGTGTTGTGCTAAAGCAGCACTAAAACAAATTGTATCAGAATCCCTTTTAAGACAATAAATTATAAACTTACTTTACAATTGACTTTAATTCTACCCCTACCCTTGTTAATTTGTTGATAACAGTGAAATTAACATTGTTAGTATCAAGCATTTAATTCTCAAAATAGGACTTAATATATTATACTTAAATCTCTAAAATATTGTCTTACATAATTGACCCATTAAATCTTTTTTTGATAGCGTATTGGGCTGTAAAATCTCTTTCACATTCGCTAAAAATCAATGAAAAAGTGCATTATTAACAATTTATTTTTTTGAAGGGCGTTAATGCATTAACTTAACAGCTTAAAAGCAAATTTCATGAATTTAATGTCAAAAAACTAACGACTTCAATTATAAAATTTTAAAAATAAACTTAAATTACATACATTATCACTTTTAGCCTCTTCAAAAATTAAATTAATACACTTGCACACTATTTTTTAGAGTTTGTGATGGAGATTTACAGCCTTTACGCTGTTAAAAATTGATTTAATGGGTCAATAATTTTAAATTTCGCGCCATTCTAAAATTTTGAATAGCACGCGTTTCATTTCTATGACGGATCGGTATTACAGTAGACTATTTTACCGACTGTGACAAATGTCAATTATTTTAGTTCGGTTAGACCGCAACCGTACGCTGCAATCGAGTTTAGGGTAAAGATGGTTCCTACTTGTCACTATAGCATTGAGCCCTCTCATACTTTTAATTACTCTATGCAGTGCATTCTAAAAGTCCGCAAGAAGCACGCTGAAATCTTTTTTAGTTTTCTATTTTATATTTTAAGGCAGCAAAATGCTGAATCGTATACATAAAGCGTGTAAATTGCTGTAAATAGTGTATTATAGGAATTTTCTCATCGGCAGTATCTTTTTTCCCGACTCCAGCGCTTACTGAAAATACAGTTCACATTTTTTTTATATTGAAGCAGTTACATCGCCGAATATGTGTACCAGTAAAAAGGACATGCACAAGTTCATTATTTCTTTAGTAGATTAATCAGTTTCTTCACATATACATTAATGATTTAAAGAGCGAATGTCGCGAAAGGAACCTAAAAATAAAATAGGTAGTATTCTTGATCTATCTAAAGAAAAACGTATTGAAAAAAAAAAATTGTTGTATAGGGTGTTATTACAAATATTTAAAGTTAAAATAAGATTTCTTTTTCTAAAAACATGTATTCTAAAATTTACCCTATAAATGAAACACGGTAAATATCGAACAAAACCATTCAGTTAGCCATAAAAACTAAACTTTGACTTTTGCATTTTTTCGATACAATTAATTGTTTTCGAGAAAATCGCTAGTAAACGAAAAGAGAGCATTATTAAACCCAGTTAAACTATATTAAAAAAAAACTGAATGGCTCCAACTGCTTTAATTTTTATTTTAGTGCAGTTGATATCAGGTCAAATAACTTGTTTTATATCCATAGATGTCGTACGATGATGTCGATCGTAATCAATAAAGAACGTTCATTGATATCCAGCCAAATTCGCCTTGAAAATAATTTACACGTTTTTATCTCCTGACCATTGATCGAATAATATAAAGCTTTATTTGGTTGACGACTACCAACCACATTGATATATCGATCTTTTAAACTAGCAGCATTTATACTACTTTTAATAAATTTCCGCTGCCTTTAAATATTTTCAAGAGACCAGTGGTCAGTAACTATCTTTTGTCTTTGCTATTATTTTAGTAGTTTACTTTAATTTACACTTTTAATTGCAGTACTTCTATACAATTAATACTTTTCATACGCTTGACCAGTGTTCCTCAATGACTTGTTTACATTTTTGATCCAAGTAAACTCGTGATTTTTCTATTTTTTTCTTTCTTAATTAGGCATGCTGGCTTATTTTCTTGATACTCATCATTGATAATTTTATAAGAATAAATTTTAAGTAGATCATATAAAAAATTCTTTATCAGAAATTTTTAAATCGTCTGAATTAGTATGATCAGGATTTTTCACTTCATAGTCAAATAGCTCCAATAAATATCCTAAGTCTATTTAATTTTTGGGAAGAAGGGTGTCACAACAACAACAAAATACAACTTGAACTTCCATACGAAAATAGCAATTTTTTGAAAGAGAGCAGCCATTATGTAACTATTTTTGCATAATTATAGTGACGAGTTAAAATAATTAAGCAATTTGCACAAGCTGTAGGTCTGAGGAGGTGCATTCTAAAATTTAGGTTTAGAGAAAGAAAAATGTCTTATTTTGACTCCAACAATACGCTCTTAAAATATTTGATCCGAATTTTGTGACACTCTGTATTATATTATGCGTCAAAAATAAGAGAAAACCGTCATATCTATATAATTATTATCATAAACTTATTTGTTTAAAATATTTCCGAAAATGATATGTAAACTCAACTAGGAAAAGCAAGATTTTTCTACAATTTTTTTGAATTTGCCGATTTTTTGTGAAATTAGTATTTTGTTGTTTTTTTGTATAAAATAGACTTAGTTTTAAGTACACAATATGTTATTTTGCATTACTTAAGGATTTTTTCGTTATATAAGTGATTTTATGCTAAATTTTCATATAAAAAATGTTAAAAATTTACATGTTAAAAACTCTTATATCTTTTAACATGTCAATGTTCAGTTAGAGCCTCACAACCAGTTCTCCTTTTTAAATAAACAGTCCTTGCAAATTAGAAATGTTTTTTACTAAAAACATTGTTATTATAGAATATTTTTAGAAAATCAACTTTTGAGAGCAACGAGCTTATCAGACTCACAGATAACATAACTGAAAATTAAATATAAGGTCACTATTTAACGACTAAAGCTAGAAATATTATAAAGCAAAATCTTTTACGTTCCTTATTTATTTGATTTATTGTTTGTTTGGGGTACTATTTTAATCTTTAATCTGCAATTTCTTTAAAAAAAGTATATGTATGAATACTTAATTCCAAATCCTAAAGTTCTCCCCTAGCATTATATCTCTTATTACAAAAGACCCGAAGTCTTCTCCCTTTTCTTAAATGATCCCTTAAAAGGGCCTTAAAAGGGGCTTCAACTAATTAAACTCCTGTCTATAAATACGTATAATACACCTATAGAATTCAATTTACTTTTACAGCTCGTATGGCTTAAGAGTCATAAACTATTACGTACGTGTAGACCATTACAAGGGCTTTGGAGAAGAAATCTAGACGAATTAGAGTACTTATTAGTGTTTTAGTTAGACAAAAGCCGATAAAGGATGAGATATTGCCAATATTTTAGGTGGTATTAAGTTAATTGGGGACTTTATTGCAAATAATGAGTTACATGAGATTATTAGGGTGTGTTCGGCACTAACGTTTTAGATATAGGATATAGAAAATTGTCTACATTCACTTATATTGCATCAAGTTAACAATGTAATTTGAAATAAATAACTTATCAAGTATTTGTATTTATCTTACCGTTTTAAAGGAAATTTAATGGTTTTTTAAAAGATGTGAAGATCGTCTACGCTAAAGGATTGAAGCTATCGTGATTGAATTCATATGTAAATATGTCCCCTTGGATACAAAAATTGGATCCGAGTTTTTTTAAATTTTCACACAAAATACATTTTTCGATTTTTACAAAATTTGGGATGGAGAATAACTACATCAATTGTTGTATCTTGTCATTAATTAATTTAAAAATGATGTATTGTTTATAAATAAATGGTTGTAATTTTATTATACCCTGTAAAAATGACATAATTTTTTTCTCAAATATTGGGTGTCTTCACTTTGAAGCTTTTATATCAATTTTAAATTTTTTTCAATTTCGTGTTTGTGACCCAATATCTTCAATATTGCGGAGGGTTGTTGGGTGGGGTCAGAAATAAAACAGAAACCTGTTTACCTAAATATTGACGTTTCGACTTATATTAAGTCATCCTCAGGACACTGAAATGGATCCAAGTAATTACAGAGATAAAACAAAGTAATTTCAAGTACATAAAAAACACTATTAAAATAAATGTTCTTTAAGTTACAAAAATTAAAACAACAAAAAACAAAAACCACGACGCAGTTAAAATTACATTCAGGTATAATCCGTTAAAACAATTTTTTATAAAAAAAAAAACAGTATAAAATTAATTTTTTTTTTGTTTACATATATACATTACACCTCTTACCTAAGTCTAGGTTTCTTAAGTTATAATTAAAACACATTTATAATAGGAGCGTAGAATTATTTTTAACATGGGTTAAATTGTAGGTGTTATTGTGGGCAAACTAGAATCAACAATAAGCCAAGAAACAAATGTTTTTATTCTTCCGAGCGTTTATTTATTTAATTTTTATGATTCAATGTTATGTTGATAAGTTAAGGATTAATAGATAAGGAAGATGTATGTATCTATACGTTCAAAAACCAGAAACTTAATTTGTTAATACACTGTGTGATCTAAATATGAGACATACACTCTTTGACAAAAAAAAATTTTTATGTTTTAGTTTTATCCTTTTGGTAGTAAGTTAATTAAATTATAGTAACTTGCATTTAGATCATCGGTGTCTTGTTTTTTATTAATGCTTTCTTTATACTTTTTTATATTAACCATTTCTCTGCCAATGATCCGAGTGCTGTTAAAATCAAATTGGTGTTGTTGATTGAAGGAGTGTTCTGCTAGAGCAGTCTTCCCAGATGCTGCGTAGTTCATTGGTTTTACGCTTCTTTCGTGTTCGCTAATTCTGGTTTTTAAGTACCTGCCCGTTTGACCCACATATAGACCTTGACAATCAGAACAGGGCGTTTTATAAACCACGCCACTTTGTAACTCATTTGGTGTTTTATCTTTGAGTTTTGAGAAGTATTTGTTGATGGTATTTTCATTTTTGAACGCAGAAAACGCAAAAAAAGCATTAAACAGGTTTTTGTTTTATTTCTGACCCCACCCAACAACCCTCCGCAATATTTAAAATTTTTATTCGATGCACAGCATAGTGGTAACAATGAAATTTAAATAAATTAATTAATAAAAAAAATTAATTAAATTAAATGAAATAATAATTGATTATTGCTAAACCTAATAAATATTAAAGGTCACCAAAAATATTTACTGTCTAAATACAAGTTCAGCTTTTTGAGCGTATTTTGAAATTATTCAGTTCAGTTCATTCATTATTATTATTTTTTTAATATGAAGGAATATTCTTTTGCTGAAAATGTTGACATGCTCTTAGCCTATGGATTGTGTAGAAAAAACGGGTGGATGAGTGTCAGAATATATCGCAACAAATAGCCAAACCGCAGGGTTTCAAACCATTAAACTTTTGCAAAAATTGAAAGACAAATTCGTGAAGCTGGTAGCTTAACACGTTGAGTGCCATGAGAAGCAACATATGTTTCACACTAAATTTTTTTTCTGGGGCCACGTGAAACGTATGTGTTGCACACGTCGAATTATCTGTCGAGCCTTGTGCAACAGCTCTTGCTTCTCATCTCCATAAGAAATACATGGGCAATGAATCTATATGGCCTATGGGTACAGCAAATGACTTTGGCCTGTTATTATGTACGTATTTTAATTGAATTTTTGACGGTAAATAATTTAACATATTTTTTTACGTTTTTTTATTACAAATACAAAATCAACAAAAAAAAGTGAGTTTGAAATTCTACAAACCGTTAAACTAAATAACAAATTAAAATTAAATTAAAACAAAATACATTCTGAAATAAAACAAAATAAACAAAAATATGTTTTCCTACAGAGTAAGCCAGACTACAACTAATTTTACACAAAAGAAATCAATACTTACTCAAAATCAACAATACTCGAATCAATGTTTTTTACAAATTTCACAGAAAATTTTTGTATTTTTGGCTTTCATTTGGGCCTGTTTTCTACCGAACTCTTCGAATAATTTACGATAGCATTCAATGCATCGTCTTCAGCACTCTTTTTCCGTTAGCACATGTTTCTGTTCATTCCTGTTTAGCGCTGGTTTATTGTCAACACAATTTATGTCTCGAAGTTCTTCACACAAAATCTCTTTGAAAGTAGTAATACTAATTTTATTTTGTGTAACAGAACAGTACAAAATGTGTGCATTTATAATAGTAGTTCCTAATATCATTTCTATCGTAAGTTTACGGTACCAATTGATACCTCTCCTAAGTGAAGAATTAAAGGCTATTAGTTGGTCCAACAAATCGATGAATCCCTTTGAATTGTTATAATCCATCACATCTAAGGGCTTTACAACTTCTTTATTTCGCCGTTTTACTGTAACAACTTCGTCGGTATGTTAGGAGGACATCTCTTTTATCCTTCCATTTAGATATTACCACCCTCGTGTTACTTTCCCTGCCTATAATATCACCCTGATTTATTTTTTCATCAATGACCACTTTTGGATTCAGTTTTCGGTTTTGTGTTCCGACTAAATGAGTATTTTGCGCAAGAAGTTTGTGCGCCAGGCTGATGCTAGGGTAAATGAGGAGAATGGTCAGCCAACATGTATGGCCTTATTGGACTTTAGTAGGGCTTTTGACACGATTAACCATGAAATGTTATTGGCAAAATTAAAATATATTGGTATTTCAGAGAGCGGTGTAAATTTTTTCAAGGATTATTTGCGTAATAGAGACAGTTGTGTTATGGTGGTTCGGCAGTCTGAAAAGCATTACTCAGAATTTACACCTTTTAACCAGGGAGTACCTCAAGGCTCTATAGTATCGCCGTTACTTTTCTCTATTTACGTGGCTGATATGTACAAAGTAATAAAACACGCCACTTTGCAACAATATGCCGATGATTCCCAAGTTTATATTCCAATTCTCCTTAATAATATAAATCTATTTTATCAAAATTTTAATACTGATTTAATTAGTCTACATAAATACGCAGAAAATCATAATCTTAAGCTTAATGCCACAAAATCTAAAATTCTTATTATGTGCTCCAACTTTAATATAAGGCAAAGGCTCGAACACAACTTATCCTTAAATCCTATATCTATTGATAATACTTCAATTCCTGTTGTTTCCGAGGCAAAAAATTTAGGCGTTATATTTGACAGCTCTCTCTCTTTTGAATTACACATAAAAAATAAAACGAAAACTGCTTATTTACGTTTAAAAAAACTTTTTAAGTTTAAGCGAAATTTATCGGCAAAACAAAAGTACTTATTGTGCGATAGTCTTATTTTGTCATTGTTTGATTATGGTGACGTAGTCTATGGAAATTCTTTATCTTCACAAAATAAAAAAATTATACAAAAAGTCCAAAATTCCTGTATGAGATTCTCTTATAGTATCCCCTACAGAAACCATTATCGCCTTATCTCAATAATAATAAAATATTAAATATGAACAATAGAAGAAAGCTACATATGTATAATTTTGTATATCGCATAGTAAATAATAATCAACCATTTAATTTAAGAAGTCAGTTTCAAGAATTCGAACATGCGCATGCCACACGAAATAACGTTTTTATCGTACCATTGCATAGAAGCGCAGCATTTCAACGTTCTTTTAAGTATGTAGCTGTTCAAATGTGGAATGGCTTAAACAATGACATAAAGCAAATGCCCTTGGGAGCTTTCTCTGGTCAAATAAAATCTAAACTACTTATGGAACAAATAATTGGCAATTAATTCAAGTAGGGTGATATATAAAATGTGATAATGCGTATAATAACATAATACAAGAAATAGTAACATGTAACAGAAGATATACATGTGTATATAATATGCTAATTTTCAGTGGAATGTTCGGAGATTATATTTTAAAATCCCATTTTTAGTTTTATTCTTTCTTTTTCCGTAACATACATACGTATATTTTTTAATAGCCTAGGCCGATGCACGCATCTTGGGGTTATTTTTTTGGGGTCTTTTTTCGCCTCGTCTTTCCTCTCTCCTTCCGCTCGTCCGTTGTCACACTGCCGCTGCCTGTCTTAAAATCTTAGGTTAATTAATTCTATATCTTACTTTGCATTCCTATATAAAAACGTTATTTTTATTTTTGTAAAATTGTTTCTGTAAATTGTAAAGGGCTTTTTCATCCCTTCTTTGCTTGTGTTAACTAGGGAAAACGGTTTTATAATCGAGAGAATAGTCCTATTTGTCAATGTAATTTTTTTTTCTTTGTAATTTTTATTGACCTATAAAACTGTACATTTTGACAAATAAACCATTTTTGATTTGATTTGATTTGATGCTAGTATAATAGTTATCGGTATATAGTGTATACCCTTTGCCTAATAGGTCAGCAAGTAAATTGTTTACTACACGAGTCGGTACAGGTTCATTATTATTATTCTCCTTGCCACAATAAACACTTAGATTGTATGTGTAGCCACCTTTAGTATACAATTTAAATAATTTTACACCAAATTTGTGCCGCTTGTTCTTAATGTACTCGCGGAACGATAAACGTCCCCTAAATGGTACCAATATCTCATCGATATATATGTTTTTTTCTGGAACAACTACTGATTGGTATTTCGATTTTAATAAATTTAACAATGGAGTTAGTTTACTCGTATCAGAAAAATCCTTATTATCATGACAGTGCCACATTGCAAGTAAAAGTTGAAATCCGTTGCGGGACATTATGTTTTTAATTTTATTATAGTAAATGTTTTAAGTCGATCAATAAGAATATAAGTGAGATATTCGCACTAGACCCATCCAATAAAACTATCCATAAAATTACTATAAATTTTTAGCGTTTACTTCAAGCTGTGGATCTGTTAGTTTTTGAGCGGCATACCTATTTGTTTCTGTAGCCATTAACTGAAAAATTTCATCATCCAAAATTATACTGAAAATTGTAAAGGAGAACTATTAAGAAAGCTTTCATAAATATCAGATCTGATTCCTAGATTCTGTACAGTAAAATCAAACTTTTTTATATTGGTACCTGTCACAGGAGACCAGGTCATATTCAAATTCGCAGAATCATCGTCTTCGTTATCAACATGTACTAGATAATTTTTTATAACTTCCTCTATTGTCTCCGAGACATTAGAGTTGGTCAATTGGTCATAGGATGTTGAGGGTTGATCCGTCACACCTGAACTTGGTAATAATTGGTCATGTGATGTTGAGGGTTGATCTGTGACATTCGGATTTGGCAAAAACTGTTCACGTGATGTTGAGGGTTGTTATTTCTTGATGCTAGGCCTAATAGAAAATATAGGTATAAATTATGTATTAAAATTTTCAAATAACTATATACCTTTCATATATCCTAGTTTTAATTTTTTTATTTGATGGCTCAGAATCAGTTGAATCATAATCGCTTGATGATGGCATGTAGTTATCAGAGGAACCATCACTGAAATCTTGACAATCATCAGAGAGATACTCATCCATGAGTTGTTGCAACAGTGCTTGATCCTTCTCGTAGCTCATTTTTTATACTCGCAATAAACGCGCCCACTCAAGCAACGACCCGAAACCAACTAATTCAAATTATTCGAATGGTAACAGACAGGCTCAAACAATCCCGGTACGCGCGTCAGTCACGCACTCATTGCACCCCTGCCCTGGCACACTATTTTGCCAATTGGACTGGCGCTACTACACATGATCTTGTTGCGTAAAACGCGGATGTCTCACGTGGCCAAAACTGACAACTTTTTACTCATAGGCCGCGTGAAACACATGTTGACTCACACTAAAAAATATGTTTTTTTTTAACAATTTTTTTTTAAACTCGAAATGTGTACCTAATTATTAATAATATAAACTATTTTGAACTAAATATCGCAAAATTAAAAAGTGGCCAGATGGGTTAGACTTTTTAGCAACATTGCGGCACTCAACGTGTTAAAGCCAAAGTCGGGAGACATTGACACAATTTATATAAATAATGAGAATGGGAAATGGTAGATTTCACAAGAAACTTGCTACAATTATTGAAGAACCTTGTTGTGCAAATTTTGGCTGAAATGTGGTTTATGCATGATGAAGCCTTACCCCACTTTACCACTAATATTAGAAGATTTTGAGCAGTACGGATTCCAATAAGTAAATCAGAAGAGGCATTGATGCATCCACAGAATAGCCCACAAGATTATCCGATTTAACGCCTCTTGACTTTTTTGGTGGGACGCTCTTAAATCGAGAGTTTATGCTTCTTTCATAACTACTGAGGCCGAATTGTTACGAAAAGTTTTAAATACTATAGACTATTTTAGAAACAAATTAGATGTAAGTGAAGAAAACTGAAAATTTGCGCATAAAATCATTTTATACGTGCAAAGTAATTTAAAAATACTTTTTATTATATTTTAAAATTTATCGTTTATAAAAAATAATATGAACTTGCATATTTTGTCGCTTATCGAAAATGCATCATTTTAGTTCAACACACCTTAAAAACTATAAGACACAAAACTAAAAACTTAACGGCATTTATTTGTAAATACACTTGCCTAAAACTTTTTCAATTCAGTAGCTTTTCTGTCTCTGACAGTATCTTGGCATCGCACTACAGGCATCACCAATTTTGGACACTTTGATAGGTTTGATAAGCTGGCTAAATTGTCTGGGTACCATTGAATGCAATTATTCTCTGTTATATTTTATAACAATTTTCTAGCTGAATTTTATTGCATTTCATTAATAAATTAGTCATATTAGGCCAGCCTTTTAGTAGGGATAATATATCACAGATATAAAAGGACATGTATTCTTTTAGTAAAGTTCAAATTTCGACCTTCCATTAATTTTAGTTTACTTGGAAAGTATCTTTAACCGTCACAAAGTACAAAATATCAACAACTATTCTATAGGCTTATACATACTAGAGGTGTGTGACGTCTGATCATAAGTGAAGTGCATTAGATCTTCTAGTCCTCAACAGTAGGGTCCTTCAGATGTTGGAAATATTAACATTGGACCATCTGAAGATTCTTTGATTTTGCGCGTTATAAGTGGCTTCCAGAAATCCTATTTTCTTACGAAAATCTTCGGTTCTGTCCAATGAATGTTGTGGCTATTGGATCAAATGTGTTTTGCTATTCCTGACTTGGAAACCTCTCCTGTCCGGGTCTACTTTCAAAGTCTTTTTATTCGGACTTTCAATGAACGCTTACATGTGACCCCACAATTACAAAAAATTCGGTATATATAGTTCTTGGAGTCCAGTTGACATTCTGGCTTGGTCTTCGATATTATATCTCGTATGATTGTTTTTTCGAATTGAAGGCAGTCGTAATGTTTAATTTTCTGGAAATTCTCCGAATTTTCTCCTTCTTCTGTTTCCATGAAAATCCTGTAGGATCCTCCAACTGCTGTAGCTCTTTCCTTGTTATTTCTGCTACTTATCTTATAGTTTTTTGCTTGGATAGCTGTTCTGCTGTGAGACTTTGGTGATGTTTTCGATTTCCCTATTGAGGTTAATATTATTGTTGCATATTTTGGCTGCTCTCATACATAGGGGCTTAGTAATTTCCATGTTTGTTGAACCAGGATGATTAAAATTGAAGTGTAGGTATTGTCCTGTGTATATTGGTGTGCCATTTACTGATGTACTTATAAGATATAATATATTACTTGCCGATGAACCATCAAATAGCACACGTGACGTCGTTAAAAATATGCATACGAGTAACGCTTCTGTCTGGCGTCTACTACACGAGCAACAACTCCATCCTTACCACTTCCAGAAAGTTCAAGGTATGACTGCAGCCGATTTTCATCCTAGAGTTCAATTTTGTCGATAGCTTCTGGATCATATCATTGCACAACCAAATTGTTTACGAGGGTTGTCTTTTAAGTTTTGCATATGCAGCTGGAATAAAACAAAAAATAACTTTTAACGACTTTATTGTTTTTCAAAGTATTCTCCACGAAATTTAATGCACTTTTGCATGCGCTCAAACCAGTTGTCAAAGTTATTCCACTCGTTTGTGGGTACTGTCAAAATTGCATTTTTGAAGGCGTTAACTGCTTCCTCTGGCGTCTGAAACCTCTGACCACACAGTGGTCAGAGGTTTCACTCAGAGGTTGATGACATTTTTGGAAAAGTATAGAAATCGTTGGGACTTAGGTCGGGACTGTACGGAGGATGATCCAATAATTCGACGTTTTGATAAGTTAAAAATTCAATAGTTTTCCGGGCTGTGTGCGAACTTGCATTGTCTTGGTGGAGGATGATTCGTCGTTGTGGGTTCGCTTTTCGAAGCTCAGCGATGACTTTCGGCAAACAAATGGTAATGTACCAATCGGCAGTAACAGTTCGTTGATTCTCCAGAGGAATTGTTGCAACATGACCTGCTTTTGAGACAAATGTTGCAACCATCTTTTTGGATACACTTCAAGAACGAATGACTTTTGTTGGCTTTTCTTCATCTTGAAATACCCATACAGATGACTGACGTTTATTTTCAGGTTCATATGAGTAAATCCATGATTCATCACCACTGACAATGCTGTACACATTTTTAGAGTTTCCTGCCTCAAAGCGGTCTAGAGTTGTTTGACACCACATCACCCTAGCTTCTTTCTGTTCTTCAGTTAACAGATGCGGTATCCAGCGGGAAACTAATTTTCTTACCCGTAATTCTTCATGAAAAATTTTTTGAATTGAGGTCTTTGAAATCGCCAATGAAGCCTCAATCTCACGATATGTCACATGTCAATCTTCCGTGATAAGCATACGCACAGCACCGATGTTTTCTTGGGTGACAGCCGTTTTTGGTGCACCTGACCTTGGATCGTCGCTAAGACTAACCCGTCCACGCTTGAATTCTGCATACCAACGAGAAACTGTCGACTGATGTGGTGCTTCATTACCGAAAACAGAAATCAACTCAGCACAGCATTCTTGTTGAGATAATTGCCTTCGAAAATTGTAAAAAATGATGGCCCGAAAATGTTCTCTGTTTAATTCCATGGTATGCGCAATTTGCTACCTTTAAAAATTCACTGTAGCTGTAAAACTATATGTATCGCACTGACGTTTTGAATTTAAGAAAAGTAAAGTTTGAGGTTAAGTTTGACTAATGACATTTGATTAGTGACGCCCTCTATGTTTCTATATGCAAAACTTAAAAGACATCCCTCGTACGATATGTTTTGTGGACCGATGAAGCCTCTTTTACAAGAGACAGTATTTTTAATAGTAGGAATAGCCATGTTTGGGACGAAGAAAATCCTTATGCAATTTTTCCAAGAAAACATCAGAATCCTTGGTCTGTCAACGTATGGGCAGGCATTGTTGATGATTATTTAATTGGGCCATACCTTCTACCGGAACGGTTAACAGGACCTATTTATCTGCGTTTCTCGGAGGAAGTTTTCGCAGAACTCCTTGAAAATGTTCCACTAAACGTTAGACAGCAAATGTGGTTTCAGCATGATGGAGCGCCGGCTCACTTTGCTGTACAAGTACGCGAGTATTTGGCTCAGCGGTTTGGGCACCGTTGGATTGCCAGAGGTGGAGCAGTTTCTTGGCCTCCTAGGTCACCCGATTTAACATCGCTTGATTTTTTCTTGTGGGGGACATGTGAAGTCTTTAGTCTACGAAACTCCAGTAGAATCAGAGCTAGACTTAATTGGACGAATAACAGAAGCATTTGAAATCATTTAAAACGAGGATCAAATTTTTAGTGTAGTCCTCCGAAATCATGTGCGGCTTTTAAATCAGGGTATTGAGGTTGGAGGAAGACATTTTGAACAATTGTTGTGATGGTATCATATACAAAAGGTAAAAATAAATGCATCAGATCCTATTTAGGTAATTAATATTTTTTCTAAATTTAAACGCGTCTTAGGGCCGTAGTGGCGTAGTGACACATTTCCGGACATGGGTTCCTATACTCAAATGGATTATATTGTTGCACCGAACAACCCCTAGAAGTTTGATCCCACAGTTCTGAAACACCCTGTATATTTAAGAGGTATAAATCAATTGGTTTTAGCAGGAAACAAAGTCTTTTTCTCGGTTTAAGTAGTCATATCTATCGATCTTTGAACATCCACCTTAGCTAAAATCGCAGATCCATCACGCCTGAAATTAGCTCTGGCATAACAAGAGATTACACTATATACTATATTATAAATACAATATTTTCTCAGGGGTGAGGGGATGCTCTGTTAAACATATAATGTCAGGAAAATTTAAACAATCACTGACAAATATAGAGAATTCTGTAATTTCATTTCTTATGCTACAAATATTAAATGATAAAATGATTAAGACACACTTTACATCATCACTTAAGGAATAATAATATTTGGTTTAATAGTATTTCAACTAACATATAGCTTTCAGAAACCCTGAAGATGAAGATTCATAAATATTAAAAAAGAAATCTTTCATTACAAATTTATTAAGAAACTTAAGGTCAGTTTTAGTTAACTCTGGTATCAATACTACCAGATTATTTAGGAGTTTATTTAGTTAAGTCTTTAATATAAGAATAAACTTTGTAACTGATAGCATGAATGTTGCTTTTAAAGAGAAATGTGAATGATACACGACCATTTATTTAGAAGAGTGCTTGAAATAATACGGAAAATGAATCATTTAATGACAATGCAAGCTTTCATATATTGGCTAAAAGAACTGCTTATTTAATTTGACAAAATATTGGATAGATTGGTTATCGCCCATAAAATCCCAATTTGGCACGACATCATTTTATCGTAATTTATCAAGAACAAAAATTATTGTTAACTGCTTCTTCTGCTTTCTAGCTACATCTCGACCATTCCACTTTTTTATAAGAAGTAAAATGTTATTATATAGTAAATGTAAATCTCTGACTATATTTACTTTTTTTTTCAAAGTAATGCAAAAAATTAAACGCTATTTCTAAATTAATTAATGTTATACAAAATAGCAAATGACCCTTATAAATTTAGTCGTTTCCCTAAAAAAAGGTATCGTAAATAACATATTTTTCGAAATACTCCTAACAAACATAATAAAATAAATAACGTAAAATGATTTAATATTAACAAATCCCCGGAAAACGGGTTGACCGGAAATATATAAAATATGAAACTAATAATAAAATTCCATTTTTAGGGGCAAGTATTTATTAAAAAACCCTAAAAGTAATTTCAGCTTGGAAATTTCAAAATCAACGGGAGAAATTTTGTTAATAATTACAATTATCCGTCGATAATAAATTTTAAAGCGCGTTATTTTTGATGCACTTTTGCTCGGTAATAATTATTAAATTTATTTTCCAACTTTAATTTTGTTACCGGTTGTAACATAAATCCACTTATGTGCTAAAAAAAATAACTGACTGGCAAATTTAAATATCGTTTTATAATTTTATTAAAATGCGTGCCAAAAAAAAACAGGCCAGACTTTTTGTTGTCCATTTAAATTGGAATTTTTAAATAGCCTTTTTTTGTGGAAATTTGTCATAACCTGACAGAGCAAATATAATAAAGGGGGTTGAAGGTGATGCGATAAAATATTCATAGGTTTATTTGTCAAAATAGTCTAGAAAAATAGCGGGCACTTGCAGGATTGGAAAGCATCAGTGGCATTTTTTTTTAATTGAAAATTTAGATATGTTGTCAGTTTATATATTTAATGGTAACAAATTGATATACAGGTTGTCAAGTTTAAAATGTTGAGGATATTGGAAACCATTAAAGATATAAGACCACATAATGTGTCTTTATAAAAGCTTTTATACAAAAATTTTTTAATAACAAAATTTTCAGGGTAAGGTTAAAAAATAAACGAAAATTTAAAAACAAAGTAATAAATAATTAAAGGCCTATTAAGTTAAATGATGCCAAAGTCAACTTTTGTTTTTCTTATAGGCGCCAAATTAAATTTTTACATTTTAAAATTTACCTTTAGCAATGCTTTTCAACCATTTTTATATTCGGTTAAGATAAATAATTAAAATTACCAAAATTAAGATTCCATGGTAGTAAACTTTGATATTTCTATTAAAGTAGGAGTTCAAATAAGCGATTTTTTTTCTCGCATAAACAACATATATCCTCTCATTATTGCTTTACAGGATTTTCTGATAATTTTTGGAGTAAAACAGCTTCTATAACAGCGAATCTCAGTTTTTCTTCGGTTTCGTATCACATTTTTAAAAAAACACTATGTAAAAAAATCAAGCGGTGTTATGCCAGGGAATTTCGCAGACCAACTTACTGGTCCTACGTTGCCATTTGTTGGGAAATTTGTTTTTTAAAAATTCTGTGATAATACGTCCATTATGTGGCAGAGCGCCATCTTGTTAGAAATAAAAGTTTTTCAGGGTAGCTATTAATAAGTCCTATAACTACTTCTGCTAGGTTAGTTCTTAAGAGGTTCAAATATCCAAAGAAGTTCTCATAAAAAAATCCCAATTACGTGGTATCCACAGTACCTAAACACACATTAAATCCAAAACCAATATGGTGCCTAACTTGACAAACTAGCCGTGAATTTTTATCTGAGTAATAAACAAAATTTTAAGGATTAAATATTTTACAGTCAGTAAATTCGCTCTCATCTGACCAAAGACCTTTTAATAAAAAGTTTAATATCTTTTTACTTTTTTGAATAAACCATCTAATCCATAAAACTAGAAAAATTTGTCTGTAAAAGAGGATCTTATATTTCTTCAGCTTTGGCTTTATTTCGACGAAAGAGAATAAAACACTCCAACGTATCGTATTTTCCTATTTTATTTATAGGCACTTGATTGCGTAACTTCTGCCCCACGTGGTCCCCTCCTCTTTATCAGCCCGTATCTTTAACTGTTTTCAATAGGTCCTTTATCTTAGACACCCTGTATATGCACCTAAATTACTTCAAAATTTCTCTCAATCATCGACCACATACAGGGTTATTTAAAATTATAGGACGAAACTTCTTAAAGGGTTATTTATTATCTAAAGGAAGATATTTGGCTATAGGAACCTATATCCAGAAATATTGACAAAGATGCTAGGGCCCAATGAAAATAAGCATATTTAGCATATTTTATTTTTAATCTTTAATGTAATAAAATGTCTAAAAAGTTTACATAATTACTTACGTATATTAATGCTAAAAGTATTATTTTCTGTCTTTTATATCATAAAATGGTTACCTAAAATACTTTAACAGTTATAAATTATGATTCTGTATTCTGTAAAAAATTAAAATAGCAAATACTTATCAAATCTCTGGGGGCGGCCGCTCAACGATAAGAGGAAGCGGTGTTGATATTATTTTGGATGCGTAGTCTTCAATTCGCCAACCTGTATACAAAAGTAAGCTATTATTAATCGAAAACCGCCGCATTATCTGGAAATATTTGAGAATTATTGCTGCAGTCGTTTAATCATCGAATTGTTATGAATCAAATATTTCAGTTGATTTTGGTATTTATTGGTAATCATATTATAATAATAATAGGGCTGATGCTCAGATATCTTTCCTGTATGCTATCGTGATATAAATTTGTATCATCATGCTGTTCATCTGTTAAATGGGCTAAACAATAGGGAGCCATAAACGAAAATGCAATAGGTGCAGTTCCGCCATTGTTAAAAGAGTTTCCATGGATCCAAACCGCATTCCATCATCTGTTAATCATTTCTTATATACACTTACTTAGATTACCTCAAAATGAGTCACTTTTATAAAAGCCAACAACCCTACTGGGGACAAGTTTCTTTCGTCAAGTAGTTCCATGAAAAGACCTCACTGTATTGCAACTGTCAATATTCAATTTGCTAGTTTGCTTAGAAAACCTCATGCGACAAGCAAATAATTTAATAGTTTTGTATTGCGAATGTTTAACCCATTAGTGCGTAGAGTCCCTTAAAAGGGACGCCACTGGTTTCAAGTACATGCGCACTTCTACTGTTTTCATAACCTCGTGCATTTGTCTAGACGTTCGCTATTTGTTGTAAAATCAGTTCATGTGCAGAAATCGGAGATAGCGTTTTGATTTTGTATTTTTATATGACCATGGATCCGGAACTTTACTCTACTGGAAATGGAGGGTAAGTTTTAATTTTTTATATCGATAGGTTTTGAAACCAGGGTAAAGAAATTCAGTAAATATGTTGTGTCTGAGGTTAGAATCATCATACAATTTTGTCTGCAAAACAAAAATGTGTTATTGTTTTCTTAGACATAAATATTTGTTCTGTCCTTTATAAGGGACTCAAGCAAAAAAGACAATCCTCAGTATAATTCGTATTTTGCAGATTATCTCTGCATGAATTGCAGACATTATTTGAAGAAAATGACGGTGAAGTTCAACAAAATCTTGATGTTTACATTGGAATTCCTGATGACCTAGGTGAAGACACAGAAGAAGACAGCGATAGCTCTGATGATGAGCATATCGGAGATATAAATCGCTTATGCCGTGGAATACTTCAGCAGAATTGTGAAGTAAAAGCCAGAAAACAAAAATGATTTTTACGAAGAAGATCTAGTTACTCTAGCCCAACTATTTCCAAAGTTTGAGGGTTTATCTCGTCAAACCTATAAAGCCCCACCTAACGAACAAGATGATTTTGATGAAGAAGATCTAATACCTTTAGCAGATCTGCTTTCTAAACCTGGGTCAAGTATAAGTCAAGGCAATATTTTTCCAACTCCTAAGCGTAGAAAACTATACGAATGGAACGCAGATCGCTCCTTTTTTTCTACGAATACAAACTGTGTGCCACGAGAGCCATCTCAAAAGGCAAAAGAAGCCCAGAATCTGTTATATTTTTTAAAACTGTTTTTCGATGAAGCTCTTACATCGAAAATTGTTGAGCAAACCAATTAATACGGCCAACAAAAAAATAAGGAGCTAAATTTTAAAAAAGAAGAGTTATATATACTACTTGGAGGAATGCTTCTTTCAGGTTATGCAAAATATCCGAACAGAGGCTGTTTTGGAATCCAACAAAAAATATACCAAACATTTAAAAAAATAGTTTGCGACTAAATAGATTTAAAGTGTTTTTTCGACACATCCATTTCAACGATAATGCTAATATTGATCGCAATGACCGGCTTTACAAAATTCGCCCTCTACTGAACTTACCGATTGAGAATTTCACAAAACACGGAGGTTTGGATGAACATATTTCAGTTGATGAAAGCATGATACCCTACTATGACAAACACTATGTCAAACAGTACATCAAGGGCAAGCCGATAAGATTCGGCTTCAAAAACTGGGCTCTATGCAGTAGTAATGGGTACATGATTTCTTTTGAGATTTACACTGGCAAATCAGATGCAGAAAAGTTTTTGGTCTTGGTGGAGACGTGGTTATGTTCTTACTACATAAATCGGAAGTGCCTTCTAACCAGGGATATAAAATTTTTTTTGATAATTATTTTACAAGCCTGAGTTTACTGAACCATCTCTCGGAAAATAAAATTTGTGCAACGGCAACAGTAAGAGAGATTCGAACGGAAAAGTGTCCATTTCCTGAAAGTACTTCATGGAAATCAAAACCAAGGGGAAGCCATAGTTTTGTGTCTTGTGATAACGTTACTTTTATATAATGGAAGGACAACAAGGTTGTGACATTGGGTACTAACTTCGAAAGTAATGACATTGTTACCACATCTAGATGGTGTAAGGAAACTAAAACTAAAAAACAAATTTCACAACCAAAAATTATAGCTAGATACAATAAACACATGGGAGGAGTTGATAAAATACATGGGCTGATTGCTTTATATAGGACAAGAATGCGATAGCGAAAATGGTATTGGGCAATAGCTTTATATTTATTAGATGCAAGTACTCAAATGGCTGGGTACTTATGAAAAAGCTAAGACCAAATAATGCAAATTGTGCCTCCTTACTAGAACTTCGGAGGTATATCGCCCTAAGTTTTTTACAGTCCTATGGTAAAAAACCAAGTAGAGGAAAAACTACGCTTCAAGTTCATAAAGCCTCTAGATTTGATAATATAGAACATTTAATTCGTTTGGTTCGAGAGCTTTCTTATAAGAAGAACACAGGCTGCAAGAATCAATAATAAAGAGTTCAATTAATTTTCTGTAATATCTAAAGTTCTTGTTGGTTCCCACTGTGCTGTCCTTTTAGTTATTTCAGCAGGTCGATGACTGCAAGATTATCAAATGCATCAGGAATTATAATGACGCGTTATGATTTTAAGCTATACCGTATTCTGTCATTTATCAAAAAATTCTTTATCTTTGAATGTTAAAAAGTAGTGTTTAATCCATTTTTATCGCAGTTAAGCCAGAATACCGACTCAGTACACTTTAAAGGAAACTTACCTGACTTATTATTCCTTTGTAAAGTGCCTTGTTCTTTAGTTTAATGAAGGATTGCTTTCTGGTAGTATGTTGCAATAATTTGTCTTAAGGGTATGAAAATGTTAGGTTTTGTGATCCGAATTTGCGTCTATTTTTCTTCTAAAATAATAAAGTCCCTATATACGTCCCTGGTAAGATCTGGATTGGATTAGGCTTTTGTTATTTGTTCAGCATATTTCGAATTTGGAATAATTGCCAAGATTATCGTTAAGATTTTTAGTGTAAATTAACAAAAATATAATCGTCAGTCAGACCTTGAATAGCTAACAATCACTTGATTAAATGACGAATATAAGAACCTTTAGGATTAATTTGGAGCAAAAACTTTTATTTGCATAACATATCACACAAATAATTTATATATCTGTTACTATTATGAACTATGTAACTGTTTTCTTAAATGTATTTGTTCTGTATAGTTTCCATTCTCTAGTGTGTATATATCAAGGCTTGACACTTTTGAACATAAGTTCCTAAAAATATGTGGCATTTAAATGAAATCACCTGTTGAAACGAATTATCATTGAAATTATATCAAGTGAGGACCTTTTTTTAAAAAATCGTAGATAAGTGAAAGATCCATTCATTAATTAGTTTGTAGTTGCATTCACCACTTAGTACGTAAAAGTCGCCTAAATCAATCATTTTTTGTTCCTGCACAAAATGGATTTTTGCCAAGAATATTAGGATGGGCAAAAAATTACATGGATGTCGACTGTTAATAAAAAAAAAATATTAAATATGTAAATAAATAAATGAATATTGTATAAAATTTTAGTTAGCTAAAATTAATTGAAAAGTATTAGGTTAATATTGACAGACATGGTTAGACATGTCAGATAAGGGTATGTCAGTAGAAAACAAGCTGAGAGTAATGGAACAACAAAGACAGGAATTGCTTGTCACAGTCGAGACTCTAAACGCTGAAAATGACTATTATGCCAAAAAATTGTCTGGCTTAAACAATTTACACAGCTCGCCAGTGCAGGTTTTCCAAGAACAAACTCCTGATGACAGAAATATTACAGCATCCCCTACGCCCGCCACAAATGCGACTGAGAATAAAAAGGAGAGAATGGAAAACCTTAATGTACAGAAAAAGGTCATCCTGATAGGAGATGAAACTGCAAAGCAATGTTCTAAATATCTTTTTCCCCAGCTCAATACAGCATGTTCTTTATACTCAGGAATCATTAAGCCATATGCCCCACAGGAAGAAGATTTATCAAATCTGTTTATAGAAACAATGAAATTTAGTAGTAAGGACAATGTCATTGTGTGTATACGTATTAATAAGTTTAAAACTTCCCTGCCATACAAAATATTTTCTCTTGGAAAATACACAAATTTAATTCTGTATTTAACGTATGACTCTCTCGACTTATTTAGAAAAGTGCATCTCATATGAATAAAAGTCAAAATGTCTCGATTAGGATAATTGATAATTTCCCGCAGAAACCTAAACGAAATGTCTTAAATATATGTCAATTGTTTTTATTATATATAAGGGTGTCCAGGTCCATAACTACAAATATTGTAAATATAAGCTCAAACATTAAAATGGGATCTTCATCACCTCAGCTGACAGATATTTCTAAAAATATTAATACCAATAATACTAAACTACTGACGATAATAAATGATCCCTTAATACTTAACTCAAATAATGACAATGACATTTTTTTAGGGAAAAGCACCCTCAACTTACAAATTACTCCCTAGTTTTTCTCAATGTCCAATCTCTAAAAAATAAGATCTATGAACTTTTTATATTTTTGGACGGCCTGGGCTATCCGGGCTTTGTTTTACTTTGTGAGCACTGGTTAAATAAACATGAAGTAGTGTATTAAGAAAATTATGTTGAAATGGATAGGTATTGCCGTGTAAATATGCTACATGGGGGTTCTATAATTTATATGCACTCAAGGCTAAGAGATAGAATGCATTTTGTAGAATTAACTAAATTTGACTATTTAAATGAAGACACGGTGTTTGAATTGTCTATTATACATAGTAAGACTCAAAACTTGTACATTATATGTTTATAAAGAACTCCTGGCGCTAGTGTGGGTAATTTCTTGTTTAAGTTAGAGTTTTATTGAGTAGCTTAAATGTTAGTTCTAGGATAATTTTATGTGGTGATTTTAACGTTGACTTGCTATACCTTTCAAATAACAACACCAATTTACTGTCTTGTCTATTAAAGACTTATGATTTAAATGTAATGTTTGAGGGTCCTACCCGGATCACTGCCCATTCCGCCACTCAAATTAATTATGTTTGTTCTAATATTAACGAAAAAAATTTTTTTATGTAAAATCGTAAATTCTGAGCTCTCAGATCATGAAGCCGTGTCAGGCAACTTTAACATATGTCATAAAACTGAAATAAAAGGTAAGAAAAAGGGCAGAATATATAGTAAGGGCAATTATGGTAGATTCTTGCAACTAAGTATTTATTGTGACTGGCAGCAAATTTTAACCACTGATGATCCATTAACATTTTTTCATAAAATTTTGTGTAAACATATTAATAAAGCCTTTCCGATTAGATTATTAAAGAAAAAATCAAGAAAGAAATGGATTACCAAAGGTATTCAAAGCTATATTCGTACATTTTTAATTAATAATAATGCATCTTTAAATTATTTTAAAGCCTATAGGGCAATATATAGAGCAATTATTAAAAAAGCTAAAGAAGTTATCATAAAAAAAAGTAATTCAAGCAATATTCAAAGAGAAGCTTGGAAGATGGTTAATGAGTTGAGGGGGAAGCAGGGGGATTCATCATGTTTGGGAACAAATATTAGGCCTGACAAACTAAATGACTTCTACTGTACTATTGGTAAATACTTGGCAAATAAAATCCAGGGCGACTATAATTATCAGCAGTACCTTGATCGTCCTGCTGAGCCTGATTCATTCTTTTTCTTGCCTGTTGATATAGCGGAAATTAAATCTACCCTTAGGGAAAAAAAGTCTTTTGGCTATGATGATCTAACTGTGCAGCATTTCCATAACTTGCCTGATTGCGCATTGGTGCCATAAATAACTCTTTTACCACAGGTACATTTCCGGATTGCCCTAAGATAGCTAAAGTAATTCCATTATTTAAAGGAGGTGATCCAAAGTCTCCCTCTAATTATAGACCCATAGCACTGCTGTCAAAACTTTCCAAAATTATTGAAAGACTAGTAAAGAGCCGTATGATGTCCAATGTCTCCCTCTAATTATAGACCCATAGCACTGCTGTCAAAACTTTCCAAAATTATTGAAAGACTAGTAAAGAGCCGTATGATGTCCTATTTGACCCAAAAAATTTAATTGGAAGCGAACAGCTTGGATTCCAGGAAGGTAAGGGAACGTCTGACGCTATTTTCTCATTCCTAGAGTCCCTCTTTTTGGGACTGAACAGTGGCGGGTTGGCCGCGGCAGTGTTCTGTGATCTGACCAAGGCTTTTGATTGTGTTGATCACGGAATACTGGTGTGGAAGCTTGAGCCTTATGGTTTTCGGGGACCAGCTCTGCAATGGTTCGCATCGTATTTGAAGGATAGGTATCAAACTGTTTCCTCAGGTGGTTTCTCCTCAAAACAGCAGCCTGTTTCACATGGTGTCCCACAGGGATCCATTTTGGGTCCCATTTTGTTTCTGATATATATAAATGATATGGCAAACCTTGATATACAAGATATATTTATTCAATTTGGAGATGATGCTACGGTACTTTGGCATGATGTTAGTGTTGAAAACCTAAATAATACAGTACATAGGGATTTAGCCAAAATTAAAAAATGGTGTGATTGCAACAAGTTTAAATGTTCTTAAAACAAATGTCATGAACTTTAAATGCAGTTTGAGCAGAGTTTGCTTTGGAAACATTGATTTAAATCATTTAAATGAGAATTAGTTCTTGGGAATAAGTCTTGACAACAAATTGAAGTTTGAAAGTCATATCAGAATATTGTGCAACAAGTTGGCGTCTAATTGTTATGCCCTTAAAATCATAAGAAGAGAAGTAGAGTTTGGTATGGCCAGGAATGCCTATTTTGCACTGATTGAGTCATATCTGAGGTATGGTTTGTGTTTTTGGGGTGGGTACTCTTTATTTATACTGGAAACGGTGTGCTTAATTCACAAAAAGTACAGAGATCTTAATGTTGGAGATAGGCACCATTATAGCAGCAGAAGGGCTAATGATGTGATTTTGCCTGTACCCTCAAACTCACTAATGAAAAGGTCATTTATATTTGATGGTTAAAAAAAGGGTTTAATCATCTTCCAGCGGATATTAAGGAAGTGCAAAGTGATAGAGTCTTTAGAAAAAGGGTTAAAAAATTGTTAGTTGCAAGAGGCTACTATGAAATTGACGAAAAACAAATAAAAACACAAAGTCACGGTCTCTACTATGAAGTAAATGACTTCTTTTTAGATCGATTTTAACATATGACATTATATATTTTATATTTTCTGACAAATATTTGTCTGTGCCCTGTCAGAAATGTGTATGTAGTACTTGAGTTTTGCTGCAAGAGATCTTCTTTTTTGAGCATTATTTTAGTTGCTATTTTATACTTATGTATGGTTTGTGTATTGTAAGTATGTTATTTTTGTTTGTTTGTATCTATGTATGATAATGCCATTCTTCCCATACAGCTTTGTCGACAAGATTAACTCTTATGACAATAAAGCATATTTTGATTTGATTTATTATTTTTCTAAGGACAAAACGCAATTTATATTTTATAAAAGTCATACAGAGGAAAAAAGTTAAGGATGGAAAATAGTAAATTACAGAACGTGGGGAGAAAAGCGGCATCACACCTTTCGACATGAGATGACACATGTTGCATAAAAAATGGAGGATTCTTTTTGTCAGTTGAATATAAATCACCTGAAGGGTAAAATTCAGTAACGCCCCAGTAGGAAACTTCATTGAGTTCCGATTTTTAGACTTAAATAAAAACTGTAAAACAAAATTTTCATCCTGTATGAGCTTGCGAAGAAAAATAAATTGAAAAGCGACACTTTTTGCCTGTATGATATGAACGTTTTAAAAAAATAAACAAAAAATAAAAAATTTTTATAAAAATTTGTTTTTTATTTTCCAAATAAAATACAATATTTCTACTTATTTAACTAGTTTTTTATTTATTTAATCGAAAGCCCTGTATCTTATCACAAACATCAATAAATAAAATACAAAATTTTTATGACATTTAGGTATTCTCAAATTTCTATGCTATGATATTACTATTGAAGCCTAATATAAATAACTTTTTTGCCAAATAGCAAGAAACTGATGACAAATGATAAATGCCAATATATTTTTCTCTAATATGTCTGCATAAAACATGCACTTTTATTCACCATTCCTCTTACCTTGCCTCCCTGATTCACTTAACACCCAGTTAAGGTTCCTATAACAGTTAGGAATTAAATAAATGAAAAGATCCAGTTACAGGGCATATAATTTTACCGTTAGTGAACAAACTTACACTCCATCGCCTCGTACACACTCAAACGAACATTCCCTTTAGTATTGATTTTTCATGAAGTTATCTCGTTTTCAACCCTTTTGCACATACGGGTAATAATTGTTCTCTTTTAATTTTGAACGTATGCAGTTTTAGCAAGCTGAACCTAGATGGCGCTGGTATATTATTTTAACATTTTAATTGGTTTCTTAATGGCATAAGGAAGATGCTAATCAATTTATTGGGGTTACAGTCTTTTTTAATTTTTGTACATTTTTGGAAAATTAGCAACGTAATATTAATTTTTCTTTTAAATAAAGGGCCTGTTATTAATTAATTGTGGTTTAAGATATAAATCTCATTAATTATCAACATATGCAATAAATTTTTTTTAAATGTAGGAAATTAAGAAGTAGAAGCTAATTCTCAGACTGGCATTGTCTTGAAAATTTTTGAAAAAAGGATTACTTTTATTAGGAACTTTGCTCACTTTATAAATCTGCTTTGGTCCGTCAACTTAAAAGCCAATTAATTTAAAAAGTGTATAGACCAATGTATTTATAAAGAAATCTCAATATATCAGTTAAGGCAGACTTAGAAAAGTTACAGCTTTCTTGACTCGGAATATACTAGGGATGTGACGGAGCTATTAGGATGTGTCTTCCAAACTCTTATTTTTAAGTCAAAGATAGGCGAGTGTGGAGACTCTTGTATAAATGAAATAATGTATAGATTAAATGTCCCTTGGAATTGAGAAAGATAGGGAAATGAGTTACTATGGGCAAAGTCACTAAATGAAGTATAGCAGAATATGGTTAGTTAAAAGCTCATAATATCCATAAGCCAAGATCCTCTACAAAGTGCAATACTGCAGAAAGAGAACACTCTTATAGAAAACTTACTTCTTGTAGAATCAAAGAGCTTTAAAAAACTCCTGCATATATGGCGACCATAATAAGTAGTTTTTTTTTGACTTCCATTTATATATCATGCTTAGAGCATAGATGGAGGCAGTAGAAAAGAGTCCTCTAGAATAGAGTTAGCCTTTGTGTTTAATAATAAGACATCGCACTAAACCCTTTTAACTTGAGGCAAATCATAAATTTCGACAAATAGATAAATGTAATTTTTTTTACGTTATGTATCAAGGGAATAGTACTTACGATATTATTATCAGCATGACAATGCAGGTAATAAATACCAACGAATAGATTTATTGAAAGATTGATTGATAAATAGTCATCAAACAAACAACTTAAGGTTAACCAATATAGTGTTCAGACAGTACTGGTGGGTAATAAATGTATTCATATAATGAATGCTGTTTCTATATTTAATAAGAAGCTAATGAACGTGTGCTATCAAAAATCAGTCACGGTCATTTTGAAAGAATATGAAGGGAGTTAACCAATATTAGTGAGGTAGCAGTTATTGCAGCGAATGCATTATATATTTTATATTTTATCAAACGTGCCCTAATATATTATAATATTTTTGATTGAAATAGAAATAAAATATGCAGTCGCGGATGATTTGGCAAATGCTCCTATCTACTGAAACAGTAACTTTACAGGAGGGAAAAAAGTGTATTTTAAAAAAATTAAATGACTTAGAAGGTTGAGCTATTAAAAGTACATTAAAATTTATGTTTTCTACTCAATAATATTTATTTGGAAGCAATTAAACTATGAATTCGTTTATTAAATCAAATAGGATTTTTTGCTTTTAATAAAATGGCACATAGGATTTTTTATATTTTGAATTATAAAGGATAGGAGGTTTTGCTTGTGGTAAAAGTAAGATAAGATAATTTGTTTTCATAGTTTTATTAGCAAGAAAATATTAGAATTAATAATAAAACGTAAAAATTGTAGAACACTTATTAAATTAATGCAAAAGGTTATCATAAAAGTAGTGTGTATCTTTAGGAATGACGGATTTCAGGTCTTGAAGATGTTGCCACTTTTCAGGTTTTATTTTACATTGTGCAAGAAAAAGCGGTGGGTAAACTAAAATAGGATCTAACTTCTTTGGACGATTAGGTAAAAAATAATGTATTCATCGTGAAAATTAAGCTTTACTTGGATTTGTCCAGTGGGTACCGAATATCATTGATTACAGGGTCTTTTGCCATTTTTCCAGGTCTGATGGAGTGATACCGTAAATCTTTGGGCAATGAATAGTTTAAAAAAAAAAATCAAACTCCAGAAGTTTTACCCTATATGGAAAAGGTATTACCCTAGCCTCTTTGGATACGCTGACACAATCACGAGGCAAGTGAATTTCCCTATTTCTTAGTTTCCTTTCGATGATGCTATGAACCGAGTCACACTCCATCTGAGTATGACCCGGTTCAAGATACTTCTGAAATACTTCTACTTGGTTTAAAATGGCAAAATTTAATAGGGCGTTTGAAAGAACATTATTTCTATTCTGACTCGGGCAACCATCTGATCAGATTATTTTATACAGGACGTGAAAGTCGATGCAACAAGTTGGTTGTTTTGACCTTCGGACCATCAATAACAGATCATCTTTGGTTGCTGAATTGAAAATTGTAAAATTGTGGCAACATAATTTAGTTTAAAAATAGGATTTTTCCTCTCGGGCTTCTTGCTTTCTCTTTCGTTGTTGCGCGTAAATTTCTTCTGAAATATTTCCACATTTAAATGAGACACATGTGTTACGTTGATACTTTTTAGGAGTGTAGACTGATATGTTTTTGGCATGGAAAACTTTACTAAAGGATTTTCTAGCTAAAGGTGGAACCCCTATTTTTTCAGTACGAGTCAAATACAGTTTGTAAATGTCACTTATAGACCGGAAATGGGGTTCTAGGTAGACTTTTAAATAATCTTTTCTACAGTAGTGTGTCGGTAGTTTTTGCAGTTGTTCGAAAAATTGTTCTAGGATCTCATATTGCCTTTTATGTTGTTCCTTAACTCTTTGTTTTCGATCAACTCTACTGTTTTTTCAGAATGTATTCCACAGAAACTCTGATCGACCCATGCATGAACGGTTTTGTAACCAAGACATTATGTATTCAAAAACATTTGACGGCAAACTTGTAGGTTATTTAAGGTATACTTATAACTACCTTGTCTTCTGGATGGTCCATCTGTTGTCTTACGTTTTGTGACATCCTTTTCTATATTCGAGCCTTTTTCACAAGCCTTTGATGAACAACATGGTTTTGATTTTCTTTCTGTTTTAAATATATTCTGTTGCCTTTTTCCAGTTTCATCCATTTTTATACCAAGGTATTGTCCTCCTTGCATACAAAGCCTTTTTTCCTTATTTTTCGACCATTCTATTTCTTTTGCCTTGATCCGTCTTTTCCTTCCTTCATTCACATCCACCTCTACCTCACTTACTTCTACACGAGCGACAGTTGGTTCGGTTATATCTTCATGCCCACTTTCTGAACTTTCTGACGATAATATAGTCTTCATCATTAGGCTCATAATCACTTCCTTTGTCATTTTCTAATTGTTCTTGAAGTTTACTTGATGAAGGACAAGCTCTCTGTGGTGGATTCTTGGTGTCTACCGGAGTCTCTTCGTGTTCTTAGATAGTATCCATTGTGCCTAAAAAAGCGATAATCCTTTAAAAATTTGCTCCTTTTTTTTTTCGTGCCAAGTTGATTTTAACAATCAGATGGGTATAGGATTACGCATAATAGGAAATTACCCTAATTTTCTGCTGTAATATAGAAAGAAGTGCTTCCGTCTTGGTGCAAGGCTTCCAAAGTTTGATCTTCTATAATCACGTTTTGTGCAATGATAAATTGTTGAACGCCTGAAACAATATTATTTACAAATTAGGTACCTAAAAAGTAGGCCTTGCACGAATGATGCTTTTTAACGTTTTACGTAAAATCGCACCAAATAGGCATCTGCATACAAGTGCTGATAGAGGGTCAAAGGACCCCGTGTAAAGCGCTTGTTTATCTTATAATTTAGTAGTATTAATATTAAATAAAAACTTACCTGCTGTCTCTTGTAAATCCAAATTTTCTGGCATAATAATCGGAATAACGTCCAATTCGGAAGAAGCAGTAGGAAAAGATTCCTCTAGCTCATTTTGAGGTTTGGTTTTAGGGCTTCGTTGTTCGATTTTGCGATCTTTTTTAATTTCTGTTAAATTTTCTAATACAACAGTGTTATCTATAATATCTAAAAAATTTAACTTATTAAGTTTACCCTAGTTTAAGAATTATTAGAAGTTTACATACATACGTGTAATTACATACATACATACCTTGTACATTTTCTGGTCCACATAAATCTAAATTTTGGTCTGGGAATACCGGTATTTCATTATTTAATTCAGATGTAAACATTGCATTAGCTATGCTAACTAGTCTTTTAGATTTTAGACAACTCATGATTCTCACACTTTTTATTAACACATTTAAATAAACGGGAAAAAACTGTAGAAATAATTTAAATTATAATAATATTATTCTAATTTAAAAACACAGCAAGCACAAAAAGCACGTCACGACTCGCTGGTTTTCAACGCAAACTGATGAAGATAGCGAGAAATTGCTTCTTAATGTCGCCTAATTACAGATAGGAGCTTTTGTTTTGGAATCAAAATATGTAGATAGGAGTTTAATGTGACCAAATAGTAGCTGGTTTTAGATAGGAGGTTTTGTTTTCTTTTTCTTTCTAATTTATGCCTTAAAATTTTTATTGTTAGATATTACCTTTTGTCAGTACATGCGTATGACCCTATAGAACGTGATGCCATGAAATTCTCAATTTTGAAAAAAAATTCAGATAGGAGCATTTGCCAGATCACCCGCGCAGTGTTTTATAATTTATTTCATAGTTTTTCAAGAATTTTTATATATTTCCTCTAAAAAGACAAAGCTCAATTTTTGACATGTCCCCAAATAATTTCCGTATGATATTCTAGAAGGTATACACGTACTAAGCTGATAATGCAACCTTGGAAGACAAATTTGAATTAAGATGCATAGAGTCTATATGCCAGATGTTATCCTGGACCATGTTTATTATATACAAGTTTGAAATAAATGTTAGTTTCAAAAAATCTTCTTGGGTAAAATCAGGTACTAAGGCATCATTGAATAATTTCACTTCACTATGAGCCCGAACTGAGTAAAATATAAAAGAACTTCTACTTTTCCCTTCTTAATGGACGTTTTCAATTCTTCAAAGCATTTTTTCCAATATTTTATTTTTCTATTTTTGTTTTTGATATTTTTAACCATTTCTAACAGCTTTCAAGTAGTTTTCTGTATACTTAACTTTACGTCAGATAAACTTTTGCCTATTTTTATCAACTTTATTTTTAATAGTTACTTTATATTTAATAGTTAACTTCTATTAGCCGTAATTAGTATTGATGGTATAAGAAATTTCTGCACATACTGCTATAAGAGAAATTCTATCCATTCCCAAAACTTCACTTCATCCACAGAAAGGTGACGGATTAATTATGCTATTCCTTAAAATCTCACTCAAATAGTTTGGTGTGAACTTACAACGCTCAGATCCTTTCACGTATAGAAAATACAACTTATATGGTATTAAAACGGTTAACTGATGACAATAAAATGCAAAAGACATACTTTTGTGTAGTTTTTTGTTTCTGTCCTGCGTAAGAGCCAACAGATGCCAAACAGCATCATACGTCCTGCGTACGTAATTTTTATATCATATTTATGTCCATACGTCGATTGTTATAAAAATAACGTATTTAGTACGTACTTTTAAATACGTAGTTCGTACGTACATTAATTACGTGTCTCGAACGTACATACATGTAGATTTCAATACTAGAAAGTATTTTAGCTCCTATGGATTACCCAAAAATAATAAAAAAAACATATAAATTTTTGTTAATACAGAAAACTACATGCCAGCAAAGACTTTTTTGAAATATACGTATTTTTAAATACTTCTAAGTTTTATTTTCAATATTTCTAATTTCGGTAGGGTAAACAGAAAAAGATCATTTACATGCTTCTTCGCTTTGATAGAAAAAGTCAAAGAATTCGGTATATATTAGACAACATTTGTTAAATCGAGATACCTCTTTCCAAACGACTAACATACCCTATAAATTTAGTTAATTTACTTGTTGATCTGGTCGAAAAGTAATTAGGTATAGAATTTTAAAAACATCTAAAAATTATAGATAATGGAGTATTTGTCATAATAATATACCAAAATAATCAAGTTCGGCCGTAAAAGCAACCTAGTGTTTTTTTTGCCCCCCACTGACTGTCAAGTAAGTAATTGGCAACATGAGGGAGTTGACACTGTTGACAGTGTTTATGACAAGTGACAGATGCGAGAACGAACGCTTTTCTTTCAGCCGGCTTGGCACTATTAGCGTCATGGCATGGGTTGTCCCTTTGTAATAATACTGTACACTCCTGTAAATTTAGAATTTATCAGAATTCGACTTATAATTAAATTATTACATTTGAATTTAGTTTTACTGTTCACTCAGTGATAGGAAGGATCTACTATGATCTAGCCCAATTCATGGTAAGTAAGAGCATATTTATTCATTTTAGTAGGAATGAAGTACTTATTTAACAATTTGCTTATTTTAAAATATAGTTTTAAGGTTCAGCACTACAAGGAGGGATTGGAAGCACAAAGAATTAAAGACTGTATTCTACAATATACAAATTCCAATTCAAATTCCAAAATACGAATTCCAGGCTATAATTTAGTTACGCAAGATCGCTCTACTGGTCGAGGAGGGGAAGTAATGTTTTATGTAAAGAGTTTTATTAATTTTCAAATAATTAATTGTTTAACTGGGAATTATGCAGAACAATTATGGTTAAAAATCAAAATTGAAAACAAGATATTTATAGTAGGATGTTATTATAGGCCGCCCAATAGTAATATTAATAATTTTTATGATGAATTTGAGGTAAATGTTTCCACTTTACTAACAGAATGTGACCTTTTCTTGTGTATGGGCGACTTTAATGTAAATATGTCTAATCTGCAATCTAATGTTGTTGAACTCTTCTCATCCATTCTAGAGTCTTTAAGTTTAAAGCAGATGATGGATGAACCTACTCATCAAGGACTCTCAGGTGAAACACTTTTGGATTTATTTATTTGCTCGCATGAAGAATTTATTAGTTCGGTAAATATAGATTTAAATTCTAACTTTTCAGATCACTATTTTCTAACATGTGACTTAAGCTTAAAAGTGGCAAAGCCGGAGGCTTTTTTTCATACTTATAGAGATTTTAAAAATTTTAACAAGAAGGATTTCACTAGGCAACTAGAGACCATTCCATTTGATGTAATTTTTTATTTGACAAATTTAAACGCTAAGATCGATGCATTTACCAACTGTTTAATAGAACTTTTTGATATTTACGCTCCAAAAAGAACTGTACGCATTACTAAGAAAATAATTCCTTGGATAACACCTAATTTAAAATATTTCATGTCACTTAGAAATAAAGCTCTAACTAAGTATAAAAGGGAGTAAGTTGCGTGATGACTGGGAATCTTATAAAGAGTTAAGAAATTATGTAATAATAAGTATTATTATGTAGTAATAAGTGCAACTTTTAAGAGGGAACAGAGGGGGTATTTTGAAAATCAAATCAGAATTAACGGATCTAGAGAAAATTGGAAATTGATGCGTGACTTAGATATTTATGGGTCATCAAAAAATAGTGCGATTCCGGGGCGTTGGTCTGCAGAGGATATTTACAACTATTTTGTTAATATACCACAAGTTAATCCTAATGCGGATTTGTTAAATTTTTACCTTAATAATACATTATCAAAGGCCAATGTTTTTCATTTCAGATTAGCTACGGATCAAGAAGTTAAAGATGTTTTTTTTCAAATTAAATCAAAAGCCATTGGAGATGATGATATTGGTATTGATATGTTGCTACTTTGCTGTCCTATAATTCTCCCTGTAATAACACATTTAGTAAGGTATAGTATAGAAAAATCATCTTTTCCTGATAAATGGAAATGCTCTTTGGTAACACCTCTTCCTAAAGTAAATAATCCTGTAGAATTGAAGGACTTACGCCCGGTTAGTATACTTCCTACTCTTTCTAAGGTCTTAGAAAGAATTCTTAATATCCAGATAAGGGAATATGTATAAAAATATAATTTACTACCGGAAGTACAGTCTGGATTTCGACCAGGATACAGTTGCTCGACGGCGCTTTTGAAGGTCACAGATGATATTATTCAAGCTATCGAAAATGACGAACTAACTGTCTTTATTCTTCTAGACTATTCAAAAGCGTTTGACAGGATAAATCACACTCTTCTTTTGGCAATTTTAAAATATCTGGGTTTTAATATACATTCATGCACCTTAATTGCTAGTTATTTACAAGGTAGAAGTCAAAGGGTAAAATTAAATGGTAAATTGTCCAATGCAAAACAGCTTTTATTTGGTGTTCCACAGGGATCCATTTTGGGACCTCTTCTGTTTACATTGTATACACAGATGGCCAAATACATAAGATTTGCACTTCTTCATTTTTACGCAGATGATACACAAATGTATAAATCCTGTAAGTTACACCAATTGCTACAAACCATAAATCAATTAAATGAAGATTTAAGTACGCTTCTTTCAATCTCACAGAAACATTGTTTAGAGCTTAATCCTTCTAAATCTCAAGTCTTACTTTTTGGTAGAAACAGGGCACAAAATTCACAATTACCTAATATTAAAGTAACGTTAAATGACAAAAGTCTTATTTTGTCACCGATTTTGCTAAGAATTTGGGCCTAATTTTAGATAGCAGTTTAAGGTTCACTCAACACATGTGTATAAAGAAAGCCTTTATCAATTTAAAACTTATATTTAAGCAAAGACACTTATTAACAACTTCAATGAAAAGGATGCTCTGTGACTCTTTAGTGCTTTCCCATTTTAATTTTGCAGATGTAGTATATGGACCATGTTTGCTAGAAAGAGATAAATACCGTATCCAACTAATACAGAATCATTGCGTACGGTTAATTGGGGGTCTGCGGGGCAGGGAACAGGGAGTATCGGCTAAATTAAGAGAGCTGAACTGGCTTAGAATGGATGAGAGGCGTATTTATCACTCAATAGTCTTAGTTTATAAAATAATAGCAAGGAAATGTCCAGAATATTTATACAAAAAAAATAAGTTTCGCACTGAAATACATAACTTAGATCTTCGCGACAAAGGCTCTATAACCATACCACGTCACTCCACGTCTAACTTTGAGAGATCTTTTATTTATAATATAGCGAAGCTTTACAACAGGATTCCAAATAATTTGAAACATTTGCCGGAAGTGTCTTTTAAAAGCAAAATTACGTCTTACATTAAATATTTGATGTAGTATAGTATGATGTTTTATAGTGGCTAATCTGATTGCAATAATGTTTAGGGTGTAGTACTTATTGATATGAAATACTAAACTCACGAATTTACATATAATTTGCTTTTTTTTATATAAATTATAGTACCTATGTAAATTGTTATGTAGTTAGTTTTAGCTTAAGGTATAGGGTTCAGTAGAGTAGCTATAAGCTAGACTGCGCCGTAATAGACCTTAGCAATAAGTTTATATCTTTGTATTATATGGGAAAATAAAAGTCATTATTATTATTATTATTATTATATTTGCGAAGAACAAATGATATTTATTTTATGTACTTTCTTAAACGTTCACTTTTTGTTTTATCTTTTAAACATATACATGTTTCGTTTTATATTTTTATAATATATATATTTTTTTATAATCAATATATTTTCAGTTTTTATAAATGAGTTATTTTTTCTCCCAAATACATTTTACCACACAAAAAAGGAGTCGCGTAAACTTCCTAGATACGCCATATTATATGTCCAATACATGACGTAAAATTTCCTAGAAGTACGTACATATAACGTAGAATCTTGCGGAAAGTGGACGTCCTATATACGTCCATAGTATGTAATACGTCTTTTGGGTACGTTCCGTGTACGTACATTATGTCGTGGAGTATGTACAAAATACGTCTTTAGTACGTATCTGTGCTGTTTGTGAATAATTAAATCGCAGACTTACATTAAACACAGAGCTTTACATTGAACAAACATCATGCGCTCCTTTTCGTTCTAAGTTCTTACCATTCGTATAGAATATATAGGCCTTAGTCTTACAAAACATCTGAAGTTATGGTATTTAAAGTTGCGATTATTTCCAGTTTTTCCACTTCTGATTTAAACATTTTTCTAAACATTTTTACTTTTCGCATTGTATATATTATTGTTTATATTATATTCATTACTTTGGATATTTCACTCTTTATAATGTTACCGGTATTTTTCGAAAAACCAAAAGATATATTGAACTTTGCCTCAAAAATTTCCCGAAAAATAATATTACTTACTTGGTTCTCCTTAATCATTCATTATACAATCGATTGATCAGTTTTTTATATTGAACTCCTCATGTAATTACAGTTTTGAAGTATCCCTAATGGAATAATATGATTTTTTACATTTAACTAATTTAATGAATTCCACAGATTACAATTTGGGTACTTCAGCTAATACGTTAGTGATTTTGGTATTTTCGGTTACCAAGCTCGTAAAGACTGTTCTTTAATTTTTAGAAATATATAACAAACATTATCAACTACTGGTCGGGTATAGTCCGCTCGTTAACCCTAACACATTACGTATTATCTCGGGGTATAAATGGACCGCTTAAACAATGAATTCCATATCGCCGTATTATTCATTATTTATATTGAGTACCGGTTTGGACGACTGTTACCAGCGGTTTAAAAACATTTTTGGTTTTTAATGTAATATTGGCTATTATTTCAAAGAGTGCTGATATTTTTTTGAAAGGAAATGCTATTTTATACTTAAATAATTTGTTTATTATTAATTATAATATTATAATTAATAATAAACAAATATAAAATAATAAAATAATTATAATATTATAATTTATTAGTGTAACCTAATATTTATTATGATTTAATAAGGTAAAAAAGAGGTAGAATTGTGTTAAAAAAGGATTATAAATTCTGGGAAATGTACAAAACCCAAATATAGTTCCGAAAAAATAGGTTATGAGGATTATGTACATAAAAAGTGATAAGTTGCCTGATTGGACAAATAAATACTTTGGTGGTCTATACTTCATTCTATTCCTTTTGGTAATTTGAAGTGATATCATCAGGCTATTAATTAAATTTACTTTGTGATTTTTTAATTTTTGAATTATGGATTCGCAAAAAGACAACATATTGCTAAATATTGGTTTCTATCTTCGAATGAACATCGCTTAGTTTTAAAAGTACAAAATTATTTTAAACAAGAAAAAAATAACATGGAACCATTGCCACCTCTGTTTTGGCAGTAAAGAAGCGGACATGTGAATCATGCCAGATCTCAGAAGCACTTTACATAAGATTTAAAATATGGACGAAGAAGAACTGGATAAACCAAATAAAAGAATCCGTCGGCATCCAAAAAGTCTGCACCTAACCCCAAACAATTAAGAGCGAAGGACAGAGAACTTTGCGACATTAGTTTAACTAGTTTGGCAAAAATTTTAAAGAACTTGGGATTTCGTTACAAAAAGACGAATAACCTGACAGTACTGTGTGAACTTTCACATGTAGTGACAAAAAGATGGAATTTTCTGAAAGAATATCTAAAAAATAAAAACTTGGAGGATCCCAAACAATTTGTGTTTCTAGACGAAACTAAGCCAAGGGGAACTCATCAAATTCATTATGGCAAGATGGTAGCATGCAATGCTATCCCAGCAGCAGTTCTAGTTGTGGAAAAAGGTACATTGTGCTACATGCAGGAAATGATGATACCACAGAAATATGGATGCCGATATTTTTTAACATTGGTTTGAAGAGGAAGTCCTCAAACGGTTAGAAAATCCTTCTATTATTATCTTGGACAACGCCTCCTACCATTCCAAAGTAGAAGATAAATTTCTCACTAACAGTGGGCAATTTGGGAAAGTTGGAAGAAAGAGGAAATAAAAACGTAGCTAGAGCAAAAAAATATTGCTTATGACGATATATTTTTAAAGGCTGATTTGCTGCAGAGATGTAAAACGTACAGGTATAATAAGAAGTACGTGATCTATGAGATGGCTCTTAAACATGGGCATAAAGTCCTGCGATTACCGCCTTACCACTGCCAATATAATCTAATGATAAGCACGCTTCCAAAACAACCGCTGAAGCCAGTGTCCTAAATTTATGGAAAGAATCCTTACATCAAATAAAGGAAGAAACAAAGTCTATAAATCACCCAGAAAAAATTGTAGCTAAAAACTATTAAATCGAGCAAGTAATACACGAGGTACGACCCCTAATTATACGCCCAGACGACTATTCAAGTAGTAATGAATCTAATTATTCCAACACTGACATATCTTCAAAATCCGACTAAACTTACTTTATTGTTATTTATTTATTTATTTATTTATTTATTTATTTATTTATTTATTTATTTACAGTCAAGGCTTTCTAACAGACAGGCACAGCTGTCCAATAATAAGAAAGCACGTTATATCACAAATACAAATTAGTAAACAAGTTCTATATAATAATAATTACAACTACAGAGAATTAATTCTTAAAATTACATCACAATCTAGAAAGAATTACTTATGTAGTTTAATCAGGAAGCCGTCTTAGGTGTCGTTTAAAGGCATCAAAGCTCAAAAAAAATAAGTCAATATTAGGATGGTTTAACTCCAAACTATTATACATACGGGTACATCTAATAATTGGAGAATTCGATAAGTAATTGCAAAAATACCTGGACACTACAAAAGTTTGTCTATTACGAAGGATGTAAGGATTGATGTTAAAATTGAGTTTTTCAAAATCAGATGAAGAATCAATAAAGTTGTTTACGGCCTTGTATATAAATATTAAATCAAAATTTCTTCTTCGGACCTCCAACGATTGCATATTATAAAATTTTAAATTATCATCATAACTAAAGAAATGCCGTCGTCTGTTAAACCTATAATTTAAAGTGTTAACAAATTTGCGCTGCACACTCTCTAGTCGGCCAATATAATTGGCGTACATTGGATTCCAAACTGTTGTTGCGTATTCCAGTACAGGTCTTACTATACTATTGAATAAAATTGTTAAGGAATTTATGTTGCTAAATCCTTTTATTGCTCGAAAAACAAATCCAAGATTTTTAAGAGCCTTTTGTACAATATTTTCAAGGTGCTTTTCAAACAAAAGCCTAGGATCCAATGTCACCCCAAGATCCTTAATATAATCCAAATATTTAAGCTTAACATTATTTAGGTAAAGATCACATTTAACTTGCAGAGGAACAGGCCTTTTAGAGAACAAAATACAATTACATTTATCCAAATTGACAAAAAGTCTATTCAAAGTACAGTAATTCATAAAATTAGATAAATCGTACTGTAAAGTAAAGTAATCAGCAGCCGAATTAATAGTTTTTGAGATTTTAAGATCATCTGCATATAAAGCATAGCTACTATGTGAAAAACATTGCTCTATATCATATAGGAAAATGATAAACAGCAGAGGACCCAAGTGTGACTCCTGAGGCACACCTGAAGTCACTGCTGTACTCTTTGATTTTTGGCCATTTACAACAACATACTGAGATCTTTCACTTAAGTAACTTTTAAAAATTTCAAACAAAGCCCCATGTACCCCGAAATTCTCAAGCCTTATTAAAAGAGTTGGGTGGTGGACCTTATCGAAAGCTTTAGAGAAATCGGTGTACACTGTACAAGTCTCAGAACCTCGCTCCATATTCTCAGATATGAGTTGAACGTAAGGCACAAGGTTAGTCAGTGCCGATCTTTTTTTAAAAAAGCCGTGTTGGTTTAAGTCAATCGATCCCCTAGCAATAAAAAATAATTGATCCAAAATAAGAGACTCAAACAGTTTCCCAAAATGGCTCAAGAGAGAAATCGGTCTATAGTTATTGATAGCGCTTTTATCTCCTGATTTAAAAATAGGCACAATTTGGGCCACTTTCCGAAGCTTAGGGTATTTACCAGTTGAAATACATTGATTATACAATAAATATAGATGCTCACAAAGATTAGGACATGATTCAGAAATATTGAGGGAAATCCGTCTGGCCCAGGACCCTTTTTAGGATTCATAGAGCATAATGCTTCTCTAATATGGTCTTCTCGAACATGATCAACAGTAAAACATTTTTTTGATTGGACAACATCAATTAATGATGGAGTATTAGATGGTTCAAAAACACTGCTAAAAAACTTTGAGAAAAGTTCACAAATGTCAGAGTTATTCGTAGCATATTGATCATTAAAGGTCATTTTTAACGGCAAATTTTTTGTATTCCTTTTATTATTAATAAACGACCAAAAGTACTTTGTGTCATGCTTAATATTTTACTCTATTTTAGTAATGTAAACTTTATAGTCTTTACTAATATTTAGTTTTACAGTTTTACGTAAATTTGAGAAAATATCGTAGTCAGACTGTAGCTTGTATTTTTTCCAGTCTCTGTGCACCTGCACTTTATTCTTTACTTAATTAATAGTGTGCTTAGAAAACCATAAAGGATATTGGCGCTTTTTAATTTTTATTTTTGATATTTCAGAATTCACAATATTACTCAGTTCTGCGTAGAAACATTCGATGTTGTTATCTACATCACGAGATAAAAATAAATCCTTCCACTGAAGAGAACGAATTTTCTCATTAATAACTGCATAATTTGCCCTAATGAAATTTACCTTTTGATAAGAATTACACACGACTTTTTTTTCATAATTTAACTTAATATTTACCTCCAAAGACATATGATGACTGTCCTCAGGCACTAATGGGTAATTACATTTAAGTACCTCGGTTATTAAAGAATTAGTACCTACAACTAAATCTAAAATTCTATTCCTTGAATTCAAAATATAATTAAATTGTTTTAAACCATTAAGGAAGTAAAAATCAGTAAAGCATTTGCTACATGGGTCAGTGGCGTTATCAGAAGTTAGTTTGTTATTACGCGACCAGGATAAATTAGGCAAGTTAAAATCACCTAGCAATAAAACTTTTCCATTAATTTTGTTACTTAGTACAGACTCTACTTTTGACATGAAATGTTTATAGTTATTTGAAGATGCGTGAGGGGGGACATAGACAGTACAAATTAACAATTTATTACCTCCATTAGAGACGACACTGACCCATATATCTTCAATTATATTATTGGTGTTACATAATCTTGGTATGAGTTCGGCACAATGAATATCGCGCACAGCTAGCATTACTCCGCCACCATCACTTTTTCCACTCACTAGAGCACTACGGTCCAATCTAAAAACATTGTAGCCAGGAGGAAATAACTCCGAGCTCAGCACATTAGGCTTCAGCCAGGATTCAGTTATTGATACACAGTCAAATTGAGCAGCACACATAGATTGGTAAAAATCTGTTGATTTTTGTTCTAAGTTCTCTGGTATTTTGGTAATAAATTAAAAATTCAGTGCATATAGACATTTAAATAGAGATTATACATAGGAGATAGACTAAAGTATTTAAACATAAGAAGAAAAGGGATTAAGTACTCAAAGACGACAAAACTTGTTCATTGGAGATATGAAAAGCCCTACTATTGTCCTCTTTTTTAATGAAGATCTTCAAATCCTTAATCCAGCAATATGTATAGTTTGACATTTTGCAAAACTCCCGAGCCCTTCTGTGCAGCTGCTTGAAGTATGGAGAGAGATGTTCGTTGACAAACAACCTAGTTATCTGCTCAAATCCCAAGTCAGAAGCCTTCAAACCACGGTTTCGACCTAACTTAACTGCACTTAAAAATTCGTTTCTCTTCGACACGGAGAAAAACTTTACTATGACGTTTTTAGGATAATTATTGCTGGTATCCGACCCCTTGTTAAAACGAGCAACTCTATGAGAAGCGGCTATATCATCATCATGAATTATGGTTCCAACAATGGAGCCTATTTACCATTGATACTATATTCTCATTCCTTTTTTCTGGGACGCCGCAGAGTTCAATATTATTTTTACGACTCTCTTGTTGTAGCACTTCGATTTCCGTTCTTAAGTGCAAAGACTCTTTACGAATTTCGGAAATTTCCTGCTGCATTTTATTTAACGTTTTAGATAATTTTTTTACGTTCTTCATTTGGCTGGTAAAGTCATCGATCTTTGCTTCAAAAAAAGTAAGCGATTCAGTAAATCCCGACTGAACGGATCTGAAGGCAGCCAAATCAGACATTACCGTATTAACCTTTTCAACAAGCTCCCGCAAAACTTTTGAGGTGTCCTGAGGTGTTTGTGTTATAGTTTTTATTGTTATAATTTTTTTATATTTATACTTTTGCTCCTCTTTTTATATTTTTTAACGTTTTTTTTTAATATAATAAAACTTTTTAGCTTATTTAGATCTTTTGTTTACTATTTTAGTAGAAAATAAAATATTAATACTTACACCCATAGAAATTAATACTAATACCCATCAAAATAAAAAAAAAATCTTATAACATTATAAATTAAAAAATTGTTTGAGAGCCGCTGGTTTCTTAAGCGGGAAACTTTTATTACTTATGTGTTAGGGTAAAGCGTGCCGACTATAGCTTGTTTTTAACATGTGCTTGAGCTCTCTAACAATAAAAAGTACGCAAATACGTCGCTGCTAAACAGATAAACAAAGTAATTGTAATTTAAAAGAAAAGCATATATGGTTAGGGCCAATCCTAAGCCTGAATAAAGTTTAAAGAGCATAAAAATAATAAAAAAATAATCACGACTGTGAAGTGGAATATAAAATAAAAAACTATTTCTATCCTGATAAATTATTTTTACTTACAAAAAAAATTAGTTATTCTTAGCCTAATTCCGGGACTTTGCTAAACTTCTAACGATAACATCAATAGTAGCCGTCAACATTACTACAGACATTTTGTACACTTCAGTACCTTTACTCTATTCAGGAAATGAGCCGCCAAAACATAACGAACCCCCACAGTCTTAACATTTCAAAGATATCGCCTTTAATACCCTGTTGGCATTATACGGTTCCGTTTTAAAGGGTTTAAATAATCGCCCTCGGACGCCGGCAAGGGCTTATCCTGCCCTTCGAAGATAAATGTCGTCCCGCGCCCTAATTAAATCTATAAAAGCCCAAAAAATCTTTTACGGCCTTGTTAACAAAAGAATAACGATTTTTCTGGGGTGATTAAGATGGTCTTAAAGTCTAAGATCCGTGAAAGCTTCAGTAATTCTTTTAAGATTTTTAATTTTATTTATTTTGATAAGATAAATTAAACAATTAATTAGGCAAAGAAGTTAATAAAACTAATTTTATTGATTGTGTTTATTTCTTGTTTATTGGTAAAATTTTGCCAGTAGTTCATTAAAGTCGCACATTATTCTAAACAATATCAGTTTCGCAGCTTCTTAAAGATAAAAGAATAACTTCATTCGGTAATAATAGGGATAATATTTACTCATCTTCTCTTGAAATGAGTACTCGTGGCGACATCTAAGAGTTGTGGTTAGAAACATAAATTACGGCTACTGGATCTGAAAAGGTAAACCTTTCAAACGAATAATAATGTGTCCCGTTTTCGCTTTGCTTTCATACCGTGGCGCTATCTAACAATTATGCTTCAAAATATGAATTAAGGTACCTGCGGCGGCAAAGGTAAATTATTCATACATATATGCTAACAAAACTAAACTAATGGTGCAACACATGCGTACAAGAAGTATAGTCTATAAAGTTTTTAAAATTTTATATTCGTATTCTTCGCCGAGTATATTTAATTAACTTTTCAAAGAGCTCTAAGACAATGTTTATTAATAATATGAATATCTCCTCACTTTTCTGTACCGCATAGAAAATCTTACACAAGCATCCTTACTATAAAAACCCCTGACCCGCCAGGCTCGCCACCGTTTTGCCCCAAGTCGGCCGCCAATACCGTTGCGGCTCTCCCCACTCCTAACCAAAGTGAGGCATCTTAGGGAAACCGTCGGACAACGTAGTGCAACCGGACTTTCGAGCGAGCGAAGAAAAAAGGGTCAATATGAGCAGACTAGCCGGGTTAAAGCTTTAGGAAATTTAATTATTTTTCGCTGCGTATCTGTTTTCGTAGAAAGTATTTTTATGTTCGTCGTAATTAAATAATGGACATATTTCAAATAGGGTTTAATTAAATAGGTTGGTATTTTTTAAAAAGAAGAGATTTCGCCTTCTCTTTCGAACATAATCTGATTAGGATTGTTTAGGTGTCTTAGACAGATTTTTGATGAAGCGGTCTAGGGAATCCTAAGATATATTTTTGAAAGTATATTTTATATATATAATTTTGGAAAGTTTTATTAACGTTGTTTGCCTACTGTATCCTTAGTAACATTATACCAAACAGCCAATGTGGATTTAGACAAAAATTTAGCACCGCAGTTGCTTTTGTAGATACTGTAATGGTATTACTGGCGCTTACTAATTTTATTTAATCCCCTCTCAATCTTCTGGGTTATTCATAAAGTTTGTAGTTGGTTACTCAACCATTATCTCGGGCGCTACCCTCAAGTTTAATGTGAATGAGGGACCACGGTTGATGGAGTAGCCTTTAAACAGTGAAAAAAGTAATCCAGGTCTTCTGTGTGAGTGAAACAATAGGCAACATTGTCACAAAATCACATTTATTCATCCCCAAACCTATCATGTCATCTCCTTGCTAACACTTCTCAATAAACCTTACATACGGCCCAATGCAATGCGGTATGGTGCGGGAAGAGGAGGGATGTAATGAAGAGAACCCATATCGGTAAGCAATATCTAAAAGCGGTACAGTTAATTATGGCAGTGAGCAAACGGTCAGATACAGCCCAGAGAAAATAACGCATAAAACGGCCGGTATTAATTGGAATGGTAAGCGGTAAGTCACCCACAGGATATGTAAGCGGTCTAATATATGAAAAATGTATGCGGTCGCTCGTAAACTTGGCCAGCTTTGTTTTAAATGTCGGTAGACGCGGTCTTAATTATGTAGGTAGAAGATAGCAATGTTGTCAGTCACTATTAATTAGGGATAATGAGCTTTCATAATAATGACCTCGGTCGGTTATTGCTCGCGCTTCGGTCGGTCTTCTCGGTCGGACTGTTCTCAGCGGACTGCCTACTGCGGTACTATGAAACTGACATTTATTTAAAAAATATTTTTACAGGTTAATTTAAAAGATTTATGCCTATTTGCCTAACTAGAGTATTTCTTAAAATTAAGAAAATGGCTACTTTATGCAAAGTGCAGGTGGCCTTTGCGTGGAGTGTGGTGGATTTTTTCAGGCTCCCACGGGGTGTAAGCTCTGCAGCAGTATTTGAAACTGCTGCTACATTGAGGTGAAGAATGCTTGTAGCATGGCTTTCGGGTCTGTACCTAGTGGAGGGGAGATGGCAGCTGCGGCTGGTTTTGGTGGTGTGGCGAGGCGACTGTTGTCCTGCGTGCCCCAGGTAAACGGGCGATCCCGTCTGGTGGCATTTGCCTTCAGGATCTGTTTCGGATTTCTGGGGCATCCCAGGTAGTTGGCAGTATGAGCGCCTTCACAGTTGGCACATGTGGCCGGCTGGTCGCGTAGTTTGGTGCACTGCCTACTGCGGGTCAGTGCATCGCGTTATATAGAGAACGGACATGCGCGGTACTCAGTAAACGCGGTAACAGTAGTGGTGGTACGGACACAAACGGTGCTGAGGTATTAAATGCGATGATAAATTAGTAATTTAGTAAAGTTTTATAAATTAATAATTTAGTAAAGTAATTAATTAATAATTAACGCGGTCGCGCGTTTATTAACAAAATAGAAACTTTCTTTACTTTACTGAGCAAAGCTTAATTGTCAATAAGAATCTTGAAAATAATAATTTAAGTTGGGAAACGAACCAATTAATTCTATAGATAAATAAGAGAATTACAGAAAATTCAGTAACTTCGTCAGAATAGTTTTAGATTTCTCTAAAAGCATTTGATAAAAATAGTCATCAGCTTCTTTTACCTATCTTAAAGTTTTATGGTTTTGGTTTAAATTCATGTGCTCCTATTGAATCTTATCTAGTTGATAGGTTTCAGTTGGTCAGCTCTGATAACAAATGCTTTAAACTGGTCAGGATTTTTCGGATTCTGCTGGGCCTAGTATCGGCAATTCTATTTATTAATATGTCCGTTAATGTAAAATGCAAATCTTTGCGAATAATGCGATGAATATTGACTTATGCAAAGTTAGAAATGCTCCACACAGTCTTAATGATTGCCAGGAATCTTCATTAACGGATTGGCTCAGATGTTTAATATTTTCGTTAGATATTGCTGACCTTAGACGTCCAGGTGGTTTACTAATAGTCATATTTCCAGTGCTCTCGAACTTTTTTTATCAATATTTAAATAAATTTTTGCGTGGGATCTTTCATTCTTGCTATGTTATAATGATTTCTGTACAAACGACGTACACAAGAATCATTTTTTTTTTTAAACTTACGAATACAAAGAACACGTTGCAATCCGGTAAAACGCTCCAATGCAACTAAATTTTAACAATATTGTCAAACGCTTGTGAACTGTCTCATTTCTTCGGAACATGCGTTTTCCGCCAGATCACTGATCTAAAAACGAAAATATTTCTGAGAAAACCTATGCAATATATATTTAATTTGTTACTTCATATGCAACTTGAACAGGGTTGAGAATTGTAAAACTAAATTTGTATTTAGAATTATTCGATTGCTACAACTATTTATAAACTATCCTAGCATTTTCGTTAAAAATGTCTATATTTACCTAATGACTTGGTAGATAAAATACAGAGTAAGAACACAAAAAATATGTAATTGTGTGGATTACCATGTTTTTCGCTCTCTACCAGGGTATTTTTTTATTTTTCTTATTAAGTTAACAAGTGATGTAACGAAGGTTTTTACGTAAATAAAACTAAATTGTTTCACTAACCGTTTGCTTGTACAACAATTTATTACCTGAAAGTCACTTTAGGTACTTTCAACTGAAGCTTCTTGTTCTTCTTTCTTTTTTGGAAGCATTCTTCAGTCCACTTTATAAGCTTTATTCTATTCTGTTTGAGCTTTCCTGCTTCTAATGTAGTCTTGCTGTTAGTTTAATAGCATATATTTACCGCATTGGTGGTATGTTCTAGGCCTCTTGAAAGCATAAAGTCGCCAGGTTAAAATTCTTTTACGCCATTTATTAGCGCTATCTCTTACCACATGTCCAGCACTACTTTCACTTCAATAGAATACATATAACATATGATTTTCTTTTGTTCTTTAACATTATTTTTTTGTTTTTCAGTAAATAACTCAGTTTGCCGATCGCCGCTCAGGATTGCTTTATTCTTCTTTGTGTCCTTACTATTTGATTTTCTCTTCCAAGTACAATTTTTTGACCTAGATATTTCTGGCTTCCCGCCTGAGTTATGCGTTTTTCGATAAGCATTATTTTCATTTTACTGATGTTCATCCTGAGACCAATTTTTAAATACTCTTTATTTAATTTATTTACCATGTTTTCAAGTGCTGTAAGATATTTACCATTATGATTATATCATCTGGATAACGTAGGTGGCTTAAGTTTTGACCACTCATTATAATGCCGTATTCTAAACAATCCAGTTTCTTAAATACGTCTTCCAAACCCAATGTGAACAGTTTGGCTGTTAGAGAGCCTCTCTATCTAACTTCTTTTGTCCGTGGGACCTGACTGGTTCTCCTTCTTAAGTAGTATGTTGCTTTGTTGGTAGTCTTTTCTATTAGTTGTTCTCTGTGAACGGCTCAATGTTCAACCATGTCAAAATGCTTTTTTATAGTCTATCAAGGCCAAATTTAAAGGTAAGTGGTTCATCGCACTTCTCACTTAAGATTTGTATAATAAGCAAGTGATCCGCAGCTGCGTAACCCTTCCTAAAATCTGCCTATTCTATTGACTGATACTCATCCAATTTTAGCCGTGTAGTAATTAATCTTGTTAGTAATTTGAACAGGTGCAATTGTAGAGTTATAGGACTGTAGTTCATTAGTTAAGTCAATTTTTTATTCTCGTTTATCGTTAATCACTCTATTTATGAAGACGTATAATTTTAGCATTCCGCCAGGTATGCGGTATTTTAGCTTGTTGGAGACATTCAGTCATTAAGATTGTTATTAGTTTTATTAGATTATCTGTGCAACTGAAGCTAAGTATAGGGTAATTTTTTAATCATTTTTCGACTTTAAACACGCATTTGCCTAAATTGTTTGAGAGCCGCCTTATTTTTTGAATAAACATATACATACTATGAAATTCATATGATATAAAACAAGAATAAAAGAACACCAATGTGAGCTTTAAATTCACGTAAATGCTACATTTTTAATCATAACCTTAATGATTTAGTTTTTAATTTTGATAAATTTTCTTCCAACCAAATAAATCTTATCTAATCCGCGACGCAAAATGCAATCAAACCTAAGATTATCTGCAATAATTAGTTCAGTTATTCCTGTTCCTAAAAACTTATTATTAATTAAATAATTAATATATAAAGAGGGTAATAATAATTAGCACAACCTTAATAATGTATCACTGTCTAATATATTTTTTGCTACTCTGTTAGCTTAGGAAACCTATAAACTACAAATACCTTATTACACCCTATACCAAGATCCCCGTATTTTAATATTTTTAGGCTGAAGAAATTACTGGGTTCCCTATTTTGTATCTAACTAAATTGATAGATCCTATTACTTGATTCTTTGGATTCCGATGAATACATAACATGGAATATCATCTTCAATTTTCTAAGACATCTTTACAGTTATCTTATTATTGGCCGGTTGTAATGGAACCGCTTTGCATTTGCTTGGTTTTTACCAAGTTAAATTTAATGACGCTACCTCTATGGATATTAACATTTATGTAGATGTGGCTTAACGAACTGTACTTGGTCGCCTGCTTTACGTAAATTATGTATAAATTCCGATAGCAGGCAAATTTACATTGCTAGTAGACGTCAGAATATCTATTTTGATAATTCATATATTGCTAAAATTAAAGACTGATGTAATGCAATTTTGACAGTTGCTGCTTTAAGCTTCAGGACAATGCCTTTAACTTATAGGGTACTACTAGATATTCATTTGGGAAGTGAAATTGTGACTACTCGTATATTATTTGCTACTTCGCTACCTATAATAAGTTACTGGGTCTATAAACAGACAGATTAATGTACGTAAAATACGTTTTTTCCAGAAAACAATATCTTTAAAGAGCTCTTATTTTTAAATAAATTATATAGGTGTTGCCTAAGAAAGATTTATTTACTATATATTTTTTTTTTTATTTTTAGGGATAGCCCACCACTTAGCGGGTCTACCAGGTCACCCACATGAGTGGCCCTTTTTAGGCGGAAGGCATGGATATCCTCACGGACCACTTATATCTCATCACCACCATCCACAGTCTCACTTTTCTCCTCACATGTTTGCTGCACTGGACCGTCCCCTCGATACATCTCCTAGAATAGAAAGAGGTAAGCAAATAGCATAAAACATAACAGCCTTTCTAATCATGTTTTTGTTCAACAATTCGTTTATTTAAATTAAATTAAAGTTTTTTTTGTGTTACCGATATTCTTTTTATACTTAGTGAAGCTAAGTTGCAGAAATATAATGGCGCTAAACCCCAATCATATGCATTTTTTTTCTCAATTTTAGATAGAAATAAATAATACTTTAACACATACAAACACTAACATGATTTCCAAATAAGGTAAATAAACTTTTGTAGTTGTACTGATCAATCAATCAGTTAAAAGTTTTTTTTTACTAATTTCTATTATCCTATTTCTCATCTGTATCTATATCAATCTATAGGTGTCTATCAGTATCTACGACAAAAAATATGACTACAAGTAATATTGTGATTTATAAGAGAAACCTAAAATTATTCTAGTTTGTTTTTAGAAGGAAAAAATAGAATTATACTTAAAAATCAAAATTAAACTCAATTTTTCTGTATTCCTTTACGCTTTTGATAGTATTGATAAGTATAATTTTTTATTTTCTTTCTACTAAACAAGTCCTAAATATATCCAATAGGTTAACTTTAATATACTTCAACTTTATTGTAATTTTACAGTGAATAAATAAATCTTGGCACCAAAGGATAAGTGCATATTGGGCGTCTAGCTCTATGATTTAAGTATGTAATATCCCATAGAAGAAATCTTTTATTAGTTACAGCTCCAGCCTTTATGAATTTCTATAAGCTTTGCATCACCTTATATAATCATTTTATGAACATCAGGTGATTTTCATTGTGTTTTATTGCTAGTTTCTTTGTTGTAATTGCAAATTTTTTCCCTCAATAGACTAGTGCAGATAAATGCTTCGGTCTAAAACTGTGAATTTTAAGGACGTTTTTAATTTATTGCTGATTTTTTGATAACTTTATTCATTTTTGCTTGAGACTTCTCTATGTAATATTTGCTCAATTCAATTTTTTGCCCTGCTTTTATCTCATTTTGGTGATTTTAATAAATTTGCAGTTATTATAAATTTTTTGATCTCATATTTGCTTAAGACTAGTTTAGATGTGTTTAATTCTATTCCAATAAACAGGATTTAAAGGATTTTATAAGACGCACTTTTTTCCTTTTCTCATTATATATCTATAGTCATTCCGAGTTCAAAGAAATAGCAAACAGATTATTTAAAGGCCCTTAATTATGCAACTTTTTTCCCACTTTGTCTTCCCTGTATGTTTATCGTCTTCCAATATCCCCATGTACATAATTTTAAACTAGACACCCTGTTTAGTATTACACTTCTTGTCCGCTTTTAATTTGGTCTGGCATCGTATTTAAGTAATTTTCAATCAAAATTTAAAGCTCCACAAAGAGATAAAATTTACTTGAAAATAAATCGTAAGATAAAACGTAAATAAACAAACAAAACTAGGCAAACACACAGTAGTATTTCCAACAGAATTGATATAACGGGTCTTATAAATTACTGTCCCCAAACTTTAACAATAAATTGTGCATTAGAATAAGTGCCTTAATTTTCTTTATAAATATATATTTTCCAATGCTTCGTTTTTGAAATAGAGGGTGTAAGTGTTTTAAGAAAAAATTTTTTTTCGTCATAACTTTTTTATTACTTAAGGTACTGTAATGAAATTTGGTACACGGCTTTGGAGTAACAAAAGGATTTTTTTCTTAAATTTGATGGTGTACGTACGGGATTTTAAATTGAATATTCTTGAACAAAAATTCTATGGCACTGCTTTTTCTAGAAACAAAAATTTTATTTAAGGTCGCTATTCAGTTTGGGGTACATTTAATATTTTTGCTTTCTTTTAACGATTAAAAAATCAAAAACTTTCTATTATTGTTAATTTCAGTAGTAATTCTCTACTGTCGAATCTTAGCAAGCCATTATTGCATTTTGTGACAACTGAACGGTTGGTAGGTTCATTCATACCTTTAGAGTATGGCAGATAAGCTTTTAATGTTAATAGACTTTAGGTACATTTACAATTTAAGGTGAGTTACTTATTTTATTGAGTATTACGTTACTTATAGCAAAAATCAATTTATAAATTACTATCTTACAGGCTCAAAAATTGAAATGAAGAAGAAAATAGACTTATTCAGGTATTTATATATTCAAAAAACTTTACAAACACTATATATTCAAAAAACTTTACAAACACTATATATCGGGTAATAGAAATTACATGTAAAGCCTATAATAGGAGAAAAAAAAACAAACAAAAAACATATTAAAATAATTTCACAACAATAACACTAAACCTCAGAGAAAAAAAAAGATAAGATGAAAAAAGTAAAACATGAGTCCTAAACTATGTCCCGATGCTCAAGCAACCTTCTAATTTCCTTAACCCTGATGTTAAATATATTTACATCTTCAAAGACATTTAAGACATTGTTACAAATCCTTAACATATTATTGATTGGAGATGTAGTATTAAAATCTTTATTAGTTATTTTTAATCTAGTCTTTGGTATCTTAAAAGAAATGTATTCAATTAGATCACAGCTCAATTATTTACAATGAAATATATAAAATAAAAATGACTGCCTGATTCTGCCTTCTGGTACAGAGCATCTGGAAGTCAAACGTTTTTAACATTGCCCTGTATGACACTATATATGGGTATTCTTTGTTTTTTCTGACTAGAAATATTAAAAATTTTTTCTGTACCTTCTCAATCATGTCTGAATGTGATGATGCTTCAGGTGACCACATAGTAGAGGCATACTCCATTATGTGGCCTAACAAGGGCATTATAAAGTCTAATGATAGGGCTGACTTTAAAATTTATACTTTTTCTTGTTACAAAACCCAAAGAACGGTAAGCCTTATTAATTATTTCACTATATTCATAATTAAATTTCATATTGGCCTGAAAAGTTACTCCCAAATCTCTAATAAAGTTTTTTCCAAGAATTTTGGTACTATCAATATAGTAGTCTTCAAGAAAATAGTTAACTTTACGAGTGAAATTGACCACAGCACATTTTTGAACAATAAGGGACATCTTATTAATCTTGAACCAACCAACCACAGAACATAGGTTATTTTTTAATTGTACAGCATCTTCCTTGACAGTAATAGTTTTGAATAGTTTAAAATCATCACCATACATCAGACTTACAGATGAGGAACAAAAAGGATGACCAAGGTACGGACCAAGCTTGCTACCCTGGGGAACATCTGAGGTTGACATATATTGATCTGATAGACAATTACCAATCTTAACCACGTTATTTCTCCTACATAAATAAGATTTCATGAAATTACAAGCTTTTTTAGAAAAACGAAAGCCAAACTAATTTATTTAAAGGCACACAGTGATTTACCTTGTCGAATGCCTTATCGCAGTCGGTGTATAGCACATCTTACTGCTCCTTAGACTCAATTGCCTTAGAGATTTGTTCTGAGAGGGTACACAGATTTGTCACCGTGGATTTATCATTAACAAAACCATGCTGACACTTGTAAATTTTATGTTTAACATGTTCATATAAATTATCATAGAGAATATTTTCAAAAATTTTAGATAAACAATTTAAGAGATGAATAGGCCTATAATTTGATATATCATTTTTCTTGTCTTTTTTACGAATTGGTGAGATCATTGATAAATTTAAAATATCTGGAAAGGATTCCTGTTCAATTGACATGTTGAAAAGATACACTAGGGGTTTTGTTAAAAGCTCAGCACAACCTTTATAGATATAAGAAGAAATTTTATCTGGACCAGTAGATTTTTTAGGTTTAAGTTTCTTAATAGCATTTATTGCATCACTCTCATAAATTTTTTTGAAAACAAAAGTGTCCCATTCTTTATTAATTAATATGTGATGATCGGAACAGCCAGCTGTGCTATACACAGACTCAAAATATTGGGCAAAAGCATTTGCAATATCAGGGGGTTTATTGAAATTGACATTATTTAAGGTCATGGCCACTGGTATACCTGCACTCCTAGCTTTAGATTTAGAGAAAGCCCAAAATGCGCTTGGATCAGCAGCTAAATTTTTTTCAATTGAAGTTTTGTACAAATTATATTCATATTTTGTTTGATTTTTTATTTCAGCTCTAAGGTGCTGATATTCAACGCATTCTGGGCTGACTTTAATTTTATGTTTTAAATGTTTTAAATCAAGAGAGAACCATATTGGAAATTTCCCTGCAGTGTTGGATTTTATATTTGTTTTTGGAATTGAAATGCTCAGAAATTGGTAAATTAGTCTATAAAATGTATCAAACCCCATATAAACATCATAGCATTTAAACACCATAGACCAGTCGCAATCAGAAAGTGATCTATAAAGGGTAAAGAAGTTACCTTTTGCATAGTTGTATGTATAAGTCTTCTTATTAGTTGTTTTATTTTGTACAATCCTCAGATTAAATTGTAAGTTAAGAGAAGGGTGGTAAGCATCTTCGTGCTAATAAAGGGTCACTTGTTCTCGATACTGTGCATTTTTCCATATTAGTTAGTGAAAGATTTAAAGATCTGTTCATACAATTAGGAATATTATTTACTTGGCATAGATTATACATATTATTAAATTGCTGCATCAGGACATTTTTATCACAATCTGTATACAATTTTTACTTTTCTGTATACAATTACAACAATACAATTACAATTATTAAAATAAGGCAAACTAAAATCTCCTAGCAATATCACATTTATGTTTTCTAAGAGTAAAATTTCCTCCAAAAGGTTAAAATTTTTTTCATACATTAAAACGGTGGAATTTGGTATAAAATAAACAACAGATATATTTTTAACACTTACTTTAAGTATTAGACAGTCACTATAACAGTCGGCATTTACAATTTCCTAAGGCAGTTCCTTCTTGACTGCAATAAGGACTCCTCCTCCCCTTTGGCCAATTCTGTCCTTACGGAGCACTGTATATCTCTCATCTAGGAGCTCTGAGTTAAATATGTTCTCATTTAACCATGTCTCGCTAAATGCAATTACATCATAACATTCCGATAAAGTTGCTGTATATAATGCATTTGTTTTGGTTCTTAATCCGCGTACATTCTGATAGTAGATTATCAACTGCCTTGATGTAGTTAGGTTACTTAGAGAGGGTCCTCCTATTGTTCTGGTGGCACCCTCCTCTTGGTGAAAAACCGAGATATGACAGCTCCGTTGGGCCAAACTTCTTTGTTCTAGGCTTTCCAAATGGTCTCTTGATTGATAGTCACCTTAAAAGAGGCATTGATTCACAAGATACTTCAGGAAAGTTGGGTAATAGGTCCTTCTTCAGGTCTTCTGGCTTGCTATGTGGTGCTAGTCTAGTTACATTGAGAGATGTGAATTTGGTGATCGCTTGAACATTTGCTGCTTCCGTCCCTCGCCCTACAACAAATCCTCTACGACGGTTATTTCTGGGCCCTGCAGTAAACCAATTACTTTTTTTGGGCGTCTCTGCAAGCTGCTGAATGTTCTGCATATATTTTTCCTGCTGGACCTGCATCACAGCTGCATTGACTTCCTGGGCTGAAATAACTATATTACCACGAGAAGTATTTTCCAATAATGGGTTATTTTTTTGTTTAATTATCCCAGCAGACTGATTTGGGACATTTTTAGAAGGTTTTGTTTTTGTTGACGTCGGTGGAAATTTAGGGTTAGGAGTAGCTGCATTTTGCTGCTGCGCTCTCTCCGCGTATGTTAGAACAGATGATACCGAACTGTTGCCGATTTTTGGTGGGCTACTTTTGTTCCTTGATAAAATTTTAATCTTTTCTTCAAGCAATTGAATATTTTTGTAAAGAAGATCTTATTATTTAAAAGAAATATAAACTCAAATCTATAATGATATCGTCCGATATACTTAATTTAATTTAAGTTCAATGAGTTTTAAATACAATGATTTACTTGGGGTAAAATAGATTTTTTATATACCTAGGAGCTGAGGTTTAATCTATTAATCTCTGGGCTCGTTTCTTCTTTTTAATGTCCTACCTAACTTTGTTAAGAATGTTAAAATTAAAAAACGATAAAAACAACGAGAAGACCTACTTTAAAAAAAAAATAATTTGAACCAACGTTTCGGTAGTTATATCTACTACCGTTATCAAGGTTATTAAAGTTAAATTAAATTAAATTAAAAATATCAACAAAATATACTTATCTTTCAAATTTCCTGCTATATAATATTTTCTTCAAAATTCCTTCCTTATTCGACAATACTTTAAATACTTTTTAATATAATATCACGATTTATTCATAGTTTGACAAACTGTTTTGTTCATTATAAATTCGTCACAACAATACAGATTTTACTTACAATTTAAGGTGCCTGGACAATTTAGAACCCAACAATTTTCCAAAAAAAAATGTTTGTAGAGGTACGGTCTATAGAATATTTTAAAAGAATAAAATGTTTTACATAGGGTCAATTTGAAAATATTTCAATGCGAAAACTCTCCAGTATGTCAATTGTCAGAAGGATATTCGACAGTGTTGTTATAATTGACAAAAGTCGAAAAGGTTTGCTATACTTGATAAATTTTAGATTAAAGTTAACAAATATTTAAACAATTACTCTATTTTATAACGCAATAATTGCTTATATCAAAGATTATTTAGTAACAAATATGCCTTAACTCCATTTTTTCCATATTAAGAAAAAGTGTTATATCAAAAACTTTTTTTTATAAAATTCAAATTTTAATAAAATAAATTTTGATATTCCAGAGGCATCATCTGCATCACTAGGACCTATATCAATCAACTGTAACTCTGCACATAGCACCACATCACCGAAAACTTCTCCAACACCTGTCGGACTGCTAACGACGGCAGACAGCTCTAAATCGGCCAATGAAGATGACATATCAGTTACCGCATCACCAACCCCTAGTCCACGACCTCCGGCAGCATTTACGGGAATACTTTCCACCACTGGTTCATCTCAGAATAGCCAGCAGCAGATGTTTAATAGCGCTTTGGCAGCAAGTTTGTTTTTAAATGCTCCCTTACTACCACCTCCCAGTCAATGGTTATACGGGCAATTCTACCAAAATGAGTGGAATTGGATGAACAGCCTTAGGCATCCTGGGTTGGTGTCTTCAATATTGTCCCCACCTGATGATAGTATGTCTCAAAACCCTGATAGTTCCAGTGATAAAGTTGATGTAACTGAGTTAGACGAGGATAGGGATAAGGATGAAGAGTCTAGTATAGTTGATAAGGACTCAACAAAGTCTGTTGAAGGTGTGAATCTAAGTGTTAAAGTAAGAAAGGCAGCGGTAACTTTAATAAGGCAACGAGACGAAGTAGGCGTGAGCAATAATAAAGACTTAAGTAAGAGTGGACGAAGTGAAGTAGTTAGAAATTCAGATGTATGGCGACCATATTAAAACATTCCTAAATAAATATCCTAATACTTTGAAAATATCACACAATTTTCTATGTTTTTTGTTGGTATATTTATAAGTTAAATAATAATATTTTATTATTAATGTCTATATACTGAAACTTGGTTTCGTTTTGTAAATATATAAATAGATTGATTAGAGGTTTTACGTGTTTTATTTAATCCTTTACTATTATCTTTTTAGCGTTTTTTGTCTACTTTAAGATTTTTAAAAATATCCGGATAGACTTCAGGAGACAATAAAACCTTAAAAAAAAATAAAACCTTCCTGTAAACACATGTCCAAAATTCTTTGTTTCTCAAAAATAGGCTGTTAAAATCTGCAATATTGTAATTGCCTGATCAAGGCTCATCTCTTACGATAATGTCTTGAATTTTCAAAATTAATGGAAATTAATTTCATTGTTGGGCGGACAGGCCATGGGCCTTGATTAAGAAATGAAAAATTAACAACATGTTGTAGCTAATACGCGGAAATACGATGATATGTTGATACCGAATGTTAAGCAAAACATCTTTTAAAACTGATCTTATTCATTTTAACAATAAAAATTCTCGTAAATCTGCCTAGATAATGACTTCTCTATAAAAAATAACGGATTAAAATCTTCGCCGAATATTCCCATACATTAACATTAAATGTTCGTTAGGGTCGTAAACACTATTGTTGATTCTAGTTTGCTCACAATAACACCTACAATTTAACCCATGTTAAAAATAATTCTACGCTCCTATTATAAATGTGTTTTAATTATAGCTAAAGAAACCTAGACTTAGTGTCTTGAGGATGACTTAATATAAGTCGAAACGTCGACATTAAGGTAAACAGGTTTCTGTTGTATTTCTGACCCCACCCAACAACCCTCCTGACGTTAAAATAAGATATGCAATTTGTGGTTCAGGTGGCGCTGACCCCACCATTGCTACCGACCAACGACCGGCATTACTGGAAATCCGATTTTGTAATTGTTTGGTGTTGTACTTCCTTTTGTGTTCGGTGTTTGTTTTACGTTTTGGGTATTTAACATGCTTACCATCTTAGTAAATGGCCAAATTGGATTAAATCAGGTACATCTATATACAGGGTGTCCCCTAATTAATGGTACATGGAAAAACCACAGACTCCTGATGTAAAAATATTACGATTTAACTATATTTACCTATATTTAAAAGTTGATATTAACTGAGATACAGGGTGTTAAACTTAAAACTTTTTTTTTGTTTTTCCCCAATAACTTTAACAAAAGTTAACTTTTTTTCACAAAAATTTGTAGTTAGGGGTTTTTTAGGTCGAGAAATTCAATTTTTTAACAAATTGAGTGTACAATGTAGCGGGCGCTGTCATAACTTTCATAACGGGTCATAACTTTTTTGTGCTTAACTGTATTTAAGTTTTTATTGAAAATAATACTTTTTTCATATTTTTTACGTTAAGTTGAAGTCGCTCAGATTTACCGTTTTGGAGATATTTGTATTTAAATTATTTAGTGCATCATGCACTCGACCCCGGCTGAATAATTAATATAATCGGGAAATAATTCACTTTTTTAAAGTAAGCTATGAGAAAGCAAATGAATTTTAGATACGCAGTTGTTAGGAAACCGCCATGTTGTTGTTGTTTGTTGATTAGTTTAAAGTTGTCAGAAAATATTTAATTAGTGTTTTCTGTGATTTTGCATCCAGTTTATTGTTTTGTTGAATTTTTAAATTTTTCGTAAGTTGAGAAACAATGCCGAGGCACAATCTTTTTTCAAATGCCGAAATGAGGGATATGTTGTGTGTATATGCGCAGGCAAATTTTAATAGACGCAAAGCCTATAGACGATATTCAGAACTCTACCCAAATCGAAGACAACCTGATTTCAAGATCTTCAAAAATCTTTACGATCGATTAGGAGAAACAGGTACATTTCGTCCTAAACGGAATTCCGCAGGGCACCCGAAGGTTATAACTCCAGAACAAGAAGAAGAAATTCTGGTCCGCGTGGCTGAAAATCCGGAAATAAGTGCAAGACATGCTGCTGCGGCAACTGGAGTAGGCAAGTCATCCATTTGTAAAATATTTCACGAAGAGGGTCTTTATCGGTATCATTTCACTTCTGTGCAAAATTTATTAGAAAATGATTTTACGCCCAGGATAGAATTTGCCCGTTTTTGCCGTGCCCAAATAAATACTGACCCCATGTTTCTGATTAAGATACTATTTAGTGATGAAGCAACGTTTACACGTAGAGGCATTTTCAATTTTAGAAATAAACACACATGGGCATTACAAAATCCACATTCAGTACACGAACGTCATTTCCAACATGAATTCAAAATTAATGTATGGTGTGGTATAATCGATAATCATTTATTGGGCCCTTTCGAACTACCGCCCAATTTAAACGGGGAACTCTACCTTGAGTTTCTAGAAACACATTTACCAGATTTTCTCGATGACATTCCGCTGGACATAAGGCAACATATGTATTTCATGCAAGACGGAGCACCAGCACACTTCTCTAGAGCTGTCAGAGAGTACCTGAACAACCGTTTTCCTAATCGCTGGCTAGGTCGTGGGAGCCAGAGGCCATGGCCGGCGTGAAGTCCCGATTTTAACCCGCTGGATTTTTGTGTATGGGGCTATATGAAGTCGCTCATTTACAAAGAAATAGTGAATTCCAGAGAAGAACTATGGCAGAGAATTTTACATGCTGCACAAAAGCTACAAAACGAACAATTATTTTTTTAAATTAGGAGATCCTTCAGCAAAAGGAAGGAGATCTTTCATTTTCTCGCGACGAGTGAACAAGTACACACGTATTAATTTTGCTCCGTCTTTTCGTGAGTTTTCGGGTATTAATTTGGCGTTTTTGAACACTTTTTCTTCAAACATTGTAACCGGTAAAATACCCCTTTTTATTTATTGTGGAAAAAAAAACCGTAAAAGTTTCCCAGTTTAACCAGAAGCTTATTTTTATTTGTTTCGAATATGCCTGCAGCCCAGTGTTCCATATGTGCTGGTAACGTCAGTCGGACAAACCCAGGCATCTCCTGCCAAGGTCAATGCGATCGACAATATCACCTTAAATGCGTGAAATTACCATCGGCTATCGGAGATTTACAACCAGACTCCGGCATCGTTTGGCGATGTAAAGACTGCACTACCAAAACTGACCGCTCTACGGGGGACACCTCAAAAGTTTTGCGGGAGCTTGTTGAAAAGGTTAATACGGTAATGTCTGATTTGGCTGCCTTCAGATCCGTTCAGTCGGGATTTACTGAATCGCTTACTTTTTTTGGAGCAAAAATCGATGACTTTACCAGCCAAATTGAGAACGTAAAAAAATTATCTAAAACGATAAATGAAATGCAGCAGGAAATTTCTGAAATTCGTAAAGAGTCTTTGCACTTAAGAACGGAAATCGAAGTGCTACAACAAGAGAGTCGTAAAAATAATATTGAACTCTGCGGCGTCCCAGAAAAAAGGAATGAGAATATAGTATCAATGGTAAAAAAAATAGGCTCCATTGTTGGAACCATAATTCATGATGATGATATAGCCGCTTCTCATAGAGTTGCTCGTTTTAACAAGGGGTCGGATACCAGCAATAATTATCCTAAAAACGTCATAGTAAAGTTTTTCTCCGTGTCGAAGAGAAACGAATTTTTAAGTGCAGTTAAGTTAGGTCGAAACCGTGGTTTGAAGGCTTCTGACTTGTGATTTGAGCAGGAAACTAGGTTGTTTGTCAACGAACATCTCTCTCCATACTTCAAGCAGCTGCACAGAAGAGCTCGGGAGTTTTGCCAAATTGCAAACTATACATATTGCTGGATTAAGGATTCGAAGTTCTTCATTAAAAAAGAGGATAATAGTAGGGCTTTTCATGTCTCCAATGAACAAGTTTTGTCGTCTTTGAGTACTTAATCCCTTTTCTTCTTATGTTTAAATACTTTAGTCTATCTCCTATGTATAATCTCTATTTAAATGTCTGTATGCACTGAATTTTCAATTTATTACCAAAATACCAGAGGACTTAGAACAAAAACTGTTGATTTTTACCAATCTATGTGTGCTGCTCAATTTGACTGTGTATCAATAACTGAATCCTGGCTAAAGCCTGATGTGCTGAGCTCGGAGTTATTTCCTCCTGGCTACAATGTTTTTCGATTGGACCGTAGTGCTCTAGTGAGTGGAAAAAGTGATGGTGGCGGAGTAATGCTAGGCTGTGCGCGATATCCATTGTGCCGAACTCATACCAAGATTATGTAACACCAATAATATAATTGATATATGGTTGAAAGATATATGGGTCAGTGTCGTCTTAAATGGAGGTAATAAATTGTTAATTTGTACTGTCTATGTCCCCCCTCACGCATCTTCGAATAACTATAAACATTTCATGTCAAAAGTAGAGTCTGTACTAAGTAACAAAATTAATGGGAAAGTTTTATTGCTAGGTGATTTTAACTTGCCTAATTTATCCTGGTCGCGTAATAACAAACTAAATTCTGATAACGCCACTGACCCATGTAGCAAATGCTTTACTGATTTTTACTTCCTTAATGGTTTAAAACAATTTAATTATATTTTGAATTCAAGGAATAGAATTTTAGATTTAGTTGTAACTAAACTATGGTACTAATTCTTTAATAACCGAGGTACTTAAATGTAATTACCCATTAGTGCCTGAGGACAGTCATCATATGTCGTTGGAGGTGAATATTAAGTTAAATTATGAAAAAAAAGTCGTGTGTAATTCTTATCAAAAGGTAAATTTCATTAGGGCAAATTATGCAGTTATTAATGAGAAAATTCATTCTCTTCAGTGGAAGGATTAATTTTTATCTCGTGATGTAGATAACAACATCGAATGTTTTTACGCAGAACTGAGTAATATTGTGAGTTCTGAAATATCAAAAATAAAAATTAAAAAGCGCCAATATCCTTTATGGTTTTCTAAGCACACTATTAATTTAATAAAGAATAAAGTGCAGGTGCATAGAGACTGGAAAAATACAAGCTACAGTCTGACTACGATATTTTCTCATATTTACGTAAAACTGTAAAACTAAATATTACTAAACACTATAAAGTTTACATTACTAAAACAGAGGAAAATATTAAGTATGACATAAAGTACTTTTGGTCGTTTATTAATAATAAAAGGAATACAAAAAATTTGCCGTTAAAAATGACCTTTAATGATCAATATGCTACGAATAACTCTGACATTTGTGAACTTTTCTCAAAGTTTTTTAGCAGTGTTTTTGAACCATCTAATACTCCATCATTAATTGATGTTGTCCAATCAAAAGAATGTTTTACTGTTGATCATGTTCGAGAAGACGATATTAGAGAAGCATTATGCTCTATGAATCCCAAAAAGGGTCCTGGGCCAGACGGATTTCCCTCAATATTTCTGAAATCATGTCCTAATCTTTGTAAGCCTCTATATTTATTGTATAATCAATGTATTTCAACTGGTAAATACCCTAAGCTTTGGAAAGTGGCCCAAATTGTGCCTATTTTTAAATCAGGAGATAAAAGCGCTATCAATAACTATAGACCGATTTCTCTCTTGAGCCATTTTGGGAAACTGTTTGAGTCTCTTATTTTGGATCAATTATTTTTTATTGTTAGGGGATCGATTGACTTAAACCAACACGGCTTTTTTAAAAAAAGATGGCCACTGACTAACCTTGTGCCTTACGTTCAACTCATATCTGAGAATATGGAGCGAGGTTCTGAGACTTGTACAGTGTACACCGATTTCTATAAAGCTTTCGATAAGGTCCACCACCCAACTCTTTTAATAAAGCTTGAGAATTTCGGGGTACATGGGGCTTTGTTTGAAATTTTTAAAAGTTACTTAAGTGAAAGATCTCAGTATGTTGTTGTAAATGGCCAAAAATCGAAGAGCACAGCTGTGACTTCAGGTGTGCCTCAGGGGTCACACTTGGGTCCTCTGCTGTTTATCATTTTCCTATATGATATAGAGAAATGTTTTTCATATAGTAGCTATGCTTTATATGCAGATGATCTTAAAATCTCAAAAACTATTTCGGCTGCTGATTACTTTACTTTACAGTACGATTTATCTAATTTTATGAATTACTGTACTTTGAATAGACTTTTTGTCAATTTGGATAAATGTAATTGTATTTTGTTCTCTAAAAGGCCTGTTCCTCTGCAAGTTAAATGTGATCTTTACCTAAATAATGTTAAGCTTAAATATTTGGATTCTATTGAGGATCTTGGGGTGACATTGGATTCTAGGCTTTTGTTTGAAAAGCATCTTGAAAATATTGTACAAAAGGCTCTTAAAAATCTTGGATTTGTTTTTCGAGCAACAAAAGGATTTAGCAACATAAATTCCTTAACAATTTTATTCAATAGTATAGTAAAACCTGTACTGGAATACGCAACAACAGTTTGGAATCCAATGTACGCCAATTATATTGGCCGACTAGAGAGTGTGCAGCGCAAATTTGTTAACACTTTAAATTATAGGTTTAACAGACGACGGCATTTCTTTAGTTATGATAATAATTTAAAATTTTATAATATGCAATCGTTGGAGGTCCGAAGAAGAAATTTTGATTTAATATTTATATACAAGGCCGTAAACAACTTTATTGATTCTTCATCTGTTTTAGAAAAACTCAATTTTAACATCAATCCTTACATCCTTCGTAATAGACAAACTTTTGTAGTATTCAGGTATTTTTCCAATTACTTATCGAATTCTGCAATTATTAGATGTACCCGTATGTATAATAGTTTGGAGTTAAACCATCCTAATATTGACTTATTTTTTTGAGCTTTGATGGCTTTAAACGACACCTAAGACGGCTTCCTGATTAAACTACATAAGTAATTCTTTCTAGATTGTGATGTAATTTTAAGAATTAATTCTCTGTAGTTGTAATTATTATTATATAGAACTTGTTTACTAATTTGTATTTGTGATATAACGTGCTTTCTTATTATTGGACAGCTGTGCCTGTCTGTTAGAAAGCCTTGACTGTAAATAAATAAATAAATAAATAAATAAAAAGAACTCTTAAATGTATTGAAGTAAATGGTAGATATTTCGAACAGTTTTTGTCAAAAGCAGATCTATTTTTTTACTAAATCTCGTCACAGTTTCAAAATGGAAAAGTTATCAGTCGCATAGTTAAGTTTGTTTTCGTTAATGTTATTTTCTTTCAATAGATTTTCTAGTATCATAGTAATTTTAAATAAAGTTAATTAAATGATAATCCAATTTTTGTCTGCATTATTCTCAATGACTTATACTAAAACATTATTTATGATGTAAAAAATGATTGGTAAAGAGTAACAAGACATTATTGCTTGCTTGAGCTGCTGTACTAAATAATTTGAAGGCAGATATCTCGAAGTCGCCGACTCTGAGCGACCCGAAAGTAGTATACATTTTTTACATAAAAAATATGAAAAAAGTATTATTTTCAATAAAAACTTAAATACAGTTAAGCACAAAAAAGTTATGACCTTATGAAGGAGAAAAAGATGTCGCAGACAGCGCCCCTCTATATTGTACACTCAATTTGTTAAAAAAATTAATTTCTCGACCTAAAAACCCCTAACTACAAACTGCTAAACCCCTAACTTTTGTTAAAGTTATTGGGGAAAAACAAAAAAAAAAGTTTTAAGTTTAACACCCTGTATCTCAGTTAATATCAACTTTTGGATATAGGTAAATATAGTTAAATCGTAATATTTTTACATCAGGAGTCTGTGGTTTTTCTATGTACCATTAATTAGTGGACACCCTGTATATAAAAGAGTTTGTCTTGACTGACTGACTCATCATCGCAGAGTTCAAACTACAGTAGCAAGAAACGTGAAATTTTTGCCAGCGAGTTCCTTTTATAATGTAGGCACCGGATAAAAACGGATTTTTCGAAATTCCACCGATAAGGGGTAAAAAATGGGAAAATTGTTACCCGTGACCTCGAGAACTAAGGGGGCGTGGCTTCGGAGTTTGAACGGAGACTGCCCGCACCAACGAGTCGCAGGCATCAACTTAAGAAAAAAAAAATTAACTGCAACATGGTTTTTTATAATGTAGGCCCCGGATACGAACGAACTTTTTGAAATTCACCAATGTCTTATTATATTTATGTTACGTATGATTTTTTATATATATGTAAAAACTATATTATTTATAAAAAGATGTGATATTTACTACTAGCACTCAGGAGATAATGCCCGCTCTAAATATATAAAGATTCAAAGTTTTTAGTATTTTTGTACCGAATATTTCCTCAAGAAAAGTAACTAAAGAATGTTGGTTTTATTTTGGTATACTTACAAATGAATAAATAGATATATATTTGGAATTTAAGTAAGAATGTTTTTTTTATATTCAAGTCCTCAAAGGTCATTTTGAATGACCTAAAATAACCTTTAAATATTTGACGTTCTCCATCGGTCATTTTCAAGTCCATTTAGGACGTCTTTTAGCCCATATTTATTAAGTGTTATCGACGTCATCTAGCCTTTATTTAGGACGTTTAAGCGACGTCTCTTAAGACGCCAGTTTGGATGTGATATTTGTACGTCACTTTAAGGTCGTAAAGACGTAAAAATGACTTATCATGTAGACCAAAAAGTACGAAAAACGACATCTTCACGACATCGTTTTGCTACCTGGGTAGTTCCTCAGTATAACTGGAAATGATATCGAAAAGTAGAGTAAAATGTGAATTTTTATATGAATATGATTTCTTAAAAATGCTTTCTTGTTTTGTTTTTATTTTAAAATGGTACTTTAAAAACACACCTCGTTCATTTGATCTATTACATAATTGTTCACAATATATCAGGTATACCGTACTATAATATATACGTACACTATATAATTTGTAAGATCTATAAAAAATTAGGTTTAGAAATTATTTAAATCGTGCTGGAATAATGGCTATATTAAAATATAACTGCAGTTAAAACTGATTTATTACTGTCATCGTAAAATAATATAAAAGCCTAAAAACGAAACCCTTAAACGAAAACCACTTTAGGTATTTTTAGTAATTCCATTTGACTTCGAAAATACAAAACAAAGAACCATTATAAAAGCAAAATATCCCATTTCCAAAACTTCCGCTATCCTTTTTAATATTTTAGGGTCGTATTTTTTCTTGGTCGGTTTCTCCCAATAATAAAAACAAACGACAATCTGCATGTCTCCCCTTGGCTCCTCGAAAGAAAAACGCGGAGATGCCGCGATGTCACGCAGTAAAATTTAAATGTAGCTGATTTTAAAATTCTTTAATGGTGCGTGTCTTTTTAAGCCCCTTTTAAGTCATTGGTCAGGGTATTTAAATTGGAATTTAGAGGTCTTGTATTTTGGAAAACAATTTGTATAATTAGTAAAGTAAGGCACCTTCTTTATATGGTCGATCATCGTTTGCAATTTTGCCAAATTATGACTAAACAAGCGATTGATGATAATTTCTTATTTTATGTGTATGTTTTAGATAAGTATAGTTTCTTTTTGAATGGTTTAGTGAATAGCCACAATTGTAATGACTGGATTGATGCTAATCTAAGAATTTTTACGAACCATACACAACACCCCTAGAACGATCCTGCATATAATGAGCAAGAACCGATTTTCCAACAAGGCGAAGCGCTTCCACATTATTCGCTAAAATCGACTTGTTGCCTTTTTTCGTCAACGCATTGTTGGTATTTTAAAGCTCCACATTTAAAAAAAAAATGGATCAATTTTTATTTATTCATGCCAAAAAGTACAAACTCTTACACAAGCCAAAATACAGAAAAAAAAGCATTACAACTAACATTTCAATAATAATAAAACCCAAGCAGTAACTATATAATACGATAAGATAATCCATCACTAAAGTAAAAATACATCAAGGATTAAGCAATAACTTTTTTAATAAACGCTATTTTAAGCTCATATTTTATCCCTACATTTGGCGTATAAATAGGAACTGAAAAACGATATTGTTTTTTGGCGAAAACCAAAGGTAACATCTCAAAAAAATTAAAACTAAAAAATACCAGATGTCTCACTGTACCTATCCATGTTGGAACACTGAGACGCAACACTTATTGTTATTTTAGGTTAAGACTATCAAAGTTTATCTCAAATTTCAAAAGCGACTTCTGGCGCTTGGTTGACCCTTGCGTTAAAGGAGCCGGCAAAATGATTTTAATATCTTTTTTTAATACATGTGAGATATCTGGGACCATTGGAAATAAGAATCTGTTTCCACATTTAATGCTTTTCCTTAAAAACGATATTTCAAAATCAATTTCTTTTATTTGAGATAGGACTTTGCCCACATAGTATGTTTTTTGCTTACAGTAAAATTCAACAGCACATATTCTCCGATATGCGGACAGCGATCAAGATATTTGAAACTAATTGGGGACTCGGGATCTTCACCAATATAATCTTCTCCTCCGCTAGAATCCTGTAATTCCATTTTATTTTCATCTTGTTCATCAGAATCACTATCTTATACGCGCTTTTTTACTTTTTTTTCTTTTGGTGTTTTTTCTCTAGATTTAATAAGTTCCATTTTCTCCGGGGTATCGGTAGCAATCATTGTCTTTTTTTTTGCGTTTTTTGTTGCTTTCGCCTGATTTTCTTGGCGGAGCTTTAGGATAACCTTTGAAAACACTTGGGCTAATAAAAGTTTTCATGGCGGTATCACTTTTACTTGGAGCTGCATTTTCTACAACTGGAGGTTTATCTGTATTTTCAGGAGTAGCTTCATCTGCAATAAGCGGCCTATCCGTCACAGAACTCGACAAAAATCTTCTTCCGTAAAAATATGCCGATCGAATGGAAATATTCCGGTTTTCCGAAAAGCACTTGTGATGTTAATGGGCGTCATTGCTCGTGGATATGATATGCCTACAGACGTAGCTACGTTATAAATTGTAAATGTCTGACCGAGATGGTTCATCATTCATGCATCTACTGCCGCATTATAGCCTACGTCCAATGCCTGTAACTTATTAGTGCAGTGCGGCGGTATAGTAAGGATTGTGACACCATTACTTTTACACAAATCGATTGCTTCAGTCGATAAATGACTTTGGTTATTATCCATTAGCAACAAAAAAAGGTTTTCCTTGATGCTACCAGTGTGCTTAATGAAATGTTTAACAACCTGCACAAAGCACTCCATATTCATCCAACCTGTTTTCGAAGCCAGACATAAAGTTCCGTTGGGCGCCTCATTTATCATAAAGTCTTTAAAGTGCACCCTCGGGAATACCATAGCAGGAGGAATAGCTGCTCCCGATGTTCCAACAATGCAACGGGATGTAACGAACATTCCACGTTCGGCACTTGTGGTCTTACTAACCTGTCGTATACCCCTTTGTGCAAACACTTTTTGGACTTTTGAACGGTAACGGTTCCTGTCTCATCTAAATTATAGAAACGACTATCATCCATAAACACCGGGAAACGCTTTAAAACAATTTCAAGTTTTGTGAAAAAAATGTCAACGTTAAATCTATTGAAACTGGTTGCCCTTGAAAGACTACAACCTTCTGGGGTCCGAAGAGACAAGTCGGAATGACGCTTCTGAAATCCTTTTATCCAGGCAAGTCAAGCACTTTTTGATACATGCCAGTTTGTTGAAATGACTATATTATTATAAACTGCAGCTTCATATGACAATCTTCGGGTATCGTCTCTTGACAGACGATAAAACATTTTGGAACAGTTGATTATATATTCGCTCAAGGCGTTCTCCAAATAAAACAGTAAATAATGATTAGACTTACGCAAACAGTAGGTGTACCCATACTCTGGTATATACATGTTCTTCTAGGATCTCCTACCAGCACGGAATCTTGATCGCACTCAAATGTTACTTTGGTACCTGGTGTGAACAAGAAAGTACTTCTTCTACCGAATCTTGGAGTCGGTAATATACCGCAAGAAACCACCTAGGCAAAGGAATGTTTTATAGTAAGCATACACGAAATTTGTTTTCGAATTGTTCGACAGTAAAAATTTGTTCCACCTTGTAATTAGGACATAAACGAATATTTTCATCTTGGTGAATTTTTTTTACATATCTATGGACCGTATGGAAAGATAGTCCTTTCATTCGTGCAGCTTGACGTATAAAAGTGTCTCCTTGAACTAATTCCTAAGCTGCCTTATCTGGTCTTCGGAGAATCGGCCTATTTGGCGATTGGTTTTGTTTTTTCATGGCATTTTCTATCTGTAAGAGAAGATATTTTGCAAAGGACTTGTTTTATAAAATCCGTAAAGGAACAGTGAGACATTAAATTTAAATTTTGAGTAGGTATTTGTATTTTTTTTATTTTAATTTTACCATCATCTATCAATTCTTATGGTTTTGAGACACTATGTGTACAGACTGTATTGGAATAAATTGTTGGTACAGTTAATAATTTTAGTTTACAAAAATAATTTTTTAAAGATTTTTTCTACCTTTTAATAGAGATAAAATACTGTGTAATTTTCTATATAGAAGGCTACTGTGTAGCCAAAATTAAGTGAAAGTTTATGAGTTTTGTATATACTCAAAATTTAAATTTAATGATTTTATCATAACTTTCATCAAACAAATATCTAATATACTTAGTACGAACAGTGAGACGGTAAAGGAACGGTGATGGAACAGTGAGACGTATCTCACTGTTCCATCTGTTGTGCTGTCTCACTGTTCCATAATATTTATTTAATAAAAGGCGACTAAAAAACTAATAACACTTTTGCAATAAGTTTACATAAAATAATTTACTTTTACATAAAATATTTTACCTTGTTTAAAAAAGTTTCGTTTCCGCGAAAACACCGGCCACGTGGATTCGGTAAAATTACTCCGACGCGCTTTCTTCGACTGATCAGCGATAACTAAAAATGTTCTTGTTGAATCTTAACCGTTTCTTGTTTGCTTTGATTTAAGGTGTTCTTTTAGTTTGACCGGAAAATACCGAACGTACGAAGCTCTACCGAGTTTGTCTCAATGTTCCGACCGTTTCACTGTACCTATCTCTCCCCTACTCCTAAAAAGCCACAGTTGAATGAAGAAATTAGTAGAAATAAGTAAGTAGTAGAAGTAAAATAAGAAGTTTCAATTTCCTGAAGTGGGATTTACAACACTCTCTGTAGCACAAAAAAGGAATCACGATCACACATCTTCTTTGCAAGGCAAATATCTTAGATATGTGCACCAGCTGATAAGACAGTATGTCATTATAGAATGAAAATAGCTGAAATAAGCAATCCTGAGTGTGTCCATTGAGACAAGACCAAATAAATTACGGATAAGAAATATGCATCTTGATCATTTGGATGACAACTCTGCAACGTGACTCAGCCAGGTTAAACCACTATGAAGAGTGACACCAAGGAAATTTACTTTTACATTCGAAAGATGCGGGAAAGAACCAAAATTTCGAAAAGAAAAAAATGATCTACTAAGTTTTGGTTTCGATCAAGCATGACTTTTGAGATATGCGAGAAATATTCGCTTCACCAGCATCAGCAATTCAAGAAGTTGTGTCATCCGCGTAGAGATAAAATACAGAGCCACTATCGCAAATAGGGAGATCGTTGACGTAAACCAAGAACAAAATAGGCCCCAGAACGCAGCCTTGTGGAACTCCATGTTTCAGTGGTAAACTCTGCGATTCACACCCTCCGAACAATACATACTGACTTCTATCATACAGATAGGACTGAAGTAAATAAAGACTACTGGCGTCAAATTTGTAGTAATTCAATTTTTGTAGAAGAATATCATGCTCAATACAATCAAAGGCTCTCGATCAATCATAAAATGTGGCATGAGAGAGTAAGCTACCCTCAAAGCCATCAAGCATCTTCTCACACAAATCCATAACTGCCAAACTGGTTGAATGCAATTTCCTAAAGCCGTGCTGTTTTTCAAAGAATAATGGATTGAGTTCAAAATAAATTTCAATCTGTGTCTGAAGCAGAGATTCAAAGATCTTTCCAAATTTAGTAATTAGCAAAATAGGGCGATAATTTTTAAGAATAAACTTAGGCCTCTTTTTATAAATGGGAATTACCTTGGCAAATTTAGGGCAATTAGGAAAAACTCCTGATGAAATTGACAAATTCATTAACTTGGTTAGTGGTACAATATCATTAAGTTTTTATACAACATAATCAAGTTTTTTTATGGTTTTTATAAGTCTAGTGTTTACATCAAAAGGATCCCTACTTTTACTATTTTTCAGACCATCAATCACCTGACGAACTCACCTAAGTTAAGCGATTTTATCGCTTTCTTCATAGCTTGGGACCGATCACTTGCCTGATTGATAAACTTATCGATCGAATCAATCTTTTTAACTTGGATTTCCCTACAATATCAACTTTGGTAAGTGCAAATAATTTTAGAGGTAACTATGTTTGTGCGAAGTGTGTTAACCTGTCTCAAGAAACAAAGCATGTCCCACATCTCTCTGAGAGAATCGTCAAATCATTTTGATGTCGCTGAGCGTTAAGCAATACTAACTGACTTAGATTTTAATGGCAAACAGTTCATGTATGCAACAATAACGGAGTCGACAAAGCAATTAAAAGATTAGTTCACATTGTCGTCAATGACTATATTTTCTCAGGGAAAATCCTCAACCATACGGTAAAAATTAAATAAGCTTCAATCCGTGATGGATCTAGAATAGATACGAGTAGCATTACCCAGCCCGAATTAAAAACTAATTCCTAAATGATCTGACAAAGAGACGCTATTTTTTTTTGTTTTTGAAGGTGGTAGACAATGGTACAGTGAAAACATCTTGTCGGACTTGCATTGTCTTATTTATTTAATGTAACACGACGTTTCGGTTGGTAAGTATCTCCAACCATTATCGATGTTGGATTATTAACGGTTGGAGATACTTACCAACCGAAACGTCGTGTTACATTAAATAAATAAGACAATGCAAGTCCGACAAGATGTTTTCAAAGAGACGCTACATATTTTCACATTATAATTCTGGATAGAAATATTTGTGAAGACATTGTCCAGACAATTAACACCCCTTGTAGCACCATTTACTGCAGGATGTTATCCAAAACTAGAAAAGAGGTCTACAAACTTCTGAGACTGACTGCAGTCAAAATTAAACCTAACATTAAAGTCATCAGTGATGACACATTTTTCATTAATGGTCAAGCTTTTACGAAAACCCTCAAATAAACCTAAAAAACTGTTAAAATTTCCAGATAGAGATCTGTAGATTGTATATACAGGGTGTTTCAGAACTATAGGATCAAACTTCTGGGGGCTATTCAGTGCAACAGTAGAATCCATTTGAGTATAGGAACCCATATCCGTAAATGTGTCACTACGCCACTACGGCCTTAAGACGCGTTTAAATTTAGAAAAAATATTAATTACCTAAATAGGATCTGATGCATTTATTTTTACCTTTTGTATATGATACCATCACAACAATTGTTCAAAATGTCTTCCTCCAACTTCAATACACCGATTTAAATGCCGCACATGATTTCGGCGGACTACACTAAAAATTTGATCCTCGTTTTGAATGATTTCAAATGCTGAAATCGTCAATTCGTCAATTTTAACAAAAAAAGTGTCTCTAATACTTAATTTCTTGTAAGCTTACCTTGATTTTCTGATCGATCACGAAACAGATTTGAAATACAACCATATCCTCCGATATAACCCCTGCCATCAGATATAACCCCGGTTGACGGTACATCAGCATATTTCAAATATCTTTAATACTTTTTATAAAATTTAATGTTGAGTCAAAGTTCTTAGCTTAATTTGCTTTATTATGATATACATATAATTCATCAATTAAGTTGTAAGTTTGTATTATATTACAGCTATACTATTTTCAACTCCGCTCGTCTATTTGTTGGCTGGGAAAGCCTCTGAGAATGTTCCTTGTTTGGAAGCTGCGGGCCCGTAGGTCAGCCGCACCGTGACCGGTTCGGGTCACATTCTGGGCGCGGATCGGTTCGCCAACAAACATGAAGAGAAGCGGGCGAGGACATTTGTTACTTGCAAATTTGATTTGCCGCCTTATCGACCGCTACTATGGCTTAGCTAACTGCTGATTACTTCTAAATTTATGACTTTGCGCCACTTTGGTTGTTTTTGTGTCTGGTTATTTCCTTAATGGAATGAAAACCGAAGACAACTAGTTATGGCTGTTTGTTTGAGTATTTTGATTAAACCTCGCTTTTATCTAAATTTTTACCTTAAGTTTAAGAAATTAAGATTCTTACTTAAAAAATAATTCTTCTAAAGTTTTTTAATTGAAACAGTAATTTACTGACTCTTAGCGTGCGTTTATAAAAGCAAAATCAATATTAACCAATCTTTTTTGCTTTACACAGTTTGCGACAAATAATTTAAATCAAGATTTTTATTGGATACAGTGTAATGGTCTTGTTTATTTAGAATGTCATATTTAAAATTTATCATCGAACTAAATCACGGCAGATTTAAAATTTAAAATAATTTCTTACAGTTTAATATATTCATTAAACTCTTGGTGATTTTATAATTGTTTTCATCGGTAAATTGTTTATTAGTAATCAGAAATAGACCAGAATGACTACATCCCGCTCCGGTGATTTTTTTGCATATATTTTATGTACCTTGTCCTTCGTTTTCTTTAGTTCTTTAAGTCTGATTATTATTATTGTTGATTGTTGGTTGATTTTCTCATCTTGCTCGTTAAACATTTCGGTGATTGAGCAACTTATGACCAACGATTTGTGACCACTTCGTTACCACTTTTTTATTTAACTCGACTGATGTTGAAAGCCTTAAATAGAGTGGCACATATGCTAACGGCAGCTTATCAATTTGGAGAGCATTAATTGGTGGTGGGTTTGCATGAATTATTTAAGAGATGCTTACCTTTTAAATTGTGGGCGCCAGTCTGGTGTATTTATTTAAAGTGCCATTGTAAGAAACTTGAACTGACAAATAGGTTCTCACGTAAACACAAGGATGCAAAGAAGTTTAATACCTAGTAAAACACAAAATAGGCTTCAGTTATTAACAACACTATATTATAAAAATATGCAAATACTGATCAATATTCGTTGTTTAACATTTCCCTGAAACCCTGAAATTAAAACTCTAGGAATGTTATGTGACATTAAAAATCTAATAAAACATTAAAAAAATCAAGAACTCGTTACCTAACCCTTTGGCCAAAGTCAGTAACCTAGCACACAGTGCACTGCCCAAGTAACATTTTCTCAAGCAGTTGGTTTTTAAAGTTGCCTTTTAGCCGCACCAAGGTTCTGCAATAGTCATTGGCTTGCTTGATGGAACTATTTAGGTTAAATTTTGTGCTAATAGGAACTAGGAACCTTAGGTAAATTAAAAATCTAATTAGTTCTAGTCAAGTGTCAACAATAACGTTGTTATGGCCATAAACGAGGGCTTGATGGTTTTGAGATAATAAGGTTTTTCGAGAGGTTATATTTCAGCATTAATTTGGCAATCAAAATTCCAATATAGAACGATTTTAGCATTAAAATTACCTATTCAGAACCATATGGTCTTAAATCAATTGCCTAACTATTTGGCACTTTATACGGCCTATTCCAGAAAATATAGCATTTTTTAACACCTAAAGGACTTGCTAAAAGTCATATGGATAATAAGATAACTTTATGGGATAAGTTATCAGGTTTATTAAGGTTTAACCAAATAGTCAGAATAAAACACAGTTTGCGGACGGTCGCGACTATTAAATCCTACGTCATTTATTCTTAGAATACAGGGATGTCTTGGCACAAAATTGTAAGAAGTGGTAATTTTAAAAGAAAAGTGAAGCGAAATTTCCAACGAATTACAACTGGTCAGGCAAATATGACAAATAAAATATTGACAATTTTGGTAGATTATAACGTAAAAAAAAATTTAGTTTGCAATAGATACACCGGAAGAAGATAATTCTCGTAATTTAACTGATGGCGGTCTTGGCATTGAACCTGATCCTCTAGAATCAGGTATTCACGAAGCCAGTACCAGTGGCTTAACACAAAACTGGCTTCAGAACAACCAAGTTCATCGATGGATTGGAATGAAGATGATGAAATTGATGACTTTAAGAAATTTGATTTTAGTCAAGATTTAAAAGATTGGGCACTGAAATTTAACATTAGACACGTTGCCATTAAAGATCTTTTAATAAAAATACAGAGGTCAAGTTTCCGAAGGACCCTAGAACTTTTTTGGCTACTCCATGTAAAATAAATGTACGGGATATTGCGGGAGGTTAATATTGACAAATCGACTGCTGATATACATATCGTTCCCCGTTCTATAGTTTGGACCATTTTAAATGGCATTTTCTAAAAAAAAATATTGCTTAGGTTAAAGTTTGATCCAATAGGTTTTCCAGTACCTAATCAACTTAATTCAATCTAAAATACTATTACAAAGACAAAAATGTAGTGTTAATACAAGGACTAAAGTAGGTATGATTGCTCACAGTAACCAAAAACATACCAAAATATGAAGTCCAATACTATACAATTTTTAAGTTTTAAATATTTAAAAATCTGCTTTTTATATGTATTATATTTTTGTATTTATTAAATTTACTAATAAAAAAAATCCAAAATTTATAAAGAATATAAATCTAAACATAAACTACCTTTATTGTTGAATCTTTTTTTTTAACTTTAAAAAGTCAAAACCTATTAAAAAAGAGTAAAATTAAATAAAAAATGTAATTTGTTATGACTAGTGTTGTGAACGTTCACGACTTATTCGTGACGTTTATCCTCAACAGCACGAATAAGCATGAACCCGAACGTTACTCAAAAATGTAAACGATCCCATAGCGTTAGCGTTAATATATAAACGGTCATATACGTTAATATATAGGCGGCAAATCAAATTTGCAAGTAACAAAGTATAAACGGTCCTTTAGCAACAAGTCATGGCAACACCGGATCGCCTCGCATTAGGTTGGTTGTCGTCGATTGTTGGCAGCAAATAACATCTGACAGTGTTGATTTTCGGGGATTCACATCGTATTAATTTATTGGAAATACATACAATCTTACAATCATTATACTTCTTCAATTTTTTTGTGGTGCTAATATACTTTGAATTGAAATATTGCATGGGTGTGTTAAGAGAAAAATGATTTGGTACTCATAACCTCTAAACTTGCAACGATCTGTATTTATCTTTATCAAAATCGCTTTGCCTATCTTTATTATATGAACTAATATGAACTTACCTTTTTATGTACCTAAATACAGCCCTGTATGCAATTTGAACGATAAAAAAACACAATTTTATTTTCACAGTAACTGGAACCACCAAAACCAAAAGCAAACTGAATTGCAATAAAGAAGACTCAAGAAATCCCGCGTAGTAATAAATAATGCCAATATATCCTACTAAATGTCTAAAAGCCATTTTTTGAACTTCGCCCAGACTTTGCCAGCTAATTGGTTATTAGAAGTGGCCTATAAGTCCTGGAAGATGCTAGTTAGTCCTGTTTTAGCTTTTTTTAAAACCCACTGGCATTTTTTTAAACCTTTTGTCCTACGACATAGCTTTTGATACTTACTTAAGTTATTATAGCAGTTTAAAAGCATAACCTGCTAGGCGTCCATTTTGAAGAAAAAATGTAATTCTTCCATTTTTATAAGCTATTCAAATACAGGCAAAAATAATGTAATATGTAAACAATTTAGATAATATATAAAGACACTGGAGCATTTAAGTACATATTATCACTAAAGCATTTCAGAAATTAGTCTTATGATTGGAACCTTTGGTCTGATGCTCAAATTACGAGACAGTTTTACCACTAACCAAAACTCTTTATTTTTAATCTCTACACGTGTTTCGCTAACGATGTTCGATTTAACAGGGATGAAGGTTCAATCCCTTGTAGTCAATTATATGGTTTAGATAGTGTTTTAGATTTGTTTGGGCATGCTTCATTGCTTTATCCGCTTCATTACTTTTTTTGCTCTATTAGTTACATTGTTAGAATATAAGTTATTTGTAAGTAGTTTAAGTTAAGTTTTAATCTTTTCCCGAAGATGCTAGTGATGCTTGTCATTATTAGCGAAACACGTGTCGAGATTAAAAATAAAGAGTTTTTGTTAGTGGTAAAACTGTCGTAATTTAAGGTCCAATTAATAACGTCATGAAGAATAAATCTTGATAAAGCTCTAATTCATGATGGGAAATGGAAACAGCATCTGAGATGGCTCGGGATAACCGTTAAAACTTACTTACGATCTGACATAAGATCCTTCATAAAACCCTTTATATATATATAAATTAACAGGTGAAACTTTAAAAAAATGGCGGCCTTAGAAACCATGAGAGAACATTTTACAAAGAATAGGATTCAAGATTACCTTAAGATGTTGGAGGGTCTTTTATAAAGTTTATTAAAGTAATTTTTCACATTAAATAGCTAGTGTTGCCATGAGGTAACCATGAGGTTGAGTCCTAACATCGAGAAATCAAATTTGTTTACCTAAAGACTACACCATTTGAAAGGAAAGCCAAAATTCAATTTCTGGGTACCTCTTCGATGGATAATCTCACGGAGGTCCAGTTTTACAAGCATTACGAATATAACGTTGCTCCATTTATATTTAAGTTGTAGTATGTACGAACATCAATCTAATCCCAAAAGGCAAAGTATTCAAATAATAAGGAAAAACAATGGCAACAACAGCCCAGTATCAAAAATGCCAATACCTAAAAAATTGATCCTTGAGCATGGCGTACGTGACCAATGACAAATGACAGACAACCTGATTCCAATAAATTGCTTAAAATTCAAAATGAAGAACAGCTAACGCCATCTAGGAGTTCTTATTTTTTACAAGGTCAATAATCCACTTTACACTAGATGTCGCGATCAGTACTATTTTCATAAAATATTAAATTATTACATTATAAAAGCAACCAAAATCCATATATTAAAATACCTTAAATTCATTATATTAAAACAAAAAAAAAATTTTTTTGGTTAAAAAAGGAAAAAGTTTGAGTCGTTTTAGTGTCACAAGTCAATCTTTTCACAAGTAAATACCGATAGTGTCATAACCCATATCAAGGGACAACCGTCGTCATAAACGTAGAATAATAAAAACCTATTAAGAAATCTATAATAATTATCAAATATTTAATTTCCATAAGAATCCTTTTTATTAGATAAGTACCTTTACTCTAATGAACGTTACGTACGTTAAAAAATGCATAAAGAGTTAATAAAAGGTAATATTGCTTATGATTTAAAGCATAATCTATTAATAATAAATATTTATATTGGAAATATTTTTTGACGACGTCACTGGTAAAGATTACTTATGTCGGTGGAAACAATAATGCGGCGTCGTTGCAATGTTGTTGCCTTTTTGTCTAATATACGTTATATACATTCATTTAACTTTGAATGTTGATTTCTTTCTAGAGTATCTTATCATGGCTTATGAAAAAAAATGCTTCATGTTTTATTAAAGGGTAACAGTATTGTTTTGCGCCTTTCAAAATAAATATAACAGTAAAACTTTTATGACATTATAAAACGTGTTTTTTTTTGTTATTTCTACATAAGCATTTGGCATCATTGCATCAAAGATGTTGCAAGCAAACAAACTGCCCATTGTTCCACGGCAATGCTAATTTTAGCCTTTCAATGTTCTAAGTGATATTCAAACATCTATGTCAGAAAAACTTCGCACTAAGAAACAGTGTCAGTTCATTCAACATAGTTATACTAGAGGCACATGAGGTAGAGATTATGGCTTCTGATTTTTGGTTAAGACATTTTTAAATCTAAAGCGATAGTCAATAGCCTAGCAGTTTGTGTCAGCGAGCAGTGGAAAACGAAAAAAGAGTTACCGGCTTAAAATCTAATGTGTTACACACCAGCCTCTTCTTTCTGCAGAGCTGGAGATTAGGGAAGCACAGTAATCTACTTGAAAAATAGGGTGGAATATAGGATAAGGGAAGATTTAATGGGCTTTTCTAAGAAAGGTACTTTTGAATAGTCTGCTCTAAAAATAAATTTAAATTTAACAGTACATTTTAATGTACAGTAGTAACTCCAATATGCAGTTTTTGATGGAAGCTTGCATTTGTTTTAAATATTTCATTTAATGATAATTGTCCTTGTTTTATTGCAGGCAATTTTAATTTGGATATTCTTAACATCGGAGGCCATCACAGCAAAGATTTCATAATCCTACCTAAGACGTTCTATTTTAAGCCGTTTATTTTGAACTATACATTTTAAGAGGTCCCTAATAGTGTTCATCACCTAAAATTTTTATTAAATTCTACCGGGTAGTTTAAAAATAATTTATGAAAAACCAATTTCCAGCAGCGTTCTTTAGGAGGCTGTATCTTCGTAAAGAAGGCCTGTAGGAATTTTTTTTATAGGAACGTTCGGTATTATTTTTCGATGTTCTACCTGGATCCGAAAGATTTCCCACATGAACCGGGATACCCTGTATAAAAGAAGATAAGAAATTTAAAAGTAGCATTAATAACATATATACCAATCATTTGTCTTTTGAGGCGGAACTGGTAAGCATTCATCTGTCAAATTACCTGTCACAAAAATATCTTTCGATATGGCCCATACCCCTTAAAAGTAGCAAACTAAAATCGAAATTATACCCATTTGTAATGACGTCATTTTTGTTTATCTTTGTTTAGCATATTCCAAACAGCGGCGACAAAAAACTTTTGAAAAAAATTTGTGTCTGATGATTATTCATCTTTTATATACTAGGTTATGTGAAATATCCGTTACTGTCAATCAAAAATATTGGTTTGTCAACTTATTCTTGAAAGTTATTTCAAAAAGTGTTAGATAATGCCTAAAAAAAGATATAATAGGTATAATGAACAATCGCAGCTGATGATTTTAATATATTGGCTTTTTTTCAACTAGAAAAGGAACAAGTCCGAAACGGAATTGCACTTCAAATTGAGAATATGATACAGCGAGCCGCAGATGCAACAAAAACGATGATTTGTTGAGTGTGAGCACAACAACGATCGCAAATATAAAGAAGAATGGGATAAAATCAGGTCAGGATTACGCAGCCCGTATATCTTCCAAGCAAAAGACAGCAAAAACCAAAATTACAACATATTTGAAACATAGAATTCGGGACACAATTTATTCTATGTACGCCAGAAAAGAATATGTAATATTGGCAACAATAAGAGGAAAGTTCAGGGAAGAAATTCAATATTTTGAGTTTTCCATTGACTCCTTAAAAAGATGGATCAATAGTATAGGCTTCAAGTGAAGAAAATTAAATAAATAACAGAAAATATTTGATGGACTTGCCAAATATTGTTCATAAAAGAATCATTTTTTTAAGGGACTATATCAAAAATAGAAATGTAGCTCAGGAAGGTTTTACTCCAGTTTTCATTGACGAGACGTGGATTTTTAGCAAGGGATCATTTCGTAGTAGCTGGCAAGATGACACCAAGCACACGGATTCAAGAAAAAAAAAGTGAAGGTAAAAATTATCTGGTTATCTTTTTAGAGTTTTTTTTTTAATAAAAACTATTGCCCTTGTAAGGGCCCTCTAACTTCATAATTTCATCTGTTTCATAGTTTCATATAAATTCTCTCTAAGACAATATGAGGGAATTTAACTCTATACACTACTCGTATGTGCATTGAACATTACTTATTAATTATATTAAATTTATGTTCTGGAAGAATGATTTCTAAAAGAAGAGAACTGAATTATCTTTTATTTTTAAGGTCATCGTTATATCGTGGTCCACGCCGGAACCAAAGATGGCTTCATCAAGGGTGCAAATTTAATATTCAAGAGTGGATTAAAGACGGGAGATTATCATGACAATATGAACAGGAAAACCTTCGAAAACTGGTTTAAAACTCTAAAAGCTGGTTCTAAATCTTCCCCCAAAGTCATTTATAATCATGGACAATGCAAGTTACCATTCTGGTTTATTAGAAGAAATCCCGAGAAAATCTTGGACAAAGCAGAGACTGACCGAATGGTTGAAGAAAAAGAATATTGGCTTTCCAGAAAAAGCCATGAAAGATAAAATATGGAGTATTGTACGCAGAAACTGCCCTAGTGAAAAAAAGTACTTCCTTGATGAATATGTTAAACCTTAAGGACACAAAATTTTGCGACTGCCATCATATCATTGCCAGTTTAATGCAATTGAAATGGTATGGTCGGAATGTAAACGAAAATATGATCAATATATTTCCAATTTTAACGGGTCACCTTCAGAAGTTGAACTTTGACTACATGGGAAAGGGTAATAAACGAAATTTCTATAAATCATTGGCAAAAATATGTTTTTCATACAGAAAAGGTAATTGAAAAGGCTTGGGAGGCAATACAAGTATGTGATGCCTATGCCATTCTGCCACTTGTGATTACGACTGTCGAAGACGACGATGACGAAGACAATATCTCTGATTTCAGTTCTGACTCTGACAATACTGACGAGATTGATTAAGCTTTTTTTGTTCTAGCAAATTTTATTTTATGATCGTCGTTTAAGTATTCAGTCATATCGTTGCAATTTTATTAACTTGATAATGCAATATGGCGTGTTTTTTTTGAGTTTGTATGTTTTATTTTTTGAAATGGTATTTTCATTTTAATGTGTTAACATATTCCTTCAAGCAGCATTTTTTTTATAAACAAGTAAATTAAATCGTCAGTATTTACATTTTTCCCAGTGATTTAAAATAGTTTTATACCATTATTCACAATTTTTGTAAGCTCGGTTTTGTTACGTCTACTGCTCATGCCGAATTCTACTTTTCAAATATGTTGTAGATTTGGTTTTTGCGGTCTTTTGCTTGGAAAATATATGAGCAGCGTAATCCTGATCTGATTTTATCCCATTCTTCTTTATATTTGCGATCGTTGTTGTGCTCAATTTTGTTGCATCTGCGGCTCACTCTATCACATTCTTAATTTGAAGTGCAATTCCGTTTCGGACTTGTTGTTTATGTCCCATTATGTATGATTAAATATAATAATATTTGTTAATTGTTAAGTTTGTTAATAATACAATAAATACTACAAGATTTTTTAAAATTTTTTGGGAATGAAAGTATATACACGAATATAAAAATATAATAATATGCTGCTAACATAAATCATTTGTTGATTTCTGAACGTATAAAAATACATAGCAGACTATTAATTTCTGAAGGCGATGGTAAAGTTTCTAACCTAATATTGATTGGCAAAAATATCTACGCCATACGTTTTTTCTCACCTGGATGACGTAACGATAAATGGGTATAATTTCGACTTTAACAGAGTTAATTAATTGATTTTTTCAAAAACAAATAAACATAGATTTAGACATTTAGTATCCACTCAGGATTTAAACGAAATATTCTCTATCCCTGAGATATGACTGTTAGTGCAAAAGTTTCATTATAAAATCACTCTTAAACAAAAGCTTTTCATTAAAGTCAGACCACCAAGGCCGCAGATCGGTGAGGAGGTTTTGTAGTCCGGGAGTTGTCGCATGTAAGAAGGAACTTTATATCTTCTTGGGTATTGCCGAAGTGAGTTTAAATATAAGGAAAATTATAGGGCAAAAAACGTGAATACAATTATCTTCTTGAGGAGGCATGGGGAGATAATAATATAGAACTTATTAATAACAGTGAAAATAAGTCAAGTTGTGTTTGACAAATTATTAGAGAACTTGAGGGTAGAAATACGAGTCACGTTGGTCATACCTCAAAGATTCGTGGGAGTCCAGAAACAGCTTGTTCTAGTTTCAGCAGATTCATACTAGATGCAGACTTAAACTTATTAGACAATTACGTGAAGATACTTTGTTCATGTGACATGATTAGTAAATTTCAAAATTAAAAAATAAGAAGGATATCGGCTGTGATGAAATTTATGCAAATTTACTAAAATACTATGCAAACGAGACTGCAAGTTCTATAGGCAAGTTTTATATTATTATAGTTAAGCCATGTAATCAATATTTTTTTTAAATATGACATTTTTTCAGATATGTTAAAGTTAGCTCTGGTAAAGGTGATAAATATTTAATTGAAGATTAGCGATGAATTAGTTTTTTATCAACATTTTCTAAGATGTTTGAATATGCCATGTGTATAAGTTATTCACGGCGTAGTGGCAGATCTGTTGAAACTGCAGCAGAAACTGAGTTGTCTTTAATTTTTTCTGATGAGCTTCAGCCAAGGTTCAGCTTTTTAATCGTCATGAACCAACAAGAACCATCAAAGGTAAAAAGAAACCCTATGTACCGTGGATAACTAAGAATATTCGGTTAATGATTAAACTACGAAATAAAGCTTTGAATAGGTTTCGACGGATAAAAAATAATGATCACTGGTCGTATTACAAACATCTTAGAAATGATATTACTTTTGCTATTCATGCTGAAGAAAAGGCTTTTCTTAACCATGAGCTAAAACATAGTAATACTAAGGAAAAGTGGAACTTAATAAAAAAAATAGGAATTTGTAAGTCCAAAAACTCTACATTACCTGAGAATTTATCAAAAAACTTGAATGACGCAAATTCACATTTTTCCAATCTATCTGTCAAGCCAGCTTATATTGCTCTGTTATTCATTTATAAAACCACATATTACTCATTTGCTAAATTCATGCATAATATCAAATACATTTACGATCAGTTGGAAACTAGCTAATATACTTCCAGTGCCCAAAGTAAAAAATCCAAAAAGAATTTAGCGACTTACGTTCAATTTCAATTCTGCCTATATTATCGAAGGTTCTAAAGAAATGTCTTGAGCAACAATTTACCTTGTTTTTAAACAGCAATTCTATTTCTCCTTTGAAGCAGTCTGGATTCCGTTCCAATCAGAGCTGTACGACCGCTCTATGCGATGTGATTGTTAATGTTATTCGATCTTTAGATGAAAACGAATCCGTTGTACTAGTGATGCTAGATTATAGCAAAGCTTCCGATATACTTAACCACGATACTTGGTTTTGTAGGATTTTGTAATGCTGCAATAAAACTCGTGGAAAGCTTTATCATACATCGAAAGCAAAAAGAATGTTTAAATAACAATTTTTCGGAAGGCATGGCTGTAGTTATGGGAGTTCTTGAGGGCAGTGTTCTTGGTCTTCTCTTTTGGTCTCTTTTTTCATTTATACGTGTATTTTGTTTAAATGTTTAAAGTATACTAAATATCATAGTTATGCTGATGATACTCAGTTGATGTTGTCTTTTGATTCGTCAAATCCGGGCAATGCTGGTGACTGTTTAAATGAAGACTTGTCAAGTCTATATAATTTATCTGTAAAACATAGCTTACAGTTAAACCCTAAAAAATCTGTTGCTATGTTGTTTACCAAACAAAATTTAAGGCAGCACCTATTGGAAAATTCAAAGATAAAAATTAATAACGAGCCTATCGCATTTCAAGATATTTGCAAAAATCTCGGTTTGTACATTGATGTAGGATTAAGATTCTCATATCATGTGACATTAAAATTGCAGAAAGCCTATTCAATGTTGAAAACTTTATATCCATAGCGCCATGAGTTAAATGAAGATACTAAGCGAAAGCTGTGCGACTCTCTCATTCTTTCTCATTTTAACTTTTGTGATACTGTGTCTGGCCCTTGTTTAGACAACAGAGATAAAAAGCGTATACAAAAGTTGCAAAATGCACGTATAAGGTTTATTTTTGGTATTCGCAGGCCATATGGAGTGTCGCACAAGTTAAAAGATCTTGAGTGGCCTAATTTGTCACCGAGAAGCGAGTTACATTATGTGGTATTTTACTACAATATTCTTAAGATGAGATTCTAGAAATAGACGGCGTTTAGATATTCTACGACATCGAATAGATATTTTCAAACGATAATTTTCTCATAATATTGCATCTGTAGTAAATAAATATATTACTGATCTTTTGCTAATGACGAACGGCTTCCGAAAATGCATGAAATCTAAGCTCCAGAATATTTTTTAAAAACAGAGCAATGCATTTAAAAATATGAATTTTGGATTTGTTATAGGTTTTTATTTTTGTATATTTTTTTTTTCATTTTATTTATGTAAAAATGTTTTAAATATTTTTCCTCGATTTTTGTGCACTATTTATTTATTTTTCTTTGGGTACTTACTATTATATACTTTTTTTGGATAAACTATTCTACTCTATAAGCTACAACAGCCCTCAACTGCGTTAAGAAGCAGAAATTATGCCTTTTAGTCCGCTTTTTGTCTGTCATTTTTTGTTACAAATGTTTTTTTTACAGCTTTGTAAACATATGTATATGTGGATTAATAAACTTTATTATTATTATTATTATTATTAATTATTTGTTTTAGTAATTTTTAATTTTAGTGTTTTTCTTTTTTAAATTAAAAAGTGTAGTTTTGTAGAAAGTAAAAGATATATTTTTTATGCACCATTTGTTTTAATAAAATAGGTATTAAGTTTTAATTAATTTTACAAGAATCTCTTGTCAAAATACTTTCAGTAGGATCGAATTTGACCACTTTATTATTTTCTTGCAGTTAGATAGTGGAACAATCAAGAATATCCCTATTTGGCAAATGCGAGCCAGTTAAATCGCCATCACGATTACATGACTTAAACCATTTAGATTACATAAGCATTTGCTGAAACCATTTAGTAAACATTTTGGTCTGGGCATTATAAAACAGTTTTTAATTATAGGCTATGTAGAGCTCGACGAGTAACTGAAAATGCTTTTGGGTTAATGTGTCAAGTTTTTAGAGTATTTTATACGCCCATAGCCGTCGACATGTGATAAACTAGTAATGGCAACTTGTGCTTTGCATAATTTATTACGAGATGCTTATCTAGAAAATAATAGACAGCCCTATTATGAATATGATCCAATAGAAACTTTACCTAAAAACCTTCATAATTTGACTGGATTTGGTGGTTATGCGAATGCGGAAGGTTTTGATGTTGGAGACCAGTTCAAAAATTATTTTATGAAGCAAGGAGCACTTGAATAGCAAAATGCTAGAGTTTTGCAAACAAGTAGTTAAGCAGTTAACTTGAATTAATTTTTTTTTGTTAGTTAATTATAAACGGTGCCATTTTATTTTTGTCAAAGAATAATAAATTATTAAACAAGCTTATTTATTTTAAGTGTTTTAGTGTTTAAGTTCAAGACTATGCAGGATATAAATAAGTAGTTATTATATTATTATTGATGTGTACTTACGATCTTTTCTTATAGCATCACTAATGTTCTTCCAAATATTTTCTCGAATATCTATATTCCTAAAATCCTTATTTCCGTGGTCATATAGTTGTAGATATTTACTAACCTATTTAATCAACATTTCGTCTTCTTTATTGGATAATGTTTTACTCATTTTGTATTAAAAGCAACAACTTATTATTATTTATTATTTATTAAAAATCAAAATACAAAAAACACGAAGTAATCCTTGGCGGACGCGTCTAGACTGGTATCAAAGAAGTCGTGACTATTGCCCAATATCGAGACGCAACGGCCTCAACTAAAAACTCTTGCATTGGTTTTCATTAAATGTGTGCATAACTGCCAGACGCGATGGCCAGCAGTCCTACCGAAAACGTACCTATACAAGGGTAGAAATATTAAGGGTAAAATGTTTTTTTATATTGACACCCTATATATGTGCTGATCTAGGCAGTATAAAAGCTTTGCTAAAACAATAGAACATTTGTGCTTCCCAGATTTTAAATTAAAAATTGGAGTGTCAATAAAAGCGATCATTAATTTAGAATTTGGGGTCGGTATGAAAACGACGTTACTTTAACGCAGTCGGTCACAAAAGTGTTTCGTTTTCTTTCTGTAACAAATGAAGGTCTGCCCTTCGCTTGGCCCACTGGGACCAAAATGGTCGTCTCTCGTAATTTGAACAAATGAACGTCGGCACCCTAAGCAAATTGGTTTCGCACATGGGTGTCCGCTTAGGCGTCTCAAATAGAGGAAGTAAGAGGATCCCTTGCTGTTTTATGAATAATAAAAATAGGTAATTCCACTGAAAGACAATTCTAATAAAATAGGTTTAATAAGCTTAGAATGCATTTAAGGTTATTATTAATCATTATTGTTTCTTCTAAGAAGCCTACGGAGTAAGTCTTTATCGTTAAAAAACTTACTTTACATAGGCAAATTAAAATATAAATTAACAAGAATTTTGTAATAAATTCATTATTGGTTTTTTTATGTAATCGAAGAATAGCTTTAAAAAAACATAAAATAACAATAATCAAAAACAAACTACAGTAAATTATTCTAGCCAGAGTTTCAAGTATATAAAATCTTATTTTATTTTTAAGATAAGATTTTATTTATAAGATAAAAAAATCAGCTTTTTATTATGATAATGAGTAAAAGTAGTTAAAATAGCAGACATAAAATACAGATTAAGAAGTTAATATTAGTTAGAGAGAGTAATAAAATTATAATATATTGCTATGCTGAAGGCCAAGTAGAAAATGTGATTCTTTTGTTAGATGGTGAATGCCTACAATGATTACTATAAAGAATTTGAAATTCCATAAAAAAATTTAACATGGTCATATCTATCATGAAGAAAAAATCTAAAATAATCCTAAAGCAAGATATATATAAATAAGAATCATATACCTCAAAAATTGCAAATGTCAAAAAAATGCAGTACATATGTGTATGAAAGTTGGACAATGCTGTCGCTGGATATCATCAGAGATTAAAAAAATATATGGATAAAATAAAACGCCCGGTATCTTCAACTTTTGCACAAAGGCAAGTTTAGTGTAACTGACTCATTTTGAGGCACTTTATTAAATATAAAGCATTGCAAAGACTTTTTAAAAATACAGTATATACATCCACATGTAATATTGCAAGATATATTTTGGTACGAGGAATATCCTAATAGGTTTAATTATGAAAGATGCTCTGCATTTTATTATTAAAAAATAATTATGCTTTGATGAGTTTTGCCATAGGTTCCCTAACTTGGCGGTTGACAGTTGCAGTTACTATTCTATGCATGAAGTATGATCAATGGTAGTAGCTCATTCATAGCCTAAAGTATTCAACGAATAGAAGAAAAATAGATTCCCTAGCTGAAATGTCGAAAAAGGAGTTGCTATTATTAAGTTTGACGTCAATGCGCAGTCCGCATACGACTATAAAAGACCGGCATGAAGATAATGGAGCGACATCGATGTGGGTAAAGCAATTGTATTTCCTGCAGAGGTATTGATTGAAATCTAAGCAGCAACAAGGAGCAAAGTGAGGAAGAGATGGAAAAAGGAAATAATTATATACTCTGTCATCCAACCGAATTCAAAACCCATCCATGTGTCATGAACCTGTCCACAAGCATCTAAGGCTAACATCTCATTCTTCTACTTTAATGTAATATCAAAATCTAAGAAAGTAGACATTGCTTGCACTGTAAAAGTGGACAAATCATGAGGTGGTATGTTGTACATTTTTGACAAATAAAAAAGGAGAAGAAGCATTAAACAATTTGGCAGATTGTTTACTGAAACAAATTATGGTAGGTTTTTACAACGAGCCACTGCAGCAAAGTGGATTGTTGTTCTAGCAGCAGAGAAGTCACTTACAGAATTTCATGCCATTTTATGCAATATTTTTATTGAAGCTTTTCCCATTATGCCATTGAAGCAAAAAACTAGCCCAGCCTGGGTAACCACAGGTTTAAAAGCCTCAAAAAACGATCTCTTCATTTTATAGGAAAATTCCGTATTCATACTGTTTTTTTCTCCATTATTTTAATAATTACAGATCTGTTTATTGTTAACTTATAAAAGCAGCTAAGCAACACTGCAGGGTGTCCCAGTCAAAATATAGTAAGAAATATAGTTTCGGTTAAATAGAAAAAAACTTGTGCTATTCTAAGCTCAATCAGATGCGATATTAAGATCCACAATATCTATAGGGGTTTTTAAAATATCGGGCTAAATCTAAAAATTAGGTTTTCAGAAAACCTGTAATATCGTCGCTATTTTGAATCCGATTTTAATAATTATCTACTATGACCAATCGATTGACGTTAACGACATAAATCAATTTTTTAACCCTTCTAAGTAAAACCTAATAAAAAGTTGCAAAAAGTAGTAAAAATTTTAAAGTCATTAGAAACTTGAAGGGTTTATGGAAAACGAGGTGTTCATTAGCTGGATAATTAAGACTTAGGTTATTACCCCGCAGAGGCGCTACTTTGACTTCCATTAAATAAACCTATCCGGCACTTCCGGCGGCGCCTTTCGATTGCCTCCCTTACCTTATGGCGCAATTTTCATAAAGTTAAGCTGGCTTTTTGAAGAGCATTTGCCAATTTAAATTGTGGTAAGTATAAAGTAAAAAGGGTACATACTTAAACTACCTTTTTATTAATAAAATAGTTTAATTCTAATTAACAGCTATTTTTGGTATATATCATGGCATATATAAAATAACTTTTAGAAATGATGTACACCATTTAAATTTAAGAAGAAATACTATTCTCATTCCGAGACATAAAACACAGTTATTTAAACGATCATTTTCTTACAATTTTGCTTATCAAATAAATTCTTTAAATTTGGATCCGGACCAATTATTAATTTCTTGTAATACTTTTCGTAGGAGGATGATTGTAAATATCTAATGAATCAGCAGGGTATATAATTTAAGTTCTTTTTTTTTAACTTTTTGAATGGTTGTTTTCTTAAGTAATTTATTACAATTTTTGGTATTGGGATCATTTTATTTATTTATTTATTGACTGCAATAATTTTTCTATTTTTTGTTATTTAACAAAAAATGTAATCTGTTTTTTGGGTATTTGCAGTGTGTATTGTTTTGCTTGATGTTAAACTGTAAAATTTAGAATTTAGAACTCTTATGTAGTATTATGTAGGTTTATTAGGTATATGATTAAAGAAAAAGCTGTATTTAATCAGTTATTAGTTAAGCGTTACTGTTAATGAGCGTTACTGAAATTACCATTTTTTTTTAATGAAGTGTGGGGCCACAATGTTAAAGACCAGAATCTGCCATGGCAGAATTCTGAATTTGTAGGCCTTTTATTTGCGTAAATTTATTGCTAGATTTTGTAAACTTGTATTTTTTTTGTTTCTTCTATGCAAATAAAAAATATTTATTATTATTATTATTATTATATATACAGGGTGTCTCACGACGAATAGACGCGATCGATATCTCGGAAACTAATTTTTCAAAAATTGTGAAAATTTGGCAACATGGCAAAGTCAATGGGGGCTACACAACTAAAATATTTTGACAGTTGTGACATTTCCGGTTATACCGGAAGTAGGTGTCAACTTCGTTATTTTAAATGGAACACCCTGTATATTTTTACATTTTTTGCTTTTACGTGAAATTCTAAGTATATTTTGTGTATAATGTCCTATACCTAAGTGTAACCGTTTTTGACATATTTTTAATTTCATGTGAAAAACTATGTTTATAAGCCCTAACATAATTACCGATTACTCCCTTTTAGTAGCCTTTATTTATTGCTTAGTTTTGGTTTTATTTTAGAGGAAGGACCACTTTAAAAGACTATTTTAATATTTGGCTAAAAAAAAGATACAGGGTGGTCAAAAACTAGCATTAAAAATTAAAATGAAAAAATCATTAAATGTCAATTTTTTTAAATAAAAAACCCCTATTTTTATAATTTTTTCATAAAGATAATTAAAAATAAGGATAACTTTGTATAAGGTTATCTAGTCCAAAAATTGATAGTTTCCGAAGTATTGGCAGTTTAAATTTGGCCTAATATTAAAATTGAAAGAACTCGTCCATTATCTCAAAGAGACTTACGTAACTAGAGAAAAAAAAAATGAAAACTCCAAGTTTCAGTCTCAAAATGTCTTTTTTATTATTCAGGTGACATGTTTCGCTAATGAAGCATCATCAGACCTTATAGCTAGGTGACCTGCTAAGTACTGACTTTTTTTTTTTTTTTTTTTTTTTTTTTTTTATCTAATATTAAAAGCCGTATAGTAACACGACTCAAGGATTGTTGATTAGTTGGGCATAACGGTTGTCATAGTAACCGCTAGAAGCGGCAGTAAGACAATGGATTATATGCTTTAAATTTATAAGTTACTTGCTATTTAAGTTTTCTATGTAAAAGTGTAATTTAATTAAAAAGTGTACATTTCTGTTATAATTCATTGTATCTTTTTTTCCCCTGTATCTTTTTTTTAGCCAAATATTAAAATAGTTTTTTAAAGTGGTCCTTTCTCTAAAATAAAACCAAAAGTAACTAATAAATAAAGGCTACTAAAAGGGAGTAATCGGTTATTATGTTAGGGCTTATAAACATAATTTTTCACATGAAATTAAAAATATATCAAAAACGGTTACACTTAGGTATAGGACATTATACACAAAATATACTTAGAATTTCACGTAAAAGCCAAAAATGTAAAAATATACAAGGTGTTCCATTTAAAATACCGAAGTTGACACCTACTTCCGGTATAACCGGAAATGTCACAACTGTCAAAATATTTTAGTTGTGTAGCCCCCATCGACTGTGCCATGCTGCCAAATTTTCAAAATTTTTGAAAAACTAGTTTCCGAGATATCGATCGCGTCTATTCGTCGTGAGACACCCTGTATATCCTAAATAAAGTAAAATTTTAAATTTCAGGGATGCACCCAAAAAAATAAAATAAACCTAATTTCACGCACCGTGGGTCTGCGTTATTACAGGTGGGATAAGACATGCAGTGAGTTTTGAGTTTCTCTCATCGTTATTGTTTTGTCATTTACTATCTCGTATACATTTCTTTATATTTGCAAAACTAGCAGCTTTGTAGTACCTTTGACACCTGTCGTCGTTTAAACATTAACCTCAAAAAAATGCGCGGGATTTACTACCTTCGTTATTTTGATTATTATACAATATAGTAAATTTGGTTGTTTGTTCACGAACTTCAATTTACATTAATGTAAGATTGTGTTAGTCCATTTAAAAAAATTACTCCAATATTAGTGTTAGTGCTAATACTAGTTTTATTCTGTAAACCCACTTTGGTGAGTTACTTCTTTATTGTTTTAAGACCTAAAGTCTGAAATTGTTTTTTTTCTCTTCTCATGTTCAATTGCAGTGATACCTGATGAAATGTGCAATGATACTCATAAGCAATGCAATAAAGAGTTCTACACAACCTAGGCCTATTTATTTTCTTACTTTGACTGCAACCTCAAAATTTAAAATTTTACTTTTTAACTAGTCAGGCTACCCTTTCTTCTACATATATATAAAAAAAAAAGTTATATAATATGTATATATATAACTTTCTCAAATATAAAATTAAACGTCCGCCTCTATACCTAGATTGACGTGTTCTTTTTTAAGAAGTTATTAAGACTGGTTCGTTTTGTAACGAAACTCCGAATACTACACTCGGAAACCAATATAGGTAATGTTTATGAAAAATATAGCAATTTAAGTTATCTAGAACAAAGTAGTTGGCACAACATCGTAATTGGCACGAAATTGCTTTACTTCTTCGGAGTAATGTAATGATCTAGAGAGGAACTGTGAGATTTCATTAGTACCCGCAAAAAACAAAACCTGATTCCAAACTATATCGAAAATAAATTTAAGAAGAACATAGAAGTACTCTGAATAAATTAATTCAAAAGGAATAGAACGATATATGTGGTATGCGAAAAAAGAAAATAATATTGTAGCGTTTTTCCCATTCGTTAGGTGTAAATTAAAATCGAAAATAGTCAACTAATTTATTTACACATTTTACTACGAAAATACCATCACTCACGACTACTAGAAATATTTATTTTTACTATATTTAATTACAGCTATTTAAATCTCATACCAATATTCCGAACTTTACTTCACTAAACTGGCAACTGACTTGATCGACGATGCGGCTCCTTATATACTCGGTAGAACTCCCAGTTCTCGCTGTGGTACCTGTAAATAATAGGACACCCTATAATGTTTTAACCTAGTTAGGCATATTACTTGTTTTGTATTTACATATCAATACCACACGTGTTACTTTACATCGAGACCATCACCTACTAAAATGTTTATTGGTACCACGCTTTGTCAGCACATTATGATATTGGTCTATTTGTTTAATTTGTTGGAGTATTAATTATACCGAAGATAAAAACCAGTTCTAATAAAGCAATGATGTAGAACATTTTGGCATTTTCATTGAATTGGATTAATAAGTAAAACGAACCATTTACATCGCTAACCTTTGCGATGTCGTGCGGTGTATCACATCATTCCGGAATGATGGAGAACCAGTTGGTTTCTCGGTGTTTACAATATCGTTACAAAATGACTTTGATTAACTCTTTATTTGTGTGGCTTTCCACTAAGCTAATTAACACCGAGAAAAATGATCTGAAAAAAATCATAGCGAAGCAAAAACAGTATATATTGAAATAACACTTTTAGATAGATCTAGTGATTAAAGAAAAATATTAGGAGTTAGACATATTCTTAAGAATCTTAAAGGAAACCAAAATTATTCTAATAATTCTATGGGAACAGCTGACAAAGGAAATTGCTTGGTTATTAACAAAAAAGAAAACTAAATTGGAAACGAAAAGTTAAACAAATTTTTATTAATAATTTTCTTAAAATTTAATAAAAATCTTTCAAAGACTTACCTTGGAGTTTAAGGAAAAGTTCTAAATAATTTAGATACATCATCGACGTCACTTTCATTATTTGAAGTGAGCCTCTATATTAAATTTACCAAGGCAGTAGAATCTACTTATAAATTAAATTTCTAAAGACGATTATTAGATTAGCTTATAAGTACTAAAACCATCACATTATTCATAAACTTGCCACATTTCATTTACTAATTCATTCAATTGACTTTCATATTTCACCATTACTATTAGAATTCAATAAGAAACCAAATATAATCAATTAAATTGCGATAAGTAATGGCTATAGAGGATTCTAGCCAAAAGTCAGAAGTCTGTCGGTCAGTCTATCTTGCCTTAAGATCCCTCAACATTTATAAGGCTAAAGTTTTTGAACACACTTAGTTAAAGTGTGTGTTAAGTGTGTTAATAAGTAGGAAACCTTAAACAAACATGGTATGCATAAGCTTAGCTATTAGACCATCGATTTTTGTTTAAAAGTGACTTTCAATAAAAGAAGTTTAACTTTGGTTTTGTAGTTTTAATATTTTCAGTTCCATTTGTTTCCAATCCATTTGTTTCTTTTGGTTTTTTTTACACTGCTTTATATTAAAAAGTTAACTTTTAAGCCACCGATTGTGTGAGTGCATAACGGATCATCATCACTAGCTACACTAAAAAGATTTTAATGAATATCAGTTGATATTTATTAAAATATGCAGATTGGGCTACGGTTTGGACTTCCCACATTGTCATGCCTTTCCTTCTTCACCCATATTGCCTTCCCCACTTCTATTTAACATTTACTCTAAAAATATATTTCAAGAAGCTCTCGAAGGTCAAGAATAAGGCATTCAAGTAAATCACGCATGGCTAAAAAATATACGGTATGCAGATGACACAGTCTTAATAGAAAATATAAATTACCTCTAAAGGCTCCCTGATATAGCTGAAATGCACGGTCGACTTACGACAATTAACATTCACATAAAAAATACAAAATTCCTGGTTATCATCCGCAAATTAGATATAGAGTTCCAAAATGCGAAACTCTTGATACGATAATGAAGACATAGAACGAGTAAAAAAAATGAACTATGCAGGGACTTGGATATGTGATACTGATCTTTAGAAGTACAAATTAAATGCCGGATAGGAAAAGAGAGTAGTTAGTTCTTGAAATTTAAAAACGACTTTATGATCTCTGACTCTGACCTGAATCTTAGAATAAAATTCACACAAATGTTATTATATGGTGCATACTATTGTTTCTGTAGGAAGGCTGGACATTAAAGGTTGACACAAACTAGGCTGAAACCATTCGAAATGTGGATCTATTAAAGAATATTGAAAGTCCCATGGACAGAAAAAAAAACCATCAAGACAATTTTATGGATTTAAGAGAATGCAAATTGCTGGGCATAATCAAACGCAGAAAAACAGCGTAGCTCCGATATGATTTACGGAATAAAAAGTACCATTCATTTTAACAATTTAACAGGAAAAATAGGAAAGAAGGCATATAGGTAAAAGGAGGTTGTCGTGACTCCAAAATATTAGACGTTGTACAGGAATAGGAACCACAGGAGAACTAATTCACACCACCAAAGACAGGGAACATTGCCAAAAGTGATCGCAAACATCCATTAAATATGACACAAATTTCAAAAATTCTTTCTTTTTTCTTGGTCTATAATCTCTTAAACGATATTTATTAGTATATCTTTAACAGAATGAAATAAATGTACACTCTAATTATCATTAAGTGCTATTAGATTTAATACAAATTTAGCAACCACTAGACCCTTAATGTCTTAGATACAAATATGAAATTTGGGGAAACAAGTAGTCATCGTCTAAAATGCCAAGAATCACACACAAAAGGGGATGTCGAAAACCGGAAGTAGTTACCAAAGTGGCCTTGCAGACTTGACCATTGGAATTTAAGTTTGGTCAAAGTTCGGCGAACGTCTTAACAGGAGATTTGATTTATCTCGGGTTTAATCTAAGCCTGGAACATAAAAAAATAGCTTTGAATGATATAATCGATTTTCTAAATTTATTGGGGTGTTTAGTAAAGAAAAGCATATTTGCCGGTATACTGTTATTATAAGGGAAAATCATATAAAGAAAAATTACATTTTTAAGAACAAATTTTTTTTAAAGCAAGAACTTAATTTTAGGTGTAGGTATCGAATTTTATGCCAAAAAAATCTTCGTTCTACTAGACATAAGGCAGCATTTACCTGACTGTTATTTGATCAGGGTAACGGGATTTTTCCATAATTATATTTGTTGGTATTAATCTAACGCACGACTAATCAGGTTGTTTTGTTTTAGCTTCACTGTTAGAAAAGATCTATCCACGAGATTAATCGCTTTTTTCTAGTATTTGTTTCAGCAGTCTTTTATAAAATGACAATGTATTCATGACACAGATCCAAAGGAGTCTTCTGGTGAAGAAGAAATAGCTGAGCCGATCCCGCAACCTCTAAAGGTATTAAAAGTACCTTCATTTTTTGAAATGGCTAAAACATAAATCTTATAAGTCTTCAAATAAAACAAGAAGAAACAATATTATTACTTAACTGCCAGGGGTATCCAGAGGAGCGAGTGAAATTATGGAATGCTGGAAAAAAGTTTTCTAGTGGAAGGTATTAACCAAATTGTGACACGCACTTACCAAAAACTTAACAAAATAAGAGCATCAAATGGACGCCCTTGAGATTTTTATCCACCGATTTAAAGAAGCTTACTTTATTTATCTGCCGAAAAAAAGGAGTCATTATTTATGTACATACAAGTGGAAGCATAGATAGTAATGGAACATTATTGGATTATTTTCCGGCCCCAATGTTCCAGGAACATATTCTTCCATATCCTTCATAAAAATCTACGGTTTGATGACAGTATTATTACAGAGGAACGGTTAGTTTCAACATTAGTATAATAATAATATTAATAGTAATAATAATAATAATAATAATAATACGTTTATTTCCAAAATTACAAAATTTAAATACAAAATACTTATTCTACTTTACGTACAAGTACAAGGAAGAAATAAACGATTTGTACCGAAGCTGCTCTATTTAGAAGCTTGTTGGTTTGTATATTTGTATCTGTCCATATTCAATTCAATTATTCTTATTGCCGGTTTTAAAACAACATTAAAAATAAGGACAACCACATCTTGCATAACACATACAATAAGAAAAGACAACATTATTTAAATTCAAATACTCACAGTAGCACATAGGAATCAATAAAAGAACATGGGAATTATCAAAAGCTTAATAAAAGTTATGGCTCTTTTATTACAAAAATAATAAGAACAAGCTACAAGTTATTTACCAAATGATGAAATATAGCCGCATCTGTCTGTTCAATTAATTGCCTTACATAAAATTTAAACATTGCTGTAGACATTTTTTCCTGTACGGGTCTTGGTATAATATTATAAAGTTTCGGTACTAAATATTTGAAATGACGCTGACCAATACTTTTTTTGTTCCTACCAACACGCGCATTTTGATTAAGCCTATTTCTTGTGGGATATGTGTGCGATAAAGTTTCAAGAATAATTTTTTTCCTATATACAATATTCATTCATTCACTTAAATTGAAATAATCGATTTTTTTTAAATATAATTTTTAGTATCAATTTTTGAATGATGCTTCATAATCGCTTTAAGTGCCAATCCCGGACACCACCTCACCTGATCAATCCATATGTCAAATGAGATTTAACCAACGAATAGTATATTATGGTAAGGTTCTTGATACTTAGGTATGGTTTTAAATATTTAAAAGTTGAAACTAAACCTCTAATTTTATTGGTCAACTGCTTTAATTGTAAATCCCATTTAAGATGTTGTTCTACAATAATACCCAAATATTTTATGGACGGTAATGCAGAACGATGCACGACAGTAACAATAGACGAAATATAAGAAGCTTTTTAGGGACAGATGCCGATTTCGTCATTTTATAAAAAGTAAATCTACAAAATACTACCTGAAGATATTTGCCCTTGTTGACTCAACGACATTTTATATCTACAATATGAAAACGTATTGTGGAAAATAGCGGTTTGGACTAATCAAGTATCAAATGATGCAGCTAGTATACTCAAAAGAAATATAACTGCCAATAACTACTTTTTAATAATTTAAAAAATATTAATTAATAATAAATATTTCGCATGGAAAATAAAGTTCCTTATTTTTTAGATAATTTCCGGAATGTTCTATTTAATAGAAAGTTCTAATAATATTCTAATATGTAGCAACTGACGCAACTTTGCCTCTATTTTTCTGACCTTGTATCTTTTACGGTTCCACATATCTTAATGGTCGTTCTCTAATTTGGAACGCCTAATATATAATGACTGATGATAAACGTATACAGGGTGATTTTTAAGTTGAAAATTTTTTTTAACTGTGTATAGAACTTGGTAAAATAAATATTTTTTTCAAATAACTTTATTCAAAGAATCGAAAAATAAAAAAATTGCATTGCCAAAATGTTATAAAATGAGTCCAATACGGTCCTCTCTAATTTAAATAAGTTGTTCAAAGTTGTCATCATTAACTTCAACATAACGATTTGCTCGACGTAACCACTGTTCCGTAACAGCACGCAATAGAGAAATCGGTTTTTGTCTAACTGTTGCCGCAGGCTGCTCAATACGTGCTATTAGTTCTTCTTGTGTGTCGATAGGCGCCTTAAAAACTAAACTTTTCATATACCCCACAAAAAAAGTCACATGGATTTAGGTCTGGCGACCTTGGTGGCCATGCAACTGGTCCATTCCGGCCAATCCACCGATTTGGGTAACTTATATCCAAAAATTCGCTCACTTCTCATCTAAAATGGGCAGATGCTCCATCCTGCAGGAGTCACATAGCTTGCCTGATATTCAGAGGTACGTCTTCTAACAGAACTGGCAGATTATTTTGCAAAAAGTCCAAATAAACATCGCCCGTCAAACGGTCTGGTAAGATAAATGGTCCAACAAGTATCCCATTCACAATTGGTGCTCACACATTAGCAGAAAAGCGGTATTATACATTGTTTCTGCGAATTGCATGGGGGTTATCAACAGACCAAACATGCGTATTTCGAAAATTGTTAATTCCGTTTCGGGTGAATGCTGCCTCGTCCATGGCTAAAATTTTGTTCGAAAAATATTGATAATTTTCATGTTGTTGTAGGAACCATTCACAAAAATAAACTCTGCGGGAGAAGTCTTCAGGCAGTAGCGCTTGGACATGTTGAACGTGAAAGGGTTTAAATTGATTCTCGCGCAATGTTGTCCATACTTTTGTTTGACTTAATCCGACCTGCCCTGCAACAACTCGAGTACTTGTGGTTGGATCTTCTTCGATGAGATTTAAAATTTGTTCTTCCCTATGAACATTTTCAGGTCTCCTTCCTCTTCCTGCATGCCCTCCAAGATGTTCTCGTAAATCGCCAGTATCCCTAGCCCGTAAGATTTATGAAACTTCTGGGTGTAGGATGATTCCGCAAAGGAAAGAGGTCTGCGTATAATACCGAAGCAGCAGCAGCACTTTGAAGACACTCTCCATAAATAAGCAACATATCCACAAGTTCATTGTTTTCATAATGATGTGCCATTTTTAGGATTTGCAAATTTAAAATTAACAACAATAAACCAAAAGTGTCTAGGACTAACTGATCGATACAATGCGTGATCGATAATACAAAAATTCGAGCAAAAACTAAACATAAACAGACGATGAAAAACAAACCCATATTCTTTTTATATAACTTTTTTTTTATTCTGTATGTCCCTTGTTTTTAAGTATATCGAAAAAAGTTATTTAAAAAAAATTCATATTTTACCGAGTTCTATACACAGTTAAAAAAAAGTATCATCTTAAAAATCACCCTGTAAAAAAATAGACTCTAGTTTTTTTTTGTAAAATTTGAATTAGTTTCGTCGCAGTCTTTCTATCAATTTTCCATTTCCAGCTTTGCAACGTTGCAATTTATATCAAAATCATTATTTCTTTAAATTGCTTTGATTACATATTGCATTATATTGTCTTAAATTGTCCTATAAAAAGAGAATAAGAAGCGTTAAATTAGGAGACTTGTATCATAACATATCGTAAATGGAATCGCTATTTAGAATCGACCGATCAGAAAAATTGCATTGCATTTGTTGTAGTACTTGGATCTTGCAAGTACTAAACAAAATCTTCAAAAGCTAAAAATGGCTTAAAAGCTCTCGATATTTTGGTGTATCTAATGTTTCTTATTTATTTATTAACCTAAAAACCATTTAACTTGTTTTCAATACCTCAATTTTATTTATTATATATTTAATGACCGGGTGCATTGTTGCTCTAAATATGTTAGCCACCGATTAATTGATCTACCCGTGGTTAGTAAAACTAGGTTTACCAAATAACATGACATTTTCTTAAAACTCTTTTATTACATGATGAAAAGGACCTCGAGATATAGCATTTCTCTCTCAGTTATTAGTTATTTTTACATAAGTTTGTTATATTTCCTATTTTTTCTAGGTGCTGGACACGAACAGTTTTAAATTGCTTTAATGCTAACTTTTGCATTAGGTATCTACATCTATTCTATAATATCTGTATCTATATATGATTTTGATATTGATGCAACTGAAATTTATTAATGTTATTAATAATCATTGTTAACGCTTGTGTTACGAGCTTCTTTTTAAGTAACACCTAGGGTACGTTCAACAAACTAGCTATCGGACGCATGTTCCATATTTTCTGTATTTCTATTTGTAGGTCTCGTACTTGTTTTGTAAGTTGTTTTTCTGCTTATTTTTGCATTATGTTGTAATCGGATAGAACTGTTATATCAATAAGGAGGCATTGTTTCTTTTTCTCGTAACTAGGTTTGGTTTTTTTACCATTATTGTTCTGTCCATGTGAATCTGCGTATTTCAAATGATGGTTATTTAGGTTGTGTTAACTACAGAAGTCGGGTTGTGCTGGTACCATTTCTCACTTACATTTATGTTGTAATGTTTTCAGATGTTCCAGTGCAGGTATTTTGCTGCTGTGTTATGTTGGTTCAAGTTTTTTTTGGCTAGGATGGAGCAGTCTGAAATGATGTGATGGACGGTTTCACTGAAGGCATGACAAATTCTCGATTTTTGTTCACAGCTAGTTTTCATTGTATTTGCCTTTATATAGGTTGTCGTGATAGCTTGATCCTAACGCATTGTTATAAGTGTCTTGGTTTCTGTCTTTCTAGATTTGAATATGATTAGGTTTTATTTATTCTCTCTTTCCCAAGCTGTCCATGTAGAGGTTTGAACTTGCATTTCTCAATTCGACCATCTTTTATTTGCTGATTCAAATGCCAAATCTTCTTAATGTGCTTTGTTTCAGACTTGTATGGCTTACGGTCTTCTGTTTCTTCATTTTTGCTGCTACAGTCCAGATCATTATTGATGTGGTTCTGCAGATGCCTGTACACTAGAATTAAGTACTTATCTAATTCTTTTAACTTTAGAAAGTTACGTTTTTTTTCGCAGCTTTGTATGTGGATTCTATAATAATCAATTTTCTACTTCCTTTTTTCATTATTATGTCTACGCTATTATGATCATTGCTATAGTTATTATTATTATTAATATTATCTACTTATATACTATCTCACCAAATGCTGAATAAAATTTACCTTTCCCAGATACAAGTATCAAATGGAATCGGCTTCATAATGAAACTGAAAGAATTTTTCTAACTGTGCTTTTAAGAGAAAAGATGCGTTTTGGATTTCGATAAAGATGTTCTTGTGTAATCCGGGCTTAGATATGTTTTCATCGAGAGCTTTTAAAACTAGACCTATGGCTGAATAATTATTGGTATTACTTCAACCTTATTCACAGGCCACATTTGTTTGATTACTTTATTTCGTCTACTGTTTATCCAATAAGTTGTTATTACTTGGACAAGCAAAGTTAAATAGAAATACTTTATTATTCATTTTATTAAGTACCACAATATCAGACCGGTTATTGGACACTTATAGAATCAGTGACATTGGACCGATTATAATACATCCTAAAATAATAATTTTAAAAATCAGGCCATACTTTATATTTATAATATGGCGTATAGATTTTGAACAGACTATATCTGCTTACAAGTTTCTCATAATCAATGTTGCAGATTTGGTTGTATCTATAAAGGTAGTCAGAGTTTCCCAAGTAGAAGTAACCAGATGTTATATGTTGAATAATTGCGAGTTTCTCATGGTATTTTCTGCATTTTTTCCATTGTGGCATTTGTATCCTTCATTATAAATTTTTCTTAATTATTCATTTGTACTAATGGCTTGGTCCTAAAAAGCCAGCAAGGAACTCTGAAAACATCTTGTCGAACCTGCATTGTCTTATTTATTTAATGTAACACGACGTTTCGGTTGGCAAGTATCTCCAACCGTTATCAAGTGTAAACTGACAGCAAACTACTATTCTATATGCTTATATACTAGATGTGTGCAGCGATGTGGAAAGGAAAGTCTTCCGTGAAAAGAGTTAAGGGGAGAACACGTCTCTCTCTAGATCCTACACTGTCCTGAAAGTAGAGGCTTCCAGATGTTGGGTATATCGACGCTTGGCTGGCTGAAGATCCCCTGATTCTGTGAAATGAAAGCTACCTCTACGAACTTCCTCTTCCGCCAGTGCTGTTCCTTGTGCAGAATCTTGGCTTCTGACCAATGGATATTGTGTCCATTATGCCACGCGTGCTCTGCTATTCCGGATTTGGAAACCTCTCCTCTTTGGCTCCAGCTGCGATGTTCCTTCGCTTTAACTTCTAGGAGGTGCTTCGTTTCACTTATGTATGAGTCACCGCACTCACATGGGATCCGGTAGACGCAATTTTTGGTATCCAACAGGCCATCTGGTTTGGTCTTTGATACCACGCTTCTGATAGTGGTGCTAGATCTAAAGGCAGTTCTAATATTGTACTTGCTGGCAATGCATCGGATTTGTTCCGATGTACCCCTAATGTAAGGTATGGGTAGAAGTCTGGTTGTCGTGGTGGCCTCGTCTCTGATTTGATTTGGACGCGTCCTTTGGATGGTCCTACTTATTAGCTTCTATGGATATCCATTCTGTTGTAGGTCTTTGTAGATGGTATCCACTTCAGTCTTGAGATCCTCGTCGCTTCTACAGATGGTTCGAGCTCTATTGTAGAGGGATCTTATGATGCCTACTTTGGTGGTTGCAGGATGGTTGGACCCATAGTGAAGATACTGGCCCGTGTGTGTTGGTTTTCTAAAAACTGAAGTTCGTAGATTTCCACCGACCTTTTTAACGAGGACACCTAGGAAAGGTAGAGCTGAGTCCTTCTCTGTCTCCATCGTGAACTTCTCTGTCGTCCTTCGTCTTGGGCGTAGAATCTATCCTTGACCTGAAAGTAAGAATTACGAAGACAGATCTCCAAAAGTTCCATCACCCCGTCCAGAGGCAGTGTGGTCCGAGTTGAGAAAGCTGCATCCTTGCTTAGTTTGTCTCGGATGATGTTAAGAGACTCTCCTATGGGTATATTGAAACGTCGTGTTACATTAAATAAATAAGACAATGCAAGTTTGACAAGATGTTTTCACTGGACCATTGTCTACCACCTTCAAAAACAGAATGAACTCTGAGTTTCAGAAAAATATTTTCTGTTATATATTAAATTAAATATTTATTAGACCCTCAAGGTAAGAAGTAAGTGTGGTATTCACGAATCCAGGAATAATCTGACGATATAAGTTGTACTGCAAGAGCTGATAAGAATTTGGTGAAATGTTAATTCTTAATAGATATTCCTTTAAGCTTTTAGATTTCATTTACACGGTATTGCTAATAAGCGCCACATACTAAACGTTCTCCAAATTATACAACCCTTTTATTTCTTGACACAGAGGTAAGTATTTATTTACTTTTTCTGTAGCTTTCATGCCTTAACTGGTATTATTAGATACTGCTATATCCAGTAAGTAAACTGTTTTGTCTTTCTTGTTAACAGTTGTAATATCTGGTCTATTATGTTATATGGTCTATTGTTTGTTGGAAATGTTTTGTCTTTTTTTAAGTTTTTTTTAAGTTCATTTTTAAATTTTATTAATATACATATTTAATTTTTTAGCTATTTTTCTAGTCATTATTTTAACTCAAAATAAAAAAGCAGCAAAATTATTTAAAAAATCACACTGGAAGTCAAGTAGACCACACTATCCAATACTTCAAATTTTATTCCTTTACAACTCTTACGATCTTTTTGACCAATAGTTTCATATGTTTGACTTAAATTAGAACGTATATTTGTAACTTTACAGATAACCATTTATTTCCAAATTACAAATTTATACTCCATAATTTTCCATTTAATCTAATTTAGTTAAAACCTATAAGGGACCTTTCATAAAAATAAATAGAAGGAAATACTCTAAAATATCTCGACAAACGTCTATGGTATGTAAGTTTACTAAAACATCATTAAGAATTTTGCTAAAAAGATTTATCATGTTACCAACAATGAAAACTGAAGATTCATCCATCAACAAGTTCCTTTGTGAGCTTAGATTGGAGAAGTGTTGGTAACGTCACTTCCCGTTGTTATCAATCTGATTGATGAACCGGATCCGATCGATCTTGCTTCCGTTCTCCCTTGCGTGGTCCTCCTTCATTTGTTTTCTTACGATATGACTTTTGATTTACCAGTATTAGATACGGACTAGCCCATATTATATTATAAATTTTGATTTAAAAAAATACTTTAGTTTTATACAGGACATTTAAATAAACAAATATAATGCACAAATTATTTGTTGTTAAAGTTTTTAAAGATATCTATAAAAATATCTGTAACTGCACACAATTTGTATCTGATGTAATATTCTAAGCAATACATTATTTGGCTGTTCATTTGTTTTTAATTTTATTGTATTAATTCTTTGATGAAACTGATTATTACAAAATTGTTATTACGTATAATATTTATAAGATAATAGAAAAGTTCAGTTGATAAAATTAAAACAATTCTTCGATATAGACGTAACATATAAAGAAGATACAGATTCGGTTATAAATATCATTTGCTTTGATCCATATAGAAAGTCTAAGCGTGTGTAGTCTGAAGATTATGCGGGCCATTTAATTGACGAACAATCCAATTATAAGAAAAAAATTTATCTTAATAATTTCGAGTCTAGAGAATAATCGCTAGACCCGATTTCCTTTTTTTTATGAACAGTTTAGCAGGTATTTCATAGCCTTAAATCATACTTTTATTATTTGCTTTATTATGTAACTTTTTTTTTAATTAAATGAAGAATCTAACGGTTGACATCTTATATAAAAATATTTTATAGCCTCGCAGGTTTGAGGCAAAAGACGACCAAGTCGCTCCGTATGTAACGCCACTGACAATTTTTATAAAAATTGGTTTCAGTAATCAGTAATTGACAATTCACTACAATAACCTACATGCGAAATGTAATTAAAATTAAGCTGGTAGTTTAAAAAATATGATAAACAAATAAATAGTTATTCTTAACTTGAACACCCTGCATCTTTGTTATTAAACATTTCTGAGAAAAACTTTGAAATGAGAGTCTATTTCTTTTTAAATTCTCTATCATGTGTTAAAATTAATGACGCTTAAACTGGACCACCCTGTATATATAGATTTATCTTTATAAAAAAATGGTTATTTTAAGTATCTATTTTTTTTGTTTTTTCTAAAATTCTATTTCATTTATAAATCTTATTATTGCCTTTTTTCAAGCCCATTTAAGTTAATGTTTTTACACGTTTAATAATAACCTCTTACTTATTTATTGTTCTTTACATTCGAACACTAGTAATCTACTTGATCAATATTTGACGCATCGAATTGATTTTCCGATACTTTTATTACCAATAAAAGCGACACTATCGTACCTAACTAGCGGTAAAATAAATATAATTATGTTATATTCTATATGGCAAGTTTTGTAGTTGATGGAGACTGGTTTCTCTTAAAAAAACAACTTTATTATACAGGACGACTATTTAATGTACAAAGGTCGATACAAAAAAGAGAAGTGTTTTTAAAATTAGCTTAAGGCTTATTTATAATATTAAAAAGGCGTTGGCTACATAAGCATAAAAGTTACTAGCTAAGGTCTGATTAACATGCTTGGTAAGGGCTACTGGTCACGTAACTAGCAAATCAAATAAAAATTCAAAAGCTGCTAAAAATTTCAACAAATGTCAATTTTAATCCAATAATCAAATATTCCGGTCCATTACCCCATAATCACTAAAAAGTCTTCCGATATTCGGTTCTCTTTGCAGGCTGTAATACTACCCCATCTTTCTTTAAGAAAATTTAAAATGTAACCCTAAGGAAAAAACACTTTAGATAATCATTATCTCATTGCAATCCTGAGTAGATTAAAAAAGGGTTAAGACTTTTTTTGGCTTTGATTCCAGGCCATTAGTCCCTTGAATTAAAAGAATTCTTACATTTTCTTTTGTTAGTTCTTTTATTATTTATTAGTTTTTCGTAATACGTTATGTAAAAATCTGTAAAAAAAATAATGACTTATGTATAAATAAAAGTAAGGCTTCGCGAGATTAAAAATTTAGTCCTGATTTTACTTTAGTATTAACACAGAGAAGTATACAGGGTGTTTCAGAACTATGGGATCAAACTTCTAGAGGTTGTTCAGTGCAACAGTAGAATCTATTTGGGTATAGGAACCGATGTCTGGAAATGTGTCACTACGCGACTACGGCCCTAAGACGCGTTTAAATTTAGAAAAAATATTGATTACCTAAATAGGATCTGATGCATTTATTTTTACCTTTTGTATATGATACCATCACAACAATTGTTCAAAATGTCTTTCTCCAACCTCAATACACCGATTTAATCACGGCACATGATTTCGTCGGAATACACTAAAAATTGAATAAGTCTAGCTCTGATTCTACTGGAGCTTCGTAGACTAAAGACTTTACATGTCCCCACAAGAAAAAATCGAGCGACGTTAAATCGGGTGACCTAGGAGGCCAAGAACCTGCTCCACCTCTGGCAATTCAACGGTGCCCAAACCGCTGAGCCAAATACTCGCGTACTTCTACAGCAAAGTGAGCCGGCGCTCCATCATGCTGAAACCACATTTGCTGTCTAACGTTTGGTAGTTACTAACATTTTCAAGGAGTTCTGGGAGAACTTCCTTCAAGAAACGCAAATAAATAGGTCCTGTTAACCGTTCCGGTAGAAGGTATGGCCCAATTAAATAATCATCAACAATGCCTGCCCTTACGTTGACAGATCAACGATTCTGATGTTTTCTTGGAAAAATTGCATAAGAATTTTCTTTGTCCTAAACATCGTCCCAATTCCTACTATTAAAAATACCGTCTCTCTCTCCGTGAAACATATCGTAAAAAATTTGGTTGTGCATTGATGTGATCCAGAAGCCATCGACAAAATTGAACTCTAGCATGATAATCGGCTGCAGTCATACCTTGAACTTTCTGGAAGTGGTCAGGATGGAGTTGTTGCTCGTGTAGTACCCGCCAGACAGAAGCGTTACTTGCATTCATATTCTTAGCGACGTCACGTGTGCTATTTGATGGTTCATCGGCAACTCGCTGAAGCACCTCTTCTTCAAATTCGACCGTTCTTACGGTTCGAGCAACATCAGTATCACGCATGGTCTTAAACATGCCTGCCTCAGCGAGCCGCCGATGAACCGCAATAAAATTTGTATCTAGGATGCTGTCGTTCGGGATAACGTTCATGATCCAACCGCGATGCTGCTCGTGCATTGCAGTTTGTTGCTCCGTATGCCAAATGCATATTTGCCAATTCTTAAAGTTTTTATTAGCCATACATGTTTAAAAATTATAAGCTATAAAATGTTTAAACATAACATTGAGAATTAACATTGATAAGCATTGATGTTAAACAATTGTTGTTATGGTATCATGTACAAAAGGAAAAAATAAATGCAGCAGATCCTATTTAGGTAATTAATGTTTTTTATAAATTTTAACGCGTCTTAGGGCAGTAGTGGCGCAGTGACGCATTTCCGGACATGGGCTCCTATACTAAAATGGATTCTTCTGTTGCACTGAAGAAGAAGAAGACTCAGAAGTTTGATCACATAGTTCTGAAACACCCTGTATACTCAAAAATATACCTTACAGAACTGTGCTCTTATATCTATGATTTAGTAACAAGATCAAGACAACAATGAATAATAAAACCAATACGAAGCCATAAAATTAATTTACAGAAATGTTTTCTTTATTTGTGTGTTTATTACTTAAAAGACACAAAATTATTTTATTTTGAGTAATAGTGTAAATATGTTATTTTTCTAATGAATTTCGACATTTTTTTATTTTTATTTCCTTTATATTTTTTAAAACCAACCAATAAAAAAGCTAAGACAACATCATTTAGCAACATCTGTATTGACTTTAGGATTATCTGTATTGACAACATCTATATGACTGAGGTTGAATTTGTTTCATATTTATGATATTCGAAAGATGATATTTTCACGACGTATTTTATCCAATTATATAAAATATAATTTTATGAGCATTTTTTATAATATCTAAGGCTGAGATAACGATATAATAAAAATTGAAAATTTCCAACTTCTTTCTGTTAGTCTGGAAGAACAAACCCGCTACTAAGGCTATTACGACCAAAAGTAAACTTGTAAGCTCCAAGCTTGAACTAGAGCTTAAGAAAACCCTTTTAATGAAAAAGCAGACTCCCTTTCTAGACTGGAATCAGCAAAACTGTTGGTACGATCTTAACCTATAAATAAGGTAAAATAGGATTTATTTCACGAAACAAACAACAATGTCTTTCTAATCGTTAAAAAAACACATAAAGCTATGATACTAAAATATCTCATATTTTAAAAACGTTACAATTTAAAAATTCTTTATTGGCAAGTTCTTTATGTTTAGTGGCATTTTATTGAAGAAAATAGGTACAAAGTGCTAAGCAGCATTCCAGGGATAATCCCAATCTCAAAAAGGCAACTCTGAGATCCTCCCGTCTTGTTGTTTTACACATCGTAATATAAAGTGTCACCCACAAACCACATATTGCGGGACATTTTGCGTAATAGCCTTATAGCCTCCTCTACAAGCTAAATACTTCTGTTGCATAAGGAGAATGCCTTAACACAAATAGGCTATGAGTGGCTACAGAATGGAGAAATGCATAATAAGCATAATTATAGAAATTTACAAAAAAACTGGTGTCAACTGCATAGAAAATAGGTCTTGAATTCTGGACTGATGATGTTAGATCATTTACAAGGATGAGAAACAGCAAGGGCATAATATGAAGCCTCATATTTCATAATCTTTCTCCAATCACTCTTTCGTTTAAAAATGTAGACTAATGACTGTCTACTAGATAGCTGTATTAAATTGCAGCTTGAGAAACTTTGTAAACTGCTAGATTAGAAATTAGGATGCTGTAAGAAAAATAGTTCAAAGCCATAGAGAGGTCACAAGGTTGCTACGAATTAACTTCTCTCCAGGCCCTTCACTTCACCCTCACACACCCTGCTCAATGCCATTATAGTAGATCTCCCCTGCCTGAAATCAAATTGTTTTTTAATTAGTAGACTGTGTGACATAAAATAAGTACACAGTTGATCTTTTAAAAGTACTTAAAAATTCCTGGATAAAACAGAAGTTAGAGAGGACTTACGCATTAGGTGAATTTATGTACCGTTTTAAAAAAATTGATATTGTATTGCACTATTTCTCGCACAATACCTAAATGTGGGTTCCAGGTTAATTATTAGTCTTTATTAGGGCACGAAAAGAAAACACAGCTTTAAATCGGTAAACCCAGCTTTAGTATCAAAGGATAAATCAATATCATAATTGATAACTGATTTAACCTATAAACTCAATTAAAAAAAAAAACAGTAATACTGAAATTAAAATCATGAAATTTAAGACTATGAGAGAAAATAAAGTAAAATTAGCACTTAATATTTATTCAAATGTACCTCTGATAATAAATACCTCGCATATACGTATATACTCAATTCCCAATTTCAAATCAAATCAATGATGGTGGCTATATAAACCATTTTGCTTAATTTTGATGAGGCTGAAATATATTTCCAGCAAGACAGCGCTCCTCCTCACTATGTTCTTCCCGTTCGGCAATGGCTAGACGACGAGTTTCCAGATAAATGGATAGGGCGAAGGGGGCATATAGAATCGCCTGCTAGATCTCCTGATATAACGCCGTTAGACTTTTTTCTATGGGGTCATTTGAAATCTATTGTGTTTACTCCCCAACCTGAAAGTTTAGATAAACTTCGTCAACGCATCGTCGACAGCTGCCATGATATCCCACAACATGTTTTTGAAAATGTCCTTCAGAAATTTACTTCATTCTGGCAAAAAAAATTAATCAGTTAATTGTTGAATATTTCTGTGTTTGAATTTAAAGAGAATTAGTTAGGAAAAACAATTTATATCTGTTAACGATTCAACCTGTAACAATTGTTTTTAACTATGTTTAAAAATCCAGTATATACCAGTATACCCAGTATATACCTCTTCTGAAATACAAGAGTTGAATACAAGAGTCTAAAGTCAAAAGAGCTATCAACATGAGGAACCCCTCTATGAAAAGTGCTCCGGAGACATCTGCAAAAAATTATTTAAAGTGTCAGGATCGATATTAGTGTTTTCCTGCGCTCTCACAGTCTTTCTTTATTTATTTATTTACTTTTATGTTGAAGGAAAGATTTCTAAATTCATCTCAATGATCTTAGTTCGGGGCTCAGTAGAGGACAGTCTGACTCACGAACTTAGTTTTTGAGAACCCTAAATTTATTTCGCAGTACTTTCTGGTCATGACCAAACCAGTTTATGGTCGATGCCACTTGAGGTCTCTTCCCTGGCTTAATCATTGGAAATGCTGCACTAAACATAGTTTTTGTAAAATTCCTTTACATTTGACTTCTGCTATGCTTCCAATAGTTATTAAGAAAATGCCAATATTCACCTTCCAATAAACTAGGTACACAATTTACTTATTCCCTTATGTGTAATCGGTTGATAAAATAATCTTGGGTAATTCCTCTACATGCAAATCATTAAAATTTAAAATTAGGTCAATGGTAAGATAGTCAGGTAACAAAGAACTAATAAAATATTAATGGTAAAATTACTAAATAAATCTGTGTTAAAACACTTTAACCTTATTAGAATTTTATTTATTAAAATATATATTAAAGTCACCATTTATATTATTATTTAGCGAGGTTAAAAATATAAGATGTCACAGTTACAAATTTATTAAAATTCCCTTTTGGCGTACACTAGACAGTAATTATTACAATATTAAAACTTTTACCATTTCTATGGCACAAGCTTTATAAAGGGTTTCTCTGGAGAGGCTCTCATTTCTATCTATAGCCATATGTGTAGCTATTATTTCACTAAAGAGTCTGCTCCTGGTATGAGCCAGGCTACGGCACACATAACTGGGTACTCTGGCTGTCTTAAAACAAACTAAATAAGTACCCAGTATTCATGCGCAGTAGGTTCAAATATCTAGGCAAGATTTACAGTTTCACTAGCATCATAAAATCTATTAGACCAGAGGACCTAATTTTTTTGAGGAAATTGGCCAGTGGTAATCCATGACGGGTGCATCAGGAAATCAATAAATACCTGACTGACTGTTTACTTTTTCTAAAAATTGTGTATCTAAAAATGGAAACTGCATGTGTCTACGTAAACGAAAGATTATGCACAATTTGGAAAATTATCAAAAGTGATTCTAAAATTCGCGTTCTTGATCAGTGTTTATAAAGGCTAACAAATACACACAACCGCAATGTCTAGGGATAATTTAGAATTTTCTTAATTTTTTTTTTATTTGTTAAAATTTTATTTACTTGCTATAAATATAAAAATATCTAGACTTTATCCTTATTTTAGACTGCTTAAACCACACTGTACATTTTTCTACTTAATTTATTTATCTCAAATAAATAAACAAATACACATATCGTTATTTATTGTCTTGAATTCTTTTACCAAAAAAAAGTGTTTGCGTTTTTTTGGAAAAAAGTTTGTTCATAGAGCTCAGTATAGTTCTTGCTAACCATGCAGCGCAGACATTTAACGAGAGAAGAAATGATACGAGCGGTGGGCCTTTTAGATGGTGGTATGACGCAAGCACAGGTTGCAGTGAACATGGGCACTACTCAAAGCGTAATTTCACGCTTATATGCACGGTATCGAGAAGAAGGCGATGTGGCGGAAAGGCATAGAGGTCGCTTACGTATTACAACCCCTCTACAGGACCGCTTTTTACACTTAAATGCTCGAAGACGCCCCACTGTAACAGCACCAGAATTGCAAATCATGCTACAGCAAGTGCATAACGTTGAGGTTTCAGCCAATACTGTACGCCGACGTTTGCATGAAAACAACCTACGTAGTCGTCGGCCTTTAAGGGTGCAACCGTTGTCCTGGGGTAATCGAGGAGTACGACTTTTGTGGGCGGAAGAACATTTGTTGTGGCAAAATGAAAGTTGGGCAAATGTGCTGTTCACTGATGAGTCTCGGTTTGGAATTTACCCCGACTCAAGAAGAGTTCGCATGTGGAGAGAGCCTGGAAACGCAAACCGCCTGTGCAATGTCCAGGAAGTGCATTCTTTTCGTGGCGGAACCATCATGGTTTGGGGAGGCATTAGTATTGGAGGAAGAACAGACCTCATTTTATTAGAAAACTTTTTAACTGGCAGATTATACGTGGATCAGATACTGGCACCTGTTGTTATTCCGTATGCAGCAGCAATTGGTCAAACCTTTGTTTACATGCACGACAATGCCAGACCACACACTTCAAGGGTTGCTAGAGAGTTTCTAGAAATGAATAATATCGATGTCTTACCATGGCCACCTCAATCCCCGGACCTAAACCCCATTGAACACATGTGGGATATGCTTCAAAGAAGAGTTCTTCGTATGGAAAGACCAAGAGACAATAGAAGAACTTTGTTTCTGACACTTCAAGAAGCCTGGAATGAGATACCCCAAGATGATATTGATCATTTAATTCTAAGCATGCCCAGACGATGTCAAGCAGTTGTGAACAGTCGTGGAGGTCATACAAGTTATTGAATATTGTTTTTGTTTATTTTTTGTTAATTTAAAATTAAGAATTAAATTTTTGTAAAACCTAGTTTCTCAACAACTTTAATTTTTTTGCATTTTTTTAGAAAAAATATAAATTATTTAAAATTTTTTGGGTTTTTTTATTACCTTATAAACTACTCTTAAACTTGCAAATAAATTTAAAAAAAAAGATCATATTAAAAAATATATATACAAATTTATTCAAAATATCCCTAGACATTGCGGTTGTGTGTATTTAATTTACTTAAAAAAAAAGAAATTGATGAATTGAAAAGAATTACTGATAAATCATTTATTAGTAAGTATTTTTTTATAATTGAAATTTTTAGAGCAATAATTTAAGTTTGTATTATTAATCACTTGAAATATTTTCTTTCTCCAATAACATTCCTTAAGTCCAACGATAAGGGACTGGCCAGCCTTTTGGTCTTATTAGACTATTCAAAGACTACACAAATTTTCGACACCTTGGACCATTTACTTCTTTGCGCCAAACTTCACTATTACGGGTTTAGGGATGAGTCTGTAAACATTATTTCTTCCTTTCTGAGTGATCGATCCCAAAAAGTTTCGTACAATACACGTTGCTCTGAAACTATAAAAATTCGATCTGGTGTGCCTTAAGGATTAATTCTGTCTCTGCTACCTTTTATATTATATACTGCTGATGTTCTTCAATCTACTAGTTACTGTATAGTCACTGCTTTCGCTGACGACACACAGCTTCTATATAATTTTGACACATCTAACTATGTCGATGCGGCGCAGAAGGTCAATCTGGACTTGGAAACTATTAGAACATTATATTATCAGCATAATCTGCAACTTAATTCAAGCAAGTCAAGACTTTTATGTATTGCCAATAATAAAAACAGCAACATTATTAAGAAAAACGTTGATATTCTCTTAAATTAATATACAGCCAAAGACATTCTCTTAATTTTAGATTAAGAAAAATACTGTGTAATAGTCTTGTCCTGAGCCATTATTCATATTTTATAAACATGCCATGTCTTCGATTAGTAGAAAAAGAAAGAATCCAAAAATGCAAAATTCTCGTTGCAGATTAATATATGGTATTAAAAGGAATGAACATATGTCACATAAAATAAAAAAAACTAAATGGCTTAACGTGTCAAATAGGTGCAAGCTTCATTTAGCAAATTTTGTACACAAGATTGTTACAGTACCAGTATTAACGTCTTCAATAATAAAACTAAAAAATAAGTTTATCCCTAGGGGTTAAGTACATAATTTGAACATAAGAAATAAAGGATTCTTCACCATGCCTTCCTTTAAATCTACTTTTTACAAAAAATCTTTTCTGTTTAATGGTATTGAATTATACAGTGAGAGCCAAAAGTCCGGAATAAATTAATTTAAAATTCAGGGGTATGTTCAAAAAAAACGCTCGGACACGTCGATTTTTATTTTTAACTGCGGGTTTTTTTACTATAATTTTATGTATACAGGGTGGTCGAAAAATAAGTTACGACCATCAACTTCAATTTTTGAAATAGAAATACCTATTTTTTATTCTAAAATTCTAGACATATTTCATGTACAATGTCCTATATCTATCTTCATTTGTTTTTGAGTTATTGACAGTTGAAGATCGGCATATTTGCACTTTTGACATGTTATAAAATTCAAACGGTTAGGCACCCCATTAACTTCTTGACAGTAAGCGAGTCTTGATTTGAATTCTCTCAGAACGTTGCGTATCATTTCTAGAGGTATTCGTTGAATCTCATTTCTTATATTAATTCTCAATTCTTCTAAATTGTTGGGTTTATTTACATACACTCTATGCTTTAAATTTCAATTGGAGGGACCTAGCAGGGCACTCCAATTGACCCCTTCGCCCAATCCATCGACCCGGAAATACCTCACTTAAATATTGGCGCACGGCTCTGCTGAAGTGTGGCGGCGCGCCATCTTGCTGGAACTAAATTGAAGCTTCTGGAATATTGGGATTATTTGTATTTGGAAACATCAAACATAAAGCGGGAATTAGTTCGTTCCTTAAGAATTCCAAATAACGTTGACCTGTTAAGGTACTTTCGAAGAAAAATGGACCTATGACTCTGTCATTGATAATGCCGGCCCAAACATTCACAGAATAAGGATATTGGGTATGAGCTTCAATCACCCAATTTGGATTGGAGGAAGACCAGTAACGGCAGTTCTCTCTGTTTACTGTACCATTGAGGCAGAAGGTCGACTCGTCAAAAAAAATTATTCTACGAGTAAAAAGACGGTCGTTATGGCAGACATTCATTATAGTTTCGCAAAACTCTAATCGACGATCTGTAACATCTTCGTTAAGTTCGTGGATTAATTTTAATTTATAGGGATGATATTTTGCCATTTTCAAAATCCTTCTTAAAGATATTTTTCCAACATCATTATCTAGTGCTGCCTGTCTAGTCGGTGTATGAGGATTTTCTTCAATGGACAAAACAACATTTAACTTCTTTTCCTTGGAAAAGAAGTTAAATGTTGGTTAAACTCTGGGTCGATCTCTGACGTGACCTAATTCTCTAAATTTTCTTTCTAGTTTGCTAACGGTAGACTGAGATATTGTCTTATCAGGATACTTAGTATTAAACTTTTCACAAACCTGGTGTTGGGTCCTAATGCGATCCTATTATAATAAGTATTTCTATTCTCTCAGTTTCACTTAACTTATTCATCTTTTCAGGCAATATTAAATTTTACAATAAACGAAGATAAGACTGCTTGATACCTGTCTCTTCAAAAAATGATGACAACCTCATTGCAACAATAGATGAAAAAACACAAAAAACAAGGTTACCTTAGTAAGGGTGTTACATAGTTGCATGAATTATTGTTCAGAAATTCAACCGTAAATTTCTCAGTACCTGTTGACACTAACTAGCTAGTGTCAACAAATGGTTTTAAAAAAGCTTCGATAAAAAGTGCAAACCGCATTTGTCTATGTCTAACCGTTTGGATTTTATAAGATGTCAAAAGTGCAAATATGCTGATCTTTAACTGTCAATAACTCAAAAACAAATGGAGATAGGTATAGAACATTTTTTATGAAATATGTCTAGAATTTTGTGTTTTTTAAGAATACAGAATAAAAAATAGGCATTTCCATTTCAAAAATTGAAGTTGATAGTCGTAACTTATTTTTGGACCACCCTGTATACATAAAATTATAGTAAGAAAACCCGCAGTTAAAAATAAAAATCGACGTGTCCGAGCGTTTTTTTTTTTGAACATATCCCTGAATTTTAAATGAATTTATTCCGGACTTTTGGCTCTCACTGTATAATAATATATCTAATGAGTTAAAACTTTTAAATGTAAATAAATTTAAATATTAATTTAGGGAATATTTATTTCAAAATCAACCGTAGGAGGGCATGTCATCATGTACATTGTACATACAGTCCTTTAGCCTTAGATTTTATATGAACAAACAAGATTATTATTATTTTATAAAATTTATTGTTTTTTATTTATTTGATTTTTTTTTATTTGATTTTAAATGGGCTCCTGCATCTATAACCTTATATATTCTTTATATATTCTTAATATTAAATTAGAATACGTATTACTTTGTTGATCTCTCGCGGCAAGACTCTATAAACCTCATTATTGTTATGTTTAACCTATAAGTATTATATTATAGTCTTATGGAATAGAATCTTAATTTTATTATTGTTAGTTTATGTAATTAAAAATAAATCATATGCTATATTTTCTTTTTGTGGTTAAGTTAGAGTCTAAGCGAAGTCTAGCCTTTAGGGCTAGACTTCGCCATTACTTTAAAATCTTGTATTTATAATGTATATTTATTGAAATAAAAGTCTTTGTTATTATTATTATTATTATTATTATTATTACTATATTTTTATCTTGTAAGAACATAACATAATATGAAACATTCATAAAATAATATTAAATGTTTTAATTTTTCTCATAATATTGCTCTAAGCCATTAGATGCTTCTAAGAATATTAAATATAATATGGCAATCTACAAACATGATCTAAATGTAAATCTAGGGATATTAGAGCTTTCCAATTCAAATATGATATTAAACCTTTTTTGCTTTTTTTAAATTAATTATTAACTAAAATTACTTTTAAATTAAATCATTAGAATCAACTTTTACAACTTTAAAACAACGCTTTAACGCAACTTAACTTTTAATTACATGTTCATGTAATTAGAGGTTAAGTTAATTAGCCCTAGGCTAGACTTCGCCTTTGTACATTTTGGTTTAATAAAGACATTATTTATTTATTCATTTATTTTATTTATTCATTTAATAAAATCAGGTTATTTATAAACTGTTATCATTAAACCGTTATCGCATCTTCTGGAACATTCATGCTTACAGAAATTTCAATATATCAGGTGGAGTAATGTAAGTTTTTCTTTTTACATGCCTCCAAAAAAATAATTTAGAGGAGTTAAATCTGGTTTACGAGAAGGCTACTAAATTACACCCTTTTGTCCAAATCAACCGTCGTTAGTTGTTTCGATTCGGTAATTCTTTATAATATTAATTTGATAAAGTGGATTCGGTGCCAATCTATTATATATTTAAGTGCATATTGCCTATTAAATTTCTATGAAAATAGGATCAAAGTTTCAATTATATCAGCCCATGCATTCAACTATTAAGGCTGTTGTTTGTTTGCTTCGTAAGAAATCGTTATATTAGTATCAGCTTAGCAATGACAAATAATGTAGTGAATCACTAAATCATTCAAGAAAAAACTGCACTCATCTGGAAACGCATGGTTAATAAGAACTTATTATTAAAGCTCGCAAAATTACAAGCGAACAAATTTATCCTTATTTAGTACTTACACTAACCGAATCTTATGAATAGAAAGATGGAACATTATCCATCGCAATTTGGCCAAAAATTTTAGGTCTAGGATTTATAGGATGGATCTTTTTATTATAAACCGAAATTGTTTTATTGTAAAATTAAGGCATAAATTCGTAAACAATTTACCTAAAAATAGATTTGTTAGCATGGGATTGAGTAAATAGCGATCTACGGTCTGCGGCCTTATTTTAAGATTCAATAATTTCCACTCTTTCTGCAATTGCACAATTGTAATTTAAAAAACATTTAACTGGCTTATCTATTTGTGAAGCACGTTTGCTGAGTAAAGAAAATTCTTTACTCAGTAAAATGAGCCAAAAGTATTTTAAACTTGAGAAAAACAATGAATTCTTTTTAAAAAATGTACTTTCAATAATGAGGTAATTTATTAATTAAATAGATTTTTGGACGACATTTCTAAAACAGTGGCTTGGTCTTTGAAGACTAGACATATATAGGAAATTAAAAGTATTTCTTATGTTTATATTCGATCAATCCAAAACTCCAAGTTACAGGTCTCAAATATAGTTACATACATACTTAGAGGATTAAAAATTTTTTTTCTACATCAAAATTTGATGTAGTTTTAGATTTAATCAAAAAGTTTCTTACCCTGTAATACTTTATTGTATGTTTTTGATGCACCATGTATATATTATATCCCTTAATTTTAACCATGTGTGGAGTAGCATACCAAAAATAAAAATATTATTAATAAACACATATATATTTCTTGCATAGTTAGCCGATTTTACTGTTTAGTCAGCAGCTATACCAATTTGACCCGATAAAAAAATCTTATTCCTTTTTGGTCCTCGTAAGATATTTTATGTCCAAGAAAAGACATAAATCGAGTAAGAGCCAACGATAAGGGCAGGCAATTTTCCAGAAACACAAAAATGACCAAGAAACAACCTATAACTGCTGATAATCTCCATCGCCATCTATAAGTTTTACGATTTTATCTTACGGCCACTTTGGCTCCCGAGTTTCCTTGGGGACCTCTGTCTCTCTTCCACTTATCTTAATGTGCCTTTATTATCTCTCTCAAGAGTATTGGCAAAATGATACGGTCAGTTTAATATCAAGTAGTCGCCGGAAACTTTTCATCGATCGCAGACCCTATTTGTATTATACGTTTGAGTTTATTACGATATTGAAATAAAAGAAGAAAAAGATTTTTTGATTTGATATGAAGCTTTAAATATAGACGTATGATTTCAAGCAAATATTCTTTGACCTAACAGATAATATTTATAACCTAATTCTTTATTTTATTCACTCTTAAAAAAAATCTATGAATTTGTTAACAAAAAAATGTATTCACTATTTCTTTAAAGTTTTTAAATTGAGATTAAAATTTTTTTTTAATAATGCTGTTTTTTAAATTAAATTTGGAAAAAAAAGAGACAGTTAGAGCTTTATTACTCTTAAATATTTTATTAAAAAAAATACCATCGAGATATGGTTTTGAGAATAATTGTCACTGATAATTTATTTTTAATACCTGCAGAAAACTAGAGCCTTAACTTGTTATTGTTTTGATATCCTCCATACATCAGTATTTTTCTCCTTTAGTTTTCAGGTTGGCTTACTCTATTAAGATTAATGCAATTCTTGAACAATATTGTCCTTAAGCGGTCTAAATTTATGTTTTTTTAAAATGTTTTGCACTTTTGTTTTTGATACTCCTACCCCTGCGTCTATTTTTTATATGAATTTTGTGGCCTGCTACACACGCTAAAACATTAATTTCGGTAGCCTCATTTCTTTCAACATGAAGTTGCCTAGGTTTTGAATAGCAGCCATAATTTAAAAGGTTGGATTTTAACCGGAATACCGTAGCTGGAGATAGCTGACGTCTTTCTGGAAACTTAATAAGAAGTTTTTTATTTTCTTAAATTTGTAACAAAATAAAATAAGCCATTTCTTTACTTGTTTAAATATAAAAGTTTTTAATATATACATTTTATAATATCATACTTTTCATATTGAAATTCCACGTTTTCACCATTAGCCATCATTATTAATTTATATTGACTCTGTTTATAACTTAGTTTCCATAAATGTAATGTAATGTAACAAACATTCTTTATGCATTTTCAACTTTTATGCATGTGTGAAAAAATTCATGGCCTACTATTAAAAAACAAACATAATCATGGATTTTAATGATTTTTAAAGATATAATTTAATAAAGATTAGATTGCGGTACATCAATGTATTTAGACAAGAAAATGCAAAAATCTTAAGAAAGACTTAAGAATATACAGGATAGTCCATTTAAAAAATACCAAGTTTGTGCCCAATCTTAAAAACAGTGTTCTAGAAAAAACTTTTAGGTACGCTACTAACTTTTAAGTAAAAATATCTATTTTAAATAGTAAATATTTTCATTTTTCCCCTATATTTCAGGAACAAAAGTAGTTGGAATATTTCTGTTTGTGGATTTAAAAGTTTTACAAAAAAGTAATATAGGGTCGCAAGAACCGTAAAGCTTTATCCTAAGATATAACAGGGATACCCTGCAATTTCATCCTAAATGAGATACAGTGTACATAGGGTTTATGTGAATAAAATAAGTTGTTGTGTGGAACTGTCGCTTCTGATTGCCATAGCATAGTACAAATTATCTTAGTTTTAGCAAAACTAAGTAGTGCCTATGTGGTTCTGTTTCTATTTTCTTAAATATTCAGGGTCCTGGAACAGTGCCTCGGTCTTGCATAAAGCCTTAAAAAAATGGGTTAATATTTTCTAACCTCTTAAAATAATTTTCGAATGTGATAGCGCATGTCTGGAAAATATTCTGATTTTACATAAAATATACTGGGTAAAAAGTGTGGTAATAAAATTTTTAATAAGCGGTATTTTTTTTAAATGGACTATCATTCTTTTTATTTTATTTTTGGGACCACCTTAGGCTACTTAGTACATGCCTTACATATAGCTACTTTATCTTACGCAGTTTCACTGGAATTTTTTTTTTAATATTTTTATCGTTAATTTCATCTTGACACCACAAGTGTTAATTTATTGTCAATATTAGGATAAATTCAGGTTCTAGAAGAATAAGGGATTATTTTGACTTAAATGGCTTCTTTCTGTCATATATAGGTTGTTCATAGTTACTGTTCAAACTTTACCAGTTTCAAAGCTTCATTTCTTGCTTTTTTCAAAACGCAAAAAAGTAAGGCATAAGGCATTTTTTGTTGTGTAAACATAATAATTATCTTTAGTCGTATCTAAAATATGTACATTAATATAGCAGCATATTAAAAATATTCACTATTTTATTATTATTACATCAAATATTCAATATGTCCTTCGTTTGGTTCAAAACATAAATTAATACGTTCATGAAAATTTCTTTCTACTTCATGTAACATTTGTGGAGTTACTTGAGCAAACGTATTTCATATTATTTGCTTCATGTGTATTGCCATTGTAGGTGAATTTCTATAAACAACTTCTTATATAAAACCCCTTAAAAAAATCTAATTTTGTTAAGTCAGGCGATCTATCTGGCCAATTAATAGGTCCATTCCTTCCAATACATTTTCCTTTTAAAGTCACATTCAAATGTTAAGTGACGTTTTGAGAAAAATGTGTAGGAGCTCCATCTTGTTGAAACCATATTCGGTTTTTAGTAATTAATAGAATATTTGCAAGTAATCTAGGCAACACATTTTGTAAGAATTAAAGGTACATTTCTTCATTAAGATGACCATTAAAAAAATAGGGACCACATATAATTCTACCCCAGATATTTAATGATCACCTATGCTGGTAGTTGATCTGCCGCATGAAATGGGGCTTTTTGGATGAATAATAGTGAAAGTTATGCAGTGCTTTCATTTCAAAACGATCCACCCTTAATAACTCTCTTAATAACTAAATAAAATATTCATTATTTCTAGACATTTTTGCTAACTATTTGCTTACACATTTACCGATATTTTTTTGGTACCGTGGAATAGAAAATTTTACGCTCCTTACTCTGATGTATCACACGATGGGGGTTCCCATTTGACATATTAAAGTGAGGTTAGCTGGAGGTGAGGAGGTGATTGACAAAACTTCAGTAAATACATAATTAGACGTCCCTCTGTATATCTAATGTGACGTGTTTTTTTTTTTTTTTTTTTTTTTGTTAAGAAAGTTATTAAGGGTGGATCGTTTTTAAATGAAAACACTGTATATATTTTTAAATCGGTTTTGTATATCCCTGTTAAAAAGTGCTTAATGTTTATGGATGTAATAGGGATGAAAATGATTCCTTTTTAAAATTCGTTGCACTCATCTTTCACTTATTCGAACTGCTCTTCCGATATTTGCTTGACCAGGCTTGGATCTTGGTTACCGTTAATACACATCTAATAGTAACTCTTGCTCCTGATTAGTAACCGGCCTCATTCTTTTTACCTTTGGATGACAAACATTTCTTTTCTCTACGAATCTCGCTAACTACCTTCTAAAAGATTTCTCATCTGGATATCTCCTATCAGGATAATGCAATTTTCGTTTAGATATTGTTTAAACAAAACTTCCTATAGAAACAATGTTACGGAAATTCAAATAACTGAATACTTAGTTAATAATAAATACACAAAAATTGCATTGTCATAAAAAATGCCACACAAAGATGTCAAAAATTTATTTAAAAAAACAGTTACTTTGCTTGATTTAAATACTTTGCTTGGAAACAAAAAATACTATTAAAATACGTATTTTGTTTAGAATTCAGATTTCCTGGTTTTTATTTAAAAATTTTATATCTATGTTTAATTGTAATAGCATAATTATGTTTGGGATGCACAATAATTTATAAATCTAACTTGAAAATAAACTCTTTGTTGTTATTATTATTATTGTTAAAAACTGTCTTTTTCAGGATTTGTATGGACTATTTCGACTCGTTCCGTCGCACGGACATTTATGCCGTCAGTCTCGTTTTATTGGAGATCTGCAGGCGGGCAGTCAGCAACGGAATGGTCGAGAACTACAAATCGCCGTTTTACGACGTGGTGCCGAGGACAGTTTCGAGGACATGCGCAAAGTGGTGTCTGTCGATCAGTTAATGCCCAACGTGCCCAACCGTTGGACCAGCGATCAAGTAATAATAACTTATATAAAGCAACATTATCATATAAGTCAAAGTAGAGAAGTTTAGCACTTTATAAGTTCAATGTTCACCTTAATAAAATATTAATTTAATAATTACATAGCAAAGTTAAAGAAGATAGTCGCATTCGTCATAAAATAAAAGCACTTATTTATTTCCAGTCGATTCCATGCAATTGAAAGTGGTTTAAGCTTTTTTCTTGTTGGAATTCTATCTTTCTATCCGGAAAACACCTCATTTCTTTAAATCAATCAAGGAGTTGATTTGTTAGGTAGAAGATTATGTTTATACGCTAATATATTTATACGTCCCTATTAATTTGTTCATGTGGCTCGTTTATGTTGCCCATATTAAAAAAGAAATAAAGTTGAGTTTCGTCCGCATTAGCCACTGCTTCACAATTTCAATAATATCACTTGTATAAAGGATAAAAAGTAGGGGACCTCGTATAGATCCCTGAGAAACTCCGAATTTAATTGAGCTTACATTTGACAAATACCCACCAATCTCGACCTTTTGAAATCTGCCCGGTCAATAAGGTCCTAAAAGCTTCACTGGATTATTTTAAAAACCATGAAATATTGGTTTAGAGCAAAGCAAGTGATGGTCCGAAGCTTTTGGTCCAAAACTACATTTTAAAGATCAACGCTAAATTCGTGAAAATTAAAATCTAAAATCTTTAGGCTTAAGTTTAGTGAATGTTTTTAAACTTCAGAGAAAAATCACGCGATACAGTACTATTATAAACTTACGTTAAACTTAACGTTATCGTAATAAGTGTTTATTATATTTAGTATAATAATATGATGGTCACATGACTTTAAATGAGACTAAAACTCAAAATCAAGCAAAATTTTATTATGCGTAATAATTATCGTGAATATTTTAAAAACGTTAAAGATGTTTCCATAATAAAAAAATGCTCATTTATTAATTCTTCATTAAATGCATGTAGTATCGGAAATACTAATATAATAATGAAAGTGTGGATTTTATTCACAAAAAGTAAAATATACATTAGCGAGTTAACTCTTCGTTGTGTGATCCAAGACTTAAACTTTTGGTTACTTTGAAGCTGACATTTATTTATATAAAAATATATATACAGGTTAATCCTAAGATTCATGCCTACTAAGCTAAGTAGATATTTTCCTAAAAATTAAGTATTGGCATAAAAACAAAAATAGGTGGCCTTTGTAAGAAAAATGTGCGGGAGGTTAGTTGGCTGGTTTAATGCTCTGCAGCAGCATTTGGAATTGCTGTTGCATCGAAGCAAAGAACGCTTGGAGCATGGCATTTGGGTCTGTACCGGGCAGGGGTGGGGCGGCAGCTGCTGCTGGATGCTGGGGTGTGGGGGAAGCGGCAAGACGGGTTGTTTTTTCTATTGTCCTGGGTGTCCCAGGTGAATGAGCAATCCCGTCTGGCTCGCTTTGGCCTTCAGGATTTGTTTTGGGTTTCTGGGCCATCTCAGGTAGTTCGCTGTGTGCGGTCCTCCGCAATTTGCGCATGTGGCTCGCTGGTCTCTTAGTTTTGTACAATCAGCGGTTGCGTGAAGTTGGCCACACTTCACGCATTTGAAGGCTGCTGTACACCTGGCCTGGGCGTGCCCGTCGAGTTGGCACCTGTGGTACTGGATCCTTCTCGATTTATTTCTCTGGACTTCCACCCTGATTTTGATGCAGCTCCGTGACTGAGAAGATAGTTTTCTTCTCTATCGGGAGCTGAACGAGGACTAGCGACGTGGGCTGTCTGTGCCTATTGTAATACCAAGCTGCGGTGTGTGGGTGGAATCCCAGCTTCTTTAGGTCCTCCAGGATGCTCTCAGCTGACCAGTGCTCGAGCGGTCCTCGGAGGCCGATGGATAATCATCTGTCCTCTGGCAAGGAGAAGGAGTGGAATGGCACTTGTTGTTCGTCTAAATGGTTCTGTGTTTTTCTGTAGTCCTCGATCGACTGTGGATGAATTTTTACGTCGTCACGTGTGTTGACGACGCGGCCTTAGTTTATCCCTATAGCTTTGAGAGCAGCAGATACCTCCTCGTATCTCTGCTTCTCTCGAATGACGATTGGTGGGATCTTGCTCTTCGTTGTTGGTGGAGCGGGCTCGGTTTTGAGCTCAGGTGGAGTGTTCCTGAAACCAGCTCTGAAAGTGGAGGGAGCCTGGGTAGGTTGTTTCGTGGGCAGGGCCTGGGTCATAGAGGCAATCTTGCCTGGGACCGTCTCCAGGTCCAAGTTATTCCTTCTTTTCTTCCTGCTGACGACAGGCTGGAACCCGTCGTCTTCGTCCTGGTGGCCTGCTGGAGTCACAGGGCAGGAGCTTGCCATCGGCCATCTCAATGGACTCAGCAGGCGTTTCCAGGGCGGCAGAGGAGAGCTTCGACTGCGGGACTGGCCTGTACCGCAGCGGAAGCGGAGAGCGAGGCATACTCAAGAGCCTTTATCCGGCTCTTAAGTACCTTGGTCGTCTGGTGGAAGACCCGGCGAAGGGCGTTTATCTCCTGCTCGTGTCTACAAGACTTTTGGCTATTTTTGTCAGTATTTATATTCTAATATTCATACCTGTACTCGCACACTCACGCCCTACTGGAAATCCTGATAATCTTGATTGCTCAGTAAAACCTATTATTATGAAAATGTAAATACGTCTGTTAGTCAGTTTTTACCTTGGAAACAATTAAACGATAGTCGTCAAGGCGAGTTAGGTTAGTGTTTTTGACGTTGACAATAAAAGTGTGTTCTTGAATTTCGTTACACTATCATAAAATAATTTAATTTACGATGTCCTCAACCTTCTTACTAATTATTTAGTTTTTATTACATACTTATATTTTTTTAAATCCTACCCTATGGTTTTCCCCGGACTATTATTCAAGTTCTATATATTTCTATATCTTCAAAAATCATCACTACTACATGCATAAAATATATACGAGGTTGAAAAAAGCGCGAAATTAAGCTTTGAAATTCGTAAAATTTGAATTATAAATATGAACACCCTGTATGTGACAGAAAGAAACCATTTAAGTGAAAGTAACCTTACATTCTTTTAGAATCCGAATTTAAACTAATATTGACCTTAAATTTACATTGCTAATGTCAAGATAAAATTAAGTGATGTAGTGGTTTTTTAATTTTTTTTGTAAACAAAATTATTGCAGTTAAACTGCGCATGACAAAGTAGCCATATTTAGCGCATATACTAAGTAGCCTAAGAAGGTGTCAAAAATGAAATAAAGATAATAACACTCTATTTAAAAAAGTGCCGCTTCTATCGCCACTTATTTATTGAAGCACCTTGTATATTTCAAACTATTTTTCTAACATGCGCTGTCACGTCTCAAAAAATGTATTAGAAAAAGTTAATCGATTTTTTAGGAAGACCGCTGCACTGCTGCAGGACCTTGTATAGATTGTGACATATATTCAATTTAAACCTACGAACCTCCACTCAGCCTCCAATAATTTTGAGCTACCGTCTGCAATACTGATGTAAAATATAAAATTGCGCGGGAGTTAATTAAATAGAATACGTGGAATAATAAATAATAATTTCCTATTTTAAAACGCAAGTAATGCGGTATAAAGGAAACGACCTAATGTACAATTAAATTATGCAGTTAATTATTCCATGGATTTAAGAAATGCATTAATCCACAGTTTAGTTTTTAGCTATACCATTTCGATCCAATTTAAAGTATCCATAGAATTAATATTCTAATAAGTCTTGGTTCGTAAATTCTAGTCATTATCAAAATAATTTATTAGCAAACGCGCTAAGCTAAAAATTACTTTCGGCCGCCCCTGCATCACCGAAACACACACCGCCTTTGCCGCGTCGCGACCCATATCGCAACCAGCCCTGGTTCCGAAAGGGTAACGTTAGCGGTGTACGAATGGCAAGAAAGGAGAAGGGTAAAGGGGGAGACACGAGGCAGAATAAGGGAAAAGGGTGGCAGTAGGAAGGGTGAAGGGGCGGCGAGGCCTTAGTGTCGTGTCGACACCAGATGCTAGTCCCGGCGTTGCTTTGCGACAGCTGTTCCTCGGCTGGAAATTGAACTATTTTGAGACGGGACGTTGAGATGGCTATAAAGTCTTTATAAGGAAGTGGAGAGAAAAACCGATCTCTTGGGAAAAAATGAAAATTTTTAAGTTAAAATATTCCATTTAGTTAGAAGTTATCACTATATAATTATATTTTATTGGCATTCATCTAATTTAAATAATCTATTTTTAATAGTAATTATGGAATCCTTTTATATACGGGGAATAAATAATACATTTAGACGAGCCTTAAACAATAGATCTTTGACCAATTACAAGGAAAAAACTTTACATAAATATTGATTTAAAACAAAACAAAAATTATATCATTAAATGAACTTAAAGCATTGAAAGGCTAGACTCAGTAAACAACAATTTTCTTTGAGTTCAATATGTGCTCAGGGATGTCATCTTGTCAAAATCAAACGGCTTTGTGTTTACACTCGGCATTTGTGAGATTTGTGTGTTTTTTATTTATTTACAAAAGAGAAATTTTTTTTGTTAAAAAAGAGAAAATATCTCAATTGCGTATTTTTGTGCAGTATTACGATGGTAAAAACATGTGCCGTTTATGATGCAGCATAGAAAAAATGCAATTAAAAGCGATCTTTTCACAAGTGAGTACCAATACTTCCATAACATCACATCATCTTCATAAACGTAGAATAGTGGATCTTAGAAATAAGCCAAAATTAAAACTTGAATGCAAATGTGTGTGTGAAATAAAAATATATTTTTAAATCTTATTTTTTTTTAAATTCCTAATTATTAATAGATTATAAAAAAAGGACACTGGAGTTTTGTCAATGGTTTTACTAATTGGACTTACTTAATGTTTTGTTGTTGTCTTGGCAGAAAAATTGCATAATACCTATGTACACCTACCTCCAGTTATTATGTATTTTTAATAAGCACATTAGGTAAATTAATTTCCGATATAGTAATACTGTCCCTTTGAAGAAGTCAGCACCCTATATACATATATATTATCTGATGTCATATAAAATAAGTCATGTAAAACTGATATTTGTTTAATACAATAAAATGTTAAAAATGTGTATCTTAAAATATGAATTATTAAGAAATTAATTAAATAATTGATTAATTTACATAAAAATGCTTATTATTAGGTAGATACCTTTACTCTAATAAAGTGCGTTAAAAAACACATAAACAGTTCATAAAAGGTAATATTTCTTACATTTAAAGTATACTCTAATATTAATAAATATATATCACGTAAATATTTTTTTACGACGTCACTTACTACCAGTGACATCGTATTTTTTTATTCTTTCTATCGGTGGCATCAAAATTGAGATCAAGCGGCGTTGCATTGTCATTATCTTTTTCTTTAAAATACATTATTTACATTTATTTATTGTTGAATATTGACTTCTTTAATTGATCTTATCACAGTTTATTTTTTTTTTTAAATTTGATATTTTATTTAAAAAGAACAGTAATATTTTTTTTGTGTCTATCAAATTAATTGACAAATTTTTAAAAAATCTGAATGTATTTTTTGCAATTTCTACATAAGCTGCAAGCAAACAAACTGCCAGTGTTAAAGTCGAAATTATACCCATTTATAGTTACATCATCCAAGTTATTTTTGCCAATCAATATTAGGTTAGAAACTTTACCATCGCCTTCAGAAATTAATAGTCTGCTATGTATTTTTATGCGTTTATAAATTAACAAATGATTATTTTTAGCAGCATATTATTATATTTTTATATTCGTGTATATACTTTCATTCCCAAAAAATTTTAAAAAATCTTGTAGTATTTATTGTATTATTAACAAACTTAACAATTAACAAATATTATTATAATTAATCATAAATAATGGGACATAAACAACAAGTCCGAAACGGAATTGCACTTCAAATTGAGAATGTGGTAGAGCGAGCCGCAGATGCAACAAAATTGAGCACAACAACGATCGTAAATATAAAGAAGAATGGGATAAAATCAGATCAGGATTACGCTGCTCACATATTTTCCAAGCAAAAGACCGCAAAAACCAAATCTACAACATATTTTAAACAACATATTTTAAAAGTAGAATTCGGCACGAGCAGTAGATGTAACAAAACCGAGCTTACAAAAATTGTGAATAATGGTATAAAATTATTTTAACTCACTGGGAACACATTAAATACTGACAATTTAATTTACTTGTTCATGAAAAAAAATGCTGCTTGAAGGAATATGTTAACACATTAAAATGAAAATACCATTCCAAAAAATAAAACATACAAACTCAAAAAAAACACGCCATATTGCATTACCAAGTTAATGAAATTGCAACGATATGATTGAATACTTAAACGACGATCATAAAATAAAATTTGCTAGAACAAAAATAGCTTAATCAATCTCGTCAGTATTGTCAGAGTCAGAACTGAAATCAGAGATATTGTCTTCGTCATCGTCGTCTTCGTCAGTCGTAATCACAAGTGGCTGATATTCTGCATCACATACTTGTATTGCCTCCCAAGCCTTTTCAATTACCTTTTCTGTATGAAAAATATATTTTTGCCAATGATCTATAGAAATTTCGTTTATTACCCTTTCCCATGTAGTCAGAACTTCTGAAGGTGACCCCTTAAAATTGGAAATATATTGATCATATTTTCGTTTACATTCCGACCATACGATTTCAATTGCATTAAACTGGCAATGATATGGTGGCAGTCGCAAAATTTTGTGTCCTAAAAGTTTAACATATTCATCAAGGAAGTACTTTTTTTTCACTAGGGCAGTTTCTGCGTACAATACTCCATATTTTATCTTTCATGGCTTTTTATGGAAAGCCAATATTCTTTTTCTTCAACCATTCGGTCAGTCTCTGCTTTGTCCAAGATTTTCTCCAGATTTCTTCTAATAAACCAAAATGGTAACTTGCATTGTCCATGATTATAAATGACTTTGGGGGAAGCTTTGGAACCAGCTGAGTTTTAAACTAGTTTTCGAAGTTTTTTCTGTTCATATCGTCATGATAATCTCCCGTCTTTAATCCACTCTTGAATATTAAATTTGCACCCTTGATAAAGCCATCTTTGGTTCCGGCGTGGACCACGATATAACGATGACCTTAAAAATAAAAGATAATTCAATTCTCTTCTTTTAGAAATCATTCTTCCAGAACATAAATTTAATATAATTAATAAGTAATATTCCATGCACATACGAGTAGTGTACGGAGTTAAATTCCCTCATATTGTCTTAGAGAGAAACCAGATAATTTTTACCTTCACTGTTTTTCCTTGAATCCGTGTACTTGGTGTGATCTTGCCAGCTACTACGAAATGACCCCTTGCTAAAAATCCACGTCTCGTCAATGAAAACTGGAGTAAAATCTTCCGGATCTACATTTCTATTTTTGATACACTCCCTTAAAAAATTGATTCTTTTATGAACAATATTTGGCAAGTCCATCAAATATTTTCTGTTATTTGATTTTTTCCACTTGAAGCCTATACTATTGATCGATATTCTTAAGGAGTCAATGGAAAACTCAAAATATTCAATTTCTTCCCTAAACTTTTCTCTTATTGTTGCCAATATTACATATTCTTTTCTGGCATACATAGAATAAATTGTGTCCCGAATTCTATGTTTCAAATATGTTGTAATTTTGGTTTTTGCTGTTTTTTGCTTGGAAGATATATGGGCTGCGTAATCCTGATCTGATTTTATCCCATTCTTCTTTATAATTGCGATCGTTGTTGTGCTCAATTTTGTTGCATCTGCGGCTCGCTGTATCACATTCTCAATTTGAGGTGCAATTCTGTTTCGAACTTGTTCCTTTTCCAGTTGAAAAAATGCCAATATATTTAAAATCATCAGCTCCGATTGTTCATTATACCTATTATTATATATTTTTTTAGGCATGATCTAACACTTTTCGAAATAACTTTCAAGAACAAGTTGACAAACCAATATTTTTGATTGACAGTGACAAATATTTCACATAAACTAGTATATAAAATATGAATAATCATCAGATACCATTTTTTTCAAAAATTTATTGTCGCCGCTGTTTGGAATATGCTGAACAAAGATAAACAAAAATGACGTCATTACAAATGGGTATAATTTCGAATGTATATGTCATGCTACTTGTCGCCTTTCAATGTTCAAAATAAATAAAATATACATACCATGTTTTGCTTAAAATACTTTCACTTTTAGATTTAAAACATAAAATAAACTTATTAAAAAGTTCATAAAAATATTAAAAATTTAAAATATTATCTGAATGGTCAAAGACCATCACACACCTACTATTTACTAACTACACGATAACACTGGAAGTAGTTACCTAATCATAACAACATACTTATAGAAAATTATAAACATGTATAATGAACCTAAAATTAAAATTAAAATCAGTCATGTGGTTTAAACCCAGCTTTCTGCTCTTGTGTCACTAATAAACAATAAATAATTTCCTAACAGTAGATACTTTTTGACCTGTCTGTTTTATATAAAAAGCAAAGTATGAGAGTTTGTACCGGTCATAAAATTTAAAGTAAAGTTGTAAGTCACCTAAAGAAAAACTATTATTAATTTTATTGTATTCTTTCAAAAAAAGAGCTTTTGATGAAGGTCATTTAGAAACGAGGTAAAATAAAGAACTAAAGGCAGCAAATTTGTATTGGTGCAGAGAATTTGAGTTAGGCTGAATGATGTTATAGGTGGATGACGGTTTTCTGTAACTAGTTTCAGAAGAGACTTGGGGTTTCACTGAAGAAGCAAATCTAAGAAGGGCTTTTTTCTATCTGATTCCTTTTCTAAAACAAATTTTCCTGTATATATACTTGATAAAGGTTAGGAAATCCATAAGAATTCTATCACTCTCCACCCACAAAATAAAAACATCGTTTTTAAGATTAAAAAATTTAAAGAGTTTTTCTGTAATAGTAATAAATGCCTATGATAGTATGCAGGGATAAAGTTTTATAAATAAGGTAGCTAAGTAAGCTAGTATGCGTTTTGCTATTTTGCATTAACGTATTTCTGCTTATTAGTTTAGAGCTATACAACTAGAAAATCAAAGGAAAAGACTAAAATCAATTTGCATATTTAATTCTAGTACCTATGACTTGAAAAAACTTACCTATAAAGCACCTACACTAAGAAAGCATATACTACTTATGTAATTCAACCTAAATTTTCCTTCTTCTCCAGTTACAAATTATCTCTTATAATACAGTTATTATTTTACCACTGTTGGATTAACTTATCAAAATAAGCATAGGGCAAAAAATTAAATTACTCCTAATATACGAGTAGAGTACATGCATCCTCATTTTATCAATGTTAAGAATAGTTTTGTTTTTAGAATAGTTAATAACATGATGCGCCAATGTTGGAAAAATTGCGAAACAGATCTAAAAAATAATCAGATTTAATTAGCACATAAAGAATAATAGGCAAAAATAGTAATTTTTAAGGTTAGAGTACAAGATATGTATCCCAATTCAATTCTTTCAAACCTACATAATTTATAAAGTCTTTGCATTGGTCTTATGCTGTTATTTACTAAAAACGTTTTTTTTACAAATCACTCACTCACCCACTTTAGTTTTTAGCATATTTTACTTATTCTAAAATAAAATGTTTCAGTCATTAAAAAAACATTTTTAAGAAAACGTACATGCTAAATATGACTTCCAGTTCATAAGGTCATACATATTTTACTCTCCTATATGATTTTATAGATTTAATGACACGGGACTGGAACACAGCTTTTTAAAAATAGCGAATTTCGTCGAGACACGTATATGGGACACGCTGCTTGGTAAATAAATTCTCTACGGAATATTTTGATCATAATTAAATGTTTCATGTATAAAATATAACTAAATCTAAAAACCAATTTTATTTTACTAATTTCGCGAAGAATAGCTGCGTTATTCGTAACATTTTTTTTAAAATCAAAAGATGGCTGTTGCATTTAAAGCAATTAGTTGTTTTAATAAATTAAAATAAAGGCAAAACCCTTTTGGTATATTACCTCTAGTATCAATTGTCAATTCCACTTTTAGGAGTCAATATTAAGTTAATTTAATAAAAGGATGTTAAAAATAAAATTTAACATAGTGTCATCACAAAAATAAAAACATTTATAATGAAAGTATTATTAACATGAATTTAAAAGAAAACTCTAATTATATATTTTAGGCTTTAAAAAGTGACACTAGCCGAAGAAATTTAAAGTGTCAGCATCGTCGCCATGATGTATTAAATAAGACACAAGTAACGGTGCGGCAAACTGTTAATTAAATCAGCAACTAATTGCCGAATCTCCTCCTATTTTCCTCCTTTACCCCATACCCCTCTGTTTTTCTCTCTCTCGCTAAAACGGCGGACTAAAGCAACGAGCCATAGAGGCAAAGGAAGAGCAAGTTGCCTGTAATTAATAATTAACAAGGAAGGCGCTTTCAGACCAGCTTTCTAAGCTTTTACCGGTTCTATGCCTCTGTACCAAACTTCAAACTGAACGTCTATCCTAAAATATGCTTATGTACAGGAGAAAACTTGGGCAAATAATTTGCTTAAAAATACATGTATTTGTGAAATTTGCTCTCGGTTCAGTTTACGTTAAATATGCCAATTCAATTTCCAGATCACTTTGAAGTAAGCGTTGTTATTTAGGTTTATTTAAAGTAAGTTGGAAGGCCTCTAATTTATCTTCTCATTAATTTTTTAAACAGTTCAACTGAAAGTTTTTTGTATACTAAGGTATAGGCCTTATTTAAAATCATAAAAATATTTATTTGTTTCTGTTTAAAAACAAAACAAACTAATTTATTATTAAGTTCTAGGTCCATGGGAGTCCATTTCTTTCAAAAATTTTGCTATTTCTGCTGGTGTAAAATATTTGGTCTTGTTTTTAAAACTTTCTAATTTCAGAAAATTGATATAAGCATAGAAGTTGACAGATCTTTCAAAGCTATTAGAAATTAAAAATTATGTAGGTTAAGCAAGCTATTCTAACAAACATATATTAGAAAATGTTAATCAAGCAAAAGTGATAAATTTTTTTTAAAAGTGGTTCTGTTCAAAATAAAATGATATAAAATGAAAAATCGGTTCCAAATAAACATAATTTATATATTATACTTAGTTTATAAAGATTGGCTAGTGTGGCTATGTTTTTTTTTCCTTTTGAGTTTTGGCACTCTCGAGCTCACTGTACCCTGTGATAAACTGTATGTGAATATTGTGTTACACCTATAACCTTCTTATGTACCTACTCTGCCCAGCCTAATACTTTGATGCCCAGCACTAGTCTTCCCAAATATTTGTTCTAAGGTTTAAGTTGTTCTAAGGCAAAATAATGTTCATAAGGTTATGTGTCGTCTGTGTTGTTCACACAACTTCTGTTAGAATTCACTTAATTGCCATACGTCTTATTCGAAACCCTATAATTATTTTTAGTTTATCCGTTTGAAAAAAAGTTTTAAAATTTCTATTACTCTTTCTCCAAAATTTTCTGTCATCTATCTGAATCTTCATGAATCCTACAATTGGTATTTTATCACTCTTTTCTGATTAGATATGCAACTTTGAAGGGTGAATGGGTTATACTACAAGATTTCCATGTGTTAGGTCATTTCTAATGTCAGATTAGTCATTTGTCTGGATTTTTTTATGTTCTGTCAAATTAAGTTAACTATTGGTATATGACATATACTAAAGCTTAGTCTGTTAGGCTTCGCTTTGAATAACGAAACCCAGTAGGGTCTCAAACAAGAAAGACTCAAACAAGAGGGTTTTTGTATTTTACCAAGCTTCCGCCTTGTTGTATTTTGCAGTGTGTTTAGCCACTACACCAGAGCTGTAGATATAACCGTTGATAGCACTATACTGGTGAAGATTCAATATACCTTTTTGTGTTGTAAGTCCTATATTAGTCGTTTTTCATTAGAATGATTCTAAAGTGTTCTTTTAAACTTCTCCCAACAAAGGAATTCAATAATCTGAATGATTTATCTGTAATTGATTCTGACTGACTTTTTTTGTGGAATGATTTCGTTGTGCCAGAGCAGATATCTAAGGCTCAAATATGCTTATCGACCTTTGTAACACCTTTCCCAATTTCACGATAACCTCTAAGTTAGGCTTGTTTTAAGCTGGCGCGACCTATATTTAGTCTAATAAAATGTTTCTATGGGACAGAATATCGCTTGCAATACAAGTGGGTACTTATTGTTTTTGAATTATGTTTACCACAGCTATCTCTGTTCTTTAGCTTCTGAAGTCCAACAATCTTTATAGTACTTTTTGATTACTCACAATATTATCCATTTTAATCTCGTCACTTAATTCTACTACTGATCTGGGTATTGTATTTTGTTAAGACTTTTATATATTTATTCCAGCTGCTATAATTTGTTAATTATCTCCTTAGGTTTTTAAAGTCTCTGTTTCACCTAATGCCTGATGAATGCCTTGTAACTTATAGATGAAAATAACTCATAGCACTTTATGATTGCAAAATTATGAATCTCGACTGTCATATTTTCTTAAAAATGTAAAAAAAGTATAAAGACTAGCTAAGTAGAGTAGTAAATGATTAACCATTTATTAATGGTTTTTTTTTTAGCTCAGTTAAGTCCGATTCGATGCGAAAAAATATTTTGTATATCTTTACCACTAACGATTTTTAATTTTGGCCTAACTTTAAAATACTACTAAAAATCTATTATATGTACTATATTATAAGAGCTATATTAATTAATAAAAGCTTAAAAGAAGCCTAATGGTATGAATTTAATGAATATGAATAAAATCCTTCTTTGTGAAGTAATGAACTAATAACGTTAAGGAAAAATAGTGCTGATTTACGCATTTCCTCTGTATTATATAAAACGTGACTTGCAGAAAATTTTGCCAATAAGCATTGTCCATAGCAGCCACGTGACCAAAGCTTTGTCAACCTTATTCTGCATTACTTTAATTGCTATAATTATGGTTTGTCTATATTATTTTATTTATCTAAAGGAATACTACACTTCTCAAAAATTAATTTATTTTTTATCATATATCATAATGTTAAGATAATTTGTCAATAATGCTAAATCAAAAACCCAATTATTCAAATTATTTTAGGTTTTTTGAAATTATTCCATGGTAAATTTGCAAAATTGCTTTGCATATATTCGTTCATATTAAAAGGTTTTTAAATTAATAATTTCCCGATATAAGAATTATTTAAAAGAAAAATGATATTTTTATATTTGTACGTATTTAATTTATTAGAGAGATTATTTAAGAGACTTTAGGCAACTTATTATATGCTTTAAGTGTATTTATAATACAAAACTACTTTTAATCTTATGTCTTTAATGTCAGGATTAATAAAAGCCAGTTCAAAAGCATGTTATTCATAAAGCTTAAAGCAAAATATAATGATTCTAATCATTTATTGAATTTCAGGTGATTCGCTTAAAGAAAAATGAAAATAATATTTAGAAAATATAAGATATTCCAGGCATTTCTCCTATTTCCACTTTTGCTTAAACTCTTCATAAGTGGCCTTGCAAACCAAGTGACCACTACAAGTAAATAAATGATCATATCTAATTTATTAGGGAAACCTTATCGATTTTTAAAAGAAGGCAAGAACTTCTTCACAATCTTCGAATACCAGGTTCCTAAACCACATTATACCTTTAGTATTTTCTTATCCTGCTCCAACAATGAGCAGTAGTGGTTAACAGTCAGTCATAGACAAGTAGTGGTTAACAGTCAATGCCATGAAAACGCAGGTCATATTTTTCTCCATGACGAAATGCATACCTTCGACATATCAAAGCTCAAGAGCCTTCTCCTAGTTCATCCCAAATACGGCTTGACATACGGCAGATTGGCGTCCATCATCATCATCGATTGCACACTCAAATTGATAAGATTTAAATTGAAAAAGCAAAAGATAGCATTTCAGTCTCTATGGCTTCCTCCACCTCTGCAACAGTTCTTCATTAGGATGAAACTTTTTCAGGATGAACGCATTTTCGGTAGTTATACGTCTCCTACCTTAGAGAGATTACTACTTCAAGACTACCTGGACAGGAAACGTAGTAGTAGTATTAGTAAGGGTGAGGGAGCTAGAGCTTGACAAGTAGGCCCAAAAGTTTCTTTTCCACAACTGCAGAATCACTCATATACCTCCACTTCTTAGACCTTCTCTTACACCAAGAAGGTATAAGAGAAAGTCCGTGTTTAGGGATAGCAGGCTGTATATGCCTAGTTTTGATTCCCTGTCTTTGATTCCTTGTCGGATCTTTGTTAGCAGTCGCCTTACTTTAGAGCCTGTACTTGTTTATTTACATCAACCCTGCTTCAATTTTTTGTTGTCCCAGCCCCTTGTCCAGGCCCAATTATTAGGTTCTGTAAGTAAGTAGTTAAGTAAGTAGCTCTGGTCCTAAAAAGGGGTTAACGAAACCTTGTTTTGCTAGTTTGTCATCCCGTTCATTACCCTTGACACCTGGTATCTTGGAACCCACCTCAGTCTCACTTCCTTGTGTGCTGCTAGTCTTTCCGATACGTCTCTGCACTCCTGGACCAGCGCTGAGGTAGTCTAGTACCTTGCAATGCTTTTTTAAGTATAGTAAACAACTCTGCTTGGAAAACTGTGGTGTGTTTCCCTAGCGAGAAGGACTCCTGCTTTAGCTAACTTGGTGCTTGTCATCTATGACCCATCTGTGTACCAAGCCTGAAAACTATTTAGCTTCTTAATTTGGTTCGTTGATAATTCTTTCCTTGTTGGAATTTTGATCCGAAGATCTTTCTTTAACCTTAATTAGCCACTCGCTGTAGTACATCTGAAGGTTATAGTTGGTTTGTTTTTACACATCTAGAGAACAATCTTCATATGCCCTTCTCCTAAGTGAATATTCATGGTGCCATTATAAGTGCCATTCTTTGCTATCCTTCATTTTCTTATGTGCTGTTATGGCCTCCCTTTTAATTCAGATTGGGTGTTCCGGTAGCCGAAGAAGAATATATAGAGGTGCCGCAGGTATTTTTTTATGGCTCCAGTAATTTCCAAACAGGCCAGTCTAGCCAGTTTTTGGGTATTAGTGAACTTTAATGCCGCTGGCCTGGCTGGACTCATATCGCCGCACAGATCTATATGAGAACCTAAGTCGTATGACTGCAGTAAAAAACCACTGGAGAATATGGGGTTTATAACCTCCAACTTGTACCTATTGTTTGCCGTAATTGCCATATTAGGGCTGTTGCCCTATTTACTATCCCCAAACACATTATTGTATATTTCCATAATTTTTGACTAATTTTCATATTGTATAGTTAAGATAAATATAAAAAAGTTACAAAAAATAAACTAAGCTGGTGTACTTACGGTTTTTTTAAAGGCTTTTTAATTATTAAACTTAACAACAAGTAACAAAAATAATTAATTTAAAGTGACTTGACTAATATATAGGACTAACAATTTTTAATATATAAAAAAAATTTCAATTAAATTTACTATTTATTCTCTTATGCTTTATATCAATGGTATATTATAAATAATTATATATAAAAACTTTATGTTTTTTTTTCGATATTCAAAGAAGTAGATTTTTAAATATTTAAATGAATTTTGACATTTATGAATTTTGAATTTATTCATTTATAATATTAATTTAGTCAAGTGTCTGTCAAATTTTACTATAAATAATATTATGTATTTGAGACATATGCTTATTTCAAAATAATTAAAATTTTAGATTTTTTTAGAATATTAAAGTTTTCTTTCATGTACCTTAATGATTTTGTTATAATACCCATATTTACTTTCTTAAAAAAATTTTTAAGCCAATATTTATTTACTAAGTTTCTCCTTGGCTTAAATAACTCTATAAAACACGTAGAGGGTTTTCCGTATCCAATTATGTTATGCATCCAAATTTACTATAATATGTGTTTTAAGTCACTCACATTTTTTGCAAGAAGTTTTCCATAAGTTATTTATATATAAGTTATTTTATATTATATAAATTATTAATTCCCAAGTATTTGACCTCCTGCCTTAAAGTTAGGCGAGTGTGATACATAGTGGGAGCCTCTCCAAGTCCGCTTTTTTAATAAACAGATTGAGCTCGGTCTTCTCTGGATTGACCGACTGCCCTGTCTCCTGACACCAGTGTTCCACCATTCGTAGTAAGCGCACGCGGCTTGCATGTGCTCACACTGACTATGTTCATGAATTTGCCCGTGATTATCGCTATTCATCGTTTGGGCAGTATAAAATAGCTCCTAAAAATTTTTGCTGACCAAATATTTTCTTAATATTACCATTTAGAGAAACCTAAAATTTCGCTGAATTTGTCCAAAGCTTCCGGCCTGCAACCCCATATATCTAGTAAATTCCCAACGAAAGCCAAACTTTTGTTTAAGAAAGAAAACTGTGTTGACTTATAAATTACGACAAGTGAAAATACAAATTGAACAATAGAAAAGCTAAACAGCTAATTTTTGCTACCGATTTATATATTTATTTATACTACCGATGGTTTAATCGCTCTTCCCTGCCTAATCAAAAATATAATTATTACAAAGATCTTTTTTATTCCCAAGGTAGGTGACCTTCTTTATGAGAAAATTGCCAACCCAAAAGAAAAATTTACATCACACACAACTTGATTAAAAAATCAACAAGTTGATTAAAAAATAAAATTTTACAAAATTCCGTTAATAAACTAAGGAACTATCTGGAAAAACCTAAAAGCCATCCCGCTGACAGGCCTTCTCCGAATAATAAAAACAATTTTTTTTTACCACCACCATGGAGCCTTCTCAACGAAATTGGTCTGAGAATTTTTGGTATTGCTATAGTTTCCGTCAACGATAATCTATTTTGTGGTTTCTTTTATCATCAAAGGTGCCGCTTGGGAAGCCTTTAAGTGGCAGTTTTGACAAATATTTCAAAACAAATGTACTTGAAAAAATACTATTCGTAAAACAAACATATAACTTTTTGAGAGGTATAAGGTTTTGAGAAACGAAAAAAATTAAAAGATACGCTCTTTACGTTCAAGCTTGGGAGTTAAAAAGCTTGTATACCGGTCCGGAAACTCATGCTTTGGATGCGGAAATCAATATATAAACTGGCAGTAACAAATCTGAGTTGCAAATTAAAACGAGAAAAATAGCTTAGTTTTTTCTTTTTTCCAATTTTACTTTTCTTTCTTTTAACTAGAGTTTATTACAAAGTTAACATAAAAGCGCGAGAGGACTGGCAGGAATCGGGCATCAAATAAATCCCAAGTGGTATCGCCTGCGACAATAATTTACACCACACGCACAATTACACCATTCTCGGAAAGCATTATTCATCTGTAAACAAAATTTGCTTAGCAAAATTTAAATTTTGTTTTCTGTTTTCATTGACAAGTTGATAGAAGCCCAAACGTTGTCCAAAATTCGTAAGCAAAAGGTCTTGTACCTTTCAAATGTGGCATGGATAAAGCTGCTGTTCTTTCAACGTTCTTTAAACCACATCTTTGATGCTCCTACTTCGAAGCCTAAGCGTCTGGTGTTTATTGTAGGATCTGCATGGATTCTTTCCAAAATTTGTTTTTTCATTTGAGGAGTCCTTATCGTACGGTGCCATCCATAATTGACAGTTACAGGAGTTACACTACCGGTTTCCCGAAGGCATCTCTCAATATCAGTAAATGTTTGATGATTTAGTTAGTATACGCCGATTTAAAAATCTTTGCCTATATGCTCTTCCTTGGCTATTTCTTTCACAATACTTAAAAACTAACATTTTAACAAATTAGATATTTAATTTTTACAAACAACTGAAACACTTGTCGTACCAAATCAAACGATGCTTTTTTCTTTCTAACATATCGGTGATAGCGAAAATTCCTTACAATAAAAATATATGATTACTATTACTTTTGTACACATACTTACAAGACTTATATCATTTCGCAGTAATTTTAGTAATTAGTACCAAAATATCATTTGGCACTAATTGCTAACTGAATTTTATTACTAAAGCTAATAACTTAATGTTTTTTAAATTCCGGTGCGGCATTAAAGACTAAAACACGAAATATCTTGATAACGGTTAATTTTAGCGGGTTTCCTTTACAACAAAAAATAAAAACCACACCAGGCCATTTTACAACATTAACAGTGCAGTCTGGAGCGTCCTCTATCAGCCACTGTAAAACGATGCCCATTTTTGAATTTCTCATATCAAAAAAACCCTATGTACCAATTTTCAAGAATTGCAAAATGTTCAAAAAAGACCTCGGGAATATGTCCCAGTATTTTGTACAGAACGTTTAGAGACACCCTCGATGTTGTATATTGGATAACGTAATATGTACAAAAAATAAGTAATATTTCTAATAAAATCCTTTAAATAAAATATAATTATTAAGTGTACCTAATATTCCTTCAGCTCGTGAACATTTTTAAATTAAATATCTCATTACAAACAATACTAAATATATGTAACCTAATATTATGCCTAATCGACTTAGTTATTTACATTCCTTTGTAGGGAAATAAAAAAAAACTACTCAGTATCGAAAGCTTCTTTAAAAAGGGATAGTTTAAAAGTAAAGTAGAGGGAGTTTTAAAATTCAGAGTCCAGAGTGCTTTTTACCTCCGGACAAGGGAAGTGAATTTACAATTCGGGCGTCTGAAGCTCCTCTTACATCATCGCCAGCTGTCCATCCCCAGAGGATTTGTAAGTTGATTCCGAGAGCCGGCGAAACGGGCCACCCGTTTGAAGCTAAACATGATATAAAGGGACAAAGATATTTATTATTATCGTTTAGCACGTTAAGCAAATATATTTAAATTAAGTTGCAAGCAAGACACGTCTAAAACATAAAACATTCTTAAAAAAGAAGAGAAACGCGGTTTTTAATTTAAAGTTGCTTATTTATATAACCATATAACAGATAATAAAGAGAATACATTTACATCGGCAACATGGCATGTTGTTAGATTCTTCTTGCTAGTAAAAACTGTTTAATTATATAGTTTTAAAGTGCAAATAAATTGTAAAAAGTGCAGCAGTAGTTAAACCGTAAGGTATTTATATCTAAAACGCAGCGCATTAAATATAGGCATGAGTTAAATATTGAAGAGGTCACAGTTGAAGATGTTAAATTAAAAATAATAACAATCCGTACAAGATACTCATCCAAGCTGACTAAAGTAAATCAGTCAACAAAGAGTGGAGTTGGGTCAGAGACGTACCAAAACTTTTTTGGTATAAACTAGCAGATTCTTTTTTAAATGCAGTACGTATACCAAGGAGTAGCACAGCAACTAAAGTAAGTATGATATTTTATTTATTTAATATTTCCAAAATAAGAGGTGTGATTATCGAAGATTTCCAATTAAATCTCTACGATTCATTTTTAAATAACTATATTAGCAACGTAAATCATAAAGAAATATTTAAATCATTTTCCATTGCCACGGGACAATTTCTGTGGAACAAAACTGTTTTGCGTAATCATCACGCAAGTCTGTCATTGTTTAATACCCCAAAGTACACATTGTCCCCAGCGATGACTACTCGTTGACTTTTATTTATTTTGAGTAAAAGATTGTTTATTGTCACCAAGAATGTGTCAAAGGGGCCAGCAAGAGGCCTTAAGTGACAATGATATACAAATCTAAACATGATACATAGATACCACAGATTTCAATATATTTCTCGATGTTAAAATAAACAATAAAATCAAGACTTTTACAGATAAGACCATTTTTTACAAGCCTTTAAAACTTTTCCGACAAAAATTACTAACACAATTAAAATTTTCTAGCCACTTACTGTTTTTTTTTATTCCGTCGCCAGTGTTAACAACATGGCCGTATTGTACTCCTTTTGACTTCAGGACGGCGGCGACTTCCTCGAATTTTGTCTTCTCCCTTATGACGATCGGAGGGATCTTGGTCCTGCGGTTTGTTGGAGCTGACTCGGGTTTGGGCTCAGGAAGAGTGTTTTTAACTCTCATCTATGTCTATGTTCTTGTGCGACATAAATGCTTTCAATTGTCCACATTTCCCTCTGAGAGATCTGATATTAAGATGCAATATATTAACATGCTCTCCTAAAGAGAAGTTTGTCACTTGCTGTGAGGTACTACCCTTTTCAGGTTTAAAAATCTATTGACATATATCCCGATAGGCCAGAATTCTGGATCCAATACATCACTTTCATTTATTTGTAGAACTCCAATCCTAAAAAAACTTTTATTTTTTATTTTTGTGTTTAACTTTTCACAAATTGTAGTAGTTATGCCATTGTCCACTAGGCGCTGTTGAGCTTCTGTTACAGTTGAATCTACTGAGCGTCCTGACATGAACAGCCATGATTTGCTGTCGGTTTTTGGGGCAACTTTAAGAATGGAGTTTCCTCCTTTTTTTTCCTGAATTGGAGGTGGTTTTAGTTTCTTATTAAACCCCCTCTTATTTTGGGTTCTCCAATCATTATTGTCCATGTTATTGTCGCCATCCTTTCCTCTTGAATCTTTTTGTTTTTATTTGTTCTGTTAGGGAAATTAGTTGTCAAATACAGCTGTAATAGCCCAGGTGGTTTTGCCATCTCTTGTCCCTTTCTATTCAGTGATACAGTTGACAACATTCAGGTAGGTGTCACTACACTGGCAATACTGGTGATGTAATCGATCGCCGCTAATATCTCGACTACTTGGGTTTGTGTTTTGTTTTGTTTACATCCCCCTTGGGGCGTAATACTAAGTGTTTTGTTTTTACCTTTAATCATTTTAAGACTACTTTCCTGCAGGTTTTCTAGCTTTTCGCGCAGTAGAGCGTTATTTTCCATTAACAGCGCATTTTTGCTTCTTAGTCCTTCAACTTGTTCACTTAAGTACCAAATTTCTAATGCGTTCTGTAACGTCACGGGAAATGGTGGATTATCCTGATGCTCTGTACAGATTAAGTAATTTTCATTTAAAAACTTCACTTTTTTGTTCTAGTCATGGTTGGTGCACACGATTTATGGTATGTTTTTTCGCAAAAGTGCTGTTAACTTTATTTTTACAGCAAAAATATCGCATTTTGTTACTAGCACTTTGTACACTGTAACGAAGCTTTAAAATTTTCTGTTATTCTCTTATTTATCTATAGAATTACTCGGTTTTTTTTCCAACTTGAATTAATAATTTTCAAGATTCATATTGACAATTAAGCTTTGCCCAGTAAAGTAAGGAAAGTTTCTATTTTGTTAATAAACGCGCAACCACGTTAATTATTAATTTATCATTGCGTTTAATACCTCAGCACCATTTGTGTCCGTACCACCACTACTGTTACCGCGTTTACTAAGTATCGCGCATGCCCGTGCTCTATATAACGCGATGCACGAGTTCGCAGTCGCCATATTCATTTGGCAGTTGAGGCAGTTGTTTTCATTCATTTTTTTATTTACAATCATTCGAGTTGAGTTGGCAGTTGGCAACAGCAGGCAACAGCGTTCAACAAAAATCAACTGAGCAATCAAAAACGGCGGTCCTAGTCAGCAGTACAGCGCAGCAAACCACCTAGAAACAACGTAAACTCGCCCTCCCTAGTGAGTGGGGGGCCAAACCACCGACGAAGACGCCAATACTCACAGAAAAAACCCTCCAACAGCGAGCAAACGACAGCACCGGGAAAAATGAAAAACTAGAGCGGGGTAAGTCTCTAGCTGGCAGTTCCTACCCCCTCCAAAAACCTCTCCTCGAACGGAGATACTCAAAAACTCCATCCCCTTCCTTGTATCCCGACCAGGGCATGGAAGCTGAAAAACCCTATAATAGTGTAGAACTGTACAAAACCATCTGCGACACCCTCCAATCTGAGATAGATTTCCTGCGGTCGAGCATTGAAGATAAAAACTCAAAATATACAACACTCGAAATCGAAAATCTTAAGCTTAAAAACAAATTAAAAAACACTGAGGAGGACGTCGATCTCCTCAAAGAACAAAACGGCATCTTAAATGCTCAACTGCAGGAGATGAATGATAACATGGAGAAAATTCTAATGATTAATGAAAAACTAGAAAATGACAACAAAAACTTTGCCGGGCAGCTGGAGGTGTTGAGGGACCGGTTGAACGAAAACCAAAAAAATGAAAACACAAGAAAGAGATCAAGGAAAGACGCAAACATCTCCTCCCCCCGCGAGGAGGAGATGGGGAGATGGTGCAATCCGAAGATTCAGATAAAAACACCGACACGGAAGAACCTGGTCCCTCAGCGCACCCAGTTGCTGCGGCGAACAGAAAAGAAAAAAACCCTTTACACATGCCTCTCAATCACCTATCCATTGCAGGAAAAGGGAAGAGTGCTGAATCTAGCAGCTCCAAGATACCCAAGGTCATTCATGTCATCAGAGACACCACAAATTGGGCAAAAAAGTTTCAATTAATTATGGATAATAAAATCAACATATCTAAGGTACAAAAGGAGAGGCTAGGATTGGCACTCTTTCCTAAAACATGCATAAAGTAGCCATTGCCTTGATTTGAAGAAATACTCTAGTTAGATAAGTGGGCATAAATCTTTTTAAATTAACCTGTAACATATATTAAATAAATGTCAGTTTCAAAGTAAAAAAAAATCGCAGTCGGCAGTCCGCTGAGTCCAGGCAGTCCGAGAGTAGCAGTCCGACCAAGAAGACCGACCGCAGCAACCGACCGAGGTTGCCTCACAGTACCGTACATCGCTCCGCCGCCGCCAACTCCTTCACTCCGCCGCTGTTGTCAGCATGTAAGTATAATAGACAAGAAGGTAGGCCAATTCCTTTTTCCCATTCCTAGTATCTACAGGATACACGGGGTTGCGTGCCGGACCATTATGGGGTAACACTGTGTATTCCTTAAAAAGTGCTAGGGGGCTACGTGTCGGACCGTTACGAGGTAGCACCCTGCATTGGACATTATTCCTAGTGTCCGCAGGATACACGGGGTTGCGTGCCGGACCGTTACGGGGTAACACTGTATTCCTTAAAAAGTGCTAGGGGGCTACGTGTCGGACCGTTACGAGGTAGCACCCTGCATTGGACATTATTCCTAGTGTCCGCAGGATACACGGGGTTGCGTACCGAACCGTTACGGGGTAACACTATGTATTCCTTAAAAAGTGCTAGGGGGCTACGTGTCGGACCGTTACAAGGTATCACCCTGCACTGGATATTATCCCATTATTCCCAACCTGACAGCATTGCCATCTTCTACCTACATAATTAAGACTGCGTCTACCGACATTTTAAATAGAGTTGGCCAAGATTACGAGCGACCGTATTTATTTTCCATATTAGACCGCTTAAATATCCTGTGGGTGACTTACCGCTTACCATTCCGATTGATACCGACCGTTTCATGCTTTATTTTCTCTGGGCTGTATCTGATCTGTTTATTCACTGCCATAAATTACCGTACCGCATTTACATTTTGCTTACCGACATGGGATCTCTTCATTGCACCCCTCCTCTTCCCGCACCGTACCGTTTTGAATTTGGCCGTATGTAAGGCTTATTGAGAAGTGTTAGCAAAGAGATGACATGTTAGGTTTTGGGATGAATAAATATGATTTTGTTACAATGTTGCCTATAGTTTTACTCACACAGAAGACCTGGATTACTTTCTCCACTGTCTAAAGGCTACCCGATGGGCCGTGGTCCCTCATCCACATTAAACTTGAGGGTGGCGCCTGAGATAATAGTTGGACAACCAACTACATAAATAACTTTATAAATAACCCAGAAGATGGCAAGGGGATTAAAAAAATTCGTAAGCGCCAGTAAATACCATTACAACACTGTCCTCATAATTTGACACCATTTTTCAATCCTCAAAAAAGCAAGGTTGCATACATACATTTTTATAGACGTGTCCACGAAAGTTGAATCTCATTCATGTTTATATTTTACTAGTAAAATTGAAATTCAATTTTCTCTCTTCGAAAAACTTAAGTATCTTTATTCTTAATATACAATCCCTAAGAAACAAGATGGATGAGCTTCATCTTTTGCTGGACACATGTAATTTTCCTGATATTGTACTTCTGACTGAGCACTGGTTGAGGCCTAGTGAATGTTTTTTAATATCTGATTATCTTCCTATATCAAATTTTTGTCGTCAACAGTCTATACATGGAGGAACCATGATCTTGGCTAGGCAAACAATTGAAACGATTTTTTGTAATATTGATAAGTATGATAATCTTCTGTTAGAGAATGTTTTTGAATTCTCTCTTTCTTTTTGTAAGCGTTTTAATTTATATATTCTTTGTGTTTATAGGCCACCTACAGGAGATATTGCTATGTTTCTGGACAAACTTGATTCTATTTTATCCCAGTTGTCCCTACACTCTAAGGTTATATTGGCTGGTGACTTTAATATCAACTACACTGATGAAACCTTGCTACGTACTTCTCTTTTAAGTATTTTAAATTCTTACGACTTGAAAATGCACGTTCTTTCTCCCACACGAATAACTTCTTCATCTGCAACTACAATTGACTATTTCTGTACAAATTTTGTTGACGTTTTATGCACAGTACTCCCATCTGGTATTTCCGACCATGAAGCTATTCTTGCTAAAATGCCATATAATACTGTATCATCTTCATCTCATTATATCGGAAGAATTTTCAGCAGGAGAAATTTCAATGCTTTTTCTGCTGCTACAGCTTCGATAAATTGGAATGCACTTGAAACGGCTTCTGACCCACTTACTTTATTTTTTCAAGTTCTGTGTGATAAGATCAATCAGTGCTTTCCTAAAATGAGGCTCAAAACTAAGAAACGAAAACCATGGGTTACAAGAGGCCTTAGAATTTCTGCTAAAAACCTCCGTTTTTTAACTAAATTGTGCAAATATACCACAAATGAAAATATCCTTGTATATCATCAGAAATACCGTAGTCTGTACAGAAAGACAATTAAAGCAGCAAAATCTAATTATTATAGGGACCGCTTAAATATGTCATCAAATAGGCAAAGAGAGTGTTGGTCGATTATTAATGATTTTAGACATTGCCATAGAAAAGTATCGGAACCGGAGTTAAGACCTGACATTTTAAACGACTATTATTGTGATATACCTAATATCTTGCTCAAGGGCATTCGTAGTAACATTGATCCCTTACACTATCTTCAACAAGTGTCGGTTGAGCATTCATTTTTCTTTCATCCTGTCGAACTTACCGAAGTAAAAAATGAAATCAAACGCCTAAAAAACCATAAATCATCTGGAGCTGATGGGATATCTTCGAGGTTGTTACTCTTTTTGCCTGATTCAGCCTTAAATGCTTTAGTTTCTGCCATAAACAATTCTTTACATAATGGCATTTTTCCTTCATGTTTAAAAGAGGCAGTGGTTATCCCTCTTCATAAGGGTGGAGAGTTGGATCAGCCTTGTAATTTCCGTCCCATTTCTATTTTGTCTACCCTCTCTAAGATAGTTGAAAAACTTGCAAAAAGCAGAATTTTGTCCTTTTTACATCATAATGGCATTTTGTCTGCAAATCAGTTTGGATTTCAAGCCGGTAAAGGGACTCATGATGCTGTTTTTAGCTTTTTGGAGAGCGTCTATGTGTCCTTGAATTCTGGAGAGTCATCGGCGGCAGTGTTTTGTGATCTATCCAAAGCATTTGACTGTGTGGATCATGGAATACTGTTATCTAAGCTCGATAAATATGGTTTTAGAGGCGTAGCATTGCGATGGCTTGAGTCCTATCTATCAAATCGTACTCAGAAGGTTTCAGTGTCTGGGCGTTTGTCTGCTTCTAGATCCCTAAAATGCGGCGTTTCCCAGGGTTCAGTGTTGGGACCACTGTTATTTTTACTGTATGTGGATGACTTGAGTTCATTGAAACTGCAGGGCAAGGTGGTTCAGTTTGCTGATGATACCACCATACTATGGAGCCATAAAAATTCTGACTATATTAAGACTTGTATCCTTGAAGACCTTCAGATTTTATCAGGGTGGTGTGCTTCCAACAGGCTCGTGTTTAATGTAAGAAAGACGTCTATTATGGGGTTTAAGTGCGATGTTCAGGGTCTGATGTTTGACGAAAATTCCCTCTTGCAGAATAAAGAGTGCTGCAAGTTCCTAGGAATTACCATTGATGGTTGCCTTCGGTTTGAAGATCATATTTTACATTTAGCTGGGAAATTATCTTCTGGATGTTTCGCAGTAAGAATGGCAAAACAAGAGCTGGGAGGGGTGGTTGCACGTTCAGTGTACTTTTCACTTATTGAATCTCATATTCGGTATGGCTTGCCTTTTTGGGGTTTAACCAATAAGGGGCTACTTAACATTATCTTTGTTATTCAAAAAAAAGCAGTTAGATACCTGTGTTCTGCTAAGTTAAGAGATTCTTGCAAACCCCTCTTCATTTCTGAAAAAATCCTAACTCTTTTTTCACTCTTTATCTTAGAAACAGCTGCTCTTATTCACAAAATTCCCAAACTACCCTCTGACACTGGCCATTTGACTCGTCGTGTAAATGATGTTCCCCTACCTATTCCTACGTCTTCCCTTACCAAAAACTCATTAATTTACATAAGTAAAAAAATTTACAATCATGTTCCTCTGTGTGTTATCTGTGTATATATTATGTGACATATATCGGATATTAAGAAATTTAAAAGAGAATTAAAGCCGCTTTTATTGTCTAAGGCATATTATAACCTGGATGACTTTTTTAATGATAGGTTTTAACCTTGGACATGCTGGAAAGTTTTCTTTTTTTCCTTTTTTCTTCTCTAGTTTTGTCAACAAGTTTACCTTTATTTAGTAATTGATTGTTTTATTTAGTTATCTTTAATTTAAGTATGTTCAAAAAGTTTTGTCTTTTTGTGTTTAATTTTGTTCATTGTTTTGTCAGTTTTTGAAATTGTATTTGTGTTTTGTTTTTTTAGCTTGTAGGATGCTTGTACACAAGATTATTCTTACGTAATATAGCACATTTTCTTTCTTTCTTTCTTTCTTATTTTTCGCAAAGTTATGCAAAAATAAATCCATTTTTAATTTTTTTTATTAACATTTTGATAACTATTAGCAGTACGTTAAAAGTTAAATTTGCATGATCTATGTAACGAAATTCCCTTTTTTTTTGTTAAAGTAATTTTTCGCAAAAGAGGAATATTTTTTTTTTAATTATATTTAATTACCTTAATTTGACCTACTAAATTATTGCAGTACAGTCAAACCATGCTCGGCTATCTAAGCGTGAGCAGGACATCTGCAGCGACGATACAGGTTTTCTGTGTTATCTAACATCTGTTTTAATTTTATTTGGCCTAAAGAGAACAAAATGTATTTCCAAATAAATAAATATTATATCAAAATTCTCAAAAGCTGTAAATCAAATGTATTTTAATTAAATCGAAAAATAAAATTTACAATAAACTTTCTTTGTGGATTTCATGATTTTTGTTTTAATTAACGACTAACGACTGATTTAATACCTTTCGACAAAAGCATTTATAAACATAACAAAGAAGTATGCTAAAATGTCCGCCAAAGAGAAATAAAAAAAGTCTATTCTATTTAAATAAAATATATTATTGCTATTTACTTTAACCATACTACACTTTCATCTAATAAAAAAAGTTTAATTTTACCCATTTCGGCAACTCAACTGTTTCCGACAAAAATAAATTGAAATCATTTCAAACCAAGCTGGAAAGAGTAATTACACCCCATTATTTGACATGTCTGAGTAAATTTCGCAACATTCTCTTTAAGTCGAGACAAGAGCTTCAAAATTGCGTACAAAACAAATGACAATCAACAGCTCTTATTTGAGCTTTAATGAGAAATTGTTTGAAATCTTTACAGGGTAGTAAATGGGAATTAATTATGAGTTCCGCATGTACGCGGGATTATTGGGTGGGTTATTGGAAAAGAATTTTTTTTTTTGATCTAACGATTTAATTATACTTTATATAAATTTAAAAAAATAGTAAACCATAAAAAAAACTATAGATATAACAGAGTAGAAATTTTATACTAAGAAATTTATACTGTCAAAAGCAATTAGAAAAAAGCAAAAACAAAAGTTAACAGCCTTCAAATTTTTTTTTGGTAAATTTATAGGAAATGTAAAAAACTAAATTCTAATATTCTCCAGCCTTATTTAAAGCCTTAGAATATTAAATAATGCACCAGTAAGAATTATGAACCCAGACCGCACAAACCTATTGCACGCATATTTTCAGAATATATAATTGGCATATTTATATATGCCAGGAATATCTAATAACTCACTTGGCATATGCTAGGAATATTCAGAGGATATCGCAGGTCACAATAAAACATGCTAGGAATATCTTTTTATTTTCTTTAACATAATGCTAGGCATATCTGTTGCATATATTGGGAATATATTTAATACATATGCCTGAAATATTTTTTCATCTCTTAAAATATATATATCCTAGGCATATTTATTTATTTATACAGGGTGTCACTTTAAAAAGTATTAACGTGAATATCTTAAAAAAATTAGTTTATTTAATTTAAATTGAGAACATTTATATATAAAGGGATTAAGGGATTAAGAAACAAACTACTGTGTTAGAAATACCCTGTTTCGATGTTTCTTCCCAAAAGGTTTTAAAGTGTCATTAGATTGTTGAAGAGAATAACAAAAAAAATACTTGAAATATAACTTTTAAATAAACATTGATCTTGAAAACCTATAAAAATATATATAATTTTACAGCCAAAAAGTAAAACAAAAATCTTTAAAAAATAGTAAAACATGGTGTATTAGAGTTATAAATTATTAAAATAATATTTTTTAGCTATTTACCAATCGGCGCACATGAAAACTCACTTTAACTGCCTAAAAATGTTCAAAAGATGGTCCTTCATGCCTAGAAGAAATTAAAAAAAATAAATCCAGGAGCTTGACTGATATTGAAACACATGAAAAATTACTTCAACTGTCTGGAAAAACTTGAAACATGAATCCAACTACCTGGAAGGAACCAAACGTTCTTTCAGCAACTTGGATCATATAAAATTGACTTAAACTGCCTGAAAATATTCAAAAGATAGTCCCTAGTACCTGGAAGAAATATAAAATTATTCCAAGAGCTTGGGTGACATTAAAACACATGAAAAATTACTTCAACTGTCTGGAAAAACTTAAAACATGAATCCAACTGCCTGGAAGGAACCGAACGTTCTTTCAGCAACTTGTATCATATGAAACTCACTTAAACTGCCTAAAATTATTCAAAAGATGGTGCCTAGTGCCTGCAAGAAATATAATATTATTCTAAGAGCTTGAGTGACAATAAAACACATGAAAAATTACTTCAGCTGCCTGGAAAAACTTGAAACATGAATCCAACTGCCTGGAAGGAACCGAACGTTCTTTCAGCAACTTGGATCATATAAAATTCACTTAAACTGCCTGAAAATATTCAAAAGATGGTCTCTAGTGCCTGGAAGAAATATAAAATTATTCGAAGAGCTTGGGTGACAATAAAACACATGAAAAATTACTTCAGCTGTCTGGAAAAACTTGAAACATGAATATAACTGCCTGGTAGGAACCGAACGTTCTTTCAGCAACTTGGAGCATATGAAAACTTACTTCAACTACCTAAAAATATTCAATAGATAGTCCCTAGTGCCTGGAAGAAATATAAAATTATTCCAAGAGCTTGGGTGACATTAAAACACATGAAAAATTACTTCAGCTGTCTGGAAAAACTTAAAACATGAATCCAACTGCCTGGAAGGAACCGAACGTTCTTTTAGCAACTTGTATCATATGAAACTCACTTAAACTGCCTGAAATTATTCAAAAGATGGTGCCTAGTGCCTGCAAGAAATATAATATTATTCTAAGAGCTTGAGTGACAATAAAACACATGAAAAATTACTTCAGCTGTCTGGAAAAACTTGAAACATGAATATAACTGCCTGGTAGGAACCGAACGTTCTTTCAGCAACTTGGAGCATATGAAAACTTACTTCAACTACCTAAAAATATTCAATAGATAGTCCCTAGTGCCTGGAAGAAATATAAAATTATTCCAAGAGCTTGGGTGACATTAAAACACATGAAAAATTACTTCAACTGCCTGGAAAACTTGAAACATGAATCCAACTGCCTGGAAGGAACCGCACGTTCTTTCAGCAACTTGGAGTATATGAAAACTCACTTCAACTGCCTAAAAATATTCAAGAGATGGTCTCTAGTGCCTGGAAGAAATAAAAAAATTAATCCAAGAGCTTCACTGATATTGAAACACATGAAAAATTACTTCAACTGTCTGGAAAAATTTGAAACATGAATCCAACTGCCTGGAAGGAACCGAACGTTCTTTCAGCAACTTGGATCATATGAAACTCACTTCAACTGCCTGGAAATATTCAAAAGATGGTCTTTAGTGCCTAGAAGAAATAAAAAAATAAATCCAGGAGCTTGACTGACATTGAAACACATGAAAAATTACTTCAGCTGTCTGGAAAAACTTGAAACATGAATATAACTGCCTGGTAGGAACCGAACGTTCTTTCAGCAACTTGGAGCATATGAAAACCTACTTCAACTACCTAAAAATATTCAATAGATAGTCCCTAGTGCCTGGAAGAAATATAAAATTATTCCAAGAGCTTGGGTGACATTAAAACACATGAAAAATTACTTCAACTGCCTGGAAAAACTTGAAACATGAATCCAACTGCCTGGAAGGAACCGCACGTTCTTTCAGCAACTTGGAGTATATGAAAACTCACTTCAACTGCCTGAAAATATTCAAGAGATGGTCTCTAGTGCCTGGAAGAAATAAAAAAATTAATCCAAGAGCTTCACTGATATTGAAACACATGAAAAATTACTTCAACTGTCTGGAAAAACTTGAAACATGAATCCAACTGCCTGGAAGGAACCGACCATTCTTTCAGCAACTTGGATCATATGAAAACTCAATTCAACAGCCTGAAAATATTCAAAAGATGGTCTTTAGTGCCTGGAAGAAATAAAACAATAAATCCAGGAGCTTGACTGATATTGAAACACATGAAATATTACTTCAACTGTCTGGAAAAACTTGAAACATGAATATAACTGCCTGGTAGGAACCGAACGTTCTTTCAGCAACTTGGAGCATATGAAAACTTACTTCAACTGCCTAAAAATATTCAAAAGATAGTCTTTAGTGCTTGGAAGAAATATAAAATTATTCCAAGAGCTTGGGTGACATTAAAACACATGAAAAATTAACTGCCTGGAAAAACTTGAAGGTAAAAACTAAAAGCAATAAATATTTAAGTGCATAGAAAACTAAAAATAAAAAACATTTAGTCACATTTTTTGTTATTCTATGTTTAATTTTTCTTAGAGCTGGCTTTCACGAGTATCTATTTCTAAAAAAGAAAAAATATCAATATTGGTAATTAATTAAATCAGAATATACAGTTAATAAATAAATAGTAAAAATAGTAAATAAGATAAATCCTTGAATAGTAAATCGTAGTACAATAATGTCATAATAAAGATAGATCAGAGTTACCCATTATTGGTACTTACATTTTTCTGTTAAAGAGCTTTGATGCTTCGGCTAAATAAATTGCAGCCACATCTTCAACTGATTTTTAGGGCCCACCTTAAATTGAAGATTTGCTTGCAGACATCTAAAGAAAGTATTACAGTTAAAAATTAATATAGTAATGATAACGATTATGAGTATAAACTAGCTGAATGCCCGCGGCGTTGCTCGCGTGAAAATAAAAGAAAAGTCAAAAAAGGCCTCCAATAATAGTAAATGCAACCCACAATACACAAAAATAAAATCCGAAGCCACGGCTCAATGATTGTACATGCAACCCACAATACACAAAAATAAAATCCGAAGCCTCGCCTCATTGATAGTACGTGCAACCCACAATTGCCACGCCCCCTTAGTTCTCGAGGTCACGGGTAACAATTTTTCTTTTTTACCCCTTATCGAAAAAAAAAAATTTCGAAAAATCCGTTCTTAACCTGTGCCTTCATTATAAAAGGAACCCGTTGGCAAAATTTCACGTTTCTAGCTATTGTAGTTTGGGCTCTGCGATGATGAGTCAGTCAGTCAGGACAAACTCTTTTATATATATAGATAACTTGTAATTGTATATATTACATAATTATTTACGATTCTAGTGTTCCGCAATTTTTGGGACATTATTCCCAGAGACCAAAATACAATAAAATTATATAATTTAATTGTATTAAATATATAATAATACACTGTTAATAAATTGAACTGTCTAGGTATAAGGCGTCAGGCCTGCAATCTGGTAGGTGCAAAACATATGTATCTTGCATATACATTTTTAAGACTGATACTTGGTGTTTTTTTTTACATAATCCATTACATCCTTCACAAATTCATGAGCATCTTTTGATTTTTGCTTCGTAACTAAACAAGGCAAATAACTAAATAACCATCCTAATACATTTTTGTATTTGTAATCTTTAAGACAATTATTAAAATAGAGTAAACCTAATAAGAAAATTATAAAATTAATTGATACAAATAAAATTTTTGAAGACTTCTATGCTCAAATGGCAACTTGAGCATCTTAAATATGTAATGGTCCCTAGAAAAAATCTATTACTACGTAATAGGATATAATATTCTAATAGCGACAGATAATCTTGTGTTTCATATTTTTCGGATAAAATAATTTTTCATTGTTATAAACAACAAGATTTTTTTAAAAATGAGGTTAGTTATTCATACCTTTTACCAACTTGTTTTGAGTTATAATGAACCAAACTGCCTTCAATAGATCTTGTCCACATTTCACTTATAAACTCCTAAGTATCAAGCATTTTTATTTATTCAACATTAAACTAAAAAAAACTTATAATGAAATTAAAAAACACTTAATTCACACGAGACAAACGTTTATAAGAATGAAAAAAATAGGGATGGATGTATCGATGCTATTTAGAATTTTGATGTTCGAGATCAAAAATATATTATTTTTCTTTTGTGCTTCATTCCTATGTATTGAATAAGAACATGGTAATGAATTATGAACAAAGTGTTAAATAATATAAATTTAACTATCGGATACGTATTACATTGGCTTAAAACGTTCAGTATAATATTTATTATAACACCGTATCGATACTTACTACGAACGTTGATTGAATATTTGGGAAGATACGCAACCTTATGGGCTAAAGCGTGACCGCAAATATGCGTGAAAAATAGATGGCGATTCTCTCCAGTATGCGCGAAAATAATTTCGTCCGTCGTTTCTCATTAGTAATCGGCCGATATCCCTGAGTCGTGTGGGAGAGTTTTTGCACAGGTTCTTGTTTCCCGTATTGCAATTTGGTAGTTGTTAAAAAATTTTCTTGGATATCATAATCACAAATAGATAGATATATGTAAATGTGTTTAGTTTGTGAGACAATGGCTCCTTTAGGCAAAATTAATCAGTGTGCGTATCGTGGGTGCAATAATGTAAGAAAATGTAAAAACAATGTTCTTAGTTTTTTTCAAATTTCCAATTTTAAAACCAGTGTTGCTTAGCCAGTGGATAGAAAATATAGGCAATGCGGAAACATATGTTATGGATAAAAATTTATTAAAAAACAAAGTGGTTTGCGAAAAACATTTTGACAAAATATATATTGCAGTAAGTAATAAGCGAAAGAGACTTTTAAAATCAACTGTACCAATTTCATGGAAAGGTATTATTTTTGATATTTTACTGTTTCCTTCCAAATTAGTGTTATAAATTTACTCTAAATTATAGAACCGGCCTCTAGAAACACAATTTCTTTGTCTGATACCTGATGTAACGCTCAAAGCCTTGAGAGTTTAGATGCAAAAGTTTTATCAATAAATTGAGAAAATGGTAAGTAAAGAATATTATAATATTACTTAAACTTGACACTTTATTTTTTATAGGCAGATTTTTTTAACTGTTGTTAAAAGTACATGAGTGGGTATACTTTTAATAATCATTCTCGTGCTCGCATTACTGAAAATATTCCTATTTGCCCTTTTGCATATTTTCAAACCCTTTTACAAGTTGGTGACAAACCTTACCTATTACGACAATAAGTATTATAATATTATTATAACTATAATTATTATTATATATTACTTACATATAGACAGGATAATTCTTTTAATGCACAAATGTAAATGGACGATAGATCTTCTCATTTTAGGATAAAAAGTTTGTTTGTTTTTTAGCAAAATTTGGAAATGCCTATTTATTTTAAGAAAGCTTCGCTTTTCAAAAAAAGTTCTACAGCAAACAAATATTTTAAATTTAACAGGCCACTTAATTTGCTAACTAGAAGATGTTAAAGACGTATCACAAACATTTATGGGCGGGATAAAGATGCTTTTTATAGGATATTACTTTTTATTTATAGGGTCCGCTAATTATTTTTTGGTTTGAAACTTTTTTAAAGATTTTAGATATTAGAGTAAATGTTTTAAAAAGCAAATTACAGAAATGTAACGTTACAGGGAAACAATACAGCAATTGTACACAAATAAATATAAGCTGTTTGCAATACTCTATCCTTGTAATGTTTTTGTTTTAGCGGACACCATCAAAACTTATTCCAGAAAGAGAAATCCAGCAGTTGATGATGATAATGATGAGGCAGATATAAATTTATTTATTTATAGTGTTAAGCGTTTATGTACCACCCCCGAAATCCCTGTAACTGAAAAAAAAGAATTATGTAAAATAATAAGCCCAGAACGACAGGCAAATGAACTATGTCAAATATCAAGTCCCTCATCCACAAAATCCGATACAAAAAAACAGTTGGGTGCTGTACATTTTAAAATAGATGTTTTAAAAAACCAAATTAGGGCTAAAAGAATGCAACATATCCGTTTAAAAAGAAAAAGAAATGTAAATACAAATATTTTTAGAGTTTAGGGGAGTTACTCTAGAATGATTAAAATTTTGTTTTGTTAGACAGAAAAAAGTTTGTTTGGCCAAATGGCAGTTTGTCTGAACTTTGTGTAGTAAGCAGGGTTCGTTTCTCGGTCCTATTTTATTTCTATTGTATATAAATGACCTGGCGTCTCTCCAGATAAGAGGATTTTTCACTATTTTTGCAGATGACACCACTATTTTATGGACAGACAATAATAAAAGCACATTATCAAGAACAATTTCTAAAGATTTATTAATGATTAAACAGTGGTCTGATGCTAATTTGTTGTCTTTAAACATAGATAAGACTAAATTGTTAAGTTTTTATGTTCAGAGCAGTTCATGATTCACAACAAAGAATTGGAAGTGAATAATTTTAACAGATTTCTTGGAATTGTTATCGATCATAAACCTAAGTTTTATGGAGATATGTCAGGAGGCAAAAACTGGCTCGACGATGTTTTCGAAATACGAAAGGAAAAGATGATAACTTGTAAATGAGAGAAAGTGTTTATAACAATGTATAAATGATTTTATTTTATGTTTTCAAATAACGCCAGAAACAAATAAAAAACCATTTTGCCAAATTTCACCTTTTTCCTGAATATTAGGAAGTATTTGGCATTTTTCCAATTTTTTAATTGCATTTATATTGCGCAACTTTCGCCTAATTAAACCATTTACTGCTCATCCTTATTTTGGACTTCCTGTATAATCGCGATGAGACCCTTTTCCTATATTTATAGCCTATTTTCTATATTTTATAGTGTTGCTACACCCTTATTCAAAACCTTTTAAATTTTGCGATTTTATTTTTATATTAATTTCAGTTAAAGGTATCTATTTTTCAATATTTTTGTCCAAAAAAAGTGTACTTCACAGATCTCAGTACCCTACACAGTTTTTGAGATATTGGCTGGTTTCACAAACCCGTATTTTCAAAAATCACATTACGGGCTACTTTTTGCAAAAAATTATTGACTGTAAAAAACTATAGTACCGTATATAGATATTAAATCTTTAATTATTGAATTTACTCTTTATATTTACGTGAAACCTACCTATATCATCACCTTTATTTAATATTTTTGTTAATTTTCTAATTAATAAATAAAAGCTTATTGAATTTTTGTTTTGTTTTTATTTATTTATTTTTGTCTCAAAAAAGGATTTTGGTAAGTAATTTATTATTTGTTAATAAAATTTAAGTTGTAAGAGATAGCACTTTCCAATACATTACTTGACCACCACATTTATCTAGTTATTTATGCGAAATCACAGCGCATTTAAATATCGGCAATAACAAAATAAATAAAAGCGCTGTTATCATCATCGCCCTTGTCTTAAAAAAATAACAAAACGGCCGGGCGCCCAAAGATTCCCGCGTCGTTAAACTGCAAATGGTCAATATAGCGCCGACAAAGAAAAACAAAGTTGATGATGGCTCTTTAAAGACAGAACGTCGTATTTTAAATTTAAAGATGTCATCGTATAGGCGAGAAAAAGTGGTCACAATAATTTATTCATTTAATAAATACTTTTGTCATATATTTTGAAATAACGCCAGAAAAAAAATAAAATGATTTTGCCAAATTTAGATTTTACAAAGTATTTAGATTTTATAATAAAAGGACACTATATCGCTCAACTTTCCTCTAATTATACCACCTCTATTGACGTCCTTTATAACCGTGATGCGGGGTCTTTAAACAAAATGTTTTTTTTTGTTACTAGGTATCTTTTTATAGTTTTAAGCATAGTTGTAAAAATGTTTATTTTTTTTTTATTACTAGGTATCTTCTTATAGTTTTAAGTATTGTTGTTAGTTGTATTTGTTGTTAGTTGTAACAACTGGTAATTGAGAATTTTCCTGTGTCGCTTAAAACTTAAAATGTGGCCTATTTTCTATTTCTATTAACATCCTCACTCACAACCCCTTACTTTACAGATCTCACTACGCTGCACAATTTTTCAGATATTGAATCACATGATAAAATGGGTTACTTTTTACAAAAAATTATTGATCAAGAAGTTATATTACCATCGGTATTAAGTCTTATGAATTATTTCAATTATTCTTTATAATATTTACGTGAAACCTACTTATATCTTAAAATTTGTTCCATATATTTTTTGTATATTAGTTTTTAGTTAATTAAGTGCAACGGGCTTTTTATTTAAAAACTTGACCCTCTTGAACACAAAATGGAGGAAACATAATGTTTGTTGGAATTATAACTTGTATTAAACTTTGTTGGTAATTTTGTAAAAATAGCTTTTTATATATATTTATGTATTAATTTTTGTCTTCAAAACATATTTTGGTAAGTAATTATTTGTTTATAAAATTAAACTTTTAAGAAATTTCAATATGCCTCCACCCTTAAGTATATCACTTATCACTTGACCACCCCATAAACGACACGTGTTGTATGTTCAAAAAAAATAATAAAAACATAGTTGGCAGCATCATCCCATATCTTAAAAAAATATCCAACACGGCCGCGTAACCGGAGATTCCAGCGTCGTTGAAAACCTGACTCAAAGAAGCCAAAAGCCATGTCCACACAGCTAAAATAAATCGTTCCTAGATTTGACGCTTTGCGGCAGCACCACACGGTGCACGAAACTGAACGGCAATCCGATAGTCGACCGGGTACACTTTTTAACACAGGATTGCGTATCTTCCCAAATATTCAATCAACGCTACGAATTTATGCATTCCCAAGATAAAATGGGAATCGCTGTAAAAGAGACAGCACAAAAAAAAGTTTAATTAATTTTTAAACTTATGCCGCTTGAATATCTGAAAGATATAAGAAATGAATATTCTCTGCACATCTGTTAAATATGTGCCAGGAATATTACAATATATTTCGTCAAATGAGATATAGGTGGCATATTCCATAGATATTGGGTGCCGTCTGGGAATTAGTTTATAAAAAAGCTGAAAAAAGAACGATTTGGAAAAGTAATTTATATACAGTGGAAAGATGACTCTGTGACTAAAAGAATAACAATTTTAAAAAGATATCAAGAAGACAAAATAAAGCATGATAGTACTTACATTATTCATTTTGTTGTTTGTTCGCGACTTCTCAGCAAGATAATAAAAAAGTCAAAAAATATTAGTTTAAAACCCTTGATATTTTATAGTATTTCTTCTAATAATAGATAATTCTAAGTTGGGTTGGGTTGATTTATAAATTGGTTTATCGTTTAGTGAAGAAACATAAGCAAAAACATATGCTCTTAGGTACTGTATTTACTATTTTGTGCTTTCCTTACTTAAGAAATACAGCAACATTCTCCTTCTTTACTACTTATAAATTTGTTACTTAAATATAAAAGAGATCGATCATCAAAGAATTAATCAATTAATAATGCTTTAATAATAAAACAAAGTTGTTGAGGGAGCTATTGATAATTATATGCTGAAGTAAAAAATCACATGATTCTCAAACTAAGCTGGAAAAATAGCAACACGGTCTTCCTAATTCAAGTAATTACAAAAATCTCCTATATTGTTTTATGCATTTTTGCTGGTCTTTGTTTCGATAATTGGGTTTTTTACAAACTAAAGATTTAGAATTTTTAGAAGAAGTTAATTAAAATAATTGGCAAGGTACCTAATCTGCGATTTCCTAAATTTTAAGGTAGATAGTTTTGACAACATTTTCGATTATTTTCTTTTTTACGTAATATGTATATTTATTGAGTTCTTTTCGAACAAAACTCTTGACAAAACTTCCTGGGAAGTTGTGAGGTCTTGTACGGGGTATGGCAGGGGGAGGGAACCAAATAAAAGTAATTTGGCACATGAGGAATTTGACAAATTTTTCTCTAATATCTAAACTCCCAAATGTATTGCAAAAGTGGTGGCGAGTTTATGATGGATCGACCTGATAAGTTACATTTTTAATTTAATGAGGCTAGAACGGAAATAAGAGACGTCATTGACTCCTTAAAGAATAAAAACATTAGAGATTTTTATAATATGCATATCAAATTAATAAGTGTATTCTTACTTTACTTTACTCAATTAATTCTATTAAATTTATTAATATTATTATACCCCAATATCTATCGTCTAATTTCTCTGCTTCCCATATTATCAACAATTTTTGAACATCTTTGCAAAACACCATGGTGTATATATTTTCTAAGAACCAATATTCCTCCAACCACTTTAGCAGTTTTTGACCTGCTTGAGTAGGCGTTTGATTAGGGTCAATATGTTAACATCACATATTGTGACTGGTTGAAGGCTCTTAATTATGTATCTATTGACGACTTAAAGTGACTTTAAAATTACCTTAAAGTATGGTTTAATTCTAGGTGAATACAAAAACGGTTATTATGACTTTTGGACTTGTGAAATCATCAATGTAAATCTTTTAAAATCCAAATTTATGATTGTCAAACTTTACCCAAAGTTAAAATTTGAGCTAGTCGACTGAGGGGGCGTGTCTTTCTTTCTAGAAGTCTTTCTGAAGAAAAAGAAAATAGTCTTTGGAAGTCAATGGAAAGAAAGAAAGATCCTTTAGAAGTTATATTCAGCCCAAGGGTGCTCTGCTGCAGACCTTACATGCTATACTCTAATTAGTCGCTGGGTATGCCATTATGGTCTGGAGTCATTTGGAGAAAAGCTGTTCGTATTACCGAAAAGTTGGAATACAGGGATCTACTCAGAGAGAGCCTAATTGAACTAATTATACTTTCTCTACCTTATAGGTACATATATGAATGCACTATTGTCATAAGAAAAACCTTTTTATTTTTCAACATTACTTACCTTTCTTATAATAATCTATTTGGAGACAATTTTAAAGGACCTTTTCATAAGTATCAAAGAACAAGATTCTCTACAAATTATTACTGTCCGAAGCAGTATAACAAACTATCAGCTACAACAGCCTTCTTTTAAATTGAAAAAAATATCTTATTTCACAAGCGTTCTTTAGGGTTGATAAATTTATTGATGCCTCTTTCTTTGTTATATAGCATATCGATCCGCCGATTGTTTTATTTTCATGAGTAAATTGCCTATATTAGTGTTGTTTAGTAGATTTTAGGAATTCAAAGATAGCGTGTAATGTATATTAAGCAAAAAATATACATACGATGCTATCACTTGGTAGCCCTTCACGAAGAAAATTAGTATGCAAATAAATAGAGTTTTGCGCCTCGCAAGCCTCAGCATCATATATGAACGGCTCCAACTAGAGCCTTATTAACACTGTTGAATCTCATGTAATACAATTCAAGGCCATAATGACGACCTACAGGCTACATGCCCTTAGTGAACTATAGGCTAGTGAAATTGACTATGCTTAAATCTGGTCCAGGCCGTAGAAGAATACCCTGTCAGTCTTATGGGAAGTAGATTATATGAGCTTCGTGACCCATAAGGCAGTAGACACTAATAGGCCTGCATTATTAACCACGGGGACCATTTAGTACATAGACGGCTCCAGAATGAACGACAGAGCTAGTGCAGGCTTCTGTGAAAATATCTCATTTACCAGCCTACTCGTTGGAGAGCAAGCAATTTTTTACCAAGCTAAACTCTTCGTTCAGCTAAAATGTCGACAAGTATAGACACCATAATACAGTCATCCTAATTTGCTCGAATAGCAAAGTCGCCATTAAGTCGCTATTACGCCTAAATAATAATTATATAAGTTCAAGCTTGTACTGGATTTTAAGGTATTCGAGGAACTGGTAAAGAAGAGCTGCAGGGTTAAGCTTGTTTAGGTACCTTATTTAAACTTACTTTTACTTCCATATTAATTAAACAGTATTGATAACGAGGAAGAAAACTCGCTTGATAGACTAGGATCCGAGAGACTACCGGTTGGTAGTTCGAACTTATAAGTGAAATGTGTAGCTGTCGTATCACTAAAGAAAGATACTATTGGACCAAAGTTCCTAAGAAGCTATGCATAGTTGACACCCTCTGCCTGCCTCACCAGATAGTTACTTACTATTACTTTTCAGTTATACTAGCACTTAAGATGCTATATTTACTTCACTTAGCTATTCGTGTTGGGAGGAGGAAATACTGCAGACAGAAAATATCTAGAGTTAGAAATTTCCATGGGCTCATTTATTATTACATTTGAACTTCTGGTCACAACCACATGTCTTTTCTTAAGCAATGGCGGGATCGTCATGTAAAAACTGGGTTAGTCAGGGTGATGAAATGAACTTTGTTTTTTCAAATATTGTTTTTAACTGACATTTTTAACTTAATAATTCTACATCTTTTTAAAATTTTGTTACTATGATGCTTCGATAAGCAAACTTTACTATTTTGAGATTGTGTTAGGTAAAAAAATATGATTTTGTATTAAAGTAGAAAAATTCAAAAACGTTTCTAAAAAGTGAAACATGGTTATTTTTATTTATATTATATGAATACTCTGTGATTACTCCAGAAATTTAATCAGTATATTTTCTATAGAAGAGGTCATTGCCCTCCGATTATTGCATTAAAATAAAACATGTATTATTTAAAAAACTATTATTTTTAAATTGTTTAATACTAAGATATTGCCTAAAGCTCTTTTGACTACATATTTTATATTTCTCCATTTTCGGAACAGTTGATTTAAAAAATATAGCATTGAATCAATAAATAGGACTATATCTGGAAAAAACTTTTTTTTCAACCACACCTACAAGTACCGAACGTGTATGCCCTTGGTTCGTTGTTAAATTTTCAGTTTTTTAATATAGTTTATCGGCCCAGTTTTCAAAAAAAAAAACTCGGTATTTGTTCTTTACTTTGTATAATATTTTAAGTTAGAATCTACGCTACATTTTGGGATTAAGGAGCGTAAATCACTCTTACTAAATAAAAAAAAAATAAACAATTTAAGACATACGATTAAGCTGCTAACCCTATAGTTGCCTGTTCATTTTTCATAAATTTAAACATCTCAGAAAATTGCATCAAGAATTGTTTTTAACCAAATTCTTATATAATTATTTAACTGCTCTCAGGATTTATAATTAAAAACCCAAGGCTTTACTTTAACCTTTGGTAACAACGCTAGTCTAAGTAAATTTATCATATTCTGTTATAACACTCTCCTAATTTTTCTGTTAGTACGTTTAATATATTACAAATATAAACTTATTTTCTGTTTTTTCATAAAATTATATAAGTAAATTTAAAAAGAAAAAAATTTATATATATATTTTCTTTAGATGTATTTAAAAATATATGTAAAAGCAATTATCATTACTTAGTAGCCAGTTATCTTAATACATTATTCCCAAACCCTTAACCTCGTTTCCTAAACAGTTCAAAATCGATAAAAGACACAAGCCATTTGATAACAGAGGGGGAATGATTGGGGAGTGAAATCCGGGGAGGTTCGGGGCTATTATTAAATTATCCGGCCCCTGTTATGCACATAGAGCTGAACAAAATGCCTTTAGTCTATGCAACCAGACGATAGCCATTTCGTTGTTGTGTTACTTGCGTTCCAAGATACAGTTTTAATTTGATCATGTCTTTGTCTTATAATTTCATATTTAAGGAATAGTAAACTTTAAAACATGTGTATTTTGTAGTGAAATAGAATTTAACCCCGTCCATCGCCGCAAATATAATAGGGTGTAAGTGCCATAAAAAAAAAGATATAATTAGAAACATCTTAAAAGCCAAGAAATGTCTGTATATTAAAACAAATTTTTGATACAAATTTAGTTATGTACTTATTTTAACGTGTAAAAATATCTCCAAATTGTTTGCTTAATGACGAATTGCTAAAATCAATACTATCTGCTCCCAGCATTAGAAAAATATTTGGTTGAATCTGATAACGCTGCTTTATTTTACTTAAATATGTCAGATTTATTATACTGACATAGTCGCGACATATCAAACTTACTGATTTTAATGTAGCCATTATCTGATATTTTATTTATTTGGAATGATTAAATTTGAGTATGAAAAAAAAATCTCGAATCTGGTTACTACTTAAGAGCAATTAGAACATTTTATTCTTAGTTTCGCTTACAGCTTGCGTCTTTTTTTTTATTTTGAATAAGTGAGAAACAACTTAGTTTCTCGCGTAATTTTCTGTAGTAGTTCAATTTTTTTTTTTTTTTTTTTTTTGGGTCGGTGGAGAAATTCTTTATGAACACTGGTTACCCGGCGCCGCCCCCAGTAGTGTGGGACTCAGTGTCGAGTCTGTTTCGTCCTATACCCACTAAAACTCCACCGCTGGGTGGTGCCTTGTGGCTCCCTACACTGCGGTCTGCTAAGAAGCAGTCCTATTGTGTCAGTAGTTCAATTTACTTAAGATGTTTTATACAAGGTGTCCAAAAAGGGTATCAGCAATGTGATGTTTGCATAAACCAAATACACCATATTTCTATGATCATTTATTTATGGCAAATTAATGTACAGTCAATGGAAATTTATGAACCAAAAACAATGTTGTCTAAATGGTGTCCGTTGCGCAGTATGCACTCTTCAAATCGAGAACGAAGATTATTGATAACCCATCCACACATTTCCCTTGATATTAATCTTATTTGCTCCTGAATATTTTGCTTTAATTGATTTGTATCAGCTGGATTATTTTCGTAGACCTTACTTTTGAGGTAACCCCATAAGAAATAATCAAGTGGCGACAGGTCCGGGCTCCTAGGAGGCCAGTTAATATTGCCTCTTCTTGAAATGACTTTATTGGGGAATAATTGTTGAACAGCTTCAATTGCCCGATTTGACGTGTGGCATGTCACACCATCCCGCTGAAATCAGGTTTCGAAGTTAAAACGTTGAAACTGTCGGAGAGATAGTACAAGAAAATCTTGTAACATTGCACAATACCGCTCGGTATTAACGATAAGTGCCTGTCCAATTTGATCTTCAAAAGAATTCGGCCCAATTATGCCATCAGCAGACATAGCAGCCCATACGACCAGTTTGGAACTATGCAGTGGACGTTCGTGTTTTCTGAGAGGATTAACGCCAGAACAGTACCTGCAATTTTAGCCTCATCACTGAATAAAATGTTATTGAAATTGACGAATCGTTCCATCATTTCATTGACAAATTCTAACCGTGTATTGTAATCCCTCGGTTTTAATTCCTGCACTAACTGTATCTTATATGCATGCAGATGCAAGTCTTTAGTCAAAATGTAAAGATGATCTTTTTGCTTTCGTATAGATAAGGTTGGATTCTCTCTGACTGATTGACTACTCGTTCAATGTTTTCTGCACTTCTTACGATTCGTGGGCGGCCTGGATTATGAATTTTTACTGTGGATCCAGTAGCTTCAAACATTCTAATCTATTTTCTAATAACATTAGGGCTGGGTGATAATTGAATATCATGTAATTGGTAATGAGCGCGATATAGACGGCGTGCTGTCACGATTGAATTATTGTTTTGGTAAGATGCACGTACACAAAAAGCGCGTTGCTCTCCGGTAAACGGCTCCATTGCATAGAGTAATTAAAAGTATGAGAGGGTTCAATCCTATAGTGACAAGTAGGCACCATCTTTACCCTAAACTCGATTACAGCATACGGTTGCGGTCTAACCGAACTAAAATAATTGACATTTGTCACAGTCGGTAAAATAGTCTACTGTAATACCGATCCGTCATAGAAATGAAAGGCGTGCTATTCAAAATTTTAGAATGGCGCGAAATTTAAAATTATTGATTCATTAAATCAATTTTTAACAGCGTAAAGGCTGTGAATCTCGATCACAAACTCTAAAACATTATGAAATAGTGCAAGTGTATTAATTTAATTTTTGAAGAGGCTAAGAGTGATAATGTATGTAATTTAAGTTTATTTTTTACATTTTTTAATTGAATTCGTTAGTTTTTTGATATTAAATTCATCAAATTTGCTTTTAAGCTGTTAAGTTAATGCATTAACGCCCTTCAAAAAGGTAAATTGTTAATAATGCACTTTTTCATTGATTTTTAGAGAATGTAAAAGAGATTTTACAGCCCAATACGCTATCAAAAAAAGATTTAATGGGTCAATTATGTAAGACAATATTTTAGAGATTTAAGTATAATATATTAAGTCCTATTTTGAGAATTAAATGCTTGATACTAACAATGTTAATTTCACTATTATCAACAAATTAACAAGGATAGGGGTAGAATTAAAGTCAATTGTAAAGTAAGTTTATAATTTATTGTCTTAAATGGGATCCTGATACAATTTGTTTTTGTGCTGCTTTAGCACAACACTGTCCATGGTATGTATTTTGCTTTTTCTACATTTTGAGGATATGATACAAAAATTACAATTTATCAAATTTATAAATTAATTATTTATAGACATAAAAATTATATTTCTTAAAAATATGCCCTAAAAATTTTACGTTTACTACCTACTTTTTTGTACAGAGGGTACCCAAAAATGTTAGGGGAGTTATATAAAAACTAACCCTGTAATTAAAATATTCTTTATGGAGAGTATGATATTAAAAATTAGTTAACACTGATGTATATCCTAAATTCTAGATGTCATCGGTCCTTTTTCTTAAATATTCAAGGAGAATCCCTGGATCTTGAGTAGTGACCTGGTAGAATGGAAGTTGTTTCACTTATTGTGCATTCGTCAGACCTAGTAAAAAGTAGTCTAGCATAATTATGTTCATTCTGAACATTATATTGAGCTGGATTATGATAGCAGGTAATAAAGTCAATGTATCTTTCCAAGGTACTTGTGCCTCAACCAGTACTGGGGCATTTTGAATAATACTTGGGCCAGCAATTGGGAAAGCACACTTTCTTAAATGAGTATGTATAGTACTAGTAAATGAAATATCATCAAAATGGTATTGACATAAATAACACCTTGTTGAGGTTGGGCTTAAACCAAGTATTTTAAACCATTCGGACCTCCTAATAATGTCGCTTTCAGGAAATTTAAAGAAAATTTTATTTTTGTATGAGTCCTCAATAGGCCAATAGTATGTATTAGAACAAGTAGGTGCCTTGCATTTAAAAATGAATTTTCCTGGTGATAACATTATTAGAGCAGTTTTAAAATGGTAAACAACAATTTTAGGTGACCTACAACATGGTAAAAACTATTTTATAAAAAAAATTGCACTTACCCCATCCTAGGGATCTGAAACCACACAATAAAGCAACAAAAAAACTTTTGTGATGAAATTATACTTTAATCACTTTAAGCTACATTTTGAACTATTTTTTGTTGAGAAAAAAAACAAAAGGACACACCCAATGGATGCCAAAATAAAAAGGAATAAGCAATGGCGATGATGCGAAGGTGGGTGGTGGCAAGGAACGAAAGAAAATCGATAATCTAATGACAATTATGACAGAAGTTGGCCCTCGATGCGGTCTAACCGAACTAAATTTGTTAGGTTAAGTTTAAGAACATGATGATCAGGTTAGGCTACCTTTCGAACACTCTTTTAATATTCATTTCTCTATGGTCCATTGCAACTGAAATTCCTTGAACCCGTTTACATTTTGACTCCCACCGTAGGCGTTGCCACGTCTGAGATTAAATGCATAAATAAAGTGCTCATACCCTATTTGGACACCTTGTACTTTACTCCTTGGCAACTACTGATATTTTACTAACTTTGGCTAGGTACCACATGTTTTTCAGTTCTCTTTCCAAGTTTTCGTTCTGTTCCATTTTTCTATCCGTTGAGATTAGTCTGTCCCAATAGATAACAGCTACATCTGAATCTAATACTGCTGCAAGTTAGTATTTGTAATAAGGTGCATTATAATTTGTGTTTTAGTGCCATCTGCTGGTGAATGATCTTTTCTACTTGGATGTGGTGGCCTAAATAGGCGCTCTTGACAAGGCTTCGATACCCTATACAATAATATATTCAATAGGTTTACCAACTGCATGAATGGGTATTAAATAGCTGTCAGAAAACCCTCTGTTTTCAGATATAATTGGTCTGTACAGAGCCATTCCAAAGAATCTACTTGTTCGATGTCTTTTTTTTAAAGCTTTTTGGAAAATACCGTGTACGGTTTAAATTTCGTTCTTTGTACATAGTGGTCGAACTCCATTTGTCGGTGTTGCAGATTCAAAGGTGCATGCATATACCTTTGCCATGCATATCCCTTCCCCTATCTATTAGCACTAATTTCATTATACTGTTTTTAGAACGGAGCAATCGTTACCTTAGATTTTTCTTGTTCTGCACAGCTCTGCAGATTTTGTCATAAATATTTATAATGCATTAAATAATTATAACAGTCCTCTTGCGCGTTTTCATCGTTGGTGCGAAGACGTCAGAATTTCATTATTAGACGACGGATTGATCTGTATAGTTCATTTGAATCAGCGTCTGACCACGTCAAGATCTGGTAGAGCGCAAGGTTTAATGTGTCAATCTAATCCTTTACAAATAGCTTCTTATTAAGCACCTGTTTGGTAACTCTGTTCTTAGTTCTTATAGTTAGCAATAAATTCTGCTTTAAATCGCGTCTAGTCATTTTGTTGGTTTTGGTGTGTGCTTACATGTTTGTATATCTGTTCAGGCGGCATGCTTCTAATGTCTGTAAGATACTCTTACTAGGCATTCTGCACATTTAATATAATTATTTCATTAAGAACACTTATCAAGACCAAAAGACATTTTGCGATGTATCAATTAGCGAGTAAAGCTCATTTTAGTTCTCTCCAAACAGTTTAAGGCCATCCATATACAATTTTTTTGCAAAAATTGTATATGGATGGCCTACTTTAGGTCTATGAGCCTTATTATTGTTATTCAAAAGGGTAGACAAAGGTCTTAGTGCCATAAAAAACACATTGATGACAGAGAATTTTCTCCACTCTTAATATTTTTATATTTACAGCATTGCTGTTATATATACAAGATATAAAATATTATGCCATTTAAGCATAAGGCAATCAGTGGTGAATATTGAGACTATGGGTGCCAAAGATTTTATTTCGTAACATATTAGTCAAAATCAAGTTTATTGTGCATTAATATAGCATATATACACAAAAGGTGTTATTCGCGTAAAACGATCTTCCATAACACCATACATTCACGTATACAATACAATATATTACGGAAATTTTCACAAATACACAATCCAATTTATAGACACAACTTAAAAGTTATAATATAATTCATAGTACTAACAATAAATATTTTAATAAAAATTAATGTGATTCTTAATTTTCATATTATCTTAATTAAATAATGAATTCAGTTGAATGAAACGAAAAATTTTCCTAGACCACAAATTAGGCCCGTGTTCAAAATTTCCCATTTCCTACATTGATACAAAGACAAAAAAAGTTTTTATTTCTTCTGTAAATTAATAAATACGTTATTCTACTATAAGGAGCAGAAGAGTGGAGGAGGCACAAGAAGTAACTAGGAGGAAATTACAAATTTAAACAAAATTGCAAAACAAGTGAATCGACTTTCAGGGGATTATAGTTTTATAACAAATGGCAACTACGTAAACTGATAATCAAAAATAATTAACAAATGCACTTTAAATTACTTTATTAGTAACTTTTGAGAACTATTATAATACTATGTAATAAACTGTGTTAGTTCAATATTTAAACTTTTTTGGCTATGACTTCCCTCAATTTTTGTTTTTAAATTTTGCGGTAAAATCTCGGAAGCAAAAATAATATATTTCTTTACAAATGAGATTTGTTAAATAAATATGACTGTATTTCATTATTTCTTCTAGAACAGGTGCGATAATGATGATCGAGCTCAGTGAAAATAGGTTTTATTTTTTTTTTTGTTGAAATAAAGACTTGTACTTACAAATAATCTTCTTAGGTTTAAAACATTAAATTCAGAATAAAGATTAATTATAGGATACTGGCTATTTTTGTAGAGAATTATCTTAAGGATTTTGTTTTAGCATACCTTTAAAATCTGCAATGCAGTTTCGCGAAGACCACCCCAAATTTGTAAACAGTATCTTAAAATAGACTTTACAAGGGAATTATTTTTATTGTTTTTCTATTTAGAATGTTTCGAAGCTGGTAAAATTTGTAACATAGTTAACAAAGTTTTTTCGCCGTTTCGATAGCTCATTCCAGCGAAGATGTTGATCAATATAAGCCTAAATATTTAATTTTATTTGTTTTCTGTATACTAAAAGAGGTACAAGTAGTATTTAATAAATTACAGGCTGTGGCATGAATTTTAATATCAGATTGTTTGGGTTGATTGGCAGCCGTTAATAAAAATGCTATAAATTTAGTTTTTAACATTTTTAGGCTTATTTTATTGCTACTTATCCATTTTTGTAAAACGCTAAGGCCTGATTTTCCCAATTATTTGTCTGTAAATGTCACTGCAGTATCATCGGCAAAGCAAATAATTGAATCATTCTGCCGCAATTGTCCCAATTCATTAATATAAACTAAAAATAAAACTGGTCTCAGGACTGTGCCTTGAGGCACTCCAGTGCTAATGACCGTCCCGCTACTTAATCTATCATTACATCGCACTTTTTGGATACGAATATGATTCAATTACGGTACTGTTAAAAAAAACAATAATAAGAAGCTCAATAAAAATAAATATACAGACAACTTAAGCCTACTAACACAACTCAGAAATAAATTATCAGTAAAAACTTGGTTGTTAAATTGATTTTTAGGAGAATATTGACCAAAGCTAGCCACCAGCAAATAATTTATATTGAGAAATTCCACCACACGGTAGGCAGAGCAGTTTTCAAATTTTGTTGTGCGATGAAAGGAAATATTAAAATTAGCCACATTTCTAAGGTTAAGGTAATGTAAAGTAAAGTGCCCCTTGCAGTAAGTATTCTGTAAGAAAAGATGTAGAGTTGTGTTTTACAATGCGATATACAAACATAGCAAAGTGGAGGTCAACACGAAAATTGTATTTTAAATGTTTATTATTGACATATAATGGAGTGACGTGGTTAAGCTTACGCCCTCCATATGTTAAATGTATACACATATTTTGAGTGTTTGAATTGTATTTTAGTTTTATACTCTTCTGTGAGGTAGCTGCAGTAAACCGAGTTACAGTAATCTAGCTGTGGCAGAATTAAGGATTCCATCAACAGGCATTTAATATCGTTGAAAAAAACATATTTAAAAGAATAAAGGCTCTTCAGTTTTAAGTAAACAGAGCACAGCTTCTTCAAAACATGCTGGCGAATGTTCATCGCAACATACATTACAAGTTCCAGATTTCTAGCATATTCAACAGATGGGACAAATACTTCTTTTATATAAATGGTTGTGAAATTGATCCTAATAAACTTAGCTTTGATGTCCTCAGACCCGATAAGAATCTTCAGGATCAAATGATACGAGAAGCTGAGTGTTATTAACATATAGATGTGATGAGCATTATAAAATGTGAGATGGTAGTAAAAAGGGCAAAAAGCATGAGACCAAGAATGAACCCCTAAGGCACTTAATGTTGAAAATAGTGAATGCCAGATCTAGTCTAATCAAGGTCGACAACCTGCCTTCTATGGTTTAGATATGATGAGAACCAGCCACAAGCTTAAAAACCCAAAAAAGTGCAGCTTAGCAATCAGCATATCATGGTTAATAAGGTCAAATGCCTTACTATATTTAAGCAAAAGTACCAGACAGGAGACCTTTGATTCATCCATGTTTTTAGATATGCAAATAGTAACCCTACTAAGTGCTATTGCTGTACTTTGACGAGCTTTAAATCTGGACTGAACATCTGGCAGTATGTGATGAGAGTGAACAAAATTGTTCACCATGTCGGAAACCAGTCGTTCAAGCATTTTCCCAAGGATCGCCAAGAGGCTTATTGGTCATATTTCATTTAGACTACTGACATGTGTCTTGGGCAATGACTTTACTAATACCATGCCGTTTTCCACATGATAGGATATTCACCATTCAGTTATTACAAATAGTCATTATCACAGGAGCCAAAAAAATCAATGCTTAACAGAAGAATATCATAACTAATCTCATCAATACCCATACATTTTGACTTCTGTTAAAATGATCTAAAAACATCATATTCTGTAACTATTGATAATTTGAAGGTGTTATTCGATGAAGGCAACTTAGTGTTGGATAAATAATATTTGACCAGTTCTGGACCAATGGGATGGCCCTATCACCTATGCTGGCAAAGTAATTGCCAATTCTTGTGACATCTTTCAAGTTTTCAGGGATTTTAAATGAAGCCCTAGAATTAACACTGCAACTATTACGCTTTAACCAAATCCTTTTAGAATTATTTTAAACCTTATTCAATTGTAAAAGTTAGGTAAGCCTTTTTTTATTTTTTATTGCAGTTGATAAGTAATGTTAAAGATCCAGGTAGTAATATTTATCAGACGAAGCAAGTGAGCGCTTGTATCTATTATATGCTTTTTTCTATAGTTTTATAATTTCTTTGATTGTGTCAGTTATATATGGTTTAGATCGTGTTATTTAGGTCCTGTCTACAACTTTATAGTTTTTAAAGGCGCAAAGTAATCGAAGATTTTAATTAGTTACTTATTCAGCATTTCAACAAAGTTGTCAAAAGAGAGAGCCTTGGGTCAATATTTGGCCAAAATCAGTATAACTCATATAAGAATGAAAAACATTTTTATCAAAATGTCTAAAATTTCGAAAAAATATGAGTTTAGATTTACGTACATCGAGGCTTAAATTCAAGACACAATAAATAAGCCTATGGTCTGTTACATCGTACATTAGTGTACTCTGAAATAAAACGGACCCCCTTATTTTTTAATTTCGTTCTGCATACAATTTAGCTAAATTTAACATAAAACTGTACGTAGTTAATAATATCACAGAGGATTCTTCTAATCATCAATTCGATCTTACTCGATGTGAAGCATCTGTGATACGATATGGCTCTGGCTGCAACCAAATAAACAAATACGATCTTTTTTTGTCAATAGATCCATATTGTTGTTCATAAATAATACTCTAGAAAGTCGAAATAATTAACTAGAAGTTCAATTAGACTCTACACTTTTGAGGCGGATGTCACTTTAGTTGCTAAGGTAAATTTATACCGATATATAGAGCTACGCACTGATAAGATACTGATGCCATTAAATTATTGTATAGGTTCAGTTACTAATTATTAATTAATTTTTACAGTCAAGCCTTATTTTAATTAAGCCTTTATATAAAATAGCTTTAGCAATTTTATAACACACAATGATTAAAATAGCAATTTTAAAGAAAATATTGGGTTATGAGAGCCTTGAAAAAAATTTAATTTTTAAATAATATTTATCTTGTATATAATTCCACCATACATATAATTTTATGTATCTTCTAAGAAAAGTACATGTAATAATAAATTGAATATATTTCAAACTTATAAGATTGATCATTTTTCAAAAAAAAAGCTACATTTGGCTCGATATTATAAGTTTTAATGCACAGAAAGGAATAACTTACGCAAACGGCTTCGAACCAAGTCTTGATGTATTTTAATAACAGAGTGTGTGTTCCACTACTTCCTCCGAATCATAAATCTTTAAAAACCCTGCGGGAGAAGTCCATTCGCGCGTAAACAGATCAGCTCGCAGGAATGCAAACCGAATTTGTCAAGTTGCGTCCTTTCCTCGGTCCTTTCTTTAAACAATCAGTTCAACAGAGTTCTTTTCTGCATGTCTGCCGATTTCTCTCAAACAGATAGGAATCTTGGTTGGGTCTTTTTTGTGTGCCATTCAAAAGGAATGAAACTCATTTGATTCCAGCTTGCCTTTGTAAATATTTTAATTTCGTTTTTGTTGGTCTTTCCGTTTGGTTCAGATGCCCACGTCTTTTGGATTTAATTGGATTTCACTTTTCTATGCTGATATTGAATTCTAATATTAATGACATTTTTTATTATCTTTATTTAACATTATAATTTAGAATTGTGTACTTGTTATTCGAATTTATATAGAAGAAGACTAAAATTTAGGATCACCTATTTTAGATCCGAAATATTATTGCAATAATTTGAGCTTTAACTATTATTATTTAAGATACATTCCTAAGTAACAAGTTAATCCTTAATAGGTTGCTTGATTAGGTTTTATAGAGCTTACCTCTATTCTATAATTTTTTAAACATTAATATGTATTTATTTATTGGTTAGTAACTTAAGGTAATGTTTTCTTGATTGAACAATGGGCTCTATAGAATTACAGCTATTAAGGTACTTTCACACAAAAATACTGAATAATTTTTAAATACTAACTTAAATTTCATTAATTATTTTTGTTATGTAAAATTCTCTCACAATAAATGTACATACGAAATTGTAACGAAATTAAGTTAATTTAGTAAATAGGAATATTAGCATACATCTAGGAAGACGAAATTCTGTATGTGTCACTACAATTTAGTACTAAGAAAAATTACTCTACAGAACTATATAACATTTATATAAATGACAAATATATTATCCATATACAGGGTGTTTCAGAACTATGGGATCAAACTTCTAGGGGTTGTTCAGTGCAACAGTAGAATCCATTTGAGTATAGGAACCCACATCCGGAAATGTGTCACTACGCCACTACGGCCCTAAGACGCGTTTAAATTTAGAAAAAATATTAGTTACCTAAATAGGATTTGATGCATTTATTTTTGCCTTTTGTATATGATCCAATCACAACAATTATTAAAAATGTCTTCCTCCAACCTCAATTGACCGATTTAAACGCCGCACATGATTTCGGCGGACTACACTAAAAATTTGAACCTCGTTTTGAATGATTTCAATTGCTGCTGTTATTCGGCCAATTAAGTCTAGCTCTGATTCTACTGGAGTTTCGTAGACTAAAGACTTTACATGTCCCCACAAGAAAAAATCAAGCGACGTTAAATCGGGTGACCCAGGAGGCCAAGAAACTGCTCCACCTTTGGCAATCCAACGGTGCCCAAACCGCTGAGCCAAATACTCGCGTACTTGTACAGCAAAGTGAGCCGGCGCTCCATCATGCTGAAACCACATTTGCTGTCTAACGTATAGTGGAACATTTTCAAGGAGTTCTGGAAGAACTTCCTCCAAGAAACGCAGATAAATAGGTCCTATTAACCGTTCCGGTAGAAGGTATGGCCCAATTAAATAATCATCAACAATGTCTGCCCATACGTTAACAGACCAATGATTCTGATGTTTTCTTGGAAAAATTGCATAAGGATTTTCTTCGTCCCAAACATGACTATATTAAAGAGGCTTCATCGGTCCACAAAACATATCGTAAAAATTTGTTTGTGCAATGATGTGATCCAGAAGCCATCGACAAAATTAAACTCTAGGATGATAATCGGCTGCAGTCATATCTTAAAATTTCTGTAAGTGGTAAGGATGGAGTTGTTGCTCGTGTAGTACCCGCCAGACAGAAGCGTTACTCGTATTCACATTCTTAGCGACAACACGTGTGCTGTTTGATGGTTCATCGGCAACTCGCTGAAGTACTTCTTCTTCAAATTCGACGGTTCTTACGGTTCGAACAGCACCAGTATCATGCATCTTGGTCTTAAACATGCCTGTCTCAGCGAGCCGCCGATGAACCGCAATAAACTTTTTGTATCCAGGATGCTGTCGTTCGAGATAACGTTCATGATACAACCGCGATGCTGCTCGTGCATTGCAGTTTGTTGCTCCGTATGCCAAATGCATATCCGCCAATTCTTGATTGGTAAAGTTTTCCATTAGCAATAAATGTTTAAAAATTGTAAGCTATAAAATTTTTAAACATGACAATGAAAATTGTCATTGATAAGCATTGATTTTAAACAATTGTAGTTATGGTACCATGTACAAAAGGTAAAAATAAATGCAGCAAATCCTTTTAGGTAATTAATGTTTTTTATAAATTTTAACGCGTCTTACGGCCGTAGTGGCGTAGTGACCCATTTCCGGACATGGGTTCCTATACTCAAATGGATTTTTCTGCTGCACTAAACAACTCCCAGAAGTTTGATCCCATAGTTCTGAAACACCCTGTCTGGTCACTTATTAATAAAAACAATAATATTTATATACATAATATAGGATACGACACCAGCATCTACAACAATGACACTAATATTCTACAACTAAAACTGTTTTATTTCAATTGAAAACATTTTATGGTTTTTAATATTACTAATTAAAGTTGGAAACATATTTATAATTTTTGGCCCTATATAGGATGCCTTTAATTAAGTCAGCACTATTGGTACCTTAGTTAATATTTAAGATGTAGGATCGGTTAAATTAGCAAACTAGAAGAATTTGTTTGGTTGATTAAAATGGTAAATGCCGAAAAAAAAGTAAACATTGCGTTTTAGAGATAATGTGAAAAATGTCCTATCGTTAAATGGAATCCTCTGCATGATTTTATAGAAATTAAAAGATAATAATTTTTTTAATAAAAACCATAGTTTTGTTGATCAATGTTGTTAATTATTTAGACATTTTCTCTAATTTTTACTCCTAAGTAGGTTACTTTATCTACCTTCTTTATATTAAATACGCTAGCTAATTTATTTAAATCTCGCCTATTTCAATTATTTACTGAGAAAGCAATAAAAGTGGTTTTATCAATACTTTTGATAATTTTTAGTAGCAAGTTCATGTAGAGTATAAATAACAATGGGCCCAAGACTATGCCTTGTGGAATTCTAATTTTAATAGTAAGTGTGTCGTTAAATATATTGTTCATCCTTAACTATATGTTTTCTTTCCGTAATGTAGTCTTTAAATATTTTATAGGCAAGACCTCGCATACCATTCAGTTCAAACACATCGAGAAATTTTTTTATACGGCACTATATTAAAACCCATGGCTATTGGACCTAGCGTACCGCAACACATTTATCACATTTAGCTAGGAAGTCTTTAATTTAGCTGACTACTTTGAACATAGCATCACTTGTATGTGAGTTAGGCAAACTTAACTGTTTAGTACTCAAAATATTGCAGAGTTTTAAATGATCATAAAGCCTTACTTTTAAGCACTTAATTTTTTTTGGGAAACTCGTGATTAAGCTTATAACCTTTAAATTTTCTATGAAGCTTTTATTCCCATTTTTAAATATTGGACTTTGATAGCTTGAAAGGATCTTATATTTTTCCTGTGAAAAAATAAGATTGATAATATGGTTTAAGAAGAGATTTATAAAAAATTTTGACCAATGGTGAGAAGATTAAAAGTGATTTTTCAAGTGATGTGATACTCATCAAACCAAATAGAATAAATCAGAACTTACTTTAAGTTCACTTTAACTAATTTCTTTTTTTTTTGAAGTTGAACTTCTTTACGCACGCTTGAGTTGGGGAGCAAGCTAGTGCTAGTTACGAAAAGCGTGATCCGGCAAGGCGAACAGTAGTTGAGAAAGAGATATTAGTAAAGGTAAAAGAGAGAGAGTAACGGTTCGTCTATTACTGGAGGAGAAAGAGAGAGCCGTCCGCGCGCACTTTTTTTTCACTCTTCCTCTCAACAATTATTGTAGCTTTATCAAAAAAATTATTAGTGCACTTGAGACTTCTTTATTTCATACACTGACTACTTTATATATATATATATATATTCAAATTGCTATTTTGTTGTTCTTTGTGTATATCTTGTTTTATAAATTAATATTTTTGTAATAACTTTAACTGATTTCCTTACATTTTATTATTTGTTAATTGGATTTCTACAATCTATCTATTTAAAGTAATAATAATTTTATAATAGTGCCATTTTAATTTGCATATACGCAATAGTATGACTCTAAGCAAATAAATATTTTACCTCTATCTTTTAATATTTATTAGATCTCTGTATATAAGTAATATGTTACTACTTAATACCTAACTTTTGGGTCATTCTAAGTGTTGTTCATTTACTATTTTTGAGATCATTAATGTCATTAATCTAAGTTTATTTGTTAGACATCATTTTATAATAAAAAAGGATCTGATTTAGATTTTTTTCCTACTAATAAAGATACATGTATTAAGTACTGATTTTGCGCGTTAGATTCAATAAAGTATTACTTTAATATATTAATATTTGCAATAAAAATTATTAAAAAATGCGAAGTGTAAGATTAGCCTCCTATCTTGATCTAAACTAAACTTATTTAATAAAAAAAATTTAAATCTAATCTAATCTTTAAATATTTGGAGAGAATTGAAAACTTTTTTTTACTTTTTTAAATTACTTTATACCTGGTAACTAAATAATTTTTCGTTAATGTTATTTTATACTATGGTGATGAAATTAACTGTTTCTGCCCTAAATCTAAATTACGAGCATACATAAATTTAATTTTTTGATACAAATATCTTGGTAGCGCATCGAAAGCTTTTTTATTTTATAATACTAGACTATGAAATAATCTTCTCTCTTTCATGGAAAGCAAATCAATTTAGCATGATTAAATTAAATAAACACACCGTTTAAACGAATACAGTGATTTTGTATACGTTGAATAGGCATCTCATCTTATTTTACGAAAAAGGAACTACATCACTTTATCACAAAATACATATTGCAAAAAGATAGGCTATCACATACAATAGAGTTTTCAGTTTGACACCTAATAAATGGCGCTGATTGTACATGAGTTTAAAATTAGTGAATGCATTTCTTATGCTACTTATTTGCAATAAAAATCATTAACATTATCAACATCCATCTCTAACTCCAGGTTACTAGCAACGTTGGAATGCTCAACTTTCTAGCAAAAGTAACTTACGATTAAGCCTGTCAAAGGCTTTGAAGCAATGCAACAAGACGAGCATAATAAGCTTACCACGATCAGCAACTTCCAGCATATCTGTGACTTTAAGGAGGGCAGTACAGCTATGATCTCGTCGGAATCGTGACTGTATGGATGGTAAAATATCATGAGTTTTAGCATAACTACATATTTAAAAGTTCAAAACCCTCTCTAGGATCTTTGACATGGTTGACAGAATGCTTATGGGCGAAAGATCCTTAAGTTCATTAAGATTTGATACTTTTAGTTGAACCGATAGAAATGAACTTTTTCATATTTCAGGAAATGTACATATGTATTGCAGTACAGGAGTAACTAAGTGTAAAATAATTCGCAAAATATGTGGATATTATAATAGCTGAGCATTTTAGTTCCAATCACAATAGCTTTAGATTTGATAGGAAATATGGCTTTTTCAACAATGTCAATTAAAAAGCAATTAAAGTCACTTGTAGTACTTTTTTTATTCTGACGGTACAAATTTAAGGAATCTGGATCAGAGATTCTGAATGTAACCACTTCAACAAAATACTTTTTTATATTTTTCACGTTATCTAGTGTGGCAGGAACTATATTTTTAGTTTTACAGTATATATTTAAAACATTTTTTAATTATTCTTAGGAGTATTGATCGTTATGTTAATCGAAAAATAATTTTTTTTTACAGTTTTTACTATAAATATTAAGTTTTTTTAAGTTTTTACTATTAAGTTTATGGTTAATAACGTGGATGTGGAAAATGCTATGAAATGGCATAAATAAAAGCCCATTACAGAAATTTTGCTGCTTAAAATTACTAGGGTTTCTATACTTCAAGTAACAAGGTTTTTATTTGAATATTTGCAGTTTTAGTTCACATTTTATTAATAAATGATATTAAGGACAAAATTGACACCGAAGTTCTCGTAAATCTGATTAAATTTTTGTGTCACATAGCACTTTGTGTGAAAAAAAAGTTTGAGTATTGACAATTGTATAAGCAGATATGATCCTGTTATTGTGAACATCACTATGATACCCATAATTTATAGGCTGTTTGTTAAACTTGCCTGTCAGATTTAAGGAACCTTCCATTGTTCCTGCCCCATTTAATGACTATATTTAAATAATTTTATATAATATTTTGATATATGTCATCCGTAATAATTTTGAATAAGTCATCAGCAAATAACAAGAAATATAATTTCAAACTCCTGACGATAAATAATTTAAAAGAGAGCTGTACAAGTCCATGTGAAACACCAAATATCGCACAAAATTCTTCAGACCAGAATTCCTCAACTCTTATTTGCTAACATCATTGAGTGAGACATAATTCTTTTCGAAATAGTAAATTCCGAAGATGCTATAGTGAAGTGTTTTCAAGAGTATGGAATTTATTCTGTCAAATGCCTTAGTGCAATCCATATAGACTGTGTATAATTTAACTTCATTCTCCAAAATATACTCTATGTTGGTGGTGTATAAGAATAAATTTGTATCAACTGAACGTAAGTTAAGCTGTTAGGAAATGTTTTGCAAATTTGGCTTAATTTAAGATCCAAAAATATTTAAAGTATTACTGTAATTGCAAAGAAAACACTCTGCAAACAGATAAGAAATATTATGCTATTATCGGTATTTTATCAAAAGTATTATCAATAATGGTAATTCACCATATTATTTTATCATATTCATAGTAACGCAATATTTTAAAATTTAAAATTATAAATAAATTAATAATCTTATGCATTAAATATGTTTAATATATAATATACAGTGCTTTTCTTTGAAGTCCCCCCATTTATTTTTTGAACGTGTCAAAAAAAATTTTTGAAACTTGGCATAAGTAAATTGGTCTATAGATACTATTTTTCACTGTAAACTAGGTAGTTGTAAATTCCAAGATGGCGGCTGGGCGACATCTTGAGAAAAAATTTTAAATAGAAAGGGGGGGTCGTGTGGTACCTCATTTTAAAGGTCTCAATGAGTACTTTATAACCCTGAAATATTAGACCCATATCTTAACTCGTTTCAAAATGGCGGCCTAATAAAATGTATTTTTTTTTATTTTAACGTTTTACATTTTTATGATTTTTGAATAGGTAAAAATGAGTGTACGAAAATAAATGCGTCACTATTTTATTTTGACATAAAAACGACAGTTCTAAATGTCAAAATAACACATAAGCGCCATCTTGAATAAATGCATTAAATAGAAATCTTGTGTTACCTCATTTAAAAGGTTTTATTGAGTACTTTTAATATTTATTACATGGACTCGGTGGACTCCGTTTTGACCTGTCTAAAAGTAACAGCCAAAAAAATACACTGTTGCGATTTTATTAACGTTTTTAATAATAATATAAAAATAATTTATAATTTTTGAATTTTGGATTTAAAGATTTTTGGTTTGTAAAGACTTACTGAACCGCCCTCGTATGTCACATTTCACGTTAAAGGTTATTGAACATTATTTAGACGTTCTAAAAACCAAATAGCTATTAAAAAAAATGGAAAAAAATTTTAAGATATTTTTCCTTAACCGGTAAATTACTCTTGTATCGGTCATTGTTAGATATTGTTTAGTGTGTTTGGCAGTTTGAATTTATTGTTTTTTTCAAAATGGTTAATTCTCGTCCATTGGAGGAAAAAGTAGAAGCAATTTTTATTTATGGAGCAACGCGTAATTTTCATGAGACTGAAAGGGTTTTCAACGAACGTTTTCCTGATCGTCCTATTTGCCGTAAATATTTAAGGAAACTTATAAATAAATTTACAACTACTGGTACTGTCCAGGATAAAAAACGCCCAGGCCATATGTCTATTTCAGAAGAAAAGCAAGTCCAAATAATTGGCGAAATAATAGAAAATCCCCAACATTCTACTCCAACTGTTGCTGATATCTGTGAAGTTTCAACTTCGACGGCATGGAGAGTTTTAAAAAAAATAAGTTTTACCCATACAAGATCCAAATGGTCCATCAACTGACTGAAGATGATCCTGACCGAAGAGTGCAATTCTGTGAAATTATGGCAGAGAGAGTAGAAAGGCAACCTACGTACGTGCGCAACATTTGTTTTAGCGACGAATGTACTTTTTTTTTAAATGGTAATGTCCACAGACAAAATTGTCGATATTGGAGTGATACCAATCCACACATTTTTCGTGAAACCCGATCTCAGTATCCGCAAAAAATCAGTGTATGGGTAGGAATATTAGGGAATCATATCGTAGGGCCGCTGGTTTTAGAAGAAAATTTAACAGGTGAATTGTACTTAAATATGCTGGAAAATGCTATCAATCCTCTCATAACAGAAATTGTTAAGGCTAATGTACATGAATTTGACATCGAAATTACATTTCAACAAGATGGTGCTCCTCCGCATTTTGCCAGGAATGTGAGAAATTATTTAAATGATAATTATTTTGGTCGTTGGATAGGTCGTCGGGGTCCTATTGAATGACCAGCTCGGTCACCAGATTTAACGCCGCTAGACTTTTTTTTGTGGGGATACCTAAAGCAAAAGGTATACGAAACAGAACCTGTCTCAATTTTTGAGCTACGACAAAGAATCACTAACATTTGTCAAAATATTGAGGCTGATGTATTTGAAAATGTTCGACGTGAATTTTCAGATAGGTTATTTATGTGTCAAGAGGTACAAGGAAATCATTTTCAGCATCTTTTAAATTAAATATTGTTTTTCTTTTGATAAATTGTTTATTTGCTAATTGTAAATTAGTATTTCATTGTATTCTATTAAAAACGTTAATAAAATCGCAACAGTGTATTTTTTTGGCTGTTACTTTTAGACAGGTCACAACGGAGTCCACCGAGTCCATGTAATAAATATTAAAAGTACTCAATAAAACCTTTTAAATGAGGTAACACAAGATTTCTATTTAATGCATTTATTCAAGATGGCGCTTATGTGTTATTTTGATATTTAGAACTGTCGTTTTTATGTCAAAATAAAATAGTGACGCATTTATTTTCGTACACTGATTTTTACCTATTCAAAAATCATAAAAATGTAAAACGTTAAAATAAAAAAAAATACTTTTTTATTAGGCCGCCATTTTGAAACGAGTTAAGATATGGGTCTAATATTTCAGGGTTATAAAGTACTCATTGAGACCTTTAAAATGAGGTACCACACGACCCCCCTTTCTATTTAAAATTTTTTCTCAAAATGTCGCCCAGCCGCCATCTTGGAATTTACAACTACCTAGTTTACAGTGAAAAATAGTATCTATAGATCAATTTACTTATTCCAAGTTTCAAAAATTTTTTTTGACCCGTTCAAAAAATAAATGGGGAGGGAGGACTTCAAAGAAAAGAACTGTATGTATGGCTCTCTTAAATAAATAGATATGGAACTAATACATCTACATCTTTTAGGTATTTGTAAAACTGGATAAAAGTACAGAAGATGTATTTTTGTTCGGGACTTTGCGTATAATTTATCCATACTAATTAAATCCATGCTGGGGAGCAACTTCCAAATTTTACTTTTAATGAAACTGAAAAGCTCGGTAGAACGTCGGCGTTATAAAGTAGCCCTTTATTTGGTAATTACTCGCATGGGGATAAGAGCCTTTTATGTTCCCTTATGTTACTGCCTTGGGGTGAAATATCAAATGCAAAACAGGGGCTGAGATTAGATCCATGTTTGTTTTACCGATAACATGTACTTCTAAATTTTTTTTTTAAGATATACAAAGCTATTTAAAAGTACCATTTCTCTTTTAGTACTTCACTATTTTTCTGGTTGTCTATACAGGGTGTCCCATAAATAATGGTAAATAATTATTTAACAGCAGATTCCTTTTAAAAAAAGATTGAGGTTATGCTATATTTTCCTAGTCGGAAAATTAAAGACAACCAATATACAGGGTGATAAAATTAATCCAATTTTTTTTTTAATTTATCTATAAATTTAGCATTTAGTCTTCGTTTTAAATAAAATTTGCACAATGTTTGTTTATATGATAAATCATAAAATTTAGAAAGTTAATATTTATATAACATAATTTACTCTTACATAATTTTATCTTTAATTTAAATTTGCATTGTGTACAGAGTTTTGCTTAAATAGCCTACACTTAAAAAATATCACTACAATTAACCCTTTTCGAGGTATTTACATTTAAAGTTTTCAATGGGCTCAAGATAACATTTTGTTTTCTTAGTTCACAATAAAATATTAGTTAAGTAAGCTTTGCCTGAAAAGATAAATTATTATAAATGTCGTTGGCACTGTCAGGATCTATGTTATTGTTAGTTAAATTACCTCACATATTTAGTAACGTTATCTATTACCTTTTTTTGCGTTCTTATTGTTAGTTATTGTTACTTATTGTGTATGAGGTGTAAGTCAAAGATTTTGGGCCGCACGATGTCCAGATTTTAACCCATTAGGTTTTTACATTTGGGGAAACATAAAATTAATGTTAAAAATATAAATTGCTGTTGAGCCATTTCGAAATGAGCAATATTTTTTTAAAATTCGGCCATTTTTCAGTAAATTTTTTTTAAAATCAAATAGAGGTCATGTCGATTATTTACTAGCAAATATTTATCTTTTGTGTTTTATTATTTAATCGAAATGTAATGAAGCAATTTAAATAACTTATTATTGTCATTTTTTTATATTGCATTGAAAACTGAGAACGTAAATATCTCGAAAAACGTTAATCATAGCGATAAGTGTACCATCTTTAAGTAAAACTTAAAAAGTTGCGGAACTTAAAAAAAATCAAAATGTTGCTGATAGTGCCCTCTATGACATAATTTTAAAAAAAGGTTAATTTTAAGATTTGCCATATAAAAAAACCCATGCTCCAAATTTTGTTTAAAACGAAGAGCAAATACTAAATTTATAGTCAAAATTAAAAAAAATAATATATTAACTTTATCACACTGTATATTGATTGTCTTTGACTTTCGGACTACGAAAATTTAAGGTAACCTCATACTTTTTCCAAAAGGAATCTGCTATTAAATTATTTACCATTTTTTATTGGATACCTTGTATAGTCATTGACCTGCATTGTTTTGAATGAAACCTAATAAACCGTCGTGGCAAAGCTAATAAATAGCCTTGATAAGGCACTTTGGTTTAGAAGATTTAATATAGTTCAGTAGATAGAGGTGCTATCCAGATATTTGAACCTAGCGTGCGTTCCGGATTGATGGATATACCTCTATGAATTAGTAAATATTATCAGTGCTGTATACATTTCAAAATCTGTGTTCATACTTGCATCCCGAAATTCACTACTGAATTTTGTACTGGTCTGTATGTCAATTAGTTTGACTTAAGGAAAGCATGCAGTCATCAGTTACAGCCGTCGTACCACGAATTTTTTTCGTGGTGCGACGGCTAATTTTCTATTTAATTAACAATATTCTCAGAATTAAAAAAAAACTAAAAAATTTGCATTTATTATAAATAAATTGCATTTTTTTTACAAGCCGATTTTATACACAGCTATAGTATACAGGGTTCATGTGGGAAATTTCGCGGATTCAGGTAGAACATCGAAAAATAATACCGAACGTTCCTATAAAAAAAAATTCCTACAGGCCGTCTTTACGAAGATACAGCCTGCTAAAGGACGCTGCTGGAAATTGGTTTTTCTTAAATTACTTTTAAACTACCCAGTAGAATTTTATAAAAATTTTAGGTGAAGAACACTATTAGAGACCTCTTAAAATGACATCCTTAAAATACATTTACCTTGTTTACTTTACCAGGGACGTACTAGGTTGTACACTTTAATGCGTATATTTTTAACACCCTGTATGTCTAAAAAAAATAAATTTGGGTACCTTGAACCCTAGGCTAAAAAAAAGGTACTTTTGTTCATTATCGATAAAATGAACCGTTTTGGAGAAAAAAAATAATAAACGAGCCAATTTTTTTTTTTTTTATTTTTTTTTAAATGAGATAAGTACGCTAGTTATTTAAAGAACAGAGAAATTTCGATGTAAGTCATTTAATTTAAAATAATACATGTTCCTAAAAATACAGTGGTGTCCTAAAAAATACTTTTACAAAATAATTAAAAAAAACCTATGATGAGTGTATGTTTTTAAATTAGAAAAAACAACTTACAAAAAAATGCCAAAAACCAAATATGTAAACAAAAGTTAAATTCTTCAATACGAGCAATAAATAATTAATTATTAAAAACTTCATAAGTAGGTTCGACGTGGACTCCGTGCACTCTTAACACATTCGCGGGCACGACGAATCGAGGACTGCTGCACTCGCCACAATAACCCAAGATTGTTTTTTATATTATCACAATGAAATGTAATTCTTTGGAGCAGTTCTTCCCGAGTATCGACTGGAGTGGAATACACCAAGGTTTTGAGGTGACCCCATAGATAAAAATCTAATGACGTTAGATCGGGAGACCGAGGAGGCCAAGCAACAGGTCCTCCTCTACCTATCCAACGGTTTTTAAAAGTATTATTTAAGTGGTGTCTTACAGCAAGGCTAAAATGGGGTGGGGCTCCATCATGCATAAAATACATATCTCGGCGGGTTGCAAGCGGCAAATCTTCTAATAAATCTGGAAGATTGTTCTGGAGGAACTCCAAATAAAGTTCTTTGTTTAAACGTGGTGGCAGTTCAAATGGCCCAATCAAAAAATTGCCAATAATTCTTGCCCAGATATTTATTGATTGGAATTGATGTTGATGATGAGAAATAATAGTATCACGGGGATTTTCATCAGCCCATACATGCGAGTTATGTAAGTTTTCAATTCCATTTTTGGTAAACCCTGCTTCATCCGTAAAAAGAATCGTGATGATAAAGTTAGGGTTATTTCGCTGCTGATCTAACAGCCAGTTTGCGAAGTGTAATCTAGGAGCAAAATCTCTGGGCAGTAGTTCATGCACTTTTTGTAAGTGATATGGGTACAACAGTTGCTCTTGAAGTACCATATATACAATTGTTTTGGACGAATGAAGCCATTATTCTTTTTTTTAAAACATCCTAAAATTGCATTAAGGAAATAATAGTATTACCTCATTAAGTGGAAAACAGAAACCTACCAGTTTCTCTTAGACGTTGATCAACACGTTGAAATGTTTTCTGATCCGGAATAATGCGATTGGGAAATCTTTCTTCGTACAATCTTTTTGCTTCTAATGCAATGCAAGACGCCAGACTATACATAAGATGCATATCTGCATACTCAATAAAAGTAAACTCCATATTTGAACGTAATTTAAATTAAAAGTTACCTAAAAATACAAAAATTAAAAAATATTATCAAATAAAGGATGAATATGTTGACAAAAATTAGGTTTAAATGAGAGGATATTTGCTAAATTTGGAGTATAGCAACGTTTGAAACAATAATGCGTTCAAAAATGCAAAAATTCTGATAAATAAGTCAGGTACAATACAATTGGTTTACATTATTTTTTTAGTTTTTCTTATGTTTAGTTTTTATCTTAAGAATAACAAAAAAGAAGTAAACGTATTATAAATAAGAAATATTTTGTAAAAGTATTTTTTAGGACACCACTGTATTTTAAGGAACATGTATTTTTTTTAAATCAAATGACTTACATCGAAATTTTCTGGTCTTTGAATAACTGGCGTACTTATCTCATTTAAAATAAATAAAAAAAAACATTGGCTCGTTTATTATTTTTTTTTTCCAAAACGGTTCATTTTATCGATAATGAACAGAAGTACCTTTTTTTAGCCTAGGGTTCAAGGTATCCAAATTAATTTTTTTTAGACTTTAACATACAGGGTGTTAAAAATATACGCATTAAAGTGTACAACCTAGTCCGCCCCTGGTAAAGTAAACAAGGTAAATGTATTTTAAGAGTTCCCTAATAGTGTTCATCACGTAAAATTTTTATTAAATTCTACCGGGTAGTTTAAAAGTAATTCATGAAAAACCAATTTCTAGCAGCGTTCTTAAAGAGGGCCTGTAGGAATTTTTTTATAGGAACGTTCGGTATTATTTTTCGATGTTCTACCTGAATCCGAGAGATTTCCCACATGAACCGGGACACCCTGTACAAATCCTAAAGACGTACCTTAGTGAGAGGCAACAGGACTTACATTAAACAATAACTTAAAAGAAAACAGAACTTAGTACGCCCACGTACCAAAATATGATCCAATGGTATCCAATGGCACCCAAATATGATCCTATTTTTATAAATTACTTAAAGTTCTGGCAATTCCCCTTTTTTATATAATATAATTTTTGCGGTTTTTTAAAGTAATTGACCGTATTAGTTACCTTTTTACCTGTTTAATTTATATTATTCTAAAAATTGTTGCAGGAGATCTTTTATGTTTTTTTTTAAATTAAAACTAGAGATCTATTAATTTGGAACCTATTGGAGTTGACTCTATTGTTTAAAAAATGCTGCAAGTTTGAAAAAATTGGTATTTAATTCCCTTTAAATTTATTGCTATTTACTGTTTTCAAATTATAGGTCTAGAAATTATTAGCCTTAACCCGCAGATTCGCTCGCATTGTGGCATTTTTGCACATGTTATAGGCGAAGAGGGCGTCGCGTGCTTGTGCCCTTGCATCAAGAAGGTTTAAGTAAAATCTAAAATTTAAAGTAATTTATTTTTTTTAAAGTAACTCATCAAGAAGGTTGATTAGTTATTACAATATTATAATAACTATATTATTATATAATATTAAAGTATTAGTATAAAGTATTTGTAAATAGAACCATGCCCATTACCTTGAAATAAAAGCCCAAATTTCGTGCTATTCATTATCGTATTTTTAAAGTAATAATGGAATAAACAAATTGATTTTTACATTTATTGATTAGATTGTATAATATTAAGTGTTTGTGAATAATAAACAGTAAATATTAAATGTCGTAAATATTAAAGAAAAACCTGATAGGACTAGTATGTCTAGGATATATTATGATATATTTCATTACTAATACTACTGCCTAAATGATTGTTTACCTAAAAATTGACACTATACAGTGGTAAATTATTGGTTTAGATATGAAAATATTTCGCCTTGAATACGTTTATAAGTCGGTATACCGGATTAAAGTCGAAATTATACCCATTTGTAGTTACGTCATCCAGGTGAGAAAAAACGTATGGCGTAGATATTTTTGCCAATCAATATTAGGTTAGAAACTTTACCATCGCCTTTAGAAATTAATAGTCTGCTATGTATATTTATACGTTCAGAAATTAACAAATGATTTATTTTAGCAGCATATTTTTATATTCGTGTATATACTTTCATTCCCAAAAAATTTCAAAAATTAGTATTATTACCAAACTTAACAATTAACAAATATTATTATAATTATCATAAATAATGGGACATAAACAATAAGTCCGAAACGGAATTTCACATCAAATTGAGAATGTGATAGAGCGAGCCGCAGAGGCAACAAAATTGAGCACAACAACGATCGCAAATATAAAGAAGAATGGGATAAAATCAGATTAGGATTAGGCTGCTCATATATTTTCCAAGCAAAAGACCGCAAAAACCAAATCTACAACATATTTGAAAACTAGAATTCGGCACGAGCAGTAGACGTAACAAAACCAAGCTTACAAAAATTTTGAATAATGGTATAAAATTATTTTAACTCACTGGGAAAAATTTAAATACTGACAATTTAATTTACTTGTTCATGAAAAAAAATGCTGCTTGAAGGAATATGTTAACACATTAAAATGAAAATACCATTCCAAAAAATAAAACATACAAACTAAAAAAAAAAATCGCCATATTGCATTACCAAGGTAATGAAATTGCAACGATATGATTGAATACTTAAGCGACGATCATAAAATAAAATTTGCTAGAACAAAAAAAGCTTAATCAATCTCATCAGTATTGTCAGAGTCAGAACTGAAATCAGAGATATTGTCTTCGTCATCGTCGTCTTCGTCAGCCGTAATTACAAGTGGCAGAATGTCATAGGCATCAAATACTTGTATTGCCTCCCAAGCCTTTTCAATTACCTTTTTTGTATGAAAAATATATTTTTGCCAATGATCTATAGAAATTTCGTTTATTACCCTTTCCCATGTAGTCAGAACTTCTGAAGGTGACCCCTTGAAATTGGACATATATTGGTCATATTTTCGTTAACATTCCGACCATACCATTTCAATTGCATTAAACTGGCAGTGATATGGTGGCAGTCGCAAAATTTTGTGTCCTAAAGGTTTAACATATTCATCAAGGAAGTACTTTTTTTCATTAGGGCAGTTTCTGCGTGCAATACTCCATATTTTATCTTTCATGGCTTTTTCTGGAAAGCCAGTATTCTTTTTCTTCAACCATTCGGTCAGTCTCTGCTTTGTCCAAGATTTTCTCGGGATTTCTTCTAATAAACCAGAATGGTAACTTGCACTGTCCATGAATATAAATGACTTTGAGGAAAGATTTGGAACCAGCTGAGTTTTAAACCAGTTTTCGAAGTTTTTCTTGTTCATATTGTCATGATAATCTCCCGTCTTTAATCCACTCTTGAATATTAAATTTGCACCCTTGATGAAGCCATCTTTGGTTCCGGCGTGGACCACGATATAACGATGGCCTTAAAAATTAAAGATAATTCAATTCTCTTCTTTTAATATAATTAATAAGTAATGTTTCATCCACATACGAGTAGTGTATGGAGTTAAATTCATATTGTCTTAGAGAGTAATTATATGAAACTATGAAACAGATGAAATTATGAAGTTAGAGGGCCCTTACAAGGGCAATAGTTTTTATTCAAAAAAAAATCTAAAAAGATAACCAGATAATTTTTACCTTCACTATTTTTCCTTGAATCCATGTGCTTGGTGTCATCTTGCCAGCTACTACGAAATGATCCCTTAATAAAAATCCACGTCTCGTCAATGAAAACTGAAGTAAAACCTTCCGGACCTACATTTCTATTTTTATACTATATCTATATACTCCCTTAAAAAATTGATTCTTTTATGAACAATATTTGGCAAGTCCATAAAATATTTTCTGTTATTTGATTTTTTCTACTTGAAGCCTATACTATTGATTTATCTTCTTAAGAAGTCAATGGAAAACTCAAAATATTCAATTTCTTCCCTGAACTTTTCTCTTATTGTTGCCAATATTACACATTCTTTTCTGGCGTACATAGAATAAATTGTGTCCTGAATTCTATGTTTCAAATATGTTGTAATTTTGGTTTTTGCTGTCTTTTGCTTGGAAGATATACGGGCTGCGTAATCCTGATCTGATTTTATCCCATTCTTCTTTATATTTGCGATCGTTGTTGTGCTCAATTTCGTTTCGGTTCATTTTCCAGTTGAAAAAAATTCAATATATTTAAAATCATCAGTTGCGATTGTTCATTATACCTATTATATCTTTTTTTAGGCATTATCTAACACTTTTCGAAATAACTTTCAAGAACAAATTGACAAACCAATATTTTTGATTGACAGTGACGGATATTTCACATAACCTAGTATATAAAAGATAAATAATCATCAGACACCAATTTTTTTCAAAAGTTTGTTGTCGCCGCTGTTTGGAATATGCTAAACAAAGATAAACAAAAATGACGTCATCACAAATGGGTATAATTTCAACTATACTAACTTAAAGCGAAGAAAAGAAAGGAATGCTCAGGGTTGTATGCGATTTGGTATCTAAATTGTATCTTGACATTTTTTACTTCCTCCAGTGGTTATTGTGCTATTTTTCTGCTAGGCAGGGAATATAAGTAGGATCCTTATTTTTTATAGCAGAACCGACGTTTTTTTTCACAAAGTTCATATACAGTATTAGCAATATGTTTATTTTACTTTCCTATAATAGCATAGCTTTTCCTCTTATACCAAATATAAAAAAGTAGATCCATTTAAGTTATGCACTTGTTTTATTTATTATGAGTGGCTATTTTATTATTTTTTTGTAATATATTAAGTTTATTTATCCTTGAGGATATTAAGTTGATTTTTGGGTTTCGTTCTTGCTGTAAATGACATTACAGTTTCATTTATATATTTTTGTATTTAGTTTTATAATTTATAATCTCCTATAACTTTTAATATCTTTTGATATTAATATTTTAAAATATTTTACTATTTTGTATATTTTATAATTTATATTTTATCTGATTTTATTAATGAACTATTTTATTGAGGTGTACTTATTTTCTGTACACATCTTCTTAAGCTATGTTTTAAGTATAAGTGCATACGTATCTTGGTTAATTAAAATACATATTTTTTTAACTATTATTTTAAGTACCTTTTGACTTGCGTATTTCAATTTAAATAATAATAAACAATTAAATATTTTCGTAAAAGTTTCTTTTTACTACAAGTTTTTATTTAAGTTTTGTATTTTACAATAATACAATTAAAAAATTGATAGTGTTCTTTTATGCCGTTTTACAAATAATTTTGGTTGTATTTTCAAAATATTTAAATGGAATTTAAATATTAAAGAGGGTTTAGTTTTTTTTTAATTTAAATAAAAATATTTGGATTGTATATTTGTTGAGAAAATACCCCTTTTTTCCTGAATAAATATTAAAAGAATATAAAATTTAATACATACAAATCATTAACATTAGACTAGCATTAGTCTCAAACAACATTTCTAAAAAGTTGCACAAAGTTCTCAAAAAAGATTTTTAATTAAACTGGCGCCAAATGAAATCTAATATCTTTTATTAAATATTTCTATATTAAATAAAAATAGTCTTGAAATACGGTTTAATATTTAGAATTTCAAGTATATTGGCTTGTCTTCGCAGTAATTAATTTATGAACCCGTATGATATTAAGTCGGCATAAATTCGAAGCTAAAAAGGGTACGGCGGATTCATAGGGCCGTAAACAACCCCGGAGACAAAAGCACAAATTTGGACACAATGGCAAAGAACTCGGGGGAGCAGTATGGGACTAAGGTATTTGTTATACGTTAAATAGATTTGCAAGTTCAGTTTATCACTTTTAAGCGCTAATGAAATTGAAAAATAAAATAGTAAATAAAAGTTTTATGTTGTTGAGCACGCCGATTAAGGGATTTATCAGGAATTTTTGCTTTTTTAAAAGAAGTTTTTCCTATATCAGTCTTGTTTAGAGTTTTTGTGTTTTTTTTTAATTATGAAAGAAGTTTTCAACTCGGTACATCCTTGAGACTAACTTATTAATTCGTAGTTCATTCTATACAGAACAGTTCAGTATTTATTATTTTTGTGATTAAAAACATATAAAAAATCCTCTAAATAGCTTAAAACAGAAACATAGATCAGCGTGAAGTCTCCTCTGTCTTTATGTATAATTTCCACCACAAGTCATGATTTTACTCGTAATAAACCAAGTCCAACTTGTACAATGTAGCTCAAAAAACTATTTTCGGTTTATTCTAGGGCAGCTATATGCATAGCAAACTAGAATTCCAAATAAATTCTAAGTATTTCAAATAAGGTATTTACAAATATAGGTACCTGGTGAGATTCTTTAGTTGAAACTTGGAGCTTTTATGGCCTTTGGTACACTTTAGTTCATAAGGCCAATAAAAGAATTAAATTGCACTCCCATATCCCTGATAGTAGCAGCTTCTTAAAGTAGTATAACATTTATTTTATAAGAACACATTACGAGTTTAGATACTATAGAGAGGGATATCTTATAAGATTTAGCATTGTTAAGGTTAGCGCTTATATTGATACGTCATCAGTGGTGATGAAAGGCTATATTTTTTTAAAATTAGTAAAATCTTAAAAAGATAAACCTTATTAAAGAAAAATATTTTATTCTCTACATTCAATACTTGTTTGAAGTAGACTCCTTTTATTTATGTGTTAGGTTATTTTTAGCGTATTTTAATTACACAATACATTTGTAGCGTAACATTTCTATTACAAGACGACGAACACTTTTGAACAAGTTAGAAAGTTCGAATGGTGGTGAATGTATAATTTTTATTCTTCCAAATTTCTACCGGTTAACACATATTGCTTCTAACTAAACTGTGTCTTTTTTAAAATATAAAATGTTAGGCCCCAATATAAATAAAACAAAAATAGAATGGTCGTCGTCTTTAATTCTTAACAGAAGAAGAATTATTTTATAGGAGAAATCTGCTGATGTTGAAAATGTCCTTTATGGAGATTTTCAAGATCTTAAAATCTTCTACATGGAGCATCTTTCCAGAATACAAGAGATCTATCTCTTTTCTTTTCTACACAAGCAATATTAAGTCATTTTGCTCTGTCATTAATTCAATATTTAGTCATACTGATATTTTAATTATTCTTACTTACTTTTAATATTTCATCGATATGTTTATTGACTTAGAATTCATTGCGGAATCTACCTTATCTTATAGTAGTCGTCAATTGGTCTTCAGATCTCCAAGCTCGTGCATATCAAAACATGACTACCTATTAACTATATTGATCGATGAAACTTTAGAATTCTCAAACAAAAGGGTACCAATTTTATTGAGTTTTTAATAGAAAATCAATTTTTAATGTCTTTTTTTTCCAGAAGAGTTGCTTATTAAAATAATAAACATTAATTTTAACTTTCGCTATAAAATAAATCGCACAACAAATTATAAACTAATAACACAAATTTTCAAATCTTTCTCTTAGACTTACTGTATTACTGACTGTCAGCATACAGCATAACGAAGCTAAAGCAGTCGTGGATTTATGTATTATTTATTGTATATTTCATGTTCTTTCGTGAGTCATGGATTTCGGAAGTAAGCTACTACTTTTGTCACGAGATGTCTCTGGATCGAGTTGACCATTGACAGATTTATTATGATCTAAATCTCAGACAGTAAACAATCATGCTTTCTCCTTTTTTTACATTTTGCAAACTTATGTTTTTGTCAATTTGCTTTGTTTCCATTGTTTTTCCTAATATTGGCATTTCACTTAGGAATTAGGTCTTTGGTAGTGTGTTTATTTTGGTAATGTTTGTCATTATTATTAATGATAAGTAGGGATTATTTCTGAAATTAGAGCCTAGCAATTTCGATTATCATAGTTCTTTTTCTAAAGGACTGTGATGGGTGAAATATGTTCTTATTTTTTTTTTTAATAAAGATGCGATTTATTTTAGGCTCTTTAACATTCAAAGTCTACCATGTGTAGGCAACTTTTTACTTAGACCCTTCTAATATCTTGAGGTACGGCTTTTTGATTGTTAATTTTGTGTGGAAACTTTACCTAGGTTCAATGTGTTTTTTCAGGGTTCCTCCGTTTCATACCATATGCAAATTTCTTTGTTAAACGATGATGGTTTTCTACTTAAAAGCAAAAACTCTTGTCTAAATTCTTGCCAACGCTCCTTTAATAGGAGCGAGTTGTCTTTTTTAAAACCAGAGGTGGAACTTTATAGAACTCCGCTCGTCTAATGTATAATTCGGGTTACGCGTTATCTTTCTTATTGCTAGCTGTAATCACATTTAAATATATTTTATATCAATCTAGAGTCAAAATAAAAGCACATGGTCATATTAAACCGTTCTGGTATACTTACCTTTACTAAAAGTTCCTTTATTTAATTTCATATTACTTTTACACTAAATCTTATCTACTCATTAAAAACAAAACTTAAAAACAACGTCCCTGAGAGATACTATCCTAATATTTTATAAGTGCTGATAAACATTGGATTTAATTTAACATTAAGTATGTACAAACTTTGGCCAAAATAAATATTCTGGATTATGTATTTGGCTTGAAAAAAAAGCTTTAAAGCGTAAGTGTTTGTTTTCTGAGAATTGTAACATTAACTATATTTAAACTTAATGTACTCATATACAGGGTGATTTTTAAGTTGATACTTTTTTTTTAACTGTGTATAGAACTCGGTAAAATAATTTTTTTTTTCAAATTACTTTATTCATAAAACCGAAAAATTGCATTGCCAAAATGTTATAAAATGAGTCCAATACGGTCCTCTCTAATTTAAATAAGTTGTTTACCATTAACTTCAACACAACGATTTGCTCGACGTAACCACTATTGCGTAACGGCACGCAATAGAGAAATCGGTTTTTGTCTAACTGTTGCCGCAGCCTGCTCAATACGTGCTATTAGTTCTTCTTGTGTGTCGATAGGCGTCTTGAAAACTAAACTTTTCATATACCCCCACAAAAAAAAGTCACATGGATTTAGGTCTGGCGACTTTGGTGGCCATGCAACTGGTCCATTTCGTGGACGAAATCACGATCTACCGATTTGGGTAACTTATATATAACTTATATATAACTAAATTCGCTCACTTCTCGTCTAAAATCTGCAGGTGCTTCATCCTGCAGGAGCCACATAGCTTGCCTGATATTCAGTGGCACGTCTTCGAACAGAACAGGCAGACTATTTTGCAAAAAGTCCAAATAAACATCGCCCGTCAAACGGTCTGGTAAGATAAATGGTCCAACAAGTATACCATTCACAATTCCTGCCCACACATTAGCAGAAAAGCGGTGTTGAAAATTGGTTCTGCGAATAGCATGGGGATTATTAACTGACCAAACATGCGTATTTCGAAAATTGTTAATTCCGTTTCGGGTGAATATTGCCTCGTCCATGGCTAAAATTTTGTTCGAAAAATGTTGATCATTTTCATGTTGTTGTAAGAATCATTCCCAAAACTGAACTCTGCGGGGAAAGTCTTTAGGCAGTAGCGCTTAGACACGTTGAACGTGAAAGGGATTAAATTGATTCTCGCGCATTGTTGTCCATACTTTTGTTTGACTTAATCTGACCTGCCCTGCAACAACTCGAGTACTTGTTGTTGGATCTTCTTCAATGAGATTTAAAATTTGTTCTTCTCTATGAACATGTTCAGGTCTCCTTCCTCTTCCTGCATGCCCTCCACGATGTTCCCGTAAATCGCCAGAATTCCTAGCCCGTTGAATAAGATTTATGGAACTTCTGGGTGTAGGATGATTCCGCAAAGAAAAGCGGTCTGCGTATAATACCAAAGCAGCAGCAGCACTTTGAAGACACTCTTCATAAATAAGCAACATATCGACAAGTTCATTGTTTTCATAACGATGTGCCATTTTTAGGATTTGTAAATTTAAAATTAACAACAATAAACCAAAAGTGTCGAAGACTAACTGATCGGTATAATGCGTGATCGATAATACAAAAATTCGAGCAAAAACTAAACATAAACAGACGATAAAAAACAAACCCATATTCATTTTTTTTATTCTGTATGTCCCTTGTTTTTGAGTGTATCGAAAAAAGTTATTTGAAAAAAATTTATATTTTACCGAGTTCTATACACAGTTTAACAAAAGTATCAACTTAAAAATCACCCTGTATAGGTAGAAAGAAGCGGAATAGTGACTCTACTTCATTTTAGAACGAGTTAATTGATGAATCATTGTTTTATATTTTAACAGTTGTATGTATTCATTAAACGTAAATTACTACTTAATAATAGAAACTGATAAAAGCCTATTTTGTATTTAACTGAGTATTATATTTCTTTTCAACCTTTATTTACAGCAAACTGGTAAACGTCATAAGTTTCTGAAAAACCTGAATACTCATAGAAAATTGGATCAAAAAAAACTTATGGAATACTCATGAATGTTGCTGTTAGCATATGTACCTATTTATTTTTTACAATTTTTTTATTTTAACATCTGTACGATATTCAAGATAAAATAGGCTACCATATCAAAGCACAAAAGTGATGTTATCATTATTATTTATATATTGAATGAACAATCATTTCACCATGTTTTAATATTTTGGTTATCAGAAAAGCTTTCGCCAAGGTATTAAAAACTAAAATATTTTTTTAAATTAAATTTATGGTAGCTTTTTGAAAGCTAAAGAGTACTAAGTTAAAATTGAATTGATTCTTAAAGCAACCTAATATTTTAGTGTTTTTCAGTTTTGGACGTTACTGTTCATGCATCTACCTTTCTTACGTTTTTATGCTCATGTATATATTTAGATAAATCTATATACGTCAAATATGTATTAATCTCTTGCGGTGATTAACTTACAGTAACTTAAGTAAGTAATTAATTCTAACCTCTGATAAATTAGCTCTTAAAATTATTATTAGTCAAGAAATTGACCCTCCCTAATTTTTGTCAATTGTACCATGTCGTCTCTAGCCATAGATCTTATTTCCTTCTAATGTAATTAAAAACAATTTTAGCACATACAATTTTTTGTAATTGGGTTTAGGGCTTGCTCTTCAACTTACTAAAATCTGAAACCGAAATAAACTCTAAACAAAAGAAAAACTTCCTGTTTCGTGGTTGGTGCCTTCCAAAGTCAAAATTAGTCTAAGATGAACTTCCTTATTTTTATTAAAATTACTTTTAAAACTAATTTAACTTGAATTAGATTTGACTCGAAATAGAACGAACCAAGCTAGTAGACTAATTTACTCATTTTTCTTATTAATATGTTAAAAAAAAAGCTTTTAGTTTAATGCATAACTTAAATGGATACGATTTTTTCTAATTTTTCGGTTTCTGTTTACTGAATTAAATTTAGTCATTCGTAATCTTGCGATCATTTTGTAAAAATAAGGTATTTTTAAAGTAAAAGATAAGATATTAGTTTTTAGAATTTTTGTAACATTGTATGGAATAAAATACAAACTTTTTGAGGTAAATGAACTTATTATTTATAAATGTGTTTATTTAAGGGATAAAGATATTTGTGTTTATAAATGAAGTTCAAATTAACCTAGATAGTAGTGGTATTATTAGTGTACTGTTTTACCAAGTAGTCCTGTATAAATTTAAAGAGAACTAACATCAAAAAGCTTCATTACAAATAATTGTTTCCAACGAAATTTCCCTTGGCTAAAAGTTTTTCTTAATTGCAGATAGCGACTTTTAATAAAAAAGATTATTTACTAAAAAAATTATATATTAATACTTATCCATATTTGGCTTTCAGCAACGCAAATTTTAATAAAGTATTACAGTATTATTTACCTAATTTATTACATATTATATTTAAGAGCCTATTACTATCTAAAGAGAACTTCAATATTTTCAGATAACTATAGATTACTCTTTAAAATATTATTTATCTAGAAATGAAGAAGAAACTGAAAATTGTGAGTTTACAATTTTGTTTTATAATACATATGTTAAAATATTCAAACCTGCTGTTTCTTTAATATGTTTAAGTTAAATAGAAATAAATTAGTCATAGGTCAAAATTAAAATATTTAAAAAAAGAGTTATTAGAATATGTAAAAAATCAATGCTATTATTCAAATTTTAATAAAAAATGCGATTCCGTATCTGTCTCTTGCAATAAACGACCAGCGAACGTCGTCGTTGTAGAGCATAGGGTCAGAGATAAAGAGAGACACAGTGAGACGGGGATCAGACCGAGGGCAGGGCAAGAGGAGATGGGGATGTTCAGGAGGCGACAATAAATCAAGACTTGGATTTAATTAAATCTAGCATTGAAGTTCCGTGGGTGGCCGCTCGCCGCGCTGCGGTGTGCGAGTAGATAGGACGGCTCTTTATTCTTTTATAAAACATAGAATATTTAAATCTTTATAAAATATTTTATTAAATTAAATAATAAAGATTTTATCTTTGAACTTATTTTAGGGTTATTGTTTAACTAGTACTAACCATAAATAAATATCACCATCTGTTTTAATATTAGATAAGTTTATTTCTTTCTTGATAATAATTGCAAACATTCCTAATAACTCAATTCTCTGCTAACTCAATAGCATTTTTCAAATAACAGCAATATTAATACTGAGTCTAGTATTTTAAATATAACTAGAAACTGTAGGCCAAGTGTTTACTTACCAGGTATAAAATTGATTAAAAACCGCATTTATTTAATTTGTTTTTTGAATAATTTATAATTATTTCACCCAACTAGTACGGACTTAAATTTAAGTACTTGAAAGCTTTAACGAAACTCGCTGAATTGGTAATAAATACTAAAACCAAATGACTTTTACCGTACTTAGACTGATTCAAGAATGTAGGTACTGTCATACTGAAGTATTATAAGTCCAAAACTTATAGATAAAAACGAAAAGAGCCTAAAACGTTAAATTAACGGACACATACAACTTTCCCTTTCTATAGAACGTAGTGTGCCACTTGGCCTTAATATGATAACGTAAGTGTAAAAATTGTATAATTAAGAAAGAGTATGTAAAAATAAATACGTCTTAAAATTCTTATTAGTTTTGTAGATTAGCTCTTGCATTGGAATAAAGATGTCGAATATACTCCTAGCAAAAAAAATTATGTAACAAAGCTGCAGTGATGTAGTTTCCTACATAAGAGAAGTATAACGCTAATTTTATTACCTTTGATTAATTAGTTTTTAAGCCTTAATATTTTAGTTTTAGGTTGACAAAAACGTAAATTTAAAGAGGGATAATATAGTATAAGTATATTTAATAATATAAGTATATTTAATGGACAAAGCATCTCCTGGAAGAAAACAAAATTATCGATTTCTTTGAAATTAACTAAAAATTAAACAAAATATATAAATGCAGCTTGTAACGAATTAATAGGACCTAAAAGTCGAGATTGAGTTAAGCAGTACGTAAGCAAAACAATAAAGTTAATACATATATAAATGTCAAAAACTTTATTAAATAATAAAGAGTGCCTACTATTGAAAAACTTATTTTCTTGAGAAATTGTTTTCTGTACATTATTATTCAAAAATATTTTAATATAATATATTGATATTAAAAATTTATGAGAAGAAGTGTGTTGGATAGCAGTTTAAATGAATCAAAAGTCTTTTTATTTAAAAGTCGACGTTTCGACTTTCATAAAGAATACTAAAAGAGATTTAAATAAAAATTCGTTAGAATTTATCTAACGATGTTAAAATCTTTATTAAAAAAAATAACATAAATAAGTTAGAGCGCTTTTATTAATACTTAAAAAATAAATTAGATATACATGGTGACCCAACAAAAAGGTCACAACCCTAATTGTGACTGTTCTGGTACATTTTCGGAATACCGTTTGGACACATTCATTTCAATTTCTAGAAAGACATTTTTTCACCTATGGCTATACAAAAATAACGTAATTACTAACTTGTGTAATAACGTTTAAATCTTTAATCATTCTGAAGCTATTTTAATTATATCTTATTATAAATAAAATTCTAAAAATAGTGATAGCAAAGGTTTGTATCATTAAAATATTAATCAATAAAGTAACGGGACTTCAAAAACAACTCTCTGTGTATTAGGAAAACCTAAAAACAACTTACAGCTTACACGCACATTACAGTATAAACTAAGAAATAATAATTTGCTATAATACGTTAATAAGGACTTAATTCATATCAATAACAAGCCTATAAAATACGTCAAGTACTGCAAGAGCTTGGGTTTGATTCTGGATAGTGACCCGCGATTCACGCAGCATGTAAATTAATGTATTCAAAAAGGATTTTTAAACCTTAAAAATATTTATTTACATTGCTACGTTTTAAGTAGAAAAACAAAAATTCTACTGTGTGATTTGCTGGTTCTATCACAGTTTAATCATTTAATCATCATCGCGATGCACTATGGTTCATGCTTGAGAACTAGATGAGAACATTTAGAGACTCCAAAATGCGTGCCTAAGATTAATATATAATGGTATAAGGAAGCTCAATCCCATAAAACAGAAGCTTAAGGGAACCAGGAAACCAGGTGGTTCACTATGCACAAGAAAATGATTTTTCTTGTGCATAGTGCAAATTTCAAAAATTACAAAAAAGCTGCCAAACTAATACCGAAAACATTTTTAGCTTTTAGTCTTTTAAAAAATACATTTTTAAGAAATAACTCCAGGAACCATAAAGCATAATTTAGTGGGTTAAGTGGGTGTTTCGTTTTTTTTTAGCTTTCTTATAACAAAAACAATTAATGCAATAGACTATATTATAATAAACATACATATAACAGACCCTATCTTTTGCTTTGTGATGTGTTTTGTTTGTGGTGTTGAACTTGTGTCTTTTTCCTTATGTAGACGTATATGCTGTCAGTTTATATTATTCCTATTTTGATATTTAGTATAGTATAGATAATTAGGTTAGATTAAAGAACAGGCACCTAGATATCTGAATCTTTGTGCGCTAAATCTCGCCTTTAAACCATTAGCTTAGTAATTGTGTCTTTTTCCTAAATAAAAATACCTTTATTATTATTATTATATAGTATTATTTGCTGAAAGAGATCTTACTTACCTCGAAGGTTTAAAGAAAGATTTTATTTTAGTCTATTCCGCATATTTTCAAGCATGTTCTGCTTTATTTGTCTTATTTTAATCGTCTCAGCTCTCATATATCTAGAATAGAATCCAGCGTTGTACTAAAAATGTTATTTTTTACACGCCCCTAAATAAATTATTCTAAAGGACTTTCTTTCGAAGGTCCAGAGTTCTCGGCGGCTACTCAATGAGACCTCGTCTGCCGACTCCGATAATGGGTATCCAAAAACTGTCATATTGTGACCACATAGTACAGTACATCATCTTATTGAAAATTAATGTTATTCTTATTATCCCTAACGTCATTTTTCATCATTTCGGCAATTCATAGTTGTATGGTATTTTATAATATGCTCAACGTACGTCTCGCCTGTAAAATTTTCTATAATATAAAATTTTAAAAATGCTGAGCGACACGTTTATTTCTCAGGATATTTCGAGTGTACCTCTTGACACAAATGTGTATTCGAGACACTTCAATATCAATAATGATGTCTAGTTTCAGCACCATATATAAAGAATGTTCACTTATGCGAAAAACAAATAATTAAGTTAACTGTTAAGTTTAATAAAATTTTTGCTGCTAGAATATCTTATAGCGAGAATAAAGAGATAATAGTCTCATATCAGTCGCATATTGGCAGAATTTAGGTATAGTTCATGAATACTAAGAGTGCTAGCTTACTATCATTAGGTATAGCAATATTGACTTTATTTCTAATGATTCTAAATTATAAAAAAACTCTTTAAGGTCTACTTGTTGCCTGCTATTACCCAAGAAAGATTTTAAAAATAGGATTGCAGCAATAAAAAATTAAACAAAGAACAAACTAATTTCGGTAACTTATTTATTTAAATTAACATTTAAAGGGTAAAAAAACAGGGTTTCTTAGGTTTAAATTTTAAGAATTTCGCTAAGAATAATTTATCAACATGTTGCGATTAGTGTTCAGAACTTCAAAGTTTTATCAAAATGCTCCTGGGCAAGTTTTATCTTTTACCGGTAAAATTAATTATTGTCTTTAAAAATTCCTTATACTGTTTAGCGTGTAAGTCCTGGGGAAGTGGACAGTCGGCGAAAGCTTTGGGTGTGGTTAGATGCTACGTGTCCAAAAACTTATATAAAATTAATACTATATATTATCAATGCTAACTGGTAGATTTTCTCGATTAAATATGACACAAAGATTCAATTTCTTCATATTTTCTTCTCAACCTACATACTTATCGTTAATATTTTTGCCTGGATCAAATGCATCAAACAATCTGATAATAACTCTTGCAATACTTCCATTTTGGTAATACAGTTTTATTATTGCGTAAATCGATATTCAATATTTATTATAATTAGATAGTAAACCTAATATATAATAAAATTAAAGGCAAAGTTTACTATGATGTACTTTTTTTCCATTTTATTTTAATATGTATTTCTGTCTATTCTACTGCCTGGTATATAGTTCCTAATATTTTTTTTTCTAACAAATATAAGTATAAACTTTAAAAATAAAGTTAGAAATTTAGCTGTGCAATAATTAGTAGTAATATTTAGGTTAGTTATTAATTGTATTTTTTTAGAAAGAATTACATGATGTAAGTGTGTACAAATCACATTATATTTACTTATGTACATCGGTTTTATGATGGCAATCTTCTTCCTATTTGTCGTCAAAAACAATTATTAAACTTTTACCAAATTAAAAAGTTTTTTATCATAAACTTAAACTCTCTATCCCCTGATGATGGATACTGCTGTATCCGATGAAATTATAAAACAAAATTATATTTAATAAACAAATAGAGGTAGCATGTAGGATTTTCATTTTATCTTAATCTACAACTTCACTGCAAGTATGGACTATTTCTTTATTATTAAATAAAAAAATATTTGAATTTGAGCAAACGATGACACTGACTAATACAACTTATTCTAATCATTATAATTAATATCTTTTGAAATACAATCCATAATTATCAGTAGACCCATATACATAAAAATAGACGTGTCTGAGCGTTTTTTCCCAGAATATACCAGGAACTTGACAAATAAATGTGCAACCTTTTCGTTGGGTCAATATAATGTAATATAATCTACAATCGTTGAATCAGACTATCAAAAATCCTCGTTCTACAGTAAATCGAAAAGGGCTTAAAATCTGGTAACTCCGGTGGAAATTATTACTTGGTGTATAAACTTATCCAATATCAAAGTCTCAAATAGTTTCACGTAAATAAAACAATAACAGAATCGGTAAAAAATTTTAAGATTTTTACAAAATTTAGTGATTAGGAAAATTGCAAGAAAGATGAGTTATGGTGGATATGCTACCAACTATTTCTTATTATAGAAATTTTATGATAGTCAATAAAGCGTAAACATATGGTTGTGCAATACTGTGATTAATTTTAGACGATTTTAAGACTCGTTTGCCTTGTAATACTGAAAGTTGCATTTTTTCTTTTGTAACTTTTTGATAAATCATAAAATTAGAATTTATAACCTAATAAGAGTACTACGAGAAATTGTTGAGGTATGGAAGGAGGGAATACGTTCTCATAGAATAGGACCCGCGTGACATAATTTCGATTAAAATTAACATAAAAATCAGTTGCTTTAGGTTATTCGTACAGAAACAGTATAGCAGTTGATTGAAATTATTTATTTGGTTAAAGGACTACAAGGCTTAGTCTTTTTAAGTTTTTATTAATAGAGAAAAATATGGCAATAAAATCTTTCCAGTGTCATCCTTGATAAATATTTGGTTGGAAAAACTATTTAAAAAATTAAACTTTACTTATATTAGTTTAATATGGTTACTACTTACTACTTTTAAATACCTAATGTATACAGCCAAGGCCATAGCCTACCTGTCAAATCATTCTAACGGATAATAGCCATTATATGTTATAAATTGCAAGATATTGAATTATTTTTTCATTGTCACTTACACCTATAACAACAAAATCATTATTCTCAACAACCTCGAAACAAAAAGATCATATATCATGATTTTAATATTTCACATTTTTGGAAATATTAATAAATGTTCTAATTTAGCTATCTCATAATACCTTAAAATATCTAAAAGTTAACTCAGAAAATACTAAAAGCCTCTCCACTTCAGGAATGGACATTTACTTTTAAATGAAATAATTAAACTTCTTATAGTTAACAACATTGTTCTTCCGTCAGCGATTTTTTAACTTTTCCTACTACTTCCTGCAAATTTAAAATTACTAGTAAACTTATCAGCGCTATTTCTACTTAGCATAAGTTATCCTAAAACTACCACAGTGTCTAACCAGACACCCGCCAAATACTGCAATCGCTCAGACAAGCTTTCCCCTAAACTTTCTTATTTCCTTTCTTTAAAACTCCAGTGTTCGACCCTAAAAACAACGGGGTACTTTTTAATTAAGGAGACAAGACCCCCGCGTCAAGAATTCCGCACATACCGCTTGCTTTTAATTGTGCTTCCGAACACAATATTTCGTCTCTTTTTAGCTTGTTAAAGCATACTGGAAATGAGAAGACAGAATTTGAGAACAAGGGAGTAAGGCCAGCCGCCAAAATTTTCTCAGAAATACAAATATGCATTTAATTAGCTATATTAAATTATAAATTCCAATCAGGACCATAACGAAAAAGAATACTCGCTGGTAGAAAAGGCTGGAAAATATTAAGAGAATAAAAAAAAAAATAAAATATTTAATATTTTATTTGCATAATATAAGTAGATGACATATATTACATATATACTTATGGTGTCAAACATATGGCAAATATATTCTATAAAAATATGCCACATTCGTATAAAAATGAAAACTAACAGTACCCACGAAATAACTTTTGAACGAATTTTTCGTTATCTAAATCAGTTATCCTGTAGACGCCTTAGTGATGAGTAGTATCTGTGTTTTGTATCCTTATTGGTGCTGAACAATTTGAATGAAATATAAAGTGAGGGTTCTCACAGAGCATTATTTTATCTAATCTAATTTATTAAGTAAATTATTCAATATGCGCATCCTTCCGTGCTAGGTGTAGGAAGCTGATGCTGAAGCACGTTAAGTAACGCTATGGGGATATCACCATAGTGTTAAAGGTGGTTTATACACTAGTGTCACCGGTAGCTTTTAATTTTTATTTTTTACCTTTCGGTTTGTTTGTTTATTTATTTGGGACTAAGTACCTTGCCGATACCTGGTGGAGTGACTACATCAACAAGTTTTGTTGTTAAAGGACATCAGTAGTATGTTAATTATTTTGCATTTTCTGATACATGATTAAGTTCGGCTGATTTCATAAAACTGAAAGATGTTAGTCTTACTGTGGGAATGTGTACTGCAATATTTTGATAAATGGCCTTAATAAATATATATTATTTTTTCATTACATATTTACATTCAAAAAGGTAAAATAGTTGCTCATCGTTACTTCTTTTTTTCCAGGTATGTAATATTTCGTCCCGATTGTGCAATATAGTATTTAGTTATTACACTTAATAATCTCAATTATTGTAAAAACCTTGTTTTTAGTAATTTGATCTTAATTTGGTGTTTCATGGTTTTCCTTTAACATTTTATTAATATCCTGACAGACTTACAAGACGTTTTAAGTCGATAATCAATAATCAGTAAGCATTACGCCTGTCAAAATTTATACTCTTACATATGTAGTCTTTTTTATTATTTAAATTCTAAGAGTTATATATAATCAGGTTAGAAATAAAAGGAAGATGATGTCATAAGTATTTAGAAGTATGCTATTAGAAAGCCAACTTAGTGAATGCCTTTATCCAAAAGTCATGCCAAGATGGAAATATAGAAATTAAAAGAATTGCTGTTGAAGAAGTTTGAAACAAGATAAGAAACAAAATGGACGAGATAGGAAACAGCAAAAAGAATAAGAAAAATTACAGCGTAAATAAAAAAATACAGGAAAATTTATTTAAGATCATAAATAGAGATACAAAAAACTAAAACACCTAATAACGATCACCTAAAAGAAGATCAATCAAAATGAGATTTTTAACGAAGATTTTGACACGAAATATAGAATATTTTTCCCTTCGAGGCAGTAGGTAAACAAGAGCTGGGACAAATAAAAATAAAGACAACAGAATTCAGGCAATATTTTCTTAAATGGTCCTGAAAGTCTAAATTGACCTGTTAATTACCATATAATTATTTATTATAAGAATTTATGTACGAGAGTCATTTGAAAAGTTCTCAGTCTTACCGGTAAAACGTCGCTGTACATATGTATGGCATAAATTTCAAGTCATGTCGATCAGTACATGGAACCCTTCCAAAGTTGACAGTTGACAATTGTTTAAACAAATGGATAAAATCAAAAACCACGCGGTGATAAATTACCTCTATTTAAAAAGGAAAAAACTCAAGAAGTAAAAGAAGAGTTAGATTTCGTGTATGGTGAATCTTCGCCCTCATTTACAAGCGTAAAACATTAGATGGCCGAGTTTAAACGTGGTCGTAAGAGCATTTTTGACGATGAACCTTCTGGATGTACAAAAACTGTTTCCACAGACGATGTCATTAGCTTAGTGCACACAATCGTGATGGAACTATTAGAGAAATTGCAGCGGCTTGCGGAATATCGACTGAACGTGTGCATAAGAGTTTACATGAAGATTGTGCATCAAAATTATCCGCGCGATGGGTGCCACGTTTATTAATATTTGATTAAAATCTCGTACGGATGGACAGAAGGCTGATGGGGAAAGGTATATAGCTATTAGGAGTAACATGGACTTAGATGAAATTGTTTCATAGTTACTTATGTTTTTTTCCTACTGTTTTAAGTACTGGTACTGTTTGTGTGTGATATTATACTAATAATATATATCTTTTATGGCTGATAAGTTAATAATAGGGCAAATTAATATTCGTTCATTGATGCCTAAATTTAATCATTTTGAAACTTACGTTTTAAATAATAATCTGGATATTGTGTCTATATCAGAAACGTGGCTAACTGGTTATATAGCAGATGAGATTCTTCAAATCCCAAATTATAATTTAATACGACGAGATCATACTACTGGGCGGGGAGGTGGAATATTCTTCTATGTAAAGGGATTTATTAATTTTCAAATAATTAATTATGGTAATAGCGTACACTCGAAACAAATTTGGATAAAATATAAAATTGGTAATACTATACATTATCTAGGAGGTTTTTATAGGCCTTCCAGTGATAATCTGAATAGCTTTCTAGATGAATTTGAGGTAAATGTGTCAACTTTATTAACAGAATGTGACAACTTTATGTGTGTGGGAGATTTTAATATAAATATGGCTAACTTACGATCCAAAGATGTTAAACGCTTTTCATATATTTTAGAGTCTCTTAGCATAGAGCAAATGGTGAACGAACCAACTCACCTGGGTCTGGCAGGGGAGACTCTTTTGGACTTGTTTATTTGTTGACCAAAACTCTGATTTTTCAGATCATTTTTTTATTAAATGCGAGCTTAACCTTTAACTATTTAAATCTAACATCTTTATACTATTCCTTTTAATCTAATATATTATTTACCAGATATAAATGCCAAGGTGGAAGCTTTTAGTAACTTTTTAATTGATACCTTTGATATTTACGCTCCTAAAAGATCGGCACGGATTACCAAGAAACAACTTCATTGGATAACATCTAATTTAAAATATCTAATGTCACTTAGAAATAGAGCATTGACTAAATTAAAAAAAAGCAATTCTCCTGAATACTGGGAATCTTATAGACAGCTAAGAAATCAAGTTACTGCAACCACCAGGAGGGAACAAAACGCTTATCTGGAGCATCAAATAAGAATAAATGGATCTAAAAAAAACTGGAAACTTATGAGGGATCTGGACATTTATGGGAAATTCCTAGCGGTCGCTGGTCAGCAGATGAAATCAATAACTACTTTGTTAATATTCCGCAGATTAATCCATATGAAGATATTCTAAATTTTTACTTAAATCATACATTGTGAAATCGGGATATTTTTCATTTTAGATTGGCTTATATTGAGAAAGTTAAAGATGCTTTATTTTTAGTTAAATCCAAGGCCATTGGAAATGATGACATTGGCATTGAGATGCTACTCTTTTGCTGCTCGCTAATATTACCTGTAATTACACACTTAGTGAACTTCTCCATAGAAACATCATGCTTTCCCGATCATTGGAAGTGTTCCATTGTAATACCTGTACCTAAGGTAAATAATTTAACTGAACTAAAGGACTTACGGCCAGTAAGCATTCTCCCTACTCTGTCTAAAACTTTAGATCATATTCTTAATAATCAAATGCGAGAATATGTTCAACAGTACAATTTATTACCAGCCACCCAGTCTGGATTTCGACCAGGATATAGTTATTCAACAGCGCTTTTGAAAGTAACAGATGATATATTTCAAACTATTGAGAATAACGAATTAACTATTTTAGTCCCTTTAGACTATTCAAAAGCGTTTGACAGAATAAATCATAATCTTCTTTTGGCGATTTTAAAATATCTGGGATTCGACACTACCCCTTGCAATCTAGTTACCAATTATTTACAGGGTAGAAGTCAGAGGGTTAAAGTCAATGGCGAAGTATCTGAATCCGAGCCATTGTGTTTTGGGGTTCCACAAGGTTCAATTTTGTGGCCTCTTCTTTTTACCTTATATACTTCCCAAATGGCAAAATACATTGAATCTTGTAATATACATTTTTATGCAGATGATACGCAGGTCTACAAATGTTTTAATCCGGGTCGTGTTTGCGAGTGCATTAATGAAATAAATAAAGATTTGGAGCCACTGCTCTTAATTTCTCATAAGCACTGCGTCACTCTTAACCCCTCCAAGTCTCAGGTGTTGCTCTTTGGCAGAACTCAATCACGACAGTTGCATAAGTATAGCATTCAAATAAATTTAAATAATAATAATAAACTTGCACTTGTTGACCACGCTAAAAATCTAGGGCTGGTTCTGGACAGTGATTTGAGGTTTACTGAGCATGTCAGCATGTGTATTAAGAGAGCATTCCTAAATCTAAAGCTTATATTTAAACAAAGGCATCTATTGATAGAGTCATTAAAGAAAATGCTTTATGACTCTTTAGTGCTTTCGCACTTCAAATATGCCGATGTAGTTTATGGCCCATGTTTGCTGGAAAGGGATAAATATCGCATTCAGTTAATACAAAACCACTGTGTAAGACGTGGGTATACGGGGTGGAGAGCGGGGAGTGTCGGCTAAGTTGAGAGATGTGCATTGGCTTAGAATGGATGAGAGGCGCGCCTTCTATTCAGTTGTGTTATTTTATAAAATAATAGCAAGAAAGTGTCCCGACTACTTATACAGGAAAATAAAGTTTCGCTCAGAAATCCATAATCTAGATCTTCGCGATACGTCTAACTAGCTGTGTAACTATACCTCTTCACTCAACTTCTACTTTTTAAAGGTCTTTTAGTTACAATATAGCGAGACTTTATAATAGAGTTCCTCTGCACATAAAATCTCTCACACTAGTTTCTTTCAAAAAATTTATAAGATCTAATATTGATCAGTTATTCATGTAGAAGACTTTATATTACAATAGTTATTCCTTTATGAAAATCGTTGCTGTAATTGGGTTCATACTGTGAGTAAGAGCATTTAAATTTGGATGTACATGAAATGTTGATTTTCTTATGTTTATTTATTAACTTATACATATTGCTATTTTTTATTGATATTCTTTTGATAGGTGAATGCTTTTTGGGGTTATAAATGCTAATTATTATGACAGATCTGTGTTATTATTTAGATTTAGACCAATATCAAATGGTTTAGTAGAGTAGCTTCTAAGCTAGAGTGCGCCATATTATATCTTGTAGTAATAACTCTTTACTGTACTTGTTATTGTATATTTTTAAATAAAAGCCATTATTATTATTATTAATTAATGTCGCGCGAGACTTTTCAGCTGTTGTAAAAGAATCGTGTTGACTTTTTACGCCGATTACTTACTGTCGACCAAACATGGATCCATGATCTTACTTTGGAGACTAAACAACAGTTATGCAGTAGATTGAGGTAGAGGAGTACTCTATTACGCTGCGTTATTGAACCGATTATAGGCGGATCTCAAGAAGAAACAACCACAATTGGCAAATAAGAAGGTGCTGTTTCATCAGAACAACGCGCGGGTCCACACCTGCATGGTCGCAACGGCAAAATTGAAAGAATTGAAGTTTGAGTTGCTTCAGCATCTACCATACTCACTAGATCTAGCTCCAAATGACTTTTTTTTGTTCCCTTACTTAAAACGAATTATTGGAGGGAGAAAATATGGGTCAAATACGGTGAAAGAGGCAGTAGACCCTAATTTTTCAAGTTTACCTAAAGATTATTTTTCTGATGGCATGATGGGTTGGGAAAAGCTTCTGATTAAATGTATTAGCTTGTGTGAAGACTATGTCGAGAAATAAATATTTGTTCAGCTTGGCTTATGTGTTTTTCTTAAAAAGGCCATTATAATATATTATTTTGTTAGCTATTATTATTATTATTTTTTTTTTAATACTTAATACACAAAAAATACAGGAACTAGAAATAGAAGTAAAGTGTTTCCTTATTCATTTTAATTTTGGAATGTAAACTATTATATTATATTATAACTTAAACCACCCAAATTCGATTTTAAATAACCTACTTAAATTATTTTAAGCCGTTAAAATAATTAAAAGTCCATTAATATCAATGCTCAAACTGTACTTGAGAGTATAAACTAGGATAATATTAAGAATGGTGCCATCTGAGAGTTAACTCAATAGCAACGTATTAGTGCGTACCCTGGAAATGAGATTTGGTAAAGCTCATCTACAAGTTGAAATCTAGAAGACAAAAATCTGATGAGGCTTCTAATTTATCTTATTTAAGAACGATGTTGTTCGAATAGTAAATCTGAATAATCTTTGGCCCCAATGAAGCTTCGATGAGAAATCTTTATAAATTATTTTGTCGATGGAGGTTAACATTCAAATACTAAGCCTGTCTGGCGAATGGCTCTTTATAAAATAATTTGGAAAGCTTTGTATTGGCATATGAGCCAGCTTTTCAAGCAACTAGAAGAAAGTGCTAGAATAGACGAACTAGAGCTGCGAAAAGTTTTTTCAAAAAGCACCTTAAAAAAGGGGTGTTATTAGGGCAGTAAATAGGAAAAGAACCATTAACCGTATAAAGCCAAAATCATTATTAGCTTAGCAACATTTAAGCGGCAAAATACTGGTGGTAAGAACTGATATTATATTACGTCGACGATATAAAATGCTTGGATGTTATGAAAGCTCAACATTTCAAAATTAATGTATATGTTATACGTGTAACATATTATATATGTATATTATATATGTAATGGCTAATGTAATAAATTCGCTTATTATATATTTAAATTTGCTACATTAACCGGTCATTTCCAACCAAACCCAACCCAATACCTTCTGAAAAATATGTAAAATAACCGGTTAAAGTAATAAATATTTTTGAAATTTACCACTGTCTTTGATGATTATACATAATAACCACTTTATTACATTAACCGTAACATATATACTAGGATACAACGAGAAAAAATGATGCGGTCCTCATGAATTATCTATGTAGAAATAGACTAGGATGAAAATGCCAGAGTTGTTAAGTTATTTAAGGACATTATTATACCACCTAATTTAGAATTGTTGATTAATAGTATAAGTGGATAAAAACATGGAGAAACTGATTAGTTTGAGCCCATGAAAATATAGTCAAGAAATATTTCTCGTCTATATATCCTATAATAAGTCGTCATCTACCTAGAAGGAATCTGCTAAGTTAAAATGTTACAACATTTAAAATAAGAAAAATCAAAAGCATTTCTTTACATGTACGTTTATGAAACTTTCTTAAAAAACTGTCAGTTAATTTTAATATAAAAAACCATTTTGTAAGTAGAAGTCCATTCTTGAAGTGAAGTGGCTATATTATAGCGGGTTGGGAAGGATGAGAAGACTTTTCTCCACAATTGAAAATGCCAATCTTTTGGTCAAGGGCTATGCATTTCGATGAGTCAATTCATCATCATCAGACTCCTATACTACATAGCTGTGATATTTTTTTTTCTGCATTTCTGCAAATGCATGTCGAACTCTTGACAAAAAGATTGGCATTTTCAATTGTGGAGAAAAGTCTTCCCGTCCTTCTGAACTCACTATAAAGTAGAATACTAAATTGCGACTTTTTGATAAAGAAAATCAAGATCTATTTTTCTTACACCATACTGATTTGAGAAGTACTGATTTGGTGCAGTATCAAACTAATACTGAAGAATATACTCTAATAAAACAAATAACTGGAACGATTCTAATAGCTAAACAAGGTAAAGAAATTTTTTCAATGCCTTCAAATGAAAACACAGAGAGAAGTTAAAATACCCCATAGACCAATGATTTTAAAAGAACAATTACAGTCAAACCAAGCACTTGGAACACAAAAAATCCAGAGTTCTTGTTTGTTAAGAGTACACAGATTTACAATGAAATAAAAGAAATATAAAACTAGACGTAGGTGGAGTTCTAAGTAAACTCAACTAAAGAACCTAAACTATAAATTAAAAACAAAGCCGTAAGATAACTATCAAAGTATTTTAAGTTTTTATATCGGAATAGTTTACAGGTGCATTAGTTTACCAGAAATTAAAAAATTAATTTAATAACTCCTTTGCCAGGAAAAAACATGATTTTTTATAAAAGTCAGCGTCAAAAGTCTTCCTATAAAATAGAAAAAAAATAGGTTAAAACTATTAGCAATTAGGTTTTAGCCATAAATATCAATAAAATTATTTTGTTTTTATGTCAATGTAATGTAATTACTTTTTTTCACACTATACAGATACATTCTATGACTATAAAACTAATATAAAGTGTTTCTATACAATCGTCAATCCAAAAACTATTTGACAGCTTAGTAAGTCACCAACTGAGATGACTGTGTCCAGACTTAATAAACAACAACCGGCATGGCTTTTACATTGAGAATTTTAAACAAGGAGGCTCTATCTATACAGATTTTTCTAAAGTTTTTGACCAGGTAGATCACCAAATATTGTCAAATAATTTTTTTTTAGTAAAAATAAATAGTTCAATACATCTTATTAATTGCGAGAGGTATCTCTAAAATGTGTCTCTAAAATCAAAAATGTAGCTATCGTTTATGATGAAAGTCTTATCTTTTATAGAGCATACCAATACAGTTACAGCAAAATCATTAAGGATGAAATTGTTAGAAATTGCAAAAATTTGTCTGTGAATATAATTAAAAATACTTATTTTTCCTTTAGTTAGATTGTTCCTTTAGTTATTGTTCCGTAAGTTTGAGTATGCGACAGTGATTTGGTCTCTAGTAGATATCACATTGGCAGAAATCATTCCGCATACATTTTTATGAGTTTGTGCATATAAATTCTACTTGGTCATAATGAATCGCTATAAAGAAATAAAAATACAACTCAATTTGCCACCTTTGAAAGATCGCCGGGTTTGAGCAGGATTAAAATTTCTAAACAACTTACTTAATGGTCAAATAGAGCATCCAGATCTATTTAAACTTTTATACATATTTATTACATTGCATCAAAGAATAAAAGACATTATTTCATTTTGTTCTTTATATATTTCCATAGAACAAGCTCTAAATATTTTTCTCCATAAGAAAGATACGCATGGATTATAAATTAAGTTAATCCATTATATCTAAAATTATTAGCATCATATTTTAAAAGGTTATTAAATAACCTTAAATTAAGAGTGTAACATAATATTTTGTATTGTGATGATAAGTCTAATGAAAATAAATGTTATTATTAGTACCATTCAGTTTTTTTATATCATGGCTAATGTAAGAACTCTTATCTAAAGTAAACTACGGTTATATTCAAAGTAGTTTATCTACCACCTGTGTGCATCGTTAAGGTAAAAAAAACGCAATATAAAAAGTATTAATTCCTTTGGGCATACACAATAAGTCTTTTATGGCTGACATGCCTTTGGGGTTTAAACGTACTCCAGACAAGAAATAAAAATAAATAGAAAAGCTTGCAACACCTAAGCGATCATTAAAACTTATTATCTTTTCAGTATTATTTTGATATTGTAAGATAAAAACTACCTTAATATAAATCAAAACTATTGCCTTAAATCTTCTCTAGCCTTGCCGTCTAAAGGATATTTTATGAGGTATAAATTACGAAAAGGGGGGCGAATGTGTGCATGTGTAAGTCGAGAGCTAACCGAAGACACAAGGAGCCGACGACAAGATATATTGAAGCCGCCCGGTCCATACATCATCCTCTCTTGAGGTCCCGGAATGATATATACGTCAGCAAACAATTCACCAATTGGACCCGGAAGAGACATGGCCCGATAGCCTAAGTTTTCCCGAACTAATTAATTCGATCTTGGGCAGATAAATTTATCGTTTTAGATGTCTTAAACTATATTTTACTTTAGACCAAGGAGAAAATGTCAATTTCTTGAATAGACAACGCTAATATAGGCTACTAATTAAAAACTTAAGAACATACTTATTCTTTATCTTATATTAAGTGCTAAGTGCAATTTTCGTTAGGCATATGTATTTTAAAGCAAATAGCTATCATAAATTATTCTTTTTTTTCAGATTTATAGCATGTATCATGGAAGGTAATTCTATTATATCGTAACAAATACGTTAATAACTTCAAACCAGTATTATTATTAATTTTCATTAACATCTATTCGGATAGAATTTTTAAACAGGATTTAGGTAGAGAAAATCAATGGGAGTCTAAGTACCAGTACTCGATAAGAGAGACGAACGACACATTTTGTGCAAAATTATTCATCATATATAGGATGTCATACATAATCCAATAATGTAAGCACAACAGAATGGGAAATGTGTTTAAGAAAAAATGTTCATATGACAAAATCTGCAGTATACTTCAGATAGATTAAGAAAATGAATAGTTGCCATATTCAAAAATCTCGGATGTTACATCATAGAACAAGATCCAACCAAAAAGTGCAGAACTGAAAAAGTTTGCCTGATTTATCTAGGAATAATTAAATCGTTCTTTTTATAAAGAACTTAAACCGATAATTATACCATACAATGCCCTTATGTTCTATTTGGTATATCCTGCTAGATAAAGAGTAGCATTGGATTCTAAAAAATATCTAATTCCAATCAATCGCATACAAAATGCGTTTCATAAAAAATTGGCGCATTTACCGGTTGTATCCTAAAACCAGATATGAACCAGTTATTTATCCAGTGGCGTCAAAAGTAGATACTTAGTATGTAGTAAGTACTTAAAGTATGTAAGATATGTACTACAAAAAATAATAATGAAAATAAACATGTCTTATTTTAATGACAAAGCCTGCATCAATATTTATCAAAATTAGAATTTAGATATCTTGTGTAAAGAAGATTCAATATAATTTAACAGATTTAAAATAAATAGTGCCCTAAAGGTTGTTTGCTCCTAAATAGAAAAATATCAAACCCTATTAAAACGTAGGTCTGTGAGGTATTACATTTATATTCTTATCATGCCAAGTCAAACAGCCTCCTACCAAAATTAAAAAAGATTAATCAAAAAAACCAAGATATTGTGTGTGTATCTTCAGTGGACACTCTGTATATTAAAATCTAATCTTGCGCCTAAGAGGGTAACAAGATTATATTTAATATTATGGTACTTAACCCGAAAATTCAGTAAAGTATCTGCAAATATTTAACCCCTCTTCTTTCAATCGTAAACCAGAGATTCTCTAATACAATTTTTTAATAAATAGCTAGCAACCATCTTGAATTTGAATTTGGGCAGCCAAAAGGGTTCTTGTGCATAAAGTTTTACTAATGGATCCTTCATGCAGTATCAAAGGTTGCTAGAGACCAATAGAATTGGAAAAGCCGATAAGACATTCTGGTTTGATCAACATACGTCATTGGAGACCGTCCTTTAGGTCTTTTTCCCTTAAATTTTCCCTCGAACACCAGGTTTTATATCTTACCTATTCTTCTAGCTATGTATTTAAAGTAAGTGAAAAATGCTCAATTATTTGGTTAAGTAAACACTTTTTGTTTTTTGCGTCAATGTTTCAGCAGATTAAACAGCAATTAGGAAGATCAAGGAATTGGCTAGCATTGCTTTGACTATTTTTATACTGGTATAATCTCTCTATATTTTTATGAGTTTAGGTGTTTGAATCTGGCCAATATTATTGTTCTTTTTATTTCCCCTCAACAGTCTCCATCTTTGGTTAGAAACGATCCCAGGTACACAAACTTGTCTACCACATTATATTTCGCTGGATTGATTGGATGTGTCATTACGTCGATCGATGATCAATACTTTCATTTTGTTGATTATTAAAACTATTTTCTACTAAATTTTTATAATTCGTTTATTATGTATCAGTTGTTCTTTGTCTGCTGCTTCAATCAAGGCGCCATCTACATACCTAAGGCTACTAATTTTTTCTTTCTTCAATTGATATTTTACCTTCTCAAACGTCAAGGACTTTTCTTAGGATTTATTAGAATGTTTTAAAGTAGGGGCGAGAGTATGCATCCTTCCTCGACACCAGCTTCTATGTTAAAAGCTCTGATCACTATTTGTTCTGCTCTGACCTTGGCGTTATTTTATTGGTATAGCCTCTTAATTAAAATATCAGATAACGGGAACACCTATTTCACCCATCACTCTACAAGCAAGTAACTTCGGTAGATAGAAAATGAATTATTACCATATTCAAAAATCTCGGATGTTATATCATGGAACAAGATCCAACCAAAAAGTGCAGAACTGAAAAAGCTTGCCTGATTTATCTATCGTTTTTTTTATAAATAACTTAAACCGATAATTATACCATACAATGCCCTTATGTTCTATTTGGTCTGCCCTATTACATAAAGAGTAGCCTTAAATTCTAAAAATAGTTACAATCAATGGCATACAAAATGCGTTCCATAAAAAATTTGCGCATTTACCTGAAATCAGATATGAACCAGTTGTATCCTCAAAAACCAGATATGAATCAGTTATTTATCCAGCGGCAAATTATGTACTTAGTATGTAGTCAGTACCTAAAGTATGTTAGGTATCTACTACAAAAAATAATAATGAAAATAAAAATGTCTTGTTTTAATGACACAGCCTGTATCAATATTTATCAAAATTAGAATTTAGATACCTTGGGTAAGGAAGATTTAATATAATTTAACAGATTTAAAATAAATAGTGTCCTAAAGATAGTTTGCTCCTGAATTGAAAAATATAAAACCCTATTAAAATGTACGTCTATGAGGTACTACATTTATACTCTACAAAGAAGTGACCAGTTCATAGAATCGAACGCTCTCGTGTAGTCTGCGAAACACAAATATAATTTTAAGTTGTCTTCCAATGCTTTTTGAATGATCTGTCGGGTATTAAGTAGTTGCTCTCGTGTACATTTATTGGTATGAACACTCATTGTTTCACACTAACGACGCTGGTCTTAAGATGTTGTTTTAGGTGCCAGTGCCCAGCAGTTAAAATATCCCAGCAAGCAATTATCGTACTTTTCATTCATATTTGTATGCATAGTTTACCTTCTCTGGCTACAGATTCTCAGAAATCTTATACAAATTCCATCATGAATCAGCAATAAATTCCGTAATATGAAGCTATTCTTTTATCTAAAACTATACTGCATGTATTTCGAAATAGTCGTACGAGAACATTTTTTACATCAAAAGCTGTTGTCTACAAAAATAGTTTGTTTTTAAAATTATATTTGGAAAAATTATATTTTTTACCTAATATAATAATTTGTGAATTTATCAAACAGTCTACAATTCGACTGGTGCCCAATCTCAATAGCGTTAAATATATAGAAATAAATATGCAATTTAAAAATTGTAAATATCAACAAATATAAACAATTTATAACATTGATAAGTTAAGAAAATGCATGAAATAAAATAATAAAATGGCTTAAAAGTATGGAATAAGTGAAGTGTAAATGTAAATACAGATAAACCCTGATTAAGAAATCACGAATAATATCAACCAGGAATAAACTTAAAATTACTTTGAATGTCTTGTAGTAAAAGATTGTAAAGATATAATTAAATAGTGTACTTAAAATATTATATAAGATATACCAATTAGTTTTTGTAACTTAAGCGTGGTCCAACAAAATTGCTTTTGTATTACTTTTAAATATTTTGACCCTCCAATAAAACAAACCAATATATTAGGAATTATTCATTCTTAAATGATCATCCTATACATGGACTGATATTTCTCAAAAATAAAGTACATACTTTAATCCCGAGAGATAGAACACCTCTGTAGCAACGCGGCACCGGTTCGACACGGAGATCATCACCTAGGTGACAAGACACAATGAGAGTCGCCCCAAATCGCAATTACGAAACTCAGAGGTCCCACTTTAGGGCCACGTCTTATTAGGGTTCTAATTTTAACTTTTCAAAGTCGTTTTACCGTGTTCGTTCGTTAGCAGCCCGAGATTCAGTCAGGGCGAAGGTATCGGGTTTATTGAATATAAGGGATATATAAATGATTCTGACTTCGTGTTATACAGGGTGCATATTATAAAATACGTATAATGAGTAATGAAATAAAAGATTGAGATTTTTAGCTAGTGTCAGTGTAGGAACCTTGTACAAAAGTCCCTGTTCATTGACACAGTTTATAAGCAGGATCCCTCTATATTCGAGTTGATTATTATCTGAATAATATTCTTAGCCTAAAGTCTATTAATCAACCCTAATAAATTAAATATATAGAATTTTTAAATTATATACATATATTTAATAATTATTTCTATAAGTTTACCTAACAAGCCAAAATAGGAATGAAACCTAAAATAACTCGAAGGTTACATTACTTTAATGACGTATCAGAAAGATGTGGATAATGATTTCAAATGTCTGAAATCAAATTAAAAAAATACTCCAAAAGCCTGAAATACAAAAAATATTAAAATGAATGCCTAAATATAAATGACACTAAATACCTAGAAAATTTTTTAATAGGTATAATTAATTAAAATAGATGAAATCATCAAATATATGGAATATTCAAGAAATTGCTTTAAAGCTCAACGACTTGAATATTTAGAGCACTCAGAAGAAATTAAAAATTTCATTAACACGTTAACTGCCATGTGTACTATATATGGACACAGTCAATTTTTATTCAGCGCCATGTGTACCACCAGTGGACACAGAACTTCTTACCTTCCAAGCCATGTGTACATGGGGCGGCCACATTAAGCGTTGATTGAAGTGTATGTATGGATTGGTCTGACATAGGAAATAGTTTGTTTGAGAATGGCTCGGGAATATTTTTGTTTTTCGAAATAATATGACACAAAATATTGACGTTTTTAAATGATACGTTTATTTTTTCAATAGGCAGTAATTTAACATGTAAAATTGTTATTTATAATTATAAAATAAACAAACTAATTTTAAAAACAAAATACTTCAAAATGAAAAGATTATTTTATATTTTTAAAAACATGTGTTTGGAAAAAAAACAGTCCATACAAATGAAAATATTTTCGTCACAACCTAGACATACGTAGGAAACTCTTTTGGTATTTTTTACAGCATAATTACGCCCCTGTTCTTGTGAGTTTTTTTCGTAGCAATATCTGCACCTGCCTCTTTTCAGCTTTTTCTCGTTATCTGTCTTTTCGGAAAGTTTGTGCTCTTTTGAGGGATTCATTGGGATTGGCGGTACTGCCGTTTCCAAAAGTTGCATGGCAAGATTTTCTTTGAAAGTCGTTATTGAAATTTTGTTCTCGTTAATTTTATTGTACAGATTTAAGGCATTTACGACTGAGGTACCTGTGATGAATTCAAAGGCCAATTTTCTGTACCATTTAATTGACTTTCTAAGAGAATTTGAATAAGCTGACATTTGGTCTACATATCAACAAATGATTTGGCCTTGGCGTCGATTATTGCAAAAAGTTTGAGCCTAGGACCCTCTCTATGGTGTACTTCCTTTAGTTCATCTGTATGTTTTGTGGATAAGAAGAGCACGTCCCTCTTGTCATGCCACTTCATAACAACAACTTTATTTTTATTTTGTTTTGCAACAATTTCCCCATTTATTAATTTTACATCAACTACTGACTTTGGTAGGTTTCTTCTGTTTTCACGAATCGTTTCAACTAGATGAGTTGATCTGTTTTGCAAGTTTTCCGCAAGCGGAATAGAGGTGTACCAATTGTTTGCAAAAAGGGTCCGGCCACTATCAAGCAGTGGTTGCAACATTTCCATAACAATAGATTCCGCAACCGATTGTCCATTTATTTTCTCTTCACCACAATAGACTTTCAGGCTGTAAGTAAATCCTTCATCTAGATATACTTTATGAACTTTAATGCCGAACTTATGTCGTTTTCCTTTTATATACTGTCGAAAGGATAATTTACCTCGGAAAGGTATTATGGTTTCATCGATGCAAAGAGACTCTTCTGGAATAATGCAGAAAGAAGCATTCTTGTTCAGCATATCAACAAGGCATTGAATTTTATGAAGCCGGTCATTGGGAGGACAATTTTCATTATTTGCCAAATGAAACATACGTAAAAGCAGCTCAAATCTATTCCGCGGACAATATTTTGATATTTCGTTTTTATATAATGGATGTTTGCGCCAATAATCTTTTAGTCATGGTTTTTTATCCAATCCCATCCAAATTAAATAGCAATAAATGTTCGTATTTCGTTATAATTAGTATCCACCCATGCATTTAGGAGAGAATATTGGCCAATATTTTCATTCGTTATGGCAAGAATAATTTGCTGTTCCGCGTATCTATTTGTTTTGACTACGATCTTATTAATAACATCGTCAGATACAAGTAATTCAAAAAAATGAAGTTCATCCTTACCGCGCATTTGGGTCTGCAAGGCTAGTGAAATTCCAATATTCATTGGTAGAGTGAATGTCGAAAAATTTACTGAAGCTGGTCTCCACTCCTGTCTTTCATCATTGCCTGAAGAATCTATGTCTATATTTAACTGAGCAGATGTTGAAGGCTCGGAAGTATCTAAAAAAATGGGGGGTAGTGTATAAGAAGATAATCATAACTAGGAAGAGAAAATATAAATTTTAGACGTTAAATTTAATATACATAAGTATTTCACTTAGTTTCGTACCCGAGTTAGTATATTGAAACTTCTTGCAACACTGTTTTTTTTCTAATAACATTTTCGAAAATAAACTATGTTTAAAAAATGGAATTGCCAAACCTCCTACGTACCTAACTGACGTACATACTTTATCTTTTTTTTTAGGGCGGTCTTCTTCAGAACTGCTTGAAGATATCTCACCGGCCAAATATGTCGGATCCAAATCAGAATCTCAGATATTTGAAAACTCCTCACTCATGACGAGGTCTCTATAAATCTCTATTTCTTCTGCTGAAGCCTCCACTGCTTGTTGTATCTCAGTATCAGAAATAATTCTTTTCTTTGCCACCATTGCTCCTCCAAATTTTAGCCCACAAAACAACATGTTTTTACACCGATTTTTATAGAAAGAATGACTGAATAAGGCAACAAACATAACATGCACGTGGTATTTGCGTTTCTAGTGAAAACCGTACAACTGCTGCCATCTCTCCAGGACGGCTATTCTGTAAACGCGTGAAACAACATTCACACGAGAAGTGGGCGGAACTCACTCGAAAATTACTAAAAGTTTATTCTGTAAACAGGGGAACGCTCACATCGTGCGAAAAATGCGTGATCACACTTCTACTGCTAAATTGTGAGGGAGAAGGGTATCCTAACCTAACTTCCGAGACAGGTGACAGAAAGACACGTGGGCGATGAAAATCCAAAAAAAAGCGTTGTTTTGTTTGGTTTGTTGGTTCTGATTATAAAAAAATCCCTCCGATTATTATTATTGTGTATAATAATAACCATAATATGGATTTTGCTTTTATTTATGGATTATTTATGGATTTTTTGCCTTTATGTTTTTCTTCAAGTCTTGCCAAGACTAAAAATGAAAGGTATATTCAAAACTGTTTTTATTTACCCTAATGTTTGACCTACTTTTCGCCATTGCTTCCAAGTTTTACAGGATGCCCCAGGGAATGCATTTTGCGTTACAGTGATGTTTTCCCACAAGTTTTGGGCGTCTTTCTTTGTAAAACTATTTGAAAATAGTCCACTTTGTAGCTGGGGGTGTTTTTTCATCCACTCAGTTAGAATTTTTTTTTGTCCATTGGTCATGGGAGTCGATCGATTACACCCTGTCATTTTAATACCACAGACTACTTCTATCTAATTTCTAATTTATTAAAGTGGTAACACTAACACAGACAATTATTAATGTCTTTTAATCCGTTGTACAAAAAAATAAATAATAAATACCCGGCATCCGGTACGTCAAATGTCAAAATCCTTGTCAGGTCAGCGGCGCGTCGAACGTATGAGCGGGCGTATTCTATTGGTCGAGAATCTGGCAACGCTGTAAGAATTACATGATCGTGATGATCGTTCACCACACGGTCACTGCTATTACAGAATACTAATTTTTATACCTAGGGAGAGGAACGTGATGTGAGATTCCTTCTCTCAGGAGGAAGTGTCACTTCCTCCAAAATTACAGAATAGCCGCCCAGGCGAATCAACATTGACCTTGTACGTGTCCAGATAAGGTACACATGGCACACGACATCAAAAAATAAAACCTGTACAATCAGGTGCCATGTGTACCATATTTGGACACAGCTTTTTTAAACTAAAAAAAGCAAAAATTACATAAATTTTTACACATGCATTCGTTTTGATGCACACAGACACTGTTTTTAATAAAAAAGTTACGTGGCCCGTAGGACCCGGTAATTTTTTTTTCTCATTGGGACTGGCAGTTAACCTGTTAAATGCCGCAAAAAAACACCTAAAAATACTGCAAATATCTAGAATGAAATTAAAATTTAAGGACATAATATAAAAAAACGTAGAGACGTCTATGCTTTACAGAAAATTGAGAACGAGAAACTGTTAGAAGCATTTCATTCCAGTGATCTCTAATTTTTTACTTTTATGATTTTTCCATTTAAAGATCGATTTATTAGTTTTTTTATTAGTTCTTGGAAAAACTCTTAAATAAGCAATTTTTAGGCTAAAAATGCCTGAAAATGTAATTTAGGCATTTAAACCAAAATAACTGAGAAACTTCTTATTATCTCAGATTGCAAATTCCTGTAAAAAATTCGACAAATATTTAAATTTCTGATTTTGTCCAGGAATTTAAGGGATTATACGAAATATTTAAAAAAACTTGTAATATGTGTTATAGTATATTCTATATCCTATAACAGATGTGGAATAAGCAAAATTCACACGAGCACCACGAGTGTAGGATTTCAAATTTTACATGTAATATTCAAAAACAAATTAATACATTTTAGAACCTCTTCAAATTCTAGTTATACTATGAATGTTATTTATCCAGCACGATGGATTTTAAAAATCTGTGTGCACTGGTATTTACTCATGTCTCGGAATTTTTACCATATTTGAAAAAAGTCTTTGGAGAAAGCAAGAACTATGAACTTTTTAGATAATAAATTATGATATTCCTTAGGGAGCATCCTCGGTGCCTTACTATTCATTATTTGCATAAGTTATATTAATTTTATTAAGAGTATTGATTTTGTTGAAACTTATTTGCAGATTATTTACTTATTCTATTAGGTATAAATAATAATCACTATTTCAATAAAAATTAATTTAGAAAATACTATCTTATATGCTCAATTATTGAGAAAAAATATTTAAAAAAAGGGTATGAGACACTATTTTCTAAATTGATTTTTATTGAAATAGTGATGTAATACCCAATAAGTAAATAATTATGAATTTGTCACAACAATATAGATTTTATATATTTACATATAAGACATAAATATCATGTTGTAGAAAAAGAATAAACAAGCATTCAGTTTAAATGTAGATAAAGATAGCCATGGAGGTGTATGCACGTGAATAGTGTGCTCCGAATTTAATAAGCTGTCTCTTAGGATTGTGAGGACTGTTTTATATTTAACTTGAATAAGTTGTTATTAATACTTACGGTTAAGCAGTTTCTTGACCACTCTCCCTGTAGAGGTATAAACTATTATTTTAATTAAACCTAATTTATGGGACTATGTTCCTGATAATTGTGCAAAATAAAAGATCTATCGAACAAATCACTAGTTATTAGCTTTGCTAACTCAAAACATGCAGGGTATGGAAGCTGAAATAATACAGCACCTTGGCACCAAACTAAACGAAAATATGCAAGCTGCTAAAAAACTGGAGAAGAAGAACGAAGCATTCAGAGACAGAGTTCAGAAATTAGTATATTAGATTCGTTCCAAAAACCTAGTCCTGTTTGACATTAAGGAAACTATTCATGAAGATCTTGATCCTATATTATCGAAATTTGCGCAAACTATGTTAAATAATTATATTATATTCCAAGACAGTATAAGACTTTATTTATAACAAACGCTGCCGCTCGTTCCATGTTAAAAGCGGCGCATAAACTAAAAAACACTGAGTATGGGATCTCAAAAGACCTTTATCGAAGTCTCGATCTAAAGAAAAAGCTCCTATAAATTTAGGTGAGGTTTGATTGTAAAATCTTAGATTTTTAGCTCTTCCGTCAATTGTCCTTGATTCTTTAGATTTGTTACTAGTTTATTGGCTTTCTGTTGGATGGTGTTGGTCGGATCTCTGAGTAGCTGACTATAATAGGCCTGATCAGATAAAATTAGATTTGATTTTTCCATATATGACTGTTTTATCCTAACAACAGTGACATTGCCTTTATCAGCCCTTGTAATAATCAATTCTTGATAATCCTTAAAAAAATGTTTTGTTTTGTTATAAAATACATCTAGATAATTTTGTTCTGCAAGTGTTTTAAAGACATTTGTTAGTACATTCGTGTGTTGCGCTATTATAGTTTTTTAAACATTTTTAAAAAACCGTAAAAATCAAATAATATGTAGTCTTTTAGCTAAATAAACCAACAAGGATATGGCCTCATAGTAGACTTTCATAATTAAATGTATATTAGTTAATACTTTAGTATTATTAACTAGTAATATTAATACTTACTACTATTAATACTATTAATACTACTAGTAGTATTAATACTTATCACGAATTTCTATTGTACAAGCCAATGTAGAAAAATAATTATATATTTATTCCATAAATTTGTAGCCCTGAAGAAGAAAATAAACATTTTCGAAAGTTTGGTGGTAATTTAAAAGGCATTTTATTTCAACAATAACTTTCATTAGGACCGATACCTTAAGAAAATCGTTAAAAAAAAATTGTTTGTTATTTAACTCGTCGGGCAAGACTACTCTCCCTCTATAAATATATACAGGGTGGTCCATTTTACTTGAGACATCGCAATATCTCGAAAACTAAACATGTATCCAGAAAATATTTCATGTGAAGTTTGAATGGTTTCCAGGGGGCCATAAAATGACGTCATTGGTTAGACTTTGAGTAGACGTCTTCAAGGTCAAATGAAGGTCAACTTCACTTTTTTACATCAAAACCTCTATTTTTTATAGTATCTGATTAAACGTTAAAAAATAAGTAAATTTTATCTGACACTTTTTTACATGCGACCCTTCCTTTTTCAAGATATTAATTCTTGATTCTTTTACGAATTTTTTCCTTGATAATGACATTAGACACAGGAATAGCTTTGATTCAGCAATTCTTTAATATTGTTGTGACAAGGCATTGTTGATTTTCTATAGTGAACAGATGTCACGTGTTTATCCCAGGTATTTCAGGCGATTGCAAACAAATACTGATGAACAAAGTAAATGAGACATTATTTTGGTTCATAGTATTCGTTCAAATGTCATTGAAGGGCAAATATCATTGTCAAGGTAAAAATTCGTAAAAGAATCAAAAATTTATATCTTGAAAAGGACAAGTCGCATTTAAAAAGTGTCAGATGAAAATTACTAATTTTTTAACACTAAATCAGATACTATTAAAGAACATAGAGGTTTTTTATGTAAAAAAGTGAAGTTGACCTTCATTTGACCTTGAAGACGTCCACTCAAGGTCAAAACAATAACGTCATTTTATGGCCCCCTGGAAACCATTTAAGCCTCACATGAAACATTTTCTGGATACATGTTTAGTTTTCGAGATATTGCGATATCTCAAGTTAAATGGGCCACTCTGTATATATATCGATAAATAAATGATTTTCCTGTCAGAAGCAATGAAGAATCTAATTATTGGAATGCTAAGATGTTTTAATGCCTTTTTAAGTAGCAGAGGCTTAAATATTACATACTAGCTTGTTTTACTAATTTATTTTTGAATTACATTAGCTACATGTTTTTTAGCACAAGCGTACCAAATAGCTACCAGATTTGCCTTTATTTTCCGGTTTATTAAGTACCAAAGTATAAGGCATATACACGCTTAAAAAGCCTGAAATCAGTGTCCCCTTCTTGTTTTAAAATTAAAAAAAGCTTCCTTTATAAAACCTATTGGGAGTTTGACGGTATAAATCCGCATTAAAACAAGTAACTTATTTAAAAAATCGCTTGCCAAAGCCCACCCCACTACTCTTCCAGTCAGTTGCCTTCTAAGTGACAACATTTCCGAGTTTAAATTTTAACAGGCTCGTCGCGAAAAATCTTGTTTCATTAACTGACTTTTGAGGGTTGCCATGGGACGCCATCAAAGACGTTCGGTCCCGGGCGTTCAGCATCGATCTTAACGTTCATTCCGCGCAATATTGCGCTTTCAAATTTGGATTTTTTTAATAAAAATTTGTAAACAAATTTAATTTATGCCAATAAGTATATCCATCCTCGAAACTTAAAAATATACTGTATGTTATTATTTTTCGTATTTGCCACACTTCTTGTTTCTTAGATTTGTAAATTCATTGCCTACAGATCTACTGTATAGTCACGTTACTATGTACGCGGACGATACATCAGCCCTTGTTCGGCAACAAAGTACAGAAAATATGCACATTACTACCGGAAAAGCATTGCACGAGTTAAATAACTGGTTTACTCTAAATGAACTTTTTCTTAATACCAAGAAAACAAATTATATGGTTTTTTGCACTTCGGGTCAATTAAATCTTGATTTTGACATGCTTTTGAGCAATAACGGTAGTTTCTTGCAACGTCAACAAACAATAAAGTTTCTTGGCTTGATACTAGATGGCACTCTTTCATGGGAAGCACATTGCAATGATTTGGCATTAAAATTCGGTAGCCTTTGTTATGCCATAAGAAATATTAGGTCCTTAATTAATAAAAACCAGCTAGTTTATGTATACTAGAGTAGATTATGCCATAATCTACTCTAGGATTCTGTATGGGATCCAATTCTGGGGTTTTTATGCGTGTCGTGTATTTATTGGTCAAAGACAAGTTATTAGATGTATGGCGGGAGTACCCCCTAAAACTTCCTGTAGATCGCTTTTTAATCACTTTGAGATTTTAACTATTCCGTGTATGTATATATTTCAAGTGTGTTTATTTGTTTTTAAGAATCTTAATGTATTTGTGACAAATGGTTTTTTTCATAATTATCCAACTAGACTAAGAAATAATTTATCTTTGTTGCGTACTAGATTAACTCTTTCAAAAAATTTTATCCTGATACTTTATGTTCAAAAGTATTTAATAAAATACCAAATGACATAAAAAATTGTAACAGTTTGTCAACATTTAAAAAAAAATTGAAAGCTTTTTTAGTTTTGAAGTATTATCATGATATTAAGACCTACCTGTAACTAGCTGTAATGTATATTATATTTATTTCTGTTACTGTTTTATATGGTTAATAATTTCTTTGAGTATGTAAACTAGGTTTAGTGATAGTATAGATTTAAGTCTATAACGTTTGAAATTTTAGCTTCTTTGAACATGGACGAATTCCATATACTGTATTGTGTCAATTTTGGTTAATAAAAATTTGAATTTGAATTGATTTTATATTTTATACATAAAAAATAGACAGGAATATATTTACAGGCTAGGACCAAACGTAGTAGAATTAAATTAATTTTCTTTTTATTTACAATTCGGTAAAAATTCCTTGTAGTATCCCAAATAGCATTCTGGTAAGAGCCTATCCTTAATAACCCTGTTGTCAGATTGGATCTTCAGCTCTTCCATGATTCTGTTATATGGTCACGATAAGCAGAAACTAAAATAAATCAATTAGAAAAAGTACTAAAAAGATTTTTTTAGGTACCTATACATCAACAAGCATAAAATAATTTATCGATATACGATTTCATACATAACCATGCTTAAAGATTTTATTGTTGTGTCTTTGAAAAACCGAAGATTACAAAGTGCACTTTTAGTGTGCTCTATTATCATCAACTTAAAATACAAAGGTCAACAGTTAATATATTTAGATTTTACTGACTGTTAACTTGTTTGTTGATGGTAAAACGAAATAAATGAAGGCATCTTACTTTTGCTTACATCAGTGATATTTCAGAATGGGGTGGTTATATTATAGTATTTTGTCTTAGTGTTTAGTTTGTTATGCATACTTAGTCGTTTTTATTTTTATTTTTTATTAATTTTAATTTCTGTATGTATTCGGGTTGTACAGAGGATGCAGTTTTTGAATTTGTAAATAGAATCAATCAAAATTTTCAAAGGAAATTTAAAAGTATAGCTGCTTTTATGTATCTGTCAAAAACTTTTGACACCGCATCACATGCTCTCTTGTTTGATCGGTTGGAGGAAATGGGTTTTCGAAATGGTCCGCTAAACTTACTAAAGGACTACATGACAGAAAGAAAGCAATATGTTAAAATAAAAAATAAACTAAGTAATGCAGGCGTGATAAACAGTGAAGTTCCTCAGGGTACTGTATTGGGACCCACGCTCTTTTTGACATACATAAATAATATTAGGAAATTAAATGAGAAATGTGATATTGGATCATATGCAGATGACATAGTCTTAATTTATTCAGCTAAAAGTTGAAGAGACGTCTTGAACAGATACTTACATAGTTAAATCAACACTTACTTTCTTAAATATGAAAATGACCTTTTTTTTGTGACTTAAGGCGGAAACAGACTATCATCACGTCATGTGAGCTCACGTGACTTGTACAGTATGTGCAAGTCCAGTTACGCGTAGAATTCTATGTATCAGAATCACACTGTTATCACCTCACGTATTCACGGCGCGTTCGTCTGCTCTCACATGATAGCACGCCTCTGTTATCCCGCCAATTTACATTTTGTAATCGAACGTGACATTACGTTTAGTGTTTTGATACAGGTTTTGGTGTAAAACAATCTTCAATCAAGTCAATCAAGTGCTATATAATCACTCATCAGCCGAGTACAGGGACCAGACGATTCGGCAAGAAGCTTGGGAAGAAATTGATAGACACTTGCAAATAACACGTAAATTCAGTGATTTTGTTCTTTTATTATTAATATATATAAACGCATTAGCAGAAGACATACACAGTATATACAGAGTGGAACTTTCTAATGAAATGAATGAATTTTGATCACGTATTAGTCCTTAATTTTTTACCAATTTATTCTATTGGAAAGTTCCATGCTGTATATATTTAATTGTTATCACGGTCTACTCTGCCTCTGCGAACCATATCTATCTGCCAAGTTACGCTACCCGAAGGTGAATTGAAAAATTCTGTATAAGCTTCTCGAACTCTAAAAGCTTCATTAGTGCAATTCCGTCACATTCCGTCAAGATACTGAAAGGCAGCATCAGGCATATTTAAAGTGACATTATCAGGTTCGTATGCATCGGAACACAACATGTTATAGAGGCAGCAACAAGCAAGAACAATTTTATTCACCAATTCTAGTTGTACTTCCAAATGTCTACGAAACACTCTGCATCGCGCTACCAAAATGCCAAACGCATTTTCCACAACGCGCCAACCCTTGATAACCTGTAGTTATATATTGTATGAGCTTCATTTCCTTGTAAGTGATATTTGCTGTATGGACGAAGCAAGTATGTTTTCAGTGGGAATGCTTCATCACCCACGATAATATGAGGCTGAGGTGGTCCATTTGGTTTCAGTGGAGAGTGTGCTGGCATGTTTAGTATTCTGTTCTCAAGCATTTTTTCAATATCGGACTTTTCTAATATGCCACCATCGCTATTCCTGCCGTAGGAGCCAACGTCAATGGCAATAAACTTGTAGTCTACATCAACCAGCGCCAACAGAACTATCGAATGACTTCCCTTGTAGTCGTAGTATATGGATCCTGCATTTATACTGAATATTAACGTGTTTGCCGTCTATGGCAGCAACGCAATTCGGAAAATTCCACAGTTGGTTAAATCTAGCTGACGACTTCTTCCATAACTCTTCCGTTGGTTTTATCAGTACAATAGGCCCCACATTTTTCCATATGGCATCACACACTTCGATTACTATTTCACGAACTGTACTGAATCCCATTCTGTAATTAAATCCCATACTCCTAAACGAATTTCCAGTTGACGGAAATCTGAAACAAAGTGTAATATGTATTTCGTTGGTTTTACTTCTAGCAGACAACGCCAAGACAAAATGGGACAAACTTAGACGATGTTTCTGTAATGCAAGAAATAGACGCCTGTCTACACAAAATGGCCAGGCTACCAAAAAAATTACGCCATGGAAATTTGAACAGCAGATGACATTTTTGCTGCCGTATTTAGGAGGTCGAAGGTAAATAACTTTTGAGTTTTAATTACAATTCTATGTAAGTGTTTTTAGGACCCGCGGCAATTTGCAGAAGTCTCAAAATGAACATAAAATTCGCATTCCCGACGAAAGAGAAATTAACGACGATGACGTTGACGCAGACGAACAGCAAATACAAGAACGCAGTACAGACGCTGAATATATAGCTGACGAAGCGGACCAAGAACATATTGCAATTATACAACAACAAACACCTTCGCAAGACGATAAATTGCTCGCCGAAAATACTAAAACAATAGAGCACATGAAGAGAAACAAAACGTGTTCACAAAAAAAAAATATTGCAGCCGAGAAAATGGCGGTAATAATGAAACAAAATGCTGCTCTCAGAAAAAGAAAATTCGAAGAGAAATTAACAGCGCAAAATAAACATACAGGAACATAGAGAATGACGAAATAATTACCAAAAGCCGAACAAGCTACAGTTAAAATAACAGTGAGCACTGCAATCCTTCAAGCTGAATTAAGAAGCGCACAAGCACAAAGTGCTTCAATACCTGCACCATCTTCGTCATATGCTTTGCAACCATTGTTTTCACCTCACGATAATTCTAGATAGTCTACGTCATCATCGTCATATTCTGTGCAACCCTTGCCGTCACCTCATGAATATTCTAGACCATTATCAGAATCCTCTAACATGCAATCGGCTCTCCCGCCGCAGTAGTATGATAAAGCTGGACATGGGCAATTTACAAATGTTTCACAAACAAGCAACTACCCTACAGCAGAGACAACTCGCGAGGAATGGAGACCGACGTTACTAGATATGAACTCTGTGTCTCTGGTCGACTTAGCTAAATATCATTAAACTTTTTTATTATTATTTAACGTGTATAGCGATACTTTTTGCATAATAAAAAATTTATGTCAATTATTGGTAAGTGCTTACCTTAAATACACCGCCAATCTTCCTTCGGTACTAACCGCTCTTCTAAGCTGAGTATTTTGCTTCTGAATGTCATTTTTAATAAGTCCATGCAAATAATTAAATTCTTCTTTGGTCATTTTAAATACATGTGAAATCGGTCTGGATGTTCATTAAATAATTCGTGGACTAATTGATGAAATTCCCCCACTTCTTCTCTACGCCGAGTTATTTGGTAAATCCAATCACTTCGCTGTATACCATCATTAGCTACTATAAAAGCAGCTGCGTTTTCTATATCTTCTTCCCAGTCTGATGAACTTGACGAAGAAGAATCTCTATTTAGCTTCATCACTACGCTAAATACAAACATGAACTACAACGTGTCCAACGTAAGCGTACCCAAGTGTTTCTCCTAGCGTAATATCACGCGAGGGTTAACTTAACATGATAGCACGTGAGCTCACGTGACGTAACTATAATGTGTTTCCGCCTTTACTCGCCTGACTTGTATGATCAACCTAATAAAAAACAAATATTAGTTCATAACAATATTTGTAAACGTAATCAAACTTGTCTTTGCAATAAAAACATTAATAAAGTAACTAGAATCAAATATCTTAGTAAGGTGTTATGTTGGACCAACATTTAAAATGGGATGAGGATATAATTGATATAATGTACCTTAATAAAAAATTAGAAATATTTTGTATAAGCTTTATCAAGTTAGAAACATTTTAGAGAAAAAAATACTTATTGCTTTATATACTTGCCTTGTGGAGTTCATACTAAGATATTGTATAGTTGTATGGAGAGGTGTCTGTAGTAACAGTATTAAAAAACTTTCTGTATGTCAAAATATCGTATTAAAAATACTTTAAAGGAAAAATTTCAGGCATCCATCTGATGATTTGTATTATACCTATCAGGTATTAAATATTCGAAATTTATATATACACAATGCTTTGAACTATATTATAAAAATAAGTAACCCTACAGAGGCTACCTATATATCAAGAGCAAAATTACCAAAAATCTCCCTATTCCTTTTATGAAAAATTCCTTATGTCAGAGATTTGTAACATATTATGGACCTGTGCTTTTTAATAGACTTCCTGCTTCAATGAAGAACACTTTGCATAAAAGAAGAAAATTTAAAAATATTACAAAAGACATTCGTTATGTCGTCTGTTAGAAAACCTTGAGTACTTTAGCGACTTGTTAAACTAAAATTTAAAGAAATATAATACCCTACATTTTTGGGTTAATTCAATTATTGTTTTGTTTCTCATAATTACGCAATGCTTCTTGCGTTCTCGCCGCCTTTGTCTTTTCGTTGCCATCACCTCCTCGTCTTCGTCATAACTTTTAAATATCGTAATATTAATAAGATATGGTTAATTTAATGTTATGTTAATAATTAATTTGTTTAAAATTAAAAATATGCAAGCTGCAAAATTTCTATTGGAGGACAGTTAAACACACAAGTTTTTAACTTAGGCCTAACTCTCCTAAATATTATTTATGTATATGTAAAAAGTATTTTGAATAAAGTTTAAAAAAGTTGAAAAAAAAACTTTGAAGTTTGATCTTCTTTGAATAAAAAGTGACTATTCTTTTCTATATTGAAATGAACCTGCTTAGGAACGGAAACTTTAAATTTTGAGAAGAAATTTTTCAAAATATTTTAGCAATAATTGTTTTTTGTAAAAATACAAGTTTTGAAAATAAATATCATCTTAAATAACTCTAATAGATCTTGTTTATTTCTAAAATTTTAATTTAAAGACTTCTTAATTTTTAACGACTTAAGAAAAGACGTTCGCTCCTTTCCTCTAAGTGTGAATGGTAGAAAGGCACAAAACACTCCAAAGCGCAAAGGGAAGATAGACCTTCACGTTAATCTTTCCGTAAATATTTCCCGGTGTATTTAGCAAGGTGCAACCCTTCCCATTAATTAGTATAACTTTACTCGAGGGAGTCCTAAGCCGCCCTTTTCTTGGGAGAAAAGAACCGCGCTAAGCCCGCATCTACTTACGTTTCTACCCCTAATATTTTATTTAATCTGTCTGGTGATAATTAGAGATTCAAAAAAATTATTTCTTTTAATTTTTTGTTTCACGCAGAGGGTACCATTAAAAGAAATAGATTAGTGTGCAAATTTAAAATTTAAAATTTTTCTATATTTAATATATTTGAAGTTTTTACAACAACAAAAAGAAAACAAAAAGCTGCACCTTTAAGTTCTGTTTAACACAGAACTTCATAGCACCGAATAAGTGATAACAAATGCTAGTTAATGAAGGCTGAAGCACAAACTGCTTTACTTTATCAAGGAAAGGATATAACAAAAAAAAGAATGATAATATTAAAATCTTAAAATTAAATGCAAAATTAAAATCTTAAGAATAGTCTATAGAAAATCTTAAGTAAATCATTAGTCTAGTATCTCTTGGTGTTTATTTTAAGAAATTTCACTAAGAAAAAACTTCGGTAAAAGTTAAAGAATGATCGATTACCCCCTATCAAATTTAGGGTAAATAGGCACAAATCCTATAATCTGATTATTGTATTGAGTGTCCTAATTGGAGCTAACAGAATTTTTTTGTATCACGAAATATGTAAATGGATTACTCTGATTGAATAGATCTATTATAGGTATAAAATAGATTAATAACCATTAACAAAAACTTTGATTTAAGTAATCGAATAGTTTGTTTACTACAATAAAGTACTTTAATAGCCATTATATAAAAAGCTATAACCATTAATAAATAGTTTGATTGTAAAAATCAAACAGTTTATTTGCTACAATAAAAAACTTAGATTTTTACAACAAGACTCTTTGATTAAAATAACAGAATAAGTCTGCCACCACAACTAAATAATTTATAAATAAAAAATACAAAAATTTTGCCTACTTACAATATCAAAGTATAAATCACTCTATTTTTAGGAATTGTTTCTAAGATATTGAAGGTTATAAATCATCCTAATAATAAAGCAATTTACACTTTCATATTATATATAAGTTAAATTTGTGTTGTTTTTCTAAATTGTTAAACGCATTTCATTGAACAGAATTATTTTAAGAATTGTGGAAGTGCAAATCAGTTCATATTAGATTTAATAATAACAAAACTGTTCTAGATTCAGTATTGATATATTTTTTTAAATTTCATAAAAAACAACAAAACTAGGGTCATTTTTATTACCCCTTTATATTACCGTAAAAAAAGACAATACTACGTAACAAGTATATAAGTTTATTTTTATTATTATTATTATATATATTTATATTATATTAAGTTTCAAGCAAATATATAGGAACATACGAAAACCTTTAAGTCTTGTTAAGCCTTAAAAATATGATAAATCTATTAACTAATAGGGTAACTTTTCGGGAATCACCATGTCATTTTATCAATTTTTTTTAATTTTTGCTAATAATTCTTCCATAATTTAATTACCGGAAAACTTCCTTATGTATATAAGAGAAATAGTATAAATTTCGTTGTTCGAGATGAATCTGCGGCAAATTCATTCGTATTGTTGCAGTACCTCTTTCATAGTTTGCTTCTTGTACTTTCCCCTTCTACCCTTAAACCTTCTTTGTTTTTTCCATTCGACACATAAGAATTCTTAAAAAGGAAAAAAACATTATTAGGGACATATAAATAAATGATGAAAAATTTGCTAAATCACTTGCATTAATTTAGAAAGGGAACAAAACTTATAAATATATTTTGTCGTCGCAAATTGCGGCTTGGGCTGCAAACATTTATTATATTATAAAACTAGTCTAGTTGCTTACTTACCCTAGCTTCGAAAACTTGAATATAGGACTTAAAGCCCCAAAATTTCAAAATTTCTTTATTGGAATTCATATCTTTTTCTCACTAGTTTTGGATGAAAATCGACAATCTCACCTTGTCACCAGCACAAAGGAATTTCCTTTTCCACAAACCTCCTACTATATATAAGCTAATATCATAATATAAATTTATAAGTTTTTTTAACATAATATAATGTTATTATACTTATTTTATACTCTTAAGTATATTGTCATAGAAAGCAAAGTTTTATGAACAGGCTTGGAGTAAGTCATTTATGAATAAGTAGAACAGCATAATCCATGTCTCATCAGTGTAACACAAATAACTTCAAAATTAAATAATAGTCTTCATTAAATAATATTTTACTTTTGACTTTCTTAATCCTAAAACTGTTTTGCCCTAAAATATGACGTCGCCTAGTTATTAACAATTTAATGAAATTTTCACGAAAATCAATGTTTCATTTAATTTTTAATATTTACCACCGGCGTTTTTTATCTTTTTGAAAAAATGTAGAGTCCTTGGCTAAGTTCCTTTCATCTTTCGAAATGCCAAAATTGATCTTTTTTTATTCAGGGTGATCAAGATTGTTATTTTAAATTCAATTTTGCGCTATATTTTTAAATAGAATACCCTGTATCTAGTAACGCGTTTTGATAGAGCATTCCTTGACCTTTAATTTAATACCAACAAGTTTGTCTTTATCTCTAACCGTTTTCTCAAAATTTGTTCTTAAACGAAGAATGACACATATTTTTCATAGGCATTACGACACTGACGACAAAAAACAATTAATAGATATTTTATGGAATCAGAGTGACAAGCACTTTATCATTCTGTTTACTTCTATTTCGAACACTTTTTATTAAAAAAAAAAATCTGTAGTTATCTTTTTAGTAATAACCATAATAAAATAATAGTAGTATTATTCACTGATGCTTATCTCATTTAAAAATAAGAAATTTGTTCTTGCAATTAAAAAGTTGGCCATAATTCATTTATTCTTTGTTGTGTGACGTATGCCAATAATAATATTTACTTATCATTCATGTTAAGTGAATTTGTGTCAAAATGAACTACTCTCAGCGAGAATTAGTAAATAGGATTTCTGTTATCGGTGAATGCCTTGGAAGCTATTTTTAGACTTCAAGAGTTTATTAGGAAAAATTTCTTAATAACCGCCGTCCTGATGATAGAGTGTTGAAGAAATTAAAAGAACGATTCAAGTCTACTGGAAGCGTAGAGTACATAAAGCAAACTAGAACGAAAAAAGTTTATTAAATGAACAAGACCAATTGGCAATCAGCATGTCGGTTGTAGAAACAGCAAAAATTAGTGTAAGACAAATAAATAAGAACTTAGAAATATCGAAATCGTTAATGGGAAAATATTTAAAAAAATAAATATCATCCTTATCATGCTCAGTTACATCGAGAAAAAAAGTTATTCTTTTTAAAAAAAGAATAACTCTTTGTCAATGGGTACAAAATCAAGCAGCAAAAAACGAGATTTTTTTAAAATTTGTGCTTTGCACTATACATTTTTTCTAATAATTCTTCCATAATTTAATTACCGAAAGAATTCCTTATGTATATAAGAGAAAACGTATAAATTTCATTGTTTGAGATGAATCTGCGGCAAATTCATTCGTATTGTTGCAGTACCTCTTTCATAGTTTGCTTCTTGTACCTTCTCCTTCTACCCTTAAACCTTCTTTGTTTTTTCCATTCGACACATAAGAATTCTTAAAAAGGAAAAAAAACATTTATGAAGGCCATATTAATAAATGATGAAAAATTTGCTAAATCACTTGCATTAATTTAGAAAGGGAACAAAACTTATAAATATATTTTGTCGTCGCAAATTGCGGCTTGGGCTGCAAAGATTTATTATATTATAAAACTAGTCTAGTTGCTTACTTACCCTAGCGAGAAACTTGAATATAGGACTTAAAGCCCCACAATTTCAAAATTTCTTTATTAGAATTCATGTCTAATTTTCTCACAAGTTTTGGATGAAAATCGACAATCTCACCTTGTCACCAGCACAAAGGAATTTCCTTTTCCACAAACCTCCTACTATATATAAGCTAATATTATAATATAAATTTATAAGTTTTTTTAACATAATATAATGTTATTATACTTATTTTATACTCTTAAGTATATTGTCATAGAAAGCAAACTTTTATAAACAGGCTTAGAGTAAGTCATTTATGAATAAGTAGAACAGCATGATCCATGTCTCTGGATTTGATGAGAGGATTTTTCACGCTTCCCGACTTTGTAAGGCATCAGATGTAGCTAGTTGAATGGTGCACTAGCTCACTTTAGTGCAAATGTCAGAGAATATATCATACCCAAATTTGGTAATAGATGGATTGGAAGACTAGATTAGTTATGAAAATTCACTTTTACATACATACATATTTATTAACCCACTGGCCTCCTAGGCCATCGGAATTAACGCCTCTTTATTAATTATTAATTATCCTTATTAATTATTGAATAAATTCCGGCCATCGGAATTTACGGCATTACGTTAGTTTTGTCTTCTAAACCAACTAAATCGGACCAAATTGTTTTCTGCCAAACTTATTGTTTGATTTTCAGAATTGTCGTATGGTCAGCAAACAAAGTAAATTTGTTGTCCACAAGCAAAGTGAATATTCTGACATTCGAAGGATCATTAATACAGATTAAAAACAACCCCAGTAACGAGCCTTGAGATAAGACATATTTTTAAAAAAAACTCCACCAAAAGCACAAAGCTACCCTGCACAACAATATTCACACTCGAACACTTTCGCAAGATCAAGTCAATATAGTGCCGTAGCAACATCTCTTTTACAAGAATGAAAATATTATATTATAAATAATTTTCAAATTTTGGAAGTTAAACTGATTAAAAAATTAAATCTTGTGACTTTTCAAAAACTGCACTTTGACAGATTCCTTAAGAAGTCACTCAACTGATTTTAAAATTGGGGATAAAAGAGAAATCGAATGAAAGTTACAAGTTAATTCTGCATCATCATCCTTAAATAGAGGTCCTTTGCTAACTTCAGTTCATCTTGAAAACACCAGAAAAAAAAGACTGATTTAAGGCTTCTGAAAAAATAGAAAATGACGCCTTAGAAACCACCAGAAGGATTTTAACTGAAATTTTATTCCAATATTAAGCATGTTTATTCTTATTCTTAGCACTTCTTCTCTTGTTTCCTTAAATGTTGTAGGAAACAGGAAGAATCGCGTTTACCTACAACAAGTTACTGCTGTATGTTCGCCCCAGTTCCGATATTATTTATTTAAATTTGATTGGTAAACTTTTTAACCCACCCTACAAACTCAGTAGAGTACAAAAAAACCAAGGCCCCTATGATATCCAGATCCTGCAAATCTTCAATTTGTCTAACTTACGTCAGAATTAACATTAAAGTTTAGAATCGGAACGTTAAGTCTAACATAATTTTTCTCATTAAATAATGTAATTATTTATAAAAAGATGGTTGTTTATGGTTTCTTATCATTTTTGGTGTATTGAAATTCTTGAAACTCATCTAATTAAGCTTGTAGTCAGTACTGTTTACATTAAATTTTTGATTGCGTTTAAGTTAAACAAAGTCGAAATACAAAAACAGAGAAAAATCTCAACCCTCCTTGGGGTAAAATAAGCCGTATATATCAGATAGGGACTATTCCATAGCAAAAGCGAACTTAGGGCGCCTATATTAAATTTGAGGTAGTAAATAATACGTTCGCACCCCCATATTTTGAAAAGCTGTTAAATGAGGAAGCCCCGGATTGTATCAAGAATCAATTTATGCCAGCAATATTGCATATTTGTGTTTCCCGCGAGACCCAGGCCTGGGTATACGACGATATTTCGTATACTTGATTTCGATTTATAAATATGTGGGCTATTCTCCAAAAAGATCCAAATTTTTTGTAGTGGCCTAAAATAAGGTTTTTACGAATTTAGTATTTTAAATCATTCATATAAATAATAACGTGCATTTCCGATGGTTAAGTTAAAATTAAATTTAAAAAACACATTCTACCGGACATTTATTAATAGTGGTCCTAAATTTTTGAGCTTAGTATATTGAGTACTATTATACTTTTAAGTATATTATGAGAAATTAGGAAACTAAAAATTATTTTTGACCCGCAATGTAAGCAGATTTGGCTGCAACTTAACTTGGTACTGATAAAAGTCTACATAAGTTCCTTGATAAAACATTTTTTTGATAGGAATTTCCACTAAAGACTAATATAGGTATAGATTTGGTGAAGTAGAAAGCTAAAACCTGCACCAGTAACAAGACATGCAGTTTTTTTATTAATCAAAATACCTTAATAGACTGACTAGAATTACCCAAAAAATGTAAAGTGTGACGTGACTATAAAAGAAAATAATATTTAGTCAGCATGGTAGACTCATTTACAAGAGTTTTCTCCAGAGTCAATTAACATGTATATATCAGTTTAGTCTGTCATTAAGATTATATCAAGTAACTGAACAGAATATGCAGAAACGAAGGTCGTGGATTAGAAGACATCACCATTTTCTGAGTATTAATGCTTAATTTGCTCAAATAAAACTATTATCTATAACCCCCAAGACAGTCATTTTATCACTCAGTAATAAGAGGTAAGAATCTGAGGATTTTCTGTATCCTGCATATAAGATATATTTTTAGGTTTTCTGACCATAGTTACTTTTATACAGTGCATTTTTTTTATCTCGGGTCATAGGGTTTTACGTGTAATATTTTCAACCCCATGTCAGAACCTGTTCTATTTAATCGATAGGATTAAAACTTGGAACAAGTAAAGTTTAAGTTAACAGACTTTAAAAAATTCCATTATTGCAAAAAAATTTGCGAGAAACCAATTTAAAATACGTTTTTCTAATGAAAAACTTGCTTTTTCTTTTTCTGCACCTCGTAACCTTCATTACCTTTACACTAGACAGTAACGAAGACAGTAAAGCAGGTAGACAAATATCTGACAGTGACACAAAATAATTTCCTCAAAATCTCAAAAATATATTTTCAAAAATCAACAATAAACAAATAAAACCTTTCAAATAAATTGTTTAAAGTGCCCTCCAAATTGAGCCAAACAAAAGCCCAGACAGTTGTAGAAATGTCTTCTAACATTTAGGAGCTGCCGGGGAATAATGGTACGCGAAGCCTTGATAATTCTATTACGAAGTTCTTCGATATTGTTGGGTCTGCCTCTAACAATATCAAAGACTTTCAAACAATAAAAGTTATCTAAAGGCGAAAGATCAGGGCTTCGCGCCGGCCATTTAGATGGCCCAAAACGTCCAATCCAGCGTCCTGGGAATGTGGCATTCAAAAACTCGGTAATAGTCGCTGCACTAAAAGCGGGGGCTCCATCATGTTGAAAAATTATCCTGCCATTTTGAACAGCGTTTCCTAATGCGGGAATGACCTGCACCTGAAGTAATTCTAAATATTTTGCAGTATTCAGGCTACCCTCTATGAAAAATAGTCCAATTATTCGATCTCCAAGAATTCCTGCCCACACGTTAATTGCTTGCTTAATTAATTTACTTGTTTGGGTATGCGTTTCCTGGATGACGTGAGGATTTTCTCGCTCCCATATTCGAGTATTTTGTTTGTTGACTGTACCATTTCGTCGCCTTGCACACATAGGGGCGTATCTGAAATATTTGTATTTTACAGGAAAAGCATTTTAAGATGTTGGCTCAAAAGAAACTCTCGCTGTGAGAAAATGGTTTGGAATTTGCGGCTTAAATTTTGTGCTCATGTGGGCATCTATGATTAGAACAATTTGCTATTATGAAATTTGAAATAAGTGTTCCAGTTTTTCCAAAAATCAAAAAAAGATTGAGATACGCTTTTTTGTGTGCTGTAATCGAATTGTTTTAAAAAAGTTACGCCCTTTGCAAAATAACAACAATCCATGGTAATCAAACTTTTATTCAAAAAATTAAAAATTTATTAGGTTTTAAATTAACCTAGTACTTCAAAGAAATGAAAAGTGGAAATCCTGGCCTAGCCTTAAAAAAAAATTTTAAGGCTCTTTTGCTGTCAATTTCACTCCATGTATAGCAAAAACATTCCTTAGATGCCAAATTGTATAATGTAAAGTTGTAAGCTGCTAGACGTCTCTTATAAAACACGGTACTTTCGTTTGTTTTTGGCAAATAAATGACTTGTTGTAAATCAAACACTGAACTTAAAAAGGAATTATCATCAATAGATTTATCTTTACTTTCTTGTTTTATTTTTCTAATTTTTTCTTTGTTCTTAATGTGTATTTGTATCTAAGATACGCCTTTTTGTCTGCTGTTTTAAAATGACTTGATGAGATATGCCTAAACAGTTTGCGTGCATAACCCAGGCAATAAATTATATTGAGTTACGCCCTTTGAGAGCAGCTAGAAAACACTAAATTTGTCAACCTCCGGGCGAAATCCAAAAAAATTAAAATTATGAGTTACGCCCCTTTGTATGCAAGGCGACGATTTGTACAGAAAGTACTTTCGTCCGAAAATAGTATTTTGTTTGTAATTGTGGGGTCGTTGTTAATTCGTTCCATCCACTGTTCACAAAACTGCATTCTAAGAAAATAATCATTAGGTAAGAGTTCTTGAACATTTCTAACTTTAAAAGATTTGTATTTTTCTTTTCTGATTGCCTTAGAGCAACTACTCCTACTTTTTCCGGTACCTTCAGCAAATTGAGTAAGACTATTTGTTGGATTTTTTTCAACGGCCAAGCATACCTCCATTTTAAATTCTTCGTCTACTACTTTTTCATTTTAAGTGAGAACTGGCGATGCATCCAATCGTAATAAATTTTTCATGAAACCGTTTCAACTGTACAGTTGATCTAGACGGGACGGGACGGTTAGGACAAGACACGGCAAAATTATCTACCACTTCAATCTCAATACGTTCCTTCGTAGTGTAAATCGACATTTTAAAGAGTTTTTGAACAATTTCAATGGAACAATTTAAAAATTATTTTGTGTCATTGTCAGATATTTGTCTACCTGCTTTGAAGTGTAAAGGTAATGAAGGTTACGAGGTGCAGAAAAAGCAAACTTTTTCATCAGAAAAACGTATTTTAAATAGGTTTCTCGCAAATTTTTTTGCAAAATAATGGGATTCTTTAAAGTCTGTTAACTTAAACTTTAATTGTTCCAAATTTCAATGCTATCGATTAAATAGAACAGGTTCTAACATGGGGTTGAAAATATTACACGTAAAACCCTATGACCCGAGAAAAAAAAATCACTCTATATGTATATAATGATATAAATCAAAACTAATTGAATTAAAACAGTTTTATTACCATTTAGAAATTCAAAAAAAAACACATAAATTGTATGCTTTTAAGAATTAAATATAAATTATCTACTATTTATCATGAATATACTTTTCTGGTAATCGGAGTATACTGCGACTTCTTAAAACCGATACTTAAGCGACTCAGCGCCTATTACAATCGCTTTGTAGAAAAAATAGTAAAAATAAAACTATGTGTGCATTATAGCCTAAAATAAGTTAATAGGTAATACATAAATTGTGGAAATTAGCGCAAGGGCAAGATTCTTTAAATTTAATAAAAAACTTCTAGGCGTAAATAAGTCTAGCTCTGATTCTACTGGAGTTTCGTAGACTAAAGACTTTACATGTTCCCACAAGAAAAAATCGAGCGACGTTAAATCGGGTGACCTAGGAGGCCAAGAAACTGCTCCACCTCTGGCAATCCAACGGTGCCCAAACCGCTGAGCCAAATACTCGCGTACTTCTACAGCAAAGTGAGCATGGCTATTCCTACTACTAAAAATACCGTCTCTTGTGAAAGAGGCTTCATCGGTTCACAAAACATCTCGTAAAAATTTTGGTTGTGCAATGATGTGATCCAGAAGCCATCGACAAAATTGAATTCTAGGATGATAATCGGCTGCAGTCATACCTTGAACTTTCTGGAAGTGGTAAGGATGGAATTGTTGCTCGTGTAGTACCCGCCAGACAGAAGCGTTAATCGTATTCATATTCTTAGCGACGTCAAGTGTGCTATTTGATGGTTCATCGGCAACTCGCTAAAGCACCTCTTCTTCATATTTGACCGTTCTTACGATTCGAGCAACACCAGTATCATGCATCTTGGTCTTAAACATGCCTGTCTCAGCGAGCCGCCGATGAACCGCAATAAATTTTTTGTATCCAGGATGCTGCTGTTCGGGATAACGTTCATGATAAAACCGCGATGCTGCTCGTGCATTGCAGTTTGTTGCTCCGTATGCCAAATGCATATCCGCCAATTCTAGATTGGTAAAGTTTTCCATTAGCAATACATGTTTAAAAATTGTAAGCTATATTTTGAAACATGACATTGAGAATTGACATTGATAAGCGTTGATTTTAAACAATTGTTGTTATGGTATCATGTACAAAAGGTAAAAATAAATGCAGCAGATCCTATTTAGGCAATTATTGTTTTTATAAATTTTAACGCGTCTTAGGGCCGTAGTGGCGTAGTGACGCATTTTCGGACATGGGTTTCATAATTTTTAAATTGTATGTTAAATAAATACCTCATACAGCTATTTTGTAATTTTTGAATTTTTTTAGAGAAATAAACTATCAAATAATATATATTGTGGCTATAAAAAAGCAATGAGAAAAAAATACATCGCACAGACGATATATTTCTTTTGCTAATAGTAGTTATTTTGTACTAATACTTTAATAACAATATCTTTAAAATCTTAAGAGAATGGCAGTTTAAGCAAGGGGATAATAATAGCTTTTTGCAATCGCTTGGGAAACTGTTTTGCAAAATACAACAATATTAATATTATTTATAAAAGGTTTGAGGTAGTAAGAAAGGCATATCCTAAGAAATTCCATCAATTTCTACCGCAAAAGCTTTTATATTCTTTATAACATTTATATGTTTAGACTTCTCATCATTTATTAACTTTATGTTAAGTTTTTCCTGGCCTATAATTTTTTTAGTGAGGTAGAAATTGATGTTATCATAAGATGCTAATTTTTTAAATGCTGTGAAGAAAAAAAGATTTTAAGTCTTATTAAAGTTATTAGGCTAATTTTTTTTGTAAAATTCAGTTTTTAATCATTATCCCAATTTTTTTTTTAATAACATTTATTGAAAGTAAGTTAATCTTTCTGTTCATTCCTGTTTATTGCATGTTTTTGGTGTAATTCTTTAATAATTTAGCCTATCTGCGGTTGTCTGCTTCATATATTTAAACAAACAAACAAAAAACAATGACACAGTCTATAAGCATTTATTGGCTACACGTGTTTCGTGTTCATCATCAGGCCTTAGGACCTACACATACACTATAAAACTGTAAAAGTTACAAATATAATATATTACAGCTGTAACATACACTGTAAAACAGTTTTACAGTGTATGTGTAGGCCCTAAGGCCTGGTGATGCTCTGCTTATACAGAGCGAAGCACGTGTAGCCAATAAAAATTTTGCTTATGAGACCGTGACATTGTTTTTTGATTATTTATTTACATTTTGTGTGGTCTCTTGGAGAAAATGAATGAGTATTTTATATGCTTCATATATTAATTATAGTTTCATTGAAACTTTTATATTGGTAGTAGTTCAAAGAGAAAATGATTTTTCTTTTATAAGTTTATAAAATTAAATACATAACATTATTAATAGCTATTGACCCTTTTTCACTAATACTGAGGTTCATTTTAAAATACTAAGGTATCAGTATTGTCATAATTGCTATATTTTTTAGTTATATTATAAGACTTGCATTTAAATTTTCACAAACTAAATAATACTCTCAGACATAAGAACAGATCCCGATTTTTTACATTCACAATTTTACAAAATTGTTTAATAATTATTATGTCTAAGAAAGTGGCTTCATTTAAAGCAGCGTTGATTTTAGTAGGATCTCTTATTTGTTAATGCGAAAATTTTCAACAAGCTAATAAAGTTTTTACCTAAATTTGTCTGTCTTAAAAGATCTATGTTTAAATCTTCACAAAATATTACACTAAAATAAAATGGTACTGACATATTCAAAATATCTTCCAAAAAATCAAGAAAGTTAGATGTATTAGTTGTAGGAGATTTATACCAGTTTGTAACAAGCTCTTTAGTCTTGATTTAGTTGTTACTGGGTATGAGATGACATTTGAACTGTTCGTATGTTAAAGTTTAGTTTAACATTAAAAAAATTCATTTATGAAGAGGGCATTTATTTATCCTTGACACAATACATTCAAAAGAAATCAGCTACTTTCTATTATACTTGTTACTATAAACTGATTACACTTGATAACGGTTGGAGATACTTACCAACCGAAACGTCGTGTTACATTAAATAAATAAGACAATGCAAGTCCGACAAGATGTTTTCACTGTACCATTGTCTACCACCTTCAAAAACACAACACTATTTCTGTCAGATGTACTTGTTCTTATTTGGTGTATGTAAACAATTTTAAGGACATCAACGATCCCTAGAAGGGTCATCCTTACCACAGGCCATAAAACAAACAATTTCAAGTAGGAACTTTTAAACGCTAAGACCATGAGTATAACCTATAACTTCCCATGAAACTGTTGGGCTCTTCGGTTTTAAGCATCTATTACACAGGGCGAGATTACTAGCCAGTCGCCGGCGAATTTACTTGCTGCTATAAAAATCGCCAAATGTAATCGCGGCAGCTAGTAAACTCGCGGCTTGCTTTTTCCCAGCGAGTAAAGTTGAACACTAGCCTAGTTTTATCGCTACTCGCTCGCGATTTCTCTCTCTCGCGAGTGAAAATGCTATGTGTAATTTAAAACAAGACTAGTACTAGTTGGATAAAATGGCGGATATAGTGCGTGCAGGAATTGTTGTTGTGGGCCTTAAAATTTGAAAAAAACTTCAAGAAAAGTTAAACCAGAAAAAAAAGCAAGACGGGTGTGGGGTCAGGAATTGGATTTCAAAACGAGACACATATGGGGCTTCTAATATTTTACTGAAACAATTAAAGGATGAAAATCCTGTGGCCTACAGGAATGTTTTGAAATTGAGCAATGAACAGTTTAATAATTTATTACAAATGGTTGACGAAACAAACCGCAAAAAAATACAAAAATGGAGGATGGCGATACCGACTGCTACAAAACTAGAAATAACCCTGCGCTTTTTGGCACCTGGTGATTCATTTAAATCACTAGAATATTTATTCCGAGTGCCTGAATGTACAATGTCACTGTTTATACCTGAAGTACTTGCAGCAATTTGTCCGGTTCTAAAGCCATATATAAAGGTAGGCATAACTTAATAATCAATTTATTTTTCGCACACTGTTTATGAAACAAGTTACTTATTTATAAAAAATGTTATTTATTCATTAAAAATTAAAATTGTGCCGAAAATGTATTTATAAGTGCTTGATGAAGAACATCGTGACCATATCTTCGTTATTTTGGGTTTGGGTATGTGTTTCATATGTGGTTGAGGCAGGGCTGGGATCACTTAGAGAGGATAACGATGGAGAAGTTTGCAGTTGAAGGGGTTCTTCGTAGTAAGTATTTATTTGGTCATTGTTTTCTAAACAGATTAGCTTTACACGTGTAATAAAATTCTGGATTTCTTGCTGCAATAAAATAGCTTGACGTTGCGGCAATTGACGTAGCTCTGCAGCTACACTCTTCCCAAATTCGTCGTACAGTTTTACCTGTGATACATTTTCAGCAATTCTATTTAACTGACCGACTGCATCAGTAATTTCTGGATCTGCTTGTTTTTTCACCCTTTTTTTAGGTTTAGGAGGTCCCATCGCCTGTGAGAGTTTTACATTTTGTTTCTTGGGCGGTGTATCGGGTTCTTCATCATCAGGCTGTTCAATTTGAGAATTTGAGATTTCCTTAGATATATTCTGTGTGCTGGGTAAAGTCTGAAAAAAAATTGGACCAAATCTATAAAAAATGTGTTTCCTTTTGCTTGATTTAAGAAGTAAACAAATTTTCTAAAATATATTATATTTTTCTTCCAGATGCCTACAACAAGCAATGAATGGAAAAAAATACAAAGCAATTTTCTTCTTCGTTGGAATTTCCGAAGATGTTGTGGAGCGGTTGATGGCAAGCACGTTCTGATTAAAAAACCTCCCAGGTCTGGGTCAGTGTACTTAATTACAAAAAAACCTATAGTATAGTGTTAGTTGCAATGGTAGACGTAGATTACTGCTTTACATACATTGATATTGGTGCAAACGGCCGAGCTAGTGACAGAACAATATTTAGATATAGTACTTTAGACATCGCTATGGAAAATAACACTCTTAATTTGCCTGAAAATTCGGTCATTATGGGGGACAATGCCTTTCCATTAAGAACCAACTTAATGAAGCCGTACAGTAACTCACAGCTTAATAATACTGAAAGGATATTCAACTACCGACTCCTTCGAACAACACGAGTATCAGAAAATTTGGTATTCTTGTGTGGCGCTTCAGAATATTTTCAAGACCAATTCAATTAAAAGAAGCAACAATTGACGATGTTATTTTGGCAGCATTTAGTCTCCACAACTGGCTGAGAAAAAGCAGCCCCGATGCTTATTTTCCTGAAAATGCTGTGTATAGAGAGGATCTGAACACGGAAAATATTACTTTTGGACAATGGAGAAACCACGTGGATAATCTGTCATTGGTTAGTCATTTGGGAAGTAATAATTACAAAAATCCCGCAGAGGAAGTAAGACGCACGTACGCCAAGTATTTTATGGAAGAAAATCCTTTACCGTGACAATGGAAAAAAGTGAGATTGGAATTAACTTGAATAATATTTTTTTATATTTTTAAGTAAATACAATTTACTATTTTCCAACGTAATTTTGCCCAAAACGTATGAGAGAAATTTAAACTTTATTTGTTATGCACAATTTACTTATGTAAAAATTAAAAATATCTAGCTCTAAAATCTACTCACCAAGTTTGAATTACTGTGCCTTGTTGACAAAACTTCTGCGAAAAAATTGGCAGCCTCAAACCATGTTAACTTTGGCGTTTAAATGTCTTCTGTTCCACAGCTACTTTTTTTGCTTCGTTCTATTTTGGCCAGTTCTTGATGAAACACATCTTTCACATTTTTAATTTTGTTTTTCAATTGTTCTTATCCATTCATTTTAGAAGTCCTTTATTATCTAATTGTTCACACATGTTCTTAAATAATCCGTCTTTCAGTTTAAAATTTAGATAATCTTTGTGTTTAATATTCCATAATACTGGAAATTGTTCATGAATTTTTAAAAACTCTATATTTTGATTACTATTCCATTTAACAAACATTTTGAATTTTCGAACGAAAAATACAAAACAAACAACTTCCAAAAATTCAAACCCTGCGAGTAAAGCGATTTAACCAGCCCTGTGTAGTTTGCGCTCGCTGAGCGTGTTCTAACTCGCTCACTCGCTTTAAATTTTACTCGCCGGCGACTGGCTAGTAATCTCACCCTGTGTAATAGATGCTAAAGCGAGAATTTGCTCACAGAGTTTTCCTATTTCCCCAAATACCTAAGACTGGGTTCTCTCTCTCTGTGACTAATTTTAGGTCCGTAATCCCTAATTACCCAAAAACAAGTCTTTATCTTAACACACTCATAGCGACCTAGTGAAGATCCGAAATTCTTATATACTGAACCCAACTACTTACACCTACTACCACCTACTTTTATGAGTATTAGTGTCTCTAGTTACGAGGGCTAATGTACTTAACCTATTGTAATTAGGGTATAAGCACCATTGTCCCTAGTTAGTAAAATTACTTACAGTATCAGTTTAGCAGTCATATGTGACAGTCGTGTTTAAGTTTGTAGGAGGCTACGCCGGTACTCAGTTTTGTTTGTTTTGTTTTGATTTGATTTGTTTTGATTTTTTTTTACAACCACATCGACGTGCTATATTTCCGTACAAGTGTTCCTAATTAACAGTTCAATATTTTTTTTGTTTTATAAATATTTCCGGTTTTAACTAACTAGACTTGTTTTACTGGCATTGACCTTAACTTGAAACCATAGAACTTCAACCTTAGGACGTGCTAGTGTGTTTGTTTTACGCGTGTTCCTGGTGACGCTCAGGCTCAAGTTCCTGTTTGGCTAGCAATTCTTGTCTAACCGTATTTATATATTCCTTAATTTATTAAAATGAATCGTTTTTCAAATGCTTCAAAAAAAGGAGTTTTCAAATTATTGCTGCATCTTTTATATGTCTATATTCCACCCAAGTTGTTTGGATAGAAATTCTGATGCCATAAAAATGGGAGGCTACAAAATTTTATGCTCAGAAAAATGTCAAATAAATTTTAATGAAAATGAGAGTGAAAAGAAGTCTTACGAGCAGAAGAGTCATGAATTATTGATTGAACTAAAAGAAAAGGATAGGCATATAGAAAGAATGAGAAGAAACAGTTTGGTGTTTAAAGATGAAGTGTCAGAGGCCGAAAAGAAGTTTTCTTTCTTCCTAGATAATCTACACAAACTTAATGATGAACTTAAAATTTAATTAACAAATTTAAAAACTAAAGAATGTGAGTTACTGTCACTATTAAAAGTATGTGAAGAGGAAAAAATAAATTTCAATATAGAAATCAATGAGTTAAATACCTTAAATAAAAATTTAATTATAACAATAAAAACATTAGAAAATGAATCTGCAACCTATAAGACGCAAATAAATATGTTACAAATGGAAGTTAATGATTTAACTAAGATGAATAAGAATATGATCCAGTCGATAAAGGTGTTGGAAGTTTGAAAAAGATTCTTGCTATTTCGATATTTGTGCATTAAAGGAACAGCAAAACATATCTAAATTCGTTAATATAAATTATCCAACACAGTTGCCATGTAGGCCAAATTCACCCATTAATATTGTTGTTAAGGAATTTACAGAAAATGATATGTTGATTTTAATGTTAAATGGTATTTGCTCATCATTCGATATTTAAAAAAAATTTATACATTTACACAGCAATAGTTTAGTGATGACAAGCCCTTACATGTATAGCAAGCCCAAACCATAATGTAATTTATAATAGCAATAAGGCTCTCTATAGAATATTTCAGGCAAATAATATTAATCTAAATAGAATTTTAGAGTCTAATCATGCCAGCAACTTTGGATCAGATTTGGCATCATTACTGTATACCCATATTTTAAAACATTTCAAAAGTAGCATTTCATCAAAAAATGTGTCCACAATAAAACCAAGTAATCAATCTGGACTTCTAGATACTGACTGTGATAGGGATTCTTTTTTATAGATAAATACACAGAAGATGAAGCTCACTCACATTCTATAAATAACTTTGAAAATAAGCATGCGAAAAGTTTCAGTAGTTTTATTTTAAATATACAGTCTCTAAGAAATAAAATGGACGAGCTTCATCTTTTACTTGATTCGTGTGATTTTCCTGATATTGTATTACTAACTGAGCACTGGTTAAAGCCTAACGAATGTTTCTTAATATCTGATTATATTCCTATATCAATTTTTTTTCGGCAACACTCCATACATGGAGGAACACCTATTTTAGTTAAACAAACAATTGAAGCTTTTTTCTGTAAAATTAATAAGTATGATAGCTTTCTGTTGGAGAAGGTTTTTGAATTCTCCCTTTGTTTTTGTAAGCGATTTAATTTATATGTTCTTTGTGTTTATAGACTACTCACAGGAGATATTGGTATGTTCCTGGACAAACTTGATTCTCTATTATTCCAATTGTCTCTACACTCCATAGTAATATTGGCTGGTGACTTTAATATTAACTTCACTGATATAAGCTTGCCATCATATCATACATCCCTTTTAAGTATATTGGAATCTTATGACTTGAAGATGCATGTTCTTTCACCCACACGTATAACATCCTCATCTGCAACTACTATTGATTATTTGTGTACAAATTTAAATGATGTGTCATGTAGAGTACTCTCATCTGGTATTTCTGACCATGAAGCCATTCTAGGATTCCATGCAACACTGTATTTCCTTCATCTCATTATATAGGAAGAATTTTCAGCAGAGCAAATTTTAATGCTTTTTCTTCTACTACAGCTTTGGTTAATTGGAATGCAGTTGAAATGGCTCCTGACCCGTTTACTTTGTTATTTCATGTGCTATGTGACAAGATCAATCAGTGTTTTCCTAAAAAGAGGCTTAAAATGAAAAATAGAAAACCATGGGTCACAGCAGGCCTCAGAACTTCAGCTAAAAACCTCCGTTTTTTGGCTAAGCTGTGCAAGTTTACAACTAATGCAAACATTATTCATTATAATCAGAAATATCGTAGTCTATATAGAAAGACGATAAAAGCAGCTAAGGTTAAATATTATAGTGACCGCTTGAATATGTCCTCAAATAGGCAGAGAGAATGTTGGTCAATTATAAATGACTTCAGGCATTCTCACAAGAAAGTTTCAGAACCAGAAGTAAGACCAAATAGTTTAAATGATTATTACTGTAATATTCCTCATTTATTGCTTAAGGATGTGAATACTAATATTGATCCTTTGCATTATATTCAACAATTGTCAGTTCAAAATTCTTTTTTCCTTTATCCTGTTAGCCTTACTGATGTTAGAGATGCAATTAAAAGCTTAAAAAACCATAAATCAGCTGGAGCTGATGGAATATCATCAAAATTACTACTCCTTTTGCCTGACTCAGCATTGAATGCCTTAGCTTCTGCCATAAATAATTCCTTTCATAATGGCATCTTTCCAGCATGTTTGAAGGAGGCAGTGGTTATCCCTCTTTATAAGGGTGGAGATGTGAGTGAGCCTTGTAATTTCCGTCCAATTTCTATATTATCTACCCTCTCCAAGATAGTTGAAAAACTTGCAAAAATCAGAATTTTATCTTTTTTGCAACATAATTGCATTTTACCTGCAAATCAGTTTGGATTTCAAACGGGAAAAGGGGACGGGGACTCATGACGCTGTTTTCGGCTTTTTGGAGAGTGTCTATGTGTCCTTAAATTCTGGAGAGTCCGCGGCGGCAGTGTTTTGCGATTTATCCAAGGCATTTGATTGTGTAGATCATGGAAGCTCAATAATTATGGCTTTAGAGGTGTGGCATTGCAATAGCTGGAATTCTATCTATCTAATCATACCCAAAGAGTTACAGTATCTGGGTTCCTCAGGGTTCAGGACCACTATTATTTTTGCTCTATGTAAATGATTTGGGTTCATTAAAACTGCAGGGCAAAGTGGTTCAGTTTGCTGATGATACCACCATTTTATGGAATCATAGAGATTCTGATAATGTTAGAGCCCAGGTTTTTAAGGATCTTAAGATTTTATCGGAGTGGTGTGCTGCAAACAGGCTTGTATTTAATGTGTGCAAAACCTTTATTATGGGATTTAAGTGTGACGTTCAGGGCCTTATGTTTAGTGAAAACTCCCCCTTGCAAAACAAAGAAAGCTGTAAGTTCCTTGGTATTACCATTGATGGTCGCCTTCGCTTCGAAGATCATATCCTAAATCTTGCATCAAAATTATCCTCTGGATGCTTTGCAGTAAGAATGGCGGGGCATGAGCTGGGAGGGGTAGTTGCACGTTCAGTGTACTTTTCTCTTATTGAGTCCCACCTTCGTTATGGCTTGCCTTTTTGGGGTTTAAGCAACAAGGGATTATTAAACATAATTTTTGTGATTCAAAAAAAGGCAGTTAGATACCTATGTTCCACTGGGTTAAGAGATTCTTGAAAACCTCTCTTTATATCTCAAAGAATCCTAACTCTTTTTTCTCTTTTTATCTTAGAAACAGCTACTCTTATTCATAAATGTCCTAAACCTCCCTCTAACACTGGTCATATGACTCGCCAGGTTAACGATTTTCCCTTACCAATCCCTACATCCTCCCTCACCAAGAACTCACTTATATACCTTAGCAAAAAAAATTACAACCATGTTCCTCTATGTATCAGACAAATCTTATAAGTTAGGAGATTCAAAAAGGAATTAAAATCACTTTTATTATCCAGGGCATATTATAGCCTTGACGATTTTTTTAATGATACCTTTTAACCTGTGCTCTGACATCATTTTAGTGTTTTAGTTTTGTTTCCTGTTAAATAATTTAATTTACTTCTTCTAAATTCTGTTTTATTGACAGCTTTACTTATTTTTTAATGAAATTTATCAAAAAGATGCTTTTTTTTTCTCAATCTGTTTTGTTATGATTAATTTTGGTAATGTGTGTAAATTTTATGGTAAAGTGTTTTAGATGTTATGTTTGTTTAAAATTTAAAATTTAAAGTGAATTTGGAATTTTTTAGTTTTTAGGATGCTTGTACACAAGATTTTGTTGTCTTACGTAATATAGCACATTTTCTTTCTTTCTAACTGGAGTGAGCCGAGTGAGTGAAATTAGCTGCTAAGAAACAAAAATAAGTATAAACAAATTTAAATTACGTATAAGTAAAGATAGCATTTATAATCCATAGTTTACACCTGCCCTACTGAACAACTATTTCATTTTCCTGTCTTTAGATCTAAATGAGCAATTTTGTATTGTACAACTTTGTTTTATTAATTAAGTTAATTGGTTCAGAGCCATATAAGCTGTGGTCCTTTGATGAAGATAAGAATTAAGACCTATATACAGTTTACTAGTCCTTTCCAGTGGTACAATTTAACAATTGTATCCCCTCCTCCTATTTGGGGAAGAAGCCAGGCAGCAGTTCTATCCCGAATAATACTATTTCACAAAAAAATGCATATATTAATCAATAGACGTATTATTTATATTATTGCTAAATCATTTTAGCAGAAAACTACTCCTACCCTTTTATTAATAGCAGTCCCGTTAACTATAATTCAATATTTAATTTAGGAAAATATTTGTGATGTCCTGGCTGCGACAAAATAACCAAGGCGCTTGACATCACAACGTTCCGTAGCGGAATGCTAATTATGACGGCGCTGACACATTGTATATCGGATTCCGGCACTTGCGATCGACTCGCTGCGGCAAAATTCGCCGCATATCGCCTCTAAATATCGGGACGAGTTCATATTTGTTGCATACCTTTTATGCACTCGCCGGCAAATATGCATCATTCGCATTGTTGGTCTCGACAACGCCGATATTGCATCATACACACTCTTTTATGTGATTTTGATGGAGCTGTAGCGAACGAAAAATTCCTTTGTTTTGGTTTTGATATAGACCTCATAAATGTGCGCAAAGAGTTAATTTGGTATTAGGAGTAAATGAAAGGCATTTCAAATGTTTGTTTGAAGCAAACGATGCTGGATAGCAGGATTGTTTTAATAACGGTCTTTTGAGACACAAATAGTGTTATAACAGACCATCTATCCTTTATATATTTGTCAATGTGCTGGCTGTTATAAAATTTGAAAAGCCGAATCGTAACGGGCGTGATGCTGTTAGGGTGGTCCTTTATTGTACAGACGATGTTGGCTTGTTCTGAAAAACAAATTTAAGACTGTCGGTAAATTCTTCATCGAGACGGATATGACGTCTCGGCAGCGCAATGACCTTAAGGCAGCCAAATCAGAGTTAAAGCGACGCAAAGAGGAAGGAGAAAATAATCATTATATAAGATACATCAATGGTTCCCCCAGAATTGTAGCAAAAACTAGATTCGCCTTTATTTTCACAAGCTAGTGATGCCCACTTAACTTGTTTTTATTAAAATGTTCATGGCCTTAATACTAAAACCGAGACTTTTTTCTTGCCGCCACTGCTCAGGATTTTCACACCATATGGTTGAGGCCAGAGATATCTAGTTGTGAAATATTTCCAAAGACTTATGATGTTTATCGGTCGAACCGAAAATTTGAATCCGTTATGCCACACGTGGTGGCGGAGTTCTCTGTGGAGTTTCTTAAAACATTGTGTCGCATTGTGTGCTTTGTGTCATTGTTGCGCCCTCTATCGATGTTGTTGGCTATAAATTTACTATTAGGTTACAGATATTTTACATGATTGATTTGTACGTCCCACCATCTATCACATCTGTAATTTTCGAGCAATTTCTGGATCAGTTTACACTTTTAATATCAAAGCTAAACCATAATGTAATAATAATGGGGCGATTTTAACGTGTCTGATTTCTCTATTAACTCACCTACAGGTGATCATGTTAGTCAAAAGTCTATTGCTGTGAATAATTTTGCTAACACTTTTAATCTTGTTCAGTGTAATCACATCTTAAACTGTAATAACAGACTATTGGATCTTGTTTTATCTAACTTCACCTGTACTGTTTCTCGTGTCTGAGACGTGCCTTTTGTCTTGGAGGATTTGCATCACCCTGTACTGGAAATTTTTTTCTTTTTTAAAAAAAAAATCAGCTTATTAAAAACTTATCTCATTCTTTTAACTTTAGAAAGGCCAACTTCCATCTCCTTTATGACTCGATCCTTGAAGCTGACTGGTCTAATGTGTATTTATCCTCTAACGTTAATGATGCATGTGAAGCCCTATATGATATATTAAATGGCATATTTGCCGCACACATTTCTCTTAAGCAGCAACGTAATAAAAGATTTTCAAATTATTATTCTCGAGAATTGATTAGGAACATTTATAGGAAAGAAAAGGCTTTCAATGTACAATTCTTCATTCTTTCAAAATAAACTCCATTCTCTTAGACGCCTTATCAAACTACGCAATGAATATAAGTTGTATATATCAAACACCGAAAGGAATATTTCTTTGGACCCATCTAGCTTTTGGAATTTTATTGGTTCTAAGAAGGCTGGCACAGCAGCAGGATTCCTCGTATCATGAGGCTACCCGATGATGTGGTAACTAAAGACCCACAAGATATAGTTGATGCTTTTGCACTGCTCTTTGGTGAGGCATTTAGACAATTAAATTTCATTAACCATTCGTCGACGTCTGATAATGTGCCCCACTTTGACATTTCCAACGTTGATGCTTCCCATATTATTTTGGCTAGTAAAAAACTCAAAAATAAGTTACCATCTGGTGTAGACAGTGTACTTAGCTTCTTGGTTAAATATTGCATTGGTATCCTGGCTGATCCGCTGACCTACATTTTTAACTTAATACTGTCAACAGAACAGATTCCTGAGATTTGGAAGACTGCTAAGATAATACCTATTTTAAAAGCTAGGGCCTCTGATGAAATCGTGAACTACATGCCAATCTTGTTACTCCTGAAATGGTCGCTATTTCGTCACACTATTTAGACCAGCATGAATTTTTTAGCGGGCGATCTTGTGTTACTAACTTATCTTGTCTGTCTAGACACATCTGTGACAATCACTTGATGTTAATACTCAAGTCGATGTTATTTATACCGACTTTCAAAAAGCCTTTGATCGGATAGATCACTAGATTTTGTTGCATAAATTAACTCGGTATGGTTTTTCAGGGAGGTTATTTAATTTATTTCATTCCTACTTGATTGGTAGATCTCAAAATGTCGAATATAAGGAGTTTAAATCAAAACTTTTTAACGTAACATCGGGTGTGCCACAGGGCTCGAGCCTGGGTCCGCTACTGTTTAGTTTTTTTATAAATGACTTGATTGAGTCACTCACTTGTCATAGGCTGGCGTTTACCGATGATAGAACTGCCTAAACACATTGGAGGTATGGTACGCTGTTAACAGGTTAGGCTTGAATGCGGCTAAGTGTAGTGTGGTCAGTTACTCTAGATCAAAAACACCCTTAAATTTTGATTACTTTATTAATGATACTGTTTTGAGTAGATTAGAGCAAATTACTGATCTTGGTATCACCTTTGACACTGAATTTACATTCGTTCCATACTTCAACAATATAGTCAAGTCAGCCCTGAGCAGGGTTGGGTTTATAATTAGAAGTTTTCAGAGTTTCACTTTGGAATATACATTAAAACTGATTTTCTGTTGCTTTGAGATATAAAAACTGGAGTTTGGCTGCATCATATGGAATCCGCTCTATCAGAACCTTGTTGATCTCCTTGAATCTGTTTAGCGTAGATTTGCTAAGTTTTTGACCTTCAGGTAGGATGGCATATATTCAGTTAGAGGGTTTGATCATCGGCAACTATTAGAACCCTTCAATCTACATCCATTACATCTCACAAGAATGATTTTCTCTGTTAAATTCCTGCATGGGTTACTAAATGGATTCATTAATAGTCCTGTACTTCTTTCTGGTGTACGTTTCATGGTGCCCAGGCTAGACATCCCCTAATATTCTTTCTGCCAAAGCCTCATACTAACATCCTGTTGAAATCGCCCTTATATACCATATGCGCTATATTTAATCGGATCTGCTACATGTGTGATATGTGATATAAATTTCTCTCCGGTTCATGTAATTGTCGATATCTTGGTGGATCATTACTCTTGGGATTAGGACGCATGGGTTTAAGTTATAGTTAGTATAGTTAGTAGGTATATGGCAATTAATTTAATTTAATTTTGTTTAATATATGATTATCTTGTTATTAACTTTTATAATTGGGTTTTTATATCATATTAATAGTTATTTGTTCTAATTTTTTTGGATAACTTTTGAGATTGTGACTTTACTTTCTTTTTTTCTTTTCATTCTTTTAGGTTTGTTTTGTGTTTTTTTTTCTTTAAACTATATTTTTCATTGTTTTGCAACTGTTTCCTATTATTGGGCAAGTTGCTTGTTAGAACTAAAGGCTTATTATCATTATTATTATTATTATTATATACAGGCTGAGTCGGAAGAAATGCACCATACGATTGATTGAACCAAAATGATTGTTTGGTCCATTTTGGTGTTCTGTCATGTCTTGCTGCCAGTGCTAGTATATTAACCGCATTTATTTTCGAGCTTATACAAACTTGTAAATTGTATAACATACCGCACATCTAATCAAATTTAGAATATGTAAATCTATTTTTTGCTTACGGCTTAATGGGAATGCTATAGCCGCTGTTCAAGAATACAGTCAACGATTTTTCACAGCGGAGAAATCCCGACAGTTGTAACAATTCACCACATCTTTATCAAAAGATACGTATATGATGTTTTTGCCATTTTTAAAGGGGATAAAGATGAGTCAAACACTTTTGTTTGGTTCACTTTTGAAACAGAGGAAAAAAACTTTTCTGGATCCTAATTTCAAACGCTTTAACAATAAAATTAAATTTTTGATATATCGTGAATTCATTAGTACTGACAGCACCATCCTCTATAGCTCCAACCATCCCCATAGCCATAACTTGCTTTGTTTCATATTTCGTATTTTTCAAAACTTTTCTCAGTCCCCCTGGAAAGGTCAGACTTGATCTCTGAGTTGAAGATCATTAAAAAAATTGCAAATAACAAAATTTTTTTACCGAAACTTATAAATAAAATTTCTTACAAACATTCAAATAAATCACTTAACAGAAATTTAGTGTGTAAAGAACCTAAGGAAACCAAATATTATTCACTGCTCTTTGGGGTCTGATATCGCATAAATTAAAAAACATTTTTAGCTTTTACCTTATTAATACGAATTTTAAAACCGCACACACTCTAAAATCCTTTATAGAGAACCCAAAGGACATAGTACTTCTTAAATCGGGTGTTTTTCAACTAAACTGCTCCAGTGATAACTGTGGTATTTTTTATATCGGCCAAACAGGTAGAAAATGCTCCACTCGTGTTACGGAACATTGTAAAGGGATCGAAAAGGCTAGAAAACGCAATATTTGCCCTTCAAATATAAAATCCAATTTTGTTAGACACAAATCTCAATAACCATAACTTCGATCCTCTTTTAGACACTAAATATTTACATTTCTGTCATAAAAGTAATAAACTAGATTTACTAGAAATTTTAGAGATAAATAGAGCGATACAGAATAATGGTATTTCATGTGTCAAGGGTCAAATAAATTATTCATCCACACGTAAGTTTTATATCTTTAACGTCCAATTATTTGTTAATTAATTAAGCCTTTTAACATTATTGTAGATGCCATTTTTATTTATTTTTGGTCGTTTTTAACCTTTTAACTTTTTCTGAGGCACTAGATCTATAAGATGTATTGACAGAACCCCTTAATTGCTTAAGTACTTTTAACCCCTTTTATAATTTAACAATTTTAATTTATATCTTATAAGTTTCCTTGGCTCTTTTATAGTATTCCTGATAATGGACATGTTATATGTCCGAAACATGTCATATTTATATTTTTAAAATAAATTTAGTGGAGGATGACCGATGTATCTTTAGTTACATATTGAACTATTAACTCCACTGCAAGAATTGACTACTTCTTCGAATTCCGGAGAAACTTGCTTAAAAAAATTAATAATTCAGTTGCTGTTATAGGCATTTTTCTAAGATGTGCTTGCTCCTGAACAATATCATTTGATTGTTCCTCCTCAACTCACTTTTCATCTACAATAAATGGATCCATTTTTTCTAGTATAGACGTAGGTACTTTTTGTTCTAAATTATAGAAAGAGTCCCAATGGGTGGCAATAAAGTGCTAGATTCGTTAAATAACTTAAACCAGTTATTCTTGTACATCATTTCGTATCCCTCTACTTTTTGGAATTTCTTAAACTTAAAGTTTCCTAATACTGTTTAATTAAAAATAAGTTCACTATTTCATTAGATGTCTGCATTTATGTTCTTAATTCTAAAAACAAATTATGCAGAGGCAATTGATTTAGGTACATAATATATCGACCTATACTATAATGACTTCTGCTGAACTTGTAGTTTGCAACCACATTGTTTGTCACTCTTCACTAATTATATTATTTATTATATTATCTTTGATATTACCAATTCTTACTACTTGCTTTTTGACTTTTTTATGCTAAGCTCGAAACAGCTTCAACGTGATGATGAGCCAATAAACATGCACGAATGAGGTACACCACCACCTTAACATCCTTGGTGAAGATATATTCCTGTCCTTAAAAAATAAAACAAAACTTGAGCTCACCAGTCCATTTTTTGCCTCATATTTATTTGATTTTGACAAGCTGATCAGATCAATTTAATAACAACTATAGGAAGTATTAAAGTTTACTGAATTTCTTTAAGGAGGGGTCTATCATCTCTTTTTTTGAAAGGGTCGCCATGTAGTGTACGAATCAAACATCTTATATACAGTGACTGCCTGAAGTTCCTCATAAATTCGGTAAAAATTAGAGACATGATTTTTTGAGAAAACGCTCGGACCCTTCGATTTTTATTTTAAATTGCGCATTATTTCACATAAATTTTTGTATACAGGGTGGAACAAAAAAAAAATATGACGTCATTTTTTTGAAATCGAATGCTATATTTTTTATTACATTTATGAAATATAGGCAAAATTCCAAGCAAGTTTCGTATTACACACCTTATCTCAAAACTCAACTGTTTCAGAAATATTTACATCTAACCAACAAGAAACCAAATAAGTTCGTCTATTTACAAATTAAAATAAAATGAAGGATAAATGTTATGAACTGTGAAAACTCTTATTAATGTATTAAGTGTTCAAACTGATCCCCATTTACTTCTTGGCAGAAAGCAAGACGGTTTAGAAACTCATGTAAAACACTATCAATTATTTCGGGTGATATAAGTCTAATTTCATATCTAATTCTATTTTTCAAATCTTCTACGTTGTTTGGCTTCTCAATATAAACTTTACTTTTCAGCTACCTCCATAGAAAATAGTCGCAGGGATTTAAGTCTGGTGACCTGACCGGCCACTCTATTGGCCCTCTTCGTCCCATCCATCTTCCTAGGAATACTGTATTCAAATAATTACGGACATCTCGAAAGAAATGTGGCGGTGCGCCGTCTTGTTGAAGCCACAAATTTTCTGTCGACATAGGAGGGTCTTGTTCATCTGGGTATAGGGTAGTCAAAGTAGGGATAAGATCTTCTTGAAGAAAATTCAAATAGCATTGTCCTGTTAAGTTTTCTTCAAAAACGTATGGCCCTATTACTTTATTTTCCACGATACCAGCCCAAACATTAATAGATTTACTGTGTATGAGCCTCAGTTGCCCAGTGTATATTCACTGGCCAGTACCGACAATTTTGCCGATTTACGACACCGTTTAAACAAAAAGATGCTTCATCCGAAAACAAAATTTGTAACACAAACTGACGGTTATTATTGCAAATGTTCTTCATTTGCTCGCAAAATTGGTTTCTTCGATCAGGATCGTCCTCATTTAAATCGTGTATTACTCTAATTTTATAAGGGTGGTATATATTTAGGGGGGCTATTAAGATGCGTCTTACTGACGTTTCGGCTATATTATTACCAACTGAAATTTGTGAAGTTGCATTGTTTGGATTTTCTTCGAGGGAGAGCAGAACGTTTAATTTTGTTTCTTCAGAAATTTTTGGACGACCTGATCTTGGCAAATCCCTAATATGACCTAAAGTTATGAATTTTTGCTCTATTCTACTAACTGTTGACTGAGAAATAGAATGGTTTGGGTATTTGGTATTAAGCAGTTCACTTAGATCCTCGTACACTAGCATCATCAAAATTTCAATTCGTTGGGTTTCCGTTAAGTTAGCCATATTTTATTCTGATAATAAATATTAATATTCGAACTCACAGTGTCATTCGAAAATGGAGATTCTTTACAAGTGCAACCATGGAAATAGAAACAATTGGCAGTGCTTATGACATTATTTTTATCCTCGATTTTACCTTAATTTGTAAATAGACGTACTTATTTGTTTTCTTGATATTTAAATGAAAATATTTCGGAAACAGTTGAGTTTTGAGATAAGGTGTGTTATACAAAACTTGTTTGAAATTTCACCTATATTTTATAAAGGCATTGCAAAATATATTAACCATTTAAAAAAATGACCAATAACGTGCAATTTAAATAAAAAATCGACGGGTCCGAGCGTTTTCTCAAAAAATCATGTCTCTAATTTTTATCGAATTTATGCGGAACTTCAGGCGGTCACTGTATAGTTGAACTTCTCTTTATTCATTGTTTTCTACAATTATTACTACAAGTTGCTTATTATATCTTGCTGTAGTAACTGGTATAGCATAATAACTAAATATACAGTGTATTATAATTTATCCTTACAATTTGTAATGAGTTACTTATTTTATTGGGTATTATGTCACATATAGCAAAAATAAATTTAGAAATTACTCTATCTCACACGCTCAAAAATGTAAGTAAAATATTTTAGGTATTTAAAACTTATTGAACTTACATTAAATTAGCGTGTGAGATAACTAATTAATATAAAAACTAATAGATGACTAATTTCTAAATTGATTTTTGCTATTAATGACGTCATACTCAATAAAATAAATAACTTAATATGAATTCGTCACAACAATAAAGATGTTACTTACAATTTGTGTTGGTTTTTTATTTATTTATATAAGTTACACCATTTGTTCTGTCTGTAATCTAAAAGATCATAAGCGCCACTTTTTTTTTTAATTGAATTAAAAAGAATGGAGCTACTTTTAATTTCGTCCCTTTAATAATTACAACCTCAGTCCCGCGTTCATAATAACTTTAATGAAGAACTCTCAAGCGGGAGTAAATATAACGAAGGCTGTAAAAGGGGGTCGAAAAAAAATTAGCATCTGAAACGCCGACGGAAGCTAAGAAAGAAAGAACAAGGTGAAAGCCGGAAAAAAGCTGGGGATCCGCTAAAGACTCGACTGGTTTACCTATAAACTACCCTTAATTCCTACATCCCTCTAAATTACAATCCCCATTCTTTCAGCTTACTTTATTTTTCCTGTACCTTTTCGGAGGCAGGGGTAACTAAATAACTAGGCTATTATCCGGTGATGGTATAAGCTCCTGTAAAAACACCGGCTGCGATTTTCTTTTTCGAGAGGATACATTGGCGTAGTATATTACTAAATAATAGGATGCCTTTTCTGAGAACTCGTCAAAGAAATGGCGGGTGGATATGACATTTAATTATTAAATGAAGTTAATAAAATCACAGTAATGATACAATTTGCGAAAATGAGAATATAAAAAGATAAAAAAAAATTAAAACATACAACACAAACAATAAATATAGACAAGGCTTTTTTGTTTTATGACAATAATTATTTATTTTGAGTAAAATTATTATTAAAGTGTGATCTGTAATAGATTATCTATGTTGTTATCTTGATGTCGTATTTCGTGCAATTTGTATGTATTTAAGTGATTTCTAACCTAAAAATTAAATTTTATTACTTGTGAGGTCTGCATTATTTGTTGGTTTAGCAAGAATGAATGCCCTTTCTTTTTCGAATTTTCATTAATATAATAACTGTCAAACCTAAAAATTAATTTTCTTTATACTATATAGTACTCTATATACCATAGTACTGTAGGATCTTCTATTATGCACCAAGAATGGTTCCACTATTAGCATATAATTCACACATGGTCAGCTCTGAAGGGAACCAGTTAGATACATCTGGGTTATCAGATCATTTGTTATCTGAGAATTAAGAGCTTTTCTTTTTGTAAATTTGAAATAATTAAATTCATTCTTAAAGTAATTTTAAAAACGTACTAAAAAAACTTTAAGGATTTTTTGTATTTTTTGTTTGATAAAAATCCCAGAAAACTACATGTGTGTAGTGGTTTCTTCTTTCTGTGCAAGGAACTTAAGCATTTAAATTCGGCAATATACCCCTTTTTGTATCTTTATTCTTTTATGCTATCTAATTTCTATGTATGATTAACTATATATGTATGTATGTATTTGTTCTTTGGATTTAAATAAAAAGACTTACTATTATTATTATTATAAACATTTTCGACGGATTTGGTATTATACAGCGGTTAATGAAATGTCGAATTCTCGTGTCGGTTAATGAAATGTCGAGTCTGTGGAAAAAATTCACAATCGAATAATAATTATTTTTGCTGCATTTTCAAGTCCCATCTTTTCTTAGCAACTTGTTTCTTGATTTATTTCGATATCTGTATTCCTAGAGAAATCTGTATTCCTAAGAAAAAACACTGACTTAAAGGAAACAATGCAATAATGCTTTATTAGCAACAATATTTTTTAAAAAATATAAATAACGGCACTATTAAGATTTATTAGTTTTTCCTAAATTCGGGTATAGATTCAATAAAGAAGCAATCGCATCTTGGTGTATTTGTTTTCACTGGTGTGACAGTGCTTGTTTTAATGCAGCCAAAGTTTGAAACTTGCCGTAGTTCTGCCTAACTCTTCTTCCCAGTATATTCCTCAATAGGGTTCAGCTCTGGACTTTTTGGAGGCCACTCCAATACATGAACTTCAATTGTGCTATGTACGGTCAAGCATTGTCGTGCATCAAGATAAAATATTGTCCTATAAATGGCTTATAAGGTACCAAATATTCTTCTAATCTAAGCACTCCCTAATATATGTATCTGCGTTAATACCCTCATGAAGCGTAACAAGGTCTGTACGGGCTTTCAATGAAATACCACCCTACACGGTCACCTCTCCGTCACCAAATTGCACTCTAGTAGAGATACAACATTAAGAGTATCTTTTTCTGGGGCTTGTTTATACTCTTTAATGTCCATTAGGTGAATAACTCGTAAAACGAGACTTGTCTGTAAAAATTTTGCTATTTGTCAATGTCCCAGCCTGCACGAGTTCGAACTTCAGGCACAGCCTTTGATGGCCCGCATCTAATAAAAGTCCTGTAGCAGATACACAAGATGTTAAATTCTGATCCGCTAACCTTCTTCCTATGGTATCAGGTGAAACCAAGGTACCGTGAACATTTATCTGTCTTCTTACCAAAGCTGGAGCAAAGGCTGTTCGCTCTCCAAGAACTTAAAGATGAAGAAATCAATCCTCAACTACGTTTGGGGCCTTTCGTCTCTCCTATCCAGGTCTACTTGAATAAGAACCAGTTTTTGTAAATCTTTGTATCGCATCGGATACCATACTGCGTGGATGGCTAAGCCTTTCTGCACTATACCTAATCAGACAACTATCGTCTCTTAGAGCAACGGGTTGTGCCACTTCTTCTGGGCTCATCGTTTTTAAACGTATCGCTTACGCAACAGCTCCGAAACATAATTTCAAAAATAAATTAAAAAATGCTTCAAAAAACTCAAAAATTTACTGCAAAATTAATTCTGTAACTCATTAAAAACAATCTTTTTGACATGCCACGGTGCCATGGACACTTCTTCATAATTCTTTTATCATAAGAGCTAACTTTACAATATTTTTAAAAAGAAATTCTTGCTACTAATGCATTATCGCATTGTTTTCTTTAAGCCAGTGCTTTTAAGTTATTAAGAAAAGATGGGGCTTGAAGATACAGCAAAAAGAATCATTATTCGGTTGTGAAATTTTTTCCATAGGGTGTTTAAAAGTTAAGAGTAAAATTCAAGTCTTGATTTACCCCTGTACAACAACAAATCAGTTCGAAATTTTTATAGCGTGGATATGAAAAACATATGATAATCCAACGGCCTAAAAATCGGCAAAAAAATATTAAAATCGATGAAACGACTGAAAAAGTTATTATGAATTGAATTTGAATCAAACTTTCGTTGTCCGGTTAATTTTGCGGGCTAGTGTATAATTATTTTGCAACTTTAGACCAATCTTACATAACTAACTTAAAATTATAAGGTTTGTTGGACACAATGTTAGAGCTGCATTAGCGGTTTCCATGATAAAAGAAGGACATTGGTAGATTGGACATTGGACATTATTATAAAGGAATTAGGGCACCGATTTGCCAATCAGCGGAAATACTAATGTTTTGAATTCCTAGAGCTGCTGACTCTAATTTACTGTAAAATAACATACGTATATGATTTTGTATTTTAACATAAGAACTTCCTCATTTAGTTAAAAGCTGCTGCTTATTAGCAACTTTTTAGGGGGAGGTTAACCCTGTGGTTTTTTTGATGGACTCATCGGGTTGAACATTCTTCTGAGAAGGATGCCGCTGAGTCTATAGCTTTGGAGTTTGCGGTTATGAATTCTCGAGGTTGGTGAGATGTCGTATTAAAGTCAGATACATAAGGTTGTCTTATTCTCTATCGGTTAGCACAAACAGAGATTTTCCATTTTTGATGTTTCACTGCATGTGTCTAAGAGTAAAAACTCCTTGTCTGCTTGCTCTCAACGATTTATTCTAGGTAAATAGTCAACTGTCAACCATTTCTTTTACATACTTTTGGAAAACGTGAAAGTCATAGAAGCTATACTTTTATGTTTTGTGCGTAGAAGTACTAATCTATATGTAAAATGATTGGAAACGAAAAAAACAGTATTTAGACCATTAGCAATCGGATATTTAGTTTTTTTAACTAAAATTTATTGACTTCCTGGCGAAGTTTGTGAATAAGGGCGGACCGCAGCCGATTCAAAATCGTGCCGCCACTACTTACTTTGGGCTTGTTTTGTCGAGTTATAGAAAAAACTGAAAGAGCTTATACATATCTCTCTGTGTTTTTAGCTTATTTTTTCAGGTAAGAATTATATACATACATTATAAAATATAGTTTTACCAAACCAAAAAGCATTAATATATTTTTCGTAACATGCCCAAAATTAATCAGCCATATTAGAGGGCTGCTCGAAAGTTTTATTATTCTCTTCATTATTAGCCAGTGAAGATCATGAGAAGCTTTCTGTGAATATTGACACTCAACAATTTTATGAAAATCCCGAAGTTATGAAAGTCAACATGCTGTCTCTAGTCCAATTGATTATGACAGCGACAGTAGCTCTAGATTTAGTTTGGATAATACTGAGACTTCTACTGACACATTTTTTGATGATATTCAACATGAAAGAACAGATAATACCCACCTTTTTCTGGGAGTTCTGAAGATGGTCCGTTATCTATTGGGAGATTAGAATTTGTTGTTAGCAGTTGGAATCTTTATGTTCTGTAGACATTTTTCAGATCCTACCGGCTGCGCCAATTGTTTATATATTTTACTTTTTAAAAAACGTTTTATTTAAAAACATAATTACTACTTCATACTTCATCGAAATTCAAATGCACATAGATTATACAGTGAGGACGCGCAAGTTGGAACAAATTTATTTAAATTTTGGAGGAAATGGAATTTGAAATTTTAATGAAGGATGTAGCGACAAGATTCGAACACGTACCAAAGTTTGCGATCTGTTTAACAATAAGTACCCGAAAAGGCCTATTACACGTTCGGTAGTAAGCAAAATTGAAAAAAAGTTTAGATTTTCGTCATGTTAGAGACAAATATGATCTGGACCATCCCACGCTTCCAGAAAACAGCCAATTAGATATTTTGCTCGATTTACAAGAAAATCCGCATAAATCAACTCGACAAGTTGCTGCAGATCAGTCCATTAGTAAATCATGTGTTCTATAATATTTGCATAGGAATAAATGGCATCCATATAAAATTCAATTAATTCAGGAGCTTATTGAAAATGATTACATCTGCAGAATAGAGTTTTGCGAAATAATGATGAATAAATGTAACATGGAAACTCACAATTTTTAAGTAAGATTGTTTTTTCCGACGAGGCAATTTTTTTTAAATGATCATGTAAATAGGAAAATTTTTGTTATTGGCCCCAAGTCACACACAATTTCCCAAGAAGTTAAATGTATGGTTGGCAGGAATTGTGGGCACGTCAATTGTGTGTCCCTATTTTAATGAGGGCGCACGTTAAAAAATATTTAAAGTTATTTCAAAATCAGATAGTACCTAGTTTCATTGCACTTTATCCAAATGGTGAAAACTCATTTATACCGGCAGATTCGATATGGTTCCAACAAGATGGCGCCGCCCACACTATTCGCGAACAGTACGAGATTAACTAACCAACATTTTCCCGAATATATGGATTAGAAGGGGGGTTTTATTGAATGGCCAGCAAAGTCGCCAGATTTAACCCCATTGGATTTTTATCTATAGGGTTTAGAAGAATAAAAAAATAGAGTTAGAGCCGAAATACAAGAAATGCGGCCTCAAACAATAAGTAAAGTATTACAAGAATTTAAATATGTCAGGAAGTTAATGGTCAACAATTTAAACATTTATTTTAATTTTTTTGTTTTGTTTTTTTTTATAAACTGTTCCAAAAATTTGGGTTCTATCTATAAAAAATTTAGTCGTTTAGTTTTTTTTAATAAATATTGAGGTTAGGTATAAGATATGGTATACAAAATAAACGTAAAATTTTATACATAATACTAATAATAATGCGTTTGTTCCAACTTGCGCGTCCTGGCTGTATGTGCAACTTAAAACAAATCTTACAGAATTAGCTTAGAATTATAAGGTTTGTTGTATTTATGCACAATGGTAGAGCTATGTCAGTGGTTCCAATCAGGCCACCGATTTGTTAATTAACAGAAATACTAATATTTCCAATTCTCTGAACTGCTAACTATGGTTTGTTTCAAAATAACACACTTAAATGATTATGTATTTCGACATATAACATATACTTTGGTTTTGATTTAATCTTTATAAATGCATCCAACTTTTTAGAGTGATATTATATTGAATTTTTTTTTACTAACCCAAACATTCATCGGTTTCGTATGTCTCATTAAACAACATTTTCTTCTTCCTATTGTTTTTATTAATTACAGAATCTCACATTGTAAAATCTTGATGAATTTCACTAAATATTTAACGAGTCCAGTTCAATAAAATTTATTTTTTTTGCTGCTGATACGCTGTCTTTTCTAAGGAACACCAGGTCGAGCCCAATACTGTTAAGTTGTTAACAAAGACAAAGCATGGACCATAGGTATTACTTTTTACAAAATGCAACCTTTTGTCATTTATTTTTGTACTAAGAATTGAGTATAAGTGTATATGCTAGGTAAAAGTTAGATCTTGTGAATATAATGGATTTCCTATCAATTATTACCATATAAAACCTATTTTTTATTTTAACATTTACGTAAGAGTGACTTCAATAGACGTCAGGTTTAGAAAACAAACAAGGTCGTAAAAAAGTTTTGATTTTATTGCACAAGGGACATTAAAGCAGGTGGCACTTTTTTATATTTTTCTGTTGATCCACACTACTTTCGCGGGCTAGCTGGAGATATTTTGCAACTTTAAAAACCTTATAAGCCATAAGCTACCACCCTTTGAATTTGTTGTTAATGCTGTACTTATTATTAATTTTATAAAATTCGCGGAAAAAATAGTGTAAAAAATTTCTATTTAATATAGTTTATTGTATGATAGTAATAGATCGACTTGCAGTTGTACGGTAATATACTATCATTCTCTGAGAGTGTAGTAGACTGCTAGTAAAGACAAAGACACTAATTAAATAAAAAAATTATAAATTTAGCAATTTTCACTTAACATAATACCGATGACACAATATAAAAATAAAGAATGACGATTTTTTTTACATTACAGCAATATTTGAAAATTAGCCTCTTCAATTAACCCATCATTACTATTTTATTACATGCTAACAACATTGCTCAACATGCTTAATTAACAACATTTTTAAAAGGATGTTTAGGTTTTTGCGTGTCTTATATCTTAAATACCCTCGCAGTCAGTTTCAGATTTTATTGTTCATTTGACTACAATTCCTTTATACATAAATGTAATTTCTGAAATTAAGATATCCTTGTGTCAAAATTGTTCAAAAAAAACAATTATCTATAAAAAGCATTCAAAAAAGTTAAGCATATTGGGTTTCTGCTCTAAATCCTACAAGAAACTGCTGAGCAAGAACCTATTCAATACAATCCGAATTCATACTACCCCTCGGATAGTTTAAATCAATTAAATAAAAAAAATTTACATTACTATAAGACGTCCTCTGATAAATCTCGAATGCACCATAGAACTTAACATCTGTTTTGGTGTATTGAAAGAGCAAACTGGAATGCTGAGTAGCATGCTTCTGATTGTCAAAGATAAAAACGGCTTCTATCTTCGTCCCAACACACGTACAGCTTATTTCAAAAGATCAAGATACAAAAGTTAACAGTGCTTTCATTTCAAAATAAACCACCTTTACAAACTTATTTAAAAAAAGCACGTCAATCAAGATATATAGAGGGACGTTTAATTTTATATTTGACAAACTTCTATCAAAAATTCAGAGTTTAGAGGGACACAAAGTCAATGGTCTCAAAAGACTTTGTGTCCCTCTAATCTCTGAATTTTTATTATCAAGAGGTCTCTTTGAGAAAAATGGACTACTTTTTTGAAACTTCTATCAATCACCTCTTCGCCTCCAGCTAACCTCACTTTAATGTGTCAAAAAACTGATTTCACGTATCAGGGAATAGTAATCAAAATGTCTGGGAATATTGAATAATTCAACAGGTAAAGTTCATACCATGTATGACTTTATGTATTTTTTCCCATATTTTACTTAAGTTTATATAATAGTAATAATGTTTAATAATAATAATAAATATAATAATATTTAATAGAGCTTTTTTTATGATTATTTATTGAATTTTTGCTATTGCTACCTTCAGAAATATATTTTAGTAAGGTGTCCGTTTTTCACTATCTTTTTACTGTCACTATTCATAGGCTAGTCTTTATTTTGTGCAAACTGCTCATCTACACCAAATTCCTTGAGAACTTTTTTGGGTTATTGATTCAATTTCAAATATATTTCTATATAACTATTGAATCTACTTTCGTCGTTGCCAAGAGCTCAATTTTAAAATAGACATGGAGCTAAGCATCATTTTAATTTAATATTTAAAGCTATATAATCAAAAAATATAAACAAGAATTTTAGGGATAGTAATATGATGCTTAAAATGATTTTTGTATTTAAGTTCCTCGAAAGGGACATGTCGATGGGATCTAATCACACCTAATTGGTTGCTATATTTATTGCTGGAGAACTAAATAATTATTATACCTTATGATCATAGCCTGCGGTTACCATTATCCATCCATGCTATTAGCATATTTTTATATAAGCTCTTTCCATGCTGTCCTCTATTAAAAGGATCTAGGCGAATACTCGCCAGCAAGCAGCTAGCCTAGCTCATTTAACCATCTCATTTTGTTTAACTCTGAATTTTTAAACGGATACCATTCTCTATCTGGTACGTCCGTCTAGGTAGTAGTATACAGGTTGGCGAATAGAAGACTACACATAGGCATTATAAACGGCAACACCGCTTCTCGCTTACTTTCTAATTAATAAGCGACGCGGCGGATTCCGATCGTCTGATTTGCCATTTTCGGCACAGCAGACCTCAATTTGCTTTGTGATTGCATACTGCACTGTTGAGTCTTAAAGCGCTATTTTAATTTTTTTTTTAATACCTATCATTGTGGCTGATAAGTCAAATTGATTAAATGGTTTTATGGTATATTGAAGAGATTTATTTTTGAGAACATTTTGAAAATAGACCGATTCCTTGTACTAAAACTAATTTAAATGTCGTGTCAAATTTTGAGACATAGTTTTCCGCCAAAAATGTATAAATTGTCACATCAAAGCTCAAGAACCACCTATTGAAAGGGTCCAGGAGATTCAGAAAAGTGGAAAGAAATGGTTTGTAGTGCTTTAGTTTTAGATTCAATACAATCAAGCAGAAGTGCTGGAGTGGGTATGCACCATAAAACTGTGACGAGTATTTAGAAAAAACATAGATACAAATGTTTTAAATATATATCAAAACTCAGGAGGTATTTCCTGATGACCAGTGACGAAGAATGGCATTTTGTGAAACCTTGATAGAAAAGGCAAATGAAAATTTCTTAGAAAATATCTTTTAAATAAGTTTTCAAATAAGTTTTCAAATAAGTTTTCTTTTCCATTGCATGGTAAACACAATCCTTTCATTGTTTGCTACTGGTCTGAAAAAAACAAGCACAGAAGTTTTCAGTTCCATACTCAGTACCCTTAAAAGTTGAATGTTTGGGCTGGTATTTTAGGCGACCATTTTATTGAGCCATTGATGGTTCTTTAAACGCTGAAAAATACCTTGAGTTGCTACAAAATAAAGTTCTTTCTGTGGTTCAACTGGGATCAGTCTATTTTTAATAAGATGGCTGCCCTGCTCATATTGTAGTTAGAGTAAAAGAATTTTTAACAAATACTTTTTTTAGCCGCCTTATTAGTGGGACTAACAATATTAAATGGCCTCAAAAATATCTCTATTTATCACCAAATGAATTTTATTTGTGGAGTTATCATAAGGAGACTATTTATAAACATCATAGTAGTAGGTCAACGAATTTAGAGGAGTTGAGAAACAAAATTATTGAATCTGCCAATTCCATTCTACCTCAAACTCTTTTGGAAGTAAGAAATAGTTTTTACGATAGGCTAACCTTTTGTCTAGCTAAAGAAGGATGTCTTATTCAGCCTTTTATTTAAAGAATTATTTGTTAGGATTATTATTTAAAGTTTTATTTTTTGTTTATCTATACTGTTTACATTCTATTTTTGTTAGAGTTTATATTTTATTTTGACAAGAACAACGCTTTAATTTTCAATATGTAATGCACATGATAAATAAATTGTAATTATGAATCTATGCGGGTTTTACACATGTAATTCCTGCATTAGAAAAATATACCATTGCCGCGTAATATTTTTTTTCAATTTTGCCACAAGAGATACAGTCCCCACCGATATAAGACGCTTACTAAAATAAAAATAAAATCTAAAATAATCGAGCTCGAACACCAGCGTAATGTCGCGGCGCGGCGGCGGCGTTCTCGCCTGTTAGGAACTTTATATGTGTAGTGATCCATTCGCCAATCTGTATAGGTAATAGTACCTAGGAAAATTGATTATTATAACTCTTCTATAGGTATTGTGTGTACTGGCTCCTGTAATCTGTACACACGGTGTTTTTTATTTAGTTTGACTGTTTAGTTTATCTTAAGTAATTTATTAATTAGCTTTTTTTACGAGTTATCAGTTGTGTATATAGCCAAAAAATTAGTTTTGTATTAATTTTCTTTGCTTAAATTTTTGTATTGTTTTTTGTTAAACCAAGCATACATGCTTTATCACATCCACTTTAGCCATGTATTTTGATAGTGGTAAATCGTAGGTAATTTAGCAAACATCCTAAAACATGCGTATGCATGACGAGTAAATTTGTAAGAATATTTTGCTAAAGAAAGTTTTTAAAATGTTTTTCTTTAGACTATTGGCCACCATTTCACCTATCACAAAAAAAAAGGAAAGATTCAGGGGCATCTCCAACGGAATTTTATCATCCCTCTTTGTGGTGAATTAATTATGCTTACAAGTATGGTAGAATATTGATGAATATATTTATATGCACGCATATGTCTATATTTATGCTACTTTTAAATAAATTATCAAGGTTTGAAGCAATGGGTGAAGAATATCATCCCCGCCTGATTCCACTCCCACCTCACCCCAGATTTCTTATCCGAAATGAGCATGTGTTACTCACATCAGGTAAATGCCTAGTTTCTCTGACCAGATCGATCCGAAATATTTTGGCGATATGAAATGAAAAGTTCGTCAGCGGGTCCGGTGAAAAATTTCGAAGAGGAGTGCGGACATCAGTTAATCGAAATCAAACAGTTTTTGATTTGAACCATTTTAATCGGCCCATTTTCAGTTTTTAAATGCAAGATGTACTGCACGTAAAATTTTAAAAGAGTGAAATATATAGCAACGAATTAATTCTGAAGCTAGCTTCAGAAAAACCACGAAGAGATGAAACTTCTGAACGAACTGAATTTGGGAATCTGGGACGTCTTGTTCGCGAATATTCATCAAAATATTTCGGGTAGATCTGATCAGAGATTCCAAAGCTTAAGACTTATTTATTTGTAAACATTTTTCTACGTCACTGGATTCAAGAACCAAATATCCACTTTCGTTCGAATATCATTTAAAATATAATGTAAGGATGCCACTTAGCCGCTTAACGTTAAGTCTCCATTTACATATGCATGTGTTCCATCTTCAATTCATGTTGTTTCGGCTTTCGGTTCTAATTTTCGTTTATTGTTAAATCCCTAAGGTATTGTTTAAGGGGGCTAAAGTATATAATTATACAAAATCTGTAATAACAGGTTACTAAGAGTATATGTTATACAATTGTTAGTACTTTTATAATATTTATTATTTCTAGTTCTGTTGATTTATTATGCTCTAGAAAATAAACACGAGACTGCTTATTACTCTAATAATTTATCTACTTAATAATTTTTTTGTTTGTTTTTTTAATTTGTAATTAATTTAAATATATAATGTTAAATAGAAAATACGAAAGTTGTAAAGGTAGTACTAATTGACTCCTATTTTAACTTATTGGCTTTCTCAAGGCAAGACAAGCCAAGGCAAAAGAAAAAAAGGAAATAAATACATGGGATACTAACAAAACTCACAAGATCTAGCATGAAGTAATGCATATACTTAAGCATGCGAACTTTTCTAGATACCAGATAAACTGGTCAATTTATTTTTACAGAACAATATTTTCCTTAAAATCGCTGACAAACGCCATTCTACAAGTTCATGTCTTCTACCACTCCTATTCAAGATCTACTTATCCTACTTAGCCACTATTGAATCTAACTAGAGCTATCAGTTTGACGACGACGCAGCTATAATCTGTGCTCTAAAACTGTTTCCCGCATAATGCCACTTAATTATGGCTATTTTTTTGTCGATTGAATAATTCATACTTGTTTTGAAATATCGACTGTCACTGATTTATTGACACTTTTCCTCACGTCAGTGACAATATTCATTTTAGTGGTGCTCGTTTGATTTTACCTGAACCGAAAATTTGCTAATTTTGCAATTACATTTAATTGAATAATTCAAGATTCGCTTATTAAAATTTTTTGAAACTTTGCACAAGGTTTTGCCATATTGGTCTCTTCAAAAAGTTATCTTACATTTTTTCTATAAAATGTACAGGGAAGCCAATAATTGACCCCGTTTAAAATTTACATGGGTTTTCCTATGTTCCGCTCGGCGACGCACCACCCGGTATACTTCTCTGGTGCTGACTTTTTCAAAGGGACAGTATTGCTACAGCGAAAACAGTTAAAACTACAAGGATGTTCAAATTATGAAGGAGTTGCAGGTTTTTTTATAGGTTATAAGATTTTTATTGTGGGTATTTAGCCTGTACAATGGTTTTGAGACATTTAACACTGATCTATATAATATCTTATACCAATTATATCATATTAATTTATACTAAAAAACAAAGCTTACCTTAGAATAAAGACGATGTACAATAGATTAGATTAGATAGTTTGTTAGTAGTAACATACAAACAAGTACTTTTACAAGTGAAATAAAATATGTAGTATGTTGGGCTTTTTCGGAAATCATGTTATTATTTCTTAAGTATTTTCATAGTGACTTGAGACATCTAATTCGATTTCTTTGGCGCAAATTTGTTTGTCCCAATCTTCGAATTTTAATTTTTTGTTCTTTTTTTTTTTATAAACTTTGGCGACTAACTTTAGCTTTTGAAACGGTGGAATTATCAGTGCTTAGGTCCCCAGGATATCATTTTGATTTTACCCTAGAATAATGTACATAAAAATATGTATTACCAAAATTTGAAAAAAATTTTAAATAATTATATATAAACTTATTATATCAAAAAAAAAACTTACTTTTTGTGTGGTGGTGATATTGATGTTATTAAATTAATATCTTTCTCCAAGCATACCTCCACATCTCAAGTCTAAAAACAAAAATGAAAATTAAAAATTAAAAAAAGTGTATTATGGTATTCCAATTGATCAAAAAAATGTATGTTATTATAAAGAATCTTTATAATATCATACATTTTAATGATTAATTGCATTTAATTAAACAAATATAACACAATATATTACTTTTAAATAGGATATATAGAATAAGATGATATATGGCATAAAACTCTCATTTGTACTTAAGAGAATAAATTGAACAATAATTTTAAGGCAATAACAAATTAATAATTTTATCTATCTACCTAATGTTTATATTAAGAAAACATAACTATATATAGATAGGTATATAGGTATTAAACCTTTTTTCTGCCAAAACAACAAAAAAAACATAAAATCCTGTAATAAAACCATGGACAAAATTCTAGTTTTATATTTTTTATAGCCTATTAATAGTTGAATATTTTTAAAAAAATATTTAGATTTAAAAATATAAATATTTTTGTATTTTACACAACCTTTCACATTCAAGTTTTTATTAGGTTTATTTTTATAAGATCCGCTATTCTACGTTTATGATGATGGTAGCCCCATGATGTGATGTTTGAAAGTATCGGTACTTACTTGTGAAAAGATGGCTTGAATCGCCTTTTTACCATAATGCGGCACAAACGACGCAAGTTTTTGCCATCCTAGCAATTTAAAAAAACATTAAAATATGACCTTTGACCCAAAGCCGTTTGACAAATGACACTACGCGTATGGCTCAGGCGCTTAGCTTCCTATGTTGTCGCTTTAAATTTTTTAGAAGCAGTTTTAGGAATAAAAATGTTAATAATTTTGTTTTTTTTTTTTGCTTAACGATATTATATTTATTCTTAAAATAGGTTAGATGTAGTATTTATACTTTTTATTTTATTTTCTGTAAAATACAACACAAATAAGTTATTAAATTAACATTATAATGGTTGTTAAAATTTCCTCTGTTGGATATTTGTGTCAACTTCTCAACAGAGAAATGGCAAATATGTATGTAACCAAAACACCCCTCTTGCCCCTGTGCACATGTTGGACTCAAACAGTTGTTGTTTACTAATTCTAGCCTTTTAATGTTCTATGGCTTCAACTATAGTCTTCTAGGTATCTAGACCTTAATAGTTTAGTTTGCATTTGTTTGGACATATACCTTGGTCTACCAAACACCTATTCAAAATGAAGAAAAAAGGAGGTATCAAATGATAGGCTCTTTTGGAACGATTCAGAATACTTCAGGAGTTGCGAATTTTCAAAGAGTATGCGAATCATTAAGGAGAAGATTGGACGCATGCATACAGATAGGAGATGGAGATTTCCAATATTTATTATGATTTTGATTTGGTTTTCAACCTGTTTTCATTTATGATAATTTACTCAAATATTTCGAAAATGGTTGCTCCTAGCTACATTAAATAGAGTTTTTTTTTCGGAAAAATGATTAATGAGCGCCATGACCCTTAGAAAGTCACGTAGTAATAAAAGACACGTAGATAGAATTCAGATTTAAGTTTCTAAAATCAAAAAACCCCCAGATATTAATTTTCGTTTAGAAATCGTCATTATTTAGGAAATTATGCAGAAAAAAACAAAAAAATTAAAATTTATCTTTTACACCCAGTATCTTTAAACCAAGCATTTTAAACCAGACATGTATAAAAACTTTTTATCTTACTTAATACTTAAAAAACTACTCTGTGAAACATCGGATACTTAATAAAGTAAAATAAGTATGTGATGAGTTAGAAACACGGAAAAGAGGTCTTGATATTATGAAACTGTAGTTTTTAAGAAAGTCGAGAGATCATCGGACCAAGATCTGTACTAACATCAAATTCTGAAAATCTGTTACAGTTTATTTTCTTCAGATACATAAAGAATAAGAAAATAAAATAAATCCAAAATGTTAGCGAAAGCATAGCTGGTTTATAGAACTTTAAGAGGCAATTTCTAAGTTATTCTGGTGCTAAAGAAAATAAAATAAACAGTTATCATTTCAGTATTAATTCTATTTTTGATATCAATAATTTTCAACCCTTATGATGAAACTCAAATTATTAATCATAATATTATTTTTTGTTAATTGTTTTGATTTCACTAATGTCAGAAGTCATATTCTAGCCAATAAGATCCCAGCTCATTCTCCTATATCCTTACTAAAACCATTTCTAGCACAAAAATCTTTGACCTCTAGGAGTCTTGAAGAACAAGCCTTTGAAGAAGGTTAAGTTCTTGGTATTTTTGCCGGTTTTACTCCAATCAAAAGTTGAAAACTCACCTTTTGGGTGTTTTAGTTTGTGGATACTAAATGCGATACTGATATAGTGCAGGAATATAAGTGGTGTAATTAAATCCCAACTTTTTCAAGGTACTTTGTTTAAGTGTCCAGTTTTGTGTTCCCGAGAAAAGGCCAATTCCATTGGTAAGTCCTAATATTTTCACTTGGTATCTTGATTTATGATACTCTACATATTACACATGTAATTTTATATAAGTAGACTCAAGCATACCGTTAAGTTTAACCATCAATGCTTATACCTACTTACTCTATTGGCGATTCCTCAATCTGGGTATTCTTTCACTTTCAGGCTTTTTTTTCTCCTCGGTGAACCATGCAGTCAGTAAACCACCTAACCAGTAAACCAAAGTCCTATCAACATTTATTAGCTTTACTGTAGTAAATTATACTAAATACTAACCTCGACATTTATATCACTTACATTTCACTACTACACTGTTGTTTTGAATGGTTTCATAATAACTAGGTGTATATTAGTTATTTCATTGAAATAGACCGTATAGATCTCCTTGTAAACTGGATAAATAGGCCTATTTCGAAAGTACTCACCCGAACTTTTAGCCCCAAATAACAGAATATGAGATTTTACCATTGATATAGGCACTATATTTAGAAAGGGCAACATAACTTGTTTTTAAAGTAATAAGTTTGATTATTAACTTTTCTTTTAATCTAGATTCACTTGACTGTATCTCAGAACTAAAGCTTTTCTTTTATGTTTATTTTGATTTTTGAAAGATAACCAAATTTTCTAAGTTAGACAAGGGACTTTTGGTGTGAGCCCATGAGTTTAAGGTGCTCTCACACTAAAGCTGTTATTTAATAGCCAAAGTAAAGGGTTAATATTTATTTTATTGTTAATTTATTTCTTTCAAGTAGGTACAGTATTAATTACACCATAACACTTGTACATAATATTAAGGGCCAATATAATTAATTGTATTTATAAATCTCCTTGTCTGTTTTTCCTTGTGAGATTCTTTCAGGTTTATAGGTATAGGGCTTTTAGTAATTTCCTTTTTATCCATCTGGGATAAAACAGGTGGCGCTTATATTTTATTGAACTCTTTATTGTGGAATCAACGTCACTCTACCAAAGTGGTTAGTGCAAGTCGGCTTCCCTTTGAGAAGATCCCCTGAGCCATCACCTCTATAGTAAGTCTCCCTCCTCTCTTCCTCCTTCCATTGGTTCCCTTGTACCCATTTTCTAACCCCCGAAGAACCCTTCTTTTTCCTGCCTTCCCCTTCTTCTCTGGAACGAAAAGAAGAAAGGAGGAAGGAAAAATACAGGAATAAGAAGGAAGTCTTCGAGCTTCTCAAAAACTGAAATAGAGTAAACTATAGAAAAATACTCTGCAAAAAGACTTGCAATATAAAAACTTACTGAATTTATCCTTACTACATCTAAACACAGTGGGAAATAAATGCCTGCCCTTATATTAATTCACAAATAACCAAAAGCCTTTTAAGTTATTACGAATTGATGTATCTGTATAAGTGATGCAATCCTCATAACAGTTTGTTTTCATCAACTTACAATTAGATCTTAGCAAAGAGGAGTCTGATAATCCTAATTGAAATTAGTTCAACGACACTTTCATCGGCAATTTCATTTTTAATAACAAACAAAAAATTTTATAATAAAATCTATTAAATAAATTAAAATATAAATAAAAATAATTAAATAAAAAAGTTTTTAAGAAACTAGATAAGCTTTATAAAGATATGACTTCTATGGAGGTTATTCGGCGTTTGTTATCCTTATATTTAAAAAGAACAGATGTAGCCGTTGTATCAATTTTAAAGCGTCAAACCAATATCTTATGCTTTTGCAGGACTTGATCTTTATTCCCTGAAGACCTAAATATTCATGCTAGAGCTAATTATCAATTATGCGAAGATCTAAAAAAATATTATTTGCTACGGGCTTTGAGATATACAGTGACCGCCTAAAGTTCCGCATAAATTCGATAAAAATTAGAGACATGAATTTTTGAGAAAACGCTCGGACCCGTCGATTTTTATTTTAAGGTGCGCATTATTTCACATACATTTTTATATACAGGGTGAAACAAAAAAAAAGTATTGTTTTCTATATTTTTTATTGCATTTATGAAATATAGGCGAAATTCCAAGCAAGTTTCGTATAACACACCTTATCTCAAAACTAGACTGTTTCAGAAATATTTACATTTAACCAACAAGAAAGCAAGTAAGAACGTCTATTTACAAATTAAAATAAAATGGAGGATAAAATTATATAAACTGTAAAAACTCTTATTAATGTATCAAGTGTTCAAACTGATCCCCATTTATTTCTTGGCAGAAAGCAAGACGGTTTACAGACTTATGTAAAACACTATCAATTATACCTCTAATTTCATATCTAATTCTATTTTTCAAATCTTCTACGTTGTTTGGCTTCTCAATATAAATTTTACTTTTCAGGTACCCCCATAGAAAATAGTCGCAGGGATTTAGGTCTGGTGACCTGGCCAGCCACTCTATTGGCCCTCTTCGTCCTATCCATCTTCCTGGGAACACTGTCTGCTTTTGTTCGTCTGGGTCTATACCCATTTGGCTGTCCTATGGCAGCCAAAGCAGGGATAAGATCTTCTTGATGAAAATTAAAATAGCGTTGTCCTGTTAAGTTTTCTTCGAAAAAGTATTACTTTATTTTCCACGATACCAGCCCAAACGTTAATAGATCTACGGTACTGTGTATGAGCCTCGGTTGCCCAGTGTGGATTTGACACTGACCAGTACCGACAATTTTGCCGATTTACGACACCGTTTAAACAAAAAGTTGCTTCATCCGAAAACAAAACTCGTAACACAAACTGACGGTTGTTATTGAAAACGTTCATCATTTGCTCGCAAAATTGGTTTCTTCGATCAGGATCGCCCTCATATAATTCGTATTAATTCGTATTAGTCTATTCGTTTATAAGGGTGGTATTCATTTGCTTTTACATATATTACGTTAGATACGTCTTACTAACGTTCCGGCTATATTATTATCAACTGGCATTTGTGAAGTTGCATTGTTTGGATATTCTTCGACGGTGAGTATTTTAATTAAGCAACATTAAGCAAAGTTTAATTTTGTTTCTTCAGAAATTTTTGGACGACCTGATCTTGGCAAATCCCTAACATGACCTGAAGTTATGAATTTGTGCTCTATTTTACTAACTGTTGACTGAGAAATAGCATGGTTTGGGTATTTGGCATTAAACAGTTTACTTACTTCTTTTTGCGTGCGCACTCGATCCCCGTACCCTAGCATTATCAAAATTTCAATTTGTTGGGTTTCCGTTAAATTAGCCATAATTTATTCTGATAAAAACTATCAATTTTCGAACTGACAGTGACATTCGAAAATGGAGATTCTTTACAAGTCCAACCATGAAAATAGAAACAATTGGCAGTGTTTATATCATTATTTTTATCCTTGATTTGACCTTAATTTGTAAATAGACGTACTTATTTGTTTTTTTGTTATTTAAATGTAAATATTTTGGAAGCAGTTGAGTTTTGAGATAAGGTCTGTTATACGAAACTTGCTTGGAATTTCGCCTATATTTCATATGTAAATGTAATAAAAAATATAGCATTCTATTTAAAAAAATTACCGATGACGTCATATCTTTTTTTTTGTTCCACACTGTATACAAAAATTCATGTGAAATATTGCGCAACTTAAAATAAAAATCGACGGGTCCGAGCGTTTTCTCAAAAATTCATGTCTCTAATTTTTATCGAATTTATGCGGAACTTTAGGCGGTCACTGTATATATATACAAATTACTTGGTAGTTATAATTGTCTTGCAGTGGATAGCATATTTGCTTATCACAATAAAAATAAGAGTCAAAGACGAGACTAGAAGCAGAATTCAAGAACACTTGCTACTCATCGAACTGATATGTAAAGGTCTTAGAAGATATGTACATACATACTTTTTTATTATTGATTTAATAGAGTATACATTTTCATACTAAAATAAAAAATATATAACTATAAATCTTCAAAGATTTAAGGTAAGCCTTGCGTTAGACCATAAATTCCATTCATATTTTGGGATATAGCCATTTTCTTATCAGACTAGCAATGTTTCTTTCGATTGAAATTTACGAGATATTGGGCTAAAATAAAGGAAATGGGGCGCGCTCTGGTTCTAGCATCGCTTTTTAACTTTTAATGTTTCGCCTCGAGAACTTCTAATTTCCTGTTATAAGGTTACCTTATGAAAGATTTAATATATTTTGATGTTAAGATATATAGAAAGTGGTAAAAGCTATTTAATATACAAAGTATTAGCAATATTATTAAAAATCCCAAAAATATTTATTAAAAAGGTGTTTCTTGCGAAAATTACAAAAAGCAAATGGGCTTCTTATATAGTGCATTCATGATGAAAGGAACAAATTCGTTTAAAATTTAGGTATTTTTTTTCCTTTAGTTTTTGGACACATCGATTAGTATTGTCACTTATGCGCTTTTTGAAATAAAAAATAAAGGGTGCCTCAAATAGAAACTATGGCGTCAACACAAATTTTTTTAAATGGAACACCTTGTATGTTATAACTTTTAACAATTCTATGATATAGTCTGAATACTTTTTGTATAGCAAACCATATGCCTAAAGTCAGATGTATGTAATAGAGTAACGAAATATTTTAAATTAAAACATACAAATTTTTTTTGATGCATTGCATCCTTTGCAATGAAAATTTCGGTTACAGGGTGTCTCAAGTAGAAACTATGACGTCAACATTATTTTTTTATGTAATTTCTTGGGGAGTAAGTGGACCTTATTATTTTTGAATAGTTTACAATTTAACAACTTTTTTAATAACAGTTTGACATGCATTTGTGAGTATATGTTAACTGTCATACTAGTTAACATTTCAGGCATCATTTTTTAATAAAATGAAACCGAAGTGGAAAACTCATGATTTGGATGACCCCGGATCCACAGAAGGCTGACATACCTTGTAACGAAACATAGTTTCAATAAGACACTTTGCCATCGCCGTTCGACAATCTTTTGACGCAACGTTTCCGAAAATAACCTTCCAACACATGGATGGGACGAAGAGGACTGATTGAAAGGCCACCAAGGTCTGTTTTTGAAGGTGGTAGACAATGGTACAGTGAAAACATCTTGTCGAACTTGCATTGTCTTATTTATTTAATGTAACACGACGTTTCGGTTGGTAAACATCTCCAACCGTTATCAAGTGTATACTGACAGCAAACTACTATTCTATAGGCTTATATACTAGATGTGTGCAGCGATGTGGAAAGGAAAGTCATCCGTCAAAAGAGTTGGGGGGAGGACACGCCTCTCTCTAGATCTTACACTGTCCTGAGAGTAGAGGCTTCCATATGTTGGGCACATCAACGCTTGGCTGGCTGAAAATCCCCTGATTCTGTGAAATGAAAACTGCCTCTACGAACTTCCTCTTCCGCCAGTGCTGTTCCTTGTCAGAATCTTGGCTTCTGACCAATGGATATTGTGTCCATTATGCCACGTGTGCTCTGCTATACCGGATTTGGAAGCCTCTCCTCCTTGGGTCCAGCTGCGATGTTCCTTCGCTCTGACTTCTAGGGGGTGCTTCGTTTCACCTACGTATGAGTCACCGCACTCACATGGGATCTGGTAGACGCAATTTTTGGTATCCAGCCATCTGGTTTGGTCTTTGATACCACGCTTCTAATAGTGGTGCTAGATCTAAAGGCAGTTCTAATATTGTACTTGCTTGCAATGCGTCGGATTTGTTCCGATGTACCCCTAATGTAAGGTATGGGTAGAAGTCTGGTTGTCGTGGTGGCCTCGTCTCTGATTTGATTTGGACGCGTCCTTTGGATGGTGCTACTTATTAGCTTCTTTGGATATCCATTCTGTTGTAGGTCTTTGTAGATGATATCCACTTCAGTCTTGAGATCCTCGTCGCTTCTACAGATGGTTCGAGCTCTATTATAGAGGGATCTTAAGATGCCTACTTTGGTGGTTGCAGGACGGTTGGACTCATAGTGAGGATACTGGCCCGTCTGTGTTGGTTTTCTATAAACTGAAGTTCGTAGATTTGAACCGACCTTTTTAACGAGGACATCTAAGAAAGGTAGAGCTGTGTCCTTCTCTGTCTCCATCGTGAACTTGATTGTTGGTCTGAAGTTGTTGAGGTGAAGCAGAAACTCCTGAAGTGCTTTTTCCTCTTTGTCCCAGATGATGAAGGTGTCGTCCACATATCGAAGCCAGAGCTTGGGTTTGCAATGGGAGGCATCTATTGCATGTTCCTCGAACCATTCCATGAAGATGTTTACTAGTACTGGGGAAAGAGATGAACCCATCGGAAGTCCTTCGTCTTGGGCGTAGAATCTGTCCTTGACCTGAAAGTAAGAATTACGAAGACAGATCTCCAAAGGTTCCATCACCCCGTCCAAAGGCAGTATGGTCCGAGTTGAGAAAGTTGCATCCTTGCTTAGTTTGTCTCGGATGATGTTAAGAGACTCTCCTATGGGTACATTGGTGTAGAGACTTTTGACATCAAAACTCACCAATCTGTCATTGGTCTCGACTTCGATCCCTCCAAGAAGGTCTACAAAGTGGGCAGAGTTTCGCACGAAAGACGCTGCATTTCCCTGGATCGGTCTAATGATCTCCAAAAGGCATTTCGAGAGTTCTGATGTCGCCGAATTTCTAGAGCTCGTGATGGGCCGCAGAGGCATTTGCTCCTTATGAATCTTGGGTAGTCCGTATAGGTGTGGAGGTTTGCTATAATGTGGTGTCAGCCTAGAGCGTACCGCATCCGACAATGTTGAGGAGTACTTCTTAAGTGCTCTGTAAATTCGACCTTCTATGATTGTCGTCAGATCCTTAGATAGTAGCCTGTATTCGCCTTTGTTCAAAACTTCCTCAACCTTGTTTTCGTAGGTTTCCAGGTCCATAACCACAGTTGCATTGCCCTTATCTGCAGGAAGAATTTTGATGTTCTTTTCACTTTTGAGATTCTTGAGAGCTGTTTCCTCTTCTTTGCTGATGTTCTGCGAAGGTTTCTGTTTTTTAAGTGAGTCCAGAGCAACCCTTACCTCGTGTCGAAATTCATCAGCCTCAGGACGTGGTAGGTGGATTGATTCTACTGAAGACACTATGTCTATAAAGGATGGTTTTGAGGATATGGCGAAGTTTAGTCCTCTGTTTAACACCTTTTGTTCAGCATCGGTAAGGGTTCTTTTTGACACATTAATGATGGTGGCGGGGAGGTTGGTGCTGGTTGAGTCCTGTTGGTTCATCTGGATTTAAGGTTTTGGAGTTTTGAAAGGTGGCCTGCTCTTAGCTTTTCTCTTAGTTTCTGGCAAACGAAGTCTATTTTGTCAAAGATTGGTTAATAGTCTTGCTTCAATGTAACTTCTTTGATTTTTTCGAATCGCTGAATGCATTCGATTTCTATTTGTGCTTTCTTCCAACGGTGGTAGCTAAATTGAGATCGCAGCAGCTCCATACTAGCACGTTCAAGAATACGTTCTGATCTTCCACCTGGTATAGCGGTTTTGAGGCGTAGACCAGTAGGAATGACATTGGCGTCTCTCGTCTCTCGCAGGAAGCTGATGTGTTCCTCCTCCTTGATCATCTTTATCTTGGTTTTCTCAAAGCCTCTAAATAGGTTGCTGGTTCCGGGTCCGTACCGGTTATCCAATCTGTTTTTGAACGTGGTAGACAATGGTACAGTGAAAACATCTTGTCGAACTTGCATTATCTTATTTATTTAATGTAACACGACGTTTCGGTTAGTAAGTATCTCCAACCGTTATCAAGTGTAAACTGACAGCAAACTACTATTCTATAGGCTTATATACTAGATGTGTGCAGCGATGTGGAAAGGAAAGTCATCCGTGAAAAGAGTTGTGTATACAACAAGAGTTGTGTGCGAAACGTCGTGTTAAATTAAATAAATAAGACAATGCAAGTTCGACAAGATGTTTTCGCCACCAAGGTCTGGTGTACCATAGGTACCATGGAGCTATTTGAAGTTCAAAGTTTATGTGAATAGATTAAATAATATTGGTGATTTAAAGCAAAGAGTTGGATAAGAAATTTGACTAATCTAATGACTTCAAAAATGCAGTAAACTAAATGGACAACAAATTAAACATCGGTTGCTATAAATATTGTATAAATTTTTGTTTTTTAATGTTCTATGTTTCACTAGTCTATTACGTCAAATTTGGTCAATATAGGATGCTATACAGGACAAAGTATTTAGAATAAATCATAGAATCGTGAAATCTTATGATATACAGGGTGATTAATAGTTTCAAAGGCACGCTGCAAGTCGAAAAACACGCTAAGTACCACTTTATCCTCATTTATCTCCTTACGCCACATTGCACACACATATTGTAGAGCCGATTCACAAGAATGTTTACTCCTAAATCCAGACTGTCCGACAAATAATAGTTGATTACTCTCAAAATAGTCCCTTAGTTGTTGTCATACAATAGTTTCAATAATTTTATCAACTAGCGGTAGTAAATTAATTAACCTATTAATATATAAGCTAAAGTATTTTCGACTTAACCTGGACTCACTAATAGTCATTACAATATCTTATATTAAAAACTGCTGCAAATAAGACTAGGTGAAAAGTATTTGGAGGAATGTAGGGTGCACTTTTGAATTCCTCAGGGGTCAATTTTGGGACCGTTTTTTTTTATTATATTTACTGCAAATGTTTTTATATCTTTTTAATTTTGCAAACTTCGGACATTCCCTAATAGCAGACAGACAGACATAGACAGCTGCCCTGATATCCCACAACATGATTTTGAAAATGTCCGTCAGGAATGTGAACATCGCCTTTATCATTGTTTGGCCAAAAACGGGCAATATTTTGAACACTTATTGAAATAAAAACTGATATTTTCATGTTTTTGTTTTCTATCTGAACAAATTAAGATAAACAAAGATTTTTCTAATTTTCTCAAAAACGAATCGACCAATTTAAAAAAATCAAACGTCAAAATAAAAGACTTCGAAAGACCTTTTAAACAAGCTATTACTCGATACCCCATGCCATTTAAAATTTTTAAGGGGATGACCCTGGGGGGAGAGGGTGAAAGGGGGTGAAGTAATTTTAGGTTAGAAAGTTGCCCCCTTGACAAACCTTTTGACGTATTTCGGCGTTTTTTTTTTAAAGAGTGGTTTTCTATAAATCCGTGGTGGAAAGTTTTCAAATAAACACCCTGTATGTTAATAATGTACTTTTGGTATGACACTATTTCATTTTATGTCTCAACATAATTCTGAAATAAGGATTGTTTATTATTATTATTCTTTTTTTTTTGTTTGATCTACCTAACGGATATTAAGGTCTTTATTAAATTGTTACCAATATTCATAATCCATACATTTACAGAAAATTTCTCCCAATGGTGAGATCTCATTACGGCATGCATGCTGGTGTTCTTTAGCTCAGGAATAATTATTTTGTAAATTTCTTATGGCATTCCTAAAAAAATAAGTTTTGTTCGTGAATCCAATGGTCACTCTCCAATTACTTATTTTATTAATAGAATCTCTTCGAAAGGTCCTTATACTTTATTTATATACTTTAAAAGTAATTCGAAGTACTAAGAGCTAAGGCAAACTCTTTATAATGCATAGTGTTCTTAAGCCCGACTAAGACGGTCTATTTTTCCACCACTCTATTCAGAATATTGCGTATAAATATTCAAGAGAATTAACTAAGTACACAGTTGCTTAGGCAGCCCTTTTACTCTATGTTAATCCTTTCGAGTCTTACTTAATGTGAAAGGTTCGTTTCTATGAATATTATTTATCTAATGGCTTGGTAATTTTATACTATGATCTCTAGATATTTTTTCTATAATAGTTACATTTAAATAAAACGGCTGCATTTTTTTTTAATTTATTTAGAATAGGTCTTCAACAATACAGGATGATCCAGCAAAAAATTGGCAACTTGATTTTTGTTCTTTTTCAGAGTTATCCAAAACATTCTTTGTAATTTTGTACACTTTGTTTTTCGAATATCTACGGTGTAAAAAAATTATTCTTTTTATGGTTACGATCCTCTTTAACTATTTAATATTCAAGTTTTTCTTTTACACACTCAGCTCTTCTACATGCTGAGTACGAAAGTACTCCTTTAAACAGCTCTACAAGGACAATCGGATATTTACGCGATTTGGAATTTTTTTTTTATACGACTATTATAAAATATATGAATTTCGATATAGCTTTTAATAAAGGATTATTTTTCTCTTTATATTGTGGCACTCATATCAATCGTGAAAAACTTTGTCATAAAGTTTTTTTACTAGTTTTTGATAGGTCTTTAACCAGAATAAAGAAATTTTGAATTCGGAGCATATTTTGAAAAAATGCTCATTTTGGTCCCTGATTTTCCTTCAAAATCGAAGGATGCAAAGTTGCGCATTTTTGTACATGAAGTTGGTATATACAGGGTTGCTCAAAAATAAATTACGACCATCAACTTCATTCTTTCAAATGAAAGCACCTTTTTTTATTTTATCTTTGAATTTCGCGTGGAATTCTACGTATGTCTCATGCATCATGTCCTTTACCTAAAGTCCACAGTTATCGAAAAAAAGGCGATTCATGTAACAAATAAAAAAAGAACAAAAATTAAGTTAAATGTTCAAAATGGTTGCCATTCACGGCTTGACAATATCCAAGGCGATCAATAAAGTCTTGTTGCACATTTTCAATAATTTCCGGAGTTATGGCGCGCACTTCTCTGCGAATTCTCTCTTTCAAGTCGTCTAGATTATTTGGCCTATTAACAAATACCTTCGACTTGAGGTATCTCCAGAAAAAAAAGTCCATTGGTGTTAGGTCAGGCGACCTAGCAGGCCATTCGATGGGTCCTCTCCTTCCTATCCACCGATTGGGAAAGGTTTCATCCAAAAATGTACGCACAGTGGCAGCTTAGTGCGGAGGAGCGCCATCTTGCTGGAAAATTAGTTCTTCGTCAGGATAGTCTGGGTCCAATGGATTTCGAAAAAAAGCTAGTAATGCTGGAACTAATTCAAATTGGAGAAAATCAAGATACACTTGTCCCGTTAAAGTCTGTTCAAAGAAAAAGGGACCTTCCTTATTACTCTTCCGCGCACTATTCCCCACCACACATTTAGTTTTTGAGGGTACTGGGTGTTTACCTTCATCATCCAATGCGGATTTTCTGTAGCTCAATATTGACAATTTTGTCTCTTCACACTACCATTCAAACAGTGGCTTTATCGGAAAAAATTATATTTGTTACTAAATTATTATTTAGATTGCATGTTTTGTAAGCGTTCACAAAACTCATTTCCCCTATCGAAATGGTCATCAAATAACTCTTGCACAGGAATAACTTTGTAGGGATGATATTTGTGCTTTTTAACTATTCGGTGAACTATAGATTTCGCCATGTGTAAATTTTGCCGCAATCTGCGAGAGGAGTGCATGGATTTTCTTCCAAAGAAAGCAAAACGTCAAGTTGTTCATTTTCATCTCGAATAGGACAACCAGATTTCGGCAGATAGAGATGACCGAATTCTCTAAATTTAGCCTCTATTCTACTCACCACCCCTTGACATATCGGAGGACGATAAGGATGGATTTCATTGAATATAATAATATTTGGTCGTCTTTTTTTCGATAACTGTTGACTTTAGGTATAGGACATGATGCATGAAACATACGTAGAATTCCACGCGACATTCAAAGATGAAATAAAAAAAAGTTGCTTTCATTTGAAAAAATGAAGTTGATGGTCGTAATTTATTTTCGAGCAACCCTGTATAAACAAACTTCACGTACAAAAATGCACAACTTGAAATAAAAATCGACGGGTCCGAGCTTTTTTTCCGAACACACCCCTGTATTTTATATGAATTTAGATATAACTTTTGGGATGCACTGTATTAGTTTAATGTTTTTTTCCAATTTTCTCCGGTTCTGTGATAGCTAGAATCAATTCATTTTAACATGCGGATATCTCTTAATATTTTCAAGAACTTTTATTTAAAAATAAAAACATTTTTTTTTTAGTTTTTCGTGGGTTCCAAAAAAATATTTTTTTCTTGGATTTTTTTTTTGGAAATTGTCATATTAGGGCTGAAAATAAAATTTGTCAATAGTCATTTTAAGAAAAAAAATGGTTCTGTGGAAAAAAAAACGAAGAATTCTTTTATTTTTTTACATTTTTACTAATATCTCGGCTTCTATAGCTTTAATTCAATTCGTTGATGGTTTCTTTTATTACTGATTCTTTTCCTCTTAATCCTTTTTTCCCTTTATATTGTGACACTCATATAAATCGTGGAATATTTATTTATAAAACTTTTTTACCTAAATTTTGAATTTGGAGCATCATTTGAAAACGTAAATAGAATTACTTTGAAAACAGCGATTATCTGCATATTATGGCGAATACTACATAACTTTCACCAGTACGACAGTGTATTAATTGATGAGTCTGTTTCAGCATATTTACCTTAGATGCCACTAGCGTATTATATTAAAATAAGAAGGTATCATTGAATGTTGGTGATATTTATGCGAGTTACTTGAGAGCGGAGCGTATTGTAACACATAATGGTTCTCTGAAGCATGATACACAGAAATAAGTAATATTTAAATGAAATTTATTTCTAATTATAATATATAATAAGACCTTCCCTTTTCTAGTACTGAAAAAAGAAAAAGTTGAGCAGAGATTGAGACTAAGGTTTGAACTCAGAGCCTTACGAGCATATGGCAGGTTTCTTCCCCACTGCGTGTTTAAGACACTCCTTGGATAATTATGGAGATTTTTTTTGTAATTCTAACAAAAATTAAGAAAATTTCTACTGGTCTCCATGAATTAAAGTACTTGTTTTAGACTGAGTGCCTGTGACGCCATCCAAAAGTCGTTCTTCAAAAGATTTGTTAAAATTACTTCTGCAAAGGTAAATCATTCAAACAACTGTTGTATTCCATTTTTAATTTTATACTGTGGCGTGGTCTAACCATCATACTTTAAAACTTCAAAACATAAATTTAGATATCTATAGCTAAAAAGGTAAACTATTCGAACAAATATGAATTAAAAAACTAAAACAAAACTAAATTCATAGTCGTACAAAAGTTGTAGCCTATAACAAGTGTGGAGTGTAATGTTCTGCACTCATAAAGCCGTTACCCTCATCTGATGGCTCATGTAAATACCTCTTTATTCGTATAGAATTTTTATCACCTCCTCCTCACTTGTTATAGAATATAATATATTGAATGTTGCCCTTAAAAAGAAAAACCTAACTTCCTAAAATTAACGAATCATTTAACTGTGTGATGCTTTAGTTGCATAGGATGATATATATCAGGATTTCATCACACCACCTTATTAGAACTATGCTTAGATGAACCCTATAATGTGTTTATTTAAATGGATCAACAATAAATTTGCATCAGAAAAAATGCTAATTTTGCTCACGAGTGACAGACTTTCGAGGGTCTTAGTCTGACCTTGAGTGCCAGAGGGATTTGTTTTAGGTCCTCTATTATAGATTAATGTTCAAGTTCATCTTGACATCCTTGAACAGCCTACTTCTTTTTGAGTCTTTTTGCTGGCGATACGTCAATTATGTGAAAACATTGGAAAAAATGCTTGCCTGCGATAGTGAGTGAGGTCATTATATAAAAAGTGGTTTTCGTCTGTCTTTGTTCAAATCTTAATCTCTTATGTTAAATCTCTTTAATATTTATTATCTGCCCTTGTTGTGATGGTTTGCGCTGTAACAATATTACCAGAGAACTTTGATATTAATGTACATTTTACTTTGTTACTATTATACAGAACACACGAGTTAGTTGCTTGCTACCAACGGAAAAGTGCCAAATACTCAATTTATTTTCCCATCTTTTTTACCTCAAAGCAAAATAAAGCTGGTATTCTGTCACATAAAATGAAGATTAAACATTCTGCATAAAGTATTTGTGCAGATACTCAAAGTTACGAGATACTCAAGTGTTTATTTTCTGCTGAGTAACCGACGGCAACAGATGGATTGTGACGATCATGAATATGAAAAGACGACTTGTCACGTCAGTGAATAAATTATTTTCTATAAATGTAGGACTTACGTTTGCCCTTTCAATAATTTCTTTGCAAACTTCCATCCGTTTCACCTGATCCTCATCAAAAATGTCTTTAGTAGTCTGCAATTTATAGCAATTAAATTTATTTCGCTTTAAAACATTTTGCACAGTTTGCGACGAAATATCAAGCTCATCAGAAATTTGGGTACTATTATAAGGAAAGTTAATGTCAGCCCCACTGCAAGCAGCAATTTCTCGAAGTTCCATTTCTGGCCCCAACTGTCGAATAGGTGGCTCTTCAACATTATGATGGCATTTATTACAATCTTGCACATCCCTATAATCCCTCTCAAATTTTACAATGATTGCCGTGATCGTAGAACGCACCGGCACGGGTTTGTTTGGATATTCAAAGGCAAATCTACCGACAATATCCGCATCTGAATTACCCGAGTAATACCTTTAATAATTTGTGTTTTTTGCTCAACGATGTAAGTAGACTTGTTTTGTTTATTAACACGCAACAGAATTAACCAATACCTAACTTACGCTCAGTCAGCGATCGAAAGTAAAATCACAGCCGACTTAACTCAAGCCGCGAAATGATAACATCGGCAAGATGGCTTTCAGATCCGTTTTCATTTCAGTTCTCATGGAACTTAATGGGGATCGTTTGAATTCCTCTTTTAAATTTGAATTTTTAAGTGAAATTTCGGAAAGAAAAGTGAATGTAGTTATTACTAAGAACTTTCTAAGTTTTAGAAACATCTCCCAGCTAGTGTCGGTGTGTTATAATACTATAAAAACAGTGATAAATGGTTATAAAGATAAACATCTTGTTTGTAAACAGAAACAGGTGAAGCCGGCCGGCTTCTTAAGTGGGTCATTATGCTATTTATTGGTTTTCAAGTTTATTTTACATATCACTTTTAAGATTTTTGTGTTGTGCTCTTATCTGTGTGATTTGGGATTTTTTGTAAATATCTTGTGTTCCACTAAATCTAGAAACGTATGCCTAACATTTGGAGGAAATCTGATAAGGAATACCCATAGTATTAGTAAGTATAGGTAAATCTATTAGCTTTGTTTATATATAGGAATTCATAAAAGATTTTTTTTGCCTTTTGAAACATGCCAAGCCCCTGCTGTGTTTCCAGATGTAAATCTAATTACAAAAGTAGTTTAAGAGCAGGGGAGGCAAGTATTTCTGTTTTTGGCTTCCCCAAAAATGAACAACTTAAAATTAAATGGCTAAAATTCATACCTAGAGATAATTGGGCTCCTACTCAATATTCTGTGGTTTGTGCCAAGCATTTTGAACCAAATGATATTATTCCTGAATATGATTATCTTTTACCTGATGGTACACTCACTAAGATTAGAGTTAAAGCAAGATTATTTTGCTCAGCAGTGCCTCAAATTTTTTCAAAATAACCTGCATATTTAACAAAAACATCTTCCTAGAAAAAGTCCAGACGAAAGAAATAGTGAACAACAAAAGCATAAAGAACTTGCCAATGAAGTTTCTCAGCAACTTGATTTCATAACAAATTTTCAAGATCTTATGAGTAATTATTCCCAAAAAATTCTAATATCTGACCTATGGAATGTAAAAATTGTTGGGGATACAAAACTACATTTCTATACTTGAAACTTGAATGATGCTTGTATAAATATTATTAATCAAATATCTATAGATAGCGACCTACATGTTAAAGTTTTTTTTAAAAACAATAAGTTGTCCCAAAATTACCTAAAATGGATTTTACCTTTCGAATTGAAATCAAGTAGGTGGTCTCAGCTTTAAAAAAATCTATTAACTAGGTATAAGTCTTCTGATTATTGTGAGCTTAACATGCCATACTCTTCATCTCTAGAGTTTTAATAACCAAAATTCAGATTTCCTAAAACAGGCGTTAAATTTATTAGAAAGTTGATTCACATAACTTAGAGGATAAAAGAGATAGTGACATTTTTAACCAAGTAATACTTTAATAGTCCAAATAATGTTACTTATTTTAAAGCAAAAACGTTATTGCCCATCAACTATAATAATGCATTTATATAATTATTAACGGCGCCTCTACATATTTGAAACAATAAACCAATCTCATAAATAAAATATTCTCATTTGTAAATAAATCAAAATCAAAATTGAACGTTTATCTCGGCAGAGCCGCGTTTGCAAAGCTTAAACGGATCCACCAAAACGGATCCGAATCTCCCACGTGGTGTGACGTTGCCAACTGTTATTTCGCGGCTTGAATAAAGTCGGCTGTGGTAAAATGATCCCTACTCGACAAAGACAAAATCAAGCCGCCGCGCCTTGCCGGCGTAACTTGTTTTTATCGCACCAATCAGAGTCATTCGTGGTCGATAGTTATGTAGGAGGGGCGCAACTACATTTAAATCGTATGACCGGTCGTTGCTAAGAATGCTAAGCCAAAGCCATACCTGTATATGTTTATACTTAAGCCTGGATATTCTTCTAAGCTCTCCATGAAGCCTGGTGCATTATATGGCAGATGCTGCCTAGGCGTGATGAACGTTTGCTTGAAGTACCTTAATGGTTCCTATTAAGTAGGTAAACAAGCAGGAAAGATACATAGGAAGGGCTCCTTAATAGTTGCAAGACCCATATCCTGCTGGCTAGTAAACTTTAGCTGCATTAGCTAAGCTACCTTGGGTCCCTCAACTCTTCTTCTCTAGCCTTTGTTTTAGCGGTAATCTTGATCTGGCTTTTATCAGCTCTTTTAAAGAACTTGATTCTTCCAAACCCAAAATATAAGCCTAGATTTATTTTTTTTGACCTTCTAGGGACTACATGTCCATGGTGAAAATTTGATTCCCAGTACTTCGAGAAATTGACATTATTGTCCAAGTTGCTTATCAATAGCCTTTTCAGGACCTTTTCGGAGAATATTTTTTCTCCCCTTTCGTTTAAGATGAAATTAGTACAAGATTTCGGCTTTTGTAAATTCTTTCCTGCAAGTGCCTTTATCATAGCATTTGCCCCGTGTTAAAGAGTAGCTACTGTGCACGAGCTATAGGTACACTTTTCAAGACGCACTTGTGGGTCTTCGTCTGAGATACCTTCATATACCATCATGACAGCTGAAAATATGATAGTATGGTAAAACAAAGTTAAGGAGGAATAGAGCAGCCAATAGAGGAAGGTAGAGAAAGGAGACACTCATTTAATATATGCAACAGAAAAGTTAGTTTCCAATCCAGGAGGACACGCATTTGATACCTATGGTTCTGTTGTGACATTGAGTATAGAGCTAAGTTTAAACAGAGATATTGCTTCTAGCTTACAGGCTTTGAGATTTAAATAGTCCCAATTAAGGCTTTCCCAGCCCTAATGATCCACCATGATGCCCAAATGCTAATAAAAAACTCCTTTGAAAACAAAACACGTGATATTTATCGCAGCCTAGTATTAAATTTGACTAAAGCAGTCTAGTAAACTATAACAATTGTCGCTACGATTAATATTTAATGGCAAAATGGTACAGCAGCTTATTATAGTGAGTGTAAATAAGAGTTTGCGTCCCATATCTAATGCACTCTGATCACGGAGATATGGTTTCTTACTTGCTGCCAACCTCCGATATTGTTAGCTTAGTAGTCAAAAAAGTCGCTGCTTTTTCATTATCCATACAAGATTTGCCAGAGGTCATTTCCTTTTATCGATCTACTATAACTTTAGCTAGCACTTAATATTATTCACTCCATTCCAAAAGGCAGGATCAAGTTTTACCACCTTATTTTTCATAAAAAAATGGTTACATATTGATCAGGTTACAGAGTAATACGTTTTGCCTAACCACATTGACTTTACGCAGAACGTCTTCGGATTAGATTTAACTAGGCTAAGACAGAACCATCTAATCCTGCGTAACTTCAATAAATACAATTAGATTGGAAGAAGTGGACTGTATTAAAATAAGACTTACCGATCTGCTGTTGTTGCTACTTTCCATCTGCTTTCTTAACACTCTGGAAAAAAGGGTTTAAAAACAAGGATGGAAAACAGGATAATCAGGGGGAGTAACAACCAAGAACAGTTGATTTTACATAAACTGGATTCAATTCAAATAATTCAAATAAAACATTTAACTTGTTTTGTCCAATTTCCAGCGACCGTAAAAAACGCTTTACCAAAAAGAATTACGAAGCAAATACCTTTTCCAACAAGTACTAACTATACAATCTTATGTAATTTTAGCAGAAATATTTTTAGGCATATTATGCGTGTTTCTCAAGTGTATTCCCTAAATCTCATCTAAAATGAAAATAGCCCAAACACCCATTTTTTGTTAAAACATTTATTATTACTGCATTGCATTGCTGATCTGTTTCCACAAAATTTTAGAAGCCACAGTTTCTGTGGTGTACTATCATTTATCACAGTTTCCAAGATGGTGCCCATTTTAACATTAGGAATTGTCATTTTATGGAGAGTACTATGCATGGGCTATTACCATTATGACATTTAGAACTATCATTGAATTGTCAAAAAAGAGTGTGTCATTATTACATTTCTGATCTGTTTCCACAATTCCAGATTCCACAGTACCGATCGCATTAAAACATTCTGCCACCCAATCTAGCCATAGCCCCAAATTTTGGCCAATCAAAATTGATGTGGCTACTTTGAGTGGCATAATGTTATTGTATGGGCTAGATTGAGTGGCAGCATGTTTTCGACGCAGAGGATAACTATTATAATTAACAAACAATATGTTTGATGTTAAAATATTTATATTGATTTTTGTATTCAGAAAGATCGATTTTATTTTAATTAAATTGCTATTTATATCCATAGAAATAGACTAGAGAATATAAATTAAATTAGACATTACATTTTTAAGCAAGGATCAGTACGTAATATTTGAAAAAGCCACATACTAAATAATATATCATGTGTTAAAAACTATGTAACGTTATAAATGAGTTCCTCTTAGATAGTCTTTTGATGAATATATTGATTAAATAGTTAGTTTTAAATATTTGTATATTTTTTAAATATTAGGTATATTTTGCAATCTTTAAAACTACTTGGTTTTGCTAACGAGATAATGATATTTAGATATTGTATTGCAATGATGGGTATATATGTGCATATTTTATATATGTATATCACGCATAAGCGCAATTTTTAATAAATTTAAACTTATTTAGATACATAAGTTTAAATTAGATTAACCTATATTTAGATACATACATATGTAAGTACATACTTACTTTTTTATGGTAGGTAATTTATTTAGGCAGATAGTATTACTTGTAGGATTATTACTTGTCAATAAAATATGAAAATATCACATTTATAGAAATTAATTTTATTTATTTATTTATTTAATTTATTGACCTTGTGCTGAGCACATTTAGTCATGAAAAACCTCTATATATAATTTTTTAGTACTTAAACTAAATCGGACGTCACAAACGACCATGCCAAGTTATATTTTTAGAGTTTGCCAACATATTTTTAGAGTTTAAAAATAAATATAAATACATATAATTATTATATAAATGTATATTAAAAAATATACGGCCTATAGGAGCTCTTTTGCATCCCCTTACTACTCCTGGTCTTCGTCGAGCAACAGAAGTAGGTTGCACATTAATAGCTGATCTCCTTTCAACTTTAAGTGGGCTGCAGCTTCCAGCTGTATTTAAAAAAGTTTCCCAATCATTTTTTGTTTTAATTGAGCTTAGTCGTAACATAAATTTGGTTGAACTTTGGGCAGTGGTACCAAATTTTACATGATTTTGCTTCATTAAAAGAATAAGTGACGTAAACTGATCCTCACTAATGTTCTCCTGTTGCTGAAGGTCAGTTAATGTTTGGTGATTATTAATATTATTTTCCGATATTAAACCATTATTTAAGTTTACATCAGTAGCCAAATTTTCGTCAGCTTCACCTACTCGTTCAGTCATGTTTTGATTTGTAGACGTAATATAGAAATATGGCATATAAAAATCCTTTGATTGGACATTCTATCCAAAAGCTAGCTGAGCCATTAAAAACCTTGATCCGACACTAAAACTTGGAGTATTTAAAGATGCTTTTTGAAAATAATGCAGAACTCCAGCCTGGTGTTTACAAAAAGAGCCTAGCCGTCAAACTTCACAGCTGCAAACTCCGTTTGAAATATCAACGTCATACTTTTTATCCGGATTTTCACTCGGGACAGAATATAGGGTATTAGATAACTGGGAAATGGCCTGTTTCTGCAAGTATTTAATTTTCCCAGCATACCTTTTTAAAATAAATAAATAAATAAATAAATAAATAAATAAAAGGGTCTTTATTTCCAACGGTCACCCACTTACAGGAAATGCAGAAAAAAAAATACAAATCAAAACAATAATAACAGAATAAAAATTAAATGCAAAAAAACAAAGTAGTAAAGTAAAACAGTTAAAACTGATTTAAAGAATAAACAAAAAGAAAAGAAAAATTAAAAAAAAGAACTCAACAAACCGTTATGCCACACTTCTAAATAACAAACAGCATTAGACAGGTACTTACAGGTTGTAATACTAGGTTATTGATTGAGTAGCCTCAGCACAGAAGATAGCGTATCAACAAATAGATCTATGTTGTAGTTACAAAGCGTATTAAACAAATTACATATGTAAAAAATCGGAGCTCTCTTGAAAATATTATTTAATGCTCTGTTGCAATAAAAAGTGCGAGAATTTCTGGAGTTTATCCTTGGGACAATGTACCGAATCTGATTTAAGAGTGAAATGCAGTCTATTTTGTTGTTTACTAGCTTATATAAGAAAGTTATAGCCGTTGTCACACGACGATCGAGTAAGGTTTTCATATTGAACCGTCCAAGCATGACATTTTGGCAAGTGCCTCTGGCTGGATAAACGCCATCTTCCCTATAGTGCAAATACTTTATAAACCTGCGTTGTATGTATTCAACGTTTTTGATTTCAGTTTCATATATTGGATGCCATATAAGTGACGCATACTCGAGTCTTGAGCGTACAAAAGATTGATATAATAATAGTACCACGCTGGTATCGTTAAAATTACGACAATTTCTAATAATAAACCCCAAAGACCTGGATGATGATAGTACAATATTCTGAATGTGGCTTTTAAAGTCAAAATTTTCATCAAACGTTACACCCAAATCCTTGATTTCATGGCATCTTGTTAAAGGAAGATTCTGTATATGGTAATTATATTGTATAGAAGTTTTATTTCTACAATAGGAAACAAAAAAACATTTTGATACATTAAGAAAAAGTCTGTTATTCTGACACCAGCTATTAATACTATTTAATACTTCTTGAAGATGTTGGCAGTCGGCTAAACAGTTAATTTTAGTGTAAATTTTCAGATCGTCGGCAAAAAGCAATTTATAACAAGAGATGATTGATGCGAGATCGTTAATAAACAATATAAACAACAAAGGACCCAAATTTGCTCCCTGGGGAACTCCAGATTTCACTATATATTGAGAAGAACGAAAGCCGTCGATCTCGACAAACTGCCTACGCCCATTGAGATACGAGGAAGGAAAACTTAACAGACCTGTGGAACAGCCCAGATAATCCAGTTTTTTTAATAAAATTCTGAGATCTACCTGATCAAACGCCTTCTGAAAGTCCATGTAAAGGACATCTACCTGACCTCTAGCATTAAGCGCCTGACACACATATTCAGAAAGACAGCTCAGGTTTGTGACACATGATCTCTGCTCCACAAACCCGTGCTGATCGATAGAGATGAAAGATTTAACTTGATTGTACAGTTGTTTATGAATACAAATTTCAAAGAGCTTGGAAAAATTGCATAAAATAGATATAGGTCTATAATTTCGAAGCTCCGACTTATCGCCCTTTTTAAAGATTGGTATGACTCGCGCTATCTTCCAGCAAGAAGGAAATATACCTGTGCGTATGCAGAGGTTAAAAATGTAAGTCAATGGTTTCGCCAATGCCGCAATACAGTCTTTCACTATGAAGCTCGGAATAAAGTCTGTACCGCAAGTTGACTTGTTTTTAAGTTTTTTGGAGGCTTCAATAATATCAGACTCATTTAAATAATTTAAAGTTACATCACTTTGACTATGTTTTAGTGTAGATGAAGTAAAGTTGTTAGCGGCAGACTCAATGTAAACACTCTGAAAAAAATTGGCGAAAGCATCAACTATCGATTGTGGATTCGAAAACTCATCGGCACCATCCCTTATAATACCCGGTATTCTAGAATCGCCCTTCCTCATTTGAATGTACCTCCAAAACTCAGAACTATCCCTGCAAATATTCGTTTCTATATTACGTAAATAGTTATTATATGCGTTTGTTTTTACTGTTTTGAGAGTAGTTCGTATGTTTTTAAATTTATCATAATGGTAGATTGTATTATATCTTTTATAATTCTTGTGGGCTGATTCTTTACTTTTAATTAACTGTATGATCTCTGAGGTAAACCAGGGAGGATACCGACGCCTTCGATCCTTCCTCAAAGGTACAGTGTTCTGAAACATAACGTTAAGAGAGTTATATAAATGGTCACAGGCTTCGTTGACACCCAAACACTTAAACAATTGTTCCCAATTTGCATGCAATATTGAATCGTATAACAAAGGAAAATTGGCCCTTCGAAAATTGAACGTCTTGGGTGCATTTCTGCATAGTTCAAATGATGGTGATTTTTCGATTTTTAAGTTATTAACATAGACGAGTAGTGGGGGGTGATATTGATCAACCCTCGAAATCGGCATGTCTGATTCTATGACCGTACAGTCAACATTCGAAATTACCAAATCCAGGGTTCGGTCAATAATATTTTTGACATTGTTTAATTGCTTTAGATCTAAAATATTTAGAAAATAATTAATAAGTGCACATTTATTATCAAGTTCACTAATACCAAAGAGAGGTACGTTGAAATCACCCAAGACAATCAACTTCTGGTTTAAAACTGCATCATGCAGGCATAGTGCCTCAATAAAATTTTCCAGATAATCATAGGATAAAGACGGCATAAGATAAATTAGGAATTAAAAAAGGAACCTACATGTCGCATCTCTCTGATAAATATAATTTCTTAGTCTTCGCAGATAGTAGTCTTCTATTGCTGTGCAACAGAAATCCACTAGGAACACTGCATTATATGCCTTATTTCTTGAAAGCACGTTATCTTTAAATAACCTAACACTTATCTCGGTGTAATTATTAGTTTGATGTCCGTGGGTTGTTGCGTCTCTATAGGCTAAACACCAATCTGTCCTCCTGTTCCAGTTATCCGTTAAATATTTGTGCCATTCTGGCAGTGAAGCAGAATTTAAAATTGCCAAGTTAAATTCCTCGTTAGCTCTATCTTCTGTAGACGCTACTAAAATTTTATGAAAGTTTTGATAAAACTCTTTTAGATGATTTGCTGGAATACCATGTTTTTTCTCCCACAGCCAGCGCCATACCACTTCTAACATATGGAACCGACAAAGCAAAGTTTTGGATTTGGGCCACACAGATTTTAAGGCCCATCTTTCAGAATTGGAGTCATCAGTCATAAAAATTTTCGGAAAACCTTGCCCGCAAAATGAATTTGGCACCGAGTTCTTTAGCAGTTCAAATCCTGCTTGATAATCACTTGCTGACTGTCCGGAGGTTATAATTATTGCCAAAGGAACTGCACCAATTTGACAAGGTGTCAGTAAAAACGTTAAGCAATGATTTAGTGAATCGCATGATGATGTACTGTCAACAAATACTATATCTTTGGCGAATGGCAAATTATGTGCTTTTTGCACAATTTTAGTTACTACTATGAGAGCAAATGGGTTTTTGTGAAAAATTTATAATTATCCCCTTTGATTGAAACTTTTCTTGCTTCTCAACAATTTTCTAAAAAAAAACACTATGCAGTTTTTGAAAACTAAGTAGGTACTTATTTTTAGACAAACTTTTTTTTTGAGAAAATTAGATTGACAAGTTGTAATAAAACTTAATAATATCAAGGGTCTAACTCAGTCAGAGGGACGTATCCGCCAAAAAGTAAATTTTACAGAAGAGATGAAAAACGTTTAATTAATTTATCGTAAATGTTTAATTATTCAAAAAAAGGTAAAAATTTACCCTTTAGGGGTATTATATACCCCTAAATGAGCGGGAAATCAGCACAACACGCAACGCAACCAACGAACGCACTTCTAGCGGACAAGTGCATCCTCAAGCCTCGACAATCTCGACATTCTGACCCCTGATGTAGCGCATACAATAACATTATGCCACTCAAAGTAGCCACATCGATTTTGATTGGCCAAAATTTGGGGCTATGGCCATATAGATTGGGTGGTAGAATGTTTTAATGCGTACCGATCTGTACTGTCTTTTGTCATAAATTCCAAGATAGTGCCTATTTCGACATTTAGAACTGACAACATTTTGAACTGACATTACCTTTTCAAAAGAGAGTGTATTATTATTGCATTGCTGATCTTTTTCTACTGTTTCATATTCTACAATTTCGACTTGTACTGTAATTTGTCATATTTGCCAAGATTGACGTTTTGACATTTAAATCTAACCTCTTTTAGGGATGTCTGCCTTCAATTGTACTCTAATTTTTAAGATGGCGCCCATTTAGTCAGTCCTTAAACTAGCATTAATTTTATCGCTGGCTATGCAAATTAAAATTTTTTATAACACAGTAATACCGCATCTAAATGCCGCATAGAAGCCTTATTTGAACATCTAATTCCATATCCAACTTTCTTTTACCAAATCATTGACTTTTCTAATTCACCTAAATAATAAACCTTATTATTTGTCGTTATTTGGACATATTGCTAGACTCGAGTTTTAGTTGCCAAAGATGTTCCATATCGATATTAAAAACGGACAATATGACTGAAACTAAAACAAAACAAAAATGCTAAAATTTATGAACATATGTAAGTGTATACATATAAAAATTTATACGAACCGTTTTTCAAACACTTCGCGTGAAACAAAACAATCGACTAAAGAACAAAGAACAGAGCATTCGTCAGTTTCTCTTTCGCTTCTTTGTATTTATGCTTGGCTGCATTTAATATGCACAAAAGCAAGGGACACATATATAAATCCAAACCATAAAGATATGAAACGGAAAAAGAAGTGAAAAAGGGAAGCCAGGAAAGAGTCTATAGACTTGACATTTAATATTTAGTTGTATAGGATTCTCCGAATAGCAGAAAAACAGAACAACATGTTTCTGAATTTACGAGTTTATTTCAGGGTTAAATTATTTCTTTAAAACACTATATTTTATAGTACTTAAACCTTTCGGACAAAGTTATTAAATAAATGTTTTGATTTCCCGTTAGTAATACTTTTATTAATATTTTGAAACAAAAATAATCTTGAAAAACCCTGCCGGCTTACTAAAGAGTTTGGAATTAGAAAAAAAAGAAAACGGATGGTGCAATAAATTATTCCTTGGCAAGAGGCAACTCATCTTTATTTAAAAGTTTCGTTTTTGATTTCGCGGAGTGGCGCCCGCTACTTACATATTCAGCTTTCGGCTTTAGGCTAATGTAAAAATGCTTTTTGCTCCTTCTTTGCTAATAATAAATGAGATTTAGCAAATGGATTATTTTTAAAGGAGCATTTGCTATAAGGCTTTAGATTTCCCGTTAGAAGTTCGTTCCTTTTCGTTTTTAATTTGGATAATATTAAAAAAGATATTTTAGACTAAGCGAAAGGGTTGTATGAGCTTGTATTAAATTTCGTAAACGTATCTTACTACTAGTATTTACTCATTTTACTCATAGTACTAGAAAATATATTTAAAAATGGTATCGATGATAATTTTTTTATGACTATAGATGTTTTATTTTCTTCCAATTTATATTTGTTGAATAGCTTAACTTCTCGGCTCTAGATAGCTTAATTTATATTTAAAAATAGATTTATTAAATTCCTGACATGAGTAAACATTTATCTTTATTGTATAAATTCGAAATATATGAATTTGAATATTAAATAAATTAATAAATAAATAACGTCTTTATTATTACTTCATATGTAAATACAATAGTATTAGGAAATAATTATGTGCACACTATGCAGGACACAACTGGCGAAGTTTAACCTTGTGGCCATTTCTCCACTTAACCAATCGCACCGAACAAAAGTAAAATAAAAATTAAAAATTAATACAAAACCAAAACAAAAATATATATTGTAACTTACAATTAACCCATTTACACCTACCGTCCTTTTAAAAGGATTTCAAAAAGAAACCTGTATTTTTCTGATTCAGCTGACGGTTTGAAGTTGTCGCCAGTGTCAGATTATATTTAGTTAACATCTTAAACAAGGTCAATCGCGATCGTTAGGATTTTGTTAATTTTTGGATCGATAGTGACGAATAAAACACGCTGTGTTTTTAGTGATTTTGCAATGAGTGACTCAAGGTAAGATATGTTAAGACTCATATATTTTTTCGTTCTTGTTTTGATTGTTTTTAACAAATAACATAACATACTGACCTTTTTATATATTTGTGGTTATGTTTCACACTTCTTGATCAACCTAGGAGCGTTCAATTAAACGAGTCCTTTTAAAAGGACGGTAGGATTATATACTACTATGTGGTTTTTTACAGGTATTGGAAAAAGCCACTAACCATGGCAGAAATCTTAGAGGAATTGGAGAATGGCTCTACGTTGGACATTCCTACAGGCATTACAATTTTTCCACCCGAAAATGCCAACGAAAACTGCGATACCGATGAAGATTCTAGGGCTGAAGACGATGTGGTACCAAATAATTTACCCGGAGTGCAACTAAGGGCCCCGGCGGAAATTGAATTTGACGTAGAAGGTGAAGACGACTGGGACAGTGATGATGATCTACCACTGTCCACTTTTGTTGAAAGGCGACCTAAACACATAAAGACGTTTGTCTATACTCTCAATAAAGATTTAGAGTCTACGTTTATGCAATGGCAATCAGTTCAAACTGCACAAAGCAATCGTTCCCCTGGAAATATTTTCAAGCTGTTCTTTGATGAGAACTTGGTAGGAGAAATTGTCAATTTTACCAATATTTATGCACAGCAAAAAAACCGCCCCGGTAACGTTACTGCAGACGAGATGTACTGCTTCATGGGGGTGTTACTTGTCAGTGGATATAAAACTGTTCCAAGGCGACATATGTATTGGCAAAATTGCAACAATACCCAGAATAAACTTATATTAGCCGCTATTTCCAGAGATAGATTTCAATTCATAATGAGTTATCTTCATTGCAGTGATAATACTTCCCTTGATAAAAAAGACAAGTACTCTAAACTGCGTCCTCTTTTCAAGAGCCTAAATAAACAGTTTTTTGATTATGCCCCAGTTGAAGAGAATCACAGCCTTGATGAGGCCATGATACCGTATTTTGGGAGACATAGCGGTAAGCAATTTATTCGAGGCAAGCCTATAAGGTGGGGGTATAAATTATGGGTAGGTACCCTACGCCTTGGATACATTGTTTATTTTGATCCCTACCAAGGTGTGTCGACAACAATTCCGGACAAATATAAAGACCTGGGTTTGGGAGCGTCAGTTGTTCATATTGGAATATGCAGATGTTTTACAGAAAATGCCTTACCAGCCCTTTCACATATTTTTTGACAATTTTTTCACATCTTTGTCACTTCTAAAGGAGCTAAAATTGAGGAACATCAAGGCAACTGGTACTATATGTGAAAACCAGATCCCACAATCTCCATTTAGCAATGCGGCAGTTCTGAAGAAAAAGACACGAGGTACATTTGCATGGGGTTACCGATAGTGAAATCGCATCATGCAAATGGAATGATAACAGCGTTGTTACTTTAGCCACCAATGCATGTTCAGTTTTGCCAGTAAATAAGGTCAAACGATTTTCACAGGCTGAAAAAAAGCATGTTTTTATAGATCAGCCTCAATTGATCAAGGCATACGACGAAAATATAGGAGGTGTAGACCGTAGTGACCAAAACATAAGCCAATATAGAGGTAAAAATTGGTATTTTCCGTTATTTTTCCACTGTGTAGACATGGCCTCACAAAACTCGTGGCAACTCTATAGGAATAATGATGGTACTCTTGACCAACTTCAGTTTAGAAGAGACCTAAGGACACAGCTGCTCGATACAGGAAAATAACTAAGAGAGGACCTTCGGAATTGCGAAAAACTGCATTCCAATTCTCGCGCTACGATAAACTAGATCATTTAGTTACATATCACGAGAGTTAGCGGAAATGTGCTGTGTGCCACAAAGAAGCAAATTTTTTGTGCCAAAAATGTGAAGTTGGTCTTCACCCAAAAAACTGTTTTGTGATCATAAAAATTAGTTTTTAAGTTTAAGTTTTAAGTTTTAAGCTTTTTGTAAGATATATAAACATATTTTGAAGTCTTTACTTATTTTTCTAATAGTAGCCCTTTATCCTACCGTCCTTTTAAAAGGACCACCGTTTTTTCCAAAACTGGAAATTGAAAAAAAAAATCATGATTTTTTTCTCGATATATGAGACTTTCTATTGACCGTTTTTAAGAAAAAAAATATAAATATAGTTTCAGGGTCAAATGGGTTAATCAATGAAGGATAAACGTAATTAAAAATATTTAAATTAATGAAATTCTAGCAAACATTGTTTAAATTCTAGTTTTAGGTAACTAAAATTGCGCTGTTTAAATATCATAGGCAGTTTAATATTTAAACTAACTGAATTATAGGTCTCTCTCTGTTTAGTAATTTTTTGTCTCTTAAACTACGACTATGTACAACATCTCTAAGTATTATAATTAAGTAAATATTTTTTCATATAAATAATTAGGTTCTTTTTTACCAATTAGTTTTATATGAAATATTATAAAATTATAAACGTAATTGTTTTTACATTTGAGCCAACCCAATGCCTTAATACTAGCTGAAACACGATCAAATTTTCTGAATTTATATATGAATCTACAAGAAATGTTTTGGATATATTGAATTATCTTTTTAGTTACAACCCGCAAGAATGGATAGTATACTATGAAACAATAAAAATCTATTGACATGCTTAGTACATTCACATAATTTTTTTCTAGTTTTAAAATTTATTATATGTCTATTTGCATATAACATGTTCATTTTCACATACTCACTCACTCTTCTTTAATATGGTTGAAATGTGCTGCTCAAAAGTTTAATTTACATCAATATATAAGCCCAAGTTTTTACCATAATTTGTGTCATCAATTTTTATAGAGATGCGATTTATTTATTTATTTATTTATTTATTTATTTACGGAATCCATTTACAAAAGTGTTAATGGTATCATCTATGTGTCATCTATAAATCAATGAAAGGTGTAAATGAGTTAATTAATTAAAGCCCCTATAAAATAATATTCTTTAACTGCCCCTTAAAAGATGTAATCCTAGAGTCAAAAAAGCTTATCTGTCCTGACAGACCATTAGCACTTCGAGTCATTCGTGTAATTGGCTCAATAATACCATAATTGGTACGGTGGAATGGGACTGAAAATATTTCTGATTGTCTATTCAATCTGGAAGGCACCCTAAGTTTAAAAAGAGACAATAACTCGGGACAATCTATAGTAGCATTTAAAACCTTATGCATAAAACAGAAGTCGAGTAATGTTCTTCGTCACTCTAATGTGGGTAAGTTCTGGTTATCCCTGACCCACTGATAGTAATACTCCTGTCTCCTGTAACCACATCTAAAAGCAGCCACCCTTAAAAATTTATTTTTTTCAGTTTTTTCAATCTGCTCAATGTAGCAGTTATATGACGGGGACCACACAATTGAGCCATACTCCAAGATGGGCCTAACAAGAGAATAATAAAGTAATCTAAAAGTAAACAAAGACAAATCATTTGTAGACCGTTGGATAAAACCCAGTATTTTCATTGCCCTACCAGTCACCTGATTGATGTGACTTTTAAAAGACAACCTGGAGTCAATAAATATTCCTAAGTCAGAAACCTCTGTTTTGACACCAATTACTACATTATTTATTTTATAAAGAAAAGCAATACGGTTTCTTTGCTTAGAAAAAGTAATCTTATGGCACTTATTGATATTAAGGGACATTCTATTTATTCAAGTGGCACCAATAAAAGAACAAATTAAAGTCTTTTTGCAGGAGCACAGCATCGGAAAGGGATGTGATAGGCCTAAATAGCTTCACATCATCAGCAAACATTAGCACACGACAATTTTCAAGTTTCGAAACTAAATCAATCAAAAAGAGGCAAAACAAAACAGGGCCTGAGTGAGAGCCCTGAGGCACCCCAGATGGCACCAAAATTTCAGAGGAATATGTACCTCCAAGATTAACAATCTGGGTTCTACCTCTGATGAATCCCGAGATCCACTGAAGAAGAGGCTCCACAATACCTAAAGCCCTAAGCTTCTGCAAGAGTACCCCATAATTAACCCTATCAAAAGCCTTGGAAAAATCTGTATATATTGAGTCAACCTGAAGTCCCTTCTCCAAGCTGCGGTAGAGGTAGTTGCCATACAGCACCAAATTAGCACCAGTAGATCTGCCTTTTATAAATCCAAATTGCTCAGGATTAAATAAAGATTTAAAACTCCAGGCAATCCTATGACTGACCAGGCAGTCAAGCAGCTTTAGCAACTCAGATTGGTTACACACAGCCCGATAATTGGAAATTTCATTTCTACTACCAGATTTAAAAATAGGTTTTAGAAAACTTCTCTTCCAGAGAGTGGGATAAGAACCAGTACCTAGAGATTTGTTAAAAATGAACTGGAATTAATGGAATTGTAAGAACACAAATACATTTCTTTAGGAAGAATGCCGAAATCCCATCTGGTCCAGCGCAAAGCTTATTCTTAGAGGAAGTAATAACCTCATAAACATCCTGCGCTGATAGAGTTAAATTGCTCAGACAAATTGATTTATCAAAATAAAAAGATGGTATGTCATTCACTTGCTCATCTGAATAGACGGATGAAAAGTATTCTGCAAACATATCTGCAGTATCCGAGATATTCATACTAATCCTGTTATTGTATGCCATTTTGGAGGGAAGGCTCAAATCAGTTCTTTTATTTCGAATATATGACCAGAAGTACCTCGGATTGCTAGCGAGATTCATTTCCACCTTATTAATATATTGTTGATAGCACAACTCTCTTAAGTACTTACATTGATGTCTCAAAAATACAAATTCATCATATTTCTGCTGTTGAACACTAATTTTAAACTTTTTGTGAATTTGTTTCTTTCTTATGATCAAACTGCGAAGCTCTGAAGAAAACCAACATGGAAAAGAATAACTTTTGTACCTCTTTAGAGGAATAAACCTTTCCATTGAGGAGTAGATCACATTATAGAAAATTGAAACTATGACATCAATAGATGTATCTCCCAAAAACAATTGATTCCAGTCTATCCCAGCAAGACAATCGTTAATTGCTATGTATTCTTCCTTACCAAAATCATAAAAATATTCCTCATATATCATATCATCAGAATTTTCTGCACAACAAAGGTCAAACTAATTGCTGTATGGTGCAACCTATTCTCAAAAATCTTGTCTATTGCACGTTCGACACTAATTAAATCTGAGCTACTAAATACAAGATCCATGAGAACCCCGTTTGTTTTTAAAACCCCATTTACCTGAAAAAAGTTATAGAAGCTAAAGCAGTTGGCCAGAGAAAGCACAGACTCTCTGTCATTCTCCAGACAAACACCAACCACCAAACCAAGATCATCATTCTCCCATCTAGCATGTGGTAAATTGTAATCACCTGCCAAGACAAACAAACCACTTGAATAACTACTATATACATGTTCAACGGATTCACAATGGCTTAAATAGGCTTCAAGTGGAGATGGAGATGGTATATAAATGCAACCAACAACAAAGCTTTGATTGTCAATGGTAAAAGTCAAATAGATCTGATAAATATCCACATCAACAAGTGGGATACCAATTCTATGTGTACATAAACTCTTTTTAGCCGCAATCAATACACCACCTCCACGAGCCTTGGTAGTATTTGTACCCATTTGACGATCATATCTATATAAATCATAGTTTGGTACTCCAATTTCAGCATTTGAATATTCAGATGTTAACCAAGTCTCTGCAATCATAGCAATATCATAGCAGCAGTAACTAAGTGCCTGCTGAAAATATTTTATTTTAGTTCTCATACCACCTGTATTAGCATAATACACGCAAACACCTGAACCAGAAGGGCCATCCCGCATTATTATGCTAAATTATGGTTTGATTCATTTGATTTTAATGAAAATTTATCTTGCATTTATTATTTAACCAAAATTTTCGCAAGATAACCCCTCTAGGCCAGTTATCCGGCCTTAAAAAATCATCCCTGCAATCGCCGTTGATGCTTATCTTAAAAGAAATAGTCTCACCCTTAACTGGCAACAATTCTACTTTAAGGTCCCTAATCTGAGGGCACCGCTTTTTGATGCGCTCTTCAATAAAACCAGGGGTCATTCCCATTTTAACACGTCCCAGATAAAAATATTCCCTATTTACTGAACCTGCGAAGTTTTCATCACCTCGAAAGTACGCTTCTCTTAAAACCAGACTCCGATTACGATTTGTATTTGTACGTTTTCGATTTTGTCCCAAAGTAAATCCCTGTTGCAGATGGTCGCCCCCAACATCCGTTGCTCCAGAGTTTCCAGTCCCAGCTGATTCATTGTTTTATTTGATTTAAGAAATTATTTATCGTATTTTCTAGACAAAAAAGCAATAATTTAGTCTTGTTCGAGTTATTTTTTAAACTGTGCTCCTTCGAATTTGTAATGATTTTTTCAAATTCTTGATTAAAGAGCTAAGCTGCTTCTTCTGGGTAGGCAGGATCAAAGCTAAGCAATAGTTGTAGCAAAAGTAGTGTGTCATCAGCTTATGACTAAATATGAGAGAGAGAGACACGCACTTGAGATAAACAAATAACTTCCAAAGAAATTGCATGCTGCATCATAAAATCTATAAAAAGATAGTTTTGCACACATGAAATCATAATCTATGACATCAAAAGCTTTTGAGTAATCTAATAGAACTAAAATTGCTGCCTTTTTCGAATCTAGTATTTTGACAATATAGTCGGTTATATTTAAAAGAGCTGTAGTTGTACTATGATTTGCGCGAAAACCTGACTGATGTACTGGAAAAAACATATTTGTTACAAAATATTCTGTTATCTGAGCCCATATTACTTTTTCTAAAATCTTAAAAATAATGCGAAGCAAGCTTATTAGTCTCAAATCTTGAAAAGTTTCTGAAAAGATCTGAAGATTTTACCAAAGGACAAAACAAGGAAATTCTTCCAGTTACTTGGAAAATAATCCCTTTCAAGGCAGCAATTTTTTTAACATGGAAAACAATTAGATAAAGGCAACTTTTCAGCATTTGCAATGTGATGTCATCGATGTCAGAAGCATTTGATTTCATATTTTTAACATAGTCACATATATTTTAGGTGGCAGTACTAGCTTAAAAGAAAAATTAATTTGATTATCTTTTGTTATTGCTGCTATAATAGATAATTTTACTACTTTAATTGTTTGATTTCTAAAAAACTCTACAGGAATACTTATTTATTTTTTCTGAATCTACCAAAGCTTGTGGGATATTTGAAATTTTCCTTGACGATACATAAATATTCAATTCCCTTAAAGCTTTGCATATTCTTTTAGAATGTTTTTGTCCCTCTAAATCTCTAAGTATGCTGACTTTTCCCTACGTATGAATATTTTAGTACGATTTTCTCAAAGTTTTCTGCAGTGTTATTAAATTTAGCCTTACACCAAGCTTTATCCCTTTCCCTCACTTGCCTTAATTGTAAATGTATTGCATGGAGAATAAGGCTTGCTTACTCTATTTTAATTGAGGCATATACATCATATAACTGAATTATGTTCTGGGTCAAAAAATTATTTTTGTCTTCTAAATCCTTTCTATAGTAAAAGTCGTCCTACTTTATTCCTGATAAATTATTTAAAAATATTGATCTCTTATAGTGAGAAATTTCTGAAATTTTTTGACCCAAGATACTTTTATTGCAAAAAAGTCAACAAGGTTAGGTTCAGGACAAACTGTGGCAGGACCAAGATCAATGGAGACAAGAGTTGGAAGACTTTCACAAACGTTGTAAGCCGAGATTTATATACAGTGTATTTATGTACAGTGCTTTATTTTATTATTATTTATGTACAGTGCTTTCATTTAAAACGATCCACCCTTAATAACTTTCTTAAAAAAAAAAAAAAAACACGTCAAATTAGATATTTGAGATAGGTGATTGACAGAACTTCAGTAAATGCATAATTAAACGTCCCCCTGTATATCTAATTTGACGTGTTTTTTTTTTTTTTTTTTAAGAAAGTTATTAAGGGTGGATCGTTTTAAAATGAAAGCACTGTATACATAAAGAATGAGGCATACCCAAATCGTCGGCATTTACTACAGTCCTAAAAAGGAAATTGGAATTATTAAATCAATTCTCTCTGTTTCTCTAGTATTAACACACCTAATACTTTAAATTCATTAGCTGATAAGAGGACTGGATATCACTTTTTGCTATCAACATTTTGTGGATTCACAAAATGTTGACAAAAAACATTTCACAATGACACAACATGACATTGAAAGAGTTTATTCACTTTGCTTTGTTCGCTGAAAAAAAATTTTTCCTAAAAACATATTTATAATAAAATAACAAACTATCTACTTTATAATTTAATCTATTAAAAGTCCGTTAATAAGGTTTTGTAAATATGGAAAATGTTTACATTATAAAATATATAACACCATCTTAGGAATTTTCCACATAACGCTAGAAACCTTTCATCCTGTAAATAATTAATTGAAGTTTCAAAGTTTCAGGCTGGTGCCTATAAGACGGTCTTTATAATTTTATAAGCGCCAAGGAGTACGAGAACCGAGAACTTAATGTGTGATAATGAATATATGAAGAGGGTACGCGACGTCATGATATTAGTTCCCCGAATTTCCATTCCCTTCCTTACCGTTTGGGGAATAAGATTCAATTGCAACCCTTTGAAATTTAGCGATGATTAAGACGACTCAGGGGAAATAAACGTGTCTTATTTATAGAACAATGTTTAAAATTATTCTTAAAAATGAACATTGTTTTGCTGTTAAATGATTATAGAACTACAATATTTAGAATTCTTTATATTATTTTGTCAGACAATAAATAAATTTAGGTAGATTAAAATAAAAATATGATATTTTATAGCACTGATTAAATATAGATCTAGTAATAGTGAAAAATAGTGGTGATTGGCCGTCGGCAACTACATAACTGATCTTTCTTGTCTCACTGGTATAATTGCAATAATTAGGAAAAATACAAATGTTAAGTGGAATGATATTTGGGAAAATATTTGCAAAGAATGTCCAACAAGTTATTACAAATTAGTTCCATAGTTCATAGTGAACTAAAGTGCCAAGGCGTTTTAAAACAACTATAATTCGTATGAAATTAGGACATGCTTGCTACCCAGCACACCTCGACAAAATTAAAGTATTACCCACTGATCTGTGCACAAATTGTAATGTTACAGGTGACCTAATCACATATTTTTGAATGTAAAAAATAGACTCAAGAAATCAAGATGCTAGTGGTTAATTTACGCGTGGAATGTAAAGGGGCTAGTGCATTTAATATTATGCATTTATTGGCACTAGAAAATGCAAAAATATTTAATTATCCAATTACCTTTCTTAGAAATGTAAGATTTAGTTTTTAGTTTAGATTTTTAATTAGAATAGTTATACTAGTTCCAAGGCTCATTCCCTTGTGTTTCCGTGGTCCATATCCCTTATATTATTTTAAGTCGCCCTGTTAGACCCCAGCGGCGTGAAGTGTGGCTCACTGTCTTAAATGTTTTAGGATAGGATAATGTAGCTAAGAACCGTCCTATAAATTAAATATATCTAGATATTAAAAATAAGATAACATTAAAAAAAGGCATAATTTGCCTAAAGGATAAAGAATATTTGTAAATTAATTATCAGAATAGTTAGATATATGCGATACGTACTGTATACAATACGTAATATTGGCAAATTAAATAAAATATAAAAATTGTAAGTGGCTGCATGGTTAAATACCACATGCCAACAAAAAAAATAAAAAATAGTGGTGATTGAGCAATTTTTGATGTTTTGCAATGACTTTTAATTTTTTTTGTTTAAAATATTTAGGAAGCTTGCCTTAAGTCTAATATACAATTTTCTTTATAAGAGAAAAATAAAAAACAAAAAACTTTGGTTATTTGGATTTTTCACATACATTTTGAGGTTATATGAAAAAAGTGTAAATCCAATCGATCCGAAACGAAGATGTTTTAATCACCTACAATTTAGCTATAAACATTTTTCTTTAGAACTTTGTTACAGTTTTTTTTCTGAGCATAACACTTTAACTCAATGTATTCAAATTTAAAATATTTTAATATAATTTAATAAAGCTTCTTTCATTTATCAAAGCCTTAGATTAATGATTATAAAAGTCAAAAGCAAACAGGGTTTGGGCTTATAAGAAAGGGTAATATCCATAGAAAAATCAAACATAATTGTATAGGTTTCAATAATTATAAAATTTTGTTCAGTTTAGAAAATAACCAATTTATTGCAAATGTATTTAAATGGCAAATATATGTATAAGTATATCAGAACAGAATATAAACATTAATGGATAGATATATATTTTGTTTTATAGCAGTTAGTACTTATTAGGAATCAAGTTCATATTAAAGTTCATATAATCTTGACTAGGTTGATATTGTTGGTACCTTGATCTTGCATTGTGAGGTTATTCAGGTGTCTGATTTCTTTCAGTTGCCTTGGCCAATGTCAATCTGAAAATTAGAATGAGACTTTATTATGTGTGATGTCTGCAATAGTGAGTTGAGCAGAATTTGCTGCTCTTAAGTTTTATTGTAACTGGTACATACTTACAGTACTACTTATTTCATGCAGGAATTGTCTATATTTTCAGTAAGATTCCAAGGTTGACAGATGTCTTAAACATGCTAAAATCTGGAAGGGATCCATTTCGACAGATTTGGGTTATTACATACATACAGATTGAGCGGATTTACAAAGGAAATACCTTATCTAGGTCTGATTTTTTTTTGTGAGTTAAATTAATGTTTTGCCGAGGGCAGTTTTAAAGAAACGGACTAAAGAGTTTTTAAGGTTTCCTGGCCTTTTTTTTCTCTTTCTTCTGCTTTTCCTATTTGTTCTCTTATAACTACCACTTGGACTTCCTTATCTATTTGTTCAATTCATCACTGATATTGTGAAGGATTTGATGGAATTTGATGGTCTGAGCCTCATCGAACACACTTGCGCTTCTTCTGGATATCCTGAAATCCATCATAGAGTCTAGTACTGGCTAAGTCACTTTGTCCAACTACCACAGAAGACACTGTCCTTCCTGAGACACACCAGATAAGCCCCATGGCTGTCTAGTCATCAACCAAGGCGAGAACAAGGATCACAGGTATCACAGAATAATATAACCAGTGTAAAACAAAGGCCACACACATTATTTTCGCCCTAGTTAGTACTAATTGAATAATTTATCGCATATATATTTACTATTTTACTATAATTTTTGAAGCACCTTGTTGCTATAATCTTTTTATATACATATATGCGAAGTATAGTATAAGTTGTACCATATTTATTTAACCATAAACCGCCGGTTGTTATTATTTAATTCAACTTTTATAAATTGCTTTTATAAACTCTAGTGAACTTTAAAACTTATACATTTCATATTATAATACCCATTTCTTTATTTAGCATTTGACACATTCACATTTGGAACTTTGATAATTAGAGGTTAGGTTACTTGTCAATATACTAAAGCTGAATTTGCGGATTACTTTTTAATACTTCCTTTTGCGGACCTAAATTAGGTGTGGTTTAAATTATCTAGAGATATTTCCTGCTTTCGGATCGGGGCCACATTCAGGGCCATATTAAGGCAAGATTTTAAGGGTATCATTGCACGAGGGTAGTAAAGCAGGTGGCGTTTATAAATACATATTTAGTAAGGTTTACCCACACCACTCTCGTGGGCTAGCTGGAGGCAATTTTAAACCCCGGATACCCCTATTTTGCCAGGAGCCATCCTTAACTTAATCAAATAATTTAATAATAAATAGCAACCATTAAAAATTTTTTTTTTCTGTAATAACTTAGGTTTCCGTAGTTTTGCTGGAAATCGAGATAAATTTTATCCTTAAAAACTATTTCCGGCTTCAGAACGCTTATTATTTTTTCATTTAATTTTTTCTTTGTTCAATGGGTTTCATCTTACTATTATTTTTTTGGTTTAAAAAAGTATCGACTCTAGCCTAATAGCCTTACCAGAGTGTAAAGCTATTTGCTTAGATTTCCTTACATATTATTCTTGTACATAAAGATCAGAGCGTTGATTCAATAATAGTTCTATTATTCAGTCAACGGTCAGAGGGTCTATTTTGTTTTAAGTGTATGCCATTATCGATTTTTCTTATAACTTGTATAAGAACTTATTTTTATTACAACTTTATAGTAACTTATTTTACCATCTCATAATATTTATATTAAGTTAAATTTTTTAAATTGGATTTTTTTATTGGCAACAATCAAAATAAAACGTGATTATAGAGCCGTAGGCGATTGTGATATCAAATTCTCTTGAATAGGCTTTAGGCGTGGTTGGGTTGAGATGAGTTGGGATTAGGGTAGTTCTGGGTTTAAAAAATACAAGCCCCTTACACTTTTAAATTTTACGTATCAAATGCCGGATAGTTATTATTTTTAATATATTTTTTAAAATATATATACTTAAAAAACAATTAGTGCGTGTTAAAATAAAAAAAAATTTATATTATCATATTGTTAGAGCGGAAAATGGTACAGTGCACCGCATTAACTCAGAGATGGATATTCATTCAATTAAAAATTGACGTGATTAACAGGTACATTTAAAAATTAAAATTGGTCATTTGGTTTACTGTACTTTTATATAAGTATATGGCTACATATATTATTTATAATTTCATGCGTGTTTACGCTTTTTGTTTATAACGATAAAATGGTAGAATTTGTATTTTTTTTTTCATTTTGTTTTTATAATTGTTTCTTTGGTAAAAACTTGTCTTAGGTATTAAAAATGGGAATGAGAGCGACTCATTCATCATTCATCTGTGGTTCTTAACCTCTAACCATTTACTTTTTTTATGTTAAATAATTTTTATTTGTATATTATTTTTATATATTAATTTTTTATTTTTTATTAATTTTTCTCTTTTTGGTATAAAAAGGTATATTATAGTGTCTGTTATAGTGAGGTGTTATATATTTTATAGGTAAATGAGAATTGCACATTTAAACGTAAGATCATTGCATACAGGGTTCAATGAATTTAGATTCCTAATAGAACATCAAAATGTAGACATTATCTTTTTATCTAAAACATGGCTCTCCAATACCGATAACTCATTGTTGTTTCAAATTCCGGGATACCAATTTTTTAAGAAGAATCGTCAGGGTAGAGGCGGGGGCGTGGCGGCTTATGTAAGAGACAAGTATAAAGTTAATATTGTTTCATTTGACTTTAATATTAATGCTCAATTGGAACTTCTTTTCTTAAAAATAAAAATCAAAAATAAAAATTATGCTTTTGGTGGTTTTTATAAGCCCCCTACTCTTAACTTTAATAGCCTAATTTCTGATTTTGATAATATATTTTCTTTTATATACCCATGTGTTGACGAAGTTTTCTGTTTAGGAGATTTTAATATTAATCTTTTAAATTTTAATAATCCCCTTACATCATTATTTGAAAATTATAATCTCACTCAAATAACTGAAGACCCAACCAGAGTCTCAGCTACTTGCAGCACTCTTCTTGATGCAATATTTGTGTCTAATGTGTCTCTGATACATAATAAAGAGGTCATTTGCGCAGACAACGTCTCAGATCACAACTTGGTTTTCTGTGAACTAAATTTAAACAGGGTACCCATAGTTCCTAAACTAATTGAGTACAGGTGCTTTAAAAATTTTAATAACCAACTTTTTTTACAGGATTTATATTTCCTACCATGGGATAGCATTTTATATCAAAATAATATCGATAGTAAGCTAGTAATTTTTAATAATTTAATTCAAACACTTTTTAATAAACATGCTCCTTTTAAAAAAGCAAGAATTACTAAACCTAAAGCTCCTTGGCTAACATCTGAGGTACTTCTTTTCCAAAAACAACGCAATGAGGCATTAAGGAAATTCAAGGCAACAAGGGATATACAAGATTGGGAGAATTATAAATTTCTGAGAAATCATACTCTGGCTACAATTAGAAGAGAAAAAAAGAAGCACCTTAATCTGTTGAGTAACGAAAAAAATAAACGTCAGCTTTGGTCGTCATTAAAAAAGTTTAACATTTGTAGAGATAAAAATAATACCAATATTCCGGAACACCTGTCTGATCCAAATCAAATTAACATCTTTTTTTCTCAATTTCTTCAAAATTCTGCAAATTGTGATGAACAAGTTCAGTGTTATAATAATGGTGTATTTGATAATAGCCTGCATTTCACACTTAATCTTGCAACTGTTGAAGATGTAAGTAGAATTTTAAATAGTATTAAGTCTAATGCGACTGGTGTGGATCAGATTTCACCAAAAATGTTAAGGTATTGTAGCCCCTTTATTGATAAGTACATATGCCACATAATAAATTGTTGTATAGAAGCTCACTATTTCCCCGACCAATGGAAAATTTCGATTGGTAAACCCTTATCAAAAGTTGCTAGCCCAGAAAATTATAACGACTTGCGCGTTATAAGTATACTTCCAGTACTTTCAAAAATATTTGAAAAGATACTTTACCATCAGATGGTTTGTTATTTTATTGATAATGACATTATTCCGGCTACGCAATGTGGCTTTAGGGAGAACTTTGGTACCTCTGTAGCTCTACTAAACGTACTGAATGATATAATGGACGCTATTGATAAGCAACAGATTGCTGTTCTGGTGCTTTTAGATTTCTCTAAGGCGTTCGACACAATAAATCATGCCCTTTTACTAGCTAAGCTTAAATATTATGGCTTTTCAATGGAGTCTATACAGTTAATTGAGTCTTATTTGAATAATGGATTTCAGACAATATTTACAAATAATTCTTATTCTAATCAGGCTCACATTTTGTCTGGAGTGCCCCAGGGTTCTGACCTCTGCTTTTCCTTGTATATACAGCAGACATTCTTAAGTCCTTAAAAGTTTGTAAGGTGCAAGCGTTTGCTGATGATACGCAGATATATACAACTTTCAAACCTGATAATCTTAAAGAAGCGGAGATTGGTATAAACAATGACTTAAATATAATAAATCAATTATCTAAAAAACATAATTTAAAATTAAATTCCTCAAAGTCTTGTTTTATGGTTTTTGGAAATACAAATAAAAATACAAATATTAAAAGTGTAATAAATGTTCATGTGGAGGGCTCTAAGCTTTCGGTTGTTGAAACTGCCAAAAATTTAGGCATTGTGATGGACAGTAAGTTGAGATTCAGGGAGCATGTTAAAAAAATTGTTCAAAAATCGTTTGCAGCTTTAAAACTCTTATATAGTAATAGAAATATTCTTAATCTAAGTCTTAAACGCAGCCTATGTGAGGCCATGGTGCTCTCTAATTTTAACTACTGTGATTATGTTTATGGTTCTTGCTTAGATAATGATTGTAAAATGCGCATACAAAAAATTCAAAATGCCTGTATCAGATTGGTTTATGGCTTACGTAAATATAATCATATTTCGCAATATTATAAAACAATTAACTGGCTTAAAATGGACAATCGTAGAATTCTTAATTTTTCCACTTTTTTGATAAAAATCATTAGCAGCCCAAAGGCACCTGCGACTATAAGGAATAGATTGTTGTTTAGCAATGTACATGGGGTAAATGTTAGAGCTAGAAATAAGTTAACCATGCCGGTCCATAGGAGTGCTATGTTTCAGAGATCGTTTTCTTACAATGCTGTTCAGTGCTACAATAAAATACCTATAGAATTTGTTGACCTTCGTGCAGATAAATTTAGGAGGAAATATAAAATTTTTCTTATGAATATTCAAAACAATTCTCTTACTATTTAATATGTATCAAATTTGCTGTTTTTTATAGAAGAAAATTTTTTTGTGTTATATTATAATTGGGAATATTTCTTTAGCTATAACATATTGTTATAATGTTACTTCAAATATACCCTGATCTGGTTCAGTGGAGTAGCTATATAAAGCTAGACTGCGCCAGGTTCAGGTACTTTGTTTTTTTTTTCAACAAGTTTGTAATGAATTTGAATAATAAAAGACATTTATTATTATTATTATTATTATTATTATTATTATTATATTAGTAAAACGAATATTGAACACTAAGAAATTTACTTCCTTTATTTTACGTGTAAACCAGAATTTATCATTAACTTAATAACTGCCGACATTATCCTAGACCCTATAAAATTTTGTCAATTATGGCACCACTGTTAAATATTGACAAGCTATATTGGAGATTTATCGCCATGCATGTTTTGAAGAAGATGTTATTTAGGAAAAATATAATTCTTTTTAGACGAAATATGATTTATCCAAATTTTTTTGTTGTTTTAAAATGTTCTATAGACGTACCTTTTTACTGAACAAAAATTTCTTCCACAAATGCATCTAAAATTTCTTAAGTACCAAAATAGTTTTACATTATCTCAAAAACTAAACCTACAAATTGTAATATAAATAGGTTACTTAAAACCTAAAAAACAGCTACTTTTAGGGTTTAAGATATAAATTTTAAGTTTTATGTAACACCCTGTAAGAACTTACAGGGACAGATCAGATCTTACAGTGTGTTACATATAACGGCATCATCATCCAAAATGACATTAATATATATAGCTACTCCTTTGGGAGTAGCTTTCTAGCGCTACTCTTTTCCTAAGTCCGCGTCGAAAATGAATGCTCTCCAGTCCGATTCAGATCCAATCAGATCTCTCGAGTCTGATTTAGTCATTCTGTTTTACCACTTAACTGTGGTGCATGAGAAATTGTAAAATCTATAATAAGGGAATATTATTACTACAATAATTATTAAAATGTAAATTAGCATATCCACCTTTATTGTCACAACGTATTTTAGACACCTTAACATTATGTAGGGCCTCAGCCTCGCTTATAAAATCTTTTAGATACTCAGATGCCTCATTCTTATATCTAAGCAAATACACTTAACAAAAATGAGTAAAATCATCTAATACAGTTAGCACATAACGCTTACCGTTCTAAGTATTTGGTTCTGTAGGTCCATATCTATCAGTATGTAATATCTCCAGAGATCTTCTAGGTCTGTATCTAATTATAGGAAAAGGATTTCTTGTTTGCTTATCCTGCAATCACACTTTACAGACATTATCTAGTTCATACTCACTTTTCTTTAAGTCTATGCCAATTCATAAGTCAAACAATTTATTAAGGTTGCTAACACCCAAATGTTGAAAGTTTCTGTGCCACTCATTTATTTTGTTTTCACTTTGGTTCAAATTCACCACCCTTACTCCAGTCTCTCTCTTGTCAAAATGTCTATATTATTTTTCTTAATTATTACCTTTGCTTTAGTACAAAGAACTTCCCCATCTTTATCTTGAATTGCATTTACAGACAAGAGATTGTTCCTTAGGTCTGGTACAAGCAACACATAATTTAAAGTGCAGGTACTCTCTTTCACTATGCCTGTACCCTTAGTCATCATGTGCTCTCCTACTTGTGTGCTTAAGTTGGACCTCTGTTGACCTCTTCTAAAAATGCTTCCTCATCATTGACCATGTGAGATGTACACCCCAGAGTCCACAATAAAATGTTTACTGCTACTCTCATTTCCAGTATCAGCCAAAAATGCAACTTTTTTATTATGTGATGTATCTTTGTCCCTAAAATAACAATCTCTTTCTAAGCGATAAGTTTTCTTACAAATCCTACATTGCCCAATATTTTTCTTTCCTTTTGACCTAAAATAGCTTAAATTTTTACCTTGAAACTCTCCTCCAGTTTTATTACTATATAAACTGTCACATTATCTGGCAAAATGTCATGGTAAGCCACATTTAAAACATTTTATATTGGATGTAGGCATTTTAGCTTGCATTCCCTTTCGATACATCACTTATCCTTTTTCAAAGCTTTCAAAAGCAACTTGCATCTGAGCAGCCTTATTATTTTTATTCCTGGCCTCCTCGGTTAACTATCTGGCTGTTAACTTCTCTAAAGTTCTCTCTTCGGCACTGGCTGATTCCCATGATGTTAAGAAATACCTATATTCCTGAGGCAATGTTGACAACATTTTTGAAATAACCATGTTTTCATCGATCTTTTGATCCAATGATTTTAGTTTGTGTGCTAAGCTTTTAATTGTACTAATATTAACTCATATCTGACCTTTTTACGTATGAGAAGCTGTAAAACTGCTGGAGCAAAGAACATATCTGATCTGCACTATTTGTTTCAAATAGATTCTTAATTTTATCAAACATATCTTTAGACATTTTACAGTCCATAATGTGTGTAATGTACTTTTTGTCTATTATTGAAATTATTAATTTCTGAGCTCCAGCATTCTTTTTATTCCACTCCCTTTTCTTATCATCTTGAGTTTCATATGTTATCAGCTTTCATAATATGTAAAATCCTTTTTAACAATTTTATAAAGATCATATGCTTTAAATGTTAATAGAATCTAAAACATACAAATTTGGTAGGATTTTTCAATGTGATTTTCTTCTGTTGGAAATGAGTGAGCCATTTTTACAGCTTATCGGCTAAGCTAACACTAACCTGGTTTTCCGATACTGCTTTTAGTTCTTATTTTCTGGAACTTTTTGGTTGCATACAATACAAGCAGCAAGACGTGTTTTACAATCCAATCAATTTATAATCATAATCTTCAAAATTTTAGCACTACATGATGACAAAACAATAGGTCTGTAATTTTCCGGCAATGACGGATCTTTATTAGGCTTTAACAAACACACTATATTAAATTTTTGTCCAAGCAAAAGGAATTTTCTTTTCCCCCATCATAATTTTATTAGATATGTTTAGCAGAATTATTTTAGCTTTAATTGGTAAGTATTTAAACATAAAATATGATATATTATCATCCATACCTGGAGAAAAAGATTTTTTTTTATTTAATGCATTATTTAGTTCATTCATACTAAACAAAGGGATATTTTCATTCTCATTTAGGGGTAAGTTTGCAAAATTTGGTATAATTGATAATTTTAGATCATTGCATATTGCCTGATTAAATCTGTTATGTTTTGAGTTATTATTGAACTTTTTAATTTTTTGCCATACATAGTTTATGTTTAAATTTCGATTAAGGGATTTACAAAATTTTATAACTTTTTCTTTTTTCCTTAGTCTTAATTTTTTTCTAGTAATTGCTATAAGTTTTCGATTGTGGGATGTTCATTGAATTTTTTAATAGCTAGATTCCTATCTTTTATCTATAATGAGCACTCACTGTCCCACCAGGGATTTCCGTTTTTTATAATTTTTCCATACTGCTTTAAAGGTATAACCTGCTCAGCGACAAGGCTTATAGTATTTAAAAGTTCATCATAGCTTAAATTATAATGAAAATCCGATATATTAATCAAAATCTTATCGTGTTAAGCTCCCCAGCTTTTTTAAAATTTTTAATTTTATATAAACTGACAAAATTGTTATCCAATTTATTGCTACATATGTGTTTAAAGGAAAGACATTTAGGAAAATGGTCACTGTTACCACAGTCTTGAATGTAAATCACGAGGCTTTTACAGCCAGGGCTCCACTCACAATTGACAGATCTACAGCACTAGAAACAATACCCAATTGCAGTAAAGTTGGAGAGCCATCATTCATAATAATTAAATCACCATTGTTAAAAATAAAGTCATTAATTAATTTACCAACTTTATTGGGAGATGAGCATCACCCATAATGGGTGATCGTTGCGTGATGCGTTTATATCACCCATAATAATTAAATTTTTTAGATTGAGTGATATAAGTTTATTTAAAATGTCAATGCTCAAATTATTACCAGAGTTACAATAAATATTAATATATTGTATATCACCTATGTCTACATTTATGTATTGAATATTTTCAGATGAAAAAATCTTCAAGGTTTTAAATGCTATATTTCTTTTGACACATGTCTTCACACCCCCATAATCGTCATTTCGATTCTTTTTAACTAGATTGTATCCATCCAAGCTAAAAAATTTATCTGGCTTTAACCAAGTTTCATTAATAAATATTAAGTCTGGATCTTCCCTATAAACAAAATTTATTAAATTGTCGTTGTTAGAAAAAATGCTTCTTATATTCCACTGAATGATTTTAAAATTATTTGGAACTATCATTATTAGTATAAGATCTAATTAATATTAAAATTCCTCTGATTGTGAGTCAGGATCAAGATCCATGTCATAGTTGAAACTGTCAATAAATAAAATGTCTAATGGTTTTTTTATTTCTTTCAGATGTATTTTGAAATGTATTTATAATGCTGTTGATCTCATTGGAATGTAGAAAACTTTTTCGAATATTAAATCTTTACATGGCACTATTGCTAGGCGATTGTAAACTACTATGGGATTTATTTTGCTGCATGTATTGGAGGAAATTTTGTGAATTATCAAGTGAATTATTGTCCTTTTGGGGTCTTGAATTAGGATAAAGTAGATTTCTATTATAAGCTTTTTGGTCATAGACTTTGTGAATAATTATTTCTTTCTTAATGGTGTCACTTTTAAACTGCTGTACACGTCTTTGAGAAGGTTGAATAGAATTTTCTTTAAATTCAGATTGAATTGGGGATTTATTGTTTTTTAACTTAGGAAAGTCATTATGTCGGTAAACAAATTCATCCTGAGGAATATAAGATTTCTTTACCGCATTTCACTTGCATCAAAAAAGGTTAAATTTTCAAGGGTCATAAGATCATATTCTGGAAACTTTTTGTCTGTGGATTTATGGTCATTTTTACAAAATAAACATCGAGTCAAACAAGATATAATTATGTTATGCTTCATCTTGATCCTTTAATTCTGAACAATCAATACAATGTTCTTTACCTTTACAATTGTTTCTAGTACGTCCAAAGCGGGGCAGCGGAAACATTATGTAACTGGAGAAATATATAAAGATACTGGCTTTTCCAGTTTATAGAAATGGATATATTTGGGCAAATCTTAACCCTCAAATGTAAAAAGAACTGTGCCTGTTAGTTCATAAGAGAATTATTTTTGATAACCCTACGATTAAGCCTTTTGGCATCTAAAATTTTAATACTGTCTGTTCTACAAATTTCCAATAATTCTTTATCTTTAATTTCAAGATATGTTTGTCTAACTAATCTCTTGTAAGTAACAAAATTAAAGGGAATAAAGATTTTATAACCCTTATCCAGATCTATTATTTGTAGTAAGTTATTAGCAGCAGAGGCGCTAATAAATTCAACAGATATTCTATTAAGACCTTTATTCTTTATTCTCTTAACATCAGTAAGATTTAAACTAAAGATTTCACGAACTATTTTTATTTTGTTAAATTTACCGATGTTAAAACCCAGCCTTTCCGTTGTTTCAATGTAAACTATAAATGGACCTCTATCACAATTAGCATAAAAAACTAGTTGTTTGGCAAGCTTTTGTAAATTGTTACCATTGTTAGCAGAATGTTCTACGTCTTTATCATAATTATTTATATCAGTGGATGAGCATGTTGAAGCATGGGGGGGCCGCTCCCCCACTGTATCACTCATGTCTGCTCAAAAAGCAAAGGAATGCTATAAACATGCACAGGACAGAAGCCAGAAAAAAAAGGCTAAAATCAAGTCAAGAAAGACAATTTTTTAAGCAAAAAGCAAAAAGAATTCAGGCTCAACTTACTTAGTTATCTCAATTAACAAACACAAAGATTTTTAGCAGGAAGCAGTAACTAGCACAGCCTCTAGAAAAATTTGATGCATTTAGTAGCAAAGTCAAACATCGAATAAAACATAAGGTTAATATTCTTCGAAAACTTAATCTAGGTTAAAGTCAGTAATCAACACTTTTGACAAGACAGTCTACAAGCTAATACATTCACTACAATCGAACGTTGCCAAGATTACGTTAAACTTTAAAATAACCAACCTTAAAATTATTATCTCTAACAATAATCCTGCCAAAATTTAATATCTTTCAGTTTTTTATTAATTATATTATGTAACAGGGTGGAGTTTTTGTAATGCCCCAAAATGGTAGTGTCATTAGCAAAACCTGCACACGATCCATATTTTAGTACACCGGATAGATCTTTTATATAGAGAAGAAATAAAAAAAGAGGGCCCAACACTGCAGTCTGAGGAAGACCAGAATTTATATCCAAGAAGCCAGATATAGAGTTTTGAAAATTTACAGACTGAACTTGACGCAATTGAACCAAATTTTCCTAAAAGTTGAATTTCCTTAATAATCTATTGTAGCATATACGACAAAAAGCTTTAGAGATGTCACAAAATACCATAGACGCATGTTACCTTAACCTATGTTAAAGTTTAAATGTAATTTTTTCAGTACATCAAAAATCGATTGTCCCTTCAAAGAATTTAAAACATTTACTTATATATTTTCTCATAACTTTTATTTTTTTAGCCTTATGATAAAGGTAAATGATAATAATTTTGCCCAACCATGACTGACCTGAAACATTACTATAAACCCCTAGGGTAAGATCCCTCTTTTAACTTAGAATAAACTACCAGTTATCATTGTGTGGTCCTCTTTTTTTTTCGCCACTGATCTGCAGGTATTTATTTCAAAGGCAGGGAAGAAGCTCCAATAAAAATTTAATAATCGACCACATGCGTAAACCGCAAGATTCCCACCCAATAAGACGCAGTTTCAGACCGCAGTCCCGCCCTTTTTAACCACAAACCAACCACAGTCCTAGATAATTCCTGCGACCTCAATTTTCCGACGTTTATAGGCGTCTTAATGCCCTGCGGCTCGACGCGACTGAAGCCTATCGGTTTTGTTACGGCAGCTTGACGAGTCATTACTTTCAAAGATCCATAGCATATTGCCCATATATTTAAAACGAAATATACGTATCTATTATATTATATGTATAACAGCAATGCAAGTGCCAAATGTATGTTGTTTTCCTTAAGAAAGCAACAACATTTCTCAAAAATTGATCATTTAAAAGTTTGTTCTAAATTGTTTTAATAATATAAATAAATTAATGTCATTTTGGTAAATATATCTAAAGCTGACACCGTGGCGCGCTCTGTCTAAGAAAGTGGCAATCGTTTTAAAGATTTTCTAAGAAAAGCGTCTAAGAAACCCGAAAGAAACGTCGGAAGTTTTAAAAAGACGGTGGAAAAGAGGGAAGGGTCAAAAAGGGCGCGCGGCGTCTTAAGAAACTGGGGTTTTGGTAGAGTTTTCCACAATAAGAGGGCGTTACAGTATATAAAACAGGCTATTTTATATTTTAAAAATTTAAAAAAGAATTAGTCTTTATTTTAACCTAATCTCTTAGTAAACCTTAGTATGCAATTATTTAAAACAACAAAAAAGTGGAGTTTATTTCATAATTTGTGGGATGTACTTCAGGAGGTGAAAGGGTATCTCAATTAAATAAAAAAGTTAGACCTAATATTTTTTTCTTTATGATTTATTAAGCAATATAGAAAATAAAACTTAATTTAAATAAAAATTTTTCGTTACTAGTTGCCTTTGTTTAATTCTACTCGTCAGTGGTCAAGTTTTAATAATACACATTTTAATAATACAATACAATACAGGTCAAAATAAGATAAATTAACCCATATGTTTTAATCCGATTCTCAACCGTTTCTGAAATAATCAGTTCTAAAGTTTTTTTGTAATATTTTTTATTTTAAAAGTAACACCAACAAATACTAGTAAAAAAACAAAATTCCACTAATTTAAAATGTTTTCAAAAATATTCCCACCAACTTCAAGGCAAGCTGCAGCACGTTTGTTAAGCGCTCGTGTTGCACGTTTAATTGCTTGGGAATTGTTTTTATTTGAAGCATTCAAAATTTGATTGTCGAGTTCTTCTTCAGTTTCTACTGGTGTTCCGTACACTAGAGCTTTCATCTACCCCCAGAGGCAATAATTCAGTGGATTTAAGTCTGGTGACCTGGATGGCCAAACTTGAGGTCCTCCTCTGCCAATTCAACGATCGCAGGAAAACGATTGTCTAAAAAATTACGCATTCAGCGACTAAAATGAGACGGCGCTCCATCGTGTTGAAAATATATTCGGTGTCGAACAATTAGCGCAACATCATCCAACATGTATATTAATTATGGTCTTCCAAAAAGCGTATAGATTTTCCAGGATATTTATGCTCATCCATTACAAAAGAACCAAAAACAACTGGTCGTTCAGCATTCCACACCACACGTTAACACTGAATCGATGTTGAAAGTTTTGTTCAAACGTGGCATGAGGATTTCCATGTGACCACCGATGTTCAATGTGTCGGTTATTAATTCCATTGCGGGTACAATAAGCTTCATTGCTAAATAAAATGTATTTATGTAGGCCTCGATTTTGTTGGATCTATTCGAAAAATTGAACCCTTAAGCCATGATCACCCGATATCGAACTGGTTAAATATGGAAAGCCTTAAAACCGTTTTTCCTAAGTATATTCCAAACGTTTCAACACCTGGGTTCCCTTCAGCCATATCCAGAACATTTTCTTCATTTTCCAGATTTAGTCCCGCCTCTCGTTCAGAATTAATTCTTATATGGTTGAATGTGTGAGGCATTACATTATGGAAACTTTGGTCTTTTCAAATTGAAACGCTCGGAATCAATCAAACTGACAACCATGTTTGTCAAAACTACCAGTCAGTTAAAATAGGTATTACCAAATAATAACAAAATGATAACTGCAACGTAAGTTAGAAATACACAGAACGTAATTATTTCAAAAATTTACAAAAAAAACTTTAAAGCCGATTATTTCAGAAGCCGTTAAGAATCGGATTAAAATATATAGGTTAATTTATCTTATTTTAACCTTCTGAATATGTTCCCAAAATATTTCCCTTTTCACCCGAAACAAAAATTAATTTCGACCATCAACTTTATTTTTTTAAATAAAAGCACCTTTTTTATTTCATTTTTGAATTTCGACATGTTTGAATTTGACAAACTTTATTTAACAAGAAATGAAATTCAAAATTTTATACCAAATAATCTATTGAATCCAACCGAAATTCATAAATTTATTAATAGTATCAATGCCCTTCCGGATACAGTAAGTAAAGAAGCAATCGATTACTATAAAAATAATTCAGCTTGTAATGAAGTGTAAACATTTCAGCTTCGTGAATATTCTAATTTAAGTAAAACAATCACTTCAATAGAATCCAATGCAGTGGGAATTGATGGTATCTTAATTAAGGACATTAAACTTTGTTCTCGATTTTGCTTAAATTCGTTATTACACATAATTGATGAGTGCATACTTAAGCAAAAATATCTAAATTTATGGAAAAAAGCAATAATTAAATATAGTGCAAAAAACTCTAAAGAATTATGTACCTAAAGAATTGAGACTCATTTAAGACCAGTCAGTAGGGGAGACCGGGTCACAGTGGCCACCCGGGCACAGTGGTCACTCTTAAATAACTTTTGTTCCTTTGGCTTGTATGTTATGCCACCTAGGATGTAGCGTGCAAACTACCATTCCAACAATCTCTCTTCCTTTGATGTTCGTCCTATTTACGATTTTTGTGTTAGTGTCAGTTTTTGTTTTAAAGAGTGCACGTGAAAAGTTAAGGTACGTTTTATTTTTTGCATAAGTTCTTGTCATATTATTTTTTCGTAAAGAAACCCAGTTAATTTTAAGACGGGTACATTAAGGTTAGGTTTGACTAGCAATATTTTTTGGTAGAACATATATTTTAGGTTAGTTTGGGACATAGTGGCCAGGTTGAAAATGGGGCACAGTGGTCACTACTAATTTATGATAATTCGAGTGACCACTGTACCCCAGTTAATGAGGAACTGGGAATGAGCAATAAAACTGTTGCTCGTATCTAGAAAAAATATGGATACAAATGTTTCAAGTATTTAAAAACTCAGGAAATATTTCCTGAAGACCAGTGGCGAAGAATGGAATTTTGTGAAACCATGATGGAAAAGGCAAATAAAAATGAATATTTTTAAAAAAATATTTTGTTTTCTGATTAACCTTCTTTTCCATTACATGGCAAAGATAATCCTTCCATTGTTCGTTATTGGTCTCAGGAAAACGAGCACAGAAGTTTTCAGTTTCGTACCCAGTATCCTAAGAAAATGAATGTTTGGGCAGGTATTTTGGGCGACAATGTTATAGGGAAATTTTTTATTGATGACACTTTAAACGCCCAAAAGTACCTTGAGTTGCTGCAAAACCAAGTTCTTCCTGCCATTCAAATCCTACCTGATGTAGACATGGGATCGGTTTATTTTTAGCAAGATGGCTGTCCTGCTCATAACGCAACTAGGGTAAAAGAATTTTTAACAAATATTTTTCCTAACCGCCTTATTAGTGGGACTGGCGATATTAAATGGCCTCCTAGATCTCCAGATTTGTCTCCAAATGACTTTTATCTGTGGGGTTACCTTAAGCAGACCATTTATAAGCATGAATTTAGTAGGCTAACAAATTTAGAGGAATTGCGAAATAAAATTGTCGAAGGTGCCAACTCCATTTTAGCTGAACCTCTTTTGGAGGTGCGAAATAGCTTTTACGATAGGTTAAGTTTTTGTTTAGCGAAAGAAGGCGGTTTATTAGAGCCTTTTATTTAAAAAAATGATATGTTGAATAGAAGTCCATATTTTGTAGGAGAATGCGTATATAAAGTTAACAAATAGGGGAAGTCTTTATCTCCAAGAAAAATGCATGTGGGACACTTAGGTAAATGTATTATGCATTTCGGCTGTGTAAACAGCCATCATCAGATACAGAACATTACAAAAAACATATACGTTCACCAAATAAACCAAAAAAAAAAAAAAAGTTTTTTTACTTTACAAAAAACATATACGTTCACCAAATAAAGTTTTTTTTTTGGTTTATTTGGTGAACGTATATGTTTTTTGTAATGGTTTGTATCTGATGATGGCTGTTTACACAGCCGAAATGCGTAATACATTTACCTAAGTGTCCCACATGCATTTTTCTTGGAGATAAAGACTTCCCCTATTTGTTATCTTTAAATGATATGTTGTTTAGTTTGTTTATTAGAGTTTTATTTCTGATTTTTTATTATATTTTTATCAGAGTTGATATTTTATTTTTTATTAGAATAACGCTTTAATTTTCATTATGCAAAACACAGCATATTAAATATTTTAAGATTACAATTCTATGCGGGTCTTACACATTGTCATGTCTGTAAAACCCGCATTGGAATAAATATATAGTTATTGTTATATGTAGTTGTTTTACCATAAAAATATTGCAAAAATTACATATCCAGAATTACTTTTGATACTTTCAGATCAAATTGCAAATTAGCTTAAATAAAAATAATGTAAAGCTAAAATAGGTAAATTCTCAACTTGCAACTGCAAACAGTAACAACCTTAATAGGTAGGCCTAGGTACGAGATATATTGTACCTACAATGTGTAAATTTCTATTATAACGGTCTTCATTAAAAAAATTAAATCAAATCAAATATTATATTTCGAATATTTTGTATAAAATAAATTTATAAGAAAAAAGCGCAAAACACCTATCGATACATTTTGGATACATGTATAAATGCGACAAATTACCTAAAAAAAACCATTATTCAGTTAGATTTATGATATTTAAAATTTTTTTTTCTTAAAATTTTATATTTTGCATTCTTTTTTGTATCATAAATTGTTTGGTTTATTACGCCTTAAGTCGCTTTTTGTGAATTTTCCATTATCGTTTTATTTATTTATTTATTCAATGGGTTAATTGCCTCTCTATGTTATAGGCAAATGATCCATTTATAACTTAATCTATGCTAACCTAACCTACAACAAAAATGTCAAAAAGTATAAATATAAAATTTTGTTTTTTCCAACACTGGTAGGACCATTGAATAAGTCAGGATCAGAGGTAGACTGAACTTGACAAATTCTAGGATAATAGAGGATGTTCCAAAAGAGGCAAAAATGAGGAGACGAAATAAAAGAACCGTATTTCAAATGTGAGCACATAAGGGAGCAACATAGCAAATAAATAGATTTTATATTTCGAAAGTCACCAGTCTTTTAAAGAATCTCAACACACAAAGGGCTAAAAACTTCTTCAGAAATATGAGGGATAAGACTCAAGCAATTATTAAGTATACTTCTTAGGTTTCTAATATGAGAAACTGACTCTATAAGATAATTGTTTATGAAATAGGAGTTCAGCATTCCTGCGTTTACTAAAGTAAATTGAGTAGCACTGCATTTCTTGACATTTAAATGTATATAGTATATGTAATATATATAGTAGCATAAAACAATGAGTCTGTCCAAATCTGACTGAAGCTCAAAGCAATCATCTGCGGATTTAACTTAAAAATAAAGTTTTATTTTGCAATAAGAAGGAACAAAATACTTAACAAGATGATATATAATTAAAACATAATTTGAACAACTGAGGCCCCAAGTATGATCCTTAGGGCACACTAGATACAAGTAGAATTTAAAGAGAATACGTCAAAAAACCATGCCTTCAAAGATCTTCGGAATAGTACTTAAACATCTAATAGGCCTGCAATTGGTCACCTAAGAGTAATCTCCTGTTTTATAAATAGGTGATATATAACTAGTCTACCAGTAGCTTGGAAAGGCTCCTAATGTAGAGATTGATAAAATGTAAAGAATAGGAGGCGTGCTAATAAAAAGCTGAACTGTTTGAAAGTATGTGAAATGCTTACCATCAGGACATGGCTCCTTACTTATTTTCAACCGAGAAAGTCTAATGTGTATGTTAGATATAGAAATAGTTATGCTTGTTAAGCCTTCGGTATATTTTAAAAGAGTATTCAGCAAGAAAAGCAACTATTTTTTGTCCAGAAGATTCAGTGACTCTAAAAAAACTTTGAAACGAGTTTACTTTCAGCCTTTTTCAGAGCTTGCAAACTTCCAAAAATTTTTTTGTTAAAAGGTACTGGTAAGCTGATAAGTCACTGTAGCTCTGCCTCTTGATGTTCTTATTTCCTGCTTTTGCTTAAGAAATATAATTAACATATAAATGTGAAGTAACAAGTGCCTTATGTAGTATCCTTATAGTACCTAATGACTGAAGTTCATTGGAAAACCAAATAGAAAAACTTCTTTGATGAGTATTTTTTTAATTATACAAAACGGTCTATGCATAAGTGTACCAGCTCATAAAAAAACATTTAGCATATAATTAAGAAATTTTCTCAAAAATAGATCATACCCAATCTCCCCACCTAAGTATATCACAAGGTATCGCATTTATTTATCGGGAAGTTCAAGTTCAACAGAGAATTTGTTTCATTTAATATATGGTTGACTTGAAACAAGCTGTGTAGAAAATACATATTTTTCAGCACTTCTAAGGTTTCAACATCATTTGGTGGAGCAGGAGCTTTTGTTATCTCAACAGAGGCAAATTCAATTAAATAATTTTTAATATTCTTTTCTAATTATGTTTTACCTTCATGAAACCAATTTTAAAAGAAAAATTTCTAAAAAAAAGAATAAAGTAACAGTCTAATGTTTAATATTTTTTAAAAGCCTATTCAAAAAACTATTAATGAAATGTAAAGTTTTCTTTCTTGTTAAACTAAATTTAGAGTTTTTATTGTTGTTTATGTAATGAAAAAAATATATCAAAGACTCATACAATCAAGTAACATACTTCCAATCATTAAAAATTAGGAAATATTATTTTTACTCTCGTTGCTTTGATTTTCCATAATTTACGATATACAGTGCTTTCATTTCAAAACGATCCACCCTAAATAACTTTCTAAAAAAAAAAAAAAAAACACGTCAAATTAGATATACAGGGGGACGTTTAATTATGCATTTACTGAAGTTCTGTCAATCACCTCCTCACCTCTAGCTAACCTCACTTTAATATGTCAAATGCGAACCCCCTCGTGTGATACATCATAGTAAGGAGCGTAAAAATTCCCTATTTAACGGTACCAAAAAAAATTAAATCGGTAAATGTGTAAGCAAATAGTTAGCGAAAATGTCTAGAAATAATGAATATTTTATTTACGCCTTACTTTGGTATGTCATTTTAAAGCAGGCCTGCTGAAGCTGGATACAGACACCTTAAAGTAAGGATCTTTAAAGGCTGATTTTTTCGACCTTTCCACATTTACTTTTAATCACACAAATACAGTCCACTTTAAATCTCTCACTAAATTGTCTAAATCCACCTTGTGCTTAGCTAAAAAGATAAGTAACAACTTAGCAAAAGAGAAAAAAAGAAAAAGTTCTTTTTTTTACCAGACCAACCACATATTCATAAAATAAACACAGCAATAAAAATAAACATTGTATGTATATACGTCAGGATTTTATGAATATACATAGTATTTACATATAATATATGTTTGCTATGTGGGTAATTTCAGTCCAAAGTCCAATTCTAAAATTCTCCTACAAGTTACCTCTAAAAACTACAACCGACTAGATTTTCTTGAGGACATTTATATCTTCAACGAGCTCATAAAAAATCCCTCTTATTTAAATATACAAGTAAACCTTAATAGACCGTAAGTTTCATTACATAGGATACTCCACAATTAAAAAAAAAATTATTATAAGCATTGGCAAATTTTCTAATTTAAAGGTTTGCTTTTACATCGTTAAAGGATAAAAATTTCCTTATCCGAACGAAAATTCACTGTTGTAGTCTAATATGTGCCACCAATTTAGAACCAAGTCGCACTACCGCACATCATTTACGATAATGACATCTAGACCGATCTGTCGCTACTACCACTCTGATAGGTTCGCATAATATAAATTTTATAGTGAAGTTAACTGTAGGTTAATCTAATTTGACATAGTATTTCCCGCCAATGAAGAAACCACAATAAAATGTACACAAAACACAAAGGAATCAACGTGCAAGGAAGAACTAACGTGCTCCGCTTTTTAAATACTGTTCGTCCTGTTTAGAGTTCTGTATAGTCTTAAGTGTGTCTAAATGTTATGTTTAATCTTAATACTATCAAATGGGTTCCCACTAAGGAAAACTTCTGGGCTTAACTGACAAGTGAGTATATTCCATTCGTTCACCTTTAACTATAATGTTTTTTACGCATATAACACCTCAACTCATTCCAGTTAGCATTGATGATGGCTCATACGCCGAAAGCGTCCTGCTAAGCTTTTAAAAACAAATTGTTCTGAATACATCTAGTTTGATTATATTGTAGAAATTTATTACTTGTTACAATTAGGCTTAGGATTTTTTATTTAAAATTTACTATGTGTTTTACAATAAAACAGATATAAATGTTTGGTCTTTCAACTTTATTTGGTAACTATAATATCCAGCTTAAACATCAGAATAATTCATATTAAAAAAAGGAAATTAAACAGCAACTTCCTCTAGAGCCCTTATTAAAGTCTTGAGGTGGCTGAAGCATACTTCACACGCAGAGTCTTCCTCGTTCGTAAATATTGGCTTGTTGTCAATTTCGATGGCGCGGTCCTCCTCGTTGGTGAAAATTGGTTTGTTGTTAATCTCAATACGGGGATCTTCTTCATTGGTAAAAATTGGTTTGTTGCCAATACCAATTACAGTGTCTTCTTCATTGGTAAAAATTGGTTTGTTGCCAATATCAATTACAGTGTCTTCTTCATTGGTAAAAATTGGCTTGTTTCCGATGAAAATAGGATCCTCTTCATTAGTAAGTATTGGTCGTCTACTGATCTCGACGGCAAGAGCTATAAAATACGAATAAAAAGTTATTTTCTTTATAAATAGTATTTGAAATTAAACACAGAATTTTCTAGGAAAGTCTTGAAAAACAATCTGAATTTTGATTTTTCATGAAATGAGATAAATATATGAAAACCCTTACTCAAAAACAGGCAATTTGGAAAAACAGGAAACGGATTTATGTTTTCTGACAAAGAATAATAATTTATTATAAATCTATATGAGTTATACTAAGCTGAAAAAAGATTTTGAATTATAACCTTTCATATAATGAAATAGAAATTTAAAAAATTAAAGTTAGTGTTTTAAAATATCTCGTTTTTAGAAAAAAAAATTATATGCAAGGTGTTTAGGTTTTAGGTTCTATAGTGCTCTTTATTTTAAAGATGCTAATATCGTAAGCCAAACAAATGTCAAGAATAAAATTAAAAAATTTTGGTTAGTGGTAAAACTGTTTTGTAATTTAGGAAATATACCTAGAAAAGTAACTCAAACTTGCATTTAACATTAGATCAGTTAAAAATGTGACGAACAAAATACCAAAATTTGCACAAATCAATTCTCTTATATACATATCCCCTATATATTTTTATCAACTTTTTTTTTACATGACAGAAGTCTTGTTTTCCTTTTTTTGTCTAACAATACTAAAAACTAATCCATACTAAAAACCACTTTATGAAGGAACAAAAGCTGAAAAATTCACTTTGTTAAAATGCAGACAAAAATTTTTAAATTACGGACACTGCAACAAAGTCATCTCAATCTGCTCGGACAGCAGAGCTAGCTACCCTTAAGGCTATTATAGCTGATAAGGTGAGCTCCGTGAACTGATATTAATGTGTATAAAAGTCCTAGAGGTCTGCAGTCCTTCTTCAACAGGTTTAGCTTTTCTAAGTGGCACTTCATTGAATGTTTAATAAGGAGGCAGACCCTGTTGAATGTGAAAATGTCACAAATAGTCTGTACGAAAACATCTTATCATGATGTAGCTTGGTCCTATTCACCAGGCGATTACTATGCCAAAAGGGATGCGAAAATCAACTAATCACGCATCTTTTACCTGGACATTAACACTTAAAGGGGCGATCTCTACACAATCAATCTTACAAGCAAAAATCAATCACGATCTTTTAAGCAAATACCTTTCTTTCAGAATGGAAAAAATCGAAGCTAGTATTAATTGAAAAAATCCCAAAAAAGATAATAATGATTCTCCAAAATTTTATTCAGTCAATCTTATTGACTGAGTTATCATAAAGAAAGTCTATGAAAAGATACTAAATACACAACTTCTAGATGAAATAAGACAAAAATGACACGGTTTTCACCCTAATTAATATGGGTTTACAAAGAGAAGATCCCCAACATATGCAATGGAGAGGATAATGGAGGCTGCAAGAAGAACGCCATAGGAAGCCATATGCTGTCATGCTGGTGGATGTTAAAAATGCTTTCACTGCACATCATGGGAGATCTAATTATGGCATATAAGTGATTACATGATAATCGTCCTGTAGATCGCCCCCAGGGATTGGTAATAGAGCCGAGCTTGTGGCATGTGTACTATATGACCTAAATAGAAATCTCTATACCAGAAGGTATGAAACTGATATGCTATGGCAATGATCTGGCTATAATTGGAACTAAAGAAAATTACTAAGGCTTAATGGAAAGAGCAGAAGGAATTCTCAGCCTGGTTTCACATTGGATGCAAGAACGTGAATTGAATTTATAATGTTATTTAAAACTCCATGCGTCAACTTGTAGTAAAACCAAAAACTGTAACTGTGTCAAAATTAATATAGTCAATAAGATAAAATATTTGGATATAATTATAATTTAAAATGGAATGAATATGCTGTTTTTTTGACTTCTAAAATTAGAAAAGTATTTTACAAATTTATTCAGCTTAGAGATATATTTAACAGAAAATGTATGCTTATATTGTACAATTCATTAATTGAATCAATATTGAGATACGGGATTGTTGTTTGGGGAGGCTTATATGATGCAAATCAGAAAGTTCTATCAACTTGTCAAAATAGTATTTTAAAAATTTTATCGAAGAAACCTCGTAGATACTCTACGTTGTTCTTGTATGAAGAGTTAAATGTCCTTAACATTAGAAATTTGTATATATTATCTTGTTTGTTGTGATTTCCTTAAATAAATAACAGTTTTTCTCTCGTGTCACATAGTTATTTCACAAGAATGAATTTACAAGAAAATCTTTGCACACCCAAGTTTAGTAATTAATTTTGTTGTAGATTTATTACATGTTTTCTGCCTAAAATATATAACATGCTGCCATTTTCTATTAAAAGGCAGGTTATGAAAGGTGATTCCAAGACTAGAACACCAATAAAATTATTCATTCTGCAAAACAAAACAACATTTGTAAATGTTTTTTGTATTTGAATCTCAACATGTTTTATATATTTGTTCTTTTTAATATTACATTATTTAATGTCCACTTTTTCATTTCACTGTTGGCACCTCTGTCTGGCCAAGTTTGTCCATCTTGCCATGCGCGTCATTTCGTAAACAGAGAGTGAATCGGTGCACACAAATTGATTATCAATTTAGGCTCGATCACTTTCCTCAAAACAAAAAAAATAAGCAGGTATATAGGTATTTATTTTGATTTATTTAGCTTTAAATATTGAGCAAAATATTGTTTATTATTATACTTATTAGTTATAGTTATAATTATAAAGTTTTGAGGTATTATTGTATTGTAATTTATAACTTATATGTAATATATTTTGATTTGAATTTGAATTTGATTTAAAATACGGAGACAATTCTTCTAAGTCGTAGGTAGAAAATCGGGAAAATAAGGTTTAAATTGAAAGGGATAAAAATAAACTATTTTGGATTTCATCTAGATCATGACCTTACAATGACGAAACACGTAAAGGGTGTCTCAAAACTTAGAACTAGGATGTACTATCTTACCTCATATGATCAGCATTTTCCAAAAGACGAGTACTAGCATATGCATGTAAGAACACCGTAATGTATAGAGCACTCATGAAATGGAGCAGCTATGATAGAAATTAATAAAACAGGCTCCAAAGTACTTACAAGCTAAAGAATAATGGATGGAAGAGTTTGTTCTGCATACTGAAGAGCTTTATTGGAGGCCATATTCGTTACAGCGGGCCTAGTACCTAGACATTTCCTTGCAAAGGAAAGAGATTTTTTCGTAAAAAAATAGTTACAGATGAAAGGAGAAAAGTTAAGAGAGAAGTTATTTGAAAAAAAAAGTATAAGTTTGAGGTAGTTTTAGTGGGGATGCTATTCTGCTAAAGTAACCGAGACCCACACTGCCTTTTAGTATGAATCAGCCAAAGCGAGAAACGCGCATCGTTCGTATAAAAAAACGTATTGAGAGAGTGCAGTTCGTATTGAAAGTAGGAATAAACTGCAGAGAACATCATTAGAAAGTGCCTAGTTCTCAAGTGCACTAGGAACTAATATCAACCAAATAGAATTTCTTAGACCATAGCGCCCCAATGATTTATCAAGACAGTCCAGGGCATCAGGGGTCGAAAAAGACCTATATTTGCATTGTTCCATAAAATATAAAAATGGAAATATAGGTCTTCTTATTATTTAAATTGAATTTCTATGCCCAAAAAATTTAAATTGAAATAACATTTTAACTGTCACTATTAGTTAAATACGTTGTTCTTGGTTTTGGGGTTCTTTGTATAATATAAATGTACGTATGATTATTTGAGAAACTGTCTGATTCAAATTTATCAAGAATGTTATGAACTATATGTTATTACTTTTAAGTGCAATAGGGATCATTCGGGAAATACTTATATTGTTTTTATTGAGTTATTTATTAATGGTAAACACTCCTTTGCGGAAGATTACAAGAAAAATAATAATATGATGCATTTCAATTCTCAATTGAAATCTATATATTTTTTTAATTTAGTGATTTTTTAATATAATTATATGTAGTGGTAATTTAAAAATGAAAAAACTTATTGCAGCTTAACTATAGTCGGAAAATAAAACTGATAACATAGACTCTTAGCCATTGTAAGCATTATTTTGATAGACTTATTAAAAAAAGAACAAATTGAAAAAAACAATGTCTTAAAAATAATTGTTATACTTGAATGAACTATATCAATATGAAACATGAAACAGTATGACCATACAGGGCCAGCATATTTCATTCCAGTAAATAATACCAGCAATAAGTAGTACCGTATCATGGTAATAGAGTAAAGTGTAAAGCTTCACCAAATAAAGAGATTAAGCCAAGATTAGCAAACAATAATATTTAATATTTTTTCACAAATATCGTTGAAAAATCATTCACTAATAATTAGAATGAAGAGCACCTTAGTGAGATTCCTATAGCATATTGGATGAAAAAACTAGGAATAAATAATATTTATCTTTATACAGTGAAGTCCATCAAATATATGACTCCGTGGCCAGTTAATAGTAATATTTACAAAACTATTAGCCTAAAGTTTGGTCAGCAGAATCATGTGATTTACTCCGTCGCATTTTTCCAAAAAGTCTATATTTATTTATTTATTTATCAAAAACAAATAGCATGTTAACAGGCCGAAACCCAAAGGAACATACATCGACAATTTACAAAGTGTTTCAGGTGTACTTAACTAATACAAAATTAAAAAATATTACAAGAGCAGAAATACAATAAAGTGTTAAGTTTCTAATTTTGTGTTCTTGTTTATTAGAACAAGGATCTCTGATTCTCTTCTTAAACATAGAAAGAGAGCGGCAAAATAAATCTGCAGAAAAATTTTTGGAAAATTGGAATTATATAAGGAAAGCATACGACTTAACGGCGAATTCCTTGCTACATTAGTTCTATACAAACAGACTGGAAACAAATGAGAATTTCGAAAATTTCGCTAAGGTATATGGAAAGGTATATAGATATATGTATATAGACATCATTCACATGGAAATTCCTCCCAAAAGCTTCACTAGATAATCTGATTAAGAATTGATTTTCTCTTTAAATTTCCACGAAAATTACTTAGTAGCATACAAAAGGCTAAACAGTGACTGCACTGACTGCATGAAAATACATTAATAGTTGCACAAAGTTAAAAACCCCATATTTTAAAGAGAAACTAATCAAATTAAACACTGGCATACTATTAGGCCCCGCAAAGTTCTTAGACTGCAAATTTAAATTTCCAACTAAAAAAAACTTAATTGTATTACAATATGCACTTGAAAGGTACTAAGCAACAATAAATTAATAGTAGTATGTCTTTTCTCACTAGTTGTTTACTCTAAAAATATATATTTTCGAATAGCATATTTTGTCTTTCTTATACTGGTATCATATTATACCTAATAATTTAGGGTGAACTAACTAATTACTTTCAGTAAACTAAATGTCATATTAAGTAGTCACTATACAAATTCCCTTTTGTACTCTTTATTTGCTTTTTTTTTTAAATGTTAAGTGAGTGCCTAGTATAACTGAATAAATAATCATAATAATTAACTAAAGGTATACTTACTTGATGCAACAAAAAGAGCAAATACAACGGTGTATTTCAACATGTTTGTGTAGTGTTTGTTCTTTCGATGACAATGAACAGAAGCAAGTGATATCGATATTGATATTGAACAACCTTTTTATAATGCCCCTAATAAAAATATTCTTACGTCAGTGGTTTTATTATGGGCTCGATAGAAATGACCAGGATTAGGTACTTCCTACCAATATATCTACGATAAAAAAATTAAATACATTATTAAATTTAATCCATAAAAATATGTAATAATAACAATAATATCGGTATGAGAAGCTCGTTTATCGGGGTTAACTAGGAGATCATCGATTATTATCGATTGAAGCAATAAAATATTAAATTGGGGTTAGATTATATTATAGTTAAATATAAAGTGGCAGTTTACGAATTATAATCCTTTTTATGGCATAGCGTAAAATTATGTTTTTTTTTTTAAGTTTAATTAACTTTTATTAGCATAGCTAAACTATTTCATTTAGTTAGTACTAGTATTTACCGTAATTATAAAATATGATCACACACGAGATTAAATAAATATGTTAATCAAAGTTTTTGTAATGCTCTGTTAGGTCACTGGCATCGAATCCGACAAGTTTCTTTTTTTGGTCATACTTTTAAACTCTTGTATACATGACATCACTAAATCCTTTATTTTTTTGCTTATCTGACGTTGTTCGTAGTACTCCAAGCAGTTAACACGTATGATAGGCGATCCATAGTTTTTCGCGTGTTTCAAAGGGTTAAAGTACAGCTTTTGATTAATAATGTATATCAAAAGAAGTCTTTTAAAATTTTGCATCTTTCAAGCTTTAAAATCACGATTGCCATAAATCAGTAAAATTCAATTTTTATTTCTCTAATTTGTATAATAAGTATAACATAAATATAGTGCACGTACGTGATTATTACAGTGTTTACGTTAACGGGTTTTCTATTGTAAACAGTATTTGTCTGAACTAACTTATATTTATTTCATATAGGGGGTGATTTTGAATTTGTGATTAATGTAATAATGACTGGAAGAAGTACTACGGATGACGGTGATCCAGGAAGTAATTGTGCTAAATGTAATTTAGTATTTGATGACATTAAGTCGATAATACAATATACCAGGTGTTCTAAGTATTATCATGGAAAGTGTGTTAATGTTGACATACGCGGTTCTCATTTGAGAAAATCGACATGGAAATGTGAATCGTGTGATCTCTCTGCATTTAGTGATGGTGCATACAAAACAAAGCGCGCTAGGACAAGAAGTCGAACAGATGATATTGTTATTGATTTAGATGATGTAGAAGATGATCTTATGGCCACCTTGCAGCTCTTAGTCAGTAAAACTAACGAGTTAAATCAAAAACGATCTCCTCTTAAACGAAAACCAGAATTTGGAACATGAAATTGCCAGCCTGAAGGAATGTAAGCCGTCAACAGCCCCATCAACTGTGAACTTCAAGTTGTCATATGCTGCAGCAATAGGCACCAAAAATGACAGCAAAGTTTTGGTTGTAAAGCAAAAGTATCCGGAGAAAGACGTAAAGCAAGTGAAGGAGGATTTGAGAAAGAAAGTCAATCCTACTGTTATGGGAGCTGGTTTATCGCTAGGTAAAGCAACTAAAAGTGGCGGCGTTATCATTAAGTGTGGCAATAAGAGCTAACTTTGATTCAGTCGCAGATACAAAACAACATGGGTGACAACTACAGTGTTGAGGTACCAAAACTTTTAGAGCACAGGATTAAGGTGGTAGGGATTAATGAGTCCGAGTACAACTTATCAGATAATGAAATTTCGACCCTAAATAAAGAGTCAAAATAATGTTCCAGAATCTCCAAACCGAAAAAATCAAATTGTGAGAAAAAGTAAAATCGTAAGCAAAAAGTTCAATATGATCTTGGAAGTTGATGCTACCACGTATGCAGTGTTTATTGAAATAAAGTTTGAAAATGAGATTATTACACAGGGGGATGATATTGCTCATAGATTTAATAATTATTTCGTGAATAGTATTGATCTTATTCTTGCAAATATTTCACCAGAAGCAAATGGTCAAACATATTTCATTGAACCGCCTACAGTCCAGAATAGCTTGACGCAATTTAATAAAGTTTCGATGACTAAAATGAAGGAAATACTTAAAAATCTAAAAAACGTTGGTGATGGAGAGAGTGGCATCTCTAAGCAGGTTCTTTGCGATATTGCTTATGTTGTGGGTGATCGTCTTTTGGATATTAATAATACATCCTTAAGTACTGGGGTTTTTCCGCAAGTCTGGAAACTCTCTACTGTTGTTTCTGTTCCAAAAGTACAAAACACTAAATTGTGTAATGAATTTCGGCCAATTAACACCGTACCTATTTATAAGAAGCTCCTTGAAGTATGTGTTTAGGAACAGCTACTCGAACATTGTAATATAAATAAAATAGTTGTACATAACCAATCGGGGTTCCGTAAGAATCATTCATTAATATAGTTGATAATTTTCTCAGGGCCCTTGACTCTGATAATCTAGTACTTGCTGTGTTTTTGAATTTTAAGAGAGCGTTTGAAACCGTGAGTAGAGAAATATTAATTAGGAAATTAGAACGGTTAGGCCTTAAACATAATGTATTGAAGTGGTTTCAATATTATCTAAGTGGTAGAGTTCAGCGAGTCATGTACAAAAATAGTTCATCTAAAAGTGTTAATGTAAAGCATGGTGTGCCGCAGGGAACAGTCTTGGGCTCTTTGCTATTTTTATTGTATGTCAACGATATGGTGGAGGTAGTGCGGGGGTGTAATGTGGTGTTGTTTGCAGACGATACAATGTTATATGTGGTGGGTAAAGACATTCATCAACTGCAACAGGTCATGAACGTTGAACTCACTTATTCATCTGGCTTTGTAGAAATAAACTAAGTTTAAATGCAAGTAAATCCAAGTTTTGTATATTTGGCAAGAGATCTAGATTAAGTTCGATAGACATGGGCAATATACAGATTTCTGTGAATGGGGAAAGTGTTTTGTATGCCAAAGAAATTAAATATTTGGGAAGAAATTAACAATTTTCCATGCTCATGCAGATTATGTAATGAGAAAATTAAAAAAAAAAGTTGGATTTATCACAAGAATCAGAAAAAAATTTTTAATGTACATCAAATTAAAACTTTACAACGCCATTGCTCTTCCTCATTTACAGTTCTGTTCAACATTATTGTTTAACTTGTCACAGTATAGAATTGACCAAACGGAAAGAATTCAAAATAAGGCTATGAGACTGATTCTAAATTGTAATCGCTACACGCCTGTTGTCTCTATGTTGGGTGTCCTAGATATGTTGTCTGTACATCAAAGAATTTTATATAACGTCTATTTATTTATTTTTAAATTTAAACATCAGATGCTCCCCGATTATATTTGTAATAAATTAAGAGTTTTTGAAGATATACATAACTATAATACGAGAAATCGTATAGACTTCATACTGGTCGACAGATGTAACACAACCCAAATGCATAATTCAGTTCTGTACAAAGGTTTAATTCTATTTAACAACTTGCCTGCTAACATAAAAAATTGTATTACTTTGAATTGATCAGAGGGCTCTTGAGAACATTTATTATGAATAAGTAATATTGTGCTTGTTATTTTATTATATTATTTTAATTATGTAGTTTATTAAGTTTTACTATAGTATGCATTGTTTCCGCTCTAATCATCATCTTCATTGTGGGTTTATCTGTTGACTGGGTATTTTTGGGCCAACCGGGATACTGGTTACAGCTTCTTGGAACTACCGAAGAATTTCTAAGTGTTACACGGGGGGAGCAATGTGTCTGGTCAGCAAGGTCAACTGAATTGAACTGAACTTGAATGTAGCTTTTGCTAAATAAAGATATTATTTATTTATTTATTGATGTAAGATGCTAAATTTATCTAGTTAAAAATAATGTAGACCCTTTTACTAGGTCGTAATAAAATGTAGTAACTCAAAAACCAAAAGTAAGCTAACAAGTTATTTACAAGCTCAACAAGCTCACCTAAGCTTCTCCCCTTATGTGCCTGTGTACGGTGTTTATGATGAGGCAATAGTAATTTAAAATATGAGTCTATTAAAATAAAAAGTTTAAGCCGTTACGAAATGTGGCATCAAGCATAAAACTTAAGCGAAGTGAATTTGCCCTCCCTAAGGCGCTGTCATAGAGCGTAAACCCCTTCCTAATCCTGATTAACTCATACGTGTTATGTCGGTATTTCTCTTATCCCCGGCCCAGGTTGTTCTAGGTATATGCGATATATTTTACCCCCCTTTAAGTTTAATTCCTTATATTGATGTTTATGTTTGCTCTTCTAGGATGCTTTTATGCGAAAACTTGACGCTAAGGGATTATATCTCCTAGAGTGTTTCAAATGAGTTAAAGTACTTTTAGAGTAATAACTTAAAACAAGGAACTTAATTTTTTCACTATTTCTTTAAAAAGTTATGTTTATAGATGCTACGATCTATACATCTGTTTTACAGTACTAAATAATAAAGAGTTTTTAATTTGATTAAAAATGGTTTCGAAATTCCGATTTTTAACACTGTAGGGACACACTCTAGGGACGATTAAATAGAACAATAATTCCGGATATATAACCTAAGTTTAGTATTTTACATGGAATAGCCTCTATCGTTAAGTCTTAATAAAAATTTCTATTTTTGATTATTAAAATAACATATAACGTTAGGAAATCACTAAAGTTTTAAGAATTATTTGTTTGATGACGTGATGAGATATTCAGGCGGCCTTAAAAAATGCCAAGGATCTAAATGCCCTGGAATGAAGTTGATCATAGGGAAGATTCTACAGTGGCTTACAAAAGTGTTTAATGTGATCTATGATTCAGACGTCACACAGTGTTTTGTACAATGGACAAAATTCAAAATTTACAGTACAGATTTTTTAAAAGTTTTATAGTGTTACGTTTAGGAAAATATCTATAAAGAACGATAAAAGTATTTTTTATTTTTTTTATTTATACATACACAAGAAAAAAATACGAAAAACAAGAAAAATATTTTTGTTTATATTAAGGCTTTTAGTTTTGAACTATTTTTATATATAATTATAAGTAATTGTTGTTTTAAGGTGATTTTTTTAGTTATTAGTAGAACTATAATCAACATTTTAAAATATAAGTGAAAATTTAATTAGCGGCAGTATGGAAAAAAAATTATAAAAACTCTAAATTTTTTTAAATTATTTTTATCAAAGTATTACAAACAAAACTGTGAAAAATTGTTTTGTAATTTTCTTCTTTTAAACTCTTCAAAATGTTTACAGTCGGAAAGTATATATCGCATTTTCCAGAAACATTCGTTTTTTTTTGTATTTTTTCAAAAACTTTATTAATTGCAAATAGATTTAATTAAATAAATGGTGTTATTATGGTAGCTAGCAAAAAAGGCTTGGCCTGCTTTCACCCAACCTAATAAAAACAATAAAAGTTACTATGTTTTAAAGAAATTATGCCTTAAATATACAACAAAGCCACCCTCTAACCACCTCACCCCCTTTTTTTTGAAGTACCAAGACTACAATATTTATTTAATTACTTTAAAGGCAGGCAGGCACGTATGTCATAAGTATACACATAAGTGCAACCTGAAAGATTTGATAAAATATTATTATTGCATATAATTAAATTTAATACAAGGTGAATTGAAAAAATTTAATACAGAGTGAATTACAATGAATGTAGGGTTATTTATGACATCCGACATGGAATATTAAGGCTAAACTACAGGGTAATTTTTTTTTTTAAATTAGCAATATAAGAAGCAGTTCCAGAACAATCTTTTAAAATTAGTTTCTAGATATACAGATTGTTTCAAAGTGCAGAAACATATTAAAGTTATGTTTTTTTAAATGGAATACCCTGTTTATTATTTGATTTTTAGGTTTTACGCAAAAATTAAAGAAGATTGACGTATCATACATCATATTTTATTAAGCTGTTTTTAAAACAAAAATGGTTTAAAATCAACTTTTTTTGACTTTAAGAGGCTGTAGTCCTGAATTTATTAAACTTAGAAAAAACGGTTTTTAGTTTCCTATATTATCTTTTCAAGACCTTAATAATGATGTATATTAAATTATTTTATTTGCCAAAATAGCTATCAAAAATTGTTGACATCTTAATTTAATAAAATTTAGATCGATAAAAAGGTTTTAGAAAATTAAAACAGCAAAGTGAAAACCGTTTTTTTAAATTAAATAGATTTAGAACTACAGCCTCTTAAAGTAAAAAAAAAGTCGATTTTCAACTGTTTTTGTTTTCATTTGAATTTAAAAACTTGGCAAGTTAAAGGAGAAGAAAATAAGAAAATTTTTGAATGCACAAAAAAACAAACACAACTCGATTTTCGAAATAAAATGGGATTAATTGTCGATAAGCCAAAACCTGGGTATAAATCCATAAATGATGGTAATACTGCCAGAACATTTCTTAATAATTTTGAACTTTTTTCTAAAATTACAGGTATTAATTTAAATCTAATTAAACAGTTTTCAATAATTTTAAGGGTTTTTTCAACAGGTTCAAAAAAATCAAAGCTAACGATTACTCAAACCTGCCAGAGTGCTTTCGATGTTGGTTTCGTGATTTCTAATATGCCTTTTTTTAAACCAAAAGAAAACTTTAATTGTAACATAACGGTCGATGACTTAAATAATTTTTTTCTCAAATATTGCCCCTAACACTGTCGCAAGCATTACTATTTCACAAATTCATACAGTACAGGTTTTATCAAGTCTAAATGCTTCGGGAAATTTATTCTTCTTTTCACTTGTATCTTTTATAGAGGTCAGAGATATAATAACAAATTTAAAAAATAGAGCAAGTCGCAAAATCTTCGGCTTAAATGTTAATCTTATAAAATCAATAAACAATGTGATAATTGGTCCCCTGATCAAACTAATAAAAATTATATACTAGTTTGATTAATTCGATTGAATATATATCTCCAAAATAACACTTTTCCATAAATACTAAAGTCAGCCAAAGTAATACCTATTTTTAAAAAGGGAGACCGTAGCAACCCGGAAAATTATCGGCCGATCTCACTACTACCAATTTTTTCAAAGATTTTGAAAAGTGCATTGCTACGCAGTTAGTAAGGTTTTTGGAGGAAAATTATTTATTCATACCCTGCCAGTTTGATTTTCGAAAAAATAGAAATACAATTATGGTAATCCTGGATCTTGTTGCTCTTGTCATGGATTCTTTTAATAACTGAAATTTTAGCACTGTCTTGTTCTGTTGCAAAATCTTTAGTTAGCTTAACCCATTAACGCCTAGCGTTACCGTATGGTCACAATTATTTACGCTTTCTGTAAATGATGCTGCGGCTCTATTTTTAGGCCGGTTGGAGAGATGGCGCTGTCAGTCTCTTAAAAATAGTTCAACTTAGCGTGTAATTTATTTAGGTGTTTTTGCTATTGCGTAAAAGTGCTATGGAGCCAAACTTTGTGTAAGTATATTGTTCGAGTTTTTTTATGAAACCGTTTCTAACTTTGTTAGCCAGTGAGAAGACATATCAAATAGTGTACTAGTTATTTTTTTGTCGAAATCTGAGTTATGCCATATTAGCTACAGATGTATATATCAGCCTGTTACCGTATGGTAACGCTAGGTGGTTACACTACCGAATTTTTTGTAAATTGTTTTTTTTTTGTTATAGGAGGGGTTTCTCACTTCAAGATGCCCTAGAGATTGCCTATAGTGATAATATAGACGAACTATTTATTGAACCACCCGATCCGGACGTTTTGACAGACGTAGACTCCGGGGATGAAGATGGTAGTGGATTTATTGACAATTTATCTGGCAGACAACTTAGAGGTCAAACCGAAGTAAAACTCCTGGACAACACCATAGTTGGTGGGTGCAGTTCTGATGATTTGTCGCAAAGTCTTGGATCACTTCGTGCTTCACCAAAACATAGGTCTCCTTCGCCATCACAAAACAAAGCACCTTCGATAACACAAATTACTGTTGATGTAGAGGACTTTGACTGGGTCCAAGGAGATTTGCAACCAAATCACCAAATTTTTCCAACATGTGACTTCAAGCCATATCAACATTTAAGTCCCGTGGAATTATTAGAATTGTTTATCCATGATGACATCATACAAATGATGATCGAGGAAACGTCCAGGTATGCTTTATTCAAAAACTGTCCGGACCCTAAAGTATCTGTAGGAGAAATGAAATGATACATTGGCATTTTTATTATTAGTGGGTATATTGATTTACCAGGAAAAAGGTTTTACTGGGACTCAAATAATGACATGAGAAATGAACTGGTTTACATGTCTAGGCGCAGGGACCGGTTTTTGCAAATTTCGCGTTTTATTCACTTCGCTGATAATTGTAAACCAGAGCTGTCTGATAAAGCGTGGAAAATGCGTCCACTAATGGACAAGATCAAGGAAAACTTTTTAGCTTATTTTGAGCCTGAAGAGCATCTATGTTACGACGAATCTATGATTCGATACTTCGGAAAACACAGCGGCAAGCAGTTTATTCGAGGTAAGCCAGTTCGTTTCGGCTATAAAATGTGGTGTATGAATACGGCTTCCGGTTACCTCATCAACTTTGAAATGTATCAGGGAAATAACCCGCGCCGCTCCCCTGAGTATGAATTATTATTCAGTAAAGCATCAGCGCCCATGGTGCAAATGCTAAAAGAAGTAGAAAGAGTAAAAGGTTTCAAACCATATAAACTCTATTTTGATAATTTATTTACAGGCGTAAAGCTCCTTAAATATTTACGAGATAAAGGGTATCAAGGTACTGGAACTGTGCGTGAAAATAGATTACCTAAGGGATGCTCTCTTACAGAAAAAAAGACCTTTGAAAAAAAACCGAAAGGTACTACCGAATCTATCCTTGATAAGGGAAATGGGATTTCATATGTTCGCTGGGCTGATAATGGAGTTGTCACTCTGGCGTCAACATGTTTTGGAGTACAACCAATTAAATCTGTGCGCCGATATTCAAGTGCCGAAAAAAAAGTAGTTCAAGTGCCTCGGCCGTTTGTGATTGGAACTTACAATTCTTATATGGGTGGCGTTGACCTTATGGACGAGAATATATCGAGATACCGCATTGGTATAAGGGGTAAAAAGTGGTGGTGGAGTATATTTACGTGGCTAATGGATGCGTGTGTGCAGAATGCTTGGTAACTCCACAAGAAATCTGGAGGAACTCTTCCGCAATTAGAGTTTAGAAAGGAAATAGCGAAATTTTATTTGAACTCTTTTGGAGTTCTACCAAAAGGTCCTGGTAAAGTTTCCACATCTTCAAGCTTAGTTTCCTTGAACAGGGTATCGGATGATATTCGGTATGATAAAAGGGATCATTTGGTTATTCGAGTTCCCCAAAGCAAACGGCGACGTTGTGCTGGAGAGGGCTGTTCCGCAGTGGGAAGAACAATATGCAAAAAATGCGACGTGGGTGCTTGTATTGACTGTTTTTCTTTATTTCATACAAAGTAGCTTTTCAATGAAAGTAGATTTTAGTCTAAAATAACAGTTTTTGTTTTTTACTTTAAAATAAATGACACTGAATAACTCTTTGTATTTTTTCACAAATTGTTATAACTAGGTAGTTAAAACGCCTAGTGTTACCGTATGGTCACATTTAATTTCGGCTACAGTATTACCAACAAAACTAAAAAATTGCTGTCAATCCTTGTATTGTATCCAAAAAACCTAAAAAATAATCATTTGATAATTCTCTGCCAAAAAAAATTAACCAGGCGTTAATGGATTAATTAAAACTTAGTTAAAAAGTATAGTTTAAGTCTTGATAGTATTAGGTCTCTGGCTTCATATTTGACAGATAAGGGGCAGGTTGTAAGTGTGAATGGCGTGTCATCAGCTCAAAGTAATATTACCATAGGGATTCTCCAAAGCTTAGTTTTGGGCCCTATACTTTTTTTAATGTATATAAATGACTTGCCTTGAATAGAGCGGACGGGTAATTCCATGCGTTTTGCTAATAACACAACTGTAGCATGTGCAGCTTACTCACTGGAGGGTACGGGGCTGGGTATGGATGCTATACAGGGTCAAGTGCAGGAATGGTTTAACAGGAACCGTCTACACTTAAACGCAGAAAAGACAAATAAGGTCTATTTCACCATGAGGCAGTCGGAGATGGCCAGCACTTCAACAGTTACATTTTTAGGAGTCCATCTGGAGCCTCTCCTTCAATAGCCTGCACACATTGACAATGTTGCGGGAAAACTTTGAAGTGTTGTATATGCTCTCCGCTGTCTTTCTACCTGCTCTTCACGTAAGGCTCTAAGAACAGCCTATTTTAGAACCTCATCCTGTTTCAACTACTCTCACGAGATGTGTGAGGCATGCTCCTCGTATAAAGAGATTAGTTGCTCTACAGAGAAAGGCTGTTTGAATCCTGGGTGGACTGAGTTTTAGGCATACTTACCCTACTATCTGTTTATATACTTATCACATATATATATAATCACAATATAGAGTCGCATGGAGAAGTTTACGGCTACAAAACGCGGAATGTGAATAGATAAAGTCCAGTTCAGAGATCTATTAGAATCTTTGATGTGTCGCGGATGCCGCAGTAACTAGTCCGTGCGCCTATGTCGTATTTATTGTCGTATGATATACATGTTTAAATGGCAAAATTTTATATTGTTTATCTATGAAATCATTTTAAATATATGTAAAACCCCATGTTTCATAGTATTTTTTATTTTTCTTTCGAAAATGTCAATTTTTAGAAAGAAAATAATATCACAAGAAAATTATATCAAAAAATTGACCGCGGACAGAAACCCAAGCATCTTACAAAATATTTTAAACACTTCCAGCACTCACAGACGTGTCACCTCTTTTTAGCCAGTCTATTAAACAAAGATAAAATACCTGCGTTTCGGCGATTCCTACTTCAGGCTGTGCAAGTGATTTTGTATCTCTCTCTATCCCACTGATTTTGAAGACTACGGGGCCGTACATAAATATATTTTTGGGCTGTTTTTATATTACATTCGTCGTATTTTTAAAGAGATCTTTAAGGATGGGTCTATCGCCTTTAAAATAGTTGTTGGATGGGTCAATCTCCTTTAATAGTTGGGAGGGGGGTCATGTCAGGGTATTATTATTTCATGAGTTTTGCCGGTTTTGCTTCTTAGACGTTTATGAATGCGGAGAATTTAGAATTTGGCCTGTATACGTTTAATTTTTTTATAGTTCTTACTGTGAGGAAGTGTGTTTTTTTTTATTTGTGTTTGTGGATTTGTTTCGGTATTATACCTAAAGACCTTAAAATGTTTAGACCCTGGGAAAATAGGCAGGAAAATTTGGCAAATGAAGAGGAAAGTGTTCGTGTGGGCTTATGGAGACCGTGGGTGCCCAAGAAAGACAATAACATTTGTGAGGAAAATAATAAGAGTGGTCTGGACAGTGATTTAGACTTACATAGTTCTGATAGTTCATTTTCTAGTGTTGAGGAAGCAAAAAGAAGCAAGGGAAGTAGAAGCTACAAGGAAAAATCAAGCAGTTTCAAAACGTAATTGTTTAAGTACAGACGCCAAACAAATTTATCTAAATGTCAATAACAATTTAAGGAATGATCCTCAGTTTACAAATGATTGTAGTGCTTTGCAAAAAAGGTTTTTAACAGGGGTTCCCTATAGTACAATATGCCTGTAAAAAAAGGGATTAAAGACAGAATAAAAAGGAAATATGCAGGACAATCAAAGGGACACGGATATTGCCAAATTGCTAAGGAAAGGTGTGTATTCGACATACAAAAACAATGAGGTTCTGACCATGAGATGATTAAGGACACCTTATCGGCGAGGAACAAACATTTCTCATTCTCAACCTTGCGGAGATATCTGATAAAAAAACTTGGAATTAAGCTTAAGATGGTTGTAGAGCTGCTGTAATCGAATTGTCAGCTGGTGTATAGAATATTTGAAGAAAATTGGAAAATTTTGGGAGGAAGAAAGATGCATATATTATTTATCCAAAACATGGTATGATACATTTATGATTGATGTATGATTTCCATTCTCTGGGAAAAAGTCGTTTTTGCCATAGTAAGAAAATCATATTTTTATTAATTAAACAAGTTTAAAATTTTGTTTTTTACAGCTTATTGCCCCTGTTTGTCCTTCAGTGACACAATAAAGACTACTTCTTCCACCATTCTCTGGGAAAAAACCCTTTTTGCTACGGTAAGAAAAACACTGTTTTTATTAAGAAAACGAGTCTAAAATTTTGTTTTTTACAGCTTACTGCCCCTGTTTGTCCTTCAATGATATAATAAAGACTGTTTCTTCCTCCATTCTCTGGAAAAAAGTCCCTTTTTTCCAGAGAATGGAGGTACGTGGGTGCATATAGTCAAATTTTATTAATCAAATGTATATATTCTTAAAAAAATGCTTAAAACATTTATTAATTTAATGGAATAATTAAATATCGCTTAGAATATTACTTTATGACTCTTTCCACATAAAATTTTGCGATTTAAACGAGCATGTCATGTGACAATACAAGCAACACCGGCACACGGACTATTCGCAGCACATCAAAGATTCTAATAGATCTCTGAACTGAACTATATATATCAACGCTTGACTAGGTGTCAGAGTGGTATAGGATTTTTGGCTATTAAGTTTTTTAATAAGCTACCTGGTAGAATTATAGAACTACCCTTTTTGCAATTTAAATAAAATTGAGAAATATTTTAATCGAAAACTCATTTTATTCAGTAGATGAATTTTTACATTTTCATTTTTTTTAAACATGGGTCTATATAGTGTATCTGTAGTTAAGGTTTTATTTTTTTTTAATTACATTTTGTAATTATAGTTTTAACGCAGTATTTATGATCACATAATGTATTTTTTATTTTATTGACTTCTGGAAATGTTTTGTATATTGGCACCAATAAATGAATTTGAATTTGAATTTTGAACTATATCTAGTTTTTATATTATTTTATTTATTTTTAATTGGTAGTAAATTACAAAACTTTACCAAAAAATAGTTTTTGCCCTTTTTTTTAATAGATACCGAGCTTGGAATATGATATCATTTCTAAAAGTAAAAACTTTTACAGCAAAAGAAAGTAGTTTAATTTTTTTTTTGTGGTATTAGGAATTTGATAATAAAGGACCACACTTGTGCCAAAAAAAGATTAGTGGTCGGAGTAAAAGTTGAGAAAATGTAAACGTGTAATAAAAAAATCTTTTGAAAATTTTTCGTTTCCTAAGATCTGCAAGCAAGCCATTCTTTAATAAATTATCACGAAAAAATTAAAACGATTTGAATTTCCATTAAAACATTTGCCAACTTAAAAACGGTCTCGATGCATCACGTCACTTGCCAGTGAGTTAATTAAAGTTTTATTGCTAATAATTATTATTATCATAATAATGGAAAAAATCAATGAAAGTACTAGTTTCTCTGAGAAAAGCATTTTAAACAAACACAAGAATATTTCGAACAAAAAAGCGAACAAATGATTTAGATCAGTTGACTTCAAGTCTCTATTATGAAAACAAAAATAATATTGGGCGCGAATCGATTTGAATACTCCAAGAAAAAAGAGTAAATAATACTTTTTATAATTCGAATTAGAAGAAACATTAACGTCAAACAATGGTTCGGTTCTCAAATAAAAAAATAATAATTTCATAACACTATAATAACACCTCACATACATTTTTTCAATTTTTGTTTATATAAAGCGGTTTATCCAAGGCCTTTAAAAATATCTAAAGTAATACCAATTTATAAAAAAGGTACGCCAGGAAATAGAAAAATTATTATAGGTTTGGTAAAAAAACAAAAACAAACAAGGAATTTGATTTTAGGCTGCAAAAGACAAAAATATCTAGCTGTATATTTTTCACTTAATTTTTTTTTTGTAAGGTATGTGTACATAGCTTGTGTTAATAGAATTATTTGACTTTTTTTAAATAATAATAATAATAATAATATTAATAATAATCTTTATTCAAGTATAAGTATTATACATATATAATAAAAAGGCAAGAGTGCATTTGAACATAATTTGTTTAGCTGATTTATACACTTATCCTTAAGGAAAATAAAAATTACCCTTCAGTAAAATAAAAAAAGATCCTAAAGCTAACAAATTCAAGAAGAATATTTATTTTATAATGTATAATAAGACTAGATGATGTGTGGATATAACATTGGATTATTGCCAGAATTAGCTATTAAATTAAGAAGATTGGGGCAAGGACGAGACATAGTTTTTAATATGCTTAGAGAAAGCTAAGATATAGCAGACTTATAGGGCAGAGGGAAGACTATTAAATACTTTAACCAGGTCATATGTAAAAGATCTCTCGAATTTTGCGGATTGATGTCTAGGTATGATGATCCCATTGAATCGCAAATTAATGGTATTAATATCTGTCCTGAATGTGTTTTTTTTAAACAAATATTGAGGAGGCTTTAACTTTATTATTTTATGATATAATACACCTCTATGAATAAACCTACCCGGTGGCCTCCAGTTTATGACTTGCTGGTTGTCTATGGCGAATACCATGAATAAATCTTGAACAATATTTTTAAACTCGTTCTATTTTCTCACAGTACTCTGCAGTTAAACAAGGTCAGAGAGAATCATTAAAACGCATAAAACTTTTTTAGTTTTTTTTGATTAATGAAAAATGTGGAGTTATATAAGGCACGTAGATTCCCTATACATTTTTGAATGGTCATAGAAATATGTTTTTCAAATCTTATTTCATTATCTTAAATAAGCCTCAAACTTTTGCATTCTATTTTCATAGGAACAATCTCATCGCCAATCTTTAAGATAACTCTTTTAGGCAGATGTTTAACGCCAATAGCCCTGCCAAAAAACATCACAAAAGATTTACTTGGTTTCAAAGTGGAGAGCATGGTCTTTAGAAATTTTTTATAGTGTGTTTAGATTTTCAGTTACAGAAAGACAAGCATGCCATCAACGAGGGCAAAAAGTAGTAATATATTTGAGTATCATCTGCATACTTTTGTATTTTGCAGTGTTTTAAAAATTTCGGAAATTTCGAAGTATATAAAATAAAAAGAATTGGTCCTAAAATTGACCCCTGAGGGACACCTGAATTAACGCGAAGATAATATAATTTATTGTAATTAAGCCATCAATCAACTTTTCAGGCTCCACATAGTCTACAATTTGATTCTTCAAGGCTCGTTTAATAACCCTAGACAATATTGGATGAATGAAAATGGGTCTTAAGTCATTAAAACCCTTTACAATATTCGTTTCCAGAATTGGCACAATATCAGCCCGTTTCCATTCAGAAGGAAATACAGAATTTGCTATACAATTATTTATTAGATGACAAATATATTTTAAAATAAAAAGACAGCAAAAAATTAAAAAATTTACATGTATTCCATCAGAACCAACAGCCCTAGTCTTGATTTGGGTTAAATATTTAGACACTTCAGTTTCTGAGAAAATGAAGTTTTAAATAGTTTCTATGAATTTCAGTAGAAATATTACTTGGGCGTATGTTATTTACGAAAAAATTATCAATGTCAATAGGATTAAATATCGTACTAGAAAAACTTTTTTTTTTTTGTTTTGAAAAAATATTGAAATTCTTTAGTGTTTTGCAAATTATTTTACTATTTCCATTATTAAGATGTTGCTCTAAAACGATTTTTTTCTCTCCATGTATAAGCTTAGTAATATAATTTCTAAGTTCTTTATATTCATTGTGTGATGTCTTTATATTCTTGTGTGAGTCTTATTCTTTTTAAATTTAAATCTTGTCTTATCTCGAAGTTTTATCATTCAATCTTACATTCTGCGTTATCCATGGAAATTTGTTTTTCTTTAATTTGAGGGTCTTTATAGTAGCCTATATGTCTATAAGCCAATGAATATTATCATTAAAAAATTTTACTTTGTCAATATCCAAATCGAAAATATTATGCCAGGGGATCGATTTTAAGGAATCATAAAGGCCTCATAGATTAATATTCTTTCAATCTCAATACGTGACTGATTTCACTTCCTCCTTCACAGTTTCCAGGCCGAAAATTGCATAAATCAATTCATGATCAAAAATATTGACGTCTAGCGTATCTGACCGTAAAATGCTCAATTCCTCCGTAATTATTATATGATCTATTAGTTTGGGGGATGTTTGAGTAATTCTCGTCGGTTCATCAGTAACTTGCTTTAGTCCCAAACAGTCAAGTAACTGAATGTACAAACCAACGCCATATTCTGCAGGATCAAATAGGTTAATATGGCTGTTACCCAAAAGAATCAATTGAACAGTTTGTGGGAGCAGATTTAGAAGCATTTTATCGATTTCAGGGATAAACCGCTTTACAGGAAAGTTAGGTGGACGATAGACACATCCTATGATTAAACTTTCACCTTTTAAATGTAATTTAACCCAAAGAAACTCAATACAGTCAGAATATTGCTCAAGCAGCAAATCATGTGACAATGAAGATTTTATATAGAGCCCGACACCTCCTCCATGAAATTCCATCTATGAAAATTATAATTTCCAATTTGAGTAAGTGCACTTAATATATGTGGCTTTAGATTTGTTTCTCCTACCCCAATTACATCATAATCCTTATCTAGAACATGGTCCCTAAATTCGAGGAAATGAGCTGTTAAAAACGCTATGTTTAAATGAGAAACCGTCAATTTTGTTGCATGCATGAAATTTATAAAATAAAAAAAAGAGAAAAAATAAATTTTACAAATAAATAAATTTTCCTTGATGGAAACGATAATTTTCCCTATTTCAAATACTGCTCCACTTACAACATAAAAAGGATATTATCAATTATATGTTTAGTTGTAAAATTTTAGCCCCTTAATTTTTTTTTTCTTTTATTTTTTTAAATTTATATGAAAGTATATCGACTTCTCAAAAAATCAAAAACAATAAAATATGAAGCCTAAAAATTTTAAATCAACTTTTTTAACGCTTTTAGTATTACAGGTGTATCGAAACTTACAGTTTATAATAAAGAAACGTACAATTTAACGTTGATATTCCAAAAGCTTTACTAGATATTGGTTTTAGATATTTTACTTTGAAGATTAATCCACCAGTGTTTTAGACTCAATATTTTGCACTTTTTTATTATTGTGATAAGAAAAACCATCTTTAGTCCAACAAGCATTTCCCATAATTTCACGAACTTTAGAAAATAGATTACGATTCGCGACCGTAAGAAGTTCAGTAATCAAAAACTGTTTTAGTTTCTTTTTCGCAAAAAATATTTAGTCTCGATTCTATCCATGCATAAACGCGACTAGAATCATGCAGTGAGATTCAGACAAGTCGGATTTTTCAATACCGATATTTAATTTGGTCAATATGAAATTTATCACCTCCTTGTATACATCTTCGGTCTGGTTTTCCTTTACGCCATGAATCATAAATGAGAAATTATTTCTGCGTATCTGCATGAAAGTAGATTTATCAAGAAAAAAATTTGTTTGTTTTTGAAGACTTTGTACATCATCCCTAAGAGACTGAAGTTCATCAATAAACATAGTTTTAAAATTTAGAAACTCCTCTTTAAGATTTGTAGTCGTTTTACCATCAGATACTCGGGGCCGACTAGTAGATATTTTGTTTTAGTTTTCAAATTCCGCCATTAACTAGTTTAACATATTGGTCAGTATGTAAATGCGCCCGTTTACTTCTTTGAGGGACTTAGCGATATTTGCTTGTTAAAATGGAAACCTAACTGTCACTAAATCAACTTGGTTCACACTAAATTTAAATCTATAACTATAAAACTTTACTGGAACTTTTTAAATTTTGAATGTTTTGAGGAGGCAATCGCTAACGCGTTTTTCTGCCGTGCAGCGACATCTCAATCCTATTAATGTATATAGAAAATTATCTGTCCTTGCAAATCGTCGGTCTTTGTATTGAAGATATATTTTAAATTCATCTGAGAAGCTGTACTTAATAACGCACAAAATAAACTTGGAAAGGAGAACTCATTACTGTACTTGTTATGCATTAAATGAATTAGAGATTTTCCTTCGTCAGAAGTAGAACATATATTTATTCTTGTTTCATAAAATCTCTTGGCCACCAGAAAATAATAATTCTTCAATCTTATCTTTTAGAAATTTATTCATTTGATAGATATTGATATCTCCTTAACTATAATTTACAGCATTATCCGATTTTTCCACTTCCATGCTTTAGCAATAATTATTTAGTTTATCTACTAAAATAGTATTAATTTGTTTTGAAGTAATAAATTCATATTATTCAAAATCAACCTTCCTAAAAAATATATCTATTAATATGTGATGATCATTATAACAATTCTGCTATGGGGTAAGAAATTTTCTATTCTCTTTTCTAAAAAATATTTTATAGCGAATTGTCAACACTTGAATACATTTTTAAAGATAAAAAAATTTGGTGACACAAATATTTAGCTACTTTAATAATAACTGCGGGTCTAATGGTTTCTGGCAAATAGGCATCTTAATTTTTTTTTCAGCTGAAGTATGTCAGTAGTGGAATTTACATTCTCTGCTACATTAACAATTTAACCACTGTATTGCATACCATACTTCTCTAATTTGCATAAATGTTATTCTAGCTAAAACCACTCTTTCATATAAGGTTGATACGTCTTTTAATTCTTCTAGAACTGGATCAACCATTTTGGAATTTCCAGACCAATACGAAGATCACAATTAGTCACCTTCATTGTATTTTTCTTAAATTTAAGCCCATACTTTATTTCCAAATTGTGACAATTCAATTTTCAGCAAGATAAAAGAAACTACAGTCGCAAGCAGCAATTATATATTATAGTTGTTCCCGCTCTTACAGGTTATTCAAATCTTGTTGGTAGCCTTGTTATTACAACTCTGTTTGGCGGACTTATGTTTTGTTTTCTCTAGTCTAATTGCCTTCCAATTTATTTATCTTCATTCATATTAAAATTTGCTAGTTACTATTGGCTTTCTCTTCTTTAATACTGGAAGGCCATCTTCTGTAATTTATTTTCTTCTGCCTGCTTATACTGCCACACTACCCTTCATAGTTTTCTTTTTACCTGTTTTACTGATACTAGTTATTTTTAAGTCCTAACATAAAATACTATTGCTATTCAACCAAATCGGGCAATTTGTTTATGATGACCAAGTTGTTGCAGGATTTTAAAATAGTAAATATTCTACAAATTATTATTTGTTACATCTCTAAGGCCTTCGGTTGTATTTCTTATGAAATCTTACCCTTAAAGGTACAAAATTATAGACTTAATTGAACTTAGTAAATCTAGGAATAATCGACAGGTAACCAGAGTTTCATAAGGTTATGTTTGTGCCATACATGAGGGCACATTTCTCAAGCAAAAAGCGTTTTAAAGTTAAACGAAGGGTAGTTCAGGTCATAGAAAGTCTCTATTTAAGGGCTGATAAAAATAAGAGTTTTGAAAATCTTAATATAAAAACTCTTATACTGTATGTATATACAAATAAAAATATTGATGAATATTATAGACAAAGTAATTGTCATGACCACCATACTCCGCTTAAAAAAACTATAAAAATGTAAGCTCGGTTCATGGTAAAATGAGAAGTCGATTAGGATTTTATTATGGATTAGTTCGAAACTCTGTCAGCATGAGATGTCGAATTTTAATAAAAATTGCTTTAATAAATGGCCGTTGTCAAAAGTAGTATTAAATAAAAAAAAAATTAAATCATGATAATTAGACAAAGGTTTTTAATAGTCAAGTGTTTATAAACCCAGCAAGATTTTATTGGATACGATTCACCGATGTTTCGCTGAGGGTAATCTGAGACCTCGAACCCCTCAAGCACTTTCTTTAAACCCTCAACATTGTAGGCTCATATTAAACTTTGTCCAAAATACATTGATTGGCTCGATGAGGATTGGAAACTTTTTCGATCAGATTTTATGGAATAATTTCCTTAATAAGGCACACAGACGTGGTTATAAATAAAATTAAAACAATAACTGCGGATGTGTCCTTCATTGGTATTCTATGGTATTCCGTCAGTATACAAGGGGTAATTAGATTTTCTTAAATTTGCTTATGCTTATATCTATATGATATTTTCCAGCTGTTATAATTAAATAAAATAAATATATTTCGGTTGGATTAAAATTGTCGGTTTAATAATATAGCAGCAGTCTTATTCAGATATTGTATCATTTTATTATTTATCATCAGAACTTATGATATTCAATAAAAACGTAAGTCTTTTCTTGGCCTAAAAAGAAGATTAGTGGTTTTATCAGTAAAAAAAGTACACTGTAATTTTTTTATTACTGATGATGGACCATTAACATAACGAAAGATGGAAATAATAATAAAATAAGTAATTAGTTTTATAAAATCGTTTTTTGTCGCTCACAGTTATGTATATTTGCTATGTAATTGTATATTTATATAAAATGATTTGGGTAGCTTTTAATTAACTGTTTGTCGATTGGCTCGTACTTCTTGTATACGAGAATATTCGCTTTTAACATGACTACACATCCGACTCGACTAATTTTCCCCCTGTAAACACCCGTTTGAAAATTAAAGCCAAAAAAGCTTTTTCGGAAACGTCAAAATTGTAGGCTAATAAAAACAAGAGCCGTTCGCAAAGGAACTCGCGGTTTCTTTGAAAGTTCTCGAGGCGTTTGAAGATGTATCGTGTTTCTATTTTCTTGTTTACTGCTTCGTCGGATAGAGGAAAATGAAAAGTTTTGGCTTTTCTGTTAATTCTTGTTTTCATTTAAAAATAAGATTTCTTGATTACATTAGAGAGAAGTGGCATAAATTTAGATGCAGGAATGCATCATCAGGAGGTCAATCATTAGTTTTGTTAAATTGACCCGAATTTATTAAACCTTATGATAGGTGAAATAATTTAATTAATTTAACCCTAATATTTTTTGGATCCCAGAACCGGGTCAAAATTGACCCTTTTTTTGTAAAACTTTTATTTGAAAATTATGGGAATCATAATAAAAGATGTTTCTATATTTTGCTTTACTTTTATTACAAAAATAAACAACTAAAACTTTTTATTCTAAATACATACAGATCGTGTTGTCGTGAGCTACGTATTACCCAAAATAATGGCAACACCGCTTGGTTGCGGCTTGCAGGCGGCGGAATTTTTCGTTTTTATTTTTTGAACCGGGAGTCAGCAGACCTCACTTTGCTGTGTTACTGCACGTTGCATTAATAATTTTTGAGCGTTATTTTCGTGTTTTTTTCACTATGGCTGTTTATACCCCTTCCGAAAGAGTTCAACTTATTAACTGGTTTTATGGAGGCAATTGAGGGCAGTACAATGTAGAGATTTGTTTTCAGTGACATTTGAGAATAGACGGTTTTAAATGTGGTTAGAAATTTTGAGACATCTTTTTGTCTTCAAGATTGTAAAAAATGCCACACAAAACGTCAAGAACCACCTGTTGAAGTGGTTTAGGATATAGAACGGCGGGAAGAAATGGTTTGCAGTACCCTAGAACTTGATTCGACACGGTCCACTAGAAGTGTTGGAGAGGAACTGGGAATGAGCACAAAAACTGTTGCTCGTATCTGGAAAAAATATGGGTCCAAATGTTTCAAGTATTCAAAGACTCAGGAAATATTTCCTGAAGACCAGTGGCGAAGAATGGAATTTTGTGAAACCATGATGGAAAAGGCAAATGAAAACGAATATTTTTTAAAAAATATTTTGTTTTCTGATGAATCTTATTTTCCATTACATGGCAAATACAATCCTTTCATTGTTCTTTATTGATCTTAGGAAAACGAGCACAGAAGTTTTCAGTTTCGTACCCAGTATCCTCAGAAATTGAATGTTTAAGCAGGTATTTTGGGTGACAATGTTATAGGGTCATTTTTTATTGATGGCCCTTTAAACGCCCAAAAGTACCTTGAGTTGCTGCAAAACCAAGTTCTTTCTGCCATTCAAATCGTACCTAATGTAGACCTGGGATCGGTTTATTTTCAGCAAGATGGCTGTTCTGCTCATAACGCGGCTAGGGTAAAAGAATTTTTAACAAATACTTTTCCTAACCGCCTTATTAGTGGGACTGGCGATATTAAATGGCCTCCTGGATCTCCAGATTTGTCTCCAAATGACTTTTATCTGTGGGGTTACCTTAAGCAGACCATTTACAAGCATGAATTTAGAGGAGTTGCGAAATAAAATTGTGGAAGGTGCCAATTCCATTTTACCTGAAACTCTTTTGGAGGTGCGAAATAGCTTTTAAGAGTTGATATTTTATTTTTTATTAGAATAACGCTTTAATTGTCATTATGCAAAACACAGCATAATATTAAACATTTTAAGATTACAATTCTATGCGGGTTTTACACATTGTCATGTCTGTAAAACCCGCATTAGAATAAATATTTTAAAAATGCCTGGATTTTCGCGTAATATTTTGGGACATTTTGTCGCCAAACGACGCAGCTCCCACAAAAGTCAGATGTTTACTAATCCCGTCGTCGGGCCGGCCGGGGCGGTGCTCTGTCGCAGGCACTCGAAAACACGATCTGTATACCCAAAAAACTTACAAAAAAGAATAACAAATTAAATATTTACTTTTATTTTTCTAAAAAATCACATTAGTCCTTATTCTCCACCCTCGTCTTTTAAACAATTTACACTTCTATTATTTATTTGCTTACTTTTATTATTGCTTTTTATATTTTCTAGTTTTATCAAGATATTGTAAATATATTTTAAAAATTATAATATATATTATTGTACTTGTATGTAGCAATATGCTAAATAAATAAACATTATCATTATCATTATCAATAGGAGCATACTTTAAAAATTTTAATTTCTGAGTGTGTGGGACAAACAAATTTTTGAGACTTGTCACATTTTGTGGAATATTTGTTATCATTTCCCCGGCACTAAAAACATCTACTTCTTTTTGCGCCCACCTGGGGAGTGGACTGCTTCTTTTTTACTGGAACTCCCGTAGTTTCAATAGCTTGACATGTAGCTGCGGAAAACCCTCTACCATCCTCATGCATTTTGTCTGCTCGCCGAACAATATTATCATGGGTCAACAAGTTACCTAGTTCTTCTAAAAAAAGTTTCCTTCTTATTTTCAAGTACCCATTAGAACTTTTCCAGTCTGGGTTTTTTGTAATCCAGATGAAAAAGACATTATATGAAGCGACATAAAGCCATTTAAAAAATAAACGTAGAGGCCATCTTCTTGTGCATCTTTTGGAAGAGTACTCACGTACAATTTTATTCAAGCAATCGACGCCACTTTTTATCTTATTATAGGAGGTTAATATATCAGGTTAAGATTTCAAATCCCCAATGCAATGTCATGTTAGTGATGCATTGAAAATAGCAGTACCACAAATTTTTTGGGTTTCGTAACATAGGACACTAAAGTAAGATTTCGTATGAAAAGAAACTGTGAAAAATACGTTGCACTTTCGCGAATATCCAGTAAGCACTTTGGTAGGTCTCTGCGAGTTTTGCGGACCGTCCCCACAATTGTTAGATCCTGAGACAAAAGATCTTCTGCTAAAGCGATATCGGTGAAAAAATTGTCAGTGGTTATATTTCGTCCGCTACGACACCAGTGGCTTGCTAAAAACTCGAGCTCCTTGATTCTTTTCTACTATTCCATTTATTTTTCCTAAATACACTTCAAAATTGGAGCAATAAAAATTTTCAGCATCACAAAGGCCATACTTTTGTGCCATACTTGCCCGGTTTACTTGGTATGTAAACTTTGAATGAGCAACGACCCCGGAAAGTTACCAATTGCTCATCAATAGTTCTAAAAGCTTAAGTATTGAAAGATTTCCCGCAATTCTTAGCAAATATCTCAGTGATCTCACGAATTGGGGCAAGTTTATCCTCCTTTTTTATCTCAGACCTTGTAGATAGATCATGGAAACGAAGGTGACGTAAAATGTCAGTGAACCTATTTCTGGACATAGTAGCCTGATAAATAGGCTGAATGCATTGTTTGTAGCCGACCATAAACTACGTACACTTTCTCTCGATTCTCGAAATCTACCACTAAAAATAAGGATTCCAAGGAAGGCGAGAAATTCTGTAGTGTCTATCTCAATCCATGATTCCATCTTGACTTCATGACTTTCATTACAGGTGTTTATAAAGTCTTTAGCTTCTTTGTTTGTGTATTTTATAATAATATCTAATAAATCATAAGAAAAGAACAGCTTAAAACAGTCAATGATAGAATTTATATCTTTGCTTTTATCTATGAGACCTTTATTTTCTTGAAAAATATTGCATGTTCTGGATTTTCCTGTTTTATCTGCAACAGTATACCAAGTGCGATTATCAACATCGTACGATTGTTTATTGCTCACCGTTTCGTCTTCTAATGGATCAGGTAAATGTATTTGTTCTTTTTCTAACTCTTGAAATGAAAGAGTGCCGTCATGTATCTTATCTGACAAATCACTAAATGCCTGTTCCAAAGGTATTTCAGTTTTGCACTCGTCATCTGAAGAATGCATTAATATTTCGTAGAGTTTATTGTCGGATAAACCCTTATTTTTAGACCACATGGCACTTTAATATTTATTATTGAAAAATAAAATAACCCTCTCACAGTAACGTTCGACTGTAAACTGAAGAACAAAGCAATGAATTGGAAATATACGCAACTTATCTTGTTCAGATCTGTACAAGAGGGAGTTTTAGCCTATTTATCCCAAAACTGGGTTGTCGGTGACCCATCCATCATTTTTTGAAGAAAAAATTCGTTTTTTCTTAAATTTTTACAAAATAAAGCATTGTTATAATAAAATTTGAGAATTCATGGACGCTCACTGAAAAAAAATCAAAGAAGCAAAAGGATTTTTAAGTTTCGGGTCATCGAAGACCCATATTCGGTACGGCGAGGGTTAAGTAAATAAAAATTATATATAAGAGGTATTTTATAAATCATATTGTTGATTATTGTCTAATATTTCTCTAAAAGTCGCAAGTTTAAATCTTATATCTTATATCTAGGATTTTCATTGGGGCTACTAGATATTTCTTACTTATATACCAGAGGTTAATGTTTCATGCATCCCTGATATATAAGTAAGAAACATGATACTATTTATACACTCTTAGTGATGTTTTTATAAGATAAGTCTTTAGTTGAGTTATGGCAGATAATAATTTTTTCATTGCTTTCATGTTCTCTTCTACTATGGAAGTATATCCAGTCACAGATACACTATTGTTTGGCAATCTAATCTGCTATGAGAGGCGTAGTTGTAAATAAAACATGCCTGATTTCATTCATAAAAGATCCAGTGGCGTGTGGAATTTTATATAATAAAATAATATTTGATCATAAAATTCTAAGAATACAAACTTAAATACTAAACCAAACCCTCCGCTTTAATGCTTTAATATTAGTTTTTCAGATACAACCAAATACCATGTGGAGTCATGTAAGAGCTATGTCCTTAGAATATTAAAAGGTCATTAATGTTCTTAGTTTATGTCCAATCGTGAGTGGAATTGTGGTGAAACAGAAAACAAAAGACCAATATAAATTTTCAAAAATTTATATTGTTTTCTTTTTCCTTTTGATTAAATCACATTTTACTTTCACTTACTATCTTTAAAAGTTCTTTATTAATAAAAAATTCTTCGCAATTAGCGAATGAATTAAAATATTTGACTTTACTACCCGAAAATTTTACTACCCCAAAGAGTCTCGTTTGACATCTCCAATCTATTACCAAGTATCCCCCCAGATGATTATGCATCGTTGGTGAGAGATCTACTTGGGAATGTGCCAGTATTCCGCAAATTCATATTGATAGTCTATGTCTTTTAGTTGAGTTAGTTCTACAACAAATTTTTTTCCAGTTTAATGGATCTTTTTACCAACAAAATACGGGCGTCTAATTTAGAACTGAAAATTAAGAAAAGCCCTCTTTTTCATATCTTCTTTATCAAAAAATACGTGGATGATGTTTTTACAATTTGTTAAGGGAATAAAGATGAGTTAAACACTTGTGTAACCTTTCTAAATGCCTTACACCCTTCAATAACGTTTACTTTTGAAATAGAGGAGAATGAGTCATAACCTTTTCTTGATTTTAATTTAAAACGCTTGAAAAATAAAATTAAATTTTCGATATATCGTGAATCCACAAGTACTGACAGCACCATCCCCTATAATTCCAACCAACCCCATAACTATAAACTTGCTTCGTTTCATTCGTATTATTCCAGAGTTTTCTCAGTCCCTCAAGAAAAGACAGACTTCATCTCTGAGTTAAAGGCCATTAAACAAATTGCAAATAACAATACTTTTCTACGGAAACTTATAAATAAAATTTATAACAAACATTTAAATAAATCACTTAACAAAAATTAAAGAAACCTAAAGAAACCAAGTATTACTCACTGCCCTTTTAGGCGATCCGATATCGCTTAAATTAAAAACAATTTTAGCTCTCACCTTATTAATACGAATTTAAAAACCTTAGATACTCTGAAATCCTTAATATTAAACCCAAAGGACAAAGTAGCTTCTGACCAAAAATCGGGTGTTTATCAACTAAACTGCTCCAGTGATAACTGTAGCGTTTCTTATATCGGCCAACCAGATAGAAAATTCTCCACTCGTGTAACGAAATATTGTAAAAAGATCGACAAGGCTAGAAAACGCAATCTTTGCCCTTCAAATATAAAATCTAATTTTGCTAAACACGTACATCTTAATAACCATAACTTTGATCTCCTTTTAGACACCATTTATTAACATTTTTGCCATAAAAGTAATAATCTAGATTTACTAAAAATTTTAGAGATAAATAGAGCTTTACAGAATAATGGTATTACATGTGTCAATGATCAAATAAATCATTCATCTACGCACTTTTCTAATTCATTGAATTTTAATGTTAAAGAGTTAAAAACATTTATAATTTATTTATAAGTATCATTTCCAGTACCGTTTCACCTATAGCCAACATATTAGAATCTAATTTTGCAAATTACAGGTACCATGGTATTTGTGTTCTTATTTACAAAACAATAGTAGTATTATTGACCTATTGTTAATTATGTAGTTTTAAGTTTTTGTAAATTCAAGTTTTGTCCCTTTCTTATGTATTTAAATGTATTTTAACCTTTTGACCTTGTCTGAGGCATTACAATTAATAAGATAAATTGACAGAACCCCCTAATTTGTGTGTGTAATTTTAACACCTTTTGTAATTTAATAACTTAACAATTAGTTTTAATCTATATCTTGTTTAGTTTCCTTCGTTCTTTTATAGTATCTCTTATAATCGATGTCAGAAACATGTTGGATTAATAGTTTTTTAAATAAATTTAGTGGAAGATGATCGAAATACTTTTAGTTACCCATTGATCTATTAATTCCACTACAAGAAGAGGTTACTTCTTTAACTTTAATTTATATTTAGTAGGAAGAACATATAATTATTAAAAACAAAAATAACTTTAAACATCATGTTGCAATCCTCAATTTTTTTGCTATATTTTTTATGGTTGTATAATACTAAATTCCACATTAAATTAGAGTCCAACTCAATTCGTCTTTTGTAATTGAGCTTTAGTCCAAATTTTTTTCGCAGTTTAGATACCCAGCTGATTAATTGGTAGTGCGGATTCATAAAGAAAATTTGGTAAAGCAATGTTGAATGCTCCCTCTATATTTAAAAAATCTATTTTTTTATCCTTCAATGACCTTCTGACGCTGGGCTTGAATAGAATTTCTAGTGAATTCAATTTCAAATATGCCACACATTTGATACACGTTCACTAAAACGAGTAAGTTAGGACGAAGTAAACGAGGAAGTTATTGAGATCATAAAAGAACTCAAAGGCGGACTTACAACACTATTCTCATTGACGTGGTTCATTTTAATGTGTCACTCTTTAGAGCTATTTGAATAATTATTTTTATACTTATGCTATGACCTTAAAAAAATTATTTACTTTAATTGAGAGAAAATTAATAGTTGAAAAAAATTTTGCAAGTCACGCATAACCAGCAAATTGTTAATTAAACAAGTAATACTCAATTAAATAAAGTCCTTATTATGAACTAATTAGTTAAGAAAACCTTATCCGAGAATAATTTATACATTTAAAAACTCTAATAAAGCAGATGTTTAAAATAGACGCGTTCTACGTTAACAAAAGTCTGTCTTACCGATTTCGTATCAAGAATTAGTATTCAGGGGCGCCAAAATAATGTTTAATATATAAGATTACAATTTTCGAACATCTTTTAATACTAGGACACAATGATTCTCTGATCTTCAGTGGCACTGATTCAGTAGCAAACCTGTGGCTGTTCATTTTGGTTCATCACCTTAAGCCATTTTACGACTGTGCTGATGAATTCATTTCCAACGCTTTAGCGTAGAATTTTCTCAAGTTCTAATTTCTAGGATCCCCCATTTTCTTTATATTTAAACGTGTTTAATGTCTTTATGATGATAAGCATGAGATACCATAACTGCTAACCAACGCATTACTGCACTATTCTGATAATACCCCGGTTATAAGTACATCGAATTGATCCTATATTAAAAGTATATTATAAAAGTACCTTTCTTAATTCACTCCTAAAGGGATTAATGAATGGACTCTTGAAGGTTTACCCCAGGTAATGTTTTTTTTTTCAAAATAAAGAGAGCCTTACATAATCATGTGGAATGGAGATCCACAAACGTCTGATAGTCCATCCAGGCTCTATATCATGGTATAATATTTATCGGAAGCTCATATGCAGAACTTTCTAGGTGTGAAAAACAGGGCATTCACAGTCAATTCAGAATCATTAGGGTACGTGCGTAAGACCATAAACCTTGCAGACCTCCAAACGACACTTCTAGCAGAACACTTGACAAACATCATGGACAAGTATACAGCAAACAAACCATCGCAATCTCAAAAAAAATATTGATCTTCATGATTATTAATAAAGTTTTTTTATAAATAAGAAAGGTAGCAGAAAAAAGAACTTACGGATGACCGATTGCCATAGCTAATAAAACCTGTTTTCATTGGCCACTTGTAAGAAAGAGATGACACCTGAGGAAGCGTAAGGTCAGCTTAAGAGTTTTAAAATTGTTGGATGACTCGCTCTACCCAAGGAGTCCCTCTCCTCTAGTGTAACTGACAGCTCTCACCGAGCGTACCGTGCGCCAGTCCCTTTTCGAAAAACGGAAGCAACATTAGGTAGCAGTTGTATTAGTAATAGCTAGACGACAGTTTTTGGTGGCCCAAAAGTCCTTGTCCTCCTCCCTAATCTCCCAAAGCAGGCAACCAGTCCTTTTAATGAAGGAAAACAGACCTTTCCAGTTAAGGTCCTTTAGTTCCTCTCACGGCAGGAAGAAAAAATCAATGGTTTCTCTCCTGATCCTAGCCCATCCTTTGCACAATCCAATAAAATGATTTGCTGTTTCTTCAGCCATGCCACAACTATGGCACAGCAAGCTAAGCAACATGCCTCAGATATGCAGATGTCGTTTAAGTCTATAGTGCTCTCTTAGGACTTCAGTCGTGTCTGCTATAATCCCTCTGTGCCAATACATCAGCCACGGTAACCTAGCTTTAGTTGTATTTGATAGCAGCACTTTAGACAGTGGCAACCGCTGTTCATTTTTCCATGTCCAGGATTTGGGAAATGTGTCTCCTACTTACTTCAAGGGAGAACTCAGGTTTGATCAGTGGAAGAAATCATTTAAGCCCGACGACATATTCCGTTTACTCATTGCCCTCCACTTCGCGGTGTTTCGGAACCCAACACACTCGGATTATTTTTCGCCATCCCTGCACTCTTAGTTCTTATGCTTGGTCCACTCTGGGTGCTTTGATGGCCTTTAAGACATCCTGGCTATCGGAGTAAATGATTATTTTTTATTTCCAGATCCTCTTCAAATTTTCCCCTTCTAGCCACCTCCAGAATGACGACGAACACCTGTGTGGACTATTTTTGGACCGTTTGTGTACCATATTCGCAAATTCTTCTGAGATCGTCCCTTTGTGTAAGGCCATTCTTCTATGCTTGCTATATCGACCTTAAAGAAACCTCTTAGTCGTACAGTGTTTTCTGGCTTCGCATTGAGAGGCAACAGAATTGGCATTTTTTTCTTTACCAGTTCTGTGATGGGTTTATACCCTGCTACCCCGGGTTGATAATGCCATACGGCGCTATCCTTTTATCCTTTATCCTTACTCTGAATCCACAGTAGGAGTGCCGGCAAATAAGGATATTCAGCGCTGCACCTGGTAGGGTTCTTATCGCACCTGTAATGATTAAGTAACTTTCAATGATCCCCTTTCAAAGGTTAATGGTAAATATTTGTTGATTGCCATTATTTTTAATAACTTGTCCACGATTAAAACACTTCCCATAAAGTATGGATTCATTCTTAATTGTTAGATAAATCAGTGTGAATAAATACGTTTTTTGAAAAATTTTGTTAAGGGATTGAGTGCATTTGTTCAATATCGTCCTATAAAGGATAAATTTTATTGCTCATAAACTTTACGAACAATACACATCTCTTAACCACTGAGCGTAACTCTAAACTCCTTGCAGTCCTTATGTCCGAGTTCGAAGCCTTTCTTTAAAGAATCAGAATTTTTAGAGCTTACCTTATGCAAGTAATCGTCTATACAGTGACCGCATAAATTCGATAAAAAATAGAGACATGATTTTTTTGAGAAAACGCTCGAAACCGTCGATTTTTATTTTAAGTTGCGCATTATTTTACATAATTTTTTTTATACAGGGTGGAACAAAAAAAAAGATATGACGCCATCGGTCAATTTTTTAAATGGAATGCTATATTTTTTATTGCATTTATGAAATATAGGCGAAAATTCAAGCAAGTTTTGTATAACATACCTTATCTCAAAACTCAACTGTTTCAGAAATATTTTACTGTTTCAGAAAGTACGTCTATTTACAAATTAATATAAAATGGAGGATAAAATGTTATAAACTGTGAAACCTCTTATTAATGTATCAAGTGTTTAAACTGATCCCCATTTACTTCTTGGCAGAAAGCAAGACGGTTTACAAACTCATGTAAGACACTATCAATTATTTCGGGTGATATACGTCTAATTTCATCATTCATCTAATGCGATTTTTTAAATCTTCAACATTGTTTGGCTTCTCAATATAAACTGTGCTTTTCAGGTACCCCCATAGAAAATAGTCACAGGGATTTAGGTCTGGTGACCTGGCCGGCCACTCTATTAGCCCTCTTCGTCCTATCCATCTTCCTGGGAACACTGTAATTCTAACCCCAAGTAATTACGGATATCCCGAAAGAAATGTGGCGGTGCGCCGTCTTGCTGAAACCACAAATTATCTATCGGGACAGCAGGGTCTTGTTCGTCTGGGTATAGGGCAGCCAAAGCAGGGATAAGATCTTCTTAAAGAAAATTCAAATAGCGTTGCCCTGTTAAGTTTTCTTCGAAAAAGTATGGCCCTATTACCTTATTTTCTACGATATCAGCACAAATATTAATAGATTTACGATACTGTGTATGAGCCTCAGTTGCCCAGTGTGGATTTGACACTGACCAGTACCAACAATTTTGCCGATTTACGACACCGTTTAAACAAAAAGTTGCTTCATCTAAAAACAAAACTCGCAACACAAAAGTTGCTTATTATTGCAAATGTTCATCATTTGCTCGCAAAATTGGTTTCTTCGATCAGGATCGTACTCATTTAATTCGTGTATTAGTCTAATTTTATAAGGGTGGTATTCACTTGCTTTTAAGATGCGTCTTACTGACGTTCCGGCTATATTATTAACAACTGAAATTTGTGAAGTTGCATTGTTTGGATTTTCTTTGACGGAGAGCAGAACGTTTAATTTTGTTTCTTCAGAAATTTTTGGACGACCTGATCTTGGCAAATCCCTAACATGACCTGTATACAAAAATTTATGTGAAATAATGCGCAACTTAAAATAAAAATTGACGGGTCTGAGCGTTTTCTCAAAAAATCAAGTCTCTAATTTTTATCGAATTTATGTGGAACTTTAGGCGATCACTGAAGTTTTATCACCTACATTGACAATATCAATCAATTCCATCCAATGACAATATCAATCAATTTATCAGGAATTGATACCAATAGGCATCAATTCCTGTAGCCTCCTAGTATAGTACAATTTTCAATTTTTCTAATTAGAATATTTACGTGTGAAACCGATAAAAAGTGTGTAAAAAATAGACATTTAAGAATTACTTGGCATATATCGCTCTTGTTTTGGTTCATATCTTATATAAAAATATAGAATTATCATTTTTGGGTTAAATTATTTCATGCATAATATATTTTAACCTAATAGCAGCATATAAAAATTTAATAGTGCCATCCCCTTTGGACTTGCTGTGCTTTGCACCTGCCACCACTAATTAGTAGACTGTAATGACCATAGAAACATGTGACGTTCACTAAATAGGCTCAATATCTAAAGTTTAACTTCGGCGCTAAATAAGGGATTGTTATGTGGTTTATACAGCGCCATAAGGGAATACCATCTCTTTATTTTTGCTTAAGGATTTAGTTTCTACATAGCTTTCCTCATTATCTTATGAAGCCTTATCGATTTTTGTCTTTATAATTAAAAAATATTGTATTTATATTCTATATTAGTGCATTATTATAATTGTTATGTTAATATTTATTTTATCAATATTTCCCGAAGCAATAATAGACTTATTAACAAATATTCATAAAAACATTAATGAATGAGGGGCAAGGTACTACCATGAAATAGCGGTATATAGATTATATAGATAGCATGGATAGTTTTATTAATATAATTAAATAGTAATGAAGATCAGTTGACGTTTATATAAATATGGATTAATTAAGATTACGAGACAGTTTTACCACTAACCAAAACTCATCAAAATATTTTCGGGAGAATAATAAAATTCTTTTGACTTTTAGATTAAGATTAGACTTAGATTAAGATCAAAACTCAAAAGACTTTTAATCATTTCTCCGGAAGATGCTAACATCGTTAGCGAAACACGTGTCGAGAGTAAAATAAAGAGTTTTGGTTAGTGATAAAACTGTCTCGTAACTGAAGTGTCACACTAATGGCTCCAACCATAAGATTATTATAAAATAATACCAAACAATTTAATAATGGTTTTCTTCGGTGAAAATTTCATCCTAAACAAAGGTTCTCACGGGCATGACTCTCAGTCATTGCCGAGTTTATTTGGAAGCTATAGACAAAGTCTATACATACTAAGTTGAAGTATATAGAATTTGCTATAGAAGTCCAAAAGTCGAAAAACACTTCATTCGAAAGTTAAGAAGCTAACTACATTAATCAATAGAACACTGGTTATAACACAACTTGAATCCTGATAGTTATGTTCTAGGCAAGACGGTTTTTTTAACATGATTTTGCGTAACTCGTATATACACAAAATTATCACCAACACGTGATATAATCCTCTTACGTCCAACATGATATATGCGCCACATGATTACATATAAGACTTAGAAACATATCGATTTTCTTTATGAAACCAAACAAAGGTAAAAACAACAAACCACGTTCTCACTTATTATATTTAATTTCTTATGCTACACGTGTTTTGCATCTTTTTACACCACAAAGCCTTATAAAAAATGATAAAACTTTTTACGTAGACTTACACCTACACAGATTACACCACAACTAACAACAAATCAGAAGCTAGGCTAGGTCAACAATACATATCCACCGTAGTAACAACAGTATAGGCACACGTATACTGTTGTTCTAACGGGTTTCATCCTCGAATGTGGGTTTTGTAAGCAATTCATGTAGTAGACTATTTTATTCTTAAATAATATGTTTTGAATTACTGTTTGGATATTTAGAGCCCCCAAGTAAACGTCGCAAAAGAGGATCCATGGAAGCTCTGAGATTTTTTGTTCAGAAATACGTAAACTACCTTTTCTCAAAGTCTGAGAAAATTTCTTCTAAAACGGAAGTTTTTTCTTCCTGTAGTGGTTCCCGAATGGAAGTTAAAATATCATATATCGTAAATAGGTTTTTATCTTAATTTGCACCAATTGAGTCACTATCTTCTACTTGGTGGATAGGCACTGGATCTGCTTTGATCTTGCGTAATCTCAAGCTATTTTGACGATTAGTAATAAATATAGGAATAGGAAGAACCAAGGCTGACAGGCTAGAAAATAACTCTTTCTTTTTTTGATTTTGTTCTCAAAGTCAGAATCACTACTTTAGTGTTATGAGCTATCACATGGGATGATCATTATCCGAGTCTGCTTAAAACGATCATTTGAAGACTCATTTGAGAGCGACATGCATAACAAATATTTTCCTAAAAGCAATTAATAATCTCAAAACCACCTCCTTAATAGTTGCTCTAATGCGGCCTCTATAGATTACATCTGGAGCTACGGTCAAACGCTTTATTTTGATCAGGTATCATATACCAACTTATCTCTAAATTATTAAAAAGATAATTTAGAATAATTAGACTAACAATTTGAGTAAATTTTATACCAATGAGCCCTGATCTAACATAGGTTATAAAAAAATCATGCAGGAAACTAATTGGGCATTTGACAGTCTTAAACTGTAGTAAATAAATATATTCCATAGTATAAGTCATATAAAAATATTGAACAGTTAAATTTACATACTTTAAATTAAATTAATTATCCTAATTAACTAAAGTGAAGTATTCTTTATAGCCTGGTGCTGGCAGTGATATTTATCGATACTTATAATAATTAACTAAATATAATTTAAAAAAAATATATACTAAGCAGTATTTTTACAAGTTTCAACTTGTGGCCTTTAGATATCTTAATAAAACACCATGTCAAAATTTTTAATTCATTGAAAATGGCCAGCTACAACTTCCATTCGAAAATATAAACATTGTATGAAATTCTCGGGCACATTATGTAGCATTTTGAATGTAACTTGCTGGCACTATTCGTTGCTGCAAATTGGTTAAAAAATATCGGTCAATTAATACAACCTCTTCTTTCAATCTACCTTCCCGAAATAGAGCGCTGGGAGATAAGAGCAGAAATTTTCCTAAAAAATATTAAATAAAGCTGGAACAACAGCAGCTTTAAATAACTGTAGATATATTTCACCTAGTAAATTTTCAGGTACAAAATATAACCCAGTTCCGTTAATATAATGCAGTTCCTCTAAATTGAAGCCCTAACATTAATTTTTTTAAATCAAAAGATAACACAAAGTGTCGGTCCCAAAAAATTCTTTTATTAGTCAAAGTGGTGACAAGTGTTTCGCTCCTAAGAGCATCATCAGACCTAAAAAATATTGTAAACAAAACTAAATAAAATCATCGGACATCATCAAAATACATCAGAGATCATCAGAAACTAAAATGAAATACTGGTAATTTAAGATAATTTTAAAAGGAGCTTATTCGTTATAATAATAAAGGTTTGGAACTTACTAGAACATCACAAAAAACATATAGGTTTAACAAATAAAAAATCAAAATCTATCATTATTGGAAATACAAACAACAATAAATAAAAGAATTAAAATGAAAAACATTGTACAATAAGAACATCTATGATTCATAATATAAAATTTAAACTTAGGACGATACAGATTTCTGCATATTAAAAGAATGTACTATAAGAAACTATTGTGTATTAACGTTACGTTAACGGTACATTTAATATTTTGTTAATTACAAATGTTAAAATGTTAAAAGATAAAAGTGTTAAAAACAATAAAGATAAAAGTTATTTTCTAGGCCTAATTGAATTAAAAAAAACTTATAGTTTGCTTATTAACGCATGTGCAGTCAAGGCAGTTTATGGTCCTATTTATTTCGAATAGTTCTCCAAGATTTTACAAGTCCAATTGTAACCCTTTCTCGTAAATATGCAGTGCAAGGTCCAGGATCAAAAATATGGCCAGACTCTAATAGGTGGTTCGCAAAAAGAAAATTGATATTGCTAATAAAAGTATTTTTATTTCGGGTGATAAGTCTCGTTGACTCTGACTTCAATCTTCCTTCCGTATTGGCTGACATAATAGATGCTACATAAGGGGTGGGAACAAGTTAACTTGTAAACTCCAGATCGGTGCGCTATCGGTATTTTATTTTTGGTGTTCACTAAATATCTTGCCAAGTTGTTTTTGTTTCACTACAAATATTAGGTTTAGTGTCGGATTCATTCGACTTGAGACACTGTGCAACACTAGAAGGGACATTGCCAAAGTAAGTAATAAATAGATCGATAAGATCCGAGGATGTTGGGTTCACCGAACAATGGTTTATTATGTTTTTTGAAAAAATGTTTGTTATATAGCTTCTTAATAACATTTATAGGATATCCAATGTTTGGAGCGACTTGTGAGATTATATTATATTCTTTTCTGACATTAATATTGTTTAAACAATCGATGAAAAAAACAATAAAAAGCGGCAAATTTTTGGCTAAAAGGATGGTTGGAGGTAAAGGGTTTTACTGTATCTGTGGCTGTAGGTTTACGATATATTTGAAATTAATAAAATCATAAAATCAACAAAATTTCCTAAATCGTCTTTCAATCCATTAAAAATTGGAAAATTGTCGTCTGCCTAGCGAATCCATGCTTTTATATATTGTTTGAATAAATTATGTGCCAAAATTTATTGTTCTAGTTTTTACATAAATAGTTCGACTAAAAAAGGTGACAAATTTGTGCCCATTATTAATTCAGTTTTTTGTTCGAAAAAATTTTTATCAAATTGAAAAATATTCTGAAGGAGTGAATTGTATTGGCTAAAGAACATAAGACCAAAATAAAATGACTGGGAAAATTAGTATTTGTATAAAGTAATTCTCTGAGTATTAAAATGCCGTCACTTGGATGTATGCCGTATGCTCGGGGACAAGTTAGTAACATCAAAAGAGATAAGACAGGATTGGGATGGTATCTGGATCGGAGACAAATGTTCAGTTAATAGATATTTTAGAAAAAGAATTGTTGAAGTTTAACGTAGAAGTTAAAATCAAAGATAACCAGGAAGAAAGTCTGGAAGCAGGAAAATTCATGTAGGCAACTACTGGATGAAGAGGGTAGTTAGCTTTGTGTATTTTCGATAGGCAGTAAAGAAGAGGAGTGGAGGGATTCATAGGAATGAATTTCCTTTCGGAGATGGAAAAGTAATCAAGAGTCAACAGCTTTTGTTTAAGAGTAAGCTTTAATAGGGCTATAAACTTATTCATAGGGTTGTTAGTTAGGTTGCAAAAATTATTGGAATTTAGGAACTGAGTAACCTTAGATAAATAATTTGGTTTGCTCGTTATAACAATAAAGTTTCCCTTGTCGTCTTTTGTTAAAACTAAAAAATCTTTGGCGACATACATTTAACTTAATGACCTACATGCATTTTCCTTGGAGATAAACACTTCCCCACTTAGAAATCTAAATATAAACATTCTCCTACAAAATCTGAACTTCTTTTTAACTATTAAAACTGTTAAGGTTTACTACGTTGACCGCTAGGCCACACCGTTCATGCGGTAGCTTAAAAGAGGGTTAGATAATGTTATTAAAAATGAGTTTCGGCTTAAAATTGAACACGTCGTTAAAGCAATTTCGCTTTTGTAATCTCTATGTTTTTCTAGAAGATCCGGCTTTTTGCTCTTCTGGCAGTCATGAACTACTGCCACGATAGGAAAAATGATGATCTGTTGACAATAAATGATTGACAAGCGCTGTCTTGGTCTCGACAGTATCGATATCTTTAAACTTATTCACCAGATCTAGATGTTCTGGTACCCTTGATAAAATTTTCCACCCAGACTGTCCCACATAAATTGCAGAACCCTTGACACAATGCAAACTATAAACTTCCAATTTTGAAAGCGGATCTGGCTTTTCCAATGGTATAACCAGATTTCTTTTTAAGGAATTAGAAGTTTTAAAAGCCATTAGAATGTTAAAAGGTTTAAAGAATTTCTCCCCCGGTTGGGAAATATCTCCAAAGTAAGCTAAACATCTAAAATTTTTTATTATTACGTTTCCTTTCTTCCTGATGCACTGATGTGGTATGAAAGTTTGTACATATTGAAAAACTTAAAGTATAGTTTTTTGCATCTTGATAGAGGGAAGTTATTGTTAAAGGGTGCATTAGAGAGAGGTAAATTAAATAATCTATAGATTAGAGAGTTAAAAGCAACAAACTTGTGTTGGCCAGGAGAAAAGGAATTAAATTAGATAATATTATCCATTTCTGCTGGTTTTCTGGACACTGCAAAAGTTATCCTATTATTATACCTAGACAGAAGTAAGCCCAAAAGTGACAAAGTCTTCTTACTTATTAACTTCTTTCTCCATAGTAAAAATTATATTACTGTGAACAGAGTTTTTAAAGACCAAATATCCCGCCAGATCACGTCATTTCCTCTCCAGACTAGAAAAAATAATCGACATCCTTTTGTATATAATTATAAATTTAAAAAATTTACTAATCATTATTTGATTTTCTAAATGGCTCATAAATACTTCGCTTAAGAAAGCTGAAAGGTAAGAGCCCACACCGAGTCCTACTGATTTCTTGCAAAATTCTCCATTAAATTTAAAAAAGTTTTGTTCCAAAACTAGCGATAAGAGCTTTAACTAACGTTTTACATTCTGATGCGGACATGCTAGGAAAGAGATTTTGTACGTCCAGGAAAATTAAAGTAACATTACCAGGTATATAAATAGTTTTTACAAAATTTGCAAATTCTTTTGAATTTTTAATCGAAAATTCATTTTGAAAACCTGTTAGTGTTCTGAGAGTAGCGTTTATATCAGGACGCACTGACCTAAGAAATCACTGGCCTCATAGGAATACCTTCTTTATGTATTTTTGGTAAGCCGTACAGTGAGGGAGTTTTAGGGTTCATAGGGTAGAGACTGCCAGCCAAGTACAAACTTTCGTACCACATTATGCATCAGGAAGAAAGGAAACGTAATAATACAAATTTCAGATATTTAACTTACTTTGGAGGTATTTCTCACCAGGTGGCGAAATTCCTTAAGTCTTTTAAAATCTCAATCACTTTTAAAGCTTCTAAATCCTGAAAAAGAAATCTGTTTAAACAATTGGAAAAGCCAGATCCGCTTTCGAAATGGGAAGTTTATAGTTTGTATTATGTCGATTGCTTTGCAATTTATGTGGGATAGTCTGGGAGGAAAATGTCAACAATGGTACAAAAACATCTAGGTCTGGTGAACAAGCTTAAAGACACCGACACCATCGAGACTAAGACAGCGCTTGCCAATCATTTATTGTCAACAGGTCATAATTTTTTCTATCCCAATAACGTGGCAGTGGTTCATGACTGCCAGAAGGGCAAAAAGCTGGATCTTCTAGGGAAGCTAGAGATTACAAAAGCGAAGAAGAGCCGGGACTTATTTTTAGTTACATTATCTAGTCCCCTCCTTTCTTTCAAGCTACCGCATAAACGGTGTGGCCTAGCGCTAAACGCAGTAAACCTAAACAATTTTGTTGTGAGGTTCGAATCTCGATAGTTCCTTTTTAGTTTTTTATTATTTTCTTGTTTTCGAGTTCTATATAATTGTTATGAACTTATATTTTACCGTTTAGTGTGTGGGTATAATTGACCCAGTCAGTGGTGTTTTAATCTTTTTAGGTATACTTTTTCGCTTTACTTTAAGTTCTTTTTATAATTTTATTTGGTTTCGTTTACAATATTTTTTAGGTCTGATGATGCTCTTAGAAGCGAAACACGTGTCTAATAAAATAACAAACACTTGGACTTATTTTATTTATTGACTGAGTATTTTGATTTATTTATCTCAAGGTCTCTTTGAGAATATGGACGGCTTCTTATAATTTATTTTTTTTGGTATATTGAGAGGCAGCTTGGAATATATAATTAAAAACAAAATAATATCGACAACTGAGTACATTCATAGTACCATTAAGGAAAAAGGAGCACTTAGTAGAAGAACAAACTATAGAAAAAAGGATTGTAGATCGCTAATGACTTTTTACTAATGATTGTAGATCTCTTAGCAAAATTGCAAACGTTATTATCATCTTTCTTTAGTAACTGAACTAGTTTGACTTCGTTAGGATGAAAACTTTATTTTTTATAACTCTTCTGGATCCATTTATGTGTAATCATTATTACCAAATCTTCCAAATAAGCCGAGATCATATTTCACAAAATATTTGCATTTCGCGTTAGTTTTCATTAAAGAAATAGCTTCTTTATAAGTTTAATTGTTTCATAAAAAGCACCCGTGGCGCCATCTAAAAGTCATACTAAAAACATGAGTTATGATTATTAGACCTAAATTAAGGGATATAAGGGGTAATGCTAATCCAAGAAACCATCATATTTACCCAAAAGTCAACCTGACCTGCACTGAGAGGTGATTTCAGTCTCCCTGAAAAATAACAGACGAGGGTGATCGAATATTGTAATATTGGAACCATACGACGCATAAAGAGAACTAAATCACTTTTAAATACCTCACTTCCTACCAACCCACAATGGACAGCATGGAAGGACGCATACGGCCTAACAAACTCCAAGCATGCTTGGAAAGGATCAACCACAGCATTTTGAATGGTAGCAACAAGACTGGAATGACAGCAGAGGGTGCTTAAAAATCCCAGAGAGAACCAGGCTAGGATCAAAGACGGCAAATGTAAATGTAAGAACCCTTTCATCGGACAAAACCTTCCCGAGCTAGAGGAGGACCTTGAAAATAAAATGGGATTTCGTGGGTTTCAGTGTAATTAGGACAGAGGAAGACAACAAATGATACTTAAGTCTGGACACATTTTCCGCTATGCAGGAGAAATACATAAATCCGAAGGCGGTGTAGGATTTATAATACACAGAAATTAAATCCCAGGAAATACAGATTGAAAGTATCAGAGTTTTGCAGACATTATGCAAGATATAACATGAAAATTATACAAGCCTACGCACCCACGTCAGCTTCCGAAGAAGATAAATTGGAGGTCTTTTACAATAACTTAAATGAAGCCTTAAACATACAGGGTGGCCATTTGAAAACGAAACAGAGACTATTTTGGGTCCCTCAGAACATTTGCGAAAAAATCCTCGGACCCGTCAATTTTTGATTCAAGAAGGAACCATTTTTTTGCTAGTTTCGCCCCACTGAGAGCAAAGCCCTAGCGGGGGTGACAAGGGCTCTCAAAATTTTAAATGGAACGGGAGGTCCAGTGATACCTTATTTTGAAGGTATTTTTATGTGGATTATAACTCTAAAGTTTTAAATCGTTACTATTTGCCTAGTCGATACAGGGGCTAATAAAAGTTACAAAAACATGTCAACATTTTTATGAAAAAAAAATGCTTGTAAATTCAGCAGTTAAATAAATACAAAAAATTTTGTTCTCCTACATTGTGAACCGTACTTTCTGTTTTCAATTTTTGGAAAATTTGAAAATTACTTCAATTTTCCAGTAAATAATTGAAAAAAATATTTCCAGTGCTTAAAAAAACTAAGCGTTTCAATTTTTTTCCGGAAAAGCAGCCCTGGAACCAATAAACAAAGACTGAAATTGCTTATAAAGTTTAAAAAATACTTTTGATGCGTGTAAAAACAAGGTAATAAATTAAAATCTGGAAAGGTTAAAAATGTACTTTTAGTGTCTGACAAACGAAAAAAAAAACAAAATAATTAAATTCTTTTTCTAAGAAAATAGCCATACAATTAAAAAAAATAAAATTATATAAAATAATTGAAAAAAGGCTTTCCTTACATGGAAATAATTTAAAGATTAGGTGTGATTCTTGATAAACTGAAAAAAACTACTTATTTCATAATTTTTATTTAAGGCATTTTACCATTTTCCAGAATAAAGCAATTACTTTTAAATTTTTTCCAGAAAAATAATAAATAGCCTCGAAATCAAAAATTATTTGTAGTCCCTGGAAAACGAAAAAAAAAAACCAAATAATGCTACATTTCTTTAGGATAACTCACTGATACATGTGAAACTAAAAAAAAATAATTGTTTTTTGAAAAACCGAAACATCAAATATACGAAAAGGAAAAATTATTGACTAAGTAAAAAAATGAACGATCTAGAAACAACGACCTCTAGAGCCTGGTTGAAAATGTTCAATCTATTATTCTGAAAAAATGAAGAATGAAAAATTATTTTCATTCCCAGAAAAGAATTAAAAATGACTCCAAGTGCCTGGAAAACAAAAATAAATAATAATAATGATATTTTGTTATTATTAATAATTTATTCAAAATTTACCATGAGTTTTGATTCTTTTGGAAATCGAAGAGTTTTTCTTATCCCACCTGCAAGTTTATTGGAATTTTATTCCTAATTGTCCTTTTTTTCTCAATTTGCCAGTTTTTTTAAATATTTGTTAATTTTTGAGCTTTTCAATTTTATTCTCCGGATTTCCATAGTTTCTTAAACCCATTTGAAACTTTCTTAGATTAACAAGACTTTTCTTTAAATTTCCTTGGAAATAAAAAATAATGACCCATCTTTTTCCTCTAAATTGCTCAATTATTATTTGATTTTCCTCGAATATAAAAAATCTCTTTGATAACCTTCATATTTAATATTTCAATTTTTTTTTAATAAAATGTTAGCCTAAGCTTCCCGAGATTCTCATTTCTTGACCCCTTCCACTAAATTTTCCATATTTCCATACATCCATCCTGCCAAAATAAACTTATAAAAAAAACACCAGTTTCATATCGATTTCACAAGGAAGTTATTAACCGTGTCTGGTATTAAGAGAAGCAGCATTCAGAAAATATTAAAAAAAAACAAGTTTCATCCGTACAAAATGCATCTCGTACAAGAACTAAACGAAGACGATTTTGATAGGCGAGTACAATTTTGTGAAACTATATCTGAACAAGCCGCCAATGATCCACACTTTCTATTTAATGTATGTTTTTCTGACGAATGCTCGTTTTTCCTAAACGGTACTGTGAATCGTCACAACTGTCGCTATTGGGCTGATTCAAATCCCAGAATATTTCGTGAGGTGCATACACAACATCCTGAAAAATTAAATGTTTGGGCTGGCATTTTTGGTATAAACATATCGTAGGCCCCCTTTTTTTACCTGGCAATTTAACAAGAGAGATGTATTTGGAGTTATTAGAAAATACAATTCATCCAGCATTAGTGGAGATACTAGAAAATAACAACGAGTACTTGGAAAATCGTCTAGTATTTCAGCAAGATGCGGGGCGCCACCGCACTATGCTGCAAGGGTTCGTCAATATTTTGACCAAACGTTTCCAGGACAATGGATTGGAAGAAGAGGAGCTATTGAAATACCTCCTCGTTCCCCGGACTTAAGCCCGTTAGATTTTTTTTATGGGGCCATTTAAAAACTAAAATTTATGCTAGTCAGCCAACATCGCTAGACCATTTGCGACAAAGAATAATATTGATGAATGTCGTCAAATCACCCCAGAAATTTTGCAAAATGTACGGGAAAGGTTTGAACAAAACCTATATTATTGTATGGAAGTCGAAAGCCAACATTTTGAATATTTACTTGATTGATTTTATCTTTAAGACCTTTATTTTAAATTATACTTTTTAACATTTTTTTGTAACTTTTATTAGCTCCTGTATCGACTAGGCAAATAGTAACGATTTAAAACTTAAAAATATGGATGGATTATGGATTAAAGGGTATAATCCACATAAAAATACTTTCAAAATAAGGTATCAATCAACCATTTCAAACTGACGAAAACTAACAAAAAAATGGTTCCCCCTTGAATCCAAAATTGACGGGTCCGAGGATTTTTTCGCATATGTTCTGAAGGACCCAAAATAGGCTCTGTTTCGTTTTCAAATGGCCACCCTGTATGTTCGACCCATTACACCTTACTAATAGGCGTTATTAAGGTCAAACTTAAAAGAAGACAAAACGAATCAGAAAATCTCTTATTCTTTATTAATTACTTATATTAATCTTTGAGGTAATTTCGGATATGGGGAGACAAACAAAGGAGGTACTTCTCAATTTTCTACAAGAAAATTATCTCTATTCTAGTGGTTAAATAAATAAACAACCACAACAGAAATGAAGATGAATTAGCCCAGATGGAAATACAAAAAACAGGATAAATTTTATTACCTCTAACAAAAAAGATATAGCGTAACAGCCTTAAATTACTTTTCCATAGGCAGTGACCACAAGATAGTCACATCAACATTAAAGAAGAACGAATAAAAAAGATAAGGAAGACAAATAACAACAAATGGAATCAATGGGCTAAAAGTCAGAGGTATCATTCGACCCTTATCCCAATTTTAATCTTTAAGGGTTGCTTTTATAAATAAAGGATAATTCCCCTTAAACCAAAAAAGCTAGCTGCGAGTCTTCTTAAATTCCTGTATGAAATAGCCAAAAAATCCAAAGTGGACATTTTTACTGCGCGACCCTGTATACAGACGCCAGCTAGAAACATGTTTCGTACATTTCTTAAATAAATAATTCTATTTAACGAGTGTAGTAGATAGCAGCAGTTTCCTAACAAACTTTCGCGACACTTTAGAAACATAAAAACTAAACACGATGTTTCAAAGCAGGCAGACGATATACCTTGAAAAATTCCTTTGTTTTGAACTTTCCTTTTACAGTTTTACCCTCCCTGCTTCTTTTCACCACAAGCGGTCAATTTCAGTAAAAGTTTGCCGGAGATGGAGAAATGCCTCGACCGGACTGTCTATATTTTTTTAGCTCTCCGGGTGAATTTTGTCGGAAATTCTTAGAATTGCTTAATTGTTAAAGCGCAAGTTTGAAAATTTAACCCTTTTGTTGTTTGTCAAAAGTATTTCCATTGAGGAGAAGATATATAGAAAAATAGGAATACCACAAATGCTACTTTTATTAAGAATATTAATCTCTGAATTATTTGGTTAAACCGGATATATTTTATTACAATTTGCTTTCTTTTAAATTTATAAGGTAGCTTAAAATTATTAGAGGCAGAATGGTAGTAGGCTCCTATAATAATGAGCCTTTATTTTTAACAGGCAACTTGCCCAATAACAGAAAACAATTTCAAAACAATTAAAAAATATAGTTTAAAGAAAAAAAAGACAAAACAAACCTAAAATAATAAAAGAGTGACCTCACCATTGGATACCTCCTTTTCCTACTCAATTTGTAAAGTAGCGTTGTCTCAAAAATATTATTCAAAACAGTGTAAAAGGGTTCGCAGCTAGGTTTATATCAGAACATTCATAGACGCGCGCCCAATTTGTGCTTGCGATATTATTGTACAATAAGGAAAAATTAACCTTTCTAAAATTAAAGGTTTTTGTAGCGCTCCTACAAACCCGAATTGTAATCCGCAATGGCGACTGACAACACTAACCGACAAATATATATTTTTAATCTTTTTTGCCAAGGTATAAACGCATGATAAATAGAAATTCAAAGTTAGCACTTGTTGTTTATATTTATGAATTTTGACAAAAATAATGAATTATAATATTTACAATGGTTCAAAAGATTCCGATCGCGTAGAACTTGGCTTTTCTGCCAATGTGTTAATGGAATCGCTCATCGTGCTCGTCACTTGCGGTTTCGATATTTTGTGGAAAGAAATAAAGATGTAATTGCAAAAAATGTATTTTTAAAGACATTTTGCATCCCATTTTTTTGGTAATATTTTAGTAGTGCTGTATGAGAATGGACGCAAAAATTAGATAGAGGATGAAATTTTGACACTAAGTTGTATGGGTTGAGAGAGTGCAAAACCAAAAATGCGAACAAAAATTCTAATGGGTTTTTTTTTTTAGGAGATGATTGGGGATGGTCTTGAATTGCGCTACCCCTTTGCACTTATAACTTTGACTTCATGATATAAAATGTTCAGAAAAATCAGAGCTACCTTTTCTTCCACGAAAGTTGAAAAATTTTTACCCGAAGAAATAACTCAAAAAAACTAGTTTCTAATATGCGCCTCTTAATTTTACAGCCCTTAAAATGCAATTTATCACCTCTTTACTGTAAAAGAAATGATAGCTTAGACTTTCTGCTTCCATTTGTTCTGAAGAGAAACATCGTACAGTCGATAATTTCTCCAAAAGAAGTTTTCAAAATTTTCATCCCCCATAAAAGTGGTAAAAAAGGTAAAATTTTTCTTTACCTTCTATTTATTCAACACTTTTTTTTTGATGTATAGTTTTCGAGTTATTTATTTTTTGGATTTTTTGATAATTTTTTTGGGAAAGTCAAACATTTTTTGCATAGTCGATATATATATTAATGTACGCGTCTTTTTGAAAACTATAACTTTGCTATTTGAACAAAATTCGTAGGATTTTTTCCAAGAAAGTTATTAATTTAAAATCAATTTTTCAAAACTTCACCCCCTTTTTACACCCTCTAAATCAGCTCAGATGAATTTGGCTTTGTGGAAGAAAAGGGAGCTCTGATTTTTCTAAACAATTTATCTCCTGGAGTCAAAGTTGTAAGTGCAAAGGGGTAGCGCCAATCCGAGACCATTCTCTAAAAAAAAACCCCTCAGAATTTGTGCTCGCATTTTGGGTTCTTGCACTCTCACAACCCATACAACTTATTGTCAAAATTTCATCCTTTATCTAATTTTTGCATCCATTTGACCATTTCTAATGACAGCACGACTGTACTATAAGCTCTTAACATCTTTACATATTGCGGAGATTTGTGATAGCCAAAAAAATTTTTGGTCACTTCTACGAAAGACAACTAGGCTTCTCTTACAAAGTCGTTTAATGCTACCAGAACTTCTGGATCATTTATGAGTTTTCTTTTTTCAGGTCTAACAAATATGCCTTCTTTTATCTTGACATCTCTAAGAGAAAGACTTTTTTTTAACTTTAACTGCCATATGTGTCATATCGGAGCACACGGCCTCTGTACAGGCCGCCGCGTGCGTCGTATCGACACACAGATATATGAAATGTTTCTCGCCTTGTGCGTGTGGAGCGCGTATATTTATCGAGCATTTATATGGGTGTTTCGAGAGCTCTGGCGTAGTAGAACTTTTACTGTAAATAGCCTATAGAAATAAAGAGTACTTTTTGGTTGGCGTATATTTTAATTTGAGTAGAAAATAAGCTACATATGAACAAATGAACAAATAAATCAAAACAAATGAACGAACTACAAAGTATAAAAACAAAATTATAAGAAAATCTTATGTAGTTTATAAAAGCATTCTTTGCACATATGCGGTTTTTCGGGATACCCGACGCATATATAACGTACTGCTTTGGCCATTTTCATAGCATAATTTCTTCCTTGCTCTCGACAAAAATTGTTGTAGCAACTCTTGCAGCGGCTTCGAATTATTCTGTTATTTTTCTCTGCAATTTCTAGCCTGTGAGCATTCAATGATGGTCTTGCTACAACTGCAGTATCATCAGGTTGCTCATAGTGTAGCAGCTGATTGCATATATTTTGCCTGAATTTTATTATTGATAAGTTCTTTCCATTGATTTTATTGTAAAGAAGAAGCGAGTTTACAACTGTTGTACCCAGTAAAACCTCCACTGCTACCTTTCGATACCATTTCAGCGCTTTTCGAACAGCTCAAGAATAACAAGCTCTTTGATCTGAGACATCTATGAACGACTTCCCTGCATTGTAATCAACCACAGCAATCGGTTTTTGGTGCTGCCCTATTTGAGTTCTCTCTATGCCATGTTTTGTGCTAAGCATAGGGACATCACGTTTGTCCTTCCACTTAAGAACGGTTATGCCATTGTCACTTTCCATACCAATGATATCGCCGCGATTTATGGAAGTTTTCGTGACATGCTTGGGGTTACAACTACAATTACTTTGTAAGGTTCCAATGAGGTGAGTTGAACGCGCTGCTAATTTTCTGGCCAACCCTACGCCGGTATACCAATTATCAGTAATCAGGGTCCTGCCAGCCTCAAGTAGATTACTCATTAGTCCTATAACCACTCTATCCGCTACTGGTACTCCATCGTTTTCGGATTCTTTGTCACAATAAATCTTCATATTATAGGTATAGCCGCCATTTGCACACAATTTGAATAACTTAATGCCAAATTTGTGCCTTTTTCCTTTTATATACTGACGAAATTTGAGCCGTCCCCTAAAAGGTACCATGGTTTCATCAATGCACACAGTTTCTTATGAAATAAGACACTCTTGATACTTGGTTGTCAAATATATAATCAGACTTTGAATTTTGTGTAATCGATCGCCGGGAGGGCATGCTTCGTTATCAGCAAAATGCCACATACGAAGTAAAAGTTCAAATCTGTTTCTTGGCATATATTTAGACGCAGGGCTGTTATACAGCTCAGAATGACTCCAATAACGAGAGAGTAAAGGCTTTTTATCTAGACCCATCCATAAAATAATTCCCAAAAAGACATGCATTTCAAAAAATTTTGGAAACATCCGTATCTACCCAGTCGTTCAGGCGTGAGTATTGGGTAATTGACTCATCAACAATTTTCTCGGTAATAATTTGTTGAGCATAACGATTTGTTTCACGCACCATAAGGTTAAAAAGTTCATCGTCGAGAAATGTCTTGAAAGTATTAAGTTCTGTTTTACCTCTAATGACCTCCATAATATTCGGAGGAATTCCATGGCCTCCAGCAAAATTAAATTTTTTTAAGTTTCGACCAGAAACCCTTCGCCAAGGGATATTATCCGCATCTACAAAACGGACTTTATCCTCAACTTCTTGATTTTTCTGGATTATGTGAGCAAGTGGAATATCTTTGCTACTTGAGCTTGATTCTTGAAATTCTGTAGGTCTGATTTGCACTTTGACCCTTGAAAATAAAAATGTATATATGTATAATAAACTTTACGTCTCGTAGTATTGCGCCATATAGCTCTTGACATGTAAATATAACTATGTATTATGGTTGGTACCTACTTTTTTTTGTGGTTTTTGATGTAGACGGTCCATTGCCTTCTTCCGAACTTGACGTGCTTGGTATATAGTTCTTATCAGCATCTGAATCATCGAAATCTTCAAACGAGCTGTTGCCTATAGACTCATCACTCATATTAAGGTTGTCTGCCCATTCTTGCATATGTTTTTCTTGTTTTTCATATCTAACCCAAGACATCCTTTTATTGAACTGCAATTATTAGTTTACAACACACCACAACTATTTACACAAAATATTTTCTAAAATATCCAAATTCCTCTCCGGAACAGCAAAATAACCTCAAAATGCACTAAATATCGCGCTAAATAAAGTTAGACAGGCAAAGACGCGTCTTTCCACGATTACTTACGACGAACCGCACAATCAGTAGAGAAACCAGAGCAAGTCATACATATGGCTATGTTAGTCAAAATGAATCACACGGCGTAAATAACATTTGGGCTATTCCTGCGCCGCGTGAGTCAATTTGTCACACAGAAAAAAAATACAAAAAATCATTTATGAAAATTGTTACAATGGATTCCCAATAGATGACCATTTGTTAAAATTTGAAGAAAAAAAAATTACGCAGAGGGTTTTTTGTCTGACTTACCTTGGCAGTGAAAGGGTTAAAATATTGAAACCCAGGATCATTATTGTCCATGGCTTTAACGAAGTTTTTTATTAATCCAAACTTTATATGAAAAGGTGGCAATGTTATTTTTTTAGGATCAACTTACGGAACATTTTTTACAATTTTCTGGCCAGGGATATTAGCGGCTTTTTTAAGCCAATACTCTTGAGTGTAATGTTTTGACTGATCCAAACTATCCCATTCACAGAAGAAACAGCATAATTTAGCTATATATCCAGTTTGGAGTCCTCAAATTAAAGCAACTACCTTTAAATCAACACAGATAGTCTACTGGAAGTCTTTGTAGTTAATTTTGTCTAAAACAAGCCTCATCATTTCATACGTTTTTTTTAATTAGCACTGTATCCTGTAGAAATAGATCGAAGTTTGTTACCAATATATAGAAGCACGGCTTTTAAACTAGTCTTAAAGGAGTCGATGAAAAGCCGCTATTCGGAAGAAACATGCTTATGGCCTAATTTCTCCAATAGGCAATTATCATCATTATAAAATACTAGTCATTTCTCTTCTGAAAAAAATCAAGAACAAAACTGACTGGCTCTTTATGTATGACGACTTCGGGTTCGACCACGTTCCACTATTAAAGTCGTAATTCTTAAAGTTCGGCCTTTTCTTTCGATAGATTCAGATCCCTGGATAGATCATTGAGTCGTTCTTGGCTCACTAGGACTGGAGCATTGCTAGTAGAAGGATCAGGAAACTCCGAATCAGAGGACGAATCTTCCTGTTCTTCCTTTCTTTTAAAGTTGTTTTTGATTAGATTCAATTATAAAAATACTTTTATTAAAATGCTCAATAATATGTTTTGATAGTGAAATTTGTATACTTAAATCTTGAATAATATTTTTCTGATTTTGTTGTAAATTAATTATAGCTTTATCAAATCTTTTACCATCTTCTGAATCTAAAGTTCCAAAAAGCCACTTTTGTGCTCATCCTACAATATTTAAAATATCTCTTTTAGCTCTTTGATGAGGTTTAAGATTATTTAGTTTATTTTTAATTATATTAATTAAATATTCTGTTCTAAAAAAGGTATTTATAGTTTCTTGATCTAAATCAGGAAGTTCTTCTGGATGTTGAAGTAATTCATTAATTATTACATCTACATCACCATATAAATTATTGTCTATTGAAGCAGTTTCTAATGCATTTAAATCTACTGGATTTCTTGAAAGAAAGTCAGCAGCAGTATTTGATTTTCCTTTTTTATATTTTATAAAATAATCAAACTCTTCCAATTTAAGACGCCACCGTACTAAGCGACTATTTGGTTCTTTTATCGAAAATATCCATTGAAAAAGCTTATGATCAGTTACTACTGTTAACTTATTACTAAACAAATAGGGTCTAAAGTATTTACATCCCCAAACTACTGCAAGCAATTTTTTTTCAATTGTTGAATAGTTGATTTCTGCGGGGTTTAAAGTTCGTGATGCATAACATACAGGATGTCCTTCTTGTGACAAAATAGCTCCAATAGCAAAATTTGAGGCTTCTGTTATGAGTTCAAATAGTTTTTCAAAATTTGGGTAAGCTAGGACTGGTTCAGATGTCAAAATATTTTTACAAGTTTGAAAACAATTTAAAAATTATTTAATATGAATAACTCGTTCATTTTTCTTTAAACAATTTGCATTTGGCTTGTTTAGTTTAGCTAAATCCTTAATGAATTTCCTATAATAACCTGAAATTCCTAAAAATGATTTTATTTGTTTTTGAGTTTTAGGAATTGAGAATTTTGTGGATCGCATCGATTTTCTTAGGGTTCGATTTGATATCCTGTTCATCCTTGTTTTGCATTTTGTAGAAATTCTCAAACACTATTTGCTTTTGCTCATCGTTTAGCTTAGTAAAACACTGCATTTTACATCTAGAAAATAACTTATTTATATACCTAGGCTATTCAATTTATAACTTTTCTTAAACTTACTTGCAAGCACCTCTGATTTGCCTGGCAGCAACCATCTTGCCTTTATAATCTTTATACGCAGTAGCACTGAGTCTAGCTTTTTTGATTAAATTTCTTTGATAATTATCATCATTTCTCACACCTCGGCGTCTTTTTCTAGGATTATCTGATTGAGATAGCTCCTCTTCACTTTCAGTGCTTCTATTTTCGTCCGAACTAGATATATTGCCACAAAAATGCGAATATATTACTCTTAAATCCACACAGTATCCAAGTCAGTAAATCACTAAAAAATTTTTCGACACACGAGGCTTGCATTTCGAAACAAAACAGAGCGCAAGGTGAAATACAGCACGACACACATTTTAGTATTTATTTCTTAACGAGGCTAAGTTAGTTTACTTAGGTTCTTTCTGCACTAAACCATTATTTTCTCACCCAGAAATGCAAGTATGGAATAATTGAATTTAGTCCTTTTCTCCACCAAACGCTAGGATTTAGCTCTAAATTTATTGTAGCATATTAAAAACAAAATGACCGAAAGGCCCTTTCAGAAATAATCGATTCAATTAGAAAAAGCTGAGGAGAAAAGAAGAACAACAGCAGCCAAGAAAGTTAAGACTATAAAAAGAAACTTAACAGATAAGAAGAAAGAAGACAACACTAAAAAAACGAGATCGGTAACAAAGAAAAAGAAGAGGTTGTCAGAAACAAGTAGTGAATCTGATATTAGCAAATCTGTTTGCGATGACGACGACCAAGATGATTCGGATCATTTTAATGATGTTAAACGTAAAGATAGTCCTAACGAAGTGTGTGGCATTTGTGGGGAGTTTGGTCGCAATAGGGAGCTATGGTACAGGTACGTTGGCTGTTCCACATGGAATCATGCAGCATATAGTGATGCTGATCGAGCTAAAGGTTATCTATGTGATTATTGCAGTATTAATTAAAAATATGTTTAATGGACTCAGATAAACTTTTATTTTGATTAAATGTTAATAAACACATTATAAAACGCTCTAAATTTGTCATTTTTTATTATCCAAGAATATTTGAAATTATGCGCACAACTCCCCACCGTCTGTGTACAATTACCCCATGGGGTGGGGAATTGTACGCTTTGCACTTTTTTTTGTTGTGGTCTTGGTTCTACAAAGCATAAACAAATATTTTTTTAACATAATAAAAGTATAATAGATGCTCTTAATTTTCTATAAGTATCAGTATATTAAGATCAATGGTATAGTCATGAAAGCACATCTTGTTTAGGTGCGCACAATTCCCCCACTCTCCCTTACCTGTGCCGCCATCTAAAAGTCATACTTTAAATCAAATTCTTTGGTAAAAAAATAGGCATCCAAAAAATATTGGCCAATTTAAAATAATGGCAAAAAAAACAAAATATTTTGTTAAAATTTATCAGGTGTTACTAAGTGTCCTAAAAAGTCAACTTCTTTTCTTAACAATTTACTTTTATCAAGTTGAATTTTTAAATGAGCATCTCTTAGTTTCTTAAATAAATGTTTTAAATTTTGGATGCGTTCTTAAAGCTTGTACTAAATATAATTAAATCATCAATATAAATCATGCATATCTTACGTAAATCTTTTAAAATTTCATCCATTGCACGTTGAAATGTGGCGGGTGCATTCTTCAATCCGAATGGCATCCTTATATATTAAAAATGACCGTTTTCTACTGTAAACGCTGTCTTGGGTATTTATTCTTTTGCCATTTCTATTTGGTGGAATCCGCTTGCATAATTCAATGTCATAAATTATTGAGATATTCCTAATTTATCCAGAATATCATTTATATTGGGAATAGGCCATCTATAGTCAATAGTTTTATCATTGATTTTTCTATAATTACTTACTAGTCTCCATTTCTGTTGATTAGTAGCATCTAATTTTTTGGGTATTATTTATATTGGAGAGCTCCAAGGACTGGATGACGGACGTATAATTCCTTTTTCTAGCATTTTGGCAATTTGCTTCTGTACTTCCTGTTTATGAATATGTGGATATCTATATGATTTGGTATGTACAGGTATCTCATCTGTCGTTTTTATTTCATGTCACCCTTGGAATAAAAACAAAATAAAACACAATATGTATTATAATTAATATTATATTTTTATTAGTACCTTTTACAATTTTACATAACCAATATCAACAAAGTATTTATTTATACACCTAAATTAGTTAAAGAGTTAACAACTCTTTTATAATTCCTATTTGTAAATGTAATTTTCAAAAAAGAAAAATATTAGTTTTTCACAATTCAGTATTGTTATAAATAATGTAAGAGTATGGCCAAACTTTATTAGAAATTATGTGGTAAGAAGATAATATTTAGGAAATATCTTTATATACACGTTTTTCAAATTATTTACAATTTTTATAAGTTATTTTGCTATTTATTGAATGTTTGTTAAGCCACATGTTTTGAACAAATATTATGACAAAATAAAATTGTTATAATTTTTTTATTTTAAAGGGTTCTAATTCTTCTGAAGAAAACAGTAAACAAAAATATTAACTTTTATTGGATCTTTGGACGGAGGTCATCTTAGAAACGATGCAAAATATGTGACTTACACTAACTTTCTTAACAGGCTTAAGTCTTTACATAAGATGCGCATTAAAAGCAATAAATGATAACAGTTTTAAAATAAACATAATTAAATAAAAATAATGTATTATATACATAAAAAAATAAAGTATAATTTTTGTTTTGAATAGTAGACAAAATACCAGGGCAATTTGTAGGCCATCCCTGAAAGCCTACGAGTCTTTCTAATTTTTTTTTGATGGTATATATACTATTTTATAGCGATTATACAGTAGCTTTTTGAATATTGGAACAATTTTATATAAATATCCGATCTATACCTACTCTGATTTAAAAATCTTTGGACATGTTGGTTGATTTTTATTTTAGTTAGTCAGTCGTGCGTTTCTTTAACAAAATCCTACATATTAATTTAGATCTCAGGAAAAAACTATTACACGTATATTAAGTTATTTTCAAATAACATGCTGTATGTTCAAAATTGCAGATTTTCCCGATATGACATAATAAACTAATAAAACATAAGTATATAAAATTATACAAATTACTTACTTATGATAGATGTTTAACATGTTGTTCATTTAGTCCAGGCAATTTTGCTCATAATCTGTTTAATATACTCGATTAATACTACATATACATGACTGACCAATTTCTTTTTTGAGTGCCGACTAACCCCTGCGTAACTTACGATAGAGAAGCATAGGCAAACCCTTGAGTTGAAAAGAAAACGAGAATGTTTACCGATTTTTCACATGCGACAACTAAAAGGGGAAATGTAGTAGAAAACTCGAGATGGATCGAACATTCCTGTCAGTTCTTTCTGTCTTCTCTACTTTTAAATGGTGTTGAGTTATTGACAGAATAGTATAATTGCAAATTGCACCCAAAAACCTAAGTTAGCCCGACCTGTATATCCAAATTTAATCTTTTCTTTAGGATCATATGATTTTATCTAGAACCAACTGAAATTTAATTCTATTATAGACTTTTCATGTTCGCTTGAGCAAAAATGAACCTAGCCGAGCCGAATGTGTGAAAATAGCCAATTTTTTATCGGACTTTAATTTGAACCTTATTTGAACATTTTTTGTAGTTACTAGTTTTTAAAATCCAGAGCTGATTTTTTAGAAACAGTTAAACGAAAAAATACTGTACCAAAATTTGTACAAAAGGAAAGGTTTGCCTCTCAAAATCGCCAAACGACAAAAATAAAAAGAATTCTAACAGAAGCTTTGTGTCAAATTAAATAAAAAGAATTCTTTGCCAAAAGGATCATGTGCAATATCTATTTGTGAGTCATTTCTAAAATTTTTAGTTCATGATCACGTTGAAAAGGCTAAAGCATTGAGGCTTTGTCTTTCAGGTACAAAGCCAGCATGCAGGCGTAAACATAATGCTTTATTGTATCTTGATTATGGTACTAAAGACAGGAAATCGCAGCCCTCAGACCTCCGAACTACAACCGCAGAAGCAGAATAGTCAAGACTCTACTGAAGAAATTGTATTTTGTGTTTCTTTTAATACAGATAATGTTGTATTCGTAGCGACGGCTGTCCTCCTATATAACTTCTGTTGTGTAATAAGCTTAATTTAGACATGCTAGTATAGGCTTCTAATTAGTGGCATAACTCAAAAGGCTTTTAAAGTAAAATTTGCAATATTTGCGTGAATAAGCCAAACAATTTTGAATTTTATTTAAGAAAGTTCAGAGAAATAGATCTAGAATTTTCTATCAATAAACAAATATTCTCTAGTGAGGAAAATGAATGTGAGGCTCATTTTTAGACAACTTTTCATAGAGATGTAGACGGCAGATTTACTGCGTCTATGCCGCCTAGAAAACCGCTAGAAAGTTTAGATGAATCAGAAGATAAGGCCTTTAAGAGATTTTTAAATGTAGAAAGAAAGTTTGAACCTAATCCATTTTTTAGGCAAAAATATGTCCAGTTTTTGAAAGAGTATGAGTCACTTCAATAAATGACTAAAGCTAGTGAAGAAGATTGTGATCTTCGATATTATATGCCACATCATAGAGTAATAAAAGAAGAAAATATCAATACGAATCTTAGAGTCGTGTTTGATTGTAGTTTGCCGGCAACATCTGGTACGTCTCTACAAATGGTAGGGCCTGTGTTGCAACCTGATTTATTAAGTATTTTGTTTAGTTTTTGTGAGTATCAATTTGTGGGATCTTCTGGTATTGCTAAGATCTATAGAGTCGTACTTCTTGAGCCAAAATAGGGACAGTTGCAAAGTATTTTCTGGTGCGAATCATCCAATGAGAAGGTTAAGATTTTTTGTTTGAAGGCCGTGACATACGGTCAGTCTGCTGCTAGCTTTTTAAAAGTCAGATGTTTAGTGTAATTAGCCCAAGATTATAAGGACAGTGTTCTTGATATTTCCAAAATTATTCAAACATCCTTATATGCGGGTGATTTTTTGTACTCCGTTGACTCTATAGAATAAGGGCAGTAAATACTGGTTGCTTTAGTGAGAGAAGGAAAGTGGCTTTTACACGAGCCTTAAATTTTAATATCTGTGACTAATGTGGATAAAAATTTTGGAATTTTGGAATTTGGTCAAGGCGAAAACACCAAAACTTTTGGGTTGAAGGGGTCGTGTCAATCTGCTTATTTGATATACAAAATAAAGATACAAGAAAGGTCACATAGAAATACAAAGCGTAGTGTTTTGAGTGAAATAGCTTCGATATTTTATCATTCAGGACTTCTCGCATCATGTGTTGTTGTTGCTACAGTTTTGCTACAATAATTGTGTCTTCAGGAATTATCGTGAAATAATAGCTGAAATCCACAGCACTTGGACGAATTTATCTTACATAAATGATCTTAAAGTTCCATGTCACGTTACTTGTGTAAAGCCTGAAAAATTAAAGTTGCATGGGTTCTCAAATGCGATTATAGTCATGGTGTATGTCAAGACCTAAGATCAATTGACTCACAGTCAGATTGTTCTGTGCCAAATAAAAGGTTAGTCCCTTAAAGCCTTTAACTACCCCTAGATTAGAATGGTAGCTCGCTTAGCTGAGAAAGTTCATAGGACTTTAAGATGTAATATTGAGAGGTGTATCATTTGGACGAATTTGTCAATAGTTCTGGGGTGGTTAAAGACCTCTTCTAATTTTCAAATACTTTCGTGAGTAGCAGGTGAGTGAAATTTAGCGCATAACTGAAAATAATTAATGGAGACATGATACTTCTAAAAACAACACATCTGATGTTTTATTAAGTGGCGTATTATTTTCTAATCAGATTTCAAAATTAGATATATGATGGATTGGTCCGTCGTTCTTGTACCAACCTGAAGAAAATTGGGCCACTTTCATTAAAAACCTTTCTGAGCTACGTTCAAATAAAAACATTTTTAACTTTGTATCGATTCATTTTCAAGAGCAGATATTTAATCAAAGAAGTTGAAGTTTTTTCTTTAAAGAAGTTTTTTTTTCGAGAGTGGAGGTAAGTTCAAACTAAAGAAGCTTCAAGTATGTATTTAGTATCAAGTGTCTATTTAGTATTTTATAAAAAAAGACCCAGGAATGAGTTTTCCGACATTAACTTACAATACCTTTATAAGGGCGCCTTATATGGGATTCTGGATCCAATAAGGTTTGAAAGCAAGGGATGGCCTCATCAAAAGAAAAACATTATTTAAAAAATTTTAGAATCTGCTTACAAAATTGCAATCGGTAGTCAAAATCATCTAATTATGTCTATATCAACTAGACTTTATAGAATTCTATTTTTTTACTCAAAATATTTTGGCCATTAAACTTTTTAATAAATTCCATTTCTTGGAAATTGTGCTAATGAATCAATCTGAGAATATCTTGCGCTTCTGGAATAATATTCCTTACAGTACTTTAAGATGTATTTGAGGATCTTCCCTTATAAGTTATAGTAACTGTGGTTCTGTCTGGTAAACCGTCATAACATACAAGATATTCACTTGTTTCATACTTTATTTTCTGGTGCTGATTAAGAAGCAAAAATTAGGGCTGTAGCCTATAAGGGGGGATCCTAGTTGGAAATAATTTCTGAATAATTTCCACAGGCGACTATATTTGTAAAAAACTATAGTATATTATTTAGAATTTTTATTTTAGACTTGTACGGAAGTGCAAGGGTCAGTGATTCATTACTGAAAAGTCCTGAAAATTCGACGTTTTATGAAAAACTGCAAATAGATTTTTTTTTTCAATTTTTAGAATTCTGATCTCGCCCAATTTTTTGTCTAACGAAGTTTCCAATCCTTCCATTTAAATATTTTAGGGTAAATAAATCCCCAAAAGGTGGTAAAGAAGCTTCTGCTTGAAATGGCTTAACACTTTTTTTGCAATTGGAATTAAAGCTATGTACTCGTTAGGTTAATATATTGGGCTGATTTTAAGTAGCGCTTTACTTGCCGCTCAATTATATAGGATTGATAAAATCCTCTTCATTCTGCATATTTCCTGTTATAGAAAATTTATGTCATATCGATCTAGTACTATGATACTTTTTTAGAGCATACAAATACAAAAAAAAATTCAAATCAAGATAATTACATTTAGACCTAACTTTTAATGTAGGATCTATGTAGCAAGCAAGCAAGATCTTTCTCATTGACTCCTCGATTGCCATTGATCTCATCCCAGACATAGCAAAAACCGTCGTCTAAATTTATGTTTCTTTTCATTTCAAAGAAGGCAAAATTTAAAACATTTAATTTAGACTTGTAGTAGAAAAGAGACACATTTCCTTTGACGCATGACAGAACCGCTTTTAAATCAAACACAGCAACACAAGTCGTCGATGCTTTTTGTATTATGACTTTTTTTAATAAAATAAGATTAACAAGTTAGAAGTATCGTTCTTCCGCATTACCGCTCAGTTAATTTTATAAGCTGTACAGGATGTCTCAAATTCGAGGGTGACCATTGGAATCTCGGAAACCGTAAAAAAAAATTATTCATATCATCAACTTCATTTTTTCCCATGAGCGCCATATTGGATTTTCTCATTTTTAAAAATTATTTTTAATTGCATTTAAAATGAGGTATCGCACTTGCATATCCAATTACTCCCTCTAGTACTTCCCATAAGAACTCCATGAGTGCAATGGGATTTCCAAATAAATTGATTTTATATAAACTGAAGCTATAAAATACACTGTATTTGATATAGTTTTTTTTTTAACTAATTCAATAAAAATGTCATCAAAAATCAATTGAACACAGGGTATTTCATAACTTTAGTTCATATATAAAACAGAGTTGATGATAATTTTTCAGATAAACTTGTTAACAAATCCCATTGATATAATTCCATTGAGTTCTTATGGAAAGTACAAAAAGGAGTAATCTGATATGCAAGTGCGATACCCAATTTTAAAGGCAATTAAAAATACTTTTTAAAAGTGAGAAAATCCAATATGGCGCCCATAAGAAAAAATAAAGTTGATGATGATCGAAAAAAAAAAACGAAACGTCGGATTATTTTTTTTTGCATCATATTGTAGAGCATAAAAAGTGGCAATAAAAAACTGTTTTTAGTTTTCCGATATCTCTTTAAATAAAGTCGGTAGAAGGTAAAACGATTTTGACAAATGTCGGTTTTTTTTGGATATCACGGAAGTATCCGGAATTTTAAAATTTTTTAAACGTCATTTTATTAAGCTCCAAATTGTGCAACTTTGCCTCCATTTAACCGACTCCGTAACTCTTACGGTTTCCAAAATCCCAGTGGTCACCTTCGAATTTGGGACACCCTGTACAACGGCACTGGTGCCATCTCAGGGTAATATTTTATTGAACATACAAGTTGTGACGATCTTTTACATAAATAATACGTTACCAAATGAATTGTTTCTATACTTATTCTATAAAGCGAAGTTTTTTGAGTTATGGCGTTTTTCTATATGTATATAGAGCGATACTCTTGGCAACTACAACTATAGGGGTGAGAGTAGGAGATTGACAAGTTGTGGAAAAGTCTCTCTTTTAAACCTTTAACTGCTCTGGACGAATTTATTCGCTATGCCGTAAACTGCTCTAGACGAGTAAACTCGCATCGCTAATAAAAATAGGATTGGACTGCTCCTGACGAATATATTTGCAGGCGTTGTTTTCGTACCGCATGCTGCCGCCGCGGGACGCGGGACTTAAAGCAAAGTATCCAAAGGATGGGGATATGATGTAACAGGTCTGGTGGCGTGATAATCTAGTGTAGTGTTCCGCTATTTACCAGTACGTTTGTTTGTTTATTTGGCATTTTCATCGGTTTTTCTAGGTTTTAGTTAGTGAGATAATTATGTCTAAAAACTATTTAACAGATAGGGAGTTGGAAGAGATATTAGGTCGGAGTAATAGTGAATATGACGAGATTGACGAGCTGATGAAGCTTGACGTAAGTACAGAAAAAAAGGTTTATTAATTTATATTTTGTAATTATGAGATGTACGCAATCTACTTGCTTCTACATTGATTTTTTATCTTCTAGAATAAAGATGATTGGCCAGACGATGACATTATTATAACGCCCGCTAAAGAAAATAATATTGAGGAGTTTTTTTCGAATAGAACAAACTTAGTGGAGTCAAGTGAAGATTCAGATAGCAGTAGTGATCAACCAGTGCAAGCTGCAGCGTTTCAAAGTGAGAGGAGCTTTTTATGGACAACTAAGGCTTTTGATCCAAAGGTACATGAATTTGACAGCACAAATTGTGGATGAAAAATCAAAGGTACGGAAAATTCAGCTCTAAAATATTTTGAATTTTTTTTTACTTAAGAGTTAGTGGAACAAATGGCGACCGAAACTAATAAATATTACGACTATTTATGATTGCAAGACCAATCTGAACATTCACGTATCAAGAGGTGGCGGCCAGTGGAATATAAGGAGATGTACTCTTACTTTGCTGTAGCATTACTAATGCCACATGTAAAGAAAAACAAATTAAACTCTTATTGGTCAAATGATGAATTTATCAAAACCCCAATTTTTAGCAGACTTATGAAAAGAGACAGATTTTTACTAATAACGAAATCACTTCACTTTACTGATAATAATGGTTCCTTACCTGAAGAAAAAGATTTCTTGCAGAAAGTAAGGTTAGTTGTCCACCATCTAAAAAATAAATTCAAAAAAGCATTTTGTCCATTCAAGAATATATGTATTAACGAAAGTTTCTTACTTTTTAGAGGTAGAGTTTTTTTTCGACAATATATCCCATCGAAAAAAATTTTACTCCCGGTTTGGAGTAAAATTTTTTTTATTATGCGACTGTGACACGGGTTATATACTTGATTTTATTGTCTACACTGGTGCCTCGACAAACGTAAAGGAATTTGATGGAGCTGATATTGGAAAATCTGGCAGCATAGTAATGACTTTACTTGAGCCTTACCTAAAAAAAGGTCACACCTTCGTGGATAACTGGTACACTAGCCCCAATTTGTTTGAGTCGTTGTATAAACGCAAGACAACCACTTGTGGTACTGTGAAGAAAAATAGGAAAAAAGTGCCAAAATTCACACTTATAGATCTACTGAAAACCTGCTTGCAGTAAGATGGCAATATAAAAGGGAAGTTAACATGTTGTCAAGTTGCCATAAACCTGACGTCGAGGAGATAAGAAAGACAGACCATCAAACAGGAAGAAGGATCATGAAACCCAGCTGCATTGTTGATTATAATCAACACATGGGTGCCGTCGATAAATCAGATATGCTCCTTTCTTCTGTAAAGTGCGTTTGCAAATCAATGAAATGGTACAAAAAGGTATTTTTCCACTTATTAGATTGCACGGTTTTGAATGCCTACCAAATATATAAATGCAAATGAAGATTTTCATCTAATGCTAATTAAACAAATTATCGCGAAATTTCACACACCAGTTTCCACTCGTACGGTAGGTCGCAGAGTTTTAGATGAAAACTCGGAATTACGTCTAACTGAAAGACACTTTGCAAATTTCATTCCATCCACTGCCCAAAAGAAGTCCACTACAAAACGATGCGTCGTTTATACAAAAAATAAAAAAAGACGCGAATCAAGATATATGTGCCCAACTTGTAATGTAGCACTTTGTATAGTTCCCTGTTTTGAAATATATCATACAAAAAAACACTTTTAGATCATGTAACCCATCCAAAATGTTTTTTTATGATACCATATTGAACGTGTATCACATTTATTAAAATAAACTAGCATTTAGAAAAGTATTTTGTATTTTTTTTCCTGTAAATACTAAAAAAAAATCATTTATGAATATGGTAAATTGGACCAAACTGCTCTTGACGAATATATTCGCAAGCCGCAAAAAAATGGTAATTTTGGGCGACCACTTCAATTTAGCACCGCGCAGTGAAAGGGTTAAACTGCTTTAGAATAATTTGTGGCAGATTGACTTTTGTTTGGGGGCTATTTGATAGGCTCATCCTACTAGAGTCTTTCGCAATTTGTTTTTCAACTGGAAAAAGATATACCTAAATATCTCAAAATATTACATAACTAAACAATAAAAGATTGCAGCAATAAAAAATTAACATTATTAAAAAAATAACAACAAATGGTATCAATTTAAGACGCAAAAATTATATTATTGAATGTTTTAAATGCACATAATAAAAGTATATTTTTCTTAGTTTCTGACTTAGAACATTGAAAGACTAGAAATAGTAAACAACAACTTTGTTGGAGTTCAACGTGTGCACGGGGGCAAAGAAGGTGTTTTGTTTACAAACATATTTGATTCTCTGTTGTCAAGTTTACACGCATTTTCAAAAGGGGAAATTGTAAGCTATATATCAATACATATCATATATTAAATATAAATTAAAAATAAAAAGTAAAATATGTTATTTTAAGCGCAAAAATACCATCAAAGCAAAAAAAAAATTATTAACATTCTTATTAAAACCGCTTCTAAAAAATTTGTAATGGCAACGCCGCAGACAAAAGCTGAGGTTATCTTGTGGAAACATCATCTTGACAAGCGACTCTGTATTTACATTCGATATTTGTGAAGTTCTGTGTTTTTTCTTTAGATTATGGTTAAAAAAGGTAAAAGGTTGAGTCATATAGTAAAAACTTGTGCCATTTGTGCCGCACTTTAAGAAAAAGACGATTTAAGTCGATCTTTTCACAAGTAAATACCGCTATTGTCATAACATCATATCAAGGGACAACCGTCGTCATAAACGTAGAATAATAAAAATTTATTAAGAAATTCATAATACATATAAAATATTTAATTTCCAGAAAAATGATTTTTATTGGCTGTACTTTAATGAAGTACGTTAAAAAATACATAAACGTTCATAAACGGTAATCTTTTTTATAATTTAAAGCATATTCTATTAATAATAAATATGTATCATGTAAATATTTTTTGACGACGTCACTGCTATAGATTACTGGTATCTGTGGAATCAACAATGCGATCGAGCGGTGTTGCGATGTTGTCGCCTTTTTCTCTAATATACATTATCTACATTTATTTAACTTTAAACGTTGACTGCTTTATACACTATCTTATCATATTTTATGAAAAAAAATGCTTCATATTTTATTGAAGAGGAATAATGTTGTTTTGCGCCTGTCAAAATTATAAAGGGTGTTTTTTTGCGATTTCTACATAAGCATTTGGCATCATTCCATCAGAGATGTTGCAAACAAACTGCCCATAGTTCCATGGCAATGCGAATTCTAGCCTTTTAATGTTCTAAAGTTTCTGAGCACGGAATTGTACGAAAATATAAGGTAATTTTTTATACCATAATTTGTTTATATAAAAGTTTTATATTTAGGTCGATAAATAAGTTTACTATTAAGACGTAGACTGGCCATACAGGGTAAATAATTTAATTCGTTTCTCAGACATCGGTACAAACCAATTTAACCTTATTATACACTTACTAAATGACAGTAAATTATAACGTAAGTATTTCAAACACAACGTTTGCAACAATATTTAAAAAACTATTTAGTACTGGTATAAATAAAGGTTAAATGATTGTAAAATATTTACTTCTGATGGTTTAAAAAATAAATTTTGTAAAAAAAAATTTAACAATAACATACTTTACACATATAATAAGAATAAACAGTCATATAAAAAACAACGCAACGTAAAAAATTAAAGCTAAATTCAGCATACTATTAAACAGCTTATTTTAATACGGTCTCCAAACTACAGCATCACCATTTTGTCCCGGTCCTCTAGGCCCATTACTGCTAAGCACCCTTGCGTGACTTTCATCTTGTCTTTGGGCAGCAGCAGCACAAGTGCCATTATTTAAGAGTAAATCGGTCGTTCCCCCATTCATTTGTCTTGGATTGGCACTAGTTGTGAGATGATCCATAACACTTTGTAAGTCGTTATGTGTTTGTGCTCCGTGTGAGTGTAATGAATGAAAATTGTGGGGTTGATGATTAGCTGCTGAATAAAGTTGCGAGTATAAAAGTCCTGGTAATACAGGATATATCGAGTTGTTACAAGTACTTGAAGAATAAGAGTTCTGCGACATATTTTGAGACAGATTAAAGTTGCTTGCGTTTGGGTTATTAAGGTGACCCACACCTAAAGAAGTCTGCGATGTTAAGAGATCATCTTGAACGGGACTTTCTGCTGCACTAGAATTATCTGATAAAGATCTTGGTCCAGAAATGCTAAAATCTGTGTTTGAACCGTATCTTGGTACTAAAAGGGTTGATGATGTATGCGAGGACGTTTGCGGATGATTAGTATGGTTTTGTGATGAAATCAAACCCAAATGTTGATCCAAATCCGTATTCGTGGTATCTGGAATTACTGAAAATACTAACTATAAATAGGTGGCCCTAATAGTTATAACATTATATAATTACTTACAAGTGCTAACAGTAGAACTACTGGTAAATCCATCTTGTGCGCTGGTCTGATCCGGAGTGGCTCCAGAAAAGCCCAACGCGGGAGTATTAAATTGTGTGGTTGTAGCAGCGCATGATCCCAATGTAGAAGGAGTAAAATAAGGAGAATAGGCCCCTGCTGCACCATAGCCCCAATGCGAGTTAGTCGTTGTTAAGCCGAATTGTGTCATATCTGCAAAAAATAGTTTTCGTTTAAACCAGCTAGAATTAGGCGAATAACATAACTCTTACAATTTAACAAAAGTAAATATGAGTTGATCAAATGAAGCATTAGTTGAAAAGGTAGTAAGTAGAAAGTAGATAAAAAAAATACAGAAAAAGATAAAATTTGCTTTTTTTTGTATTTTTATCTACTTATGTTATTTAACATATCAGATAGAATATTCATATGGATAACTAATTTTCTATTCAGGGGATATACATCGTACTTAAGGTAGGTTATGTTATAGTTATTACAAGCTCTTTTCACAAGGTGTAAATCATGCATTTTAACATTTTTACCATTGCAATTCGTTTTCCTTTTAATTAATTTATTTCGTTTTTGTTTGTATAGTTTTATTTTTAGGTAGTATGTGGGATTCTGGGCATTGGCTGAGGGGCGACTGTGGTAGAGGCCCATGGATTTCTTTTCTGTTTAACTATGGCTAACTTTAATGATGCTTCAAGCACCCACAACCATTTATTAGTAGCACACCTTAATATCCAAACCCTCAATACAGGGCTTGACGAATTAATAAACTATATTTACGATTTCAAATTTCAAATTTTAGCGTTATCGGAAACATGGCTCTCTTCTCTAAGTATTGTTCGAGTAGGTATAGAATTAGTGGCTATAACTTTCTTAGAAGGGATCGTCAAGGGGGTAGGGGAGGCGATGTTGCCATTTTTGTAAAATCTTATTGTTTATACAAGAGTAAAAATTATTGATGTTAACATTTTTCTGATACATGCGAATTCATTTGTGTGAGACTAAAAATTCATAAACAGAACATTTTATTTGTACCGTGAAACGGGGTTAAATTGATCATTTCGTTTGTAAATTTGCTCGTAACTTTTTTGATAACTGCGTATCGATATTAAAATTAATCATAAATGATTGTGTATGGATGCCGTGAAAGGATTTTGCAATCGTATCTGCTCTAAATTTAAAGTTGTTTAAAAAAATGCCAAAATAAGGTGTGATCAATTTCATACCAAAAGGGGGGTGACTTTGATCAGTGCCATATAATTGTATTCTTCTTATTATGCTTTAAAATACATTATGAACAATTTAACCCCCGCTTAAGTTCATCAATCCGTTTAAAAGTTACAGATAATTTTAGGTTTTGGGGTAAAATTGATCACTTAGGGAGAACTTGATCAGTCTTAAAATTCCACTAATTGGTTATTTTTTTAGATAAAATAAAAAAGAAACATTGCAGTTTTTTAATACTTTATTAAAAACACTTGTTTAAATATACAAAAACTTATAAAAGACATTCAAAAAATAAAGAAACAAATCTTCAATTAATAAATAGAAGCAGTAATGCGTATAGTAACGATTTACACCTCCTTAATATCTACTGCTTTTTTGAATTGATAAATGATTTGACCTTTGACGCATTCAGCGGCAGGTTCTGGCAAAATAGCAATTATATCTGCCAACTCTATGGAAAACTCGTCGCCTTCTTGTGGTTTAAAAACAGTTTTTCTTCCATCGACAGATTTTAGTCCCAGAACTTCGAATTCGTTTTCATTGAAATTTTTAACTGTAGCTATGTAACGATTGTATGTAACGACTTAAATCAACTCAAAGCATGATTCCTAATTGCTGTAGTATGGTAATTAAAAATTGTCTATTTATCGTTTCGAAGGCTCTCTTAAAATCTAAAAATACCGCTAAAACAAGATTATCACAGTCGATAGCTTTGAGAAAATCATCACAAATATTCTTGAATTTTTTTCAGGCAATTGAGGTTATTTTTTTTATTATGAAAGTTTTCTGGGAATTTAATAGTTATAAGAAATTGTTAAAATTTTCGAGGAAATTGAAACCAATTTTTATATAAAATAATACACCAATACTTTTTCAATAAATTTAATTATTTTTTTTCGGTATGATTAATTGTTTACCTGTTCCAGGTAATTAAAGCCAATTCTTAATTTATTTTATTTATTTTTTAGTTAAAAACAGAATCTTTTATATTTTTCCAGGCATTTTGTCTTAAAGAAGTGATTTCCGACTTTTTTTTTTTAAAAAGGCATATGTCATTCTTGGGAGGGAAATTGTGTAAAAAAAATGAAAAAATCTTACAGTAGTTTTTTTTTTTAAATTGGCCTAGAAAAAAAAATAAAAAAAAAACCAAAAAAAATTTTCCAGAAGAAATTTTAAAGAAATTAAAAAAAAAACCTTAATTAAATGGTAAATTAAATAATGCCTGAACTACGTTAATTATTTTACGTTTTTAAAAACAACTCAAAAAAATAATTAAAATAATTAAATGCTAAATTAAATAATGTCTGAACTACGTTAATTATTTTCCATTTTTGTAATATTACACCTGACTTCTGTCTGATGAAAATAATTATTTATTAGAAAATAATAATTTATTTAATAATAGAATTTTCAATCTTTTTACATCCTTCAGGCCCTAAGCAACCATTTTTTTAATGTTATTTTAAAACTTCAAGTCTTTAAGAACCGTAATAAAGGTTAATTAACAATTTTAGAACCTGAGAAATTCACGAATATTTCCTGGCAATTTATTGGCTCCAACTTTTCGTGTTTTTCACGTACTAAAGATACGTTTTTTTAACGTTCTTTTGATAGATTTAATTAACTTTTTGGGTCCGATCAATTGTCCAGTTATTCTAGACAATTCAAGCAATTTTTTCGTGTTTTTAAAGTATTAAAATTAATAAAATTTACCATTTTCCTAACGAAGTTAGTTCAATTTTATAGGACATAGCTACACTTTTTCGCATGCCCTCCAATACTTTAACCAATAAAAATGTCCCAATTTTGATCTCACTTTGACTCACTTCCAAATATTCAATTTCTTCGTTTTCCTGCAACTGGATAAATAGATCGTCGGCGGTCATGTCATCGTCGGAATTATCATTTGTTGAAGAGGCTATACTCTTCAACGTCGCTGTCTGAACTGTTGGAATCATTTTGGGCTGTCACACTTTTCCCTGGCTGAACATCAAGCTTTGTTTTCTTTTTATTTCGTCTTGTTGGAGCATTTGAAAATCTCTGTTGTTGTAAGTAATTTACCAACACGTTCCGCGCTTGGTCTTGATTAAAATCTTCTCTAGGCAGCTTATCTAATACTCAGTTTAAATTTAAAGGGACTATGCCACTTGCTTCAAAAGAAGAAATAAGATTTCGTTTAACCGCATGAGGTTTTTTTTTGGATAGTTTACAATCCATTGTCACCAAGGTTTTTTACAACAAATGTGGGAAATCCTTTTTGTAAATTGATGAATGTGTCGGATACGTATTTTACCATTTTAGCAAGACTTCTCTCTAGGCCATTTTAAATGGCCTGAAAAACCCTACGTCCAACGGCTGACATAAATGTGTCGCGTTCTTTGGCAGGCATACAAATCCAATGTTATGTTCTTCACATAGTCTAATAACTTCTTCTGTGAAATGTGAGGCTAAGTTATCGCCTATTAGAATTTTTCGCCCTTGCTGTCTTTTGGCATGTGGAAGAAACGCAGGCTTAAACCAGTCATTAATAGTTTCGGCGTCCATCCACCCATGGGACGTTCGGGACGGTTGTATCGTGATCCAGCTGCACAGCATTTATCTATGCAACAGGGTTCTAATTTTGGTCCTTGTTCAGTCCACTGCGCCCACATTTTTTCTGCTCGATAAATTACATATGGTGGCAAAAGAAATCCTGCTGCAGAAACATACATCATCAATGAGGTTGCAAATTTAGTAAAATTGCACACTCGTTCAGAGTATTTTACTCCACGGGAATATATTAATTTTTTGCGCCCAGGGTCGTCAAGCAAATTAGTTTCATCATAATTATATACGTTGCACGTTGGAATACCATTTAAAGTTGTTTTAAGGTTTTCAAAATATCCAGTTAATGTTTGCCTGGAAACATCAGCACGAGCCCTTTTAATATTAGCTGCAAGCCTTTGAGTTATTACATTGTTATGTCTTTTTAACAGTGAAAATACCCAATTGGTACCGGGTAAATTGTCCTTAAATTTTGCCACTGAACGACCTTGTTTGCGACATTTTGCAGCTTTGCGTAAACTCCACCCTTCATTTATGACCTTTTCAAACGCTTTTTCTATGGACTTTTGTTTTGACCGTAGTCTTTGTACCTTCGTGCCCCAACTTTTCTCTTATAAACTCTCGGCATTATGTTAATATTCTAAAACCAAAAATATTATTATTACTAAGACACTGTCCTTCCACCATTATTACTACTACTTACCAAAACACAATTAAAACATTTTTACGTGATAATTTATACGTGATTTGGCATAAATCGTTTAAAAATTTGATGTAAAACTTATGCAATGTGCAATAAATCTAAACACAATTTATTAAAATAACACTAATTTGCGAGCAAGTAATATAAATCATTTCATCATACCTTTTAAATTTTCAAAAACTTTAACAATTATGCTTTCCGGGATTTTACCAGTTACCAAGTGAATTTAATTTGGGGAAACTCCTTTTTATGAATCCCAGAGGACGCAAGTCAGATGAAGGGAAAATTCATTCATTATCCTTACTCTAACCCTTTATCATTTAGCTTAGATTATTTAAGTGATTTGAATCTTAAGTTAGTCAAGAGGTTGATTTATGATTATATTATTCATTTTGTTGTTACCTTGTGTAAGTTAAATATAGATTTTATTTGTTTAAGGTAGTTTTACTTGGCGGAGAAATTTTATTGTTTAGTATGATAGTTAATAAAATGATAGTTAAGTATGATAGTTAATAAAACTCGTCCACCTTTTATTCTAATATTTATTATTTTTTATTCTATTTTCAGTTCGCTTCGTAAGATCATAACACTTTTTTTATCTTTTAGTTAAGCTTAAGTTAGCTTAAGTAAAATGTTGCTTTCTAAAAATACTTGTGGTTTTCTACCAATATGAGTATACTAAAGGAAATACTAATTTTTACTACACAACCATATTTGAAATATAGAAGAGGGACTTTACATCTTAAAGAATGCAATTTTAAACATCACAGATTTTTTAAAATATCGTCCCTGGATTTTATACATATCCTGACATCTTAAATTTTAAAGTTAGAAAAGAAATTTATAGTGCTTATTTATTTAACTATAATAACTATTATAGATTTAGTTGTCCAACAAATAAGTTATAATCGCCCAGTAATAGAATAACACATTATTATATATTTGACAAACTTATCCGTTAGAGGCGATAAGGCCACGCAATAACACAACAAAATTTCACATACAGGTTGTAGTTAACACAATGCACTGTCCACGAGTTTAAAGTAGGCAGAGTATTAGTTTAATAGAACGCTTGCGAGATATCTTTTGAAGGTCAAGGAGTTGGATCGAAGAAATTTATTATTGTATTCATAATCTAAAGGTTATTGCAAGAACACAGGCACTATGCTAAGGGTAAGTTTTTGGTAACTTGAGATAGCCAATGTCATTTATATACAAAAACTATATCTAAACATTTCCCCCTGGATGTAAGAGAACTCAATTTATGAAACTTTTAATTTTTTTCATATGTAACATAAAGTAAACTTTAGATATATTAGATATATTATATATTAATAAATTTTCTCTTCCTTTAAGCCATCTATAATCTTATGATACATTGGATTGCAGACAACTAATAAATGTTTGAATATGCTCCTAATCGTACTATTGTAGGGAAGAATAAGAGAGGAATAATTATTAAGTCTAATTAATGTTCTTCATAAGACCCCCTAACATTTATTAAAATTAACAGGTAAAAATTTTAAATAATAACAATATCTGTTAAATGTTAGATGATAAGAAATATTAACATTTAAATAAAATTCAATAATTTGTGTGGCCGCATTTTGTTGCGAGGGACAACTAACTAATTTGTATTATTAGTATACGTTATACATGACGGTATTTTCCGAACAGATAAATACAAAATTGTCATTATTTCTAAAACTATTAATTTTTGGAATAGATATCTACATACAAACTTACTTTTATATTAAATTCTATATGGTAGAAGTTGTAAATGTATTTGCGAAGTATGTTGCCTATCCACAATATGTAGTCTTTAGTTAAGCTTGCGGACTATTTTAGAGCACTGTCAAAACACGACAATGGTACTCTTGCAGCGGACTATTGTTTTCCGGCTTTGTAAAATACAGAGCGTTAATCTGACTGTTTAGTTGCAACTATGAGTGTGTAAACAACCTTGGAACAAAACCCCAATGACTTTACTGGTATCTAAGTAGGTTAATCTTGTAAAAAGTGATCAGAGATGGAACTTCACTTGTACCCAATAAATTACTCAAAGGTGAAAAAAATTTGAATTAAACAAAGGTGAAACTGGTTATGTTCACTTATTTTATTAAGACAAATAGGAATGTCTCTCGATTAAAATAACCGTTTGCCTGTACCATCAGTAAACTCTAGTACAAGTAAGAAAACCCTTTTAAAGACCTTAAACAACTATTCCAGTTGCAATAAATTTTAAATATTTATGAGCCAAACTTATAAAAACCTATATTTGAATAGAAATGTAAAAACATTAAAAAAATCAAGAAAAACCACTATGAAAAATATTAATAAAAAAAAAGACATGCACACTTATGAAGTGATATACCCTTAATAGGAAATGGGGATACCAGCTTAGATAGGGAGGCAGCGCTGATGCGAGAAAGCGAGAAGGAGGACTAGCATGTAGAGAAATGTAGATAAACAAGCGAAACTAGTCGGAGATACGTAAAACTGTTTTTTTTTTGCAAGTACATATCAGAAAAAACAAAATCAATTATTATTTTGACCCAAAAGTATTTTTAATTTGACTTGTTTAAAAAATCTTTGGAGAGGTGATTCCACAGATGTTAATAGCTCCGCACGGAGCTATTTATATCCGCTCCGTGCGGAGCTATTTACATCTGTGGTAATTCCTTTAGTTCTTGAGAGAGACTGCTCCATATTTGAACAGCAACAAATTTAAAAGAACGCCTAAAAGCTGCTGATCTGTGGATAGGTACAATAAAATCGTTATTTCGAGGTGCATGAGAATGGACAAATTCTTGAAGCTGGTGTCTTAAATATGCCGGTTGTCCTCTTTTTATGATTCTGTATACAAACATATGCATGTGCAGTAGTCTTCTATTATTCATATTAAAAATGTAATTAGTGTTAAGATACGGTATTATGTGATTTCTATATGTAATGTTATATGCCAATCTCATCTAGAAATTTTGAACTTTTTAAATAGCCTTTTTGGTACTTACAGATAAGGAATCTCCATAAATTACGTTCCCATTATCGAACAAAGACATAATCAGACTTTCGCAACTTTTTATTTTATAAAGCTGCGTTAATCTTAGATATGCAGCTTTAATTTTGTTTTTATTATGAGATTCGAAACCCATGGATTGGTCGAAAATTATACCCAAGTTTTTCGCTTCTGATTCTATTGGGATCTGTGTATCATTTATTTGAATTGAAATGGTATTTTTTATATTTTCCCTCAATATATTATTTGCTGACATTATTAGAATTTTTGATTTAGTGGCATTCAACTTAAGGTTATGATTCTCTGCCCAATAATTTAGGTTTAAAAGTCTAAATTAAGTTTTTCTTGCACTGTATTTAAATTTTCGCAGCTCACAGAGATGTATATTTGAGAGTCATCAGCATTAGGTTGTAATCTCGAGTACTGTATTGTTTCCTGCATGTCTGACACATAATATATTGAAAAAAGCAGGGGTGAGAGTATCGACCCCTGGGGTACACCCCGATTACAGGGCATAAATGTGGAGACTTTGTTTTCAGAGACCTGATTAACGACCACACAACCCTGTTGATTATGTAGATAATCCTTTAAAAAATTTTGATACTTTTGATACCCTGAAGTGACACACCAAAAAACTTTAATTTTGCTAATAATAATTCGTTCGATTTACGGTATCGAAGGCTTTACTGAAGTCCAGTTGTATGTCCAGACGATTTTGTTCCTCGTTAATTCTTATGTCATTTAATATATTTACTAAAGCCGTCGAAGTGCTAAAATTTTTCCAGATTGGCAAACCATAATTATATTAGAAGATTCGATAAAACTAAATGTCTGGTTATAAATATGTTTCTCAATGACCTTAGATATAACTGGCAGTATACTTATTGGTCTTAAATCGGAAATTTCCTTTGGCTCTACTATCTTAGCTATAGGCTTTATGATTGCCTTTTTCCATATTAATGGATATTTTTGTCGTAAAATGCATTCGTTAATAATATTGTCCAATAGATTTAAGCAAAACGGCAGACATAATATTATATCTTTAATCGACAACCGGTCTATTCCTTTTGCGCTGGTTTTAATAGATGATATAATAAGTTATCTTTATCTATTAATTAAAACACTAACTGTTCATTGTTAAAATGATTATTTTTATAATATTCGATGGTACCTTGGTTCGTTGTATCTGGTAAACTGCTAACATTCTGAAAGAAGTTAGGAATGTCATCGGTATTACATAAATCAATTGGGAGGTTAGAATATGTTTTTTTTTTCGTTATCTTAAGTTTTTCAGCAACGGTCCAAAATTCTTTGCCTTTTTTGATAATTATTTGATTAAAAAATTTGGGTTTTTCACAAAGTATTGCGTGTTTTGTATAATTTCTTAATTGTCGATAATATTGCAGATCTGGGTTTGATTTTGATTTTTGAAATTTTTTATGCGTACGGTCTCTTAATTTTATTAAAAGTTTAATATTGTCGGTGATCCATGGGCAGAATGGCTTATTTTTCCTTATTTTACGGATTTAACGGGCATATGCTTGTCTAAAAGCGTGGTTATGTTTTTATTGAAAAAATTGATTGTTTTAGTCGAAACATTATATGTGGTTCTTGATTTCTAACGTTCTTATATTCAAAAATAGAAAAAATTAAATTATACACCCGGCTGTCTATTTCATGACTAAGAGATCCTTAACATCATAATACATCAAATCACATACTATATACGATAAGATAATAACACAGGCTTTCCGTTTTAAAAAAATAGTTTTTAGCGCTTATTTTGACTAGCCTGTTTTCAGTATTTTTTAATATATTTATCATAAATATTATGTGTATATAAGTGCAACGAAAAATCTGTAGTAATTTTAGGTAGGTAGAACTATTTTCAATCTTGTTGAGAAAATTTAAAAAAAAAATAAAAACAATTAGCTAAACCAAAACCATAATATAGTAAGAATACAGGGTGTTTCAGAACTAAGGATCAAACTTCTAGGGGTTGTTCAATGCAACAGTAGAATCCATTTGACTATAGGAACCCATGTCCGGAAATGTGTCACTACGCCACTACGGTTCAAAGATGCGTTTAAATTTAGAAAAAATATTAATTACCTAAATAGGATCTGATGCATTTATTTTTACCTTTTGTATATCATACCATCACAACAATTGTTCAAAATGTCTTCCTCCAACCTCAATACACCGATTTAAACGCCGCACATGATTTCCGCGGACTACACTAAAAATTTGATCCTCGTTTTGAATGATTTCAAATGCTGCTGTTATTCGTCCAATTAAGTCTAGCTTTGATTCTACTGGAGTTTCGTAGACTAAAGACTTTACATGTCCCATAAGAAAAAATCGAGCGACGTTAAATCGGATGATCTAGGAGGCCAAGAACCTGCTCCACCTCTGGCAAACCCACGGTGCCCAAATCGCTGAGCCAAATACTCGCGTACTTGTACAGCAAAGTGAGCCGGCACTCCATCATGCTGAAACCACATTTGCTGTCTAACGGTTAGTGGAACATTTTTAAGGAGTTCTGGGAGAACTGCCTCCAAGAAACGCAGATAAATAGGTCCTGTTAATCGTTCCGGTAGAAGCTATGGCCCAATTAAATAATCATCAACAATGCCTGCCCATACGTTGACAGACCAACGATTCTGATATTTTCTTGGAAAAATTGCGTAAGGATTTTCTTCCCAAACATGGCTATTCCTATTAATAAAAATACCGTCTCTTGTGAAAGAGGCTTCGTCGGTCCACAAAACATATCGTAAAAAAATTGAAAACTCTAGGATGTTAAGCGGCTACCTTGAACTTTCTGGAAGTGGTAAGGATGGAGTTGTTGCTCGTGTAGTACCCAGACAGAAGCGTTACCCGTATTCATATTCTTAGCGACGTCACGTGTGCTATTTGATGGTTCATCGGCAACTCGCTAAAGCACCTCTTCTTCAAATTCGACCGTTCTTACGGTTCGAGCAACACCAGTATCATGTATCTTTGTCTTAAACATGCCTGTCTCAGCGAGCCGCCGATGAACCGCAATAAACTTTTTGTATCCAGGATGCTGTCGTTCGGGATAACGTTCATAATACAACCGCGATGCTCTTGATTGGTAAAGTTTTCCATTAGCAATAAATATTTAAAAATTGTAAGCTATAAAATTTTTAAACATGACATTGAGAATTGACATTGATAAGCGTTGATTTTAAATAATTGTTGTTATGGTATCATGTACAAAAGGTAAAAATAAATGCAGCAGATCCTATTTAGGTAATTAATGTTTTTTATAAATTTTAACGTGTCTTAGGGCCGTAGTGGCGTAGTGACACATTTCCGGACATGGGTTCCTATACTCAAATGGATTTTTCTGTTGTACTGAACAACCTCCAGAAGTTTGATTGCATAGTTCTGAAACACCCTGTACAATAAACTTGATTTAACATATAATACAAATAAACAAATTACAATATTAAAATTAAAACTTTAACACTAAAACATGTTAAAAAAGGACACAGTTCATTTAAAATCTCTGCTAAAAAGTCTCCTATTTCATAGTAGCCTTTTGGAACAAGCAATCTTTTTACACTTTTTCGAAAGAGCTTTTTATTATGAATCTCTTTGGTATCTGTGAGAAGATGATTATACAGCTTTTTACCATCGGAAATGAAATATTTTTTTATTGATATACAATTCCGATAAAATTACATTATTGGCCCTTCTACTGCTATATTCATGTCTTTCTGTTACATTTCTATAGTTTTTGATATTTTTTGTGAATAAGACAAACGGATTCCAAAATGAATAAAGAAGGCAGAGTTAAGATTTTGTGTGAAATAAAAAGTTTTTTGCATGAATCCCTCGCTCCGATTTTGCAAATGTATCTGATAGCCCTTTTTTGTAACACAAAAACACTTTTGAACACAACATGCACTACAGAGACATAATCCATACCTTAGATTTAATTCATTTATTGCAAAATAAGTATTTTTGAAAACACTAAACTCAACCTCCTGGGACACCACCTTAAGAGCATAACAATTTGATGCTAGTTTATTGCTTAGTAGCCTAATATGGCTTTCAAATTTTAATTTATTGCCTATTTCCAAAAATTTATTTTCACTGAAATTATTTAAAGCGCTTGTGCCGAAAGATACTTTACTTAAACTGCATTTAAAATATATAATGGTAGTTTTGGCAATATAAAAATTACATATGAATCGTCAGTTGTCCTTTTGACGTAAAAACTGACCAGAACTATGCTTTTATTTTTTCCAGGATATTTTCTAACTAAATCAAATAGACAATGAGGCTACTTTTCGATGACACAGTCTTAGTCGAAAATATTATGACTTTATGATGGCTGCAATAGCTAGGCCAGATTGTCGAGGAGATGAACAACAGAAATTGTATAATATAGACGCAAAAGCACAAGAAATAATTGTTACAACGACCACTTACACATATACTTTCTTGTGAACATTCTTTAGATATGTGAAATAAATATACGTCAGTCTATGACAAAGAATCGGAGGTCAGTATTCATCTTCTTCAACAAAGTACATCATTTTTGGTGGCAAAAGGCCAGAAAAAATATGAAAAAACTAATTTGTGTATGTCAAAAAGTAGGTTATGTTAAATCTTGTTTTTCTAAAAAAAAGGATAAACCGGCGGATAAAAAAGAGGGTGCACAAACCTAAAAGAAATAAAGATGAGCAGACAAGTAAAATTAGGAAATGGGGATAAAAGGAGTTACAAATGTAATTTTGAGCATTTAATGGCAATAATTTGATTAAATCAACTTTATTGCATGTGTTATATGTGCCAGAGTTAAAATCTATTCTATTCTCAGCAGGATGTGCATTAGACAAAGAGTACGTTATGCATTCTATTAATAGAAAATGCGAATTTGTAGTTAAAAATGGTCGTAGCATTGCGTAAGAATAAGCTATAGAAAATGCATTTTTCACAATAAAATAATTTGAGAAGTTTTATAAATATTTTAGTTCCAGAAAGTACTTTGGATATGGATAGCTTTGAAGCTAGTTGTTCGAATGGAATATCTGAATGTTACACTGCTAAGATAATAGAAACTTTGAATACTTGGCATTGAAAATTAGTACGCTAAAATATGGAAAATATGTAAAAGATTAGTGTTTCATGAATGTGAATCCAGGGCTGTTTGAAACAGAACTATGTTTTAAATAGGACTGGACCAAGCGGTGGTATAAGAAATCTGTAGACATTAATATTTTCCAAAAGTTTGGGATATTCTTGGGTTACAGTAAAGATGCAAACGAATATAGAATCTATATATTAGAAAATTAGGTAGAAATTCTTTGAGAGATTATATTGTAGTAGAGAACCATAGAGTTAAATGGAGGAATAAAGAAGAGTGAAAAATGTGATATTCAAGATAAAGATGATATAAACCCAGAAATAAGGAATATGGCAAAAAATACCAGTGATAGTGAAATAGGCTTAGAAAGAGACGAAGAGACGAACAAGAAAGGCCAGACGAAAGTCTAAGTAACGAAATTTCAAAAAGAGTGAAAAAAACCAATCACTTGATAGAAAACAGGATAAGAGATACAATCTTAGAAGAATGACTAAGATGCCAATGAGATTTAAGGACTATGACATAGATGAACAAACTATTTTGATGACATGTATAGATGAAAATGAACCCCTGATATACGACAAGGCAATGACAAGTAGTGAGGCAAGAATGTGGGAAGAAGCAATAGCCTTAGAAATAAGTGCTTTAGAAGAAAACGATACATGGATTTATGTGACTGATGAAAGTGTAGGACAAGCCAAGGTTATAGAATATTAATAGATGTTTAACATATAGAGAAATAATAATGAAAATGTGTTTAAGTTTAATACAAGATTGGCTATTAAGGAGTTTCAAGGAAAAAGTATGTTTTTTAGTATTATTGATAGTCCAGTTGCAAAATAACAATCAATTAAGATATTCTAAGTGTTATATAATAATTTTACATCATCAGTTAGATACTATTTTACATCATTAGTTAGGTACATCAGTTAGATGTATGTAGTGCCTTTCTAAATGGAGAGATTAAAAATGATTTTTTGTAAAGCTGCCAAAAGCGTTTAGAGATATGGAAGGTAAAGTGTGTAAGCTAGAAAAAACCTTTACCTATATACTATCTAAAAGCCTCATGAAAACACTGGAATGATAAATTTCCTGAATAAATGTCAGAAATGTTGTTTTAAAGATCTGAATATGAATATTCTATATATGTTAAAACAACCGATAATAATAAAGTGTATATTTTAATTTGCGCGAATAATATACTTGTTGCAGGGACAAATAAAAAAGAAATTGGAAATGTAACAAACAGTAACTTTAAGATGAATAAGTTAAATACGATTAAGCAGTTTTTAGGAATGACTAGAACACAAAATTTATCTCAGGGTAAAATAATTATAAGTCAGACAAGATATTTGAAAAACGCACTTAATAAATTTGGGAATTGTCGAATTGTAAACCATCAAAGAGACCTATGAATAGTAATTTTTATCATTATTGTTTCAAAAGGGAAAAATCAAAAAGTTTAGAGATAGAAAAGAAGTATCCAGAAGGAATGGAAATTGGGCCACTAATGCATGCAATGCTGTGTTCGAGACCTGGTATATGTATTTCTACCAGTATACTAGCCGATATTAAAATTTGTGCAAGTTTTGCTTTATGGACTACCGTAAAGAAAATTGTAAAAATTTAATAATACGTTATTCAGATTCAGATTCGGCGGGTGATATAAAGTCTACTTCAGGATACATCTTTAAAGTATTTAACTGCAAACCTTCATGGGCTTCTTAAAAACGGTCAATTGTTAGTTTGTCTTCAACTGAAGCTAAATATATCAATGCGTGAGTAAGATTTGTTGGCTCAGATATTTGTTTAATGATTTGAAAGTTTTTGACAACTTTATTCAGGAATTAGTGCTCGTGGACTGTAAAGGTATGCAAGTATTCTGAATTTCATAAAACATTTAAGCATGTGGACATAAGATTTAATTTTGTGAGACAAAATTAAAAACAATGTGGTTATAATAAAATATATTAGTACACATGAGCAACAAGCCGATTTATTGACTAAACTTTTAGGTTTTATACAGTTTTAAAAATTTTGTAAAAATTTATGTTTAGAATAAAATAAAAGTTTTAAAAGGAAAAATATTAAAAAATAAAAAAAAAACTATTTATTTAGAGAAAAGAGATTTCTCGTTTAGGGAGGGCGTTATAAGTGTTGGTTAAGTAACGTAAATATTTTTCAATACAACAATTCGTATACTTTTATAAAAGGTAAAAAACACGAAATCTACAGCATCACAAATACATTTAATAAAATAACGAAGGTTACATGTTTCGCTCGACTAGAGCATCATCAGACCTAAACAATAATTAAAATTATATAACCCGAAAAAAGGAGAATTCAACAAAAACTTACCATAACATACACAAAACACCTAATATTTAAGTAAACAAAGATTACAATAAAGTGGCACTATCTATGTACAAAGAACTCAACTAAACAATCAAATCCTTTATACATTTCAGAAATCTAACCATCATTTAGGAGTCGGGAACTACTTGAGGTTATTAAAAACTAGGTGGCCATCAAAATCAAACCTTTCATTAACACAGGACAGATCTGGGCTTTTAAAAAGCTTTACTAATCTCCATTGTCTCCAACAAGTCTAGTTTTTTACTTTTGTTGCATTGATGCAGTATTTTTATATTTTGGCTGTCAGGAAAATCATGTTTGGAGTCGAGAAGGTGATTAGCAAAAGCTGATCTGGTCACTGTGATTTCGGTATTTTTAAATTTATTGTATTGGGCCTTGTGTTCACTAATCCTAGTAGAAATCTTCTCTTTGTGGTGGCACTCTTTACACCTAATCTCATAAACTCCTGGAGAAGATAGCGGGGGTAGTTTATCTTTAGTTTTAATTAGATGTCTATTTAAGGTATTATTGGTTTTAAAACTGGGGTTATGCCAAAGGGAGAAAAAAAGCGGGATAATTGTGACGAAATTGGTCCAAAATAAGTAAACGACCTAAAAGTTTTGATATTGTTTGTTTGTTGTCTGATAAAATTAAATGATAATTTATACTTGTTCACATACTGAAAATACATTTTATATATAGGTTTAAGAGGGAAAAAGTTACTGACTGCTAGTTGTTTAATGGTAAGGAATTCTTTTTTAAAAGCTTCACGAGAAAGTGGGATGTTAAAAAGTCTGTAAAATAAAGAATGGAAAGCAGCAAATTTATGTGAGGACGGTGATGTTGAATTATATTGTATAATATTATCTGTTGTTGCTTGTTTACGAAATATTTCAAAGGATATCTTATTTCTTTCCCTCTTAAGTAGTAAATCTAAGAATGGTAAGGTGTTGTTCTGTTCCCCTTCGATTGTGAACTCAATTTTAGAGTGAAGAGAGTTGACATAATTATGGAAATTTGTAAGCTCTACCTCACTTCCATTCCAAATCAAACATATATCATCCACATACCGTTTATAAAAGATGATATTATTTTTAAAATTACTGCTCATTATTTTTGTTTCTAAGTTGCTAAAAAATACTTCACTAAGAAATGGCGATAAACAAGAGCCCATTGCTAGACCTTCTTTTTGTTTGAAAAAAACGGTTGTTAAATTGGAAAAAATTTTGATCTAACACAGTAGAAAGAAGCAAAAGTAGATTTTCCACCAAAAGTGAATCAAGTTTCCCCCTGAGAAGATCTTTGACTAAGACCAGACAATCAGCGGGTGGAATGCTTGGAAATAAGTTTTTCACGTCTAGCGATATAAGCTGGGCTGTATCTGGAACGTGAACATTCTGAATGCTTTTGGCAAAATTCACTAAATTTGTTACAGAATATGGTGCTTTGAAGTTTGAGACATTTCTAAGAATGTTGTTAAGCCAAGATGATAACTGGTAACAAGGGGAGTCAACAAAGGAAACCACAGGTCTAATTGGCATGCTAGTTTTATGGACTTTTGGCAACCCATATAATAGAGGTGTTTTAGGGTTCATGGGATATAGTTTTTGTTTTGTGGAATTAAAATATTCTAAGGTTACCAAGGTCATGTCTTTTTTAAAAGCCCAGATCTGTCCTGTGTTAATGAAAGGTTTGATTTTGATGGCTACCTAGTTTTTAATAACCTCAAGTAGTTCCAGACTCCTAAATGATGGTTAGATTTCTGAAATGTATAAAGGATTTAATTGTTTAGTTGAGTTCTTTGTACATAGATAGTGCCACTTTATTGTAATCTTTGTTTACTTAAATATTATGTGTTTTGTGTATGTTATGGTAAGTTTTTGTTGAATTCTCCTTTTTTCGGGTTACATAATTTTAATTATTGTTTAGGTCTGATGATGCTCTAGTCGAGCGAAACATGTAATAATGGATGAGTTTTTCGAGTTAAACAATTCGTATTATAAATAACTTGAGCGTACAGCCATGGGTACCCTCTCACATGTTAGCAAAGCTGTTAATGAACCGTTTTGAGTTAAATACAAAAAATATATTTCATTACTTTTCACGAGATGGTTAGGATATATTAATAATGTGCTTGCCATATTCAACATAAGCAAATGCAATATTAATAATTTTGTAGAAAATCTAAGTAACTGTTTTCTATTCATTAAATTTACCTTCGAATAAAAAACAAAAATCAACTTCCATTTTTGGATACTTTTGTCATCAAAAATAATATATCGCTTAGTATTTGATAATTATAGAAAAGAAACACATACGTTTAGAGATATAAATACTCAATTATAACCATTGTTTTAACTAAAAATGGCGAAATCCATAAAATAGAGAGCTTGTTACATCGGTTGGCCTCGCATCCTTTAAGTAGTAATAGATTTATTATGGAGAAAGAAATAATTTAAACAACTGAAACAATCAATGGTTATGACAATAGGATGATTGAAAGCTGATTAAAAAACATTGGTTTAAAGCTAATCCTAAAAGCTCTACCACATTTCAAAAAGATGAAAATAAGCAAACTTTAGTTTCAATACTATATGAGATACTCTATCTTGACAAAAGGATTTAATAGGGTTTTTAAAGGTCTTAGACTGGTCTAAGAAAGTTTGGAAAGTTAAAAGGTTAGAAATATTTAAGGAAACCCAAAAGATAAAATGAAACCAATGAAAAGTCTAGGATCTATGAGATTAATTGTAAGGAATGTGATAGGAAATACATAGGGCAAACAAGAATCAATTAATATCAGATTTAAAGAAAATGTAAAAGTTTGGTTAAATATGTTTTACATACTGGCCAGTTTGTAGGAATAAACAACTTAAAATTTCTTAAACCAATTAATAACAATCAAAACTTAAACGTATACGAAAGTTTAGCAGGATTCAAAAATCAAAATACCATTATTAATAAGGGTCCAATCCCTTATAGACATTTTCTACTGTAGTAACTATTTAAACTATGTTCAGACTTGCTTTATTCGATTTTTCGCTCAATTAATTACATCTTGAGTATGTAAGGCGACTTATAAGTAGCGTTAGTTTAGTTTTAATCTTCTCCCGAAGATAAGATCATGAAACACGTGTCAAGAATAAAACAAACAATTTTGGTTATTAGTAAAACTGTTTTTTGATTTGAATAACGCAAAAACGTTACAACTAGAGGTCTATTAAAATATAATGTCATCAGAAAATATAAAGACTGTGTTACGTATACAAAAAATTAAAATTAAAAGTTGTGTATTTTAAATTATATCTAATCTATTAACATGTTTGAAAATGTTAAATAAATCATGAATAATATTACTGATTTACTAAAACCTTAAGTGTAGAAGAGAAGCTACCTTCATAAAAAAACACTACGGGCTAGCACTGTTTTCATGTGGTGCAAAATCAAACTTTCAACAAATCACAATAAAATATACTTTTTAGACTTACTATTGCAATTTCCTATTGGTGGCATCCGAAACCCAGATAAAGGGTCTGACGTTGCGAATGGAAAGGGTCTCTGCCCAAAGGCAAAATGGAACTGTTGTTGCTGTCCTAAAAAAGAAAGCACTATATTAAAACTGATGACTGTCCTTTTCTAAATTGAATTTTTTGATAGAAATAAATAGACAATTATTACTATATTTGTTAAAATTTTTCTAACAATATTAACGATTCTTTTTAACTTTTAACTATATATTTTAAATATTAAGACTTATAATAAAAATATTTTTTATAATAAGTCTAATTATTTAATTTAACGTCTAAAACTGATAATGCTAAATCGCACAGTTTAAGCTAAAAATTGTAGGTCCATGTAAGTTAAGAAAAAAGAAAACATTTTTTCATTGACTTCTAAAATTACTCTTCAGATACATAGGTTATAAAATTTATATTATATACGAATATTTTATACAATAGAATTAACATTATATTATATTAATATGTTTTATTTTTTATATTATAGTATTATACTGGGTGATTGATGTTTGATGATACCTTAGGCGTTTACGGAAAATTGAAATTTTTTTGAAAATTTGGCATCATGGGTTTTGGCTAATGATTTAAAATATTTTTAGCGAAGCAGCCCCTGCCGCTTATACCAAAAAGTAGTAGCAAATTTGTTATCTTAAATGGAATACTCTATATATTATTTTATTTTCCAATCCACTATTGCTTTATAATTGTTTTTGTATAAGGTGTTCTTATACCTATTTTTAGTGGTTTTCGAGAATTAATTTATTATTTTCTCAATTATATTACCAAAACATAGCTCTAAATAAATTTTTATTACTACGGCACTGGAATGCGCAGAAAATTGAAATTATGGGCGTGATTTACGAAAGTATTGTACATTAGTCTTCACTATAAAAATTTGTTCTACATTATACAGGGCTGGTCAAAATTAGTGATTTTACCGCTAACTTGAGAAAAATGCATTTTAAATAAAACATCCTGTATATTATAACTAAGGAAAAAAAAAAATCTTAAAGGAAATTGAAATCCCTTTCTAACGAGGTATTATGTTCCTATATTTAAGTAGTTTGTTTGTGAAATAAAAGCAAGTTTCTGCAAAAAATCGGAATATTTTGACATATTTTGCTGCACAGCTGAAATTTCTTATATAACACATTCTTTTCTTCTTCTCTTAGCAAGTATTTAGTTACTCAGACATTGCTAATGTTTTTTCTCCAAGAAAATAATCATTTTTTTTTCTTAAAGGCCTCACATTAACATGGATTTTTATTTGGAAATTTACTAAGCTGACTTTTACTTGCTGCGGGACCATCCATACTGTACCTTGTTTTAAAGCTAATCGTTTTTCTTTTGTAATTTCAAGGTACACTGAAGTTAAAGTTGAATTTAAATATAAGTTTTTCCACATTCAGTATCAGCTGCACCACTTTTATATCAACACAATTTTAACAGACTAATTCATTTATACCAACTTGAAAACCTAATAATCTAACAATACACTAACTGTGATGTGATATATCAGAACAATTTTAATTATATCTATAATAATTATATTTTTATCTCAAATAAAATCTCTTTTTACCATATGGATTAAATTCAAAAAGTATTTGTAGATAGAACAAATTATTACTGTAGTAATTTTAAAATTGATATTCACTTTAATACTTACTACATTTAAAACTTAAGTGGTTTCGTCTAAATCTTACAAATTACAATTCATATAAGTCACAAATGCATCTTTTTAGCACAAGTCTAAATGGCGTATATTGCTACTAATTCTTACTTATCATTAAGAAACGAAGGACATTCTAATCGTTAACTGTTATTTCACCAACGTATGCATCAAAGATTTTTAGTAAATCGCCTAACGTTTTTAAAACTGGGTACCGTTTCTGCGTTATAGTAACCAAGGAAAGTAAATAAAATACATGTTCTAGTGAACTAGAAATCATAATTAGCATATAATTTTATTAAAAGCAAATATGTTAAAGGCCTTGGAAATAAAAATGTGGTTATGTTAACGATTAACTTTAAAATAGGTAAAATATACTTAAAAAGTAAAGACAGTAATTCTTAATTAAAAAAACACCAAGTCCAACACCACAATTTTTTAAAATTACTTCGGTTGTAGAAAAAGGAAAGCGAACATGTATTTTGCGCTTTAAAATACAATTACTGAATATTATTCTTTATGCACTAATCTAGTCTTGACATTTTCAAAATGCATTTTACTATTTTCTCAACATCGCAGCTTCATCTTAGTAACCAACATTAGTTTAGAAGAAAAAACATGGTTAGGAATACTTGTCATAAAGGTTGGGGAAACTAAAACTATCATGTTTTTGTTACGGGGTGAGTCACCTCTTAAACGCCCTTCAGTCCAACTATAAATTAAAGGCTACATTGAGAAAACTTTTATTGTACAAGAAATATTTTTCCACCTAATGTAGGACTAGTAACAAAACATGCAATAATTAATAAAGTGGATTTCTTATTAAATTATTATGTCTTTTAATTGATTGACCCGCTCACACATTCACAAGAACACATTCTTTGATCAATTCAAAATAAATATTTTTTTTTAAGTTCAATTTTTCTATAGCAATTAATAATGCTATAGAGAAATGGAAATGTTTAAATAATTAATAGGAGTTTTTATGATATCAATTTTGTAAAAAAAAAATATTTTATTTAAAAATTCTGCATTATATCGAATTGGAATGTGTCGAAGGCGTGATATAAATGTGTTTAAATATTTAAGTATATTGCGTTATGGAATGTAATAAAAAATGAAGTGCAAAATATTTTGTCAGTAGGTACAAATAATAAAATAAAAGTCCAAAACCATCCAATTGGAAACTTAATTCCATCAAATTAATATTTTGTGTACTAAATGTAAATCAGACATGGCTGATACAGTTTGGCTAAAAAAGTTCGGATGGTTTTTATTTGCGGTTCTAAAAGAAAAAACTTCTAAAGAATTTAACAAAATACACTTTAAAAGAAATGTAAGTATATCAGAAAATTGATTCCCAAATTTAAAGCAAAATGATCAGTAGCAACAAAGAAAAGGGTTTAAAGGCAAATCCTAATTGATGAAGCGGCACAGGTAGAAATGTTAGGTCATTTTGCCACGAATCATTTTATCATTTGTCAAGTACTTATATTGTTTCACTGACGAATGATTTTTTTTAAGTCATTGCTTTAAAAAATCTAACTGTAGATAACATATAAATATATACAGTGCTTTCATTTCAAAATAAACCACCTTTTATAAATTCTTAAAAAAAACATAATCAATTTAGATATACAGGGGGACGTTTAATTTTATATTTGACAAAGTTCTGCCAATCACCTCTAGCTAATCTCACTTTCATATATCAAATGAGATCCCGCGTCGTGTGACACATCATTGTAAGCAGCATTAAAATGTCTATTTAACAGTGCCAAACAAAAATTAAATCGGTTAACGTACCGGCGAAGAGTGACCAAAAATATCTGGGAATAATAGGTATTTTATCGATCTAAAGCTTTTGTATTTCAAATGGTTGCCTCATAGTGTCACACAATATTTTAAATGACAAACAATTTTCCATCTTATTCTGCCAAAAAGATTGATCGCAACTTGAAGCAATTTACCATTAAAAATGTAAAGTAATAAGCAGTTCATTGAGTCCAATTTTTTTTTAAATATGCATCTATTATTTGCCAGAAAATAACTAATAATTTATTATAAAATTCTTCCTAAAATTTTTTGCAGTAGAACATTAGGCGGATTTATTTTACTAATATTTTTGGCAGCACTTAATAGGATTTAAAAGATTGAATTACTCGCGAATGCAGAGATATTAGCGGACGAACACTTGCCAATATTCGTGAGGAATTACAAAACAGACTTTATTATTGTCTCGCGAATACCGGAGCACATTTTGAGCTCAAATTAATTCTTTGAACTCATTAAATTGTTATTTTTAACACCTTTACGGTTTATAGACTTCCATTTCTTGTATACCATTATGTGGTAGATTGTATGCCCTTTAAAATGATGTATCACACTTAGGGTAGCAATTTGGCATATGGTATGACGTCGATATAATATTTATTATTACCAGACATATCAGCTAATTATTCACTGGTAGGTCAACAGATTTAAATTTTTTTAGCACTATTGAATGGATATTTGGATGCTGCTTACAATGATGTGTCACACGATTCTTATTTGGCATATCAAAGTGAGGTTAGCTGGAGGTGGGAAGGTCATTGACAGAAATTTGTCAAATATAAAATTAAACTTCCCCCTGTATATCTAAATTAACATGTTTTTTTTTTAAGTTATTAAGGATGATTCGTTTTGAAGTGAAAGCACTATATATAATAAACAGTTACAATTCTTAAACACAGTTTCAGCACATCTCACATTCCTTAGCACCAATACATAAGGTATATTAAGAAGGCCGCTACAATATAGCCCAATATTATGGCCTTAAGGACTTTTAATAAAAAGTTATATTTTCAAGGTCTTCGTTAACACTATAAAAGCGTTGGTTGTTACTAAATGTTTAACAGTTATTTTAAATAAATTAATAGCTGACAGAGTTTTTATTTCTTTGGAAAGTTTGTTATATAGTTGCAACGCCATTAATTCTGGCCCGCTTTGACACCTTCTCAGCCTAAAATAAGGAGCCATATATTACCATATAGTGTAATGACCCCTAGTCATTACACTATATGTGATAATTCTCATTCATCAGTTCATAGCATCTTTCAAGAGGTCAAGGGTGATGCTCTTTCCCCATCGGAAGCCGAAAAGAAGTCTCTTCCCTCAAAAAACGGAACCATCCGTGCAGGCATTTGTCTCTCAAATACATTTGAGATCACAGGAAGTGAGGATATCGGTTTATAATTCATGACAAGATTACTATCCCTCTTTTTATGTTTTGTTGTAGTTTTTCTGTGCTTTCCATCATTTCACTTAAACAAAGTGATACCTGATATTAAACGGTAATCAGTTTTGTTTTAACCATGGTTTGGATTTTGAGAAATTATTTGCCAAGTTTTCTATATTTCGTGTTATGTACCTTTTTTATAAGTTGTTTTCCCATTTTATATTTATGTATTTTCTACTTTCTTGAGTCTGTTTGACCTGTTAGCCTGGTTATTTTAAAATAAACAAAGGTAGGTCCGCTCAGGTAACAGCCTCAATTTCTTAATGACACTTTTCCAAGTCAGTGAATTGGACGATGAGGTTAATTATAATAGCTAGCTCCGGAAAGTCCCCCGATCTAATAGCCCCAAACTTTCTTTCTGGGACAACTTGAGCCAAGGTCCTTTTCCTTAAAATATAACCTTCCTCAGTAGATCTTTGATAACCCATTGTTAGAGAATGCCGATTCAGACTTCCGAACAAATGTTTAAGAATAGGCTGGTGATAATTGAATTTCCTGCTCTCTTATAAAACACGTCCTTCAATTTTTGGTGACACCGATTACATATCTTGTTAATCTATCATTTCAGGAGGGCTCATTTCCTTCTGCTGTAAAGAACTCTATTGTTGTCCCTATCTATAAAGATAGGATCTTCGAAATCCGATAATCCGAATTTGTATCAGTCTATGGAAATAAATATTTGAGTATTGAGTATTGATTGAAAAAACTCGTCCATTATCTCAAAGAGACCTACGTAACTAGAGAAAAAATGAAAACTCTAAGTCTCAGTCTCAAAATATCTTTTTATTTATTAATCAGGTAACATGTTTCGCTAATAAAGCATAATCAGACCTACAATAAGCAGAAAAACACACGTAAATACAATAAAACCTTACACTAAAACAAAATCAAATATTAAAAATTAGTTAAAATTACCTTATAGCTAGATGACCTGCTAAGTACTGACAAATAAAATTTAAATCTGAGAATACCTACATATTTTATAATGAAAACAATAACACGGCACAAAAATTCAACAAAAAATGTAAAACGTGACAGGTGTAGTATACCCACGCTCTAAAGTCGATCTCGGTGAAACACCAGACCGTTATCCACTCGGCCAGCCCTGCTTATGAATATTAGAGTCAAAGGCATATATGCGTATTGTGAGCAGAAACAAGAGGTTAGATAAGATTATTAAAGATAAGTCCTGTCTCAAAGGTGAAAACATCATTAACGCAAGTCAAAATTGGACTCCTTTTGGCTTTGGTGATTTCCATTTTCTCCAAGATATCCAACTTTCTACCCTTAGGGCACTCGTGAACAATGGAAACATTTTCAGGGACAAAAAAACTATGACCCATTGATAATAAATGGTTAGCAAATGCTGACTTAGTTTCTGTGGTGTCGGTGTCCCTGAACTTATTAACAAGGCTTAGGTGTTCCTGTACTCTTGTGGATACTCTCCTTTCTGATTGTCCCACATAAACAGCAGGGCAATCCTTACAAGTAATACAATATACACCCGATTTAGACAGAAGGTCACTTTTATCCAGCGTCTTTACTAGGTTCTTTCTTAGTGAGTTAGTCGTTTTGAAAGCTATGGAAAGGTTGAAAAGCTTAAAAAATTTTGCAAGTTGTTGAGAAATGCCGCCGAAATAACTAAGGCATCTAAAATTATTATTGTTGGTGATGTTGTTTGGTGGGTGGACGATGTGATAGGACAGTTTATATTTATTATAAAATTTGTAATATAATTTGTTCAAGCTGTAAAGTGAGAAATTATTGTTTACAGCAATTATATTTATAATATGTTCTTTTTGAAAAGCGTTTTTGGACAGAGGTAATTTAAATAAACGGTAGAACATTGAATTAAAGGCTGCGTATTTGTGTTGATAAAGGGAATTGGAGTTAAATTGGATTATATTATCTGTTGCAGAAGGTTTGCGATATACTTCAAAAGAAATACTGTTATTATTTCGGTATAAAAGAAGATCAAAAAGGGTAATTTTCCGTTTATCTCTCTTTCTAGCGTAAAAGAGATCTGATTATGAAGGGAGTTAATAAATGACAAAAAATCCAATAGCTCATTCTCGTCACCAACCCACAACACGCACACATCGTCCACGTACCTTTTATAAGCTCTCAAAAAAGCCCGCAAAACGACTTTTCATGATTTTCTCCTCCAAGTGACTCACGAAGACCTCGCTCAAAAATAGTGAAAGACAAGAACCCACGGCGAGACCAGATTTTTGCCTAAAGAATTGATCAATAGATTTGAAGAAATTTTGTTCCAAAACTAATAATAAAAGGTGGAATAGATTATCCACCACCAGTTTTTTGGCAAAGTACTATTATTGTTTAGCAGGATCTCAACCAATTTTAAACAATCTGAGGAGGGTATGCTAGGGAACAAGTTCTTTACATCTAAGAAATGCAAAATGGCATTGTTTGGAACATCTATTTGCTTTAGATATATGGCAAATTCAATTGAGTTTTTAATGGAGAATTCATTTCGAAAACCAGTTACTTCTCTTAAAGTATTGTTAAGCCAAGAGGATAATTTGTAGCAAGAAGAGCTTACGAAGAAAACTACTGGTCTTATCGGGTTTCCCTCCTTATGAATCTTAGGTAAGCCATAGAGCACAGGAGTACGTGGGTTCATAGGGTATAGGTTTAGTGGTGTTAAAGTATCCTAGAGTTATAAGACATCGATCTAGAGAATTCTTTAGTTTTGAGAAAAAACTAATCGTTGGATTCCTAGTAATAGCTACGAAGTTGTCAGTCGATAGAAAGTCTTGGAGGAAAAAAATCATGAAAAGTCGTTTTGCGGGGTTTTTGAGAGCTTATAAAAGGTACGTGGATGATGTGTGCGTGTTGTGGGTTGGTGACGAGAATGATTTATTGGATTTTTTGTCATTTATTAACTCCCTTCATAATCAGATCTCTTTTACGCTGGAAAGAGAGACAAACGGAAAATTTTACAGTATTTCTTTTGAAGTATATCGCAAACCTTCTGCAACAGATAATATAATCCATTTTAACTCCAATTCCCCTTATCAACACAAATACGCAGCCTTTAATTCAATGTTCTACCTTTTATTTAAATTACCTCTGTCCAAAAACGCTTTTTAAAAAGAACATAATATTATAAAAATTATTGCTGTAAACAATAATTTCTCACATTACAGCTTGAACAAATTATATTACAAATTTTATTATAAATATAAACTGTCCTATTACATCGTCCACCCACCGAACAACATCACCAACAATAATAATTTTAGATGTCTAGATGTCCTTCTACAAATTTAAACTTATTTTTAAACGATCTGAAAACACAAGGATTTATAGGAAAGCAAAATATGTGCAATATATTTATTGGGGATATTAACATTAATATTTTGGAGGAAACTGATATGAATGTAACTAAGTATTTAACTGTTATGTTGCAAAATGGATATATGTCGTGCATAAATCAAGCAACAAGAGAAACCCACAATTCTAAAAGAGCACTCGATCATATATTTTTAAAAATAGATCAGTTTGATTTAAGAAAAAACTCTATCTTACCATTAATCTTTAAAACTAATCTAACTGACCATTATCCTATTGGGCTATCTATTAAAAATGTAACAAAAAATATTGCCCAGTTTAATAGCATGCAACGGAAAGCAAATATAAATTACACAAATTTAGAAAATGATCTGGCTAAAGAAATATGGGAAGAAGTGTTTACAAACAACAATATAGAAGAGTCATATACCTGTTTTAAAAATAAAATTTTATATTTTCTAAGGAAACACACGTATATTATAACACTAAATAGCAAAACAAGAAAACGTAAGCCTTGGGTAACCCAGGGTATTATTAATTCTATAAAACAGAGAGATAGCATGAAAAAATCTTTAAACATGAACCATAATATTGCCGATAAAATAAAATATAAAAAATTTAGGAATAATTTAACTAAGGTGGCAAAAAATAATTATTATAAGCTAAAAATAGATGAATCCAAAAATGACTACAAAAAAACATGGAAATTTATTAATGAGATTACCAACCGTCAAAAAAAAGCGCCTCAAAATAATTTTTAAATAAAAGTAAATAATGACATAATACCAGATGAAGTAACAATTAGTAATACTCCTAATGAGTTTTTTACAAATGTAGGTTCAAAAATTCAAAAAAAATATCAATAAAAATTCATCGAGTTTTAAAGAAAAAATTAAAATTAATCCTAACTCCATGTTTCTTTTTCCAGTTAATACAAATGAACTTATAATGCACATTAAAACATTAAAAAATAACTCAGCACCAGGGGAAGATAAAATTTCAACTAATTTAATTAAAAGAATACATGTTCATATTTTAAAATCTTTAGTTTACTTAATAAATTTGTCATTTTCAACGTTTAACTTACCCTCTGATTGGAAAGTCTCTCTGGTATCTCCTATATTTAAATCAGATAATCGTGATGAAACTACTAATTATAGACCCATTTCTCTCATAAATAACTTTGCTAAGATATTTGAAAAATGTTTAAAGTCAAGAATAATGAATTTCCTGGAAAAGAATAATCTTTTATATCAAAAGCAATATGGTTTTCGAGATAAAAAAAATACGGAGAAAGCCGTATTTGATTTAGTTAATAATATTAACATTAATCTACAAAACAGAAAAAAAAGTTTAGCAGTTTTTATGGATCTTTCGAAAGCCTTCGATACTGTTTCACATGAAATTCTCTTTAACCGTTTAGAAAAAATTGGTATTCGAAACGAGCCTCTTAACTTATTAAAAAATTATTTATCAGATAGAAAACAATTTGTTAAGATTAATAACACAATGAGCTCTCCTAAATACATTAAAACCGGAGTTCCACAAGGGACAGTGCTGGGACCAGTACTCTTCCTTGTGTATATTAATAGTATAAGAAGCTTATTGGACGACTGCGAAGTTATTTCGTACGCAGATGATACTGCATTATTGTTTTCTGATAATTCTTGGAAGAGAGTCTTTAAAAAAGCCGAAATTGGCCTTAGTAAAATGTATGAGTGGCTCAACAATAGTCTTTTAAGTTTAAACTTTAATAAAACTTATTATATGAGTTTTTCCGCAACGTCAGTAGATCAACCACCGCCCACAGAGATTGTTATTCATAATAATGACTGCTTATCGCATAATAATGCATGTAATTGTATCAAAATAAAAAAAGTTGAAAAAATCAAATATCTGGGGGTTATACTGGATCAGTATCTTAAATGGGGGGAACATATTGCATTCGTTAATAAAAAAATTAGGAATATTTTCTATAAATTGTATCAGGTACGTGAAATCCTAAATGTAAAAATGTTAAAAACTTTATATAACGCACTAATAGAATCCAATTTAAGGTACTGTATTATTATATAGGGTTGCGCGTATAACAATACTATAAAGAAGTTGTTAATCACTCAGAATTCTGCACTAAAAATAATATTTAAAAGACCATATAGATTTTCAAATGGTGAACTATATAATAATCTAAATTTACTAAGTGTCAGAAATATTTATATCCATTCCACTTTAAACTATGTCCATACTACATTATCACCAATTAATAGTGATTCTATCAACTATCTCACAAGAGCAACAAAAGAGATAAATATGTTTATTCCATTTAAACGTACAAATGTGACCCAAAGATTTGTAACCTATTATGGACCAGTTCTTTTTAACACACTGCCTGCTGAATTGAAAAAATATTATAATTATCCAAAAATTTTCAAAGCCAAAACCAAACAATTTTTATTGAAAAATCAAACATTTTTTGAAACGCTGTTTTGAGTTTGTGGATATTGGGTTATTTTAGTGCATGTTAGTCGTAATTTTTACTACCTTTTTGTTCTCTCGCCTGTTTTCCGCCTGCATAGCGACCGGGCTGTTGCCATTCTTAACCTCTTAATATCTGTGCCATTTTTGGAAGAGGAAATCTGCACACAAGGTACGTCATTAGATGGCCTTAGGCCGATTCCTCTTCTTGGATTTTTGCATTAGGTATGTAGGTATTTAACGTTATTTTTCTTCTCTCATGAAATAGGGTTGTTATCTATTTTTATTTGTACCTATTTACCTGTGTAACAATAACACTTTTGTATATAACTTTACGTAATATATTTGAATTTGAATTTGCCTTAGTTATTTCGGCGGCATTTCTCAACAACTTGCAAAATTTTTTAAGCCTTTCAACCTTTCCATAGCTTTCAAAACGACTAACTTACTAAGAAAGAACCTAGTAAAGACGCTGGATAAAAGTGACCCTCTATCTAAATCGGGTGTATATTGTATTAATTGTAGGGATTGCCCTGCAATTTATGTGGGACAATCAGAAAGGAGAGTATCCACAAGAGTACAGGAACACCTAAGCCTTGTTACTAAGTTCAGGGACACCGACACCACAGAAACTAAGTCAGCATTTGCTAACCATTTATTATCAGCGGGTCATAGTTTTTCCGTCCCTGAAAATGTTTTCATTGTTCACGAGTGCCCTAAGGGTAGAAAGTTGGATCTCTTGGAGAAAATGGAAATCACCAAAGCCAAAAAGAGTCCAATTTTGACATGCGTTAATGGTGTTTTCACCTTTGAGCCAGGACTTATCTTTAATAATCTTATCTAACCTCGTGTTTCTGCTCACGATACGCATATATGCCTTTGACTCTAATATTCATAAACAGGGCTGGCCGAGTGGTTAACGGTCTGGTGTTTCACCGAGCTCGACTTTAGAGCATGGGTTCAAATACTTCACCTGTCACGTTTTTTCCTTTTTATATTTTTTATATTTTTTGTTAAATTTTTGTGCCGTGTTATTGTTTTCATTATAAAATATGTGAATATTCTCAGATTTAAATTTTATTTTTCAGTACTTAACAGGTCATCTAGCTATAAGGTCATTTTAACTAATTTTTAATATTTGATTTTGTTTTAGTGTAAGGTTTTATTGTAGTTACGTGTGTTTTTCTGCTTATTGTAGGTCTGATGATGCTTTATTAGCGAAACATATTACCTGATTAATACATAAAAAGATATTTTGAGACTGAGACTTCGTTTTCATTTTTTTTTGAGTGTTGATTATTGAAAGAATATTATAATAGAATTTTAAAATGGGTACTTTAAAATAGGTCTCATTATTAAAATTTTAAGAAATAAGAAAAAAATTGCTGGGAAATATTTCTTGAGCAGATTAATACTTTTTAATGAGAACTTTGACATAGAATTATGACAAAGAATTTCAAAATTTGACACCTAGGGGTGACCTTTATGACAGTTATTCCAAACTGCGTTTCTCCAACTCTTCTATTTTGCTGGATATTCGCATTAAAACTTTTAGATTTAGACTTTGTCTGCGTCACAAAAAAAATATATATTTTTGTAAAAAAAATGCAATTTTCCTCTACACTCAAAGATATTTATTAATTAATTACAATTAAAAGAAAAACCTAAAACCAAAAAATAACTGTAGGGTCGACATGCATTAAAAACATTTGTATAGGAGTTGCCAATCTATTAACTGCATAAATTAAATTCATTAAGAAATTTAAAACGAATGATAACGCTCTTATTGAGTTTCTTTGTGGAGACATATTTGGACCACCTACGTGTAAGACAAATGATTTTATACATTTAGAAACGCCAAAAAATATAATTTATGTTATTGTTTGAAGCTTGTCGGCACGGCGTATTGCACTTAGACACACACAAAAAGATCAGTTTAATGCCCAATAAAACACAAGTTTTATGGATGCAATGTGGAACCAAGATAAATACATCATTTTATTGTTTGAATATCGTGTTCAAAAGATTGCCGAAACTTTTTTTTTAAATAGGCTTACAATATGTATAAGATGTCCCGTTTGAGTTTGAGATAGGCGGCTTATTGATATAAGTTATTGTGATAATGGATTATATGCGATAAACCTTACTTTTTTAACAAAAATCTAAACAACAGACATATTAAATATGGATAAAATGAAAAAGCACAGGTGTTTAATATTAAGAAACATTGTATAGGTTAATAATAAGGGACAATTTGCGCCGGACAATGCCGACTAAGAGAGAACAGAAACGAAAGAAAACTGCACCCACTAGACCAAGCACCATTACCAGAAGTGATAATAAATAAAGAGATTCAAAATGAAGACCAGAATAATGAACATAATGATAAAGAGCATTAGAAACTTAGAACAGAGTTTAGAAGGGCAATGGCAGAGTATGAAGGCACAAACCCCTCAACAAGACCAGCTCTTTCTAGAGTTAACTCTTCTCGCAAATTGGCCATACTTCTTAATGCTGCTAACTTAATTATACCTGATTACACTCTTATAGTTATCACGCTTGAATAGCTTTATCTAATAATCTACTGTGCGGCTACTGCTGTTATTAAAATCCTGGAATTAAAAATAATAAATAACCAGAAAAGCGTTACACGTTATGAAAGATCAACACCAAGGAAATAATGCGTCAGACCCAACAAGATACACAGCAGGATCCAGAAAACTGTACTCCGGAACAATGCCTAGATACCCTTAAACAAATGTTATTTATTTTTTCAGACCGCTTAAAAAGGTATAATTCTAGTAATAAAAAGAAACAATATAATTTACTTTTTGAAGCAATTTTAACGAGAATGAAGCGCTCAGTGAAGCAATTTTAACGAAAGCTTAGCGACACTTCTCTAATAAATCCTGCCATTACCATTTATCCCACTAAAGAAAACATCGAGGGGTTCTGAGGCATTCAATTAGCAACACCTAGTATATGCAACCTCGACGCCTAGGCTGACTGAAGAACGATCAAAATGTCAAACATATAATCCTATCACATTTTTATCATTTTCAGTTGATGAAGTGACTAACGTCATAAAAAAAACTACATAACTGGAAAGCTTTAGGCCCAGATCATGTCCAAAATTACTGGATTAAGAAATTGTGGTTAACGTAATAACTGACCGACCTTCTAAACGACGTGCTTATTTAACCAATTTTTTAACAGAAAGTACCACTTACCTCTTGTCCAAGGACTACCAAAACACTCAAGATCCGGCTAAATATCGGCCAATAACATGCTTACCCAAACTCTATAAACTAATTACATCTTGCATTACAGAATGTTTTTACAGACCTTGGGACCGAAATAGCATCACAGCGGCTCAACAGACAGGATGTACAAAAGGTCTAAGAGGTGTAAAGAATAGCTAATTATTGACTCCGCAGTTTGCAATCAGGCATTTAACAAGAGAAACCTTTTCACCGCATACGTGGACTACCAAAAAGCTTTTGAAGCAGTTCCACATAAATGGCTTATTATTAATATACTTAAGTAATACAAAATAGATATAACCACATAATTTTCTTCTTAAAAATTCACTATGGTGAATATCAATAAATCTACAAGTGCCTAACGGTTACTGCATTGAAACTTATATGATTCCTATTCGTAAGGGTATATTCCAGGGTTGTTCCTTAAGTCCACTTTGGTTGTGCCTTGCTATAAACCTACTCTCTAGCCAACTTGATTCAACTATGTACGGATTTGGCCTAAACAAGAAAAATAGAGAATTAACAAGAGTAAATCATCTACTTTATATGGATAATTTAAAAATTCTTGCGGCAACACGAAATCAACTAGAACAGATGCTTAAAATAGTGGAAAAATTATTTGGTAATGTAGGAATGACCTTTGGACTGAATAAGTGGCGAACTGTGAACATTATTAAGAGTAAACTACAACCAGGTGACTTTCAGATAGAAAACTGTCAGATAGCTAATACTATGAACGAAGAAGAATCCTACAAAGAAGCAGGCGCAAAGAAAAAATCATAGAACTATAAATAATGAGCTGACTACTTAGTTCACTATGAACGTGACGACTCTTTAAAACAAGTTTTAATAGCAGAAACTTATTTAAAGCTATTAACACATATGGAGTCAGTTTATTAACTTACTTTTTTGGTATTATAGGATGTACTAAAACGGACATCGAAAACTTGCAAAGAAAGGCTAGAATACTCCTTTTTGGTTGGGAGCGTTCTAGCCTTTAAGCCAATAAGCTTCATTCGCACAGTGCCGTAGAACGAAATACGCTACCTCGATATATGGGAGGGAGAGGAATGGCGGACATAGAGAAGCAACTGACTGAGCATATTAGTAACTTGCGTTTTTTTTTTCTTAAGAAAGCCTGAAACACCAAACATTTATGTATGTGAAGCAGACGACTCAACACCGCTTAAACTTCAGGAGCTTAAGCAACCCATACACCATAGGACCGAGCAGGAAAAAATGCAAGCTTGGATGGGAAAACCATTACATAGAAGACATGTTTAGGAGATTAAATAAGAGTATATCGAGATAGCGGCGTCGAACTACTGGTTGACTTCGGGCCAGCTGTTTCTCGAGACTGAATTGTTTCTTGTGGCTATCCAAGTTCAAGTAATACCAACAAGAAATTATTTAAAGTTTATCGTAGGTGACCCCACGGTGCAAAGTGACAGATGTAGGTAACACAACGGAGTTATTTTAGCATGTCACCAGTAAAAGTCACACTTTTGCAACGACGGAAAATAAAAAAAGGCATGGCCTAGTTGCAAAGATATTGCATCGAGAGCTCGCAAAAAAACTGAACCTCTTATCAGCAGCTAAAGTACTATATTATAACTACAGGGTGCGGCACAAAGAGCGAATGTTTTTAGGACAGGTAGCGATTGGCCATTAGGGAAGGGAGGGGTGTGCGTCAGATTACATTCGGTGCCTTGACTCAAAGCATTTTAATTCAATTCAGAATCGGTTTGATAGATCCTTATTAAAAAGTCCCTAAGAAAATGGAGTTACCGTTTTAATAAGGTCTGAACGTTACGTTAATATGATAAACACCTTCTTTGGGAGTACCTCAAGTCCTGCATTTATGAAAAATCCTCGTACATTAGATGAATTAAAAGATGCAATCTGCCAGGAAATTAGTGAAATCAATAGAGATTTATTGCAAAAAGTCGAGGCTAGTTTCCGCGAACGCCTTCAAAAATACGTCGATGGAAACGGTCACCATATGCCTGATATTCTTTTCCACAACTGAAAATCCATCCGGGTACCATTAAATGCTATGTCTTTGTGTATGTTGGTCTAACAATTAATTTTTTCCTAAAGCAAAAACTAATGATTTTATGAATATTTCAAAAACATCCTTCCTATTCCTCTGCCGCACCCTGTATAAGCCGGAACCAGTTTTTGAAAATGAGCAACACAAATTGTAATGGGATCGGACTCTACTCACAGACCAACGAGTAAGTAACAATATGCCTGACCTGATACTAATTGGTGAAATTTTCAGAAAGACCACCCTTATTGATGTAGCGATTCCTAATAATAACAACCTAAGAGCGAAACATAATGAAAAGATTATTTAGTACAGGGATCTAGAACACCAGATACGAAGACAATGGGATATGAGAGAAGTGCGAGAAATTCCATTTATTATGTAAACAATAGGATAAATACCAAAGAGCTTGATCGAAAACATATAACTGCTTAAGCTTAAGAAAAGCATCTATAAGCTAATGCAGAAGTCGATCCTATTATCCACGTCTTGAATCGTCAGAGAGTTTATTGGAAACCCAGATAACGTCACGTAGTTTTAAAAAATATATTATGTAATTTAAGTCTAAGTTTATTATTTGTTAAGAAAGGTAAAAAACCAAACTTGATAACACAGAAAGGACTCCATCGGAGCTGCATCCTTCTGATATCTGAGATAAGTGAATGATCCCTCCTCTACCATGGGGAGTACGAATGCACAGACACAACCAAATTTGCAATATAGTACATTAAAAACTTGTGAGCAAAAACGGTCTGCTTAATACCTATACACCATATTCTAAATATAAACCACAGCCAGTTTTAGAAAATGATTGTTTTAGAATGTATTACAATCAGTCTATTATTACTGATTGTATGGTGATAAATAACCGATCTGATATTGTGGTAATAAACAAAATGGATATTAGATTATTTCTGATTGGCACTACTCATCCAAATAATAATAACTTAATTAAATGAATAAAAATATCAGGAAAAACAGACTAATTATGTAGATCTTGCCGCAAAAATTGAACAAGTGTGACATATGAGTAGAATTCCAGAAAACTCTCCACGAAAACATATTTAAACTCGGATTACATAAGAACATTTTTATCTAGAAATCCAGAAGGCAGTAGTTCTTAATACGTACCGCATAAGTAGGAAATTTCTTACAGTTTGATAATCGATCCTATACCCTTTGATTAAACGGCTATTGACTTACAACCTCAGCAAAAAGTGAAATAGAAATATTACAAAATATAAAAACCTAACTACAGAACTTAATTAAATCTAGCACTTAAACAAATTTTCTGTAATTCCACTGAAAACAATATAGACAAAGTTCTTCAAAAACATTCAGGATATCGGATTATCACCGACGATCACAGTACATATGCAGAAAGCAGTAATACTCCAAATCTGTCATATAATCTGAAAATTCCTGAATGGTGTGCGATACCAAAAAATCACCGGCGACAGCACAAAAATAAAATTAAAATAATAATAATAAAGTCTTTATTTCTATTGTTTAATGAGCTAGATTTACAAATTATTATATATCTTAAGCATAATTGTACTATATTATAAAAAAGGCGAAGTTCAGCTTCCTGTTCATCTACCTACCTGCTTTTACCTATCATTGTAAATAGAAAAATGATTAGACCTAAGATATAAATAATATACCTTAATTATACTAAAGACTTATTGTATGAAACTTCTTGACTTATTGATTTTTATACAAATTATTTGTAACAAAGAATCACACAAAATAAATAATTATATATTATCAATAGAGCATATAGTTATACAATTTAATAAAAGAGTACAAAGAATGGACTAATTTTTAAAATAGAAACTAGAAAGTTGTAAAGGTTAGAAATATTATAAGAAAAACTCCCTTCATAAATATATGTCAGATGTAGAGAAAGTGTTAACTACCCAATAAATAAAATGTTAATCTTGTATAAAAAGATAAAAAGCACAGTAAAAAGCACAGTACTGGTTTATATTTAAGCCATTTTGTTGCAGTTTTTTAAAAATCCCTGCATATTTACGAATTATATAGACGTACCGCAAATAGGAATTTTGTACTTTTTGTATACACATTGAAGCGACTTACGAGATTGATTTTTTTTATTTTTATATTTGATGCTATGACGGATAATAATGGATTCACAGCCGGCCCTTGTGGAAATAGGCCGTAAACTGTAAGATATTCCATTAATCCTAATACGCTGACTTCTTTCTGTCAAATATGCAATAGCATTTCTTTTTAATTCTACATAAGAAAATATTTTTATTAATAAGCTATAATCTGTAAAACCGAAGGTTTCGCTGTAATCTAGCTGCTGTAAGTGTTAAAATTGTAATTTTTTTTATGTCGGTGGCCCCTAAAATATTATTTAATATATGTTTTTTTTTTAATTCGATATACAAAGTATGCTGAAATTAATTTAGGTATATGTAACCTGACATCAAAATAATCCATTTGGACTTATATGACTTGTAAAGTAAAATGTTATTGGTTTTCGTTCTACAGGGAAAATTTAAAAAAATTTAAGATTCGTCACATCTTACAACATTGACTAATTAAAATGGTCCTGTGTGTCATCTTTATTCTAAGCAAATCTTAAACATCTAAGAATAATGTGTTCATACGAAATTAAATTTGAAATATTCGTTTCATGTGGAAAAAGGTCTACTTACTCAGATTTGTATACATTCTTTTTTGGCTGAGATGCTGTGTTATTATTTTTACTCGCAAATGTACACAAGATTATTCTTACGTAATATAGCACATTTTCTTTCTTTCAACTATAGAGGGTCAGCCTCTAGAAACCGCATCGATGGATTCTAGGATTAATCCGGTTAACATCAATTCTGGTTTTATCGGAAGTAAGTATTAACTTTGTTATTATTAATAAAACACTATATACCGGGTGATACAGGAAAAAGGGAACACTTAATAACTTTTTCACTTTTCAAGATAATCAAATAAAATTATAATAAAAGAAGAATAAGAATATTATAATTTAAATAATTAAAGAAGTTCAAAAAAGTTGTGTGACACACACATCTTACTTTATACGTATGTATATGCCTAAAGGAAATATTATATATTTCAACGAATTCCGTAATTTAATTGTTTCTTCCCTTTCTCGTGTGTATTAATTAACATCTCTGTGAAATCTGTCGGATACAGACGGTCGAGACGTCCTGCCTGTGCTCTTAGCATCAGGGCCAAACGGGAAATTGTCCTGCTAAAATGTTTAGGTGACAGAGCCGTTTCCTTCGACAACAGCTGGACATTTTCCTGACGGCTATTAAGCAGGCTATTAATGGGGGCGCATTAATTGAACTTTCTAGTTCTTAATACAAGGTTTCAGCATGTATTTTTTTTTTATAAAAATATGTGCTAGATCTCGCATCATCACAAGATTTTTCTTAAATTTATCACAGATTTAATTGATAAATAAAAATTGATCTCCGCACTTGGACCAATAAAGCCCTACTACATGCCAAGTCAAATTAAGCCAAACGTGTCTTTATTGTATTTAATAATGTTTTGTTATGTACCGGGTGGCCAAATAAGCGAGGTAAGGGGCTGTATCTCAGGACCTGTACATCTGGCAACAATCGAATTTTTTTTATTATTATAAAAGTGACCATGAGAAAATTCTGGAAATTATTTTTAGGTTCCCTATTTCACCGCAAGAGGGCGCAACTAAAAATTAAATAAAAGATACGTCTTTTTCTCCGAAAACTTTAATATTTATTTAGGCGGCAAGAATAAAAAAAACTTTTAAAAAGAATTGTATGAAAACGTCAAATATTTATTAGACGGCCATTTTAAATCTATTTTCAATTTTCTTTGCTCGATTTTTTGTAAAATGCCTTTGACAAATAATGAAGCTGTGGATTTGATTAAGGTTTTCCTTGAGTGCTTTCAAAATGCAGCAATAGCTGAAAGACAGTATGCCCTTCGATATCCACATCGTCGCCATTATGGCAGAAGAATTTTTCCACGGTTGGTACAGCGACTACACGATACTGGGAGTTTTAGTCGACCCAAATTTAGAAGGCGTCGCTCTACTGGAAAAACTGAAGAAAACATTATTAATGTGTTGGCCTACGTAGAGTTTAATAGGCATATAGGAACTCGTGCGTTATGTTAAGATTTGGGAATAGCTCGAACTACTGTTCAAAATATACTTAAAGACCACAGGTAATACATCTTTTTATTATAATTTTCTTTTCGAATATAGGCATTTCTTTTTATTTTAAGACTACACCCTTTCCATATTATCCTACACCAAGCTCTAAACGAACATAATTTTGAGCACCAAATTGATTTTTGCCAATGGATACTAGCAATGATTCGTGAAAACAGGGAATTTTTGTCACAGATTCTGTAAATCAATGAAGCCACTTTTTGTAGCGATGGGAAAGTCAACAGGCATAATATGCATTATTAGTCGGTTGAAAATCCTCGTTGGATGCGAGAAGTCCAGCATCAAGGCCGCTGGAGTGTGGTGTGGCATTATCGGAATGAAAATTATTGGTCCTTCTTTTTTTTGATAGCACATTAACCGGTAATGTTTTTTTGCATTTTTTTACAAATTCCTTGCCTATTTTAATGGAAGTTTTGACATTGGAGGTAAGACGGACCATGTATTTCCAATTGGACGGGTGCCCAGCACATTTTTCCCGTTTGGTGCGGCATCATATAAATAATTACTTTCAAGGGCACTGAATCGGAAGCAAGGATAAAGGCTCCCCGTCTTTATCCTTGGCCGGCTAGGTCACCCGATTTAACATGCCTAGACTTTTACTTATGGGGTCGTTTAAAAGATATTGTGTACCAAACTCCACCTACAACAATACAGGTTATGGAAAACAGAATCCGTGGTGCAATAAATGAAATATCAGCTGCTGAAATCGAAACAGCAGTTTTATACACCCAAAGAATATTGGAAGCATCTTTGGAATGTGATGGAAAACAGTTTGAACACCTATCGAGGCATTAAATACCAAATATATTTGGGTTTAAAATCGGTCCTTGTCAGGACCATAATTTAAATATAAAAAGTAATTCGATAATAAAATTATTCGCCTTCAGAACGTCACAGAAACTTCCATTATTCTGTGATATATAGGTATTATTAATTTATAATTTATCAATCAATTATAACTTTAATAATTTATTAATTATGACAACATCATGGTATCCTAGTTGTGGTAATACTAATTAGAGATTTTTAGGCGGGAGACTAGATGGCAGTACGTAAGTTTAGGCTCGGTGCGTAAAAAAACTATAATTCGCTATAACTCTAAAACGAGCAAAGATATCACCGTGCGGTTTTCACAGTACTTTTGCAAATTTTATTTACTTTTTAAATAGGATGTCAAAAATACACCATTTAATTTGAATTTTTGGAGTAAAATGAAAAAAACTGGAATTATTCCAAATTGCGTCTTCTGGCGGTTTTATTTTGAATTGCTCAAATCGAATAAGTGCTTTAGAATTTACACCGATTTTAATAATTCTAATTTCAATAGCTTCCCCCACCCCTACTATCGTTCGTACGTCAATAATTCATAAACCGAAATTATAGCAAATTATCTAAGCTTACTAAAAATAATATCAAAAGTATACGTTAATATTTAATTTATCGTAGAAAAAGACGTTTCTTTTATTTAATTTTTAGTTGAGCCCTCTTGCGGTAAAATACGGAACTTAAAAATAATTTCCAGAATTTTCTCATGGCTACTTTAATAATAATAATAAAAAAAATTACATTGTTGCCAGATGTACAGGTCCTGAGACACAGCCGCTTACCTCGCTTATTTGGCCACCCGGTACAAGTCCATAAATTTACATTTTATAGCAACTATTTATATTAAGGAAGATTTTGTGCATAATAAATGACACTATCAAATTACCTACACAGAATATTTAAATGCGTCATTATTTAAAAGGAGATCAAATTTACACGCAAAAATTAATAAAACAACAGACGTTTATTGACTTAAAGCTAGGTGCTTAGCTAGTATTATGCTGCTATAAGGAGGACTCCTCTTGTAGAGGTTCCACTACAGGAGTAAAAAGGTCTAAATCAATTTGTTACGATCAGAGAAAATAGTTGACGCGATAGTGAGTATCCAAAATAGCACAAGCTTCAACTCAACTACCAATCAAGCCAGGTACATTAATTCAATTTAATTCAATAACCGTTTGTTCATCATAAAAACAAAATTACTTAAAATTACTGTGCTAAATACGGCAGAAAATGAGAAAATCAGTTATAAAATAAGTAAAAGTGCATACAAAGACTGTAATGAGAGATCAAACAAGACAAGACGCGGACCTAAACCAAAACTTACGCTTGACTGGAAAAAAGTCGGCCTCTATTCTACTCTCTATATGATATGGCTTAAAATCTAATAATTAAATTTGCTATTATCTAACTTATAATTAGGTTATATTAATTATAAAACTTTTATAACAATGTTAATTTAAAATCTTATTGAAAAAAAAAGAGAAAAAAAATCTAATTGTAAATTCAAATATCATAAAAAAACCTATAAAACATAGACAAGAAGTAAAATTAACTATGACGTTTATGGTATTAAAATCAGCCAAAAATCCTAAAAGACAACCTAAGCAAGTATGTTTAAATTATTGGTTTCTAACCAAATTAGAATTACTCTGTTACTCTGGTTAATCTTGATTATTAGGTCACGTGGGATAAGTTTTTCTACCGACATAGTCATAACATCTTTTTTTTGATCTATTCTTCTATATATTCGGAGAATTCTAATATGGTTGTTTTGATTTACTCTGGCATTTATTATACTATTAGGTAATTTAAGAACACTTTTTCCTTTATAAGTTGTAAGAGTGAGGCTTTGTAAAAGATGTCTCTTATGCTGAGGAGATTGAAGTGTTCCTATAACGTATTAGTAGGAAATCTAATATTAGGATGATACATTAGTTTGATTATTCTTTTATGGGCAATAATTAGTCATGTATTTGAGTTAAGATAAGGCCCTCCTTATGCAGTTATTCCATATAAAAGATGTGACTGTATTAGTGCAAAGTACATGGATCTTTGAATATGTAGGTCTGCGATCTTCGACAATTTATTAAAAAGGTAAAAGAGTGAACGTAGCTTTTTAGTTAGGGTTTGTATATGGATATCCCAACGTAAGTGTCTATCTACAGGGTGTTTGACGGAGGGTTAGCCAAACTTGGCGGGCATATAGATAGGCTCAGATAGAAGATATTTTCTTAATAAACATCTGTTCTAAAAGTCTCGGGTTTTTTTATATTATTGATTTTGTGTTATTTTTAGGATTTTCAAAAAATTATGAGCCGCATCGATTCTTTGAATGGTCAAATGAGGAGATCGTGGAACATGCTATGGAATTGTTGTTGTGATAACAACAATATGTGCTACATAATGTTGTTGTCATTTGACATTTGTCGTGGTAACTCTGTAATTTTGTAGCATATAATATCTGTAACTTTTTAGCTTTCTTACGTACCCAAGTCGTTAATTTAGTATTGTATCGTTTCTGCAGTTGTTATTGTTATTGTTAATACTGTTGTTATTGTTGCTGTTCATTGAGTTTTTATATTGTTTTTGTGACTTTTCTTATTTTTGTATCATTATCGCCACAATGGCTGCATACACTACCGAAGAATACGCCGATATTGTTTTTGCCGATATTATTTATGAGGAGCAATACCCCAATAGGCGTGTGCCCCACCACAACACTTTTGCTAACACTTTTCGTCGATTAAGGGAAACAGGCAATCTAAATTTTTAAGAACCGAAGATCAATCGGAGGCAGTATGATGTTGCTGTAGATGAAAAAGTAATTCGCGCATTCAATGAGGATCCCACCATTAGTACAAGGAAAGTAGCTACAGATCTGAACATTTCCACATGGAAAGCATGGTCAGTTGTTAAAGCAGAAAGAAGGCATTCTTTCCATTACACCCCAGTGCAAGGTAATTTCATATTACATCAACAACTTAATTTCGCAATTTTTACTGGCGTCGTGATACTCTATTCTAGGTCTTCTACAAGCCGACTATGAGTGACGGGTAAAATTTTGCCGCTTTTTGCTTCACGCAGACGTTGAAAATGGACACTTTTTAAAAAGCATCTTATGGACAGATGAATCAAGATTTACACGTGCGGTGCATTTGACCAGAACCAAGTCTTTCTAAACAAGATTCAGTGTTAATGTTTGGAGACACCTCATCGGTTCACACTACTTGCCGAGAAACCTCAACGGGGACAATTACTTACATTTTTTACAAAATGATCTCCCACAATTATTGGCTGATATACCCATATTTAATGAAGACTTCGTCTTCAATTGTCTTCCAGAATGACGGGTGTCCTGCACACTATCGAAACGCCGTTAGAGAATTTGTGGACAATACTTTTCCCAATTCGTGGATCGGAAGAGCATGTCCCATCGCATGACCTCCACGGTCCTCTAATTTAACCCCTCTCGATTTTTACGTATAGGGCCGTTCGAACTCGAAGAACTCGTGTACGAGGAGGAAATTGACAATCTAGACCACTTAATTCAAAGAATCAATGCCGCTTTTCTAACCGTTAGAGAAGAGATGCGACTTACGACAGTAGAATTGCGACGGCAATGTAGGGCATGTATAAGAGCCAGGGGAGTGCAGTTTCAAGAAAATTTGTAATTTTGAAATAAATACATAAAATTTAAAAAATATTTTTTTTTCTTTATTTTCCTTTAAAGTTATGAATTGTGGTAAGTTAGTCGGCTTTGTGTTACACATCGTATATCATTGAAAAGTGTATTAACTGGAGATGTTTTTAAAACTACCTGAAAATCTTGATAGATTTTAGTTTTTTTTTGCGTCAAGTTACCTTTCATAACTTTTTTGCTACTTGTATTAACTTTTTGAGCTCAAAACGAATTATTTCGGTATTATTTGTACTTAATATTAACTTTTTTAGATTCATTACAGACTAAATATAAATGTAAAAAAAAACGTGAAAATTATGCTGAAAAAATTTTAAGATGTCAAAAGGCATAATTTTTTGAAAATCCTAAAAATAACACAAAATCAATAATATAAAAAAACCCGAGACTTTTAGAACACAAGTTTATTAACAAAACATCTTCTATCTGAGCCTATCTTTATGCCCGCCAAGTTTGGCTAACCCTCCGCCAAACACCCTGTATAATGATCCCCAGAAATTTTTATAGACCAACTTGAGTTGTGTCTAAAAGAAAGGTTTACATTAATTACTGTAGTTTCAGGTAAGTTGGTTACATTAATTGAAAATGGAACATAAGCACTTTTTTCCAAATTCACTATAAGTAGATTAAGATCCAACCCATGTAGAATTTTTTGAAGATTCATGATAATTTTGTTTTTAACTTTATTCTATGAGCCTCCATCAACAAAGAGCATAATATCATTTGCGAATAAAACAATTTTACCCGAGTATTCCTGCTGTAAAAGAGAGTCAGATAAAGAGTAAATAGTATAGGCCAACTGTTTCCTGGGGTATTCTAAAATTAAGTTCTCTGTACGAACTTGTAATTTAATTAATGTGCACTTCCTTGTTCCTTTGATGAAGATAACTCTCCAGGAGAAACAGTGCCGGTCCCCGAATACACATATCTTCCAGACAAAAGCAGGCTGTGATAAACCGTTTCAATTCAGATCATCAATAATATTACCTATCTCAGAATACGAAAAGATAAAAGAATTATCTGAAGAGACCAGTATAAAACCAAAATGAAAATGTTAAAAGAAATTATACTCTCCTAAAATACTATCATAGTATTGACTTTATTTCTCATAAGACTTAACTCGCAAACCAATAATAACCAATAATGTCTCTAATAGACTGTATCGCAATGGGTAGTTTAATTTAAAATAAACCCCTGGGGGTTGTTATAAAATTGATGATAACAAAACAAATTATAATCGAAATTTCATCCAGTCAAAAGAGAAAGACCTCAAATTATTCTTTTCCAAAAAAAAATTAAATCCAATGAAAACCAACATAGAATTTCCGCCAGTATAGGAAATAACACAACAAAGTCATATTAAAACTACGCCTAAGACATGGGAAGAAAACTGTTTTTGAACCAGGCAATGATCATCATAAGTCCAATTCAGTCCAACACGTCACCACCGTCATGAAAAAAAAACTACGTTTTGTTTATAGTCACAAAGAAAACAATAGAGCAATAAATGCATTTTAATAAAAATAAAAGAATACTGAAGAAGGCTGTTCAAATTTGGACACTTATAGGTTACCTTGGTTGCTTACTGTACTATTTTTTTATGAAACGAAAGATGCCATTGTCAAAAATGTAACAGCTGTCATAGTGTTTAATCTAGGGAGTAATTTAGTGATTCATTAATCACGAAAATTAAAAAATGGTTTTGATGGCGTTTTTTTCGTAAAACACTTTTCTTTCGTTAATCGTTTGTAATAGTTTCTTTAATCTGTTTCATTGTAATAACTTGGGATTTTTAAATAAAAAATATACTTATAATTTTTAAATCCCTGTATATTTCTAAATTGAAAATCTAAATCAAAAATGTCTAAATAGGACACACTTTTCGTAAAAATACCTATAATTTTAATTGTAAGCAATGGTAATTTATCGCTATTTAAACAATACCGCATTGTTTTTAATTTTGACTAAAAGTAGCATCCTTAGAAAGTAGTGTAGAGGAAGTTAGCAGGTTTAGGACCAAGAAATCAAAAACTTCCTTTTTTAAAAAGATGGCGACGTTTCGACGTTTATTTACGTCTTTTTCAGGACTGTTTACTCTGAAGAAGCTTTTTTGTCGAATCAAGAAGGCCACCTGCGCATTATGGGCCTGCAGGCGAGCTTCCGCCAATACCTGCGGTCTGGCTCCTAAGATCCTCTACTCGATCTACTCACGAATTGTGAGACTCCTTCTTACATACGGGGTATCGTTTGGTGGCCAGAGAGCGAAAATTCATGCTCAACTGGACAAAGGCCAACGTCTTGCATGGCTCAGTATAACGGGTTCCATACGAACTAGAGCGCTTGAAACTCTGATAAGCCTTGCGCTTCTGGATCTGTTTGTGCAATTCGAGGCAATGAGGACTGCGCACAATGCCCTCTCCTTCTGATGAACAGTGACTGCATGGCTCCAGTGACAGTGGATTGCAAGGGATTCGTGACGCACATTGTAGGCAGAGAGGAGTGGCACCATTCCAACAGGCATGCATTGCTAAACAGGGAGACTCCAAATAAATAACAGTGCTAGATCAAGGCTTTTTGGTGGGATCTTACATACCAGTAGGGCATACTAGCTGGGGAAGCATGCCACTGTCTTCCAGGCCGAAGTATTTGCTGTATTGAAATGCAGACAGAAAATCCCATGATGCGGACACCGCAATACAGTCGTACCAATATGCCTGGATATCAGAGCTACCATTACGGCCGTTAAGGTAAAAAGTAAGCTCGTACTAGAGTGGGTCAGCTCAGGGTTCAGCTTGTTTGGGTACCTGATTACCCAGGCCATGCTGGTAACGAGGAAGCGGACTCCCTTACCAGAGTGGGATCTGCGAATGCGCCGATGGGGCTAAAACCTATAATCGGTATCGCCAAATGCGTAGCGGTCGCTTCAATGAAGGGTCTGCTAAACAAGTGGACTAACCGAAGATGGACTGAGTCTCCTGGTATGAGAGCGCACATAGGTGGACCCTCTGCCTGCCTTACCAAAAATCTAATACGCCTAAAAAGACGCGAAATTCGGCTAGTGACAGGTCTTTTAACCGGACATTGGCACTTAAGAAGCCATCTTCATACCATCCGGATTGTCCGCAATGCCAGTAGTGCTAGGAGGAGGATGAAACTGTAGACCACATAGTAGGGGAGTGCTTAGCACTTATGCGCACCAGGTTCAAATACTTCAATAACACCTTCAGTGCACCGAGCGACTAAGTTCTTTAGACCAGAGAGCCTTATTTTTTTAAGGCAATTAAGCTCTGGTAACCCCCGTTGAGGCATGACGGGTCCTTTAGGAGACCTATATGCACAACTACCTCTGACAGCCCACTGTTTTAAAAATTTTAATTGTAATATTCCAATAAAATCAAATCGAGAAAGCTGGCTGGCATAATAAATAGCCCTCGCCCCTTGTCTCAATCTACCAGTAAACTTTTCGTTTAAAGATGTACGCGTAATTGGAGAGCTGAGATATCGGATTTTATCCAAACCAAGGGAAGTATTAATAATGAGAATGCAGAATCCTATATTTTAAAGCACAACATTTAAAAAAGATATATTTTACACCCAAGTACATAAAAAACTTATTTTTTGCAACTTTAATTTTACCCTTGTAGTCGTAACGATGTGTCACAATAAAATTCATTACAGAGAATTTTTATTATTAATTTTTTTTTTAAGTTTTTTCGTTCGACTGTTTTAGCAAAAAATATAATCAAGTACCCTAAAAAGTGAAAATAGAAAGATCATATGGTTTAGTTTTTTAAAAAACTGCTTTTACTTGCGTCAAATTACTATACTCTTCTTAAAAACCTAAATATGGAGAAATCATTATCCCTGTCAATGTTTAAATAAAATAAAAACTATACTTAACATCCATGCGTCTTATCTGCAGCCACTTTTCCCAGGTCAGAATTCTCGTCACTCATACGATATATATGAAACCACTTTCTCTCAGTTTCTAAGGTTTACAAAAATTGAATTTTATGGTCTTAAAGTATCTGTCATTTGTAAGCAAACTTCTTTTTGTCAATGACAGCGGAATGGCTCTTAGAGTAGATATATCTAGAATAGTTTTTATGATACCAGTAATAAGTCTTAATAAAATACTCTATGTGAAGAAAAATACAAAAATATGTAAATTTCGATTTAAATTTGCTCATATTTTAATATAATAATCACATTATTTCCACTCGTTTGACTAATCACAACCTAACTAAAGGTAATCTTAAAAGAAGCCATACTAAGCACTATCCGAAAAAAAAATTCAGAATACCGATTAAAATTTAACAAAAACCCATAAAAAATTTCAAGTAATTTCGGATTCGAACTTCATAGCAATGTTAAATATATTCGAGCCTGTACCTCCCCTAACTGCTGCTAGTATGCAGTAATTATTTTACATGTTTCATTATCGCAGAAATTGTAATTTTAAATTTGTTTACTTCGGCGAATGAGCACGTTTATAAAACGGATCCCGGACCGATGCGATGTGGGGAGACCATTCTGCATTTGACATTTTATTTGTAACGGTGAACAACGATGGAAATGGAAAGTCTATCAAAAATGAATTCGCGACCAGAAATTGGTTTTGTTTTACGGCGATTCATTTAATAATTATAGAAAAATTCATTTTTTTTTAAAATCTGAGGCCTAATCAAAAAAGTTAAAAGTAGGAGGGTCTATTTACTTCTAGATGCACAATCAACTGATGACGCATTTAAAGCTTACACTATATTTGACATAAGGTCTTTGTGTTTTTCTCGAGTTAAGGAACTATATTATTAATAAATGAGAAAAAATCAGACTCGATATTCTGCATAATTTCGGAGAAGCTTAATAATTAGGTACTGTTCTATTATATAAAGGCACTATATATAAAGGGCAATTTGTATATCAAATTAGATTGGACATTACTAAAATTAAGTTTATTGGGAGTCTGCAATACACATCTGAGAAACTAATGAAATTTGAATGCCTTTTGTAGCATAGGGTGTATAATTTTCTGCACAATATTTTAAGGTACCTCTAAATAGGATTCCAGAAGTTCCGAGGATAAAAATCCAGACTAAAAACTAAAAATTAATTTTAATCTTATTTGATCATCATGCTCCTGTCTCTTGTAACCAAGCCTAAGGCTCCATGGATAAACGAAAATTTAATAATATTCATGAGATAAAGAGATAAGGCCTTACAAACATGTAAAAGTTCAAAACACCATTTGGACTGGGTAACATACAAAAATTCAAAAATTTTAACTTTAGCAGCAAAAAGAAAAGAAAAGAGGAAGTACTTGGACCGATGAGTGGTGATTAAAAAAAAACTGCGACAGCCTTAAAAAACTTGAATGTTTGTACGAACAAAAATTGCAAATTACCACAAAATTTGGCAAATCTCAATAACATCAATAAATACTTTGCCACATACCTACAAAATCAATCGAACTGCATAAATAAAATTAACTTTTATTGAAATAATTCTTACGACAATAATTAAAAATTTAATTTCAAAGTATTAGATACATCGACAGTTCATCAGTTCAGATAGAAGATAGTTCAGCTTTAGGATTAGATAAAGTATCACCACTAATGCTGAAATATTGCAGTCATTACATACAGGGTGTTTCAAAATTCGCTGCAAATATTTTAAGAGCATATTGGTGGAGTTAAAATAAGTTTTTTTCTTCCTATAAACGTGTATTCTAAAATGCTTGTCCTCAGAGCTACAGCCCGCTAAATTATTGCTCAAAGAAAATCGATTATTTGGAACACAGTAAAATCTTTTAAATATTTGAAAGTCTTTAGTTTTTTTGAGTGCTTTTGACATTTTCCGTTCTTAAACATGATGTAAATCCAGATTCCGGAGGGCTTACCCTTATTATGACCTATATCTTACGTTTCCGATAAGAATTTTGAAAATCTAGAACATTATCTTGTTGGCAATTAAAAAATCAAAAACTAATGTTTTTTGGCATTTTCGTTACCAATTGATTTGACAAAAATTAAAGCAGTCATGGCTCACTTCGTTTTTTTTAATTTGATAGTTTAATCGAGTTTAATAATTCTTATCTTTCGTTTATCAGCGATTTCCTTAAAAACGGCTAAATGTATCGAAAATATGCAAGAAACCAATATTTTAGATTTTTTTATGGCTAACTAGATGGTGGTACTAGATTTTTAATTTTCTTATCGGAAACATAAGATAGGGGCCATCACAAGGGTAAATACTCCTTAATCCTTCCCTAAGATTGAACTTACATTATTTTTGCGGCGGAAAATGAAAAAAGCCCCCAAAAAACGGGGACTTTTCCTGAAAAATTTGCCGCATAACTCCAGTACAAATAACTGATTTTCATCAATCAAATTTCAGGTGCTAGGTATATCATAAATTGTTGTATAGATATTGGTTATTCTCGATGAATGGAAAATTGCTGTAGGAAAACCGCTGCCGAAAACATCAAATCCCAGTGGTTTAAATGAATTTCGCATTATAAGTATCCTTACGGCCTTAAAAAAATTCTTGAAAGAATTCTTTATGAGCAAATGTATGAGCTATTGCATGAACGATAACATTATTCCTAACACTTAATGTGGTTTAGCTTTAATAAATGTACTGGATAAAATATTTAGAGCACAAGATAAAAAAATTAATAGAATTTTGGTATAAGATTTTTCGAAGGTATTTGACACAGTGAATCACTAACTGTCGGTGACCAATTTACACTAATATGGATTTAACAACGAATCTCCTATTCTTATGAAATCATATTTATCCATCAAATTTCAATTAATATGCTGTAATAGTATTTTTTCCTGAGAACAACTATAGCATCTGGCATTCTTCAGGGGTCGATTTTGAGTCCCTTAATGTTCTATATTTAACTTCGGACTTACTAAAATTATTTAACTGTTGTAAGATTCAGCCAGATCTATATGTGCTTTGATACGGAACATTTTAAAGAAATAGAGTTATGCATTAATGAAGATCTTAAACTTTTATGTCAATTTTCAAGGATCACCATTTAAAGCTTAGTCTGGAAAAATTTAATGTTATGGTTTTTGGTAAAAAAAAAGTCAGTTTTTGAAGAATAATTTAAATATAATTATAAATTATTCGAAATTAACATTTATCGACAGTACTTAAAACCTTAGGATTAATATTGATACTCAACTAAGATTTCAAGAACATTTAAGAAAACTTAAATAAAAATCATTCTTTTCTTTGAAAATTGTATACACCAATAATAATAATAAAAATAATATTAATAATAATAATAATAAATCGTCTTTCATTAGATACCACAAAATACATAAGTTAGTGGTATAAAACATTATTTTAATATTTTATTGGTATAGGTGCAAGCAGTGGCAAAGTCTAGCTGCAGTAGCTATTCATACTTAATCACTGAAGCACCATAGATGGCTTATTTACTAATACACTATTAACAAAAGAAAATTAAGATTTATACTTAAAAGAGATAAAACAAAAATACATTGTGTTTGGCTAGCAAAATTAAAGTAATGACCCAAAAGTACCCAAAATAATTTAAAAAAAAACTAATAATGTCTAAATATTACAAGTTTTAGACAAAAGATAATATTATCATTTTTAAACAATAATAATAATCATTGTAACACATAAAAAATTTAACAGAATAATAATTTAATAACTGATGCACTCACCTTTCATAATTCCTGGTTTATAATAAAAACTTTAAACGCTTTTTTAAACTTGTTATATGTTAAAAATCTTAAACTGTCAGGTAGCCTATTATATAATTTAATACTGTTATATACAAAGCTTCGTTTAAATAAGGCCGTCCGATGACGAGGAATAGTAAATGAACTTAAAATGCGTAGGACTTGTGAATGTACGAAAGTTCTTAAAACAAATTTATCTTTTAATGAATAAAAAGCATTAGAGCATGTCATTAATTTGTGAAGAAAGTTACCTACATGAAGAGCTCTATAATCTTCCATCCTTAACCATCCCAACTCCTCAATTTTAGCACTAATACGATCATACTTTCTTAAGCCAAATATAGGTCTAGCGCAAGTATTTTGAACTTTCTGGATTCTATACTTTGTGTTGATATCCAAGCATTGTCAATAGATAAAATCACAGTAATTAAAATTTGACAACACTAGTGATTCACATATATTCTTTCGAAGTTGTTGGCTTAAAATATGTCTGCTGGAATATAAAAGTTTTAACGAAAGGTAGGCCTTTTATGTAATCTTAGAAACATGCATTTTAAATCTTATATCAGTGTCCATCTACATACCCAAATTCCTTGCAGTTTTAACAACAGGAATTACTACACCATTAATATTTACATCTAAATGCTCTCTAATAAAATCAGTTCTCGTTTTAGGGCCAAATATTAGTAATAAAGATTTTGAGGCATTCAATTTTAAATTATGTTGTGCTGAGAGTTCACTTACAATTTTTAGATCTTCATTAATTAATATATTTGCCAATAAAACATCAACAGAAATAAAATTAAAATAAAGTTGTGTATCGTCAGCATAGGCTTGGCGTTTACAATGTTTTATTGACTGTAAAATACTAGAAGTATATATACCAAAAACACTAAAGGACCCAATACGCTACCCTGAGGAACACCAGATAAAATAGAGATAGAATCAGACACCCTATCATTGCACGAGACACACTGAAACCTGTCTTTTAGGTAGGAAGATATTAAATTAATCAGCGAATAATGAAAGCCGTAATATTTTAATTTAGCTATTAATAGGCAAATATTAAGTAAATCTCTAAAAAAAGCTTATGTGAAACTCTCGCGTTCTTGAATTTTACATACTGTGACTATGTTTATGGTTTCTCTTTAGATTTGGAGAGCAAGAATCGCATACAAAAGGTGCATAATGTGGTTTATCTGTGGTTTGCGCAAATTTGATCATATTTCACACATATGAAGGCTGGCTTAGGTGGTTGAAGATAAATGATTGTATAATTTTGCATTTTTCCTGTTTCTTATTAAAAATGCTAAGTAATCCGTCTTCTCCCGATTCAAAAACGCTAAGTAGTTCGAAATACCATTCACGATGTTAATACTGGAAATGTAGAAAAGTTAACTATGCCGCTGCATACCACTGCAATTTTTCGATTGATTTCGAACGATCCTTTTCATACAAGGCTGTAAAGTAATTTAATTCAATACTGGAGGGTTAACTTACTTTAAGCCTTTAGAATTTTAAGTGAAAGTACAGAATTTACTTATTTCATCAAAGTACCCTTAAGACCTTAAAATTATTGGCTCTTTTCTATGTATAAATATGAGTATATATTTTATATATACATATATATCAGTATCATTTATATATACATATATTCAGTACCGAATTTTGTTTTTTAATATGTTTTCTGTGTAATAAAAGTAACAATCAACTAAATGTAGTAATTTAGGTAAAATTTGTATATTTCTTATTTTAATTGAGCTAATAGATAAATCTAAAAATGTTATAATAGCATTTTTGTCTGGTTCGCCTTCTATCTTTGCCATACTTAAACTGCATTAAAGCAGAGATAAGCTATTGGATAGGAACATTTATTCATAATGTAAATTTCTGTTTAAAATAAAAGTCGTTATTTATATATTTATTTAAGAAATCAATAACACAGTTGACTTTCTATAAAAAATAAAACACGATTATTACCATATATCCCTAAGAAGTTTCGCAAGATCTAATAATATTTGATTATAAAATCACTTTCACAACAAATATTAATAGACTTATTACTATTGTATTTCTTAAAGATAGTTGTACCAGTCTAATGTATTTTATATAATTCTATATAAAGTACTGTATGATAAGTAATACGAAATTGGTAAGTTGACAAAAATCTATTTTATTATTTATCTGAAATTTCATGTTTTGATGCATAACATAAATGCATACGATGACTACGCGTACAATTTTTAATTAAAGTAGAATATTTTTGTATTCAAACTTTTGGAAAAATTTAGTTAATAAAATACACAAAACAAAGCCTTTTTTTGTTCTTTTCTTACATATTTTATAGAGATTTGTCATTTGTCGCTTTTCAAAAATTTCAATCAGGGATAATAATAGAAATTTGAAAAATTTTCATAAATATTTTATAAAGAGATAATTGAAGGGAAAGAAAAGAACTATTGGCATTCAAAGAGTAATTGGTGTGATCATTTATTTAAAAAGATTTTACTGTAAAGAATTTTTATAACAAAAGAAAACAACACAAAGTCTTAGTCTCAAAAAATTTAATAAATGGTTATGCGTAAAATGGTGACAGGTGTTTCGCTCCTAAAAGCATCATCAGACCTGAAAAATAATGCCAACAAAACCAATTAATTACAATAAAGACCTTAAAGTTAAACGAATAAGTATACCTTAAAAAGATACAATTAACTGGCTCACATTATACACACACACTGAATGGTAAAATATAAATCTGTCATACCACAAAATTATAAAAAACAATAACATAGAATTCGAATATAAAAAAATTAACATTATATTTTGTCGTAAAACTCAAAATTATTTATAAGCCATAAAAAAAAAATTATAGTTACAAAGTTTTTTAAATTTATCAGTTTATTCAAAATTTAAACAAAAACTAATTTTTGATCAGACTGCCATGGTAAATATGCATTTTTTCATTTTTTTAAATATATGAGGAAAAATTAGGATTGATTTATTAGAAGGTGACCTATTAGGTGACAATATCTGCCAAAATGACGAAAAACTTTAAAATGAAAATGATGAAAAACTGTGATATATTAAAACAAATGTTTTGGCACCTAACACTTAATACAAGCTATAATGAGAAACCACTTAATGTTAATGACACCTTTATGATAAAGAAAATTAATTCACTTGCGAGATTATTTTCAACGGGATTCCATGACAACTTTATCCTAATTAACAGATGGATACAGAAAAAATCAATACTGGGTTAAAAACGTTTTCTTTTTTAAAAAATTAAATAAATAAGTGGTAAGAAAGTAATAATAATGGTATTTCAAACTTTATTAATAATAAAATTAATATAGAAGGTTGGAGCAAAAGTTGGTTTTAAAAAAATCGGACGAAACAAAAACTTTTTAGCATAATTGCCGTTAGTAATATCCATTTTCGTTAGATAACTTGTGAGATTTTCATACAGAATACGCTAAAACTTAATTTATCAAATTAGGTTATCATACACAACTGTATTTTGAAGAAGCTTTATTGCTATTACAACACCCTTAGTTCAAAACCATGAAAAGAAAGTTCTGAAGCACTAAAATGATTTTAGTACAACTTAAGTATTACTAAAATTGCATTCTAAATATCTTTTTCTAAGGTATCTTATAAAAATACTAAATGCTGACTCCAATAAATTAAATATTTATAAGATAGAGTAAAGCGAAGGGTTAAAATTTCCTTCAATTTGCAAGGCAGACACGTGGAACTAGGAACGAATAATTAGAATTACTGAATTAAATAGTTTGATTAATTAATTATAGTATTAGCACCGATGTTAGCTGCCTCACACACCTTTTCTCTCCCAAGCTGATTCGCAATTACCATAAATTGTAGGCTGTTAATAGGGTTATTTAGGGAGTTTTAATAAATGAATCGCATTATTTTATTGTCAGGTTAAGTTAAAAATGTTCTGAATCAATGTTGTCGATAAATATAAAAAGTTGAAACATTTTGAACATAACTGCACAGTATTGCAAACACATGAACTCAAATATTTTAAGCACATTTGATGACACTAAAGTTTGAGACAAAAACAAAGGTGATACTTGCCAATTCGTGTTTCTACTTTTTGGCTTTTTCAGGGCAGGGCAAATAAAAAACCAACGAAAAAAAAAACAAAAGAGCAAACTTATATTTTACTTAATGTTTATTTTATTTTAGTTGATGCTTACGGGTTCAATATTTAATCTGTCAATAAATAAAATACAATTTTAACTTACTCGACTGACTTAATTTGTGTTAATTTTGGTAGTTATTAGTATATAGTAGTGTGTTATATAGATATTGACATTATTTCCTTAAAGTAGGCCAACTTTAATTATTCAATTTTAATAGGTTTTTAAAAGTTTTGTTACTACCCCCACTAAATCCTAATACACTAAATTTCCAAAAACAAAACGGAATTTTGGCATGTATGAAATAAGGGAACTAAAAAAACTCAGAAAGTAATGGAAAATCAGCTGGATAAGTCACTAATATTGAGATACAATAATCGTAAAAGAAATAATAACACATTATCTCGCCTAATATGGTAGTATGAACTGTCAAATAATTTCAGCTCTTTAAATCTCCTAAATTAAATCAAAAAATTGAAAAAACTATGTAAAGTAAGGTCATACCACAGCTCGATCAGATTCGATCATTGGTAGTCGTACGAGACGGTTGAGTCTTCGCTCGTCGGCTCTGATGGTTGATAAGTTTTGTTTTGACTTTGATTTGTCTTTCTGTTCTTGACCTTACCAGACGCGACGCGAAGTTTTGCTATACGTGTGCTATAAATAGTTTTGATTTGCTTCCTGTATAAACATTAGTTTTGATTTCCGATTAAATTAGTACCTGTTAACCTAAACTTGACCTTAAAATCACAATTTATTGAACTTTAACTCTACAATATCAAGTTTTCGCAGTGCGTGTGATTTGATAATAAACATTTCCGGTCACCTGCTTTACAAATAGCTTTCGTTCACGGAACAATATTTTTATTTAAATATTTGGACACTTTTTGAAATCAATCTTAAGAAATTATGGCTGACTTTAAGTGTGATTCCTGTCAAAAGACCATCTTGGAGAAAGAAAAATATAAGCTTCGCTGTAGCGGGGAATGTCGGCGAAATTTTTACACGTCCTGTACCGGTTTGGATAAGGCCACAACAAAGGTACTGTATAATCAAAAGTACCATAACATTAGATTCTTCTGCAATGTTTGTGACTCTCCTACTTTAAAATATCTTCACGACAAGGTTTCACAGTTACAAAAAGCGCAGATTCCTTTAGACATTGTTGATGCTTTGGGTTCACTCTACCCTGTCATTACAGAACTATATGACTATGACTATCTTGAGTCAAAATGATCCCAAATGGAAGGTTTTGTTCGAGAAAATGGATGACATTCACAACTTGCTTGCCAATAGTAGATCTGAAAAATGGTCAAGAGTCAATATTTCACTCAATCAGGGATATGAAACAAGAGCTCTTAACCTGTCTTCACTTCTTTTGGGAAATCACGACGAATCCGTCAAGATCCAGATTCATGATTCCCCCAAACAAGAACTTACCAAGGAAATGGAAGATTATCATTATTTCATTATATCATTATACATATTATTAATCAAATTGCCCTTAAAATGGAAAAGTTGACAGTTAAGGAAAAAGAAATCCCTAAATACATTCCAACAATAGTAAAAAGATCCATTTCCATTTCTATACAGACCGATCAGTAACAAGAAGTTTCGCCCCCTACAAAAAGAATAACGGTTTCACCTCAGAAAACCATAACTAGGGAAGAATGGCATTACTTAATCGTCTCTAATATTTCTCCTGACTATACAGTAAACCGGCTCGCTCACTACGTTAAAGATAAGCTCCAGACTAATGCTTTAATTCAATGTTTGCCTTTCACGCAAAATGAAGACAGTGTGAACTCCAGCTTTAAAGTAGGTGTCCAAAACAAGGATCTTTTTAGCCAGTTAAAAGAGACGAACGTATGGCCGGCTGGTGCTGTAGTGGATGGACGAAGGATGGGTCCATTACCACCGTTAAATTCTTCACCGGCAGCTAATAAAACCTTAACTCCCAAACCTGTCTCAAATCAGCTCAATATGCTTCAAATTGGTTCAGATAAAGATGCGATAGATGCATCTAAGTCATTTGGGCAAGAAAATGTCAGCTTCAAACTTGTGGAGAAGGCCAACGATGATAATGGACTGCATAATATGGACCCGATGACTCCTCCAGTAGTGCGACTATCCCAAAAATCTGATGCGGAAAATGGACGGTACCTGTTAACTAGACTGAGAGACCCCACCATCTTAAAAACTCTTAGGCTCTACTTGGCATACCTCTATGACCAGCCTTCCAACGTCTGTCTCGAAGGCCACACCAAGACCAGTGTCAAGCTAATGCTAGCTTCAGAGGGCCTACCTACTAACATAGACTCCCTTCGACGCTTGTATATCCGTTTCCACGACGTCTATGGAATTGGTGCAGCCGAAGTGGAAGAAGACCTCTCCGCTTTTAGATCCTTTTTTTTTTCATTTTAGTATTATTATGAAAATGTAAATATCCACGTTAATTATTTTCCTAGTTTTTGTACTATTTTTATTAGTATTCTCTAGTTAAAGTTGATTCGTAGGATTTCTTTAGGGTTCTACTTACGTTTGGTTTATTATTTTTATCTATAGTGTTTAGTTTTTAAGTAATTCATCTTGTTCGAGAGCCCCATTTTGGCTCCAATTTAGGTTATTTAGGTTATATTATTTTTAAATTATATTATGGTTAAATCCCCGTAGTTCTAATTTTCTAGAATTTGTATACTTGCTTGCCTCGACTGTCAGTATTCTCCTAAAATTATTGGTCTCTTTCGGCAAAAACAATGAAGATAATTCTAAATATTTCGAAACTGTTCCATCGGGTTTTAAAAAGGACGCGCTTCGTGACAATTTCATTCTGTTTTAATTGTTTAGTCAGTTTTTACCTTGGAAACAATTAAACGACAGTCAAGACGAGTTAGGTTAGTGTTTTTTGACGTTGACAATAAAAGTGTGTTCCCGAATTTTGTTACAGTATCTTAGAGCAATTTTCTTAATATTTTACTAGAACCGAACCAAACTGAACAGCCTCCGAAGACTGATTTTCCTATTAATTACGTATGTCTAAAGTGACTTTAATAGCTTCCATAGAGGTGTTACTTGATTTAACTCTTCCGCATCTCTATCACCAAGGTGAGTTTTGAATAACATAATAAAAGAAACCACAAGCGAGCCGGCTTGTGATACGACCTTCATACAGACCCCATCTGCTAGGTAAATAAAACCCGCCCGAAAACTACCCACGCAGACAAACAGGCAGAAGGGTAGATAAGAAAAGTGAAAGTTACCATTAGTCTTCGTTCGCTATTCGGTGTAAAACCACAGCTGTGTTAGATTATTTTTGAAACGTCTCGGAATATTATATTTTGGTTTTGAAGGAACTTTTGTTTTTTTATTGATTAGATTTTACGATCTTACAGTGCAGCGGCGGGATATAACTCATAATATCTGAAGAGACTGGTGATTTTTACGGTTTATACCGCGCACTTTTGTATTAGGACAATTTCTACGTATTGTTAAGTTTAGTGTAAATAGTTAGTGTATATAGTTAGTTATTTATACTCACTAAAAGTGACCATGGGAAAACGAAGATATAATAAACGTAGTTCTACATCTAGCGATGAAAGTTCTTCGGATTATTCTCGATCGGAAAGATCACCTTCAAGAACAAGGGGCTCTAAAAGGGAGTTTAAAGGTAGCAGCAGATACCAAAAAGAACGGTATACGTCTAGATCTAAGAGAATGTCGATCGAGTGTGTCTCTAATAGAGAACCCGAGTCAAACACACCCCCACAAACCCGCAAAGATTCGGACCAAGCTACGTCTATCGTAGTTCCTACAGAAACACGCAGTGAATCCAACAATGATAAAAAGAGGATAGAAGCGCTGGAAAACTTAGTATTAGAACTGCTAGATAAAAATAAGTCCAGAACAGCAGCGCCAATGCCTAGAGGGGATGTAATTCCGGAACTAAATCCTGGAAAATTTGGTATGAGTGCTACCAAGTGGCTTCATAAAATTGAACAGTTGGCAGAAATCAATAAATGGGATAAAGCTACCATGGTCTATTTAATGCAATCCAGACTTAGAGGTTTAGCTCAGACATGGTATTTTAATTTAGAAAATTATGACCATAGTTGGGAACAGTGGAAAATTTTAATAGAAAATGCTTTCCCAGATCATTTTGATTTTCCTTTCACACTTAAAGCCCTAGTTCAAAGAAATAAGCTTTCCACAGAGAACTGGACTGAGTATTATTTCTAAAAAAATTAACTTTTAAGAAAATGTGGAATTACAAATAAAAATGCTGTTGCCATGATAATTGATGGTATTGAAAACACAACCATTCAAGCTGGAGCTAAAGCAGGAAGGTACGGCACCCCAGAAGACCTTTATAAAGATTATCTATCTACTCTACCTACGGAGTCTCCAAAATCAAGACCTGTACTCAAAAATATAGTTGCGGAGAACTCAAAGAATTCTCTTACAAAAAAAGAGAAAAAGTGCTACAATTGTAAAGAAACCGGGCATTTTCAAATGCAGTGTCCAAAACCCAAAAAGGAATGTTCATTTTGTAGACGTTTGGGACATACATTGGCCGAATGCAGACGAAATAAACCGAGTGGCTCCAAAAAGAGTATGGTAGGAGAGCTTCGAAAAGGGGTAAGTCCAGATTGCCTAAACGTAACTTGTTATATTAATGGAAGTCAATTAAAAGGCTTTATTGATACGGGTTGTGAAATCGTTACCCTAAGGGAATCCGATGCTATAAGTATTGGAATAAAATGGTACCCATCAAATATAATTATTAATGGTTATGGTGGGGCACAAGTAGCTGTAATTGGTCAAACCACGGCGGAATTAAAGGTAGATTTATTTAAAGCACAAATCCAAATTTTGATTGTTCCAAATTTACTTCAAAGTATGGCAGTTTTAATAGGGCAAACATTTTTAAATGCTGCTGATGCCGTAGTTTTAATGAGAAATAATGAACTAAGAATTTTTGATAAGCATATGTCATTATTCCCTCAGCTAGATGAACTTCCAACTAAGGTGCAACTTAGATCTAAAATCACTACTACAATTTCCCCAAATCATATCGGGTTGATAGTTTGTACTACAGCCGACTCATATAGCGGAGATATTTTTGTAGATTTAAGACAATCACATAAACCAAATGCTGAATATATTATTCCACGTTGTGTTACTTCGACCTCTAATGACATAATCGTACCTTTGCTTAACATATCCGAGCACTCAATTTGTTTTAACGTGAAACAGTTGGTTGTACGCGGATTAGCCTGTATTCCTGACGTAGGAAAAGGGGAGCTTGAGGTATCGATTAATGTTTTAAATAAAACTCAATTTCCGGCTTTTTCACTAAAAGATATAGAAAATCAAGTTAATTTGGATATAGGTCAGAAAAATGTTAAGATTTTGCTAAATACCATAAATAAATTTAGGGATTGTTTTGCGCAAAATGTTAACGAGTTAGGATGTATAAGTGGGACTGAAATGAATATTACTTTAAAAGATAATACACCTGTAGTTTATAAACCTTATCGCCTTGCATTTAAGGAACGAGAAAAAGTTCAAGACATGGTGGATGAACTGTTAAACGCAGGTGTTATCCAGGAGTCACATTCCCCATATGCCAGCCCTATTGTCTTAATTAAAAAGAAAAATGGTGAGACAAGAATGTGTGTAGACTATAGGACACTTAATTCTAAAACAGTAAAAGAAAGTTTTCCCATGATTCCATCGGATCAACACTTAGAGATTTTAGCTAATATGACTTACTTTACCACATTAGACATGGCAAGTGGTTACCACCAAATTCAAGTTTCTGAAGACTCCAGAAGCAAAACTGCATTCATAACTCCTGATGGGCACTACGAATATCTGCGAATGCCATTTGGATTAGTTAACGCCCCAGCGGTATTCCAGCGTACTGTCAATAAAATGCTAAAGACAATGAAAAATACAACCGCTTTAGCCTATCTGGATGATATTCTATTGCCTAGTGTTGATTTTAAATCTGGCTTGGAGTCTCTCCAAGAAATTTTAACCACCTTCAGGAACTTTGGAGCTACCTTAAAATTATCCAAGTGTCACTTTTTCAAAACGAATATTGACTACCTTGGCCATGAGCTTAGCTCAGAAGGAATCCGTCCAGGAGCAGTAAAAACTAAAGCAGTAGAGCAGTTTCCAACACCTCGCAATGTACATGAGGTTCGACAATTCCTTGGGCTTGCGAGTTATTTTCGAAAATAGGTCAAAGACTTTGCTCAAGTTGCAAGTCCATTGTCTGGATTAACAAGAAAAGATGTTACCTTTAACTGGAATGTGGAACAGGAAGAAGCATTCCAATGTATTAAAAAACACCTTAGCAATAGACCCATTTTAGCTCTTTATGATCCCAAGCTACCAACCGAAGTGCATACAGATGCTTCCACTCGTGGTCTAGGTGGTATACTACTACAATGGCAGTCAACGGGAGTCCTAAAATCTGTTATGTATTACAGCAGGCAAACCACTAAAGAAGAGCATAAGTACCATTCGTATAAGTTGGAAACTCTCGCAGTAGTATGCTCCCTGCAAAGATTTAGAGTATATATTTTAGGAATCCCATTTAAACTAGTGACAGATTGTATTGCATTACGTACTGCAATGACAAAAAGAGATATCATTCCACGAATTGCAAGATGGTGGTTGGTAACGCAAGAGTATGATTTTACTGTGGAATACCGCCCTGGGACAAGAATGTCACATGTTGATGCCCTCAGCCGTAATCCGGTTGAGCAAGAAGACGAAGCACCTATACCTGTTGTTGAAATTATGGAAATTAATATTCTAGAGGATGACTGGATTTTATCAGTACCTACAGGATAACAAATGCAAGAATATCACAGATATTTTACGAAATCCTCTTGCAGACATTGATGATAAGTCCTTGACAACCAATTATGTCCAAAAAGAATGAGCGCTTGTATAGAAATACTGACTATGGTCCTAAGTGGTATGTACCGAAAAGGGCCCAAAGGACAATAGTTGGGTATTATCATGATAAACGAGGCCATCCAGCATTAACCAAAACTCTAAAGGCAGTAAATGAAAATTATTGGTTCCCAAGAATGCGCAAGTATATTGACAGATATATTAAAGCATGTCTAGAATGTCAATATAACAAAACGCCTACTGGTAAACAAGAAGGATTCTTACAACCCATTCCTAAGAAATCATGTCCTATGAACACTATTCATATCGATCATCTTGGTCCCTTTGTGAAGAGTACTCGAGGTAATTTATACCAGATAGTAGCAGTGGATGCTTTCACAAAGTACGTTTGGAGCAAAGCAGTTTCATCAACTAAGACGGGTCCATTGTTAAAGTTTTGTTATGAAGTGTTTGGTACTTTTGGTACGCCAAAACGTATCATATGTGACCGAGGCACGTGCTTTACAAGCAAAGCTTTCCAAGATTACATGAAGAAGCTTGGAATTAAGGTGGTGCATAACGCAACTGCAACACCAAGAGCCAACGGGCAGGTTGAACGATACAACCGGACGATCCTGGCTTCCCTGTCGACAACGGTCGACGACGAGAGGAAGTGGGATACTAATATTGAGTCCATACGTTTCGGAATCAATGCCTCCGTACATAGTGTTACGGAAAAGAGTCCCCACGAGCTTCTTTTCGGATATCAACCTCGAGGTATGGATGACGCATTCATAACTCAGGAGATCAGTCTAAACGAAACAGACTGTAATAACGTAAATGATGTCCGAGAAGAGGCTAAAGAACGAATCTTGGCTGCACAAGCCAAACAAAAATTACGTTATGATGCTAAACGAAAAGGCAAGCATAACTATAGCACAGGTGACTATGTGGTTTTACGTAAACAGATAGCATCTAATGAGGGAAAAAGTAAGAAGCTTCTTCCTAAATACAGTGGTCCATACGTAGTGACCAAGGTGCTTGATTTTGATCGCTATGTCATTGAAGATCTTCCGGGCGCACGACGAGCTCAAAAAAGATATCATGGCATAGCATCAATTGATAAGTTAAAACCCTATGTCCCTGATCACGAAAGTAACTCGTCAGGTTCCGAAGACGTTGACGAACTTGATGAGTAGATCATAAAACGATATATCTTGTTTATTCAAAGTATTTTACCAAATAGAATTAATTTAGAGATTTAAAGTTTCAATAATTATTTCGAATAAACAACATATGTCGACGTTTTAATCTCATTCTGGTTCTAACATTATTCTGTTTCCTTTCACAGGAATAGTGTTTTCCGAGGACGAAAAATAGGTAGCATGGCCGACTAAAAGAAACCACAAGCGAGCCGGCTTGTGATACGACCTTCATACAGACCCCATCTGCTAGGTAAATAAAACCCGCCCGAAAACTACCCACGCAGACAAACAGGCAGAAGGGTAGATAAGAAAAGTGAAAGTTACCATTAGTCTTCGTTCGCTATTCGGTGTAAAACCACAGCTGTGTTAGATTATTTTTGAAACGTCTCGGAATATTATATTTTGGTTTTGAAGGAACTTTTGTTTTTTTATTGATTAGATTTTACGATCTTACAATAAGTAGGTTGTATCGTGGTATCAAATGGCAACAATTGGGCTGCAAATAATATCAGAATAAAATTAAGCTAAATGCGCAAAATGGGCAACCACAGTAGGTACTTTGGAAATCTTTTCTGTCATAACATAATTTGATCTGCTAATATGAAGGAATGAAGAAACATGTAGACTAGCAAAACGATACTAAAGCTATATAGCATAACTTAAAGAGGATAAAAGTACGAAAATACTAGATGAATTTTAATTATCTAAATGATACAAAATTCGAATAAGTCCATCAAAATTCTTAATAACTGAAATTTTAATTTTTACCAAATTTTTAACTTTAACTATAAGTTTTTTTTTTATTATTACTTATAAGGCTCTCTATCATTATTTGATATTTTATTAAAATGGTCATAAGCAAAAGCGCTACAAGTATTAAAAATGAGCTTGTTTTTTGTACTTATTACTATATAGTTCTTGCATCTTATTATGGTGATTATATCTAAAGAAACACACTTATTGGGTTCCGATAATCCAATTCGAAGTTAATAATATTTAAATAAATTCATATTTAACCTTCTTGTGATTCTTTATTTTAGCAGATAAGATTAAATGATTTAAAAAAAAACGACATTTTCTGTTAGTATCTCTTACTTTGGTAAAATTTTTAAATACAAAAGATAAAGAATAAAAACGCAAAAACGATAATACTTTAATTACTCTTTATTCGTAAGACTTTCGGTACATTTAATAATAAATAGTTTAAAGCAACGATATTTACTGAATTAAGGCCCATTTAGAACCTAAACAAAATGCAGTGCTATTTTTAGGTGCGTCAATATCTTAAGATATCAAATTAACTTAAAGATAAATATCTCAAAATAAAGCCATTATGTCGTAGAACTAGAAATATATTGAGCTTAAGAATGCATTAAGGGGCTATTTAAATGTCGTAAAATAAGGGAATTTAGCGTGTAGCCATAGGATTGGTATTATGTAAAAATATTTTGATCAATTAACAAAAATTATTATACTTATACTTTTTTAAATGATTTACTGTTTTTATTTGTAGTATTGTTTGTAGGCAAATAGTAAGAGTAATTTGAACTAAATTAATTAAAATTTTCTTTTAAGGAGTTTTTTTTTAATAATGTCTAAAAAAATTGTTGTTATAAATACCGCCACAAAATTGATAAAAAGATGAATAAATTGTCTCTTTATTTCCCAACATCACCTATCTAGGACGGATACAGAAGATGTGATACCCGTTAAGCAGGAATTTTAGGGAGAATCGCTAATGTGTAGTTGGCAACATCGTTATACTGCAAATAATTAATATTTTAAAAATAATTTGGAAATCATGATATTGCCACCTCTATCTAGATCGGGCAGCATCTTGATTATTTTATTGGTGCAGCTTATACTAATATCTATTAAGTTCCTACATCACACAGTAAATGTTGTAGTACGTTCACTGTGCTCGGTGGTTCAATTATACGTGGTGATTCAAAAAGTATGCCGTGAATTAGTAATACAGCAAAAAATCGCTAATTTCTTTTGTAACTCTCACGAGATGTGTTTTTAAATAGATTATTTTTAAAAAAATTGTAATTTTCTCTTTTATCTTTTCCTACCATATAAAATGATTTTATTACATTTTTACTTAGATAAACAGTTTAGTATAGAGTACTATAAAAAATGCAAGTCATTTTTAATAGTAATAATAATAATTTCAAAAATACACTTCCATATAAATGGTAAGTATTTACCAACTGATAAAATATCTGGTCATAAAGGAATTGCTTTGCAATAAACGTAGTATACTACTATAATAAATGAAATAAAGTATGGTTTTAAAATTACGGCCAAGAGAAAGGTTAATTGTGTTTTCTCTCAACTTTTATAAATTGATAATATAAAGCTTTAAGTCAACAATAAATACAATAACAGCTGAACATTACTTAAAAATTCTCCAGTGACATCCATAAAATTTAGTATTAATGAATGAAACTCTAAAATTCGAGAAGGGTGCCATAGAGACAAAGAGGTTTAGCTCCAAAACGGTGACATATTAGAGGTTATGGAGAATGACGAGTACTTAAGATTTCAACCAGCTAGATTAATCAAAGACAAACAAGCTTAAACTAAGATTAGGGACTACTTTATTGTATTTAGGCAATTAACACCTAGCCTATAGCAGGATTGCTCGTATTGATCCATTCATTTGGCATTTTCAAATCGACGGAAATGGATTTGGAAAAAATTTAAGCACGCATCCTTATGACGAAATATAGGTAGGTGTCATCATCCAAAATCAATAATACTTCAGATGACGTTGACAAGAAGAGAGTGTGGTCAAGGTCTAGTTGATGCTAACAACCTACATTCCCATAAGGTAAGTAACTTTCAAAATTTTTTCTACCCGAAAAGTTGAAATTTAAGTCTTCAGAATACCACTGCGAAGGTAGATAAAAACTACATTCCTCTTAATATCGCCTATACTGAAGCAATGTTCGAAGTGAAATCAGGTACTACGAAGAAGGAATAATGTGTTCAAAAAGAGTTATATGAGATTAAGTAGTCCAAAGCCAAATATCGTAATGGACAAATACAAAAAGTGCCACCAAGAGTCAGAAACTATCCAGCATAAACAAGTACAGCTTTGGCCAACAAGACAACAGATCCATTATCTTAATCGACATAATTAGATATGCAACACAATCCATCAAAAGTTAGCCAACAAGTATGGACTTACTGATACTTAAACTCTACTATGACAGACATATTATGAATACTATAAGGATAATAATATTAAAAGTAATAAGAAAAATACAAAAAGCATCCCGCAAATACCTGCGAAGAAAGACTTGTATTAAGTAGAATCGAGAAGAAGGGAAATTATTAACATTCACACACTATACACATAATAACTTCAAATGCTAGAAAATTGGCAGAACTTTCCACAAACTAAAGTGTTCTTTCTGGCCATTCAGAATCAAGTCAAAAGTAAAGAAGTTGTAATTAAAAACAGATCCGTAACAGATGCTTAATGTAGAAAATTTCACATTCAACAAGAATAGATTAAACAAATTACAGGAGAATGCAAAATGCTAGCCGGTACACTGTATGAAATAACATAGCAGCAAAAATTATTCATTCGGAAAATTACCACCAACATAAACTTAGTACTCAACAAATAGATTTATAATATCACTATACACCTGAGAATATAGTAGAAAATCAGTACCATAAAATATAATATGATGGTACAATCTCGACAGATAAAACAATAAAATTTTCAATTATGATAAACTACCTGATTGACAATGCTCATGAAAATATATATATTACAATAAAATATAATGAATTACTTATTTTATTGAGTATATGAGAAAACACTATCTTACACGCTCAAAAAATGAAGAGAAGAATAATATAGACGTATTCACGTATTTAAAAGAAACATGAACTCAACTCTATAATGATACCGTTTTATATAGTTAATTTAATTTAAGTTTAATAAGTTTTAAATACAATAATTTACTTGAGATATAATAGATTTTTTATATACCTAGGAGTTGAGGTTTAATCTACTAATCCTTGAGCTCGTCGAGCTAAGTAACTCATTATGAATTCGTCACAATACTGATTTTACTTACAATAAAATATAGCGAAAAATATAACCCCCTACCTATAGAAATTAAACGCATTTAAAACTAGGACCATATAAGAATTATCATATTTATAATATCAGCAACAGGAATTAACATACGTCATCTATATTAAACGTCTTCTGAGACTTAAATTTAGATACATATATTTAATATCAATTTCTAAAAGCAGTTATCCTTAAAATTTGCAAGATTTTTTAGAATTTAACTTCTGGCCGTTAAAACCAAAAAGCAAATGGATTTTTCCGAGAAGAAAAAAGATAAAAATGATAATATGAATAATGAACGAGTACAAATTTAGGTTAATATCGGACCATAAATATTATTAATCTATCTTGATTCAATGTTGGGAGTTCTGCTAATCAATATTCTAAATAAAAAAGTGTATTGGTACATGCCACATATTACCCAAATTGGTAGATATAATCTCTTACATTCTTGTTTAAGGAATTTAGAAATACTCATTTTAAATGCGGCCTGTTATGCACTATTGTAAAATCACGCTACATTGTAACTAAATGAGCTTTAGAATATATAAATTTTCAGAGTCGAAATTATGAGGGAATATATATCTTGAACATGTGGATTAGGTACTTCAATGCAAAACTTATTTTTGTACAAGTAATTAACATTAATGATTAAAGAGTAGATACGCCTATCATCCATTTAAGTCTGAATTAACTGAATGTGATATTTGTCAGTGGCAAACAAACAAGGACACTCTCCGCCTAATTAGAATAAAAAAAGACAAATTATTCGCAAATAATTTTTTTCCAAATTCATACAGTAAGCAGATGTCTGTTGAAATGATATATCAATTTTAAATGTGCAAAAAGCAGCTTAATGCACATAGTAACGTTTTCTAACCAAATTCTTATATCACTATATTAAATTTAACTTAAAATTCATCGACTAACTGTAACAGTCGTTCTGCCCAAAAGGATAAAAAGTTCAGTGTAAATATTTGGGGAATTAAAATTGAGCCATGTGATACACTAGAAGTTAGTTCCTTCGTGGCAGAAATTCTATAACGCATTTTTATCTTTTGACATAGAACTTGTAGATAGCTTGCCACCAGATTGCGATAACTCTCTTTAATCCCTGTAAGTGTTATCAAATATTTAAAAAAAGAGTGTGATTTATTGAATCAAAAATTTTTGAATGGTCCGAAAGCACTAAAAATATAATTTATCATATTGAAATATACACATCAAAATGGTCTAAGGAACACTTATAAATTTTTATATATTTATATTTTTATACGGAATAAATGCTACCTTTAATATTAAGATACCAACGAAGTAAGATAAATATTTGGCTACAAAAAATCATGCTAGAACAGCGTTTTTTGCTACTTGCGCATTTTGTCGAAATAACGCAGATTATAATTTTTAAATTCTAACGCAATATCGCATTTTCTGTGGTTCCAACCTAACAATTATGATTTAGTTTTTATTCAATAAAAATGGAAAGACGACATTTAACTCGAAAGGAAATGCTAAGAGCAGTTGGAATGCTTGAGGCAGGAACAAGTCAAAAAAACGTTGCAAGAGCTTTGGATACATCTCCCAGTGTAATTTACCGTTTGTGGACATGATATAGAGAGACAAATGATGTTAGAGAACGGCATCAAGGCCCGTCGCGAGTTACCACACCTGCCCAAGACCGTTTTATAACTTTGCAAGCTCAAAAAAATCCCACGGTAACAGCCTCTGTTTTGCTTCAGCAGCTTTCACGAGTGCATAACGTCGAGGTTTCTGGTCAAACTATTAAAAACCGTTTGCATGAGAGAGGACTTCATGCCAGAAGACCCCTAAGGATTCCTCGGTTAACTTTAGGAAATCGAGGTGCAAGATTAACGTGGTGCCAAGAACATGTTAATTGGAATCAAGAAAGATGGTCCACAGTTCTTTTTACGGATGAGTCTCGATTTTCATTTTATCCTGATTCTGGTAGAATTCGTGTCTGGAGAGAGAAAGGAAATGAAAGTCGTTTGCGTCATGCCATGAAAGTAGTAAGGCAACGTGGTAGATCACTAATGTTTTGGGGTGGCATTAGACTTGACGGAAGAACGAACCTCATTTTTGCGGAAAATACAATGACTGGAATAAGTTATAGGGATAATATACTACTGCCTGTAATTATTGGTCCATATTTACTCGAAATGGGCCCAAATTCGTTGTTGTAACAAGATAATGCCTCACCACATCGAGCACGGCTTGTACGAATCGCTATTGAGGAAAATCAAATCAATCTTCTACCCTGGCTCTCTACCTCACCGGACCTTAATCCAATTGAGCATGTTTGGGATTGGTTAAAAAGGCAACTTCCTCAACGATTTGACTTTTTTCAAAGCGTTCTGGAGCATCGTCTTGCTGTGACACATGTTTGGGAGGAGTTGCCCCAAGAATGAATTAATAATTTAATTTTAAGTATGCCTAGGCGATGCCAAAGTGTTTTTAATAATAGAGGTAAACCATCTGGCTACTAGTTCAATTTGTATTTGGTAAATTTTTATTTTTATAATTTTTTTTATTAAACGGTTATAAATGGGATTTTGTTCTTTATTTTTATTTCTACCCTAAATTATGAGTAAATTATAATCTACAAAAAAAAGTTAATAATTATATTGTTATTTTATTCGAATAATGTAAAAAAATTGCAATAATTAACTTTTTACCAATCTTCTCAAAAATATTAACATATTTGTATGTGTTCCCTAGACCATTTTGATGTGTGTATATTGTCTGTTACCTTAAAAAGGATAAGCATAAGCTCTTTGTAGAGCTTACTATTATCGATTTCTGTAATTGAGAGATGGTCCTATTTTGTCAAATTGTTTTTAAGTTTTTATTATATATTGTAACATTTAAATTGACCAAATAAAGTTTTTTATTTAATTTGATCTTTTAGAAAAGGTTGAATTATATAATAAGTTTGAATTATATATAACTTACTATAACCTGGCCGAAATCCGTAGTGAAATATCGGCAGCAGATTATATTGCCAAACATATTCTCTTATCTACTGATTAAGTATCCCTTTTATAGTATTTTAGATATGGTGGGGAAAATACTAACTTAATGTCTTTAAGCTTCAAAGGATTGTTAATCTCGGGTAGAGAAATAACAACTGAAAACTTTTAACTGCCTGAAAGAGATATTGTCTCCATAGCAACGTTTACGTTACAAAGTGAACAAAAAAAAAAAAATTTTTCAATTCTTATAAAGTCACTTCCGATAGCCTTGAATTTCGTAAGATATAGAGCCCTTAGAATCTCCGTAGTAGATAGTCTAAAATTAAAAACTAGCAAAGCTGATTAAATATGATTCCTATTAAAAATGCTTATTAAATTAGAGTTAGCATTAGCTTATAAAATATTAACAAGCTATTTGCTAATTTTTTCCGTTATATTTTTCATAAATGCTGAGAGCACCTAAAATCCAGTTCTTCCTATAATCGTTTGATGTAACTTATTTATGATTGTATGCGTTCTATTCTCTTCTATTTATCAAAGGAATATGCGCTTAAAGTATGTGTTAACTTATGAGGTAACAGTTATGTTCTATGTATTCATATTATAGTGAAAAATTTATTTTTAAATATTGCGTTATTTTCCATAATTTAAACAGTTTAAATACAAACTCTATAATTGCTAGGCAATGATACTGCAATTAATACCAAAGCTAGTGAAAATGCTTAAAAATGTTAAATTTCAAAAATTGCAAAAATAGATACTATATTACTAATAATCCAAATAATGTCTGGTTTCTTTTTAATGAAAAAGATAATATGATAAATATAAAAAGATAGATTTATCGGAAATTCATGGCAGAGTAACTGAAAAACCTGAAGAAGCCAATAAACAGAAACACGTGTTGACAGGTACTTTTTTTGTTCTTTTACTTCCCGACTTACGGTAGCGAGTAACGTAAGAAAAAAAACAGAAGTAAAAGCACATGGGGTCCATCCTTGAATGTCGGGAATAATAAAGTTAAAGACTCAATAATATAGCAAGATAGTTTATTATATACATGTTCGGCGGTTGAAAAATTTCGAATATGATTTTTGCGTAATGTGTAAGAAGAAGACGGAGTAAAGCGAGAACAAACTTGGCTCCACCCTGGGCGGCTATCGCGTCGTCGTTGCGCTTATCAGTCCGGTTAAAGTTCGGTTGCAATTCCTCGCATACTATGTACGTGTTAGCCGATCATGTTAACAATTTATTTCAACCTTTGGTACAGAGACGGAAACAGTAATAAAATAAAAATGGTTTTCACTGTTGATCAAAAGATTAATATCATTAAATGGTATTGTCATGTTGATAGTGCAGAAGAAGTTGTCGGCCGTTTTGTATTTGCATATCCTGATCAGCAAGTCCCTACTGCTAAAACAATTTATAATATCTGGCATAAGTTTGAGCAGTCAGGTTGTGTAAATCGGTGTGCAAAATGTTCTAGTGGCGATTAGGAACCTCGTCGAACACCTGACGCTGGGATTGAAAAGGAGGTCAAGGTGTGTGCTTTTGTGGAAATAAGTGAACCTTGTTCTAGCTCCCAAATTTCTGAAGAACTTAATATTCCAAGTCGTACAGTGCGTGATATTTTGAAAAGAAATAAGTACAAAGCCTATAAAATTAAATCGCCCAAGAAATTTTTCCAGAAGATCAAATAAAAACGCTTAGAGTTTTGTGAAACCTTAAGAGAAAAAAATTGATCAAAATGACGACTTCACAAGTAATATTTTATTTACAGATGAGTCATCTTTTTCTCTTCTAGGTCGACATAATTCTTCAGTCGTGAGATATTGGTCTCGGGAAAATCTACATTTCAGTGTACCATTACGAACTCAATACCCGCAAAAGGTATATGTTTGGGCTGGTATTTTAGCCAATCACATTGTAGGGCCTTTTTTATTGATGGTACCTTAAACTCTGAGAGATATTTACTTTTATTGGAACAAAATATTATACCCGCTGTATGAAACTTGGATGTTAATTTTGAGGAAATTTGGTTTCAACAAGACGGATGTCCCGCTCACAACGCTAGACAAGTGCAGGACTATTTAAAAAACACTTTTTTCCTGAACAGCTTAATTTCACAAGAGGTAGCATACCATGGCCTCCGCGATCTCCAGATCTGACGCCTTGCGACTACTTTTTATAGGGCTATTTGACGGAAATTCTTTACCAACACCGACATGAAAGTGCCGTTAATTTGGACGAGTTGCGACTTAGAATTATTAATATTTCTAGGTCCATTACACCTGAAATGTTAGCCATTATACGTAGAGAATTTTACGATAGGTTGTGATACTGTGAAGACCAACAAGGAGCTGTATTTGAACACCTTTTTAAATAATCCATTTAATTAGAATTATTATTTTGTTTAAGAGTATATTTTAGAATATTGTATTTAGTTTTCACCAAAGGTTTTTAAGATTTGAGCATATTAAAGTTGTTAATTTGACTTGCGATTATGAGCACGTTAAAAAACAACATAAATTTTTATTGATTCGAGGCTAACCTACCCATCTCCAAGCGCTTGCTAAACATCACTGCGAGCCATAAAGTAATTAAAAGTATAACCACTTTAAGCTACATTTTGAACTATTTTTTGTTGAGAAAAAAAACAAAAGGACACATCCAATGGACGCCAAAATAAAAAGGAATAAGCAATGGCGACGTCTGCCGCGACGATCGATGATGCGAAGGTGGCAAGGAACGAAAGAAAATCGATAATCTAATGACAATTATGACAGAAGTTGGCCCTCGATGCGGTCTAACCGAACTAAATTTGTTAGGTTAAGTTTTAGAACTTGATGATCAGGTTAGGCTACATTTCAAACACTCTTTTAATATTCATTTCTCTATGCTGCGAGCAAGCCGAAATTAAATTCACATTGCGAGCGGTACGGAGAATCGGCGTCGCTGTCGGTGGGAGGTTACCGATACAGTCGTTCTCTGTCTACTCTCTATCTATTAGGTCTAATACGTCATTAAAACTCAATCGGTCAGGCTGGTCATACACGTAACGGTTTACCGTAGCGTGTATGTCTGCCTTTGCAGGCAAAGGTACACAGGCGAAGCGACCTGAAGAGAAAGTAGAAGAATAGTAGAAGAAAGAGAGTAGAAAGAAAGAGAATAGAAAGTAGAAGAAAGAGAGAGTAGAAGAATGAAAAATCGATTCTTTCGACCTGTGCAATTGTGCTTTTCGGAGCGTGTGTGCCACTTATTAGGGTAGCTGTCAATCTTTCATAGGCGGAAATTGCAGCTCTCATAACTGTATTGTTCTTTTGTATCAAAGGGGTTACCATTGACAATAATTTTTGGTAGACTTCCTCGCTCATCCGCAAATAATTACGGTAATCCATTGGTTCGGAACTTAATTCTTGTAGTAATTTTGTGTGGGTGTCATTCCTTTGCAAAAGCCAGTCTTTACACCAGGTTTTGCGTTTTTATTTTTGTTTTTGAAAACATATAGTCGTCATTACTAAATTGACTAAAGCGATCGCGTCGTCTTCTTGATTGATCGCCAACTCAAACTAAACTGAACCCCTCCGCTTTTTACCGTAACGTGTATGTACTCTTTTACCTGCGCAGGCATACCTGCAGAGTAACCTGCGCAGGCCTACCGTACAGGTAAACCGTTACGTGTATGGCCGGTCTAAGATTCAACTGGCCAAACGTGTATATTAACCAAATTGATATTAATAATTTTCGCAAGAATTGTGTAGTTATTATGATAAAAATAAAAAGGCGCATTATTTTACAATAAACAGAAGATACCGTAAATATAAGCAATATTTCCAAATCAGTGAATAGAAAATGGACCCATACAATGATCTGCCAGTCCAGTTTATAATTTCCTGGACGGCTCTTGAGGATATTACATTTCAAAATACCAATTCATTATGCTACGAGATATAAATAAATTAATTAGAGCGCTATATTGTTCTAAAAAAATCATGCAAAATTCTCGCTTTGTTCATTCAAAACTGCGAATAGTTGGCCCAAAACGCACTAGTGTGCTTTCAATTTAAACGGTATATTATGGAACGAAAAACAAGTCAGTATGTTTTGTGTTTTTGTGTTCAAATAGTTGATGACGACCTCAAAATTTAAATTTTTGTTTTTAGATATCTTTAAAAGATTTTGTCACTTTATAGATAGTTAATTAGCACTAAAATATGTTACTTTCCTTCTATTTAATCGATGTTATATATTTCGTAGGGTTAAAATACTAAAAGGGCATCCTGTACATCATTCATTAATAAATTTGTTCAACATAGCTTGTATAAAAAAAAATTCTCACTTATTCTCGCCCTTGTTTTGGAATAACCTATATACGAGTATAATATCCAGGCCGCCATTTTAAAAAAAGTTATGCATAAAAACATAAATGAAGGTCACTGGATCTGAAAGGGAAAACTAGAATATTATTCTGTTTTTATTTTTGTAACATAATGACACCTAAGCGTCATGCTTTAAAACATGAATTAAGGTATTTCCAAAAAGGAAATTAACTTAACTAAACTAATAGTTGTCGAAAAAAAAACCCTATAACGTGTGAGAAGTTAAAAATTTTAGACTCGTAGAGCTTTGCCCCTCACCTAAAGGTCTGTAACAAATCTCTTGTGTAGATTTTTGTTGATTCTAAAATTGTATTATAGAATTTAATTAAGGATAAAAATATAATTATACTGTTGTAACAAAGTTACAAAATAATATAAAAGTAAGGTCAACTATATATTTCGATACAAAAGTATTTTTGAATTGTTAATTTTTATAAAAATTTGCGGTACCTACGTGATATACCTTTCCAAAGTTGCAAGCCCTAAAATTAACCATGTTATTTAATATTAAAATTGTCTTTTATTACTTTTCCAACAAAAAAACTACTTTTACACGTAGTCCATACAGTCTGCGTCTAAGCACTCACCCCTTTAAGCCCCTCAATTTCACTATAAGATCTGAATCATACACACAAGGCAGATAATATTAAGGAAACCACAAAGCTTGTACGCAAGATGGGAAACTTCGACAAACTTTGCTCGCTAAAGCTAAGCTCGAGTATTAGCAACATTCAACTTTGAATGTTCCTTTATTAGATATAAGTAGAAAATGGATGTAATTTAGACTTGAAATATTATGAAACGACGATCGTAAAGTTGGCTGTGTGAAAAGGGAATAAACTTTTTATACTTTGTATTCAAATTTGAGTTCTTCACTTTATAATTAATTATTAATAGATACGACTAATAATGATATTGCTAAAGTAAGAAAAATCTCTACACGCATTAAAGAACACGTAGCGCTTTTTGAAAAATTTAAAAATAACAATGTCAGTGATACCAAATCAGCGTTTGCGAACCATTTGCTGGCATCTACTCATAATTTTTTTCCGGGGGTGGGAGCTGAAATGCTTCATGAATGCCCTAAAGGTAAGAAGCTTGACCTTCTGGAGAAAATGGAAATTACTAAATAGAGTCCTGTTCTCCTGTGTGTGAATGACGTGTTTACTTTTGAACCTAATTTAATTTTTAATAATTTAGTTTAGCTAAGTATCGTTTAACATTTTCCTTGTAGTCACTTTCTTCAATTTACATTGGCTAACGTGTTAAGTTGTTTTGGCATTAGGTCCGTATAGCCGATAGGTTTTAGACTTGTACTTCTAACCTTGTTGTACCGGGTTCGATTCTCGTTGAGTCTATGTTGTTGCGTTCCACTTTTTAATTTTTTATTTTTTGCTTTGTACAATTATAACCTTAAAATTATTGTTTATTTATGTACTGTGAAGTGTGTGGATGGCTTCTAAAGGTATTTTATTGTTTTATGTAAGTTTTTAGTTTTGTTTAAGTAATATTTTTATTTTAGGCCTGATGATACTCTAACTAGAGCGAAACACGTGTAGCCCATTTCATTACATGTTATGAGACCGTGACTTTGCCTTTTTTCTTTGTTTTTCGTCAATATTGCTAAAGGTTAACGTTGTATTCCGCTATATTATTTTATTTCGTAAGTGTCTATGGTTGCAAGTAAAGGTAATCGTCTTTAAAAGATTGTATATAATTATTTAATTTTTGTTGTTCTTTGGAATTCCAATTTTAGTTCGATATATAATAATAATAATAATAATAATAATAATAATAATAATAATAATAATAATAATAATAATAAAAATAATAATAATGGGTGCCACTAGTAATCAACTGGATCAGATGCTGAACATCGTGGAGGAATTCTCTGCTGATATCGGAATGAGGTTTGGGCTAGATAAGTATCGTATTAACAACATTGTACGAGGAAAGATGCAGCCGGGATCCTTCGAGATGCAGGATGGCCAAACTATAGATGCCATGGAAGAGGGTGATACATACAAATACCTGGGAATGGTGCAGGCAGCGCGAATAGACCATCGAACAATGAAAGATAAACTCACTGCTGAGTTTACAACAAGAGTAAAGCACATAGTGAAAACGAGCCTCAACAGTAAGAATCTATTTAAGGCGTTGAATACGTATGCCTGTACAGCACTAACATATTCCTTTGGAATTCTGGGATGGAGCAAGACGGACATCCAGAACTTGCAACGGAAGGCACGAACATTATTGTCTAAGGCTCAAAAACACCACCCTCGAAGTGCCACAGAAAGAACTACGCTACCAAGACATCAGGGAGGTAGAGGATTGGCAGACATTGGCAAACAGTTGGACCGACAAATTTCAGTTCTAAGAAATTTCTTTCATGAAAAGGCTAGATCGTCCGCTCTGCACCATGCTATATACGAGGTCGATGACTCTTCACCTCTGAAACTGAAGAATCGCGAAATCGAAAGTCACCACGTCACTGATGAAGAAAAACATCGATCATGGGCACAAAAACCACTGCACGGGAGACATGTCAACGAGGTTAGCCAGGGACATGTCGACACCAACGCGTCGAACTACTGGTTAACTTCGGGATAACTGTTTCCCGAAACGGAAGGTTTCCTCTTGGCCATACAAGACCAAGTTATTCCAACTAGAAACTACTTGAAGTGCATTATTTCGGATCTTTCAGTACAGAGTGACAAATGTCGATATGGATGCCGAAGTGACAGAATCTATCCAACACATAATGGGAGGATGTCAAACGTTTGCCCAAACTGAGTATAGGCACATCATGACTGCGTGGGAAAAATACTGCACCAAGAACTTGCAGTTAAACTGAAGCTCTTGAGGACGGACAAAGTTCCATATTACAATTCTACTCCAGAGCCAGTTTTTGAAAATGGCGAGTATAAATTGTACTGGGACTGAACTGTTCTCACCGATCAAAGAACTGTCAACAATAGACCAGATCTTATCCTGGTGGATAAGCAACTAAGAAAAACCACGCTGATTGACGTTGCTATACCTAATAACAATAACCTCCAAGGAAAATACAACGAAAAAATCATCAAATATCGAGATCTTGAAGGGCAAATCAGACGGCAATGGGAGATGGAGCATGTTCAAACAATTCCGATAATAATCTCGTCAACTGGACTTATACCAAAAACCCTTGTAGAGAACCTCAAACAACTGGGACTAAGTGAGCACCACTACAAAAACATGCAAAAAGCGGTGCTAATGGGGACAGCACGGGTCGTCAGAAAGTTCATGGGTACAGAAGACCGAATACCATCCAGGGCCCGATAACCTGGAAAGGGTCCCCTAAGAGCTTAATCCTTTTGATATCTTAGATATCTGGGATAAGTGAATGTTCCGCGTAAAACGGGAGTGTGATTGCCGCAAGGCAAAAATCTATAATAGTAATAATAATAATAATAATAATAATAATAATAATAATAATAGTAATAATAATAATAATAATAATAATAATAATCTCCCTGTGGGGGGCCGGGGTAGAATAGCCTCCTGGTACGTTCTGTCTGTCGTAAAAGGCGACTAAAAGAACAACCTGAACCACCAGGGTTAAATGGTGGTACACTGCTGGTGGCACGCTGGACATGACAGTATGCGGACCGTCGGTGGCAGGGAGTTAAGGAGGCGGCAACCTGTCATTCAAGAAACTAGATCTCCTCCTCTTCAACAACAAAACGATCAGGAGGGCCCAACACCATCACGAGCCCCCCTCGCTGAAGGTGCTGCGCAGGAAATTCAGCCAGCGCTCACCCAGGCGGGACTATAAAGACAGCGCATGAAATGGACATCTGCCATGAATGGAACCGTCATGCGCAGCTTTTATAAAGTGACCAACCTGAGACGAGAAATGATCGGCTACAGACAACCTTTACATGCCGAATTTAGGAGAATCTATCCACATCTCCAAGTTACCGAACAGAGAGTAGCAGACCAGTATCGGGTAATAATGCGTAATCACCTAATTCCAGAGACAAGACTCAATACCATTAAAGAAGAAATACAAGTGCAAATTAACAACGAACAAGACCCCGCTAACAATGAACCAGCTGAGGAGCAACCTGTAATAGAAAACGTATTAAATAACACACAGGAACCTAACACTACCGAAAACACCCAAGAGGACAATTCTGAGCTATATCACGAACTATCTGCAGAAATGGCACGTGCGATGCTAGAATTTGAGGGAACCAACCCACTGATAAGACCCAAACTTCCAAGAGTAAACTCTTCAAAAAAACTAAGTCAATGGAAGTAAATAATACAGCTCAACAATGCCTGGATACTCTAAAACAGAAACTTTCCTTATTGTCAGGGCGCCTACGAAGATACAAGACCAGTAATAACCGAAAACGTGACGATCTTCGTTTTAAAAAGGCCGAAAAACAATTTTATAGAGAGCTAAATTCAAAATCAGATCACCCAGATAAGCAATACCCCACGAAAGAACAAATTCAATATTTTTGGGCCAAACAACTTGCAACTCAAACAACATGCAATATCAACGCAAGCTGGGTTACTGAAGAGAAACAAAACAGTAATAAATATAACCAGATGGAACATCGACCAATCACTATCGAGGAAGTCAACCAGATTATCCAAAAACTGCATAATTGGAAATCACCTGGCCCAGATGGAGTTCATAACTTTTGGCTAAAGAAACTACGGAGTGTACATCCTAAACTCTCAGAATGAATTAACCACGTTATTCTTAACCCACAGGAAATGCCAGCGTTCCTAACGCAAGGAGTAACCTATCTACTGCCTAAAGACCAGAACAACACACAAGATCCGTCTAAGTACCGACCGATAACGTGCCTACCTACTTTGTATAAAATGATCACTTCATGTTTAACACAGCGCATTTATCAACACTGTGAGGAAAACAACATCATAGCCGCACAACAAAAAGGATGCGCTAAAGGGTCTATGGGCTGTAAAGAACAACTTATTATCGACTCTGTCATCAACAACCAGGCATATCACAACAAGAGAAATATTTTTACTGCCTACGTCGACTATAAGAAAGCCTTCGACTCAGTACCACACGAATGGCTTATAAACATATTAAAAGTGTATAAAGTTGATGGTAATACTTTGTCTTTTCTAAAGAGCACTATGACAAGTTGGAGAACAACGATCCAGCTCGAAGTACAGGGTAAAAGCGCAGTAAGTACAAACAACATTCCAATTCGAACAGGAATCTTCCAAGGGGACTGACTGAGCCCATTATGGTTTTGCTTTGCTATGAATCCTCTTTCGAACCATCTTAACTCTACCAACTATGGGTTTAGCATCCGAGATAATAACACCGAGATTGCAAAGTTAAATCACTTACTGTATATGGATGATTTAAAAATAATGGTTGCAACTAGGAACCAGCTAAACCAAATGCTGCATATAGTAGAAGAGTTCTCCAACGACATCGGAATGCAATTTGGACTAGATAAATGCCTTACTCTCAATAAAATCCGAGGAAAAATTCAGCCAGGAGAATATCAGATGCAGAATGTTCAGAGCATCGAGGCCTTGGGCGAACACGAAATTTACAAATACTTGGGGATGAAACGATCACAAACGACTGAACAACAAACAATCAAATGCAAACTGACTAACGAGTTTGTGAAAAGGGTAAGACAAGTCTTGAGAACCAATCTCAACAGCAAAAATATGTTTAAGGCACTTAACTCCTACGCATGATCAGCTCTTAGTTATTCTTTTGAGGTAATTAATTGAAGTAGGACAGACGTAGAAAGGCTACAAAGAAAAGTGAGGACCCTACTTACTAAAACGCACAACCACCACCCTCGAAGTGCCACTGAAAGAACAATGCTTCCCCGCCACCTTGGAGGAAGAGGATTAATAGATCTGGGTAAACAACTTAAAAAACAAATCACTAACTTTAAGATCCTATTTTTACAGGAAAGGAGAAAATTCCACGCTGCATCGCGCAATAAATCAAATAGACGATTCCACTCCTCTACAACTTAAGAGTGAGGAAGTGCGCAGCTACCATCATACGGACCAGGAAAAACTCCGCATCTGGATGGAGAAGCCCCTTCATGGGCGGCATCCTAATGAGATCAGCCAAAATCATGTCGACACTGCTTCGTCGAACTATTGGTTGGTATCAGGCAAGATGTTTTCAGAAACCGAGGGCTTTCTACTCGCCATCCAAGATCAGGTTATACCAACAAGAAATTATCTCAAGCACATCATCAGAGATCGGTCCGTACAAAACGACAAATGCCGGTATGGATGCCAAACATCAGAGACAATCCAGCACATAATAGGAGGATGTCAGGCCTTTGCAGCGACAGAATACAAAAAACGACAGGACTCAGTTGGGAAAATTTTACATCAAGAGCTGGCAATGTTGAAACTTATTACAACAGAGAAGGTTCCGTATTATAAATATACTCCAGAACCCGTAGTGGAAAATGACCGATATAAGTTATATTGGGACCGCAGTGTACTTACCGATCAACATGTAAGGCATAATAGACAAGATCCTATTTTAATAGATAAATTTTCCAGGAAAACAACTCTAATTGACGTAGCCACACCGAACAATAATAATCTGCAAGAGAAACACACTGAGAAAATCGCCAAATACAGAGATCTAGAAATTCAAATCGGAAGGCAATGGAGAATGGATAATGTTAGACCATCCCAATTGTTATATCGACAACGGGTGTAATACCAAAATGTCTACTGGAATACCTTAAACAAGTAGGAACTGGCGAACATCTATATAAGCACATGCAAAAGGCAGTACTACTGGCAACTGCTCGCAGCACCAGAAAAATTCCTAGGAGATAACTCTACATTTCAGGTCACTTAAGGGCACCGAAAAGGCCCCACAGACAATCCTTTTGATATCGGAGGTATCTGGGATAAGTAAATGATCCCCCCCCTCCCCCTTAGAGGGAGCGCGAGCCTTAACTGGCTGTAAATGATAATAATAATAATAATATTTTTATTTCATAAAAATAATTTAATATTACAATAATATTAATACACTGTATACAAAAAAAAAAAACAAAATTCCATGGAATAAAAGACAATTTTAGCTTCCATTCTTGATACAAAGAAAGGGCTGTTGAAGCCTTGAATTGACAATCTTAAGCGCAATTTTACTTCAAACCTACCGGACAGCTTAAAAAATCCGGAAGCAATTAATCAGAATCAAGAATCGGTGCGTCAGGTGTCTACACCAGTTACAGCGGACACCATTCGGGAATATCTGGGTGGCAAAGTCACGGATCAAAGGTTCGATCTAGAACAGGTGGATACTGGTGGCGTATCTGAAGCTATTTCGAAAATAAAATCGAATGCCAGTGGCATTGATAGTTTGTCATTAGAGATGGTTAAGTTTTGCTGTCCCAGTGTCAACTCACCGGTGTTAACTCACATTTTTAATACTTGCATCGAGAAAGGTGAATTTCCCTCTCTATGGAAAAAGGCAATAGTGTTGCCACTGCCTAAGATCTCTAACCCGAATGATTGTTCTGATTTATGACCAATCAGCCTACTGTCTATGTTGTCCAAGATTTGAAAAGATTATATACAAGCAGGTGATTAAATACATTGATAAAAATAATTTGCTTTCGGAATCGCAGTCAGGATTTTGTCATGATTTTAGTACTGCCTCAGCTCTTCTTGGAGACTTGGATGATATTATTGATGCTTAGGATAAGGGCGAGACAACAGCTTTAGTTTTATTAGATTTCAGCAAGGCCTTCCCTTCGACACTCTTCACCATAATTTGCTTTTGGCGAAGCTCTTTTCTTATAGTTTCTTACCGAAAGCTGTGTGTTTTTTCAGTAATTACCTGGTGAATAGATTACAGATAACAAGGGTGGGTAACTCATTCTCTGCGCCAGCCCATTTAACATGAGGTGTTCCCCAAGGATCCATTTTAGGCCCATTACTTTTTATACTTTATATAAATGACCTAAAAAATAAAATTCGAAATTGTCGTATGGCTCAATACTGTGACGATACACAAATTTATATACAGTTTACCAAGGATAATGTTTTTGAATCCATGGAATCATTGGGTCGGTGCTTGGATGCAGTACATAATTATTCAAAACAAAATGGTTTAAAATTAAACCCTAAAAAATCGGCTGTAATCTATATTGACCCGTTAGCATCATGGCGTCATATGAACTCTGATCTTATGATAGATGATGAAAACATTTCGAATTTAAAAGAACATAAAAACTTAGGTATTGTTTTTGACACAAATTTAAGATTTAAAACGCAGGTATCTAAAGTAGTTCAAAGAGCATATATGTCTCTGAGAAACTTGTACAAAAGTAAGGCTTTCTTAATTGTTACTCTAAAGGTAGCAACTTTGTGAAGCTCTCATCTTGTCGCATTGTAATTATTCTAATTTTGTATATGGACCATGTCTTGATGTACCCAGTAGGTACAAGCTGCAAAAAATACAAAATTCTTGCATTCGCTTTGTTTATGGGTTAAGAAGACGGGATCACGTAACTTGTAAGCTGAAAGAATTAAACTGGCTCAATGTGCAAAATAGAGAAAAACTTCATTATTGTTGTTTCTTGTTTAAACTTTTAAGAAACAATTATGTAGCCTACTTACGTAATAAACTTAAAACAGGAATCTCTGGACATAACCAAACAGCACGCACGGTTTTAAAATTTGATATACCCCGTTACAGCACTGCAATTTTTCAAAGGTCATTTTCTTTCTGTGCATCAAAGCTAATAAATACATATAATATTAGTGACTGTGTTAACAAGTCTTTTCAAAGCTTCAAAAATAGATTAAAAACAGTATTGGTTAAAAGTCAATAATAAAATAGAGTACTTATGAGTGTGTTCAACTTAGGAACAATTTTAATTTTATTTCATCAATTTATTTGTTTTTAGATAGTTCTTCTCCTTTTGTTTTATTTATATTGCTATTATTGTAGAATATCATTAATTTTTTTTTAATATTTGTATTGTTAAGTCAAGTCAGTCATGAGCTAGGTGAGTTTTTTTTTAAGTCTAAATTTTAGGTTAGTTAAATATTTTCTATATGTTTTATTTGCTTTTCTAAGTAGTTATAATAATATTGTAATTTTTATGTGTACTCGGTTAAGTTAACAGCATTCGCTGCCCTTCGCCGAGTATAAAACAAAAGGCCTAATTTATTTATTTATTTTAATTGAAGTCAGATTGGTACTACATACTTTAAAGAATCGAGAAAAATCTGTAACGATAACTATAAGAACTGATGTCCGATGGGCTTTAAGACTGCCTTAAAAGTACTTTCAAACACCAGGATTCGTTAAAGCTCATATAAAACTGAGACCCTAACAAAGTAAAACCTATGTACCAGGAAAGAAAAAGTAATGAAGAAGCGGATGACCTTGCTAAAAGAGGATTTACCACTCTCTTTATAGGACCAGACACTACATTGGGGTACCAAAGAGTGTAACACTTAAAGAAATACAAACTTGTGTTAAGAGACAAAACCAAATTCACTGACCATAAATGCGCCTGTTAAACAGAGACAACGTGTTTATGAAATTTTAATCAATGAACGAGCTGCCAAAAACATAAAATGAGGTATAATTTAATTATGGGACACCTAAAGAGGATTGGTGTGAATAACAACTTTGCAAAAAGGAACCAGAAACCGTCTGGTACATAACTTGTACTTCTATGGCACATCTAGAAGAACTAAAATCACAAATCAAGCACCTATCTTGCAATGTAATATAATGTTGCGCAATTCAGAGTCATTTACTATTGTTTTGCAAAATATAATTTGTCTTGACAGCGCAGTAATAAAATAATATAAAAAATGATCGTACTCACTTGTTTTAGACCTAGGCTCCCTGGGTCCATCCACAGTTACTTTAATTGCTTTGTTGTAGGTGGCAACCTGAGGAGGACTCGTTGATACCATTATCGTTAGAGTGAAGCTCTTTCCTGTAATAAAATACAATCATTAGTTCTGGTTTAATTCTTATTCCTATGTATAGGTCTATTACGGAAAATAGACTTAATGTTCTGAAATGTTTGGTACATGGTATCTCTTGGGATTTCATAAACAATAAAAATATCCAGGTAGATATAACATTTAAAATGTTTCTTAACTTTATTAAAAAAATTATTAAATTGTGTAGATCTAGCTTTTCCAGAGAAAAAATATCACCACTATAAAGATGTTTCATGGTTTAATGAGGACTTAAAACAAATGCGTGATACGTTACAATTTTATGGAGAATTAACTAGAAATTATAATACCCTTGGTCTAGCACTCTTAAGTGAAAATTATGCAAAATTTTATCGCAATGAATTAAACAATGCAAAAAAACAAGCAAATGATAATTATATTAAGAGCAATAACTTTTACTCTAGCGTCATTTGAAAAATTGTTAAAAATAATTCTAATTTGGGAAAAAAATTAAAAAAGTAGATAGTAAGCTCACATCTAACAATCTAAATAATTTTTTTTACTAATATATCCCAAGAACTTATTGAAAAATTGCCTACATCAAATAAAAACCGATTAGATTATATAAAATATTATTACAATTCAATTAAAAATAAATTAAATAAACATAATTTATTTATTTATTTATGGTACCTTATTTGTTTTACTGAGTTGTGTAATATTGTGACATTTTATATAAATAAACTTATTATTATTATTATTATTATTATTATTATTATTATTATTATTATTATTATTATTATTATTATTATTATTATTATTCTGTTTTAGCTCGCTGATAGCGGTGTTGTCAGTTTTATCGGCCTGAAGGCAAGATGAATTTTGCTATGGTAGATTAGGAACTTTCGAACAATGTTGCATGTATTCAGTATAACAGATTTCTGTATAGAGATAATCGTCCAGGAGAAAAGACCCAGTGCGTTAAGGTTTTTGTTAGTGTGTTAAAGGGACAATTCCAGTGGATAAAATAACTAGAGGGAGTATATATACATTATCTTGCCTCCATTGTTGTTTTATCTCGTGAGCTAGATCTGCGTATTTAGCAAGTTTAGTGTGTCTCGTTTCTAGGACATTATTGATATTTGGCACTGCTATGTCAATTAGAAAGGTTTTCTTTTGGGCTTTGTTTATTAATATTATATCTGGTCTGTTTGAGGTCAGCGTTCTATCGGTCAAAACAGTTCTGTCCCAGTAGAAGCGAAAGTTGTCTTTTGCAAGTACATGTTCTGGTTTGTACTGGTAATAGGGGCAAGTTTCGCCAATTAGATGATAAAGTTTTGCCAATTCTTGATGAATAATTTTTGCCACACATTTATGTCGGTGCAGATATTCGGTAGCTGATAGAGATGTGCATCCTGATGTTATATGTTGAATTGTCTCCGGCACGCGCAGGCATTTTCTACATCGATCATCGATTACTTTCTCATCTTTAGCAATGTACTTAAGGTAGCAATCACTTATTATTATTATTATCATTATTATTATTATTATTATTATTTATTTTTTATTATATATTTATTTTATTGACTTAATAATAAGCCTACTAACTCAATTAATTAATCATAGTATTGCAAAGTATTGCAATACAATGATTGTTGAAGTATGTATAATACAATGAAGTTGTTCCTATTCAAAAAGGGTCCAACAGACACAGTAAACCATTAAACACCAATATCAATAGTGCTAATTTTCTCTAAAGTATTCAAAAAACTTGCTAAGGTTAGAATCACAAATTATTTTAAAAATAATCAGCTCTTAAGTCGATTTCAATGTCTCTCTCAATAACAACAGCCGTAAATGAATTAATAAAATTTATGACCATAGGTTATAATAATGGTGAATATTTTTATTAAGAAACTAAAATTGTACAAATTGGATAAAACCAGAATTAACTTATTAATCTCTTATTTAAACGGCAGGAAACGACTCACATATTTTAATAATAAAAAATCTGAGTTATTGGAAAATGAAATCGGTGTTCCGCAGAGGTCAGTGCTGGGATTGTGATTCTTTATAATTTAAATAGACGATCTGGAGAGCTATAACCCTAGTTCTGATCCAGATCAAAGTTTTATAATTTTTGCGGGTGATACTTCTAAGAGGACCCTATCAAAAACACACATTGTGGATGCTATGGAGAAGACACAATCATTAGTCACTAAATGGTTTAATTATAACCAAATGGCATTAAATGAGACTAAAACAAAAAAACTTTATTTTTCAATGAGAGATTTGGAAGGTCTAAATAATTCTGAATGTGTTCGTTTTCTTGGATTGCATATAGATAGTAGGCTAACTTGGACCAATCACATAGAAATGCTTTTTGGACAGCTGGCCTCATATGTGTATGCTCTACGTGGCCTGGTATATGTTGTTTTTGATCATGTTCTTTTAACCGTCTATTATGCTTTCGTGCTATACTAGCCTGGGAGAATTAATAATAATAATAATAATAATAAATGCCTTTATATTACGAAAATAGTTACAAAAGTTATTATCCAAAAATGCGGCGAGATCTAGCCTGGGGCTACTCTATCTAACCGCACTGCTAACTTAACATACGAAAGCATAACAATGTAAATAATAAATAAATTGAATAAGTTTTAAACATTATGAAAAACATACAGAAAAAAAAGAAAAAAAGAGAAGCCTAAAATTATAAGAAACCTAAAATAGAATTTTGCTTATATCACATGACGTAATTAATTATTAAAATAATTATAATTATATCTAGTTTATAAAAGAAAAAAGTAATTAGTGATATAACTTAAAATTAAATGAAATATATATTTTTTATATTTTAGTTATTAGTTCGCAGTGTTAGAAAAGTAAGATTTGACAGCTTTTCGAAATAAGACAGCCGAGGTTTTAGCTTTAAGGTTATTTGGCAATGAATTATATACCTTAACCGCACTATAACTGAAAGACCCTTGGAATTTGGAAGTTCTATGATTTGGTATCAAAAGGTTTGCAGAGTGGCGCATTTCACGGCCATGTATGCTGTTATGACTGGATAATTTGTCATATAGATATTGGGGAAGTTTATTATGGAGTACCTTATAAACAAGAACAGCCATATTGATTTTATAACGTTCATCTAAATTCAACCAGCCAGAGGCAAGAAATAACGGGGTGACGTGATCAAATTTTCTTCTATCGTAGCAAAACTTTAGGCAAGCATTTTGTAGCTTTTGTAGGCTTAACTTGTCCTTTTGAGCAAGAGCTGGCCAGAAGAGTACACTACCATAGCTAATTAAAGAGAGAACCAACGAATCACTTAATTTGAGTTTAACATCAGAAGATAAAATATCCTTATGCATGTATAGAATTCTCAATTTATAATAGGCTTTTTGTAAAATACTGGAAATATGTTTTACAAAATTAAGCTGATTATCAAGAAGAATGCCTAGGTTTCTTTCGCAGTCAGATGGTTGTATAATATTTCCATCGATAATAACATTTAAATTCAAATGATAAGATTTAGGCATTCCAAAAAGTAATAGTTTAGATTTAGTACCGTTGAGAGCCAGCCCATGAAAATTAGACACCTGTACAATTTGATTTAAATCGGTATTAATGCGTGCTAAGCCAGTATTCAGTTCATTTATCGGAAAAGCTGAGTAGAGTTGGACGTCATCTGCATATTGGTGAGACTTGCAGTTATGCAGGAATTCAGAAAAATCACAAGTATAAATCGAAAATAGTAGTGGCCCCAAAATGCTGCCTTGAGGAACTCCCTGATTAATATTTAAATATTCTGAAAAGGTGGAATTTAATCGCACTCTTTGCTTTCTATTACTTAAGTAATCACAAAGTAGACTCAGCGCCGACTCGTGTAATCCAAAATATTTTAGTTTGGTAAGAAGAAGAGAGTGATCCAGAGTATCAAACGCTTTGCTATAGTCCAGCAGCACTAATGCAGTAACCTCTCTATTATCCAAAGCACTAAAAATATCATCACATACATGCAATAGTGCTGTCATGGTACCATGCTGCGATCGAAACCCTGACTGAGTACTAGGAATTATGGAATTAAGTCTAAAAAAATCATTTAATTGCATATACATGGCCTTTTCCAATATTTTAGAAAGGGTTGGCAATATACTTATAGGTCGATAATGAGAAAATTCCGTAGGGGTATTATTTTTTGGGATGGGCAGTAAATCAGCATTCTTCCATTCAGATGGAAATTTTGATAATACAAGTGCTTTATTAATTATAAAAGTTATATAGGGTGTTAAATAAGGAACTAAAAGTGAAATCATTTTAATGCCCATGCCATCAGAACCAGTTGCAGTAGTTTTTATACTACAAATTATTTTTTCAACTTGCTTTTCAGAAACTTCTTTAAAATGAAACAGTTTCTTAACATTAGGGTGTACTTTATTGGTATACTTAGTTTTAAGGCCATTATTAGTGCATACCGTATTTACCTTGGGAATGCTATTAATAAAAAAAGAATTAAGTCCATCAGGTGCGTTTCGAGAATCGCTAATAATTATGGAAGGAGAAACTTTAGATGTTATGTTAAGAGAATTCAATGTTTTCCAAAAACAAGTAGGGTTAGATTTAAATTGTTCATTCAAGTAGGCTTTCTTTTCGCTACGTACTGCACCGGTTACAAAATTCCTAATTTGTTTGTATTCATTAAGCGCAGCATCAGTTTTTAGTTTTTTATACTTCGTGAGGGCTTTTTGTCTAAGTTTCATCATAAATCGTATATTGTCAGTAATCCACGGAGCTTTTCTTTTAGTGAACTTGGAGGTTTTAAAGGGCGCATAAATATCAAATACATCAATTACGTTTTTTTGGAAAAAAGTTACCATTTCATCAATATCAGTAAAGTTAAATATATTTTGCCAGTTAATTTTTAAAATGTCATTAAGAAAATCTACGAAAACAAAATTTGAATAGTCCCTGTAAGTACGTAAAGACTTTAGTGTACGGGTTTTTTCAAGGTTCAACTTACTTAATACTAAACAATGATCGGATATGTCATCCATATTAATAACCTGCACATCCGTGATTAAGCCAGGAGCCGAAGTAACAAGAACATCAATTAACTTGGCTCCAATGTTTGAAATTCGAGTTGGAGACTGAACCACTTGGGTTAAATTATATTTATTTAAAAGACTGTTAACACAAATATACCCAGGGCTGCCAGTATCCAACATATCTACATTCAAATCTCCCCCAAAAACTACATTATCAGAATGAGTTAAAAAACTAACTATAGAATTTTCCAAATCGTCCAAACAAGAACCAAGATTAATAGATGGTGGTCGGTAAAGTGAACCAAAGATTATAACTTTGCCATTAATTTTTGCGCGGAACCATATTTGCTCTAAAGCACTAATTTGTGGTGGGGCGTCTAAAACTTCAAATTTTAAAGAACTACGTATATAAAAAGCGACACCACCGCCACGTCCATTTCTATCTTTACGAATAATATTATAATTAGAAAGATTAATACCACCGTTTTTAATCGAATCGTTTAACCAAGTTTCGGATAGTCCAATTATATCATATTCCTCGGCCTCCACAAACTCGTAAAAGCTGTCAAACTGTGAACAAAGTGAACGTACATTAAAGTGAGAAAAATAATAATTATTTTTGTTGCATGCTTCAGACATATATACATTTTAGAAGCATTAAAGTTTTCTCCGCCAACTACGATACAGTAAAATAACCAGTATGCTATATATGTAATAATATAGTATTCTTTAAAAAAAAAAAACCGAACAATCCATATAATATGTATATCTTGTAAATAAATACAAAAATCACCTAATTAAAAAAAAAACAACTTTGCGAAAAAAACTAAATTATATACATTCTTTAAGTTTGAAAAGCCAAGTAGTTTTATATATAGAGATATACCGTAACTATTCTAACGATAACCTTATTTTACATCGTCAATTTTATTAATACATATTTTTTGTGAAGTTGCCGGGTTCCAGCGAAATATCTTACCAGATGTGGACCAGACGTTATTGTGACCATATTTTCGTTTAGCTTCCAGAAGCAAATGGTATCTACGAGACGTTAAATCTTCAAACAAGGATACGGGATGATTTTTCAGCATTTTCTTCTGCATAAAAATCTGGTTCCTTTTAATATTGCTAATAAAACCGGCTATAATTGGGGAAGGGTGATCATCGTTGCCTTTAGGAAGACGAAAGACATAATTGAAATCATCAATGCTACATGAGACGCCTAAATTTTCTTGAAAGAATTTCGATAGATCAACACCCAGGTCTTCATTCGCCAACTCTCTAAAGCCGCAAATTCTTAGGGAATTTCGTTTTGAAGCTTGCTCCAGATCATCCAAACGAGTTTTGACGTTATCGATTTCTTTACTGTTGTTTGTTACCGAATCTTCCATCTTCTTAATCGCATCACAGAGCCTGTTTAACTTAGTCTCCAAGGCTCCAATTTTAGTATCAAATTTTTCTTCAATTTTTTTCAAAAAACTAGCACAAACCTTGGAAATCAGTTTTTCGATTTGATCTTCTTCCAGGCGATTAGCGCTTCCGTTACGGGTTGTAGTACCACCTCCCATAATACAAGTACTCTCTAATATTAACCAGCAGTCAAATCTCAAATGATTGGTACTTTAATTTATCAGATTATAAAGACCAAACCAATTATGTTCAAAACGACTTACTCAGATCATGGTTAACACACTACTTCACCAACTTATAATAAAATTACTAATTATTAGTGAGTATGTTCTACATATATAGCAAAAGTATGCGGAGCTGAAAATGTACTTCTACTCGGACGTAAACATCGCAACGTATATGTTCTCCACATATAAAAAGAATTTTTTGTACAAAACGAAAAGCTGTGAGAGTGATGGGTCGATTGCATTACCGAGAAGATTGTAAAAACATGTACATAACTCTTAAAATTTTAAATGTACCTAGTATTTATATATTACACAGTTTGGTACAAGTTAAACAACATACTAGCGATTACTCCACACACGAAAATATACATGATTATTTTACTAGATTTAGAGTATATATACAGATATTTATAGAATACACAAGGTTAAGTATGAGGTTTCCTTCTATGGTCCCAAACTCTATAATGCTCTCCCTGCTGCAATATGTTACCTACCAAGCAATATAAATTTACTATAAAACAATATCTATTAAAAACATGTTTTTACTCAATACAAGAATTTCTAAATGGTGATTTCTCAGATATATAATTGTAATTAAAACTTTTAGATTCCAAGAAATAGTCCATCTTTTCTCAAAAGACCGGCTTACATTAAATAGAAATGAAATACACTTTAAGTCACAGGTCTCCAATTTATTAAATTAATGTCAGAGGATTACACGTGTTTCGTCCATACTAGGCATCATCAGATCCACTTGTGTATTCACTATATAATTTCAATATGTAGTAACTAGTCTCCGTCCGATTTTACCGATTTGAACTTAATTTCTACCCTAGACTGGTATCATATAGTGTTGTTCTCTGTTTCTTTTTTGTTCTTTTTATTAGTAAATGCATTAGTGGATCCGATGATGCCTAGTATGGGCGAAACACGTGTAATCCTCTGACTTTAATTAAATAAATTTAAAACCTATGACTTAGAGTTTATTTCATAAATATTTAAAACTTTTAGGCTTTAAATCCTTTGATTATTAATAATATTAAGAAGTGTAAAGATTTTCTCTTCGACGTACAGTATTGTGTAAAAAGAAAGCAACATTGAACTTTCCTGTTATATATCTTTTAGTATCTATTTTATAAGTAAGGTTTATATATTATTTACAAGAATAGTTAGAGCCTGTTTATATTTTCATATTATCATATTTTGTGTAGCACTTCTTCTCCTTTATAACATCTGCACATTGTCTTGGCATGGAGTCAATTAATTTCATAATATTCTTATTGTTCACTTCTTTCCAAGCCTTTTCCACTATTTCAAAGAAAATATTTGTATTAAAGCATGTTAGGTGCCTGTTTTTGGTGTCATTGTAATGCCATAAATTCTCTATAGGGTTTAGGTCTGGCGATTGAGATGGCCAGACCATTACATTTATTTTTTCATCGGATTAACAAATTGAGAAGTATGTTTTGGATCGTTGTCATGCTGAAATATGGCTGTTACTGGCATGACTTCATCCATATATGGCACTAAATGTGTTTGCAGAATGTCTTTGTACATGAAACGATCCATTTTGCCCACTATTCTTACTATAATTCCCATGCCACGAGCCGAGAAACATCCCCATACAAGAATATTTCCCCCTCCATGTTTAACTGTAGGGCAAATGTACTTTTTGCTAAATCTTTGTTCACTGGGGCGTCTGACGTACATCACTCCATCAGTCCTGAATAAAGTATATTTAGATTCATCACTAAATACGACTTTCTTCCAATCAGCTACAGACCAGTGGACATGAGATTGGGCAAAGTGAAAACGAGCCTTGACGTTCTTCTTTGAGAGTAACGATTTTTTGGCGGGGCGACGAGCAGGTAAGTTGGCATCAAGTACTCTTCTCCTTACGGTACTGGAACTGAGTTTTACTCCTCCACCCTCTTTTAATTTTTCCAAAATTTAGGAAGAAGACAAAAAAGGATTTTCTTTGGAAATTCGTAGCAGCTGCCTATCTATCCTCAAATTTGTTTTTCTGGGTCTACCAGGAATGGGCGCCGGTGCAGCTATTCCACTAAGGCGAAATTTTTTGCAAACTCTGGATACGATTGACCTGTGAAGCCGTAAGCTTCTTGCAATGTCACTCTGCCTAACACCATTTTCGTAATGATCCACAATATTTTTTCTTACATCACCAGAGACGGTTTTTGAGCGACCGATTTTAAGTTAATTCTGAGATCCAAAAATAACAACTTTACAGCAGGTAAATCGATATTTAACAGATAAAATAAATGCGAAACAAGAATGTTGCTATATATATGCACATTGTCTAAATAAGCAAAGATGAAGTTCCTTACTCTGCATTGGCATTCTTATCATATCTCGGTATATTTATAAATAATATAGAGGTGTGTACTTAAAAGTAAAGAAATAATATGGAATAAATAAAAGAGCAAATAATATTTTTGAAAACAACGCTTGTTGCTATATTTATGCACAATACTGTATGTGAGCACCCCTGTGCTCACTAAATTGTTGTAAATGTTTATTCCTTTAATACATTTATATTATTTAAATTTTTTTTAATATTACAGGTACATAATTTGCAGACTATGTTAGGTAAGTATACCTAAATTTAGAAAACTCTTTCACAGTCTTCCCTGTAGTCCTTTCCATCGACTATCCTCATACATCTTCTTTGCAATCTAGAAATTGTATCACTGAATATTGTGTGATTCCAAGCTAAAATTGGAAATTAGGAAATTATAACATAGGTTATTTTAACTTTGACAATAGCGTACATTAAAAAACATTTTCCACAAACTTGGAACATATAACAAAAATTTTTTTTGATATATGTACCAAGTAAGCTCCAGAACATAATTCTTGAGCAAGTTGCTCAGTATGTTTTTCCAGTTTTTCCAAGATTTCTTAGGGTCAAGATTGACTTCCAGATATCTAACTGTCTCAAGATTAAAAATCTGATTCTCTCAAAATTGGATATCTATAGGTTTTAGAAAAAAATATTTTTTTTGTATTTTTTATTTGTTACGACTTAAATAGTTTTTTCTATTTTAGGACTCTCTGAATTTCTCTGCTAGTTAAATTAGCTAATTAAATTTCCTGAAGATAATTAATTAATAATCCCATGGTAAGATCCATCCATATACCATTAGAGCTATGGTAATTAGATCTGACTTATTATCTTTCTATATTTACATACTATTTCCTCTCCGAGATAAGATTATACTATATTTTTACTAAGTAAATCAAAACCGTACATGCTCGGTTTGTGTAGAAGTAACCTAAGTAAGTTGCAGTCAAACGCTTTTGCTAAATCACGAAATAGAACACTTGTGTATTCTCTTTTTTTGGTGCATTCTCATAGGAGAACATGGATTGATGCATACTTGGCCAAACCTCTTTCCTCCATGCATTCTCAAAGTGTTCCTGTTTAATTTTCATCTTCATGGGTGCATAGATTTCTGGACGTTTTGATACCTGCTCTTCACATTTAACTTCTGCAAAATTTGATTGAAGAAAAGACTACAGTAAAACATAAATTATATAAATGTCAGTACGGCTTTGTTAGTGACAAATGCACCATTACAAATTTTTGCATCCTCTTAGAACAAAGTTCTCAGACATAAAGTCAAAGCACCAGTATCAGGAAGAAGTAATGTGGTTAAAATGGTCAAATAAATATGTCTCAACTTCAAAAGTCCTTCAGGGTAGTAAACTAAGGAGAACATGAACTGTTGCATGTTCTCTTATGTGAGTCTCGGATAGAATGTTACATCAAGGAACTTAAGTAAAGTGATAAGCGCCATTTTTTATTATTATTTTAATTATCTTGAATTATATCAACAAGATTATTTATTGGATGGTATTGAATAGTATTAGTGGTATCATCAACAAATAATAGTGACTTGATGTGGGATTAGAGTTTTGCAGATAATAATTATAGGGTGTCCCAATAAGAAAGATCATTTTAATGGTGAAATAAAAATCATTAATTTATTTTAAACTCAGTGATATTTATATTTTAATTAAAGCTAATACACTGCAATAATATACTTGCAAATAGCCGCCTAGACTTTGGTGACACTCTTATTCATTGTGAGAAATTTACAAATGCATTTTCGCTTAATTGTAGTCCAATTTCACTAATAATACGTTTAACTTAGTTCTTCAATTATGAAATTGTTGACCAAAGGGGGGACAAAAGTAAACTCAAAGTCCAAGTCTCATAAATCAGCGTCTATTAAAGGTTACGCGTTTCGCCGCATTAGGGCATCATCAGACCTAAATAAAATTATCAAAATTAAATGATACGGAACAGAACGCTAATTAACACAAAAGAGAGACCTATCGAAATACAAAAACCAAACACTGACTCACACTAACATAAATAAAAAAATATAAAATAAAATAGGTTTACACCATCGTGTATTGACTAAAATATGGAATTCAAAACGCCAAATATCACATCCAGTACATATTATACATATTATCTTAAAAGGAATGAAAAAAAAATACAATTATGAAAGGACAAAAAAAATATATAAAAAAAGATTTTTTCAAAAAATGTTTTGATTTAATAGGGATTGAACCAGACACCATTGGATCCGAAGCATATACCTTGTCGCCAAACCGGGGTAATGATGTAGTATGCCACTAATTACATTAGATGAGACAAGATTAAAATTTTATTGGAGATTATTGAAAATGAGATTAGGTTCGAATTAAAATATATCATTGACACAATTTAATATTGGGCTTCTCTTAGCTCTTGTAATCTCCAGCTTTTCGAGGAGATCTAGTTTTTTACCTTTTCCACACTCATGTAATATAGTTACATCATCCGACACCGAAAAGTTATGACCAGTCGATAAAAGATGATTTGCAAAGGCTGACTTTGTTTCTTTAATATCGATGTTTTTACAATTGTTAAAAAAGACTCATATGTTCTTTCACGCTAGTGGAAATTCTTCTACCAGACTGACCAACATACACAGCGGAACACTCACCACAATTCAAAGAATACACCCCAGATTTTAAAGTTTGCTCCATTTTATCCTTTGTACTTATCAAGTGTTTTTTCAAAGTGTTTTTTAAAAGCTATTGAAAGATTAAGATTATTTTTAAAGAGTTTTGCAAGTCGGAGAGATATTGAACCAAAAAATGTTAAAGATCTGAATTTGTTAAGATTTAAAGACTTGGAGTGTAAGATGTGGTAGGAGAATTTATATTTATTCATGTATACGAAAAAAAGTTTATTTATGGTAGAAAGTGGAAAACCGTTATTAACTGCAAGCTGCTTTATTATGTTAAATTCTTTATAAAAAGATTTCTTGGATAGAGGAAGGGTGAACATCCTATATAACAAAGAGTTAAATGAAGCAAACTTGTGGATATGTGGTGAGTTAGAAGTTAATTGTATGATGTTGTCAGTTGTTGATGGTTTCCTGTATATATCGAATTCGATTTTATTATTATTCCTGATTAACAAAAGATCTAAGAAAGGTAAACTTTTGTTCTGCTTCTTTTCTAAGGTAAATGAAATTCTACTATGTAGACCATCATATACTTAAGTCTCTTTGAGATTAATGGATGATTATTTTGAATTATGGAATTATTGTTGAATTATTAGCGTTTAAGAGAAATTTTAAAAAACTTCAAAGAAAGAAATCACAAGGCGTTAAATCGCACGAACTTTCGGGCTAGTTCAGGTCTTCATTACGTAAAATGACTCGCCCGAAAAACTGTAGTGTGACATGTCGCATATTGGACCGTACGTTTCAATTACTCTTCCTGTTCAAAATCCGCACCAAACAGTAATACTTAATGGATGCATTTTCAGTAATTTTGCTCATTAGCAAAACCATTAAGGTAGAATAGAATTTTCTTCTACATACATTTATTGCTTTTGCAATACCTAAGAACAAAATGTTCGGCGTATCGCATGCTCCAATGTCTTTAACTCTTAAGTCAATTGAATCTTATAAGCATGAAAATAAAGATTTTTTATAAGTTTGATAAATGCTCTTTACAATGTGCAACTGCTGTGCATGATGACGAATAAATTTTCCGGATTATCGATAATACCTTTACACACTTTTAGTTGTCACTGACTTGACTGGTGTTTTTAGGTTCACGGCAGAACCATTTTACCTAAATTTGTCAAGTAGTCTTCACGTCTGAACAGTCGTGTGATTTGTTACATAATGTCGACCAAAAATATCATGCAATTTACGAACTGTTTCCGTGAAACCTTCTCCATATTTTTAGCGTATTTTAACAATAATAATTTGTTGTTTTACCTTATATCCTTTCACGGCTACTAATTGCAAATCGTTTTCATTATTCTTTTTGATTTCTTTACCTATTACAAGAAAAAATGCCGCGGCATTCAAAATGTGTTTTATATTGGAACACCCTTTATACAAAAGGTAAAGTAGAGGTCCCAAATTTGAACTTTAAAGTAATATTATTAAAAAAACAAGCTAGTGATCTTAAGGTATAAGTTTATGAAATAAGTGCAATGGTTAGTAAATCCGCAAAAGAGCACCTTTTATGACAAAGTATTAGGTAAGACAGGATAGAACGCTTAATTTAAATCATAATATCAAGGATACCTATGTATTTAAACTATTTTCCATGATCTCCTAAAAAACTTTTATAAGATGATCGACAGCAAGTGGACATGCTACTTAAAAAGCCATATTGGTTCTGAAAGAATAAGTTGGAAACAATAGGTAAGAAGGATATAGGGCGTTAGTTTGTAAGCAAATCAATATATCCGTTAGTTTTCTTACAAATTGGAATAACTTTGGCTTGGTTAAAAACATTAGAAAAAATTGACTAGCGGATATAGAAATTAGTGAAAAGGAATCTAATTAATTAGAATTTATGACGATGACAAATTTAAAACTTATTTTTCAATAAATTTGCTTGTAAAACTACTGCTTGTTCTCGCAATTTATGATTCATACTAAGTAACCAGATAGTATAAGCTTAAACATTACTATTACCCAAAAATTCTAGAAAGCAAAATTAGACAAATCCTTTGAACTCAAGTTTTACCTATAATTTACCTGAATAAAACACCAATAAGATAAACGGGTTCGAATAAAATAAAATATTAATCAATTTTAAATATTAGTACACTTTTGTTATTAAAAAATAATAATAAAAAAATAAATTTAGATTTAAAAATAGAGATCTACAATAATTTTAAGAAGATTCTGTAAAAAAAAATTAAAACAACATGATATGGTGCATTTATCACAAAATTGGAAGTAATTATGAAAATACAACTCTAAAAATCAATTAGCTACCACAGTCATACGCGGTTACCTTTTTTATATTCTAACACAAAATTAAACATATAATTAAAAGCAATTTATATTGTCATTACGAATAATCACTGGATCTCTGAGCGGCAGAATTTTGATAAAAGCCTTTTTGCCTTTGAACATTTGAAACCAAAATTGTTTTGTGCCATGCAAAACTGCGGTAGGTTTAATAATGTTAATGTGTTTTTTACATAAGGCCCCTGAATTATTTGGTTTTCCAAAAACAGGACAAATTGCAAATATTAATTGATTATAATGAATTATTAAGCAAATGTTAATTTTGATAACTTGGATTTTAGGATATTGGTAATTTTATAAAACTGAAATATTAATAATAATAGTATATTATTATATATGTTTAGCAAACATTCTTCACTTGCTTATAAAGACAACTATTAGAGATGCAGCAGAAATAATAAGGAAAAAGTCACAGCATCTGGACGATCCTACAGGATTTTTAACGTCTCCGTGCATCAAGGAAACTTCGAAAGAAATCAGGAGAATTGCCAGAAAATTAAAGATCAATACTGTTTTCACTTCGATGACAACCAGCTTTAGTATCGAAGACTAAGCCAGCATGCCTACTGAACACCAAAAACTACGTACACCAAATCCCCCTGGACTCCTAGTGTCCGGACATTGTAAGATCCAATGCACTTCACGGACGGACTAAATACTGCTCGGCAGTTGCAGTCTTCAGCATTTGAGCAGTCTTCTGGACAGCGACGTATTAGACACCGGTCTGTTAAGACTGCCAGGTACCCCCTGACAAATCGAAGGTATGCGAACCATGCAAGCCTTTTTGGCGCGGCAACCATGTTGAAACTACACTCCGCGGCTCTAGACTGGGTGACGACAATCTCCCCAGTAGCGGCGCTGGCGGCTACCAGACTAGAACGCACTCTACTTCTATTATGCTTGAGTGTAATTCAAATTTTTTTACTTTTTGGTATTTCCTCTCGGTTAATCTGACTACCGTTCTAGATTTTTCTTCTCTATCACTGTGCTATCTTCTTCTTTTCTTTTTTGGGATGGGGCTTCTAGGGCATTGGGACTTCTAGGACAAGATAGGGTGGAAGCTATCATGCCGAGGTCTGCATGGCACCTAAGCTCTTAAATCAGGTGTCTCCAACGATGATTTCTCGACTGAAAATCAGGCAAAATTCCGTAGCATTCAAACCTTGTTGTGGCTTGCGAAGCTCTGTTAGAATCAACCAACTTTCCCTAGCTTCTCGTGGAACTTTTTCTGGAGAAACGACAAGAAAAAATTAAAGATCCTAACGTGGCGGGCAATATAGCATCCGTACTACTGGTACCCAAAGGAACACCTGCAGAGGGCGTTATGAACTCTGCAATGGACCTAGTGGTAACCGCCGAGAATAAGGGAGAGAACTCCTCCACTCGGGCAACCAAGGTTGAGAATCAGCGAGGAGTAGTGGGACGCTCCCCGGGGGCTGACACCGCCGGAAGTCTTAAGGGGGGTGAGCGTGGCGTCTCTGGGAAATGTTAGAACTCCATCTTGAGTGTTCGGGTCAAACCTGGACCTTTGCTATCGACGACACATCTATGGAGACGGTCAATGTACTTCAGACCGTTTGCGTTTTCGTCCAAGGACTAAGGCGTCCCAAGAGCGAAAAGCTGAGGACCTGGGCAATAAGATGCGTATCACGGCCTTAGCTAAAACCTCTACACATGTCATCTACATGGAATGTTAGCTGCAAGCTAAAAAAAATTTCTTGAGGTAGCAGCAATTGCCCGCAGCAAAGAGCAAACACATACCGGGCAAAATGGTGTTCAAAAAGAGTACAAGGGGTGGAGAGGTAGAAGGCAATGACAACCTCCCTCTAAAGCAACCACCTCATTTACCGCACAAAGGTGGGACCTAAAGGGCCCAGTCCAGGTAACAGATAAACTATTTTAAAACAATGGCTGCACCACGCTTTAAAGTACTACAAGCCAGTCTGCAGCATGCTAGGGCTGCAAGTACTGTCCTGGCAAAAATTTTCAATGAGGCGAATATCGATATCGCCCAAATCCAAGAACCATGGGACTCCAATAAAGATCGAGTCTCTGGACTGGTCTGACTGGTAAAGTAATCAAATCACCCCTTGGCAAAAATTCCAAGGGTCTGTGGACTTATCAGGAATTACAATAATCATTTTACTCCCTCAGACCTCTGCGACACCATAGCGGCCCACGTCTTCTTTCCGGGTGGCGCGAAGGCAATCATATGTTCTGCATACTTCCCGGGCGATGCAGCAAAACAAATTCCCCCACAGGTGGTGCAAAATCGGATTGCATACTGCCAACAGAAAAACGTGCAGTTTATCCTGGAATGTGATGCAAAGTCTGACCAAATAGCCTGGGGAAGCACAAACATCATAGGGGTGAGTCTCTTTTCTATTATATACTTGGAAAGAGAATAACAATTATTAAGACAGGCCAAGAGCCAACCTTTATCACTAAAAACAGAAAAATGGTACTAGATTTGACTATTAGTTGAAACTGTATCAGCAGCAAGATCAGGAACTGGGTGGTGTCATCGGAGCCATCATGCTACAGATACATACGGTTTGACAGTTTGACATTGCTATGGGTAACAGACCAATAGTTAAGTACAGAAACGTGAGAAGTACTGACTGGGGCGGATACAAATCGACTCCACAGAAGAACTTACTATCCTGTGACAAAACTATAAAGAATCATAATCAGCTAAATTTCGTTGCTGATAAAGTGTTTAAAGCTATTGTACCAGCATATCATGAAAACTGTTCATTGAACGTGAAGCGGGACAATCGCGACACACCTTGGTGGAACAACAATCTTAACAAAATGCGGTCTGAAATACGTAAACTCTTCAACCGTGACAAAACCAGAAAACAACTGGGAGCCATATGGTAGGTCGTTAACCATCTACAATAAAGCTACCCGTAAAGCTAATACGCATTCATGGAGAAGGTTCTTTGAGGACGTCAATGAAACACCTTGCAGTGCAAGGATCTACAAAGTACTCTCAAGCGAACATGAACAGGAGCTGGGGTCGATGAAACGCCCGGATGGAACTTTCAAACAAATAAGTCAAAAGATACTTGAAATCCTAGCACAGCCACACTTCCCCGGATCCGAATTCCTTTATCACGTTGAGCTGGACTTACTTCTACCCCACCTGTTAGCCCTACTTACAGGCAGTCTAGTATGGAGGTACATTCCAACGTGCTGAAAAATCACCAACGTACGTACGTAACATACATACCAAAATCTAAGCGATCAATTGCTGAGGTATCTTCGCTCAGGCCAGTAAACCTGACATCCTTTCTGTTGAAGATCCTGGAGAAGGTAATTGATAGACACATCAGAGATATTGTCTTAAGAAACGCCCACCCAATATAAATTAATACATTTAGCTCTCAACAATCTTGTAACGAGCATCAGTAACTCGCTGAAATAAAAGGAAGTGGCAGTGGCGGCCTTCTTAGATATAGAGGTCTTCAACAACGCACTGCCACTCTTACTCTATAAATCGACAGCAGCAAGAGGAGTCAGCCCTCTTATCTGCAACTGGATCAAAGCCATGCTAAGTGACAGAAGAATAACGATCACCTTACAGAGCGATCGTATGAACTTCACGGCCGCGCGAGGTTGCCCGCAAGGGTACTTTTTCCCCGTCCGGTGGTCGCTACTCGTTGATGGCCTATTGGCCATAATTTGACTGTGGGAGGTCGAAGTCCAAGTTTGCGCAGATGATCTAGTTATCCTGTTAAAAGGAAAAAATGAGAAAGCAATTTCAATAGCACAACAAGAAGTGCTGAACATCATTCTAAAATGGTGCGAAAGGGAAGAAATATCATTCATTAGAACGAGGAATATAACCGAACTCAAAACGCCGATCCTGAAAGGTTGAAACCATTCCAATTTGCGAGCGACGGAGGGGAAATATCTTTGAGTAATTTTAAAAAGATGCATAATTAGGTATGCGTAGGATGCACTTACATCTTGACAAAACAATCAAGAAAGCAAAACTTTTCCCCAAAAAGTCCCTATGGAACTGTCACAGGCTATGCGGTAAAACCTGAGGAATGAACCCAAAATAGATGCAGTGGTTATACACACAGGTCATTATAATAGAGCAAACAAAGTGAATATATCAGATATCTTGAGATTCAAAAACCCGCCATTGTAGATAAGGGTCAATAGAGGCTTCAACATCGATCCTTAAAGTACACCAAAATTTATTAAGCACATTCTGTTCATAGTGTGAAATAACGAGGCATTTACAATACACTTCTGTAACAAAAACCTATTCAAATTAGTCTTGCAGTGTTTAAAGCGATTTATATTATTTTGATCAAAGCCATTGTTGTTATTATTTTAATTTATTGTATTTTTATAATAAATTCATAATGTCATCGTCTAACATCCTTTCAAACAACAGCACAGGTTTGTAACCCTACAAATACTCAATAACATAATCGTCTTTTTTTGAATAGCATCTGTAATATTACGAGCGATACAATAATGGCTGGAGAATATTTCTTTCCACTAAAGTGTCTTTTGCTCTTTTAATCTGATTCAAAAATCTTTCATCATTACTATCACTCTATATCGCTGCGATCAGAGATATCAGATCTGTCCTGTAGTATAAATATTTTTTGATAGACCTATAATAGAGAGCATTTTTCTTTCTTTTTTTTTCTCACTAACTATGACAGCTAATAAGATTAAATAGCTAAATAGGCCAAGCACATACCATGGTATTCTTGTTTTGAGTCAAAATATAACAAAATTAACATTAGTTTTCACACCATCGTTAAAATTATGTTTTGCATAGATTATTTTATTATTTTTACAATAATACACATCAGAATATCCAATAAAGCTTTCATTAGATAAATTATTAGGCTTTGAGGTTCTTGCCTGAAAATGACAAAATTTTACACAATATTAAATTGCAAAACACGTAAAAGATTAACTTCCAGTAGGTTTAAGGAGAGTATAATACCACTTCTAGCAGTGTATTCGTTGGTGTATTGACAGGTGCAAGAAATTACAGAAATCACTTATATACTTAAAACTTTTATATTTTTTAAGAAAATTTTTAGTATTTCAATGTTTTTAAATAATATAATTGATTGAAATTTTAGATACTGATAAAAAGAATATACTCTAAAATGTTAGCGATAACGCATTTAAACATCCAGTATGAGAAAGTTCTCTACTCAAATGAAAAACCGAAAACCGTATTGATTAACAGTCGAGTCAGACCGCTTAATGTACATGCAGATATTTAAAGCCTCCGGCCTCGGTTTAAATTTTCCCCGAATTGTGTTTGTAGTGTTTATTTGCAAACACTGTATAGCGTGTTTTGATTTTTAAATGTTATGGATGAAACAACACAAACTTTTAAATAGTAACTTATTTATCCGATTAAACAACTATTTATAATTACGCAAAGACATATGAGAGGGTTAAATACATTATAATTTAATGTGGCATATTTAAAAAGGTTTGCGGTAGATCCTATACTTTTTCTCTATGGTTGATATAAATATTACTTTTGTTCCTCTCCATGTACCGGGAATGTGTCCTGATAATTGGTCGAAGCTTTTTTATTGGAGAGCAAGAGAAATTCCATTTATTTCTAGCGACTTTAACGGTTGAGAAGCTCAATTGAAGCTTTCAGTTGTAAATATATTTATTACTACTTTTTTTGAATTTTCTGTGTATAGTTCAGGAACCACTTCGGTCTTACTCGAATTATTAATAAAGGCACTGTCCGCTTTTCTTTAGTTATAATAAATAATACTTCAATTTAGTGTCTGACAACCATGTAAACGAAAGTTATAAGCCAGATTACACGTATTTCACCCAACTGGGCTTCATCAAATCTATTTTGATTCCCCCATTTGGGACACTTTTTGATAAAAGGGCGCAAAGTATTTAAGGGTCCGGGTCTTTTTTAACACACACCATATATTGGTTGGTTATATAGATTGGTGAATGAATCACTCTATATATAAAGTTCCAACAGGCCAGATGTTGCAACGCCGCCGCCGCGACATCGACAGTACACTGGTGTTCGAGGTTCGATCTTTAGTAGCTCTCACCCACCGGTATAAAGGTTGAATGTGGCGGGGCGGAATAGTCCACCGGCCACCAAGATGGCCGATTGATTCTGATTGACTAATTTTTGACGTACATCAAATGTGAGAATTTAACTGTCGTATTTGACAATTATCTTTTTTAGGTTTTCTTTGGGTGGAAAACAAGCCAAGCCTCATGATTTTCTTCCAATTTAAAGTTTTTAAATAATTATTTGTAGTTTTTTTGAGTCATGGGTTGATAAATTACTTTACAAATGTGCCAACATCGAATCATCGTGCAATTACATAGAGTAGGAGATAGGTAAATTTCAATTATGGCATACCTAAGTGTTTTCCAATAATGTTGAGGAGAATCTTGGATGTATTTGTTGATAAATACAATTTTTCTATTATTTATCATAAGTGCAGTTATTTCCGTTGTGCATTATGTGAACTCGGCTTCAATGTCAAAATGTAATCGTGTCATATATCATTGATCTGTCTTGTCAGGAGTTATCACTTGTCATGTCATGTTTTTATGTTTATCATGCTTTTCTAATCGTTAGTTAATAATTTTCCAATTATAAAATAAATCCTCTAAAATCAAATAGTGTTTTGTGTTAAAATCCAATTAGAATCACGGAGCTCTAAAGGTTATGGGCCCAGAGCAGTGCTGAATTGGATATTTTTGGGAAACACAGGAAAGATTTAAAGGTTAGTCGTGTCTAAGTGCCGGTGGAAATTTATTTTGGAAAAGCGGGAAATATGTCAGGAAATACGATAACTGTGAGTCTGAAACCCTTCGAGGGTAATGGTTTTGGTAACTGGGAATTCAGAGTCAAACTTCTCCTTGAACAGAATGAAGTCCTGGAAGTTCTAACTCAAGTGCCTCCGACAGAGGATACTGCGTTACAGGCATGGAAGAAGAGTGACTCGAAAGCCAGAAATATCCTTGTACAGTGTATAAGTGACAATATTATAGAAATGATTCGCAATAAGTCAACGGCAAAGGATATTATGGACACTTTGAGTGGGACATACGCAAAGAGTGGCGTAGCCTCACAAGTACAGCTTCATAGAAAGCTGAGGAACATGAAGTACCAGGCAGGTTAATCCATTAACAATTATATTGTGGTATTTGAAAGAACAGTAACCGATCTGAAGAATGCTGAAGGTAAAATTGATGACACAGAAATTATAAGTCAACTTTTAGCATGCATCTCAGAGCATAAATACCAGAGTGTTGTGACTGCAATTGACATTTTATTTTCACAACAAAGTTCTCATGTAACACTCGATTTTGTGAAAAGTAAATTGTTGGCAGAGGAAGAACGACATAAGGGAAATCTTACTTCATCAACCGAAAGCAGCCTTTCAGCTTTTTATGGCAATAACCAGAAGAAATCTTTTAAGAAGAAGTTTTGTTTCAAGTGCTGTCTATGTGGAAAAGTTGGACTTAAGAAAGCAGATTATTTTAAAAACAAGATGGAAAATCAAAAGGTAAACATTGCTGAAGAGGAAAGTCAACCTGAGGTAAGCTTTGTTACTTATTTTCCTAATGAAAAAGCAGCCAAATTGGGTAGCCAAAGTCCTTATAAATTTGTAGTTGATTCAGGCTGTACAAACCATTTGATTGTAGAATCATTAGGGCAATTTTTAGAAAATAAAAACCGAGTAAATTATACAATTAAAGTTGCAAAAGCTGGGGAATATGTTAAGGCAAATTGAGAAGGCACATTACACCTAATTTCAGAGAATGGGAAGAAAATAAAACTTGAAGATGTTTTTGTTTGTGAAAATTTGTCTCATAATTTGTTATCTGTAAAGAAGATGAAATCAAGAGGTTTAAAAATAGTATTCCAAAATAGGGAGGTGTCTATTAGCAAAAATGAGGATGTTATTATAAAAGGTTTCTTGGAGGGAAACTTGTACATATTAAATCTAATTATTAATCAGGAATTTAATAATTTAGCAAATTTCACCTCAGTTCACAATGACAAAGACTTGTGGCACAAAAGGATGGGACATTCTTCAAAATTCCCATCAAGTGGAATATGTGATGTTTGCATGGAAGGCAAGTAAACCAGGAAGCCATTTAAGAATTTACAGAAAGAGAGAAAGGCCCAGAATATTTTGGAATGTGTGTCAAGTGATGTTTGCGGTCCTCTGAATCCACCTTCACATAATGGTAAGAAATATTTTATTTCCTTCACTGATCATTATTCTTATTTTGCAGTTTTATATTTTATGCAAAATAAAAGCGAAACATTCTTGAAATTTAGGGAGTATATTTCGATGGTCGAAAATCAATTCAAGAAATTACCTGAACGCTTCAGATGCGATAACGGAGGAGAATATGTTTCACATGAAATGAAAAACTTTTGCAAGCAAAAAGGCATAAGAATTGAGTATACGGTGCCAAGAACACCAGAACAAAATGGTGTAGCAGAAAGGTATAACAGAACTGTATTAGATATCTTGCCTTATCTAATACAGTTCTGTTATACCGTCTTGTTTTTCAGACTAATATGGATAAAATCTTTTGGGAGGAAGCTATATCCACAGCAGCATTCCTGCATAATAGAACACCAACTTCTACACTAGCAGATAATAAGTTGCCAGCAGAAATTTGGTTTGGAAAGAAGCCAGATCTGTCTAAAATCAAAGTATTTGGATGTTTAGTACATGTTCATCTTCCCTCTGAAAATCGTTGCAACAAGTTTGACAAAAAAAGTCAGAAAATGTATCTTATGGGATATACAAATAATGGATATCGTCTCTGGAATCCAGAAGAAGAAAAAGTTGTGGTTGCAAGAAATGTTGTCTTCGATGAAACAAGAATGCTTGGAGTTTCGAACCAAGAAGAAAGAGTTACAATTAAGTATTATGGTTAGTGAGTGACTCGGAACACAGTTCAAACGAAGAAACTGAAATGAAAGAAAATAACCAAGAAGATGAAAGCCATAATGGAAGACCAAAGCGAACCAAACAAATTCCAACCCGTCGTAAGGACTATCAGCTTGACGAAGAGGATGAAGGGATGATGGCAGCATTATTTTTAATTTTGGACTCTCCACAAACTTTCGAGGATGCCATGTCACAAGGATGGAAGGAGGCCATAGAATGTGAATTGAGTGCAATTAACAAAAATAACACCTGGGAACTAATTAAAAGACCAAGCAATGTGAAAGTCATTGATTCAAAGTGGGTTTTTAGGGAAAAGGACTTTTTTTAAGGAAAAGTGATGGGACTGTTATGAAAAAGGCTAGACTGGTTGCGAGAGGATACCAACAGGGACAGTTGAACTTTGATGTGTACTCTCCTGTAGCTACGATGACATCTATTCGTGTACTTCTTTCCCTAAGTGTGCAAAAAGACATGTACATTAACCAACTGGACTTCAAATGTGCATTTTCAAATGGGGAATTGCCAGAACCAGTATACATGGAGATAACCGAAGGCGTGAAAACAGACTATGCTTCAAGTGAGTATGTTTGTATACATAAAAAATCTTTGTATGGGCTGAGAGAAGCACCTAAGTGTTGGTATGAAAAACTTTCATAAAGAAACATCTTTAGAAAGTTTTATCAAAATTTAATATGCAAAACTGTAAAGCAGCGAATATTCCAATTCAAACAAAGTTAAATTTAAGTTTTTATATTAATAAAAATAAAAATTTAGCATATAGGGAGTTAATTGGATTCTTAATGTATGTTATGTTAGGTACAAGACCGGATCTTAGTTACGCTATTTATTGCTTTAGTCGTTATCAAAACTGTTTCAATAATGAACATTGGAAATATTTAAAAAATGTTCTAAGATACTTGAACGGTACAGAAAAATTCGGTATTTTGTATAAAAAATCAAATCGATCAGACCAAATTATAAATGCTTATGTTGATGCTGATTATGCAAATAAATCAAATGACAGAAAAAGCATTAGTGGATATGGAATTCAAATTTTTAATAATTTTGTGTTTTGGACGTCCAATAAGCAAGCAACTGTTTCTCTAAGTAGTTCAGAAGCAGAGTACATAGCAATATCGGACTGTACTGCAGAATGTATTTATATTGGTCAACTTCTGTCAGAATTACTCCATATTAATCCGTTTCCTGACATTTTTGAGGATAATCAATCCTGTATTAAAATGTCAAATACATTGGAAACTAAGCACACAAAACATATAGATGTTAAACATCACTTTGTTCGTGAGTGTGTTAGTGAAAATAAGAGTAAGCTATTTTATCTATGTACATCTAAACAAATAGCGGATATACTTACAAAATCTTTAAGCGCACCCAAATTTAGTTATTTTAGAAATCTATTAAACGTTTGTGCCAAGGATTAAATATATAAAATTTGTAAATACATAATATAAGAAAATGTTAATTTTTAATGTTTTAGGAATGTAGGGGGTGTGTTGATAAAAACAATTCTTCTATTATTTATCATAAGTGCAGTTATTTCCGTTGTGCATTATGTGAACTCGGCTTTAATGTCAAAATGTAATCGTGTCATGTATCATTGATCTGTCTTGTCAGGAGTTATCACTTGTCATGTCATGTGTTTATGTTAAGCATGATCTTTTCTAATCGTTAGTTAATAATTTTCCAATTATAAAATAAATCCTCTAAAATCAAATAGTGTTTTGTGTTAAAATCCAATTAGAATCACGGAGCTCTACAGTATTATCATTTTTCAGGATACAATTTTAGATTCAATACTATTTTGGACATATTATATTCAATTAAATTTTTTTTACAATTCAGTTTTAGTTCTTGGACCTCCACTGGGAAAATGTCTAATATTTCCCTTTCTTTGTCTTCATCTAGATTAAGATATTCATGCAAATATACTTTATGCACTAGTTTGTATATTAGGAGTTGCCCAGACAGTCACAGAAATCATAGATTTTTTTTTTAATATCCATTAAATCCATCCTTACAAAAATTTTGAAGGAAGATCTGTTATGTAAGTCTGAATAAAAATGTCACCTTTACTCAATTATCGAGTTTGCTCCAAACACTTTTCCGGTTCTGATTTTAACAACCCCGATAATCCTGTGCGACTTAGATAGAATGCTGGAGTAGAAATGATATTCAGTTGATTCAGATTATCTATTCAGTTAATTCACATCAGTTTAAAGAAAATGATGACATCCAGATTGACATATTATCCTTTTCAAAAACTGTCAATTTCAAAGGATAATTCAGTTTAACCCAATGAGAATATAATATTGAATCACAATATAATGCCTTAATTTGTTTTATTATATCATGTTTCATACTTACTGGAGACAACCTCACTGACTTGTGACATCTTTACCCGATTGTGACCAACCAAAAATCAAAAGTTGTATTTTGTTTTTATTTGCTTATACTAAAAAAAAATAAAAAAAGGAAAAAACATGCCTATTAACTTGTACATAGATATTTGTGTTGTATCTAGTCATTATTAATTAATTTAAACACAATGAGAAGCCAGATTTATTTCAAGAAATAGGTTTAGTTCTTGTTATTAGAGTTTAGATTTTGTTGCCAATATGTGGATATATATTATTTTGTTATAATTGTATAGATGGTTAAAAAATATATATGTTTAATTTATTATTTAGATATGTTTGTAACATGTTTCTCATAATATTTTTAACTCTTATGAAAGCAAAAAAAGCAGGTAATTTTTTCTGAAAATCCAGAAATTATTAGGATTTTCAGTTAAAATAAGCTTTATACATGCCACCATTCCATTTTTTACATAAAAGGTCTAATTAATACCATACTTACAGTTTACAGTATTAAATTTAGAATATATTATAACTATTCTTATGCATTTTAAAACCATTTGTTAAATTTATTTTAATTCATCTTAAAATAAAATATTTAAAAGAGCTTAGTATTGTTTTTTTTCATTTCAAATATGTTCCCATATTATCCTATCGTCACAATTTACAATTCTTGGTAAATATCTATATTTAAATATTTTAAATGTCGTAGATAAGCAATATCATTAGAACTAAATTTAAATCAAATAATATTTTAGTTGATGTGTTAATTCTTAAATAAAGTGATGAGGGATGTCTCTAAATATATCTCTCATTACTTGTCAGCTAACGCATCAACTTCTATAATTCTGTAAATTACTTCAAATTGAAATATCGCGCAATCGATCAGCTTTAAATTTCCCGCCACATGCCACCCAAGATGGTTGCCCCCGTCCTTGTCAACAGCGTCAATGGAATTTTTGTCTGTTCATTAGGCAACACGCATTTCTCTATATCTGTGGTCTGTGCCCTCACCGACGTCAGATGTCTTGGGCTATATCTCTTGTTGCAAAATTTAAAAAAATATTACGGGGCATTGGTATAATATTTTCCTAATGCAGAAGTTACATTTGTAAAACCGGCATAGATTGGTAATTAATTTTTTTTATGCTGTGCCTTGCATACTGAAAATTAAAGCGTTGTTCTTATTAAAATAACATATAAATCCTTATAAATATAGAACGAAAATGATATAAAAAACAGAAAATAAAACTCTTAATATTAAACAAGTTATTCTTTAAATAAAAGGCTCAAAAAGACCTCCTTTTTTACCTAAACAAAAGCTTAGCCTATCGTAAAAGCTGTTTCGTACTTCTAAAAGAGTTTGAGGTAAAATGGAATTGGCAGATTCAATAATCTTGTTTTTCAACTCCTCTAAATTCGTTGCCCTATTAATATATTTGACCTATTATTCTGATTAAGAAAACTTCACAAATAAAAGTTATTTGATGATAAATCTGGAGATCTTGGAGGTCATTTAATCAAATAAGCAAATAAAATTCTCAATTTCATTTGCCTTTTCGATCATGATGTCACAAAATGCAATTCTTCGCCATTAGTCTTCAGAAAACACCTCATGAGTTTTGGAATATTTATAACATCTGTATCCATGTTTTTTCCATATACTCATCACAGTTTTATGGTGCATACCCAGTTTCTCTCCAACGCTTCTGCTCGATTGTGTTGAATCCAAAACTAAAGCTTTAAAAAAACATTTTTTCCCGCTGCTCTATCTCTCGGACTCTTTCAATAGGTAGTTCTTGAGCTTTGATGTGACAATTTCCACATTCTTGGAGGCAAAAAGATATCTTACAAATTGACACTAAATTTAAAATCGTTTTAGCACAAGGAAGCGGTCTATGTTATAAAATTTACTGAGAATAAATCCTGCCTTATGCTGCTGAATTGCCTCCATAAAACCATTTAAACACTTTTTAACAACTTTTTCGGAAGGGGTATAAACAGCCATATGATAAATATTTAAATAGCGCTTTAAGACTCAACTCACTCAACTCACTTTAACACGTTGAGTGCCGCCATTAAAAAAAAAATGGTCCCGGAGGCCGTTACATTTTTTATATGTAATAGTGCTTAGAATTACATAATAGTTAAAATATAATTTTAAAAATAATGTTTTTTTATTTAAAAGTTTGTACTTTTTGGATTTATTTTCATAGTGACACATTGGTCTAACGAGGCCTGGAAATAATTTAAAGGTTCAGGCGGCCGCATAAGTCCAATATATCACCACGGTCGGTTATGTCCGTATCCCCACCGCACGCCAACAAGGAACGTGACATGCAATAGCCCAAACAATATTGAGCGGAATGTAATCAAAAGATATGCGTAAAACGTGTTTGGTCCGCTATACTGGCCTTTAGAAGCGTGCAACGGATCGTTAGGAAATCCAATAATTCAGTTCAATTTAGTATTTGTAGTGGATAGCGGTTTTTGTTTCACGTGTAGTAACTAGTAATGTCGTACGAAGAAAAGCAAAAGCGGCTAGATGCTTTATGACAGGAAATGTTGTCAGATAAAGAAGATGATGCCTTTCAAAATGATGCATTTTCCGACGAATATCAACTATCAAGTTCCTCTGAGGAATCAGATGATAGTGAAATAGATTCGCCTCCCAGAAAAATAAAGCGCCAAATGAAAAAAATACAAGTTGATTCCCCTCGTGGGGCCACGACACCACAAGTTGATCCCTGTCCATCTCGTGAGGGTACAAGCACACAAATTGACTCATTTAGTGAGGCCATAGAAAATGTTATACGATCATTGCCTCCAATTGACTCCGATGAAGAAGAAAATGATTCACCTGGAAGTGGCCAAATTACGGATATAAATTGGGTACCAGCGACTGGCCAGTTTTTGAAACCAATCAACTTTACAGAAAATCACTCGGGATTTGTTCCAGACATGTACGATAACTATCAAAAGACGCCGTATGAATTTTATAAAATGTTTGTTACTGATGACATTTTGGAACTTATTGTAAGTATTTTTGAATTTAGTTTTTATTTGTATTATGTTACGCAATATTTTGTAGGTAACTGAAACTAATTTGTATGCTTCCCAGTCTCAACAAAAAATGCTTATCCAAAAGCAGTGTGCATACATGGAAACCAACAAATCACGAAGAAATTGAAAAGTTTCTTGGTGTAGTGATGTGGATGGGTTTCTGTCCGTTTGTAACACAACAGTCCTACTGGAGGAAGAAGAAAATCTACAAAAACCTTTTGCCAGAAATAATTTCAAGGAATAGGTTTCAACTTCTTCTGAAAATGCTACATTTTAGCAACAATGAGGTTATAACCGAAGATAGGTTGCGAAAGCTAAATCCCTTACTAAAAGAAATCCGTGAAATTTTCCAGCGAGTCATTGTGCCCTCCGAATATGTCTGCATCGATGAAACCCTTGTGCGATTCCGAGGGCGATTGTCCTTTTTACAATATATTAGCAACAAAAAATACAAGTTTGGTATCAAACTTTTTAAACTATGCCTTAGTGGTGGTTATACTTACGATTTCAAAGTATATTGTGGAAAATCAAAAGATAAAAATGCTAGTGTACCAACCAAAATTGTTCTAGATTTAATGGATAATCTCTTAGATAAAGGAAGAACTTTATGCACCGATAACTATTGTACGTCAGTAAGCTTGGCTTTGGCTCTTTTGAATTGCAAAACTCATCTGTTAGAAACATTTGAGGGCAAATCGAAAATTCAACCTAAAAAATGTCACACAAAAGAAGTTACAGGTAGGAGAAACCGTGGCTGGAGAATGTAGACAAGGAGTGATTATTTAAAAGTGGAGAGATCGGCGAGATGTACTTGCACTGAGCACTAGACACGGAAGTGAAATGTTGGACGTCAAAAGAAGAGGAAAATATGTGAAGAAGCCTAAAATTATTGTCGAGTATTGTCTGGTTGTCTGGTCGACAGTTATTTTTGTTAACGCTTGGCAATACCGCATCCCTTCCATATCACGACGTCACCATGCGCGAGGAGAGCGCCGCGCGAGGTAGAAGTGGGAACGACGGACTCTCTCGTTTTGACTTTCTGACGACGCAAGCAATGGCGTCATACTATTTAATTTAATAATTTATACTGTACTTATTACTGTGTTTGGCAAATAAATGTTGTTTTTTAATTAACGTGAAATGCAAATAATCTGAACGCCACAAACTACATTGTATGGTCCTTCGTCGCTGGATTTGACTCCTGAACGGAATTTTACTGCATTTTAACATCCGTACGGGACTTTCAACGAGGCTTTTACCGCATTTATTTGTGGCTTGAACTGGAAGAAACGCCGACCGCCGACCCAATCGACACAAGTTTGGATATTTTGCCCTTTTTGACGACGGAAACAACAAGACCGTCTTCTCAGGGAACACCGATTGGTTTTGCTTATTTCACTACAGGTTAGTGCGTTCCTTTCTCACTTTCTTTCCTTTACTTTTACAGGCCTCTGTTTGATTTATTTGTTTATTTTTTTTAATAAACTTAAACTGCTTTGTATTTGTGTTACTTTATGGTGGTTACTTTGATGGTACTTTACATTGATTTACAAACGATTTCGTAATATTTGATGCTACTTTGGTGACAAAATTAATACCTTTAACTGACATTTGTTTACGTTGCAATATATTACACATTTTGCTGGTATACTATACCTATTTACACTAATTTCTTTTGGTATTTCACACTCCCTTTGATGGTGATTTCTACTATTTACATTTTATCAAATTTTGACATTTAATATACCTACTTTATTAGATATTTTACACATTTTTGGTGTTACTTACGTAGGTTTGATAACTTTACATGCATTTTAATTAAGTGTTCTGAGAAACCTATTTAATTGCATTGTTTTATTACTTTGCCTCTATTTTGAACAATTTCTTTGAAACTACTTATATATTTGTATTATTAACTATTCGAGATGGCTGACGCAAGAAATAAAAGAAAGGCTACTAAAGCTGCTCTTACACGGTTTGAAAACTATTTTCAAGCTATTAAGTCAAACATAAATCTTTCTCAAACTGATTTGGTGGAACTCAAAATGCGTGCGCAAAAGGCTGATCAATTGTTGGAAGATTTTAACGCTGCTCAGTTAAAGATTGCCGCTACGGAGACTGATATTGATTTTGATGAACATGACAGTGAGTCTGAACAATTTGAAAATAAATTCTACCGCATAACATCTGAAGCGAGCAAATTTTTAATTGACCAGATGCAGCCGCAGGTTTTAACTCCAAACGTGGAAACTAATTTAGCATCTAATTCTAATGACGATTTAGCCAACATTAGACTGCCTCCAATAAACCTTCCAACGTTTGACGGTTCATATGACCAATGGTTGTTTTTTAGAGACACTTTCAATTCTTTAATACATAGCAATTTCAAACTGACACCAGCCAAAAAATTTCATTACTTGCGCCTCTCTCTAAAGGGTGTGGCAGCTGAAACTATCTCATCACTTGAAATCTCTGACAACCAATTATGATGTAGCCTGGAACATCTTAAATGAGAGATTCGAAAACAAACAGATTTTAGTCAGCAACCATGTAACGGCTATTTTTAATTTGCCATCTTTATCACGTGAATCTGGACGTGGACTTAGAGTCATACTTGACGGCTTACAGAAGCACATGGGCGCCTTGACGGTTTTAAAGATGCCCACAGAACATTGGGATGCCTTAATCTGTCATATTGTGACAGGTAAATTTGACAATGTGACTAGAAGAGCTTGGGATTCCAAAACCTTTATTAAAGAACTCCCTACTTACAAGGAACTTATAGATTTTTTAAAAGACAGATGCCGAATTTTAGAGTCTTTTGAAAACAGCTCTTTAAGAAACGCTTCAAACAAAATCGAAAGGCCTCGCCAATCACACCCCAACTTTCACAAAAATACTTCTCAATCCTTTGTCGCCACTAACAGTAATAAAAAATGCACTTTTTGTCAAAAAGAACATCTCATCTATACATGTCCTCAGTTTTTACAAATTTCTGCTATTGAAAAATTAAATAATGCTAAACAAATGAAGTTATGTATTAACTGCCTTTCTATAGGCCACGCAACTAAAAACTGTAGGTCGTCTGGATGTAGAAAATGTGGAAAATTCCACCATACCCTTCTACATTTCAACAGAACCGATTCTGGGACTGTACAAACCAATAATAATAACACATCTACCTCTTCTTATTCCAACAGCACTGAGACTGACTTGAAAGACGTAGCCACAACCTCTTTGTCTACACATGTGATGCACACTCCTCTTATATACTCACCGTGTAGTTTAGTGGTAAATGAAAAACTTAATTTAAACACTGTATTATTATCCACTGCTATCATCAAAGTTTTTGACACTACAGATAAGTCACACTTGTGTAGAGTACTCCTAGACAGTGGAAGCCAATCCAATTTCATTTCAGAAAGACTTTGCAACTTGTTACAACTTCCTATTGAAAATATTAAACATTCTATCACTGGTATCAGTCCGAAAATTGAAACCATAAATTCTAGAGTTTTTGCTAAAGTCCAATCCAATTTTTCTAACTTTGAGGCGAACATATCGTGTCTTGTACTTAAATCTATAACTGGAAATATTCCAGCTATATCCTTTGACTCCAGTTTATTGCATATTCCCAAAAATATTGCATTGGCTGACCCCGATTTCAGCTCTGCAAAACCTATTGACTTACTGCTCGGAGCAGACATTTTCTGGGAACTGATCCATATTGGTCAAATAAAATTGGGTCGAGGACTTCCAATTTTGCAAAAGACACATTTTGGATGGATTATTTCTAGGCGAACATATCGTGTCTTGTACTTAAATCTATAACTGGAAATATTCCAGCTATATCCTTTGACTCCAGTTTATTGCATATTCCCAAAAATATTGCATTGGCTGACCCCGATTTCAGCTCTGCAAAACCTATTGACTTACTGCTCGGAGCAGACATTTTCTGGGAACTGATCCATATTGGTCAAATAAAATTGGGTCGAGGACTTCCAATTTTGCAAAAGACACATTTTGGATGGATTATTTCTAGTCCTTTACAAACTAATCTTAGTTCAAGCCTTTGCTCAAAGACACAGTGCTTTTTTACAACTTCAATTGACAATCAGCTAACTAAATTTTGGGAGGTAGAGGAATTTCCTAAAACTAAATACTTATCACCAGAGGAAACCTTTTGCGAAAAACATTTCTCTCAGCACACTTCTAGAGCCTCTGATGGTAAATTTGTAGTACATCTTCCACTTAAGGACTCCATTGATCGTCTTGGGGACTCGAAGTTGACAGCTACAAGTCGTTTTTTAAATCTTGAAGGGAAACTGAATAAAAGCCCTGATTTAAAACGTACTTATCAAGATTTTATAACAGAATATGAAAAACTCGGTCACATGACCCTATCTAAGATTCAAATTGATGATTCTGGATATTTTTTACCGCATCACTGTGTGCTTAAATTAAGCTCCACTACAACTTAACTACGGGTCGTTTTCGATGCTTCCTGTAAATCTGACTCAGGTTTTTCTTTAAACGATTTACTTATGGTCGGACCTAATGTCCAAAACAGTCTTTTTTCAATTCTCTTACGGTATCGTATACATCCTGTAGTTCTCAGTGGTGACATTGAAAAAATGTATCGACAGGTCTATGTAGCCCCTGAATATCGTAAACTTCAGAGAATTCTTTGGCGTGCTAATATTAATGAGCCGATTTTAACTTACGATTTGTCCACCGTTACATACGGTACAGCCTCTGCTGCATTTCTGGCTACTAGATCTTTGCAGGAAGTAGGTAAAATACATGCTAAAGACTGTCCAAAGATTTCTAACATAATACAGCGTGATTTTTACGTTGATGACCTTTTAACCGGCGCACAAACAGTCGATGAACTTAGACAAATTAAAGAAGACATCCATGATCTTCTTATGAAGTATGGATTTCCACTTAGAAAATGGGCTTCAAATGAGCCAACCTTAACTTCTGATTCCTCAATACATTCGATTTCTTTTGATACAGATATTCCTTCTAAAACCTTGGGCCTTTTATGGAATCACATTTCTGACACGCTAGAATATAAAATAGGTCCTATTGAATCTAGCACTCGCGTAACAAAACGTACAATTTTATCATCAATTTCCCAGATTTTTGACCCTCTTGGTCTACTTTCTCCTGTCACAATCTCGGCAAAAATCATCTTGCAACAGCTGTGGAAGCTTAAAATATCATGGGATGAATCGATTCCAATGGATCTTTTCACAATCTGGTCATCTTACAGGACACAACTTGTGGAATTGAATAATCTTAAAATACCAAGACTAACTCTTTGCGGTAATCCTATTGAGCTGCAATTACATGGCTTCTCTGATGCTGCGGAGCCAGGTTATGGTGCCTGCGTGTACCTTTGTTCAAAGGATTCGTTAGGCAATTTTCCGTCTAAACTACTCTGTGCAAAAACTAGAGTCTCTCCACTTAAAGAATTGACTATTCCTAGGCTCGAGCTTTGTGCAGCATTACTCTTAGCAGAACTAGCTAAAACTGTGTTAGCTTCAATACCCTCTACTTTGGACTCTAAGCACTACTGGTGTGACTCTACAATAGTACTTGCCTGGATTAGATCATCTCCTCATCGTCTAAAGACATTTATTGCTAATCGAATAGCTCAAATTCAATCCATAACTAATATTGATGAATGGAGATATATTAGAACCGCAGACAATCCAGCTGATCTACTTACTAGAGGAATTCCACCTTTAAGCTTGTTAAATTCGACTTTATGGTTTCATGGACCTCCTTGGCTGACTGAAGATGAGTGGCCAACCGACATAGTAGATTTATTAAATATCGATACTCCTGAATTACGAAATGTCACTTCTTTTCATGTGTCCATCGAAAAACATACCAATAATGACTTACTTACTTTAATTGACAAATTTTCGAATCTAACTAAACTGGTTCGTACTTTTGCCTTTGTGCTACGCTTTAAAAACATCCTTAAATTAAAATCTAAATCTGACTTTTTTAATAGAGAGCTTTCAACTCTGGAAATTGAGAATTCTTTGAATACACTTGTCAGCTTGGTACAAGCTTCGACATTTTCTGAAGAATTTAAAGCACTAAAGAATAATAATAAGGTCTCTAATAAATTCAAACTCCTTACCTTGAATCCCTTCTTTGACCACACTCTTAATCTTATTCGAGTTGGGGGTCGTTTGCAACAATCTAATTATGAATATCAAAAGAAACACCCTATAGTTTTACCCCCTAAACATAGACTTTCACTTTTGATCGCACATTCTGAACATATTAAGCTACTTCATGCTGGTCCACAACTTACATTGGCATCACTTCGTGAAAGCTTCTGGCCAATCAATGGCAGGAACTTAATTAAAAAGGTTTACCATGACTGTTTAACTTGTTTTCGCTTTGTTGCAAAATCGACAAAGTACCTTATGGGTAATTTACCCAAGACACGAATTACACCCTCTAGACCCTTTTCTTTGTCCGGTGTTGACTACGCAGGGCCCTTCTCCCTTAGGGATCGCAAAGGACGTAATTTTAGAACTAACAAGGCATACATAGCATTGTTTGTGTGTTTTGCTACCAAGGCTATTCACCTAGAGCTAGTAAGTGATCTTACTAGCGAATGTTTCTTAGCCGCTTTGTACAGATTCATGTCACGAAGAGGCAAGTGCATACAAATTTATTCTGATCAAGGGACAACATTCGTGGGTGCATTAAATGAATTAAATTCGTTTCTCAAAGAACACTCTTCTACTATTTCGGATAAATTAGCAAATCAAGGTATACAATGGAATTTTATACCGCCTCGCGCTCCACACTTTGGTGGGCTTTGGGAGTCCAGCGTTAAATCGGTAAAGTATCATCTTAAGCGTGTAGTTGGTAGTTTATCATTAACTTTTGAAGATTTTTCTACAATAATTACTCAAATAGAAGCCTGTTTAAACACCAGACCCTTATGTCCTCTTTCTGATAATCCGAATGATCCAAATCCTCTCACTCCTGCGCACTTTCTTATTGGTGAACCATTGACGACGTGCCCACAAGTTGATCTACTGGGAGTAGCAGAGAACAGACTATCAAAATACCAACATAGGCAACAAATGGTGCAACATTTTTGGTCTCGTTGGGTCAAGGAATGCATTGCAGAACTCCAGATACGTACGAAATGGAAGCAGAATTACCCGCAGCTCCTGAAACTAGGCGTTCTTGTGCTCATCATGGAGGATGGATTACCACCATTAAAATGGCGAACTGGCCGAGTGGTACAAATATTTCCTGGCGGAGATGGTATTGTCCGAACAGTATTAGTGAGGACTGCTGCTGGCGAGTATAAGCGTCCAGTTACGAAGATTGCTGTCCTGCCTATTTATTATTTTTAAAGCCTGGAGGCTTTCAAGGGGGGCGATATGTCTGGTTGTCTGGTCAGTTATTTTTGTTAATGCTTGGCAATACCGCATCCCTTCCATATCACGACGTCACCATGCGCGAGGAGAGCGCCGCGCGAGGTAGAAGTGGGAACGACGGACTCTCTCGTTTTGACTTTCTGACGACGCAAGCAATGGCGTCATACTATTTAATTTAATAATTTATACTGTACTTATTACTGTGTTTGGCAAATAAATGTTGTTTTTTAATTAACGTGAAATGCAAATAATCTGAACGCCACACACTACAAGTATAATAAATATAAGGCGTACATTGATATATCCGACCAGATGAAATCCTACAACTGCAGCCTAAGAAAAAGTCTGAAATGGTATAGAAAGCTAGCTATTGAAATTTTAACTGGTACAGCATTAGTAAATGCGTTTGTTTCTTACCAAGAAATTGCCCAAAATAAAATGTCAATAACAACGTTTAGAGAAGAAGTTGTCGAAGGTTTGTTAAAATTAGATTCGCAAAACCCAACACTAGAACGTAATGAAGGTAATAAAGAACAACACCGCCTTGAAGATGTAGGACGAAGTAAGAGACGTCGATGTGTAGTTTGCTACAGTAAAATGACCCAAGAGCTTGGAAGAAAAGTCGCTGCTTCAAAAACTACACAAAGTTGCTTCAGATGTACGTCATGCGAGAAATTTTACTGCCTAGATTGTTTTTTTGAAGTTCATGAAGTTACAAAATCCACTTAATTTTTTTTTATGTAATAAGTTTTTTTTCCTGAAAAATATTACCTCTCATTTTTTTTTATATTTTGTATTTCGCTTTTGAAATAATAAAGCTTATTTGTAAGAATCTAAGATGGTTTTATTTCCAAAAAAGAGAACAAATAAAAACAAAATTTAAAAAATCGTAACTACTGACCCAATTGTCCCATGGTGCCACGTCGGCTTCACTATTCACTGGCCAAACATATTTTCAGGATCCAAAGGCCGCCTACTCAAAGATTCCATGCATTTAAATACACTTTGTGAAGCCAGCCGGGCACCACGCGGCAAAAATTACACATCGATAGTATGAGACCACCGTGGCTTCACGCGGCCACATACTCCCAAAGCTTTATGAAGCCATATTGGTCTCATACGGCACTCAACGTGTTAACAGTGCAGTATGCAATTATACAGCAAAATGAGCTCTGCTGATTGTGCCGTGCCGAAAATAGCAAATCAGACGATCGGAATCTGCCGCACCGCTTATCAACAAGATATTAAGCGAGAAGCAGTGCTGCCATTTATAATGCGTATGTGTAGCCTTCTATTCGCCAACCTGTATATATATATTCGTAAATAACATACAAGTAAATTAAGAACGCGGTATATGAAATCAGAACGTAGACCGAATAACGATAAATGTCAGATGAAACTTGAGATTTTGTGCTTATTTATGTGTTACTGTGGTATCCAACAATAAAGTGGTAAGTATAACTATATAATAAATATATAATAAATATAATAAGTAAGTAAAGTGGTGGTGTATGTGCTTTCGCATTACAAATAGAGTAATTTTTCTCAAATACACATTGTTTCCTAAAAGTAAAAACAGGGTAGGTTTTCCTCTATAAACATCCGTCATAAAATTATCCACGCTACTTATTAGTCATAAATAAATATATTTACTGCTGTTATAAAGAATTGTGCCTTTGTATATTAGAATGTCACAAGGTTAAATATAGCACGTCCGGCCTACACTTAAAACTAAAAATACGGCCTAAAACCAAAAGTTAGTTCATTAAAAAAGTAGCTTCGAAAAAAGGCAAATAAAATTAATTTAATCCGCCACGTTTTCACCGAGTTTTATTCCGACGAAAATCCGAAAAAACCATAACACAAACGGAAAAGTGGAAAATGAAAAGTAAACGTTTTTCTCGTCTCGTTCGGTTCGCCGGCCGCGGCCGAATCGTCCGTCGACGGGACGAAGGCAAACTTTTTATTTTTAAATTAAATCCTATCAGTTTTGAAAAGCGGCCGGGCTTTAACTTATGACATGAAACGAAAGGGGATTTTATCCAGTCCGCAGGGCTGTTCATTTTTGAAGAGGAGTTAGCAGTTAGAGTGATGACGGCTTTTCGTGTTTGATTGAGGCTATTTTAAAACTTTGTTGATATATTCTGTATTCTTGTGTAGGTTTTAAGGTTTATTTCGTGTAAATAAAAGTATTTTTAAAGCCATCAGCAGTATTTATTTTTTTTACATTTATTAGCCAACGAAGTTTAAAATATAGAGAATTGAGTTAAAGTGTATTTAATTTTTTTGAGTATCTAAACGACATTTTTTAGTATGTTTAAATTTTTTGGTAGCTTTAAGTATCCATGCGTAATTATATAAAATTGTTTATGTTAGTCAATCAAGGTGTTTGCGATGGATTTTAAGCTCACGTTTGTTATAAGTTTGCAATTACCTTGCTCATCTTGATTTTTATAATTTTCATGAATTGTTATCCTAAGATTATTATAAATAGTTGTTAATTTCTGTAAATAAAGGAGTATTTAGTTTTTCACCCAGTAGTCTTTCATTTCTCAACCTACTATGGCCAAGTCACCTTGTCTTAAATCTATAGTGAGACTGCTATAGGGTAGTAGGAAAAAAAAAGGATTAGGAAAAAGCCCTAGATCTTTCGAGCAGTCAAGTCAAGTCAGAAATAACCGCCAAAAAGGGCCGTCACCATCTTCAAATCAAAGCAGTCATAGCAGTCGAGCAAATCAAAGCAGTCAAGTCAGTCAAAGCGGACAAGTTAGTCAAGCCAATCAAGCCAAAACAGCCGCGTCCATCATCGAGAAAGCAATGGAAGAAGCAAATAAAATTATCCTTCGCCAGCAGGAGCTAGCGGGAGAATTAGAGCAACTTCTGGTCCAGGTAAAGAAAAATTGACATGCAAAAAAGACAGCAACAACGCGAAACCAACAGAGAGATGAAATATGAAATATATATGAAAACATGCAAAAAAGCAGAAGAGGAGAAGAAGACAGAAGAAGGCGAAGCAATGCTAAAAAGAAAAGAACTAGTGATGCAAGAATTTGAATTCCTGATTGAAGAAATTTAAAATGAACTTCGTAGGAATAAATCTACAACTCGATATAAATTTTTAAAAGAAGACGCCAGAAATCAATGGGGGCTCATTCAGCAACTTCACAACGAGATCCTCTGCAAAGGCACCACCAGCAAAGATTACTTAGCAGCCCACCGTCTAGTCAAAAGGTCTTACGATGAGATTATGGAGCAGGTGGATAAAAAAATCAAGGAGGGGCAGGATGTATTAAACAACACACCCATTCCAATAATGAACATTCCGACATTTAGCGGATTGTACGAAGAGTGGCCTACGTTCGACGATCTATTTACAAGAGTTATCCATCAAAACAACAAGTTATCAAATGCACAGAAGCTCCAGCACCTCAAGTCCTCAGTCGAGGAGAAGCACAAAACACTATTGGACATTAGACACCATAAGGCATTTACTCGCAACAGATGGAAACTACGATGTCGCATGGAATCTATTGAAACAGCGATATCAAAACAAACGACTTATTGTGTCAAAGTTGGTGGACAAGATCTTTGAGTTCCCGACAATTATGTACGAGTCAGTACATAAACTTAAACAATTGTATGTCACCACTGAATGCTTAGAAGGCATTAAAAATCTAGGCTTAAGCAAGGAATGTTGAAACAATGAATTACTCACCTCAAGACCAAATAACTACCAAAATAACAGCGTTAGGAGAAGTTATGAACCTAGCTACAGAAGTCAAAATGGAAGAGCACATAAATCGCTTTCAAAGAAAAATAAGCCACAGCATGGAAATTGTCAGTAAGATAAAAGGATACAAGCGCCTAGCAGACAGCAATGAAGTCAAGAAAAAAGGCTAGATAATAATAAGTTACCATCTAAAATAACATTAGAAAATACTTTTATAATTCAAAAGTTCATTGACATTGAATATTATATTTCTAACAACAAAATAACATACTTTTTAAGAATCCCAGTTATGCAAGCTTTTGATTTTAAATATTATCATTTATATTCTGTACCAATATTTAATGGAAGTCAATTTAAGGCGCTTGTTCCGCGTAATAAATTTTTGCTAAAAAATAAGCTTTACCATGCATTTACGAGCGAGTCCTGCAAGAAAGCTACCCCTCAAAACTATATCTGTCAAAGGCTTAGCCTCGAAGAAAATGGAGTCAATGAACCTTGCGAGATCCGAGTACTGGACAACGAAAACACCTCCACATGCCAAAAAAACCAAGTTCTTGTCACGAGATCCAGAGTCCTACCTATTGATGAAACTATCCAATTGATTGGAGTCTTTCCCGAACCCGAGGTTATTAACCTTAATTGTACTCATCACATTGAGTCTATTCGTTTGCAAGGCAGTTTTCTTTTCAATGTTCCACGAAGTTATGAAATGCAGACCAGTCAAGGACGTTTCGTGATTAATCAACCAATATTTAATAGCCAATCAATGATCCTGCCAACAATCGAAGAACCAACGGTCCATGATAAATCAAGCTTTCAAGTTCACCTAGAAGACATCAAACTAAACGAACTTCATGCAGTCAAGTTTCAAGTTTTGCAGAATCCACCCTTCAATCCCTTGGCAGAACAGTCGATTATTGAACCCCCAAATTTATGGACAATATTTATTTATTCTTTAATTGCTATTGCAGTTAGCTATTGTTGTTATAAAAGGTTCCAGTCAGACAGATCAACCTAGGAGATGTTCCACTTCAACTTTAGCCCGTTAAGTTGAAGCTTCGGGGGGAGGAGTTATGTGACGAGCCACCCTGTAAACTACACAGAAGCCAAGATGCTGACCCTGCAGCTTTCCCGAAACAAAACCATAGTGTCCGCCATTTTTCAGTTAGTCAATTGTAGCCCGTTATTCATGTAGCATATACTTATTGTAATTTTAATTAATAAATTGTTTTTAAAAAGGAAGTTCGGGAGTTCAAGAATTTAAGTCACGTCCTCATTTAATCAATATTTTTGATACTGTCTACTTGAATTATACTAAAATTGACCGACCTGTTGCCTGATTTTATAGGTATTGCCGGTAAAATCAAAAGGTAGTCGAACCAGTTCACAAGGGTAGGTAATATAATGCTGTTGATTTGATAAAAGGTGATTGCGAAGTTGAAAACAAATCTATCAGATAGTAAAAGCTAATATTAAAAAGACCATAAAGTAAACCACGATTTCCTAATAAAAATTGCCATTAAGTTGGCAAAATTAAAAACAGATAGTAGCACAAACATTTTTTGGCCATTTTTTCATTTATGAAAGATTTATGAAAAAACATATTATTATTCCTATTCAACTATCGATTTTCGAATCTATATAATGAATTTAGTAGTCTCTTAATTAAGGTTCGTATTTCTCTTTGTCGTATTCTCGTGTCGTATTCTTTGACACCTTCAATACTCTGATCTAGTAAAGGGACTAGCAGATCCTCTTCTGTCAGGTTCAACCACTTTGTCCAAGTGTCCCTATAAATTTTATCTCTCTTTTTTAGTTCCAAGGTTTTTTAGGCTAGTCTCCGCCTGACTGTCAAATACTATTAGCTGATATTATGACTGACCATTACTATACAGTATACCAAAAATTAGTACGGGTTGAAGTTTTAAATCCCTAAACGGTTGAAGCTTCACCAAAACCAGAGCTCATCTACGTTGCTATGATATAGTAAAAATCACCTAGATTAAGACCTGGATCAATTAGAGGCTGTGATTCTATGAAAAATCTTTGAACTAAGTGGATAATGAGATTTGACATGCAATAGTACAAGATCTGCTCACAAGAATGTTACTTAATATACCATAAGATGAGATTAGCAGAAGCCGTCAATTTAAAAAGCACTTTAAAACAAAAATATTGGCAAGACTGTAAAAAAAGTTCTCAAGTACAAGATATAAGTCGAATATTTTCTACTTTTTCTCGTCCCAGATGCATCTTGCATAATCGAAATTTTCTGCACATTCGTCAAATTATTGTTAGCGTGCTGTCTTCTGGCCAATGAAATATGGTTGCTACATCTGGCACCCCACTCCAATTCCCGATACTTCAAAGCCACATGCTGTTTTCGTTCGGGTCCCATTTAGCCTTCCATCTTGCCCTGTAAAATTACCTTCGGTATGACACCAGGTACGTCTAGGTATACCTTCCGGGTTTTAACTATGTTCAGATCTCTCCCTATGCCTGCTCTTTACAGTACTTCCTTAATTATAATGTTTAATGTATGAGATCTTATAATAGTCTGCGAAGAGTCTACATCTCGAAGGTTTCAATGCGATTGAGTGATCTTACTTTGATTGATCATTTTTCTGCCCCGTTTAATAGGCAACACATGGCATTTTATCACGCTTAGTCGGAGGTCTAGGGCAAGCATTGCCATAGAAAGATATCCTAAAGTCGCCGATATACCGTTTTGGCATCTACGATGAATTATTCTGAGAAAAGCCTTAAGTGAATCGCTCATGGGGGTAACAAGTCTAAAGTCCTTACACGATCATTAAACCGCCCATTTATGCAAGGTTTCCATGTCTTCTCCGTTATCGTGAAAAAGGATTGATGTATATTTTAATCATATCTGCTTAATTCTTTTTGATTTACCATAATTTCTAAGTGATGTTATCGGTTTATTTTTGTTAGTGCCAATTACCTGTTTTAGTTTTTTTATGGAAATTAAAACTTTTATGGAGTTTGTGAACTTATTCAGTGTTTTCACATTGATTTATAATCCAATACCATTAACCGTTTTTTATTTCATTTCTTATGATTTAGTATTACTCATATTTATCAGTTTGGGTTTTCACTTATTTTCTCAGTTCCATCAAGTCCAGTATTTCTTCTATCATCTTGTCAGGGTTATAATCTTGTTCTTTTATTAGGGCCAAAAATAATTTTTGTGGCCACATTTATGTCTTAGTTTTAAGCCTTTTCCATATTTTTCCAGGATCGTCTTCGCAAACACGATTGCTTGTCAGAGAGAGTTTTGTAAGTTTTCTCTTGTGTCTGATTCAGTGAAACTTTGTATCTTAGGTTTTAGCTGTATTTTTTCTTATTTAATAGTTTCAGTCTAGTTAGAAATCTCGCTCTATCATTGCAAAGTTTTTACTTTGATAGGCTGTGATCCAAGCCAATGTGCTTGATACGATAGCATATCAAGGTTCTTGATATGGTTTATACTGTTCTGGCACCTCGGAATCATCAGTTTGTAATCTGTTTGATTCCCCACTCTGTCTCCTGGTGATTTCTACGTGTAGAGGCGTCGTGGATGAAGTTTATAGAATGTGTTTTTGACATCAAGCATTTTGACTCATTAAGTATATATCATATTTTAACTAACTATAAGGAAAAGTGTTATTTCTATCCTTTGGGAGTTATTACCGTTTATATTTTTTAACATCTAATAAATCTATAATTTTTTACAAAAAACTTTCGTTTGTAGAGATTTCGAAACATAATAAAATGATTAAGTTTTTCATTATTAATATCTGGCAAAAAATTATTAAAATTCCTTAGGAGTTACAGAATATACGGGCATTATATCGATTAAAAAATAGCAGGGCGCGTATTATAAATAGGTGGCTGGAAAACGACATATGCTACGTTCTCGATTTTGGCTGTTGAATATGACCTGACCCTAGCTCCACATACAATATTTTTGCGGCGTTTACTGGTTTGAATAAGGCAAAAATTTGTTTAATTATAACAATGTACCTAATTACACATTTTTATTAATATTTTCCTAAAAACGATTAAGGGAAAAAGCTTAATTTTGGTATCCAATACTTATTACATACTTTACAGATATGTCGTCTTTTATAATATTATGACCTACAAGGATGACACTAAACTCGTCTGTGAAAGGAACGACTTGAATTTTCTTTTTCCGAACATATGTGACTTACTTTAGACTTCTTTATCATTTTTCAGTAAAAAAGGAAGTTTTATTAATAATTTTGTTATTAATTAAAAACGAATTTCACTCTTTCTTTTGCTTTATAATAAAGAATGCAATTTAGTTTCTGCCAATTACAATAATTTATTATATTAATAAATTTTCTTCTGTTAAATTTGAGAAGTCACTAGCAATATGGAATACTATGCATATTGAACAAAAAAGTATCTCCTCTGCCTCCTGTTTAGACGATGAGGTAATGACGAATCCTACAACCTTGCCTAGTAAGGAGCAGAATTAGACCTACAATTAGAAAGGGAGCTGAGAAACCTATACTTAAAACGAAATGCGGCTTCATAGGCAAAATCCTTAAAGTAGAATTCATGACCAATCTATAAAAACTTGCAGGTTATAGATGGATAAGGAGGTAGTAGGTACGCTAAGTTAAAAAAGGGCCAAGAAGACTACAAATGTCGAATAGACGGCAAGCTTGTTTTGTTTCAGATATTTTTACTAGATATAGCGAATACTCAATATACTGGGTATTACACATTATAAAACGCATAGACATAATAGCCTATCCAAGTGATAAAATAAACATAAGGTAGGCATGACAAATATTCTAACATTCTATTAAACAGTAAGCTTTATGCATGATGCATTTTACTTACTCATCCACGAACCACTAGTCTACGAATGAATAATCTTAAAAAAAAATACTCACGTTTTAAGATTTACAGCAAGAAATAAAAAACAGTTTCATTTGTTTTTTTAAAGTATATCAATCAAAATACTGACTGCACCACAGTTAAAAAAAAGAACAAAGCTTAGAGATGCCGATGGCATCGGGAAAGCGGTGTGTTTGAGGTGCAGTAAAGCCTCAATAATGAGGTTAAATACATCGAGAGGGAGTGTATTTTTCACCGAAAGCTGCCACCATGTATAACGACCCTACATTTACATTGGCTACGCCCGCCTGTGAGCGCGGATAAAGGGTAAAAATAGAAAAGCGACTGAATTTTTCGGTTTTGACGGTAAACCGAACCCCTTTTTTTGAGATTCAACTTTTTGTTAATATTTCTATAGAATGCCATGGGGATTAATACTATGTTACAAGTGTTATTTTAGGCATTTTTTAAAAAACTTAAAATTATTTCGAAATAAGCCAGATATCTATTCAGTTATAATGTGGTTGAGAATATTCATAAGTTCTGAAACTTACCATTAAAAAATTATATTAGCTAGATAATTAATATAGGTTAATTTAACAAATTTTTAGATAAGCTTTATTTATTAGTATAAATTAGGTAATATAGCATCTTATTTAATGCAAAATTGTCTGGTAGATTATACAAGAAATAATATAAAATTGAAGTCGATAAATATGAATAGTACCACTAGACTTAAGGCATAATTGTAGAGGAAAGAAAAGTCGTAAATTGTCTACAGAGCTTATCTGTTACAAAAAAAGTAGTGTAAAGAGTATATAATTCGAAAAAATTCTCTCTTTGGTCGTTGAACTATCCGTATTAAATATATCAAGAGAAAAACATGAATGTTTGTTATTCATATTTTATATTTGTAGACTAGGGATATAGAATCTCCAGCATAAGTGGACATCTCTACTCTACTTAGTAGTCCTAGGACTATGAAGGGCTTTAGTGCAAACGACTATTGAATGTCACTAAATTACAAAGTGACAATCAGTGCCTAATATTTTGAAATATAAAGGATGAAAAACTCAAGATTTAAATTTCGCGCCACGTTTGATATTCATAATGTTACCTGATTATGACTTGGCAGATGGAAGCTAGTAAGCATTGAACACTGTTCGGTTGAAAAAATGTTCCAAAATTAATCTACTGCGCAAAGAACAAACAAAAAATTCGAAAGTACGGGTTTGGTTAGTAACGTAAAACACATGATACGAGCTCGTAGAGGTTGGTCAGAATAAAACATCATGGCAGTTCGTGAGAGTACTATACTACTGTACTCCTCAGCGAATTCGCACTAAAGATTTACGGCTGCACGCCTACAACATCCAACTGACAAAAACTTTTGCCATCAGACCATGAACAGCAAATATATTTCAACAATTGGAGCAACCTGTTGATTTTACAAACAAAATAATTTTTAGTGATAAGGTCATTTTTACCTCCATACTTGGTTTCGTTAATCCTCAAAACTATTGCAGTTGGGGCTAATATATACTAAAGTATCCACCAATGCTTCACCAGAAAGCAATGCATCTACAGCGTGTCACTATATTCTGGTCCTTTTATTCTGGAGGATTAATTGAAATTGTAATGCAGTAACGGTAAATGGCGAATGATATCGTGGTATCATAACGCAGTTTCTTGTGCCTTATTTGGCAGCTATTGATCTTTACGACATGTGGTTTCAGCAGGACGATGCCACATGTCATACCGCCCGTAAAACTTTGACGATCATGGACGAGTTTTCTCCTAGTTATTTCCCGATTTGGTGATCAGAATGGTCTTGCGAAGTAACGCCTTTAGACTTCTGGCTGTGGGGTTATCTGAAGTCACATGTTTATGCCAAAAGTTTATAGTTACAGGCTAACTATCAAAGCATTAAAATTCAAAATAATATGCTGTATCAACGCATTACCACCACATGTATATTGTAATAAAGTTATTGAAAATTTCGTCAAAAGGGTAAGTATATACCAGTAAAGCCGAGGAGGCCATTTACAAGATTTTTTTTCATACATGATTCTCAAATGTATATATACTTTGTTAGAGAAAACCATGTTTAATTAAATTCTTACGTTCTTATTAAAACACCTTTAGCTGATATTTTTGACCGTTTGTAGATCTTTGAATCGTCTTAAACCTTCAAAACTGAAGTAAATCTTTACCCTTGGTTATAACCAGATAAGCCTTAATATCATCTGCAAAAAGCAGGCATTTCATTACATTATTTTTGAAAATTTCGTTGCTAAGAATAATGTTAGATACCTTAAAAGCAGAAACAAATTAGTGTTAAGTTTTTTTGGCAAATACTTGGGCAAATAAATGGCCTCCAAAAAATATATCTACAAAAGAATAATTTAATAAGAGTTTTAATGTGAATGTTTTGTCCTTATTTAATAAATTGGACCTTGTAAGAAGAAAAAACATTTGACAAAATTATGCGTCTTGTCATAAAAAGGTTACAAGTGAAGATATCAAAAGGCAAAAAATTGAACGATTTGGAGAGTGAGTTTATTACATTTTCAAAACCTGACCTAAAATTAATTTAGTGTTACCGGCTATAAGAAAAAACGTAGCAGAGGTATAGTTGCCTTCACCAATATTCTATTTTACGATTTATTGATGCAAGGTACCACAATCGGCACATTTAATGACAAACAAAATCACAAAATAAATTATCCTTGACGGCAATTTTTATCATCGACTTATAATATTGAGTTAAGATATTAAAAACAGATAAACTTGATGAAAGAGTTTGATTCAGTCACTATTTACGAGAAGTAAAAATTTTTATTGCGGAGGGTCAGGAATAAAACAGAAACCTGTTTACCTAAATGTCGACGTTTCGACTTATATTAAGTCATCCTCAGGACACTGAAATGGATTCAAGTAATTACAGAGATAAAACAAAGTAATTTCAAGTACATAAAACACACTATTAAAATAAATGTTCTTTAAGTTACAAAAATTGAAACAACAAAAAACAAAAACCACGACACAGTTAAAATTACATTCAGGTATATTCCGTTAAAAAAAATTTTTATAAAAAAAAAAAGTATAAAATTAATTTTTTTTTTTTTTTTTTTATATACATTACACTTTTTACCTAAGTCTAGGTTTCTTAAGTTATAATTAAAACACATTTATAATAGAAGCGTAGAAATATTTTAACATGGGTTTAATTTGTAGGTGTTATTGTGGGCAAACTAGAATCAACAATAAGCCAAGAAACAAATGTTTTTATTCTTCCGAGCGTTTATTTATTTAATTTTTATGATTCAATGTTATGTTGATAAGTTAAGGATTAGTAGATAAGGAAGATGTATGTATCTATACGTTTAAAACCAGAAACTTAATTTGTTAATACACTGTGTGATCTAAATTTGGGACATACACTCTTTGACAAAAATAAATTTTATGTTTTAGTTTTATCTTTTTGGTAGTAAATTAATTAAATTATAGTAACTTGTATTTAGATCATCGGTGTCTTGTTTTTTATTAATGCTTTCTTTATACTTTTTTATTTCTGACCCCACCCAACAACCCTCCGCAATATTGAAGATATTGGGTGACAAACACGAAATTGAAAGTAAAAATTCTTTATTGTTGTTAATATACATATATTACTTCATTTTTGATATAAATGACTAACGTTAAAGCGAAAAGAAATTATTTGTAAAAATGTCTCATAGTTATATATAATAAAACTAACAGAAATAAAAGAAACTATTGGAAGTTGGTCTTCGAAACTCCTACTTTTAATTCAAAGATAGGTTTTACTCTTCTATTGGCCACTACTCATTATCTCCAGTAGTGGCCAATAGATACATGAAGTGGTTCCAGGATCACGCTATAAGGACAGCTTAAGCCAAAAACAAAGTGTGGCCTCGATATGTTCATCTCATTACTAAAGACAAAAGCGGTACAGAGCTAGCAAACTTTTTGAAGCACATTAGTAAGATTAGGACAAGCATTAAGTTCACGACAAAGTTGAAAACTGCGTGTGCACTTCCCTTCTTAGGTGTTCTTGTCAAAAAAAAACAATGAACACCTGAGGACATCAGTTGATCATAAACCAACACAAACAGGACAACATTTACACTACAACATTAATAATCCTGGTTCAATAAAGGTGAAATCATTAAAACTATGTATAGAAGGGCAGCCACAATATACAAGAACAATGTTAACCTCAACAAGGAAATAGAAAACATTACCAATGAATCATGTGTTGTTATTTTCAACATCTAACCAATCTAATCTTAATATTTCCAACATCTGATCTAGTACATTTCACACATGACCGGACGTCACATACGTCTATTATATAACTCAGTAGAATAGTTGTTACTGTTAATATACACTTGATAAGGGTTAGAGATTCCAACTAAACCGCTGTACTAAATTATAAATATTCCAAACGTTGTAGTAAATTTAAAATAAAGATAATAAAAATTAGACTGAACTCTGAAATAACTTGTCATGTCATAAGTTCTCTGCTTTTACATGTACTTGGATAAACTTTCTGCTAAATCGGGAGAACGTTATAAAACTAAATAAAGATAAAAAGTTTCTTTCATACATGAATATGGAGTAAAACAGGTTCTGATCTAGTTTTGCCAATATTGCCCTTGGATTTCAGCGATATAATATAAAAGTTAACTGAAAACGGTTAAAATTGCTCAAGAAAAACGAAGCCCAGTAATATTTTCGGTATATGATCATTATGTTACACTTTTTACTCGAAGTAAAATAACCAGTTCCGAGTAATTATTAATTAGATATACTTGCTAGATTTCACCCTTGGTGGATTTTACCCTTGTACCTTATTTTAGTATTTACACAAAAAAAAATTACAACCATGCATAAGTTACTCAACTTAGAAACTTTCCAGAGTTTGTATAAGTTTTCCAACGTAAAGTAGTTAGCTTACTACGCATGCCACGCCCAATATTATTAAATCAGATGCTGATACATTTATATTGTAATACCTTATATTTTGGCATTAAGATCCTTTAATTATTTTTTTTATTACATCATATTTTAAATACAGACCTAGATACAAAGTTATTTTAAGATACATATTTAACTTTGTATCTAGGCCTGTATTTAAAATATGATTTTTACTTTAAAATTAAACTTTAATATGATTAAAAATAAGTTGTGTGTCAGGTCTAGTACTTTCGGTTTTGAAAGAAAAATGTAGCATCTACAGTGAGAGAGCATAGGCTACCTCTGCAATATAGCCTTCACGTAAGTCAATATAGTTCTAAAAAAACTATCATCTAGGTTAAGTAATAAACTTAAATTAGTTAGCGTTTAGGTTTTGGAAAAAACTGTATCAGGTGCTGCATTTTCCTCCAAAACCGAAGAGATAGAACTGATTATACAAATTGGTTGTTTGCACCTGTTCGTGATCCCTTATATTTTTTTTTATGTCTTTCCTATGGGTCTCGGGTTGCCCTACGATGAAGAAGCCAAATAGCAGAACTACGTGTCGACAGGTACGACCTTTCTTACTTCTGTTTCCCGTCTTATGAAATCTTCCAACAAACTTATTCTTAAACTTTTTATAATTTAACTTTCTATGCTAATCTTCTTTCTGTATGCTTTAAACTCCTATCTTATAATATTGATGTAACTATGTTATAAATCAATTTTTTTGTGTTGTTTTAGTGACCCAGTCTATTTTTTTCAATTTTTAAGGGCTTAGTTGGTTAGTTTGGTTTAGTTTATACTTTACAATTATTGCTAAGTACACTGTTACTTACGCATTAACAGCTGCATGTTCCTCAACAGCAAATGAACCAAATACAATCATATAAAATCACTATGTTCTGTTTGTTACAATTAACGAAGTGCTTTGATGTTTCTGTTTGCCCTAAAGAAGGCCTAACATAGGCCGAAATGTTGGCAATTAAAGAAAAAATTTGAAAAGCTTGGATTTTTTTTTGACCATTAATCTTTTTAATAGGAATAAAATTTGTATTTCGGCATAAGGAATTTTTCAAACTTTTCTCTCTTCTTCACATTTTACTCATTTCTTGATAGTTGTTATATGGCACAAAAATCACGCTTTTTATGTTTTCTTCGGTAGTAAAAAAAGACTGTTTAAATTCACATCTTCTTACTCATTGGAATTGTCTAAAATTCAAAAAATTCCCATTTGTAAAAAATATAGTTTAACATATAACGTTACATAAATATATTTGATAATCAAAAATAGTTACATTGTAATTAGTGTAACAGTTAAATAGGGTAACAATGAATATACTCTTCTATACTGATTGAATTTTAAAGTAAGTGCCAACACCAAAATAGAAAAAAAGGACGTTGAGCGTATTTTCAAAAAAAAATAGTTTATTAGAGCTAGCAAACTTTTTGGAGCACATTAGTAAGATTAGGACAAGCATTAGGTTCACGATAAGCACTTTCCTTCTAAGATGTTCTTGTAAAAAATAACAATGGACACCTAAGGACATCAGAATAGTGAAAAACGACGTTGAGCGTATTTTCACAAAAAAAAATTGTTTATTTATATATTTATCAAATAATCCATATAGTGCATCTGTAATTTAGAAAAAGTAAAAAATTAACAAAAAAAGACTGTAACATGATAATATTAATATTAATCAAGGAATAAATGTTAAATAATGCAATAAAGCCGGCCTCATAAGCATGGTAAACCGTCGGCGGCAGCGAGAAACTAAATTTTCACCGATAATGGCACAGGACATTATTATGCCTCTAAAACATTGATCCGCAAAATGCACTTGAAGCCCTCCGACCCCGGTGCAAAATGGCGTTCGCCGGTATCAAAACTATCATGCAATATCAGAAAATGTAATTATGCGTCACTTTTAGCAGTAATTCGAACGCCAAATTGATGTACTACTACTACAGAATTTCGTTAAAATAGGGTTCGTCTATACTCGAGTAATTTAACATGTGTATAAGGTCGAACCGCAGTTATGTGCAATGTCAAAATCTTTTTTTTTTTAATGTTTTAGGCAAGTTTTTTCTTAAAATTATATGAAGGATGTCTGAAATAGTGTATGTCAGATACCTGACTAACACATTTTAAATCCTCCATACAGATATAAGAACTCTTATAACAAAGTTCGGATGAGGATTATATACAGGGTGTCTTTAAAAGGTCTGTATAAATCCTAAGACGTATTCCTGAGGTCAAAATAAGCCGATTTAAAGCAACTTACCTCAGTCCAAAGTTGCTCGTTTCTTAGTTATAGGGTGCTTAATTTAAAAAATAAAAATCAATGTTATTTAATGTTTTTAATTTTGTGACATACCACTTTGAAAATTGGTACCTAGGGATTCTTTGGTCTGAGAAACACGGAAAATGGAAAGAAAAAAGCATTGTTTGATTTGGTACGATAAGTGTTTTAGTGAGAATTTGCTAGTACATAAATAAATAAGGTGTTTCAAGCTTGTAAGTAAAAATTAAATTTCTAATTTGTTAAAATGGGTCAAAGATACAGTTCGCAGAATGACGGATATGTTTTTAATTTTTGGGTATTGTGAAGGAAATGGCCGGGAAAGTATTAGGGTATATGGACAAAGATTTCCAAATCCACGTATATTAAACATCTGCTGCTATTTAGAGACGTCTTCGCGGAACCGGTAGTCTTACTTCTGTAACTGCCAATTATGGACGGCACCGTATGATAAGGACTCTTCAGATGGAGGAAAACATTTTTGGAAATAATCCATGAATACTCTACATAAGGCATCAGACCCTTAGGTTTAAAAGTAGGAGCATCTAAGGACTGTGGTTCGAAGAACGTTGAAAGAAGAGCAACTTTATTCATACCACATCCAAAAGGAACAAGACCTTTTGTTTACGGATTTTGAACAACGTTTGGGCTTCTGTTAATTTGTCAATGAAAACAAACAATAAAATTTTAATTTTGCTAAGCAAATTTTGTTTACAGATGATGCATGCTTTACGAGATGTGGTGCAACAAGTTTTCTTATTGACTATGTTTAGGCGGATGAGAATCCTAATGCCACTAAAGAAACTTATTTCCAACACGAGTTTAGGGTCAATGTGTTGGCGGGAATTATTGGCAATTTTATAATCAGTCCTGTACTTTTACCACCAAGGCTAACTGGTGTGAATTATTTAGAACATACAGGGTGTTCATTTGAAAACTTCCCACCACGGATTTATCGAAAACCACTGTTTAAAAAAAAACGCCGAAATACGTCAAAAGGTTTGTCAAGGGGAACAACTTTCTAACCTAAAATTACTTCACCCTCTTTCACCCTATGCCCCCCAGGGTCATCCCCTTAAAAATTTTTAATGGCAAGGGGGTATCGAGTAATAGCTTGTTTAAAACGTCTTTTGAAGTCTTTTATTTTGACGTTTGATTTTTTTTAATCAAAACCAAATATCCAAAGAAAAAAATCCAAAAGAAAATACAGAAGAAAATTTAAGAGAGAAGCTAAAAAGGATTAGGGAAAAATATAAAAACGGAAATCCTCTATGTTGTGGGCATATGAGAAAAGCGCAAAGGAATTCAGCATAAACCAGCACCTGAACAAATCCATTCCAACTATAATACCGAGTTGTGAAGAAAACGTTGCTTGACTCTGGACTTGTTTTGAGTCTAAAAGAAGTGTTTTTAGAAGTAAGTTCAAAAGAAGAATTTTAGGGTTTTAGGAATTGATCACAAACTAAGTTGTTTTCGAGACAATTAAAATATGTTATCTTTATTTAATATAAATTAAAAAATCTGTTTTAGTGAAAAAGTTAAAAAGTTTTTTAACAAATTTTTAAAATGTAATAAAATATCCTAAACGTACTTAAAAATCGAATAAAATTTGAATATTTCTAACGATTTATGTAGAAATTATTATACAGTGTGTCCCAAAATTGAAGCACATATTATACTGTTATCATATTAATATGTTATAATGGTTTACATATTATAATTTTTTCAAAAATAGTATTTATTGCGTATTTTTAAAGAGCATACTGACTTGCAAAATTTCAGGTTTTTTATGACTAACGATTTCCTAAATAATTAAAATACCTTGTTTTCAAGAAAACCAAAATTTACTCAAATTTTTTTCGTTTTACAAGTTTTGAAGATGTAGCCTATTTACTATCTGGTAATGCCCTAAACGTCTTTAAAATTCATTTTGACCGTTTCTTATAACTTTTGAAAAAATTAATCAACACTCATGCCTTATTCTGCTTTTCAACTCCTTAATCTTTGCGGGCTTGGACATCTAAACTTTGGATTTTTAATATTCTCATAGGAAAAAATCTAAAGGAGTTAGATCGGGAGATCTTGGTGGCCATTTAAAAGGCCTTTTTTACTGATCTATATGCCTGGAAATATAGTATCCATATATTTTTAAACAGGACGTGCAAATGGGGAGGCGTTGAAACCAGATGTTCCTATTTATCATGTCAGCTTCTATTTGATCAGGAAACAGAGCAGCTAGAATTGGAATTCGTTCTTTTTATAAAAACCGTAAATATCTTGCTTCATTTAGCTTTTTTTTTTAAAGAAAATTGGGCCTATAACTTACGGGCCTACAATTCCTGTCCAAACATTTACTTCCTTACTGGGTGTTGAGTGTGGCCTCGTCGAATTACTTTTCCGTTTAGCATAAACAATGACTCATCAAAAAAGAGAATATTTTCTGTTTTAACAGTTTTATTCTGTAGTAGTTCCACAAATTGTTTGCAAACTTTCTCTATTCTGTTTCTTCTATCTACATCCTCTTCACTGAGGAGAATTTTTTGTTTAAAGAAATGGAATTTCTGTGTCTTTTGAAACCCTTAGCACAGATTACTGATTACTGATTGATTTGGTCATTTGCTACTACATATACAATAGAATAAGACAAGTCAGAAGAAAGAAGCTGATAATCCTAACTAACTTATTTAAAGGAGCAAAACTATTAAAAAAAAATCTAATTACACATATACATATAAACTTAGAAACTATAATAACTACAAAAGTACTAACAAACAGTACAAATGAAGTACAGACACTTGACTAGGCAGAAGTGACTTTCAGCATGTTGCTAAATTCGTTGATATCATAGACGACAGAACTTATAATAAGCCATTTTAGTCTATTTTTAAATACATTAAAGTTATCTATTCATTTTAACGAAGCAGGCAGTTGATTAAATAAGCTAATTCCTTTATAAAACAGGGTCTTTTTAAAATAAACAAAGTTAAATTTTGGCAGATAAAGAGCATCCTTACAGCTATCATTACATTTATTAAAATTACTTACTTTGGAAAATGTTCTTGATTTTTAAATATCTACAACAATAATTTAAATATATAAAATCCGGGCATTGTTAAAATATTATTTTTTTTAAATGTTTTACGGCAGCTTTCATTATATCGCGTCAATACTAGAACTAGATAACTTTGAAATGATAGTTTTGAGTAAATGCAGTTTAAAGTTTTTACTATTTAGCCTCTGCTATTTAAGGTTTAGAAGTATATATTATCATTCTATTTTTTACTATGTTTGTTAAGAATTATTAAAAGAATTATTTTATTGATACAACTTTGGATAAAAAATAAAAATAATGTTTTTTTTTTAGAAAAATTATAGTTATCTACTTTTAGCAGTAAAAAAACGGCAAATTTTGGAGTTAATTAAGAATCTATTCTTTCTAGCAATTTATTTGGATTAATAAAGAATAAAAGTCAAACAAAAAATAAACAAAATTTAATATTCTTACAAATAAAACTGAACAGCTTTCTTATAACAGCTAAATTGGGTTCTTAAAAACATAAATAACTTAAAATAGGTAATAAATAATCACCATTTTCTAATTTTCTTCTTTACTTTCTGATAGCACATCTTTTTTTTTCCCATCATGGGGCAAATTTGTGTAAAATGACCTATATGTCTTCCTTAATGCTGGTGGTTTTGTTTTAAACAACGAAACAAGGTCTTGATATTTGGCCTCTGAGATTGAAATCGGACTTTTGTATAAACATTGCAGTGATAGAGCATTTTGTAAAGAATTACGTCTAGCTATTTTGTTACAATCTATAACTCTAAAATTACCATCAAAAGTTTCTTTAAACTTCATTATAAAAGGTTCAGATTTATCAAAATGTATCTAACACATTTTTTGCCAATTTACTAAGTGTCCATCGTTATCTGTTTTTCGAAAACACATATTCTGTTCCACAAATTTTTTATAGTCGAAAAAATCTTTAAATTCAAGGTCGTGGATAATGTAGGGTTTATCACCCTTTCCCCTGGTACTTCGAGCTATATATTTCCAATCTTCTGGCCAATATGCCTTCCCAACCCTTTTAAACTCTTTACTAATGGCCGCATGTATAGAATCGCACTCCATCTCGCTGTGTCCAACAACTAAAAATTTTAAGTCAATTGTACTAAGGTTTTCTATTTGCTGTACTGCTAGTAAGCACATAGATGCCATAAACTCATTTAAATTCTGCCCTCCACATCTATCGCTAAAGAAAACTACACTTTTAGTTGTTATTGGTAAAGATTTAAGGTACATAAAAACGCAACTAGCAATTTCGCAACTGCCTCTTTTGCCTTGAACTTCAGACCACATGAAGCCATCTCCCTGCTTGCTAGCGACGTTATAAATAGTAAAATTGTATGTTGCTAGTCTTTTATAAAAAAGGGCATTGTTAGTCGGATCTGACGGCACAAGTAAAACTTGTTGCAAATCAAAATTAGCGCAAACAATTTTCTGATTTGAATTTGAAGCATCTGTTTTATCTGTTGCTTTATCATTTCTGGCTTGATCTTTAGTTTGAATATGAGCATCGTAAGCTTCTTTCAAAAGTATTTTCTGATCTCCAGGAGCTTCATGAAAAGACATACACATTCTGCATTGATCCTTTCTTGGACGATGGAACCCCAAATTATAGTTCTCATTAAAACACTTTCTGTAAATTGCTTCAGAGGCTGTTTTCAGATTTCTCTCTTTGCACCATTTTACATACAATGAATATAGGATCGTTATATTTAAAGATGAACATAAATATTGCCTTTTTGTACCAGATCTGCAAAATGTGATGGAACTGATGGAAAACTTTTGACATGACTTTTTATATTTTGAATTACAAGCTCAGATGTTATTTTTTTAATGTGTTTTCCACTTTTATCTATACTTGTAATATTTTTGGTGGTCCGTTTTTTTAAAGCTATATCGACAACCTCTTTTTTGATTCCCAAGGTATTAATAAACATAGTTTTACAAACTTTTACCTTTATTGAGCGTATAGGAAGAAAAAATATTATCGAAGCTGCTCTTTTTGATTTTTTGCCTTTTGTCTTAATTTTTGTTTGTTCTTTTGTGGTATTGCTTTGAATAAAATCACGCTGTCGAGAGTAGTTTGCCAGTTCCCAGTATCCATTAAATATTATAAGTCCTTCTTCATCGGAAATCTTGAAAGTACAATTTTGCTAACATTTTTCTGAGCATGGTGGATTCATTGTCTTAGCTGGAATTATTTTGTTTCGAGAAGAAGTGTACTCTTGACCGCGAGCTGTCTTTTTTTTGGATATATTTCTTTTCCACTGGTTGGCTCTCAAAACTTGTTTTCTGGATTTGATAGTAGTTTCTGGAAATTGTTGCATATCTTCTAGATACGCACTTTCAGAAGAAATACGACTTCTTAAATTACTTAGGGGTAAATTATCTTCCAAGTCAGAAGACGAAGATACTTCAGGAAGAAGCTCAGCCAAAAACTGCACTCTGGAACTCATACTAAATTAATTTATAAACAAATAAAACCGTAAAAATTTTTGTTGCAAACACAAGTAATGTAAACAAAACTGCAAATCACGTGTTTTATGTTAGTTATCTACCTAGTTCTAGCACAAAAATGTTTAGAAGTGAATTTGAAATCATTTGTGCAACAACTAGATAACTTTAGATACCTTGTTGTTGAAATAAATAAAAGCCTGATTTGGAGATATCTATTTTTAAACAGGCTTATTAGAATCTGTAATGTAGGGATTTAAGTTATCTACTTTGGAAAAATAAAAGATTACAAAAAAATACAACTAGATGGCGCTGCTATCTAAAAACGGCCAAATTTCAAGTTACCTAGTTGTAGTATTGTGGTAGCGAATTATTTCAAACCAAAAATCAGTCTCATACATTTTTTCTGGAATACAAATACCCTTTGTGCCTCTGATCTATTACCCCAAACAGCAACATTTGAGGTCAAGAGAGGATACACACTCAATAGACCCTTCATTGATAGATGTCTTTTAAGGGTAAACAATGTAGTTTGCGGCATATCTCGTCAATTTGAGAAAGAAAACATAGGTGTTGGTCTATTATACATCCCAAAAACTTAACTGATGATTCGCAGACAATTGAAACAGTATCCAAATCTACAGAAAAACTCTGAGCTTCCAACACATTCCTTGAGAAACGTATGCATATAGTTTTGTCCAAATTTATTATAAGATGATTTCCCTCAAACTAACCGTTAAACTTTTTTATAATAGAGCAGACTTTAAATTCGATTTCCTCCATACTTTCTCTTGTAAATACAATAGTAATATCGTGAGAAGAAACTGAAGACTGACTCATTTCCAATTTGCGCGCTACTTTTAGTGGAAATGTTAGAATTTTCTTCAACAGAAAAAAACGTATTAATTTTGGGATTTTGATTAAGCACAGATTTACGACAAATAGTTGTTCTTCTAACGTGGTCATTTGCCCTATTTCAATTTTGCTTTCATTAACTTGCGATATCAGTGATAAATCAGAATTTATATTTCTAAATAAGTTCATAACCTACTTTTGAGTTCTTGTTCTATCTGCGTATCTAATCACCAGTATTTCACATTAATATTTGGTAAAAGCAAGTAGCCTAAAATTTTTAAATAAAAAATAATAAAATACATATCTTGGAAACTACAAGCCACAAAAAATTTAATATTTGCAGTTTTATATAAGTCGATATGCTATTTAAAAATATGCAATAAAAAATTAGGATCACTATAAAAAAAAATGGTCGACGACGTCATATCTTATTTTTGGGACAAACTGTATAACTTTATTTCCAACAAAAAAGAGCGCAACTAAACATACTACTTGACAAGTCCAAGGATTTTTTTGAAAAGGAACAAGCATATGAACAACTAAATTTATTCCAAGTTACAGACTCACACTGTATACATCTTTAGTAAACTGCGGACATCTTTAGTAACTGCGTTTTCCTTTATGTTAAAATACGATAAAGATAATAGAAACAAATGCCATAATACAATATACTCCAGCAGTAGACAATTAGCTAGTACTAAAGTGTATTAACTAAATGAACTGGTGCAAAAAGCTATATAGTTTGTTTGGTTGCTTGACCAGTCAGTTAACGCTCTTAGGAAGAAGGCAGACTTCTTTGCTTGACTGTGATTTGTTACATTATCGGCAAGCCCTAAACCCCCAATAAATATACCATGTTGGTATCAGGAGAAGGCAGCATTTATAAACCACATTATCGGGATGTATTCAACACTTCCTTCCACTGACCAGCACTAAATTCAAATATCAGTCCAATTATTACTGTTTGCACAGCAAGAATATTAATTTTATTAATTTACTTATTAATTTTGTATTTATATAAAAATGTTATACTATTTTCACTGAAGTGAAGATTAAACTTTTTAAACAGGAGTGCCTTTTTAGCTTTTCGAAGGCTATTGGCCTTTGCTAACGCACCGGTGGACTCATTGAGTTTATTAGACTATTTATGTGCGAAATAGCTGATTTACAGTTGCTCACTGAACCTCAATTCAGTTTAACTAGATATTTATTATTTTATTGATTACATATCCTCAAGGCACTACAATTGTCTTTTACTAATAGTTATCCTAATGTATGCTGAAGTATTGGTGCTACGGAAATTAATAGGGCTTTAATGTAAAACATGTCTTTTCACATAACTGATGACTTTAATTGACAATATTTTTCACACTGTTTTATTAAATAAATATATTAATTTTTTTAGTGTATTTTTTAAGTTTTTGAAAGAAAACCTTAAAAAGGGAATAATGAATAAAAACAAAATTAAAATGTTATTTATTTTTATTTTAATAAATTAGTTTTTATAATTTTTTTTCTATATAGAAAAAAAATAATGTTTTTACAAGAACAATTTAGTTCTGAAACACTTTTACAAATAGAAGGCATGTTTATTTATTTATTTATTTATAATCTTTTAAGGATACAAACGGGTAAACCTACAACAGTATCCACATCAAAACGTATACTAAGTTAACTAAAAACTAAGAAATACTAACTAAAAAAACCAAAAAAATTCATCAAGAAAATTTTACTTACTTTGGAACTTATATACACATATAAAAAATAAATGTTTTCTTAAACTTAAATATCTAAATCTCTGACAGAAGGGCGCTTTTAATTATTTGCTTCAGTTTTATTTCAGACAGGTTAAAAAAATCCAAATTAAATCAGAATATAAAACATTGGCCTCGCGCATCATCCTTATTATAGGAGAATTTTGGGCATGCAAAGTGTGTCTAAATGGGACCTTGAACAAATGGTTTGCCCTAAATGCTCCCGGCGCAATATTAAATGAGATTTTGCTTAACAAATGAGGAGACTCTACTTTACCTGCTAATATTTTATAAAGAAACATAATATCAGATAAAATCCTTTGATCCTGAAGAGTTAAAATATTATAATGATTTCTCACAGATGCTATGCTGTATGTGGTAAGCTGAAGCTGGTTCCCATATTTGAATAAAAATGACTTCAAAATCCTTTTTTGTACCCTTTCGATTGCGTCTTTATAAATTTGATAATAAGGACTCTAGATTATTAAAGCAAAATTAAGCTTGCTATATACATAAACATTATAAATTTTTAAGTATGTATTTGGATTTGAAAATAAGTTAGATTGTCTATTTATGAAGCCCAACATTTTAAAACTCTTTGAAATTATTAAATCTATATGTTTTTCAAATGTAAGTTTATTTTCAAGTGTCAACCCCAGATCTCTAACCTTGTTTTCTCTATTTAAGGCACTGTTACTAATTCTGTAATTGTATTGAATTGGATTTTTATTTCTAGTGAAACTGATAACATTACATTTATTTGAATTTATAAAAAAGTTATTTTTAAGACAGTATTTATGAAATTGATCTAAGTCCTTTTGCAGTAATTCACAATCGTGCGGAGTTTTAATTTATTTGTAAATTTTTAAGTCATCGGCGAATCCAAGAACCATAAAGTTTGAAAAACAAAGTTTTACATTATCAAGATAAATAAAAAAGAGCAGAGGTCCTAGATGGGATCCTTGCGGTACCCCAGAGGTAACTTTTATATTCATAGATTCAACCTCATTTACCAATACAGAAAAAGTACGGCCTCTTAAATAGGATTCGCACCAGTCCAGAAAAATGCCATCCACACCGACTCTTTTTAATTTATATTTCATTACTAAAATCGGTGTAGATAGCATCCACCTGAACTCCGCTATACATGTTTTCTTTAATGTATTCCGTATATTCAAGAAGGTTAGATTCAATGGATTTATTTGGTAGAAATCCATATTGTTCAGTAATTAGTAAACGTTTGACAACATTAAAAATATATTTATACATTATTGTTTCAAAAACCTTGGCAAAAATACAAAGCGCACTTATTGGTCGGTAATTGTTAATTACGTTTTTTTCATTGTTTTTAAATATTGATTAAAATTTAAGGTCAGGGGAGGGGCGAGACCCATTGCACAACTCTTAACAAAAAAGGATGAAAAATTATCTGGGCTTGCGCCCTTTTTGGGATCAAGTGTTTTTAACGCTTCGAGAGTTTTAGATTCAGAAAGATAAATAGAATGTAAAAAATTGTTATTAGTATTCAAATCATCGCTATTATAGTATACCAAAGAGCTGGGTCTAACAAAAACACTCTCAAAAAACTCCGCAAACATGTTAGACATATGTTGATTGTTCGAGGACTCCCTATCCATATATTTCATTTTAGCTGGGATACCTGAGCCTTTTTTATTTATAGAAACCATTTTCCAGAATTTTTTACTATCATGCGGAATATCACTTTCTAAGGATTGTACATAATTCCTTAAATCTTGTTCTATAAGTTTTTTAGATCTACTCCGCAAAAGCCTAAAAGTACTGTAGTCAGAAATATTATTGTAAATTTTCCATTTTTGTAGAATTTATTTTTTTCTTTTACAACCTTTATTGTGGCCTGTGTAAAGTAAACCGGAAAACTTGCATTTTTCCGCACGATAGGTACCTTCCCTTCAACAATTTCATTTAAAATATTATAAAAAGTGTTTAAATTATGATTTAAGGAATTATTAAAAATATTTGGCCAAGGATTGTTTTTTAATACATTATTTATCTCTACATAATCTGCCTGGTTAAAGTTAAAGTAAGAAAGTGATTTATGTTTTAAAATTTTTATATTGTTAACCTGAAAGTTAAATTCAATGGCTGGATGCTTAGGGTCCTCCACAATCAAGGGGCTATCACAATGCAACAAATTTGAAACACGTTCTTTATTACATAATATTAGATCTAATGTATTATTACAATAATTTTTTAGGTAATTAAATTGTATTAGACCTGCAAATGAAAGATTTTCGATGATATTGAAGTATTCCGAATTGAACCCTTCATATTACCGCAAACCAAAATTACATTATTTTTATTTATTCGTTGATTTAATGATTCTAATTTAGTTGAAAAATATGAATAAGCATTAATGTCCTTAGGAGGGAGGTAAACACAACAAACAAAAACGCAAACATTCCCCACACTAAAATTAAGCTACACATCCTCAGCTTCACTGAAAAATGGTACACGGCGACTGCTCCCAAATCTTTTTTAACCGCTATTAGCACACCACCCCTATCCTTTTTTAAAGAAGCACTAGATTCGCGATCTCGGCGGAAAACATTATATTTATCTAGATCTATAAATTCGAAATCGGATATTATTTCCGTTAAGGTCATTCCAAGTCTCATTTATACAAATTATATCGTAGTTTAATGATTCGATGCTAATCTTAAGATTTAACAATTTAGTCCTAAGACCTTGGGTATTTTAAAAATAAATACTAAGTACCATGACGAGAAAAAAATGTATATAAACGAATAATATTAATTGATATTGATTGTAATAAAAATGGAAACTTTTATTGCCAAGAGATCAATTATTAATTAACTGATCCAATACTGAGGAGTCTTTGACATATATAATTTTGGATTTATCATTTTTGCGTAGAAGAATGTTTCCATTTTTGGGCCAGACAAACCTAAATTGGTGCTCCCTGGCAAACACCCTTGTATTCTTCAATAAAAGCTTTTTTATCGAAGTGAGATTTTCATTAACAAACACAGGTTTTACCTTACCAGGCAGCAACAAACCTGGCTGAGACCTGTCCAGGGTAGAGCGGATTTTATTCTTCACCGCACCCTAAAAGTTATCTTTATCAAAACGAGATAGAAACCTAGCCATGATACAAAATTATATGCTACTATATATTATATTAGGTATGATACCAAATACAAGGCGCAATTCAAAGCAAGTGCCGGGTGCACTTTTATTGATTTTTCCTTCGTATTTTCCACAACTCAAAGGCATTTTAGATTAGTTGAAGACAAATCACTCGAGATTCAGAAATACTTATATTAGTTTTAGTCAAATAAACCTTCCTTTACTTCAAAATACAGACCGAAAGATGGAATGACATCGGAACGCGGTCGCTTCGCACCGACCGACCCATGGAACTTAAGGCATGTGAAATAATCTTAAATTTCATTACTACCAAAATACCTAAATTTCATAAATTGTACAAAATAAATTTAAGATAACAGATTTTAGCTTCTTGCTTTTTATTAATTTTATGTTAGAGTTAAAATTATATATAAATTACCTTAAAAATAATTTCCTATAATCTGTTTAACTCAGCTATTTACATAAATCCCAGCAACAAAATGACAAACAGCATAAATAGTCGTATGCAAACAGAAAATGAGGGAGAAATTTACCAAAGATTACCTTTATACCTTTTATAATCCGACAGGTCCAGACGGATTTTCACGGTGTCTGTATAATTTTCCCAAATCTGATTCTTGCGCATTTTTAAGCAAGCTCCGCCCAAGTGGGCGCTGCTTTTCTTACGTACACTTTTCCCACGGTTTTCTTACTTTTTCTTAGGACTGGCGTTTAAGTCTTTGGAAAACGTAAGACGTGAAGGGTTTTTACGCCCTTTTTACATTAAGTTAAAATGTAGACGTTAAAGAGGATACTTAAATAATATACAAAAAAATCGTAGTTTATATTTACACTCATGTAAGCCGGGAACAAAAAAGTGCAAATTATTTAACTTTTTAAGTCATTTTAAAATATATTTCTAAAGATCTATCTCATCTTATATTAAACCTATGTAAAAATACGCCGCAATTTGTTATTAAAAGCAAAAGATAATTCATGTTCTAACGAAATCGATACGTCTGATAATTAAAGGAGAAACACGTGGAAAATTATTAAGTTCATTAACTTTTTATACTAACAATATTTAACACTTTTTTCTGGGCTTAGCGATGAGTACTTTTTTCCTTCTAAAAGATTTGCTACCTTAAGCTAATTTTAAACCCCACTTAAAATACAAATTTAGACAAATACACATTTAAGTTATGCATATGCATAACTTAATTATATATTGTGCTCGACTGTATTTATTAACGGTTGTCATTATTTTAATTATTCATGACATTTTCCTAATCCGATTTAAGGTTTGGGTAATTTGACATTGTGGTATATGTGTAAGTATATGAATACTTCAAAAGTTCTTGTTATTTACTATGCCTATTTTTAATTCTTATAGGATTGAGAATGACGACAGTTTTCCAGCTGGGTAAACATCACAGAAATTAAATGTATATTTAAGGAGGATAAAAGCGATCTTAACAATTTCTTTTTTATTTCAATAATCATTAAAAAAGTACAGAGGGGCTTTACAGGGTGGGAAAGAACATGGTCAGATTTAAAAAATATGATAAGTTTGTTTTCCATTAGACTTATAATATTAACTTTTTTAGAATATACGGAGCTTTGAACTACCAATAATACGTTTGACGAAAAATCAAAAAATTTATTTAATTTTACTTTAAAACTTAGCGGATTAGTCAAAATAAACTCTTTTAAAAGAATTTGCCCTTTTTGTTTATTTGCAAATAGTTTGGGCTTATTTTAGTGAGTAAACAATTCTCCGATACGTGCTTCACATTTAGGTAGGCCAGATACTTGTTTTGTGCGTCATTGAAGTGTTTGGAAATTGTAAAACCTTCTAAATTTGTCAGAGAGAGTGTGCTCAGTTGCAAAGAGAGTAGAAATTATTGAGTTTTTTTTAAAAACATTGAATGAGGAAATCGAGTCGCAGAACTATTTAACCAACGGCATACTGACAAATAAGTTTTGAATAAATAGTTTGCGAATTAGTAGCACAATTTCGTGAAATAGGTTCTGTTGACAGCAAAGAGAGGCAGCTTATAAATTCTGTACTAAATAAATCTCCAGAGATAGCAACGTTGAGGCAAATTGCGATGGATAGTAAACTAAGTATAACAGAGTTGGCAACTGCTATGAGCATGCTCAAGTACCCAACGAGATTCGGTTAGTGGAACAGTTATATGATGACGATTTTGATTGTCGCTTGCAATTTGGACAAATGATGACATATTTGATTGTAATTTTCTATTCAATACATTCTTTTTGGAGTGTAGCTTATCCTTATTCCGAAGATGCTAACATCGTTAGCGCAGCACGTGTCGAGAGTAAAAAAAAAGAGTTTTGATTAGTGGTAAAACTGTCTCGTAATTAAAGAGACTACTACTCACAAATGCTTGTGTTAAAAACAAGTTTAATGATATAAAATAATAAAAAAAAAACAATTACTACTAAAAAATATCTTGACATAACATAAATTAAATAATTTAATGAGTAAAACAAAGCAGGTTGCAAATTATGATAAAGGGGCTTTAAACTATTGCCTTACCGAGTTCATGTTTATTTAAAAAAATTATAATTGCGCCAAAAAAAAAGATGAGAAGTTCAAAGACAGGATAGGATTTCTCCTGTCTTAATTATAATAACTAAAAGAAAAATAATGTTTACAAATAACTTCAAAAAATCGTTAAAATATTTTATAATATAACAAAACAATTTAAGCAATTTACTCTAACAAAGAAAAATTTATTTTTATAAGAAATAGCTGGAAATTATGAAACTATAAAATAAAACAAAAATAAATCGTGTAAAGAAAACTGCTAAAACCGACATAGACGTAAAATTTGACGATTTGAGAATAGGTACACAATGTAATTTTCCAAATACAAACCCCACACAAGTAGCAAAAACAATACAATAATTAAAAATGAAAAATGACCCGGATCAGATGGATTAACAGCGATCTTTAAAGATATTGCTGAGCATATAAAAAACCGTTGATATGTTTTATCAAATCAATAAATGATGGACAATTTGCCGCACCTTAAACAAGCTATTGTAAATCCTTTATTTAAATCTGCTGAAAAAACTAATGTTACAAACAATAGACCTATATTTCTTATTAGCAATTTGTCAAAAGTTATTAATAAAATTAAAAGGAACACAGTTTTAGACCACTTTATTTTGTCCTAATACTAATACACTTCAGAAAGGGGAGATCTATTGAGGACGCAGTGATGAAATTTACTTTGAAAATGGATTAGGATTCTCTCAAAAATTCTGTTCCGTTCATCTGCGTTTCCGTTGATCTCGTTAAAGCATTTGATACGGTTTCATATCCGTTATTTTTGAAAAAGCTTGAATATATTGAACTTTTTAGAAAAAGAAGTTGATCTTTTTAAAAAGCTTTGTAACTGGGAAAGTTAAATAGTTTGATATAGTAATCCCTTGGAGTTAACGTGTGGCGTTGCCCAAGAAATAGTTCTTGGACCCCTTTTGTTTATATTGAACATTATAATAAAAAATATGAGATGTGCACGATGGGGCTTTTGCTGATAATGCGGGTTTTTATTTTAAAAAGAAAATTTAGGAACAGTTAAAAATTTAGGTGGAAGTTATCTTAGTATACTTGTTTAAACATGAATATAATTCCAGACACTATAGAAATACAAAAATTGTACCCAAATAAAATATTTTGGAGTAGTAGTTGATAGCCATCTTAAATGGTATCACTATACTGAATATGTGTCGAAGAAACTAAGATCTCCTATATTTACATTCTATGTATTAGAAAACCTTTTAATATTAAACGATTAAAAACTGTCCCCTGTCCTTGTGCACTCGCACCTTAATTATAAAATACTGGTTTGGGAAGAGGTTACTTCGTTGAAAACTGTCAATGTTTTGCAAAAATGGATTCTTAAAGTAATTTTTAAAAGGGGCAGGTTTTAATTTATACAATATTATTCTGCGAAATTTTTGATATTATAGAACTTTACTTTTAAAAAATTACAAATAATACTTTCCTTAATGACATACCATTTTAAATCACAAAACAATCTAGACCAACTATGAATAATAGACATACAGAATAACATAGGACCAACCAAGTGTCGGTTAAGCCTAGAGTTACCGGTTATTTACGTATTTGTCGTTTACTGTTTATAAAAGAATATCTAGTCTCATACAGCAGATGTCTACAATATATTATTTTAAACGTAAGTATATAAGATATAATGAGATATCAAGGAATGAATTCTATTGCTTAATTAATATAAATAACTGAAACATTTTCCTTTCCACTTTAAGTATTGAATCTCAAGACTTAAAATAAACTAAAATTTGTATTAATTTAATTATTTATTAAGCCAATTGTATTGATTTACTGTTTATATGCTTATAACTCAGTAGTTGCATAGGGAGTGTACATTCTCCACGCGCGAGGTACCTTTTGGTGGGTGTGAATCTTTGTGCTTATTGTTGAATTGGGTTACAATATGTTTAGTCGTTTAACATTTGCGTTCTTTTGTCATACACGACTGTAGCTATTATAATTTACGGAAGTCGTAACGAAAAGACAATTACAGATACCAACAATATAGCAGAACTATCAAGGCAACACTGCGAAAACGGCAAACCTGCCAAAATAATAAAAGCTTTGGGCGAGATCGGTGCAATCTACAAACTCTGTGTTCAAATCTGACAAACTGGGGTATGGCCAAAAGAACAGTGTGAATCGGTATGCATGGTGCTACACAAGAAAGGCTCTCCTATAGACTATAATCACTATGGAACAACAGCACTTATATCACATACAAGCAAAATTCTGCTTCGTATCATAAACAAACGCTAAAAACCATTTTTAGTTCCACAGATTTCCGACGAACAGACAAGCTCCATGACGAGAAAGGAAACAAGGGAATAAATCCAAGATATAAGGCAAATCCAAAAAAAAAGCATATGAATTCAATGTAAATACCTGTTTGTGTTTGTCGACTACAGCAAGGCATTCGATTGTTTAAAATGAAAGAATTTATGGCTTATCTTGAAAACATTGGAGTACCAACACAGATAATTATTTTGATCAAACATTTATATGATAAGAATTGCGGGAAGGTAAAATTCAACAACACGTTATCTTTTTAGCCATACGTTACCCATACTCTTTAATACGGAGAGTATAACATGATAAAAAATTCTGCAAAGCTGGCCAGAACGTTTAACCATAGGAGGAAAATAAATTATTAACCTGAAATATGCGAATGATACCCTAATACCAGCTCGTTGGAAAGAGGTACTTACGAAAAAAAAAGAGAAAGTTAGATACGATCAACACAGAGTATAGTCTGTCGTTAAACAAAAGAAGACGAAAATAATAAGCCCTAACCTTTCCAATGCTAAACACATCGATGGTTTAAAAGTAATTAGGAAATTTTACTATTTAAAATCAAACAAAGGCAGCTATTATGGAGAAATCAAATGCAGACTAACCATGGCACCTAACTCAATATTAAAAGAAAATCCAATATGGAATTTAAACATTATTTATATAGGTTTTTATAATTTTAATATGTAGTAACTAGTCTCCGTCCGAGTTTACCAATTTTAACTTCATTTCTATCCTTGACTTGTATCATGTAGTGTTGTTCTCTGCTTCTTTTTTCGTTCTTTTTATTAGTGAATACACAAGTCGATCTGATGATACCTAGTATGGGCTAAACACGTGTAATCCTTTGACTTTAATTTAATAAGTTTGAGACTTATGATTTAGAGTTTATTTTATTACTATTTAATGTAAGCGGTCTCTTTGAGAAAAGATGGACTATTTTTTGGAAGATATTATTTTACTAAAGCTTTTGCAATTATTTAATGCTGTTTTATCCGGTGAAGTCATTTTTAATAAAGGGTTCTTACAAATATTTTTATATGGGCCATTTTGACTAATATTATCAACTTGTATTCTGTTTTGTATATAACAGTAATTATGTTTCCTTTGCCAATTTATAAATAGAAACAATCTTTTTCTCTCAGTCGTTTAATAATATTAGCACTTTATGTGTTTTTCGATTTGGTAAGATTTCTTGAGATTCCGTTGCAAAATCGAATAAATTAGCGTTTCTCTGGAGGATTTATTTTTGTTTTCATTATTTGATCTATAGATGCTTGTCTTGGACAGAAATTTATTTTTAAGAGTATTTGAGGTATTGAGAACTTATGCACAAAATTTAAGAGGTGTAAATTTATCGGTTTCCCGTATTAAGCCAATTAAATTCAATAATTTTGTGAGTAATATGGTCATGCTGCCTGATTCGATACATAAAGCGATAGCATGCGCTCTGTACCCTTTGTATTTTCTATTTACCGAGATCTGTAAAGCATGGACGGTATATAAAGTCGCTATAGTTAAAATGTGAGAGCACTAATGCATTACATAGATTTTTAAAGAATGTTCCGATTATTGTATCATCATTTTAGTATGCTTTTTCTTGTTATATTCTGCACATGCACACCAAACCTAAGATTAATCTACAATCACTTATTTTTAATTATACAAGTGAGTTTTAATAAAATTTTTTCTTATTTTACTTTTAATGTATAATAGTTAAATTTTGTCAGAATTTAAGTTTATGTTAAGCGGATAATTCTTTAATAATTTAAAGATCATCAGAGTTTATCCTATTAGCCACTTCTGCGATTTGTTACAATCAAAAGAGACATAGATTTGTTTGTCATCCGCTTATGCTTGCGGTTGACAGTATTTAGAACCAAGAATTATATTAAGAATTATGGTGCAAATGATAACGAGAAGGAGAGATACAAGAGCTCCTTGTAGTACAACCCAACCCAACCCAACCCAATATAATATCTAACGTTCTTACTGTTTGATTAAAAATGAATTCACTAACTGGACAAAGTCCGCGTCGAAACCATAATATTTTAGGTTAGCTAATAGGAGTAGGTGATCCAGAGTATCAAAGGCCTTGCACAAGTCAAGAAGTACCAAGTAGCCTTGAAAATATTTTAAGAAACCCAAGAGATATAATGAATACTAATGAAAAATCCGGAATATATTGATTAATTTAAACGGTTGTGATAAGAAGTCCATAGGGCAAATGATAAGATTAATTAATGTCAGATTTAAGAACGTGTAGCTCATGTGAACTATGGAGAAATTGAAAAGTTTGTGTTTTGAGTTTAAATTTAAATTTATTAACGTTATGCAATCGAAATTTATCTGAAAGTGAGTTCAGAAGCTTTATTGCGTTATAGGCAAAGGAGCTAGTATAAGATGTTGTACGACAACGAGGTATAAAATACTTTGTCTTTTGTCTATTGTTTACGGAATATACATATGAGGCGACGTGTTAGATTAAGATATTGCGGAAGATATTATAATTGTGATCCTGATTAGCTAAAAGTTTATGGGTTTCATACGAAGCTTGTTTTCCATACGAAGCCATTTTAAGTCAATAATTTGATTAGGTAAATAATCTTGTTTTTTTGGTTAAAATCAAACGAGCACATGCATTCTGCATGACCTGAATCTTATTTCTTTGAAGCACATCAAGGCAAGTATAGTTTGCCAAAAGTACAAAATTTAAAGACTAAAAGGACAAGCGAATCAAATTTCGAAGTTTCAAATTTTAAAAGTGCCTATTAATAAAAAAGGATTTTGAACCTAGAAAATGCCCTCTACCTTAACTGCTCTACGTGTTCACTAAAACGTTGCTGTAAATCAACACAAACAGCAAGAATACGAGCGAGATCGACAAATTGTAGCTTACTATTGTGTATGTAGATGTTCATGTTTGATTTAATGAGCTCAACTACATTTTAGCTGACTTCCAAAAATCCAAAATATTTAAGCTTCGATACTAAAAGATAATGGTTAATCGTATTAAAGACTTTTGAGTAATCAAGCAGTGCACGTAGTGTAACGTGTCCCTGATCTGCGCTTTCAAAAATATCATTAATTACTTTAGCAAGCGCTGTAGTTGTACTAAACCTACCCTTAAATCCATATCGAGTATTAAGTATTATTTTGTTATTTAAAAAATAATCATGAATTTGTTTATACAGAACTTTTTAAAAATTTTTAGAATCTGCTAGTAAAATACTTATGATACGCATGTCAGAAAAATCAGAATTAAGTTCAACAACTTTAGCAAGTGGAATTCCAGTAGCGCTCTTTCATGCAAGACTGTTTTTAAAACAACAATTTATTATGTGGTCTAAGAAAATATCAATAGATTACACTAAGCATCCTAAAAGAAATATCATCATTACCCATGCAATCTTTTTTTAGCTTGTGCAAAATTGTATTAATTAATTTTCTTAGTCTCTGTTAGCAAGGAGAATGTATTACTTATACTAGAATTATAAAAATTTATTTGATTATTACAGTTGTTATTTACAATTTGGAATAGTTGGGCAAAATAAGTGTTAATAGCATCAGAGTTAGAAAGGTGATCAAGGGGTAAATCCTTTTTTGTTGAATCTTAGGTATGGATATTTAAATTACGTAAGTTATTTAAGTGTAGACCATGGCTTACGATTATTATTTTGGGAAGCAATAAAATTGAAATAATTTTGCTTAAATAAAATCTGTATTGTTGTGACGAATTCATAATGAGTTACTTATTATATTGGGTATTACGTCACTTATAGCAAAAATCAATTTAGAAATTTTTTATCTCACACGCTCAACAATTATTGAAAAGAAGAAGAAAATAGACTTATTCACGTATTTAAAAGAAATATGAACTTAAATCTGTAACGATACCGTTCGATATATTTAATTTAATTTAAGTTCAATAAGTTTTAAATACAATAATTTACTTGAGGTATAATAGATTTTTTTATATACCTAGGAGCTGAGGTTCAATCTATTAATCTCTGAGCTCGTTTCTTCTTTTCAATATCCTACCTAACTTTGTTATGAATATTATAATTAAAAAACGATAAAATACAACAAGAAGACCTACTTTTTTTTAAAAAATACCTAATTTGAACCAACGTTTCGGTAGTTATATCTACTACCGTTATCAAGGTAATTAAAGTAAAATTAAATTAAATTAAAAATAAAATATACTTATCTTTCAAATTTTTAGTAATCCAGTCTCATCAAAATTTCTTCCTAATTCGAAAATACTTTATATACTTTTTTATATGATTTGACGGTTTATTAATAGTTTGACAAACTATTTTGAAAGATAACAAAATTTTCAAAGGTTACTTTTTTAAAAATTAAAGGGGTGTGATCTTAATGTAAATTAATCATAGAAAATACATGAATATCAAATATTTTAAATCATTAATTAATTTTGAGAATACCCTGATCTACCTCTCTCTTTAGCAAAGGAATCCATGTATTATGAAAATCAACCGAACAAGTAGCTAAGCATTTATCTTCATTTAACATTATAAATGCACTTTCCTTTAGCTTACGTAATTTTGAAATTGGTTCCTTTGCTAAAATTGAGGAAGCATTCCAGTCTATTCTGTGGTTATTGTCGAATGCATGTTGTGTAATTTTTGATTTTTGAAATTCATTGTTTTTTATGTAAGATTTATGTTCATTAATTCTTTTTGGTAATGGTCTACAGGTTTCACCTATGTAAAATTTACCACAAATACAAGGAATTTTATAGATTACATTTTTATTAAATTCATTTTCATTGAAAGGTTTAGTTTTTGTTAATAAGTATCGTAATGTGTTTTGTGATTTAAAAATAGTTCTTATATTAAATTTTTTAGCAATTCTTTTTATCTTATCAGAAAAACCTGGAATAAATGGTAAAATAAGATTTAATTTTATTTAATTTTACTTTAATTACCTTGATAACGGTAGTAGATATAACTACCGAAACGTTGGTTCAAATTAGGTATTTTTTAAAAAAAAAGTAGGTCTTCTTGTTGTATTTTATCGTTTTTTAATTATAATATTCATAACAAAGTTAGGTAGGATATTGAAAAGAAGAAACGAGCTCAGAGATTAATAGATTGAACCTCAGCTCCTAGGTATATAAAAAAATCTATTATACCTCAAGTAAATTATTGTATTTAAAACTTATTGAACTTAAATTAAATTAAATATATCGAACGGTATCGTTACAGATTTAAGTTCATATTTCTTTTAAATACGTGAATAAGTCTATTTTCTTCTTCTTTTCAATAATTGTTGAGCGTGTGAGATAAAAAATTTCTAAATTGATTTTTGCTATAAGTGACGTAATACCCAATATAATAAGTAACTCATAATTTTGCTTCTCCCGTCTAATTATGGTAACTGCTGGATTTATAAAGTTTTTATAATTATTCCCGGTATTGAGTACTTCTAGAAGCTTTACACCTTTCTAGAGCTCTATCTTTAACTCTAATCAACATCCCAGACTAGAAGTAAGTCATTCAGCTTTTGGTTTTGTGATTTTACGTGTTTTTATATTTTATAATTAGTTAAAATTTTAGGTATATATTTTAAATTATTACTTCTAATTTAAATTGAATATTTATTTAGCAGGCTTGTTTCAATACTCTATTTTTTCAAGACCAATAAAATATTAATATTAGGATTTTGGTGAAGTACTTAGAAGAAGTTTTAATGATATAAATTTGAGAAAATTTCGCGATGGTTTGCTTTCAAGCAATTGCTTTCAAGAAGATTGGTCGAAAGTTTATGAGTGCCCGGATGCCAGTAGGATATATGACATATTTTTCAAGATTTTCTTTCGGTATTTTGATGCCAGTTTACCATTAAAAAAGCAGCACCTGGGTTCTATCTAGAAGGGCTTATTGGGTGACTCCCGAAATCAGACTGTCACAAAGTATAATAGATCTTTATAAAAGAACAGGAAAAAAAATACCCAACATTTTTTAAATAATTATCGTAAAGCAGTCTTAATGACAATATAATCCAGAATTCTTAAAATAAGTCTAAAAGTATGTGAGGTCTCATAAATAAAGGATTGCTGTCTAGTACGAGTAAAGATAGAGTAAGAGGTTCTTTACTCGTACACACGAAAATAAAATTGTTAAAAATCCTAATTTAGTGGCTGAAATATTTGGGAATAACTTTGGACAAGTGAATACCAACAAAGTTTTAAGCAAAGGTATAGATCATCAACCCAAAAATGTGCATTCTGATGTTTTCCCTATGAAATTAAATAAAAGTATACAAGACACTATGTACCTAAGTCCTTGTACACTCGAAGAAGCTAAAGGTGCGTCTCCCACCTAAATATTCAACGGGAATTGAGGAAATATCGGCAACTACATTAAAAATAGTTTTTGACATAATATGTTGGCTCAAATCTTGAATGCATGTTTCGAGCAAGCGGTGTTTCCTGATGCGTTAAAAAAAGCCAAAGTTATCCGGATCTATAAAAGCAAAGGCGATTAACAGGACTGCAATAATTACAGACCTGTTTCTCTTTTATCTGTGTTCTCAAAAATATTAGAAAGAGTAATCAATATATGATAGGCTACTTCACTTTTTGCAACAAAAAAATGAGGTTTTTTCTCCGAATCAGTTTGGTTTTTTACCTAAAAGGTCGATAATAAATGCAATATTTCGTTTTGTGAACAAGATAATGGAACAAATTGACTTAGGCCACCTTGCAAGTTACGTTTTTTTTTGATTTGTGAAACGCCTTTGACATGACAGATCATAACCTATTTTTGACCAAAATTGGGGAATATGGGTTGAGAGGTTCAGTTAATAACCTCATCGGGTCTTATTTAAGTAATAGAGGGCAGGACATATGTGTTCCTAATAAAAACGGAAATACTCGAGGGGTTACTTTTTCGCAAATGTTTGATATTTCCTTAGGTGTTCCTCAGGAATCTTTATTAGGGGCTGTTTTATTTCTGGTGTTTGTAAATAAGTTAAGTGCAGTAATAACCTCTAATTCAGCTTTTCAGTTTGCTGATGATACGTCTATAAGAATATATTATTGTCGAAAATAAATCCATTCTGGCAAAGAAAACAAATATTGCCTACAGACATCATGATAGGTCGCTTTATGCATCCTTATAGGGTAAGAGTATCCCTCAGGTTCCAGATAGTAAGTTTCTGGGAGTGTTAATTGATCGGAAACTTTCCTAAAGAGGGGAAATTGAAACGTTAACCGGAAAAATTCACAGAGCTTGTTATGTAATAAGGTATTTAAGAGATCAGTTTTGTTTGGAGTCTTTATTATCGTACTATTATGCATACAGTGCCGGCCAAAAGTGGAGAAACTTTTAATATTTTTATTTTTTTCTTATTAAAACTAATTCGAAGTAATTGTAAATAATGTTTATGGTTATATCTAGTAGTGACGAAAATAATTAGAAAAAAAAATTGAAAACAAATAATTTATTACAAAATATGCAAACAAAATTTATTTTCTCTAAGGACAAAAATGGAGAAACTTTTTATTTTTATGACATAATTATGTTATAATACAAAATGTGCATAAAAGCACACTAATACTTTGTGGCATAACCGTTATTATTCTCCACAACTTCACTACACCGTCTTGGCATAGATTCAAGAAGATTGTGTATAATATCTCCGGAAATTTCACTCCATACATCTTTTAGGACTTGGAATAATTCGTCTTTATTTCGGAACTTATTTGGATTTTTTTGTCGAACTTTTTTGTCTAGGTGCTCCTACAAGTTCCCGATGGAATTTAAATCTGGAATTTGAGCTGGCCACTTTAGAACTTGAATTTGTTGAGAGGTTAGGAAATTTTTAACAATTTTAGAAGTGTGCTTGGGGTCGTTATCATGCTGGAATTTCCAAATTAACGGCAAATTATCCTCGGCGTAGGGAAGCATATTATTCCTTAAGATGTTTATATAATATTGGCTATTCATGATCCCATCTATTCTCACCAGTGGACTAACACCATGCCCGGAAACACATTACCGCCTCCATGTTTGTGGGAATAGTGTACTTTGGGTTGAATTTTTCATTCTCGGGACGTCTAACCCATCTCATACCATCTGACCCAAATAAATTGACCTTACTTTCATCTGACCACAAAATGTTTTTCCATTGATTATAGGTCCAATGTAAGTGTTCTTTTGCGAATCTTAAACGAATTTGTCTATTTTTCGTTGAAATGAAAGGTTTTTTTATCGAACTTCTGGCTTTTAAGTTGGCGTCACATAAACGTCATCGAATAGATCGAATTGAAAGGGAAATGCTGGAATATGCCTTTTTTATCTTCGGCGGAGAAAAATGGATTTCTTATAGAACATCGTCTAATTAGCTTGTCAGTTGCAGATGTTGTTTTTTTGGGTCTACCTGGCTTAGAGATGCTGGCAGTAGTGCCTCTAGTTTGCCACAATTTAATTTGTTTACAAATGATACTTTTATGAAGATCAAGTTCTCTAGCGATTGTTACTTGTTTCACACCCACATTGTGCTTCTCAATTATAAGTTTTTTTATTTGTTCAGATAAATTTATACCTCGAGGCATTTTAATACTAAATAGGCTTCTTGACAATCGAAAATGAACTGCTTCAAACGAGACCTATTTAATTTAAAATATTTAATACAAAAAGTTTCTCTATTTATGTCCTCAAGTAAAAAAAACATTGTTTACTATTTACATTCCTGTGATAAATATTCAAACTGTTTTGGTATGAATTTATGGCTTGGGCTAAGATAAACATTTATAATACAGGGTGTCACAAAAATTTTGAATAGATTATTAAATTAGAAAATAAATTAAAAGTTTCTCTACTTTTGGCCGGCACTGTATGTACAATCAATTATTCAGTACAGTTTAATAATTTTGTACAACTCAGCTTGTTCAGATAAGGTCATATTAGCTCAAAAAAGGATGTATACTAGGACTGAAAATTACCGAATCTTAAAGATCACACTTTCAAAAACTTAAAATAATGACAGTGCCATGCTTGTACATTCTAAATATTTGCATGATAGCAAGAAATTATGTAACGTCCTTTCATAAAAATTGAGATGTCTATAATGTTATTACGATAAGGCAATGCAATCGTCTTAGAATTCCCTCACACCGAACGGCAATGTTTAAAAGGTGTCTCTACTATAATTACATTGAGGTGTATAATGCTTTACCTTATAGTTTTAAAAATTTGTCAAGTGATAAAGTATTTAAATCTAGACTTTAAAATTATTGTGTGAAAAGCCCTTTTATTCACTTGATGAATTTTATAACCACATATCTCAGACATTTAAAGTCACGCCTGCTTTAAATTAGCTGTTGGAGTCAATTATTATTATGACTCTTTGTATGTATTGTATTTTTTGTGTATTTATTTGATTAACTTATGCAGATGGATAGTTGTAATAGTATTATATGTGATGTTTTCATTGAAACTGATGACAATTAAACTTTAATACTATTATTATTATAACATCACGTCAACGTTAAATAAATGAACTTACCCCTTCCACTCCTTCCTACGAACCTAAGATCATTAAACTTCGCCACTTGATTCTTCATAACAGCTGTACTGTTTCTTAATTCCGCACAATAATTTTCATCGTTTCCGGCTTTCACTGTTACGACAGTACCATCACCAATGTCACCAAGTGCCACCACTTTAAACGCCACGGGCAGTGTCTTATTTGATCTCCAATGTGGTGGCAAAACCGTACAAACAAACAGAGGACTACCAGTTCGTACCAACTCACCGGGATGTTCCGACAGAAAGTCATTTAAGGTCCTTTCTGCCAGAATATCCGAGGTCATCTTGGTATAGGTATCATTGATTAATGAGGAGGAATCCGGCGAGGCGGCGGACGCGGTATTGGGCGTTTGAGTGTTTGTTAAATGCATGATAATTTGTTGATTTATGTTTTGAATATTTTCAAAAAACACCACAAAAACACCATAATTTCAATCAAATTAAGATGCTCATCGCGTGTCCGGTTCAAAGCATGCCGCGACACGCTATACCGTAGGGCGCGTAAATCTCGTTGCCTCGGCAACACATATCAACAGTTTTTCTGAATGAAAACTTTTTTAGGGGTGGGGGAGTTATCCCCCGCGCCCCATGCACACACACATCATAACCCTGCAATGTCAGGTGAGCGCGGCATGTTTTAATTTCGCGTATTTAGTCCAAATTCTCGAACTTTATTTGGATTTTCGTAAATAGTTTTTTTTGCCTAATTTGTAATTATGAGTTCAGCAATTCTGTTTTTACACGTCAAAGTAATGATTTTATTTTTGTTGTTGTTTGAAAACTGAAAATGTCACTTTCTAGACACTAATAAACATTAACGAACGTTTTTTCAGCACCATGAAGAAGTTGTTATCAGAATTTCATGTTTTTAATTGTTGATAAATTTGGAAACTAAAAAAATTTAAGCTATAGTGAGCACCTCAAACAATATTTTTCATAATATTAATGAAAAAAAGGAAACGGTAAACACAGTTTTTATTTTAAACACTGTCACTTAAGTACTTAATGAATTCACACCAGACAATAAATTCATTAAAAGTGTAGTCTAAAAGTTCCCGGAACATTTTCTAACCGCTTCAACTTTAAATCTTGCGCCTTTATATAAGTGTAAACGTCGCGGCTGTAAATTGACAAGACGCGTATGTGTAAACCGAGAATCCAAAAATACGTTCTGGGATCTAGCAGTGGTTACAGCAAGACACAGCACTAAAGTCTTGTGCCGGCCACGTTTTACTCTAGCGGTAGCGCGCCTGATAACCCTTTAGTTATCAGGGGAACTCTGTCTGAAAGAGAGCCATATGCCGTTCCGAAAGTAAAAGTGAGACAGAAACTCATTAGATTAAAACAGAAGCTAACATAAAGGGGTACAACAGGATAGATAGAGAGGCAAGTGCAGTGTATCGTGTGCGGCGAGAGAGAGACCATCTTGTTTGCGGTTTTGGCGGGTTGGGCCTAGTCAGAAGAGAAAGGACGGAAATATACAAATTGGTGCTAGTGGGATAGAGCCGTAGCCCGCTGGCATCGGCAGCGGTTTTTCGGCCACAGATTGGTGGTACACGCAGGCGTCACATTAGAAGGATAGAAATATAGTGGTGAGCCGCCTGATGTATACATACGTACACTGTGTGCGGATCCTGCCGATTTCCGACTGTTTATCCAGAAGTCTTTAAAACTGGATTCCGCAAAATTTAGAAAAAATGCTATTAAAGTTTTTTCTGGATAATATTTTTTCGACTTCTAAAAAAATCGGATTTAATTTCGAGGGATTGAGTTCACTTTACTTTCCGCTTAACAGTTTTTGCACTAGTAAATGAGTATTGATTTGATGCAAAATTTTTTAGATGTTTGTCTGATCCTCGGTTAATTTTATTATTAATTTTTGTTAGAATTAATAATTAAAATTTAATAATTTTAGCAAAAATGAAGAATATGTTAAAAGGAACAATAACAATTTAATAGTACTTCATAACTGTTTAGTATTTTATTTTGTTGCATAAGGCAATTTCGGAGCAAGAAAATAATACATTATAAGTAACTGATAATCTGGACTAAGTTATTTAAAACAGCTTTATACTTTTAATTAACCTCATAAGTACTTACGAAAAGAACAAACAAAGTGCAGACGTTGATTAGGTAGGAGTGACTTTCAATATATTGCTAAATAAATAAACTTCTTTATAAATAGAGATTTTCTTTTTTAAATTTAAAGTTAACAAAGTTAAACCTAAGCATATAGAGAGCATCCTTGCATCTAACATTATATTTGAGGCCGTTATTTGCAAAACTTTCTCTTTGCTATTTGATTTACTTTTCAGGAGCAACAAAAAATATTTTACCTTTCATGTAAATTATATTTTCGGATTGTTATATTTTTTAACCAATACAAAATATTAATTAATAATAAGTAATAATGATCGTAAATTTGAATCTCTTACAGTTTTAAAAAAAAATATTTTTTTTTCGCAAGGAGAGAGTTTTGCAAATAAAATAATGACAGAAAGTCATTAAAATTTTTTTTTTAAATGAAAAGTTTATTAATTAAACAAGAAATAACTTGTTACTTGTTATAAAAAAAGTTTTTCAAATAACAACATTAAGTTTCAAGTATCTTCTTATTCAAAAAACCAAGAAATAAAAGGAAAAAAATTAAATAATAATAATAATAATAATAATAATAATAATAATAATAATAATAATAGACAGTTTATATTTCCTCATAAGATATTACATATGCTCACTCATAGATATTAATAAGTTTACAATATAAATACAAAGAAAAATAAATCCATCAGTGTATATTAATTCAACATGTAACTGTAAAGAGGAAATAAAGGTCATGTTTCAGCTACCCTCAGAAGAAGGAGCTGTTAAGACCTTGAATATTACACTTATAATTTAAAAAAAAATATCGCGAACCGCATTATAAACTGTACGAGTAGCATGCATACCCTACATTCATAACTAACCGAAAAGAAAAGAAATCTAAATTATCCTAGCTTACTTATTATTTACTAATAGGAGGCAGGAAAGGAGGAACGAGGGGTACAGGTATATTAACTATATTTCTGTTGTAGACTCTTATAGTAGAGAAAAATATACATATAAAAATTTATATTTCCAAACGCGCGCCAGATCCAAACACGGAATCCCGACACAAAAGAGAGCAAAGCAAAACAGGGCGACTGATTTACCAGAGATGTCAGTATTAAAAAGAAATAACATAAATTATTTCAATGCATTAAATATTATTTTGTTTAGATGAAAGAACCATTTTTATTGATTTTTTAAAAGCCGATGTAGATTTAGGAAAATCCCAAATTTTGTATTTATTAATTTTGGACACAATATTGTAAGAAAATGACTTTTTAAAGATTTCTTTTTTATGTAAAGGTATAGACAAAAGGTCATGTCTGCGAATATTTATATTGTGAACGTCAGTGCGGTATCTGAGCTTATTATAGAGATATGGTGGTGCTTTAAATTTTATTATTTTATAAAAAAAACATATGGAGTGCAACTCTCGGCGATTTAACATATTAAGCCATTTAAGATCGACTAATTTATGTGATACCCTTTCCCTACGTCTAATTCCACAAATAAACCTTATGCATGAGTTCTGTAATTTTTGAATTCTTGCAGAGTTAGCGCAGTCTAAAAATGGTCCATATACTGTATTTGCATAATTAAAATGGGATAGAATTAATGAGTCGCATAAAATTTTTTTTGTTTCTTTTGACAAATAAGATCTATGCTTGTAAAGTTTTTTTAGCATTGAAAATCCTTTCTTAAGACAACTTGTAATGTGATCTGTGAAATTTAGCTTGACATTTATGATTAGGCCTAGAGTTTTAGTTGAGACATGAAAAGGGATAAGTTCTCCATTAAGAATTAGCTGGACATGATCCAAAACCGCCCTTCTGCTATTATCACCACAAAATAACATTGCCACGCTCTTGGCTGGATTCAATTTAAGAGAATGATTTGTCGAGACTCTATTTACTAGAGCAAGGTCAGCATTCAAACAAAAATTAGCTCTTTCAATATTACTAGCATTAAATGACAAATATAATTGTGTGTCGTCGGCGTAGAGATGATATTTACAGAATTGCAATTTATCCATAAAAGCCGACGTAAAAATGCTATACAACAAAGGACCCAGAATGCTACCCTGTGGGACGCCAGACCTTACTATTGCCACCCTAGACTTATCTTCTCCAATTAAAACTCGTTGTATTCTATCACTTAAAAAAAATAAAATTAATTTAGTAGCTGTAGTATTAAAACCGAAATAATATAAATTTTAATCAAAAGTTCGATTTAGCATATCAAATGCTTTAGAGTAATCAAGCTGTATTAAAATCATTGCATCACCCCTGTCCAAACTGGCGACAACCTCATCAGTGACGTCAGTAAGAGCGGTAACACAGCTAAATCCCTTTCGAAATCCCGACTGTTTTTGTAATATAATATTCTTATCAGTAACATAGGCGGTAATTTGTTTTTCCATTACTTTTTCCAAGATTTTTGAAAGGGCTGGTAAAATTTAAATTGATCTAAGTTCGCCATAATTTAAGGGATTATTTTTTTTAGGAAGTGGCAAAATAAAAGCAGATTTCCAAGATTTTGGAAAGTACGAGTTTAACAAACAACTATTTATAATATGGGTAATAAATGGTATTATAAATGGACAAAAAAGAATTATTAATGTTGTGTTTAAATTATCAGGCCCAAACGCCTTAGATTTAAGTTTAATAATTAAATTTGTTACTAAATTTTCATCCACTGGTGTAAAAGAAAATAATGGTGGAAACTTCTGATTAGATTTATAGAAATTGAAGGTTTCTTTTGTCGGAGAAGTAATATTAGAAGTTAAATGACTGAACCAGTCGTTAAGTTCATCGACTTTTTTTAGATGTTCGGGAATTTGTCTAGATTTGTAATTTATTATATTCAGTTTATAAAGCTCCTTCCATTTGTCTCGAGTAGTGCAGTTTTGAAATTTGTTATTTAAATAAGCCTTTTTTTCATTACGTACGGCGGTGGTGGTAAAATTTCTTATCTGCTTATAATAGTTCCAATGTTCCAAATTTCTTGTTTTTCGAAAGCGCATTAAAGCCCGATTTCTGTGTTGCTTCATTATTTTTATATTATCAGTAATCAGACATGGACAGTAAGGTCTATTTTTACAAGTTTTAACAGTAAGATGTGCGTGAATATCTAGTATATTAAGCATATGATTAGTAAGTATAGACACCTTTTCATCAATATCTTCAGTATCATAAATTTGATGCCAGGGTGCACCTTCTAGATCAATCTGAAAATTATCAAAGTTAATTCGTGTCAAAGGTCTGTAAGAAAACATATTGTTTTCCTTATTTAATTTATTTAGTTGTAGATTACGGTATGTTAAAAAATGATCCGATATATGTATATTTATAATACCATAGTCAACTAAATTATCCGAATTATAGCATATTAGATCGAGGAGAGTTAACGAACCATTAGAGACTCTCGTTGGTTCAGAAATATACTGTTTTAAATCAAAAGTATCAAGAATCCCATTTAAGTCATTAACCCTACTCGACTCCAACTTAAGCATGTCTACGGTAAAGTCCCCAAAACATAAAATTTTATCACATAATGTGTTAAGATTTATTAAAGTGTCCTCAAACATTGACAAAAATTCACTATAATTTCCCCTTGGCGGCCTATAAATAACTCCAACTATAATTATTTCATCTCAATCTTTACTTTAACCCATAAATGCTCGATTGCATCAGCACACTCGCGATATATAATTGAGTAATTTAATGTGTTGTGGATATATAAACCAACCCCACCACCCCTAGTGTATCGATCTTGCATTTCAAAGTTGTAGTTTTCAATGAAAGTAGCCTGATCGTCAATGCCCTGAAACAACCAGCTCTCCGTTATGCCAATAACACCGTAGTCCTGGCCCGCCACATGATTCTTAAGCATATCAAAGTTATTAAGAAGTGATCTGACATTAACATGAGCACACAACATAAATTCAACAAATTATAATATAAGTTATAAGGGAGTGGTAAGAAAAGGATCGGATGGGATATATAATATTAAAACAAAGGAAAGCCTCCTAGGAGAAAAAAATAATTTAAAACCACTGTAGTGTAGTAAACGTTAATCCTACTTAAGTGCATCAAAACCAAACACTGACCAATCACATTAAACTAAACAATATCCAAATAATTTCTAGCCAAATTTATATTTTTCACAATTGTAGTTATTTTAATTAAGGCTTTTATATAAAACATTAAATTTATGTTTATTTAGTTAAATACAAAAATAAGTTTGTAGTAACAGAAAAAAAGAAGAAAAATTTTGTTATTTGCTAACATTACAAAATGAGAAAAAAATCCTAAGGGTTTAGTAATAGAGCAATAAATGACAGATAAATCAATAGGTGATTTTTTTTTGAAATAACAAACGAAGGTAGATTAATAAAACTTATTTACTTAATAAAACCCTGTTTATGGTTAATTTATATCAACTTACTTAACTGCTATCAGCTAAGCATAATACGCAATGCTACCATTATCAATAAAAATTTACAAAACTCAGGTATTAACTACTTCTGCGAATGAACCCAATAGAAAAAAAAACATAAAAATAAAAAAAGATATAATATATGAATAAAACATAAAAGTCACCTACCTGCATATTCACTTATTGTTATTAGGTCTCCTTCGTCATCAGCCCTATGTACTTCACCACCAGCCTTCACATACACAACTCCAAAATGACACCATGCACTTTTGTCCCCAAACTTAGAAACTGCCGCACTTAGAAGTGTCAGTCTTGCCTTAGTTAAATCTTCTTTCACTACAACTCCCGAGTTTTTTAAACATTTTCGCTGTTTTAAGATTTGCAGCCGTTTGTTAATATCGCGGAATGAGACTAGTACTGCCGGCGGCTGTTCCTCTCGCGATCGATTTTTGGCAAAAACTCGGTAGGAATTTTTTATGTCGGACGGAGCAATGTTTATATTCATTTTTTTGGTAAAAAAATTAAAAACTTGCGTGTTAATATTTTCGCCTTCTGTGTACTAAAGTCCAAATATTCGGATGTTTTTATTGCGAGAAAACTGTTCCTGGTCATCGAGTGCCTTGCGCAGGCGATTGTTTTCTTTGTTTATTTTGGAGACTTCGTCATTAAGGGTAGAAATATTTTTTTTAATTTCTTTAAATTTGTCATTAAACATATCTCGAACAGTTTCAACGACCGTTCGAGAGATAGTCTTTCGAAAATCGTCGCTAAGCTTCTCGTTTAATATTTCTGTAATTAAACACCTTAGTTGATCCAGTTCCGCCTTCTTGAACACCATCTTGACAGATGTCAGTTTAGGACGTTTATTACTTTTAGTTTAAATTGCTTTTTCTATGTTATTATGGCACTATTGGAGCAAACTGTAATAGCACTCACTGCTGCTCAACATTAGTCATTCACAGAACATGTAGAACCCTTATGTTTATTACTACAAACTGACAAATTTAGTAAAAAATTCACGGCCAGTGTTTGCGGGTACGCTACTCTATCAGCGCCATCTCACTTCCAATTATTTATTTATTTATTTATTTATTTATTTACACCACTCCACAGAATAAATTCCAATTAATGAGTGGGAAAATTACAACAATAAATTACAAAACATAGGTATCTTAAGAAAATTAAAAAGAATACAATATTATCAATAATTACAAGCAAATGGTATTAAAAGAAATATAGACAAAGTAAATTAAAAGTAAAACATCTAGGAAAAGTCCACTCTTTTAATTTCCGACAAACTGCAATTAAAGATGTCACACTGATCCAGAACAGAGTCATGTATGTTACATGCTCTGCGCAGAGGAGAAAATTTACAAATGTTGGTTCTAGGTCTTGATAGGTAAAAAGTTGATGTATTCCTTGCTGATATGCGAGGCACGTGAAAATTTAGTTGCTGCAATAGATCTGGTGAATCAATAATATTATTTAGCAACTTAAATAAAAATTGCAAATCAGCGGATTTTCGCCGATCCTCCAGCAAAGCAAACGAAAATCTTTCCAATAAACGCTGATGTGGGAAACCAATTTCTGGGTACACTCCGTCACTCTTGTACCAAAGATATTTGAGAAATTTTCGTTGAATATTTTCAAGTTCATGAATATGATTTGTATAATATGGTGACCAAACTTGGGATGCATATTCCAATATTGATCTGACATAAGAAAAGTACAGGATTTTTAGACTAAGAACATTATTAAAATTTTGCGAGTTCCTGATGATACATCCCAACATTCTATAACTGCGCTTGACAATATCTAAAATATGCGGTTGAAAAGAGAAAGAGCTGTCAAAGATCACCCCTAAATCTCTAAATTCAGTTGATCTAGGCAGAATAACATCATCTATGGTATAGTTGTAAGTAATGAAGTTTTCCTTTAAGCCAAATGAGACAACATTACATTTAGCCGCATTAAGGGGTAGATTATTATTTTTACACCATGTATTCAAAAGACTTAAATTATTTTGTAGCTGCTCACAATCCAAAATAGAGTCAATTCTAATATATAGTTTTTTGTCATCTGCGTACAGCAGGCTATTAACATCAAGTTGGTCAGATATTGTATTAATGAATGAGTTGAAAAGAAGTGGTCCCAGAATTGAGCCGATTGACTCCGGAAGTGGCAACTATCTGCACCGAACTACGACCAAAACATTCCACGTGTTGTGGTCGCTCGGTAAGATAGGACTGTAAAAGATTTGACAAAGAAGAAGAAAATCCATAATATAGGTCGAAATTATTAATGAGAATGTTGTGGTCTAGTCGGTCAAATGCTTTTGAAAAGTCTGTATAAATAACATCGACTTGAGAGTTTGCATTTATTGATTCGGTGATATATTCTGTAAGAGAAATCAAATTTGTAGTGGTAGATCTACCTTTCATGAATCCATGTTGTCGAGTATTTATAAGACTCCCCATTTTAGGATATAAAGCAGAATGAAGTGCGCGCTCAAAACATTTGGAGAAGTTATTTATTATTGTGATAGGCCGGTAATTTTCAACCATGTTTTTGTCATTCTTTTTATGTATGGGAACAATTTTAGACGACTTCCAAAGATCAGGAAAACATTCTTGTTTAAGGGCCAAATTAAAAAGAATTGTTAATGGTTTTGCAAAAACATGTCTACAGTCTGATAAAAGAAATGCGGGTATTTTGTCAGGTCCAACTATCGGTGTGGGTTTTATAGTTTTTAAAGCACTTAATACCTCGTTTCCAGTAAATCTAGTTATGGTTATGCACTCCGGGTACGGTGTCTGAATATTATTAGAGTTAGAGGCTTGAGGTGAACTAAAAGTCGTGTATGAGCTCCGAAAGAAAGCTGCAAATGCATCAGTAATACTCTGCGGATCCGATAACAAAGTTCCTTGTTGATCAAACATATTTTGGGGCAGGGAGTTATTTTTTTGTGAACTCCGAATTAACTTCCAAAAGTTATTAGGCTGCGAGTTTAAATCATTCTCAAGTCTCGCACAGTATTGTTTGTATGACAGCTCAACATTTCTTTTTATTTTAGAACGCAATTCTCGAAAATTTATTAAATCTTGTTGAAAATGAAAACGTCTAAATTTTATCCAAAATTTATGTTTTTGTTTTATGTCTCTTACTATTTCAAAAGAAAACCAGGGAGAGTAGGTACGAGCTCTTTTTGCAGTTTTCGGAACATACATATCAAGACAAGAATAAATCTTCAGATAGAAAATGTTCATAGCAGTATTAACATTTTTAACCGCTTCCAAATCACTCCAATCAACTCTAAGAAAACTGTCATATAACAATCTGAGGTCAGCTTTTTTAAAGTTATAAAAAATATTATCTATTTTACAGTTATTAAACTTTTTTTCAGGGGTATAATTGAACCTTATAAATAACGAAGGATGGATAGCTTCCTCGTCAACCAAGAAGTCGTAGCATCGCTCCACAGTACAGAATTGAGGCTCTGATGTAATGACCAGATCCAATAATTTACCTTGAGAATTATTAATAAAATTTACCTGATTCCAGTCAAAAAAGTTTAAAGTATAAATAATCTGGTTTAATCTGTTGGATGATAATGAATTTTCCGAATAATTAATATACTCAGGTATATTAAAGTCTCCTAGCAAAATTATTTTTGAGTTGAAAAGATAGGTTAAAGAAGATAAGTATTCAAAAATATTTTCATATATATCAGCATTAAGTCCGGGTGGTATGTATATTAAAATAACATATACATAAGAGTGCTCAAATATAATTTTTATACCTATGATTTCAATAATATTTTTAAGGTTATAAGAAAGCGCCAAGTTTAACTTTACCACCGAAAATGACTGCTTTACTGCTAATGCCACCCCCCCGCCGATTATAATAATTTTAGTGTCGGTTTCGTTTTCATACAAATATTGGTCACCATCACTCTTGTTATCGTACTTGCAGTAGTTTGCTTTAGGATATTTTTGTAGAAGCCTAACTCTGGTAGTTTTCTCCAGTCTTCACCATAATGCTTAACCAGTAAACTAATAATAGAAGCTTTATCGCCTTTAAGTTTGTTGCTTAGTGGTACTTCACCTGACTCTAGGGATGAAAACGAACAATTTTTTTTACAAACACTTTTATGTGTTCCTGTGTTATTCAAGTAATTAATCTCGCCTTGAATTAAAACTGTTTGTGCCTTTTTATGAAAAATAAATCGTTTTGCGTTGCTAAATTTGAAATGTCAGGCTCCAGGAAGTTTTACGATTTTTTTTGCTTCAGTTTTCCAGTCTTGTACGGTCCAGTCAACACCTATTTTTCTAACTGTAGCATGTTTACTTATTATAGCGTTGTAATGACTGGATTCTACAATAACTGGTATTTTTTTTACTTCCTTTTTTATTAATCCGAAAACTCTATCTGGGGGATAAAAGAGTGCCCTACAATTGGAAATGTGAGTTCAATATGTTTAATATTTTCTGGAGATTCTTTAAGAAGTCAGTAGGCTAACATTATCATCATAGTTGTGTTCTTGTTTTGTCCGCCGCACCCATCAGCGAACAAGTTAATTTTTGTGACAGAAGGCTCAAATATTTTGGGGTTTAATGCATGCCTAACTGCCGAGGCTATTGTGTTCGCATTTTTTTGAGTATCAATTTCTGTCCATAAATACGCGTTCACGTTCGCAGGTGTTAACTTGGTGTTAGACGTTCCAGACACTATAGTAAAATTGTTGTAATTTATTTGCTGGCTGAAATATGCGGCTTGGTCTGGTAATCGAGGCAGGGCCAAGTTTTTCTGGCAGTCAAAGGAAAAATACACTGTGTTTGGTTTTGGATGTTTCAAGAGACGGAAGAACGCCTTTGCCTTCAATAAATGAACGCGATTCTCTGTTGTTAACTTATATCTTTTTTAAGCTGTCGTTGTCAATTTTAGTTGCTCTTTAAACGGTAGGCACGTTGAACAGCAATCTGTAAGTGGAGTTCCAAACGCAATATTGTAATTTGCATGCACGAATTTTCTAAAATAACTGATTCTTATCTGCAAATCCTCAGGAACGCGTTATTGATAGTAAGTATAAAGCTTTTTAAAATTTAAATCGTATGATAAATAGACACGCACACTAGTCTTGCTCCTACAATAGTGAGATTCTGCACATGTTAAAGATTCTATAAAGTTTTTTTATATGTTTACGTTTTTCATCGTTCTTGCGACCTACTCTGTCCCCTCCTCTTCGTTCTTTCGGGAGCTCTCCATTTTTGACAAAATTACGAAGTGTTCTTTGCACTCGGCTTCCACTAAAATTCGTAATGCCTAAAAACGCATTTTGCACACTCTTATCAATTTTCTATCTTTCAAACGAACATTGTATTGAATCGAGACTTGAGCGTGATTGGATTTTCCTCTCTTCGGTTTATGTGCTTTGCAACAGTTCAGTATGAGATTATTCTGATCTATTTTAGATCTAGATTCATACATGTATCCATGGAATTGTTTAATTTTATTCATTGTTAAAGTTCTGCAAAAATACGGTTGTCCGGGATTACCATCGTGACCACAAGTTGGAAAGTTTGGAAGCACGTGTGGTGTATGTCTGGAAATAATATAATTTCAGCTAATTAGTTACTATTAAACCGATTGAGGGCCTTTTTTAAGCCATACCTATCCCTTTTTTTAACAGCCCTAGCGTAGTTTTCCGGTTGTCGCTCTTTCTTGCGTGCTTTTCTTCTTGGAGAAGGTAAAATCTTATAATCATTATTTAACGCATCCATAGCAGCAAATCGCACCAAAAATCAATTGATATTACACGTCAATACACAACGAAATTGCTATTAGAACTAAAAATATATTCGATTCACTCTATGTAAACAAAGCATGGCGTTAGTCACTTAGGCACAAGAATAGCGTGCTTATTGGTTGACGAGCAAATAAGCAGTTTTGCAAATGAACTGTGAAAGCAAAGAAAGAGTTTTGCAAATAACCTGCAAATTTGTACTAACTTTTATATGAGAAAGAGGCAGTTATGAAAGATTTTAACGATAGTAATACGTTCCTTATTTAAAACCTGTTGAACTTGGCAAAAAAAGTGAATTTTGATTATTTTGTCGATTAGAGACTTTTGCAAATAACGGCCTCATTTATTAAAATCATCTATTTTGGAGAAACGTTTTTAATTTTTGTATATGTGCAACAACAATTTAAAAATGTAGGTTCGGGACGGTCTTAAAGTATTATATTTTTTAAATTTTAAGTTCTAAGGCAGCTCTTATAATATTTGAAATCACAAATCAGTCTTATAAATCTTTTTTGAAATACAAATATCCTTTGGGCCTCTGATCTATATTTCCAAACAGCAATACATGAGGTTAAGAAAGGCTATATTATTCCTTAATATACAGGGTGTTATTAAAGTATGTATACAAGTTTCAATTATCGAATCCCTGGTCCGCAGCGCCTTTGTTTTCAAGCTAAAGCATATCAAACTTCAACTTTAAAACTTTTTTATTTGGCCTCAAAATACAAAGTTATAGTTACAACAGAATAATAATTAAAAAAAAAATATGACAAATAAAGACCACCTCGCCATTATATAACCGATCCACAAGACTCGTTTGAATACAAGCTTGTGTGAAGTAGCCCTGCTTTCTATAATACTTTACAAGTAATATAGAGGCATAGTTCAAATATAAAATATTAGAACCAGGTTAACATATAAATAAAGTTACATATAAAAATAAGTTACAAAGAAAACTTATACATCCTAAAGGTACGAGGCGCAAAAGGGCGAAGAAATACAGAAAGAAGTGTGCAAAAATGAAGAAAAGAACACCGAAAACCAGGCAAAAACAAAGTAATGAAATGTAAATTTCAATCGTTAGTAAAAACTCAAGATATGAATAAGGCAGGCAAACATTAACAACAACCAAAAATAAATGTAAAAAATAATTTAAATTATGAGGAGCTTTTTTAAACCACTAAAGCATATGCAATACAAATATATCAACATGCTTAAAATAAATAAGTTTAAATTATCTCTTTGGCACCTCCAGAAGACGCGATTTAATAAAGTCCTTGTTTAGGCGACATTTGTTTGACATCATGTGGAAGACTATTTCACATCTGTATTGCAAAATAGCTAAAAGATTTTTGGAAATTGACTGATTAATGTAATCGAATATTAAAATCAGCTTTATTTCTAGTAGAGTGAGTATGGTCACGAGCACTAAAAAGTGCCCCTAGATATGGTGGATCTCACTTTTTATTACTCAATATATAAACAAAAAATATGATATTTGCGTTTATTAAACATTGATAAAATCGAATTATTATTTAAATGTAGGGTAATGTAATTTCTGAAAGCTATATCAAGTCAAAAACGCATGCAAGTATTTTGTAATTTTTGAATAGATTTAGAGTTACCTAATGTACAAATACTGGGAGAGTTGTGATCAACGATATCTCCATAGTCGAAAATTGATAAAACAGAAAATTGCATAGATAATATTTAGTTTTTGATGGCAAATAGTTTTTGAAGTAATTTATTTTCCTTAAACGCATATATGCTATACCAAGTTTTTGTTTAATCTGAGTTTGAAATGAGGGCATTATCCAAAAACATTCCCAAATTTTTCGCTTCATTAACTACTGGCAGAGAGGTGTCATTTATTTGATTATTAATAGTGTCAGATAATTCTGTTGCTTGATTTTTATTATTAACAAAAAGAATAATCGATGATTTGTTTGCATTAAGTCTTAAGTTATGATTTTGCGCATACTGAATAATCATGTAATTTCCTTATTAAAAGTTTGTTGAAATATAGGAATATCACTCCAAAAAAAAGAAAGTTATATTAGCGTATTGCTGTATTTTGGCTTGTGTAAGGACACTGTGCATATCTACTTCAAAAACAGAAAAAAGGAGTGGCCTCAATATGGATCCCTGTGGTACGCATTCATAGGTAAAAAGTTGGATTTGATAGTATTGCCAAATTCTGTTTTAAAACAAACACAGTGCGCTTGGTTTTTAAGATACGATTTAAAAAAACACATTGCATACTTAGATAACCTGAAGAATGTTAGTTTGGCTAAAAGCATTTCATAATTAATAGTACCAAAAGCCTTACTAAAATCTTAAAGTCCAATGCATGTTATTTATTTTTTATCCAGATTAGTTCTAATATCATTGATGAATTTTACTAGAGATGTAGTAGTACTGACATTGTTTCGAAAACCATACTGACAAGCAGGAATTATGCTCATTGATTTAAAAAAAATGGTTAATTGATTAGATATGTGTTTTTCTAATATTTTTGAAACTGCAGGTAAAATACTAATTAGTCTCAGATCCTTAAAATTTACAGGATTGAATATCTTAGGTAACGGTATAATATTAATTTGCTTACTTCCATATACAGGGTGGCCATTTGAAAATGAAACAGAGCCTATTTTGGGTCCCTCAAAACATTTGCGAAAAAATCCTCGGACTCGTCAATTTTTGATTCAAGGGGGAAACATTTTTTTGCTAGTTTCGCCCCCCTGAGGGCAAAGCCCTAGCGGGGGTGACAAGGGCCCCCAAAATTTTAAATAGAACGGGGGGGTCGAGTGATACCTTATTTTGAAGGTATTTTTATGTGGATTATAACCCTAAAGTTTTAAATCGTTACTATTTGCCTAGTCGATACAGGGGCTAATAAAAGTTACAAAAAAATTTTAAAAAGTATAATTTTAAATAAAGGGCTTAAAGATAAAATCTATCAAGTAAATGTTCAAAATGTTGGCTTCCATAGAATAATACAGATTTTGTTCAAACCTTTCCCGTACATTTTGCAAAATTTCTGGGGTGATTTGACGACATTCATCAATTGAAGGGTGGAAAAGCTAGAGAGCCTAAGTGCCAAAAACATAATTTTACAGAAGAGCGTGTTTTAATTTGTGGTACTTAGGTCGCCTAGCTTTGACGTGCTGAGAAGGTTTTAAATTGGAGGGCCTAAGTACCGTGTTATTATTATTGGGTATTTTAAACAACGGATTGTGAACAAAACTAAAAAACTTTATTTCTCGAAAATTTTAGTTAAAAAATAACATTCTGTATTAATACAAAGAAAAGAACCAAAACTTAAAATAAATGAACAAATTAAACTAGTTTGGAAGACATCTGTAGAATTCCTTATATTCTTCTTTACCAAGATACGGTACCATCTCCAATAAATTTTTCCTTTTATCTTGGTTTATTACTACTCCTTTAGGTTTTTCCAGGAATGTTGCTTCTTTTAAGTGTTGAAATGTCTTTCCTTTTTTAAATATTTTAATTTTATACCAGTTTTCGCATGCGCCATTTGACGTTTTCATTTCAATATATCCTTCCCGTAAAAGACTGTCAGAAATTCTAATTCCTGTGGCTTTAGAAATGTTCATATTTTTGGTATTTACAAGTGTATCAGTTGTTTGCTGAATTTCAAAAAAGTGCCTGACTGAATCCATATCTATGACTTCAAATGGGTTATGTTATCTCGCCGTTTTTACAATATCGTGTAATTCTGAGGGGATAAAAGCTTTTGAATTTCGTTTTCTTTTCTCTATTACAGCGAAATCTCGATCACAGCTGAGAAAGCTGTGTCCACTGATAATTTGTGAGTAATTTCTTTAAATTGGCCATGAGCTACAAGCCAAATTAGCAAAAACAGCATCATGCGATTTTAATTCTGGCTAGTACAGTTATCTGACCAGATGATTAACCGTTCCTTGTAGCAGAAAGTATTAGGTTCGTTGAGTACTGTAAGAAGACAGGAGGCAATTTCGTCACCACCTCTGGAAGCTGTGGCCTTATGCCACATACACATGTAGGCCTTATTAATATTGCTAATGTTTACTGCCAAGTTATAACACGAAAGCTGTCTTTTATAAAACATGTCACTATGGGTTAATGTTGGAACGAACATAACCTGTTGCAAGTCTATAGAAATGACAGTAAACTGACTAGATGGCAAGGTTGAATTAGAAACATTATTATGCATATCTGCAAGAGCAGCTTTGTATTTGCTATGATGCAAAGCTAATTTCGTTTTGGCCTCAGAACTTTCGGAGTTATTCAAATTAATAGAACATGCCAAAAAATCGCACGTCTTGCATGTGTCGATCCTTGGTCGATGAAACGACAGATTGGGGAACTTTGTCTTAAATATTCGACTATAATATTTGTATGTAACCACGGAATTTGGATATTTATCTTTGAGTGCATGAAAAAGCCGGAATTGAGTTTATATGATTTATAACAGATAACTCATCCCTTTCAGTAAACTTTAGGTTTTTTAATCCCCTTTTTTCTTTAAAGATGTATTCCCCATTTTGCTTTCTTAAAACAAGATTGTGTACTCTCTTGTCGGACAAAGCGAATGTGTTACAAAATATTTTTTACATACGTGAAGTAATTTTCCTGCTTTATCTGGAATCTGGTAATAAACTGAATATTGCCTTCGACTCGCAGCTGGCATGTCATAGTGGTCATGACGCCTTCTTTGAATTTCGGCTATTTGTATGATTCCCATTAGGTAGGTTCCTTGGTTTTTTTCATCAAGTGAATAGAAATCTTGGTGAAGCTTTAACCTTTGTTCAAAGGAAAGCACGCGGCAACTGTACTTACATTTACAAGTTACCTACAAAAAAACAACCTTAAGTATCCAATGAAATGTATTAATCAATTATTTTAAGATCATTTAAATCAACAAAAACAATACAATACAAAGAATTAATAATTTGGTCAATAAAATTAAGCCATTTAAAGTTAACTAAAAAGTTTTTGTGCGAATTACTCTCTTATAAACAAAAATGCTCAATCATTTTATACCAAAAGCATCTACACCATGTTGTACCTACCTATGAAGTTAAGAGGCGTGGTTTTTAACCAAGCAACATGCTGGTCGTAAAACGTTATTGATATTTCCGCGTTAAATTATTATTGGAAGCAATTCGACATAACCATAAACTTACCATTTCCGCTGGCAATGATTTTGCAGGCCGCAATCTGCCACTTTTAGTTTGATATTCCTTTCCACTGACTCTTCTTTTATTCCTGTCATTTTTCTTATTTATTTTAACCTCCATTTGCACGTTTTCTTCAATGGCAATAAAAATTTAACGCAAACACGTTCGAAGCAGAAGGTAAACTGACAAATAAATAATAAGGAACAATGCGACAGGCGCCGCTGTTGGCACTTAGGCCCACAAGCTCGACCTGCCTTTCTGGAGATAGGTCCTACGTTTATGTCATGCGTGTTTAATGGCGCTTTCAATGGTTATATGGACTTAGGTCGCTTATAGGACATCCATCCCAGTAAATAGGTCTGTTTTTTGCAAAAATGTTAATACTAAAATTTTTGGCACTTAGGCTCTCTAGCTTTTCCACCCTTCAATTATTCTTTGTCGCAAATGGTCTAGCGATGTTGGCTGACTAGCATAAATTTTAGTTTTTAAATGGCCCCATAAAAAAAATCTAACGGGCTTAAGCCCGGGGACTGAGGAGGCCATTCAATAGCTCCTCTTCTTCCAATCCATTGTCCTGGAAACGTTTGGTCGAAATATTGATGAACCCTTGCACCATAGTGGGGTGGCGCCCCATCTTGCTGAAATACTATTTCCAAGTACTCGACGATTTTCCAAGTACTCGTTGTTATTTTCTAATATCTCCACTAACGCTGGATGAATTGTGTTTTCTAATAACTCCAGGTACATCTCTCCTGTTAAATTGCCAGGTAAAAAAATGGGGCCTACGATATGTTTACCAAAAATGCCAGCCCAAACATTTAATTTTTCAGGATGTTGTGTATGCACCTCACGAAATATTTTGAGATTTGAATCAGCCCAATAGCGACAGTTGTGACGATTCACAGTAACGTTTAGGAAAAAGGAGCATTCGTCAGAAAAACATACATTAAATAGAAAGTGTGGATCATTGGCGGCTTGTTCAGATATAGTTTCACAAAATTGTACTCGCCTATCAAAATCGTCTTCGTTTAGACCTTGTACGAGATGCATTTTGTACGGATGAGACTTGTTTTTTTTTAATATCTTAAAAGGACCAGACACGGTTGATAACTTCCTTGTGCTCAGTGTAGGATCTTGCATAATATGGCCTAAAATAGCTACTTCTGAAGCTTCATTTACCACTGGATTATCCATTTCGTGCTTTTTATTAGCCATAGACCCAGTTTCCCTAAATTTTTGAACCAATTCCAATATGTACTTGCGATGGACCTGTCGATTAGAGTGTTGTAGTGTGTTAAAGAGCTAGGCAGTTCTATTAGCATTTTCATTGTTCGCAAAGAAAAGAGAAATTATTTCTACTCTTTCAGCAAGTGAATAAACCATTATCACACTCAATGTTGTAACTAACTAACTTTAAAGAGTTATTTGTTTGACACACTATGATCTGAGAGCAGTAATTGACAACCACTATTAAACTTCAAAATGTTGCTATAATAACATCTCAACGATAACCAAGAGTTCCCATGCAGAATTGGCATAGTTACCTACGGGTATTAAAAAAAACAAAAGAAAGTACGGTTTACAATGTAGGAGAACAAATTTTTTTGTATTTATTTAACTGCTAAAATTACAAGCATTTTTTTTCATAAAAAATGTTGACATGTTCTTGTAACTTTTACTAGCCCCTATATCGACTAGGCAAATAGTTACGATTTAAAACTTTAGGGTTATAATCCATATAAAAATACCTTCAAAATAAGGTATCACTCGACCCCCCGTTCCATTTAAAATTTTGGGGGCCCTTGTCGCCCCCGCTAGGGCTTTGCCCTCATGGGGGCGAAACTAGCAAAAAAATGGTTCTCCCTTAAATCAAAAATTGACGGGTCCGAGGATTTTTTCGCAAATGTTCTGAGGGACCCAAAATAGGCTCTGTTTCGTTTGCAAATGGCCACCCTGTATCTAGATATACGTTTTCTTAAATATAAGTATTAATTATATTTAAAAGAGGCTTTTTACAAAATAGAAAACAAAGTTTAATATCACGTACAGAAATTCCATATTCACCGGCTGCATTTGTTTTTATAAAATTTACAATTTTTAACAGACTTGTTTTGTCTAATAATGATATAAAAAAATTATTTGTCACTTTGTAATATATATTTTGTCTGTAAAATTCAATTTTATCATGGGAGTAAATATCAGCTCCATTGTTACAATTCGAAAAATAGTTATCAATTTTAGTTACATCAGCCAAGTGAGGAGGAACAACCGGTTTTGAGTAATGTTAAGTATTTTTGCGGTTGCCCAGAAATCCTTCCCTTTTTTTAAACCGACTGAATTGAAATATGCAATTTTTTCCCGCACAATGGTGTATTTGGTATAATTTCGTAGTTCTCGATAAAATTGTAAACGTGAGTCTTTTTTATCTTTCAGATAATTATTATAAGCTTTATCTCGCAATTTCATTAAAAATTAATATTAGGAGTATTCCATGGTCTATTTTCTCTTTCATTTTTTTTCACGTATTTTTGTCCGAATAATAGGAGCATGCTTATTGATTAAACTTAAAATTTTCGAGTTAAATAATTCTAATTTTTTACTAACATCTCTCACGTGATCAATATCTTCCCATGGCAAACGATATGCATCCAATTTAAGGGTCTTATAATGGAGATCCTTACACTTTCTATATTCCAAATACCTTTCCTCTACTTCAACAATTAGATCAAAAATACTGTGAACTAGGCAGTGATCAGACAAATATTCTAAGATTAGTATTGCTTTAGTGCTTTTGGGAAAAAAGTTACTATTTGATATAATTACATCTAGAAGAATGTTGGTTTGAGCATTAATATTTATTCGAGTGGCACATATCAGCACTAAAAGAAATTATATAATTTGCTAATATTCTATATTTTCTATTGTTGTCGTTTCTTTCCAAAAATACAGGATATTACTATTTTCATCCACTTTCATATGGAGTGACGTCAACTTGTATAAAAATACAATATCAATCATAGGTTATCTGTCTACTTGCTTTGGAGACCAGCTGACAGTGATAGAATTGCTATAAGTAAAATTCAGCTGTCAATTAGCAGTGATTCATTACTCCATCATTAATAAGTTTACTAACCATGAAATGACCGACATGCACTTTATTTATGGATTAGCAAATGGAAATGCGGAAGAAGCACGAAGAATTTACCAGGACAGATATCCTAACAGAGTAATTCCATGTGCAAAAACATTTAGAAAACTACATGCAAGATTATGTGAAACTGGGAGTTTTAATAAAAATATGGGTGGTGGAAGACCAGAAACTATAACAACGCCTGAACTGGAAGAAGCTATACTTGATGCGATAGAAGAAGATCCTTCCAATAGTATCAGGAAGATTGCACTGCAGCTTGAAGTCAGTTCAAAAACCGTTTGGAAAGTTCTAAAAACAAACCTGCCTCGGGATTTTCATCCAAGATTAATGTTTTGCAGGTGGTTGATTCATACGATGGCACACAATAATAATTTCCTACCAAATATTTTATTTACGGACGAGGCAAATTTTTCAAGAGATGCTATTATGAACTTCCACAATGATCATTTTTGGACCGACGAAAATCCCCACGTTATTAGAGAAACTCATTTTCAGCAACAATTTTCGCTGAACGTTTGGATAGGAATTATTGGTGACTACCTACTAATTGGCCCATGTTTTTTACCGGCAAGATTAACAGGTGAATCCTACACGGATTTCTTGCAACACCATTTACCCACTTTATTAGAAGAAGTACCCCTACAAGTAAGAGTCAACATGTGGTTTATGCACGACGGGGCTCCAGCTCATTTCAGTGTTCTTGCTCGTCAGCATCTCGACGTCATCTACCCTAATTGCTGGATTGGACGTGCAGGACCTCAGGCCGGCTCACAGTCCCCTGTATTACTAAGTATGGGGCCATCTGAAGGCTCTTGTTTATAAAACTCCTGTTCTAGATGTGAATGACTTGAGGAATCGGATAATTGTCAATTGCAATATCATAAAGGATACTCCAGGTATTTTTGAGCGTGTCTGACACTCAATGACAAATCGTTTGCAATCGTGTATTTTGTCAGGGGCATTTTGCTCATTGAATTTAAGGTCAAAATTGTTTATCGAATTAATTGGTTTTTATTTCATGTTGTCGTCCATGGATAAATTTTAGAATGAGTTAAAGATACTTTAATTTTTTTTTCGAAAACAAAGCCAGATATGAAGATAATATAAGATACGAAAAAGTTGTATTTTTAGTTGCTTAAATACAAAAATAAATAAAAAGCTGCAAAACAATTAATTATTGACCTTGTTTTTTTCTCAACAATAAGCATGTGGTGACACGCCACTGGACCTAATAATTTCAATCTAGTTACAGCTAAATAAGCGTCTTATAACTTCAAATAACTGCACCAAATTTCAACCAAATCGGTTTAAGGATAGTTATAGTATTTTTAAAATACCGTTATTTTTTTGAACCTTCATCGCCCTGTATCTCAGAAACAAAGCAACTCCCGACATACGTTCATAGGAACTTTTTTTCATAAACCGACCTAACGATTCACCCTGTATAGTTTAGTACCATAGTTAGGAAATACCCTGTAGAATAATAACAATACGTATTCAGAGTAAGAAATTTATTTATTTATTTATTTATTTACAGTCAAGGCTTTCTAACAGACAGGCACAGCTGTCCAATAATAAGAAAGCACGTTATATCACAAATACAAATTAGTAAACAAGTTCTATATAATAATAATTACAACTACAGAGAATTAATTCTTAAAATTACATCACAATCTAAAAAGAATTACTTATGTAGTTTAATTAGGAAGCCGTCTTAGGTGTCGTTTAAAGGCATCAAAGCTCAAAAAAAATAAGTCAATATTAGGATGGTTTAACTCCAAACTATTATACATACGGGTACATCTAATAATTGGAGAATTCGATAAGTAATTAGAAAAATACCTGGACACTACAAAAGTTTGTCTATTACGAAGGATGTAAGGATTGATGTTCAAATTGAGTTTTTCTAAAACAGATGAAGAATCAATAAAGTTGTTTACAGCCTTGTATATAAATATTAAATCAAAATTTCTTCTTTGGACCTCCAACGATTGCATATTATAAAATTTTAAATTATCATCATAACTAAAGAAATGCCGTCGTCTGTTAAACCTATAATTTAAAGTGTTAACAAATTTGCGCTGCACACTCTCTAGTCGGCCAATATAATTGGCGTACATTGGATTCCAAACTGTTGTTGCGTATTCCAGTACAGGTCTTACTATACTATTGAATAAAATTGTTAAGGAATTTATGTTGCTAAATCCTTTTGTTGCTCGAAAAACAAATCCAAGATTTTTAAGAGCCTTTTGTACAATATTTTCAAGATGCTTTTCAAACAAAAGCCTAGGATCCAATGTCACCCCAAGATCCTTAATATAATCCAAATATTTAAGCTTAACATTATTTAGGTAAAGATCACATTTAACTTGCAGAGGAACAGGCCTTTTAGAGAACAAAATACAATTACATTTATCCAAATTGACAAAAAGTCTATTCAAAGTACAGTAATTCATAAAATTAGATAAATCGTACTGTAAAGTAAAGTAATCAGCAGCCGAATTAATAGTTTTTGAGATTTTAAGATCATCTGCATATAAAGCATAGCTACTATGTGAAAAACATTGCTCTATATCATATAGGAAAATGATAAACAGCAGAGGACCCAAGTGTGACCCCTGAGGCACACCTGAAGTCACATCTGTACTCTTCGATTTTTGGCCATTTACAACAACATACTGAGATCTTTTACTTAAGTAACTTTTAAAAATTTCAAACAAAGCCCCATGTACCCCGAAATTCTCAAGCTTTATTAAAAGAGTTGGGTGGTGGACCTTATCGAAAGCTTTAGAGAAATCGGTGTACACTGTACAAGTCTCAGAACCTCGCTCCATATTCTCAGATATGAGTTGAACGTAAGGCACAAGGTTAGTCAGTGCCGATCTTTTTTTAAAAAAGCCGTGTTGGTTTAAGTCAATCTATCCCCTAACAATAAAAAATAATTGATCCAAAATAAGAGACTCAAACAGTTTCCCAAAATGGCTCAAGAGAGAAATCGGTCTATAGTTATTGATAGCGCTTTTATCTCCTGATTTAAAAATAGGCACAATTTGGGCCACTTTCCAAAGCTTAGGGTATTTACTAGTTGAAATACATTGATTATACAATAAATATAGAGGCTCACAAAGATTAGGACATGATTTCAGAAATATTGAGGGAAATCCGTCTGGTCCAGGACACTTTTTGGGATCCATAGAGCATAATGCTTCTCTAATATCGTCTTCTCGAACATGGTCAACAGTAAAACATTCTTTTGATTGGACAACATCAATTAATGATGGAGTATTAGATGGTTCAAAAACACTGCTAAAAAACTTTGAGAAAAGTTCACAAATGTCAGAGTTATTCGTAGCATATTGATCATTAAAGGTCATTTTTAACAGCAAATTTTTTGTATTCCTTTTATTATTAATAAACGACCAAAAGTACTTTGTGTCATGCTTAATATTTTCCTCTGTTTTAGTAATGTAAACTTTATAGTCTTTACTAATATTTAGTTTTACAGTTTTACGTAAATTTGAGAAAATATCGTAATCAGATTGTAGCTTGTATTTTTTCCAGTCTCTGTGCGCCTGCACTTTATTCTTTATTAAATTAATAGTGTGCTTAGAAAACCATAAAGGATATTGGCGCTTTTTAATTTTTATTTTTGATATTTCAGAATTCACAATATTACTCAGTTCTGCGTAAAAACATTCGATGTTGTTATCTACATCACGAGATAAAAATAAATCCTTCCACTGAAGAGAACGAATTTTCTCATTATTAACTGCATAATTTGCCCTAATGAAATTTACCTTTTGATAAGAATTACACACGACTTTTTTTTCATAATTTAACTTAATATTTACCTCCAACGACATATGATGACTGTCCTCAGGCACTAATGGGTAATTACATTTAAGTACCTCGGTTATTAAAGAATTAGTACCTACAACTAAATCTAAAATTCTATTCCTTGAATTCAAAATATAATTAAATTGTTTTAAACCATTAAGGAAGTAAAAATCAGTAAAGCATTTGCTACATGGGTCAGTGGCGTTATCAGAATTTAGTTTGTTATTACGCGACCATGATAAATTAGACAAGTTAAAATCACCTAGCAATAAAACTTTCCCATTAATTTTGTTACTTAGTACAGACTCTACTTTTGACATGAAATGTTTATAGTTATTCGAAGATGCGTGAGGGGGGACATAGACCGTACAAATTAACAATTTATTACCTCCATTTAAGACGACACTGACCCATATATCTTCAATTATATTATTGGTGTTACATAATCTTGGTATGAGTTCGGCACAATGAATATCGCGCACAGCTAGCATTACTCCGCCACCATCACTTTTTTCACTCACTAGAGCACTACGGTCCAATCTAAAAACATTGTAGCCAGGAGGAAACAACTCCGAGCTCAGCACATCAGGCTTCAGCCAGAATTCAGTTATTCATACACAGTCAAATTGAGCAGCACACATAGATTGGTAAAAATCAACAGTTTTTGTTCTAAGTCCTCTGGTATTTTGGTAACAAATTGAAAATTCAGTGCATACAGACATTTAAATAGAGATTATACATAGGAGATAGACTAAAGTATTTAAACATAAGAAGAAAAGGGATTAAGTACTCAAAGACGACAAAACTTGTTCATTGGAGACATGAAAAGCCCTACTATTATCCTCTTTTTTAATGAAGATTATTTATAATTTTTTGAATTTAATCTTCGAATCCTTAATCCAGCAATATGTATAGTTTGACATTTTGCAAAACTCCCGAGCCCTTTTGTGCAGCTGCTTGAAGTATGGAGAGAGATGTTCGTTGACAAACAACCTAGTTTCCTGCTCAAATCCCAAGTCAGAAGCCTTCAAACCACGGTTTCGACCTAACTTAACTGCACTTAAAAATTCGTTTCTCTTCGACACGGAGAAAAACTTTACTATGACGTTTTTAGGATAATTATTGCTGGTATCCGACCCCTTGTTAAAACGAGCAACTCTATGAGAAGCGGCTATATCATCATCATGAATTATGGTTCCAACAATGGAGCCTATTTTTTTTACCATTGATACTATATTCTCATTCCTTTTTTCTTAGAGGCCGCAGAGTTCAATATTATTTTTACGACTCTCTTGTTGTAGCACTTCGATTTCCGTTCTTAAGTGCAAAGACTCTTTACGAATTTCGGAAATTTTCTGCTGCATTTCATTTATCGTTTTAGATAATTTTTTTACGTTCTCCATTTGGCTTATTCATTCATTGATATTATCTGCCATTATTCATTGATATTATCTGCCTAGCGCTTTCGGACATAGGCTATCATTAGTGCTATGACTTCGTTAAGAGGCGACTCTACGAAAACGAACATACAGGAAAACTGGAGACCATCGTACTACAAATGGCACTCTTATTAAAAAAAAAACTCTACACTTAACAAGACGTACTTCGCCACCTGTGCAATAACTTAATCTTGGCAAAGCCTACTGAACAACAAGATACAAATAAGGATATTATTATTATCCTATACATTAAAATTATAATAGGAAAGTTTGTTGGAAAACTTTTTAAATAGTCTATTTTTCTCCCTCTCAATACCATTTTCCGAACATGAAGAGGAGTTCTTCATTGCAGCGACGGTTTTGGTAACAATTTTTGGAGGCTTTGGGAGTATGGTTACTATTAATTTGTTGTTTTCCCGGATTTACGTCAGGTCTTGGCGGAGACGGCTTATAGGGAAGCTGATGGATAGTTTTTTGTTTGTCATACTTGGTATGAGGTTCCGGAGTTGCGGCACCACTATTATTTCTAAATAGATACTTTTTGCTTATAAAGAACACTGTAAAGGTAACTTCACCTGCTTTTAACAAATCAGCCATGTCAAAAATATCCTCATTCATCATTAATTTATTTTTTATTATTTTAGCCGAAAAACACTTATTTTTTGCTATTTTAAAGAATTTATAGAAAACTTTTTGTTTTTGTTGTTGAGGCGTTAAATCATTGGAAATAGCTAGACCAGTCCCCTTAAGTTTATAAGCGTTTTTCAGATATTTCTGCTTACCCGAGAAACGCAGAAATTTCATAATAATCCGTCTTGCAACCTAGTTTTTTAGCCTACTCTGTATAGGTTATCAAGATCCTGTGGATTAATTTTAATGTGCAATTTTGTAGTAAATAATCGTAGAGTACTTTCGTTTAAAGAATCATCTGCATTTTTCTGTAGCCCAAATCTCGAGCTCCTGTATTCTTTCTTGAAAAATATTGAAATCTACTTTGATTGCTTCTACATCAATTTTATTATTATCATTTTGCAATTTTTGCAATAAATCAAAAATTTGTTGGTTCGTTATCGGTGACATTGCATCGACCGACATTGCTCATTATCGGTGACTATTAACTAGAGAAGATGGTTTCATTGCAATGAAAAGGCAGACTTGCTGGCTCAGATATTCGCAGCAAACTCTACTGTAGGCCCACAAGGCAAAACATCACCGGCTTTACCAACAAAGGCTTCTTCGATGCCAGAGATAGTTTTTCGTCACAGAAATCTTAAAAAAGTTTTTAAAGGCTTAAACACTACGCGGTATTCCAGTAGGCCACCAGCCCTAAGCTTATAACAAAATAATGCGGTCGTGGTGATACCACCATTGTGCGAACTCTCATTCTTTCATAGAGAAGAAGTCTGTTCCCCGGTGACTGAAAACTTGCATGGATTGAGCCGATACTCAAAAAAGAAAAAAAGACAATGGCCATCAATTACCGTCCATTTGCTTTCCGCTAAAAAGAGGTAATAAAGAAACTTGTCAACTAGCAAATTTTGAAATACCTAGGGTGCTAAAATATCATTAGCTACCGTCAGTATGGTTTTCGAAAACATAGGTCTACTAGCGATCTAATATTACGCATGTTAGGGCTGAGGCTGACGAGAAATATGGAGAACCCCGTGCAATAGCTCTGGATATTTCAAAGGCATTCAATAGGCGTTGACGGCATGCAGAGAAGAACAAAACACCTCGCAGAGCTTTCAAATTAACGTTGGTGTCCCTTAGGGATGCATCTTGTCCCCTACCCTCCTCCTGTTTAAGACTTTTAATCCAATTTACAGCTTTGCTAATGACACTTGAAATGCTGAACAAGCAATTAATTAAAATCTATGATTACTTTGCGACTTTTAAAAAGAAAACAAAAATCTTCAGTAGACACGCAAATTTTAATAATTTGAATACGTAAAATAATTAATTTAGATCGCATTATACCCAAAAGAAAAAAAATTTAAACACCAGAAACAAAATAAGTCATGAGTTCATCCAAACCAACCTGAGATTCGACTAGCATCTTTTCTCGCTTTAAAAGCGCACTTTACCAACACTTTACCATCAACAATCCAGCATGCATTTTTAAAGTGATCTTGAGCAGATTTTAAAATTCTTAGTGAACTAAAACTTAATAACTCGGCAATAAAAATTTTAGGATCAGTAGAAGCAGAGTTTGATCTGGTGCGCTTTTTCGCTCCGGCACCCAAAACTTCCTGCCTAAATTGTTTAAGATCTGGCGTAAACATGGCGACGATTTTTTCAACTCGTACATTAAGTTTCTGGATATCAATGGACCGGGACTTGACAGGACCTTCTTTTTGCATTTTACCCATTGTTTACAGCTGGCGGAATACTTTCCTACACAACAAGTTAACTTTTAAAGACAGTAACTCACTTAAAAACTTAATAAATTAGAGAGCAATGGGAAAAACGTTCGTTTAATTTACTAGCGTCATCTCACCATTTTCACTTATTAATTTATTTATTTAATTTCCATCTACGTTTGTCTTAAATATCCTATCATTATAATTTATGTTAAATAAAAGGCGTACTATAATCGGCAAAAAAGTTAAAATAAATCTCTACATCATGAGTCACTAACTTTGAACCTAGATCTGATAACACATGATCAATTATGCTTTGATTATTTTCTGTTACTCTTGTTGCATTATTATTTGATATTGTATTTTTTGTTTTAAAGGTATTTATTGTTATAGGTCTTTATAACTAGTAACTAATATACCATCCTCTAATAAATTAAAATTAAATTTTCTAAAGTAACAGCAACAAGTTTCTTATAAATTCAATGTTACTTATGAGGACAAAAAAAGAAAGAAAAAGCCCTTAAGTCGAGATATTGGCAAAAAGATAAAATATACCTCTATCCACTAACTCTATACAACGATAGAGACAAAGCGAAGGGAATTTTTAATTGATCGTAACGCTAGAATGAGTCTGCTGGCCAGTAGCCTGATAAATTATTAGAAAACAAAACAACAAGCGAGGAGAAAGGCGCTCATGGGATTCCAAAGCCAACGATGGAGCAGCTTCGAAGCTGATTTTGCGGGCCCAGTAAAATAGGGGTCTTAGAATTAATATACGCCCAGGGCGAGGAATGCTGTAGATTTAATTTAAGTGGTCCGAGTGGCTCTTATGGACACCGGGACGGTATTTGTATGAAAGGGATTAATCACGGCATTTTACAAAACCTTCATTAAAAAGGGTAAAATAGCACAGAGAGGGTATGAAATTAGTTAATGGCACTTTTATTATTATCATGGAAATATTGCTCTACCTCAACTTCTTCCAGTTAATGACATTTATTTAAGACCAACTTTAACGACTTTGAAATTTTTATTTAAATATTTATATTTTCAATATTACGGTAAAATTAATTTGGCTAAATAACAGCTATGCTTTAATTTAATTGTTTTTGAAAATATTGTTTACAATTCAACAAAAAACTGGAATAAATTTTTTTTTATTTACGGTCTAACACTAATTTACAAAATGTAACAAGTATAGAAATTTTCTACTATACCGTGAACATTAAAGGTGCATTCACAATCAATCCGCGAGCCAAGTTCGACGTCAAGTGTGAATTGGGCATACTAACAGCCGTTCACAATAGATTTATAAATTTAAGGTCGGAACATATAGCACATGCGCTGTAGTTTTTTCTTCAGTGTGATTCACCGAGTCTGATTTTTATTATTTTTTGTTAATATATTTGTCGGGTTGCGTGTGCTTGTATTTTTATTGTATACTCACGTAATAAAAAAAATTAGTTTCGTAATCAGCAGGTAGAATTTAATGTTGAGTTTTTGCTTCAATCCGTTTTGAATTATAGGCCTCTTTATGATAAGGTTTGTAATAGGATATAGGTCCCTTATACCAAAAGAAAAACTGTGGGGCTTCTGTTGCAGGGTCTTTGCATACTACAAGTGAATTTGTACTTACAACTTGATAATACCTTCATAATTTAGATGACGCATTGGAATATCTACCAGATCTAAGGACAGATACTCAGATCATCAATCCTAATCAAGAAAGTAATATAGAGAGAAGCGAGAGACCAAATTTAACTACCAGAAAAAAAGCCAAAACTGGAAGTTTCTTCAAAAGAGTCAATTGAGCAGTTTCATAATGTCCTGCTAGATGTTACAATTGACATAAAAAATATTAGAGCAAACACAGATATCCACCAAATACTGGTGTCTTAATGGAGGAACTATAAATGAATGTCATCAATTTAAAAGATTACTCAGGGAAGTGGACTACTTTATTATATTTATTACGAGTATACTAAATATCCTTGATAGCTTTTTTGTGTGTTACATTTTTGGATTTCATCGTAAGTCATCATTTATTCTTCGTTATATGTATGTTTGAGTGTTATTATATTTTTTAGTTATTTTTGCTTAGAAAACTTAATATAATCAAGTACCTATATTTATAAATAAGATTGATCAGGGGATTAGGCGGCTTCGGCACTTTCACTGCATCCATGAAAATTAGTTCTTCTTTTAACAGCAAAAGTGCTAAGGTAATATGCAGCAAATATAACGCATTTAATTCTTTTTCCATAGTTTGTTTTGTTAGCGTCAAACTTAGTTCACTACTCACGAAACAAAACAACAGGATAATTCTCAAAAATAAATCAAAACAAACATAAAATAATAAAAAGGTAATAATTATACATATCATAACTCGGCACGACATAAAACAACTTTGCCCACTTCAGCACAAACCTACTTAGCATGCGTGTCCAAGTGTCGCTCCACCCACGAATTGATTGTGAATGCATTTTAACGTCATGAAGATTTTCTGTTAATATCCTATAGGATGTGAAGAGAATAAGAGAGTGAGAGAATAAAAGAAGTTTAAAATAGACATAGACATAGAGCTGAAATCGGCAAAAAATAAGTATTTTTTTGTTAGGCTGAAATACTAAAGGTTATTTTTTTCAGTAAATAGGAGCAGTTAATCACATAGATACTGCCCACAAAAATGTAACATTAGAGGTGAAGTTTGCTTATTCCAATATACCGCAGCGCATTAGGACTTTGAGTAAAGATCCTCTTAATTTTTATGAGGGATTTAACTGTATCTCATTTGCTTCATTCACCCTATAAAATTTGGAAAATAATAGATAGTACCGGGTATTATAAATACTTTAATTTATAACACTACATGGAATTTACTACAAAAACGCTTGTTTTAACCTAATCTAATTAAACATCAAATATAACAAAAAACTTGGAGAAGATTTTTGCGTATTTTCACTTTTCGTATGGGTTAATGAAAAACAGAGAGATGAGAGAGATACCTTACAGAGACTAACTAGCGAGGCACAGTTTTTGAAGGTTCACCACTTATATAGTCTGGCAAGTGGATCTGAAACAGCGGCAGGAATGTGGGCCAAAATATTCGACGTTGCCACGTTTAACCTCAAAACGTAATTGTGCGGGACTTACTTTCTAATAATATGCAATATAAGATTTTTTACAATCACAAGATATAGTGGATAAAATGTTAAGAATTATAATCTAAATAGTTATTCCATTTTGGCTTTAATACGCAATTGTTTTACCATTAAATATGGTACAATTAAATGTTTGTCCAAAAAATGGATCATGTTTAGTAAATCTGGCAACATTACGTTCCAACTCTACATTCCTACTTCTACTCTCCTACTTCTTGTATAATAGGGGTCAGCCATTATGAACCTGAAAGCTTGTGATTGGTTTCCCTCGCCGCACGTGTTTTTGTTATGAATGATTTCGACAGTTCATTGGACAGCGTCTTTGTCACCTGTTTACAGTGCTTGCTGCCGTTTCAAAACATTGATTACTATTGAAGGGTAGACAGCGTAGGTTTTGTCATTGATTTTTGGATTCCGTTTATTTTATATGTTATTTATTATTTTGTTTTATTTGTGGCTATTAATTAAAAAAACTGATATTAGTGTTGTGTATACCTATAAGTAGGTAGTGTAATTTTCGTAGGTTTGGAGTTTCACTGTTTTATTACTTACATGAAATACCTAATATTTAATTTTTTAGTTTGTTTTATTATTGTCTACATATATACGAATAATAACATTTATTATAATGAATAAATTCACTGAGGGTAAAGTTCTTCATAGTCGAACGAGGGAAGTGATAGCAAACGTTTACAGGTAAGTTATAATAATTTATTTTAAAAAAAGTGAAATACATTCTGCCTCTTAAAAAAACAGTAGTTTATATTATATTTTATTGCTTTTTGTATACCAACTATGCATTCAAAATGTTGTTATTAGGATTTGGGATGAAGAAGCTGCAAATAATTCGATGAAATTGCCTCTTAAGCGTAAGCTTGATCGCGTTTCCCTTTATACCGGAGTCTCCGTATCATCTGTGAGAAAAATTCACAAGGAAGATGAAGAAAGGCGGCAAAATAACCCTGATGAAATGTTAGCCAGTCCAGGGAAAAAACGGCCACGGAAAACTGTCGTCGAAAAAGATGACAGTTTTCATTTTCAAATAGTTAGGCATTGTATCACCACATTTTACCTGGAATATAAAGTGGGTGGTTCCGACAACTAGAAAGTTGTTAAGAAAATTAAAAGAAGAGGTAAATTTTTCTTATTCCAGGGAAACGCTTCGGCTTTTATTAAAGTCAAATGGCTTTTTTTGGCGTAAGTGTCAAAATAAGAGGAAAATCTTAATGGAGAGGCCCAATATTCTTTTCTGGAGATACAAATATCTTCGCGAAATACGAAAATATCGTGAAGAAGGCCGAAACATTATTTACTTGGACGAAACTTGGGTGGATAACGATTTGACGTTCAAGAAATGTTGGCAGAGCGATACGGTTACTGGTGGTTAAAAAAAAATTAGTTCAACGGGTAAGCATACAATACAAAACAGTGTGTATAAGTTCCAGTCATATATTTTTTCACGGACAAGGACCCATTAAATTTGAGAAATATATATATTTTAAATGATATTTTAGGTCGGCTAATAATTGTTTATGCAGGTTCCGACAAGGGTTTTGTGGAAAATGCCTGTTTAATATTTAAAGCCGGATTGGCCACAGGTGATTACCATGGCCAAATGAATAGGGAAAATTTTACTAGATGGCTCACGGTAAAACTTCTCCCAAATATACCTGCCAATTCGGTAATAGTGTTAGACAATGCTTCTTATCATTCGGTGCAGGAGGATAAGACCCCAACAAAATTCTCTTTAAAAAGAGATATAATCGCCTGGTTAACTAGAAAGGTAGCTATAACAACTTAATTAAGCCTTTTGAACTAATAAATTTTAAATTTTAAATATGTAAATGTACGTACAGTACATTATATACATATACTATAAGTCACGATGCAAGTGCCAGAAAATTTGATCTTTTCGATTTGGTTTTACGCCACAAACCACCTGGTGACCAAAAAAATTATATAGTAGATCGGATTATAAGGTCCCATGGGCATACTTCATTAAAAACACCGCCTTATTTATGCGAGTTAAACCCAATTGAATTAGCTTGGGCAAGACTCAAATTTTTAATAAGAAGTCGGAATACTACTGGCAATTTTAACATTACAACCTTAAAGGAGGTTACTGAGGATGTTATATCCTCGATTTCCGAAAATGATTGGTAGAAATTTTGCCAGCACGTCAGAACTGCGGAGGATAAATTCTGGGAAACTGACAAAATCATGGAAGAAATCGAGCCCCTTGTCATCACAATAGAAAATGAGGGCAGTGACACTAATGGCAGTAGTAGTGAATACGATAGTGAATACGAGGCTGAAGGTAAAGAAAACAAGCTCGCCTATTTTACCAGTGAAAATAAAAACATGTTTAAGTGAGACTTAAAAAAAACATTAATATAAATAACAGTAAACGAAAAAGAGGAAAGAGAGGTAATTTTTCTCAAATTACCTAATTTTTTCGGAGATACCAAAAAGAGTGAAAATTTCGCATAAAAAAACATAAAAATTCCCGTTCCTAGTTTAACCGAACTTTTATCAAACGCTTATGCTGTTCGTTTTTTATAATCTATACCAGGTGGCTCATTTTAGTCGACGTTTGACTTTTGTTTTATTTTTTTTAATGACCTTCAAAATACACGTATTATTGCAGTGACGTGGCCCCCTGTGACCTTAGCAGCTTTTGTTTAAACTTTGTTTTTAAATTCGGCTTAGCAACAGAGATATTTGCGTGCGACCCTGTATACAAGGTGTTCCACAATCAACGTCACAGGCTATAACTTTTTTATTTTTAAGTATATTTTTTTTTTATATATTTTTAATAGCTATAGGAACACTACCCAAAATTAATTAAAAAAACTACCCCCGACAAATTCATTTTTGGGGGATGTATTTTTAGGTAATTTTGGGTAGTGGTCCTATAGCTATTAATTTTTTTTTTGAATTTTTATAGTTAAAAATAAAAAAGTTATAGCCTGTGACGTTGATTGTGGGACACCCTGTATATCAGAAAAAAAGAACTTATTTCTAAAACCATAAAACATACAAATGAATAATTAATTAAGAAAATTTATTTTGATAAATTTTAAAATTATTTTCCTTAAATCGAATTTAAATAGTTTCACATAATACCACACGCCACTGTCCATTTTATGAATAAAGTCGGGCATGTTGTCTCCACTTCTGCATTCCCCTTACCTCAGGCCGAAGTGTTTCAGATCCGTCTGCCACACTGTTGTATGTCATTTAAGTTAAACTTGATGCTATGTTTTTCACATTCACGCGATTAAAAGCCAACAATCCATTAAAAATGTTTTAAGGTACATACATATTCACTGGTTGTCCTGAGTAGGAACACGTTTTAAGGTACGTATTTACTGGGCGCGGCCAGCTGCAACAATTAGATTGGATTAAAGTTTATGTTTGTATGAAAGAGAGGGTATCTTCAACATTATTTAAATTAATATTTTGTTACTTATTACAACACTTTGTAAGTCCTTTTAATATAAACAGTGTAATCTTGTCAACAAAATATCTCTATAGTTTAGGTATATAAATTAGGGAGTTAAAATATAAATTTATTGTAAAAGTAACAAAAAAAAATATAAAAAAAATTAAGCACAAAGAGGAAAAAAAAAATATATATATATATATATATATACAACAAAACAAAACCTAAAAGCAAATTTCCATAAACATAAAAAAATATGCATATTTAATGCATTTTTTTAGACATATTTTTATTGCTTTTTTTTTTATTTAAGCAAATTTGCGCAACGTCTGTATGATGGAAATTCGAATTATTCAAAAGAAATTACGATCAATATGAACCTCCAAAGACAGAATTTTCAACTGACCAAACAGTCTTATAAGTTTGGAGTGAGATGAAAATCGATGGTTGTGATGTCGTAGCTGAATATCGTACCAAAGATCAAGATCACAAAGATCCTCCTTTCAAACATCAAGCTTGGTGCGATAAGCACGTTCGTGAAGTCTAGTATTTGTTACAAGTTGTGAAGCTGATTCCTGCTACAGCCAGCCACAAACTGCACTTAGAAAAGTTCTTTGTGAGGGATTCCGGCTACCTCAATGTCCTTTGTTACATTTAACCTGTCAAGATTTAAAAATAACGACATTGCTCCAGAAAGGCATCTGCAGATTGGCTCCACTGTAAGTCAGACTATAGTTCAATATGTCACCTGATTTCGGAGATTTCATGCAAATGCCATATGACTTCTATTGTTCTTATACCACGATATTTGTAAGACGCACAAACTAAAATCTTCAATTCAAATAAAGATTAGGTTCTTACGTATTGCCGCACAATTATCAAATAAACTTTTTGCCTTGAAAAGGACAATGTTGATCAAACAATTATGACTACTACATGGACCGACATTTTTGATCATATAAGATAATATTAAACGAACTAAACGAATTAAAATATCACATCATAAAATACTATAAAGCTGGACTAATTTAAAAATATGCGATACGTAACGCATTAGAAAGTGAGGAGATCAGTCTGTTTGTTATGATACGTTACGAGGAGAGGAAGAGTATAGAGCACCCTGTGATAAAGTCAAAGTTTCTAAAATATTTTTGAACAATTACAATAATATGTTTATAATATATAAGCATTTGTCGAGGAGTATACCTTAATAATAAATTGCATCAACTCACCGTAAAATATAGTCGCTAATGTTATAATCAATTACAACTCAATTCAAGGTTCTACCAACAGTAATAGTTGTAAATTTCTTTAGATTTTGATATAAATGATTAAGGATACATGTATATAGAGACCATCGACATCATTTTAGAGCAAGAAATAATCTTTTTGGTAAAAAATGATGTGAAAGTCCTACAGATCGTTTTAAGATTATGTCATTATAGCTTCAAGAAATCATGCTTTGTTACTAAGGCTACGGCCAAGCTAACGACTTGGTTGCTGCGACAGAAACGTAGAGATCCGAAAGCACTTGTGTATTGCAATGATTCTTATGTAGGTGGCCAGGCTTACGGCCAACAACAGCGACTGATTTTGAAAACGCTTTTATGAACGTTTTTGAGATGCTGCAACAAAAACGCCCTCCATTGTTTTCAATGTAGATTGTCATATTAGCGTTCCGAACACGCCATTTAATATTAGAAGAACCATAGCCTGCTCTTTTTTTGTATATAGAGCAGGCTATGGAAGAATAGGATACGTCAGTGCCAAGGTGTTGATAGCTGTAGAGTTTGCGAGAATATGTGTGGAAGGTGAAATAAAAAAATTGGTTGTTACTGAATTATTTATAAATGAAATTCAAGCACGGCCATCCCTTTGGAATACAGAGTTAAAGGATTAGTTTATTAGGGACATCAAGGGAATATTGTGGATTGAAATAAGTAGTAGTGTAATACAAAACTGGGAAGAACTCAATTATGCTGATAAAACCAAAGAACGTAGTTACAAATTCACACCTCTCTATGTTAGATGGATGAATACTGTATTTTCTTTTCCTTCACTTTTTCTTCAAGTACCTCAACATAATAATTACTAACAGTAAATCATCTTTCATCTTTAAACTCGAAATGGAGTAAAAAAACACCGTCGCGGGTTTATAAGCGCGGCCACATGCAAAGATTTTTTAATACAACATCTGGAGCGCAACGTTTCTGTCGCAGCGACCAGATCGCAAGCTTGACCGTAGCCTAAGTTGTCGAACATTTTGACAACTTAGTGACAAAGTAGTCAAAAAGGCTTTGTTGAGGTTGAGAGTTGACATTGGTTTGAAAGTTGTTGAAGGGCCGATTGAATAAAAATTCTCCTCTAATTAGATACACTTCTTGCCATACTTCTCAGCTTGTAAAGAGGATTAACACTTGAATATTTCTAACGTAAGGGAGTTGTAACTATATTTGTAAGGTATATATATATATATATATATATATATATATCTTCTAATAGAACCCTCGTGCTCCACTGGGGTTTAGCAGAGATCAGTAGCCTTGGAAAAAGTCAATGAGGCGCTCTGGTTTGAAAGAATTATTGTCGCTTAACTGTAGGTTTTACCCAAATATTCGACCTCGGCTTTTCAGGTTGTCCGAAATACCTAAAGTCTGAAGAATAAATCTTAAAAGGCCGATTTTCGCATTATTTTAACCGTATTTTTTTCCTAGTGAAGCAAAGGACTAATCTATGTATGCCATAACCTGTCTCATACCAGGTGCTTCCCTCCATCTCCCAAGGATCCACTTCCCTAGCAAAGCCTTTACTCATGCAACAGCTACACATTTGGCTACGCCGATTATAGGGACGGGGCCCCCGGCAATTTCGCAGATGTCAGTCTAAAAAGCGAGCCCGTTTCCTCGTTTTTAGCAGAGCCTGAGTGGCCAGGCACCCAGACAAGCTGAACCGTGCAGTCCACCTTCACTAGTTCCTCCTCGACCTTCAAGCACTAAAGTACGAGCTTGGAGGCCACATTTCCTGTCGTAATAGCTTTTATGGTAACTCTATTACCTGAGCAAAGTGATGCGACGGTAGCGCGGTGTCCGCAATTTATAATTTTTTCTCCGAATTTTTATACAGCGAAGACTGCAACCTGGAAGACAGTATCGTGTTCCTCCAGCGAGTATGCTTTGCTGGTACATGGCGCCCTACCGCAAAACCCTTTACCAGCTCTATTGTTCATTCTGGTGCTATCTGTATAACAGATAATCCCCCTGCTTACCAAGGAAGGTTCATTGGAGTCCCGCCGCTCTTCTTTGTCTGCGATATACGAGCTCTGTCTCGGTGAAGTTGGCCCAACTATTAAAACTGTTTATTTATGAAATTTGTCATATTAAATGTATTAAAAACTAAAATGTACTTCTGATAATATTCGATATTTTTATTTAATATTAGCCTAAAATACGACATATTTTGTAAAAGAGAAAAAATATCTTAAAAAAAATTAAAAAACTGCCGATTAAGGTATAATTAATAATAAAAATTAACGAAACCAAATAGCAGCAAATCAGCACGGCGTTACATCGATTTTTCGACTGATTACTGCTTTTATACGTCTTTACATAGGGTCAACTAATGTCAACTAATATTTGGCAGTCATCTGGTGTAAAACTGTTCCAAATTTCTTGGAGATTCGTAATTCTAGAACGGTTCTTGCGGGATTTGATCTAAGCTGTTTCGGTATGAGATGCCACAAGGTTTCAATCGGCGATAGGTCTGGACTACTCGACGTCCATTTTAAAGCTGAAATAATGTTTTCTAACATTTGGGATATTTTGAAGTCCATTAATGTACTTCTCAGCATTCCTTATACCTTCGACAAAGTGTAAGTTTCTTACTTCACTTGCTGACATGGCCCTTCATAACAAAAACCAGAAACTTAACTTTTTTTAAGATACTCATTCTAAAACGCTTCTTCTTTAGTATTCCTATTATCACTCACGCATCTGGCTTCATCACTCCAAATAATAGAGTTCCATTGGTTCGAAGACCGTAATTTGTGTTCTTTAGCCCACGCTAGTCTATTTTCTGCTAAATCTTTATTAGTAAGAGTTTCTCTTTTTCCTAAAAAAAATTAATTAAAAACGAATAATAAAAAAAATTTAAGCCTACCTTGTAAGTTTTACATCCCAATTTTTGGGCAGCTCAGTGACAATTTGCTCTTGAAAACTCTTTTGTGGTTGTCTAATTAATTACACCATATTTTTAATTCATTTTAATTTTCATGCTCATTTCCCTTCATAATCCATTTTAAGGCTCTTAAGTTGGTGTTGCAATATTGTGGTCGGCTTTCAATTTTGGGTTTTTGAGCAGTAGATCCTGTTCATTTTTACAATTTAATATTATTTCGAGTTGTGCACCTGGATTTGTTAATACTATCAGCGATTTGGGAAGCATTTGGGAATTTTTTGCTTTTTGCAATTTAAGAAGCTTTGTTATTAACAACACCATGCATTGGTGTTGTTAATAACAAAGTTGATTTAAATGTCAAAATCGGCTTCTTAGCAATTTAAAATATTATCATTTATTTTATCGAAGCGCATAAACGCACCATTCAACTTAGGTAAGATGTTTTCATCATGTATTTTGTAAGACAGAAGTCATTTTCTAAAGAAAATACTTTTAAAATAAAAACGCTTGAAAAATAGCTGCGTCGGTTTTGTTCTCTTGCGATAAACATTTAAAGATACCAAAAATTATATATTTGAAATAAAATTTTAATTAGCCCTTAAATAAATGCAGAAATATCATGTTTTGGGGGTGGAGCCAACTTCACTGAGACAGGGCTCGTAGGTTACAAGACCCTTGCATGTACTGTCTTAAGAGCCATATAGTTACTGCTCATCAGAAGAAGAGGACATTTTTATACGGACTCTGACCAGATTTTTGCATAAGTAGTCTCATCAGTCGACAGTTGCTACTACCACCACTTCTGCCAAGCCCGAAGACTCATCATATATGCGGTTTATATAAGACTTTATTCTTGAAGTCACAGAAATTGATTAGCATTTTTGGCAAACTTAAGATTAATTAAATTGCATCTATATAAAATACAAATCTTTCAAAATCTTTGGACGACAAATCCCTTAGAAGTAATTGATTTTTGTCAAAACATGATGGATTTTGTAATTGTAAACCTTTATATTTTGCGTAAAATTTGTTTTAAGACGTAGTTTTTTTCTTAATGAACTTAAAAATTTTTGGTACTGGAGCTATGAAAATCCATAACTTTTTGCTATTTTCAGAGAAAGTAAACGTTAAGACTAGTATTCTTAGACATACTACTATTAGATCTTTTCCTGGAAAAAATTTAATTGATGTCCTCTACTTAAATCTGTTTAAAGGTACATATAGTGAAGACCTTAGTTAAAATAAGTCTGGAAAATCAAATTGATGCAACTTGCAATAAAAAATCTTACTTTTATCAATAGGAAGCTCCACCACACTACTTTCTTCCAGTTAGATAGCCTAATGAGAGATTTTCTGATAAATAGATAAGTTAACGAGGAACAATAGTATGGCCACCACGATCACCTAAATTATTACCCCTAGATTTTTTTTATGGGGTTATCTAAAATCCCTTGTTTATAAAAGACTGCCTCGAGATTTAAAAGACCTAAAGAGAAAAATAACAGCTGCATGTAGAGAACTTTAGGTAGTTAGAAGTTGTTTCGAAAAGAACGATTTCTATTTGAGACTTTAGAGGATGTGTTCACCATTGCAAAGTATTAATGTTTTTGAAAATCTGCCTAGCAAATGTCTGCCTTAAAAATACGTTTGAGTAGACGTCAAATATTTGCAACTTTTTTTATAAAGGCCTAATTATATACTTAATTTTAAAGATAAAAAATATAAAAATACATTAAAATTTAATAGTCTATATATGGTAAAATCAAAATCTCCTAAATACTTTAAAAATGTGTCATACCTCAACATAAAAACCTCTAAATACTAAAAAAAGCAGTATTTAAATTTTGGCTGATCCATTGCTTTTCATTTAATTTATTTAACCACCATTTGGTCATAATGGTCCAACTTTCTGGAGCAAATTATAATTGAAAATTTTTAAAGGCATGATAAACAACTATTATTTATAAATTCTTAAAAATTGTGTTTGGATATTAATAACAATTGGTAAAAGAATCAATTATTATTACATAATTATTGTTATATGTAAATACCTCATTATATAAGGGAAAATTTCTTTCTGACCTAAAATGTTCTACTGTTGTTCTTATTGTTTAAGTTACAGATAGCATCAAGGTAACTATATTTCAATCAGTGAATAATTTGTCTGTTTTGAAAAATTTTTTATAGCTATATTTCAGCAAATAGCTTGATATTTTATCAAAAATATTTGGCTTTTTCATGAATAACAAGGCTTTGTAAATCACAAGCCATGTAAATCTGCTTTGCATTGCGGCGTTAACTTTACAGTGTTACTATTTAGCCAAGAGTTTGCAGACGGTAGCTCAGAATTATTGGAGGCTTTGGATTGTTCGAAAGTGCACTTATGACTGGCTATTAAAGAATCTTAACTTGATTATAATTATTAAATAAGAGGGCGCCACTTAGTTTTTTTTATGAAGGAAAACTAAGAAAAAGACTTGGTGTATAGGTTTCAATTAACAATTAAATGACCCTGGATAACATAGATTTAAAGAGGCAAAAAAATCTCAACAATACAACCAAATTATATTTACATCAAAGATATGTACACACCTTATGTTCTAATCTGATAAATGTTAACAATTTGCTATGAATTAAAATATAAATAATGTTGATATGATTAAAATAAGTTTGACAAAGGTAACATTTAAATTATGATTTCGCTACTAGGTAGATTTTAAAACTTGAAAAATTAACTGCAATTATTAATGTTTTTAGTATACAGTGACCGCCTAAAGTTCCGCATAAATTCGATAAAAATTAGAGACATGATTTTTTGAGAAAACGCTCGGACCCGTCAACTTTGATTTTAAGTTGCGCATTATTTCACATAAATTTTTGTATACAGGGTGGAACTAAAAAAAGATATGACGTCATCAGTCATATTTTTACATGGAATGCTATATTTTTTATTCCATTTATGAAATATAGGCGAAATTCCAAGCATGTTTCGTATAACACACCTTATCTCAAAACTCAACTGTAAAACACTATGAATTATTTCGGGTGATATACGTCCAATTTCATATCTAATTCTATTTTTCAAATCTTCTACGTTGTTTGGCTTCTCAATATAAACTTTACTTCTCAGGTACCCCCATAGAAAACAGTCGCAGAGATTTAAGTCTGGTGACCTGGCCGGCCACTTTATTGGCCCTCTTCGTCCTATCCATCTTCCTGGGAACACTGTATGCAAGTAATTACGGACATTTTGAAAGAAATGTGGCGGTGCACCATCTTGCTGAAACCACAAATTATCTGTCGGGACAGCAGGCTCTTGTTCGTCTGGGTATAGGGCAGCCAAAGCAGGGATAAGATCTTCTTGAAGAAAATTGAAATAGCGTTGTCCTGTTAAGTTTTCTTCGAAAAAGTATGGCCCTATTAATTTATTTTTCACGATACCAGCCCAAACATTAATAGATTTACGGTACTGTGTATGAGCCTCAGTTGCCCAGTGTGGATTTGACACTGACCAGTACCGATAATTTTGCCGATTTACGACTCCGTTTAAACAAAACGTTGCTTCATCCGAAAACAAAACTCGTAACACAAACTGACGGTTATTATTGCAAATGTTCATCATTTGCTCGCAAAATTGGTTTCTTCGATCAGGATCGTTCTCATTTAATTCGTGTATTAGTCTAATTTTATAAGGGTAGTATTTATTTGCTTTTAAGATGCGTCTTAGTGACGTTCCGGCTATATTATTATCAACTGAAATTTGTGAAGTTGCATTGTTTGGATATTCTTCGACGGAAAGCAGAATGTCTAATTTTGTTTTTTCAGAAATTTTTGGACGACCTGATCTTGGCAAATCCCTAACATGACCTGAAGTTACAAATTTATGCTCTATTCTACTAACTGCCGACTGAGAAATAGGATGGTTTAGGTATTTGGCATTAAACAGTTCACTTACTTTTTTTTGCGTGCGCACTCGATTCCCGTACCTTAGCATCATCAAAATTTCAATTCGTTGGGTTTCCGTTAAATTAGCCATAATTTATTCTGATAAAAGCTATTAATTTTCAAACTAAAAGTGACATTCGAAAATGGAGATTCTGTACAAGTGCAACCATGAAAATAGAAACAATTGGCAGTGTTTATAACATTAGTTTTATCCTCGATTTTACATTAATTTGTAAATAGACGTATTTATTTGTTTTTTTGTTATAATATAAATGTTAATATTTCAGAAAAAGTTGGGTTTTGAGATAAGATGTATTATACGAAACTTGCTCGGAATTTCGCCTATATTTCATAAATGCAATAAAAAATATAGCATTCCATTTAAAAAAATTACCGATGACGTCATATCTTTTTTTTGTTCCACCCTGTATACAAAAATTTATGTGAAATAATGCGCAACTTAAAATAAAAATCGACGGGTCTGAGCGTTTTCTCAAAAAACCATGTCTCTTATTTTTATCGAATTTTTGCGGAACTTTAGGCGGTCACTATATATTGATATTACGCAGGATAGAGTTCATGAACCTTTTTACCTAAGGCATATCAGCCTTAACCATGTTATATCTACTTAACTACTAAAAAGGGTACTGAAAAGAACTGAACAAAAATTATTAATATTATAGATAAGAAATAATTGACGTATTAAATTATGACATTGAATTAATATTTGTAACATTAAATTGAAATAAAAGGAATACTAATAAAAATTTAAATAAGTGAGACAAATCTATGGCTAGTATTATTTAATTAAATGAAATAAACTGGCCTGTATATTCCTCCAATAAATGAACGGCTAGCCTTCAAAACCGAGGTTGTGGATGTATGGCATTTGTTGCTCAGCTATCCGGACCCCAGTCCGGATAGCTGAGCAACAAATCTCTAATACTAGCTCTAACTCTAGCTCCAGCTCCACCGCTTTCAGCAATTTCCCGGGGGAATCAAAAGCCAGTAGCCATCATCAATTAAAGAAGAATAAAGAGGAAAACGAAAAAGTAAAACCCTTGCTAGGTTTCATTATCTATCCATCAAAAGCTTGGGCATCCTGCATCAGAATTATAAATTAAATGGTTCCCTAAAGGAACAAGATTAAGGACCATAAATTATAAACCATATTAGCCAATTCCTGCTTCACAAACTTCGGAAAACTGGCTTTTTACGTGCGCTCCTACCTGCAACACGGGAACAAGTCCTCGAAAAATGGACGCAGTACCGACTAAATCAATAACGACCCCCCCTGTCGCCTGAGCTGTCAATATCAGCCAATCAGAGAAGTGACGGACCGTCAACAGAAAGCATGGATAATTAAACCAGGAGAGTGATGCGCTACAGTAGTAATGTGTCATTGACAGTGTGAATTAAAAGAAATATGAATAAAAGAAGTTGACTGAAATTATTAATGTAATTATTGAAATTAATGAAATGTCAATAAAGCGTTAGTGAACATAAGGAATAGCAAAATAAAACGCTACAGTAGCTCGCTCTAGCCATGTGAAATAGATGAGTTCATAATAATCATTAGGTTGTTGCAGTGTTCCTTAATTTTAAGAGAGCTTTTGAAGTGGCCGACTGAATTAGATTATTGTCAAAACTTTAATTTTATGATTTTATAAATAGTTCTTAATTGGATTGCTAAAATTATATGAGCAATAAAGATCAACGTACAAAGATAAATACAAATTATTTTGATGTATCACATGGTAGCGTTCTTGGTTGTCGGTTCATTATTCTTTATTGTACAGTGAAATGTTAAAAATCATTTTAATGAGCCTAATTTTTTAAATTTGTTTGCATATGACTGAATGCTTTGTTAAAACTTGTTGAACTGGAAAAATATTTAAATGTAAGCAAGCTCAAATTAGTTATATTTCTTACATTTTAGTATAGATCTTCACTGTTGCCAAGTTTGAACAGTGAGATTTATGATACTGCATTTGAAGTTACAAAAATGAAATATATAATTTTTGATCATTTGACCATACTTAGAATATCTAAGAACAAAAGATAAACAAACAGTTTTTTCTTTAAAATCTAAAAAATTTATTATTGAATTCGTGAGTTGTATTAAATTACAGCATAATTTAGCTTGATTATCACTCTAGCCTACTTTTTCTCATAAACAGTAATAGTAAAACAATTAAATTACTGCAAAATAGAAGAATGTGGATTATACTAACTTACAAGTATTAATTTCCCATTAAATTGATGTCATCTTGTATTAAATAAATGCCTGTATTCTACGGTTTAACACAATGGTATTCATATATAAAATAATTAACAACATGCGGCCCAAATACTATACCGACTATATTTCCTTTAATGGGGAAATTCACATTTATTCATTTATCCTTTCTATTTTTAGAAGAAGATTATAGGCATACTAAATGAGTTAATGGGTTTTATTTCTTTTTTAGTATTTTTCTGAGATAATTGTTGTGAGTATGTTTTAAAATTAAAATTGTAGAATATCTTGAGCCTTCCTTGAGCAAAAATCGGTATATAAAGGGTGTTTTTTTTAGAGGCGGAGAACTTTAAATTGAAATTAAACATAAAATATTTTATTGATATAAACGAATTTGCTTTTATATTAAAGATTTTTTTTTGGCATTAATATTTAAAAATGATTTTGGGCATGTCACCCCCACGGCTGGCGCGTACGTGGCGTAATCTAGAGGTCCAATTTTCACACACTCTTTCCAGTACTCAGACTTGTTGATCGGCAATCACGCGTCGTATGTTGGCTTCCAAGTGCTCAAGTGTTTCGGGTTTATCAGCGTAGACATGCGACTTAACATAGCCCCAAAGAAAATAATCTAATGGCGTCAAGTCGCACGATACGAGCTGGCCAGTTTACAGGTCCATTCCTTGAAATTATTCGTTGCTCGAATGTCTCTTGTAGTAAATTAATTGTTTGGCGCGCTGTATGGCACGTGGCACCGTCCTGCTGAAACCACATTTCTCCAACGCCTGCAACGGCCTCCAATTGAGTTGGTTATCATGTTTCTGTATCGCTCACCGTTTACTGTAACGTTCTGACCATCAGCATTTCTGAAGACATAAGGACCAATGATTCCACCGGCCCATAAAGCGCACCAAACGGTTAGTTTTTCTGGATGTATAGGTTTTTCGCCAATAGCTCGTGGATTCTCATCCCCCCAAATTCGGCAGTTCTGCTTATTTACATAGCCTTTTAACCAAAAGTGTGCTTCATCACTGAACAAAATTTTCATATGAAATCGTGAATCAACAGCAATCCTTCCTTCCGCTTATTCAGCTAATGTACGGCGCAAAAAAGAATCCTGGGGTTTCAACTCCTGGACAAGTTGAATCTTATATGCTCGCAATCCGAGATCTTTGCGCAAAACTTTCCATAAAGTGGATGGACATAAGTTCACTTATTGAGAATGACGACGAATTGACACATTTGGATCATTATCATCACTATGCTACACAGCAGATATCGCTTGTTGCGTGCGCACTGTACGGCGTCTTACGGGATGCGTATTGTCGACTAGAGTAAAAGTATTGCGAAAACGATCAACAGTTTCTCGAATTAATCTCTCTGAAGGACGATTATGAGCACCATAAAACTCACGTAATGCCTGATGTGTTTCTCGAATAGAACCATGTCTTTCAAAATAAATTTGAACAATTTGGAAACGTTGCTCCGGCGTGAGTCTGTTTATGATGAATTGCCAAACCAAACTAATCTAAAAATAACCCAGAACTGTCAGGTCGGCTGTCATAAAAAACAGTGTTGCCAAATGAAAGTTCTCCGCCTCTAAAAAAAAAACACGCTTTAAAAGTGGACAAGGCAAATTATTGTAAATACATTCTAAGTTCCTGAATCTATTCCTAGCCGCATAATTACAACCACCAAGAAAAAAAGGTTTTTTATAAAATAATTATATAAAAGTTTATAAAAAATATACATTGATAAAAATGTACTTTCACTAGGGCTTTACTTCTTTGGTTGTTTATTGCTACCCTGTTACCCTTAATGAAATAGTTTGCACCTAGATCCAGCCCTAATTATAATATATAAATTAAGTATTAAATACCATCTTCACTTTATCTGTGTTTTTTTTTCTTAAAACTTAACAAGAAAATGACTTATTTTTAACAGCAAAATAAATCCCAATTAAATTAATTTATGGCTTGACAGTTAAACAGCCTAGTTAAACATCTATCCAAAAACGAGCCTATTAGAGCACGTATTAAAAATTAAACCGTATGTGTCACGTTTTGCTACGTGTTTATGCCAAAGAGGACATGTAAGCTCTGATCGGTTGTAAGGGTAATGGATGTCTATTGTCTCCCTTTTAGTTCAAAGTTTTCAGTTCATTCAATTGACATATACACATGTACGGGCTATAATATTTAAAGTTTTGTAATTTAAACTAACATAAAGAGGTGGTTTAAAAGATAAAGCTATATCTTTTCTTTTTGTTAATTGTAAAATAAACATTTTCAATATTTCTTACGCTTTTAAACATATAAAAGAAAGAAAGAAGAAAGAAAGAAAATGTGCTGTATTACGTAAGAATAATCTTGTGTACAAGCATCCTACAAGCTAAAAAAACAAAACAAAACAAAAATACAATTTCAAAAATTGACAAAACAATGAACAAAAGAAGGCAAAACCTTTTGAACATACTTGAATTAAAGATAACTAAATAAAACAATCAATTACTAAATAAAGGTAAACTTGCTGACAAAATTAGAAAAGAAAAAAGGAAAAAAAAAACTTTCCAACATGTCCAAGGTTAAAACCTATTATTAAAAAAGTCATCCAGGTTATAATATGCCTTAGCCAATAAAATAAAAGCGTCTTTAATTCTCTTTTAAATTTCTTAACATCCGATATATGTCTAACACATAGAGGAACCTGATTGTAATTTTTTTTACTTATGTAAATTAATGAGTTTTTGGTAAGGGAAGACGTAGGAATAGGTAGGGGAACATCATTTACACGATGAGTCAAATGGCCAGTGTCAGAGGGTAGTTTGGGAATTTTGTGAATAAGAGCAGCTGTTTCTAAGATAAAGAGTGAAAAAAGAGTTAGGATTTTTTCAGAAATGAAGAGGGGTTTGCAAGAATCTCTTAACTTAGCAGAACACAGGTATCTAACTACTTTTTTTTGAATAACAAAGACAATGTTAAGTAGCCCCTTATTGGTTAAACCCCAAAAAGGCAAGCCGTACCGAATATGAGATTCAATAAGTGAAAAGTACACTGAACGTGCAACCACCTCTCCCAGCTCTTGTTTTGCCATTTTTACTGCAAAACATCCAGAAGATAATTTCCCAGCTAAATGTAAAATATGATCTTTAAACCGAAGGCGACCATCAATGGTAATTTCTAGGAACCTGCAGCACTCTTTATTCTGCAAGAGGGAATTTTCGTCAAACATCAGACCCTGAACATCGCACTTAAACCCCTTAATAGACGTCTTTCTTACATAAAACACGAGCCTGTTGGAAGCACACCACCCTGATAAAATCTGAAGGTCTTCAAAGATACAAGTCTTAATAAAATCAGAATTTGTATGGCTCCATAGTATGGTGGTATCATCAGCAAACTGAATCATCTTGCCCTGCAGTTTCAATGAACTCAAGTCATCCACATACAGTAAAAATAGCAGTGGTCCCAACACTGAACCCTGGGGAACGCCGCATTTTAGGGATCTAGAAGCAGACAAACGCCCAGACACTGTAACCTTCTGAGTACGATTTGATAGATAGGACTCAAGCCATCGCAACGCTACGCCCCTAAAACCATATTTATCGAGCTTAGATAACAGTATTCCATGATTCACACAGTGAAATGCTTTGGATAGATCACAAAACTCTGCCGCCGATGACACTCCAGAATTCAAGGACACATAGACGCTTTCCAAAAAGCTAAAAACAGCATCATCAGTTCCTTTACCGGCTTGAAATCCAAACTGATTTTCAGACAAAATGCCATTATGATGTAAAAAGGAAAAAATTCTGCTTTTTGCAAGTTTTTCAACTATCTTAGAGAGAGTAGACAAAATAGAAATGGGACGGAAATTACAAGGCTGATCCAAATCTCCACCCTTATCAAGAGGGATAACCACTGCCTCTTCTAAACATGAAGAAAAAATGCCAATATGTAAAGAATTGTTTATGGCAGAAACTAAAGCATTTAAGGCTGACTCAGGCAAAAAGAGTAACAACCTCGAAGATATCCCATCAGCTCCAGATGATTTATGGTTTTTTAGGCGTTTGATTTCATTTTTTACTTCGGTAAGATCGACAGGATGAAAGAAAAATTAATGCTCAACCGACACTTGTTGAAGATAGTGTAAGGGATCAATGTTACTACGAATGCCCTTGAGCAAGATATTAGTTATATCACAATAATAGTCGTTTGAAATGTCAGGTCTTAACTCCGGTTCAGATACTTTTCTATGGCAATGTCTAAAATCATTAACAATCGACCAACACTCTCTTTGCCTATTTGATTGACATTTTTAAGCGATCCCTATAATAATTAGATTTTGCTGCTTTAATTGTCTTTCTGTACAGACTACGGTATTTCTGATGATATACAACGATATTTTCATTTGTGGAATATTTGCAAAATTTAGTCAAAAAACGGAGGTTTTTAGCTGAAATTTTAAGGCCTCTTGTAACCCATGGTTTTCGTTTCTTAGTTTTAAGCCTCATTTTAGGAAAGCACTGATTGATCTTATCACACAGAACTTAAAAAAATAAAGTAAGTGGGCCAGAAGCCGTTTCAAGTGCATTCCAATTTACCGAACCTGTAGCAGCAGAAAAAGCATTGAAATTTCTCCTGCTGAAAATTCTTCTCATATAATGAGATGAAGATAATACAGTATTATATGGCATTTTAGCAAGAATAGCTTCATGGTCGGAAATACTAGATGGGAGTACTGTGCATAAAACGTCATCAAAATTTGTACAGAAATAGTCAATTGTAGTTGCAGATGAAGAAGTTATTTGTGTGGGAGAAAGAACATGCATTTTCCAGTCGTAAGAATTCAAAAAAACTTAAAAGAGAAGTACCTGGCAAGGTTTCATCAGTGTAGTTGATATTAAAGTCACCAGCCAATATAACCTTAGAGTGTAGGGACAACTGGGATAAAAGTCAAGTCCCCAATCAAGTTTGTCCAAAAACATAGCAATATCTCCTTTAGGTGGCCTATAAACACAAAAAATATATAAATTAAGCGCTTACAAAAAGAAAGAGAGAATTCAAAAACATTTTCTAACAGAAGATTATCATACTTATCAATATTACAAAAAATCGTTTCAATTGTTTGCCTAGCCAAGATCATGGTTCCTCCATGTATAGATTGTTGATGACAAAAATTTGATATAGGAACATAATCAGATATTAAAAAACATTCACTAGGCCTCAACCAGTGCTCAGTCAGAAGTACAATATCAGGAAAATTACATGTGTCCAGCAAAAGATGAAGCTCATCCATCTTGTTTCTTAGGGATAGTATATTAAAAATAAAGATATTTAAGCTTTTCGAAGAGTTAATTTCAATCTTACTAGTAGAATATGAACATGAATGAGATTCAACCTTTGTGGACATGTCTATAAAAAAGAAGAATTCAATTCACGATCAGTAATCAGTTCAGACTCATTAATTTGATGATTCAAAGACAATTTATTCGATGAAATATTAATTTTAAAATATTTGAAAATATGTGCATGTAATAATGATGCCAAGTCTGAACCAAAGTTACTGGCGTGATTAGACTCTAAAATCCCATACAGATTAATATTATTTGCATGAAAAGTACGATAAACGGCCTTATTACTATTATCGATAACATTATGGTTTAAATAAGTATAAGGGCTTGTCATCACTAAAGTGTTTGTATCAACATTATTTTGAATTAAATTTTTTAAAACATCAGATAAAGAACAAATTTCATTTAACATTACTATTAAAAAATCTTCTTTTGTAAAGCCTTAGCTAAATTTGATGCCTTCCTAATCACTTCACTGCTTGATTAAATATACTTATAGATGTAAGTAATTACATAGTACCAGACTGTATTAAATTAAGTATTTCATATTATTCGGTTAACAGACATCCAGTCAGGTCCAGATTTCGTTGGGCATTACATGATAATTTTGTTGTCTAGCAAAACCTTATTTAAATTTTTAATTAAAATCATAAACTAAACTTAAGGGGGACAACAAGAGAGGGTTAAGCCTTCCTAAATCTGAATTTTTCTGTAGAGCCCATCCCCTAATGGATAAACTTTAATTTAAAGGGATGTGAAGCGATTAAAATGGACGCAACTGGACTATACCAGAGCGCATTTTAGGACATATTAAAGGGGTTAGAACTCGTTTAGGTCTAGAATATATTGCTTTTCCAGCCATTTGTGTTAGCCGAGTTTGTTTATTAGATAAAGCTTTTACTAATTAATCCCAAATAAAATCGTGCTTTGCATATTTCACAAATTATGTACACAGTGTGGGGCTAATTTGACATAAAAAAATTGGTTGTTTCTATTGAATCCAAAAACTACCACCACTAACTTACTAAATAACTATTCTGTTAAAGAACAATTAAAAAAATGGTGTTGGTTTAAAAAGCTTTAATAACGTTTCAATTTAAATGCTCAAAAGCACTTTTAATACTCCTTTTGGAGTTGATCGATTGGATATTCATCGTGTGTTGTTTAACCTTGGATTTCTCTGTGTAAAAAAAGAACTATTTCCCACATAAGGATATCTTTTAAGTTTAACAAGCTACACTTTTGCATAGAAACGTATCATCCATTTTTCTTTAAGAGACCTTTTCTTAAGAAACAAAAACAAAACAAAAGTAAGAACACAAAGTCACGGTCTCATCAAATCCACATAATTTTTTCAAAGCTACACGTGTTTCGCTCCTATCGGAGCATCATCCTACAAATTTGCCTCTTTTAATTCCCTTTTCTATCGCCTCTTCAACATCCCCCTTTCTAGAGAAGCTTTCCTTGATGAACTAAATATAATTAAACATATTCCTTTTAAAAATGGTTTTCCACTTGATATAATTTAACGCCTTTATTCTAAATTCTATAATAAATACAAACTCACTTACAACTTAATGCATCATAATAATGAAAATAGTCACCTTTTTAGATCAATGTAATTTTTTCGCAATATTTCTTTTCAGCATGCAAGGTTTTTCAAGTCTACAAATCTCACAATTGCTTTTAAAACTACAAACAGTTAAAAAAGGCAGCTAGTTAGTACAATAGATAAGGCAGATTTCTTTTCAAAATCAGGGGTATATTCATTAAGATGTAATGACTGTGCAATTTACATAGGGCAATCGGGGAAAAAAATTTCCACCAGAATAAAGGAACATACAAGTTTGATGGACAGGTACAGAGATACTGACATGATTTAGACTAAATCGGCGTTTGCAAATCATTTATTGGCCTCCTCACATGGTTTTTCTTTAACTCAGGGAGCGGATATTTTGCATGAGTGTTTAAAAGTCAAAAACTGGACTTTGTTGGAATGAGTTGGAAAAAATGGAAATAACTAAAGCTAAGAAGAGCCCTGTCCTTGTGTGTGTGAACGATATTTTCACGTTTGAACCTCACCTCATTTATAACAACCTCTCTCAAAGAATTTAAAAAGTCTTTTCCTTTTCGATTTTATATATTTTTAGTTTTTATTATTAAGATTGTTTATTTATATTCACACTCATTAATATAGTTCGGATTGTTCCACATCTTTGACTATGTTACTTGGTGGCCTATGGGTTAGACGCGCGCCTGTGAATCTAAAGGTTGCTGGATCGTTCCCCACTGGTGACATTTTACTTTTTTATTTTTTAAGCATACATTTTTATCTATGGTGGGAATTGTTAACTTAACCTAGCTTTTCTTTTTTTGTTAGTTGTAATGTGATCTGTGTAGGTCTAGGTAATGAGTTTTATCATAATTTATAAGCGTTGTTTTTGTGAAAAATATCTTAATGTATTTTTTAGGCCTGATGATGCTCCGATAGGAGGGAAACACGTGTAGCTTTAAAAAAATTATATAGGTTTGATTAAACCGTGACTTTGTGTTCTTTCTTACCTTTGTTTTGTTTTACACTTTTGCAGTTGAAGACGTATCATCTCATACAAATAATTGTCATATGAACCGCTTTATTATATAACGGGGTTCAATTAACCATATAAATTTCTATATAAATATATAGAATCCTGGGTACTGCAATGTAATTTTTTTTAAAAGAAAAATATATTTTAGAACAGTGGTTTTAGCTGGTTGTACATACATTTTAAGGAACTACTTACGTTACTACATATTGTATGTTTTACGTACTACTAGAGGAACGTTGCAAACATTTTAGGTAGTTTTCATAGCCTTATTAATCCTTTATGAACTAGATGTAAACAAACAAATCATCTTAAGAAATTATATCAAGGATAATTATGGGTAACCATCCCTACTTAAAACCGTTTTGTTGCAGGTCAAATTAATAAAAATTATTTGCATGAGAAAAGAGTTTATGGCAGAAGATCACTGAGAGTCATAATTGCACTTACTAACTTAGAGTCAAGAATTTGTTATTTGGAACCAAGAAAAATAGGAATTTCATTTTAAGCTTGATTCTAAATAAGTTCGAGTATGGAGAAAGACAGGAAATAAAAGGCAAGTTTAACGTTGGAAGGATAGTCTCTGAACGTATGATTTATACTTATCCCTAATAATTTAGGTAAACTCGGCCAGGGCTTATTGCCAAACAAATATTGTCAGAAACAGAGATTTGGACAAATTGTTAGCAGGGTTATTTAGGTTTAAAGATCTTTGGTGAAGTGTCTCTATATATAAGAATATATTTTTCTAAATTTTGTGGATCTAGTAACGAGTACTTACGAGTCTCAGTAACGATGTACAAATCTTGCAGAAGGCTACTGGTCACGACTAAAGCAATATATCGCTCAACGGCGGCAATAATGGCACATCTCAAAAATTGCCAAAATCGGACTAAACGCTATATTAAAACATAAAATTATTATTCTTTATTTTGTCAAGACTGGCATAAAATTAGTATTTTAGTTTTCCACCAGATGGCAGAAGGGTCACTAAAGCATCATCTTAAATCATGCCTCCTAGCCACGGCAACAGTGGCACAATATTAGTATTCCATAAACCTTGCTAGGGAATCTATCGCTGTTAGCGGGCAATAGTGACACTTTTCTTGTTGTGCCAGTATAGTGCAAAATTATTAATTTTATTTTATATTTGTGTTAATGCAATAGTGACACATTTTGAATAGTGCCAATATAGACCATACGCATTATTTAATTTTTTAAGTTGTGCCTATATAGACCACATTTTTAATAATTTTATTTGATTTGTGCCAGTATAGAGGAAACGTTTTTTGTGTTTTTTTTTTAAATTAAACAAGTAAATAATTCTGTTGGTTTTGTATTTTGTTTCGTCTCTGCCAAAACAATAGTATTTAACATGAGCAATTTGAAAGGGACCCGAGGCAAGAAAATGTTATCACTAGTAGGAGTCAGGTAAATTTTTTAAGATTATTTTTTTATACCGGATCCGGAAATATCTAATACAGTTCTCACAGTCCTCACTAACTTAAATTCTGAAGGTTTAGGTTTTTTACCCGATGGCGATGGTAAGCCAACTAAAAATGAAAATGTTTAAATTTTTACAAAGAGGTAAACACCTATTGTATTTTTTTCAGAACACCTGCAGAATAGAGAAGTATTAGAGATCCTCTCACAGTCCAGTTATACTTCTGATCCTAAAGAATCATCGGACTGTTCACTTAAGCATCCGGATTATAGGGATGATTCTTCCTCTACGTCTTCTAGCTCATCGTCATCAGAAGATTCATCTTGTAGCTCATCAGAAGATGTTGATGATCCAGATCAAGCCGTTGCCGAAGTAGAAATAAAAAAGACCAGAAAAAGGAAAGCGAAACCAACTGAATGGAAAAAAGCGTGTGCTTAGCGGTTAAGAAATAGCGGTCAGTCCTATAAAACTCTTGGTAAAGGAATAGAGGTGCCAAGGAGGCAAATAAAGCCAGCTTGTAATGACACATTCTCCCACAAATGCAGCAGCAAGTTTAACTAGGAAGAAAGAATGACAATATTTAATGCCTATTGGGAAATAAGAGATATCGTTAAACAGCGCATATATATATCAACCCTTATACAACAGATTAATCCTAAATATAGGTATACCCATGATGGTTATGGCAGGATGACCAATCACGCATTTTATTTTCTTAAAGACGATACTAAAATAAGAGTATGCAAGCAGTTTTTTATAGCTACTCTGGGCATTACTAGCCGCTGCATACGTACGGTAAATACTAAAATAAAGAACGGTAGGAAGACAAACTTTAGGAGACGATAATAGAGCATGCTAATCATAAAGAGGTTTGTGCAGAGATTAAAAATAGTGTGGGCTCCCATATTTCTTCTATACCCACTATAGAGAGCCACTATACCCGAGCCCAATCTGAAAAGGTTTACATTGAAGGAAGCAAAACAATAGCTTATCGGGATTACAAATTAGGTTGTGAATGATTATGATTTTCAATTACGAATTTAATATTGCCTTTTTTTTCCTAAAAAGGATCAATGTCAGACATGCGTTTCCTTCCAAAACTCCAGTGAGGATGAGAAAAAAGCCGTAGAAATAGATTTTTCTCGTCACATTGATGAAAAAAGTTTAAGTAGAGAGGAGAAAACCAAGGACAAAGGCAAAATTTCTTCAATATTTCAAGTGGCTTGTTATGAATTACAGGCTTCCCTTCCAACACCAAACGGACAAGTATCATCCTTTTATTATAGATCGAAACTTTCTACGTATAATTTTACGATATGTGATATAACACAAAAGTACAAGGATCCGTTAATTGTTATATGTGGCATGAGGCCGAGGGAAAAAGAGGGGCAGTTGAGATAGGCACATGTTTACTACAGTACCTCAAAGAAAAAGCTGAGATGGCTAGAAGCAATGAACTGGAAATTACCTTGTACTCCGATAAATGTGCAGGGCAACAAAAAAATTAATTTATTATTGCTGCTTTTCTTTATGCTGTGACCATTTACAACATAAAATCCATTACTCAAAAATATCTAGTAACTGGAAACACCCAAAATGAAGGTGATAACGTTCGCTCGGTAATAGAAAAACATATAAAACGTGCACTAAAATCTGGCCCCATTTGTACGCCATCACAGTATGTAGGCTTAGTACAAACAGCTAAAAAGACAGGAACCCCATTTAAAGTGTTTGAGTTAGCACATTCAGACTTTTTGGATTTAAGAAATCTGACAGTGCAAACCTGTTCTAATATTAATAAAAACACTTTGAGAGAACTTTAAAATTTCTAATGTTTCAATACTTAGGGTAGGGAAAGAAAATTTAGACTGCTTTTATTATAAAACCTCTTTTAAGGATGATGAATTCTAAGTTGTCAAAATTACTAATGAAAAACGAAGAAGAAAATTGGCCAGTTCAGTAGGTTTGACAAACTTTGAATTCAAACAAGCTTACAGTTTAGCAATTCCAATCGCCAAAAAAAACTTACGATGATCTCATGTTCTCATGAACAAATGCAATAAATAAGAGTCATAGTCACTTTTATGAAGGGTTAACATTTGAATAAAAATAGTCTAGTTATAATAGGGAGAGAATAAAAAGTTTATTTTGTATATTTTTATAAATAAAGCCTAGGTATGCTTTGCTTATCGTGCTATTTTATTTATTTTATCCAAATAGCCTATTCTTTATACATGTATATGCCGCAATATTATTGTTTCAGTTGAAAATTTGCAAACTTTAATTTCGTCAACAGTGGCACATCTTACAAAGGTCGCCTTTAAAAATAAAAACAACAAATACCAATATTTTCTTTCAATTGTTGATTGAAAAACTTAACAAGAAATTACTGTTATACTTCAAATTTCTTTGGGTATCACACAAATCAATACCTAATTAAAATCAATGAAATTTAAAAAGTCATTTTACTCAAATATTTCACATTTTGAGTTGTGTCACTTTAGTTGCCAATGAGCGATATGAATCGACTACTAGTGATACAGTCAGCCTTTGCATCAGAATACGTCAACAAATTCATATGGTGGCACTTATTTGAAGACAAAACAGCTAATAGACTCTTTAATATAATATTTCAAATATGATTAATAATTTAAATATTATTTCCTTTAATTTTTAATTAAATACCGAATATAAAGAGTTAGTGCATGTAAAATTACAATACTAAGTTTAGTTTTCTTATTAGTTATGAAACTTTGAACATTAAGTAATTCCGTGTGCAAACCAGAACTCAGTTTGGTGTCAATAATCTTCTAAGGCTTTACATTGCAATGTTTTAAATAATTTTATTTAGTGGTAAGTTTTTTTGCTTTCACCCTTATGATAAACATTTTTTAATTTAAGAGAGCTTATTTATTATTAATAAATTGGTTTAGAATTTTTAAACAAAACGTGTAACTTACCAGCAATTTATATTACTTACTTGTAGTTAAAAAAATTCAATTTCCATATTTTTAATATACGCCATGTTAATATAGGATTGTATAGAATAAAATTAAATTTATATTAGTGTTATAGTCAATTTCCAAGAAAAAATTTCACAAGGCCTTAATAACTTTATTAAAAATTCGTTAATTTACTTATTACTCTCTACCTCCAGCTAACTTTGTTTTAATATACGGGGTGAGTTATAAGGGCGTATTCCTTGGGTCAAAATATTGAAAAAACTTTCTATAAATCTATGTCCAAAAATGATTCCCTACAGAGATACAGGGCGTTGAAAGTTTAATTTCATCTTCAATTTTTCAAAATAATTTAAAATTAAATATTAAATTAGCTATAGGTAGTTTTCCAGGGTGCTAAATTAAATTTTTAATAGTTTTGGTGTCACTAATAGAACGCGCCAGGTATTAAATTTTAAGGTTTTAAATACAGTTCTAATAAATACAATCCCATTTCATAATTCTTCATAATTTTTAATTGGAGTAGCATAAGCTAATTGTTTTAGGTAAACCCAGAGGAGAAAGTTTAATGAGATTAAATCGAGAGAGCGTGTAGACCATATCTGAGGACCTCTAGCGATTGGGATATTCTCTAGCTCCATATTTCCGAGAAATTAAGATAAAGTGCGCTATAGTATCATCGTGCATAAAATACATTTGGTATGTTAGCTCAAAGGAGACTTCTTCTAATAATGCAGGCAGTTCGTCTTCAAGAAAACGCCAATAGATATCTCCAGTTAATCGTTAGTCCATCCAGTTAATAGTACGGATACAAGAGTTTCTTCTTTACTATTCTGGAGACTGCCCATTGACTAATATTTAGTATTGAAGCAATCTTTCTTGTACTTACTTATTGTAAGATCCTCAACAATTTGGTTTAATACTGAGTTTTTCACTTTTACAGTTGCAACTGAACGAGGTCGTTCATTTTTAGCGTTTATTTTCCTAAAGTTGAAATTTTCATTGAATAAACATTTGATTATGTGGAATAGCACAATTCGCGAATCTTTCTTCGTAAATACGATTCGTAAATAATATATTAAACATTATTTTAATAAGGAATTGAGATTAGCTGGTTATTCGTGGCTACAGTTATTTTTGCAGAGAAACCCAAGGCTGTCAGTGAGAAAAGCAGAAGGGGTCTCCAATAATCGATCCTTGGGTATGAACAAAAAAGATGTTGAGACTTACTTTCAGCTGCTAGAAAATACTATGACCGAGAATGATCTTATGAATAAACCTGGACACATCTGCAATATGGATGAGACGGGTTTACAGCTTAATAATAGGCCGGGGCATGTAATTGTTAAGAAAGGATCTAAAAGATCTAAAAGTATCAGCTCCGGTGAAAAGGGAGAAACCATGACGGTTATAGCCTGTTGTAATGCGGAAGGCGTTTTTCTTCCCCCAACCTGTAGTTTTGTTACTGCTTGATGGTCATGCTTCACACTGCAATAACGTTGAGATGCTAGAATACTGTATTGAACACAACATCATACTGCTTTGCTTGCCAAGTCATACGACGCAATTTTTACAGCCACTAGATAGATGTTTTTTTAGATCGTTAAAATTAAACTACTACTCAGCTTGCAGTTTATATATTAAAAATAATCCAGGACGAAAGCTCACTAGATTACAATTTGGAAAGTTACTTGCTGAAGGATGGAACAAATCTGCAACTGTAAATAATGGAACTTCGGCATTCAAGGCTACGGGAATTATGCCATTAAGTCCTTCTGCTATCCCAGATGACGCCTATTTGACTGAAAAAAGTATCGTACTTGATGCAGGTGAAAATAAAATTCCAGATGGTAGTTCTCAAAGTTTTACCGAAACTTTATATGATGATAATCAACAACCTTGCTGCAGTTGGCAAACTGAAGATGATTCTGTACCAGAAAAACAAAATGAATCGGTTATAGAAGCTAATGCAAATACTCCCGTCAAAAGTACCCCTGGAAAAATGCTAGATATAATCTCACCCGTTCCAGTTGTTTCCGCAAACACTAATTCGGTTCGCATAAGGAGCAAGCAGCTGGCGGAAATTTTAACTACAGAGACAAGAATTGGCGAAAAAAAGAACAAAGCGTCTAAAAAAACACAGAAAGAAATAAAGACCAGTAAATTAAAACCAGTTTTGAAGAAGCCAAAAGTGACCAAAAAGAAAATTGAGAAAGCTGCCAAAAGCGACTCATCCTCAGACGAAGATCTAGAGCCACCGACATTGGATGACTCTTCAGATGATATGGACGACGATGACCAAGCTTGTACCGGTTGTGGCGAAATATATTCCCAAACCACAAAATCTGACGACTGGGCCTTGCTTCGATAGGCATTATCATTCGCAATACCGTACACAAAATGCATATCACATATTTCTCTATTAGTGTAATTAATCTGAAATGAAAATTTTAAACACTCATCAAGTATAGAAAAATTACTGTGAACAATACAGGTATGAGTCACCTACTAGCATTTAACAAATCAATATTTTATCTACTGAAAATGATTATAAATGCAACAATATGAATAACAAAATCTTGAAGGTAGAGTGTATTTAAATTTTGACCAATAATCGACTTTTTTTCTTGCATTCTTTATGACATACGGGCGATGCATAGATAAATCTTTCTTCAAACGTTTTTCTTTGACAACAACAACGAATCCCTTTTCCTGTAAGACACCATTGTAGGTAGCGTAAAATTATCTATTTAACCGTACCAATAATACTTAAATCATTTGCTATACAAACGCAAAAATATGTGGTAATAATATTAAAGGTTCTTAACCCATTCGTTCGAGAGCAATTTGGTCTTTTACATCATAAATATTTTTCAATGAGGTTTTATAAAATTTGTTTTTTAAATACCCCTACAGAGAAAAGTCTAATAGAGTTAAGTCTGTAGAGCGTGCTGGCCATTTAATTGCACCACGTCAGCCAATTCACGTCTCATTAATAACAACAAACACCAACTTAAAGGCGTTCATTAAGCCACTTTAAAATCGCCAAAGCATAGTACGAGGAACATCCATCCAGCTGGAAATACAAATTATTTTTAAGTCAGACTGTGAAGATTTCCAAAACAGACTTATCTATAACTATCGAAACACATTCTAGATAAAAAGTAATTTTAAATCAATAAGCTGTTTCTTACCACAAACTTACTTGTAAATCGCTTTGCATAATTTTTTTTTTGCGGAGATAAGACGGAAAAATTCCACATCATTTAAAATTATATATCACACTGCAGAGTAGTTATTTCATATACCAAAGTTAAAGGCCAATAAATTATCCAATATTACCATATATTTTTGCTTACCGGTCGTCTCTACCTATTTTATTAGCACAGTCGAACAGACAAATTTATGCTGCTTACAATTAACCTCTTCCACTCCATCGTATCCACGTATGGATATTTTTAGATATGGCAATATTTACCACGAAATCCACATATGGATATTCATATAGGGGACATTACCGCACTGTGTAAAAGTGGTGTATTACGTATTTTTCATGCTATTACGTACGCATAATTTTCGTTTTATACTCGTTATTAGTCAAAATAGATTCAGACTACGAGAATGAAAGTGATGTGAGCTATGAACTGTCTAGTGACTTCGAGAGCTACTCGGAAAACGACTACTCATCAGACGATGAAGAAGAAATAATTGGCGGTGTTCAGATAAGCGGCTGACCGACTGTAACGGATCCATTTGAGGATAAGCTGCCAAGTAATATACCCGGATTTCGCTTTGACTATGACTTTCAAGAGTGCATGGAAGCTGTAAATTGTTTTGAATCGTTTGTAAGTAGAAGTATTGTAAAGAAGCTATGCGAGAGGAGCGATCAAAGAGCCAATTAATATTTTAATATTAATCCCCATAACGCTATGAAAGTTTTTGGTTTAAATTATAAAACAGTCGAAACAGAAGAAATGTATGTATTTATAGCGCTGTTTTTTCTTACTGGATTGACCAAGTGTGTGCAAATTTCAGATTATTGGAGTAAAGATGATATATGCACTGGTCCTCCAGTGTTTCATAAATCTGTTATGAGCCGAAATCGCTTTTTAACAATTCTTAAATTCCTTAGATTTTCACCCCCAGAACTTGCCAAAGCTAATGCACTGCTTAGCAGATTAGGCATTTTTTTGGCACTTATTAAAGAAAACTGTCAAAACTTAGTAGACTCAGGTCCGGTTTTCGCAATAGATGAGCAACTTATGTTATATAAGGGCCGACTCCATTTTCGCCAACATATAAAATCCAAAAGAAATCGATTTGGAATTAAAATATTTTCGTTATGTCCCAGCAAACCTGAACTTCGAGGATATACATGGAATTTTTGTATATATATTGGCAAAGATATATATGATATATCGCACATTCCAGGAACAGAGAACCTTTCCTTTTCCGAAAAAATAGTGGTTTATCTTTGTCAAAACCTCTTGAACAGTAATCGTGAAGTTATTGTCGATAATTGATACACATCAATTCGCCTTTGTGAGCTTTTATTGACAAAAAACACTTTTCTTACCGGCACAATTCGATCGAATAGGGGTGTTCCAAAAGAGTTGACATTGGTTCCTTTAGAGAGGCAACAATCATGTTTTGTTCGCAAGGATATGCTTCTTCTAGTTCGCTACAAGGACAAGAAAGCCGTTTATCTACTTACCAGTAAACATACTGCAGGATTTTGTCAAAAAGAACGATATGTTGTGGGAGGAAATGTTCTCTATTACAACAAACCGAAACATATTGAATTTTATAATCAGAATATGGGATCAATTGACGCGGTAGACCAAGATATTGAACCATACAGTCCTTTGCGGAAATCCTACACATGGTTTACCAAAATAGGTTTGCACCTTCTACATCTAATGTTATTGAACTCTAGAGTATTTTACAGCCAAGCCCATCAAAACAAAGTTTCAATGTATAAATATACAAAAATATACTTTTCTATATAAAATATAGCAAAGTTTATAAAGAAATGGATGATAAAAAAAGTTAACCTACCACTTCATCTAAGAAACCGTTGCATGCCATGGCTGATTTTCCAAGAGAAGTTGGGAAGAAAAGAGCTCTACGAAAAGCTTGCGTAATTTGTAAAAGACGTGGAGTGCGGAAACTAACGAGAAAATGTTGCATTGCTTGCCCGGACAAACCTGGACTTTGCTCATCAGAACATTTTGAAAGTTTTCATAAATAAAAAAATAATGTTCTTTTTTTGCTTTGTACTAACTGTAATATTAAATAAATTTTGTACTTTCTCTTTTTATGTTTTATTTTATAACATTTGCCATGACCTTATAAATAAAACAATAGATATCGTCAAATTTTATTAGTATCCCAATGTGGATATTTTGGTATAGAAACGATATCCAAGTGTGGATATACTGGTACATCCATATATCCTTATGTGGATATTCTGGTAGACACCACAAATTTTCGGGCATTCTTAGATAAATTACTCTTCTATTCTACATCGAAACTTTAATAAAATTTATTTTTTAATATTTTTTTTCCTGGTGTATAACTACCTACTTCAAAAAATAGCCTGGAGTGGAAGGGGTTAAGTATACGACAGGGGTTCCTATTTGATTTATCAAAGTAATTCGGGCGAAAGGCGAGGAGGTCATTAACAGAATTTTGTTAAATTCAAAAATAAGCTCCCCCTGTATATCTAGATTAACGTATTTTGTTTTTAAGAATGGTATTAACGGTGGTTCATTTTAATATGAAAATGCTGTATGTATTAATTTCTTAAATAACTGTATATTAATGAGCCTGATCAGTGACAATGCTGTTTGCTGTATTATTTTTACTATAATATATGTATTATGTTAACGATTAATTTGATTTATAAAAAATTGTATGTGGGATAGTAAATTTAAAAGGTCCTCCATACGCTATTAGTCAGAAAACTTGCCTACAGAGGCGCTCCGTCAGCGAATTTTTATAAAACGTAAAAAAAGCCTAGCAATAAAAGAGAAATCGCTTCCACAAAAACCGATTTTTCTGCTGGCGCTAACAAACTTAAATTTGCTTTGCCTGCCTCGTTTGAGCTTCGGTCGGTAGATGGAGTAGGACTGACTTTTTTTTAAATTCATTTTTGCGCTCTTAATATATATATAAATTTTAAATAAGGGTAAATAGAGGAGAGATGACGCACTTTTTTTCAAACTAGTCTGGATTTTAAAATTAAAAAAAAAACTAAAAAACAAATTCGGATTTTTGTGAAGAAAAGTATTAGTTTTTTATTAGAAAGCAAGAAATTGACAATAAGATTTAATGTTGGAAAAAATCCAAATTTATTTTTTTCTTATCTTTGTGTCATCTCACCCTATGTATATAGGAGAGATGACGCACTGCCTAAGGTGAGTTGACGCATTCTTTTTTAAGCCACACATTTCAAATTTAATTTTTGAAATGTGTTAAAATTAGGTGTTTAAATAACTAAAAACATAACATCAATATTTTAAAGCTTTTATTGAAAAACAAATCTGTTTCAGAAAAAAGGAACGTAAGAAAAAAAACTTATTCAAACTTAAAAACAGAAAAATGTCTTATTGGCTATCTATTGGTAACAAAGAATTATCTTTTTTGGGCTGTTTTTTTTCCACACAAGTCGCAGAAATTTAGATATTTTATGGCTTATTCTGTTAATGTCCGTGTTATTATCGGAAACTTCCTGTGGAGCGTCTTGTAGACTTTCCTCTGTCAGGTAGGCATAGTCAGGAGTAACATCCGGATTAAAAGGTGCGATACCTGTTGCTCTGAACGATGAAACTGCATTTTTTATGTTTGCAGACTTTTCCCCATGCAGAGGCAAGTAGTTGTCCAAATTGGAGCCTGGTAATGCGTCTTTCGGGATTAGCTCGTAAAAATAAATTGCAAGCATCATAATAGGAAGCTTTAAAAGACTTAAAAAATCCTCTGTCTAATGGTTGCAAGAACTGCGTGGTGTGGCTAGATAGACAAAATAAAATAATATTATTTTCAGCAGCATACTCCAGCATTTCTACATTGCTGCAATGGGAGGAATGTCAAGCAGCAATAGTACTTTTCCCTAAGGTTTTCGTGGTTTAAATTGGTCCCTAAGCCATTTAAAAAATATTTCACTATTTACATATGCTGACTCTTCTGACATGTAGACTAAAGAACCTGGCGGCATCCCATCTTCAAATTCGGATTTTTTGTTTTTGCCTTTAAAAACACAGGTTGGTGGAATGTAGGTGCCTTCTCCATTGCAACATACAATAACGGAAATGGTTTCTCCCTTCTCAGCAGCTGCGACTGATGCTATATTTTTGGAGCCCTTTGCAGCAATAACATGTCCAGGACGCGTATTTAATTGCGAGCCTGTCTCATCTATGATAAATATTCTCCCAGGCTCATTCATTAAACCATTTTCGGTTAATGTCTTTTCAAGAAGATTAAAGTAAGAAGCAACGTTTGTTTTTGTCATTGCCAATGCACGAGCCGAGGAAACCGCTTCAGCGTTGCGTATCGCAAGTCCCTTGGTTCTTCTAAGAAAAGAATCAAGCCAGGGATATCCAGCCAAATGAGCTTCTTTATTGAACTTGTAAGGTATATTTAATTGATCCGCTAGGTTGAATGCCATAGAACAAACAAATCTTCTTGTAGGCGCAAATCCATGTTTTTGAAGCTTTTTAATGTGTGCTACTATTTTAGCTTCGTTTTCTTCCCCCAGCGTGGACGAGGGTCCCAAGTTCTTAGACTGCATGTCCCCTTTTTTACGCCGACGGCGTATAGTGGCTTCTGGAACACTGAAGGTCCGGCTTGCCTCACGAACCGCCATTTCATTCGCTTCTATGGCAGCAACTGCAGCAGCTAACTGTTCTTTTGACCATTTTCCCCTAGAAACGCTTCCTTTTCTTTTATATTGTGTAGGCATGTCTGCAAAAAAGTTAAATATAATTAATTACAGGCGAAAGGCATAACAAACCAGTTAAATTTATTATTGGTGATTGAGCAAAATATAGTTTTTTAAGTAGGAGCATTTTTAAAACCTGCGTCGACTTACCTCATCAGTAATTGCGCCAACTGACCTTACTATATAAGGAGAGTTGGCGCAATAAATTTAAAATAGCCGGTTTATAATAGCGTGGTCAATTGAGGTTAGGAATACTTAAACAGCAATAAACTATCCTAAAATAATCAAAAACCAAATATACATACGACATAACTTACCTAAAAACTATGTTGTTCCACACAATAAAAATATTTTTGGACTAGCACAAATATAATTTTTGAAAAAATCACCCACTTAATTAACCGAACACCAAAAACAAGTTATTTAAAATCTAATAGCGTGTCTAAAGGTACCCTGCCGTACGGTTAAAATAAATGCGTGTTAAGCGATACGGCAAAATGGCATCTGCGTCATCTCACCTGATGCGCCAACTCTCCTCGAATTACCCAATATATATTAAAAAGCGTCTTGGCCTAGATAATATTTAATAGATAAACCCTGTGTCTCTATATAAAAGGTGTGGGGATTCGCGCTGCGTTATTAAAGGGCATTATAAATGTATTGTAATACCTCGACAAATTCTATATATTTCAACAATTAAAATATATAGATTTTGGTCTGGAGTTCTCACATAAATTATATATGAGATACATTGATGAAAATGGTATATAAATAGCTATGTCGGACGGTCATTTCCCACTGCTATTACTTAATTATATAAATACATTTGCAAGAAACCTACGTCCACGAACTTAATGAATATACCTGGACTGCCAATTCAATGAAAAGTAAATGACCACTACTAGGGGGCCGCCATTTTGCGTGATTGTGTCCTTTTGATCTTGGTCACTCTGACAAATTTCAGTTATGCCAATTGTAAGGAAACAAAACGATTAAAGTTTTTAAGAGGTTATGTTTACAAATACGTAATAGAAAGTTACATTTAGTTAATAATTTAAGATAGTTGCGTTAGATCTGCGATTTTTCTTGTACTTTAATAATTTCGTTAAAATTTATGAAAGAAAGAGAGAGAAAGAGATAAAGTTTCAATTAACTTGGGATAGATGCATGCACTTTAAAATATTTGTTTCATTCTTCTGATAATCTTCAATTTTATAAATCTAAACTGAAACTTGAATCTTATAAATCCTAATACCATGAAAATGATAATCTTCATTTAAATTTTTGCTTGTATTTGCTTACTTATTAAATAAGGAGGAAGCTATATCGCCTGTTCCAGACGATATACCCAAGCTGCATTTACAAATTGCCAAAAACTAAGCAATCCGCTATACTCACACGTCAAACGTCAGCGTCGTCAACTTCATTACCGTTATTTAATATATTTTTTGTTGGCAACACTAAAAATGTTCAGAGTGACCAACATCAAAAGGACACAACCACGATAAAAATGGCGGCCACCAGGCAGTGCTCATTTTTGGGTATCGTGGCCATATGCATTAGCAATCCAGGTATATTTAAGTTCGTGCCTACGTCACGCTGGATATAAATTTAAAAATTAGAATGTGTAAAGGCGCAATTCCACTGAGGCAATATTTATGCAACATGTAGCATGCAACAACGCGAATGCTTCACTCAATCTTTCAATTGGAACAATATAAAGCAACATGTAGCATGCGAAAGTGATGCATACCACATGTTGACCACTGTTTTCCAGACACATTTTCCACAGTTTTCGACAAGATTCAGCGTGTCCAACGATGTCGGATTTTATCAGATAGTCATCGGTTTGGTGTTACTTGTATCTTGCGACATGGAGTGGATTATAGAGAAAACGACTTTGTTTATTAAAGATTATCACAATTCTTCAGAATTATGGAACAATAACATTGCTGCTTATAAATACAACAGACTATTATGAGTTCAAACCAATACCGACTAAATACGAATGTACTGTGATTAAACTAAAAAATAAAATAAAAAATCTACGTTTCGCTTTCCATCGTGAAAGGAAAAAGCTACAGCCAAAGAAAAGTGGCTCAGCTCCTCCCAAGAAAGAGAAATGGTTTGCGTTAAGGCTTGTGAGTTTTTTACTAGACGTCGATGAACATAGACACAACGTGGCCGTTGATCTGTTTTTGAAGGTGGTAGACAATGGTACAGTATCTCCAACCGTTATCAAGACCGTTATCACTTGATAACGGTTGGAGATACTTACCAACCGAAACGTCGTGTTTCAATAAATAAATAAGACAATGCAAGTCCGACAAGATGTGGCCGTTGATGTTGAACACAAACAACGTTGTTTGTTGTTGATACTTACCAACCGAAACGTCGTGTTTCAATAAATAAATAAGACAATGCAAGTCCGACAAGATGTGGCCGTTGATGTTGAACACAAACAACGTTGTTTGTGTTCAACATCAACGGCCAGTGAGTGACAACGGAGAGGAATCTGCTGTGAGTTTTTTTGCACTAAAATATAGGGTCGCACCGGAAACAAATCGATCTTTTTATAGCAAAACTATATATAATTTTTTATAATTTGACCGTGAAATATTATTTTAAATATTTTTTTTCTATTTTGGTTTTCAATATGTATTGGCCTTTGAAAATTGGAATTTTTTAATTAGTTTACGGTCGATTTTTAACATTTTCACATGTATAGCTTTCTATAAAAATTGCGATTTGGTTTCTAGTAAAAATACAATCTTAAATATTTTCAAGAAAACCTTTAGTCAATTAAAATGGGTAATAATTATAAGCATAAAGATGCTGCCAAGGCACAGGTTCTTGATTTGATTTAAAGAATCTCATAAATTCTTTTCTAACTTCTTTCCCTTCAGAAGTTGACCTTTACGCTCTATGTTGTAAATTAAGCACATCATTGTCGCCTTGGGTAGTAGCCCTTCATGATGTTTCCATCTCGTGTTTCATGATCAAATAATTCCTGAGAAGAGTATAGTGGTCTCGACGTTTTATTTCTTCTCAAAACGTTATGAATAAACACATGTTGTAATGATTTTAGCATTGTCCACATTCACCATAAGTGGTTTCCTAAAGACACGAAACACTGATGCTAGCAATTCAAAAAAAAATCCTCTACTTTGCCAGCGCGTGAATGTCTATAGTTATAGACCCTCTCACAGAAGCCTTTGTCATGGTAGCCGCTGAAAGGTTTTATGATGTGTTCCTGTAAAAGGAACGCATAATCCGTCAATATGATATAAGGTGATAACTTATTGCTCCTAGGAAGTGTAAAATGTTAAATTTTAGAATCTAAACCAGTTACAAAACGCTATTTCATTAAAATGTAATAAAATTTTCCAATATAAACTAAGTAACGTTAGAAATTAATTTTATGATAGGTTAGGATATTGTTTAGCTGTTAATGGGGGGTTGTTTGAACATTTGATTAATTATTGATTATGTAATTCTCTAGTATTTTTGAAAAAGTTATTGTAATTTATTTTATTTTTCCACATTTAGTAAAATATTAAGAGTTCTGTTCTCTCTTGATGATCCGTTAGTGTAGGAAAACTTACAAATACTTTCTTCTATAGCGAATAATGTTGGGCAAGGTATCCTAATTGATTTGAAATTGGCCTCACCAGTTTTGCTTGCTATAATTCCCTTCAGTTCTTCAAGTTAAGTTTTAGTAAATAAACGTACCTTGACATCTGGTTTCTAACCCTACTAGCCGATTGACAGTGACTGTGATTGACAGTAATGACTATTGACACAGTTGTTGTTGTGGAAGTTTGGTTTCCATTTGGCGGATGACGGAGCGTCATAAATCAGGCAGAGCGACGTAAGAGGAAAATTGGAATTTCGTAGCCCCGTTGGGAAAATGTTGTTAGTTTTCCATGTTTTAGTATCCGAGCAGTATCATTTTGCTGTGGTATTGCGGAATTTCTATTTTGAGAGAGTGAGGCTCCGCGTAGTTTGCACCAAGAGGCAGGGTCAGATCGTATCGAAGAGAGAGAGTGACAAGTTCACTGCCAATGTCACCTATCACTGTCTGGTCAGTTAACAGTTCCTTATCCAGCCTGTAGCCATCCCGTTATCAGAAAGAACAGTCGACATTTTGTAGTTTTAAGGAAAAATTAAGTTCATCTTGCCAGTAATTCGGTTAAATGGAAAAATATTCCTCCCAAGTTTTGGGGTTTAATTTGATGAACGTCTAGTGGTCGAAGTTGTAGCCGAGAGGATTTCGGATTGACCTGATACTTTTGGATTTGGTCGGCTGCTCCCACACCATTTATGGGATTTTGAAATTTTCTAACCACAAAACGAGACTATAGGCCTCGCTCACCACCTTAGGTATGTAGCAACATGTTGGTAATTGCCATGGAATTGATTGTGTGTTTATTTTACTGATTTTTTCTGTCCTCTATTTTAGAGGCCTCTCCTTTTTCTCATTCTCTCCTCTATTCTCTGGTCTCTTCCTATTCTCTGGTTTCTTCTGGTGATCCCAACACTGTTGGCAACCGGCTGAAGTGAGCCTCAACACAGCCTGGACTGAGCATTGTACTGTGGCTCTGTGATTTTGGATTAGAACTTGCCTAAAATCGACTTGCCCATGTGGTCGTTACCCTGGTTGTAGCTGACTGGTTCCAGAGCTGTCAAGTTAAGCTACCTTAGCCAAACTACACAAGAGATTAGAGGACACGCAAGTTTTTGCACATTTTATTTTATTTTTCTCTTATTGAACGGTTTGATTTAGGGTTGGGGGTTGATTTATCAATTTGAATTTTATGGGTTTATTTTTTTTATGTAAAAAAAACGTTAAGGGGTTCTTGCTAAGTCTATTAACATTAACCTGAGAGCCTTCATTTGAGTCGAGCATCGACATAATTGATTTTGACATTGAGCCTGGATCACCTTGTAAGGGATCGACTATTTGCTACAAATAACATATTTAGTCATAGTGTTGGTTATTGGTTAATAGGTTTTATTGCACCAACATACCATTAATAGGCTTTCAAATTCCAACCTTACTATTTAAAAGTTTTATTTAGATTAATGTGACTTGACTAGAGTTTGTAAAAGGTATTTAGGGCCAGTGAGGTATTGTGAATTAGGCTCCAAACATATACTTCTTGTAAACAACACGTGATCACGTTTTGGATTTTCCCCTTGAACAGTTGTTCAGTGCGGATTTGTTTTTTTTTTACTAATTCCTCGCCTTAAGCATACCTCAAGTAACTCTTAATTCTTTTATCAATTTTTTTTATTTACTTAAAATTACTACAGTATTACATTTTAAATAATTATCTAAATTTAAATATGTCAGTGGAATTTAATTTTTTTATATATAAATGGAAGTGACTATGTAAATTCTTGGATGATTATATCAATCTGGTGGACCTATGGATTGTTATTTGAGTTTTTCCCAAATTATTTTTAGCTTTTAGGATCTAGGTACAAGCATAAATATAGGTCATCATTTTCTTGATTAAGGGGGCTTATATTACCATCATAATATATCAGGGTTTGGTGTAAAATATTTAAATCAAGTGGCGCTCTTATTAAAATTTTCCCACTACCTTCTTCACTGTCTAAAAGCTGGCGGCCACCAAATCTCTGAATCTTTTAAAACAAAATTTGCTTGTCTGGACTTAGTAATTTTTTTGTGGTTGGATAGTAGGTATGACTCACACGGGTTGGAAACAAATTGGTTTAATATTGATGATCCTGTATATAAATGTGAAATTTGGTACTGTGCTTGAGCACCACGTCTAAGCCTAACTAAATAACGCGAAAGTCTGCACAGCTGAGTTTTTTATCGTCAGAATTACTATAGGCATGATTTTGTTCACAACAAATGTCGATTTTAATCGCTGCCACGTGCGAACTACACAAATGAAATCAGTAAAGTGGAAAACATTTAATACTAGATGGCATCGTAACCACCACGTCACCTATCAAAATTATTATTGACAAATTACATCTTATAATAGATTTTATGAAATATTTTTCTATGCCGTACAGTAATTTAAAAAAATCTATCAAGTGTGAAGTCGTGTAACAAAAAGCTTAAACATTCTGTATACTTCCTATCAAATAGTAAACTCTTTGAGCCACATTGCGTGTATTTTAGGGGTAACAAATGCCACAATATTGAAGCAATTAAAACAAACTCAAAAAATATCAGCCACGTACCACGCCACGCAAGCAAACGGTAATAAATGAAAGTCATAGTCTTCTTGACAGACAGCCGCCACTTCGTTCTAAGGCAGGAAGTAGCCCTTATGCGGGCGAGTATTCGTGATAACCTGCGTTTCCGTTACCACAGTTTAGCATAGGCGTAGTTAGTCATATCTTATAATGTAATAAAATTATATTGTAAGATTATATTTATAATTAAAATTATTTTCGTAAATTCATAAGTTGCCTTATTTAGTAGTGATATTGCTAAAATACAAAAATATTGGTAAAAAAGTACAACAGGTGTTAAGAAGTTCCATTGTTGGAACCATTGGTGTGACACTCAAATCACAAAATAGTCTTACTACAAACCCAAATACTTTTGTTGCTCTCAACAAGTATTTCGCTAACGATGTTTGTATCTTTGGGACAAGATTAAATCTAAAGTACTTAAAATAAAACTACTTACTAAGTGGCATTATCTTTAATAGCCTTAGTAAGCATTAATTACCCTGGACATTAGTAACCGATGAAAATTTAGCAAAAATTAGTAAACTTATAATAGACAATCATCCAATCCCTACTAGACAAATACTAAAAGATTGTTCGAAAAATCTTTAGAGGAGGGTAAATATAGGATACCCTATTGTAATATCGAAATACCATGTTTTAAAACTCATATTACTCTTAGCCTAGGTGCGATGGTGGGCGTGACGTACTTAGTCTAGAGGATTTGCAAAAAAAGAGTTTCAAAACCCAAGAAAATGAGCCTAATGAAAAAATTGCAGCAAATGCTTTTCCTTATAAAATTTAAGCATTTGCTTGAAAAGCAATGGATAACACGATTCTAGTCAAAGCTATTTCTTAAATATTAGAATCAGTTGCTATCACTTGCTGAAAACGTTATTAATAAATTAAGGAATTGCTTTTTGTAATGAAGCAATTGCTTAAAATAAATTAAGGTAGGTCAACCGCAGCATCATTTGCTTGATAACAGTAAATTCGTTCATTTGTGGCTACAAACCTAAGTTCGGTGTGTCGGTTAATATGGCTGAATATATGACTGTGCGTAACTAAAATATATAGTGTACGTAAAAATTGCAGAGACGATGATTTTAGTAAGTTATATCGATTTGACCGTGAAAATGTTGACTGGTTAGCAAATTACTTCTAAAATAGTACTGGTGAAAGACGAGGAGCTGCATTATCACCTCAAACTAAGATAAAAATATTTCTGAGAGTATAAGCAGATCCAGGCTTTCAAAATTCTGTAGGTGAAGAACTCGGTGTTCACCAAACCACTATCTGTAAGACATTTACTTCGATAATGAATGCAGTTTTGGAGAAGGCCAATACCTTTATTTAATTTCCCAGAAGTGCTGAAGCTGTTGTGAAAGCCAAATGGTTGTGGTCAGAGAAATACCGTTTTCCCAATGCCATCGGAGTGATATACTGTACACACGTAAGGATTCCAAAGTTTTAAGAATTCGGTGATGAATATATAAATCGAAAAGGATATTCCAGTATTAACGTGCAGGCGACTTGTAATTCAAAAGAAATATTCACAAGTGTGGACTGCCAATGGCCAGGCTCTGTGGACGATAGCAGAATTTTTAAAAATTCTAACATATACAAAAAATAAATAATAAATATAAATATCCTTAAGAACAGCGCAGAAGAATGTGTACTATTAGGAGACGATGGCTACTCAATATCGCCTTGGGTTATGACAACCAACCGACAACCCAACAGCAGCAAAATTATAGCAAGATTTCCTATCCTTCAGTACAAAATTAAAAATTAAAAATAAAATATCTATAATTGCAGTTCTCAAAAGCAAATTTTATAGATTTTTTATCTGTGTAATTTTATAGACTATAGACTATAGACTTATAGATTTTTTATCTGTGTAACATTTACTCATAGGTGAGGATAATCATCATCTAAATTAACTTCATCTGTATTATTAGGAATAGGCAACCAATAAAATAGCCCTTCTAAAAATATTCATTTCAGCTCTAGTTCCGAATCTACCTATCTAATGCCTATATTTTCTGTGTTATATTTTAAAGTTTTAGGGTGAATTATTAATATACTTAAAATCTTGGATTTATACACTTATACTTATATGAGCTTATCATATAATAAGTATCGCTTTTGTAGCAATGTAGCTCCTTATTATGTAATGAGTTAAACATTTGCTCTCTAGTCTCTTACTACTTAGGTAGTAGTTAGTAGTTACGTTACACTATAAGTATGTTTCTCCATGATGTTACATTAAAAATAATGGATGTGGCGCAATGGATTTTTATCTTTTTGTACCGATTTAATAATAATTTAAGGCGGTACATTGTGGGGTTTATTCCATTTAAATGTAATGGCTTTTTGGACACTAAATTTAAGGTTGTATCGAATTTACTCAGTTTTAACCAAAAGAACAAATGCATAAGAACCACATTCTAGATCTAATGACATAAGTCATAACTAGTGACAAAAAACATCAATTGTTTTAATAGGATGTTTTGCTCACTTTGATGCTTTATTAAAAAAATAAGTATAATAAATCTCTCAGTATAAAAAACGAAATTAAATATCTAATATTAAATAATTGATCTAAATATTTTATAATATAACAGGTACATGATATGTGCAGCAAAAACTCAAATACGGACTGAGAAACGAGGGCATTACAGTGCAAAAATGAGTAATTAATCCAAGATTTAATTTAAAAAAAAAGTAATATAAGAGTCAAGTCGTAAATAAATACGGCTAATTAAATTTTAATAGAATGTTCTGGTTACTAATTATTGTTACTTAACTGCGCCCGTAAATATGCGTCCGTTAAGAGACGGACATCTCCAGAAACCGTAAAAAAGATCCTGAGGCAAACTGCAACGCAATGAATAAGGGCCAGAGTAGCTGTCACTGTTTTTTATCTCTCTCTAATTAGGGAGCACCAGGTAACACCATTAACATTTACAAGAGAGCACTTAAATTAAAATATAAATGACTGAGTTAATGTGCCGTTCATAAATAGTCGAGATTTTATTTATACTCGTCAGGTTGATAAACACTTGCTTACAGATTGGATGCTGAGCGCTATTTTCAGTGCACCATAAGACTTTTAATCAAATCCGCAATATGATCTATTATGCTCTTATTGAGGAATATCTTTAAGGGGCTATACGGAATTGGTACTGTTTGATGGGAAGTTCTTAACTGCCAACAGATATATTACAGCAATTTTGAAATAACATGTTGTGTGTAATGCCCAATATATTGGTAAGGATTTTCTCCTAATGCACACTTCCACGTAGCTCTAATAGTTAATGAATTCAGAAGGTCGATATCAGAGTTTTAGGCTAGACAGCATGAATACCGAATTTAAGTCCCTACCAGCTGATGTTCAAAAGCTGCTACGATAATTAATTACAGAATTGGAAAATCTGAACTAATATTTCTTAGGGGCATTGATTGCATTGATTGACAAGTATGTCTAGTTATACGTTACTAGATTTTTCTTTTATTTTATAGCAGTTTTTATTTAATATTGATATAAAGTTTATTAAATAAAAATCATAATTTATGTCAAATAAATAAAAAATGCATTAGGCTCCCTGAAAACATAAAAATCAATAATCTTTTTTTGAAGCAGAATTAAAAAATGCCGAGTATATTTTGTATATTAAACTACACATATGATATTTTCTTCTTTTCTTCATATTTAGTATAAAATATAAAAACTGAATTCAGGTAAGGAGTAAATTGATTCATATACTTGCTATTGATGGAAAAATGCATACATTTATTTTCCAATTTTTGTATCGTCTTTGATAAAAACCCGGTTAGAGAATTGTAATTTTTGTCCTAAAACAATTGTTTAAATACGATTAATCAATTTTACAGGAAGCAAAACTGAAATTTGAATCAAATATAATCACTAAAATCTGTTTTTCTGTAACTATTGGCCAGCCTGGACTTGAAAAACAAGACCTTTCTCTTGCTTAAGCTTCGGGATTTATCCGATTTGGTCTCCTGCTATTTTTTCACATACCCAAGACTGAAAAGATTTGTAAGGATATCATTTTGCTAATTACCATTTTAAGGATGTAAAAAAACAAATATTTTAAACAGCTCATGGCTATACCAAGAAGCGTATGTTACAGTTTTTTATGGAAGGGAAAAATACTAATACAAAATAATAGTTAATGTAGTAGGTAACACCAGACTGCTATAGCTTCAATATCAGGATCAAAACCTCGACTGAACCTATTTTCCATTTACGCGTTACAAAATTTTGTACTTATTACTGATATTGCACGTCGTTTGTTACAAGAACTTCTAAAAACTTTTTGAAGCAGCACATTATTCAGATATTGTCATGGCCTGCCCAGTACCCCAAGTTACAACCTATATAGCACGTTTGGGATCTGTTGAAAACGGGTATTTTAAATTGAGAAATAGCGTTCCAGAAAACCTGAATGTCCTCGATAAACTCAGGTGCAGATTTTTAAATTCATCACATGTTATAGACAATATTGTCATAGATATTTTATTTTCATTAAACCATATTTAATTGAATAATTTACCTTCTTTGACCTTAATTTATATTTTATATTATAATTTTTAGATGGCAACAAGAAGTAAAGGTGAAAGCGTGACACATTAATTATTTGAATAATTTTTATTTCCAGATTCGTCAACTTAATTTATGTTTTGAAGCATAACTTTTAGATCACGCGATTAACCTAGATTAAAGCATCCAAATCTAATAAACCAAAAAATCCCAGATACCGTATTATTTGATTCTCAAGGACCTCATAATAGATTCTTATTTTAAAAAAAGAACGAGGATAAAATTTTTGCTCACTAATTACGGAAGAAAGATTTATCAAAAAAATGTTGTCCGATCGGCAATACCTTTTAGGCAAATAGCTAGTGATCGTTGCATTTTATTATAAACGTTTTCTTATACATGCAAGTAAATGAGCACTTTTCGAGATCACATCAGATTCGATATAGAATAAGAATATTTTATAATAAACAACTTTTATTTTTAAAAAATGTATGGCATTAGCATCTAATAAGTATAGTTTAACCTATATAGATTAAAGCATCCAAATCTAATGGACACGTTTCAGGTTTTAATTATTAATTTGAAATAATTTCTAAAATTTTCAGCGCCCAATATTCGTTTGAAATTAAATGTCCCGAAAAATTACCTGTATGCCCTTTCGGAAAACAATTAAACTAAAAACCACAAAAATGTAGACTCCAATGACAGAGCAACTCAACTATCCCATTAGCGAATTCAGACACGTATGACATGATAGCCAATGAGGGACCAATATGCCCAAAATAATGCCCATGCATATTAACAAGCAAACCGTGTCACGCCGAAACGGGTTCGAATTAAACCAGAAAATAACAGAAATAGTGAAAATCACACTGATGCATGATACTCGCGTAAAATATCGAGTGCCATGCGAGGGCAAATTTATTATTTACTGAACAGCTTACTTCACATGCATTGCGATGACTACCCTAATAGCAAATCGAAAATTAAAGTAAATACGGGTATATATTTTTTTATTTTAAAGCTTATGGCATAGACTGCACAGAAGACAGACAACTTTTCTAGCCATAGCATTTAAGTTTGATAGTGAAAAAAGCTAAGACACAAAATAAAACTTGATTTAATAAAGAATTGAAGATCGAAAATAGTGTGTAGAAATTACAATAATTTTTAAAATGGTTTAATTTGGTATCCCGCAATAAACTGTAATCGGCTCACACTTATTTTCACTAATTCTTCTGCAGTGATGCTTATCCCTACTGAGTTTGCAAGACAATATTTAATTATACACAAATTGAGAAGTAATATTGATAAAACAAAGTTTATGACTTTTAGTATTTTTTTGACATCTATCGTAAGGTGGAGTATAAATATTAGAAACAAAATAGGGACTGAGGCAACTCCACATTCTATCGGCTTGCAAGAAGACGTCATCATATTAACCCTTACAAGCTGATTTCTAAAGACATAAGATATATCGTGAACTATTCGAGAGGCGTTTCTCTAAACCCGAAGTGCTGCATTCATAATAAAATAATAATTATTCATATTAAATAATTCATATTATATTATGATTTACTCAGTCGAAAGCTTTAGAGAAAGTGCACAAAAATTATTGCTGTAGTGATCGTTGTTTAGACAGGAGTGTACTCTACTAAAAAGAGAAAACGTAGTATCGTTGGTGCATTTGTTACTCCGGAATCAAGATTGATGGGAAGTAGGTATTTTATATTTAAACAGAAAAGACATTATTGCACTGTTTCTCGCACAATGCCTAAATGTGGGTTCCAGGGTTATTATTATTAGCCTTTATTAGGGAACGCAAAAAAAAACGCAGCTTTATATCGGTAAACCCAGCTTTAGTATTGAAAGATGAATCAATGTCATAATTGACAACTAATTTAACCTATGACCTCAATTAAAAAAAAAACAGTAATACTCTAATACTTAATTTATAATTATGAAATTTAAGATTTGAGAGTAAAATTTTGCACTTAATACTTATTCAATTGTACATCTGATAATACCTCGCATATACGCATATACTCAGTTACCAATTCCAAATCAAATCAATGACGATGGCTATATAAACAATTTTGCTAAATTAAATTTCAAATCTGTGACCATTTCGACATATTAATTTCAAAGAACTAATCTATAAATTACGGCGAGCCGATAAATCAGTACCTGAAGAAACCAAGCCAAAAAGGGGTTACCTGAAAATCCCCAAATTCCGAGTCTCTCCGTTTGGCAGCAGGGCCCACCTAGTCTGAATGGGGCTCCGTTTGGGCCAAAAGGGCAGCAGCAGATCAACCAGTTAGGAGGCCTCCAGAATGTCTAGCAGGTAGTGAAAGGCAATTGGTATTAGGTGTAGCCGATTGGAAGGAATGCAGGTTCCGGAGGTGATGATCCAAGCTACTTGATGTGGTAACACGTGGAATAGCAAGTGAGATGGAAGCAGTAACAATAAAAAGTGCAGCAAAAGCAGAAGCACAGGATAAGCAGAAGGTACAGGAAGGCCTAAAAATGGGAACCACACATGAGGTTCGGCATGTCTGTCAGTTTTATGACATTTTTGTGTGGGTAAGTAAGTTAAATTTTATAAAATTGCTCTCTGAAAAGTTGAATGCATTGATGTTCTTTTGAATTAAACCGAAAAGCATGCAAATAAAAAATCAATAAAGTGAAAAAAATAGGAAAATGACTTAGGAATGTAACATGTGCTAACTTACCGAAGATGGAATGTGGCCTTTGCTGGGGTTTTTTAATACAACAAAAACAAGGAATCCTATAAACTCTTAGGCCTACTTAGAAAATCAGCAATTAAGCTATCCTAGCACATACTAGTAACTACAAAAAATTAGGACAACATAGAGTCTACATTTTCACATTCGCATTAAGCGAAACTATCTGTCATACTCTAGAACCAGATAATGAATGAATCTTTAAAAAATAGGATTGTCAGTTTTCAATCAAACAATATCCCATATTATTATTTACTTTCTTTATCCAATAATGGTTTTCCTTCCGTTTCAGATCAGGTATGTTAGGAGGGACCATCTTAATGGTGTATCATATCTGTGTAGTATGTATATTTATATATGATTTTTAAATAAATTATTTAATGAAACTATGGTTAAAATTTACTTTATCTTCGCAAAAAATAAATAAATCGGTTAATATATCTGTTGGAGAATAAACCTGTAATAACATAAGCGTTTTTCTATTTGTGTACCGGGATAATAATTGCCGTCTTCAGGCAGCTTGTAAATCCTCCACTTTGGCATGACTAATTGATTAAATTTATAAAATTATTTCTTAATTCATTTGCAATATTCTATGAATATGCTGAAATGCCCGTGTGAACAAAATTTGTTTGATCAGTTAAAATGCCCACATCTTAACCGCCTTTAATTATTATATATAGTTAACTCAGGACGAGATTCTTGCCTTTTCAATATTAACGCAAAAAAATTATGAAAGTATTCAAGATGGATCCTTAACTATGTGCAAAAATATCCGTTAATGAACAAAAATCTTGATGTTGAAAACACCAAAACAGCTGATCCTCCGTCATTTCGGAATGATAAGTGGCGAGAATTGTCTAAAACATTCAGCCGAATATATAAGAAGCCACATCGCCGATAGTTGTGAGCCAGTGAAGTAAATTTCAGAACATTGGCGCGCATTTTAAATAGTAGGGCTGACGGTGGAAACGACATGAACAGCGGCGTGTGTTCGAGCGCTCTGCATTAAAGTTAAATTTTTCAAAGTGATTCTGTGCCAAACTTTCTGAAAGTTGCTCTGTGGCATCCTGGAGGCCTACTACATAAAGGTGAGTGATTTGTTTTCACCTTACTCATTGTATAACATTGGAAATCCAGTCAGTTTACATTCGTATATGAATCGTTATCAGCAAAAAAACACACTATGTCTCTGTGTGGTGTGTGCGGCACGTCAGGCGGATCGTCTCGCAGCAAGCTGTACATCAACTCTGCAGGATCTTAAAAGAAAAGATTTTATATTGAATGCATGCGTATACCCAGTGAGGCGGCAACAATTATACCGACCATTCTTGGATTAATCTGGCGATGTCCTTTATGTCGTAACCTACCTTTAGAGGACATTAGGAGCACCATCAAAGATTCTATGGAGCACAACATTTCTTCTGTGAAAGACCCAATATTGCAGACCATTGAAGAAAAATTTTCTATTTTAAGTCCTACCGAGACACCCTTACCTAAAATTAGTTATGCGGATGTTGTGGCGAACCAGATGACAAAACTTATTATAAAACCTAAAAATGCACACCAGGATAATAGTCGCATGAAGACAGATATTCTGAATTATATTAAACCGGCGGATGAGAAGCTACAAATTGCGAACGTTAAGCATGCTGCCAATGGAGGGTTAATTGTAACTGCTGACCCAAACAGTGCTGATCGAATAATAAATTTAGCTAATGAGAAATTAGCAGAAGAATATGAAATCCGTAAACTTAAATCAGCTAGGCCGATGGTACGAGTTGTTGGTTTGACAGAAGACTACTCCAAAGAAGCTTTAGAATATCACTTAAAATGTCAACATAAAAATCTTTTCTTATCTGAGTTTAGTGTACTTAAAGTATGGTCAACAAAGAAACAAGAAAACATTTTTCAGGCTTTGCTACAGATAGATACAGTCACTTTTAAAAAACTAACAGATCAAAAACACATTGTTGTCGGGCTTGATAGTTGTCAAATTTACGATTCAACTTCTGTAACTCGTTGTTTTAAATGTAATAATTTTGGGCACTCTAATAAATTCTGTAAAAATAAAATTGTTTGTCCTCTATGCTCAGGCTCACACGAATTTAAAAATTTCAATGTCTCAGAAGATGTATAGTGTAGTAACTGTAGCTTTGTAAAAGCTAGATTTAAGTTAGACATAGACACCAAACACGCTTCTTGGAATTACAAAAATTGTTATTCCTATAAGCAAATTAATGCAAAGTATAAATCTAAAATATTTGGGTCCACTCTGTAGCAATCATCAGGTTCACACCGCTCTTCCTTCTCGCTTTACGACACTCTCTCGCTTCAACTTAACTCTTATGGCTGCAGTGGCTCTCAGTCGATCGAGACCCGGCGGCAGCAGCGTACTGACGACCTTTGCATCTATTATGAGAATACCAATGGCCTTCGCTCGAAAACAAAATCTTTTTTCAATTCTGTACTAACGTGTACATATGATATTATCGCTATTACAGAGTCTGGGCTGAATGATTTTTTTGATTCAGAACTTTTACTTTTAGAATACACAGTATATCGCTATAACAGAAACTACGCCGAGATAAGTGAGGATAAGGAAGGTGGTGTTATATTGGCGGTTAGACAAACTTTTTCTGTCGTAAACCTAAAATTGGTTCTTCCTAATGATTTGCGTAGCATCATAGAAATCATTGGCCTAAAAATAATTATTAATCACACCAATCTTTTTATTATTTTAACTTACATCCCACCCGGATGTTTTTCAGAAGTTTTTGAAAATGTTTTTCTTTTGATTACATTTCAACGCTAACGTACCTTAACAATTCAAAAATTATGTTTCTAGGAGACTTTAATATTCCAGAGTACATTTTGTATTGGAAAGGAGCTAATCCGTCATTTAGAGTTAACCAACTTAATAATTTGTTAGAATTTTTTGATTGGAAACAAATAAATTTTATTGACATTATCCAGGAACGGCTTCTGGATCTTGTTATAATATCTCGATCAGATCTTTGTGAAGTACAGAGATGCCATGATTTCTTAGTTAAAGAAAAATATATTCATCCAGTCTTGTTGATTAAGTTTAGATATAACCTTGACAAAAAAATAAATAACGGTAAAGTTAAAAATATTTTTTATAATTTTAAAAAAGCTGACCTAAGAATTTTATATCAGAGCTTTCTTAACATTAACTGGAATATATTGGAATCTGTGGATAATATCAATTCTGCCGTCGAACTTTTCTATAATAAAATTTATAATTGTCTTGATAACTGTGTCCCTAAAACTGCCAGGCGCAAACGATCTTATCCACCCTGGTTTACATCTGAAATTATTGAATCAATTAGAAATAAACATAGCTCGTGGAAAAAATGTAAGCGTTTTCATCAACAATATGATTTAACTAAATTTAGAGAGCTGCGATCGAAAATCAAAAAAGATATTGAACTGTCACACAGACAATACTGTGTTAATCTTGAAAATAATTTATTTTCCCAACCAAAAAATTTTTGGAAGCTAATTCAAAGCTCACAAAATAACAACTTGTTACCTCAAAATATGACTGACCAACAGGGAATGATTATGTCTGATCCTCAAGCTATTGCAAACGCATTACCGCCCCCAGTACGTAGAATCCTATGGTCGAAGCTCGGCAAAGATTGTTGCCGCCTCTGGAGTCCCACAGGGCTCAATTTTGGGACCGCTTTTTCTCAACTCATTTATTAATAAAATATCTGATGAACTTTCTGTAAATAGTCTATTATACGCGGACGATAAAAAAGTTTTTTATCGAATTAACAGCATTTTGGACTGTATTTTACTTCAAAGTGACTTAAATAAACTTAATGCATGGTGTAAAAATAATAACCTGCCTCTAAATGCTGCTAAATATAATGTTGTTTCTTTCAGTTTAAAGAAAAAAATAATTATTTATGACTATACCATAGACAATGTCACAGTCCCTAGATCAACAGTTTTGAATGACTTAGGTGTAACATTTGATAGCTCTCTTTTTTTTCAGCCACATATTACAGATATTGTCAAACGTAGCTACAGAATGCTAGGTTTTGTAATACGTAACTCTCATAATTTTAATAATATCCTCAGCCTAAAAATCTTATTCTTCTCATATGTCAGATCCATACTTAAGTATGCTTCTCAAGTTTGGTCCCCTTATTACCAAAACCATATAAATAAGATTGAAGGTATACAGAGAAAATTTCTAAAATTTCTTTGCTATAAATGCGATAGAGTGTACCCAGAAATCGGTTTTCCACATGCACGGTTACTGGAAAGATTTTTCTTTCATTCTTTAGAAGATAGAAGAAAATCTACTGATTTGCAGTTTCTATATAAATTAGTAAACAACTTAATCGACTTGCCAGAATTATTACTGAATAAGAACTGAACTTTCACATACCTCGCATATCAGCCAGAAACTCACAAACATTTTACCTACCTAGACCAAGGACTAACATTAACAAATTTTCTCCACTACGCAGAGCCTGTAACACATATAATTCTGTTTAGGGTCAATGTGACTTATTTAACTGTAGCATAGCAGATATCAAAAAAGTACACTATTCTTAGGAAAACTTTGTTTTTTTTTCTTTACTTTTCTCATTGCTTTTCTTTTTAAGCATTTACTTATTGTTATTGATTGTAAATATATTTTTATCCCATTTAGTAATTGGATGTATTTTTGTTAAATGGCGTAAATAAAATAAAATAAAATAAAAATAAAGTTGTCTTGTAATAAATACAGTAAAAATAAATATCTCTAGGAGCCGGGAGTGATAAAATAATTATTAATAATTAATTATTTATTAATAAAGTAATAAATATTCATTATTAAAATGAACGCGTTGTCTTAAAATTCATGAATTCATGAGCGCAGGTTCTTTGCAGATAAACATCAACCTCTAGTAGACCAGAGTTTATTATGTTTGAATTAGTAAACCTAGGAAATTCAGTATCGAAATTATCAGAGAGGTAGTTTCAATAAATTATTTGATAAGTGCTTGAATTATAGGCACTTTATGTGTCGAAAAATACGGCGTAATTTACGTGTCTTATTTGTTTTTTACAAAGAATTTCGTTAGTACTGTTTCACGACCAGAGAAACCAGAATTAAAATATTTTCAGCAAATTTTTTATTTTAAAAATGACACGGCATAGTCCACTATTAATATGCCATGACTGCCAAGAGAGTCTTGAGCAGAACACACACTGGAACAATATTTAATTTTTAAAGGTAGGGATTCTAGCAAGCTCAGTAATTTTTAACTGAATTCCCGTAAATCAGCTCTTTTATAAACTTGGGAGGAACTTATTTCTTGGACGTCCCACGAAATGCCTGCAAAAGGTCTTTAAATGACCTTAATACGTCTCTCTACTTTAATAATACGACTATATAATTTTAATATGCTCACATTAGTGTCGCTCTTAGCAGATAATATATGGATGTGCCGAATTCTCCAGTAGAGTGAAACATATCTGATATTTGTGTATTGTGTTTGATCAGAATATCAAGCAGGATACATAGACGGAAAGCACAAACACATTTCTTTACTTCATTAATTTATCCATAAATGTTATCAAATTAAAACGAGTGATCTAGCGGATATTCTAAAAGTGTAATGTATCAGCCTAACTGAATTTATAATAAGATACTTCAATATGGGGTAGTAAGTACATTACGAACCCTGTAAATATTTTAAATACTATTTGGTTAAAATAAATTATAAAAAAAGAACCTTGATACTTCACTGAACTGCTGATAAATATTTTATAAGCTGTCTGAATCCAGACAACATCCCGCATCAGTAGACCACAAAGTAGGTTGCTGGAAACTGTGAAAATATCTTTTTCTGACTAAAACAAGAGGACAACGCCATCTCATCTATTTTAATCCCAAACTCTTTATTCTAATTCCTCAAAACATCAGGCATTTTAAAAATAGATATCTCTTTAGCAAAAAACTCATTATATTTAAGAACGTACACCCGGAACTCGACGAAGGTGTTAATAAATAAAACTCCAGTATTTAACTTGGGCTGGTTTTAAAAAATACACTGCATATGAACTAGGTTTTTAATAAACTCGACCATTTTTTCTAACGAATAATAATTACATTACTCAGCTTCCCTGTCAATGTATATAATATAAGTTATTTAAAATGTATCCTTGCTACACTAAAACCGTGTACTTCTATATTAAGAGCTTTTTTGTTTTTAATTGTTGTTTTAGTACAATTTTCATTTGTGTGGTCACATTTAAACTTCTTCGTTGTCAAATCAAATAAATTAAGTCATGTTTGAGGCATCATTCTACCTACTTGATTTTTTAGAACAATCAGCAAAACTAAATAAAATACTAAATAAAATGTAAATTTACTGCTTACTTTACTTTCATAGAAGCCTGCTTCACAATATTAGCTTTAGCGAAAGCCTTTACTAGTAGAATATCTATCCTTTATTTTGCATGCATTTACATTAATTTAAGCGGTCGCGGGGTCGTTACTCGGTAGCAGTAGCAAAATGTTCTAACCCATTTTAATTATACTAATTGAAAATAGTTACACTTTCTTTTTCTCGTGGTTGCTACAGTATTAAAGTAGTAAGTTTTATTGAATTTTGTAATACCAAATACCTGTTATCATTAAATTTGTCACGATATACAGTAATAAGAAGGAACACTTATTAGAAATTCTATCAACAGATTTTTAAATGTTATGTTATTAAGAAATAGCAAAATTCGTCTTAAACTTAAAAAAAAGGTTGACCTGACTCAAATACATAAACATTTTTGTTTCAACTTATATGTTCCCTTGATTTATTAATTTACTGTCTCTGCGTTCTTCAGGTATGTTTATACGATACAATAAAAACAAAATAAGAGTCATAATTTTGTACATATATATCATATTAAGAACTACTTCCTTGATCTGTTTGTATAATATAGCTTTTTTCGTAAACCTCGAAATCAAATACAAATTGCTCCAGATTGATAAGGCTGGTGCAGACTTCTGTGGAAAGTTTCTTAATACCAGCAACACATATTCATTAAGGGTTCGCAGTGTTGAAATTTAAACAGGGAAATTTTAGGTCGTAGATAACGCAACATAGTTGTCTCAATTTGTTTGGATAGCAGAGCTGCCATTAAGGCTATTACGGCTAGTAATGTAATACATAAAGGTCCTAGAGAAAATGGTCAAGGAAGACTGCAGCTGGTAGACCAGGAAGCAAACCCTCTTTTTAAACTGGGATCCGTGAAGCTGCTGGTAGGCCTCTAGCTGACTCCAAGCAAGAGTCTCCGGAGGTGAATGCAAGTTTTCTACGCCAGGTAGGAAAATCCTTAGCCCTTGCTTCACTCACGAGAATATTACTGGGTCCAAAAGGATTCGAATTAGGTAAATAATTATTCGTTTAACTGGACACTGGCCCTTAGGACGACTTCTTTATACCTGAAGTATGACAAACAACCCAGACTGCAGTTTGTATAGAGATAATTTGCAGGCAAAGTCATCGAGAAGTGGTCAGCAGTCAAGTATGCTACCACGGTTCCATCGATTACGCTAACAACGAATCTCTAGAACTGTGCATTTACTTTTGTCTAGAAGGTTATAAAAACCTCCCACGAGAAACACTGCCAATGCTACACATCGAAAAACACCAGGCTGTCATGTCACTCACAACTCGGTGTCTAAACATTTGCCTAAAAACAGGTAGCCTACATAAAATTTTACCAGATAAGGCTGGTATACTTCTTTTGCATAAAAGCTGCTTTCGTACTACCCCTTATGAACATTTATCTGTATCCCATCAGAAACTAGCAGCAGTTACAAGGTGTTTATTTAAAACAACCTTGAAATAACACTCAATCAAATTTTTTCCATTTTTTAGGTAAAACCGTAGATAGCTAGAGAACCAAGTTTACATTTTATATTTAGGATCACTAAGAAACTAGAAGATATTTTTAAATAGCCATCATATTTTTATCCAGAATGATGAAGTTTTGTCATTCACTACTTGCAATCAAAGCATACATCAATGATCAGCCCTTACATTAAAAATCATGTAAATATTATTTTTTAGGGTAAGGTCTTTCGCTTTCATAAATGTTAAATATTTCTAGGACATTCATCAAATTTGAAAACAGTAACCCAATCCTTCGGTAAACTTTTATATCTATCGATAGGTAAAACTAGGTAAACTCAAAACTCAAAATGAGAATCAATTAACCAATTTCATGTTAATAGTTTCTCTATTTCAAAAGAAGTTTTCTTTTAATTAGCAAATACAGTTTTGCAATAAGGGTTAACATCGCACAGGTTTAAATCAGGAAAACATGAAAACTGGGTAATGTTTAAAATGTGTTTTAAAGGTAAAATAATAATCACAAATACCGGACTAGCAAAGAGCAACTTCCTTGCAATATTCTGAACGAAGACGATAAGTTGCAAAACGCTAATAAAAGGTTGAATTTAAAAATGCAAATTAAAATGTTCACATATTCAAACTATAGTGTTTTAGGAGTCAGTAACTTTTAACTTGATACACAGTAATGCATGTGTTACATTTCACAAATGATTGATGATCATTGAAAAAGGTATATTTCATCATCAATCACCAAATGATAATAAGTCTCTTAAATGTGGTTATTTCGTCATCACATGCTTATAGTAATTATAATTATTAACTTTAATTTTCTCTTAATCTTAATACTAAGTAATATTTTAACTTTAATTTAATTCTTTAGTTATATTTAATAATTATGCATTTAAAAATGCGCGTTTTGCTAATAACTTATTTAACTTTACATAATTTGCCTTACATCTTTTCCCTTTCCCACCTTTTGTATATTCCTAAACTATACATATCTGTCCTTAAATTTAATATAAATGCGCAATAAGTGGGAGAAAAGGAGAAGAAGGTCGTGCTTAGCTGTGAACTGAGTAGCAGCAATTCTGGCATTGACCGAAGACCAGATTGATCGATAAGTGTCGACACCGTTTTATGCGCGTATTTTTCGGTACGTGGCCTACTACTCCCATCCCCAAAATATCTAGGGTAAGTTACTTTACTTACTAAGTTATTCTCTTTTGTTTACGTTTACGTGTATTACGTGTTATGTATAAGTCAGCAGGTGAGAGTTTTAGATTAACGGTTTCATTCGAATATTTTGGTACATGAGTCAGTGAAAACTGTGACTTAAAGGTTTTTATTTAATTCCCTCGGGATATAAATATTTTGACGGAGTTAGCCCAGTGGTACTCTGTGCAATGGTCGTCCGTCAACTTGTATATGTTACTGACACAGACATACTATCAGGTTAAATGCAATGACTTTACTTTTAGTACATCAAATGACACGATATTTTGATGAGACTAGAGAGCTATTTAACACCATAGTTACATGATCTCATCAACTAAAAAAAGGTATTTCTGAATAAAGGCTTATTTATTTTGAAACACATTTCATATATTTTCGTATACAGAGTCCAAAAAGTCTAGAAAAATATTTTTTACAGATAAACGAATTACCTGGTTGCAAAACGCTCGGACATGTAAATTTTTTTTATTTTTTGCATATTTTAAGATTTCTAAAAAATATACAGGATGCGTCAAGAAGACTGGGCAGCTATCAACTTTATTATTTTAAATAACACCCCATTTATTAATGCAGTTGGATTCTATGATAAATTCTAAGCACATATCATGTTTATTACCCTATACCAATCTTGAACTGTTTTCAAAATATTAAAAAACAAAATTTTTAAAAACTTTACCAGGCTGTAAAATCTAAATGATTTAACTTGGAGAAATACGGGTTGCACTTTCCTATCTTTAATAAGCTAACTATTTAAATAGTTTTTCATAAGCTATTGTTGATCAATACCTTTAGATTTAACTGAAGCTTAAATAAAAAAAACAGTTTTCAATTTCCAGTTTTAAAATGTCAAGTAAATAACACACTTTGCTATAAAGCAACACTGTTTAAAATGCTTTTCTTGCACTTTCTAACAATACGCAAGGTTGAAATAAAATTTGCCAATAACGTTTGGAATCATTTTAATCATGTGTAATTTGGCCAGCTTAATTTGTTATGCGTTGATTTAAAACCGCTATATTTTTAAATTTAGTTACAAATACTCTATTTTAAAAATAGCCCCAAAAAAATTAATCTAAAGGTGAGTGGTCTGAGGACCTAACTGGCTATTCTATGGTACACCCTCCTGCCTATCTATCTATTTGGAAAAGTAAAATTTATATAATTAGGCACCTCCCGATTTTAGTGCGGAGGAGCTCATATGCGAATATGAATGAGCACCTTTAAGCTCTATGCAAAATGGCATTAACCAGAGTACTTGAAACTTCATTGTGGTGTAATTCGATTCAATGAGGACTGCGCATAGGCTACGTGTCCCTGGTGAATTACAGTCCCTGGTCATGCAAAAATCTAGGTACAGGCCGTACAGGAATGCCCTCTCCTTCTGATGGCCAGTGACTATATTACCCTTCTAATATGACTGAAATTGGAAGATTGTAAGGATTTTGTGATCCCTATTGTAGACAGAAAGCAGTAGTAGGACTCTGGGCTTAAATCACTAAACAGGGAATAAATCTGGTATACAGATGGCCCAAAATCAACAACAGATCTGCTGCAGGGTTCTGTGCTAGGGCAACCATATACTCGCTGGGGGAGCACGCTACTGTCTGGCATATCAATATTATCGGATAGCAAAGTGGGTATTAGATAATAATAATAATCTAAAATATAATAATAATATAAAAATACTAAATAAATTTCGGTAGTCATACATAATAATAATAAGAAAAATAATATAAAGATGAAATATTATAAAGAAATATTTGTTTCCACCAAAAATATACTTATACCCTTCTTAATACTTAACACGGGGGAGATATAAAACTCACAATCTGCACCACAACAATACTGTACACAAACAAATACCTAGTTGGAATCGTATACAACCATCATGCTACCTCTGGAGCACACGATACGAGTGAGTTAAAAAATAGGAGCTAAACTGTTCTCTGAACAAATACAACCTCAATCCTGACCTAAACTTAGTTAAATTATAAAGTAGTAAATCATTGATTGGCAAGGAGTTACATGTTTTAATCGTATTATAAGTAAAATACTTCTTATATGTTCTTGTATTATGTCGTGGAATAATATATTTAAATTTATTTCTGCTATTTATATCATAGACCTTCAAATTGGTTTTAAGTTTATTTTTTAGAGATTTAGATATGAATTTTGAATTAGTAATTAAACTAGGCATTAAAGCACCCAAATGTTGAGTTCTACGATTTGACATATTTAACCAGTTTAAATCATGAATTTAATGTGATACGTGATCTGATTTTCTTAAATTAAAAAAAATGCAGGTTCCGGAGGTAATGATCCAAGCGACTGGATGTGGAGACACGTGGAATAGCAAGTGAGGTTAAAGCAGTAACAATTAGAAGTGCAGCAAAAGCAGAGGCATGGGATAAGCAGAAGGTACAGGCCTAAAAAGTAGAATTTTCCTCCAAAGATAGACGGGGGCACCTGGCATGAGACAGGCAAAGACACACAAAGTTTATTTTGCTTTATTTATTTTATTTTATATTTTATTACAGTAATAACAGTCCTACTGGCTAACAGATGTACTACGAAATTTAGTGGCGGTATAATTAAAAAAAAAGTTTTCTTATAAGTTTGTCTACTTGTTCTTTGGTAATATAAATTCTCTCATAAGGAGGTTCTTCTACACAATAACTATTTAAATAGCCGCAATTTAGATTGACACAATAGAGTTGCCACTACATTCTCTTTTATAAACTTTTTTAATTTAACAATTTTAAAAACATCTCAAAAAACTTCAAATAGCTATTGTATTGGTATTTTAATACTAAATCACCCAAATTCCTATTCCAATCAACCTGCAACCCTTGTCAAAAGTCCACAAAGGCCAGCCTGGATTATAAATTAGTCAAATAACGGAAGTTAAATGAACTCATTGACCCAACCACCCGGCGAAGAAGGACGAATTTCGTAGCAAAATTAAGTAGACACAAAATCTGCCGTATTGTAAGTGATTTAACTACGCTACGGGGGGAACGAATGGCAAAGACGAATAACGCAATTTGTTCCCTGTGAAACTAATTGCTGCCCTGGACAGTGTTTTAATGAAAGCGGCTGCAGAGTGGCGGCGGTGGCGGTCCTGACACCTAGGGTTACTATGGCCTCGCCATTGCTACTATACGCCAATTGGTAGGAATTCGTCCTTTTGCTTTTTATATTCGTGTCAAAAACTGAAATATATAAATATACCGTAATATTAATAAAGCAATATGATTAAACGGATGTTTTTAATTAGTCTTTTTAAATTAAAAATTCATTGTTCTTTAATAATGAGTTATTTTGATATTAAACACAGCATAAGAAACTGGAACTGCCCTGTGTACAAAATAAAGTTAGAAAAAGTCATCATTACGTTAAGTATAATTCAAGTGAACCTTTTTTAAAAAACATGAAAATTAACAGAAAAAAGACAATATTAACAATAACAACAACAGTCAATTTAATAACCCTGAAAAGTATCTTACGGTAATCCGTCAGAATTTACAAGCTATAGGTAACTCGGTGCAACTAATAGAAGGAATGTTAAATACAGAACTGAGCTGCTAAATTTTCTGTACAACTAATAACTAGAAAATCGAAATTCAACTATCTATAACATTTGCAATTTTAAGCTCTCGACATTTTTCCGTAGAAAACAAGAAAATTGTCAAGGAGGAAACGCTATCTACCTTAAAAAACACCTGAAGTCCAAAGAAAGAACAGACGTGAATAGCTTTAGCGAGAAATCATCAACATTTTGAGTGCTGCTGCTGTAAAATGCGATTAAAAAACCTAAGCTTATTATAGTATGCATTTATAGACTGACAAATTCTGATAATGAAATTCTTATAGACAAATTTGAACTGCTTATGCCGTTATTATCAGAAAAGCAACTTACAACTATAACAGAAGACTTTAATATTAACTTTTTAGATATTACTAAAAAAAATACAAAATTTTATAGCCCTATTAAATGTATATGGATTGCAATAAATATAAATGACAATAAAGACAAATAAATGAGAATATTAGGGTTACAAAAGATAGCAAAAAATGTATAGTTGACATCATAACTAATTTTAAAGGCAAATGTTTGGTAGGGTAATGCAATATTATATATCTGATTAATCATTGCAAAAATTAACCTTTTCTGTCAATATAGAAAATGAACCAGAACTCACCGAGAAAAAAGTTTATATTGAAATAAATAAAATATTGCTTATGAATATGCTGAAAGAATATAAGAGGGGATAATTATGTCTATAGATAACTTTGGTAGTGTGATCAGGAATTTGGGAATTGCAAAATTAAATTAGATAGGTTATATGTTATAAAAAATAGAAATAGCATATTAAGGAATATGTAAATAAAATCCAAAAAGGAATATTGAATTATTATATAATTTGAAAAAAATCATAACAGTGGTCACTTTACCATTATAGCTACTTTCTTAGTTAAATATTTAATAGCAGTTTTCATCAGGCCACTGGTACACATTATTAATAATTCAATTGACTCTGGCAAATTTCCTCAGCAACTTACGCTAGCACTTGTTACACCCATATATAAAAAGAATAGATATCCAATATTGAGAATTATAGACTAAGTAGTCTGTTACTTTTTTTCTCAACAGTATTTAAAAGAGTTATGTGCGATAGAATTTTAAATTTTATGCTTTCTAATAACTTGATTAGCAAATTACAACATGGCAATCACAACCTTTGAATTTGTTAAATACGTACTTAGAGCTTCGGATAGAGGCAAAATCCCAATGAGTTTATATCTCGATCTAAACAAGGCAAATGACACTTTAAATTATTAATTTTTGTTTCATAAGGTATTTATATATGAAATTTGTAATGTAACATTATGGTGAATTAGGTCATACTTAACTGGAAGGCAATAAAAAGTAGCTATAAAAGGAGTCATGATAAGGTATCCTCAGATATTGCAAATATTACCTTAGGTATACCACTGGGCAGGGTTATCGAGCCACTTTTCATTATTTACACAAACGACCTTAAAGATTTCTACGAGGGTACTAACTTTAAAATTACCGATTGAACCAACCGAATTATTTTAAAATATGTAAACAGTCAAACCACAAAAATGGTATATCATGCTAATTTTGAGTCACATATAAGACAGGGCATTACGATGTATGGACAATGTAGGAATATAGGTAGATTATTTATTAGTTAAAAAAGAGCAATTGGAGTTATATTAAAACTTAATTTCAGAGAGTCCTGTCCGAGAAAATTTTAGGAATTAAAAAAAACTTACCATATATGGTATATACCTCCATCCAAGAATGCTTATTGTATTTTGTTTAAATAGGGATTTTTTAAATAATTGCAAACCACAAAATGCAAATTCTACAAGCACATACAACTATACATATCCCAAACACAGACTTACTATATAAAAAATGGCCATATTACAGCTGTATTAAATTTAACAATATTCTACCGATAAGCATTAAATTATTGCCAAACATAGAATTGTTAAACAAAGCAATATTCTTTTGTTAAACATTAAACCATACACTGCCCCCGAGTATTTCAGAAGGGTAAATAGATTGTGCGAGTTTTCCTAAACAATATATCAATATCCCAGTAAGGTTAAGTGACCTTATCAATATAAGGTGACCTTACTGAATATTCGATTACTCCTCTCTGTTTACTCAATGAATTGGAGTATTTTGCATTATCAATGTATTTTGTAAAAATTCAAGGTATTAATTCAGTTAAATTGTTCATAAAAAAAACAAATTGGGCCAATAATTTAATCTGAAATGATTCCAACCCATTCATTAGTTTTTGTTTGTATTATACAGGGTGTTCATTTGAAAACTTCTCACCACGGATTTATCGAAAACCACTGTTTAAAAAAAAAAACGCCGAAATACGTCAAAAGTTTTGTCAAGGGGGACAACTTTCTAACCTAAAATTACTTCACCCCTTTTCACCCTCTGCCCCCCAGGGTCATCACCTTAAAAATTTTAAATGGCAAGGGGTATCGAGTAATAGCTTGTTTAAAAGGTCCTTCAAAGTCTTTTATTTTGACGAGTTTGATTTTTTTAAATCGGTCGATTCGTTTTCGAGAAAATTAGAAAAATCTTTGATTATCTTAATTTGTTCAGATACAGAACAAAAACATAAAAATATTAGTTTTTATTTCAATAAGTATTCAAAATGTTACCCGTTTTTGGCCAAACAATGATATAGGCGATGTTCAAATTCCTGACGGACATTTTCAAAAACATGTTGTGGAAAATCATGGCAGCTGTCGATGATGCGTTGACAAAGTTCATCCAAACTTTCAGGTTGGGGAGTTAACACAATATATTTTAAATGACCCCATAGAAAAAAGTTTAACGGCGTTATATCAGGAGATTTAGCAGGCCATTCTATAGGCCCCCTTCGCCCTATCCATTTATCTGGAAACTCGTCGTCTAGCCATTGCCGAACGGGAAGAACATAGTGAGGAGGAGCGCCGTCTTGCTGGAAATATATTTCAGCCTTATCAAGTATAGGGTTTCCATCATCATCGATTTAGTTTTCAATGGATTCAGTGATAAGCGGATTGATGGTATTTTCCAACATATCCAAATAAATGTCTCAATTTAAATTTCCGTTAATAAATAATGGCCAATCACTTTCACAATTTCCTAAAATGCCTGCCCATACATTAATTTTTTAAGGGTACTGGATATACCCTTCTACAAATGCATGAGGATTTTCATTGCTCCAATATCTACAGTTATGCCTATTAACAAATCAACATTTAATATTTAGATAAAATGTGCATTCATCGCTGAAGCAGATATTCTTTACATGAATAGTATCATTAATCGCTTTAGTCATTTTTCCACAAAACTCAACTCGCCTATCGAAATCATCTTCGTGTAACTCTTGCAATATTTTCATTTTGAATGGATGAAATTTATGAAGTTTGGTAACTTTGTGAATAGAGCCTAATGAAATACCAGTGGCAGCAACAATTTTGCGTAATGAAGTATTAGGATTTATTCCAAAATAACCCAAAACTTCAACTTAAGCGGCTTCATCCAAAATTTGCCGATGATCATGTTTTTTATTTGCAACAGATCTAGTTTCAGTAAACTTAGTAACAAGGTCCAAAACATACCTATGCGAAGTTATCTTCTCCGGATGTCTGGCGTTAAACGTGACGGCAGTTTGCCGAGCACATTGATTTTGGGCACCATAAGTTAGAATAATTTCCACTCTTTCGGCTAGTTTCTAAACCATTTTGGTTTACAAGTAAAATTTTCAATTCAACAAATAAATATTCACTATTCCAAGACTGTCACAAATGTAACTGACGGCAAAATAAATTCTTTATTTTTCTTAGCAACTATAAATAACTAAGCAGGTATAACAATGAATACAGTTCGCCCAGGATATCTGTGTTGATGAAAAGAATGCGGAAAAAAATTCAGGTTGTTATTTAGTTTTTTTCACGTCTTATCTTCGGAATTGCTGTTTATGTTAGTAGTTTTCGTTTTAAATTATAAACGAATTGTAGATTTGGCAAACCCTAACGGGCAACATTTTGAACACTTACTGAAATAAAAACTGATATTTTCATGTTTTTGTTTACTATCTGAACAAATTAAGATAAACAAAGATTTTTCTAATTTTCTCGAAAACGAGTCAACCGATTTAAAATAATCAAACGTCAGAATAAAAAACTTCAAAAGATCTTTTAAACAAGCTATTACTCGATACCCCTTGCCATTTAAAATTTTTAAGGGGATGACTCTGGGGGGCAGAGGGTGAAAGGGGGTGAAGTAATTTTAGGTTAGAAAGTTGTCCCTCTTGACTAACCTTTTGACGTATTTCGGCGTTTTTTTTTTAACAGTGGTTTTCGATAAATCCGTAGTGGAAAGTTTTCAAATGAACACCCTGTATATACTGCTAGACTAACCACTTTAGATTTCTTTCGAAATAGAAACTATAACTACCAGTTTATCTAAAAAGAAAAGCTATGCGATACATATTTACAAAGACCACATAATAATACTTTGGCTTAAACTTTAAAGAGGCATCAGTATTCACCTACGTACCTCTCCATTAATAGTAAATGTGGCTTTGTCCAAAAATAATACACAGCCTAGAAGTATTTGACCATGATCAACCAAATTCATTTTTTCCGCAAAATTCTGATCTACCATCATCCTTGCTGGACTTGTTTTAGTTTAGGTTCCTTTTTCTGCTGACTCTAGAATTTTTAAAGCTAGTTTGTTGCATAAATTGTAATGCTGAGCTACTTGTCCTGCCGGAGTAATAGGTGGTTTTTCACTTCTGGATATTCAATTTAGTAGAATATCCAGTTTTGTATCCTCGCTAACCGATTGTTTGGTCTAGGAATACTTCTTACATGTCCATGAGTTTTGACTTGCTCCTTAATTTTACTCACAGTACTTTGACTCACATAGTGGGGGGTAAATCAGGATGAGTTTCTCGAAATAGCGCCACAACTTTTGAGTTTGCATCCAGTTTCCAAACCCAATTATCATTAAGATTTCGATTTTTCGACTTTTTTTTTAAAAACGGTATTTTATCGTAAATAAATGCTCACGAATAAATACTGGCTACTTGCCTTATCAAAGAATAATTTTCTAATAATACCTGCTTATTCTTTAATATCTTTGCGTGTTTTTTCATTTAAGTAAAAAAATAAATATTGTATTTACATAAAGGCACGTACATAATTTTGTGACAGTTGAGTCATTTTAAAGCGATTAATTACCTTTTCAAGATAAACAAAAGGCACTTAACGTCAAGATATTTTGTTTTTAATTTTGGTACGTCTAAACGGTTTTTTCTATTTAAAATTAGGGGTTTTAATTTCTTTCAAAAAAAATACACCGCTAGTTTCTCTTTTAAACGAGCTTTCCAAGAAGTTGCCACAAGAGGTATCATCCCATTTAAAAAAATTAAGTAGGGTAAGGTAAACCTATTTTCTCCTTTTTGAAGAGGTTGAAATATTTTTTTTTTTATTTTTAAGAGCAGCAAAAAATCTTAGTAGACCTGTTTTTGCGTTTTTCTGTAATATTTTTTTCAAGAGCTAGCAAATTTATTCCTGTTCGAGTCCCCAACCTGTATAATGTTTTTTCTTTAATCAGATACCGACTAGGAATTCCTGAATTTTTCTGTCACGTGCATGTTTAAAATGGTTACTATCTTATTGGTCATTGTTAAAGGAAGATACTCAGAGCGTCTATTTAATTAAATTTTAATATTTATGCTAGTAAATAAAGTTAATATTTATACTCTCGACGGGTATTTCACTAACGATGTTAGCCATCTTCGGAATAATATTAAAACTGTTTTAATTAAATATTGGTCATATATTATCCTATTTTATTTGCTTTCTTTTTTAAATTGAATTTATTATTGAAAAAAAATATTTTAAAGAAATCTTTGCAATATTAAATAATAACACAAGGGGCGACTTTGCATTTATTGTCTCATTATATTTATGATAATACCTGGACATTTATTTTATTGATTTTGAAACCTCAAAACATTTGTGGTATACTGAAATATTCTCAAGATAAAAATAAAATATTCTACTTTTAAAGTATAAATCTTTAGCTGAGGCTGAGGAACCATATCTTAGAGCTCTAATTAATTTTGAATCCGTTCTATATGGGTCAGCAATAAAGACAAGCCTTTTAAAAGTAAATCGTCTTCAATATAAGACATTGAGAATTATTACCTGAACTTTTTCTATGGCACCGACGCAGTCACTTTTGATAGAAACTGAAAAGTGACTCTTATACCTAAGAAGATTGTATCTGCCAGAAAAGTTTTTAAAAAATGCTTATATACGAAACAATTTTTTAACAAATACATTTTATAGGTATTTTATTCGTATACTTATCAATTAATTATTAGAACTATAAGAATTTTCTACAGTTGACTTATTTCGAGAGAGACTATGAAAATATTTTTTGATAAAAAAAATACATACCTACTCAGAAAATCCGGAACATAATAATAAAGTAGTTAAAGAGACCAAGGAGCTGTCAGTATTTCTAGCTAATTCTAAAATATTGGAGCCCGTAAGTGGCGTATTTTACGTTTATAACCATGAAGTCAAAATATCCTTCAGAATAAATCAACGCAGCTCTAATTGTACTGCCAAAGCTTATGTATTTGTTGATGCCTTAGACTATATAACTCAGCATCCAATATCTAGGGAGTATCTTATATTTACAGAATAAATATCCTTTTTAAAGACCTTAAACAACAAAATTTAAAATGTATATGCAAGACCAATTATCTTTAAAATATTTCAAAAGTTTTACCTCTAATAAAAAATAACATGAGAATATCATTTTGCTGTGTTAAATAACATTTTGGAACTTAGGGAAATAAAATTGCTGACCATCTTGCTAAAAAAGCTATTTATAAAGACGTATCCGTTCTTGAATTACAGTTTTATGATACATATTATTGCCTTAAGGTCATTGAGAAAAATGGAGACAAAAAGTTGGTGAGTAAACAATAACTGTATTTTTAATACAAAAACTAATAAGCAAGTTACCTTAAAACCATCAATTGAAAATGCCAACTTTAGTAGTAGTAACTATACTTATTTTATTGAACTACTATGGTCATGAATGAATGTAGTCGAAAATCCGGATTGTGTAATATGCAACACTACTATCTTACACTATTGTCTTATTGTACATCTTAACCATTGGCTCTTTGGATGTTAGTCAAACCAACAGGCATTCAGCCACAATCCTTACCTTTTCTATTTGTCCAGCGTTGTGTATATACAAATTGTATTGATGGGCCTTTGTATATAAAGAAGTAATAGGTTAGGTTAAGGTATTGGCTGAATGCACTAGCTGCAAAGCAAAAAAAACTTTTAAAAAATAAAGCTCTAAAATGACTCTCTTACTTATATTTAGTTTTAATTTAATTTTGTAATATTTCCAACTTTATATAAAGTACACCAGTTTTAACCGAAATAATATATATTTCTGACAAAGGAGAACAAGTTTTTTCCAGGCCTTATTATGCTACTAAAAAAATATTGTATTTAGTATATTTGTTCCACAAAACATTTTTTAAGCCATAATGTGCTTTGGCAAAACAATTTTTAATCGTTATCATTTTGACCCTCAATCCTCTTTTGTAAGCGTACATACTCGCAAATGTGCATATGAATCAAGGCGCCACATACGTCTCTGGCAGGCTTAACGATAGCTTTAAATTTCAACGAGCTTGCAGAAATAGACCAAGCGATTAACATATTTTAAAATATGGCATTGTTAATAATATTGTGACGTATTTTAGGGTAATTAGTGTCGATGCGTATATTCCAAGAAGTAAAAAGTGTTTTTTTGGCTAATCACTTTATGTAATGATGAAAATACATATTTGTAGAACAATTTTTTAATGATTATTCATATCATTTAGTGTATGACATTAAAATTGATAACATATTTGGATCCCCAGAGCTGTAAAACATCTTAGAAATCGTCATTAACCATAAACTATATGATCAATAAAACATCTTTTACATTAATTAAATTTATAATTACTCCGTATATGTTTCTAACTGTTTCTTGCACCGTTGTAATTTTGAGTTTTAATTGTAGATATCTGTACTCATATGGGTGTTTAGTCACCTAGGTGCTACGTTGTAACTTGTAATATTGTTAGAGTGCTAGAACTGTAAAAGAAATGATACAAAAGAAAAATTACAAATTCAGTTTCATTAGCGGAAGAAACAACCATGAAGACGTTGATCGAAAGCAAGAGCCTTCTACAAGAACACCAAAATCAAGAAAGCCACTTATGCAACCCCAAAAATGGACGAGAAATGTATCGAAATTAAAACGACATAGAGAAGCCTTTGCATTGTCTTCGAAAAACATTTGCTTCAGGAGGTCATATGCGTAATACTTGTCCGATCACTTGCCGGAAAAAATGTTATTTAAATTGTTTTAATAAAGAAATATTTAGAAGGTTTAACTTGGAAACGATCTCTAATTACTCCCTTATCATAAATTTACTGTACAAAATGTAAATTAAGGTAAATTTGTAACATAACTTGGAACTGGCTAAGCCACCTACATATCGAAAGATTTTTAACAAAAAAGAAAATTTAGCATTTTATCATTCCAAAAAAATCAATGTCGTACTTGTATAATTTACGAAAACTATGTAAATAACGATCAATTGAAAGTACCAAAGTCATCTGCCAAAATTGTGTAAGCCGTTATTTTCTTTTGCTAGTACCAAGTGATCCGACAAATAATGCCCCTAAACTTATTGTTTAGTGTTGTCAGAAGATGACGGCAGAAGAGTAAATTGAACTTGCAATATGTTTTTTTAGATATTTTCAGTCTGTTTCTACTTAAAAATTAAACATATTTCTTGCTTATGGACCATAATGGCGGTCAACATCTAAATAACATCACAGTAGGAATGTGGTTGACTGCAGTACAAGATATACCTAATTTGTAAAAGGTTCAACGGTCGTAGTAGAAGAAGAAAAGGAGACAGACTTACAAAATCTACAAAGAAGACCTAACAGAAAATATGTTGTCTTAACTTAAAAAAAAGCATTCTTTATAAAGTTTATAGAACCATTTTAAGAAAAAGAGTAGAAGTTTTGTTTGTATAAAATTAACAAGAAGCAAGGGTAATATTAGTAAAACGCAAACTTTTATATGCATCTGTTTTATCAAAATCAAAAGAATAAAACTTTACCAAAAGAACTAAATTTGGATTCCCTATTTAGGGCTTCTTCATCAAATAAAATGGATTACAAGCTGTTTTATGAAAAACTGCTACACATAGAAAACCTATAAAATAAGAAAAAAAATTGCCAGTATCTGAGGGTGATCAGTTGCAATAAAATAAATATTTATTTATATTTGTTTAATACACAACACAAAGATTAAATTAAATTTAATTATTAAAACTTATTAAATTGATAATTGATTAAAAAAATAATATTTTGAATAATGTGCTTGATCTATTAAAAAGAAACTCAGTACCACATTGTTTATCTATCTTGTGCTAACAACGTTAATCTAAATAAACATAACACGATTTTTAAGAAAAAAAATTAAAGGATATTTGTACGGTTAATTTGTGCTCTTAACCTGATGGTGTAGCATAGTATAAGATAAAAATACCTTTTGTTTGTATTTAGCATTATTAATGTAAATTCCCACATTAAACATCTCAATTACACTTTCGTTTAATGTGACAAGAAATAAAACGGTTCATTAACTGAAATTCATAAAATCTGTTCGAATTATAAACATTTAAATTTTTTTTTTTATGTTTGGCACAAGATATATCGCCCCCTTAATGCAACAACTAGATAACTTAAAATTCATAGTTTTGAGAAAATGCAGTTTAAAAATTCAAGCCGCGAAAAAAGTACACCTTCTAAATAATAAAAAATGTTTAACTTTTACAAAGATATAATGCATATTAGGCTATAATTTGGTTATCTAGAATACAATCAAATTTTTATATTTTTGAAGAATTTGATAAAAAAAGAGAGAAAAAGTTGAGATATCTAGTTGTTGCTCCACATTTATTGAACAAAAAAAGTTATCTAGTTATAGATACCTACTTGCCAGTTAAACAAAAAAACATCCATTGAATTAAACTTTATTTGAGACTCATGAACAAATTTAGGATAACGGTAAAGCCCGCTTCCTACTCAGGATCGGTGATGAGCCGGTTTGATGCGCTGATTCACAAATTTTAACATTGTAAATATAGGATGAGAAATAGCAATGATTTGCGAATCAGAGCATCAAATCAGTGCATTAATGAATAGTGAGTAGCGGGTTTAACAAAACAGTAAGAAATCCACTACTTAAATGTCATTATCACTTATGTCACTATCGGAATCTTCTATGTTTTGAAGCGTTTTACGTGAATTTCTTTGAAATAGAAGATTTTCATAAAATCTTTTATACTCACTAGGAAGGGCTGGGGGATTCATTTTAAACAATGACATAAGGTCGTCATATTTTTCTTTCTTAAGAGGTAGCTGATTTTTATACAAGGGCTCTAAAGTATTGTTTGCAGAAGATATACGTGTTTTGCGATTGCAGTTTAGTCGTCGGTGCCGATTTTGAAAAGTTTGGCCAACAAATTTTCTGCCAACTAACCACCTTACGGCTTTCATCTTCTTTTCTGAAAATTAACTTTCGGTCTGCGTAACTTTTCCAGTTAAGAATTTGTTTATGTATTATATTGTGAACCAAATATGGCTTATCACCTCTTCTTCTTGCGCACCGGGCTATAGTTTTATAATCTTCAGGCCAGTTTGCTTTTCGAACTCTCTTTAGTTCTGTCGATATAGCAGAGTGTATAGAATCGCACTCCATCTCACTATGTCCCACGACAAGAAACTTTAGATCGATTGTTTCGAGAGTTGGAATTTCCTGAACTGCTGTTAAACACATTTCTGCGACATATTAATTAAGATTTTGTCCTCCACATCTATCACTGTAGTAAATAATGCTTTTAACATTTTCAGGTAATGATTTAAAATAGCTGTAGAGGCAACTAGCAATTTCGCAACTTCCGCGCTTGCCTTCAACTTTACTCCATATGTAGCAGTCTCCTTGTTTAGACACAACATTATATATAGTAACATTAAAGATTTTCAATCGCTGTTTATAGAACAACGCATTATTTGACGGATCATTAGGAGTCATGAGAACTTGTTGGAGATCAAAATTGCAGCATAAAATGTTGTTGTTGGAGCTTTCAGCTAATGCCTTGTCCGACCTTTTTTCCTGGCGAGCCTTTTCTTTGGCAGCTAGGTGGGCTTGATAGTTAGCTTCTATACTTTCAGTTTTTATGCTACCAGGTGTATTGTAAGTCATACATGTGCGACACTGATCCTTTCTGGGCCGGAAAAAACCCAGGTTATATTATTCACAAAATATCTTTCTGTAGGCTGAAGAAGTTGCAAATGGCAAATTATTCTCTAAACACTCGTTTTTATACATTGTGTACATAATAGTAATATTAAGATCAGACTCTAAATATTTCCTTTGAGTTTTTTCTCGACAATAATGCGAGGCCATGACAGGAAACTTTTCAATATGTTTTCTTACTCCTTCTAAAACTTCAGGTGGTGTGGCATTCTTTAGACCTTTGCTCCTTTTTATCCTTTGAAGTAATATTTCCTTCCATTCGTTTTTTCATAGCGATATCTAGCACCCCTTTCCGTATTCATAGAGTATTTATAAACATGGTCTTACAAACTTGAATCTTTGCTTCAACGGTAGGCAAGAAAAAGATAATAGTATTTTTGCGCTTAGAATTTTCTTTGGTTGTATATTTTTTTGCTATATTTTCTGTGTTGCTCTGTATAAAATTTCTTTGTTGTCCGTATGAATCAAGCTGATAGTAACTTTGAAAAATTTTGAGACGATCATCGTGGGTTAATTTGTTACTGCATTTTCTTCTACATTTTGCCGTGCACGGATCCTTTAATGACACTCCAGGAACGTATTTTCCTCTGCTGGAGATATAACTTTCGCCATGCTGTCTCCTTTTTTTGGATTTCTCTTTCTCTTTCTAGATTTTTGGGTTTTCGAAGGAAATTCTTCCATACCTTCGAGTTGTATGTCTGTTCTCAAAGTCGAGTTTTCAATACCTAATTCTTCTTCAGATGTTTCACCTGAAGAACTTGGAACATATTCTGAAACCTTGGGTAAAAAGAATTCTATATCTCACTCCAAATTGTATGATAAAAGAGAACGTTGATTACTGGGACCAGGCAAATTATCATAATCTGAAAGAATAAGATGTATTGCTAAGAGGTAAATTAATCCAAAAAGTATCTGCAGAGGTTCTGATATTATGCAAAAAAATACCTGCAGTCTGTTGCGCATTAGAATAGGGTTCTCTCTGCGATATTGATGTGTTGTCTATAACATTCACAACATTTTATTCATCGTTTACTTCTGGCTTGAGTTCTTCTGAAGGAAAAACAGCAACTACAATAAGATAAGGTACTGTACCCAGACGTTACTATGAAGACGTGCCGAAAAATATTTTTTGAAATAAAGCCAGAGACAATTAAAAACATACACCCGATATTCGTTTTAATATAGATAGAATATCTCGTAAACTTCTAAAATATAAAAAAAATTAATAGGTTTAGACTAACATCCATAAGGCGAGCCTTTTCCCCTATTTAACCGAGTTCGTATCTCTTAATTTGTAAAACCCTGCTAAGCAACTGAAAAAAATCAAATACACTCATTTTATGTAATTACATAACCTCACTTTCTGGCTTTATTTTAATTGTAAGTTTATTAAAGTTAATTATCACATACCTTCAATATTTTCCGATTGCCGACGTAAAATTTCTAACATTTTCTTTCCTCTTGACGTCCTTTTTTTATAATAAACCACTTTAAAATAATTGTTTTAACACTGATAAGGCACCTGTTGTTTCAAACATACCACTGGATATCTCACACAGATCGAGAAGGTACGGTGAATAACTTAAATAACACTAGGGCAACAACTAGGTATCTCAACATGCCGAGTTAAAGAATGTAAATTTTGTTTGTTTTGAGAGTTATATATTTTTTGCCACAGTGTAAGTAAAGACCAGTCGCTTATAGAAGATTTCTAGTTGTAGCATTGAAAAGAGTAAGCAATATTGGGTATACTTAACTGAATAACTCAAAATGTCTAAAATTTAAGTTATCTAGTTGTTGAATTAAGGGGGCGATATATTTTGTTATTTTTTACTGGGAAGAATCAGTAGCCCTAATTACAAGCTGTTGCTTCTAGGAAATTGAGTATTTTGCCCAGTGGTGAGTTTCTTATCCTCTCTGATGAGGGTTTGACTTTGCCCAGGGCTGTCACTGTGATCCAGTTGAATGCTTTTTAGAAAAATTTATTGTGAAGAGTGGTGTCTTCCTCTTCGACACAGCGGTGTATCTACTTTCCTGAGTCTGTGAGCAGCCTTGCCCCCTTTTGCAGTTGTTGCGTAGAGTAGTCCAGCATGTTCTTCCCCTTTCCGACGGGTGCGCTATTCAAAAGTGGTTTGAAGAGTACCAGCTTTGGTAAAATCCGGATAATGTTCGAAAAAAATTGCAAAGGCAATTAAATAGTCCTCACTAATTTTACAATTTATTATTGCTAATCGCTAATAGATGTATTGAAACTATCCTTAATCGCCAAACCGATCAAGATAAATATGTGATGTTAAGGTTCCATTTCAGCATCTACATCGGTCACGACTGAAATGATAGTTCAAATCGTTACGTGTTGTCTTGGTTTTCATAATAAGGATCTCGAAATTATAGTTATCGAGATAAAACACCTGTAATGATTGCGAAGGTTCGGTTCGTTGGCGTTCCTTCTCTCATCAGTTATATACGGGTCTGGATTTCTATTATGTTTGCCTATAAGTCTACTGCTTCCAGGTCCAAGTTTTGGCGGAAGTTGCCTACTAATAAATGCACATTTATAATGTATGTAATAAATTTGATAACTGTATATAGTAATTATACCATCACTTAAACTTATTAATTAACAAACCATCTTAAACAATTAACTAAAGAAAACTTCAAACTTAAACATCAACTGCTATAATCCTTCCTGAGCTTTATTGTACTGCAATAAAAAATATCAAAGACACCACCTTAAAAGCTACACTCTATTCCTAATATATTTTTCCTAATTAAAAAAAAGTTGAGAATTAAAAAACTTACCTGTCTTCTCACCAAAATTCTTGAGCGCTGCTGCAACTATTCTTTTGCTTCTGAAACTCGTATTTTTGACAATACAATTTTAAATTCACTGTCACTACGAAAGACTCAAACAACAACTGGAAAAGTCGAAAAGCCTGATTTTATTTTGCTGCTATTACTCTGTCGCTACCTACTTTTACTATAAAATATAATATAAATTAGAACTATTTTCAACAACTGCGTCTGCGCAGATCGGACAGTAGATAACTCATTTCTTTCATTTAGGCCACATCATATTTATTCAAAAATTAGTTGTGATACTTAGCCCACGTTATATACATATTCAAATAAGAAACTCAAGTCGTAAATTCTGGAAACACTGACTGTCAAGCGATAAGCGGCTTGACTACTCCTTTGAAATTTATTCTTATTCCTCTAATGCTAGCTGGTATCTAATATAAGATAACTAGTACCTATATCTAATATAATATAATATATATAATATAATAATAATATAATATAACTCTAGATTCATAGAAATTGCGTACTAATCTTCATATATCAAAAAACGTTTTTAAAAATAATTTTTGACAGAGACAGAATATATCCCACTGATAACCCGTTTTCCGAAAGTAACATATTAGATTTGCGTCAACTCTATTGCTTAGAAATCTCAAAATTTATAAAGAAAAATAATATAGTGTTATATATTAACCAAAGTTCATCTACTAGGCAAAAGAACTTGGCATATCCAACCACGACTCGTAAAACTCATGGCCAAAGGAGCTTAAATGAATATACTCCATGCTGGTTATGATTATACTCTCAATTAATATACGGATGGCTGAAAGCTTTGATTCTTTCAAACGCAAAACCAAAAACTGGATATTTTTAAAGAATAAAGAAGATTTTATTGCTTTAATAAATCTTAACTACATCAAATGAATGCTTTTTGTTTCAAAAGGCTTTTGCAATATCAACTTACATGTATTGCTATTGCATATTGTACTGATTATACTCTGAAATTACCTTTCTAATCAACTAAATTTGACTTTTATCCGATTATGTAACCACAGATCACGCACAAGTGCTAAGTATCCTTCAGTGATATTTCTAAACGTTTTTAAAATGTTTTTATTTATTGTATTGGTTAGTAAATACTTATTTTATATATAATTTTAAACAAACATTAATAAAATAAAATTTATTGAAAAAAAGAAATAAATTTTTTTCTTAGAAATATACTTCTTATACTGGCAAATCTAAAACGTTTAGTATATATAATCATTAGAAGTTTTTTGCTTGATTTAATCCATAAGAGTCCCTGAATTTTATTGCAATAATAAGTAAAAACACTATGTATACTCTATACATAATGGGGAGATCCAGGCTAGAAACTCTAAAAGTAGTGGCTAGAAAAATGATAATATATTTATATACTCCTTTAATATCTAAAATCCAAATTATATAACGTCGTTGCCATATTTGTTGCTTTAAATCCCCACTTGCTATTATAAATAAAAAAATATGATCGAGAAATTAAAAAAATTAGCAGCACTAACTTTATATTAAATTCTAAGCAAGTGTTAGTTATTCTTTAAAATGTTTTTATAAAATATTTAGAATATTCTCTAAAGGATTTCGAGGAAAGAAAGCGGTGTCCCAATAATAACTTATAATTTGGCCATTAGACCAAGTTAATATTCGGGTCTACTTGAGATGTACTTTTGTATGTATACTGATTATTTTTTATTTATTTTTTGTCAAAAGATTACTCTCAAACCCGCTTCTGTTATTTTTCCCACTTTCGATATAATATAAGATTCCACATATTCCCATGTGGGTCCTTCTGCAAAAAGCACACAGTATCATCCGCATATGAAAAAAGAAGTAGTTCCAGAAGTGTAGTACCGTGCGACACTTTATATTTTACGGTATTAAAGGCGCTTTTGTGGCTACTTATAGATCGTGTTTTCGTTCGTTACTTATAGGAAACCGCATAGAGGCAAAATTTTGCAACGTCGCGCTTGTACGAGTGTCTGCGACAGAGCACCGCCCCGGCCGGCCCGAGGATGGGATTAGTAAACATCTCACTTTCGTGGGAGCTACGTCGCTTAGCGACAAAATGTCCCAAAATATTACGCGAAAATTCAGGCATTTTTAAGATATTTATTCTAATGCGGGTTTTACAGACATGACAATGTGTAAAACCGGCATAGAATTGTAATCTTAAAATGTTAAATATGATGTGTTTTGCATAATGAAAATTAAAGCGTTATTCTAATAAAAAATAAAATATCAAATCTGATAAAAATATAATAAAAAATCAGAAATAAAACTCTAATAAACAAACGTAACAACATAGAGTTTCAGGTAAAATGGATTTGGCACCTTTGACTATTTTATTTCGCAACTCCTCTAAATTTGTTGGCCTACTAAATTCATGCTTGTAAATGATCTGCTTAAGGTAACCCCACAGATAAAAGTCATTTGGAGACAAATCTGGAGATCTAGGAAGCCATTTAATATCGCCAGTCCCATTAATAAGCCGGTTAAGAAAAGTATTTGTTAAAAATTCTTTTATCCTAGCCACGTTATGAGCAGGACAGCCATCTTGCTGAAAATAAACCGATCCCAGGTCTACATCAGGTAGGATTTGAATGGCAGGAAGAACTTGGTTTTGCAGCAACTCAAGGTACTTTTGGGCGTTTAGGGTGCCATCAATAAAAAATGGCCCTATAACATTGTTGCCCAAAATACCTGCCCAAACATTCAATTTCTGAGGATACTGGGTACAAAACTAAAAACTTCTGTGCTCGTTTTCCTAAGACCAATAACGAACAATGGAAGGATTGTGTTTGCCATGTAATGAAAAAGAAGATTCATCAGAAAACAAAATATTTTTTAAAAAATATTCGTTTTCATTTGCCTTTTCCATCATGGTTTCACAAAATTTCATTCTTCGCCACTGGTCTTCAGGAAATATTTCCTGAGTTTTTGAATACTTGAAACATTTGTACCGATATTTTTTGCAGATACGAGCAACAGTTTTATTGCTCATTCCCAGTTCCTCTCTAACACTTCTGGTGGACCGTGTCGAATCAAGTTCTAGGGTACTGCAAACCATTTCTTCCCGCCGTTTTATATCCTGGACCACTTCAACAGGTTGGTTCTTGACGTTTTGTGTGGCATTTTTTACAATCTTGAAGACAAAAAAGTCTCAAAATTTGTAACCACATTTAAAACCGTTTTTGCACAAGGAATCGGTCTATTCTCAAATGTCACTGAAACCAAATCTCTACATTGTACTGCTGAATTGCCTCCATAAAACCATTTAATTAGGTGAACTCTTTCGAAAGGGGTATAAACAGCCATAGTGAAAAAAACACGAAAATAACGCTCAAAAATTATTAATGCAACGTGCAGTAATACAGCAAAGTGACGTCTGCTGACTGCCGGTTCAAAAAATAAAAACGAAAAATTCCGCCGCCTGCAAGCCGTAACCAAGCGGTGTTGTCATTAGTTTGGGTAATACGTAGCTCACGATAACACGATCTGTATACTCTTTGGTGACAAATATTAACATAGTCTTTTATTAAGTTATTTACCAGCTCAAGTATACCAACTATATACAATTCTTATAAAAACCTTTGATGGCTTATGGTATTAAAAGCCTTTGACAAGTCAATAAATGTTGCTGCGCATTTTTCGTTTTGTCAAAACTAAATAAAATTTTGTTCATTTGTAGTCCTAGGTACAGCATTATTAGCTGACTTACCGCTTAGAATTTTAAATTGCAACTGGGGTATATTTTTTTCTCTTAAAAGAAGGTTGTTTATTCTTTCTTTAAGAGCCTATTCAAATATTTCACAAATGTTAGAGATTAAGCTAATTAGTTTTTAATAACTTCTTTCTTATTTAAATTTAGTGTGTTTTAACCCAATGTTATTGAATGGAATTTTAAAGTGGACTGTATTAAGTTCTAGGAGAAGCCAGTTCCGGATATATTTATATTCTAATTTCATTACATATGCCTCCTCAATACATTTAATGAGTGTAAAAGAATAAATGGCAAAATATAAAGAAAAAGGAAGAAACTCTGATTTACCACTGATGCAGGAGAGGGTCAGGGTAAAAGCACTGTATCGCGGTACCGGTACTGTTCTATCTGTTTTACGTAATACTCTACTGAATTTCCATTTCACCAATACAAATTTTCACCTTCTTGACCCGCATAGGTGAACAGAATAAGTTTATGCGCTTGTATGAACATTATGCTGGTAGGGCTAGTAGGTTGTGTAAAAAGGGATAACCAAATGGAAATAATTGGAAAATCAAATTGGTTACACGTATAGTTCAATATAAAATACTTAAATTAATTTAAATCCTGTAAAACAAAACTAAATGCAAATAGCATGGTAACAAGAAAAAAAAATAAAATAATAGAATTTTTTGTATTAATATACCTGTTTATTAGTATTTAGAAACCCATTAAATTGATAAAGAAAATTTGCCATCTTCCAATTAGGATGATTTTTGTTAAGTTATCTATAATCTTAAGTACTTTGTTTCCTTATATGGGTCTCAAAAGTATTGATGGAAACGTATTATCTGTCGGACCTTCTTTATTATCATCATTATTCTCTATTATATTTATGTTTTTTTTTATAATATGAGATGCTAGTTTGGAGTTAATGTTAGTAAAATGTTTATTGAATGTGTCACATTTATATATTATAGTCTATAAAAATTTTTGTAAACTTATTGAAACGTTTCACTTTGTGCACGCCAAAAAATTCGTATGCAGATTCTTATAATTTTTTTGGGTTACTTTGGTTTTGACCTATTATATTTCTATAATACTTTTATCCATGTTTGCTTTTGAAATTTATTCTATAATCTTGGTATTCCAAATCACACTTTATGATTAGGATTAACCACACAAAGCTAACTAGTTTTGTAGTAAATAAATATAAATATATTAATATTTTAATGTGCTATATTGGCATCTGCTAAATATTTAGTCGGCTATATTTAAAAGTTGCACTATTATATTATATCAATTATAAGAATACTTTTGTACGCAAAAATCACAGTTGACTTTAGAACTAATACCAGACGATCAAAAATAGTGAAGAAGCATTGTCAATAAACAATTGAAAAGACAAAAATTTACCAACAATTCTATATTAAAATATTTTGATAATAGGGTACATTTATTTATTCAATGTATTTAAGATTTACATATTTCCTTAGAAAATAATAGCGTGACCATAATGCTAAAGTTAAATATGATAAATTCTACTAATGGAAATAATTTTTATTTATTTATTAATTTATTAAAATAACTAGAATGTTAACAGGCCGACACCCAAAGAAATATCTAGATATAAATAATATTATAATTATCCGTTTCATTAAAAATAGTGAAGTACCATATATCAGCAATAAATAATTTGGAAATTTGGGGAAACAAATCGGGTAATAAAAGATAGGTTTCTTATTACGACACAAGGTAAAATAGTTGTTATGGTTAAGAAATAAAAGCAGTTTTTTTGAAAAACTTCTGCATAACCCATGCAATAAAGTATTACATTCCTAATATTGCTTTAGTTATTTTTTTTTTTAGTTTAACACATAATGACAAATTAGGGCAGGCGGTTACGGTGAATGTGGGCTAATATAAGGTTAAAATCAAATTATAATGAATCGTAGCTAAAATAAAAAACTTGGTTATAATTATTAAGAAAAGAAGGTTTAGTGGTTAAAAAGAAATAATCCGTACATCTTTATAAAATTTATGTTAGATGTATAGTTGATAAGTTTTATATAGTTTATAGATAATATTATCGGGCTTTTACTTTCAATGCTGTTCATTTGGTTTTTAAGCACGATAAATATTATGTCTTTAATGGTTTGGATCAGTTTTAGGTCCGAATAATGTTTGAAGAAAAGTTCAAAAAAAAGAAACAACTATAGAAGCAAAAACTAATAATGACTAAACAGTACAATAAAATTTTTGAAAAAATAATTAAAACATTTCTGTCAATTTAATAATAACTATTTAAAAAAAAAATCATATTGTTACAAAATTATGCCGTCTTAAACCGCCATAAATTATGCATCGAAAAGGTATCAGCAACTTAAATATTATAGTCGAAGAAGCGGCTGACCCAATTAAATCAGACAACCAAATATAAATTTCAGGATTTTTGAAATGATGTTCCTCTTTTTACTTACCATCAGCTATTGTCACTTAAAAAACCTTATCTTCTAACGTTTTAAGAGTATAATGGCTAAAAAGGTGCCAATTTGTTCTTTGTCGGTAGCCTTATTCATTGTTGTAGCTTTTCTATATACCAGGTTTTTAATGTAGAAACACCTTATGTAAAAAAACATTTTATCTCTAGTAGGTACATTTCAATACATAAAGAGATCCATTGTTGATCCAACGATATCGCACGTTACCTAATTACGCTTCACTGAAACTGAACATAATTATTTTGGGTTTAAAGTAATAAACTTTTATGGAACAAAATCTTTAGTTTTTCACGGGCCTTTTAGTCGTAAGAGATTTGTATTACCAGTCATTTTATCTGAAGTTGTAATAAAATAAAAATTTTGGTTTTGGTATTTTCTTTTAATTTATTTGACTCAGTCGGTAAATTAAAAGAAATTATTTAAATGTATAATTTCTTCTAAATTTTTAATGATTTGAATAAAAAATATTTTTTGTTTAAGAATTGTTACGAATACTACTATGTTTTAATGGTTTGGTTTTCGAAGTAAAGTCCAAACTTAACAATAAATAAAAACCTAGATTTAATGCAGTTAACGACATATTAGTATCCTTATATCTACTTGTTACTGCTTCTTCTTCTATATATTTTGTAGATATAAATGGTGCAGTTGCTGTGTTTTCATTTTTCTCTTTTTTAGCTAGCCTAGTGCTAAGCTGCCTGATGGTCAATCTAGTTTTCAGGAGGATTGTAGTATAAATATTGAAACTTTTAAGTTTTTTTAGAGGGTCTATATTCAGGCACTAATGAAAGGGCATTTATTTGGCATTATTTTGTGATCTCATAAAGGCTTTTGATTGTGTGAACTGCGTGATTCTGGTCCAGAAGCGCTTGCCTTATCTTGGTTTGAGTCTTACCTGTCTGGTCGTTTACAAATATGTGTGCATAAATACATTTTTAGTCTTAAATTCTGGTAATTTACTAAGTTTCTTAACAGTGTGTTTTTGATTCTAATTTGTATTTAATTACTAATAATGACAATATGACTTTAATTTTCGTTATTGATATGGGTCAAACCAACGGTAAATTGACTTTATTTGCACAAGATACCACTATCTTCTAGCATTGCAGGGATCATCAAAGCCCATAAAATTGTGTTGCAAATCCAATCTGTTCCTAATAAATTATTCCTATTTACCAACATATTATGTCTTTTTGAACCTTGAGGCTACCATTGACAATATACGAGCATTGGCATTTCACAATAGCTAATTTACAAATTATATAATATAAAGTATTAAATACAAAAAAGGTTTAATTTTATTCAGAAACGTTATTTTTAGTTCTACCTGTACAAGTTCGTTGATTTTAACCCCTCTATACATCGGAGGTATGGGCAGCGAGCTCCCCTGCGGTGGGTAACTGGCCAGGCCGCCCTCATTAGCGTGTAAAACTCGGGTTAGGTACAGTTTTATCATGCGTTCCACACTAAATCCCCGAATGGCCCGGGCACAAAGATTTATGCTCATTGCAAATTTAAACTTTTCCCTGCTACTGTTAATTAAAACTGATTGCATACAGTTCGGCGCTATTTGTGGATACCAGTATCGACTACTTTTTTCTATATTTTTTACGTTTGCGTTTGATACATTTTTAGATTTAACAGCGTCAATGCAGTAGTATACTCGTAAATATGAAAATACATTTAAAAGGACGTTCTTTAACTTATAATGATTTTATCACAATTGCAATAGCATTAGTTTTAGTAAATTTTAGTTTACTTCTTGATCTACGACTTTTTTAAAATACAGGGTATCTCGAAATTACATCGCAATATTTTACCAGCTGCATCTTTATCTAAAAATAAGACAAAAACTTTATATACAGGAAGCTTAAAAAATGAATCGTTTTCATGTTACAGGGTGTTTTATAATTTCTATTGAAGATGATTTTTTGTTAATATTTTTGAAACGCCTGGTCGTTATTTTTTGAATTTTTTATCGTATACTACTGTGATTGTTACTAACTGATTTTATGACATTTTATGGTAAAATGTATACAGGGTCGTTTAAAATTAGTAGTCAGCAAAAATAAAAATGTCATAACTTTTTTTCTGGTTACTTTTTAATTATGTGGATAGTAAAATTAAAAAGAACCGATATTTTTACATAAAGAAATGCACTTATCTTATTTCGATGAAGCGCGTGTTTTTGAAATAATCAGACATAAATGTTTCGCAACCTATACTCATATCACGTATATTTGATCATGTTTAATAAAATTGAAAGGTATGTTACAAATCATCAGGTATAAACATGATTAGACTATTTCAAATACTTAATTTTGAGATCAAAAACTGCTTCGTTTGTTTAAAATTTTATTTCAAAATTGTAAATAAATGAGAAAAATTAAAACAATTAACTTATTAGCTAAGAACAAAAACCAGAAAATACCAAACGAAACAAACAAACCAAAAATTTCTTGAAATCAGAGACATCTAACGAAATAAGAGAAAAATACCGTTTTTATGTAAAAATGTTTAATTAATGGTTTAATTTTTAACTATCTAAATAATTAAAAAGTAACCGGAATAAAAACTTATGACATTTTTATCTTTGCTGACTACTAATTTTAAACGACCCTGTATACATATTACCATAAAATGTCATAAGATTAGTAACAAAAAAACGCAGGCTGCAGTATTTACGATGAAGACTAACCTTGGGGGCCCGGAGCTGGTTATGGCAGGGAAAACATTGCCAATGAAATCATCTTTACATCTTCTAGGAGTCGAGGTCACCAACAGTGTGTCCTGGCATGACCAAGGTCAGTTGCCGAGGTCGCCAGGGCGGCTTCCAAAAAACTCGGAGTGCTTTTCAAAACGAAAAAACTGTATACACCAGAACAGCTGCTGACTCTTTATAAGGCTCAAATACGCCCTTCCCTCGAGTATTGCTCGCATGTCTGGAGCTCTGCACCCAAGCATAGTTTAACCTGCTGGATTCTATACAGAAGAGAGCTATTCGTCTAATCGACAAACCAGAACTGACAAAGAGTCTGGATAGTCTGGAGCACAGGAGAAAGGTGGCTGATCTCTGTTTATTCTACCGTTATTATCACGGTAAGTGCTCCTCTGAGCTGCCAGGCCTGATTCCACTCAGGGCTGTTCCGGCAAGAAGGACGCGTCTAGCAGTTGCGGCTCATCAACATCGAGTCAACCTGCCTACCCCAAGGACGTCGCTGTATCGGGACTCATTCATCTGGAGAACATCTTCTTTGTGGAACGGGCTTCCACCTCACATATTTCCCGACGCATACAACCTACAGCGATTCAAGATAAATTCCCACAAATATCTTCGCGCAAGCACCACTCCAAGAGTGACATAGGACTTTCCTCTTGTGCTTGTGTTTACCATAAAAAAAAAACAATCACAGTAGTATACGATAAAAATAACGACCAGGCATTTTGAAAATATTAACAAAAAACCATCTTCAATTGGAATTATAAAACACCCTGTAACACGAAAACGATTCACTTTTCAAAATTCCTGTATATGAAGTTTTTGTCTTATTTTTAGACGAAGATGCGGCTGGTAAAATAGTGCGATGTAATTTCGGGACACCCTGTATAAATAATAAGGTATTTCTTATAGTGTGTCAAGAAGTAGAAAAAAGATTATTGCTTATTTTCATAGAATTATATCCGTGAAAATAATTGTAAGAATTACAAAACTTATTTGAATAAACAAAATTATTACAATAAAGAAAGAAACCTAGGACGAGAATAAATCTTGTCCTGGCTGGAATGTCTAAAAAATGTCGTCGAATTGCAAATTTAATTAGATAGAAGAAGTGAAATATATATTTTAATATAATTTAGAAAACGACCGAAATCAAACGCTCCACGTAGAAAATGGAAAGTCATTTAAATGTAACACCTCAATAATTTTATCCAATAAAACAAATTCCTGTTACTGATATTGTCCATTAGCCCTTTCAAGGCATATTTTTAAATTTTGAAGCTATTTCATTTAAAGCTGCAAAAAAAATGACGTGGTAAGATCTAAGAAACATTAAAAATAACCCAGATAATTTTTCCATTTGGAGAAAACGGAATTAGTAGGTGGTATCACCATGATACCACCAAGCACTAAAATTATACAATGCAGATATGTCTGAAACATATTTAATTAAGATTAAATTAAATTTAATATTATAAAAAGGAGTTTAAACTAAAAACTTACAACTTATTTGCTATGATATTTTTCAAAGCAATTTTTTTGGTCAGTGAGACACAAACCGACATTGCAAGTACTGCACAACCATCGTGTACGGTGTTGTTCCGCTTTTGTGCTGCAAAATGCACATCTTCTCGAAGACGAATGTTTTAGCATATGAGCAGCTTATTCTGTGCGCTTTTCCAGAGGAATGTTTACTTTGAATTTGTTAGAGGGCATCTCAGTACTTGGTCTACCTCTTCGGGGATTTTCAGAAGCTGCACCAACCAACCCACTTGCTACACACAAACGAAAACTTTTCAAATCTAAGGATTTTTCCTTACACCTTTCAGTGTATAGAATATATGCATTGACTATGGTAACATCAACAAAATGCCACATAATTCTATGCCACCATTTTCGACTTTCTCTATCCAGTTCATTGGTTGATTTAAGCATATCAGCTTTATCAATATATCCCATTTTTGCAGTATAGTCCTTTATAATGACACGGCATGCAATCGTATCTCTCTATCTATCCTTTTTCTTTCTCTTAACGGTCTCTATTATTCCCGGCATGTGAAAATTACTTGCCATTGCAACTACTCTTCTATTCTTCCATTTGCAAAATGTAATCTTATCATCTGTTACTCGAAACTCACTCTCACCTCGTTTCAATGCTTTGTCTTCTTTCACATCAGTTGTATTCCTACACAATTTTACCTAATTGTTCCATAGGCATATATTTTATTTAATTTTATTTGCTGCAAAAGCACTAAATAGATAAAATAGTTATCAAAATAGACAAAATGATGACCATTCACTAATGATCTTGTAAGGTCAGTTACCACCCTGGCACCCAAATGTTTTTCTGCATTTTCTCCAAATTTTCCCGTATAAATTTAAAAATGATCTACATATCCACTCTCCGATGCTCTAACCCACACTTTATACCCACGCTTGATCGGTTAATTCGGCATATGCTGCCGCAGGGAAGATCGTCCTTTAAATCTAATCATTGATTCGTCGATGGAAACGTTTTTCGATGGTTTATAATATTTCCCATAATTTTCTGATAGTAGAATAGGCTGGACTTTGTATAACTTATGGTATTGGGGATCTCTGCATTTGGGCTGCATTGGGTTATCATTCAAATGAATGTTTCCTAACAACTTAAATTTTGTTTTGGGTATAAGACTTGAAATATAGTTATCCCGAAGCTCAACCTGCGACGACCAAAAGTCCCGATAAGAGGGTAGACGCTTTATTCCTATGAGTATATTTATCGCAAAAAATATCTTCATTTCCATAGTATTCGTGGGTGTGAAAAGTTTTCCGAAACGGGCGCTTGCTTATGTTGCCTACCGGTTGGTTTGGAAGGCGATGTGGTCAAACAAACTGTCCGGAAACAGACAGAAAAATACCTCAACAGGGAGCTCAATGTCATCTGATATATTGCAAGGTTCAGAATCCTTGGTAAATTCTTGGGGTGCCGTGTAGTTTATTGATCTGACCCATTTTGATCATCCTCCGATTCATTTCCTGAAGGTTTGTCCTCAAATATATTTGTCGTAGTGGCTGCTAAACGTCAAGCCTTATCAAGCTTGGGTGGAATCGCGGAGAATGCCGAATGTTTTCTCGGGGAAGTACCGAAGTGATGGAAGTGCTATTTGCACACACGGGACTGAGCCAGTCACGATTTGCCATTACCGTCGAGATCACCGCGTTTAGCGATAAGCCAATCTTTTTCTATCTCTGTATTTTTACAACTGTATTTTATTTATTTGGAATAATTATTATTCGTGGATAGTTAGTTTGTGACTTCATAGTAGATACTTAGTTAATAAAGTTTTGTGCAAAGACAGTGTATTTCGATTATGGCTGACAAATCCGCAGAGAGTCCTCCAACATCAGAAATGGAATCTGGATCTGCTAATCCACAAAGCAATGAGACTGGAGAAGATAAGTGGAGATACTTGCTTGAGCAACAAAATAAACATTTTATGGCTTTATTAAAAACGCTAAAACCAAAGGAAACGCCCAATGATATTTATCTTTACGTCATTTTATCTTTGAGACTTACCTGAAGTGGCAACGGTGTGCAACTGCTTGCTTTCAGCGTGCATATTAATTGTTACTTTATCAAGTTTTTACGGCGAATTAAATCTAGAAAACTTATAGGCAATATCGTTACAGCATACATGTGTGAGTTTAGATATGAAAGATCCTTTATAACGTGATTTTTGTGATAGCCAACGTGTGTTTGTTTACATTCTGCGATTGTTCTGTTCCTGCGAGGTTGCCAAACGTCGTACTAAATTTCTAACATTATGCCTGAAATAGAAGTTTGTGATATATGTAACAAAAATGTGGATGATAATGAAGAAAGTTTACTATGTGATAAATGTCTTGTTTGGAAACATAGGCTGTGCCTCTCTATGAATCAAAAACATTTCCAGAAGCTAAGCAAATCAACAGAAGGATGGATTTGTAGCAAGTGTGTGAAAAGAACTAAGAAGCCGGAGTCTCAGACTTCTAATTACACAATTCATGATGTCATGAATGCCTTAAAAAACATGGAAAAGAAGTACGATGTTCTTTTCCAGAAATATGAAGAGCAGGTCAAAATAAATGAAGAGCTGAAACTGGAACTTAGTGGTATAAAAAACCAGTTAAATAAGAAGGAACAAAGGGAGCTCACGAATAATGTTATTGTTTATGGGGTCCCTTATGAAACCCCAGAAAATCTGCAGCAGCTGGTTTGTAACATTGGAAAGGAGCTTCAAGTAGATCTAGAGAGTAAGTTTACAGCCTTACTTTGGTGTTAGGGTTTACTGAAAATCATAATGTGTATCTAAATCATGATCTAACTAAACATAACCTAGACTTATTTAAAAAGACACAAACATTTAGAAAGGAGAATAATTATAAATACCTTTGGTTTAGTAATGGGTCTATTTTATTAAAGAAACATGAAAATAGCAGGGTTTTACTGATTAGTACAGAATCTGATTTAAAAAACTAGATAAAAAAATCTAAATATTGTTTATTTAAATATACAGAGTATTAGAAATAAATTCGATGAGATTTAATGTTATGCAAAGGACCGTAATATAGATATTTTTATGTTTGTTGAAACTTGGCTATCTTCTGAGGAAACGCATCTATTTGAGTTGAACGGGTATCAATCAATCCATTCTTGTAGAGAAAAAAGAGGGGGTGGAGCTTCTATTTATTTAAAGAGTGGCTTAAATTTTATGATACTACAAATATCAGAAAAAAATGATAATTTTAGTTGGGCTTGTATTCAGATAGGTCATAAAAATTTAATTGTTAGTTTAGTGTATAGACCACCATCTTATTCATACGGTGAAACCTTAAATATGTTAGAAAGTATTATGAGTTCCTATCCAATTAATCATATTATTGTTGGTGATATTAATTTAGATTTATTAGATATTAGTAATAGAAAAATAATTAATTATAAAAACACCCTAGCCCTTAATAACTTTCATATTAAAAATAAAATAAATATTTTAAATGCTACAAGAATTACGCAAAACACCAATAAACTTTTAGATCATGTATTAACTGATTTTAAATGTAAGGAATAATGTTCAGTAAAAGTCGAATCAAATGCGCTATCAGATCATGAAAAACTAACTATACATTTGGATGAGATAGTTAGGCCGGCTAACGTAAAAACGACACATACTTTAAAATGGATTAACAATGGAAAGTTTAAAAGATTATTTGAATAACAAATAAAAGAGACAGAAATTACCTCATTCCAGTATCTTATTAATATAATACAATCTAGCAAGGCTGCAGCTGAATACGAGCGAAAAATAAAATGCATAAATAATAATATCTGGATAACAGAGGAGCTTGTAAACTTAATAAGAGAGCGAGATCGATTATCTGAAGACATGCATAATAACGATAATAACGGAGAAATAAAAAACCAATTTCGTAACATAAAAAATAAAATTACTAATAAAATTAAAACACTTAAAAATACTCATTTTAGGAAAAAATGGGCAGAAGCAGGTTCCGATACCAAAAAACAGTGGTCAGTGATAAATAATTTATTAAGCAGAAAAAACCTTAATTTAAATAAAATTAAGGAGATAAATGTAAATAATAGTATAGTCTCGGACACTTACGAAATTGCAAACTGCTTGAATCGCCACTTTGCTAGAATAGGTAAACAAATTACTGAAGAGGTTCAAACTGAAATACTAGGCATTCCCTTTAATATTCGTGACACCTTTGGTTTCAATGAAATCATTTATGCAAATAGTTTTTATTTAGAAGAAGTCACTGATAAAGAAATATTAGACACAGTTAATAGTTTGAAACGTAACTCTGCTCCTGGAGATGATCAAGTTACAGTTAATTATCTTTGCGTATTGGGTCCCAGTCTAATCAAAATTCTTACAAAACTGGTTAACGATATTTTTGCTTCTGGTCTTTTTCCTGACGAACTCAAATTCGCTAAAATTACGCCGATCTTTAAGTCGGGATCTCAAGATTCTATGGGTTATTACAGACCAATTAGTTTAATAAGTACTTTTTCGAAAATAATAGAACGGGTTTTAAAAGGCCGAATGTTGGACTTTATAAATAAATATTTGCACATGGACAAGTTTCAGTATGGCTTTCTAAAAAATTCTAACACGCTAAGTGCTACGATGTATTTCTTACATGAAATAATTACTCAACTAGAAAGTAAAAAAATAGTAGTAGCTGTCTTTATCGACCTGAAAAAGGCTTTTGACGTCGTTAGCTGGGATGTGCTTTTAGCTAAATTACATAATATGGGATTTAGAGGGCCCGTTTATAACATTTTAAAATCCTATCTATATAATCGACAACAAGCTGTGAATATTAATCAAATAGTTAGCGAAATTGAACTAAGTGAGTGTGGGGTTCCGCAGGGCTCTGTTCTTGGGCCACTACTCTACGCTCTTTACGTGCTCAGTCTTAGGAGTCCTGGCTTGACTGGTCGATATTTTACGTTTGCGGATGACACAGCTATGTTGTACAGTGATAGTGATCTTGAGAGCCTGGAGCGTGTTGTTAACACAGATCTTGAAAAATATTCCAAATGGTTACTGTGCAATAAATTAAAAATTAATATTCTTAAAACTAATTATCTATTTTTTAAACAAAAAAACAAAGTTTCTAGAAATCCGGTAGTAAAAATAAACAATATTTTAATTGAAAAAGTGTCACACATTAAATATTTAGGGCTAATCATAAATGATAACTTAAACTGGAAAGAGCACTTAATGCATGTAACTAATAAGATTATACCAATGCTAGGAGCTATATACAGGGTTAGAGACTATTTTGACGTTAAGCAAGATGTATATTTACAATTCCTTTTTCTTGTCGCATTTTAGATACCTTCTCCCTTTGTGGGGCTCTTGTGGTCAGGTGGATTTTAATAAAATGCAGGTATTGCAAAATAAAATATTAAAGGGATTATTTAAAATTGATTGGCGTACAAGCACTGTGGACCTACATAGGGGGTTGGGTGTCTTAATGCTGAGAGAGTTACTTATATTTGAACAGGGCAAATATATGTTTAAAGTAACTAATAACATCCAAAAGACTAATGTAAGAATGGTCTCTACTGAAAATATTCACGATCATTATACCAGGGCTCAACGTGACATCTATTGGGACAATAATATCAGGACTAATGTAGGTTTACGTAATCCAGTTTATCAGGCTATAATAGTAAAGTCCAGTGCAACGATCTATTAGAATGGTCACCCGTCAAAACACCAGCATTCCTCCTGCCAAACAATGTCATCCACCTTCTATTTACATTGTGTGACAAATAAAATGCTGGTGTTTTGACGGGTGACCATTCTAATATATCGTTGCACTGGACTTTATACAGGGTGATTCATTAATATTGCACGAAAATGAAATGCCGGTTTTTTTGGGATAAATTATGACGAAAAGTTCCTATAAACATATGTCCGAAAGTGCTTCGTTTCCGAGATACAGGGTGTTCAAATTTTCTTAAAAAATCGATTCTTGAATAATATCTAAGAAATGCCTTTGCTGTTTGCAATGTCATTCACACCATTTCTGGATATCTTAATGATGTATCTTTTTGACATATGACAGTTGATTTGTTATTCCAGGGACGTGCCCACGGGGTAAGCGGGTTAGGTTTTTTGTACAAAAAATAGCACCTAGTAGATTTTTTGAACCTCCTGTACATTTTTTGGATGACGCAACTAAAGATGGAATTGTTTCAACTCTTGGGTGTTTTTCGTATCTCCCTCCGTTTTCGATAAAAAAATTAAGAATTGCTTTTTTGCATCCCTCTGTAAAAATACAAGTAAATGCTTTTAAATCACGCGAAAGCAAAGAAATAATTTTCTTCCTAAAATGTAATACTTACCTATTCATAGTGTCGAATATCAAGTACAGCATTAACAACTGCTGATCTAAAAAATACTGCGGAATGTTGAAATTGTAAATACGTATTAAACAAAATTTAGTAAATACTATTATCGTTTTAGTTTTTGTCGCATTCTTTTCGTTGCTTTGAAAATGCAATAAATAAAATACCAGGTTATTTAACATTACTAGGTGTGGCTCAGTGATAAGGTGTTGTTTTTTTCCTGTCAAGAAGACAATTTCCTCATTTTTGTCTAAAATGGAGTACACTTATAGTGAAATGTGCGATATGCACTTTGTGTATGGTCTTGCTAATGGTAATTCACAAGCAGCGAGGCGTATTTACGCGGACAAATACCCTAACCGAGTACTTCCTCATAGTCAAATGTTTACTCGCCTCCATCAACGTCTCAGAGAAAGTGGAAGTTTTAAAAAACTTACAGTCGACAATGGACGACCCCGCACAGTTGCAACCGCAGAAGCTAAAGAAGCAGTGCTCCACGAAATCGAGGATAATCCTTCAACGAGTACAAGACAGATTGCTGCCACTTTAAACATTAGTCAGCCAACAGTGTTTAGAATACTGAAAAATCAGCTTTTGTACCCGTATCACATCCAGCGGGTACAAGCACTTTTGCCAGACGACTATCCTCATAGAGTGGCTTTCTGTCGATGGTTACAACAAAACATTGTAGAAAAGCCTCCTTTTTTATCAAAAATACTTTTCACGGACGAAGCTAATTTCTTCAGGAATTCGATAATGAATTTCCATAATAATCACATTTGGGCAGATGAAAATCCACATGGAATAAGTGAAAGTCGCCATCAACACCAATTTTCACTGAATGTTTGGGTTGGAATCATTGAAGACCACTTAATTGGTCCTTTCTTTTTGCAACAAAGGTTAAGTGGAGAAGTGTATCGGCGTTTTCTTCAAGAGGAGTTGCCAACACTATTAGAAAACGTCCCGCTTGACTTAAGGTACCAAATGTTGTTCATGCATGATGGCGCTCCGGCGCATTTCAGCTTAATTGCTCGACAGTATTTAGATAGAGTATATCCCAATCGTTGGATAGGTCGTGGAGGTATACAACCCTGGCCTGCGCGATCTCCCGATCTAAATCCAAAAGACTTTTTCCTCTGGGGCCACCTCAAGCAATTAGTTTATTCCACCCCCATCGAAAATGTTGAAGAATTAAGAAATCGTATTATTGCAAATTGCGATATTATTCGAAACACGCCAGGGATCTTTGAACGTGTTCGCCAGTCAATGCGTCGCAGGACAGACGCATGCATTGCAGTTGGAGGAACTCATTTTGAACAACTCTTATAGCGTACGTTTCTTAGTCCATAGCTTTTCATTACCTTCATCAATTTACTAATGTTTATTCTAAGAATTTAATTAATGTATCTAAGTTTAATTAAAACTATTTTTCAACAGGTAGTACAGTTAATGCCATGTCAAAATTCCAAATTACCGTATTTACTATTCTTCACCCTGTAAATCGATAAGTAGGCATTTTATTATGTTTATTCAAGTTTTTTCAAACGTTTGCATTAAACTAATTTTTTTATCGAAAACGGAGGGAGATACGAAAAACACCCAAGAGTTGAAACAATTCCATCTTTAGTTGCGTTATCCAAAAAATGTACAGGAGGTTCAAAAAATCTACTAGGTGCTATTTTTTGTACAAAAAACCTAACCCGCTTACCCCGTGGGCACGTCCCTGGAATAACAAATCAAATGTCATATGTCAAAAAGATACATCATTAAGATATCCAGAAATGGTGTGAATGACATTGCAAACAGCAAAGGCATTTCTTAGATATTAATAAAAAATCGATTTTTTAAGAAAATTTGAACACCCTGTATCTCGGAAACGAAGCACTTTCGGACATATGTTTATAGGAACTTTTCGTCATAATTTAACCCAAAAAAACCGGCATTTCATTTTCGTGCAATATTAATGAATCACCCTGTATAATAGTCTTCCAGTAGTCATTAAGAACATGGACTCGGTTGAAAAATTCACAGCGAAACTTTTAAGTCATATATTAGAATAGTTTTTCTTTTTTTTTTTTTTCGTTTTGTTTGGTTGCTATAAATATACTTAAAGAAAAAATATCTAAAATTACACTTATTGTAGGTATTTAATTGGATTTAATTGGATTTATAAGGGTAGTGACGTAATTGACATCGTCAGGGATTTTGATTTGTTTTGTTTTCTTTTTTTTTTTTTTGAAAGGTTTATAGTATATTTAATGTATCTGTATATATGGTTAAGGTTGTTGTACACTCTGAACGTTACATATCCTTGGTAACAGTGCATTGGCACTGTTTTAAGGATTTTGGTTTTGTAAAAACATGATTGTAATATGTTTAAAAATAAAGAAATTTGTAAAAAAAATCTACCTAAATTTGACTTTGACGGCAAAAACGCTGACGCGCAATCCTGGTTGGCGACAGCAGATATCTGCATGGCTGAAGAAACGCTTAATAGGGCTCCGCTTATGATTGTGCTGAGCAAAGCATTTAAAGGTCAGGCCTCGAATTGGCTTTCGCAAATATCTTATGCTGGTATGACTTGGACCGAATTTAAGGATATTATTTGGGCAAGATATTGCGATAATGAAGCCACAGCGACATCTTTAATCAATTTAAACAATGGTAGGCCCAAAGACGGAGAATGTTTGGCTGCGTATGGTGCTGAACAAATGACAACACTTATGGCACGATGGAAAAAGCTAACAATTGAGGAAATTGCCACATTCACAAATTCATTATTCCAACATCCACATTATTTTTGCGTACCATTTTTATTTATAAAAGTTTTCAGCGGAAAACCCGCACACACGCCACTGGAGAACATAAAAATGTATGTTGTTAAATGGCTTTGGATACACAGACCCTGCATACCAATCTTTGAACAAATATTTACAGGCGTATTTAGGTTATCGAAAAAAAAATCATTTTTTTGTTAAAATTTTACCATCCTGTATCTCAAAATCTAAAAGTTTTAGGACCTATGTTTATAGGCACTTTTTTGCAAATTTTTGTCCAAAGAACACGTTCCTAAATTTTGTCGCAATATATAAAAAACACCCTGTATAAGGCTAATATTTGAACCTAGGAGGAAGTCCTATAAAAAATCTATTTTTTTTTAATTTTATAAACAAAAGTAAAGGTTAATATGAATATTTTTAGCACCTTCATTAACGAATCATTTGTGAATTCAGTTTTCTTGTCTCTTCTATACTCATCCTAAAATCCCTATGAAATGGTGACAACCTGCAAGATTAAAAAGAAAGCAAATATGTTTATTCTGTCTAAACCCTTATTAATTAAAGACTTTTGACTATACAAAATAAGATTAATTATTAATTATGTCTTATGAGAGCAGGTAAAATAAGTTTTAGTGTAAAAACACATCTATAAATACATGATGCGAGCTTCATTACATAAACATATAGACATTAGCTGAATTTTTATTAAAAATATTTAACTAATTAATTTATATAACTTCCGGTTTTGCCTAAAAAAACTCAGCGTAATTATTAAAAAATACCAATTCTAAACACAGCCATTAGACAGTTTAAAATATTCACATGTTGACCTCATGTTTACCACATGTCGTGCCAGAAAAAGAGGAAATGTACAAATCGCTTTTTAAAAGGGCAACAAAAAGATTAATTTATCTTTCACTTAACGACGCGTATAAATATGTTGGGTTGTGCCCTAATTTTACGGTTATTTTACCCCTTTTACCATGTTTAAGGCTTTTTGTTTCAACTTATGCGTGTTTATACGGCGTATATTTTGTTTTGTAGATTAGGTATGTTACCATTGAGTGATTCACGAACTTTTAGTGTTTTATGTTTTATTATTAATAATTTGACGTGAAAAATAGTACCTATAATTAAGGGTTTCCAAGGTCTGTTCAAGAAGCAAAAAATATTGGTAATTATGATTATAAGGAAAGAAAAAATTCTAGAGTAGATAATCGTCAAGTATGTCATTTAATTTTTAGTTTCGAAAGTTTTAGTATATAATAAGTTATTTATAAGCCAACAAGGATAACAAACATCTGCAATTCTATAATTGATTTTACTTTTATAACGTTGATACCATTAAAATGTAAATATATTTAACTTAGTCATTTCTGACCATTTTAGAATTTTTTGTGATTTTCAAAAAACTACTTCCTATAAAAACCTCCTTTAGTATGTTATAGGCCTTTAAAACTTATAGATTTTCCCGTTCTAAGGCAATAATACAATCTTCTATAATTGTAAAGATATTTGAGTTAATGAATTTAATAAATTTGACTTAACACTCTTAATAATTTAGTTTAAATAATAATTAGGGATACCACCAATAATATTTAGGATCATCAATAACAAAACTGTGTTACCAAAATGCAAGCATTGCAAGATATATATTAGCAATAAAAATATTAACAATAAGAATGTGGCTAAGTTGATAAAAGAAAATTTAAAGAAACTCGATCTGTGTCTAATATTTATCATAATCCCCATGAAGAAAAGCGACCAGCTTAAAATGAAGCCGAAGAAATAGCAGTTTTGGGAAACGTAGCACTTGGCAACATTCAAAGAACTTGCAGACAGGCTATTTCTCCAGGATTTATAGGCTTAACAGTACAGAGAATTTTGAAAAACAATAAATTTCACCTGTATAAGATAAAACTTATCTATGACCTTCATGAAGACGATTTTTTTGAAAGGTTGGACTTTTGCGAGCTAATATCTCCATGTATAATCAATAACGCAAATCTGTTATTTGATATCTGTTTCTTGGATGAGTGTACATTCTATTTACGTCATGCTGTCAATAGACATAAATTTGATTGATTTGATATAAAAATAGTCGTCCATTTTCTCAAAGAGACCTAGATTCAATAATCTAAAGAGAACTATACAAAGTCTCGGTCTCAAAAGTATTTATTAATTCTAACAGTTGGTTACACGTGTTTCGCTCATATTAAGATTATCATCAGACCTGAAAATTAATACACGTGTAACCTACTGTTAGAATTAAAAAATAATAATAATAATAAATCATTTTATTGTTCCAATTAATTATAACAATTTTGCAAATACAAAACAAATATATAAATGAAACAAATGGCCTTTATAGTCAGCTTCTCTCCAAAAGGAGAGGCTGTCAAAGCCGTATAAAAATTCTAAGCCGGACTTACATTTAGTTACCTAACCTAAGCCTAATAAAACCCAATATATTAATGAAAAGCTAGATGACTCGGTCCATTATGTTAAGCGGTACAGAGATAGTATATGGTAAAACTATTAAGCTCTGGTCAGAAAAAAAAATTGTATGTATATAATATCTTATTTTCTGTGAAGTGCATATAAACGCCCATAAAAACTAATTTACTGAGAAGCTGCTGTCTGATCCTTCTTTTGAAACAGAATAAATATGTGTTAAAATGAGTAACTTGAAATTTATTTACGATTGACGCTATGTTATAAGAGAATCCTCTTTTAAAAAGTTCTGTAGGACACCAGAGTGTAAAGTCATTACCTCAGAGTACTGTAGTATGGAAGTATCACCCAGTATAACAAATATTGTGTAAATAGGAATCTACTATATTGTAATAATACATTAATTAATTCTATATAGCAAAACATTATAATGTCTAGTAAGCATTATCATAAACCAGGTCAACGGGAAGTTCAACGATCCTTGGATGTAGCTTTTTGATATATTATTATAGATCCTACTTAACCCTAAGAAGGTTGTTTCATTTTAACCCTATGTCTTAAATCATAATTACTTAAATCATAATTTACTACATGGCGATCCTGCTTATCCTATATACCTAAAGGATAAACGATGAAAAACGATGTTGGTGGACAAAAGAAGAAAATAGTTCCAATAATCTTAAAAAATGGGAAACGCCAAGTCTAAGGAGGAAATTCTAGTAGCAACCGTGTCTCTTGTTGCTCTATACGTTTTGGTTAAACGCTGTAGAAGAGGACTGGAGCAGACTATTCGCAGAGAAATCCATAAAAATGAGTTAAGACGATCCAGAGCTGAGCTAGACGAAGAGGAACCAGTTTAAAATTTTAGATTCTCTTTTAGGTTTTATGGACATTAAAAAATAATAAAAATATAACTATGGAAAAATGGAATGGAGAATTGAATAGAAAATGGATTGGGAAAAAGAATATTATAACCACAAATTGAGCAAAGATGTATAGTAGCTGTTAAAAAGTGCTAATATTAATTTAGTTGTATACCTACATGTAAGTTTTTAAATTGTTTATAGTACCTATTATTATTTTGATTCTTAGTCTAAATACGGACCCAGTTAACAAGAATTAATATTTTAATTTTTATTACAAATAGCGAGGTATATATTCTTTAAAAAATAAAACTACTACTTAAAAAATAAAACTAAATTCTTTAAAAAATATCAGAGTCTATTTAGTAAAGTTAAATTATGATAGGAGAAAAACACCAATAGCTTTAACAAAAATAAGCGAAGCAAAAACTGTTTATTCTCGATTAAGCAAAGAGATATCAGATATTAATCAAAAAATTAAAAATTCGGAAATAGATGATTCGGATGTTGTCATTGCTAGGGAAATTATAGAAAAAATTAAAGCGGTGTACCAAAAAATTCAAAATTTTCCAGGACAAAGCGCGAATCTTGAATCGAACATGTCTTCTTTTGATCTTAAAGTTGCCACAAGCCTTTTGCCCGTAATGGATGATTCAGAGGCCATTACCAATAAATTATGTGAAACTGCGGAATTTTACAGTTCTATGCTTAATGATGAGGGAAAGACTTTGTTAATTAGTTTTATTTTGAAAACAAGAATTTCTTGTAGCGCAAAATTGTGTTTAAACACTAGTTATAGTTCTGTTGAGGCTCTAATCAGGGACATAAGAACACACCTTTTAACTAAAAAATCCGATACTGCCCTTCAGATTAAATTATTTGCCACTAAACAAGGAGATAAATCTATTTCTGACTTTGGCAAAGAGCTCCAAGATATTTTTGTAAATTTGACAATTTCTCAGGCAGAGGGTGATTCTAATATTTTTGACGTTCTGAGACCTTTAAATGAAAAAACAGCTGTAAAACAGTTTACACACGGGCTTAAAAATCAAAAGCTTAGCACAATCATATCAGCCAGAAATTTTACATTTTTAAAAGATGCCATAAGAGCGGTACAAGATGAAGAAATTTCTTTTCAAAATCAAAATCAACAAATTTTCAATTTATCTCAAAGGCATAATAGAGGTTTTGCCAGAGGCGGTAATAGATTACGACCTACAGGAAGATTTTTTAGAAGCAATAATTTTAATAGACACACACATACTAATTGTAATTCTAGAAATTTTAATAATAATGCTAATCCGAATTTTCATTATAATAATCGTGGCCGAGGTAATACGAGTCTACCTGGTCAGCGTTTTCAGAGAGGTTACCAAGGACGTTCGTTTTCTCGAGGGTTTCGTGGAAATTCGTGAAGACAAATAAATTATGTCGATGTTGATAATGAGATTGAAACAGGTCAGGGAGCATCAGATATGATGAATTATCGGGATGATTTTTTTTGTCCCTAACGATAATAATATTTTTACTTATTCAACAAATTACTCAAATTCAGTTTTCTTTCATGTAAATAGTAAGAAATTAGGATTTTTAATAGATACAGGAGCATCATTGTGTGCGCTTAATTTAAAATATTTAGACTCTAGAATTCCGTTGCACAAAGAATGTCTTGAAATTAAAGGCATAGGGGGTAATTTAGTTTTATTAGGATATGTATATTTGAATCTTATTATTGGAAATATAAGATTTAGGGAAAAATTTTATGTTTTTGAATCATTGGAATGTGAAACCAATGGAATAATTGGTAGAAATTTTTTAAAAAAGTATAAAGCTATTTTAAATTATGAGGAAAATACATTATCATTGTTTAATGATGAAAATAAAATTGCATTAGACGTGAATGCTAGTAGCAATAAAAGTATGACCTTACTTCCAAGATGTGAAAGTATTCAATACATCGAGACAGGGTTGGTTGAAGAATGTGTAATGTTGCCTAGTGAATTGTGTCAGGGAGTGTTTGTAGCAGGTGTGATTGCGCAACCGAGAGATGGGAAAATTCCAGTTAAAATTTTAAATATGCGTGAAACTGAAGTACGTTTGAGAAATTGCTTACCAAAAATTGAAAAGTTGAGCCATTATAATTGTTATCAATTTACTTCGTAGGCTGTATCAAGCAGTCGAGTAAAAGATTTGTTTAATTTGCTTAAACTTGGGTATTTAAATAAAGAGGAAAAAGATTCTATTGAACAATTATGTGCGAAATTTCCAGATATGTTTCATATGCCCGGGGATAAGTTAGGTGTTACAAATATTTATAAACAGTCTATTTAAATAAAGCCAAATACTCAACCCGTTTATATAAAACCATATAGACTACCTCAGTCACAAAAAGAGGAAATAAATAAGCAAATTTCTCAAATGTGCTCGGATGATATCATCGAGTGTGCGCAGAGCGAATGGTCATCTCCGGTGTTACTTGTTCCAAAAAAGGAAGACAAAGCAGGTGAACAACGTAGCAGACTTGTTTTAGATTACAGATTTTTAAACCGCAATTTGGTAGATATTAAATGGCCTATAGCAAACGTAGTGGACATTTTAGATTCTCTTGCAGCAGCACTTTATTTTTCACATTTAGATTTAAGTCAGGGATATTACCAAGTCGAATTAGATGAGCAAAGCAAAAAATTAACAGCTTTTACTACCGATTGCGGCCAATGGCAAATGAAGAGACTTCCAATGGGGTAAAAAATTAGTCCCAGCGCGTTTTCTAGATTAATGACAATCGCGATGGCAGGTCTAAATTATGAAAAATGTTTTGTTTATATTGATGATCTTATTGGTTTTGGAAGGAATCTTAAAGAACATAACAAAAATCTAATGGACGTTTTTAGTAGACTTCGTAAAGTAAATTTAAAATTAAATCCCTCAAAGTGTGAATTTTTAAGAAAGCAAATTCTTTATTTAGGTCACATTGTTAGCGATAAAGGCATTTCTTCTGATCGGGAAAAAATTAAAGGTTTAAATGAATATCCTATTCCAAAAAATACAGAGAAAGTTAAACGTTTTGTTGCTTTTGCCAACTATTATAGGAAATTTATACCAAAATTCGCGGAATTATCTGTACCCCTAAATAAGTTATGTAGAAAGTATGCGAGGTTTGAATGGACAGATGAGTATAATAGTGCGTTTGAAATTTTAAACAAAGCAATGGTTCAATATCCAGTGTTGGAGTATCCAGATTATACGGACACGAATGAATTTATGCTTTAAACAGATGCTTCACAATTTGCTATTGGAGCAATGCTTTCGAACAAAAATAATAAGCCAGTAGCATATTCAAGCAGGAGTTTAAATAAGGCTGAAATAAATTATCCAACTATTTACAAAGAACTTTTAGCTATTTATTGGGCTGTAAAACATTTTCGCCCATACTTATACGGACGTTGATTTAAAATAGTGACAGACCATAAACCCTTATTGTACTTATTCAGCCTTACAGACCCATCTAGTCGTTTAACAAAATTTCGCTTAGGTCTTGAAGAATACGATTTTTATGTAGAGTATGTAAAAGGGAGTGAAAATGTTACAGCGGATGCGTTATCTCGAATTATTATAACATCGAATGAGTTAAAAACTATGAACAATGACATGATTGCTGTTATGACTAGAAATTAGTGTAAACGTATAGCAGAAGAAGATGGAAAGTTGGATAAGGGTAGTCATAGTGCTTGGCCTGATCAACCAAACATTGTGGAAGTCCTTAGACAACCAAAAAATTGCACTGAGTTAGTTTGATAGACTCATCAAAAATAAAATCTTTGTCAAAACTTATAACTGAACAATCAGGAAAATTTTATTATGTACTACTACATCTTACTGTATATTTAAGTCAAAATTCTCGATCAACATTGACGCGAGACGGAATGCTGAGAGACTTGACCGATATTAGTAAGAGAGCTGACATAAAAGAATTGTATATTTTAAAAAACGAAAATTCTGCAGAATTAATTGAATGTATTGGAAAAGAAATAAAAAATAATATCAGGGGCCTCGAATAAATATTTTAAAAGGAATTATCAAAATAGTGGACAATGATGAAAAAAGAGTTATTTTAAATGATTTTCATTTACTTCCAACTAGTGGACACGCAGGTATAAATAGAATGACAAATAATATAAAAAAGTATTACTTTTGGCCAAATTTGTACAATGATGTTAAGGCATTTGTAAAAAGATGTGGTATGTGTCAAAAACAAAAATATTCAAATCATTATACAAAACAGCCAATGGTGATTACTACCACAGCCAGTTCTTCGTTTCAAAAAATTTATCTAGACATTGTAGGACCGCTACCTACAGATATCAATGATTTTTCCTATATTCTTACCCTGCAGTGTGAATTAACAAAACTCGTGGAAGCATATCCATTAAAAAATAAAGATGCTGTGTCAGTTGCAAAGGCATTTGTGGAAAATTTTATCTTAAGACATGGAATTCCGCAGGAAATTGCAACTGATAGGGGTTCTGAATTTATTTCTTCTACAATGAGTGAAGTTTGCAAAAATTTAAAAATAGAACAAGTTCATTCCACCGCCTACCATCACGAAAGCATAGGGTCATTGGAAAATTCACACAAGGCTTTAGGAGCATATTTAAGAATTCAGTCAGAAAACCATGTCACAGCTTGGAGTTCATGGATTCCGTACTGGTGTTTTGCATATAATACGGCAGTTTACACTGAAACTAAATATGCTTCTTTTGAGCTTGTTTTTGGAAAAAAATGTCAGACTAAGTAATTTAAAAAATATCGTGGAACCTATTTACAATTTTGATAGTTATCCAACTGAATTGAAATACAGGTTACAGAAAGCTCATGATGACGCAAGAAATAATATTTTACTTTCAAAAGAAAAAAGAAAAATATCTTACGATAAAAATATAAATCCCATTGAATATAAGAAAGGAGATTTAATTCTCGTTAAAAATGAATATAATGGTAATAAAATTGCCAGTCCTTGTTTCCTGGGGCCGTATGTAGTCGTTCAGGATGAATCTCATAATGTAAAAATTGTAAAAGAAAATAAAGAGATTCTAATCCATAATAATAGAACTAAATTATATCATAAGTAAGTAATTAGTGCATAAAGGGCCCTGCGCATAGTTAGGTAATAATTAATTAATTTACTAGTTTGGTGTATTATTAGTTAAGGTTTTGTAAAAAAAAAATGGAAAAGAGGGGTTATTTAGGTAAAAAGTTGAAATTTTCAAAATTACTAGATATTAATTGAATGTATGTATATAATTTTGGGAATGTGCTAAGAAGAGTTGTTACTTTTATAGTATATATATCCGGAATTTTCAATTTAAAAGAAATATGTAAATTCCTTAAATTTCCCGGGGAGATGTAGTATGGAAGTATCACCCAGTATAACAAATATTGTGTAAATAGGAATCTACTATATTGTAATAATACATTAATTAATTCTATATAGCAAAACATTATAATGTCTAGTAAGCATTATCATAAACCAGGTCAACGGGAAGTTCAATGATCCTTGGATGTAGCTTTTTGATATATTATTATAGATCCTACTTAACCCTAAGAAGGTTGTTTCATTTTAACCCTATGTCTTAAATCATAATTTACTACAGTACTTCCCATCAACTAATACCCTCTGCGTCCTGTTACATTTAACCGAAAACCAATATAAACCAAAATACTCAACAAAACATCATGATTTAACAAGTCAAAAGCTCGTGAATAGTCTAGAAGTACCAGAACGCTAGCTTTGCTGTTATCCAATTCCCCATTAATACGGTCTGTAATGTCAGCCAACGAAGTTGTACAACTATGTCCACGTCGAAATCCTGACTGCTTTTCTGGCAAAATATTATTACTTGAAATAAAGACAGAAATTAGTTGTTTTCTTAATTAAAGCTAATCAATTCACAAGTTTCTAAATTATTTTTAGCCACAAAAAACCTCTCGAAATTTAGGGTGATGTAAAACTTTTGTATCTATATGTAGTATAATAATATAATAGTATCAAGTAGTCATAAAAATATAATGGTAATAAAAATTGCTTGTACCATAAGCTTTTCCAGGCTGTTTAATGAATAATTTAAAAGCATATTAACGATTGAATCTTACTTTTTTTCTTTTCAGCTTAACCACTTTATCATTTTTTATTGAATTTATGCACTTAGTTGAAGGTTATACTATACAGAAAATATATCTTTATGACATTATTCCGAGTTAAGTAAGAAAATGTTGCTTGAACAGGAAATACGATATCGCAAATCCCCTCTTGATATTTGACACAAATCAATAAAATATGTATGTCTGGGGCCTGAAAGATGTCGTATCGCGGCGCAAAACTTACCTATATACAATTTCCACTTCATCTCTTTTGTAGTGTCCCACATTTAATGCCATTCTTTAAATACATAATCCCATTCTTAAGAAACATATTGTCATTCTTCCCGTCTCGAAAGTCCTAAAAATAGGACAATATGCCTAGAAGTTTTTAGTTCAAAGCTAATCTCATAATTCTTCTTTGGGGGCAAACAAAACAGCAGAAGGACAGACCTTTGGTTTGTACTTTCGTTTTTTTTGTAGCGATGCTTTATTTTTTTCCATTGAGATAAAGAAGGCAAGTCGGGGTTTGTGTGCACAAGTTTAATCTAGGGGAAATAATATTATGAAATGGTTTGTGCACTATGATATATTATAACGCAAGGCATTTTAAAAGGGCAGGCGTTAAATGTCGTTTTTTTTAAACGAATACGGCATCATTTTAGGTACAACAAAAATTACGCACATGGTAAAATTTATTTTCATTTTTAAATAATAACTATGCTTAATATAAGAATTATTGTGTTTTCTTTCATTTTATTCATGAACGCTAACTACAAAATATTATATAAAATAACTTATTAATAAATATATCATAACGGTGCAACAATAATAACTTTAATCTTAAATTAATAATTAAATACACCAAACTTAACAAAACAATAACAATATGAATATCAATGAATCCTGCCTTAGAAATGTATCTAACGAACCAAAGAAGTAAATTTTAGAATGTTAATTATCCAGTCTGATGAACTTATTTAAGATATAATTGGTGCGGTAAATTGGAAGGTTAAAATTAATATTCCCTCTTGTAGGTATTATTGAAACATGCAAATCAAATTTTTCAGAAGCTGACAGACACCCTTCTTTGAAGAATTTTATAAAGGCTTAAGAGATCTCTTCTTTGACAATTTGCTGTAATTCAAGCATTCAGCTTTTAGCAATTTAAGTATTTGGGAATCTTCATAATAATCGAAAATATTAAGCTTATATAATACAATCTTTAAGAACTTTAAAGATTTAACTACTAACTAAAGTTTAAAGCTGTACCTACACAAAATCCATATTTTAGGTGAGAATGCACAAGGGCACAGTAGAGAATTTTTAAGGACTCTATATCCATAGATTCCTGAGTGCTTCTTCTAATAATTCCAAGCATCTGAAAGAAAGGCTTGGATGAGGGTGGGGTAGGGTCACGCTATAGAGGTAGCATATTTTACTGTAATCAGTGATATCAAGCATTATAGAGGGGAGATAGATTGTAGTAGGTAATTCTTATGGGATATCCAGTTCTTACTCAAGGCTCCAAGTGGAAATTGTGTTGATCCATAGGTGAGTAGAGTAGCCAAGTATGGCAAAACATATCAGCAGCGTCTGTTCTACATTGGCAGGGTGCAAACAACGTCGAATCCAGAATAGGAGGCTAAATTAATCCCTAGGAACAGAACTCGCCAAAATACTAGGCAAACATGGCATTTTAATATCAAACTTCTTCCACAACGTATATGTACGCTTGACATTTAAAACAAAAATACCCGCGGTAAGCAGAGCCAAGTGTCAAGGATATCGCGGTGATACATTAGCCAGCCTCAAAGATTCGGAGGAAGATGAGTATGTGAGATGATGATTAGGAAGAAAACCTCGACACTAGTAGATAAAAAAAGAAAAATAAACGCGAACATCCCAGTTTTAAAATTCAATATTCGCAGAATGAGACTTAAAGAACACCTACTAGGTCTAGAAGTTATAATTAGTAATTTCAAGGCTAGAAGACATCGTAAAATTGCAATCAACAGCTCGAACATAGGTAATTTTGGACTGGGTATGTAAAATAAGAGAACTGAAATTTTTATTATAGAGAAGTACAGATGGCGTACGCTGTTCATTCAACAGGGATTCAGCTCAATGATAAAAGGGAAGAGTTGAACGCCTTAATCAACAAAAAACTAGAATTAACTGAAGACCTGAGAAATATGAGTCTAAATGAGTTATCAGGAGAAATTACTAGCAGGATTTAAGGAGCATTCATTGTAACATAGTTTTCTCGCTTAATGTCGAACGCAAAAACTAAGACCACAAACGCATTACTAGCAGCACGCAGAAAAATGGAGAGTATGGAGAGTGGAGAATATGATACCAAAAACTAGATACACAACCACTATCCAGCATTTCAATCAGGAACTCTACATCCAATCGATACCTAAACAAAACACTAAAGACCTGATAGTCCTACATGTGGGTTCCGAGGACATCCTGGAGATTGATCCTGCAGAACCCAGCATGGCACTAAATTAGATGAAAAACCTTAAGGTCCCAGGAGAAGACTGCCTTACCATAGAAATTGTAAAGTATGGAGAAAGCACTAATAATCCTTCTTAACAAATGTGTGGAGGTGGAAAAAAATCCCGACGCATGAAGTAATGCCGAGATAATATTTCTCTTCAAATAAGTGATCGAGCCAACATCAAAAACTATATATCAATCTGCTGTCCATTTTGTATAAGCCTCTTACCAAAATCATAACCAACCAACTTAACAAAAATTTCGATTTTTACCAGCCAGTAAAACAGGCTGTTCGCATTCAAATCGAACGTACTATTATTGAGAAATGTATCGAATATAATATTACACCTCGCATTCATCGACTACAAAATGCTTTCGATTTAGTGGAATCCTCCAGCAACTGTGCAGTGCTGAAGCAATGGATAATGCGAGGATTATCAATCTTAATAAGGACATCTACAAGTGTGCTACAATACATATCAAAGTAGACGAAAATATAACAACCGGCAAGATGTCCATATGGAAAGGAGTAAGGCAAGGCGATTTAATTTTTCCAAAATTATTTACCTTGGCATAAGAATACATGTGTAAGAATTTGACATCGATTTTTTCGATTCGCCGATGATATTGTGATGAGCACCGTTCAGAACGAACTTGGTACCATTATGTGCGAACTAAAGAAAGAGTCAAAGAAAGCAGGACTTGAACTAAACCTCCAGAAAACAAAGATGCTGAGCTCAAACAACAATACCATCAATGTCAATATCGATAACCACACAATTCAACTAGTAGAAGAAAATATATATCTGAGACACATCAGGCTAGGTAACGATAAGGAGGAGAATCAGTTTAGTATATGCAGCATTTGGAAAACTTGCCTATCAAAGAATCGAAGATACCAGTTTATTTGGAAACGGAAAATATACGATGCCTGCATCCTATCAGTTACATTGTACGGGCTCGAGACATTCACTCTGACAAAGAAAAATGCACAATAACTTCAGGTTTGTCAATGTGCAATGATAGCAATGAACTTAAAAAATTGGCAAAGCAACGTGAATATCAGGGCAAGAACCAAAGTAACCGTTATAGAAGAAAGTGCAAACAAACAAAACGCTATTTGTTTGTTTGCACTTTCTTAGGGTAGGACACCTTGCCTGAAATAATAACAAATAAACGAAAATCATTATTGCTCCTAGCACAGATAAACATGGAAGGAAATAAAATAGGCATATGTCTAAGAGTGGATTAATACAGGCTGATTAAGATAAAGATCCGAAAGACCCAAGCAATAATATTATCCCAATAAATAATAAACTGGAGGATTTTATCCTATGCAACGTCAACGTCTCTGATAATAGAGACTTTTTTCAGACTGTATTGGTTAATCTTGTAGTTAAATTATTTACAATATCTTGTGTGGAAAAAGCTCATAGTTTTACTTTTAGAGGGATTCAGTGACATACCATTTCTTAAACACCAGTCAAATAGGTTATACAGATTTTATTGTAATTTTTCACATTCCTGAAAAAGTTTAAAAACACATCTTAGCTTTAAATCATTTGCAAAAAGCAGGTAATTACAGCAAGTAAAATATCGGTTAATATGATTTATAGATTTATTAAAAAGGAGTGGTTTAAGGTGTGAGCTCTAAGAAACTCCAGATGGGACCCAAATTACCCTAGACATCAAGCCGCTAATTCGAGCAATAAGAACACGAGCCGTCTATTGGATAAGCAGCACCTGCACCAAAACAATAAAGTTTCATAAATCATAAACAGCTCAAACTTATACACATATTGTGCGGTACTCTTATCAAATGCCTTGGAGAAGTCGGTGCATATTTTATCCACCTTTTCCAAAGCATCCAACGTGAACCCCATGTGAGTAGGGAGGTTTCACTCTGTAGATCTATAAAGGTCTAAATCCAAATTATTGTTGCAACAATAATGGATTCAACAATGGGGACAGAAGTCGCAGATCAAATATTCAGAACTCTTGGGAATTAGTAAGTATGCAAATGGTAAGATAATTAGTAACATAGGCTTTATTATCTGACTTTAGGTTTAAGAGGTTAGATAGGAAAGATAGGTTTAATAAAGCTCCTCTTCCAAAAATCTGGAAACATCCCTATTTGAAAAGAGAGACTAAAGATATGATGCAATGATCTAAATAAATTAAAGCTGCAATCTTTTAGAAAAAGTTTACGTATCATACCATCTGGTCCTGGGACTGTGCTAATAAACATAGCTAATTGAATATATCTGAAATTATAATATAGTGATAATGTGTACCACTGTCGGAAATTGATATGTCATGAGTAGGAACACTAAAATTCGTATATGCATACGTAGTTGAAAAGTAATCAGCAAACATATTACTAGCGATTTTTCACCTAAAGAACTATTTTTTTTAAATAATAAAGGCTATTAGGAAAAGAACAGGTTTTTTGCTTGTTATTGACAAAAGATCAAATGTTTTTTATATTGGACCAAATGGCTATGACATTCTTGAGTAAGGCCAGTGCATAAACCTGAAAGCCCAGTAAATGGTAGTGATAGTCCTTATCTAATTAGCTTAGTTTATATTTTTTATGAGATTTTTTTTTATAATACATTTCTTTAGTAGAGAACTATATCGGAAACTTTCTGTCTGGGAATTTTATTAAAGGAATAAATATATTAATTCACTCCAAAATAATTTCATTTAAAATCAGAAAACATTTAACATATTTCTAATAGACAAACCTAACAGTAATAAGCCCAAATTAAAATAATCCAAAATCTGATTAATTTCACTATAATATACTGATCTGAAATCCCTATATACTAGTGGTAGATGGACTACTGAAGGAACCAAAAAATGGTCTGTGGGCTTAACTTCAGTAGAACAAAATTTTGTCAGAACAAAATTTATAAGACTGTTGAGTGATTTAATAGTCACGCAATACTGGCTGATACTGAAGGGCATATGAAACCCATTTCCTAGATAGTAGCAGTGAAGTTGAAATAGAAAACAATATGAAGAGCAGAATTAGGCATGTATAAGGCCAGCGTTTTACAAAAAGTTGAGTATATTTGAGCAGAGAAATTAGAGGGGCTATACACTTCTCCCAATATAAAGTTCTGGAAATAAGGAGCTGTCTAATACTATTATTAAGAAACTAAAGGTATTTAGTCAGTAATGCTTTGCGCAGATTTTAAATAAAAAATAAAAAGTAGAAATAGATATTTCTTATTCTAAGCGCAAAAATAACATATTCAAATTAGAAAATATTGGTGACGTTTGATTTTTTTTAATCGGTCGATTCGTTTTCCAGAAAATTAGAAAAATCTTTGGCCAAACAATAATATAGGCGATGTTCAAATTCCTGACGAACATTTTCAAAAACATGTTGTGGGATATCATGGCAGATGTCGATAATGCGTTGACGAAGTTTATCCAAACTTTCAGGTTGGGGAGTAAACATAATAGATTTCAAATAACCCCATAGAAAAAAGTCTACCGGCGTAATATAAGGAGATCTAGCAGGCTATTCTATAGGCCCCCTTCGCCCTATCCATTTATCTGGAAACTCGTCTGAAATATATTTCCAGCAAGACGGCGCTCCTTCTCACTATGTTCTTCCCGTTCGGCAATGGCTAGTTTAGAAAAACGACGAGTTTCCAGATAGATGGACAGGGCGAAGGGGGCCTATAGAATGGCCTGCTAGATCTCCTGAAATAACGCCGTTATTAACATATTTTCATGTTTTTGTTTTCTATCTGAACAAATTAAGATAAACAAAGATTTTTTTAATTTTCTCGAAAACAAATTGACTGATTTAAAAAAATCAAACGTAAAAATAAAAAACATCGAAAGACCTTTTAAACAAGCTATTACTCGATACCCCTTGCCATTTAAAATTTTTAAGGGGATGACTCTGGGGGACAGAGAGTGAAAGGGGGTGAAGTAATTTTAGGTTAGGAAGTTGTCCCCCTTGACAAACCTTTTGATGTATTCCGGCGTTTTTTTTTTTAAACAGTGGTTTTTGATAAATCCGTGGTGGGAAGTTTTCAAATGAACACCCTGTATACTCTAAACAAAGAAATTCTCAAACTAAATACATAGCAATTGTCAATATTTTTTATTTTAAATATATCAAAATGCATTTTATTTTAAATTTTACTTTTAAATAAAGCAATAACGGAAGCAATTACAACCTAGTTTAAGATTCATGTTATAAACTGCATATACTTGAATCAGTTATTTTCTTTTTGTGAAGATATTCGTTGACGGTTTGTTGTGTTGTATAATTTTGTTAAATTATACAGAGCTTACCAACAAGCTCAGCTGATCAAGACCTAGAGCTCAGAATGAATTAAGGATAGGAAATAAAGATAAAACCACAACGTGTTAATTGAGCGAAGGATAAAGTGGTCAAAAGGAAAACCATTAGACCGTCAATTATTTCTTAGTTATTGACAGTTAAAAATGAGTCTAATGACACGTGTGTTTTTAGCAGATAGGATTTACTCATCGCCTGATTAATTACGGAAGTCGTTTTCAACGTCTCTTAACTTTAAGGGTTCTTTTTCTCTAATTATCCGTTTTTTTTCTAGATTCTTTTGACAATAATTAGTTAGGATTTGATTAGCGTTCTTGGTCAGCGACAATTTTCTTGTTCTTGAAGGCTGAGTCTGGTAATTACGAATAGGTTTAATTTCAATAGTTAAATCCTAACAGCCTTCTTAACCTGAATATAGGCATTTTAATTTTCTAGACAGGGTGTTCGAAAGTGAAATTAGTGCATTGCTGTCAGTATCGCCAATTGATCACCTTAATCTATTATTACTATCTCTTGAAAAACAAACCCTTAAATCGTTAATTTTTTTTGCGTAGTTCAATTCGCAGAATAATATCTTGAAATAGATAGTGATGATTTTGTTAGTAGCCTGGCATATAGCGCCATCTTGCTGCCCTCTAGCAGTTTTGAAGAAATGGAAATGGTGGGCTCAGAGCAGGAATAAAAAGTCACATTTTAACCTTTGCTATAATAGATGCAGCTTTGCTATAATAGATGCTATTATAGATGCAGTATAAAGAATTGCCAGGTGTAACAACAGATCAAAAAAGAAACGCGCTAAAGAAATAGAGTTCCGGATGAAGATGGTATGGTTATAGGAGCCGCTAAGATTCGAGGGAACAGACATTTAGAAAGAATAAGGGCTCATTCAACTTATGTGTTCATAAAAGCGAATTGCCTACAAGATAGCACAATGCGCTAATCATTTAATTACACAAGAAGGGTGCTCCAACAGATCTTGAAAAGTACCAACCTATCAGTCTGTCAAACCACCTCAACAGACTAAGAATGTTAACAAATCGATTAGAAAGGTTTTTATCAGCCTAGGGAACAGGGAAGTTTTAGAACAAATTTTGGCAATAACGATCACCTCCAGTATTTAAAAGGCGTAATAGAAATATCTATCGAATAAAATTAACCGCTGGTCCTGGCCGTCGTCGACTTCCACAAAGCATTCGATACGATCAAAACAAACAGTGAAATGAAAGCGCTGGAGGAAAGTTATATAAAAATATCGGTACTCTAAGCTGATTAAAGATAAATACAGCAATGTTATCGTAACTATAAGATTGTATAAAGATACAAAATGTATAAAAGTCGAAAGAGGAATTAGACAAAGGAACAGGTTATCTCCCAAACTTTTTACGGCAGTTCTGAAGCATGCTTCCAAGCAGTTATACAGAGGCTCAAAGAAATCTGTATTGACAGCGAAATGTTCTCTCACTTGCGATTTGCCGACGACCAACTTCTAATAACAAACAACTTGGAAGAGATTAGAACTATAATTATTAAGTTAGATGCTATTTGCACAGAAGTGGGCTAAACCATGAACTTTGGAAACACGCAATTGATAACAAATTTGATACCAACTAAAAAATTAAAGCTCGATGGTGACGAAATACTATTAAACCACAGCTATAAATAGTTATGTTATAAAATCCAAATTCCAAAAAAAACTAATATACTAAATTGCAAAGAAGAAGTACCTTGGCATGGGTTGCATACGGAGCTCTATAAGACATCCTCAATCCTCAAATCACCTAAAAAAGACGACCTACGATCAATGCGTACTTCCAGTCATGATTTAATGTGCCGAAAGACTCGCCTTAATTTAAGCCACAGCAAGTAAACTCAGAGTAGTCCAACGAAATGTCAATACTGGGGCTAACTCTCAGAGATGGAGTCAGAAATAAGGAAATAGAAAGAAGGAAATACGTCGGAAAAAGTATTTTATTATATAAATAAATAAATAAAAATGACTTTTATTAACATTTAAGATACCTAAGTACAATGAAAACCACAAAAAAATTTGTGTAAAATTAAAGGTCGAAGTCTAGCAGTCTGCTATTCTCACTTAACCCATTTAGAGTTTACCTAAGGTAAATTATTTAAGTACGCGCTATTTTTGATATAATATATTCTATAACTATTTTTCAACAAAATAAAAAAAAAACTTTAAACCCATGTTAGAAAATCGACCCTTCTCAGTCGCAGCAGAAGCATCGAAGGCACCCCGTGCCTACTGCAGGTTATCACCCAGAATTTTCTTGTATGTCCATTAAAAATTGTCATGATTTAAACTTAAATGTATTTATATTAAAAATTTTAAAATTTTTGGGTATGAGATCGTCTATGCTAATGGCGTTAAAAATAAAGATCTCCGAAATATGGCTGTTTTATGTTGTGGTATAGTAAAAGCCTGGCGTGATCTAGTATTGTGGATTTCTGTGCATGGTAAAAAATTTAATTTAAGAAGGTGGAATGCTTCTGATTCAGTAAGCAATTTATAAGATGAACTGTTCTTCGGTCTTCCATATTCAGCCAGTTGCATTTAGAGATCAGGTAAGAGACATAGTCATATTTACGTCTTCTGCATAAAGCACTACAGTATGCATTTTGTACTTTTTGTATTCTATATTTATACTCCATAGTTAGACAAGGCCCGTACAGAAAGTCACAATAATTAAAATTTAATAAAACAAGACCATCAAATAACATCTTTTTTAATGGAAAGTTGAACAGTTGTCGATTGTTATAAATTAATTTAAGAGCATAGAATTTTTTTTTAATAATCTTTTGTACATGTTCATGAAATCTTAGATCCTTATCCACTCTTAAGCCCAAACTTTTGGATTGATAAATTTGTGGCGCCAATGTAAAGAATTAACGACTTTTTACCGGGTCTTTTTTGGTTTTACTACCAAAACCTAATCACTTTGTCTTGTTTGAGTTTAAATTAAGATTATGTTTGTAAGCTAATTAATTAACTATGTTAAGATCCGAAATTATTTTTCCGGCAGGTTTTTACAATAGCGTCTATTGTGTAAATAATAAATAAGAGCAAGGATAGGATAGCACTCTGAGGCATACAAGATTTAATCGAAATATTACTTGATACCGAGTTATTTAATTTGATCTTTTGCGTCTCGAAGTAATTGAACCAACCAGGTTAAGGGCATCGGTTTCAAAACTATAGTACTTAAGTTTAGCTAATAGGAGCCTATAGTCTAAAGTACTAAAGGCTTCAGAAAAGTCTTACAAAACTACAACACTAACAAAACTTATGTTTTGCAGCTTCAACATTTCTCACAATTCTGAAATGATTTAGTCTCAGATTATCCAGTAATAAAAATTCAGTTTAAAATTTCTCGACAAGATGTAAATTATTTATTACTGCGGTATTAACTATTCAATATTTCTTGAAATAAATTTTATAGCGATAAATATTCCTGTTTAAAGGCTGGTTTAATTTTTTAAGTTCAATTTTTAAATATTAAATTTCCTATATTAAATAAAAGTAAAAGTACCATTAAAAATATAAATTAATTTTTTTAAAAAATAATGTAAAAAATCATTGGACTTCAACTGTAATATTTCAACCTTAATTGCTTTATCTTTTTTCATTCTTTTAAGGTTTAAATGTCTGTATAACAGTAATTTACCAAACATGCTACGATTTTACCTCGTATCTGACCAGTTCAGTAAGGCATTGGGGTTATAAAATTATGTAGAAAAACATATGGTACCAAAAGGGTTAATTAAAAATAAAGCGGTCGAAAGGCTTAAAACTCGTGAATTCTTTTAACATCCTTTAATTACAGGTATAATTAGACCCAACGTTTAAGCAGGCTTTCGTTTGCCATATGGTAAAATTTAAAAGGCATTTACTGAAAAATATATATGGACACCTTCATCTAACGACAATATAAATATACATTTGTTATCATCTAAATTATTATATTATGTATGAAGTTTTATCTATGAGCTCTTAATTTAAGGGTACTAAATCACTTTGTTAACTTTTCATTTAATACTACTTGATAATACTTTTTTAATATGACGTAATTACAGTACCTTCGAAACTACTTTACTAACCAAATTGTATCTCACAAAATTTTTCACTTATTTATATATAGCATCCAAGAGACTTTATTTGAGATAATAATACTTTTTTTTCATTACTTTAACTATTTTTATATTCTTGAGCTTTATTCTAATTTATTTTATTTACAAGTTAATTTTTAATTGCTTATCTTTATTCGATTTTAAAAAACGCAGACTACAGATCGTTTCCACTAAGAAAGTGCAAATAATCAATAGAAAAACAAACGTTTTTTACATTCTTATCAGAGCAAGGCTATATCGGTATATTATCTGTAAGTTAAATACTGCATTTATTATGTAGCGTGTTATACTATGTCATTATCGTGCAATTGCGGTAGTAAAGAATCTGGCCTCGCCACGCCAAATGGATTGCTAAACACTCTAGTATAATAGTATAAAGAACTATTTAAATTGTAAACAAATATACATAGAGTAGCCAATTTCAAAATAAAAATATATCATCCATTTTCTATAAGAGACTAAACAAATATTAAAAAAAAAAAAAATCACGAAGTCAGTCTCGCTCTAATTTCAATTTTTTTTTTTAAGTATTTAGGTGACTTTAAAGCATCAATAAGTTTAAAAATACATATAAAGCTATACTACATATAAATAAAAATAAAACGAAATTACCTTAACAAACCATACATTTTCAATGTTTAAAACACTAAACAAAAAACACAGGCTAGAATAATATTAGCTATCAAACAAAACTAAAAATTCAAAAAGTAAAAAATGGCCTCGTTGAGGATTGAACCAACGAACTTAGTTCACACTCTCTAAGATGTGGTGACTGCAATCAGGCAATCAGGGCGAAAAATCTCAACGATTAAAGATTTTTTTTTGATACGTACAAAAACAGAGATATCAAAGAAACTAAGTCAGCTTTTGCAAATCATTTGCTGTCTCCCCCTCACAATTTTTCTCCAAAAGACCTAAATTTTGCATGTTTACGCTAATGCAGGCCATATACGCTACGGTCTACCGGAGAGGTTTACCTGTACAGCTATACCTGTCCGGAAAACCGTAGCGTGTGTTGGAGTCGGTCGTTTTGATTTTTGAACCTGTACAGGCGACCAACGCAAGATCGAAAATCAATTTATTTCCGGCCAGCCCATGAGTAAACCTGTGCGTCTGTGCGACTTTTTCCGGGAACCTGCACAGTTGGCGGTTATTGAGTTGGATTTCTGCTAGGATTTCAGTCTTTTTCGCATTTTTCATGCGCGTAGTCGTCGGTTGATGTGTGATATTAAAACCACGTGCATTAAAAAATTGCGCCAACAGCAAAAACTAAAGCTGTCTTAACAGATTTTATTGAAATTTATAAAGATAGTCCGTGTCATTGGAAAGTCAAAGCTAATGAATACCACAATCGAGATAAAAAAGATGCAGCCTATAAATTGCTTGCGAAAAAGCTGAAGGAAATTGATCCAGATGCCGACAAAGCAGCAGTTATCAAAAAAATAAATAATTTGAGAAGCAACGTAAGAAAAGAAAAAAAGAAATATGAACGATCTTTAAAATCTGGGGCATCTACTGCCCCAGATTTTGTATACAATTGTATACAGGATGATGTTTATACAATTAAATTGTGGTATTACGAATTGATGGATTTTCTAAACGACCAAAATCAACCCAGAGAGTCATCAAGTAACTTAGATAGTGATGATGATGATGATGAGGTAAGTAAAATACACTGCTCAGGAATTAAATAATTTATATAGCAAAACAAAACATATAAAAGAAATACACATATATAATTTTCAGTTTTAAGTTATATATTCATCTTGCCATGGTATTTTTCCTTCACCACAAGACTTTTTTGAGTTCGCCATTAAAAAATTGTGCAGTGCACAGGAAGCTTCAACTGCCTTTTCGATATTTTCAACTTCTAAATTAATATCGGTATAAAATATTCGAAATCGCGATGCCAGTATCCCGAAGGCATTTTCTACAGTGCGCCTGGCACGGGACAATCTATAATTGTAAATTTTTTTTTCACGTGATGTTAAATCTGCCTGTCGAAAGGGTTTCTGTTAAAAAATCACTGCTTGGAATTTGTAATGCACTATTTTCTAATTTCTGGAAAAATGTTGTGTGTTGTAATACACGTCCATCTGATATTCTTTCATTCATACCAACATCTATATACATGAATTGGTACTTTGCATCAACAATTGTCATAAGAACTATACTATAGTGTTTCCACTATTAGCTAGTGGCACGATTGCGATGTGTTTACCATCTATTGCACCAAGGCAATGAGGAAAATTCCATCTATCTTCATACATCTTGGATACTTGTTTCCATTCTTCTTCGGATTTAGGAAACTGAAAAAATAAAAAACTGAATGTATACTACATATTATATTGTAAAATACTATAATAGGTACAATATTGTACATGTATTTAAAACGTCCATCTGCAAAATCGTCAGAAAAAAACAAAAAAAACCGACACTCTAGCAAATGATGTGCTAGAATCTGTAAGGAATCATTTTAAACGCCCCCGGCTAATTCCTGCATCAGAAGATTGGTGTACAGCTTTTGCCAATAATGTGGCAATAAAATTAAAGGCCTTAAATAGGAAACAAATATTGGTAGCCGAAAAACTAATTAACGATTTGCTCTTTGAAGAAGAATTGGAAAATGTTACTGCCGAGCACGCACATATTAACATACACGATGTATTGATGAGATACCATCAACCAAACTATGTTTCTGCTCATCATTATCGACAAGTTTCTTATTCTCGTCCAATGTCTCCAGTTTCTAATAGGTCATATAACTCATATTATCCTTCACCAAGCCCCAGCCCACTTTATCCCAGCCCGCCCCTTTGTTCTACCTTCAGACAACGGTATTATCCACAGTCACAGTCAAGTCAACATTCACAGCACTTTCAACAAACAAATCAACATTCACAGAATTTTCCACAATCACAGTCCCTTCTTAACATCTGTTGACACAGTTCTCAGGGTAACCTCCAAAGTTCTAATTCCTGCTTCTTTCAAACTGAAACTCTTCCTGAACCCCAGACCAGTAAAACCAATAAATTGACGAGTTTAGAAGGTTCTGCTGGGCAATTCGTTACAAACTTTAATGTTAATGATTTTGAGTAATAGGTAAGTTATTTTTTGTTGTATTATACAAATAAGAGCAGATTCCAATGTTTGTAATAAATAATAATATTCATAATAAGTGTGTTTTTACTTACCCTTAAATATTCTTTCTTTAGGACTTTATACAAGGCTTCACAAGTTTCAGGAATGCTGACCCCGGTAGCACCGTGGGCAAAGCGTTCACGATGCAATCGTGTGGTCTCGGGTTCGAATCCCGGCAAGGGCATGGTTGTTTGTGTTTGTCTTATAAAAAGCAAAACATTGTGGTTCGGAACCCACATTAAACTGTAGGTCCATAAACAACAATATTGGGCGGCCGTCGAAATACGACGCGAGTCCATTGTATTTGAGGAAGAAGAAGTTTCAGGAATGATTTTTCCAATAGCTTGAGGAGAAATAACTGCTGAAAATTTCAGATCCTCGTAGCTTCTGCCGGTCGCAAGAAATCTTAAAGTAACCAATAATCTTTCGTTTGGAGAAATACTACTCCTCATAACAGTGTCTTGTTTTATTATTAATGGTGTAACCATGGTAAGTAGTTTCAAGTAGGTTTTCTCATCCATTCGGAGATTTAGTTTTTAAAATCTTTAGGTTCAAATCTTAACTGTTTTAACAAGTTCATATGACTAAAGGATTTCTTTTTTAATAGCCATTCTTTACACCATTGCGATCTCTTCTTTCTTACTTTTTTGGCACTGTTTACTTTTAAAACTATCGCAAGTCCTACTAATGCTAAAAGATCGTCGTTGTCGTCACGGGAAGCGATAGTGAAACACTGCTAAATTTCTGTCCGGTAAAGTAAACCGGAATGTCTGACACACACCCTACGACCAAAAATCGACCTGTGCAGGTAGACCTGTTCAGGTAAACCTCTCCGGTAAACCGTAGCGTGTATGGCCTGCATTAAGGATATAGCGCTCAACGTTTTGGGGAAAATATAAATAGCAAGACTTAAGAAGACTGGTTCTCGCTTGTGGGAAAAATGTATTTACTTTCGAAAATTATCTTATATTTAACGTTATTTCTGATTAGTGGAAATTTTTTTTTTCTCGCCTCCGACATTATTTATCTTTTCTCATAATTTTGGTTTACATGACGTTTTTTTCAGTTTATATAGCAAAGATACGTTTATTTTATTCTTCAAAGGTTCGCTGGTCTAGTAAACTAAATGTCTAGTTATGAGTTGGTTTCAACCAATATTGTTGATTCAATTCCCAACACTTTGACATTGTGTTTTTGTATATTTTCTTATTTAATTTGTCCAGAAAATTTGCTAGACATTCTTTAAATATCCTCTATAATATTAACAGAAAACCGTGTTTTTATAGTCAATGCAACACAATTTGTTTTAGTAACCTGTCAAAAAACTAACTTGAACATTTTGACAGGATTCCAAAATAAATTAAGTTTAACGGGAATTAAAAATCCCCATAGTCTTGTTGAGCAAAATGAGGCAAAGCGCTGTTCTGCTTAAACCAAATAAGATACAGCTCTTTCCGGTATATTAAACTCATTTTAATTGAGTTGTGCTAATAAAGAAATTGATTTAATTTAATGGAATAAAGGACAACTAATATACCAATTATACATAGAAAATGGGGCAGAATTCGCAATTCAATAAAAAACTTTAGATAAAAAAATAGATTTGGAGGGTTAGATTTAGTTTTATAGACAAAATTCCTATGTTAACGCAACCTGTAGGAATTTATTGCAGCACCTCTGAACTGGGTTCTGGTTTTTGGCATCCTAAACTTTTAAAGCTAAGCCTGCATATAGTACCAGTGAAGTATGTGTAGTAATACTTCACTGGTACTCTACATATTCATAAGTCTCTTTCTTTTAAAGATATCGAAGGCTTGTTTAGTTTCCAATGGCTTGTAAGTAGACCAGCTTACTTTATATTATCCTCAGTACTTTTATTGTCTCATGACCCGTGCTAAAAGTACTACTCAAGCAATTTATACTTCCTAGACAATGGAAATCAAAATCAATTTAAAATTTGGTGACGACTCACGTATTATATTTTCTTACTTTAAATTACATCATAAGTAGGGTTCAATTAGGCTTCCAGAAAAACTCAAAAGTAATGCCACTTACTACTAACTTACTGAGAATTATTTCTAGATGAATGGAGGTGGAGCTTTCGCAGCTGTTTTGTGTGACCTCTTAAACACTTTTGACTACGTTAGCCATGATCTTGCTTCGAAAGCTTTAACAGTGTGGCACAAGAGGAGTGGTGTTATCATGGTTCTGCTCTTATCTTAAGGATCATCGACAATATGTCTCTGTGAGCTCTAACTGCTCAGATTATAGAGATATTTTGTGGGGTGTTCCTTAGGGCTCCGTCCTTGGCCCTATACTATTATAGGGCCAAGTACTATTTCGCCTTTACATCAATGGCCTGGCAAATCTGATTAACCTGGCTTGCCGTTACGGGAAAAATTTGGCATCTTCCTGATAGTAAGTTCCTTTTTACAAGTCTAACTAATACTTTTGCAAATTAAACAATAGTTCGACTTAAACCTTCTTTCACTCAATGCTCAGAAGACTAAAATTTTGTGCTTTGAGGAAACACTAAAAGATGTTACACTTGCAGATTCACAAATTGTATCAATGTTCTAGGAAAGTTGCTTGGAATCATCATTGATGGCAACCTAAACTTTGATCTCGATGTTATGCAGTTAGACTGATATGTAAAGAACTTGAACCTGAGGCAAGGAAGTTACGACTTTGTAATGCCATGTTTTTTATACAGGTTTGTTATATGTTTTTTTTTGGGGTAATGCGAGTAGTTACTTGCTACAATTACTTTTAGTCATACAGAAACGCGCCTTAAGATGTCTTTGTAAGGCTGAAGCCGCGTGATTCTTGTCGGCTTTGCTTTGATTAACAAAAGATTTTCACGATGACTTGTCTATATATAACTTAGAAACATCTTGTCTTATTTATGAAAATCGTACTAAGTTTACTGTTTAATTTCCAACATGTAAAATATGACTTCAGATCAATTTGCACTTATATCTACCTGTTACAGGATTAATTACGCTTTAGACGGGATCTGGAGAATCCTAACTTTTATTCATTTAGTTAAAATATTTAAAAATAACTTTGTTCTAAATTTTTCTTTCAAAACTTTAAAAGTACGAGACTGCTGACTGAGAGACCCACCATAATTACAAATGCCTTCGACTCTTAATGGAATTCGCCAATATTTTTCATTGAACCACTATCAATATTATCACCATTTTAATTCTTTGTTATTGTTTACAATATGCTGTGCATGTAGAAGATTTCACGGCAATTGAATTGTTCAACCGGTTTACTAAAGCGGACGCCAGTGGCGCCGCGTGTCGAATTATTAGGATTTGGCCCGTATTTGTACTTTCTACTAGGCACTCTATGGTTTGCTTATTAGTGATCTATGTACGGGTTTTGGTTGGGCCCATAGCGGCTAAACCCATAAAGTAACGAACAAAGTTCCTCAATCTCCGATCTTGCGCCCAGGACGGCTATTTTGTAAACGCGTGAAACAACATTCACACGAGAAGTGGGCGGAGTTCACTCGAAAATTACTAAAAGTTTATTCTGTAAACAGGGGAGCGCTCACATCGTGCGAAAAATGCGTGATCACACTTCTACTGCTAAATTGTGAGGGAGAAGGGTATCCTAACCTAACTTCCGAGACGGGTGATGAAAATCCAAAAAAAGAATAGCGTTGTTTTGTTTGGTTTGTTGGTTCTGATTATAAAAAAATCCCTCCGATTATTATTATTGTGTATAATAATAACCATAATATGGCTTTTGCTTTTATTTATGGATTTTTTGCCTTTATGTTTTTCTTTAAATCTTGCCAAGACTAAAAATGAAAGGTGTATTCAAAACTGTTTTTATTTACCCTAATGTTTCACCTACTTTTTGCCATTGCTTCCAAGTTTTACAGGATGCCCCAGGCAATGCATTTAACGTTACAGTGATATTTTTCCACAAGTTTTGGGCGTCTTTCTTTGTAAAACTATTTGAAAATAGTCCACTTTGTAGCTGGGGGTGTTTTTTCATCCACTCACTTAGAATTTTTTTTGTCCATTGGTCATGGGGGTCGATCGATTACACTCTGCCATTTTAATACCACATACTACTTCTATCTAATTTCTAATTTATTAAAGTGGTAACACTAACACAGACAATTATTAATGTCTGTTAATCCGTTGTACAAAAAATAAATAATAAATACCCGGCATCCGGTACGTCAAATGTCAAAATCCTTGTCAGGTCAGCGGTGCGTCGAACGTATGAGCGCGCGTATTCTATTGGTCGAGAATCTGGCAACGCTGTAAGAATTACATGATCGTGATGATCGTTCACCACACGGTCACTGCTTTTACAGAATACTAATTTTTATACCTAGGGAGAGGAACGTGATGTGAGATCCCTTCTCTCAGGAGGAAGTGTCACTTCCTCCAAAATTACAGAATAGCCGCCCAGACGTCTTTTGGTCTCCTACTTAAGCAGTTCCGCGACGCATCTAGGGGGTCTTTCCAGCTCCTGCGTCTGTCAAAGGTGAACCGTGCTGTCCGCTGTGACGAAGAGAGATTAATCGTGTCGTGAAATAAATCTAGTCATTATCTCTCCGCCAGCACATTTTTATCTAAATTAATACTAAAAACTAAAATTCATTAGTGTTTCTTAATTTTCAACCAAATATTTTTTTGAAGCAGGATGGTTTTTAGTGGTTTGATGCCTCTCGAAACTTCGTAAGTAGTTTTCACCGTTGGTGACATTTTATTTGGTATTCCGTGTTTCCATTGAGAAATCTCTCTTAGGGCTCCTTAAATATGAAGTTGTAAACCGCCAGCCAGGACCCAGCAGTGGTGAGGATTTCGCCTTGAAGCCTAAAAGCAGATAATTTTGCCGCCCTTAGCCCCGTCAACCCACATGATGCCTTAAGCCCTATGTGGTGAAAAATAGCCAATCGCGGGCTCGCGCCCCCGAAAGAAGAACGCCATGGGACTTGACCCGTAAGCTTACTAGTTTTTTTTTCTTTTCCTCTTTAATTGATGTTAACCATATTCTTTTGATTTATTGGTATGATTTAACATGAATTTATTATCTTATCACCTTCTCATTTTAATCTTTAAAACTTCAGTACCTATATTTATCTTATAATTATGTAAATTAAAACACTTCAACGTTACGCCTTATAATGTAATGCTTCCGAAGTGATCACTGACGAATTCAGGTACCTTTGGGTTTTAAACATACATATATATATATGTCTTTTATTTATTTTTGTTTACATTTTTAATGCCATCATGTATATTTACTTGTATTACCATGTAGATTTTGTTTGCCTTACAACTTTAATTGACTCATTGTCTCTGACCAAGTAAGATGTTGACATTAATAAACACCCTATTTAAATTTAATAAAGGTATTTTACTACTGAGTGAGTGAGTGTGACTGACGCAACTGGTTTGTATGGTCACAGAGAACCCACGAAGCCGGCCTGATAGGTTCTCTTTTTTTATCATTTTAATTTAACAGGGTTTCTGGAACCTATCAGATCTAGGGAGTTGTTCTTGTTGTTTAGAACTTTTAAATCAAGACTGTCGAACAAACTCAACTCCCTAGAAATAGTCCCTGTAAACCAGTTAGTCTTGCCAGACTATTATTTTTAGCATAACATCTTCTCACATCCAGTTTCCATTCTTCTTACATCCAGTTTCATTTAAAAGATAATAATATTTAATGGGCTTAAGATCTGTAACCATCTTAGATCTATTGTTGTATTCTGCGCAAGACTTTATTCAACTTTGCTTTATGAAAAACATTTTATATGTTGGAAAAAATAAAGCGATATTTGACTTTGACCCAGTTTTTGACCTCAGCGCCTTAAAGAGCTCTGTCGCAATTCTACCGAATGGTTGTCGAAGTCTATTAATTTGTCATTTCAGCTTTTCCTGGTTTATCTGAATCTTTATTTCCCTGATAGTCTTCATGACCACTTAGAGTTACTTTATTAAACAAATATGACTGATAATTTTTTTTCCACCCTCTCAGTAATTTTTAGAGTTAAGTGTCTGTTGTATTGAGAATTCATATTATCTGATGGAACTAGAAATCGTATCCACCCATTACCACGCCTAAACAACTTATTAGGTGTAATTTAAATAATTGAAAAAAACAGTAAATCAAAATAAACTATAACTGATAAATGATTTATAGAGAAGATCATTAATGAGTATTATAAAATTATTTAAGAGATACTTCGCCTAAGAAGGAAATGTGATTTTGAGTGCTCGGATCCTCTAATGAATTCAATTTGTAGGATATGCGTAAGGTTTTAGTAAAAAAGCTGTAATTCAGAAAATTTTAGAGATTAATAAATGAATAAAACAAGATGCTTGCAAAAGAAGCCCCTTTTATATAGGGTATAAGTGCTTTATATACTATTACTCAATTAACAAACAGAGTAAAGTCAAAAATTAAGAAAAATTCATTGTTCGGGTTAATCCACCACCATCTTTGAACAAATTTTCACTTCTTTAATTTTTCTAAAGAAAAATGTATTACTTACTAACAAATAAAAAAAATAAATAAAATCGGCCCACTATTTTTCTTAAAGCAGGTAGGTCAAATATCAATATATCAATTGGAACTGAATTTACTTATCTCTGTTTAACTATATTATAAATATTGTCTTTTTCTCGACAGGTATAATAAAGGCTAAATAGAATTTATAGTAAACATAGTTTCGACTTTAATACTTTAGGACTTGCGATCTTCATAAATAATTCTTAAATCACAAGGTAAACACTTAAAATCGCATTTACTGATCCAGGGTGAAGCCTAATTTTTTTGTTTTTATTTCAGGATATTTGAGTGTTATCGTAGTAATATTAATGATAATAAGCATTTAGAAATTGAGATTAATACAAGGAACATAGCTAAGGACCAAGTATTGACCTTTAAGAAACGTCTGTACAAACTTTTAGATAAGTTGATGTTGGTTTACCATGACACTGCCTGGATTGTCCTTCAACATGCAACTAATTAAATTGCCAGTTATCTAAGAATCCTACAAAACTTAACGTAATGTTATCCTGATAATTCAAAGTATCATAGACTTTACTATATGGAAAAAGAACTACAGAGACGTTCAGTTAGTTTAGTATGATCAGTACTAGTAATTTTATCATCAATGATTCTTATTAAGGCATTGGTACAATCATACTTTGTTCTGAAAGAACGTTAATTATATTGTTTGTGTATTGGATATAAAACAGTTTTTTTTTTAATTTCTATGCTTGCTATTTTTAATTCTTAATTTGAATTTATACATAGTAATGAAATAAAATAAAACTAATTTTATCTTATTTAGGTGCAAGCTTTTTATTAATTGTAAATGACTAGAGAGTTTACTTTTTTATTTAACATAGCTTAGGACTTTTCAAAAATAAGTACGACTATTTTTACCTACAAAATATACATGGTGCTAATTTATGTAATACAGATATTTCAAGGAGAGATAGTACTTATCAAAATAAGTAAAAAATTCAATTATATGTATGCTCTGAAGGCCATCTCTTTTCTTATACTGGATGGCAAATTCTTTTTTTCTCGTACTTTTATTATCATATAACATCTAATATTTATTTTAAATTTTGCACATTTTATATTTTTTTTAGAATGTCTGTAATAAAATATCAACATTATCTTTTGCAGTATACAGGATTAGAACATTTTCTTGACTCGGCTTTAATTTTATCTTTCACAACATGTGGCATGAAATTACGATACAAGAGATCAGAAAGCTAAACATATAATAAAAGAGTTCAAATTTCATACCCGAATTCATACAGGATTCTTGCAGATAAAATTGTAATTGATTCAGTAGAATCTAATATCATGTATGCTGTGACCAAATATTGTAGAGATTCTAAAATATATTTAAAATACTATAAATATAAGTATTAATAAAATTTTAAAATAAGGAGTCAGGCGCCAAATAGCTTATTATCCATAAGATGCAAACACCAGCGTATTTAAAAAAATAAGTTTATTATACCTTAAAATTCTAACTTACATGAAACTAAAGTTTAACTACTGCATCTATTTCAAAGAAAAACTTGTTGCATTTTAAAAAAAATTCTGTCTGTCATATTCAACATAAGTATCTTATTTCATTATTAGCGACCGCCTTGACACTTGGTGTCCTGAACAGCTTTTCTCACATCATTAGCCCAAACTCTAAAATTTGTGACATCATAATTAAGTCGCCCATATAAAAATTCAGGCATCGTATTAGTTAGGACGTAAACTTTGTCTCCGGAAACTTTTACATCAGATGGATAGATCATCTTTTGATCGTCTTTTTGTACTATGTCGATGGTCTTAAGGCTTTTTTTAATGTTCCAGCATCCAAGAGCGTTTTGGTTTACCAAACCCAAAAACATTATTCCGGTAGGCTTGTGAATATCTGCCGTGGATGTTTGAGATTGTGGTCCTCGATCTCCTAAAATCTAGAAAAAAGACAAAGTTAAATGCTTTAAAATGAAGAGAATCAAAATATACGAGTATTTCAATAGTCAGTTCTCGGATGACCTTTAGAATGTAATACTTTTACACAAGGATAATACTGTTCTTGTCGAGTTGTCTTTGACAACTATTTCTAAAATGTCTCCTTTAATTTTAACATTTCAGATTGATCTCATTGTTCTAAGAATTGTATGTCAAGAAATCTAATAATTTCTTCAAATAAACGACATGTTGCTTTTGGTTTTTATTAGCTTTTACTATGAACTATTAATAATTTATTTTTTTTCTTACAAAGTAATTAGACAAATTTTAGTTATATGCACTTATATGCGATTTTTGGTATATCAACTTTTGAAGAATTCTACAACCTCTTAAGATAAATAACTTAATTTTTAAAATATTTTGTATAAAATAATAAATTAAGTTCGATATTCCAATACAGCATTTTAGGAATGTTTCCAAATAGAATATTTTTACAGTGCTGTTTGATGGTCAGTAAATAGCCTTCTGAACCTTGTATCCAGCATAGTTATGCTCTTTGGTTTAGTTTAAACATATGTTTTATTTGTGGTAAAAAAGATTAAAGATAAATGTTATATATGCATGTTTATAAATTTAGATTTAAGTATTGTCACACTTACAAGTTGATTCATACATTGATGCTTGACCGCAGTGTTAAAGAGCAGAATCTGCTATATGCATTAATCTGTCGGTCTGTTATTTACTGGTGGAATATTTTTTGTCAAATGAAATTTTATATGTATTTTTGAGTTGAGTAAGTAAAAAATACTTATTATTATTATTATTATTATTATTATTATTATTATTATTATTATTATTAATATTGTAAAAAAAACAAAAGGAAACTGACCAACTTAAAAAAAAGTATACGACTATTTCGATTGTATTAATGAAGTGCAAGATGTAAATAAAAAAAAACTTACCACAAAATCATCATCATGAAAACTTCTAGTAGCCAAGCTTTCGTTCCTCAAAACTCTTGTAGAAACTTTGTACATATGTGTCCCTGACATGGCATGGAAAAACATATCTCTATAACCATCAGACTTCATATCGCTTAACTCAACGCTAAACACTCCGTCATTCCATTGGAAGTTATGACCCGCAATATTAAAGTCACCGGCCATCGGCTCTAAGAAAAAGTAATTATGTGATACTCTCCAGGCTTTGCGGTCTCTGAGGCTAAAGACTATCAGACCATAACCAGCTAAATCTAAAAACAAATATTTATATTTATATATATTGAACTCGTAACAACCTACTTATTAAAATATTACAAATTAAAATTACAAATGTTACAAAAATAATGTATACAATTAATAATTAATTTAATTAATAATTAACATTTTTTTACTAAAATAGTAAGGCGAGTTTATCACTTTTTTATAAAAAAACAAACTTTGCAAGACGCTTGAAAAAGCACTTACAGACCAAAAAAGAAATAGCAAGAATCATTTTTAGAGAAAATATATCATGTATCATCCACAAAAAATAATTATATAATTTAGTTGAGACGGGACATACTGAAAGTAATAAGTTTTGTCGCTCTTCTCTTCACTTTTCCTATTTTTTTTTTATTTAATATTTTTTTTGTCACTTACTGGGGTAGCTATGTTTATTTATTGTCTGTTTATATATATTTTTTGCTTTAGTAGCTGCCTCTACTTATAGGCAATCCAATGTAGTTTTTCGTTTCAAATAGTTTACAGTTTAATGATGTATTATTTAATTTACGAACACTGATTAGCTAGTTTTGGAATAAATAAAAGGATATTGTTGTTTTTTGATGACAGTTTTTATAATTTTAACCAGTGTTTATAATACACTTTGCAGTATATAGGCTGTACTTAGCACTACTTTTTTCTTCATGCTCACGAGATTGTGTTTTCCAGGGGCTTCCTTTATTACGTTGGCTGTGACTTTTGAGATGAACCCTATTCCTCCGATGACTATTGAGATGACTTAAGTATGCACGTTCTACATTCTTTGCATTTCCATATGGATATCTTTTTTGTATTTATTCTTTTTTTCTCTGCTTCTTTTTGTGTGGTTTTGTAGTCTGATAACACATCAACGTCTGTTATAAGACATTGTTTTGCTTCTTTATACTTTAGTACCAGGTCGGCTTTAATGGATTTCATTTCTTTGCCTGTATATATTTTCTTATCCCATATAAGAATTAAGTATGGGCTGTCAACTATTGGATCTGGGTTGTGTTCGTACAATATATTAGGTGAACTGTATTACTTTGATGTTGTAGTGCCTACATGTATTCCAATGTCGTTATTTTACCACATTGTTAAGTTGGTCAAGGTATTCTTTTTTAGCCTAGCCAGATATAAAATGATATGTTAGGTGCACTTCTTATCATAAATGACAGAACTTACTTTCAATATTTATGCTAAAAGAAAAGTGTATGCCCTCTAGTTATAAGAATAGTTTGGCATGGACGTGAAGATCGTTCGGGCTCCTTTGTCCTCTCCTAGGAACTTTCTCACTAGGTGGCAGGTTTGCAGCAGTATAGTGCGCTGTCCTACATTGATGATGGTTGCTAAAAATCCTAATAATTGCAGATTGACATTATTGCTTCCGCGGAAGTCGCCAAGGGATGGATTCACACTTGTTTTCATTTCCACGTATTTTTTATTGAGAACACTAAATCTGCTATATCGAAGATGATACCTATTTTTTCTTCTTTGTTTATCATGTGAATTTCAGGCCTGTTAAGTTTAATTCTTCTATCGGTAGTTATAAGCCTATGCTAATATAATACGTAAGCCTCCAACTTCAGTACTGGTTGTGACTCATATTTATAGAATGGTGAAAAGTCCTCTTTTGGCAGATCGTTCTTAATGGCAAGTTATTAGTGCACTATTCTGGCAAACTGATTATGTCTTCCGAGTCCATTACATGCTCTATTTCCTCTCCAACGTTACTACATACGGGCATCTATCCGGCACATCTTCTTTTAAACAACGTTTCTCGTAGTTGTTAGTTGTGATTACCCTGTCATGAATTTCCATTATGAATCCTTCTGTTGCTGAGTATATGTGGTTTTCCTTTAGCCAAATTAGTAAGTTATCTACATGTATTTCTTCACTGTACAAAACTGTTAAATTTCTTCACTGTTTTTCTTTTTGTATATAGTCATTGTTTTCCTTAGCAACCTCCCTCATTACTTAATTATCAGATACCAGAAACTCTTTAACAAGTGCTCTTCCATCTTCTTTGCGTGAATCATACAATCTTTCTACTAATGAATTGATTTGGGGTACACCTTTCTACGTTTTGTGAAGATTCTCCGAGCTAATCTATCCAGCTTTTCCATATATGTAACAAACTATTTAACAATTTTAAGCGAATACATGGTGGTCCATGAATTAACCGCAGCAATAAGGTTTCCGCCTAAAAGATCGGTGCTCATCAAATCTTCAGAACTGCAAGGTTTAGGCAATCATTTTGTGGTATTCCCAAGTAACAATAAGTTCCTTCTGGGGATAGCTGGGTTATATCAAGATGTTCCGAAGGTGATGCCTTCACAACTCCCTTCTGGATGGTTTTCCTTTCATACTTGTCAATCCCGAAGTCTATTCCGAAGTATTGCCTGTAGTCCTGGACAATGTTTATTAGTTCAAAAATATTGTTTGTCTCGCCAGTGTATGGTGGTAACCAGGTTAACATTATCGATATAAAGTAAATGAAACAATCTCTTTGGTTGTTTGATATTCAACTCAAAGCCGTAATCTGTCCGGTTGAGGAGAGTCGACATTGGATTCAATGCTAGGCAAAAAATCAAATCACTATTTTAAATATTTATTATCAAAAAAAGTCCAAATAAAGGTCAAATTTCTAAAAAAAGTCTTAATACCTGATATTGATTTGGAGGCAGGTTGCAAATAGTAAACCACTGTAAACATGAATTATTTCAAAGGAAAGTAAATAACACATAGATCAAAAAATTCTCGTCGTAAAATGGTATTTTAAAGTAATTTAAAAGCTAACGTATCTTTTAAGTTTGTATTTAACTTTCATGTTATCCTTTTATCATCTTGAATCATACACTACGTTCTTACTCGCGTTAATTAAGTTTTATTTATTTTGCAATGTCGTTAAGAGATTATTCTCTGGCCAATATAAACAGTACGCTAGGGATCCTCGAAATAAAGAGTGAATATCGGATTCTCTTAGGAAAAAAGTCGACATGGTAGAAGGGCACAATAAGTCTACTCTTTCAGAAGAGGCGCTGTTTTGACCTGGAGAGGAATTGCTTCAGAACAGTGTACGTACGTTTATATATACCACAACAATATGTTATGTGCCCTTTATGCTTCTTTTCATTCTTCCAATATTATTATTGGCATCGTTCGTCGAAATTGGAGAAATTATCTAATAATAAATATAATTTTAATTATGATGTATCTTTGTGTGGTATTTTAGAAGTCCGAACTTCTCTGCGATGCTCAGGTGTTACTTTTCTTAGAATACCTGCACTTTTTTCACACCTAAAGCTAATCAAGCATATGTATTCTTTAATGACACAATATTTAACCAAGAGGAATTCTACCTTAATGATGAGACTTGCCACAAGATTACCTCGAAAAATTAATTCTGAGCATGCCAAGAACTTAATGAAGGCAATACACATTGTGTTTATTATTGTGGAAAATATTGAATGTATGTTAGGTAATTTCTTTTCCATAACAATTTTGCATAGGTTGGGCTGCTGATAGTATTTAAATTTCATGACATCACCTAACTTTTTCCACCAGTATTTTCTGAAAAGTTTAAAAGTAGTTGCAAGGATGTACGAATATTTGTTCGGTGTAATTTATCAATATAAATATAACTTATATGACGCTTGCCATCAAACTAAAATTTTTTAAACGCGATGAAAGAAAATTTGGAAAAAATATGCCTAATAATAATTATTCTTAGAAAATTAAAAGCCTTGCATTAGTAAACAACTTTTTTTTTTGAGTTCAACATATGCACAGGGGCAAGGAGGTTGTTTTGTTTATAAACATATTTATCGATTCTCTGTTGTCAAGTTTACACGCATTCTTAAAAAAGGAAATTTTCTACTATATATCAACACATATAATAATGTTAATTTAACTTATTAATGTTAGATTTTGGATTAAGAATAAAAAGTTAAAAATAGATATATGTTATTCTAAGCGCAAAGCTAACATCTTCAAAGCAAAAAAAATATTAACATTCTTATTCCCAAAACCACTTCTAAAAAATTTGGAATGGCAACACCGCAGGCCAAAGTGCTATAAAAATGCTTTTTATTAGATAGTACCTTTACTCTAATGAAGTCCGTTAAAAAACGCATAAATATTTCACAAACGGTAATATTATTTATAATTTAAAGCATAATCTATTGTTAATAAATATTTATTATGTCAATATTTTTTGACGACGTCACTGGTAAAGATTACTACTTGTGTCGGTGGAATCAACAATGCGATCGAGCGGCGTTGCGATATTCTTGCTTTTTTATCTAATATAGGGACGTTATCTACATTCATTTAACTTTGAATATTGACTTCTTTATAGAGTATCTTATCATATTTTATGAAAAAAAAATCTGAATATTTTATTAAAGAGGAATAGTATTATTTTGCACCTGTCAAACAAGTGACAAATTTTTATAATATTATAAAGTGTATTTTTTTGCCATTTCTACATAAGTATTTGGCATCAATGCATCAGAGATATTGCAAGCAAACAAATGGTTCATTGTTTTATGGTAAAGCTAATTCTAGCTTTTTAATGTTCTAAGTAATTATTAATGTTACCTAGATATATGCTGGATATCGCGACTCTTTATCAAATGCCAAAATATATACACTATTATTTAGAAAATATATAAAAAATTTACCTACCTGGAAAATAAACAAAAGCATCACCACAAGATCCCTTAGGAGTATCAACCGTTAAACTGGCCAAAACTGTAGCCGATGTTATTACATTTTCGGGCAAATTAAACCTCAGTATGACTTGGTCCGTTTGAAGATTAATAGCGATAAGTTGATGAGGCTTAACTTGTGTTCTGTTGCCTTAAAAAAAAGTACTCATTCTAAAATTTCATTTCATACATTTTTATGTCAAGTTTTTATTTGAAAGCAAAAAATATCTTTTGTACAGGGTTTAAAGTACAAAAAAATATTTTTTTAAATTTTTATTTTGTTGCATTGGCAACGCTCAGTTCTGTCAATATTATGCGGTCGTGAAACGAGCTGCGCTAGAATCTACTAAAAGTTTTGCAACGTTGCCAATGTACCTAAAACTCCTCAGAATGAAATAACATAAGTACATTATTAAGTTATGTTAACTTAATTATTTACCTAATGTTTCAACAATTCCAGTATCCACAAACCACATTCTATCACATACATCAATGGCTATTCTATAAACGGACACAAAGTTTTCCAGTTGTCCGCTAGTATCGGGATATAAATTCATATTCCAGCTAGGATATGGTATTAAAGGAACATTGTTTCGCTCAGCATTATTCAGTGGTACATAATTAAGTGTTGAAGGGACTCCCAATCTTCTCCTAGGAATGGTTATAAATAGCTTGTCCTTCCAGACATTGGCACCCATGGGAATGTTGTTAACTTAAAAAAATATATATATTTAAATCGCAATTCATGTTCGGTCATAATATTCAGCGTCTTCAGGGTGTTTCAGAACTATGGGATCAAACTTCTAGGGGTTATTCAGTGCAACAGTAGAAAACATTTGAGTATAGGGGCCCATGTCCGGAAAAGTGTCATTACGGCACTACAGCCCTAAGACGCATTAAAATTTAGAAAGACGATGAATTACTCAAATAGGATTTAACGCATTTAATTTTTGCCTTGACTTTAAAAACGATAACAGAGATTGTTTTTTGTAGCTGCATTCTATATCGACCAACAACCATTTCCAAAAAGTTGAAGAATTGACTGCAGCCGATTATCCTCAAAGCAAATCACAAGCAAATATCTTATGCTATATTCTATGGACTAATAAAGCCCCTTTCACAAGAGATGGCACTTTTAATAGTAGACATAGCTGTTTGGAACGAATAAAATCCACATGCAATTTTTCATAGAAAACATCAGCAACGTTGATGTTTCAACGTATGGGCAGGCATTGTTGATAATTATTTAATTGTTCCATACTTTCTACCAAAACTGTTAACAGGACCTAATTACCGGCTGGACGAAAAATGTTCCAATAAACGTTCGACAGCAAATGTGGTCGCTTTGCTGTACAAGTACGTGAGGATTTAGCTCAGCGGTTTGGGTATTATTGGATTGCCAGAAGTGAAGCAGTTTCTTGCTCCTAGGTCACCCGATCTAACTGCACTAGATTTTTTTTCAATTTTTTTCTATGTGAATATGTAAAGATTAATTGGGCGAATTCATCATTCATTGAATCATTGAATCATTCAAAACAAGTATCAAAATTTTAGTCAAGTCCGACGAAATCGTGTGCATCGTTTAAATCAGTGTATTCAGGTTGGAGGAAGACATTTTGAACAATTATTGTGATAATATCATATACAAAAGGCAAAAATTAAATGAATTAAATCCTATTTAGGCAATTTATCGTTCTTTTACATTTTAACGCGTCTTTGGGTCATAGTGCCATAGTGACACTTTTCCAGACATAGGTTCCTATACTCAAATGTTTTCTACTATTGCATTGAATAACCCCTACAAGTTTGATCCCATAGTTCTCAAACACCCTGTATAAACCATTTAACACGCATTAACATGCAACATAAATTCGTAGACAAAGCGTTAGGTTAAAGTTTAGCCTGGGTTGGATGGTAATAAATAGGTAAGTAGGAGACGCAAGTAATGTGTTAATTATTATTAAGATTAAGATAAGATTAGTAATCTCTTTAACATATAATACATGTGTAAATTATTATTACAAGTTAATACATTTATGCCCACATCCAAGACCTTCGTTTGTCACCCATGTATTATAGTATATACTGATGGAATCAAAGTGTCTTTATTATAATTTAGAAAGTTAATTATAATTAATAAACTTGAAGCCTGCTTGCTATCTTATTAATATTTATATTTAAAAAACTTAGCAGCAAAGTGCATGATCTCTAGGTCTCCATTCGGTTATTTTTTTTGTCAATTTGCCATTGTTTATTCTAGAAATGTGGCCTGCCCAGTTCCATTTGAGATTCGATATTCTTACGATAGCATCCACTTCTTCTTTTCATATTCGGAACCCTATCTCTCAAAGAGCGAGGCAACAAATATCTTTACATGCTTCTCTGTATCAGTCTTGCCCAGGTAATCAGTCATGCCCAGGTAAGACTTATTTTTATGCCGATTTCACAAAAACAATTTTGATTGGCTTTTCTCAATCGAATATAGTGCCCCAGGTCAGTGTTTCAGTTCTTATTTCAGTTGTTCTAATAATGTTCCAGTTCTCTTAGCGTCTCTTCTGCTCCATTGAATTTGTCTGCATTTATTATCAGATCATTGGCGAAGAATAGATGGCTCAGTTTCTCGCCATTGCTGTTAGCACAAAATTTTCGGTCTTATTATGCTTAAACATGTGCTCCAAAGGTTAGTGAATAATTTGGGAGAGATAACATCATCTTGCTGCATACCTTGTTTCTTTTTGAAGTCAGAAGTATCTTTATGGAGCCTAAGGACAGCATTCCTTTCTTGTAACTAGCCTCGATAAGTTTGGTGTAACGATGGTAGAATCTACAATGCGCGAGGGCTTAAAACATACTACGTTGGTCCAATGTATCAAAAGCTTTTTCGTAGTCCTCGTAAACGGGCACCAAAGGCTTATTGTACTTTAGGCATTTTTCAATAAAAATAAACCTGTGTGAATATGATCGGTGTGACATAGCTCTCATATTCTTTTAATCGACAGATCTCAAATTTCGTTGTTAGTCTTTTGTATAGTGTATAGTTTTCACAGTACTTTTAGTAGCGCTTTAAGCTGTTGTTAATTTAGTCTAGTGTGACATCTGATTATTATTTGACTCATGGTTTTATATTTTGGGTTATATAATTAGGGTATTATGGGTTATAATGGTTGTGGTATCCTCCGATACTGTCGTTTTCTTGTAGAGATCCACATGGCATTATTCTACAATTTCTGAATATCCAGTTTATTAGTCGTGGTTAGTCTAGTCTTACTATCTGTAATTTTATGCTATGAACAGCTTATTTATAAAGGTTTCCCAGAGGAAATAAACATGGCCTAGCCCTAACGGAGTAACGAAAAATAAAATCGACCTTATAATTTCAAGACCTTTTTCACAAAAATCATAGTACAGACCGTCACGGTTCTTAACTATTTTTAGTGAACATCTTAATAAACGTTAGAAAGAAAAAGTCGAAGCTAGTTAGAAAAATAGCACATAAGATGATGATAACATAGATATCGAGGAGATAAACAGTAACAAACACTAACAAGTTTAGCACAATAATAACAAACAAGTAACAGTAACAATAAAAGAAGCGGAAAATAAATTAAGATATTTTATAGTTTTAGTGTTCATAAAATCGTGTTCTTTATGATAATTGGCTAGCCATTAGTAATGATTGAAGATTTATAGTAATTACTATAATAAAATGAAACTACTTACTATATTGATAATCGACAGATGATGGTATAACTTCATTATTTGATCCAGAATTTTGATCAATTTCGGAAGTAGTATCGTTCTTTGGAGTAACATTTGCATTGGTATTTCCTTCAAATACAATTGGGGACTCAGCCGCTGCTCCATCACCTTTAGAAATAGGTTTAGTGGGTCTGTACCGAGCTCCTCTAGGTGCAGCTCTATTTATTAAAAGAAAAATACTTTGTAAAAGTTTAAAAAGATATACAGTGCTTTCATTTCAAAACAAACGACCCTTAATAATTTCTTGAAAAAAAAACGTTAATTTAGATATGCAGGGAGAAGTTTAATTTAATATTTCACAAGTTCTGTCAATCAACTCCTCACCTCCAGCTAACCTCACTTTGGTATATCAAATGGGAACTCCCATCATGTGACACCTATAAGCAGCATTAAAATGTCTATGGATATTTTATCGACCTCAAGCTTTTGTATTTCTAATGGCTACACTAAGTATAATACATTATTTTAAAGGGCATACCCTCCTATCTGACCAAACCGAAAAAAACAAAATCGGTTGCCGTATAAGCGAATAGTAAGCAAAAATGTGTGGTAATAAATAATAAATTATCAACTTAAACTTTGGTAAGCCAAATGGTTGATTCACAGTGTCATACATTATTTAAAATGATAAACAATTTTCCATGTTACATTACCAAATAAATTGATGCATTGATTCTATAGGAGTTTCGTGGACCAATGACTTTACATGTCCCCACAGGAAAAAATCTAGCGATGTGAAATCGATTAACCTAGGAGGCCAAAAAACTGATCTACCTCTGGCAATCTAACGGTGCTCAAACTACTGACCCAAATCCTCGCGTACTTGTACAGCAAAGTGAGCCGCTGCTCCATCATGTTGAAATCACATTTGCTGTCGAACCTTTATTGGAATATTTATATTTATATTTATATTGGAAGTTCTAAAACTGCTTCCTCCAAAAAATTTCCAATTAAATAATCATCAACAATGCCTGCCCATACATTGAAAGACCAACATTGCTGATGTTTTCTACGAAAAATTGTATGGGGATTTTCTTCGTCCTAAACATGGCTATATCTACTATTAAAAATACCGTCTCTTGTGAAAGAGGCTTCATCGATCCATAAAATATAGTGTGAAAAATTTGGTTGAGCCGCAATTTGATGAAGAAACCATTTACAAAATTGAACTCTACAATGATAATCGACTGCAGTCAACTCTTGCACTTTCTGGAAGCTGTAAGGATAAAATTGTTGCTCGTGTAGCACTAGACAAAGCGTTACTCATATTCAAATACTTAGTAATGTGACGTGTGCTACTTGATGGTTTATCGGCAACTTGCTGAATGACCTCTTCTTCAAATTAGACTATTCTTACGGTTTGAGTAACACCAGTATCATGCATGTTGGTTTGAAACATGCCTGTCTCGGAGCACCGCCGATGAATCACAATAAACTTTTTGTATCCCGAATGCTGTTGTTTGGGATAATGCTCTTGAACGACCGGGCTGCTACTCTTAGGTATTTTTATCTATTTAGCTATTTAGGCAATTACGATCGTCTTTCTAAATTTTAACGCGTCTTAGGGCCGTAGGGCCGTAGTGACCATTTTCCAGACATGAGTCCCTATACTCAAATGTTTTCTACTGTTGCACTGAATAATCCCTAGAAGTTTGATTCGATGGCTGTAAAACATCCTGTATATAGGCTATGCAAAAATATTTATCCCTCACTTAATAATACCTGTAGAGCGACCTAGAAGTTATGCTTGAAAACATGAAATAAAGTTACTGGATCTGAAAAGGTAAATCATTTTATCAAATAGTGTATTAACGAGTACATGCTTTAAAATATGAATTAAAGTATCTGGTAACCTTATACAGTTTTAATGATCTGACTAAGTAGTCTTTTTATTTCATTTCTAAGACTCTACTCCTTAATAATTAGTCCTGCAAGTGTGAACTATCTGGGCTATGGTTGTACAATAAAGTAGTGCAAGTACCTATAAAAATGTAATATGGACTTTCGGCTTATCCAACAAACAGAGATACTGTATCAAAGCATGAAAAATGTGGCGTCGAGCCTTTCAAGGTTGTTGTATTTCACTATCTGCGATCAGAAGCTAAAGATAAAATCATTTCTTTCCATTATACATGGTGGAAGGTAAAGTGCAATATGCAGATCCCTTATATTTCCGTCAACCTATATTAATTTGTTTACGTTCACTGTTTCATTTTACTTGATGTAGTTTTACTTTCAAAATTCAGAAATGTTAGAATATAAAAGTTCACTATATTTTAAAATTTAATCTTAATTGACAAGCAGCTTAAAAATCAATTATGCATACGTTTTTCTAAATTGTCGTGCTAGTAGAATGCATGACCTTTTAGATTCATATTATATTAATTATATTCTCCGAGATTTTCTAAGTGCATTGCCCTTGGTAAATAATAACACGTTTTGTAGATATTGAACCACAAAATTTAACTATTTGATTTAAGTCCGATAAAAAGTTAGTAAATATAGTAAAAAAGAGTTTGAAAACGTTAAAGTTGCAGAACTCAATGAATAGAATAAGGAAGTCGTAATATTCGCCTCCATGCGAATTGATAGATTAAAAAGAAACATTGTCACTCCTAATTAAAAAAAATTACCTGGATCAAAAAGGTAGATTTATCGGGATAGTTCTTAAGTATACGTTAGAGTAATGACTCAGTTTTGACTTACGGAATATCTCCACAAACCTACCTTTATTGCTCATTGGTGGTTTGAAGAACAATGTTAGCAATAACACTTATAATATCGATATAAGCTATGTTAATCAATTGTTGTTATAATCGGTAAGATGTTTGAGGTTTTATACCATTATTATACTCTTTTAATTTCCAAGTTAAAGAATTATAGTTTCTCATCATCTTCATATAAACTTATTCTTGATATCTGTTTAAAACTACTTCTATCTATGGTATAAAAATAGATCAAGTCAAAATATTATTCGGCGTATCAAAAGATTATGTATGATTCAATGATTATGAAATGATCCTGTTTTCTAATGTTTCCTATTTTTACTTTATACGTCTGATAGATTTGAATCCCTTAAATTTTATAAATAACATGATTGGCTGGTGACTCATCTGAATTCTTATTTTCATTTTGAAAGTCTTAAAGAGGTCAAATTATTAATTAAATTAGATTTAGCCAAAATACACCATTTGCTTCAAAACTCATCTAAAATCAATTTTATGATCTTTGGAAACGTAAAAAACGGTCAGACAAAAAAAGGTCAGACGACACCATCAAAGACAATATTATAGGATACAAATTATATGAACACAAGCTGAGATTTGGTATTCCCGTACAGAATTGGGGCATACTACTTGACAATGATTAATAATTCAAAACACACGTAAATACATTGATTAAAATAATGTTTATCTTTATGAATACTAAATTTTGGAGAAGGGACATAGAAATATATTATAGAATACTGCTATAGGAATGAATTTTTTAAGGTGGGTTACATAAAATAAAAATTTTGAGGCTCAGCTTACAAGAGATCGAATGAATAATTTAAGAAATATGAATATTTTAATAGCCAAAAATCCAAGAGTTATACAAGGAGCATTTATTTTCTATTAATAAATGGTATGGACTCCATTGGACATATAGACCAAATGGCAAAATTTATTTTAATTTCATTCACAATATTTTACCAATTCTGATGCAAGTATAAACATTGCAGAAATATATTTTCAACATAGTGGTGCTTCTCTATATTTTAAAAGAAATTTAACTGACTTCTCAAATGACAAATTTCCAAATCTATAAATAGGCAGAGGCAATCAATTGCTTTTTCGGTTGCCTGATTTTAATCTTGTTGACTATTAAATTTAACTTTTATAAATTCAAAAAAGTAGTGCATTTTTCTCAAAGAGACCTCTTAATAATAAAAATTCAGAGATTGGAGGGACACAAAGTAAATTTTTTTGTATTTTTTAAACTCTCGACATCCTAACAAAACTTTTAAATTAGAAAAAAAAAAAGGCGGTCAGCTTCCTTTTTTAGACCTTTTGCTGACTAGAGATAACAAAATTTTTTGATATTTATAAAAAACCTTCCTCGATGGACAACATTATCTAGTTTGACTCTAATTCCCCGTATTCTTATAAATTTGCTGCATTTCATTCCTTTTTCTACCGGTTATTCAAAATACCATTATCAACAAGCGCCTTTCAAAAACAGTTAGCTACAATTAAACAGATTGCAGTAAATAATGGGTTTCCATTAAGTATAATTAATAAAATTTATTTCAAATTTTATAATAAATACAAGCTCTCCTATAATTTAATCTATAACACCAGCATTAAAAATTCTAGATTTCATTGCCTCACTTACTTTGGTAGTATCTCCTCCCGATTGGATAAATTTTTTAAGAACTATAATTTGCAGACATCATTCAAAACTTCCAACACATTATTTAAAAAGCTCGTAAACATTAAAGATAAAAGAGAACCCTTAACCCAATCGGGAGTTTACTCACTTAACTGCGGGGACTGTAACGCCGTTTACATTGGTCAGTCTGGAAGGAAAATAAAAACGAGAGTGCAGGAACACTTAAGAGAATATAATAAACACAAAGATACCGAAATCACCGAGACTAAATCGGTTTTTGCAAGTCATTTATTTAAAATCTGTATTGTTGTGACGAATTCATAATGAGTTACTTATTATATTGGATATTACGTCACTTATAGCAAAAATCAATTTAGAAATTTTTATCTCACACGCTCAACAATTGAAAAGAAGAAGAAAATAGACTTATTCACGTATTTAAAAGAAATATGAACTTAAATCTGTAACGATACCGTTCGATATACTTAATTTAATTTAAGTTCAATAAGTTTTAAATACAATAATTTACTTGAGGTATAATAGATTTTTTATATACCTAGGAGCTGAGGTTCAATCTATTAATCTCTGAGCTCGTTTCTTCTTTTCAATATCCTACCTAACTTTGTTATGAATATTACAATTAAAAAACGATAAAAAACAACAAGAAGACCTACTTTTTTTAAAAATACCTAATTTGAACCAACGTTTCGGTAGTTATATCTACTACCGTTATCAAGGTAATTAAAGTAAAATTAAATTAAATTAAAAATAAAATATAAAAAAATTTGAAAGATAAGTATATTTTTTATTTTTTATTTAATTTAATTTAATTTTACTTTAAATACCTTGATAACGGTACTAGATATAACTACCGAAACGTTGGTTCAAATTAGGTATTTTTAAAAAAAGTAGGTCTTCTTGTTATTTTTTTTTTATCGTTTTTTAATTGTAATATTCATAACAAAGTTAGGTAGGATATTGAAAAGAAGAAACGAGCTCAGAGATTAATAGATTGAACCTCAGCTCCTAGGTATATAAAAAATCTATTATACCTCAAGTAAATTATTGTATTTAAAACTTATTGAACTTAAATTAAATTAAGTATATCGAACGGTATCGTTACAGATTTAAGTTCATATTTCTTTTAAATACGTGAATAAGTCTATTTTCTTCTTCTTTTCAATTGTTGAGCGTGTGAGATAAAAATTTCTAAATTGATTTTTGCTATAAGTGACGTAATACCCAATATAATAAGTAACTCATTAAGTCATTTATTGTCCTCAAAACACTTTCCTTCCATCCCAGAAAATGTAAAAATCCTTCATGAGTGCCCCAAGGGAAAAAAGCTTGACTTATTAGAGAAAAAGGAGATTGCAAGGGCAAAAAGGAGTCCTGTATTGTCTAGTGTGAATGATGTGTTTACCTTTAAACCGCATTTAATTTTTAACAATATTTATCACGACCTGGATAGCACGTAAGTTTAGCGCTTGCCTACGAACCCGATGGTCGCTGGTTCATTTCTCGACTAAGTCATATTTCCATTTTTATTTTTTATTTTATTTTTTGCTTTATTTCCGTTCTCCAGTTCAACTTAACCTCATTCTGCTTGTTTTTATTTACTTTTATTTTATTTAGTTTTGACACCGGATTTAATGTGAACGTCAGCATTATTTTTCATTTTTTATGTTTTTATTTTTGTTTTAACTTAAATGTTTGTGGTGTTAATTTAATAGCTTTACCAGTAAGTCATATCTCAACATTGTAATTTGTGTCTATGCATTGTTGTTTTTATACTAGAGTTGCTTTCTATTCTCTTTTAGATCTGACAATGCCTTAGGGTGAAACACGTGTAATCGTTTTTTAAAATAAACATAATTTGAGACCATTGACTTTGTGTCCTTCCAATCTCTGAATTTTTAACTTCTATAAAGTTTATAACGCAGATATTACGCGTCAGAAGTAGCTTTTTTATCGTATAAAGAACCCAGAGGTTTTCAGTCAGTAAATAAAATTGTTTTTAAAGCCAGAAAGTGCTCGGGGAATAATGGACAGTTTGAACAGTTGTATTCTACATTTTTGTGAAGTATTAAATTAAAAAAATGTTGTATGACTATCGAATCTATGGCTACAAAAAATTAGGACAATTTTTGTCGTTGATGTGGCCAGGAGCTCAATTCCCAAGTACTACCTTAGTTGAGATTACTCTTATTTTCATTAGTAGTAACGTTTTCAGTGCAAAATTTAGTTGGTTTTGCAACGTCGTTTATTTTCGACCAAACTTCGACGTACTGCACCTGTATCGCAACTATTGTAAAACTCTGCTGCGTTTACAACATATTTCTTACTATAGATGATAATTTACACTTAAAACAACGACGTGCAGTCGTGTACAATTTTTCGAATCAAAAACCCAGTAAGAACAACGTTACCTCATCGTTAGCGAATGGGTGTTACATTGTCTGATCGTCTGTGTTGAGCATTTTTCGCTGTAGAGGGAGCTTTTTGATATGTTAAGAGTTTTAGGAAGAAGATGAAAAACAAAGATAGAGAGAATAAGAGGAAGAAAAAATATTTAATTCAACATAACCTACTTAATCTATATTTTTATTTTTATAATTAATTTTTTGCTTAGAAAGATTGGGATCTATTATTTTTGTCTTTCTTTAATAAATGAAGAGATATAAAGGCTTTAAATAATCTGCAACTTACTACAGACGCAAAAAAACTCGCAATGGAAGCAAAAATGCCTACAACTAGCTTACCTGAAGTTGATATGGATTATGTAGAATCAATAAAAGTGGCGGAAGGTAGCAGTAAAAAGGTTTGTGTTAAATTTTACATATTTGAAGTTTGAAATACTGGGTTTACTTTTTGTAAATGGTTTTATTCATGGTTCCTATATCCTACTTTAGAGCCTTTCTTTACACAAGAGACTAACCAGTTTGAAAATAATGGTAAATTTTATAATAAGTTTTATTTTTTAGGATTTGTATAGCAGCAGCAGCAATGAGAACTAAGAATGTAATGTTAACATTACTTATGATTTTTTTTGTAAAAGTTAAAGTTTTTGTTTATTAAAGTTTGTAAAAAAACGTGCTGCATACGCGCAACAAACTGCAAACAATAATTGAAATATTAAAAATTTAGGTTAGGTCCATCTGTTCTTCCTCTTGCTTCAGGCCAACCAGGAACAACAACAGCGGGTTTCTTATGTAACTATTAAAAAAAATTACTTATTATTTTTTTTTCGAAATCCGCTATAAGTTCAGGGCGCGCGTGTTATTTAGGGCTAAAATAACATCTTTTCACAGTAAACTATGTTCCGTTTATAAATTAAGTGCTTGTAAATCTGTCAAAACGGATATTTTACCCGTATAATTCACGATATTAAACTACATACAAAACAAATATTAATAAAGACTGTTTAAAAGATGGATTAAAAAGGTTGTATTTTTGGAGTAACTTTAAAGACGTTGCAAAAGCGTTTAGAAAGTTAAACGGGTAGTCACTGCGTAGCGTTGAGCGAACCAAAAAAATCTCTTTCATGTTGGTGTAAAACGGGATTGTCTCTACGGTTAAGACAACGTAACAATGCAACGTTGCGTTGCAATTTGCAACGTTGTCGCGTCGAAAAATTGCTAATTGGGTTTCAAAAGAGAAATTAAGGTAGGCGTTATTTTAATGTCGTAATCACTTTAAAGGTTTTTTTGTATTTAATAATTATATTTTCTTGCTACTGGATATAATTTGAAGTTAACATTTTGCCAAAGATCTTTTCCGTATCGGTTAAACTGGCAATATCACGCGAAAAAAATTGGATTAAATCACATTAATTAATTGGTTCCTATGCTGGTTGCTATGAAGAAGTTTAACTTGCGATTGAACACAGATCTTACTACACATGGTGTTTGATTGTTTCTAAAAGAATTGACTAATTGAAATTAATTTAAAATATTCAGTAGCATAGAAAATAATTGCACATACCTTTGGACATTTTATCTATGAAGATGAGACAATAGTTAATACGAGTTTAAACCTAATCATTAGTTTTCTGTTTTATCTTCTCTATTTCTTAAATAGATACTTTCTTTGTTTTAAATAATAAATGATTAGAAAAAATAATTTCCAATAATTTCTTTTTACATTATATTTTAAAGTATGATCCTAATGGAAGCTATAATTTTTTGACAAATAGACATCTACGTAAATTTGAAGTCGGTAATTTTATCTTAGCAAAAAAAAGGAAATGCAAATCTTGAAAACTTGAAACTTATATACCACTCCAAAAAGCCTATAAATTATGGTTTTTTTTAAAGGTTCCGTATAACTTCTATGTGTGTTTAAAATATGTCTCTTTTCAATGAAACATTCTGTATGACAATAAATAAAATTCAAATTCAAAATATAATAACATAAACACAACATAAACATAACCTGTTTCTATTTTCGAAAATGAAATCGACATATTAATATAACATATAATATAACACATAATTTAAAAAAAATACAGTAGTAGGTTCAACATACTAGTATAAACAATAATAACACAAAATTTAATGAAAAAACTTTAAAATTTAAAATTTTAAAGTTCGAAATAAAACGAGTTAAAATTTTATTAGAGTAACATCACAAATTTTAACCTTTACATCTTTACTAAAAACTAATTATATCCTATTGGCCTATTCCCAATTATCTTTAAAAAACACTGTTAGGCTAGAAAAATACTTGCTTTTAAGAAGTTCCGTGAAAGACTTTTTAAAGCGAAAAGGACTTTAAGAGGTTTTTAAGCAATTTGGAAGATGCTTAAACATTTTTATATCTAAGCTCAAGTATATAAGGGAATCCCATGTTAGTTTACTTTTCAAAATGGGCAATGGAATATTATAGTTTTGTCTAGTATTATAATGTTTTAAAGAGCCATTATTTTCAAGGCACGATTTATATTTTTTATATACTTATTAGGCAAGCAAACTTAACAATAAACAAGCAACACAAGGTAAGATATATATATCTAATGGCTCTTTTTTGCAAAACAAATACAGAGTTAAAAAACCCTTGATTATAACGACCCCAAAATGTTATCCGGTACCGTAGGTGACGTTCAATCATACAAAAATAGACCAATTTTGTAGATTTCAATCCCAACTCATTTTAAAACAAATCTAACATCATAACATCCTCTAGCCAGTTTTCACCTCAATGCTGATGTAAGGTCAGGAAACTTCAGTTTATAATAATAATAAGCTTTATTTCCAACAGGGTACATACACCCAGTTACAGGAAAATCAATTAAATATCTAAATGTACAAGTACGAATGCATGAACTATATTAGATTTATGCAACTAAACTATAAAAGAATTGCTATGTAATAAAAAAAAATAATTAGTGAGTTTGAGAAAATAAATAATAAAAAATCAACACTAAATTAGAATAAAAATCAGGAATTAATTTAAATCAAAAGAGCAGAAAAAAAAAGAGTGAACAAATGTATTCAAACTAAAAACTAAATAACTAAAAACTAAATAACCTAACCTCCCCCACCGACCATACGCAGATGACTCAAAATAAGTGCCAAATTGTCATGGTGAATGTCACAAAAATCAGCAATAGTGTTAAAGTTTTGACACATAAAGTGAATAGGACTCTGGTACAGAATGTTGGACCTGGCTGTGTCCAAGTTAAAAGCTGGATACTGTCTAGAACCTGGGCATGGTATATGAAAGCAAATCCTTTGCAAAAGGGATGGGCAGTCAATTTTATGGTTAAGTAAATTAAACAAGAATTTCACCTAATGCATTTCTCTCCTCTTTGCAAGTGACCGTTCAGTATATCTAGAGAGCAGCAGGTTATGGTCAAAACCCCTTGGAGGATAGACTCCATCATCTTTAAATGCCAAACATTTAAGGAATCATCGTTGGACTGATTCTAATAGGTGAATGTGCTGGTTGTAAATGGGAGACCAAATGAGGGAGATGTAGTCCAGCCTGGATCTAACAAATGCATAGTAGAGAGTTTTGGCAGTAGCAGTGTTTTAAAAGTTTGCAATTTCTAATAATAAAGCCCAGCATGCGAGTAGCTTTAGAAACAGTATCTTCGATGTGAGGGATAAAAGACAATTTTTAGTCAAAGGTGACTCCAAGATCCTTAAAACAGGTAGACCTTGCCAGAGACTCTCCATTAACTGAGTAATTAAAGACAACTGGACTTTTGATTCGAAAGTAGCTGGCCACATTACACTTGGAAACATTAAGGTTAAGCCGGTTCAAAGTGCACCAATGGTGTACAGTATTGATGTTCTCTTGCAGTTGACCACAATCTGCTATAGAATCAATCCTATGGAAAAGCTTTAGGTCATCAGCATATGCTAACCGAGAGCAATTGAGGGTGGAGATCAAGTCATTAGCGAAAACGTTAAAGAGAAGGGGGTCCAAGTTAGAGCCCTGAGGAACTCCAGAGGTGAGTAAAAAACAAGCAGATCTAAAGCCTTCAACCACTACAAACTGAGAGCGGTCAACTAAATAGGAGTTAAGGAGAATCGAGACTGGCGTTCAAGCTTATTTAATAGGATGAAGTGGTCAATCTGGTCAAAAGCCTTTTGAAAGTCTGTGTAGATAACATCGATTTGACCTCTATCATTAAGTACTTCGCACACAAACTGAGAGAAAAATGCTAGGTTTGTAGTACATGAGCGGCCAGAAACAAAACATGGATATAGGGCGATAATTCTCAATTGTTCCAGCATCGCCCATTTTAAAGATAGGGCAAACTTTGGCTTGCTTCCATATATTGGGAAAAATACCTGTGTTAAGGATCAGATTAAAAATATGGAGCAAAGGGTCTGTAAGTGCAACAGAGCAGTCCTTAGCTAAAAAACTAGGAATTAGATCTGGGCCAGAGGTCATTTTGCTTTTCAGACACTTGCTCGCAATTATAATGTCGGTAGCCGCGAGCGCGACGACGTCTATGCAAGTTAAGGGAGGTTCAGAGACGACAGGATGAACGCTGGGAAGTGAGTTCGTGTATACACTCCTGAAATAATCTCCAAACGCGGACGCAATGCTGTCAGGCGTATTGTATGATTGGTTAGAAAGCTTCATTGAGCCGGGGATTTGAGACTGATTACGTTTGCTTCGAATAAAAGACCAAAATTCACTCGGATCGGAGGTTATTTTGTTCTCAATACTATGGATGTACATTTTGTAGGCTTGTGCAGTTAGAGCTTTAATTGTCTTGCGCAGAGATCTAAATATCTCTAGATGATGATTAGACTTGGAAATCTTAAAATTACGAAATGCTCTTTCCTTTTTATATATATTACGAATTATGTCCCCCGAAAACCAGGGAGGGAAACGTCTTTTACGTTTTACCTTGAAGGATACCGCTCTAGCGAAAGTATTGTTCAGTATATCATAAAAAACATCACATGCAGAGTTGACGTCCTGCTGCACCATGACAGGCGACCAATCAGTATCTAGCAGCAGCTGATACAAAAGCCGAAAATTAGCCTTTCTAAAATTAATTCCTTTATTTCAGCTTTATTAAGGGGTAGGTTATTGAGAGAGATAAGGCCTGCATGGAATTCAAATGACAGAGAAGGATGGTAGTAATTATAATCAGTAACTATTCCAATAAATCTGTTAAAATTATTCACATCCAATTCTTTGTTGTGAATCATTAATTGGTCTGAACATACAAACTTAAAACTTAACAATTTAGTCTTACCTATATTTAAAGACAACAGATTAGCATCACATCACTATTTAACCACTAATAAATCTTCAGAAATTGTTCTTGTTATTGTGCTTTTATTATTGTGTGCCCATAAGATGGTGGTGTCATCTGCAAAGATAGTGAAGATTCCTCTTATCTGGAGTGATGCCAGGTCACTTATATTCTATAGAACTAAAATGGGACTGAGAACCGAACCCTGAGGAACTCCATGGCTTACTATACGAAGTTTAGACAAACTGCCATTTCGCCAAACAGACTGTTTTCTATCTGACAAAAAAGATTTAAGCCATTCTAGAGCAACTTCCCTAAATCCATATCTAGAAAGCTTACCGAGCTGTACTCCATGGTTGACACACTCAAAGGCTTTAGAGAAGTCATAAAATACCGCTACAGCAAACTGTCCATCATTCAAACTCAAATATAATCTCTCCAGGAATGAAAACATTGCATCACTCGTGCTAGTGCGCTCTCGAAAACCAAATTAACATTCACTTAATATGTTATTTTTAGTTAAGAAAGCTACCATTCTTACTTTGACCAGTATCTCAATAACCTTAGACAGGCAGGGCAAAAGTGAAATTGGTCTGTAATTTATGGGGTCATTTGGTTCTCCACCTTTAAAGAGAGGTGTCACAACATACAGTATGTACCATTGAGCCCAGAGCTTCATCAGGTAAACTCTGCAAAACTCTAATGGACAGTCCATCAATCCCAGATGTTTCTTTATTTTTTATTTCGTTCAACAGTTTCTTGATTAAATATGGATCAGTATGAGTTAAGTAAAATGATTGTTGTATAGAGATATTGAGTACCTATACGATATAAGATCTATTTGAGGATTTATTTGATTTTTGAGTCTTGCAACTGCTGAGCAGTAGAACTAATTAAGATTATCTGCAATAATTGGAAATTCGCCTGACTTTGAGGGAATTGCCCCTAAGTTCATCATTAATATCTAGTTTTCTTTTGCTTTATTGCGTGCTTTATAGACTCTATTTTCATAATAAAAATGCTTAGCATTTCGTATATTTTTCTATAGATCCTTCTATATGTATTAAAATAAGTGTGAAACCAGGGATAAGTGGTTTATTTTTTTTTAAGTGTGTAATTAGTTAATGAGGTTTTAAAACCATGTGTAATCCATCCATCTTAGACTTTATTTTTATCTTCTTCATGTGAAAACTTTTATTGAAAATACCCAAAACAAAGACACTCAAGTGGTTAGGAGAAACATAAGAACGATACACATGAGTATTATTGCATACAATTCCAAAACGTCTTTTCATCAATTTTAGATTTTTAAACAAAGTGTAGATAGTCAATGTAAAGTTAGGATCCAAGGAGATTACAAAATTCCCGTTTTGCGTTTTGTATTTAGTATAAAGAAATATGATTATATATCATTATTCTATGTATAAGTAAAATTACTTACAATAAAGTAGCGTAGAATACTTAATTTATGTACGCTTAATATAAAATTATTAAATAATCGTCAGCTTTTTTGCTAGAGACTTATTTTTCATAATATTATCTATAATAAAATTAACGTTAGGTTAAATAGTAAGCTAGTTATCATCACAGAGTACCTACATCATTTTAACAAAGTTTTTTATATAACTTTGTTCTTTTTTTAAATTTTTGCGAAGCTTTTAAACTTTGAATCAACAAAATTTTAAATTTGGTCAATACTTTATAGTATGGAGAATTATTTTTGTTGGGATTGATATCAGTAAAATTAATCTATAATTGATTATTGCAAGGAATGAATAAAGTAACTTTAATATATCATTGCACCCGGTATCTTTGCGCGTTAGTAAAAAAAGATGGCCTATGCGACATGCGCTATGCGCGAAGAATTTTGGATTGCAATAAGCAGCAGTATTTTTCTCGTTTTGTTCGTTGAAAGTACCACCATTTTTTCGGGTACCGCAAAAACCTTAATTCTACAAACTCAAAATTAGTGTAAACAGAGGCGCCTCAAATTCTTGAGAACTATAAAGTGCACGAAGATCCAGCAACTAGATCCTCACGGGTAAGTTGTTAAGGCCCCTTTGTTTCGCCGCTCAATGGTGAATAATACCAATTTTTTTTTTTTATACAGTCCACAGTTTTATCTCATTTATTAGTCGATTATTCACCAAAATTGAATATAAATATGTAGTATTTTTTAAATAAATAATGCTTAAACTTATATTTTTATTTATATCCAAGAAATATTAATTGTCCGTATGTACAGCGCTTTTTCAGCCATATCCATATTTTAGTAATTGAGTAAAAAGTGGGCACTAAATATTCACTTGCACCACCCACTGGAGATACTAAACATTATTTAAAGTCAAAACAAACAAACTTTTTTTTTTTGCCAAATATGCAGAGATTAACGCATATTAGATGGTAAAAAACTATTGTTTCAACGCATTGTGATTTTAAAAGGAAAGAGATTTTTTTTGAACATCACATTCTCATCAATCACGCCCAAGAGTTACACCGAAGCTGAAAATAAGGATCACTGTTAGGTATGATATTAGTCTAACGATTAAAAAACTCTATTAAAAAAAACCTAAAAGCAACGCTTATGTCAAGGTAAATAAAGCACAGAAATATTTTCTTTAATTCTTCACATAAAATAATTAGTTTAAATAAAATTATCGATTTATATTTCATATAATTTTTTCTCACATATCTGGAATTATGAGATAATATATATAATATCCTCTACAAATTACTTGGCCAAACAGTTTAATAATAATGGTGCCTTATGCGATAAGTTTAATAAATTTAAACACCAAAAAAAAAACAATTTGAAAACATTATATTTTGAGCAAATAAAGTCGTTGCTGTGAAGAGAAGTGAAGTAACAGATTTATATATTTTTTTGTTGTGAATCCGAATAGAATCACTTATAAGAGCCATTATATATTTGCTTCGTCTTAAGATAATGTATATAATGACAGTAAACATTACTGTTTAATTATTTAGTTACAAAATAATAAATTAGGTACATACGCATCTGCCCCTAAGAACCTCGCCCTTAACTGACTGTCCTCAGGCCACTGGTACGTTATTCGACTCCAACTAAATTCCTCAACTAGACCAACACTTAAACATGCTTTTACACATATTAAACATAATAATAAGGCAATAAAAAAAAATCTCATCTTTTAACGAAAACAAACACAAGTTGTGTTCTAGTACGATTCTAATATTATAATGGCACGCTTAGCCGCTGCATGATTTCAAGGAGCTTATCTCTTTGACTGCTGACATTGAACTTTCCTAGCAGCTTGTCCTGCGTTCAAGTGGTGTTTATAAATAAATAATAGTTGTTTGTTGACATTGCTTCTTGGATTTCCTTTTTGCATGTAGGTAAACCTTATAGACGCAGGATTTGTGATTGAACAGCCTTCAATTGTTGTAGTATATTATAGTTAGGTGGTTGCATATATAGGTAACAGTTGAAAAAATTTAAGTTTATATTAGTTTGGTATTAAGTTTTATAATAGGAAAAGGGCAATAAATAAAACAACTGTTTTGATACAAGCAACGAGTATACTTTTAATTATCGAATATCTCGATACGACAGTGTTTAAAAGACTGAGAACCTCAAAAACTGTTTATTAGCTCTTTTGCTGAAGAAAGATTATAATACCCTAATCAGCAGTTTCTTAAAAGGCAAAGGACGAAATGAAATTCAATACTCTTATATGTTCCTTTTTGTAGAATACTCCCACTCAAAAAGGAAAAGAAAAATTTGTATATAAATTTAAATAATAAAATAGCACTTATTTATTTAAACTATAAGTACCTAACTTAAATTGCTTGTATCATGTTTTGGGCAAGAATTCGATAAGATCAAATATTTGTTGCAAGGATTGGGAAAACCCCTAAAAACCCAATCAGATCAAAAATAGAAAAATATATATAAATATACAAAATAATCTTAAAAGTTTTATAGATATACTTATTTTCTAAACACTTTTCTTTGTCTTTGCCTCTTCTACTACATCCATCAACCCCATTTTAAAACATAGTCCTCAAACATAATTATTGGCTCTGTTATATTAATATCAATATCCTTTAGAAGAGATTTAAGCCATAAGGCTTCTCGTACGCCTTCAAAAATTGCCATATATTCCGCTTCAGTAGATGAAACAGCCACAGAATTTTATCTTTTAGTATTTCATGAAATTGTACTATTTTCGAATAGTATAAAAATATATCCTATTGTACTTTTTCGATCGGTTTCATTATTGGCCCAATCAGAGTCTACATACCCGACCAAAATATGATTAAAATTTTCTTGTTTGTAAACTAATTTTACTTCTAGTGTACCTTTTATGTATCTTAAGATACGTTTAAGGCATTGCCATAATAATTCCTTATTATTTTAATTTTGATACCTACTAAGTAAATTAATAGCTGTACACAAATCTGGTCGGGTACATAATATTACGTACATTAAACATCCTATTAAATTTCGACAAGGTGCATCAATGTTTTTATCAGAATTTAATTCAGCATAATTTAATTTATTTGACAATGGCGTATTTACATATTAAAATTGTCTAAAATCCTTTTTAAATAAGAACTTTGATCTAAAGAAATTTGATTTTTATAGCGGTCCACTTTAATACCAAAAAAGCATTTTATTTCATCCATATCTTCCATATTAAACTGACTCTTTAAATAATTTTTAAGATTTATTTCGTTTAAGTCGTGTTTTTTAATACATCATCAAAACGTGAAAATCAGCATCTTGCAGATTATTTTAAGCTATAAAGATTTGTTTAGTTTACAAACTTGGTTCTGCTTTGCCTTAAAATGCCATTAAGATAAGCTGTTTTCACGTCCATTTGATGTAATAATAAATTGTATTGATTGGCAATTATTATTTAAAGTCGAAAAGTTGAAATTCGAGCAACGGGTGCAAAAGTTTCATCGTAGTCTAATAAATATTGTTGACTAAAACCACGAGCTACTATTCTTGCCTTATATCTCTGTGGATTACCAAAAGTATTATTTTTTATGTTAAATATCCACTTACAGTCGACAATGTTTTTATCAAGAGGTTTATCGACCAACGACCACGTGTTATTAGTTAGTAAAAAAATTATTTCCTCTTTTATTGCTTGCTCCCACTGAATTTTATCGGCCCTATTTTTTTTTTCATTATTGGTTTGTGGAAGTTTACAAATAAGTGATTGTGCACTCATAATATAATTTTTTATAGAGGGTTCTTCGTTATATGAAATAGGAGGAAGGTTTTTAATTCTATCACTCCGCCTAAAATCGATATTGTGATTTTGAATCGGTGAAGACGTACTAATCTGTTCGTTATCTGTTTTTGTGACAGATTTATTTATTTTAGTAATAGATTTACCTACTTTAATTTGTACAGGTTTAGTAGAGGTTTCATGTAGTTTTAATGTTACTTTAGGCATTTTATTTAGAATGGAGTTTTCGTGCTGAAAGCCGTCATTAAGTTTAGGTCTTAATATTTCAACTCCTTCATCAAGTTTTGATCTTGATGTTTTAAAATTAATTTCGTCAAAAAATAACGTCACGTGCTATAATAAATTTATTGATTTCAGTATCCAATATTTTATAGCCGTTTGGCTGATAACCAACCATTATGCCTTTATTTGATTTTTTATCAAATTTACTTTTTCTGATTTTGTTATGAGTATATGTAGTTGAACCGAAAATTTTTAAATGATCTATTCTGGGCTTTTTATTATGCCATAGTTCGAAAGGTGTTTTATTTTGTTTTAAAGATTAAGTGGGTGTTAAATTTATTAAATATGTTGCAGTTAGGACTGCTTCACCCCAAAAGTTGTTCTCTAATTTAGCACCATGAATCATTGATCGGCCTTTTTCGGTAATAGTTCTATTCATACGTTCCGCTATTGAATTTTGTTGCGGTGTATGTGGAACAGTTAAATAATAACTAATACCCCTATGAACACAATAGTTCTTTAATTCATTTGAGAGATATTCACGTCCATTACCACAATATAGATTTGCTAATTTTAAATTAAAATGTGCTTCACTTTTAGATACAAAATCTTGAAACATTTCAAAGACATTAGATTTGTTTGTTAATAAGTATGTTACTGTATAGTGAGTATACTCGTCAATAAAAGTGACAAAATAATTCTTTTCGTCGATAGTAGGTGGAGTTATGGGGCCACACACATCTGAATGGACAATAAATAATGGTCTTTTAATATGGCTTCGGTCTTTGCTTTTTGCAAATGGTAAACGTGCTTGTTTTCCATAAATACAAGCTTCACATATATCATGTGTAGACTGGATATTGTTTAAATATTTATTGGTATTTAAAAAATAAATATTTTTCATTTGCAAAAATTTTGTAGTACTGATGTGACCAAGACGTGCATGTCAAATTTTATAATTATTTAATGTCCTTTCAGAAGTAATATTAGCTTGAAATTGTAACGGTTTATTAACATTTACAGTAACTGTTATTAAATTGTCTTGTAACTTACCCTCAATTACCGTCTTGTTATTCTTCATCATACTCACAGAACCATTTTTATTGAAAATAATAGTCATACCAGCTTCTTGAATGCGACGAACGGATAGAAGGTTGTATGGGATGTCGGCAGCATACAGAACATCCTCTAAAACTCCAGTAACTCTTTTATCGGTTGTAACTTCGATGCTCCCTTTTAATGTGGCAATAATTGATACACCAACTTTGGCCACTGATATCTTGGCTGATATCTTGATATCTTGGCTCTTAATTGGTTTTTCCAACTGTTGATACGTGGTAAACAAATTAGGCTGGTTCACCATATGATCCATAGCACCAGAGTCTAGTATAAATGTTAAGATATTGGTAGATTTACTTGTTTGCACAGCTGTATTTCCCACCATGAAAGCAAAACCCTTTTCACTATCTGGTTTAGTACAAACTATTTGAAGAGTACGTTTACGAGGTTCTATTTTACGGCCACAGTGTTTACATTTTACATTGGAATGGTATTTACTTGCAAACTTGTTATATCCTGGCTCTGAGTAATGTCTTCTTGTTAATTTTAATTGACTGGAAAATCTGGACTTTTGGCTGTGTTGTTTATTTCTGCTTGGAGGAACAAATTTTCTAGGTGGTTGCTTTCCTGTATATAAAATTTTGCCACTGGTGTCACTAGACTCATTTCGAATTTTTGTTTCGTAGTCCAGCAATTTTGTCTTAACAAATGCAAGACTTAAACTATCGTCTGTTACCGTCTGGATTGCAGTTACTATTCCATCATAGGACTGCGGCAAGGTGAGTAGAAGGTGAGCAATCTTGGACATCTCGCTTAAACTTTCTCCAGCCGGCAAAAGCTCAATAATTAATTCATCAAAAGCCTGGAAGTGTTTTGTAAACGCCATATCTCCTTTAAATTGTAAGCTCAATCATTTCTTTTGAGCAGATAGTTGTGTGGCTAGGCTTTTTCATTTGTAAATGGAATCAAGTTTCTGAATAAGTTGACAAGCTCGTGTCTCTTCTGTTACTATGCCAGTAAAAGTATCACTAAGGTATTGTATAATAATACTTTTGGCTAAATGTTCCAATTTCTCCCACTTTTTGTCAGGTTCTGCTGGAGCCTCCTCATCCAATCACTTTTAATGCATCTTCTTCTGCAAGAATAGCTCTTAATCGGAATTTCCAGATACTGTAACGTTCACTATTAAAATGTTTAATATTTCGTTGGCTTTTATTGGAATTCATAACCACTATTAAGTTTAGTTTATTTACACAACGGTCACAACAAAAATTCAAATATAAAACCGGCACGCAACACCGTATTTATTTGGGCCCATAACCTATTAAGTTTTATAATAGGAAAAGGGCATTAAATAAAACTACTGTTTTGATACAAGCAACAAGTAAACTTTTAATTATCGAATATCTCGATACGACAGTGTTTAAAAGACTGAGATCATCAAAAACTGTTTATTAACGCTTTTGCTGAAGAAAGATTATAATATCCTAATCAGCAGTTTCTTAAAAGGGAAATGACGAAATGAAATTCAATACTCTTTTATTACAGTCTAACAATCTATATACGAAGTTGAAATCTATATACTTTGCTTATATGTTCCTTTTTGTACAATAATATACAGGGTATATCCAATATTTGGTATTAAATCTAAATACAAAGTTTTAATATCTTGCCTTATGCATAAAAAAATGTTTTGGAGAAAATCTATTTATTACCATACAATTAATTTGCTCCTATATATTTCTTACATATAAAAATACTGGCTCTTATTTGTGACTTGAACCTCGTTTTAACAGCTTTTCAATGATAAGATAAATATATTAGCTAAAGCATAAAATATCATATAATTCTAAACCACTCCTTCAATTTTAGCTTTCAACTTAAAAAAATTATTTACCAAAAAAAAACAAAATGTTACTCATTAAATTACTTTTTTCTCTAAATTTTTATTTTTCAGCAAATAGATATGTATCTCGATTTTAACAGAACCGATACATGAATCCACTTTAAATAGAAAACGACTTATGCGATGCATCATTAAAAAACATCTTTTAATTTAAATACGTCAATATTTTTTTAAATTCAATAAAAAACGCAATGTAAATGCAAAATTTAAGAACAAAAGTGGAAGGCACAGAAAGAGGCAAAAAACTAATGAGTTACATGGAAAAAAACTATATATTATTATGTCATGATATACAATTCAATTTTATTTCACTACAACCATCGACAAAACAGAAATATTAACAATGCGTTCAATACAAATTATACTTCGATTATTAATAATTTGAAAATAAAATTTTTGTATACTATTAAGAATATATACAGTGCGGTTCCTAATTTCCGCCTCCCCTCCTTATATCTTTTGAATGCGTTTCTATAAAAATTTGAAATTTGCCACACATCATTTAGCACTACTACTTTTTGGTCTCTAGCTCATTTTGCAAAACTTCAAAATGGCGACAGAACGTCGTTAGGACAGGGTAGTGTTGCCCGTAAAAAGAATCCAGGGCGTCCTAGCTATCCAGAAGAAAAACAGGTGGATATTATAGCAGCTATGGTAAGAGATACACAACAATCTACTTCCACAGTTGGTGACACGTATTTTGCTACATTGAAAAGGGTACTTAAAAAACATAAATTTCATCCGTATAAAATTCAAATGGTGCAGCAATTGACAGAAGATGATCTTGATCGACATATGGAATTCTGAGAAGTAATAACTGAGAGAGTGGGACGCCAGCCTACTTAAGTGAAGAACATTTATTTCAGTGATGAATGAATTTTGTTTTAACAGTAGTATTCATAGTCAAAATGTTTGTTATTGGAACGACGTAAATCCCCACACACACACAACACCTAGAAAAAATAAATGTGTGAAGGTTAAGAAAACAAGTTGTGCGACCTCTATGTAAGATTCCATCAGAAAAAGTCATACAGGAATTTTGCAGCTTTTTAATATAATTGGAGACTGCACCAGTAATTGTATTAGTATAAGCTATATCGCAATAGTCAAGCCTGAGAGACTATACTAATGTAGTACATAAAAAGTATATGGTTTTGGCTGGAATACAATGTTTTAGATTATGCAGACTACTTAAACGCATATAAGAAACGCTTTTTAGTCATATGAAATATAAAAGCTTAAGTTGCAATCAACCATATAATACAAACGTTCAATTAAAAATTTAATGAAGATCATTATTAAATTGTATTTGGAAAGAAGGTCAGAAATCAGGACTAAATGCCGTATACAACTGTAAATCATCAGCTTACTACTGAAGTTTCGTATAAATCAATTTTGTTTCTATATCAGCCACATATAAAAAAACTTATAAAAAGCCTAAAATAGACGCCTGCAAATACTCCAGTATTAGAAGGTGTAAAGTTGAAATTTTTTTTCAACTATACACCATGTTTTCAAGATTTTGAAACTATGTGTTGACTTTTAATAACAATACAATGGAATCCACCAAAAAGATATATAAGACAAATTTAGTAAATTATGTGCAAAGCCAAATAGTACAATTTTGCAAGTAACATTGATACAATATATATTAATTAAATTTTACAAAATATAAATCATTCAATAGAAAATAGACAGCAATACAATAGTCTATATTTGTGCAATATCCCATTAACAAAATTACCTTAATATTATTGTAGCGTCTATCACGGAATGGAACATTTCACTAGACCGTTAGCTTGGCCTGTATCGAAATTTCCCATCCCTCGACCTGTGTGGCAGTTTTCTGCTATTAAGTATAAATAATTAAAATGAAACCATATCATAACATTAAAATAATCTATATAATACATGCTAATATGCCCTAAACAGTTAATTCCATCTATATACAAAGGAAATAATTCCTATAAAGAGAAGCGCAAGAGAGGAGACAAGGAGACAAAACAACTCGGAATGAAGCAGTAGAAACAAGAAAAGCATTGGAAGAAGAGTCTTTCTGTTCTTCTAATATTATTTTTATAGTGTAATACACATTTATTTACTACGTTTCGTTCTTTTTTTTTACATTAATCTTTTAAAGTGTTCGTAATGGTAAATGGCGAAGTTTTTTATCTCAAAATTTAAACCTTTTCTATGCTTATTTACTTCGACTTTAGACCTTAGACCTGTGGGCAGAAGCTTAAGAAATTTGGGAAGTAGAAACAGCATATTTCTTTGCAAGTGTGATTTGCTGAAAAAGTGCGATTGCAAATCCTTGTTTGTTTTAGAACGAGTATAATACTAATGGTCTAGTTTCCTAAAAATATAACCTTTCTGTAGTAACAAAGACATGCACTCACAAACAATCCTCTTAAATTTAGTACATTTAGTTCCGAATAAAGGTTGATTGTAGTATATTGATTGCTTTTGCTTAGGATAATCTTAAGTATTTTATTTTGGCATACTTTTAACATTTGCATGGCATTATCATTCAGACCACCCCAAATTACTAAGCAATATCTTAAAATTGATTCTACTAGTGAAGTATATACTATTTTTAGTGTTTTCTTATCTAAAATATTACGAAGCTGATAAAATTTAAAATACAGTTTTCTAAGTTTTTTGGACGTTTCAAAAGCATGTTCATTCCAGCGTAGATACTGGTCAATGTATAAACCTAGGTATTTAATTTTACTAATTTTTTGTATGCAAGGACAAGAACAGTTGTTATTTAATAAATTACAAGTTGGGTTATGAATTTCAATATTACTTTTTTTAGGTTGATCACTAGTTGTCAAAGAGAAAGCTATAAATTTGGTCTTTGTTATATTTAGGGTGATTTTGTTTTCATTTATCCAGTTTTGAATTACATAAAGGCCTTGCTCTGCCCTCGAGTATACACCATCCCAGCTGTTGTCTGTGAATGTGACTGCAGTATCATCGGCGTAACAAATAACCGAACTATCTTGTAGTAATTTTCCCAAATCATTAATATAGATCAAGAATAAAATTGGACCCAGGACTGTCCCTTGAGGAACTCCAGTATTTACAACCATATCACTACTTAGGATATCATTACATCGCACTCTTTGCACTCGATTTTCCAAGTAGAATCTAAAAAGCTCCAGAGTTTGACCCCTTACTCCAACATTTTCTAATTTATTTAACAGCAAGGTGTGGGAGACTGTATCGAAAGCCTTTGCAAAGTCCATATATACTGTAAGACATTTCTTATTTTCTTGCATATCTGACATAAATTTTTTAAACCAAAAAAATATTGCATCATCGGTGCTTTTATTAGATCTAAAACCAAATTGTGCATTAAAAATTATATTTTGTGATTAAAAAAATGAAATTAGGCGAGTCTTGACACATTTTTCCCATATTTTTGAAAAGTTACTTAGTAGAGATATGGGCCTGTAGTTTGTCATTTGATATGGATCGCCGTTTTTAAAAATTGGAATTACTATAGCATTTTTCCGCTCTATAGGGATCTTAGATGTCTTAAAGGTTAAGTTAATTATATCTGCTAAAGGATCTAAAATATATACATGAATTGTTTTAATTAATCTAACAGTTATACCATCCTCGCCAGGAGATGAATCTGTTTTTAAGGAGTTAATGTGCATTATAAGTTCTTTTTTATTTACTGGTCCTAAAAAGAGAGTTTTGTCTATATTATTTTTATTGTCGTTATTGCGTTGATCTTTTGAAATAATGTTATTTGCCTTTGGTTCTCCAATTTTTGAAAAGAAGTTGTTAAAAAGATTAGAGGTTTGTTCTTTATTTTTTACAATATTGCCGGTTTCATCTTTAATTGTTATCACCCCTTTTTCATTCTTTTTATTTGTTGTTTCGCTAACAATTTTCCACACCTTTTTGTAATTTTTGCCTGCATCCTGTATTTGAGTTTTATAATACTGAAATTTAGTTTTTTGAATTAATTTATGTAAAAAGTTTCTGTATTTTTTATACTGTTCCTCTCTCTCGATGGTAAATTTTTTTTAAATTGTTGTTTTAAAGCATCTCGATGTTTGATAGAGTTAATTAATCCTGAGGAAATCTAAGGTTTAAGCCTTTTAAATTTTTCTTTGACAGTGAAATTGGTTGTGCATTTTTTTATATGGTTTTCCAGAGTAAACATAAATTTTTCATAGGCCTGCTGAGCATTGTCCAAGGTGATACAGTCTGCCCACTTCTCTTGAGACAGTTGCAATTTTAGTTTTTCATAGTTAATTTTTTTAATATTTTGTTGTGCTGGTTTATTTACTCCTATCAGTAATATCAGTTTGAAATATAAATGGAGTTAATAAGTCATGCAAATATCAATACTATCTATTTTCATGCCTACCTGTATACATCTTGTTTCAGAAAAAGATATTATGTTTGTTAAATATTTTATATTATTTTTAATGTATACAACTAGGCCATCATTCTTATTAAATTGGGAATTATTATAGATTAAATTAAAATTGGGTAGATTAAAAAGACTTACTTCATCCTCCTCCAAACAAAAGGTCTCCGATAAAACTAAAATGTCGATATTTTCAGGCTTAATTGACTCAATTAATAACGCCAGTTCATCAAAATTCTTTCTCAAGCTTCTCACATTTAAGTGAATTATTTTTAACTTGTCCTCACCCTTAATGAACTCTTTTACCTCTCCAGCCGTCCCCAAATATAGTGTCTCATACCCCTCGCTCTCCTCTATCGCTCCCAAAAAATTTAACATAAAAAATTACCTAGAAATAAGATAATAATAATAATGAAGACAGTAGAAACAAAATATATAATTTTCCCCAGGAAAAAGAACTTGTAACAACAACCAGAAATTGAAAAAAAATAAATACTATTAAAAATGTTTGCATTCGCTTGCGTAATAAAAAGGTATTAATATATTTAAAAGAAAAATTCCCTAATTATAGGCATCTAAGTCTTCCAGATCTTTAATTCGGTGATTTTTTCCATCTTCCATTCTAATGAATACGCTTCCATCCCTTGTGAAAACCCTTTTCCAGTAAACCTTCTCCTGAGCAGTTTTATACAAAAAAAGTCTTGACTTCGTTAATTCTTCCATCAAACCAATTTTAGTGCCTTTGAGGTTCCTCTTGTTTTTTAAAATATTGATTTTTTTGTGATAATCGACAAATTTCACTATTACCGGACATGGTTCATCTCTGTTTTCTCCTACTCGATAGCATTTAATCATGTCTTTCTTTTTTCTAGTCATCTTTGCCTTTTGGCTAAAAAGCTTTATCATTTTGTCTTTAATTGTTTCGCCGTCCTCCTCTGGTACACCATAAACGCAAACGTTATTTATTTTTTCTTGTTGGCGAAAACTCTCTACGGTGGTCTCGAGCTGCTTTATTGTTTTGCGTTGACTATCGAGAGTACTTTGCATCGCATCCATTCTTTCACACGTTTTTTTAAGAATGCCGTTAATGAAATTCTCGTCCGATAGCAATTCTTTAATTGTTTCTTTTATTAAGGTTTTTTGGTCAGCGGTCTTCGGTGGAGCCACTCTAACTATGTAATTTTGAAGACAATAAGAGTATCTATATAATGATATAAAGTTTTTATCAGAACTTGCGTTTTTAACCGTTAAAATTTACGTTTAATCGCAGAGCTAAATACACGCGTCTTTACAGCATGACCGCCACACTCACACATCAATAATGTATAATAACAATAAATGTATAAAATGCTTTAATTAGATCTTAAAAGACACAAGCAATTCATAGGTTTCTTATTTTCATGATGTCTTATATCATTAATCATCTCTAGAAGGTAAGTAGTTGTATCGAACTTTTTATGAAAATCGGACAGCTTGGAATGATTTTATGAGACTTACAAAATTCTATAACCCGATTATAATTATGTCTTTTCAATATTTTGCAGACAACTAGTTAAATACTAATACGTTTTGAATCTTTAGGCTCCTTAGGGTCGAAAACTTTAGCCAGTGGCTTAATAATAGCTTTTTTCAAAAGTCAGGAAATGTATTTTCTAAAATCCATTAGTATTGATATCTTAAACCATTTTTTGCAAAAAGGTGAAAATTATATTGAATTTCTAAGATACAAAGATCATCTTCCCCTAAAGTATTTATTAAACCTTAGCTTATTATTAATGACGTTAGAATTAATATTTTGATAAAAATAAATGAGGTAAATTATTACAATAAGCAAAATAGTCATTAAGTATGTTAGCATTATTTAATTTAAAAAGAATTTCAAAATTAGTGTTATAGAATGTTTAATTTTTTTTATATTATTCCAAAATCGTTTACCCTTTGTTTCTGAAAAACTTTTACAGTAAGCATTCAGTCAAGCATGCAGCAGTTTAGTCAATTTTTCTAATTATCATAGTAATTTATACAAGTTTAATATCTTTGATGAGCTTTAGCCCTTAAATTAATAAGTAATTTAATGTTAGTGGTGATCCATGAAGTATATGCCCTATCCAGCAATTTTTTAAATTGGTGCATATTAATTAGATATTTGATATCAGTAAATATTTTAACAATAGCAACACTTAACTTGATAATGATGCCAGAAATCAAGAGACCTGACGAACATCGTAGATATCCTAAGCTAAAGTGTACAACATACAACAGAAATACTTTATTTTAGCTTTTTGAAGAAATGGGATTAGTAAGTCCATTAAGCTTAGGGTAACCTTTTCCAAGGAAAAATCATAATTACTTGTTTAAAAATTCTTCAGAATATTTAAGAGATTCACACCTTCCCGAATGCTTAAACAGCCGAATGTTAGTGAATCCATTTATTCATTAATTGAGGTCATACACTTAAATGACTTACCCTTCATAATCAAGTATGCCACTGCATATCATTTGCCTATGACAATACTGTTCTTTAGTATAGTAGGGATGTAACTATTCTCAGGAAAAATAGCGACCATGGTGTCCGGTAATGTCAAGAGATGAAGCAAGAGTACTTTATTATCATCTAAATTATAGCAGATAATGTTTTTAATTTTAATTGTGTTTTAATAATTGGCACAAACATTTTGTTTCTATTTTTAAGTGTTTGCAAAATTTAACAAATCCTTAGGCATAGTAGTTGTTTGATAAGCATGTTAAATAGAAAGTTATCAGGGTTTGAAATCCGAAAATTTGGAAGCACCCAAAATACATTAGTGGCTAAAATTGTAATTTTATAATAATTTATTTTCACTACATGAGATATGAGCTTTCTTTTTGGAGAAATTTATCAGCGTATTTACCTAATACAGTATTTGTACTACAAAAGCTTGCAAAAAGATATGTATGCCTACTTAATTATAGAGAATCTTGTAAGCCTTACCCCATCGATATTTATACTCGGGATTGATTGGTTAATATACAGGGTGTTCATTTGAAAACTTCTCACCACGGATTTATCGAAAACCACTGTTAAAAAAAGCGCCGAAATTTGTCAAAAGGTTTGTCAAGGGGGACAACTTTCTAACCTAAAAATACTTCACCCCCTTTCACCCATTGCCCTCCAGGGTCATCCCCTTAAAAATTTTAAATGGCAAGGGGTCTCAAGTAATAGCTTGTTTAAAAGGTCTTTCGAAGTCTTTTATTTTGACGTTTGATTACCCTAAATCGGTCGATTCGTTTTCGAGAAAATTAGAAAAATCATTGTTTATCTTAATTTGTTCAGATAGAATTTTATTTCAATAAGTGTTCAAAATATTGCCCGTTTTTGGCCAAACAATGCTTTAGGCAATGTTCAAATTCCTGACGGACATTTTCAAAAACATGTTGTGGGATATCGTGGCAGCTGTCGATGATGCTTTGACGAAGTTCATCCAAACTTTCAGGTTGGGGAGTAAACACAATAGATTTCAAATGACCCTATAGAAAAAAGTCTAACGGCGTTATATCAGGAGATCTAGCAGGCCATTCTATAAGCCCCCTTTGCCCTATCCATTTATCTGGAAACTCGTCGTCTAGCCATTGCCGAACGGGAAGAACAGGAGGAGGAGCGCCGTCTTGCTGGAAATATATTTCAGCCTCATCAAGTATAGGGTTTCCATCATCATCGATTTCAAACATATCTAAATAAATGTCTCCATTTAAATTTCCGTTAATAAATAATGGCCCAATCACTTTATTTCCTAAAATGCCTGCCCATACTTTAATTCTTTGAGGGTACTAAGTATGCTGTTCTACAAATGCATGAGGATTTTTATTGCTCCAATATCTACAGTTATACTTATTAACAAATCCATTTAGATAAAATATGCATTCATCGCTGAAGTAGATATTCTTTACATGAATAGTATTATCAATAATCGCTTCAGTCATATTTTCACAAAACTCAACTTACCTATCGAAATCGTCTTAGGTTGACTCTTGCAATATTTTCATTTTTAATGGATGAAATTTATGAAGTTTGGTAACTGTGTGAATAGAGCCTAATGAAATACTAGTGGCAGCAACAATTTTGCGTAATGAAGTATTAGGATTTATTCCAAAATGACACAAAACTTGAGCGGCTTCATCCAAAATTCGCCGATGATCACATGTTTTATTTGCAACAGATCCAGTTTCAGTAAACTTAGTAACAAGGTCCAAAACATACCTATGCGAAAACGAATCGACCGATTTAAGGAAATCAAACGTCAAAATAAAAGACTTCGAAAGACCTTTTAAACAAGCTATTACTCGATACCCCTTGTCATTTAAAATTTTTAAGGGGATGACCCTGGGGGGCAATGGGTGAAAGGCGTCAAGTAATTTTAGGATAGAAAGTTGTCCCCCTTGACAAACCTTTTGACGTATTTCGGCGTTTTTTTTTTTAAACAGTGGTTTTCGATAAATCCGTGGTGGGAAGTTTTGGAAAGAACACCTTGTATAGGTATTTTTTACTGATATACTTAGCAAGTATAAATAACAACTGTACATCTTTCAGTATAAACATACCCATATCCACTTTAACTCAAAATTCCATCTTGTCTATAAGTGAAAAGATATTATAGCAATTTTACCGTTCGATGCACAAAAATAGTTATTTCATTTATTTACACACTTACACAACTAAACACGATTACCTACGACTACTCGAAATATTTACTTACATCCTATTTACTTACTACTATTAATGTCTGATTTAAATATCGCGCAAATATTCTAAACTTAACTATCTCTCAGCAGCGACGTGGCTCCTTATATACTCGGCTGACCATGATTTTAGAAGATTCGCTGACCTTCCACGCGTCTCTAGAGATTTTAGTTCTGTATTAGTACTGTTTAGATCTAAATACATACATAGGTAGATATATTTTTTGTATTTTAATTTTGGGCTTAAAAGTAGATATTAATTTAAATGAATTTATAAGTCTTACTTTTTTTACTTACATAACTACAGCTTAACACGATTTTGACCAATTTTTAAAATTTGTTCCTTTTTAAGTTTGATCTCTTAAAGTTTAAGCCAATGCGAGTCGAACCTTTTGCAATTTCTTTATTCACACAACATAGTCGGGATTGCAACCAAATAAAGTCCAATACAATTCTTTTGAATTTCGTTACACAGGCGCTTATCTCACATCAAACCAAACCCTATCGCAACTCTTTTAATTTTTTTTTCTTAAGAATCTATACAGAAGGGCTTATGAGACCTCGAATAAAACCCGAAACTTCTGATTTTTTTTAGTTACATTCTTGGGGCTCATGAGGCATTGAAGCAAGTCACAACTCAACCCTTTTTAAATTTTATTATACGAAGGCATATCGAACATAAAGCTCAACGCAAGTTCAGCCCTTTTTAATTTTATTCTACGGGAACTGAATAGCTCGTAGACCTCATTAATCCACTCTTTTTTAATATTACCTTGTAACTAACTTATGCATATGTTATGCTGTGTGACTGCGTGAGTCGTGGTAGTCATTACAAATATATGGACTACTCTTCTTCTATATTTTTGTAATGAGATTAAGTTGTTAAATAAGACTAAGATTATAACGTTTCTATTGTGGAATTAATAAATAATTTTTCGTCTTGCAGATTACCTGTAAGGCCATATAAAAATCAATATTTTCTTCTTATAGAAATGTTAAGTTTGCTCAAAAGTTTAGGTCACCCTGTATGACAAAAGAACAGTTTAATGTAATTTATTATATACCCTCAGATTTTGGCTAGGAGAAGAATTGGTGCATTTGCTAAATGTTAACGGTTTTTTTAAAAATAAAGCTACAAAAGTTCCTTCAACAGAAAAAATTGTAATAAAAGAACAAGAATTTACACAAATGTAACAACTAATGCAGGCCTAAAAAGTGTCCGATTTAACCTGGAGAGAGCTCTAGCAAGTCAATGTTTGTGTTTGTACAGTACGATACCTCACTAGATTGTATATAAATATTCAAGAATATTTATATTACAATTGCTCTATTAGTATACACTTAAAAGTCATTGGAGCCAGATGCCTAGATTTTTTACGATCAATTAATAATGCAACTCCTTTTTTCGCATGCTTGTAGTCATTAATGCATTTAAGCTCTAACAATGACTGATTACTTCTATTTTTTTTCCTGTAGCATATATCACTACATTACGCTCGTGTTTATTTAAAATCATAAGTATTGGATGTTTATCTTACCAGTTTAGAATTTTTAGTCCACTGACTAATGAAAACCTCTAGTTATTTTTGAACAAATGAGACCATATTTAGACTAATAAAGCACAACAAATGCAACTTTTACAACTCCCGTGCAGATTATAAAGCCATACAATTTGTAAATTTGGTAAGAATTTGTAACCGACCAACATTTACATGTGATTCACTTTTCACGCCTTCTGCGCTTACTTTTTGTAAGGCATATCTGCTTCTGTAACTATCAAATCCAAAATGTCCTGATTTACAAACAATTTAATTACATTTAGAGAGGTCTTCCACTTTCAAAATTGACCTTAATTTGCTATATGGTATTAAATTCCGCAAAACTTGGAAAATTTTCTATCATTCATTGGAATCCAAATACTTTTTTGAAGGTCCTCTAGAATAAATAAAAGCCGTAGTTATAAAGCATAAACTCAAAAAATCCCTACTCAAATGTTACCAGAAATTTTGTTTGCTAATGTAAACCTTTATCTTCGTCCACTGCGTTTTCAGAAGGTTCTAGATTGCCACATGAATCATCTGAGCCAGCAAAAGAACTTGTAGGAGACCGGCTTGACTCATAGACCGAATCTGTATCAGAATGATCCGGTAATGCATCCTCTGTTTTACTTTCAATTTAGTTATTTAATTTGCCACGAGAATAACTATCGACATAGCTCAAGTCAACTTCCTGGGGAGTCGACTTTTATAAATTTTTATCTTGTAGCACTAGCTTGATAGGTGATTGAACCTATTAAATAAAAGCACCTGTAACTTACCTTATATAAGTAGAATATAAAAAAAACCTGCCTAATTTTAATCTATGGAACTTAGGTCTGTATCATCGCTAGATACATTTTCTACTGCAAGCGTGCTAATTTGATTTTTTTTCCGCAAGTTGCCATTGCTTAGGAATAGCAAATACAAAAATAGACAACAACTGTTTACCGTCGTGTTTACCAAATGAAATGTACAAGTCATTTTGAATTTTTTGTACAATTTGTACAGTTTTATTTTACACGGTCTTTAATTTACTTAGTCAACTTAACTTAGACCTTAAGTGCAGGGTTAGGTATATAAAAGAAAGAATATTAGAATTAATACCAAAAATTAAGGTGGACAACGCATGTAGAGTATTTAGCAAATAAGTTAATTAGAAATATCGAAAATTAGATTATAGGTTTTATTTTCTACCATAATTCTTGAAATAAAATAAAATACGATTATATTTCTCTTCTATGTATCTTCTTCTGTTCTGTTTATTATATTTATGAGTACTTCAATTAAATATTAATTATAAATATATTTTCGAAAAAGAATTTGAATTGAATTAAGTGAAATTTTTATCGAGATTGAATTATTTATCAAAAATTCATAATGTAGTACAGTTTATTAAAAAAAAATATAAAGAAGAGAAATCTTAAGGCCGTGTAGGACATTTCGTTGCAACTCGTCTATCAATCCATAACAAAAAAAGTTTTATTATGCGCTATAAAAAATAAATTGTTTGCATTGAGAATGTGTTAAACATAAAATTATTTTTTATTGACAATGATGTTACATCACTACGTTCAGAAAATTACATTCTTTCTTAAGTCTTATACAAAAATTAAGGATTGTATTTAAAAAAGAAAGGCTTTTCATACATATCTAAAAATGAAAGGTAGGTTTTAAAGTTTATAATACTGTTTTCTGAGATGAGTAAATATGGCAAAGAGCCGTTTAGTTTTAAAGTCTTCTTTAAATAAGTTGTAGCATTTTTTTTGTTCCCTTAGCATCATCTTAAAAAAATACTACATACTTTCTTTTTATTTAGTTTACTTTAATTTGGAAAGAATATTGTTTATTAATTATTCTAATTTATTTATGTTAATCTCGGCAACATCGCTTTCAAAGTATGTACTGTGTGTTGCCTAAAAGCTCAAGGAACTTTTAAATAAATAAATGGGCTCTTGAAGTACTTTTAATTTATTTCGACATCATTAAACCTGTTTTTTATATTGTGTTACATACTTTATTATTAACAACACAGTTTACGTTTGTATTTAAGTATTTTATTATCAAAAAATGCATAAACAAAATCCAGTCTAACTTGACCTTGCTTTAAACAATCAGCGCATATCGATCTTCGGGTTAAGGTTCAGAGTTGCCATATTGTGCTGGAACGGAAAAGCGGCTGATCTTATTATTTTTAATATTCAAAATGAATTAAAATCATTATCATTATTGATTGAGAATCATATCATTATTGAAGGATTTTGATAGGTCCTGGTTTATGTTCTTCAGTCGTACATAATTATTTATGTAGATTTCCTAGCAGCTCTATTCCTTTTCCTGGTAAAAGGTACGTTGGCAACAACGGCAATGGTTCGGTGGTGGGAGGTCACCAAGCACCAAGGTTAACCTTGATGCCCATCCATCTTTCTTTTTGGCGTGCGACCGAAGATCTGACTAGTCGTTCTAATTTTGCCTAGAAAAAAAAGACGAATCAAGTCAAGTTTTCCATTTCGGGATGTGTTAATATTTTAAACTTACTTATTTTTCGCACTGCATCTACCGATGTAGTTTTCCTTTTGCTGACGGGCGTGGTTTATCTGATTTTGTGATTTTTGAGTTTTCCCATGACATCACGTAAGTAGCACGTGGTTCCTTTGTAAAAGTCTTTAAATCAGGTATTCCTTCCTTTATTTAGAGATTCCTTCGTCCTGCGTTGCTGCCCAATCAACTTTAACGAAGGATGATAATTCTACGCCACAAAATATCTTTGATTGATATTTTTGGGGGGTCCTTCTTACTTATTGCTTAATCCTTAGTCCTTATGTCATTTTGTCTACTTTTACCTGCCCCAACCACGTGATTGCTGCCATACTGCCTGGCGCCAATTTCGACGACGAGCCCTGCCTTCAATCTTTGCTGATTGCTGCCATACTGCTTGACGCCATTTTCAACGCCGAGCCCTGCCTTCAATCCTTGCTGATAGCTGTCATACAGTTGACGGTGTCATACATCACGCTCAAGGTCGAGTCAACGCCTTGACGCCATTTTCAATGCCGAGCCCTGCCTTCAACCCTTGCTGCTTCCAGACTGCTGACCTTTATCCTCATCCACCTAAAGCCATGCCTTCAGGCCTGTCAATCGCTGGATAATGCTTCCCTAGCATTCCTACGCAGTAACGCTGAGCAGGAAGTGTTTAAGCTGCGTGGCGGAGTTGGTAAAATTTCAACATACTTATATGAACTTGGTTTAATGATTTTTTTATTCTATTTTGATTGATTGTGGTATTTATTTTTGTTGGTACACATATTTTGATTTATAAGTAGCCCTGTGCGTACTGTCTATTTAATCCTTTTTTCCTGCGCAGAGAATTCATGAATTTTCGCCAGGTTTAACGTCATATAATTAATGTCATATTCCCATTTTAATTTAATATAAACCCATAGAGCTACACGTTCTCTTTGTGATATTTGAGTGTTACTATCACTATTTTCAGTATCTTTTTTATCCATTTTTTTTATCACTATCACACCACCATTTGTAAATAGTTGTAAGTATTTTATTGACCGCACGGAATGCAATGTTTCAGTTGACATCTAGGGTATAAAATAAATTTTGTTAAAAAATTAAAATAAACCGTTTCACTTGAAGTTGATACCAGTCCAGACTATTGCTTCAAAAAAAAACATAATTAAGTTTCTTGATTTACTTAATTATAAACAACATCTTTTAATTAAATTAAGTGGCGTCCAAAGATGAAATCAGTAAGTATAAAAAGGTAGGGATGATCTGCCCACCACCACGCTCACCAGACTAAAAGCTGCCGTGCATTGAATTTTCAGAATAAAATATATACCGGGTCACAACGAAATCATTGGCAAGGGTTGAATTTGTGAATTGAAAATTGAAATTCATTTCAAAATCATTGTGATTCATTTGTTTTTAAATAAGAATTTTGAACCACTTTAATTTATCCTTAGTAAAAGATGCAAAAGTTCTATCTATTATAACAAGATAATATATTAAATAAAATTTAATAAACTACAAAGTAAAAAAACTTATTAAATTTAAGGTTCTATGCATAAACAACTTTCTTATTTTGACTAATGATTTCTTCTATTTTTTCTCTGCTACTCTATGATTTCTTCTGTTTTTTCTGCACTTTCCTTTCAAAAAAACCGAACCGAAAAATCAATTTCAAGTCTGGTTATCGGGTGGACAACGAATTTGACCTCTAGTCTATAAGAGGTCCTTTAAAATGTTACTCATAAGATTCAAGAAATTCAGTTTGCGACAGATTAAATTTTTGGTATTTTTTATCGAGAAATTAATTTACTAAAAACCTATTTATTTTTTATATAAAAACCTAACTTCTTTAAGAAAAATTTGTTTAATGACGTCAATTTTGTTATGCTATCTATCAAATGGCGTAATAAAATATACAGGGTAAAAATTATCGACATAGATCTATTTGCGGTAAGATATATGCGGTAAAGTGATATTAATTTTTTAGTTAAAAACTTAGTATTTGAAATTAATCGTATATATTCTTTAGAAAAAAAAAATACAAAAAAAATCCCTGTATAGATGTTAAGATATTTAGGGTCATAAAACCAACATTTCAACTTGTCAGTCTTGTATTAAACATTACTAATCCTTGGTTGTAATCCTGATTTTCTAATAAAAGACCTTTTTAACCTCCCAATAAATAAAAACTGATCGGATAAGGCACAAGTAAGCAAACACATAAAATTGAAGATCATAGCAGCGGAAAACTTATGCCAATATTTGTTTCGTTTTCTGAAGTGGGCCCTTTTTGAATAAGATACCGACGAGTAAATTTATACAGTGTTTACGCTTGTTTTGAGATATTGAATTGAACAGAATGAACAAATAGAGGGCACATCATGGAGTTACGGTAAATAGGATGAGGGAAGCTTGATGGGTGGTACGGATTTCAGACAAATGTACATCTTGAATGGAAAAGAAAAGAGAATATATTTCAAATAATAATTTGATTGCAGAAATATATATAATTTTTTTTTCAAAATAATACAAAATAGTAATTTATTGACTAAAAAATACAATTTAAATGTAATAGAAGTAATCTAGTGAAATGTAACAAAATGATTTCAGAAAAAAATAGCACACTTAGTGAGTGCTACTGTGAACCTTTCTAATAATTTTTTTAACTAACAAAGACAAAGGTCTTATAATTATAGCTGTGCTTATCAACTTGCGTAATGCTTTTGATCTTGTAAGTCCATAATATACAGGGTGTTCGAAAAATAGACGGTGATATTTCAATGGGTGATTTCTTGTAAAAAAATATGAGAAAAAGTTTCTATAAACATGGACCGGAAATGCACAGTTTTCAAGATACAGGGTGATAAATTTTTCTAAAAATGAGAATTTTTTACTAATATTAAAAAAATATTTACTCGATTCTTTTGAAATTTGGCAGTATTACTTGCTGTATTAAGAGGCTAATTTAGCCCTAAGTGGCGTCCCGGGGGGCATCTTAGCAAATATTATTGGCAAAAAAATATACGCCACTCCTTTTTTTCAACTTTAATATTTGTTGTTTAATTAAGCATTTAAAAATACAACTTTTTTGCCTCCTGTAGTTTTTTCGTATCTCACTTCGTTTTCGACAATAAAAATAAATACCGACTATAAAATCGGTAGGTCTTCCTCATTTTAGTATAGCGGTTAAAACTCATCTCAATGAAACCTTTGGGGAAAATTGAGTTGGAAGAAGTCGACCAATTCAGTGGCGACCTCGCTCCCCTGACTTATATCCAATAGATTTTTATTTATAGGGACACTTTAAAAGTCTGTATTGCACTGTTTCTCGTACAATGTCTAAATGTGGGTTCCAAGGTTATTATTATTAGCCTTTATTAGGGCACGCAAAGAAAACGCAGCTTTTATCAGTAACCCCAGCTTTAGTATTGAAAGATAAATCAATGTCACAATTGACAACTAATTTAATCTATAACCTCAATTTAAAAAAAAATATAGTAATACTCTAAAACTTAATTTATAATTATGAAATTCAAGATTATGAAAGAAAATAAAGTAAAATTTAGCACTTAATACTTGAAAATTGAATTGTACATCTGATAATACCTCGCATATACGTATATACTCAGTTCCCAATTTCAAATCAAATCAATGATGGTGGCTATATAAACAATTTTGCAAAATTGAATTCAAAATCTGTGATCATTTTTACATATTAATTCCAAAAAAAAAGATCTATAAATTACGGCGAGCCGATAAATCATTACCTGAAGAAACCAAACCAAAAAGGGGAATACCTAAAATTTTGAGTCTCTCCGACTGGCAGCAGGGCCCACCTGGTCTGAATGCGACTCCGTTGTTGGCAGCTATACTACAGCCTCCAGAATGTCTAGCAGATAGTGAAAGGCAATCGGTATTAGGTGTAGCCGATTGGAAAGAATGCAGCTTCCGGAGGTGATGATCCAAGCGACTTGATGTGTGAAACGTGAATGTGGAATAGCAAGTGAGGTGGAAGCAGTAACAATAAAAAGTGCAGCAAAAGCAGAAGCACAGGATAAGCAGAAGGTACAGGAAGGCCTAAAATGGGGATCACACATGAGGTTCGGCATGGCTGTCAGTTTTATGGCATTTTTGTGTGGTAGGAAGTAAGTTAAATTTTATAAAATTGCTTTCTAGAAAGCTGGATGCATTGATGTTCTTTTGAATTAAACCGAAAAGCGTGCAAATAAGAAATTAATTAAATGTAAAAAAATAGAAAAGTGACTTAGGAATGTGACATGTGCTAACTTACCGAAGATGGAATGTGGCCTTTTCTGGGGTTTATTTAACACAAAAAAAACAAGGAGCCCTATAAACTCTTAGGCCTACTTAGTAAATCAGCAATTAAGCCATTCTAGCACATACTAGTATTTACTAAAAAAAATAGGCTAAGATGCATACTCTAGAACCAGATAAAGGATGAATCTATTAAAAATAAGATTGTCAGTTTCCCTCAGATTTTAAGGAATGCACTTATTCGTCAAGTACATAGGTGTTGACATGCTGGGTTTAACTACTTTACGGTACTATCTGGTACCAACATTGGTTTAAGTAATTTGCAACTATGGAGCAACTTATAACTTGAGATAATGGTTTAGCAACAATGATTTACAAAAAAAAATTGATAGATCAGATTAACATTAACATTCTTATAACTATTGATCCTTATGACTTGAACAAAATAAACAAATAATTAATATGTGCTCAGTATTCATTAAAATCTAAAATAAGCCAGATTGACCTGCAAGGTAAAATCAACGTAAAATCAATGGCAGTTCAATGCTATTCAATCAACAAAACTATGAAACAATATCCCATATTATTATTTACTTTTCTCATCCAATAATGGTTTTCCTTCCGTTTCAGATCGGGTATGTTAGGAGGGACCACCTTAACGGTATAGCATATCTGTGTAGTATATATATTTATATATGATTTTTAAATTAATTATTTAATGAAACTATGGTTGAAATTTACTTTATCTTGGCAAAAAAACAAAATAAATCAGTTAATATATCTGTTGGAGATTAAACCTGTAACATCTGGTTTATGCAAGTCCCATACAAACAATAGATGAGTTATGAAATAAAATTGTAAATGCTTGCGAAGAAGTGAAAAATAGACCTCGAATTTTAGCTCGAGTGCGTCGTTTAATGATTTACCTATCGAGTGAGAAGGTGTACAAAAATGTATGGTGGACATTTCCAACATTTGTTGTAGTTGTTGTTGCAATAAAAAGCTCCCAGAAATGTTTTTGATTTTTTGTTTTCCAAGGCACCTGTGATTTTTTTACCAAAAATTAATAATTATATATAATACCAATTTTGTCCAGTGGCATGCAATAAAACGGTATTTTTTTTTGTCGAAAACGAAGTGAGATACGAAAAAAATTAAAGTGGCAAAAGAGTTATATTTTTAAATGCCTAATCAAACAGCAAATATTAAATTTAGAAAAAAGGCAAATGTGTAAATTTTTTTGCCAATAATATTTGCTAAGATGTCCCCCGGGACGCTTCTGAGCCTTATAATTTTAATCTAATTAGGGCTAAATTAGCCTCTTAATACAACAAGTAATACTGCTAAATTTCAAAAGAATCAAGTAAATATTTTCTTTAATATTATTAAAAAAATAATATTTAAAAAAAAATAAATGTATTACCCTGTATCTTGAAAACTGTGCATTTCCGGACCCATGTTTATAAAAACTTTTTCTCATATTTTTTTACAAGGAGTCACCCGTTGAAATATCTCCGTCTATTTTTCAAACATCTTGTATAGTTACAAAAATTAAAGTATATAGGTTTCAGAAGTATAAAATCAAAACTGGTAAAGTCGTATTTGCCTGATTGAGAGCATTTTATAAAGATGAACAGTGAGACAAGTACGACTATGCTTAATAACTGGGAAGTACCTTATATGCTTTGTTTGTATTAAGCTGAAGACTGTCAGATCTATTAGGACAGTATTATGGAGGATACAGTGTTGGTTTACACAAAGAGTGATGTGGGTAGGCTGGCTGATTTAGTAAATACTAAATGTTAAATATTTAATTAAAACAAAAGCAAAAGAGATAATATTTAAACAAATAAACAAAGATATAAATATTGATAAAATAAGGATTAACAAAACTTACTTACAAAAAAAGGAAAGTATAAAATATTTAAGGCTTGTGGTTGATGAGAAGCTAACATGACTAGGACATATCGACCAAATACAAAATAAGTTAGTTTCCTTTATTGCTGTTTGAAGATACTTATTTTTTTAAATTTAATGTCAAATATAAGATTTATAATGCATACTTTTTATCTGTCATAAGATTCCTCATTCTGTGTAGGATAAGTGCAACTTAACCAACTTTGAAAAAGTTTAAGTTGTTTAAAACAGAGTATGTCTTTATTTGGTATCAAATGCACATTACATTACATTTCAGTAAAATTTGGATTATTGTGATGAATTCTTAATGAGTTACTTATTTTATTGGATCAATTTAGAAAATACTATCTCAAAAATTGAAAAGAAGAAGAAAATAGACTTATTCACGTATTTAAAAAAAAAAAGAAGAGAATATATTTCAAAAAATAATTTGATTTCACAAATAATAACATCGAAATTATAAAATTTATAGAATTGTTTTTTAATTCAAAATAATATAGAATAACAATTTATTGACAAAAAAATACAATAAAGTATTTTTACTTAACACTAAAAAGCAATAAAAGTACCTCCATAAAATGTTGTGCTAAAAAAGCTACCTGATCTAATTAAGTTGACATGTAATGACATAATTTTAGGAAAAAGTAGCATACTTAGTGCTACTGTGCACCTTTTTAATAATTTATCAACTAACCTTGACAAAGGTTAGAAACGAGCTCAGAGATTAATAGATTAAACCTCAGCTCCTAGGTATATAAAAAAATCTATTATACCTCAAGTAAATTATTGTATGTAAAACTTATTGAACTTAAATTAAATTAGGTATATCAAATGGTATCATTATAGATTTGGGTTCATATTTCTTTTAAATACGTATATAAGTCGATTTTCTCCTTTTTTTCAATTTTTAAGCGTGTGAGATAGTATTTTCTAAATTATTTTTGCTATAAGTGAGGTAATACCCAATAAAATAAGTAACACATTACATTTGCCCAAAAAGGCGAAGATTAGCTAAAGCTACTTATATCTCTTAACCTTAATAATAATACAAATGTTTCGACAAATAAGCAGTAATAGTAATATAAAAACTAACCAAAGAACAAACTGAAAGGAAAAAAAAATCCATTTCAAAATCCATATAATCATTTTTAAAGCGAGATGTTGGAATTGAAAAATTAGGTCTAAATCGATTATAAATTGTTACGGCATTATAAGTATAACTATGTGAGAAAAGAGGTGTGCTATGGTGTGGCAATGTCAGAGTCTTATGTTTTATATCTCTATCATGAATCTCGAATTTCTTCGAATTAATTTCTCTAACATTTTGACTTTTCCTTTTTATAGAGCCGATACATAAATGTAAGAAAATTAAACTTAAAAAGAAATGACATTTTTAGCCACTGCAATCGATATACATGATCAAATTTTCTTAAATTACACACAAATCGTAGTTTGTACACGTTGCAGTTCCTGCTGGATTATTTTTTCACGACAAGGATAAAAAACGATAAAACAATAGTTTAAAATGGAAAACACTTACGGTACTGCGAGTTTTTTTCTTGTTTTAAAATTTAAAATATATTTGTTATCATCGCACACGCAAATAGCACCTCTTCAAGACAGGACTAATATGCCATTGGAATCTTAAAGAAGAATCAATAGTTAAATCTAGAATCTTGACGCTTTCAGCAAAAGGGGTTTTTATCAAATTGAACGTATATATTTTTTCAATGTTAGCACTATGATTTTTATTGGCAAAAAGTAATACCTGAGTCTTATTCGCATTAATTTAAGGATTGTGTTCTTTCGAGTAGCGCAAGATTATTTATACTTTCAGTAGCCTATGTGATCTATATTACAATAATAAATTAACTGAGTATCGTCAGCGTACTGATACACTCAGAGCTCTTTACGACCAAAGGAAGATCCGAATTATACAGCAAGAATAAAAGAGGTCCCAGAATCGATCCTTGAGGAACTCCAGAAATTATGTGTTTGGAATCGGAGTTATTGTTATTGACACGTACTCGTCGAGTACAATTTCAGGGATAGGACTTTAAAAAAAGAAAGAACAACTTTATTGCAACTATAACTTGGCGACTAACAAGTCATAATCGAATACATCGAAAGCCTTTGAATAAGCCAACTTAAATTACGGCCAGTTTCTTATCGAGAACCCTTATTATGTTGTTAATGATGGGGCAGACAAAGGTGTAGCATTTGTAACGAAATGCCATCGTAACCTGATGCATTTGACCGAATATTTTAAATTATTTCATAGATTCGGCATCTAGATTAACTAAGACAAAACTAAATATTTGATCGGAAAAGTTGTTGCTAGAGTAATAGTTAATTCTATTTTGGCAGTTGTTAGACATATTAAAAATATTTTTGAAGTAGTTATTCATTGCATTGGCATCACATAAGGTGGGAGGAAGCTCTGTAATTTCTTTAAATGTCTTAATATTTAAATTACGCAGACCTTGCCAGAAGTTTTTAGAGTAGTTATTTTTTTTCTAAGTATTCCAGATAGGCAACATTCTTTCTTCTCATAGATGCCACTGCGAAGTTACGCATTTCTTTATAATGATTCCAAGTTTCAACTGTTTCCCTTTTTTTATATTTAGATAGTGATTTACCTTGCTCTTTGAAAATTAACTTTAAATTTTCTGTTAGCCACGGAGCCGGCGTTTTACTTATTCTGACACTTTAATAGTGTATTAAGTTAAATTAGTGTATAAGGTTATTACAAATTTTTGCTTAATTTTTTTGTTGGATATAGGTTAAAACCATATTCAATACAATGATTTATAGGTTTTTTCGTGATCTAAAGTTTTTAATTTTTTTTAAACTCGTCTATCTTAAGGGATAAATTTGGACGATAATTGTGAGGCAATCATCTTTCAAGCAGCATATCTTCTTATCAATTTCTTATAGAGGAAAAAAGAGCAATATATTGATAAGATGTGTGTTATAATTTTTTTGGATAAATATACCTGAGGACTTGCAAAATATAGAGTTTTAGTGATCATATTTATTTATTTGTTCACGGAACTTGCCCAGTAAATTGTAATAATAATGCAAATTACAAATATAGAGCATACACCAGACAAAGTAACTACCTGCATTAGTGATATTATGGAGCACTTAAAACATAAGCTATAAATTACAAAAATATCTTTATTACATGCCTAACAGTAAAATTACAATACATTATATTTACCAAACCTGAATATCAACTAAATCAATGTTTTTCAAGGAACACTTCTAATCCAACTCATAAGTGACTTGTAAGATATCCCGAAGAGGTCAATATCTATAAGAAGAAAATTCGCTAATTTAGAGGATCTTGAAATAAATGAGTTTAAGCCCATATTAGTACGCCGATAGAATTGATTGCACGTTTGAACATATCTTGTTTTCTTTGTTGGAACACCAAGTCCTATAGAGGCCAACAGTAGAGGATTATCCACTAAAGAGTTCATAAGTTAAAAAAACATTTCTAAGTCAGCTTTATCCCTTCTAGCCTTCAGAGTGGGCAGAGAAAAGCGCTCACGAAAAGTTCCATAGTCATAATGAAAACCCTCTAGAGGTATAACATCATACTTTAAAGCCATAAAACGAAAAAACTTTCTTTGTACCTGTTCAATTTTATGAATATGATAAGTATAAGCGGAATTCCACTTATATTGATTATGGTTTTACAGTAATTATTATTCACGAAGACGAACTACGATAAAGGTAACTTTATATGCAGTTTTTTTCATTTTAATAGAATATTCGTTCATGTTATGTGTTGTAACCTTTTGGTTTTTAAATTTAAAAGATTTAGAAATTGTGTTAAGTGTTTTTAATTTTTCATTTTTAGTTAGAAAAAATGTATTTTTCATTTAACATTAATGATGTATAATTTTTTTGTGTGTCTTTTAAAGTTCTGCGGATGATCTCATAGAGATCGACAAAAATATATAATTGATTATCTAAAGTAAAAGAAGTTTCATGAATTAAAAATGATTTATGTAAAAAAATAAAAATATAAAAAATACGTTATACATTATGCTCTACATCTTGTAGGGTAAGTATATTTTTAAATTGTGCGCTCTCAGTAGAACAGGTACTGTTAAAAATAATATCTGTAACTCAGCCAAAACAAGAAATGTATTAATATCTTATGACAATTGAATGTACTTATAAAAGCTTGAATAAATGATCTTGTTGAAAAATGATTAATGGTAATTTTGTTTATTATATTAATAAAATACAATAAGTACATAAGCATTTATTAGTGTTCCTTTTTTCCTATTTTAAAAAGCTTAGATAACAATCTGGATATTGACGTCCTTACCATTGTGCAAAATAGATTATATAATAAAGTTACTATGATAACGTTATTTTCAAATATGTCAAAACCTTAGAAAATATATATTCTAGGCTTATTATATAGCATATAGCCATTTAGTTACTTCGATATTAAATCTCCTTTTTGATCGCTGTTGATAATTGCTTACTTTATTTCTGTCTGTTGTGCGAATATTTTTTGCCAAGTTATGCAAATAAATATTTCAAGTTTTTTGTTAATACCTAAAATTCTCTTAATTTTTCTAATCTGAGAAATACTGAATTAAATTTTACATTTCAAAAACTAATTTTGAATAAATATTTTAACTTTTTTCCAAGTTTAATTTTTTGTCAAAACCACGAAAATAATTTTTGAAGCATAATAAATTACGTTATATAGGCCATATAGGCAACCCATACCTGGCAATCAAAGTTTGAATATGGGCATATTGTTTTTTTATCAATCAACTAAAGTTTTTCCACCACTTCATATTAATTCATTTATTCATTGATTTACGAGTGCAAATCATAGAAAAACTGTTTAAGAATTAAAATTGTTTATTGCATAATCTTTCATGCAGTCATGTAAGAAACAGTATTTGTCATGCTGTAGGCGACGTTTCTGAAATAATTAATTACTCGTGTAAAATTAAACGCACATATCATTCATGATATAGTTGCTTATATTTATATAAATTAAAATATATTATTACAATAGTTGTTTCGATTTTAAATATCGATTTTTCTTGAAGATAGTGCTACTGATATACTAGTAGCTAAGCGAGATATCTAGAGGTTAGCGACTATTATATAATAATAAAACAAACTTAATTTTCTTTGTTTCTCGTTAAGTAATATCATAATAATAATAATCTTTATTTTTCATAAGACAAGCTACATATAAAATACAATACAATTTTACAAAGTTCAATAAAATTATAACATTTTTGTAAATTCAGTACATTATAACCTACTTTCGTAAGCAGGAATAACAAATATCGAATTAATACATTCGTGGGTCCCTGCAAACCGATGATTTGACAAAACAAGTTATTGTAAACTATAGAAATATAAAATCGCATAGCGGCAATGACGACACCAGCTGTATCTGGGTCAAGTTGTGGCCTAGTTGAATTGGGTTCAATGGGGGTCAACCCGGCGAGAACCCGCGATGCCCCGGTTTTTTCAGATACCACAGCATCCCGGTAATCCATGAATGCCGCTTTATTCCGATCCGCAAACACCGTCTCGGCCCCGATCTAGGCCTTTTCCCACAGTGGCCCATCCAAAAGTTGTTAAAAGCCACATACAAGACCACAAATGCACTCCTACTAACGTATTGTTTAAACAGATAAAATTTAAAAAAATGGCATAAGACAAAATTATACATAATAAATAAAATACACAAATAATAATTTAAACTTAAACATGCTCTTTCAAAAGTTTTTTAAATGCAGTTAAACCATCACAATTTTTTATAGTAATTGGCAACATATTATATTCATACAAGCCCTTATATAAAACAGAATTCAACATTTGACTGGATGCACATCTATCGGTTGAAATAAAATCATTACAATTTCTTGTGTTATAGCTATATACATCACTGAAAAATTTATTCTTATTACAAATATACTGTGGTAACATGTTATTTTTAATTTTAAATAATAAAACATATACATTGAACATAATTTATTGTTTTACAGATAACATAGTGCATACGTTGCGGCGTTAACTTTACAGTGTTACTATTTTGCCAAGAGTTTGCAGACGGTAGCTCAGAATTATTGGAGGCTTGGGATTGTTCGAAGGTTCACTTATGACTGGCTATTAAAGAATCTAAACTTGATTATAACTATTAAATAAGAGGGCGCCACTTAGTTTTTTTTTTATAAATGAAAGAAAACTAAGAAAAACACTTTGTATATAGGTTTCAATTAACAATTAAATGACCCTGGATAAAGTAGATTTAAAGAGGCAAAAAAAATATCTTAACAATACAACCAAATTATATTTACATCAAAGATATGTATACACCTCATTTTCTAATCTGTTAAATGTTAATAATTTATTATGAATTAAAATATGAATAATGTTGATATGATTAAATAAAATAAGTTTGTCAAAAGTAACATTTAAATTATGATTAAGCTACTAGGTAGATTTCAGCACTTGAAAAATAAATTGCAATTATTAAAGTTTTTAGTATATATTTGTATTACGCAGGGGAAAGTTCATGAACCTTTTTACCTAAGGCACATTAGCCTTAACCGAGTTATATCTACTTAACTACTGAAAAAGGTACTGAAAAATACTGAACAAAAAATAACTAAAATTATAGATAAGAAATTGACGTATTAAATTATGATATTGATTAAATATTTGTAGCAATAAATTGAAATTAAAGGTATATTAATAAAAATTTAAATATGTGAGACAAATCTATGGTTAATAATATTTAAATAAATGGAATAAACTGGCCTGTATATTCCTCCAAGAAATGAACGGCTAGCCTTCAAAACCGAGGCTGTGAATGTATGCCATTTGTAGCTTAGCTATCCGGACTGGGAATATCTAATACTAGCTCTAGTTCTGGTCCCAGCTCCACCGCTTTCAGCAATTTCCTGGGGAAATCAAAAGCCTGCAGCCATCAACAATTGAAGAAGAATAAAGAGGAAAACGGAAAAGTAAAACCCTAAAACAACGGTTGCCATTGTATTCACTGTCGATAAAAATGAAAGGCGTTCAAAATGTGACACACTCACCTTGCTAAGTTTCATTATCTATCCATCAAAATCTCGGGCATCCTGCACCAGAATTATGAAATAAACAGTTCCCTAAAGGAACAAGATTAAGGACTATAAATTATAAACCATATTGGCCACTTCCTGCTTCACAAATTTCGGAAATAAAAAACTGGCCATTTACGTGCGCTTCTACCTGCGACACGGGAACAAGTCCTCGAAAAATGGATGCAGTACCGACTAAATAAGTTACGATCCCACCTCTCGCCTGAGCTGTCAATGTCAATCCAATCAGAGACAACATCAATCAAGACCAACCAGAAGAGTGACGGACCGTCAACAGAAAGCATGAATAATAAAACCAGGAGAGTGATGCATTACAGTAGTAATGTGTCATTGACAGTGTGAATTTAAAGAAATATCGATAAAAGAAGTTGACTGAAATTATTAATATAATTATTGAAATTAATGAAATATCAATGGAGCGTTAGTGAAAATAAGAGTAGAAAAATAAAACGCTACAACGTTAAGCATTGTCGAGATAGGTGTGTATCTATTACAGTTTAAAATGGTTCTCATAGCTCTATTTTGTACGAGTTGCAGTTTTTCTATTTTAAAATTTGGTAGATTATACAAAAGTGTTACGCAAAATTTGAGATGTGGGGCTGCAATACTATTATACAACAACTTTGTACCCAGTGACAATTTAGATCCTACTCTAGCAATAAAACCAACTTTTTTTGCAAATTTTCTTGTGATATAGTCAGCATGTGCGTAAAAACTTAGATTTGCATCAAATATAACTCCTAAATATTTAATTTAGTTTTCGTGACTTATTCTTGTGTCATTGATCCTAATATTCAAGTTTTCCAAATCAATATTCGAAAAATTATATTTTTTTTCAAACAAACAAAATTTTGATTTCAATGTATTAATACTAAGATTATTATTACAAAGCCACTCAAACAAGCCTTTTAGATCATTATTGATACTCTCTTGCATATGATTTATATCATTCCCTGCCAAATAAATCATTGTATCATCACCAAATAATTCGATTTTGCAACGATTAACAGATTTGACTATATCATTTATGTAATGTAGAAATAATAGAGGACCCAAAGTAGAGAGTAGTAGACCCATTAAGTAATAAATTTGTTTGCAAAGTTCTAATAAATATATAAAAAATTACTGATAGGAATTCCTTACATACCAGATAACCAACTCTATAAAAATATGTAAGATAAACAAATGTTTTCACTTATAAATAAGACGTTTAAACAATCAAAACAATATAAACTCTCACCTCTAATTCGTAAAACGTTGGCAATCATAGTTATATTAAGGAATCTGAGAGTTACTTATCGGTCAGCGAGACCTACTATACAAGCAAACCTAATAAAAACTAACTAATGAACTGATTTTTCAACTGTTGCAAGAGATTAAGCTGCAAAGTAATGCCGTTAAGATCGATGTGCAGACTATAAGCAATTATTTAAAGAATTTAAGGGAAAATAAAAGTTTTGAAAGATAGAATCTTGGAACTGGAAGGGGAAATATTGGAAGTCAGTAAAAAGCTACAAAAGATTAAATAATCCGCTCAAAGGAATCAAGTTATTGTCTTTGAACTACAAGAAAATGAAGATAATTTGAAAGACATAATTTGTTAATTTAATTAAAATTATTAGGTTTACTCGTTTTCTAGATAAAAAATTGGTACTTAAAAACCTATATAAATTAAAGGCTACTGGGATTACAATTGACAATAATCTAACTGCTTAACAATAGCAGAAGCAGAAAATGATTTACATTTTTTTTTTTAAATTAGCCAAAAGTAAAGATTTTACGGTAAAAATATCACAAAACCAACTAATAGTTAATGAAGAAATGTTTAGTGAAACCTATATGATAAAGGCTGACGAGGTATCCTTTTAAGAATTCTTTATAAATAAGAAACAGCTAACTCATAACAATAGTGTACCTTTAATGCTATCCCGCGTTTACACTGAAAAGGACAAACCACCACTTGAGACATCTCAGGTAACTTCACCAGTCAGGGTAATCAGAATCAAGATACATCGGAAAAGAGCCAGGAAATAGTCATTCAAACACAACAACAACAAATACAATATTCCTACGGTTTTAAATCGTACTATTATCAGAACTGTTGCCGGTAGAACTACCTCTACCTCCAGTTTAGAAAAGGGAACAAAAAGCAAAAAAAAACAAAATAAACATATACATTACTTTTAGTGAACAGAATAAGCCTTGATGTGGTTAACCCTAGTTCTAGTTATTTAACGAAAAAATCAAAATATTTGCTGTTTTTTTTAGTTTACTTCTGTCTTACTTCAAATAATTGTTTAGTGTAGATACAATATGTCTAAAAGTATTTTTAAAATTGATCTTGGACCACTAGTTCCACATTAAGACGAGTTTAAGACTATCATTTTCAATAGTTCATAAGTTCTCTTTTTTAAGTAAAGTTATATATCATATTCTTTATAAATCTAAATAGTAATCATATTATATTACCACATCATTATTTTATATTTAACATTTCAGCATTTTATCCGATTTAACCTTTTTATATTAATTGTTTTAAAAAGTCAGTTCTGAATTAACTCTGTACTAGATTAGTCGTTTTTTATTTGAATAAAGTTTTTTTTTTAAATTAAGTTTCGTGGCATCACAATATAATTGGCGCAGTCGGTTTTTAGGACTCTCTAACGTATTTAGGAATAAAATACGGTTCGTTTTAACGGTTTATTGAGAGGTGAACGTTAATTTCGGGAGTGCAGATTTAAAGACTTTACGCCGTTTCGTGCTTCTAACCAGTTGAGTGAACTGAGTAGCTCAACGAGAAGATCCAGGAACAGTACAGCGCCGCTGAAGCACATCAGCGTCGTGACAGCAACCAGTTCAGGGTTTCCAGAGTCGAAGACTTCAAAGGGATATTGGAGGACACGGCACCTGGACAAAATACTGGTTCTACTGTAAGTACATATGTCATTTAGAGAATCCAATCTTGATAGTAATAGCTCATATGAAAGTTCATCATCTTCAGATACAGAGGATTTTAATTCAGGCTCACAAATTTCTTTAAGATTTAAAAACTTGTATAGCTCAAGATCTCCTTTAAAATCTAAAATGAAGGGACATCGTACGAATTTAAGAGATTTTTTTAAATTAACCAAAAAACTTGATTTAAACATGCCTAATGAAGGTATTAACCAAGGAGCTTCAGCTCACAATGTTCCTATTTTAAAACAGGAATATTTAAATATGGTTCCCGAGTTTCACGGCGAAGCCGAACTCCTTTCTAGATTTTTAAGTATTTCAGAAAAACTCATGAATAAGTTTTACAATGCAATAAATATAAATGATTTTTAAAATGAATATCTGATGTCTAGTATAATATCTAAAATAAAAGGCGAAGCCGCAATTAATCTTCTGAAATCCGAAAATTATGAACAGATTAGACCTCTGAATGATAAATGTGTCGAAGATAGACCGTACCATTGTCCAAAAACGTTGCAATCCACGTCTAATGTACCTAGTGAAGTCAATATTTTAGTTAAACAGACAACACAATCATGTCATTTTCATAAACTTCAGATCCAAGAGAATCATATAGAAATGATTCCAGAATTAAACCAATTTTTAGCAGTTTTCCTCAAACCTGAAAACCTCGCAGTTCAATGCAAAACTCAAACGACCATGGAGAATCTTAAAGGAGTCTTTCTAATTCAACTTCAATTTACATCACATCATTCAATTCATCGTTTCACATTCAACTAGAAAACTTGCTTCTGGATACGCCAATGCTTAATCCAATAATCCCAGTGGAAGAAACCTCATATTCAAGCAAATATTACATCCCAAGCCTATGGACAATTACCCTGTATATAGGCCTATTAGTGGAAGTATTGCTTTTCCTCATAAAAAAAAGAAAAGTGTATAGAAACTGGTCCAAAACCAAGGACGAAGATCCTTCCTTTCAGGATGTTCCTCTCCAACCAAGATGTCCGAGAGTAAACCTTCCAGAGGATGCTTCATTCTAAGAGGGGAGGAGTTATATATCATATTCTTTATAAATCTAAATAGTAATCATATTATATTACCACATCATTATTTTATTTTTAACATTTCAGCATTTTACCCGGTTTAACCTTTTTATATTAATTGTTTTAAAAAGTCAGTTCTGAATTAACTCTGTACAAGATTAGTTGTTTTCTATTTGAATAAAGTGTTTTTAAAAAACAAGCTTCGTGGCATCACAATATAATTGAGTTTTTAGAGTTTATCTGGGCAAAACTCACAATAAAGAAAGAATATTTTACTATTTTAACACCTTATAGACCATCTAGGTTAAATATTTAGCAGTTTTTAAGCAAAATAGAGGATCTTGTTTCTAATTTGTTTTCTTTGTATAACAACACATTTTGTATGGGAGATTTTAATATTTATATGTTACATTGCATCTTTTAACGAAGAAATTAGTTTCAATGCTTGAGCCCTTAAATTTAAAATAAATTATAATGGAGCCAACCAGGGTTACCAAATCTTCTAGTTCCTCAATTAATATAATAGTCACTAATTATGACCAAATTAAATGCAATAATGTTATCTGTTCGGATTTTTCCGACCACTTCGTAGTCTATTGCGAGATACAAATAGCTAAATTAAATTATAAACCAGCAAAAATAATTTCTAGAAATCTGAAAAATATAAACTAATTTCCAAATGACTTTCAATCGATACCATTTACTGACGTTTACAATATCGTTGATGTTAATTAAAAAATGGTATTTCTTAACAACACTATAACTGGCTTTGGATTTTTTATTGGATATTTATGCTCCTCTTAAAATAATTACTTTGCCTAAAAAACCTTTCTTACCTTGGATTATAGAGAATATTAAGAAAATGAAAAAGTTAGAAGATGCAGTTCTTTAACAATTTAAAGGCACCAAATGTCCAGAAAAATGGATAGAATGGAATGCAAAGCCTTATAATGGGCATTAATTAAAAATTTTAGTAGTCGAGAAAAATGGGAGGAACTTAATAGATCAATTTTGTCTTAGAAAAAAGGTATTTCGGTGCAGTTTAATGATGTACATCAATTTTACAATTTTTTTATAAACTTTACTATCTCAAATCAGCCTTTAGATCAGGAGCTTTAAATTTTTATTCAACCAATAAAAAAGGTGATATATATTTCTCTTTGAAGTTCAGGCCACTTAAAAATTATGAGGTATTTAACATAATTTAAAAAGTAAAGCCTTTGGATCAGACGGTCTTAACATAACTCTTCTTGAGCTTTGCTGGCCTAATATTTGCGAGTATATTACACACCTATTAAATATATGCTTAGAAATCGACTATTTTCCCAATTGTTGAAAGGAAGCGATTTTCTTATCCCTTCCAGAAATAACTAATACTATACGTATTGGATACTACGCGTATTGAATGTACAAATAAGGCACTATATTAATAGATTTTTAATATTACGCAGTAAGCAATCTGAATTTCGAAGTGGATTTAGTTGCGCAACAGCAATGGCGGTTATTATTGATGATATTTTTTGTGCCCGAAACAATTAAAAAATAAGTGCTCTGGTATTGCTACACTTTACTAAAGCCTTCAATTTTTTAAATCATCAAATATTGGTACCCTTACTGCACTAAATAGGATTCTCACATCATGCTATAGCTTTATTAAAGTTATTTTTAAGTTATAGGTCGCAAATGGTAAAAATTGATACAAAATTTTCAAGTTGTCTGTTCTTAATGGAGTCCCCCAAGGTAGTATATTGGGCCCACTACTATTTAGTATTTATACAACATGTTTTACACAATATCTTGAACAGATGTATCACTCCTTTTTTGCCTTCTAATTAATTAACTGCTTTGAGCCATATGAATTCTGATCTTGATGCACTTGTTAAAGACTCTAGTAAACATGTGTTAAAATTAAACCCTATAAAAAATGAGTAGTTATTCTCTTTGGAAGTTCAAATAAACAATATTTATGAAGAATTTACTTTATTTGTTGGAAATCAAAAACTTCAAGATGTTGAGAGCCCCAAGAGTTTAGGTTTAACATGTCATTTATAACTACAGTTTAGTGGTCACATATCAAATAATTTTAAAAAGTCTTTTTTTTAAGTTCTTTTATTCAGTACATTAGGTATAGCATAAATGTAAAAAAGTTAGGCCACAAAAACACCCCAAACCAACTGAAATAGGTATTTTTAGTTCGACTGGAAAATTTATGAGATCGAATAGGTTTGGCACAGGTTGTTACGTCTGGCTCCATTCTGGTAAGCCAAAAGCCAGGATCAAGATTGGCCCCGCATCCGCGGGATATCGGGAATATTTTACGAGGCAGAGGGTTTCGCAGACGATGCACATCCGATATCCTTAAGAACTGTTATCAGGAGAATTTTATAGCTGAAAGATATACGAGTCTAAATAAAGTATTTGATTATTTTTGTAAGATTTTAGGATTATGTTTCTATGCTTTTAAGGAATTATAAATAATTAGATTTTGTTGATGTTCGTTAGATGTTAAAATAAATAATAAAACTAATTAAAATTTCACAATGTATACAAAAATATTATACTACATTTTAAATTTAATTATATGAATTGTATATTTAATTACTTTCATAAAATATACGATTTTATAATGAAATTTATGTTTTATTTCTCTTAAATTTTCTCAGTACTACAGGAGACATATGTGGTCATATACCTTAGAAGTTTATGAACAATGCCTTTTACAGGATGTGGCATGACGCTATTTGATGACTATTGTTCACATTACCTTCATTTTCACTACTTAGTTCTTACTTTACTTTTGTTCAACTTCATCTCATGTCTTATGACCTCCTAACATAACTGTTCACGCCGCAATACAGTAAATGTTTGAATTTGACGGATGAAATTAAAAACCTAACGGCCAGGTCATTTCAATTCAATTTCACGTGAACCGATCTTTATCCACAAAGTTTCTCTCTATTGGTACGACTTTGGAGTGGGAAGGTGGAAGAGGGACGATAGTTTGACAGTCAGAGACAAGAGAGTAAGGCAGTGAGTGACACTACGCAGCTTGCGTACCTACTACTAAAAGAATTATCTTTTTTCCGCCTTAATTAATTAGGCCATTATTTTATATTGTTAATCAATTATTGCAGAGACGCATGTGATAATTAAAAGTTGACAAGCTGAGCAGAAGCTTCTGAAGATCCAGACGTGTAGTATACTGGATGAGTACCGTTTTTGACATAGTCACGTTGTGGGTACGTTTGATTTATTTTTTGTTTAATAGTAATTACTTACATAAATTATTATTCGTTGCCGTTAAACTTTTAAATGCAGTCCGCTTAAAATTATCAATCTACTGGGTAGAAAATTCACTTAAACAATTTTAACCCCTACAACATCCATTGCTCCTAGGGCAATCTGAATCCGATCACGCCTCCGTTCCCACCTTTTCCTATTACGACAAGACATGGAAAGATGCAGGTCATAGTTTTTTTAATGAAACTCCCTGGCTCTGATAAGATTGGGGATACTCTAATGCCTTGGTACCAAATCGTTGTATACTTAATGTCTTTGATGTAAACCCAATTTGGTGATTTGCAATTGTAGAAGGACTTGGACTGAGAGTTATCGAATAGTTTCCTCAATATTTTATAGTGAATTCTAATCAATCGAGAAGTGATTCCTGTAGAAATAACAATATATGAACGATTAGGCATTTTGTTCATGGAATGAATGAAAAATAAAAAGTATCTACAATCTGTATATTTGTAACGTACGAGGGTTTTTATATACAGTGCATTCATTTTAAAACGATCCACCCTTAATAAATTTCTTAAAAAAAAAAAAAAAAAAAAAAAAAAAAAACGTCAAATTAGATATACAGGGGGACGTTTAATTATGCATTTACTGAAGTTCTGTCAATCACCTCCTCACCTTCAGCTAACCTCACTTTAATATGTCAAACAAGAACCCCCATCGTGTGATACATTATAGTAAGCTGCGTAAAATTCTCTATTCAACGGTACCAAAAAAAATGAAATCGGTAAATGTGTAAGCAAATAGTTACGCCAAACTTTGGTATTTTAAATGAATACTTTTAGTGTGGTACCTACATCATTTTAAAATTCTTACATTTTTTATAATAGATCATCAAAAAAAAATATAAGCAATTTAGAAGTTAAAATGTGTGGTAACAAACAGTACATTTAGTTCAAGCAAATTATTTATTTTTTTAAGGAAAGAATGTGTACCGTTATTTGCGAGAAAAAAGAGTGTCTTCAAATTTTTTGCAAAAATCTTTGCAGTTTTATAACTTTGTATGTGTATTTATTTCACTTATATTTTTTGCGAAACCTACCTAATAGGTACAAAAAAACACTGCAATACCTTAGATTTTTAAGGCGTTTAAATAGCAGGCCATTTATTATTGTTAAAACTGTCAGTTTGACGCGTGCAATTTTTCAATTTTAGTTAAAACAGTGAGTTAATAAAATGGTGTATACGCTAGCCGAAAGAATAGAAATAATTTTCCTTTATGGAGCTCAAGATCGGTGTGCTCGCAGAACCGCGAGAGCATTTAATGGAAGGTATCAAGATAAAAACGTGAGCCATAAATACGTATTAGAATTGATACGAAAATTTGAAGAGACGGGATCAATTTGCAATAAGAAAAAATATGAAAATAGAGTGGTCGATGAAGCATGTCAAGTTGAAGTACTAGGACAATTTGCTATGGAACCAACTTTGTCTATACCAAAGGCCGCAAAACTAACACATATTTCCACTGGTTCCGTAAATAAAGTTTAAAAAAAAATATGATCTTTCTTTATAAAATTCATATTCTTCATGAACTCGGAGAAGATGATTTTGATAGGAGAATTCAATTTTGTGAAGTGATGTGCCAGCGAATTGACGCCCCCTTGATCCCCATTTATTGAAGAACATTTGCTTCAGTGACGAATCGACCTTTTTTTTAAATGGCCTGGTGAACAGACATAACTGTAGATACTGGGATAATGAAAATCCGCATGTTTTTCGGGAAGGCCATACCCAATATCCCCAAAAAATTAATGTTTGGGCAGGAATTTATGGGAATGAAATAGTCGGGCCATTTTTTTGGAAGAAAATTTGACTGGCGAAATTTATTTAAACCTTTTAGAAAATGCAATATACCCTTCCATCATCCAATCTATGGAAAATCAAGTAGATCAACATGGTGCTATATTATTGGACGAAAATAATGTACATTTTCAGCAGGATGGAGCTCCCGCGCACTACACTTTGGTAGTTCGAGAGTGGCTTGATGAAAATTTTCGAGAAAAGTGGATTGGCAGACGTGGTGCAATCGAATGGCCTGCGCGGTCTCCGGACCTAACCCCACTAAACTTTTTTCTTTGGGGCTACTTAAAAAGCAAAGTTTATAAAACCCCACCTGAGAGTATTGAGAATTGAAAAAATAGAATATTTCAAGAATGCAGAGAAATTAGCGGGCAGACCCTTGCCAATGTTCGTAAGGAGTTTGAAAATAGGCTTTTTTATTGTCTTGCTAATAACGGCGCGCATTTTGAACATTTAATAAAATACATTTGTTAAACTAATTAAATTTTTTTTTCTACCCTACCGATTTACACTTTAATTGCTTCTTGGTCAATCAATTATATTTTTTTTTTACAACCATTGATAGCATAATAAATGCCCTTTAAAATAATGTATCACACCATGGGGTAGCCATTTGACATACCAAAGTTTGGCGTAAATAAAATATACATTATTTCTAGACATTTTCGCTAACTATTTGCTTACACATATACCGATTTCATTTTTTTGGTACCGTTGAATAGAGAATTTTACGCTACTTACTATGATGTATCACATGATGGGGGTTCCCATTTGACATATTAAAGTGAGGTTAGCTAGAGATGAGGAGGTGATTGACAGAACTTTAGTAAATACATAATTAAACGTCCCCCTGTATATCTAATTTGACGTGTGTTTTTTTTTTTTTTTTTTTAAGGAAGTTATCAAGGGTGGATCGTTTTGAAATGAAAGCACTGTATATCTATATATATATATATTTAGTCTTTAAAGAATCTTAATTTTTCTACGTAATCTCGTGGTCACTGTATAATTTACAAAGTCGGTACGACAATTATTACAATTATTAGCGAGTGTCTTATCTTTATGTTTATATCTGTCCTGCGTTGGATACTAAGAATTATATATCCTTTTACGTATGAATTTTCTGTTTCTAATTATTGTGTTTCCATTTAACATTTTTATTTTATAAGTCCTATTTCTAGGTCTTTTTATAATAGTTGCAGGGTACCATTTTTTTCTTCTAATTGCACAAATACAAATTGTTATTTTTTCTGTTTTATTTGTTTTTTTTTTAAATATTTATAAATTTTATTATGATTAAGGACCTGTGGTTTCACCAAAGACTTATTAACAGGCAAAATATCTTTTAGTCTTCTTGAGCAAAAAATGTGAGCTGGAGAAATTTAATCACAAAATAATGTATTGACATATTGTAAAACCGATAAAATTTATCCTTTTTTCCTCTGTTGCCTTTTGCATATTTTTTTATTGTCTGAATGGCTTCTTTGAGCATTGCGTTCGATTGAGGATATTTAAGACTGCTTATAATGTGAATAAACTTCTATTCCTCAGTAACACACTTAAATAACATAAAATTGTACTGAGGACTGCCATCTGTTATTAAAATTTTTGGTATTTCATATTGTGTAAAAATAGATTTAAGCTTTAGTATAATATTTTTCGATGTAGTGTCTCCAGTATACTCAGATACTACACAAAATTTTGAAAAATAATCAATTACAATTAAGTAGTTTTTGTTATTTATTGTGAATAAATCAATAGTCCAAGGAATACTTGGAATGTCATGCGATACTAGGATCTCCTTACCTTGCGATCTCTTAAATTTTTGAGTTAAAGTTGAACATCGAGATACAAATTCCTCAACATCTTTTGCCATATTAGACCAGAATATTGAATTTCTTGCCTTGAAGTTTTTTGTTCGCTCTATACCTTGGTGAGCATAATGCAAATTTTTTTAAATATGTGTTTTTTGAGATTTGGGTACTTTGATTTTATTTTCTTATGATATGCCATTCATTAATGACAGTTTATCTTTTATTTTGAAAATATTTTGTAACTGTGGATCAAGCTGCTTTATATTTTTGAGCCAAGCTTTCTTTAAAAATGTAATAACCTTATTTAAAATTAGAATATTTTCAATTTTTTTTGTAATTCATAAAATCTACTGTCAGACATTTTAACAAATATTTTTACCAAGCAAAGTTCAGCTGACAAATGTTTCGTTATATCACTATTATTTACTTAATTAGGAATTACTGCTCTTGATAGAGCATCTGCAATAAATAATGCTTTTCGGGGTAAATAAAAAAGTTTCAAATTAAACTTTTGTAGATGAATTAACTTACGCTGAAGACGTATAGGACAATTACTTAAATTCTTTTTACCAATTGAAATCAGAAGCTAAACAGATTATAGTCTGTTTGAATTTATATTTTCTTACAAAAAAAAATGGGAGAATCGCTCGCATCCCCATAACACTGCATAAGGCTTCTTTTCAATTTGAGCATACGTTTTTCTGTTTCATTAAGAGAGACTTAGGCGTAAGCTACAGGCATTTTTTTGTAATAAAACTCCTCCCATAAAATCTTTCGAAGCATCAACAGACAAAATACAGGGCTCATTAACATCAGAATATCATAAAACAGGCGACTGTGTAAGACATTTTTTTAAAGAGCTGATAGCTATATCATGTACTTTGTTCCAATGCCAAGATATAGATTTCTTTAATAATTGCCACAATGAAGTTGTTAATTAAGGGTGATTTTTAATAAATCTAAAACATTAATTAACAACGCCTAAAAACCTTTGAAGTGATTTTTTATCTGTGGGATTTAGCATTTCTATAATAATACTTAGTTTACATAGATCTGGCTTAATGCCGCTTGATGTAAAAATATGTCCTAAAAATTTAATTTCTATTGGCATTTTTTTAATTAAACCTAAAGTTATTTTCTCGAGTAACATGAATTGCCAATTGTTCTTTAAGTTCATTTATTGAAGCCCCACAAGCAATAATATCATCAACAAGAATATCGACTCTTTCTAAATTAAAGATATTTTTAAGTTTTTTATGAAAAATTTCACTTGCCAAATTTAACCCGAATGGTAGCCTTAAAAATCTATATCTTCCAAATGTGGTGTTAAAAACGTACAATCTTGTTAACTCCTCATTCAGTTTTATTTGCCAAAACCTAATATGTGCATCTAAGATACAAATATATTTCGACCCCGAAAGGTTCCAGCTACTTTCTTCAAAAGTTGATAGCTAACAATGTTCCCTTTTAATCGCTTAATTAAGGTTTTAAGGATCTAGGCAAATTCTTAGAGATCCATCTTGCTTTCTAACGATAACCATAGAATTAACCCAATTAGTAGGTTTATTAATTTTTTTATTATAATTTTATTTTTCATATCGTCAAGAGTCATTTAATATTTATTTTTTAGAGGTAAAGGAACTTTACGCGGTGCATGGACTACCGGTTTTATTTTTTTATCAATATTTATGTGAAATTTTTCAGGTAAACAGCCATTAAACAAAAACATCTTCATTTTCTTTAAAAATTATTTCTATAGAATTTTCGATGTTATTTATTCTTTGAATAAGATAAAATAAAATGCCAGATTCCAGAACTAATATGGCAGATAATTTTTCAATTACAATATGAAATTTTATCCTATTTTCTACATCTTTGTATTTACAATTTAGATACACTTCCCCAATAACATTAGTTTTTCATTTGTGTATGTAGGTAAATACACCTTAGATAAACAAATCAATTTTACTTGGGTAAACATATACATTTGAATATTAATGCATTTTAAAAATAAATAAGGAAGCAAATTTGCCATTGATCTAGTGTCTAATTTTAATTTTGTTTTTTTGCCACCTATCTGCATTGCACCAACCACTCATTTAATAACGTTTTAGTTTGAACTTTGCCAACACAGATCTGTTCACTCAATGAATCACTTTCACTTTCACAATGATGGTCCTCGATGGCATTAACTGGCTGTTGGTTCCAAAAACACATGTAAGAAAAATGACCAATGGTTTTGCACACATTGCATTTATTTCCATAGGCAATACATGTGGCATACAATACTGGTGAGTACACAAAGCCTTTTGTGAGTACACAAAACCTTTTTACAAGGGCGTTTTGTCCCTCGTTAAGTAAAGCACTTAAAATAAAGTCTGAAAACCACTCTATTTTACTTCAAGAGCTTAAAAAATTGCCCAAAAGTCCTTGTTGATTGAAATCGTCATAAAAATGCACCGCTTTTGGTAGAAATCCTTAGTATTAGAGTTTCGCAAAAAGTTATTTATGGTCTAGAGTAGTTTATCAAAGGCCTTGGTGAAATCCAGAAGCACCAGCGTACTAGTTTTACTTTCATCGTAGGCAGTTCATCTCATTCAAGACTCCGAGAAGAGCTAAAGCTGTATTGAGATTAGGTTAAAATACAAATTGAGTCTTTGAAAGCAAAATATTGTTATTTAAATAACTGATCATATGTTAGCAAATCAGCTTTTTAAAAATCTTAGATAAGATAGATTGGATAAGAAGCATTTTTGGTTGCACATCAGAAAGTCCATTTGTGTTAGAAATCTTAGGCAGTTGCAAAACTGCAGCTTTTTTTCAGTGCGAAGAAAATGTGCTGTTTTTATGATAAAAGTTGAAAATGTATCTTAAAACTGGAATGAACTCAGAACAGCATACCTTAACAATCTGCAGAAAAGTTTTATCTAGTCCAGTAGCATTAGACTTTATCTATCTAATTTTCTCTGATACGATGTCAGTGACAATCCGTATAATGGTTTTGGTTGTGATACTGGCGATGAAAAAAATTACAGCACTACTTTTTAAAAACGTTTTAAAGTCTGACTTCAATAGCTCTCTGATATTCACCATAATCAGACTCACGAAAAGCTCTGACTTTAGTGATTGCAGAGCGGCCAGGGAATCTTTGATCCAGATTAATCATATCAGGTTTTTGGAGAAAGTGTTATATTAAATTTCTTGTGTTAATATATACCATATTTAGTAATTATTTTATAGCATAATATCTAATGCTTGCTTTATGTTTAATTTAACGCCTTTACATGCCTCAGCCCAAGCCTCCCTTAGTATTAAAACAATCTGAGTAGATGTCAGGTATATTTGCCATTTGAGTGATACCAATAAACTTTATGTTATTTGGTATCTAACCTCCAGAACAGGAGGGAAAAACAACGTTTAAATAAAGGATTACGATAAAAAGGCGAATACCAAATTTGAATTTTTAGCTCCAATACATCTTTAGGACCATCTGTGAATACAAGAATTGATAACTGCTACTTTAAACTGATGAAAAAATACTATTAACTCTCATAATTGCCCTGAATTCCAAAAATAGTAAAACAAATTTAATAAGAAGAAAATACGATAAGAGATGCTGCTATTTTACAAAGACTCGAGTTTATCCAATATGCAGACACAAAAAGTTACTCTATATTTAGCGCAAAATAAACCTTATATAGTTTAAAGGTTTACCTTTAAACAGGCTGCAAACATCTGTTTACTTTTTGGCTTCTTTAGGGTACAAAAACCATAAAATCAAAAAAAAAAGAAACACTTTTTCAGAAGTTAGTACCTTTGATCTGATTACACCAATTGGTTGTTCGCTTCAGTCTATGATATTTTTTTTCGCTTTTTTCCTTTGATTTTCTTATTACCCTGCTCTAAAGTAGCGAGAAAAAAGAAACACTTATCGATAAGTACCACATTTACTTTTTTTGTTACCTGTTTTACAAAGTATTTCGACAAAATTTTCCATTTATAATTTAACCCTCCATGCTAACTATCTTTAACTATATTGATCCGGGTTAAAGCTGTATTACCCAGGCATTTTGAGCTTCCTTAGCGTAGAGGCTGAATTTTTGCTTCAAGACCTGAAGTGATAGAGCTGATTACACAAATTTAATTGTTCGCTCCAGTTCGTGAACTCTGAGGTATTTTCTTCTCTTTTTTCTTGCTGTTCTGGTTGCTCTGCCCTGATACGTGGCGGTAGGTACCATCTTTGCTCGTTCTGCTTCTCGAGAGTATCCAGACACACCTATCTTTTTATTATTTAACTTTCCGTGCTAATTTTCTTTTATAATTAAAATGTTTTAAATATTTCTAATTAAAAAATCGTCTTAAGGTTGATGACACATATAAGAAAAATAGTTTTTAAGATTTTATTAATAGAACATTTATCCAAAAGCGTCAATTTAATGGATAGCTTTAATTTAATTTAATAGTGGGTGGTACACCATTACATTTTTGAATCTATATCAATCGTTATAACTTTTAAAACCAAATATTTCTCGATTCTACCCCAATCGGAATAGTTCATCTGCCCTGCGTATACCTGTCGACTCACGAATGTTCCCCAACCATGAAATCTTAAAAAGATAAGAAAAATTTATCCTTTTCCTTTCTTCCTACTCCTTCCACTCTTCCCATTATGATCAGTTGCAGTTCAAGATATTAAAATTTCCTGCACTTAACTATATTAGTATAAGTAGCATACGTATTGCGTCGGCCTTATTTAGTACCATTTCGTTGGTTTACATAGGGTATTCTCAGCATTCAGCCGGTGTAACCTCATCTTGAACGTTTCTAACCGAATAACTGTACTGGATTTAATTGTCCAAATCTCTGCACCCCATGCAGTACACCATATAGTGTTGCTCCCCATACAACAACACTGACTATATGTGGAATTTTACCATTCTCTGCTGTAATTTTAGGTCCAAATTATTATTGCAGAATATTAGTCAAATTTTTTGGAATGTATATATTTTCCACCTTATTTCTCTTCATTCAAAACACTTAAGCTAGCTTACTCTATCTTTTTTTTCGTATAAATCTGTAGTGAAGTACCAGGAAGTTGTTATCGAATGAAGACCATAAATTTTGTCTTATTGGTATTTAAATTGAGCCTCATTTTTTATCCTGCTGCGTTCACACAGTTTGGTAAATGTTGCACAAGTTCTAGTTTTTCTTATAAGGTGATAGTATTATCGGTATATCGCACCATATTTATATATTTTCCAATAATCTGTACCCTCATTTCTTGTTCTGAAGTAGTAGATTTTATCTGAATATATGTTGACAAGTTGACATTACAAGACATTATGTAGCTCTGACGCCTTGTTGAATTTGGCTTTCTTTTGTAAGCTTTTCCGTAAATTGTCGATAGTTCTAATGTGCCTGCTGTCTACATTCGCATTCTTTAAGATATCTGTAAGCTTTCTATGTTGTACTCTATCAAAGGTTTTCTCGTAATCAACGAAACAAAAACCTCCTTACGACATTTTTATAGTAGTATGTCCAGAGCAAACAGAATCTCTTTAGTTGCCAAAGTTTTTCTAAATCCAAATTGGGTTTGATTCAAATCTGCGTCACATTCAGATCTAATCCACCCGTAGATAATTTTGAGAAAGACCTTCAAAGCGTGGCTCATAAGGTTTATTAGTTTATACTTACTGGATCATTTTACTTGTTGTTATTTTGGAATTGGAATGAATACAGATTTTAGTCAATCTTCCGGTATGTCTCCAGTCGTGGAGGCCACATTTAACATTTAGACCAAGATTGGTAATAGCTTCATTGAGATGTCAGGTTAAGTGGCTTTTTTAGGTTTTCGAGATTTTATTGCAAATGGAACCTCACTCTTAAGTATTTTTGATCTTTATTAGCGTGGCCAAGTTCGATTCATTCAGTTTATTATCAATTAACGGTAAATTTATATATTGGAATCATGTTCCAAGGATTCTTTTCTAAAATATACCTTATCTAAGATAAGGCAAAATGAAAATCCTGCAGTCTCCCTCCACTACATTTAGTTATTTCAAATTCCCTGCATGTTTCAGATACAGTGGTATTCATCATCAGGGGATAAAAGGTTCGGTCCTTGTCAACAACGAAATGTAAATAAATAAAATTAAAAATTACAAGATTAAAAAAAGCAATAACAAATAGAGGGCTTTTGACATAGAATCAAACCCTGGGTATATCCGTACCAATTTTAAACCTTTCATCACCTGATGATGGACTCCACTGTGTCCGAAACATGTACGGAATTTTAAATAACTATTTCTTTATTATCTATATAAAGAAATAGTTTTGTAGTAAAGTGATAGTTTTGCGTTCAGTGTCTACTAGCATATTTGTATTTTTTTACTATGTACCTGCCACTTCTCTGACCCTTTAATATATGTTGTAAATGTCATGTTTGTTCTCCAGGTCTTCCATTTTCTTATACTTTTTCTCCATTTCTTTGGTGATACGATTATCTTCAAAATAAGTACAAATACGAAGTATCAAAATTTTTGACTTGATCTTTCACAGTTGCTTAAGATTCTGACAAAGCAGTATTTAGTTTTAATTATTATTTAATTCATGGTTAAAACATCTTTGGATTTAGTAAATATGCATATTTGCTTCTAAAATTGAAATGAAAACTCAGTTCTTTTGATATGATGATTTTTTTTAATTCTGGTCATATCCTTTGATTTATGAAACCGTTTTATTATTCAACAGTTTGTTTAACAAGAAAAAATGTTTAGCGTAATAGATATGAGTTATGAACAAATATTAATCTTAATATGGACAGCCTCCACCAATCAGGTCGTAAATTTTTTGACCGTAAAATCCTTTAAGATGAGGTGAATTATTTTGCGACCTCTCTTTCCATTTAAAATGTAAAGCCTTAAAACATAAGAAAAATTTATCCTTCTTATATGAAATATCGACTCGTGCGCATTATTTATTTTAGGCAATATCTCAAAAAATCAAGATGAAAAGTTTTTCTTGCCTCATTTTGTACAATTACAAAGTGTGTCAACTTTTACCTTTTTAAAAAAAATTAAAAATCTAAAAATATTTTTTATACCTATGTTTGATACAACCAACAAGTTATAAATTTAAACCGACAATATTACCGGAAACTTCTCCAAAGATCTAACCTATAATGATAAGGATTATACTAAGGAACATTGAGGACAATAGGCATCTCTTTTACATTGTGTCGCTAAACGCATAAAAGAATATAGCTCCCAGGGAGGATTGCTAATGTCTTTTTCTACCATCGCGGTATGCATAAAGAACAGCACCGCTTCACTCAGATCAAGTAGGCGCGATAAAATTCAGATTGTTTTTGCTACAGAGCCTCTCAAAATGTTTAGTGTATTTTGCTAGTTATCTATGCATCCGCTCGTATTTAAAATTTGATCAAAACCAACGGTTATCAACTATAATAAAAATGGTCATATTAGGGAAATTATTAGAGATATATTATTAGAGATAATATTATTAGAGATATATATTAGAGAAATATTTTTTCTGAGAGCAGTTTATTATTTTAAATAATTTTAAATATTGTTACCCTTTAATTACTACGTTGTGACGCCTTGTTACCCGCAAAGTGAAGCAATGCATATTTCAATCAAGGTTAAGTTATCTTAAATTCCAGTAATTACCGCTTAAATATTTGATGCAATTTTACTGTCTTACTGGTACTCAAAATTAATGTTCCTAATTTAAGATATTTAACTATCCAAATTTTTAAGGGTTGAAATTGTTAAAAAACAACATAGAAATCTTAAAGTCCTGGAAGGTCGTTTTTGTGCCCAACTAAATTAGATATACCACTCAATATTTTACTCTACTCAAGAGTTAAATAAAAGTTAACTTTAACTTTCGAAATAATAATAAGCACCACCGAAATTTTAGTTAAAGGTCCTAAGGCGTCATTCAAAACGTTACTAAAAAGAAGAAAAATACAGAAAAATAAAATTAAAATTAAATATTTTACTGGCCAAGCATTTATTTCCACTTCTAGCTATTAAAGAAGCTTTTGTGCAGAATAGAAATCATAATCAACTTAGTTAAAATATTTCGTTTACATCATTGAGTACCCAGTACAATTACCTCTCAATTAAAAAAAAAGAATGGAACAGCTTACTAAATTAATAAATTCTACTTTGTTTTACCCCTTTATAGTGGAGTATGTTCATGCGTGTTTTACAGGTAGTACCACTAATTTGCAAAACTTAAATCGTCCCTCCAGTTCTAAAACCGCGAATGTGAAAATTTTGAGAAAACTTCCCTTTAATATTGGAATGAGTACTAAAAATATACCTTTTTTTTAAGTGCTGATGTATAATTAGAATTGGTCACTGTTCGAGTTGAGCAAATTAAAATTCGTGGTTTTCGCATTAAGGGGACGAAATATATTTAATAAAATAAAACTCTACAAGGTACGTATTAAATTAAGGAAATTTAAATGTAGTCAACAATATTACATTTAAAACAAAATAGATTATTGGTAGGTGAAAAAAAAAAATAAGTAAAACAACAGATAACTATTTAGTATTGATTTAAAGCTAGGGCACTTAGCTAGGGTTAACCAGGTATCGGGTGTAGGGGTAAGGTAAAGAAAATAGTTGTCATAGTGTTGAGGATCCAAAAGTTCACAAAATTCAACTCAAATACCGGTCAAGGCATCGGCAACATGTTTACCCAAAAGGTAAATCAAAACCAAAAAAAATAAATAAATTAGATAAACTCCTGAAGGTTGTTATAAAAAATTGTTGGGCGAGATTATGATTCCCAATCAAAAGTACAACTACATCAAAATTTCAAATGCAACTAGACCACTTTAAAGGGTAACATTTGTAAAATAACGTGCGGCCACAATTAAAAACTCTAAGAACAATCTAGAATTGTGTTCCTACAAAAAAAAAGTAAAGCTAAAATGCCAACGCAAAACCCGCATAGAATTCTGAAAAAAACAATAAAGGCAAATAGCAGAACAAAATTCTCCTATTAAGACATTCACAAGAGAAAACGAAGGGAAATGGCGTATCGGCAAAGTCCTCAAATGCCCTAAGATCAAGTCAATTCAAAAGTAAACAACAAAAATAACTGTCTACGCTCCACAAAAAATCCCTTTGCTAAAAACCATAATTTCTTAAGGAGAACAAGAAGGAACTAACTATAACTAGATATGAACTAAAGGAGCACAACTTAAAGAACGATAAGCTCTATATACACATGGCATTTCTGCTCGTATTAAAAATACCATATTATTGTAAAGGGTTGAGAGTTGACAGATAGGACTTAGTAAATATGGAGAACTAAACGGTAGAACAATGCGTCCTGATTATCAAACATTATTGTCAATATGGTGAAAGTATAATTGCCACTCTTTGTAAAGTGCATCCAATGTTCAGCGAGCAGGCGAGATATAGCAGGCGAGTAACAGAGCGCACGAATTATATTCATGCGCCTTGCATATTTCGCCTTTAAGCACTTTCTATGCTTAATAATCGATTTCCCAACCTAAACTATGCAACTAAAATACAAAAATAAAAAGAAAGTTCTAAGGAGCTACATCGATGAATTATAGGAAAATTATAAATAGGAAAATCAATGAACCTTCAAATAGGCAATTATGAATTTTTGACGAACTGCAAATATATTTGTTTTACATATCTCAAAAACCATTTGATTTATTGATTGTGTATAGGATAATGATACATAACTAATGCAAAAAAACAAATTAATAAACATTTTGATTTAATATCTCTGTGAAATATTAATTCTTAAGTTTACATTAATAAAAATTAAATAATTAATTACAAAACAAAATAACATATATTTCTGTTTACTATATCTTGGTAATCTGAAACTTAAAACCCAAAAGATACAGAGAAATGTCTCAAAAACAGGTACGGAACTTTTGAGAGCCACTTTACGTGCTTCCGACATACAATACCCTAGGATGATTTTCCCTAGATAAATTCGAAAATATAACGCGGTAGTTTAGTGTAACAATGTGGCCGTATCGCATCAACTGATGGAGTCTCTTTCTCCGCTGATCTTCCTTTATATTATCCTATATTCCTTACCCCCCTTTATATTTTGGCCCGATTGATTTATTTTGGTACACCAACACAGGAATATATTCTCTATCTGATGGAAAAGAGAGCATTTTCAGAAGCATCGCTCTTTATATTTGAGAACTTTTGGGACGATTGTAAAGATTTGCCGATAGATAAGAATATGGGTCTTATACATAGGGATAATAGAGATATATAATATGTCGATTTAGCTATGTTTTTGCAAAATTTTAAAAAATTTGTAATAATAATGATTGGGTAGAAGAACAAAAACTTAAACATGTATTTATATATTAAAATGGAAAACTTACCAACAATTGTAAAATTTGTATATATCTTAATTCAAATTATACTACAAGTCAATATCAAATAGAATCGAAACTCACTCAACAGAAAACCACAGGATATCACAATTATTTCCGTTTTTAAAATTGTTATCTAATTTAACTACATTCTCATACCTACTAAGTATCCATGAAAATCCATTAATACAGTGTTAATATTCGAGGTGGGGAGTAAAAGAGTTTTGGTTAGTCGTAAATTGTTTTGTGATTTGAGTGCAACACTAAAGGTTCCAACCATAGTACTACTATGAACATTGGCTGAGTTAAGCGTACGCGGTTATTTTGTAGATAAACAGGCTTAGTATTCTACGTTGTCTGTAATTACTCAATTTTAACAAAAGGAAAGAAAATGTATAATAAATTATTTTAATTAGCATAAAACTAAAGCAATATTCATTATAAGGCAATACAATGCAATACAACAATATATTACGAAAATTTTCACAAATGCACAATCTAATTTGAAGACACAACTTAAAAGTTATAATATAATTCATAGTACCAACTATAGATATTTTTTTACAATTATTAATCTGATTCTTATTTTTTATATTATCTCAATTAAACAATGAATTTATTAGAATGAAACGAAAAATTTTACTAGACCACAAATTAGGCCTGTGTTCAAAATTGTTCATTTCCTACATTGATACAAGGACAAAAAGAGTTTTTGTTTCTTTTGTAAATAAATATGTAATTCTACTATAAGAAGCAGAGGAGCCGAGAAGGCACAATTAGTAACTTGGAGGAAGTTAAAAATTTAAACAAAATTGCAAAACAGGTGAATCGACTCTCATGGTATTATAAATTTATAACAAAATGGCAACTACGTAAACTGATAATCAAGAATAATTAACAAATACACTTTAAATTACTTTATCAATAACTTTTTACAACTATTATAAGTTCGTGTAATAAGCTGTGATAATTCAATATTTAAATTTTTTTGGTTATGACTTCCCTCAATTTTTATTTTTGAATTTTGCGGTAAAATCCTAAGAATTTTCGGAAGCAAAAATAATATATTTCTTTGTAAATGAAATTTGTTAAAAAAAGTTGATTGTATTTTATTATTTCTTTTAGATGATCAAGCTCAGTGAAAATATGTTGTAGTTTTTTTTGGAAATAAAGACTTGTAATTACAAATAATCCTCTAAGGTTTAAAACACTAAATTCAAAATTAAGATTAATTGTAGGATACTAGCTATTTTTGTATAGAATTATCTTTAAGATTGTGTTTTGGCACACCTTTAAAATCTGCAATGCAGTTTTGCGAAGACCACCTTAAATTGGTAAACAGTATCTTAAAATAGACTCTACAAGGGAATTATAAACAATTTTTATTGTTTTTTCCATTTAGAATGTTTCGAAGCTGGTAAAATTTGTAATATAGTTTTCGAACTTTTTTCGCCGTTTTGATAGCGTGCTCATTCCAGCGAAGATGTTGATCAATATATAAGCCTAGATATTTAATTTTATTCGTTTTCTGTATACTTGGACAGGTACAAGTAATATTTAATAAATTACAGGTTGTGGCGTGAATTTTAATTCCAAATTGTTCGGGTTGACTGTCAGCCATTAATGAAAATGCTATAAATTTAGTTTTTACAACATTTAGGCTTATTTTATTGCTACTTATCCAATTTTGTAAAATGCTATAAATAAAAGGCCTTGTTCAGTTTTTAAAAATAGATTTTCCCAATTGTTGTCTGTAAATGTCACTGCAGTATCATCGGCAAAGCAAATAATCAAATCATTCTTCAGTAATTGAACCAATTCATTAATATAAACTAAAAATAAAACTGGTCCCAGGACTGTGCCTTAAGGTACTCCAGTGCTAATGACCGTCCCGCTACTCAATGTATCATTACATTGCACTTTTTGGACCCAATTTTGCAAATATGATTTAAAAAGATCTGACACACGGCCTCTCACTCCAATACGGTCCAGTTTTTTTAATAGCAAGGAGTGAGAGACCGTGTCGAATGCTTTAGCAAAATCCATATAGATTGAGATGCATTTTTACTTTGCTGCATTTTAGATAGTATATCTCGGTACCAACAAAACACAGCATCCTCAGTGCTTTTATTTTTCTTGAAACCAATCTCTTTACTATTAATAAGATGTCGAATGGCCTGCCAGATCTCCTGATATAACGCCGTTAGACTTTTTTCTATGGGGTCATTTGAAATCTATTGTGTTTACTCCCCAACCTGAAAGTTTGGATGAACTTCGTCAACACATCATCGACAGCTGCCATGATATCCCACAACATGTTTTTGAAAATGTCCATCAGGAATTTAAACATCGCCTATATTATTGTTTGGCCAAAAACGGGCAACATTTTGAACACTTATTAAAATAAAAACTGATATTTTCATGTTTTTGTTTTCTATCTGAACAAATTAAGATAAACAAAGATTTTTCTAATTTTCTCGAAAACGAATCGACCGATTTAGAAAAATTAAACGTCAAAATAAAAGACTTCGAAAGACCTTTTAAACAAGCTATTACTCGATACCTCTTGCCATTTAAAATTTTTAAGGGGAGGGACCCTGGGGGGCAGAGGGTGAAAGGGGGTGAAGAAATTTTAGGTTAGAAAGTTGTCCCCCTTGACAAACCTTTTGACGTAATTCGTCGTTTTTTTTTAAACCGTGGTTTTCGCTAAATCCGTGGTGGGAAGTTTTCAAATGAACACCCTGTATAGATAACAAAGGACATGTCAGAAATATACCATTTAGGTACCATTTATGACCCAATGTTTCGGATATTTAGCGTACATTCTAACGATGATTTTTATAAAACATTTTACTAATTCTTTTGTTAGATATTAAAAAAATATAAGTATACGGCTACAACTCCCAAAGGATCTAAATAAAACTTTTTTCTATAATAAATAAGAAATATGTAAACCACTTTCAGATAATTGCAGACCTCTACAAACGAAAGTTTCTTGCCAAAAATTGTTGGATTGTTAGATTTGCTTGATATCGGAACTAAGAAAAATGGTTATTAAAAAGTTATTTATGTGCATTTAAGTTATGCATGGAAATAAGCATTTGGCTCTCAAGTAATTCTATTACTTTTAAAAACGATTTGTTGAAATTGGCGTGTAATGAAATTAAATAATTAAACTTTGATCCAAATTTCAAATTTGTATATTTTTTGATTTTTGAGTTATGGGGACTAAATTGTGTTTTCTGAGAAAAATAATTATTTTTCCAAATTTTCGTGTTTTTTTTACGCTTATACCAAGAAGTGTGTTTATATGTTTAATTATTAAAAATCATTTAAACAGGTGTCTAGTAAGTATTTTTTAACCTATTCTTTTGGCATTTTACCGTCCGTGCTAGCTTTTATTCTTTGAATCTGTTCTTTGATTGACTCGGATTAAGGTTGTGTCACACAGGTAGCTGTATCACACACATGCTTCCTTAGTGTGGATGCTGTACTTTTTCTCCAAAAGCGAAGTTAATAGAGCTGATTACACAAGTTGGTTTTTTGCTTCTGTTCGTTATCCCTTATGTTTTTTTTTCACTTTTTCCTTTGGTTTTCTGGTTGTCCTGCCCTGAAGAAGCCAAAAAACACGTATACAAGTATAAAACACGTAACAGGTACCATCTTTACTTATTCTGCTTCGTGTCACGAAATATCCCGATTAACCTATTCTTTTGCTATGTTACTGTCCGTGCTAGCTTTCATTCTTTGAAATTAAATATTATTTTTACTGGGTGCTAAAATTTAAACTATGGCAGATTGTTTGATTTTTGTGTGTTTTTGAGTATCTTTGAAAAAAATAACTCTCTATTTCCAACAGTTATCCACTTACAAAAAATACATAAATAAATAATAAACAATAATGAAACAAATATGATAGTATTACCAAACAGTGCCTACCAAACAAAAAATTAATAATTCCATAATATATTATCATAACAGTTTAATTAAAGACTGTGAAGAATTTACAAAAACGTCGATGTTATTATCAAAGTGTGGTTAAGTATTTGGTAGACGTAGTGTAAACGAGACCTAAGCAACATATATCTCAGAGATATATGTGCGCGTTTTTTCTCATGTTTTTTTAGGGGATGAAGGGGTGTAAGCCACCTCCAAATAGTTTAAAAAATCATAGTAACTGGTAATCATTTTGTACCACCTTCAAACTCGGTGTGTAAATACTAGATCATAGAATAGACCATATATTTTAGAGACATACGTTATTTAGGAGATGCAGGTAGGTAAGCCACCGCCAAATAATTATTTAAAAAATTGTGGAACTTAAAAATATTTACAGCTTCAAACTTCAAATACCAATTTTGATTTAAATATCGGTATAATTTTAAAAATAATTTAGGAAAAACGAAAATAAAACTTTACCACCCGGTATGACTACCATTGGTGGTAGTAGGATTCCATTTGCGCTTCCGCAGACTATTACATTTATTGCTGAACGCGAATGTTCTTCAACCCTTTTAGTACCCCTACGAACTAAAACTTTTTTGGCCCCGGGATCATCTATGAAATTAGTCTTATCATAGTTAAACACTTGTTTCGCAGAAATGGACTCCAGAACAGGTTTAATGTTATCGAAAAACTTCATTATACCGTCGCGCCCAACCGAAGCACGTGCACGCTTAATATTAGATGCCAATCGAATGCTAATATTATATCTGGTAATAAAATTTTCAATAAACTCTAGGTATTTTCCATGTTTTGGAAGCTCGTACTTGTGACATCCTCCCTTCCCTAACAGCTTGCAATACATTCGCTAAATTTTGTTTCGTGTAGTTTTTATAGGGCCTCGATCCAGGCAACCTACTATAATTTCACACCATATTTCGCGCCGCGGAACATACCGACCTGTCTGAACAACTCTCGTACATTGAATATTAAAACTAGACAAACAAGCCTAATATAAACAAAGGCGCGCACGCTCTGCTAAAGTTACCCCGTGTGCCAAAGTAGCCCCGTTTTACGGTACATAATCTTAAAACGGAAAATTGTTTTTTTTTATATTTATAACGAGGAACAGGCCAATAAGGATCCTAATGAAGTATGCACCTTTTTGCTTGATTATATAAAAAATAACATACCACCCAACATAAAAGAGTTTTTTTGTGACAACTGCCCTGGGCAAAATAAAAACCATGCTATTATAAGATTATGTTTGGCCCTTACAGATATGAGGTGCTTTAATAAAATTGCCCTGTTACAGGGATTTTGGTGTCACAAAAAGATACTTAAAAAAATTTGACAGAATATTTGAAATTCAGAAGTACACAGAAATTATTGTTAATTCAAGTGCCAAACGCAAGTTTAATGTAAAAGAAGTTAAAACTAGTGAGATTCTTGATTTTAAGCAATGGTGGCCTAAGTATTATAAAAAGACAAGCCTGTCTACTGAATCTCAAAAAAGAAATGTTCCTTGATCTCAAAAAACTTCTCTTGCAATTTCGACGTTTAATCATTATGTATATAGCTCTGAAACTTTAGGTTATGTAAGGGCATCGGAATATATTAATAGCATTTTTGGTGTTAATCACTTCAATTTGGCTTTACCGAAACACAACAGCCAATTTAGTATTGAATGGCCCAAAATACCAGCATATCCTGAAGACATGGTGCCAATTTTGGAAACAAAAATAGCCCATTTGCAAAGCCTTAATCAATGGGTACCAGAAGATAAGCAGGAATTTTACGTGCACATAATAAATTCCTGGAAAACCAAGAAATCCAAAGCTAAATAATCTGAACCATCTTAATAGAACTGAAAACCATGGTTTTTCGATTTTGTTTAAAGCTTTCTGAGAATAATGTTTTATTTCTATTTTTTATATGTATTATATTATTACTTTAATTTTGATAATTTGTATATGTTTTTGTGGCTGTTTTTCACAATAAAATTACCATATTAGGAGATTGTATAAAAACCTAAAAAAGTAAATTTGTTTAATAAAATGTAAGTATATTTCTGAAAGGACCTAAGTTAATTTTTTTGAAAAATCTGTCTAATAAAAAAAAACCAAAATTCTACATTGATTTCATTAATTTACACCTTTAACCGAACCATACTAATAAAAAAACGAATAATCAATTTAAAATGTCAAAAGGTTAAAAAATAAAAACGTAAATAAAACATTTTTCTCAAAACTTCTTAATATCACTTAGTCCCTTTAAGAAATAATTGATTTAATTATTTAAATCTTTATATCTTAATTTGTCTAATGACCTTGCCATTCCATTTACTGGCAATAAGCTGATGCGTCGTGTTGTTTATTTAAAACAGTGAAAAACTGTTGAAAGGTCTCTCCCTACGGACAGGCTGGTAAAACAAAAGAGAAACGCTTTTCAGGAAAACTCCTCAAGTGGAACAAGTTAGCGTTTCTTTTATTTTAATTGTTAGTCTTTTCCTCCCTGCTTTTCCGAAGCGCCTGCCTGTGCAGTGTGTTTTGTGCTTTACTGTTTTTTTTTAGATTAATTCGAGGTCATTATGGACAAGTTCTTATAGCATATAACTACTTAGCATATAAACAAGACAAGTATTTTAGCATATAAGTACTTGTCCAATATAACCTAGAGTAAAAAAAGTTTTATAATAAAATATATTTTATTAAACTGCATATAAAATAATTTGATAATTCTGTAGAAGCGGACATAATACGATGCATTAAAAGTGTCGTTCGCAGCCCATGTTTCACACTCAAATGTAATACGCAATATTATTAAATATTGATTTACTATATAACATTTATTTCAATTTAATATTTGAAATGCGTATTCTACTGTAACGCGACACAATCCAGACAAATAGGAATTTAGTTGTGTCCTTTTTTAAAATAAATTAATGGGATATTCGATCTCTGTCTATCTTTCCCGATAGTGCTAGTCTCCCTTTTTTATTGATTTTACTCTGTTATTGCTCTTTGGCAAATATGGTTTACTGTGAAGGATTTGTTTTAACCTAATTTACTATTTACTTCGAGCAAAATACAGGTTCAAAAAGTAAAAGACAAAAACCCTAATTTAAGGTAATTAACCTTTATATTATAAATATTTTTTTAAAAAGGCAGAAAGTAGACATAGATCCGAATAACTAATCCGAATATTAATAATCCGAAAAAAAATAACATAATAATAATCCGAAATAACGAAATAATAATCCGAATAACTAAACAAAAAACTTATAAAAAATTAAAAACTTATAAAAATAATAATAATAAAAGTTGTTATTCTTATATAAATATATGTTTAACAAAAAGTGACGAAGTAGCTTTACATAGCTACTCTCACATAGAGAAACACGATAAAAAAGAGAAAAATTAAAATTAAATTAAAACTAACATGCAGTAACAATTATAAAGTAAAATATTAGACAGGTGAATAGTTTTTTTAGGTAAAAGTGACTGATATTCATTAAAACAAGCAATTAAAAAAAACAATACACACAGCAAGTAGTCGCTATTCACTAGATAGAAGATAGGATTTAGTCGATTTTCTAAACTTGTGTTGATGTGTAAAAATTTTCTTTTTTCAGAAACATGATCGTCCTTTCTTATTCCGCAAACAAATCTACAAGTATTTTTATTTTTCTGCAACCTATTTTTTGTAAGTAAGTCTAAAAACGCATGATATATTAAATAGCAGTAATCAATCGTGGAAAAATCAAGACAATTGTAGACCTTTTTTTTAACTAATAGTTAATTATGTGAATGTTGGTATATAGTAGTCTTAAAATGGCATAGTAACGAAAGAGACATGTCCACAAAATGTCATTATCAGCAATAAACCCAAGATTTCTAGCACTTTTTTTTTTTTTTTTGGTAAACACAAGCACAAGAGGGAAGTCCTATGTCACTCTTGGAGTGGTGCTTGCGCGAAGATATTTGTGGGCATTTATCTTGAATCGTTGCAGGTTGTATGCGTCGGGAAATATGTGAGGTGGAAGCCCGTTCCACAAAGAAGATGTTCTCCAGATGAATGAGTCCCGATACAGCGACGTTCTTGGGGTAGGCAGGTGGACTCGATGTTGATGAGCCGCCACTGCTAGACGCGTCCTTCTTGCCGGAACAGCCCTGGGTGGAATCAGGCCCGCCAGCTCAGAGGAGCACTTACCGTGATAATAACGGTAGAATAAACAGAGATCAGCCACCTTTCTCCTGTGCTCCAGACTATCCAGACTCTTTGTCAGTTCTGGTTTATCGATAAGACGAATAGCTCTCTTCTGTATAGAATCTAGCAGCTTTAAACTATGCTTGGGTGCAGAGCTCCAGACATGCGAGCAATACTCGAGGGAAGGGCGTATTTGAGCCTTATAAAGAGTCAGCAGCTGTTCTGGTGTATACAGTTTTTTCGTTTTGAAAAGCACTCCGAGTTTTTTGGAAGCGGCCCTAGCGATCTCGGCAGCGTGGTCATGCCAGGACACACTGTTGGTGACTTCGACTCCTAGAAGATGTAAAGATGATTTCATATGGAAGCTGCTCACATATGGAAGCTTTTCAAAATTTATGTTTAGATTAGTGGTGCTTTCTATATATTTTCGGTGCTTTGGATGGCAAAAAATTAAAGCTAAGCATTTTTTCGCATTAGGCACAAGGTTATTTTTCTTTAAATATTATTATATTTGTTCAAGATCTTTGATTATCCTATAAAAAGCCTCGGCAATGGATGAAAGGTCGAATGAATATCGCATTTGAATGTCATCGCCAAACCAATACATACTGCATTACATAAACCAAACAAAAATGTCTGAAGTCAAATGATCCTTGTGGCACTCTAACAGAAGTGATGCGTACCAATTCCGATATCATATCCCCAATCACGACTCTCTGATACTGGTCACTGAAATAATTAATAAAAAACTTAATGCAAGTCGGATCAAAGCCATAGTATTCGAGCTTGGTACAAAGCAAAACATGATCCAGAATGTAAAAAGCCTTCGAAAAATCCAAAAGAAATAAGACTGTAGCTTTGTTTACATCGTCTATTACATTTAATAATATCTGTTGAACTATATTGTGCTCTTCTGCTGAAGGAGTGAAAAAAAATTAAATACTTTTTTTCGTATCCTCTTTAATTATTTTGATCTGGCTTTTCCAATATGTACATCTAGGATGAAAAATAATAAGCCAACCTGGATTACACCAGAGATAAAGAGATATTCTAACTACATAAAAGATCTCTATATTTGGTATAAATATTCTGGGGAACACTACGTTACATACAAACCTGAAAGGACATAATATTAATTCGACATCTACTCTTATAAAAAGTCTATAATATATGACAACAAAACCCAAAATTCAAAAAACAATATAAAATCGGCATGGTCAATCATAAAATCTGAATCAGGTAAAAATAAAACTAACAACAATATTGTTTTAAGGGAAGATGGTCAGTTCATTGAGAACCCAGCTTTAATCTCCGAATTAGTTGCTCCACATTTTGCTCTTGAGCATCAATAACCTGTAACTTCAATATACATGACTTGCATATTGATTATCCAACCATGTTTCTCAACCCTGTTAATTCTTAGGGTTCTCTTTAAGATATTGATGAGCCTTCCAATTAAATTTTTTCTGACTTGGATGAAATTCCGGTATTCGTTTTAAAGTTTGTTGAGATTCACTTAGCTGGACCCATTTCCAATGTGATCAATGATAGTCTTGGTACCCCAATTCCCCCTTCTGCTCTTAAGCGGGCAAAAGTAGTGTCTGTTTTTAGGAAGGGAGAAAAAACGAATGTTGCCAACTATTGGCCGGTATCTGTATTACCATCCATATCTGGGTTATCTATCAAATGAAATTATCCATAAGGGTTATCTATCAAATAATTATGAATTATTTAACTCACTATCAAATAATAAATAAATACCAATACGGATTCGTTCCTGAAAGATCAACAGAAATGGTAATTTATAGTGCAATACAATCATAAGAGGAAGGTCACTGTGGCTGGACTGTATTTCGATTTGTCTAAGGCGTTTTAACCATCCTGGAATCTAAAAAGAGGTGTGCCTCCGGGGTTAATCTTAGGACTTTACTCGTATTTTATATATATTTTATATATTCGTACTTTACCTCGTACTCTTCCTATTATATGTCAATGGTTTGCCTGAGCTGTTCCCTTCTGATATGATTTGTCAATTCGCCGACGGCACATCAATGATAGTTGTCAGGACGATTATGGTAGATCTTTCGCGGGGCTGCTCAACCGCAGCGGAGCGCATGAGGACCTGGTATCTGGATAGTAAATTCTTTTTGAACTCTAGTAAAACGGGGTTGATCAATTTTTCAAAGGCCACTGTTGTCTCAGAATCTCTACTTATGTGGTCTGGTATCAAGTCAATCCCTGTAGCCAATAGTATTAAATTCTTAGGAATACACATTGACCTTAATTTAAATTGGGAGAAACATATTATTATAAACTTTTATTCCAAATTAGCTAGCTTGTGCGGATTGATTAGAAGATTAAGGGATGTAGTGTCTGAGGTATCTCTTCGCCTATTTTATTTCGGACAGGTACAGTCGATCTTATAATATGGTATCTGTTTCTGGGAATCAGCAAGAGGAGCTCTAGATAATGTAGAATGGAAAAACGTATAATTAATTTTTTATTGGGCCTGACCTGCAGAACTTACTTGTCCTTGTCCAAATCCTTTACAAAAGCCAGACTGTTAAGAAGAATATTTTTCGAGGCATATTGATAAAGCTAAATGTATACTACTCTTTCTAGTATTTTTGTAAATTGTAGAAAGTATACTAATGGATTTTAAATCCTAATATGTTTCGGGATTATTGATCTTAGATAAAGAAGTTATAATATGCGAGATTTTCCACATGTTTGGACCATACAACCATGTAATGTAACCACTTTCCAAACAACAGTTATTATTATGAGTTAAATACTTATATAGTATGTTCAAGATAAGAATGTCTATCATGCGGATGAAAAAAAAAAGAGAAACGAAGATGATTAAATTTGAGAAAAGTTGCGCATTATCAACCTTAATAATATGCTGTTTAGAAAGTTTTGAGTAATTCCGAAGATGTGCCTAAAAAAACAAAATTTGCTGATTTCATTTTTGTTTTTTTTTTCCGACGTTATTTGAAGATATATTGAGAAACACGACACTTTCAACAACACTCTCAGACAAACAAGACACTTGCTCATGGCCATTTTAAAGTAGAGCTTAACTACAAAACAGCGTTGAGACAGTTTTCGTACAATGTTTGGTTTCGGAGAAACTATCCTGTATTCATTAGCATATTTTATTACTAATACAAGGATGTATGAAATAATATGATGCAATATTTAAATTAAAATTAGGCGGTGAAATGATAGCGCTGAGAAAATGTTAAAATTGTTTTGTTGAAATGTTATATCCTAGCAACTCCGTTGAAGCTGATCGTATTTATTTAAATAACTACTAAAAAGAAAACAACCCAGTACAAAACTTTTGAAACAATTGCTTTCGAATCTTAAGCAGGATGGTGCATTTAAGAAACCAGTATTAATAAGAAACAATAATTCCTGCGCTGAAGAAAAAGAAAATAATGTAGTATTAGCTGTAACTGAAAATCCGAAAATATCTGTTGGAAAAACTGACAATACCACTGGAATACCGAAATCTACCGCCTATTTTATTTTGAGACAACAGAAATTCCACCCGTTCAAATTCATAATCTGTCAAGGCCTTAGACCAGGTGACAAGGAAAGGCGAAGAACATTTTATGAAGGGTATGCCAAGTTTCCGGAAGATAAAACATTTCCCCATAGGATTATTTGATCGGACACAAGTATGGTTAGAAATAATGGAATTTTTAACTGGAGAAATATTCATTATTCATCATGGAACAATTCCTCCATAAACCGACTGGCTAGGAGTCAACCGTTTTGGTTTTAATATGTGGGTTGGGAGTCTTGGAACAGATTCTATAGACCCTTTTTTTACAACAATTTTCTTATCCGAAGCATTATCGCTACTTATTGGAATGCGATTTGGAAGAATCCTTGCACAACTTACCGCTTGCAAAAGTTAGAAATTCCTGATTTCAGCAGGATGGTGCTTCCGCGCATAATGCCCTGATCGTGCGCGAGTATCTCCCGAGTAAATTTCGGGTAAAATTGATAGGTACACATTCAACAGTTTCGTGGCCCCCTTGTTCGCCTGACATAACTCCGCTTGATTTTTTCTTTGAGGGTATTACAAAAACTATGTTTACCACCGTGTTTTTGAATCTAGGAAGGATAGTAGTAGTTTTGAAGGAGAATATTTTTTGAAGCGTTCAAGGACATTACACCTGATGTGTTAAGAAGTGTTTTAAATTCGACCGTAGAATAGTTTAAATAAATGATTTTTCGCTCGATATCAGGCATATAGAATATCTGATCCCAATGCACTCTTCCCAGATCCTCAAAAACAACATCAACATTAAAGTTCTTAAAATCACGAAAAGTTACCACCATGAATAATTGCTTCTGCAGCCTTTAGGCAAACGTGGTGTAGCTAGAAGTATTCCAGAAGAAGTTATATGATCAAAGTTATGTGTGTAAATCACGCCTGTAGTTTTTTTTTGTGTCAGCAGTGATACCTGTGGGTTTGTCGATAGTCTATTTAAAATCTTAAGTTATAAAATTATTTGCTACATTGTGGTTAATATTACTGTCCTTAAAAAATAACTGGATCATATAGGGTGTCATATCATATATGACAACAGACTATCTCAGTATTCTCCACATACACATGCAAGTTCCCAAAGGTGCCCTATAAAAATAACCACAATAAAGTTTTAGCTTACTCACCTGTTATTCCAGCAAGATTAATTCGACTTTTTTGATTCGGGGAAATAGATTATATTATCCCAGACAAAAAACAAATAGTTACAGACGTATCTTTACTAAATAAGCTATCGGTGGGATATGACCATAGAATAGTGGCAAAGAAATTACTAAATCTGAGGAAAACACGAAATAAGCTTGTGATAAGGAACAACAGTCAGAAGTAAACGGTGTTGAAAAATACCAAAAGGCAATAAGAAAATCTCAAAGTAATTGATACCTGAAATCTTGAGAATCAATATATAAAAACATAATAATAGAAACATTGTGAAGTCAATCAATGCCACTCAAGAGAAACACTGTTTAAAGCCAAACAGGGAACAAAAATAAACTTTTTATAAACACTAAAAATTTGATGAAACAAACAAGAAAACTACTACAAAACGCCCACAACAGAAAGATCAGACTGACATAAGAAACAACAAGAATAAGTGGATGACTAGAAAAAATAATAAAAGCATGAAGGTACTACACAATAAATTAAGTAACGGAAAAGCAGAAATAACTAAAATGTAAAATGAAAGAAGGTAAACAACTAGAGCTCCTGGCAAAGACTATGTTATTGTAAAAACCATTAAACTAGGAGGAAGTAAGTTACTTAAAGTAATAACTTTCAAACTCATTAATAAATGCACAAATTAGAGAACAACTTCACAAATATAAAATAATTCTGCTATTGTTATTATAGATTAGAAACGCAGTATCACGGATCTACAGAACTATAGACCACTACGTCTTTTGACGCTTCAATATAAATTATTCACCAAAATCATTATACATCATTACATCCCGCATTACAGAATAAGCAGTTTTCCGAGCCGGATATAGAACAAATCTGTAGGTGATAAAATTACTAATAGAAAAAAGTATAGAATACAATAAAATCTTAGTACTAGTATTCTTTGACTATAAAAAATATTTCTATCGCGCATAAATCACTAGTTGTTTAAAGCTCTTTCAAGCTATCGTATAGACCATTGATATATTTCTACATTTCGATACATATATGAGCAAGCAATAGCAAAAGTAAAAACACACGCAGAAACCGATCTGTTTAGGATCAAAAGGGGGACACAATTTCCCCTAAGCTTTTCACTTTTCAACTTTGATGAAATATTTATTATATAAAAAGATTGAATTAGACAATTAGGGCATAACCATGAATGAAGAAAACCTCAAATATCTACTTTTTGCCTACGTTATCATGCTGATCTCAGACCGACTTCACATATGACTTGATCTGTGACACGAAATCCGAATGAGCAAGGTAATCAGATCTACGAACTAAGCAAATCGTTAAGACTGACTTGAGCTGGCTGAAACATATTATTATGAAAATGTAAATACGTTAATTATTCTCCTAGTTTTTGTACAATTTTATTAGTATTCTGTAGTTAAAGTTGATTCGTAGGGTTTCTTTAGGGTTCTACTTACGTTTGGTTTATTATTTTTATCTATAGTGTTTAGTTTTTAAGTAGTTCATCTTGTTTGAGAGCTCCATTTTGGCCCCAATTTAGGTTATTTAGGTTATATTATTGTAAATCCCTGTAGTTCTAATTTTCTAGAATTTGTATACTTGCTTGCTTTGACTGTCAGTATTCTCCTAAAATTATTGGTCTCTTTGAGCAAAAACAATGAAGATAATTCTAAATATTTCGAAACTGTTCCATCGGGTTTTAAAAAGGACGCGCTTCGTGACAATTCATTCAGTTTTAATTGTTTAGTCAGTTTTTACCTTGGAAACAATTAAACGACAGTCAAGGCGAGTTAGGTTAGTCTTTTTGACGTTGACAATAAAAGTGTGTTCCCGAATTTCGTTACAATATATTTAAATCAGATATACTTATGTCTTAAGCAAAAGGTGTTTGACAAGTGCATCGTTCTTTTATTGATATATGACGCGAAGATAGTTACATCAACTATCAATAAAATAAGAATAAACCAATGAGCCCTGGAGAGGTCTTTGTTAGGAGTGACATTGTTCATATAAAATTCGAAAAGAAGAACTTTGTAGAAGAACAAAAGGGTATAGATGCAATAAAAAGCTACATTTAAAATGGAACTGAAATGGTCGTGTCGTAAGAATATTATAGAACAGATGGGCGAAGAGAGTAACAAAATGACGTCACAGAGAGGAAGCACATAGAAATAGGAACGGCCGCCGATTAACGGATGATTTGAAGAAGATATTTTCAAATTGGATTCAAGATGCCCAAGACCGAGAAAACTGATTTAGGTTAAAAGAGTTTTATATCCAGCAATAGAGAAGGTATACTGCTATATGATTATGATGATGACTCTTTATAAGCAATGAATTTTACCAGCTTGTTCTGGAATGTATAGGGTATCCCAAATTCGAGGGTGACCATTGGGATCTCGGAAACCGTAAGAGTTACGGGGTCAGTTAAATGGAGGCAGAGTTGCGCAATTTGGAGCTTAATAAAATGACGTTCAAAAAATTTTAAAATTCCAGATACTTCTGGAGATATCCAAAAAAAACTGAAATTTGTCAAAATCATTTTTACCTTCTACCGACCTTATTTAAAGTGATACCGCAAAACTAAAAACAGTTTTTTATTGCCACTTTTTAGGCTCTACAACATGACGCAAAAAAAAATAATCTGACGTTTCGTTTTTTTCGATCATCATCAACTTTATTTTTTCTTATGGGCGCAATATTGGATTTTCAATTTTCGATTTTTTTCGGATAACTCCGAAAGTATCTGGAATTTAAACATTTTTAAACGTCATTTTATTAAGCTCCAAATAGCGCAACTGTGCCTTAATTTAACCGACCCTGTAACTCTTACGGTTTCCGAGATTTCAATGGCCACCCTCGAATTTGGGACACTCTGTATAAGTACTTATAAACTTGATGATCAAAGCCAACTTGAAGAGGCAAAATAAAGATAAAAACAGGAACCAATTCAACGAACTGTACTAATATAACCTGTTCAAAGCAGGTTGCGTTAATAGGGATCGAGTAATAGAATCTGGTGTTATTTTAGCTGATCAAATCTCTGATTTTAAACTTTTATAAAGAACCAACAGTTCCAAAAATAAAGTACTTTTCCTTTAAAAATTGTAATAATAATCAATTTTTAACTGATTTACACAACTTACATTGGAACAAAATTTTTTACAAAAATAAAATTAATAATAAAATTATATTATATTAAATATATTTTTCTGAACCTTATTTAGCAAGCATACTTTAAAAAGTTAAAAGTTACTAAGCCAAATGCTTTTTGGTTAACTGAAAATTTGAATGTTTTTATGAAGTATATGTTACTACAATAACTATTTGTCTCCTTAAGGTAACCTCAAAAATAAATAAATAAAAGTCAATTGAGGACAAATTTGGAGATTTAGGCCATTTATTGTTGCCAGTTTCACTAACAAGATGGTTAGAAGAATTGGTAGTTGTATTATGAGCAGGGCAACCATCCTATTGAAAATAGACGAGGAATCGTCAAAATCAGCGAGGATTTGACTGGCAGGAAGAACTTAGTTTCGTAGCAACGTAAGCTATTTTGATTATAATAACAATAATAATAATAATAATAAACGTCTTTTATTATAATGTCACAAAAAAATAATACAGATAATAGGTGTGTCGATACATAAGTATAAACAGAAAATTGGCATTAATTCTTATGGTGGTAAAGGCTAGCTACAGTAGTTATTTATACTTAACTCCCAAAGAGCATTATAACTTAAATTTTATATTAAATATTACTTATAATAAAATATAACTAAAAGCTATATCTCAATTAGTTTTCATAAAAAATAAATAATAGGGTTTTTAGTTCCAATAAACAACCAACACAAATTATAATTAAAAAAAAATTATAAATATAAATGAAATTTGCAAAACAACATTACTGGTTTAATATTACATATTTAATACAATTCAATGTTATTTGGATAAAATAATTTCTTTAAACCTTTTCTTAAACTGACCAATATTTATATATTAATAGTTTTTTAGTGCCTACTATTGTAAATATGTGGAAGTAAATTTACCAGTGATTTGAGTGATTTTAACGTATTAGGTGAGTACGATGTTCGTTTTATAATTATTGTAACCTTTAAAAACCGTTAAAAGCATGCAGACAGTAGCAAAAAGCAAGCAGACTCCCTATGGATAGATGGCCATTTGGCCCTGTCCTAAAGATCAGGCAACTGTGTTATTCCCTCAGATTGTACCAAAGCATTTGACATGGTGAATCATAAGATACTCATATCTTTATTACATTATCTAGGATTTTCTCAGTCGGCCTTAACACTTAGGTCATATTTTCTTTCAAACCGCAAACAAAGAGTTCTGCTAAATGGAAAAATATCAGAGGCACTCGACGTTATTTCTGGTGTACCACAAGGTAGTATTTTGGGTCCATTGCTATATAAAATATACATATGGCAATTAACAAAAAAATTAAATAGATATAAACATCACTGCTATGCATATGATACTCAAATTTATTATTCATTTAAACCCTGTTATGCTTCTGAAGCTAACCTCAATATTAATATAGATCTTAATAATATCTTTGCTGAAACTCAAAATCTACTTTTAAAAATTAATCCAGCCGAATCTAAAGCTATTCTTTTTTGTAGTGACACTGATTGGATTGAGATTTTAAATATTAGACTTGAAATCAATAAGGATATTATACAATTTTAAAATTCAGTTATTAATCTTGGGCTCCTAATAGATCTTAAACTAAAATTTAGGGAGCATGTCACACTTAAACTTAAAATTGGATACTCTGCTTAAAAAATTATTTACTCGCAGAAGAATTACTTAAATACTAATATTTAAAAAATGCTTTGCGAAGCATTAGTTTGGTCACATTTCAATTTCTGCGATACTATCTATGGTCCTTGTCTGAACTGCTCAGATACCTATCGGATGCAAAAACTTAAGAATTCGTGCCTAAGACTTGTATTTGGCGTAAGGAGAGCTTTCATATCCTGATCCTCTTCTCATGCTCCCGTTAAGTATGTTCTTTCTTTTTTAGTAGAATATTTATTACTAAATTTTTAAATAATTGTTTTGTTTTTTTGCCTTAACAGAATTCAGGGAGCCTTTTGTGTAAGGGATACCTCTGTAAATCTGCATATTATAGCCTGTTGGTTATTTTGCATTATTAGCTTTTTTCTTTAGTTACAAATTCTTTTTTTTTGTTTGGTAAATAGTGTAATACTCAATATTTAGAGGAATTTTGTAATATTTAAAATTTTGTAAAAGCTAATACACCTACTTATTAGTTTTATTCTTTGTGCTTAATTGCTGTAATTTTTAATTGCTGTAACGTCTTATTATTATTATTATTATTATTATTATTATTATTATTATTATTATTATTATTATTTATTGCATCTATTTTTATACAGTTTAGCGCCCTTTCGAATGTACTGAGGAAAAAAGTATAACAGAAAGAACTCAAGTAGTAGTGGAAACTCTACTTAAGAACATCTAAGGTTAGCTATTGAAGCTGTATTGTAAGAAACAGTTCTTCTGTAAACGGGATCTCACAAAAAAATAATGGCATCCCTAGGAAGACCCTTGAAAGAAAAGTAAAGAATAATGTTTTTACGACTGGTAAAATGGGACTTGACAGCATGTTAAGGGAGGCAAATGAAAATAATGCGTTAACGCGTTACGTTTTACGTTTTCCTATTCCCTCATGACGGTACCAGGCTCAATTTTTTCCCCAGACTCAATTAAAAGTTCAACAAAAAAAAAAAAAGAACTGCAGGTTCCGATTGGTTTAGGTCATTCCTCAGAAGATATCCTGACTTATCTATTCCAATAACAGAGGGTGTATTTTTAGGGCGAGGGGAAGGCTTGAACCGTGTAGATGTAATTATTTTACTCTTCTGCAAGATGTACTGGAAAGCAATGAACTTTTCGACAAACCCGGAAGCATCTATAACGTCAATAAAACAGACCGTGACAATGAAACAGAATGTTATAGCCGAAAAATATGTTGATACAGTGACATCAGGATTGTTACAGTGACATCGGGGAAAAAGGGGACCGATGTTGTTACAGTGACATCACGGGAAAAGGGTGAGACAATCTCGTGCTTAGCTTGTTGTAATGCGAGTGTTTTTTTACCGCTAGTATGTATACAGTGCATCCCAAAAGTTATGTCTAAATTCATTTAAAATTGGGGTGTGTTCAAAAACATCCCCCGCAAAAAATAAGTTGATGGTCGTAATTTATTTTTGAGCAACCCTGTATATACAAAGTTTACGTACAAAAATGCGCATCTTGAAATAAAAATCGATGGGTCCGAGCGTTTTTTTTTCGATCACACCCCTGAATTTTAACTGAATTTACACCTAACTTTTCGGATGCACTGTATTTAAAAGCAAGAATTTAAAGACCGAGTGGACTGATTGAATCCGCCCGGATCACATATTGTGATATTGCAAGAATCAGCCTATTTTACTGCAACATTTTTTATATTGATTGAAGAATCACTTCTTACCCCGTAAAAGCGAGGGAAAAACTCTAATATTTCTGGACGGGCATGCATCTCAATATTCTTACGTTGGACTTTTTGAAACAGTTCAAGCTAATAATGTTGTTTGTGCCTACCTTCCTATACCATACATTATTTGCAGCCACTCGACAGGACTTTTTTTAAAGTCTTTTGAAACCTTCTACTATAAAGCTTGCAAAGAATGGATGCAAAGTCACCCAGAAAAGAAACTAAAGCGACTCAATTAATTTAATGAAATCAGCGACGGCTGGAAATGCAATATCTGGCTTTAGAGTCACTCGAATTATCCCCTGGAACCCTGATTCCACATCTAATCATGCCTATACTGTTTCTAATCGAATTGTAAACAACGCAACAAGAGGAGATCAGGAAACACCCCCACAAGTAACGAAATTTCAACGTTCGAACCCTCAAGTAAAAAACGCTGAATAAATAGAAAAATTAAGACTCCTGATCAATTCATTGGATGATGCAAAGCCCTCCTATCGCCATGCACAAACAGAATCTCGATGTGCAACTTCTTTGTTCCAGATTTGACAGCTGGAAAACTTTTAGACCAGATTAATCCTATACATTCAATCAGTTGCTTTTGCAAAAAAACCAGCTACCTTAGTTCGTGCCTATCGTATTAACATATTCTAAACACATTGCGATTATATAAGATAGATCCGCTAAGAAACCCAATCAGACAAAAAAGAACGCTCCAAAAAAAGAAATTTCGGAAAAAACAAGATTTGTTCGAAAAGGACAACGATCACCTTTGCCAACTTCTGATAGCAAAGTGATACCCTTTCTGAAGCGTATAAATACGAATATGGAGGAAACGGAGAGAACTACAACAGCACCCGGTTTTCTGAAAACTGCTCTTCTTTTTTAAATACTTATCAGAATTGTGGTAAAATAGCGTTTAAAAAGAGGAATTATTAATATTAAGTAAGAATATTTTATTTTATCATTTTGCCCTTATTGCATCGGCCAGCCCACTCCACTAATTATAAAAAGAACTAAATTTAAGATTAGATAATTTAAGACTTAAATAGTAATTTATAAGAAGTTGTATCCCAGTGAATTGGGATACAACTTCTTTTTATAAATTATAAAACCAAAATTCTAATAATATTTTAACCCTAACCATTTACCTACCTGTTGGGATGACAGGTAAGCTGCTACAACAAAAATAGTCTTAATCCTAGACATTACAAAAAATGTGCAGGCCCATACTAAGCAAAATGGTAGCCATCTGACCCTATAGCAAATTAATTATCTAGATATATACTTAAATATCAAACCAAATTACCTAAAATTTACCGATGATAACGTAGCACTAAATAATATACCTTTGAAATTAAACTTAAAGGATTATCCACTGTAACTATGTTGTTCAATAAAAAATGTATTTATGTACAAATAAATTAAATGTGTCATGAACTTCAAAACTTCTTTCACCGATTTTATAAGAGTTATCAAATAAAAATTATCATTTGACTGGTTATTATTATACAATGAGACAGATAAAGGAATGAAACGTAAAAACTAATTTCCAACATTAAGTAACAAAACATGTTTTTTTTTTAATGAAAAAAACATTTTTTAATGAAAAGAAATTCATTAGTACCATCACTCGTCTTAGGTCTTTCCATACTTTATATTTGGTAAACATGAACAAAATAGGAATTAAAAATAAGGGTAATTGTGATTGTAGGTAAATAGGAGATTTCGAACACCTTTTCTTATAATCTACGAATTTGGAAGTTTTAAGAAATAAACTTTACAATGAATTAAAAAGTATAATAATTCAGCTCTAAAAAACTTATTTTTTTTCTATTCAGGGTCAAACCAGCTTTATCCTAACATTTTTCCAGTTTATGCTTTGCAACAGCCTCACGCAAAGCATTGACTAACGTCAGTATCATAGCCATCCACTGGAACTTCGACTTCTGCTTTTCTGGATCACCTGTACAATCTAAACAGGTTATGTTAACGATTTAAAATATGACTTGATTTACTCTAAAGCGTAAAGAAGTCTCCACTCTTCCCAGAACCGGAAAACTCACTCACCAACAAGGTAAGACCTTCTTTATTTTCTTATCGACTGCCTCAGAATCCTGTTCAAATGTGGACTCAGGATACTTGACACTATTATCACTCTTTTTCATCTGAATGGCCAAAAAAACGTACGACGCATCTCCTCGAAAGCGCCTTCTCCATTATCTCTGACACTAGATTCATAAGTAAGCCAATCCTTGTCTAACCTACAGACGTGTATTTTTCGAGATATGAGGATACCAAAAAATAACCTTCACGAAATTAAAATAAACAAAAAGGCAAAAGAAAATCGGTTTTAACAATATTTTTCAAAAATCCAAAACTTATAGTCAATCAACTAGCATTATATAATAATTGTGCAACATGCAAGTCGGGTGAGATGGCCAGCCGGGAGGAATGACCACCATCATAAAATTCAACAATGCGTCGTTCGATGGCGCTAAGTGTCCTCCCCGGCGACCAACGTTTATACTCGTACATACAAAGCCAATGTGTTTTTGACCAGTCAAAGTGATATTAAAGCATTCTAAAAATAAAAATACTCTCGCGTTCTTGTAAAATAATAATAAACGTTTTTTATTAAAATAATACAGATAATAACAGGAAAGTGGCATTAATTCTAGTGGTGGCGAAGTCTAGCTACAGTAGCTATTCATACTTAACGACCAAGAAGCATCAAAATAAACTTATATTCTATATTAAATTTAACTTATAAAAAAATTAAAAACAAAAGCTATATCTTAATTAGTTTCCATAAAATATAAATAATAGGGTTTTTAGTTTCAATTCACTACAAAAAAAAAAATAACTGAAAACAAAAAACTAGCTAAAATAAAAAACCAAATATACAGTATACAAAATATTATCAAAATAAATCAAATTTGCAAAACAACATTACTGTCCACATTTTATACAATTTACTGTTACAATTTGGATAAAATGATTTGTTTAAACCTTGTCTTAAACTGACCAACATTTAAGTCCTTTACATTATTAGAAATTTTGAAATAGTTTTTCAGTTTTTGTGGATGTGTAGAAGTCAATTCACCAATGATTTCATTACGTATTAGATGAGTACAATGTTCATTTTATCATTGTAACCTCTAAAGACCGTTAAAAGCATGCAAAGAGATAAAGTTTTGTTGTACTGTAGCTGTCAGAAATTGCACTCGCATCATTAAGAAAAATTCAAAGCTTTTATACCAAATTTTTACTTTAAAATAAAATTCCACAAAAAAATTAATTAGTCCCACGTTGGGCGCCAAAAAGTTTTTCATCACAAGTAGATTTTGAGGCAAAAGACTTAAGTATAGGTAGTTTTTAATACATCCTGTTGCATATTTGTTCAATATAAGTTTAGTTTCCAGCGACGTATTTTAAGCAATTGAAAAGAAATATTAGAATTAGCAAAATTAATTCATTCATATCAAATATTATGTTCAATTTTTTCAATAAATATTAAACTTTAAACACATTACATTATTTAAGTATTATTCCATTTAACGAAATACCGATAAAGCTATCTAACTAAAAAAGGAGAAAAAATAGCATCAACTTGCGGTCTGTTTCCATGGCCGCGCCGTAAAACCACCTCGGCACCTGCCGTGTCGTCGCGACGAAAGTCTAAAATCCGAAATAGAGCACACAGCCGAACGTGGACTCTTTATCAAAGTGGTGGGAGTGAGAGGGGTGGCTCGACGTCGGAGGAGGGGAGGGGCTAACCACGCCGAAGCCTCAAAAACCGCGCGGGATTGGCCATATACGACCTCTCATTCTAATTTCAACTCGAAAAGCATCGTTGTCCTTTTCTAGCTTACCAGGTTTTTTTGCTAATAAGGTGTTCTCTGTCTTACTCGAGAGAGTTTGGTTTTTCTGTCGCTTTTTAAAATTGTGTGAGATGTAGGCAGGGTCGGAGTTGGGATACCTTGAACGTATTTAATAACGTTACTGCATTTTTACGTAAAGTAAACCACTACAATTATCCATTCCCTATAATTATGTTTAAATTAGCTAATAAAGAAGTCAATATGAAATAAGGACCACATTTCTGACTGCTATATATTTTAGATAACAAGTTTCTGAAAAAAAGAATAACAACCAATAATAAATTTACAGCTAAAGCAATATAAAAAAATATTTTTCTTAAACAGTAAATAAAACATAATAATAAATAAATAAAATAAGAATTATAAAGTTAAATAAGCACCTAATAAGTGCACAAACAAAACAAACTAAACAAACATAAGTATCTTGCATTATTTTTTATAACCACTTAACTATCTATATGCTATTCGCTATTAGTATTGGGCATATTTTTATTTAAGTCTTAAGGCAGAGAACCACGAAATCAAAAAATATAATTTATCTAATATATTATAACTGTCGTTGCTCTTGAAATTGTTTTTATTTTATTTATTTGAAACAAGTGTAAAAAAACATATTTTTTACTCGAATAGGCTGAGTATTCCAAATTTTTATTGCTGAAAATACAAACGAGGTTTGAAAAGCAAGCGTTCGATGGTGAGGCACGATAAACGTGAGCATTTCTTGATCGAGGCGAAAATATTGAAAATTTGTTAGCCAAATAAGCATGTTTTCTAGTGTTCAAAATTCGAGAAGTAAATAAGTACATTATATGTTTTTATGTCTGTTTATCATATTTAAAATATTATGGTAGTTAAGATAAGGTGTTACATGGTTTCTAATGATAAAAAATGCATGCAACTGTTATGTAGGTATCTTCTGTATGGAATTGTTTGTCTACCAAGATAGTGAATTTTCATACACTGCAACCACATAATACAGAGATAAGATTAATGAGTCACATACAAAATATTTTGTTATATAGCTGGTTATATAGTTTGAAAAATGAGGCTATTTAGCCTTCTGTATTATTGGTATTTTTTCATTGTTTCGATTTAATGTTTTGTTCAAAATGTTTTTCTATATTTTTTATTTTAAGAATAATAATTTGGGATTCTGACGTATTTAGTTTTACATTATCCTCGTTAGCATAAAAAGCTATGTTATACAAGTCTTCATTTACCTTTTGATAAATATTCTGGATAGTGCGTTTATTTATTAAAATGTATAATTGTTTGTCACCTGCAAATTCTTCTAGTTTTAAGTTCTTTAATGTTTTAACCAATTATACATAAATAGTGAGGAAAATCGGTGATAGCATAGAACCCTGCGCTCCTTGTTTTATCAATTTAAAATCTGATCGGATTAATTCTGTTGTTGTTTTCATTTCCACACAGTTGAACTTATTGCTTAGCATAAGATGACAAAAATTATAAGAGTTTTGGGAAAATTAATTAATTGTCTCTCTTGTAATGTTGAAAATTTGTCGAAAATTCCCATGAATAAAAAAAAAGGATTTTACACGTGTACCATACAAAATTATTTTTTTATTTTTTCTAGTATCAAGGAAAAAATTTTAAAAAATCAAAAATATCAAATTACTTTACGTGCGTAGAATATTTACTTTACACACTAATGCGTAAAAGTATTACGCTACGCATGCATAAAAAAACGTCAAAAGTGTGTAAATGGATTACTTTACACACGGGATTAGAAAAAATACATTACGGGTTTTCCTTATATATAATGATAATATATTCTAGGGTCCTATTAGCACTTATGAGTATAACTCTATAAAACACAAATACCATTGCAGTACATTAAAGAGATACTACTCCAGCCTTTAATAAAGCTGCCTACAAAACGATTTTCTTTACGTTTCAATCTAGATCTTTCACCTCTCTAGCTTCATCGTTGTGACTTGGTCTAAATCTGGAGTAATCTATAAATTAAGCTGTGTCTTGTCTATTTTTCAGTTTTAATGATTGCAGCAAGAAATTTATTAGGTGCTATGATGTGCTTGATTTAATTATAATTTTATTGCCCTAAATCTAAATAGCATACCAATTTCATTAAGTTTATTCCATCCAATTTGTGTAAATATTTGCCTTCCTGTTTCAACAATCTACGCTATTCTTGCTGTATATTGAACACCATGTTTTACCAAATTACGATTTTCTCGTGCTATTGCTTTTCTTGGTATTAACACAATATAACCCTCTGTAAGTTTACCTTAAATTAGTATTAAGAACAACGAACTTAATTATCTATGAAATACCTTGGTATTTGATGCTACTTGCAATAAAATATACAAACAAAACTGATTACATTCTTCGTCTTTGCTGTAGAGACTCAAATTCTTGTTCATGATTCTGTAAGACATGAAGTATGGGTAAGCATTATGCTTTTTAATTCGGTTAGCCTGTAACTGTATTACAAATTTATGACACAAATAACTAGTTTAAAGTCTTTGAATAAATCTAATACTTCTAAAGGAATAATCTTCTTGTTTAAAGTAAATATTTCTATTTCATTAAAATATCTTCTTTTACCAACAAGATCCTAATATAACGATATTCATATTATTTTACATAGTAAATTAGTAGTAATCTATTAATGTTAGATTTCTTATCAATCATAAATATTTATTCTATAATTAATTTTTTTCATGACGTTATAAAAGCCACACATTTATTACTGCTCAAAGTTTGGGACTTTAACAGAAGGACAAGGACAATAACAAAGGGTGTGGAAAAGGACAAGTTACTACAGCTAATTCATATTACTCATTCAAAATTTTTGCTGGTTGTCATTTATACGATCTTTTATCATCCATTTAATTGAAAAAAAAAGAGGATTGTTTGATTACGTTCGTGTTTTTTTTATCTGCCATAGTCCCATTCTGTCCATCATTATACCTTGGTTTTCGTATTTAGAATGATTTGCATAACGGGTATATGGTGTTGTCGCTTTTACCCAAATAGTTAAGTGTCTGTTTTCAATATACTTAATGAGCCTTTTAGAATTGTATATCACTGCATACTATAATAACAAACCAATAAACTAATAGTGTTATCTTAGATTTACCTAAATTACTCATTATTTTTCAATAGTTTAGCAGTTTTTGAGCCTTTTTATCACTTAAAGTCCAGTGCAACGATATATTAGAATGGTCACCCAACAAAACACCACCATTCCACCTGCCAAACAATGTCATCCACCTTCTATTTAGATTGTTTGAGAAGTAAATCAGATCAGCTGAATATGATAACTAAGGTACGAGGGCGGGTCAATAAGTCCGTGACTTTTTGAATTTTCCGCCCTTTAATGGAAATGGCAACTCTGCTCCTGTAAACAGAGAACTGTCAGTTGACGCCTGTCAGAATTTGAACAAGCTGCGTCATTTAGTTTGTGTTTGATAGCTGTTGATAGCAGACTACCACTCGTTTTGAGAAGAAAATGGAAAAAAGTGAATTTCGTGTGCTCATTGAGCATTATTTTTTACGGAAAAAACCATCACTCAAACCAAGGCTAAGCTTGATAAATAATATGGGGACCTTGCAACATCCATTTCCATGGTAAAGAAGTGGTTTACTGAATTTCGATGTGGCCGTACAAGCACGGAAGATGCCGAACGTTCTGGACGCCCAGTCGAGGTCTCTACATCCAAAACAATCGAAAAAATTCACGATATGGTTTTAGCCGATCGGAGATTGAAAGTGAGAAAGATTGTGGAAGCCATAGGCATCTCACATGGTTCAGTAGTTTCAATTTTGAATGATCATTTGGCTATGAAAAAGCTTTCCGCAAGATGGTGCGGCGTTTGCTCACAAGCGACCACAAACGCAACCGTGTGACAATTTTCCAGTAGTGTTTGGCGTTATTCAACCGGAATATGGATACATTTTTGCGTTGTTTCGTCACTGTGGACGAAACGTGGATCCACCACAACACGCCGGACACCAAACAGCAGTCAAAACAGTGGATTTCTCGGGGTGAATCAGCGCCCAAGAAGACAAAGATGGGTTTGTCAGCCAATAAAGTCATGGCGACCGTTTTTTGGGATGCACTCGGTATAATTCACATTGACTATCTTTAAAAAGAGAAAACAATCAATGGAAAATATTATACCAGTTATTGGATAGATTCAATGAGGAACTGAAAGAAAAAAGACCACATTTGCCAAAAAAAAAATGGTGGAAAAAGGTTCTTTTCCACTAGGACGATGCAAGGGTCCACACATGTGCAGTTTCCATGGCAAAAATCCATGAATTAGGTTACGAATTATTTTCTCATCCACCCTATTCTCCAGATTTAGCCCCCAGTGACTATTTCCTATTCCCAAACTTAAAGAAATGGCTCGGCGGAAAGAGATTTGACTCCAACGACGAAATCACCTCTCAAACAAATGCCTATTTTGATGACCTCGACAAATCATATTTTTCCGAAGGGATAAAAAAATTGGAGAAACGTTGGACTAAGTGTATAGAACTCAAAAGAGACTATGTTGAAAAATAAAATAACTTTTTATATAAAAACCTGTCTTTTATCTAAAAAGTCACGGACTTATTTACCTGCCCTCGTAATAATGAAATAATTTCACAAGTATATTAATGAAATAACTTAGTCCTTAATTTTTCTTAAACAGTGATGATTGATTCTTTCTTATAATTCCAATGATCAGTCCCTATACATTCAAGAGCGTGGCCGTACCATTAAGCAGTTGTCAACATCATATTTCTTTTTCCCTGGATAACGGTACTTTTTCAATTGGTAGCAATCTACAATAACATTTTTATAAGCTGTGATAAATTGATTAGCCCAGAACACATGATTAATTGTACAAATCATAGTTATCTTATTATGCTTATAAGTACTTTGTATCTTTTACTTTTAAGAGTCAGATTAATAAATCTATTTTTCGAATCTCAATTTAAGGCTAAGATAAAAAAAAAGACTTATTTTAAATCTATTGAATTATACATACTAAGATATCTGAATAATGACTCAAACAATGATTGAGGTTTGAACAAATGATTATTAGCCAACGTTTCGACCTTCAAGGCAATACAATTTTTTTTTATTTTATAAGAACCATAGGTTAAACAAAATAATAAAGACCAGATGGTGTAAACATTTAAATGTTTTGATCCTAATTATATAGTCCTTATTTTAGTTAATATACAAATTTATCAAACTATTTTGATACCTTTGTTTCGGTTCGGTTCTTAAATTGAATACCATTAGAAATGTCAATCCGGACTTGCTCCGGCAGCAGGTAGAAATGTATGTTTAGGATTTAGGTGAAGTGGGCGTACGTAACGGAGGATTATTTACAGTAGTACTTATAGATTAAATACAACACAGTGGGCTGGTAGGCTTAACTAACCAAACAAAAATAGTGGATATTTACTAATAAAAGAAATTCATGACCTGACGTAATTTAATATTTGATTTACACATAATATTATAGATGTTTATGTTGTGTATTCAAAGGTTATGCATAGTGAGTTATCGGATTTTTTTTATTAAATCGGTTTTAGTCATAAAAGTAAATCGGTTTATACTGAATTCAGATTAAGCCATTATTTTTTCCAATATAATTAAGTATTTTAATCACCTTATAATTGGAGAATTTATTTTTAAATTAATTTTTATAAACAAAGCCTTTCAGTCAGTTTTTTCTTTATTCTCAAACCATAGAAATATGATTCATATATTAACCAATCAATATTTAGTATCTTAAGCACACGCTTCTAAAATTAGACATGGCAGACTTTTGTTCCCTTTTTAACTTCATATTGCCTTTTCCTAAATAATATCTTCTTTTTAATATTGTTTATTTGATGATTACAAAAGAAATTAAAAATCTGGTATGCGGTACTATGGGTCTATATTTTCTAATGCTAAGGATATAACTTTTTTTAAGATGGATAAAATATGTATTTTCTTTTAATTAGGAACCATGCGTTTGGGTAATAAAAAATAAGCTAGATACTTATGAGCTCAATAACTTGCCAATGTACTGATAAAAACATATTTTAATGAAAATTTACAGCCATAGAACTCTTTTTTCTAGGAAAAATTAATTTTTGGTAATTAGATTTTGCTCTATATGATAAAATAAAAAATTAGTGTAGTTAATTTATATTGTGAATTTTATTGTACTTTTTTTTTGTTAAACTTTATTAATTAGTTTTTTTATCTTTTTTAAGTACACTCCTCATCTTAAATTTCTCACAAATGATCTGGTTTGTATGTATGTACATCATGGCTTTACTTATTGCGGCAGTAATTTAATCAATATAAAATTATCAATTACCGTTTTTTAGGTTCTTTGATTTTGAGCAAATTCATCTTTATTTTAGACTTTTGTTCATTTATTTCATTAGAAATTAGACCAAATGGCACCTAAAATTAAACAAATATGAATATTTTCAAATGTGTGTGAACATTCCAGGAACATCTAGCAAATCATCTGTGCCAGTAACTTTTAAATTATATTATTAAAACACTCATTGACTATTAATTGATATATGTTATACCACTCTTGTTTATTTTAGGTTAATATCCAAAAAGAGATGAATTTAGGCGTATCAAACTGCATCTCTTTGTCAGTTGCTGATTAAGCGATATTTTAAAAATTCATATAATATGATTTTTTATTTAAGATGCTCCTACATTTTTTACATCTATTTACTATATACAAAAATTATTCCGTTCCAGATTTTCTTCTGCACCTTTTCGTTTTTTTATCTAATGACGTGTAAATCTGTATAAAAGATTCAGAAATTTAATATTAAAAAAACCAAAATATTACTGGTGTGTACAGAGAATATCAGCATGAGACACTCCATGAATTATGACTGCAATGTATATTAAAGAAACATTAAGGAACATTTTCTCAAGCTTTGAAATATTCAAACATTTGTAAACTTTGGTGCTATGTTCCCTAAACAATTGGTTCTATTAGATACCTACGTCCGCATTGGAGAGCTCCACTGTTTTCTTAATAAACAAACAGGAAATCAGGCCATATTTTTTTTAAGAAATCACCAAAGCCTTAACTATAAGATATAATTTATAGATCTATCTACCTCTATATTTATTTATACATGCAGAAAACTAACTGCTTTAACCGATTCACTATTGTTAGCCCCAATAACCGGTTTTCCTCTTTTATGATTTTAAATCCCGTTCATTTTATACATGTGAAATAGGAAGATATTTTATTTTAAATCAAGAAACAATATACATAACAATAAGAAGTTTAAATCATATAAAAACCGTAAGCAACCCAATTATTATTAGTTGTATTATTTTAAATGAAATTGCAATATGGAAATTTAGATCTTAAGACTTTTAGGCTTCTTTCTTCATGGTGCTTAGTTAGTAAAAATTTTGTTTTGACTGCAATTGTTGTTGGCTAATATGACAGGTATTGTTAACATCAAAGGTCAGCTTATTAGAACCCCATAAAGCAAAATAACAATTCAAGTGATAATTCTGACACACGTCGTAAATTTCACCCTTCAGAAATATAGTACTATTCTATTCTATAGGATAAAAACAAAGGGTGCACAGATTTTTTTTTAACTTTTAAATAATATTATAAGAAATATATAAAGGCGTAGAGTCGCCTATAAATTCGATTAAAATTTCAGACTTTTAGTTTTTAGGAAGAATATAAGTCAAGTTTGCAGTAATTCTATTAGGTCACACTTATCTAAATGTAATTATAAAAAATACTTTAAAATATAGGTAAATAATAAATTTTATTGTAATTCTTTTATTGGAGGATTTAATAGGATTTCATATATATATATATATACCGGGTGGCGCATCGAAAACGAAACAGAGCCAATTATAAGAATTAGTACAAATATTTGTAAAATTTTCTTATTGACCAAAAGTAAAAATTGAATTATTCTCAATATATTCTAAATGTAGTACGCTGTTAAAAAGGTGGTTTATAGTGCGGGCCTATTTTTAAAAATAAAAAACGGTGCATACAACGGCAGAAAGAGTTGAAATAATTGAATTATTTTTTGGAAATAATCAATATGCTAATAGAACGGCGGAATTATTTAATGAGCGACCTGAAAACAGCAAGGTGCAGCGAAAGTATGTATTGGAGCATGTTTCCAAATTTCTAGAAACTAGATCAGTGGCGAATCGCAAATGCAATATTGAAAATCCCGTAAGGAATGCAGGTATGGAAGTGTCTATACTAGGGCATATTAATGTAGATCCTACATTAAGTACCCGTCAATTGGAAACTGTCACAGGTATTAGTCGACGTAGCATCCAAAGAAATCTAAAAGCTCATAAGTTTCATCCGTACAAAATACATCTTGTGCAAGAGCTGAATGAAGATGATTTCGATCGGCGATCACAATTTAGTGAAATTATGAGTGAACGAATTATTAATGACCCAAATTTTTTGTTTAATACGTGTCTCTCTGATGAAAGCTCTTTTTTCCTGAATGGCTTGATCAATCGTCATAACTGCCGATATTGGTCCGACAATAATCTTAAAGTGTATCGTAAGGTACACACCCAATACCTACAAAAATTAAATGTCTGGGCTGGTATCTTTGGTGATAATTTAGTTGGTCCATTTTTTTACCTGGAAATCTGATAGGTGAAATGTACTTAGAGCTATTACAGGCCATTAATCCAGCATTGACAGCTATAATTGAAACTTAAAATGACAGATACGATGAGGATAGATTGATGTTTCAGCAGGATGGTGCCCCACCACATTATACGTTATTCGTGCGAGAATATTTGGATCGGACGTTTCCAGGACGATGGATTGGAAGAAGAGGTGCTATTGAATGGCCTCCACGATTGCCGGAAGTATTGCAGAACGTGCGACAACGCTTTGAGCAAAATCTTTTTTATTGTATGGAAAATGGAGGTGGCCATTTTGAACATTTATTATAAGCTAACACTTAAGCAAATGCTTTTAAAATCTATTTTTGCGATAATTTTTTGAATGACTAGACTTAAAGTCAAAATATTCTGTAATATGATAGAGCTATCTCATTTTTTGTCTTATAATTTAATATTACTTGATGGTTTTGTCCTACTGCCTGGCATTATTTTTCTTAAAAGTACCTTTAGTAGTCTATGATAAAGTAAAAATATTGAAAATTACCTTTTAAGGTTTAAATGTGAAAATTTTAAAAAGTACTTACTTAAATTGCATCGAACCAACCACCCTTATAAAGAGAAATAGAAGACCTTTCCAATGAGGTATCACTCGACCCCCCTTCCCATTTAAGATTTTAGGGGTAGTGCCACCCCAGCTTAGGGGGTTGTAGGTGGGAAAGTGATTTTGTGATTATTAAGTGTCCCCTTCGAAAATAAAATCGACAGGTCCAAGCGTTTTTTTAAAAAGTTAATGGACTGCCCGTAATTGGCTCTGTTTCGTTTTCGATGCGCCACCCGGTATATATTATTCATTTATTCATATTTAGGAAATTCTCCAAATAAGGTCAAACATTAAATATATAATTCCTTAAAATTCTTATTAATCATCATACTCTTACATCAATATATGAAATATTAGAATATATATCAATATCAATTGATTAAACAAATGCTTGAGTTAGAATAAGCATTAATGAATATCTAATAGAATAATGAGTTAATTTCAAAAATCAAATCATTTTATAGTTTATAATTTCCAAATACGAGAATATTATTTATAAAACAGTAATGGAAGTCTTATGGTTTTTAATCTGAAATTTTATTGAAACAGCCAATGAATTATTGAAGCAAGTAGCATAAGGTTTTTGGAGATGTCCATAGGTATAACACTAGAAATCACGAGAATGTCATCTTAACAAATGCTATGTCCCAGTTGCTCAATTCGATTCTTGATAGAGGCTTTAGGAGCAATCTTCCAGCCAATACCAAAAACTGTGATAATTGAAATTAGGTCTGAAAGGCTTTTAAGAAAGTTTATTTTAAGTACAAAATAGTGGATTTGTCTTTTATAATTTATTTTTCAAATGTTTTATCCTTTTTACCACAATTTTAATGTTATCTTAATTTATTATTTTAATCTTAGTTTTAAAATTAATTAATACTAACATATTATTTTTTAGCCTTAACTCTAGTCGTATTTCATTTAATATTTTATTCAAGTTTTAATTGTATATTACATGGTAAATAAAGATTTTATGTTTTTCTAATAGTTCTTATATTTTAATGTTTATATCTCTTATGTATTATACTTAGCGTAAATTTTTTTTGTCCTTGAACACCAACGATAATTATGTATTTTAAACTTTTGTACGTGTTAAGCCATTATGACTTATTTGTCATATTCCCAAATTTTTAAGCATTTTTTTATAGGTAGTATTAAATAAGTTTTGTTTAATACCCTTGTAGCATTTGTTTATGAAATATATAAATTAATTATTATTACTATAGTGATATTATTAAATTGAAAAACTAATACTGTATTTATTATTGTGTTTAAAAGGTTTGATTTAGAGTTTAAATTTATTTTCTTTTAGAGTTTAGTTCAAATCATTATATTATTCTTTTCTTAGTTTTTTATTAAGCAATATTTCCATATTTGTTATGAAATCATATTATTTGTATAGTTAATCACAATTTTAATCCTGTATGCTAAGTGTGATATAAGAGAAGAGGCAAAAAATGGCTCTTTATCGATATAAAACTCAGTAAGACAAAAAATCTTTATTTGCCATTTTTCTAAATAAGATACATTTCAATAATAATTTAATATTTTATAACCTCAAACAATTAATACTTAATAATATTTCATAGAAATTATTATTTCATATTTGCAATTTAGTCACACATACAAAACACAAACAAAGCGAGAAGAAAAAAATTTAAAAAGAATTACAATTAACAAAAGAACTCTACTAGTTTCTTATGAAATAATATCTTAAATTGAATGCCACCAGACTACATCAGTCTAAAATCCCACAAAAATAAGTTTATATATAATAAACTAGAATGATAACCAGCACAAACTTAAAAAGTAAAGCGCTTTGTTTTTATATTAAAATCTAGGTCCAGAGATCTACCAGTCTGGCTGATCTAGTAATAAAATTATTGTACTTGCAGGTTGATCTTATATTTCTCGTAGGCATTGACATATTGAATATAGCAACTCTGGAAAATCTACAGAAATAGTCAAAATGTTATTCAAATTGTTTGAATTTTTGCTTTCGACGAACAACAAGAGAAAAAAGACAAAACATCTGATACAAAACTTTGTAATTATAATGGTAGTTGTCAACAGAATTAATTTTGGATTTAAGTGCTAGACATTTCAGGACTCTCCGTTAGACCTTTTCCAACCTGTGAGTTTAGCATGCATGCTGCGAGGACTACGGATTAAAGGAGCATACACCAGCAAAGGTCTGATTAAAGAACAGTAGAGCTTACGGACAGCAAGGATCATTATAGAAGAGCTTTTGATACAATCTCAGATATATGAAATTTATGCGATAGAGAGGTGTCGAATATAACTCCAAGAACCCAAATTCTTGTCACATTTAACAGGGGTGTATTACATAAGGCATTTGCAAATATTTCTATGCTTGGAGAAATAAATACTTGGCATTTAGCGGAATTCAAATCCATGCAATTCTGAATGCACCACTATTCCAGTCTAGACAAATCTGACTGTAAATCTTTAGGTCATTTGAGTCATCTGCAAAACATGATGAAAGTTTCAAAAAATCAAAATATTTCAAATAAAATTTCATCAAAAAATCATTTTTTATTACAAAATTTTCGTAAAAGCTGCAATAGACGGTATTGCAAATATGATTGGCTACAACATTTTCCATTCCCTGCCTGTTCCCGTCTCTTTAGTTTCCAACATCGTAATACATATGTCGTCAATTTTAAGCATATTGTATATTGGGTTAGGGTAATATATCAACCGTTACTTCTGAGTTATAAGTTTGTCACTAAGATGAGCCATTTTGCCAAAAAATGTTATTGAAATAAAATAATTTGAATAAAAATTACTATACTGGAGCACTATCAAACATATTTAAACAAGTGTCCAATTTTATTTTACGTAAGTGTATAATTATATGTGTTTATTACATATTGCTTAACGCAACGCTATAATGATACCAGCCGGCCCTGTACCATCTTCGTGAAATTTAAAATCGTGCACACACGTCTCACTTTCATCTGACGCCTATTTTTCTGTTCGGGTACAGCGACCTCCCATCTCTCTCTTACCTACCGATTTATTCTTCGCGCCTCTCTGTTCTTGCGCCCAATATAAAATTTTATTTACCGTCTCTCTCTAGTTTCATTTAAAGCTGGCTAAGCGTGATTTTCTATCCCGCTTCGTATTGTAAGAGGACAAATCACACTGTAGTATTTAAAAACTAACCCTCCTTTATGACAGGGTCGGAAGGGGGTGGGGGTAAGGGGGTCTAAATATTCGGTTCAGAAAAACTCGCCAGAAGTTGAGTCTCAGTCAGTCCAAGTCTGATGTCTTTGAGTGACAGTCGTTTTCTTTGGAAACAGTTTAGTTCGCGCTCAGCACGTGTAGGGAGAAAGTTTTTAGTTTTTCCTTTGAACGTTACGAGACAGTTTTTGTGATTTTCCAATGCATTTGCCTGTGAATAATAATAACAACATTTTGCCTACTATGACGGATATATACAACCACTACTTGGATACCCTTCAAGAGTACCACGGGGAGTTAGTGCGTACGGGAAGTCCTGCGGTACTTTGCAGTTCTCTACCAACTCATTGGCGGTCTAATAAAAGTTTACCGATTGCGTTTAAAGTTGTCGCCTTGGATGATATTCCGGATGGAACAATTGTGACTTTAAAAGCCGGAAACGATGAAAACTTTTGTGCGGAATTGAGGAATTGCACCGCTGTAATGAAAAATCAAGTAGCCAAGTTTAATGACTTACGTTTTGTTGGGAGAAGTGGTAGAGGAAAGTCGTTTACACTGACAATCACTATTAGTTCGGCACCTTGTTATCAAATTGCTACCTATAATAAAGCAATTAAGGTTACTGTTGATGGACCAAGGGAACCTAGAACTAAATCAAGTATGTAACTTCTTTATATCCTTATTTTATTATGGAAACAAATCATATATATCAGTGATACTTTTTGGATTTAAGGAGTAACTAGTTTTATTAACAAACTGTTGGATGTGCGGTCATCTTTTTTGAAACTGAGATTTTTGATTCTTATGAAAATGGAGATTTTAAAATGTCCTGATATAACTTTCATATATTGGTAAAATTGTTAATAGAATTTGATAAGCGGTTGTGGAAACAATTTATGCAGCGATGATGTATAGGAATTGTACGGCAATTTAAAATCACTCCGCGTTTGCACTTTGATAAGTAACGTAAATACCAAAAAAATATACCAGCCGATTTTTTCTAATAATTTTCAGCAGCATAAAAATCTTTCATATCCTGGGTAGCCATAAAAGAAATAATTAATGTATTACAAATTAAGGCATATATTGTAGATAATGGTCCTCGGCCGGTCCTTACGTAAAAGCACCATATTTTGCTTAAATTGTTTAATCCAAAATCATTAATCTGGGCCATCTAAACTATTCTTGAACAAAACAAAATATTTACAATTATTTAGGCAAGCATCCACCAAGTTATGTCTAGTTTCAAAAATAACACAAAGTAGGTATGACACATTTTAATGTCTGTTGATGCTAACTTTATGCGCCGACAAACCCGCTTCATCCATAAAACTTTTATTTTGTTTATCCGTTGGGTGTATGTTTACACTATTATCTTTTAGTAGTATGGATACCTTTGATTGTTTACTCGACACATTAGCTGTAAAATGGGATCATAGTTTGATTATGTTATAGTATTTCTTTAACATTAAACTCATTTATTTACAATGAATATATTACTAATATAACTGATGCAAATACTAATGACAGCTTTTTTTTGTTATAGATTTTCAATTTGGATATGGACTGGGAATTCCTGGACCCTTCAATCCATTCCTGTTTAACCCTGGATGGATTGATTCCGTTTACTCTTCATATGGGTTGGATTACTTACGGCAAAGGACAAATCCTATGATACCTCCAAATGGATTACACCCTTCAATGGGAAAAGGTATAAATCTTTTTCTAAGTGTGTATTAATTTCAGATTTTGAAATAACTAATTACTTAGCTATTTCTACTTAGTCTAGTTCTTTAGACAGTACAACTTACTACGTTTGGAATTATTGCAACATCAGCAATCGATATATTAACGTCTTATCTTTTTATTATTTTAGTTTAATCTCATTGATTTTAGAAATTAAAAAAAATATATTAAACCCTCATTTTGACACTCCATCTCATAATTAATTCCTTTTGAATATCAATACCTAATTTTTACTTACACAAAATAATAGTCCTGAGGTAATTCTTATATAGGGACGACATATTAATAAATAATCATTTTTTCTGTTAGTTATGTTGTCACAACCATATAGAAATTAGAACTAGTCTTCTCTATTTTTCCTCTTATTTTTAAGAAAAAACTAATTTTCGATGCCTCTAAATTTTGAATTTTTAAAATGAAAATCATCTCTACCATTATAGTTCTCGTTGACGACCAATTCATTCTATTCCCCGGTCTATTCAGCTTTCAAATACTGCTTTTAAATCAAGCCCCACTTTGATTAAAATCCGAGATCAAAAGAATATTTAATTTCTGTTCACATATGGTTGGCTTAACGCATACATTTCGCGGTCTCGTCGAATCGTGCGATCTCTTTTCCTCCTTCATTGCGTTTTTTTTTTGTTTTATTTGAACGCATTAACGATTATTTAATTCTATTTTTTTCTTTTAAAGGTCCTGAGTTTTTTATGCCTGTGCCGCCTCCGCCTTCGACGTTTTCTACCTCTAATTTTTTACCTACGGTGACGGCGCCTGAAACCGTTAGTGCCCAAGAGATTAAAATGTCGCCTAATAATATTTTGCCTATGCCAGTAAATGCGGATCAGCTTAGTATGAGGATATCTCCATTAAGTGTTCCAAAACCGAGTCCGCCACAACAACAAGAGCGACGGATACACTCTACTGTAGACCAATCCTCTACCGACCAATCAGATGATGAGGATATTGATGTGGTTAAGTCTGCGTTTGTCCCAATTAAGCCAGCTAATCTTATACTTCAGGAAACGCAAGATCCGGACTCTACTGTGCAAGACAAAGAGCCTCAAGTAAACATTGTTAAGAATGAACTTAAGGCACCAAGTTCTAAATCGTTAAAATACTTAGCAGATCAGACTCCTAATAGGACAAAGATTCTTTCTTCACCAGTTAATTCCCCCAAATCAGTTTGGAGACCTTACTAGCAAATATTTATGTTGCACTCTTTACTGTTATTAAGCTGATTTAAGTATGAATTATAATTTTTTTAATTTTAACCCACAAAGGTCTACTGTATGTTTGGTGCAATTAGCTTATCTTTTTGTTGTTACATAATGTTGAAATTTTATTTATTTGTATAAAGTCTTATTATGTAAATATAGTGTATATTAGATAATATGATGTTAGAGATTTTTAAAGTCTACTAATCGGTACTGCAATTTGTGATAGAAGTTAAAGAAGTAATGTATATGTATAGAAAATTTAGATATTTTTGTACAATATTATAGACTATCCTATGTAAAAATATGCTACAGATAGTAAATTTAACCAGAAAATTTATCTAGAACTGTTGAGTTTTATTTAAAATATTTACCTTTGAAAGAATAAGACAATTTTTTTTCCAAACCTATGAAATCGTTGACCTGAATAATATTTTTGCAAACAATTAAAGTGAACTTAAAATTTGCATTTTAATATGGCTCTATAATAAAAATTCAACCCAATTTTAAGGCACTCTTTGTTACTCTTACCCAATATTTCTTAAGGCAGGTAAGTCTGGCAACCGAGATATATAAAATATTATAGAGGTTTAAAGGTAAAAGGTTGTAAATGCAATAAAAGTTATGTTTTTATTCTTTTATTGGGTACCACAATTTAACTGCAAATATTGAAAATTTTCATATCTTTAAAAAGGATGTTTCAAATTAGTAAAATATTCGCACTATGGATGTTTTTTATTATTGGGTTATTAAAAAGGGTGCTATTATGAAAGGGTGAAAAAAACGCTTTAAAAAATGTCTTGAAACGTTACTTATTAAAAGAGTTTTTTGTAAACAAGAGTTAAATGCGATTAATTTTAAGGAGAAAAATATCACTATAAAATTGTTTCTTGATAAGATCGATGCAATATAATAATAATAATAATAATAATACCACCAAATAAAAGTCTTTTAAGCATAGCTGCTTTGAATCAAAAATATAAAAAAATAAGGTATGTAATGCAAAATAAAGCAAAATTGGAAATAACTAATTTTTAATGAATTTATAAAAAAAATTAACTTTTTCTGGGAACACACATTAGAACAGGTATTTTTAATTTCTTGAATAATTAGTCCTTTGAAAAACAAAAAAATATTAAATCTTCAATTTCCAATATTCTTTATATTTTTTTCTTATGAATAGGTTTGTGAAAAAACAAGAATGGTTAGTGCTGTGCACAATTATAGTACCAGGCAAGATTTTATACTGACAGGTATATCTAGGTCTAAACAAATGACAAATAATATTACTCATAAGTGCTTGCATGTTTTTAATGAACTTTCACCTAATTACAAAATTGTAGCAATTTAAAAATTATTAAAATAAATTTAAAACTTTGTTATTTTTCAAAAAGGTACTAAAAAAGAAGAAATTAGCAAGAAGAAATAGCATAAAATTTAAGTTTTTTTGGAGATTTGCTTTTTTTTTTCGTTTTTTTTTATTTTTTCATTTAAATTTGATTTGTCTCTTATATCGTATTATGTTTTCTATATGGCAACATATACATTGAAATACTTAATTAATGGATCAATATTTGAGGATTGATACACCAAGTTTGTATTAGTTCTGTATGCATTCAATATAATTTAATACCTCATAACTAACAAATTAGATCCCCAATTCTAACTCTGTAATATGTAACATTTTGCTTTTAACGTATATAATATGGTTCTTCAATAAGACCCATATACTTGATTGCTTCCACCATCTCCAAGTTCAAATCCTTATTAATATATTAATTAATAATATTACAAAGTTCATCAGTATTTTTTCCGTTACAACCAACAGCTTATCATCAGAAAAACCAAAATGCTGTGTACCCATACCCGTATTAGTCTATCAATAGTTCTTAAGAGTTTCATGTATTCTAATTTATCCAGCAATAAGTCGTGACATATGATATCAAAGGCTTAACGCAAATCAATAAAAATAGCAATAGTTATAATTGTTAAATTAAGGTTGTTTGCAATTAAATTAATTAGGTCAATATTTGTAATTAAAGTGCTACTATTTTTGATTTACTACCATATTGATCTAATTGAAATTATTGCTCCATAAATTATATAATTCTGGTTTTAATGGTCTTTTTCAAAGTTTTCGAGAAAATACGAGATGTTTTATCACCTGATTTATAAATGGGACGTACCTTAACTAATTGCATATGTTCTGGAAATACACCATTAAAAAAAAGCATTTTTAATTGATTTAACTAAAGCTATAAAAGTATGGTTTTGTAGGTTTTTAAGATCAAAAACAGTTACATCATCATGACCTGGGGCATTGGGTTTCTCCAAATGCCATTCCCTTATTATATTAGAACCAATAGTGGAAAAGTACCAATTGAGACCCTGCACTATATCTTGTTATTACAAGTAAGTTTTTCTTCTATAATAAGCTCCGATGTTATTGTCGTTGTGAGTAGTTTTTAAGAAATAATTATTAGTTTTTCACTATTTTTTACAACTATTACCCACATTTTCTTATTTATTAAAAAAAATTTAAGAATTTTTATTTTATTGCTGATCAAGTTCTTTTAATTTTTTAAACTCATTCTCTAATACATATTTTTCAGGATGCTTTTTAAAATTTTTGTATATTAATTTTTTTTTAATTAAATTTTCAAGTTCTGGGGTTATCTTGTTATTGATTACATGTCAATTAATTTTTGTAACGTGAGTTGAATCTTTTTGTGCTTGATAAATTGAACCAATCAGTTGTTAAAAAGTATCTGTATTGTTATTAGGTATAGTCGTCCTGAAATTTTTTCATGTTTCTTATAAATGTATATCTTAAGCTTTTGCAATGTTTTACAGAAACTCTACTAATAGTATTTTATTGTCAAAAAGTGAAGAATCGTAAAGCTTAACTTTGCATTTGTGTTTAATCGATGTTGAACAAAGCACATGATCAATTAAAGTTATCAAGGCACACGAGTTGGGTTCTCTGACTCTAGTTTAGTTAATATATTAAAACCGTTTAACATAAATAAATTACTATACTCTTTGGTAACAAAACAATTTTTATCCAGTTAATTAATTAATTAATTAAAAAATAATTAATATTAGAGTCCTCTATATTAATATGATTTTTTTGATAAAAGTTCAAAATTCATCATATTCATATAAATGCGGTTTATTAATTATCATATATTTATATAATTTATGTTACCAATACTTACGCTGTTAAATTTCCTATTTTCAAGGTTTCTTTCTATTTTTTTTTGCTTAATACAGTCTGTAGTATATAGCTACACCACCTCGTGACTTTTTGCATGCATGAACTGCTTAAAAAAACGTAAATACCATAATATTTATTTTTATTTGAATATAGCCAGATTTCTGTAGACACAAAACTGTCACTGAGTTGGTCACAGCATATTTCATCGAATTATGAATGCTTTGATAATTCAAATAATACTTGATACAAAAAAAAAATTTCGTTTTCTATTTTATTCTTAGAAGAATTTTTCCTTTGTTAATCTACAAAAATATATACTTATTTTCTTTCTCATAGACCTTTGCGTCTTTAAAAGGCTGATTTGATCAGAACATGCTTAATATAAATTGGAATTGGTAAATCCCGTACTTCAAAAATCATAAATCAACAACCACAACTTGACATGAAAATCTAGATATGTGTGTCATAATTATTAGTTATTGTTTATGCAAAATAATTTCGTAGTCTTAATAATTTTTTTTTTTGTTTTTTTGCCCAACATCTGTTTAATATGGCGCATGTATTGCATGGGTATACGGTATTCTTGCTAACGTAAGTATATTATAGAAATAAGTAATAGAATGTAATTTTTGTACACGGTATTATAGTTATTGTCATAATTGATCTTCGAAAGTTAAATTTTATTTTGAGTTTATTTTTAGTTTTCCTCTGATATTCATCCTTCTTGATGTAGGCAGATCAGAATGGATTTACTAAGGGATGACTACAGAAGAATTTTGGGTAAGAACGTTTAGAGGAGTATTTTTCCAAGGCAGAGCGTTGACTGGAAATGAAACAGCTGGATGCACATAAATCATTTGCATTGGTCTTTGGAAGTTTTTTATTTAAAAGATCGTCCTACTTTTGCATTTAGATCATTTCGAATAAGATAAATTTAAGTAAGTCCTTGGTTTTGCCTAAAAAGGAGCATTGCATTACTCTTGATGTACTTATGTATATATTAATGTTAACAATAGTAATAATAATAAATTACTTAAGTTTGTTTTGCGGTAAAAACGTAGTCAAAAAAATTTTTATATCATTTTATTATGTTTATTTAGATAGACCCAGTTCACATTTTACCTTTTTTAATTTTCTCTCCTTGTCCCTTTTAAATATTGCATTTTACGTAATATATAGGTATATTTATATTTTGCTAACATATTTGTTTTTTAAATTCTTCAAATTAATCAATTCAAATTAATCAAGAAACAACAAACCCTATATGAGCTTGAACTGTTTTTTGTGTTGAGGTATTTAAGCGGTACCTTTGAAAAAGGGTAAAAAGACCTAGGAGGGCCTTTCTTAAAAATACCTAATCTTAAAACTTTTTTCATTTTATGAGCTCTGTTATTTACTGAAAGATCTTATTTTACAAAAAATGTATTTTTTTTGTTTTTTTTTGTTGCTTGTTTTGATCATACTATATCGACCTGGCTATTAAAATACAAAAAAAAAATATTCAAAATAAATTTACACGTTTACGTCTTTTATTAAAAAAAATAAATATATCTCACAAATAGGCAATATTTAACTAGATAGTTATTCTTACTTAAAACCTTTTTACAAAATTAAATAAACAAAGAAATGTCTACAATGCTATAGAAAACAATGTAGCAAAAAATATAAAAAATATCATATAGAAAAAAAAATTGAGCATTCCATATTTGTCAAAACAGATATATTAAAAAAAGTAATTTAAAAAAAATCGAATATAGAATTCAAAAAGATGATCCAATCTACGTAGATCATAGAAAAATCCGTTGAACAGCTGTTTTTTTTTTCACTTTAAGTCCCTAATCTCTACCTAATCAAAGTGTCCCTTAAGTTTATGAAACTTTCTTGGCGGATTAGAGATACATATCTTTTAAATCTTAGATTCTTATCAAGATAAACAGCTAAGTTCTTGCAAGTACCCGAAGGACTTATTCTGGTAGTATTAATAACAAAGTCAAGAAAATTAGATAGGTCCCCGGAGAATCTTCCAAATACCAGAAATTGTGTCTTATTAGGATTCAATTTCAAACAGTATGACAAGGACATCCTATATATTACTTTAAGATCGTCGTTGATGCATTTTGATAGTTAAAACAATGATCAAGCTAGATATTATCACTTATCAGAATATTTATGATTAATAAGTTAAGATAACTGGAAAAATCCGAGGTATAACTAGAAAATAAGAGTGGGTCGAGATTACTTCCCTGGGGTACGCCCTGTTGGTAAAAAGAGAGAAAAAACGTTTTTTATAATGGGGTATTAGAGCGGGTACCTTTAAAAAAAAAGGTAAAAAGCCCCAGGAAGGGCATTTCTAAAAAATCTCTAGTTTAAAAACTTTTTTCATTTTATGAGCACAGTCATTTACTGAATGAATTTTTTTTATAAAAAAAGCATTATAATTTTTTATTATTTTCTGCTGCTTTTTCTAAATAAATTCTATTGGGCTAAAACAAGACAAAAATTAGTTCATTTTTATACAACTGTTTTTTAAAAATTACAAATAGGTAATATTTATGTAGATCTTACGTAAATAATATTTTTATATTTTATTTAGCAAAAGCTACATTCAATAAGAACATAAATGAAAAATAAAGTAAAAGTATAAGTTAGCCATAACTGTATCAGGACTCTCCGGTTTGTACATGTAGGGTCTCGGTAATCCAGAAACAATATCCCGGTTCCAGAAATATCCTGTCAGAGGTAGATTATAAATTAAAACTAGACTTAACCTAAATATTATTTCCTTGCCCCACTTATTAAAGGCACAGTCAATTGTTGTTTGCCTTATAATAATAAAAATATTGTCGACTCAGGTTGATCGAGTTGGTTCGGTTGCAAGCAGCCGATGACACACACTTGAAACTTGGTTGATCTTGCTGACCAGACACATTGGTAGTTCCAAGAAGCTGTAACCAGTATCCCGGTTGGCCCAAAAATACCCAGTCAACAGATAAACCCACAATCAAGATGATGATTGGAGCGGAAACAATGCATACTATAATAAAACTTAATAAACTACATAATTAAAATAACATAATAAAATAACAAACACAATATTACTTATTCATAATAAATGTTCTTAAGAGCCCTCTGAATTGATTCAAAGTAATATAATTTTTGATGTTAGCAGGCAAGTTGTTAAATAGAATTAAACCTTTGTACAGAACTGAATTATGCATTTGGGTTGTGTTAGATCTGTCGACCAGTATGAAGTCCTTACGATTTCTCTTATTATAGTTATATATATCTCCAAAAACTCTTAATTTATTACAAATATAATCGGGGAGTATCTGATGTTTTAATTTAAAAATAAACAAATAGACGTTATATAAAATTCTTTGATATATAGACAACATATCTAGGACACCCAACATAGAGACAACAGGCGTGTAACGATTACAATTTGGAATCAGTCTCATGGCCCTATTTTGAATTCTTTCCAGTTCGTCAATTCTATACTGTGGCAAGTTAAACAATAATGTTGAACAGAACTGTAAATGAGGAAAAGCAATGGCGTTGTAAAGTTTCAATTTGATGTACATTGACAAATTTTTTCCAATTCTTGTGAAAAATCCAACTTTTTTTGAAAATTTTCTCGTTACATAATCTGCATAAGCATGGAAATTCAGATTGGCATCGAAAATTGTTCCCAAATATTTAATTTCTTTGGCATACAAAATACTTTCCCCATTCACAGAAATCTGTATATTGCCCATGTCTATAGAACTTAATCTAGATCTCTAGCCAAATATACAAAACTTGGATTTACTTGCATTTAAACTTAGTTTATTTCTCCAAAGCCAGATGAATAAGTTATTGAGTTCAACGTTCATGATTTGTTGCAGTTGATGAATGTCTTTACCCACCACATATAACATTGTATCGTCTGCAAACAACACCACATTGCACCCTCGCACTACCTCTACCATATCGTTGACATACAATAAAAATAGCAAGGGGCCCAAGACCACTCCCTGCGGCACACCATGCTTTACATTAACGCTTTTAGATGAACTATTTTTGTAAATGACTCGCTGAACTCTACCACTTAGATAAGATTGAAACTACTTCAATACATTATGTTTAAGGCCTAACCGTTCTAATTTCATAATTAATATTTCTCCACTCACGGTTTCAAACGCTCTTTTAAAATCCAAAAACACAGCATCAAGGGCAATCAAGGGCCCCGAGAAAATTATCAATTATATTAATAATGACAGACTCACATGCATGATTCTCACGGAACCCCGATTGGTTAGGTACAACTATATTATTTATATTACAATGTTCGAGTAGCTGTTCCTTAACACATACTTCAAGGAGCTTCTCATAAATAGGTACGGTGTTAATTGGCCGAAATTCATTACACAATTTAGTGTTGTGGACTTTAGGAACAGGAAAAAAAGTAGAAAGTTTCCAGGCTTGCGGAAAAACCCCAGTACTTAAGGATGTATTTCGCAAAACTAATTGAAGAAAGAATTTTATAATCATGTTATAAATAGAAAAAATGTAACAAAAAAAATTGAAAATGTCATATAGAAAAAAATCTAAGAACAAAAATGTCAACCATCCCATATTTATCCAAAAAAATATAATAAAATAAGAAAATTTAAAAAATTTATAATTAATAGAGTTAAAATGTTTGGAAACCTATAAATAAAGAATAAATTTAAAAAATTTCATCAAAATATTTTTATTATTTTATTAAAATAAATACATTTTTAATTTTTGTCTTACAGCTTAGAGACTGTAAAATAAGGGTTTATAAATATGAATTAAAGTATATTTAAAACGCTTTATTTTTGTTTTGAAATTGAGTGTTAATATATTATTACAGGACCATAAGATCTCGATAGAATTCCCCAGTCTTATAACTTCTTTAGGCCTCTTAGAGTCCGTATTTGGTAGGTATATTGTTTAAAGATTATGCCATATTATTTGGCATAATTTTATATTTTCTTTGTAGCAAATCATGATTGATAATAGAAAGCTTAAAAACATGATAGTTATTATAAACTGTAATGTCCATTAAAGTTATGCATTTAAAATATAAATTAACTATGCTGATGAGATTTTGATTGTTTTTAAAATAAATTGTAGTTAAGGTAATCAAAGAGTAATAAGATGCTGTATATTATTGTCAATTTACTCAATCTTGCTTTTAATACAATAATAATATAGTGCTTGCTTTGAATTTATATTTAAATGAAACAACAAAATTAAGTACTACTAATAAACGTTTAAAAAGAAAAATTGCTATTTCCCCATTATTTTATTATTTTGAATAGAGAAATATGGCTATATCCTTTTTTTTATTTTGCATCAAAAAATCGATCAGGTTATAAAATGAAAAACGAAAAACAAACAATATTTTACATTGTTTCTTTAAAATAAATTATGTTTTATTAAAGCTGCTAGCAAGCATTAATTTTTTTTTTAATTTCGCATTACTTAGCTTTAGAATAATCATAAAAACTGTACTAAATTTTAAGGCATTATTAATATTAGAAGCTATTAGTTGTTTTATAAATAACAAATCTAGATATTCTATAATAAATGGTTTGCCCAAAGATTCACAAAAACAATTTCATTCATTATTTTTCTAGTATTAAAGCTTTCAACTTTTTGTTATGGTTGTTAAAATGAAATATATGTATAATAAAAAAAAATATGTAGTATAAGAAAAAAATATAAAAAAAGAAAAGAAAAAAACATTTATTAGTATAAGTAAGTGTTTTCAATAAATATTGCTGTAAAGAGAGAATTACATAAACATGTTTTTTTTTTATCTTAGATCCGCACCGAAATAAACATCTAAGTTCTTGCAAGTACCCGAAAGACTAATTATGGTAGTATTAATAACAAAGGTATAAAATTTCATAGGTCCTCTGAGAATCTTTCAAATACCAAAAAATGTGTCAATACTAATAATTCTAAAATTCAATGTCAGATAGTGTGACGAGGACATCCTATATATTACTTTAAAAATATTAGTTGATACTTAATTTTATGTGAGCATATTGATATAACTATGTGGGTTTAATAGTTAAAAAAATAATAAAGCTAGATGTCATCACTCACCAGAATATTGATTCATGAAATTAAGATAACTGGAAAAATTCAAGTTATAAATAGAAAATAAAAGAGGGCTAAGAATACTTCCCTGGGGTACGCCCTGCTCAACCAATATAGCCGCTAATGTCATTAAAACACACCCTTTGTTTAACGGAATAATAGCTCCTAAGCAAGTTTAAAGCACCCTATCCAAAACCAAAGTATTTAAGTTTTAAGCATAAGATCTTTTACAGTATCATATGCCTTACTGTAATCAGCAATTAACAAACTTGTTTATGGGATTGAAATAAAATGTTTTCGTAAAAAAGTGAGAATTTTTTTTTATATTGGGGTATTATAGCGGGTACCTTTGAAAAAGGGTAAAAAACCCTAGGAAGTGCTTTTCTAAAACAATGTCTAGGTTTAATTTTTTTTTAATTTTATGAGCACATCTTTTTCGAAGAGAACATGTTTTACAGCAATGCATTTTCTTTTTTTTGCAGTTTTCTGCTGCCTTTACTAAACATACTATATGGACCTGGTTGTTAAAACACAAAAAAAACTATTCAAAATTAATTTATTTTTTACAGGTTGTTTATTAACAAAAACACAATTATATCTCACAAATAGGCGAAATTTAACTAAATGGTCATTTGTACTTACAACCTTTTTGCAAAACTAAATAAATAAAGAAAGTTTATACGATGATATAGAAAAAATCTAATAAAAAATATAGCAAATGTCATATAGAAAAAAAATCTAAAAATAAAAATCGAGCATATCATATTTGTCCAAGAAAATATAATAAAACACGTTAATTTAGAAAAATACGGATAAATCGAGTTATATTATTACGAGAGATCTTACAAATTAAAAATAAATTTCAAAAATTGTAACAAAATATTTTTAATAATCAAATAAAATAAATTCCTTTTAAAATTTTTATCTTAAATATGAGATTGTATAATTAGAGCTTCTTAAATATACCAATTAAACAATATTTAAAATGCTATATTTTTGTTTTACTATCATATGCCATTTTGATATTTTTTGTAAACAAATCATGATTTATAATAAAGTCTTAAAAACATATAATTCTTATGAATAAAACACTGTGATGTCCATTAAAGTTATGCATTTGAACCCTAAATTAATTAAGTATAAGATTTTGATCATTGTTTTCATTTTTAAAAATTAAATATAATTACTAAAGAATTATTAAGATAATAATTTACTGCTTGGTTTATATTACTTTATTAATAAAATGGCAAAATCAATTACTTCTAATAGACGATTAAGAAGAAAAATTGAAGTTTATCCATAATTTTATTATTTTTACTAAAGAGAAATGGCCATTGCTTTTTTCATCAATTTGCAATAAAAATAAGTTGGGTTATAATATTGAAAAAAATATATTTTTTTAAAATGACTTTTTGAAAATAAATAATACTTTATTAAAGTTGCTCGCAAGTTTTTGTTTTTTAAATTTCAGTTTCACACTCGAAATATTAGATAGAATATCTTGACCATGCCATTATTCCACGGCTCTGTTCGAGCGATCTTTTATTTATAATGGCGTTAAGTTCTTTAATACTTATAAACCAATAATTAATATTTTGTTTAATGTGTATAGGAAATATTATAGAGTTTTATTTCCAAATTAATCCAAAGTATAGTCTAGTTTTCTAGAATAAAATAAATAAATAAATAAATAATGGCTTTATTTTTACTTTTCAATAGTGTACATAGGCGAAGTCTAGCCAAAGGCTAATTTACTAGAAGATAAATACTTTATATATATTTGTTACTTTTTCGTTTTCTCCATTTAAACTGTGATTATGTGATATAGTATAAGGTAATATTGTACAATTAATATTGCTTTTTTTAATTAGAGACATAACTATTATAATTTATAATTAAAAAAAATAAATTAGTTCAATTGCAAATTTATAAGACGATAATGAAAAATGCACTAAAATCTCAAGTATTTTCCAACATAAGAAGTTTCTTACCCTATGGTTGTTATAATGCAGAATATAAAAGAAACTTTATTTTGGACTTCGTAAAATTATGATGAGTTAATTTTTTTTTAAACACGCTACATTAAAACATTAGGTAAATTTTTCGCGGTACTGCTTGATTTGCCAGTTTACGAATATCCACTAACCAATAGTCATATGACATGAATTATTGATTAAACATAAACAATAAAATAGAAGGAATGTTTTTGCATTATATTTTTGAAGACGCACTCGATTAGTAGATCCAAAATTAATAGATATAATTAATATCCAAGAAAAATGTTGCTGTAAATATTTCTTCTCTGTGGAAAACTTTTATAAATCTAAAATTTCACTTTATTTTTTTTAATAGTAGAAATTAAATTACTAAATTTAGCTATTTAAGGAAACTAATATGATATACTATATGTATATCAAAATTAAGTGACGTATTAGGTCTACATATTTAATATCATTATTAATTCTCATATTATCAAAAGCTATACTCAATGACCTTTCAAAGCCTCTCAATTTTACGTAAACACTTACAAATTCGGATTTATAAATACACATTATATTAAAAGTTTGGCATCACTCTAAATTTCCGGAAGTTTTTATACCGCGTTTTTCTACCTTTAGCGTTTATGCAATCTTGGAGACTCCTGCTCATACAGATTGGAGATAAGCTATTAAGAAAAATTGTGATATTTTTCGCGAGCATTGTTCATGCTTCTGTATATTGCTAGGTAGGTTTCTGCGTGCTGCGTGTCACTGCCCTAGAAAGCATGTCCCAAGCATATATGGGACTCATATCTGGCGATAGTGTGGGTCAGCCCAAACAATTGATGCCTTCTGATTCCAGATATTCATTTACAGATCTGGTACGGTAAGGTCGGATGTTATCATACCTAAAAACGAAAGCCTCACTAAGAGCTCCTCCATAACTTTTAGCTCCATAGTCTGACGTAAGGGTCTAGAGTCTCCCTCATGTATCTATCACCAGTCATTGTGCCTTGAATATAAATTAATTATATGCGATCATTAGACATGATACCAGTCCAAAACTTTCTCCTGCAAAGGGTGGTACGGGGTATGCATGCGCAAGTTAGGTTGATCTTGCTGGCTCCCTCCATACCCATATCCGATGACTCTCCTGCACCAAATTCTTGTATCATCAGAAAAAAACATGTGCCAAAATTCTGCAGGTAAAGCTGTATGATTGTGTGCCTACTGTAGTCGCCGAACTTTGTGCTTTAATTGTAGTACTCTTAATGGTCGGCGACACCTTAAATCTGTTGCCAGTTTTTGCCTCTGTAATGCTTAAGTATTGGTCTCTAATACTTAAGATCCCAAAACAGCACTCATATCTCTTTGGAGTCCTGGTAGTGCTACAGTTGAGTTTTTTCGGATGGTTAAGTGAATATAACCATTCTATTGTTGATTAGTTACATGCCTTCTACCGCTTCTCGGTCTATCATGAAGAGAATTATTCTAAGTGCGAGACACATCACTTTGCCAAACCCTAACTCTCTTAGCCACTAACCTTTGAGAGTGGCCTTCTTCTCAATTATGACTTGTCGAGATATCTTTTCACGTGAACTCATAAAATGTAACAGTCTTGACCTTAATAATTGAATTAAAAGTGCAAAACTTACGAGAAAAATTGTTAAAATTTATGTCGGGCAACATAATATGCAATGAATACGAAAAATAAACATTGATAAATAAGCCCACCAAAATTGCGGACGCTAGAGAATTTCTTTATTTAAAAAACACGTAATGCAAAACTCTACTGTGCTTGAATCTATGTGTATAAAAAAATGCTTTTATGGGAAAAAAAGGAAGTTTTAACTTAGAAAAATGTCTATACTAAAGATGTTTTTATATAGGAGGTACAAAAAAAGGTACCCTTTTTTTTGGTAAAAAAAGCTTAAGGAAGGATTTTCAAAAAAAAAGTAAAGCATTAAAACTTTTTTATTTTTATTAGAACCTTGACTCGCTGAAATAGATTTACAATAGTTACATTTTTATATTTTTAATAAGCCTCTTATTTTATAGATATGTCTCTTTAAACGTAATGTTTTTATGGGTTAATATTTTGTTTACTTTTATTTATAGGGGTAGATATAAAAAATAAATAAATACTTTTGTTAAATAAACGTTTAGTGGTATTTTTCTTTCAATTACTAAACAATTTTGTTAATTAAAAAATTATGATTTTATAGCTTTAATGTAAAAAATCTAAACCATAAGAAATTTTTTAAAGTAGTTTTGCAGGTTAAATTTATTGGTAGAATGAGACGATAACAAAAAACGTATTTTTATGTTTAAATGTTTTGATGTTTTTTACGTTTTCTACAAGCCTACAAAAAAAACTCCACCCCTTATTCATTTTTTTTCTAATAAACTATAACTTTAAACATTTTTATTAATAATTTTACGCTCGAAATTTTTTTGAAAAAATAATATACGTTTAATTAGTTGGTTTCTATGTTAGAAAGTATTCTTTCAACATCTTGTAATGATATAAAAACTTGTATATTACATTTTTTAGAAATATTTTTTTAACCTACTTAAAATTTCTCTATTCCTACAAATGCCACGTTTATATATTAAATAGTATTTTTTATCAATTCGCATTTGTAATTTTTTTATACTGCTTATACGTATTTTAGTCCTCCCGGTCCTTACTAGCTTTAAATTTATTTAGAGCCCTATTACCAACCTTTTGTATAAACCTGATATTATGGGTTAACCAGGGGCTCTATGGTTTTCTGTTATTATTAACCCTCTTTAATAGAGCATGTAGATCTATCAGATTAGGTTAAAAAATCACCTTTAAAATATTTATTATTATAAAGTTATCTATACATAAAACTAAAGCTTTGAGGATCAGAGATATTAAAATTAATTTCCGAAAATTTAGCAAGTGATATAATACTTAAAAATCACTGATATCAGTTGTTTTATATCATAAACATTATTTTAGTTTTATCTACATAGTTTCACATTTGGATTAATATTATGTATGCCAAAATCATTAAAAAGTAATATATGTTCATAGGCATTATAAAAATTGGCCAAAATAATATCCAGAGCGGGATAATAAAGGTTAAGTTCAGCTTTGAATTGACGACAAATGTTTCCAACAAAAATTTTTGTCGTTTATTTTTATCTCTATCAAAATTTTTTTAAGATATACAGCCAAACAAATACCTTCAGATAGCCTATCCTGACGTAAAAAAAAAGTAATTATCTAAGTGAACAATCTTATGTAAAACCTATTTTATTAAAAGTAACATTCAAAAGAACTATGTGTGAAAGAGGTGTTACTGGTGACACGACGGGGCTGAATTTAATAGTGGTGAACATGAGAGAAATAGTAGAACTTTAGAAGTATGGCCATTATGAATAAGTTTATAGAGATCTGTTTTATACAGGGTGATTTAAAATTGAGTGCAAACATTTCAAGGGCGTATTTACCAGCCAAAAATAAGAAGATTTTTGTCATAAAAATGTATGCCTTAACTTGTTTCGTTTTCTAGATACAGAGTGTAAAAGTTTTTTAATAAAAAATGTTTTTTTGTTATGAAAATCTGCTTTTGTATGTATCTGTTACTTAGGCTAAATTAAATTTTGAAAAGAATTTAATTGAATCTCAATGATCGAAGCGAATTTATTATTTGTTTTAATAGGGCCAGGCACAGATTTTGATTTTTTTCCTGGAAACAAAGCTAGATACAAGTAAGGCTCAAAAGGCAAGAAAGTTACGTTATGGACCGCTCAATCTAAAAAAAATTTAATTGTCAAAAAAGCGGTGGCGTGCCATAATTTTACTTATAAGTATCAAGTAGGTAGCCCCCTGAAACGCCACTGGAATTAATAAATTTATTTTATTCCCACCAAAGGAGGGCCTTTATGATGATAAATAAACCTACCAAATTATATTTAAATCGGCTGAAAGGATTTTAAATAATTGATAAAAAACTGATTATATAAAATAACTTTTACACTCTGTATCTAGAAGACCAAGCAAGTTATGACATACGTTTTTATAAAAAAAGTTTTTATTTTTGGCTGGTAAATACGCCCTTGAAATCTTTGCTTTCAATTTTGAATCACCCTGTATTGTGCACTTTTGGTGCCGGCACATATATGTGCTTTATATTGCACACTTTTGGTGCTCGCACATATAGGTGCTTTATTTTGCGCTTTTTTAGTATCCGCACAATTAGGTGTGAAAGCCTCTGTTTAATTAGGAATTAATGCGCAATTCCTCAAGTGTTGGCTGATTAAAACTCGAGCCTTACCTGGTGCTCCATTGACACAAATAAGCATGAGGTTGTAATAGAAATATATCCTCTGTTTAATTTGTTGAGATACTTACTGTTTAGCGAAATGAAGCGTCTGGGGAAGCCCTTACTATTTTAGACGATACTAGCTATGTAGCGGGGGCTTCACGTACTTGCCGTATGTCCACCCTCTAACCTTTGACGTCGCAGGGTATCCGTCAACCCCCCTCACTATTTCTTTGTACAGTTATAGGAGAAAAGTCGACAAAATGCCTCGGACGCCACTCTAAGTAATTAAAGGAGTCCCCTCTAGCCTCTCGGGTAAGCCTTTAGATAGTAGAGAAACCTGGTAAAGATTGAAAGTAGACTATCCGGTTATAATGAGATCTTATTGTTCTTAATCTTTATTATTACAAATACTAATAAGTAAGTAACAGGTTTGGTTGCTTAAAACTAAATGAACAAAAGTGTCCTTAAAATCTAACAATCCCCCATTACCAATTTCTATGATTAAGCACAGGCAGTTATATGGGAAAATGTATCGGAAAATTCGGCACTCTATTAATAACGCAAGATAGTATGATTTAAGTAACGGGGTTATGATGTTTTGTACAAGTGGTTATGGATGACATTCGTTAAGCAAAGACGGAAACTCAACACCAATTAAGCGAAGCAATCTCAATCAATCGGTCAACATTTACCCTGCTCTGTTGCTATACGGATAGTAATTATGACATCACGAACTCGGTTATTACTTGTCTCTCACCACTTTGAGAAGCCAAGTAATAATTAATAAACGCGGCTACTGCCTGCCCTACAAAACACGAAGAAAGATAGTGTCCAAGCAGTAGTTTTTATTAATCAAACTATTAAACGGAACGGTACGGCCGCGGACAGAGCAGAAAATAAAAAGTCAACAATAAAAATTATCAATTAAATACAAAATAAATTCGCAGTGAGTATTTTGCTGGTTGCAAATAAGAATGTAACTTTTCGCGAACTGAACTAATGAAACGTTGGTTTAATCACCCGTTTACTACCTGCCCTACAAAACACGAAGAAAGATAGTTTCCAGGCATCAGTTATCAATCGCGGCTGTTGCTTGCCCCACAAAACACGAAGAAAGATGGGCCCAAACAACAGTTTTAAAATTAATTAAAATGGAATGGGACCGAACGATATCAATAACAACTGATTCGATAAGGATCTTACGCGAGCTTGGAAGCGGCCGGTCAACTGTCAACAGGTGGCTCTTACCTAATCCAATTCACACTGTCAACGTCAAGACAAAATTAAACCTAAAAATTGAAAATTTAACGGTATTGAAATATGGAAAAATGACTGGTACTTTGCTCGAAAGGTATGGTATGACCTTACTGCGGCGAATGTGACACCTTGGTGGATCTGGAATCTTTTTATACCCATCGCAGAAATTTGGATGCCGACGACTCGCGAACTTCCTCGGAACCAATCGTTGGATAAAAATGCAATTGAGAAAACCTAATGAAAATAGAGTTTTTCCTCATGAAAATGGTACGGATTTATAGGCTATGACCTTATACCTTATTACCCTTACTGAATCATGACTTATATTATATTTTGCCACACCCGGCATGCCCCTTGATTTACAGGGCTTCCCAAGGTAGGTAAACCTTAAAACTTGCAAAATAGAACATGTAAACAATGCAACAGCATGAAAGGAAAATTTCATGAAAATAACCGGAAAACTGGAAGCATAGTGATGACAACCCTCTCAGCTTTAGGCATTTGTAGTTCTTTATTATCCTAAGAATAACCAGGGCTAAAAACAATAAGGCCAGAGACTACAACATAGTCAACGAAGAACTAGGCATAACCTATAAGAAATCGAACCTTTCCAGGATACTATCAGGCTAGAAACCTCTTTAAGTTGGTTTCAATTATAAACCCCTCATGACTCATAGGTAAAGCTTAAAATGTATATTTTTGTTATGTAAATTATAAATTTAGAGGTTAAAATGTTAACGGAGCAAAATTATCTAAGTTGTCTTATAAAAGACTGCCTGGGCTTACCCTTATTACTATAAAATAAAGACAAAGACAATTCTTGTAACTTTGTTACAGCTAGTTGTTAATCAAAGAGAAATCCTATTACTGTATATCTAAATATTGGAATGTAACTGTATGTTAATTGATGTATAAACTGACATACTGCAAGGGGACCGAGGTTCCTCGGTGAGTGCATTTTAATATTCCAAAACTTGACAGAACAGTATTTGTTTGTATTATATTTATATGATGATCGAGTTTTTGTCTGACTGTATGATAAAGAGGATTGTCGAGTGAATTTGCAATTGCAGACACCCGTTGGCTTAAAGCAAATTTGACAGGTAATAAACTACATTTAAAATTTGATATGTTACACTTATTAAAAATATGGGCGTCAAGCCAGGCTTTCGAGATTCAGAAATATGCTCTTTAACTAGTTTTTTTAAGATATAACCGCTCATGGTAATGTTATAGTGAAAAACGTAAGTCCCCAATATATAGATCTTAAGTAAATATTCAAGTACATACAATACATTTAATCAGATACAAAAATAAAAACTGAAAATATAAGAATTATGAGCCTGCTTATAATATACGTGTGTTTTTTTAATGTAAATAATAACTGAGTATATTTTTATTTTAGATATAAAAGAATTGACAAGTTAGAATTTAACGTAACGCCAAGCCTTGAGAGTGATTCGATAGGATGTTGATCTTAAGGGTACGCTATCGGCCTATCGTGCATTCATTCCTTCATATGCCTTGATCTTAAAAAATTTAGTTATAATATATTTCAAATTAAATAAAGCGAATGTAGTAAGGAATTCTTTAATTATAAAAATATACTAACCGTTTATGTTTGTAAAATTGTTCGTTACAGATTGAAACATAAGGAAAGGTCAAAATAACTTCCAGTTACTTATTAATAAAAAACATTTTGCTCTAGATTTTTACAATTTTTCGTTACAAGCTCAAAAATAAATATTAAATGAATATGTTGGAAAATAATTAAACTAAGTTTAATTATAAAAATTAAAACAAGTGCGCTAATGCCACATTGCCTAAAATAACATAGTTTTTCAATTCAACAGTCTAAAAATTAAACACAATATATCAGAATAATAATAAAAATGTGAGAAAAAGTCAACCATTAATATAGCCGTTAATTCTAACTGGGGCCCAAGTACAAAAAGGGGGAACACATTTAAAAAGAGTCCCCGCGTAGCAAGTTTTGATATGTACACACTGATGCGTGCTCCCTGAAGAGCTCAAATGGTATAAACACATACAGGGCGAGGGCCCTACATTAATCATAACACTACTCGAAGTTCAGCATGTAGCCCAGCACAGAAAGCGCCCTAAATTGAGTCACTTGCCTCTCAAAATCCGTAGCGTAGCGGTCGAATCACGCCGGATTCGGTTGCACAGCTGTTCATTGAATTCTTTGTCCTTTTTTGTGTATCGGGTGGTGGCAAAAGAAAGCTTTATCAAATAAATAACCGAATTATAGGTTGAATGATTATTTAATAATTTAGGCTTAAAAAAAAGATGTGCCACATATTATAGAATTCTGATCATATGGAAGATAAATTAATATAGTTAATAAATATTTTCTAGAATTATTTAACTTGCTTAGTTCAGTCATACCTTTAGGCCTTATTGTAATTATGTCTGTTTAATTTAAAAAATTATTATATTTGCTTGTCTGAAGGGCATATCTATACAAATATAAATGATAAATTGTACTTTAAGACTTCACCAAAGCATTGAATTGTGTTAGATATGAACTGCTGACGTGAAAACTAGAAGAGAAGCTGAAATTAGATAAATATGATGGAGTTTTTTTGTACTGTCTAAAGGTATTTAATTCAGTATTTGGAGACTTTCAACCAAATACCTCTAAACCTAAAGACTTTTGAACGCTTTATTAAATTTAGAAAAACTATTTAAAAAATATTTTGGCTTTTGTACCCTGGTAGAAGTCTAAACTTAGGCATATTAGTGACTAATACGTTGAAGTGAAATATCTGCATATAGTGCAAATGTAATATTTTCTCTGATATTAAAAAAATACCTTTTTTTCTGATCCTTTTGGTATTGTATTTTATTTTAAGAATATGAGAAGAATAAATACTGGATATAAAAATAAATATAAAATCAGTTTTAATTTTCCTATCTTAACATTTATTCTTAGGTAGGTATGTAGATAATTATAAAAATTAAATCGTTTTTGTTAACGTTTTAAATAATTAGTTACTTAGCGCAGTCGTGTAGGATTTCAAGAAATCGACGATTTGTTTTTTAATAGATTAACTAATAGAAGCATTATGGTATAATATTGACATAAGTAAGATGCAAGCGATTATAGTATTTAAAAATCCACTTTGATCCCAATCTATTGAAAAGCTGCAAATAACTAGTTATATTATATTATTAAAGGAGGGGCAGTATTGCTAAAGAATTTGGAGTTTGGCGAGGAAGGCAACATTAAAAAAAGCAACAAAGCCTTACCCCCACAGAAAATTGCTAATATTGAAATGTTTTCATCTTTATGGCGACCTTTGCTTGTATAATTATGTTGGTTGTAAGTAGCAGATAAGCCATTAGTTTTTCCACAAGTTAGATGAAGCGGAACTTATTAAATTTTATTATTTTATTTATTTCCATCTTAATATAATTTTACATAAGTGTTATCTAAATTGAAATAAACAAAAGTAACCTAAAAAGTCCGAAGGCCTGTTTAAGGTATTTCCTGCAATTAAATCCAATGATATAATTGAGTTAAAAATACAATATACCAGATGAAATATAACAATAATTTTTCAACTGTATTACAACTTAAGACTATTACTAAAACAACTAGCAATAATAAACAAGCAATTTACACTTCTTCAGCTAGTTCATTGCTAGGAAGTAACTGGATTTTTGCAAAAATTAGTTTTTTAATCTTTTTTTGAACAATCTCTAGAGACTAAACAAATTTATCGAATGTTTTCCTCAACCAATTATTTCATATTGCATATGAGATTGAACCAATGCATAATAAATCAATATTAACTGCAATTTAGTTCAAAATATTTTTAGTTTTTATTATTATTTTTAGTTTATATTTTTAGTTTAGATAGAAAAGCTTCGTCAATTTTTTCACGAAAATGTTTCCACTTAGAAAAATAAATTCCATGCTAATACACACAAATATTCAGAAAGTTAATTTTATTAAGTTAACTTTCTGAATATTTGTGTGTTCTTGATTTCAGTTATTTGAAATTGGGGTTTTTTCTGCATTGAGCCAAATGCTATGTATTTTGTTTTTTTGAAATATATATTTAGGGACATTTCATGAAACCATTTTATTAATTAAATTTAATGTATTTTTAATTAATTTCTTTACCCCTTGCCATAAATCGCCTTCATACAGGATAACTATCTCATCTGCAAATGAAAAAATAGTACAAATATCGTTCATCAATGAGAAAATCACTGAGCCAAGTATCGTACCCTGTAGTATACCGTACAATATCTATACTATATACATTTTAATTTATTATAATCCTAACCCATAACTTTATTAAAATAAATTAATTATATAATAGAGCAGGCAAAATTAAATTTAAAAAGTGAAAATACATTTAGCTGGCTGCTCTATATAACCACAAGAATAAAAAATAATTTTCATAAAAATCGAGTATTTAGCCTAAATAAATGAAATAATACATGTACTTTTGCTATAAAAAAGGTTTAGTTTTGACAATATATTTCCTTCATATTCCATTAGTTCGACCTAACTTAATTGACTATTATAATCTTAATTCTCTTCCAATCAATCAATCATATGCTTTATTGTCAAAAAATTACAAAATTTACAGAATTCAAAGACAAAGCTAATAAAAAAACATATAAAAACAAAATAAATACATGCAAAACTGTACAAAAACAATGTAGCTGGCCAATATACATCATGATGTATAAAATGTCAATAAAAATAAACACAATAGTCAATAACAGTAAATTAATTAAATACAGAATGAAAGTGCAAATTAATTACTAAAAAAAAACTAATATATTCTCTATTTTAAGATATAAAAAGAACCAGTGTGTGTGTGTGATACATAAAAAGTTATCCTAGAAAAAAATCCTCCACTGCGTACAATGCTTTTTCCAAAAAGTACGCCTTCATTATGAAATCGAGGAAAAGAAGTAATTGATTTAATTTCCAAAGGCAAATGATTATGCATCTTTTTGGCTCTGTATAGAATAGAGCTTTTTACTAACTCAGACCGAGGGGTTTGCAGATAAAGACCATGCACTGCGTTGCGAAGTGAATAATTGTGAGACGGCCTACTTGGCATTTCTGACATGCGTTTGATGTTTGCGTACTAAGCAAATAGATTCCAATATGAATAAAAAGGGAACAGTAAGTATCTTGTATTTTTTAAAGATTTCTTAACAGTGAGCTCTGCTATTAAATCCAAGCATATACCGAACTGCTCTCTTTTGGAGTTGGAAGGGCGTAACGTAGATGTGTCTTAAAAAGGGCATAATGAACTGTTCTTAATGTTTGAAAACTTAATTCCCTGGAAACTAATCTTAAGGCAAAACATGCTGAACTTAATTTTTTATATAAATCATCGATGTGCAAGTCCCGTTTTAGGGAGTAGTCAACATTAAGTCTCAAGAACTTCACAGATTCAACAACGTCCAAACTGGTGTTGTTAAGTACAAAGGGTTGAATAGTAGTTTTATATTTATTTATTGACTTTTGTTTTTGAGAAATTTAGGCACAGAAGATTAGAATCGCACCACGATTTAATGGTAATTAAGTCATTAGAAATAGTAGCATTTAGTGCCCTAGCACCCGGATTGCTCCAAGTAAAGCTAGTATCGTCAGCAAAAAGACAGATTTTGCCACTGATGTTAAGATTGGCCATGTCATTTATAAAGATCACAAACAAAATAGTGCCCAGGACTGAACCTCGAGGTACCCCACATTCTATTGGTTTGCAAGAAGACTTCGTCATATCAACCTTTACAAGCTGATTTTTGTAACTAAGATACGATTTAAACCACTCAAGGAGCATTCCTCTGAACCCATAGTGATTCAATTTGTCAATTAAGATGTTATGGTTTACACAATCAAAAGCCTTGGAGAAATCACAAAAAATTGTTGCTGTTGAATGATTATTATTTATACTGGTGTAAACACTATTGAGGAGAGAAAACATAGCATCATTTATGCACTTGGTACTCAAGAATCCAAATTGGTGAGGAGTAGGAATTTTATATTTAAACAGAAACGATAAGAGCCTTTTTTTAACCAATCGTTCAATGATCTTTGATAAAGTAGGAAGGAGTGCCATTGGGCGATAGTTTGAAGTTTGGTGTTTATCTCCTCCCTTATGCAAAGGAATAATTATTGGAGTCTTAAGGCAGGTAGGAAAGACTCCATTTTGGAATGACTTGTTAATTAAGTTTGTTAGATGGATTAAGGTGCAATTTAGCAGATTGAAAAACATTTTGAGAGTGAGCCCATCTGTACCAGATGATGATTTGTTTTTTATTTCATTTATTGTAGTTTGAAGCTCTGTTGATACAATGGGGGTAAAAAAGAAGCTGTGTAAATTTTCATTTGGGAGATATCAACGAGGATCGTGAGAAGGTGTTATGGTAGCCATTAGATTTTTAGCTACATTAACAAAGTAGTGATTAAAGTCCTCAGGTGAAGTAGGGATAGTGCTAGATGAAGAAGTCTGATTTCTTAATTCATTTACAATAGACCATGTTTCTTTGGCAAATTTACTTGATTCGATCATCCTTTTATTATAATAAATATCTTTTGCAGCTTTTATAGTCTTATGGTATATTTTTCTAGAAAGCTTGACATAGTTATGAAAAAATGCGCTGTCTGTAAATTTTTTCAGGTGTGATAATGAGCGCATGTTTTTTGCAGAAACACGTAAGCCTGTAGTGGTCCATGGCTTATGATGTTTAATTTTGATAGGTCTAAGAGGAAACTACTTATCTGCAATACTTGATAAAGACTTTATAAAACTAGAAAATTCACTATCTATATCGTCAGAAAGAAAATCCCAATCAGCCGTTTGGCATAAGTTCTTGAATTGTAAGAAATTATTTTTGCCAAAAACACGGCCTAATTTACGTAACGTATTTTTGCCTTTAGAATTTATGGAAAATTTAGTTAATGCAGCTTCATGATCAGAAAATCCGGAATTAATAACCGTACAATCTACGAGTTCAGGAGCAAAAGATGACACGACATAGTCGATGGTACTAGAACTATTTCTAGTTATTCTGGTAGGAAAGTTAATATGCATTACTATACCAAAAAAAATATTAAAACTATACCGAAAAATCAATATTAAGGTCGCCACACAAAATTAATTTACCTTTTAAGGGCAAAGATTCTAGCAAACTTAGTAGTTTTTGAAGGAAAGTCTGTAAGTCAGCGTCAGGTGTTCTATATACACAAATAATATAGAGGTCGTATGTATTATGGTAAACTATGGAAAATTCAAATACTTTTTCTAATAAAAAGTTATCAAACTTAGTTACCGGTGAAAAATCGTTGTTTATAGACATAATCATAGTGCCCCCATGAGATAAGTTAGTTCTATTAAATCTTGCTATTGTAGTGTAATTTTGAACAAAAATAGGTTCATCAATCAGAATCCAATAAGGCATTCAAATTTATGTAAAACTATACAGTACCGTTTATTTTAAAACTCTGAAGACTTAACTTCAAAAATATATATACAGTAAAACTAGAGGCCATTACTTACGCAATTACAGTCATATTGCTGATATTAGGTTACTTTGTATAGTAGTCAACACATGCCCTTAATAGTGAGGGTGGTACAAAGCTATTGAAATTATTCTTTTAAATATTTCTTGCAGTAATGCAACCAACAAGCACATATAATTGTTTGCTGACTATTAGGTTAGCTAGTAACAATTTAATCGCTGCTTATACCATATCTTTTAAAGTTGAAAGCACGAAGAAATATAATTCATTGAGCCAACTTTTTTGTAACCAGATTAGATGGATTTACGTCTTCTTAGATTCTTGGAAGACAGAATCAATTGAGTATTCACTAACAACTTCCTCCCTTTCGTTAACAATTTCTCTTACCTCAATTCTTTTCCATATATTTCATAAATTCTTAAAGATCATTCTAGGCAAAACCACCAGTGTTGTTTTCTCATATAAGCCGGGAACGATATTAGTCATTCATGAGAACCATCGTGAAACTTATTCCTCAGTCATTTTACTATGGTTCTGAGTATTGGTATGAAATTTATTTTTGCCTATAGTAAGTTAACAGTTCTTACTATGAGGACGAGCGTGTACTTGGAATAAAAGTAAGAAAAGGAAATTGTTTTTCATATTATTCTACTACTTATATCTACGCACTAAATACTATAAAATAAACTGTATTAGTATACTTTATTTTAGATTTACTTAGTTTGGTTAGAAAAACATTAGTTAAAGTTATTCTTTGAAAAATTTTACCTCAGAAATCTTCCTTGACATCTACCAGGATCAAAAACAAGCGTCAAGAACGGGACAGCCAAAGAAGAAAATGCAGTTTCTTCTTACTTAAGCTAACCATCCTTAGTATGGTATAAGGTGGATTCACTTCTTGTTGGAAAACAGATCCTACCAAAAATTAACTAACAACTTCTTATCGCCCCTCCTCATCTCCTAACATATTGTTAGGAATCAAGCTTTGAGAATTTTTTTAGGCAAGATTTACAATGCTACATTCCTCTACAACTTCATAGAAATCAACAAGACTGCAAGACCGTTGTCAATATTCTACTCGTCTAGTAATATATTGACATTGCAAATTATATGACTAAGAATTGGGGCTTATTGGCGATTTACCATTTTATTGATTCTATATTAAGTATTAAAAAATTTTAGATTAATAAAGAGTTACTATGCAGATCATTAAACTCTTTCGGCATGTGATATTTTGTCTCCGTATAAACGAACGTACACAAACTTTTTAAAGACTTATAGGTATAAAAATAATAATAATAATAATAATAAATCGTATTTTATTAATCATGCATATACATTACAAAGATATAAATCTGTTTACATAGTACATGCATAAAGGTTAAAGAATACAAATAGCGATGTTGAGCCTTAGGCTACTCTTACACTTAACCATTCCTATTGTAAACAAAAGAAAAACTAAAAAGCTTACAAAATTCCCAATGATAGAAGTATTTTGCAAATTAAGCAAATAAGTTTTAAGCTCAGACCTAAGAATTCTGGATTTAATATTTCTAAAACAGGGATCCAAGGCATTAAATAAAGATACCGCATTATAGGCAAAATATCTCTGAAATAGTACTGTATGATGTTGAGGCATAGTAAAATGATTTCCATAACGAAGCTCACTGTTATGAATAAATGTTCGAAAAATTAAGTATCTCTTAAATATATAGGAATATTTGACATTAGCAATCTTATTAGAAAAGTAGCATAATAAGGTCTTATCACACCCGACATATTTAACAACTTTAATTGTTTGAATTCTTTTGAAACATGATCATATCTCTTCAGACCAAATATGAAGCTACAACAGGTATTTTGTATAACTTGCAGTGAATTTTTTATAACTAGATCTAAACAGAGGTAATACATTATATTTCTATAATAAAAAATTGACAAAACTAAAGATTCATAGAGTTTTTTCCTAATCTTAAATTCTGAAATAAATCTGTTAGCATAAAGAACTTTTATTTTCATATTATAACTTTTTTGAACTAACCTCCTCACCTGAACCTTAAGTCAGTATCAATAACAAGCCCTAAGCTCTTCGCATATGCAGAAACTTTCAAGTTTGTATCACCCAATTTCAAGTGCAACCTATCTTCTAGCAGTTTTCTTCGTTTTTCTGCGCAAAATAAAAGTACCTCTGTTTTGTTAGGATTTACCTTCAAGTTATGTTCAGTTGAGTAGTCATCTAAGATCCTAATTAAGAGATGATTCAGCTGCTGCTGGTTTATTGGGGTCAAAATAATGCAAAACCTGTTTATCATCTGCATAGGACTGTGAATCTAAATTTGTGATTACCTGAAATATGTCAAAAACGTATATAAGGAATAAAAGTGGTCCAATTATAGACCCTTGTGATAAATCAGATATTACTGTTTCAAACATTAACAAACATACAACAAACTTCGCTGTTGTCTATCTGTAACACCTGAAAAAGGAGACAGAAGTTTTATCAAAACCCAGATATTTTAGTTTAGCATACAGCAGATCATGTCTAACAGATCAAAAGCCCTAAAGTAGTCCAGGAAGACTAAAAGAACTGCAATGTCCTTGTCTAATGCCCTTATTATGTTATCAGTTAAGTTCAAAAGAGCAGTAGTAGTATTATACCAGACCTAAATCCTGACTGATGAAAGGGAAGTAAATCATTAAGATTCAGATAATGTAATATACAGGACAGATAATGTAGGACAGGAAAGAGGCTTATAGGACGAAGTTCATTCACAGCAGTTACTTTTCCGATCTTTGGAACAGGAAGAATGGACTTCTTCCAGTCCTCCAAAATACCCAGCTTCAAGGCGAGAATATGTGTCAGATGAGGTATCGTAAAAAGTATCAAATCAATTTATCATAAAAAGTATCAAATTGTCATGGCCAGAACCATTAGATTTAATGGAATAAATAATTTTTGTTCTGAACTGGAATCGATCATATTAAATTAAACTGCAAATTATCCTTAAGTTTATTTGTATTATAGAAAGCTGTTTTTTAGTCACATTTATTTGATTTTTCAATTACACTCCGTTGTTTTTTTGCTGTTCCAAAAACTTTAAATAGCCCTTTTTGCCCTTCGAATAGAAGCAAGAGCAAAGTTTCGAGCCTGCCTATAAGCTTCGACATCAGCAAATGATTTCGATTTTTTATACTTTAAGTTACCTAAGTACTTAAGCCTTGTCACTTTTTTTTAATATGGCCTCCAGCGCTGGTATAAGCCAAGGTGCTAGCGGTTTATTTACGCAGACGGTTTTTAACGCTAAATGTTTGTCAAATAATTTTGTTAGGTTCTGTGACAGAAATTGTACTTTGTCATCTATACAGGGTGTTTCAGAACAATGGGATCAAACTTCTAGGGGTGGTTCAGTGCAACAGTAGAATCCATTTGAGTATAAGAACCCATGTCCGGAAATGTGTCACTACGCCACTACGGCCCTAAGACGCGTTTAAATTAAGAAAAAATATTAATTACCTAAATAGGATCTGATTTTAATCTGATCTGAATTTATTTTTACCTTTTTCTATATGATACTATCACAACAATTGTTCAAAATGTCTTCCTCCAATCTCAATACACCGATTTAAACGCCGCGCATGATTTCGGCGGACTACACTAAAAATTTGATCCTCGTTTTGAATGATTTCAAATACTGCTATTATTCGTCCAATTAAATCTATCACTGATTCTACTGGTGTTTCGTAGACTAAAGACTTAACATGTCCCCACAATAAAAAAATCGAGCGACGTTAAATCGGGTGACCTAGGAGGCCAAGAAACTGCTCCACCTCTGGCAATCCAACGGTGCCCAAACCGCTGAGCCCAATACTCGCGTACTTGTACAGTAAAGTGAGCCGGCGCTCCATCATGCTGAATTCACATTTGCTATCTAACGTTTAGTCGAACATTTTCAAGGAGTTCTGGGAGAACTTCCTTCAAGGAACGCAGTTAAATAGGTTCTGTTAACCGTTCCGGTAGAAGGTATGGCCCAATTAAATAATCATTAACAATGCCTGCCCATACGTTGACAGACCAAGGATTCTGATGTTTTCTTGGAAAAATTGCATAAGGATTTTCTTTATCCCAAACATGGCTATTCCTACTATTAAATACCGTCTCTTGTGAAAGAGGCTTCATCGGTCCACAAAACATATCGTTAAAAATTTGTTTGTGCAATGATGTGATCCAGAAGCCATCGACAAAATTGAACTCTAGGATGATAATCGACTGCAGTCATACCTTGAACTTTCTGGAAGTGGTTAGGATGGAGTTGTTGCTCGTGTAGTACCAGCCAAACAGAAGCGTTACTCGTATTCATATTCTTAGCGACGTCACGTGTGCTACTTGATGGTTCATCGGCAACTCGCTGAAGCACCCTTCTTCAAATTCGACCGTTCTTACGGTTCGAGCAATACCAGTATCATGCATCTTGGTCTTAAGCATGCTCGTCTCAGCGAGCCGCCGATGAACCGCAATAAACTTTTTGTATCCAGGATGCTGTCGTTCGGGATAACGTTTATGATACAACCGCGATGCTGCTCGTGCATTGCACTTTGTTGCTCCGTATGCTAAATGCATATCCGCCAATTCTTGTTTGGTAAAGTTTTCCATTAGCAATAAATGTTTAAAAATTGTAAGCTGTAAAATTTTTAAACATGACATTGATAAGGGTTGATTTTAAACAATTGTTGTTATGGTATCATGTACAAAAGGTAAAAATAAATGCAGCAGATCCTATTTAGGTAATTAATGTTTTTTTATAAATTTTAACGCGTCTAAGGGCCGTAGTGGCGTAGTGACGCATTTTTGGACATGGGTTCCTATACTCAAATGGATTCTTCTGTTGCACTGAACAACCCCCAGAAGTTTGATCCCATAGTTCTGAAACACCCTGTATTTGGCATGTAATATATGTTATCGGAAGGTATTTGTAAAAGCTCTGTATTAAAAAGGTTTTCATTAAAATTTTTGTAACTGCGGAATGATATTATTTTTTTGACACTTTTTAACAGATTTTCGAGTAAAATCGATATCAACTATTTAAATACATTTTACAAAGATGTGATGCTAGAATAAACTGCATATGGCTTTTAGTCGAGCGATTCTTTTTAGCCTAGCCTCGATCCCAACCGAATTCTATTTAGATAACCAAATGCAAACCTATCATGATTTACCGCGTTTCATCGAAGATATTTCATAGACAGAAAGTATTGATTTATATTGCTGTTATCAAAAGACTTATGACAATCATTCGATTTTCTCATGAAAAGTCGTAAAAACAATCATCAGGAATGAAGTGCACCCAAATATTCAATTAAAACTTGAATTGTTGCCTGTATGTTTTATTTTTTTCTTATTTTATGCGCAACGAATTTAATTTAAAAGATATGAAAACTGTATATTCAGCTTAAATACGTCGTGGAATTTACACTTTTGTTTTAGATGATTTAAAATTGAATATGATTGATTAACTTCATTTTATAACGGCAATAAATCATTTTTACGTTTAACATGTTTTTGAGTATATGAAGTGAACCTGTCTAATTATTCACTATAAAAGAAGATCTTTAAACGCTTTGTTTAATAATAAAATATTTACTAAGGTTAATTGTCGAAATCGTCGATTGCTAAGGAGAAGCTACCGTTATTTCCACAAAACTTAGTAGCAAACAGTAAGCCGCATTACTTCTGTATTTACTGAAGTTCTAAGTTTGCATTACTCTCATTGATGCCTAATATATGCCTATAGATAGGTAGTATTATTATATGTCTCTCAGTTTTAATGCTTTTCTGTCTATTCCTTTCCGTCACACTTTCTTTATTCTTAAAAGAACCATAATCCTGATAGTAGCACGTTTCCATAAGGACACTCTAGAACTTGACACTTTTTAAATGTAACTTGTGACGTTTTCTGCTTAGCTTAGGTTTGTTACACTAATTTGATTTATGTTTTTCTAGTTTTTGGTAGGAAGTCTATTGCATACTATTACTTTTCTTAGTTTCTTCCAATACTCGAAGTTTTTTCATCAATTTGCTATATTTTGTCGATATGTTTTTTAATTAATTTATTTTTGAAGTCTTGCAGAAGCGTGATATCAATATAAGAAAATGACTTAAATTGCACATTATATCAAAGAATTAAAAAATTTATTATTACTTCAAAAATATTTTACTTCCTTTGAGCTGGCTCTTAAATATCATCAGAAAGCAAGCAAAGTAGTTGGAGAATTGTATATCAATCCGAGCTGAGCTAGAAATAAGCCATATATGACTATGATTGTTACGGTGTGGTGTAACATAAAAACGATGGTTGAGTTAGTTAATTTATCTAGAAGAGACTTGGAAACATATCTCTTCTTTCAGGGATAAGTAATAATTGATTTGGAAACTTCTAGTGATACATACATTATAACTGTTGTAGAAAAACCTCTTGTTTTAGACAAAGATAATAAAAATATAAGTAGGAAATAAAGTCCACTGAATCTATTAAAAAATTCAAAGAGGTTTCAGACAGTAATCACTTGTGGCTCTTGATAAATAAATCCTATTCAATAAATGAAGAAAAGTTGAGTAAATGCCCAATAAAAAGAATGATGGCCTAAAGGAGAAAAAAAAAAGAGAATCTACTGAATGACTACACTTCAGACAATACTATTTGATTCAAAGCATGATGACTTAACTTTAATCTGACTCCATGATCCAGGAAAGGATGCAAGAGTCTAAAATAATGGAAAAACCAGTGTCTACAGATGTAGAAAAAAGCTATTCTGAATCTGAAAGACCACAAAAATCCAATAAAATTAGAAAGAGAAAACCGTAATAAGAGTGATAAATTAATTGATCTGCTTGCCATTTCAGTAAGAATAAATCAAATAATAAAAAATCCAAGGTTCTCTATTAAAAGATGATATTAGGCCAGTTCTTACTACTCCTTTAATTCATATCCTCAATGCAAAAGTTTCTTTTAAATGCGATGTTGCCCGAAAATGTGTGCGGAACATTCTGCTGGCCAAATCTACATATTATATTAATACGGATACCACCAAAAACTTGAGCAAAAGTGAAGGTAGGGGCGGACAAGAGAGTGGTATAATAATTTGATGGTACATGTATTTAAAAAATGTCTAATCAAATGCTTAACAAGTCCCAATGTTTGTAGAAACTTCTGAGTGAATATAAAGTATATAAGGTGATAATAATAGAATGATTCCAAGATTTTTAACTTGGGTCAAAAATTTTATATCATCTAATAAAATGCTGGTAACTGAATTGGAGTCGCATTGGGGCCAAAATTAAATAAATTACGTTAAGTATTATTTTGATAACATTGATCAACGTACAAAGCGTTCCAAGTCCGACTAAAATTTGAGAATTGGACCTTCCGGTATTCCTGAGGGCATATAAGGCTTAAAGAACTGATAGTCTAATACAAAATTTTCTATTTGAATCTGCTTAAAAGAAATCATTTATTTGATTTAAGAGACTTGGACCATAGATTCCTAATATCTTAAGTTTACTTAACGCTTTGGTTAGCAGTCACAATTGTACGTACTTAGTAGCCATTATCTATAGCCTCAGTTAGAACGAATAAGAATACATTTTCAAGGGAGATTAAGTTTCGTTAAATGTTATTGCAATGAAACCATGTTGTTGATCAATAAAACGATCTTTTAAACTAGAAAATAAGAAATCACAAGCTTTAAAGACTAAGCTTTTAAAAATTCTGAGAGTATAGCTCATTATACATATTATGACTAGCAAAATTTTGGATCATTTGTTCCAAAATTGTTCCTGCTAATTGTCCCAAAACTTAATATCGACTTGCTTAATTTCTAGTACATTGGAAAACAAGCAGTCATAATAATATGAAGCGTTACTTTAAATTTTTAAGACCTTTTCAGTGAATTCTGATTGAATGATGATTTCTGATTGAATTTATCTGCAAAACATTAAATACAGCAAGTCCTTAAGTAGTTTCTTATTTTCTGAAGTGTTTGGTCCCCAGACTGTTTCATTACTTTACGTGACACAATTGAAATTGGATGTTGCAATTTCCCTTTGAAGATAAGCTTCGTACATATTTTTCTTCATAAATATTTTAAATTTTGTGTAAATTATACAACAAAAACAAAAATTCTTGTCAAATCATCATGAAAATTCAAAAATATGATTTACGAATACAAAACTTACTACACCTGGTTTGTGTATCTAAAAGGTATAGTATAAAATATACCTAAAACTTTATTTTCTATTGAAAACTTTTTACTCTTCACCATATAATTAAATAATGCCACAAGAGGGGGCGATGCGAAGACGCCATAGCTAAAATATTAAAATGTATCGCACGAAAGCAAGTGAAAGATGCAAATATAAAAATGATAAAAACACGAAATAATATGTATTTCAGTTCTCAGGGAGTGCCTTTATTAGAATCTCAAAGAAGAGTGCCAATTTATTGAAGTGGTAGAAACTTTATTCAATTCGGGTTTTCCATTTTCCCATTTTCGTTCCATTCTAAAGAGCGGTCTTCATATTTTTGCATTTACTTAAAATTTAAGCATTTGCGGAGATGTACTAGTACAACTTTATAATTGAATTATATTATTATAGAATATTTTTGTATTATGAAGCTTTTTGATTTGGTTAAAATTTTTAACATATTAAATATTTTTCTTAGTCTGATGTGCTGATAAACGAAAAGAATTTGATCCTGTTGATATAAGTCTCTGCCCAGTCAAAATACATTAAGCGGTGGAATGAGAGTCTTAGAGATTATTGTCCCTTATTGAAATCTTGCATAAGTATTCATCTACTGGTAAGAGTTCCCTGTGACTTAGAGCATTTCGTATGTATTTGATGACCTTCTGGTTCAGATAGTTCAAGCAACAAATTATAGCCAAAAAAAAATTTCTTCGAAGGTTATTGAAAAAATGTAGACCTAAAAACGGAAGGATATTATTAAAATTATCATTATGATGTACCATAGATTTTTATATACCAAATATATAAGTTTGAATAATTTTATTGGAGTTTAGTATTATTCTCTTTATATCAGTAACATGCACAAATCAACGAGAGGGCAGATCCCCTGATAAAAAAACGGATGAAAATATTCTGTTCTACATCGATAAGGAAGCAGACCAATTACAAAGTATGTGCTTCAATATCTTTTTTTCATGGTTACATTCCTTGCATAGTGATATCGTACTTACATTTAATTTTAATAAATGAATATTAAATCAACAGTTAATAGTTCCAAGGTAAATTGTATCCTAGTCAGAAACAATTTGTGGATTGCGTCTGATTTGTCTGGGTAGTTGAGAGGCTTTTTATGAAAATTGCTGCCATGGGTAGTACCACAATAATTGTTAAAATGTATATTAGAATTTGTTTTAATTAGCTTTTTTATTAGGTTTTCCACAATCAGGCCCACAAAAGGCTTTGGTTCTTGTGGCCTAAAAGCGGAGGTCTTCTCAGGCAGGAAATCGGTAATCCGATTGTGACTTGATATGGTTGTGTGCCTGTCATCATCTAGCTAACCATGCTTTTAAAAGAGGCGATCGTATGGCTGCAGTAAATTAGATCTGAGATGTGTTTTAGATAGCGTAAGAGCTGTCTCCTATCTGCGTAAATGCACATAGCCTTAAGGGTGACCCCACTGCTAATTAGTAGTTCTGCTATATATATTGTAACGAAATTCGGGAACACACTTTTATTGTCAACTTCAAAAACACTAACCTAACTCGCCTTGACTGTCGTTTAATTGTTTTCAAGGTAAAAACTGACTAAGCAGTTACAACTGAATGAATTGTCACGAAGCGCGTCCTTTTTAAAACCCGATGGAACAGTTTCAAAATATTTAGAATTATTTTCATTGTTTTTGCCCAAAGAGATCAATAATTTTAGGAGAATACTGACTTTCAAAGCAAGGAAGTATACAAATTCTAGAAAATTACAACTACAGGGATTTACAAAAATATAACCTAAATAACCTAAATCGGGGCCAGAATAGGGCTCTCGAACAAGATGAACTACTTAAAAACTAAACACTATAGATAAAAATAATAAACCAAACGTAAGTAGAACCCTAAAGAAATCCTACGAATCAATTTTAACTACAGAATACTAATAAAATTGTACAAAAACTAGGAGAATAATTAACGTATCTACATTTTCATAATACTGCTCTCCTCTCAAGTTTGATCATCCCGATCAATCATGGGACCACCTGAGTCATGATAGGGCGCTAGCCGGACGATGTTTACAATTTTCATCTTCGTTGTCGGATGTCGCTGGATACGGTACACCACGTCGTTGATTCTGGTGACCACATTAAATGGACCTTTCCAATCCTTTTGGAGCTTTGGTGACTTGCCCTTCATCCTCCGTGGATTGTATAACCACACTTTATCCCCAGGACTAAAACCGGTAGAATTTGCCTTTATGTCATAACGCGATTTCATTCTGTTACTTTCTAGATGAAGTTTATCCCGTGCTTGTTCATGAACAATTTGTAAATGATCTTGTAAATGGTCGACGTACTCCTCAAGGGTTTCAGACTTATGGGGTCTTCCAGTAATAATGTCCAAAGGTAAACGAAGTTTATCACCGTAGACAACTTTTGCCGGGCTTTTTCCAGTTGACTTGTGGATAGAAGAACGATATGCCAATAGGAAAGGTTGTATAGAGGTATCCCAGTCGGTTTGCTTAGAGTTTACTACCATCCTTAAATAGGTTTCAAATGTGCGGTTAAATCTTTCAACCATTCCATCAGACTGAGGGTGTAGTGGGGTTGTACGGGTCTTATTGATTCCCAGCAACTGGCATACTTGTTGGAATATTTGTGACTCAAAGTTCCTTCCTTGGTCTGAATGTATCTCTCTGGGTACACCAAATCGACAAATCCAGTTCTGGAACAGCACTTCAGCTACTGTCGTTGCTTCTTGGTTTGGAATCGGATAAATCTCGGGCCACTTACTAAAGTAATCCATAGCAACAAGAGCATATCGGTTTCCGGAGCTACTAGTAGGAAAGGATCCTGCTACGTCTATGGCAATTCGTTCAAAGGGTGCACCAACAAGATACTGCATCATCTTTCCTCTTGTCCGGGTTCTTGGGCCCTTGCTTGACGAACACTGCTCAAACTGTCGGCACCAGCGTTCAACATCTTGATGACTGTTCAGCCAGTAAAACCGTTTTTTCACTTTTGCCAAGGTCTTACTAACTCCAAAATGTCCTCCGCCGACACCGCCATGAACAGCTTCAAGAACTTCCGGAATCCGTTTTCGAGGAAAGATTATCAGATATGTCTTTTCTTTTCCATCTACGCTCTCCCAGACTCTTTTTAACAATCCATCTTTTATAACCAATGAATTCCATTGAGACCAATAAGCTTTTACTTCTGGAGATTTGTCAGAAATGTCTTTCCATTCTGGTTTTGAAATTTCTCGAGATTTCAGTTTGTAAATAAGACCAAATACTGGGTCATCACACTGATCTTGGATTAAACTAGCTATATCCCACTTCTGATACCAACTGTAACGAAATTCGGGAACACACTTTTATTGTCAACGTCAAAAACACTAACCTAACTCGCCTTGACTGACGTTTAATTGTTTCCAAGGTAAAAACTGACTAAACAATTGAAACTGAATGAATTGTCACGAAGCGCGTCCTTTTTAGAACCCGATGGAACAGTTTCGAAATATTTAGAATTATCTTCATTGTTTTTGCCCAAAGAGACCAATAATTTTAGGAGAATACTGATAGTCAAAGCAAGCAAGTATACAAATTCTAGAAAATTAGAACTACAGGGATTTACAATAATATAACCTAAATAACCTAAATTAGGGCCAGAATAGGGCTCTCGAACAAGATGAACTACTTAAAAACTAAACACTATAGATAAAAATAATAAACCAAACGTAAGTAGAACCCTAAAGAAACCCTACGAATCAACTTTAACTACAGAATACTAATAAAATTGTACAAAAACTAGAAGAATAATTAACGTATTTACATTTTCATAATACTGCTCTCCTCTCAAGTTTGATCGTCCCGATCAAACATGGGACCACCTGAGTCATGATAGGGCGCTAGCCGGACGATGTTTACAATTTTCATCTTCGTTGTCGGATGTCGCTGGATACGGTACACCACGTCGTTGATTCTGGTGACCACATTAAATGGACCTTCCCAATCCTTTAGGAGCTTTGGTGACTTGCCCTTCATCCTCCGTGGATTGTATAACCACACTTTATCCCCAGGACTAAAACCGGTAGAATTTGCCTTTATGTCATAACCCGATTTCATTCTGTTACTTTCTAGATGAAGTTTATCCCGTGCTTGTTCATGAACAATTTGTAAATGGTCGACGTACTCCTCAAGGGTTTCAGACTTATGGGGTTTTCCAGTAATAATATCCAAAGGTAAACGAAGTTCATCACTGTAGACAACTTTTGCCGGGCTTTTTCCAGTTAACTTGTGGATAGAAGAACGATATGCCAATAGGAATGGTTATATACAGGTATCCCAGTCGGTTTGCTTACGGTTTACCACCATCCTCACATAGGTTTCAAATGTGCGGTTAAATCTTTCAACCATTCCATCAGACTGAGGGTGTAGTGGGGTTGTACGGGTCTTATTGATTCCCAGCAACTGGCATACTTGTTGGAATATTTGTGACTCAAAGTTCCTTCCTTGGTCTGACTGTATCTCTCTGGGTACACCAAATCGATAAATGCAGTTCTGGAACAGCACTTCAGCTACTGTCGTTGCTTCTTGGTTTGGAATCGGATAAATCTCGGGCCACTTACTAAAGTAATCCATAGCAACAAGAGCATATCGGTTTCAGGAGCTACTAGTAGGAAAGGATCCTGCTACGTCTATGGCAATTCGTTCAAAGGATGCACCAACAGGATACTGCATCATCTTTCCTCTTGTCCGGGTTCTTGGGCCCTTGCTTGACGAACACTGCTCACACTGCCGGCACCAGCGTTCAACGTCTTGATGACTGTTCAGCCAGTAGAACCATTCTCTCACTTTTACCAAGGTCTTACTAACTCCAAAATGTCCTCCGCCGACACCGCCATGAATAGCTTCAAGAACTTCCGGAATCCGTTTTCGAGGAAGGACTGTCAGATATGTCTTTTCTTTTCCATCTACGCTCTCCCAGACTCTTTTTAACAATCCATTTATATCCAATCCTTTTATATCCAATGAATTCCATTGAGACCAATAGGCTTTTAGTTCTGGATATTTGTCAGAAATGTCTTTCCATTCTGGTTTTAAAATTTCTCGATATTTCAGTTCGTAAATAAGACCAAATACTGGATCATCACACTGATCTTGGATTAAACTAGCTACATCCCACTTCTGACACCAATTGTAACGAAATTCGGGAACACACTTTTATTGTCAACGTTAAAAACACTAACCTAACTCGCCTTGACTGTCGTTTAATTGTTTCCAAGGTAAAAACTGACTAAACAATTAAAACTGAATGAATTGTCACAAAGCGCGTCCTTTTTAAAACCCGATGGAACAGTTTCGAAATATTTCGAATTATCTTTATTGTTTTTGCCCAAAGAGACCAATAATTTTAGGAGAATACTGACAGTCAAAGCAAGCAAGTATACAAATTCTAGAAGATTAGAACTACAGGGATTTACAATAATATAACCTAAATAACCTAAATTGGGGCCAAAATGGGGCTCTCGAATAAGATGAACTACTTAAAAACTAAACACTATAGATAAAAATAATAAACCAAACGTAAGTAGAACCCTAAAGAAACTCTACGAAACAACTTTAACTACAGAATACTAATAAAATTGTACAAAAACTAGAAGAATATTTAACGTATTTACATTTTCATAATACTGCTCTCCTCTCAAGTTTGATCGTCCCGATCAAACATGGGACCACCTGAGTCATGATAGGGCGCTAGCCGGACGATGTTTACAATTTTCATCTTCATTGTCGGATGTCGCTGGATACGGTACACCACGTCGTTGATTCTGGTGACCACATTGAATGGACCTTCCCAATCCTTTAGGAGCTTTGGTGACTTGCCCTTCATCCTCCGTGGATTGTATAACCACACTTTATCCCCAGGACTAAAACCGGTAGAATTTGCCTTTATGTCATAACCCGATTTCATTCTGTTACTTTCTAGATGAAGTTTATCCCGTGCTTGTTCATGAACAATTTGTAAATGCTCTTGTAAATGGTCGACGTACTCCTCAAGGGTTTCAGACTTATGGGGTTTTCCAGTAATAATGTCCAAAGGTAAACGAAGTTCATCACCGTAGACAAATTTTGCCGGGCTTTTTCCAGTTGACTTGTGGATAGAAGAACGATATGCCAATAGGAATGGTTGTATACAGGTATCCCAGTCGGTTTGCTTAGAGTTTACCACCATCCTCAAATAGGTTTCAAATGTGCGGTTAAATCTTTCAACCATTCCATCAGACTGAGGGTGTAGTGGGGTTGTATGGGTCTTATTGATTCCCAGCAACTGGCATACTTGGAATATTTGTGACTCAAAGTTCCTTCCTTGGTCTGAATGTATCTCTCTTGGTACACCAAATCGACAAATCCAGTTCTGGAACAGCACTTCAGCTGCTGTCGTTGCTTTTTGGTTTGGAATCGGATAAACCTCGGGCCACTTACTAAAGTAATCCATAGCAACAAGAGCATATCGGTTTCCGGAGCTACTAGTAGAAAAGGGTCCTGCTACGTCTATGGCAATTCGTTCAAAGGGTGCACCAACAAGATACTGCATCATCTTTCCTCTTGTCCGGGTTCTTGGACCCTTGCTTGACGAACACTGCTCACACTGTCGGTACCAGCGTTCAACATCTTGATGACTGTTCAGCCAGTAAATTCGTTCTCTCACTTTTGCCAAGGTCTTACTAACTTTAAAATGTCCTCCGCCGACACCGCCATGAACAGTTTCAAGGACTTCCGGAATCCGTTTTCGAGGAAGGACTGTCAGATATGTCTTTTCTTTTCCATCTACGCTCTCCCAGACTCTTTTTAACAATCCATCTTTTATATCCAATGAATTCCATTGAGACCAATAAGCTTTTAGTTCTGGAGATTTGTCAGAAATGTCTTTCCATTCTGGTTTTGAAATTTCTCGATATTTCAGTTCGTAAATAAGACCAAATACTGGGTCATCACACTGATCTTGGATTAAACTAGCTACATCCCACTTCTGACACCAATTGTAACGAAATTCGGGAACACATTTTTATTGCCAACGTCAAAAACACTAACCTAACTCGCCTTGACTGTCGTTTAATTGTTTCCAAGGTAAAAACTGACTAAACAATTAAAACTGAATGAATTGTCACGAAGCGCGTCCTTTTTAAAACCCGATGGAACAGTTTTGAAATATTTCGAATTATCTTCATTGTTTTTGCCCAAAGAGACCAATAATTTTAGGAGAATACTGACAGTCAAAGCAAGCAAGTATACAAATTCTAGAAGATTAGAACTACAGGGATTTACAATAATATAACCTAAATAACCTAAATTGGGGCCAAAATGGGGCTCTCGAATAAGATGAACTACTTAAAAACTAAACACTATAGATAAAAATAATAAACCAAACGTAAGTAGAACCCTAAAGAAACCCTACGAATCAACTTTAACTACAGAATACTAATAAAATTGTACAAAAACTAGAAGAATAATTAACGCATTTACATTTTCATAATAATATCATACTTGGCATTCTACTTAAATCTTACATTATGTTACTTTTATTGAAGATCTTGGAAGTAAACACCTATTCTCGAACCATCTCTGAACCGTCCTAATTTAAACCATCTAAATGGATATTATTAATATTCGATTATTAAGTTTTACTAGATTCGGTACCAAAGACCTTTATGTTAATTGTATAGGGTTTGTTGAAGTAAGAACAGCAGAATCAACAAGAGCCACGCATCTATTAAAGAAAGCGAGTTTGTTGTATTTTGCTGAAAGTGAGCTCTTTGAAGGCTAGTTCGTACAATCATGTCAATTTCAACAAAGCAGAATGGTTCCGTACGAATCTTTAGGTAGTTTTTGGGCATGCTTGAGGTTTTCTGGTTGCCTGACTTCCGCTAAAGGTCGAATATCTTCTCAAAGTATTCTACACTTTTCTATGATGCCTTTTGAATAAAGCTTTACATATTATGTCTATTTTATCTTTAGGCCAGTTGCAAAAGCAAAATTTTTATTTGCTTATGGTTAAATGAGATATAGTAACATAGAGTACTAATTATTATCATCATCAAAAGTCTACAGATCCATATTGTAACTGAGATAATAATTAACAAAAACCTAATAAAGGGGTTTCTTAATTTTTTTAAAGATCCCAATCTTAAGTTATTTACTATATATTTTATATAGAACAAAAGAAAAAAGATTAAAGACCTGTTTATAGTGCTTACATGAAAGTTAAAAAATTAATAAAAAAGTCGATATTTAACTATAACTATAGAACTTTGTTCTATATCGATTCAAGTTAAAGATTTTAACCTAAAAGCTGAGACAAAAACCCAATTTTAGACTCGCTTTACCATTAACATAATCACAATAAAAATCTAAGGTATTTTATGTTGTAAAAAAATTAAATATTTTCATTATTCATTTTAATATTAACATTTCTAGTGAAGTTTTTTTTGTATGTTTTTGATTTTCCAATTATCATACCTTTTAATTGTCCAAGAACACTTCCCTTTGAAACTTAACACATAAGCAGCGCCACATTCTTTAGAAATATTTTGATATATCAGATAAGTAAAACGCAGAAAAAAAATAAGATTATTTTACCATTATTAGTTTTTTTTTTAAATTTTAATAAAAATTCTCTTCGCTATATTGTTTCGAAGGTTCGTTTTAAGTTCAGTACAGAATTTTAATAACTACTCCTAAATAACTAATTTTTTAATAGTTGAAAGCATATTTATAAAGCGTTAGTATTCTGGCACAGAATCCGTGTTTTTGGAGGAAACTTTACAATTGAGCCCTTTTTTTGGTATTTTACCAACCTTTAGAATTGAGTTTATAGGCTTTACTACTGGGTATCCTATAATGTGAAACATAGATTTAAGAAAAACAAAGTCTATTCGATCAGCATTTACTCTGTTAACTTGTTGTTACACTAATTTTCTTAAGTCTTAATTAAAGTCTTTAAATTAATTTGCTTAAATGTATAAAAAGAGGGATCTAAATGGTACTTCTGTTATTTATGTCAGTATTAATGTGATAATGTTGATCAAAGTTTTACTGAATTATTGTTAATGAATCTATTAAGTTGTCTATATCCTAAATGCTATCCAAGTGGAATCTATTTATTGAATGCGCAATTTTTAATGGATTAGAATGCATTTTATTTTTAATTTTCAATTTAGTTAATAAGAAAAGGTTTTCTTCCTCCCCTTAATATACACTTCAACTTATTTCTACAAAGCTTATAGCGATCTCATGATACAGGTGTATTTAGAATTTTTCATTTATTCTACCTATGGATTTTATTTTTAAGTCTCTTTAAACTATGGAACATTTTGTACTAAAGAATGTCATTGGTGCTGTTATGTCAAGACTACTTTTCAAGTTGCAGAATTTTTTTTATGAAATGGTATTAACATTACAGGTTATAAGGTACTCCGTGCATTTGTCTATATCTAACTTATTTAATTTTTTTTGTTAAAAAATTATTTATTTTCGTATTTTTTTAAATAAGATTTATAGTTGTCGTTTTATCATTGGAGATTTTATAGTTAATTAAATTTTTAGGCCTTTAATTTAGAGGTATTAGCTATAACTAAATCTATGATTGTTTTTTTTTATGGATGTTGTACTAAGTCTAAGTCAAACTTGTTTTTACTGAAGCTCATTTTCACATGGATATACACAAAATTATAATATACAGTGCTTTCATTACAAAACGATCCACCCTTAATAACTTTCTTAAAAAAAAAAAAAAAAAAAAACACGTCAAATTAGATATACAGGGGGACGTTTTATTATGCATTTACTGAAGTTCTGTCAATCACCTCCTCACCTCCAGCTAACCTCACTTTAATATGTCAAATGGGAACCCCCATCGTGTGATACATCATAGTAAGGAGCGTAAAATTCTCTATTCAACGGTACCAAAAAAAATGAAATCGGTAAATGTGTAAGCAAATAGTTAGCAAAAATGTCTAGAAATAATGAATATTTTATTTACGCCAAATTTTGGTATGTCAAATGGCTACCGCATGGTGTGATACATTATTTTAAAGGGCATTCATTATGCTATCTATGGTTGTAAAAAAAAATAAAATTGATTGACCAAGGAGCAATTAAAGTGTAAATCGGTAGGGTAGAAAAACAAATTTAATTAGTTTAACAAATTTATTTTATTAAATGTTCAAAATGCGCGCCGTCATTAGCAAGACAATAAAAAAGCCTATTTTCAAACTCCTTACGAACATTGGCAAGGGTCTGCCCGCTAATTTCTCTGCATTCTTGAAATATTCTATTTTTTAAATTCTCAATACTCTCAGGTGGGGTTTTATAAACTTTGCTTTTTAAGTAGCCCCAAAGAAAAAAGTCTAGTGGGGTTAGGTTCGGAAACCGCGTAGGCCATTCGATTGCACCACGTCTGCCAATCCACTTTTCTTGAAAATTTTCATCAAGCCACTCTCGAACTACCAAAGTGTAGTGCGCGGGAGCTCCATCCTGCTAAAAATGTATATTATTTTCATTCAATAATATAGCGCCATGTTGATCTACTTGATTTTCCATAGATTGGATGGTGGAAGGGTATATTGCATTTTCTAAAAGGTTTAAGTAAATTTCGCCAGTCAAATTTTCTTCCAAAAAAAATGGCCCGATTATTTCATTCCCATAAATTCCTGCCCAAACATTAATTTTTTGGGGATATTGGGTATGGCCTTTCCGAAAAACATGCGGATTTTCATTATCCCAGTATCTACAGTTATGTCTGTTCACCAGGCCATTTAAAAAAAGGTCGATTCGTCACTGAAGCAAATGTTCTTCAATAAATGGGGATCGTCGTCAATTCGCTGGCACATCACTTCACAAAATTAAATTCTCCTACCAAAATCATCTTCTCCGAGTTCATGAAGAATATAAATTTTATAAGGAAATATTTGTTAGTTTTGCGGCCTTTGGTATAGACAAAGTTGGATCCATAGCAAATTGTCTTAGTAATTCAACTTGGCATGCTTCATCGACAACTCTATTTTCATTTTTTTTATTGCAAATCGATCCCGTCTCTTCAAATTTCGTATCAATTCTAATACGTATTTATGGCTCACGTTTTTATCTTGATACCTTTTATTAAATGCTCTTGCGGTTCTGTGAGCACACCGATCTTGAGCTCCATAAAGGAAAATTATTTCTATTCTTTCGGCTAGCGTATACACCATTTTATTAACTCACTGTTTTAACTAAAAATGAAAAATTTCACGCGTCAAACTGTATTGCAGTGTTTTTTTGTACCTATTAGGTAGGTTTCGCAAAAAATATGAGTGAAATAAATACACATACCAAGTTATAAGACTGCAAAGATTTTTGCAAAAAATTTGAAGACACCCTTTTTTCTCGCAAATACCGGTACACATTCTTTACTTAAAAAAATAAATAATTTTCTTGAACTAAATGTACTGTTTGTTACCACACATTTTAACTTCTAAATTGCTTGTATTTTTTGTGATGATCTATTATAAAAAATGTAAGAATTTTAAAATGATGTAGGTACCACACTAAAAGTATTCATTTAAAATACCAAAGTTTGGCGTAAATAAAATATTCATTATTTCTAGACATTTTCGCTAACTATTTGCTTACACATTTACCAATTTGATTTTTTTGGTACCGTTGAATAGAGAATTTTACACTCCTTACTATGATGTGTTTTTTTTTTTTTTTTTTTTTTTTTTTAAGAAAGTTATTAAGGGTAGATCGTTTTGAAATGAAAGCACTGTATATTTCTTACAGACTTATCCAAAATTTTACAACTTTTCTTATATAATTATCCAAACTTCCAGTGTGATTAGTTAATTAGTTATAATGCACTAGTTATATTAAACATACTACAAGAGGATTCAGGTTCCTGATCATGTATTTGATTTTACTAATATTGGTTAATAATATCTTATTATTTTTATAACAGTTTGGATATACCTGATCATGCTTAACCATGACCACAGCTAATGCACCTTGTAACCTGTTTGGTACAACTTTTTGCTATATGATTATAACCAAGACACTCGAAATATATATTTATTATGTTTAAGTATTTAAATACAGAGCACATGTCATAATCTAAAAACAAAACATGTGATTTAATAAAATGTTTAGCTTTTCGTATATAAAAACATAATATACTTTTTTCTATTTAAAATATTTTTAAGAGAGAATCTACAACAAAAAAAGATGCTCACACAAATCGTAGCAAAATTATTTACTTAAGGTTACATTTTTTAACTTATCCTACCGCATGATTTTGACTTCAAATTATTTAAGTTACCGACAAAATTTACTCTTAATGTGACGCTTCCCTTCAATAAAAGAGCACCCATAAAGCCCACAGTCACGCTCTAAATTGAACACTTTATTATGCTATGGGTGACCCAGATTTTTAACCAAAGTATTCTAAAATTTCGGTTTATGGTTGACCCAGAAAGGCACAACAGTTCCTTTTATGGTCTTTTGCTAGTATAAAAATATACCCTTCAGTACTATCGCTATCCTTTTCTGGTGTAGGCCCTAAATGGTGATGACAATATAAAGGACTGCATCGAGTCAAAAACGTCACAGAAGCGTGCAAGGTTGTAAATTTAAAATGTTCCTAAATAGGGCACGCAATAAAATATAATTACTGACGAACTAGTAATAGAAAATTGGTAAAAGTAATTTTGCCAAACTTTATGATGGATCTCTTTGTCCGTATTCTTAGGATTAGAGAAATTTAGGCGATTCGTCAGGGCATAGAATATTATAATTGTACGCAAGTCTAAATCGTGACCAAAAAAGAATTTGGAATCAAAATTGAGACTTGCAATTCCTGATTTAAGTTGTTAAGTTTTAAAATGTTAAAGAAATTTGCGAATAAGTTGATGAGAAAGACGGTTCAAAAAGAAGAATAAAAACTATTGGGGAGGGCATTAGATTAGAATTATAGTTATGATATATAAAAGTTATAACTCATGGAAGAATTAGCAATACCGTTTTACGTAACATTTATTGAAGTCAGCATGTTTTTTGTTTATATCGCATATTCATAGATGAACTACTATCAAATTCTATCAACCATTAACTATTAGTCGTTCTTTTTAAAGATATTTGGCTTTTTTAAAGAAGTTAGTACTATAGAAACAGAACATTTCTTAACTTAAATTATATTAAAATGATTTTCGATCTCCTTAGAGGATACGTGCTATTTATTGATTAATAAAGCTTTTATGAGTTCAAACACTCTTATCAACTATTCGTCAGAATTACAAAGCGATAGAGGGATTAGATCGAGGAATTAAAACAATAAATACCCTATCATTTACAAATCCAAGCACAAAGTCTTTTTTAAACTACTTACTTCAAACCTGGTTAAATAATTAAAAATGTGTATCTTTCTACTAACTTCTAAATAGATCTTTATGTTACTAAAATATAGCGTTAAGAACAAACTTTAGTATTAATTATTTTTTTGCGTTCTGGAATTCGTTCAGCTTTTACTTTCCCCACTTTCATCTGCAAGTGCACCTTAGCCTGCAATAAATTTGTTTTGCACACCTGTTTGTCTATCTACCTAGCTTGTTACTTCTGCACTGCTTCCCTGCACTAGCCTGTGCGAGTCTTCTTCTTTTTTAGGTCTTCTGTACAAATATCTGTTGTCTTCTGGGACACAGTCGCAGGTTATATAAAGGATAATTGCTTGTTTTTTCTTCTGCAAAGACGACATATTAGGCCTCCGTTGAACAAATTAACTCTATTTAAATAATATTATATGTCACTTATTATGCCTCATTTAAAGCCCTATTACTGTTCATTTGTCCCTTCTGAACGTGAAAAGGGCTTTCACATCACGTGTGGTACACTTTGGATTCTCCAATTCAGGCTCTAGTCCAATAAACGGATTGGCAGATCCTCCTTTAGCAAAGTCATCCGCTTTCTCATTTGTTTAGCTTTTTGCTTTCATTGCCCACATAAGTTTTACATTGTTACGGTTTCCCAGATTCCTAGTTTTAGTAAGCAATTCCTTACCAGCCTCGATGAAATTATGGATTTCATTGAGGATGAAATTCATAATTATGGATCTCTTTGTTATTCTATACTCCCTTACTATTTTACGTTTACACATTCAAGTATTAGATTGCTCAAAGAATTGAACAAATTTTCTCTTGGTCTTCAAAAATTTCAGCTTCCGTGCGTTCAGTATTCTTTGATTCGTTTGATGTCGCATTCAAAGTTGCTCTCATTTTACCCTTCTCTACTCGAATACGCAACTTCAAAGGGTGGATTAAATTTATATGAAGAAATCATGTGATTAGACATCATTTAAAATTTCCTAACTATATATATTTGATAATCAATTATATTAGAGTAAAGTCGGCATATATGGAATACCAATCATTTTTATAGCGATAACATCATTAATATATACTTCTAAGTATCTCCAAAGAGTGTCAGGTGCTAAATTAAAAATTAAATCATATTCGGTAATTTTACAAAAACATTTAAAAAAAATGCATTTCTGGCCGACAAAAAAAAAGGAGGGTAATATGGAATATGCATATCGGGTAATATGGAATAGACTTATTATACGCAAAAAACTAAAAAACTTTACTAAAATTATTTAACTTCAGAACATCAATATGAATATAAAAGTATATCTAGGAATTGCAAAAATCGCAAACAAATACATCTTTTTCTGCACTGGTACAAGCTTCGTGAGCCCATTCATGGCAGATTGCGCATTGCACCCATATTTCTCTACTTCGGCTTGAGGAAAATGTTTCTAGGCAAAAAATACATGGGACATCTTCACCGGTTGGTTTTTTATTGTAGCAGCTTAATGGCAGATCATCATCAGATGAATCATCAATTACTGCTTCAGATTCTGAATCAGAGGAACTAGATGGTACATATTTTTTCGTGACTTTACGCTTCTTTGTTTGTAATCCACAAGATCCAGGTTCATCGAAAACGTTTCGTGTAACTTTTTGTTTTGAGAGATTACAATTGTTCTAATTCCTCCTTATTCGGCGTCGACGTGATTATTTTGGAACGCCCACATTTTCTTCCCCGAGTTGCCGGCTTCTTTGTTAGTTCTGGAACTGGAATTATGTCACTAGGATAAACATAAGGCAAGTTATTTTGCTCATTATGAGGACGTGTATTATCGTTCGGCAAATTTTGATTTTCGTTTTGCATTTCGGCCGCAAATTCTTCGTCTCTGAAAATATTTCTTTTTAAAGGGTAGATCCCAGTGGCATTAAATCCTTTAACAGCTCTTTCCCCAGATTGCACTTTAAGATAGGCGCTACCAAATAACTGGCAAATATCAAAATGTGTTACTGCACGTTTTTCCGTTCTCATGAAGATGATCACTTCTTCGTTATAGAAGGTCTTTAATGCACCCATGACGGTCTTATCAAGGGGCTGAAGTTTGTTGTTCTATTACTAATATCTACCTTTTATCCTCACTGATTTTTCTTACTCTTTAATATCTTATCAAATCGATTTAGTTTTTTATATCCCACTCGCTGTTATCTTTGTCTGGCTTCTCCTTAAACAATGAAGCGACGAAAAGTTGAATAGGGCTTTAATGGATGATGCGGATGTAGTATTTATAGGCTATACTAATAACAGAGCTCCGTTATACCTAGACAAAGCTAATGTTTTTATTATGTCTTTCAATTAGCTATGTGGGCAACATTAGTCGCAAGTTCCAATAATCATTTCTGATCGCTATCTCTAACGCATTTCTTAAATCTTTCTGATTCTTTTAATATTAACCACACATATTAGGAAACCATTTATATGAGGAAAAGTTTATCTAACAAATTTATCTGGTCTTACCGCAGAGGCTATTCTGCAACCAAGCAAATGAAATAAATCCAGAAGACAGATTCTGTATGAGCCATGTGGTAATATTTAAAGAAGAAAAAAGAAAAGAAAAAGCCAAAACATTAAATTGTGCAGTAGGTTTGTTCAAATTGTCACATTTTTTTAAACGGTTACAAAAAAAATATTAAAAAGTAAAAAAAATAAGTTAACCATGTGTTCATTTACAAAAATATCATCCATTCTTCTCAAAGAGACCAACATACAAAATGGGCGAAAACAAAGAAAACACAAAGTCATGGTCTCACAACATATAATCACAGGCTACACGTGTTTCGCTCTAGCTAGAGCATCATCAGGCCTTTAAAAGCCATAAACAAACTTTACACTACATAAAAAATTCAATATATTTTTTTATTTCTTTATTAATTCATTATAATATGTTGTCAGACCATGTTTATTGGTAAGTAAGTTGCCCAGTAGTGAGAAATTTGGGCATCAGCCCAAAAGGAGGATAGGGTGGGTCAAGAGCGTCACTGGCTCAGGGCAGAATGAGCCAAAGTTCCCTAAATGGTCATTGAGATGGGTTGAGTCAAACAAGATACTTAAATGTTTCAACTTATATTAAAAACAAAAAAAAACTGATTCTATTACAGTACCATTTCGCCATTTGCTTCAAGGTCATACAGTAGCTTACAAGTGTTAAATCGTTTTAAAACAAGAGGTTATAGGAACAAAAAACCCTATGAGAAAGACTGTTTTAGCAAGTTTCCATCGAAAGAAATTGTAATAAAACAAAGTCTTTACCTATTGGTTACAGAGTTTTTTTCTATAAGGTCTGCGCCGGTGTTTGACTGCAGCAGCACTAAAAGAACCTTAGCAGGGCTTCTGACATTTTCTCTGAGGCACAGTAACACAATTAAAAAAAATACTAACTAAAAGGGATACTTACCTCTGATGTATTTGCCAGACAAATACACAGGGCTATAACGGTACACAAGTAAAACCAATAAAATAAAGACCTGTCGAACTGCGTTGAACTCCCAAAATTTCCAAAAATCGCTCAACCACCGGCAACCAGAAGAAAAGTAAAAGTCCTGTCACGCAGTCGAGGAAGTGCCAATGACACCATACTGTCAAAAATAAAGCCGCATTCACAATGACTCGCTAAACTCTTGCGGAACCAACGGAATAACACTGCGATAGCGATAAATGAAATAGAATGACCCAATAATTCATATCTATTATTAAGAATTAAAATTATTAATAATAACCAAAATTATTAAATCAAAATTAAGACGGAACAGGATGTCATGCTGTTGTCTAGGTGAAAATATCATTTGAATACCGATGCCTAGGATCACTCATTGATACCAAGTGTTAGGAAATCTAGGATCTACGTAATATTTAAGAAAACGTCTTTAGTAATATATCAAGGACATTCTAGACTTAGATTTGATCAAAATTTCATTATTCAAGAAAAACTGCCAATCAAATAATTCTTATCTACTTTCCCTATTCAATCTCTTTCGATTTTATCGATTTCTTTTCTATCACTTGATATAAAGCAGTTTCAGTTTTCTTGAATGATATATGTAGGCTGATTTTATATGATAAATACCTTATAGGAATCGCATAAACTGACCATGAAAAAACTATGAATAAAAAATTCAAATATTTGATGAATTACCAATTTGGTGCATGGAGACAAACCATTTAAACATTTTTGTATTTTAGGAGGCTCCGTTTATTTCGGATATAGGTAGATATTATATTTTTTTATTTAATATGGGTTTTTGCGCATTTTTGTTGTTTTTAAACTTAAGTTATTTTCGACATAGTTTTGCACAACTCCCGTTTTTTAAAAACTCAGTGACAATAACCCGAATGCAAGAATTCAGGTTTGCTGTATTATGACAGAGGGAATTTCTGCAAAACCTCAAGTGGTTAATGATATTTTTATAGAGATAAATGTACTTTTATTTATGACATATCAGTAAATATCCGTTTTTATTGCCTCCAATATTATAGCCACTAAGTACAGAATATTTTTGATAACATCACTCTAATTACTATCCTTATCGAGCCTCATAATTCATGAATAAGAGAGCAAAATCCAAGAGACTTTTAAAAAAATTTATTTTATTTTCAGAATAGAGTACCAGTTTTTTGGGCATTAGTTGGAATCATCTTGTTAAGTGACTAAAACAAGAGGAGTTCCCCGGTTCTAACGCCTTTTGATTTCTTCCTGTTGGGTAGCCCTATATCTGTTATTATTAAAACGCCACCTAAATCAACACAGTCACTTTAGAAAAATTAATGTCGAGCCAAGATGTTTGCAAATATTCATTAAAAATGTCAAGATAGGCTGTATAGTTGCTTTTAAAACAAAAATTATGAATTTTTTAAAATTTTATTAATAATCAAATAGTAGTGTGTCTTCTCAAACTATAAATATAGAGTAATATAGATGAATACAAGAATATTGACTAAAATTGAATAAAACACGTTTGAAAAAAAATTGTTAAAAGAGATTTAAATTCAGGTATTTTAAGTAAATGAGTGTCTAAGTTGGCTATATCTGTCTTTTAATAATATGAAAGTTAGATATATGTCAGGTGTTTTGTGTATGTTATGGTTTTGTGTATGTTATGATGCTCTAGTCGAGCGAAACATGTAACCTTTGTAATTTTATTAAATGTATTTGTGATGCTGTAGTTTTTACCTTTTATAAAAGTATATGAAAGTTAGGGTGGTCAGATACATATGACAATGAAAAAAAAACCTTTTATTTAATTCAACAATACCTCTAAACAGAAATGAGATCCAACGATAAATACACTTTATATCATTCACAAGTTAAAAAATTCATGTAAATATAATGCTATGAATGAAAAAGAAATTATCAAAAATTATATTAACACTTACACCAGGCTAGAAATGCTAGGTAGGCAAAAGAAAGTTTCTTCCATGAATAAAGTCTAATACACCGTATCGGTTTTATGAGGGAGATTCACAGAAGCCACGAGCAAGACCTAACTTATTATTGTTCGCATTTTATGAGTCTCATCAAGGCTAATAAAGCCGTTTACTTTAAAATTATGTTTGTTGAGAATTAGGGCATGTCTAAAATGTTTTCAAATATTATACGCCTATCTCCACGGGATATTTTGTATCTTCTTTGTGTTATGACTTGTTTATTTTGTAAATATAATTTTAAGATGTTTAAGACCTTCCCCCAGGGGTGCCAGATAATATGTTAAAACGTGTGAACTATGAACAAATTACTTAACGTTAAAACGCAATTTTAGTGTGTTTGCTTCAATTTACAACACTTAGTGCTAACACCCAAACTATGTTATTTTAACCTTTTGAAATGCAATAGAATACAACCTTTAGCTGCGTTAAGTTCGTAACTAAGGTAAAAAAAATTATAAAATTTCAGAAACTATAAAGATAATAAAGGAAAATATACTTCTTTACTTAGTTGGATCTAGTTTTTCTAATATTTGAAGAATTAAAAAAATATAGGGAATATTTAATATGAAGAAATTTATATATAAGGTAGGCAACAATATGATACACTATACATCTCTAATAGATTTTAATTATTTTTTTAAATTTACTTAAAGATTAAGAACTGCATTTGCGAAGCCCTTCTGTACTATCTTTAACTTATGTCTTTATACAAACACCTTTCCTAAAAAAATAGAGGTTTGCCAAAATTTGCTCCATCTTTAAATCGGGAGAAAAAAAAGGTGGTGGAAAATTATCGTCCAATTTCCATACTATCGAACTTTTCTAAAGTCTTTCAGATTTTCCTATATGCTAGGCTCTTTCACCAAGTAAAAGATTTAATTTTACCAATCCAGCATGGTTTCTTTAATTCCAGATCAACAATAACTAATTTAACATCATTTCTTCAGACTGCATATGAGGCTATAAATAATAAATGTCAACTAGACGTAATTTACAGTACTTCGCCAAAGCATTTCGTAGGATGGACTTTTGCTCAGAAACTTATCAGGCTTGGTTTTCATTCTCAAGAGACCCAAGGGGATATGTTGTCTTTCTTTGAACTGGTTTTCTCATATAATTGGAATTTTATGACAGAGGAAAGTATAGCTGTCAATGACTGTTTCAAAATATTTCTATCTTCTCTAGAAAAAGCATATACTCAATCTTTTCCCCTGAAAACATATAGGGTGAGGACCGATCAGAGAAATACAATAACTTGGTTTGACAATAACCTAAAAGCCATGCTGGATCATCTACAGTTGCTGAGTGGAGTGTCTCGACAGTACAAAAACAGAAATTTTGAGGGGGAGTTTAAGGACTTTCAAGAAGTTTATAGAGCTGCTATACAGGAGGCATAAATAAAAGCCAATGATAAACTCATTTCATCAGCTTCTAATCCAACTAAGGCCGTATGGCAAGTTGTTAATAGTAGTGTAGGTACGTCAAAAATGAAAAAATCTCATGAAAGTACTTTAACGGCTGATGATTTCAATAATTTCTTTTCACGTATTGCCCATAATACTGTTAGAGACATTCCACTGTTGCAGGGTGACCCAATCCAAAGTCTCTCTGTTCTGGGTATGCCGGAATGTGTTCTCTTTCTCTCCTGTATCATTCATAGAAGTAAGAGAGATTATTGATGGCTTAAAAAATAAGACTAGTCAAGGCATCTATGGACCAGATGTCAAATTAATTAAGTCTGTTAAAAACATTATCATAGCTACAGTAACAAAACTAATAAACAGATGCTTCAGGGAGAACACTTTTCCAGGTGTGCTCGGATTAGCCAAGGTAATACCTATTCTTAAAAAGGGTGATCCTGATAGGCCTGAGAACTACCGCCCTATCCCCTTGCTGCCCATAATCTCAAAATTCTTTGAAAAATGTATTGCTGCTCAACTTATGAAATTTTTTGAGGGTAACAATCTTTTCATATCCAGCCAGTTTGGTTTCAGGAAGGGTAAAAGTACGACTATGGCCATTTTAGACTTAGTTGATTACTTGTTAAATGCTTTTAATAACTTGCAATATGGCAGTGTCTTATTCTGCGATCTGAGCAAGGCATTCGATTGTGTTACCCATAACATATTACTGTAAAAACTTAATAAACATGGACTCAGTCCCAACAGTGTTAAACTTCTCTCTTCCTATCTGGCCAATAGAGATCAGATGGTAAGTGTTGGTGGGATGTCATCAGCAAAAAGTGGGATTACCATAGGTGTTCCCCAAGAATCTGTTTTGGGGCCTATTTTTTTTTTGATCTATATAAATGACCTACCATTAACTAAATCATCTGGTAAATTCACCATTTTTGCTAATGACACAACAGTGGCATATGCCGAAGATATTCTTGAGACCGTAGAGAAGAAATTGAGAGTATTGCAGGGGGGAATTCAGGAATGGTTTAACATGAACCGATTGCATCTCAACGCAGACAAGACCAACAAAGTTATTTTTACTCTGAGACCAGCTGACATATCAAAGGATTTTTCTATTAAGTTTCTGGGAGTTTTATTGGATCCTCTACGTCGCTCTGAAAGTATTCAGTAAATCGGCATCATGCCTTTTATAAAATGCAGTGGTCCTATACCGTAACTGTGATGTACACCTAATATTCCATCAGCTATTACTTAGATATACTTCCGTACAAGATATTGAAATGTGACCTTATTTCGAAGATTTTTATCTCATTGACAGCACTAACAAGATTTTTGATATTGCAAATTAACCAATACAGGGCAATGAATTAATGTCGTGCGGTAGTGTCAATCCATACAATCGATCTGTTCTATTTGCAAACTTTAGTCCAATATCCCAAAAAAGATTTTCAAGTTCGTATCGACCCGTATATGTCGTAGCATTTCGTTAAATTTCTTTTTAGTAAAGAAAGTAAACAATTTCCTTTTCTTCTTCTCTTCCTTATCTCAAGGTCTTCAGAATCGCTCTCACATACTAGGAATGATTAAGTATGTATTTACAGTACAAAAAGTACCGTAGTACTTGAGCATTTATCTAGAGTTAAAGATAGGTCAGACATTATCTATACTTGTAAAAAATTCTGTAACATAATTATACAAGTGAGAGGTTTGTCATTTTTTTAGGATTTCTTCCTTTCCTGACAGCTCGAGCAATAAACGTCTGTTCTCGTGCCGAATCCTAAATTCGGCATATATTATAGACTATACTTTTGGTACGACTGTTAATTTTGTTTTAAATTCATAAACGTTTGAACAATTTACCTAATTGGCTACAAATACCTTAAATTATGTTTAAAACAAAACCGTTAGATGGCTCCAGAGTGAAGAGAAGACATTTTATTCATTTAAATGGCATACCTTTTCATATCCAGTGACAATAATTCATGTTTTGAAGTATGACTTTTAGATGGCCTCCATAGGTATACTCACTCACTTATCACTAAATTAAACTTTTTTTCCATCAAGAACCATATCAAAAGACTCACAATTGTAGGATTTTATATTAAGATTTATGCGGAGCACCTTGTGCGATTTTCATTTTTTTTTGTGGCTTTTCTTGTCGGTCCTTTTTTATACCCTGTAATGAGCTACGTATTTTTCTGGAAAATATATTGCTTTTGGCAGATATGTCTAGGAAAAACTTTTAGCTGATTCACTTATATATCTTCGATTGATATGCTTCGATTATTTTTTTGGTCAAGATCGTCGGACAAATACTTTCTCCATGGTATTTTTAATAAAAAATGCATGTCAAAGTAACAACGACGCTGACAAAAAGCCATTAAAATAAGCTAAATATGTCCCATCAAGAAAATACTTCTAAAAGTTTGCCCTTTTGTGAATTTTTAACCCCCATTTAAAAAACACACAAAAAATAAATGTATTTTTTTAAGGAGATACAGCATCAACTTGATAAACTGATTTATAGCGTATTTTAATGAATTTATTTTCGTCAGAAATGCCCATATCAAAGTAAGTTATTTGCTCTAATAATCCAGTCTTATTTGCAATATTCTTTTGGCAACATGTGTGCAATGTGTGTGTATTTGACAGCGACACCCCTATATTCGATCGGGCAGTACAACAAAAGGTCTAGCCAGCCGTGAAATTCGATGAAATGTGACGGTCGATCCACACAGACACACATGCGACCGCGTCTCCCTTTTTTTGTTTGGTATCAATTAAGTTTATAATCAAAATTATAACATTTTTTGTAAAACTATTCGTAAAAATTCAGAAACACCCTATATCGTACCTCATGACCCTATGTATTTTTTTATTTTTTTTAAATAATATATTTTAATTAATAATTATTTCTTTGAATTGCTATATTTCAATTAAATAAAATGTACTTTAAAATTACACAAGTGTTTGTACACTAAATAGAAATTAAATACTAAATAGAAATAAGATTATTAAAAATAGTATATTTAATGACCATGTAATAATAGGTATTACGCACGGGGATGAAGTTTGCGACGTGGCCGTTAGGTAAGTATCATACGAGTGAATAATCATAATAGCTGCAAGTAGAATACTACACTTTTTCTACGATCTTTATACGTATCTAAAAAATTTGCTAAATTTGATATTTTATTTAAAATGATGTAAATAAAATTTCAGTTTTTTTGTTAAAATTAAAAAGTGAAATAATTTCGTAGCATTTGCATTCACACTTCATCCTGCACAGAAATTTAGTCTTATTTAAATTACAACTTTTTATTATACTATTACAAGTTTTGACTTCACTAAAATTGTTTTGGTGTATGTGTATTTTGATGTGGTCATATATAAGTTATGAGAATGAGGCTCCTGTCCTGCGCAATGTCAATGCGATTCTAACGTCCGTACAACCAAAATGTGATTCACCAACTTAGGTAGATTACAGTCTTCAAAGTTTAGTCAATAGTTAATGTCATGTGATGTTGAATTGCTATTTAAGAGAAGCAAGAACTATTTAATGATATATCTTAAATTGAGAATCAGATGAACCTCAAAAAGAATTAGTCATAAATAAAACTGTTGAGAAGAGAAAATCAAAACTATACTTTCACTGAAAAAAATGTAGCGAAAACTTGATTATCGGATCATAAACATCTTTTCATGCTCAACTAATTTTCAAGAACCAAATACAAAACCCAAAGAAAAATGCTCAGGAGGAAGATTACCTTCTGCAAGAATAAGTAAATATCATTACTGCTTTGGAATAAACTTTAAAGAATCAAAATGTGTGCACTGAGTTTATTTCTAGAGGTATACCAATTTACTTCATATATTCTAACAGACATTTAATTAAGGAAACAGCTTTGTAGCAGAAGTCAACTGAAGAAAAGTTTTAAAGTTTTGGCGAAAGAAATGATCCTCTACTTATTAGCAATCTTATAGATCTGCGGTTGATAACGTGGGCCAAATTACGTCAGCACTGGTTCTAGCGGATAAATCTAGACAGTTTAAATACTTCATACATTAACAGCAAAACATCGCTGTTGGTATAACAGGTGGGAGCCACGGGAATTAATTTGCTACATCTGAATTTACAGAAGCCAATATGTCAATTAACGTCGCTAAAGAGACACGAAATTCGGCTAGTGATAAGTTTCTATACTGAAAACTGACAGACATCCTAAGTATTACGGACAACTTAAAGTGTCATTGATATTGGCAATAGAAAGAATCTGTAAACCACGTTACTGGGAGTACCCTCAGGCACCGCAAGCTAGTTTAGATATCTGGACAATAAGGCAATATTTACAGTTCGCCCTGCGACATAAAATTTCTGAGACCTCAGTGTCTCATTGACTTTTCCAAGGCTATTGACCTCTTATGACTTTGCAAGACAAGTCCATCAAGAGACTTAAGATTCTTCTTCTTTGGATACACATCCCGCAAGTTCATTCATCAATTTGATCAGCGAAAAAATTATTTGCTTTTTGTTAAACAAACCAAATATAAATAAATATAAATTCAAGCGATCTCTAGTTCATTTAGATATTTAATTCTGTCTTTTACAATATAAGGTTGTTGAAACAGAGAAAATATTTTCTTTATTTAATAAAAAATACGGACCTTTTCCAAAAAAATTTCTTTTGCTGAAATTTAGTATATAAAATTGTTATTGCTACAATTTTTTTAAATTAATATTTCTATAAGTACTTTTTTAGTATTTAACTTTATTTAGTAGCGTATCGTAATCGGATGCATAAATAATTTTCATACAATTAGGCAATCCTGCATCTGGTCTGGAACCCGATACTGTTATCAGTACATCACCCATTTTTATATAGCCCATATGTTTTCCATAAGTAATTCCAAGTTGTATACGTTCTTCCACGTCCTTCTCGAAATTTCCATCGAACGATTTTAAATAAATAATAGGGTCTACGCCCTTATATAATCGAAGAATCCTAGCAACACGTGGGTATCTTATTATAACTATGATTGGACATCTTGGTCTAAATCGTGACAAAATCTTGGCAGTTCTTCCGGAGGTAGTTAGGCATATTATAGCGGCTGCACTAGTTTTAAGAGATGCTTCTACAGTGGAAATACAAAGGGAGTAGATAGACTCGTTCGGAGTGGGAATATTATAAATAAGTTCATTGAATACTTGCCGCTGATACACTGCAGGCTCTGCTTCTTTACATACCAAAGACACGGCACTCATGATAGCCTTGGTACATACTGCCTGATTGATCATTAAAGTATCTGCTCCATCGATTATACAATTAGCAATATCACAAAGTTCCGATTTGGATAGACTACAGCAATTTTGTATATTTGTAGAACATATCACCGGAACCCCTCGTAAGTTGCATTTTGCTAATAAAGCTTTTTGAACTAAAAATACTTTTTCCTTGGGAATATCGATAACAAGCCTTTCACAGTCGATAAAAATTGCATCAGAATAATCAATTATTTCATCAATATTTTCAACGGAGCTAGAGTTTTCTATTTTGGAAATTATTTGAAGTTTGTTACCTTCATTTCCAAGTAATTTTCTGACTTCTAAAATATTTTCCTTGTTGTAAACTCCAGAGACCATAAGATATTCAATATTGTAGTTAAGTGCCAAATTTAATATTTCTTTATCATCATCAGAAATTGAAGGTAGCTCTATGGGAGTATTTGGTATAATAAGAGCTGAACGGCTTAAAAGATTTCCCGCTTTCTCCACAATGCACCTAACAACACTTTCGGCTACCTCTATGGCTGATAAATGCAGGGTTCCTTGTTCGAATAATAATTTGTCCCCTGGCTGTATCACTTCAGAAAGCTTTTGGTAGTCAACAAAAATCATATCTTCATTTACAAACTCTTCATATGCTTCATCAGTTGTCAAAGTGGTCATTTTTCCCTTAGGAAGAAATATTGACTCTTTATTATGTTCTAACTGACCAGTGCGAATTTCTGGACCTTTAATATCAATTGAAAATGCTAATGGATATATTCTACCAATTTTTCGACTGTACTTGTCTACTACGGATCTAGTCTTTATAATCATTTCATGAATTTTTTCCTTTTTATTACCGGGCGCTACAATTCTTGCAACGGACATTCCCAAAGCCATTAGTTCCTCGAGAAGAAAACAAGTTGCATTACAGGGAATGGTACACATAATTTGCGTTTGCCTATATACTGGGGCTTTAGATTTCATACTTAGCTTACTAAGGTGGCCCAAATTAGTACTATCGTAGGCTGCATCTAGTTGAGTATTTAAGACTTCTGCATATTCCGAAGTAAAAAAGTCTATCATCCATGGTAGCTTTGGACAGTCAGGCTGGTACGTAGCCATGATGTTTTCTAGTAGTGACGTAAAATTTAGAACAAAAAATTAATGGCTTAGAAGAAACACATATGAATTTATGATACTAATAAAAATTTGTGCATAATTTACCAGGTACTCTTTGACAATTTTGAGTTAAAATATATTTGACAAACAAATTTACTTGTCAATAGGAAATGTTAGGAAATAAACAGGGTGTTTATTAAACATAAGGCAAGAATGTAATGGTGTGTTCTTTGGTAATAAGAAAAAAATCTCCATAAACATATCTGCAATTTGGTTTAGACTAAAAATAAGTTTTGTATCCCTAACTGAATAACACGCAACCAAATTGTATTATATTTTTTGTGCATGTTAGTCAATTAACGTTATAACCATCAATTTTTTTAATTTACACGAAAAAACGGAGGTGCACAGGGGCGGGCATTGTGGTGTTCAACTACTGTTTCGTTTTCAATTGGACATCAAATTATAATCAACGCCCTATATACAAGGTGTAAATAAATAGATGCGAAAAAATTCAGGGGTTGATTCTTGGGTAAATTTAAAGAAAAAAACTTTACATGAACGTATGTCCTAAAAGGCGTAACTTTTGAGATACCGGGTGGTACAGATTGAAGAAAAATATACAGGGTGTGTCAGAACTATGGGCTCAAACTTCTGGGGGTTGTTCAGTGCAACAGAAGAATCCATTTGAGTATAGGAACCCATGTCCGAAAATGCGTCACTACGCCACTACGGCCCTGAGACGCTTAAAAATTTATAAAAAACATTAATTACCTAAATAGGATCTGCTGCATTTATTTTTACCTTTTGTACATGATACTATAACAACAATTGTTTAAAATCAACGCTTATCAATGTCAATTCTCAACGTCATGTTTAAAAATTTTATAGCTTACAATTTTTAAACATTTATTGCTAATGGAAAACTTTACCAATCAAGAATTGGCGGATATGCATTTGGCATACGGAGCAACAAACTGCAATGCACGAGCAGCATCGCGGTTGTATCATGAACGTTATCCCGAACGACAGTATCCTGGATACAAAAAGTTTATTGCTGAGACAGGCATGTTTAAGACCAAGATGCATGATACTGATGTTGTGATGTGAACCATAAGAACGGTCGAATTTGGAGAAGAGGTGCTTCAGCGAGTTGCCGATGAACCATCAAATAGCACACCTGACGTCGCTAAGAATATGAATACGAGTAACGCCTCTGTCTGGCGGGTACTACACGAGCAACAACTCGATCCTTACCACTTCCAGAAAGTTCAAGGTATGACTGCAGCCGATTATCATCCTAGAGTTCAATTTTGTCGATGGCTTCTGGATCACATCATTGCACAACCAAATTTTTTATGATATGTTTTGTGGACCGATGAAGCCTCTTTCACAAGAGACGGTATTTTTAATAGTAGGAATAGCCATGTTTGGGATGAAGAAAATCCTTATGCAATTTTTCCAAGAAAACATCAAAATGGTTGGTCTGTCAACGTATGAGCAGGCATTGTTGATGTTATTGGTTATGGTTAACAGGACCTATTTATCTGCGTTTCTTAGAGGAAGTTCTCCCAGAACTCCTTGAAAATGTTCTACTAAACGTTAGACTAGAACTGTGGTTTCAGCATGATGGAGCGCCGGCTCACTTTGCTGTACAAGTACGCGAGCCAAATACTCAGCGGTTTGGGCATTGTTGGATTGCCAGAGGTGGAGCAGTTTCTTGGCCTCCTAGGTCACCCGATTTAACAGCGCTTGATTTTTTCTTGTGGGGGCATGTAAAGTCTTTACTCTACGAAACTCCAAGAGCTAGACTTAATTGGACGAATAACAGCAGCATTAGAAATCATTCAAAACAAGGATCAAATTTTGAGTGTAGTCCGCCGAAATCATGTGCGGCGTTTAAATCGGTGTATTGAGGTTGGAGGAAGATATTTTGAACAATTGTTGTGATGGTATTATATACAAAAGGTAAAAATAAATGCATCAGATCCTATTTAGGTAATTCATATTTTTTCTAAATTTAAACGGGTCTTAGGGCCGTAGTGTCGTAGTGACACATTTCCGGACATGGGTTCCTATACTCAAATAGAACAACCCCTAGAAGTTTGATCCCATAGTTCTGAAATACCCTGTATATTTTTATAATACCTGTAAAAAACCGCTATAGATATTTTAGTAAAATTTAATATGCATTTTCTATGCATCAAAAGGCATTTTTTGAGGCCCACTGATTTTTTTTATTTGTACCAGTGACGTTCGTGTAAGGTTTAAACTAATTATTTTCGATGAAAAATATGGTACACCACTTTTTTTTATTTTTTTTTGTTCTTGTAATTCTCATTTATTTCTGAGCAAATTTGATCTCTTGACTTTTCTTTGTCCGAGGTTGCGTGTTTGATTAAAAAAATAAAATCCATCTACCTAAATGTATTACGTTTATTATTAATGTTTACATGTGATTTTAATTTTTGTTTTAAATCAAATGAAAGAAAAAAAAAATTAAATAATTATTAAAAATGTTGATAATGACCACCCTCTGCGATTATGTAAATCTGATCCCTTAGTTTGCTTGCAATCGACGAACATTGTCGAATACACATTTTCACGCATCAGATTTTTAGGGAAGTAAAATTATTTTTATTTTTTAAGCGAAAACCATGCGTTGGACGAAAAAAAATCAAGAGATCAAATTTGCTAAGAAGTGATTGAGGATTTTAAAAATAATTTTTGTTTTAAGGAAAAGCAGTGGCGTAGTATTTTTTTCACTAAAAATATTTGATAGAAGACCTGTAGGGACGCCACTGACGAAGAAAATATTTTTTTTGCACATCAAAAAATGCATCTTGACGCATAGAATATATGTATCAAATTTCATAAAAATGTCTACAATATTGTTTGAGTTATTATTTAAAACTTTAACACCCTTTTTCTTAAAAGTTAAGACGTTTAGAACATATGTTCATGAAAACTTATTTTTTTAAATGAGTCCAAAAATCACCCTCTTAAATATTAGCACGTCTTTAAGGAACACCCTGTATATGGAGTATTAGGTTTTCGAGTGATCGATAAAATATGTGAATGTGGGTGATGCGTAATATGTTAACTTTAAATACTTAAAAAAATGCTAAAAACATACTTAAACTATAAAAGGCTTTAGCTTTATAACCATATCAGTATACCGATTATAAAAGAAATGAGCCAAATGAAAATACATATACACACATGCACATACGTTCACGAATTCAAATATGCTATACAAATAATCGATAACCATTTTGAATGTAGCCGTTGCCAACCCTGACTAAATGCAGTCACGAGAATGAATCGCGGTTCCCCCTGGGAAAAAAAAAGGACGCGCTCATCACATGACCTGCGATATTATCAGGAACATTAGACCGAGTGGAGGGTCGAGGGTAGCTTTGTTAAAAAACTGATTTGATATGTGTTTCGGAAACTCCCACACTCTGGTACTTAGTTTCCTTTGTGTTCATATATTAACTTTGATTGATGAAATCGTTTAGTTGAATTTATTAAATAATTTTAATAAATATTAGGTAGAGTGTAGCCGACGCCAAGGCGTAACTCACTATTCCTCTTTTAATTTTCTTTTTTGAAAACACAATGACATTTAGTTACCTAGAATTTTAAATTAATTTCTAAGCAGATTATCAACTTATAAGTCTTTCAACCCGTTAATATACATTTTAATGGCAAACTTATAATATAAGAACACTTTGAACATTTTAAATCATAATACATTTTTAATATAGGAATAATTATTTTTTATAGGAATTATTACATAGTTCTGTGAAGCTTTGTAAGCTGGTTATTTTCTTCTAGTTCTTCTGAGGCTCTATGCTATGTAGGCTTCAGACAGGTCCTGCCTCAAGTGTGTATCTCATGGCTAGGTTAATATATAGGCACAGGCTAATAACCAGATGAGATCTAACAAGAATTATACCTTTATATTTTATTTGACGTAAGGAAGATTTTTACATAATAAAAAAGGATCAGGGGCCGTATTTTTGAAACCATTCGACGTTGATTCGCAATTCGCAATTCTTGTGCAAAGAAACATCGTCGATGCACTGGAAGAGACTGAAACTCTGTCAGATAGAAGGAATAGGATGTACACTTCATTTCTTGACCCATTTGAAATGTATTCAGATGCTCAATTTAATAAATTATATAGATTAAGCAAACCTATTACGATAGAATTGATGTGCTCTTTATGTGCTCCAGAGACTGTGTAATCTGTCCGCTACTTTTATCCACAAGGCTTGTGCAAGTTTAGCCGAAAAAATTTGAGTGAATTTGCCCGACTTTAATTCCGGGTGCTCTTCCATAAATGAAATTGGTTCTTTCTTTTGCTCACTCGACACAAAACCGCAACATTTTTCATTATTTAAATTCATAAAAAAAAAGTCAATTCGCAAAAACCCAAGAAACGCCATGAAAAAACCTCAAAAATCCCTCATGTTTTTAAACTTATATTTTAGGTTAGGTTACAAAATCTTTATCGTCTTCATCCCGGTTGACACGGCCTCCAATAGCACGCGACTTTGCTACGTTGCCACTACATTTCATGTTCGCATGAAAATGAAATTTCGAATGCTGTTCACTTTTTAATTCGTGTGCGAATTTTGCCGCTCGACTTTGTTCGCATTTGAAGATTCTCGCATGGTTTCAAAAATACCGCCCCAGAAGTGGAATTGTTCTTTTTCTACCACTAGTCAACCCCACTACTTTATATGCTTCTGTAAAAGGAAACAGATTATTTTTACTCGGGAAGTCATTTACTTACTTCATGATTCAAAATTATATTCTCAAATATTAGAGCTTAGATTATTACCTGAATTGCATGATGTTGTATATTTTTCATTATTTCTATCTTGTCTAACAGTGTCGTGATATTTAAAGCTGAAAGATAATAAAGACTTTGTAGCCAATTGGCAAATTTGCATCATCTAAATACAAGTTATTTGCAATTCTTAGGGATTAGATAACTTTACAGCCTATGACAAGCACCAGGGATTTGCCAACATTGGAGTTGTCAGAAATTTTAGGTTTGATATTACACAAAAGTTAATATTTGGATGATATTAGACCGATAAACAGAAATTTTTTTTAGAATCTGCCTAGTTTCTAGATTTACTTCGGTCTATCAACATCATCCCGAGCAACAAATTCGTCAACTTTGATGGTCAATTGTATCTTTCAAAAACATCACGGTGTTAATAGAGAGCTATCTAAACATCTTCCGAGGAAAACTGAGCAAGAACACAACTTTCGCAACTCGGACTGTACAGCCACTGGCAGCTGAAGCTTTGGAGTTGATTTATCTCGTATCGTAGCAAATATCTATAATCCCCTTCCCCATCCCCCTTGCCTCTTTCACTCTGTCATCTACGCATCTTAGAGTTAAGATACTTGAATCGCATCGCTCAAGATAAATCCAAGTTATAGCTTAGACCAAAAATATCTGTAAAAATATTATTTAAAACTCGCAATGACGTATAAATAGGGGAATGCTGTCCATATTTGGTTGAGGGAAATGGAATGTGAAAAAGAGAGTAAAGTTTATGGTGCGGTACATAAAACCAAAATTGGATAAGAGTCTAGGACAATCTATCAAACCATTGAGTAGCTTAAAAACAAAATATAAATCAAATTGCATACGTCATGTTTCTAGGGTATTCAGTTTTAATACATTAAAACGAAGTAATTTATTTTAAATATGTTCCAGAAAGTCAATGTGAATCCGATATTGTGGTGACCAAATGATAGTGAAATATTTCAGATTAGATTTTACTAGTAAAGTCTCTAGAAGTTTAATAGGCTCCCAGATAATAAATCGCAGAACTTTTTTACTCTGTAAGCTCAGAAAATGCCAATTTCTCATCAAACCAGAGTTCAAGATTTTCAATTATAGGAATAAACTATAAAGTGTCATTATTGAATTTATATCCAGTATTATATTTATTTGTCCCCTTGAAGAAACTTATACATAAACATTATTTCACATTTAGCGATTATTAGATACTGATTATTAGATACTATTTGATAACACTCTTCAAATCATTGACAAATAAATTAATCAAAAAGGGAATACAATGTGATCTCTGCGGAACTCCTAACGGAACCTCAAAGTGGGATGAGATAAAATTATTAATTTTAACTCTTTGTATTCTGCCTGTAAGAAAACTGTCAAGCTAAGCAAGAAGTAAGCGGTAAAATCCCATGAACCCTAATTTCTGAAGTAGTAACTTGGTATTTACTCTATCAAAGGCCTTCGAGAAATCCGTATATATGGAATCTACTTAAATATTATTCTCGAAAGCCTCCAACAAGTTGGTTTTATGTAATATAAAATTGTACGAAGTTGACCTTCCCTTAAAGAAGCCAAACTGGTCTTCACTAATCAGTATCCTACACTTTCATGCTCACTGATCATAAATCATGCGGTCAAATACATTAACAATAGCACATTGATTACAGTCACCTCGATAAATATTTACGTCATTTTAGGTTTCCAAACGTAAATTGGTGCAATGAAACTTTACTTTGAAATCCTAGGAAATGTGCAAGTTGACAATGATAAATTAAACAGCACGTGGAGAGGTTAATTCAAGGTAAATATACAATTTTTTAGAAATATGTTTGGTATACAATCAGGACCAGGCACAAATTTAGCGGGAAGTTTATTTATTTTGCTAAATATTTCCGAAATAGAAATTTCCTGAAATGATATAGAGTCTGAGGTCTGAATATTAAAATCGGAGCTCGAACAAGTAGATCTATCATCCATACTAGCAAAAAATGTAGCAAAGAAGTATGCAATATCTTGCCCAGTTTCAGCAGTAACAGACCCTAAATACAGGGTTACTGGTAATTCGATACATTCCTTTGGAGATGTGATAGGGGAGGGAGTAAGAAGTAAATTGAACCCTAATATGTATTATGCAAAAGTTGATAGTTTTCGACATATTTAATTTTTTCTGTTTTTCTTCAAAATGTAGACTTTAGTGGTTTAAAAGGCAGTTTCCAGAAAATCCGCTGTATATTTTTTTAACTTTTTAGGCAAAATACATGCTCAACACAATAGTGTTACGTTTGTAATGGCAAAAGTCCCGCAAATAGTTGTAACCATAGGTAAATTCTCGATGCAAAGTGTATTTTTTTTCTTAAATAAAATACTACACTTTCTAGTGAATATTTTTTGAAAAAAAAATATGCTACATTCTTCAAAATTTACGTAAAGCTTTCTTATTATCTAAGCTAACTCATAGGCTATAAATGCTACCAAAAATTTTAACAGAATTTTGTATTTTTATTATTAATAGTAAGAACGCACTTGAAAAATGCCAAGTGGTATTTACTTCTATGGTATTTAAGTACTATAGCAACAATTTGTTTTTTTTAATTTTATTGTTAAAAATTTGATGTGTAGTTAGTCTGACAGCAATAATTGTTGTGGAAAGTAGTTAAATTACGAGTTTCGAGTTTATTTTTCTCGTGTTTTCAAAGAAGGTATTCTATTGGTTTCTGCGATATGGCCACGTTTACTAACGCTGAATATGTAGATATTATGTTTGTTTATGGGTTTTGCAATGGTAATGCCGCGGAGTCTCGCCGAGAATACCAACGTCGCTTTCCGAACCGCCGCATTCCAAATGTCCGTGTTTTCGCTTCGACCTACCGAGCTATCGCTGAAACTGGATCCGTAAGACCAAGAAGAGGTGACGCTGGCGCTCCTCTCGTATATCGAGCAGAAGATGAGGAGGAAATATTAAGACATTTTGAAGACGATCCAACCATATCCACTAATGCCGTAGCGCAGCAAACAGGATCATCGCAATGGAAAGTTTGGTCCACGATTCGGCAAATGGGAAGCCATCCTTACCATTATACGCCTGTTCAAGGATTGGAAGAAAGGGACCCGATAAGAAGAGTAGAATTCTGCAGATTTATTATAAATTTTGATTCAGACAATAGAACTTTTTTAACCGACATTTTGTGGACGGACGAGTCAAAGTTTAGTCATGAGGGCATTACAAATTTTCATGAGCTTCATTTTTGGGCCGAAGAAAATCCCCGTTTAACAAGAGAAACCAGTTTTCAAAGAAAGTTTTCTGTAAATGTGTGGATGGGACTTATTGGCCGGGATCTAATAGGACCACATTTTTTCCCAGACCATTTAAACGGGGATATTTATGAAAATTTTTTACGACATGACCTACAAGATCTTTTTGACGATATTCCTCTCGCCGTTAGAGGATGAATGATATTTCAACATGACGGCTGTCCAGCTCATTTTCGGCGGTCAGTTCGGCAGTTCCTAGATGAACGTTTCCCGAATCGTTGGATTGGTAGGTCAGGTCCAATAGCTTGGCCAGCACGAAGCCCTGACTTAACCCCGCTTGATTATAGCATATGGGGTCAAATGAAAGCACTGGTTTATGCAACCCCAATAATTACCCGGGAAGATCTTATCCAAAGAATAACCAACGCTGCCCAGCAGATCAGGAATACCATAACAACTAGAACAACAAAGACTGAAATGAGAAGGCGCTGCCGAGCCTGTATTCGCAATAGAGGCTATCATTTTGAACAAGATTTGTGAAGGTAAATACTGATAAATGCGTTACTTTACAATTTATAATAAAAATACAAAACCATGTCACCTAACTTTTAAGCATTTGTATCCTGTGAGCTAGCTTAGGTAATAAGGAAGTTTTAAGGAAATCTTGAAGAATGTAACATAATTTTTTTTCAAAAAATATCCACTAGAAAGTGTAGTATTTTATTTAAGAAAAAAAAATTACACTTTGCATCGAGAATTTACCTATGGTTACAACTATTTGCGGGACTTTTGCCATTACAAACGTAACATTATTATGTTGAGCATGTATTTTGCCTAAAAAGTTAAAAAAATATAAAGCGGATTTTCTGGAAACTGCCTTTTAAACCACTAAGGTCTATATTTTGAAGAAAAACAGAAAAAATTAAATATGTCGAAAACTATCAACTTTTGCATAATACATATTAGGGTTCAATTTACTTCTTACGCCTTCCCCTATCACATCTCCAAAGGAATGTATCGAATTACCAGTAACCCTGTATATGCACTGATTTTACGATTATTCCTCAAGTAATTCCAGAATTATCAAGGATTTTTTTGAAATGAGTTATTGAGGTCCTGCATATACCCGGCATAATAGATATCATATTCTTTTTTACCCAATCTTTTATAAGTAGAAAATATTTTATAATTACGAGTAGACATGTAAATTTTGTCTCCTTTTTTTACAAATCAAATGTTTCAAATTAAGACTAAACCCTTTTGGTACAAAAATGGTGAGATAATCATTAAGTATTGAGTAAATGCGTTTTGTAGCTGTATTAATATTTACCTTACCAAAACACTTAACCCAATCAACACCAGCTAAATACTTATTCACATCAAAATAGTAAACGGTTTTAAAATCATAATAAAACTCATCAAAATTTAGTGAACTTACCCTAAGTGGTATATCAATGCAACAGGCTATACGAATATGATGCTTGGCAAGATGTTATTAACAGATGATGTTATAGATATATTTTAAATATTGGAAAACCCTAAATCTAGAAACACATGTCGATCGTTAGGAATATCATTTACTTGTGCCATATTGAGATGAGTATGTCTCTGCCAGAGAGCGTGCAGGACACACTTCAGGATAGTCGATATATATTCCACCTAATTCCATAGACCATCTAGCTTCAGGAAGATTGAAATCACCAAAAACCATGAAATAGGAGTCGTGGTAACGCTTAGCAGCATCCAAAAGAGCTTGACAATGTGGCTCATATTTGCTGGCAGCAGAGTACGCGGGAATATATAAAGCACCAATAATAATGAATGCTATAATAAATTTCACTTTAGCAAATACATGCTCAACAAGATCACTGCACGAGCTTACACTGGATGACTTAATTTCTGAAGAGACTGCAACCAACACACCTTCGCCCCTTAAATTGTCACTGGTTTTTTGACTACGATCAATTCTGAAAATATTATAGTTAGGCAACATAATTTCACTATCCAAAAAACTGTCATTAAGGCATGATTTAATTAGCACAATAACTAGTCTTCGTCCGAAGACCTCCTATATTTTGACAGTAAACTTTGTATGGTTGCGTAATAATTTTTTGGCTGTCTTTGGCTAAATACTTTTTGCTTGGCAATGTTGGGATTTCCGTGTCTGAACCTAACAAATATGTCATTTTCGCCATTATTTTTACGTTTATTTAACTAATCGTATACACTTTTTAACTGACGTCGTTTTATTAGTGTTAGATCAGCCTTAACATGGATACCTTCCCTGCAAAGGCGACTCTTTTATACAGACATTTTCGAGCCATCAGTTCATCAGGAAATATTATCGTCAGGAGTCGAGGTTTTTCACCTGGATGACCAATTCTAACAGTTTTAAACTCCGGAGGCGCCTCAAAGTCCAATTTCTCAAAAATATATCATATGGACCTTATTGTGATCAATCTTTTCTCTTGAATTAGTTGAACAACTTTTGAGAGCATTACAAATAAGAATATTAGTTAGATCTTGTGCATCCTTCTTGAAATTCATTACATACATCATCCTATTGCTGTGATGTGTCACCTGTGGCTACCTGATTAGAACTTTTTGAACGATTATAAAAGACTCTACAGTATCACGGTGTTCAGAAACTTTAGGTTCCAGTCACTTAATCTTATCCTCCGCAACTTAAACTCACTGCGAAGATCACGGAAAAAATTTCCTCGTTGTTAACATTCGATTCCTTGAATAATACTGCAATTTGCTCCTTAAACGCTTGTTCGTGGATCTTGGAAGCTGGACTAGGTGCAACAGTTGACAGCCTGGTACCCTGGTGTATGCCCAGATTATTTTTCCTAACAGATGACCCTATAGCAGAAGGAAGATCGTCCATAGGGCCCATAGACAACGGTCTAACTTCACTCTTTTTACAAACGCAACATTCCCAATTATGCAAATCATGTTTTTTTCATTGTATATTAAATTGGCACCGGTCCTTATAATCCAATTTGCTAAAAATAAAAGGATAAGAACTGTCAGACTGATCAAACACACTTTCAAAAAATTAGAAAAAACATTGGCTACTTCAAATTTACCTATGTATTAGGTTAATGGCTTTTAGCCATTCCATTTAGCTTTTAAGTAAATCCAAAAGCTGAAAGGATTAAGGTTAGCATTATTTTTTACAGCTAAGTAAGAAACATATTTGAATTCGTTTTGAGGCAAGGTAATTTTGTTTAGATAGATGCTTTTTTATGTTTTATTTTTCTTTTAAGATCTTTGGAGTACCATACACGATAGCGCTTACAGACTAAATCTAAGTTTGTAATTTTATGACTTTTTTAGGATTATTTAATTATTAAATATAAAAACGTTTTTTAAAAATTCTATGCCAAATTTATAATTAAATTCTAACCTTAAGTAATCATTTTTTAATCAGTGCTGAAATTGACGCTTTGCTGTCTTTAGCATAACTAGTTTTAATTAATTATTGTTTTATCATTTAAATTAAAATTTTCCTGATGCTGTTTGCGATTCATTTCTTTTCCATTTTATCCTATTTTATTTAATTTTAAACTAATTGGCAGGGACTTAAAAAGAATAAACAGAATCTCGCTTAGACTGTAAAAAGCTACTTAAACGTAATCTTATAGATATTTACCCTAAACTTTGAACAAAAAAACCTTAATTATTGCTAAACTCTTCTGTGACAAATAGTTATCCTATACTCTTATAGTAAAAAATTTGGTCCTGGATCCACCAGGTAAAAAAAGTATTAAAATTTATAAAGGGTTAATCTTATTTTCCGATTCGTAAAATATGTGTACTAGTTTCTTTCAAACTTCCCTTTTGATCTTTTGGAAGCACAACGTGTAAAAAGGTCACGGATCTCGCATTACCGGGCTTTACCTAAATATAGAAAGAATTAAAATATTAGGGATATTTATGAGCTATAGAAAATCATTCATTGCTACTTACGGTGTCAGTCTAATACCCTATGTTCTTCTTATTTATTTTGGTACATAAGCTCTTTTGTTTGAATAGCGCGGCGTGTCTTTGAAGTGTAGGCTAGAAAAAAGAATCTTGACATGAGTTATATTGTAAGTATGATTTAATTAGTATATTTTGAATATAGAGTAGATTAGATTCTATTAGATTTATTAATTGGAAAGGAAGCACGTCCTTTACTAACGAGACTTAAGAAGATTTATTACAGTTCTTCCACACTGTATTGAGAGCAGCTTAGCCAAGTCTGTTTTATTATAAATACAAACCCCTATCGATAATAGAAAACCTAATATTAAACCTAATGTTAAAATTTATTGGAATAAGACCATCATATCGAATGTTCAACAACTCTAACACAAAAATCAAATATCTTGAAAAAGTAAACAGGTACGAAGAGCTAAAAGGAGAAGCAAAAGAGTTATAGAATCTTGAAAAGGTGATGGTCATTCTGGTTACTCTGCTTTACATAATAATAATAATAATAATAATAATAATAATAAGAATAATAATAATAATAATAATAATAATAATAATAATAATAATAATAATAATAATAATAATAATAATAATAAACTTATTTATAAATAACAATAACTCAATATAGACCAATTACATGCCTACCAATATTATATAAAATACTAACATCAACCGCATTTACAGGCATGTCGAACTGAACAACCTTTTAGCCGAAGTGCAGAAGGGATGTAAGCGAGAGCACCGCGGGTATAAAGAACAACTTATTGTAGGTTCTGTAATTGTCAAGCAGGCTCAGAACAACCAAAGAAATGTATGCACTGCCTTCGTAGATTATAAGAAGACCTTCGACAGCGTGCCGCACTCTTGGCTTATTAAAGTTTTAGAGATCTACAAAATTCACCCCACCATTACATTTCTTTCCACCATAATGAAAACCGGGCGGACAAAACTACACCTTAGCTTAAATGATAAGTATTTAACAACGGACGAAATATCTATTCGTAGGGGAATTTACCAGGGCGACTCTCTAAGTCCATTGTGGTTTTGCCTTGCAATGAACCCACTATTTACCATGTTAAATGACACCAAATATGGTTTTAAAATCACAGCCAACAGAAATACCAATTGTGTTGTCTCGCATCTCCTCTGTATGGATGATAAAGTTTTATGCAGCAAAGCAACAACAAATGCGATAGCTGCTGGACATTACGAAAAATTCTCCAGTGACATCCATATGGAATTTGGTCTTAAAAAGTGCAAAACCTTAAACATCGAGAAGGGTGTCATTGTGAATGGAGACGTTAAGCTCCCAAATGCTGACATAATTCAGGCTATGGAGAATGGCGAGACTTACAAATATTTGGGATTCCAAAAAGCCAGACTACTTGAAGACAAACAAGCTAAAACCAGGATTAAGGACCAGTAAACCCAGCGGATAAGGTTCTTACTTAAATCTGAATTAAATTCAGGCAATCTGTTTCAGGCAATTAACACCTATGCAATGCCTGTATTGACTTATTCATTTGGCATTCTCGAATGGACTAAAACGGATTTGGAAGAAATTCAAAGGCTCACACACGCACCCTTATGACCAAACATAGCTGTCACCACCCAAAGTCAAAAATCCTCCGAATGACGTTGACGAAAAGAGAGGGAGAACGAGGTCAAGTCGATGTTAGCAATCTACATTCCCGACAAGTAAGTAATTTACGCGAGTTTTTCTACACCAAAGCTCGAACCTCAAGCCTCCATAATACCGTTGCAAAGGGAGACAAGAACTATACGCCTCTTAACCTCGCCTCGCCTGAACTAACGTCTGAAGTAAAATCGGACACTACAAAGATGGAGGAATGGGCTCAAAAAGAGTTACATGGGCGACATTATCATGACCTTAACCAACTTTATATCGACAAGGAGGCATTTAATAGGCGGCTCTCTCGAGGCGAACTCTTTCCTGAGACAGAAGGGTTTATGATAGCAATTTAATATCGAGTCATCAATACTAACAACTATAAGAAATTTATCACTAGGGATCCAAACACCGAGTCAGACAAATGCAGGAAATGTCACCAAGTATCGGAAACAATCCAGCACATAACATCTGGGTGCAGCTTGTTGGCAAATACCGATTATCTTTATGGACATAACCAGGTCTGCAATATCATCCATCAAAAGTTGGCCAACAAGTATGGACTTACTAATACTTACACTCCATACTATAAGTCTCAACCCCAGAAGGTACTTGAGAACGACAACTTTAAACTTTACTACGACAGGCTCATTATCACCGACAGACAGGTGACGAATAACAGGCCTGATATAGTGGTGGTAGATAAAGAAGTCAACTCGGTCCTTCTAATAGACATTGCGATGCCAAATAACAACAACGTATTGAGTAAGTATCAGGAGAAAGTAAGTAAGTATGCAGATCCAGCTTTTGAGATCCGACAAATGTGGCATGTAAACAGGGTCGAAATCGTCCCAGTAATATTATCATCTACAGGGCTTATACCAAAATCACTGGAAGCTAGCCTCTTGAAACTGGGACTGTACAGGGATACCTTCATCGACCTCCAGAAAGCGGTCATTCCAAACACTTGCCGCGCCGTGAGACAATTTTTACAGGTATAAGAGTTATTGACAACCCTTTTGATACTTGCATCTGGAGGTGGGTGAATTTTATATAATTTTAAATTTTATTTATCCAGCCAATTGGCTGAGCTCTGCCTGTCGTAAAAGGCGATTAAAGGGGTAACCTGGGTCACCAGACTTAAATTGTGGCACACACCCATGAAAATGGAGAATGAAGCCTCGGAGAAAGGTCGCTTCCTGGGGATCGCCAGGGCATGTATGGAACCGCCACTGGCTTTGACACCGTTGGTGGCAGCATGCTGAGGAGGCGGACTCCTGTCATAAAAGAAACCACAGCTCCGTAACAACCCCAAGTGGTACAGACCAAACATTAATCGGGACCCAACCTGCTGAAGGTATTGCGCCTGAAACTCAGCCAGTACTCACTCAAGCAGGATTACCGAGGCATCACTTAAAATAGGCAACAGCCATGAACGATTCTATAATGCGCATCTAAGGTAACAAACCTGGGGTAATAGATGATTGGCTACAGACAACAGCTACATGTTGAATTCTGCAGAAAATATCTAAATGTGAACGTGACTAAGCAGAGAGTCACTGATGAATACTGCGTCATTGTTAAAAGCCCGAATTAACTCGATTAAAAGGGAAATAGCAGCAAAAATAAATGATCAACAGGCCTTAAACGAAGTAAGGGACAATTTGCAGGACAATGCCGACCAAGAAAGAAAAGAAGGGGAAGAAAACTTAGACCCGGTATCATTACCAGAAGTGATAATAAATCACAAAACCCAAAATAACCAGAATAATGAACATAATAATGAAAGTTCATAAGCCCCTCAACAAGACCAATTTTTTTTTAAGTTAACTCTTCCCGCAAATTGGCTATTCCTCTTAATGCTGCCCACTCAATTATACCTGATTATATTCTTACAGTAATAATGCATCAGACCCAAAAACATACACAGTAGGACCCAGAAAACTACTCCGGAACAATGTCTAGATAACCTTAAACAGAAGTTATCTATTTTTTTAGCTCGCTTAAAAAAGGATAAGTCCAGTAATAAAAAGCAACAAGATAATTAACTTTTTGAAGGCTTAGAGAAGAAATTTTATAGAAAGGTTAACGGCACTGCTCCAACAAACTCTGCAATAACATTTACCCTACTAAAGAAAACATCGAGGTGTTCTGGGGCACTCAATTAACAACACCTAGTGAATGCAACTTCCACACTGAATGCTTAAAAACTTCTCTACCTTTTAAAAATATCCATTTTTTAGTTTTATGTTTGAAAGATTTAAAATCTTTAACCAACTTTACGCCATTTAAGAGCATGTTATACATTATATAACCTTGGAGCATAATATTTTAAGCTCTTTTGGTTATGGGTTTTACGACTTATTGTTGGATATGCCAAGTTGTTTTATTTAGTAGAGGGATTTCGGTCCAGATTTACCCGTATCTTGTCTTTCTTAATATCTTTTAGTATTCCTAAGCAATAGAGCTGACGCAAATCTAATAATTTACTTTAAGAAAAGAGGTTATCAGTTGAATATCCTCTGCCTCTGGCAAAAAAAAAAATTAAAGCATTGACGCCAACGCGCAGCTTTATTATAAGTGCCTTTTAAGTAAACCAAAAACTTTGCCTCAAAGTGCACAACTTTTTAGTTTTTTAAGTGTGGCTCATAACAGACAGTGTCAAATGCTTTTGATAGATCTACGAACCAGCATAAGCAAGCTTCACTATTATCTAGTGCATTAAATATGTGTGATAATAAAAATTTAATCGCCCAGATCTTCCATTCTTGAAACCAAATTGTGTGGTATAATTGTTGTGTGGTATAACGTGATTGAATGAGGCTTTACAGTTGTCCCTGACATATCTTATGTACGAGTAGACTAAATTTTGATGGGCATCTATTATTGTCAGGTGAAATTGATGTACAGTTTTTTCAATATTCAATTTCAAATTGACCACAATTAAGTTTCCCTTGCCTTTATGATTATCTTGATTTCTTCTTATTCACTGTAATAGTCGTAAATACTTTATAAAAAATAGGACAATCAATATGATACTTAACATTTTTTTTAAATCTACGAAGTCTTTGTTTTCTTTTTAGTGGTTAATGGCCTGTTATTAACCATAAATTATAATTTCATTCATTCATATCAAATTCTAAATTTCATTTTCTGGCTAAATCCCAAATCGTACAGAAAAATGAATAAACAATTCTCTACAGTTTGCCTTTGGCAGTGAAGCTAAATAAATAACGGGAACAAAGATAGAAATTTAAAGTTTTAAAGCTAGCCACAAGCTTTAAAAAAAAAGTTAAAATTTTAAAAGGTCAGATACCGAAAAAAATTAAAAACAGTTTCGCCGCAATTGAGTAACACACAAGTTACCAAAAAAACAATGAGTGATTGGCGCCTTCTAACTTGTTCCCCGTTAATTTTATAGTTTTACTCTTTAAAATTAAATTACAAAGAATTTAATTATTTTTATTTTTCATTTTTATCAATTACAGAAAATCAAATTCAGGATTTACAAAAAGACGCTAAGGCAGAAGAAAAACATATTTTTATTTTTAAGGTTTCCTCATAGATTACTAACAACTGACGAAAAAAAAGCAGCAGCTGCATGATCTTCAGGATCTAGATTGACTGTACTAAAATGTAAAAAAGTATTTTTTGGATTGAAGCTACAAAACTGTATTTTAATGAATGTTGCTATTTTTTTAAGACTTCCTTGTATCCACATTTTTCTTAATCTAGATAATGTAGATTAAACTTTCGTGAAAAAAAGTGAAATAGCAGTAATATTCATTTTTCAAATGAATATTACAGCTATTTCACAATATCTTTCACATTCCCACCGTCCATAGATTACAAACTAGTTCATATAGATTACATCCAGCTATATGTATAGATGATGACATTCTTATAAATGCAGTGTAAATTATCATTATTATAATTGTGAGTTTTCACATGTATTTATCACATGTTTCTTACATACACTATTATTTTATAACATCCCAAATCAGAACTTCGACCCTACCAATATATTGGTTCATTTTTTTCTAATGCATGTTTTCAAACAATTTCGTCTATACTTAACTTTTTTTTCGACGATAATTATTCGGTGTGCTAAGAAACTATTACTTGTCTGTTTATTAGAGGAATATGTTTTATTTAATTTAAAAAAGAGCAAGAATTCTTTATATATTTGGCTATTTAAGCTATTATTAATAAAATGAGCAAATATAATATATTATTTCCAAAATTCCACGTTAAAGATAAAATTTCGTCCTCTGATATTTACCAAAAGGAATATGCCTACATAAAAACCATCCTAGATATTTTATTGACTCGTAGTAGTAGGTGGAAAGCTACCGTTAAAAAAGGGTCAAAATCTATATAAAGTTATTAAAATATCGTATTTTTTACACAGTCATAAAATTTAACTTTCTCAACAGTAAAATTTTATCACCAGTTAAAAAGGTAGGGGTTAAGACCGCTCAAAGGAGTTAAAGGGGAATCACGGTCAGCTACCTGGTTTTATTTTTATTATACTTACATGCATTATAAAGGTTAATATACATTCGAACTTTTCTCATGTCAATCGGTGTTGGATACACTTTTTAACATGTATAGACATCCATAACCAGACCCCTTAATTAAATAGCATAAAAAGTTAGTAATTTTTTTAACACAGTCAAATATGTTTTTCTGTTAATATAACTTAATCGGCATTGCAATTTATCAGGTTATTCCAGAAAATCCCATTATTTAACTTTTCAAATAATTTAACAGTTTTTCAACATAACGGGTTTCAATATCTGCTTAAAAGAATGGTAAATAAATCACCAAGGTTTATTCCTTATATCTAACTTTTATTTGGGATAGGTTGGGTTGGCTTGGAGAAAGTAATATTTTATGACTGTGTGAAAATCACCAGTTTAATAAAAGATTTTTTTCAACGGTAGCTTTACTTGTTATATGATATAAAGTGACGACCTCTACTTGAAAAAAATTCAAATTTTACGCTTAGCCCTATTTGTAATATTGATAGGTTCTTACAAAATTGACAAAAATAAATTTTTATAACTTAAGAAAGTTACTTTCATCATACTCTCTCAGCACTAGCTTTATAATTATATAAAAATTATAAGCATGAAATTTGCCACAGCGGTGTGGTGGAAAAGTCGCATTTACATTAAAAGAGAAAATGAAGCTAATATTTTCTTAGCATTTTTCTACAATATTTTGCAAAACAATTCGAAATGAAATATAATCTGAGATTTACAATATCAATATCAGACTTACCAGTAATATTGTGGCTTCTTATATTCTAGATATGACTCCTATTGTGTAAGTAATTTATTTAATTTTTTATGCATTATACTATTATTGTACAAATAAATATTTTATTTGAAAGATTATAGTAAAATATTACCGATAAATGAACGGGGCTTAGGTAGCATGACGTAATCGGTTTGTATCATTTTTCTTCTGTGTGACAGGTGGGAATCATACCATTGAAACCACAGAAGCTTACCATAGAACCACAGAAGCTAGAGCCCTATTTTCCAACTACTGATTGGAAAAATCTGTTATCATATTTATCGATATTTTTGGGCTTTTCAGTTGTACTTTCGCTAAATATATCAATATTATGTTCTAATATAAATATTATGTTGTCATTGACAAATCAAGAATAATAAAGATTGTCGTATATCTTTGATATGAGATTTTTGTCTGAGAAACTCAAGGCTTTTGTAACTTGAGTTAAACTTGTATTAAAGTCCCAAGGGTTTAATGGCAAATTATTATTATTACCAACATTATTACCAGCAAAGTATTATTACCAACGGGATCCATGCGCCTTAAGACGTTAGTCTTTAGTCGGGTAGCGAATTTTATTAATTACGGTGGATTCTCGTAATTTCTTAGTTTCCGTAAGTCGTAATTTTTAAGTTCATCTTTCCTTTGAAAATATTGAAAACTTTCAGTAGCTGTCTATGTTGTATCAGAGTATTTTACTTTTTAAAAAAAATTATATTAGGAGTCTAAATTCATCAATAAAAACGACATACTATAAAATAATGTGGATCATAATGTAAGGAAGAATTCAGGAAAAAAAACCAAAGGAAAAAGATGAATCTTATGGTTGAAATACTGAGAGAGTGCTTTGATTTTAGCAATAACGAGTTGCTTAGTATTATAATAAGAATCACTCTGATTATTGCTATCCTTTGAAGTGGCGAAACGAAAGATCTGGAAAAAAAGAATGCATGCAATGCAATAAAATATTGATGACATTATAATATTTTTTAAATATATTTCAAATAGAATATAATACACGGATTTAGAATTGACTACTAAATATACTAGGATACGTAGAAGTTTATATTTTTATTTAAACCGATAAACCATTTAGCATGTTTTTGTCTAGAAGTATTCAATAAAAACCGTTTAAAGTAAAGTTTTCTGATTCGAATCCTAAATTCCTAATAAATACTCAAGTACATAAAGAAAAGTTTGAGAAAGACCCCACATTCTAGACAATTTGTCGAAATTCAAATATCAATTTTTTTCTTTTGGAGGGCTATCTAAGAAAATATCATGTATTGGAATTTTATTAAAGAACGTAAGAATACCTTTTATGTACTGTTTTATCTAAAATAATTAATTTTAATTGGTAGTATTAAAAAAAATTTTGAATGACCTTTGAACTTACCTCCTAGTACATGTTTTACCCACTGAGCCATTAGCATTATTTGTCCAAAGGTATTATGTCATTGCTTATTGCTTTAATTAATTTTGTTTAATTCTTAACAGGGTTTATAATTTAATATTTATTTTATAAGTTCATTCAGGAAATTCAAAATAAAAGACTGATGGCAATCAAAAAATTATTGAATTATTGAGTCCATTTGCCAATACCTATATATTTTAACTTAACGCTCTAATTTGTATATTTGATCAAAAAAATGATTTTTTAATAATAATAATTTGATTTTACTGAAAAATTGCTGAGATAACTAAAACACATGAAACTGACAAGTTAGAGTTGAAGAATATTAAAGAGAATAATAGGCAAGTGTTAGAAATTGTTAAAAGCTCTAACGTCAACTACATCATCCTTGATTGCCACGTAGATAGCCCGGACAATTAACTTAAAAAAAACTACAAAAGCTAACTTACTAAATGACTTTTTCTTTCTAATAAGTTTTTTCCCTCTAGTAAAATCGATTATTCTGGTTTTGTCTGGTAAGTCTGCATGATGCGTTTAAGCGACTTTAAGCTAGGAATTTATAATTTATTTTGAGTCTATTTTAATAAATTTATGATTTATTTTGAGGTGGTGCATCGGCGAGCGGAACATAGAAAATCCCATGTAAATTTTAAGGGGGTCAATTATTGGCTTCCCTGTACATTTTACAGAAAAAATTTAAGACAACTTTTTGAAGAGACCAATCTGGCAAACCCTTGTGCAAAGTTTCGAAAAATTTTAATAAGCAAATCTTGAATTATTCAATTAAATTTAGTTGCAAAATTACCAAATTTTCGGTTCAGATAAAACCAGACACCAGCCATCAGTAAACAATTTGTTATAAGGCTTTGTCAAATCTGTCGTACAGCCGAATACAAGAAATGTTTTTTTTTTTGGCTTGGTGGGAAAATAATTAATAATCATTTTACTGGTGCCCGTTTGGTTTTACCTGAAGCGAAAATTTGCTAATTTTGCAATTACATTTAATTGAATAATTCAAGATTCGCTTATTAAAATTTTTTAACGCCCTTAAAATTTACATGGGTTTTCCCATGTTCCGCTCGGCGACGCACCACCCGATATATTCATATAATAAAACCATTCTGCTAATGATTACGTTAACTAATTATTATTTTAAAGAAATAATAAATTAGTATATTTATTAATGTAGTGTTATTTAAATAAACTGTTTACTTTTAATGTGGAAACTTTTATTATTATCTTTTATTTTTTAAGTGTAAACTTTGCAATCCGGATCAAAATCTTGGTAAATAAGATAAGTATTATACAGGGTGTCCCGAAAGTAATAAGACAGAACAACAGTAGATTCCTTACGTCAAAATAATGTGATTAAGATCATCTTGCCAACTGAAATACAGGGTGTCAAAGTATCATTTGATTTATAGCTTTGTTCTTATAGGTCCTAAACCAATTGACATACTGACATAAAATTTAAAACATACTAGTCATTTAAAAAGAAAAATAAAATTTCGTATACAATTTTTGTGTTTTCGGTAGAGAGCGCTCGTTGCGTTAGTTTTTACTTTTTTAAAACCCCTAACTTTTTTTCAGCCCCGTATTGAATTGTCGAAACAGTGGGCTGTCAAGGCAGTTATGCATATAGGTCTCCTAATGGACCCGTCATGCCCCACCGGGGGTTACCAGAGCCCAACGGCCTTAGAAAAACCGATAAGGCTCTTTGGTCTGAAGGACTTAAAGTCACTCGGTACACTGAAAGTGTTACCCAAGTATTTGAACCTGGCGCGCGTGAGTGCTGAGCACTCCCCGACTACATGGTCAACAGTTTCATCCTCCTCACAGCACCATCGGCATTCCGGGTTGTCCGCAATACCGATAGTATGGAGATGGCTTCTTAAGTACCAGCGACCGGTTAAAAGACCTGTCACTAGCCGAATTTCGCCTCTTTTTAGGCGTAGTAGATTTTTGGTGAGACAGGCAGAGGGCCCACCTATGTGCGCTTTGGCCTGTCTCATACCAGGGGACCGCTCACATCAGTCCATCTTCGGTGGGTCCACTTGTCCAGCAGACATTCATTCAACAGCCTTCATTAACGCGACCACAACGCATTTGGCGATAACGCATTTGGCGATACATCGGCACATTCGCGGATCCCAGTCTGGCAAGAGAGTCCGTTACTTGTCGTCATTACCTGCATGACCTGCGTGGCCAGGTATCCAGACGAGCTGGACCCTGCAGCCAACCTGCACCAGTTTTTTCAGGACTTTTATGCACTCTAGTACAAGCTTGGAGCTTACCTTTGCAGCCGTGATTGCCTTAAAGGCAGCTCTGCTGTCCGAGCATATTGATACGACTATATTGCGGTATCCGCAGCTTAGAATTTTATAATCTGTCCGCATTTTAATACAACGAGTGCTCCCAGCGAGTGTGCCCTACTGGTGTGTGGGATCCCACCAAAAAGCCCTGATCTAGCTCTGTTATTCATTCTGGAGCCATCTGTGTACCAGATGGTCCCCCTATTTAGCAATGCAGGTCTGTTGGAATGCTCTCACTCCTCTCTACCTGCAATGTACGTCACGAATCCCTCGCAGTCCACAGTCACTAGAGCCATGCAGTCTCTGCCCATCAGAAGAAGAGGACATTCCTGTATGGCCCGTGACCAAATTTTTGCGTGACCGGTCTCGCCAGCTCATAGTTCGCCGAGGACGTATAGCCTGTACGCAGTCCTCATTGCCTAGAATTGCACAACAAGGTCCAGAGGCGGAAGACTTAGCAGAGCCTCGAGCGCTCTAGTTGGCACCGTCCGCATGGAACCCGTTTTGCTGAGACATGCAAGACGTTGGACTCTGTCCAGTTGAGCACGAATTTTCGCTTTCTCCGTACATTGCCACCAAACGATAGCCCCGTATGTCTGAAGAGGTCTCACAATGCGCGAGTAGATCCAGTGGAGGATCTTAGGAGACAGACCCCAGGTATTGCCGAAAGCCCGCCTGCAGGCTCATAGCGTGCAGGTGGCCTTTTTCATTCTGGTGTCTGCATGATCGTACCAGGAGAGTTTGGGATCTAACTTGATTCCCAGAAATCGCACTATCCTGGAGTGATGCAGCTGCACGCCACCTAGAGATATAATAGGGGGCGTGCCAATGTTACGTCTCCTCGTGAATAGTAGGAGCTCTGCTTTTTTGGGGTTAATCTTGAGACCCCCGAGAGACACCCTACGTCCACCATACGCAGGGCTCTCATCATAGGGCCCCGTATTGAGACGGCGTCTTTCCCCGGGCAAAGGATTACCAGATCATCATCGTAGGCCTGTGTGTATAGGCCAGCATTGTTTAAAAGATTTATCAGGCTGTCGATCACAAGGCACCACAAGGTAGGGGACAATACTCCTCCCTGCGGGCAGCCCCTAGCCGCCAGCGTTTCGACAATCTCGTTGTTGAGCTGGGCAGATACATGACGTTTCGAGAGCATGGCCTCTACCCAGCTAACCAAACAGGGTTCTGAGCCGCGGCTCTCGAGTGCTTGGCAGATTAATGCGAAAGAGGTGTTGTCGAACGCCCCTTCAATGTCTAGAAACGCACCCAGACAGGCCTTGCCACTAACCAGAGCACCCTCCACCTTCCTCACAAGGTGGTGTAGGGCCAGGTCCGTGGATTTGCCCACCTGATAGGCGTCAGCCCCATATGACGGTTTGAAAAGTATCAAAATAAATTCCTTTTTTAATTTTACATAAAAAATGTATACTTTATTAAAGTCGCTAGGAGCAACCATCTTCGACATAATAACCATTAAAAAAAAATAAAAATAATATTTATTTAATACTTTACTTAAATCGCATCTTTGGCAGTTGGCGTCGGAGACAAGTGCTTTGTATTATTTATGTCAAACTTTTTTAGGAAATATTTCCAGATAGACAACAACCAAACCATAAATTATTCCAATGAATTTATAGCCGACTAGGAGAAACTGGATCATTTCGGTCAAAATGCCTGTTTGGTTACACCCGGGTATGAGCAAATCATGTGTTGGTAAAGTACTTCAAAAAGAAAGCCTCTATCTATACCACTTTACACCAGTTCAGTGTTTGATCCCACCAGATTTGCCAGCCAGAATGCAGTTTTGTCGTCAGTTTAAAAATATGCAAAACGCAGATCAAATGCTTATTACCAGAGTGTTATTCAAAGACGAGGCTACATTTACTAGACGCGGCGTATTTAACTTTAGAAATGCTCATAATTATGTAGAATACTGAAAACCCCCATTCAGTTGTCAGTCGTCATTTCCAGCATGAATTTAAAGTTAACATTTGGTGTGGTATTATTGGAAACCATATAATAGGCCCCCATGAACTACCACCTAATTTTAACGGAGACTCGACTTAAATTTCTTACGAAATGAACTTGGAGGTCTTTTAGAAGATATGCCATTAAATGTTAGGCAGAACATGTATTTTATGCAAGATCGAGCGCTAGCGCATTTTTCTCGACAGGTACGCAATTACCTTGCCGTACAATATCCCGAACGTTGGATTGGCCGTGGAGGACCTTTGCTTTGGCCTACGCGTAGTCCAGACTTAAACCTCATGAACTTCTGTATTTGGGGATATTTTAAATCAATTGTTTATGATAGTCCTATAAGTAATCTAAATGAACTAAATGTAAATTCTGTAAATTTAAAAAGTAATGAGGATCTTCTTTTTAAAATACGGCAGTCATTTGTTAAACGTATTTCAAAATGCATTGAAGGTAATGGAGGGCATTTTAAACAGTTGTTATAGTAGCGTTATTTGCATGTTTCTTTGTTTATTATTGTTTTTGGTATTTTTCTTGGAAAATAAAATATTAAAAAAAAAATTTCAAGTCGCAATATACGGAGCTGCAAAAAAGTAAAAACTAACGCAACGAGCGCCCTCTACCGAAAACATGAAAACTATATACGAAATGTTATTTTTCTTTGTAAAAGACTCGTATATTCTAAATTTCATGTCAGTATGTCATTTGGTTCAGGACCTATGAGAAAAAAATTATAAATCATATAATACTTTGACACCCTGTATTTTAGTTACTATTAAAGTTAGAATAAGGCAAGTTGACCTCAATCACATTATTTTTACATAAGGAATCTACTAGGTTGTTCTATGTCCCATTACTTTCTGGACACCCTGTATAAAGCCATATTTATAAATCAAAGCTATTAATAAAGTAAAGGAATTTTACATGACAATATACCGGGTGTCACAGAAAAAAGGGAACACTAAATAAGTTTGTTACTTTTCAAGATAAACAAATGAAATTTGGTATATCGATAGAGCATCTTTTGACATATGCTATTGTTTTCCATCACTTCCGGTTTAACAGGAAATGACACTAGCTTTCTTATTTTAAATGGGACAATTGGTATATTATTACGTATTTTGATAGGAAATAATATTCTGAGAATAATGATACCGCATTTGCCACTTTTTGTCTTATGATTATAGAAAAAATCTTCTTTTTAAAGTTTAGAATAAGGTGTCATAAACGCATTGAAAATTTTAATATTTAATCAAGTAATCATGGAAAAATGATAATTTACATTGTGTTTTATTACCTAAATCAGTTTTTCATAAATACAGTCAGCAAACATTTGAAATATTAGTAAACATTTAAATTCTTTCAAAAACTACGGTACAGAATAACAAATAATAATTCAACTTGACAAGATGTTATGTATTATATCAATTGAAAAATAACTCAAGAATGCGTTAAAACGCAGCCTCTTAGTCAAGAAATTAAAGCCTTCTATGCTATTTCTATTAATTAAACGCATTTATTTATATGACTTAATTTTTTCTTCTTATGGGCTTATTTATCAACCGATTTAAAAAATAATTATATCAAATTATTGACAAAAAGAAACCGCGTTTTAAGAGTGGTTCGCAATAATGTGCTATTTAAAAAAATAAAGTAAATGCCAAAATTAATGGTTTGGGCATTTTAAATAGACGTGTAAAAGATTTAAATCATAAAATGTAACGAAAACTATTTTTCCATGATGACTTGATTAAAAATTGAAACTTTCAACGCATTCATGGCACCCTATTTTAAAATTTAAAAAAAATTATTTTTTCTATGACTATAAAACAAAAAGTTACAAATGCAGTATCATTATTCTTAGAATATTATTTTCTATCAAAATACGTAATAATATATTAAGTGTCCCATTTAAAATAAGAAAGTTGAGGAGCAACTTTTCAAAACGCATTTTGTCCAAATTGGACAAAATTGAGCTTGAAGCGGATTTGCAAATTAATTATTGTGTTCTACAATACTGTAAAAATGAAACGTTTTAAACGGTATTATGTCACTGTGTAATCGACGTGCAAAGTATAGGGTTCACATCAAAATGCATTTTGTCTACAGATGTAGTCGAATCAAAACGCATTATGTTATTTCGCCACTAGAAGGCGCTGTCTCGAACAAAACAGCTGATATATAAAACTAGTGTTGTGTTAGTTTTGTTTGTTATAACCTGCAATTCAGTAAGTTTCTGCAGTGGAACAGGTATATACTGTCCAGTTATATTCTTTAAATAAAATATTTAGGAACTAGAAAGTGTAGGTGCTAAAGTGCGTTATAATGGAAAACCTCGATAACAGTGTTATTGTGGGCAACTATAATGAATGGTCAAGGAAATAGCAACGACAAAAGACAAAAAGGGAAATGGATTATGAGAAGAGGTAAGTATTGCTCGTTTATTACAATAAAAAATATTCACACCTATATTATATTTTATAGATATCAAGACCCTGGCCCTTTGTTGCTTAATTTTCAACCACCCTGCCTCCACAGAGAAGGAAAATTTAACTGTCTCAGTATTTCAAGAAGCATCCTAGCAAAAGCGAAGAGAAAAGTTTTTTGTAAACCAGACAGAAAGGAGCAAGATAAAAAACTGTCCTTTATAATGGATGTTGCTCAACCAAAATGCACCCGAGTTTGTGGTGAGGTGAGAAAAAATAAGCCTACCTGTATGCTCTAAGTTTTTTGCTAAGTTGTTTGGGGTCGGTCAGCGAAGACTAAACACAATTGCTGACGGAATTTTATCTGGGATCGGGATCGTAGAGAAACGAGGAGGGGATTATAAACTTCGAAAATTTTCTGCAAAAAGAAAGCAAGTGTACGAGTTTATTTCAAATTTGCGAGGTTGCGAAAGTCATTATGCACGAAATAAAAGCCGTCGACTTTACTTGCATTCATCTTTGAACATAAATCGACTTTTTCACCTTTATAATACTACCGTTGAAGACGAGTTGAAAGTAAAAAAAACGTTTTTCGTAAAAATTTTTGAGACAAAGTTTAATCTAGGGTTTGGTTCTCCCGCTTCCGATACCTGTAGCTATTGCGCTAGACTTAAAAGTGAAATTCAGTCTTGTGAAAATGGTGTTATCAAAGAAGGTTTAATTTCAAACATCGTAATTCACAAAAGGAAAGCTAAAGCTTTACATACTTTGATGAAGCAAATCCCAGAAGCGAGCATAACATACGTGTTTGACTTGCAACAAGTGCAAGCAATTCCCAAAGTCAGTATTGGTGAGACTTTCTATTCCAGACAAATTTCATTTTACTCTTTTTGTGTGACTGATGTTGCAACTAAAAACCCACATTTTTATGTCTGGAACGAGACACAAGCTGCAAGAGGTGCTCAAGAAATTTCTTCAGCTTTGATAGACTTTTTAGAAAGAGTACATATTGAAGATTCGGTAACGCAAATTAGGCTTTTTGCGGACGGCTGCGCAGGCCAAAACAAAAACCAATACGTCATCCATGCCTTAACATACTGGCTACATAAAAAGTCCCCAAGAAACATAAAATAGATAGTAATATATTTCCCAGTTCGCGGCCACTCCTATTTACCTGCTGACAGGGTATTCGGTCGAGTTGAGAAACATCTACGAAAAACTGAAGAGGTGTTGGGTCCCGTAGCTTATATCAAAATTTACCAACAATACGGAATTATCAGGGTTTTAGGCAAAGACTGGTTCCTTAAAAACTTTAAAGATTTTAGAGAAATACTGAAAAAAATTGATGGAATTAGTGACATGAAAAGAATATTTTTACAAAAAATTATAAAAAACAGCTACGTTGATATTAAGATAAAACTTGAGCCCACCTATATGTTTGACGACGCTTCGAAGCACCCAATGGCAATAACAAAACGAGACCAAACTTTGATAAGGGATATGCAGGATCGCTGTAACATACCACTGGTAAATAACATCAAAGAAGAAAAGAAAACTGATGTGCGAAAGCTGCTTTGTGCAAGATTTGGACAAGACTGGGAATTTAAAGTCCCGCTTTTTTCGCTCTTGTTTTTTGATTATGCCTTAAACACCACGACGGAACCAGAAGCTGAAATTTCAGATCCTGCAGATGATGTAGGTGAAGAAAATCCTATGTGCGACTGCCTCGAAGAAAACCCTAACCAGGAACAAATTTGATTTTTTTTTCAAGTGGACTTTGTATGTTATTAACAGTAGTATTATTTTGTAAGTTTGTATTTTTCAACCAACACTAGCTTTTTTGTAAAACGAATAAATTGGAACAAACAGCATTATGTCCAATTTTGAACGAAACAAAACGAATTTTATACATTGTTACGAATCAACACGCATTAAGTCCAAATATTTTTTCGATTTTTCCAGATTTTCTAATAAATATTGATTTAACTGAGATATCTTAATGGGTTTTTATGTTAATTTCTATCAAAACAACTCCATGTTGTAAAAATATATAGCAGGGTTTAAAAGAAAATCGTTTTTCGTCAATACCCAAAAAAGTATTTTTCGGACAAAATGCGATTTGAAAAGTTGCTCCTCAGTTAATGTCACTTTCGGTGACTCTGGAAGTGATGGAAAATAATTGAATATATCAAAAGATGCTCTCATAATGATTCTATCGATATACCAAATTTCATCTGTTTATCTTGAATAGTGAAATAGTTATTGACTGTTCCCTTTTTCCTGTGTCACCCGGTATATTTATTGACTTTATTAGGGGCCATCAAATATTTTCTTACCTACCACATGCTTATCTAAACATTCCAAGATTCAAATTAAAAAAAGCCCTTAGTACGGTTGGGAAATTTAAATAGCACCGCATTTTGACTCGGTCAGATGCAACTTGTCAAGCGTAGAAAATACAGTTGTTGACGTGACATTTTTATTCTTTTATGTCACATGGGTAATCATATGTGTTCTGTGCGTTGAAAGGCATTGTGATTTATTCAGAAGGGGAATCGAGACTTACATACATGGGTTGCGGCCGATTTTTACCCATGGAAGGAAAAGTGATAAACATGCGTAGTTATTTAGTATCCACAAGGTATAAAATTACGGTTTGCAATAAGTAATAAATATTGGTAACTACTATAAAATGAAAGTTAAATTGGGTATTGTAACTATCAGGGTTATTCTAAAATATAAATTTCATTCCTTAGAAATAAACCTAGTTCAACTACCTAAAGTTGTAAAACTTAACCAAACCGCAATATCCAGCTACCTTGTCATAAAATATGTAAGTATGGTATCTGGCTCAAAAGTGCCGACGGAATTAAAGAAATTTTATTACCACAATAAGGTCAGAAAGTTATTGCTGGGCAAACATTTGCCTTAGTCGGTGTAAAAAAGGAACGGAATATTTATGTTAGGATAATGGAAAATCCAAATTAAATCCGTAAATTACCGACAGATTATAGGAATTATGTTTACAAATATTTAATTGACTACAAAAGGGTTAAAGTTTTTATCTCCGCCGAGGGTTGACTAAGGAAAAAAAATATTAGGGCTTAGTTTCTGGTAGTAATTAAGGTTTCAGTGTAAGATTATAAAAATTATAATATTTCACTTGGCAATCTAATAATACATTTTAAAGTAGGCCTAGGTAAAAATCTTAATAGAAATTATTCTCATTATTTGTCAGTTAAAAATAGTGGATTACTATTTGGTTATGTAAATAACAAGAAGTTGTAACAAAAAAAGGATCTCACCTGAAATATTACATAAGAAATAGACAAACTTAAAAATGTTGTTATTGGGTTTGAATGAAGAACTGAATAGGGGAAAGGCGGGTTAGTTGGCAAACTTAAGGTTAATATTCAAATTGATAATTGACAATTCAATATTGATATTTTAAACTCTATTTATCACAATAATCGACTTACTCAAACTCAAACTCAAAAAATGCTTTATTGTTAACATAAACATAGAAGTTGAAGACAAAGCCAATAGACTGTACATTAAAGGAATAAAAACGAGAAACTAATTTGAAATAAAATAAAATTATATAAAACTTTGAAAAATACTAAAATGCTAATCATTAAAAAATTCACTTAAACTATAGTGCGCTTTACTAGCAAGAAATATTTCCGTCCTTATACGTAGGCTTTTTTCAGTCTTAAGTTGTCTTATTTTTAGTGGAAGTTTATTAAACAGCTTTTTACCTCCATATATGATAGAGCTACGGACAAGTTCAAAATGAGGAATGGGTAGCCTCAAGAAATAATTTTGTCGCGTATTATAGAGGCTTCCTAAGTGGAGTTTCTGTTTATATTTTCTAAAAACTAAGCAAACTGTTTCCAAAATAAAAATACAACACAGGGTTAAAATATTATGACTTACAAAAAGCGGGCGACATGAGTCACGAGGCTTGGCCCCACATAGATATCTAATGGCCCTTTCCTGGAGTACAGACACTGAATTAAAAAGTAAATTTGAACATGAACCCCAAAAGCAAATTACATATGGACGGTGCAACTCGATAATCGCGAAGTATGCAGATCTGGCGATGGAGAAATTAAGACTGGTAGCAATAACCCTTAGGGCGTAGCAGCCTGATGAGACTTTTCTACATACATTCACAATATGGTCTTAAAATCTAAGGAACTTGTCTATGGAAAGACCCAAAACCTTACTGAACGGTGGCATGGTGATGGCTTCATTATTCAAACATATATCATTTGTATTACATTTAAAATTAAGGATATTTGTTTTATAAGAATATTATAGAATAAGAATATAGAATAAGAATAAGATAGAATAAGAGATAGAGAATATAGAGTTATATATATAGAATATATAGAGGATATAGAATAATAGAATATAGAATAAGAGTATTATAGAAACATTAAATGCCAAAAAATTTGCATCACACCAGTCTTTTATTTTTAACAAATCTGCACGTATATTGGCCTCGTGCCAGAGGATGGTGGTATCATCGGCAAACAATGTAAATTTGCCAGTTACCTGCAGTTCTGGCAGAACGTTCACATAAATGAAAAAAAGTAGAGGACCAAGTACTGATCCTTGCGGAACACCCACATTTATATTATGTTCCTTAGATATATCACCATTAAGTTTGACAGCCTGGACACGATTTGATAAGTAGGAAAGAAACCACTTAAGGGCAGTTCCTCTGAAACCATAGAGCACCAGTTTCATCAGCAGCACTCTGTGACTCACGCAGTCAAATGCCTTGGACAAGTCACAGAATACCGCTGCTGCAACTTCACCAACATTCAGTCGGTTGTACAGGTGCTCTAGAAAGCTAATAATAGCATCATTTGTGCTCACAGACTCACGAAAGCCAAACTGCTGAAGACTCAATAGGCCAAACCTATTTAAAAATGAAACCATCCTCACCTTAACGAGCCGTTCCACTATTTTGGCTAAAGCCGGCAATAACTCTATAGGTCTAAAGTTAGAAGGACAGTCGCGATCGCCACCCTTGTAAAGAGGAATAATCATTGCTCTTTTTAAGCACTCTGGGAAAACTCCAGACATAAATGAAAAGTCAATTGACTCGGCCAAGACTTGCAAAGCAACAAGAGGTAAAGCAGAAAATATTCTAAGAAAAAGCCCATCCCAACCTGATGAACTCTTATTCTTAATATTAACCATTAACTGTATAAGCTCTTCCACACTTGTGGGGGCAAAAAAGAAAGATTCGGCTACTACCACACTGCTGAGATAGCTCCTGGGATCTATTTTTTGTGAGATATTGGCTGCAAGGTTACTAGCAATATCACAGTAGAAGGAATTGAGGACATTGGAATCTAAGGTACTTGGAAGAACCAAGACATTATTTTTGCCCCTTAGCTCATTTAAAATCTTCCAAGACTTTTTTGCTCTATTGGAGGAACTATTTATTCTCCTTTGAAAGTAGGTCATCTTAGCCATTTTGATTGAGTTTCTGTTAATCTTGCGGTATCTATTATAGTAATTTAAAAATGTTGCATTGTTCATAGCGTATTTCCTAATTTAAAAAAGGGGCACATATTTTTCCCAGATACTCGTAAACCCTTAGTATACCAAGGTTTTCTATTTCGTTTTTTAATATTGGCAACAGGAAAAGCAGTGTTAAAATTGTTTAATAATATTTGATGAAAGCTATGCAGTGGGTTAACAGTAGTCAATAGTCAATAGTAGTCAATCAACTTACAAAATATAATAGCTGTCGCTGCAACAATTATTTCCCGCGTCTAAAGTTAAATTTTTATATTTATACATTGGCAATACTTGGTTGGTACCCAGGTACCAACCAAGACAGATGCAAGCCAGATGCGCAGACGACTTAGCAGTCTTGCGATTGAAGCGCCACCAGTCGTCTCTCTCTCCAAGCATATTAAAAAAGTAATTCTCAAAAAGTAGTTCTTCGCAAGTTCCTTTTCGCAAAAGTCTACATTGTTTAAAAAAAAAAAAATCTATTCTAAGTGAATACTTTGAAACAAGCAGAATCCAGTCAAGTTCTCCAGAGGAAATCAGGGATCCCTGCGACACTCACATCCAGAAATTCCAAAGGTAAGGTGCCATTCATCATTTTTATTGCCAAAGTATACCTTTTTCGCGTCGAATCTCAATAAAAAATTTGTCATTTAATAGGAACCACCTTTTCGCGACATTTTCTGATCCTTCTTCCGGATTTTCATTTACATAAAGATTGAAATATTCATGTAATAATTCCAGATTAATCCATCTGACTTTTCATATTCCACCATAACAGCCATTTTTAAATCATTCGTGTCCGTCGGCTCTCATCGTATTTAAAAACGTGTAAGCCGTTCAATTTTCGCTATATATATTAAAAAATCGACCATCTGACCGTCTTTACACAGGTGAACAGTATTTGACCCATCACCTTGAAAATCTATTTTTGGTAATTTGAAATAAATTATAAATAATAAAGAATAAAGCCTAATACGGCTGAGACGTTGACGGCGCGACAGCGTTTGTTTATATTTTTTGGAACCTAAAAGTATATCGTTCGGTTGTGGTTCGCGTAATATTAGGATGCATAAATATTTTAATTAAGAAAGAAGTCAATAGAGAAAAGAAAGAATACAGTCCATTTTCTAACGTTTTTGAGATTGGGGTATTGGTGCTGGTTTGTTCGCAAGGGATGTAGTTTTATAGTTTATCAAGTGTAAGTGTTCAACGTGGATTTCTTCTAAGGATAATATCGAATGTTGTAAGTTTTTTTTTAATTCCTTTTTCGCACTAATTAATTAATTTCGCTATACCTCTTCGCTAGTATACTTTTTTGAATATCATATCGCTAATGTTTTATCTTTTCGCTGATATTTCTAATTAAAATCTTTTGCTGATTTTAAGCAATTTAAACCTAAAAATAATTCATTTTTTGGGCTGATCAGATTGTAGCTAATTATTTAAAAAGAAAAATGTCTTCAAAACATAAAGTTGCTCAAAAACGAAATGTTTCTGTTAAACGTATAACCGACATTTATATTTTTGCCGAAAAAACTGTAAATAATCGTCACGATATTCCATTATTTAAATCTATGTATGAAAGTTTAGATGACGTTTATACCGAGTTTAAAAAATTTCATAATGATGTGGTTGGTTTCTTAGAGAATGATGAAGAATTCGTTGTCGAAGATGTTATTAGACAGCAAGTAGATTTAAATTATTTTAAAGTCAAAACAATTTATTCACAAGTGTGTCCACCCGAAGAAAATAGTTTTTCGCTAAGCACTAATGTAGCTCCCATAGTACCAAATCACACTGATTTAAATGCTAAGTTACCAAAATTAACCGTACCTAGTTTTGATGGTAATTTGAAGTCATGGCCTGTTTTTTTTGATATGTTTAAGTCAATAGTTCACGAAAATATGACTCTGGCCAACATACAAAAATTTCAATATTTGATTTCTCTTCTAAAAGGTGAACCACTAAATCTGATTAAGTCCATACCCACTATTGAAGCAAACTATGAAATTGCGTTTCAAACATTGTTAGATCGCTATCAAAATAAAAGAATTTTAGCAACCACCTATTGGAACGCTTTAAATACTGCTCCGTTTTTAAAATCAAATTTTCTTAAGGACCTACGCAATTTGTTAGACTGTTTTAATGAAAATACTGCAGCTCTGCATATTTTAGGCTTTCCAACTGACCAGTGGTGTTTTGTTTTATTCAATATGTTGCTTCAAAGGCTCGATAATCAAACCAGAACTACTTTTGAAATGGAGTATAGTAAGGTAGAATTACCCACTTACAAAAATTTAGTTGAATTTCTGCATAATCATTGTAAAGCCTTAGAATCTGTTCAGATTATGCCTTCCCCTCGACACCAAAAAATACCCGCGTCATCCTCGAATAATTTCAAAAGTCAAAATAGTTCATTTCATAGCCCCAAAAATTATTCTCAAACTTTTGTCGCAAATATTCCTAGTAACAATCTTAACCGTTCAGCATTAGCTAGTTCTTCAAATAATATAGGTTCAAGAGTTTCTTCATTCCCTGAAAAATTGCAAAAGTGTCGCCTTTGCAATCAATCTACACATAATTTGTCGCAATGTTCTTTATTTCTTGCTAAATCTCCGCATGATCGTTTTGCTTATATTAAACAAAATAATGCCTGTATAAACTGCTTAAGGTTTACGCATATGTTAAAGAACTGTCCTTCGACATTTAACTGTCGCAACTGTCTATCTCGCCATCATACTTTGGTTCATTTTTCTCCAAATTCCAGACATAATAATTCAGTGCAATCCAACGTTCCCGGAACTTCTACTTTAATAATTCATGAGCCCCCGATTTCATCTCATCTCGATAATATTTCGCAATCACACTCGAATCAACAATTGTCAAATCAATCTGAAGAAGTGACACAGGTTAACTGCGCATGTGCCTGTCTAAAATCTGTTATACCTAAAAGCACAGTACTTCTATCTACCACTTATGTGGACGTTATCGACGTACGAGGAAACATTCAAAAGGTTCGCGTACTCCTAGATTCTGCTAGTCAAGCTAATTTCATTACAGAGTCTTGCCTAAATCGATTGGGCCTTCCAAAAAAGAATTACGTTATCCCTATTGTGGGAATTAGTCAATCAACTAGTGGGACGTCCAGTTGTACAATTAAACCTGTTGATGCGTCATCACCATTGTTTACCATTGAGGTTTTTGTTTTGCCAAAGATTTGCTCAGATATACCCTCTTTTAAGATTATGTCTCCACATTGGAACGATATTTCAAATTTGAAGCTTGGTGATAGAGATTTTAATATTCCTGCTCCAGTCGATATGTTACTTGGAGCAGATCTGTTTTCGCAAGTATTGAAGTCAGGTCGAATTCCTGGAGCCAGTGGTAGCCCTACAGCCATTGAGACTGAATTTGGATGGGTACTTCTCGGAAAAATCTCCAATTTTCCTCAATCGTTTCAGGTAGAATCTTATGTTTCTTTAGCGAAACCATCCCTTCATCAGACTCTTAATAAGTTTTGGGAATTGGAATCAGTCCCGGTAAAATTATATAGCTCTCCCGATGATAAGAGAGCTGAAAAGATATATCAAGACACTGTCTCGCGAGACAAGTCAGGTCGTTTTATTGTATCTCTTCCTTTTCGCAACTCAGACCCCGATCTAGGTGATACCTATTCTATGGCGAAGCGATGCTTTCATTCTCTTGAAAATCGCCTTTTAAGCAACCCCGATTTGTATCGTCAATATTCGGATTTTATGAGACAATATCTTGATAATGGTCATATGAGTTTAGTTTCGCAAGACGAAAAAAAACCTAATTTTGTCGCATATCTCCCTCACCATTGTGTGCTTAAGCCCGAAAAATCTACTACAAAACTTCGAGTCGTTTTCAATGCGTCAGCTAAAGGATCGAAGGGTATAAGTTTGAATGAAAGTCTTCTTCCCGGTCCTAAACTTCAACCTGATATCACTAGTATTCTCCTAAAATTTCGCTTTTATGCTGTGGTATTTTCGGCTGATATAAAACAAATGTATTTACAAATTCTATTGACTCCTAAGGATAGAGATTTTCAACGGTTGCTTTGGCGTTTTGATTCCCAAGGCCCTCTTCAGGAATATCGCTTGAACACCGTTACTTTTGGCGTAAGTTCCAGTCCATTTTTGGCCATACGTACTGTTCAAGAGCTAGCTTGTCAGGAGTCTCATAGATATCCAAATGCCTGTGAAATTTTACGCAAACAAATGTTTATCGACGACATCTGTGCCGGAGCTTGCTCTATACATGAGGCTGTTTCTCTTCAGAAGGATCTTATTGGAATTTTGAAGTCAGGAGGATTCGAATTAAGAAAATGGGCGAGCAATTGCCCCACCCTCTTGAAGTCCTTTTCACAAGAGGAATGTCAGATTCCCATAACCTTTGACAAAGAAAATTCTTCACCCATAAAGGTTCTTGGCCTCCAATGGAACCCTTCAACTGATACTTTTTCATATACATGTCAACCATCCGACAAAAGTTGCACCAAAAGACACATTTTGTCAGAGATTGCCAGAATTTTCGACCCCTTGGGTTTTCTTTCTCCGGTTACTTTTTTCGCTAAGTGTTTGATGCAAAAGCTATGGTTGTCTAATTCAGGGTGGGATGATATCCCTGATTCTCGTATCATCAATTCTTGGATGCGATTCAGGCTAGAGTTACCTGCTATATCAAACATTGTCTTGCCCAGACAGATTTTCGCTCAAAATAGTGTATGCTGTGAAATTCATGGATTTTCTGATGCCTCTGAAGCGGGATATGCCGCTGCTGTGTATCTGCGCACCGAGTTATGTAATAATAAAATTGAAACATTCCTAATAACTGGAAAATCGCGAGTCGCACCTCTTAAATCACAAAGCCTACCTCGATTAGAGCTTTTAGGAGCTACTCTTCTATCAGATCTTCTCGCTTTCGTAATAAAAACTTACTCATCTTTAATTTCGATAAATGCTATTTTTGCATATACCGATTCCGCCGTAGTCCTCGCCTGGGTTTCGAGTTCTCCTCATCGTTGGAAGACTTTTGTCGCCAATCGCGTAGGCCATATTCAAGAAAATATCCCTAATGTTTCGTGGTTTCACGTTTCATCAGATGACAATCCTGTAGATTGCGCAAGTAGAGGCTTAACGCCAAATAATTTTATTATTTAGTTAATCATCCATTGTGGTTTTGCGGTCCCACATGGCTTAAACTACCTAAATCGGACTGGAAATTAAATTCAAATTTTGCCAAGTCTCTTGATATTACCCAACAGATGTCTTGCGAGGAAAAACCCCTTGTTCTCTCAGTTGTAATCGAAGCCAACATTTTAGACGTACTTCTAGAAAACAAATCAAATTTACTTCAAATTCAGCGTATAATAGGCTATTGCAACCGATTTATTTTCAATTGTCGCAATAAATCGATTCGAATTTGTGCCTCTAAACTATCATCTGACGAAATGCAAGACGCTCTGCTTACTTTAGTAAAAAGATGTCAGAAGTCTTCTTTCGATCAATTAATATCGAATATATACGACAATAAACTTTTACTAAAGCCATATCGCAAACTTGCCCCTTTTTTAGACCAAAAGGGTTATCTCAGGGTGGGCGGACGTTTACGTCATGCCAATATCCCGTTTGAGACAAAGTATCCTCTTCTCCTTCCCCGTACTCATCGACTTACTGACCTTTTGATTGAAAATATTCATAAAGAACATTTTCACCCTGGATTTAATACTGTTTTGTATTTACTTCGTCAACAGTATTGGATACTTTCAGCTCGCAGGGCCATCCAGTCTGTTTTATCAAAATGCATTCGCTGCTTTCGCCTTAAACCAAAATCGTATACCCCCTATATGGGAGATCTACCCTATTTTCGTATTTCACAATTGAAGTGTTTTTCGCATGTCACGTTAGACTATGCAGGTCCCATTACCATATCTTTAGGAAGATATCGTGGTTCCAAGTTGTCTAAGGCCTATATTTGTCTTTTTGTCTGCTGTGCTGTAAAAGCAGTACACATTGAGTTAGTATCCGATATGTCCTCTGAGGCTTTTATAGCGGCTTTTCGGCGTTTTGTCGCTAGACGTGGTCGTTGCTCCGATATCTACAGCGATTGTGGTACCAATTTTATTGGTGCTAATACCCAATTGCATGACTTGTCCAAACAAGCATCTGAGCAATTAAAAATCACTTGGCATTTCAATCCCCCCGCTGCACCTCATTTTAATGGACTGAGTGAAGCTGCAGTAAAATCTGTAAAGTATCATTTGTTCCGTGTTGTTGGAGATCAAATCTTAACCTATGAGGAGTTAAATACTTTGCTTATACAAATCGAATCGCTCTTAAATTCTCGTCCGCTTTGTCCTCAAAGTTCAGACCCCAACGATCTGGTTTCATTGACCCCCGGTCATTTTCTGACCTTAGAACCCCTTACTACTGGTCCCAGTCCAGACATGTCTTCTCTTAAATTGAACCGTCTCGCTAGATGGCAGCTAATTCAGCGTATGAATACCGATTTCTGGGTTCGGTGGAAGGACGAGTACTTGCATACATTACAACAGCGTTCTAAGTGGGTCCAAAAACCAAGTGAAATTAAAATAAATGCTTTGGTTCTCATAAAAAATGAAACCAAGAATCCAATGAATTGGGTACTTGGTAGAATTGTAGAAGTACATCCCGGTAATGATGGCCATATACGAGTAGTTATGGTGCGAACACAGAACGGATTGTTCAAACGGCCCATCGTAAAGTTGTGCCCCTTGCCGATAGATTAGCTTCATACATTCATACATTTAAATACCACTTTTGGTTTATAGCTTTAGGTTTAAAAATTAGTATCAAAATTGTTAATTTGGGTTTTTTTTTTCTCTCTCTCTATTTAGTTTTTTTTTTGTACTACTTGGATAGAAAATGGTGAGATGTAAAGCGGTAAATAAATGATTAATTTTCGCAATTTTTGTTTTAACTATTTAAGATTTTTTGTAATATAAAGAAAAACGTCCGTTTTGGTGGGCGGAAAATGTCGCTGCAACAATTATTTCCCGCGTCTAAAGTTAAATTTTTATATTTATACATTGGCAATACTTGGTTGGTACCTGGATGCGCAGACGACTTAGCAGTCTTGCGATTGAAGCGCCACCAGTCGTCTCTCTCTCCAAGCATATTAAAAAAGTAATTCTCAAAAAGTAGTTCTTCGCAAGTTCCTTTTCGCAAAAGTCTACATTGTTTAAAAAAAAAAAATCTAATCTAAGTGAATACTTTGAAACAAGCAGAATCCAGTCAAGTTCTCCAGAGGAAATCAGGGATCCCTGCGACACTCACATCCAGAAATTCCAAAGGTAAGGTGCCATTCATCATTTTTATTGCCAAAGTATACCTTTTTCGCGTCGAATCTCAATAAAAAATTTGTCATTTAATAGGAACCACCTTTTCGCGACAGCTTAACATATTTTTGTCATATAATTAAAAAAAAAAGATGTTCGTCGCCTTACCCACAAGCGTAGATAAGATGACGAACTGTGTTGGGTAAGCAGCAAGAAAGGGTGACAGGAAAAAAGGACAAGGCCTATAGTTTTTATTCAATTATTCATTTTTTTGGCAACGTTTCAATGCTATATTGGTATATTTTTCAAGCCTCAAAATACAGATACACGGAAAAACATAAAAAATGTGCTTCGAAACTAGGTTGTCGTTCGCTTCGTTTGAATGATTTCTTCTTAATTCTAATTGTAAAAAAGGCCGCACACACATACTTTGGCCTTTGCTTTTTTCAAGTTTTGATCCGTGTTTTTAGAATGAGCCTATTTAGAGCTGGTATTACATAACCAGTCATTTAACAACCAGTCATTGTTTTTGCTTTCTTCATTGCAAATCATGTTTTGTTGTCTTCTTCATTCATTTATTTACTACTATGGAACTCCCTGAAGAAGAAGAATCGAATTACTGTCGTTTTGTGTTTTGCTTTGTTTTATTTTTTTTATTCTGTTTTTTTTATGGTTCTCAGTTTCTGCGGCTTTTCAAGTGACTTCAATTATTTTTTTTTCGTTCTTTGTCTAGTTTCCCTTTTTCCTTTTCTTACAGAGCATCTTTCACCGGTGTGCTGGAAAGGACCAAAGCAGGTAGTTTTTTCTACAACGTCTATTTTTTACGATTGCATGCGGTAGAAGAGGTAATCCACTTGTTGGATTTTCTTGGTTGGAGTTTGTGGTGGCTTCATTAATTGACAAGATGAAGTTGAAGGCGTGGAATGACTGGAATCTACTAGTGATAACGGCTTAGCGATATTTTTCTCCAGAAGTTAAACGCACTGACTCTGACTAGAATCGCCAATTTCAGGTAAGTTGAATTCTGGTTGCCGAGATTCTCCTATTGTCGTTAAAGTTAATTATCTTTCTGTTGTTTTTGATGCTTCAAAATCAAGTTTGGTGGTATGGGTAAGTTCATGAATTCGTCATCTTACCTACTTTGTTATTCACTAATTTACCCTCCTACTCTATTTCAAACAGTAACGTTGGTAATAACAAAAGTAAATGAACTGTTGTTTATTCGTTTTCTAAATCCCAGTTTAAGCATGCTCACCTAGCCATCCGGAGAGGTTATTTTTGCGTCAGTCCAGCAAACCAATACGGTGGGAAGTACGACCAAAAACACATGCTTTGACAGGGTTCCTATTGCATCAAGCTTTACTTTAGCTAATTCGTCATCTTACGTATTTCGTAACCTTCCCTTTTTTTCCTTTATGTGGTGCAAATATCATGTTGTTTTTCTTAAAGAATTTTATCGGCCTTCTTCAAAAGTCGACCAAGACTGGATAACCCAAGAAGTTAAACTAATTAAAGAAATGAAATTAAATTTTAAAATATAAAACAATAAAATAGCACAAATAACATAAAACCATAAAACAGTAAATGACATTAAAACCTTCTAAAAAAAAACTTGCATTGCTACTTCTATATACAGGTTTATACAGGGTGATTTTTAACCTATGCGTATAAACTTGGGAAATGGTAGATGAAGATCAATCATGAGTAATAATAAGAAAAAAATTTAGTAAGATATTTTTGGTTTCTGAAATAAAGTTAAACAAATGTCAACAGAACGCGATTTAATGAACTTATTTTATTTATTAATAACTCATAGTAAACAAGTCATAATATTTGGAATTTGTTGTTTGGAATCTTTAGCAGTACTTAGTTTGTTGGTGGCTGTGATCGTTTTCGATTGTTATTTTCACACGAACAAAATAAAAGCGTCAAATGTAATGGCGCACATTTTTACAAACGAAGAACTTGTCGACATGATTTTGGTTTACGGAGAAACGCATCAGAATGCAGTGGCAGCAGCTGATCTGTATGCCCAAAGATTTCCCCGAAGATATCACCCGAGACGTGTGGCTTTCTTACGTGTTATTCAGCGGGGTAGAGAAACCGGCAATTTGCGGCCGCGGCCTGGACAAGATGGAGGAGCTATTAGACCTAGGCACATTCTAAATCTGGAGGAGGATATTTTAGAAGTTATCGAAGAACAACCTGGAATTCACACTAGGACAATTGCAGCGCGATTTGGAATATCGCAATCTACAAGATGGCAAATTTTAAGGCACGAGTTGCTGTACCCGTTTCATGTGCAGAGGGTACAAGCCCTACTTCCAAGAGATTTGCCGCTTCGAGTACACTCTTGTGAGTGGTTGTTACATCACCAGCAGTTAAGCCCAAACTTTACCATGAACATTTTAGTTACGGATGAGGCAAATTTTACGCACAATGGAATTTTCAACTTTCATAACACTCATTACTGGGCTTTGGAAAATCCGCATATTACAGAACATACTTTCAACAACGTTTTTTTGTAAATGTATGGGCTGGAATTCTGAACGGGATGCTCATCGGACCTTTTATACTGGAAAATCGTTTGACTGGTGCTCGGTATTTAGAATTTTTGCCCAATAATTTGCCAGTGCTCCTTGAAAATGTGAATCTCAATGTTAGGCAGAACATGTGGTTTCTTCATGATGGTGCTCCACCACATTTTTCACGACCAGTGCGACAACATTTACATCGTGTGTTTCCCGGATGATGGATAGGCCGTGATGGTCCAGTTGGGTAGCCCCCTCGCTCGCCTGACCTTAGTCCATTAGGCTTTTATTTGTGGGGTCATATGAAAACAATGGTGTGTGTAAACGAAGTTGATACTGAGCAGGAGCTACGACATCGCATAAACGCTGCCAGTGACGCAATTCGCCTACAGCCTGGTTTGGCCCGTGCATGTACGTCTTCATGGATTCGGCCAGGTCAAGTCTGTATCGAAAATAATGGAAACAACTTCGAACAGTTGCTTTAAAAAATATGGATATCTCCAAAACTAAAAATATTTTACTACATTTTTTTTCATTATTACTCATCAGCTACCATTTCCCAAGTTTATGCGCATAGGTTTAAAATCAACCTGTATAGTAGGGTGGGTCGAAAAAAATTTTTTTTTTTGTTTATTTCCTAATAGCAAAATTATGTTGTATTATCATTTCAAGAGCAACCATTTAAAATATTATTGAAATATTTAAACTCTAAGAGCCCGCGCAAGGCCGCCGCATTATCGTCAAATTTGTAAAATAAGGTAATACCTCCTAAGTCTTCCTATATTCTAATTTAAGACGTTTGCTTTACAGTTAATTTATTTTATTATTTTACAGACCTTTCATGACCTTGAATCTATTTTTAATACGCAATGCATGCTGTTTAGTCACTGCAGCCAATCGCGCCGCGGTCACTATAATGCTACATTTAGTGTGAATTAATCTTTGAACGCGTACGGTCGTGGTTATCTGTTTTGTTTATCAGAGCTTTACTTCGCGCTAATTTATTACCAACTAGTATGGAAAGTAAAAGAATAAAGTACAAGTGTCCCATATTTGGAACTATTGGTGAACTAAAAGAAAATGTGTTACCAACTTTCCAAGATGTAATGAAGTTTTATGAATGGACGAGAATACAACTTAAAATTCAACAAGGAAGTAACAAAGAACCGTCTTTTTCTCAAATCGCAGACATAGTGGCTCAAAAAATTAAAGATATTTGGCAAAAATTATCTATTCCTATGGTCTCACACACACGAACTATTCAGATTTTAAAAACGTACCACGGAAAGTGCAAAAATCACATTAAATCTCTAAAAAGGTTGACAGAAGAAAAGAAAGCCTTGTTTTTGCGCCAAAGTGAAGTTTTGTTTGATATTTGTTCCTGTAAATGTAAGGATCTTCTTCATCTCTGTAAATGCTCGCGTGAGTCGAAGGTACCCAAAGAAGAACACGCATTTTTGCTTGACCAGAGGGGCGAAAGAAAAATGCTTATCGGTGGAGTAGATCTTGTGCGCACTTTAGAACTGAAAAAAAAAATTGAGAGAAAACGTAAGAGTTTAAAGCCTTTTAATAAACTCATTCCTAGTTGTGATCAACCACAAAAAGAAGTGTCTTCCTCTGCTTTTACGGATTTTGAGGAACGTTATGTATCGCCCGTAAAACACAACGTAGAAGATTTGCCATCCACTTCACAAACCTCCAAAAAGGAATCCGCTGACCGTTATGGTGTTTCTGATAGAGCGGCGGCTGCAATTGCTTCGGCGGTATTACATGACATATCTTCTGATGTAGAGGTAATAGATAAATCTAAATTAAGAAGGGAAAGACAAAAATTACGGGATACGCTTTTGCAAGAACAAACCAATTTGCAGCTTCCCGCGTTGTACTTTGATGGGCGCAAGGACAAAACTTTAAAAGTCATGGCAAAAGCAGGCAAAGAATATAGAAAGGTGGTAGTTGAAGAACACATTTCTGTCCTGAAAGAACCCGGTTCTTTGTATGTAGGTAATACTACACCATTACATGGTACTGCCAGAAGTATTGAAAGGTCTATTAGTGCACTTCTACAATCAAAACGTATTTGTTCTGACGAATTGGTGGCTATTGGTTGCGATGGGATAGCAACTAATACTGGAAAGAACGCAGGTGTAATTAGACTGTTTGAGAAGAAGCTTCAGCGACCACTACAATGGATAATTTGCATGCTTCACTTAAATGAGTTGCCTCTGAGGCATTTGTTCAATAAGCTAGATGGTAAAACAACTGGTCCACATTCGTATAATGGTCCTATTGGAAAACAGTTGGAAAAATGTGAAATAAAACCCGTTATTGAGTACGAAATAATACCAAGTCAGCTACCAGTAATTAAAACAGAAGATTTAAGCATGGGCCAAAAGTATTTGTACGCGATAACCACAGCCGTAATCACTGGAACTGCCCCACCGACTTAGCCCATAAATCGCCAGGGAAAATTTTCCATGCTTGCTGGTTGACTACAGCCAATAGAATATTGAGACTTTATGTTGCTACAATACATCCGACTGAAAATTTATGTCACCTAGCGCAATCTATCGTCAAAGTATATGCCCCTGTATGGTTTCAGATAAAAACACATCCTTCTTGTAAAGATGGGTCCCGCAATTTATGGAAATTGATACAAAATTCTCGATATCTATCAAAAGAGCTAAGAGACATAATAGATCCAGTCATTCAACGAAATGCATATTTTTCCATCCAGAGAATTTACTCTTAGCCATGTTAACAGATGAGCAAAAGAATATTAGGGAATTAGCTGCCAGAAGAATATTAAAGGCACGAGATTCATTGGCACTAAGAAGGCAACTACGTATATTTGAAGTACCGGCAGTAAATTTTAATGCTTCGTCTTATATTGATGTAATAGACTGGCAAGAAAATAACAACTGTGATCCTCCAATCCTCCGAAGCTTCTCAAGTGATGACTTAAAAAAAATTGTTGCATCAAATGGTGACGAAGATTTAATTTTCTTTAGACTACCATGTCACACACAAGCGGTAGAGCGGACGGTCAAATTAGTGACAGAAGCATCAATGTCTCTGTGTGACAAGAAGTCAAGGGAAGGCCTGATTCATGCTAAACTCTCATCTAGGAAAACAATGCCCAAATTTGAAAGTAAGCAAGATTTTCATGCATAATGGCATGTTATTAACAAGACTTTAGTTGTAATTTTGTGTGTTTTTTTATATTTAGCATTAACGATATGTTTCTGCCATTAAATTCCTAATGTTTATAAAACTTATTATAATTAAAATTCTGGATTCACTATCGTCATGCCCTGAAACTATTTTGTCTTTTTTATCAAAATTTCAAAATTCATGCGCGGGCTAAAGATAAAAGTTAAATAAACTTTTTTTTTTTGTAACTTGTTTTTGTGCAATGCAACATAATACAGCTATTAGAAATTAATAAAACGATTTTTATTTCTTCCCTATATAAAGTGACCCACCCTACTGTATAGGGTTAAGGAGAATATTTACGAAAGGCTTTAAGAGTGTATTGAAAGAAGAGGAGGCCATTTAACTAGAATTATTTTTAAGAAATAAAAATGGGATATAACTAGAGCATCTTTTATTTTTTAGTTGTTTTAAAGATAAAACTATTTTTATTCAGAATTTTTTTGATTTAGTCTCTAGTGATATATGGTAGAAATGCTTGTCCAGTCATCGCTTGTTTGTGAAACTTAAGAAGCTCATGACACTTTTTATCTGAGAAAACTTATATTGATTTAACTAAAAGTTCTTTTTGAGATGCTCCATTTTTTTTCAGAAGTTTTTAGCATTCTAGCGACTTGATTCTTTATTGGAAAATGGTTGAAAAACGCCTGAAAATATCCGCCAATATGGGCAAGATTTTGTTATATTATAGAGATCAAACCAACACCACTTCATTTCACTAGGACATAAAAAAATGCTTTTTAGTTTTAATGGCAAACTACCACTAGATCTAAAAACTCTTCCAAAGGAACTGTATTTTATTTAAAATAAATTACGGTTGAAATCTTCAAGTAATGAAAACTTCCCGCTTCGAAGGACCACGTTGTATACAGGGTGTTTCATAATTAGTGAGACAAACTTGGAGGGGTTGTAGACGGCCTCAAAATAAGCAAGTCTGCGGAATAGAATGTTTCTGAAAATTATTAGATTTTGAGATACAGAGTAATATAATTTTAAGAAAAAATCTTATTTTGCTCAATAAATTTGATATCTCTGTAGATATTTTTCTGAAAATTAGTAGTTAGTTTCTATGCATCTAGCATTATTTTTTAATACATAATTTAATTTTTTATTTTACCAGTGGCGTCCATGTGGGCTAGAACCTAGTAAACTTTTTAAAAAAATGGTACGCGACTGTTTTTTTTAAGAAAAAATATTTTTTAAGTTTCTCACTTAACTTAAAGTAAATTTTTGTTTTATCCGACGTACTGTTTTCGAATAAAAAAATTAAATTCATTGTTCGAAATTTATTTATCGCTAAAATTTAAATTTTTAGTTTCATCCGTTTGATAATATTTAGGGTATTTATTATAGGGCAAAAAAACTTGCTTTTAATGTAATCGCAAAAAGGGTATTTTACATTGTTAATATTAAAAATAAGATTTTTTCTTAACATTTTATTACTTTATATTTCAAAATCTAATCATTTTCGGATAGGGATTTATGGCGAAAACTTGGTTATTTTGAGGCCCTCTACAATCCCTCCAAGTTTGTTCCACTAATTCTAAAACACCCTGTATATAGGATGCCTCCGATTGAGTTGGCACTATTGGTATCTTTGTTAATATTTAGGATATAGGATCGGGTAAATTAGCAAACTATAGTCGGATTACCGAACAGATGGAGTAAATGATGTGCGCGAAATATAGGCCCGCCCATCGATGCAACCTTGGCAGATTTAGACGAGGAGAATTATGCCTACTTATTTTAAATTATTTTACCGTGCAGCTTTGCTTTGTAAGCAGCTTTTTTTTAAATATAATATGGTCGCCTGTAAAATGGGTCCAAACCGATTTTGAGGTTGTGCCAGGTAATGATATAATAATACCTTTTAAGTATTTTGTTATGCAAAGTTATGTTAATATATTGGGGTTTACCGAAAATGGATAGGTAATCCTTTTAAGTAATCATGCCAGGTCAAACATTTAGGATGTAATTGGCCAGGTTCATCAGAACCGAGCGCTATCTGACCGAAGTTTTGCCTATAATAGATTCAAATATTCGAATAGCAGAAAATTCAACCAAAACGATCTAAATTCTAAAGCCGCTCGACTAATAAAATTAAATAAAACCCCAAGTCATGAACCCTATCGAGGCTCTCGGCCACACCGGCGCAGAACGATCACGTGACCACTTCATCTGTTCGGTAACCCAAGTATAGTAGGATAATTTTTCTGCTGATTAAAGTGGTGAAAACTTGTTTATTTATACTAATAGCTTAAACCTAAAAATAACAAAGTTATAGCGATATTAATAATTTAGCTAAATTTAGGCAACTTGGCTTTGAACTTTGAACCATCGAGATTTAATAGAATAAATAAATACTGACAGTTACGCGTTAGCAAAGTTTCTGATTTTTAATAAATCATATATTGAAAAATGTGATATGTTAGAATGTTACCTTGTATGCCGAAATAATAGTGTCAGAACATTAGAAGAGTTAGGGAACAGACTAAGCAAACATTGTTGAGCAATAGTTGATCAACTCGTGAGTTGGCTCAATTTATACGTGTTGCTCAGCAGTTGCGCAACTGTTGACAAACTGTTGCATGATGTTCGCTCCCGAGGCGGTACATCAAAGGAAATGTTGACCAACAGTGCGTCAACAGTTTCGCCGGTGTATACGTGCGCAAACTTGTCAATATGCGTTTAGTTTAATTCAGGCATTCGAGAGCGGTACATCGGCAGAGCAACGTTCAATTCATTTGAAAATGTCGCACGTTTGGTCAGAAGACCAAGTTCTAAATTTGACAGAGGTTATAAGGGAACATTCAAATATATGGAATTCCGAAAATGAAGCTTATAAAAACAAAAATAAACGAACTGACGCATTCAATATTATAGCGACCATTCTAGAACTATCCCGAGAAGAAATTAAGAGGAAATGGAAAGTTCTGCAAACCTAGTTTAGACGGGAATGTGCAAAAAGCGTCACAAAATCTGGCCAAGGAACAAATGAATTATACGTGTCCCGTTGGTTTGGATATAAACATTTAACGTTTTTAAAAGACAAGAATACACCAAAACATACAAAAGATACTCAAGAACAAGTAAGGTAACTTTTTTATTTCTTTATAATGAAACATATTATTTTATTCCATTCTGTCTTGCCAAGGCACTCTTCCATGGCCTGAAAAATAATGTGCAAATTGTTCTCGAACTTCATGTGCTACTCTGGTTGATTTTCTACCAATTCTATTTAACTTTATAAATGTAGATGAAGGTTCTGGTTCGTTTCGCCAAGATCCATGAACCAAAATGCCCGTTGAAACATCTTCATTGTCATAGGTTCCAGGGGGAGCATAACAGCCCATGATTGTTTTAGTATTTTGTAAAAAATTATGTAAGTGGCAACATGTAATAACAATTATTTCAGCAGTAGTAGGTTGCAAAAGCAAGGGCTTTCGCAAAACTCGAAATACAGACGACATAACGCCAAAAGCATTTTCCACTACTCGTCTTGCTCGCGATAATCTGTAATTAAATGAGCGTTGGAACATCCCCGTGAAATGTTCGCTGGGAAATGGTTTCATCAGGTTCTCCTGTAAAGGAAACGCATCGTCGCAAAGAAATACAAAAGGTGTTGTTCCGTCCTGTTGTCCTGGCAGGAGTTTTTCAGCTGGTAAATTTAAAGTCCCATCATTTAGTTTTCTCGCGAAAAGTGTATTTTTAGAAACACCACTATCTGAAATTCGTCCTTGACATCCCACGTTTACGTATAAAAATCGATACTTTGCATCTACTACTGCCATAAGGACAATACCGAAAGTGCCCTTATAATTATAATATTCGCTTCCACTTTTAAAGGGGCATTGTAGTACGACGTGTTTACCGTCAATGGCTCCTAAGCATTGAGGAAAATTCTTGCATTGAGGATTTGTAAAACACGCAATACGAGGATTCATCAGAAACCATCCTTACTGAAGGTTCCTCAAGCATTCTTCAATTACAGCAAGCAGAAACACCTCATGACACAGTGAAGCAGTTGGCAATAACAAGAAAGAACAGTTCTGGAAAGCAGTTAAACCCTTCGGATCTTCATAATATTGGAATAGAATCAAAACCGTCACAACGAGACACCGTAAGGCAGTTGGTTCCAGTAGGAAAAAAAACCTCGGGAAGGCGCCCAGATTTGTCTGATCCTCAAATGGATGCTGATTGGAAAAATGATGCTGATCTGAAATGGAAGCTTTTAAATCAATAAAAACACTTACAGAAAATCGAAGAGTAAGTAAGGGATAGCTTTGAAGTATATGGGGAATATGTTGCAAATAAATTAAGAACGTATGATGCATTTGTTCGAGCTGATGTAAAACATAAAATTAATTGCGTTCTCTATGGTGCTGATATGCGAATACTTTATCATTCACACGAGCAGTTTACTCCAAGAACAACGAATTTGCCACTACTAACTAATAATAATACAATAATACATCAACAAGCATTCAACATCCTTCTGATCAAGATAATCCAAATGAACATAGCTTTATTGACGCCCTAATTGGATCCCAGGCGGATAACTCTACGGACATTTCATAAAAACTATATTACGTTCTTATATGTTTTTATTTGATTAAATAAGGAAAATTTTATTTTTTTTTCTTACCTGAATATGATCTGCCAATGCTTCTATAAGGGCTTCGCAAGTTTCAGAAACTATAGTACCAATTAGCTGTTTAGAAATTTGAAATAGATACATTAGACTGACATATGAATCTCCAGTGGCTAAAAACCTTAAAGTTATCATTAATCTTGTTTTCACGCATATGGCTTCCCGAAAGTTTGTATTTTTTTTTTGCAATTTTAGGTCCAGTCATAACGATGAGACTTTCAAATGCGGTTGCATTAACTCAAGTAAAGTTTTTGAACAGCATTTGGTCTTCCATTCTTAGTTCTGGTAGAAACTTCCGTTTTCTGTTTGCGAATATACTTTTTTGCCAACACCGTCGCTTTCTGCAGTTATGCGATTTTTTAATTTCAATTAATAAAAACGTGCACCATGGGAGTAAAGCATCGTCTTCGTCCCACATTTTGGCTCGACTGAACGAACCTTTCAGCAACAAGGTTCGCCGATGTTTTCCAACAATCATCGACGTTTGTTTGCCAACAGGTGATCAACTCTTGCTCAACAGTTGTTCAGCTGTTGCTCAATAATGTTTGCTTAGTCTGCTCTTGCCTTTATAGATGTCAGACTCGTAACTTATCAAGCCGAAGAGACTTTCATTTCTCTACAGAAAATTAAAGAGTAACAAAAGCGTGTTTAAAGAAAGAACTAGAAGAAGAAACCAATTTATAGTAAGCGAGGATGATGACTTTCTATTTTGGCATATTTTGAAGCTCACATGGAAAACTCAACTATAGATTTAACAAGAGCTTGCGGTGTAAGCTTAGTATATGGCGAGTCTAAAAGAAACATAAATTTGTGTCATATAAGTATCGACCAGTACGAACATTGTTACCTGGCGATAACGAAAAAAGTATTGCGTGACAAGTTGCAAAAAGCAACGCAATGTATATGAAGAAAATGATAATATTTTAAACTGTATAATTTAGAGTGATAAAGGTAATTTTTCAAATAAAGGATGCAACTGAGGGATGCAACAAAGAATTTCAACTTTAACCAGAAGGAGAAATGTTGACCTGGGGCGCCGGAAAATTATTTTAAAAATGTTAACTTGGAGAGACGGCAAAAAATCTATTTCCAACAGGATGGAGCACCTCTCTATCAACTAAATGATGTAAGAATATTACCTAATAGCCTATTTTCTGATAAATATTGGCGGCACATTGCTTGATTGGCCACCTAGGTCACTAGACCATATCCCCTCTCGACTTTTATTTTTGAGGTTGCATAAAGAATGAAATGAATCAAAAAAATAAGAACCGTTGATGAACTACAAACTTACAAGACGCATGCTTAAGTGTGCTCAGTAATGTATTGAATCAGATGGCGATGTGTTTTGCTCATTTATTGTAAATTAAGTAGGTTTACTTGATGTTCTTCCTATGTTTCAAAGCCAACTTATTTGGTAAAATGATTAATATCGTTAGAGCTTTGTTATTTTTAGGTTTAGGCTATTAGCATAAATAAACTTTTTAATTAAGAAAATTATCATCTTTTGATTTAAATAAACATATACAGGGGATTACATTTAACAGAAGTACATTTTTCACCATTTCTCGAAATGGCGATGTTCAATTTTTTGTTTGTTTTCGCTATTTTAATTAACAAAGAAAATCTTACTAGTTTGCTAATTTAGCCGATCCAGTATCTTAAAAATTAACAAAGATTCCAATAGGGCCGACTTAATCGTAGGCACTCTGTATGATAAGGGACTAATTATTTTAATATTTACTTAATAATAATCATAAAAATTCTCTTTTAACTAAAGAACTCTAAGTATATCGTGCAATTTTTAAAATTCTTTAAACTAAAAATATCTATTAATCGAAGTCATTTCTTGAAGCGTACCCTATAATATATTATCCATTATTCCAATATAAAGGCCTTGCTGAAATGTTTGAGATTTTCCGTTGTATGAGGTTCGATATGAGTAATAAATAAAATTTGACAGAAAACATTAAATTAAAAGAACCCTTGGTACTTTTGTGCAAGAAATGATAAAAGAAAACCATAGAATTAAAAGGATGAATGAAGCGAAAGCAATGAATGAACGAGTCAGCGCGGAGAGAAATATTGGTTAGACGTAACTAGATTTATTATAGTAGGTTCCAAAATATTTATTTCTGAGGTGACACGTTTACAATTCAGGTGGGAACATAGCCTTCTTGCTGTATAAAGACGTAAAATTTTTAATTTGGTTAAGGGCGGTGCGCCCTTTAACGTGTGTAACAACTGTGCGTGAATAACGTGTCAAGCGGCGTGTGAAAAATATATGTATTTCTTGACAGTTTTGGATTCCATTTACGTTTTGGGTGATTAAGATGTTTCGGACTTCTCTGGGTGACTTTTTAAGATTTGTGGGTTGTTGTTGGTAGACTGCGAGGCTACCTTTTTTATAAATCCAGACAATATATCGGTTATAATCCCTGGAAAGGCCTTTTGATATGGTTTCTTGTTATTTATGATTTTTGAACGGATATTCCGTTCTTCCGGATATTTTGCAAGTAAGACAAATAAAATAAAGGACACAGGACCCTTATTTTACTAAAGAGTTGCCCCGATGTGATTTTTAAAGCAAATTTAAATTTGCTCTTTAATTGGTTTTTTCTGCCCCCTGATATTTTTTTTTCAATATCAATTTCAAGATCAATTCGATGCAAATGAATCACCTTTAAACGCATGATTGAAAATACACAAATAATCAAAAAATTACTAATACTCAAAAAAAAAATTAACTGTATGAGAAATGAGTATGTTATTTTAACAAAATGTTTAGAAAATGTACAAACTACTTTACAATTTGAGCAACCTTAGACAAGATTTAGGATTTTCAAGTTTTGGTAGGAGGATAAGTACTACTTTACCATTTAGACAAGGCCTCTAAGATGCGCAAATGAAAGTACGTGTGCGGTAGAAACATAGAATAAAAAATCTAAATGTTGCTGTCTTTGTACTGCTTTAAGATTCGACATAAATAGGTTGAGCATTAAAAGCTTCTTTTCTTAATTTAACAGAAACAACATAAGAGTTTACGTCTATAATTGAAGGGTGCAGGGGAATTGGCATCTAAGTATACAAACTATATTTTTTCAGAAGAAAGAAAACCACAGTTAAAGCGATAAAAATTCAACACTTTATAATCGTTTTTGCAAAATATTTGTAAATATTTAGTATCACTCTTACTTTTTCTTAGTAGCCATAATGATGGTATTTTAATTAAGAAGTTAGTTATTTTATATTTAAACAAAATGTGGACCGACTTGGTTTTTCCTCTGAACAGATAAAAACATTTATTTTTATTCTATTTTTTTTATTTCATAAGGCTCTCGCTTTGATCGGCGGGAACATTATCGGGCTCAGATAGTAATGCAGTCTAATTATCAGAAAGAAATTGGCTCTAGTACTCTTTAGATCCCTCTTCTTCACAGAATTTCATTAGAACTTTTAGATTAGCACACTTTTCTTTTGGCAAAGATATAAACGTGTAGTAGAGCTGATTGGGTTCTTGAAGATCCGGCACCTTTGATTTCCTCTCCTAGTTCTTCCGTTGATCTTTTACTAAGGACGAAGTGAAAGATCCGTTATACAGGGTGTTTCAGAACTATGGGATCAAACTCCTAGGGGTTGTTCAGTGCAACAGTAGAATTCATTTGAGTATAGGAACCCATGTCCGGAAATGTGTCACTACGCCACTATGGTCCTAAGACGCGTTTAAATTTAGAAAAAATATTAATTACCTAAATAGGATCTGATGCATTTATTTTTACCTTTTATATATGATACCATCACAACAATTGTTAAAAATATCTTCCTCCAACCTCAATACACCGATTTAAACGCCGCACAGAATTTCGGCGGACTACACTAAAAATTTGATCCTCGCTTTGAATGATTTCAAATGCTGCTGTTATTCGTCCAATTAATTCTACTGGAGTTTCGTAGACTAAAGACTTTACATGTCCCCACAAGAAAAAATCGAGCGACGTTAAATCGGGTGACCTAGTAGGCCAAGAAACTGCTCCACCTCTGGCAATCCAACGGTGCCCAAACCGCTGAGCCAAATACACGCGTACTTGTAGAGCAAAGTGAGCCGGCGCTCCGCCGCATAACGCTCTGCCCATACGTTGACAGACCAACGATTCTGATGTTTTCTTGGAAAAATTGCATAAGGATTTTCTTCGTCCCAAACATGGCTATTCCTACAATTAAAAATACCGTCTCTTGTAAAAGAGGCTTTATCGGTCCACAAAACATATCGTAAAAAATTTGGTTGTGCAATGATGTGATCCAGAAGCCATCAACAAAATTAAACTCTAGGATGATAATCGGCTGTAGTCATACCTTGAACTTTCTGGAAGTGGTAAGAATGGAGTTGTTGCTCGTGTAGTACCCGCCAGACAGAAGCGTTACTCGTATTCATATTCTTAGTGACGTCACGTGTGCTATTTGATGGTTCACCGGCAACTCGCTGAAGCACCTCTTCTTCAAATTCGACCGTTCTTAAACATGCCTGTCTCAGCGAGCCGCCGATGAACCGCAATAAACTTTTTGTATCCAGGATGCTGTCGTACGGGATAACGTTCATGATATAACCGCGATGCTGCTCGTGCATTGCAGTTTGTTGCTCCGTATGCCAAACAAATGCATATCCGCCAATTCTTGATTGGTAAAGTTTTCCATTAGCAATAAATGTTTAAAAATTGTAAGCTATAAAATTTTTAAACATGACATTGATAAGCGTTGATTTTAAACAATTGTTTTTATGGTCTTAGGGCCGTAGTGGCGTAGTGGCGTAGTGACGCATTTCCGGACATGGATTCCTATACTCAAATGGATTCTTCTGTTGCACTGAACAACCCCCAGAAGTTTGATCCCATAGTCCTGATACACCCTGTATGTTTCCCTGTGTTCTACGATTTTGCCTTTTGTTTCAAAGAACAATAACTGCTTTAGTTGCCGAATAGGAAATGAAAACGTTTTTTATAGAACTTGGAGGACAAAAATGTACCCCACTCTTTAAACATAATTTGTGCATATGATACAACAACAAACGGATATAGCTTGGTTCGGGCGGTTTCTATAACCTCTCTCCAGCCATCTGGTGTTTCAGCCTTTGCACTTCTGGGGATTTACCTCATGTTTTTGTCCGGCTCCACGAAGGAATGGCCGCATACTAGGTAGGTAATTATCACTGTGTCAAATCTTTTTAGAGTAGCAGTTACGTAGTAAAAGAACTGGACGATGGTGTGATTTTTGTTTTGTCCTCCGCAAAAGTCGGCGAACACATAAAGTTTTTTAACAGCAAGATCCAGGTAGGTGTTAAAAAAAATGATAGAGCATTGAGGCAAGGTCATCTGACCTCTTTTTTGCGATGGTTTCGTCGTCTATAAACATGATTGAAGCACCATTTAGCCAAATATGAACATTACAAATTTAGAATGAGAGTTGTCTTCTAAAGTGTACTTTAGCAGAAGTTATATTTGGAGTAGGGAGATTTTTTCCGAAGTCTATAGCGATATTCTCTAGCGTTGATAATTTTCTAGCTACAGTTTTTGCACGCCTTTCTAATTCATAAAACCAATCAGCATTTTTTAGATGGAGTGTCTTTTCAGTTTCTAGTTTCCTGATATCCACCACTAACATTACTTTTTTGTCATTACTTTTTGCAACGGAAATTTTCCTGTCCAGCTCAATAATTTTGGCTTTCTGCTTATCACACAGTTTCAGTTCGTGGATAACCGAAAGCAATGTTAAACCCTGATACAAATAAATGCCTGAAATTACATAACAAATCTTAATATGGGGATGCTTATTCAAAAATAATTCAAGAAGCTTTTTAACATTTATATTTTCCGAAAGGCACACTTTATTAGATTCCTTTAAACTGTAATGTGCTTTACGTCCCTTTAATGAGCCAAAGAACTGCAATACCAGTTCACGAGTTTGTTAAGATATCTTATGAGGTCTATTAGTATATTTTCCTCGTCCATCCATCGATCGGCACCTTGCCAGTTGTTAAAGATATTTTGATAGTATGTAATAGGAAGGCTTTAATTCCAGAAAGTGACTGAAACGCTTTAAAACATACTGGTATCTCTACTGCACTGCCATTTCTGATAATTGATACTTTGTAGCTGTACGAGCTTAATGTAACATCTTCTTCGTTTTTCCTTGGCCTTTATCAAAACACAGGTCGTAATGAGATAAGTCCAAATGACTAACTGTTTTGGGCATCAGTACCACCGCCAATATTATTAAACTGTCTTATTAGATTCCTTTGTTTAGCAACAGAAATATCATGAAAGCACTTATACTGCTTGCATTGACAGTATTTTCCTGTTTCAAAAGTCGAGGCTTTTAGCTTTTTAGCAACATTTGCAAACTTCAAAACTGTTTTATTTGTCCTCAAGATACAGAGTTATAGTTACAACACAATAATAATAAAAAAAATGACAAAAAAGGACCACCTCGCGATTATATTACCGATCCATAAGACTCGTTTGACTACAACCTTGTGTGAAGTAGCCCTGCTTTCTATAATAATACTTAACAAGTAATATAGAGGTATAGTTCAAATATAAAATATTAGAACCAGGTTAACACTAAAAAATAAAATTAAATATAATTCTGACATATATAAGTGTAAGTTAGAAAGAAAACCTATACATCTTAAAGGTAAGAGGTGCAAAAGGGAGCAAGAAATACAGAAAAATGTGTGCAAAAGGTAAGAAAAGAACACCGAGAACCAGGCAAAAATAAAGTAATGAAATGTAAATTTCAATTGTTAGTGGAAACTCGAGATATGCATAAGACCGGCGAACATTAACAACAACAAAAAATAAATAATGTAAAAAATAATTTAAATTATGAGGAGCTTTTTTAAACCGCTAAAGCATATGCAATACAAATATATCAACATGCTTTAAATAAATTAGTTTAAATTATCTCCTTTGCTGCTCCAAAAAACGCGATTTAATAAAGTCCTTGTAAAGGTTAGGCGACATTTATTTTACATCATGTGGAAGACCGTTTGACATCTGTATTGCAAAATAGCTAAAAAATTTTGAAAATTGGCTGATTTATGTAATCGAATATTAAAATCAGCTTTATTTCTAGTAGAGTGAGTATGGTCATGAGCACTAAAAAGTGCCCTTAGATATGGTAAATCTCCACTTTTTATTACTCGGTATATAAACAAAAAAATATGATATTTGCGTTTATTAAACATTGATAAAATCGCATTATTATTCAAACGTGGGGTAATGTGATTTCTGAAAGCTATATCAAATGAAAAACGCATGCATGTATTTTGTAATTTTTGAATAGATTTAGAGTTACCTAGTGTAGGAGAATTATGATCAACGATATCTCCATAGTCGAAAATTGATAAAACAAGAGAATTGCATAAATAATATTTAGTTTTTGATGGCAAATAGTTTTTGAAGTAGTTCATTTTCCTTAAATGCATATATACTATACCAAGTTTTTGTTTAATATGAGTTTGAAATGAGAGGACATTATCTAAAAACATTCCCAAATTTTTCGCTTCATTAACTACTGGCAGAGAGGTGTCATTTATTTGAATATTAATAGTGTCAGATAATTCTGTTGCTTGATTTTTATTGTTACCAAAAAGAATAATCGATGATTTGTTTGCATTAAGTCTTAAGTTATGATTTTGCGCATACTGATTATTCATGTTAATTTCCTCAATAAAAGTTTGTTGAAATATGGGAAAATCACTCGGAGAAAAAGAAAGGTATATCTGAGAGTCATTAGCGTATTGCTGTATTTTGTGCTGTGTTTTGTCACTGCGCCTATCTGCTACATAAACAGAGAAAAGGAGTGGCCCCAATATGGATCCCTGTGGTACCCCTGCATTCATAGGTAAACAGTTGGATTTGATGGTATTGCCAAATTCTGTTTTCAAACAAACACAGTGCGCTCGGTTTTTTTAAGATACGATTTAAAAAAATAGATTGCATCCTTAGATAATCCAAAATATGTTAGTTTGGCTAAAAGCATTTCATTATTAATAGTATCAAAAGCCTTACTAAAATCTAAAAGTCCAACGCATGTTTTTTATTTTTTATCCAGATTAATTCTAATATCATTGATGAATTTTACTAGAGGTCTGATAGTACTGAAATTTTTTCGAAAACCAGACTGACAAACAGGAATTACGATCATTGATTTAAAAAATGGTTAATTGATTAGATATATGTTTTTCTAATATTTTTGAAACTGCAGGTAAAATACTAATTGGTCTCAGATCCATAAGATTTACAGGATTGGATATCTCAGGTAACGGTATAATAATTGTTTGTTTCCATATATCTGGATATACGTTTTCTAAGATACAAGTACTAATTATGTTTAAAAGAAGTTTTGTACAAAATGGAAAACAAAGTATAATATCACGTGTAGAAATTGCATCTTTACCGGCTGCATTTGTTTTTATAGAATTTACAATTTTTAACAGACTTGTTTCGTCGAATAATGTTATAAATAAATTATTTGTCACTTTTTCATATATATTTTGTGTGTAAAATTTAATTTTATCATGGGAGGAAATCTCAGCTCCATTGTTACAATTCGAAAAATAGTTATTAATGTTAGTTACATCAGCCAAGTGAGGAGAAACATCAGGTTTTGAATCTTGAGTAATGTTAAGTCTTTTTGCGGTTGCCCAGAAATCCTTCCCTTTTTTAAATTGACTGAATTGAAATAATTTTAATATAATTTTTCCCCGCACAATGGCGTGTTTGGTATAATTTTGCAGTTCTCAACATTATTGTAAATGTAAGTCTCTTTTATCTTTCAGATAATTATTATGAGCTTTATCCCACAATTTCATTAACAATGTAATATTAGGAGTAATCCATGGTCTATATTCTCCTTCAGTAGTTTTTTGCCAAATAATAGAAGCATGCTTACTGATTAAATTTAAAATGTTGAAGTTAAATAATTCTAATTTTATATTAACGTCTCTCACGTGATAAATATCTTCCCAAAGCAAACAATATGCATCTAATTCAAGGGTGTTATAATGGAGATCCTTATAGTTTCTATATTTCAAATATCTTTACCCTACTTCAACAATTAGATCAAAATACTGTAAACTAGGTAGTGATTAGACAAATATTCTTTGTCTGAGATTGGTATTGCTTTAGTGGTTTTGGAAAAAAAGTTACTATTTGATATTATTACATCTAGAAGAGTGTTGGCTTGACCATTATTATTTATAATAATATTAATAATTTCGAAAAAACAATAATACAAAGTAACTAAGATTACAGTTAGAAACACAATTAACTACTAAGTTTGTGCGTGTTCCCATTGAAAATATATAGATATATCCAGTTCAGACAAAATAAAATCTAATATTATGTGAGCAGTATAGTGATTACAAGCTAGCAACAATTAACATTAACCAAACAATTGCTCAATATTAATATGAATGATCCAAGTTTTTATTCTATACTTGATCCTGGCATAAGGTTTATTTCTTAAATCAAGAGGCATCATATTGTAAATTTTTGGAGCTGTATAAATTAGCGATCTTTTAGTAAAAGTAAAATTTATTTTAGGAAAAGATAGAGGATTGTTACTTTGAAACCTGGTTGCCAAAGTCAATACTGGTCTACTTCTAGCTATTTTTGTCTTGTCAAGTCTTGTAACTGAATTTACATAAATGTGATGCAACTGAAAAACTCCTGCATCACTAAACAAATCAGTTGATGGTTACAAATTATTTTTAAATAAACAAATTGTCAACAATGCTTTTTCAGCAATAACAAGAGGATCAAGAACAGACCTATAAGAAGCACCCTATACACTTATACCATAACCAAGTACAGACTCCGCTAGGGTTTTATACAATGACAAGATTGTCTTTTTTAACAAAGAATGCCTTAATATGTAAAACTTATACAACAACTTACGTATTTTACCAATTATGTAATCAATATGTACATTCCATTTTAGTAAGTTGTCAAAAAATACTCCCAAATATTTTACACTATTGACACAATCAATTTTAGTGTTACACTGGCAAAAATTGTAATTTTGGCAATCAAAGTTATGATTTTTTAATGTAGTGTAACCTAGCAGACTAGAATTATTTTTGGCATAATACATAAATTTTGTTTTGTCGGTATTTAAAGTTAGCAGACTGAAATCAAATAATTTTTTACTCTCGATATTAATGACTCTTTGAGCTTTATTTTTGACTCCCTCCCAACTGCTATCTTCTTATTAAGCAGGTGTCATCAGCAAAACTATCTTTTAGGATAACTGAAAAAAGACCATTGATGTACAGTGTAAATAAAAGAGGCCCAAGCACAGTACATTGAGGCACACCATACTCCACCACACGTCTAGAACTCACTGTTTCATTAGTTTTTACCTTCCTACTTTCTAAAAACTGTTTTAATAATTTAAACGAATTTATCCGAGTGGGGTCTGTAATATGCTGATTTCAATTAAATGACTGGAGTAAAGTATAAAATCTTGATCTAGAGATACTTTGCTGTAGTAAGTTAATATTTAGATCTCTGATTATAAAAGGGTACTGACAAATTTAAAACAAAAAAAAAAACGTAAAAAACATCTCTAAGACGGTCATGTTTTTTTACGTTTTTCGTTGATTTTTCTTGATTAACACATGTATCTTTGTCAATGTCAGATATTTTAAACTGTAAAACTCTCAAGAAAGACTCTTAGAACTAAAGAATACAGAAGACTTCTTAATAATCTTGCTTCACTAAACGTGTCGAAACAATAATTACTAATAAATACAGCTGACCCGAGTCACAGCTAACCTGAGTGGGAGTAATAACGAATTCTGTGGACTGTGTTGGTTATTCCCATGTTTCATGTAGAGTATGTTGGTTTTTCCCTTTTAATGGATATTTAAATCTTTGAATATCTCAGAACTTCATTTGTTGTTCCTCTTAAAGATTTGCTAAAATAAAATGCAAGGAAACCAGCAAGTCTGGAAGTGAAAAGCCCTCTTTTTCATTTTTGAACTATGTTGGTTTTTCCCCTGTACCCTTCAATTATTATTGTGATGGTAAATAAAAATGTAAATATTATTTAAAAAAAAATACACTGACATACAAAACGTTGTTTTTTTTGATAAATATTATTTTTTAGGTTTTTATATGGCCCATTATAAATGTGATTTGTATTGGTTCTATTATTTGTAAACACTTAAAATGTTTACAAAAAAAAATGTTGTCTAAAAGAAGTTTTATAGCATATTCATAGTAATTTATAATAAATTAGTGTAGATTTTGTCGTATCTGACCGCCAAGCTTTGTATTGCAGATAATTCGCTTCTTCAGCTTTAGTATCACTGTCTCTATCATTATTCTTTTCATCTAAATTAATAATTAGTTCACTTCAACAACTGAGTCCTTTATTGATTACTTTAAGATGCATTCTTTTTCAAACCTTTTAAATCGCTCACACCGAGACTTTTTTGCATCTTTCTTCGGAGAATTCTTTGAAAAAGTTGCCATAATAATGTATAACCTCATTGAAATTCAAGCTTACGTTTTTGGCTACATCGATTTCACTCGATTGGGTTTAAGTCAAGATGATATTGAGGTAACCATAATAACTCGTGACCTGCTGCGTTAAAAATTTTATCTCATCTCAAATTTCATGTATTTTAGTTTATGGAGTTTTACTCCAACTACTCTCCTCAACTACTATGAAGTTGCGGCCTTAACATATTATCATCATAGGTATTCCTCTGACTCGTAACGATTCATGCTTGCATTTCTGCTTTCCTTGACAACGAAGTTGGTGCCTTATCGTATATGCCTAATAATCAGACAGTTTTTCATTTTAAACTTGGAATCTGAGTTTTCCTCATCCATTCACTTGTGCTAGTAGATTTTTCACTTTATATATGCATTAGGAACAGAGCCGTTTTTATATTTATAAGACGTGGTGGTTTGCTTATTAATTTCATTGTGCCCTCAAAATGCTAATGTCTTATCTTCCCTAATTTAGTGCATTTTTGCAGAAATTCAACTCTAGGAAGGAAGGAATCTGGTGGGTTGATGTTCCATTAGTATACTGCGACTATTTCTGAATTTTCTCCGACGAAAACCAAGTTTATAAATTTCTTTGCGCAGAGTCTTTTTACATTTTTTCTAGCGAGTCTTATTTCTAGTCTACAAACGTTTTGTGAAGTGTTCTTATTGTGGAAACCATCTTTTCAATTACGTGATGATTAATAATTGTTCTTCGTTAATTTCTAGATCTGCGCCGTCAAGTTTTATCTATTCTTGTTTTTCTTTTTGTGGGTAGAAAATGTGGTTGAGTGTCCTGTCTATGTCAATTTGCTACGCCTCCTTTTTAATCCTTCAAATAGTTCTTAGTGATATGCATGTTGCTGCGGACACATTCTTGCACCTATAAAATAAGTTTTTATTTACATTTTTTATTAAATTACTATTCTCAATTATGTGTTTGATACTTTCTTTAATTAGTATATCACAAAGTAATAACACAGCATAAAGAAACCAGCAGTCTCACTCCGCTCGAAAATGTAAGCGAACTAATAGCATCCTTAGCCATGCCGCAGCCATGTTCTCCGGATGCCGAGCTCACTGTTTATCGAACTGTGTTCATAGGTGTATCGCCTAGTTCAGCCCCGTACTTAGTGACTATTTTAATAGCATTTTTACAAAGCGTAGCGTTTTTTATAAAAACTTTTGTATTAAAAGAGGGGTATGTCAAAAATTATTAATGAAGCAAAATAATTGACTTTGCCAAAGTTTTTAATAGCTGCAAATTTGGCTGTATGGCTTAAATAACATAATTAAGCATCAATTAAAGTTGCAGCAATGTAATATTTTTTTTTTGGATTTTTAAGGACATTATTTATATTTCTGCCATTTTAACAGTGTTGCCATATTTAAAAGAGTTGCAAAATTGTATACTTTTACTTTAGTTGGTACTTAATAATATAACAAAAATTCGCAGATGTTAGAATTGTTTTGAATTGTTGCCAACTATTTGTCTTTATTTATTGGCCTAAGAGTTTCTATTTGTTTTGATATATTACTTTATTTGTATAATTAGTTAACTTAAACTACTATGTAGTCAGATGTTAATCTAAAAGCGTTACTATACAGGGTGTTAATTAAGTATGTACCATAAATTATTTAACAGGCGATTGTTTGAGTAATTTTAAGACAAAAAGTTCATATGAACATAGGTCCGCAAGTTCTCTGGCGGTGTTATTTATAACATTAAGGAGCTAATTTACCCCTAACATGATTAAATTTATTAGGTCCAGTGTAATCTCGAACGGGACCTGAAGAAATATTTGTGGCAAAAAAATTGGGGCATCTCAATTTTGTGCCATTTTTAATATGTTATTTGATTTACTCAAATACAAATACAACTTTTTCGTATCTCGCTTATTTTTCGAGAAAAAAAAAGTCCACTTAATTGCATATCCCTGGATCACACAAGGAATTTGGGGAAAAGTTTCATTTGGAATTTATTATTAACTAAGCAAGATACGAAAAAAATTCAAGAGACAGAAAAGTTTTATTTGTATAATCCACAGAACATAATAAAAATTGCACAAAAGTCAGTGGCATATATTTTAGTTGTTGTTAAATTTTAACACCCTGTATATTGAGAACGAAGAATTTCTGGACATATGTTTATATGAACTTTTTGTTTTAAAATTACTCAAAGAATGGTCTCTTAAATTTATGGCACATACCTAATTAACTTCCTGCACGTATTATTCTATATCGTCGTTGTTAGATGTAGAAATGCGATGTTTATTTTTGTTTAAATATTTTGTTAATGTATGAACTTTATTTATATTAAAAAATCAATATTTGTACTATGTAGGTATTTTTATTTTACAAGATAATAACATCTAAAAAAATTTTTAAGTCCGGCTCTAGCCAAGGCAAAAGCCGCGTGGACCGTAGCGAGTGTCAGCGGCATCCCTACTATAAGCAAAAATGTGGTTCTACAATATCAGATAAATGTGGTTCTACAATATTTTTATTTTACCTTTTAAAAAAATGAGTGTATTTATTAGGAATGTTAAACATTGATCTTATGAAAATATATGTAGGGACTACATTGAACAAAATTACCTATTATTATAAAGCATTTGGGTCATATTGTTCTCTTAATAGAACTTAAATAAGAAAATGCACAACAATTACAAATATAATCAAAAATTTGAACAGAATTTGGTGTTAAAAGTTAATTACAGCTAACACAATAATAGTTAAGAATTTAAAAAATGCAAAATAACTTGATATATTTAATAACAAAATTAAATCTAAAATTACCTTTTCAAGAGCAAGTGTAACTTCTTCAGTCACTACTTCTGCTTGCATAAACTGTAATATGTTGTTAATTATCTGACAACTTTAATCGATTAATATTTGTTTTGAAATTTTACTTTTCAATGGCATTCTCAAATAATATTTTTTAAAAACAAACAAATTATTAATATTTTAAACTTTTTCTAAATCCCAGAGGCCACATTAAATTGGTTGACCTGTAAGGAATGATGAAAAAAAGACAAGAAGAAACCTGATTAAGATAATATATTGTCAGTGTAAGTTTTCTCCCAGTTTATGATATAACACAAAGAAAATAACAAAGATTCTCATTTTTTTACACGTAAAGTATAAGACCCATAAATAAGAAATACATATAAGTTTATGTTAAAAAATTAAAATATTTGAATTTTTCTATAATGAATGTCGAATTATATATCAAACATTTAAACACATTGCATTTATCACATTTAGTATATCCAAACTTGACTCTAGTTTGTTTTTGGTAATTATACATTAATACATACTGGAAGATTCTGTTTTGCCAAATTTCTCATATATCCGATATGGTCTAGTGGCTAGGATACCTGGCTTTCACCCAGGAGGCTCGGGTTCGATTCCCGGTATCGGAATTACTTTTTATGTTATTTTTAAAAGATAGTATTAGGTTACTATGAGTATTACTAATATAAAAGCATTCTATGATACTTTTTGTGCTTACTTAATATTTTCCGAACCTAATTTTTGTATTCCAAGTTATGTGGCTATTCCAGATTATACTATTTAGTTGACGTATCGCTGAATTACCTTGTCCAATTCAAAGTTCTATTTCCTTTATATTCCGATTATCATTTGTAATGCTTACATTGAGATATTTATAGCTGTCAGTATTTTCGATTTGTGTGTCTCTTGTTTCTAAACACCTTCCTTTACCTTCCACTACTACGTAAAGGTAAAGGAAGGTGTTGGGTGAAAAAAAAAAGTTGGGTGAAAACCCCAAAATGGGTTACTTGGTTAATGGTTCTGCTTTCCGTAATATGTAGTGGATATCATCCTGATCACCTGCAAGTATTGCTTGGTCATCCGAAAAATGCAAGCTGTACAGCTTATGATCTCTAATTGAAATACCCATAGATATACATGTATTTCCAGGTTTCCAAAACCCCCTTTAAAAAAATCTTAAGGGTGCAATGCAGCAACCTTGGCAATCTTTATTACACTAGTCATATCTTTATTTACTATAGGGGAATAACACTTTTAAATACAGCATTGAAACTATTCACGAGTATTCTCAAAAACAAACAGGAAACGCAAATTAAGAATGCTGAAGAACAACAGCGCTTTACAAAGGGACAAACACTAACAGATACAGTATAATTAAACAAATTAAAGAAAACAAACTGTACTCTATAGTTTATTTGCCAGCTTATAATTGAAGAGTCAGGGGGAAGAACGATGAAAGTCCACATTTAACGAAAAATAATGTATTGAATGCAAAACGATGCTTACAGCCTTTATTTTGTCGGGTTACAGTATAAGAAGAAATAAAGATGACAGTCTAAAGTTATAAACGAAATAAAATTAGATGTATTAGAAAAGAACGCTGAAAGTCCATGTGTCAGCGGAAAAAACGCTGAGAGTCCCATATGGATTGAATGGCGCCTTTAAAAATATTACTTCATAATATTATAAAAATATCACTTTTAAATCAGTGCGACTGTGTTGTTGTAAGTGATAACTGATAAATATTGTAAACACGTGCATTTTTGAGGTTATGGAGAATAGAAAGATGGACATATTTGTGATGCTACAAAGAAATTTCGCTTGAAATCTAATGAGACTGGCAGTGATTGTAAAGAATAAGTGTGTAAGAATTTGAAATATTTTTCTGTTGTAAACGAAGAAACGCGTCGTATAATTTTTCGTGAATTAAATAATTCTTTATCATCATACAATGAGCAGAACTCGTATCTTGCCGGACTAATTTCTGTAATGCCCATTCAGTGACGACGACCCCGTAAACCGCAAAATGAAGTCACTAAGTTTAATCAGTCATCATACAAATATAGAGTTAGAGTCTTGGGGCAAGACGGTGTTACTTCTGACGTTCAGATATGCTTCAAAGCGTTCCTGTCAATTCACGGAATAAGTGGGCGGCGTGTCCAAGCAAGTTTCTCCAGTTGACAACAGAGGTAAGCACAGAAATAGAAAGCATGCTCTATCCAAGGAAACCATTGCGTGTGTAAAGCAGCACATCTCGTCTTTCAAATCCCGTAGCAGCCATTACAGCTTAAGTAAGTCCAAGAAAACGTATCTATCAGAGGACCTTTAAACACTTTAAGTACATTTTATCCAGAAGTAATAGGCAAAAAGGGAAGCTCGGATGTTTGTTCGTTATTGCATCATATGCTGTACAATCATCTAAATCAGCAAACGAGGAAACTAAACATTTTCTGTGACTCATGCTCAGGCCAAAATAAAAACTGGACTATGTTTAGATACTTGCATTATGTTATACATTTCCAGAAACGTTTGAACTTTATTCAAATGACATTTCCGATTCGAGGCCATTCATATATGGAATGCGACAAGGACTTCGCCGCAGTGAATCAAAAGCATACAGCAGAAATACCGCAAGACTGGATAGAGACTTTCGAGTCAAGTTGGAATAAACCATCGCCCTTTAAAACTGAAAATGTTCAACAACACTTTTTCCGGCAATGGGAAGTGCTTCTAAATACATTTTACAAAAAAAATGTTCCTTTCCAACTCGAGTTATTAGGGAAATAAAATTTTCAAAAAAAATCTATTAAAAAGGTTGTATTTTTGGAGTTGCGGCCTACTGGAGTTATCTATTAGTTTATAGTAAAAAAAGTAATTAATTTTTCTGTCGTTATGGCGTCCATCCGTCCAAAAATTAGTAACTGTAAACGTTGCAGAAGCGCTTAGAAAATTAACGGGTAGTCACTGCGTAACGTTGAGATAACCAAATAAATCTCTAAAACGGGGTTGTCTCTACGGTTAAGACAACGTAACAATGCAACGTTGCGTTGCAATTTGCAATGCTGTCGCGTCGAAAAATTGCTAATTGGGAAAAGCAAACTTGACACTGTTGACAGTGTTTAAGACAAGCGACAGATTGGAGAACGAACCCCCCTCCTTTCAGTCGGCTTGGCTATTCGCAATATTAGTATCGGTTGGCTCTTTCTAACTTAGACTATAGCTTTGTATTTTGTGTACGTTGTATTTTGTATAGTTTTACACTCCTGTGAATTTTGGATTTAGCAAAGTATTCGGCTTGTAATAACATTTTCTTATTACATTTAAATTTAGTTTTACTGTTCACTCAGTTATAGGAACGATCTAGAACTAGATCAATTCATGGTAAAAGCATATTTTCTAATTTTAGCACTAATGAATTATTTAATTGATCACTTGCTTTTTTTTTAATATTATTTTAAGGTGTAGCACTACAAGCAGAAATTAGAAGCACAAGGGAAATTAAAGACTGTATTTCACAATAGTTGCGAAAAACAAATGATGTTTTTTTTTGTATTTTCCTAAACGTTTATTTTTTCTGTTTATAATCAATATATTTTTAGTTTTTTTCCTCGAAAACACTTTAGTACCCAAGAAAATAAGTCGTGTAAAGATCCTAGATAGGTCATATTATGTCCAATACATGACATAAAATGTCCTAAAAGTACGTATACATGACGTAGAATCCTCCGGAAAGTGGACTTATATACGTCTATAGTATGTAAAACGTCTTTTGGAGTCCGTACTGTGTACGTACATTATGTCGTGGAATACGTACAAAATACGTCTTTAGAACGTATCTGTCCTGTTTGAGAGAAATAGTAAGCAACACAGATATTAGAGAATAATCTGAAATACAAGATATTGTGAGATTGAGAAGATAACTAAGAGGCAGTGGTGCAACCATGTAAGACAATTGGACGAGAACAGACTTCGGAATTAACAGGTCGTCAGATCTCTAAGAAATAGAAGGAGAAGAACTATTATATTGAAACTTTTTTCTAATAAAATTTTTTGATTCATATTATTTAACTTTATTTTGTTTAAATACATTAACTATATTCTGTAAACGTATTGTTTTAACAATATATTTAAAACAAATTTAAACAAAATACTTCGTATTCATAGAATAAATCAAAATGAACCACAACTTTTGAATGAATATTTTATATTTTGCTATTTGTAATTTAAAACTTTAAATAAAAACCGAAAAAAAAATTAAAAATTTGAAACCCTACTTTTGTCAATTTTCTTATATATCCGATATGGTCTAGTGGCTAGGATACCTGGCTTTCACCCAGGAGGCTCGGGTTCGATTCCCGGTATCGGAAAAACATTTTATTAAAAAAAAATAGTATTTTAAAATCCTCTCTCAAATAAAATTTTTGATAGTATTTTGTAACTTTATTCTGTTTAAATACGTTTACTATCTATTCTATAATAATTGTATTGTTTTGATGAAATATTTTCAAAAATTTTAAATAAAATAGCTTGTATTCTCAAAATTATCCAAAATAAAACATTTGATACATATGTTTTATATTTTTTCTATTTATAAATTAAAATAACGAATAAAAACATAAAGAAATTAAAAAATTCGAAACCTTACTTTTACCAACTTTCTAAAATATCCGATATGGTCTAGTGGCTAGGATACCTGGCTCTCACCCAGGAGGCTCGGGTTCGATTCCCGGTATCGGAATAACATTTTATTTTAAGAGGCAAATATTTTTAACGTATTTTTATTTGATGTCATTAAATTAAAATAAAACATAATACTTATTATAGATGACAATTTCAAGAATTCTATTCTGACCATTTTCTTATAAATGCGATATGGTCTAGTTACTAGGATACCTGACTCTGGACATTTATTAATTTAACAAAATAATTTTAACAATTAAAAACAAGTAATATATATCGTGAAAAATTATTCAATATATGCAACTTTTAATTTTTTATTTGATACATATTTTAAGACTGTTTTACTTAACTTTCTTAAATATTTCTAAAGTTTTAATATTTTTGCCACACTTTTTTTTAATTATTTATGAAATAACATGAAAGATCAAACAAAATTGAAAATTTCGAAAACTTTCTTTTGCCAGCTTTATCATATATCCGATATGGTCTAGTGGCTAGGATACCTGGCTTTCACCCAGGAGGCTCGGGTTCGATTCCCGGTATCGGAAACACTTTTTGGTTTTATTACACACATATATTTTAAGATCTTGTAATTAGTATTTTTAAATATAGTTTACTTTTATTACGTTACGTATATTACTACCCTATTTTTATTACTACCCTGACTAATGTTTGTTTAAAATGACTTAGATGATTGATGACTGAGAATTTTTATAATTTACTTTACAATAAGCTTAATTCTTGATTATTTTTTTAAAAAGGCGTAAAGGGAGGTAAAAATAAGAAAAAATTAAATTAGTTTACCACAGAATATAGTATATTGTCAAACTCAATTAAATTCAAAAAGTATGTTAAAATTTATTGTTTTATTAATAAATTTTAATTAGATTCTCTTAAATGTTTGTATCAGTGAATATACAAGATCAGCCAGAAATAATGCTTTTTATCTTACGAGTATCCGATCAACTTCAGCAGAATCACCTTAATAAAGCATGGAATATGAAAAACTACACTGAAACACAAAAAGTAAGCGCCTCTAAACGTTTGCTGAGATTTACAAATTCTAAATATTATTGTTAATAATCATTAATAATTTTCTCCTAAAGAGAAGTATGGCTAGTATACTTTCTTTGATTATGACAAATTCAAAATTTTATTAACGCCAATAGCATTATGAGTTACTTATTTTATTTGGTATTACATCACTTATAGCAAAAATCAATTTAGAAATTACTATCTCACACGCTTAAAAATTAAAAAGAAGAAGAAAATAGACTTATTCACGCATTTAAAAAAATATATGAACTCAAATCTATAATGATACCGTTCGATATACTTAATTTAATTTAAATTCAATAAGTTTTAAATACAATAATTTACTTGAGGTATAATTGATTTTTTTTTATATACCTAGGAGCTGAGGTTTAATGTATTATAATCTCTGAGCTCGTTTCTTCTTTTGAATATCCTACCTAACTTTATTATGAATATTAACATTAAAAAATGATAAAAACAACGAGAAGACCTACTTTTTAAAAATACCTAATTTGAACCAATTTTTCGGTAGTTATATCTACTGCCGTTATTACGGTAATTAAAGTAAAATTAAATTAAATTAAAAATATAAATAAAATATACTTATCTTTCAAATTTCCTGCTGTACAGGGTGTTTTTTATATATTGCGACAAAATTCAGGAACGTGTTCTTTGGACAAAAATTCGCAAAAAAGTTCCTATAAACATAAGTCCTAAACCTTTTAGATTTTGAGCTACAGGGTGGCAAAGTTTTAACAAAAAAATGATTTTTTTTTCGATAACTTAATACCCCTGTAGATATTTGTCCCAAGATTGGTAAAGACAGGGTCTGCGTATCCAGAGCCATTTATCAACATAAATTAATTCGCACAAAAATTAAAAACCATGGACATGTTGCTCAGATTTGATTAGACTTTCTTTGTTCTAGTAATTATTCGTTTTTTTTTTTAGTTTATTGCAATTTTAATAATAAATAATAACATTTTTATTAATTAATTTAGTACAAAAGCCAGCCCAATTTAATAAAATTGTAATTGAGGATTTAAAACTTTTGCTTCTACAATTTTTAATTTAAAATACAAGTTTTTAAGTGATAAAAAAATATTTCATTTTTTATTATTTATTTAAGTAATATTATTATTTTTACAAAAGTTGTTCAAAGTGTGCTCCTCCAACATTAATACGAGCATCTAATCGACGTCGCATTGATTGGCGGACACGTTCAAAAATTCCCGGTGTCTGCCGAATTATGTCAGAAGACGTTATAATGCGATTACGCAATTTCTCCACATTATCAATTGGATTTCTATAAACCAGTGATTTGAGGTGGCACCACAAAAAAAAATCCAGCGGATTTAAGTCAGGAGACCGTAGGGGCCAAGGGTGAATACTTCCCCGACCTATCCAAGGATTTGGATACGTAATATCCAAATCCTGCCGAGCCACTAAACTAAAATGGGCTGGAGCACCGTCATGTAAAAAAAAACATTTGCTGTCTCAGCTGAATGGGGACATCTTCTAGCATCGCTGGTAATTCATTTTAAAAAAATTCTTGATACACTTGTCCAGTCAGGCAGTCAACTCAGTGGTAAAAAAATGGACCGATGAGAAAGTTTCCAATAATGCCGACCCATACATTAAGTGAAAACTGGTGCTGATGACGGTTTTCTGCCACAGCATGTGGGTTCTCATAACGCCATATGTGGTTATTGTGGAAGTTCATAATTGCGTCCCTAGAGAAATTAACCTCATCGGTGAAAAGTATTTTTCTTATAAACGGTGCATCTTGCCTAATGCGTTCTTGCATCCAACGACACAAAGCTGTTTTTTTCGGAAAATCGCACCCGCTGGTTATGATACGGGTATAAAAGGTTTGTTTTAAGATTATCCTAAACTGTAAAGTTACTAATGTGTACCGTCTGAGCCATTTTCCTAGTGCTTGTGGTGGGATCTTCCTCGAATTCATTGAGCACCTGTTCTTCAATTTGAGGAGTAACTATTCGGGGATGTCCGTTTTCAGCGGTGAGTTTTTTAAAGCTGCCGGTTTCACTTAGACGTTGGTGTAAACGCGTAAACATAAAGTGATGAGGGGCACGATTCGGGTAACGTTCAGCATAAATACGCAAGGCTTCTCATGCGTTTCCGTTAGCCACTCCATAAATGAAATGCATATCGCACATTTCATTATTTGTGTAATTGTTAGCCATTTTTTTTAACAAATTAATCTTGTCAACTGGCGAACAGTGACTATGATTTAAAATTTAAAATATCACAGAATCTTACAAATATCAACTTTATCGTGAACAGAGGAAAAATGTGGTAAAAATATTAAACTCTTAAACAAGAATGTAATTATCGTTGCGGCGGCGTTGTACGTAGTTACGTTAAAAAAAATTATGTTCGCAGGCTACTTCGCGATTTTGGAAGCGTGAAATATCTACACGTTACTCATATGTCACTTTTTTTAACATGTTAAATAAAGTGACATATTATGAACTACAATGAAATTTTAAATAAAATTTAAAAAAAAACTTACTTTTTATAACGATCATAGAAAAAATAAATTTTAGCGATCAGTCAAAGTAAAAAAATGTTTTTTAATTTTTTGTGCGAAAACAGTGCATCTAACGGACAAAGTCCAAGGAATCAAAAATTTTGCAAGATACAAGAATCATTAATATACAAGAAAAACCAGCGGCGTACCATTTTTCTTTATAAAAGTATTCAGCGGAAAACCCGCACACACGACACTGGCGAACATAAAAATGTTAAAAGTATGTTGGTAAATGGCTCTGGATACACAGACCCTACATACCAATCTTTGGACAAATATCTACAGGGGTATTTAGGTTATCGAAAAAAAACATTTTTTTGTTAAAACTTTAGCACCCTGTAGCTCAAAATCTGAAAGGTTTAGGACCTATGTTATAGGATTTTTTTTGCGAATTTTTGTCCAAAGAACACGTTCCTGAATTTTGTCGCAATATATAAAAAACACCCTGTATAATACCTCTTTCAAAACTCATTCCTAATTTGACAATACTTTAAATACTTTTTTATATAATTTCACGGTTTATTAATAGTTTGACAAACTGTTTTGAAAGATAACAAAACTTCAAAGGTTACTTCTTTAAAATTAAAGGGGTGTGATCTTAATGTAATTTAATGATAGAAAATATATGAATATCAAATATTTTAAGTTATTAATTAATTTTGAGAATGCCCTGTTCTACCTCTCTTTTTAGCAAAGGAATCCATGTATTATTAAAATCAACAGAACAAGTAGCTAAGCATTTATCTTAATTTAACATTGAAATTGGTTCCTTTGCTAAAATTGAGGAAGCATTCCAGTTTATTCTATGGTTACTGTCGAATGCATGTTGTGTAATTTTGGATTTTTTAAAAATGATTGTTTTTTATCTAAGATTTATGTTCATTAATTCTTTTTGGTAATGGTCTATAGGTTACACCTATGTAAAATTTATCTCAAGTACAAGGAATTTTATTTATTACATTTTTATTAAATTAATTTTCATTGAAAGATTTAGTTTTTGTTATTAAATATCATAATGTGTTTTGTGATTTAAAAATAGTTATTATTTTAAATTTTTTAGCAATTTTTTTATCTTATCAGAAAAACCTGGAATAAATGGTAAAATAAGATTTGTCGTAAAAATTGATTGATTCAATTTTATACGTGGATTATCAAACTCTTTAAAGCAATTTTCCAAAAATTCTTTGGGATAATTATTTTATATTAAGATATTTTTAATAAAATCTCTTTCAGTTGTTAAATATTGATAATTACAAATAATGTTTGCACGATCATATAAACTTTTTACCACTCCTCTTTTTACCATTATTGGATGATTAGAATTAAAATTAAGATATCTATTAGTATTAGTTGGTTTACGGTAAATTCTAGTTTCAAAATTGTGTAAAACTTTTTTAATATCAAGAAAAGGAAGCTGACCATGAGCCTCCTTTTCAAGAGAATATTTTATAGAAGATTCTTTGAAGTTAATGTAATTTAAAAAATTTATAAGATCTATTTTGTTATGGTGATATATTAAAAAAATATCATCATTATATCGCCACCATTTCTTAGGTTTTTCCCAACCCAACTCAACCAACCCAACCCAACCCAACCCAACCCATAGCCATAACAAAGTTTTGTTGATAAAATTCATTATTGTATTGGAAATAAGTAGTTTTTACACAATAGTTTAAAAGTTTTAAAATTGTACTAGCGCTTAGTGTTATACGTTCTGCTAAATTATTATCATTCTCTAATTTACTTTTAACAATATTAAAAGTTTTGTTAACGGGAACATTAGTAAAAGACCACAATAAAACTTACCAATAGATCTTGAGGGTTAAAAAAAATTGTAGAAAGTTTTTTTTAAAAGTGTTGAGAATTTTTAATGTAAGAATCAGAATTATTAGTGTATGGAATTAAGATATTTAAAAGATATTTTGCAAGAGGGTGAGTAGGTGAATTTACTACTAACTATAGGTCTTAAAGAAACATTTATTTTAGGTATTTTTCGTAAGCCATAAAAATGTGGTGTTTTACTATTATGTGGAGTTAATTTAAATCTATCAATATCAGAAAATTGGTTTTTATGCTTTTTAAGGAAATTATAAATTTGTCTTTCAACTTTTTATGTAGGATCTTTAGATAATTTAAAATAATTACCATCATTAAATAATAATTTTTATTTATTTTCATAAGTGTTAATATTTAAAAGAACAGTAGCATTACCTTTATCGGCTGGAAGTATTTTAATAGTGTTATCGGATTTAAGTGTCTTTAAAGCTTTTAATTCTATAAAAAGTTTAAATTTTGTTTAAATTTTTAATTGGTTTTTCAATTTCTATCTTTGTCCTAATTCTAAATTCATCTTGTTGATCCCTTGGTAAGTCTTTCGTTGCGTTTTCTATAGCTAAAATGATATTTAATTTAGGCAGAATTTTTGGAGTAATTGAGTAATTGAGACCTTTAGAAAGAACAAGCTTTTAGCAATATAACAAATAGCATTCATAACACTTATTTTATAACTATACAGGGTATCTGACACAAAACAGTCCACCCTGAAAATCTTGAAAAATTAAAGTTTTTGTTTAGCCAAAAACCGCCGAACACGACAAATTTAATATTGAGGGGGGCATTTATTGGAAGAAATTGCGTTTCCCTGACGTCATACCCTCACCCCCCAGAGTCGAGTGATATCTTGAATTAAAGGTAATTTTATTCTCTGCATAGCCCTATTTTTATTTTTTTATTTTATTAATTCGTTCTCAACAAATAAAAAACTAGTAACTGTGGATCAAAAATAAACCTTAATTTAAATGAAAAAAATTAAAAGTATATTAGGCTTAAGACTTATTTTATTAAATATTGAAAAGGATTTTCGTTAACTCCATACAAAAAACACAATTGTTGTTCAAAACGTGTGAGAACATTTCGGGCGTGAAACTGACATTCGTTTACAATTCTATTTCGAAGGACGTTGTGGCAATGACTTTGAACTTGAATGACTTTGACATAAAGAAAATACAAAGGGTAATCGGGAGATCTAGGAGGTCATTCTACGGTACCTCTCACCAGGACTAGATTAAACAAATACTTCGTACTACTGTTGCTATTGCTAACTTTAAGAAAACACCGATACCAAATTAAAAATTACTAAACCAGCAAAAGCGTCGAAATATGCATGTATTTACTGCATATTTTGACGTTTTTGACAAGATATTTGAATTTTCGGAATTACTTTTTTCTTGATTAGATAACACCTGGATAATTAAAAAAAAATATGCAGGAAACAAAACTGCAAGATTTAAACTTTTGAAGAATGTATGCCACGTTTATTTATATTTCTTGAGAACCAATTGATAAAATAGAAATAAAAATAATTATTATAAGATAAAATTACCTTTAATTCAAGGACCCCTAATTTTTGAAAATATTTACAGAGTAAAGTTTCTCAATGTAATAAAAAAAATTAAATAATTTTAGCAATTATTAAAAATTTAAATTAAAAGTATTAAGTTTAAGAATAGTTGCCTTTTAAAGAAAAATAAAACGTTATTCCGATACCGGGAATCGAACCCGAGCCTCCTGGGTGAGAGCCAGGTATCCTAGCCACTAGACCATATCGGATATATTAGAAACTTTGTAAGAGTAAGATTTCGATTTTTTTTATTTCTTTGGATTTTTATTAGTTGTTATTTTAATTTATAAATAGAAAAAATTATTAAAAAGGTTTGAAATGTTTCGCTTTGGTTTATTCTCAGGACACAAACTATTTCATAAGTATTGAAAACAATTGACATGAGGGCTGTGAGGGGGGTGAGAGCATCGTCAGAGAAACGCAGTCAATAAATGTCTCCTTCAATATTAAATTTTACGTTTTTGACTAAACAATCTATTTTTCGAGATTTTTAGAGTGTACTGTTTTGTCTCGAATACCCTGTATATTTACATGAATATCAATATCTAACTTGGTAAAACGAATAAAAAAAAACAAAATAGTATAGTAGATTACTAGAAAAATGATAACATAATACTTGACACAGTATAAAGTCCTAGAAAGAGATTCAATTTTAAGACAATTCATATCATTATAAGGAATATTTAACTTAAAACCATTTCTTCTCAAAAACTTTTGTTCTATCATGTCAATGATGTAAAATGTTATCAGAATGGATAACATAAAATGACTGTCAAATGGACGATGCGTATTCTAAAACTGATCTGACTAAGGCACAGTAAACATCTTTCAATACCAAAAGATTCAATATCAATAAAGCAACAATCAAAAAGAAATGCAAAGGGGTACCCACCCTGATGAATACTTGATGTAATTACAACTTCTTCATACAAAGTTTTTTATTTTCACTGCTTATATTTGAATTTTAAGAAAGCCACCAAACCCCAACAGGTCACCAAAAATAGATGACAATAATATCGACTTCTGGTGATTAGTCGATGATTAGTAAAGGTTGTTGTGGAACCTTTTACTGGTACATTGGATGCAAGTCATGGTTTGCCACCAACAGACTACCTCTTACATAATAAAATTAGGATTTATAATCTAATCATATAAGTTTTTCTATAAGAAATCTGAGAGAAGTAAATGAGCTTTGGGATATACGGAAAGCCTAGGCTTAGAGCGGCCGACTAAGAATCCTACAAACAAATTTAGTACACATATGTATCTTCTCAGGGATTTTTAAGGAAGGCAGAGAGTTTTCAAATCTCTCTTATCTCATTTTAGAGGCCTGTATCTTAAAATCACATTTATTCTGCAATATCTTATAGCGTTGAAATGTCTGTATTACGGAAAAGAGCAGTCAGGGCTCTAGCAGAATTAGGATGTAGGAACGACTATGTCGAGATTTTAATGCATCAGAAGATTCTCACATTTTATTTTGCATAAGTACTTGAAAGTGTAGTCTATATTTTCAGAACGGAGTATTATAGTACAAGGCAGAGAAATAATTTACTTGTTTCGTTTCCTAGATGGCAAAGATAACTCAATGTAAGAGTAGCTTAGATTTTATGCAAGTTATTTTTTTCAATATTATCTTTCTTTCTTATTCTTCAAATTAAAATATCGAACTCGAAATATTAGCATGATATTAAGCAACACATTATGTATTTAAAATAATTCTAGTTATTAAGAATTTTGGTCTTATATACAGAGTAAGTTATTAATATTTCACGAAAACTTAAACGCGTATTCCTTGAGTCAAAATATTGAAGAAACTTCCTATAAACTTATGTTCTAAAATACTTAATTTGAAAGTAAACAAGAATAAACATATAAAATTAGGTCTGGAAAGGTTTTTTAAGATAATAAATTTAATTTTTTTGATAGTTTTTGTGTCACTAATAGAGGGCGCCACATATTAAATTGTAAGTTTTTAAATACAACAATGAAAACAACCATTTTATTTATTCAATTTCATTCTTATAAAATCAAAGGTTTTTACAAAATGAAAAAGTGATTACCATGACGTAAAACGCAAACTAGGAGTAGAGGTTATAAAATTTGTTGAAAGTGTTGCCCTCCAACTTTTATGAATCACTGATTCTAATTCTTTCAATCTTTATTATATTATATTATTGCTTGTACTATAGCTTGTCATTACCCTATTTTTTAACTCTTTTTGTTTTTGTTTTAACTCATTAACGCTTTTTTGAGAAATTTGCTTCATCGGTGAATAGTATTCTTACCACGAACGGCTGAAATAAAAGTTCCTTTATTTTTTTGAAGTTTACTTTTCATTGTTTATTTTTGGCATTTTATAAGCATTTTCGAACATAGGCTTATAGGAAGTTTTTTTCAATATTTTGACCTAACAAATACGCCCTTGAATTTTCGTGCAATATTAATGACTTTTTAAGGCCGATACCTATACTAAGCTAGTCCTAGTTACTGTTAAGAAATCACTGACAAGGCAAGTCTTGCATCAGTTTTAAAAAAACAAGGCTTGTTTCTACTTATAGGCTTCTTCAGTGCATGAAAACCATAAAATTAAAGAAAAAAATAAAATTACGTAAAAGATCAAAAGCAGCAAGATAAAACATCTGTATCAGGAAAGCATAAAATAACGTAAGCTGAATATTTAACCTAAAAGAGAAAAAATGGCGTTATTCGCTATGGTGCTAAAAACTGAAAAAACTCAAAATTCGGGGCGGTCAAATTAACCCAGTGAGCCTTGACACAGCGTGATTACGTAGCATTCCAATCAAAAAATGTTTGCATCGCGTGAAATAGCTTTGTCTCTCTCTTTCTGGATAACGAGGTTTGTCAGAAGTCAGTTACTGGCAAAGCCAGGCACCGGATAGGTGGCCTACTATATATTTGTTTTTTTTTTGTCCCACTAGCAATTTATTTATAAATTGCTGAATATATTAAAAAATTGTTGACAAAAATAGCATATTGTTAGACAACAATTTTCTTATATTATGTCAATGTTTCGACATTTATTAGGTCATCCTCAAGACATTAAAATATTACATACATATATATAAAATATTAAACAACAGTTTTGAATATTGTAACCTTTGCTAATTCCTAAATTTCCTTTGTAAATTTATCTGATTCGAAATAATATGAGTCCTCATTGCTAGAAGCCACTAACACTATATATATCTAAGTCAAGTTCGTTTAAACTATGTGTACTACGTTAAACTCTACAGTCGTGGTCGATTATTAGCCTGAGATAGTAATAAGAGTACTTGTCTATGCACACACCTTGCTTGCTCGTTATGAAATCTTTTTCCTAGAGCATTTTAGATAAAGACAACTAAAAATCATCTTCATCCAGCCAACTTTGATTTTTATAAAAGATAAGGATTTCTTGCAAACATTTTAGTCTCATTTCTAATAACACTTTTAATATTTTCAAAATTATCTTTAAAATAAATTTTTCTTGCTCGCTTCTGTTAATACGTCCTAAAGAACCTTTAAAATAATCCAAAATATGGAAGTTTCGGCCTTGTTTAGAATATATTCTTTAAAGTTAAAAAAACTTACGTCTCGAGACTGTCAGCGGTGTATTTAAAGATACCACACATCCCACAAATAATGTAAAAAATGCAAAATAAGACAGGTTTTACATGATATAAGTAATTACCCTATTTAAGTTTAGAAAACTTTCAATCGTGGCCTTTGCGGCGTTCTTAGTATAGATAGTCCAAAAAAAACATATATATGGAATCTTTTGACGATTTCTTAAACTTATTAATATATTAGCACAAGAAAAAACTTTAAAAATAATAGTTTTAAATATGGAAACTACAGAAAATATTTTTGAAATAATAAATTTCAACAAAAACAATGGATCAAGCGGATGTGCGAACGACGTCGGGTGATAATAATAAGTCAATATTCATTCATAATTTGCCTTTAACAGGAAATTTGACTACCATACTTTTCTTCCTAATAAAGGAACAATATCCTTTTCTAATTATTCAGTAAATGCAGTAAAACCTATAATTTAAGTTTATCTTGAAGAAGTAAACGTGTAACAGTAAAGGTGTTTAGGCTGTGTAAAATAGTTTAAACTGGCAAATCCACATTGAAAACCTTGAACTACAAAAATTTGGAACACATATATATTAGAAAATTACGGGACTCTGTGGGTCTTTAGAGTTTAAAGTATATTATGCCCTTTTTATTCTGTAATGAACTATTGCGTTTTTATGTGAAGGAGTTCAGCATATGCTGATGGAACCTTTACAGTCCAGAGAAGAGCAGCAGACCTGTAAGCAACTTTACAATTATTAAATACAATTTTTTTAAAGGTCACATTTACATATAAAAGATTTATTTGATTTAAAAATTTGGATTTAAAAAAATCATGTGTTACGTTGAAAAGTTGTTATTGAAAAAAGATAATTTTAAAATATATTATAAAGCAACCTCTATGCAATACCAGAATATATTCTCAATGAACAAAAGGAATCGCAGAAAATTTTAAATACACATTTTAAGAATTAATAAGTAAAACAATAAATCAACTACAGAACTCGTTCTGTTTGCGGACGATACAGCTATAATAGCTTCTTAGAAAAATCTCAGAATGCTTCATGCAAAATCTTGTCTTGAATAATGGAAACTAAAAATAAATAATAAAAAGGCTTTGCTAATAAAACTTAGTTTATACTAAAGATCTAGAAACCAAATAATACACAAATTATTTGCTAGTTTTTAACGGTTGAGAGAAAAACAATATATTCTATATTCTCTACTAAGTAAAAAACACACTAAAAAACATAACACTTAAAAAACGAAAAAAAAATTTTTAAAAATGAGATTAAAGCTTCTTTTTGGATCGAGTATTTTTAAATATGCCTCTAAATCTAATAAAGGGTATTTTAATAAGAGAACGCAAGATTTAAATTGTGCGCCATGTTTGACAGTCATATTGTCACATTATTATGACGTGACAAATCGAAAGTTGACAGATGGGAGTTAGTAAACATGAAGGTAGAACAACGCGTCTTGATTGTCAAAAATTATTATTAAAAAAGTGAAAGTTTAATTGCGTTTAATGATCAATCGAAATAATGTTCCTAATTCATTTACTGTGAAAAAAATAATCAAAATATTTGAAAGTACTGGCTTGGTTAGTGCTGTAAAACACATGATACAAGCTCGTAGAAGTCGTTCAGAACAAAACATCATGGCAATTCGCGGGAGTGTGACAAAAAGGCCAGAGACGTCAATTCGTCATCAGGCATAAGAATTGGACTTACAAACAAATTTCTACGACTAAAGACTAACAAATTTCTGACAGCAGACCATTAACAGCAAAGAGAATTCACCAATTGGATCTTTGGAGCAACCTGCTAATTCTGCAATCAAAATCATTTTCAGTTATGAGGCTATTTTTACCTTAATGACTTCGTTATTATGCAAAACTGTCGCACTTGGAGCATCGAAATTCCATTTATCAGAAAGGTATGCATCTATAACGTGTCACTGTATGGTTTGCATTATGGTCTGAAGTAATATTTGGACCGTTTTTTTCGAAAATAAAGAATATAATTTATCCAGTAACGCAGAATGGTGAACGCTTTAATGCTATGATAACACAGTTTCTTGAGCCTCATTTGAAAGCTATTGATGTTGACGCCATATGGTTTCAGCAGGACGGTCCTACCGCCCATGAAACATTGACCATATTGCACAAGTTAACTCCTGGTCGTGTTATTTCCCGATTTGTTATCATGAATTGGCCTCCACGCTCTTACGATTTAAAGTCTTTAGACTTTTGAAGTACCCGGCTTATACCTATAAGCCTGCAACCATGGAAGCTTTGAAAGCCGAAACTAGATGCTGTATCAATGAAATACCACCACATGTATACATGTATATGAAAATTTCGTCAAAATGGTATATTCTCAAGTTAAAGCTCTTTCAAAATAAAATAATAACATTGATTACTGTATGCATAAGAAATATTGATCTTAGAACTGATCATTTAAATACACCCTGAGAACCCATCAATTTTAATGTCGCTGATTTCTCTTAAAATATTAAATAAAACAAACTTGTCGAAGCTATACGAATTTGGCATTTTAGCTAAACTTTGTTGGTCTTTCTTTTACTTTTTCATATATAAATAGCTGAGTACTATAGAGTTGTTGGTCCTGGTAGTCATACCATAATGGTACTCATATCGTTTGCACACCTGGGTGGCAGTGTGTGTGGCTATTCCTGATGTAGAGTGTTACCGATCTTGGGTGAAATGTCAAATTCACATCAGAGGATTGTAATCTGCCCATTCTTAATGCTCAGTATCTGATCAGTTCAGTTTCAGTCTGCCAGTGCTGTTACCTGGAGATCTCGAGGTATATGGCGCACGGACTAGACCGATTTGAAACTAAAGTAAGTCCTATATAAAAAGCTGGTATTACTTTGCGCATATAGTGCGATAAGCAGTAATTTCAGTAGCCTGTAAATTCTATCCTTCAAGACTTGTAAGTGATGCTGTTATATTAAAAAAAATATTCACCACTAAGGCGACGTTCCCTTATTACGTCATCACGACTGGGAAGAAGGAAAGTCAAGCAATTTTTCATAGATGAGGACAAGGGGAGGAGGGTGCTGTAGAAATATTAACGTCAACATTTTTAATTTTAAAATTCTCTTTTTATTACATTTACATATTAGACAATTGACCCCACGAATAATTTCTTAGGATTTGAATAAATCTGGATTGGTGGCATTATTGATTTTTGTATTTCCTGTAATTGGGTGACATAGCTGTTGGAAACATATGACTCTTTATTTATTTATTTAAAGTTGATTTTTCAATTCGCCGCACTGTGACGCTCTAGACTGGCTATTTAAGAATTATATATTCATATTTTGAATTATTAAAATTCAATAACCAATAAATATTCATCTACTCCTAGTTAAAAAACAATTTATTGATACATTTTTAGTAAAATTGATGCAAAAAACAGAAATAAGAAACTTCTTGATGTCATCAACTGTGGGAGGGAAAGGTTCATGGAAATGTTCACGATTAATGATAAGGGAAGGGAGGCGGTCAAAAATGGTCTATAAATTGATGACGTAATAGGGAAACGTCCTCTAATATATATTAGAAAAATAGGATTTAGTGAAGTCAATGTCAAAATGAGAATTGAGTTTGTTCATGTTAAGGATTCTGGCCTGCACAAAGTCATAATAAGCCTTAATCCACTCGGAACCGGCTTGCTAATTAGGCCTTTGAGTGTGCGTCACAATCGCCCTAATCGCTAATCAAGTTAGGCTACCTGGTCAATCAAACCCCTGGCAAATATTGGCGGCTTGCAGCTCTTGTGTAAATTAATCGATTTTTATCCGGCCACGTTTTGTTTCTATTTGCTTTGCTTTAGCCCATCCATTTTACGATTTTAGAGCCCATAGAGACTCGTTCTGTTTGTTTGCCTGATGACGGACTCGTTTGCCAGCTTGGCGATTTGTAATTTAGCGTTTTGTTACAGTGAGTTTTAGAGAGTGCTGGCAAAGGTAAAAGGTTATTAAATGGGACTTGATATTTCGAGAATCATAGAGGATTTAACGGTTCGGAACGGGGGAAATTTTTATTGTAGAAATATTTTTCATCAGGTTAAAATTCTTTTAAATGGATTTCAAGTTAATTGTGTGTAAGAAGATAAAGATATAATGAACTTATAAAACAATACGTTTTGTTTATAAGATGCTATACTAAGATGCTATTTTTTTCTTCTTTTATTTTTTGGATACATCAATTAGTATCATGCGTTTTTTTAAATAAAAAAGTTCTATACATGGTGCCTCAAGTAGAAACTAGAGCATCACCATTCATTTCGTTAAAAAGAATACCCTGTATATTATGACGTTTTACAACTTTATGATATATTCTGAATACTTTTTATATAGCAAACTATATGCCTACAGTCAATGGTTTGTTAAATATGACGTAAAAACAGACTAACGAAACATATGAAATTAAAACATAAAAATTTATTATAGATTTATTATAACTATAATTATTATAATATTAATTTGTTGCTCATTTGATTCAATACGTCCTTTGCAATAAAAATCTTGGTTCCAGGGTGTCTCAAGTAGAAACTATGACCCCTACATTAATTTTTTATGTGATTTCTTAAAAAGTAGACCTTATTATTTTCGAACAGTTTCCAATTTTAGAACCAACTTAACGAATAACGGTTTGTCATGCATTTGTGAGTATGATATCATTTTCATCATTTTTATTTGTTGTTTTATTCCCTGATTGACAAGAGGCTGACATACCTAGTAACGAGATGTGGTTTCAACAAGACCTCCTCACTTTGCTATCACCGTTCGATAATTTCTTGATGCAACTTTCCCTAACAGATAGATTGGACGAAGAGGGCCAATTGAATGGCTACGAACGTCCGGATATAGCCCCATTAGATTTTTTCTTATAAGTCTATTTGAAGTCCAAAGCTTATGTGAATAGACCAAATAATGTTGATGATTTAAAGCAAAGATTTCGACAAGCAATTAGAGTAATTAATCTGTGAGTGATTGAAAATGTGCAATTATTTACCATCTTCAAAAATGCATTGAAGTAAATGGACAATAAATTCATCACATCAGTTTTAATAAATATAAATTGTTATTTTTAATGTCGCATGTTTCATTAGTCTATTACGTCAAAGTTGACAAACCGCTGACTTTAGGCATATGTTATGTTAGACAAAAAGTATTCAGAATATATATAATTGTAAAATATCATGTATAGAATGTTCCTTTAAAAAAAAAAATGTTGAAGCAATAGTTTCTACTTGAGGTACCCCGTATAAAAAAATTGAATTGTAAAAAACACGCAGGTGATCGACGTGTCCAAAAAATAAATTAAGAAAATACACCTGAATTTTAAATGAATTTGTTCATCGTAAATGAAATCTTTAATATGGGTTGCATAATTTTTAGTTTCTATATTTTTACATTTAGATACAGTTTTTTTAACGTATATTATAAACTGGCAAAAATGTTTCAAAATAATAGGAAGTACAAAGGTGGTCTCAAAAGTACCCAGCCTGACCTAAAGATAGCGGTAGTTACTAGGTAAAAAAATATCACTCTATTAAAAAGTACTAATCTATAAAGCATATGTTTTAAGTTTGAAGATGCCACGTTGTTTAGTACTTGTTTTGTAGCTATTAATAATTCATGTTTTTAGTGAATTTGTGAAAATGAAGAAAATTGATCATCGTTATGTGGTCCTTTATTAATATGGTTAATACTTTTATTTAAAAAGCCTTAGCTCAACCAATATAAAAGCTGAACTAGATTATATTCTGGGTAAGTCGAGCTAACGAGCTACCAAGACCAGCATCGCAGTGCAGACTCCAGAAACGGTAAAGAAAATTTACAAAACGGTACTGGATGATCTTCCACTGAAAGTGTGCAAGCAAGCAGACATAGTAGGTATTTCAAAAAGTGTGGTACATCGCATATTATCTAACATGAGATGAATATCTGAACATGGGAAAGACGTGTGCTGTGTTTGCTCACACTCGAACAAAAACAGTGTCGTGAAGATGTTTTAATTTAGGCTTTAGCAAAGTTTTACTGTAACAAATCAGAATTTTTGCGCTATTTCATATCCATAAATGAAGCGTGAGTCATCACTTCACACCAAAGACAATAGCACAATAAAAACAATGGATTCAAAAGGGAGAGCCAGCTCCAAAGAAGGCGAAGATCGTTTCATCAACAGGCAAAATCATGGCATCCGTGTTTTGAGATGCGCATGAGATCATTTTCATTGAATATCTTGAAAAAAGTAAAACTATCAATGGCGAGTAATATGCAATCTTATTGCAGAAAGTTTGAGCGAATAAATCAAGCAAAAACGGCCGCATTTGGCTAAAAAGAAATTGTTGTTTCATCAAGACAATACATCAGCTCACGAATCTGTCACTATAATGGCCATGATAAACGAATGGAAGTTTAAATTGCTACCTCGTGTAATGTATTTACCAGATTTAGCCTCCTCGGCTTATTTTCTTTTTCCGAACTTAAAACAATGGCTGAGTGGTCGATGATTTCCTAACGAGGGAGGAATTATGTCGGCAGTTAATGGCTAATTTTAACAGCAAGACAGTTCTTATTATAACCAAGGTATCGAACTTATTGAACACCGCTGGGAAAGGTGCATAAAGCTAAAAAGAGTTAATGTATAATACCAAGAGCATTTTTTCCATCTTTTTTGTATTTTCTTTGTTGGGTTGGGTACTTCTAGTACTCTAACCATTCTTATAATATTAAAAAAGAATCATATTTTTGGTAGATTTCATTCTAGAGGAAATTAAACTAAAACCTTCTGACATTGCCAGAAGTGAAATATCTTTTTTTTAAGACAGATTTTATAAAACATTTTTAGTTTATTGTAGAACATTAATACTTCATATATCTGAAATATTCTTTCAAGTTTCGGAACATTTAATCACTTCTAAATTACTAAATAGTCAATATAATTATTTTATGGACATCTAAATATTAATAAAACGTTTTAAGCTTACTGTAATAAGAAAAATTTATAAAACGAAATAAAATTTATAACATAACCTAGATTTTGAACTATCTACATATCTGCAATCACCCCTTCCAACAAAACAAAAAGTTTCAATAAACCCAGCTTTAGAGCCACTGATGATGGTATTAATCCCCTGTGTGTTCTCCTCGTCCCTTTTCCCTTTCAGGGAGTTTAGACGCACAAAAGACCTGGAAGCACAAGGGTGAAGGGACCGTATAGAGATATATGAGTCACCACCCCGCGTCTGTGAGAGTCTGGGCGCGTGTGGACTCGCCTCGGGGCAGGCCACAACGTTCCCACTGAGCAACCACCCTGGCCAAAGCCTCGCCAGTGCGAAGACCCTCGATATACCGACCGACAAAATATTAGTTAGCAAACGAGTGTAGAAAAGGGTGCAGTCCGTGCAGTATACAATTTAACAAGAGGAATGCTATAAAATAAAAATGCTTGTAATTTAGGTTTGTATATATTTAGATTGTATTGGACTGTAAATTAAAAAAATTTGAATAAGTTTATATAATTTGTCAATTAGTTTATTTTGATTTGTTTATTAAATAAAAAGTTTAAGGTATTAAGTTTTTTTCTTATTATGACTTGTTGAAGTATAATTAATGAAGTATAATTTGATACTAGCGATAGTAATATCACAATCAAGTATAAAATTTTAAGTAACAAAACTAAGGTATCCCTTAGATAGATCTAAGTGTTATACAGGATGGTTCAGATCTTAACCAAGAAATTTTTATCACGTATACTACGTCAAAAATAAGCCTTGGTTTATTTTTTAAAGTTTTTTATTTAACACTGCTTGAAATATTTCTGCGAAATTTAGAATCAAGGAGCACTTTTTGCATAATTTTTATTTTATTTCGCCAGTGGCGTCCGTACTGCATCGAGACTAAATATTTTTAGACCAAAAAATACTACGCCATTGGTTTTTCCAAAAATCGAAGCTACTCTTGAAGCATTTATTTAATTGGGAGCAAATTCGGTTTCTAAACTGTTTTACGTACGAGGCACCGTTTCCGAGTAAAAAAATAAAATACTTCTTTAAGTTCTTCCCTTGCGTTCACAGGAGTCGCATATACGATTTTTTTAAAAAAACGCCAAAAGAGAAGTGTAAAGGAGTAATATCGGGGCTTCGTGGAGGCTGACTATCCCATTACGTCCAATTCGTATTTTCCTAACATTTCTACGAAAGTTGGATGAACAAACATAACCAAGCTGCTAATTTTGATTGTAATGGAATATTTTCCTATACAGGGTGATTCATTAATATTGCACGAAAATGAAATGCCGGTTTTTTTGGGTTAAATTATGACGAAAAGTTCCTATAAACATATGTCCGAAAGTGCTTCGTTTCCGAGATACAGGGTGTTCAAATTTTCTTAAAAAATCGATTTTTTATTAATATCTAAGAAATGCCTTTGCTGTTTGCAATGTCATTCACACCATTTCTGGATATCTTAATGATGTATCTTTTTGACATATGACAGTTGATTTGTTATTCCAGGGACGTGCTCACGGGGTAAGCGGGTTAGGTTTTTTGTACAAAAAATAGCACCTAGTAGATTTTTTGAACCTCCTGTACATTTTTTGGATGACGCAACTAAAGATGAAATTGTTTCAACTCTTGGGTGTTTTTTGTATCTACCTCCGTTTTCGATAAAAAAATTAAGAATTGCTTTTTTGCATCCCTCTGTAAAAATACAAGTAAATGCTTTTAAATTACGCGAAAGCAAAGAAATAATTTTCTTCCTAAAATGTAATACTTACCTATTCATAGTGTCGAATATCAAGTACAGCATTAACAACTGCTGATCTAAAAAATACTGCGGAATGTTGAAATTGTAAATACGTATTAAACAAAATTTAGTAAATACTATTATCGTTTTAGTTTTTGTCGCATTCTTTTCGTTGCTTTGAAAATGCAATAAATAAAATACCAGTTCATTTAACATTACTAGGTGTGGCTCAGTGATAAGGTGTTGTTTTTTTCCTGTCAAGTAGACAATTTCCTCATTTTTGTCTAAAATGGAGTACACTTATAGTGAAATGTGCGATATGCACTTTGTGTATGGTTTTGCTAATGGTAATTCACAAGCAGCGAGGCGTATTTACGCGGACAAATACCCTAACCGAGTACTTCCTCATAGTCAAATGTTTACTCGCCTCCATCAACGTCTCAGAGAAAGTGGAAGTTTTAAAAAACTTACAGTCGACAATGGACGACCCCGCACAGTTGCAACCGCAGAAGCTGAAGAAGCAGTGCTCCACGAAATCGAGGATAATCCTTCAACGAGTACAAGACAGATTGCTGCCACTTTAAACATTAGTCAGCCAACAGTGTTTAGAATACTGAAAAATCAGCTTTTGTACCCGTATCACATCCAGCGGGTACAAGCACTTTTGCCAGACGACTATCCTCATAGAGTGGCTTTCTGTCGATGGTTACAACAAAACATTGTAGAAAATCCTCCTTTTTTATCAAAAATACTTTTCACGGACGAAGCTAATTTCTCCAGGAATTCGATAATGAATTTCCATAATAATCACATTTGGGCAGATGAAAATCCACATGGAATAAGTGAAAGTCGCCATCAACACCAATTTTCACTGAATGTTTGGGTTGGAATCATTGAAGACCACTTAATTGGTCCTTTCTTTTTGCAACAAAGGTTAAGTGGAGAAGTGTATCGGCGTTTTCTTCAAGAGGAGTTGCCAACACTATTAGAAAACGTCCCGCTTGACTTAAGGTACCAAATGTTTTTCATGCATGATGGCGCTCCGGCGCATTTCAGCTTAATTGCTCGACAGTATTTAGATAGAGTATATCCCAATCGTTGGATAGGTCGTGGAGGTATACAACCCTGGCCTGCGCGATCTCCCGATCTAAATCCAATAGACTTTTTCCTCTGGGGCCACCTCAAGCAATTAGTTTATACCACCCCCATCGAAAATGTTGAAGAATTAAGAAATCGTATTATTGCAAATTGCGATATTATTCGAAACACGCCAGGGATCTTTGCATGCTCTAAATATAATTTTATCTTTTTTAAATAAAACATGGTTAATCCGCCTTATGAACAAATACCAAGTTTTGCAACCAGTTTGTAACATTAAACTGATTAAGTTCTTTTATCTTAAAAGATATATTGTCGAACTTTCGTACTTCATGTACTAATCAAGAACATCAATTTTGTATTAATCGATTGCAGTTAATAAAGCTTTCTCCTTCTTCATGTACCTTCATTGTATTGAAAGTTAAGTTTGCCTAAGAGTCAAACCATACACTTTATTTAAATATTATGTAGTTTTTTAACGTAGTATAAAAAGAAAGAGTATACAAGGTGTTTCAGAACTATGGGATCAAACTTCTAGGGGTTGTTCAGTGCAACCCATGTCCGGAAATGTGTCACTACGCCACTACGGCCCTAAGACGCGTTTAAATTTAGAAAAAATATTAATTACCTAAATAGGATCTGATGCATTTATTTTTACCTTTTGTGTTTACCATCACAACAATTGTTCAAAATTGTTCAAAATGTCTTCCTCTAACCTCAATACACCGATTTAAACGCCGCACATGATTTCGGCGAACTACACTAAAAATTTGATCCTCGTTTTGAATGATTTCAAATGCTAGTGTTATTCGTCCAATTAAGTCTAGCTCTGATTCTACTGGAGTTTCGTAGACTAATAAAGACTTTACATGTCCCTACAAGAAAAAATCGAGCGACGTTAAATCGGGTGACCTAGGAGGCCAAGAAACTGCTCCACCTCTGGCAATCCAACGGTGCCCAAACCGCTGAGCCAAATACTCGCGTACTTGTACAGCAAAGTGAGCCGGCGCTCCATCATGCTGAAACCACATTTGCTGTTTAACGTTTAGTGGAACATTTTCAAGGAGTTCTGGGAGAACTTCCTCCAAGAAACGCAGATAAATAGGTCCTGTTAACCGTTCCAGTAGAAGGTATGGTCCAATTAAATAACCATCAACAATGCCTGCCCATACGTTGATAGACCAACGATTCTGATATTTTCTTGGAAAAATTGCATAAGGATTTTCTTCGTCCCAAACATGGCTATTCCTACTATTAAAAATACCGTCTCTTGTGAAAGAGACTCCCGAAAGAGACATCGGTCCACAAAACATATCGTAAAAAATTTTGTTGTGCAATGATGTGATGCAGAAGACATCGACAAAATTGAACTCTTAAACTTTCTGGAAGTGGTAAGGATGGAGATGTTGCTCGTGTAGTACCCGCCAGACAGAAGCGTTACTCGTATTCATATTCTTAGCGACGTCACGTGTGCTATTTGATGGTTTATTGGCAACTCGCTGAAGCACCTCTTCTTCAAATTCGACCGTTCTTACGGTTCGAGCAACACCAATATTATGCATCTTGGTCTTAAACATGCCTGTCTCAGCGAGCCGCCGATGAACCGCAATAAACTTTTTGTATCCAGGATGCTGTCGTTCGGGATAACGTTCATGATACAACCGCGATGCTGCTCCTGCATTGCATAGTTTGTTGCTCCGTATGCCAAATGCATATCCGCCAATTCTTGATTGGTAAAGTTTTCCATTAGCAATAAATGTTTAAAAATTGTAAACTATAAAATTTTTAAACATGACATTGAGAATTGACATTGATAAGCGTTGATTTTAAACAATTATTGTTATGGTATCATGTACAAAAGATAAAAATAACTGCAGCAGATCCTATTTAGGTAATTAATGTTTTTTATAAATTTTAACGCGTCTTAGGGTCGTAGTGGCGTAGTGACGCATTTCCCAACATGGGTTTCTATACTCAAATGGATTCTTCTGTTGCACTGAACAACCCCCAGAAGTTTGATCCCATAGTTCTGAAACACCCTGTATACATGAAAAACATAATGAAATTATAGTGATAAAATGTAGTCATGTAGTAAAGTGATGAAATGTAGACAATAAATAAGCAGACTTCATAAAAGAAAGAATACAGGGTGTTTCATTTAAAAAAGTCAAGTTATTACATATTTTATTTAAGTAAATTGGTAAATTTATATTAGACACGCTGTATAAAAAAACTTCAAACTTTTTCTAAAAGATACAGCTGATACCGTAAACTAACAATATAAAAAAAAATTATCTAGATTGAACACAGCGGTTGCTATAAAAAATTTAATAAACCCCTTAAAATACTAAAAATATCCTAAAAATACGAATTACGTGGCAACGCCGCGTCGTAATAAAATTTAAAAAATAAGGTATTAACGTAAAGCTCTTGTTGCTTCAAAAGCATAACGGCATTAAATACAGGGTGTTCCATTTGAAAAAAAATTACATATTTTTCCGTAACTTATTTTTGACGCAGCCTGGATATGTTAAATTATTTTTAGTTTATAGATTTTTGTCAACTCGGTATACTTTAGTCGCTATTTTTGCCGTACGCCTTGCTGACGCACCCTGTATATATAAATAATATAAATATAAATTTTTGCCTTTTGCCTTTTTTTAAAGATCAGGTAGATTCCTTTTCTACCGAGAGCGACAGGTTTAGGCTAGTAATATAAATAACACAAACTGGGTTAAAATCCAAGAAATAATGACTTTCTCTAACCCTCTCAAAAAACCTTTATAAAATATATAATTAATTGCAATAAAAACAGCTGTAGAACACAGTTACATTATTTATATAATTCTGGTTAAAACTAAAAAATATGTTGCCTTGATGGTTTGCCGCCACGTAATTGCCGAACCGATTCGTAGGAGCGATAAATAATTTAGGAATTTAAGATATGGTACAGTTAAGAATAATAATAGAAAATTAGTTATTAAGGAATGTATTATTAATTACTTTAATCTATATAGAGGAAATATAGGATCTCTAGTGGACTTGACGTTAAGACAAAGATTGTTATTGTTTAATTCGTTTTACAACTGCAGAAATTATATTTAAACTTATGAATATCACCTTTAGATAGTCAATCACTGTTACCTTTAGTATTTACAATATGCACAAACCCAAGTTGCTTATAAGAAAATTCTTTTTCCTTACATGCCAGCAAAGTATAGATTTCAACTTGTTAGACTGTGATGTCAGGTTGGGGCTTCGACCAACTACTGGAAACTTTTTAAGGATGGATTTTTTTTAAAGGAATGGAGATATTATTGTGATTAACTTTATAGTTAGGGTTCTAATAATCTTAATTAGTAATTTATTTAAGAAGATTTGATTCATTTGTGTTTTTAAGGAAAGACATTTAAAGTATTTAGTTATTAGTTAGGTGTTTTGTTACTCTTATTCCAGTAATCTATCTGTTTCAAATTTCTTTAAATTGTTCTTAGTTTATGAGAGGTCCGAAAATCATATCTATGAAAATGATGGAAATCATACTTTTTCTAATTTCTTGCTAGGGCATAGACGTGATGATAAAAGCATGATTCAGACTTAGGAATTTAGGTAATTAGTTATTATTATATTAATCTTACTGATTATGCTCTTTTTTAATTACCACATATGACTTGACAATATGTTCACGAAATAATTGGAATATTAATATAAATAAACATATAATTGTTTTACATAGAACATCTCTTATACCTCTAAAGCTTTCTGAGTTAAATACATTTATATCAATCAACAACCAAGAACAACCAACTTTAAAGCGTTGGGGCGTATATTGAAACATTAATATCGAGAAATTTCCTAGGATGGTTCTTAGGATATTGACTAAATAGGCTCCCACAACCTCCGGTTTTGGACGAAAAATACGGCATCCAAAAAAATCACATCCAGCAGTCAAAAATTAATTAAAATATTATCGGTATCATCGGTTCAAAATCAAGTAATCCAAGCAAAATTCTCAAAACACTTCCTAACATTAACTTAGTCAGAAATATAGATATCAGACAATTAGTGACCCAAGTGAAATTGACTTTCAGTACCTTTCTTATTAGCCCAATAAATTTTGGTATGAAGAAAAATTAGGTCACGAAGGGTACTCCATATTTCAAATTTATGACTGTGAGCCGTTAAATATGACAGTGCAATACAGTTTGACTTTCTACTAATAAAACTAATAAAAACCGAATTTTAGGACTTTTTACAGTTTAGGACACGCCAGGTAGTAAAGGAATGCCGCAAATTAGACTTACCGCATAACATTTTCTCTATGGCTACATTTGAGTAGTAATGGCGTATTATAAACCAGGAAAGGGCGGCAGATTTATTTGTGCTCTTTTCTAGTTAGCCATCAATAAACCGGAGACGAGTCGGTTGCTTTTAAATAAAATAGTGTGTGATTGAGTATAAAATAGAGTTAACTACTATATACAATAAAAAATTGACCTGGTTAAGTAAATAGTTATATTTTATACATGATAGGGCTAAAGAAAACTTTAGGAGTATTTTTTTAAAGGAAAGTTGATATTTAGTAGCTTCAGGCTATAAAGTAGAAAATTAATTAGTTCCCTTGGGCTGTGAGAACTTAGTAAATCTTCTGAGATTTTACATATAAAATATCAATGTTAGTATTATAGTCAGTTATACAAGTTCAAATTATTAAAGTAGTTTGTCCTATAAAAATTCATTGAAAGTAGGTTATTTGATCTAACTGGTACATAAAAATCCATTTGGGATAATAGCTCAAATTCAAATAAATTTTTATTTATCACAAATTGTACAAATTATATATATTAAAAGAACAAATAATAATTTTAAATAAATGTAAAAAGCAAAAAACATCGCAATGTTTCTAAAAGAACCGATCCACAACTTTGTAAAAGCTACATAGGTATGTAGAGCAGTCCAAATGAAATTCTAATGTAACATAAAGTTGAAGTATATAAATTGAAATTTACATACATAGATGGTGCAGCTACCATCTAGCCACATAAACTTTTTAAATTAAGCCGTGTTTAAATCAAACAATAAAAAAAAACATTAGTTAGTAATTTGTTCTTGCAATAGCTTATCTTTAATATTTTTTGAAAATTTTCATAATGATCAAGATTTAGTTTTGTTGAAAATATTTTCTACGTGAGAGCTGTAACTGAAAGACTTTTGATAATTTAGTGACCGTTATTGATATATTAAATAGTCTCCGATATAACAAAAGTTAAAGTTAAAATCAAGTTTATTGTACAACTGTAATATACATACACAAAAGAGGTTATTTTCGTTAACGATCTTACATAACACCATACAATTACGGTAATGCATAATACAGTAAATAAACCATAAAATTGCCAAAACCTGAGATCAAAATAGGTCGATTTTAAACTTACCTTAGTCCGAAGTATTTTTTAAAAAAGGGCCCCAAAATCTGAATCCTGTTTTAAAGTTTTACGATCTGACGATCTGCTAATAGAGCATTTATTTTAGCATAAAAAAGCTACATATAAGTACAAGTTTGCCTTATTAGTCTTATTAAAATAGTAGAAATAAAAAAAAACAACATTTGTAAATATGTGAAAATTAAATAAAAATAAATATAAAAATAAAAATAAAAAAATTGTAATGTATGTACAGGACACAAACAAAAAGAAACAAGAATAAACCTACAGTGCTAAGATGTATAAATAAAATAATCTGTAAAATTAAAATAAATAAATATAACTATCTGTACTAACAGTTATCTAAGAAAAATTTTCTTAGGAGCCTTTTAAACCGGTTTAGATTATCACAGTTTTTTATTATCACAGGTAATTTGTTAAATTCAGATAATCCCTTATATAAAACCGAGTTTTGCATTTGGGTCGAATTGCACCGTTCCAATAAAATAAAATCTGTACGATTTCTCGTATGATAACTATGAATATCACTAAATACCTTCAATCCATCACACAAATAGTTAGGTAACAAATTATGTTTAAGTTTAAAAACAAACAGATACACATTAAATAAAACCCTTTGCTTCACAGACAACATATTCAGAACATTCAACATACATTTAATTGGCGTATACCAACTACATTTTAAAATTTGTCTCATAGCTCTATTTTGTATTTTCTCCATTTGGTTTATTTTATACTGAGGTAGATTAAATAACAAAGTCGAACAGAATTGTAAGTGTGGGAGAGCAATAATATTATAGAGTTGTAGTTTTGTATGCATGCTTAAGTTTTTACCTATTCGAGTTATAAAACCGACTTTTTTTGAAAATTTTCGCATTACATAATCAGCATGAGCTTGAAAGTTTAGATTGCAATCCAACATTATGCCTAAATATTTATTTTCCCCATCATAATATTTTCCCCATTTACAGCTATGTGCATATTTTGGATTTCCGCTTCACTAAGCTTTGATTTCTTTCTAAATATGCAAAATTTGGATTTATCAATATTTAAACATAGCTTATTAACACACAGCCAATCAAAAATACGCTCCAAATCATCATTCAAATCTTTCTGCATTTGTTGAAAGTTTTTACCTATAATATAAAGCATTGTGTCGTCAGCAAAAAGAATAATTTTACACTTAAGTGTTACTCTAACCATATCATTAATATAGGTTAAAAATAACAGCGGACCCAAAACCGTTCCTTGTGGTACACCAAATTTAACATTTACAGACTCCGACAAATAATTTTTATAAGACACACATTGAGATCTTTTATCCAAGTATGACTTAAACCACTCTAAAACAGTATTCTTGATTCCTATATGCTCTAATTTGTTTATTAAAATACTCCTATCTACTGTTTCAAAAGCCCTCTTAAAATCAAGAAAAACGGCTAAGACATAGTTATCACAGTCGACGGCCCTAAGAAAATCATCACACATACCAACAACAACAGACTCGCAAGAATGGTTCTCTCTAAAACCTGATTGGTTAGGAATAATTATTTTATTTGTATCACAGAAGTTTAGCAACTGTTCTTTAACAATAACTTTTAAAACCTTCTAATATATTGGCACCGTATTTATTGGACGAAACTCATTATATAATCTTGTGTTATTTACCTTAGGAACAGGAATGATAGTTGTTAATTTCCAAGATTCTGGAAAAACACAATTGCTAAGTGATGTGTTAATAACATTTAAAAGACGATTACCAACTGCATATACTACGTCACAAAGGACTTGCTTAGAGATGCCACACTCACCCCCACCCACATTTTTAGGGTTTTTTACCATTTCCTTCATTCTAACTATTGTTAATTTTTCAAAATTACTAAATATTCCACTATGCACTGTGGGTCCAATATAAAAGGGTACAGCATTTTGTGGAAGTGGTATATCTCCAATTATACCGTCAATGCTATACACAAAATACTTATTAAATCTATTAGCTATGTCTGCCTCTTGGTTGATTACTTCTGTTTCAAACCTGATTACGTCTGGCAATTCTTGCTTTTTCCCAGGTAAAAGAGTTTTAAGGTTTTTCCACAGTTCTTTTGGGTTACTTTTATTTAAGTCTATTGTTTCTGCGTAAATTTTTTTTTTCTGTTCTTATTTTACTTACAATGATATTTCTTTTCCCTTTGTATTCTTGCCAATTATTTTCACTTCCACTCATAACAGCTCTTTTGTATAATAGATCCCTTTCACGCATCATTTCTCTTATTTCAGAAGTAATCCATTTTTTGTCGAGATATTTTTGATTTTGGACTATCTTGATCCTGGGACACATACGATTAATAATATTGTCAATATCTCCAATAAAAGAAGTAGCCAAAATATTTACATCAGAAACATTATTATTCCAAACAGAATGTGATAATTCTTGTTGTAACTCATTGGGATCATAATTTTTAAAAGACCTCTGAAATGTAATTTTTTTATCATTTTGTGGTCGCTGATTTTAAGCGTAAGGTGAACTTTATATTGAAGATTTTTTATATTTGTTACGATATAGTCTATTGATGTTTGGCTTCTTGGGACTATTCTAGTAGGGGTCTGTACGTACTATTTGATAAAATCCATTGGTATATAAACATTAAATATTTTGTTGCCATAAAATGAGTTTTTCAATAAATCAAAATTAAACTCGCCTACTATTACATTTATACCATTAAATTCACAAATTTGATCTAAATGCTTATTAAAAAAATCTATAAAATTTGCATCATCTTTCTGAGGTGGATGATATAAAACCGAACATAAATACTTCAAACCAGACAAAGATACTTCGAGGGACAATAACCAAACATAGTTTTTAAGACATTGAACAGTGACAATCTTATATCTAATATCACAACGTATTAATGCCATAACCCCCCCTGTTCTGTTGTTGTTGGTAGTGCATTGCTCTAATTTATACCCCCTGATATTTAATTCACATAATTCAATATCACATGATACATGTGTCTCACTCAGAAATACTATTTTGGGTTTCCAATCATTAATTAATAAAATAATGTGCTCTTTGTTATTTAGAAAACCCTGGCAATTAAAATACACAATGCTACAGTTATAAACATCTTTAAAGTCTAATTGCTATTTAATATACTTACACCGTTGAATATCCTCAATTCTTTTGTAGGATTCACATTTGTTTAAGTCCCAGGTGGTATGGCTAACTTCTAGAGTGAGACCATACTTTTTATTAGACATAACACAGTTTGCACATTTGACACTATTAACATTACACTCCTTAAAATCGTGATTCCCGCTACACTTTCCACACACTTTATTTTCCTTACAGTCTTTTACAATGTTACCATACTGACAGCATCTAAAACATCTTTTCACACCATAATCATTAAAAATTGCACATCGATTCCAACCTATATTTATTCTCTTCCTTTCTATGAAAATACCGTATCTTTTAGCATCAACTTCAAGTACCATAGTAAACTTCTTATTTACAACTCTGGTTTTCCTTAAAATTTTAATTTTTTTGTCAGGAATATTGTGTATAATATTTTGGTTCTCAATTTTTAATAAAATGTCATTATCCGTTAAAGCAAATTCTGACTTATTGATACCCATTACTTTAATCCTATGTTCTAATTTTTTTGGAATATCCACTGTATAATTATCTCCCATTTTACTTTGGATCTCTGCCTGAATATTACACAAATCTTTTTCGTTGCCACATTTAAGAATTACCCCCTCTTTTTCAGTGGGTTTTCCTAGTGTTAAACCAGCACCAATATCTGAGGGATTCACTTTTTTCTAAGGTCCTCCTTGACTTTTCCAACGTTTTTTTCTTCACCCTTCTGTTTAACAATCAGTACTTTGTTGTCGTTCTTAAGGGCCTGTGCATAAGACGACGACACCGTCGACAATGCACCGGTACCTTTAGGGCCTACCACTTCAATTTCTTTTAGCCTAATTTCTTTTAAACTAGCAATCTCAGCCTTAAGGTTACCATTCTCCGATAGGAGTAAATCCACTTTACCACTCAGCTCCTTCATTTTTTGCACCAAGAAATTCAGCGTCGCAGAAATATCACTAACAGTGGCAACGTCGACGTCCTGCAAAATGATATAGCACATTTATTTCAATTTTTTTATCCACTAAAAATATTTTCTTTGGCTTTTTACCATTTTCTATTTTTAATATTTTTTAAATGTTATTAGAAAAGATATTCGATTCGATCGATCTCTAGCTTTTTTTTCCGGAAACATGGCAGTATATCGGTTAAAAATATGTCCAGTATTTTTTCAGATTCTGATTAGATTTTTTGAAATGTATAAGTAAAAATTTTTTCAACAATTAGGAAATAGTGGTAAGACACCAACTTCAAGACACTCACTTCTTTTCCCTAATAGGAATCACACATAAATATGTTAAGCGCGTACTTTTAAGGTAAGTCAAATAGTAAATTAGTAAATACATCTTTCTTGACAATAGTGCCATCTAATATCTTACCTTGTAAGTAAATAATTGGCCTTATGTAAGGTTAAATTTCTAGGGCACAATTAAATCGTTTTTTATGTGGTAAAATAATTATATTTGCTTTTTTCTAATGTCATAAGAATAACTCAAAACTCACGGATGTCAAATGTGATTTGTAAAAGTTTGCAACTAGTATCATATTTTTGGAGTTTAATTATTAAGCTAATATTTACTAATTTTGAGATATTTTATAGTTTTATAGGCATTGAAGAAATTTTCATAAAATTTTCAAATTGTTTATTTTGATGCCTTTCGAACGATATAACACTTTAGTAGAAATTGGGTTTTATAAATCAGGAAAAAATGCGGCAATTTATTCCTGCTTTTTTTCTAGTAAGCCACCAATAAACCGAAAACGAGTCGATACCTTTTAGATAAAAAGCTAAAATAGTGAACGTCATTGAGTGTAAAATATGGGTAACTACTATTTACAGCAGTAACAATGGTTTTTTATGAACTACATTTTTTATAACAATGAACAAGGGAGCCATCATTTGAAGAGAGAATCATTAGTTTTTTATGCCAATATAAACAGAAAAAAGTAAATTTTATACTATTTAAGTCAGATACTAACCCTAATCTCATATTTTACAAAGTCTACAATAGATAGCCTGAAGAAACTTTTATACACGCACTTTTCAGACTCGACTGTAACTTCAAAACAGAATAGGTTAACAAAATCTCCTCAAAGACACACAAGGCGAATAAAATCTATTAGACTATAGATTATAATAAATTTTATTCGCTTATTGGCGTGTTTATTAGAATAAATGGGTGCAGAGTGAATTTTAACTTTACGAATCGCTAATTTGTTTAGAAACAATGCTTTAGAAAGAACAGAGAGGCACTGAATATAATTTGAAGTGGTGCAAGGATGAAGGTTTGTCGGTAAAACCTGTAATAACCTGAGGGCCACACATCGAAAACTGGGCCATAAGACAACCCCACAGCTGGTGGTTTTTCAAAACATCAAGATAAATGTAGGCTTAAGGATTCATAATTTTCCAAATTTACCACAACCGGAAGCTAGTTAGGATTTTTGTTGGTCTGCTTACAGGCCCCTACAAACAAAACAAACCCTTGACAAATTTAAAAATAGAGGACAATAAGCTTGGGAGGCTCTGTCAGAAGAAAACACGAGCCTTTGAACATACTGTTGGTGGTACTGTGAAGCATTATTCAGGCTTAAATATGAGAGTTTGGGAGACCACAATTCAAAACCAATCAGAGACATGAGTAGGAGTCATGACTTCTAATTAAAAAGGCAAGCTTAGATAAAGAGACATCTCTCTAGGTTGCGATACCATGAGTCTTATGTCTACAAAGCAAACTTTAGCCTTATAATCTGATTCTTATGCAGAATTAGTAGGTTTATAAAAAAATGGTATGACAACTCTAAAAGCTTCTAGAAAAACCAAAAATAAATTGGGATTTATTAAAATTAAGAATTGATAACATCAAGCTTTATGATGCTGATATTAATGTAGATGTAGTTATCGTTTCTTAAACTATGATAAATTGGTGAAATTGTGAAAAAGTAATTTCTTTTTAACTTCTTCTCAGAAAAAAAAACCATTAGCAACTATGAATTCACGCTGGAAAATCTCACTAAACGTAAACGTATTAAACAAAAGCTACACATCAAAAAGCGTAAAAGTTCGTAGAGGCATATGCCCGGGAGATAGTTTAAGCCGGATTTGGTTCTGTCTGGCCCTAAGTCCATTAAGCAGCATATTGGAGAGAAGTAACTACGGCTATGTTATATCAAAAAGGTCAAGTCTCAAATTAAATCACCTCTTGTTTATGGATTATCTGAAATGATTTACTGTAAGTCCTGAACAATTTTAAAGCCAGCTTTATCCGGTGTATAAAAATGTCTTTTGGACTCGAAAAATGCAAGTTTGTTTATGTTAAAGCTGTAAAAGTTTAGAAAGCGACAATATAGTTTTATTAGACCCCAAGGTTTTCTCTTCACTATAACCTAACGAAAAGTATAAATATCTAGGAATAAAGTAAACTTTGAATAGATCCTACAGAAGAAAAAAGCCTAATATAAGAAACCCTAAAGAAACGCCTTAAATTAATACTTTAATAGTTATCTGTGTTTTTGAGTAAAAGTCGCAGCAATTAACAAAGTCACATACAGCTTTGGAATACTCAAATAGAGTCCTACTGATCTGGAAAGAATAAACAGATACATACGAACAATGCTTACGCAGCATCTGTTTATTCCTAATATGTCGAGTCCCTAATATGTCGGTCTACTAAATTTACTTATCTAGAAGCCAATCTTAGGAAGAGACCTAAGAAACCTCAAATATGCACATGATTAAGAAATAGAAAACCTATATACATACCTTAAAACAAATACATACTTAGGCCATAAAGCAATTGTTGCTAAGGACAATAGACTTTCTCCTCTCATCTCCCTGAAGACGAAGCATCTGTAAAAAAAAATAAAAATTATTACCCAGAAACTAGACAACTATGCAAACAAAAAGAACTACATGGGTGGTTTGCTGCAGCACTAGATGGTAATAAGATTGATCCTAATTTATCTGTGATGTATCTAACGCACAGTAACTTAAACGATAGAGCATATTCTATGTAGCTGCCAAACTTTATCCGAAAGCAAGTACATAGAGCGGCACAATAAAGTAGCTACAATAGTCTACCTAGAAATACTAAAAAAAAATAAACTAAGCAATAAGAACAACATACCATATTACAAATACAAACCCCCATAGAAAACGAAAACGGTTAAAATTTATTGTAATAAGATCATCATGACGGATGTTACAGTACAGCATAATAGGGCAGATTCTCTCAGTGATCAACAAACAAACAAAAAAAGCTCTCCTAAAGGCGGGTTCTCACCAGTCGATTTTTGTTGAACGATTTTTGTCTAAAATCGAATAAAAATCTCCGTTTAATATTTCAATTTTTGTTGAACGATAAAAATCGCTTCTACAAAATTTGACTTATTCCAACTTTATTGTTCAAGTATGAGTCATGATGCGATTTTTAATCAACTGGTCAGAACTATTTCGTTCAATTTGTTGGTCAAGTCGCCGGTGTAGTTTATGTTGAAAGTAGTTCTTTATTTTGTGTGTCAGTTATTGGTAGGGCTTTTGTTTTCCTTTTTAAAAAATGGCTGGAAAGTGGTCAGAAAATATTGTCCTCCGCTTTTTGGATTTGTATCAGAAACACGACTGTTTGTGGAAAATTAAATTCCTATAAAGATAGGAATGCTAGAGATAATGCATTATCTTCTATATTAAAAAAAATGGAAAATGGTTAATTTAACAACGGCTGATATTAAAAATAAAATTAAAAATAATACGAACAATGTACAAAAAAGAATTGACGATAGTATTAAAATCTAAGAAAAGTGGATGAAGGACCGATTTTGGTTCAAAAAACCAGATTTATTTTTGAGAGATGTGTCAGTTACAAGGGAGAGTATTTAAAATTTGGTAAGTGTAATTTTACAAATAATTCTTAATTACTGCAGTTAAAAGACTAGAAGTATAAACGAACGCTGGGAAAAAATTATCAATAATTATATATCATATTGTCTTGCCAAGGCACGGCCCCAGGACCAGAAAAATATTCGGCATATTTGTCACGTTTGCTTGCAGCTTCGGTTGTGTAATTATTGCTTCCAAAATTGTGGTCTAATTTACGTAAAGCTACTGGGCTGTTTTCGGATCTCCAGATGCCTGGTATAACAGAACCATCATCGAAATCTTTAGTATCAAACAAACCTATTGCTATATATTTTTCACTTGCGGTAACTCTTAACCAGTTGTGCAACGCACACGCCGTTTTTATAATTATTTCCACCTTATCAATTCCAACTGCAATTGGTTTTTTAAAAATTATAAATCTTCCAACAAAAATCCCGAATCCATTTTCAACTATACGGCGTGCCCTAGACAAGCAATAGTTAAATATTTTCTGCTTTTTCGATAAGCCTGTTGTGCTTCCATATTGTTTTAAAATGGATGTTTTTAAAGAAAAAGCATCGACGGCAACAAAAATCCCATTTTTAAGTAAATTCAGGGTATTTTCTTGCAAGGCTTGATTTAAAGATGATTTGGAGAAGACTGCGGCCTCGTTTGCTCATCCGTTCGTACTAACATCAATAGTTGGCGTCTACAGATGCAAGTAAAATTATACTGTAGATTCCTTTATAATTAAAATATTGTGATCCAGAATGGGGCGGATTCCGTATTACAACATGCTTCCCGTCGATAGCCCCACAACAATTAGGAAAATTCCATCGTTTATAAAAGTCACTTTGAATTTATTGCCATTCTATCTCTGTTTTTGGAACAATTGGGTGGACCTCCGATCCGCAAAAGAAAAATGTCCCCAAACATTAAGACTGGACGAAATTAGTAGACGGAGCAAAACTGTAGACGAAGATGAATTTAGCACGTTTGGAAAACTAATAGCAACTCAGTTGAGAAACTTACCTCTGTACAATACACAATATAGTACACTTGTGTGTCAAGAAAAAATACTGGCAATAATTTCACAACAGCGTTTACAACTGCTGCATTCTCAGGGTGCTTACGACCATAGTCAACCTTCTGTTTTCTCAGTCTCTTCAAATGTGGCTAAGAAACTAGAGGACTGGTCAAATTCTTCCTATCTTACTACAGAACAACACGGTAAGAATATTGGTAATGCAGAAACATCGGATATTATATCTCAAGTCCTAGCCAACTTGTAAATTTAGATTCATTATGTAATATTTTATGATTTTCTTTACGATTTAAGAGTATATTTTTATTTGCTGTTCACTAAATATTTATGTATGTATGTATTAATATATAGTTTCGTTTGTATGTGTTTATTTTCTTATCTTGATCAATTCTTGTAACGCGTCATATATTGCTTCACAGATGGGTTTAATGAAATTTGGAATAGTGTTTTTTGGTACTCGATACATAAAAGCCAACGTACAGAATGAATCTCCTGTTACTAAATATCTCAAAGTAATCTCAAAGACTCATCAGAACCCGCCTTAATCGACATATCAATTCTAAATAACTCTAACACAGAAATCAATATCTCGAAAAACTAGAGCTGAAAACGGAAAAAATAAAACTAAGCTTTTAATTAAAAAAGTGCTAGAAATACTTAAAAAAATCTAAAATTTGTTTTTTTCTAACGGTATATCAACAAAAAAAATCTGGGTAATTAACTAAAAGGCTGAAGACATCTTCAATATCTACCTATTTGCCCTTAAAGTTTGGCAGACTGCCTGCCTAACACCCTATATAGTTCAGTAGTCTTCTGTGTCGTAAACAGCTATTAGAGCCATCAGCGTGTAAAAGCCCTTCGGTGCGCGTCAGTTTCTTATTATAACGCCGCGGGTATTAATCGCCTGCATAATGACCTAGATACATAAATGACTGTAAGCAAATTTTCCATTTACTATTAATTTATGTTAAGTGTTAGGCAGGAAGTATGAAAAGCAAACTTTGTAAAATATTAGAAATAAATAGATGAATTGATTAAAAAATATTACGTTAGGAAATTCTTTAATTCTCTTAGATAACATACACTTTAACTTTCTCGTATAAATATGTAACTATCAGGTCTACCTTTTCATCCAACCTGTTTAAATTCTCATCTCTACATTTGCTTGAATATAATAATTTTTGAAAAACACACAATAAAAATGAACTCGTACAAGTTACTAACTCAAGTTACAAATATTTTGATAATATACTTACTTTCATACTATCATTCCAATATTCCACGAATCCATCTTGCTTGGGTCTTTAAACTCTTCAGTTGGTAATTATGCATGTCTTTTTTTTTTGTTTAATGATGTAAGCATTTTTGACCGTTCTGAAGTTGCCACTAGCCAGGATAATCACCTCAAATTCGTATGGCACAGTTTTTTAAGCCAAATCAATGAATACTGGGAGGAGACTTTAAAAGGAATCGCTTTTCACTAAATATATATAAATTATAATTTATTAAATAATATTAGGCAGTAACGTCAATAGATGATTGAAATGTTAACCTGTCCATTTATTTGCTATATTATTATTTAGAATTCTTGCCTTAAAGCGTAAATTTTCCTTTTTTTTACTCAAACTACATGATTTTGCATCTATACTTTCTTCCTGTAAAGTACAAAATCGCCCAGAAGGATTGAAAATGTCATTTTATCTGGTTACCAGAATCGGCGACAGGGTCTATTGAATCCAACGACGACCCACACAGATGATAAAGATCTTCAATAATATCTGGTTGGCGCCATGCAGAAGCTGAATTTATGAGGATTAATCGGGGCTATTTAGTTTAAGTATTCTTTTGTTTCGTATTATAAAGACAGATTTACTAAAAGAGAAAAGGAAAATTTAACAGACAAACAGAAATTACTTTAATATACTCTAGAAGTTAATATATAAAATAATATTAATTCAGATAAAAAAAACACTCTTTATTAGCTGGGGACTTTACTAGCGGTATAGGAGAAACTTATATTTTTAAAGACGACATTGTTAAGCCTTTAAAAGTTTAATTTTTGACGTGGACATTGATTTTTTTATATTCGTAATTGTCTATTTGTTTATAAAAGCTTGTGGCCTGAATATATAAGACCATAATCAGTGTCTTTAGAATTTGGACTTATGTCATCTTATAGACCTATGGATTTATCTAATGTCAAAGTTTTAATAAGATTTTTTAAAATTGTCAACAAAAAAATGTGAAGAAAAATGCCATAAAATAGTCTAGGACTCATATAATTGTAATTTAACACATATTGTGTTGAAAACTGGAATTTTCAAAAATTCACAAGAGACGAAACCACGCCAACGTGGGCTAAAACAGTACTAAACTGAAATAAATCAAAATACGAGCTTTTTTGGACGAATTGAATAGTTTATTACCAATAAGTTTTAATTTTTTCCGACATTTCAGTAGTCTGTTTTCCACCTTCCTCAAGGCTATAATCAAAGAATACGTTTGTTATAATTATATCAAAATTAAAAACAAAAAAATTGACATATGTACAAAAAACAATAACAATAACGAAAACAAAAAATAAAATCCACCAAATTCATTAAATATAATTTAGTGTGTACGTGTTTAGTGTAATAAGCTTGCTTACACAAAACAAGAATAAATATAGCCTCCTCAGACACAAGGTGAAATGAAAACATATCTTTTTAAAACACGTACTTTTTTGTAAAGTGTTGGGCCCAAAATACAACAAAATATCAAAAAAAATATTTTTTTTTTGTTTTTTACTGTAAAAAGTAAGGTATCATATTTAATACCTTGGGTTTAAATAAATACAAAAAAAAATTTCAAAAAAAAACTTTATTGGTGATAAAGAGCAAAATAGTTTCGCTCAACGGAGCAGCAAAGATATACGTCACATGAGGCACACTTAGCAAATGTCAATTTACCACATTTCGGATATCGACATTTTGATCTGGATTTCTGGTCGTGTTTGGTAAATACGAGTACTGGTAGATGAGTGTTTCCCTGCTTCTTCTCTCTTCTATCTGGAATAGGCTGAATTTTCCTTTGTTTTCGGGGCGTTACCAGCTCTTCATCAGAATCACTTTGCTCACAATCTGCTTAAGGAATAATCCCACTAGATTTGGCTTACCCCTAACAAATTGTCGCATTTTTACTTGGCGCATGAAAAGGAATCATTTGTTCATCTATTGACACTGTTTTCGTTCGTTCATTTTAACGGCATCCTCTTTGCACCATGTCCAATAAAGGCCTTACTTTCCAGAATCTATCTATTATTTTTTCTTCATTGGTAACCCTCTGATCTTCTACAAGTTTTACCCGTGATCGCAATATAAAGTACCGACTTCTTAAAATTGTATCTGAAACAATGGGTACTCTTGTACTTCGCGCCCAGTATATCCTTATTCTCGGTAGACCATAAATTCCAATCAACATGGAAGCTCCAAAGAATTTTCGCAATTCATATTCAGAAGTTTCAAGGGAACGGCCTGTCTCAATAACCTCACGCATATTTGTGAAAAGTGCCATTTGTTCAAAGAAAGTATCAGAAATGTATTTTCTTAGGTACATTCTTGGTTGATTTAATTGAGTGGAAATGTTCTCGTTTTTAAAGTTAAACTGGAATGGTTCAAATTCCCGGACACGGGACCAAGTTTTTTTATAGCCTGGTAAATAATGGGCAAGAGGGTCGTCATCCGAAGAATCACTCATATTTTCTGTCATCTCCATATCCTCTATACTTTCTAATCCATCCTGATGATCAAGGTTAATATTAACCAAATCCAAGTCCACATCTACTTCATCCCCACTCTCCGATGATAAATCGCCGATATTTGATTGGTCTAGGTCCAGATTAAGAACTAATTCTTCTAGCTCGAAGCTGGTTAAGGCCCCTAAAAATTATTTCATAGACGAGTGACGAAATAATGATGTTCAACAAGGCAAATAATTAAAAAAACCCAAAATATGATTTTATATTTAACACACAAATTCTTAGCAATTCATTTATTTTTGAAGTCTTAGAGACTCAAGATATCACTGGTGATACCTTTACTAAGTCTACCATTTGCGGCACGATTAGATTACTAAGAGAGATTTTTTTTATTACACATGTTCTATGTGCTACCTGCCGTCAATATATAACAATAAAAAAGCAAGAACAATATTACTTACTCTTATTTTGGTCAAAAGGCATAATGATGAAACGTGCACTTGCAAATGTAAACAATACACTAACCTAACCTCACCACTACAGCGTGCGTCGGCGAAATAAAAATGTGTGCGCATATTTGGCTATGTATCATATTTATGATACCATCGGGAACTGGCGGCTAATTGCTTCAGCGCGCCGAAAAAAAAAATCCTCAGGTATCAATATGATACCTGGGGTCTGAGGAGGATAGAGAAATGCGGGTTGCCTTGTTAACGGAAAGAAATTCTGTGGCGCTCTACTGAAGGTGCAATAATTTGAACTAGTTTTGACATTTATCAATCATAACTCTATTGGCAACCCGCTTAACCAATCAGATTTGAAAGAAAGCGTGATCAAATCCGGCGCCAAATTTGAATTCAATTAAGCCCGAGAACTTGAGCAAACTACTAAATGTCATAGCCTTCGAGTACTCTACTCGATTAAAACAAATCGTCATTAATACTTGTTCTTTCCAACACATTTCATTTTTATATTTTTTAAGTGACAAAAAATATAAAGATAAATTGCACAAGAAAACAAATTTTCCTTATACCAATCTCTTTTAACCAAGCAAAACACCGACCGACTGTGCAATTTGATGTAGTTTCCTAAATTGGACAAACTTATATATAATATAACCTGTAAATTTAACTTTTGGAACCAAAAAAATTTAAAAACCTTTGTACCAATTAAACAGTTTGAGAATTTTTGTACTTCAAAAATTGTCCTCGGTTAATATTGATACACATATATATCATGTGCAAAAAAAAATATTTCTACAGTAATCATTAATTTTTATTCAAATTACAAGTATAAAAATAAACCACTGTAAGACTTTATGTAAACAGAAATATATTATTTAATCATCTGGAAAATAAAAATACGAGATTCCAAGTATTCTAATACAGTATATAATCAACGCCGTTCATTTATATTGCAATACAAATTGTAATATCATAATAATAGTCTTGGACATGTTCTGTTTTTCTCATCTTGTTCTGTTTTTCTCATGTTGTGTTCACATCTTAAAGACTACAATAAATAAATAATTAATCAAAAAATACAAAAGTTTGAAAATAATAAACTTGTCGGAACTTCTAAATAGAACAAAGAGTATGAAAAATCCAAAATTCTATTTAAATGTGCAAAGGATATTAAGTGTAATTGGAAAGCTAATAGTATCATATTTACATTTTGTTCTTTGAATTAAACATAAAAAATATTAGGTGAAATGTAGTTAAATAATTTAAAATATAATGATAATTTATAAAATAAAAGATGAAATTCTCTAAAGATAACTAACATATAAAAACAAAAATTGGCAAGAAACATAATTGTATACTAATGCAGAAAAAAAAATATACTCTAAAAATAATTATTATTAAAAAAATATAAAATTCCTATGGCCTATCAATAAATTGCCGGTATAGTCTGTATTGCTTCAGGTCAAAAAATTGAAGATGTAAAAGCTGCCAATTTGCACATGAAATATTAGAAGATGAAACAGTAAAAGACATTATAGATAAGAATATGTAGTATTCAACTAGTTGTTTAACAATATTATATTTCATAGAAATAGATTGTCCATTAACAACAAAGTAATAAGTAAGTAAAAGTTGGCTTGTTGTCAGTGTCTTTAATAGTGGTTATATTAAACTATCATGATTATTACAAATAATTGCACATACGTTCATCCCTCATGAATATCAAGCTCTGTGTCCATGTCATATATTTTGCGTTCCTTGTTATGTAGTGTGTTTTTCTGTCATCTCTTTGTCAAAGCAGCTCTGAAGATGGTCCATCAAACCGAAAGCGCTTAGCTATATTTAAATTAAAAATTATTACACTGACATAAAAAAACGTTGTCGTCTCCGTCGTTATCGTTTTCTTTACTTATTTAATAGATTAAATGAAATATTACGTATGTACTAATGACATCTAACATTATATTAATTATTAAAGACTACTTTTGAACGATCTCAGTCAAATTAATGTTAATGTCAAATTAAGTTCCTATGACTGCAATTAACAAGTAAAACTTGACATTTTCTTTAAGTAGATACTGTTTACTAGAAACTGTTAATACGATTTATTCGGTGAAATAGTATATGTAAAAGATTTGGTGAAATAGTATACATTTATTCTTTGCGGTGCAATCATAGTTCAGAAGCATCTGTTTAAATTTAGAATATTTGTTTTGTTTAAATAAAGTTCTTAATTTACAACCTATAATTGGATATGTGTTTTTTAACTTTCTTTAGCATATACAATGAACCTGCTATGTTGGTAAGCATAACTGGACTGGTATATTAAAGTATAAACTTGAAAAGCGAGCAATACAAAATCTTAAAATAGCAAATATCTCTAGAACCGATTAAATAAGGAGTAATAAACCCCAACAATTTTATAGCAATAATAGCCATTATCATAATGTAGTCCATACAATTAAGAGAATTTACTTCCAAATCTTTGAAATGAATAACTCTATTTTAGTTTAAATTATTTAATAAATAGTAAAATATTATAGAATTTTTTTGATTTTTTTTTTGATGAATAGTCAACGCGTATTAATTATTTACATTTAACTGTATTAAACTCTTTAAACTCCAACCTGATAGTAGTAGTATACAGTACTTCATTACAATATCTAATTGAGATGTTACAATGTAGATGTTACACCATTAAAATAAATAATAAAAATAAAAGGTGCTAAATATGATTCTTGTGGGACAAACATGAGCCTCTTCAGAACACGCATTCATAATTATAATAATTTGCCCTCTAAGTGTTCAGCATCCCATTATGAATTCAATTTTAATAGTTTAAAGTCTTTATACTATTAATTAATGTCATTTATCGCTGAATCCAGTTTACTGTTTTTCACGTTACCGTCATTTCTTGTAGTCTATATCGATATAAAACTAGCTAACTGATAAATAAGATCAAGACATAAAAAGAAATTGCGTTTTTAATGTTTTTCCTAACCAATTTTAGATATAATATGTATAATACAAAATCTGAATTAAACTGAGCTTGAATATAAGCCGTTACCAAAAATTTCCCATCTGACGCACAACAGTTTTTCTTCTTAGTTCAACATCCGTGCTTTACATACCTCGTCGATGTAAATTTAATTATTGTTCAACCCCTCGACATGGCCATTACTCAAAATAAATTCCGCATTTGGCACACACGCGCCCCAACGCTGCAACCTATAGCCCCGATACTGATTTAGAGTTGCAATCTTTAAAATAGTATGTGTCCTGGCTTAGTATGTGGGGATGAGACCAAAAAGTAAAAGTTAATGTCGGCATAAAACTTTGCCTTTACGTAGCTATATAAGAGTTTATTATTAATTCATTAGCGCCTAGAAAGCATTAAGCGATATTTTGATATTTTTAGTGTATTTCAGGTCAATCTAGGTGAAAAAATCGGTAAAAGATTTCTTTTGTCAATCAGTTCATGATGTCGTCGTTGATTGTCAGTATTAGCGTATAGATAGAATATGCAACCACCAGGTCTTTCATAGATCTCATTTTGAAGTATGCTTGTTTTTAAATAAATTAAAACGTTTAACATATTTAACATAGTCCTTGAGCTCATATTCATGAGTACATGCCATTTTTCACGGCGGTAATTATTTTTGGCATATCTTTTCTTTTTATTAGTAAAGATTGTTATCACGAAATGTCCAAGATCATCAAGCCATATATATTTTTAGTTTTTTTCAGTAGTTTTAAAAAGGATTTCTAATCTCTAAAGAGGAAAAAATAAAAGAGTTTCATTAATAAAGATATAATGATATTTACATGGAGTCACAGATTCATAAAACTTATTATATGTACAGAATTTTTTTTTACATTTTTGTGAAACGACTTGCAGCACCTCTTAATCAGCAAACCAAAATAATGTAACTCCTTTGTGGTTCCTAGGGAACTAGGGAACACTGGTTCCACAGGTAGCAAAACTGTACACTTGCTAGCAAAATGCGGGAATAAAAAATAAGTTTTAGGTTCTAGGCTTAATATATATCGAATTTATGGATCAGCGAGCCTTATCGTCTATCAGATATAATACCGAGGCAATATCAAAGAGAGCAAGATCTTGCGATCTTGATTACTTCGACATATCTGCGCTCCAAAATACTAAAACTCGACTCCCTCGTCCTCGAAGAGGGTTGTACGGTTGTTGTTATATTATGGCAATTGAGTGGACTGTATTACTTATATAGGCAAGGGTTCATTTTCCTAAATTTAACATTAATTTCCAAAATAAAATTTTCAACCGAACCATACAGCACCAAGATTAAAAATGGCACCTACCTTGATCTCTTGGAGCACTTGGATGGAATAAATGAGTTTCTTCTGGCGGGCCCGCACTTATATTCGGCACAAACACATTAGACTTGGTATTAGTGGTGTGTAATGAAATTAGATTATATTGTAGAAACTTTTCCCATATTTTTGGGGAAATTATAGAAGCACTTTTTAGACGAAGTCTGGAGCCGCGATCATGGCAACGGCAAAAGCTGAAATTGCCGGTTTGCTTTTTTGTACGCAAACTCTTGATAGACCATTCGACGTCGGCGCCAAGCTTGACTTTGTATGGTTAATGTAAATTTGAAATTACCTAGTTAAAAGACGAAAAATAATTTAATATGTTTAAAAGTTGCGTATACAAGGGTAAACAAGTTTTTAATATTTCTATATTCTGTAAGTTAGGTTCTGAGTTAGAACACTCCTTTACTAGTTTGTTAGATAAACCAACTTACTAGCTTATTTGATAAACAATTCTAAATAATCAGAATAACAGTTCACTTTAGAAAAACTAATCTAAGAACTATTGTATGGAAAGACATTTTGAACCAAAGCAGTAGGGGATACAATAAGCAGCTAGATGAAGTACCAGGGATTAGCAATACCTTACCTTATGGCAAACAAATCAATTAACTTTAAAATTATTATGGAAACTGTCTGTTTCAAAATTTACCTGATATTGAGGTGAGTATTGTGCCAAAGGATTCTTTATAGAGTTGCCAAGAATCACCTAGTTACAAATGTACATTCTGTCAAATGTCTTTTCGAAATTTCTTAATAAAAAGCTACATTTGAGTTAACAATATTTCATTTCTAACCCAAATTTTAATTAACCATCAAAATGTATTTTATTGTCTTCAAAGTAGTCTCCATCGACTTATGCTAACGATTAATCCAATTCAGCTGCTTATTTGAATTGTCTTTTATGATTTCAATCAATATAACATATTTCCAGTCGATACCGAATATATCTGGTAAACACAGTACTTATTCGTTTAGATTAGTATATTATCTTGGTCAAAAACTCACTCAAAGTGGGAGCTTTGAGAGATGGTACAAGTTTTTTGAATCAAGTTTTGTTGCGTTTCATATCCAATATATCAACCAAGATCATAAGAACTAGATCATGTGAAACGTTAAGCTCTTGAACTAGTTTTCTAAAACAATAGTGACGAATTTAAAGCACCAACTTCTTCACTTCAGCGATGTGGTCCTCACTCACACACGTTTTTCTCAGTTTCACGTTACTAAAAAGCTTGTGCGAGGTTCATTAGCCTCTTCACGGCTACTTTTGAACGTTATATATGGTTTATGTGCTTGCGTTTTTAATAGAACACTTTTAGGGTTGACCAACAAAAGTCGGCCACAATACAGAAACTAATTAATAGATAGAGCTTCAACTGAACATTGTGGTCATATGACGGTATTAATTTAGTTTGAGCGGAAATTTTAAATGAGAAATTCGGGTAAGACTTTTTTTATGTGTCATGACTGATTTTAGATCATTTTCATTTTTATTAAAATAACACTTTAATTTTCAATATGCAATACACACCATAATAAACATTTTGAGGTTACCATTCCATCTCAATTGTGCACAGATGTAAGAAAAGCCTGCATCAGAAAAATATTTCAGGAATGCTTGAACTTTTGCGTAATATTTTTCAAAATTTTATTGCAGTAAGTAATACAGTTACCTTAATGGAAGTCGGACGCTAACTAACATCATACGAAAAAACGACGACAGGCGAGTAGCAGAGCGCACGAAATGCATGTATGCACATTAACATATTTCTCCTTTAAGTACATCTCTATGCGTAATGATCGATTCCCTCACTTGTATATATTGTCCATATGTCCAGGTTTTTAAAGATATAGCTGTAGTTTAGGAGAGACCTATGTGCAACTTGATGTTTAAATGTACTTAATCGAATTGTCGATTAAGTACATTTAAGCGAGAATACCGAATGACGCCGCAGAGCAAAGAACGCTTCGTGAGAACTATCATATGACTTTATTATTCAATATTCGCGTAATTTTATTGCAAAATCGATAACGAATTAAAACCATACCTTCCTCAGGCAAAAACACATAAGTGTGTTAATTTTCTATTAATCCGTATAGCTTTATATTATATTTTTTAGCGCAGTTTACGTGTGATACTGACACTCCGGACAGAAAATCACATTAATATACAATCGTAAACATATTTTTAAAATCTGAGATTATTTTATAAAGTCATAACGTTTTCTTATGTCTGCCATAATTACATAATTTCATATATACAAGTTATTATAATTAAAGTAATTTGTGCTCTAATCTATCTGTATCTATAACCCGATTTAGACGATCTAGAATAAGATCCTGCGCCATCTCTATATAGAACCTTTCAATGCTAGTAATTAAGCTAATGTTTTATTCTTAGGAATCATCCTAACTTATATTAAAGGCAAAATTAAAAGTCGGAAAAAGAACACAAATGGTCAACTGACGCGTATAACAGTACTTAAAAGATACATCTGACATATAAAATATAACTGTTCTCACAAACTTTCTAAAAAACCATCTTGATTTGTATGTATATGAAAAGTAATGAAAAGCTTAACATATTTTCAATTTAAAATTATACGTGAATAACATCTACCCTTGTACTAATCCAGAAATACAAACCAACGCCATCCTGTTCTCTGGTTGACCCCGCAGGCCAGGCTCTGATCCGGCTGAGGGGTAAAATCGCCCCCTCAATCATATCGCACCCTCTAATATCCCTCGACGGGGTCTTCATAATGCAACAGCACCCCCTTTTGTTGTGCATAAGTAGCTGAGGGCTGCTTATTCACCCCCTCCGCAAAATCTCTATGCGAGATTTGTGTAAATTTTTAATAATGTAGCAAAAATAATCTTTTTCTAGTTCTTAGTTTCTATGTGTTATAGTTTTATTAAGTTATTGAAATCGTTATTATTAACTTATCAATTGCAAATATAAATGAAAGGAAATAATGTTGCTGCTTCGCCCAGCAACTTTTGAGTCTTAACAAGTTCTAAGTCAGCTTTAAAAGTATTCTTGAGCCCAAGACCAATGTTCTTAGCAGTCTCATCCCAGGATCATGGTTTATCTCTCTACCTAAATTATCAGAAGGGAAGCCTGGAAAATAAATTATTAGTTAATTATTATCTAATCAAATACATTTACGTATGACTCTCATTGCTCAATAATGAGTGTTGCGAACCCATTTTAAAGCCAAATCCAATATATAATTTCTGCATATAGAAAATTAGCACCAACTACATATATGAATTTATTTTAGTATAATCACTTTAGCTATAATCACTATCTTCCTATACTTTAATTGTATCTTTTGTATGCTTTAAGAAATAAGGGAACTCGATAATAATAATAATAAACGTCTTAATTTTAACCTTGGCGAAGGGCAGTATAGGGCTGTTATATAACCGAGATGATTATAGCTTGTAAATTTTTAACACCTTCGATAATATCTTTGTTTGTTGTTGATAATCTTTCTTTATGTTCTTTATGTTTGTTGTAGGTGGGATACTAATATATTTTTGCTTTGTTAGAACATTACATAATTAAAGTTAGCTCTTTTTGCAAATACAGGGTCTCCCGAAATTACATCGCAATATTTTACCAGCTGCATCTTTGTCTAAAAATAAAACAAAAACTTCATATACAGGGATCTTGAAAAGTGAATCGTTTTCATGTTACAGGGTGTTTTATAATTCCTATTGAAGATGATTTTTTGTTAATATTTGCGAAACGCCTAGTCGTTATTTTTCGAAATTTTTATCGTATACTACTGTTATTGTTGCTAACTGATTTTATAACGTTTTATGCTAAAATGTATACAGTCGTTAAAACGACGAGTCGGTTAAAATTAATGGTCAGCAAAGATAAAAATGTCATAACTTTTTTTCTCGTTACTTTTTAATTATGTGGATAGTAAAATTAAAAAGAACCAACATTTTTATATGAAAAAAGTACTCTTGTCTTATTTCGCTGTCTTACTTCCTCTGATAATAGTCTATAATCTAGGTGCAATCTTCTACGTATACTAATACTTTTACGTACTGTACCGGGTGATCAGTTAAGGGTAGCGAGCGGCCATATCTCATAAGATATTGGTCGTATAGATTTGAGAAAAAAAAAATCATGATAAAGAAAAAGAGAAATTGCTGGAAATTATTTTCGAGTTTGTCAAACGTCCGCTAGAGGGCGTAACAGCCAACACCAAGTAGAAAAATGGGATTTTTATAGAATTTTGTCTATCGGTAATATCATTCTCATATTTACTGACCATTTCCCTACATTTTTTGTCTAAAACGTTTTATTCTATCTATCAAACTAAAGCGGTGGGGCAAGTTTAATTGTTTTTTTAAATAAACCAAGATTTCTCCCGTTTCTTTTGACCGATTTTAGCAGACTTAGGCTCATATAAAAGAGCATAATTTGCACTACAAAATGCTTATTTGGTTTTGAATTTTTGACTTCTGCTGTCGCCGCTAGATGGCGATAACTTAAATGGTAGCACATTTTTGAGTTTTTTTCAAAAAAAATAAATGTAATGGTATAATAATTTTTATATATTTTAAAAGAGGATACATTTTTCTGTAATTTAGTGGAAATAATTTATTGTCTACCTTTTTTTAAACTGTTGATATTGATCAAAATATAATTTTATTACATTAAAAAATGGCACGCCACTGTTTTTTATCAAAATAAAAATCAGTTTTGTAATCTCTTATAGGTTACTAAAAAAAAGAACCTCCTGACTTTTTTTCAAAAAAAATTTTCAATCAAATTCAATCATTTCAAAAAAAAAAAATTCAGAAAAAATTTTCTTAATAAAACTGTTCAACACTAACACTAAAAAAGCAATAACACTAAAAACAAGAACACAGAACTTAAAAATAAATGTTAAAAATAAATTAATAGTTTTATCGTAAATGTTCAAAATATTGTCCGTTATTTTGAATGCACTGGTTTAATCTCTTCTGGGTGGAGTTGACAGCTGACTCAATTTCCGCTCTTGGTATACTATTTATCGCATTTTGAATTCGGACTATCATATCTTCTCGAGTAGTTGGTCGAGTTTTATATACTAAATCCTTTATTCGGCCCCACAGATAAAAATCAAGTCAGGTTAAATCGGGGGACCGTGGTGGCCAGAAAAATAGACTGCCTCTACCAATCCAACGGTTAGGAAAATGCCTGTTCATAAAATCTCGCACATTTAGAGAATAATGTGCCGAGCATCCGTCTTGTTGAAATCACATGTTTCTTCTTACTTCTAAAGGCACATTTTCCAAGAGTCCTGGTAAATCGTTCAATAAAAAGTTCAAATACATGTCACCGGTTAGATTGCCATTAAATATGTGCGGACCGATAATAGCACCATTAATAATACCGCACCAGACGTTAACGCTCCATCGACCCTGCTGATAATCTTTACGTAACCAGTGTGGATTAGTGTCCGACCAGTAATGCATGTTATGAAGATTTACCTTGCCATTACTGCTAAACGATGCTTCATCTGTCCCTAATATTTGTGACAAAATAGGACGGTTTTCCCTAATGAAGTCTCTAAGCCAGTAGCAGTAATCGAGCCTACGTTCAAAGTCAGTCTCATTTAAGGATTGATGAATCACGACGTGATACATGTATGCATGCATTTTAAAATCCATTAATATTTTTGCACTGAGCCATAGGATAATCCTAAATCTCTGGAGATCTCTCTTATGCTTATATGGGGGTGTGCATGAATATAAGCCAACACATTTATAATGTTATCTTCTCTTCTTAACCTACGATTTCTTCTCAAAGTTGAAGTTGGTTGCACTTGGCCATGTTGTCTTAAACGTAAGGCTAAACGCCGAAAAACCATTCTGGAATGCCGTCTTCGGAGGGGATAACGCAGTGCATACTGCCTAGAAGCAATCGCCGCATTTTCAAAACATTGAAAATAAATTCTCAACATATCAAAGGCTTCTTCATTCGTAAAAGGCATGATTTGTTGTAAAAATACTTTTAACATAACATTAAATTAGATGTCAATGGCAGGAACTGTCAAAATAGCGTGATTGACAGTTTGGTGTTTTCTTTCATTTTTTTTCAGTTTCGTAGATCATGGCCTGCTTCGCTTAAATGCGATGTTTGATTTTTAATTTAATTTATGAAATAATAATAATTATTAATAAATTATGAACTAATGCATTCTCTCGCTAATTAAATAATTATTAATGATAAAAATAATAGATAATTATTTTATTATTGTGACATGTAATATTTAAAAATAATAACCTTATAATAATTATCAGTATGTAAACCTATTTTATTTTTTTAATCCAAAACCGTTTGTCTAACGAAAAAAAGTCAAGAGGTTTTTTTTCTTCGTAACCTATAAGAGATTACAAAACTGATTTTTATTTTGATAAAAAACAGTGGGGTGCCATTTTTTAATGTAATAAAATTATATTTTGATCAATATCAACGGTTTAAAAAAAGGTAGACAATAAATTATTTTCACTGAATTATAGAGAAATGTATCCTCTTTTAAAATATATAAAAATTAATATACCATTACATTTATTTTTTTTGAAAAAAACTCAAAAATGTGCTACCATTTGAGTTATCGCCATCTAGCGGCGACAGCAAAAGTCAAAAATTCAAAACCAAATACGCATTTTGTAGTACCAATTATGCTCTTTTATATGAGCCTAAGTCTGCAAAAATCGGTAAAAAGAAACGGGAGAAATCTTGGTTTATTTAAAAAAACAATTGAACTTCCCCCACCGCTTTATTTTGATAGATAGAATAAAACGTTTTAGACAAAAAATGTAGGGAAATGGTCAGTAAATATGAGAATGATATTGCCGATATACTTTCATTAGACAAAATTCTATAAAAATCCCATTTTTCTACTTAACTCTACTCTCTACCCTTAACTGATCACCCGGTACATATTATACCTTTTAAATTAAAAATTCTGCCTTAAATAGCGCTCTCTTACAGCTTAGCGCTACATACTCTAAAAGGTATATAAGTCGTAGAGCAAGGCTTTATAAAGAATAGGTGTGCCCTCTTATCTAGAGCTTATTAGAGTATTTGCTAATTTTGTAATCATTATCTTTTAAACCTAGAGGGGCTAAATGAAAGAGAATCTTAGCCTAAAAAGGATTTGCTGTCAGAAGACGAAAAAATGCTAATCCAGTGTTCTAGGTTCTTGATTTGTTTTCAAAAATTTTAGCTGGCTTTCCTCCCCAGAAAAAGAGGAACTCATATTTAAATTACCAAGACAGATTGTTATTAGTGAGTCAAGTACTAGTATACAAGCTAACGAAGCTTTTCCAAAAACAGAGAAAGATCTGAATTCAATTTAATGTTTTACTGCAAGCACATTTTAAAGCAACAAAATGAAAGTACAAAACATCTTGTCGAACTTGCATTGTCTTATTTATTTAATGTAACACTGTATTGTAAGTGTTACATTAAATAAATAAGACAATGCAAGTTCGACAAGATGTTTTCACTGTACCATTGTCTACCACCTTCAAAAACAAAATGAAAGTACCTCATATAATTAATGAAGAAAGGAATCTATACAATACATAATTCGTACATTTGCAAAATGAGTACTGCTACATGGCATCTGGAAAGATGTAGACGTAAAAACGTAGTAAGAATCTATTTTCCTCATATAGTAGTTCTTCTCTGCTGCTCTTCTGCATGTAGGTACTAATACAAATTTTGCGTAGTTTTAATGAATTCCACGCTGTAATTGATTCTTGTTGAATAATCCTTCAAGAGTTTCCAGTTCTTACTAGCGATTGGGGATAATAGGGAGTGTTTTTGTTCCCTTACAATTCCATGTTCTTTAGAAAAAATACAAATTTATTTCCAATAAATTATTAGTCCAATTACAGAAAATATAAATGAAGCAAAACTTAAATATTAATAGAAAAAGAAAAGAAACACGAAGAGTTACATTAAACTCTTCTTTTATCATTATAAAAAATAGCTTTAGCGGGATATTCCATAGAACAAGAAGCAGAAACAAAGAAGAAAAAACGAAAAAAAGAGATAACCTTGCTGAAACATATTATTGGAAGCCGATAACCATCGGCTTCCTCAGAAAAAACAGAATAAAAAACTAAAGGAAAAAAGGTAAAAAAAAGTATCACGAATAAAGGTAAACAATAAATATATATTTAATCAGCCGTACCTCCGAGTTTTCCTCTCTTTTTATTTTGGTTTCCTAATTGCCTCACACTGAAGAAGCCAATAAGCTAAACCACTTCAGTAAGTACAAACTGAAATAAATCTTTATAAACTGATAACGAACGTTCAAAAAACAGCTCTGAGAACTTTGAAAAATCTAAATTAATTTTAGCAATATATTTAAGAAATTTTAAGTTTGAATCATATATAACTCTAAGACAAGTTTCTTCATTTACCTCTGATAATCACTTCTTTATAGTATAGTCAATATTCACTAAATATTGTTTTTTTTTAGCCCTTTGTGTACTACTGGTGCCTTATTGGGACCACATTTCAAACGCTGTTGTACAGCGGCCTAGTAGTCGCATGCCGGGACCACATAGTAAATGCTTGCTTCAGCGTCACCTCCCCACTCTATTTCAAATGCCGCGCGATCTGTTTATTTGTTTGTCGGTGTTTTGTGATAAGTTGTCTGTCAGTCTCACATGACTCTTTCTACACGTGTGTACTTATGCATGAGTTTTAAAGAAAAAACATCATGACACGTAAGTTTTTTGTTTTATTTTTTTAAATATTAGTTTTAGTGTATCTTTTTGTGAAAATAATTATGGTTTTTTTATTATAGAAGTATCATTTCTTATTAAAATGAATGTGGTTCCATTTGTGTCCACTAGGCTATAATAATATATCAATTGGGTACTTTTCTTATTTTTAGGAAATTATTATTTGAATTTGGGAAACATGACCTCTGACTTGGCATTTACTATGTTGGATGAGATCCCGTCCGATTCGGGTTCCATCACTTCAGAGGCACCATCACAGGATGAAATCGATGCAGTTGACGCAGATGAGTTGAATCCAATTCAAGAAGACTTGCTAGGAAATATGCTTGACTCGCCCTTGCCAACCAACGGAGAAAGTTTGGACTATGACAGTGAGGATGAACTTCCTTTATCAACATTTATACACCAGTAGACTAGTAATTCAGAAGAGGCTAACATCCCGCACAGTTTTGAACAAACCAGTGGACCAAATATCCCCGAAGATGCAGAATCGCCTATTGATATATTTTTCTATTTGTTTACAAAAGAGCTTATAGAAAAAATTGCATTTGAAACAAATTTATACGCAACACAGGTGACTAATAATAACCGTTTTATTCCTACAACTTTTGAAGAAATTAAGTGTTTTCTGGGAATAAATTTGATAATGGGACTAACAAAGAAACCCAGTACAGACCAATAGTCCCATAAAAGAACTATAGTCCAATAGTCCAATAGACCAATAGTCCCATAAAAGGACTATTGGTCTTCAAAAATGCAAATGAGAGATCCTTTTATATCGTCGGCTATGTCACGTGACCGCTTTAGTTGGCTTCTCGGACACCTCCACATGAATAATAATTCCATTCAACCAAAAAAAAAAACGAACCTGGATATGATAAGCTGTACAAAATTAGACCTTTACTAGAAACATTGTCGCATACATTTTTAAACTCTTACAAGCCACAAGAAAATCAAGCATAGTCCAATAGTCCAATAGACCAATAGTCCCATAAAAGGACTATTGGTCTTCAAAAATGCAAATGAGAGATCCTTTTATATCGTCGGCTATGTCACGTGACCGCTTTAGTTGGCTTCTCGGACACCTCCACATGAATAATAATTCCATTCAACCAAAAAAAAAAACGATCCTGGATATGATAAGCTGTACAAAATTAAACCTTTACTAGAAACATTGTCGCATACATTTTTAAACTCTTACAAGCCACAAGAAAATCAAGCAGTAGAAGAATCAATGGTAAAATTTAAAGGACGGTTTAGTTTTCGCCAATACTTACCAATGAAACCTATAAAGCGAGGATACAAAATTTGGATAAGAGCCGATCAATCGGCTTTTGTGTCACAATTCCAAGTTTATACTGGTAAAATTGATACCGTTGAGAGGAATCTAGGCTCAAGAGTTGTCAAAGACTTCATCCGTTCTTTGATAGGAAACTATCACAGGATTTTTTTTGATAATTATTTTAATGATATCCAACTACAAAAAGATTTACTCAGGGATAAGATTTACGCCTGCGGGACCATTAGAAAGGGAAGAAAACTGGAACCAAAAGATTTAAAAGAGGACAAGGTTATGAAGAGAGGAAATTCGGATTGGAGAATTACAAACGAGGGCATAGTCTATCTCAAATGGATGGATTCAAAATCAGTAAGATTTTTAAGTAATTTTCATAATCCCGACGATGTTACCACTATTTCAAGAAATCAAAAAGATGGGACCTCGAAAGAATTTCCCTGTTTACAATTAGTTAAAGATTATAACGTACATATGAATTATGTTGATAAATCAGATATGCATATTGCTACGTATAGAATTGACCGCAAGTCTAGAAAGTGGTGGCACCGTCTTTTTTGGCACTTTTTAGACCTTACCACTGTCAATGCATACATTATTTTTAAAAATCGTGCGCCTTTGTGCAAATCTATTACTTTAAAAGATTTTCGCTTTGCTGTGGCTTGTGGCCTTATAGGAGCAGATCCAGAAACTCCACAAAGAGGCAGAAGAAGTTCAGATCCATCCATAAATAAATTTAAAGTAATAGTGCCGTCAGAGGTAAGATACGATAAAGTAGCACATTTACCACAGAAGGTTAGTTGTGCACATTGCAGTACTAGGTCCAAACCACATCGTACTAGGGGGTTTTGCAGTACGTGTCAAGTTGGACTTTGTTTATCTGATAAATCCAATTGTTTTTACGCATTTCATAAAAAATAATGCATATATCCATAGTGGAACCACATCTTTTTCTTTTCTCTATGTAATAAAACTTATTTTTTGAGTCATAATTTCATTTTATTTATCCCTTTAAATAGTATTTCCTAAAAAAACTTTAAAATATTACTTTCAAAAAAACACGAAATAATTCAGGCCATAAAGGGTTAGACAGCACGGAATATTTGTTTATATTTAATTACAGTTTATTACTCTTGCACTAATAAATAACTCGAATAAGATTCCTTTGCAGGATTTTAATAATCAATAATCTTTAGTTCTGATTTCATTAGACATCTTTGTACAAACAGTAAAATAACATTTATAATAATAAATATACAAGGCGAAAAGCTGGAAATTTGTCAATCTGCACGTAATTTAGGATTTTTAACTGATTGTGAGCTAAATTTTGAGGCGCATTTTAAGAATCTAATACAAAAAGCTTATGTATCTCTAAAACAACTATACATAGCCGAGATATTTTAACTATTAATTTTAAAAAAAATTATCCGAGTTTCTTGTACTCTCTCACTTTAATTACGCACTTTGTTTATGGTCCGTGCCTTACACAATATCAAAGTTACAGAATTTAAAAAGTTTTAAATATATGTTTTGTATTTAACTTAAGAAAATATGATTTTCACATAGAATCAATGAAATTCAGTGGCTAATTATGTCAAATAGAAGGCTCCTTCACCTGGGTACATCTTTTAATAAAATTATGAATTGTGAAAACAATATTGCTTCATGTTTTAAAATAAAGATTACAGCCAACTTAAATATCATTTAAGGACCGTATTTTTCAAAAAAAGCTTTATTTGTAATGCTATAAAGCTATACAATTATCTGCCTTCTAATATCCTATAATTTAAAACAAGCAAATTTAAGTATGCATTAAAGTCTTAAATTTTTAGAAAACAAATAGAGAATTATGATTTGGCCCATTCTATCACTAGCCCTTTTGCTGATTCTCAAAGATTGAAATATGTAAGGAAGTTTATAAGGAATAATTAAGGACTTTCTAAGTATTTTTATTTTATTATAGTTTCTATCATGGAACTACCAAGTTATAGTATTGTTATTTATTTAACATGCGCTTTTTAGCGCAACATAGTAATTTTTTTGTAAGTTAGATTAAAATAATCCACTGGAGGTTAAGTTTGAGTAGCCTAGACTTCACCTTCTTGGAATATTATTGTAACTAATTTATAAAATTTTATGATGTTTAATTTAATTTAATAAAAGACGATTATTATTATTATATTATTATTTGCGGTACTATGAGCTTACTTTATAGACATCAGATTTAAACTCAACAAATGTTACATGTAGTTAAAACTTTAGAACTAAAAGATTTCGGTAGAGTAAAAATGAAGTAGTTAATTTGATAAAATGCTTTAAATAAATTAAGATAGATAGCATCCACCTGAACCCTATTACATCTAACTTTTATACACAAAACCAAAATGGTTTATCGAAATGTCTAATTTAAGGGGAGATTATGTATATTGTTATAAATATTATTATTCTCACTCTATCTATTATGCATCTGCCTCAGCATCATGCATCTATCTACAAAGCAAGTACTTTTAAACTTAAATTTTTCTCTGAATGCTATAAATTTATTTTAAAACGTTTTACTTATTTGTGTTTTTACTTTAAACGAATTAACTAAAATATCATCTGGTAATTCCAAAATTCTACGATAAAAAAAAAACTTTTGTTCCCGATCAAGCTTTCAATCTGTTGTGCATCTATTTTATTTTCTATTGTAATCTACGCACTATCCTAAAAAATAAATCAAAATATATACATACATGGCTAATTTAAAGCATTTTCTTGCTTTAGCTATGGTTTCCGGTCTATATAATACTGCTATACATTTGAGATATATTTAAGAGTATTTAGCTTTTGTGTGAATTTACAAAGACTTTTTATAAAAAGCTTTTCAGTAGCCTAAATGATTTTTTAATAGGGCTCAAAAGCTTTCAGCTAGGACATACCTACTTCCTATAGATTGGCCAATTCTTTAAATTTTTCATTGATGATAGGTTTTTGGGGAATAGAAACGTGTCACTAACGTCTCTATAAAAATGACTGATTTTTGGATAAGATAAAACAGGTATATAAAAATAGTGTGGGAAAACTTGTATTGAAAATCCTGAGGATTTATTTGGAAGTTTATCAGAAAAAAATAAAGTTACTTAAACGTATCCAATAAAAAAATTCTCAAAAGATTTTTAAAGTCTTTACACCATCAGGAGTCGCAGCTCTTGGCTGCTAAAAAGAAAGAAAAGACCTACTACTGTCAAGTTAACTATAATTATGCTTTTATTTAACCGAAATTAAACATTGAATAAACTGTGTCCTTTAAGAAAGTCGAAGAATTAAAAAGAAATAAGTAAAATATCAGGTATGTGTCTGTGCATATGCGCTTTTGACGGGATTATTTGAAAAGTTTCACCTTTGTTAAATAAAATTAATACATATTCCAATTATCTTGCGTTCGATCAATACATAATAATACGAGTCCGTTTATGATTGCGAGTTTCTTGACGACCCCATACAATAAATTATGATTTATTTATTCGGTAACAATATACATATACACTTGCGTGCATAGAAATCGGCCCACTGTAAACTTTTGACTTTAAATATATTTATTTTAAAAATTATAAATCAGATCAAAAAAAGAAATACACTGTTTAAAAGACAATTTAATATCCTTTAATATGAGTATAAATTTATGAAAACTTATTTGAACATCCTATCTTTAACATAGTGAAATTAATGCATTAAGAAAATTAGGCTTTTTTATTATTAACATAAATAGAGTTATTGACAATTTAAAACTTAACACTTAATTTTTTAATAATCGGTATGACCTCCTCTTGCCCTAATAACATCAGAATCTCATACGATTAGGCATAGATCTAATCAAGTTTGCTATTGTTTCTTGTGGGATGTTTAGCCACTCTTCTTCTACTGCAACAATAAGCTCTGGGATCGAGTTTGGGGTACGAAGTCTAGATCGAATTCTTTGTTTTAGCTCATCTTATAAACGTTCGATCGTATTTAGGTCAGGACTGTATGCTGGCCACTCCATAACCCGAAAACCGACTTCTGCAATGTAATCTTGCACGATTCTTGCGGTGTGCGGCCTTGCGTTGTCGTGCATAAAGGTAAATTCATCTCCAATGTAGTCGACGTAAGGTATCACATGAATTGCTAAAATCTCCTCGATATACCTAGCAGCCGTTAAACCTCTTCTTCCGTGAACACGGTCGCCCCTACGAATGAACTGAAGGTCGGTTCATGCTTCTATAGAAATTGCACCCCAGATCATGCAGGAACCACCTCCATAAGCACTTCGCTCTTCAAAGCAGCAATCTGCAAATCGCTCTCTTGGTCTTCGGTACACTTTCTTTCTTCGGTCGCTACCATGGAGGCATATTCTGGACTCATCTGAGAACATGCATAATATTTCAAACTTTGTTTCTCTGCCTGCGATAGCCTACATAACCATTTCCTGAAGTTTTTCTTTAACATTTTTACAAATCTTTTACGTGCCTTTATACTGATGTTTGGAGCCACCAACTGTGGAATTTTTGTTGGAGCAAGTTAACTGTTTTTTTAAAAAGTCCTCCTGCAACACCACAATATTTTTTTCTAATCACAATACCAATGGTACTCCAAGTTATTTGCAATACCCAGCGTAACTAGGGAACTGGTGTCTAAAGTGCCAGTGTCCAGTTAAAAGACCTGTCACTGGCCAAATTTCGCGTCTCTTCAAACGCAGTGATTGTTTGGTGACAGCAATAGGAACTATCTATGTGTTTCTGGCCATGTCTGAAGCAGACATTGATGTGGGAGGTGACGCATGTCGCTATACCGATTATATAGGTTCAGAGACTATCGTCAGTCCAATATCAGTTTAGCAAGTGACAAAGTCTGGCAACCATTGTTTGTCATATGGTTACATAATCTATCATTCTTATACAGAAAGAAAAGATACTCATATATGTAAGGGCGATAAGACTTCGATTATAAAAGATCTATAAGTATATGTTTTTTTTTCTTAAAAGTTAATACCGTATTGACGTGTATAGAATATTTAATTCTATAATAGGCTTTCAAACTTTCTATTCTTAGCGTGTAATATGCAGAATTGACATTTTGTCATCAGTAAAATTAGTGATTTTTTAATATTTTAGTAATGTTTATACAAAAAAAAGTAGGCGGGTCATAACGGTTATTAGGAGAAATCCAGACAAGGCTCTCCTTCATTCGAATAATATTTGGTTCTTTTAGTTTCAATTAATTTTTGTTATTTTCTATATGACAAATATAAATTAATCTATTGTAAAGCTGGGCCACATATACCATATCTCTCTAAATTTTTAAGCCGTAGTCAATGCTGTCAAAGGCCTTTGACAAATTGTCCTCGAAGCCATTAATAGTATATTATTTAATGAGCATAAAAAAACAGCTATTACTTACGAGAATGAAGTTGTAATCATGCGAGTGAGTAAAAGCTTATTACATGCTAGTAGAATACGATACTTTTTCTATGACCTTTATATAGAAACAACTTAGTCCAGGACATACAAATCTTTCTATATTTTAATACTCAACTGATACTTAACTATTTCCGATTATGTAGAGGAAAGCACTTTTTATACCACTACCAAAAAGTAGTTCTATTGAAAATATCATACAACTGCGACGTAGCAGTATTTTACCATACGCTTTCTAAGATATTAGAAAGGGTACTATACAATCAATTAAGTGAATATCTTTCCTTAAAAAAGTTATTTTTTCGACTCAATCTGGGTTTAAAAAAGCTCATAGTTGCAGTACGACTCTATTGAGTATCACAGATGATATTTTAGATCAGTGGGATAAGGGAAAGCTTACTTTACTAGTTCTTTTGTATTTTAGCAAGGCGTTTGATACCCTATGTCATAAAGTTTTATTAGGTAATTTACGTTATATTGGTCTAAGAAATAATGCTATACAGCTATTATCTGAATATCTTGAAGATAGAAGTCAGGCAGTTTCCTACAATTCAAACTTATCTAGTTTTCAATCTGTTACAAGCGGTGTTCCGCAGGGGTCCATTCTTGGACTACTCTTATTTAACGTATATGTATCTAAGTTCCCTGAAAGCTTTCTATCTTGTAAGCATCATTTATACGCCGACGATACTCAAATATATTTGTCTTTTTTTCCAAGCGAAAGTAATCAGGCCGTGGCAGGACTTGGCAGCAATTTTGACTTAAATGGATTCTCTAACAAAGCAAAAAATCACAAGCTCATAATTAATCCTACAAAATCTTTAGCTATGCTTTTTGGTAAATCTAACCATAAACTAAATTTTTTTTTAATAATTTTAATAAATCAATTAAATTAGGAAATAACATCTTGAAAATTAAAACAGTTACGAAGAATTTAGGCCTTTATATGGATCATGAAATTCGCTTTATTGAACATGTTAATGAGTCCCTACAAAAAGCATATTTCAATTTAAAATTACTTTATCAACAACGGCATATTTTCAATAGAAAACTTAAAATTTTGTTATGCGACTCCTTAATATTATCACATTGAAAGTACTGTGATATTGTTTACGGACCCTGTATAACTGCAGCTGTATCGAGTCGAATACAGAAATTACAAAATTCATGTACATATTCGCTTAATATATGGTATTCGCAAATATGAACATATTAGTCAAGCTTTCAACCAATCAGGGTGGTTGTCTATGAGTGAGAAAAGATATTTACATATGGTGTGTTTATATCACAATGTCTTATTGCTTAAATCTCCGCCATACTTATATAATCAAATTTGATTTCGAACTGATATCCATAATATAAACATAAGGTTTAAGGGTAAGCTAACAATTCCAGTGCATTTTACTTCCCTCTTCGAACGATCCTTTTCATATCTTATTGCGAAACGTCTAAATGATTTTCCTGCGGTTGTACTTGCTGTCTTCAGTTAATTTAAAAAAATATGTAATTAACAAGTTACGGGCAAGGTGTATCGACATTTGAGAAAGTTTATAAATAGATATATATTCTTTTTTCTTTTTATTGTATACTTAAGGATTATAAAATGATATATGAAAATTAATTAAATCAAAACACTTTTAGTATTCACTTTTGTAGTCTTCAATTTAGGTATTAGAGTTAAGTTAAGGTTAGTTGAACAGTTGTTAGACTTGAAATCTGACAAACTGAACCTCGCCTTTTTGAATATTCACCTTTATTCTATTTATTATTTTGATTTGTCAATCTGTAATCTGAAATGTGAATGTACAAATAAAGTCCTTTTTAATATTATTATTATTATTATTATTATATCTATTAATAGTATAACTTATCAAGCAAATCGTCCACATATAAGTAGCAATTATTTTAGCAGGGATGGCATACTTTACAATATTTCTGTTTGGCTTTTTGCCGTAGTTTTTTTTTATAAAATATAAATTAACCATGACAACCAAACCCGTGAGTTTTATCATTACGGAGTAAGTATTAGGTATTATTATCTATTCAAAATGCGTGAATATTAAGCTTATTATTAAACCGTCGTTGAAAAAGACATTATCCATAACTCGAATTCAAAGATTTTACAAGTGTATTCACTGGTTTGTCCTTGAGATAGCCGAGTTGTGCAGAACTAATTATTTTTTCTACGCAGAAGAACGACAGAAGCTTTGGGCATATCCGTGATTTTCCCAATAACGCACCACCCTGTATATTATAATAATTAGTTTATCTAATATTTTTTGCTTTTTTTCAATTTTATTATTTAGTTCTTATATTATTGTTATAAACATTGTACTATTATTACAAAATTCTCTATTAAGAATGCTGTTTTAAAAAATATAAATAATAAAATTAAACCACAAGTATAAACCTTCATATATTCACCAGATTTGAAAAGAAACTGGTTCCTTTGACTTTTCTAACAAAAACCTTAAAGATTACAAAATAGGAAGGCATTAATGTTTAATTAAAATATTTAATTCTTTTATTTATTGTTGTTTTTATTCCGATAACGGGTAATTTTTGTTTTATTTGGTGAACGTATATGTTTTTTGTAATGTTCTGGTAAGTTCTAAATCTGTATTGTTATAGCGAATAAGCTCTTTTTTAAAAGAGTCTTGAATTACCTGTATTTTATTTTAGTATCTGATGATGGCTGCCGAAATCCATAATACATTTACCTAAGTGCCCTACATGCTTTTTTTGCTTGGAGATAAAGACTTCCCCATTTTGTAATCTTTACATACATATTCTCCTACAAAATATGGACTTCTATTCAACTAAAAACCGAAGATTTCTTGCAACGGCTAGTCAATTACTGACAACTAAAAAACTTTCAACCACAACTTTTATTAATTTTAAGTCCATATATAAAAAACCGTTATTAGTAATACCGTAAAAAATATAAGGGTTGCTATTTATATTTTGAGTTTAATACTGAAAGTACAATAATTTATGGTCGAAAATTGTTTTATTGATTTTCAAGATATTCTGCATAATGACAATACACTTTGGCGTGAGCTGGAACCAATTTTTCTATTGGGATAACTCTAAAACATAGTTTTTAAATTCATCAATGACTTTTTAAGCGTAGAATGTTAACCACATTTTTATTCTTTTAAGTGAAAATAAAAGAAAATCATAAATTAATATTATCATAGGACTAATATTACGAGACAACATTGTCGAGTCACTATAAACCACACAAATTATCCTTAAATGACAAAACGTTCTGAAGAAGGTAAGCGTTAAAAGGGTTAAACTTTCACATAGAAACGCCAAATGGCGCCTAAGGCACAATAAAAATAGCAGCTCTCGTATAATATATTAATATAATTTACATTTACATTAACATTACCATATCTATGTTGTATTGTACATAAGCAGATCTGTACTGCTTACAGTTTGAGTTTACCTAAGAAGGACCGACATAAATCACCTGTATATATTTTATTTTAATTTAACATTTAGTAATATACACACGCAAATTACTAAACCTTTTTCCAGACTCCAAACAATGCCTTCTTTTCTATAAAGTCTGGGGTCAGGCAAAAGGGTACTGAAAGTCCTTTGTTAGCAATAAAACTACAATAGCGTATAACACAATTTGGCATAAATGGCTATTTAATGACGATCATATCAGTTACATTCCACCATTTCCTTGGGCTCTTACTATTTTATGTAGTATTTCTTCCACCAAATAAAATAGAAATAAACATAAAATCAGGAAGATATAGATCTTGGTCCGGCCTTTAATGTCAAGTTTAAACCGAAGCGAAATAGAGTATGGTGATAATGGAGTTTTCGGAAGTAGCATTTTATTTTAGTCGCTTTCTTTTAGTAACAAAAAAATTATAATATAATTTTTATTAAATTAGTTTACCCTGCAAGTCTGTTTAATGATGTCTAATAAATTCAAGAGAGCATTTATTTCAAGTGCTAATCTTAATTATTGTTATTGTTAAAAAAAGGTCTAAAAATAGAATAGGTACCAAACATAAACTTAGCATTTAGACCTGGTTAAACTATCAGGCATATTCAATAGTAGGCTTAACAGAACAATAATTTTTGGGTAAAAGAGCATCCATATTGAATATTGTATTTATTTTATTGTATTGTTGATAAACATTTGACCGGGTCATACCTGCTACCTACTTTATAAGATTGATAATTTATAAGAACTTATGTATAATAGGCGTTTCTTGGAGAAAGTCCTGCCAGAATTTCTGAAAACATTCCACTGGTTGTCTAATAGCAAATTTTGTTACTATATGATGATGCGCCCGCGCATTTATTTTTCCATCAGTATTTGAAGGAAGAGTTCGCACAACACAGGATTGGCAGAAGAGACTTATTCTTTTGGCCTTTTAGGTTACCTAATTTGACACATCTGGGCAGCGTTGCCAGGTCTACCGTTTTCATGCTATGGCTGCCGCTCTACCGTAAAGCCATTAATATCTACCGTTAAAACTTTTACTCCTAGTTTCAATTTTCAAATTAATTTACACAAAAAAAGGAAACATCACAGAATAATAATTAATAGGAATAATTACAATTCATTGCGAACTTGAAACGTGGAGCGACATCTAAACAGTAGCAGTCACACTTCAAATTCTTTTATCGTTTCTGTCGATTAACGGTGAATACCCTTATTTTCGCGCATGACAAATAATAGTCAATACATAGACAAATTGTTGGTCTTTCTCGGCAAGATTTGCAGCATGTTTTAATTTGGTTTTTATAACTACCAAATTTAATATACGTTTAATTTGTATATAGTTTAAGTTTTAAGTAAACTTATATTATAACAGAGCTAACAATGAGGTACGTAAAATATTATAAAATTTTTTTTTAATTATTATATTAATAATAGGTGCATGTATAATTTTAGTTATGATGAAGATCCGAATTACGGAACGGGTTTAAGTACTAAAAAACATTTAGTGCTTATTGTTGCCCGATATTTTCACCAAAATAAGTAAAAAAAGTATTTTCGTTTTACTATTGTATACATAAAAAAAATATATTTATCTATCTAATGTTTTGTTATTATATTATTTTTTTTGAATCCATGACGCATTTCTAACATAAATTGAAATAAAAAGTTCCAAAGCACAAGATATTTATAATTAATTTATATTTTTTTATTTATTATTATACAAAACAAATCGTTTATTTTTTGACGGAAAGCAGATTCCGCTTTTAAAAAACCTTATTGGCTTTGCATCTGATGGAGTAAACGTCATGGTTGGAGCAAATGATTCCGTTATGTCTAGGCTTAAGATAGATATTCCTCACATTTTCCTCGCATGCGGTGTATCTGCCAGTATCACAGTTTTGCTTTATGTGCATCTAACGCATGTTTAAAATTACCAAGAGCTGTTGAGGATTGTGTGTGGAATATCTATAATTATATTGGTAATAGTCCCAAGAGGGTAAAAATTACACAACAATATACACACAAAATACTGCGGCCGGCACAAACGCGCTGGTTGTCTTTGGAAGCTCTAAAACTTTATTCTGTCGACGCAGTTACAACTGACAAATTACAATCAGCAGATAAAATTTTAAATACTTTACAAGATCCGCTAACTTTGGCTTTTTTGTTATTTTTCGAGCATATATTACCGCTATTTAATAATTTTAATAAAAAAATGCAGTCTACCGAGCCCAAACTTTATAATCTTCATTCTCGAATGTGCAATGTTTTCAAAACTCTTTTAGATTCTTTCAATAAAAAAACATATTTTAGATAGCTATTCTCTGCATAAAATCAATGTTAAAAATCCAGACAACTACAAGCCAATTTAAAATTTATATTTGGGTTAAAGACAACACAATACATCTTAAATGACAATTTTTCTGCAGAAAAATGCCACATTCTTCTTTTACATTGAGGCAGCATTACAAGTTGCTAAAAGATATGATTTTGATGACATAATATTTAAAAATATGTCAATAATAAACCCTAAATGTATTTTTGAAGGCACAGAGGAATCCATAGTACCTTTAATAATACATTTTCGAACCAGAAATTGTTTTTCAGAAAATTGACAACGAATGGAGAATGCTGAAAAATTTGGATTTTTCAGCAACATCGGTAACATCATTTTGGATAAATGTTCAAGCTGAGCAGTATGTTGATGATACCCCGGTACCATCCTCTGCTCTCAAATTTTGCTTTTAATATTTTAATTTTGCCTCATTTCTCTGCAGATGCATAAAGGAAATTTTCACAAATTAATTTATTAATCACAAAACAGAGAAACAATCTATCCACTAACAATATCGTTGGTCTGATGCATTCAAAAGAATATATAAACAGTGAATGCTTCAACTTAAGCATTGATCAAGAATTGTTGTCATATCATAATAATAATAACATGTACAAAAAATCTGTGCAAAAAAATTTTCTGATTCAGACTAAATTATGGACTTTTAATCAGATTGTTTATATGTAGGTATAGACAAATTCGTCACCGCCTAAGATTTTATGATTTAGCATTTAACTATGTATTAAATTATGACAATTTATTTTTAACATTTCTTGTTTGACATATAATACATAGCGTAAATGTTAAATTAGTTTTACCACTCATAAAGTTTTAGCCGGTGGCAACTTTAATGAACTTTAGTTGGAAATGAACCTTGGTTATTTATTTTTGGTAATACAACTTTTTTGAGCTTAACCCATTTTTGCGTATATTAAATTTTACAATAAAGAACGATGTGTTTAATAAACTTATTTCTAATTTTAAATTAAAAAAAAATCTACCGTTTTATTTTCAAATTTACCGCTTTTTTGTTGATAAATCTACCGCTTGCGATGATTTTGACCTGGCAACACTGCATCTGGGCTTTATTCTATAGCGATATAGACAATGTCACTAAATAATTAACCACAAGTCACTTGTTTATGAAACATGAATGGAAACTTAGTGAGGATAATCATATTTTTAGTGAATAAACTATGTGAGCAATTTAAATAGGTGTCATCAAGTTGGAGAATGATATTTTGGACAGTTAGTTGATTTAACAGTAACTTAATATCTCTAACAATTTTTATTTTTTATTTTATCAAAAATTTAAAATAGAAAGTGGCATTTTAAAACATTTATTAAAGTGTAAGTTAGCATCTAGAAAATGCTTTGTCGACTCAACGTATAATATCAAAAAACCGTTGACGGTTGTAATTTTTATTCTTAAATTAAAAACTACAAGATCTAGATACAAAAATAATTTTTAGCAAAGTAAAAAAAAAAAAATAAACAACTTGCTCCATTAAATAATTTTCCACAGTAAATTAAAACACACTTGAATTTATCTGAGATTTTCAACAAGTAAGTTTTTTAAGTGTTGTGTGTGTTAAACCCTGCTCAATGACTTTGGTGGATTTTTTTTGACTGGCTTAATGGATTTTTTAGGATCTCTAAAGTTAGTCAGATCCGAATTCGGAGTAGCAATAATTGGAACCTAGTCCAGTGATCTGGATAGTCGCCGTATTGAACCTTTAACACCAACCAACTTCCGCCAATTCGTCCAGTTATGTAGTTCATTTCTCAAGAAAAAATCTATTTGGTATTGCAGAAATTTTAAATACAATTCGTTCGGTTTGGTGCAGTCTGTATTATTAAAAAATAATGCACTTTGGTATAAGCCTACTTCGTTTATTTCAGGAGATTTATTAATTAAATAATTAAACGAAAAGGCACTCTGCCTAAAGAACACTTTCCGAATCTTCTGGATCGCTTGTGGAGATCTCTACAGGAAAGAGTAGAAGACAATTTAAAATCCGGATTTCGTGCCACCGGAATTTGTCCATATGATCCGCAGCAGCCTTTATCCAAATTGCCAAAAACTCCAATTGATGCATCTACGAGTGATATTTTGAATGATAGTTTGAATGAAATAGTTCGACTAAACGAAAGCGGGGACGAAAAATTATTCCCGGCAAAGAAGTCGATTGTGAAGAAACTAAAGAGGAGCAAGACAAGGAAAAACTAATTGAAAATGAAAATAATGACAAAAAGAAGATTGCGGGAAAAGAGATAGGCAAAGGAAAAGCAAAAATTTTTACAAAAAAAAACATTAAAAGATGTCAATCTACCATCATCCTTAAGTACCCACAATGAAGACGAATGCGGAATTTGTGCTGCTTATTGGTCTGGTTATACTGGACCAGACTGGATTCTATGCAATGGTTGCTTTAAATGGATCTGTGGTATTTGTAACGAGGGATCCAAAGAAAAATATTATACCTTTGAGGCATGTGAAGATGATTAGTATTTATGTTATTTTGATTTAGTTCCTTTCTTTTACTGTGCCAAATATTAGAAAAATATTTTTTTTAGTTTTTAAGTGTTTTGTTTATTTTGTTTAAGAATATAGAAATTTCATTAAATATATTGAATGTTTTCAAAAAAAAAGCCTAATTTGGTGCCAATGTAACCCCAAACACGGGGCTACTTTGGTACCCATCTTTTTAATTTTTTTTTTGAAAACCGTTTATTGTAAAAACCCTATTTTAAGGCAGGTTATAAGTATGACCCGTATTATTACTCTTGATTTTTTTCCAAGTTGATTCGATTATAAATGAAGCGCCTAGAATCAAAAATGCCTCAAAACCTGCTCAAAGTAGCACCGTTTTACGGTACCCAAGCGTCGTTTATTAATCGCCAAAAACTAGGCAATCCGCTATACTCAAACGTCAAACGTCAGCGTCGTCAACTTCATTACCGTTATTTAATATATTTATTGTTGGCAACATTAAAAATGTTCAGAGTGACCAACATCAAAAGGACTAAGGGACTAAGGACTATAAGTTCGTGGCCACAACATGTGTAGAACTGTTGATGTCGAATGTCGATACACCGTTCAAACCTAACCCAACAAAAATATCATATAACCTCATTATTACATGTCTGTCATACGTGACTATGTTGCCGCATTATTCTTTATCCATCACCTTTTATTTGGTCTGCCGAAAAATTAAACCGATGACGTTCAGTTCTACTATAGCCAACCAAATTTTCACTCAATATACTTAATAAACAAATCGTTCTTAAAAAGCACCTTTACATTATTACCAATTGTTAAATTTTTATTGCCCTAGGGTAATGAATGTAGATTTGTCTGAGAACAATATTTGATAGTAAAATACTCTATTTGCATTTTAGATGAAACCTTATAGAGAGTGTGTTAACGGAAGCTGCATACCCCAATTTATCGATTTAAGGGAGGAAAGCATGACTCCTAATTAAACAGGTTAAAAGTTGCTAGGATCCTACTTCATTTTAAGGATTTGTTTGAGTTTTAATGAATTAATCTATATATATAATATCTAATCTATATTTTGAGTAAAAATGTTTGCCTTTAAAGAAATGTCAGCTAAAATAGTGATAAAGGCAATAATCAACTAAAAACTGCTTAATTTTGCAGCAAGCTTATAAAATGCTGGATATCACCTGCAATTTACTTCATCCATCCCATTGACCGAATATTTTCGAGGTAATTGGCTTTTATTAATATTAATATTTCGCCAATTATCTAGTAATTTGGGATGCGCATCATATATCTTTGATTTTAGATAACCCCATAGAAAAAAATATCAATAACTAATCACTCAATAATACATTATTTTCCAATTTGTAAAAAAATTATTCACAGACTAACTAAAATGAGATGGTAAATTTATCATTTCATATCTGTATCATTCTACAATACTTGTACAAGGCTTGAATTATGTGATTTGCGTACATTACCCGTCCAAACTTTAAATTTTGGTGTATGCATACTTTATGTTTTATTTTCATCTAACCAATTTCAGCTCTTGAATCAGTGACATCTCAGAAGTGTGAAACTTATATGAAGAAATTCTTCTCATTAAAATGCCTTGATTCCTCGTAAGGGGTCGTTATTAAAAAAACTATAATTTCCATCTCCAAATTAAGACATCGCAAAACTTCCATACCAAATGAAAATCAGAAAGTTGTACGTATGCCCGTCAAGGGGTTAATGTTAAGAAGATATTTAACTTTGAATCAGAAATCAATATCTGTTAATTTTTTTTGAATATTTTTATTTTAAGGTAGGAAAGAGGAATTCAAAGCTTGCGTTGACACACTGTATAAACAACACCGGAAAAAACAAAATAAACATTGCTATAGAGTAAAATGGGTAAACCCACTTTAAATGATACAATTTCTCAATAAAACTTAAAATCAATTCAGTTTATTGATGTCAGGATACAAAGTATTCCCATAAGTCAGATCGGATAAAATATGAAATACATAGTTAAACGTAACTCTATACTTGATATTATAATACACATATTAAAATGTAAAACATTATTTACTACAACGTACGACATCATTTACTACAAATACAATTAGAGCAACAAGATTTAGTTCATTTGATGCAATTTTGGTGAAGTGACATAAGACTATAATATAAAACTTATACGGTCATTTAGAGAATCAAAAAGTTTCTTTAGAAAGTGAAATGGAGTTTCTTTTTTTTTATGCTGAATATTAAACTGATTTTTATTAAAAAGGTTCTAATACTAACGAATTTCATCTGATTTGCCTATCATTTTCTAGTAGAGCAGTGAAACTGACTAATACTTATGATCTGATATTATAGGTATTGTAGTATCAATGTTTAAGCAAGCAAGACCGAGAAAGAGCTGTGTAAGAATATTGTAATTATTTTATCAGTTTCTCATACGGTACTAAACAAGCATTTAACATGGATTTATATTTTGGTGATAATTCTGAAATCTGCTTCCATTACTAAATTTAGCATATTTAGAATATAGATACGTTTACAAACTTTTGATTTTAAATATAAAGAAAATACAATGGTCGAATAAACGAAAACAGAAAATTTGAATCTTGATTTTCATAAACCTCTATTAAAAAATAAATTCTAAACAAAGCCACTATGACCGAATTAAAAAAAAAATACATGTTATTCACTCTATAATGTTTTCAATCAAGTTTATCAATGGTGTATAAATTTGCAGCATAGTTCCGATGAGATGATGTATATCCAGTGTTTCATATATTCATCCTATTGTGACTGAATCTTCTCATTCTTCACGATCTAAATTTTCGTCTTTAGTCCATTCTAAGCCATGAAGAAGAGGACGTTATGTTTGATTTTATGGTAATAACGAAGATGTTAATCTGTACACGAAATAAAGACAGTACAAGAAAAAACTAAAAGATCTTATTAGTCGGTAAACCATGGATAAAATATATAGAAATAAGTCATACAAGACACTAATTTCAATCTCTCCATGCCTAATACAAGACTGAAAAACCCAACTATTCTCTATTTCCTACTAAACTTTCAGAACAAACTATTCAGAAGGACAAAGTTGAGGTTGTACTACTTCACTGGAAACCTTCACCTCATCCTCACCTACACCTCTCTCATTAGGGCTGACGTATACCGTCGCCATTTAGTCACTCATGCTGTACAACAACAGTTCATCCAAAAATCAGTTATACAAAAAAAAACTCCTCTTGTGCAATTACCCTTATTACAGAACTCCATTTCGCCTAAACTCTTTACCAGACAAGACCATGCGACTACCTCTTTCACTCAAGTATAGATCACTCCTTAAAATACCCACATCGCGGGATAACATATTTCCCTTAGGATCGGTTATTAGCTTATAGATTGTGCCTGTATTATTAGAAATCAATTAAGTTGATAGATTTATTAATTTTAAATTTCATTGATTTAATTGTTTTATTGTAGGAATGTATTTGTTAATTTAATTAAATTATACCCAGGATTTAAAAAAAGAACGTTACGATGTAAATGTTTTTATAAAGAGATTATAAAGAACTTTTTTTATAAATTTAACAAAAAATATTTTTTTACTATTAGCTTGCTACAGGATATTGCATTACATTTGTATAATTTACGTATGATAAATAAATAAACATTATTATTATAATTTAGTAGTTTTATTTACTTATCAACAAAAAGAAATCCTATATAGGGCATGTGTTCTTTACATCTGCAAAAGATTAAAATATTTATATATTTTTACCAATCTGGAAGTAGCCATTTGACATCCGGATTTATGTTTTTTTAAGGGAAACCCCCTGTTTTGATTTGGTAAGAATAATAACATGGTTTATTTTAGCTTTGACCACCCACTGCTTGTAAGTTTCCCTTTTCACGCTGGTTTTGCTTTTTTTTTATATAACGATGTTTTAAAATGTTCTGTAATGCATACTTTTAGAATATATACTTTTTGCTTACCGAATGCTTTACCGAAAACCTACCACAGTGATTTATTTTTCGAATAAAAAAATTAAGAACGAGCTTAGAAACATTTTTTGGTCTTGTTATTCCCTTAATCGGAGTTTTATAAATAGTGAATATTTTTAGGAGTAACCTGTATAGTTAAACTACACTTATTCACAATTAGAATATTTATTTTTTTACACTGTACATAAAATATACATAACGACAAAGTTTCGATATCTGTATTCTAGTTTATGATGGTTCTTTTAAACAAATGCTTTTACCTAGATCGTTCAAAATGCAAGATATTTCTATATCTGATGAAATAATTGAAATTTTTATATTATTGCTTAAATACTACAGCTTAAAATACAATAAAGACACCATAAGAGTCATCTAATTAATCAACTTAGTAAGTTGCTTTCTGGACATATACATTAACCCAAATCAAATTTTTTTCCACTGTTATTGCAATCTGTTAAACCTTATTCCAAAGCAACAGATCATAATTTTGAAAAGTTAATATTTTAGTGCAAGATATCAATAATTAAAAGAATTGTATTGTTTGCTTTGAGTTAATAATAAAAATAATAGCGTGTATTATAACCCCTTATGTGATTCCATGATGTGAATTTAGCGAATAAATTCACTGCAATATTTTGGAAAGAGAATATGAAAATTTTTCTATGAAAAATTTGTAAATATATTTAACTATTTTAAAAGGTAAAAATCTAACAAATAAATTTTCCTAATTTTCCAGAAAATTGTGAAAAAGTGTTAGAAATTATTAAACTCCGTATGTAGATGTGAATTTAGCGAATAAATCCACAAAAAATTTTTGAGAAAAAATATGAGAGTTTTTCTATGAAAAATTTGTAAAAATATTTAACTATTTTAAAAAGTGAAATTGAATGAAATTAATTAGTAACATCTACAAATTAATGTAAAAATAAGCACTGCTATCCACATCACGAAAGTTCATCGAACACTCTGATGTATTTTAGTTTCTGGGCCAGTCTTAAGCCAATATACACAAAGGACCTTAACAAGGAGAGGATGCCTACAGAGTTTTATCCCTCTGATATCTTGGTGACAAGTGCATGTTCCCGTATCAACGTATAAGGACCGAATTCATAAACTTCAAGAATTATTTGACAACATGGACTGTGTGAGCCGTATCAGCTAATCATAAAATATGAAAATCTAAAGCTGCGTCCACACCGAGTCGACACTGTCGATCGACTATGTCTATCGACATTGTTGATCAACAAGCGACAAAAACTGCATCTGTCCACACCAGAGTCGACACAAATGTTTGTCGATCAGTTAAGTCAACATGTCCGACGAAGAAGACGTAATTCTTGCTTGTGCCGCGTATATTATTATCGCGACTAAAAAAAGAAAAATTGCGCGCAAAAAAAGATTTTGGGTCCAAGTCTACAAAGTAGAACTAGATCCAATGCTAGTAATTTGATAGACGATTTAAAAAAATATGATATAAACATATTGAGCCTTGAATACAGGTGCAATGGTGGTTTTAGAATTTTTTTTCGAATGTCAGAAGGTGAATTTGAATATTTATTACTAAAAATCGGGCCAAAAATTTGTAAAGAAGACACCAATTATAGACCTGCCATTCCCATAAAGGAGCGTCTTGCTATAACGTTACGATTTTTATCAACTGGAGATTCGTACCACTGACTAATGTATCTTTTCAAAATTTCAAAACAGGCAATTTCCAAAATTGTTGTGGAGGTGTGCGATGCCCTTATTGATGTATTACAAGACTATATTAAGGTAAGCACCTTATATATTATAAGATTTAACGAGATTTATATAAATATGAAAATATAGTTATAGCTACTTCTTAAATCAAATTTTCATAACCATAATAAAGAATAAATAAGCACAACAGTAGTAAAAATAAACTATAACTAAGACAAAACTAAATATTTAAACCCTAAATGAGAATAGTTGTGCGCATATCTATACTTATGACCGAGCTTATGAAGTATGACTTCCTGGAGATTGCAGTTGGGTGATGAAACGATCTGCAGCTTCATCTTCATCAGTAGTTGAGTGTGCCGAAGTAGGGAGATTGTTAAAAGGAGAGCATGAGGAATATGATTCCGGGGAATGCATCGGTGAGGTCGTCAGCAAGCCACCTGAATTTGCTGTACTGGGAAAATATTGCTGTTGCTGAGAATGCTGAGACTGAGGATAATAGTATTGTTGCTGAGCCTGAGAAAAATACTGCTGCTATGGTTGTTGTGCTACGGGATAATTGTAGTTTCCCAATTTAGCTCCAAACAGAAGTGTGCTTATTTTGTGTTGCACTGTAGCTTGAGCATAAGTAGTGGGCAAATTTCGCAATGTCACAGCCACTTCTTCGCCAAATATGGTAAACACATCCTTTGATTGTTTTGTCGCGAATGTTTGCGTCATTATCTCGTAGGCTTCATTGACCATTGGATTATCGCATTTCCTTTTTCTTGAAGGTACGTGGCCAAGAGCTGGCGACTTAAACTGTTTTTTGGTAGTTAAAGTTTCCTTTGCTTTTTCAACATTATCGGCATATATTTTACTCCTCGTAGAGTCTTTAGAGTTGCCATCTCTAAATGCCATATTTAAAATGGCATCTTGAGTATTCTCATGCTCATCAGCATTATTATTCACATCGTTGGCATCTTCCACTGCAGCCACCCCTGATAAAACCTGTAATAGAAAGATTTTTTATTTTACTTCTGTTGGTACTATTGCTAGTTTGAAGTTTAAAAAATAAAATATATATTTTTTTTAATTTCAAATGCCTAAAAACGAAGCAGTATGGAAAGCCGTTGCCGAGGACTATTACAATCGTTCGAACTTTCCAAACTGCGCCGGAGCTATGGATGGAAAACACATATCGTTGTAGGCTCCAATAAACAGCGGCAGTGAATTCTTCAATTACAAAGGATTTTTCAGCATTGTTTTGTTCGCCGTAGTCGACGCAAACTACAATTTTATTTATGCTAATGTTGGATGCCAAGGGCGCATTTCCGATGGAGGCGTGTTTAGTAGTACTACGTTTAATAAGCTTCTAAAGGACAATACAATGCATTTACCTGGAGAAAATCAACTCACAAATAGTGATCTAAAAAGCCCATATGTTTTTGTTGCAGACGACGCATTTCCTTTGTCAACAAACATAATGAAACCATATGCAGGAAGTCATACTGAAGGTTCTAGTGAAAGAGTATTTAATTATCGACTCAGCAGAACTCGAAGAATATCAGAAAATGTGTTTGGCTTAATATCTAATGTATTGAAACCTCAAACCGCCTGCAAGGTAACGTTAGCAGGATGTTACTTGCACAACTTTCTTAGAAAAAGTGCATCTAAGAACATTTATAATCCCCCTGGAACATTCGATACTGACTGCTCTGATTCAACTGACATTATTCCAGGAGCTTGGAGAAATGATAATGGTAATGAGCCTGGCTTAGGATTTACCCAGAAGAAGTGCAGTGCAGGCCCAACAAGTGAGAAACATATTAAGAGACTATTTTATGACACCCGAAGAAGAAGTTCCTTGGCAATACGAAATATGTTAAAGGCGTATCAGTGTTCTAAACAACCTGTCGTTTAAAAATAAAAATACATAGATAAGCTCTTAAAGTCTACGTACCTGTGAATCCAACATCTCCCTGGGCTTATTTTTGTCTAGTAAAAATTTCATACTTTTAAAAGCAAACCATTTACTTTTATACACATCCTCCGTACCAGAGCCAGATTTCTTGCTGTCCTTTATTTTTTTAACTTCTCTTGCAAATTGACTTTGAAGATTTTTAATTTTTTGTTCTACCGCTTGCTTCTCGATGTTAAATTCTTTACCAATTTCCATAAGGGCATCGTGCCTCGAGTTCCTGTTCTTATAGTTTTTGGTTTTAGAATCCCATAGATTTGTTTTTAGTTTGTATGCCTCAATAAAGGCTATGACTTCAGCTTGTTCCCATTCCATTTCTCCAACAAAAACACACGGCCACGATGTCAACAAGGCAAGACGTCAATGAGCACCTACTCCTACTTTAACACTTTGTCGAATGTCGAACGTGGAAAACACGTCCACACACTAAAGTCGATCGACTGCTCTTTCATGTTTACCGACAAGCGATGGAAAACAAATCGACATAGTCGATCGACAGTGTCGACTTGGTGTGGACGCAGCTTAATACAAAAAAAGAAATACAAGTTCAGTGACAATAAGAACATTAGGAAAAAATTTAAAAAGTAAAATAAAGCTACAAAAATAAGTAATTAAAGAGGATGTAATAAATTCCCTTAATAAATCCTTTATTCAACACCAACAAGAGAAAATCAGCAATATTTTATATATACAATATATAATTATTATTTTTTAATTTTTTTTTATCGTAACGTATACTTTTCTAAAAGAATGTGTGTACCAAAAATAAAATATTGGAAAATAAATAATGAATAATAAGCTGACAAAAAGAATAAGAATTGTATTAGCTATTCTTTACACAAACCTCAATTTGCCAAAAATAAACAAAAACACCATCTAACAGTATTATAAACAGAGTGTTAGAGAGAAAAAGTCTACTATGAAAATCTTGAAAAGTAAATTTCGTTTCTCTGACGTCAACCCCTTACCCTCCAGAGCCCCAATGTCAATTTTTTAAATGGGAATAGAGGTCGAGTGATACCTTGAGTTAAAGGTAATTTTATTCTTTGCCTAGCCCTGTTTTTATTTTATTAATTCGTCCTCAAGAAATAAATCCATAAGAATTTATGAAAATTGAACTTTCTTAATAAAAGCTTCTAAGTCACTAAGATTTAATTAAATCTGATAATAAATAAAATTGAAATTTATTGAAAAAATACATTAGGAAAACAACAAAATTATTTTTTTAAATCTTTGAATAAGGGTGCTGTACCAATGATTAAAACTTGATAGGAACATACAGAATAAGACATTCTATTTATTGCCTTTATAAAGTTTAAAAAGAGAGCGTTACATGACTTTTTTTATAATAATAAAAACAAAACAAATAGCACTGCAAGGTTATTATTACGTCAATTCAAATAATAACCAAGTTAATATTACCTGAAGACTAAATTATTTCTATTTTATTTTTAAATTTAGGGTCATATGATATAGTCGATAGAGTCAAAAGGCTTTGCTAAGTCCAAAAAACACGCCCTTATCAGCCTTGTTTATTGAAGAGAAGTGACCTCGGCTATTTCTTATTTACTCTAATGTAATGTTTATCTCTAATAATATATTTATTTGACGCATCATTTTTATATAAATTAATATACAAGGAAAATAAATACCAGAATTAGTATTATTAGTATAAATATTATTATTACTAAACAATACTAAATATCTTATCACGAATTAACGTGGCTCTCATTCTTCAAAAGTTTAAATCTTGTAATTTTGTTGCCTGAATAAATTTTCTTTTTTTTAATTATCCAGGTGTTATCTCTAATCAAGAAAAAAATATATTTCGAAAATTTAAGTTATTTTGACAAAAACGTCAAAATATGCAGTAAATACCTGCATATTTCGATGCTTTTGTTGGTTTAGTTATTCTTATTTTGGTATCGGTGTTTTGTTGAAGTGAGCAATAACAACAGTAGGACGACGTATTTGTTTAGTAGTACCGTTCACAAAATTATAATTATAAACACCACTATAACTATAGCAACCCTGTGTGACTACTTTTAATAATGTTGTATTCTGCCCTGCAAGGAAAAGTAGATTTTGCACCAAAAATCTACTTTTCCTTTAACATATTCAAATTGCGTATTTTTAAGTTTTAAGGGAATTAAAGTGTATATCTTTGGTGCCGTATAATAAAGGGTACGGTGAGTGGCACTATATGCGGTTGAATGTAGAATAACATGTCCCAAACGTATACACCCAGTCTGCCTCTGATTTTTACTTAATAAGGATTTTTCAATTGTATATTTATCATTCAATACCAGCCTACTCACTGATTTCATGTCAATTTGCTTAAGTGTAAGGTCTTTACTGTCTTGAAACAGAAGCTTTGTAGAGTAGTCTTGTGCCTTGAACATAATTATTTTTAATACCCTTGTTTTGGGCAGTTACTTAAGGCGTTAAATTAAATTTAAAGGTACAGACACATGCCACTAAGCCATAATTTACCACAGATTTCACTAGAGCTTTATTACATTAATTATAACGTTCTTCATTGATGCAACTGCGACACATTAGATATACCGATTATGGGTTCAGCAAACGCCTCACCGGCCGTTTTGCTGATTCCTATCGAGCAAGGGAATCTGCTTCCTCGTTTCCAGTATAGCCTGAGTGGCGAAGCAACCAGACAAGCTGAACCCTGCAGCCCAGTTCCTCCAGGACCTTTATGCACTTCAGTACGAGCTCGGAGTTCACCTTTTCGGTCGTAATAGCCTGGCTGCTAGTGGGGGCTGACAGCGGGGCGCTGCCTGAGCATATTGATACGACTGCATTGAGGTGTCCATAATTTAGTATTTTTTGTCCGCATATCAATGCAGCAAAAAATTCGGCCTGGAACACAGTAGCCTACTTTCTCAGCGAGTGTGCCCTACTTGTATATAGGAGCCCACCAGAGAGCCCTGCACCAGCTCTATTTTTCATTCTGAAGCTATCTGGATACGCAATGGCACCTGCTTAGCAATGTAGGCCTATTGAAGTGCTGCCACTCCTCTTTCCCTGCGATGTGGGTCGCAAAATCCTTGCAACCACTGTCTTAGGTGCCATACAGTAACTGCTTATCAGAAGAAGAGGGCTTTTCTATACGGCTGTGCCCAGATTTTTGCATGACCAGTCTCACCAGCACGTAGTTCACCACGGATATGTAGCCTATGTGCAGTCCTCATTGCCTGGAATTGCACCACAAGTTCCAGGGGCGAAAGGCTCAACAGAGTGTCAAGCGCCCTAAGGGGAGCATGAAACTCTATCCAGTAGAGCCCGAATTTATGCTTTCTCCGTACATGGCTACCAAACGATAGACCCATATGTGAGAAGAGGTTTGACAATAGATGAATAGATCCAATAAAGGATCTGAGGGGACAGATAATTGATATATAATATAAATAATAATGGGCATAACAACCTTTGATATAAGGTTGGATAGAGAGAGAGATAGCAGATTTTAACTCACTAAAAAGAGCATTGAAAGTTTTAACCGCATTATAGCTTAATGATCTTGTAAACTTAGCAGTCTTGTGTTTAGGAGGGACAAGGCTAATGATATCTCCTTTTTCTGGAATAACTCCATTTTATATATTTTGTCCATTTTATTTTATAACTTATACACTGCTTGTCGTCCGAATTAACAGTCAAAGCTTGGAAACATTTTGTAGCCGTTATTATTTGCCGGTTGGAAGTCTAATCCGAAATTCCAGATGGGTGCCTTCGCCTGAGTCCAGTCACGGGCCATAATTTGGCAATGAAGCGGCAAGGGAAATTGCTGACGACGCGCCGTTTCCGTGACTTAATGAGTAGGATCGTTCTAGGGTCAGAGGGTCATACCTGAGGCGTTTAGATCCCCAACAATCAATTTATTTACTTGGTAGTCTAACTCATTTTGCGCTTTGTATAAATTTCATTTCTTATCAATATCCGTAGTTACTAAAAACTTTAGTTCTAGCACTGACAACAAAGTTTTAAATCATAGTTGTTGTCAAATTAATTTTTTTAAAGTGCAAAGTTAGCGCAGATGGTTATGTATTTAAGGTATTTATAGTTGAGAAAATATAAAAATATATACATTGTTATTAAATAGCAGAGACCAAAATGATTTGGATTTGTAGTTTTAGGAAGTTTTCAATTATAAATTAAATTACTTAATAAAAAATGTTGACTCATTTCACTCACACAGACCCCTTTCATGCGGGGATGTTTAGAAAGTAAGGAAAGGAACTCCATAAAATGATAAAATGCTCGCAATATTGGCTTTGGTTTCTCAAACTGAAAAATTACATTTAAATAAACTTCACATACTCCATCTCAGGTGCTTAGATAGTATGGATAATTAACTTTAATCATTCTACTTCCTTTACTCTAGCTTTATTCAATTAATAAAGTGCTCACACTATTTGCTCTAGTGGCTTAAGGTTGGTCTTCTCGAAACTCAAGATAAAGTAACGATTAGGGATATAGGTATTATTATAATATAAAATTTGCAATGCGCGAGTTCAAGTTCAATGATCAAGTCCAAGAGAATGACGAAAATTGAAAACATTTTCCAGACGAATCACCAGAGGGTAAAAATATTTCTTATATACATTTAAGAAATGTGACATTTTTCTTAAGGCATTTAGCAAAAGTAAACATAAGCCCGCAGAGAAGAGAAGGGTGAAGGCAGCTTGCGGCATCGCTAGTCAACTTCTACTTGACTAATATACTTGATACATGGACTTTGAAACCCTATAAAGGTATCGAAAACCAAATCCAAAAACCAAAAAAGTTTTGGAATGGGTAAGTAACCCTTTCAATAGACTCACTTGATATGGAGCTTTTGTCGCGTTGTTGACACACATATTAGTAACAAATGTTACTAATATGTGTCCATATAGTATAGTGTTGCATAGGATTGAAAGAAGGTATCGATAAAACAGCTCTATAAATTGTTGTATAAGACATATTACAAAAGTACAAGGAGTAGGTGCCCAAAACATAACAAAATATCAACATCCTTATTCCGAAGCCTGGAAAAACTGGTTATAACTATCCTGATATTTAAGTCTTCGCTTGCACTATTTTTTATAATTTACTTACTTATTTGTCACTTTGTTCTTCTGAGTTCAGTTTAGGAGGAATAGAAAATAGGCATCTTTTGCGAGTTAAGTTTTTGAGTCTAAAATTTACGTCTCTATTAAATACTCCTTTAAGTGTCCTATTATAATTCGTTTTTTTGCCTTCACAGAACAGTTTTCACTTCAATGTAAAGGGAGCAAAACCTTTTTCGTTTCAAGTTCATCGGTTTATCAATTTCTCGCATTCTGCTGATTCCCAGATCGCATTATATAGGTTTAGGCCTTTGAGTGTTCTTATTATGAATTACGGTGTCTTTATTTTTTCGATTCCATACCAACTTTGATGTTACTTTAGTTTTACAGGTGGCAATAGAGCTCATAATAAGGATCACCTTATTTGCATGGAATTCCTATTATTTTCTCTTGCGCACTCGATTATTGCAAATATTTCTATCTAGAATACCATTGCAAGATTTCCTGTTTTTTATTTCACATTTTTTCGCTCTTTTGCATTTAGACTTTTAGGTCTTCAATCTGTCCGTGTATCAGCTCAGATCCACATGAGATCTACTGGTGTTCTACTCTTCCCTTTCTGTAAATTTGACTGTCATAGATTTTACTTGCCTCATTTTAATTTATCCGTATTAATATATTTTATTAAAAACAAAAGAAGTAAATGTTTATTGAAGCACACTAGTGTTCTATGAGGTCCCTTTTTTCTTCTTTTGATCGCCAAATATAATACCTATTTTGCTAAACTCTCGTAAGATTTACAAAAGCACTGTTATGATCCCCAAAAATATGTATTTCAATATTAATATTGATCATTCATCCAATAAATTGCACCTGATGAAGTGAATGACTGAAACTCTTTCTACTGTAATAAAGATAAAGATTTTTTAAGTAACATCTAGCAAAGATCGTTTTAATTATTTTAATCACGTTTTATTTACTGATATGTTTATATATTTTTTAAATAGACATTTATAAAAATAAAAGATAAGAACTCTTTGAATTTTTTTGCTGGTGCCCTTACAGCTCTTTTCTTACTGGAAAATTTGCAAATCGCCTTGGTATCATTATGCCTTCATTTAAGAGAAAAAATATTGTTCTCTCTAACTAATAGGCAAGGCCTATTATTTTTGTTCCAAACCTGTCAAAAATTATTACAATTTCATTTTAGTCCTGCACAATCTGGCTTCGAAGCAAAGATATATTTCATTTTTTGGCAAATTTATACATATATACCATAAGACTGTAGTGAGGAGGCTTCGCCATTATTCTGTGATCTTACGAAGGCTTTTGACCATGTGAAAAAATAGAGAATTATGGTATTAGGGCATGGCTGGTCCATAAGAGACCATTTCCGAATAATCTTGTTCTTCATCAATGATATTTTACACTTTCTGATTAGAGCAAAGTTTTGCAGCTTTGCGAATAATCAGACATTGATGTGGCATGATTCTGATATTAAGCTTATTTCTGTACTCAGAAAAACATTTTGCTTATTAAAGAATGGTGTAATGCAAATAAGCTATCTTTTAATATCATAAAAATGAATATTTTAAATTATAAGTGTCACGCCGATAATATATACCTAAAGTAAAATCTATATTTTTATGATGTTATTTTCTATTTTGTTGGGTATCTTATCACTATTTAAATAAACATTAAAATTGGAAAATACTGTGTTTTTCTTATACAAAAAAGAACAACGAACAAAAGAAATATAAATTTCAACAAAAGAAATAAAGGCTTTTATCATTTATAAAAAGTATTATAATGAATTAGATAGACAGAATTAATGTACTGTACGTTCTAGACAAATACTAAAGCTACTGATATTAAATTTAAATGTTAAAAAACTTGATTAATGAATTAGAATTAAGCAGTTAATTAATTAAGTTTTATTTATTCTGTGTTATCATAAAACCTACCCAATAAATTAATTTATTTTTAAAGTAAAATAAACATCAATACATTAATCCATGGAAATGGCCAAATCGCCAAATAGAAGCAAAATATGGTCATTACGAAGGGCACTATTAATTCTCTTTCCTCGGGGCATACAATTTCTGCAATTTCCTATTAAGGCGTCTCCCGTTCCAATTATCAACGAAATTTGGTCGAGCTTGTGCCTCCCTACGCCTTAACCCCTTATCCCTCACCCATTAGTAAGCTTTTCCATTTGTATGTGCTGCACTGCATGTGGCAAAAGTGTACGATGGTCATTTAAAGTAGGCAAAATGTTTTTTTTGTCTGATTTGGTTCGTTATACTAAATGTGCAAGACTTTTAAGCCTGATATCGATCTGTTATTCTTGAAATAACATGATAAAAAATTACATTTATTTACATTTATCAGGCTCGGCTGGTGAATAAAGTCGCTAATAGGGCAATGGTTAATATAAAAATGTATTAATAAATAATTTATTTTTAAATTTGTTATAATAGGAAAGTGCGTTTTTTCAAATTTTGAATGTAATCCAAAAAGTTAGATGCTTTTTTTAACCCTGAGGTTTATTGGTGGTTCTGAATACACCTTGCCTTAAAAGACTTATGGTATTCACCCCGATATAAATTAATCTCTACTGGTCCCTTGCCTATGATGCTTACTTTTTTTGGGTCCAGTTTATCACTTCCAAATATTTGGTGTCTAATTTTGCCTTACATAAAATAACGTATTAAAATGTAAGTTTCTTTTTTCCCGATTCTGGAATTTTTTCCTAATTCACTTAATATTGGTTGCAGAATTCGTGAGATTGCCGATCTTAGGATCACGCTGACAAAAAAAAACAAAATCAAGAGTCATTAGTGTCAGTCAATAGATCTTCTATAGAGAATGTTCCACAATCAGACAAAGCATGTAATTTTGAAATTCCCGCCGCAAGTTTGACGTTTTTCGTTCGGATAGTGCGGTTATACACGCCGATGTGGTAAACAAAGTTTGAACGCTGTTCTCTTGGTTTTGTGCATTTTTTATAAAAAATCGTTTTTCAAGGTAAGTTTTTTCTATCGTTGATATGATATGCTCTAATTTTTCTTCTGAAACTAGTATTACAAAAAACAACCTTTACATTAGATTTTGGGCTATTTTGTCGACATTTTATAAGCAAGTTTACTTTTGTAGGTTATGTATGAAGGTCACGGTTAAATTTAATTTTGTATTGTAGGTTGTGTTCCACCTTCAGACAGCATATTTGTTCCACAATCAGACAGTGTCTGATTATGGAACACAACGCTTGTTTGATGAGTGTTGTTGATGAGTGTTGTTGAAAAAGTAATTGTTTTTGTAAAAATTTAATTTATATTTCAGGAAAAATGGCTCGAGGACGTCAGCGAAAAAGCGATAAAGGGCAATTTGATGAACAATCCATGAGAGCTGCTGTTAGAGCAGTTACCGAAGAGAAGATATCTTCAAGACAAGCAGCTGAAAATTTTAAAATTTCAACGGTTTATGAATATGTAAAAAGGCAAAAAGAGAATCCCACCAAAGAGATTAAAATGGCTCCAAATTATGTTTTTAGAAAAGTTTTTTCTGAAAATCAAGAAAAAGCCCTAGCCGATTAACTTATTTTTTACGGACAAACGGTCATTAATATCAGAAAACCGGCTTATGAAATGGCAACTATTATTAATTGTAAAATTCCGGAAAATTGGCAAACAAACAAGGAAGCTGGACGCGAATGGTTCCTTGGATTTATGTCCAGATATGCAGAATTAAGTCTTTACCAGCCGGAAGGATGTAGCCTCTCCAGAGTGACATCATTCAACAAACACAATGTTGGACTTTTTTTTCAAAAATTTGGAAAAAGTGTTTCAAAACCATGGAAATTTTTACAGCGGTACAAGAATTTATAATTTAGATGAAACTGCCACCACAACCGTCCAAAAACCGAAAAAGATTGTTGCTCAGAGAGGGATCAAGCAGGTCTCTTCCTGCATGAGCGCCGAACGAGGTTTACTGGTCACCACTTGTTGTATTATATCAGCATCCGGGAATACAATACCACCAGTCATGATTTTTCCACGAAAAAAGTTTAATCCTCGAATGACTTATGGAGCACCGCATGGTATTTTGGGATTGGTTTCCGATTCTGGATGGATGACTAGTGAATTGTTTCCAAGCGTTGTAAGGCACTTCATTAAAAATACGTCCAGCACAAAAGAAAACCCTTCTCTCCTAATTTTTGACAATCACGAGAGTCATCTAACGATAAAAGGAATAAATCTAGCCAAGGAAAATGGAGTGATCATTTTGACCTTACCGCCACATACTTCCAACAAGCTGCAACCATTAGATGTCTCGGTTTTTTTTCGTTTAAATCATTCTACAATACTGCCTTACAAATATGGCTTTTAGAGCACCCTGGGATACCTGTTTCTATTTTTCATATCGCTGGCTGTGTTGCTTATGCATTTGAAAAATCGAAGACTCCCGCTAATATCAAATCCGGATTTCGAAAAACTGGGATTTTTCTCTTGGATAAATTCATATTTACAGATGACGACTTTGCAATTAGCAGCGTAACTGATAAGAATGTGGATCAAAACAATGAAGAAGCTCAACGACTTATGGATCCAAATCAACCATCAACATCAAATGCATTGAAGAAAATATAATGTCAGACTCCTTAGTTTCAGTATCAGTTAGTTTAAACACAACACCTACACAAAATCACAAAGAAACTTTCGTCCACAACAATTTTTTGAGAAAGTCCGTTAAGTATAATAACAGCTTCATTTACCCCGAAATAGAAGACGTCTCATTGGTATGTTTGGAAAACATTAAGATGGTGTTACCAAAACCAGCACATGTGGGAACAACAAAGCGGCAACAATCTTATTTGAAGTTTGAAGTAAATTTTTCAGCTTTAGAAGTTCGTTAAAACATTATTACCTTTTGTCTTATTGTGGAACATGCAGTGTCTGGATGTGGAATATGTGTGTTCCACTAACAGACAACTGTCCTTCCTTTGTTAAACAAACTTTTTTTAAATTAGTTTTTGGTTTATGATGTTTGTTCTACCATAAAAACTTATGTTTAGCCTTAATTTATTTTAGTGATAATCATATTTTGGTTGGTTTAATAAACTCTTCAATTCAATATTCAGGTCAATACTTAGCAAAATCTATTTTGGTCTGATTGTGGAACACTCTCCCCTACCTTTTAGTTTCAATTTTATAGGTTTTTCCTAAATTATTCGGTGAATTGATTCAGAAAAATCTTTATGGCTGTTGTGGGAATAGATTTTGTTTTTTTATACCTATTCTATTTGGCTGATACAGACTGTAAACAGCAAAATATGGCATAACCTTGGCGACAAAACAACTAATCAGCAATAACTTAACTGACAAATTAATATTTATTTACATAGACAGGCAGTTCTTAAGCTGGTTAGAACCCGCGTCACGTGAGAACTAGTGCAGCAAGGCCACCTCATTCTTGTGGAAACTTCTACCAAGCCCAAGTAGGCTAGGAGCTAGCTGGAACAAGAGCCATATATAGAGCATGCAACTGGATCAATGATGTTCAGTTACCGATTGATGTTGATCCGTTATCCGTTCAACATGATCTTGAATAATTTGAAATCTGTTATTTTTAGATAGAATTAGATGAGTAGTTAGTTAGTTATTTAAGTACTTAATGTATTACCTACTATTAAGCTTATATTCAACCAATTAGAGATTTTGATATTATCATCATGTTACATTACCGAACTTAGTATATTATCTGTCGATATTTCAATATTTGTCTTATTATTAGGATTTGATTCCTGTTGGACAATAAACATTTGAATTTGAATTTTGAATAATATGTAAGCTATTCTTTAACATCTTTATAGATCTGGTAACATTTCTTTATATGTACATCAAAATCGTCTGCATTTTCTACTATCTAGACTCTGCCGTTGTGAAGATTACATAGAGCCAGCTTATCAACTGTTTAAGAAAAGTAAGGAGTCAATCCCTCTATGTAAACATGCCTCATTAGTTTGGCCCTGAACTATTTTCCATTTTTATGTACTAAATACACTTTTCTTACTTGGTTCATTTTATGCCAGAAAGCAATGTTCTTTACTGGTAAAATTGGTTCAATGTAACTAGCTACTAAGTGTAAGATACTTTCTGTGGATCTTCTCACTTCTTCAGATCTTCGCATATAGACTTCGAATAAGCACATTGGATCACGAGCATTTTTTGATAAGATGCTCACATAACAGGCCTTTAACATCTTGAGAAGAATATTATCAGGACCTCGTGTTCCGGCTAAAGGTAGTTAATTTCTCATTGGACATTTTCTGGTGTTAATAAATAAATATATTAATAAGCATATCTTTTATTCAGTTTTCCCCTAACTCCACTCTATCTCATGCTTTCTTCTTCTTCTTATAGTTTATATATTCTAGGTACTGAAGATAGAAAAGATAGAAACATTTATTTGAAGTATTATGCTATAGTATTTTGCTATATTATTGATTGATGCCATTGACTGGTTGCTTAGTAGTCTTTTCACCTGACAATTACTTTTTGGCAATATTCACCGATGGATTTAGACATTCCACTATAGGATTCGACACCTGTTTTTATTCTGATCGGTTGATCTGGATTTCTTGTAATAATCTTTATAAGTTCACTTCGCTTTCATATTATTTTCCCTTGAATTGGAATAATCTGTCTGCAAGCTCATTTTTATATCCGTTCCAATTTGTATCCTTGTATTTTCTCTTTGGTTTCAATCTTGTTTTCATAAATCTATAATCTGACTTTAATGGTTTGCTTACAGGTAAGTATTTCTTGATATGTACAGAAGCTAAGTTTAAATTCAAAAACTCTCCTTTTATTTTTTGTAGTGAAAATTGGTTCTTTTCCTAAGCTAACATAGTTTATAAGAAATAGTCACAATTTGCAAATAGGCAACATAATTGAGAAAAAGAATGCCAAAAAGGTACATTTCCAATTGAATCAAACAAACAAACTAAAGAGTCATAGATTAGTAAATTTTATACATTTAGTTACATTTATTCTTCTTATATAATCCAAATAATAAAGTGCCTATGGGCTCTTTAAAATACAATATTCCTTTATGAAAATTTATAGGAGTATCAACACAACTATAAATCAGAGCCCTATAAATTAAATGGTAATTTTTTTAAGTTCAAACTGAAACAGTACGAGTTTATATAAAACTAAAAATCCTTGGATGAACAATTAAAAAAAAACAGAAATTTGTGATGATATTCCTACGCTCTTATATACTTATAAATACAAATTTTAAAAATATACTATGGTAGTGTCACGAGCTAATAACTTTTATATTAATTTAAAATATTTTTACTCTATGCCCTTTACCCTTTTCCTTTGGTAAATTTAGGAACGTTAACGTTTATAATTAACTGTCAAATTGTCAAAATAACCTATTCACCTAATAACTACAGGGTTGCCAAGCTGTCAAGCTAGTTTTTTAGGTTGGATTGGGTTAGGTTAGGTTTGCAATTAAAAAAAACATTAAAAAAGGAAAAATATCTCTATACTTAAATCATTTCTGGAAGAACCATGAACTATGCATGAATTATAAATGGCTTCAGAAAAAACAACCTCGTTGGTGTCTTGATGAAGTTATAAAAACGAAAGGGAAATTAAATTCAGATTATACCTACAAAAACTTTAAAATACTCTGGAGTTACCTTGGACTATCACCTCACATACTTTCTCCACTTTGGCGAAGTTCTCAAAAAAGCAAACAACGTCTTTCATACATTTGGAAAAATAATGCCTAACATAAAACCGTTCCTTCCTATTCTAAAAGAAGAGTTTTTTCAATTTCCTTCTAATCTATTATCCTGTATGCAGCGCCAATTTGGCACAATGCGATAGACATTGCTAAAACTGCAAATAGAAATAATAACCTCTTCTCAACGGCCTTAAGATGCATAAGGCTACTGCAGCAGTGCAGATAACATAGAACACATAAAAGAGCAAACCGAGATGTATACGAGGATAAGGATATATACGAAGAATAGATCTGGAGAAGCAGAAGCAGTGGGGATAGCAAAGAAAAAAGAAAAACCACAATAGACCCTTGAAATGATAAATAGGGAACAATACGATAAACTGCAGCATGGATAAAAACTCTTATCAAAAACGTTAAAAAGTGGATTGAAAGTGTGTAATAGGTGTAGTAATAAATGTAACATAGATCTAGGACATATTTTAACATAAGTCAAAACAAATTGTATTTAATTATTTCCTAATATGTAGGACAGCTTTTGTTATAGGTTTACTTTAGGAATAGTTTATGTCTGAGTGTGCATGTTTAATCTTTGAATGTATAAATCGTATGATTGAGGTAATTAGGTTCCAGTGTATTAATGTGAACTAGTTTTGGGTAGAACTAAGAGAGTGCTACTATTAAAGGTCGATGTTGAACAGTTACTAATGTATTTTTGAATGGACGGAGGACTGCAATAAATCATTTGAGTTATTACGGCATGCATTGAAAAATCCGCCAGTGCTGCAGTATCCAAATTTTTCAGAGAATAATCAGTTTGTTCTAAGAACTGATGCTAGTGGCTTTGCATTAGGGGCAGTTTTATCGAATGGAGATGGTGGTCCAGTAGCATGTGCGTCGAGATCTCTTAATAAAGCAGAAAGGAACTACTGTACTATAGAAAAGGAACTTTTGGCTATTGTCTGGGGTGTTAAGCATTTTAGACCGTATTTGTTTGGCAAAAAGTTTAAAATTTTAACGGATCATCGACCCTTAATTAAATTATTTAACATGACAAACCCATCTAGTAGGTTAACGAAATTTCGACTTATGTTAGAAGAGTACGACTTCCCGATAGACTACGTAAAAGACGCAGAAAATGTAACAGCAGACGCTTTATCACGGGTTATTTTAGATTCTGATGGGTTGAAGGAAATGAGTGGTCGATTGAGTGAAGGTATGAATGTTATGACACGGGCACAAGTGAGAAATAAAGCGGTGGTTGAATCGGATGACATTAAAACATCGGTGGATGACAGGCTTGATCACCCTGTCATTGCAGAAATATTAAAACGTCCGACAGAATCTATTGAGTTGCGTTTAATTACCCAAAAAGAATTTCAAAAATATCAACTTAAATTAATAGTAATTACAATCAAAGAACTTTATATATGATATGACTCTAAAAATAATTTTCTGCAACCAGGAAACCCGAGAAACGTCTGACTTAGGTACGTCGTTGAGGGAACTGGGTCAAATATGGGAATAAGGATCGCTTAAAGAACTCTTTAAGCGATCCTTTTCTTATGTCGTACCAAATTTGATTAATAAGTTCAAAATAATTAATTTGACTGTCACTGAAAAAACTTTTAAATTAAAAACCAAGCTTCTTCTTTTAAATCAAACTTAATTTTTCTTGAATGCTTTTCTTTATTAAAATACTACGCACATGCTAACTAACTGAATGCAACGTAAAATATTCTATTAACATTTATTATTCAAAAATTAACTGTTTAAAAAAAAAAAAAGAAGAAAAAAGAAGAATTCTTTCATTCCGTTTCATCCATTTTTCCCCCTACTGCTTTTTCCCCTCATAAGTATATGCCTACCTATTTGTTTTTTTTTTTGGTTTGTCTATAAGAATTGTTTTTTTTTTCTCTCACTTCTTCTATTATAAGCCTTAACAGAATCCAGGAAGTTGTTTCCTTCTTTTCTGGAAGTCTGAATGCATGGCTTTTTAGTTGCCTTACTTGTGTTAACTAAATTCTTTATATAACCTATTGTTTTTAATATGCTCTCTTTGTTTAATATTCTAATATTCAATTCCATGTATATAATCATATTACCTTCTGTAATTATGCTTTTTTTTGTATTGGTGGCTAATAAACGTCTTATTATTATTATTATTATTATTATTATTATTATATGTGCAGATAATAATATTCCGGAATTATGCATAATAAAAAATGTAGAAAGCGCTGATTTTATTAAATACTTATTAAACAATAAAAAGTTACTGAAAGACATGTGTCTTAAAATAAATATTATTAAAAGTGCAGAGCAAATTGATAATAAAGAATTACGTCAATTAATATTAAATGATTTTCACACGTTACCAACGGGAGGTCACGCACGTATTCAACGAATGTATAATAATATTAGGAAATATTATTTTTGGACAGGTCAACGTTAAGGATTATTTAAGATATTCAGGGTAATAGGCACATTCTTACATTGCAATGTGACTTAACTAAATTCGTTGAAGAGTATCCTTTGGCTAACAAAGAAGCGGAAACGGTTGCACAATCATTTGTCAGTAATTTCATTTTGAGATATGGTATACCTTAGGAAGTTGTTGCTGATTAAGGGTTAGAATTTTTAGCGGAAGTTTTTCAGAAATCTTGCAAAATCTTAAATATTAAACATCTCAATTCCACGGCCTATCATCATGAAACCTTAAGCGCGCTGGAAAATTCGCATAAAACTTTAACTGCTTTTCTTCGTATGCGTGTCTCTAATGAAAGTGTTAATTGGACTGATTGGGTACCGTTTTGGTGTTTTTCATACAATAATACGGTTAATACTTCAACGCGTTATACACCGTATGAGTTGGTTTTTGGGAAAACAAGTTGACTTCCTTCAAATATTTTAAACTCAAATCGAGAACCAATTTATAATTTTGACGATTATCCACAACAACTAAAATTTCGTCTTCAAACTGCATGACTAGATGCTCGAAATAATTTAATAGCTTCAAAAAACAAACAAAAGGAATTGTATGATAAAAATTGTAAAAATATTAGTTATAAGGTAGGAGATAAAGTGCTTATAGAAAATAATAGTGCGGTGGATAAACTTGATGAACGATTTCAAGGTCCTTTTGAGATAGTGCAAGTGGAAGACACAAACCTTGTGCTAAAGGTAAAAAATAAACTTAAAAAAGTGCTTAAAAATAACATAAAGCTTTATTACAATTAAAAGTGGTATAAAACTTTTAGTGTTGTTTTTTAACACTAAAAGTTTTTTTGTCATATGGTTAGAAAAATATTTTCGGTAAACAAAAACATTTTTCTTTTTTCTCCCCGGGAGGTGTAATAGGTGTAGTAATAAATGTAACATAGATCTAGGACTTATTTTAACATTAGTCTAAACAAATTGTATTTAATTATTTCCTAATATGTAGGACAGCTTATGTTATAGGTTTAATTTCGAAATAGTTATTATGAAATATTATTTAATATATTTTAGATAGTTTACGTCTGAGTGTGCATGTTTGATCTTTGAATGTATATAGTTTTGGGTAGAACTAAGAGAGTGCTACTATTAAAGGTCGATGTTGTACAGTTACTTACAAACGCTGTAATAGAATGTAGTAAAATGTTCCTCAAAGTGGTTTTTGTTCATTCCTCTCATGCGTAGAACTGGTTACTAAAATATCGCTTGAATGTATCTATTACAAGTGATTATGGCGAGGTAACTTACCCAAATACGCAATTCTTGACAGGTCACGGCTGTTTAGCGTCTTATTTAGTCAAATTCAAGGGCAGAACAGATCCATTATGCATGTATGGTGACTCAAACAATGATGCAGCAGAACACATGCTATGCTACTCCGAATGATTTTACCACTTTGGTGAATGAACATTTGGTGAATTTGCAGTTGGAGAAAAATTAAAGAAAGAAAATCTAATAATAATCAAGCTAAACAGCTAACAAAACTAGGAAATAATCCGCCAAATGATGAAGAGAATGATTGAAATAAAGAAAGAGGAGGAGAAAACTCCAGAAACTCCATAAACGATACTGTGTTCTTTCGAAGAATATTTAGAGAATGGTACCGGAAAGCACTAGGAAGAAGAGAGGCAGCTTTAGTAAGTATGGCCTATGTGCCATGTGCACTATCAGAAACAGCAGTGTGCATAACGCATTTTCGTCTAGAAAAAAAATGGTTATATTGGATTGGGTCTCAAATAAGGGATCCTTACCTTAAGGTAAAAAAATAAATCAAAACAATTAGTTCATGTGAAAAAAGCGTAACTATTTCAACATTTTTGTTTGACATTATTAATAGCTGATATAGCACATGAAAAATTGCTAACATATTGGGTTTGAAAATGACGTCATTTAGTAAAAAGTTTTTGTGAGTTATTAGTATAAATTATGATCCATTCAATTTTTTTTGTTTTAAAATGTTCTATGTATATACCGTACCTTTTCTACTAAACAGAATTTTTTCGAAAAATCGCCATGTCTCAAATTGCCTAAGCCGAGCACCCTCATCTCCGCTTGCTTAGAGGCGCTATAGGACTACTGAGACCTAAGTGCAGTGGTGTTTACAGATACAAATACATACTGTAAGACTTTCTATATCAAGGCTGACAAATCTCTCAACGGGGCTAATGCTAATAAATAATTGGAGGTTGGATGGACGATATTCGGAAGAGCGAATTTCTGGAGTTTGTTCCAGCTCGTAAAGTTCAATTTTAGATTATACGTAGACATGTAATGTAAGTCTATAGAATAGAGCTTACACTTGATAAAGATTGAACATACTGGTCAATTAAGACCGATCAATAAAATTCAATTTTATTACTTCAACATAAAAATTCAGGTTTGTCGGGATATTTCGTAAAACGGGAAGCAGAAGAAACAAAGGTACCACATTGTCTTCTTATCATTTGACTTTCCATGGTAATTTTCTTTCGATAAAAATCAGAGTTGGTATTATCCTGCCTTATGTCAATATTCAAATTGTCTAGATTTTATAACGCATCACTACTAACTAGTACATATTCTACATAATCTATTGAGTTGAATAAAAAAAATATCATTGTAGGTTAGTTTCAAATAGCTAACCAGACGCCTTTTGTCTTACAAAGCTACAAGATACTGTTTAAGCCTGAATTAATCTAATTATTTTAATCTATACTAAAACTTACAGCTAAGTTTTTATTTAAAGGCAATAAAAAATTGCAAAAAGACATAAGAAGATATCTGACAGACATATAGAATAAAAATATAAAAAATAAAAGTATACTTTTAATGGCACTATCTAGGCTTTAAATTTGTGCAATCAAATGTTCTGCTCTGGATTTTTTTCTCTAATTTTTAATAGCCGAGATACTCGAATTTATTGGATCAAATCAAATTTTTAAGTATCAAATTACATTTTGAAGGTGAATGGACATTAGTCAAAATCTGATGAAGAAAGTTTATTTATTGACTTATAATATGAAAAACCTCTCTTAAAAATTTGTCTCGGTATTGTAACTCTGCTGCTTGAAGAACTTATGGTTTTTTTGTTTTTTATAGTTTGAAACAAAAAACGTCATGCAATTTCCTTCTATTATACATATTAAGCCAGTGAGAATGACGCAAGAAAGGCAAAATATGTTGATGACGACGAACTTGTACTTTTTGAATTCTACGTTCAAAACTATCCAAACAAAGACCATAAACAATGATGCAATGATTAGATTGACTCAATACCAAGGATTCACAAAGCAATAATTTGATATCTTTTTCTAAAAAGTGGCGATTGATGTATTGCCTGAGAGCAGAATATGTTTTTTTCAGCTTTAGGGCTATGTGCTCATGGAAACGCAAATCAGTATCAATAATCAAACCCAGACTCTTAGCATATGTGACTATAGAAATTCCAGTGTTTTCTACATGCAGATCTAGACGATTTAAAACTAGATTTAAGAAAGTTCGTTGTTAATTAAAATAATATTAGATTTATTGGGGTTTATTTTCAATTGATGCTTAGAAGAGATTTGAAATATACTTCGAAGATCTTGATTAATATGATCCATGGCAGTTTCAAGTTCACTCAAGTAGAAAGAATAATAGAGCTGCATGTCATCGACAGCCTTAATATCATTAATCTTATCATTAATGAAAGCAGGCTATTACGGCCGAAAACATGAGCTCCAAGCTCGTACTGGAGTGCATAAAGGTCCTGGAGGAACTGATAAAGTTGAGCTGCATGGTTCAGCATCTCTGGATGCCTGGACACTCAGACATGCTGAACCATTGATGAAATCTCTTTCTAGACTAGGATCTGCGAAACAGCCGGTGGAGCCTTAACCCATAAGCGGTATAGCTAATTGCGTAACAGCTACATCAATGAAAAGTCTGCTGGACAAGTCGACCCTCCGAAGATGGACTGAAGCACCTGGCATGATGCACGACGGGTCCATCAGAAGACCTATGTGCATAACAGCCTCCAGTGGGCTGCCCACCCACTAAAAACTACAACGATCGATAACATTTGCTATTATTTAATTAAGGATGTTTGATTTGTATTTATTATTTAACAAAAAAAATAAGTTTCAAAAATAAGAATTTACCGAACCGTCAAATGAATTAGTTATATTTGCTGCATAATAACTATGAGTATTTTTATAAAAGAAAAAAACATCCCTCGGTATCGCCCTATTAATTTTTGGAATAAGCGGGAGTATAAAGCAGCCCTTCGTAAGGATATACATGTTCTAACCTTGTATCTGGTCTTAAATTCAAATTCTTAATTGGGATCTTAAATCGAGTCTTGAAAGGAGGCCTTATCTTGTAATAATACTTGAAACGGGGATACGGACCCTACTTTGTTGAGGCGTAATGATACGTGTTATTGAGAATTCAGAATTAATATGGATTTTGATTAAACTTTCTCAGTTAGCTTGACGGCTTGATATACTTAGTTAAGTTAGAAGTATAGGCATCATAGATTGAAGTGGGTGTTACCCATGACAGAAGGTAGAAAAGTATTGACATTTTTGTATTTTATATTTTAGAGAATAGTAATATAAAATCAAATTATAACAATAATAGTTTACTAGAGTTCACATTCTTATAGTACTCGTATACAGAGTGCCTACTGCGCGATTAAGTGGGCACTATTCGTATCTTTGTTAGTATTTAAGATACAGGGTTGGTTGAATTAGCAAATTAGTAGGATTTTCTATGTTGGTTATAATGGTGAAAACAAAAGCGATATTAATTATTTTACCAAATTTGAGTTGGCATTGAAATATAAAAATAACATCAAGTAAGCTTACTTAATATACCTGCAACAAATGAGCAAAAACATCGCCATCTTGTTCAATACGGTTCTGAGTTCTCACACATGCGTCTTGTATATTTTAAGATGTATCTTCCTTCTATCGAACCAATTATTTTCCTAATATGTTTTTGAAATTCATCAATGGTTCTGTTTTCTTATATTCATTCTTTATTAATTAACCTCAACCCTAAAAGTAAGTCAAGAGGGGTTAGGTCTAGTGACCTAGGTGGCCAACGAATCAGGCTACGTGTCGCACTCCATTTTAGTAAATTCCACCTAACCACCCATAATAATTGACACTTGTCACAACATATAATCGAGTATCGAGCGTACGATATTAAAGGTGAATTCACGTGACTTGAAAACGGAATAACTCATGAGACCTATTATTTGGCTTCCTATTAAGCAGCACCAAACGTTTATACTAAATTGATTTTCAGGGTTTCTGGGATTAGTAAGGAAAAGATTTTCTTGGGACCAATAGTATACATTTTTACGGTTATACATACATTTGCTTGAAAAATTAGCTTTGTGGCTTTAAATTATACAGCTTAAAATATTATCATTTGCTTATATGGCACAAATTTGTCTTTCTTTAAGACCCTATTTGTTACTAAGCTCACATCGCAAGCTCTTGCTAAATCTCTAGTCGAGTTTTTCTTAAAATATTACTCTTTTCTCGCTTACTATAAATTGGTTCCTTCTTCTAGTTCTTTTTTAACACATTTTCATTACTTCTAAATTTTCCGAGAGAATTAAAAAGTATCTTCGTTTTGGCAAGTTTCGAGTCTGGAACCTCTGGGGGTACTCTTCTGGCGCTCTGTCACTATTTTTTCGGTATACAAGATAACATTCTAACATACGACAAGGCATTTTACTAATTTCAATTTTACAAAAATCGCTAACTTTGATAACGTGCAACTGTCAGTATTTATTTATATTTTTAAATCTCTATGGCTACTGTCAATTTATTATTGAAACAATGATTTATTTGTTTTTCTTTCAAAAAGTTCAAAGGCACCTTGCCTAAATTTGTGAAAATTATTACTATGTTATTTTTAGGTTTAAGCTGTTAGTGTAAATAAACTTTTTTATTAAAAAATTTATTTTCTTTTGATTTATGTAATATACAGGAGATTCCATTTAATAAAACTACATTTATCATATTTTTTCAAAAACGCGATGTTAAATTTATCTCTGTTTTCGTCATTTTAATCAGCAGAAAAAATTTTACTAGTTTGCTAATTTACCCGACTTTGTATCTTAAATATTAACAAAGATACCAATAGTGCCGACTTAATCGGAGGCACCCTGTATATTGATGTTTTAGTTGTTAGATGTATAGGTTCAATATTAAAAAAAACATCAGTCATTTTTTAAAAAAAACACCCACGTTTTAACTATATCAAGTCTTTATCAAGGCTAAAAAAAAAGATCATATTTATAAGAAGGATATTCAGCAGCTCTTAAGATATTTAATCATAATGAATTGTATCTTATGTAATTTAATCTTCAGAAGATAATATTAACTTTTAATATTTAAGTTATTGCAGTAACAAAGCGCAAAAAAATGGGTTCTCAGATGAGAGAATTCACAAATAAATATTTTTCACATGGTCATTCAAAGATAGCAATAAATCTATCAACAATATTCAGTAAAAATTACTTCAATAAATATTTCCTTTTTTTGCATGATATTCGCAACGTTGATGTGTATTGGGGAATTTGCCAATTTTTTATAAATTGGCAAATTGGCAAACGACTAAAAATGTGATTAAATAGTTGGCATAGGGCGAACGTATGTACATGTACATATAATCCCTACCCAAAAATCTAGATACTTAATACGTCAAAATGTGCTAGAAAATGGAAAAAAGTGCTAAAAGACAATGAAATGAAGTTGATGAAAAATGAAGAGACAAAAAAAGTCTTGCTAATAGACCACCTCTGAGGTTAATAACAGTTAGAAACCTTTTTGGCATGCTCCGAATCAAATTGTCGTTTTGCTCAATTTGTATATTGCTCTTGTCATTCCCGATTAGACGAAAAACCTAGCGAAACTTTAGCCTAAACCATCAAAGTTCCGCCTCGGTACCTGTCAATGCCTGGAATAGTTTGCAAGCAAGAATCGTTGCCAGGGTTTTACTACAACCTTTTTGAATCAGGACGTAAACCAAACCTTGATTCATTGGAAAAAATGATGCAAGCCCGTTCACGCTATTACGAATTCTGATATTTTTCGGCACATGCTACTATTCTTGCGCGATTTCCATGATAGTATTAAAGATGTAACATATTCCTTATTGTTTGAGCAGTGACACTAATGCCATTTTGAGGCTCTCTTCTGAACTGGTTGGCTTCGTAATGCCTGAAGGCGAAAAAACGTACGATGTATAGGTTCTGTTGCTCTTGTTGCAACAGCATGTCTTACCCTTACATCACCAATATCTTCAAATCTCAGCCACCACCTGTCTATCGTAATCTAGGTAGAATCAACAGCTTCTGCGACGTAGTATATCTAGCTCGTAACTGTTTTTGCATATTTACTGTGTTGGATGCTTAATTAAAATTAATTCTTACTACACTGGCAGCAAATATAATAATGAAATCATCTTTTTTTCCTTGTCCCCTTAGACCATTTTGATGTATGTATATCTGGAATCACTAAAAATTTGTTCTACTTAGGATAAAAAGAGTTAGAAAATCTCATAGTATCTTAATAAAAATAAAGAACTTTATAAAGAAGGACAAGAAATACATACGTTTTCTAAAACTATTTAAAATATCATAATACTCCCACCTGCAGTATTAATTAATTTCTTTATCAATAAATTTGTATTCCCAGCTATATTTTACAACAATTTGAAAATTGAAAAAAATTTCTATGATGGTTTATTTTTTGCAGGTATTTAGAGCAATTTTATATACATATATGTTTTGCACTTTTGCAGTTGTTTTTTATGTTTGTCGGGTATACGAAATATTTGTTTAGGTTTTACAGGCATTTCAAGTTTCGTCTTGCTATTTGAATCTATTTTTTCTATATCTACTATTAGAATACTTCTTTCCTTGAAGTTTTAAAATAATTTTTTATTCGAGATATTTTAAACTATTCGGTCGAAGTACTAAAAATTATGGTTTTTTTCTTCCACCTATTTCATAAAACCTTTGACCTCTGGTTAAGTAAGAGTACCTATTTGGCAAGACTTCTCCAACCTATGTGCTTAAAATATAATATGTATTATATTTCTCTTTATTATTTATTATTGCCTAATGAAGGCGATATTATCTCAAAAGCAATTGAAATTTTTTTTAATTTTTCCAGGAATTCGAAGTCATTTTAAGTTTTTCCTGGTTGCTAAGAGAATTTACACTCCTTGTCACCTTAAACTTTTAAAACCGATTCTTATCCATGAAAATCCAATAACCACGTTTTTCTTTGACCAGATGCATACAATTCAGTTTAAATAAATCCAGAGGACAGTTAACTTGAGGAGTACAGAATTTTAGCCCACTTCAACTCGACCTGAAACATTTAACAATTAGTTAACGTAGTTACGACAAGGAGAGGTTTTCAAAAGATATTTGTAATGTTTTACATTTACTTAATTAGTGCCTATTATTTTTAAATAATGAAAGAGACAGTGTTACTCGCGGGCATAGAAGGCCAGTGAGACTATTATATTCGAATATTTGTTTTTTAATTTAATTAAACAGATCACCTGCAGTACCAACATTATTAATATTTATCTAAGCAAGTGCGCAAAAATACAAAAACATAAATCCTCCCAACATTATAGAGGTGAGTCTCCAGGAACCTCATCGATCGATTATGGAAAACTATAATTAGGAAAAATTTTAAATTTTAACAAAATACTAAAGTCGATGGGGGCAACTTGGCTTTAACAAAGGTTCTTGAAAGTTTTGTCAAAGATTTTTCATCAGAGAAATTTAAAAACATAATCTCAACTAAGCAGCATGGGTTTGTCAGGGGTAGGTCCATTACCACTAATTTGCTGCTTTACCAAACAGCTTTGTCGGGGGCCTTGGAGAGCGGTATGTCGGTTGATTCCATAAATACTGACTTTTCCAAGGCCTTTGACAGGGTTAATCATTCTCTACTGGTTACAAAGTTGTCACTCTATGGCATTGGTGGTTGTCTTTTGGCCTGGTTGAAGTCATATCTGTCTGGAAAAACACAGATTGTAAAGATAAATAACTTTTATTCTAGTCCTTTTCCAGTGACTTCTGGGTTCCTCAGGGTGCCCATCTTGCCCCTTTTTTATTTAATCTTTTTATTAATGATGTTGTTTATTGTTTTGATTATTGTAATGTGTTGCTTTTTGCTGATGATGTTAAGATTTTTAGAATTATAGACAGTAACTTGGCACATCATGAACTTTGTTCTGATTTTCACAAATTTGAATTATGGTGGAAGAACAATAGAATGGTCCTAAATGCTAAAAAATGCAAATATATTCAATTTACCAGGAGTTTTAGTCCACCATTTCATCAGTACCATCTAATGAGTTCACTTATTGAGAAGGTATCAGATATAAGTGATCTTGGGGTGCTTTTTGATTGCAGACTAACTTTTTCAAAAAATATTGAAAACCTGTGTAATAAGGCTTACAAAATGTTGGGTTTTATTAAGAGGCACACTCATGATTTCAGCAGTATTGATTCCATCAAACTTCTGTATTTTTCATTGGTTCGCAGTCAACTTGAGTCGAATTCATGTACATGGTCACCTTATTATGCTAAATATATAATGTGTCTAGAAAAAGTTCAACGTAAATTCATAATATACATTGCTTACAAGCTTAATATTCCTTGTATTGATATTAATTACAGTGAAATGTATAGATTGCTGAACATTGAAAAGTTGGAGACTCGACGTAAAAACTGCGATATTATCACAACATACAAGATTCTTAACAATGTAATACAGTCTCCTGAGTTGTTGTGTCAGCTTAATTTAAATGTTCCTCCAACCACAGTGCTCAGACAGACTAGATTATTCTACCTTGAACAACATCGTACACTGTATGGTGAACTGTGCAATAGATAGAATGATGATTAACTCAAATAGTGTCAGTATAGATTTGTTTCATTGTTCGCTGAGTTCACTTCAACGCGTTTTAAAATCTGCTTAAGTGCAATATAATTTTATATCTTAACTTTGCTTAAAGTGTGTCTTCTTTTCTATTGCAGTTACTCTGTTTTAAACCATTGTTGTCCTCATATTTTATTTAATTTTATTGATGTTACCTGTTATCTGTTATTTATGCTACATATTTAATGACAGTACTAATACTTCAAGTGCTTTATTGCGATATAAAATCTTATTTTGTTGAATATTTTATATATTATATTTATTTTGTAAATTGGTTAATTACCCTAATATATATACTGGATACAGCATACTGAACATTTTTAAGACGGCGGCACTTCCGATTATGCAGGAAATAGGTGCCAACTTCGTTATTTTAAACAGAACACCTTATATATTTTAGCATTTTAGGATTCTACATTAGAATCTAAATATTTCTTGTATATACAATAATTATCAATTTTTACATATAAGGAAATCTTAATCAATATTTTTTGGTCAGGCTCCTTAGAGAGAACAAATTTTAATAAAGTTTACATGAAATGTCGATAATTATTAATACAGTGGTGGTCAAAAATGAAAAATTAGGTGAAAGTTAATAAATCATCCAAAGTGACTTTTTCCATATGTAAATCTATTTTTATAATTTAAAAATATGAAAAATTAGGGTAACTATGAATAAAAATACTTATTCAGAAAAAAAATGTTAAAAACTGTAAGACTTAGATGAAGGACATCAGACCCAAAAAGTATATTTTCAATATATTAATATGAATATTTAGAGAATTCGAAAATGTAATTTATATATGTAGAGTGTTTTATTTAACATAACGCAGTTGACATCGACGATCGATGCGCCTCCTGGAGACTTACCATGTATAATAAGAGTACTATCGAAACATCCTGTACAAATCCTGTTTTGCGAAACCGGCCAGCCAATTCAAAGAAAACCTCAAACAAACCCAATGATTAGAATCGCTTAACCAAAAAGCGGCCTATTAGTACCCAACAATAGAAATAATGTGGTTCGAGTTTCAAAAAGGTTAATTTGCCATAAAATTCCAAAAGTGAAATATATTTTTAAATAAGGAAGGACCCAAGGTCTTGCTTCTATTTATAATTGATTTACAGCCGGGTTCAGTTGTTAATGACAGAGCCTAATGAAGATGTTAAAAGGAACATTTGTCACGTCAAGAAGCGGTGGGTGGTACAGAAAGGTCGCAAAGACACTTTAAGCTTTGTGCGCAAATGTATAGCTTTAATTTCTATTATTTTGAGCAGTTGTGGACCATATATTAACCCGGTTTACCGTATTTTATTGAAAAATAATCGTTAAGAATATGAATAGAGTGCTGTGTATATGTCTTTCCTTTTAAATTAAAGAGAAAACCGAGCGTAAACGTTCAGAAATAGAAACGAAAATTAAGTGTGGAGGAAAAGTTGGTAACTTAAAAACCCTTTAAACTTAATTGGTATAGGAAATAAAATACATAATGGACACATGTTTTACAAGGGGATATAGATGTAAACGAGCTCCACCGTTAAATACAAGAATTTGAAAAATTGGAACAATAATTTTTATTATAATTGGCTAAGCATTTTTTTCTGCTTTATGGGACAAAAATTGACTTTCGACATCCAGTGGCGAAGCGTACGAGTAGACAAGGTAGACACTGTCTACCCAAAATTATCCAGTTATTTGTCATTCATTTATCACGCAATTATTTCATGTAATTGTTGAATTAAAATTTTAAAAAAATAACACAGAACGTAGTCGCTATCCTTACTATTATTATATAGTATCTAAACATCATTAATCCGAAGGCGCGCCCTGCCTGCCGCACCGATTAAGATAAAAATACAGGGCTGACACCCAATTAATGTATACGAGCCCCAAGAAGACACATTGATATTTGTCTTCCGAAATTTGGAGCTTATCGAACCAAATACGCATCAAGCAGGCTACAGACTACACATTCTTATGTGTTATGTGCTACAGAGGCCCGGCCGCATTCAGCCTATTACGTATGCAAAATTAACTCGCGGGGAAGACATTCGAGCTTTTGTCTATCGAAGTCGACCAGCTATTTTATTATGCTGTTGAGGGTTATTGTTTATGGACACGCTTGATCTGGTCGGCCGCAATATATTTTCAGTTTTGTCTGCATTTGGTGGGGGCGCGTGCTATAGTAATTTAATTATTGTGAAGCAGACTTTCCATATGCCTTTTGTCCTTTTTTTCTTTTTCAAATTTTCAACCAAAGATGGCGTTGCAAACTATATACACTTTGCTACAGTATTATGCCACAAAAGACGTTCCAAATGCACTTTGTCCCATGCAAATTAAATAATGAAAATACCTTGGACTTTCTATATGGTATATGTCCATTACCAGTAGACAAACTAACAGAAGTTTGTCCTTGCACCGTGGACTTATTGCCATTTGTTTGTCGTTACACTTGTTGCGGTTAGAAGTGTTTATTTTGAGTACTTTCAAGTTCTTTGTTTTTTACGGAATAAATTTAAAATAATGGATTTCCCTGTGACAGGGGATCATATAGTTGGTGATACGGATCGTGGTAGTAGAAAAAGGAAAAAATCTTACGTCTAAAGAGCGTAAAAGTAATGTCAGGTAAGTCTTACCTTTCCGGTACGCGGCCATTCGTATTTGCCAGCGGATCGTGTTTTCGGGCAAATAGAAAAAGTTACACGATCCTACAGTACAATAAAAACACCTACAAAATATCATGATATATACTCCAAGAAGGGAGACGTTAGACAACTTGGTTGGTAAGGACTGGGTTGTTTACAATATAAAAACTGCGTTAACCTCTTTAAAGAAAATTGAAGGGATCAGTGCGGCCAAATGGATTATTATTAAGAGATCACAAAACAGCAGCAATATTTTGCTTAAGACCGAGTTGTTCTACAGAAATGACGATCCATCCAAGCAATTTCAAACGTTATTAAAACGCGGAAAAAAGCTTTCGACTTTACAGCTACCTGTTGTAATGCTTCAAAATGATCTTAAAACAAAAAAACTCCAGAGCCTCTCAAAACTTTTGGTGGAACTATCAGGGGCAAATTGGATTAATGATCCTGAGTTAACATGGTTGCAACCTATTCTCTCTAATAACCATGAACAAAATGAGAATCAAGTGAACCAAGATGAAACTGAGGGTGATAATGCTAGCGAAGAAGGTGGCATGCTAAGTGATTGCAATAATGATGACGACGAGGACTTCTATGACACATAAAAATATTTTGTATATCAAAAATAAAATACTGATCTTATAAACCTACTTACGTTTTTTTCATATCCTTGCTATACTTATTCATGCCGCTTTGTATAGACAAACAAAATGCAATTTGTCCAAGGTTGAGAAACTAAATGCAGTATGTCCTACAGTTTTCAAAGTTTTTTAGGATATAATCAATACCAGATTGTCTGCATATAAGTACATCATTTGTATAATTTTTGATCAATTTTTCGGGTATATCATATTTTTGATAAATTTCTTGCCAGACACGTAGCAGTTTTTGCTTATTTGCCAAAATTACAAAAAATGGACAAAATGCATCTAGAAAGTCTGCTCCTCAATTAGTATTTTTATTTTTGGGTGTATAGAAAAGGTTTTTTTAGTGGTTATTTATGAACGACTGTTCGATATTGGCAATTATATTTTAGTTGTGTTTTTTTTGTAAGTAGTATTGATTTTTATCTATCTATCTTTTTATGCTAGAAGTAATTATTTATTTCTTTTTTATATTACTACATAATTTTTCTCTTTGAGTTAATATTTCATGCGCTTTCATTCTGTATTTCATTAAAGTGAATAATATTGAATACACATTTTTTTCTAATTAACGATTTTTATTGTTTGTCTACCCGAAAAAAAAATTCACGCTTCGCCACTGTCGACATCAAAACTGCCCTGTAAAAAATGGTTTTGTAATTTTTACTACAATGTTGCGTCGCCCTATTTTTTACAAATTGTAGTAAATTTTGTCTTATTTGTAGCAAGAAATCCTATGAGCATTTTAACGCAAATCTGGCAGTATTATAAACTCGTCAAGTGGTAATTAGTCCAATACTGAGTCGCATATTTTGCTACAATGAAATCAGAAAATGTGTCAAAGTGATTGAGAAAGCTATTGCTTTCAATATATTAAGTCTACTCTTAGTCTATTAATTATTTATACTAAAATCTTCAAAAACAGTAATATTTTATGTTTGACAACCTTGTGGCGGAATTCTTAACAAAATATATGTTTCAATTCTATCAATTCTACAATTTTTACGAAACAGGCTGCGTGTTTAGTTTTAAAGTGTATTAAAAACACATAATTTAAATTGGTGACTTATCTTAAAATCAACTTTCCACTTGCAAAACAATGCTATCAATGCAGTATTTACTATTTGCTTTATTTGACAGGGGGAAAGCATTTTTTAAAAGAATTTTGAACAATTTAAAAATCTTATAATAATCAATATGTTACGTTTAAAATAAGTTTTTCACTATAGCAAACAAGCGGAAAAGACTAAATATTTCTCTATTTATATATTTTAAATTTGTACATATTATTTGATACCTATATCCGATCATTCCATGATCCTATTCCATTTCAATACGGCAATGTAGCACCCCATACCGTACCACGTCTCATCAAATGTGTATACATTTTCTTTACGATTTTGAATTATTCAATCGCAATATCTAAAAACTCCTATAATAAAAATATATTTTTTCTGATAAAAGATTTTTTATCAGAAACCTTTTTAATTGGTAGTTTTCTTTAGATGTTACGATTAAATAGTACTGATGAGACTCAAATAAAATTTGATTCCGCCGCCTTAATTTAGCATTTTTCTGGCATCCTGATTGGTCAAATTAACCAGGCATAAATTTCCATAATAATATTGTGTGTTATAATAATATTATATATAATTATAAGACATTTAAGGTTTATTCTATTCGAATCATTATTTATGCCATTTATTAACTATTGCGTAGGTATATTCATGCAAAAAAAATATAATTGTAATGTTTTTATATTCGATAACAAATACTTATTGTTTCCTCCAGCATTTGTATAAGACATTTTTATCTATAAGAAGAAACTGAAAGTTATAAACACCGGTAGTCTTTCTTAATTTTTATTATTAACGCTGAAATACAATGAAAAAATTTAGGTTATAAGAATAAAATTTAAAGGATTTACACAAACAAAATAGACAGAAACCATAAGGCCACTTTAAATAAAACCGAAAAATTAATTTTTAAAAATTAAAGAACAAAAAATATAATAACTAAATTAGGATCCCTTATTCAAATACTTGTATTGCTTATTAAATTTAATATTGTCATGATTGTCTATCAGCCTTTACACTTGCAGCAGCTGAACATAATTTATCTTATAGTAATTAGCACCCTTATTGATATACACAGGTTATTTTGGAAAATAAGGTTGATAGAGAAAGTCTGGAAAATATGAACATGGAATTCTTAAAAGAATTCAAAATTTGGTAAATATTGGTCCTAGGGTGAAGATTTAGACGTCAGTATGCCTTGTAATATTATTGATTCACCAGTCAGCAAGAATAATGTAGGTAAATGCAGTCTTGTAGTATATGTGTTTTAAGACTCATGCATAACACTCTGTTAGGGATAAGTAAGAAAAGATGTTTATACAGGAATCTCCAATTTTAGACCTTGAGCAATATATCAGCACCATCAGTTATTCCATTAACATGTTATATTAATGGAATTGTGAAAGATAGAGACTAAAAGTATTATTCAAAGTTCTAATCCAAAAACTACAAGTAAGTAAATAAGAATTATAATATTTTTTATCAAGACCATATATTCCTTGATTAATTCAACTGAAGAAAAATTGATCGGTGGCACGAATCTGAAATCTGGAAAATAATCTAGCAAGAAAAAGGAGTTCCTACGAAACAAATTAGTGGCTCTTATAATAAGGAATGATCTAATAATAATGATAATAAGAGATGCTTTTGTATAGTATATATTAGTATATTTTATTTCAATGAAATGTTTGTGTTTCATTAATACAATACAATACAATCAATACAATCGCTTTATTGTCAAAAAATTATAAATTTTGTAGACAAAGCTAATATAAATAAATAAATAAACACATGAGTACACAAAAACACAAAAACACAAGAAATTTAGATTTTATACAAAATAGGTAACCTATTGTACATGGTCAAATTACTTATACAACTAAATGTTTATAAAGTCAGAAGTTGATATTAAAAAGAATATAAAACAATACAAAAATGTAAATTAGGTAAAAGAAGTATACAAAATAAGTTGAAGTTAAATTACGACTATTATCACAATATAGGTATAACTAATTCTAGGGATGGAGACTATAAAGTAAATAGGGCCAGTGTGTATGTGGTATTTAAAAGGAAATATTAAAAAATAGTAAAGCTTTTAAGGCATGGCGAAAACAGGAAAACGTTGTCATAGATTTAATCGTAATAGGAAGATGATTGTGCATTTTTTTGCTCTATAGAGTATAGAAGTTTTTACTAATTCCGACCGTGGGGTTGGCAGATAAATATCATGCTCTGCTTTTCTAAGTGGATAGTTATGAGAAGGCCTCTTTGGAAATTCTGACACATGCTTTCGGATTAAGCAAACAGATTCAAATATAAACAGTGAAGGAAGAGTTAATATTATATGTTTTTTAAAGTATTCTTGGCAGTTAGCTGTACTGTCAAGTCCCAGTAAATAGCGTATCGCTCTCTTTTGCAACTTGAATACGCGCTCAAATTGAGTGGCACAGCATGAACCCCAGAATGGAATAGCGTAACGAAGATGTGACTCAAAAAGGGCAGAATAAACTGATTTAGATGTTAAAAAGCTTTATTCTTTGGAAATCAATCTTATGGCAAAACATGCTGAGCTTAACTTTGTGGATAAGGTGTCGATATGAGATTCCCATTTTAGAGAGCTGTCTAAAATTAGTCCCAAGAACTTGACAGATTCCAAAATCCAAACTGGTATTTTGTAAAGTAAAAGGTTGAATGGTACTTTTATATGATACAACCTTGGTTTTACAGATATTAAGGCATAGAAGATTGGAATCGCACCAGGACTTAATGGTAAGTAAATCATTAGATATAGTTGCATGCAGAGACGTGATATCTGGAGTGCTCCAAGTAAAGCTGGTATCGTCGGCGAACAGACAAATTTTGCCGCTGATATCCAGATTGCCCATGTCATTAATAAATAGGAGAAACAAAATAGGGTTAAAAACTGAACCTTGCGGGACACCACATTCAATTGGTTGGCATGAAGATGTTGTCATATCAACCTTCACGAGTTGACTTATGAAACTAAGATATGACTTAAACCATTTGAGAGAAGATCCTCTAAACCCATAGTGTTGCAGTTTGTTAATTAAAATATTATGATTAACACAATCAAATGCCTTTGAGAAATCGCAGAAAACTGTAGCTGTGGAGTGTTGATTGTTTAGGCTAGAATAAACACTATTTAGGAGCGAAAACATAGCATCACTGCTGCATTTATTACTCAAAAATCCAAATTGATTCGGTGTTAGAATTCTATATTTAAGCAAAAATGACAAAACCCTTTCTTTAATCAGTCTTTCAACAATCTTAGATAAAGTTGGGAGAAGTGCTGTTGGGCGATAATTTGAGGCTTGATATTTATCCCCTCCTTTATGCAGTGGAATAATAATTGCAGTCTTAAGGCAGCTTGGAAAGATTCCCCTCTGAAATGACATGTTAATTAGGTTCACCAAGTGACTTAAGGTGCAAGCAGGCAGGTTTGCAAACATTTTGAGAGTTAGGCCATCTGTATCAGACGATGATTTATTTTTTATTTCGTTAATTGTACTTCGAAGGTCGGTGAATGATACAGGGGTGAAAAAGAAACTGTGCAGATTACCATTAAAAAGATACGAAAGTGGATCGTGAGAAGGTGATATGGTGGTCATTAGGTTCTTAGCCACATTTACAAAGTAATTGTTAAGGTCCTCGGGTGAAGTAGTGATAGTTCTAGGCGAGGAAGATTTATTTCCCAATTCGTTAACAATAGACCATGTTTCTTTAGACACATTACCAGAATCAGTAAGCCTTTTGTTATAATAGGCATCCTTTGCAGCCTTTATTGTCCTGTGATAAACTCTTCTGTATCGCTTGACGTAATTGTGGAAAACGTCGCTGACGGATAATTTTTTTAGATGCGATAATGAGCGCATGTTTTTTGCTGATATACGTAAGCCATAAGTAGACCAAGGCTTATGATGTTTAATTTTTATAGGCCTTAAAGGAAAACACTTATCTGAAATATTTGATAAAGTCCTTGTAAATCTAGAAAACTCATCATCGATATCATCAGAAAGAAAATCCCAATTGCACTCAAGGCACTGATTCTTGAATTTTAATAAATTCTTGTCACCAAAAACACGGCCTAATCGACGTAAAGTATTTTTGTTTTTAGATTCCAAAGAAAATCTACAAATCACAGCTTCAAACCCTGCATTTAAGACAGTACAATCAACGAATGATGGAATAAATGATGACACAATATAGTCGATTGTGCTAGAACTATTTTTAGTTATTCTGGTTGGAGAGTTGATGTACATTTCTAAACACAATAAATCAAAAATTGACTGCAGAGACTCTTGAGCAGCACACACACTGGTGAAGTCAATGTTAAAGTCACCACATAAAATCAATTTACTATTTATAGGTAGGGATTCCAGCAAGCTCAATAGTTTTTGGCAGAAAATCAGCACATTAGCGTCCGGTAATCGATAAATACAAATAATGTAAAGGTCAAGTAAAGCGTTATGAACGATGGAAAATTCAAATTTCTTTTTCAGATAATAAGATATCGAACTTAGTAACCGCTACAAAGTCGCTGTGGTGCCGCCATGAGAAAAAATAGGTTCATCTATGTTTAACCAATGTTCGGTAATGGCGATAATTTCAGGAAATTTAAGTTCTTCTAATAGAAGGAATAAATCGTTGGTTTTGTGTCTTAAGGACTGAATATTTAAAAGAGATACATTAACTCAAGCTGTAGGTTTGTGCAATTAGCTTTCAGAAATTCATGATATTTTTTAACTTGACAGTCCAGAGATTTTTTTATAGCAAATAGACAATCCCTGAATTGTGATTCTGTTAATGAATCTAGGAAGTTTTATAGCAGGTACCTATTATCAGTTTAATTTTTTTCGCCAGTTTATAAATAAATGGTAGTTGAATTTCAAGCAATTTATAAGTTTTATATGCATTGAGGACTATGATGAGAGTGAATTTGTCTTGTGGCTCTCGAATGAGAAAGATAATATCTTACAAATATTAAACTTTCTTTTCATAAGATGTAGCATCCAACTTTTCAATATTATTTGAAATTTTTCTATTTTTCGTGTCAACTATGATTATTCAATTTTGTAACAGTATCTCCTACTTTTAATATATCAGATTTCTCGATACATTGTATAAAATTTGTTACCAAATAGCAACGCTTTAAATCACAATTTTAAGGACATTTCAATTATAATTTTATAGAAATTGCTTTAATAATTTATTACCGTCCCTATTTGTACTTTTTTTTATAAGGAAAATTCCTCTAACTATAGCATTTATTCTTACACATTTTTTTCAGTGTAACTATGAGAAAAATATATAAGATAACTGATTCGCAAATTACATGCAATCCTATGACCTATAGCCTTTTTTCCCTAGATTAGTAACGTTAGTAATATCTCATATTCGATGACAATTGGAATCTTTGACACGGTAAAAGATATACAAGGTCGGTTAAATGGATGTAAAGTTGCATAATTTGATTCTTATTAACGGGAACTAACGGGATTTCCGTTTAATAATTTGAAAAGCTCCGAAAGAAAAAATGAATTATTGAAAATTTAAATAAAAAAAATCTGTCGTTTTTTAAAGCCGTAGAGTAAAAAAAATACACTTCTGAATCGCAATATTTATAAAATGTATCTTTAAACAATAACTGACAACCACTGATAAGCAATTAAAAATTCTGGCAAATTTTAATTACATTTCTTGGTGTCTGCCTTAATCCAGGATTAACATTTAACTTTTTTGTCTAGTAACGTTATACATTACACGTTGCATATTCTATAAAGCATACTTGTACATTTATATAAAAATCAGATTATAATGATTATTATTACATTATTTGGATATTGGGCAGATCTCTTTCAATTTCATTATGAATTTAAACATCCACTTATCTATCTACTTCTTCATTCTCATAGTTAACGCAGACACTTTCGCCAACATATCAAGAATCCTACATTCTTTACTTCCTAAAATACCTATAATACTAATTAAATATATAATTTGGGTGAAAATAAACATGGAAAACGTATATAAATATGATCATTTTTATTTTAGAAGAGGGAAGTGGAGGTGTTGCTCGAAGGATAATACAAATTAATCAAACCAGATGTATTCAAAGCAATTTATTTTTAAAAGCTTAGCAGAGCGCTTTCAGCGTATGAGGCGTCATCATCAGTGCTAGTTGTCAGTTAAGCCCAAAAGTTTTCCATGGTGGAAACACATTTGATAGCATCAAAATTATTCTAAGGAATGATAGTACATTTAAAAACACTTATAATACAAAAATACTATACAGAACACTAAACAGGACGAACAGTATTTAAAAAGGGAGGCACGTTGGTGTCCTTCGTGTTTTGATTACATTTATACAATAATTTTGATACTATCAAATGTGTTCCCACCATGGAAAACTTCTGGGCTTAACTGACAATTAGCACTGATGATGGCTCATAAGCCGAAAGCGCTCTGCTAAGCTTTAAAAAATAAATTGCTTTGAATACATCTAGTTTGCTTATTTGTTATTATTTTTTTTAATTTATGCATTCTTTGTTTTCTGTTTTATACGGTGTTCAAAAAAAAATTAAGTGCAAAGCCTTTTAGATTCAACGATTCAAGCGAAGTTATATTTGGTAGAAATTGTTAAGTAGAAGGTGCTAAAATGGAATTTTATTAATGTATTGAAGGGAAAGCCCTATATGTACATACATTCAATTTAATATACATTAAAAATATGCAATTTCTGTATTTAAACGAGTTAACAATAAAACTTATGAAAAGTACTGCTTACAAATTTCTTCTTTTCTCCAATCCTTTAGTCTATTAAAAATTAGAGCAGCTCAACATTTTTTTTTCATTTTTGTAAAAATTAAATTTTAATGAATGTTATTTTAAACGTGTTTTTTGATTTTAGGAAAAATCCAGTGGAAAACATATTTTCCAAAAGATATCTAGGACTTGATTAAGGCTTACAATTGCTATTGATGCAGGCGTGTACTAAATTTCATAAAAATATCTTAAGGAGTTAAGGCATTTTTGTATTAAAATTCTTACACTCCCAGTAGCTCAAAAGTTTCATTGAGAAATAGCGAACTTTTCTTGTTAAAATTCCCTTATAAGGATTAGCATCTTATTCTGACCCTGTGTATATTTCTTTCTTATATTTACTACTTTAAGTTCTGGTCTTACGTGAATTGTAGAAAATTATTTACCTGCAGATATTTTCTATACTAATAAACATTGCCTTTTTGGTCCCAACATATCTGATCTCTTTGCTGATTACTTTCAAATAGTTTATTCAACCAAAAACTACCATGTATCTGAATCTTTCAACATCATCCCAGACGCCTCTCGACCTGGTGGAGCAACTAAAAACCTATATTTTAATAAGAAATCGATGGCGAAGTTCAATCAAAGCCAAGCCGGGGGTAGACTGTGAGTCTGACTTCAAGCTATTTTGGCACAAATACAAAACTAAAATAAAGAGATAAGCTGCATCAGCTTAGTCAAATCAATCAACCTAGACCAAACATTGATGTAGATCTTATTAAATGGGTCTTAAAAGCCACCAAGCTTCGGTCGTTGTCGATAACATAGAGAATTTGGCAGAGCACTAAAGAGTGGATAACTAAAGTCATGGAATCATCAAAGAAATCAAATCATCGACCATCGAAAGCAGTTAAAGCTAGCTTCAAATAAAGAGAACCAGGATAAAATTAAATAACTAAATAAAGAGATCAAAGCAGCAAGTAGGCGAGATAAAAATGACCACATCATACGGGTCGATAGGGAACTTGAGGACCATTTTAACGAACGTGAGTCTCGAGAATTGTTTAACAAAGTAAGATATTTCTCTAAAGAATTCAAACTACGCACCCACAAAAGTAACAAAAAAAGAGGGGGAAATTATAAGCAACGCCAATGGTATAAGAACTTCGTATCTTTCAAAAGAACTAAATACCCCTTAAGAGCCTAATATACTAAGATCGGAAGTTGAAAATGGCATAAAACTTCCCCGAAACAAAAAATCACCAGGAACGGATCAAATAAAGGAAGAGGTCTAAAGTCTTTGGGCATGGGGGCAATAGAAACAAAAAATCTGTAACCTTATAAGGAAAACAAGATAGTGGCCTGAAGATTGGACAGAGCTGAAGGTCTTCCGGTATATCATACATAACCGTCTTAAACCATTTGTTTTCCCACAGCTTTCATCAGGGGAGCAAGCATGTTTTGTGCCAGAATTTAATATTCCACTGTATCTCTGCTTTGTAGACTATCAAAAAGCATTTGGTGAAGTATACTGGAGTTACCTTCGGACCATAATAGGAACGCCAAAACACCTGAAAAGTCATGATCGACGGGAATTACTCGGTGAGCTTGAGAACGACCGCTGGAGTTAGACAAGGTTGCATTTTTTTACCTACCATATTTAACACTTTTAACGAATATGTCATTAGAGAGGTTCTGAATGGGTGGAAAGGCAGTACATCAATTGGCTTCAACCATACCAGAAATTGCAGAAATTATGAGCAGACGATCTTTTATTAGTGAAAAATATGGCTTAAAAATAAATAAATCCAAAACTAAAATAATGATAGTTAATAGACAATAACTTCTGCCCAAATATCAGAAATTTCAGGTTCCAACCAGTTCAATCTTGGTTCCTTAATCTCGAACACTGGGAAATGTGAAAGCGAAATGCACCGTCGTGTAACTATGGCAAAATCAGCGACTACCAAGCTAAATAAAACATGGAAAGACAAAGCTTCTAACCAGAATCAACCGCATATATCTGCTTAGGATTATGGCTAGAAGATCAGGAACAATGGAACGGCTAATAATAGAAAGGAAAATAGAAGGCAATCTGCGCAGGAGGCAGATCTATTTAGTTGGAGATCTGCCGCCTGGGCAGATTGCCTTCTACTTTTAGCAGTTAGGTAAACCAAAAAAACCCTTAATGCAAAATATGAAACAACTTGCCGCCGAAAGGATGGCATAAGATAAGTAAGCATGGAATCAATTGGTGAATAAAATATAAATAATAAAAGAGGACTAGGATGAATCTTTATCCATTAATAATATCAATAGAAGTAATTTCCACATAAATGTTTCTACGATGTACGAAGAAGTTTAAAGGTTGAACACTAATAAGAGCCAGAGATGTCATACCACCCTTCATATCAATCATGCAGTTTTGTTCTGCCTCATCCACTTTCTATTTTATTTAATAAATCTTTAGAATTGTGTCTTTCCTAATTTTTGTAAGACAAGCTACTGTACTAATACCTGTTCACAAAACTGGTAACAAGATCTATGAAAGTAACTATAGAGCAGTATGCAACCTAAATATAATTTCAAAATTATTTAAGAAAATTGTAACAAAATATCTTACATCATTATTGGGTCCTACCATATTATACCTGAACAAACTGCCTTTCAGAGCGGAAGATCAACAGAACTCAATCTGTTGACTTCACACTATCTACACCGACTTTTCCAAGACGTTGGACAAGGTAAATTATGGAATAAACTTGGGAGTAGCAGGTGTGGGGGGTAACTTCTTAAGATGGATTCGCAGCCATGGATCAGATCACCTAGGTCTTAAATTGTAAAGGTCAAAGGACTTATATCTTATGAACTAAGTGTTCGTTCATATGTGTGCCTCAAGGATTACATTAGAACCCGCTTCTTTTTAATGTTTTTATGAACGATATCCACACGTTTTCAATATTTTAGATTCTTATGTTTGGCAAGTGAGAAACGTTTTCTAGCTGTCTCCTTCCTTTCTGATTGTGTCAATTTACGATCAGATGTTTCCAAACTGAAAGTGTGGTGCGTCCAAAATTTAATAGATTTATATCCAACCATAGTATTTGCTTCTCCAAGCACACTCTCTTCGTATGATACAACCCTGGTAACAATTAGCGATGTTGAAGTTGTATTCGACTCCTCTATGATTTAAGTTTTATTTATCTGAGATTGTATTAAAATCCCCTAGAACGACAGGTTTTGTCAAGAGATGTACAAGAGATTTTACAAACATCCCTGCTATCCTGTACTGTACTTTAGTCAGACCTTTGCTGAAGTATCGCTCTTCAGTCTGAAACCCTCAGTATACATGCTATATGTATATTCACAGGTTGAAACAGGTGCAATGGAAAGCCCTGATATACCTAGCATTTAAATCCAAAATTGATCTTATTAACAACTATCATCATAATTACAGAGTTTTGTTATCAATTGTTTTGTCTTTCTTCTCTTGTTCATCGGGAACAAAGGGATTTAATTTTTTTTATATTCTGACTGCTTTTGTAGATTTTCCAGAATTGATATATTCAATAGGTCTGGCATCTGGCATCATCAGGCCTTTAGAAGCCATCCACACACTACACAGTAGTATGCTCTAACTAGAGCGAAACACGTGTAGCCCGTTTTATTACATGTTGTGAGACCGTGACTTTGTGTTTTTCTTTGTTTTTCGTCAATTTTGTATGTTAGTCTCTTAGAGAATGATGGATGAGATTTTTGGAAGATTAACTTACATAGAAAAGGGCAATCAAGGTTAACGTCAAATTTTAAAACACTTTCGTGATCTGTGTGAAGCTGTACTGACTGGAAAGGAGTGTGTCATTTGACTTTTTAGAGGAATAAGTTTTAAGTATATTGAATAAGTTTCCCCTTACAAAAAATTGAAAATAAAGGTAAAAAATTATGAATTACTTACTATTGTTCTAAAAACATCTTTAACTAATCTAAGATCTTTACATTCCCTACGATAATATACTAATAATCTATATTTTATAACTACTTTAATGTCTTTAAAAAGGTTTATCGGCAAACAATAAGAAAGGCAAAACAACTGTATTATAAGTCTAGATTGGAGAAGTCACAAATTAAAACCAGAGAAAATCGGTTATCATTATTAATAACTGAGAGGCAATGGATCTAAATCAAGCAAATATTTAATTGAAATAAATGATTCTGTAGTCGAAAAAATAACAAGTTTCCTCAAACCTCTAATTGACCTGATCTTATACTAATCAGGACTCATTCTTTCTTTCATATACAGACCCAGATGAGATCAAGACAAATTTAGATGAAGTTAAAAATAAAAAACTTCTGTTCTAACAGTCAGAATTGAAGAGCATTTACCAGACCAGGCACTCGCTTCCCTCGATTCTTTTGAGACTGTAGCTTTTCGAATAATCTCAACATTTCTTTGATAACATTGTTTTTAATGAAATGATTCAGTTTACTATCAACCCATATCTCTTTTACCCTGTCTATCCAAGATTATTGAGATATTAGTTAAAAAAAAAGAATGACTGAAATAATAATATCATAAGGGTCAATTTGCTTTTCAGGAAGGTTTAAGTTCCGGAGATGAAATATTTCCCTTCTTGGAAAGTATGCCGCTGCTGATTTTACGAAATAATTCGATTCCGTTAATCCTGAGGTACTTACTGCTCGAAAAACTTGTTAAGTCCTTGATTCTGATGTGTGCTCACAAATTCCACAGGGTTCTGTGCTTGGCCCTTTATTATTTTTACTTTACATCAATGACTTGCTTCTCAGAAGATTAAGGGCACTGTCGCCAAAGATGCAGTCAATATCTTTTTAATTCTTTTTTTTTTGTGCTACCTAAAAGGTTATCAGGTATGTATACAGATGTATGTATACAGTTAAGTCTTTGGATGTAAGCACTTTCTTTATTAATATTCAGTGTCTTTCTAACAAATTGAATGAGCTAAATTTATTTTTAAATAAAAATCCTTTTGATATTATTTGCTTGGCTGAGCATTGGTTAAGTTTTGAACAATTAGAAATGATTAATATAATAAATTACTTAATGATTAGTTCTTTTTGTAGAATGGAGCATAGACATAGAAGCGTGGTCACTCTGGTTAAAACTGAATTTTGATTTCAACCTTTTTGCCCGCAGAATCACTGTTGCCCAGTATAATAGTAAACCTCTGAACCTAGATTTTAATATAAATGCAAGGTGCTTTGATAAATTTATTCAGGATTTTCATATACGATTTGGTGTATTATAAGGTTTATCATTATTAAGAATATTCATTATATGTAAATTCATTCCTGGTAGAGTTCAATTTGGGATGTTTCATAAGGAATTTATTGTGTTCTTTTATTTGTTATTTTTTTCTTGTTGCTATTATTGATTAATCGTGTTTTGTTTTCTAACTGTGATAGTGATAGTTTGTGAATATCAAATTATAATAATATGATGAAACATTATTAGGTAGTAATTATTTGAGGTTATAAAATATTGTAATTTATGCTATTTTTGTAAAAATGGTAATACACATAAATAAATAGAATATACATATATGACACTGACAGATGTTGATTCATCTAGGTGTATCAATGCTGTTTTTATTTTTTATATAGAACTATAGTGGGTATTTGAACTTATTATGACTCAAGGAAAATATTGAGTATAGTGAGGCAAATGATTTCACCATTATTAAAACTAAAATTAAACATTTTATACACTAACAAAAAAATGTTTTTTTTTTTCCAAGATACTGATACATTATAATAATATAATTAAAACAATATTTATTAAACTACCCATAAAAGCTTAATCCTCTTGTCTACTCTTCATAGCCAGTTGGTAGAGCATTGACTTTTGGATTGTGGAATAGGGAGTGGTTTCCATCACCCCATGGGAAAGGTTTTGTGCGTACGGCCATATATTCATATTTAACAAATTTTCTTTCATGTGGATGAGCCGCATGCTCCATATGGGTTAAATAGCAGTTCACCGCACACAGGATTATGGAAGGACAAGCCACAAAGTAAAAGAGCTTTTTCCATACTTGATAACCACCTGAAATGTAGAAAAGAATCATTAGTTTTACAATAAACTTAAGAAAGCATTATAAAATTAGTTTAAAATATGTTTTTGAGTGTTTATAAAAAATGCTTATTACCAAAAATACATAGAATAACTAGAGCAGCTATTTCATCTAACCATCCGACTAAAAATACTGTCAATATTTGGAACTTATAATAATTGTGAACAATAAGAAAACAAATTCAATGCGAAAATAAGAAATAATATTAGAAACAAAATATAAATAAAAGTAAAATATAGCTGGAACCATAGACAAGATAACATTGATGGATATTCATTAATGTTTTAATATTTAAGTAAGCCTATGAAACTTATGGTTTTCAAAGTTCAATTTATTATGTATCTAGGTTTAGGCATCAATTTTTTTCTGATGCAAAAAGAGCTAAAAACCAAGTCACCTCCTAAACACTCACAAAAGTTGCATTGTTCTATTTTCAAATGTTAAATAAAAATTCTGTTATTTGTATCAAGTTAATCTATATGTTTATTTTAACTTAAAAATAATAATCATTTTTACCAATGAAAAAGTTGAAGTACAACTGCAAAGAGTGTTCCAAAAGTGTAACCAAACTTTTGTAGCATGTTTATTTTTTTTGGTTGCTTTTATAATGTAATAATTTAATATTGTATGAAAATGGTACTTATAGCAACATCTAGTGTAAAGTCGGTTAATGGCATTGTAAAAAAAAGAGTTAATAAGTTATCTCTTATAATAAGTTTATCTCTCTCTCTCTCTCTGATTAAAGTGATTTTTCTATCTGTCTGCCTGTTGTCATTGGTCATGTACACTATGCTTAAGGATCAATTTTTTAGGTGTTGGTATTTTCGATACTGGGCTGTTGTTGCCATGTTTTTCTTGTAATTTGAATACTTTTTCTTTTGAGATTAGATTGATGTTCGCACTCACTGCAACTTAAATCTAAGTGAGACAATGCCCAAGGTTCAGTGTTGGGACCACTGTTATTTTTACTGTATGTGGATGACTTGAGTTCATTGAAACTGCAGGGCAAGGTGGTTCAGTTTGCTGATGATACCACCATACTATGGAGCCATAAAAATTCTGATTAAATTAAGACTTGTATCCTTGAAGACCTTCAGATTTTATCAGTGTGGTGTGCTTCTAACAGGCTCGTGTTTAATGTAAGAAAGACGTCTATTATGGGGTTTAAGTGCGATGTTCAGGGTCTGATGTTTGACGAAAATTCCCTCTTGCAGAATAAAGAATGCTGCAAGTTCCTAGGAATTACCATTGATGGTCGCCTTCGGTTTGAAGATCATATTTTACATTTAGCTGGGAAATTATCTTCTAGATGTTTTGCAGTAAGAATGGCAAAACAAGAGCTGGGAGGGGTGGTTGCACGTTCAGTGTACTTTTCACTTATTGAATCTCATATTCGGTATGGCTTGCCTTTTTGGGGTTTAACCAATAAGGGGCTACTTAACATTGTCTTTGTTATTAAAAAAAAAGCAGTTAGATCCCTGTGTTGTGCTAAGTTAAGAGATTCTTGCAAACCCCTCTTCATTTCTGAAAAAATCCTAACTCTTTTTTCACTCTTTATTTTAGAAACAGCTGCTCTTATTCACAAAATTCCCAAACTACCATCTGACACTGGCCATTTGACTCGTCATTAATTTACATAAGTAAAAAAAATTACAATCATGTTCCTCTATGTGTTAGACATATATCGGATGTTAAGAAATTTAAAAGAGAATTAAAGACGCTTTTATTGGCTAAGGCATATTATAACCTGGATGACTTTTTTAATGATAGGTTTTAACCTTGGACATGTTGGAAAGTTTTTTTTTTCCTTTTTTCTTCTCTAGTTTTGTCAACAAGTTTACCTTTATTTAGTAATTGATTGTTTTATTTAGTTATCTTTAATTCAAGTATGCTCAAAAAGTTTTGTCTTCTTGTGTTTAATTTTGTTCATTGTTTTGTCAATTTTTAAATTGTATTTTTGTTTTGTTTTTTTAGCTTGTAAGATGCTTGTACACAAGATTATTCTTACGTAATATAGCACATTTTCTTTCTTTCTTCTTTCTGTATTGTATTCTGTCTTCAATAGTAGTTGTACTGTTAATTCTTGTAAAACTGGGCCTGCTTGAGATTATCCATTGAAGAGGTACCCAGAAATTACCTTTTGGCTTGCTTTCCAAATTTCTCAAGCTTGGGACTTTATAAAAGGCCCTGGCTATGAAAGTATCTGGAAAAACAGCTGCAGTAGATGAAGTATTTTTTGCAAATCATTTGCATGCAGTTTAAATTAAGGGCCCAAAGACTGATATTTATTAATTTTACTTTTGATCTTTAAAACATTCGTGGAAATACTTCAGTAATCACTTCTGTCAGCTTTTTTGTTTTTAATATTCTGCAACATAAAGAGAGTTGCAATTGACTGTGCTGACACCTCAGTTGTTCAATAGGCTGATGACACATTAGTTGTTGTATCTCACAAGAGTAAAAATCTGGTACTAAAAAATGCAAATTTGACTATTAAATAGATACAAGAATGGTGTCGAAACAATTTACTTTTTCTTAATAGAGAAAAAATTTGTAATTTTTAAAACCGATCCTATACCAACCCATTCTCAGCTATTACTCTACAAGATAAATCAATAATATAAGTTGAAAGTACAAAATTTCTACCATAAGAACTCACTGGAATGAGCAAGAGGAATAGGGTCAATTGGGGTAATTGTGGACGATATTTAATGTTTTGACTTGCTAAACGATTTTTGGGGACATAACGCATTATTTTATATATGTAAATTAGCAGTCAGATAGCTCATAGTATCTTCTTTGATAATTACTAGTGGTTTTCTGTAATTACAAGTCACATTAAGATAAAAAAAATATATTCAACATGCTTGTCCGTTTGCATTTACCCCTGCTCTTTAGGGGTAATTGTAAACAAGCATCTCTTGACACATTTACTCTACCAGAAAAAAACCTGGGACAAATATAAACGAACTATATAAAGTCGCTGTGTAGCAAAATATTTTTTGATATAAGTCGTGTTTACATTTACCCCAAAATAATGTGACCTTAAAGCTTTTGCTTGCAATATAAATGAAAAATCGAGATAAAAGTGTTTTTTCCAACAGTTCTGTTTATTTTAACTAAATCTAAACTATTTTTCAGAACGCTAATAAAAGAAATTTATTCTAAGTATGTAATTATAATAATATTATAGGTATAAAAAAAATAGTTTTGCTCATAAACAGGAACTATTGCTGGAAAGTTGTATAGTATTCTCTCTCCCTTCATTTGAATGCCAGGATCGGGAAGCACACCAATGATTTGATTCAAGGTTATATAACTGACATCAGTTTCAACAATGTAGAAAAGCATTTTTGATGCATGCCAGGATTTAAGACCAGTCACTTTGATTTCCGTTAATTTTTCATCCACAGCTTCAATTAAACACACATATTTAAGAAGAGTAGTCTTTCTCTTTCCACCTTTGAACTGCACAAGAATAAATTTCCCTGTGGAAGTCTGAACTCTCGACTGTTTTAAGCTCTATATGTTGTTTTTCCGGTTCTGCCCAATCTATTTCATCATCAGTATCACCTAGACTTATTTCTCCATCAGAACTTTCCGAATCTGCAACTGGTTCACTTCTAATTTTTTTCAATTTCGGCTTTAACTTTTCTTGTCCGTTTTCGAATTAGCCTTTTTTTCTTTTATTTTTCTTCTTCTCTTCTGCTTCTCTTAGTCTTTCCAAGACTTGGTTGGTTGTTAGTACCTCTCCATATCTTTGTTGCTTTAATCTCAGTATGACTTGTTTTTTCTCTTCAATAATATCTTCACGGCGGCTGAGTGGCAAGAAAATGTTGGTAATTTCTGTCGATTCACTGATAGACGATGACGTCGATGGTTGTGGACTATGGGTAGATGCCACTAATAATTTTTGGTAGTCAGTTGACGATGTAGAAGGCTGCTGTCGGCTTTCAGCTGACGACACTGAATGATGTTGACTACAACATGATGAAGTTGAAGGCATTTGATCGTCGACCGTGGGTAGAAGTGGGTTTGGTTCAGAAATTGCAACAACAGTTGATTTAGAGGATACTGGTTGGATAATAATAGCATCCGATGTTACAGATTTCGGAGCTTTGAGGGCAGCTTCGTATTTAGCCAAGTCTTCTGGTGTAAATTCATTTTGTGGGAATTTGTTTCAATCAACTGGGTATACGCCAGTATTTTTAAATCCAGATATAATATTGCTAGAAACCATAGACTCTTGCCAAGTAATGCCAAGTAATTCGGTAAACTTTTCCATAGTTACCCTCGTCCCATTCGTTCTTAACAAACTTCACCAATTGTTTATTCCAGTTCACCTTTAAGGGTCCGAAGACACACTTGTCCAAAGGCTGAAGCTTTTTCGTAAGATGGCTTGGAAACTTTATCAAAATAATATTGTTGTGCATTACCTCTTCAATAATTCTGACGCTCATATGACTGCTGTGACCATCATACAACAGTAGAGCTGCTTGATCTAGAAGGTTTTGGGAAGTTCGTAAATCTTTAATGTGAGGTATAAACCCTGTCGTAGACCACTGGAAAAATTGCGGCCCCTCCATCCATCCATTAGTGAAGGCCGCATATATAGAGTTCCTGGATAGGCGCTATTGGAAGTCCAACGAGCCTGAACTCCAGCTCCCTTGAATTGATATCCGGCACAGGGCCTTTCCTTTCTCTCCAATTGCCCTAATACGATAGGGATCATTATTAAAACCTGACTCGTCAGCATTAAAAATAAAACTTCCTTTATCATCTAAATTATTTTCATCAATGATTCTTTTCAGGTCATCAAAAAAATGGTAGACGATCTCAGGTTTTCTAGCATCCTTCCGCAGTTTTTGCAAATGTTCCGGTTTCTTAAGAGGCAGTTGTCTGTCTCTTAAGAAACCGGAATCTGTATGTCTTCTCATGAATGAGTAGTACCAGTCTTCTCCCGGTACTCCATTTTTAAATGGTGTTCTTCAACCTTTTGCATTAACATACTCTCCAACCAGTTGTCTAAGTTCTGCTTTGTCACATGGTAGACCCATCGCAGTACGTGCCAATAAACATTTCACTATTTCATTTTCGATATCTGAGGATAAAACTTGGGAACGTCCACCCTTTGTCACATTTAATGGAGTCTTTCTTCCTCCTATCCTTTGGTAAATAACTGATCTGGGAACACCATAGAACGTTTCTGCTTGGCAATACGTTTTATTTTTATTTTGGACATCTGCAAAGGCATTCGCAACATCTTCAGTTGTATAAGAAGGTGCTTCTTTTTTCGTACGAGTACGTAAGTACGAGGCAACTTTACACTGCAACAAGACAAAGAAATTACTCATTTTACATAAATTATCGGCGAGACACTAATTTTATCATGGTTACAATTACCCCAAAAGAGTGTATACATTTCCCCCAAGAACAAATTTATTAGGGGGAAATGTAAACACTGAATTATTTTAGTGATTATAAAATTTGTCGACAGACATTTAAGCGTAAAATAGACACAATAGTATAACAAACAATGTCCAAATGAAATATCTAACTTACCTCGATAATTTGCATTCGAAAACTTCAGTGCCGAAATTCAACATAAAACCGCCAAACACATCAAATTGGATCAGCCAACTAATGCAAGAAGAGCACAAACAGGAGTAAAATTTCGAGGGAAACCGCGTTTGCCCAACGTCGGCACGACTCGAATAGTGAGCTTCGCGCCAAATTTGAAATCTAAATGTTGTTGTGTTTCTTATTTTAGATGTGTCTACAATTACCCCAGTTTTCATTTACCCCAATTGACCCTATATGCAATAAAATTTATGTTCCTCCATCCATGGATCTATCTGTGTATGCAGCGCATTGTGCCTCTGTTACCAAAGCTTGCGAGAGCTTTAATAATGTTCTTATTGTTGGTGACTTTAACCTTTCTAATATTTCATGGTTACCTAGTGATGATCATTATGGCTTAACCCCAAATAATGTTACATCTGATAAAGAAAATCTTTTATGTGACACATTCACTTTTCTAGGTTTAATGCAGCTCAATGCAGTGGTTAATGATCATGGAACAATTCTTGACCTTTGCTTTACAACTTTTCATTCCACTTTACCAACTAAATGTAATGGTTTAGTCGGGTCAGATCCTTACCATCCTGCTCTTGAGCTGCAACTACCCAATAGTAAGTCCAATTACCTGGAACTACCTATAACATATTTTTACAACTTTAATCAAGCAGATTTTGTGTCTATAAATAACTACTTTTCTACATACAACTGGATGTCTATAATTGTTAACGATAACTTAAATACCACTGTTGCAAACTTCTATTCTGTTGTTTATGATTGTTTGAATCTGTTTGTGCCAATAAAAAAACACTCTCCCAAGAAACATTATCCACCATGGTTTTCTAGAGAACTAAAAAGTCTAGTTATTCAGAAAAAAATAGCACATAGAAGGTACAGACAGTCAGGATCAAATACTGATTACTTAAGTTTTAGTGTTCTGCGCTCAGAATGCCGTTCATTATCTAGTGAATGTTACAGACACCACATTGAGAGAGCCGAAAATGCAATAGAGAACGATAGCAAGACCTTTTGGAAATTTGTAAGACTTCAGTCCAATCAAAGCGATTCTACCGTTCCAGATGAGATGTTCCTTCATGATCTCAGGGCCGATACTGGTATTTCTATTGCAAATCTCTTTGCCACCCACTTTTTATCTGTATTTAACAAGAATACTAACCCTTCTAATGCCTCTGACGGTCTCGATACCTCATTTAAATTTAACCATATCAACCACGTGTTCCTTAGTGCTACTACAATTGAAACAGCACTAGCTAAACTGGACAGCAGAAAGGGAGCGGGTTCCGATGGAATTCCAAACAGGCTTTTGAAAGAATGCAGCCATTCCCTTTTCCTTCCACTTTTTCATATTTACAATTTGTCCCTAACTTCTGGAACTTTTCCAGAGAACTGGAAGCTATCTCATGTATGTCCTATTTATAAATCTGGGAATAAGAGTGACATAACTAACTATCGTCCCATTAGTATCCTCTCTGCAATTCCTAAGCTGTTCGAGCACTGTGTAGAGGTGGTTCTATCTGGCACATTTCAGGAAATAATTGGAGATCAACAGCATGGATTCACCAGAGGTCGTTCTGTGGATACAAACTTGTTTGTTTTTAGCAACTATATCTTCAAATCTTTTGCCGACGGTAATGAAACACATGCGATATACACGGACTTAGTTCTTTTTTACTTTGGATCAAGTCTTATCTGATGGATAGAGAGCAGCGTGTTAAAATTGGTGGTTTTTTGTCCAACCCATTTTTGACAACTTCAGGGGTCCCTCAGGGCTCCCATTTGGGACCATTGTTATTCAGTCTCTTTATCAATCACCTCGGCTTCCTACTGGAGTCTGAGTTTTTGCTCTTCGCTGATGATTTGAAAATTTTTCGGCGGATTTCCTCCTCTCAGGATCAGATGGTGCTACAGAGAGATATAAACAGAGTGTTTTCCTGGTGTAAGTCAAATGAAATGTCATTGAATGTTAAGAAATGTGGGTTTATGAGGTTTACTCGTTTAAGGGTCTCCCCTCCTTGTTATTGATGGTATCCCCTTGAAGGAGCTTGACTCAGTCAAGGATTTGGGTGTCTTTCTGGACCCGAGTCTTACTTTCTCCCACCACTTCGAAAATACTGTAAATAGAGCTAATAAACTGCTTGGTTTTATCAAAAGATCTTGCAAAGACTTTACTAATGTGTCAGCATTGAAGACACTATATATTTGCCTGGTGAGATCTCTTCTCGAATTCTCCAATATTGTTTGGTCACCTCATTTTCTGATTCACATTGAGAGGCTTGAAAATATCCAGCACAAGTTTATCAGGTTTGCCAGATATACTCTTATGAAGTCAGGCCTGGATCTTACCTGTTCAGAGACCATGTCCTACCTAAGCATAAACTCCTTATCAAGTAGAAGGCAGTTCTTTGATGTTTGCTTTGCGTTTAAGGTTCTGAATGGTATTGTTAGAAGTCCGGAATGTCTATGCCTTTTCTCTTTGCATGTATCTTCTTACACAACACGAGGTCAGGCGCTTCTCCACATTCCCTTTTGCAGAACATCCTATCTACTAAACAGTCCTATAAATAGAATAGCTTCTACAGTGAATAGATTTGCAAAAGATCTTGATTTTTTCAGTACATCTTTAAATAAATTTAAGTCGTCAGCTAGGGCAACTATCTTGGGATAGTGCCCTACTCCCACTCTTTGGATTAGGTTTAGCACAGTATTGTTTATTAGTATTATAGTTTTTACTTAAGACTACTGTTAATTATTAATAAGTACTTGAAATGTTATATACGTTGATGAATAAATAAATAAATAAATAAAATAAAATAAATAAAATCACTTGGGTGTATATTCTATATCACTTCTGCTCTATATTATAGCATATTTTGGGGTACACATAATCAAACAGCTCATCCTGTTTTTACACAACAGAAGAGGGTCATTAGAAAAATTTGTGGAGCTACATATTTGGAACTCTGCACCACTGTTTTACAGTAAAATGTAATGATAATTAATTTTTGCTATCTTTGCAGTTGTATCTAAGTATAAAAATTGTAATGTATTAAAACATAATAATTCAATAAGGACAAGTAGTCAGAGAAATAAAGCAATATTTTAATGGTCATCCTTGCACTTATGAATATGTTCAACATAGCAGGTAAATTAGCAATAGCATTGTAAATTGCTATGGAAAAGCTAATACCAAACCAAAAAAGATAACTATGGTGATAGCAAATTCTTCAGGGCCAGTCAAGTAAGCCAGACAAAATACTGTATTGAGATATATTTTGTTTTTGTTTTGGTTTGATATGATTCAGTCTGTAATCTGTAATGTGTAAAATTGACTTTATTAAATAGTGTAAAAACTAATATTTGTTTTTTTGTTTCTAAAATAGAACAAAATCTATCTAAATCTAGAAAATGTGCTTGATTTTATCCTGATTTGAATATATGACTAGAATAGAAAGAAAATGTGCTATATTACATAAGACAAAATCTTGTGTACAAACATCCTAAAAACTAAAAAATTACAAATTCAAAGAAGAACTAATAAATATTTCTAAACTATAAAATTTTCAAAAACACTATCCAAAAATAGGCTTAAAAATAAGTGAGTTTGAACTTTTTATTATCTTTTTAATGTTTGTCTAATATGTAAAGGGACACAATTGTACATTTTTTTACTAAGGGATAGGAGTGAGTTTCTGATAAGGAAGAATGTAGCAAAAAATCATCTACCTGATATGTCATATGACCAGTGTTTAGGATATTTATGAAATGATTGAAGGACATTTATGAAAAATAATATGAATTAAGAGTAGCTGTTTCCAACATAAAAAGAGAAAATACAGTTAGGATTTTTTGAGATATGAAGAGGGGTTTAGATGATTAGGGTTAAGATGAGACTCAATAATATTAAAGTACACTGAACATCAACCACTCCTCCCAGCTCAAGTCTTGCCATTCTTATTGCAAAACATCCAGAAAATATTTTTGATGCAAGATTTAGGATATGATCTTCGAATCAAATGCAACCATCAACTCTTCACTAAACATCATGCCCTGGACATTACACTTAAACTCCATAATATACAGTGCGGGCCAAAAGTGGAGAAACTTTTAATATTTTTATTTTTTTCTTATTAAAACTAATTCGAAGTAATAATAATTGTAAATAATGTTTATGGTTATATTTAGTAGTGACAAAAATAATTAGAAAAAAAAATTGAAAATAAATAATTACAAAATATGCGAACAAAATTTATTTTCTCTGGACAAAAATAGAGAAACTTTTTATTTTTATGACATAATTATGTTATAATACAAAATGTGGATAAAAGCACACTAATACTTTGTGGCATAACCGTTATTCTTCCCAACTTCACTACACCATCTTGGCATAGATTTAAGAAGGTTGTGTATAATATCTTTGGAAATTTCACTCCATGCTTCTGTTAGGACTTGGAATAATTTGTCTTTATTTCAGAACTTATTCGGATTTTTTTGTCAAACTTTTTTGTCTAGGTGCTCCCACAAGTTCTTGATGGGATTTAAATCTGGACTTTGAGCTGGCCACTTAAGAACTTGAATTTGTTGAGAGGTTAGAAAATTTTTAACAATTTTAGAAGTGTGCTTGGGGTTGTTATCATGCTGGAATTTCCAAATTAATGGCAAATTATCCTCGGCGTAGGGAAGCATATTATTCCTTAAGATGTTTAGATAATATTGGCTATTCATGATCCCATCTATTCTCACCAGTGGACCAACGCCATGCCCAGAAAAACATCCCCACATCAACACATTACCGCCTCCATGTTTGATTGTGGGAATAGTGTACTTTGGGTTGAATTTTTCATTCTCGGGACGTCTAATCCATCTCATACCATCTGACCCAAATAAATTGAACTTACTTTCATCTGACCATAAAATGTTGATTATAGGTCCAATGTAAGTGTTCTTTTGCGAATCTTAAACGAATTTGTTTATTTTTCGTTGAAATGAAAGAAAATTTTTTACCGGTCTCCTGGCTTTTAAGTTGGCGTCACATAAACGTCTTCGAATAGATCGAACTGAAAGGGAAATGGTGGGATATGCCATTTTTTATATCTTCGGCGGAGAAAAATGGATTTTTTATAGAACATCGTCTAATTAGCTTGTCAGTTGCAGACATTATTTTCTTGGGTCTACCTGGCTTAGAGATGCTGGCAGTAGTGCCTCTAGTTTGCCACAATTTGATTTGTTTACAAATGACACTTATGAAGATCAAGTTCTCTAGAGATTGTTTGAATTTTGATTGTTGAGAATTATAAGTTTTTTTATTTGTTCAGATAAATTTATACCTTGAGGCATTTTAATACTAAATAGGCTTCTTCACAATCAAAAACGAACTGCTTCAAATGAGACCTATTTAAATTAAAATATTTAATACAAAAAGTTTCTCTATTTATGTCCTCAAGTAAAAAAACCATTGTTTACCATTTACATTCCTGTGATAAATATTCAAACTTTTTTGGTATGAATTTATGGCTTAGGCTAAGATAAACATTTTTAGTACATGGTGTCACAAAAATTTTGAATAGATTATTAAATTAGAAAATAAATTAAAAGTTTCTCTACTTTTGGCCGGCACTGTAGGTCTTACCCACATTGAACACAAGCCTATTTGAAGCACACCAAACTGATAAAATCTTTTATCATTAAAAACCTGAGCTCTAATGTAATCAGAATCTTTATGACTCCACAATATGGTGGTATCAGCAGCAAACTCTTAGTTCAGTTTACTACCCTGCAGTCTAAATGAACCTCATTTACCTACAGCAACAATAACAGTGGCCTAACAATGAACCTCAGGTACTCCAGACTTAAGTGATCTAGAATCAAATAAAGATCCAGATACTGTCACTCCTTGAGTATGATTTGATAGGTAGGACTCCAGCCATTGCAATGCCATACCCCTTAAACCATATTTACTAACCTAGACAACAAGATTCCAAGATCTACACAATCTAATGCCTTGGACAAATCACAAAACATGGCCGCCACCAAGTCTCCAGAATTCAAGGACACACAGACACACTCCAAAAAGCTAAAACAGCATTTTACCAGTTTGAAATCCAAATTGATTTGCAGATAAAATGCTATTACCTATGTTGTAAAATAGACAAAGTTCTGCTATTTGCAAGTGTTTCAACTCTCTTAGAGAGGGTACATAAAATAGAAATTTGATGGAAATTACAAGGATCGTTCAAATCTCCACCCTTATGAAGGGAGATAATCACTGCCTCTTTTAAACTTGAAGGAAAAATTCCATTATTGCAGGAATTGTTTATGGCAGAAAGTAAGGCATTCAATGATATTCTTAGCATAAGATTTATATTAATTATATTTTAATTTAAAACTTACTAAAGAACCAATATCTATTTTGACTTTTAAGCTAATAAATTAATTTAATATTAGGATCTAAGAGAAACATTTTTAAAGTTAAATGAAACCAATTATTTTAATTTGATTTATTATTTCAATGTGGAAACTTAAAGATTGGTCCAAAAAATTGCTTTAGGTAATTTGATATTGAAGCTTCTATCTATTTTCACCCTCCTATCAAGCAACCCATAATCCACCAAGTTGATTGGAGTCCAGGAAAGATGCGAATAGTAATTTGAAATATTACCAGCATCCTCTTTTTTTATTGTTGAGCATATGCTGCCCAGTTTCTCTCAAGAAGAAAATTTGGTAAACACACACCTTCCACCCTGTGATATATTGATTGTATTGTACTATGTGCTACTTTATGGAGCAGTCAGTAACTGATTTAAGTTTTCTTGCGATAAATCTTTGACAACTACCTACTCACAGATACATAGCAGAGATAATCGGGAAGAAACATTTCCAGAATATTTTTAGGGATTTGGATTGGATTATGTAACCAATACATTGGATTTATCTTACCTTCGTGAACTCCGGACACAGCAGACGGTCCTGTAACCTGAGCAGCCCGCTTGGCTGATGTCTGCAAGTACCTTTTAAAGGCGTTGTTTAAAACAGCCGACATAATTCTGGGTGTTTTATTTCAATTATTAAATTGGGTGTTTTGAAATCTATGTACCCACTTTGCTTGAAAATTTCAACAGAACAGAGTAACTCACTTTCGACTTTGACGTATGGCATATGACGTATTATACGATAGAGGTAGATTAAGGCAGTGGACAAACTTGCGACCTGATCGCGGCTAGATAAACGGTGCAATCTGGTTGCACTTATCGTCACTGTCCAGGCAAAATATCTTATGCGCCATTTTAGTAATTTTTCCTACGCAAAAAACGTTTATTTTTCATTATTTTTAATAAATTTTTGTTTTGTTGTGAAGGATGTATGGGGACGAGGTATTGTTTTATTATTTTAAAGCCAATTTCCAAAAACTATTAATATTATGTTAAATAAAGGTCGCTTATGATATTTTAAAAATGCGTTTTGGGAATTCCATGGAGCTTAAGATATTTTTAATGTTGCTTGTATCAAAATAACTTGCGAATTATTTTTATAATATCGTAAGCACCAAATTAAAATAATTAGGTTTTATTACAGTCATGGTATCTTTATTTCAAAAAAACAACAGTAACAGCAGCAACATTAAACAAAACATTTCAAAAAATAATAATAAATTAAACGCCTTCGTCCTCTTCATCTTCTTCATCAGTGTCCGGTAATACGTCTTTAATGTTCTGCGAATGTGGCAGACTAATGAATTCGGTATGATAGTCCTTTGGAATAGCTGACTGCAAACATAATTTGCTAAGATCTTTATATTTAGCCGCCGATATCGGCAGTAGGGAAGTGTAGCATTTATTAAGGGGCTTTCCGTCATTTTTAATAGTAAAGTGCTGTTCATTGGCTAACCCTTGCAAATAACTATACTGAACTGTCATGTATTTTGGATTTTCTGCTTCCATTTTTACTACCCGAATTTTGGAAATTTGAAGGGGCTTACCTTTGACTAATTTAGGTTTTTTGCTTCTAGTTTTAGTTCGTTTTTTCTTTAAAATTGATTTAGGTTGTTCAGTAGTTTATGTGTCTTCAACATACTGGGAAAAATTAGAAACCCCTTTTGCAATGGTTGAATAGTTCAAAAAATTGTCATAGTTTAATAAATTGACGAAATATGGTCCGGGTGTGTGCCTTGCAAGACTTATAGCAGATTTCCACATTGAAGGTGCGTAAATGGTTCTTTTTGATATAAATGATTCTATAGTGGAATGCATAGAATCAATAGGCATGTATGTATGGCCAGCAATTAGATATGTAGTTTAATGTGATTTTTTTTATGTGAATAGATGTTTTAAGAAATGTGTTAATCATTGCCAAAAGGAACTTGAACGCCAATGAAAACTTGTTTGTTTTTATTTTGTCCACTGCAATTATCACAGTACAGGGAAAGTTCGGATATTTCAGGAAAAATACGTTGATCCAAAAGTTCAAGGTATTTTTGCAGTGCAAACTTCGTTTGAACCTTTTTTTCCCAAAGTCTCGTTCTACAGGAAACAAAAACCGTTTTTTGTTATACTTTCATATACCGTGAAATTGTAAACAGCTAATTTACGAGCATAATATAAAAGTATACTGTTTCCGTGTGGCGTAGTTAACACCTTCTGTAGATCAAAAGATGCACACATGAAATTTGGGTCGCAATTTTCTTGATCTTTTTTTAAATTTATCACGACTGTTTTTTATCTCTTCTCTATGACGCAGATAGTTTTCTAAATCTGCTGCTTCTACATTTTTTTCGCCTGTACTTAGGACCCTTTCACAAAGACTGCATTTATCTTTTTTTTTACACGAATGCCTAGATTGTAACCTTTAAAAATCCTTAAAATTGTTGCTCTGCTCACTGGATCCATTTTTTTCATTTTACAATCTTCCTTATACAATCTGTATAGATTTGGAAAATTTCCAATTTCAGAAAGCATGTAAAGTTTCTTTGTTTGGGAGTGGCAATAATAGGATGGCACCACTGGTATTTTAATATTAAAATCATTGACATGTTTAATAGATTGCTTAGATGTCTTATTTTTTGGTGCACAGCGACCTCGCGAGTCTTTTTTAATCATTCCTGTCTTAGAAACATTGTTTATGGTTTGTCGCAAAGACATTTTACTGATATCCAGGGTTGTTAGTATGAACTGCTGACAAACTCTTTTTTGTTCTCCTTGTACTGTTAAGTTATATTCTATAGTTTTTTGTCGCTTGGAATTATTATTCTTGGTACGTTTTCTTCCTATTTCTTTTTGCTTCATACATTGAATTAGCCAACTTTTCTTTTTTTTCATAGGTCTCAAGTTCATAATAGGCATTAAATATTTGCTTTCTGTCAGTTTCACTTACTGATTTACAATTATTCTGACATTTTTTTCCAGCACATGGATTCGGCTTTACTGCTTTATTTACACCAGAACGCTTTAGTTTCTTTTTTTCTTATTGATTTTATGTTTGGACAAACCAGTGCTAGCCCGATCACTGCTTTGATCTTCTGAACTAATGTCTTCTTCATTATTATCATTATCTTCTCTGTCAATATTCATAGCCATTGCTTGTTTATCATCTGTGGATTTATTGTTCTGAAGAGTTGTCACTGTTTGCTAAAAGAAAAATGTCCTGACTGTAGTTTAGTATTGATTAGGAAATAATTTATTAGTGTTAATCTTAGCAAAGAATGTGTGTACCAGAAGGAGTTACCTTAGACTGGGGATCATAACTTTCTATACTTGAACTATTATTATCGAATGGAAATGTCATAATTTCATCATTCCTGTTAGAGTGGAGTTCTCACAGTTACCTCAGCAATAACACTGTCAATAACATTTTCGAGAATAGTGTAGGTCATAATTGTTTCTGAATCTTTTTTAGGTTCGTCTCCGTTTATTTGTGAATGTACCGTAGCTTCATTTCCCGCTAATTTATTAACAATAATTTTTTGATCAATCTTGGGTTGAAAGGATAATTCTGGATTTTGCTGAAAAAATCAAATTTTGTTTTCCGTTTTTTCTACTTTATAAGAGTATGCATACGACGTATTATGGTTAGAGTTTTCAGTTGATTACCTCAAAAAAAGCATTGTCATTAACATTGTCAAGAATAGTCATGGGATCTGGAGCATCTTTAGATTCGTCTTCCTTTGTTTGTGGGAGTACCGCCAACGTCTAAAAATTTATAATTATTTACAATAATAAAATGGCACCGTTTGTTAATTGAACAACATTAATTTAGTTGATATTAATTAATTTTTCTAATTTATCATTATTACGCGAATTTAATTTAAAAATAAAGTACCTTGAAACATTGTTGTTCCTTCAGAAAACTCTTCGTTTGTGAGTCGCAATTTCAGGATTTCAACAGCTTCTTTACTTTTAATACACAAATTCAGACACCGTAAGCCCCTAGAAATTTTTAGGATAAATAAATAACAGTATAACAACAAAACACACTAAAAACACGTCCGCTTTCCACGAGGAGGGTTAAAAAACTGATTTAGTTTGGTAGTTACGATTATTTAACATCCGACGAGAACCAACGTGTATGATATACCACGATTTCCAATATATCGTAAGCGACAGGCGGATACGTTTATTTCTACAAATATTTGGACGTTGGCCCAAAACATAATGACAAACAAAACAAAAATATCGTAAGCGACAGGCGGATACGTTTATTTATATGAATATTTTGGGCGGTTGTGATATTTCATACCCTAATTTTTACCCTAATTTAAAAAAACAAAATATCGTAAGGGACGGGCGGTTACAATATTTATGCTGAATCTTTTGGTAACTGTTTTAAGAGTTTCGCTATCGAATAAAATGTAAGCGACACAAGCTTACGATATTTTAAATTATTTGGTGGATAATAAGTTTACTCTGATTGATAATAATCTAGCTTGCGATATTTTACATATTGAAGGCGCATACGATCGTAAATTTAAAAAATGAAATTATGACGTTCTGTGACCTTTGAGGCTAACGATGTTTTTTTAAGTCGATGCAGCTCACCTAGACAATTCCGGAAACACCAATATCGCAATTTTGCAAAAAATGTCGCTTACGATACTTTGCCTGGACACTGACGTTATGTGTTTTGCTGTATTTCGAGGCTTCGTCTAAAGAGATCACAGCACAACTGTTATTCGGTTGAATTAATTCTGTACATTATAATATTTTTATATAAAATATAATTTTAGTTTAGTAATACCAGAAACACCGATGATTTTCCGTCTTTGCCTCTCTTCTTGGAAAGTGAACATAGATAGCGCAGATGACGTTGTCGCTATAATTTAAACCTCGGATGAAACATATCAATTATTTTTTATTTATTTTAATTAAAATTAGCAGTTGTGTCTCATAACATAAACTTCTTAACTTTAATTCAAACAATGCAATTTGGTAAAAAACTAATTATAATTCTCATTTTTTTAATTATATTTTTAAAATGTATACAGTATTTTATTTTAATATTAAATATTAAAATATATACAGATTGTCCAGTTTAAAATGGACGTACTTGTGATATACAACACATACTTCTTTTGTTCCTAAAAATACAAAAGCATGCTAGTTGTATCTACTAATGCACCACGATGATGAAATAGACAAAAGGACCAATAAACCTGAAATCATAATGGCTTATAACCAAACTAAATTTGGTGTAGACATAGTAGATAAAATGTGTATTATGTACAATGTAGGCAGAAGTACTAGGCGATGGCCATTGACAGTGTTTTTGCATCTTTTGAACGTAGTCGGATAAACTGCAAGAAGCCAGTATTACCGTTGATTGAATATTGGAGTAATATACTCAAATATTCAATCAAAGGTGTTACTGTAAATAGTAAATCATGTTTACGATGAGATCTGGAATTTTGAAAAAAAATCAGTTGTTAGGGATTACTTGAACAAATTCAATGCAAAACAAGCTCTTCGTAACATATGCAAGAAAATTATTGTATTATATTTTGTATATTACTATTATTTGCCAAATAAAACATGTTTATTTCTATTTTTAAAAAAATAAACGAATTAAAAAAATAATTATTTCATATTTACCTACTTGTAGGTAAATTACAATCTTAAATTGTATCTAAAAGTCGCATAATTTCGTCCTACACCCTACAGTAATTAATAACAAAAAATAAGACGAGTATTGCGTTTATTATTATTAAACATTGAATCTTTTATAGAAAATAAAATAAATAAACTATTAGTATTACTCATTAAAAGTATTAGAATGAAAAGAAATGGCAACACAGTTGAAAACCTAGCTTCCATCGTTTTAGTCCATATTCCCATGGCAAAGCTCAATTGCCCAATAAGAAAGTTCGAGTCTAAAACCCAAATTTTGACTACCGACTTATGAGTGATCGCGAACGAGACGTATGACGATTATATTTTCACCTTTTAATTTTTCCATCACGCCTTCAAAATAATCGAATTATTTTTCCATATTCGGTTGCTACCCATTATTTTCATAATGGATTTATGAATAATTTTTAAACTGAATTATCCTATTACTAGCACACACCAAAAACTTAAAACAAATGGCCAACTGCAGAGTAAATAAAATCCGCAATCCTCATATCCAATTCGCTTATCTGATTTTTGTAAGAATTCTGGGTATGTTACAGTTTTAAATAGCCCGTCGATATACTGGGTTTTCGGTTTGGTTGCTAGCAAGGACACTAGAAATAAGAAGACTGATCTGTATGCTAAACGTGTATATCCAAAAATGAATGAAAACTAGTTTCAGAAAGTTGCCACATCGGTTCTGTTAGTCAGAAGTGTACCTCATTCTGATTAGCGGGACCCACCTTATGATAATGTTATTGATAATGCTATTTTCGGCATTTTCAAGTAATGGACATGCGATTCTTCGTAAAGTTGCCTTCGTGTCTGGTAATTATTTTAATCAGGATCAATTACTTTGTTATGATATATCCTGACAACATCTTTTTTAGGAAAGTGCAATTCGCATTCATGTTTACCTTTTTTAATGTAATCAAATACCTCTCGCCGCTCTCGAAATCTATGTTCATCCTGCACAAACGAAAAAAAACGTAATTTATGCGAAACAGTTTTTGATATATAAAATTCGAAAAATATATGAAACATTAAAGTAATTTAAAGGAGTGTGTAATTTTTCAGGGTGTTTCAGGAGGAAAGGGAGATGTTTTGGGAACATGTTCAGAAGGTCAAAATAAGATAAATTACCCCATATGTTTTAATCCGACTCTCAACCGTAAAAATATCTAAAATAATCGGTCCTGAAGTTTTTTTGTAAGATTTTTTATTTTAAAAGCGATACAATACTAGAAAAAAATAAAATTACACTTATTTAAAAGGTTTTGAAAATAGCCCCACCAACTTTAAGGCAAGCTGCAGCACGTTTGTTAAGCGCTCGTGTTGCACGTTTAATTGCTTGGGGATTGTTTTTAATAATATTTGAAGCATTCAAAATTTGATTGTGGAGTCCTTCTAAGGTTTCTACTGGGGTTTCGTATACTAGAGCTTTCATCTACCCCCAGAGGCAGTAATCCAGTGGATTTAAGTCTGGTGACCTCGGTGGCCAAACTTGAGGTCCTCTTCTATTACGCACTCGGTGACTTAAATGATGCTCCATTATGTTGAAAATACATTCGGTGTCGAACAATTAGCGGAACATCATCCAACATGTGTATTAAATAATCTTCCAAAAAGCGTAAATATCCTTCTCCAGTAAAACGCTCATCTAATACAAAAGGACCAAACAACTGGTCGTTCAGCATTCCACACCATACGTTAACACTGAATCGATTTTGAAAGTTTTGTTCAAACGTGGAATGAAGATTTTCATCTGACCACCGTTGTTGATTGTGTCGGTTATTAATTCCATTGCGGGTGAAATGAGCTTCATCGCTAAATAAAATGTATTTATGTAAGCCTCGATTTTGTTGGATCTATAGTCTATACGCAAAATAGAACCGTTAAGGCATAATCACCCTTTTGAAGATGTTGAACCGGTTGATTATGGAAAGGCTTAAAAGTATCTTTCAAACGTCCACATGTTATGCAAATCGAAGTTCTTTTGGAATCCGCCTCGTACCCGGGTTCTCTTCAGCCATATCCAAAACATTTTCTTCTTTTTCCACATTTAGTCCCGCCTTTCGTGAGCATTTCCTAAGCATTTGCAAAAACCATCTGAAAAACTTTTCGATTAGGAATTCTTCGATTTGCAAAGCGACGTCGGTATTCATCAACAGCACGTAATGCCCTAGCATTACAGAAACCATACAGGAATATCATGTCAGCATACTCCCTATGGGTGAATGTGTGAGGCATAACGTAATGGAAACTTTGCTCTTTTCAAACTGAAACGCTCAAAATTAATCAAACTGACAACCATGCTTGTCAAAACTACCAGTCAATTAAAATAGGTATTAAAATTAATGATGAAATACCTGCAACGTGAGTTAGAAATACAGAGAACGTAATTATTCCAAAAAAACCTTTTTTGGATTTAAAACTCATTTTTTTTCTTTTTTTCCGATCAGAACAGCAGCCGATCGTGCAACCACGAATGTTACAATGCCTTACTCCCATTGAAAATGAATTTAAAACGATTATTTCTCAGAAATTCTCTTTTGAAGACGTCAAACTGACACGAGTGAAAATAAAAGCAACGCGCAGAGTAGCTAATCAGAGCGAGGCACACTTCTGACCAATAGCGCCGAGGTCGCTACTCGGCGAACCCAGTTATCGTTCAATTTTATGTACGCGTCACCTCACTTGGAAAGCGTGGAGATCAGCCTCCTTATCACATGTATGAAGCTTGTATGTTGAAAATCGGAATCGTATGGCGGCCATGTTGCTTGGCAAAATTGACAGGGAGCTGACAGATAGTTGTTGACATTGACTGATAGAACATCATTTGTCATTGTCAATTTGTCATATTATTTGATTTGAGTTTGTTTTTCATTTCAATGAATGCAAGACTGGGTTGAGTTTGTTATTTGTTTTAAGGATGTTAATTTAAATTCATGACTTTTTTTCTAAAAAGTTCTCTTTCAATATTGGGACTAATTTTTTAATTGATTTGCAGCAAGCAATTCCACGTTTCTGGTGAGAAAATCTGATTTTATTTATTACTATTATCATAGAATAACCAGACAAATTTTCAATTTCTCAAAAAAAAAGATTCTCTCGTTAGCCTATGCTATTATGGTTTTGTATTGTCAATCTTTAGTCTTTCATAAAATCAAATTCATTTGATTTCAATGAAGAAGTTTCACTTTTCAAGTATTTAATTTTTAACTTGATTATTATAGATACATATAACAAAATGTCTGTCCTCTCATTTTCTATTCAACTATTAAAAATTGATTTTAAATTTTCCTGAAAATTTCCTGCATGTAAGAGTATGTATATTTTAAAGGGTTCTGAGAAACATAGTAATAAAAGATTTTTTTAATTTCCTTCAGTTCCCATTACAAGAAAAACATGGAGAGCGATATGCAATGTAAATTTTATTAAGACTGAGCTATAGAATTTTTTCTGATCAGTTCTCTCCACAAATTTTAATAATGCTGATACTGCTGGCTTTACACTACAATACATATTTATTTAAACATTTATTTTGTCTTTTTTTCACATGAATCATTTAGTAAATTGATTTATAAAGTTTGCACTGCCTATTTTTTAATTTTATTTCATGCTCATATCATACCACTTCCTGTGTACACTGAGACGAGATATAGGTATAGAGACTAAGAGACCTGAGCACCTGGAATAGATCAGAATTAATGTTTTTCTTACAACTTGTGTTTTTTTAAGAGTTTGTTTTTATTTTATGTAAACCCCTGTCCTTGAATTAAGTTTTTATTAATATTATAGTTCCAAGATATGTTGTTAGTATTATAAGAGATCAACAAATTTATACTATGTAAGTGATATATGTTTGAAAATGAAAATAACTTTTTTGTATAAAGAGTTTATTTTGTTTTGTAAATGGATATATTATTTCTTTCGATAATACTCTGCTATAGAATTTTTAATTAATTTTAAAAATTAATATTTAAATTATAGTTTAAATAATTTTAAAATCTGTTTAATTTTTCTTTAGGAAACACATACAAGTACATATTAAATAAGGATAATTCATCCTCTATTGAATCTGTGTTAATAAAATGAGGATATTATTAACCTAATAAGATAATGCCTTTAGATGTATGATGAGAAAATATCACAAAAGTTGACAACCTTTTCTAATCCGTTTAAAGTAAGGGTAATTCAGGGCTAACAAAATTCTTTTAAACATTTTTATCTTAATTTTAATTTATATAATTTCCTTTATAATAAATTATTGTATATTATGTATATCATTTTAAGTATTTTTTTTTCAGGAAAATGTAATAATAAATGTATTAAAGAAAAACATTGTTTTATTTCCATTTGTCCAATTGGTGATATGTCGTACACTATTGTTAGTACGCTGTCGTAGATTATTGCAGTAAATTAACTCATTTAGATTTGTAAAATAAAGCTAAAAAGTTTTATTTTTGTTCACACACCTAATCAAAAAGGCCCTTTTCTCTATGAGTAACCTTTTTGAGTAGGCGTTTGCTTTAGATATTACGATTAAATGATAAGATTGGCAGATTAAATGAAATTTGATTTTCCGCCTTAATTTGGCAACGCCTTTCATCATTTTGATTGGTCTAATTAGGCACGTCAAACTGTCAAGTTACTTACAACTGTTTCCGTTGCCAAGCGAGAGGACGCTAGCTTCAAATTTCGATTAGGTTGTATGCAACCACCACTTCTCTAATTATTTGTGTTCTGTGTATTACAGTTCTAAATAGCCCGTCGATATGCTACGTCAAAGTTTACTGAATAAAATACAAGTTGCTTCACTCGGCTCCACGCGCCGAATTACCTATTCACCGCCCCTCACTTCATTTGCCGGGCGACGCTCCTACAATCGAATCTGTTGGGTTACACAGTGAGTAGAGTTTAAATCGTTTTGATGTGCGAGCGTTTTATTACTAGTTGTACCGGGTGGACTCAGTGGACTGGCAAATTATTATAATCTTATATATTAAAATGTCGACTTATTGTTCGGTAGACAGTTATTTTACAAAGCGTGGAAGTGGTTTAATATTTTTTAGATGTCCGAAAAATTAAAATAGGTAAGTACATTGGAATTAGTTGTTTATTAAAATCATGATTGCATTCCTAGTTACTTTATGATCTGGTTCCTGTTTCTTTTTTTAAATTAATATAAAAAATGGATTATAGGTGCCAACTCTGGAAAGGTATTTTGGGATTTACTGGTGAACATAGATATGCCGATCTTACTCCAGAACAATGTTATAAAAGGGTTAATATCTGTAGCTTGCATTTTGCGGAGAGCAGTTTTATGTCCCCTTCAAATCAACGTCTTAGACCTGACGCAATTCCTACATTGTTCCTGACCAGAGCATCGACAAGTATGTTTTATGTTTTCTTCTAATTTGTGCACTTATAATGGCAATATGTATTATAGAAGATACCTTTTAATATTTGCAATTTTTTGGTGTATAGGGAAATCAGAATTATTTACAAATTTACGTACTATTTTTTCAGACACAGATAATTCTAACATCATTGCAAGTCACACATTAAGGAAGGAATTCACTGACGCTTCCGTGCAAACTGACACACCGATGCAGGTTAATGTTTCTGTCCAGACGGATGTATGTAATAATACAGGTAAGTGAAAGAATCGGTACTGTGAACTTTTTTATAATATGCAAAACAATTACACTTGCACTATACTCAAATGTTTTACTTCAAGTACAATAAAAATTAAGAAAAACCTAGTAATTTAATAATGAATACGACGCTACCCCTATAATAGTTTTTTAGCTCCTGAGTAAAAAAATCTATATTTTTTGTTAGATTTTATTATTTCAGTTTGGGTAAAGTTCAATAAATTCCAAAAAACATTACCTTCAATTTTTTTAAATTATTTTGACCTTGTTTTGAGTTAAATTTTAATGTTGTATTAAAACAGGTATCGTATATCCAAAATAAATTCTACTTTCAAGATAAGTTCTGTCAAACGTCAATGAAGATTTCGGCAATGACTTCAAGAAAAATTCAATTAAGAAAAGAAATTAAAAAGTCTGAAAAAGGAAGGCTCTCACGCAAAAAGATCCCTGGAAGTAGGAGTTACTTTGGACGATGTTCAAAAATTCCTAGATGACAACTACCGAGCAGATTTTTGTGCATTCCTAGTCAGCTATCTCTTCTGAACAAGTCTCCTCGGGGAAGCAGGTACATAAATGAATATAAACAATTTGCTATGAGTTTATACCTTGTTGCAAAAGCCTATAAAAAAATGTCATCCGTTTGTCGTTTGCCATCAAAGTCCACTCTTCAACGCTTCGCAAAAAACTGACCAATAAATCCAGGATTTAATGATTTTATTTTTCGATTAACAGAATTGAAATCGCTTTTTTTAAATGACAAAGCAAAATACTGTTTTTTATGTATAGATGAGATGTCCATTAAGGCACATCTATATTACAATATCTCAAGTGACAAGGTAGTTGGTTTCCAGAGAGGTTTGAGAGAAAACACTACAGATATTGCCAGCAACGTTTTGGTTCTAATGGCCCGGGGTATTGCAACCAGTTGGAAGCAGCCTATCACATATTTTTTCTATAAATCATCTCCAAATTCAGATGAACTTAAAAATATTTTATTTGAATCAGTTCGGAAAATAAATTCAACAGGTTTAAATGTCCTAGGCGTGGTTTTGTGACCAAGGCTCAAATTTTTATAAACTAGTCAAAACTACTTTACATTTATCTGAGGAAAATCCGCGGTTTTTAGTTGATGACAAAGAACTTGTATATATGTCTGACGTCGCACATTTGTTAAAATCAACGAGGAATAATTTTTCAAAGTACAATTTTGTAATTAACAAAGGAGCAACAAATAAGAGTTATTTGGAAACCATGTATAATTATGATAAAATGAAACAGTATAGACTTGCTCCAAGACTATCTAGCGAGCACATTTTTCCAAATAACTTTCAGAAAATGAAGGTTAAATTAGCGACACAGATATTTAGTCACTCTGTTGCAGCATTGCATACTTATATTGATTTTAAAATTCTTCCAGAGGCAGCAAAAGTTACTGCAGATTTCATTGAAAAAATGAATAGATTATTTGATATTCTAAATTCGAGTACTCTGCAAAATTTCAATGCTTTCATGGGAAATGAAAAACAAATTTTGTTTTTAAGAGAAATGGACAACTTATTTAAAAACTTAAACGTTATAAATGTTAATGGAAAAAATATGACAAAACAACTTAAATTTATTTTTGGTTGGCGGCTGTCTATTAATGCTATTTTGATATTATTTGAGACTTTGCAGGGTAAGGGATATAAATATCTGTTTACCAGAAATCTAAATCAAGATTGCTTGGAAAACTTTTTCGGGCAAATCAGGAATTGTACTGGAAATGTGAGAAATCCAACTCCCATACAGTTTTGCCGGGCTTTTAAAAAAATTTGGGCTGGTTATGAATGAAACATTACGTTTTTTACTTATAATGTCTTTGGTAATGCTATTATTAGTCTGACAAAATAACAAAAACGTCAAAAAGTGTAGTAATCAATCATTTAAAATTCAAACATGTCATTACTTAGTAGTTATGTCTATCTTTAGTTGTTAAGTTTAGTAACAGTAATATATGCATTTTTTCACACAAACTTTTGACTTTGATTTAAAAATAAATCCTAATGAAACCAGTCGTACCAAAACAACCTTTAATAAGACACCTAAGTACCTAATTATTAACAAAAAAAATTTAACCATTTAGTTCTTGAATTAGGTAAACTTTGATAATGTAAAATTTATTTAGTTTGGTGGTTATAAAAACAAATAATTTATAGTATTATCAATTTACATATTTTTCCCAAGTAGGTACATTAAATAATAATTTTATTCCAGATAATAAAGTTATTATAAAATCGTGCTCCGTCTTCCCCTACAGTTCGAATTAGACGAAACTCGTAAAATAATAGGTATCTTTTACCAGAATTCCCCTTTACATTTTTTGCTAGTTCCCCGTCGGCGAGGAGCTCGGCGGCCTTTGAGATCGAGAGATAAAAGGTTTTTCGCCGAGTGAAGCAACTTGTATTTTATTCAGTAAACTTTGGCTACGTTCTCTGTTTGGTTGCTAGCAAGAAGACTAGAGATAAGGAGACTGATCTGTACGCTAAACGTGTATAACCAAAAATGAACGAAAACTAAGTTCAGAAAGTTGCCACATCAGCGCTGTAGTCAGAAGTGTACCTCACTCTGATTAGCGGGACCCAATTTTTGATAATGTTAATGATAATTTTTGGCCTAGGAATGGGAAACTGCATGTCCCCAATATGCTCAGACATTGTAATGGCACAACTACAAGATCAGTGTATTTCTGAACTATCTTTTAATGTACCTTTTTTCTGTAGGTACGTTGATGACATAATCACGGCAATTCCAAATAAAAAAGAAAACGAAATTCTATCAGTCTTCAATAGTTTCCATCCACGTTTACAATTCACTATCGAACAAGAAATTAACTGTAGTCTTCTATTTTTGGATGTTAAAGTCATAAGATCCACAGATGGTACCATAAAAACAGATTGGTATCAAAAACCAACTTTTTCAGAACGCATTTTAAATTATTTTTCAGAACATCCTATGACACACAAAATAAATGTAATAAAAAACTTAAAACATCGGTGCTTGAGACTTTCTAGTCCAGAATATCATAAAAAAAACCTTCATTATGTTCAGACAATTTTAAAGAAAAACAACTACCCCCTATCAATTATTAAAAAAATAATTAACGACACCGAGAACATTACTCAAAATATTACACGAAACAATGAAAATAATCAATTGGCTTATTTCAAGATTCCTTACATTAACACACTTTCTCATAAAATTAAAAAGACCATACAATCAAAATCTGATGTTATTAAAATCTCAGAAAGAAGTGAAAACTCGGTAAGAAAACATTTCTTTACGAAGCTTAAAACTAAAGACGCTGTGGGGGCCAGCTAAAACTACCCGTCTTAGCTGCTTTACCCACTTAAAATACTCGGATACAGGGCAAATGATAAACTACGAATTCCTCGAACTCAGAACGTAATTTATTCATACTTGAGTTATAAATGATAAAGAAAACAAATAGACACTTCTTACACAGTTATTGGGAGTATTTAACAAACATTAAACTTAAAATTTACATCAGTAACCGCACGATTACAGAGGGCCAAAACACGGCGGCCGCGCGACGTTACTTAATCGTTACCGAATCGATGACAATAGACGACTAACTTATTGTCCGGGGAGCGGGGAAATAACAGCGCGTAATTATAAATAGATTGACAGATTAGCGCTGTTGCCACTACACTTAAACTAAATATGAAATTAAGGGAAAATAATACTGTCCCGAACATTCTCCCACCTGAGAAATATTTTCACATAAAGATTTCTCACAACTCAGGAGAGACAGTCAGCAATAAACTATTATTATACTACAGTCTACTTACAGTCAGTCAAGAAAATCACAAATACCTCGCAGGTATTTTGCTGACACGTCCACACCGAGTCACTTTCACTGCCTCAGCCGACCTGTTCAACACATCCTCGGTTCTTCCACTCGCCTCCTCACTGTCTTGGAACGCTTCTGGTGTAGTGGATTCAGGACCAGGAGTTGCTTCCACATCTCGCTCCATAGTAATACACTCCAGCGGGTAAAGTCGTTGCAGGGGTCTCAACAATTCACCTCTGGGAGTTTCTAACCGCACTAAACGCACTTGACCATCTTTACCCGATAAAAGTTCACTAACCTTACCCATTGGCCAGTCCGTTCTCTTAGAATTGTCATTACCGATTAGCACTACATCTCCGATCCGGACTGGACTGCACTTTGCGTTTTTGGATAGTAACTTCAATTGTCCCATATATTCGGTGCGAAATCGCGCGCGTAAATCATCTCGCAAACGTTGGATATGCCTTGCTTTGCGACACAAGGAAGCGCGGTCAACAGAATCACAGTCAGGTAAACCCCAGTCGGTTTGTTCGCGCAAAAACAAAGATGGAGTAAGAGGAGCCAAGTCCGTGGAATCCTCGGAACAATATGTTAACGGTCGAGCATTGACAACAGCTTCACAGTCACAAACCAAGGTTAACAATTGTTCAAAGTCCAAACACGCGTGACCCAACATTTTCCGTAATAGCTGTTTAAGAACTCCTATCAACCGTTCCCAAAACCCACCCCACCACGCCGCTGTCGGGGGGTTAAACTTCCAAACGATACGTTGCACACTGGTATCGCGTAAAATCGAGTCCCAATCAAGAGCCGATAAAGCGTTTTCCGCACCAACGAAATTAGTCCCGTTGTCGCTATAAATCTTTTTAGGTCTACCGCGCCGAGCTACAAAACGACGAAACACTTGCAAAAACCCCGCGGTCAAAAGCGACGTGCATAACTCCAAATGAACCGCGCGGTACACCGCACATGTGAAAAGACACAACCACGCTTTTTGTCCAGTTCTCAGGAATAACGGGCCAGCAAAATCCACGCCGGTGATCTCAAATGGAACTGCCAAACGCACTCGATCCAGAGGTAACGGTGGTGATTGAACAACCAAGGGTTTTCCATGCTGTCGTTTGCACACTACACATCTGGATATGACACTTCGAATACTACGTCTTCCTCCCATAATCCAATATTTTTCTCGTAAGAGACTCAGTAGACCTTGGGTTCTAACATGGCAAGACTTCGTATGCTCGAACCAAATCAAACTCTGTACTAAAGGATGCTTGGCAGGCAAAATAACGGGAAATCGGAAATATTCAGTATCTTCCCTGTTAGACACTCTTGATTTCAATCTAAGCACTCCCTTTTCATCATAAAATGGTTGAAGATTGCTGATATTTTTATCATCCTCTCCCGAAAAACACTCTTGCTGGATCAATTTAAATGCCAAGGTCTCGGCAGCCGTAAATTCTTCAGCACTTAACTCACCGCTTTTCTTATTATCTGAATGCGTGATGTTATAACAAAACCGGAGAATCCAACCAAGCATCCGTATTGTCTTGTGATAATTCGAAAAGTAGGATAAATTCCATTCACTCTGGATATTTAAATCAGCAAGGGCTAATACCAGCTGTTTTCGTCGCTCCTGTAAAATCTCCTCTTCATTGTAGTTTGGGTTTTCCAAAGGCCATTGGTCTGGTTCCTGATAGAGCCACGTAGGTCCCTCCCACCATTTAGCTTCAAATAATTGCTTTGGAAAACAACCCCGGGAAGGCAGATCTGCGGGATTACAAGCCCCTGGTATATGTCTCCAATGTTCCGCTATGGTTAGCTTTCGGATCTCCATAACCCTATTCCAGACGAATGTTCCCCATTGATCTTTTCTTTGTATCCACGATATTACCGTAGATGAATCGCTCCAAAAATAACAATGTGCGGTAGTATTGAGATTTTCTCTGACATTCTTAAAAAGTCTTGCACCTATTACTGCGGCCAAAAGCTCAAGCCTTGGTATCGTCATTTTCTTTAGTGGTGATACCCTAGCTTTACTTGCTAACAGAAAAACATTGACTTTTTGGTGCACAACCACTCTCAAAAAAATCGCACATGCATAAGAATCCTTGCTAGCGTCACAAAAGGTATGTATGCTGACATCTTGTATATTGCTCCCACCAGTCAAAGTCCATCTTGCAATTCGTATTTGCATCAGATATGGTAGTTCTCGCACCCAGCGTTTAAAAACTTGTGCATACTCCTCATCCACTGTTTCATCCCAAGTCAGTTGCTTTACCCACAGTTTCTGCAATAATAATTTGGGAAGCAATACTGCTGCTGACGTAAATCCTATGGGATCAAACACTTTCTGAGTTAACGATAGAATTTCTCTCTTAGTGACCACTAAATTGTCAACATCAATTTCCAAAAAACCTGGATTAAGAGTTAGAACATCTTGGTCGGGATGCCAAATTAAACCAAGTACAGGGCAGGGAACAGATTCTTTTTCTAAATTACCAATTCTCGTGTGCTCCCACCCTCTCAATTCGAATTGTCCTTCTGCCATGATTGCCACAGACTCGCGAATAAAGATAGCTAAAGTGTCACCATCTGGCACACTTGTGACACAATTGTCCACATAAAAGCTGTGCCGTAATCTCTCAACAGTGTCTCGTGAATAAGAACTGCTTCTGTCACCTTTTCTGAGGAATTGCTCAAGATGATACTCTAATGTCACACCTAATAAAAAAGGACTGCTATTCACTCCAAATACAACTCTCCTGAATCTAAAAACAACCTCATTGTGCTGATCATCTTCCCACAGGAACCTTAAAAAATCACGATCATTTTCATGCACGCTGATTTGCAGGAAAGCTTTGCGGATGTCCGCTATAACTCCTAGTTTATATTCTCGAAATCTTAAAAGCAGCGACGGTATCAACTCCACAAGATTCAAACCCTTTTCTAGACAATTGTTAAGTGACGGTTTGTTCTTCTCATGCGCAGATGCATCAAATACCGGTCGCAACTTTGTGGTCATACTGCTGTCTTTGATTACTACCCGGTGCGGAAGGTAATGACCTTTATTAACGTGCACTTCCGGGTTAATCCGTTCGATAATTTTCTCTGCTTCCCACTCTTTAAACACTTGGTCACACTGTTGAAAAAGTCCATCTCGTCTCAGTTTGGTAATATTGGACTTCAATCTCTTTTGAGCCAGACAGTAATTAGAAGGGAGGGGAGGGTGTCCATCAACCCACGGTAATCTAACCTCATATCGCCCTTCATCGTTGATGCGAACTGTTTCAAGAAATAGCTCCTTAGCTGCCATCGCCATTTCTTCTTTAGTTCTCTGCTCCGTTGGCTCCTTAATACCCAGAGTATCCAGTTCCCAAAGTTGTTCTATAGAGGCATCCTTCACAAAGAGATTTAGAGTTGTCATAGCAGCACTTATATTTCTCTTTCCATTAGTTACAACCTTTCCTATGACAGTCCATCCCAACCTAGTCTCAATCGCCATCAGACCACAAGACAAAGACTTTTGATTTCCCGTATACAAAATACCAGCTACATCTGCTCCTAACAATAGCTCTATGGGCCCGGCATCTTGGGAATCGGAAAGTTGAATACCTAGGTCTGCCAGTTCATCTGACCATTGACCACTAAATATTGGAGGTATATTACTACATATAATAGGCTGATCCAGAGCCTCCATAGAAAACACAAAGTTTTCACCACTTAATGTAATATCATAGCATTGATGGTCATAACCTGCCTCTCTACCTCCAAATAAACAATGAATCACCTTTTCAGAGCGCTTGGATTTATATTCGAGTTGAGCAGCTGTTGACTTCAAAATATAACTCCTCTGGGAACCACTATCCACTAACGCCCTCACTGTCTTGTACCCATTTAAACCTTTTAGTTGGACTCGAAGGGTTTGCAAAAATACATAAGTGTTAGTGTAATTCGCCAACGTCTGATCACGTACAACAGTTCTCTCTTCTCGAACGTCACTGCTTTGACCACCATTATAGCATTTTTCCTGTTTGGAAGCGACTTGATTGACTGACAGACTAGGACACATCAAAACAAGGTGGGATTTTTCACAAACAACACAATTGAAACGCCCTCTACACCTTCGAGATTGATGACCCACTTTCAAGCAACGGAAGCAAGCTTTCTTACTGGACAAAATATTTTTCTTTTCCTCTAGTGACATTTTATTGGCTTTGAAGCAAGAGGCACTTTCATGAGATCCGCCACAAAAAATACAACTGGCAGCATCGCAATTTACAAGACCCGCGGCAGTGGAAACTATGTCACCTCTAACAGACTTTCTTTTCTTAAAATTATCGTCATTAGAACACAATCTGACACCTGACATACGTTCCGTCAAACCAAAACCGTCTGCGGCCAAACTAATCCTCTGTTCATTCTCCACCTCACTACTGAGGAATTTCATTAGACCTTTTAACCTCAACTCTAACACAGAACCACCAGGATCATCAGGGACATCACTTGGAACACTGGTTACTGAAAAGGGTGAACGCTGCCAAACTCGAAGCAACTCTGGAGGTAAACATGACTCAATCAACGGAAAAAGTAAAGCTGAACAACTTTCCGTTGTAATACCCAAAGTCTCGAGTGCCCGCAATTGTGTCTCAATTTTATCATGGAGCATAGTAATATCCACCTTTTGTTTTCCAGTAGCGCTACCCAAAATTAATTTAAGAAGTTCCCTGATATAGACCTCAATCTGCATGTCTTTATTGCCGAACCTACTTTGCATACAATCAATAATTTTGACATAATTCTCGCTTACAACTGGAAAACTTTCAACAAGCTGTCTTGCTCGACTTCCTGGGATTGTCGTCTGCCACAAATACTCGATTTTGTCATGGTCATCAATGTCAGAGTCACTATGGATTTTCTGGAACTGGCTCCAGAAAGACAACCACCCCTGAACACTACCATCATAAGGTTTTAACTCGATGCGAGGTAATTTAAATTTTCGCTTACCTTGACTTTCTCCTGTCATCGAATTTACACTAGGCACAATACGGGTACTAGACTCTAAATCGGCATCCACGAAAAGTTTTTCACACCTTAGGTTCAGTTCACAAAACCGTTTGATATACATATCACAACTGTCCACCTCGGTAGAAAGTTCATCTTCCGATGCGTCCTCCAATAAACTCTTAAAAATCGCACTATCCCGCACTTTCAAATCTTCTGCTTTCGGTTTTAAAGTCTCCCATAAAACACGAATAGCCTCATTATTTTCCTCCGAACGGGGGCCATCTAACAAATTCGCGAGTTCATTGGCTGTTCTCGTGAAAGATCCACGGTAAACTTTTCGAGCCTTTTTCTGAGCTTCTAGTTCCTGATCCATGGTAACTAGTCAAAACCACGTCCCACAGGATATGTGATTAACCAAAAAATAATACTTCCCAATGTACAGAATCTTGAATCAAAATCCAAACGAACTTATCCGTACTCTTAACTGTGAAAACTCAAGCGTCGATTTGCCACTGTAAGCCGAGGTCCTGTCACGGTCGCCAAAATGTGGGGGCCAGCTAAAACTACCCGTCTTAGCTGCTTTACCCACTTAAAATACTCGGATACAGGGCAAATGATAAACTACGAATTCCTCGAACTCAGAACGTAATTTATTCATACTTGAGTTATAAATGATAAAGAAAACAAATAGACACTTCTTACACAGTTATTGGGAGTATTTAACAAACATTAAACTTAAAATTTACATCAGTAACCGCACGATTACAGAGGGCCAAAACACGGCGGCCGCGCGACGTTACTTAATCGTTACCGAATCGATGACAATAGACGACTAACTTATTGTCCGGGGAGCGGGGAAATAACAGCGCGTAAGTATAAATAGATTGACAGATTAGCGCTGTTGCCACTACACTTAAACTAAATATGAAATTAAGGGAAAATAATACTGTCCCGAACAGACGCCTTTGATTTACATTCTAACATTATTTATAAAATACCTTGCTCTGGGTGTGATGTGTGTTACATTGGTCAGACGGGTAGATATTTGAGGCAGCGCCTATACGAACATGAGTATGATTGTAGGAATTTAGCCCTTAAAAAAAACCCTACTGCTTTAGCTGAGCACAAAATGAATACAGGATACAATTTTAATTTTGGCAAGACTACAATTATGGGCCAACAGCAGCTTTTTAAAAAGAGACTTCTAGCCGAAATGATAAACATAAAAAAACATAATAATGCGGTAAATAAAAGAACGGATATAGACAATCTAAGTTCCTCTTATTTTAATCTAATAGATCAAATCAAAATGTAAACTTTTGGGACTGTTTTGGTTCTTATCACTAAAAAGAATGCGTCTATTGTGTTCTCGCATACCCGGTTTTTTCTGGCTAGATGCTAAATTATTATTGTACACCGTAGAATCAATTTTAAAGCAACTGTCTGTGATACAACCCATCAATTTAAACCGTTTTTGTTAAAAAAACAATATTTTATATATTCTATGTTACCTGTGTGTCCTGTAAACATGATTTTTTATGACAAGCAAAATCACACTGTTATGTAAGCAATTTTATCATTTTTTTTTTGTTGTGTAATTTTTTTTATTTCAAATCTAAGATTTTGTTGTTGTTTTTTTTGTTTTTCTGTTTTTTTCTTTTTTGGTGGTATCAACATAACCCCAAAAAGTTAAATTTTGTTTATATATAATAATCCTTTTTTATTGTGTCTTTTTTGTTACCTTAGGGCCCTGATGAAGCAATAAAATTATTGCGAAACGTTGGCCAGTACATAAAGTGACGTTTGTTTTTATTCCTTCGATCCCATCCCACAACTAAACTCAAGGTTAATGATAATGCAATTTTCGGCATTTTCATGCAAGTAATGGACCTGCCCTTTGTTAAATTGCCTTCGTGTAATGTTATTAAGGAAACATTACACGAAGTAATTATTTTATATTCCCATCAGGACCAATTACTGTACGATATATCCTGCGCGGAGATCAGCCTCCTTAAATCCAGTCTCCTTGGTTGCTAGCAACCGGTAGCAACGATCGGACGGTGGTTTCACACATTTATCGACCAAACGACATCGATGTTATGGTAGCATCGATAAACATCAAACATCTCTAAATTTTAACCAGGAATTTTGTTGGGAATGTTATTGTTATTTTGTTTTTGTTATAAAATCGTTTTTGGCGAAAAGTAAAAGCTAGAAAGTGATGTTATCAAATTAGTAATTAACTGTAGAAGAATGTCGGAGAAAGGCATAATTGAACATACAATACCCTTTGATGTCTTGAATGACGTCCTCACAAGATTCATCATTTTGGTTCCAGAAGAAGCAAAGGAAAACCTAATACGAATTTTCTTCCAAATTGAACTGGCCCATTGGTTTTACTTAGATTTTTATGTCGGTAATGACCCTAGGTGCAAAACATGCACAATATATGAGTTTGCAGCCCATGTTTTTCAACACATACCTTCCTTAAAATCAGAAATTCCCAGGCTCCATACAATTCTTCAAGACTGGAAAACTTACAAGCAAAGTGTGCCCACATATGGTGCAATTATACTATCTGAAGGTTTAACTCATGTTCTATTAGTACAAAGTTATTGGGCAAGAGCCTCATGGGGTTTTCCAAAGGGTAAAGTAAATGAAGAGGAAGACCCAACTCATTGTGCGATCAGAGAAGTTTTTGAAGAGACCAGTTTTGATATAAGCCCTTATTTAAACCCAAATGAGTATCTCGAATCAATTCTCAATGATCAGCTAGTACGACTGTACATTATAAAAAATGTGTCAATGGACACAGAATTTAAACCTAGGACCCGATGTGAAATAAAAGCCTGTAGTTGGTTTGCCATCTCTGATTTGCCAAACAATAAAAAGGATTCCACTCCAAAAATTAGTTTAGGAGTAAAATCCAACTCATTTTTCATGATATTGCCTTTTGTGAAAAAAATTAAACAAATATGTAACAGCCATAACTCTGCAAGGAGAATCAGGCAAAAAAATACAAGTATAACAGAAGGTGAAATTTCAATTTACAAATCTAAAAACAAAGAAGAGGATGATGAGTTGAAATTGATTAAAAAGAGGGACAAGAAGCATAGTAAAAGGCAGTTATTTTTAGAAGAAAGCAGTGAACAAGCAGTAGAGTTTACAGCAAAGTCTTGGTCGAATTTTAGTTTTGATTTAAGCTCAATAACCAATTGTTTGGACTAAATAAGTTTTTATATTAAAAACATTTATTGAGAGAATTTCATTTTTTTTTTTGGGTAGGGACACAGGATAGATGTTGTTTATTTTAGATTTTTTTTTTTAATTTCAAATAACATTTATTAAAATACAAGCACAATAAAGAACTTATAAACAAGTATCAATCAGTGTTCCATTGACCTTTAAAATTATTACATTACTTGTAATTATTGTCACATATCAGTCAGTATCTATACAATGTCTCCATTGATTAACTCTTACAGATGAAAAGTTGGTAGTGAAAAAAAATCAAAATTTACTTTATTGTCATAAGAGATAATCTTGTCAACAAAGCTGTATGGGAAGAATGGCATTACCATACATAGGTACAAAAAAAAAAACAGTATAAATAAAGAAGGCAACATAAGGATTTTGTGAGTAATAAAAAGTTCTCTAAATGAATCTCTTATACCTACTTTGCAAATATATTTGATAGCCCTCTTTTGCAAGATAAAAACACTCATAAATAATTGATTGGTACATGCACCCCAAAAACACAAACCATACCTCAGATGTGACTCAATCAGTGCAAAATAGGCATTCCTGGCCATACCAAACTCTACTTCTCTTGTTATAATTTTAAGGGCATAACAATTAGACGCCAACTTGTTACACAAAAATCTGATGTGACTTTCAAACTTCAATTAATTGTCAAGACTTATTCCCAAGAACTTATTCTCATTTAAATTATTTAAATCAAAGCTTCCAAGGCAAACTCTGCTCAAACTGCATTTAAAGTTCATGACATTTGTTTTAAGAACATTTAAAGTTAGCTTGTTGCAGTCACACCATTTTTTAATTTTGGCTAAATCCCTATTTACTGTATTATTTAGGTTTTCAACACTAACATCATGCCAAACTACCGTTGCATCATCTGCAAATTGAATAAATATACCTTGTAGGTATATCAAGGTTTGCCATATCATTTATACAGGGTGTTTCCTAACTACGGTACGAAACTATACAGGGTGAATCGTTAGGTCGTTTTATGAAAAAAAGTTCCTATGAACGTATGTCGGGAGTTGCGTTGTTTCTGAGATACAGGGCGATGAAGGTTCAAAAAAATAACGGTATTTTAAAAATACTATTAACTATCCTTAAACCGATTTGGTTGAAATTTGGTGCAGTTATTTGAAGTTATAAGACGCTTATTTAGCTGTAACTAGATTGAAATTATTAGGTCCAGTGGCGTGTCAGTGGGCACCACATGCTTATTGTTAAGAAAAAAACAAGGCCAATAATTAATTGTTTTGTAGCTTTTATTAATCGGAAAGGCTTTATTAATATGTTCACACAAAATTTTATGAAAAAATGTTAATGGATCATCAGTGGTTCAAATTCGCTGCCAGTCACAATAAATACTTAGTTGCAAGAATCTACCATAATTGCCCTTACTATATATTCTGCCCTTCTTATCTTTTATTTCAGTTTTATGACATATGTTAGAGTTACCTGACACGGCTTCATGTTCTGAGAGCCCAGAATTTACAATTTAACACAAAAAATGTTTTTCGTTAATATTAGAACAAACATAATCAATTTGAGTTTGGATAATCAATTTAAGTGGCGGAATGGGCAGTGATCCTGAATCTTAAAAAATTCTTCTCATAAAACAACCAAAAAGCATTAATTTCATTTGCCTTTAACAAAACTACTAATACAAAAATTTAGCAGGTAAAAACATTTTATCAATATTCTTATGAAAAATATTTTGTAATGAGCATTTAGGTATATCAAGCTAATAATAATAATAATCCAAGGCCTTTATTTTTAATTTTGTGAAGGGCAGCAATGCTTTTTACTTAAACAAGCATAGCAAGCGAGTGATAAGTTAATTCCATTTTTATGAGTTGCTAAGATATATATTATTTTGAAACTTAAAGACCTAGTTCTCTGTGACCAAAAAATTAAGAAAAACGTTGAATGTGGCTATTTTGTTTATTGCCAAAATTTAAAGCAATTTAACTATTTTTTTGGTCAATATTTTCTTTTATTGGGCAATAATGAACTTTTAATTTTGTAGGTTAGCATACCTTGGTTATTAGTGGAGTAAAAACAAGAAAAGAAGTCGCTTCCTTCTCAAAAAAAATTTTTTTAAGGTATAACCACATGAAACCTTTACAGGATTATTAGTTAGGTCCCTGTGCATGTAAAATAACTAGCTACGATATCTTTTGAGGGAGACTTTTTTATCCCGAAAAATGTCAATAAATTGTCAAAATGTTATATTTATGTTTTTTTACACATACCACGCGATAACTTCGAAACTAATAAACATATACACATTAGGTTTTTGATTTTCGGTAACCGAGAAACTTTTTTGTTTCCAGGAATTTTATCATAGTATCTGCGTATGAATTAAAGAAGAGATACTAGAAAAGTTTTTAAAATAAAAACCAACCGTCTGTGACACAGTTTTCAAGATATCGGCATTTAAAATTGTAATTATTCGCGCGCCCGTGTAGTGCACTTTTTGGCCGTTACGTATGCGTTGCTAATATAAGTCGGTTACGTGGAATACTGTTGTTTTGCGTGTAATAGAATGATTCTATGATACTATTGATTCTTTCTATGATTTTTCTGTTGGTTCATGCGTTCAGTTCATTACGCGCCTCAAGTTCTTTAAATTGGGTTTAATTTATTTAATATTTAAATAATTGTACATTGTTTGATTATGGAGTGTTTAATTTGTGAAAAAACTGTAAGCGACAGTGACAAACTCGTAGTTCAAAATCCTACAATCCAGGGCTTAAAAACATTTGAAACTTAAAAACAAGTGCTGCAGAAAAAAGACAAGACAATTGTGCAAAGAATATATTGGGCAAAAAGGATGATATTTTAACAAAGAAAAAACTTGTTAAATATCATCTACTTTGTAGAAAATCTTACACTAGCCTACAAAATCTTGAGCATGCGTCCCAAATTATCGAAAATGAAGGCAACGAAGCTAATAATTCGGGAGAAGAAGTTTGTAAAAAATTATTAAGTATTCATTGTTTAACTGGATGTGATACTACTTGTGCACTATTTAAAATAGGTACAAAATCAGCATTCGACATTTTATACAAAAACATCGATAATTTAAAAGGAATCGAAAATCTGCCATTTTTGCTTGAAGATGAAGCAATAAATTTGGGCCAAATGTATTTATTGTATCTATGTAAAAATAAAAACACATCTATTAAAACTCTTAATGAACTAAGGGTGCATTTAACAAAAGAGTCAAATCGATCAGCCTCAGAATTGCCTCCTACAAATGATGTGTTTAAGCAACATTTAAGAAGGTACTAAACGATAGATTGAATTTATTACATATGTTAGATATTAATGATCCATTTTTTTAGATGTATATACCAATTAAAAATATGGTATAATTCTCATGTCAAAGAAATAATTTCGGAAGATCCTCGTGAATATGGTTGGAAAAATGATGAAACTTACTGGAGACCAATATCAGCAATACAAGATCCGATCCCCAATGAAGTAAGAAAAGCATTGTCAATTCGGTGTTCCGACAAAAATTGCAACAATAATAGGTACACGTGTTTAGCTCAAGAATTAAAATGTTGTGACGAATGTAAATATGCAATATGTAGTAACAGACCACAAGATGAAGAACTAAGCTCATCAGACTCAGAGTATGAAGAAATCTAAATCTTTTCAATTTATGTTCTTTTTTTTTGCAATTCCTGTTTTAACTTAATATTAAAAATATAAGTGTAATTCCAATGCAGTCTGCGTTCCTAATAAAAAAAATTATCGAATCGCCAAATTAGTCAGGAGATTACCCAAACGGGCCTTCAAAACACATCGAGAACGCGGTACCGTGCGACATTTTGTGGGCATCTCCAAGTAAGTATATTGCGCATCGCCGCGCGTCCCTGTGTTAATCTTTTAAGTGATAGCTCTAAAAGTATTTGTCATAGAAGGTTGGTTTTTACTTTAAAAACTTTTTCAATATCTCTTATTTAATTTATATGCAGATACTATGGTAAAATTCCTTAAAACAAAAAAGTTTCCCGCTTACCGAAAATCATGCAGCAATAAAAGTAAAATTTTGAGTTTACTCTATTATCCAAGAAAAAATAAGCTCACCAGGGGACACGAATTAGTACTGTTAGAACCGCCTGTCTGTCTCCAATCGATTACAAAAAATCTAATGTTTATAAGCTAATTAGTTTCGAGGTTATCGTGTGGTATGTTTAAAAAAACATAAATATAAAATTTTGACAATTTATTGACATTTTTCGGGATAAAAAATTTCCGACTCCACAAAATATGTCGTAATTGGTTATTTCTTATGCACAGGGGCCCAATCAATGATCCTGTATAGGTTTCATGTGGTTATACCTTTAAAAAAAAATTTTGAACATTTTTCCACCGTTTTTACTCCACTATATGCTAGTTATGCTATTATAGTGTAAATTATAATTAAATATACAGAATAAATATTTGTTTTCAATTCTTTTTGCAAATGAATTTGAGTTTACAATTTTTAATGATTGTCACAAACTATCAAGCTTTTAGAGAACAAAACATTTACAGACAAATAAGTTATAATGAAGTTATTTAGAAAACATAGGTGGAATATTTTATCACACCACGTTTTGCAACAGACACCAAATTATCCCCGACGGTCAGTTTGGTTTTAGAACCAAACACTCAACATCTCATCAAACAACCCGGCTTGCCTTCCACATTCTCTCCGGAGCTAACCGTGGATTGCACACCGGGGCGGTATTTTTGGACATAAGCAAAGCCTTCGACAAAATGTGGCACGATGGTTTATTACATAAACTAGTCGATGCCCGTTTTCCCGATAGTCTTGTAAGACTTGTCCACTCTTTTTTGACCAACCGATCATTTCGTGTCTGCGCTGACCTCCGCCCGATCCAAGCGGGAGTACCCCAAGGTTCCCCCTTGTCTCCTCTCTTGTTTAACATTTTCATGCGTGATCTTCCCCCATCCCCTCGAAACACCACCCTGCAGTACGCCGATGACACCGCGATCATCACCACGTCCCCAAACAAAGTACACATAAAGATAAGGCTCCAAAAACACCTTAACCTAATCCACTCCTGGATGGATCACTGGAGACTGGAGGTCAACCCCAGGAAGACCCAGCTGGTGTTCTTTTCCAAAAGGAAGAGAGCTCCAGCTGGCCATCTGAAATGGGGAGCCACTAATCTCAGATGGTCCGCCCAGGCCCGTTATCTAGGTATAATCTTCGACCCCAAACTAACCTGGGAAAAGCACGCCAAGGCCCAAGCTGGCAAAGCCAAAGGCCAGCTCTCCGCCCTCTACTCCCTCCTCCACCCCAAGAGCAAACTGTCCATTAGGACCAAGGTCCGGATTTACCAAACGTACATCCGCCCCATCATCACATACGCCGCCCCCACTTGGGCAGACATCCAGCCCCGACACCTCAAGAAGCTCCAGGCAGTGGAACACAGGGCTTTCCGCATCATCACAGGCGCACCGTGGTACGTGCGCAACACGACCATCCTGCGAGATCTCCAGACAACATCCCTGCAAGATCACCTGTTGAGGTTGCGCGATAAGTACCTGGCCACCGCCCTGGAGCATCGCAATCCCCTAATCCGGACCTCGCACACCGCCCAAGCCCCTCCCAACGCGCCCTACCGCCTCCCCGGCGACACTCTTCGCCAGGATTAACCCCAACCCATCCCGCCCAGGTTCAGCCCACCCCCCCCCATCAGGTCAGCCACCCCAAGACCCCCACAGAAGCGGACGTCAGTAGTTATAATTTTAGTTTTTAAGTATATTTTTATATATTTTTTACTATTGTATAACTTTAAACCGCTAGTATGTAAGACCTATATTTGAGAATAGAATAAGCAGTTATGTATAGAGAGATAAAGGATGTAACTTACTCTAATTTAAAATAAATTGCCAGTTTCAAGTAAAAAAAAAAAAAAAAGTTTGCTGTCAGTTTCCACTTGATAACGGTTGGAGATACTTACCAACCGAAACGTCGTGTTACATTAAATAAATAAGACAATGCAAGTCCGACAAGATGTTTTCACTTTTTTTAACTGTGTATAGAACTCGGTAAAATAAACATTTTTCTCAAATAACTTTATTCAAAAAACCGAAAAATAAAAAAATTGCATTGCCAAAATGTTATAAAATGAGTCCAATACGGTCCTCTCTAATTTAAATAAGTTGTTCAAAGTTGTGACTATTAACTTCAACACAACGATTTGCTCGACGTAACCACTGTTTCGTAACAGCACGCAATAGAGAAATCGGTTTTTGTGTAACTGTTGCCGCAGCCTGCTCAATACGTACTATTAGTTCTTCTTCTGTGTCGATAGGCGTCTTGAAAACTAAACTTTTCATATACCCCCACAAAAAAAAGTCACATGGATTTAGGTCTGGCGACTTTGGTGGCCATGCAACTGGTCCATTTCGGTCAATCCACCGATTTGGGTAACTTATATCCAAAAATTCGCCCACTTCTCGTCTAAAATGAGCAGGTGCTCCATCCTGCAGGAGCCACATGGCTTGCCTGATATTCAGAGACACGTCTTCTAACAGAACAGGCAGATTATTTTGCAAAAAGTCCAAATAAACATCGCCCGTCAAACGGTCTGGTAAGATAAATGGTCCAACAAGTATCCCATTAACAATTCCTGCCCACACATTAGCAGAAAAGCGGTGTTGAAAATTAGTTCTGCGAATTGCATCGGGATTATCAACAGACCAAACAGGCGTATTTCAAAAATTGTTAATTCCGTTTCGGGTGAATGTTGCCTCGTCCATGGCTAAAATTTTGTTCGAAAAATGTTGATCATTTTCATGTTGTTGTAGGAACCATTCACAAAACTGAACTCTGCGGGGGAAGTCTTCAGGCAGTAGCGCTTGGACACGTTGAACGTGAAAGGGATTAAATTGATTCTCGCGCAATGTTGTCCATACTTTTGTTTGACTTAATCCGACCCGCCCTGCAACAACTCGAGTACTTGTTGTTGGATCTTCTTCGATGAGATTTAAAATTTGTTCTTCCCTATGAACATTTTCAGGTCTCCTTCCTCTTCCTGCATGCCCTCCACGATGTTCCCGTAAATCGCCAGTATCTCAAGCCCGTTGAATAAGATTTATGAAACTTCTGGGTGTCGGTCTGCGTATAATACTGAAGCAGCAGCAGCACTTTGAAGACACTCTCCATAAATAAGCAAAATATCCACAAGTTCATTGTTTTCATAACGATGTGCCATTTTTAGGATTTGCAAATTTAAAATTAACAACAATAAACCAAAAGTGTCTAAGACTAACTGATCGGTACAATGCGTGATCGATAATACAAAAATTCGAGCAAAAACTAAACATAAACAGACGATGAAAAACAAACCCATATTCACTTTTTTTATTCTGTATGTCCCTTGTTTTTGAGTGTATCGAAAAAAGTTATTTGAAAAAAATTTATATTTTACCGAGTTCTATACACAGTTAAACAAAATCACCCTGTATTTTGTTAAATGAATATATGTATTAGTATGTGCTATAACTTATGATGTTAGTTTTCTTGGATTTTACTACTTATTGGTACGACTTGACTTTGACGAATCGGTCACGATTTGTTTTATTATAAATAAAATCAAGAGTAATTTTTTGGGCTAAAAAGACGTAATTCATTAAAAAAAGCCCAAAAGCATAAACAACTCGGATTTATTTCTAATTATAAAAGCTCTTACATTTCATTACAAAATAAATAACTTATTAATGATTTAACTCGCGACTTTCCAAATATTTATTCCAAGAAGGTATTGCTCTTTCGTCAGGTAAAACCCAACCAATTGGAATCCTTGAACCAAATTCATTGGTTTGCGAAACCATGAACGTATCCCAGCTTTTTCTTATTGCTACAAAAGTCTCTAGGTCTCTCTCTGCCGCGGTTAGCGCCCAATAGGTGGCATTGTTTGAAGGTACAGCCTGCATTTGGCCGAAAAAAGTGGTTTTCCATTCATCGATCAATTTACGTTCTTTTGCTATTTTTGATTGTTTTGATCCCTCGGTGTGGTTTTTTTCTGTAAAAAAGTACCTTTCAAATATTTTATTAAGTTTGTTTACTACTTAATTTAAATGCTACTTACACCATTACAACTTCTCCTACTTTATATAGTTATAATACTAATTGTTATAAAGAACCAAGTTTCTTTGCTCCCTAGTCCCTATGCCCACCCCAAAAAGCAAAAAAGGCAAAAAAAAATCATTTAAATACTTAAAAAATTACGAAAAAATTCATCTTTAGTTACGTAAGATCTAATCTGGAGTTCTATCCTTCAACGGTCTTCTACTTAAATGCTTAATATCACTATAAGATAGATAATGTTCAACGAAATATTACCAAACCAATGAAACTTTTCCCAAGAGACAAAGATCATTTATTTTATTTTTATTTATTTATGCAATCTGCAGAATTTATTAAATTATTGCAATTGGTTTCTAATATGTATAGTAAGTAAACGCTACAGACTACAAATAAGGCTCTTCACCTCAGATAACTTATTAAGTAACCTGATAAAGAATTTGACAACAAAGAAAAAAAAACATAAAAATATTCTACATTAAATTTGATTTTTTTTCAACTTCCTATATACCTTATATAAAATATATCAATATCAAATAGTAGGTTTACGGCAGTAACCAGTCGAAAAATTGGCGACTTATTACTTAAATTTGTATCGTTAACAACAGTTCTTCGAGTAAAAATGAACAATCTAATGCAGCAATACTCAAAGTGTGCTCCGCGCAGCCCCGGTGCTCCGCGAAACCTCCGGTAGGGCTCCGCCAGCAGTCATAATAAATGAATGCATGTATTAAAGTGGACCCTACAAGAATAAAGTTACCTAAGATAAAAATAAACAACCAAAACGAAACGCCTACTCATAGGTGTTACTGGTAGATATACGAAAATTTAATATATGTATTATTAAGTAAATGTCCGACCTATTACATCGGAGTGTTACAGCGTTACTCGTACGCGACCATTCGCCCTCGGACTATAAGCAATCGAATGACCTCGGATCATCGCGCTCGTGCGTTGACTCGTACTTTGGAGAAAATCGTCTGGCTCTCCGAAGTTTCTGAGGAATTCGAGATGATTCGATGGTTGCTGGTTTAATATAAAGGAGGATTGTTTGGCGCGGAGAATTTATTAATCAAGCAACGTACCGCAAAATTTACTCACACCGCGCTTAGTATTTTATGTTCGCTTGTCTTGTTGTTGTTCGTAGTGGTTGTAAAATCTTGATTTCGTGCGTCAAGAGATACTATTTGTCATAAAATTGACCAAATCAAATTAGTGTTAAACAAGAATGGAGCGCTGGCTTAAAGGTGTTGCAAAAAATGTGGTTCGCTTGGATGATGCGTCAAATTCAAATCAAAGTGATATGACGGCGTCAAGTTCTAGTTTTATGGTTTCAAGTTCAAGTAGTAAAACATCTAATAACACAGTGAAGGTGAAAAAACGAAAGTATGACTAATCATACATTAATCTCGGATTTGTTGATTCCAACGGCTCACCTCTTTGTATGTTGTGCAGCAAACTCCTTCCTAATAGTTGGATGGTACTTGCTAAGATGCGCCTACATTTAGAAACTGTACATCCCGACTTCAAAAACAAAAACTATGACGTATTTGACTTAGATTGTGAATGAAAAGGCCACGGAGGCATCGTATTTGGTTAGTTACCGCATTGCTCAAGCAGGAGAAGCGCACACTATCGCTGAAAAGCTAATAAAACCATGTGTGGTAGACATAATAAAATGTATGCTCGACGAAAAATCTGTAAAGCATGTTTCTACAGTACCGCTTTCGAACGATACAGTTAACCGCCGAATTGGGGATATCACAGCAAACATAAAACAAGAACTGGTTTCACGGCTTCAAAATAACAAATTTGTCTTGCAAATGGATGAGTCGACTGATGTTGCTGGACTGGCCATCTTGCTAGTAATTGTGCGATATCCATATAAACATTCACTCGAAGAAGACTTGCTTATGTGCTCATCGCTGCCTACTAACACAACCGGAGAAGAAATTTTTAACGCGATTAACATATTTTTTGAAGAAAATCAACTCGATTGGAACGATTGCATTGATATTAAAAACGCCAAATTGCAGTTCCAGCCACTGCATCCTGCATAGACAATTACTCTCAGTTAAGAAAATGCCACCAAATCTAAAATTGGTTCTTGATGAGTCAGTAAAAATAATTAATTTTGTCAAGTCACGTCCACTACAATCCCGATTATTCTTAATATTATGTGAAGATTATGGTAGCGATCATAAAACACTATTGCTCCATACTGAAGTGAGATGGTTGTCTCGGGGTAAAACTTTGACAAGGCTTTTTGAACTAAGAACAGAATTAGAAGCTTTTCTTACAGATGTTCCTTTTAATTTATAAGACCGTTTGTCCAATAAAAGCTAGTTATTTAGACTAGCATTTTTAGCAGACATGTTTGGAAAACTTAACGAATTAAACCTGTCACTACAAGGAAAACAGACAACAGTTTTCAATGCTAATATCAAAATAACTGCCTTTAAAAGAATATTAGATTTTTGGATTACTTGTTTTGGTAAGAGAGAAATCGAAAGCTTTTCATTGCTAAGTGAGTTCCTTAATCACCATAGTCTTAGTGATACAGAAATATTTCAAAATGAAATATTTGTTGAATTGGTGCAATATCTCAATGATCTGCAAGGGACTTTTGAATCTTACTTTCCTAAAGAACATAATACAAAACTGAAAATAAACTCATGGATTCAAATCCCTTTTTCATCTAAATTGCAGAAACCTGAAAATATGTCAAATCTATGAATCATTAAAAAAATTTCAATCTAAATGATTTTTGGTGCAGGGTTCATAATGAATATCCACAACTGGCCACAGAAGCTTTGAATGTTCTTCTGCCGTTACCAACAACGTATTTGTGTGAAACGGGACTTTCAGCATATACAGCTACAAAAACAAAATACCGCAATAGACTGGATGCCGAACCAGACATGAGAATTCAACTTTCTTCTATCAAGTTTGACTTTACTCAGTTGATGTCTGATGATGAATAAAAAACAATTACACGCCTCGCATTAAATGAACTTTAATGTGTTATCATTTGCTTACTAACTCACTACTTACTGTATCTATCTTTTTTTGTATGATTATTAATAAACAATTCACATATAACTGGTTTTGCTTTTAGTTTAGAGTTAAGGGTTCCGTTAAAAATTTAGTTTTTTAAAAGGGTTCCGTCACGAAAAAAGTTTGAGTAACACTGATCTAATGTTATTATGAAAAATTTTATGTATAAACAGCAAGCAGGCCATAGTTCTTCTGGAAGTAAGTTTTTTAAAATTAAAGGTATATCAGTGAGATAGACAGCATGTTTTTCATAATATAAATAACGCAAAATTCACCTCTCATTTTCCTAGAAAAAATATAAATAACATCAAAACCTTACTTATAAAAAATAGCTACCCTGTAAAACTAATCAATAGAATTCTAAAACAGGAACCAACCACCTTAATAGGATGGTTTATAACTTAAAGGAACAGGTGGAGGTTAATAACTTAACCTCCATCACCGAACACCAAAAAAGATTTTTTTAAATTCCGTATATCAAAAATTTGTCTGAAAAATTGGCCGGTACTTTTAATAATCAACTCTTCAAAATTGCGTTCAAATGTGAAAATACAGTAAAACAACACCGAAAGAACTACAAAGTGGTGTTGTTCACAAAATTCCATGCTCTGACTGTCAAGGTGTATATATAGGTCAAACAGGTCGTTATTTAAAAACTAGGATAACGGACCTCAAAAGAAGCGTTTAACCTGAAATATTATTAAGGTCAAAAAATAAAACAGCTCTGACAGAACATGCTGAGACAAACATACACCAATTTAATTTTGAACAGGTAAAGATCAGCGACATCCAAAATAACTATAAGAAAAGATTAATCTCAGACATGATAACCATAATAAAACCCAAAAATCAAATTAGAATACTCTTCAAATAACCCTTGTATAACCATTTAACAACATTTAACAATATACTTAAATATATTACTTATCTTAAAATATCTATAACGCTAAATTAAAAAAACGGAAAACAAAACCTTTGTTTTGTTTGCATTATTTATTTATTTATTTAGCAGTTTATTTCCAACAGGCAGAGCCCAGTTACAGGAAAATCTACAATTGATGTTTTGAAAGTGTAAACAAGTATTAAATTACTATAAATTAAATAACAAAAATAAAGAAAAATAAGGAAAACTTAAATTACTATAGTAACATCATGTATATATCAAAATTAAAGGAGATGTAAATTAACATTAGAATGAACAAAGAAAGGGATTCATGGGACAAGGGAAAAAAGGAAGAGAAAAGTAATTATGGTAACTGTTGGTTTGTCAGAGACAAAACTTGATCCTTTATGGAGCATACAAATATGTCACAGGTTGATGATACTGAATTAAAAATTCTGCACATTTGATATACGGGATCATGAAACCTAATGTTAGTTCTGGTGCAATCTAAAGCAAAAGTGATATTTGCTCTAGAAGCAAGTCGTGGTACATGAAATAGAATATCGTTCAAGAGAGGAGGAGAATTTATTTGATTAATGACCAACTTCCATAAGAATGTTACAAAATGAATTGTTCTCCTTATGGCCAGAGATTGCAGATTAAATCTACCTAACATCAGATCATGATCATGTCCCCCAACAGGATATATTCCATCGTCACGAAACATAAGAAACTTTAAAACCCTTCTCTGAACACTCTCGATGTAGCCAACATGGCATTCATAGAAAGGACACCACACCAAGGAACCGTATTCCAGTCTTGATCTAACAAAGGAAAAGTACAATAGTTTTATTGAGTTTGAGTTGTTAAAGAGTCGGCTATTTCGAATGACAAAACCCAGAAGTTTCAACGAGGAGGTCACTGTCTGTTCAATATGTGGCACAAATGTGAGCCTATCGTCGAATACAACCCCTAGATCTTTACTAGAAGTACTTCTACAGAGGATTTGATTGTCTATATTGTAATTAAACAAAACAGGATCCTTGGTTCGGTGAAAGGAGATCACACAGCATTTCGAGATGTTAAGACATAACTGATTTCGACTGCACCACCCCCTAATTAGGTCCAAGTTACTCTGTAAGAACAAGCAGTCCAAGATACTATTGATACACCACAATATTTTCAGATCATCAGCATAAGCTAGTCTAAGGCAGGAAATCAATTCTATAAGATCATTAATATAAAAGATAAAAAGAAGTGGGCCAAGATTGGATCCCTGTGGGACGCCAGAAGTTGAAACAAAGGTATTAGATCTGCAACCTTCCACCTCAACTAACTGTAGACGGTCAATAAGCGGAAGGACGAAAGCAACGAAATTAGTCTTTCTGAGAAGTTGAATTGCTTGTTCAATTTTTCCAGCAGAATGCTATGATTTATCTGATCGAAAGCCTTACTGAAATCAGTATACACCACATCAACCTGACTTTTTCTATCGAGGGCTGAAGAAATAAAATAAGTCACATTACAGAGGTTAGTGATGCACGACCTTTTAGGAATAAAACCGTGCTGATCTATTGAGAGTAGTGATTGAACTTGGGAAAGAATTCTGTTATAAACAATAGTTTCAAAAGTTTTCGAAAAATGGCAAAGTATGGAGATAGGTCGGTAGTTGTCGATTCTGTTTATATCGTCTTTTTTGTGAATTGGTATTACTTTAGCACATTTACAGACGCCTGGAAATTTGCCAGTTTTCAAAATATGACATAAAGGCTGACAAAGGACTAGCAGCAATAATTTCCTCAGTGGTAATTGATGGAAGAATGTCAATGAGGTCTGAGGAATTAGAAGGAGGATAGGTTTATGCGAGGTTGATTGGATCTTTATAGGCATTCTGAAAAAGTTTGGCAAAAGCTAGCAAAATATTTTCTGTTCCTTGAAAAGAATTACCATTGGCATCGCACATGATAGACGGAAGTAAAGAGTGACCTTTCTTAGCTCTAACAAAAGACCAAAACGATGAGGGATCAGTGACAATGTTCTCCTCGGCTTGGGTCACAAATGAGTTATAGGCCTCACGGGCTTGAGATTTTATTGTCTGACGAAGACTGTTGTATCTGGAAAGATTTAAAAAAATTCAGTTGGAGAGGATCTATAATCACGATATGCTTTTTCCTTCTTAAAGATATTAGAAATAATTTGTTTTGAAAACCATACTGGAAATCGCCGTCGTCTTCATTGTTTTAAAGGTGCTGAAGCGGCAAAAGCTGAATCAAGTCTTTTGTAAAGTTTCTTGCAAGCGCTGTCAACGTCAGAAGACTCCAAGACGCTGGTTGTCCGTCTGCATCAAGCAACAAATTATACATGAGTGGAAAGTCTGCTTTTCTGAAGTTAAACTGCTGTAGATTATTTGAACTTATAGAAGGATTATATTTATGAGGGGAAGCCGATTTAAAAGAGATTGTCAAAGCAGGATGATGCAAATCTTCGTCAATAAGCGGTGATATACCTTTGATGACACTGACGTCGAAATTTGAAAAAACCAAGTAAAGAAGTCTATTATTAACATTTGGAATATTGTTAAACTGCTTAAGACCAAGGATCTCGCATAGGTTGGTCAAAAGCTTGCACTTGACACTGCTAGCTTCGGTTGTCTGATAAGACCGAACATTAAAATCTCCAACAATCATAACGCGTTTTATGTGGACCAGATCCAGTGACATAATTGTTTCACACAAGGTCTCAAAGTCTCTCTCGGTTGTGCAAGGAGGGACATTTATATATATTATAAATAAATAAAATACAAAATAACCATAAGTGAGCTTACAACCTAAAATATCTATAAGTGGTGTGGAGTTAAGGATGTCTTCCAAGTTAACCCTCTCTAGGTGGATGTTGTGAGAAGCTGCGACCAAGCAGCACTAAACATCTTAAAAATTAAAGCCCAAAACTAAAATATTATTCATTATTACATTGTTAGTTACGTACATTGTTACTTACGCCCCAACAGCTGAATGTTTACCAACAGCAAATGTACCAAATACAATCATATGAAATCACTATGTTCTATTTATCACAATTAAACGAAGAGCTTTGATGTTTCTGTTGTAAGTATATTTAAATGTTTTCCTCTTAGTTTTAATATACTTATTTAATTTGTTTTTAATAAATTTTAATTGCTGATAATTTTTTTTTTGACCACTGTATAACATACCGTTATGACTTGTCTATAAATGTTTTTACTATGTTTTTTTTTTAAATTTTGTAGTGTCCTGAAGAAGGTCTAATAGATATAGGCCAAAACGTTGGCAATAAAAGAAAAAAATTTGAAAAGCTTGGATTTTTTTTGCCAATTATTCAAGTAAACCCTTAAATATTAAATAAATTTTTTACTAATTATCCTGCATTGATTAAATACATTAAAATGAAATTAATCTGACATTTGCAATTTAAAAAAAAAATTAATAAAAAATCAATGAAGTCTTGGTTTTTGGTCAGTCTAGAAGGTAAGCTTAAAAACAAAAATGCGTAAAGGTGTGGGTACCCTTAATTCATTTCAGGTTTTAACATATTTACTGGTTACATTTTTCCCATCGTTTTTATCGGATCATGGTAAGTGACAAGCATCTTAATGATGTTGATGAATCAAAAGTTTAAGTTTGAAATTTTGTGTTTTCGGCAGCAGTATCAACAAAACAACTCAGAAATAGCATGCTAAAAAGAAGAGGTCAAGGAGAAAGAAGCAAGATTTTATATTCTGTTGAAATAGGATTAGCTAAAGACAATATTAAATTTTTTTTTAATATTTTCAATTTCTGCTTCTGAGAGTCCAGCGAGAGTAGTTTGCTCCTCTAGTACCTAGCATAAAATATTTCCACAAGCAAAACATCGTTCTTTAAATTTAATATTAGATTTCACAGGACAAGAAAAATGGTCCAATTTATTAAAACCAAAAACTTATGACTTTATGATTAGCTGTGAAACAAGAAGTTTTAAACTTAAAATAAACTCAACTGTTGAACTATAATAATTAGTTGTTTGTCAAAAAAATGTAATTGCAGTTCAAAGATAAACCAGCTAAATTACACCCTCATTTTTAAAGGGCCTTAAAACGTTTCAAACGGAGAATAGAAGTCATTTGCCACTATGAGTAGCAACCAAACACAGGACAAATCTAGTATGTTATCAAAAACTTTAATTATCTTTAAAAGTTTTTTTTAACTAAGTCTTCAGAATGACGAATAAAAGGTTGGTGTCAAATATGTTATGGAGGTAATCTTTGATAATTACCGTTTAAATTACCGGTCACACATACAACATACCATAACTGCTTACCTAACATTAGTTTCAATCCATGTTCTTCCTTTGTGTAAACAAGCAAAGTATCTTCCCACATTTTTATTAGCTTTTCAGTGGTCAGGCTAAAGGCTCTTCTATTTTCCAATGACGTAATACTTTCTCTTTGATTTGTTGTAGTTTCTCTGACTTTCCTTAATTTAATAAGAGCGCCAAGTAGAGAGAGTTGCTTTCGCGCATCCTGTTTTTTCTTTGTTACCTCGCTTAGAACTAAATCAGCGTCTCTTTGCATACTTTCTTCAATCTTTAATTTTTCAACCTACATTAAAAAATGAGTGGTTAAATAAAAATCAAATTCAATGTACGTATTTGGAAACTACTTATTTAATCGTTCGTCGTTAATAAAGTTAGATAGTTCCAAATAAATACATGTCAGTAAAAAATAAATACGTTAGTCGTTTATTAAAGTTTATAGTCAGTGCTAGATTTCATTATTATTTTAATTGTAATTTTAGACAATTAGAATTTAGTCCAAATACCAAAAGCAAGAGCTTTTTATTCAAATATCTTCGTTCGACTTTTTAAAAACTCTTCCTTAGATAGAATTATAATTTTTCAATAATATATATTACAAACAAATCTATGGTCTTGGAATGGGTAACTGTCTATCACCTATATGTTCTGATCTGATTATGTCAGAATTACAGAAATATTGTATGGGGAAAATAAAATTTAGGTTACCATTTTTTAAAAGATTCGCTGACGACATTGCCACGTGTATTCTAAAAAACTGAAATAGAAAACATAAAAAGTACATTTAACAGTTTCCACCCTAAATTACAGTTCACTATTGAGTGTGAAACAAATAACAAACTTCTATTTCTAGACATTCTATTAATCAGAACAGAAGATAATACAATCATCACTGATTGGTATCACAAACCCACTTTCTCTGAGAGATTTCTTAACTACCAATCAAATCACTCATTTAAACAAAAATTAAACATAATTAGCAACCTAAAATCCCGCGCAATAGCCTTATCTCACTCCAGTTTTCATTAAAAAAATGTTAACAAAATTAAAGATATTTTACTAAAAAACAATTTTCCTCATAAACTATTAAACAAAATCCTAAACAACAACCTTACACCTATTAAAGTCAAAGAAAACCAAAACCATAAATTTGCAAAAATTCCTTATGTCAAAGGTTTGCCTGAAAGGCTATCAGGAGTTGTTTCTGATGATGAAGTCAGAATAGCGTTCAAAAATTAAAATACCATCAAACAATACTTCTCAAAACTCAAAGATAAAACACCAATGAGTTACATTTGGTGTGTGTAAAAGTGGCGTGGTTTATAAAATACCCTGTTCTGATTGTCAAGGTCTGTATGTGGGTCAAACGGGCAGGTACTTAAAAACCAGAATTAGCGAACATGAAAGAAGCGTAAAACCAACGAACTACGCAGCATCTGGGAAGACTGCTCTAGCAGAACACTCCTTCAATCAACAACACCAATTTGATTTTAACAGCACTCGGATCATTGGCAGAGAATCAAATTATAAAAAAAGAATTTTACTAGAAATGGTTAATATAAAAAAGTATAAAGAAAGCATTAATAAAAAACAAGACACCGATGATCTAAATGCAAGTTACTATAATTTAATTAATGTACTACCAAAAAGATAAAACTAAAACATAAAATTTATTTTTGTCAAAGAGTGTATGTCCCAAATTTAGATCACACAGTGTATTAATAAATTAAGTTTCTGGTTTTGAACGTATAGATACATACATCTTCCTTATCTACTAATCCTTAACTTATCAACATAACATTGAATCATAAAAATTAAATAAATAAACGCTCGGAAGAATAAAAACATTTGTTTCTTGACTTATTGTTGATTCTAGTTTGCCCACAATAACACCTACAATTTAACCCATGTTAAAAATAATTCTACGCTCCTATTATAAATGTGTTTTAATTATAGCTTAAGAAACCTAAACTTAGGTAAGAGGTGTAATGTATAAAAAAAAAAAATAATAATAATTTTATACTGTTTTTTTTTATAAAAATTTTTTTTAACGGATTGTACCTGAATGTAATTTTAACTGTGTCGTGGTTTTTGTTTTTTGTTGTTTTAATTTTTGTAACTTAAAGAATATTTATTTTAATAGTGTTTTTTATGTACTTGAAATTACTTTGTTTTATCTCTGTAATTACTTGAATCCATTTCAGTGTCATGACTGAGGATGACTTAATATAAGTCGAAACGTCGACATTTAGGTAAACAGGTTTCTGTTTTATTTCTGACCCCACCCAACATTAATTATGTTTTACATATAATTATGAATTAAGAAGTTGCTTTCGAAAAGAAAACAAAGAAGCGATAGATTCTATTAAATCAAGAGTTGGGACGTTTGTCGGTGGCAACTGTGGTATTATAAAAGTTATTGATGTTTCTGAAAGACCACAAAATACCTAGATCCAGTGTAGGTACCAGTAACTCAGGTTTTCTAGATGATCTTTCTGAGGTAATTTTCTAATTATTATGTATAAAAATATACAACGAGGCCAAGCGAGCTGTCTCTCAGGATCTTTCGATCTGGCAACAATGTGAAAAAAACTTTTATAATGAGAAGAGGCATGAAAACTTCCTATCTCTACCGCTAGGCGGCGTAAACGCCGTAGTCAGCCTAAAGTAGTTTTTCTACTAAATGCTCATCTAGAAGGTATCCTAATTGTATACTCTTAAAATATTCTCAAATAAGGTGCATCTTTTTTTTAATTAGTTTTTTGCGTTAGATGTTAAATAAAGGCGGGAGGGGAGAGGAAAAGCCTTTTTGATTAATAGGCTATTACGTTGGTTTTTCTAAACCGAAATATAGCTGCTTCCCTCGCTTAGTTGGCCACCAAGAAAATTTGGTTTTGTTTATTTCTCTTATTCAATAGAGTATAAAGTATTAAATAATTGCTATATTAGAAATCAATATTAGCTTGCTTGCTTAACCCATTAAGGCCCGACTTTTTTTTTGAATTTCTATTTGAGTTTTGCTTAACTTGTTTGTTTTGGCTCAAAAAAAATAAATTTTTTTTTTTTTGATTTTTGGGTCATTTTTTTGATCATTTGGTCAAAAAATAGACCGTCCTCATATGAGGACGCTGGGCTTATATAATATATGTAATCCCATATTGAAATATAAAAAAAAAACAAATAAGTAAATACAAAAACTTCATATATTACAAGATAAAACTAATGTACTGATAAAAAAATCAGAGGTGTTTATGAAACATGAATTAAAAAACTAATTTTTTTTATGAAAATTGTTAAAACAATAAGGTACCCAAAGAGTGACATTACATTTCGAACAAAATGTGCGGGGTTTACTTTGGCATGTGTTAAATTGACATCTCCTTTGCTTTTCTCTCTTGGCTACCAAGTGATTCTTGCCATCATATTTTATGTTTTCTGTAACATTACTCCGAGACGTATTTGACAAACTCAAGGGACGACCAAAGGCTACTCTTCTTCCATGACCAATCTTTAGGTATGAATAAGCCACATCTATCCTGAAGTCTTTTATGGATTTTTTTTCTTTTCCGGTATGGATCATGTTATAAAGAATTGAGCTATTTACGATCGACATGTCTATCACTCGAGTAAAAAGGCACCAATACCATTTTTTGCCCGGTACTGATATGTGATGTTTTTCAAGCAACCAATCATGGTGGTCCACCCCTCCCATATGCTTATTGTAGTTGGCAATCAAAAAAGGTTGTGCAACTGAAACACGACCACCTTCTTTTTTTTTCCACCTTTGTACAATAGTGGTTGGTAAAAGTGTATTAAAGTTGGTTGCCACCGAAACGCACCTGCTATCATTCCATTTAACTACAAGAATTTTTTGGCTACTGTCAAAGTGCCAGTCATAGGCCCCTCTCGGTTCCTTTTCGAGTTCTTTGGATGACTTGGTGGGACACTTGGATGATCGATTTTCCCTTATGGTTTCTGTGGCTCGGAAGCCTTTTTCTTTTAGGTCACACAAGAGGTTGTAACTCGTAAAAAAGTTGTCAAAGAAAATAATGTGTCTTTCAGGATTTTTTACAGTTTCCAGCATACTTGTTACGACTCTTGTCCCTAGAGGAATCTTGGGCACTGCTGTTGATTTATTATCCTTGCCACAGTACAAAGCAAAATTGTAGCAATACCCATTATCACTACAAAGCGCCCATAATTTATATCCAAATCGTATAGGCTTTTCTTTGATAAATTGTTTTAGGCCATGGTGTCCAAAATATTTTACAATCATCTCATCAATCGATAGAAATGTATGGAAAACTCCCCATTGCTGAAATTTAGTATTTATTGCCCCAAATAATGGCCCTATTTTGAATGACTTATCGTCTTTGTTATCATTTGCAAGGGAATTGTCAGCAAAGTGAAGTTTCCTGGTAAAACCGGGGCGTTGCAAGTGTCGGGGATCGGGATACCCAGCATTTGTCATTTATTGCTTATTTATATATGTACTCTTGCTGACTAAATATGTTGTTGAATTAGCTTTATGAACATTATTATTGATATATGTATCTTTATTTTTATTAATTTTTTGGGAAATTTGTTGTTTTTGTATGTAGCTATTTATGCTAAATAAAGATTATTATTATTATTATTATTGAAGACAAGATTTAATTTCTTTGTAGGCATTTCTGGAAAACGCATTTTTCACTAGGGCAACACCCAAATCTTCTCTTTCAGACCAATAGTCTCTTTCACTTGGTAAGGCATGATAGCCAGAAAAAACAAAAACCCGATAAAAATTTTGAGGTCCTCCGAAGTTACAAAAAAATCATGTTTATTTTTCTGTTGGGCATATCTCATGGTCTGTTTGAAGAGGATTATAAAGATCGTCATCAAAAAACTTCTCAAATATTTGTAGTGGTGTTAATTCCTGTAATTCTTCTTTTATTTTGTGGAAAGCTTCGGCACAACCTTCTTCTTCAATATTTTCATACATGGATTCTTCCTTAGTCCATTTTGGTGTCCAGGATTTAGTGCTGCATGCAACCTTTTTCCTTTTTATGAAATTTGACGGCGGTAGATCATCTTCCGATTCCCAATAATTTTGTTCTTCTACCTGTATCTCCACAACCCCTGGGACCTCCTGGACATCAACCGCCCCTAAGTCACCATCGTCGATATCGTCTACGTCCGCCAATTCATCCACCTCGGGAGGTAATAGCGCAATATCAGCATCTATTTGGTTAGAATAGAGATATTCCACCGCATCGTCTAAGTTCTTAAAACTATGTCTATTCATTTTTTGCCAGTCTAAAAATAATAAAAAAAATATGTAATAACCCAGTGTCCTCATTTGAGGACACAGAGATTTAGGTTAGGTTTACGGCTAAAAAAATTCAACTAGAAATATCATAATATTTTTACAATATTTCTACATCTCTTTGGTTGTAAAACACACTAAAGAAAGTATCTTACCTCTACTACTAAAGGAAATATGACCTATGGGCCTATAGCAGGTCTTTCTAGTCAAAATCTTTAAGAAACAACGTGATTTTCGCCGGACAAGCAAACACAAACACTAGTAAATACCACCTGCAGAATATTGCGTAGGCATTGCTCTGATGCGTTAGACAGCCGTCGGCAATCGCCAACCTACTCGGGCGCTCTCATCCCCACCATCTGGCGTCATCAAATGATGACGCTGGGCGCTAATGGGTTAATAAATTTCAATTTCATTGAGCAGTATTTTTTTTTTATTTTAGGAAGTCAAGTTGATAAATCGACAATAATTATTGTTGAAGTAAGTAGTATCGATAGCATTAGCAACACACACTTGAAGGGTACAGGTTAAAAAGGGGGAATGTCAGAAATCGTTGATTTTCAGGAAATCAATTTTTAATTTTAAAACCCAATAACTTATTATTTTCTTACTTTGTATTGAGTGTATTAATGGATTTAGTTTGTTATGTCTATTTGGGATTGGAATTGAGAAAATATTAATGAAATTCCATTTAAAAAAATTTTTAGAGCAAAAAAGAAGAAGAAAGTACAGATTGTAACGAACAAGAAGGGGGAATGTCACATATTTTCACTGTAGTTTTGTGGTATCATCAGTTTTTTATACACAAGCAATTCTAAAGCAAAACAGCAAAGGTTAATTCGAATTTCTCATTTAATTCTGAAAGATACAGAAAAAATTCAAATACTTTTTTTTGCGCTTCTTACACACGAAGCTTTTGGAAAGGAAGCCTTCTCTTTGACATTTCTGGTATGTTTTAATGCAGAGAAATATTTTCTAGCGGCTGGATTGCGACAGAATTTCATTAAGCACTGCAGGTCATTGTACTTGGCTATGCTGCATAGGCAGTAGTCCTGCAAATAGATAAAACATCCTTAACATTGGAAAATAATATTATGTGTATAGTTAGGTACCTTTGTATAATTGGCCTGGTAATTCGAACAAATTGTTTGGTAAATTATTGATAAATTTTTTCTTCGGTTCAATCAAAACAGCCGATTCCCACATACCATTCCATGTTGAACGATGGAAGACGAGCCTGGGATGATCTTTAACGACTTTTAGTTCACGTATGGGCTGGATCTTCATTGGACACTTATTTTTCTAAAGTGTAGAAAAATGTGTAGTCCAGCATTTAAACAAATCGAAAGTGATTTCCCTAACATCAAAAGGATTTGGTTTAACTCGTGCAGCTCTGAAAACTCCAGCCCATTCATTTGGTAGTTCCACACGCGACTTTTGCTGAACTAGTCCAAAATCCTTGTCGCATTCCATAAATGAATGTCCTCTAATGGGAAAACTGATCTTGATTTCACCAAACCTTTTTTGCACATGCACTAAGTGATGGAGGTAACGGATAACTGTGTAATTCTTATTCTGTCCCCGACATGAGTCGCAAAATATATCGAGGACTCGAACACTACTAGGTAGAAAGTTGTAAATAAAATGATGCAACATCGAACATACATCGTCAGAGCCTCAGTCAGAGATAAGTATATAAAATACTTTGACTAGTCGACAAAACGTGAATATTAAAAGAGAATACAGATAACTGTCTCTTATAATAAACATCATTTGTGCTGATGTTGGGCACTGGCAGATTTTTAGCAAAATCCATGCATATTGCTTCTTTGTTCTCATTTAGCCGACTAGATAATTTTGCAGCCTTTTTTCTTGAATAAAACACTTCAGCTTTATGCTTGTGAAGTAGATTTTCCTGTTGGAGGGTAGTGATTTTGTCATCTAGTTGTTTTTTTTTTCTATGGCATTTTCTGACACATTCTTCATTTTGGCTTCTAGGGACCTAATATTTGTCAAGTATTCGTCACAGATACTGCACGTATCCGACCTTGGGTAACCAAATGAAATGTTGAAGTCTCGTGAGAAAATAGATAAATATTGTGTGTCATATGTTTCATATGACACACAATATTTTTAATCTGTAATGGTATTTTTGTACATATTGTCCATTTTTCTGATATTTAAATCGTCGGGCAGGTGGGTTTTTGAAGAATCCTTTAGGCTGTAATGGCTTTGTCGTCCTTTGAAAGAACTAATATGATTAACTACTAGATCTTTAGCTTCCTGTTTCAGCTTGAGAGGCCTATTTAAGTGTTTTTCTCGTTTATCAATTGGGGCGCTACCAATAATTTTTAAAGATTTCTGCAGAATTTCAAGCTTTTTTTTTAGTTATACCATGTAAGAAAAGAAAAGCCTTAAAACAAACTGGTACTTCTGTTGTCTCACCATCTAAAGAGATTCTGACATGATAAGCAAGTGAACTCTCATGTAATCTTGCGACCTCTTCTGCGTTACGTGGACGTCACTTTTGTACAGGACATACACTAATAAGTCCACACAAATAGATGTTTTGCTCATCCACGGATTTTAATAAATTAAACTCACTTATTTTCTTTTGTCTTGCACTAAGTGGAACTTTATCAAAACACTTGGGACGTTTACATTGGGAGTCGCTTCCTGTCACAGGCTTTGTAGGTTAAGTTTTTTAGAAACATCGGTTAGTCTTCCGTTACTTTTTCTCTTTTTTCCCTGAACTGGCATAACAACAAAGTCTTCACTGTCACTGTCACGGATTCATTTTATACTGTTTATTAGCCCTACAATATTAAAATACGACTTGTCACTTATATTTCCACAAGTTTGACGAACAATAAATAAACACCAGAACCGGTAAACACAATCAGAAAATAAAAGTAACTACAGTCAAGAGAGCCTTCTGACAGTTCCTGAATAACGTGCATTTGTGACGTTCCCCCTTCTTAGCATGTGGCTCGCGGACTCTCCTCCTTTTTAGCCAGTACAGCTTAATTTAAATTGTCGATAACTGGCGACTCTTCCCTTTTTTCGCCTGTATAATGTTACTAGGTGATACTTCTGTCTATTAAAAGTTGAACGGACTGAACAGCTCAAAATGAGCAAAAAGTGACATTCCCCCTTTTTAGCCTGTACCCTTCACTTGTATACATTACTTATTTAGTTTGTAATACAGAAAATGTATGTACATTTAAATTTTTTGTCCAATTTATGGAAATATATTTCAAATGTAAATTCTACAAAAATAATGCTTTGTTTAAAAATCGTTTAATAGTAACAAAAATATTAATTATTATTATTGGTATTATTTTATTTACTTATTTTTTTAAATTTATTTATTTATTTAAAAAGCAAAGCCAATTTGCCAGAATATAATAAAATACATAATAATAACAATAATAATAACTGGCAAAGAATATAACAATAATTAATAATATGAAAATAAACAAGCTATAGCAGAAAATACAAAGACGTAAAACATAACCTATAGTTAACCTTGAGTCTTAATTTAAATGAATTAACGTGATTAAGATTTATCTACAAAGAGGTCAAGATTAAACACTAAAATGCTCTCTCATCATTCTGGTCGAGAAAATAAACTGTATTTGGCATAGTGGAAAGGCAAATGAAACATAGAGGATTCTGACATCTCTTTTTGATATTGACATTGATATTGAGGTACCTATATTTTCCAAAATATCAGGGCAATAAAAAATTCCACCATGCAGACGAGGCATATTCAGGCACAGAACGAACAATTGAATAGTAGGGCATCTTGAAACAAAAGACAGACAATTTACCAAAGTTATGCACAACAAAACCAAGATTACGCACACACTTATTGACAATCTCATCATAATGAACCGCAAATGTCAATTTACTCTCCAGTAACGCATCCAAGTTTCTAACAGTAGTAGCAGATTTAAGAACTAAGCGATTTATTGTGTAATGACGTACATTTAATCTTAGAGATCAACCAAAAAACATGCTTAAGCATTTTTTAAATATTAAGCTCCAAACCACTATTTACTGACCATAAAAAACATTATCAACATCCCCTGTGTGTGATGTATAATTATGTTCCGACTACGCCATGAGAGCTCTCTGACAAAAAGTCTGTCAATAATTTGGGTATTTCAGATTGAGTGGTTATACCCCTGTAGTTGGCAATGACATTTCTATGCCCATTCTTATATATCGGAGTCAAGAAACTTGAATCAAAAGAAAGGCAAAACAGATAATGTACAATGTAGGGGTGTGGTTTGTTGATGTAGTACAAATTTTTAATAAGATTGATGGTATGCCATTAAGTCCATAAGAAAATTTAGTTTTGAGGCCGTCAATCGTTTTGAACATCAGTAAGAGATATGTTAATAGAATCAAAATCAAGATTGTAACCAAAATTATAATTGGAAACTGTACCTTCATGTTTTTTGTAAGTTGCTGAAAGTGACGGGCAAAGAAATTAACTATATTCTGACCGCCTTCGGCAATGTTGACATGTTTCCAAAAGTTATTTAAATTTTGGGCTACATTATGATTCATCTTTGAAATGTAGCATTTATAGCAAGTATCACTTATAACCTTGCACCTATATCTTTAACTGGAAAAATGTAATCCACTTTAAGATTGGAGATTTCATATTTTTGATGTGCAATTTTTTTCTCTGTTGCCGAGACCGAGCGTCTACTATAAGCTATAATAAAGAAATTTTAGCAGCCTGAGTAGGTTTTTTTTGACGAGTGACTAGGTCGATCAACCTCTTGCAAATCGAGAGATGCACGACACCTAACCCTGATTTCGCTGTATTTATCGCAAATCCATTCATGACTTTTCTTTTTTATTGTCCTGACACAGATTTTGTTAAAATGAGAAACAGATAGTTTTGTACAGTTTACATGCGACTAATTAGCACATGAACTGCATTGTCTGGCACACGATTTTGCAAAAATTGTCTTTGTACATTTTGCGCACACTGATTCAGACCACATTCTGGGTCTTTGGAGACTTTGCTAGCAAGTCGGCAACACCGCAAATTGATAGGCTCAGCAAACGGTGTTTCTGACCTGACCGGGTATTGATATTTTTATTGACACTAGTAAACAAACACGTGAGGATGGTCCAAAGTTTTGCTTGTAATGCAATTATATTGTTGCAACAAACTTATGTTCATCATTTTGCCTAGGTACTTTACCTTCTTAACTAAAATATCTTAAAAATGAATCCCTGACTTCCTTTGCTTGTTGGTTTGCATGACGGTTATGACCCCGTTGGATTTGTTAAATTTTCTGTACCATTACTGGTAGTTATTCCATTTTCTTGTGTAGTTAAAGGTGATATATAAGACTCGCCGCACTTACAACATTAATAGTTGTTCAATATACAATACGTTAAAACCGCCAACTCTATGGTTTTTAGATTCATGTTTATTTTTGTGTGTAATAGGCGAAAACGAGTCGCTAGAATACAAAAAGTAATTTCTACTTGCTTTTTTAGGACTAATTTCTTTTAAACCTGGTATATTTAGTGAGTTACCAATAAGTTTGGAGAAACAAATTGCTATTTTCCAAGACACAACCTTCGGAAACACGACCATTTGTTCCAATATTAATTAATGTAAGTTCGTTATTAGCATTAACAATTGCCATTAAAACAATACTAAAGAACCCTTTATAATTTTTTTTTATGCTAAACACAAGCACAAGAGGAAAGTCCTATGTCACTCTTGAAGTGGTGCTTGCGCGAAGATATTTGTGGGCATTTATCTTGAATCGCTGTAGGTTGTATGCGTCGGGAATTATGTGAGGTGGAAGCCCGTTCCACAAAGAAGATGTTCTCCAGATGAATGAGTCCCGATACAGCGACGTCCTTGGGGTAGGCAGGTGGACTCGATGTTTATGAGCCGCAACTGCTAGACGCGTCCTTCTTGCCGGAACAGCCCTGGGTGGAATCAGGCCTGCCAGCTCAGAGGAGCACTTGATAATAACGGTAGAATAAACAGAGATCAGCCACCTTTCTCCTGTGCTCCAGACTATCCAGACTCTTTGTCAGTTCTGGTTTGTCGATAAGACGAATAGCTCTCTTCTGTATAGAATCCAGCAGGTTTAAACTATGCTTGGGTGCGGAGCTCCAGACATGCGAGCAATACTCGAGGGAAGGGCGTATTTGAGCCTTATAAAGAGTCAGCAGCTGTTCTGGTGAATACAGTTTTTTCGTTTTGAAAAGCACTCCGCGTTTTTTGGAAGCCGCCCTGGCGACCTCGGCAACGTGGTCATGCCAAGACACACTGTTGGTGACCTCGACTCCTAGAAGATGTAAAAATGATTTCATTGGCAATGTTTTCCCTGCCATAACCAGCTCCGGGCCACCAAGGTTAGTCTTCATCGTAAATACTGCAGCCTGCGTTTTTTTAGAGTTAAAATTAATCAAATTGTTATCGCCCCACTCCAAGATTGCTTTAATATCGTTGTTGGTTGAAGCTACTTGTTGCTGCCTAAGACTCTGAGAACTTGCGGTTGTCGTTGGTTTGGCGGACTTAAATGTGGAAATAAGTGTGCTATCGTCCGCAAAGCTGTAGATTGGATTGACAGTGGTTCCTAGCAAATCGTTGATATATACCAAGAAAAGGGTGGGGGATAGAATGCATCCTTGAGGGACTCCAGCGTTAATGTTAAATTTGTCTGGGAGGTATCCATCGACGGCTACTTGGATTGTTCGTTGTTCAAGAAAACTTTTGATCCAATTCAATAATGAGTTTTGTATGCCGATTGAGGAGAGCTTGGTTAGTAGTCCCTCATGCCACACTCTGTCAAATGCCTTGGAAATGTCAAGAGCGACTGAGCGGTGCTCCTCCATGGCCTCTGTCCACAAGTGTGTGACGTAGGCCAGAAGATCGCCGGTGGATCTAAGCTTTCGGAAGCCGTATTGATGATCGCTGATTAGTCCAGATGATTCCAGATATCTTAACAGTTGTTGGTTGATTGCTTTCTCCATAATCTTCGATATTACTGGAACTAGTGCAATCGAGCGGTAGTTAGAGGACATCGTCTTCTTACCCTTTTTGGGTACAGCTTGCACTCGAGCAGTTTTCCAGCTTGTTGGAAATTGGCTCTGCTTATACGATGCCGTGAACAGTCTACATAAGGAAGGAGTCAATTCGTCTGCACAACGTTTTAGTATTAGGGCTGGAATTCCATCGGGTCCAGTAGCTTTGTTGGTGTCTACGCTTTTAAGAATTTTATTTATAATTTGTTGGGGAAACGAAATTTCTCCCATCGATGAATTCACCCTTGGCAAATATGGCGGTGTTTTGCATTGCGAGTGCAGAGTAGAATTGGACGCGAAGAGTTTACCCGGTAAGTTGGCATTTTCCCTTGCTGTTAACGCGATAGAACCATCATCTGCTGTTAGGGGTGGCAAGGCCGACTTAGCAAATCCTTGACTAACGGCTTTCGATACCGACCAGAAAGATCTTGTTCCATTTGGGCAGTTTAGCAGTTTGTTTTTGATCCTGTTGTTGTGACTCTCTTTGCATTCATCAATAATTCGCTTGCAGCTATTTCTGGAGGCTAAAAAGTTCCTCCGATTTTCGATGGAAGGATGTTGACGCCATTTGCGATATGCTGCGTTTTTAGTGTTTACTGCCTTTTTGCAATTTAGGTTGAACCATTGCTTGTTGTTTGATCCGCATTTAGTAGAAAAAGGGATATAAGCTTCCATTCCTGCCAAGATCGTCTCTGTAATTTGGTTTGCACATTCTGAGATGTTATTGATTCTAAAGCAGACTTCTTTCCAAGGGAATGAGCGATCAAATTCCCGAAGATGGTTCCACTCTGCTGATTTATAGTGCCATACCTTCCGCGGCATCGGAGGATCCTGCGTTTTAACCTCCAACTGGCAAGAGACTGTTATCAATTTGTGGTCCGATGTTCCTAGGGGAGCATGTACTGATACTGTGTACGAGTCAGGGTCTGAAGCCAAGACCACATCTAGGAGACTCGCGAACTCGCCGCCTCGATCGGGGATTCTGGTAGGTTCCTCCACAAGCTGCGTAAGCCCGCATATGGTGGCAAATAGCTCAGCTTCTCGTCCTTCATCGTCGTTCTTGTTGCAGAAGCGCAGCCAGTTGATATTGTGAACGTTAAAATCACCTATGACGATGATTTCTGCGCTTGGGTAGTCAATTTGCAGATGGTTAATGCAATCAACCAGGTTCAAAAAGAGCCGTCTATATTGGGTGTCGCTTGGTGGTCTGTAGATACAGCAGATAATTTTCGTGGCACCACTGGCTATTATTTTGAACCACATGACGTCGAAGTCCGTAGGTTCAAGCGTTTCCTCCCGCTGGCAACTCAAATCGTTCTTGACAAATACTGCCAATCCAAAGTTTAGTCGAAATCGGGTGTGTAGGTCGTATCCAGGATAAGTGAGGTGAACATTTGTTGTTGAAGGTTTCACCTTTGTTTCTGCCAATGCCAGAATGTGAGGCTTATTTGATTGCAAGTGTTGGTGTACTGCATTAATATTGGTGTTTAGGCCTCTGATGTTGCAGAAATTGATTTTTAAGCTTTTTGATCCGCCTGATGGACCCCCCCGACCAGCCTCCGCCCGGAGATCCGAATGGGAGGCGAGTTTACCTCCGGAAAGTTTTGGTCGTGAGGGCGCCATCATGCATTTACTTGTCTTCTCCATTTCCCCTTTGGAAACCGGGCACATCGACATGGCGGCGAAACGTGAGTTCCACGGAACCACTTCACGCCGCCTAAGTCCTATGTGGTGGTATTGAACCGGGCGATGCAAGTGGACAACATCTACCACCAAAAGAGTCTAAACTAAAAATACTGTTTTACAAGTTTCTGCAATAATTTTGCCGGGATATTACAGCACTGTACTTTAAATCTTGTAAGCTGCAATCTGTTACCAGCCATCTTAAAGTGGATGATAATCTTTCGTGCGGACTTAGATAGAAACTAGTTGTTAGATTGTCGCATCACAGTATCTTTTTTCTGAATGTAAGGTGATACCAAATGCAATAGTTCCATGTACATTTCTTCGGGCATTCGCATATAATCTCGGTGATCATCAGGTTCTACTTTTAACTCTTTTAATTAATTTACATGTGTGCATTGACTCCTTTTATGTAATCATGTCTTCACCTATTTGCACTTCATATTTTTTCATTAGTTGTACATCCAACAGCGGTTCTAATTAGACACATATCTTTAATATTTAGTGATATTTTATTTATTTCGGTTCATTCAAAATGAAGTGATGTCTTTCGTGTGTATGCAAATATCAGTAACAGTTAGACTTGCGTCTTCAGGTTAGCGCGAAGGCATCCTTAATCCCGTGTATAGCCATTAACGATATATCTAAAATACTTCTAGCGATGCATCGTTGCCGATTATACCAAGAAGTCGTGATCTTTGATATTTCAACTGGAACATCTTCTGTTTGCAATTACTTTCTGGTCTTTTTTTCTTACATCAATAACTTTTTTCGGTTTTCGAGTTAATAATTATTTTCCTTAATTTTTTGTTCAAAACATACCTCTAATTAAATCTTTTTTAATGCTCTATTTGCATTAGTAAAAACTTAAAATTCTGGGTCTGGCATCTCAAGGTTTATCATCGCATCAAGAATCATCGCTTAAGAGTCGTGATTGTACTGCTGACAAATCATTTTTATAAATGAAAAAACCCGTATATTAGCGAATAATCTCAAAACATCATAGGTATGAAATGTAATAATTAAAAATGACATTTTTAATATTTAACAATATACGGTTATTACAAAAGGCTCAGCTGCTACTTCGGGGGTCTAACTTAAGTACGCGTTTTTTTTTAAAAAGTTTAAATATTTTTTTTTTCATAAACAATCTCCTAAGGAAGAGACCATTTAAAGATGGTGCTGGTAAAATGAATTTTTACTCATAATTCTTGAACTAACCTCACAAAATCATGAAACTTGGCAAAAGACAAAAGAATTGCATAATCTTCAAAACAGAAATTTAAAAATTGTCAGTGGTGTAGAATTTAAAGAGGCATACGCTGTTATTTTTAGTACAACTTGTTTGTTGTTTTGTTGTTGTTATTTTTTCTTTCAAATTTACAATCTGTAGTGAAAAATCTAAGACGTTTAGGACTTAATATAAATAATGATAGAAACCCTGTATATTATGTATGTAGATAGACTAAAAAGCTAAAAACTATTAATTATTATCAACATGCTTACCTCATGCCTTTTGTTATATAACCACTGATCAATCTCTTTATGCAACTTGTTTTTATTTTCAATTTCCTCTTGCTTTTTAGACATTGTTTGATCTTTAGTTCTTCTTTTATTGGCTCTTTTCTTCTTCCTTGCTCTTAAAGACACTTTTAAATGCTTAAAGACATCTGCGTTATCGAATTTACACATTATTTTTGTAAACTCATCTTTAATAGCAGCGATTTCTATTGTTTTTTGTTTCCAATCATTACTAGATAACGTTGATACGTTCGCCTCCAAATCGTGTTGAGCCTGAGAGTGAAACAAAGAATTATAAATAACAGCTAATATTAAAACTCAATAAGTACGGTGTTAGTTAAGTATATGCCAAACGTCAAAAAATCATTAACATAAAATATTTATATAAAAATAAGACCGGTAATGCTTCCTTTTTTTCAGATGTAGAATGTGAAAGTTTTATTAAAATCTTTTATTTCCAATAGAAAATGTTAAAAAGAACTTAACAAACCATTCTAAGGTATAAGAATGTTATTCTACCAAAGCATTTAGATCTGAACCGAGTTACAATTTTAGCTTTTTAATTGTACAGGCTTGTGATTTAATAACGGATAAATTCTCAGACACATCAATTTTATTTTTGGATCCCAGGGCATATTTTGAAATGAAATGGAAATATACGAGTGTCGCAAAAAAGTGTGACAGAATTTTTTTTTCTTAAATGCTGAAAGTATCCGCCATTAACAGCATTTCAAACCATTTATAACCAGTCATTTTAATTACCTACAACACTGTACTAGTGTCAATTTTTAAGTTTCAACAGTATTGCTAATTGACAATATTTACAATACACTCTGAGACTCAGAGGATAGAAATATTAATTAGGCTTGGCTGTAGTGAGAAAACAGAACGAAGATCAAATAATCTTTAACAATAAGTATCTGAACAAAGAACTGTAATTCAGTCTACAATCGGTAGAATAGAGGCTAAGTGGTGAGAGACTGGAACTGTTAAGGATCTTGGCGGACCAAGAAGGCCTGGCATTCCTAATGATAAAAAAAACAGGCAGTACTAATTTCCTTAAACGAAAATCCGAACCTCTCAGTACTTAGCTCGCTTTGAATAACACGCTTCATAGAGCGACTGTAACAAAATTATTAAAGAAAAAGTGGCGCCCTTATGAAATTCAATTACTTCAAGAGCTACTAGAAAATGATCGAGATCACAAAAACAAGCCATGATCGAAAGAACTGATAATAACCCCAGACAAGTGAAACAGATATATTTTTCAGACGATGCAACTTTTTGTTTGAATAATGGACAAGTAAACAGGCATACGTATTCAACCATGTACTGCGCAGAGAGGCCATTGATCTAACACTAGGCAAGGGACGCATTTGTGACAAGGTGGCACGTATCAGATCACAGGTATATAAGGTTCGAACTAGAATCTGCGGACACAACTCTGAGGATCCCCAAGCAAAACATGTCAGGCAACACCTTCTGCTGAAACCAAGAGCTCAGTAAGCTTAGGCGGACAGTAAGAAAACCCTTTCACCGAGCAAAGAGAAAGGAGGAGTGGAATTAATACAGAGAAAGCTTAACCAGATACAATAATGCCATAAAATAAGCAAAACGGGAAGGATGGAAAATGCAGGGACCTAATTGAGATACCAGCGTATGCAAGACTGCACAAGGCAATAGCCAAGGGGCCGCAGCAGACCCTTGGTTCGTGCATAAATTCCAATGGAGAATATACGACAATCGAGGAGGAATCGTTCAGCTTAATGCTGAACATCCCGGGACCCGAAATTCTCGACTCAATACAAGACCAATACCCGACTTTCGTAATTTGAAACAGGGGCAAAAGGGAGAACTGAGAATTGGAAAAAAAGGTTGTAATCTAGGAGAAAGTTAAATAAGCGATAAACACCTTCAAACCATTTAAGTCTGCCGGAATAGATAGTTTTATACCTATCATGCTACAGCAGATAGAATAGCAGTTGAGAACTTCTGTTACCTGCAGAATGCTACCTAAATGCAGAATAATGCAGGACAGTCTAGTCACGGCGCACATACCAGAGTTGGAGGGAGCGAAGGTAGTATTCCTGCCAAAAGTGAGATGCGAATCATACGCGAAACCCAAATCGTTCCGACTAATCTGCCTCACATCATTCCTCCTGAAAACAGAGGAAAAGCTTATAGAACTGCTACATCGACACTAATATGCCTATCAATCTTTTAACAACAAAGAAATCGCCCTAGGAGCCTTCTTAGACATGAAGAGAGCATTGGTAACACGTCATATGACTTAATCAACCAAGCCATAGCGGCACGAGGTATATATCCCATGCTAGGCAGTTGGGTCAACCAAATGCTAAATCATAGAACGGTGTTAAGTTGAGTTTCAACAGCACCATGGTAAAAGCCAAAGTGCGCAGACGAACACCGCAGGAGTACCACCACTGCTGTGGAACCTTGTATCGGTATTGTATTGCCTTGTATCGCCTCCTGAGACAACTGGAGATACAACAAATCTTTGCTGTTGGATACGCAGACGACATCGTTCTACTACTATAGGAAGGCAACCAAGAGCATGTATTCGAAAAAATGCAAAGAGTTCTGAATATAGTCAAGCACTCTGGTGCATGGAAGAACAACTAAGGGTAAACCTCGCAAAATCACCCTAATTCCCTTCACAAAAAGGGGGAAATTAAAGCCTATTAGACACCTAGTGCTCTTTGGCGATATTTGCGACTCGAAGATAAGGTCAGATATCTAGGCGCGAAAAACACAGCTACAAGAAGCATGTAATAAACAACACAAACAAGGCCACAGAAACTCTTATGTACCGCAAGAGAATGTTCGGCAGATCATGGATACTATCATCAAAAATGATACACTATGTATATACAACAATGGTGAGACCCATCATTACATACGCATCACCAATATGGAAGAAGAAACTATTTTCCACATTCTATGCTTCTGCGAAGCATTCAACCAGACCAGGGCGAAACTAAACTCTCACCAGAGAGGATAAGAACCTCACCACTGGGCAAAATACTGAAGTTCCTAGAAGCAACAGAACTGAACATATATTGAAAGTAAATCTATGGGGCATAATAGAAATGCAACAGAGCAGACCGCAGTGCCGGGAACCAACTGGTACCACCCAGCGGAGAAGTTTTAGTGGGTAACCAGTCACGGAGTCCCACACTATCGGGGGTTCAAGAACTACCGACAAAAAAAAATCGGCATAATTTTAGGTACTGGTAAACTAAAATTCACACTGGTTTAAGGAAAATCATTCTTAGAATTATGAAATATTTTCCCAAACTAGTGGATAGGCAGATGTGGATCAATAGAGTGGCCTAGGCCACCCGACCTTATTCTATTAGATTTCCCTCCCCCTTTTATTGAATTTATCCGTTATTAAATCACAACCCTGTATATGTGATACATACAGGACTGGACAGATAATTGAAATGTATTTGATAAGTAAACAATAGGAAAGTAGAATATTAATTGTTATTATTTGAATTGTTGCATTTGAAAGAAAAATGTAAGGAAATAATTTTAATGTTTGCATCTTTTTAGAGCATTAAATTAGCTTATGTAATTTTTAAGATAATTTAAGCAGAAATTTTTATTTAACAGAATAAATATAGCAACTTACAAAAAAAGCAACAAATATTGGCACCTACATACAGGTACACAGTATCTGTATTATTAAAAATTTTCTAGAAAAGTAAGGTCTATAAATTGTTAGACAATATATGTATATTCTTTTTTTTTTAATGTTATTTAACTACAAGCCTCTTTTTTATGTAAAAATTTATTTTATTTAAAATTAAACCTCTTAAATAGAAGTTGCTCGCTTTGACTGTCAGTTTTCTCTTAAAATTATTGGTTCCCATAAACGTGTTCCCATAATATGATCTTAAAAAGCACTAAACTTAGTGGTACTTTAACCAGTTTTATTTTTTATCTTAAGAATAAAAGGAGTATGTTCCCGAAAGAAGAATGTGTTGAGTTTATTTTAACATTTTATTAGAGCGTTATAAATATGGAGAGAAAGTGTAATAGATTAAGGAACTTTAGGTTTTATCTTCAGGGCTATTTCTCTTTAAAAAAAAACACAGTGACAGTGAAAATGAAGACATGGAAAAAATTGACAGAATTCATTCATTAATCAGGTGTTTTTGGATAATTACTTCTGAGTTTCCTAGATTACATCCCAGGATCTTATTCATGGCCACGAATCTCAGCTCCAGTTAGAATTTCCTTGAAAAGTTTGGATATTCTGCAAGGAAATTCGCCACTTCATTAATAGAAGGATGAAATAAGCTAACACCTTTACACCTTATCTACAGACGTTAAATCAAGGTTGACTTTTTCAAGTTCTCTGGCTTTTGATAACTCTTAGTAAGGCTCCAGAAAATCATAAAAAATTTTAAATATACTTCTGGCCTGATCAGTAGTTATAATTGACGAAATCCATCCATTAATTAGTCGTGTTTCGAAAGTTGAACTCTTTCCCAGATTGCCTTGCAGGATCTTATCCATGCCCATGAATATCAGCTCTAATTAGAATTTTCTTCGAGAAGTTCAAATATTCTGTAACACAATTCTTCATTTAATTCAGAGAAGGATGAGACGAGATCTCAAGATCTTTAAACCTAGTCCGAAGACACGATGACATGAGAAAACCAAGATGATGTATTGCAAAGTTCTTTGGCCTTTGATAACTCTGGGTGAGGCTCCAGAAATTTATTAGGATCCTTATGTGAACTTTTATCCCCTGATTAGAAAACTTAAAGCCACTTAATATACACTGCGCTCCAAAATTGACGCATAATTTTAAAAATTGTTTTATTTTAAATATTTCTTATTTCTATATTTCTTAATAGAGCAATGGGATATCATGGGGAGACAGTTGCCAAGACCCCCAAACAATTTGAATGGCCTTTATTTGGGATTGGTAGAAATTTTGGGTCAGATAGACCAAGATCAAATAACGACCCCAATTTTTAGTATGAGGGATCATTGTCAAGCCGTTATAAATACCAGAGGGAGAAATACCCGTTATTGATTTTTTTTGGATGTCACAATTTTAAATTTTTTGTTATAGAATTAGTTGATTTATTTTTTTGGTATAAAATTTTGAGAACACGTTGTGTATTTTTATTTTAATTTTTTATAATTTAAGCTAGAAAGAAAAAAATAAATCGAAAAAATTGTGATTATGCGTTAATTTTGGTGCGCAGTTTATGTATAGCAACAAATTTTAAACCGAAATGCCGGAAAAGCCTTGAAAATGGTCGAAATATAATAATTATTTTGGACCATTTCTTCTGGAACAAAATCAGTTTTATTTAAGTTCCTAAATCTGCTACACTTTCTCTTTATTTAACACACCGGACGTTAAACTGTATTACTAATTTATGTAAATGAATATTTAAGATTTGAGAGGATGTGGCAGATAAAGTGGGATTTTTTTTATTAAAAGTAAGCTATGTCTGTAAGTGCTTTTGTGCATTAAGATGAGTAAACTACCTAGAATCTTAAAAGTAGAATAACATCAAACCACTTTTTACCACTGACCTAATTACTTCTGCTTTGGTAGAAGCTTATTTTCCTTTACCTTTACAAATAATGATAGATTATATACAGTGTTTCGGTAAAGTAGCGGATAAATTCAATAAAAATGAAAGGGACCGTTTCTGAAAATAATGCCGGAACCCGTCGATTTTAATATTGGGTTTTTCTACGTGGAAATTAAATCTACAGTTTTTTAAATGGAAACCACCTTTTTTTAATGCAGAATCAGAAAGAACCCATTTTTTTACAAAGGATATGGTACAAATGAAAGTGGTTACGTAAGCAATTTTGAACGAAAAATGCTGATAAAATGTAAAATTAGAGAAATACCTATTTAAATGAAATGTTCGAATTGAGCACCGTTAACAACCTGACAATAACCAAGGTGATTTAAAAATTCTTTTTGAACGTTGTCAATGACATCTCGAGTAATATTTCTAATTTCCTGGCGTATTTGTCCTTTTAAATCTTGACATACGCTTTACTTTTTAAGTATCCCCATAAAAAGTAGTCGAGAGGAGTTAAATCTGGCGAACTGGGTGGCCATTCAATGAACCCTCGTCTACCTATCCAACGATTTGGAAAAACTTCATCTAGATAATTGCGAACGGGTAAAGCATAGTGTGGCGGAGCTCCTTCTTGCTGAAAAAAAAAGATCATGTTGGTGCATGTCGGGTTCTTCCAAATCCGGATACAAAGTTATCAGAGCGGGGATAAGATCCAAATACCTCTCACCAGTGAGAGTGTCATTAAAAAAGTAAGGGCCTAAGACTCTTCCCTCCACTATTCCGCACCATACATTGACTTTTTGAGGGTGTTGTGCATGACATTTTGTGAACCAATGAGGGTTTTCGGTCGCCCAGTATCGACAATTCTGTCTGTTCACATGGCCGTTTAGAGTAAACGTTGCTTCGTCAGAAAATATTATACGTTTTACAAAATTATTGGTATCATAATTGCTGCATTTGCTCACAAAATTCATTTCGGCAATCAAAATCATCTTTCGATAGCTCTTGAAGTAAGAATATTTTATAAGGGTGAAATTTTGCTTTTTTCAATACTTTAAGCACATTAGATCGCGATAAATTAGCATTCGGCCACAATCACAGCCGTGCCTGTGATTGTGGCCTGGGATTGTCTTGGACCGTTAACGAAACGTTAAGTCTTCAGTTATTGAGCCTTGACCAGCTTTTTGAATATCCCGAACATTCCCAAATTCACGAAACTTTGCTTCGATTCTTTCACGGTCGGTTAATTTTCTCATATTTCATACAATAACAGTAGGTAATAAAATCTAGTTACTAAATCTACTAGTAAGTAATAAAATCTAATAAAACGCAGGATGACACTGCTTTCGCCTCTCAAAAAAAATAAACACCACTTGTAAATGTAAAAATACTTCAAATAGTTGCACCAAAATGCATTCACTTTTTGACACTAACAACAACAATAATTAAAAAACCAAAATACCAGCATTTAATTTAGATAGGTATTTGTTTAATTTTACATGTTAAAATCGACGGATTCGGGCATTTTTTACGGATGCACTGTATCTATGATATTATTATTTGCATAGCATTCTTTTCATTCAGCAATAAATGAAAAATCCAAATTCATCACAAAAAGCACTGGGTGCAAGACCGTCCTCTCTGGCGTACACTACCTTACTCAATAATTATAATTAAATTTTACTATGATTATTGATTATAATATTTTTTTGATCACCTAAGTATCCATCAGCAGCTTTATTTAGACTTTCAGATATCTTTTAATTAAAACTTAATAAGAACTTCATTAGAATTTCTTGCAATATTTTTAAACACTAGACTGCTTTATTTTTCTTAAAAATGTACTATAAAGCACTTACTTTGTTTAGTTTTTCCAATAAACCAGTGCATTTTGTAAGATATATTTTAGCTTGGCTTATTTTGATAGCATTAGGCGGCACATTTATTTTCTTTAAATTGGGCAAAGGTCGATAAATATTGTTCTGTTGCAACCAGCTTTCTATCCATAGTTCATCATTCGATTTGTTATACAAATTATCTAAAAAAAAATCATTCAAATATTTTACATCATTCAAATAATATTATTCTTTTTAATTTCATATTTCTACCAGAAAACTAAAGGAATATCGAAAAGAGGTACTAGATCTGATAACACAAATCGGTTGTTCAGTCTTATGTACTTTCTTTTTCTGAGTATCAGGTGTTTGCACATTAATTAGAGGAATTATTAGGTGTTTGTTTAAACATAAAAAACAGGTGTCAGATCAGTCCAATGTATAATAGTGAGGAATAATTGTTGTATTATCTTAATTTATTTATTTTTGTCCTGCCCTGCTGGTTGGGTTGATTCTACAATTTTAGAGGATTATGATTAATTAAACAAATAAGAGGGTAAACTATAGCAGATTTGAATTTTTACATTAGTATTGAAATATATCTACGTATAAATGTTAAAAGGTATAAATTGATTTTTTTCTTGTCCCCTCTTAAAAAATGTATCACTATAATCCTGGAGTTTGTGTTTATAATATAAAATTCAGTAACAAGCCCTAAACAAATCTAACTAGGGGCTAATTTTCTTAGTTTATTATAGGTATTATAGACAATTAGCACCTACCTAAAACCTGGGTTTTATTCAAATTTTGCCTCTGAAATATTTGTGAGGCAACGTCAGCAGCTTGTCTACTCGTTGTTGCAAATGAAGGGTGAACATTTAAGAAACTCATATTACAAGCCTAAAGACTTAGATATTGTGAAAATTAGCAAATAGTTCTTCAAGGCTTGGCCCTTTCTACATCAAGTATTTTTAATGCAGCAGGGAATCAGCTTCTTTAAGGATGTCCCTGATTAATATCTAAAATTTTAAAAAAAGTTAGTAGAGAATATTAAAAGAAAATACTCTTTTTTAAATGGTTAAAGTGATTCTATATTTTAAAAGCAGTTTACTAGGGATTACTTCAGTCATCAAATAATTTGTAAAATTAAAGAATTTTTTTAGGCCTAATAATTTAATCCAGAAATGGTATGTATTGCCAAAATTCTGTAAAAAAAAAATAAAATATGGAGATATCAATGATAAATATCGGTAACTTTAAGGTGACTATAATTTTCAGTTTAGGTTGAATTGAAGGATATTAATTATTACTTTATTAAAGAAATATTAACTTCACCGTAAAATATAATTTTTAAATTTACTGCACTTAAGTAAGTCAACTAAAGTAATACTTAAATCTTAAGTGTGAGGCCAGAAAACACATAATTATAACCAATTCATCAGTTTTTGCTTTAGGGAAAATTTATTGGTAGACCAACATACACAAAGACATAGCATTTGATAAAACTAGGATGAATTTTCACTGGTGGAAAAGAATATCAGGCATATGGTGACCGTTTCCATCGACGCATTTTTGAAGGCGTTCGCGAAAACTAGCCTCGACTTTTTGCAACAAATCTCTATTGATTTCACTAATTTCCTGGCAGATTGCATGTTTCAATTCATCTAATGTACGAGGATTATTTTCTTAGAGGACCTAAGGTCCCGCCTATACCCCCCCCCCCCCCGCTAAAAAGAAATCACACATGGACATATCCGGGGACCGAGGAGGCCATAAAACGTCAACGAATCTTGAAATTAAATAGTTGGCAAATAAAGGATGAAGAACAGCCAAGAATGCCCTAGCGGTGTGTGCTGTGGCTTCATCTTGCTGAATCCACAAACGGTCACGGTCAATACGTCATCTTTCTAAATCGGGGATAAAGAAGGTGTTTACCATATTAACGTAACGTTCAGACGTTACTGAAACGGTAACCCCATTTTCCTCAAAAAAATAGGGACCTATCAAGCCGAATTTAAATTGAAATGTCCTAAAAACGTTCGCTCTTTATGCCACACCCTGTACATGGTTTTGGCAGACATGTCAGCAACCTAAATTTATTTATTTATTTTAAATTCACAATCCAACAATAGTGAATTACAGGACATGAACTTAAGACAAAATATTACGAGAAATTGAAAAAATAAAGCAAGATTTACAATTCACAGTAAAAGAATTAAATGTGAAAAGCGTCAACTACTCATTTATCACTAAAAAGGCTTCAAAATATTAATCAATTGAACCAACATTTTTAAGTCATACCAATATCTTTTAATATTCCTAGCCGTCACACTCCTTGGATTTATATCCCTCTTTCCTTTTTCACCTTCTCAGTGAACTATTTATCATTCTCTGGTTTTGTATCTGGCCTTTGTGAAAATGGTAATGCCTTAAAAGTACTTTTTTTCTTACATATAGATGAAGTTTGAACTTGGGAGTCTAATTTGGTAATTAGCATTGTGTTTGGTGAAGGGTTCTTTTTAAGAGATGGTTTAGATAATCTTAATATATTTTTAAATAAAGGGAAAAATACTTATTAAAGGCTTGCCTATTCTAACAAAGAAAATAATTTGTCCTAGCCTCTTCGCGAGACTAATTTTTTAATACCATTAATTTATGTTGGTATTTTATATATTCTTTTTTTTATTAAAGCCATTAGAATAAATATTTCAGTTTTCAATATATAATAATTTTTCTGTATAGGATAATAATAAGTTCTTCCTTTTTTTGTTTATACTATAATATGTCGAAGTTGGATGAGAAATCAGTAAACCCATGTACTGTTTCTTTAGGAATAGCTTGGCTTTCAATCTTTATATTAGAGTATAAAATAATAATTGAACTCCCTTTTAACTTTAAAATATCTAAGCTGGTAAACATAAGAAAGTTGCCCTACTTTAATTTCATTTATTTAAAACCTTCAAACTAAATTATGGTTACAGTAACTTGGTTGAAATGTTCAGTTTGTGAAAAGTACAGAAATTAGTACGAAATATTTACAACTTTGATGATTATAAAAAAATAGATATAAAACTTAATTGTGTTGGCCTACTGATCAACTATTTACAGAAGAGTTTAAAGGTACATATTCAATACAAGAATATGACACAAGGTTGTTTTCACAAATAATAAAAAGCCACTATAATACTTATTATTTTTTTAATAAAATCAGCTTTTATACTATCATACCCAGGTGAACTGATAATTTTTAATATAGAAATAGACAACAAAGACAAAGAACTTTATTGGTGTTAATACAAAAGTCAATCAATATACAGTATTGGCCAAAAACATAGACATACACAGGCTTAAATCTAATGTGCATAGTTTGTAAAGTCAGTAAAGTTATTATTCCTACGTTCATCAATACTAAAAAAACCCTTAGACACCAGATATTTTTTTAACACTACTTTAAACTTATTGTTTGGCAATATTCTAATTTGGAGTGGCAACTTATTATAAAACATAGGACTATAAACAATACCTCTGTTTTTTTGCAATGAATTGTATGAAATTCTGTATGAATATTAGTGTTGCTTCTGGTGAATTATCATTGTATCTTCGACCTTTATGCTTTGTTTATTGCTTAATCAATAAATAAATCTGAAATAAAAATTTAATTAATTAGATTGTTTGTCTGTTCCTTTTTTTGCCAGAGTAAATAGGTTGAAACAAAAGATACATGGCATTTGTCAAGCCTAGTTACTAAAATTGCAAATGAAAATGTTTTGAACATTCAAGAATGAATGAATGTGTGAAAATGTTTTAATACTGGTTAAAAAATCAGTTAAATTATTGAATTAGAAATTGATCATTATTATTTTTCAGATGCTTAGATTAAAGAGAAAGTCAGCCAAGACTAAAAGTGTTTTAAAAAAAGCCAAAAGAGCAGAAAATATATCAAATCACAGCAAGGACATTTCTATTGATTCCCTAAAAAATAATGCATCAGAACATAATATTAGGAATATAACCATTTTGTCTGCTACAATTATTACTTTTTAGATTCTTGCACTGAACATTTTCAAGCCTCTCAATGTAAATGAGAAAATAAGGTGACTGTGGTGCCATCAAGGTTTGTTATATTATTATAACCTCGATTATAACCTTGTTCCGAGGTTGTGTTATTGTTATAATGTGCCACAACCAAACTGTATTCAGAGGAATCAAACATACAATAAATCAGTCTATTACCAAACCTTGTTATGGTCTTATTTCATACACCCTATGGTAACTACCTTTCCACAGTGACCAAATTATATTGGAAAACTCAAGAAGAGATCTCACTAGGTAAATATATAGTGACTTCAATGCTAACACATTGGTGAAGTCTTTGCAAGATCTCTTGATGAATCCAAGCAGTTTATTAGCTCTATTTATAGAATACTCGAAGTGGTGGGAAAAAGTAAGTCTCAGATCCAAAAAGTCACCTATAACATATTGACAAGGAGGGATACTCTTGAGTAAACCTCATGAACCTACATTTCTTGATATTTAATGACATTTCATTCAACTTACACCAGGAAAACACTTTTTTTTATATCTCTCTGGAGCATCAACTGATCTTGAGAGGAAGAAATCCTTCAAAAATTTTTTTAATAATTAGCAAACAGCAAGAACTCAGAATCCCATAGGAGCCAAGACAATTGATAAAGAGGCTGAATAACAATGGTCTAAGTGGGAGCCCTTGTTAAAAATGGGTTTAATAGAAAACCACCAATCTTAACCCGCTGTTCTCTATCCATCAGATAAGACATAATCCAAAGTAATGAAAAATGAGAGATAATAAGAATATTATGGTTGATTTTATTGAAGGCTTTACAAAGGTCTGTGTATATCGCATGTGTTTCATTACCATTGGCAAATGATTTAAAGATGTAGTTGCTAAAAATAAACAAGTTTGTATCCACAAAGTGACCTCTGGTGAATCCATGTTGTTGATCCCCAATTATTTTCTGAAATGTGCCAGACAGAATTACCTCTACACAGTGCTTAAACAGCTTGGGAATTGCAGAGAGGATACTCATGGGATGATAATTAGTTGTATCATTTTTATTCCCAGATTTATAAATAGGTCATACATGAGCTTCCAATCATCTGGAAAACTTTCAGAAGTGAGAGACAGATTGAAAAAATGAAAAAGTGGAAGGAAAAGGGAATGGCAGCACTCTTTTAAAAGCCTGTTTGGTATTCCATTGGGACCTGCTACCTTTATTCAGTTTAGATAATGCTGTTTCAACTGTAGTAGGACTAAGGAATGCCTCGTTGATATGATTAAATTTATATGAGGTATCAAAGCTGCCTGAAGCATTAGAAGGGTTAGTATTCTTGTTAAATAAATACAGATGAAAAGTGGGTGGCAAAGTCACCCCTAAGGTCATGAAGGAACATCTTATTTGGAACAGTAGAAGCGCCTTGGTTGGAATGAAGCTTTACACATTTCCAAAAAGTTTTATATATTACTAATAGTGAGTTTCTTCTATTTACCTGGTACCTAATTATAGATGTGTCTCAAGTCTTCTGAGATAAAACTATATAGATACTATATAGGTTAAAGAATAATTATAATAGAATTACACATTTTTAAATTATAAACACTCTTATCAGTTTTAAGACTTTTAACTAGAAGCTAGAACCAAAAACAAACACAATTTGTAAATAGAAAGACATAAACATAACCAATATAACCATAACCATTCAGGAATGAACAAAAATTGGCTGTGTTTGCAGCACCGCCGTTGGTGTACGTATATTTCTACTTCTGGCACACAGATGTCCTTATTGCATTTAACCCAAGAAGACTGGATGGAGCCTGGAGGAGAGTTATCTTGCTTGGGCTGGGTGAAGCCAAATCCTGTAAGTTCGCTACCCCCACGATACTATCCTCTGATTGGCGTTTGCGCAGTAGCGTAATGCGCAACGCCCGCCTGGCAGAGAAACGAGGGACGGAAAGAGACAGACATTGGGATGCGTGCGATAGTAAAAGAAACGAGCAACCATGCAAGGTATCTTTTCTTCCTTTAGTCTTCTTGATTTGACCATTGCATAAGCAGTTCGGTTAAAATCAAGGAGACTGGAACTATAACTAAGTTCGCAAAATTGAACTATAACTGAGTTCGCAACGTAGCCAACTCGGTGCTTTTTAGAGATGTTATGGAATAACTTTTTAATGTACCTAGTCCGACCTGTACCAGTTCTACATGTAAACCTATTCCAAATACGTATTACAGCTCCAACCTATTCCTAACAAATAAATTGCAAGACAACCGTGGCGCTGCTGACGGTATCACAGTTTTTCAATGAATTAGCGGTTATGTTTTTAAATTTTATTATTTTTGCGGCATGCGCGGCATTTTGGATAGCGCGCGGCAGTCACTTTGATCTCCGCCGAAAAGAATCATTGAATGAAGGGGCGGCGAGTTTTTTTTTGCATGTATTTTTAGTTCTGTATTTTTTAGCTTTTGTGGACACCGACAGCCAGCGGACATCCACCTGCTCATCCAGTACAAGTATTATGTGCTACATAGCAAAAAAGGAAGAAGGAAACCATAAGTTTCTAAAAAATCAGTCAAAATTTCCTCATTTGTACCCAAAAGATTGAATAAAGCCTCAAAGAAAAAAATTGAGGATTTGTTATTAAAACAATTTTATAAAGATTTTCAGCTATATAGCGTAGTTGAGGATGAAGGGTTTCGGCAATATACAAAAGCCTTAAATCCATCTTACGAACTTCCCAGTAGACAGGTAATTTCTAGAACAATAATTTCAAGTATTTACGAACAATGTTTAGTTTAACGTAAAGAGCTGGTCAAAGATGTAATTGCAGTTGTTTGACAATAGATTGTTGGACTTCGGCAAACAATGAAAACTTTATGGGAGTCACAATACACTTCATAGATAAAAATTTTTATATTCAAACCATTCTTCTGAAACGCGCCGTATTTGACCAGTCTCATACAAGTGCCAATCTAAATGCGGAACTAAGAACCATAGCAGAAGAATGGGATATTGAAAAAATATATTTTAGCAATATCTGATAATGCGGCTAATGTGAAAAGTGCCATTACAAATGGCCTGTGATGGAAGTTTTTCGGATGTTACGCCCATACTCTTAATCTCCTAGTTCGCGATTCACTCACCGAAGTAGCAGGCACTCTAGAGAAAGTGAAAACTATAGTTTGATTAATGAAGTTTCAGGAGAATATAGGTTTAAAAACCCCTAAGAAACTTCTACAGGATGTGGTTGCGAGGTGGAACTCCACCTACTACATGGTCGAGCAATTTATTGAGTTAGAAGAAGCTGTACGGATTACAATAGCTATACTCGATATTAATCTTCCTCAATTGACATTCGATAAATGGGCCCTTGTAAAGGGACTGAAAGTTATTGTGGAGCCTTTTGAGGATGCTAATCGTGTTATTCGTGGACAAAAATATCTACTAGCTTCTTTTAGATGTATGCAGTGAGCTTCTAAAAATTGACATAAGCACATCTGCCTAGACAAAATTGCAAAGCGGCCTTCGTAATAGAGTGGGAAATGTGGAATATAGTAATTAATTGGTAGTAACCACATACTTAGACCCACGTTTTAAGAGTTTGGCATTTAAAAATAATGACGCTTTAGAAAGAGTAAAGAAGAATATTATAGCAGAGTTGAGTGACATTATTTATAAAAAAGATCCCGTAAAAATACTTAAGGCTCAACAACCATCTACAAGCAATGTAAAAGATAATTTAATTTTAAAAACAACTTTTTCAGTATGGGATATATTTGACAAAATTACTTAAAAAAAAATTCAAATACCCAGTAGTTCTACCTCTAGGTCAATCTTAGAAGTGCAGGTATATGGAGGACGCTATTCTGGATCGAAAAAACCACCCATTGGAATGGTGGAGGGAACATGGGTATATATGTATATTCCAATTTAAGTGTACTTAACAAACTTAGCTAAACAAAAAGTATGTGCTGTTGCGACGTCGGTCCCATGTAAAAGTTTATTTTCAAAATCAGGTGAAATTTTAAGTGACCGTCGCCATTGTCTTAAGGCAAAACATCTACAAAACTTATTATTTTTGAACTTTAACGCCATATTTTGTGAGAAGAAAAAGTCAAAAAAAAATTTCCAAAACTTTTACTCTTTTATTTTTGAATTTTTGTTTTTGTAACTTTTTTAAATATTACATATTTTGTTTTATTTAGTTTTGTTTATTTTTATTTAATATTGTTCGCCATTAACCTTTCTTTTGATGAAAATTTAGCGCCTTTTTAACATATAGGTACCTATACCTATTATCTAAAAATAAATACTGACTCAATAAAACCAAGTAACTCTACTAATTTAATAAAAAACTCGGAATAACTTTGCTATTCTGACTTTTTCTATGATACAATATCCGCAGAACCGCCAAGTCAAAACTAATTCGATAATCCGAGTATTAAAACTGATTCGTATTATTCGGAACCAAATCGCCAAACAGAAATCGCCATCATTATTTTACATGGACTGGCGCACTCGGAACAGGTATTTCTGATATCTGGTAATAGGTACGCGGAATAGCCCGCTGAAACTTATTCCAAAAGAACAGTAACTGTAACAACTCTAGTGCTTTTACTCAAAAATGTTCCTCGATCTTATCGGCTATTCTGCACGTGGCAGTATTCTATACATGTAATTAATATGACTGTTAAAATGTTGTTGCAAACAAGAACATTTTTAACTATCAAAAGGCGTGCCGAGCCAATCAGAATGAGTTACACTTCGGACCAACGGCGCCGATGTGGCTTTTTTCTAAAGCTAGTTATCGTTCATTATTGGGTACGTACGCTGAGCATGCGGATCAGTCTCCTTACGTGTAGTGTCCTTATATAAAACTTAAATATGTATGGATTATAATACAGCTCCTTTAAGGTATATTTGTCAAGATTTAAAGTAATTTAATGTATTCCTTTTATATTATTTATTTCAGACGCTTTCTACTCAACATTCTCTGTGCAACGAAAATAATTATTTAAGAAAAAATAATATTTTAAGAAATATTTTAATAAAAAAAAAACATGCTTTATTGTTATTAATAAAGAAAAATTGTTCTAAACAAAGCTACCTTAAATTACTACCACTAAACTTAACCACTACACCCCATACACACTCGAGTTCCAAAACAAACATCAGAAAACAATACATTAGAACAGCAGAAAAAAAATACATAAAAAGTAACTTAAATTCCATAATTATCTTCTCAAAGTAGTTCTCAAGACAGCAAAGAATTCTAACCATACAAACAAATCAAATAAAATTCAAATTCTGTAAACTTACACTTAGGGAAAATTAGAATGTGTCGACGTAGTATTCATCCAGTGAATAGTAACATTTTTCGGTCAAAAGTATTTTCAATTTACGTTTAAAAGTGTCAATACATGTTGCCTCCCTGATTCCACCTGGTAAACGATTGAAAATTTTAATTCCATCGTAGAAAATAGATTTTTTAGTTAATGTGGAGGAGGGGATTGAAAGATTTAAATCGTTGACTTGACGCATTAAGTATCTTGGATTTGGGGTTATACATTTAAAGCGATTTGCAAAAAGTAAGCAGGCCACTTCCTGAATGTAGAGGGAGAATACAGTGTGTATGCCTAGCCTAACAAATAATGGGCGACAGGAATCTCTTGGTTTAGCCCCACAGATGTAACGTACAGCACGCTTCTGTAAAACAAGTAGCATTTGTAGAAGGTAGGCAGTTGCATTACCCCAGAAGCAAATGGCATACCTAAGGTGGGATTCAATTAATGAAAAATATACAGATTTTCCAAACTCCATGCCAAGCTCTAGGGTAGCCGCTCTGACTGCAAAACAACCTGCAGACACCTTTTTGCAAGTACCGAGGATATGCTCTTCAAATCTGAGTTCTCTGTCAATGAAAATACCCAAAAATTTTGTATTATCAAACTGCTGAACTACTGAATTAGAAAAAGGCACGTGGTCTAGAGCACACTTAAAACACAATAATTTGGTTTTTTGAGGATTTAGTGACAGCAAGTTTGATTCAAACCAGAGATTTACTGCCTGAAGATCAGTTGCTAATGTAGTTTGCAGAGTATCTATGTCTGGGCTGTGCCAAAGAAGTGTGGTATCATCGGCAAATAGAGTAAATTTCCCCCGTACATTGGTAAGATCATTTATGTATAGGAGAAAAAGTATAGGCCCCAAAACTGAACCCTGAGGAACTCCCAAGCTGATAGGATGGTAATCAGAGTATTTAGATCCTACAAGCACTCGTTGTTGCCGATTTTGCAGATAGGAAGCAAACCAAGAAGATGAAACTCCCCGAAATCCATAATGATGAAGCTTCCGCAGCAGAATCCTATGGCAGACACAATCAAAAGCCTTCGACAAATCACAAAAAACGGCCGCCGAAACTCCACCAGCATTTATCTGGCAGTAAAGCTCATGAAAAAAATTAAACATGGCGTCATTGGTACTGGTATTTTCACGGAAGCCAAATTAAAGTCTAGTGAGGATGTTTTTGGACTTTAAAAAGGACATTATTCGATTTTTAACCAGTTTTTCGATTACCTTTGATAGCGTAGACAAGAGAGAGATGGGACGAAATTTGGAAGGATTATCAAGAGCTCCACCCTTGTGAATTGGGATAACTTTAGCTGATTTTAGGCAAGATGGAAATATCCCCTTGCTCCAAGAAAGGTTAATTGCGTCAACTAGTGCCTTTAGCGCCGTTTCTGGAAGGTTGAGAAAAATCTTAGCTGAAAGGTTCTCCAGTTGAATTTTTATTTTTTTCAGTATACAAAATATCCTTGAGTTCGTTTAGGTTTGTAGGTATAAAGAAGAAGGAATTTGGAACATGAATGGCTGGCATAAAGGAAAGAGGATCCACAGAAGGGTTCAAATTTTACTGAAGTTGTAGAGTAATATTAGAAAAAAAATTGTTAAAATCATTGGGAGAGACTTCAGGGCATTGTCTTGACTGCTTACCACAATTGTGACGAATATCATTCATAATTTTCCAACTCTTCTTATATTTGTTAGATGAACCACTTAAACGGTTGGAGTAGTAAGTTTGCTTAGAGATTCTTATCAGACGACGATACAAGGCTTGGTAAGAATTGAAATAGTTATGAAAAACTTGAGAGTCAGTGAACTTTTTTATTGTGTGAAGAGATCTCAGATTTCTTAAAGATACTTTCAAACCCCTCGTGAATCAAGATTTTGTAGGTTTGGATTTCGGTTTGATTTTAATCATTGGGAAGAAAGCATCAAAGAGCTTAACAATTTTTGTGTGAAAGGAAGATAAATCGAAAATAGAATTCCAGAACTCAAGAGCTGAAAGTTGACGAAACTTATTAAAGGTATTAATACCAAAAATTTGACTATATCGCTGTGAAGATACACTACATTCCTTTTGTATATTTGCTATTTTACATAGTATAAACTCATGGTCTGATAAAGCAGAATTTGCGACTGTACACTCCACGGAGTCATATGGAAAATTAGAACAAATATAGTCAATAGTAGAGCTTGTTGACTGTGTTATACGAGTAGAATCTTTTACATGCATATGTATATTAAATGCCCCCATTAGATGATCGAGGCGCAGAGTAAAGACAGAATTTTAATTATTAAAATTGATATTAAAGTCTCCTGTAAGAACTACGTAAGCCGCCGATGGAATTTCAAATAAAAGTGCCTCTAATTTTAAAAAGAATTCGCTGCAGTCTCCTAGAGGAGATCTATAAATACAAATTACATATAAGTTTATGGATTTGGAGTAAATTACAGTAAATTCAAAAATCATTTCCTTTAGGAGATGGTTAAATTTATCTACCTGTTGAAAAGAGTTGTGTTCTAAAAAGTTTTTACATAATAATATCATACATCCACCATGAGAAGACAAAATCAATTAAGAGAGCCAATATTTGACCATCTCCTCATTATTTTATTTTTATTTTTATTCTCATTATTTTAGAGAAAACATGTATTAGAATAATTTAAAGAGCACCAAAACCTAGAACCAACAAAATAACTCGAATTATTTTTGGTTTGTCCGCTAAGGAGTAACAGCCAAAAATCTTTACGAAAATTTGTCTTTTCTCGTATTTACAGGTATGCCAGTCAAAATTTATTACCTTGACTGGTGATAAACATCAAATAATTTGTCATAATAAGTTCACTGCATTAAAATTCTATATTAAAAAACTCAGCTATGAGTTACACTATTAAAGAAAACGTACTAATTTTAGTAAGTACTAGTTTTACCAAGGCAATAGCTACCGAGAAATTTTAGATTTGCTTGCAGCTTTTTTTCCAAATAGGCCGATGCCAGGAAAATCAACAGTTAATAGAACTGTTACAAAATTTGAGCAAAAGGACACTGTAGTTGTTCCGTCTCAGTAAATAAGAATTAGTGAAAAACGCGACAATAGCGCGAGTAACTGAAGTGCGCTGGTTTGATGTTGCAGCGGTCCTGTCGAAAATATAGACTCTTCTCGCTCCTCTCACGTTACGTTTACGTTCTCGACTCAATTTATAACTTTAGGCTGTAGAAAGCATAAAAGCATACAATTTGTACTTTTAATTTTAAATAAATACATAAAAAAGTAATGACAGTTTAGTTCCCTCATGGGTGGTCCTTCAAAGAAGATAAAGTGAACCTCGACACAACAGTAGTAAGTAATTGCAAATGGAGGAAAACAATGAACGAAACAATCATCAAAGGCAAGAAAACGAAGAAAATGATAGACTTGCAGGTTTTTTCACATGTGTAAGAAAATGAAGGAAAAATAAGGACATGAAATCTTGGAGAGATCATGGGCATTAATCATACAACTGCGTTTCGGGCTTGAAAAAAAACGGAAGTATTTCTCGTACAAATATGGAAGGCATCAAGACCTTAGATATGGGGATGAATTATAGCAGCAGGAGTTCTGTTTGGGTATGATGGAAAGGGCAAACATAGACAGGGATTTTATAAGAAATATTTGCTTGACAGATGAATGCACTTTTACTTTAAATATTGAACCTAAGGCTCAAAATTATCGCTATTGGGATAAAAAAAAATCAGCATAGATATGTAACAACACGAACAGAGTATCCACAGAAAGTTAATGCTTGGGCGGGGATTTTTGGACACCACATTTTAGGATTCATTCCTTCTCAATCAAAATTTAAATGCAATTTATTATTTAGAACTACTTGAGGAACAAATTTTGACGAATTTAAATGATCTTGTCGGGGAAAATCAACACGTTTGGTATCAAATAGATGGTTGCCCGGCACATACTGCGCTTGCTATTCGGGAATATCTAAGCAACGCTTTCAATGGGAATGTTATTGGCCTATGATACATAATAAATTGGGCATAATTGGTTTCTTGATCTCTCTCCAAACGATTTTTTTCTGTAAGGCTATTTAAAAATTTAGAAGGCTAAGAATTATAAAAGGTAAAAAACACGAAATCTACAGCATCACAAATACATTTAATAAAATAACGAAGGTTACATGTTTCGCTCGACTAGAGCATCATCAGACCTAAACAATAATTAAAATTATGTAACCCGAAAACAGGAGAATTCAACAAAAACTTACCATAACATACACAAAACACCTAATATTTAAGTAAACAAAAGTTTTTGTTGAATTCTCCTGTTTTCGGGTTACATAATTTTAATTATTGTTTAGGTCTGATGATGCTCTAGTCGAGCGAAACATGTAACCTTCGTTATTTTATTAAATGTATTTGTGATGCTGTAGATTTCGTGTTTTTTACCTTTTATAAAAGTGTATGACCAGCATCTTTGGGATAATGGATGAGTTTTTCGAGGCTAAGAATTATCCGAATCTCGAAGAGTTAAAAAATGCGATTTCGATGAAATCTAACAAAATTTTAGTTTATCAATTAGCGAATATTAGAAATGAGTTTTACAACCGTTTGAGTCATTGCTTAGCAACTTACGGAGGAATATTTGAACATTTGTTATAACATTTTAGGTTTAATAAATTATTTTTAATAAAAAAGGAAAGTCTTAAAGTTTAAGTTAAAGTTTTTTTTAAAATATTTCGTGAATTATATTATAATAATTTGTGTGCATGTGTACGATTGTACGAATTTTCAATAATAATTTAATTAAAACCACAATTTTATTATGATAACTTTGCAAGTTATCCTTATCTAACTTTCTCACCTTGAGCGATACCTGTAAGTACGGGCGACAAAAAAGACATTTTGACCAATAACTGCTAAACGGGCGAAGCTACAAAATTAAAAGTTATCTTGTTGGTTGCAAATTTTAGTGCTCTTTAAATTACTCTAATACATTTTTTCTCTAAAATAATTAAGAGAGCCAATATTTGACCCTATTAAGAGTTACATAGGATTTCGATCTGAAATCGAGTTAGATATTTATTATTCATTATAGAAAAAAGTTTTATCTAAATCTTTTGGGAATTCTGAAGTTAGATTTTCCTTTTTTTAACAGTTCACTTTTTAATTCATTTTCACTTAAAAATATTAGTTTGTAGAGGTTTGTGACGACCATAAATCGATTTAGGTATTCATTGTTAATATCCCAAAAAGAAGAGATACGGGCATTATATCGATTGAATAACACGGAGCGCGGACTATCAATAAGTTGCTGGCAAACGGCATATGCTGCGTTCTCGATTTGGCTGCTGGCAATGATGGGATGATAGCTTAACACATGATTAATAAATCAGAATCGGGATTTCTTGATTCTTTCATAATTATTATCATAACCTCAAGCCTATTCTAAATAAATTGAATTTTTTATCTAAAACTGAGGCTGATTTTTATGTGTGTGAAGCTAGCGTCCGATCGATATCCAGCGACCAAAATCGAGAACGCAGCATATGCCGGTTGCCAGCGACCAATTTATAGTCCGCGCTCCCTGTTATTTAATCAATATAATGCCCGTATCTCCAAAAATTCCCAAGGGATTTTAATAATTTTTTGTCCAGATATTAACAATGAATACCTAAATCGACTGACGATGGTCTCAAACCTCTACAAACTAAGGTTTTGTTGTGAAAATTAATTAAAAAGTCAAATGGTAAAAAAATGAAAAAGGCTCTAACTCCCAAAATTCCCAAAGGATTTGGATAAAACTTTTTTTTATAAAAGATAATAAATATCTAAATTGATTTTAGATGGTTGCAAACCTCTACAAACGAAAGTTTTTTGGTAAAAAATTATTGAATTTTTAGATGTACAAAAAAAATTTAAAAGCTATAACTTCCAAAATTCCCAAAGGATTCGAATAAAACTTTTTCATGTAATTACTAATAAATATCTAAACCGATTTCGGATAGTTGCAAATCTCTACAAACGAAAGTTTTTTGGTAAAAAATTATTGAAGTGTTAGATGTAGAAAAATATAAACGACTATAACTTCCAAAACTCCCAAAGGATTTGAATGAAACTTTTTTACGCAATTAGTAATAAATATGTAAATCGATTTTACATGGTTGCAAATCTCTACAAACGAAAGTTTTTTAGTAAAAAATTATTGAAATGTTAGATGTAGAAAAATATAAACGACTATAACTTCCAAAACTCCCAAAGGATTTGAATGAAACTTTTTTATACAACTAATAATAAATATCTAAATCGATTTTACATGGTTGCAAATCTCTACAAACGAAAGTTTTTTGGTAAAAAATTATTGAAGTGTTAGATGTAGAAAAATATAAACGACTATAACTTCCAAAACTCCCAAAGGATTTGAATGAAACTTTTTTACGCAATTAGTAATAAATATGTAAATCGATTTTACATGGTTGCAAATCTCTACAAACGAAAGTTTTTTGGCAAAAAATTATTGAAGTGTTAGATGTAAAAAAATATAAACGGCTATAACTCCCAAAACTCCCAAAGGATTCGAATGAAACTTTTTTATACAACTAATAATAAATATGTAAATCGATTTTACATGGTTGCAAATCTCTACAAACGAAAGTTTTTTGGTAAAAAATTATTGAAATGTTAGATGTAAAAAAATATAAACGGCTATAACTCCCAAAACTCCCAAAGGATTCGAATGAAACTTTTTTATACAACTAATAATAAATATCTAAATCGATTTTACATGGTTGCAAATCTCTACAAACGAAAGTTTTTTGGTAAAAAATTATTGAAATGTTAGATGTAGAAAAATATAAACGACTATAACTTCCAAAACTCCCAAAGGATTTGAATGAAACTTTTTTACGCAATTAGTAATAAATATTTAAATCGATTTTACATGGTTGCAAATCTCTACAAACGAAAGTTTTTTAGTAAAAAATTATTGAAATGTTAGATGTAGAAAAATATAAACGACTATAAGTTCCAAAACTCCCAAAGGATTTGAATGAAACTTTTTTATACAACTAATAATAAATATCTAAATCGATTTTACATGGTTGCAAATCTCTACAAACGAAAGTTTTTTGGTAAAAAATTATTGAAGTGTTAGATGTAGAAAAATATAAACGACTATAACTTCCAAAACTCCCAAAGGATTTGAATGAAACTTTTTTACGCAATTAGTAATAAATATTTAAATCGATTTTACATGGTTGCAAATCTCTACAAACGAAAGTTTTTTGGCAAAAAATTATTGAAGTGTTAGATGTAAAAAAATATAAACGGCTATAACTCCCAAAACTCCCAAAGGATTCGAATGAAACTTTTTTATACAACTAATAATAAATATGTAAATCGATTTTACATGGTTGCAAATCTCTACAAACGAAAGTTTTTTGGTAAAAAATTATTGAAATGTTAGATGTAAAAAAATATAAACGGCTATACCTCCCAAAACTCCCAAAGGATTCGAATGAAACTTTTTTATACAACTAATAATAAATATGTAAATCGATTTTACATGGTTGCAAATCTCTACAAACGAAAGTTTTTTGGTAAAAAATTATTGAAATGTTAGATGTAAAAAAATATAAACGGCTATAACTCCCAAAACTCCCAAAGGATTCGAATGAAACTTTTTTATACAACTAATAATAAATATGTAAATCGATTTTACATGGTTGCAAATCTCTACAAACGAAAGTTTTTTGGTAAAAAATTATTGAAATGTTAGATGTAAAAAAATATAAACGGCTATACCTCCCAAAACTCCCAAAGGATTCGAATGAAACTTTTTTATACAACTAATAATAAATATCTAAATCGATTTTACATGGTTGCAAATCTCTACAAACGAAAGTTTTTTGGTAAAAAATTATTGAAATGTTAGATGTAGAAAAATATAAACGACTATAACTTCCAAAACTCCCAAAGGATTTGAATGAAACTTTTTTACGCAATTAGTAATAAATATTTAAATCGATTTTACATGGTTGCAAATCTCTACAAACGAAAGTTTTTTAGTAAAAAATTATTGAAATGTTAGATGTAGAAAAATATAAACGACTATAAGTTCCAAAACTCCCAAAGGATTCGAATGAAACTTTTTTATACAACTAATAATAAATATCTAAATCGATTTTACATGGTTGCAAATCTCTACAAACGAAAGTTTTTTGGCAAAAAATTATTGAAATGTTAGATGTAAAAAAATATAAACGGCTATAACTCCCAAAACTCCCAAAGGATTTGAATAAAACTTTTTTACGCAACTAATAATAAATATCTAAATCGATTTTACATGGTTGCAAATCTCTACAAACGAAAGTTTTTTGGTAAAAAATTATTGAAGTGTTAGATGTAAAAAAATATAAACGGCTATAACTCCCAAAACTCCCAAAGGATTCGAATGAAACTTTTTTATACAACTAATAATAAATATCTAAATCGATTTTACATGGTTGCAAATCTCTACAAACGAAAGTTTTTTGGCAAAAAATTATTGAATTTTTAGATGTACAAAAAAAATTTAAAAGCTATAACTTCCAAAATTCCCAAAGGATTCGAATAAAACTTTTTCATCTAATTACTAATAAATATCTAAACCGATTTCGGATAGTTGCAAATCTCTACAAACGAAAGTTTTTTGGTAAAAAATTATTGAAATGTTAGATGTAGAAAAATATAAACGACTATAACTTCCAAAACTCCCAAAGGATTTGAATGAAACTTTTTTACGCAATTAGTAATAAATATTTAAATCGATTTTACATGGTTGCAAATCTCTACAAACGAAAGTTTTTTATTAAAAAATTATTGAAATGTTAGATGTAGAAAAATATAAACGACTATAACTTCCAAAACTCCCAAAGGATTTGAATGGAACTTTTTTATACAACTAATAATAAATATCTAAATCGATTTTACATGGTTGCAAATCTCTACAAACGAAAGTTTTTTGGTAAAAAATTATTGAAGTGTTAGATGTAGAAAAATATAAACGACTATAACTTCCAAAACTCCCAAAGGATTTAAATGAAACTTTTTTACGCAATTAGCAATAAATATTTAAATCGATTTAACAGGGTTGCAAACTTCTACAAATGAAAGTTTTTTGGTAAAAAATTATTGAATTGTTAGATGTATTAAAAAAACTTAAGGCTATAACTTCCAAAACTCTCACAGGATTTGAATAAAACTTTTTTTAATATTAATAATAAACATTTTAAGTGATGAGATTTAAGACATGTTGCAAAATTCTCTATTTAAACTAATTAAATTGAGTTATTTTAACCAATCAAAAGACCATAATAATTTTCCAATTGTTTATTTTATATAACAAATACAAAGATAGTGATTTCTGAGTAGAAATACAAGATCCAAGTCCAGCCAAATAGTAGTATGGAATTAAACCATCGGGGCTAGTAGCTCTAAGTCGTCGATACTACAGTCAGGTGCTACAAAGGGAGTCCGGGTCTTCCCTTTAGGTAATCGCTCTCTTTCAGAAGACAACAGTCAATATTTTCCATAAAGGTCCTATCAAAAATTACGTTAAAACCACTGGCTGGATTGCTACCAGGATGCCTAGAAAGTATACCCCAGGAGGTTTCATTAATTGTATTTAAGGAAAACTTGCATAGGCCCCGTTTGTAGCAGTGTGTGGTCTCAGTTAAGATCCTTTTGGAAATTCATCCAGGAATGTGTATATGTTGTTAGAAGCAGTTAAGTTTTTACCCACTGAACTGCCCAGCAATAAAATTCAAAAAAAGTTATAGTCGTTTATATTTTTTTACATCTAACATTTCAATAATTTTTTACCAAAAAACTTTCGTTTGTAGAGATTTGCAACCATGTAAAATCGATTTACATATTTATTACTAATTGCGTAAAAAAGTTTCATTCAAATCCTTTGGGAGTTTTGGAAGTTATAGTCGTTTATATTTTTCTACATCTAACACTTCAATAATTTTTTACCAAAAAACTTTCGTTTGTAGAGATTTGCAACTATCCGAAATCGGTTTAGATATTTATTAGTAATTACATGAAAAAGTTTTATTCGAATCCTTTGGGAATTTTGGAAGTTATAGCTTTTAAATTTTTTTTGTACATCTAAAAATTCAATAATTTTTTGCCAAAAAACTTTCGTTTGTAGAGATTTGCAACCATGTAAAATCGATTTAGATATTTATTATTAGTTGTATAAAAAAGTTTCATTCGAATCCTTTGGGAGTTTTGGGAGTTATAGTCGTTTATATTTTTTTACATCTAACATTTCAATAATTTTTTACCAAAAAACTTTCGTTTGTAGAGGTTTGCAACCATGTAAAATCGATTTAAATATTTATTACTAATTGCGTAAAAAAGTTTCATTCAAATCCTTTGGGAGTTTTGGGAGTTATAGCCGTTTATATTTTTCTACATCTAACATTTCAATAATTTTTTACCAAAAAACTTTCGTTTGTAGAGATTTGCAACCATGTAAAATCGATTTAGATATTTATTATTAGTTGTATAAAAAAGTTTCATTCGAATCCTTTGGGAGTTTTGGGAGGTATAGCCGTTTATATTTTTTTACATCTAACATTTCAATAATTTTTTACCAAAAAACTTTCGTTTGTAGAGATTTGCAACCATGTAAAATCGATTTACATATTTATTATTAGTTGTATAAAAAAGCTTCATTCGAATCCTTTGGGAGTTTTGGGAGTTATAGCCGTTTATATTTTTTTACATCTAACACTTCAATAATTTTTTGCCAAAAAACTTTCGTTTGTAGAGATTTGCAACCATGTAAAATCGATTTACATATTTATTACTAATTGCGTAAAAAAGTTTCATTCAAATCCTTTGGGAGTTTTGGGAGTTATAGCCGTTTATATTTTTCTACATCTAACATTTCAATAATTTTTTACCAAAAAACTTTCGTTTGTAGAGATTTGCAACCATGTAAAATCGATTTAGATATTTATTATTAGTTGTATAAAAAAGTTTCATTCGAATCCTTTGGGAGTTTTGGGAGGTATAGCCGTTTATATTTTTTTACATCTAACATTTCAATAATTTTTTACCAAAAAACTTTCGTTTGTAGAGATTTGCAACCATGTAAAATCGATTTACATATTTATTATTAGTTGTATAAAAAAGCTTCATTCGAATCCTTTGGGAGTTTTGGGAGTTATAGCCGTTTATATTTTTTTACATCTAACACTTCAATAATTTTTTGCCAAAAAACTTTCGTTTGTAGAGATTTGCAACCATGTAAAATCGATTTACATATTTATTACTAATTGCGTAAAAAAGTTTCATTCAAATCCTTTGGGAGTTTTGGGAGTTATAGCCGTTTATATTTTTCTACATCTAACATTTCAATAATTTTTTACCAAAAAACTTTCGTTTGTAGAGATTTGCAACCATGTAAAATCGATTTAGATATTTATTATTAGTTGTATAAAAAAGTTTCATTCGAATCCTTTGGGAGTTTTGGGAGGTATAGCCGTTTATATTTTTTTACATCTAACATTTCAATAATTTTTTACCAAAAAACTTTCGTTTGTAGAGATTTGCAACCATGTAAAATCGATTTAGATATTTATTATTAGTTGTATAAAAAAGTTTCATTCGAATCCTTTGGGAGTTTTGGGAGTTATAGCCGTTTATATTTTTTTACATCTAACATTTCAATAATTTTTTACCAAAAAACTTTCGTTTGTAGAGATTTGCAACCATGTAAAATCGATTTACATATTTATTATTAGTTGTATAAAAAAGTTTCATTCGAATCCTTTGGGAGTTTTGGGAGTTATAGCCGTTTATATTTTTTTACATCTAACACTTCAATAATTTTTTGCCAAAAAACTTTCGTTTGTAGAGATTTGCAACCATGTAAAATCGATTTACATATTTATTACTAATTGCGTAAAAAAGTTTCATTCAAATCCTTTGGGAGTTTTGGGAGTTATAGCCGTTTATATTTTTCTACATCTAACATTTCAATAATTTTTTACCAAAAAACTTTCGTTTGTAGAGATTTGCAACCATGTAAAATCGATTTAGATATTTATTATTAGTTGTATAAAAAAGTTTCATTCGAATCCTTTGGGAGTTTTGGGAGGTATAGCCGTTTATATTTTTTTACATCTAACATTTCAATAATTTTTTACCAAAAAACTTTCGTTTGTAGAGATTTGCAACCATGTAAAATCGATTTACATATTTATTATTAGTTGTATAAAAAAGCTTCATTCGAATCCTTTGGGAGTTTTGGGAGTTATAGCCGTTTATATTTTTTTACATCTAACACTTCAATAATTTTTTGCCAAAAAACTTTCGTTTGTAGAGATTTGCAACCATGTAAAATCGATTTACATATTTATTACTAATTGCGTAAAAAAGTTTCATTCAAATCCTTTGGGAGTTTTGGGAGTTATAGCCGTTTATATTTTTCTACATCTAACATTTCAATAATTTTTTACCAAAAAACTTTCGTTTGTAGAGATTTGCAACCATGTAAAATCGATTTAGATATTTATTATTAGTTGTATAAAAAAGTTTCATTCGAATCCTTTGGGAGTTTTGGGAGGTATAGCCGTTTATATTTTTTTACATCTAACATTTCAATAATTTTTTACCAAAAAACTTTCGTTTGTAGAGATTTGCAACCATGTAAAATCGATTTACATATTTATTATTAGTTGTATAAAAAAGCTTCATTCGAATCCTTTGGGAGTTTTGGGAGTTATAGCCGTTTATATTTTTTTACATCTAACACTTCAATAATTTTTTGCCAAAAAACTTTCGTTTGTAGAGATTTGCAACCATGTAAAATCGATTTACATATTTATTACTAATTGCGTAAAAAAGTTTCATTCAAATCCTTTGGGAGTTTTGGGAGTTATAGCCGTTTATATTTTTCTACATCTAACATTTCAATAATTTTTTACCAAAAAACTTTCGTTTGTAGAGATTTGCAACCATGTAAAATCGATTTAGATATTTATTATTAGTTGTATAAAAAAGTTTCATTCGAATCCTTTGGGAGTTTTGGGAGTTATAGCCGTTTATATTTTTTTACATCTAACACTTCAATAATTTTTTGCCAAAAAACTTTCGTTTGTAGAGATTTGCAACCATGTAAAATCGATTTACATATTTATTACTAATTGCGTAAAAAAGTTTCATTCAAATCCTTTGGGAGTTTTGGAAGTTATAGTCGTTTATATTTTTCTACATCTAACACTTCAATAATTTTTTACCAAAAAACTTTCGTTTGTAGAGATTTGCAATCATGTAAAATCGATTTAGATATTTATTATTAGTTGTATAAAAAAGTTTCATTCAAATCCTTTGGGAGTTTTGGAAGTTATAGTCGTTTATATTTTTCTACATCTAACATTTCAATAATTTTTTACTAAAAAACTTTCGTTTGTAGAGGTTTGCAACCATGTAAAATCGATTTAGATATTTATTATTAGTTGCGTAAAAAAGTTTCATTCAAATCCTTTGGGAGTTTTGGGAGTTATAGCCGTTTATATTTTTTTACATCTAACACTTCAATAATTTTTTACCAAAAAACTTTCGTTTGTAGAGATTTGCAACCATGTAAAATCGATTTACATATTTATTATTAGTTGTATAAAAAAGCTTCATTCGAATCCTTTGGGAGTTTTGGGAGTTATAGCCGTTTATATTTTTTTACATCTAACACTTCAATAATTTTTTGCCAAAAAACTTTCGTTTGTAGAGATTTGCAACCATGTAAAATCGATTTACATATTTATTACTAATTGCGTAAAAAAGTTTCATTCAAATCCTTTGGGAGTTTTGGAAGTTATAGTCGTTTATATTTTTCTACATCTAACACTTCAATAATTTTTTACCAAAAAACTTTCGTTTGTAGAGATTTGCAATCATGTAAAATCGATTTAGATATTTATTATTAGTTGTATAAAAAAGTTTCATTCAAATCCTTTGGGAGTTTTGGAAGTTATAGTCGTTTATATTTTTCTACATCTAACATTTCAATAATTTTTTACTAAAAAACTTTCGTTTGTAGAGGTTTGCAACCATGTAAAATCGATTTAGATATTTATTATTAGTTGCGTAAAAAAGTTTCATTCAAATCCTTTGGGAGTTTTGGGAGTTATAGCCGTTTATATTTTTTTACATCTAACACTTCAATAATTTTTTACCAAAAAACTTTCGTTTGTAGAGATTTGCAACCATGTAAAATCGATTTAGATATTTATTATTAGTTGTATAAAAAAGTTTCATTCGAATCCTTTGGGAGTTTTGGGAGGTATAGCCGTTTATATTTTTTTACATCTAACATTTCAATAATTTTTTACCAAAAAACTTTCGTTTGTAGAGATTTGCAACCATGTAAAATCGATTTACATATTTATTATTAGTTGTATAAAAAAGCTTCATTCGAATCCTTTGGGAGTTTTGGGAGTTATAGCCGTTTATATTTTTTTACATCTAACACTTCAATAATTTTTTGCCAAAAAACTTTCGTTTGTAGAGATTTGCAACCATGTAAAATCGATTTACATATTTATTACTAATTGCGTAAAAAAGTTTCATTCAAATCCTTTGGGAGTTTTGGAAGTTATAGTCGTTTATATTTTTCTACATCTAACACTTCAATAATTTTTTACCAAAAAACTTTCGTTTGTAGAGATTTGCAACCATGTAAAATCGATTTAGATATTTATTATTAGTTGTATAAAAAAGTTTCATTCAAATCCTTTGGGAGTTTTGGAAGTTATAGTCGTTTATATTTTTCTACATCTAACATATCAATAATTTTTTACTAAAAAACTTTCGTTTGTAGAGGTTTGCAACCATGTAAAATCGATTTAGATATTTATTATTAGTTGCGTAAAAAAGTTTCATTCAAATCCTTTGGGAGTTTTGGGAGTTATAGCCGTTTATATTTTTTTACATCTAACACTTCAATAATTTTTTACCAAAAAACTTTCGTTTGTAGAGATTTGCAACCATGTAAAATCGATTTAAATATTAATTACTAATTGCGTAAAAAGGTTTCATTCAAATCCTTTGGGAGTTTTGGGAGTTATAGCCGTTTATATTTTTCTACATCTAACATTTCAATAATTTTTTACTAAAAAACTTTCGTTTGTAGAGGTTTGCAACCATGTAAAATCGATTTAAATATTTATTACTAATTGCGTAAAAAAGTTTCATTCAAATCCTTTGGGAGTTTTGGAAGTTATAGTCGTTTATATTTTTCTACATCTAACACTTCAATAATTTTTTACCAATAAACTTTCGTTTGTAGAGATTTGCAACCATGTAAAATCGATTTAAATATTTATTGCTAATTGCGTAAAAAAGTTTCATTCAAATCCTTTGGGAGTTTTGGGAGTTATAGCCGTTTATATTTTTCTACATCTAACACTTCAATAATTTTTTACCAAAAAATTTTCGTTTGTAGAGATTTACAACCATGTAAAATCGATTTAAATATTTATTACTAATTGCGTAAAAAAGTTTCATTCAAATCCTTTGGGAGTTTTGGGAGTTATAGCCGTTTATATTTTTTTACATCTAACATTTCAATAATTTTTTACCAAAAAACTTTCGTTTGTAGAGATTTGCAACCATGTAAAATCGATTTAGATATTTATTATTAGTTGTATAAAAAAGTTTCATTCAAATCCTTTGGGAGTTTTGGAAGTTATAGTCGTTTATATTTTTCTACATCTAACACTTCAATAATTTTTTACCAAAAAACTTTCGTTTGTAGAGATTTGCAACCATGTAAAATCGATTTAAATATTTATTACTAATTGCGTAAAAAGGTTTCATTCAAATCCTTTGGGAGTTTTGGGAGTTATAGCCGTTTATATTTTTCTACATCTAACATTTCAATAATTTTTTACTAAAAAACTTTCGTTTGTAGAGGTTTGCAACCTGTAAAATCGATTTAAATATTTATTACTAATTGCGTAAAAAAGTTTCATTCAAATCCTTTGGGAGTTTTGGAAGTTATAGTCGTTTATATTTTTCTACATCTAACACTTCAATAATTTTTTACCAATAAACTTTCGTTTGTAGAGATTTGCAACCATGTAAAATCGATTTAAATATTTATTGCTAATTGCGTAAAAAAGTTTCATTCAAATCCTTTGGGAGTTTTGGAAGTTATAGTCGTTTATATTTTTCTACATCTAACATTTCAATAATTTTTTACTAAAAAACTTTCGTTTGTAGAGGTTTGCAACCATGTAAAATCGATTTAAATATTTATTACTAATTGCGTAAAAAAGTTTCATTCAAATCCTTTGGGAGTTTTGGGAGTTATAGCCGGTTATATTTTTCTACATACATCTAACACTTCAATAATTTTTTACCAAAAAACTTTCGTTTGTAGAGGTTTGCAACCATCTAAAATCGATTTAGATATTTATTATCTTTTATAAAAAAAAGTTTTATCCAAATCCTTTGGGAATTTTGGGAGTTAGAGCCTTTTTCATTTTTTTACCATTTGACTTTTTAATTAATTTTCACAACAAAACCTTAGTTTGTAGAGGTTTGAGACCATCGTCAGTCGATTTAGGTATTCATTGTCAATATCTGGACAAAAAATTATTAAAATCCCTTGGGAATTTTTGGAGATACGGGCATTATATTGATTAAATAACAGGGAGCGCGGACTATAAATTGGTCGCTGGCAACCGGCATATGCTGCGTTCTCGATTTTGGTTGCTGGATATCGATCGGACGCTAGCTTCACACACATCTGATTTTTTTGTTCTATAATAATGTATCATTAACTTATTATGAACTGGGTAGATATTATTAGCTATCCTAGAGCCCCAGCCTGACTGAGTAGCCTTTAATGTAAATCCAAGTATAGTTAAGATTCCAAATTTATTAATTTAATGTAGAAATATGAATTATAGGTACCGAAAATCGAAGACACCACCCTACCATTCCATTAGGAATATTCTATTTACTATTACTGCTTATGACTTATAATGGAGCCCCCTACAGAAATAGGAGACTGGAAACACTTGGCTGATTTAGGTTCTGGTTCTTTTGGCGTTGTTATGCTTTGGAAAAACAAAAATAACGAAGATTTTATAGCAGTAAAAATGTGTAAGTTTCAGAAATGTGACAGTTTAACCACAAAGCAACGAGATCGGTGGTGCCAGGAAGTGGACTTTCTAAAATCAATTTGTCATCCAAACATTGTCGGGGCCAAACACCTAGATCCTGTTTTAAACTCCTTCCTGAACAAGTTCAATCCATCTAAATTACCTCTGTTATGCATGGAGTATTGCAAAAATGGGAATTTAAGGAAGTACATTACAAATGCACCTATAAACCTGTGTGGCATTTCTGAGAAGGATTTACGGTACATTCTGCTAGATATATCAAATGGGTTAAGTTATTTGCATTCAAAAAACATTGTCCATCGTGACATAAAGCCTGAAAATGTTGTTCTGCAGTATTGTGACTATCGTAAAGGGGGAAGTATATTTAAAATAATTGATCTTGGTTATGCTAAAGAACTAAATGATTCTACACTAAGCTTTGTTGGTACTTTGTACTATTTAGCACCAGAAATATTTTATGGTCAAGATTATGATCACAGAGTAGACTATTGGTCTTTTGGTAATATGGTATTTGAAATTGTCTGTGGGGTACTACCATTCTTGCCAGAGCTGACACCTTTTGAGAGATATGAGAAAATAAAAGAAAAGGGAACTGATGATATTTGTATTTATTTGTCCAGTTCTGGGTCTTTGGTATTCTCTTCAGAAGTGAAGAGGGAACATTTCGTTACTAGTTGTTTTAAGCAAAACATTGAAGTCTGGCTCAGGGGTGTTCTGCAGTTTGATCCAACTAAAAGAAGTTTTAGTAATAACTTGAGTCCATTTGATTACCTGAAATTTATCTTGGATAAGAAAATTATTGAAGTTTTTTATGTATACAAACAGAAATTTTTCTCCTATGAGGTTTATCCCAATACTTCTATTGGTACCTTAAAAAACTGGATTGCTAGGGATGCAAAAGAACTGAAAGAAAATCTTTATTTTATATGGTACAGTTCAAATTGCCAAGCCAAATCTGATGATAATGATCTTATTGATATATCATTGTTAAAAAGTGATGGCATTTCACTGTATGTCTACAACAGGGAGGCACTGTATACAGAAAACAATTTTTCTAATGTGAAAATGTTTGGTTTGAAGGATCTGTTTAATATTAATTTCAAATTTCACTTAAAGTCTCTTAAAATTACTTATAGGCAAGCTTTATACTATATTTATACTGAATTGAGAATACTCAAACAATTAGAAGTGGCCTGTTTTATTATAAAGCAACACTTAGAAGCTGTTTTAGATATAATCAAAGAAAAATTCATTAAGACCAGTGCAGAGTTCCAAAAGCTGCTGTCTGATATGGGATCACTCATTAATCAAAAAAAGAAATATTTAAAGGAGGCATCAATCTTAGAGAACATTCATGGATTTTTTTCCTCTCTCAATTGGCAAGCAAATGGCTTAACAGATTTTGCCAAACAGTGCAATAACATTTTTACTATTAAATTAGAACTAGCTAAAGCAAGTAATATATTAAAGAGCTCTTTTGATAAATGTGACATTCAAAGCATATTTGATAAAGTTAACTCTAAAGGATTCTTAGCTTTAGAAACCCCTAGCTATGATGTTTTGTGGAACAAAATCAAAGTTGCTGTCTCAGACACAATAAAGCAAAAATATAGTCTTGGAATAGACCAAATTGCACTAAACTATCTAAAAAAAAATCTGGCAACATTATTATGGGCAGAAAAATTTGTCCTGTGGGTGGACAACTTTGTACATAATCATAACATTTTAATGTTGAATTACACTAATTTGCAAAAAGAGTGCACTGAAAATGAGTGTGAAATAAATTCTTTGAAATATTCTTTAAATTACACTTTAGAAGAAACCAACCAAATTATACAGGAAAACAGGGAAGTTAGGTGTCAATTTGCAAATATAATTCAAATCATTTCAAAAAATGATATTGATGGTGATGACTAATGGAAAATACATTTTGTGATTTAGAGGAAAAAGGTGAAACTATTGTTCATCACAAATTGGAAATGCCACTTTTCTTCTTGACAAAGCATAAATATACTATACTAATAAAGACAGGAAATACTTCTATTCTTAATATTTTATATTATATAAATGTTTTTCATAAATTTTTACTGTTACTATTATGACATTTGTTACACATATACCTATAAATAGATATAGAAAATATATTTTATTTTAGTTGATAGATATCTGTTTGGTTTTGAGTGAACGGATTGTTTAAATAATGCCTGTGATATAAGAATTAAGTCATTATAAATGTGCCTGTATCTTATATGAATATTTTTTGATTTGTTTGTTGGAAAATAAAATATTCATGTTATGCAGTGGGTTTTCTTATTATCTTGACCAAACTTTTTATATTACTACAGTGTTATATCCTTCAAGATCGATATTTATAAGAATAACCTGAATTAAATAGTCCATACGCTAGGTAAGATCCTCTGTGTTTTTGAGAGCTCCCCGCAATATTTTTGCAGAATATTGTTGTGATATGAGTACTTATTACGAATCGGTTTGTTACCACGCCCAAATTTGGCACATTAAGTTTTTATACAGGGTGGTCCCCTAATTACAGTTCAAAATTTTGCAAATAATATGGTTTGGCATATATAAAGTTTTTAGTTGCGATATAACTTTTAATGCGTCTTATAATTGTGAAATAGAGTGGACAATAATATATAACAAAACAAATTTAATGATACAGGGTGGCCCAAATTTTAGAAAAATAATTTGAACATATACTTTTATACCTTTTACCTTTATTTATTTATTGTACGGATTTTTACACTGGTTTATTCCTCCTTTACAATAACAAAATGAACAACATTCTAATCCAGCAACCCTACAACGACAACTATTTTGCCGCGAACATTTCGTGCAGTTGCAGCTTGGTAAAAGATCGTCACTCGGGGGAAAAAGGTTAGTTAGTAGTTACTGATTTTGGTAAGAGGCAACCATTCTCGATCTTGTATCCAAAACAAAGGGGATCAAGCAAAGTGGTATGTTCCAATGTATTTAAACAAAAGTTTTGATTATAAACAATAAAAAAAGCTCTTAAAATATGAAATTTAATATTTGCACTAGTTGGGGGTAACTTTTCTAACGAAACATTTTTTTGGTGATGGTAAATCCAATATCTCAGTTCATTAAAATTTTTATTTTTATTATAAAGCAACACTTAGAAGCTGTTTTAGATATAATCAAAGAAAAATTCATTAAGACAAGTGCAGAGTTCCAAAAGCTGCTGTCTGATATGGGATCACTCATTAATAAAAAAAAGAAATATTTAAAGGAGACGTCAATCTTAGAGAACATTTATGGATTTTTTTCCTCTCTCAATTGGCAAGCAAATGGCTTAACAGATTTCGCCAAACAGTGCAATAACATTTTTACTATTAAATTAGAACTAGCTAAAGCAAGTAATATATTAAAGAGCTCTTTTGATAAATGTGACATTCAAAGCATATTTGATAAAGTAAACTCTAAAGGGTTCTTAGCTTTAGAAAGCCCTAGCTATGATGTTTTGTGGAACAAAATCAAAGTTGCTGTCTCAGACACAATAAAGCAAAAATATAGTCTTGGAATAGACCAAATTGCACTAAACTATCTAAAAAAAAATCTGGCAACTTTATTATGGGCAGAAAAATTTGTCCTGTGGGTGGACAACTTTGTACATAATCATGACATTTTAATGTTGAATTACACTAATTTGCAAAAAGAGTGCACTGAAAATGAGTGTGAAATAACTTCTTTGAAATATTCTTTAAATTACACTTTAGAAGAAACTAACCAAATTATACAGGAAAACAGGGAAGTTAGGTGTCAATTTGCAAATATAATTCAAATCATTTCAAAAATTGATATTGATGGTGATGACTAATGGAAAATCCTTTTTGTGCTTTAGAGGAAAAAGGTGAAGCTATTGTTCATCACAAAGTGGAAATGCCACTTTTCTTCTTGACAAAGCATAAATTTACTATACTAATAAAAACAGGAAATACTTCTATTCTTAATATTTTATATGATATAAATGTTTTTCATAAATTTTTACTGTTACTATTATGACATTTGTTACACATATACCTATAAATATATATAGAAAATATATTTTATTTTAGTTGATAGATATCTGTTTGGTTTTGAGTGATACGGATTGTTTAAATAATGCCTGTGATATAAGAATTAAGTCATTATAAATGTGCCTGTGTCTTATATGAATATTTTTTGATTTGTTTGTTGGAAAATAAAATATTCATGTTATGCAGTGGGTTTTCTTATTATCTTGACCAAACTTTTTATATTACTACAGTGTTATATCCTTCAAGATCGATATTTATAAGAATAATAATCTGAATTAAAAAGAAATAGTGCAAATGACATTGTAAAATTAACTGGAAGGGTGTTAATAATTGTAAGAAAACATTATTACAATTTTCTAATCAATGATAAAGAATAGACATTTAAATACATACCTAGTACTAAAAATTTAAAAATTGTGCTTTTGAATTCTACTAACAGACATATACATCAAAACCTATATAAAAGTATAAGTAATATTTTTTAAAAGAAAGCTATTTTATATAAACTATGTTCTTGTAAAACAAATTTAATATTCTATTTATTTTTCATAGCAAAAGACATCAATTTATAACTAATTTTGTTAGCACAAGAAATCTTTTATAATCACAGAGTAGCATTTTTGACATTTGTCCTTGAAATTTTGAAATTATCTGTTTATAGTTCACTCAAATATATACCATTGACTAGACTTGACTATAAATCAATTAGACCATTAAGCCCCATTGTGCATGGTCCAACATTTTTAAGAGGTGATAAAGGGAACAAGGTCCACTTGAAAATGATACTTAATGAAACTTACTAATTAAATAAAGTATAGTATTTTATGAGAAAAGGAAAGAAAACTTGTTATTAAGGGCTGAACATTCGTATTTAAAGACGCGTAAGAATTTTCTACCTTTAAAACATGTTGGAAGGAGTTTTTCCAACTACCGGTTGTAATATTATTTTCTACACTTTTTATAAATTCCACTATCCACTACAGATGCATTTAATGTTGGGGAAATATTATTTCTTCGAATATTCAATTTTACTTGATGCCAAAGTTCAATGGGATTCAAAACACAATAATATGGAGGTAGACACAACACTGTAGTATGCCCAATTTCCATTGCCAGTTTATCAGACACATACTCTTATTTTAAAAGCTGTTAGTACTTCTAAAAGTTTTCGTGTTGTACGTCTCTTCAAAATATATGTTATTTTCAACTATACAATTTTGAATTTATGCTTTAATACTATTAGAACAAGCATATAGTCACTGATAGTAATTTGTTTTATAATAAAGTCTTCGTTCGCCTAATATAACTAACTACAAAACCTTTATAAAATGATTTTATATCTGTTTTAGAGATATGTTTTAACGCAATTATAAATTTTGCTTAACACAATATAGTTATATAGGATTGTTTTACAAATGCTTTATACCAAATTACTTATTGCATTATAAAAATATTTTATTAAGCTGCCATGGAGTTATCTATAAAACCTTATAAAATAAGGTTGTTTATAAGACCGAATTATTTTAATTAAAGGCGTTAAATAACATTTTAGTGCTCAATACGCTCTTAATATAACTTATATAAAATAATTTTGTTTCATAATAGACTTTGTGTGCTGCTTGGGAGGTAACTTGACTATTTGACGACTGTGGTTAGGAGCATTATATTAAGAAGACAATATTCAAACCCAATTTGAAAAAGTTGTGAGTCGGTGTCTTGGCGGTAATCTAGGAAAGAATCTGCTAAATTTTTAGCTGAAAGAAGCAGACAGAACGAAGCCACTTTCTGAGCCTGCATGTATTGTTGTTATCTTCTTCCCTTTATTGAAATTTTGATTTGGGGCATTATTTACTTGTTTTTTTTTTGTTTTTGAGCATATTATGTAAATATTTTTTAATTCGTTGGTACTATGAATTTTATTTTTTTGATATTGTCTGTTTTGAATAAATATACTTATAATAATTAAAGAGTATTTGTTAAATTTATTGTCTTTTTGCATTAAACTGTGTGTTTAATAAGAAAAATTATAGACAAATTAAAAATTACTGAAAATAATTTTTTTTTACATTTAGCTGGTACTAATTGTAAAAAAACATATTATGAATTCCTTTAATTTACAAAGGATAGGCTTTTTATTAATTTAAAAAAATATTTTTTAGGAATATTAAAAGTAACATAACGTTGGCATTTTAACATTCTTGTTTTTAAATTTAGTCAAAACCAATTAATGCGCTCAGACATTCGGACAGCGCTTATTTTTCAGCAAAATAACTGCCAATATTTATTCAACAATTAATAAAAAAATTTCTTTAAGTTTATTATATATTCTTAATATTATTAACAATACCTTCTTCGAAAATCAATGCAATTTTTCAGCATTTTATACGAAAGTCGGAGAAAAAACAAACCGCAAGTTATTATTATATTAGATTTTTAAGTGAAAATTACTAATAAATTAAAAATTTCTGGGCACTAAGTTCTAGTATTTAAATAATTTTATTTGCTATATAAATTTCGAGGCAAATAGAAACGAAATTTTATTTAAAAAAAATACAAAAACAACAGCAACAAAATAAAACAAAACAAAACAAAACATTTACAATAAGTGTTCTACATGACGGCCATCTGATCATGTATCTCAATACATAATCCTGCCCTTTTTGATAACGAAGGGCGAATTGTTTGATAAAACCCTAATTTATTTCGGAAGTTATTCCCCGATTCTTGCCCAAAGCTGTTCTTGAGTTTCTATGCGAATGGCATAAACCTCCGATTGTAAATACCCCTAAATGCAAAAATCATAGGGATTTAAATTAAGGGATCTAACAGACCAAGCAATCGGACCAACCCCTTCCTATCTATTTATTTTGGTACATCTGATTTAAATAACCCCGAACCCTTACACCAAGGTGTGCATGAATCAATCATGCATGAACCAATAATTTAGATGGATATTTAAAGGCACTTCATCCAGCAGTTGTGGTAATATGTATTGTAAAAAATTTAAATATTCATAAGCGATCAGGCAGTTCGACGGGCTCTTGATGATCTGATGATCATGGTTTTTTTTTACTTTGCAGCCAGTGAAAATTCTAAAGAGGAGGGGGGGGGCGGAAATCTGTTTGAAAACCGCCTGAAAACTTTTTGAAAATAAAATGGATAGAGGTTTTTTTTATATAAACTAGTCCACACAGATGATTTTGACAAATGATTTAACTGCAGCAAGGCTTTTTACACTAATTTAAGGATTTTCTTTAACGGTCTCTTCATCATTCTAATTTCTCATCATCAACTTTAATATTGAGGTGTCTTCCTGGCTCATGGTCTTTGAAATCCCCTGTCTCTTTCAGCCGCTGATGGAGTATAGTAAACGTAAAGTGCAATGGATGTTTTCCTGTTCGACTCGTCCTCCTAATGATATGAATCCTTCCCAGTTAAGGTCCTTTAGCTCCTCTCCTCTCGTGGCAGGAAGTGAGCACCTGATCTCTCGCACCCTGGTTTCTCTCCTGATCCTAGCCCATCCTTCGCATTCTCCTAAAAATGATATGCCGTTTCCTCCGCCACGACAAACCTAGAGCACACCGGGTTGGGCACTACGCCTAAGAGATGCAGATTTCGGTTGAGGCTACAGTGACCTTCTAGGACTCCGGTTAGGCTTGCTATCAGGACAACCTCCACGTTATCCTAGCTTTAATTAGATTTGATAGCAGTTCTTTGGCCTATCGACAACTGCTGTTCCTACTCCAATTTTTCCTAGTCTTTTCCCATCCTCAGTTGTCTAGGATATGGGAACTGTGTCTCTTACTTAGTCCAAGGAAGGATTCGGGGCTAATCGGTGGAATAGCTGATTTGAGCCTCGCGAACTCGTCCGCCCGTTTATTGTCCCCCACTTCGCTATGTTCGAGAACCCAACACAATCGAACCGTTTTCCTTCTACGCAATGTGTCCAGCGCATCCCTGCACTCTTGGACCTGGTTCTGGGTGCTTGGATGGCTTTTAAGGTAGCCTGGCTGTCGGAGTAAATAATTATTTCAGTCTCCGAGCCCTCTTTATAACTTCTTCCCTGGTGGCAGACCATAATGACGACTACTTCCGCTTGAAAAACTGTCGAGTGTCTTCCAAGCGAGAAAAAAAAAACCTAAGTGGGCCATTCTTGAAACGTCTCTGTACCATATTTGCAAATCCTTTCGAGGTCGAGCCTCTATGTTAGGCCATTCTTCCCTGCTTGCTATGTCAACCTTAAAGGAACCTCCTAACCATACAGTATTGTCTGGCTTTGCATTAAGGGGCAGCAAAATTGGAATATCCTTCTGTACCACTTTGGTGATGGATGTATGGCCTGCTTCCCCAGGTTGATACTGGCATATAGCGCTACCCTTCATCCTTAGATATGATGCTAGCGCCTCTCTCTGAATCCACATTGGGAGTTCCGACAAACCCAGGAGGATGTGTGTTTTAATAATAGTGAAATAATGTGCTATTTATTGAAATGTACATTCCCAAAAAAAGGTTTTCAATAATATCAAATAAAAATAACTTAAGAATACAAATTTGCTATAAACTAAACTAGGATTTAAAAAAAATATTTTAGAAAAAGCCAGTAGTGTACTGCTTCTTAACTTAATATCAACGATAAATAAATTTATTTCTTGTCGGTCAAAAAATATCCTCTAAGGCATAAAATACATCTGCAAATTAAAAAAAATATATACATTGGTCATAAAGTTATAAAAAAAAACTCTTTTAAAATGTTTAACACTCTATACATCCGAAAATAAAGGTTTAGAATATATATTTATATGCATTTTTTTCGTTATTTTTTGTTAAAAAAAACCACCCTGTAAAGTTTGGCTGTAGAGTTCCTGGACACCGGGTATATGAAAAATAAAATATATAGAAAGAAGAGAAAAAAACGAGTCGGTGAGCATAGGAAGAGGTAGTAAGTTTAAACTTTAAAACTGCATAAGTTCTAAACCGAAACGTTTTTTCTGTAATTCAGTATGCAATCATCGGCGAGAATTTCGTTTTTTTTTTACGTAACCTATCTTCAATTACTATGCCACCATTACCCAGTTGTATTAAGGTTGCATTTTTTTCGTCAGACATTATCAGGACATACACTACATGCAAATACTAAGCTAAATTGAAGCAAAAGTCAAAACTCAGTTGTTTGTTGTTGATAAAAATGGCGCAGAGTAAGCGCGCGACAGGCGTGTTCGCCTACGCGTCCCTTTCAATTAGTGCTGAGACATCGCAATAAAAAATCGATGTTGACCATTGACGGTGGCATCGAAAGGTAACATCGATGCCTTAACAAAATCAGTCAGGCCCGGATTTACTAAATATGCCGCCCTGGACACTGTGAAAAATGCCGCCTTTTTTTTAAGTAATTTTAGCTTGCGAAGTTAGGGTAGGTAAAATCGTATGCTGAGGTTTGTTATTTGTTGCTGGTCAAGTGATTTATTTTGTACATTTACGTTTATATCACAAATGTACATATTATTTTGTTTTCTGAAAAACAGAAATAGCAAAATAAACAGTAAAAAGTGACAAGATTATATTTGTGGCCTGTGAACTGTGCCTTATCAATAACGATCTAGAAGTAGCAAATTCTATTCAAGTTTCTACAGATAAAAATACTTGTTTGTAAATAAACTTATATTTTATCGTTCGATCTATTTCTTGCTTCATACGATCTGTCATAAGCTGAATGAATAATTTTTGTATTCCATCTTTTTTTTACACTTTTAAGAGTCAAACGTTCCTTTTTTAACCTAAGTTAACTTTGAGAAAAAACTAACATAACTTTTGAAGAACTTGAAAGAACTCGCAAATCTGTAACACTCCTTATATAATAACGTGCCGTACTACTGTAGTTAAAGGAAGACTCTGTATCTGACCTCTATGGTAATACAACATCCTAGCTTATCATTCTTTTTTTTTTTTAAGGTGTTTATATGTTTTATTGTCCTGACGAGTGCGGTCGCTAGATCAATTTGAATATTAGATTGCATACTATCTAAAACTATCAAATTGAAATACTAGTAAAATCCTTATTTCAGAAATTAATTTATATCCAATTAAATATAATTTGCTTTCGTCTTTTTTTTTATCACGAATAATAATAAAATATGAAAAATAACAGGAGAAAAATACTTTTTATTAAGAATTGAAAAAATGTAAAATGTTCTGTCATTTATTACAATTGCAAAATGGAGACGGATTTTTAATTACAGACTTGTTTGATCATGTAGACAATGAAAATATTATTAACTGTTTCGAAAAACGATCTGACAGCTATAGAAATCCAAAGATGTATATGAGCGTGTCGTTTTTATCGAAAGACGCGTCTGCTTTTTATGTATGCATGAACTTTTTAATTCCAGGTAATTTACATTAAATTCAAAAAAGTTTATTATTTCCTAAGTTATGTTTCTTATCGTGCGAAGCACGTTTTAAAAAACAGCTTTTATTGGACAATAAGTACAAGCAGCAAGTATGGTACAACGAAGATTGAGGCATAAGGCCGTTACATGATATTATATAGACTTAAACTAGCAAATACAGCGAAAGATAATTTAAAGCAACGTTAACATAATAGTAAGCAAATATATATACAGAGTGGTCAATATTGTGGCCATAACTCCTCCCTCCTAAGACTGAAACAACAGGGATGTCATGTTTGTTCCAGCATTCTTGGTGGCGGCGTCTTCTTTTTGTTCTGGATCTTCTGGAACTGTTCTTTTCTTGAAGAATAACTCGTATACTGCAAAGGCTATGCGGCACAGGATCAGTATGACTCCAAGGGTTGTGGCAAAACTCCATGTGGCTGGATGGATTTGGTCATCTTCTTCTGGAAGGGTTTTGATAACTCTTGCCTGGTCTTGAAGTGCTTTTATTAAGATCGGATCGATAGAGTCGAGCTGGATCGTTTCTATGGGTAATCGGAATTCAATGTTAGTAAAGGATATTTCTGGTAACTGGAAGGGTACATAATCCAGGATTGTTTCTTCATTCCAAAATTGGGATCCTAGGATTTCGATTCCACATTTGTATGGTATCTGGACAAAACTGGGTCTAATTGCGAAGAAAATTCTTCTTGAATCGCAGAGCATCTGGATTTTTACTTTTGAGGAAGTTGGGATTACCAATACAAACTCATTGGTAATAGCTTGTATAATAGGAGTAGAAACATTGACTTTAAAGGAGCTTGCAGGGTGAGTTCTCAGCTTTCTGGATCAGAGCTGTTGAGCAATCAGCTTTTGGTGGTCCTAAATTGTTCTGGCAAATGTATTGATCTTGGACGACAGGACAGGCTTCTTCTTGATATTGGTGCGAGTAAGGCCCAAGTATAAGGTAAGGTAATTCAGGAACAATAATTGAATTATTTATAGGGATGGTGAACAAGTAGTAAATACTAAAATTTTCTTTTATAAATAAAGGAAAATGTATGGCAAATATAATCTTGTCTTTTGAGAAATTTACTTGTAATCCAGCAATTTGATAATAATAATTTAAATCTATAAACTTTATAACTTTTTCTTCACCATAAAGAGTAATTAAATTAGAAATTATCTGTTCTAATTGACTAGCTGAAATTACCGCACTATGAAGCGTATTGAGCTTTGCAAACATTATTGCGTCTTAGTCTAGGTTGTCTGAAAATGTTATGAAATTTTGACAATTTATTATTAATTGATTTATGGTATTTTGAAGTTTTAATAAAATTGAGAGATCATTAACAGTTTTATTCATATGTTTTTCAAATAAAGCAACATGTTTGTTCAAGGAGCTTTGATTTTTGCTTAGAATAGTGATAGTGCTATTGTAATTATTAATTAAGCCTTTTGATCAAGATATTTGCAAGTTAAGCTCCTTTTTATAAGAGTTTTGAGAAAGTTTAAGCTCATTTATTGCTTGTTCATATCTTTCTCCATCGTCTACATCTAAGGTACCGAAAAGCCATTTTGATGCTTTTCCTAATATGTTAATTAAGCCACGTTTTGCTCTATTGTGAGGTTTAATATTATTAAGCTTAAATCTAACTTCGTTAATGAAATATTTAGCATGAGTAAGCAGGTCAATAGTGTTACTATGGTGCATAAGCAGAGAGTTAATTATGTTAGTTTCATTGCATGAAGCTTCTAAAATTCTAAAAGCGTTTTCTATGTTTTCTAATTCTAATTGTAGAGGTTTTAACTCTATATAATGTATAAGGGTATGTTTGTTTTCCATAACTCTGGCATTTCCTAAGTGAAATGGGAGTAATGGAGTTTCAATAGGATTTATTAAAAGGTTACGGTCATTCGCTATCGCTGCTGTCATCTGTAGGATGATGGCGAGGCTCGTCAGGAGGTTCATTTTTCCTGGGGAGAAGAAAGTCTTTTTTAGGAAAGGTTTTAGGCCTTTGAATTAAAGCTTTATGAATGACTTTCTCTTTTTGTGTTATTATTTTATTACCTATATCTTGTTTTACATATTCAATTCTTTTACGGGGTTTGTCCTTGGTTCTTAAGACTGTTTTGTCCGTTATATATATTTTCTTTCCAGGGTTTAATTCGGGTGGTATTTCGCGATTTTTATTTTGCTTTTCATTTAATCTAGTTTTTGTATTGACTGACTGGTTATAAATTTGTTCATGAAGTATTTTTAATCTTTCTTTTTGATCATTAACATATTTATTGAGCATTTAAACGTCCGTTTATTATGTCAAAGGGTTTTTGTTTTGTTACGCTGTGTACAGAACAATTGTATCCCATAATGGCATAAAGCATGAGTTGTTTTGTTGTCGCATTTGGGTGTTTTAGCTTTAAGACTCGAATGGAATCAATAAGGGTCGAATGTAAACGTTCCACAGGGCTATTACTATTAGAGTTGCCTGATGTGGTATAATGGATTTTAATATTATGAAGTTTACAAAAATCTATCATAAGGAATGTTTTAAACTCAGTACTATTGTCACAAGTGATTAGTTGGGGTATTCCATGATGACTAATAAATATCGATAGATTATCTAAAACAGTTATTGCATTATTGGTAGGCTCTAGTGGGTATGCCTGTGCATATCGTGAAAATACATCGATTACTGTTAAGAATGTAATATTAGATATCTGAAAAGTATCTATGTGGATTGATTCTAAAGGTTCTTTTGGAGTTGGGGTTAATGAAAACTTTAATTTTTAAGGACGACGATCGTATTTTGCCTGTTGACAAATGTCACACTTATTAATATATTCAGTTAGATCATTTTTCATGTTAGGCCAGTAATACATTTTTTTTAGAGACATTAAGCATTCATTAATACCTTTATGACATGATTTTTCATGGTGGTTTTCTATTAAGCTTCTTTGATGTTGAGTATCGACTATATCATTTAAAAAGGTGTTAGATATCACTAATTTATAAGAATTGTGTCTGAATTTCTTCGATAAAATAGCAGCTATTTTATTTTCTAAATTATTGATTTCAGTTTGTTTAATAAATAAACAATGTACAACTTTGGGGTTTATGTATTCTTTAAAGAAGTAAATTATTTCATTTCTTTCTTTTTCTGGAGGATTACTTTGTGTTAAAGACATAATCAAATACTTCAGTTAGTTGGTCTAATTCTTCTAATGTAACATTTTCGTTAGAAAGGTATTGATCTATGTCGTCAGAAATATCTCCAGGGCTGCCAATTATTGAGTCATTTTCTATCATATGGATTTCTTTTGCATGCTGTAGTTTGTTATTTAGATGAGATTGTTTTATTTGGGGTTTCATGTTGAAATTTTTTTTATAACGATTATTGCAAAAATGGGATTTTTCTTTTTTATTTAAATGTAAAAAATCATAATTTTCTTTTATTCTTTCGGGGAAAAGATAACAATTAAAAGGTTTGTTTAAATTAACGGATATGTTTTCATCGGTATTGTTGTAAATGTCTACGCGGGCAAAACCGTTTTTTGCGGTACATATCGTTTCGGGCACGTATAATTTATCAAGAGTACCTTCAGGAATGACAACATCGACAAATTCTTGTGTGGTAACAGGAATTTTTGCACTAAGGATTTCGTGTGCATTTACCGTTATCTTGAAACTTGACTCAGGTTCACGATATTTAAAGGGTAATATAAGATTTCGAGTTAGATTAATGAGTTGTTTATTAGTCAGGTCGATATTGAGATGAAATCGAGTTAATTCTTTTAATCCTAAAATTCCATCATAAAATTCATGAAAATCATACAAAATAAATGAAATTGGTTCATTTGTTTTGAATTCGTTAAATGTTGGTAGATCTGCTTTGAAAAGAGTTTCTTTTTCTCCTACACCTGTTTTTAATTTTGAGGAAAATTGATAAATTCTGTCTGGGAAATATTTTTCAGCAATTGAGGGTCTTAAAATGGAAGGATAACATCCAGTATCAATTAGTATATTCATAGGGGGATTTTTTATTTCTATATAAGGTTAACTATTATTGGTTGTTGGAGTGTTTATTTCATAGGTTCTTTTTGAGGATCTAAAATCGGGGTTGTATGAAAATTTTCATTTTCACAAGATGTTTGATTTTTTTCTAAATCGCAATTTTCAATTGGGTCATTATAACCTAGACAAGTAGCGTTTTCATGAGGGTAATCTGACTGATAATCTGATGAATCGTATTGGGAATCATCATATTCATGATTTTGGAAGTCTTCATGATTCGAGTTATCTATTTGGAAGATTTCTTGAGACCTAAAGTTTCTGTTAGAAGGATCTCTGGGTATCGTATAACTTGTAGGAGTTGACATGGGCTCAGGTTTATTTTTTGGAACTTGGCCTGTTGGTTTAAACACGTTCTTGGGTTTTCCGAATACTTGTTCGTTTGTTGGAAGGGGTCTTTGAGGTACGTATCTTGGTTGAATAGGTACAGGGCCTCTAGGAAATGTTGAAGAAGAATTTTGTTGGAAATTTTGATTATTTTGAGGGTTATTTTGTCTATAATATTGTTGTTGATTATAAGAATGGTTCTGTTTATGTAAATTTGTAAACTGATTTGAATTATTATATTGATTTTGATTAGAGTTATTTTGGTTTTGATTATGTTTATGTTATGGTTGTTTTTGCATTTGTGATAATTGCTGTGAATAAGGTTTATATAAATTCTGTGTATATTGAAAATATTCTTCTTCGGTAATCATGGTCATAGCTGTTTTAATACAGTCAGGGTTTTTCAGTCTTATAATACTTTGCAAAGGGTTTGCTAAACCTCTAATAAATGTTCTTAAGCAAATGGTATCATATTGACCTAAATGTATTAATTTTGTATCTGCATCCATTTCGCGGGATTCAAAGTTATTAATTTTTTGAGCTAAGTTACTTCTTATAACTTGTAATCTTTTAGCAAATTCAGGTGGATGTTCATTTCGAATGGGCGAAGCCACAAAAAGATCTTGTTTTAAGCATTCTAAATTTCTTTTATCGCTAAAGCAAGTAATTAGTGCGTTCTTAATGAATAACCAATCTGTTAATTCCATGCGACTACTTACTAAAATTTGAGCACGTTCTATGAGCTTCATTCTTATGGTCCTTAATAAATAATGTTTTAACATAGGATTACTATCATTATTGTAAGTTTCAAAAAGAAAATCAGCTGCACTGATAAAGCTGTTTAAAGTATTAATATCACCATTGTATGGTAGAATGGTGTCTACATACATTTTTAAAAGGTTGTAATTTACAGTGATGTTCGGCATTGTGCTAGAATTATTTATTATAGCCGCTAATACGACTATAATGTGTGGTTCACTCATCAATTTAAAGTTTCGTGCCTGTTAAAACTGATTAGTGCTAGTTATTAATTTATACTTTTAACGGAATAAAAGTATCTTATACTAAAACTAATAAAAGACTAGATATATAAAATCTAATAATAATATTATTTGAATATTAAATCTTTCAAATTAAAAAGATCATAAATTGTCATATACTTTGTATTCAAGACAATTAAATAAATAAAATATAAAGTTAAAATTACTTTCCACTGGCTCAACCGGAGAAAGGGAAAGGATCTGAGAGGATTGGGCACTTACCCCTCGACGGGGAGATGTCAACCTTTTCCTACTCAAGGTGAATCTCCGTGTCAGCCACCTCTTCTCTGTGCCTTGATTGCCACATGGTGTCTCGACTGTTCTTCTTCCCGTGGTAGACCACTTCAGGGTTGATTCACAGCTTCGACGTTCGTTTGGAGCTGAAGAGTTGAAACTCACGATTGCAGTGACCACGGCGTCCCGATAACGTGAATACTGGATCACACAAACTGCTCCAATCCTACCCGACTGCGCCAGTTATGTTTCTTATCGTGCGAAGCACGTTTTATAAAACAGTTTTAATTTTCTCAAAAAACTTAAATGCGTTGATATGATTTTTTTTTCATAGAAAAATAGCTAAATGATGTCTAAATAATCTTGCGGAAACCGCAACTCGATATATTGTTCCTAACCTAAAATATAGGCCAAAGAATATTTTATACCCTTAAATTTTAATTTTTTTATACTAATTATTTTGGAATTTTTTAAAATTCACTACTTTTGAAAACAAAATTTACCATTTTTGAAAATATTACCTAATATCACTAAAAGGTAAGTATTAATAATGATTATATCAAAAATCAGACCTATTTTATGTTATATATTCACTATGGATATAATACGAAAAAAATAATTATTAGAAAGCAGGCCATGGAATGCAACAAAACAAATGTCTACTCAAATTATAAACATTCCTCAAATTGTCAATAGTAAGTTGTCAAAAGTTTTACGTTACTTGAGCACTTTTTGTTTTTGCAAAATGCGTTTTACGAACGATGAAGCTGTTGATATGCTTGCGGTTTATTTTGAATGTCTTCAAAATGCTGCAGTAGCAAAAAGAATTTATGCTGCTCGATATCCAAATCGAAGTCCTTGCGATATTAGATTTTTTCCCCGATTAGTGGCGAACTTACGAGCCAATGGTAGTTTTCGGCCTAGGTTTCAACGACCAAGAATTAGAAGAAATGTGGACAATATTAACAGCGTACTGGGATATATTGAAGGAAATCCTCATGTTAGCACAAGAGCATTATCCCTTGAATTGGCATATCAAGAACAACGATTCAAAATATTTTGAAGGACAATAGGTAAATTCTAATAGCCATCGCCATATATGGATTTATTTAAGTTCAGCTTTTTTTTTAATATATTTATAGAATGCACCCATATCATCTTAATTTACATCAGGCATTGGAAGAAGCAGACTTTGGCCGTAGGTTGGACTATTGCCATTGGATATTAGGCATGATACACGAGGACAGAGATTTTTTATTTAAAATTCTTTGGACCGATGAAGCCACATTTAATAGTGACGGTAGAGTCAACCTATAACATGCATTATTGGTCTGCAGAAAATCCGCATTGGTTGCGTGAAGTTCAGCACCAAGGGCGCTGGAGTTTAAATGTGTGGTGTGGTATACTTGGAGGCAACATTATTGGACCATATTTTTTTGAGCAATCTCTAAATGGCAATGTTTTTTTCGACTTTTTGGTAAATCAATTACCGTTGTTGCTGGAAGATGTGCCACTGGAAGTCCGGCAAAATTTGTTTTTGCAGTTGGATGGTTGTCTAGCACATTTTGCTAGGAATGTGCGAGAGCATATTAATAACATTTTTTAACAGCGGTGGATTGGAAGAGGAAGCCTGTTTCCATGGCCTCCGCGATCCCCAGACTTAATCTGTCTTGATTTCTATTTATGGGGGCGGTTAAAGGACATTGTATTTCAGACTCAGCCTACGACTAGAGAAGATATGAAAAACCGCATTCGTAATGCAATACATACCATACCGAGAGCCGAAATTGAAGCTGCAGTTCTATCTACCCTTCGGGTTCAGCAATGCATAGAGCGTGATGGTCAGCATTTCGAGCATTTACGAGGGCATTAAAACCCTTTCTTTTTAAAATCGGTCCTTTATAAATCCACAACTTACATTATAAAAGAAATTCGAAATAAATTATTTTGTAGTTTTTATAAATATTAAGGGATTTCCATATAAAATTTTCTTTGGCCTAAATTTTAGGTTAGGATGAAGATATTAAGATGCGGTTTTCGCAAGCATATTTAGGCGTCATTAAGCTATTTTTTTGTATAAAAAAATTTATACCATTGCATTTAAGTTTTTTGAGAAAATTAGTCATTTGTGTCAGAAAGCCGAAAAAAGCCCTCTAGCGGCGAGATGTAAAACTAAAAAAACATGAAATATAATAATATTCGTAGCTTAATAATAGCTCTTTTCAACTAGCCCAAGTTTGATAAAATCGGCTAAGGCGTTTTTAGTATACAGGGTGTGTTTTAAGCCAACTTTTGAAAACCCCCCACCACTTAATTTTTAGAGATACAGCAAAACTATGCAAATAAAAAAGGTTCGGATTAGTCTCTACTTTAATAATCAGCTATTTTTTTGCAAAATTTACAGAAATATCAGTTTTCTAGATTCAAGATTGCAGTTGCGCCCCCTAGCGGCCATTTTAGAAACTTGAAAATATTTTCCAGGTCATTCTCTTGGCCATTTTAGTAACAAATTTTTTTATCGCAAGCTTCTACGATGAATAGTTTCCCAGATACAGTACCTCGCATTCTTATTTGGCCACCCTGTACAAGCAGCAAGTATGGTACAACGAAGATTGAGGCATAAGGCCGTTACATGATATTATATAGACTTAAACTAGCAAATACAGCGAAAGATAATATAAAGCAACGTTAACATAATAGTAAGCAAATATATATACAGAATGGTCAATATTGTGGTCATAACTATCAATATGGATTTTCATTCAGAAGCAAAAATAGATATTTGGGTCAAAAAAACGCCAAAAAGATGTTGCCACTTGTTAGTTTACGTTTTAAAGTATTCATCAGGCCTTCGATTTACTTCATTAAAGCAAATTTTACTTTTAATATTTGGCATGTAAACATTCCCCATGGTAATTTATAAGTATATCCGTTGAAAATATTTTCTTTTCTTTCTCGAGATTTGCCGCCCCTCAAAATTCTGCCGCCCTGGGCACTTGCCCCGACTGCCCCTAGTGTAAATCCAGGACTGACATCAGTTGTAAGACATTGATGAACGACTTATCAAAATTAAATAATCAAAGTTAAATAATAAACACTTATAAATTAAAACATAGTCCGGGTCTGGATAGTGCATAGAAATACAAAGCTAAAAGCTTATATTTAACAAAATACTAAAAATTAAAAATACACTACGAAATTCACGAACGAAAGCAGAAACAAAAAATAAGTTGGCAGTGGCTAATTCTCCTTAAGTGAGTTACCGGACTTCCTGGATTACGGTATTTCCTGGATTCAACGATTTACCGACCGAGTTTGAGATTCATTTCTCTTGCTCTGGGTGTATTTTAAAATCGGTATATTTTATTTTTTTATTAAGAAAATTGAGAATTTTTATTTTCAATTAATATTCTGGTTTTTTATCAACATCGGATATCGAAAGCCAAACATCGATAAGAACATCGATGTTTCTAAAACATCCACAAACATCGCCCAGCACTACTTTCAATGTATAGGCGCGGGGCGCCTTCTTATGTTTGTTTTTGTATCCTATCTTGTGTAAACAACTAGCGTCTGCCGCCTGGAAATCACTGTGCCTCTGCAGTCAGATGTGTGGTGCTACGTTGCCGCTATTCATATTAAAATACCTACCGCCGGCAGCTCTGAGAGATATTTTTAAAGGTGGTAGTTGGTTAAAAATAAAATAGTTTTGTGTTAAATGGAGGATTCTTTTATTTATTATTTTTTTCAAGGTTATATCGCTTCGAACAGGGTACAGTAATAGGACATTATGTACCTATTTAAGTACCTATACCTAATTTATATGGATTTTTCAGTTTTGGTTATTAATGTTAAATAGTTGTCCTTCCTTATATACTAAAATGGTTGACATTTAACGTTAGTGCAATGGGAATTACATTACAAAATTAATTAATATGATGAGAATAACCTAATTTAAGTCAATTCCAAAAAGAAAAAATGAGGAATTTTAATTTTTTATTATAATATTAATGATTTTAATCTGGAACTATTTTTCGACGCGTAGTAATAATGTCAGTGTGTTGGGACTTTCTATTGGTTATAGTGACATTAGTGACAAGCGAAGCGCAAAAATGTTTTGTTCATTCTAACGGGTCTGATTAAGGGGGCGCGGCGCGCCTGGGTTGGAGTGAGACTTGATTTTAGAGTTGGATCTCAAAACGGATATCGACCGTCGGTTGGAGCCTCCCATCGGTTGGGTTAGTGTCTTTTGAGCCGCGTACTGGGAATGTTAACTTTATTCATTACTTATTTTCGTTTTCACGCAAAAAACTTAATTTTTCCGCAATTTTTTCCTTTAAAAAATAAAAATACTATAAATGCCTCTCCCCTTCAAATTTTCTTCAAAAAACGTTTACTTTTGATTGCACTAATATTAAATAGACCCCTAAAATGAGTTAAGAATTGATAAAGGTACCTACTACGATTTCAATGAACTCATATTGTAATAAAATCGCATGCCATTATTCTATTTAACCATTTATGAGATAAATGTGTTGAAAATTGTGCTTGCTATGACTAGGAAACTGAGCAGGATTCTAAAGATGGTAAAAACATATTGCACTTTTCTGAATGTAACAATTAACCTTTGAATTACTAATTTTTAGGATTTTCAATTTAACATTCTATATAGGTATTAATTAGGCACAGCTTTACACACCTTTTATGTATATGCGCAATTTGCTATTTTAATATATTAATATTATTAAACCGTAACCCTAATAATATTTACGTCATTATTCTTACTTCTATGCATTTTTAAATGTTGTTTCCAACGATTTCTGATCGTAAACACTTCTTCACAATGCAAACATTTAAAATTGTCAGTTCTAATTCTTATATGAGGAGCTATCTCTTCCCGTAACTCCGGATGAAATTTCTTGATATGCACTCGTAAATGAGTGGTTCTTGTAAACAAGCGATTACAAACTGTACATAATTTATTGGGTTTGGAGTCCATATTATCACCGTTGTATAACCTACTTAATATGAATAAATAAAAATCAAAAATTACCTTTATTTATCAAACCTACCCAAGCAAAAAAACTGTACCTCGACTAATAATTTTTCTTTATCGCATTCAAAAACACCCTGCGCGCCAAAATCACTTTATATCAACCCCTGCCTTCGAAAAATCCTCGAGCGAGAAGTGCGAGTCTGCGAGACTGCGAGCGAGCACATGCATGCATAACGGCTCACCCAGAATGTGTTTTAATCATAAAATATGATATCTTTGATGAAAGCGGCAACATCGGCTATGCTCTGCCGCGAGAGCGAGCGCCAGCGGCACAAGGAACGGTGGTTCCGCAGACGCTAGTGTGTAAACATATTTGAACATCAAGTTGTATGTACTTTTTTCTATGACATAAATATGGGGCAGTACCTAAATAATAGTAAAAAGTATATGTTTTAATTAATTATATGTTTGCCCTTTGTGAATACAATTATAAATTATGAATACATCTCACAAAGGCAAATCAACTAAGCTTAAGCAAATGAGTATTACTGATTCATTTATGAAGGCAAAATTGCATAATTTTAAGGCACAGAAAACATTTAATACTTCAGAGTATGTGATCTGTATTGACAGTGATTCTGATGAAAATGACCAAAACTCTAATAATAATGGTAAGTTTGAGTTATTAGGTTTAAAAACTTCTGTACCAATGCTACATATAGCATTGATTAGAAATGTTTTCATGATTCACATTCCCTTATTATTGTGATAAATCAAGATTTTGGCATGGCATGATTATAACCATTAAGAGCGAGCTGAATAAGAGTATTGCTTAAAAGGTTTACTTTGTCTCTATTGATTCTCACCTGCCTTATTGGATTTACTTCTGGGGCAACTTGTCTCTATCCACTTCAGTGTTCATTTTATAGAGGTGTGTAGTTTGATATCTGTCTGTGCTTAATTTAGGTGATTCTAGGCCTTATTTTATAAAGAAAAAGATATTGACTCTTGCTTCAATTTTTGTTCTTGCTTGCTTGATGTATAAGAAGTATTACTGTATAAATGGTAGACCTAAATAATACCAGGTCATCAACATCAACAAAAATTTACCAATACCTACTCCAGGTATAAGACAAAATTCAATTTTTACCAGAGTAAAAAATTTTTTATTTATATCCCGCAGTCATTACTGAAGATTGAAATATAGAAACATTTTTGGCAACATGTTAAAAAATCCTGCTTCATAAGGCATTTTATAGCATGGAGGAATAATTCTCAGAGTACTTTTAGACTTTCTTGTATTTTGAAATATATTTTGTAATGTATGTTTTGAATATTGAATATTTATTGATAGTACTGTTCAAGTTTAATAAATAACAATGGATATATTTCAGATTTTAATCTGTTGGTATTGTTGAGCTATTCATTTTTTTTATTATATTAATCTATTTTAGACTAATGATTGTTTCAGTGTATTTATTGTTTTTATAATTTTTTTTACCACAGCTTTGTTAACAACACCTTGGTGTTTTGAAAAAATAAAGTTTTCTTTGATTTGATGCAGGGTGATTTTAATATTGAAAGAAAAAGAGTAACACACAGAACTGCATGATGATGGCTCAAAGCACTCTGCTAAGCCAATAATAAAGATTTTCCTCTGAATATATCTTGTTTGATTATTTCGTACTATTTTAAGAGCACTTTCCTCTTTTGGATAATATTTAGCAAGTCACTGATTAAGTGTAATAAAGTCATGAGATGCAGTTCTATCTTCTTGAATGTAAATAAGATTTTGCAAAACCATATTGACAATTGAATCTAGTTGAATTTCTAGTTTCTATTATTCTTGCATCCATTACTTCTCCAAGCAAATTTAAGTAAAGCTCAAGTTAGATTTTGTTGAATATGGGCACAATGGTTTCCAAGAATATCCTCCAAACATTCACTTTTTTTGAAGATGGTGTATGGTCTTCTCTAATAAGAATTGGGTTTTCATAATTTCAAATCAACCGAAGTCAGAAATATCTTTATTGAATAAAAAAATCAGAAAATACAAATTTTAACTGAATGGTTTCTAATATTTAGATTATTAAGTCCTCTACACCTACCTACAATTAGTGTTTTTAAAATAATTTCCAAGTTAATTAATTTAAGTAAATGGTCAGAGAACCTACTTGTAAATTTACACTGAAGTTGATCATAATACAAACATTATATATTAAAATTATAGTAAAACATAATTCTCAGACTAGGTTACAAATTTAGAAAATAAAGTTATGAACATTTATCTAAAATAATTAAAAATTTCACTTTGGCTGTATAATTTATTGTGAATATATATTAATATTACAAAATTTAGTCAAAAATTTTGATAAAAATCTTTCATTGAATATGGTTTTATCTCAATAAGGAAACTGACATCTTTCAGTTGCCATCAACCTATGTGATATGATCTAGCTAATCTTAAGGATGGTGTGACAGTAACTTTTGGTCTTTTAATGTGTCAAACATAAATATCTATCTATCTACATTTTAAATGTGATCTAAATGATATTTGTTTAGGTTCACAGCCTGTTGGTGTGACCAGATTTAACAAATTTATAGGCATAATTATTGAAAATAGGTTAAGGTCTAACCAGCATATTGAGAAACTGTGTTCTAAGTTAGCATCTGGCTGCATTAGAACATACAATAAGAATAATTAAGAGCAACCTAAATATATCGGTAGCTAGGATTTTCTATTTTGCATTGATTGACTCCCATTTGCACTATGGGGTTTGCTTTTGAGGAAACGCATCTGCTTATTTACTAAACCTATTATTTGTGTTGTAAAAGCGTGCTGTAATATTTCTATTTGGATTTAAACCTAACGGCTCTTGCCGATTATCAAATTTTAACTCTGCCATCAAGTTTTACTCTGGAGACTCTGCTTTATGCACAAGAGGTAATCCTCTGCTATCCATTCAGTCAATGCAAATAATACACTAGACCTACATTAACTTGCCAATTCCTAGGTTATCTTTAGCATAAAGTTCAATTTTTTTATAACAGTAAAAAATGCATTTTTCAATCACCTCGCGCTATCCTTCCGCAACACTGTATCATATAAATTATTTTGAAAGCTGAGGAAGAGTATGTTGATCATTAAAGTATATTTTAGTATTGAGGAGTACTTCTAGGACCAACCATAGGACTTTAATGTCTAATTTTAAGTGTTTATGTGATTTTGTGCTTCCAACATTAACAAATGCTCTTTGTGTTCTGTGCTTGTGTAGATATATTGTTTAGTTTGTAATTTTTTTCTCACAGCTATGGTAAATACAATTATTTGTTTCATTCAGTCCTAAGTATCTTGTCTCTTTTTTTTGAGTTTATTCTGGTACATACATTGGACGCTTGTTCCTCCTGTTGATAGAACAGCATTGTTACAGGCAAGACGAACCTCTGTTGGAAACCCATTGTTTCTGCTCTTTGCCTTAAAACATAAATAGCTGGCCTTGCCTTCAATCAACACTAACCGAGTTTTGAGAAACCATTCCTGTGCTGCCTCCAAAGTTCATTGTGATCTGTTTGAGCTTGAGTGACAAAATTTCTAGCAGAGGCAGCTTTATTGGATATTACAAAATTCTTTTTTAATTATTCAACTTACTAAAGATGAATTATTTAAACAATAGTTTCTGATTTCACGAAATCCATCTTTCCAAATTATTATTATATAAGGTTCATTCAAAAAAAATGAAATAACTTTTATCGGCTAACATATTTATTTGCTATAACGTGCATCAATTTCATAGTTTAATATAATAAATTATTACTACATATTTTAGATTCTTGTGACAGCATATTGTCAGATTGTTCTGACAAAACGATATCATATGAATATGAAACCAGCATGACAGACGCTTATTTTACATCATTTTCTACAAAAGAATCTTTAAGTATTGAACAAGATGGTAAAAACATGGAACGGCTAATACTAAACTACTTAGAGGATTCCCAGGATAGTTCACAATATGTTATTAGTGAGTCATGTTCTACTTCAGAGATATTCAGGTAATTTAGTTTAATATTTAATCTACAGGTATAAAATAATGAGAAATCTATCTTTCAATAATTTGGCGTTATACGATCATACTATATGCAGATAACAGCATAGCATATTGAATTAGTCAAGCAGGCGACCTAATGTCATTTTCACATAAAGATTTTCTAGGTATTAGAACCAAAACCTCATGCGCTTTGATAACCACTAAATTGTTATCTTTTATAGTTCTTTTATCATATATATCGTGGCTGATATACCTTTTACCTATGACCATTTTGGTGCTATGTATCATTAAATGTAATTTTTACTTTGTAATAACAGTTTTAAAGTGTGTGAAAAAAAAGGTAAATAAAGTGCCTTGAATCTCTAATCAGCCTAATTATAGGTAAACAAACAAGTACAAGGAAAATTGCATAGAAAATCATCTTAATATAAAGGGGTAGATAGCAGCTATTGGATTAACATTATTTAAGAATTATAAAGCACTTAGTAGTTTCTATGCCTTGTCTGTTAATTAAATTCTTTTTTTCAACTTAACCTAAACTAAAAGTTAAGTCAAAAACTTGTCGCACTCTTCCGCGTCATCCTTCACCCAGTCAACACGTGGTTGTTCTCGTCCTTTCCTATCTTACGGATTCCTTTCCTTGACCCCTTCCTACCCCTTGCCATTAGTTACAACGTGCATTTCAGAATTAAACTTTGTGAAAGCTCCTATCCCACTTCCGCGTTATCCTTCATCCCATCAACACGTGGTTGTTCGTCCTTTTCTATTTTTTAAATCTCTTTCCCTACCCCTTGCCGGTAGTAGTTAAACCTATTCACGCCGGTAACCAGGCCGGATGCATCGTGGAGGAGGCGACATCGTGCATTGAAAAATTTCGTATTGTGATTGATGATTTAATATTGTGAAAGTGTCCATTCGGGGAATAGGGTACATACCCGAAGGTTTTCCCGAATCTCCAAATCCTGCTGGCAATTGCCTCGTAGCAGCGCCATCAATTGAACAAGAATAAATATAGTCGTTTTATTCTCATTTTAATGATATGAAAGCGTGTTGACGAAGAGACGGATAGACCGGGGCCAGTTTTAAACCTATTTTTTCTCACAGAATTATCTTGAGATCGCGGTACACCGGCACGCGGATGTGTAAAGAGAGATCGCCCGATGCAGGTGTGCGTGGACATCGGTCGTGAATAGCAATATTTAAATTATTTTAAAACAGTGGCGTAGTATTAAGTTATATCGTGAATTAAATAGACATAATAACATAATATATTTAGATGAAACGTGGTTTTACGCATGACGTAATGAAATACCGTTGGGTTGATAACTCCACATATTGTGTTTTGAATACGCCATAATCTTCGGCTGATTACCCTCAAGATATGACTGCGGCTTTTAATGCGTGTTGAAATTTTTCTACCAGATTGGCCAATATATACTCCATTGCAATCCCCGCACTTTCAGGAGTAAACTCCTGATTTTGAAAGAATGCTTGCTTTGTCCACTACACTGCCCAATTGGTTCTTTAAATTATTGACCGCCTTAAAAGCAATTTTGACATTTAGAGATTTAAAGAATCTTGCTAAATTTAAGGAGATTGAACCAAAAAAGGACAGGGATCTAAAGGAACTTTTTGTATCCCTATTATGGACTATATTGTAGGTCAATTTATATTTGTTTAAACATTGGTAATAAATCTTATTGATTGAAGGGGAAATCCGTTGTTAAGAGCAATATGTTTAATAAGTTCTTTATCGAAAGCTTCTTTTGACAAGGAGATATTTCTTTCTAGATGACCCATGAAAATATCGCTTAGGAGAAGAGAAAGACATGAACCCATAGCTAAACCGGAGACCTGTCTGAACATTTTATTGGCAAACTGGAAAAAATTCTTGTTGATCACTATATCAAGCAAGTCTAAAAGACCATCAATTATTATCGTTAATCCAGCGACTATTTGAATAAAGATATGTTTTTAATAGGAGAGTTCTCACTTACTCTAACAGTCTTTAGCAGGGATATTGGGAAAAAGTTTAGATCCATGAGGTTAGATCGAAGAATTCTTAGTGAAATAAACACTTTTAAAGTTACTCACCTCCCTGAGAACGTTATTCAACCAAGAGGAAAGATTATAGCATGGCGAGTTAACAAAAGAAACCACTGGTCTTATTGGAAAATTGGTCTCAGTCTTTTTTATCTTGTCTGCTTTTGACAATATCAAATCGTTACTCTTTATTTTATTTTTTAGCGAAATTAGATGCTTTTCATTGATGTTATTGTTTATGCTATTTGCGCTACATCTAGAATTAAAAAAGTTTATTACTTTGGCGTGTAAGATGTTCTTATTTCTTATATCAGTCGTCTGCAAAACACTCTCCGCTTCCACAGCTAAAGTCTCTCGTGTATGTGAGTCGACCTTATTATAAAGATTAAACTTAAGGTTAAGTATACTTTGTTCACTTTTAAATGTTTCTTAGTGTTTTTTTATTTAAATTTTTAGTTTCGTTATAACTAATACTTTAATTTTAGGCCTGAAACACGTGTAGCCTGTGATTATATGTTGTGAAACCCTGAGTTTGTGTTTTTGTTTGTTTTCGTCAATCCTTGTGTATGTCATATATGATTGTTTGAAAATAATCGTCATATAGGCCGAATTGAGCTTTTTATTGCAGAGGTACTCTTTGTAGAAAATTACATTATCAAATTTTTTATTTTTAACAGGTTTTTCTTATTATTTCAGTTAAAAGTTTTTTCGTAAATTTGCCGTATTATCATTAATTTTTTTTTAATACATACTTTTGAGTTTCTTTGTTTTTTTTTAGAGAAACAGATCAAGATAAAGTAGGCAAGCAACATGGTTTTAATTCCAATACTAGCAAAGATAAAATAAACTCTCAGGCTAAAGACAACATCGATATCTTTCAAAATGATGAAAAAGCAATGAAAGATCAAATACATAAGCTTCAAGTTATGAATAAAAAAGATGTGACTATAAATCTTAAGGAACAAAAATTTGTTAAAAACAAAGGGACCAAAAAAATTAATAATAGCAAGCAAGTGATTACTACCAAGACGTTAAAGAATTTTAAACTGAGCACTGATAAACAAGTAAGACAAATATATACATTAATACTTTTTTTATTCATGAACAATACAATGATTGTTTACATACGACAAATAGTGAATATAATATCTTTAGTGTGTTAAGTTGGTTTAAAATTTCCATAATTTTAGAATTAAATTTTTTAAGCGGTAGAACTTTAAAACCCAAAGTGTTTTCAAAGTTGAGTCATTTATTTTAACTGATTGTAGGACTCATCAAAAGGAGTTCATATACCAAAAATCACTTACATAAAAGTTGTAGAATGGAAGAGATTAAAAAGAACATTAAAAAGTTGAAAAAATAAGAATGTTAATAAACAAATTTTATTTTTAATTCACGCCGAATGCCATGTAAATTCTTATCGTTTTTTGTTTACTTCTCTTACCATTTATCAAAATTTGTCTTATATTGTTTTCAGTACGAATTATTGGTTTGATCAGTTGTATCTGTCTTTTACTCCACTCACCTTCTTATTTGTAAAGAAAAATTAAATAAATTTAACTTTCTTAAATACTATAAATTAATTAATTTTAAACTGTAACTGATAAACGAAAATCTAACAAAAATTAATTCTTATACTATTCAGTTGGCCAATATCAAAAGTATTCTATTAAACAGATAGCAATGTTTTGTATAGCACAATGATATTCCCACATTCTAGAGGACTATTGTAATAATACAGGGTCCGGCAAAATGATCTCCCACATTTTGACTTTTAATAAAAACGCCAATGTAAATGCTATTTATATTTTATTTTTATTAACTAAAAATATATGGTATGCCATTTTGTTTTTATTAAGTTTTGAAAATTACAGAGTCCAAGTGGCGACCATTTCTCTCGACACACATTCGAAGCTGATTTCTAAAAGTTTCCATTACTCGAGCGGTAATTTGAGGCGATATTCCTGTAATTTCTTGGCGTATTGCTGCTTTCAATTCGTCAATGGGTCGGGGATGATGTTGAAAAGCCTTCTCTTTCAGGTAGCCCCAAAGGAAAAAGTCGCATGGGGCAAGATCGGATGAACGCGCAGGCCACCCAACGTCTCCACGTAACGAGATTACGCGTCCTGGAAACATTTCCCTTAACAGGTCCATTGTCCTTCTTGCCGTATTAGCTGTAGCCCCATCCTGTTGAAACCACACATCCGGATGTTCAAATTCCCTAAGTTTTGGTTCCAAAAAATTACGTAGCATGTCGACATATCGATCAGCATCGTTACTCCTCCTTCTTCAAAAAAATAGGGACCCCAAACACCAAAAGAACCAACAGCACACCAAACGGTAACACGTTGGCTGTGAAGTGGCCTTTCATGGAGCTGCCGCGGAATTTCTGGTGCCCAGTAGCGAAAATTCTGCTTGTTCACACAGCCAGACAAATGGAAATGAGCCTCATCACTCGTTATTAAAAGTGCATTTTGTGGGACGTTTTGAAGAATATCATTGGAACATTCTCGGCGATTTTCCCACTCCCGTTCACTAAGTTCTTGCACGATCATCATTTTGTATGGGTGGAACTTCAGATCGGTGTGTGCAAAATTCTTCTCACAGAACGATCTGACAAGCGCAAAGCAGAGACATGTTTAACAGCTGAACGTCTAGGAGATTGTTCAACTGCTTCTTTTACAGCTGCAATGTTTTCAGGTGTCCGAACACTTCTGGGTCTACCAGTTGATTTTCTTTTTAAGGCTGAACCTGTAGCTCTAAAATTTGAAACCCACAACAGTATTGTTTTGCGATCTGGAACTGGATCATGTCTACCAAGCGCGAAGTGAGTACGAAAATTTCTTTGTGTCGTAATCACAGATTCGTTACTTTTGAAAAATGTTTCGATAACGAAGGCACGATGCTCGCCCGTCCAGTTCATGGCGACAACAGAATTGGCAAGGCGCGCGCAGTCAACCGACTACGCTAAGCTGGCTTCCTCTTTAGTGATTCGGGCTCAGTAGCGGCGCAAAATGTGGGAGATCATTTTGCCGGACCCTGTATTTAATATTTGACTATTGTAATAATATTTGAGATTTGAATATTAACTAATGCGTTTTACTTCCCTAGATAACACCCTTAAATAATGATTATTTTTTTCTAATTTTTTTTTAAGTTTAATTTGCTCGTGAATTAAAAAATAACACATTAAAGAAATTAAGGATAGTTATCACCTTCGCGTAGGGGTTGAACCTATAAAGTTGTAAATGAAGGTTAATTTTGCTCCCCTCAGATAAAAAATCTACAGCTACTACTGTCTACGTTTTTTATTATTTTACTAAGAAATACTTCGAGAAGGAAAGTTTTCGCTATACTACCAAGACTTACAATAAATTTATTTACATCAACTATTTTAGATAACCCAGGACCTAAATCAGATGAGTGATGTATGTACCTGGCAACAAAAATTGTTCATATCTGCTCTACCAAGATCCCGATCAGCATTTAATGACACATTACAACAGAGTGAATCATTCAATATTTTTAACCAAAGCTGTAGCGACAACAACGTATCTACAAATATAAGTTATTGGTAATTATCAGAATAAGCTATTTAAATTACTTTTACAAGAAATGTACTATATAAAGCAAATTTTTTTAAATTGATCAGAAGCAGATGTGTAGTGCGTCCAGGTATAATACAAAAATCATATCGTTTTAATTTTTTGTTACTTGTTGTCAATCAATTTTTTTAAAATTATACACCTTTTCACTTTTAATTCTAGTTCTTCATCTACTGTGACTACAAAGCGGAAACCACAAATATTTGATATAAAAGAGGAAAATCAATTTCAGTCAAGACAACTTACCGAGATAAAGGCACTTTTTAACATGGTCATAGAAAATAAACAATTATCGTAAGTACCTTTATGTACAAATTTAATAGCGTCCATTGATTTTTTTTCACATAAAAATATACCGTGTTATTGGTACGGTAAGCATGTCTCCGTTTCCTATACGGCCAGCGCGATTGGTCGCGTAAACCAGCTAGGAAACGGAATTGATAATCGAGCACTCCGTTTCCTAGCTGGTTAGCGCGAGTATAAATATTTGCGCATATTATGTTATTAAGTGTGTGTTATTAAGTTTTTAAAAGATGTTATTAAAAAATCTTGGACGGCGGACAGAGTTGGGTTGGGTTGGCATCGCAAAAATTTTTTTTGCGATTATTCTATTTCTTTGAAAATTAAACGGCTTACAATTTATATGTTTTATTTAAATCATAAACTATGTGTGAAAAGGGGCAATAATATAATACATTTTTGAAAAATGACTTTTATTAATTTACATTTTATAGAAAGTTTGAAGGTACGCGAAACATCGATTAATATAAAAAGTTTATTTTGTAGCTTTTTTGCATACAAAGAAATTATTATTTCTTATAACAACCTCTTTTATCCACACTTTTTATTTATTTGTGTGATCTACCATGGTTTAGCGCGTTTGTAGTATTTTTTAAAATATTTTCCATTAAAGATCGCTTCTTGCGTGGTCTTTTCTTCGAAGTTATTTCGCTACTAGATGGCTGACCAGCTTGCATCGCTTTGGCGCCCCTATACGATGATCTTCTCCTAGCAATAGAGGTAGGTTAAACCTTGATTTTACGAGTCTGTTTTTGATAGCAAAATGAAGAAGATAGAGTATAAAATGAAGCTTCGGTATTCATGTTTTTCATTTTTGCATTAAATTTTTGGGCAACAGGCAGTAATGCTGGATGGGATTTCACAAAATTGCCAATTTTGTCCAAGTTGTTTTTAAATTCGTCTAGTGTAGCTAGGTCGCACGTCTCAATTTTATTTACTTCGGAGGAAATATTATCTTCCTCAGAAGGAGCTGTCTTAGTGCGGTTATCTTCATTGATTGTAATCATAGGTTTACTAAAGTCTAGATCTGTAATTTGATCATCTTTTTTATCCGTTTCTTTAAAAAAATTTGCACTTATATTAGAACCGTTTCCAAGCGCTAGGGTTGCAAGTTCTAATTTATCCTGGAAGAAAATATTAGGAACGTTAAACATATGGAGGCCAGTATTATATACAGCACACAAGTGCTTACAAAATTTTCCTCCCGCTCCTTCTGGGCAATCACAAACCTCCCATACTGTATTTACTCGGTACAAAAATGTCTTATCTGATGATGACTGTAACTGTAAAATCACTGTCAGATAGCTTTACAACACAAAGATCCACAGATTTCTTGCAAAATTTTGTGAAATAAATAAGTAATTTATTATCCCTGGAGCTTGCATAGCGCAACAGTTTTTCCTTGTAAAAATTCTTAAGCGAAAAACAGATAAAATCTAGCAAGGATGCAGGGTTAAAAGCCTTACATCTTTGTAGCACTAGGTCTTTAAAAAGTCTAATTGATACCTCTACAATATTATTCGTATTATGTCCCCTATTACACAATGTTTTCCGAAAATAGTGGCACCATCCTTGTTTTCTCTGCCACTTTTTGTCGAAATATTCAAGATAGTTTATATATTTTTTGGCAATTTCACTCTCGCATAGAGCCTGCTTGAATAACTCGCAATCAATTTCTTCCTTGGCATAAAGAATATCCCGAAAGTATAACATAAGCGTACGGCGATCTTCTTTTGCAATTTTGTGTTCCGAATTCCACAGCCATCTCCAAACGGTCTGCATTACATGAAATGAGCAAAGCAGCAGTGCTGAATTTGGAAAAGCTTTTTGTAGGGCATTAGGCTCTGCGGTACTGTCATCGGTCATGAGCACTGATGGATATCCACTTCCATAAAAGCCCTTACTTCCAAGAAGCTCATTGAATTTTCTAAAGCAATGTTCATATACTTGATCATTTTGTTCATAGTGAATTATGCAACCTAATGGTACTCCTCCTATTTTACTCGCTCCAAATAAAAATGTCACTACGGATTCGCTTTGGTCGCGAGAGCCACTTGAATCAACGAACATAATGTCTCTTCAAAATGAAAGCTCGTGGGCTCGCAACATTATTGGACTTAAAATGACGCAACAAAAAGGTTCAGCCTGGACACAAAATTTAAAACCTTTTCCATCAAGTTGTGCAGTTTTTTGTTGTATTTTCTCCAAAATGCTTTTACTTGACCTGTTCCCATAGTTATATTGCCAAATTAATAATTAAATTAATTGGACAAAATATCCCTCTGTAAACTCGTTTTTTTTTTGGGACTAATAAAGGATTTAAAAAAAATATAGGTAACACATTCAGAAACTTATAAGAAGGATCAATCAGCCAAAAAATATAGTGATGATCATTAAGAATTGCCAAATTTACCTCCAAGTTTCATACATATTATATATGCTTCGTTCCATGGGGTCTATTTGCGCATTCGCAAGAACTTCTACTAATTTTTCGACTGGTGCAGCTGCCATTAAGCAAGCTCTGTGGAAGGACTTTGCTTCACTTGGAGACATGTTGTCTTCAAAATACTGTATAAAAAGGTCTCTGGTTTTCGGTGAAACTCTAAGAAAACTGAAAGCTTCAGCGACGTTTGTTTTATGGGAATGGTCAAAATTAATCTGAAAATAAAATTAAAATGGGTTAAAATTTTGTTAATTTGTCAGCAGTCTGCATCTGCAGTCTACAACTGCAACTAAACAGTCTGTTTTTCTGTAACATAGGAATTAACATGGTCAAATCTTTACCTTATGTTGTGCTCTTATTGTTGTTTAGATATGTTTTTTTAAACTAATTTTTAAGCTTCACATTTCTAGTTAATTATGCTTTTTCTCTACATTGATGACAGTAAAAATTTGACAGGATATACATAGAATAGAACCTTATACTTACCACAATCACAGTGTCTAGTCCTTCCTTTAACTACGCATCTCTGTATCTGCTGTCCTTGTTGTTCTTTTTTACTTTCACAACAATTTTTGCACTACAGTTTTTATTTCTATTTCTAGTAGTTATTTTTATACGCTTTTTATTTTTGCTATTGTTTTGGCAAACAAAATCTTTCCTAAATACCAGCCTTTGCAAATTATTGTATGTTTTACCTATAATCCAATCCGTGGATGTTAAGGTAGAAAATGTTTTAATCCACTTTGTGCAACAATCATCTAAAGTCTGATCACCACTTCGGACGAAACACGTTTTATTTAATTTCATACATACATTTATGTATAAAATTAGGAACACACTTCACACGCTTCAATTTCCGGAAAATTACAAAAAATCTCAGCTTCGCTTCGAGTAGGTATTGCTTATTGTTTGTCATATGACAAACAATAAACAAATAAACCGAAAATAACTTAATCGTGCACGTGAAAATGCCGACATACCAAAACAACCTGCGCAACCAACATAACATCGCGCTAACCAGCTAGGAAACGGAGTGCTCGATTATCGATTTCGTTTCCTAGCTGGTTTACGCGACCAATCGCGCTGGCCGTATAGGAAACGAAAAAATGCGTACGGTAAACCGCAAGGAATAATATCGCTAGAATATAGGATTTTAAAAAATGGGATAGAATCGAGACTTACTATAGAGATGCAAGATTATTTCTTATATTTGCACCTGTACCTACCTGCAAGGGCAATGCCAGACAGTAATCGTACTTAATTGGGGTCAGGGGCAAGATAAGAGAAACTTTGGGAGTTAAAAAACGGATAATTATCAGTAGCGGCTCGGCCAGTATTTTTTTTCGGTAGGAGGGTCAAAAATGTTGATTAGAAGCAGTTTGATTATGACGGTTGTTATATATTGGAGATCATTTTCAGTTTAATTATTTTTTCCTCCAGGAACAGAAAATAATTTTTCATGATATCCGGCTTTTACATGATACAGGCATTTTATATGTCTCTGAGATATTAAAAGAAATCTTGGTTCCAAACTCCAAGACCGTTTTCTTTTATTCCAAGCATTTTTCATCTGTTCTGAGTATTGTAACAAATTTTTTGCGAATTTCGTTCTTTTGCGAATATTTTTTTATTTTGTTCCAGGGATTCGACGTAATTTTTATATCTTACAGGAATTGGGAAAAATCTATATTTAAAATGATTTGTACTTACATTAATCCTTGTTTTGTCAGCTTGTTGAGCTCATCACTATTATGTTGATATAATTACAGTAAAATATCTTGACTTATTAATTCAGACTTAATAATTAAAAGTTTTTTAACTACTTTGAAATGATTACTTTCAAATTAGATATTTAACATACTATTTGATTTGATTGACTGAGAGTTTTTTTAATTTTATATCAAATATATGTAAATAATTGTAATATATTGTTTAACACATTTACAGTATGTGCAATTCTTTATAATGCATAATATATTTTAAAGTAAGATAGCTTGTCAATAAGGGGAAATGCTTTGTGGATGGTGTCTTTTATAACATAACTTTACAGAGTATTTTGTAGAACATTCAGTAGTTTCACAGCAACATTTAAAATTTTTTTATATGGAACGTTCCTTTATTACACTGGTTTCTTCCGGACTAGCTGTTATTGCTCTTGCCGGTCTTCTCACTTGCAACTGCGTGCTATGGTACTTTTCGCTCCTATACTTCTCTGTAGCATCTGGATGCTGAGGTTGGATTAAAGGATTTCTAACTTATTTCAAGATAGGAAAGAGTAATTAGGCTTCGGGGAAAGGTTGCCAGTTATCTTTGGGCGGAGCCAGAGCCCGAGCCCCACTCCTCGCAGAGAAAACAATACTTGTTTGAACTGTTTTAGTGAGTATATTTGAATTCGACGGCTACTATCACATTACGCCTTTCCATGGCCGGTTTTCCCTTGGTGTTAGGAGAAATTCTTCTACTAGGGTTGTCCACACTTCTGACTTTTTCCTTCTTCGAATGTTTTTTAACTATGTATTCTTAAATAGTATCAAGTTTGCAGTCAGAGTGAAGATCAACATTCCTTACGAAGAAGGGTGCATTAGTGAACATCCCCAAACACTTATTCTGAAACACCTGAAGCTTTCTGGTATTCGTCTTCGTGGTATTCCAGAGGATGTTTGAGGCGTAAAGCAGTTTAAGACGTAGAACCTGTTTGTAGACCATTAATTTATTATCCAAAGAGAGTTTACTGCTCCTGCAGAGAAAGGAGTAGAGCGCATAAATGGTTCCATTGCATGAATTAATTTGTTTTATGATGTGCGTTTTGTTATTCTTTTTGTCAAAATATACTCCTGGGTACTTTACCTCATCTTTCCATGGGACCACCGTGTCCGAAATTGCCAAATTTGGGATGTTGCGGTCATGCTTTTTTGTTATTAGAATGGCCTCTGTTTTCTTACTATTTATTTTGATTTTCCAGTTGTTTGCCCACTCTATAATTTTATCTAGATGACTCTGCATGTACGCTGATATCTGGACTAAATTTTTACAGCTCGCAAAGACATAAGTGTCGTCCGCGAATACGAGCGGGGAGCCTTGGAGAACTCCCGCTCTCATCCTGTTATAGGAGGTGATAGTTCTATTTATTTTAACAGTAAATTCCCTCGCTTTCAGAACATTTTTAATAAATTTAGTGAACCATACGGACACCCCAAATTTCTGCAATTTATAGATCAAACCGTCATGCCAAACTCTATCGAAAGCCTTTTCGATGTCGAGTGTGATCATGGCGGTAGATCCCTTCGCATTAAAAGAATCCACCAGACTCTGTTGTATCCGTGCAAGCTGCAACTAAGTTGATAATCCTCTTGTAAATCCGCACTGCTCTTCCGGGATTATTTTGAGTTCATCTAGCTCCTCCCATAATCTGCTTAGTACCGTCTTTTAAAAAGATTTTTCCCAGTGATGGCAGCAGACTAATGGGTCTGTAACTTTCCGTTTTTTTATGTTTTCACCCTGTTTAGTTATTATTACCACAATTGGTTTTTTCCATTCAACCGGAAAATAGCACAGGCTAATACATTTGTTATAAATGGTTTTTATGTTCAAGAGTGTATTGCCAGGTAGTGTTTTCAGCATTTTGTTGTTTATTTCATCATGGCGTGGTGCTTTCCTATTCATTTGGTCTTTAATTACGTCTCTTATTTCTTGTAGGCTTATACTTTTATAGTTTGGTAATGCGTTTAGTGGTAGGTTTTCGATTTGTTCGTTTGATAGCTCTATTTCTTCACGTAATTAGGGATTATCTGGTAAATCGTTTAGGTCAAATTGTTCTGTAAATGATCTGTTAAAAGTTTCCGGCTTATCCCAGTCCGAGTATACCAGAAGACCGTCTTGTCGGTTTTCTACGGGCGGGAACTCTGTTTTTGTTCTCCTTCTCAGTATTTTTGAGACCTTTTGATTTGTCTTCATCGAAATCGGTAAGATCTTCTTTCTAAAAAATTGCCCCATCTTTCATTTCTGAAGTCGAAGACTTCGTTTTTTATTCTTTTCGTAAGTTATTCGCAATTCTTTTTGCCTCTGGGTCTCTTTGCAGTCTAGCCCGTTTATTTAGCCTGTTTCTTGTTCTTATTAACCTTTTAATTCTCATTGTGAAGGCTATGGAGTGGGTGTTTGGGATTGGAATTTTAGTGGTTGCTAAATTAAACGATTCTTTAATTACTACAGATATTTCGAAGCATGGGTAACCCGCACTCTGCCAAGTCAAAGAGAGAAAAGCTGATTTTAGTTACTTCAAAATTACGAATAATATTCTTAACGAAAATTAAAAAATTACGATGAATGCCATTAGATTCCAAGTAAGTTCTTGTAAATAAAGGATAACAAAATATCTACAAAATTACTTTACCGTAAGATCATACAATTCAGGTGATACATAATACGAAATTAATATAAGTTATAAAATAAATAACGAAATACATAGTTGTCTTAACAATAGAAGTAAGACCTTAAACACTATGCGTAGATGGTTGCCTAAAACCAAAGTTTACTGAATAAAATACTATTTTATATTGTATTTTATTCAGTAAACTTTGCTAAAGCCAATGTTAAATTGACACTCAATGCCATCTATGCACACTTAGAGCAGGGGAATGGTACTATCGATTTATAATTTTCGCCATTTTATGAGTAAAATGGAATATTGAGATTGTTATATATTAAATTATTCTAACGCGTTCTAGAAAAATACTCTATCCAGAGTGGTCATTATACCAGATTTAAATAGAGTTTTGAATTACTGTAATATTGCACTTTTATAAAACTTTTGAGTACAACAAGACGTATTATCCATCTCTCTTGTTCTCATTGAGTATAGAAAGTAGCCGAAATAATTGTTGTATATGGAAGTGTGATACATCGTTGGTACTTAAAAGGAACATTTAAACCTGGTATAATACAGTATGTTGGCAATAAGAAAAAAAATTATGATGGGCGCTAAAGGTATCGTCATCATTAATGCACATGTCATAATCATCATGTACAGCGAAAAAAGTCGCCATAAAAAAGGAGCATTTCAAAAATATTTTAACTACAATAATTTAGTGAATTAAATTGTTTTGTTGAATAGAAGTCCATATTTTGTAGGAGAACGTGTATATAAAGATTACAAAATGGGGAAGTCTTTATCTCCAAGAAAAATGCATGTAGGTCACTTAGGTAAATGTATTATGCATTTCGGCTGTGTAAACAGCCATCATTAGATACAGAACATTACAAAAAACATATACGTTCACCAAATAAATCAAAAATTACCCGTTCTCTATCGGGATTCAAAGATTCCCGATAACTAAAATATACAAAATAAATATACATAAATATTCTCGTTATCGGGAATCAAAGATTATTACAAATATATTTAATATTTACAAAGATTTAGGTTCCAGGTAATTTTTGTTTTATTTGGTGAACATATATGTTTTTTGTAATGTTCTATATCTGATGTCATCAGACATCATCAGACTGATGATGGCTGTTTACACAGCCGAAATGCATAATACATTTACCTAAGTGTCCTACATGCATTTTTCTTGAAGATAAAGACTTTGAGACTCCCATTTTGTAATCTTTAATTAAATTATTTGTTTGGCATCCCAAAGTCATCATAAATAACAGCATTAATGTTCGCTACATATTCACCATGTTTCTATTAATCGATATAATACTTTGATTATTTTTTCACAAATAATAAATATTAGAATTTCAAAAAACAAAAATAATTTCATTTGCAATTATATATATGTTTACCTTATTTGGTATGCTTTATTTACGTATCAGTTTCGTTTTACAGGAACCTTCTTACTCGAGAAAGCGAACACATCATCACCCAATTTTTACAAATGAAAGAGACACATCAATATGTTGTCATCAAATTATTTATATGGAAAAAAATTTGGTATAACGTTTTTAAATTTTGTAAAAAAGCCCAGATTGTCGTAGATGAGAACAGGATTTTAGATATTTTTAAGTTTCTTTCCGAGATCAAATTTGTATTAACAGGTAAAATGTAATTTAATTTTTAAAATTTCTAGTTTTTGAGATTTATTTTGTTTTCAGATTTTAAGCACTCGGACTCTATTGACACTCTTTTGAAACAATTAGACAGAAAGCAAGTGAAAGAAATCATGCATGAATTGAAAATAGCCTCAAAGAAAAGTACTAAAGATGAAATGATTAAGAACATACGTAAAGCAACAACTAGGCAAACTACATTGTCCAAAGTTACTCTTAAGGATTTGGTCTTAAACAAAATAGAAAAGGTACGTATAATATCCTTTCTAGCCCCTGAAGTATGTGTACAAAGTTTTACCAGAGGGAGACCTAATTAAAAAAAGACAATTTATGAGAATCGGGCTAGTAAAAAAAATGATAATAATTTAAATTGAAGATATTAATACAATATTCCTTAAAATCTTTGGAACACCCAGCGAATTATTTATAAAGATAATAGTTACGTTTACCACTCGGGTACCAAATATTTAATACTTGGATCAAATGACGTCACGAGGACTATTTTTTCGGTGCAAACGGCAGCGCACTAAAATTTGATACTCGAATTTGATTCTTTCCAAACAGGGTAGATTAAATTTAGTTTTTTTTCGGTGTAAACACCTAGGACCTATTTTGAAGTACCAAAATGACAAGTTTGACATTTTATTGGATGTTAACTTACGAGGTTTTTAAAGGATAAAGAAGAAAATACAGAGGACAAGCTTAAGCCTTTATTATCTTTAAAAAATAACACTCTTAAAGATTTAGGGGTTATGTCCTATAATTCTTCGTCTAAACTCACTTCAACTGACATTTTGTTCCTAGAGATAATCCTGGACTAATTTAACCCTCAAAATCAATTCTTGTAAACAGGCCTGTACTAAATAAAAATAGTCTATGATTTTATCCCTGGACCTAATAGATCCGCGCGTTGTAAACGTAGTGAATTTAAAAGTATAATTATTTTCATTTTTTTGTACAAAACAACCTGATTTTCTTCAACATACCTTTTATGTCCATTTTTGCATGAGTTGAACGAAGAAACAGCCATAAAGAGCCAAGTCAGGTCAGGCGATAGGTTTTAATTCGATTTTTGTTTTCAATTGACAGTATATGCCTCCAAATTTCTTAAATATTTTCGTCTGTTCGGGTAGTTGCTAAACCAGAATGAGGTTCGTTATCAATCCGTAAAAAACAAAAGTTCACAGTTGCACGTTGTTCACTTAATGTTGCAATAATAAACAACAACGCAATAACAAAACAGCACTAGTAAAAACAATCACTGCAAGCCTTGGAGAAAAAATTTTAATTCCTTAGCTTTAACACTTGCTTAGGAGCGATGAGATACCATATCTTAGTAATGAACAATCCAGGAGATTTGAGGAAAAAATCTGTCAACAAAAGTGGTCAAAAAAAATTGCTTACTATACTTCTCATTTTTTTATTGCAAATTCTTTCTTTTTAAATTTGCAGAGGAGAATTGAAAATATGTTAATATATCAAATAACGCTTTCTTGCGAGAGCGCTTCTTTTTAACTACCAAACTAACAAACCTTTTTTTTTAACTCGGCAAAGCTTATCAAATTCGGTTAAAACATAGTTATAGATACTTTTATCAATACATTTTTTCATTTTCCTCCTGCCCTAATTTGACAATTTTAGGTAAAAGTCTTAACGAAAAATATGAATAATCGGAGTAAAATTATCGTGGGTGATTGCACAAGTGCATTAAGATTACAAGAGTTTGTTTCTTATTTTCGCCAAAAATCCAACTCTGTGAGGCGGGCATTTTCGTAAAATATGAAAAGAACCATTGCAATTTGTAAAAGAATACATTAAATGAAAAGATTATCTGGGTATTTTGATACACGAGTGTAATCTATTTGATTTTTTTTCGAATGAATTGAGAACTCGAATCAAGTAAATTTAAATATTTTATGAAACAAAAAATACTAAAGAATAAAATTAAAATTGTCATGCAATTTTCGATTTCTGCATTGCAATTACCGCTGTAATTTTTCAATAGTTTCACTTTTCTTTGTTACATATTATAAGGGAAATATTTGACGTAATATTTTTTTAATATGCTCTCTACTGCAGAGTTCAGAAGAGTGGGGCATTTAAAAAATATTTGATGCATTTTCTCTCCGCTACTTTTATACGAAGTCTTTTCGATCCAAATTATCAACCGAAAAACATCTTTAATATACAGGGTGGCTAACCGAAAACGAAACTGCGGCCATGTCGGGCTCTTACAGATTTTAAAAAGAAAACTCTCGGATACGTCAATTTAGATTTCCAGGGAGAAACATTTTCAGAGTATAATACAACCTCCATCTGTCCTCCCTTAGTTCCACCCTAGAACTAACCTCAAACATTTTAAATGGAATAGTGGGTCAAGTTATATCTTGTTTGAAACAAATGCTGGAAATGCCCGCCGTTAACCCCCATGCAATAATACAGATTTTGTTCAAATCGACGTCGCACATTTCGTAGCACATTAGAGTTATTTGTTGCCATTCAAATGTAATCCTTTCGCGCAATTCTTCTATTGAAGCTGGTTGGGTAGCACAGATTTTACACTTTAGGTGACTCCATTGAAGAAAATCCAGAGGTGAAAGATCAGGCGACCGCGCGGCCTATTCAACGGAGCCTCTCAGTCCAATCCAGCGATCAGGATAGTTCTCATTTAAATAGTTGCGGACAGCTTTTGCGTAATAAGAGGGTGCACCATCCTGCTGAAACATCACCTGGCCTTCAACATATTGATTGTTATTGTCATTTTCATTAATATTCGTTATTGCTGGATTGATAGCTTCTTGTAATAACCTGAGGTACATATCCCCAAGAAGATTACCGGGTATTAAAAATGGTCCAATAATATGATCGCCATAAATGCCACATGAAACGTTTAATTTTTCGGGATGTTGAGTATGTGATTCGTGATAAATGTGATTATGGTCCGACCAATAACGGCAATTATGACGGTTTACAGTGCCCTTTAATGAAAATGAACATTCATCTGAGAGACAAATATTAACACATAATTGTGATTATTTAATACTCTTTCACTAGTTATTTCACAGAACTCCAAGCGCCGATCCTCATCGTCTTCATTTTTTTCATGCACCAGCTTTATTTTATAGGGATGGAAATCATGAGTTTTTAGAATGCCTTGTATACTTCCTCGATTGATCTCAGATACAGAAGCTAACTGGCGATTGCTTAGTGTAGGATTCATATTAACATGTCCCAAAAGCGCAACCTCTACAACTTTTTTCCTTACGGGTTTCTCAACATTCCTTTTTTTATTGGCCATCGATCCTGTTGCCCTGAATTTTGTTATTAGTTCTATGACATACTTTCTTTGCAGGTTTTTTTATCTTTAAGTTCATTGAAAAGTTCCGCTGTTTGAAATGCTTTTTTAATGTTAGCAAAAAATAACTCCACTATCTCTATTCTCTCTTGTAGGGTATAAATAATTTTGACTATTACTTCGTTTAACACGATTAACTAAAAATCAATGATCTGATTTCACTTTGATCAAGTTGAACTGACCTCTTAATGACATTATTATTTATTGTTTATTTGTATTTTGACATTATTATTTTTTTCCCTCTTAAACGTCGATTTGAACGAAATCCGTATTATTGCATGGATCGCCATTTTTAGCATTTATTGGACTAGTTTTTATGTATGATTGTTGTAAATTAATAGTTTGACAAATAATTGCGATTTAATACAGGTTTTCGAAAAAACTGTATTAAATGTTAAAATAGTCAATAAATAATTGAGAACCGCTGAAGTAAAATCCTTTAAACTAAGTATAGCCGCAAAGATAATCGAAAGACCTTTCAACCAGGGTATAACTCGATTCACTATTACATTTAAAATTTTTGAGGTTAGTTCTACCCCGGCTAAGGGATGACAGATGAGGGTGGTATTATACTATAAAAATGTTTCTCCCTGGTAATCTAAATTGACGTGTCCGAACGTTGCCTTTTTAAAATGTTTACGTGCTCGACATAGCCGCCGCGCCGTTTTCGTTTAGCAACCCTGTATAAAGAAAATATGTTGTTTACAAAGTAGAAATTACTAATTGCACAAAAAATATATAAAAATTTGTTCAAATCGGAACACAAAGGTAAAACTAAAATGAAGTAGCGCAAATGCTGCTCTTTATGTCACAGCTCTAGGAGGAGTAACGGTATTAGCGACAGTCCGTCAGTACCACCTGTTCTTTCTCATTCCGAAATCACAAAAGCAAGCACATTGCACGACGTCTCTGGAGACGCGATGAAGGTTAGCAAGAATCTCCCGGAACAGCGTTCTGTCAAGCATATAAGGAGTCGTCTGTATGAGTTCTGTCAAGCATGCGGCAGTCAGTTGACAGTTCGGTCGCAGTTTGGTTCGGAATATTAGCGCGAGATTAAAATCGGTCATAACTAGGGTAAAAATAAATATTTCTAGTATTCGTATTTAATTCACATCTATCAGTTGAAAAAAACGCTACAATACTCTATAATTCTGTAGGCTTACTTCCTAAATAGTGTCTTTTTCACCTTTCTTTTAAACCTTACACAGTATACCCTACGAATGCAAGAAGGGAAATGGTGAAACATTTTTTTATTAATATAGAGGAGCCCTTCGTCAGGGCTTAATGTGAGAGGGATTAGTGTATCACATAAGAGTTGCGCGTAGAATGGTGGCTAGATTTTATAACCAGACAACTGAAAATGAAACTGAAGTGAATTCTATATCCTTAAAAAAATTTTAAAAAATTATATTTGAAAATTGAAATAGATGTAAGATTTAATTTTTACGAAACTAGTGTATAAAAAATCTTGACGCACTGTATTAAAAAAACAAATCATTACCCTGGAGATTGTGTAAAGTCAGTATTTATTTGATGCACGGTAAAAAAAATAAAATTTTGATTTGGCCTGAAATATTGTAGTACATTACAGTATTAGCAATTAAAAGTATTGAAATGACCGTTAAATTTAGAACACTGAAAGCCCTATTAATTATTACCTTTCAATGTTCTAAGCCGTTAATAATTTGTTTAGTTAGAGGATACTACTAAACTGTCAATAAATTTAAGTTTGTAATGGGACAAAAAAACTGAATACAATAAATCGTGTTATCAGCATAATATATAAGTACATATGCACAGTACGGTTTGTAAAGTCCTACCATCTTAGATTTTAATTCTGATTTCTTTATTAAGTACTCCATGACTTTTGAATATTACGTCACTAGGCACAAACCCGTGTTAAAAATATTGTTTTATTTCAACTGTACAGTATGTAAAGAATGAAGTTGTGTTCGCTATTAAAATTCCGGGCTGTATTATTAAAAAAGAGGGTATTCATAAAAAAAATTTACGAAATCTTCGTATTGATGAGTAGTTTTGTAGAGTCCCTAAGTCAAGTTCTAGCTTGTAGCAGGTGAAAATGTATCGTCCTTAAACCGGATATCTCCCCAACCCCTTGTCTTATGGATGCAATTTGTTTAATATTTTAAAACACAAAAAACATAACTTTCGTAATCAACGTTTATATTTGATCTTTAAAATACAATTGTTTTTTTTTTCATAGAAAATGGGCCTAGCCGTAAAACTGGATGATATAGTTACAGACTCCTTCCAGAATGCCTTTTTGTTGGCGACGTTTGCCAATCCAGATTTGCATAAAATCGAAGATTTTTTTAAAACTATAATTTATGATAGATGCATCTACCCTGTCACGCCACTTCAGGACTATCTGGTGTTTTCGTCAGAAGATAAATTTACGGCTTACGCGCAGGCGTTAAAAATTAGTGAAAAACTTGAGAAATGTCTTACTAACCAGTCTAAGGAGGATAGAAATGGTGGTAAGTATTTTTCATATGTTATTATGATTGACGAAAAAATGATAATTGGGCGAAACATTTAAATTTCTTATGGCCAAAATGATGTCCGACCTCCTGATGAATTTTATCAGTTGATTAGGGAAGGCACGGCTTATATTTTAAGCCTAAGGTAGAAATAAAAACTTGAACTCTAAAAAATAATACAATGAATAATATTCGAAATAAGTTGTAAGATTAAACTTACCAAGTACTAGAAAATTTTATATGGAAAATTTTTCTTGGGCTTCACAATAGTCAAGGCAATTGTAAAACTCCGTCTACATATAACATACTACACACTGAATGTTGTATGTAGTACTACATACTACATACAACATTCGATAGTGTCTCCAGTGTTATGGAACCTAGTAGAGAGGCTCTAAATTTTTTTTAAACATTTGAAATCGGCATTTCTTGAACTGAGAAGTAAAAATTAAATCTTTGCTTTTTAAGCTAGTAAGAACATCTAATAAAGCATTATATTTGCTGCAACTGTTTTTTTCAAAATTTACTACTACCTTATACATTTTTAATAACAAAAGTATCGTTTATCACAAAACCCTTATTACTAACTATCACAGAGAGATCATTCTTAATTGTTAGTGAAGAAATGATTTGTGGTTCTTTGAAAATATCAATTTTAAGAATACAAATTTTATTAATACTTTTTATAATTATTTTTTAAAATTTGGTTAACTTTAAGCTAATTTTTATTTTTTTTATAATTTAATTTTTAAACATTTTGAGTCTTCTGCCATTTCTTTTTCTGCTTTGGTAATTTCGCGTTTCAGAATTTCTTTTTTCCGTTCTACTGGATCTTTTCTTTTTTGAGGTAATGGTGATGTCAAATATTAGGGCTGACTTAAAGATATTGTTTGTTGTACTTTCCGAGCTAAAACCGATTTAGCCTAGCCTGAAAGTGAACAAATTATGTACCTTTCCATTATTCGCGTTCTAGGAACTGTTAAAGTAGTACCGTCTGGCTTATAATTCTAATAACGAAACAATATAATTCTCTCGAATTAAAAACTTTTCCTCAAAGTGTTGTATACATTCTATAGAAGAATGTTTTACCTCAAACTGTTTTCGGTAAATTGCCAGTACCCACTGTCGTTGTTTTTCTAAACTGTTAGCAAATTTAAAAACGGTTATTCGTTCGCCATTGTCGTAATTGCTACTGCATAATGGCACACAGCAGCTAGATGGCATTTTTATAGCTAAAATTGAAATTACTTAGATTGTCGACGGTCCCGAGTAGAGCTTAAAGAGTTCTTAGAGCTGGTAATTGGAAAAAGTGATTTAAATACTTGTAAAGTCATGGACTGCATTTCAGAATTGCAAAGGCTTCATCTTTCACTGTCCGCCTGCGATCACAAGGTGGACAATTTGCATTTAGCATTTGAAAGTGAATGAATTCTTTAGTTACTTTATGACGAGCTTTAGCAATACTGTATTTTTTATTCTCTAAGAGAAAATAATATTTGTCAATAAAATTTGTTTATATATTGGAACAAGAGCTCCCTGATGGTATTAATGATGAACAATTTGTCGGGACATTACCTGATGACATAGTTGAAGTGAACATGCCAAGAGTGTCTACAGTCTCTGAACAAATTGGTCATCTAAAAATAATTTTCTTGGTTTTGGGAAAAATGAAGAACAACTATCTTCTAACAGAACCTGATGTTTTAGCAGAGACCATGGAATTACATCAAACCTAAGCTTTGACTCAGAAGGATCATCAGGGTTATTATTATTTGAGACAGAAATGGTCAGAACAAACTTTAAAGTTATTGCAATCCTTTAATGAACTGACCTGGCATATCTCTATCCATCCTTTCTTTAACATGGGGTGTATAGGAAATATGAAAAAAAAACATTTATTTAAATGTGAAAAAACATTAAGTCCCTAGACAATTAATAAGACAATTAATGTAGTGGATGCTATATTTTTCTTTTAAAACTGGAATTACAAATTGGTTGTTTGCTCCTGTTCATGATCCGTTAACTTTCAAATAAATAATAATTTAAGTACCTAAATATTCTTACCAGCTCATGTTTTTTCCATTCATTTAGCCCATGTTGTCTCCACCAAGGAACCCTAAGTCTAGAAAATTTACCCCATTCAAATTCTTGAAATGCCTTTTTATGCCCTAATTACACAAGAAATAAAACTTGAAACTAGAAATTACGGTAATTAGAAAGCCATTGATTTCAGCAAACTTTTCGTGACCCACGACGCGACGCCTTCCCGAAACTAAAAAGAAAAAAAAGAGTGTTACTAACATCACTACTGTCAAATTTTCCTAATGTCTAAGTCCACCCTAAGATGGCCGTCGTCCGAAATTCCGCTTTGGGGAATTAAGTTTCATGGGGCTGATTCTAAAAGCTTAAAAGCTGGGAAGAATGGCCGCATTTTTTATGACATATAAGTTGCTCGACAGTCCGTGCAGTTCCGAGGCGGTAGATTTGCTTTCTTACCGCCCTCTATATGTCCAGGAGTTGTTTTCTCGATCGCCCGAGCTTTCGAGGCACTATCACGAACTTAATAAATATACCTGGACTGCTAATGCATATGGCCACGATACCCAAAAATTACCACTGCCTGGTGGCCACCATGTTTATAGTGGTTGTGTCCTTTTGATGTTGGTCACTCTGAAAATTTTTAGTGTTTCCAACAAAAAATATACTAAATAGCGGTAATGAAGTTGACGACGCTGACGTTTGACGTATGAGTATAGCGGATTGCCTAGTTTTTGGCGATTTGTAGACGAAGCTTGGGTATATCAACCGATTTTAGGTGGAAAACCACAATTTATTGGTAATTAGATTTTTCATCTTTACTTCTACGAAATAATAGATTTTTTCAACAGTAATTAGGGCAAATTGGAAAAATGGTTGGTGTGGCATTTTCCTTTAAGCGAGGTTTTTCAAAGTGACTGAAATAATCCTACCTCTAACAGGATCCTGCTTGAAATTTATCCATACAATACACCCAAAAGCAAAATGAAATATACAAACTTTGGTGTCTTTATTAGCCACTAAATCATCTCGCGGAATGGAACATTTTTGTTTTAACTCGGCGTCTTTGGGGAAACTAAAAACATTAACTTTTGGTCTGTTATCGTAATTTCCGCGGCATCCCGATGCACAACACTTAAACGGCATATTAAAGAGGTTCCTTTAAAACAACACGATCACACAGAGACGATCGGAAATTGATTAAAACTGGTATTTTCCTTATTTTCAAATCGAAAAGCAACCGAACGCGAACCGGCTTTTACTTTGAAACTGACATTTATTTATATAATATATACAGGTTAATCTAATGATTTATACCTAATTAACTAAGTGGAATATTTCTTAATATTCCACTTAAGGATCTGCTTCGGGTTTCTGGGGCATCCCAGGTAGTTTGCGGGGTGCGACCTCCACTGTTGGCACATGTGGCTGGCTGGTCACGTGGTTTGGTGCACTCGGCGGTGGCATGAAGCTGGCCACACTTCACGCATTTGTGTGCCGCCGTGCACCTAGTCTGGATTTCTCGTCTCTCGAGAGCTGGACCAGGACCAGCGGCGTGGGCTGCCTGTTCCGGTTTAATATCGGGCTGCTCAGTGTGCATGGAAGCCCAGCTTCCTGAGGTCCTCTAGGATGCTTTCGGCCGACCAGTGCTCGAAAGGTCCTCGGATAACGATATACAATCTTCTCTCCTCTGGCAGGGAGAAGGAGTGGAAGGGCACTTTAGTCGAGTCCAGATAGTCCTGGGTAACTCTGTAGTCGTTTATGGTCTGCAGGTGGATCTTGATGCCGTCACGTGTATTGACGACATGGCCATGTGGTACTCCTTTGGTTTTTAGGGCGGCAGCGACTTCCTCGATTTTCCCTGATGATGATGGGAGGAATCTTGGCTCTAGGAGTTGGCGAAGCGGGCTCGGGTCTGATTTCAGGCGGAGTGTTCATGAACTCTGCCCTGGAGGTGGAGGGAGCCTGGTCGGGTTTCTTGGTCTGGGGCTGCGTGATGGCAGGTGTTTTTCTGGGGACCGTCTCCGGATCCGACGTTTTCCTCCCCTTCCTCCTGCTGACGACGGGTTGGAACCCGTCGCTTTCGTCCTGGAGGCCTGCTGGAGTCCTAGGGCAGGAACTAGGCTTCTACGGTGGAAGTACAGCCATCTCGACTCGACAGGCGTTTCCAGGGCTGCCGGAGAAACTTTAGCGCGGGACTGGCCTGCACCGCCGCAGTGGCAGAGGATAGCGCGGATTCAAGAGCCTTTATCCGGCTCTTGAGTGCCTTGGTCGTCCGGTGGAAGACCCTGCGGAGAGCAATATATCTATTCATCTCCTCCTCGTGCTATTTTTTCGCACTTCTCATGAGGACGACGTAATACTGCGTCAATTCTTCCTGATTTGACGGAGTAGATCGGAGGATGGCCAGGTCCGGTTTAAATTCGGCTTCGTCCTGGGGAGTTTGCTCATCCTCGTCCGTGTTGCAGAAGTCGGAGAAATCCTCGTCTTCATCCAACAAGAAGGAAGAGTTATCTTCGGGTTGTTGAGCCATGGGACTGACTCCATCAGCGGACAGAAGAACACTGGGTTTGTCGCACTAGTACACTCGGCACTGCGAAACTGGTTCAGAGAACACTTCGACGTTGGTGTGCACTCAACAGAGGACGAACTCTGTAACTATATTATTCTATATTATTCCCGAACCGGCGAATAATAGACTGTTTATAAACAATGAAAATGAAAACGAGTGAGCGTATCGTCACAAAACATAGTCGCCCAACTAGAGTTGACGTACGTCTCGCCGCCCTAGCATATCAATATTTCGCAGAGTTACTGCTAAATACTTTCTTCAGATGTCTTATCGCATTTTCTACCAGCCTACATGTGATGATGTCACGACAATTTTTATTTCAGCCCAGAGGCCTTAGTTTTTAAGGAGGTGTTGCCCTACACCAGTCCTCTCCCGTCACTCGGCCTCTACGTTCAATAGTTAGAGTGGGAGAAATGTTCGTTCTCTTTTTAATTTCTGCCTTAAACTTAATATTAGATTGTTAGTGTCATATTGTTATTTTGGAGACTATTCCATATTAATCCTGGACATCTTGAAGACTAAACTTGTTACGTAAAACACATCTAAATCATAAAAATGATATCAGGTCGATTTATAGCGCATTTACTAAATTTACAAAATAAACCTTTATTTTCTTGTTAGTGCAATACAAACTTTTTTTTTAGATATACACAATTTGGGCCTCCACATTTATAATCTCCTTCAGTCGTTTGATTTAAATACTACCTCAGAACACTCGAATGCCCCTCATTTAAAACGCTTCACTGCAGAACATGTATACTCAAATATTCTGACTATGTGTTGTGAGAAAATTTTTACAAAACAAAATGGTTTTCCAAATACAGTTAAGACTTGGCTCGAATATTTGATTAGGAGATTTCCACATTCGACTAAAATTGGTAAATGGTACCAACTCTTAATATGGTTGAACATGAGGCACTTGGAGCCCATTAGTTTTGAGACGGTAAGATATTTTTTTCGCAAATATTCATATAGTACAATATTTATTTTTCGGCCTATTATTTTAGAATATATTGAAATTATAATAGAAGAACGATTAGGATTCAAAATTAGGAAAATTTATATTTTTGAAATTTTTCACATTTGCCTATTTGTGACACCATGAAGTTTATAGCTAAAAATGAATATGTTTTCAAGTAGCTAAAAGTAAACCGTGCAAAGGGGTAATTTAATTATTATTTATGTCCAGCTTTAAAATAAATCATTAACAGAAAGTGACCGATATCCATCGGTTAATTTTCTAATTTATTTATAATTTATAATTTAATGTAGACTGAAGTTATTTATGGTTTTTTAGAGTGCGCAACTTCTAATAGAAGCGTTTGAATCTAAAGGAGATTTGTTAGGAGACCGGGCTAAAGCTGAACTAGGTGAACTTGGCCAAACATTGAAATGCAGCAAAAAGTTTAGAATAAGTCAGATATATATTAACAGGTATTAATTAACGTAAGCTGAATGTTTCTTTTTTATGTTAGGCATGCTAATCTTTTTTAGGATAGCTCAGTTAATTCCCTTAAAAATCGACCCAGGAATATTTCCCCATAATTATATCGACTCTAGTTGTCTAAGGTCAAATGTTTTGGGCAAAAAAAGAGTATACGTTACAAAAGAGGAAGGAGAAACAACGTACAAAACTGTGGAAGATGTGGCATTAGACTACTACAAAAAGTGAGAATTTTACATATTTTGAGGATTATTTTGTGAAAATGTTTCCCAAAATATTGCTTTAAATTAGATTTGCTTAAAAAAATTTCATTTAAACCTATTTTTTTCCTACTTATTTCTTTTTTTCTTACTTTTCTATGTTCGCAGGAATTTTCTTTGCTTGATTTTATTCAAGGAACATGTTTCTGTTATTTGTCTCAATATTGTACAAACCTAGTACAATTGATTCGGCGAGAAAAACAGAAACTGAGTCCAGAATTATTTTGGGATATGACCACCATCCTCTGAGATGGGATGTTTAGGTGAAATCTTTAGCAAAAAATGTAAAGCATTTAATATCTGGATTTGATGTTATCAGAAACTATAAACAATCGTAACATCTTTTGATAAAGCCTGCGTCAGTTTTGGATGGTTTCTCTTAAAATTTCATAATTAATGTCCACCACTTTGGCGTTACACGTTCTGGAGTTCGTTCTTCTTCCTTCAAAATTGGCATTCCCCAAATGGTCCTTTATTTGATTTTTTTTAAACTGCAGTTGTCTCAAAAGTACCAATTTTACAGGGTTCCTGACAATGAACTTAAGAATTTTTAGTTTAGTAGTTTACTTTTACTTAAACTTACCAGATAATATGGGAGAATTTTTCCTGAGAGGCCAGGGAGCTCTTCTCAGATGCGTTTTCTTCAACTTTCTTTTTTTTTCTAAATGTAAAGCTCAGTTTTATATACAGTGCTTTTAATTTAAAACGAACCACCCTTAATAAAAAAACGTCAATTTAGATATACAGGGGGACGTGTCTGTCAATCACCTCTTAACCTCACTTTGATATGTAAGATAGAAACCTCCATCATGTGATACGTCATTGTAAGCACCATTAAAATGTCTATTCAACAGTCCCAAAAAAAAAAATTGGTTGACGTACCACCAAATAATGATTTTATTTATAAATATTTTTTTCTTCATACTATACAATAACAATCAAAAATATTGGTGTTCACATTAATGATTTGTTCATAAAACCGTAATTTTACGTTACGGCGCGTATACTTTATTTTAGATCAATATCATATTTCTTGTTAATCGTATATATAAAAACTTGAACATTATAGACATTAAACATAAAAAAAAACATTAACAGTATACGTACATGCTCAAAATATAGGGATATTGAATTATTTTAATTAGAAAGTGGTTTTAAATTTGCAAATAAAATATTTTTTTGTAACCATTACTAGTGGACATACCCCAATATCAAATTAATTATGACGTGATATCAAAATACTGATGTTCGTGAGAAAAATCAAATAATATAAAAATCAAATATCAAATGAACGTTACATTATATTTGCCCAAAAAGGCGAAGATTAGCTAAAGCTACTTATATCTCTTAATCCTAATAATATTAATAATAATTACAAATGTTTTGGCAAACAAGCAGTAATAGTAATATAAAAACTCTAACAACATAACAAATTAAGAGAAAAAAAACTAATTAAATACATTTGTAAATATGCAGAGCAAAAAAACTAACTGTGCAATTGTTCCTCCAAGAACAAAGTTTTATAATAATTTTTAAAGCGAGATATTGGAATTGAAAAATTAAGTCTAAATCGATTATAAATTGTTACGGCAGTGTAAGTATAACTGTAATTAAGGCAGTGTAAGTAAGTAAGTGTAACTACGTGAGAAAAGAGCTGTGCTATGGTGTGGCAATGTCAGAGTCTTATGTCTTCTATGGGCAACATAAACATGTATAAAAATAATAAAACATTCTTTAGAAACAATCACCTAATTTGGTAAATAATAAGAAATAACTAAATATACGCTGGACAAAAGTAGATAGACAAATTTAAAAAATAACCAATACTCTTTTTTTTTCGAAGTATTTTTTTTTTAATTACAAACTAAACCATCTACAATATTAGTATTTTGTAAAATACCCATTAATGTCTATTACAGCCTGACATCTACGTGGCATTGATTCAATAAGATTGTCTATGAGTTTAAAACCAAGATTTTTCCATTTCTGTTGCAACCGTTCGAATAATTTACCTTTATTTGAATAGTTTGTATCCCTAATATCATGATCTACAATTTATCCCATAAATTTTCGATGGGATTAAGATCGGCTGACTGGGATAGCTATTTTAAAACTAGTTTTTTTCTTCTTCGAAAAATTGCTTCTAAATTTTGGAGGAATGCTTCGGGTCATTATCTTGCTGGAATTGGAATCTCAATGCTAAATTGTCTTCGACATAGAGCAACATAACATCTCTGAGAATATCATAATACATAAACCTGTCCATTATGCCTTCTATGCGATGTAACGGGCCCATTCCATAACCTGAGAAGCAACCCCAAATCATCACTGATCCAACTCCATGCTTAACTGTGGGTTGGGATTCAAACGCTGGCCAGAAGGACGTCTAACATATTGAATTCCATCGGAAATTAACAAATTAAACTTCGATTCGTCGCTCCAGCAAACACGTTTCCATTCATGCTTTGTCCAGTGTATATGCTGACGGGCAAATTCCAATCAGGCTAAGCGATTCTTTTTTGAAAGCAATAGTTTTTTTGCTGGCCTACGTGCAAATAGATTCTCTTCTTACAGTCCTTGAGGACACATTACAAATCCCTAGAGCCTGTAATTCTATCTGAATTTGACGAGAAGTCATGAAAGGGTTATTCTGGCTAATATGATTTAATTTGCGTACAGCTCTAATGTCCATTTTTTTTGGTCGACCAGATTTAATTTTTGGCTCTAATGATCCTGTCCTTTAATATCTTTTGATAATTGCCCTTTTAACATCAGATCTGCGAGCAATATCAATTTGACGATCACCCGCGCGATATGCATTAATAATGCGTTGTCTTAAATCAAGAGAGAATCTAATTCCGCGTATGTTGCACCTTATGTTAAAGAGAAGCAATACTATACTAATATCTAGACAAAAAAATAATTCCAAAATAGTTTTTGTCTATCTACTTTTGACCAGCTATATTTATATTATTGCTTTATCTGATAGCAAGCAAAATATTTAACTAAAATTTATTGGTTTCTTTTATAGACCGCCTTACAAATAATAATAATTTAAAATCTACGGGACCTGTGGGTAAATGTTTAAACAATTATATGAAAATAATACTTTGTCTATCTACTTTTGGCCACTACTGTATGTGATGATCATGATCAATTTTCTTAAATTACATATTTGTACACGTTGCAGTTTCTGCTGGGTTATTTTATCAAGACAGGGATAATAAACGATAAAGCAGTAATTTAAAATCGATAACACTAACGATACTGAGAGCTTTTTTCTTGTCTTAAGATTTAAAATATGTTTGTTAGCATAGAGCAAACGCATACGCAAATAGCACCTTTGCAAGACAGCACTAATATGTCCTTGGAATCTTAAAGAAGAATCAATAGAGAATCTTGACGCTCTTAGGAAAAGCCAAGGGGTTATTATCATATTGAACGTATAATATATTTTTTTCAACGTTAGCACGACGATTTTTATTGGCAAAAAGTAATACACTCTGGTAGTCTCGTAGTCTTATTGGCATTAATATTAAGATTGTGAGTTCGAGTAGCGCATGATTAAGTTTAGGTCTCTATTTATACGAGTAGAGTATCGTCAGCGTACTGGTACACCTCAAAGCTTTTTGCGACTAAAGGAAGATCCGAAGTATATAGCAAGAATAAAAGAGGTCCCAGAATCGATCCTTGAGGAACTGCAGAAATTATTTTTGTTTTTTTTTTTGACCAGAAACTGTGTTTCGAATCGGAGTAACTGTTATTGATACGTACTCGTTGAGATAGGACTTAAAAAAAGAAAGAACAACATCATTGTATAATCATAAAACTTTAACTTGACGACTATCAAGTCATGATCGATTACATCGAAAGCCTTTGAATTACGGCCAGTTTTTTATCGAGAGCCCTTAATAAGTTGTCTATGATGTTCAAGAGGGTGATAGCTGTACTAATAATACTTACTGTATAATCCTTCTCTAAAGCCAGACTGTTTAGTTGGAAGTATGTTATTATCAGTAAGATAAAATGACAACTGTACATAGACAATTCTTTCCAAGACCGTCGATATTATTGGCAATAAACTTATAGGGCGCAAGTCCTGTTGGGATTCGAGATTACATATTTTGGGTATGGGGCCTACACCTGACTCACGCCAAGGCTGTGGAAAGTAGCCTGATTCTAAACAAGAATTTATGATATTTGTTACATGGTCAATAATCTGTGGCAGACAAAGGTGTAGCATTTGTAACGAAATGACATCGCAACCTGAGGCATTTGACCGAATATTTCGAATTATTTCATAGACGGTATCTTGATTAAGTAAGACAAAACTAAATGTTTAATCGGAAAATTTGTTGCTAGAGTAGTAATCCATTCTATTTTGACAGTTGTTAGACTTATTAAAAATATTTATGTTTTACCTATCTATTATTGATTTATAATACTGTTATGGTAGCATGAATATGTTATGGTAGCAATAATACCTGCTATCACACCTAGGGCATTATAAGCAGGCATTATGATAATGCCCGTAAATTTTATTACTTATCCAATTTTATTTCTCTCATAATAAAGAATAATCATCCACTTTATACAAAAAATAATGTTTCTTTAAAACTAAAAATTAAACTTTATTTCCAAAATAAAAATTATAATTTTGAAATGTCCCGGAAAATGTAGCTGATCCCACTATAGAATGGTCGGTGTTTTTTGTGATGGTAGAGGTGGCAGCACTAACGCTATTTTGTATAGTTTGTAAATTGTCCATTAAAGAATTTTCAATAGTCGATACGGAATTAACCTCGGAATTAACTAAATTGGCAATAATTTTGGCTATTTTATTTTTGGATGAAATACTTTCTTCTATATATCCTTCAGCTACTGAAGAGCTTTTCCATTTCCCATGTTGTTTTACCATTTCAAACGAAGCACCTGCCTCAACAAGTAAAGTTGACGATGTGCGACGCAAACAGTGGCCGGTATAAGTTTCTGCATTATCCAGTTTTAAAAATTTTGCGATCAATGTTGGGACGCTTCCTATGGTATTTTTTCCAACAGGTTGTACTGTACAGCGACTCTTTCTATAGGTAAGAAAGAATCTTCGCTCCTTTATTTCAGCTGGTCTTAATGCTGCGTACTTTTTTATTAAATTTAAAGCGCCTAAATCTTCTTCAATGATAGTAAAACTTTTTAAAGTTGAAGTTTTAGTTTCTGGTACCTTTATAACTAAGACCGTTCCTCTATCTTCAATATCATCAATGGTCATTTTGACCAACTCATCTCGTCTTAAACCTCCAAAAACACCCATTACCAATATGACTTTGTGTACCAAGTAGATATCATCAGGAGCCTTCTTAATAAATTTTATTATTTGTTCTCCTTCCAAAACTTTAGACTTCTTCGGGACATATCCTTTCGACCTAACTTTTAAAAAAGATATGAGACGATGGTATTGCGAGATGTCTATATTTTTATAGACCATTAACGTAGACCTTAGGGTAGAGTACTTGGTCCAGAGAGAGTTCGGACTGTATTTTTCCGACTAAAAATATTAAAATTTGTTAAACATATGTACCTATTAAAATAAAATCAATAACTTACCAGTTCCTGAAAATATGCCATTAGAACGGTTTCGGTTATTTGAACAATTGCGTTGGCATCTTTCCAAATACCAAATATGCCATACTCGCGATCATACTGTTGCCTTGATTTAACTGGCAAAAGATTTTCGGTCGCTTTTATGGCCTTTTCTCTTATATTTTGTGGAATTTTTTCTATTTTAATCAAACATTTAAACAAAAAATGCCAACTAACTATCCTGCAGAAACATCAAAGTCAAACTTAAATAATCACTGCAAGTCACTTGATAAATTTCTGTAGGTAGGTATGTACTAGTATGTAGTATGTAGGTATATACCTACTATAGGTAGACCCTATTTTTTAATTAATATTAAAATTATTTTTTTCATAAAAATCAATTTTTATTTAAAACATAAAGCATTGTATGCACCACGGGCATTGTTAGACTCTAATGCCCATCAGGCGAAAACCTATATATAGTGGTGCGAGTTTTGCAAATATGGGGCTAAAAAAATTCTTAACATTGCTGGGTATCTTCAAAGAAGTACTAAGTAATACTATTTCCACCTTCCGGGCATTATCGTCCTTACTATGCCCTTGATACATAAATAGCTATTATAAAGTAGTTATTTATTGCATTGGTATCATATAAGGTGGGCGGAAGCTCTGCAATTTCTTTAGATGTCTTAATATTTTGATTATGCAGCCCTTGCCACAAGTTTTTAGAGAATTTAGTTTTTTTCTAAATGTTCTTCTTATAGATTCCACTGCGAAGTTACGCATTTCCTTATAATGATTCCAACTTTCAACTGTTTTCTTTCTTTTTTATATTTGGACAATTCTTTATCTCGCTCTTTGAAAATTAACTTTAAATTTTTTGTTAGTCACGGAGCCGGCGTTTTACTTACTCTGACAATTTTATAGGGCGCATGTATCTTAAACAATAAATTAATATGATCTCCAAGAAAACGAACCTTATCATTAATGTTATGTATATAAAATATATAACATTCCATTGTATATTAGAAAGATCATTTTGAAAATTTTCGAGATTAAAATTTCGAAAATCGCGAATGTTAATAACTCTTTGTCTAGGTTTTTCAATTTTTTTATTTAAAACAACAAAAAATTTAATAAAAATTTTACAAAAAAATAGAAAAAAAACCAATATTGAATGTGACCTCCTCGTACATTGCTTGCGGCTCTACAACGACTTTCCATCATCTCCATCTTTTAAGTACTATTTCATATGATAGGTTTGAAATGGTTTAGGTTTTTGATTATTGTAAAGTATTTTAAGCTTTACCTGTGAGTCATGAGGGGCTTGTAATCGTAAACATACATAAAGAAACCAACTTAAAGAGGTTTCTAGCCTGATAGTACCATGGAAAGGTTCAATTTCTTATAGGTTATACCTAGTTCTCCGTTGACTATGTTGTAGTCCCTGGCCTCCATTGTTTTCAGCCCTGGTTGTTCTTAGGGCAGTAAAGAACCACAAATGCCTGAAACTGATTTTCATGAATTTGTTGCAATGTTTACTTATGCAAGTTTCGAGGTTTACCTACCTTGGGAAGCCCTGTTAAATGAAGGATCATACATTTGGCAAAATATAATATAAATCATGTTTCCCCCGGTTTTCTTGTACACATGTGACCAACTTTTGTCCCGCTGTTTTCACCTAGAAATACCCGATTTTGAGAGCTGAAAGTAAGTTTGTTTACCATATAAGGTCGTAGTCTATAAATCCGTACCGTTTTCATGTATCCGTACTCTATTTCCATTAAGTTTTCTCAATTGCATTTTAATCCCACGATTGATTCCGAGGTGTTCGTGAGTCGTCGGCATCCAAATTCCTGCGATGGGTATAAAAAGGCTCCAGGTCCACCAAGACACATTCGTCGCAGTAAGGTCATACCATACCTTTCGAGCGAAGTACCAGTAATTTTTCCGTATTTCAATATTTACATTGTCTTGACGTTGACAGTGTGAATTGGGTTAGGTAAGAGCCACCTGTTGACAGTTGACTGGGCGCTTCCAAGCTCGCTTATTAAAGAGTACTATCGTATCCGTTGCTATTATTATCGTTCCGTCCCGTTCCGTTTTATTTTATTTTGAAACTGTTGTTTGGGCCCATCTTTCTTCGTGTTTTGTAGGGCAGGTAGTAAGCGGGTTATATTAATAAAATAATCGTAAAATTATCCGCGTTACGGTATTTTGATTTCCATTTTTACATGCTTGGAAGACGGAGCTATTTTATTTTTCCGCTGTGAGTTTTTTTTTATCTGTGATTTGCTATTATAATAGAATATTCATTATATTATAGAATATTCATATTGATTCCGCTCCGCTTTATGTATTTTTAAAACTGTGATGTGGACACTATCTTTCTTCGTGTTTTTTAACACGAAGAAAGGTTACAACATAACATTCTTTTTTCTAATTAAGGCCATAAATATTTTAAGATAAGTAATACATTTGTGTACTAAATGGGAATGTTATACTGGGGATATTCAAAGAGTATTGAATTTTAATTGTTGAGTTTTTTTAAATTGAATTATTTGAGAATATGATGTTCTTAAGTTATTCGTGTCTTGCCGTTTGTTAACGTTGTTTTGTGTTTTCTTTTTATCATTTCTGAAACTAATCTTTTTTGTCGTTATTTTGAATGTCAATGATCTTAATCAAAATTAAATTGGTGCAGTTCTGAGCATGCATGTTCTGCTAAAGCTATTTTGTTTTTTGACCGCACTAGTATTTCGGGTCCAACGCGTCTGTTGTGCTCCTTTATATAAGTTTGTCAATAACGACCTGTTTGACCTCTATAGACATTCTGACAATTAAAGCATAAAATTTTGTAAACAACACCGCTTTATAGTTCTTTGGGTGTTACGCTTTTTATCTACTTTATAGTTGTTTTTACATAATTTTCAAATTTGAACGCTATTTTAAAAAGCTCATTACTTATAGTACCAGCTAATATTTCAGATAAATTTTGTTTTGAAGGTTTTTCAGAAAATTTTACTAAAATTTAACAGATCCTTTATCTTTTACAGTTTTAGAGATCCCAGAAAACACCTTCAAAAAGAAATAAATCAATAATCAAATAATCTTCTGAAAATAACTATATTTTTTTTAGAAATGGATTTACTGGAGGAGAAAAGTGTGAAGGATCCCTAGTAAGAGGCTTGATGATACTTGTTTTTTGGGACATAATTTATGAGCCCCAAATAGCAATTCCGGGAAGTTTTGTAAGCAAGTTTCAAAAAGCTCCTCTAGACTTTATGACACCGTATTTTTTTGAAAACAGAAAGGAGGCAATCAATGTTCGCTTAAAAGAAATTGGTAAGGAGGTGATAAAAAAACTCATAAATTATTAACCTTTCTTTAAGGGTAAAATAAAATTCGTATGATTAAAATTTAAATATTTTATTTAGAATCTGGATGGCCGGATGAAACACTTGAGAATTTCGCTACTAATACTTATATAGAACATTTTGATGAGTGCTCCGCTTATGGTGTAATTCATAACATGATTAGGGACGTCGCTATTGTGAAAATATTGTTTGCCGTAATCAACAGGAAAGTTTTAGCGAAAATTTTTGAAAGGTAAGTTAACGATTTGTTTTTATGACATACCTAGTAGTTTTGTTAATTATTTACTATATTTTAGTTCTTATTTAACACGTTGAACGCCAATGACGTTCTGGAATGTCATGCTAGTCACCGTACGCCCATGACTTACCGATACGTCATTTACGTATGGCACTTAAATATGCATTTTACTCATCGGCAGTTAAGACTTTGTTTCATTTAGTGTCTGGACACCAAAAATCTCTCAAAGACCTGGAGCAATTCTAATAATCATTTGGTTATCGAAGTAGCCTTATCAAAATGTTTAATTTCTTAATATAAAATGAATATTAATTTTTATTTTATTTCGATTTGTTTATAATATGCAACAATATCGATTCAAGACAAAAAGTAAGCTACGTATAATTGAGAAAACAAAACTTTAAACTAAAGATACAAAAAACATGAAATTAAAAAAAATTATCCTACATAATATTTCTTAAGGAAAATACAGTTAAAATAAAACATAATAATAAAGAAATATAAAAAGGTTTCGTATAAAAACATGATTTACTCATTTAAAATAAATTATATCTTACCAGTAGCGCGACTGGAAGCGGGCACTTTTTATAAAAATCGACGCTGGCAATCAACGTGTTAAATAACATTTAAATTTATGGCAATAGGTGTAATGGCTTTACTCTCATTAATTTTCTGAAATAACCTCTGCGCAATAAAGAAAATTTAGTAATATTAATTCTACTTCTTGTCGAATAGAACATATATTATTAAAACTCGGAAATTTAAAAGGCTTAACAAATCCGTAGAGTCAATTTAATGATCAACTAATTTATACAAGAACTGTAAATTAGCATGTCTGGACTCTCCATTAAACCATCACATGTGGTTTCTCTATTAAACCATAGATATTTCAAAAATTTACGTTGTACGTTTTCATTTCTTTCAGAGGTTGTCAAGTACTTAGTAATATTAATCGATGAACATCTTAGTTGGTCTTATCATGTAGATATGGTTTTAAAGAAATTATCAATTTATGCCTTTGTGGTCTGGTAGTTACGTAATAAAATCGATATTGGCCTGATACTTCTTTATTACTATGATTATGTCCAGTCATGTTTGTCATATGGCATAATGTATTGGGGTAACTGTTCTAGAAGTGGTGAAGTTCTTACAGCCCCGAAAAAAATAATTAGAACTATTTTATTTAGCCTTATACATTTTCTTGTAGAACACTTTCCAGACTTGAAAATTATGCCATTTCCTTGCCTATTTATATTCAACTCGGTCTGACTATTCTTTTTCTAGAGGTACCTACTACGAACTCAGGGTTAACTTAAATTTGGATTTACCCAAACATAAATTAACAATTAAATTATACCATAATCTTCCCATTGATAAATAAAAAACAATTCAGAAGGTTAATAATTTCAAAGCTTTATTGAAAAGAATTTTAATTAAAAATTCGTTTTACACGGTAACAGAATATACAGAATTAAATTGCAGCGTCTCGTCTTTACTCCCATAATTCGTATTCGTTTGTTTGTTAAAAGCTGTAGTTTTCTTATATTCTTAGTTTTTAGTTAATTGTAGATTTTTTATTGTTTTTTCTTAAGGCCTTTTAAAAGTTGTATGTAAGGTCAAAGAAAATAATAGTGAACTATAGAAAATCCATCCCGTGTACATTTTTTGACCACCTAAAAGGATCCCCGCTTTTCGAGCGAGGATCCATCGGTGAAATTACGCGTTGAAATCTGGCCGATCGCTTGGCTGTGTTGCAAAATTTAATTCGGCGGCTGCGACTCGGCTTAGCAACACAATATTATTTTTGTTATTCGCTCTTGTGACGGACGGAATTCTGTTATTTTTTTTAAATTTTTTATTTTGGTTCTGTAATACATAATGTCGGGCAATGTATGCCAATATTATGACTGTAGGCGAACTAGAAGAGAGAATTCTACGTTAAAGATGTTTAAATTTCCTTATTAAAATCCAAGTATTTGCGAACGTTGGATTTTAAATTGCGGTAAGTCCTAGAGTTCTATAAACATACTCAATCTTAACAGTGCCTTAGTAAGTAAGTACAGGGTGTTCCATTTAAGAGGAAAAACGGCATATTTTTTGACTTTCCCGGTATATTTAAAAAAATTGAAAATAGCCAATCGACGTATTTTAACTCGGAGAATTTGAAAATCGTAATAAGAAAACAATTCCATAAAAAACAAAAAAGACTGACGACATTGTTTTCTTATTACGATTTTAAAATTCTCCGAGTTAAAATACGTCGATTGGCTATCTTCAATTTTGTAAATATACGGAAAAACTAAAAAATATGCCGTTGTTCCTCTTAAATGGAACACCTTGTACCTAAAGTTCGTTTCATGGGTCTTTAACTGTGGCTCCTGAGAAGAGCCAGGTATAAATACGTGTATTTTTACGCAAAGTTACAGCTGAATACCTGTGAAATGGACATCACCTACAATCTATATCTATTTCAAGTTTTAATTGGGAACTATTCGGCAATGAAAATTACAGTTAACCAAAAACTATAATTTTCTGACTTTTAGGTAAATGAAAAATGTGTAAGGTGGTAAAACTATAAGGTGATGTACAAAGTTAATTTTTGAATACTGAAAATTAAATTTAAAGAATAAAAATATATAATACCGGTTTAAATAGTCAAATTACAAAACAATAATTACTTTGAGATAAAACCTTAAAAATAGTACCATAACAAATAATAATAGTTATTTATTAGAGTAAAATAGGCGTTTTAAAATTACTGCCTTCGCTAGAGCTCGTGTAGTAAACGTCATCATTTTACTCCCTATTAATCATTTTACTGCCTCATCTGTAAAAGTCAATAAAGTGAACTTTTTGAGTGAAGCCGAAAAATATATTATTTTATTTTATTATACTGAATCTTCTAATCTTCACCAACTTTAAAGTATACAAACTCAAAAATTAGTGAATCGTCGAATTTAGATCATCAGGTTGACAAAAAATATAAGTTACGCTTTTCTTTTTAAATAGGTAGGTATTATATGATACCGATTTTGGGGAAGTTTGAGGATCGTTGATATAAATATTTTTGATAGAATTTCTCTTTTGCGCGCCATCGTTTTTTTGTGCTCATGCAGTTTTGTATACTTAGTGTTGCCATTGCTAAGTGGGACACAGGAAATCCCATGTTATTTTTTATAGGGATTGGCTTTCCTCTTTAACTTAGAGAAAAAAGTATTAAAATTTATTAAAGAGCACTAAAATCTACAGCCTATAAAATAGCACGTCACGCACAGACATTTTTTACTTATTTAAATAGCTTAAATCTCTACCACTTGTTACTTTGATAGTCAAAATACCTTTGACATATATATCAATTCACACCGATTCTGTGAGCTTTATCAAGCTTTATAGCCAAAAATCTATACAAAAATTAAAAAATTATCTTTTTTTATTGCAATGTATTTACAGGTAACAACCAACATTTTTTTATCTTGACTAGTGGACCGTTAAATAAGTTTGTTATTTTATACATGACTACTGTATTGGTAGTAAATACAGTAGTTCAGTCCAAAAGATGTTTATTTTGTCCAAAAAATATTTTATTGAATATAAAGCGCAAGATTGTTTGAATCTCATAATAAAGAACAAAATTATTGCTCAAAAAGAGATTTTTACTTGGCTAGGAAGTACGATTCTTGTTACTCACACAAACTTTTTATAGTGCATCATTTGGTTATAATATATTTAATTTTTGCAAATGGGACGAGCCTTTAAAAAAATAACAAAAATAAAAAATTTAAAAAATAAGTAGTTTTTTCGTACTATTTGTTGCTATCAAGCTTTCTTCATTATACAAGGTGTCCCACGAACTGACGCGATCGATATATCGAAAACAATTTTTTCAGTTGGTAACATGATATGGTAACATGAGACTAATAGACATATGACTAAAATATATTCATGATGATGGCATTTCCGGTTATACCATAAGTTGTTGCTAACTTCCTTATTTTAAAAGGCACGCTCTACACTTCATTTAATTTTTTGAATCTACGTTAAATTTGATCTACAAAAAACATTCATGAATGAATGTTTTTTTACTATTGAAGGATATTTCCAAACTTTGTGTTCTCAAGACGCATGCCAATTAGCCAAAATATTCGTATTTGATTAAGAATGTTATTGCACCTGTTAAAAATTTGACTCCAATTTATTTCAACACCCTGTACCAAATTTGGTACACTTATGTTTTAAGTGGTTCTGAACAATAATCCAGTACCATTCTTCAAAAATAAATATCGCTAATACTACTTCTCAATTTTTCGCACTTCAAACTTGAATACAGTAGGCCATGACCTGCTTTCTCTAAATGTCGAACTTGCCATTTTTGACCATCTATCCAACAAAAAAAAGTTTTTGAAAATTGGTCAAGAAACAAAAATTTTAGAGGGGTGGCTAACCTTTAAGTGGGACACACTGTATAGACATAATTTAATATAAGCTAATGAGCATTAACTTCCTGTATAACCGGAAGTGCCACCAGCATAAAAATATTTAAGGCGTATGCCTCCCCATCCCTATCAACCCTATCAAATTGCAAGATTTTATAATTTCTTGTTTTCGAAAACAATTCTTTTGTAAATGGTTTTCGACTACGTTCATCCAGGGACACGCTGTATTAAAAATGTGCATATTTTATTTGCATTTTTTTTGTCAACCGCTCATTTTGTTAACTAGTTTGTGGATTTTTTAGGGAGAAAATTAAGAAAACAATACCAATTAATGCATCAAAATTTATGTTTTTTTTTTAATCTGAGACACCCTGTATTCTCATATTTATGAAAAATCCTACAATTTGAGTTTGAACACTTAACTGTATCAATTATATAGCTGTAAATTAAAATAATTCGTATTTCTATTGTATTAGATTATATAGATTATATGTATGTGATGTACATATAAGTATAAGTATTAGAATAATTTTCTTTTTTTTCGTCTAAGTGTTAATTATTTGCGGATCCATGATTTTAGTAATAAATGTTATAAAAATGTGAATATGTACTACCTACATGTATATAAAAATCCAATTTTATAATAACTTAAGCAGGAAGTATAATATACATATACTTAGTACATATACATATATTATGTAAGTACATACCTATATTATTAAAATTAGAAGTTTTTACATTTTTGTTATAAAATATAGGCAATTATGCACCAAAATTCAACCCGGCATTTTGTCCTGTTTAATTAGCTTTAAACCATAACTTTAACTTTTTTCATAAAAATAATATAGGTAATAGTAATGTTTCTATTCAATTATTAATCTCAAATAATTTAACTTCAAATGTCAACTTTAAAGATTAAGGCCTTATGAATAATAATTCTGCGATGCGGTACAAAGACAAATCAATGCAAAAAATGCCAAAAATTAAGTCTTTATAGATTTGGATTCATTTTATTTTTCTAGGCAGGTGCATTTTTTTAAATTTTAGCGTTTGAAATAATAATGGAGAAATTTTAATTTTAATGCGAACAAAACCAAAATGATGACTCAACAATTTTTCGCGATTTTTACAAATTTTTTCAATGCAATAATATGGTAGGTGTAAGATTTTATGTAGTTTTACAGAAGCGAATAATGCAGGCGACAAAACCTCACTATATATTAAGGCCCAAGCAATTTTATCTCAGTGTATCTAAATAAATAAGGTAAAAAACATAGTCACAAGTTTCTAATAATAATTTCTAATAAGTTAAATCAATATGTTAAGAATAAACTAAAAATTAATTAAAACATCCATTTTCCCAACACTTAATTTTTGCGAATACGTCGTTCTGCCTTTATACGTCGCGGCGCGGCGCGAGAGAATTATTCACTAACAGATAAAATTTAAAATGTTATCAGTAATGGCAACGTCGCTTCGATTCTTACACGGTTAGCGCATAAAATATTCTTATTTAGGGAAGCATTGATGTCTCCTTGTCGGTTCACAGCTTGCCATTTACGTGGGTTATCTATTCGTTAGTATAATTATCTTTGGTAAGGTCTTATAGTTTTATTGTTTGACATTATCCGATACTTCTTTCTATGAGTCTATGGAAATAAATATTTGAGTATTAAGTATTGAAATCATCCTAGTTCCCATCAATTGTTTTCGTGTCTTTTAACTTGATACAATGAGAGAGAAGGCAATTATTGTTTATAATTATTAACGCCTAATTCTTGACAACATATTTTTTTAAAATTTAGGCTCAACCAAAATTGCAGATTGCTTAATCTTAATTTCAGATTTCAATTAAAATTAATAAAGCCCAAGGTGCTTGTCTCTAGTGTGGTCTAAAGATTTAAGGTCCCACAACACATTTTCCCAAATAAAATCAGGAGGAAAGAGAAGTCAAAATAACGACCAACAAAGGAACCCCCATAGCCAAAAAAAAAAGTTTTTTGTCTCCCAGAAATAGCCCCTTCCCTTTAGCAATTCTTCGTTATATAGGGTCTTTCCCCATATATTGACCCCCCCATCCCCCCATACAGAAGTAATGCGAAAAGTAAAAAAAAAATTAATACAAAACTTTTGGGGTTTTACTTTAAATTTTTGAATCCGATGTCATTTTCGTTTAAAAACGTCAAATTTTGACAGATGATCAGTTTTTTCTTATGGAACACCCTGTATATGACTTCATAGTTAAAAAGAGCCGAATTTTCTGATTTCAAATATATATAGTTTAACTATGTTTTATTAAACCGTTTCGGAAATATCGGACTCCAAACTTTAAAAAAATAATATATTGAAGATCTTGGTAAGCGCTGCATTGTTATTGTTTGACATTTATTAAAAAACAAATCATTCAGATGACATTGTTATTTCTTGTTTGTTGACCCATAAATGTTAAAAAATGCCGTACAGTGATGAAGACAAATGTGACATCGTCCGTATATTTTATAAAAATAATAATAACGCAAATGCCGCCAGAGAGGAATATCGTCGAACCTTTCCTTTACGTGCCATTCCGGCAAAAAATACATTTAAAAATATAGAACGAGCATTTTCCATCAGGAAAACTCTACGAAGAAAACGTCGGACAGTTCTTGTCGATCCAGAAGAAGAATTACATATTTTGCTATATTTCGAAGGTAGGTAAGTTTTTACTAATTTTTGAATACATTTAGATCTATCATGTTCGGGCCCTTGTCTCCCTCAAATTGCCCATCAAAAATGTTGAATTTCTTTTTAGAAAACCCAAATCATTCCATAGAAGATGCCAGAATTTACTTAGATCTATCGGCCAAAAAAATTTATTCAACTTTAAAAAATTAATAAATAAAATTAAATATTTTGCTTATCGAATATTACCTGTTCAAACTTTAAGTGTAGAGCAAAGAAATAAATAAACGGGTGGAATTTTGTCAAGAGATGCTAGTGCTATAAGAAGAAGATAATAACTTTTTTGAAAAAATTTTGTGAACCGACGAGTGCACCTTTACAACCGCGGGCATTTACAATCGAAAAAATGTTCGCTTTTGGTCAAGAACAAACCCCCGAATAACAAGGGAAATTAAGTTTCAAGGGCGGCAATCTCTACATGTATGGTGTGGAATTTTAAATGACCAGGTCATAGGACCTATTTTTTATAACGGCAACTTGACGGGAGAGAGATACCTAGAGATGCTTACTTATCACATTGAAGCTAAACTTGAAGATCTACCCATAAGGCAATACGAGCAAATAGTTTGGCATCAAGATGGTGCCCCACAGCATAATGTGTTACCTGTTTTGAGATTTTTAAATGAAAGATATAACCTGTGGATTGGACGAACTGGGCCAATTCGTTGGCCACCAAACAGTCCAGACCTGACACCTCTTGATTCATTTCTGTGGGGTTACCTGCAAAATAAAGTTTACGAACAGAGAACTGAAAATGTCGAGGAGCTCCGCAGAAAAATTATTACCGCGATAGATGATATCAATCAAAATCACAGACAATTTATAAGGAATACAATACACAAAATTGAGCAGAATTATATAAACTGTTTTGATAATGGTGGTGGTCATATAGAGCAGTTATAGTTATAATTACGTCTAAATTAAAGTTTAACAATTGTTAAAATACTGTATCCTTGTCAACAAAAAGATGTTAAATATCACCTTAGTAATAATAAATCTTCTGTTTTTATTGTTTCTACTCAATTCATTTATCTTAAAAAAAAACGCCAAACAATAACAATGCAGCGCTTACCAAGATCTTCAATATATTATTTTTTAAAGTTTGGAGCCCGATATTTCCGAAACGGTTTAATAAAACATAGTTAAACTATATATATTTGAAATCAGAAAATTCGGCTCTTTTTAACTATGAAGTCATATACAGGGTGTTCCATAAGAAAAAACTGATCATCTGTCAAAATTTGACGTTTTTAAACGAAAATGACATCGGATTCAAAAATTTAAAGTAAAACCCCAAAAGTTTTGTATTATTTTTTTTTTTAACTTTTCGCATTACCCCTGTAGGGGTGGGGGATCAATATATGGGGAAAGACCCTGTACAGAAGTGGTTTTTCACTCATACCTACGACGCATAAACAATTTCATCCCTGCTCTTAATTTTCTAGCAATTTGGCATCCTCTGACACGCTTTTTACACATGACTTAATATATTTTAAATTACTAACATTCTATCGAAAATTAACCTCAAGGTTCAATTTTTTTATTTATTGCAATAAAATAGACAAACAGACATAATAATATTAATAGTAATAGTAACAAACAACAAACACGTACAAAAAAGTAAAATGTTAGCTTACAGAGAATTTCAATATTTTAGCCTTAATTTGAATGAATTAGGAAAGTTATTTAACAAGGGTCAAGATTAATTTCATTAAATGTTTTTATCATTCTGTTGATTGGAGAAAAGAAACCGTAATTAACATGATGAAAAGGCAAAGGAAACAGCAGGATTTTGACATCTATTATTGATATTAGATTGAATCGTATATTTTCCAAAATACCAGGGTACCTCACTTAAGACTATCGATCTTAAATTTATCCTTTATTATTTTATAATTAATATGAAAACTATGGTAAATTTCAATGTCAGCCTTGAACGCTGGGAAATGAAGAAATGCTTTTTGAACGGCTTTTCCCTTTGAATTGTTTCCAAAGGGCTTGAATAAAAGCGTGTCCATACAGGCGAAGCATATTCAAACCAAGAACGAACAATTGAAAAGTAGAGCATCTTGAAGCAAAAGATAGACAATTTACCAGTTACGCACAACAAAACCAAAAAGAGTATTTTCATTAATTTGACTAATTTCATATCTAATTTTATATTTAGATCATCTAAATTGCGCGGTTTCTCTTTATAAACTTTTAATTTTTAAGATTACGCATACCCTTATTGATAATTTCATTATAAAGAGGCATACATGTCAAATTACTGTCCAGTAACATACCCAAGTCTCGAACGGTAGTAACAGATTTGAGAACTAAGCCATTTATTGTGTAATGATTTATAGCTAATCTCAGAAAATTACCAAAATAAATGCTTAAGCTTGTTTTAATTTTGAGCTCTAAACCATTATTTCCTGACCATGAAAAAAAACTATCAACATCTGCTTGTAAAAGTTGTGCATTAATTGCAGATCTTATAACTTTATAAAATTTTAGGTCGTCTGCCAATAATAAAAGTTGACCGGGTGACGAATTTCAGAACAACAGTCATTAAAATCCATCAATGCACTTTAAAAGTCTGTCCCCAGACCCATCGCACGCATCTTCTGAATGAGATATCCATGACTTACTCAGACGCCTTCAAGAAATTCGCATTAACAGTGTAAATACTGTTTATGTGAATAAGGTTCTCAAAGGCTTCCAACAAGTGGTGATATGTAAGCAAATAAGTTATGGGACACTTACCGTCAGAAAAACCATGTTTCTATAATTATGTCCGGAGGAGTAATAAGAGCTCTTGGGCCAAAATACTGTCAATAATTTTGGGAATTTCAGATTGACCCCTATAGTTCGTAATGTTATTTTCATTCTCATTTTTATATATCGTCGAGATATATAAAATATCGTCGAGTCAAGAAGCGTGCTTCCCAGAGGTCTGGAAAACGTCCTGAATCAAAATAGAGGCAAAATAGATAATGTAAGGGTTTGATTAGGTTGACAGTCACACTTTTTTAATTTTAAGACTGATGGTATGCCATCAGGTCCATGAAAATATTTAGTTTTGAAACCCTTAATTACATTAAAAACATCAGTAAGATATCTCTTGATAGAATCAAAATCATGATTGTAACCGAAATTATAATTGGTAATTAAATGGCGGACAAAAAAATTAACTATATCCTGACCAATTCAGCAAATCCGCCATTTGGTTGCCTACCATTGAGATAGGAGTTTGATCTTCGTTAAGTTACATGTTTACATGTTTCCAAAAGTTAATTAAATTTTGTGCTACATCTTGGTTCATTTTAGCAATGTACGATTTATAGGAATTATCACTTGTACCCAAAAGTGGAAAAGACTATATAATCTACTTCATGTTTAGAAGTTTTATGCTTTTTATATGCTGTTTTTCTCTATGTTTGATTTTTGTAATTTACGACTGAACCAAGTAGAAAGCTTAGATGATTTATAATGCTTAACTGGAACAAACATTTCAAGAGCAAAGTAGAGAACACTGTTAAAATAGTTGAACATCAGTTGTATTAAACTCCTGTTCCTAAGGAATAGAGGCAAAAGAGTTCCTCATAGAATAGTAAGCACGGTTTTTAAAATCCAAATAACAATAATTATATTTGAGTTTACTGGTGTTATTAGTAGTAAGTAATGATTCATAAGCTAGGTGACACTGTGTGACATTCGTAAGTGCTTCGGATACAATTGAGACTTCTACACCCACAATGTTTGTAAAAACAAGAAAAAGTCTAAAAGAAATGTCTAAACAGTTCTCGTATGAGTTATTGAGGAATATTATTATTCATCACCGTAAACCAACATTTCACAATCCGGATAAGTATAGGCTACCTCGAAAATAGCGTGAGCAGGACCTTGGGAGACAGATATATCAGACGCCGCTGGAATATAAGCTGCAGCTAGAACTATCATGTTACCATCATAGGATATTTGCACAAATAGGTGTTCAACCGAGGAGTTGTTTACTTTAATTTCACGAGCCTTAATACACTTTCTCAATCAAAAGATAAAAAATAATAAAGGTTCTCCATCTTGTGGTGGGCACCTTATTATCACGGTTTATATGCTCAGAAAAATATTTGAGATTAAACCGAAACGTCTTCCAATATTCTTGCACGCGATAGTCTTATAGTATCAGTATGTAATACTAACCCAATAAATGTAAGCATTTTTATAGATTTTGTAGATTTCCATCCGTTCACGCTTATATACAAGTTGGCGAATAGAAGACTACACATAGGCATTATAAATGGCAACACTGCTTCTCACTTACTTTCAGGTTGATAAACGGCGCGGCGGATGCCGATCGTCTGATTTGCTATTTTCGGCACGGCACAATCACCAAGCTCATTTTACTGTGTGATTGCATACTTGCACACAGTCTTAAAGCGCCATTTTCATTTTCTTAAATATTTATCATTATCGCTGTTTATACCCCTTCCGAAAAAGTTCAATTGATTAAATGTATTTATGGAGGCAACTCAGCAGTACAATGCAGGAATTTATTCTCAATAAATTTTAAATATAGACCGATTCCTTGTGATAAAAATATTTTCAATGTCGTGTCGAATTTTGAGGCATCTTTTTGCCTCCAAGAATGTAGAAATTGTCACATCAAAGCTCAAGAGTCACCTATTGAAAGGCTCCAGTAGCGGTACTCTCTAACTCGATAAACATAGAAATAGACAAGAAAAAATATAGAAAAAAAATATCTTTCTATGCACGATTAGCACTCGCTAACCTTTTCTCTATGTCACTCGGCATCGTTTGGCTTTAAACATTTTTATACTACCCAATCTACAAACATTAGCCTATTTTTATAGCTAATGGGATTTTTCATAGCCCACAATGTCAATTACTGAAATGTCATTCGACATTATCGATCTTTTAAGTAATAAGTATGCTTTGTTATTGTTTCTGTTTTCATCCTATTTCCATAAGGGATGCCGATAAGTGAAAAGTTTTTTTCTAGATTTTTGAAGTAATTTTAGGTATCAATAAGACGGCGAATTTTATGATGGATCCTCCTAATTTTATCTTATCTCTTTCCTAGTGTGTATTTATAATCGCTTAATATATTTTCTTTTTTTTTTGTTTAAATATATTTACTATTAAATGTATATTTTAATATTTGTCTTAAAACATAGATTTAAGATAATAATATTATTATTTTTGCCTTAAAAATGGAAGAGAAAGAACACACGATTGAATTAATGATAAAAGGTTTATATATATATAGTATTTTCAAAATTTGTGAAGAGTAATAAAACCCATTTTATTCCCTTCTGTGGAATCGCTGAGAATTTCCCAATTTCGGGGCGTAAATAAGCGTGGATAAACTATATGACCTTATAAACTTAATGATCGTTTTAAACCTGAAAAAAGTAGTTAACAAATTATAGTTCACTCAAAGATATACCGTTCATCTTTTGACCGCAATAAAACCCTTATTATCTGTTGTAACCAAGTGATTTAAGTAAGTTATTTTTTTGTGGACTTTTATGGTTTAACATTTTCTAATAAAATACTATTTCTTATTTAATTAGTAAGTTTCATTTAGAATCACTTTCAAGCCGACCCTATTCCCTTTATCACTTCTTAAAAACGTTGGTCCTTGCACAATGGGGCTTAATGGTCTAATGTGAGAATATGAGAATTCGTTGATTTTCAAATCTGATACAAAAACATCGCTACAACAAAGATAAATATATCTTTTTTTCAATGTACTAAAAAGAGACAAAAGTAATAGCAAGACTATACAACCTCTTTCTATATTTCTATTCCGAAGGTTGCCGACGGCAACCCGAACTCTACCCGATCGAAGCCAGTTGAGATTGAGAGTAGAGTTTAGACTTTTTTTCTATAATAGAAAGAAATTTTCTTTCTTGAGAGGTCGCTCGCAGGAGAACGGCGGAAGAAATGGTTTGTAGTACTTTAGTTTTGGATTCAATATAATCGAGCAGAAGTGTTGGAAAGGAACTGGGTATGCACCATAAAACTGTGACGAGTAATTGGAAAAAACATGGATACAAATGTTTTAAATATTCCAAAATTCAGGAGGTGTTTCCTGAAGACCAGTGGCAAATAATGGCATTTTGTGAAACCATGATAGAAAAGGCAAATGAAAATAAAAATTTCTTAGAAAATATTTTGTTTTCAGATGAGTCCTCTTTTCCATTGCATGGTAAACAGAATCCTTCCATTGTTTGTTACTGGTCTCAGGAAAAAGAGCACAGAAGTTTTCAGTTTCGTACTCATGACCCTCAAAAGTTGAATGTTTAGGCGACGATATTATTGGGCCAGTTTTCATTGATGGTACTTTAAACGCCGAAAAATACCTTGAGTTGCTACAAAACCAAGTTCTTCCTGCCGTTCAACTCCTCCCTAATATAGAACCTGGGATCAGTCTATTTTCAACAAGATGGCTATCCTGCTCATAATGCAGTTAGAGTAACAGAATTTTTAACAAATATTTTTCGTAACCGCTTTATTAATGGGACTGGTAATATTAAATGGCCTTCAAGATCTCTCGATTTGTCACCAAATGACTTATTTGTGGGGTTATCTTAAGAAGACTATTTATTGACATCATAATAATAGGCCAACGAATTTAGAGGAGTTTAGAAACAAAATTGTTGGATCTGCCAATTCCATTTTACCTCAAACTCTTTTGGAAGTAAGAAACAACTTTTACGATAGGCTAACCTTTTGTTTAGCTAAAGGATGAGGTCTTTTTGAGCCTTTTATTTAACGAATTATTTGTTAGATTTATTATTTAGAGTTTTATTTTTATAATGTTGAAATTCTATTTTTATTAGAGTTTATATTTTATTTTATTAACAACGCTTTAATTTTCAATAGGCAATGAACAGCATAAAAAAAATGTAATTACGAATCTATGCGGATACACATGTAATTCCAGCATTAGAAAAATATTACACCAATGCCGCGTAATATTTTTTTAAATTTTGCTAGAAGTGATTCAGCCCCACCGACATCGGACTCTTACTAAAATAAAATTTAAAATAGTCGAGCTCAAACCTCGAACACAAGCGTACTGTCGCGGTGGCGGCGTTGCAACATCTCGCCCGTTAGAAACTTTATATATGATCCATTCGCCAATCTGTATAATGATTTTACTTTAAAAAGGTATTTTTTTATCTTACATAATGATGACTTCGCCCATTATTAATAACCAAAGGGAAAAGCATTCAAAAGATTAATATTATAATATTTAAATACAATTATTTTCCAAATTAATTAAACTAATGTTGGGTCTTTTTTAGGTTAATCAAAAATACTAGAGAGTTTAGCAGCGGCATGCCAGATCTACTGATCTGGGACGTAGAAAAACAGATTCATAGATTTGTCGAAGTAAAAGGCGAAGGTGATCGATTGTCCATTAGTCAAAAACTATGGCTGACCTACTTACAAGAAATTGGTGCTTATGTTGAGGTCTGTATCGTCCATTCCATCGGGTCTAAAAGAAAGAAGCCTAAAAAACTTCAGGCGGAGGCTAATATTTCGGCACAAGATGTATCCGAATAATTTTAGTTTTAAATAGCATGTTAATTGTTTTATATATTTCTACTTTGAATTAAAGTTTATTTTAAAGTTTTTATTGTTTGAATTTTTCATCTCTGGAATGTTAAAAAATAAGAATGTTTCCATTAAAAAATTGATAACTTACTTACTCTTCTAAATTAAATAGATAGATATGACAGAGGGTATGAATATGCTCAAAGAATGTTTTGTTATACATTATTGTCGCAGCATTATCAAATTTTGTCGCCTGGTATTAAATAACGCATCGCGATAGGCGTTTTAAAAGTACGTTAGTGCTTTTATGAAGTGTATTTATTGTCCCCAATACTTCGATAAGAATTTATTTTCTCAGTCTGTAGACGTGTATCGATGTGTAAAAACGTTTTTTTGGTGCCGTAGAAAAGTTGGGAGACTTCATGTAGTGTCTGCTTGTTTATTAAATACTTAACATAGATTCATTTTTCACGAATACGCGCTTTCCTGTTGTACAATACAATGCCTACTGACCTATTTAAGTAAATTTATCTGGAAGTATTGTTGCGTCGGCGCGCACAGTGTTGCGTAAGATAAGAGTTTTGGAACAAAAGTAATATACAACCTATGTTTTAAACATATTTATGTCTTAATGTATTAATATTAAAGAACAACCAAAATGCATTACAGAGACATGGCTAGCATATTTTTGGAAATTGCACAGGGTTTTTGTAATACGGGACCTCTCTTACCTTTTTTAATATTTGAGTTAGTGAGATGCCATAAAAACTAGAATAATTGTGGTTGTGTTAAGAAAATGTTTAGAACATAAACAAAACATATCTGTCTATCATGTAGGTGTAGGTATTTGTTTGAGCAAAATGAAGTTGAATTTATGTTCATTATAAAACCTATAGTATGTAGATACCTATATATATAGATATAGATACAGCTTCATTTATACCTTTATATTTTTAAAAAGGTGTTTTTATAGGATTTTAAAAAGGTATGGAGTATAGGTGGGTAATTGAAATTATTTAATAATAAATACGTAGTTAAAAAAACTGTATTTCCGATATTTTTGAAAAAATGTATCTAGGTAATAAAATATATAAAAAATCAAATTATTTATTAACAAAAATAAAAATTACATATACCTATATAAAAACTTAAAGGATATGAGGATCCGAAGTTAGTAAGAGAGTTTTTATAATGTCAGTATTGGCATCTGCCCTTGAAGTTTTACGACTGTTACACAGCCGGATTTTTCGAAATTCCTTATGCCTGGCCTCTAACGCGTCCTCTGAAAGCTGGCCAATAGGTAATTCAAAAAAGTCAATAATGTCGCACGCGTGGACTAAGACTTTATGAACAGAACTAGGCATGTAATACCAGCTATAAAGGCTTAAGTACAAAAGCAAAACCCTAAATTTAGTAACGTCAATTTTACGACCAGATGCCAATATTCTTATTATTAAATGAAACTTTTCAATTAAGCCTTTATCAATGCCTGCTATTTCGGCGCATAAATCAGAATTCTGAAAGAAGCGCCTGGCAGTATTTTCATCATTTGTGGAGCCATACCCAGGTTTTGGTTTATCTACTACCAGACCCATTTTGCTTTTAAAATTAGCTTGGATAACTTTTTTGGTGTTTTCAATTTTTTTTAATTTTCGTCACCTTTAACTTGCCATACTTTCATTTGCAAACGGCATGCAATGTGCAGCAAACACTCAAAAAATCTTATCCAACAGTGGAGAGTTGATATACCAAAGCGATAATTTTGTTCTTTGGGAGGTTTTTCCAGAACATTATCGGTGTTCATTTCTTTGGGACTGGCTCCACAAATGATACATTTTGCAGTGGAGTTTGTATCGGACAAAATATTTTCAACACTGCCGTCAAACATTGTTAAAATCATTTCAAAGGAAACAAGAATAGTGTTTTCTTGAACGGGAACTCTATATTCTTTAAGCTCTCTTATTAACTTGGATATTTTTTCTTCTTCCTTATGAACAACTTCCGAGTTTTCTTTGGCAAACATAAATTTTATCGGCCGACAGTAAAATGTAGATGACGGTTTTGGATTCTTCCAAATCACATTGCCGTGGTTGTCAAGGTCAAGTAACTTTAGCGGAACCATTGCTGTCAAAAACATATATATTCATCCGTGTCTGTTGCCGATGAAAATTTTTGTTTGTAGAGACTGTATCCCGAGCTACCATCGAAACCCCACTTACAAACAAGTTTGAGGTGGTGGTCTTGAATATTATTAAAATTTAAAGTTTTGAAAAGGTCGACTTCAGTGGAGGTTTCAGTTATTTTAATTTTGTCTGGTAAATATTCTTTTTTCATTATTAGCACTGAATAGTTGCTTGGGAAACAGTCTGGATGAAGCGCATTTACAACTGACCGCAAAATGTTGTATTTTCTGACAGAAAGATTAATGTCGTAAAAAAGCGCCAAAGCCTGTGAGGTTGTAAGACATTTTTTATTGGCTAAATTTTGAGTGGAATATTTATTGTCTGATAAATGCATTGACCTATTAGTAGCAAAAGATAATTCTTCCATGGAATAGCTTTTAAGTAGCGGTTCTACTCGTCTTCTTTTATTTTTTGGACATAACTCTGCGAACGATTTTCTAGGTCTGCCCATCAAGTTGGAGTCGTCACTCGAAGTTTTGGCTACTTCTGAAGTTGAAGTTGTGGTTTTGAGAGTTCCCGTAATATTTCCATTAAGCCACTTTTCCTGATTTTTTTCTACTCTACTACGTGTTCGATTATATCTTTGCCAAAATTCCTTAAGCTTTAAACAAAAAATATGGCTTTTCTGCTGTATATAGCCCTCATTTTGCTTTAGAATGTCTTCGGAAACCTTTTCTTGAATTAAATATGACTTAATTTTCAAAAAATATTATGCTCCTTTTCGTTTGAAGGGCTTATTAGCCACTCTTCAAATAGGATCTTTCTTGGTATATTGTAGGACACATCTAAAAAAATTAATTACTAAGAGGGGGGCAAATTGGGGCAAGATTTTAATGTTTTATAATAAGGTAGAGTAAGGCTATCATATTCCAAAAAATCGTATGGGACATTTTTGCACATTTTTTAAAAAACAATTGAATTTTGTCAAACTATTTTTTTATAATTTTGTAATATAATAAGTAATGTAATAGGGAAAGGAAGGAATATATACCTGTTAAATTACAATCCATGTTTGGGCACACTACTTATATAAATTGCACTTGCAGAAAACTTGTAAAGAACCTGCTGCACACAGAAACATTTATGTATTTAAAAATAAAAATTCTCGCTCTTATCAGTTTAAAGCTATGCAGTTTTTTGTATGAACATTGGAATTTAAAATAGTCGGCTTTTTTGTAATCTTCAATCATTATACTTACCATTAATGGCTTTTCTTGTTTTAAATTGCGTTATTATTTTGTGACTTTTGTACATTGGGGCAAACACTGTGCGGCGGTTCGTTGGTTTTTTAAATAGGGAAGAATATTTTATATATTTTACACCAGAGAAAAAACAATAATGGACTATTTTTTTCTAATCTAAAAATTGCTTTTTGGACCCGTTAAAGAGATGGGAGCATTGTTTGGAGAAATGTGGGTGCTTTCAAGGAGACGATCGAGAAAAATTTTAAAAATCACTATTAAGATTCAAGATTTTTTTTTCTCTGAAAAGTTTTCGACTACCCTCTAAACCTACATAATTATATTAATTAACTAGAATTTCTTACTTAATTGGCCTGTGAACGTGTTTCTTTAATATAGTAATAGCAAGTCAGCCCATCATATGAGATTGGTAACAGATACTTTTTGATTTCAGCATTTCCTATAAGATCAAAGGTATTTGAGAGTTATAAACCATAAATCGGAATTGGTGAAATCTGTCATATTTGGTTTCACAGCTACCTTAAGAAATTTTTCTTTTAAAATAAAAATAGTTGTTAAATATCCTTGTTGAGATCAATTTATCACTCTTTGGTGTCATTGCCATATTCAATATGTAACGACAAGATCTGATATAAAGGCTTTGATACAAATTTTATCCTGGTTTCTCTTATCTTAGTTTGTTAATTTTGGCCGGGCAGAACTTATTTTATATGAAGAAAAATCATATGTTTCTATGTAGAATCCAAAAAGTAAATTTAAATCCAGGTTTCTCTTTTCCTTAGAAGGTATTCTAGGTTATTATAGGGTCCGTTCCTTACTCCAGTATTGTGGAATTGCAGAATTAAAAAAATTAGAATATAACAGAACCGGAAATTCTGCTAAGTAACTTAGTTCTTCTGCTAAGTAAGTAAGTAAGTTCAGGGATTTAGATAATTGCCTTTCTCGTTCATTGATTGATCAATTGAATTAATATTTGCTATACGGGATAGGTATCTGAATTTAAAATATTAAGTGTGTCACAATTTTTAATCCAGGAAAAATATGTCTTCAAATGAAATTTAAAAACATTATAAACAGAGTACAATACTCTTTTAATAAAATATCTCTCAAATGAACTTAAAGAATCCTTTGGTATTCTTTCATACTACGTTTAACATATTACTTGCAGTAAAAAATGCCAGACCAAATCAAAGTTTAGGAATAAAATACAAATATTTTATTCTGTAAACTTTTTTTTTCCCTTAAATCCTACCTTATGTCCATCCATAATATTATTTTCTTATACCCACAAATCATAACGAAATCACAAAATATATCAATAGGTTAAAAAATATTGACGACAGTTACAAAAAAACGATAACAGGTAATCTTGGTGGTACCAAATGTTAGGTGCTTTTTCTGGACCTGGCAAAGGCATTTGACACGCTCTCTTACTTCACACTTCTTGATGTAATGAAATCTCATGGAGTGCGAGACTGTATTGGATGTCTTTATCAACTACCTGACTGATCTTATATAAGTCTTTTTACATTTTCTCTGTATAGGTACATAAGCTCATTATTATTAGTAAATTTACTACTCATGCAGATCTGTTGTTAAAGGCCATGGCAACACCTTTCTTATACATTTAGGTATGAATTTTGCAGAATAAAAAGAGTATAGGGTGTCCCAATTTGGTAACTTTTGCAGGGTATCTCCCTTATTTTTAACGTTAACGGAATGCGGTTTTTGCGACAATGTGCTACTTTTTAGTGAAACTAAAGATGCCGTTAACAAATTTTTTATAGCCCTCTTAGTTTTTAAGATATAGGGCATTTTTGAAAATGTATTTAGGGACTCGCCTCGTATCTCCGTTATTCTTTAACTTATCGAAAAGGTACCCCGCAAAAATACCCAAAATGGGACACCCGGTACATATACTTGAAATGTCGAAAAAACACACTATATTGCCTATTCACTCAGAAATACAAGCCGTTCAGTTTTTTGATCATACATAAATAAGTAATGTTGCCATAAAAGAAACTAAATGTGCCTGGGTATTATTATAGACGATCATCTTAAATAGGATCAACATGCCCTATATCTACAAAAAAAGATTATTAGATTAGATTCCTCATTCATAAGTTTTATATACCATGAGGGTTTTTAAGTGGAAAAATACTTATAATTACGTATAGGGCTTTTCTAGATCCATTATTGACTTATGGTAATCTAGTATAGGGTGGACTTTACACAAGTAGTCTTTAACGTTTAATGATCTGCTGCCAATAATCCAACTGCTCAGTTGTACTTAACTGAAATATGCACCATTCTGGCTTCGTTAAATTGAATCAGATAAAGGGTGCATTTTTATTTCAGGCTATATAGAAGAATAAAGTTGATAATGAGTATAGAATAGTCAAAAAATAAAATAAAATCGAGGCAATAAAAAATTTTCAATTGCATGTAAATACATACGTTTGAAAGAACGCAACCCTTTCCTAATTTAACCCAAGCTGTATTTCTGACAGATACCGAGATCTCGTTGATCGTTGATCTCATCGTAGAAATTTCAAATATGCATTATTTATATTCATTAAATTTATATTATTCAAATAATCAAATTCAAATTTTTATTCAAATCAAAGATTATATTCAAATAATCAATATTCAGATCCCGTGTTAACACAGTTTTTCTTTTATAAGGTCGTTTCAAAATTGACATGTAATACTACTTGAACTTTATTATAAAGCTATTATCTGAAAATTAAATATATTTTCAGATAAAAGCCTTTAAATCCTTGACCGCGTTTCTTCATTCATAAGAAATAAAGAGGTAATTTAAAACAGCAGAAGTGTTATATAATTTAATTTCAATTATATAATAATGTTATATAATTTGTTTTGCAAAATGCATAAATTCTAAGAAAGATAACGTCTGCTATTTATCAGTGGTGTACTGGTTTGCAAGTCTACTTACCCTAGTGAAAAAGGAATTATTTGCATAGTTAGTCCTTTGTGAAGAAAGATAAAAAGAATGTATTGGATGAGTTTGTCTGGATAGTACATGTTTCGTTCTCTCATTTGTTTCTTACTTTGCTTTAACTTTCCTTTTCTAAATTTAATTACTCATAAGCTACATATTCATTAATTTGTTTTAATTTTATTCTTTTATAATAATTTACACACCATTTACTTTATTTCTACTTATTTTGCATATAAAAATCCGCTTGACGCGTTTTTTTGGTACATTATTCATATTTAACTCGACCTATCTTACATTTCCTTACTCTGTTACTCCCATGCTCTTTTCATAAACCTTATACCTTGCATCCATATTTATGGTTAGGACGAACTAAGGTGTATTTATTTATTAACGGTATCCACCATTTTACAAAAAAAAATAATACAAAAGATACTAATATTAATACAACTTAAGCTAGATAATAGTAAGACAAATCAATGCTACAAATTAATTTAAAGAAGCCTGTTAAAGTCACGAGTCACTAATTAATTTGAGAGAACTCTCAAAGCTGCTAAAAGAAACGTGCAAGTCAAGACTATACCTATCGAAAGAACGTTGCATTCTAGTTATAGGATTGTGCTGTTCATAAGAACTACTATCAAAATCTACATAGAAGAGTTTTTTCAGTCTAGTCAATTTTTGCGCCCGACCCGCAAAATTTAGCCTATTTGAAAGATAATCACAATCAATCATGCCAAATATTAATTTAAAAATACAACACCAGTCTGAATTATTACGCCTTAACTCAAGTGGGTCCAAAAAGAGAACTGACATGACCGATTTGTAATCCGTATCACCATTATTTAATGGAACCTTAAGTTTAAAAGAACAATTTCTTAAAAAATTATTTTGGACTTTCTCAATATTTTCAATATGCGATTTATAAAATGGGGACCATACGGAACTAGCATACTCTAAACTAGAACGGGCTAACGAACAGTACAGAGCATGAGAAGACTTTTGACTGCACCTAGTTATAAATCCTAGATTTCTATACCCTTTCTGAACTGACTTTTCAGCATGAGACACAAATGTCAACTTAGAATCGAAAATTACTCCGACATCCCTAACTGCCGCTACCCCTTTTTAAAATAGTGGAACCTATACTATAATCAAACAATGTAAGATTACGAATTCTTCCAAAAGTTATTGAATAACACTTCGGAACATTTAAATCTAAACCATTAAGGTTGCACCATTCATAGAGATTATGCAAATCATCCTGTAACAATTGACAGAAAAGCTGCTAGATAAGAAGTTATTAAGCCGTATACATTGCGATCTAACCAGTAGATAGTTCCTTAGCGAACAGATAACATTTGATCCAAAACCCAAAGCTTGGAGCTTTGCCAGTAGAAGAGCATGATTAACTCTGTCGAACGCCTTCGAAAATCTGTAAAAACAGCATCAACTTGTGAACCCTTACCAAAAGCATTAAACAGATAATATTCATAACATATTAAGCTAGTAACAGTGGAACGACCCTTTTGAAAACCATGTTGATTGTTAATAATAAGGCTTTTACATTGCCATGACAATTGCTTGATTACAAGTGCATCCAAAAGTTTAGGCAAGGTTGACTGTATACAAACTCCCCGATAATTACTGACATCATTAGTATTACCAGACTTAAATATCGGCGTAATATACGAATTCTTCCAAAAAGAAGGAAATACTCCCGACTTTAAAGACAGATTGAATAAAGTGCAAATAGGCTTCGACAGAGTACATACACATTCACGAAGTAGCAAGCTGGGTATGCCATCCGGTCCCGCAGAAGTCTTGCTCGGTAAGCCCAGAATCTCGTCAAAAACCTCTACTAAAGATAACTCTACAAATTTGACATCGAATTGATTCACAAGCCCTGTCATGTAATATTCAGGTATTTGAAATGCTTTATCAGAATATACGTTTGACAAGTATTTGGCAAATAAATTAACAGTATTGAGGGCGGTTCATTACTAGTTTCATCATTAAAAAATACATGTTTAGGAATAATATGTACCTTTTTAACATTGCTTACACGTTTTTTGCAATTGAGACCCCTTAATTATACTTCTTATGAGCAATCTTACGTAAAACTAAGCTTCTTAACTCTCTTGAAAATCATACAGGAAAGATTATTATAGGACTTAATGGGCACAAAATATCTGATTCCTTTATACAGAAGGTCGTAAAACTTATTTAGGGAAATATTTATATCAGAAGTGTTGTTTATAAAAAACCAGTCAATAGATGCAAGGAAATTATTTAACGATACAAAATCAGCATTTTTGAAGTCAAAAAACTTTACTGTATATTTTAGAGACCTTGACATATATGGTACTAAAAAGACACATTCATACGAAATGTCTCTAAAGCCAGTCACCGGCAATAAAAAATCATCCGCCAATCCAGAAGACCCATTAATATTAGAAAAAAAAAAGATCAAGAAATGTGCCTTCCGGATTTGGTAGCCGAAACATTTCTTTACCATCTAAGTAATTAAATACCTGTCCAAGCAGTGAAGCTGGTGCGACATTCGAACACCCATCCGAAAACTTTAGATTTTGATTTTCATTAAACCAAGTGCAGCCAGGTAGGTTAAAGTCTCCTGCAATAGTAAATAAGCAATTCGGATGGGCCTCAAAGATCTCCAGTACTGTATCACAGAAAGCACTGTATTGATTCATATCAGATTTTGGCGGCAGGTAAACTACACCAAAAACAATATTCTTAAGATTAAGTTGTACAGAAATAAAAACTTGCTCTAACGATGAACAAGAGTGTTTAATTAATCGCGGTTTTAACTGCTTTCTCACAGCGATTAAAACACCCCACCATCTTTCTTAGCACTTGTTAGGGCACTTCTATCACATCTAAATACTTCATATGCTGTAAACTCCAATTCAGATGACAAAATGTCCGGAAACAACCATGTTTCAGCCAACGAAATTACATCATAACTGTATGCGGATATTGTTTGCTTCAAATGCTTCAGCTTAGACCTCATACCCCCAGCGTTAAAATAATACATTACCAAGCATTAGAGAAGCTTAATTGAATAAACAGTTTCAAAGTCTTTTGTACATCTTCTTATAAAACTCAGCATTTGTAAGGACTTAAGGAAAGAGTAGCCATAATATGAGAAGAAACATTGAGTTTGGAATCCGACAATTCCCAGGTCCTTTACACAAGGCTCAATCTCAAGAGGACATTCTCTAATATTTAAGTACGGTGTTAATAAAACATGTAGACAAACTTTAATCGTCGAATCGTTGGTCAATTTGCCGACGAAATCACATGAACATGCGTTGTTTTCGAGCACGAGCACTAACACCAAAGAAATGCAAGAAAATTCTATATTGTTGTGAGGAATTCACAATTATTTATTGATTTAAATAGTTATGTAATACCCAATAAAAGAAGTAAATAAAGAAATGCAAGTAACGTTCTTAGCATGTCAAGAATAATAAAACGTATTTATTGAATAGTTGGTATAACCCATGCGCGATATTGCATGCTTTACAAGTTACTAAGGCTCAATATGAAAGTGGATGAAAATAATAATATCCTGTATTTTTGGGAAGAAACGACAACAATAGTAAATATAGAATATCAATAAAATAAATCATTTCTTTTAGTGCTGATATGCTCTAGATTGAAAACAAAGCCGTTACGGACCTATGTTCATATGAATATTTTGTGTTCAAATTGACCAATGATTCGAAGGTTAAAGTTTGTCTGCATCTTTATTAACACCCTGTGTATTTTTGTAGATATACCAATCTGTCCAAATCCAGTTGGAGATTGACGCAATCAGCCTCATTTATAACCCTACAATAAAACTTAAGATCAGTTGCAAATAACATAGAGTCACTGTGAGAAAAAGCAAGTACTAATATCATTGATATAGATATTAAACAAAATCGGTTCCAGGTGGGATCCTTGAGGAACTCCAGAGGATATCTGAAATTCATTACATTGAAAATTACATAGTTTGACAATCTGCCTACGATCTGTCAAGTAACTTCCCGGCCCATTGTACAATGAGCCAGAGACGCTATATCTACTTAATTTTTTGACAAAGTTTCGATAATTTACACGGTCAAACGCTTTTGATCACAGAACGAAGGCAAGATAACAGATAATTATGTACCAATTTGTCGAAAAGTTTGGGCATTGCTGGGAAGAGCTGAGAATACTTATAGTCCTATAATTTGTTACTTGCTTGTTATCTTCAGATATCAAAATGGGTGCGATAAATCTACATTTCCAGAATCAGGGAAAATAAGCTTTTTTCAATGATAAGCTAAACAAAATAAGTACAGGTCTTAAAATATTAAAGCTGTCTTGAAACGGAGGCAAACTATTAGAATCAGGACTTTTATTAGTATCTAACATACTGCAGCCCACAGTATATTTCAGGTTGCCAGTTGAACACCTAAAATTCTCATAAAAATAATATGATGATATTATTTATTTAAAGATCATAAAATGGTTTATTCATATTTCTTAAATTTCTACATATATTTTCAAACTTGTTCATTATATATCAAATAATTCAGTACTAAGCAGTTGTTAAGTCGATTAAAGTATACATAAGATATTGGTTCTAATGTTTCACCTGATTTTGAGACCTTATTTATCGTTAACACTCAAATTTTGACTAATATTTGATTTATGTCAAAAAACCGTAACTTTCTTAAGTATCGTATTTTTTTCCATCATTTCTTAATTATTTACACTATTTATAATAGCTCTTTCTTTATGTTTACTAATTTTATACCACCTTGTTTTGTTTGATCGATAAAATGGCTGAATATCCATCAAGATGTTGCGGCCCTTGCCCTTACATAGCACAATTTGGCTCTAATGTAAGTATTTATTTAATATAAAGAAGAAATATATTTTATATTAGTTTAAAATTACATACATGAATAGTTTAAATCACTTGAAGTAATAGCATATATTACGAAAACTGATATCCTCAGGCCTTCTTTTTATTTTCTATACAAAAATTAAATGATATAAGAAATGTAAGGATATCCCTGAATATATGGGATATAAAGTTTTTGGAACATTAAGAATAAGAAAAATAAAAATTGATGTACAGCATATTCCATTTGTAAGGAAAACGATATATTTTTGTCTTTTCCTTATTTTTCGAAAAAATTCAAGATAGCCAATCGATGTATGTTAGCTCCGAAAATTTAAAAATCATGATAAAAAAAGAATTGCATGAACAACAAAAGACTTATAGGGTATATATCTTAGAACATTGAAGGTCTCGAATAAGCCTAGCTGCAAACCATAGGCGAGGTTTTTTGAGTTCACCATACTCTTTAAAAGTTTCGTTTATTTGCTAACTAATAATAATGGTAATGGTAATACTTTAAAGGTAATCAACAAATTTTTCAGAATAAAATTCTTCTATGATTCTTAACAAAAAAGTTAATGAAAAAAAAGCAACTTGGCAACATAGAATGTATTCAAATGTTCTAAGGTATATATGCTGTGTTTTTTAAAATGAAACACCCTATTATAAAATTGTTGGATTCTATGGTCGATTCTAAGTGTTTTGTAATTAGGGTTCTAAATATCAATATTCAACTATTTTTGAAGTCACATTTGCGGCTTGTACTATTTAATTAATATTAAGGTGCTAAAGACAAATATGGCCCAGTGGCGAGTATACCTCCTTAATTCTAAACATAGAAATATTTATGAACAATTCAGCAACGGTAAATAGTTGTCCAAATATCAGATATACCGACGCTATTTTCCCTACCACCGATTTCTAGCCGCGTGCGAAAAATTAATACAATTTGTTGTTTTACCGGAAAAACAAAAACTATACAAAGCTAAGTAATGGTTTATTAGCTATCTAACCTTAAAATATGTTCTTGTAATTATGCCCTTTTTATTTGAAATGCACAATCTTTGGTTCGTGATACCTGATAATGTGGCCCAACCCAGGAAGGCCATCTTTGTTTCTTAAGAGAAATACACCAAAGGCACAACCCATTAATCTTGCTCGAGCTCAAAATCTGAATATGTTATAATTAAAATCTGACTATTTTTTTCATGTTTGATTTCAATTTTTCAATTTTTTTGAAAACAGACAGATGCTCATAACGTGTACAATATGGATGAAAAAGTTGCCGATAACTACCGCACAATTCACTACAAGTAATGTGTTTTCTCTGAAAATGGTGCAAAACGTGTTCTTATGGCTGCTCCCGAGCACGCTTAGAATGTTATTGTTATTGCCTGCTATGGGAAACTCCATTCCACCGATCATTTTGTTTAAAGAGAAAATCTTAAAAACTGAATTTACAGACATTTTCCATTGGGATCGCTGGTAAAAATGGCATCCAATGGGGTATGACAACAGAACTTTTTAACGATTTCTTAAGACATTTTGCCAAATAAGTCAACAGGGTCTACTCTTGGTTTTTGTTAGAGCTTCTAGTCGTTTGGATTATAGTATTGCGAAAACAGCTGACTTAATACTTTCTGTTTGGCATCAAATACGACACACGAGCTACAGCCTCTGGATAAAGTCGTTTTCCTCTCTTTAAAAGCAAATTGGGACGAGGAGCTACTGAGAATATAGGATCCTCATCCTTAATAACATTAAACAGAGCAAAATTTAATATAATTTCTTCTCGTTCTTGGCCAAAATGTATGACGTCGGAAAATATTATGCGTGTATTTCGGGCTACAAGTATATTTGCCCTAAACTTACCAGCTTTTGTTTCATCTTTGCTAACGGAAAAAGATATATGCCTGATGGATCATTGGCACAAAATTAAATCCGACCAGAGACACGAGAAATTAAACCATTTCACCATTAGAGTTCTATTGGAGTCTAAATTGGAAAATAAATGATAAGGAATAATTTCTTCAACTTGATTTTTCGGTGCATAATGACTATATTTAAAGCATGCTATGGTAACAACGACAACGTTTTATCTTTGTTTTTATTTACCATTCTTTAAATTTTATTTATTAGCTTTTGTGAAGACAGCATATTATTTTGCAGAGCAAATTCGTACAGATATTTTTAGTTATTGCTCGTTCGTTTCCTAGTGTTAAGCATAACAAAATGCCTCGAGTTCGAAGACGTTAAAATTATCACCGTGTTAGCGATTTTGACAGGGGTAGAATTATTGCCTATCGAGTTATGTGGTCTGTCCTATCGCGAAATTGGCCGCTGTGTTAATTATATTGCAATGACAGTAATAAGTGTGTCAGATATGGATAGAAGGAGATAAAGGAACACGAAGAAGGCGGACTGGCAACCGTAGGCGATATGTCTAAGATAGGCGCTTCAGACAACTAGCCCTACAACATCGTTTTGCTAATGGTTTGGAGAAGAAGGTAGACCTACGTACACTATCGAGCCTTTTTCCATACCGTCCACATCTAGCGCTTCCTCTGACTGCGGACCACTGTCGTCAATGTTTGGACTGGAGCAGAGAACGGCAATATTGGGAGATAGAAAGGCATAATTTCATCTTCAGGGACGAATCGCGATTCTGTCTAGGTATACATGTCCGTAAGAAGGTAAGAACGGCGTGACATTGGATTTGCTGTTGAGGGGCATGTACACATCAGGACTGTTGGAATAATGGTTTGGAGGGCTATTGCCTATGGTTGTCGATCACCCCCTCTCTTCGTTCAAGGCAATATGACTGCTGCGGGTTATATTGATGATGTCCTACAGACCACTTTACTGCCGTATCTAGAGAGCACGTCCTTTATCAACAAGACAACGTACGTGTCCAGATTGCTCGTCATACTACGGACTTTCTTCAAGAAGCAGTCGTTACTGTTTCGCCGTGGCCACCCCGTTCACCAAATTGAAATCCCATCCAACATGGTGGGATATGATGGGGAGGAGACTAACCCCTTGCAGCATCGATCACAGGCCTTGGCACAGCTAATCCAAAAAGTTTGAGTTGCGTGCCACAACCAGCCATCAAACATCTTATTTTATCCATGCCTTGACGCATCGTGTAGATGCAGGAGTGTATTTAGTTGCGAAGTCGTTAAGCACATTATTCATTTTTTTCTTATTACTTGTCTATAAAAAATCTGGCTAATGTTATCGTTTTCATTCTTAATGTAAAACTCACTTGAAAAAAAATAAAATTAAAAAAATTATTCTTTCTGGGTGTAACACTTCTTATGTCGGTTAGTATAAACCATTGGCTACTCTTAGATTTAAAACCCAAATAACTCCTTTAGAATCTTCGACCGTTGAACTAAATCAGACAAAAAGAAAGTCATAGCAGTCCGACGTAAAGCTATTAATAACTATAAAGCCTAATATGTCACAAAAGATCTCTTTCGGAAAGACGATAAATTAGATGGTGAATCTTCTACTTCAAACTTGACCGCTGTTCCTTCAATGTCTTTTCACCCAGTGCCAAATTTTTTGTGCCACGTATTTCAGTAATGTTTTGTGTGGCTTGTAAGACAAACGAGCAAATGGATATAAGATTGTGTATAACACGTTATATTCGGTATCACAAAGAGTGTTTTGGTATTGAACCCAATGATGATGACGATTTTGAGTGTTCTTCAATTTCGTCTGTCAATAATATGTCTCTAAATATACTTATTCTCATTTTTTGTGAAAAAAATTATGTGTTAATATAGTTTTTTATATAGATTATATGGCATATCTGCAAGTTACTGAAATTTTGACCTGTTAGTAGATTTTATATTAAATTTTCATGATGAATTATTTGTTATGTGAAAAACTACCAATGTATTCAGTAGTCCAGAAGTAATTTTCGTAGAAATATAATTAAAAACGCATCATATTTTTAAGAATAAGTTGAAAAAACAAGCTACTATAAATAGACGTGTGGATCTGTACCATCCATAGTGAATAATGTATTCTTAACTTACAGAATATATTGAAGAACCTCTCCTTCTTTTCATATCAAGAAATACGGGCTGATGCTTAATTATTTGATGATAAACATATATCAGTTAAATTATATACTTAAATATCATCCTAGATTAAAATCTAGTTGATGTAGATCTAGCCATCTATGCGGCCATTTATTAATTCAGTTCTTGTGTGCCAAGCCATCTATCAAGAAAAGTTTTTATTTGCCTGCATTTCCAAAACCTTTAAATTTAAACATAATGAATTGATTTGAAAACTATGGAATATAGCCAAAGAGCTTCTTCACTTATTATGTTTAAATTTTTTTCTTTTCTGCAAATAGGCTGCTTGGTAATTTAACCAAATTTTTACTTTTCGGATATTGATCTTCTTATGGTGAATCTCTTATCAAAGGTTTGCTATCATCACAGCAATCCGGACCTTGTTGACTGCAGCTCTGAACAGTTGAACATTGCTACACTCAAACCATTCAAGTTCTTTAGCAAGAACAATAGGTGTCTGCCAATAATCCACTTTATATATAAAAAAATTACATTTTTTTATGATGTTAATGATTTCGAACTCCTGCATCCGGTTTAGTACTTCGGCATTGGTAATTTTATCGGTCCACAAAATATCCCACTTTCTACGGTAACACGACATTTCAAAGGGTTGTAGTTTTTTGTCCATGTGGTTTTTCTTGAGGGTCCATTCTTCCACTACATATAAAAGCATGTAAAAACGTAACGCCGTAACATCCCTGTCCTCAATTCCATGTCAATATCTGAACTTGTAAATGACTTCATTTTTATAAATGTTGATGTGGTTATCTCTAGTCTCATTATTATTTCTCTTGTTTGGTCACCCAATTGTTCTATCCAAATTACTATATATTTATACGTCGGCACATTTTTTATCGTGGCGTTTGCCACCGCCAGGTTCACATGGTTCAGATCTTGTGGGAATTTTGTAACTATAATTAACTTAGTTTTCTTTTTTACAAATACAAATTTTTAGTTTGTATTCATTACATTGATCATTTAATTTTTATAAGAGGTTTTGGGTTTCTTTAATATTGATTGTTAACAAGACGCGTGCATAAGCATAACTCATATAAATAGTTACTTCTCCATTTATAAATATTCCCACTAACTCATCCTCTAGGGTTTCCCCAAAAATTGCTCCACTAAGAGGTTAAATAGCAGCAGTGATAGGATGCAACCTTGTCTAACACCACGACGAATCTCCATTCTTCTGTTGGATGATCTATAGCTTTATAGCTTCAATATAGATTAGTAATAATTTTGACGTCGTTGAAGTCAATGTCTTTGCTAAAGCGCAGCTGATGTAACTTGTGATATTTTACTTTGTCAAAGGCTTTCCCGCGATCGCAGTAACATACATACATCTCTTGGTTTATCAGATTCAGCATTGAAAAGAACAATAGTCCCAAAAACCGTCTCTCATATTCCAAGTCCTTCGCGGAATCCAAATTGTGTATTAGTAACGTATTCCTCGAGTCTTCTATAAATTCTTTTGTGAAAGATCTTGAGCAACCTCATGGTATAGGCCACAAGTGCCATGGTTCAGTAATCTAAGCATTCTCTTGGATTCGGTTTGTTGAGTATGAGCACAAAAATGAATGATAAACGTTGTTTAGGAATTTCTCCTTATCATAAATACGGTTGACGAGGTACAGAAGAATATCAACTACATCATCCTCAAAAAGTTTGATAAGCTCTATGGGTAGCTGATCAGAGCCATCAGCTTTATCGGCTTTCGTAATATCCAAGGCATGTAGTATTTCTGATTTAAATATTTTTAAATGTACATTGCTTGCTTCTAAGACCGGTTTTGGAAATCTTTTATCATTGAACAGTTCCGATAGGTATGCTTTCCATATTTTAAGCTTTTTCTCCATGTCAGTTATGAAATGCCGATTTGTATACTTGATTTTGTTACTAGTTGCCTTGACATTTATGCCTGTTACATTCAGCCATTTACCTTATCTTCTTCTGCATATGAAAGCTGTTAAATTTTTTTTCTAGCACCTCTATTTCCTCACATTGAATTCTTAGCTATTCTTGTTCTATTGTCCTAATTTTTCTCTGTACCATATTAAACACTGTATTCTGTAAGTTTCCTGTATTCATCTTTGGTGCTTTTGTTCGTTCTCCTTTCTTTTATAAGATCTAAAATTTCTGATGTCATTCAGGGCTCATTCAGGTTCTGTTGCTTTTTACATGTTTCTAACCCTCTTTGAATTTGCTTTGATTATTTAAATAAAGGCAAGTTTGGATGTTTTAGGTTTTCTTCTGTTATATTAGCACGACAATTTGAATTTAAATCGCCAAAAAGTAGAACAATTTATATTAATTACTTACTCGTAACTACTGAAAAAAAGTGTTAAATGTAATATATTTCTTTAGGTACCGTTATAATTAAATAACTATATTGAACACCAACTAGTTTTCTAACTTATTATAATACTTCGATTGAACATTACTACAACCCTAGTATTAGACCTCCTCGTTGAAACTCCTTGGTTTTGTCATTCGAAATAGCCGACTCTTTAACAACTCAAACTCAATAAAACTATTGTACTTTTCCTTTGTTAGATCAAGACTGGAATACGGTTCCTTGGTGTGGTGTCCTTTCTATGAATGCCATGTTGGCTACATCGGGAGTGTTCAGAGAAGGGTTTTAAAGTTTCTTATGTTTCGTGACGATGGAATATATCCTGTTAGGGGACATGATCATGATCTGATGTTAGGTAGATTTAATCTGTAATCTCTGGCCATGAGGAGAACAATTAATTTTGTAACATTCTTATGGAAGTTGGTCAATAATCAAATAAATTCTCCTCCTCTCTTGAACGATATTCTATTTCATGTACCACGATTTGCTTCTATAGCAAATATCACTTTTGCTTTAGATCGCGCCAGAACTAACATTAGGTTTCAGGATCCCATATATCAAATGTGCAGAATTTTTAATTCAGTATCATCAACCTGTGACATATTTGTATGCTCCATAAAGGATCTAGTTTTGTCTCTGACAAACCAACAGTTACCATAATTCCTTTTCTCTTCCTTTTTCCCTTGTCCCATGAATCCCTTTCTTTGTTCATTCTAATGTTAAGTTACATCTCCTTTAATTTTGATATATACATGATGTTACTATAGTAATTTAAGTTTTCCTTATTTTTCTTTCTTTTTGTTATTTAATTTATAGTAATTTAATACTTGTTTACACTTTCAAAACATTAATTGTAGATTTTCCTGTAACTGGGCTTTGCCTGTTGGAAATAAACTGCTAAATAAATTAGTATCCCTTCCTCCTTACCTTTAGCCGTCCAAACCCTCCGACTACCTTACCCAGAACACTGTGCCTGAACCAAATGTAGACTTTAAAGAGACCCTACCCTCACCTAATGCCCAACTGGGGGTATCCAAGGCCTATCAAACCCCCGATCTCACCAAATCTGCTTTAAAACAAGAAGGTCGAGTCGATTATGATTTTCAAGCTCAAAATCGTAAATATGATACTCGTGAATCCATCGTCCGGCATAATTTGGGTGGAATGCCTCCGTGTGCTGAAGCAAATATGCGTCAGTGTTGTTTAAATAAAGATGAGAATAATACTAGAGAAAAAGGAGAGAATAAGGTGCAAATCGATTGTGAGGTTTTTAATCGAGAAGGTATTTTATACCAATAGGCTTTACTTTTTTTAAGAAAATATGTTTGGTTTCAGGTACCATCAAGCCTCTTAAAGGAATTTTAAAAGGCTCCAAAGAAAATCCTTGCTTTTGCCCTAACGCAACAGCCCTCCCTGTTAATGATCATTCCTATCCATCTACTCCTGTAAACCTTGAACACAATAAAGACACTAAACCCTCTTCCTCTTTGCTACCACAATATTCATCGTCTCCGGCAGAAACCACCAATAGGGCATCCTATCAGCCTTTAAGCGAACAGTCGGGGATTAAGATGCATGCTACAGCGGGTAGACAGAATATGCTTCATCCAGAAAATCCGGAAATAGGAGCAAAAGTACCGGTGCCAAATGAGTTAAGGCCGGTGCCGCCGGCAGAGAGGCCAGTATGTTACCTACCTCAGCCCGAAGATGCCATTGTGGTTCAAAATGTAGGTATTTTTCGAAAATAGTTTTTTAGAACAATTTTTAATTTTGTCACATAAATTAGAGCAACGAGATGGGCCCTGTTGGTCCTTGGGCTACTGGTAAAGCGGATTGGGGCCCTTTAGGGGGTCTTACAGGTACTAGACCAGTGGTGGACAAGTATTCTATCACTAGATACAGTGAAGGCGAGTGGAGATCACATAACAAAACAGTTCTGGATGACACGAATACTGAGCAGCATCGAGCAAATTTGTAAGTTTTTCTTGATTTAATATACTTTTTCAACTAGTAATCCAGCAAATAATGGCATGTATCTTAAGGAGGTAATGATTTTTTGTAGTTAGTAGTTTAGTAGTTTAAAGGTCATGATTATTGAGTATTAAGATTCTGAAGAGCTTATTTCTTGTCTTATAATTTGAAGGTTTCCGATTCTATAAGAAAAATAAGATTATTTAAAAAATAATAGCAAAACCAGTTGGTGATGCATATATATTTGACCTTAGAGTTACTAGATATAATTTTTTTACAGGGTGTAAAATTGTCGGTGCATATGCTGAGACTAGTGAATTTTAATATTTGCTAAATAAATATATCTCCTACAATAATTTTATTATCTTTTCCCGAAGATAGTAACTAACATCGTTAGCGAAACCCGTATCGAAAGCATTTGTGATTTAAGTGTCACGCCAAACGTTCCACCATAGGACAATGGCCACAAATAAAAAATTCTCATGGTGATTTTTGGTTTGTCTCGGAGATCCATATGTGAAGGGATAGAGATTTTTAACTTTTGGTGAAATACATTTTTCTATAATTTGTAGGGCTTTTTTCCCCATACCTTCCTGATAAATGTAAAAATATGCCTTAAATACAGACCCGGCAATAGAAAACACAGCAATCAAAGTATTCTTAGGAAGCAAAGAGGTTCTCATCATCTCAGTATATATAAGCCACCATCTCAATACTTAAGAACAGAAATATTATACACTTTTTTTAGAGAAGACACCCTCACCATGGCGGCGGGGGATTGGAATGCAAAAAATAGAAGCTGGGGATGCGTAGCAGACAGCAGCCGGGCGCACACTGGAAAGATACATAAGTGAAAATACCATACAGGTAGTAGCACCAAAAGACGCTACACACTATCACCATACCACTCCTGATATTCTAGATATAGCTGTCACAAAAAACTTAAGCCATAACATTGTGGTTGAAAATGTGGACTCCCTTAGATCCTCTGATCATACCCCAATCCTAATCACTATAGCTCAAACCTTTATGCAAGATCCCTATCCTGAAAAACTTATCACCAACTGGGAAATGTTTAAAAATATACTTGCAGAAAATCATCTAATACCAACTCCAAGCTCTATTGAGGAAATAGATTTCTCAATAAAACAATTAACAGATGCAATTAAAGAATCGTTTAATTTAGCAATCACTAAAATCCCAATCCCAAACACCCACTTCATAGCCTTCCCAATGAGAATTAAAAGGTTAATAAGAACAAGAAACAGAAACAGACTAAATAAACAGGCTAGACTGCAAAAAGACCCAGAGGCAAAAAGAATTGCGAATAATCTTACGAAAAGAATAAAAAACGAAGCCTTCGACTTCAGAAATGAAAGATGGGGCAATTTTTTAGAAGAACTTAACGATGGCGATGAAGGCAAATCAAAATTCTGGAAGGTTTCAAAAATACTGAGAGGGAGAACAAAAACAGAGTTCCAAGAGACGGTTTTCTGGTATACTCGGACTGGGATAAGGCAGAAACTTTTTACAGATCATTAACAGAACAAATTGACCTAAACGATATACCAGATAATCCCGAATTACGTGAAGAAATAGAGCTATCAAACGTACAAATCGAAAACATACCACTAAACGCATTACCAAACTACAAAAGTATAAGCTTACAAGAAATAAGAGACGTAATTAAAGACCAAATGAATAAGAAAGCACCAGACCATGATGAAATAAACCTTGGACATAAAAACCATTTATAACAAATGTATGAGTGCTATTTTCCGGTCGAATGGAAAAAAGCAATTGTGGTAGTAATAACTAAACAGGGTAAAAACATAAAAAAAACGGAAAGTACATACCCATTAGTTTGCTGCCATCACTGGGAAAAATCTTTGAAAAGACGGTACTAAGCAGATTATGGGAGGAGCTAGATGAACTCAAAATAATCCCGGAAGAGCAGTGCGGATTTACAAAAGGATTATCAACTGAGTTGCAGCTTACACGGATACAACAGAGTCTGGTGGATTTATAAAAAATTTCCTGAAAGACAGGGAACTTACTGTTAGAATAAATGGAACTATCACCTCCTTTAACAGGATGAGAGCGGGAATTCCCCAAGGCTCCCCGCCCGCACCAATTTTATTCAACATATACCAAGCGGACATTCCAAAAAGCACACACTATTCGCAAGTCGCATTATTCGCGAACGACACTTGCGTCTTTGCGAGTTGTAAAAATTTAGTCCAGGTATCAGCGTACATGCAGAGTCATCTAGATAAAATTATAGAGTGCACAAACAACTGGAAAATCAAAATAAATAGCAAGAAAACAGAGGCCATTCTAATAACAAAAAAGCATGACCAGTTGGGTCATTTTTTTTTCAAGTTGGCAATTTCGGGCACGCTGGTCCCCTGGAAAGATGTGATAAAGTACCTAGGAGTATAGTTCGACAAAAAGAATAACTTCGATACGCACATTATAAAGCAAATTAACTCATGCAATGGAACCATTCATGCGCTCTACTCCTTTCTCTGCAGGAGCGCAGTAAGCTCTCTTTGACTAATAAATTTATGGTCTATAAACAGGTTCTACGTCCTAAACTGCTTTACGTCTCAAACATTTTCTGGAATACCACGAAGACGAACATCAGAAAGCTTCAGATGTTTCAGAATAATAAGTGTTTGAGGATGTTCACAAATGCACCCTTCTTCGTAAGGAATGTTGATCTGCACTCTGACTGCAAACTTGATACAATTCAAGAATACATAATTAAAAAACATTCAAAGTTCAAAAAAAAAGTCAGAAGTGTAGACAACTCCCTAATAGGAGAATTTCTCCTGAGACCAAGAGAAAACCATGGAAACGCGTAATGTGATATTAGCCGCCGAACTCAAATATGACTAAAACAGTTCTTTTATTATCTAAAGTATCCTAAGTTGAAACCAAAGGACTGAGATCGTTTAGTCCTCTGCCCGACTGACTCAGGCTTTGGTTTTCTCTGCGAAGAGTGGGGCTCGAGCTCTGGCTCCGCCCAAAGATAACTGACAACCTTTCCCCGAAGCCTAATTACTCTTTCCTATCCTGAAAGAAGTTAAAAATCCTTTAATCCAACCTCAGCACCCAAATGCTACAGAAAAAGGAGTATAGGAAATCAAAGTACCATAGCACGCAGTTGCAACTGAGAAGACCGGAAAGAGCAATAATAGCTAGTCTTTTTTCCCATACCTTCCTGATAAATGTAAAAATATGCCTTACCTGTTTTAACATCATGTATGTCAAAAACCAATACTGTAAGTTGGTGGAGGTAAAAAGTTTCTTTAACTTGAATTTGGGGTAAAATTATGTTTAATGCTTCTTGCTAACTAAATAGGATCAGAGGTCAAATAAAACTCAGGTGTTAGATTTTAATACTAATTATTTGATCTTAGATCCACCTCACTTAGAAAAAAGCATAGAAAGATCTTCCAATGCATTCATTTTTGAATGGAACTTAGCACGTCTGACACGGATAGTCATTATTTATGCCCCCGATATTAAAAAATAAAGCTTGAATGGTTATTTCAATTATATGAAAAATATATACTTATGCGGTAAGTACTCATATCTAAGAGAAAGGTTTCTTGGCTAACTCAAGAACTGAAAAATGTAATAAAACTCAGAGATTAAATATAAAAAAACGAACCTCCCGAAAATTGGGAAAATTACAGGAATGGAATATCAGTGAAAACAAACAAGAAATGCAAAATACTTATATTTAAATAATAACAGGCATCGCTTAAATAATAATCATAACATGAAAAGCTTATCGGTAACTAAGCCTACTTTCACGTCATATTAAAGATTTTTTATGAGCATCTATCCAATCAATTTTTTTGATTTTTTGTTTTTCTTTTCTATATTTTTATATCTAGAGATATTCAGCATAGTATAAGTTCAGCATAGCTTAACTCTTTGAAGTACTTAGGGACAAAATTTAACCCACCTATTCCACAACTCTACATGTATGTTGGAGTAAAATTTAACCCACCTACAATTGTTTTTTTTTCCAGTAATGTACGTCGGTTTATTTATTAAACCATCTGACTATATGATCATATAAGCCTTAGAGACTAAGCGTATAGTCGCAGATTTCGCTAGATTGTGCCTAGTGATTCAAGTGGTTATTCGTTTGTTTATGTTTTGTTGTTGCACGTTTCGTTCTAAAAAGGGTAAGATATTTTTGTTTTTTTTTAAGTTTTATTGTTTTTTTTATTAAAAATATTTGATATACTTTTTATATAACTGTTTTATACTAAATAACTTAAAATTATTGAGTTACTTACTTCTATATTCTGTATTTTTAAGTATGGGTTAAATTTTGTCTCACCATACCAGTAAGGTTTTTTTTTAGGTAGGAGCAAAATATGGCAAGTGACCGATTTCCAGAACCATTACCTTTTAAGCTTATTGATTTGACCGAAAAGGATCTTTATACTGAAATTGAGAATATTGAAAATTCGGACAGTGAATTTGTAGGCATTCCATCAGATATCGACTCGGATAATGATAGTTGTAATGGAAATGATGTAGACGAGCCAGAACTCACAAATAATTTATCAGAACCGGATAATATGGTAATATCATCATCTGATGAAGAACCGGAGGAATGGGGCCCCGAAAACCTTATTCCACTGAGCGAATTAAAAAAATTTTTCAAAATACAATGGAGTAAGAATAATAAAACGGTTCCACCTGTCCAATTTATGGAATATTCAGGACTAGCCCAAGTCATAAAGGAATTAGATAGGGTGACACAATATAAAATTTTTAAAATTCTGATTTCAGACAAAATTGTCGAACATATGGTGTTTCAAACAAACCTCTACGCAGAGCAAACTTTTCACAATTCCGGCAAAAGTTATAAGCCCACCGATAGTGTAGAAATGCGTACATTTATTGGTATAAACTTACTAATGAGTATCAAAAAGCTGCCGTCATATCGGGATTACTGGAGCACAGATCCAATTTTACACGATCCCTATATTAGTAGACTAATAACTCTCCATCGCTTTGGTTGGCTCCTAAGTAATGTACATCTTAATGACAACAACTTCATACCCAACCGAAATTCCGATAATTTTGATAAATTATATATGTTGAAATACAATTTTCAAGCCTGTATGCATCCTCACGAATTTTTATCAGTGGACGAGTCTATGATAAAGTTTAAAGGCCGATCTACGATCAAACAATGCCTGCAAAGCCAGTAAAGAGAGGCTATAAAGTGTGGATGATAGCTGACAGTACCGGATATTGCTGGGATTTTGAAATATATTGTGGCAAAACCGGTCCTGTTGCAGAAAAATGTTTGGGTACCAAAGTAGTGCTTCAGATGACACAAAATTTAAAACACAGGTATCATAAAATTTTCTTTGATAACTTTTTTACAAATGTAGCCCTAATGAATCAACTATATCAAGAAAAGTTATATGCCTGTGGTACTGTTAGACATACCAGAAAAAATATGCCCCAATTTCTGGAAGATAAAGCAATGCACAGAGGTGACTGTGACTGGTACGTGAGTTGTACAGGACTTTCAGCATTTAAATGGCGCGATAAAAGAACAGTTCACCTTCTTTCAAATTATCACAACCCAGATGACAAAACTGAGGTCAAAAGAAAAGCGAAAGACGGCAGTGTAGGAAACATACCTTGCCCAATAGCGCTGACTGATTACAATAAAGATATGAACTCAGTAGATAAATTTGACCAAATGAGGGCAGTTTACGGCCTCGACCGAAAAAGCAAAAAATGGTGGCATATAATCATGTTTTTCTTTATTGATGCTGCTGTTGTTAATGCTTACGTGCTTTACAAGTTATCTGAAGGGCCTAAAATGAACATGAAAGAATTTCGTTTGAATATTATAGAACATCTAGTTGCTGACAAATTGGTAACATCATTACAGGGTACCGAAAAATCATTACCAACTCCCATCAAAAAAATGAAACCTTCCCAACCAGAAACGATTAGACTTACTCAAAGTACACATCAGCAAGTATGAACCAGTAGACGAAGATGTGCAGTATGTAGTTCCAAGGAATTTGAAATACGCACAAACTGGACCTGCAGCGTGTGTCAAGTTCCCCTATGTTTGGGAAAGAACAAGTCTTGTTTTCAGTCCTACCATAGAAAATAACTTTAGGCAGTGGTATGGTGGGTTAAAATATGTACTATGGGTTTTTTAAAGAAAAAAGTAAAAAAATTGATATTTCTCCATGTTATGTTTTATTTTAGAGCACCTTGAATTAGTTTTTATGTTTTTTTTTTGTTATAAACAAGAATAAATTTTTTTTTGTACCACTTGGGTAAATTTTTACCATTTTTTCTGTACCTCAAAGAGTTAAATAAAATGTGATTTCAATATGTCCCTTGTAGAACACATGGAGATGCTTTAATTGATAATTCCCACATTTTTTCAGCGAATTTTATGATAAAATTAGATATATCCGAAACTCATCTAAAAATGCATTTTTATCGATATTTAAAATTATGTTTATTTTTTGTCATAAAGATAACTGTACGATTATATCTATTAATCTAAAAAAAAACAAACATATTCATATTTATAGAATTGACTGGAATGGACGTCAGTGCCTGGAACAAACTCAGTCTGATGTAGATAAGAATCAGGAGGATAATACTAGAAGACTAAATCAAAGGGAGATGGAAATAATGCGTTGGAAATGCGAATTAGAACGAGCCATTGCTGCTGCAGCTGAGGAAATTGCTTTGATGGAAGAACAAAGAAGAAGACTAAAGCAGGCTGCGTCTGTTTTACAAATGCCCGAGTCAATAGGTATATACAGGGTGGTCCAGTTCAAACGACATTTATTTTTAATACGTGATAGAGAATTGAAAAAGAAATAGACTCTCATTATAAAAATTTTCTCAGAAGTGTTTAATAACAAAGGTACAGGGTGTTAAACTTGAGAATATTTATTTGTTTATTTATCATAACTTTTAAACTACCAGCTCAATTTTAACGATGATAGATAATTTTTTTTTGAAGTTCGCATGCAGTTTATTGTAGTGAATTATCAATTACTGATGAAATCAATTTTTAAAAAAATTGGCAATGGCGTGACATACGGAGGGACTTGGTCCTTTTTTGTCTCAAATCTGCGAAGTGATAAAATATTTTTTTTAATAAGAAGTCAACTGTTAATTTCTCCATTTAATTTGAAAAAAAATTACTTTTGCAAAATTATGATTTAACGCATTGTTTTTAAAATATCTTATACTTTAATTGTTCAGAAATACCTGCTAAAATGTTGCAAAAATTTATAAAAAAAAGGAAATTGAGTTTGGATTTGTAAAAAAGTTGAATATAAAAGATGATCAAAAGTTACTATTAGTCATTATTTTATTTGACAAGTTTAATTTAGGATTCAAGCTTAATTTTCTTTTTTTTTTTTAGGTTTTTGCAGCATTTGAACTGGCGTTTCTGTACAATTAAACTAAGATATTTTAAAAACAGTACCTTAAATCATAATTTTGCAAGAGTAGCTTTTTTTTCAAATTAAATATAAAATCTAACAGTTGCCTTCTTATAAAAAAATATTTTATCAACTCGCAGATTTGAGACAAAAAAGGACCAAGTCTCTCCGTATGTTACGCCACTGGCAATTTTTTTAAAAATTAGCTTCATCAGTAATTGATAATTTACTACAATAACCTGCGAAATTTAATTTAAATTGAGCTGGTAGTTCAAAAGTTATGATCAATAAACAATTCAATATTTTTAACTTTAACACCCTGTATCTTTGTTATTGTTATTAAACATTTCTGAGAAAAATTTTATGATGAAAGTCTATTTCTTTTTAAATTCTCTGCCACTTATTAAAATGAATGATGTTTAAACTGGACCACCCTGTACATATAAAAAGAACTCGTATGATTATACGAACAAATTAATTTTATACCAAATCGAATAATTGTAGAAGTGACTTTGAATGTATAAAGTATGATGTCACTATTTGTTCAGTTTTCACCGCTAGTATATAATTTTTTTAAAATTTATTTTAGCGGGTGAATGTCTAGATCGTAGAACGGGTCGTTTAGATAGCGAACTAGTCAGAGATGAAGTGGAAGAAGAACTAATTAAGGAAGTCGCCCTATGCTCTGAAATTAGGGACATTTTTTCGCGAACTTTAAAAGATGTCGAGCTGCAACTATTAGAAGATCGCACTGCCAAACAAAGGTCCTAAAAAAAATTCTGTCTTGTTAATTGTATCTGATTAAACATTTCTTTTAGGTTGGAATATGATTGGAGCGATAAGAGCGATGCCCATCAAATCGACGCACTAAATTCGTCACTTAACACTCGCTCTACGGTATTATTGTTTAAGCCCGGAGCCGTAATTTTCCCTGAAAAGTAAGCCTAATTCCATCCTAAATGATTTTCATATTTAATATTTTATATCTCTAGTCAATCTACTCCAGAGTACTGGGAACATTTTACCAAAGAAACTTTGCTAGGTGGTGAAGCGACTCGTCAAAGATCTGTTACTCTCAGGGGCACCTTGGATGCAATTCTGATGAACGCCTCACGAGACTTAAGGTCTCAAGCCGATCGAGTGGAGCTGGCTTTAGCTAAGAAGGTCGCTTGTACTGAAGAAGTGGTGCGCAGAATGGAAATTGAGTTAAAACAAGTAATTTTTTTTTATAGAATAAGGATATTCTTTGGGAATTATCGGATATAATTGTATACTTATGTTTTTTACCAGTGAGGTATGTAGGCTATGCGTTTATCAGTATAAATAGAGCACATACCTCGTGATACTTGCTTAATACTATTTTCTATTTTCCAGACGTTGATATTTCATTGTGTTTGCATCATTTCGACAGTTTAAAACTTGAATTTGCTAGAGCAAAAACACGCACTTTTATGAGTCTCAATAGTGGAAAATGATCTTGTGTTACTACTTATAGTCGCCAGTGCCTTATTTCGAAGATTATCCTAAGAGGAATATTGGGCTTGTGAACCTTTAAAAAAATGTGTAAACATATCTTGATAGCTTCTTTAAGCTTCGTTTCAACATAGAAGAGAAGGGATTTTTCCAAAATTTTCGGTAGATCTTTCTTCGTAGCAGTCAGCCAAACGTATGTTTTGGATTTTGCTCATATACGTTGTCATGTCCTTCACTACTTTTGCGTTGCTATCGTCAGCTTTTAATATAATCAAATCCTTGTTACATTTAGAAGAATTTAGCGTTTTGTTTTTAAGCAGTTTAGGTCTCGGGTTTTTAAAAATTGTGGTTCCTTTCTTAGCAGCTCTTGCCGTCTCTAAACGAATTTCAAAATATTACAAAATGTATCAAAATTTTAAAGACCCTCGAGCTAGAAAATAGTATAATAATAGGACTTTTCAATAGATTTTAAGGCAGCTGGCTGATGTAGAAGACTTAGTGAATGCTTTAAAAGCTGCAATTAGGAGAATGGATATTCCAATGAAAAAAGCGCAAACCCGGCTGGATAACAGACTAATGAGACCCAGAGTAGAAAATTGCAGAGATGCTCCTCATTTTGGGTAAGACTGCTTCTTTTCTGATAATGTATTATTAATAATAATTGTAATGTTTATAGTCTGATAGATGAAGTCAAGTCTATATCGGAAAATGTGGCCGCCCTTCAAGCTCAACTTGGCCAGGCAAAGAAATCGCAAGAAAACATGATAAACATAAGAAATACATTGGAACGAGAGATAATGCTGAAAATGAAAACTTTGGAGATCGATAGGGATCGAGTAAGAAGGATCAGGTCGCATTATCCATCATCAAATGCACTTTCTGGACATTAGAAATTTAAATAATATTTTTGAATAAATTATTTGTGAGGGTGTAAGCCTCTGGTTTTTATTATGAGTAGTTTTTGTAAAGATTTTGTTGCTTGGGCATCTTCAAAACGCATAATTATTTTTAAGCCTCGCAAAACTTGCTAATTAAAAGCCTTTCTCAAAATAGCACAAATTACAGTGATTGTATGAAGCTATCACCATACAATTACGAAAGAACGTCCTTGTTCTTTTCCTTTCCTCGACACCAACGATTTATTTTATTGAAATTTCAACCGATAAAGACTCAAAATGGCTTGAGACTATCTGATTATCACAGTATAATTCCACTAGATGCCATATGATAATTTTTGGAAAAAGTAGGTATGGAAGGACCGATATTACAGAGTAATCTGTGTTCTTTCCTAATGACGTGGTCTACGGTTTCTTCCTCCTTCCAACACCAACAGTACTCCGGTTTCTCTGCTATATCCAAAGTGTGGAAATGACGTGTAAACTGTCACTTAAAAAACCAGTCAACAGGTGAAAATCGGTGCCAAAAGTCAGGGAACTCCTTGCATGAATTTGAAGCTCATATTGCACGTTTGCTTCGACTGTCATATCCAGATGTCCAAGAAAATATCATGGAATGTTTGGCAGCTCAAGAGGAAAGAAGGCAAATCGACGTCATGGAATTTAGCAACAGAATCAGAAACGAAAATCAAATTTTTACAGTCGCCCAGATTAGTTCTGCACGCAATCTATTTTTTTTGCCTATTTAACACATACCCAAATTCTAAACAATAACATAACATAACATAAGTTATTGTTTAGAATTTATATATGTTTTAAGTAACCCAAGTCTGATGATGGTAAGAACAGTTGCCGAAATGCATAACTCCTGAAATTAGAGGATTAGCGTTTTATTTGTGGAGAAAAGACTTCCCCCTACTAACTTTTCAATTTAATATTGACTCCACTTCAGAATGGACTTCTTCCTTAATATAAGAAAAAATTTGTTTAAACCCGCATTCCAAACAGCACAGATACGTACTAAAGACGTATTTTGTACGTACTCCACGACATAATGTACGTACACAGTACGTACCCCAAAAGACGTATTACGTACTATGGATGTATCTAGGACATCCACTTTTCGCAGGATTCTACGTCATATGTACGCACTTTTAGGACTTTTTACGTCATGTATTGGACATAATATGATGCAACGAGGAGTAGGATGTTTACATGATTCCTTTTTGTGTGGTAAAATGTATTTGGCGATATTTTAAAAAAATACACATTTATAAAAACTGCAAATATATTGGTTATAAAAAAATAAAAATATAAAACCAAACATGTCTTAAAAACGAAACAAAAAATAAATGTTTAGGAACACAAAAAAAAACATTTCTTCTTTTCAACTATTGTGAAATACAGACTTCAATTTTCTTTGTGCTTTCAATCCCTGCTTGTAGTGCTGCACCAAAATTATATTTTAAAATAAGTAATTTATCAATAAGTAATTCATTACTACTAAAATAAATAAATATACTCTTACTTACCATGAATTGAGCTAGATCGTAGTAGATCCTTCCTACCACTGAGTGAACAGTAAACTAAATTAAAATGTAGTTAGAAAATGTAAGCTGTAATAAAAATATGCCGAATTTTAATAAATCTTAAAATCACACGTGTAAACTTTTATCACAAGGGGACAACCCATGCCATCACGCCAATATTGACAACTTGTCAGGTTGTGACCGAAACCGGGGCAATCGTTCTCACATCTATCATTTGTCTTAAACACTGGCAACAGTGTCAACTCCCTCATGTTGCCAATTACTTATTTGATAGTCAGTGGGGGCAACAAAAACAATGGGTGGCTTTTGCGACCGATCTTGATAATTTTGATATATTATTATGACAAATATTCCAATATTTATACTTTTTAGATGTTCTGAAAATCCTATACCTAATTACTTTTTGACCAGATCAACATGTAAATTAACTAAATTTATAGAGTGTGTTAGTCCTTTGGAAACAGGAAACGAATTTACACTCTTTTTTTGCTTTATAATAAAGAATGCAATTCAGTTTCTGCTAATTAAAATAATTTATTATATCACTGTATTTTCTTCTGTTAAAATTGAGTAGTCACTGGCAGTAAAGCATGTTTATTAACAAAATATTCCCTCTGCTCCCTGTGTAGATGATGCTGTGAATCCAAAAAAGCCAATGTTCATTCTAGTGCATTCAAAGTTCTAAGTTCGTTACCTTTTTCTTTTATATAATGCCTTACAAGCAGAAGTGTCAAACCAGTTTCTGGTTCCTTTTTGCAAAGGCGACAGGCCAAGTCTTAAAAGCTGTACACACTAGGCGGCGCATGAGTCTTGTTTAAAGATTTATAATAGTTCTCAGTTCATCCGTCTAAAAGTTAGAAGGTTTTTTACTGTTTAACTGTTTTTTCTAGATAAAAGCTTTTCCTTAAGTATATTTCATGTTGCTTCGCAACATATTCGATAATAGGCGTAAGTCTTTTATGTTACTTTTTTAGGTACATTTATGGTAAATATGTGCCAACCTCCAAAAAAATTTCAATATAGTTCCGTAGAATCCTACAAAACTTCACCAATCATAATTAAGCTGAACACGAAAATTATGTACATAATTAGAACCTCAGTCCATCATTTCATCATTGATTTATTTTAATAACTTAAAAGTTTAAACATTTTAATGATATAAAAATGATATCATTAGTCATGCCATCTAAAAACTGTTAATATTTTACTTCTATATGATCAGAATCAGAAATGATTTTTGCATGTTTTGTTCATTCATTCGACCAGTTATGGCCAATTTAATTTAAAGACATGCATTATTAAGTGTTCACGTCCATAAAGCCTTAATAAGGAAATAAAAATAGAAAAGACTTATTAAATTGAAATTGAAAAAGCCTTGGTCTATGTCAGGCAATAATCCCTGCGTGACCATTCAAGTTCCCTCATCCCCTGGGATTTTTGATAATTGCCAGCAGAAATAAGAAAGCCGAACATAAATGAGATTATCTTGTCGACTTTTATCTCGTCATGGGGACTTTAGTAAAATTGGTCTTTTCCTCTTGATTATGAAGTAAAATAATTTTATTTATTTGTGTCACATAGTATTTTAGAACTTAAATAAGCGGTCAATCAATATTACTAAGAATATAAACGATCCAAAGAGAATTCAAATTTAAAAGTTGTTTTTCTGTTCTCATTTAATTTAACTTTACCCAGTTAAATAGAAATGAGAGGTGATAAAGCTAATGAATAGTAAATTCTTACTGAAAATGATTTGTATAATAATTCTGGATGGAAATTCAATGCACGATCAACTGCTGGTGTCAGATACATGAAAATGCGATAAATTTAAATATATAGTATAGACAATTCTTTCCGTTTTGCTGAAACTTGATAACTACACTTAAGATTATGTACTGATAACTAAACATTATATAGTGTGTGGAAAGATCCAAGAACCAAGTGTGTTCAGCGTTTATCGTCACCATATGTCTTTGCTTTTACGCGTTTTATTTAATTTAAATATTAAGCAACACTGGTGGAGAGTATAGTAAAAATGTGCATTTGATGAAACAGGAAAGAAAATTTCGTATTTTTAAGAAAAATCGCGGTTAAACTAAAAAATTACGCGCTATAACAAAGAGAGGTTAAACGATGTTAATATTGCTTGTAATCAATTCTAGAATAAGGCGAATTGCGTAGTTTGTACGGCGGGAGAACTATTAAGGAATGAAATACTTAGTAAGTACAGCATAATTTCACCTGAAATTTACTACTACGAGTAATTTGAAAACTACGTACTTAGGTACCAATGTCATTTTTAACGTGCACGGTTCATGTCAATCTTTTATATTTTATAATAACGTACGTAGCACAGAATAGTGCTGCCTAAGCGTAAGTCCAAAGATATCATATATAATGGTACAATAATATATAGCATATATATTGGTACAAATAATGAGTTTGGGGAGTTTGAGGCGGACAAAATACCTAACAGAAATAAAAAAATCTGGCTGTTCATTCCACGGGTAAAAAACACAATAACAGAAAATATAGTTCAAGATTATGTTTCTAAAAAAAGTAATTTAAAGTCTGAAGACATTGTGGTGAAGCAGTGCCAAGCAAAGAACATGAATGCCACATTTAATTGTTTTATGGTGGGCGTACACCCAGATGTAAAAAATTTGTTTATGGGGAGTCATTCTGGCCAAAAGGGGTGAGCTTTCAAAGGTTTGATTTTTCTCTTGGGCGAAATTTTTTAGACAAACGTCAAAGTCAATTGATCACAAGTTAGTACCTGACATTTGTACATCTTTCAAACCAAAAAGTAAACAAATCACCATAAACCTAGAAAACTCAAAGGATAGCAAGAAATTGCCAGATGGTCCAAACGGGGACAGTATATACTTATTGAACTTGAATGTTTGGAGCATAAATAATAAATCACTTCAATTAGAAGTGCTTTTGGCCAAAGAAGAGCCTGATATTTTTTGTATCTCTGAGCATTGGCTACAGGGCAATAATATACAGTTTTTTGACTATCGACCAATTTGTTATTCATCTCGAACTGAGTTTAGAGGAGGAGGAACTGCCATCCTTGCAAAAACAAATACAGTTTTCCATCCTTTAATTGTTAAAACAGCTTGTATTGAAAGACAGTGTGAATTTTGCGTTTGTCAGTGTCTTATTTTAAATAGGTCTTATTATTTTATTTGTCTGTACAGATCACCTTCGGGTAATGTTAATACTTTCTTGTCCATTTTAGATGAGTTGCTACACACTATATACATGGCCAATAGGTACCTGGTAGTCTGTGGAGATTTTAACATTAACTTTTTAGTAATCGATCAGAACTTCTCTCTTACCAAACAATTATTAGCTAGCTATGGTTTAGCACCACACATAAAGGGTAAAACTAGGGTGGTAGGGCAATTTGGCTCTCAAATTGATAATATTTTCAGCAATTTGGCTAAATGTCAGGTAGCAAGTAATACATTATTCTCAGATATATCAGATCATTATGGTCAGAAACTCCATATAGAAATACCTAAAGAGAGTAAAAAGCCAGTATTTATAAAGAAACGTTCATACACAGAAAACAACATTAAGAATTTTAATGATCTTTTAACACATGAATCCTGGGAAGATGTATATAACTGCACTGAAGTCGATCTAAAATATGATTGCTTTTATAATATTTTCTATTACTATTTTAATGTAACATTTCCTCTAAGTAGCCACAGAATAAAGGATCCTGATAAAAAATGGGTAAGCTCTGAAATTAAAAAATATTCTAGTCATATTAAAGATCTGTAATGTATGGTACAAGGAAAAAAATAGTGAGGCAGCTTATAATCAATATCAAAAAGAAAAAAAAGAATATAAAAAAATTATTTCTAACTATAAAACTTCTTTAAATGAAAACAAGATTATCTGTTCAAATAATAAAACTAAAACTGCTTGGACTATTTTCAATCAATGCTCAAATAAGTCAAAGTCATCTAAACCTGTCACCCTAAATTCTAGCAATAATGAAATTATTGAAAATTTGGATGAGATAGCCAACATATTTTTGAAGAAATTTAATGCTTCATCTCTTACCTTCATTTTCTGGTCAATTGCCTAAAGGAAGTCACATCCCCACTATTTTCCTCTTTCCCACAGATTCAAAGGAAGTTCAGCATATTCTATCGGCCTTGCTAAATAAATACTCTGCTGGTCTTGATGAAATACCAATAAACATACTCAAAAAAGCTAGTCACCATATAGATGTGCCTCTAGCTCACATAATAAATGCCTGTCTGCACATAAGAATCTTTCCATCTAAACTAAAAAAGGCGAAAGTTCTTCCAATTTTTAAAAATAAGGATGATGGATGATAAGGTGAGCAGGATGTAGAAAACTATCGACCAATATATTTGAAAAGATCTGTCAGAGCTTCTCAGGTGGTAGAGAGGATGCGGGAGTGGTGTGACAATCATGCTCTGAAGCTAAATGCTGATAAAACCGGGCTACTGACACTCTCCAAAACTTTACCTCAAAAGTCCCTACTAGTAAAGTTTGAAAAAAAGTCTCTTCGAGAGGTAGCTTCCTTAAAATTCCTTGGTATACAAATTGACTCCTGTCTCACATGGGTCCCACACATAGACACTCTTGACAAAAAACTAAATAGTTTCTGCGCGTTAATAAGGCGTCTACGAGAAGAGCTTTTCCTAAATTGTCTGAAGCAACTTTACTATGCATCGGTCCAATCTCTAATCACTTATACTGTGATGTTTTGGGGATCTTCAACTGACGCCGTGTCAGTTTTTATAGCACAAAAACGCATCATAAGATGCATGCTCAGACACACACCACAAACGTCTTGTAGGACTTATTTTACTAAGCTTGGTCTACTCACTGTTCCAGCTCTGTACATTCTTATGTTAGCTATTTTTGCAAAGAAACACCTGCATCTTTTTCAAACGAATGAAGATCATTATGCTGAGGGTATGTCTATTGTGACAAGGGGGAGAGCTGAACTGAGTGTCCCAACTCATCACTCTGCCTTTTTTCAAAGATCTCCTGCCTTTGCTGCTATTAAAACATATAATAGATTACCTCTCGCCCTAAGGCAAGAGAAAAATATCATGAAGTTTAGGAAAGACACTGCAAGGTATCTGTTGGGCAAGTGTATCTATAGTTTCGATTTACAATTTTAAATGCGTATTATGATTAATATTAAGGGTTTGTTTACTAATTTATTTATCTTCATAAGGTATCATACTTGAGATATAAGTGGTAAGGTAATGCACCCATTATTATGTCCAACATTATCTTTTTGTTCTTTTTGTTCTTACTATTTTTATTAGCAGTATGTACTGTGTAGATGTTATCAAATTTTAATTTTGTTTGTTTTGTGACGTTGCTATTGTCTATTTTAATTAGTTCTTGAAAGCAATAAAGAAATTATTACTATTATTATTATAATCAGAAGTGAAAAAGAAAAGTTTCAGCGAAATACTCGATAAGAATTTCGTGAAGGGGATCTACCTGTTTGTTCTGCTACATTTCAAAAAATAACTGGTAGGGGAAAAATAACACCCTTATTCCTATGTGTTATTCTAGAAGTTGACTTATGTAAGCATTGGCATTTTAAAAAAATTGTAAAGAAGAATCGTTAGTTGAAAAGCGAGGAAATCGGGTATAAAAACAATCTGATCAAAAAGAAGCAAAGCCCCTAAGAACAACATAGGCAGGTACGAATGTGAGTCACTACTCACATGCAACATGTCGAAGAGGCTACCTTCCTCCAAAATTAAATATACAGAACATGTACATTTTGTAGTACAAAGTATTTTCAATATTCACAAGCTAAGTACAAGAAAATTTTCTATACAAATTTTCATCTTGGTTTCGGATACTTGTATATTTCACATATTTCATATGTGAGGAGTTTTTGGTAAAAATTAAAAAAAAAACATCTTGAAAGTTTCTTTTGTGCTAACAAAACCAGCCATTATCAAAGTGGTCTGTAGTTGAGTTGACCCAAAAAGTTTTTTATTCAAGACAAAATTGACTTTGTAATTTGGGCCTTATGAATTACCAAGATAAACATTTAGTTGGATTCACAGATAAATCGGGAATGTTTCTAAGCTGCTACAATATATTAGCAAGGTTAAAAATAGATTATCTGATGAAGGCAAAGATCAGATAATCTTGGAGTTATTTTCACATTCTTGTAGTTCTCAGAATAGCTGTTCTTATTTGTTTTTTTGAAAAAGTCTTGGGTGTTTCTAAGTCTAAAGTCTAAGAAATTCTTAATTTTTTTCTTATAAGGGGTCACAGTCTCATGACCACAGAGACAGTTTTTAGATAAGTATCGGAAACGAGAATAAACTTTAATGCCAAGAAATTATTGTCAAATTTTGAAAAACCACGGAACTGTCAATGTTTGGGGACAAGACGGGAATACATTTAATTATAAGTCAATATCGCAGAATATTTTAAAGAAAAACTTTATTTTAAAGTAACTGAAGCTCATGTCCTTACGTATCAGAAAATAAATGAGGCAGTCACTTGTAGAGTTCGTACCAGTTGTACAGAATATGACATGTAAGTCAATATTTTTAGAAAAGGAGACAAAAATGCAAGTCTGTTATCAGTGGCTCAATAGTTTCCAACAGTTTGTTAGTGACCTTAATACAATCAACGTCAAAAAGCTCTTGATCGATATTGATGTTAACGATGAGGTTTCTTTCTTCTTTCTGAGGGGATAAATCTGCTTAATGACTATGAAGTCACTTTCTAAAGTATGTTTATTTCCGGCTTAAGAAGTATAATTTCTTATCTTAGAATACATTTATTTATTACATTTTCATTATGTGAAAACGGTACTTATTGAGTTTTCCAAAAACTCCGTGTTTGTCTAACTTTTGTAACCTTATACTAAAGTTTATATCACAAAATTTAGTAGTAGTCTTTACTTATTTAGTTCTAATTTCATATTTAATTTTCTCGAATTAAAATAAACCATTATTTTACATTATTAAAACTTTATATTAGTGAAGATTCTAAAAAAAATGCTCTTCTAAAAATTCACTATTTTGTTATCACGTTTTAAAAAAATATATCCTCAATTATAAAATGTCCCTAATGTCATTTTTGTAAGTAACTTTATGACCTTAAAAACAAAATATATAAACATTTTACGATTTTTTTAAAATTTTCCTTTATATTAAGCAACATAACTTCTCAACCTACCTTTTATTTTCTTTACCTATTACTGTCTTTATTATATTTATTATTTAAATCTTTCCCTTATCTTTAAATCTTCTACTCGTAAAAGGCAGATCGAAGAAAAAAGCTATTTTAGAATTCTATTCCGCTGAACCAGGAAACAGAAGTATATAGAAGTGAGCAACTTTATTATACAAAGTGGCACATCGAAAATGAAACAGAGACATTTAATGGCAGTATCATTAGTGGTATATCAGTTCATCATCATTAGTAAAAATCAATACATTTAGCAGGAAAGTAGCTTAAAGATGAAGAATGAACTGACCCGTCAACTTGCCTAACTGAAATGTTGGAAATGACCACCATGATTCTTTATGCAGTAATAAACATTTTGCTCAAAACGTCGCCGCACATTTTGCAATATTTGAGGCGTAATTTGAAGGTACTCATCCACAATTCTTTGCTACAAATCTTCTGCCGATATTGGCTAAGTAGGCCCGATTTTGCTTTTTAAGTGACCTCATAAAAAGAAATCCAAAGGTGATAAATCTGGCGATCTTGGAAGCCATTCAATGGCACCCGCAATATTGGCAATATTGTCGAAAACGTAATGCGTAAAGTGGTGGGGCACCATCCTCTTGGAACATCAACCTATTCGCAATGTACTGCCGATTATTCTGTTATAGCAGTTAGTGCAGGATCTATGACGTCTTCCAGTAATTCCAAATATATTGCATCGGTCAAATTTCCAGTTAAAAAAGAGACCAAGTTAATGATCGCCAAAAATACCAACCCAAACATTTAATTTTTGTGGCTGCTGTGTATGAACCTCATGATATATTCTGGGATTAGAATCGCACCAATATCGGCACTTTTAACGATTTACTACACCATTTAACAAGAAACATTCGTCGGAAAAGCAAGTGTTTGAATAGAAAATGTTCATCGTTTATAATTCGTTCACTCATATTTTCACAAAATTGTAATCGCCGATCAAAATAGTTCATTAAGTTCTTGTACAAGGTGAATTTGATGAAAACTGTGGGCCTTTAGAATCCGTTGGGTACCACGTCGATTAACACCACAAACAGTATCCAATTTGCAGGTAATTAACGTAGATCTACCTAAACTTAAACCCCCACTACTATTGCTTCTTTCTGCCATGGAATATACCATGGGTAATAATTTATGTATGATGCTTTAAAAGGTATTTTAACGCTTTTGACGCGCCAAAACTACTGAACTGAAGGACATGAATTTGACATCATTATAAAGGGAATCGAAAGACCTTTAAAATAAAGTATCACTCGATCCCCCTTTCCATTTAAGACTTTAAGGGTGGTGTCGCCCCTGCCACATTTTTCACCAAACTTAAGTCCCCCTCGAAAACAAAATCGACGGGTCTGAGGTTTTTCCAAAAAAAAAAACTGAACTGCCAGTAATGGCCTCTGTTTCGCTTTCGATGCGCCACGCTGTATACGTAAATATATTGTAACTAACAATATATCGAAGATTTGCTTTTCTGGAAGATAAGGAAAAGGCAACACCATATGTTTTATATTGTTATGGTTTTTGTGAATGTCTGCAATACAATTTCAATTGAATGTTGTAGTTTTCACTTTTTAATCGTGTTTGAGCTTAGACAAGAATTTGGCAAGATATAAAAGATAAGTATAAGGAAGAAAAAAAAGAAGGAGCGGAAAAAGAAAAGGCGATTATTGGAGAAAGCAAGTACATTAATGTGACATTCTAAGGCCGAACGGTAGATGGTGGTACATAAGTTTTGACTCGGTGCGTCAAAAAACACTTTAAAAAAAGTTTCATTCGCTATTATTAACTTTAAAACAAGCAAAGATATCTTCCGGTTTTCACAATGTTTTCAAATATGATGAAATTTCAAAAATATACCGTTCAATTTGAACTTTTGGAGTAAAATTTAAAAAACTGAAATTATTACAAAATTGCACCCTCTAGCATTTTTATTAGGAACTATAGGGTGGTAATGAGATCGATACATTGAAAACATCATTAAGATATTGCTCTTGCAAACAAATTTTGAATTGCTAAAATCAAAAGGGTGGTTTAGAATTTACACCGATTTTAATGATACCCATCCCTACTATCGATCGTAGGCCAATGAGCCTTAAACCAAAATGATAGAGTATTTTCTAGGCTTTCTAACAGTATTATCAAAAGTATAGGTTAATATATAAGTTTTCGGAAAAAAAAACGTTTTTATTATTTAATTTTTAGTTATGCACTCAGCAGTGAAATACGGAACTTGAAAGTAATTTCCAAAATTTTCTACTGGCTACTTTTATAATAATACAAAAAATTCTATTGTTGCCAGATCTACAGATTCTGGATTCTGAGATATAGCCATAATATTTGCCCTAACTTAACCCCCCCCCCCCCCCCCCGATTATCTTTTCTCCTCAACTTAGAAAATCCCTAAAAAAGATACAAGAAAAACCAAAACTGAACTTTAAAAATAAGTTTTTCATTTGTGCTTACGACAACGGTCTTAAGCTCGATTCGTCGAATTTCAGTCGTTATTAATTTAGGTATTCCACCACACCAAATGCTTTTCCATTTAAGTTATTTTGGCTTTCAACATTTTCCTCCGTAAATTCTGAGATAAATGCAGGCAGCGATATGCATATTTGATACGATTTTAATGTGCCTCGTAGTCGTAAGCCTCTTATATGGCATATTCCCGGTACTGCACTCCATCCTATGAATAAATTATATCAAATATCTATCAGAGAAACGGCGACGCAAAGCCGATCAGAGATTGGCCCTTTGAATTGCGTATAAGCTCGCTGCCATACCTGCCCTGATGCCTTTCGAGTTACGTAACTACTTACGTCGTTTCTTTGTTAAAGAATTTTTAAAAGGCTCTTTGATAGATTTTTAATGATAAGATAAATGTACGGGGTTTTAGGTTTAGGGTTGAGGTAGTTAAAGGTTTTAATTCTTTATTAAATATGCAGAGTTCCTATGAAGTTTAATCCTTAATTTTAAGCGTCTTCCTAATAGGTAAAAATTAATGATTGAAAAATTTATGTAAAAACTGCCAAGTAATTAAACCAAAAATTAAGCATTTTGTTTCAGAAAATATACCAAATAAACATCCTATTGCCACCCTGCCGTGTCAAGGCAAGTTTTTTCCAAGGTAGACGAGTTAGGATACGGAACTGCGGAAAGTACTTAAAAAAAATATTTTAGGAAATGATACAACGTCGATCTTACGTACTAACTCTTATCGTTGTTAGTTGTTTTCTGCTTAGACCTCTGCTTGAACTATGATGCTTTAAAAGAATGATTCTCACTTCGGCTGACATTGAGTTGGTTTTTCCTGACTTTATTGGCTAAATTGTCCATTCTATCATTCATATATTGATTCCTAACTGCTGTGCTTCCTCAGTACTAACAATACTCCTTTTTGTGATTTTCTAAGGTGCACTTCTGAAATCCGAGAATATGACAATTGCTTGTGGTTGAAGCTTCTATCTGGTTCTTCGTTCTATCCAATCATCGGATCCCACCGAACAATCGGTAAAAGAAAGCGTGAAATCCGCGACCTATGTAAGAGATCGCATGAGGAACTCTTAGTTGTTCTTAGTGGCTCTTAGCCAAAATTCATTACATATAATCAGTTTCATAAAACTGGAGATCTTTATGGTAATAGTCTAATGTAGCTGGCCTGTGGTAGATATCTACTTATTAAGTCAAACGCTTTCACTAATGGAGGGCATTTTCGCTCAAACCGTCTCCCATTGAAGAATGTATATACAGGGTCTTTCAGAACTTTGGGATCAAACTTCTGGGGGTTGTTCAGTTCAACAGAAGAATCCATTTGAGTATAGGAACCCATGGCCGGAAATACGTCACTACGCCACTACGAGCCTAAGACGCGTTAAAATTTATAAAAAACATTAATTACCTAAATAGGATCTGCTGCATTAATTTTTACCTTTTGTACATGATACCAAAACAACAATTGTTTAAAATCAACGCTTATCAATGTCAATTCTCAATGTCATGTTTAAAAATTTTATAGCTTACAATTTTTAAACGTTTATTGCTAATGGAAAACTTTACCAATCAAGAATTGACGGATATGCATTTGACATACGGAGCAACAAACTGCAATCCACGAGCAGCATCGCGGTTGTATCATGAACGTTATCCCGAACGACAGCATCCTGGATACAAAAAGTTTATTGCGGTTCATCGGCGACATGATACTGGTGTTGCTCGAACCGTAAGAACGGTCGAATTTGAAGAAGAGGTGCTTCAGCGAGTTGCCAATGAACGATCAAATAGCACACGTGACGTCGCTAAGAATATGAATACGAGTAACGCTTCTGTCTAGCGGGTACTACACGAGCAACAACTCCATCCTTACCACTTCCAGAAAGTTAAAGGTATGACTGCAGCCGATTATCATCCTAGAGTTCAATTTTGTCGATGGCTTCTGGATCACATTATTGCACAACCAAATTTTTTACGATATGTTTTGTGGACCGATGAAGCCTCTTTCACAAGAGACGGTATTTTTAATAGTAGGATGTTTGGTACGATGAAAATATGTATGTTTGGCACGAAGAAAATCCTTATGCAATTTTTCCAAGAAAACATCAGAATCGTTGGTCTATCAACGGCATTGTTGATGATTATTTAATTGGGCCATACCTCTACCGGAACGGTTAACAGGACCTATTTATTTGCGTTTTTTGGAGGAAGTTCTCCCAGAACTCCTTGAAAATGTTCTACTAAACGTTAGACAGCAAATGTGGTTTCAGCATGATAGAGCGCCGGCTCACTTTGCTGTACAAGTACGCGAGTATTTGGCTCAGCGGTTTGGGTACCGTTGGATTGCCAGAAGTGGAGCAGTTTCTTGGCCTCCTAGGTCACCCGATTTAACATCGCTCGATTTTTTCTTGTGGGGACATGTAAAGTCTTTAGTCTACGAAACTCCAGTAGAATCAGAGCTAGACTTAATTGGACGAATAACAGCAGCATTTGAAATCATTCAAAACGAGGATCAAATTTTTAGTGTAGTCCGCGGAAATCATGTGCGGCGTTTAAATCGGTGTATTGAGGTTGGAGGAAGAAATTTTGAACAATTATTGTGATGGTATTATATACAAAAGGTAAAAATAAATGCATCAGATCCTATTTAGGTAATTAATATTTTTTCTAAATTTAAACGCGTCTTAGGGCCGTAGTGGCGTAGTGACACATTTCCGGACATGGGTTCCTATACTCAAATGGATTCTACTGTTGCACTGAACAACCCCTAGAAGTTTGCTCCATAGTTCTAAAACATCCTGTAGAGCATTGATGGTTGCTTTAGCTGTGATCTTGGACGCCAATCTTCTATATTTAAGTGGCATCTTTGCTGATTATAAGTGGGCATTGACTTCATCATTCCCAAGGCCATTCTTATGGCTATTTTGATAAAATTTTTTGCGATCCAGTTTCCTTATGTCCTTAGATGCTTTTTTACTGATATAGAATATGTAATCTTTCCATTTTAAGTATTTAACTGATAGCACCTAAGTATTTCACTAAATCTCTTCATTCGTTGAATAATAGTGGGTTAAAAGGGTTGTGTCTTCTTCTGGAACTGAAGAGAATTACTGCAGATCTAATTGCTGTCAGTTTCGAGTTGTATTTTTTGAGTCACATGGTAAGATTACTGAGAGATACGTTAAGTCTGCTCACCAGGACTTCTGGATTTTTTCCTATAATCACTAGCCCCATGTCGTTGTCGTACTTTAAGAGTTTTATACTAAGTTCCGGATGAGTCTGTCTAAACAATAAATAAAAGAGGTGACAGCGGTTATTCCTGTTGTAAACCTGTGTTAATTTCTCGTAGGCCAATTAGCATTACTGTGGTAAGATGTCTGAGGAAGATGCATCTGTTTGACATTAGACTTAGAATTAGGATCTCTAGCTCTTAGAGTATCTGAATCTCATACACCTTTCTGAAAATAATTGCTGGGTCCACACAGTCGTATGCTGCTCTGATAGCCAAAAGTACTAGTATTGATACTTGGTTCTCTGCCAACGGTCTCTTTATTTTAGAGTATATTATTATAAGTCTTTTTATAGTCTCCATATTTTTTCTGAAGCTCATCAGGCCCTATCAGACCCCTGTCTAGGGTGTCTCGTCTTTCCAGGTCCCACTTAATGCCATTTTAAGCGACTTAACCTCCTCTAAGTTTTTCGCCACTTTTTAGATTGGTGAAACAATCTGACTTCTCATTTGCTTAGGAATAATATCCTGAGGGTGTGGCAATAAAAAGTTGTAGACCTACAAGCGTATGTTTTTTGGCTCACATTGCAGTTTTCATCTTCTGCATTGCGAAAAACTTCCTTGTTATCTGTGTAACATTTAAACAAGGAATTATTGGGTGATTTAGTGGGTGCTAAGGCTAATTAGGAGGTTTTCCCCAACTTTGAGTTCAATATCTTAGTGTTTACCTTGGTTTTTTGAGCCTTAGAAATAATTTTAATTTGTTTGTAGACTTCTGCGCCGCTTTCTATGGAGAAAATTATATTACAAAACTCCATCCATTCTTTTTTCATGCTGTCTTTCAGTTCTCTTTCGGCTATTGCTGTTTTCTTTTTATATTCCAAATGGACTTATTTCTGATATATGTTTTCAGAGCTTCTCTTTTCTCCCTGATCATTCTAGAGCATCACTTGGTCCTCCACCATGGCTGCTACGGTTTGATTACCTCTTGTGATGTTTTCTTAAGCAAAATGAACTCCTCTGCGGTCCTTATAATTACCTGTTCCATAGTGCTGTTCTTGTCTATGTCTGGTTCAGATTTAGACTTCAGGTCCTAGGATTATTAAGCGCATGATTAGCGAAATTATTATTAGTACTATGTGCGACATCGTTATGGCAACCTATAACTTCTCCAACCTAAAATACGAACTTACGGAAAGCATAGGAAAGACATCGTTAAAGTTTCTTCTGCATTGATAATATTTGGCTCTTCTTTTGTAGTTTTCGAAGTAGTAATTTCTGCTAGATTAAATAGTTAGATATACAGGGTGATTTTTAAGTTGATACTTTTTTTTAACTGTGTATAGAACTCGGTAAAATATATATTTTTTTCAAATAACTTTTTTCGATACACTCAAAAACAAGGGACATACAGAATAAAAAAAGAATATGGGTTGGGTTGGGTTGGATCTTCTGTTTATGTTTGGTTTTTGCTCGAATTTTTGTATTATCGATCACGCATTGTACCGATCAGTTAGTCTTAGACACTTTTGGTTTATTTTTTGGATTAAATTTGAAAATCCTAAAAATGGCACATCGTTATGAAAACAATGAACTTGTGGATATGTTGCTTATTTATGGAGAGTGTCTTCAAAGTGCTACTGCTGCTTCGGTATTATACGCAGACCGCTTTTCTTTGCGGAATCATCCTACACCCAGAAGTTTCATAAATCTTATTCAACGGGCTAGGGATAGTGGCAATTTACGGGAACATCGTGGAGGGCATGCAGGAAGAGAAAGGAGACCTGAAAATGTTCATAGGGAAGAACACATTTTAAATCTCATCAAAGAAGATCCAACAACAAGTACTCGAGTTGTTGCAGGGCAGGCTGGATTAAGTCAAACAAAAGTATGGACAACATTGCGCGAGAATCAATTTAATCCCTTTCACGTTCAACGTGTCCAGGCGCTACTGCCTGAAGACTTCCCCCGCAAAGTTCAGTTTTGTGAATGGTTCCTACAACAACATGAAAATGATCAACATTTTTCGAACAAAATTTTAGCCATGGACGAGGCAACATTCACCCGAAACGGGCTTAACAATTTTCGAAATACGCATGTTTGGTCTGTTGATAATCCCCATGCAATTCGCAGAACCAATTTTCAACACCGCTTTTCCGCTAATGTGTAGGCAGGAATTGTGAATGGGATACTTGTTGGACCATTTATCTTACCAGACCGTTTGACGGGTGATGTTTATTTGGACTTTTTGCAAAATAATCTGCCTGTTCTGTTAGAAGACGTGCCACTGAATATCAGGCAAGCTATGTGGCACCTGCAGAATGGAGCACCTGCCCATTTTAGATGAGAAGTGAGCTCGAATTTTTGGATATAAGTTACCCAAATCGATGGATTGGCCGAAATGGACCAGTTGCATGGCCACCAAGGTCGCCAGACCTAAATCCATGTGACTTTTTTTTGTGGGGGTATATGAAAAGTTTAGTTTTCAAGACGCCTATCGACACACAAGAAGAACTAATAGCACGTATTGAGCAGGCTGCGAGAACAGTTAGACAAAAACCGATTATACTATGATATAACTACCGAAGTTAAGGGTGAAAACTTTGAATAACTTATTTAAATTAGAGAGGACCATATTGGACTCATTTTATAACGTATTGACAATGCAATTTTTTTATTTTTCGGTTTTTTGAATAAAGTTATTTGAAAAAAATGTTTATTTTACTGAGTTCTATACACAGTTAAAAAAAAGTATCAACTTTAAAATCACCCTGTATTATACTAGTTATTACATTACATACTAGTGATATTATTTATACTAATATACAGTAGTAAAGTGGTAATTTCGTTAATGAACACAGTTCAAGGCTGGTAAACACAAACACTGGTTCGTCGTTTGGTTGTGGTTTGATTTGAGGAAGTTTGATCTTTTGACACTATTTCTCTAGGTCTTTGTAATTTTTCAAAATAAGGATTTCAATGTGAACATGCAGCATCTAGTTGTGAAATGGAAGAACCATTTAGAGGCACGTTATCTATGTTTGCACGATAGAAGTGAACAGCTGCTACTGGTTTAGGTCCAATTAACATCCATTTCTCTTGATGCAGTTGCTCGGCTTTGATATTTTGCTCAACTCAATTTTAGTTTAATGGACTAAGTAATACTGTGGTTATACTTCAATGAATGTAGCTCACAAGGCAGATGTGTTCTTATAGGAAATGAGTTTATGTTTTGGTATAGGTATACATCAGACGTTATATTTGGTATGTGTTGATGATTTTAGCGTTGATTTTGATCGAGGAGTATTATTTTATAGGAGGATTTTTATATTTTTTTATATTTCTTGTGTTTTTACAAACAATTCCTTAGGATTAAGTATTTAGTTGTGGAATTTGTTTAGCTTAAAAAATCTAATAGCAATTTGTAATTTTCCAAGAATATCTATATTTCTTGTAAAAATGTAGTTACATGCGTTAAATACACTTCTAATGCTTATTAATTTTTTGCTAAATTTTATATAATTTTTTATTTAAACCTTTTTTTAAAATGTTTTTTATTTTCCTAATTTTTTTAAAATTTATTTAAAACTTTAATTTAAATCAAAGTTATAAATAATTGCTTTAATTCTCAATTACGGAATTCTTTTTATTTGGTAAAGTTTGAAGTTTAAAGAATCGAAGATATACTTGCACCATATCTCTTATGCCTTCTTGATTTAAATTACTAGTTAATACAACCAAAGCAATTCATCAATCCTCATTTTATACGATCTTTTAATAGTTTTATTTGGCGAAGTTGAGCTTTAATTTTATATAATTTTTTTTTCCATTTTGCTAGATTATAGTAGCTTAAAAATTATTTTTTAAATGCAGTACTGCCTTCTATTGTCGTCATATTTTTTTAGGGTTGCTATGAAAATCTAGTGTATTTGTTTATTATTGATGGTACAAAAGCTTGTAGTGTTGTGAGCCTTTCTGTAGTTGGTGGAGTTTACTTGTTCTAATATACCCCAGCGCTTTACTACTCTAAGTAAAATCCCTCTTGATTTTTATGAGCGATTTGACTATATCGCATTTGCTTGGTTCGTTCTATAGCCTTTGGAAAATAATAGATAGTGTCAGATGTTATAAATACTTTATTTTATAACACTTAATGGAGTTTACAAGAAAAAAACTTGTTTTAACAGAATCAAATTATATATAAAATTTAAAAAAAACCCGGGGGAGGCAGACTTTTTGCGTATCGGGTGATGAAAAACAGAAAGGTCGAGAGAGAGAGAGAGAGAGCTTACAGAGATTAACTAGCGAGGCACACACGTCTTTCTCCTTTCTTGGGGATTCACCACAAAAGTACAAAGAAGTGGTGGTTGCATACAAGCTGATAGAAATTGGTCTGATAAATCAGCTAGCGTCCTCTCGCTTGTCAACGGAAACTGTTGTAACTAACTTGACAGTTTGACGTGCCTAGTTGGATCAATGAAAATGGTAGAAAGGCGTGGCCAAATTAAGGCGTGAAATCAAATTTAATGTAATAGGGTAATCTTCTTATTTAATCGTAATATCTCAACCAAACACCCAATCAAAAAGGTTACTGATAGAAAAAAAGGCCTTTTTGATTAGGTGTTAGGCGTCAGATAGTGATCAGGATAAAAATAAGCTTTATTTTACATACCTAAATGAGTTCATTTACTGCAACAATCAATTAACAATAGTGTATACTACATTTCACCAATTACAAAATGGAAATAAAACAATGTTTTTCTTTAATATTTTTATTATAACGGACATTATATAAATTAGAATTAATCTAAAAATGTAGTATGCAAGTATTTTGATAGCACTGTACTACCCTAATCTAAACTTAGGATTAGGAAAGTGTGAAGATTTTCTAATCACCATCTAAAAACATTACCATTAGGTTAATAATATCCCTATTTTACTAACACAAACATAGATTCAATAGAGGATGAATTATCCTTGTTTCCTAAAGAAAAATGAGCTTTAATAAATAGATTTTAAGAACTATTTAAAAATTCTAAAGCAGAGTATTATCTAAAGAAACAATATATCTATCTACAAAACAAAATAAACTCTTTGAAGATGAAAACACATAGAATATATTTGCTGATCTCTTATAATACTAACAGCATATCTTGGAACTATAATATTAAAAAAAAAATAATTAAAGACAGATGTCTACATCAAATAGAAAGAAACTCTTAAAAAACTAAGTTATAACAAAAACATGCATTCTCATCGATTCTGGGCGCTCAGCTTTCTTAGTCTCTGTACCTTTATAGGTTTGTTCTCACTGCAAATTTATTACAAGTTTGAAACTGTTCCCAAACCATTCTTGATTCGCATGCGTAAAATATTACAACTTCTGATCGATTTAAAACCGTCTGTGCGAACATCAAATACGGGTTGAGTGGAGTCCATATTAAAAAAAGAAGAGCAAGAAAAATAACCTCACTTTTTTATGCCAGTGGGAAATGGGAAAATAAATAAAACATAAACAAAAAAAAATTACACTACAACCTTACAATAGCTGTATATTATTAATAGAGTTTAAAATTGTGCAATTATTTATTACCTCAGGGTTTACTCTAAAATGATCGAGAGATTCTATTCTATTAAATTGGGAGACAGTTTCATCAAAATAGTTTTCATCTTTCGACCTTATCGGCTTATCCGTTCTTCAAGTAAATCTTCTTTAAAAGTCTGTGTCGGAATCAACATAACTCGGAAAATTCTGATCAGATTCTTCCGACGATTCAAAATCACTTATTTCCTTACTGTGTATTATTAGACTAATCCAACAATTTAAAATACAATTTTTTAAAACGAATATCAGGGACTGTACAAGATGACAAAACACAAAAAACAATAATTTAGAGGTTATCTTCTTAGTCCGATGATCGGCGTTGACTGGCTACAGGAATTCTCTGACACTTTGCTTAAAATAAATCCGAAAACAAGTCTGACTATCAGATGACGATCAGAAATTTGTGTAAGAACATCAAACTTTTGATTTGAAACCGATCAGAAGTTTCTTCGCATGTTTATTTGTCAAAAACATGTTTCTTACTGCTGTAAGAACAAACCTATAGTCTCGTCTCAGTGAACATAGGAAGTGGTATGATACGAGCTTACGAGCATGAAGTAAAATCAGTAAATGAGTAGTGCAAACCTTATAAATTAATTTGCTAAATGATGCTTGTAAGAAATAATGACAAAACAAATGTTTAAATAAATATGTATGGTAGTGTAAAGCCAGCAGTATCAGTAGTATCAGCGTTATTGAAATTTGTTGGAGAGAACTGATCAGAACAAATTATATAGCTCAGAGTTTTAATAAATTTACATTGCATATCTCTCTCCATGTTTTTCTTGTAATGGGGACTGAAGAGAATGGAAAAAATGTTTCATTACTAGATTTATCAGAACCATTTAAAATATACATACTCTTACATAAAGGATATTTACAGAAAAATTTTAATCAGTTTTTTAATCGTGGAAAAGAAAATGAGAGGCCAGACATTTTTTAATGTTTTTTATAATAATCAAGTTAAAAATTGAACATTTGAAAGGTGAAAATTCTGAAAAGCTAATTCTGAAAAAACTGAATTTGATTTTATTAAAGACTAAAAATTCACAATTCAAAATAATAATATTAATAAATAAAATCACATTTCCTTACCAGAAACCTGGAATATCTGTAAATCAATTAAAAAATTACTCCTACTATAAAGGGAACTTTTTAGAAAAAAGTTATTAATTTAAAAAAGCATACTTAAAACAGTAGAGCTTTTAGCATACCTTGAAAAACAAATTAAAATGATGTTCTTCAGTCAATGTCAACAACGTCAATAACGTCATTTCCGTTAGCTCCCTATCAATTTTGCCAAGCAATATAGCCGACATATGTTTCCGATTTTTACTATACAAGCTTCGTGCATGTGCGATTCACCACTTATATATCATTTATGTCAAATTTGACGCTGTGCTTTTCCCATTCAACAATCCATCAAAGTCTTTTAAGGTACGTTCAATGGTTGTCCTGAGTAGTAACACGTTTTAAGACACATATTTACTGGTTGTGCTGCGTCGCAACACTAGTTTTAAAGGAAGAAATCCAAAATTCGTTTTCAGGTCATGTATGATTATGTTTGATGTGCATGTTGGAAAAACAGTAAAATGCAAACTTTTTTTATGTTTATTCTAAATCAACGTTGTCGTAATTCTAGGTGCCTATAGGAAGCCGATATTTGGGACACCCAACCCTTATTCCAGGGTGAGGTCATGGTTGGACCCCTTGCATATGCACCTTCTTAAATTCCAATAGATTTCGTAGAAGTTTGACGTCCTCGTACGGAAAAGCCTCCTTACGTTGTCACGTCAAAAATTTGATTCTTTTGTTGACCACTGACCAGCTTGGTTATTCTGCGAAAATAACTGCAAAAAACCGCGGAAAAGATTTAAAAAAATTTAAGAAGTGATACGTATAATCTAGAGACTAGATTATTATTATTTTCTACATAATATGTCATCACGGTTGTAGAAATCTCAGATCAGACAATAGCGTTATCAGGTGTAGCTTAGGTATGGGCGGAAATAGATTTTATGCAAAATAATTTACAAGATCTTTTAGACTTTGTGTGTTTAATTATTTTATTAATATTATATTATTATTAAAATTAATTAATGACAATAGCTCTACTAAAATGTCTAACCAAAATATCTGATTAAGGAAGTAGAGATGAGACTCCGGAATTCATAATATATTCTGCTACAGTCTAAAAGGATTTTTTTATTATTAATAAAGCTTTGAAAGTATTAACCCTTTAATTTTTATTTAGTTTGTTATGATTTTTTATTATAATTTAATTGGTAACGCTAATGGGCTGTTTGCAATTTTGGTTAGGTTATGTGTGGGCAAGTCCAATTTCAGATTAACTCTTCATAATTCGACAAGTTAGATTTTATTTGTATAATTGACTTAAAAATGAACAAACAAGCAAATGACGTAATTTGGAAACAGTATTACAAGAAAAATCTTAAGGTTCTAATAAAATAGTCCTTATTATTTTTTTTGGGTTCTAAAAACCTCATCGCTCCTAGAATAGTTACCTTAACACAAAGTGCCATATGATAAACACGACTGAACATATTAAATATATGAAACCATAATAGTAAAGAAGTAGTAGATCAGTATCAGTTTTATTGCGTAATTGCCAGATAAATTAATAGTTTCTTCAAAACTATATGTACATGGTAAGGCCAACTAAGATACTCGTTTCATAATCCTAAGTAATTTATTTTGTCTATTTTAATAAATAAACAATTATTTATGTCAGTGATACTAAAAAAACATCATCTTCTTGTCATCTGATAACTTAACTTATCATCTTGGCTTATCTTGGATTGCGACTCATTAATGACTAGGCTATTTTTATTAGAAAGGCTCATCTGGTTAACCGCGCTAGGTGACATTCGAATGATTAGTTAGACTCACCACTAGATGTCGATATAAATATTGTTTCATCAAAAATTTAAATAGCGTTTATCAGTCTAAAATATTTTCTTCATAAAAATAGGGTAGGTTATTGAGTTTTATAATTTTTTGGCAGAAAATCTTTTGCGGTTTTTTATAAATATATTTTTATGCTTATAATAAACTCGAACTTTGGTCGTCGTTTGCCGCCGAATTGAGAAGGCATCAAAGACCAAAGGTCCAAACTCTCAAATTTTTCTACCAGAGGAATAATATTCATCTATTTTAATATTTGCTCATCCTTACATATTAATATAACTCTTAATAAAGTTAATAGCGAAAGAAGCATTTAACTAAATATAATACACTTTGCGCCTTATCCACTATAAAGTTATGCCACACAAACATACAATTATTCATGATTGGCAGTGACGAAAATTGTTCTTACCAGTAAAATAACTTTAAAGCAAAATGAGGTAATTTCACGTCCCCCAAATATTTCTCCACCAGTTGCTCCAATGTAGCGATAAAAGTTATCAAACTGCCGCGTAATCGTTTATCGTTTAAAATTCAGCAACGGAAAAACTCGGCAAGCTTGTTATTGCCTATAAGCAAATTAGGCGTAACGTTCCATGAGGGGGCGTGCGTTAACACAGTTTTCATATTGGTTTATCACATTTCAAGTGTTTTAGAAAAGTTCGTTCGCTGAAAAAAATTAAGATTTTGATGTTTTTATGAATTTATAGAAATGTTAAGTATTGTTTCTATAATTTTATACTCAACTAGATGTTTAAAAAAGTTATAAGAATAGTTTTTGATACTTCTGCTGCAAAACAAACTGCACAATCGACATGCCCATCCTTTTACTGAAGCGTCGGCGAAAGTAGAGGTTTCTTGGTTTGGTAGAGGGTATTTATCAATCCATTTGCTGAAGTAGTCCATCACGAGCACGATGTACTTATTTCCTGCTTCCGATTCGGGAAATATGCTAGCAACGTCAACGCCTTCTGTTTTCTTTGCGGCCCATTACTTACCGCAGATACAACGCTTTTCTTTCACCAATCCCTTACGCCTGCCTTGCTATTGAACCAGTAAAATCTTTGCCTCACTTTTCCCAGGGTCTTTGTTATTTCAAGGTGTGTTTCTGAGCCACTGGCATAGATTTCCTCTAGCAACTCCGAAATTTGACATGTAGGCTCAACACATGTAGATTTTTTGATGAAGTGATTTAGACGTTTTAGAAACCACATTTATTGACTACCTAATTCATGTTTATTAATATACTGACGAACTATACAACTAAAGAATAGTGCTATGATTGAAACCTTTGGCGTGGCATTTAAATCACTCATGAAACTTTTAATCTTAAGACTTTTAATCTTCTCCAGAAGATGCTAACATCGTTAGTGAAACATGTATTGAGGGTAAAATAACGAGTTTTGGTGAGTGGTAGTACTGCCTTGTGATTTATAATTAATGAGGTTTAATTAACAGGGTCCTAAGAGCTATAGGACTATAGTTTATTATGTATGATTTTTTAAATTCTTTTCTGAACTGAGTTTTATTTGCTCATTCCCAAGCCAGAATTCGACATTTTAAATGTTTTTCAATAAGAGCACAATACACGCTACATACAGGGTATTTCACTAAGCGTGGATCGCGGCAATATTTTGGGAACTATCAATCTGACAACATCATGATTTTTTTTTGACAATAATAAAGGGGGTAAGAGAAAATGCTGGAAATTATTTTTAAGCTCGAAATTTGCCCACTAGGGGACGTAATTAAAATATCAATAATCTTATACTAATTTCCTCCGGAAAATGTCAACTTACGACATCTTTTTTAATCTAACTAGAAACCTCGAAATAATTTCCATCATTTTGGTCAAAAATTCATTGGGCTACAGAGTACCTTTATAAAAGAGGGAAAAGTGGTGAAAGTGTAATTAAGTGGCTATAACTTTTCAAATACTTATCCGATTTTGTTCAAATTGGGCTTATTTAAAAGTGAAATGTAAGTAGCTTTAAATATTGTATCTCCAGTAGTACGTGAAATTTTTTTAAATTCGAGTCGGGCATCTTCGGGTCGGGTCGGGTAGTTGGGGTCGCCCGCGACCCATGTTGTTATTTGCGTATTAAAAAAACATGTCGTCGAACCAAAAATATTTAAGTGAAAAGAAGGTCGAAGAGATTGTTAAGCAATACGAACAAGGTGATGAGGATAGTAGCTATGATTACAATGGCTTAAGTGATAGTGGAAGTGAATCTGATGATTATGAAGAGATGAATGAAGTACATGCGGATGAAATAGGACGAATACTAAAGGTATATCATCCGATGAAGATATACCTTTAGTAAATCTTCAAAGAAAAGTAATTTATGGGAGAAATTTTTATACAAGAAATACACGAACTATGAAAAAAAAATTGGTTTTACATCTTTCGGGACCTAAAGCTGAAGCACGTAATGCGAAAAGTGATTATGAAGCCTGGAAACTATTCTTTGATGATAATATCCTTCAAAAAATTGTTACTTATACAAATGAATAGATTATTAGAAATCAGGCAAAATTCTCAAAAGCCCAAAAATATATTGGAGAGACCGATCAGATTGAATTGGAAGGCCTTTTTGGTTTACTGTATACAAGTGGGGGACTAAAATATAACCATGTAAACTTAGACGAGTTGTGGTCTAAAAAATTCGGCCCATCAATTTTTAGAGCCACCATGAGTAAAAACAGATTTTCTTTTCTTATAAAAAATCTTCGTTTTTATGATAAGACTACACAAAACCAAAGAAAAGAAAAAGATAAGTTTTGTGCCATTCGAGATATTTTGGAAGGATACGTTGAAAATTGTCAGAATAATTATACCCCATCAGAATATGTCACTATTGATGAGCAGCTTTTGGGCTTTCGTGGGCGATGTCCATTTCGTATGTACATCCCAAATAAGCCCGATAAGTACGGCATCAAAATTTTAATGATGTGCGATGCCAAAACTTTCTATATGGTATCAGGAATACCCTATATTGGCAAGGAAGATCGTCCAAGCAATCTTCCTATTCCCACACAATATGATCAATCAATGCTTTATTATCATAAAATGTAAAATTTTGTTGACAAAGCTATTATTTAAATAAATCATACAAACAAAATATACACAAAGACAAAACAAAAAATACAAATATATAAAAATAAAAAATACAACAAAACATACAAAAAACTTAACAATTTTATAAATTGTTTAGGTCACATTTCCTTAAAATCTATAAAATATATATACATTCACTTGTATACAAAGTCGGCAAAAGGCAGTTGTTTACAAAAACATTATTAGCAAACTACTAATTTGTTTATATAATATACGAATATTATTTATCTACATTATCATAACAACATAAACAAATTTACCAGTGTTTAGGAAGCGCGTGCTTAAAATTACATAACATTAATTATTAAAAAATTAAAAAAAGTCGTTTACTGTGTATAAGGCTCTCTCCAGCAAGTAAGATTTCAGAGCTTTCCGAAATTTGGAAAAAGTTGTTATTGATTTGATTTCAAATGGGAGATGATTGTGCATTTTTTTTGCTTTGTAAAGAATGGATCGTTTAACTAGTTCTGATCGTGGGGTTGGTAGATAAAGATCGTACTCTGCGTTTCTAAGAGGATAATTGTGAGATGGCCTTTCTGACATATCTGATAAGTGCTTGCGGATTAGGCAGACGGATTCAAATATAAATAAGGAAGGAAGAGTTAGTATTTTAAATTTTTTAAAATATTCCTGGCAGTGAGTTCTGTAATTTAGTCTAAATGAATAGCGTATAGCTCTCTTTTGTAGCTTAAATATGCGTTCAAATTGAGTCGCACCACACGTACCCCAAAACGGAAGGGCATATCGGAGGTGCGACTCAAACAGGGCATAATAAACTGTTATAGCCGTTGCCAAACTTAGCTCCCTGGATACTGATCTCAGAGCAAAACATGCAGAACTTAATTTTTTGGATAAGTAATCGATGTGGATATCCCATTTTAAAGAGTTGTCTACCATCAGTCCCAAGAACTTTACGGAATCAACGACCTCCATTCTGTTGTTATTAATTACAAAAGGTTGCAACGCACCGCTAAATGATAATACTCTAGTTTTTGAGACGTTAAGGCACAAGAGATTTGAATCGCACCACGATTTAATGGTGACTAGGTCACGAGATATGGTTCTACGAAGAGCCACCATTTTTAAGTTGCTCCAAGAAAAACTAGTATCGTCCGCAAAGAGACAAATTTTACCATTTATGTCCAGATTAGCAATATCATTTATAAATAGAAGAAACAAAATAGGGCCTAGAACTGAGCCCTGAGGTACCCCGCATTCTATTGGCTTGCTCGAAGACGTCATCGAATCAACCCTAACAAACTGATTCCTGTTGTTCAGGTATGACATGAACCACTCGAGAGGTGTTCCTCTAATTCCATAGTGCTGCAATTTAATTATTAGGATATTATGGTTTACACAGTCGAAAGCTTTAGAGAAATCACAGAAAATTGTTGCTGTAGAGAGATGGCTGTTTAGGCTGGAGTATATATTATTAAAGAGGGACAACATAGCATCATTGGTGCACTTGTTACTAATGTTTTAAAATTATCTGAACCCATACAAAAAACCAATAGGAATATCACAGTAGATAATTGGTTTTCATGAATGGGTTTAGCAATATCACTAAAGGAAGTTGGACTTACATTAGTAGGTACTCTACGAAAAATCCGAAGTACTACGTAAACCCGAAGTACCAACCGAATTTCTTAAACAAAAATATCAGAGAGTAACAGATTTGCATTCGATGAAAATGTGGTTTTAGTGTCTCATTCTCCTAGTAAAAAAAAGGTAGTACTTCTTATGTCAACAATGCATAATAGCAATGAAGTTGACAACCTATCAGGCAAATCTGAAATTAATTTGTTTTATAATGGTACGAAATGTGGTGTTGACGTTTTTGACCAGCTATGTCACGGTAAATAAGTATCAAGAAGAACTAAAAGATGGCCTTTACGAGTTTTATATGGCATGCTTGATGGAGGTGCCGTAAATTCGTATGTAATTTACCAATCAAACAACAGCAATACTAATAAAAAAATTCCAGGAAGAATGTTCTTATTGCAGCTGGGCGAGGAACTAACTATAAAACATATGAAGAGGAGGCTTGAAATTCCGAATTTACCAAGTACTCTCAGGTAACAGGAACAAAAATAGTGTTTTTGCTTATTGATCTAAAATCCTAATTTTTTGTTTCAGGCTGCAAATTTTAGAGATATTGGGTATAGCGGAAAGTAACACCTCTAGACAGGCACCACCTCTTGCAGAAAACAACAAAAGTAAACGCTGCTCTATTTGTCCTCGGACGCAGGATAGGAAAGGCAGAGATCAATGAGTCAAGTGTGAACGAAAATTATGCGCCGAACACAGAAACGCAATTTGTCAATTTTGTATTTAAATATTTGGTTGTTTTTTCCTAATAAATCTTTTAAAAGTCTTTTTATCTTGTGTTTTTTTATAAAAATAAATATACCGCAAAAGGTGGGAATTCCACATAGATCTAAAATAGGGGCGACCCCATGTCATTTATGTACACATAAATGACATCATGGGCGACCCCATGTTGTCATTTATGTGTACATATTTTCATGTTGTCGTTTAACGGTTAATAAAGTGTACTTCTTCGATCGGATCAGTCAAATTATTTACACCGATATCTTGAGAATTTGGTCTGTTTGTTTTATTTATGGAAGACGTTATATATTAAGATTTGTTTTGCGTTTAATAATTTTTTGAAAACACATATTTTTTTGAAAAACAGACCCTTTTGGAATTTTCTCCTTGCCTCTTTTTATGTATCACCTATGAATATTATGGTTTTATCCGGGTATCCACTATAATTTTACTACAAACCCTTAAATTGGCATTTATTGCATTTATATACATATATATTTTTTAAAGCAATGGTGCTTGTGGATTTCATCTGGATTACTAACAGTATCTTTTATTTTAGGTTATTGTGTTCGACTTAACAGGAAATTTTTTAATTGTTTTAAAACATTTTTCTCAAGTCATATTTTTCAAGTACTTACTAATAAATTTGCTTGCACGGTTTATTTTAAGAAGCGTAAAACCTCTTAAGCTTTGAGAAAAAAAAATCCTTGTTAACTTTTTATTAATATTTCACATTTTGACATTTTTAATAACCTCTTTTTTTATTACTTTATGAACAAAATTCAAAACTTTTTATTCAAAGGTACTTCTAGCCCCGAGCACAAATTTCAGTAAAGGTAGTAAAGGTATAATTATGTTTTCATTTTGGTTACTTAAAATCATATTGAGATGTAACAAATATTTTATTCCACCCTTTTAATTAGGAAAGGGGTAACAAAAATCATAAATATAATCATCCCCTATATTGAAGCTATGAAACAAAACAAACATCTGTCCCTCATAACTTCTCATTGTTTCACTCCAGGATACTTATATCACATAATCTGGCTGATCCCTTATCCCATTTCAATAAAACTCTTCTTATTGCCCGCATCATTTAGTCAGAATGTTTCTGATATCGTTAGAATTTTAAAACATGCCGTCGCCGTTCTTTGAATTGCGTTCTCCATGAGACATTCTTATTATCCTTATAATATAATTGGGCGCCCTTAAAAGCATCAGGTGGTAATTTTTAAGTGGTGCTTTTAACAAGGAGTAACAGAGAAATATCTTATTGAAAAATAATGTTGTAAGTATTTCCATAGTATATATCTTACAAAATTTGAAAAAAATAAAAAATAAATTAAATCAAGCAATCAAGAAACTTTTGAAGAATGAATCTTTTATCGTTATTAACGACTATTTGTTCGACCTTTAAAGAGTCTTCTTCAGGATAAAACATAAATGGTTGAAAAACTCAAAAAAAAAATCAGTACTGCCTTTAGCATTTCATTTTATTCATTGTTGCATTTTTATTCATTCATTTGTTGATTTATTCACGAAGAGCTCTTGCTAGAAAGCAATGGCTGTGCCTGTACCCATTTCTGTGCCCTGAAATTATTCATAATACGTAATTGCCCGTATCCCTTTCTAGCAAAGCTCTTAATATAACCGTTTTCAGTTAAATAAAAAAAATACATTTCAATACTTTCCATACATAGGGCATTTTGGAAAATGTTGGATTTTGAGACTCCCTTATATCTCCGTTATCCTTCAACTTATCGAAAAGGTAAAATAAGATTCTTATAGGTTTTTTTTTCATAGAATGTAGTGGTGTAGTTAATTTTGGTTACATATTTTCCAATTTTTGAGTTATGAACCAAACTTATGTTTTTTTTAAATGGAACATACTGTATATTAACTAAAAAATTTGTCTTTTTTTTACCGTTATAAAAGTATATAACAGTATGCACTTTTTCTTCATAAATACGCAAATAAATTATAATTTTCTAAAATTAAATGAATAATTAAATAGTAGAGCATGAATAACACTAATAAACAATACATATTACTATATATACTTATAACTTATAATACTTATTACTATACTTATAACGAAGAATTGGATAAGAGTTTTTTTGATAAGAGTAAGTTTCTAAGAATAGCTTTATAGAATAATGTAAAAATATAACAAATAACAGCAAAAAAAATTGTAAAAACAGAAAAAATAAATTTTTAAAGATGATGTTCAAAATGACGATAATTTTCTCTAATGCAAAATTGGCATTAGAGAATTACAAAATTGGCATTTTTGTAATTCTCTGAATAGCATAAGAAAAAAACATTTGTCTTTGTCGCAGATTTTGAAAGGCTAAATGAATTTCCTCTCGCAATGAAGTTCTGCTGTCGTATCGTATTTTAAATACTTCATTTTGTAAATATACCCAAAAAAAAATCTAAAATTAAGAGATTTGAATATCATGGGCGCCATTTAACATGTCCGTTAGTACATATTCATCTTTCAGGAAAGTTAATATCAAGAAATGGCCTTAAGATCCTAGAGTTACTTGGTGCACCATTTTGCTTTTAGTAAACAGTTATAAAATTTTCATATCGGAATATTTTCGAGTAGATCTGGAATAACTTTCTCTATTTATCGATTTCTAGTTAGAACATACCCACAGCATCAAATACTTTAAGTGCAGCAAGTTACCATTTAGAAATTTTCTTTTAAGTCGTTTAAATAAAAAATGTAAAAAAAATATTGGCATAGGGACGCCGAGGCCTATGGTGTCGATGCCTTTACAATTAATCGGTCCAAACATAATTTTTATGCCTTCCTTCTTTCTCACTTATCTTGAAATGCTTATAAAAGATTATCTTAGACAAGGCTACAGGTATTTTGGTAGTGACGCAGTGGCTAACACAACCATGGTATCCTGACTTTCAATCCTTGTTGATTGAAAAATATATGATTCTGAAAGCAAATATCAGTTTACTTCTTTCTATTCACAGGTCAGTGCCGTATCCTCTATGGCCCCAGTAGGGTCCCCAGAGGCAGGTATCTTGTCCGGCAAGCGTTGCAGTTAGCTCAGATCCCTGAGCCTGCTTCTGATATATGTCTAGCGTCTGTGACTTCATCAACCTTTAAGCAATACGAATCTGCATTAAAATTATGGTGGGATTTTTGCCAAATTAATAAACTTATAATTTTTTATTTGTCAGTTTCAGATGTTATACACTTCTTATCTTTACATTTTAAAAAAGGACTTTCCTGTAGCACAATAAACTCATATCGTTCTGGAATTGCTCAGATTTTGGGACCTGAGTTAGGTCAGGATTACAGGATAGATAGGTTATTTAAAGGAATATACCAATTACGATCAATTAAATCCAAATATTTGATTACCTGGGATACTGCAATAGTTCTGAATTTTTTGCGGGTCTTAAATAATGAAGATCTTAGTTTAGACTACCTCACATACAAAGTTGAAATGCTCATAGCTTTAGCTACTGATCAGATAATTCAGACCATAGCCTCTATAGAATTAGTAAATATAATATTTAGTCAGTCAGATAAGGGTATTGACATAAAAATTTCCCAAAGAATTAAAACTTCAGGTTTGAATAAATTGCAACCTTTTTTGGTTCTCCCCTTTTTTGATGCAGACGAATCTAAATGTGTTGCAAGAACTGTTTTATTTTATCTTACGGAAACAGAATCCTTAAGAATGAACAGTGCCAAATGTAACAATCTTCTATTGACTTTCAAAAAACCTTTTCATAACGCTTCTTCCCAAACAATCTCTAGATGGATTAAGAAAGTTATGCAACTTTCAGGCGTTGATACTGCATTTTGAAAGGGTTTTACATTTGGTACGATTCGTTTAGCCGCAGGTTGATCATCTACTTCAAAAACCTTTGCCATTTTCTACAATCGATCTCTACAAAATGAATGCAATTTTGGTCAGAGCTCCTAATAGGATAATAATACTTTATGATGAATGAAAGAGCCGGTTCGATTAATAACACGTTTATTAATCGTCTGGTATGGTTTTTACCTTATGCGGGCTTTACACGTGTAAAGTAGATAAAGCAGGTTACTAAATCAAGCAGCTAAATTTAGCTACTTGTAGCATGTAAACCACTGGATTTAGTACTTGCGCAAGTAGGCCATTTAGTTAACAATTTAATAAAGTAAATCGAACACCTCTCTATTTACTTGCGCAAGTAAGCTCCTCCACTCTTTTTTTACAGCAATTCCAAATAAACACGTGTAGACAGACTAGTTTAGCGAAGTGTATTAGGTCGACCTGTTCGTAGGAGTTTACTGAGATTGTTTTGTGTGATTTTTTTTGGAACACGATGACGTCTCGTTGGAGTAAAGAGACAACATTAAAATTCGTATACGAGTGATGTTTATGGGACACAAGGTCTGCGAATTATAAAAATAAACAAGCCCGTGATGCAGCATACAAAGAGATTGAAAATTGAGGAAACTATGGGAATCGAAGGGTTTGGAGCAGGAGAAATCAAAAATAAAATAAAGGGCCTTAGGATCAACTTATTCACAGGAGAAAAGAAAGATAAAAGATTCTATGAAGTCAGGAGCAGGATTTGTAGATATTTATGTCGCCAGTATAAAGTGGTTCAAGGAAATTGATGCGTTTCTACGTGTTTTGGAAGAAAATAAGAGACCTACCCAAGATAATTTTGGTAACGTAAGTATATTCAGATTAAATACATATTTAAATAATTCAAAAAATCATTCTTTCCTGCCATGGTACAGCACCTTTACCCATAAAATACTGACACAGTTGATCCCTCATATTCCTTGCAGATTTTGCAGAGTGATTGCTGTGTACTTTCTCCATTGGGGAAAATCTGACATTAAGATATCTCCAAGAACCAAATCGCATTTGACCTCTGTCTAGGTCTTCTTCATCTAAAGATCCACTCGGAGTGTAATTATTGCTTGAAGTAATCCTCAAATAGTTGTGTAATGCGCAAAAAGTTTTGATAATTTTATCAACAGTTTCTGGTAAACATGCTATGGGCTTTTCAAAAATGCGAAACCTACTAACCATAATCCCAAAACCATTCTCAACGATTCTTCTTGCACGTGAAAGGCGGTAATTGAACACTTTTGAAAAAGTTGTTTTTCAAAAAACCACTTTTGAAAAAGGTTTCATCAAATATTCCTTCAGCGGGAATGCATCATCACCTACGATGAATCCGCCCGCTGGTAATAAACCATTCTCTAGCGCTTGAGACAAAGAAGATTGTTGGAACACTCCCCCGTCTGACTGCCTTCCAAAACATCCAACATTTATATAACGGAAACAATAACTATCGTCTACTACAGCTAGCAACACAATGCTGTTAGTGCCTTTATAATTAAAAAATTCACTTTCACAGTGTGCTGGTGCATGGATGGCAAAATGTTTTCCGTCAATTGCACCGTAACAATTTGGAAAATTCCATCTTTGTCGAAATCCATTTTCAATTACTTTCCATTCTTCTTGAGACGCAGGAACCTAAAATATACAGAATAAAAATATTACAATCGATAATAATAATAATAATAATAATAATAATAATAATAATAATAATAATAATAATAAAATAATAATAATAATAATAATAATAATAATAATAATAATAATAATAATAATAATAATAATAATAATAATAATAAATACATATTTTTTTATTTCAGGAATCAGAATGTGAGCCAGAAGTTGGTGAACACAGAAATAAAGAACAGGAAACATTGACCTTCAACGAAACGACTAACCCTGCAAAAAAACCTATAAGATCATTATCAAAATTGAAACAAGTGTCTTTAGTTGTTAAGGATCTTAAAAAAATGAGCGAAACAGTAATAAAGGAGCCTGCCACAAATGTAAATGAATATGTAATATTTGCTCAGAGTGTGGCTGCACAGCTGATGGCGCTACAACCGATTTCGGCAATACAAGCGACAAGTCCAAGAACAAATCCAGTCTATTCTTACCAAGTTTAAACTTCATGACTTGCGGGCTAATAATAATTATTCTTCTTCATCAGAAACCACCCACACTACTGTTCCATCTTACACCTCTCCACCTCTATAATCTCCGAATGAATATGACAACACCACGAGTGATGGCTCAATCCATTATGAATATAATGCCGCCGAAAATTATTCTCAAGCAGATATCATAAGCCAAGCGTTCACCAACATATAAGTTAAGTTGCTCTTATATTGTATGTACGTAAAAATATAACCATATTTAAAAATTTTAAAGAATGATTGTTTCCTTTTTTTAAGTCCACTTACCTTTATATATTCCTGAAGAGCTTCATAAATGGCATCGCATACCTCAAGTATAAAGTTGGAAATTGAAGGCAGGCCTTGACACACGAAATAATCCCTGCAAAGTTCTATAACTGTTTCCTGTCGCTAAATAAGCCAATGTGATCTCTAATTTTATCCTGGGTGGAAGAGCAGCCCTCATTATGGTATCACTTTTAGTAATTTTAGAGGAAATTTTATTTAGCAAATTGTCAAATCGTTCTTTGGTCATCCTCATACAATTTCTATATCCCAAAAGATCTTCATTAACAAGTTCTCTCAGCAAAGTAGAAGAAGCACCATGAGTTTCTCTCCGACCCAGCCAATTTCGTACCCAACAACGCTTTTCATGATTTTTGTTAATTTCGTCACTAATTATATCTGATATTTCACCACATATATCTAAAACACATTTCTTCACAGAGGCACGAATATCTGTTGCCGCCATATTTAAAAACGAGAACTAAACCAAATTACTAAAATGTGTGTAGACACAACTAAATAGAAATACATAATTTTTTAGTTACTTGCTTTAGTAACTTGCTCAAGCTACTTGATACGTGTAAATAAAAATAAAATAAATAAATACTTAAATACTGGCTTTACTCTACGGCTTAAATTAATTAAAAATAAAACGTTTCGTGATTTCGTGTTGGAGAAAAATTACCGACTAACCCTTAAAACTAAAACCGGTCGTGTCTCCCTTTTTATACCATGTAAGTTCCTCGCGACGCTTATTGGTCCGTCTGGTAGTGGCTACTACCATAGTGCTAGGGCTGGGCACTCTATTGACATTTGTTACAACTTATAAATAAGTTCATTAGGTTAATTCTAGTATTTAGATTTATTTGTGAAGACTTTGCTACATCTATTACCTAATGTTTTCTACTATATCTTTATGTTTATTGAAGTTACCAAGATGTTTTGTTACATAAGAATATTAGTCTCACATGTTAAATCTGGAAACATGTTAGTCTCGGAAGGTGTCTCTTTTATCTCATCTAAAAAAGATTTATTCTTTACATCTACATTCTGTTCTTATTAACGAAATGTGGCCCAATATAATTCAAAGATCATATAAACTTACCTAAGTGAAGTGTGATCTTAATTATATTGGGCCATGCCGAAGTAAATAAGTCCCACCCTTAATCCCAGTTTTTGCTAATCTGCTAATGCGGGTTAGTAAGAAGAATAGGCCTAACCTAGGCTGCATTTGGAAAGCTGATAAACCTTTTCAGATCAAGTATTCCAATGACTCTGAAAAGAAAAATGTTATCCATGAAAGAAAAACGTCCAAATTGCAAGTTACCCAAAAAACGATGGAGAGAATAATGTGAAGAATATCGTTGCATAATAGGACTACTAAAGCCATCATCCACCGATGACCGATGAACATAAAAAATTTTGGAGTGGACACCCCGAAATATAAGCTTCCAACAAGATGGACCGATGCTATAAAAAAGAATAGTAAATAACGGGATACAGGTGGCGCAAAACAGGACCATTTGGACGGACATGAGAGAGGCCTACGTTCAGCAGTTGACATCAGGCGTTATATGATGATGATATTAGTAATTATTAACTGTATAAAAAATATAACATTGGGAAAATGATTTGCTCTATACTATCCTGAGTGGGTTTATTACTATACTGAGTGGGACAATATCTGTAATAATAATTTGATCATTTAAAGCTTTTTGTTTACTATTTAAAATTAAAATAAAAATCCTTATCGCATAGGGTACCAATGACTCCCGAATAAAAATTGACATTTTATATAAGTGAGGACTTTCAAACTTATATATTTACCAAATATAATAAAAACATTTTTGCAACTCGCTATATATCAAAAATACCGTTTTTACCCATTTTAAGTTAGAGAAGTTTATTAAAAACAGGTCCCAGTCAGTTTATTAAAAGTTTTCTTAAAATATGATCCTTGAAACTTCGCTATTTTAATAAAATACTCTGGCCGGGCAAATTTTAATAAACCTGCCTACACTTTTCGTAGAAAGAATAAAGTGCCTTTAAGAAATATAGGAAACTTGATGAAAAAGGCACTTAGGATTCGAGTCTTCGCTTAAATTACTTTTTGAAATAATTATTAAATTCTTGTTTTTCACATTTAATTTGATTTAATTATTGTTGGGAAACTTGAATTCAACCTTCTTAACACCCAATTTTAACGAAGTATTTTAATAATTTAAAAAAAGGTAATAAGTAAATAATAAAAAAAATTAAACAATGAAAATTTGCCAGATTCGAATCTAGTACTGCAACTGTTCCAAGAACATACAATCGTTAATATAGGTCTCACATTCTATGTTAAATCGAAGTCAGCTGTAATATTTGAACCTAAAGACGTAACTTCTGGAAATAAAAGAGCTGAATACTAAATGTTTTCACAAAAATACATTAGCAGGTGATTTATAAAAATATAGATGTATTCAATCTATATAAAAAGCTAAAGTTCAGCTTTTGTAGATCTATAGATCCTAAATCTGTCGAATCTGTAAAATCCAACCAATGGTCAGGAATGAAAACATGTGTCAACAAAAATTTCGCTTGGCCGGCATTTCATTGTTATTGTTCTTGCGTGCCAAACATTTTAATTACTTTCATAAACTCCAGAAAGTATATCTGAGTATGGTGGTAGGCGTAGTGTTCTTAATCACTAGTGTTTTATGTGATATGACAGACAGTTTTTTAACAAAAATTGATAATTTTAGCATTTCACAATTGATCCCTATCGAATTTTGGGCGAAGATCATCGACCAAATGGACGCTAAAAGTGGTAGAGTCTTCAGATCAAAATAAGTTGATCATTTTAAATTAAAGCTCAGAAAATACTTTGTTTCCGCGTTTAAACTAGCTTAATAATATCAGTGCACAGAATCGCAACAATTAAATTGTGATAAGATAAGCGGGTTCCAGTATTCCAATTACACATTCTGATCCCTGATGCCTTTGATTATATGTTAGTTATTTTAAAATACTTTTATATTTGTGGCAAATAAAGAGTCTAGGAGTGTCCACTATTCAATCAAGCGATTTTAACGAGTTATTTACCTTGAAACTGTTATTCTCAATTTTTAAATTGAGCTGAGTACAAGACGCAGATATATGATATTTGCTTCCGAAAATGATCTGTGCTTTGTACATTATCAAATTATTCAATCTTTAGCGGGTTTGACAAAACAGGGTTTATCAAATTAGTATTTGCTGTAATGTTTTATAGCAAAAATAAACAATAGTTTTGTGTATCATCTACATATAAATGATGCTGGCTGATTAAAAGTAACTTTTTCGATACGTATAAATTGTGAGAATACTACATTGAGCTATACTGATGAATTGATCTTATATTCGAAAAAAAATTCTTAAGAACTACTACTCTCTGCATGGTTTAAAAAGTCCAGTTAAAAATACTTCACTTCAAAGATACAAAATTTTTAATAAAACTTTTGTATGTAATAAAATTTTGTCATAAATATTTTTAAAACTACTCTACATATTTAAATAAAACTTATCCTAATTAACTTTAAAGCAGGAAAGACTACTACTACCTGTGTCTTAGCATGTCATTATGACAGTTAATTCATTTAAGTCTCATTTCTGTTAGGTTATTTTTTATTTTCCATGTTTTGTTAAGAGTTTCAGATACTCGGGTTTTCATTGAAACACATAACTTTGTTCTACGCATTAATAACGAATAGAATATAAATCAGAGACTGAGCTCTCGAAAGGCAGCTTAGCACCATAACATACCTAAGTGTCCAATATTACAAACACTACACTTGACGAAAGAAAATAATCCTGACTAAGAGTCTCTGGACCGATGAGTCTCCATGCCAGATGTGGGGTAAAAAATTTCCATAATATCTGTTTCGTTGTTGCTCCGCTGCTGGATCACCAAATTGTGTAGTGTCTCTGCTGCTGGGAACAGCAAGGGTTAATTGTGTACTGTATTTTTTTTTATAGTTGAATTAAACAAACAAGTCCATCGTGAACCACTTCTTTATTTTAGAAAAATGTACTTAATATGCAAAGAAAGTGGAGGGCTTATTTGACGGCGTTAGTTCGTCGTTGACAACAACGTGACTTTTTTTTTCTGTCAAAAACGATTCAGGTGTTTTAATTAACGTAAACCTTAACATGCCCCTCACCTTAAAAGAATGAAAATACTTTCAATGAAAACTAGAGAAATACAAATTACTAAACATAAAAAACATGACTTAACCTAAGTAAAAAATGAAATACGCAGGTTAGTTGAAATAAATAAAGTAAAAATGAAAATGAACTTAATAATTATTAATAACAGACTTACTAAATTAGAACTATTCTAAACAATGTCAACTTTGCTAAATGTCAATTGTCACTAATTGGAAGCGGACACAGTTTGGTAACAGTGCATCTAATGTTACCCGATATAGTTTTCACGGATACAATGCGCACAACACCATCATTTCCTGGATAGAGGGTATTAACGCGACCTAATTTCCACTTAAACGGTGGCAAGTGATTGTCTTTGATAAGAACCATAGTCCCTAATTGAATGTTCGGTTGGTTCTTCCTCCATTTAAGTCTAGTTTGCAAATTACAAATATACTCTTTGGTCCAGCGCGACCAGAATTGTTGTCTTAGAAGTTCTAATTGCTCAAAATTAGATAATCTATTGATAGCAGTATTCTGTAAATCAGGGTGAATAACAGATTGAAGTGATCGCCCAATTAAAAAATGTGCTGGGGTGAGCACTTGCAAATCATTTGGATCTGTCGAGAGTGGCGTTAAAGGTCGTGAATTTAGAATAGCTTCTATCTGGGTAATTACTGTGTAAAGACCTTCGAAAGTCAATATTGTATTAAATAAAATCCTTTTTAAGTGATGTTTTGCCGCTATAACACCAGCTTCCCACAAACCACCATGATGAGGAGAATATGCTGCAATAAAATGCCATGAAACTTCAAAAGATGATTCTAGATTTTCCTTAAGTGTGGGTGAATTGCTTTTTAGGAAGGTACCTAGTTCCTTCAAATAATTGCATGCACCTACAAAATTAGTACCATTGTCAGAATAAACATTCAATAGTTTACCACGTCTTGCAATAAATCTTTGAAAAGCTTCAAGAAAGGCCCACGTGCTTAACTCAGTAACCAGCTCCAAGTGGATCGCTTTTGTTGTTAAACAAATGAAGAGTGCTAAATAACATTTGCTGATCTTGCAACCACGTCCCTTTCGATCCTTTATTTGAAAAGGTCCAGCATAGTCAATGCCAACATCAGAGAACGGAATTCGAGGACTGACTCGGGAACTTGGAAGATTACCCATGATAGGGTTAGGTGAAGTGGGATTGAAACGAAAACAAATGAGGCACTCTTTGATAATTCGCTTTGCTAGATTCTTACCAGATATAGGCCAGTAATTATCTCTGATGTGTGCAAGCAATAATTGAGAGCCGCAATGTATAAGCACTTTGTGTTCATGCTGAAGAATCAACTTGGTTAGGTGATGCTTGGGACATAACACTGCTGGATGTTTCTTATGAAATGAGTACGATGAGTTCTTTAGTCTTCCACCAACTCGGATAATTCCTTCTTTAATAAAAGGAATGAGACTGAGTAGCCTACTTTTATTTGACACTACCCCAAATTTTAACAGTCGTTGATAGTCATCAAAAAATGGCTCACGCTGTGATAGCTTGACTAACATGTCTTTAGCATTGCGAAGTTCAGATATTGTCAAATGGCTAAAATGCCTATCGAATTTTTTAATTCGGCAATTAAAAATGAACCTAAGGCAAAATGCCATAATTCGAGTAATACGAGTGAAAGTTGAAAATTTGTGGAAAGGAAATAAATTTTGATTTTCGATTTCCACAAATGTTTGGGATGTTTTGCGAAGATCTGGCAATTCTGTAACAGCTATTGGTTTGTGCATGTGAATATCTAAGGGCCAATTGATAGATGGCTCACGAAGCCACAATGGACCATCAAACCACATATCTGAATTAATAATATCGTTGGGTAGCATTCCTCTTGATAGAATGTCTGCAGGGTTCTGATCCGTAGAGACATATCTCCATTAGTCAATTGGAGTAATTTGTTGTATAGTGGAAACGCGATTTCCCACAAAAACCTGTAGAGTGTTGGGTGAACATCTTAACCACGCAAGGGCTACAGTTGAGTCACACCAAAAATAGACTTCACTGAATTGTAAAGTTAAAGAAGATTTGACCTTAATATAGAGTTGTGCCAAAAGTAAAGTGCCACATAATTCCAATCTTGGAATGCTTAAAGATTTGAGTGGCGCTACCCTAGTTTTGGATGTAAGAAGTTCGACATGAACTTTATTATATTCGTCCACAGTTCGAACATAGATACATGCTCCATATGCACTATTCGATGCATCCGAAAATCCATGGAGTTGAACAGTGACTGGATTTTTTACTGAAATACTTCTTGAAATTTCTAATTTATTTAAATTAAACAGTTGCGATCTGAAATGTAACCACTTCTTGGCTATGTCAACTGGAACTGGTTCATCCCATGAAAGTTTTAGTGTCCATAAAATCTGTAGAAGTATTTTCGCTTTAATGACAACTGGACTTAAGAGACCAAGGGAATCAAAAATCTTTGCCACTTCGGACAAAATAAGTCGTTTTGAGAATTGCCCAACTTTTGAGGGGATATCGATATGAAATGAAAGGTTATCTGTTTCACATGACCAAAACATGCCCAAGGTTTTGTTTGTTTCTGAAGACCCGAAGAAATGATCAGGAGTACAACTTCCATGTGCAAGGTTTGATAAAAGATCTTTGCTGTTGGACTTCCATTTTCGTAAGTCAAAACATGCTGACTTTAAAATTGAGGAAATTTCGAGGCATAACCGAGTTGCATCTTCCACTGAGTCTGCTCCTGCGAGCAAATCATCAACGTAGAAATTCTTACTTATGATTTTTGATGCCTGAGGGTATGATGAGATGTGATCTAATGCTAACTGCTTAAGACACCGTGTGGCTAAGAAAGGGGCACTAGCCGTACCATATGTAACAGTGTTTAAAGCGAAAACCTTTAGATCATCCTTTGGATCGCTTCGCCATAAAATTAATTGTAAAGGGCGAAACTCTTGCTTTACCTGTATTTGCCTATACATCTTGCAAACATCTGCTGAAAAAACGATTTGATGCTGTCGAGATCTTAAGATTATAGAAACTAAATCGTCCTGAACTACTGGCCCAACCATTTGAATTGAATTGTATGATAAACCAGTAGTGCTTGGAAACGAACTATTGAAGACGACTCTGAGCTTGGTAGTTTGACTTTTCTCACGTAGCACACCGTGATGGGGAGAAAAATAACAAATTTGATCATTAGAAGGTATAAATGGTGACATATGATTTAAACTTTGATACTCGGACATAAATTCCTGATACATTTGCTTCAACTTCGGATTTTTATGTAATTTTCTCTCTAAGGATAAAAATTGTCGTGTTGCTTGAATCTTTGTATCACCCAAGACTTCTTTAGCGGAATCCCTACAATGAATCTGCCATCTGAATCTCTCTCAACATTTTCGATGAAATGTTTCTCTGCTAAAAGTTCTTCTTCTGAAAGGATTGGCGATGAGGTTGAAACCTCTTCAATTTCCCAAAACTTTTGCAACTGATTTTGAATATCTAAGGTTTTTGAGAAATGACAAAGGGTATTCTTTGATGAGTTAGGAATGCCTTTGGGACCTGACACCAACCAACCCAATTTGCTATTCTGCAGAATAGGCTTATTGGGGCCAAAAGTAATACGTTCCGCAGAAATAATATCCCAAAATACTTGAGCTCCAATAAGTAAGTCAACGTGATTGGGCTCAAAGAATGCTGGATCAGCTAAATGATAGTTAGTTGGAATATCTAGAAATTCTGGATTGAAATATGTGTTAGGTAAATCACCTGTGATTTCTGGAATGACTAAACAATCTAATGAAACATTGAAGTTGTTATAACAAGACTTGAATTTGACTCGACATGATTTGTTAATATTAGACACTGAATGCCCAATTCCTAGGATTGAGGAATTAATTTTGTATTGTGTTATGCCTAATTTATTCACAAAATCTTGGGATACAAAATTAGACATTGAAGCATTGTCTAGGAGGGCTCTGCATGAATGCCCTTTACCATGAATATCGAAAACTTGCACCACTGCTGTGGCTAGTAAAATTTGACTCTTAGTTGAATTATATAAGGCAACTTGACCTTGAGTAGTTTCTTTACTTGAAACAAGGTGGCCATCTTCAACTGAAATTAAAGGTTGCTGTTTATGAAGTAATGAATTATGCCGTTGTTTACAATGTCTACAATGACCATACCGACATTTATCTAGTTTGTGGCCACTGCGCAAACAATTAATACATAATTTTTGTGATTTAATTGTAGACCATCTCTGATCTACTGAAAGAGCAGTAAATTTAGGACAATGATAGATTGCATGCTGTTGTTTACAATAAAAACTACATAAGTTAGAACTTTGATGAGTTGACGGTTGATTGACAATGAAGGTTTTGCGTGGTTTACCCTTATGCATTGCTACCTTATCTAAGAAATCTGCACGAGATGACAGGAAATCATATAATTCTGCCAAAGAGGGCAGTTCTTCAGCGAAGCCTGATTGTTCCCATTCCCGGATTGACTCAACATCTAGCTTACTGGTTACTAAATATATGATTAATGGATCCCAAGAGTTCGTTATAACACCTAAATTGTTAAGAGAGCGCATATTTTTCGAAATAATGTCTAGTACATTGCGAAATGAATTGGCAGAATCAGGTCTTATATCATAAATATTGAATAAGGATTTAATGTGATTATTCACTATTAATCTTTTGTTTTCAAATCTTTGACAAAGAATATCCCATGCTAAATCATAGTTTTCATTTGTGATGTTAATAGCCTGAATTGATTGTGCAGCCGCACTCTCTAGTGTAGCCTTTAAATATTGAAATTTCTCGATTGGCTCAAGGCAATTATTTTTGTGAACTAGAGAAGTGTATAAATCCCTGAATTCTAGCCACTTATCATATTGGCCAGAAAACTTAGGCAATTCAATGACAGGCAATTTTGTGTTTTGCCTTTTAACAGAGACCTGACGTTGTAAGGATGTAATATAGGGTGGTAAAGAATTAATGGATTCATCGTGTATAACTTGCTGATCACTTGAAGTTGTTTTAATTGAAAGAAATTGTTTAATATCAGCAATTGTTTTAAAATATAAAGTTTCAAAATCATTTAGGTCCTGTTCAGTGAAATTATCAGGATCTAAACCTTCGAGTTCAAAATGAATCTCTGAAAACTCTGTGAGCAATTTTGTTTCTATTTCTTTCAACCTCAATTCAATTTCAAGAATTGTTAATGGATTAGCACTTTCCTTTGAAGAATTAAAATAGTTTAATAAACGTGATAATTTTGAATTAATCATACCCTTCTTTCTTACTAGATTTTGAATTCGGGGTAGTGTTTCATCTTCATCTAACTCGTTTCCACCCTTTGCTCCTTTTCTTGGTGCCATTATGAAAAACTCGACAAGGTTTGTTTTAGTTTAAAAATGTGCTTAATTTCCCAAAGAAATATAAGAGGTGTGAAAAATGAGCAGCCCTTGAGGATCCAAATAAATTACAAAGATATGTATTTTGTACTCTGACACAAATTTGCTAATATGACAGAATTGCACTATTAGAACTTCTTTACAAATTCTAATTGTATATGCTAAGATTTAGCCTATATGCGATAAGATAAATATAATGTAAATATGAATGTAGCTGATTGAAACTATGTACATTAAATTCTAAAATAACACTTCATGTGAATTCTGGAATGCAGTAGTGGGTATGAACGACGACGACTATGACGACACTTGATTACGTAATATATGAATTGAAATGCAATTAATTAAAAGTATTAACGCCTCTTTTAACACTAATTACTGACTATTGTATATATATGTTCAATACATTAATGCGGGCGAAGCCACTCAGCTTGAACTGCAATCCGATATTACAGGAGCACTTCTTTTCCCGTGATTGGCCAAGTGATGAATAAAGGCTTACCTCCAATCCCTGGTTTTGTTTAAAAAGGATACTTATAGGTAAATTGTCCCTTTGTCTTGCAAATTGTTGGTTGACGTTGTTAAAAGGCGGCCTTAGTATTTGTCTTTACCTGTTGTGGCTACTGACCTCCCAAATTGTACTTGTATCGCCGGAAAATCTTGAAATCCGCTCGATGCGACCAAAAAATGTTTTGTTGCTGCTCCGCTGCTGGATCACCAAATTGTGTAGTGTCTCTGCTGCTGGGAACAGCAAGGGTTAATTGTGGACTGTTTTTTTTTTATAGTTGAATTAAACAAACAAGTCCATCGTGAACCACTTCTTTATTTTAGAAAAATGTACTTAATATGCAAAGAAAGTGGAGGGCTTATTAGACGGCGTTAGTTCGTCGTTGACAACAACGTGACTTTTTTTTTCTGTCAAAAACGATTCAGGTGTTTTAATTAACGTAAACCTTAACAATATCTATATTTGATCGTATCAGATTCCTTGAGAAATTTGGCTAAGATTATTTTTAAATATTTGGTTGGCCATGGATTTCTTGGTCTTCATTTCCTACACCCAATGTTGAACTCTTTATGGAACTGTTTATGGAGTTTCTTAATAATATTCTGTAGGACTATTGATTTAAAACAAATTATTAGATACAACCGGACGGAGATCACTGCAGTTCAGAATAATTGCAAGAGAATTGCAAAACACCAGTTATCCTCAACTCAAGCCGGCTAGGGAGGAATACCATTACTATATATAAATGATACTTTTTGTTGCATAGCACATGTCTAAGTATGCTGTTTTCCTGCGTTTTATCGTGCGCAGCAATTCGCGTTCTCTTCCTATCGTCTTTAAAATTTCGTCGCTGGTTTTTATTGCTATCCATGGGACTTTCGAGATTCTTCTATGGATCCACATTTCAAATGTTTTCAGTCTATTCATTGTACTGATCTTTAATGTCCAGCTTTCCATACCATACAACGGTACGGAGCATATGTACCATTGTGCAAATCTTATTCAGCGATTGAGGTCAAAGTCAATCTTCGCATACCCAAGTCCCCAGATAGTTAAACTTTTTATTTGTTCTATGTCTTCACTATCGTATGAGAGTTTTACATTCTGTCCAATTCATCCAATTTGCGGATGATTACTAGCAATTTTGTTTTTTTTTATGTTGAGGTTAATTTCCATAAGTCGTCCGTGCATTCCAACTATGGCCAGGAGCCTTTAGAGGTCATTCTATTATATTATGCTGATCCATCATTGCTTTTCTTATAGGTTTGATTTAATTGTAATAAGTGATTTAATTTTCAGTAATGAATTTTTGTAAAATTATAAATTGAATAAGGATTCTAGAAATAATTTAAGTTTTTTTTTTAAACTACGAAGCATATTTATTTAAGAAATTATTTATTTTTGTAAGAAATGAATGCCAAATAAACAGATTTGTGATTGAAAAAGATCAAAATAGATAGATACATGCTCCCATGTCGAAAATATTCTTCTTTATTGATGATCATTTATTTAATAATAATAATAATAATAAGTCTTTTTATTTAAATCCATCCCAAAACAAATACATACAGATATAAGTAATCATAGGTAGCAAATAATGGCGAAGTGTAGCCCTAGGATTACTGTTACAATTTAAAAGTATGTTTTAAAAATGATATCACTACAACAAGCACTACGATTTAACAGTACTATAATCAGTCAATTCAATTTCTCATTACTTTTTCATATTAAATCCTTAACTGTTGCTGCATTATTAGCTCAGATCTTTCATTTAACATAACGTCACATAAGTCTACGTCATATTCTAAATTTCAGGGCATGATAGTCTGCTTCTCGCACAATGCAGCCCGGAATATTCAGCTTGGTTAGCAGCATGAATAAGTTCAGCTAACGACCGGCCAGAGATGGAAAGAATGGATTTTAAAGGAAAGACTTCTGCGTTACCTGTCACCCAGTGAACACATGGTTGTTTACTCTTTCCTCTCAAACCCCTTCCCACACTCCTTGCTGGTAGTTCACCGCGGTAACCAGGCCGGAGTATACACTATGAAAGAGGGGATAGACAAAAAAAGAAGGCACCACTGATGTACAGACTCCAGAGGCAAGCACAGAAGTTGGTTTAAATAGCCTAGAAGCCTAGACCATGATCTAGAGTAGGTTTACACAACGAAGAAGAAATCAGAAGGAAAGAAAACATAAAAAATTACCATGTGTTGATTGAGTGGAGAGTGACGCGGAAGTGTATACTCACATAAGTCACATGGTCAATCACAAAATTTTAAATAGCTAAAATGGCAGTAAGCAGGATCGACATTCAGGTAGCGTTCGAAAGTATTTTAGGGACACTAAATATTTTGGAGAAATAAATTAAGAACAGATGAATTGTTCGAGTGTTTTTCGTGTTGCTATCAAATACTATTTGTATTGATATCTTCTAAAGGTGACAGCGACGTCAATATGTAATTACTCTCAAAAGACATTCCGTCGATTAATTCGAAACACGATCCAAACCTTTTTCGAATTTAAAATGCTACTTCTTCCCACAAAAGTCAAAAAGTAGCAATAATTCTTTGAGACCTCTGAGACTATAAATTAAAAGAAAATAACATAACCAAATTAAATTTATTATTGCATTCAATTAAAAATATTGGAAGTAATGAAATTAAACAGTATTGTTAATTTTAATTAAAAAACTTCTATAACTAACGCATTAACGCTATTCTAGAAAAAAATATTGCCCAATGATTTCACGGGCATATATAAACTTGAATGCCGTTTACTCTCTTAATATACTTAGGGGTACCAAACAAAATCATTAAACTTCAGTATGGATCTAATAAAAAAGGCCTAATACTTTAAGTGCAGGAAAATTACCGAAATCTCTGTATGTCTTTTTAATAGCACCCAACATACAGTTTGCCCTATTAACGATATCTTCATAATGCGAGTGAAATGATAATTCGGTATGTAGATAAACGGAAGACTTGGTTATATACAAGTATTATACAAGTTTTATTTCATCATATATTGCTTGCATTGCAACTACTTTAGTTAACAGCCGGATAAATTTACATTTGTCTGTATTTAAATAACTGCATTATACGGACACCATGTGAAAAGATCATATCCTTTTGTAATTTTAAATTGTCATTAGAAGATTAGATTTTAGTATGCAATGTAAGATGGCCAGCAAACAATAGGAATTTAAAGATAAACGAAGGGCCAAGATCATGAAGAAAATAATAGACAAGACTATTGAGGTTCCCGAGGAACACCAGATGCTACGAGGGCGGGTCAATAAGTCCGTGACTTTTTGGATAAAAGACAGGTTTTTATATAAAAAGTTATTTTATTTTTCAACATAGTCTCCTTTAAGTTCTATACACTTATTCCAACGTTTCTCCAATTTTTTTATCCCTTCGGAAAAATATGATTTGTCGAGGTCATCAAAATAGGCATTTGTTTGAGAGATGATTTCGTCGTTGAAGTCGTCTCTTTCCGCCGAGCCATTTCTTTAAGTTTGGGAACAGGAAATAGTCACTGGGAGCTAAATCTGGAGAATAGGGCGGATAAGGAAGTAATTCGTAACCTAATTCATGGATTTTTGCCATGGAAACAGCACATGTGTGGACCCTTGAATTGTCCTGGTGGAAAAAAAACTTTTTTTTTGCCAAATATGGTCTTTTTTATTTCAGTTCCTCATTGAATCTATCCAATAAGTTGCTATAATATTCTCCATTGATTGTTTTCCCCTTTTGAAGATAGTCAATGTGTATTATACCCCGTGCATTTCAAAAAACGGTCGCCATGACTTTATTGGCTGACAAACCCACGTTTGCCTTCTTGGGCGCCGATTCACCCCGAGAAATCCACTGTTTTGACTGCTGTTTGGTCTCCGGCGTGTTGTGGTGGATCCAAGTTTCGTCCACGGTGACGAAACGACGCAAAAATTCGTCCATATTGCGGTTGAATAACGCCAAACACTCCTGGGAAATTGTCATACGGTTGCGTTTGTGGTCGATTGTGAGCAAACGCGGCACTCATCTTGCAAAAGCTTTCTCATACTCATGTGATCATTCAAAATTGAAACTACTGAACCATGTGAGATGCCTATGGCTTCCACAATCTCTCTCACTTTCAATCTCCGATCGGCTAAAACCATATCGTGAATTTTTTCGATTGTTTTAGATGTAGAGACCTCGACTGGGCGTCCAGAACGTTCGGCATCTTCCGTGCTTGTACGGCCACATTGAAATTCAGTAAACCACTTCTTTACCATGGAAATGGATGGTGCAGAGTCCCCATAATATTTATCAAGCTTAGCCTTGGTTTGAGTGATTGTTTCTTTCCGTAAAAAATAATGCTTAATGAGCACACGAAATTCACTTTTTTCCATTTTCTTCTCAAAACGAGTGGTAGTCTGCTATCAACAGCTGTCAAACACAAACTAAATGACGCAGCTTGTTCAAATTTTGACAGGCCTCAACTGACAGTTCTTTGTTGACAGGAGCAGAGTTGCCATTTCCATTAAAGGGCGGGAAATTCAAAAAGTCACGGACTTATTGACCCGCCCTCGTATTTTAAATGAGTTGGACTAGTATCTGTTAATTTTAACTTCGTTGCAATTTGACAAATAAGTGGCTAGCTAGTGTACGAAGACACTAGATATACCATAAAAAGAAATCTTCGAGAATAGTAAAGAGTGATTTACTATGAAGGCCTTGCTATAGTTAGTATGTGTTTCAAGAGCGTTCTGAAAGTTTTTGTTAGGTATAGGCTTGTATCATGAGATAGCCAGCGAGCATTTATTTTGGTAATATATTTTAATAATTTCGCACATTCCTGTAGCGTTAAATATTCCGTGATATACATTTCGTAACTTGACAAACTTGACAAAGTATCAAATAAGTTTGTTACTTTTACAGTAATGCCAATATTTTACTCTAAAACTCTAAGTCATTAATTTAATGAGCCTTCCAGAGTAACAAAGAGATATGATAAATAAACAGTCATGTTTAATGAAACGAGTTCGAACTAATGAGAGAGGGCTTTAATCAGCTGCATAATATGAATAATATCCTAACTCCTGTATTTCTGTAAATTGAAATAACTCCTGCAAACTTAAATTATCATTGTTGTATATACGTACATTTAATTTTTCAACAAAAAAAAAACAAAACAAAGATATATAATCTAATAATGGCTAAAATAGAACATTACCATCAGCAGGAAATCCAGGGACCTTTTTAGTTTAGCTTGCTTGGAAGATAAATTACATTTTGGTCTGGAAACGTTGCCGGTATTTTAGTGATATACGATATTTTAATGTAGTTGCCTGGAGCGTGTTCCTCAAATTTCAATAACAAATTCCTTAAAATCGACTGGTAAAAGGTAACAGGTAAAAGGTATTTAATTAAATATTCCTACATAATATTATAACATCGAGGATGGATAAAACAGTCACATATATGAGTATAAAGATTCTTTTTCCAAAATTATTATTATTATTATTATTATTATTTTAACAGCAAAGACAGACTCTCATTATTCTACTATTGAAATATAGAAAAAAGGGACATCATTTAGTTGTATCCTTTCATATTAGACCATGTGTGTATACCGTTCAATTTCTAATCCATAGTGATTATATACCAAGCTATATGGTCTACTTCTTACATCTATAATCTTTGTGTTGTACATTAACACCCCTACTAACTAAAGTCTAACGCAAATTGAATGTATGAATGAGATGCATTGTATTTCCCCGCTCAGAGAAAATGCAAGTGGGGGATCGTTGAAGTATTATTGTTGTTCTCTCTTTAACTTGAATTTCTGTTGCTTGTTAGTGCATAAGTATTTTCAGTTGTCGGGCTGGTGAATGCACTTTTGTATAGAATTGTCAATGTTACTACAAAAACCTTTATAGAAATAGCAAATAGTCTACAGCTAAATAATTACACCATTCTCTAGTAACTTAGTTGATGAAGTAAAATCAACCCTAAAACTCCTCGTAAGAAAAAAAGGTTTTAGAAATAATGGAAGATTTCATATTTATATTTGGCTTTTCCTGCACAGCATCTTCAGCAGATGATACGTTTGTTGGTGTATAGCCTCCATATGGTTCTTGGGCTTAAGGTGGAGCTGTGGCTTCTACATGGTAGGGGCGCACAACCTTGCTATCGACAATTCGCACACTATCATGTCATGCGCCAGCTCCAAATAGGCTCTAGCGATCCCCAGACAGCGGCTCTTCTTCACGATTATGGGCCTATCTTAATATAATAGCAATCCTCGAATGATGGAGAGTCCTCTTTCAGCAGACCGTCCTTGATGGCTAGTTATTGGTGCAGTATTTTGGCCAACTGATTATGTCTTCCGAGGTATGCATTGTCCGACAGCACTGGGCACATCCTCTACTTTCTCTCCAACTTTGCGACATTTCTGGCATCTATCGGGCACATCTTCTTTTAAACAGATTCGCTTGTAGTTATTAGTTGCGATTACTTTGTCCTGAATTATCATCATGAATCCTTCTGTTTCGGATATAGGTAGTTTTTCTTTAGTCACATTAGTGAGTTATGCACATCAATTGGTGTATAGCCATTCTCTTCCTTAAAAACCCTCCTTATCAGATAACAGAAATCTTTCTTGCATTATCTTCTCTTGACTTAGGCTCAGTCTCTTAATGTAAACAAGTTCTCAAAAAACTTGTCCTCGGATTTAACGTCTTCCAATGAAAGCAAATGAGACAATCCCTTTTGTTGCTTTTTGTTTAACTCAGAGCCGTAATCTGTTCGGTTGAGGAGAGTCAATATCGGATTCAAAGCTAGACAAAACCAAGCCAGCGATATCGAGTTCTCTTGGAAGATTTCCCTCTTTATGTTGATGTTTGCAACAATCAGTTGCATGGATGGTAACATGCACAAACTGGTTTTTCAAGACGCCATACGATTCTTAAGGATTGCTCTTATCTGTGTGTCAATCTTATAGATATCTAAAACTTTTAGAGTTAATCATAGGGTACTGAATCATGGGCTTTTGCATAATTTATATAGCAAACACTTAGATTTCGTTTTCGTCTTTATAACTTCTGGTGAATAAGTCAGCGAAATATTTGTGGGTAAATGGAAAATTATCGATTCCGTCTGGAGCTGGTGCCTTCCAATTACGTATTCCTTTATACACCCAGCTACACCCGCTGCTGTAAACTCTGTATTTCCCATCTTTTTAACATTCAACTGTTTCCTTAAAAAGGGCTTCAACCATGTTGCACTCTTATTGAATTTTTCCCCTTCAGACCAGTCTTCCAGTATGCTTAGAGCTTGTTACTACCTATAGCAGCAGCATCGTCTATGTTTTTGGTCAGCCGTCGCCGGTTCCTTATTTTGCTGATGGTGGTAACTTTGTTCTGGAAAATAAGGTTTCTGAGAATTGCACTCTAATACCATTATACAGCACAATATATTTCAACACGGATATCTCGCAAGTATTGTTTCTAATGGTAAACGAGTACCTCACTCGTCCACCCCATCATCAATATTGCAGATACTGCTGTCGATCTGCTCGTTGATTGATATCTTTATCTTCAACCTTTTCTCTTCAAATCATATCTGCTTGCTGGAAGTTGTCTTGATACTGAAGTAGGTTTCCAGTTTCTCTTCTTAGGTCATCCATTTCTGCTGGCCTTAAGTATTTTTTTCGTATGATGATTTTCTCACGGTCAAACAACTGAACAGTTACTAGCATTTCTGGGTGTTTCCTGGTTAATTCCGAATGAAGAGAAAATCTCCATCCTGGTAGTGGATCATCTTGACACTTTCTTAGATAATAGTAAGTTCGGATAATTTCAACGTTATTATTATCTTGTTATTATTATAGATTTATTTCATGCCAAACGGCAATCGCACTCCCCCCTGGGGAAGGGAGGATCATTCACTTATCCCAGATATTTCAGATATCAGAAGGATGAACCTCTGATGGAGTTCTTTTCATGTTATCGGACTCTGTTTTTTTTTACTTTATTTACAAATAATACACTTAAACTAAAATTATATGTTATGGTTCTTAAACTAGTTGACATTATCTAGCGTTTCCAATGAACTTTCTTACGATTCGAGATGTGGATAATAGCGTCGACTTCCGCATTAGCTTAAAGACGCTTTCCTTAAGGTTTAGCAGTTTTATGTTTTCGATCAGGCTGTTTGGTATTACTGCCGTTATTGACACAATTATTGGGATTGTCCACACTTCTCGCATTTGCCATTGCCTTCGTATCTGGTGTTCTAGATCCCTGTACTTGACAATTTTTTTTCATTATGTTTATTATTATTATAGTTTCACTTGATATCCAAGATATCAGGAGGATTAATCTATTTGTGAAGATTATTTCCTTGTTAAGGGTCCTTTCTAGAGTTTCTAAGGTAGTGTTGTCTGATAAATACTGATAAATCTTTCTGAAGGTAACATAGGCAGTGAAGAGGTTCGTCTAGTCATTCTAAACATGATTGTAGACGAGACTATTAGTTAATAACAATTTCACTATTAGTAATAACAATAGCTACCACTACTTACCATCAAAGTAGTTTTTACGAAATGTTTCTAAACTGCCTACTGATTCTCATAGACTTAACCATTTCTCACGTATAAAGCGACGACAGGGCCTGTTCCCAAGTGAATCCATTCGTACCCACGGGAGTCGAACATGTATCACTATTATAATTTGTCCTGTTGGGAACGCACTTCGTTTGCCAAATAAGGCGAGACGCGTGTCGGGTCACGTGGCTCGCGTTTTGTTTCACGACGTTCCGTCGTCCCTATAGCTCCCTAATATGCGTGAACCAATAACGACTATGAATTTCCCACAGTTTCCCACCCCATCAAATAGAGCTTTATATAATAGTAGAGAAGTAGGTATAATATTTATATTTTCTTAGTCCGCTTTAACAACTTTTTGGTAATGGGTTGATATTCTATCGTTTTTTAATGGTAGAGTATTTTATACATAATTAATTTAATATTTGAAAGCCTTTTTAAAAAGCGGATTAATGAAATACGAAATAATAAATTATCGTCCTATAACTTTGTTGTTAACCGTACCAAAGATGTTTAAAAAACTGTTAAAGAAATGCTTGTGGACTTAAGGGATCAAGAGTTTTGTGTGAGTGACAGTTTGGTTACAAACAGACTTGCTGGTGACAAGAATCTTTTAATTATTTTTTTAAAGGTAATATTAATAATTTTGGTTTAATTAAATAAAATACACATATTTCACGCAAGTTCGAGTTCTGCACATCACATAGGTAATTAGTCAATACAAAATTACGAAATAACGAATATAAATTAAATGTAATTATTTAAACAGTAAAAATTCATATTAACATTCATAAAATTCAAATAGGATATTGCACACATAAGTGCATCTGTAAATTTGAAATTTGAGCAAAATAATAACATGATACAGTGCATATTTGTCGTTATATGTCATATTTTAAATATAGATTAAGTTTCTTTGTTTCTATCTTTTTGTCATAAATCTTCATATTTTTTGCAATCAATAAGAAAGTGGTAAGACGGTAATGGTAAATTTCAGGTATTGTATATTAGTTTTTTCTTTAATAATATATGCGTGTTATTAAATGTTATTAAATGTCACGTCAACAAATATTATTTTAATATTTATTGGGAGTGGCTACTGTACGAGTACGATTATGGTAATTTTGTCTTGTGTCTCATGATAGGTTTTGTCTATTATATAATCATAATATATTTTTTTAAGTTATTTGAATTTTCATTAAAACATATAGGTATTTTGATTCTTTTCTGAAACACAAAGTAGTAGGTCGCTAAAATAATTTTAATTCGTACAAAATTACATACAATAACCGATTTCCAAAAAAGCAACCTCTATACGCGTTTCTTTTAAATTTTATAAAATTTTTTTACAAAGTTAGCTTTGGTTGCTATAACGCAAATAAATTTCATTTTTATTTATGGATTTCTCAAGTTTTTTACTTATTGTTGGCGATATTTTCTTGACAGTCTACTGAGTACTGGTTTACTGTTAAATAAAATTACATTTAAAAAATTAATAAATAAAATGGAAATTTAAGACTATCGAGAAATGAATTTGAATGGCTTAACGACAAAGAAATTTTTAATTATTTAAAAGACCGCGGACTGGTGAGGGGTGAGTTGCGATGCAAAAACCGCCGATGTCGAAGGGAGTGCGTTTTGCGGCTTGACACCTTAAAGCCGTTGAGGAGTTTATTTTTCTATAAAAACTGCTAAAGAAAATATTCGGTTCTATGGTTCACTTTTTAAAAAAAGCAAAATAGGCATCAGGTAGGATATGTTTTTAATTTGTTAAGTTTTTCTTACCTTATAAATGTTTATTTAAGCAACCTATATAGTTAAGTAGAATCTGTATTGTTAAGCCGCGTACTCATTGACGAACTGTAACTGTTACAGCAACCAAATTCAGTAATGTGGACGTGTAACGAACAGAGTTCGCGAGCACGCGCAGAGCCGCTTGCCGCGAGCCAAATTTTGTCGGTTTTTAGGACGAACACAAAGGAATTCTCAGTTGGTTCCATAGAGAAATGAATATTAAAAGAGTGTTCAAAAGGTAGCCTAACCTGATCATCAAGTTCTAAAACTTAACCTAAAAAATTTAGTTCGGTTAGACCGCATCGAGGACCAACTTCTGTCATAATTGTCATTCGATTTTCTTTCGTCTCTTACTCCCTTCCCAAGTTCCCACCACCCACCTTCGCATCATCGATCGTCGCCATTATTGCATATTCCTTTTTATTTTGGCGTCCATTGGGTGTGTCCTTTTGTTTTTTTCTCAACAAAAAATAGTTCAAAATGTAGCTTAAAGTCATTAAAGTGTAATTTCATCATATAGAAGCTTTTTTGTTGTTTTATTGTGTGGTTTCAAATCCCTAGGATGAGGTAAGTGCAATTTTTTTTATCAAATAGTTTTCACCATGATGTAGGTCACCTAAAATTGTTGTTTACCATTTTAAAACTGCCCTTATAATAATGTTATCACCAAGAAAATTCATTTTTAAATGCAAGGCACCTACTTGTACTAATACATACTATTGGCCTATTGGGGATTCATACAAAAATAAAATTTTCTTTAAATTTCCTGAAAGTGACATTATTAGGAGGTCGGAATGGTTTAAAATACTTGGTTTAAGCCCACCCTCAACAAGGTATTATTTATGTCAAGACCATTTTGATGATATTTCATTTACTAATACTATACATACTCGTATAAGAAAGTGTGCTCTCCCAAGTATTATTCAAAATGTCCCAGTACTGGTTGAGGCACAAGTACCTTGGGAAGATACATTGACTTTATTACCTGCTGTCATAATCCAGCAATCTCAATAACATGTTCAGAATGAATATAATTATGCTAAAATATCGGCCACTTTTTACTAGGTTTGACGAAAGGTATCATAGTGTTTTGCTGCTAGGAAGTACCAAAAGCACAATAAGTAAAACAACTTCCATTCTACCAGGTCACTACTCATGGAGGTACCTCACCTCGATAAGATGGGAGTAAGATCCAGGGATTCTCCTTGAATATTTAAGAAAAAGGACCCATGACATCTAGAATTTATGGTATACATCAGTGCCAACTAATTTTTAATATCATACTCTCCAGAAAGAATATTTTAATTACAGGGTTAGTTTTTATATATTACCACTCCCCTAACATTTTTGCGTACCCTCTGTACAAAAAAGTAGGTAGTAATCGTAAAATTTTTACGGCATATTTTTGAGAAATATAGTTTTTATGTCTATAAATAATTAATTTATAAATTTGATAAATTGTAATTTTTGTATCGTATCCTCAAAATGTAGAAAAAGCAAAATACATACCATGGACAGTGTTGTGCTAAAGCAGCACAAAAACAATTGTATCAGGATTCCTTTTAAGACAATAAATTATAAACTTACTTTACAATTGACTTTAATTCTACCCCTACACTTGTTAATTTTTGTTGATAACAGTGAAATTAACATTGTTATTATCGAGCATTTAATTCTCAAAATAGGACTTAATATATTATACTTAAATCTCTAAAATATTGTCTCACATAATTGACCGATTAAATCTTTTTTTGATAGCGTATTGGGCTGTAAAATCTCTTTCACATTCTCTAAAAATCAATGGAAAAGTGCATTATTAACAAATAATTTTTTTGAAGGGCCTTAATGCATTAACTTAACAGAATAAAAGCAAATGATGAATTTAATGTCAAAAAACTAACGAATTCAATTAAAAAATGTAAAAAATAAACTTAAATTACATACATTATCACTCTTAGCCTCTTCAAAAATTAAATTAATACACTTGCACTATTTCATAATTTTTTAGAGTTTGTGATCGAGATTCACAGCCTTTACGCTGTTAAAAATTGATTTAATGGTTCAATAATTTTAAATTTCGCGCTATTCGAAAATTTTGAATAGCACGCCTTTCATTTCTATGACGGATCGGTATTACAGTAGACTATTTACCGACTGTGACAAATGTCAATTATTTTAGTTCGGTTAGACCGCATCCGTGATGCTGCAATCGAGTTTAGGGTAAAGATGGTGCCTACTTGTTACTATGGGATTGAACCCTCTTATACTTTTAATTACTCTATGGTTGGTTCGTGGACGTTGTTTTGCAAAGTTCGCGTGTGCCGTGCAACACTGCAACCAAAAAATATGATTACGTGGGATGAAGAAAACGTTTTGGCCTTAATTGAAAATTATAAAAAGATGCCTGTGATATGGGATCAAAAACATAAGGATTATTATAAAAGGCATTTGAAAGAAGATGCTTGGGCTGAAATTGGTTCCGTAATAGGCACAACTGTAGATATCTGCAAGAAAAAAATAATTACGATATTGGCGTCGTGGAGAAGAGAAAAAGCCAAAGAAAAAAAAGTCGTGGAACTGGACAAGGTAATTTTTTACAAGCTTTTATACACTATTTACACAGCGTGTCAATTTAAAAACTTCCCACCTTGATTGTAGAAAAACGGTTCATTCAATTAATGCATCTATTAAAATAAAAGCAGCACTGGCTATCATTTCTGGTTGCGACATGGCGGCTTGAGCTCACGGCGAACAATGCAGATCGAGAGGGTTGCGAGAGTAAAGAACGTGGTTACAGTAGTTACTTTGATACAGTAACTGTTGCAGTTACAGTTACAAGTTCGTTAATGAGTACGCGGATTTATATCTATAAAATCTGTATTTTTATATAGTTGCTAGTTTTTTACTTGTTTTTAGATGCAATAAAGATTACATTTTTTTCTATTAGGACGCAGTTGGATCTGTTGTATGCTTGGCGTGTAAAATGTCAACTGCGCATGACTATTTTGGGGTAACAAGTGTCAGTCTTATTCAATATATCCGTTTGTTTCGGGATATTTGTTCCTGGCACTTGTTACTTATATGAGATGAATTTCAATTAGGTAAGATAATTATTATTTATTAGTTTAAATTACAAAGGAATGTTTACAATTTAATAGAGCAACAAATGTGTTCTACTATTATGTATTAAAAATTGCAAGTATTAACACGCAAATCATGGGTGGTAGCCTCGTATGTATGTATGTATGTACATATGCCACGCATGAGCTGTGTGGTTGGCGCACGGCAAAAGATTACGCAGATTGGCGCACATGCGGAGTTAGGATTGCAAAAAGGGATTGGAACCCTGGGTTGGCGCCAAATAGTGGTTTAGTAGTCGCTTGATCCCTATAGTAGTTATAGAGACAAACACGGGGCGGCAGCCCCATGTGGGTGCGCATGTGTATATACATGCGTACGCCCCGTGTGCATGTCAAGTCCCAATCTTTGACATCCGGGTGGTAGCTCTGAATGTCAAGCGTTAATTTTGTCTAACTTATAATTTTTATATGAGGTCCTGGACATGTCGTCCGAATAGATGAGTCGGTGGTTTTAAGACGAAAATACCACAGGGATCGCTTTGTGAGGAAAAAGTGAGTACTGGGCATGATAGATGTACAAACAACAAGGTCGTATATTGTCTATATGAATGATAGGCCGAGGGAAACGTTAGAGCGGGAGATTATAGGGCATGTAAAGCCAGTCACTGAAATATGGACAGACTGCTGGAGAGGATACGCCGCCCTCAATACATTGGACGGGGTTTCACAGTACGTCCACAAAACAGTCAATCACTCAAGAAATTTTGCTGATCCCCAAACAGGAGTTTGCACAAATTTTATAGCGGGACATTGGGCGCATCTGAAGAAGTTTCTCTGTAAACTCGACGTCATGAGTTCCATATTTTTAGCGGAATATATTGACCAATTTTTATGGTTTCAGAGATATGGAAGAGCAACTTCAAATGCCATTTTTAGGGTAATAGTGCCAGACGTTATGTCCTATAATCTACTTTTTTTTAATTTTAAATGCTGCTTTGCTAATTATTTTGTTAATACTGATTTTACAGTTTATTATTTTTTTATTATAAGTTATTTGATTCACTTAAGTTTATTGTTTTAGTAGGATATAATTAGTTTTGAAATTAGTTAATTAGAGGGTAAGGTATAGGTTAGTTCATTATTCTTGTAGTTTTGTTCATCATTTTGCAATAAATTCGTATTAGTTCATTCAGATATGTATTTAGAACAACAGTTAGTAATAATTAATAGTTAGAAATTAATTCCAAAGCTTAATCATTAGATTCTAGTTTTAGACTTAGGTTCATATGATTGCGGTTAGTTATTCATATACCTTTGTATATGTTTTAACTAATGTTTCAAAATTCATACTTCTAATATATATAATTACATAAAATATCAAACAATTTTAATAAATAATATCTGATAAATGTGTTTTTCACAAAATAATGTAAAAAACTCTATTATGCTTTTATTATTCAAAATTGAGTGCACAGCTAACCCACCCAGACAAAGTAAAAAAATACTACTGGGAACATTACTGAAGCTACCGCCATTTTTGACCATAAGGTCTGTTTTATTTTGGGTGTGCGTAAATTACAAAATATGTAAATATAGCAGTACAAAGCGATAAAAAATTCGATAAATTTATAATTTTGGCTCCCAAAAAGTTTCAAAATTACCTCAATATATATATTTTTTAATTTTAGCAAAATCAAGGGCTAAAAAACATTGTGCAAGCCGGCAATAAATACGTATTTAACGTATGTAAAAAAATCTTCATAATTTCCAAAGTTTTGCATTTTCTGCAACCATCCTACTTTTTTATCAATATTTTGACCACATTCAATATTCTATGTAAAAATTAAAAAAAAAATCCAAAGGATTCGAATAAAACTTTTTAATGTAATTAATGATAAATATCTAAACCGATTTCAGATGGTTGCAAACCTCTACAAGGGAACCAAATTATTGAATTATTAGTCTAATAATTTTAAATACTAATAAACATTTTAAGAGATAATAAACATATTTAATAATAAACAACTGAGATTTAAGAGATGTTGCAAAACTCTCCATTTAAACTAATTAAATCGAGTTATTTTAACCAATCAAAATACCATAATAATTTTACAATTTTTTTTTAAACAAATACAAAGAAAGTAATTTCCGGGTACAAATACATGATCCAAATCCAGCCAAGTAGTGGTATGATAGCCTTCGATATTTACCCATCTGAACTCCTAGAAGCCCAACTAGTTTTATACACATATGGTTATTTGGGTGGTGCAATTCCTATAAATATAGAAATAAATTTACATTTTTGGTCAAAAATTATTACGAATTCTAAAATCAATTTACCTGAATTTTGCAGCTAGCCCCCTACTCATTTTAAAGTCCGCTGAGACACAGTGGGCAGCACTATATCCAGCTTCTAAGAAATATTTTCTTTGATGTTCTTAGTTTCAACTTTTTGTTCATTAAAGAGCAACCAGAACTGATTATATTCAATGTCCTTTTTCTAGATTAAAATAATTTATTAATATAATTGAAAGCCAAATCAGCGAAGAGTGAGGTATGTTTTTGTTTACGTCAAGGAAGTTAGCAACTGAATCAGAAACTAAAATCAAATTTTTACAGTGTGTTTAAGTTCTGCCCTCAATATATTTTTTTCATATTTAACGATTATATCTGTTTAGTTAAAAGAAAAAGTATAATTACATATGGAGAAAAGAAGTGTTCATTTGATTTTTTTGCAGCATAAAAGATAAATGTTTGTAAAATAATAAATAATTAGAAAAGACATTAATAAATAAACATTTTTTACAAAAAAAACTTTAATTTGTAGAGGCTTACAAACATCTGAAATCGGTTTAGATATTTATTATTAATTACATAAAAAATTATCATTAATTTTTTTTTGTGCATCTAAGAATTCAATTTTTCTTTCTCCAAAACCTTTCTTTTGTAGAGGTTTGTAACCATCTGATATCAGTTTAGATATTCATTATTTATTACAGAAAAAAGGTTTATTAAAATATTTTGAGGGATTTTGGGAGTTAGAGCCTTTTTCATTTCTTTAACATTTGACCTTTTGATTAATTTTCACAACGAAACCTTAGTTTCTATACATAACAGGGAGCGCGGACTATAAATTGGTTGCTGGCAACCGACATATGCTGCGTTCTCGATTTGATCGCTGGAAATCGGGATCGGACGCTAGCGTCACACACACATACGGAAAAGTTAAAGTTTTTTACATACCTTGCTATTTAAAACTCCAGAAAAGTTGACGATCGAATCTTGAAATGCAGAAAAACTAATAATTTCTGCCGATTTATGAGTAACGGCACGCCGGTTTTTTATAACCTATAACAGTGACATTCACAGAACACAAATATATTGAGAAGTGGTGGTTGCATACAAACTGATAGAAATTCTTCTGACAAATCAGCTAGCGCCCTCTCGCTTGGCAACGGCAACTGTTGTAACTAACTTGACTGTTTGACGTGCCTAATTGGACCAATTAAAATGGCGAAAGGCGTGGCCAAATTAAGGCGGGAAATCAAATTTCATTTAATCTGACAATCTTATCATTTAATCGTAATATCTAAAGCAAATGCCTACTCAAAAAGGTTACTCATAGAGAAAAGGGCCTTTTTGATTAGGTGTTAGATCAGATCTTGATGTGAACAAAAATATCACTTTTCAGCTTTATTTTACATATCTAAATGAGTTAATTTACTGGAATAATCTACGGCAGTGTACTAACCATAGTGTACGATATATCACCAATTGGACAAATGGAAATAAAACAATATTTTTCTTTAATACATTTATTATTTCATTTTTCAAAAAAAAAAACTTAAAATGATATACATAATATACAATAATTTATTATAATGGACATTATATAAATTAGAATGAATCTAAAAATTTTTAAAAGAATTTTGTTAGCACTGAACTACCCTAATTTTAAACAGATTAGAAAAGGTTGTCAACATTTGTGTGGTATTTTCTCATCATACATCTAAAGGCATTATTAGGTTAATAATATCCTCATTTTATTAACACATAGATTTAATAGAGGATGAATTATCCTTATTCAATATGTACTTGTATTTGTTTCCTAAAGAAAAATTAAACAGATTTTAAAATTATTTAAATTATAATTTAAATATTAATTTTTAAAATTAATTAAAAATTCTATAGCAGAGTGTTATCGAAAGAAACAATATATCCATCTACAAAACAAAATAAACTCTTTATACTAAAAAGTTGTTTTTATTTTCAGTTGTAAGAAAAACATTAATTCTGATCCATTCCGGGTGCTCAGGTCTCTTAATCTCTATACCTATGTCTCGTCTCAGTGCACACAGGAAGTGGTATAAGACAAGCATAAAATAAAATAAAAAATAGGCAGTGCAAACCTTATAAATCAATTTACTAAATGATTCATGTGAAAAAAGACAAAATAAATGTTTAAATAAATATGTATTGTAGTGTAAAGCCAGCCGTATCAGCATTATTCAAATTTGTGGAGAGAACTCATCAGAAGAAATTCTATAGCTCAAAGTCTTAAAAAAATTTACATTGCATATCACTCTCCATGTTTTTCTTGTAATGGGAACTGAAGGAAATTTTAAAAAATCTTTTATTACTATGTTTGTCAAGACCATTTAAAATATACATACTCTTAGATCAAGGAAATTCTTGGGAAAATTTTAAATCAATTTTTAATTGTTGAACTGAAAATGAGAGGCCAGACATTTTGCAATATGTATTTATAATAATCAAGTTAAAAATTAAATACTTGAAAAGTGAAACTTCTTCATTGAAATGAACTGAATTTGATTTTATTAAAGACTAACGATTGACAATACAAAAACATAATAGTAATAAATAAAATCAGATTTTCTTACCAGAAACCTGGAATTGCTTGCTGCAAATCAATTAAAACATTACTCCCAATATTGAAAGAGAACTTTTTAGAAAAAAAGTCAAAAGAAGAAAAAAAAGAAAAAAAGTGAATTTAAAATAACATCCTTAAAACAAATAGCAAACTCAACCCGCGCTTGCATTCTTTGAAATAAAAAACAAACTCAAATGGTATGACAATGACAAATGATGTTCAATCAGTCAATATCAACAACTGTCTGTCAGCTCCCTGTCAATTTTGCCAAGCAACATGGTCGACATACGATTCCAATTTTTACCATACAAGCTTCATACATGTGGTGACAATTAAAAACAGTGATATAAACAAACATTAACCAGAGCCATTTGTCAAAAGTGCATATAGCTACATGAATCCTATAAAAGCAAAATCCGACAAATCCACTTTTAGAAAATTTTGGGAAATGAGAAAAAACAATAAGGGGAAGTTAAAAGCTCAATATTTTTTTGAGTTTCTTTATATACATAGAGCAAGTCATCAAGCATCTAATTTTGAACAATTCAACCTGGAAAAACATCTTAGTGTAAAGTTATTTGAAATTAATTTTTTTTTGTCGGGTTTTGAAACTAACAAACCCATTTGTCGGATTTTGAAACTGACCATAGTGGATTTGTCGTATTTTGTAAAAAAAAAAACGTTTGTTTTTGAAATACGGATTTTATTACGGAAAAAATTAACAAACGTAGATACTTATACCGACATTATTTAAAAAATAGTTTAAACTAACAAATCACTTAAAGGCATTTTTTCACACAAATTCTCTTCATTTTCTGGAATTTCTATGTTCTCCAGATTTTCCAATGCGTATTTTTCAAGAATATTCTTATAGTATTCCAATTCATTTAGTTCTTTTCATTTATCTCCATAATGTTTGGTGAGGAGTGTTTGGACATCCTTTAGCTTTTTAGGATTTGGCTGTATACCCTTTTGAACTAATACTGGTTTTATGTCGGTTGGCGGCTTGCCCTTTTTTAAGACTGATTTGAAAACACCCAGATCTGATTTATAGAATGCTCTCCTCGAATCGTAACCTGTCCAGAACTAGTGCGATTCAATATGTACCTCTTGCATGCATTAAATGAGAAGTGCCATTGTCCAGTAGGTTTTACTGTTTTCTTACAAGCTTTCTTCCAATTGTGCTTTTCTAAGTCAGATCCAAATCGATAAACTTTACCGTGATAAGCAAAAATATTTAGGTACTGTTCTACGGAGACTGACTTCTTCTTTTCTTCTATTTTTTTCAATTCGAGCGAACACACGATCTGCAGGGAGAAAAGAATGCCCAACAACTGGAAAGATAATTTCTAATTTTGAGACTGACTGAGGCGTCTTCTGACTAAGCCACATGGTACAGATTGTAATTAAAGTAGTTTTTATTCTGACCTGCTCATCCGTCAGCAACGAATAAAAAACAAAACAACAGGAATAAAAATAAAGTAAGACTTTATTTTTATTCCTTATTTTTATTACAGGAATAAAAATAAAGTCTTACTTTATTTTTATTCCTAAGGGCTAGTGGACAAAGTTTGTAAAATACAGCACTTGCTATTTCATTTGATCCCTTATGGTATTCGTCTTCAGTCCAAGCATAAATTGACATATTATTTTTAGTGAGGGGTGAGTGTGAACTGTCAGTAACAATGGTAAAATTGTAAATATAAAGCTGGCGGCTATAATAAACTGATTGGTCAGGAATTTTTGGTAGGACCTGATTCTTCTGGCAATCAAATGATATTGTAATTAGTTCAGGTTTTTCTTTTTTTAAATGGTCAAAGAAAGCCTTGGCGCGTAATTTATGTACATGTCTTTCCGTCATTAGTTTATTTTTTTATTTTCGTCTTTCTCATTATTTATTTTTTCTGTAAATTGGAGACACACGGAACACACATCAGTGCGGGGTGAACCAAAGCCAATGTTGTAATTGGTATTAAATATCATTGCAAAATAACTTTTTTTAACAAGAAGGGTTGGTATTTCGTTCATTTTTTGACAATATAGTCTCCACATCTTTGAAATACTAAATGTTGAGGGTAAATATTTGCGGTTAGTTCTGTTTCGGCAATAATGAGACTCGTTTACCTTAAAACTTTCAATGAATTTCATTACTGACTCTTTTTTCGTACTATATTTTCCAGAAATTCTGTCGCCACCCCTTGTTTCAGACGCCATCCCGGATTCTTTAAACCTCTTTAAAACTCCATTAATCCGATCTTTGCCAACTGCTAAAATTTTAGTAAATGCATTCCTTCCATTGACCTTGGGAATATTATTAAACAACTGAAAAACTTCTTTTAGACGCGCCCTTTTCATTTTGGGTCCTTTTGCGTTTAATATCTCTAATCAGGCAGTGCTTTAAAATTAGGTTATCTTGCTCAATTTTAGTTTTGTGAAGATAAAAAGTTTTATAAATATTTGAAATATCGTACATTGACAATGAACTGCAACGATACGATTTTGTCGCGTGTTTACATTTTAGATACTCCGGCAAACTTTTATTCTTGCATCTAGAATATTGAATATTATGCAAAACACTGTCAATAAGTTTAAAAAAAAACTTACCTCTCATTTTGCTCTCGTTTTCTCTTCCAAGTTTCTGGTTTAGCCACTCTTTTCCTTGCTAAGAGAGGCGTCGTAGGTTTTATTGACTCTGTCAATTCCATTTCATAGAGTTTTAGGCACTTAAAACTTATTATTTAATAAAAACATTGGCCATAATTAAATAAAAGTACAAAATACTACTGTTCGAGTCCGTGAACAACGTTATACTAACAAACATCGTAAAAAATTCGCGCGTAAAATTATTATTGTTATGTGGACGCCGTGAGCGTCATGATTGGTCGAAATGGATTTGTCGGTTTTTGTTACGACGCGTATTTTGACGGTTTTTGATACCACAAACCTATTTAAATCTGCAGATTTTTATTATGTAAACAGTTCAAAACAATAACCTCGTTTTTGACCAAAAGTGGATTTGTCGGGTTTTGCTTCTATAGGATTCACATAATTCTTATTTTCTCTGTGCATTGAACCTTAAGTACCTGGTGCTGGGCTAAAATATCGATACGGATTTTTTTATAAATTATCAACAAGATTGTTCAATAATTGAAGAATGGCAGCCAAGTATTTTAAATGCAATCTGCGACTTGCATATTTAAATAGGATAAGTCCTCTTTTTGGTTATCCTTGCTATGTATGTAATGTGTGTAATAGAATATATGCCAGGTAAATATAAATAATATTTTAATTCAGCTCTATTCGTTTTTTATCCTCCAATATGGTGGCATACTTTATCATAATTATCATTAGAGACTTTTCTTCTGTAGACGAAAAGTTAGGTGTTCTTGAAGTCAATTTTTTATCTTAAACAGCTATGTTAGTTTAAATTATTTAATACAGAGCAACAAAGCTAAAGGAACTTTCAATTTTTGTTTGAAAGCTGAATTACATTATAAAAAAGTATTATTTTTATTACAAGTATAAAATATTTAAAGTAACCTAATAAGGTTATTGGATTATTTTTATATATTTGACAAATAAGAGGTAAAACAGCGTTGCCAAATCATTAATCCAGATTACCAAACCCGAATATGGTGTTTATTCATATAAGCGCGATTAGCTAAGTTTTAAAACGGCTCATACGGGTGTTTGAGCAGAAATTAAAGCGGTCCACAGATGATTAAAATTTATTGCGCAATACTTCATATTGTAATATTAACCGTTTATGATTTAATATTGAGAGGTTGCACAATGTATTGTAGCAATCAAAAAGACTCTGATTTTTATTATGAAATAGTAATTTATTGTGTCGTTTATGGATAATACTGTACATTTATTTCAGTTCAAATTTCCAAATACAAAAGAGCATTTGTTATAAAAACCAATAAATATGTGTTCAAAAGCAAGTGGAAGAAATGAAATTTATACTACTAATACAAGTTTATAGTTCTTTGTCAGCGTTGTGGAATATAAAAAACAAAGACTATAGCAACAGGGATAAAAAACAAAACTAGCAATATAAGGAATTGTTGCGAAAATATAGGGAGAAATACTCAGAAGTTAAGTTCATTCACGTAACAACTTCAGGAATGTTTAAAAAAATAAATGATTCAGAACGTAACTGGTAGGTACAAGTAATGTAGTAAAGCCAACATTATGGTGTTTCAATGAAATGAAATTTCTAATAGCTTTTGAAAAACCATGAACATCGCAGAATACCATGGAAATTGAGAAAGTTGAGAGCCAGGATGTATATAATAATACTGATATAACAGCTAGGAATGAAGAAAAAACAGTAAGTATTTATATATTTATATATTTAAATTTTATATTTTTACTATGCAAATTTATTTTGACATGGAACTTAACCTTTATTGTCAAGTAGTGGAAATAGTTATCCCTGACATAATTTGCGTCTACTGTTTTATAGAATTTTTCTGGAGTGCGATACCTGTAATAATGTTGGTGCAGTGACTCTCCATGTGCCTTGAATAATATCCGATTCGCTGTCTTCAATATTAATCCATGTATGTGTTCGATTGTTTCTTTTTTTAATAATTATGTAAATAGCAACACGCTTATGTAATTATGCGAACTTTTTCAGGTTTTAGCGCAATAGGTCGCTGAAATACGCCATATAAGATAGTAAAATGCCAAAAGCGTTCTCTACAATATAGCAAGCTCGACTTAGGTGGTGCTTAAATATTCGTTGTTGATTGACAGTCGCTATCTAAGAAAGATGATTGAGTTGACACACAAGACTTTTTCTAAATTCAAAATTCTCAAAACTTGTGAAAGTATACAATACTATCTTAATCATACAATAATATCTTTAGCTAAAAGTTTATATAGGACATGCAGCCAAACCTGGAAAAACAGCATTTTTCTTAGCTGAATTAAACAAGTGTACTGTTATCAATAAAATCAAATAAGTTTGGGATAAGATATCAAAATTTAATATTAAGCCCAAAAATAATAATAAATTCCTTTTAATCAATTTTAAAAACCCTAATGAAGTAAACAATTATTATTTTTGGATGAGATTCCACAAACCAGGGCTAATCCAGAGGTTGTGGATTATTTCTTTAGTTCTTTGGCACAAGCGAAATCTTTGCATTTTATACTGCTGGCTGAGGAGGATATTTATAGCTGTATTGTAAGTATTAATCTACTTCTATAGCGAGCAATGCTGTTGGAGTAGTTCAGATTTCAATAAAGATATTAAAATCATTCTTGCTTTTTTACTTTATTACTCTATGGCCGAAGGTGAATAATCCATCAAATTTAAATAAGTTGAGGCCAATAAGTATAATACCATCAGCCTCTAAAATCCTTGAAAAGGTAGTATCAGATAGTACAGTTTCTCTATGTGAGGAATATGCTGCCGAAATTTCAGTCAGGCTTTATCTCACATTATGGATGAATTTTCTAAGCGACATTTCCGCTATTCTTGATAACTTTTTACTATTTACTACTAGCTGATATACTATTTACCCACATCTCCATCTCGTCTTTGTAATACTGTTAATAAGATTGGTCAGGATTTGTAGAATATGTCAGACTGGGCAGTTCAGAATTCCCTTCTTATAAATTCTAACAAAAGACAAGCAACATTGTCATGAAATGATATGTCTATTGTCTATGTCTATGATGTCCCTGTCTTGGTTTATAACGGCAGTATTTGCTCACATCGGCTTTTAGAAAAGATCTAAGGCTTTTTCCTAAACATTTTTCCCTACTATGCTATATCAGCCTCACTATAGGTTTAAGACAAGGTGGCTTGGCCGTAGTAGGTTGAGCAATGAAAGACTACTGGGTATTATAAGTATTATTACTGACTACTGCTTTATTCACAAAAACTAATAACTATTTATATCAATCTTAAGATAACAATTCGTGGTAATTATAAAAATTAAGATGAGCAACGTAATCATAATTTCAACTATTTGCCAATTACGACCTTGCGAACTTATAACAAACGTGAGCCTAAAATCCATCGCAAACACCTTGATCGACTAACATAAACAATTTTATATAATTATGCATCGATACTTAAAGCAATCAAAAAATGTAAAAATACTAAAAAATGTCGTTTAGACATTAGTCTGAAGTTCTTCTAGCCATATGCTAGTCAGCTATAATATTATAGTAGTCTTGTTTAAGTGCTGTTATATGTCATGTATGTGTGAGTTTGGAATAGTGTAAGACTGGGATTTTTAAGGATTGTCGTATCCCGTAACTTAGGATGGTTATCTTCACCTGGGTCCTAAAGGGTTAAGTAAATCCACAGATGAGGCTATTGACAAGCTAATGGAAAAGATTTATTATACTTAGGATAATAAAAAATCAGATATGGGTTTTTTCTGGGATCTTTAAAAAACCTTTGACACTGTCTGTCATTTGCGTCTTATTTGTAAGATAGAAAATGTGGGATATAGAGGGTCTGTACCAAACTTAAAGAACATTTGTCAAATAGACAACAATGTACAGCTCTTTAGAAGCTATTTATCAGACAGACTTACAGACAATGGAAAATAGCATTGTTAGTTCAGAGAAAAATATTCATAATCCCAATTCATTATTGTACCATGTCTCTGCAAAAAGTCACCCAAAAATGCTATCTGGAAACATTTTGAAAAATGGCTTCAAAAAATCTTTTCAGAGTAATCAATGTAGTACTCCAATCATGTTCTAGGTAGAAGATATACTGTGCCCAAAATTTAGTCTTTAACAGTATTTCGATAAATAGTTATTATTACTAAGGAACGGTTTTAGTTAATTAAGTTAAAATTAAGTAATTATTACTAATATATGTAGATTTTAGCCATTGGAGATGGTCATGAGGAATATTACCTCAGTCCTACTATTTACAATTTGTTATTTCATTATGATAATAGCATTAAGTAGTATGGTCATGACATCAAATATTATATTCAGAAAGCTGAACAGCAGTCGACCATAATTTTAGTCATATCACAGGAATAATGTAGTCACCAAACTTAGCTTACCATATTGTGCAAATAAACTATTAATGGGCACGTAAGCTGGTGCTGAAGTTCTTTCAACGATTTTTGATGAGATTTTATTTTGTCAGGTGAATATTGACTCCAATTACTAATTTTTTAATAAACCTTGATGCTGTTGGTATTAAGCAACCCACTTTTTATTTGGCAAAATTATCTCCAGAATATCACCATAATTATTAGCCTCTCTTTTTCCTATATCTATATTTTCGTATAGATATAAACTTTGCTGCATTATTATTAGATATTCTTACTAGACAAGTCTTTATTATCAACCGATCATACTGTGTATACACATACACAATAATCGAGCTAAAGTCTTTAGCAATAAATACGATAATATTGGTAAATACACTCACACCATTTCACATTTCTGAATTGAGTATAATCTTAACACTTATCAGAACATATACATAATCATAATTATCCTAACGAACAAATTGACGTCAGTTCAAACTGTATTTTAATTGATGAATCGCTTAAAAAAGGAAAACTTTGTTTAAAAAAAATCAACAAAATTCAAATTATCTCAAGATAAGCAAAAAATATTTCTTGTAAGTATTGTAAAAAAATAATGATGAAAAAGGTAAATTGAAAACGGAACTAAAACCGCCACGTCAACATAACAAAAACCTATTGGAATAATGAAAGGGAAAGGGGAGGGCGAGTAATAACATCTAAAAATAACAACCATTCTGGAAGTGTATGCAAATAAGTAGGCAATTTTGTCTGATGTAGTGGGCGATAAGCGTCGGCTTCGGCGTCGGAATGAATGACGCCACACGCAAGTCATCGCATTCCCTTGAGTTGCGACGCGACGGTTTGTCTAGGGTCAGGACGGCATTTTCTTTTATACTCTTCATTGTGGTCGTAAATTCTTACTTTTATCGTAATTGGATTATTAAATATTATTTTTTTTAATTATTGAAACCAATTGCCAAACCCAAACTAGACATTTCTTTAAACGTTAGGTTTAAACTAAGAGTTCAGTCGTGTCAAGAGGGAATAACTCTATAGACTATAAGAATCATTATGTAGATTCTGTGCAGCCAATGGTAAATCAGGGTTTCCCATAATTTTTGAGTACCCTGCTCTAGCTTACTGGAGAAACCAACGCCCTGGCTTTTAAGACCAAGACACAAGAGTATTTTGTTGGTTGAACTTTGCGAACTCAAAATGTTAGAATGAAGATAGCGGAATGAAAAGTAATGCTAGCATCATTTTATAGCCAAGCATTATTATTTAATGAGTTATTTTCAATTACAGTTAAATTGGAATGAAATAAATATACCATGATGATTAGTATAAAAATGCAAAGCAATTTACTTTATGTTCAACTATTAGAATTTTTAGCATTATGCAAGTACGACTAAACCGATTTTCGAGTTGGAGTAATTAATATAAACTTAAATGAATTACATTTTTTTAATTTTTCTTTTTTTTTTGGCACTGGTTAAACCAACTGGCCAGCTTCTCTCTTTATGATAAAGTAGGAAAATGAATTACATTTGCAAAGCCTTTTTCAATAAATAATTTTTGAGTACTTACTAAGATGGTATTTTTGCTTGATATGTATAATTAAAAAAAGTACAGACATCCATTATAAATGTATGACCACTCCCAGCTTAGTACTTAAATTGCACATAATTCTGGGCGTAAAAAAGCTAGACTCTAGGCATTGAATTCAGCCATCTCATCTTGCAAGCCATTTTATTAATTGGGACATAATTTATGTTAGCAGATAAGTATCGTTTGATGTAAAACTAAGAAAAAGTCTTTAAAACATTTATATTTTTGTGAAGCTTTTAACAGTATCAAGATTTTTCTAGTTCATTGAAAAACTATTCAATAATTCCAAAACCGCTATGTTTACAAAGAAACTAGAAATTTCTTTTTTCGTTATGAAACTCACGAGATTTCATATGAAACTAAAATTAATAATCGTTATATATTATAATAGTTATATTATATATTATATGAGTGTTCAAAATATTAAGATTTTTGTAAAGCTTGTTATAATAACAACAATTAATAGCCATCACCATTGCCCATAATTTGATTTTATTTAATCGACCATCTGCGTATCTTCTGCGATGTCCGAGATCCCAATGACTTTCACGAAAATTTTATTAAGTTCATAGTGCAGAAATATTTTTTATGTTGTCCTGGAGGAGCTGTTGAAAGTGGGTGCAGGGTTCAGCTAAGAATCTATATATCTAAATGTGTAGCCGTTGCATCGATCTGTCAAATGAGACCCTCCAGAAATGGATGGAAGTACCAAGCATGAAACCAGGCACACATAAATGGGCTCTCTGCCTGTCTCACCAGACAACTACTGCGCGTCTTTTTAAATGCAAAATTTAGCTAGTGACAGGTGGTCTTTTAACATTTGACATACAGGGTGTTTCAGAACTATGAGATCAAACTTCTAGGGGTTGTTCAGTGCACCAGTAGAATCCATTTGAGTATAGGAACCCTTGTCCGGAAATGTCACTACGCCACTATGGCCCTAAGACGCGTTTAAATTTAGAAAAAATATTAATTACCTAAATAGGATCTGATGCATTTATTTTTACCTTTTATATATGATACCATCACAACAATTGTTCAAAATGTCTTCCTCCAACCTCAATACACCGATTTAAACGCCGCACATGATTTCGGTGGACTACACTAAAAATTTGATCCTGGTTTTGAATGATTTCAAATGCTGCTGTTATTAGTCCAATTAAGTTATAGTCCAATTAAGTCTACCTCTGATTCTACTGGAGTTTCGTAGACTAAAGACTTTACATGTCCCCACGTTAAATCGGGTGACCTAGGAGGCCAAGAAACTGCTCCACCTTTGGCAATCCAACAGTGCCCAAACCGCTGAGCCAAATACTCGCGTACTTGTACAGCAAAGTGAGCCGGCGCTTCATCATGCTGATACCACATTTGCTGTCTAACGTTTAGTGGAACATTTTCGAGGAGTTCTGGGAGAACTTCCTCCAAGAAACGCAGATAAATAGGTCCTGTTAACCGTTCCGGTAGAAGAACCGTTTGGCCCAATTAAATAATCATCAACAATGCCTGCCCATACGTTGACAGACCAACGATTCTGATGTTTTCTTGGAAAAATTGCATAGGGATTTTCTTCATCCCAAACATGGCTATTCCTACTATTAAAAATACTGTCTCTTCTGAAAGAGGCTTCATCGGTCCACAAAACATATCGTAAAAAAATTGGTTGTGCAAGGATGTGATCGAGAAGCCATCGACAAAATTGAACTCTAGGATGATAATCGGCTGCAGTCATACCTTGAATTTTCTAGAAGTGGTAAGGATGGAGTTGTTGCTCGTGTAGTACCCGCCAGACAGAAGCGTTACTCGTATTCATATTCTTAGCGACGTCACGTGTGCTATTTGATGGTTCATCGGCAACTCGTTGAAGCACCTCTTCTTCAAATTCGACCGTTCTTACGATTCGAGCAACACCAGTATCATGCATCTTGTTCTTAAACATGCCTGTCTCAGCGAGCCGCCGATGAACCGCAATAACTTTTTTTGTATCCAGGATGCTGTCGTTCGGGATAACGTTTAAGATACAACCGCGATGCTGCTCGTGCATTGCAGTTTGTTGCTCCGTATGCCAAATGCATATCCGCCAATTCTTGATTGGTAAAGTTTTCCATTAGCAATAAATGTTTAAAAATTGTAAGCTATAAATTTTTAAACACGACATTGAGAATTGACATTAATAAGCGTTGATTTTAAACAATTGTTGTTATGGTATCATGTACAAAAGGTACAAATAAATGCAGCAGATCCTATTTAGGTAATTAATGTTTTTTATAAATTTTAACGCGTCTTAGGGCCGTAGTGGCGTAGTGACGCATTTCCGGACATGGGTTCCGGAAATGCGTCAATACTCAAATAGATTCTTCTGTTGCACTGATCAACCCCCAGAAGTTTATAATAATATTAATAATAATAAAAAGCCTATTTCCAACAGGCAACTTGTCCAATAATAGGAAACAGTTGCAAAACAATGAAAAATACTATTTGTAGATATTAGGTTCCTGCTAAAAAAACTCCAAATTTCCTGAGAAGCTAATTCCATGTCTGAGCTGAAATTTAAGCAATAAAAAATAAATTGACTTTCCAAAATCTTTATCAAGCTCCTCAGATAGCCGTTTTGATATTATAACAACCCGTAGATGGCTTTCTGCAAATGCCCAGTACCTGCTCCTCGAATCTGAGCTCGCTATCAATTACTATACCTAAATACTTTACGTTATCAAACTGCTGCTTTACTGATTTAAAAATAGACACATGGTAACGTACACACTTAATAATGCATAATATGCCAGTGACTCTACCATCGCTATTAAAAGTAGCTTCATCAGTCCACAGAATCTATGACAAAAAATCGCTATTTTCGCGAATCATTTCTAGCATCCATTGACAAAAATCAATTCTGCCCTTAACATGATGTTCGGTTAACTCTTGGTCTAGGATTATATGCTAGGGATGTAGCCTTAAAATAAAAAAGCACAATTATTTTGTAATTTTATGCATTTAGTAACACTACACACAAAGATTTACTGTTTGGAAATCAGTCTATTGTAGTCTACGGAGAATCCATGTTGGAAGAGTCAATTTTTCCTGATCATCAAGATTGATAAGATTATTTATGTACAGGAAAAAAGTAATGTCTCTAAAACAGAAGTTTGCGGCAACTCAAAAGTAACAGGATAGCACTTGAATCTATCTCTCACTCAGAATCCTAAGACCTCAGATTCAAATCAAGAAGATCCTACTCCCCAAAAGCCATAGCGATGAAGCTTCTACCGCAGAATTTCGTAACAGACCTAGTCGAATGCTTTTGATTCATTATTTTACTTATTATATATTTTACTTATTTACTTTCTATATTTGGGAATATAGCGCATAGAAAAATAAAGCATGTCGCAACCAAGAAAGTACCTCTGATGCAAGGAACATTAATTACGTGAATTAGTTACTCTAGAATTATTTCTGGAAGGTTTATAAAAATATTAGCGGAAAGATTGTTTCACTAAATTTTTTTAAAGGTTAGCATGATATTCTTGAGCTCTTTAGTTATACTATGTATATGCTATTAATTAATTAATTATACTAAGTATGAATAAATATAAATTTAGAATATAAAGGTTCTACAAAAAGAAAAAAGATCTGTTAAAAGATTAAAAAGTTTTTAAAATCCAGAGACCAGACGTATGGTTAACTAATTGCTCCAATTGCGATAATTACTTAAGATAAATTAATTGGAATCCATCTGATCCTCTAAATATTTATTACCATATTGTCGATACCTTGAAAGTAACTTGAAATACCCTTGAAAGTATGAGCAATTCAAAAATAAATTGGAACACTATTTTTTTCGGCCGTAATGCCAAGTATTATTTATTTTTCTAGCAATAAATGTATTTAAATGTCACGAAAAATGTTAAAGATCACTCATCCGTGTCAATCCACCCCTGCAAGCAGGCGTTTATAAACAGGAACTAAGTGAATCACCACCGGGAATTTTCACCCCTCATTCCTGCGATTCATATGGATATTTTAACATGACGCCCTTCGCTTCTACCTGCTTGTTTAACGAACGAGTACTTTTTGTTGCGTGACCTCTTCTTCGATAGACGGTTAAAAATTCCGGATTGCTCAAGATATCCCTTGTTGTGGGGAGCGACATATATTTTTTTAGTAAAAATTTAATTACTTTTTTTTTTATTACTGATAATATCAGAGTTATGCCATAGTATGAATCATATAAAACACCTGATTCAAAGCATTCTTAATAGAATATTCACAAAAAGTTTCTACATGTTCGGATGAAGTATTAAGTTTCGTTTTTGGTATCAAATTATTAATAGGCTACTTTAGGCACATTGCAATATTTATGATCATTACAAAAGTATCACCCGACTTCACTTTTAATTAAAATTTATTTAAGAGCTATTACTCAATAGAATAAAAATTACAAAAAATATTCAAGATCAAAAAAAAAATCGATAGGTATTTGGAAGCATTAAAAAAATTCTTTCTCTTGTCTACTAACAATAATTATTTTGTTTTCAAATTTTAAAAGAGTAATGCATACTTATCACCAGCTCCAACGTATTGCCATTGCCTCTTTTAGACTTTCCCTAAACTTTGTTTCAATCCAAAATTCCACTTTTCAAAATAGTAAGACTTTCGATACCAAAAGAGCAATTTTATAAGTATGCCAAAATTGCTCTTTTGGTATAGTAGCGGAAATTCTTCCGCTATTATCGAATTATCCCAATTTGCAATTCCGTTGGTGTTTCTGAATTATAATGCCGATAGAGATTTTTATAAACCTTATATACGCTATAAAAACTAGTAGGCAATATTAACGTCCTAACGATATACTAATTGTACAGGAAAATATATTTGTAAGTAGAAGTCCATTCTTGAAGTGGAGTGGCTATAATATAGCGGGTTAAAAAGGTCGGGAAGTTCACTTATCATCACAGCTATGTAGTATAAGAGTATGATGATGATGAGAGAACTCATCGATATGTATAACTCTTAACAAAAATACTGGCATTTTCATTTGTAGAGAAAAGTCTTCCCGCCCTTCCCAATTCGCTAGGAAGATATAATATTGCAATCAAAACAATAAAAATAAAGTTTTATAGACCACTGCTCCATAGTGAAAGTACTGAATACCAACAGTTTGTTACAAAATCTTTACCATAATAACACCCATCTAGTATTAATGTTGGTATTGAATCGAGCCAGACTATTAACAACTCTTTAAATTGCTCTTATAATTTTTCGGAAGATGAAATTGTCACCGCCTCTAATAAACTAAAAAGTAAGTTGATCTCCGGTACCGATGGAGTACCAAGTCTTATCGTTAAAGATGGTATTGTCCACACTCCATGTCTTTGCATACTCTCAACTCTTGCAAGATTCTTCCCATCTCTAGAGTTTTGTCTTGAGTTACATTGGACTATTCAAGCAAGCACACAGGTGAAAAGTCTCTTTTAGGATTTATAGCTTTAACTTTTTGAATCTCTGCCAAGGTTCTTCCAAATCCTGAGACCTGCTTGAGGTTCTATAATACCAGCGTGTCAGCTATATAAAGTCAGATTTGCTACATGTTGTGATGTTAGTAATGATCTTTAGAACCCTCTTGATGGGGCCACTTTACAAATTTTATGGCAGATAATGCAGCATAGCACTTACTTAAAGTTTTCAAGTATAAAAGACAATCACCTCTTAATAAAAGCAACTTAGTCGTTAGCATGTAGCCTAAATATCCTTTAAAGTCATTATCATTTAGGCCTTGATCTAAAACAAAAAGTACTAAAATTTGTGATGCACCAATATAAAATTAATAATTAGTCTCACTTGGCTGTCTGTAAAATAGGCCTATTTTGAAGGTAAACTTGCACTAAATGTTGATTATGATTAATAATTTGTGAGTGAAACGGCTTTATAATTACGAAATACCCCATTTTTATCTTGTCTTGTTGACTTGATGGCTCTGCTGCAGGGCAATTGCCAGTCCGATTTGTGTGAGATCCTACTTTATCTGGCTCTGGACCATGTAGGAGTCTCAGAATACTTTGCTGCACTGTAACTCTTTAATAAACAAATATAACTTATTATCGGGCCTCTAGGCGTATTCTGTTTCTATCTATGGTTGTAAAACAGGAGGAATATTAGTGATGCAACAAAGGTAATATATGCACTAAAACAAGCAATTAATGCAGGATTATAGGACAATTCAAGGTTATTGGAAAGTTAAGCTTTAGATTTTAAGCTGGTTAATGTTTATGAATCGTATGATTATCTCTATTGTTTCATCGTCTGGAGCAGATAGAATGTCAGTCATAGATAATGGTGATACTCTTATCTTTAATACAAAGATCTTATAATAGGTCAAAATTAATAATGCGATTAATTGGGCACTCAAAGAAAATATGGTCCAAGTCGTCCCATGAACCACAATCACACAAAGGGTTATCTTTCATGGTAGGGCCTATTGCCCACATATTTAATCTTATCTTGTCTTCAACAGTATTTCCCAATAAATGGAAGACTGCAAGAATATCCCCGATACTTAAAAAGGGACCGAAGAACGATATTCAAAACTATAGAGCTATATCGATCTTGTGTAGTTTCTCCAAACTTTTTGAAATAGTTCTTTATAATAGAATATAATTATGCCCATGTCAAATTAGACATAGCACCTAATCAATTTGGTTTCGTCAAAAATCGCTCCTGTACAGTAAACCTGGCTTGCCTAAATGAGTATTTGTGTCAGCATTTGGATAATAGAGGTCAGGTTGATCAGCAAAGCTTTTGACCAAATTGACCACTTTGTACTTCTTCGTAAGCTAACATCGAAATCTAACTTCGATTTATCGAAACTCTCGGCACTTTAAAAATATGAATACTTTAAAACTACTTTTCTTCTCTTACATACGCTCAAAAATAGAATACAGATCTCTAATTTGGTACCCAATTTATAGCTGATAGATGTAGATATTTATGACCTGATAGATGATATTAAGCGCATTCAGCGTAAGTTTATGAAGGATCTCTGGTTTAGAGAGGAAGGTGTCTTTCCAGCCAGAGGTTTGGATAGTCAATTATACTTAAAAAAATTTAATATTATACCCTTAGCAAAAAGAAGATCAATACTTTTCATAAAATTCTTATATAACCTTATTGATAACAAGATTGACTGTCCCACCTTTTTGGCTGGTTTAAATTTTCGGGTACCAAGAATAAACTCTAGGCATTTTAGATTATTTTATGTCAATCCCGCTAGGACTAATATTTTGTTTAAATCCCCTATTAGTATAATGTATCAGAATTATATTAATAATCATTTACATGAACGGTTCGATATTTTTGTTGACAGTTTAAGGTCCATTATAGAAAGTATAAAGTAAATAGGTGATGCAGAGTCTTTCTAGTATGTATATAGATAGTGTGTTTAAGTACATAGAATGTTAAGCATTTAGATTTTTCATTTTTATACATATTTTGGTAATTTTTTAAAATTCTTTCCTGTAATTGGGTAACAAACCTGTTGGAACTATGCATACATGCAATTTTAAATTGTACACAAGGATTGCAGACGGTACGTCCAAATTAGGAGACTGGGCGTTTGTAAGTTAGGATTTAATATAAGTTACAGTCTGTATATTCTGAAAATCAAAAAAGAACCACATAGGCGCCACTCAGTTTTACTGAAACTAAGAAAACTTCTAATCTGATTATTCTAATCCTATAAAGACAATTTGGACTATTCTATGACGATAAGAGGCAACAACCATAACACATTTTATTCACATATAAACCCTATCTATTCAGCTTAGAAACTAAATATCTCTTATACAGGGTGATTCATTAAGAATGGACAATCTCTGAACTGTAGGAAACAATCTCTGAACTGGAATACACCAAAATATGGCGATTGAGCTTAACATGTCTCATACAAATGTTGCAGGTTTACTAGATACAGGGTATTTAATATTGGAATTTTAATTTGAAATTTCTTAATAATTTTGTGATTTTACATGAATATTACGAGTTTTGTGGTGAACTTTGCATTATTTATAGAGGGCGTTAGTTACACTCTGTTACTTAGGTAAATTACAACTTATCTTTTTTCTAATCTAAAAGGCAGTTTAATTTTGAATAAAAAAGGTACTCTTGTTTATTTCATGTAACTCTATCAATTTTTAAGTTAAAAACTCTTTGAGTTATAAGTTTTTAAGCCTCAACCTTGTTGTCATTGTTACAACCAGCGTCACTAATAATTATCAATGATCTAGAAATAGAAGAAGGTCTAAATAAATAATAATAAAGTAAATATGAAAGAACTGGTCTGAGTTTTCCTAGTCTCCAGTCGGCGATACGTGGAGCCTCACTTAGACAAGCTGGATGGTCTGTCTAAGCTGTGTTTGTTATGAAATAGTACGCATAACCGCTGATATTCGGGTTAGAATCATTCACACTTCGTAATTGGGAAACTAGGCTATTCTGGTGTCACAATAGTATATCCCAGAACTCGAAACCATTACACCCTCGAGGCAGTAGTATAAGGTTAAGAAGCAATATTAGAACCAAGGAAAAAAGAAAAAAAGAAGAAAAAAACTATGAAACAATTTTCCAATGACAATAATAAAGCCCAATGTCACCATGCCGGTATAAATAAAGAAATGGTCTATCACTCACCTCGCCAAGTTTCCTGTTAAGTCTTAGGCATCGATCCACGAAATTACCAAATTGTGGCTTCTTGATAAGGTAAAAACGGTTTCATTAAATCAAAAGTTAGCCATATTTTAAACAACTTACATCGTGTTATTTCTTTAGGTGATCTGGCACAATTAGTGACAATTAATAGAATGGGCCTTCTATGATTCAAAATAAAAAAACTCTTACAAGAAAGAGGCAGCCTATCCTAAATGAAAATACTCCATTTGTCAAAAGAATCAATAAATGAAGGGGATTCCCCCACGGTATAAAAATGTATTGTTCAAAAGCCTTCAGAATAGCTGGATTTATTATGAGGTAGTGCTGAGATTTCGGAGACCTCGATGCCTTAAAAATGAAGTACTACGTTTTGGCTAGGAGTCATGTGGAATAAGCCTGCATAGTATGGTATTCACTTTATAAGATTCATATCAAATTATACATTAAGTATAATTTATAATAGAAATGGTCCAGTTAAAGTTTGTTAACTTTCTTCTTTTTAAAATAAGAATGAAAAAGGAATTAATTAAATATAAAGATCAACTAAGCATTGAATTGAACTGGCTTATGAATTAAATTGAATTGTGGCAGTGGGTAGTCAAAACAATTGTTGCGCACATCGATTTCTTGATGGACAAGAGTGGTACTTCTTTGCCTGCCATATTTTTTTATTTGCATTCCTAATATTTTTGTATTTATTGTAAGAATGTTTTTTTTTAAATAAAAGACGATTTATTATTATTATTATCTGAATCACGAACCTCTATATCCTACTGTATGACCCTAGTCTACTGTCTAAGAGAACATTCCTGTATGGCCTGTGACCAAATTTTTGCATGACCAATCTCGCCGGCCCGTAGTTTACTAAGAACATTTAACTTCTATGCAGTCTTCATTGCCTCTAATCACACTAGGTCCAGGGGTGAAAGGTTCAACAAAGTTTTAAAGCCTTTTTTTTATACAGGGTGTCCCAAAAATCAACGATAAGCCGAGACCAGGTGCTCAAGGATTCAAAATAAATATTTAAAAAAATCTATCTTGAGTACTTTTAAAATTATAGGCATTGATAGAAAACCAAAAAAAAATTACACCCCCTGTTGAGCCACAGTATTGGCTACAAATTTTTGAATTTCTTAACAATTTTTTTAATGTAACCCTGAATAACCCTTATACATTATAAAACAAAATTCAAACACAACTGTTTATATTTTTAAGAAATTATCAGTTTTTGCTCAACTTGTGTTGAAAATGGTGTCTTAGTACTCAAGTAAAATACTCAAAATTGATTTTTTTTGAATATATATTTTTTTTAATCCCTGAGCGCCTGGTCTATTGCCAGTTTTCGGCTTATCGTTAATTTTTAGGACACCCTGTATTTGGTGCAAACTATTTAAAAAAATTATGAACTTAAGCAAATGTGTGAATTCATTAATTTTATATGTTTTTCTTGTCTTTTTATTGAAAATTTCAATATTTTTTAAATCACTAATTTATAAATTATAATGATAGACCTCCTTTAACTTACTTCCTTTTATTTACATTTGATTGAATATTTACACCTGATTTTTACGTAGAAAAGACGTATCTAAGTAGTGTAATTGCAAAACGAGATTTTTTTGTGCAATTATATAATTAATTAGTGCACATCTATTATTAAAAAAAACTTTTTTCCGTTAAAATGATATACAATACTATTTAAAATATAGCCACCCTATTTATATAAAAAAGATCGATCCTGCTCTATATGTACTGTTACAGCTGTCCCTCGTGCGATTTTAGACACAAACAGCTGTCTAATATGTGTCCTACCCTCCCAAATTTTATAGCAGGACTTAGTTCTATTAGTTACCAAATGTTAGATTGATTTGTTTTTCTCATGCACATTACACATTTTCCGTTAAAATTTTAAGAGAAATAATTAGTCCCGATTTTTATTTTTGTTTTACTTCGTGTTGGGCGCCTTTTATTTAAAATCGACCAAACGCATCTCTTTGGTAAGCTTATGGGTTCGGAGTGCAATGCAAGATAGTAAAAAATCTAATTTTTAAATTATGGTAAAAGATTATTAGTTATTTTATATATTTATATTTAATGTAGAACGAGGGTAGAGGGCAGCTATACATTGCACAATAAAAATCAGAGTGACATACTTTTTAGAATGCAAACTATAAAATTAATTTTGCTAATGTGTCACTAACCTAAGAAAGAAAAGTTTAGAAACTGAAAGTTTAGTTACATTATTTTTATCACTAGTTGAAGTGACCCGAGGAAATAAAAAAACATGATCCGGAATAGATTACCTCAGCTATGGTAGCCGTAAAGAGCTAGATGGATAAAAAATTAATTGCAGATGTTGGAGAATAGGTGACGGCGATCGTAGCCTGAGGTGACCATGCCTAATTTAAAAAATAAGTCGACTTTTCCATAGTCCCTACTTAAAAAATCAAGATAACGAATAGGACGCCGTGAAAATTTAGTAAACATTTAATATTGGATAAAGAGAAAACGTACCAAAAAGATACGGAGAATACCATCGATAAAAAGGTAATGATCCCGACATCTCAGAACGATACTTAATCAGAAGTTCTTGGTCTTGTAAATTAAAATAGCCCCAACCTCATTGAACCAGGCCTAATCTGCCCAATTAAATTTACTTGACCATCAATGAAACAGCAAAATCCAGATGCGAGACAGATAGCAACAAATATTATGTGTTTTTAATACATTTACTATTATTCGACAAAAGCACTCTTATTATTTAAACCTTTAAATTTGTCTAAAAAAAACTATAAATAGACGTGGCAACCTGGAACCTGATTTCCAATCCTCTCGTACAAGTCAAAAAAGTATTTAAGTCACTTTTTTGACAAAACATAATTTTTTATATCAATTGATAGCCAAGTGGATATCTGCGAAAACAAAAAATTAAAAAACTACCGTTTTTTTCTCGCGGCTATTACTTGAATTTTTAAAGTATAGAAACTATAGAATTGAAAATTTGAAAGTATAGAAAAAGTGCTAACTGACGTACCATGTGTGATACTTCGGTCTCGGGAAACGAGCGAGGAAACCCAAGGGTCATCAGCTGTTTTCCTGTGTTGTCACCGGCAAACATTTCGTGAGCGAAATGAACATTAAATATTTGTCAATTGATACTCCGTATTAATATAGATAATAATCTTTGCATCTTCACGAAATCCGTTTTTTTCATCACTCATAAATTCGGCATCTTGCATTTAAATTATGAGAGTTTTCGTGTCAAATAAGTTATAATATTTTTTTTCTTCAAATATTTATTAGAATGATTGATTTCTTTTTCGATATGTATTTAAGTGAATTATCGATAGAATTACGATTTGCAATGTTCGTCAACATTAAATCGGGCAATAAGTTCAATAAACAAATAATATATTAATTAAGTGAATCGAGAATATAAATTGTGGGTTGTGTATAGCTTACATTATCAGACTTCGGACTTAAGGTATTCGCTTGTAAAATGGTACGAGGCTCGAGATAATTTTTACAAGTAAAAAAGAACTATGTCGACTTAGGATTTACTTTATATTTTCATTATTGTACTGACCTAAGGCGTTTTTCGTAGTGAAAATATTAAAATTATTAAATTTTAAAAGAAAATATAAAATTTTAATATATATTTGGAAGAAAATCGTTTTTATCGATTTTCTCCATTTTGAACTGAACAGACTTAAGTACTTTTTTGACTTATAGTACTTTATGACTGTATGGCAGAATCTGTTTGCTACTATTAACTTGCTTGGAATAATTTGGAATCGATGTTAGACCATAAACGGTTTAGGTCTAGTTGCAAGCTATTAAGAATATTAATTTAGCTCTTCAAATAAACTTGACCAATCACTGATCATCATCGATGATGATTTGTTTTTCTGAATATTCTAATCCGATTTGTGAAAATATAACCCGATTTGTAAAAATACCAATCAAAAAGAAGATGGTAATATTTATTTCTTTAGCAAATTTGTTAAAATAAGTTTTTGTAAAAAGCCAAAAATGTAAATAGCCTTGATGAGAAAAGAGCTTCTTTTCATATTGCTAGGTGCTTGGTTTCATTGAAGAACATATTCTAAGATAGGTTCTCTGAATTCGTAAGGATTGTGTTATTTTCCATTAAGAATTAACAATATCTCGTTCTTTGCAATCCTACATATAAAATTTAGATTTCAGGAACTCAGATCGCAGATGAAGACAACTGTAGTTTTTAAAATAATGATGTTAAGCATTAAATTAACTGTGCGAGTGAATCATGTATTTTATGTAAATTCGTATTAAAAATATTTGTAGAAAATGCATATATTCAATTTGCGAGTTTGAATTTTTTTTAATAGTGCCTATTACATACTTACTTAATTACTTACACTATATTATATATAAGATTAAAATGATTCTAGTTTTTCAGAATACGCCAGCTTTAAACAATAACATATAATAGTATGTATCTATAGATATTGTGGTATCATCCCTAAAAAATCTTGTTATTGTCGAACATACCGAAATTAGTGTCTGTTCAGAGTAAAATAATAGTAATTTTGTAAAATACGTCAGGTTTCTTAAACAGCATATATAGTAAATATCCATAGATATTGTATTATCATCTCTAAAAAAATACAATTTTTCACCCACAGCAACAGTATTTTTTTACTGTCTAATTATCGAACATACAGAATTTAGTTTCTTCTTTTATCAGAGTTAAATAATTCTAGTTTTTTGAAATACGTCTGCTTTTTCAAACCGCATATAATTATATAGTAACTATCTATAGATTTTGTATTGTCATTTCTAAAAACAAATCTTAAATTTTCACCCACAGCAACGGTGTTTTTTACCTCCCAATTGTCGAAGAAAGCGCATTTAGTTTCTTTCGTAATCAGAGTAAAAAAATTGCAGTTTTTTAAAACACGTCGGCATGTATAATAAGTAACTATAGATATTTAAATATCATTACTAAGAAAATCTTAATTTTTTCACCGACAGCAACGGTGTTTTTTTACCCTCTAAATGTCGAACATACGAAATTTAGTTTCTTTTGTAATCAGAGTAACATAATTGTAGTTTTTTAAAATACGTCGGGTTTCTTAAACGAAATATTTAGTTAGTAACTATAGATTTTCTATTATCCCTAAAAAAAATCCCGATTTTTCACCCACAGCAACGGTGTTTTTTACCCTCCAATTGTCGTCATCAAACATACCGAATTTAGTCTCTTCTTTTATCAGGGTAAAATAATTCTGGTTTTTCAAAATACGTCGGCTTTCTTAAATGGCATATACAAAAAGTATCTATAGATATTATATTATCATCGCTAAAAAATCGTAATTTTTCGTTTACAGCAACAGTGTTTTTTCCCTTTAATTGTAGAACATACTGAATTTAGTTTCTTTTTTAATCAGAGTAAAATAATTGTAGTTTTTTTAAAATAGGTCGGGTTTCTCAGTGTCGTTTTAAGTGTCGATATTGACTTATCATCCCTAAAAAAATCTGAAAATTTCGTCCATAACAACAGTGTTTTTTTAACTCTTTAAATATTAAACGTATTATACTGATTTTAAATTTTTTTTTTCGTATTAAACTTCACATAATTTTATTAATTGTGCCGACATAACAAAATCAGTAGAGAGGAATTTTTTGCCTTGAGAATATGTATCTAATGGAAATTATTATTTTTGCATGTGTTGAGTAAACTATCAATTTTCATAAGCGCCGCTCCTACATTGCGAGCGTCAACGTGGGCAGGCAAGCGTCGTTGCTGATATTCCGTTGCTAACATTACTCCGGTATAGTTTAATAGTATAATTTATAGACAACTTCTAAAATAAACCAAATCTGATTATTACAGTTGTCGAATTTCTAACGCGAAATATAAACAAAAAGAAGCCTGGACCATAACTAATGACTTTTGCAATATCTGATAGATGGTGATCCTGAGCGCACTATCAAATTCTATTGAAGTGGTCTAACTACGGACTCGTTTTCTAGAATTGAACATATGTCTTATCTTCAGAATTTTAACTTTACTAATAATTTTGCTTTCTTTGAAACTGACAGGCTACGACTATTTGGAGAACGTTTACTTTAATGTAAACCAATGGTACATATCGGCAGCGCTTTTTTGTAATCTATCTAAGGTTTTTTATTGTGTGGATCTCCGGTTAGTGCTGTCTAAGCTTGAAACATATATGGAGAAGTGGCTCATGTCTAGTTTAAGTCTTATATCTTAGCAATCGGGGTCAGTCTGTTGTGCATTCAGGAAAAAAATCATCTATCCCAAAAATTATTTGCGGAGTCCCCCAGAGAACGATATTGGGACCAATCTTGGGAAAATCTTAAACCACTGAATTTGTTAAAGACCTTTTGCCACTTACTTAGGATTTTACTAGTGGGTTACGGTTATTATAGCAAAAAAGAATTCTACCAGGATGCACTTTAAATTTTGACATTATTTTGCTTTTATTGTGATATTTGTTTGCTAATTTAAGATTATGACTGATATTAATGTTTGTATTTTTTAATTCTTTATATTTAGATTATTATTTTAAATTGTTGCATTTAATTTTTGTTGTTTTTTGATTTAATGGTTTCTTTCTTATATTGCTTAAACGTAACTTAAAGAAGTTTTCAATAGAAACTATCTAGAAACTTGATAATAATGACGATATTTAATTTATAAAACATACTTAGCAAACATCTTTATGTCATCTTTGTCTGGCATGTTTATGTCATTATATTTATAAACTAGTCAATAGCATAAAAAGATTTAGTTCATGAAATCCAATCAAAAAGTCATTGCAGTTCATAGACCATTATCCACCATCGTGTAGAAATATGTTTATTATAATAACTATTGTAAGATATTTTAATTAGGAATTTATAGAAAATTTTAAAACATGACATTAAGTAGCTTAATTAGTAATAATATCACATGACGAGTTTGCTAAATAGAGGATTTCAGGATACTTATTAGAAATAGAATATTATTTAGAATGGGTCAATATTTGAAAGAAGAAGCAAGTATTGCACAAGCAACCAGTGGAAAACCGACAAAAATCTAAGAGTTTTAACCGAATTTGTACTGGTTTCATGATTATTTTTCTGAGATAATGACGGTGAATATTTATATACTGTAAAAGAGTGATAGAAAGGAAGATTTGAAAAAAGAATTATCCAGTCGATGCCAGATTATTACAATATGGCATGAGAATTAATTATTGTGCCAATATATTATAAAAGCAGAGTAATTCAAATACTGACGGGAGGAATAAAAGAGTAATTTACGAATGTTTGAAAATAAGCAACTTTTAAAAATTGAACTGTATACATGTAATATGGAGGAAAAGCTTTCTTTAACTGTTAGTAAAGTTCAAGTTAGATAAAAAATTAAATCGGTAAGCTTGACTGCAGAATCGAAGAAAATGAGCAATTAACCCGATACAACTCTTGGCCTTATTTACTAATTAAATGGATGTCCCTCTATCAAAAAAGATTTTCGAGAATCGGACAAAACTCGCCCAATTTTGGTACGGTTTCTTAGTGATTCTACCGTTTTGGATGATTTCCAATATTTGGCTCGTTTTGGATTACTACAAACGTTATGAAACGATAAAAGGAATGAAGTGAAAAAAGCCCGGAAACCGAAATAATAATTTACTCTTACAGCCAAGCTGCCTTGAAGCCCATACGAGCACCATAGACTAGTCTCAAACTGGTTCAAGAAGGCAGAGATGTGCTGGACACGTTGGATAGAACGAAGCCAATTCACATAAGTTGGTTTCCAGGACATAGCAAAAAGAAGAACAATAAGCGGGCGGACGAGTCATCTCTCCCACCGGTCAGACCCGAGCCCTACCTTGGACTAAGTTAGAGACACATTTCTCATATCCTAGACAACTGGGCATGGGAAAAGACTAGAGAAAATTGTCAATTAACCAATGAATACCCCAGTCTGGGAGAGGGATGAAAGCAGATCTGACTGGAGTCCTAATAGCTCAGTGTAGACGCAATCGGCATCTGCATATCTTCGGTGCGGTGCAGTCCGCTGAGACTGTAATGGCATAGTGGAGGAAATCATACATCATTTTATAGACGATCGCAAAATATAGGCTAGGATCAGGAGAGAAACCATGGGTTCTTCATTCCTGTTACAAGAGGAATTAAAGGATCTGAACTGAAAAGACCTCCTCTTAACATTAGGAGGGCGGGCCCCCTGCTTAGGAAGACTAAAGGGGCTAGCCAGAGGTAATGAGTGTGAAATGATTGTTATGACGGAGTTTTAAGGGTTGGCGGAAGGGGAATTTTAGGCCTAACCCGCCGGACACTGTCTTCCTACTATTGTTACTACTTACGAAACTATAAGGATAATAGTTTAATACTGTTAGGACAAAAAGGTTCTGCATATCTCACTGCAAAGTCGAAAATTCGTGAATTCTTAACTGCTAAACTCACCATCTACCTGTACTACATAAAATTGCCCATTTAATGACAATAAAAGTGATTTCATGCAAGTATTAAGCACTTGATTTATTTACTAGATTAGAGCTTTAAAAGAAGTAATTGCAAAAGATTGGCTTGTTCATCAGGGAAGATCTTACCATAGACCACTTAGAGGTTTTCAGAAATGCTGTGGAGAAGTATAATATGGATTACGCATGTCATAAAATAAATAATGCACATAAGAGATAATGTCTCAATCTTTAGCTATCGGCAGTGATTAAACAATCTAAATCCCATTACGAATATGAGGCAAAATTGTGCTTCTATAAAAATATGACAAAATTTGTAACTGCCTCTATTCGTAGAGAGAAGAAACTCTTTATTTAGTCTGTACTTAAATAAAATATAAAAACTCAAAGGCCCTCTGAGCATAATATAAGCATAATAAATAAGTGAAATATTTATAATAACAAAAAAATCATGAGTATTTGCTTGGGGAATCTTTCTACGGCCATTCGCTCGACATGCCCATACCATGTGCCTGCGTTCGATAGGGTAAAATTGTTTCCTGTACTCCCAGAGTTTGTCCAATCTTGTTATTGGGTATTTTTTCTAGTCTGGATTTTCCAGCTGCTCTTCACCAGAAGTCTATTTCTAGTGCCATTAGACGACGTTGTAAGGATTTATTCAGCTACTATTTGGTGCCAACTGCAACGAAAAAGAGAGAAAAGCTAAAACCGTCATGGAAATTGAAGGGCAGTACGCAAGAAAAAATATCTGAGAGACTTACATTCAGGAGATTGGAACGACAGAAGAAACAGGAAAATAGGAACCGGAAGGAGTAAAACTACTAAAACTAAAGATAGTGATTTAACACTAGTGAATAAGAACAGATAAAACAAATCGTATAGAAGCAACTTCATTTTTAAATCGATTTTATAAATATTCTGCCAAGTAAACAGTCGGGATTTAGGCGAAGGTACAGTATCAAGTTTGTCAGATTTGACTGCTGACCTACTGCGGGCAACGAATAGCTTATCAGTTTCTGTGCTACTGTTATTTCTTTAAAAGTTTGGTTGTGGAGGATACTCAGCTCCTTTGAAGACCAAGTGTAAAAATCTTGGACTTTTGACTCAAGATTTTACGTTTGGAGCTCATGTAACTAATGTGCTACAATTTTATGGTAGATTAATTTCTATTTACAGATTCACATTTATATTAGACATAAACACCATGCTAAAACTAACTAAATATTGTCAATTTTGTACTATTGCGATGTTGTCTATGGGCCCTGTTTGATTGGACTAAATAAGCACAGAATTCAGGTATTACAGAATTCTTTTACGCGTTATTTGGATCTCTGATGAGAGTCCCTACGTCACGCCGTTATTTCTAAAAAGGATTGGCTCAAAATTATACAACGAAGAAATATGTATTTTTCGTATGTCTTACGTTGTATATCCTCTCTTACACGTCTTTATCTATTTAATAAAAAGCTCTATGCCGTATCTGAATCCGTTTCTGAGAGAAACCGGCGCATACATAACTTACTAATATTGTCATCTCATACTGCTTTTTATTCATGTGTTGCCTTTACCTACTTTCTACTCTTATTTGCAACTTTCTTTGTATCTTCTTTAAATAATATAAAGGATATTTTGAATTTTAAGAACTTCGTATATTTTATAGAAACATGATTTGATCCCACGTCTACTACATTTTATTCTTCATTGATTATTAAGATGATTAATTTCTTAGTTATTTTGTTTTTGTTTAGATATAATATTGAGTTGTGTTGAATTTTAGTTGTTTTTTATTTTCTATCTAACCTTTAGTTCTATTGTATGTAATTTCAGACTGAGCCAAGTGGCATGTGGCTTCGCCTAAATACAGACTTTAAAATGAATTCGGAAATCGAATATGTCTATAAGGAAATAATAGACATGGTTAAAATGTATGATTCTTTTTTAAATACGGACAGAAAAAAAATACTAGTGAATTATGTATCAAAATCGTATGGAACTAAATTAGTTTTCAGTTCAAGGCTAATATAAAAAATATAAAGTTAATAATTAATAAAAAACACAATATTTTAAAAAAATCAGCTGCAACTTGCAAATTCAAATGACATTCAAATTCCTTGAAGAAACACTAACATTTTACTTTACCAAAACCATTGCTCCCCATGATGAAAAAAATGCTTACCGACATGCCTATAGAAACTTTTTTTTAAGATGCTTTGAATTTGCTTTGAATAACGATGCTCTATAATCTCTAGCAGTGTATCTTATATATGTATATGAAACAACCTAAAAAACACAAAATGCCAATTTCAAAAATATTAATACTCACTATAGAGACGTATACTAAATCCTAACACTAAGCTTTATTGATCATAAATCCAATATTTCCAATAGGAAAATAAAGTTAAGAATACGGCGGCAAAGGCAGTGGTTATATAAGTATTTCTTTTTAGATATAAGTTTTGGAGCTCCCACAGGAGTTCAATCTTGTTGAGCGAGGAGCACTTACTCACTTTTCACACTTCGTGTATAAAATTTCAATTCACATTCAATTTTGCGATTTTCGCTTGACAATAAAGGCCCCTAATAGACCGGCCTTATTCGATTTTTATATAGAAAGTCCTCTGTCGTCGGTAAGAATGTAGCGTCACCGTTAAAATCTTTTTATCAATAAACCTGGCAGGGTAAATACGTTTTTCAGTATCGAGAGATGCTTTACACAGAGTATTTCATGAAGGTTGGCTACCTGCTAAACGGTTATTAAATTATACAAGGTGATCTATTTAACTTGAGACAATCTAATAGTATACAGAATACAGTGCGTTTTTTTGAGAAAAAAAAGTTTGAAATAAAAGTTACTTGGTATTGCGGGAGGCAAAAATTTCAAGGTTAATTTTGTTTTTTTTTTAATAGAGATATGCAGTGTGTCTCAGGATCAGCGAATTTTTAGGTAAAAATGACAAAAAATTTTGGGGTTCAAATTGGACCGTTTGGCATCCAGCCCTGCTTGATTAAAAAATAAAATTTAGTATATTTTTATTTTTTAAGAACCAAGCATGCCTTGATACTAGTATTTTTTAAATTTTATAAGAAGGTAAAGCAGTATTTCTAAGCAAGAGATAAAAAAAGTTTATAAGAAAAAGTTGTTTAGAATGCAAAATTATGCCCGAATTTCATAACCATAGGCCTACTTTGAGTTTTACGTTTAAATTATTTATTAATTATTTATATTCACTTTTTTAAAAATCAAAAACCAAATAAATATTAAAAGTTAAAATAGTCAAAATTATTGCCCTTGGACTAATTCTTTTTATGATCGGTAGGAATTTTTTGCTCGTGGAATGCATGCCGCTTATTAGATTGGGTTTTTTTTTGCCGCTTTTGCGAGTTTTTGTCGAACTTTTTAAAATGTAAAGATTCTCAATTTAATGTGGCAGCTACTATAAAACATTGGCACTGTCAAAGTTATGTACAAAAAACGTACTTATGTCATTATCTTATTGTAAAGTTTATAAAAGTTATTAATAATATTATCAGAATTTACAGAAGAACGTTAAATTTCGAGAAGAAAATTTTTTAGAGCAAAAAATTATGCAATGGTATGGTAGTGGAAATAGTATGTTGTTAAAGTACGTTTTGAATCTTTTTCGTGAAAAATATCCGCGAGTATATATCGCTCATTGGCAACTATAGTGGGACAACTCAAAAAGTGAAATATTTGAGTAAAATGACTTTTTAAATTTCATTGATTTTAATTAGGTATTTATTTGTGTGATACCCAAAGAAATTTGAAGTATAACAGTAATTTCTTGTTAAGTTTTTCAATCTTTTGTTTCAACAATTTTGTTCGTAATAAAAACATGAGATCATCGTATTTTTTTTTTTGGCGATTGGAATAGCTAAAGTGTAAGCTTGTTTGAATTCAAAGTTTGTCAAACCTACTGAACTGGCCGATTTTCTTGTTCGTTTGTTTTTCTTGTTCATTAGTAATTTTGACAAATTTGAATTCATCATCCTTAAAAGAGGTTTTATAATAAAAGCAGTCTAAATTTTCTTTCTCTACCCTAGTATAAGTATTGAAACATCAGAAATCTTAAAGTTCTCTCCCAAAGTGTTTTTATTAAAAGTAAAACAGGTTTGCTCTGTCAGATTTTTTAAATCCAAAAAGTCTGAATGTGCTAACTCAAACACTTTAAATGGGGTTCCTGTCTTTTTAGCTGTTTGTACTAAGCCTACATACTGTGATGGCGTACACATGGGGCCAGATTTTAGTGCACGTTTTATATGTTTTTCTATTACCGAGTGAACGTTATCACCTTCATTTTGGGTGTGTCCAGTTACTATAGATAGTTTTGAGTAATGGATTTTATGTTGTAATTGGCCACAGCATAAAGAAAAGCAGCAATAATAAATTAAATTTTTTGTTGCCCTGCACAGTTATCGGAGTACAAGGTAATTTCCAGTTGATTGCTTTTAGCCATCTCAGCTTTTTCTTTGAGTTACTGTAGTAAACATGTGCCTATCTCAACTGCCCCTCTTTTTCCCTCGGCCTCATGCCACATATAACAATTAACGGATCCTTGTCCTTTTTTGTTATATCACATACCATAAAATTATACGTAGATAGTTTCGATCTATAATAAAACGATGATACTCGTCCGTTTGGTGTTGGAAGGGAAGCCTGTAAATCATAACAAGCCACTTGAAATAATGAAGAAATTTTGCCTTTGTCCTTAGTTTTCTCCTCTCTACTTAAATTTTTTTCATCAATGTGACGAGTATAATCTACTTCTAAGGCTTTTTTCTTATCCTCACTGTAGTTTTCGAAGGAAACGCGTGTCTGCATTGATCCTTTTTAGGAGAAAAAAAGGCAATATTAAATTCGTAATTGAAAATATGCCTATACATAGTAAGATTAGCAAAGGGTTTTCCCTTGCCTTCACAATCTAATTTGTAATCACGATAAAGTTGAGCTATGGTTTTGCTCCCTTCAATGTAAACCTTTTCAGAATGGGCTCGGGTATAGTGGCTCTCTATAGTGGGTATAGAAGAAATATGGGAGCGCACACTATTTTTAATCTCTGCAGAAACCCCTTTATGATTAGCATGTTTCCCTCTACTATCGTCTCCTAAAGTACCGTTCTTTATTTTAGTCTTTACCGTACGTATGCAGCGGCTAGTAATGCCCAGAGTAGCTATAAAAAACTGCTTGCATACTCTTATTTTAGTATCGTCGTATATAGCGTGGTTGGTCGTCCTGCCATTACCATCATGGGTATACCTATATTTAGGATTAATCTCTTGTATAAGGGTTGATATAAATATGCGCTGTTTAACGATATCTTTTATTTTCCAATAGGCATTAAATATTGTAATTCTTTCTTCCTCGTTAAACTTGCTGCTGCATTTGTGGGAGCATGTGTCATTACAAGCTGGCTTTATTTGCCTCCTTGGCACCTCTATTTCTTTACCAAGAGTTTTATAGGACTGACCGCTATTTCTTAACCGCTTAGCACACGCTTTTTTCCATTCAGTTGGTTTCGCTTTCCTTTTTCTAGTCTTTTTTATTTCTACTTCGGCAACGGCTTGATCTGGATCATCAACATCTTCTTCTGATGAGCCAGAAGATGATGAATCTTCTGATGACGATGAGCTAGAAGACGTAGAGGAAGAATCATCCCTATAATCCGGATCCTTAAGTGAACACTGAACAGTCCGATGATTCTTTAGGATCAGAAGTATAACTGGACTGTGAGAGGATCTCTAATACTTCCCTATTCTGCAGGTGTTCTGAAAAAAATACAATAGGTGTGTACGTCTTTTTAAAAATTTAAAATTTTCATTTTTAGTTGGCTTACCATCGCCATCGGGTAAAAAACCTAAACCTTCAGAATTTAAGTTAGTGAGGTCTGTGAAAACTGTATTAGATTTTTCCGGCTCCGGTTCTTCCTGTATTTTTTCTGTTGATGACGATACCTTAATCTTTTGTGCTATCTGTTCATTTTCGAAGTAATCTATGATCATCGGCTGCTCCGAGGGCTGCTCTAAGGTGTTATTATCTGCAAAATACAAAATCTAGAGTTTAGTAAAATACATCTTAATAGTTACGTTACCCCTAATGTATCCATTAGACTACAGAAAGATTACATGCATAGGTGATAAATAAAAAAATAGGCTTAAAAATATGAATATTATTACCTGAAGTTTCAAAGTCATAAATCTCATAGTCAATATCGGAATTCACAGCTGAACTTGCATTACGCACTTTCCATTGAGAATCGCCTCCATTGTCACTAACTTTCTCCAACCTAAAATTTCATTATTGGAAAATAATTTAAAAAAATTTACCTGACTCCTACTGGTGATAACATTTTCTTGCCTTGGTGCCTTCCAAATTGTTCATATTAAGCACACTTGTTTTAGCACAGACGAAACAAAATACAAAATCAACAGAATTATTTACTTGTTTAATTTAAAAAAAACACAAAAAATTTTTGCCCTATACTGGCACAAATCAAATAAAATTATTAAAAATGTGGTCTATATAGGCATAACTTAAAAAATTAAATAAGGCGTATGGTCTATATTGGCACAATTCAAAATGTGTCACTATTGCATTAATATAAATATAAAATCAAATTAATAATTTTGCACTATACTGGCACAACAAGGAAAGTGTCACTATTGCCTGCTAACAGCGATAGATTCCCTAGCAAGGTTTATGGAATACTAATATTGTGCCACTGTTGCCGTGGCTAGGAGGCATGATTTAAGATGATTCTTTAGTGACCCTTCTGCCATCTGGCGGAAAACTAAAATACTAATTTTAAGCCGGTCTTGACAAAATAAAGAATATTAATTTTAAGTTTTAACATAGTGTTTAGTCCGATTTTGGAAATTTTTGAGATGTGCCATTATTGCCGCCATTGAGCGATATAGTCGAAGTAACAATATCTTCTACGAGACGACTAACTAAACTTTTTGAGGCCACGGGTAGTGTTGAGATGAAAAAAATCAGAAAGAGAGATACGATGACAACGATGCTGCTACAATCCTTGCTTTGGAGTCAATTGCTGAGAACCCTGATTTTCAAAAAGGTGCGCCATACCATTTAGATATTATTGAACCATACTTTATTGAAGGATCTCTTAATCATGAAACGTATCTTCAAATTTTGGAAAGATTTTTTAAAGAATACTTAGAATCTTTACCAGTTGATCAAAGTATAAATCTTTATTTTCAACACGACGCCGACGGCTGCCCAGCGTACTCGCACTATTCGAGTAGCAGAATGGTTGAATAGAATTTTTCCGAATCAATGGGTTGAAAGACGCGGCCCAATTGAGTGGCCGCCAAGGTCACGTGATTTAACCATTTCTGATTCCTATTTATGGGGCCGGCTCAAGCAAATTGTTTATTCCGAGCCGTTACCAAATGACAGGGAATTACTAAAATAAAGAATTAGAGATGCTTGTAACTCAATTTCCATTAAAGAAATTAAGATTTTTTTTTTAATCTTTAGGAAAGCTATTGAAAAATTCTTCGAAAATGGAGGTAGCTACATTGTATAAATTTAAAATAAGTAAATAAAATAAATTTTCTTGTTAAGTTAGACATACTATGTACATTTAATTACAAACATATTTTTGAGGATGGTTTGTAACTCTTAGATGAGTGATTTAATTATTAGATAAATAAATTTGTTAGTTTTTCTTTAATAATTAAATACGAATAAAAAAATTAATTGGTACACAAAACGTAAAAAACAAAATAGGCCTATGGCTATGATATTCGGTATTCGGGTATAATTTTGCATTCTAAGCAACTTTTTCTTATAAACATTTTTTATAAAAATATACTAAATTTTATTTTTTAATTAAGCAGGGCTTTCAACTACAAAATTTTTTGTCATTTTTACGTATAAATTCGCTCATCCTGGGACACACTGTATATAGGGTGTCACGCTGCGACCCCCGGTATATTTTTATGTCGGCAATTTCCAGGATTTGGATAGCTTGCTTGGTTTTGCATTGTGCACATGCAGCCAGTAAATTTGACTTAGCTTGTCAATCAATCAATCAAATTTTATTGTCAAAAAATTTAAAAAATTTTGTAGACAAAGCTATACATAAAAAGCAAAGTACACAAATATAGAAATCAAAATACAAGTACTAAATAAATATAATAATAATATATAATATTCAAAACTGGGTACAAAAGACATAAATGTACCTGGTCAAATTTCTTATACTAAATGTAAAAAGTAAGAAAATATGAAAGTAAATAAAAATAGTAACAAGAAAGTAAAATAAAAAAAGTAAAAAAAGCAACAAAAACAGTCAAAAACATTAATTCAATGTTTAAAACGTCATAAAAAATTCTATAGAAATTTAGCAATACAAAATATTGCTATTCTACTTCATAAAAAAATTAAAAATTAGCCAGTGCGTGCATGATACTTAAAAATTAATATTAAAAAAAATCATCTACTGCATATAAAGCTCTCTCCAGTAAATATGATTTCAAAGCATTGCGAAATCGAGGAAAAGATGTCAATGATTAAATTTCCAAAGGCAGATGATTGTGCATTTTTTTAGCTCCGTAAAAAACAGAGCTTTTTATTAATTCTGACCTTGGGATTGGCACATAAAGATCATTCTCTGCGTTTTGAAGTGGATAATTATGAGATGGTCTATTAGGAATTTCTGATATACGCTTGCGAACCAAGCAAATAGATTCAAGTATGAATAAAGATGGAAGAGTTAATATTTTAAATCTTTTAAACAGTCAAGTCTGGGACTTGAACTCTGCTAGGCATGTATACAAGTTGAGGTATTGAACATTACGCATTGTCCAAAATAATGGCTTCATTTCGTCGATGGGCGGCCGCCTCCGGTCATCTGATAGGTATTTGCTGTTTCTATTTATTACAGAATAACAATAATAATATTGGCTAGCCTCATTTTGCTGCGTGACTGACTAAAAGCGCTATTATTTTTTAAATTTCTTATTTAAATTTTAAATCGCAATTGTTTTTTTCTTAATTTTTATTATGGGTGTTTAAACTCCTTCCATAAGAGTTCAAATTATTAAATTGATTTATGGAGACAATTCGGCATACAATATAAATAAATAAAATAAATAAATAAATAATGTCTTTATTATACCAAAATGTACAAGTCTAGCCTAGGGCTAATCAACTTAACCTCTAATTACATGAACAAAAATATATACCAAATTACATAGATAGCCCGTTAAATCAATGAAATCGATCTTGAGTTGGAAAATAAGCAATGACATAAAACTAAAAAAGAGGAAAAAAAAACAAATATACACATTTTCCCTTTAAATTATAAGGAGATATCTGTAACGTGAGAAAATGCTACTTTGATTTTACTTTAAAACCAGCAATGACATGCACTTAAGTGAATTCGGAAGTTCATTATACACCGAAACAGCATTAAAAAGAAAACATCTGCGAAATAAGACAGAATGAAAACAAGGAGCCGATAATTTACTTATACATCTTACACTGACGTGGTGCACATCTCTTCGAAAAATTTTTCACGAAGGTAAGCGGGGGAGTATGTACCAAGCAATCGATGCACAAAAACGGCCAACTGATGAAGATAAAGATTCTCTACACGCAACCACCCAAGAGTACACATTTTTTATGAAACTCTGTCATATTTTCTAAGTCAAAAATGAATCTACAGCACTGATTTTGAAGCTTCTGCAAACGATACAGGGTGACTTTATCTTAACAAGGAAGATAAACAATGTTACAATAGTTCATAATAGGAAGTACTAAGGACTCGCATAATTTCTTGCGTATTTTGTAGTTAATAATACTCCTATTAGCGTACAATGGTTTGAGCGCAAAATAGGATTTTTTAATTACGTGAAAAACGTGCATTTTGAATCTCAAGTCCTCCTCGAAAATCACACCAAGATTCCTAATGTTATCAACAATTTTTAACTGCGTTCTCCCCACAAATAGTTGTAGATTATCCAAGACAATTTTTTTCTTATTTTTTGAAGAGAAACAAATTACAGAACATTTGAAATTATGGCTCGACGAGAAAGTTGAAATATATGACAAATCTTCATTTATTCTTCCACAACCTCCCAATACGTCATCAGCTTTAAAAGAATAATAAATTTGCGTATCATCCGCAAAGCCCTGAATACTGCAATATTTAACACACCTTATACATGTCTGCTATGTGTATTAGAAATAAGATAGGATCCAAGACGGATCCCTGTGGTACCCCAGAACTTATATAAGAGCATTTTGACTGAGCTTGATTTTCTGTTACCACCAGTTGCTTTCTTTCAGAAAGATACGACCTAAAGAAGATTAATGAATTATTATCGAATCCATAATAGGTCAATTTTGCTAAAAGCAGGCTGTGATCCAACGTATCGAAAGCTTTAGCAAAGTCAAGAAATACAAGCGCCGTAGTACCACTTCTATCCAAAGCCTCAATGATTTCTTGAGTAACTTTTACCAAGGCAGATGTGGTGCTGTACCGCTTTCGGAAACCAGACTGGCCCTGCGGGATTATGTATCTTAAAATGTGTAAGAATAAAGAAAATCTGAAATCTAGATGTACTACACCGGGTGACAAACTAAGGTTAAAGAAAGGCTTTCGGGTGGAAATCCCAATAAGGGAAGAATGGTCAACGAACCAAACAAGAAGCTAAAGTTTCGAAGCCTGGTACACAGATAAGTCATGGATGAAAAGCACCAAGTCAGCCGGTGCCAGAGTGTATAAGATAGAAAGGAACATAGGGGAATCCTTTCCACTAGGGAAACACACCACAGTTTTTTAAGCGAAAGTATTTGCTATACTTGAACTAGTAAACAAGAGGGAAGCATTGAAAGGTAACGAGGGGATTTGTATCTACTTTGATAGTCAAGCTGCCCTCAAAGCGATCCAAAAAGGTCAGCTCAGTGTTAATCCAGGAATGCATTGGAAAGACTGACAGCACACAAAGAAGTGACACTAAGGTGGGTCCCGGGACACCAGGATATCGAGAGCAATAAACGGGCTGACAAACTAGCAAGACAAGGTTTCATTAGCCCTTTCGTAGGCCCCGAGCAGTGTCGCGATGTCAGTAAAAAACAAACTTTTCTGGAACTTAATAATTGGGCCTGGGAAAAAAAATAAGAAAGAATTAGAAAAGGACAAAAGGATGTAGGCAGGCCAAAGAAATAATACCAGATGATGACGTCTCCAAAGTAAGGCGGCTGCTAACAAACAATCAGAACAAGGGATGAAAGGCTTGACGGGAATCCCAACTGGACATAACCGTCTAAGCAGGCATCTTTACCTTTTTGGTAAGTCCGCTGTGTCCCAATTGCCGTATACGGGAGGAAAGTTCATATTAGAATTTGCGATTTTAGGTGGAATCGCCTGAGAAGGAAAATTTTTGGAGCAATGACACTCTAACGGGTAGTTTTTAAAGATCTGGACTGGGACAAAGTGCAAGCTTTTATTAAGAGGGCTGCTTTACTCACTGAATAGCGTTTGGAACTATGATAGATTAACTTATTGTTTACTCAAATAAAGAGATCTCTTTGAGGCTTTTATTTAAAAGATAAATTTTTTATTAAGCTTATTTTTTAAGAGTTTTGTTTTGGTATAGTCTTTAAATGTTTCTACTTTTGTCAGAGTTTATATTTTATTTTCATTAGAATAATGCTTTAATTTTCATTATGAAATACACAGCATAATAAACATTTTGATATTACGATTCTTTGTGAGTATACATACATATATCAGTGTACATGTAAAGCCTGCATAAGAAAAATATTTTAGAAATGCTTAAACAACTTTCGCGCAAAATATTGTATAATTATAGTAATAACAGGTACATCCTTACCATTTACAAAAAGCTCTTGCACTTTTAACTGAAGACTTTCTACTATGAATGTAGTTTCCAAATTGAATTTTGGATAGATATGAAAATAATGCAAAGTTCATTCGGTCAATTTGTTTTATTCATAAACCTGAATTTTTAATAACGGCATTATTAATTCTCATAATTAATAATGCATAAACATTTATAAGCAGACGAACATCAACATAGATCTATTGTGCCTCACCACTAACATCAGTTTAAACCCATTAACATTTGTGCCAGAATCATCGGGAAAAATTTTGTTGGACCTTGTCTTACTGAGAGGATTTAATTGGACAACTTTATTTTTTATTTTCTAGAACAATAGGCCAGCAAATTTTGGATGATGTGCTATTGACATTACGTGCTAGTATCATGCTAGTAATATTTAAATACGTTTGAAAATCGTTGAGTCGAAAGGGAGGGGAGAAACCGCGCCTTGGCCTCTTTGACCATCTGATCTAAACCCGTTAAACTTTTTCTTGTAGGGATACCTAAAATCTTCAGTGTATGCTACACCAATTAATATACAAGAAAATATTTATAAGAAAGGATCCGTTTTCACTTTAAAGAAATAAGGACCAATATTTAACAATTGTGGTGGACACAATTTCTTTAAAGGAACGTCTACGTTTAGACGGAGTTCATGTTGAACCTAGATACAAAAAAAAAATTTAATAAATATTTTAAATCATATTTGTCTTTATTATTTTTTTAACTTTATCATTTTTAAAAATTAAGATTCCTACGATCTAAAAAACCTTTTTTTACTTTTATTATAGAGGGTGTAAAAAATGGTAAGAATTTGTTATAGGTAGTCCGTCCCTGGAAAGAAAAATTACCCAGATATTTCTCTAATAGATTAATTTTAAGGATACTTTTTTCTATTGATCATCATGCTATACTCTCATAAAATTAGCCAAAGTATTTGTAAAGGTAATTAAAAGAAATTTAAATTTAAAAAAAATTAATTTTCAGAAGCGTACTTAGGGGGTTTATAGCTATGTAGGAAGGGGTTGTATAACAAAAAGTAAATAATAACTTTTTTTGCAAGCTGTCCAAATCTGGAAGATTCCTTATATATTTTGCGATGCCCTGTATTAATTTGTTGTACGAACAATAAGCAATTGCAATAATAATTTTAATGAAAAATTATTATCTTATCTTAATATTCGAGCGTTAGCGAAGTACCATAAATAGTTTTTTTTTTAATTATATTTCTTAGAACAGTGTTTCTTTGCTACTTTTGTATCTTGTATCGAAATACCACTAATGGTTTTTGTTTGTTAATTTTTAATGAAGTTTAAAACTTATCCGATACAAAACAAAGGTAAAAACACAATGTCACGGTCTCATCAAATCCATATAATTTTTTAAATGCTACACGTGTTTCCCTCCTATCGCAGCATCATCAGGCCTAGAGAAAAGTGGATGATACGTTTCTATTATCCGATACACTTAATCCGGATAGAAGTACGAAGAGCACTTGGATTCCTTAAAGCTGGGACAAGTCAGAAGTCGACAAGGTGGCCACAATTTTGAGAGGCATTTGTGAACATAACATAGAGAAATAAAAGATGTTATAGAACGTAAAAGAGTACACAGAGATGAATGACGCAAGACCATTTTGTAGCATTATATGTTTAAATTTTTTTTTTAACGGCATCTTTTTTGGATCAGCCGTTTTCAATAGATAGTAGAATTCTGTTTGTTAAGCCTCGTAAAATCCGCGGTGAAATTAACTGAAGTTCTTGCCTCATCTTATATTTTTCACCAAGGCATAACGTTGAGGTTTCGTTTAAGGAAAAAGGACTTTAAACCAGAAGCCCCTGAGAATCTATAATCATAATAGAACTATAATCACATTGCAAGATTAACTTGGTGTCAAAAACATGTTAATTGTTTCGAAGAGAAATAGGCAACAGTTCTTTTAACAAATAAATCTCGGTATAGGAAGAGTAAGATAGGATAATAGACTATTATATTTTGGTGTGGTCTTAGAATAAGAAAACCGAATGACATGAATAATTTATGGGGATGAAGTAGTGCTTTCCATAACTGTTCCATATCTACATTGTTGCAACAAGATAATGGCTCAAGTACTTCTTTATAGAAATCACTTCTGATAAAAATAACCTGAACCTTTAGATTACCGGACCTTAATCCAATGGAGCATGTCTGGTATATGCTAAAAGTCAAATTTAAATCTACAAGTTTATGACAGACTTTAGAAACATTGTTGAAAAGAAAACAGAGTATTGTAGCAGTTTAACTTAAATCATTATTAGAGCACATCACGTATATCTTTTAGTTACTAACTAAACTTATAAATAATAAAGAATGCCTCTTATCACTTAAAATGTTGAACGTGCATAAAATAAATTTGGGGTCCTGCAAAGGTTAAAGACAATTTTTACTCCTAATTTTAAATGTAAATTGACAAAATTTGAAAATTTGCATATTTAAGGGACTGAGTGATGAAAATGTTCGCACTTCGTTTATTCTCAACAAGTTTATTTAGCATTTTAAATTTAGTGCTTATCGGCTCTTGAATCCGTTAAATTCAAATTGAAATTTAATCGTTTATTTGCCATATAAATTACATTACAAAAGAGGGATTTACAGTTAAAGAGCAGCAAAAATAAATGGATGTGGATTATAAAAGGGTCGTTTCATAAAAATATATTTTATACGCATTTGTTATGTTATTATACCTTTAATAAGCGGTAAACAATTTCGCTTTATATACGGTCTGAAATGGATTTATTACAATCTAGACATATATTGTAATACTGTTTCTATTAAAAAATATGATTGTTATTAAAATTAAAACTTGTAACTTGGTATCCACCCATATAATAATATTTAAAAATATCATAATTGAAGGATTAAATTGAATATCATAGATGTCTTGACAAAGTGCTAATAGACGGTAAAATTGTCTTTGTAAGCTTCCTAAAAGCTGCCATAAAATTAACTGAATTTCTTGTTTAATCTTATACTTTACCCCTTATATTTATTGTATTATTATATTTTTTAGCCTATATAGAATACACTTTTCTTTTGAGATAACCCCAATGATAAAAATCATATGGGGATAGGTCAGGAAACCGTCCTGGTCACAGAATTTCGTTATTCTGTCTAATCCATTTATTTTGAAAACAAATTAATTAGAAATTGGCATACATTAGAGTAGTTATCTTACCACGTTTCTGTGACACATGCCATCCACATCTGAAGAAGTTGATGACACATGCCATCCGCATCTGAAGAAGTGGATGGTATTTGTTCTTGAGCTGTGCCGTCGAGGTCATGCAGATCTGAAGAAGACACAATATGTCGTCGACAGAAGTGCCCTTTAGGTGTAGCCGAAGAAGTGATGACGTAACGCTGAAGAAGTAGTAATAAGAAGAAGAAGAAGTTATGACTAATTGCCAAAGAAGTAATTATCTAAAGAAGTCATCAGCGTGTCTCATCAATTTCTTCAGATGTGGATGGCGTTCCGTAGCCGAAGAAGTTATGACGCAACGCCGAAGAAGTAATTAGCATAGGGTGTGGTCGGTGAGGGTGCCTGAGGCAACATATCACCTAACTTAATATGAAAACTCTTTGTGGCAAAGCCACTTTTTTTACTATTTGCGCATATTTCTGTTAATTGCCAAGGTTAAAAAAACCAATTTTGGTCTACCGCGCACCTACCAAAACGTCCGTACCGTTTTAGTATAATATTATTACAATCATATTTTACCGTCGAGTGCGAGCAACAAAGCGGTATCGCGACCTTGCTTAAATGTTAATTACTAATTTATATGAGAATAGTAATACTACTAATAGGTACATACTTATTTATTGATAAATACACATGATATTTATTATTCTCTTAAATTAAACGGTGTACATTTTGTAATTGTTTTTGTTGTTGTTGTTCTCCTAAATTATACAACATTTTACATATTATATTACCTAAAATTAGTATAGTAATTATAAAAATGGTCTGTGTTACATACATAAAGACATGGAAATTTGATCTTAAAGTATTTAACTCTAAGTAATTACCACTAGTATTAGAATTTAGATTAATAATTATAGAATTTTCTGTATTTAATCCTTTACTAAAAGTTGTCCAGTCCCTACTTTCAAGTATTGTTCCATTAATGAATCGAAATCTTAACCTATAGTGAAGTCTATGTCTAGAGGTCATTGAGATGGTAGTTGGAATCCATGTAAAAAATATTGGAACTGATTCATTATGAATGCGTTTGTATAGTAAGGGTATCCATGAATTATCACTTGAAAAATTTTCACCTTTCAGTTGAACAAATGCAGACACTATTTCCGGAGGTTTATGAACGTAGAAAACATTTTGTACTACTGCAACTAGTGTTATAAATGTAGGACTTAACCAAATCATGGTTTATTGTTGAATATTGGTTAATTTTGTTTAGCAAGAGCTTTAATACAAAAACAACATTTATTTTGTGGTGAAGGAGGTCCATCTACGTGTGTTCGCCAATCTGGTCTATTATAGTGAATAAAACATGGTAATTTTATTTGTAAATCAAACTCTTGTCTATAGTTAGCAGGTAGTTTGTTCCAAATAAATAATAAAGTCATGGGATCCACATATTTTAAAAAGAAATCCATTGGTAGATTTTCTAATTCCTTTGCATTCAATTCTCGCACATTTTTCTTTCCACCTATAATTTGTAATAATTGTTCACATAATATATTATGTTTTTCTTCATTATAAATGTTTGTCACACTATCACTATTATTTTTCACTACACACTTTATTCCAAATAAATATTTTAATGAATTTAATATTTGATTCAACATCTTTTGTGGTTATAGTTGATCTACTCAAAACCAAAGAATAATTTTGCTTTTAACAGATTTTATTACATAATCTTCTACTATGTACATGGTTTGGTTTAAAATTAAAAATTTAATAATAAAAAATATATTTAACTTAACTAACATTTTACAAAACATCTTTTTTTAGAATCCAAGAATTATGTGTCTTATCCATTCCCAACCATTTTACGTAAACTTGGTTCCCTTTACGCCGTAGAATTTTTTCAACCAAATAAACGTCAGGATGTTTTACTTTTTGCAACTCAGCCCCATAAAAACCACCTTGAATTTCCACATTATTTTCATCTTGTAGTAAATAGGTTGTAGGATTTGTTAGATTAATTTTTTTCACTTGAAAGATTTCATTTGACCAATTGGGTGTATATCCTTTTGTGAATGCTTCTCTTTGTTTACTTATACGTACATGATCACCAATTTTAAATTTAGGAATTTTTGGATCAACCATTTTTATATGGTTAAAGTGAAACTTTAAAATGTCTTGTTCATTTTTTTCGTTTACTTCATTTGGTTTTTTTCCAATGCTAGAATGTCTTGTATTATTATATTTTTGCACAATATCATCCAAGATATCGATCCACTTATAATTTCCTCTCAAACTAAATTTTTTCCACATTAAAGTTTTTAAAGTTCGATTTACTCGTTCCACAACACTAGCTTTTACATTTGAAAATGTACTATAATGATTTATTTTAAATTTTTTCATTAATTCCTGAAAATGTTTACCGTAAAATTCCGATCCTCTGTCGGTATGTAGGTTGTTTGGTGGTGTTTTAACATTGCTAAGAATATTTGCCATTGCATCAGCCACATATTTAGCAGTTTTTGACTTTATGGGTTTTGTCCATACGTATTTTGAAAAAACATTAATAACTACAAGTATATATCGATAACCTTTATTGAGCTTATGATATGGAATCATTTCCACTAAATCTGCCTGCCATAAATCATTAAGTCCTTTAACTATAACACGTCTTCTTGGATATTTTTTCCTACTTAATCTATGCAGCTCATTAACAACATCTTCTTTTATCTTGCTCATGGTTAATGTTTATTGTTCTATTAAAATAGGACATTTTATTATTAATTCTCCATAAAATTGGTCTATCTGAGATTTTGAATCCCGTCGAAATGCAATTAAATCACCTGCCTTTAGTTCTCTTCCTTCCACTCCACCTTGTTTACCATTTATTAATAAATTTACATGTTGTTTTGGAAATTCGCCGGCTATAATAACACCAGAGTCAGTTGGAAATCGATAGGAAACTCGTTTATCTTGGGTTAAAACAAAATTTTTTTCACTTGGGTCATGGTGACCAAGAAATGGCAATGTTATATGGTAAAATAATTTTAAATTTGCAATGTTGACTAAATTAACTTGATTATCATCATCATCAATTCTGGAATATTTATGAAATATGTGAGATCCAAACTTGTCTAAAGTCATCTTTGAAATAAACTTTATTTGTACTTATTTATTGTTTTATTCTACTAAAACGGGACATTTTATTATTAATTCTCCATAAAAAAAGTCAATTGAGGATTTTGGCTCTTTACCAAACTCAATTAGATCTCCTTCTTTTATTTCTCTTCCCTCTAATTTTCCTTTTTTACCATTAATTAATAAGAATATTTCTTTCTTTGGATATTCAGCCCCTATAATAACACCAGAACTTAATGGAAATTTAAAAAATGTTTTTTTATCAAATATCAAAGTAAATTTCTCATCGTTTGGAAAGCAGTTTCCCATAAATGTTAATGATATGTTGTAAAACAACTTTAGGGGCGTTAATTGAATAAAAGTAATTGTATCAGTTTTACTATAGTTTTTCCTATTTAAGTGAAGATGAGAACCGAACTTGTTCAAAGACATTTTTAAAATACCATATAGTGGTTTAAACAGTCTATAAAATAACTTTTGCTTCCTTTAGCTCTTCAATAATGGAGACTATTTCATTATTATGTCCGGTATGCCCTGCCATTTGTGATGATATAAGTAATTTTAACCGTTCCACTAACTCATTAGGATCATCATAATAGACATAATCAGTTTTTTTATTTGTTAAATTCATCATCATTCCTCCCCCCTTTTTCGAGGTTATTCTAGTACTTCTCGGGCGTGTTTCTGACGGTGGTTTAGGCTTAGAAAAAGGAATGGCACTAGATGTGGAAGTAGATCTTAAAATTCCCTTTTTTATCAAGTACGGTTTTATTATTGTTAAGTATTTTGGGTCGGTAGTGCCTTGAATCTGTGCCTTTGGATCATAGTTTCTTCTATAAGCATTGCTTCTTTGCAATATATCCATGTAATTGTCAAGATCTTTTGAGGTATAACCGCGAGGTTCTTGAAAAAATAAAAGTTCATAGAGACCGGGTGTACCCTCATAGATTAAATCCTGAATCTTAAAATTTTGTTGCACAAAGTCAGCTTCACTGTCGCCAATTTTCCACTTTTCATTTTCTGCATCATGAAATAGGCCATGCGTATTATCTAAATCTCGTTCACTTTTTAAAGATGCATCAACAAAACCTCTTACAAGCGGATGAAATGCTTCAAGATATTGTTCGTATGCCGGACTTCTGGTTAACTCAAAAATACTCTGTCTAATTTCTTTTGTTGTTGGTTCAGTAATGGTAGATTCATCTAAATTATCTCGTCTCGTAGAACTTAGACGAGGCTCCCTTAAAGATGATTGTTGATTAAAAAATACATCATCGTCATTCTCATCGTTTATTTCAAATGTATCTTCTCTTGTTAAAAATGATGGTAATTCCGAAGGTAGATATTTGTTATAAATATTTGTTTGACGTCTTTTTTGCGGTGATAAATCGGTTTTAAATTTTTGAGGAGTAGAAAATGCTGGCGGTGTTAAGGGTTCTGTTTTAATTTTTTCCTCCGCTTTTACAGCTTTAATTAATTCTTTTAAGGGTTCTGTAATTGGTTTAAATTCTTTTTCTTGTCGAAACTGAGACTTGGCCACATCTGTTTTTAAAGATTTTAGTTTTCGTTTTACAGCTTGACGGGCTTGTATTAATTCTTTTACTAACTTTTCATTCATGTTCGCTTCCAAACTATAGGCTTTAAACTAATTAACTCCTTAGTGATATATCTTATTTATTTAAATGAATAAACTGGTCAAATTTATTTCGATACCTTCCAGTCTCAACACCACAATCTTTATCAATAACAATAAAATCAAAATCGGATCGCCAGCAAGTGGAACAGAGATCTTTAAACTGTTGAAATGACATGTCCATATTTACATGATCATCATAGATATGTTTTAAATTGGTTCCGTCTTGTTTAAATATAATTAGTAGGTTTGCATTATCTCTGATTAATTGTTTAGGAATCGATGAGTACGTTTGACATAGGTAAAAACAGTCCGTATATTTATGTCTACCAAAACAAAAATAATCTCGCATAATACTTTGATTACAGCACACAATATCATCAAATATTATTACTGAATTAGGTTTAACGTCAACTGGTGGTACAATATCCTGCTCAAAACACGACTCAAAATAACCTATTCCCCTAAGTGGTTTTAATAATTTTCTTAGAAATTCATATTTTGGTTGATATAATGATTTAGAATACACATAAACATTTTCAAATCGTAATCCGTTGGGGTGTGTTAATAATGTAATCATTACATTAGTTTTTCCACAGCCAGATGGACCCACTATGATTCCCCGTTTTGATTCACCTCCAAACAACTCCCCATGTTTCTTAAATATCTGCCCATTACTGATATTTAGGTCATAATTTTTCACTGGTAACGAAAACTTTTGTTTTTCCAACCACATATTCGAAGTATAAAAGGGTATTAACTATTATATAAAAATCTATTATGACACTAAAGTTCACACCGAAAGGTGGCTCCTTAAATACTGTAATTAATAAATTACCATTTGAATTACACATTCCTGGTTATAATTTTTGTGGGCCCGGTACAAGATTGGAAAAACGTTTAGCTGCCGGTCATCAAGGCGTAAATAAACTTGACGAAGCGTGTAAAAATCACGACATTGCATACAGTAAATTTTCTAGCGTAAAAAGTCGTAACAAGGCCGATAGGATATTGGCTGACCAAGCAATCAATCGGTTTAGGTCAAGTGATGCAGGTGTGGGTGAACGTTTAAGCGCCCTAGGAATTGCAGGTATAATGAAAGCAAAATCCAAATTGGGGATGGGTTTAACAAAAAAGAAAAATAGAAAAAAAGCGTCTGCAAGTAAAAGAAAAAAAGGTATAATCGGAAAGTCTTATAAAAAGTTAAACGTTACAACCAATGGTGCCTTAAAACGTCTTAAAAAAAGGAAAATTTCTTCAAAAAGAATAATTCCTATTCCAAAAATCAAAGGTGGTGTCCTTCCTTTAATTCCAATATTTGCAGGGCTATCTGCCTTAGGCGCTTTAGGAGGAGGGGCAGCAAGCATTGCTAAAGCCATTAATGATACAAAGGCAGCACAACAAAAATTAGAAGAAAATAAAAGACATAATCGTGTCATGGAAGAGATAGCTATTGGGAAAAAAGGAAGTGGTCTTTACTTAAAACCATATAAAAATGGTTATGGGTTATATCTAAAACCAAAAAACTATTAAATATATTACCTCACAATAAGCCGTTAACAAACCTAGATATAAATAGGTATATTAAAAAATTAAACATTTCTCATTTTAGAGGCATCTTCATGCGAGATAAATTACCAAAAGTAATTAGAAAAATTGAAAGTGGAATTATAAACTTGGATAGTAATTCTGGTCCAGGTACACATTGGACGGCATACGTTAAAAAAAATAAAAAAATAAGTTATTTTGATAGCTTCGGTAATCTAAGGCCCCCTAAAGAAGTTATTGCATATTTTTTAAGTGATGGTAATAAAAATTTAATTAGCTATAACCATGATCCGTATCAAACATATGATAAATCTAACTGTGGACAGCTATGTCTACATTTCCTTTATAATAATAGGTAACCAAATTGTTTAATCCAGATAAAAAATAAACAGTTATCAAGAAGCATGTCATCGTTTACCATAACACTTTCAGCTAAAAGTAGCATACTTTCGGCAAATTTTAATCCACCTATTTATTTAGATGATAATTCAGATTATGTTGTGGGTTTGACAAATTTTGAGACATTTTATACAATTCCCAATATTGATTATTCAAATAATAGGGTTTATTATGGAAGTAAAGGAGATTTCATAGAAATACCTCTGGGAAGCTATGAAATTGAAGATTTAAATCAACTACTACAGGAGAAATTTGAAGAAAGGGAAATATCCTTTCTTTTACGTGCAAACAATAATACCCTAAAGTGTAAAATTAAATCATCTACAGATATCGTTTTTAAAAAGGGAACTATTGGAGAGCTTTTAGGCTTTAAAAGTGACCAAACAATTAAGGGTGATAAGAAATATCATGAGTCAGATTTTCCAGCAGAGATAATAAAAGTAAATTCTCTTTGTGTGGATTGTAGTATAGCCGAAGGATCATACCTGAACGGACAACCCGTTCACATTATTCATCAATTCTTTCCCAATGTTCCACCTGGATATAAAATTATTGAAAGTCCACAAAATATCATTTATTTTCCAGTCGTTGTAAAGGTGATAGATAAAATTATTGTAAAAATTATAGATCAAGAGGGAGACGTAATCAACTTTAGAAACGAAACCGTTACCATTAGGCTACACATTAAAAAATTGGAATAATGGCTATCTTATATAATAAAAAGGAAAATGGAATGTTTACAAATAAAGTATATAAAGTTAAACATAAAAAAAATAAATTTAGTTATAACTTTAATTTGAAACCGTTAAGTAAGTCTAATAGAAACTTTTTAAAATCACTTGGATTTATCATATTGTAAAACGTAAATTAAAAAAAAAAAATGTCCTCAATTCTTAATGTTACGGAAAAGCTCATAATGGATAATTCTATTACACATTATGAAACACATTCCTATGAACCATACCTACCAACAAAACTGGGAAATAACGATGAAATAGTGATTCCCGTTAATGAAGTTGAAAAGTATACTTTACCTGGAGAAAGTTCACTCTATATAGAGGGAAAATTAACCAAGAGTGATGGAACAGTTTCAAAAAAAGCATCATTTATCAACAATGGAGTAGCTTTTCTATTTAAAGAAATGAGGTATCAGCTCAATGGTGTAACAATTGATTCCGTGCGAGATGTAGGTATGACATCAACACTAAAAGGATACCTATCATACAATAATAATGAAGTAAATAAGCTTGAAAATGCCGGATGGTATTTGCCAACAACTACTACTACTACTACTACTACTGAAAAAAAATCAATAGTGGATGAAAAAACGGGTTTTTTTAATGTAAGCATTCCATTAAAAACTCTCATGGGATTTTTTGAAGATTATAAAAAAGTGATAATAAATTCTAAACAAGAACTGATTCTAGTTAGAGATCATACTGATAATAATGCTGTTACGACTACGGAAGCAAATGAATCATTAAAGGTAACCCTGAGTAAGGTATCCTGGAATGTACCTCATATTTCTGTAGGAATATCACAAGAATTGCTTCTTACAAAAATTATTGATAAGAATGTCGACATCGAAGTTGGGTTTAGATGTTGGGAATTAATTGAATACCCAGAGCTTCTTAAAACTAATAGACATAATTGGCCAGTGAAAACATCAACTAAGATAGAAACACCCCGTCACGTAATTATTGCATTCCAAAGTGGTAAACGAGATCAGCTTAAGGAAGATATGAGTAAATTTCATGATATTAATTTAAGGTCTATAAGAGTATTTCTAAACTCTGAACGGTACCCTTATATAGACCTTAATTTAGATATCAAACAAAACAAATTTGCAACCCTCTATGAAATGTATTCACAATTTCAATCCACCTATTATTCAAAGACCGATGAACCGATGTTTAATCCCGAACAGTTTAAAACCATAGCACCAATCTCTTATATAAATTGTATTCATCAAAAAGAATTGCTTCAGTCAGGTCCGGTAGTTATGCGAGTCGAGTTTGAGTTAAATAGTGATTTAGACAAAGATACTTCAGCTTACTGTTTGGTGATATACGATCGCGTATTTACCTATAACCCTCTTACAAAAATAGTGAGGCAAATATAATTGTTTAAAAAAAAATATGAATTTTTTAATAGTGGATGTTCAAGGTTTTAAACTTGAAAACCAAAAGTTTCTTCCTAAAGAATTGGCTGTCTATGATGGAGAAAAAATAAGCCATTTTGTGTTTAAGCCACCATTTGCATTGGATCAATTATCAAATGAAATTATTAAAGAAGCCAAATGGGCAATGATAAATCAACACTGCATTCCTTGGTACGAAGGATATACCCCAGTTTATGAATTTTCTGAAATATTGAAAAATCTTACAGATAAAGAAAATATACATAGGATATATGTAAAAGGAAAAGATGCATGCAAATATGTAGAAAAGTATTCACTGAAACCTGTTATCGAAATTAAAGAGAATGTCGAGGAGAAGGAAAAAGAAGTGGAGATGGAAAAAACTGAACCTCTATGCTTTTATCACTCTCGATCACATTGTTTTTGTGCACTTGTTAATGTATATTCTTTATATAACAAACTAAAGCCTATGTGTTATTAAAAATAGATTTTATGATTTAAATAATGCATGTTGTATAATTTCTAACTTTAGTTTGCTAAAAGTTATAGTGAAAGATACACGCACGTTGTCCAAGGTAAACAACTAGCATCATGTATATTTTAGACGTTCAAGGATTTCAATATAAAAAAAGTCCATTTCTTTGTAAGGAGATTGCTATAATTGATATGGAAAATGGTGACGTTTTTCATCATTTTGTTAAATTTCCATTTCCATTTCACTGGTTTCAACGGTTTGATGATAATGCCAGTTTTGAAGGGAAACAAATGGATTGGATAACAAGAAATCTACATGGATTGCCTTGGGACTTTACTGACGTCAACTATTTACCCTTGGAAGGTCTTTATGCATTTTTAAAAGACACTATTAAACCAAATAGGACAGTGAATGTTAAAGGTTTGACAAAAAAAATGTGGTTAAGTAGTATAATTCCAAATAATATTGTAGACTTGTTAGAGTTGGGTTGTTTAAATTTAAATTGTCTTATTAGTCAAAGTGGTCGTAAATACCACTGCAAAAAACATATTTATAATAATTTAAGGTGCGCCAAGGAAAATGTTTATATTTTAAGGGATTGGTATATGAATAAAATTGATTAAATTTCAATTATATACTTGTTTTATTTATTAATTTTAAATGTAAAATTAAAAACGTTTTTAATCACTTGCTGTTTAAAATAATAGTTAATATAGGTACACTTGTTTTATTACTAATCAAATAAGTACATAAGAAAATTTTTGTTTTTTTTAATTGGTTTTATGTCAAGCCATTTTAAAAAAATAAAACAATGAATTTAATATCTCGATATTGGATATCTTTACTAGTTAGATTAATAAGAATTTATTTTTAGAAACTCAACCATTTAAAATAAAAAACTGATTTTAAAATATATTTTATTTATATTCATTTAAGTCAAATACAGAGTATTTTTGCGTCTCAAACTCATCTGCACCTTCATCAGGTATTTCAATTAATTGGGATGGTCCAGCTGTAGTAGTAGTAGAGTCTCGGAATGTTCGGTTTTCCAAAATTTTAATTTTTTTTTTATTCGGTTCCTCTTTATCTCTACCGTCCGTTAAAGCGTGACGTTCATCCTCTTCCAGTTCCACAGCTCGGTAAAAGTTTACCTCTGTAAACTCCCGCATAGCCTTGAGGAACAGTTGTAGCTCCTCTTCATCACTAGCTGCCACCCGTAAATATTTTACGGGTAAGCCCTTCACTTTTTGTGCAACTGTTTCGTTGCGGGGCGAGTAAGAGAGGTAGAGGTGAACTCTACCCTGTACTATTTTAATATCCTTCTTTCCAAATCTATGAAAAAAAAAAATCAAAATTTTTATTTACAAAAATAAAAATATTAACTTTCAATAATAATAATAATAATAATAATGGCTAAACATTTTCGAAATTTTAAATTAAAAAAATACTTACTTGAACAAATTTTTTAACATCACCACTAATAGTTTATTGGATAACTTTTTTCGATCAACAGATTCGAAAATGAAGGTTGATTCTACATTCATTGTAGTAGTTAGTTGATGAAGTTGATGAGTTGTTAAGATTAACTTTATGTATAAGACGATGGTGCTTTTATACTAGAAAATTTGCCTAAGCGAGTAATTGGTAATTATTCTAATAAGGTTTTACATGTTAAACAACATTTATGCATCTTAAAGATAATTGGAATTTATAATTATTGCAGATTTATTTATGTTTGCAAAATGACCTTAACATTTAGCAACGTGATGCAATTATTATAATAGGTGTGTAATAAAATAATACCCGTCTTGTTAAATGCGAAAAAAAAAATGTAAATGGAATACATGATATTAGTATATTTATACGAGACATATGAAAATATCTGATTCAATTTAATTCTACAACGTAAACTTATAACACTTATTCTCATCATAATGTCTACTACAAAAGAAGTTAGCGAGTTGAGTGAAAAAATGTTGTTAAAAATTGGCGAACTTGGTAAGCTTATAAAAAATAAAAATGATTATTGCAAGTGGATAAAATTTTTAAATAAAAATATTTTAATTTTAAAAAAATTTTTAAGAAGTCAGGAAAAAATAGATAGAAAATCTATGATTAAATTAGAATCAAATTTAAGTATTTTTAAAAATTATCGAGAACAATTTAAATACAAAAAGAATAATAATAAAAAGGGGAAACAATTAGTTTGGACTGCATTGGAATCATGTTTTAATAATCGTATAAGAACTGGAGCAATTGTTAACTTTAATATTAAGGACCCGCTGATATTTTTCAAAAAAGCTCTTAGATCATTTTTATGTCAAGTACGAAAGGAACTCAAAAAATCTTTGTTAAAAATAAATGTTATATTTTTATGTAATTTTATTAAACCTCAAACTGGTGAAATTGAATTAAAACATTTTACCACCAAAAATCAAATAGTTGATCGTAACACCGATTTGAGAAAATTTTATAATGATTACATAAAAACTAATATTTTAACAAAGTTAGAGGAGTTTCAAGAGAGAGATTCCGGTTGGGCACTGTATGAAATTTTACAATTAAAAATTAATTTTAATAATTATACCCCTATAAATATTGGCTATTCTACTTACATTACGGTGCCGAAATTTATTCAAAATACTAAGGGGGTTCTTAATATTAAAAATAATGATAAATACTGTTTTCTCTGGTGTATTGTGGCCGCTCTTAATCCCTGTAATACAAATCAAAATCCATGTAGAACATCTTCATATCCTCATTTTAGTGAAATTTTAAAATATGACAATATTAGTTTTCCAATTAGAATAAAAGATATAAGTAAATTTGAGAAAATGAATAATATCGGAGTGAATGTATTTAGTTTGGAGAAAAAAGAAGTTGTACCTGTATGTCTGAGTCAATATGACTTTTTAGTTAAGGTTAATTTATTAATACTTTCTATAAATCAAGAGGATAATTTTAATACAGATGACGATGATGATGATGATAATAATGGTTTAGGTCAGCATATCTTACAATTTCATAGAACATATCATTTTGTATTAATTAAAAATTTATCAAGATTATTAAATAAGCAAATTGGTGATATTACTAATAAAAAAGTTTATTGTGACAGATGTTTAAATTATTTCTATTCTGAACAAGTTTTAAATAAGCATATGTTTGCCTGTAAAAAAATGAATAAAATTAAAGTATCACTTCCATCTGAAAGGGAAAAGAATATATCATTTTCACATTTTAAAAATAAAGAAAAAGTTCCATTTGTCATTTATGCCGATATTGAGAGTATATTAGAAAAATATGAGGATTTAAATGTTAATGTAAATAAATATCAAAAACATATTCCATGCAGTATTGCTTATTATTTATTATGTAGCTATGATAATTCTCTATCAAAATTTGAGCTATATACGGGGCAAGACTGTATAAGTTGGTTTTGCTTAAAACTACAAAAATTAGCACATCAATTAAATCCTATATTTTATAATATTGTTTCAATGTTACCCTTGTCGACATCAGAGCAAGAATCATTTAACACATCTACTATGTGTCATATTTGTCAAAAGCCTTTTAGTGAAGATGATATAAAAGTTAAAGATCATTGTCATTTTACGGGTAAATATAGGGGTAGTGCTCACTTTTTATGTAATCTCAATTATAAAGATGATCATATTATACCTGTAATATTTCACAACCTTTCTGGCTACGATAGTCACTTTATTATACGGAAATTGACAACCGAAATACCGGGCTCGGTTACCTTATTACCTGTTAACAAGGAAAAATTTATATCTTTTTCAAAATATATAGAAAATACAAGTATTCAATTTAGATTTTTGGATTCTTTTCGATTTATGTCTAGCAGCTTAGATCGATTGAGTTCCTACCTAAGTTCTTCTGAAAAATATATTACTAAAAGTTTTTGCAAAAATGAGACTGAATTTAATCTTATATCAAGAAAAGGTATATTTCCATATGATTATCTTGATTGTTGGGAAAAACTAAAGGAAAATAGCTTACCATCGATTGATGCTTTTTACTCCAAACTTAAAAAATCTAATGTAACACAGACTGATTATAACTTTGCTGTTAAAATTTGGGAATCATTTCAAATTCAAAATTTACAAGAATATTTAGAGTTATACTTAAAGACTGATATTTTACTTTTGGCAGATGTTTTTGAAAATTTCCGAAAAGTTTGTTATAAAACATATGGTTTAGAATGTCTAAAATATTTTACTGCCCCTGGATTGGCCTACGATTCTTGCCTTTTAATTTCAAAAGTTACATTAGAATTAATTACCGATATTGATCAAATAATGATGATTGAAAGCGGAATTAGAGGTGGAGTATCTCAGTGTAGTAATCGTTATGGTAAAGCTAACAATAAATATATGGAGAATGAGTTTAACCCCGATCTGCCATCATCATATTTAATGTACTTTGACATTAACAATTTATATGGAACAGCAATGAGTGAATCGCTTCCTACTGGTGATTTTAAGTGGGTTGACATAAGTGTCTACTATTCGGAAAATATTATTAATACACCAGACGATTCAGATGTAGGGTATATACTTGAAGTAGATTTGGAATATCCTAAGGAACTCCACGATCTACACAAGGATTTACCTCTATGTCCAGAACGCTTAATACCACCTGTCACATCATCAAAACAACCTAAATTATTGACAACACTTTTTAATAAGAAAAACTATGTTATTCATTACAGAAGTTTAAAACAAGCTTTATCTCTTGGTTTACAACTTACTAAAGTTTATAAAATTTTAAAATTTAAACAATCACCTTGGCTAAAAACTTACATTGATTTAAATACAAATTTGAGAAAACAAAGCCAAAATGAATTTGAAAAAAACTTTTTTAAGTTAATGAATAATGCAGTTTTCGGAAAAACTATGGAAAACGTGAGGAAATACAAAGATGTTAAAGTAGTAACTACTTGGCTCGGTCGATATGGAGCAAAAAATTACATTTCAAAACCTAATTTCCATAGTTTAACCATTTTTGATGATGACATGGTTATAATTGAAATGTCAAGGTTAAATATTAAATTTAATAAACCTATATATGCGGGTTTTAGTATTTTAGAAATTTCTAAACTTTTTTTATATGATTTTCATTATAATTATATTAAACCTAAATTTAATACAGATGCCAAACTATTATATACTGACACTGATTCTTTAATTTACCATTTTCACGTGGAAGATATCTATGAATTTATTAGAAATGATACAGATAGATTTGACACTTCTGATTATCCTGTAGACAACATTTATAATATTCCTTTAGTTAATAAGAAAGTATTAGGATTAATGAAAGATGAGAATAATGGCAAAATTATGAGTGAATTTGTAGGTCTTAAATCAAAAATGTATGCATTAAAACTGTTTGATTCAGATAAAGTTGTTAAAAAGGCTAAAGGTATTACTAATACTTCAATGAAAACAATAACATTTGATGACTATTATAACTGTTTATTTCATAAAGACACATTTTATACACAAGAACATTTAATTCGAAGTAAAAAACATGAGGTCTACACAATAAACCAGAGAAAAGTTGCTCTTACTCCATACGATGATAAAAGAATTATTAATTATATATATACCGATACACTACCTTGGGGTTATAATCAATAAATTTATTTTATCCATTTTCAATAAAATTTTTTTATACATTTAAGCCGATCAAGAAGTAAGTCCAATTTTAAAATATACAAAAATCACACCTCACGCATATACACCCGAAAAGGGTAGTAGACTGGCTGCTGGATATGATTTAAAAAGTAATCATGACACAATAATACCAGCTAAAGGAAAAACTCTAATATCAACTGGACTTAAATTTGAGCTACCGAAAAACTGCTATGGCAGGATTGCTCCAAGGTCTGGTTTAGCTGTAAACCACTTTATTGATGTAGGCGGTAAGTTTTATTTTTTTTACAAAAATATATTGTAATAATGAAATTTTTTTTAATTAGCTGGCGTTATCGATGAGGACTATCGAGGTGAAATTAAGATCCTACTGTTCAATCACTCGGATGAGGATTTTCACGTTAGAACTGGCGACATGATAGCTCAAATAATATGTGAAAGGATCTTCTATCCAGAACTTCAAGAAGTCAACAACATGTCCAGCACAGAACGTGGAGAAAAAGGATTCGGCTCCACAGAAAAAAATATGTAAAACAAATAAAGTGATTTGTTTTAATTTTTAAGAAATGATTTTTATAAAAGTAAATAAAATTGTTGTTATTATTATTTTATTTAAAATTATAGATATAACTTAAAAATATGTTTTTTAAATATCTAAATTCTTTTACTTAAATTAAATAAAAATATATTTATTTCTACAACAATGTGTTTTATTAAACGTGTTCATCAATAAATAAGTATGTACCTATTAGTAGTATTACTATTCACATATATAAATTAGTAATTAACATTTAAGCAAGGTCGTCGTCGTCTCGGTTACCGATACCGCTTTGTTGCTCGCACTCGACGGTAAAATATGATTGTAATAATATTATACTAAAACGGTACGGACGTTTTGGTAGGTGCGCGGTAGACCAAAATTGGTTTTTTTAACCTTGGCAATTAACAGAAATATGCGCAAATAGTAAAAAAAGTGGCTTTGCCACAAAGAGTTTTCATATTAAGTTAGGTGATATGTTGCCTCAGGCACCCTCACCGACCACACCCTATGCTAATTACTTCTTCGGCGTTGCGTCATAACTTCTTCGGCTACGGAACGCCATCCACATCTGAAGAAATTGATGAGACACGCTGATGACTTCTTTAGATAATTACTTCTTTGGCAATTAGTCATAACTTCTTCTTCTTCTTATTACTACTTCTTCAGCGTTACGTCATCACTTCTTCGGCTACACCTAAAGGGCACTTCTGTCGACGACATATTGTGTCTTCTTCAGATCTGCATGACCTCGACGGCACAGCTCAAGAACAAATACCATCCACTTCTTCAGATGCGGATGGCATGTGTCATCAACTTCTTCAGATGTGGATGGCATGTGTCACAGAAACGTGGTAAGATAACTACTCATTAGCAGTGCAACACAGAGTCGATCTGCTGAAAAGAGACTCTTTCGTCGAGGTTTCCATGTTGAGTTGGAAATAATACTTTTAGCACTAATACTAAAGTCTCTCGCAAAAACTAGAGATATCTGTCACCAGCTAAATTTTGATAAAAAAAATTGCTAAGAATTTTATTGTGTATGTTGTTCGACTACCCTATATAGATTTGTTACAGCTTCGTAATGACAATTTTATAAGTGTACCTAAAAACAAAAAATATTTAATAAAACTCGTGTCATATGATTTTAATTTTAAAGACTTTCAAACAATACCGGTACATTTAAGATAAAAGTGGTTTTGAGAACAATATTTAGTTTTAAAATATTTCGCCGTTAACGATCATCCTCTTGGAGCTCCTGCACTGATTTTATTTTTAAAGGTCTTTTTCCAGCTGGCTTTATAATTTTCCCGTACAATATAGTTTTCTGGTACATACGTAAAATACCAAATTGTGTATCTACGCTTATCGACTACAGTCTTTATTTGGGAATAAACCTCTAAAATGCATTTCAATTTTACTTGCAGTATCTTGTATTAATGGAGATAAATCAGGACGCCTTGCTTGAAATAACATGGTAACATTATTTTATGTTCGTTAGTTTCCATTAAGTTGTGTGTTTTATTAAAAGGAATTGCATTTATTGAGTATACATGCGCATAAATATTTATTCAATAATGCTATAGACGTAATATATGTTCTTAGAAATTTCAATTCTCTGTATGAATGGAGCAAAAAGAGGCAAGAATTAAAAGGTAGATCTGAATGTAACTGAGGTCCAAGTAAATGGTTCTGAGAAGTAATGACCTACACTGCCAGTTCTCCAGTTGAAGAAACCAATTCGGGTAAGGAAGATTATTTAGAAACAAATGATCACGATTTGGACTCAGGAAGAAGCTGGAGAGGTTGATGAAGATGCGCCTGTTGGGGCGAATAAAGTTTTTATTAAAAAACGTGACGTGATGACACCACTCGATGCAAAATACTAGCTATTCAATTAATGTTAGAACTAGATCATGTAATATAGTAACCAATCTGCCAGGAACAAAAGGTGACGCTGGCGATAAAAAAAGCAAAATTGATCTTTTTAGAGCTTTATATCGGTAAACAATACTTATTGCATTTACAATCTGTGGATACATACAATGCTTGATATTTTTTATGATATGAGTTTTCGCGTTTAATAACTGAATGTAAGAGAATTAAACGATTAAACGAACTTACCTGAAGTTCGATCGTATTTATATCGATCGTCCATTCCGAAGATATATTTAACTAGGTAGTACGCCGCTGGTGTACTTCATGCCACACAAGTTTAAAGAAGCTAGAAAATTCCCCATCCCCACTACATCCCAGGGTCATCCGTCTATACCGCTCATTTATTTAAAGTATAAAATATTGTATCTGAAAAAAAGGGCATAAAAATTGATGGACAGTTCTTTAGTATGTATATAAGATTTCCTGGAAGTCGATTTTTGGGTAGGGTGGGTTTGTATATCTTCGGAATGGACGATCGATATAATTACGATCGAACTTCAGGTAAGTTCGTTTAATCGTTTAATTATATCTCACGTCCATTCCGAAGATATATTTAACTAGGTAGATGTTTAAAGAATGTCGGTTTTCAGATACAATCCAATTAAGGAAAAGAACCAAACATATACTTCAGTCCTATATATTAAATGAATATTAAAGATCGTTTCATTAACTAAAATACCGTTTTTGTTTTGTATATAGGTAATTTAACAAAGAAAGATTATTTCCCTTTAGAATAATTATCTAGCACTTTAACAGCGAATTCCTCCGAGTTTATTATCGGCCTGTTATAGAATTTTGCAAAAGTTGAAGTTGCAGCAGACCATCCTGCTGTTTTGCAAATCGATTCCATTGAAATACCTGCCCTAAAGGCTGCCGAAGTAGCAGAGTGCCAAGTTGAATGAGGTTTAAAAATGTTGGTGTCTATACCTGAGTCCGTAAGGGCTTGTTTTACCCATCTAGAGATTGATTGCTTAGTGGCCCTCTTATGTGGTTTTTTATTAGTAATAAAGAGGAAGTCCTCTGGGTTTCGAAAAGGTTTTGTCATTTCTATATATTTTACTAAAGTTGTTGCAGGACAAATTTTAGTATTATCTCTATAAAACGGTATGTTTAATAGGGGTTGATTTTTTAGAGACAAAGAAGTTTTTATAAAGTCTGAAATGAAGATTTGAATCTTCTCTTCTTTAATTTGTATATTTGACAATAGAATTACAGATAGAGTTTGAAGGCGTCCTCCCGTTATAAGGGCTAAAAGCGTCGCTAGTTTTTTGCTTAAATTTTTAAGACTATTTTCTTCTAAATTCCCAAGGTATTTCAAAACTGGTTGTGGATCTCATGTGTAGTTATAGCGTGGCGCTTGGGGTCGTTTTCTGGAAATACCTTTTAAAAATCTTTTAAGTAAAGGGTTTGTACCTATACTATCCAAGGAAATTAAGGAAATAGCCGAGCGATGGGTGTTAAAACTACTGTAGTTACAGTCTGAATTGTCTATGAGAGTTTGTAAAAAATTCATTATTTGAAAAACTGATGCATTGTATAAAGAAACGTGCTTCTCCTGACAATACTTCCACCATTTTTGGTATGTGCCGCCATATTGCTTTATAGTGGCGTCAGAGAGAGAAAACATTATTGTGTCAGCTACAGATTCTGACAGTCCTTTGGCAATAAATGCTCTCCTGACAGTTTCATGGCTACCAATGAAAGATTGTTGGCTAGAGGGTGAACCAGGCTGAAAGGAGAAGAAAGCAGGTTTAAGTCTGGTTTAAAAATAGTAGGTTCTGTGATTTTTAGTTTTTGTAATAATGGAAACCAGGGCTGTGCTGGCCAGTCTGGGACCACCACTATACCTGTAGCCCTATCTTGGATTACTTTTTGAAGTACTTTAAGGATTAAGCAGAATGGCGGAAAGGCATAAAAATAAAAGGTAGACCAGTTAATAGTAAAAGCATCCACCGCCATGGCCTCAGGATCTCTTTTATAGGAACAAAATTTTTTGCACTTTTTATTAATGTTAGAGGCAAACAAGTCTATATCGGGGGTGCCAAAAGATTTAGCCAAGGTTTTAAACGCTGATATAGATAAAGACCACTCTGTTTCCGTAGATATAACTCTAGACTCTGCATCAGCCTGCCGATTATCTTTAGAGTTGATGTATGATGCGAAAAAAATGATATTGCGCTGTTCGCACCATTGCCATATGGCCCTTGTTAAATTACACAATTTTTCCGACTGTATACTACCCATACGATTTATACAAGAAATTGCAGTGGTATTATCTGATCTAATTAACACCGGACAATGATGTAAGTTGGGAGCAAAACATCTTAAGCCATAAAAAATTGCTTTCAGCTCAAGAAAATTTATGTGATTTAATTTTTCTAGGTCACTCCAAAAACCATGAGTCTTTTCATGCGCGCAGCATGCCCCCCAACCTGTGAGAGAAGCGTCTGTGTAAATTTCCATGGCAAAACACCTTTGAGAAATTTCATTATTGGCCTCTAATATGTTTTGTTCCCACCAACACAAGTCTTCCGTTAAATCAGAATTTCTTAATTTTATCGAAATATCATAGTTGAAATTGTTTCTTGATAAAGCTAAGCATTTAAATCTTTCTAGGCATTTAGTATACAGCCAGCCATATTTTACTGCAGGGCAAGCCGACGTTAAATTTCCTATAAATTTGGCAAGATAGCGAATAGTACAAAAATCTTTACTTTTAACATTTTTGGCTAGTTCTTTTATGATTTTCTTTTTCTCCAAAGAAAGTTCAATTGTCATATTACTCGTGTTATAAATAAAACCTAAATATTTTTTACGATGTTGAGGTATTAGTGAACTCTTGTCGAAATTTATAACAAAGCCTAAGTTTTGTAAAGTAGTTACAACAAATTGTATATCTTTCATGCAGCCTTCATATGAGTCATTTGTTATAAAAAAATCATCTAAATATCCAACACACAAAATTCCCCTAGATCGAAAGAATTCTAATACAGGTCTCATTATTTTAGAGAAACAGTGTGGTGCTGATGAGAGTCCAAATGGCAAGCATGTAAACTCATATAATTTTTCTTCAAAATAAAATCTTAAAAATTTTTTACAGGAACTATCAATTGAAATACAAAAGTATGCATCTTTCAAGTCAACTGTAGAAATCCAAAAATTTTTCTGCACCAGTTTAAGCGCTGTTCTAAAATCCTCCATCTTAAAGTGAGGACAAACTACATAATTGTTTAGTTCCTTTAAATTTAGGATAAAACGTTGCTTGCCATTGGATTTCTCTGCTAAGAAGATTGGTGGAAGAAATTGTTGATTGTCCTTGTAACAAGGTGTGATGGCCCCAAGATTTAAAAGCTCCTTGACTGCATGCTTCATTAATAAAAGATCTTTATGTGACATTTGCCTGGAATATATTTTGTTATTGACAGATCCTTGATAAGGCTCGCTTACAAGTGGAATCTGGTAACCTTTAATCCAGGATAGGATTGTTTTATTCCTTGTAATTTTTGACCAGGAACTAATAAAATAAGAGAGCCTCCCAGCCAATTTTTCTCTACTTACCTCTATTGAAATTTCAGGCGATAGTCTCGTCGAGCAGAAGGCTGTCCCCTTTTCGATCTCATGTCCCTTCTTGTCACATGAGAGGGGCGTACTCGGTTTTCCGGCTTACGAGTGTTCGGAAAACTCTGTGAACGCTAATACCCAGCTGAATGTTGAAATCTGTTTGGTTGCCGCATTGACTGCCCCCCTCCCCTTTTTATACCTGAAGCATTTGATTTGTTGTTAGAGAAGACAAATTCTCTCATTTCATTCCCAGATTTTTCGAAATTTTTTAACGCTCTAATTTTCTCGCCTAGATCCGGACCAAAGAGATATTCGCCCGGAACTGTGTCTTTTACCGCCTCTTTAACGGTTTTTGACAAAATTTGAGAAATATAGCTACGACGTGTAGAAGTAGCTTCGTGAAATATCTCTGTGAAAAAATTTCCGGCATCTACTAGATCTGGGAGAAGAATAGAGCTTAATGGCGATTCAGGATTTTTTTTAATCTCATCCAAGACGTAAGTTAAACATTTTCCCAGCGCTGATGCTCCTTTGCTCACTAAATTTTGATAGTTAGTGTGACATTCGTCACGTTTTGTATACGGCTGTGATAGAATAGGATTTATTTCAGGATTTATTTTTGGAGGGGATAGAATAGAACAGTTCTTAGAAATTTTATGACGTTCCAAAAGTTGATTACGAGATTCTTTAGAAAGGCCTTGTAATAAATTTTTAATCCAAACAGATTTAATAGCCTCATGTAATTCATAAGACTCATTTTTAGAACTATTCAAATCCACCCCTAAAACCTTTCTGACAGTCTCCGGCAACTCATCAAACACATTTGAGGCATCATTGTCAGACTCCCTGACACTAGTAACGATGGATCTGTCGTGCAGACTAATCGCATCATCATCCCATTGAGATCCGGGCGGTGGCGAGACATCAGGAGCCGTGTTTAACGGTACCCCAATGCTCGAATGTAAATCGCTAGTCGAGCCGTTCAAGACTCGCTGAGCGCGCCCGTTAGTTTATTCATTTGTTACGCGGGTCGAGCTGTCCAAGCTTCGACGCCGCCTCTGGTTTCGCCGCACATCTTTTCCCCGCCGTTCCGCCGAACGCCCGGGATCGGAGCGAGCTGAGGACGAGGAAGAAGAATAAGAGCGAGACCGAGAATCGTAGATGTGAGAGTTTCGATTGTGGGAGCGAGAAACATGGCTATGCGAGGGGGAGGGACGACGATGACGAGAATGCATATGCGCGGCTCGCCTTTCCGAGACGAGCGACGTTCAGTTGCGTCATCGTTTTTATGTTTACGAGATTTACGATCCCTAGATCTACTTTTAGACCTTTTGTGCTTTCCCATCTGCAATAAATATTAAAACAAGTAGATGGAAATGATACTTACATGCGCTATTAAAGCTTACAAACCTTTGGATAAAGGTAACAGCAAAATAAAACGCAAATTTCAACGATCTTTTAAGAACGCGTGTAGCACACCGCACACACAAAACAACGAATGAGCGGTATAGACGGATGACCCTGGGATGTAGTGGGGATGGGGAATTTTCTAGCTTCTTTAAACTTGTGTGGCATGAAGTACACCAGCGGCGTACTACCTAGTTAAATATATCTTCGGAATGGACGTGAGATATAATATACTAATTTTATCGAATCTGTACTAAAAATAGTCTACGTAGATTTTGGACCTTAGCAAACTTTAAACGTAAATTGCTTGGCATACCCAATGAAGTCAGCCTCAATGGCTTAAAAGGATATTTCGGCATTGCAATTTTAATGATCTATTATTTCAATCATGATTTCAATGTTAATGATTTTAATAACCTATTTGCAGACTATTTTTCTAGTGTTTATTACACGAGATCCTATAACGTATCCAAAATAATCTATCTTAGCGATTAATACTAATTATATCCAAAAATCTCATCCATTCTTCTCTAAGAGACCAACATACAAAATTGACGAAAAACAAATAAAAACACAAAGTCACGGTCTCACAACATGTAATTTAACGGGCTACACGTGTTTCGCTCTAGTTAGAGCATCATCAGGCCTAAAATAAAAATACTACTTAAACAAAACTAAAAACTTACATAAAACAATAAAAACCTTTAGAAGCCATCCACACACTTCACAGTACATAAATAAACAATAATTTTAAGGTTATAAGTTGTACAAAGCAAAAAATAATTATATATTCTCCACTAATGTTAGCATATCTGATGTCCTTAAGAAACTGATGTTCTTAATATTCATAAGCGGCCAGGCCCTAAGGGAGTCCTACCATATCTTCTGCAAAAATACAGCTTTATATTAGGAAGACCCATGTATTTTATCTTTAACTCACTGAAGGAAATTTTCCACCATCGTTGGAAATCGAGTTTTATAATTCTAATTATTAAATCTAGAGACAGATCTTCTATCGCAAACTATAGGCCAATAAGCACTCTTAGTGCTATACCGAAGCCCTTTGAAACCTTTATCTATGACTGTCTTGGCATATCGTTTGACAAGGATATATTGAATAACCAGTTTGGTATATTGGATAACCTCTTCAGTGACAGGTGTAGTTTTTTGAAGTCCTTGGAGAATTAGTATCAGGTTCCCCTCATTTATACCCACTTTTCGAAGTCCTTTGTGTCAACCATAAGGTTCGGATTTTTAAGCTTGCGCACTTTGTTTGTTATAGTAGTTAAAAATCCATTTAACTGGTCGAACCAGTTGTGTGACTTCCAAGAATTATCTAGAATAATTAAGATAAAGCCTAGTATTCCTTAGGGGTTACATTTGGGGCTCCTGGTGTTTAATTTGCTTATCAGTCATATACATTAATGCTTCCAAAATAGCTACTTTTTATTATTGGCTAATGACCTTTAATTACACACACTACCGGGGGTTGAAGAACTACCGGTTTTCATAAAGAATTTCTTCGCTGACAAAAAAAGGGATACTCAGTCAGAATAACAGTCTGACCTAAATAGTCTTGTGGAGTGGTGTGGCGTAAATGACCTGAAACTACATATCTCAAAGTATCCTTGGATTGTATTCAATACTTTTTTGTTTTTTCTAAAAACTTTATTAATTTTCTTTACCAAATTAATAATACTCCTTTAAGTTTCCTGTCACAAAATCCTGATCTGAGTATCAAGGGTTACCCTTGATACTCAAATCTCATTTGTATTTCACATTAACTCCATAGTATCCAAATCACTTGAGATGCTTGGGTTTGCTAGATGATATTATCATGATTTTCCTAATCCATAAGCTATTAAGGCACTTTATTGTGATGTTATCAGGTTCCATGTGGAATATGCATCAATCTGGTCAGGCTTTATGCTTTTAACTATGTAGTTCTTGCTGAACTTCGTCTTGATTCCCTATTAACTGGCAGAAAAATGATCTTATACTATATCATAAACTTTTTAATAGTACTGTTGCTACCTTTGATCGTTAACTGGTCTTCGTACATTACTAGTTACATATATATATGTTCTAATCTCTCTAATAGGCAAACTTTTTGTGAGCTAACCAGTCTTTTGTAACAGTAAAAAAGAATTGTATTTTAGGTCCCTTTGTTTATCTTCTGTGATTGTGTATTATTAGTAGCTTGTATTTTTATTATTATTCATCTAATGTTAATTTTGTATTGCTCAATAAAAGATAAAAATAAATAAATAAATAAAAACAAGAGTGGATTTTTTGAAAATCATAAGTATCGAATGAGATAAACCGCAAATGGAACCCTGCTCAAATATTCAATGTCTATTTACCAGTCGAACTTCGTTGTCGAGCTAAGTTGTTTTTAGGATCAACAAATTCAGAAGTATTTGTGCAAGAAGATCCAACTGCTACAAGAGGTCGTTATATTTATGGAAGAGCATGAAATAAGTCAACTAGAAAATAATGCGTAAGGTGCTGTTTAGAAAAAAATATTTTATTTTATGAAAAACTAAAAAAAATGTAATCAATTCTGGATGACCCTTGTTTTCCACGCAGCCAACCTTATAAGAATTAGTCGCGCACCTGACGTAGAGTTAAAAAGAAAAACTATTTATTTTCTTACAGTTGAATCAAAGTATGGTATCCGTCTGATTACATAAAACAATTTTATACAGGGTGTTAGTAAATAAGTGCGACAAACTTCAGGGGGTGATTTTGCATGAAAAAATAATGACAGTTTGGCTATATAAACGTATGTCCGCAAATGCTTCGTTTCCGAGATACGGGGTGTTAAAGTTTTTCTTAAAAATTGACGATTTATTTAGTTCTGAAAGCGGTTGAGATATGCAAATGAAATTTGGAGAGTTTTAAGAGGTAGTTATCGCGCATTTTTTTACATGCAATTAATAATTTTATGTTCACCATTGGCGCGCATACGGGTAATGATCTCAATTTTTTTAAAGAAAAAAATGGTACGCCACTGAGATATTTTAAATAAAAAATAATTTTTGAATTCCTCGTTCAATTTGTGACAAAAAACCTCTCTCACCTTGTGGCGCCGTTTTAATGCAAAAAAAAAAGATCTTGACGCGTATTTTGCATTTCTTTAATACATTATCAAGAACTAATTAATACAAAAACATTAAACCAGAACAATAATAAAAAATAACAACACTAAAATTTTAAATAGGCGCAAAGCTACAACAAGTGTTCAAAAAGACCTCCTTCGGGCGTTACACAAGATTCAACTCTTCGCCTCATTGATTCTCGTATTCGCGCAACAATTCCTTTGACTTAAGAAAACCCTAAAAAAAATTCTAGAGGATTAAAATCTGGCGATCGAGCAGGCCAATGAGTACCTCCCCTATCTATCCAACGATTTGGAAATACTGTATCTAAGTGAAGTACATTGATACTAAAATGGGCTGGTGCAGCATCATGCATGAACCATAAGTGTTGCCTCAGCTGTAGAGAAATTTCTTCAAAAAGAACAGGTAACTCTTTCTGTAGGAAATAAAGGTAAGATTCTCCTGTTCTAAGGCGTTGTCGGAGGAAATATGGGCAGCTTAAATTATCGTCAATTAATCTAAGCCATACATTTACTGAAAACTGATGCTAAGTGATTGTTATGGAAATTTGGAATGCAATGTCTTCAAAAAGTAGCATCGTCATTAAATAAATTACTATTTAAAAAAAATAGGAATTTCAACGATTTGATGAAGAATCCATTGGCAAAAAATAGACGCGTAAAAGCTCTTTAGGTAGTAGAGCTTGCACACATTGAATATGAGATGGATACGAATGATTTTCTTTAAGAATTTCAAATACAGTGAAGTTGCTTACATTTAATATGTTGGCAATTTTTTGAGTACTTGTTTCAGGTGACTCCGCAATTAACTCTAGAACCGTTTCTTTTAGTTGCACCTTTCGTACCGTCGAGGGCGCCCGCAGTCTGCCGTTTGTTTCTTAAACGTACCATTTTCACGCAAATGTTGGTGAAGACGAGCAAATATTGTGTGATGGGGTAGATAAGATACTACCCTATCCCTTCCTGGATTTAACTCAGCAGACAATATTTGAGCTTGCCAACCATTTTCATTATTTCGGCCATAGATAAAATGCATATCTGACAGTTCCGCATTTGTATAATTTTTCATTTTTTTCGATAAAGGAAAAATTAATTATTTCTTAATAATAACTAAAAGCTTAATAGTGAAAGAACGCTAATTTGACGTTTCGTATTTTGCAGATGAATGTTGACATTTTGTATTTAATATTAGATAAATGTTGACAGTAGCCTATTAGATAATGTATTAAAGAAATGAAAAATACGCGTCAAGATTTTTTTTGCATAAAAACGGCGCCACATTCGAAAAAAAGATAGGAAAGGTTTTTTGTCACAAATTGAACGAGGAATTCAAAAATTATTTTTAATTTAAAATATCGCAGTGGCGTACCATTTTTTTCTTATTTCACTGTTTTTTTGAACGCGCTCCCATTTAGTTTTTCTCGAATTTACCAAGCTGTATGTAATTGCCGATGTTAATTAGCTCTTATCTGCAACAGAGAAGCACATATGTTTTCTTCAAATCTCGTTCAATACTATACTCGAAGTAAATAAAAAAGGAATTTAAAGAAAATGTTTTTATTGTTCTAAAAATCTTTATTCACTTTTTCTAATGAAACTCGTTATCGAATTTGAACGCATTAAAAAAAGCACATTTCTAGATTCAAATACACATTTATTTCGGTCTCGGGCAGCACTCTGGATACGTTTTGGAATAATCGGTATCGGTCGCACCATTTGGTCCCCTTGCAACGCCACATCTTAAAATAATATAATATAATAAAAAAAAATTTGTGTTTATATTTTTGAACTTACGAAGCTACTTGAATAGTACCATCTTGGCTACAATTGGCTCGAGAACATTTACCATCAAGTTGTTTAGTTTCACCACTTATCATGGGTCCAGTATCCTCAGACCAACAATCTCCCGGTTTACCTAATAAATATATATATATATATTCACTTAAAAAATATTAGAATTAAAATATAATAAAGTGATATTAATGATTTTAAATATATGACCATTTTTTTAGGAAATACTTTATCTTGGATAATATGAACATATTAAAGATGGCTGTAAAGTTATATTCTTGTCAAGAAAGGTTTATTCGTGGGAATGTAATAAAAAAAAAACTTTTTCTTAAAAGCAAGAAATTAGATTGTTCAGCATTACGAAACCGATATTAATAGCTAACCAGCTAAGAAGAAAGCTTTAAAATATTCAAGAAAAGTCTATTTTATTAATTAATTTTTATTGGTCACAAAAATTACCTGACTTATGTAGATTAATAAATACTTTCTCCAGAATACTAATAAACTGTCATATTCAGAAGAATAAGACCAGTCAGTTCGAACTTGGCATTTATTTTCACCCAGAATTATTTTCATCTTTGACGCCCTCTAATAAAAAGCTGAATGATAAATAGGAATGGTAATTTAGTTCTTCTGCTAGTCGCAACTAGAACTAAGTATAGCTTATAGAATACTCAGTCTATTAAAATGCTACTCTCGTGAGGTTCGATAAGTAAGTTTAAGCAGACATTTTATCTAACTTATCTTACTAAGCAATAAATATTGAGATAACCCCTAAGGATCACCAAAATATTGCCTCCCAATCCTCCACTCTAATATTATAATCCACAATAATATTATAATATTAAATGAATAAGTATTAAAAATATGCAATTGGCACCTACATATATTTAAAATTTGATTTAAACAAACCAACATTTTGTTTTAGTTTTAAAAACTCAGAAATTGTATAAGTTTTGACTATTTGTATGTAAGTTTAAACATTTTTCAAAAATGGTTTAGTTCTAAATCATCACATTTAAATGAGAAATAACGATATCAGTTCAGTGACTAGTTACATATACATGCTGATTAGGTTAAAATAAGTTGCAAATAAATTTATTATATTTTCATAAAATTTAAAAAAAAATGTGAGTAAGTTTATGGATCTGTAATTATTATGGGTTGGTATAACAATAGCATATTTAAGCAAGTGTATAATTTGCTTTGTGTAAGATTTGCGCATCAATGCGAAATCTTAGAGATAATTATTTAATTATTAAATGTGAGGAATAAATTAATTTGAACAGATTTAATGCTTTTAATTTCTTGTTAAGGTCTATTATTGCATTTTACTTAAAAATATTCTATTCGGTGGTCCATTATAAAAGTGATTGGTCCTCTTTGAGTTACAGAAGAGAGTAGTGCGAGTCATTGCTGGAGCTGCCTATAGGGATGATACAAAGCCTGTATTTCCTTGTTTTGAGATACTGACCACTTCATCACAGTAATTCTATGCTATGCTTTTAAAAATAAGAGTCAATATAGGACTGTTGAGGAGGCCCATGATCACCTTACTAGACAGGAAATTATTCTTTGTATGCATTTCTTAGGCTAAGAACCTCTTAGGGCGCAACATTCTATATTCATTAATCTTATGTCAATGCAAGATATATATTCCCTATTGACCGTTGTAAAAAGAATATTAATGTACATTGTACAGGGTGGCCAGATAAGAATCCAAAGTGCTGTATTTTGGAAACTATTCGTCGTAGAGACTTACGGTTAAAAATTTATGACTAAAGTGGCTAAAAGAATACCGTAGAAAACTTTTTTTTTGAGATTTCCAAGATGGTCACCAGGGGGCGTAACCGCCATCTTAAACTTTTTAAGTGATTTTTCACTGAAATCGACCCAGTAAATGTTACGAAGAAATATATGCTTTTTAAAGCTCAGCTTTACTCGAGTAATTTTTGTTTACCACTTTGTGACGTATCTATTTAAATAAAGTGGTGGGGGTAATTCAATGTTTTTTTAACTAAAAAGCTGTAACTCCTAAACGACTGAACGGATTTTAACAAACTCGTTGGAAAAAACATTTATTGCTCCATCAAATCAGGCTTATCTGTGATATGTCTAGTTCTTAGTAGCCGCTAGAGCGTGTTTTTTGATCTAATAACAGAAAATTGCAAAATTCTCTAAAAAATTAAACGCAATAATATGACTTTTTTTTTCATAAAAATGTAGTAAAACGATAGCTAAATAGGCCAGTGAAAACCGGAATATTTTTAACCTGAAATATCGAAGAAAGAATATTTAGTTATCATATAATTTTAATAAGACGCTGTTACACCGACATTTATCTTTTTCAGGGTTCAATGATAAAATGTCTTAATTTAATATTTTTTAAACATTCTTTGTTCAAAAAGTTAAAAAAAAAAACGCGTATGAGCATAATAACAAAAATTACCAATTTTGAAATTAAATTAATGCCTCCTTAAATGCTCGAATTGTCTTCCATCAAACTTAATGCATTGTTGGAGCCGCTTATGCGTGCTTTTGACATTTCAGCTGCTTCAATTTCTGCTCTTGGCAGGGTGTTAATGGCTTCTTGTATTCATATTTACATGTCGTCTCTAGTTGTTGGTTGAATTTGGTAAACAATATCTTTTAACCGACCCCATAGGTAGAAGTCCAAACAGGTGAGATCTGGGGATCGGGGTGGCCAAGGAAATATACTTCCTTGCCCAATCCACATCTGTTGAAATGTTAAATCTACATGTTCTCGCACATTTCTTGAGAAATGCTGGGCAACCGTTTAGTTGCAAAAACATATTTTGTCGTAATTGCAGGGGTATATCTTTTAATAAAAGAAGCGATTGGTTCACCAGAAAATCAAGAAATACCAGACCATTTAGTGGTTGATCAAAGAAATAGAGACCTATAATAGTTTCGCCCAGAATGCCACACCACACATTGAGACTCCAATGGCCTTTATGTTGGACCTTCCGCAATCAGTGAGGATTGTTGTCACACCAATAATGCATATTATGCAAATTAATGTTTCCATAAGTGGCCTCATCTGTCCAAAGAATTTCGGATAAAAATTCTCTATTTCCCCTAATGTTGCCCAACATCCAATGACAATAATCTAACCATCAGTCAAAGTCTCCGTGATTCAAGGCTTAATGTAAAACCATATGATATGGGCGCAGTCTAAAAATTTGAAAAAAACACATTGCGAAATATGTAAAGTAGTATTTTTTGTGACATAAAAATTTACTTGTGATCCTTTAAAATGTTTAGAATAGTAGTACGTGATATACCTAATGCGCGAGACATTGCTCTCGTACTAACGTGGGGATTGAATTCCACGTATGCTAAGACATTAATAATATTGTCTTCCCTTGTTTCAACTGAGGTCGAAAGCTGCCAGTATTACGCAAATTTCACTCTAAACGCGGACAAATTCTCGCATGGCGTAAACGCCGATTGGGATATCGAGCTCTGTATATCCTTTGAGCCAATGCCGCATTTTGAAAACATTCAAAATATACCGCAATCATATAGACAGCTTCATCATTTGTTAAAGGCATTAGTTTTAACGCTTTACTTATGTGTGCAATGAACACAAAATGGACTGCCTAGTTTTAATATTTGTTGACAAGTTGATTTTAGGCATTTGTTTTTTCCTCCATGGCCTCTCTTCAATATACTACCTACCTTACACTTGCATTTTATATGCATTGATTATTATACCCCTATGCGTTTTTTTTAAATTTTTTGAGCAAAGAATATTTTAATTATTTAAAAATTATTAAATGAAGACATTTTATCATTGAACCCTGAAAAAAGGCAAATAAATGACAATAAATATCGGTGTAATAGCGTCTTATTAAAATTATATGATAACTAAATATTCTTTCTTCGATATTTCTGGCTACGAATAAGATATGGAGATACGGTTTTCACTGGCCTATTTAGCTCACCATTTCACTACATTTTTATGAAAAAAAAGTCATATTATTGCATTTAATTTTTTAGAGAATTTTGTAATTTTCTGTTAATAGATTTTAAAAAACGCGCTCTAGCGGCATTACTGAGAACTATATATATCGCAGATAAGACAGATTTGATGGAGCAATAAATGTTTTTTCCAACGAGACCAAGTTTGCTAAAGTCCGTTTAGTCATTTGCCGAAAAAAATCTTTCGAAAATTTAGGGTGATGCAAAACTTTTGAATCTATATGTATTTATATCCCAATAAAAATATATGATTTTAATGCATTACGATGACGAATAATTATAATGATGATCATTGTATTTACAATAAGTAACTTTAATAAAATATTTATATAGTATTTTACTTAGTGAAATGAAGCTGGCCAGTTGAGTAAATAAGTGCTACAAAATTAACCTTCCTGATGCCATAATGAATCTTTTGAATACGGGAATGAGTAAACTGAATATTTTTAAAGTCAAGAAAGAATATTTTTAAGGTCTTTTTAATTAAATTTACAGTTTAATAAGAGTTCTTACCTTCTATCTTGGGGTATCGAAATACCGCCGAAAAAACTACCGAAAGTACAGTTAAAAACACCAAAATAAAGAGTGTAGCTTTCATTGTGATCTAAAATTCTAAACAACCGATAAAATACTAAATAAATTTATCGACCTGTTAACCTTTTATATAATAATGATAATTTTAATATTTTAGACAGGATTGGATTTAAACAAATTAAAACAAACATTTCTCGCTCGCGTAAACATTGATGTAATATGTTGAAAAGTATCATTTAAAGTACTCATTCGGACCTGTGTATGTCTGTAAAATACACAAATTAATTTTAAAACTAATCATTAAAAATCCCAAGATATTTAACATAAAGCAAATAAAATATAATGTTTGTTTTCGTTATATATGTAAATTAGTGCTTTTTAATGAAAAATTTATTATACAAGCCATTTAATTTATTGTTTCTGGGAAAACTATTAAAGAGATATAAATTATATTTTTTCAGTAGTAATAATAAGTAATTTACCAATAAAAGGTTGAAAACATACAAAGTTTTTGATTTTCAGTACTATTATTAATTTGTAAAGAATGGTAAAACAAAATGCATTCTAGGTAAAAGGTACAAGGTAAAATGTAAATGATAGTAATGGGTTTTTCACTCTCCTGGTATATTTTCAATTTTAAAAAACCAGACTGACAATCAGTAATTACGCTCATTGATTTTAAAAAAAGTGGTTAGTTGATTAGATATGTGTGTTTTTCTAATATTTTTGAATTTGCAGGTAAAATACTAATTGGTCTCAGATCCTTAATGTTTACAGGAATAGGTAATGTTATAATATTTGCTTGTCTCCATATATCTGGATATACGTTTTCTAAGATCCAAGTATTAATTATTTTAACCCATTAATACCTAGCGTCCCTTATAAGGGACCAGCAAATTCCTTGCGATAAAAAAAAGTGGGGATACATCGAGCACTTAGAGTTGCAAAGCGTATTTAGCAGACTTGATTCGACGTGTCAGGTGTTTTTGTTTTTTATTTCTCGCGAAATTATTTATGTGTTATTGAAAATGGATCCCTCCTTGTACTCTACTAGGGGTCAAGGGTAAGTTTTATTTTATGTATGTGTAAATAAACATTTTCCGCATTGATTACTAATTGAATCTTTATAAATAATGTTCAAAGAAAATAGTAAATATCATCGAACCCCTGATTTTGTAACCGCGTGTAAAATACGTTACTACATATGTTGTGTCCCTTATAAGGGACGCTAAGCGCTATGTCTCCTTTATTGCAGATTGACCTTAGCTCAACTAATAAACTGTTTAGAGGAGGATGACGACTTGCCGGAATCTAACATCTATATTTTACCTCCAGATGATGGGATTGAGACCGAAGTTGATAGCGACGAATCTGACGACGAGCATGCAGCGAATATAAATCACCTACCTCGCGGAATCCTATCTCAGGAATGTAATATAGCTTACGTAAATGAGTCTGACGATGCTGACCCTGAAGATTTACTGCCCTTATCTGTCCTTCAGAAAAACCTAAGAGGCAATAACAATACAAAGCAACAAACAGAGTACGCGTACCAAAAATCAAGATGGCGGAAGCCTGATCCTGATACTTGCCGGTAAATAATAGTGACCTTGTGATTGTCTGTAGCCCTAGTGAACACTCACAGGATGCAAAAAATGCAACTACCCCGGTTGATTTTTTCAAATTGTTTTTCAATGAAGAACTTTTGACGTTGATTATTACGGAAAGTAATAGGTATGCACGGCAGAAAAATGTAGAACTAAATTTTACTCTGGACGAACTGCATGTGGTACTAGGAGCGTTCCTTTTATCGGGATATGGAAAATATCCACTCTAAAAAGACTCAAATGTGGTCGGGTAAAGAAGATATCCCAAAAATATTACAAAACAGCATGCGTCAAAATCGGTTTGAGACTCTACTAAAGTATATTCACTTTAATGACAATTCAAAATTACCCCAAGACGACAGGCTTTATAAATTGAGACCCTTGATAGATCATCTAAACGTGAATTTTAGAACACACAATAGCTTTGATGAGCATTTATCCATTGACGAGAGCATGGTGCCATATTATGGAAAACATTATGCCGAGCAATACTTTCGGGGTAAGCCCATAAGATTTGGCTACAAAAATTGGGCTATTTGTTCGAGTAGCGGATACATGTATGGTTTTAAGATTTATACCGGAAAAAATCAAAACAAAAAAAAAAGAAAAGAAATTTGGTTTGGGTGGAGATGTAATAGTATCTTTACTGGAGCAAGTCGAATTACCTTCAGGTAACGGTTATAAAATTTTTATGGATAATTACTTTACAGGCGTTCCTCTCTTTGACTATTGACAACAAGAGATAATCGTTTAAAGAAATGTCCGGTACAAACTAAGAAGGAATGGAATAATTAGCAAAGGTGAAGCTATAAGTATTATCGAAATGACACCAGCATGCTCGTACAATGGAAAGATAATGAAGTTGTTCCTGTTGCATCCAATTTTGAAACCACTGAAGTAACTAACACACTTCGTTGGGACAGGGTCACCCGATCTAAGAAGACCATTCCTTAGTCGAAAATAGTAGCCAACTATAATAAATATATGGGTGGTGTGGACAAATTAGATGATCTTGTTGCGGCTTATAGATCAAGATTTCAACAAAGGAAATGATATTGGCCACTAGTCTTATATTTATTAGATGTATCTGTTGTGAATGCTTGGTTACTTATGCGAAAATTGAAAACAAATCATTCTGACTCTGTTAGTTTATTGGCGTTTCGACGATACATATCGCTAAGTTTTTTGCAAAGTTTTGGTACTAAACCCCTGTAAGGAAAAACCCCATGCGAGTGCCTCGACCATTACATGACGTAAGATTCAATAATATTGAGCATCTGATAGTATACAATGAAACCGACCGCCGATGTGCCCTATGTGGAAAAAAAAGTCAATTCATCTGCGAAAAGTGTAACATTGCATTGCATCCTAAGATTTGTTTCAAACTTTCCCATGATAACTAAAATATAATGTAATTATATACAAAACATAATAAACATATTATCTTACTTTAATTACTTTTTTCCTTTTGTCCAGCGTCCCTCTAAAGGGACACCCTAAAACAAAGGCTCTAGTGAATTAAAACGTAAAAAACATTTTTTTATGTTTATTAGACCCATAATAAGGTATTTTTTCTAATTATAATTTAAAAATAAAACAAAAACTAACTGTGGGGACTAATGAGTTAAAAAGGGGTTGTTTGCGAAATTAAAAACATATTTTAATAGCACAGAAATTCCATCATCGCCGGCTGCAATTATTTTTATCGAATTTACAAATTTTTAACAGGCTTGTTTTGTCTAATAGTGATTAAAAAAATTATTTGTCACTGTGTAATATATATTTTGCCTATAAAATTCTATTTTATAGTGAGAAGGAATATCGGCTCCATTGTTACAACTTGAAAAATAGTTATTAATTTTAGTAACCTTAGCCAAGTGAGGAGGATCAGCAGGTTTTGTGTCTTGAGTAATCTTAAGTTTTTTTGCGGTTACCCAGAAATCCTTCCCTTGTTTTAAACTGACTGAATTGAAATATGCAATTTTTTTTGCACAATGGCGTTTTACTTTTTGGTATTACTTTTTTATCTTTAATTTCTATCTATTATCTATTTTTTCTTTTACCTTTAAGATAATTATTACCAGCTTTGTCCCGCAATTTCATTAAAAGCTTAATATTCGAAGTAATCCACGGTCTATATTCTCTTTCAGTAGTTTTTTTACGCATAATACAAACATGTTTTTTAATTAAATTTAAAATGTTGGATTTAATCATTCTAATTTCATATTAACATATCTTATGGTATGCTATGCTTTAGTGGTTCTGGGAAAAAAGCTACTATTTGATGTAATTACATTTAGAAAAGTGTTAGTTTGAGCATTAATATTTATCCGAGTGGAGTCTGTAATGTACTGATTTAAATTAAATGACTGAAGTAAAGTATAAAATCTTGATCTAGAGCTATTCTGCTATAGTTATTATTATTAGACTGGACGTTCAACACAACATTCACATAATGTGTGATTTTGTGTAAATGTTGTGTTTAATGTCCGGTGTGATGACGCCCTTAAGGCAAAACATGTTACCATAAGTACGTTAAAGACATTAAGCGATATAGTGTAGATTTAGATTTTTTATTTTAATATGGATTAAAAATCAGTATGCTAGAGAACCATGGATCACTTTTTTGAATTTGGAGGAAATTGTTTAATTTAGGCCGTGTTGCTATGAAAACTATATTGATTATAATTTTTAGGATATAATTACTTATTTTTACATTTCTAGTATTTCATTATAAAATCAAATAGCTCTACAATAGTTGAAGATAGGTATTATTATACATACATTATTATACAAAAAAACAAACTTTTCCGGAAAATCTAAGAATTAAAAAAAAATTAAGATCTCTGTTTAAACTGTGTATTGTACGACTCCAAGTGAAGAGACGTTTCCCTTAGAAATTAAAATTAATGTGTCAGCTTTTTTCACGAAACATAGCAAGAATGTCATAAATAGGAATGCAACCTTTTCGGTGGATCACCATGTATATTGACCGCAATGTAAATTAGACACTAATAATTATAGTTATAAATAATAATTGATTCAGTAAATTTACCTTTTCTGGGTAAGAAAGGAAAAATTTCCTTTTTATTTTGTCATTTTATATGGTGTTTTAAATTGAGCAATTTATTTTAATTCCTTGTAGAACTCGTTAAAAGATCTTAATATTCCAAAAAACGACCTATACAAAAGTTGCATAATAAAAGTGTTACTTCACATTCAGAATTGTCACCATTTGTTCGATTAACACACAATCTTGCTCGGCGAACCCCCGACTCTCTACAATATAAAATCCTGGCATTAAATTATCAGAATTTTTAATGTGCTCTTGAAGTTCCTTCGGAGTATTTACCGCTTTATAATGATACACCCACTCTTTCTAATAGCCCCACAGAAAAAAATCGCAAGGCATTAAATCTGGCGAGCGAGGAGGCCAAGAAATAAGTCTGTTGCTCCCTATTTGGAATCCATCTATTTGGAATGTCATAAACTTCTCGAATCATTTAGATGTTTATGAACTTCTCATCTAGAATGTAGTGAAGCCCCACCATGTAGAAACCACATGTTTCTGTCTCACATTTAGAGGAACACCTTCTAATAATTGTGGCAGATTATCAGTCGAAGTTATTCATTATAAGTAATTTTTAAAAGTTAAATTTAGTTAAATTTTTTTAATTCTGTTTAGTTTTGTCATTTTAACACTTGTGGAACCTTATGTATTCTGTAAAGAAATAAGCTAGAGTTCCAATTTTAATAATTTTTAAAGCCAGTTTTTAAAGCCTTCGGTCGAAAGCATATATTAATGTATTTGTTATGTTGAATATGTGTTGTTCTATTTGACTTTTCTGATACTCGATTAGAGCATACAACTGACGAAATAAAAAATCAATCAATAAAAAAAAGGTTTTAATGAATTTTAAGGAGAAACAGACATGCAAAAAGAAATTTAATTTGAAGTGACAAATTTATGTAGAAAGGTTTAAGATTTAAGGCGCCGCTGACTAAGGCGGGATAAGTCACCATTCTCGTAATAGTTTTGAGAACTTGCCCTTAAAAAGTTACTAAAAGGGAAAAAATAAAAGGACTACTAAGGGTTAGATTCAAATTCAAAAATATTTTGTTGCCCCGAAAAAACATTAAATACATATAAATTTGAAAAATATCAACATTATAGAGATGCCTATAATATAGATAATGCGGGCTGTACTTCAATTATAACACATATAGCATACCCAAGCACTGTGTGGCTTGACATCAGACCAAATAACTTAACGGTAACCAAATCTCGATCGCCATCTTGATGAAATTCTAATTGAAAATATCATAACTTTAACGTCGTCATCTGCTGTCAACCATCTTTTCAAAACTACCAAAATATAAAAATTATATTCATAAGCATAATTTTCATCAAAACCTATTTTTCTGGAACGGAGGTGAGCAATTTTAAACTTGATGTATAACCTTTGATCCTGCAAGTTCCGAACATTATGCAAACCAGCGTAAGTGTAAAATAACAATAACAACTACAGGTGCATGTGTGATATACTTTCCAAAATGCTTCAGACATTACCGGACGTCTTACAATTCTAGAATAAAGGCCTGTAAATAGTTGTTGTTAATCTACAGTTCATAAAACGTCGTCCTAAATTTAAAATTAAGACTACAGAAGGTCGACATACGGACTCTACAACTTAAATCTAAGAATGATAATAGTGTCCTAGGAACAGGATACTCTAATACTTAGCTCTTAAAACAGTGACTATGGATAAATGGATGACCTTGCTCGAGAAGTTGTAAAATACATGTGACAATAGCACAGGTATTAGTAAAACATAATAATTTTACTCGCGGCTGTTTAAGATAATCACAGGTATTAAAAATATCGAATTAGATGGATTTTTACGGTCAGAATCTGCACTTGCCCTACCTTACCTTTCAACATATACTAGATTTTTTGCAGTTTAAGTTATACCATAAGTTCTTGGATTGTATGGGGATCAAGGTTTGAAATATAATTCTGATAACAAATATTAAAATAGTTTATTGTACAATAAGTATGTAATAAGCAATGCACAAAACAAATGTTCAATTCTACGCCTGTTATAGACTATACACACTTTTTGAACGACTATCAATCTACTTTTGTTTCATTTTTTTCTTAACTCATATTTATTTGGATAGTTTTGACGATTAGGCGACAGTTATGTTCATGTTATGTTCATGATTGGTAGATGACTCCACGGTATAAAAGTAAAAATGTGGAACATTTTTCGTGTGACTAGACTACCTTTTTAGATCCAGTAAGCTTAATTTAGTTTTGAAGCATGACGTTTAGATGGTGCCATCTAGCTCTTAAGTTTAAAAAAATTCTATAGTGAACTACACTATGACTAGTCCGATAGCATTCGTAAACGAGTATTTCAAACTTTACTAAATACCTAAGTAGAGAACCAAGCAGGAAATTAAAAAATAATGTAATTGTAAAAATCCTTTATTACTACCTATACTAAACAAAAATATTTTATGCTTACTATACGTATAGGCTTAATATATGACAGTCAAAAGTCAGACGAAAAACAGTGGATTAATATTGGAGTGTGGAGATAAAAAAGTAATTTCAAATATCCAGTCAGAAAAACAGAACAAACTTGGTGAAGAATATAGAATAAGTAAAAAGACCAAAATTGCGTGAACATAGAAAAAAAGTGGTGGGAGTTCATGAAAATGATTACAACACCGAAGACAATAAAATTATTGAAAAAATAATTAAACAAAATGAGGTAAAGCCAAATGATAAAGATTTTAAATTGAAAATTTTGAGAAAAACAAAACTGCTAAATAGAAAATTTAACATAATCTTTGAAGTGAACTCAGAAACATAATACACTAATGCGAAATCAAAGAATGAATTAGCATTAAGAATGAGGTTGGAGCCGTTGCATTGTTTATACTGATTATGGAATAATTAGGTGTTACAAGTGTTGCAAATATAAGCATCAACAAAAAGAGTGTAAAGAAAAAATTTTTTGTACTAAATTTGGTGGCAAGCATAATGTTAAAAATTGTCATAGTAACGTGAGTAAATGTAACAGCTGTGTATTGTCTAATAGATAATATGGATTGAAACTAAATATTGATCATACTGCATGAGACGCAAATAATTGTGAAACGTATGAAAAAATAGAGCAAATGCAGCGTAACAGATTTCTAAAATAGCAACTAGACAGTAATACAGAGTTGATGTCATCAGCCGTTTATTTTAATTGTTTTCTAAATAATAAAGAAAATTTAATGATTGGAGGCCAAAAATATTGTTATTGTCTAAAACACATGTCTCTATCGAGGTAGATCGTACTGGAATAAACATTGATGGTTATCAGTTGGAGCAGTGTACCACAACAAACAAGAGAACTAACTGGTAGAGTGATGGCGCTTGTACGAAACTATATCAAATATAAGATCTGTGATACAGAGTGTGTTCAAAACTTGTCAGTTTTGAGCTTCAGATTGTTAGTAATCCTACACGTATAACTGATAGTAGTCAAATACTTATTGACTATATCGTATATACGGAATCAAACCGAAATCACATAAAGTACATTTAACACCAAAAATCAGCGATCATTGCATTTTAACTATTGATATAGAACAAATGTCTGAAAATTCTACAATAAATTACTTTAGAAGGTGTTGGAAAAAGTATGATGCTGATCAGTTTCAAGCTTGGAAGTTAAATGAAATGGCGAGGTCTCAGATGTCGACATGATTGCATTTGTAGAAGATATAACGGCAATAATAAGTACAATGTGCCCTATAATAAAATCGACAATGATGAAAGAAAGAGATAAAATATATGTTAGGGCTGTTCATCACAGAAATGCTAAGGACTGGAATACATATAAAAGGTTGCGAAATGACATTGTAATTAAAATAAAGCATGAAAAGGACCAATATTTCAGAGAGGCAATAGATGAAAATAAGCAAAATTCAAGAGAACTATGGAAACACTTAAAGACATTACTCCTGAAAAAAAGTATATCTAGACCGAAGGAAATTATCTTTGAACAGAGACCACTGAGCACCGATAAGGATGTAGCCAATAAATTCAATAAGTATTTTATGGAGAGCATTGAGAATATCATATCGGCAATAAATCGACCATCTGCTAATTTAACGTACTTCAACCTAAATGAAATCATAGAGAATTACAGCTTTACGGAGTTCACTAGATTTGAAAACGTTTCAATGGTTGTCCTAAGAAGAATAGGGAGTGGAATGAAAAATGTTGGTGGCTGTAAATCTGGTATTTCAGCACGGGTTTTTAAAGATGCTTATGCAGTGGTTGGAAACCGAATATTAGATGTTATAAATACATCATTTTCTAAGGGGCATTTTCCAAAGGAATGGAAGTCATCTTTCGTAGTTCCGGTACCGAAGGTTCCAGGTACCAAGCAGCACTCGAGTTTTAGACCAATCAATACTGTGCCAGTATACGAGAAAGTATTACAACTCATTGTCAAGGAGCAGCTACAGAGACATTGTGAGGAAAATAATATAATTGTTTCTGGTCAATCGGGATTTCGAGCAGGTCATTCTTGCGAGACTGTGATGGTTGACATCTGTGATGAGTTTGCTAGTACAATTGAGAACAATAATCTAGTTTTGGCTGTATTTTTTGATTTTAAAAGAGCTTTTAAGACTGTCGATAGGGATAATGAGATTGATAAACTAGGAAATATGGGTAAAAAGCACTTAGCCTTGGATTGGTTAAAATCCTACTTATCAGGCAGGCCACAAAAAGTAAAGTATAAGTCAGCTGTATCTGAATCTACCTTGGTGAAATATGGGGTACCACAGGGGACTGTTCTAGAGCCATTGTTGTTTATTCTGTATATAAATTATAGTCAATGTTGTAAAAAATAGTAAAATTACATTATTTGCTGACCATACAATGATATGTGTCATTGGTAATAATATCGAACAAATGCAGCAAGATATCAATAAAGACTTAAGTAGAGTGTTTTTATGGCTGTGTAAGAATAGTCTTAGCATTAATGTCTTAAAAACTAAATTCTGTGTGTATAGCAAAAAAACAAGTTTGGTGATGTGGAACATTTTAATATTAATATAAATGACGTTAAAGTATACACCTGCGATAACCATGTTAAATGTCTTGCAATTATTCTCCGTAAAGCAAAAAATAATGCTTAATACTTTTATATTTATATTTAGGATTAAAAATAGAATATTACCTACCTACTTTTCTAATAGAGTTAATTGTTTTATGAAGTTTCATGACTATTATACCAGAAACCTAGAATGATTTCATACTAGTCAATCGATGCAACACTACACAAATGTTGAACAGTATTCTGAATAAAGGTTTGTTAGAGTTTAATCGACTGCCAAAAATAGAATGTAAAAATTTTAATGCATTTAAAAGATAATTAAAAATTTTGTATTGTCTGAAATTGTATCATAAATGATTTATAAAAATAATTATTTTGTTGAATTTATCTCTTGTTTTGCCTGAAACTGTTTTAATGGTTTTAAAGGACTCTAATTTGCTATTATCATTTTGTATGAATAATTAGTTCTTACGTAATTTTTTATGGTTTTTTTATGTTATGTTGGTTTTTTCTATGTTTTAGTCTTTTAATAATTCTATTTTATAGTATCTTTTATTATACGACGTGCTCTACAGTGGGTTTGTGACTTGACTCCTTAATGAGGTACTTCTGGAAAACCGGAGGCTGCGATTGTCCATGGAATACCGGGACGATCCAAAATGTCTCCAGAAAAATAATCAGGGTGCCCTGTTTAGCCTGAGCCAATAAAGACAACCTTGAAAACATGCTCGAAACATCAACACGAGCCGACCATGAGAAGCAACATCAGCACCACCATCGAATGTTGATATATCGCAAGAAGTGGAGCAGAACGATTTAACTATTTAATTATATTGTGTATATTTAATAGTCAAGGATACATTATTCTAATTATAATTTTCGCATACCTATACCATATTATGTCATAATAAAATATTTAAGATCTTCATGCATTATGATAAATAAATGCATTATTATAATTTCCTTAGACAATTAAATTTTATTAGATTTGGAATATTTATTTAAATAAAATTATTTGACTTGGTAAAAATAATCGTAAAAATACCACACAGAGTTTCTAATTGCCTCTATAAAACTATCAAATAAAAATGTCGGCAACACAAATGGGATACTAAAGTAGCGTCCCTAATATAAACCGGCGTGCAAAGTAAATTCAAGCAGAACATTTCAATGCACGACCCCTATTCAACAAGTTCCTCAATTTTATCCCGTAAGAGATACTTTATCCCCTCATTTTTACTCATTCGTCCTCTATATCTCTGAACGGATTTGGAATTAGGTTATAGAGGTTTGTACGACATTAAAGGCTCGTCTTTGTAGTTGGATATAGACATTTTTATAATATAAGTAATGGTTAGGGTCCTTTTATGTTTAGGATCTTGTGATTTTTCCGAGCGGATTAAGCTTAGAACGTATAGAGCTTTTCAGATATATATATGTAATAAAGATTCGTTTTGGAATAAAACTATTTACAATATTTTTTGTAAAGAAATAATTGAAAATATTACATAATTCGACCTTCTTAACTTGTTATATCAAATGAATAAAAGCCTTCGAAATATTTTTTGGCGTATTATTAAAATAATATATTCTATGCAAAAAAATCCTATACCTCAACGAGAGTGCAATAAAAGCTCTTGGAAGAGAAATAGTGCTATTTTTGAAAAACTGCAAGCCCTCTAGAATACACCTAAGTTTGAGGTAAGTCAATTTGTTTTAAAGGAAGTAAACTTACATAAATTTAAAATTTATAAAGGTTAATAAGGGTTGTAAAGTGAGTCCACAGATTTCAAATCAATAGATCTTTCAATCTATGCACGAGATTATATATATTATTATTATATAGCACATGTGGTATGATGAAATGATATTTAAATAGTAGTTTTATTGAGCAATACTAGAAAGTAGGAACGTGTTGAATTTTGTCAACGCACTCAGTAAAAGCTTGAAAATATAGAGACCACACCACAAACAAATATTTTAGTTTTAATTTTACTAATAAACTGTAGACTATCCTAGGTGTTTTTGTAGAAAAATACCTTTGACAAAGAAACTCAATTAAGGAATTTAGAAATATTATATAACAGGTAGAAACTTTTTGACATTATATTAGTATATTTATAGTATAATTCACATAGAAATATGGTAGTTCCTGATGAAGTATTTTAGGAAATATTAAAAAAATACTAGTTGATGCTGGTATTTAATAGATGGCTTTTACCTGATTACTATGACTTATGCCAAATCGCCTGTGTAATCGGCGTGGTAAATAATACTCATTTCCAAAATAACACTCACACTATATTTATTTATTTTATGAATTATAATAAAGTCCTAATTTAGAGACATTTTGATGTGTTTTTTACCCAATGGGATAAAAAACCATGTAGAAAGGTCAGTCCTTTTTCCTATAGATATCCATCTTCCTGAAATATTGTCGTCAAATTTTATTGGCTTCAATTTTTCACAATTTAAGAACAATAAATTGTTTATTATGTTGATGTTAATATACATTTTTTTAGCAACAGGGAAAACCTATTTTTTAAATATAATAATAATAAGAAGATATGGTGGGATATGATATATTGAAAAAGTGGTTCTTTCTTTTGGGAAACAGCTTTGGAGATAAAAATCGTCTAGACAGAAAAAAAAAATAAGAGAAATGAATTAAAATCAGCTGTATAGGAAAAATAAGCAGATTTTGCCTTTATTATTGTCTCTATCTTTCTGCTCAATGGATTTACTTTTAAGCTTTTTCCTTTTAATATTACAGGAATATTTTTTGTATGTATTGTCGTATTCATAAAAATATCAAATGTACATAGGTTTACGTTTAATTCTAATAATTTTGGAAGCCAAATAAGAAATATGGGAATGTAAAGACTGGTGATTATTGGGACTCCATTTTAAGCCAGATAGGAATAGGCCCAACGCAGATGGGCAACGTGAAAGTAATAACATGAAATGCCAAAATGCTGCCCTAGTGACTAGGCCCAGTAAAGAATGTCTATATCTCACCTGCTAGCCTTAATTTCTTAATGCTTTACAAGCATCTGGTGCCAGTACTTTGCCAAGCCGTTTAATTTTCTAAGGGGTAAGTACAAGATCATTACTATCCCATCAAAATTATTTAATGAGTTAGTTTCTACTGTTACAAACGACTCAAATACAAATTATAGTAAGGCAAGCAGTTTACAGTAGTTGGTTGAAGTAACGTTTTCCACCTATTAGCGTATTGTTGCAGTGTAGCTCTTCTTATCGTACTCGGTTTGATTTTTGTGCTCTTAAATTACTTTTGTACCCTCCAGGGATTTCTTTAGATTCAAAATTAATGTAGCATATATCGAAAGAAACTAAGTATTCTGATTTCTAAGCCAAAAAATAAAAGCGAAAGCCAAAAAATAAAAATATTATGTTCGCAAATCGCCAGTATGTGAAGTCAGTAATACGATTTGCCAAAAAAAAGGTGTTCATGCAACGTAGATTTCTAGTGGAAAGTAATGTTTAGATCATCTTTATATTGTAACAAACTTTTCATATTTCGTCTTAAATGAATCCAGGTATTTTTGATGTCATCTGATAACAATATTATTCGCTGCATTTAGTTATTATTATTTATAACTAAACTTCAAGAGTTCCATGTGAATTATTTCAGCTCGTGTAGTTGTTGTGAAAAATGTACAATTTAACTTTTCGAAGAATTGGTTTCATAAAGGATTAAACTATTAATGAGTCTATTGCTAACCCATTAAGTGAAATCTAAGGTACCACTTAAGTTAGTAAATAATCCTTAAGGAAAAATCTTGGTCAAGAAATATTTGTGCTGCTTGTGTTTTCCATTCTAAAGATGGCCACGAGGGAACAAGTCAAAAAGAACCCAGTAGCTGAAATAGTAATTTATTTTGGCAGCCAGGTTACCTTAGAGGGCATCCAAGCTCTCAGGACCAGTTCCAAACTGGTTCAAAAGTGTAGAGATGTACTGGACACATTGGGAAGTAGAAAGGCAGTCCAAGTATGTTAAGTTGCAGGACATAGCGCAGTGGGGGGCAATGAGAGGGCGGACGAGTTTGCCAGACTCGAATCATCTATCCCACCGACCCCTTGGACTAAGTAAAAGACACATTTACAATATCCTGAACGAGTGGGCATGAGAAGAGACTAAAAAGAAATAGAGTAGGAACAGCGGCTGCCGACAGGTCAAAGAGCGTATATCGTTTTATAGAAGAATGCGAAAGATGAGCTAGTGACAGGAAACCATTTGTACTCCCTTCCTACTAGCAAAAGAACTAAAGGATCTTTCGTTCATTAGGAGGACGGGTCGCCTCCTTAGTCAGACTAAAGAGGATAGCGAGCAATAATGATGAGGTTTTAGTTATTTGGACTTTTAGGCCTACCTGCCGAACACTGTCCTTCCACCATTAGTACTACTAATACTACTACTTGTGTTGCTTGCATCCTTTGACTTTAGTAAGGGGAAAAATCACAAGCCAAGCAAATTTTTTACCTGCGATGTTCTAGAGGCTAGTATATATGTATAACTGCTTTTATGTTAAATTTATGCTAAATGTAAAAAGTAATCCTTTTCGCATGTAGCTAATATTGAAACATTAAATTACATATTGTTGAAAACCAGTATTATAAATCTAAACTAATTCCAGTTTACCTTCTGCATAATACTTACTAAGCTCTGTATAAAATGCGAGGCAGTCAATAAACATTCAGACCTCTAAATGCCAAGATCAACAAATATAATATATTTAAGTGAAATTTTGCCGTAATTATATGCAGGATTTGATACTAGTACGAATATCGCAACCACTTAAAGCATAACAAGATTTATTGTAAGCCTGCTTGTTTAAGCATCTGTTTCTAATTAGGCATTATATCTTTTTCTCCATATTCTTATATACACTTGGTTCTGGCTGGAGTTCTCTAACTTCTCGAACTAAGCCCTCATAATGTTTCATAGTTACACCATACATGCTTAGAGGTTTCTTCCTCCTCCATAGTCTACCGACTGTTTCCTGAAATTTCTATTACTATTAGGTATTTGCTTAGTACTGCCGTTAGCTTTGTGGCTTGAGTCTTTTCTGGCTAATCCATTTAGTAGCCTTCATACTTCATAGCCTGGTAGCCAGACTAGAGTTTGGCAGAGCTATAGTTTCTAAGGCATCTATGCTTCGACTAATGTGGAATAGACTTCGTGAAAAGAGATTGCCTTTATTGCCGCTTGACTGTGTGGATAAATATGATTCTGAGTCGGTATTTTTTTCTTAGATTGGATTCTTTTTTTTTTGAATAGCTGCAACTTCTTCTTGAAATACTATGGCATATTTTCTTAATCTTATGTCAATTTATTTCTTGATTTGTTATTGTACTGCAGAAACCTGAGGCACCAGCTTTATTGGTCTGGAATTGCTATAGAGAAGTATGTGTTGAAGTCATTTTAAGGAGATATTTTATATGGTATACTATAGGTATATCATATACTCTATCTGTCAGGATTTGTTAAATTTTTTTGAAGCTAGCTTTTGAAAGTATTTTAATTGCTAATGTAAAAGAATGCTCAGTTTATATGAACTCTTTTCTCCAGGTAACTGAATTGTATATAAACATCGTCCTTCTCCTGTTTATCATAAATAAGAATTTATTCACACACTGTCCTTTAAATTAAAACTAATTTATACATGATATACTGCGCTTGCCTACTACCCAGTGCTGTAGGCAAGGTTTCTAAGGGCCTCTACTGTACTGGGCTGTAGAGGGGACATTCATAGGCAACTTGACAACTACAAGCCTTTTTGGTGTATTTTTCCTTTTAGGTGTATTATTCCTTTATTTTAACCATTACGTTTTTATAAATTACCCAATCTCCAAGATAATGAATGTAGTTATCTACTTGTATATCTACTCCATATATAAGTAGATAACTACTGAAGTTAGATTTATAATACTGGTTTTTAACAATATGTAATTTAATGTTTCAATATCAGCTACATACGAAAAGGATTACTTTTTACATTTAGCATATATTTAACATAAGGGCAGTTATACATATCTACTGGCTTCTAGAACATCGCAGGTAAAAAATTTGCTTGGCTTATGATTTTTCCCCTTACTTAAGTCAAAAGATACAAGTAGTAGTATTAGTAGTACTAATGCTAGCAAGACAGTGTCCGACAGGTAGGCCTAAAAGTCCTAATAACTAAAACCTCATCAGTACCGCTCGCAATCCTCTTTAGTCTCACTAAGTAGGCGACCCGTCCTCCTAATGAACGAAAGATCCTTTAGCTCTTCTGCTAGTAAGAAGGGAGAACCAATGGTTTCCTGTCACTAGCTCATCTTTCGCATTCTCCTATACAACGATATATCTTTTACTTAGTCCAAGGGATCGGTGGTATAGATGATTCTAGTCTGGCAAACTCGTCCGCCCTCTCATTGCCCTCCACTCCGCTATGTTCTGAAACTCAACACACTTGGACTGTCTTTCTACTTCCCAATGTATCCAGTACATCTTTACACTTTTTGAACCAGTTTGGAACTAGTCCTGAGAGCTTGGATGGCCTTTAAGGCAGCCTGGTTGCCGAAATAAATTACTATTTCAGCTACCGGGTTCTCTTTGACTTGTTCCCGCGTGGCCACCTCCAGAATGGAAAACACAAGCAGCACAAGTATTTCTTGACCAAGATTTTTTCTTAAGGATTATTTACTAACTTAAGTGGTACCTTAGATTTCACTTAATGGGTTAGCAGTAGACTCAATAATAGTTTCATCCTTTATGAAACCAATTCTTCAAAAAGTTAAATTGTACATTTTTCACAACAACTAGACAAGCTGAAATAATCCCCAATGCAGTCAATAATATTGTTATCAAATGGCATTAAAAAATACCTGAATTCATTTAAGACGAAATATGAAAAACTTGTTACAATATAAAGATGACCTAAACATTACTATAAACAAGAAATCTAGGTTGCATGAACCCATGTAATTACCTTTCTTTTTGGCAAATCGTATTACTGACCTCACATACTGGCGATTTGCGAACATGATATTTTTATTTTTTGGCTCGGGATTAATAAAGTACAGATAGTAGAAATCGAAATACTAAGTTTCTTCCGATATATGCTACATCAATTTTCAATCCAAAGAAATCCTCGGAGGGTACAAAAGTAATTGAAAGAGTACAAAAATCAAACCGAGTACGATAAGAAGAGCATACGCTAAAAGGTGGAAAACGTCACTTTAACTACAGTAGTTATCTACTTGTATATGGAGTATACTACATTTATTGGAGATGTAATGGAGTACTTGTATATCTTATCTACTTATAAAGTGTGGTGACTTTAACTGGAATAAATTCAGTTAAAACTAATCAAATTTTATCTCGCAAAATTCCTGAGACCCGTCGATTTTTGTTTATTTTTTTTCACATTTCAAGATAGTTTTTGTATTTTTTCACCTACAGGGGGGGTCCAAATTAACCCAAACATTTTTTTTTCAAATAAAAAGCCACTTTTTTAAACTTTCATTGAAAAGAGCCCTAATTTAATTGCCGTATTTACTTTTGTGATTATCTAAAGGAGAAATACGAAAAAAAATAAAAACCATTAAATTATTAAAAGTCTCGAAATATTTTGTGTTGGTAAATTTTTGGCGTGTCTGTTTATTTTATTGGTATCGAGACATTTCCTGACATTGTTGTAGTGTCACTATTAAAGTGAATTTCAACCAGTTGTTAAATAAGTTAACTTATATTGAAAAAATGCCTTATTTATCCGAATCCCACAAGATTGAAATCTTAATGATGATTGGTTATGGGGACAGAAGTCGTACTCAGCTAGAGGTTGTCCACTTATTCAGGCAAAAATATCCAGATCGCCACCTATTAACCAAGGTACGGTTAGTAAAATAGAAAGCAGATTTCGAGAAGTTGGGCACGTGAGGGATGTTTCAAGACAAAGGTCTTCTAAAATCGATGAAAACACCCAATTAAATGTATTGTTAGCGATGGAAGAAAATCCGGTAACTGCAGCCAGAAGAGTAGCTCGCGAAAACTCTATTCATCATAAATCTGTGCTAAAAATTTTAAAAAGTGCAAACAAACGACCTTATAAAATGCAACCCGTTCAAAAGTTATTGGAAGACGATCCAGATCGCAGAGTTCAGTTCTGTGAATTAATGATGAACGCCATTGACGAAAATCGCATATCTTCGGAGTGGATCCTTTTTTCTGATGAGGCTACATTCACCCTAAATGGCCATGTTAATAAGCAGAACTGTCGCTACTGGTCTGACGAGAATCCACACTGGGTAAGGGAAACTAATACACAATATCCCCAGAAAACTAATGTTTGGGCTGGCATAATTGGCAGGGAAGTTATAGGGCCCATATTCTTCAATGATACTTTAACTGGGGAAAGATATCTAGAATTTCTTGAACTAGTTCCAGTCTTACATGCCTTATATCCGAGTCAGTTCGATGCAGATTTGTATAATGAATGAATCTGGATGCAACAAGATGGTGCTCCCCCACATTATGCCCGTAATGTACGCCAGTATTTAGATGACAATTTTCCAAACAGATTGATTGGTAGAAGTGGTGCAATCGAGTGGCCGGCACGTTCTCCCGATCTCACCCCACTTGATTTTTTTCTGTGGGGACATTTGAAAAGTCAAATTTATATGAGCAAACCAGGAAACCTAGACGAACTCAAAGAACGTATTAGGCAAGAAATCCGACAAGTATCTCCAGAAGTGTTAGAAAATGTCAGAAACGAATGTTATTATCGTCTTGGGCTTTGCCAACAAGTAAATGGTGCTCATTTTGAGCATCTTATACATTAAACGCAACTTTTAATAATTTAATGTTTTTTTTTCGTGTTTTTCCTTTAGATAATCACAAAAGTATATATATAATAGGGCAATTTAATCAAGAAAAAGGGCTCTTTTCAATGAGAGTTTAAAAAAAGTGGCTTTTTATTTGAAAAAAAAAGTTGGGGTTAATTTGGACTCCCCCTGTAGATGAAAAAATACAAAAACTATCTTGAAATGTGAAAAAAAAAACAAAAATCGACGGGTCTCAGGATTTTTGCGAGATAAATTTTGATTAGTTTTAACTTAATTTATTCCAGTTAAAGTCACCACACTGTATATGGAGTAAATACCTGGTAATTCTTAGAAACCTCCTCACTCGAGAGCCTCTTAATTAGGATACGTAAGGTAAGGTACATAAGGTTCGGTGAAAAATTACCCTTATAATCAAATTGAACATATGGCCCCTCTTAATATATTCAAGTATATATTAGTAAATAAACTAGTGTATATATTAGTAAATAAACTAGCCTTTTTTATACAGTCATAGATTCATTTTTATACTCATCTCCAGTTTCTACCATATGATCTTCTTGATCTACTTAAGGCAAATGTTATCTTCAGCATTGATTTCTAGATCTGTGGTCCCTCCGTAGTAAAGAGCATAACATAAAGCTTCAAAGTATTTTATTTCTTTGGTATTGATGTTTTATTAAGCTTTGGGCAGTCTTTTGAGTACCAGACTTTGAGAGGCAGCAGTTTTGAAAATAGTATTGATCTTTCATCAAGCTTTGTGCTTTTTAGTCCTTCAAGAATACTTTTTCTCGAGCATTTGGGGTTTCTGATATAATTTATGCATTTATCTCTAGTCGATATAGCTATGGCACTAAATACCTTTGACATGAGAAGCAAATGGGCTTATCTCAGACGTCTTCAGGATACGTAAATATTACGAAATTGTAATTTGACACTAATCTAATTTCGTAAATAAAACAACAGTGGCCTATTAGTACATTAAATAACAGTATTTTTTATTTAATAAGATTTGATACCACACAACTAATTCATGAGAATAAGCTCTGACAACTTCCTATTAGTTAATTATTTATCATACTTTAATATAGAATATTAGCTGCCACGTGGTTAACTGCTGGATTTATAAGGAAGTACAAATAGAAAAATTATATATAGGGGCAAACCAATTACTACATTTGTTAAAGAATTGCCGGACAATATTAAAAAAACCTAAAATAAGAGTAATAAGGATTCAAGACTAAATCCGCAATTTTGTTCGACCTTTATGGCGATAGAGTGTCCGGCAACTCGTAAAGTCTTGCGATTTTCTCAGCGTGAAAAGTTGACAACATTAGTCCCTAAATTGAAATTGGAATTCCTAACAAATTGAGCAGTAGGGTATGCGATAAAATTACTTTTTTATAGGCTTGAGCTTGATATATGTTGGTCAATTTATTTTGCTTTTTACAAATAAGAATTCCTAGACAATAACGGTTCTATTTATTTAGAGTTATAATTTTAGGGCAGTAAAATAGTTTTCTTTAAACTAAATTAAGTAATTGTAGAAAGCCCTAACAAATTAACAATGATTATAAATTCTATACGCTGAGATGATGTACAATAAATCTAGCGAACTGATTTAACGTTAATTGTCCACATTGTCCTCACCGACAAGAACTAAAGAGGTTGACTTGGACTATTTATATTATAATTCTTGTTACTTTGCAACTTACCAGGGAGCCATTTTCTAAAGAAGTCTTGTAAAGTGACTATTTTATACCTACTTATGAAGATTTATTTTCTGTTTAAGTACTTCTCTCAAATAAAAGCCTACATGTGTTATTTAGATAAAATATTATAAATTAGCCTCAGAAATTATTGGAAAAATTAAATCACGTCTTGATTCTAGTATCAAGAAGAAGATTGCATATATTTTTTTAAACACTTGGATCGCGTGATAAAAAGTATGCTATAAAACTTTGCATTAACCTTGGATTTAAGACTTAAACGTCATGTAAAATTCGAATACCTCTTACTTTTTTTAAATTTCTAAAATATTTGTTATTAATTTCCATATTAATTAATATGTTTTTAAGACAAGAATATTAATGCTTTTTTAAGCTAAATACGAGGTAAATCGTATCTTGAGCTTGTAAATATATATTTGATGACTACTACTGGTAAGGGGAAAAGAAAAAGGCCAAAAATAACTAAATGGGTTAAAAAGCAAAAGCAATATTTCTACACCAATTTGAAAAATTAGCATAATTTTGTTAGGTATTGTAAAAGCTCTATTGCAAGGTCATATTCATAAATATTGATACCAACGATAGGATTTTGAGTTAGTGTGTCATAGAAAACACACAATTTTATAAAAACGCAATTGGCACAACAAACGCAAAAAATACATGCAAGTTTACCCACTGCACGCAAATGTAACAGTTTTGCATCACTGTGTATGAGCCGGTAGAGAGAAAACAACAATGGTTTTCTGATTCCCCACTTACGCTGGCCCACAGAATACAAAGAGGATCCTTGGTCTGTTTTCTATGCGCTGGCCACTGAGGGGAAAAATCTATTTTTGTGAAGTGAATGGCGACATAACTCAATCAATTAAGGAATCTCAATCTTTCATGCGACTTAACTTTTCGCTCAAAGATATGAGTGGGCCAGACCTGTATAAGTAGGGAAGCAATAAAGTAAAAGTTTTTTCATCTTGGTTATTCAACTTCCAAATATGTTTTATTTTATCATATGCTAGCATAAATCCTAATATCTTACAAACATTTATGTCTGTTTCTTTAATTTTGTAGTTGCCGCTCCCTGAAAAACCCAATAAGCAAAATGCAATAGCATATTTCCACAAGTACTACCTTTATGTTTTCTGCTGCCGTCCTTGCAAAATATACTAAAGAATCGATATAATAATAAATTATCCTTAAAAAATTATCCTTGATGCCAAAGAGGATCCAATTTTCAACTATTTAATTAAAAAAGGGATGATGTTGAAATTATTAGTTTCAAATATTTTTTTTATATAGATGCTTATAACTTTTTATTTACCGTCTCTATCCTTTCTAAGAAACTTATTAAAAAGTAGATTCGCCCTGGTTTGATTAAAAAAACGTTTCTGACAGCTTTAAGTTCTCCATAATCTCTGCAGAGTATTTGGAGGGTTTATCGGAAAAAAAATTTAGTTTTATATGTAGTTCATAAAATCAACACGCCTGTTTTAAATGAATGTGAACAAAATTTCTCAACACGTTTTAACATCAATTCTGTCTTCCTGGTTAAGGAATCGTATTGCAGGAGGATAATCTACCACCATCTAACAGTCAGGAACAATATCAACTACTATTTTTTTTACATTTAAGCACCAGAATATTAACCTTACCGAATATTTTTGCGCTCCTTATGGTAAATTACAATATTTCCACTCTATTAGTTAATAACGGATTGTAACTATGTACTTACGATAATTTGAACAAAATATTCTGAAAAGATTCTTTATATTTCTTCACGTTAAAGGGTTATCTTACTAATTGTTTATATGAAGCTAAGTTTCTTGGATTTTACCTTGATCCTGGTTTAATCTAGAAATAATACATAGTCAAGCTTTCTAGAAATCTGTATATTACTTTTGTTTAGAAATCTAGTACGAATCACCTGTTGCATACTTTACTTAGAGCCCATTAAAGTAATTTTCTCTCATAGCCAACCTCTGCTATACTGACATAGGCAGCAATGCAAAGCAAGCAAAGGATGAGTAGGGATTTTTTTCGAAAATTAAATATATTAAATCTGCCATCTGTGTACGTTATTAAGCACCTGTATTCTTATTTTTATTTTTGTGGGACTCACAAACATTATCATAATTACCAAACTATGATTTATAATAATCTGGTGCCATACTTTGGCTGACTTGAGAGATCAAGAAATAGAACCAGATACCTTGTATCCAAATTTTGTCTCCTGAAATGTTGTCTCCTGACAAACATAAAACTTCTAAAATTGTTGAACTTTAACAAATAAATAACAGAGTACCTCTTCAAGAGTAATATATTTTTATTTGACAAATACTTTTCGTATAATTTTTTTTTATTGTAAAATATCTTAAAGAGTATGCAGAATATCTTGCGTTTAGTGCAACATACCGTGTGAGACTAACAAACAGACTCACACTGTATATAATTTTAAAATATTTTTTTTTCATATTTATTAGCTTTTCACTAACGTATTGTATATAATTTAAAAAATTCATCCATGGTTCTCTAAGATACTAATTTTTAATTCAGGTTAAAATAAAAACTCAAAATCTAATCAGTTAATGTCTTAATATATATACAAACAGATATTGTGAATGTTATGTTAAACCTCCGAGCTGATGATGGCCTTATAGCAAAACATGTTACGATAAGTACTAAATTAAAGGCATTAACTTATACTGTAGATTTATAGTTTTTAATTTAACCCATATTTATGAATAAAAATAGTACTACTACAACTATCATTACCTTTTGCAATTTGCCCAAGGGTCAAGGGTATATTCTGATGGTTTGATACAGGCAATTATGAAAACAAAAGAGCATCACGCAACTCTTATAAATAATATTGAAGGGTTCGGAAATATTCCTACTATTCTACCAATTAGGTCTCAAACATCATGTTCGAATATTGGAAGAATATTGATATTACCTTCTTAAAGAAATCGTATAGCTATATATTAAAGGGTGAAGCGTTGTCGTTAACGTACGAAATAGTAACCGGTTCCAAAAATTTATTAATATTTCTTTTTGCCAATCACTTGGCCTTGGAGAAATACTCGAGGAGTTGTATTAAAAGTTCTGCTCCTCAATCAACTTCAAATTTTAAAAAACGCTTTTACCATTTTGACGTACAAATCAGTTATTTAATAACAAATTTCTATTTCTTTCTGCGTGTCATTTTTTCTGTATATTGCACGATTCTAACATTTAGTATCTAATACATTTATCTAGCAACGAATAGAAAATTTAGACTAAGACTTAGAAACAAATTTTCATTCGACAGACAATTTTTATTGTCTATTTGTCTACCAAATATTACAACAAATTCAGTTTGACGAGGAGGAGGAGGATATATTTTGCTTATAACCAATGCTCCTAGTCTTTCTAAGCTGGACTTTTAAAAGTTTAGAAATTTACCTATTAATTCAGCCTTTGATCAAAAAGTTTTACTTCTTTAAGATGTTCGATGTTCCCTTCTTTTGATTATAACTATTGTCTGAAATTATTTTAAAATAAAAAAAATCAACGTCGGTCTTGGTGATTGAGAACGAAACATATTAGTTAACTAACTGAGGTAATCGCCTGTCCTTACCAAGGTTATTACTGTTAACTGTTATTATATTACCATAAGCATTTCCAGTATAATAATTTGTTCGTTTGCTTCCAACTCTTAAATATCTAGTTATGATCAAAAACCATAATTCATTTCTAATGATGAGTGATTGCAGCTTTATGAGTCAGCTCTCTATATTTAGCATTAGGTTCAGATTACTTACTTAAGAACATTTAATTTCAATGGAATACTGAGCGGTCAGGCCTACAAAGAATGGATGCCTTTCCCTTTATTTACGATTTAGCCTATCTTTAGCCCTTGCCAAGCCAAACTCTGGATGCGTCCCGCTGACAACCGGAGATTGTCTGTTGTTTGCTCTGCGGCCACGGCCACGTTAGATTTAATAGCACACACGTCCGCCATATTTACCTTTAACATCTGCCTCGGTTAGCAGAACAAAGAAATATACACAATGGAAATTGGTTTGGCATTACGCCACCGACCGATGTCGACTTTCTGCTGAACTAATCAAAAAGACAACTCTTTGATTCGGAAACCACTTAATTATTTTCCCGTTATTATATTGTTGCATGCAGCAACCGGGATCTTGTTTCCTTTTGAGGAGTATTTATTTGAGCTGGTTTTAAACTTAAATGGTAACGTATGCATAAGAGTAATTAAAATAATAATATAATTGGACGTAACTTCAACCTAAGCTATTTTAATCTAAAAATGATTAGGAAAATAATGAAACAGTAAAGTGGCAACAAAATCAGCCGCAGTTTATAAGAGAACAGTTTTTTTTAAGAAATTATCTGAACCCACGGATATTTCTAAAAATAAATATTAGATTTCGTGACAGAATGCCTAAAGAACAGCGATGAGGTTATGCTGAAAAGACTGGTCAAACTGAAATGTTAAAAATTGAAAAAATTAGATTTAGACTTGCCCTTTTCTCATGTCATTAAAATCATGAATTATCAAGCAAAAATCTGTTGGTACAGTTATTCTTACAAGCACTCCTTATAAGGACCAGCTGCTAGCTGAACGACAAAAAAAGAAAACATTGGCAGAAAAAAAATGAAGCCGACGGTAATGTCACAGCATAAAGAAACCAGCAGTCTCACTCCGCTCGAAAATGTAAGCGAACTAATAGCATCCTTAGCCATGCCGCAGCCATGTTCTCCGGATGCCGAGCTCACTGTTTATCGAACTGTGTTCATAGGTGTATCGCCTAGTTCAGCGCCGTACTTAGTGACTATTTTAATAGCATTTTTACAAAGCGTAGCGTTTTTTATAAAAACTTTTGTATTAAAAGAGGGGTATGTCAAAAATTATTAATGAAGCAAAATAATTGACTTTACCAAAGTTTTTAATAGCTGCAAATTTGGCTGTATGGCTTAAATAACATAATTAAGCATCAATTAAAGTTGCAGCAATGTAATATTTTTTTTTTTTGGATTTTTAAGGACATTATTTATATTTCTGCCATTTTAACAGTGTTGCCATATTTAAAAGAGTTGCAAAATTGTATACTTTTACTTTAGTTGGTACTTAATAATATAACAAAAATTCGCAGATGTTAGAATTGTTTTGAATTGTTGCCAACTATTTGTCTTTATTTATTGGCCTAAGAGTTTCTATTTGTTTTGAAATATTACTTTATTTGTATAATTAGTTATTCTTAAACTACTATGTAGTCAGATGTTAATCTAAAAGCGTTACTATACAGGGTGTTAATTAAGTATGTACCATAAATTATTTAACAGGCGATTGTTTGAGTAATTTTAAGACAAAAAGTTCATATGAACATAGGTCCGCAAGTTCTCTGGCGGTGTTATTTATAACATTAAGGAGCTAATTTACCCCTAACATGATTAAATTTATTAGGTTCAGTGTAATCTCGAACGGTACCTGAAGAAATATTTGTGGCAAAAAAATTGGAGCACCTGAATTTTGTGCCATTTTTAATATGTTAATAACAAAGAATTTCTGGACATATGTTTATATGAACTTTTTGTTTTAAAATTACTCAAAGAATGGTCTCTTAAATTTATGGTACATACCTAATTAACTTCCTGCACGTATTCTTCTATATCGTCGTTGCTAGATGTAGAAATGCGATGTTTATTTTTGTTTAAATATTTTGTTAATGTATGAACTTTATTTATATTAAAAAATCAATATTTGTACTATGTAGGTATTTTTATTTTACAAGATAATAACATCTAAAAAAATGTTTAAGTCCGGCTCTAGCCAAGGCAAAAGCCGCGTGGACCGTAGCGAGTGTCAGCGGCATCCCTACTATAAGCAAAAATGCCTCGCCTGCGTTAGTACACATGCACCGAACTCGCTTATTCAAGCCAATGTATTTTTATTGAAGTGCGACTGCTGGTTTCTTTATGCTGTGGTAATGTAAAGCAAAAAAACAAAAAACCCTGCCTAAGCAAAGGAAAAGGCAAAAGAAAAAAGAAGAATCAAAAGATGATGAGGACGCTGTGAAGTGTTTTATTTGTTTAGAAACTTTTCTAAGGTCTCGCACAGGAGAAGGCTGGGTACATTGTAATATTTATTTGCAAACATTGGGTACACGAGACGCTTGTGCGGGAATAGATAACAATGATTGCGATCCTGCATCTGCGAGTATTGCATTCAAAATGCCAAGGTAGATAAATGTTGGATAAGATTGGAGTTTATGTTTATGAGCATTTGTGTTTTGTTCCGGCTCACCCAATTTTGGCAAATAATATTAAATTTAATCTAGTTTCTCACAAATAAAATATATTTTTTTGAAAAGTTAACTCATTATATATTTTATTCCTTACATGTATCATATACACCAGAAAATATCAATTTAAAAAAATTGGTAAAACGGGGGTCATCTTACCCTATCCAAGAAATCATTTTGCCAGGTTGGGTAAAATGATTTTTTTAGGCTTAGCTAATATTGTTAAAAATAAATAATACGCAAATTAAAAATACTGATTAAATATATTATACTGAAAGTATAATAGTTGTTCTAAAGTAAGTAAATCTAAAATAATATAATATAATTTGTATATTTTTGGAATTTAAATATAAGCTTTATATTAATACTTTCAGCTTACGGGGATTCTTATTAATAACGGATTATAATGTTTGTCTTTTAATTAACTTTCTAAAAAGAATACGACAAACTAAAAACTCTGATCACTAGACATATTACAAACATCTTCAAAACTACATTACTACAGCTTTAGGAGCTGAAAAAGGGCTTATTTAAACTTTAAAACTAAGAAGTAGTAACATCAAACAAAAATGGAATACCATGGGAAAAATCGGAATTTGTAAATGAAAAAGTTCTTTAATTCTTGGAAACCTTAAAAATGTCAAGAATATAAACTCTCACTTTGTTCAAAATGGAATTTCTCCTAACACTGATCTGAACTTCTAAATTATTATCGATGTAATAGGTTAACAGAAGATTCATTTAATTTTGCTCTGGTATCACAGATTAACATTTGGGTAAGCTCGGTCCTAATGCAACTGGTCGCGATAATTTAAATGTTGAACTTCTAGTATTTTGTTGTCTATATCATTAATACTTATATACTAAATGGTAAATTTTTCACCCTCTGAAAACAAGCTAATATTCAGCCGCTAGCTGAAGTAAATAATCTTAAGGATTAATTTTGTCCGTTTTCTATAAGATTCTTGAAAAGTGGCTTTTGGAGGTTTTGTACACTTATTTCCCTCTAGATCAATTTATTTTTGACATTGAAAAATTGAAAATGACATTGAAGTAATTCTATAATTTCTGTAAAACAATCTAGTTTTCGTTCCAACTATAGCTGTGCGACCGTTACTTTGTGATGCAACCAATGAAATTTCAGATCTTTGGATGAAAACATGTCGACAGTACTAGTAATATTGGAAAAGTAAAGCTTACAATAACCTTAATTATGAGTTCTTATCATCAATTTTTGATATTTTTGTAGGATTTTCTGATAAATGTGGATCTCATAAAAAGCTTTGCCACTGATAGAGTTATAGGCTTGTTTGGATGTAATATATTTAGAGGCTGGGGGCCTTTTAACCGGGGTACCACAAGGAAGTATTTTGGCTCCCCTTTTTTTATACCATTTATACGTGTCAACTTATTACATGTGTAAAAGATCATATTTTTAGTGACGACTCCTAGTTAATTTTTTTCCTTCATCTCTCCTATCCTGAGTCTGCCAACGACTACTCAAATGAAGACCTAAAACTGCTGTATCACCAATCCTTATGGCAAAACCTTTTTAACTGCATTCATTTGAACAGCAAAAAAGATTTAAATTTTATTTCAAACCATAAGTAGCAGTATGAGTTTATACATATGTAGATATAAACTTGAAATTTTTTTATAGCAAAAACATACAAAAATAAATTACCTTTTTACTTACGTCCCTTTATCCCCAGACTCTCTAATTTTTTCACATTTAAATTTCTATGATATTGTTTTTGACCCTTGTATTGATAATAGGGACAAAAAGCTTGTAATATGGGGTGTCATCATGAACCTAATGAATATACCTGAACTGCCAATCCATTGAACAATAAATGAGCACTGCTAGGTGGCCGCCATTTTGCGTGATTGTGTTTTTTTGATGTTGGTCACTCTGACAAATTTTAGTGGTGCCAATCGTAGGAAAACAAAGCAATTCAAGTTTTTGGGCAGTTACGTTTACAAAAACTAAATAGAAAATTACATTTAGCTAAGAATTCGAAATATCAAAACTATGCAACGTTTTGATATTTTTCTTGTACTTGTTTAAAAATCTCGTTAAAACTTACGAACTTTCAATTAACTTATAGGGATAGATGATGCACTTTAAAATATGTGCTTCATTTCAATTTTTGAAATTAAAAACAAAGATTATTGAAACCCTATCATTTGGTTTTCATTATACCCATTTCAACAATTCTCATCTCTAGCACATATGTTTTAATTTAGAATATGGCTTAACAACAATGTCAATGAAAATGATCAGAAAGATGAATGATCGATTGGTGAATGAACAACATAAAATAATCTAACTTAAAAGTATGTACTTTATAATTTAGATAACAAAACACAAATAAGTTAACCAATACATATAACAAATAAGTTTTTTATTTAAATAAAATTATAAAAAGGAAAGTTAGTAATTTAAGAGAGAGAGAAAGAGAAGCTCTACAAATAAATGTTTAAAACAATTCAACTAGAATAGACAGGGAAGAGATATAGAAAAAAATGGTATAGATGTTTCAAAATTTCTATTTACTGGCAACTAGTTTCGCTACCTAGTATACTCCTTAGAGGAAAGCTATCCAGAACATGGACAATATCCTTCTGCAAACTTATATTATAAGGATATAAATTTAAGGCATTTTAAAATTAAGGTACCTTCGTTAATTTTTATACTACGATTTTTATATAATATGATTTCATTATTTATAATTAAGGAAAGTTCACGACCCTGTACGAGTCGATACTTTTTATATAAGCTCATGACAGATCAGATCACGTTTCAACGTCAGCGTGGTCAACTTCAATAGCTTTATTTAGTTTATCTTTTGTTGGTAACTTTGAAAACATTCAGAGTGACCAACATTAAAAGGATACAACCAGTATAAAAATGGCGGCCACCAGGCAGCGGTCATTTTTGGTCATGGTGGCCATTTGCATTAGCAGTCCAGGTATATTTAGAAGTTCGTGGGTCACATAAATTTAAACGCTTGCAGTGACTAAATGCGTCTTAAAGAAGTGAGTTAGATTAAATAGAATTACAAAAATATAAATGTCCTTCATACTTAGTGGACAGAGTCAAGTGCAGGATCATTAAAGGAGTCAATATAAGACATCAAAATTCTTTAAACATCCCACGGTATCCTAAAGTAATTTTTAAACTTAGGTTTTTTTTTATAATATCGCAACATGTGTAAATAAATTAATACAGGACCTATCTATAAACGCCTTTTAAATTAATACAAGGAAAAGGCTCTACAGAAGGTTTACGCGTTAGACTGAGAACTCTGGGTACAAGCTTTGGTTTGTGATGTGATATGTAGTATATGTTATATTTTATTAATGTCTTTTAAAAAATAGGTGGGTATAGCAGGTAAATACTTTTTTAAATCAAAATTCTAAACAGTAAATTAATGCCGTAACATAACGACCAGTTTTGCGTATGTTAACTAGAAAAAAATATCACCTATACAAAATAAGATAACAAGTTAAACTAATATAATCCTGATCGGTGTTAATGTTTAACTTGAAGCTATTTTTTCATAGGAAGATTCCCTTTATTAATAATACAATTATATTGTATTTGAACAGATTGGCTAAAACTGTAAATAGTGTAGCTCTTTAGGTATCAAGTAAATACTCCATTGGAATAGAAAAAGCATTTTACAAAATTAACAGAAATTAACTTAGTAAGCAGATTTGCTAAATAACGTTATTATTGAACGCTTATTTTCGATGAAAATTTGACAGAAGATCAACATATATCTTGCAATTTCTTTAGAATAAGTTAATTCCTATATGAGCAGAACTATATTCCAATCTAAGTCAGTCCAATATGATGGTTAAATCTATTTGGTTTCATAGTATAATGATCGCTCTTATTTCGCTAAAAACCAATAACATTTAAATATAGTTTCCCAGTTATTTAATAGGATATGAATGAATCCTCCTATCAAATAAATATAAAAATTATAAAATTGGAATAAATGGTCAGCGAGATTTCCGGATCACATGTTTTCCACTGGGGTAAAAAGGAAACCAAAAAAAATCCGAGTTTAAATTAGGGCAGAACATAGGCAGAAATAGAATAGGACAAATTAGTGAAAATGCAACAGAAATAGTTTTTAAATATTGACGTATCATCAAAGCCAAAAAACTAATAATTTTGTATCCAATTCATAATGGCTTTTAGGACTATGCCCTTTCTTGCTCATAGTAAAAAAACACCTTATTTTAACCCCATGAATATACAGGTAAGATATCTGTAATAGGTACGCAATTTTGTAAAACGACAAAATTCCCTATTTACTATTTGAAAATACCACAAGACAGTCTACGACATGTTTAATATAATACTATAGTAAGCTATATAACTTTAAATATTTCAATATTATTCTCTTTAAAATTCGTTCCTTTTCTAATGTTATTCAAGTGACTATTATTAAATTACCACGGATATAAAGGCCTAAATCAGGGCCATGCAAGAACCTTCTGATAAAGCACGGCAGCTCGAATTAATTTAGTTACAAATCACTAAATACTGTTATAATTCAAATTTCTTAGTAATTAACCTCTTCTCTTCGCCGGCTAATCACCGTCATTGAAGTCGCAATTGAATTGATATACAGCACGAAACTTTAATAGGAGTGTAGACAATTTCTATTAAGTTATTAAGGAAGACTTGATGAGGTTATTTAAGATAAATGGTTTGTTAATTCTTGTTTAACCCTAACAGGTTCGAGTAACAAATTAAAGCTTAAGAGTTTTCAAATAAAAAGGGTTTTCTTGAAATGTCCTTTATGCAAATCTTAAACTATAGTAAATTGTTTTATTAAAAATGGGAAGCGATTTGTCTTAAAACAACCCCTAATAAACCTTTTTTGAAATACCTTTTTATATTATGCCAAAAGACCCCTACAGGGTCTATTGGATATACTTTTTTTGTACTTTGACATACTGGATAATAATTGGACTGCTTACTATCAGTTTCCTTCTCAATTTTTCTCAAAGTAAATAGTAAATTATTTAAAAACAAATCTTACCTGAATGGAAAATATAAGAACATACTCGTCTGTATACTAACGCCTTCAAGAGTAACTGAGACAAGGGACTGACATTTATTGGCGTAAACCAAGAGTAGAAGTAGCAATCCACTTGGCAAACACACACATTTCAAGAAGAAAATCACACTATTAAAAAGTGTGCAAGGTAACCGGCACACACCATCTTAAAGGGAATTAAAAGGCAGATAGATTAGTAAAGTCTGCTACTAAAAAAGACCATAGAAATTTTAAAGAAACCAGCTTAACCTTAGAAGTTATATAAAAAAATCAATTTCCAATCCACTGATAGAACTTCTCGGAAGGGCGGACTTAATAGGGAAAATATAGTCAAGTGTTAACTAAAACAAACCACTTAGTCACAGTCGAGGGTACCAACTTAATTCTTAATCTTTCATGAATTGAGTATTCTACTTAATCATAAAGTGCTCTCAGGTAAAAGTGGATTCTTCATATCAAAACTAACCGTATTTACTTTTTGGAAAAATCGTATTAAATGCATTTAACCAAAATAATATTTTAACAAAACATTTTGATGAGAAATAGATTAAAAAGTAAGAGACTATCCTTCTATAGAAAATTGTTACTAACACAGTTAGTGAAAAAGTAGTTTAAAATCATAGTAGTAAAGATTCAAGTGACTTTTGAGAAGAAAACTTTGATGAAAGTAAAGAACCTAGAGTTTAGTTGAAATATATAGTAAAATGTTATAGTTCTATTTTGCAATAAAAAAACGTAAAACTAATATAAAGGTTAAAACATCAATCATAATTTTCTGCTAATAACTTAAAACACAGACTGACAGCAATTAAATTTTGTTTGCTGGAAAAATCGCTTTTTTAACAGACATTTAAAAAATGATTTTATCCAGATTTAAAGTGAAACTATTTGATTATTAACTGAAAGTGAATTAAAAATCTTATAATACGAGTGCTTTAATTAAATTCTAATAAAGGAGAGTGAGCATGTAGCCAGTGATATAAACATATATCGTTTTTCCTAATTTTGTAACAAATTACTTGGGGATTTGATTTTGAACGCCTCATATGACTTTCATATCATCATGATTTTTATATCATTAAAGTGTACATAATTAATTTTGTGTATATTATTAAAACCTTTTTTAACCAATAAAATCACATATTCTTATGGTTGTGATAAAGTTTTCTAATAAAAAAGTTATCGTGCACCATGTCCATTTAAATTATGCGTGCAATTTGTCTTTTCCAATTTAATAAATAAGCAAAAAAATAAGCAATAATAAAAATTAATGCATGGTGCACCTATAAGATATCTTGATGACTCGACGGATGTGTAGAGTGAATTTTTTTCTTGTATACATGAAATTTTATTTTTTCAAATAAATAATTTAGTAGAATATGTAGTGGCCTCTTTGTCATCCCTTATGGTACTGACTGGGCTGACCTAGAGACTCAAAAAACAATAACATTCAATTGTAATAAGAAAATCTTATACTAAATAAATTCATTTTAATACTTTAATTGAGAGTAGATAATAATAACGGTTCATGATGGTGTACCCATTGGATACTGGCCTCTTTGCATTCCTTAAAGTGCTAACTGTTATGACGTAGAAAAAGCAATAAAAAACATATACATAACAATAACAAGTCTTTGGTTTAATTAATTTTTTCCCTCATCCTCAATGCCCTCATAATAAGCCTTTTTAGGCAAAGAGATTTTTGTTTCATTTGCTTATTTATCAAATTTGTTAAAATTTTCGTTCCCTTTAAACCATCCTTGCAAATTTTTTTGCTTTATGTTTTTATTGTTAATATAAACGTACCAATGTTAGTAATTATTACTTTTCTTAATATTTTGTTATAGCGGACTTGACTTGCTAAGGGTTTATTTACATTATTAAAAGTAGCCATTAACAAACTATAGCTCACTTCAGATGAACGAAGTTATTTTAGTCGAAAAAGAATGTTCTTAAAATTAAACTATAATTTCTGACTCTGATATTGTAAGTAAATAACTTTTTCTTTTTTATGATATATTTTAACTCGTGTGGTTGCATAGTTTATTTGTTAGTTGCATAGTTGCATTGGTTGCTCACTCCTGTTCGTGATACCTTTTTTCCCTCTTATTTCCCTTTGTTTTTTTGGTTGCCGTCCCTTGAAGAAGCCAAAGCTACACGTTAGAAGGTGCTACCTTGTTCCTTCCACTTCCACCCTTCTTTTCGGAAAATAAATTATTTTTAAAGTAGCATTACTAACCAATGAACATGACCAAATCGTAAGTAATTTTATAAAGTGATTAGCTTTAATATTAAGTTAACTTTAAGTTATTTTGACAGACAACTTAAAGTTAACTTATGGAATAATGTCATGTGTCACAGTTAACTTCATCGGGTGGATGAGGTATCAGTTAAAGTTAACTTTATAAAAAAAATCCTGGTTTATAACATATATTCTGTCAATAATTTTTAATATAACTAAAAACTGAGCTTAAACCTCCTTCCTCGACATATAGACGGCATAAAAAACGAAATTATCTTCTCGAGAGTACCGAACTGTCAAGCATCTGATAATTATGTCATATAAAATATCGCCATTTTTCATAGTACTTTAGCTTGTAGAGGCTTTCTTTCTAGAAGTATATCTACGGCCAAGCTAAGCAAAAATAAAAACACGAAAAATTCATCTTCTGACAGTAGTATATGGCTTTAATAACGTCTCAAAGACGAAGAAGAACAAATGAAACGTTTATAAAACTGACATGTTATTGCTAAGGGTAACTTGATGTTTAAAGTGAAAGTTCATTTTCGAATAATATTTATATTTTGTAAAATACCGGCCCTTAGTAATGATATTACAATTTTTAGGCTCATTAGACAAATTTTTCTAGCACATTATACTCCGGGGTGCTTATGAATTCCTAAAACCTTCAGTTACAAATAATGTAATTCAATATACAGGGTTGTGATTTAGTAATCGATAAATTCAATAAAAAGAAAAAAAAATCTAAATTCTTGATCACGTCGATTTTATTTTTGGATTGGACATGTTTTAATATCAAATGTAAATATACGAGATTTCGCTAAAAGGTGTGACAGAACTGCATTTTTGGATCATTCGGATAATTCTGGACATATTGTCTGTATAATGCCCTATGCCCATCTTTAATTGCTTACAAAATATTTAGGTTTAAATAAAAATTATAACACTTTATTGCAACATAATTTGATAAATTGCATTCCACATTTTTAAAATTTATTTAATCGAAAACCTCACATGATCGATAAATTCTTGCTGTGTATTTTCATCTGTGCCTGAAGATATGTTCCCTGTTTATATTACGAATATAATATCAAGCGCATATTACTTATATTATTATACTTCATTATGGAGATAATCCCAAAGAAACTAGTCCAATGGATTAACATCAGGTAGCCTAGGTGGCCACTTTATTTATCCACGGGTGTCCATCCACCGGTTTGGGAAAACATTATCTAGGAATCTTCTAACAATCGCAGTAAAGTGGGTAGGCGCCCCATTCTATTAAAACTATAACCGTTGATTGAATAATAGGAATCAATAATAGGAATAGAATCCTATTATTCAATCAACGCTATCAAGCTTGACTAGATTCAAGTCTAACTACTAAAAAGTCGTGATAACACTCAAGTTCCTTCGAATAAGTCCACTTTTTTATAATTCTGACAATTAATTTTTTTATATCAGTGTGGATTTTCAAATAACTAGTCCCTAAAATTATCCCTATATTGTGTCCATTCAAACAAAAAATTGCTTCGTTTGATATTGTTTGTTTCACTAGTCTAGGGTTAATATTAGTTGAATTTTATCAGTTGAATACTTGAATTTTATAAGGGTGCCACTTTTCCTTTTTTATTAATTTTATTACAGTTGCTCAATCAAGCGAATTAATAAATGCAACCTGAGTACTTAGGAGGTTCGGATTTTCGTATAATAAAATCATGATATCCAGTTTTTTATTATTAGGAACGTCAGTCCCTCCTGGTCTACCAAGATCTTTAACAGTTTCAGTCTCTATCCACTTAGCCTTAATTTTACTAATTGTAGAGTAACTTACAGGTTCTCTGTTTGGGTATTTATTTTTGAATATTATTCGTGTTTTAGACCACAGCCAAGCATAATTATTATTTCGATTTTCTGAATCTCGGTTAAAAACAGTTGAAGATCAGTATAGGACATTATACATAAAATATGTTACAATTAAACAATATACAATTTTCCGGAGAATTCGAAAATGCCAAAATACACAGGAGAGATTTAAAAAAAACCCTTCCGTCCTTCACTTACAACTCACAAAAATTTTCTTCACTCAGTATTGGAACAGTTGCGCAGCTTATCCTCTCCTGTAGTTAATAAATAATAGTTCTTTAGCTTTTAAGATAAAAATAGGATTCCCTAATATTTAGCCAAAACCATATATAATAAACTAATTTCTCTTTTATCTTCCTGCATTGGAATCAAAAATTAAATCAGTATTTGTTAATCACTTTATAACATCAAGCTATATATATTTGGAGTAGAAGGATGAGATTATAGTCACGCTTAAGTTGATATTATATTTTGTATATAAAATAGGCATATACGTATAAAGTTATCTATTTGTTTTAACGCATCTAATAATAGACCTATTTCTTTATTACTTGTTATATTAGAATAGTCGACTGCACTATGTCAATGATGTTGGTTAATGTTTAGAAGATAACAAGTGTTTTGTAGAAGTCCTTTTAGTTTTAGGAGAAGAAGAAATAGAAGTCTAAGTAAATACAATCTCTGATATACATGACTCTCAACAATCTTCAATTTATCAATTTATTGCTGTTTTTTTGTCCACCTTAAGCTTTAATTGTGTCTCCCATGGCTGCGTGCCCCCCTCTCTCATATGTTTTTAAGACAATAATATTTTTAATTTATGTAAATATTTTTTCTTTTAATAAAAATTATAGAAAATGAACCCTACTTATAAATGACACATTTCTGTTGCTTAAGCTAAGGTCTTTTCCCTCAACAAACACCTGTTATTCATAATGCTAAAAGTGAGAATGATTGGCCTCTTGGAATCTCATCCTCGCTATTAAATAAAATGCTAATATAGGTTAGGTCTCATTGGAAATTTAAATTGCGGCAGGCTTCATCTTTAACAAATGGTAAAAAGTTTGCTTATATCTAGTTACAATAGGTTGAAACAATGTCAAAACAGCCCAGGATATTTTCAATTAAGTTTTATATTAGATTTATATTCAGCCACTCTATATCTGGTGAAATATTATAAAATTAATAGCCACCCACAGGTTAATTGCATAACAGCACAAAATTATGTTTTAGTTTGAAAAAATTGCTTTTAAAGCTTGATTGTGAATAATTTCTGCTATTAACTATGTTTATTTATTCCAGCAAGGAATCTAATAAAATTTTGTTCGAACTGAACTTTGATTTCTTTAAATGCTTGATACATTAGCGTGATTTAAATTATTAACGACTTGCATGTTGCCATTTTCAAAAGAATGAGTAAATCTATGCTCTCTTAGTCTATTAAACAGAGGATATTTTGTCAAACATTTTCACCTCGATCGTGGGCAGATATGCTTTGTCAATTAATAAATACTTCCGTTTATTACGTCAATTTATGGACGCTTCAGCTAACTGGAATTTCATAATAACTCCCTCGTACTATAAAAGTCATTAACGAGTTTTACAAATGATGCTTTATATTGTTAATTATAAAACATGCAATTTTAAGTTTAATTAATTTTTTTTATTAATTTTAGTTCTATCTTAATATAGATGTATAGAGCGAACTAGAAATGTCACACGTGTGCCGTTATCGCAAAAAAATACAATTTTGTCTTTTAATAATATATCATATTAGTATGCACTTGTAATTTGTAACTATTGGACTAGATAAGAAAGCAATCATGAAAAATAGTCATGCTTCAAATTAAAATAAAGTAAGAATTTCGTTATCCCTTGATAACAAATTTCAATTATACTTGACAGGTTTGATATTTTCTTTTCTATTAAAAAAAAGAAATTCTTTCTTCACATGACTTCAACTAAAAATCAAATAATAAATAAAATCAAAAGTTTTTTGTTTAAACAAGAAGAAACATACATTATAGAGTAAAAAAAGAGAATACAAAATGATACTTAGACAAATAGGGAACATTTTACGATTATAAAAAACCAATATGGATAAATCGGTGAGAAATGACCTGATAACCTTAAAGTCTAAAAATCTCAAAGAGAAGTAAAAAAGATGATGTTTTAGTATATTCCAATTAGGAACAAGATGGTTTTGACTTGTGCTCATTAAAATATAATACTGTAGATTGACAGAGACGCAAGTTTCATACAAATGCAAAATTAAATTTGATATGATGCTATTTAGATAGATGAGCAGAAAAATAACTAAATAACTGAAAAACAGCATCGGGCAACTGGTTCTATATTTGAGTAAGAACAAATATAAAAACTTTTTCATGATGGGCTTATGCAAAGAAATAAAATAAAATAACATAAATTAAGAAATAAAATAACTTCTATTTTCTTTTTACGGGTTCATGCAGTAAAATAAAATAAAATAATTATTGGGACCACATTATTATTTTATTTTACCAATAAAATCCAAACCAATAAAACGATTGGTTGTATGCTGACCTGGTAAAATGGGGTTTCTTGAGTCTGTTACAAGTGGAGTTTAACTTGGTGGCATCATTCGGCTGTATTTAAAAAATTGCTCTCTGTCGTACCTTAGGGAAAACTTTACGATACGTTTGTATATACTGCACCTATTAAGGTCTCTATTCATAGGCCTTACAGCAAACCTTCTTTGGGTTTTCCTTTTAAAAAAGTCCCCACCCAATCTAACAATAGGGTTGATGATGCCAATAATGATGCAAAAAGCGTCACATCTTTCTCTAACAGCATATTTTATTAAAAAAACAATAAACAAGTCAGTAGGTATTTTCAAATAAAGTTTTTAGAAAAAATTAAAAATTTTCCCTTAACCTAAAATATACACAAACAATTTAAAATCAATCATGAGGTTAGAGATTTAGTCATGCGCAAATCGATTTTCACATAAATGTCATAGATGTCATAGTATGCTGTTGAATAACAAATGGGTCTTTATTTTTAGTAAAGTAAGAATGTTAACCAGGAGCAATGAGTGTTTTTAGATAAAGTGGATTTTTAGTGCTTAAAATTCTATAAGACGATACAAATATTTGATATTTACATTAAGGAAGAAGTCCATTCTGAAGTGGAGTCAATATAATATTGAAAAGTTAGTAGGGGAAGTCTTTTCTCCACAAATAAAATGCTAATCCTCTAATTTCAGGAGTGATGCATTTCGGCAAGTGTTCTTGCCATCATCAGGTGGGTTACTTAACACATTTACAAATTCTCTATTCACTATTCTATACAAGAGTTACCGTACCATCTAAATGAAAGGCGTAAACAAGAACTAAATTTTTTGTATCGACTTAGAATTTGCCGCCGTAACAGAGCTGTTATAAGCAATATCTCCATAATCAAATAAAGATACAATTAATGTGTTAAAATATCTACTTTTAGATAATCGGCGTTTTTTTAGAGAATAAATGTAATTTACTCGCAAATAGCCCTATCCAAATTTTTTTATGTGCAATTCACCAGAAAGCTGAGAATCAAAAAATAATACCATTATTTTTTGCCCCTGGTACTATATTAAGAAACTGCTGATTTATTTGATTTTTTTTTTGTTACAAATAATATAAGTGAGCAATTTCACTAATTAACTTTTAAGATTATGAGTTGTCGCATAATCATAAGTATTTGTTAAAATAGCTCTATATTAGGCAAAGAAAATGACATAAGTTGTGAATCATCAATAATTTAGAGCGTTGTTTTACTTAAAAAGCCACTTTTTCCTGAAGCTTAATCTGCCATTCCTTTACCCAAACTTACTAAGCTATGTCAGTATAGAGATGTAAGACCTATTCGTATTTTATCAGGAAACTCAAGCAAAAAAACACGTATTCAGCGTAAGAAATTCTTATGATTTACTCACAGTCAATGACACTGTACAACTGATGAAGTCTATTAGTAATTTGCCTACTTTATATAAAATTTTAGAATATGCGGTAAGGAGGCAGCTTTTAGATCACTTAGATACTATAGTATTCTTCATCAGGTACAATCTAGTTTTAGCTTGGTTGTGCTCGATTTCTCAAAAGCTTTCGACACGTTCGATCACAATCACAACATTCTGGAAAAAAAATTGAATTTTCGCGGGTTAGGTCCGAATGTGTATATGTTCTTGAACAGTAACTTATTAAAAAAGCTTTAAAACTTAACAAAACAATATCACAATATGTAAATCTAAGTAAAGGTGTCTCTCTTAGATCAGTTTTAGAGCCGGTTTTGTTTATTCGCATCTAACTTCCTTTGTAAATTATAGAGTTTAAATGTAAGCTCAAATTATAAGCTCATAATAAAAAATACAAAAGTCGAATCCACGCTGATTACCAACGATCTAAAGCTGATTTCCGAAGTGTCTAGAGATCATGGTTTTAAGCTAAATCCGGGTAAAGGCATTGCTATTTTGCTTAAGGATTGAGATTGTAGGAGAGCGCTTCATTGTAGGTAAATCTGTTTCTTTCCGGGATACAGGAAAAAACGTTGTTGTTCGGCTAGATAGTGGACTAAAGTTCGACAAGCATGTTAACGAATACACAAAAAAAAACATTCTAATTATTTAACTAAAATAAATATATAATTCAAAATTTTTAATAAACTTAAATCTTAAAAAGGTAGGTACTATCTAGCTCTCTAGTCCTTTCAACCTGTGACTATGCCGATGTTGTTTATAGTCCTTGACTTACAAGAAATCTAGCTCAACATATCCAGAGAATACAAAATTGTTGTCTTAGGTTTATTTATGGGATAAGAAAGCATCAGCTATGTATTAGCTATAGTTAATTATAGTTAATAAAAACCATACTTATTTATTTTGAAAAATTACATTTAAAGCTAATTTGCATATTCTTGTTATTAGGTTAAAAGGAAGTCTGATCGCACCAACACATGGAAATGCACTTTTAGGGTGGTCATTTTCTTATCAGATGATATCCTTATATAACAGAATACTCATGAACCTTTGTCGACGACCAAAATCTCGGTTTGGTAACGAATTTAAAATATTTTTTTTCAATAATATAAATTACACAGCGCCAAACCTCTTTTGCATATTTATTTTTTCTTTATTACAATAATAATATTCACAATTATAGAATAGACTCTTATATGAATTTTATTCTGATAATAACTGGATCTTTCGTTGCTGTCATTTCTTCAATTTTGTTTTTTTAATATCTTTTTTTTCTCTATTAACAGAACATATCCTTTTGTCCGGTCTAGTAATACGTAGTAGTTTCTTATGTTAATTCACAGTACATGTTGAGACACTTTAGTGACTCACAGTACACTTTAGTGACAATTAAGAATTACAAAAGCGAACTCCGCCTTCTTCTTCTATGTTTAGAGTATTATTATTATTTTTATTATTATTAATATTAACCGCACACTGCCCCTTGTTTTTAGCCATATTTAATACAGAAGTACCAGCGTGGAGCAATATTTTTTTTTAATTTTTAATAATCGAGTTTGGCATATAGTGTTATGGACATAAAGAAAAATGCTAAAGAAAATATTCGGTGTTATTTCCCTTCTGAGCACTATTGTCTGATTTACTGGTTATAATCAAAAGACTTTAAATTATCTCTTAAATTAGGAATAGTTTTTATTAAATTTAATAATTAAGAGATATTAATTGAAGGTTACGTAAATAGAGTAAATATTCGTAGCGCAGCCATGTACAAATAATTCTTGTGAAAACGTGCTTGTATGATTTTGGGCATTCGAATAGCTCCACTTGAATATTCTCTTAAATAGAGATTTAAATATCATTTTATTGGTGATATCGTTGATGCTTTCCATAATGAACAATATGGCTCTGTCTTAGTTTTAGACCGCATCAAAACTTTATACTGTATTGACTAGCCTTCTTAATTTTAAATATGAAGTAACTGCTCGGCTTACTCTATTCGTTAATGATATGACAATTTCTTATAATGTAAACAAACAGGGACATAAATTTGAGGAATACTCCAGGATGTGAGATATCATCAGAGTGATATAACTCATGAAGTAAAATCTTTGAAGTTCACTCTCGATCATAAGCTGCACTGATGCACACTGAGCGATGTGACTATCATACTGTTTTAAAAAACATTGCCCAGGATGTAGCTTCTTCAAAAAATAGCAATTTTTCTCTACATTTCCTATTCACTAGTCCTGCACCTTTATTTTAGGGATTTATTTTTTTGTTTTTAGTTGTCATTTACACCTTAATGATCAAATTCTTCAAATGAATTATATTCATGCAAAATACTCAACTAAAGAAAATCCACTTTTAATTGAGCAATATTTTTTACTTTTACTATGTACGAAAATTTAACCTTTGTAACTAAGCTGATGCATAATTTTATTTGTGTTTTCGTGTATCTTTGGAGTCCTGAAGAATATCTCATAGAGATCGTCGAGCAAAAAGTATAAATCGATCGTCTGAAATAGTTTTTTTTTATCTATTTCCAACAAAAAATGCTTAACCATATTAAACCATAGGAAGTAACTATAGTCTTCTAAATTTTAATGGAAAAACTGGTGCTGAAGTTTATTTAAATATCAATTTTAAAATACCGAAAATATAAAGGACAGAGTAGGTAGTCATTTATTTTATGAAAATATAGTTTTGCATCTAAATCGTAAATAAATAGCTTTAAATTAGGTTTTGAGGGCTTGTAAAATTAAAAATGTTAAGTCTTAATTCCATAACACCGATCCCACAATTGTTTAAATTGGGGAGAGGGTAGAAAATAATAATAATAATAGTAATAATAATAAAGACTTTATTGTAAAAAATTATTACAAATAAATGTAATCCAAATTTTTACAAACCGTAATACCGTGATCAATAGTACTTAAACCGTAATCAATAGTACATACATTCAAAAATCGGCTGTCGAACTATGGATTTGGTGATAAATCAAATGGAAACACAACAAAAACGCAAGTAAGTTTATTATATTATTGATTGAATTATTCTCTTAATTTAAGTTCGGCTTCGTTATAATATTTAGAAATCTGATAAGAAAATGAGCGTTCGAATAGAGTAGTCCGGTGTATAGGTGGGAAAATAATATTTTTGTGCCTTAGATCTAAGTTATGTGTGTCATATCTAAATAGGACTTTTTGATACAAATATAAAGGAAGTTTCTTGAATATTATTTTGTGATACAGAACCAAACTATGAAGTAACCTTCTTTCACATATATTCATCCAGCAGATCTCTCTCCGTTTTGCATTTACTCCTCTATCATATTTTCTTATTCCACCAATTAAATGAACACAACAATTTTGTATTAATTGTATCCGCCTTTTTTCCATCTTTACCAAACCTGGCCTCGTAAACTTAACAACAAAAATCAAAATGCGAAACGACCAGCAAATCGCAAAGGATCCTTTTTATTTTGTTATTTAGAAGATGTCTTTGGCTGTAAATAAGTTTGAGGCTCAGGGAATCTAAGATCGGTATCAATCAATAAACCCAAATTTTTGTAGATATCACGGCATAATAAAATTTCGGTATTTATCTGCATGTTAAGGAGATACGAGAATCTCTTTCTAATAGTTTCCGGACCGAACAGTAAGGCTCGAAATTTTTTTGAATTTAATTCCGGACAATGGTTTAGAGAAGTGTTAAATCGTAATTGGACATCAGTATTTATTTTATTATTTGCTTCAGCTATGTCTTCAGGTTTGAATAAAATATAAATTTTTGTATCGTCTGTATACTGATGTACAAACTTAAGCTTTGAAGTTGGGATGTATACAGATAAAAGAATAGGGGACCCAAAATAGATGCCTGTGGTACACCATGTTCAATATTTAAGTATTCGAACTGGGTACCATTTACCTTGACCGACTGCCATCTACCAGTCAGATAATTACCAATAAGCCCACAGGCACTGCTACTGAAACCAAGATATGACAAGATCGCCAGCAGCAACTCGTGGTTTATCCTGTCGAAGGCCTTCGAATAGTCCAGGAGGACCAAAGCAGTACGTTTTCCGCGGTTGGATGCTTCAAGAATATCATCGGTTACCTTTAACAGGGCAGTTTCGCAACTTTGATCCTTTCTAAACCTAGACTAAAAGGCAGGGAGTAGATTGTTTTTCTGTACATGCATATTTATTTGTCCCTCCAAGACCCTCTCAAAAACCTTCGATAGGGTCGGCAGGATGCTGATAGGCCGTAGATCACTTAAGTTTTCCTTACAAGCCACCTTAATTAATAATATGTGTTATATATGGCAAAATAGTTGGGCAACATCTTAATAACATCGACAAGCCTATCTCATCTGTTCCAATAGCCTCGGATTTAATTGACAGAAGTGCAGCGCGTATGTTATCAATAGTTGCCAGCTGAAACTCAAAATCAGTAACACCAGGCTTTTTATGGTACTTAAGAAGTATTAAAGTTGGGTGTAAGATGAATTACTGACTTAACAAAATAGTCATTAATAACTTTTACGTTAGGAAGCTGTTTAGAAATATCTTTGTTAGTTTTCTTAAAGTCTTTGGTAACAAAACTATTCTGGAGACAGACCTTTTTTTATTTGTAATAGCAGTTGTTGCATAATTTCTTAATTGCCGATAATATTCTTAGGAGGCATCCCAATTTTTTCTTTTATGATGACTTTTATGATTTGAAATAATTTATGAAACAAAGGTTATATAGGGCCGAGGCATCTTGCCGGGTTTTATACACTTAAGGGTAAAAACCCTTCGAGGGAATAAAAAACATAATCATAAAAATACCTACTTAAATCCATAAAATGAAGAATTCACGAAAATCCGAAAAAATAATTTTTTTGATTGATATTAAAAAAAACAAGAAAAACGTGTTTTTTTTTAAAGGAATTAATTTCATAAAAATTAAGTCTATTAAGAGAAGATTTTAGCAAGAAGTATGTAAAGCTTTTATTCATGTTACATTTATGCAACAGTGCGATGAGATACGGCAGTTTAAACATAATCTCTTTGCTCATTTATATGCCTAATAATATAGAATGACGGTAAGAGAGTTTTTTTTTCCAATTATGGTGCCCCTTATTGAACCACAATTAAATCTGCCTTAAGTATTTCACATATTTATTTCTAGTTTAAATGACTTTTATACCAGAAACATTTCCAGTAGGTGCCAAGTCTTAATGTAAGAAACTTTTCAGAAGAAGTCTTGGGTTTTCTCTCCAAGAAAAAAATCAGCAATTTGTTCTAAGCCGAATTCAATAACTTGTTGCTGCCTCATTTAAACAAATACATATGAATTGCGGTTTGGTTAAGTTAATTTTGGCGAATTGAAGGAACGGTAATGTAACCGCTGTAGTATGCAATAGGGCGTTATCTTATTGGAATCCTATATTATTTAAACCTTAATATTCTAATATTTAATTGGCCTTAACATTCACTACAAATTAATCAAACCAGATGTATTCAGAGCAGAGTGAAAGCTTAGCAGAGCGCTTTCGGCGTATGAGCCATCATCAGTGGCTAACTGAAATGAGTTGGGTGTTATATGCGTAAAAAACATTATAGTTAAAGGTGATCGAATGGAATGTACTCACTTGTCAGTTTAGCCCAGAAGTTTACTATAGTGGGAACACATTTGATATTATTAGAATTATACATAACATTTAGACACACTTAAGACTATACAGAACACTAAACAGGACGAACAGTATTTAAAAAGGAGAGAACATTGGTCTCCTTTGTGTTTTGTTTACATTTTATTGTCGTTTCTTAGATGGCGGGAAATACTATGTCAAATTAGGTTAGCCTACAGTTAACTTCACTTTAAAATTAATATTTATATTATGCGAACCTTTCAGAGTGGTAGTAGCGACAGATCGGTCTAGATGTCATTATCGTAAATGATTTGCAGTAGTGCGATTGGTTATAAATTAGTGGCACAAATTCACTGGCATGTAATTGACCTGGCAAAAAATACTAGAGGAATTCTATTACCTAAGCTAACAAATAATTAAATGGGGTTATGTTTTTAGACGAATCGTCGTTATAGTTGGATGAGATGAAAGGTGCTTTTTGGAATTTACTGGTAAACGGAAAAATGCCTTTACCACGTGAATGAGGGTTTGAGATGGAATCAGCCTAGGATAAATAAATACAATAAGAAACAAATAATCCTAAATTTATCATTCATTCTTTTAAATTCATAGAGAATATACATACATAGAAAGCATGTAAGTCACTTTTAAAATTCAATTTTATAGGCGGGGTCAAGAATATCCTGATTGAAATAAAAAGTGGCATGAAATGCGTCAAATAATTATACAAATATTATAATATGTATTTGTTCTTTATGAAATATAAAAAAGGTATAATATTCTATATATTCTAACCGGACGGCTAATAATGCGACCAAGAACATCCTCTGATTGGATGACGTCAAAAGTTAATTTAAGACGTTCCGTTTTTTTATATAAATTTTTTATTTATATTTACCCATGCAGGTCCCAAAGAACCATCCTTTATATAGTTGGGAAAAAAACTTCAAGCATTTCTTATCTCAAATCTATTCTATTATTTCGTTATTTAACTTGTAATATTGTTTTAAACTTTTATAAACTAATTTTGATACATATTTCATGTTGTATTTATTAATTTTATTTATATTTTTAATAATATTAAAGCGTTAATGTATTTTATTATTAATTTTTTACTTCTCTACTATTTATTTATTTATTTAGCCTTTACGTTTTATGAAATTAAAGTTTAGGAAAATATGTTAAATTATCTACATACGTAGTCTTTTCAAAGCGTCCTTATAAATATTTAAATATTTGCTTACTAAATATCTAACTCTATCTAATCTTTTCTAACAGATTTTTAATCACTCAATCGAAGTGATCCTCGCAGATAAAAATATTACTTTGGCTTTCGCCGAATTATTTCAAACTCTCTTTTTTTTCGGATCTTTAGAAACTAGTACGTTGTAGTATTATGCATCAATAATGCTTAGATATATCTTATTTGATTGCATATCCATTGCAAAACTTAAACAACAAATAATTTAAAGTTGTTTTAAATAAAATACGTTAATTGTGATATTAGTGTCATTATCAAGCATTCATGCTTGATCATCATGATGTCCCCAGCAGTAATATCGGTTAACTAACAAGTGACGTCACGCTCCGTATCGCTTTGCAGGCTGCGTTTTGGCCCGAATTCGAACTTTGAATTCCAATTTTAAAGTATAGTAGTATAATTTATTTATAAAAAAACGCATTAAAAAATCGATTGATTCTTATTATCGGATAAGCTATTGAAGAAAGGGCTTTTTTAATTTTTTAATTAAGAACTTTATTTCTTTGGTGTTTAGGGAAGACAAATTGAATCAGCCTTGCATAAACACTAAGATAATAGATATTATTTATAAATAATAATAAGGTCATTAAGGATCCTAAAATAAATACAAAATCGGTCTTATACATCTTTTGTTTTGAATATTTTATATAAAAAATAAGGTTTGGAAATAGCGCTGTCCACGTAGAGCCCGAAGATCAATCCAATGACTAGCAAAATTATTGCCTAAATATTTAAAAATCTTCGTCACATAAAAGATGTGTATAAACTCAACAATTTTAGTATCCCAACTTACCTAGGTAAAACTTTGCTGTTAAATATTGTTCAAACCGAGTCCCCACGAGTTATGAGGATTGGTATAACTCTAGTAGTGGTATTACCAACTTTATCTTGGTACTTTACTATTTAGAAATAATACGTATTGATCACTAAAACAAATATGGTGGAGGTAGGTATGTAGGATATATTTCAGTCCTTTTTCTCATGGTTTCGAAGAAATCACTTTTCGGTCTAAGTAGTATTCAGTAAATTTATGTACCCTAAACTTTCCCTGCAGTAAAATTATGAACTTCCCAGATATATACGACGACCGAGGTGGATTATTGAGGTTATCAACTTTTATTGCTTTAAATAATTGCAACTTTTATTGCTTTAACTTTGTTTTAAATAATGCCCATCCAAAATTCTGTTTTTTTTTTTAATTCTTTTTAATGTTTCACAAATAAGTGGAGGGGGTAGGGGAGAATATGCATAGTTACATCCTAAAAAACCTAGCTATAAATAATTTGATAGTTGCAGGTGTTCTTTGTGTCCAGTTTCAGTCCCTGTTACTATTAAATAATAAGTTATGCGATGGAAAATGTCACTGATGTCGTGCCTTAAATTATTGACTCCAGATTTTCATATATATTATATATATGTATAGTACAAATATAGAATTTTAACATTTAAGTTGAAAACGAAAGTGGAATTAAGTAGATTAGATAGACTTTAAAATAATTTTTTTTTAATTTATATATTGTTTTTTAAGGAAAAAAAATCAATCTATTGAAATAATATAAAGATAAGGTTTTAAGAAAATTAAGCAAATTTTATAATAATAATAATAATAATAATAATTAATATAATATATAATAATATATTATTATATATTATATTAATAATATATATAATAATATATTATTATATATTATATTAATTATTATATATAATAATAATAAATAATAATAATAATAATAATAATATATAATAATAATAATTATTATTATTATTATTAATATTATAAATAACAAAAAAGGTACTTACAGGGTGGACTACCTGATCTACAAATATCTATATTAAAGCATCAAAAAAATATGATTGCAAGTTGGTATAAAGCTTATGTATAAATGTAACATTACTCTTGACTAAAAGATTGGCATTTTGATTCGTGGAAAAAAGGATTCCTGTCCTCCCTAACCCGTTTATTATTGTGTTTTTTAGATCGTCTAACCATTTATTTATGTCAATATTAGGTGAGCGATACAATGAACTAAAATTTGTTGTTTTTCCCTAAACTTTAATATTAACCCAAGTTCGCTTTTTTAAAAGTTAGTTTTTTACATTTTATATTTAAGTCGTGTATACAATACCACCCCGACTTTACGACTATACGACATCTATGTCTCTTCTAACAAAGCTGTAATTAGAAATAATTAAACTCTCATTAGGAATGGCATGAAATTTATTAAAACTATAAGTGGATTGCTGCTCTGAAGGGGCGAATAAACTGAAAATGCATCCCAGCATCTCTTTCACACTTAGAGCTTTTAGACGAAGATCTTTCTTGATTTGTCTATCCGTTGAACTTCTAATAAAATAAAAAAGAAAAAGCCACCTACTTCAGAGTTCTTTAAATAAAAACAATATGTCTTTTTTTATTCAACAACTGTTATAAAAGTGGCATTTACTATCTAAATTCTGACAGACGTAAATGCAAATATAATTTGCATCAAATAATTTTTTTAATATTATAATCGCCTAGATTTTATGGATATCATTCACAAAACTAAAGAACTGTCAAACAACCCGTAAAGTCTGAGCGTTCTCACCTAAATCAGACCATACGTTCCTAACCGCAGGAAATTTAGCTCAGACTGAGTAAAAGATATATTTGTCATTTAAGTGGCAAAACTATGACTAGAAAAGATAATAGAAAATTAAATAAGGAACAGCGAGTGCCGACAGTCAAAGGAACTGCACCAAACACTAAAGTATGTTGGCTGCTGACTTGACATAGTAGAACGATAGGGGACCTAACTGGAGTTCTTATAGGTCACTGAAGAATTATAAGCTAGGCTAAAAATAATTTTCACGTGGATACCTATAAAATTAGATTGTGAAGGCATGAGATTAAGATGGGGGAGATTAAGATCGCTAGTCAGGGTGAGGAAGGACGGACAGCCATCGACGGGGACTTGTGGGGTTGGTGAATTTTAGTTCTACTAGATGGAAGGAAATGGAAACAGTAAAAAGCGGAAAATATATTATTCGCAATAAAAATTAGAAAAACACTTTCTTAGAAAACTTAAGAATTTAACGCCAAAAAAGAAAAAATTATGTTTTAAATATTTTTTACACAGGAAAAAAATTTTTAACTTGATCAAATCTAAACCAAAACAGAAACCACTTTCGAGTAATTTCTTAAAATATTTATTGTGGTGGTTATATAAAGTCTGATTACCGACTATCCGAGCCATTATAATTTTTGATTAATCCACACTGTAGTTTTTAATTTCTACTTGTACACTACGTATTGAAAACTAATGCATATTGGTGGGAATAATAATCTTATAGATACAGATATTTTATCCCCCTTTCAGTTATGCATGGAAGACGATCATTTATGCACATGCTATCACGGTAATTAAATAGGGAGGCTTACCACCTATAATAGGGTAGCTCTATTAGGGGCTATTTTACCAGATGGATGTCGAGAAATCGTATAATTTTTAAATGATTTATTGCTAATGTGATAATAAAATACATAGGCATGCATTGCATATGTCGCCGTGATAAGTTATGCTATGCTTGGATAGTTAATTAGTAATGTCAGTTTTATTTTAAATTGATAATTACCTAGGTAAGATTTGGTTAGCTAAGTTATTATTACTGTAATAAGATGCTTAATAAATTAGCAATAAAAGGCATAATATGCCTAGAAAAAGACTATACCTTTCTGCTGAAAAAAAGTTTTTATAAATGTTGTATCAGTTGTTAAATATTATATTTAGTGCGTTTTCTTTGATTTCGCAGTATTTATTTATTTTTGGAATAACACCAATTGTACAAGTTTATTTTTTAAAAAATAGTACAGAATAAAAAAATAGGTATTTATAAACAATACTAACAAGCATTTATAATAATATAATAAAAGTTAAAACGCCAAAAGGTACGGAATGTCAAATGCAAATACGGCTTAGTAAATAGGGTCAGCCAATTAGTCCATTAATATGCTTAAGAATTAAAAGTATCTGACCACAGAAGAATCGAGGGTTAAAATATTAATTTTAAATATTAAAATAAAATAATCCACATGGTATCTATGAGAATGCCAACTGATTTTGTAGGTCTCTGAGTACAATCAAATTAATGTACAGGGTGTCCCATTTTCGTAGGTTTTATGGGGTTTGTCGCTTATGGAAAGGGATAGAAAGTTGCGGTTTTCGCGACACTGTGCTATTTTTTAGCGAGATTAACCTTCTAATGCATAAATTTATTTCTGCGTTAAAGAAATTATTTTTTATATAATGTTGTTAGTTAAAACATAAATCTAATATTATAAACTTACTTAGACGTCTCTTTCATCCTCTAGCTGTCCGATAAAAACGGGACGCCTTAAGGCGGACCGGTGCATTACCGCTATATTGTGTTATGAAATAATATAGAAAAATGCTTTTATTTATTATAAATCAAAGAAACAGGATTTGGTTGGAGAGTTACATAAACTTAAATTACATTTTAGACAAAATGCTTGAGTTTTTGACGTACATTTTGGAAATTTACACTATTTTTTACCTGATCGATCACGGAATATGCACCAATGTCCTACTTGATCGAATCGAACGTCTTCTGTTGGAAGGTATGCTCGCTTTTTTGGCACAGGTATGGGTTTTGTTTTTGGTTTTATCTGGGGGACGAAGAGGATGGTCGACCAACGCTTCTTTTACGTCCGATTTGTCCATAATTGCAAATCGATTCAGCCACAATCGACCTAAAAACTGGTAACTCGATTTTTTCTTTTTCAGAGTGAATGCGGTGGTACTAGTACTGGTAGTGAATTTATGATCGCGACGTCTATAAGATGATACAAGATGCGGTTGGACCATTTGCGAGTTTTCATCCGAATGTGATATCTCCCTATTAGTCCATCCATTAAATCCACACCTCTCATGTGTCTATTGTATTCTGTGATAATTTTTGGACAATCAATTTCGTAGTATCTTTTCTCTTTTCTATCCCAGCGAGCTGACTTTAGAACTTCATTTACGTACGTAGAGGCAAAATTTTTTGTCCCAGCGTAAGAAGATATAAGTCGAACAGTCTTAGTTTCATGCCACAAAACAGAGGTTATATCAATACCAAATGCATTTCCTACATATTCTTCCGAATAACCTCTTTCCACTTTTTTTTTTGCTATTTCAGCATCACTTGATAACTTACGATTGGGTACACAATTTTGGCGCACAGTGCCTAATGAGTAAATATCTCTACTTCGGAGATAAACAACTAGGCCCAGAGACGTGTAAAAAATTATTAAAATAAACGATGTGGTTTACAAAATTTGGAATATGCTGTGATAAACGGACCACCACATTAGAGGATGTCCCTAGATTTGGAGAGTTTGGAGAAATTATATTATCTCCTGCACCAGTATATATTTCAAAAGCATACGAAAAGCCTGAAGAATCACAAAGGGGAAAAAATTTAAAACCCCACTTATGCGGTTTATTAGGTAGATATTGCCTAAGAGGGCTTCCAGTCATTTTTGTTGCGCACATTTGTTCATCCACGCAAAGTCTTGGAAGCATTGGTACGGATAAAAATACATTGTTAAAATGTGTTATGAAGGGCCGAACCTTATACAAACTGTCATATTCTGGTCTACCTTTGCCAGGCATCGTTAAGTTATCGTTGAAATGAAGATACCGTCGAATCTCCTCAAATCGCAACACCGGCATCGTCTGACGAATCCCTTCAAAAGAATGTCTTCCCCAATATGATCTTACATTTGGATAACGATAAACCGACATATATATAAGTATTCCAATATATTGTGGTTCAGTTGCATCTGTAGTTCAGTTGCATCTGTAGTGAACCTCGTGGAAATATTTTTTTGGCGTGCATATAAATTAGTCTGTTCGGTCAGATGCTGAAAAAAATCGTCATTCAAAAAGTACCGAACGCAATCAAAGGGAGTGTTTAGATCCTTCAAAGCAGCTGGAAGTTATTTTTCTCCCCGAAATACGACTTCATTTATGTGTAATTGAAGATTTTTTTTCCTCCAAATAATAGATTTGAATTCCGGCGAATTGTTAGTTATGCCAGTAATATCTCCCGAAAACGTTCCTGTGGTAGGAACTTCTGGCCCATCTTCTTCTTTAGCAGGTTCAGGCGGTCGGACACGATTAGAACGCTTATAAGTTGCGCATTGTTTATGCTTTGAACTACTAGCACTAGCAAGAGGTTCATCTTCTTCAGTGGGTGGTTTAGGTATATCAAAACTAGTACTTGGTTTCGTGCTTGGTTCACTTATTGACGAATTATCAGATGATTGGGCTGGTTGCTCTGGCTCTATTTCTTCAAAGTTGTCTACAACTTCAAAAGATGTTTCATTAAGATCGAGTTTTAACTCATCTTCGGCAGTAACCAAAATTGAAAATATCGCAAAATCTATTATAAGTAATAACGTTTATTTTCCAATTTGTAGGAAAATTTATATTAGGCATTGCATATGTCCGCCTGTAGGCGGGTACGCTTGTAGAGGGGCTCTTGGTGGTCCTATTTAATTTTAGCAACAACTAACATAAATTTCTTAAAGCAATAAGGTACAAATAACTTACCGATAATTTTCTTAACACCAAAATCCGTTTGAAAACAATTTAAAACTTTCCACCAAAATAACAATCACGTACGAACTCGCCTTTTGACCCGATTTCAAATGAAAATTATTTGAACCAGGCGTTGTTTACGTCGATGCAAAAAGCAGGCAATCAAATATACATTAGAATATTGAGTAGAATTTACCGAAAGGAAAGCATATGCAGTAGAGTTAATAAAAGACATATTTTGGTTTTAAATGGAATTTGAATGAAGTCCGCCTTAAGGCCACCTGCCCGCATTAGAGGGTTAAAGATGCACTAATCAAATTTGCCATAACTTTCTTAGTTTTTGTGCTACAGGGTGGATATGAAAAGAGAGTGAGTTTTCAGTGATCCTCTGTAACTCTGTTATTGTCAGACATTTTAAAAATGTAAAAACTAATATTTGTAGATTTTTTTCCGTAGACTCCAATGGCGTACCTAAATTTTCTTATAAAAGTATTTTATAAAAGTTTCTTATAATTTTTATAATAATATTATTAATAATATTTAATAATATAATAATAATTTTTTTGCATAATTTATATTGATAATAGTAAAAAGCTGTGAATAACCAAGGTAACGCAAAAAAATGATTAACATTCTGACATTACTTAGGTATTTGATTTTGGAAAATATTTAATACAGAATTCTCTTAACCACAAAAGCCCAATAGCTAACACTCGTTCAGTAAAATTATTAAAATGATAACAAAAAACTATAAAAATATAATATAGACAAAACTTAAATAATTTTATAGTAACGTAATATAAAACAAAAGTATTGTTTGAAATGCAGACCATTATGTCCTCTAGTTTAAATATTTTTTTAATAGCATTTTTTAAAATAAATAACTGTATCTTTAATTTTGCAAAAGTATTTTTCGTTGCAATTTTTAATTGTTACCTGTTGGCATATTACCTTGAATAAAGCGTATTCTTTAAACACCTCCGCAAAAAAATACAAAACCGGCAGATTCGGTGATCGTGGTGGCCATCGAACAGATCCATCTTTTCCAATACATCTCCTAGAAAAATGTTCATTTTGCCACTTTTGTAGCATTGTGAACTTCAGCCCTATCCGGCTGGAAGAATATATCGTTCAGTTAAACCAGTGGTTAATAGTCTTTTCTTATAGAATCTGTAGGTACCCATTAGAGTTTATTCATAAATCTTATTAACTATTTTTTGGTTAAAAATAAAGCAGGAGAGAGAAAATCTGAACATACCTTGACGCTCTCTAGGAAAAATCATGTGGGTATTTTCTTGACTTTAAAACCGCGTATTGTGTCTATTAACAATTTGAACTGTAATGTGCCTCGTCTGACCAAATTATTTTTTTTTCAAAATTATTGTCCTGAGTTCATATTTATAAACCAATTGTAGATCTCCAATCTAGATTCAGCATTACCAGGATGCAGATTATAGACAAGTTTATACTTGTAAGGTTTGATTTATGTTTTTCTGATGTCCTTTGCACTTCTGTTTTAGCAACACCGGTCTCTCGATATATTTTCCTGCAACTGGTAATTATTACCTCGTTATCTTTGTTGTAAACTCGGAGTCGAGATTTGTCAAAACATCCACATTGGCAATATTAAATTTTAATTTTAGAAATAATCTTCTCCCGGGTTATCTTCTTTTAATGAAATGTGACAAAATAGGTTTTTTATAAATCCTAAGGTAAAGATTAACTAACATGTTCAGATAAAGTTCATATCATTATCTCTTTCTGTTAAGGCTTGGTCTGCGTTTTCATTAGATAATATGAAGTAGGTATTCATATCATGTTTCTCAAAGTTTTGTTTTCGCATTGCGTGTTAAAAAATGTAAATTGTAGAAAAGAATCATTTTGTCACGTTGTTTATAAAAATAAATATGAACTATATTTTATATTTTTGAAAAGCTTTTGGCAAGTGAAAACAGATTTCATTAAAAAAATAAAAGTTATGTCAATATCTCAAAAACTGTGACCTTTCAAGAAAAATTTTTGTACGCCACTGGATTTTACGCAAAAAATCTACAAATATTAGTTTTTACTTTTTTAATATGTTTGACAATAAAAGAGTAATAAGAGATGATTAAAATTTGTTTTTTCAAAATCACCCTGTAGCACAAAAACTGAGAGAGCTTTGGCAATTCAGATAGAGGTTTGTTCCTGAATCCCATTACAATACTATCAAGCTATTACCGGCTCCATAACTACGTTGATCCTCAATTAAAATTCTTAAAAAAAAACTTTTTGCTGTGTTGTACTGGCCTTATTTCTTGAAACTTCCTTATCAAATTCAATACATAAGGATGATTTGTACGACTGATACGACGAATATGGCGGCCATGAGCTAGACGTGTTTGCAGACGCTCTCATAAAATTTAGGTTGTATAATGTTCTAAATAGAAATTACTGCTAGTGCTACTGATTAGTATCTCCGAGATAGTTTTGAAAGTGTAGCGTTATTATTTCGTGCCCTAAAAGTATCCTTTTATTTGGATGTCCGAGTAATCGGAATTCCAAATAAAATTTCAAATCTGGGGGATGTCATGGTTGCGGTGGAACTTTGCGTTTGATAATGAATATGGCTGACATGAATACAAGTTTTACACAAGACGCTTAGTCGGTGTCCTGAGAGGCCCTACAGGTTCTGACAATTTCATAACGTTCGGTCACTGAGCTCGGGTTTTGAGGAATTTACCTACTACTTGTTGCGGTCTTTATGTAAAAAAAGGTTTAGTTTTCTCCAATTACTCTTTAAATTCTAGCTACATAGACTTTGAAGTTATGGGTATAACGTACAAAATAAAAAATGAAACATTTCTATTGATAAACATATAGCGCCCACCTGCAGGAAATATTTCAATTTTCCTAGACAATTTGGAAGACATTTTAACAGGGGTAGTTACAAAATTTGTTAATACAATACTTGTTGGTGATCTGAACATTAATTTTTTATCACAGTCTCCGCATGTCAACCGACTTAAATTATTAATGGACATTTTTAACCTCTCCCAGCAAATCTTGGAGCCTACCAGGACTAACTTAAATACGAATACCTCTACCCTTCTCGATATGATTATTGCCACCCGGAATTTGTTATATGTTCACTCCAAGTCCGAAGCAGTATCTGAATCTTTAACAGATCAGAATCTCATATATTGCCTGTTCCAAAAGCCTAAAATAGTTGGCCACAAGAAAGGGGTATTATTTAGAGACTAAAATAATATAATTATAACTGATTTTACTGCGGATGGATTTTTGATCCAATGGAACGACTTGTACAATAGTGTCCAAGTTGACGATAAAGTAAATATATTTAATAGTAAGATCTTAAATCACCTAAATAAATATGCACCACTTAAATATAAACTCCTAGTTGAAAAGCTATTTAATCCGTGGATTACTCACAATATAAAAAGTATGATTAGACTAAGAGACAAGGCTTTCAAAAAATACCAAAAATCAAAATCAAAAGCGCACTTACAGTATTACATGCAACTAAGAAACTACACTAAGCATGCAATTATCAGAGAAAAAATAGCATTCTTTAAGCAAGTAGTGCATCAAAGAGGAAAAGAATTTTTGGTAACTGCTGGCAAACCAAAACTAACACGTGATAAAAACCGTCTATTTAAACTGCCGGAAAATTTAAATAATGCTTTTCTTATTCATGATTTCTTTTTGAGCCACTCTATTATGGCTGACTCTACATCATTAGAGCTACTAAATTTTTACAAAACTAGTAGATTTACTAACGAGATCTTTAGCATTGCTCTATTAGACTCTGATACCTTAAGAAAAATTATTTTTAGCTTAAAGTCTAACGCAACCAGTACGGATGGTATATCAATGAGAGATGTAAAGTTGTGTTTGCCTTTTTGCTTAAATCCGCTGTTAAATATTTTAAACTCATGTATTGTTAATGACAGATATCCCACAATTTGGAAAAGAGCCATAATCAAACCAATTTCAAAAGTTTCAAATCCCCTAGAACTAAAGGATGTCAGACCAATCAGTATTTTACTTGCTATGTCAAAAATTATTGAAAAACACATTTCCATTGAGCTTGGTCATTTTGCAGAAGTCCATAAAATTCTTCCAGAATGCCAGTCAGGATTTCGCTTGGGGTACAGCACAAGTACTTGTCTTACAAAAATATTAAATAATGTTCGCTCCAGTAAGGAATAGAAATCTGGCACCTACATGGCTCTACTCGACTTTAGTAAGGCCTTTGACACAGTAAATCACGACTTGTTACTAGCGAAATTGCACTATTTTGCCCTCTCAGCGAACACTGTACAATTTTAAAAAAATTATTTTAACAGTCGAGAATGTCAAGTGGCCATTCCCGGAGGTGCGGGTATCACGAGGTACTTAGAGTTTCAGGCGATCTATTGCGGGGTGCCACAAGGCTCAGTCATTTCACCTTTATTATTCTCAATTTATGTTGCGGATATGTATAAGGTAGTCAAACATGCCACTTTAGAACAATATGCTGACGATTCGCAAATCTATATACCAATTAATAAGGAAAATATTGAAACGACACAAAACTCCCTCATATCCGATCTAAAAAGCATTGAAACCTTCTCAAGAGACTACAATCTTAAATTAAGTTATAGTGCTAGGAAGTAAAAACATCAGAAGAGATGTTGAATATAATTTAGATATTAGCATTTCAGGTAATAAAATTCCAGTTGTTAACCAAGCAAAATATCTCGGTATTATTATAGATAATGCCCTTACTTTTGAGCCTCATATTAAAATAAAATTAAAAGCTGCCTATTTACGTCTTAAAAATCTATATAAGCTAAAAAATATATTCCCTCTAGGCAAAAGTATTTGTTGTGTGACACTTTAGTTCTGTCTCTTTTTGATTATGGTGATAATCTGTATACAATAATTATTTACTGTCACACGTAAAAAGAATGATACAAAAGGTACAAAATACCTGTCTAAGACTTCCTTTTAATATAAATTTTAGATATGGAAAACTGGAGAAAACTTCATATGTATAATTTTATTTAACGCATTATAAATAATAATAAGCCTACCTATCTAAGAAATATTTTAAGGCCTGCCAGTCATATTCGCAACACTAGGTTTAATCACAAATTTGTGATCCCTCAGCATCATACGGCATCATTTCAACGCTCATTCTCTTTTGTTGCTGCGCACTTGTGGAACCAACTACCGGAACAGATCAAAACACGTAGCAAGAAGGGTTTCTTAAAGCATGTCAGATTAAAGTTACTCTATGAAAAAGGTTCTCAAGCTTAAGGAATCAAACATGTCATTAATAATACAACATACTGACTTCAGCGTCATATCATATTATATTATAATAATCTTTTTTTTCTCGCTTTTCCCGCGGTCAGGCTTCCCTTACTGTCGCCCCTCGCTTCTGCCACCCTAATTGCTAATTTTTTTTTTCATAACTTAACATTATATTTCTTGTAGTCCTTTTAAATTCTTTCATAGACTAAATACTAATGATAGTGCTTGCATCTGCCATGCATTGATTCTTTTTTTTAATTTAGTTTTTACATGGAATTTTTTTTTTATATGGAATTATTTAGAAATATTTAGCTGATTTTTTTTGTTATGTATAGGATAGTTCACATATGCTTTTCTTAATATAAGGAGCATGTCAAGCGGTTTTTTTTTATAATCGATGAATTGTCCTTTTTATATTCTTTTTTTTCTTATTTTGACAAATTATTGCGACTTTTTTTTGACAAACGATTTTTATTTGTTTTTTGTATTTGATTTACTCTTGTGTCCGGGTGATTACCATTAAAAATACATGCTGCTGCTCTAGCAGACTTATTTTGTTGATAAAAAAGACCCATCAACTCAATTCTTTCTTGCAGCGTATAAACCATTGTTAATAATCCTATCAATATCATAAGGACTAGATTAAACAAATACGTGGTGCTACTCTTGTTATTGCTCACTTTAACAAAACACCGATACCAAAATAAAAATAACTAAACCAACAAAAGCGTCGAAATGTGCAGGTATTTACTGCATATTTTGACGTTTTTTTCTTGATTGGAGTTAACACTTGGATATTAAAAAAAAAGAAAATTCATGTAGGCAACACAAAATTGTAAGATTTTAATTTTTGAAGAATATCACACAATGCTACGTTTGTTCATATTTCATGAAAACGAATTGATAAAATAAAAGTAATAAAAATAGGACTGTGTAGAGAATGAAATTACCTTTAATTTAAGGTATCACTCGATCCCTATTTTCATTTCAAAAAATTGGCATAGGGCTCTGGGTGGTAAGGATATGAGGTCAGAGAAGAGCAGTTTCTGTCAATAAATGTCCCCCCTAATATTAAATTTGACGTATTCGGCCATTTTTGGCTAAACAACTTATATTTCAAGATTTTCAGGGTGGACTGTTTTGTCTCGGACACCTTGTTTAACAAAGTATCGTCTACAAATATTTTGATTTTGCAATAAAATCAAACTAAACTAAAGATATTATTAAATCGCGTATAGTAATATTTTCCAACAGATTTCCTTTATTCTTTTCGTCACTTAAAAAATTAAGCGACTTAAGGTGAAAATTGAAGGGTAAACAAACGCAGCAATAATAAAATGACAGCCCCAGGGGAAGATTTAAATAAAAGTTACGTTTACTATAGACAAATATATATTAAAGACCTTCCGTTTACCTAAGTGAATTGCATTCAAATTATAGAACATTTTCATTTCTAATTGTTTTGGTCACGGAAAGATAAAAATGGAGAGCCGCTTCGTAGCAATATGTATAATAGCTAACCTCAATAATTCATTCCTAAGTATATTAGATACCCGGTCCGCTAGCGTCTTTGCAAAAATAATAAATAATCGCAAATAATAGGCAAATGCTATCCGTACTAATCATTATTGATATCCAAGCGACTGTTATTTCTGTTTCCACATTCAAATAGACCTTAATGTGAAAAAACATAGCGGTACTTAGAAGAATAAGCATCAAATATTATGTAACGGGTTAGAAAAAAGTTCTGTTATTTAATTAAAAGTATAATACCTTATTAAGATCATTGCATAATAACAAAATGTATGCCCAAAGGGAAAAGGGGAATTTTATACCAGGTGTGCTCCTTATCGAAATTTACGCATGCATATAATATCTGATCATAAAATTAAAAAGGCACGCGTCTGTATCACGTGCTTGCACAGGTAATGAGTGCAGAGCAAAAGAATTATCTGGTAAAAAGGGGGGTGGCACCCCATCACGTAGTCAAATCGCAAAAAGTTTTGTTTTGTAAATGTGAGTCATACTTTTAAATGGTTTTTTTTTCGATAAACAGCGATTTTAATGTAACGAGTTGCATATCACGATTAGATGTTTCTAATGACACATTGACCAAATAAACTATATAGATATATACAAAGTGGCAAAAAAGTCGCGCATAATGCTTGTAGTTTTGTAATTACCTGCTATACAAAAAAGTAACCTTAATGAAAGTTATTCGGTAAATTATTGCTGCATGCATTTTTTAAAGTAATTTCTGGTTTGCATTCTCTGCAGACCAGTTTTAATTTTTTAAATGGAACATTCTGGATGTCACTGTATACTTGGATTGTACTAAGAAAACTATAATTTTTTCTATTATTACCTATAAAATCTCTATTAGTACCTAATACCTTATATTTAAGTTAAGAGGCTTTCTTGACAGTGACTTAATGCCAATGCATAATTTCTTGGAATTGACAGCGGAAACGAAAAACAAAATTCTTTGTAGATGCACAAGCAATGGTAACGGTAACTCCAGGAATATGGACTTGTGTAATCTAGGGATTTTTGAAATAACACTTATTTTCGCACGCTTGAGGTGGGGAGTAAGCTAGCGAATGCTTTACGACGATGAAGTGTGGTCGGGCGAGGCGAACAGTAGTTGAGAAGGAGATATAAGTCGAGATAGAAAGAGAGAGAGTTATGGTTCGTATATTACTGTAGAAACAAGAGAGAACCGTGCGCGCGAACATTTTCTTTCTTTCTTCCTCTCATAGCGAGTGCATGTAATATACAGGGTGTCTGGAAAGTCAACGATAATACTGAAGGAACTGATGGAGCAACTCATAAGCACCCAGAAAAACATAAGATGACCTTAGTAAAAAATCGATGGTTTTCGAGATATTGGCACTTTAGTGGAAGTCACCAAAATCCTACTCTTGGATCAGATTTTCGATTGTCACGCCTTAAAAATAGATATTTTTTAGAATCTCTTTTTAGCTATGCAACACTGAATAGCCATTTTACTGATCAAAGACAAACATCAAACTAAACGGCCAAAAAATGTAATAAGAAATCTATTCTAAAATAAAGTATTACTTATTTGACTTAACTTTGACTAACTTTGACTTAACTTATTTTACTAAACTTTGAACTTGACCGCTCATACTGGACCGAAAAATTGTACGGCAACCCGGCTAATACCTTAAAGAGTTTGCTCATTTAATTTAATTTTAAAATTACCCTTAATAAATATGTTTTAAAAAAAGCTTTACTGTTATTGTGATAGAGTGATAAACCTAATCTACCTTATGAAAAAAATAAAACAAATTTATAATTATGTTATGTTCAAAAAATATTTTTATTTAACTTAAAAAAAAATTAAAAATCAAATATTATGTTCGAACTGTCTACCACCAACGCGAATGCAGGCGTGGCATATTTTAATAAATGACCTATTGATCCATCTTGCATTCCTGGCAGCGTTAAGATCTTGGGCTGCATCATTTATTCGCTGCCGTAATTCAGCAATATTATTTATTCGTCTTGCATAAACCTTTTCTTTTATGCAACCCCAGTAAAAAAAAATTGAGCGGGTTTAGGTCTGAAGACCTGGGAGGCCATAAAATTGGACCAAGTCGGCCGATCCATCTGTGCAAATTATGCATGTTCATAAAGCCATCCTTTTTGAATGTACTCGCATCCGACCACAGTATATTATTTAAAAAATTCGGATCCTCTTGATTTTTTTGCAACATTCTGCGGCAAATTGTAGGCGTGGTTCGTAGTCTCGAGGCAGTAGGCTTTGCACTCGTTGAACATGATAAGGGTGATATTGAAATCGCCTAATGATGTCGTTTACTACCGATTTCGGTATCTCTGTTCTTCTTTCGATTACTCGTGCCGAAGTAGTCGGATCATTTTCAATTTCTTCTAAAACTTGATCAATATAATCAATACGAGGTCTTCCCTCTCGAACAGGAGCATGAAGCATTCTGCCTTCGGAATATGAGCGGTGAACATTAATAAATACACGATAGTCAGGATATCGGGCCAAATTCGGATATCTTTCTTGATAAAGATTAGATGCTGCTAGAGCATTTCCTCTGCATTCACCATAAATGAGATGCATGTTTGCATGTTCTTGGGCGATATACGGCAAGGGCATAATAAATGATTAATCAATAAAACAAACAGCTCAAAGAACACAGTCCAAATGAACTCAAAAACAAATCCAAAGCAATAGGTAACAGAACCGTTAGGATACAAGCAAAAAAGTAGTTAGTTCACGGAATACTGTAAACAAACTAAATTCCAAAAATGTTTGTTGTTTATTGCTATGGTGATAAGAATTACCTTGGCTCTTGATTCTTTTAATTTTTAAGTTAAATAAAAACATTTTAAACATAACTTAAAAATTAGTTTAATTTTTTTACAATGATATCATAAGGTGAATTAGGGTTATTTTTTACTATAACACAATAATAGTAAACTGTTAAAAAAACATTTAGGTAATTTTAAAAAGTAGATTAAATGAGCAAAGTTTTTAAGGTATTAGCCGGGTTGCCGTACAATTTTTTTGGTCCAGTATGAGCGGTCAAATTCAAAGTTTAAAAAATAAAAATAAGTAATACTTTATTTTAGAATAGATTTCTTATTAAATTTTTTGGCCGTTTAGTTTAATGTTTGTCTTTGATCAGTAAAATGGTTATTCAGTGTTGCATAGCTAAAAAGAGATTCTAAAAAATATCTATTTTTAAGGCGTGACAATCGAAAATCTGATCCAAGAGTAGGGTTTTGGTGACTTCCACTAAAGTGCCAATATCTCGAAAACCATCGATTTTTTACTAAGGTCATTTTATGTTTTTCTGGGTGCTTATGAGTTGCTCCATCAGCCCCTTCAGTATTATCGTTGACTTTTCGGACACCCTGTATATATATATATATATATATATATATATATCTCAGTCATCACACTGTAGAGTTACATTTTTCTTTCTCTTTTACTCTCATCGTCAGTGTATGAAATAAAGAAGTGTGTGGTCTTAAGCGCACGATTTTTTTTGGCTCCTTTTCTGTCCAAACAACCTTAGTTTTTTTTACATTTATAAAAATAACCATTCTGGGCTCTTTTCGGTATATCACAAAACAGTTCTACCACTAACTAAAAGTCTTTATTTTACTTTCGACACGTGTTTCGCTAACGATGTTAGTATCTTCGGAAAGATTGAAACTGAGTTTTATTCTTCTTTTAATCTTTAAGACTAAGTTTTAATTTTTTCCCGAAGATGCTAACATCCTTAGCAGTTTGAAAACCAATTTCATTATTTTCACTTAGATTCGAGCTATTCAGGCCCGAAACTTACTCCTTAGAGAGGAGTCATCAAGTAGCATCATCCAATAACACTCCGTATTATTGTGGATCCTCAGGTGGAATCTGTGTGCAGTAGATTGTTCCGCAGGAATTATGCCATCTTGCAGCTTCGAGACTATCTTTTAAGAAAACTCTTAGGACCATGTTAGCTGACTGCCCTTTTTACTCGTTGACAGAGATCTTTTACTGTAGATTTATTGACTAAATTTAGTTAAATTTGTTTCCTTTCATATCTTTTAATTTTATGTTATTTTTATTAGCATTAGTAGTTTTTATTGACAATTTCTATTCATTGTTATGATGTCGATGGAAATAAACATTTGTATTTTTAAATATCTCGTATACATTCTCATGTATCCTGCACAGTTTGACAATATTTTATCTAAGTTCAAACAAAAATTATTGCAACGCAATCGAAGAGAATATTTGGCCCACAGAGGATCATTTTAGAATATTTCCCAGGAGCTTAGGGTAGGACACTCCACTGTTTCCAAAATTATTTTAGAAACATGTAAAGCCATATAGGAAATATTTTAGCCCATATATTTAAAAGCACTAATTAAAAATGACTGCAACAATATTGGTACTCAATTCTATAACAGATGGAATTTTCCAAATACCCTAGATGCTATTGACGGAAAGCACGTTTTTTTTTACGGAATAAACTGGCACAAAATGGTAAATCCTATAGTACTCGAGGATCACGAGTAGCGCCAGTGCTACGAAGGTGTCTGTGGTTTCATAAAGTTCTGCAAGTTGTAATATTTGGAAAAGACGTGCTTTAAGAGTTGCTTCCACAGACTTGCATAAAAATGAGTCCCGATATAGCTGTGTTCTAGGCGTCTACAGATGCACTTGATACTCATGAATCGCATGTGAGAGCAATATTCTTGAGAAGTTGCTTTAGATATTCCCGCTATATGATCATGTCAAGACATATTGCTTCCAACATTCGCACACAACAAGCGAAGAGCATCATTAGAGCGGCTAAGTAAGACGGATATAATAAGGCTTGACGTAGCAAAGCAACATTCTTTGTAAATACTGCAGCCTGAACCTTCGCTCCATTAAGCTCAATCAGATTGTACTCATACCACTCCAAAATGATGTTATTAATAGTTATAACCTGGCGACATGGCTCTAGGTGTCGGCTGAAGCCATCTGGTTGGGCGACTTGAAGGACTTCAATAAACTGTCATCAATAAAGCTGTAAATTGGATTAGAAGTCTTGTCGAGAAGATCGTTTACATATAATAGGAAGAGGGTAGGGGGCAAGCTGCCCTGTGGGACAGCAGTGTTAATTTGAAACCTTTGCGACGTATGTCCATAAATGTTACAAATGTTTATATTCAATATCCTATAAATGTTGTGATGCAGATTATAAATTTACATGGGTGGATATTGGAACCTATGGCTCTGAATATCAGTTATGTCATAAATCGTTTGGCGGGTTTTGTCACATTCAAATTGCAGAGTTTTTATTAGCTCCGGGAACGAGAAAGTTGAAACTTGGCCAACTTTCTTATTACTGCTCCAAAGATTCTTTATTTTCTTATACACAGAAAGCGGTTGTGGTTGCTTATATTGAAAATAATGTGATTTAATTTTCTTTCTGTTCTCGTTGTCGTTCCCTAGAAGTTGTGCCGCGGCCTTTGGAAGTATCAATTTTTAGTTGATCCAGTCAACACGTGGTTGTTATTTGTAGTTTCCTTTCCTCCTAAACCCTTTCCCAGATCCCTTCCAGCCCTAGCCAGTGGTTAGCTGATCTTATTCACGCCGGTAACCCCACGAAAAAAGTCAGATCACCTGCAGGGTATCTCATTTAAAAGAACAATGTTGGTGTTCATGACATCTAAACCAAAAATAACAAAAAAAATTCATGCAGGAATAATTTACTGAATAACTTTCAGTAACGTTACTTTTTCGTCATAAACTAGCACTGAAAATTTTCTAATGATGGTGCCCTTTAATATAGTTTAAATACATGGAGTATCGGGTTAGGATTAGTAAATTAAACTTCGAAATTAAAAATTGGTCAACGTTTAGACGCTTATTTTTGACGTCTTTTTTAGGGTTAAAAAAAGTTATTTTCTTATCAAAATTATCTTTAAATAATATACAAACTCTTGAGGGAAAAAAAAGATTTAAATTAATTATTTAAACTTAAATGTGATCACCGTTGCCTATAATTTCTTGGTATATAATTATTAATATAATCACTTACCAGATTTTTTTATTGTAGAGGTTAATTTAGGATAGCCCATCGAAAAATTCCCATCCTACTTGCGACTCTCCTAGTATGTTGTGGGGAAAAACGTCTTTTCATCTAGAGCCGTTGAATACAAGGTGAGCCGCAAACAAGATATTGCATTATACTTTATATTTTTAAATAAAAATCCCCTTTTTTTGATTTTTAGATTATCCATGAAATATTTAGTAACTTTTGTTTAATAAAGTGTGTAACTATCTTCAATCGTTGTGAAGATATTTGGGCTAATAAAATTCGATTATTATTATTATTATTATTATTATTATTATTATTATTATTATTGTTATTATTATTATTATTATTATTATTATTATTATTATTATTATTATTATTATTATTATTACAAGCGAGTAGTAAACAAAAATGTGTGGGAGTAATGGATATTTTGTCAATGATGAGGGTTGCCATTTGGCATATCAAAGTGAGGTTAGCTAGAGGTGAGGAGATTTTTAACCGAACTTTACGGAAATTTAAGGTGGTTCGTAATAAAATGAAAGCATTGGAAAATCTGGAATTTTACTACAAGAATAATCAAGTATTGTGTTTTTAAATGTTTTCTTCTTTTAACAAATAAAAATTGCAGTGACAGTTAAACCATTCTTTAACGAATTTTCGGCCATTGAGTATGATGTGTTTCAATCAGCCAATATTCAATTCAATTAACAATACGAAGTTGTCATCATCAAAACATGTGAAGCTCCTAGAGACATTAAGATAAACGAGGTCAGTAATGTAGATTAGAAATAAAATAGAACCTAAAGTAAAGTCTTATGAAACGTCACAATTAATGGTTTAACAATTAACAATAATTAATGAGAGGAATATTTTACCCCTATGTTACCACTGCCTAATTTCGGCTGTTGAGGTATATAAATCAAGCCACATCTTGGAACTCAAGTTTCGAGCTCAGATGGCAGTATTATATAAATCATGTAATTAAATTCCCTGGATATATAACAAAACAATATTGCAAATATCTCAGAATTATTCATCTCATAATAAACTCTCTCCAGAAAGCTATAGATAGTGATTTTTAATCTCTAGAAACATTTTAGGCTCCCAGCAAACATCATTAATGATTTGGTATGAACTTCGTTATTAATACTTCTACTGGATTCTTTATTTTCTAATTTCATAAGTATCCTCCAGTCTGTCAACTAATATTGATATATTTCTCAATTAAAAAATTTCTTTGTCTTAAATATTATTAGAATATATATTATTTTTATATTATTTGTTGAATATTTGAGGATATGATCTATATTATATACATATACAAGATGCTGGACTAACAACTTTTCACTCCATATTTCACTCGTGTTTTTTCCTTAAAATTATAAATAAAAATGAAGTGGAGTCTCATTTCAAGTTTCAAGTTGTTACTTTGACTGCGATAAGATAGGATATTAAAATCTTTAAAAAGTTGTTTATATTTCAATAATAATTTTTCAATAACCCTCAGAGTTATTAATTACAATAATGCTGATATCAATAATTTTTGAAATGCTGTCATTGTGCATAAAATTGCTATTTATTGGACTATATTTGGCAACAGTAAAACATGATTAATTGTAAAAAATTAAAAATTTCTTCTAGTAAACAATTTTTAAAATTTCTGCCTCATTTTGCGATTGATTTCATACTTGCTAGTCCTATGGTTGGAACCTTTATATGACACTCAAATTACGAGACAGTTTTACCACGAAACAAAAAAATTAGATGCATATGAAAGTTTAGTAAGATTCAATAGTTAACAGGGATAAAGGTCCAATTCCTTATAGTCAATTATATAGTTAGTGTTTAAGATTTGTTCGGCCATGTTTAAATGCATTTTCCGCTCTATTAGTTACATCATTTGTTTTCTCTCGAAGATACTAACATTATTAGCGAAACACGTGTCGAGAGTAAAAATAAAGATTTCTGGTTCGTGATAAAACTGTTTCGTTATTTCATACTAACTGTAAAGAAGTTGTTCATAAACAATTTTTTTTACTAGTAGATAATAAATAGAAATATCCAAATACTTATTTACTATCTAAAAATATCCAAGAAATTAACTTGTATTGTACAAAACTTGTAGTGTTCCTTTAGATCCATCATAGTAAACAATAATACTATTTATAAATAAGAACCTTATATTTCATTTTTAAAATATAGTGCAATGACAAAAAGTACAAAAAAGAGGATATCATAAAGGATATGTACCTTTGCTATACCTGCGAGTTTAAAATTAATATAAGTACAAAAAACCTAAGAGACCACACAAACTAAGCAAGCAATTGGTCTTCATAATTCTATAAATTCCAAATTAAAAGATAGCATACTGTTAGTATCCTGTGTGATTTTACCCAATGTACCATCATCAGATATAAAATATCATGTGTCATCCCACATAATTAAATATATTTGTTCTAATGCAGATGGTTAGATATCTATAATAGTGCACATAATAGCAAACCAAATCGATCTAAACCCTCATACCCTTTCAAATAAATTGAAAGTTGAGATCTGAGATAAATAACACCAGGTGTGTTGAATTAAAGTATTTTTTTCATTTCATACTGCTTTCACCAGAAATGGGTTGAATTTAACGTAAAGGAATTGAAGGATGACTTGTGCGGCACCAGCTGATCGGAAATAGAACCCTCCTGTTTATGTTTTCTTATTAAATTTCTTTTCACTGTGATCGGATATAGAATCAAAATCTCTCTTTTTAAATGACAAAAAAATAGTAGACTAATAAAGAATGCTTGAGATCTCATGTAATTTGTCATCCAAGGAAAAGCCCCGAATTACAAATGCTAAATCGAATATATTAAAAGAACCTGTTGAGTAATAACATTGTTTAAACATTAAAAACAACAGTAGAACAAATTAAAAAAGGCTAATTTTTTTTTAATTTATAAATTAATATTATTCATAAGTCCCTTCTTTATCTTTTTTTCCTTTGTCTTCTTCTTCTTTTAATAGGGTGGATTAAAAAAAAGATATAACCAAATTTTACAGTAAAATATATAGAACGCAACTGAAATCCCTTTTAGAATACTACTTTGCATACCAGTTTTAATTAACATTGATTAAACAAAATAAAAATACGGTGAATTCGATGGTTTCTAGTATTCAAGCCATGTATTTTATGAAGTCTGTATGGGTGAAACTGGCAATATTTCAGAATCGGTGATTTTCCAGTACGATCACGCCAAGGAATTTTTCATCTTAGCTGTCCTCAAGAAGGTGTATTTTCTTTGCGCCAAAAATTAAAGAAATATATTTTCTCTTCTTTGGCCGTTTTCATAAAATATTAAAAAAATACACTTACATATGTCGCCTTATTTATGTTTTGATGTTAGAAATTTCTCATTTTCATTCACAAATTCAATTCAGTTTATTTATTATTTAAAAAAGTATTATTATTTTCTACACACAAGTGCATTAAAAATTACTTTACACACTGGTACGTACAAAACAAGTCAAAAAAATTTGTGACAAAATAAATTCAATGTCAAAACAATAAATTAAAAAGTAAAACAAATCCTGGGAAGTTTACCGGTCCTACATAATGAATTATGTCGATAAAACATTGTAAAGCTACAGCATTCAATATGGAATAATAGTAAATCACTGGAATAATATGGATAAAGTTTGATAATTGTTTGCTAAATATACTTATTTTTTCTTTATTTTATTGTACAAGGTAAAATATTATACATTTTTGGAGCAAGGTGAGTAAAGGATTTGATTTTTCAGTTTCACAGTGTATAAGTGGTTTATACTATTTTTAATATGGGTATGATAGTAAATACGTGAATAAATTATAGTAATATAAATTGTTCTTATGTTTGTTAATTGCTCTGTTGAGAATGACCTATTGTGAAAATACTATACGGCTCCTAAATTGTATCAGTCTGCCACGACAGCGCTGCGTTAAAAAATAATTAATTCAAACAATATTGTTACTATTTGTTATTTGCAAATTGTCCCTTAAAAATCATGTCATAACGATTAAATTACATATACGAAGAATATTTAAATTTATTTATTATCTATAGAGAATGTGATTAAGGTATTTCAAGGACATGTGATACATTTGCGACCTGATTTTCGGAAAAATAGAAACTAGCAAAAAGTATTTTCAAGAAAATTATAAAAAATAGTTAATTTTTGTTATATTTAGAATTATTTGATATGTTTTTAACATTTTTTTTCTATTGAGTGCTACTATGGATTTTTTTTTCATTTTACGTCATTAGGTTCTAAGACTTTAAAAAGTTTATTATGTGGTGCCGTATCAAATGCCTTGGGCAGATCTAAGCAATCTTCAAGACACTCTACCTTTATTTAGAATATATACTTAATTTCAAAATACTTTCTCTATAATTTTTATAAATGTTATAATTTTTTTTCCGAAATCAATATAATTTAGAAAGAATATAATTTGCAATATAAAAAATATTTTTTACATCCCAAAACAGTTTTCGCATTAATCAAAACTTTTTATTTTACAACGCTAACGATGAAAACGATGAAACTTTATTTCGCTAACGATGTTAGCATCTTCCGGAGAAGATTAAAACTCTTCGAAGCAGGAGTTTTCGAAGTTTTAGTCTTCTCTTGAAGATACTATCTTTAGCAAAACACTTGTCATAAGTAAATTAAAGATTTTTTATTTAAAGAAATTCTTTTATTATACTAAATTTATGAAAATTTTTAAAATTTAATTCATTAGAGCACAAACAGATATGACGAGATAAATTGAGGCGTTTAGAGCAAAAGTGGCCCAAGCCACATTTTTAAAAAAGTTCAGTTAACAGCAAAAATGGCCTACAAATATATCGAATTTTTATTATGCAATACCGGCCCAAGCCTATTTCGACCATTTACCGCAAGATGTCACATAAATCCACTTTTGCGTAACATAGCACGTTCATATTTGCTGGAGCAAGACTGGCCCAACCCATTGTGGGCCGCTTTAGTATTCAGTGACGTTGAGATTATTTTGACCACGTGTTTGTAATTTTGATAACATACTTTTTGTTCGAAAAGTAAAGTTTTTTTTTTCAAATAAAATGCAAAGAAATATATCTGGTTGTGACGAAGATCGCTCTGGTAAGTAACCTATAATTAAATTTTATTTGCACATTAGCAGTTAAAGTTGTAATAATATGTATTTTAAGGTTATGAAAATACTGTGTTTCGGTGATTCGGGTTTGGGCCACTTTTGCATTTACATTTTTTTTTATTACAGATATAGAAGAACCTTTTCAGGATTCAGGTTCTGAATTTTTACCGTCTGGAAGTGAAGATAGCGAGCTCTCTGGTTAGTTTGTTTCCTTATCAATCGATAAAAACATTATATTTTATTATGTTTTTATTGACTTCTATAATAAAATATTATGTTTTATTGATTGATGTTTTGTTTATATTACAGACATAGAACGCACTTCCTGCGAGCAAATTATTTAGGGAGCAAAAAGAAGGAAAAATGAAGGACAATGGAAGAGAAATATTAGGAAAAGAAAGCGTGCTGCTGGTGAAGAATACATGAACACCAAGGGGAGGGTGGTGTCCTCCAAGATATTTGAAGCCAAAGAATGCCCTTGTTCAAAGAAGTGCCACGAAAATTTTTCACAAAAATGGCGTAAGGCTTTATTCAAAAACTTTAATAGTTTGGGATCTCACACTTTGCAGACTTCATATATTTTTGGACATGTCAGAGTTCTAAACAAAGAACGAAGTTATACCACGGAAAATATAAAACTAAAGGAACACAGCAGGTGCTACATTTTGCCAAATGACAAAGGAGAAGACAAAAAAGTTTGCAAAACTTTTTTTAAGCAATCATTGGGCGTGTCTGATGGCCGCATAACTAGGGTATTGAAGTCAAAAAGCACTGATGGATAGTAGTATAACCATAGCCTGATAAACGTGGAAAATCAATATCAGTTAATAAAACTTCTCTGGAAAAAGTCACTGCTATGAAAAGTTTTATTAATAAATTACCAGCTTATGAGTCCCATTATTCATTAAAAAAAAGTCCAAATGTCAAGTATCTTTCTCCAGAACTAGACCTAATCAAAATGTACAATTTGTATAAAAATGAAACTGAACAACCCGTTTTATTGTTTGTTTTTCGTCAAATATTTAAAAATGATTTTAATTTAAAGTTTAACGCGCCATTATCCGATAGTTGTCGCAAATGTGATGCTTTCAATATTAAAATTAAAGCATCTGTGGCAGATGGCCAAGAAAGTGAGGCAATTAAAGCAGAACAAGAGCTGCACCAGAGGAAAGCTGAAGCTGCTAGACAAGGCATGAGAAACGATGCTGAAGCTGCAAAATCGGACAATGACCTTACCGTAATTTCATTTGACTTAATGAAAACATTGGCAACGCCGATCATTTCAACAGGAGTTGCGTACTACAAAAGGCAACTTTGGACGTTTTGTTTTGGAATTCATGATCTTCAAACTCGCGTAGTACACATGTACATGTGGGACGCAAGTGTTGCATCCCGGGGTCCTCAGGAAATTGGTTCCTGTATTGCACACTACATTACGAACTTTGTTACCACAAGAAAGCTAGTAATGTACAGCGATTAGTGCGGTGGTCAAAATAGGAATTTCAAAATGGCTGCCCTTTGTACATACATTGTATTATCCAGCGATTACACAGTAACCAACATTGACCATAAATTTTTAGTTTCTGGTCACTCCTACCTTCCAAATGATCAGGACTTTGGATTAGTCGAAAAAAACAAAAAACACTATAAAAATATTTTTGTTCCTGCTACTAATGATTGGATGCAAGTGGTTCTAGAAGCCAGGAAAAGAAATCCGTTCAAAGTAGTAGTTATGACATCCAGCGACTTTTTTTCAACAAAAGAACTAGAAAAGGCATTAACGAATCGTAAAAAAACGGAAGCTGATGAAAAAGTACAATGGTTGCGAATACAGTGGCTTCGGTATGATAAAGAAAAACCCGAAATTATCCAATTTAAATATTCCAATAACGAAAATGTTTTATTTAACGAAGTTAATGTAAAAAAACGGGGCAAGCAAACTTTCCATGACATGGCCAGACTTCTTCCTCTGTTTGAGGGACCTAAGCCCATACAAGAAAAGAAATATCACGACTTGTTATCTTTGTTTGATTATATTCCACCAGTAAACCATAAATTTTATCGTCAACTGGTTCACAATGCACGTGTTGAAGAAGACTCGAATGTTTTTGAAAATCATGAGGAAGAAGAAAATGATTAATAAGAGTTTACGTTAAGTTTTGTTTAAAAATATCTTATCGTTTACCTAAAAATAAATTATTTTGCTATAGTAATTCATTTTTACTCTCAAGTCAGTAAAAAAAAAGGTTATGCAAAAGTGGCCCAAGCCACATACAAAATTTTATTTTTCAAAAAAAAAATGTCCAAAAACTATGTTTAATATTCCACCACTTACCTAAATAAAAATAAATTAAGAAATTCTTACAATCGCCTCTAATAATTTCGTAATTAATCTTCAAAAAATTTCATTATTTTCATTTGCGAATTTCTCCATAAAAAATATTTTTGGCTTGGGCCACTTTTGCTCTAAACGCCTCAATTATGTCTCGTTATACATGTTGTATACGTTGTATATGTGGTAAATGGCACAAAAAGGTTTAATGACATGCCATGTAATTATGGTCTTTGCTATTATGGTCAATAACTTTTTACAATTTAATATTAAATTGTACATATCTCCTTACAGAATTTTAGCGAGCTGAAGCAACTTATTTTCTAAAAAACTCTTGGCTGAAGCATATCTGCGGCATGCTTAAGTAGGTGAGATCTAAATGGAGATATTGATTGAACCAGTCTACAACGCGAAAATTTCGCTGTTTTGCAATCCAAAAAAATGCTTGCTACTAAAAGAGAATAATATTTTTAAGGCTATAGTGTTTAACATTACTTGATCTTAGCAAGGCTTTTGATACCCTTCAGAAATGATACTTCTGTTTTTTTTTTTTAAAGTTATTTCTTTAATTGTTTTCAACGCGTGTATGTTAATAACAAATTATCAAATTATATTATGATTAAACAGGGTGTTTCACACGGTAGTATCTTGAGCCCTTTACTCCTCTCCTTATATAAGTACCTATGATTTTCATTCTTTTATAAACCATTGTTCAATACCTCAATATGGTGATGACACTCAAATTTACTTTCTTTTCTTTTTATAAAATTTATTATATAAATGCTGCTCTTAAAATTAATCGAGACCTTAATGAAATTGCTTTAATATCTGCTGTACACAACTTAGTTTTAAATGAGAAAAAGAACTGAAATGATGATATTTGGCGCAGCAAGAAATTATATCATACAAAGCGCCAAACTTCAAATTTTATTAAATAATGTAAAGATCACATTTGCTAAAAACCTTGGTCTCATAATTGACCTAAGATTAGCTTCCCATATAAATAAGTTATTCTAGAATCCATACTGCAACCTGAAAAACTTATATTTAAGCAAAGATCTTCTTAGTACTAACATAAAATTCAGAATATATAATTGTCTTATTCTCTCACTATTTCATATTATTGTGTATTGACCAGTAATTCTAAGATAAATAAACCTTACAAAAATACTAAATGCCTGTGTTTGATTTACCAATGAACATACTCAGTATCTCGTAATAGGCTTCTTTTGGTAAATTTCTGTTTTCCTTAAATGATTTTTTGTGATAAAACTATGCGAGACCGTATTAAGGTCAGGTGGGGTAACAGTGTACGCGGGGTAAGTGTGTACACAAATTATAATATAATAACTTTCGCCAAAACACCTGCGACATCTATGAAAAAAGTATTTAATCATATATCCCCACTTATCTAAAACGTTAAATTGTCATAGATGTTATGTATTTTAACGTAGCGTGCTTTTTACATTCGGAAGGCATTTTTTGCAACGTTAAATAATTTGAGTGCTATAGATTTCACTTAGAATCCACTATCATCTGACGATCACAATACCATTTTCTATAAGTATCAGTTTTGACACAGATTAGAGGTATGTATTATTGTATATCTATTCATATTTTTAGTTTTTATTATTAATTACCTATATTTTTTCCTTATTTTCAGGCAAACATGGTTAGAAACTATAAACGAACTTCAAGTAGAAAAACTTCATATACTATATTCATTATATACAGATATATTAAAAAGGGCTTTAAATGAAATTGAGAGAGGTTTGATAACTCAATACGGCGCGCACAAAAAATATAACATTCCACAAATGACCCTGAGCTATCATCGAAGAGGTTATCGAGGTGTAAAGAGCTTAACGATGGGAAGAAGTACAGCGATTTCCAGCGAACAAGAAGAAAAGCTTGCTCAATGTTTAATAACAATGGAAAAATGGGAATGGGGACTAACTCGACGAGATGTATTTAATATTGTTGAAAAGTATGTCATTCTAAATAAACTTAAAACGCCATTTAAAGCAGGCCGGCCAGGTAAAGATTGGTTTATAAGTTTTTCGAAGCGCCACAATTTATCCATTAAAAAACCCCAATCAGTGGAGTTTGCTGGAAGGAAATGCTTAGATCCATTCGTAATTAATGGCTACTTTGATATTTTACAAACACAGTTGGATTCCCTAAATTTGCACGACAAACCACAACAAATATGGAATCTATATCTACAACAAATATGCGTTGTCTATAATGTATGATATGCTTTTTCAGCTATAATTCTTTTAAGTATTTTCGAAAGAAATAAAAGAAGACTTAATATGCCTAAAGCAAAATAAATAAGAAGAATTATTTATTTTAGCGGTGGGTAAAACATTTGCAATTTTTCACGATTTTGGAAATTTTTGCTGAGAAAGAGATTGGTTTATAATAAAAATTAGTTAAAACTTAAGATGAGCAAAAAAAGGTCAGAAAACTTTTTTTCAGCCGAATTAAAATACCTTTTTTCTTTTAATTTTTTTCGGTTCATGACGAGGCCAAAAAACTGAAAGGCCGTACGACCCATTGGTAAAAAGCACTGCATATATTTTCCGCATTTACACACGTATAAAAACTAGTAGGGCTCCCCTAGCATTCATGCACAAAAACGCGTGCTTTTTTGATACCCATAGTTCCCGTTATTAGCACTGAGCAACATGGTTTATAAAAGCTGTATAGGATGTTTGAATGATTCAATGAAGGGGCGGACTAAGGAATGTGTTTTTTTATAATTGATAATAATTAAGATAATCTTGGAATATTTGATCAAGACTGTAACTTTTAATTTCAAAATAAAAATAATCAGTTAAATTTAATACCATACAATGTAGATAATATTAAAAAGGTTAATTGTATTAAATTATAAGCAATAAATAAGATAAGAAGTTAAATATGGATTGCATAAATTACAAATTAAATATACCTGCCGGCAAAACAAAAGTTTTAAGCACGGAATTCAATACAATAAATTATAATAATAACAAGTCTAAATCACAAGCCAAAAAAACAACAGCGTGTCTTCTACTCTTTTTCTAGTAACTATCAAAACGCATCCAAAATTGAAGATAAAGATGGTACAGATGTACCGTGTATTGCATATTTATTGCGTTTGCTAACAGCAAACGCAAATGGAATCAGGGAATTGATGAAGCATTGTCGTTACCTCTAACTTAAGGCTTTACCTATGAAACTCTTTATTTGTTGCATCATGTAAAACTATAGTTTAAATTCAAAAAATATTTTAGAAATCTAGAACGTGGTAGGAGTGTATTATTCCCATAATATAAAATGCAGAGTAATAAACTTTCATTGAAAGCTCCAATTTGGTCAATATTTTTAAGAACACTAGACCCAGATTTTTATATCATTTACTTTTGACGTCACATTTAGTTGACGAAGTGTATTTAATTGGCAAAAGGGTCATGTCTATGTTATAGAAACACATAGGCTTTAAGAACATGATTTTTAAATAAATGTATAATACCGAAAACAACTATCGCATATTTTTTATTTTAAATTTATTTTTGTTTGCATGAAAAACAAATTTTATTCATACTTATCAGTGGCGGCTTGTGACTATTTTGTGCTGTGTGCTGCATTAAATAATATGAATAAAAATTAGTTCTGAGTTCCTATATACATATATTTATTTGCATGGTTCTGGCATAATTTCCGGGTGTAAATATATATTATTGTATGGCGGAAACTTGAATAAACACCTTATTCAGAATAAAACTCGATATAAAATTACAGAAAAAAATCTTTTATTAGTTTAATTTATTGAAAGTTTACATTTCGACAAATAAATAAATGTTTATTAATAAAAGCTAAATACACAAATTGGGTCTGTATTTATAGCGACAATCTATATGCAGATTGCAAAAAATAAAAATTATTAACTAACAAAACAAGGATTTAAAATGAATCATTTAAAGAACGTTTAATATTATTTTTTATATATAAACTCCATTCGCCTATTTTTTTTGCTAACAAATTTTTCTATAACTTTTACATTAAAGTTTTCAACAGAATGAATTAGTTATTTTTCTACTGAAAGCATTGCCAGAGCATTAGGTCGGTCTTGTGACATAGTGTTTCGCAGAAAAGTTTTTATCCGCTTCAAAGTTGAGAAGCAACGTTCTGCTTCTGCAGTGGATATTGGTGTTATAACTATTATCAAAACTAAGGTCATTACTTCACTAAATGAATCATCTAAGTTGTTATCATAAATAAAATTTAATAGTGAGAGGAGACTTGAAAACTGTCTAAAATCTGGTCTTTCATAAATAACCATTAATTCGGTTTTAAGTTTATTTTTGTTTAAACATGAATAACGATTCGCTGCTGAGACAAGTTTTGCTTCTGGAAAGGTTTTTTCATAATTTTCAAAATTATTACAATTTAACAGTTCCGCTATATCTATATAGTCCGTATTTTCAAATCTATTTTTTGCTTGTGTAGATAAAATATCACATACCTCTTTTGCATCATGAATTTTTGAGTCTTCGTTTCTCCTTCTCGTTGTACAACACACACTTAAATCGTCCGAAACTTCGACAGAAGGAGAATTTTGTAGTTCCTCAAAGCACTCAATTAATTTTTGGCGATTTTGGAGAACAACGTTAACTGCTCTGGATTAATAATTTCATCTAGTTAATTAAACAGATGGTATTCTATGGGCTACTGATTGATCTAATGCTGATAATCGAGCAGGTGAATTTGAAAAGAAAGCTGGTATAGCGGACAAATTTGCAAAAAATACTTTAACAGATTTGTTACTTGCTGCGCTTTGAGCCATAATTAGGTTAAGGTGATGTGCGTAATAGTGAGTATAGTATGCATTCACATATTTAGTTTTGATTTTCGCTTGAACACCATAATTTTTTCCAGACATTACAGTTGTTCCATCATAGCTTTGGGAAGTAAATTTCTGTACATTATTTTTCACCATTACATTCAGTGCTTCCATAATGACAGTCGAAATAGCATCTGCGTCTTGTCCACTTGGATTGACAAATGACCAGAATCTTTTATATATTTTCCCTTTGTATTCATACCTAACTACAAGACAGGTCTGCGTTTTTCCAGAAATGTCGGTAGTATCATCGGCTATAATGGCAATAAACTTGGACATATCAATTTGCGCTAGTATTTCATCTTGGCACACCTCTAACATACAATCTAAAAGTTCATTTTGTATTGTCTTGGAATGTCCTTTGAAAGCACTACCACTGCTAAAATTATCTTTTATTGCGCAGTCCACACTGCCCATTAGATCCAAGAGACCTCTGAAAACTCCTGGGTTTGAAGAGTCATCTTTTTCATCGTGTCCCCATAGAGCTAATTCGAAAGCACCACAGAACTTGATACAGTCAATAGTTTTGCCTAAAATGTATCTGTTTTTTTCAACATTTACGTTGTGTTTTTGAATTGACATTCCATAAACACTGTCGAGTTGCGTAGCAATGTTCACTCGGCCTATATTTGCTAAATTTAAAACGTTAATTAAGTGAGTTTTGTCTTGTGAATGTCTTTTATTCAGATTACTTAAATGTCCCAAATCCGTTACACCTGACTTGGTCCAAGAACTTTCACCACCAAATAACAGACACGGGAAACAAAACAATGCATTTCTAGAGTCACATCCACAAAGCAACTTATTTTCATCATATGATTTTGTATGAAATTGGCGATTACTTATAATCAGATTCTGGACTTGCTCTTCAGAAATACCATTCTCATTCTTCTGTAAGCGCTTCAGACAGCTGTTCCACGGTTTCTGGTGAATTTAACTTGCTTCTAACGGTCCTTCCGAGTGCATCCCAGATAAATTCTATTGGATTGAGGTCTGACGACCTAGCCAAACCAATACATCAGTATCCGTCGGTTGCAAAAAGTCCCTTACTATGTGATCGAGCATAATCATGAGTTAATATGAAATTAATATTAACAAATCAGATAAAAGGGACAACATACTGTTTTAAAGTACCTGTAATATACCCAGAATACATGTTCTGGTATCCTCCACCAGAACATCTAACTGGCGAATATTGGTTTATTGATCTAGTTCTAGGTCTTCTATATACTGATACTCATCGATCATTTGTCGAAAAAGTAAATATTGACACCTCTAAGAATAATACAGTCCTCCAGTTATCAGTAATCCAGTTGATGTATTCTCTGACAACACGGTGTTGCCTGGTGAGCCGTGGACCAGTTGCTGCTCTTCTTGGTCTGAAATTAATTGTTCCCAGTCTGTTTTTAATTATCTGATTACTAATCCTTATTTAAATTAGTGAGCTCGTGTTAGTCAATTTTAGAAGATTCTAACCGGTGTTGCATGATTTCGATTTCTCAAAATGTTCAAGCACAAAAATCGATTTCGCTATTTTTGCCCTGGATGTTTGGTAAATGCTAAAGTATCCCTGTACCGTTTTAAGACCTACTTATTTACTTATTGACGATTTGGCAACATGTAGAATACGTGCAATTCTTTTCTAATTAAGTCATTCACCAGACAACGTAATAACAGTTTGCGTATCAGCTTTTGTTAAATACTTTGTATGTCGTCTGTTATCATTTTTCATGTTGTTCATAATATGTAACAATTTTTGATAAAGTTTAATACTTTGCTAGTTAAACTATGATCTTGCGATAATTGTTTTGAACCAGGTATTGAGGATATAGCGGAAATTATATTTTAGTGTATACTATTGCTTCGGAAAAATAATCAACATTTTTAAGTGAAAATCTTCTAATATTTTTTAAAGATGTATCATTAATCATAATAATTATTTTTCGTCGTATGAGGTCACGTAAACAAAATATGTTAAAAACTACTTAAATGATTTGGTAACATTGAGCAAATATCCAGAGCAGAATTAAAATATGGTAGCAGTAAGTACACTTGCCCAATTTTTTTTTTTTTAATTATAAATTTTATATATTTAAAATTCATTTTTATTACAGGGTGTCTATAACGTTGGGTCGATTAGAAGACAGAAAAATTATTTTACTTTACATTCATCATTGTAAAACCCACAATATTAATCTCAAAATTTTTATTATGCTGTGTATTGAATAATAAAAACTAAAGCGTTATTTTAATAAAAATAAAATTTAAACTCTTAAAAATAAACCTATTAAATATTATTCATTTAAATAAAAGGCTCAAATAAGCCTCCTTCAGCTAAACAATAAGTTAAATTATAATTATAAAAGTCATTTCGTACTTCCCAAAGAGTTTTTTTCTCGCAACTCCTCTGAATTTGTTGCTCTACTAAATGCGTGTATGTTAATATTCTCCTTAAGATAACCCCAAAAATAAAAATCATTTGGAGACAAATCTGAAGGTCTAGTAGACCATTTAATGTCGGCAGTCCCACTAATAGGATGGTTAGGCAAAGTATTTGTTAAAAATTTTTTTACCATAAGTACATTATGAGCAGGACAGTCGTCTTGTTGAAAATAGATCGATTCCAGGTCTAAATCACGGAGGATTTGCAAGGAGAAAGAACTTGGTTTTGCAGAAACTCAAGGTGTTTTTGGGCGTTTAAAGTACCAAAATTAACAAATGACCCTTTCATATGGTCGCCCAAAATACCACTAACCTTTAATTTTTGAGGATACTGTGGATGTAACGAAGTCAAAACTTCTGGGGTCATTTTCCCGAGACATTAAAATTGACATTCCATTTGAAAATAGAGTATTTTGTAAAAATGTTAATTTTCGTTTGCTTTTTCTATCATGGTCTTTCTAAAATTCCATTCTTCGCCACTGGCCTTTGGGAAATATCTCCTGAGTTTTGGAATATTTGAAACATTTGTATAGTATAACCATACATCTAAGATAGTCATTAATTTTAGTATTCTTAAGATCAGGCTTCGACAAAATGGTGACAGGGACGGACTCGTATCGTCTTAAAATATATAAAACTAGTTACAGATTTTAAAATAAGATAAATATATACAGTATTGTAATTTACACAACTATATTTAAAATAAAAATAAATGTTGTTTCTATACTTTCACTCTCATTGTCGTCACCAAAGTTGATAATTATGCTCTTTGGGTATTATTAGATCTATATTTAGGTGGAATTTTTCAATCTTTTAACATATTTTACACAGTTTTCCCAAGTTTTCGTTTTTGGAATTCGAAGTTTGAAATTCGTATTGTGTTCGAATTCTATAACACAAGAATTTAAAGGTGAAACATTATTCCGCCTTACCAAGCTTCTGTTTCAAGCTTTCAGTTCATGCAATCTGTGTTCAATTGGGTTAAATATGCAACAATAAGCTGAGGTAATATCAATACCGTATGACCTATTTCTGCCATCAAACTGTCAGAACAATATTATTTTTTAGTGCAAATGATCTTAATATTTTAAGCAATTGCCTTTTCTTATAATTTTCTTCAAAATAAATATTACTATCCAAATAAATATCATATGGAGGGTAGCTTTGTTGTCATTTTCAAATTCAGATGGAATGTAATCGTGATAATCGAAGCAAAAATAATGGCAACGGCTTAAGCATTTGGTATAAATCCGGTTTTTGATCCAGATTTAATTATAGCAATTTGTTTACCTTTGATAGAGCGTTGCTTGTGCACTTGCCCGATGAATCTACCCAACTTTTATCTGGAACTTCATGTGTCATACCACGTCTCACCTAAATAAACAATATCCGTTCTATCCTGAGTACATTTATGAACTGCAGTCGATTCCATAATGACTTGGCGTTTATCATTTTTTTTTTCAATGTTAAAACCGTTTTTAAGAATACATTTTCTGAGGGTCTTACGTACAACATTTTATTTCTGTGTTGTTTTGCTTTGCAAGAAACTATTCAATGTAGGGATCATTTGATCAATGTACATCGCATACGTTCCTTATAATATCGACATTGTTCGCGTTGATTTTCTTAAAAGAATACAAGCAACTAACTGAATTTGCAAACAAACCATCAGCACATAAAAATCTAGGTATAGTTACCTTTTTTTGCCACTTATACCGACCTTAGATTTTTTGAAAATTACCGAGAAAATAAACAATTTTCAGCATAATCTGAAAATAAATTAAATGAAGGTATTCTTGACCTAAACTTATACCTCTACTTAATACTTTAGGAGAATTACTCTGAAAATTATTTATTTTATCAATCAAAATCATATCAAAGCATCAAATTTAACGAAATTTGGAATACCCCCGTTATTTTAGGCGGTCTATTTACTTTTTATCTTACAAAAGGCGTAAAACTAATTTTAAGGGGTAAACTGAGGGGGTGCAAACATTTGACGACCAAAATTTTATGTACGCATACATTTTTTTAAAAATTAAGTTACACCAGAATATGGGCCATACAAAAATCTAAATTTTATGTCTCTTGCATTTTTTTAATAATACGAATAGTTTTTGAGAAAATCACCGATTAATAAAAGGCTACCAATAATGTAATAATTAAAATTTAAACAGATAATATTAAATAGTAGGCTGTGACTATTTGTTTTAGGACATTTTTTAAGCGGCACGACATTTAACAATAAATAGGTAGACTGATTGTTGAAACTTGTTATTGAGGTTTTTTCAATAAATTGATGAACAATTATTTACATTAAAGAATGACGGTTTATAAAAATACAAAAATTGGTTAAAAAATGATTTAACATTTATTAACATAATAATTATTTCTTTTTTAAATAAACAATAAACTTCTGAGAAAAAAATATTTTTTTTATAAAAAGTGCTCGAAATGCGCACCCCCCGCAGCAATACAAGCCTCCATTCGTCTTCTCATAGATTGTCTTACTCGCTCTGAAATTCTGGGAGTATTTCTTATTGTTTCAAAGGCATCAATAATTCTTTGCCTTAGGACCTCGAGCGAAGGCACTTGACCAGGATTATAAACGAGGCTTTTTACATATCCCCATAAAAAAAAATCCAGAGGATTGCAGTCCGGGGAGCGTGGAGGCCATGGTATTGAGCCTGCTCTACCAATCCATCTCTCAGGAAACACAAAGTTCAAATAGTCACGGACTGTTATACGGAAATGAGGGGAGGCACCGTCAAGCATAAACCACATGTTCGGTCGCACATTTAAAGGTACATTGTCTAGTAAACCATTTAAATGGTGCTGTAGAAAGTCTAAATAAGTGTCGCCAACTAAAATTCTAGGAAAAAAGAAAGGACCAATTAACTCATCTCCGACTAAACCTGCCCATACATTAAGGCTAAAGTGCTCCTGGTGGTGAGATTGCCTAATTTCGTGCGGATTCTCTGCAGCCCAAACATGCACATTGTGAAAATTCAAAAAAATAAACATTTAAAAGACAATTTAGTTTTGTTTATCGTGCCAATTTATAATTTTTGGTAAGTATCTAAAATCTAAAGTAGCTAAATATCTTAAATAAGCAATGTCCTGAGAACCAAATTTATTTTTAATTATATTTTAGCTGATGTGTTAATTCTTGATTAAAATGATGAGGGAGGTCTGAGATGCAATACTTTAATTTTTTCTCAACATTTAAGATTAACGATTTTTATTGTAACGATGTGGGTATTTCTCAACTAATAAACATATTGTTTTTTTAAATAAAATAAAATTATATTGAAATATATCTCATCACTCGTCAGTTAACGCATCAACTTTTGTAATTCTGCAAATTACTTCAAATCTAAATATCAGGCAATAGGCTTAAATTTCCCGCCACACGCCACCCAAGTTGGTTGCCCCCGTCTTTGTCAACAACGTCAATAAAGCTGTCAACAGAATTTCTGTTCATTAGGCAACACGCATTTCTCTATATTGGTGTTCTGTGGTTACCGTAGTAATGTGTCATTGACAGTGTGAATTTAAAGAAATATGAATAAAAGAAGTTGACTGAAATTATTAATGTAATTATTGAAATTAATGAAATGTCAATGGAGCGTTAGGGAACATAAGGAATAGAAAAATAAAACGCTACAATCTACCGCTTTTTTGATGATAAATCTACCGCTTGCGGTGATTTTAACCTAACAACACTGGTTGCCATTATCTTGGACAATATGTAATTTTTAATTCCCGAACCTGTATACATATTATTTAGATATTATAACAAATTATTGAGATATTTTATCATTATTGCGGAATAATTGAGATTTTATATGGTATCGTATTGAAAAAAAAAGAATAAAACATAATTAAATGCAAGGCCGGGCCTGCTAACAGGTAACGAAGAACCACCGTCACGGACACTACTAGACCAGCCCTGTCCCGGTGATCGACCGGCGGAACAACAAATACGTAATCACAGAACGATTTTGTGTGTAGTGAGTGTGTGGTAGCGGGGTCGTAGCCAGGTGGGCACGTAAGACCCACGCGCCGTCATAACAGCTGCACTCATGGGCATTGGGGTTGCACCCCCTGCTTTACTCCCGAAACACATGCCGTGACGTATGTGCTCGTATGTGTCACCTATACGCGAGCCCATCGGCAACTATTGTCTGATCGAAAATATGCAAATGATTTCCTTTTGTCTGGCGAGAGAATAATAAGGCTTAATGCTTTGGCGGTGGTTGTAGATAGATAGGGGATGCAAGGAATTTTGCTTGCCTGTTGCTTGGTAACAGATTCCTTTATTGTGCACTGATAAAATATACAGTAAAATGTATACGGGAGTATATAGGAGTAGGTCATAAGACGATGGTCTGGGGTAATCGTAAAATATCGTTAAAGAGGTATGAACCTGAATTTTATTATAATTAAAATATATATCTAGGCATAGTTTTGTATGCCGTAAGTTCTTATTATTCAAGAAAATGTTGAAAATGGCTGCAATTTTTAAGAATTCTATAATAAGATCTATATTGAAAATCTATTTCCCTAATTTCGAATGTTTTTGGTACAAAAACTCATTGGAGTGATGGCTCCTAACAAACGAGGAACACGTCTTTTTCCGAAATTCTTCCGACATTTCACTTACATGAGAGGTCAACATCCTATATGGTAGTGTACAACTTAATAATGAGATTGTAGGCCTAAACAAAGATTGAAAGTTTAATTAAAATTAAATTAAATTTCTTTATTATTTACACGTCTGAACTTATAAGCTCTCTTCATGTCGGAAAGATACAAGTTTTTGCTGACGATATCCAGATGTACTATCACTTCTCTTCAAAAGACTTTGTTCCTTGTAACGATACTATTAATCATGAACTAAACAACCTAAAAGATCTCGCTAAAAAATACGGCCTTCAACTGATTCCATCAAAATCAAAACTTATGCTATTTGCCAAAAGAAATCAAAACGAATATATAAAAAATAATATTAAAATCCAAATAGATGACCAAATGTTACCATTTTGTAGTTCTGCTCTTAATCTGGGTGTTATACTTGATTGTCAGCTTAATTTTTCCGATCATATTAAGCAATTTCTACAAAGGTCATATATATCGCTTAAACAACTATATTCTAATAGAAACCTTTCAAGTACCAAGTTAATGGCAATGTTATGTGAAACTCTTGTACTTTCTCACTTTAACTATGCTGATTTTATTTATGGCCCTTGTCTTCGTCAAGCGGAACAATATCGTATTCAAAAGGTGCAGAATACGTGTATTCATCTAATTTTTAATTTAAGAAAATCAGAACACGTATCACATAAAATTAATGAGTTGAACTGGTTAAATATGTCAAATCGTAGAACTCAACATTTGGGTGTTTTTATGCATGGTTTAATTACTAATTCAAAATTCATATCTAAATCTCTAAAACATAAACGATATAAATACCAGAAATAAATTTAAATATATTATTCCTCGACATAATACAAGAACATACAAGAAGTCTTTTACTTATAATGCGATTAAAACATGTAATTCCTTGCCAAACAATGCTTTACTACTTCATAATTTAACTAAGTTTAAGTCAGGATTTAGGTTGTATTTGTTTAGAGAACAGTTGAGCTCCTATTTTTGAACTCACTAGTATGGTGTGCTCCAGAGGTAACATTATGGTTGTTTACGATTACATACAAAGGTATTTGTTTGTGTACAATCTTGTTTTGGTGCAGGAGTTTTATATCTCCCCCGTGTTGGGTATAAAGAAGGGTATAAGTATTTTTTTATAGTGGGAGCAATTATTATTTCTTTATAATATTTAATCTTTATATTATTTTTTTTGTATGATTACCGAAATTTATTTATTATTTATTGGGGTTAAGTTTGAGTAGCCTTACTGAGTGGTTAGCGTTAGTGACCGCATCTTACAGAATAATTACAGATATTAATTTTTTTTTTTGTTTCAAAGGTGTACAATAATAAAGGTATGTTTGAATTAATTTTGTACCTAACTGACGTTTATTTTATTCTGGTCTCAAAGGATAAAACTCTTTTATAAAGCTGCATAGTAAAAAATCAATGGTTAATATATGGGCTATGCGGCCAAGGACAATTACGACCGCAACTAATCCACTTATTCTAGTAATACAAAAAGGAAGTTAGAAAGTACTTGTACTTGTTGTAGTTGAATAAAGGACAATAGAGAATAAAAAATAAAACTCTATTTTGGTTAACATCGTAATTTAGACGAGGTATGATATGGTCATGATCAGATTGCAATACGTTCAGATAGATACGTTCAGTTTGTGTATATCAGGACGATCCGCATGTTGCCTTTATTATATATAGAAAAATTCAAATCTTTCTGAAATAAAACAGTTTTACTTGTTAAGTTATCGAAATGTCGATGTGAACATAAAAACAGACTTTTCTACTTTTACAAAGTTATGGAGCTCACTGATCTAGACCGTCGTATGTAGTTCTGTAATTGGCTCATTTTGTTCACTAATGAGGCCACATTCACGTGAGAGGTTCTCAAATTTAAGGAATTCGTATTCTTAGCAGCTGGAAAATCCCCATGCAACAATCGAACGGAATTTCCAATACCGTTTTTCGGTTAAGGTTTGGTGTGGTTTGTAGAAGATCAGTTGCTTTTTATGTGTTTGACGGTTTCTTGACATCTGTAATTTACCTTTAGTTCTTAAGAGAAGTACTGCCTGCCTTATTAAAGGATATTCCGATTTAAAGAAAACAACAAATATGGTTACAGCATGACGGTGCTCCATCCCACCTTAATAGAAATGAGAATATTTAAATAACACTTTTCCTGGATTGGATGAAGGGGACCAGTTTCCTGGCCTCTCCGCTCACTAAATTTACATTTTTTGGACTATTACTTATAGGTACATATGCAGAGAAATTACATTCCAGGGCGGAACTGCTTCATGAATGAATAATATCGCTAACGATCTAACTAATAAACACTGTATTATTGGAAAGCTACGAGCCACATTATTAAAAGTGCTAGACTATGCTTACAATGTGAAGGTAGACACTTTTAAAGTATTAAATAAAAAATAATAATATTTTGCTTAGGAAGCATTTTCGGACCCATGTTCATAGGATATTGTGGACTCGAATTTACCTAAAGATCACATGGTGAAATTTTGTCCTCCCTTACCTCGCAAAATATCCTGTATATATATACGGGATTATATATTTTTATAGAGGGAGGGTAGTCTTGGCCGACAAGTTAAATAACAAAAACTTTTTTAACAATTTTCTTGAGGATCGGTCCTTTATAAGTTTAGTTTCCTGTATATGTTTAGGGAATATTCCATTTTTCCTGCATCTTAGTAGAAAAATTTGCCTGTTTTTGAGTGAGACTTTTCTGGTGTTTGTTTTCGCCCATTGTTTAAACAACCCAACAACTTCCGCACCATATTGTTGCATCATCGTTTGGTAAAATCCAATTCCTGTAAATATAGAGGGAGAGTAGTCTTGGCCGACTAGTTAAATAACAATTTTTTTTTAATGTATGTATATATATAGATATATATATGTAAATTTCAAAATATTTTTCAGCTAGAGATATAATTATTCTTGAAAGATTTTGAAAACTCGTTTGACACTGATTTTTTTTTGATTACTAACTTTTTTAATTAAGTAAATTTAATCATGTATTAAGCTATAGAAGTATGGAGTGCCGCAGGAATATAAACCATAAACCATACTGTTCCATTTATATTACATATTTATATTTTTTAAGACTATTTATGCCAATCAACTTGATTTTTTTATAAGAGGACATCACAAATATTGTATAATTCGCTGATATACTGCCAAAGTTATCGCCTTTTAAATTATGGATTTTAAATACAAAGGGTAATCTGTTATATTTGTAATATTTATCTAACTTTCTCAATGATTTTCTACTAAATTATTGTTATTTGTGTTGGGTGACCTTCTTATATACTTTCCTTAGAGCCTATCATAATATTTTTTACTCTCAATTAACTTAAGCAATTTTATAATATGGTCACTGCTTCCAAATAGATTATAGTATATTCCAAATAGAGTATTTGTCTAGCAAAGGAGGTTCCTTTTCAAGAGTGTGATACCTGATGAAAACAATCAAAGACAAATGCAAGAACTATAATATTAATGGAAAGTCAAATACCATGAACTCATATTTAACAAAAAATTATTTAGGGGACAAAATAGGTATATATCCTAACATATAGAAATCCTGAAGTCTTATTCTGCCCTAAGTAGCTGCATAAGACTATGGGATAAATACTGGAGTGTTCAAGGTACAATTAAGAATTTATGGCTTTACGAAGTGGTAGTATAACCCATATTGGCATATATCTAGGGAGAATAAGTTACAAAAGTAAAGCAATCAGAAAGTTTAAAGAAGTTTAAGGGCTAGCATGTCTATGCAAGTTCGAAATTACCATTGAAAGTGCTTCTGGAAATATGTCCAATCCACGTACTAGTAACAAGCGGAAGGAAGTAAATGCGGTCAACTCTCCCTGATATGAGTCAAACATAGCCAAATGTCTTGTGGAAAGTCAAGAAATGAACTCTATAAAATAGCGAAAGATCAATAGGTCCAAGAGGTCAAGTTACCGATTAATAGGCCTAGAATTATTACACATAATTAAAAACTAAATTAATAAGACATTTTCATAGTTAGTGGCTCCAGATACAAAAACAGAGTCAGACTAAATGATTTGTAACAACTTTTCTATCTGTATAGGCTGTCAGAAAAAGGAAGAAACGTCTGAGCATAAAAGGTGCAGTTGCGAAGCATGATGCAGGCTTATATTGGAGATGCTAGAGAACCCAAAGCCAGGACCAAGTAGATATTTGGAGGAATGATTGTAATGCGTTGGGAGTCAAAATTAGACTAATTAATCCATTATTATATATAATAATTTAAAAACTTTCAAGATGGAACAATAATATAAGATCAAAAAGTTTTTTAACAATTATTTTAACGTTTTCACATTGGTTAATGCAATATTACCTAAATAACTTAATATTTTAAATATCATATATGCATCAAAATAAATGCGCATCATAGCCAATACCACCATATCCTTAAATTAAAAATATTAAATAGCCATGAAAAGTTAAATAATGGGTAATCTAAAAAAGTTCTTGAACAAGCCCGCATGGCACCTGCATACCTTTAAAAACAGTGAGCTCAACAGACCTTGACACATCCCATTTGCTAAATTTGTTAATGGGCGATAATTTCATACTACTTGACTTCCTGTTTGGCTTTATACGTATACGACATAATAACACCTGTTTACGCTAAGATTGTAGACCCTAATCTCGGGTAGGCCCTTAAGAAGGGTGCGAAGTGAATTTATTCAGTTTAAATGGCGCTTGAAGGCCGACAAAACAGATGATTTGAATGGCTTTCAGTTGCCCCTACTTTAACTTGAATTATAATGAAAATTTTATCTTAATTTGTCAATATTAAATAAAATGGCTATAAAAATGTATATGTATATTTTTCACGAACATTTAAATTGCTTCTAATTAAAAAACAATATATTTTTTTTTGTGGACTCTACTTTCTTTGGGTTTTTAGGAAAATAAAAGTTCAAGTGCATTTACAAGGGCCATAAATAAATCAATAAGGTCTTTATTAAGAAATTACAATAAAATTTAGCAATAATATTTATAAATGCAAAAAGGCAAAGTAATCTCCTAAATGGCGAAGTTTATCTATATTAGCTAGACAATGTTTCGGAAAATATATTTGCATCCTAAAGGCCCTAAAAGTACGAACTTTATTAGGGGCTTTTCATATAGTTAATAATATGTTACCAAAAACTGTTACAAATAAACTATTAAATGTGTGACAAAATACTATAGCTCACAAAATAATACAGATATTTATTGTCCTATCCTCAAATCCCAGTTATAATATACCACATTAATTATCCTGGATCGTTAAAAATATATTATCAATATTAATATCATTATTATTGTTGACCTAAACTAATGCTTCAACAAATGTATGTCAATAGTTTAGGCAATGAGGCTTTAGATATATCAATGCATGAATTATAAATGTAATTAGTGGATTATATTAAAAGTAAAGATTCCTTGCTAACAATAAATGATTGCATGTTGATTTGGTTGCATCACGCGACTCAGTAATATTGGGCACTTACTAAAGTCACTAGGAAAAATCTGTATTGTTTATAGAGTTGGAACTAACTGAGCATTGAAAACAATTCAATCTTCAGTCGTACACTACTGTGCCATAGCCGATTATTAATATCAGCAGCTTTGACCGATAGATAGGATTAGAAAACCCATATTGTTACTTTTTATATTGTTACTTTATCTTATATAATAAGCTGAGTAGTGCAGAGAACCATATGCAGTCAATAATATGTAAAAATTTTACTATCGTTAGGGACATACAGTGGTGAAAGAAAGTATGAAAATTTCTTGGAATGGCTACGTAATACGACTTTATGACTTAAAGGGATATCTTTTTAGGAATATCATTCAAACAATTTTTCAACATTTTCTAAATAAACTTGCGACCACCAATGGATTTAATGATACTAAATTGCTCTTGCTGATTTTGATATCAAAATGCATTTAAATCAGGTGATAAAGTAACACAAAATGTTCCAAAGATGTTCAGTGGAGTTTAAATCTTCTTCAAAAAGTATCATTATATTTTCCAATAGCTCTTAATCCATTTTATCTTGCATAATCCAAGTCCTAGATCGAGAAAAACAGCCCCATACCATCATATTCCTAACTCTGTTTTACAGTAACAATTTGGTAATTTTGTATCTAGCGTGAATTGGTTTCCTGACATTCATAATCAATTGACGAAAACAAAGAAAAACACAAAGTCACGGTACACATTTCATAGTAAATAAATAAGCAATGTTATTTATGTACTGTGAAGTGTGTGGATGGCTACTAAAGGCCTGACTAAGACCTGAGAAACACGTGTAGCCCGTTTATTACATGTAGTGAGACCGTGACTTTGTGTTTTTTTTTATTTTCGTCAATTTTGTTATGTTGGTCTCTTAGAGAATAATGGATGAGATTTTTGGATTCATATTCAAATTGAAGTAGTCTTATTACAAAGTTTATGACAGAACCTATATCTAAAAGATCTGCAAAACCTAAGACTACACAAAGAAGAAAAAGTGCATTTACAATAGCATAAAAAATATATTTTAATAATCAGTACGAAATATCATTAAAAGCTTGTCTAGAGTTCAATATACTTTATTTACTAATATTTTTTTCAAATCTAATAACATAGTCAAGTTTTCTTACTTGAAAAGAAAGATGATTAATATTATAATTAACCTTATCATAAAAATAAAACAATTTCTCAATTCTGTGTATGCAAGACGAATTCCAAATAAATTGCCTCTCAACGTGATGTTCCTACTTTTTGAAGACCATACTAATTGATTCAAGTATAAATATAGTAGAGTGCTATTGCTAGTAACGTTGCAGCCAATCTCTCACAAAAAATAGATCCCAGGAGCTATCTCAGCAATGTGTTAGTAGCCAAATCTTTCTTTTTTACCCCCACAATTGTAGAAGAGCTTAAACAGTTAATGGTTAATATTAAGAATAAGAGTTCATCAGGTTGGGATGGGCTTTCTCTTAAAATATTTTCTGTTTTACCTCTTGTTGCTTTGCAAGTCTTGGCTGAGTCAATTACCTTTTCATTTATGTCTGGAGTTTTCCCAGAGTGCTTAAAAAGAGGCAATGATTGTTCCTCTTTACAAGGGTGGCGATCGCGACTATCCTTCTAACTTTAGACCTATAGCGTTATTGCCTACTTTAGCCAAGATAGTGGAACGGCTCGTTAAGATGAGGATGGTTTCATTTTTAAATAGGTTTGGCCTATTGAGTCTTCAGCAGTTTGGCTTTCGTGAGTCTGTGAGCACAAATGATGCTATCTTTAGCTTTCTAGAGCACCTGTACAATCGACTGATTGTTGGTGAAGTTGCAGCAACGGTATTCTGTGACTTCTCCAAGGCATTTGACTGCGTGAGTCACAGAGTGCTGCTGATGGAACTGGAGCTCTATGGTTTCAGAAGAACTGCCCTTGAGTGGTTTCGTTCCTACTTATCAAATCGTGTCCAGGCTGTCAAATTTAATGGTGGTATCTCTAAGGAACTTAATATAAATGTGGGTGTTCCGCAAGGATCAGTACTTGGTCCTTTACTTTTTCTCATGTATGTGAACGATCTGCCACAACTGCAGATAACTGGCAAATTTACATTGTTTGCCGATGATACCACCATCCTCTGGCACGACTCTAATGTTTCTCAAATGGAGGCCAATATACGTGCAGATTTGTTAAAAATAAAAGACTGGTGTGATACAAATTTTTTGACATTTAGTGTTTCCAAAACAAATATCCTTAATTTTAAATGTAATACAAATGATATATGTTTAAATAATGCTATCACCATGCCACCGTTCAGTAAGTTTTTGGGTCTTTCCATAGACAAGTTCCTTAAATTTGAAGACCACATTGTGAATGTATGTAAAAAAGTCTCATCAGGCTGCTACGCCCTAAGGGTTATTGCCACCAGTCTTAATTTCTCCATCGCCAGATCTGCATACTTCGCGATTATCGATTCGCACCTTCGATGTGGAATTTGCTTTTGGGGTTCATGTTCAAATTCACTTTTTAGTTCAGTGTTTGTACTCCAGAAAAGGGTCATTAGATATCTATGTGGGGTCAAGCCTCGTGACTCATGTCGCCCGCTTTTTGTAAGTCATAATATTTTAACCCTGTGTTGTATTTTTATTTTGGAAACAGTTTGCTTAGTTTTTAGAAAATATAAACAGGAACTTCACTTAGGAAGCCACTATAATAAGCGACAAAATTATTTGTTGAGGCTACCCATTCCTCATTTTGAACTTGTCCGTAGCTCTATCATATATGGAGGTAGAAAGCTGTTTAATAAACTTCCACTAGAAATAAGACAACTTAAGACTGAAAAAAGCCTACGTACAAGGACGAAAATATTTCTTGCCAGTAAAGCGTACTATAGTTTAGGTGAATTTTTTAATGATTAGCATTTAAGTATCTTTCAAAGTTTTATATAATTTTATTTTATTTTAAATTAGTTTCTCGTTTTTATTCCTTTAATGTGCAGTCTATTGGCTTTGTCTACAACTTCTATGTTTATATTGACAATAAAGCATTTTTGAGTTTGAGTTTGAGTTTGAGAGATCTCATTTAAAAAAAAGTTTTACGGCTTCATACTCTACAAAGGTCTAAGTTGTCTTTCATGTGAACCTGTATTAAAAAGTCAATATATGCATGAACCCTAAAAACAAATTCTAAAAATAAGATGCGACTCCACAAAACATGATAGAAAGTTATGACGTTATTTCTATCTAAATGTCTAAAGTTCTTAGAAATCTCTTTAATAGCATAGGCGTCTAAAGATACTTTGCTTTACAACCCAATCTACAGGAATCTACAGTTAATAATCAGTCCTATAGTGGACTATTGGGCTAATACATACCTTTCATTAATAGTGATATATTTTAATTCTTAGTTCAATTCTCCTCTATATGAGTCGCCTTTCTTACATACAACGCTCATCTTCTGAGATTGGCAGACTACTTTTGCTGCAGAAAAGCGTGGTGCTCTTAGTGGAGAGATCATGCTATATACAAGTATATATGACCATGTAAGATTTCTTCCAATCTTTGTTTAATGAATTATGAAAATGGGATAAAGGATTTTTTATTTAAAGATAATTTATATCTTTAAGTTATCTAAAATATATGTTTTTTACTTTTTCATTTGCATCCTCTATATCACTAATTTCAATGTATTGGCAATAATTTTTATTTCTTGTTCATGATTAACTTTTATAGCAATAATAACAATAACCAAGATAAAGAGAGCATTTGCATATTGGACATATTGATTTCAAGAATCTTCTAACAGTATAAGGGATCTTCAGATGTTGGAAATATCAACACTGGGCTGACTGATGATTTGTTTGTTTGGCGATAAAGTGAAGTTGCTTCCAGAAATCTATTTTTTTTCCAATGCTGCTCTTTGCATAAAATCTTTGCTTCTGTCTAACGTATGTTGTGACCATTGAACCAAACGTGTTCCTCTATTCCTGATGCATTCCGATGTTCATTTCTCCTGACTTCTAGTGGTCGCTTTGTCTTGCCTATGTATGACTCTCTATATTCGCAGAGGATTTAGTATATGGAGTTGTCTAGTAAGAATTCCGGTTTGTTCTTCGATACGAAGCCTCGTATCTTCGAAATTAAGGCAGTCTTAATATTGACTTTCTGGCAATTCTCACAATTTTCTTCGAAGTTGCCTTGATGCATGAGATCGTTAAAATTCCTGTAAAATCCAGTTAATGCGGCTATTTCCTTATAGTGGTCTTTCTTAGTTTGCTTAAATACCCGCTTTGTTGTAGATCTGTCATGTTTTTCATTTCCCTGTTGAGTTTGAACATTATTGATGCATATTATGGCTGCCCTCCTATACAATCTTTTAATAATTCCCACCTTTGTCGAATCAGAATTATTGGAGTTATATTTAGATATTGTCTTTGCTATTGGTCTACTTTCCTTAGGCGTGTATCTGAGTCAACGCAGTTATCCAACTATATCGTATAACTTAGTGCTTGGACTAATGATATTAATGTGCTCCAGAAAGTTGGCAAGCACTGTATCGCTTTTGTCCCAAATAATAAATGTATTTTTTGTAATGAATTACAAAAGTTATATTTACTAAAATTCTCTACTATTACACTAACTATAAATACTCTCTATTAAATTCTCTATAAAAAAATGCCAAGCGAGTGCGAGCCCCACAATATAGAATCGGTTTTATAAAACAACTTAATAAAATGTCCGCGGGGTGGCTTCCGTCTCAAGGGTCACCTTAAATTAAATATCCCCGGTAATTAAAAGGGCTAAGGGACCAGATAGCAACCCTACTGGCAAACCGGTATAAGGGGACTTTGTGACGTTAGTAATTTCAGCATGAAGCTAATAAGTAATGACTGACATACATTAAGATCTTGGCCTTACCTGAAATGGGGTTAATTTAGTTCATGAATATAATTTTTCATAGAATCAAATATTTCTCATAATAACACCATTATAAATTTATTAATGGAATAATTAATACTGTTGTGACTATTTTTTTTGTTTATGTTAAACTTTTGTTCAGGTCCTTTTGTTATTGTATTATTAAAATCTGCAATAAAATATCGATTTTATTGAAGTTGCTTTAATGTGGTTCGTTAAAAAACAATTTTAGTTGCATTCATTCACAAAAGTTTATGTACATCTTTTATCACTCTTTTTTCAAAAGAGGTTCTCTAATCTAAATTTGCTTTAGCCAACGCTACAAATGGATTGAGGTCGGGAGATTTAGCTGGCCAGGGTAGTAGACCTCTTCTTCTTTTCATTCAAAAATTGCCTAGCAGTTGGGCTAAAATGTGCATATGCACTATCGTGCTACATTAGCTGCATCAGTTTATGTGTTGTGTTTTCAGTTTTCAGTTTAAGTGTGCCTTTCCACACTCTATATCTCTGACAATTTTAAAATTTCTGTTTGTAAGGATTATGCCTAATGAAATTCTTTTGCCATTTGCCAAATTTCATGATTTTGTGACCATCGTCATCTTTACGTGGGCATCTCTTCTTTAGGAGGCGGTTTAGGAAAAAATATAGCCTGGATGCAATAATACAGATTTTGTTCAAATCGACGTCGCACATTTCGTAGCATATCAGTTATCTGTTGGCATTCAAATGTACTCCTTTCGCGCAATTCTTCGTTTGAAGTTGGTTGGGTAGCATAGGCTATAGCTCCTTAGGTGACCCACAGAAAAAAATCCAGAGGTAAAAGATCATGCGACCGCTCAGACCATTCAACAGAGCCTCTCCTTCCAATCCAGCGATCAGAATAGTTATTATTTAAATAATTGCGGACAGCTATTACGTAATGAAGGGGCACACCATACTGCTGAAACATCCCCTCGCCTTCAACGTATTGATTGTTACTGTCATTTTCAATAATGTTCGTTATTCCCGGATCGATAGCTTCTTATAATAACCTCTTGTACATATCCCCACCAAGATTGCCGGGTATAAAAAATGGTCCAATAATATGATCGCCATAAATGCCACACCAAATATTGAGTATGTGCTTCGTGACAAACGTGTGGATTGTGGTCCGACCAATAACGGCAATTATGACAGTTTACAGTGCCGTTTAAGAAAAACGAACGTTCATCTGAGAAACAAATGTTAAACACATAATTAGGATTAGTTAACGCTCTTTCACTAGTTATTTCACAGAATTCCAAGTGCGGATCCTCATCGTCTTCATTTATTTCATGTACCAGCTTTATTTTATAGGGGTGGAAATCATGAGTTTTTAGAATCACTTGTATAACTTCCCGAATGATCCCAGATACAGAAGCTAAGTGCTTAGTGTAGGATTGATATTAATATTTCTAAAAACCGCAACCTCTACAGCTTAGTTCCTTACCGGTTTCTCAACATTCTTTTTTTTATGTTGGCCACCGATCCTATTTCCCTGAATTTTGTAATTAGTTCTATGAAATACTTTCTTTACGCGTTTCTGTTTTCTTCACGTTCATTGAAAAGTTCCGCCGTTCGAAATGCATTTTCATTGCTAGCAAAAAATAACTCCCCAATCTCTATTCTTTCGTGTAGGGTATAAACCATTTTGACTATTACTTTGTTTAATACGATAAACTAAAAATTAATGATCCGATTTCACTTTAACCAAGTTGAACTGACCTCTAAGTGGCATTATTATTTATTGGTTATTTATATTTTGACATTTTTATTTTTTTCCCTCCTAAACGTCGATTTGAACAAAGTCTGTATTATTGCATGGAGGTTAACGGTGGCCATTTTCAGCATTTCTTGGACTAGTATTTATGTATGATTGTTATAAATTAATAGTTTGAAAGTATTATGATTTAATACAGGTTTTCCAAAAAATTGTATTATATGTTAAAATAGTCAATAGTTTGAAAACCGCTGAAGTAAAATCCTTTAAACTAGGTAAAGCCGTAAAGAGAATCGAAAGATCTTTCAAACAACGTATTACTCGACCCACTATTCCATTTAAAATTTTTGAGGTTAGTTTCACCTTGGCTAAGGGATGACAGATGGGGGTGGAATTAATTTTGAAAATGTTTCCCCGTGGTAACCTAAATTAACGTGTCTGAGTGTTTACTTTTAAAATCTTTACAGCTCCGACATGCCCGCTATTTCATTTTCGTTTAGCCACCCTGTATATATTAGTCGGCTCACCATGTACAACAGTTTTTAAGATTTTAGATATACTAAAATGCTCATAAGGTCTTAAAAAATACGTTTACTCGAATTCCCGTCATCAATTATTAGTAAAAGTAGAATGATTATGGACTCCACACAGCAAACCAGATGTTAATAGATAACAGTGGCAAAATTCACTATCGCTGAAGCTGTTTTTGCTGTGTTATCGCTGTGAAATTCCAAGAATGAGTGAGTTAACTACCAATACATTTTGAACACATTGTGAACACAGCAAGCACACTTTCAAGTGTCTAATTTTTTTGATAAGTGAATTTAAAGCATCATTCGATGAGACTGTTTTTACAGCCAAAGTGCTTTTTTGAGACCATCTGATGTTTTTTTAAGACTTTCCGATAACTTTATTAATGATCTTAGCAATATCTGAAATAAGAATAATAAGTTAAAAATTAGTTGCTCCATTTTTGTCAGCCTTTATAAATCAAGACTCGACCAAGCTTTGATTCAAGGAGTTTGAAAAATATATTTCCTACGTACTAATTCCTTGTCTCTCTTCAGTCTAGATGCAATCAACATACTCGTAGTTTTTTTTTATTTCTTTCTAATTTTTCCTTTTACAGTCTCTGTCATATGTTAAATAGATTGTCTGCTTAGCGTGCTTACATGCCTGCTTAATATTTTGAAAACATTTATTCTTTACTTAAGTATTCAAATATAATAATGACAATTTAAAAATCTTTGAAGAGTTTTTTAAATTATCATTAGGTTGAGTGTTGAGAAGAAACAAAGGAATACAAAAATCGTGCGTAATTTTTGATCTATTTTTCATATTTGTCTTTTTATATTTGGAAAAATATATTTTTAGATAGGACTGAAAAGCAGAAACGTACCCAGAGATCACATAAAACCTCCAGGATATATAAAAAATCTATTGTGCCTTAAGTATTTAATTGTATATTTTTTATTGTACTTCAGAATCATTTGACTTAGGTTGAATTAAATCTAACAAAAGATATCGTTAAAGGTTCAACTTCATAATTCTTCTAAGTACATTACCTAATTCTAAACATCAATTTACAGGACAAATATACTTTATTTAAATATAATGGCACACACTAAGAAACGGTACTATAAAGGTAAGAATAAAAATCTACATCATGTATCGTTATTGACTAAAATATAAAACTTAAAAAACTGAATACTACTAAAATTCAATACATATTTCTTTAAAAAAATTAAAAAAAAGCACAAGCATGGAAAATAAAAAATAAAATAAAAAAAAAGTTTTTAATTTGAATGGGAAAACCTAGGACCTCGGATCCGAATCTAATCAAATGACTAATCTTATCGCCAGACAGGGCTATTAAAGAATATAGGTGTGTTGCATGCATTCATGAGAAACATCATATTATCAAAATAAAGTCTTTTTAAAAAAAGAACTAAATTATTAGAGATTATTGACATTTAGATTAGATTGAAAATTAAAGATGTCGCTGACACAATTTAATATTGGACTTCTTTTAGCCCTTTTTTCTAAAATACCTAGCTCTTTACCTTTCGCACACTCATGTTTGTACATCATTCGACACCGAACAACTGAAGAGTGGTCTAAGTGCCAAAATATACATTTTCATTTTTTTTCTCTCAATATATTCTATGTGCCACCGCCAATATCCTAATATGAGATCTAAGTGCCAATTTCACCCTAGGGCTTACAAACGAAGTCCAAAGATGGGGCCACCTCTATGTCCGGCATCATATTCTTTGCTAATTGATCTAACCTGCTACCTGCCGATATGCAGATCGATATTCTTGGTTGGTTTGTCGTTAGATTCGATTGTTATTGTCTGTGTATTTATATGTTAAAGTAATTACAATGAACTCTATTGCATTTGGCGATAATACAAATACGAAATCAAGAAGAAAAAAACAGAGTGAAGCTAGATTGAGTGGAAAATCTTATGTTACACAAAAATCAAAGCTGCAAAAACCTGGAAAAGCCGTTCCCCAAAATGAGGTTAGTACGAGATTTTTAACGATATTTTGCTTGAAATTTTAGAACGCTCGCGGCGCGGCCCGATAGTCTAATCTTTGTAGCCGATAGTTACATTACCCTGAGATTTTTTTTTATTTCAGATCACCTGTAAATGTAAATTTAGCTGTAGGGATGTGATTGATATGAAAGTTAAGCTTTTCGATCTATACCATGGTCTTGAACTCAACGAGCAAGGCAGCTATCTCATGGGATTATTGCAAGTTTTACCAGTCCAACGTCGCCGCCATGGTACCTACGATGATTCAGCAGAAAGCAGACGACAATGTACCATAGCTTTTGCTGTTCCAGATAGGCAAGGTAACGTAAAAAGGGTATGTAAAAAAATGTTTTTGGAAATATTTGCTATCAGTCCGCAAAAGATTACCACGCTTGTTAGGCGGATTACCTTCAAGGATAAACGAGGAAGTTGTAAAAAATTCAAGTACACTCTTCATGATAGACAGATGGTGAAAGACCACATCAACAGCTTTCCGAGGGATGAGAGCCACTACAGCCGTTCAAAAAGTGAAAAAGAATATCTTAGTCCGGACCTTAATGTCTATAAGCTATTCAACGCTTTTAAAATAAAACATCCTGGTTGCACTATAACATACAAATTCTATAGAAGAGTTTTTATAAAGGATTTTCCAAATCTTTCTTTTAGAAGACCTAGAGTTAATACGTGCAAGACTTGTGATTTACTTTTTTTAAGAAGCAAGGACATAGACTTTAATGTATCAAGAAAAGCTAAAAACGAGCTGGAGTTGCATCATAGAAAAACAGATAAAGCTCTAAAGGTCATTCAAGAAGACAGTGCGAGTAGTACTCTTCCAGGTAGCGATACCTGTACCATTACCATGGATCTACAGAAAGTTTTTTCCCTACCAAAATTAACGCATAGTAGTATGTATTACAGCCGCCAGTTGTCATGCTACAATTTTGGAATACATGTGCAAGATACGTCAGATGGGATATGTGCATCTGGCATAAAGGACTGTCGGGCCGAAGTGGCAACCAAATGGCATCATGTCTTCTACAAGCCTTGAACACAGGTCAGCTTTCAACTTATAAGCGAAAACTATGTATATAAAGTGACAACTGCGCAGGGCAATTAAAAAACCGAATGTTCATTTTCTTATACATTTTATTAGTAGCCAATGGACATTTTGACACCATCGACCATAAATTTTTAGTTTCCAGCCATAGTTTTTCGTCTTCAGATAGAGATTTTGCCCTTATCGAGAAACAAGCAAAACTTTCTAAGCTTCAGACAGTAAACGATGTCAAAACGGCAATTGCGGCTGCTAGACCTTCTAGGCCATACAGACTCTTAGATATGGGTGAATGTACTTTTTTTGATTTTGATAAACTATCATCAAAACTTATAAATACAACTAAACTAGGCATTACACAAGCGTCGTGGTTACGTGTGACGAAAGAAGAGCCCGGCATAATATTGTACAAGAAAAATTTCAGTGGCCTAATAGGATGGGAGAAGTGCCATGTATTAAAAAAGGGTATGACTGTGCAAAATTTAAAGTCGGTTGAGCTCTTAGCCTTGTCTGGTGTTGAGCAAATAAAAGAAAGTAAAAAAAAGACCTTCGCGTAATGCTAAAGTACATTGATCAGGACAATAGGGCGTTTCTTACCGCTATTTTAGATTTTTAGTCATTTATTATTTTTGTGGACTTAGATCGTTTCCGTTATTTCTTCACTTATTTTGCTTTACGAAGTTTCTTTGATGTCTTACCACAGAACATTTGTTTTAGTTTATCTCTGTGTTTGTTAATAAAACCAATTGTCCATAAAAAAAATTACATTTGTTTTATTTTCCTTATTTGTCAAGTTTTCTTTGATTTCTAGCAATTTTTAATTTTGGCACTTACATCACTTAGCTCGACCACTCTTCAACCGTGACCAGTTGACAAAAGATGATTTTCAAGTTCTGACTATGTTTCTTTAACATCGATATTCCTATAGTTGTTAAAAAATGCTTAGATGTTCTTTCACTTTAGTGCAAATTTTTTCCCGGACTGACCAACATAGACAGCCGCATATTCACCACAATTTAAAAATTACACCCCAGATTTCAAAGCCCGCTTTGTTTTATCCCCTGTGTTTACCAGGTGTTTTTTTTTTCAAATTGGTTACATACAGTTTCAAAGGCTATTGATAGATTAAAATTATTTTTAAAAGAGTGTGCAAATTGACATAGTAAACCGAAAAATGTTAATGATGTGAAGTTATTAGATTCTATTGAATTAATGTATTATTGAATATAAAATATGGTAGGAGAAATTATATTTATTCATGAATGTAAAGAAGCTATTTATGGTGGAAAGTGGAAAATTATTATCAACTACAAGCTGCTTATTTGCACTAAATTCTTGATAAAATGATTTTTTAGATAGTAGAAGAGTGACTATTTTACGTGACAGAGAGTTAAAAGAAGAAAACTTGTGTGTATGTAATGAGTTGTATAATTTTATCAGTCGTGGATAATCTTCTGTAAGTATCTAATTCGATTTTGTTATTATTTCTTCCTAATAAAAGGTCTAAGAAAGACAAACCCCTATTGTGCTATCTTTCCATGATGAATGAAATTTTGTTAAGTAGGCTATTTGTCAAATTTAGGAAGCTAGACAATTGCTCCTAATTGCCTCTCCAAATAACATAAAAGTCATCCACATATCTCTTAAATGCTATTATCTATTTGGCAAGTGTTGTTCATAATTTTAGTCTCTAGGTTATTCATAAATACTTTTCTCAAAAAATAGGAAAGGCATAATCCCATACCTCAAGAAAGGTATTTTTGCATCAAAAATTCCATCGAAACTGCTAATGTTTTAAAAAGAATAAATATACTAGACTAATGCAATTCTAATTTCTTTAGATGTTAAAAACCCTTTTTTCAGTGTCATCATCTACTGATGGAAAGTTTTTATGAATAACGTAGAGGGTTTTCCAATAAGAGGTGTAATTCTGAATAGCCCGCTATTTCGATAGATAACACTTTTGAAGCTATTATTTGTTGACATTTGACAAGTAAAAAATTACGCCTAATAGAAATGGCGTAATTTTTTACGCCAATGATACACGTTTCAACATTGCATTAAAATTGTTAGAATTCACTATAAAAATACTGAAAATTAAACAGGCGCAGGCGGTTCGTAAAACTCGAACATTTTTGGGTCATCATGAAGCACCTCGTTGGACCGCAATAGAGAAATTGGTGGAAAAATTCGTGCTGTTGGGACAACTTAGTGATGTGAAGAATAAAACCCGTGCATGTCGCTCAAGAACAGTCGGGAATACTGCTGCTGTAGCCAAAAGTGTTGAAGAAAACCCAGGTTTGTCCATTTCTTATCGTCCTTTGGAATTAGGCATTCTACAAACGTCATTACACCGTATTTTGCATAAAGATTTGGGTCTTATTTTTACTTTCAACAAGACAGCGCTACGTGCCACACAAGCAACGAAAGCATTGATCTTTTACGGGAAAAGTTTCCGGACCGTCTTATTTTTCGAAGAGGTGACGACAATTGTCCACCGAGATCTTCTGATTTAACACCTTGTGACTTCTTCCTTTGGGGTCACGTTAAAGAGTTCTACGTCAACATCATAGCGTCGATTCAAGACCTTAAAGATGGAATTCGTAATGCTATCGAGGACATAGGGCAGCGATTTGGTTAAGGAAATTTTCATGAAAAGGATATAGTCCTGTAGGCGTGGTCGTGGTGGTCATTTGGCTGATGTTTCTTCCATTATTAACGGCATACCTTCCTGTTTATAATTTAATAAATATTCGATCCTTTATCTTAAAAAATGGCATTTTTCTTTAAATATCAAAATAACTGTAATCTTAATTATATTGTTATTATTGATAATCACAAAATGTTTGCCCCTTGCAACTGGGCAAATAGAGTACAAAATGCCAAAACTACTTTCTGCTTCAATTCATGCTCTATTTACATGCACGCTTTTTTTTCATTCTAAAGCAACTGGGCCTTTACTAACTGGCATGGACTTTTAGTTTTGATGCTTTAGAACTAACTATAAGGTTTGATTCTTGTGTTAACAGCAGAATAAGATTTTTACTAACTTAATTAGGTCAATTATAGGAGATCATAGGTAGAAGATACTTTTTTAACTTTATAATATATTTTTAATATTTTATAAGTAATAAAGATATTTTCTCTAGTGTTAATATAGGATTGGTGGTAAATCATATTTCCCAAAATCATCAATGTCCAATGTTGGAAGGTAAATTAATTTTTTTAACAACCAAGAGAACAGGCTGGCTTTGGAAAAGCTTACAGGATAAATGACCATCTTCAAGCAATTAAAATCTTGATACAACAGTCGGTGAAGTATAATAGACCCTTAGCCTTGGTATTTATCGATTTCTCTAAACCTTTCAACAGGGTCGAACTAGCATTTATAAAACTTCACGAATCAACAGGCAAAAGTAAAGTGGGCAGAGGAGTTCGGCAAGGAGACAGCATTTCGCCTAAACTTTTCACAGCTTTTGAATTGAGAGAATAGCGGCATCAATATGAGTGAGGTGAAAAGCTAATACACCTTAGATGATATCTTTCTCATCACAGATAACATGGAAGATGCAAAACAGATGCTCATCAATAGTCGATCTTTGAATAAGTGCAAGTAAAATCAAAATAATCACTAATCTAGTGCACAGAACATCTAAATAGGTGACTTCAAGATAAAAGGAACACATATGTACAACTACCTCGAGCACGGAATACAAATTGGCAAGAATAATCAAACGCATGAGCTACAGCGTAAAATAGTTTTGAGTTAGGCGATTTTAGGAAAATTGCGAGAGGTATTTAAAAGTAAAATACCCATATGTCAAAAGAGAAAAGTGTAGGAATAATTTGTGTTACCGCTAATAACATATTAAGCAGAAACTGAAACATTGAAAAAAAAGTCAGCAGAGAAGCTAAAAGTAGGCCAGAGAGCCATGCTTGGAATCGCTAGAAGAGACAAAATACCCAATAATACCATCAGAGAAAGAACTAAAGTCAAAGACGTAGTTGACCAAATAACTAGAATGAAATAAAGAAGGGCAGGTCATATAGTGAGAACATTAAACGGCAGGTGAACTATAAGAATATCAAAATAGCGACCACGAGAAGACAAACGTAACAGACGCAGATCCCCAGCAAGCTGGAGCGATGATATAGCTAAAATTGCTATAAATTGGATAATGACGGCCCAAAACCGAGAGATATGCAAGAACTTAGAGGTGGCCTATGCCCAGCTGTGAACACGGACGGCTATGAGATAATGATAATGATACTCGTCTTTACATCATGGTATTCAAATCAACACAAATATTGTATAATGAATTAAAGCATAGCAGTCAAATCTAAAAAGCATATTAAATATCACCTCTACATCATATAATTTTCACTTCGATTTTGCCATCGATTTGATGATGCCCATTACTTAACCACAAATAAATTGCTTAAATAAAAAAAAATTCTGGGGCTAAAGTTATTCATTGGCAAGCTTTTTATGACTGCTCAAGAATTTTTTATTGCTTAACAAACACAAAAAGGTTTTTTTCAAATAAATTATTTTCGATTTCATTTGTGCTTAACCATAGTAATACATTATTCGATTAAATTGCATTTCAATTAAATTGGCAGTCCTTTCATAAATACCCCCTACAAACAGCTTTTCAAAGTTCAAAGACTTGTTTCGGCTCGCATCTAAAATCAAAGGCACGCGTCTGCAAAAACGCACCTCAAATCAGAGACAGGTAAGTCACGAGCCGGGTGCAACTGGCCGAAAATACGAAGGGACAGGGACGAAGAAAGAACTGATCAAAACGCGTGCCCGACACCCTTTACCTTTCACCCTTGGAAGGAACAACAAAGGGACCGACAGCTGCAATCCGAAACCCGACGGTGGTGCGCGTCTAGTTGCCCGAGGGGAAGAAACTGTACAATGCATTTCGAAGATAAAAACGGAAAATAGTTTTGTTGTGCTTATATTCTATAAAGAATATAAGCGGGTATTGATTTTGGATTATAGTTATGGCCAAGGGAATGGTTTGAATAAAGGTCATTTATTCGCAGTTTTTGCAGAAGACAAAATAGACCTACATTACATTTTAATTTATTTCCTAGGTTTTCCATCTGGAACTGATGTTTAAGTCATAATCATAGAAATATTCACGGAGCATTTTCTTAAAACGTGAAATACACTTACGAGATAAAACCTATGGCACCCGTCAGGTGGAAAATTTTCTTTTTGAACTGGGTTATGTTATATTCCAGAGGAAAAACGCTTTCAGGAAATTAGTTCCAGAGCGCAGCTGTTCTCTAGATTAATTAGTTTTTGTAGAGGAATATTCTTGCTATATCTCCACTTCTGTGACGAATCTAATGATTGCCTGTAATACTCTTTGTGAGTCATTATATGTGCTATTTTTTGAGAGGACGACTCGCTTCTGTATGTTATCTAGTAAACTTAGAATATGTTTGCGTGCTATAGCTCCCTTGTGCTGCCATATTCTATGATGGGTTGGCTTTGTGCTTTATACAGGACATTTTATACTTTCTATCACATATTTGTATTGCCAAAAATTCCAGGAAGGGTTAGCTTATACTCCTTAGACTAAAGAAGGCATAAAAACTATTTTTGTGTTAAAAATTATGGATACTTGAAGTAAAGATCGATAATAAAGACATTTAACACATTTTATTTTTTTTTATTTTTAAGCAAAAAAAATATGTATCATATAAAATACATGAGACTAAAAAGATTAGATTTTAAAAATTAGGAAGATTTCTTGAAACCCATTATTGATAAAATTGCATAACATAATTTTTTTAACGCTGTATCAAAGGTCCTAACAAAAGTGAGCTTATTACATTCTGGACATCTGCATTTTGAAGGCGATTTTTGTTTACATTTCATAACCTCTACTAAGTGATCATTACTGTCAACCTTCTTCATTTTATTAAATAAGTCGGTTTTTTTATTCTTTTCAATTTGAATATTCATAATAAAATGTTTAATAGTTAGGATATTGAAAAGAAGAAACGAGCTGAGAGATCGATAGATAAAACCTTAGCTCCTGGGTATATAAAAAAATTATTATACCAAGTAAATTTTTGTATTTAAGATTTATTTAACTCAAATTAAATGTAACGAAAAGTATCGTTAAAGATAAGTTCAGATTTCTTTAAAATACGTGAATAACTCTATTTTCTTCTTCTTTTCAATATTTGAGCGTATGTGATAGAGTGTTTGTATGAGTATGAGTATTTTCTTAATTTATTTTTACTATAAAAGTGACGTAATACCCAACAAAATAAGTAACTCCCTGTCTCTTCTGTCAGGAATATGTTGAACGCTTCGTCTTTTTCGGCTAAAATCACTATTGTCACTTTTCGAGCATTCTAGATTATCAGAGTTCCTTTTTTTGAGAACAAGTGCATAAGCAATAGAAAATTTGAAGTCAAGGACGTCCATTGTTTTTTTTTCTCGATATATATATTCAAGACATCTAGAAGTCACCGCGAAGTCGACAAAATGTAAATTGGTGCGAACTTTCCATTTATTGGTTCGCTGCCTCATAGAATATTTTCTAATGACTCTATCTAGTAGATCAACACCTCCCCATGTATGCATTATAACCTGTAACAATGATAGGTTATAGTAGTATTGAGATATTCCGATGTGTTTGTTTTCGACTTTTGACCATCTTCGGCCAATACCTTCAGGTTCTACCCTAGAACATGATGAGGCAAAGTGAACAGGCTTTAGGAGGGGACAGGAGTTCGTTATCGGCCATGATTGTTCCAGTCAATGTAATCTGACATGAACGAAAGTAGTCCATGAGTAAAGTAAAGAAGTAGGGATCTGTAAATATATAACTCCTATAGCGTATATCAGATGGTTTCATTTCTGTTCACCCTTCACAATCTAATTTAGCTGGTATCGGTATCAAAACTGAGTCACCAGAAGCACCTTTACCCTCATACATGTAAAAGTGAAGTGGAATACCCGCAGGCGTTGTCATTACGAAGTTTTTCAGCCACACAGGATGAGGTTTTCCACACATAAATTGTCTCATGTGAACACTGAACATGGCTAGTAAATTTTATCATTTGCCCATCGTTGGAGATTTCAGCCGTTCTTTCATTCAAACGACGTCCCTTCCGTACGCTATTAACAGGGGTCCTACTTTCCAGTATCTGTCCAAAGATCTCATCTAAGGTCAGTTATCGTCAAATTGCCATGTTGACGATAATGCCAATATCGTCAACAACATTTAAACAGAACCGCAAGATAAAAAACTTGTTACTAGTTACCTGTTACTTATATTATCAGCCATGATGGAAACTCTTGTGTCAGGGGACCAACACATGCGCAAACGGGGTGGCCAGTAAATACCAACTAACATTGTACATTTAAATAGTTTCCGAATCTCGACAGAAGAGATATTCAGGGAATGTCCCTTTAAACTAACCTCTTTCATATTCGTAGACATGGCGACGTTGTCAACGAATTCTTCAAAAATATATTTTTTGCTAATCGAATACTCGTAAGGCTCCTTTACTGTATTATCATAGATCGGTGGGTTGAAATTATTGCAATTACTTTGAAATACTTTTGACATACCCACTTCTTAAGAGAATCTAGAACTAAACGTGCTAAAGGTTCGTTATCCGAAGACTCCCAATGATCATCGGACTGGACTAAAGAGGACTATAGTTGCCTTGTTGCTAGTCTTTAGGGACTAGGCTTTCTTCTAAATCACTGTCCTGATCATCAAAGTCTACTAGACTATCATCTATGTTAGACTGGTCCAGATCCAGATCTTGAACCAGTTCTTCTAATTGTTTATTTGTCAAAGATTCTGGAATAATTAGAAATAAAATTATGAATTTTGTGCAACAAAAAAAAATTTAAAAAATTGTATTAGTACAGATTCAAAGTATTACCGGCGATACTTTTCGAAAATCTCCTCCCCTAGAAAGCACTTTTCAGGTACTTGACTAAATCAAAATCAAGGACACATAAATCAACATCTTACCAAATAGTTTCAATCAAATACGGGATGCTCTGGTACTTAATATTAAAATGGAAATGTTTCGCAAATTGGAAATTGTTAAAAAGTAAGTTATTTTAAATAATAAACCTCACAAAGATTTTACATAAAAAATATGTTTAGACTTGTATATTTATAGTAGGATTTTCAAAAAATTCCTACATTCCCTTGCTGGGTAACCATAATTTTCGAAATTTAGATCCCATTGATGACTCGATCATTGAACGCGGGTAACAATTTTAACCCACCAACTCGAACGGGCTTAAAGGAGTTTTAGTGAAAGAAAAAATCAAAATGCTTCAAGATATGGTGGTATTTTGTTAATATTCGTAAGAGAATTCCTGAAGTTTTTCTTGTTGCACTGACATATGCTGTTAACTCTACTCTCAACTAACTTGTTTAGCCAATATTATACCAGTAGATCAATAAGGTAATTTAAATAATCTATCAAACCTTTTATATATTTTATTTTCCTCTCTAAGAAGTGGTGGAAAATAAAGAAAAAGTTCATTACTAATTCCACTCTGTTAAGCAAAAGACCAGTTTGGCTTTCAACATTTAAGAGATCATAACTGAAACTTTTAATTTCTTGAAGTGTTTTGCAGCGGTATTCTGTGATTTATTAAGAGTTCTGCTTTTAAAATTTAATAAATGTGATTTTCATGTTAAAACTAATAGATTAAGTAATATCTTTTTGAAAGGAAACGAACTATTTAAATATTATCAAATAAATAAATTAAGTCTAATTGTATACTTCAAATTTCTCTATTAGGCCTAACATTCTTCTTCCTTTACATAAAAGACTTGCTAAATCTTAGTCTTTTAGGAGAGATTTAAGCGTTTGCTGATGAGTGCACAACGCAATGATCACATGATAAACCTATCATCAGATGCAAAACAGGATCGCTGTGGACATTTAAAAGATCGAGACTTGTAAACCCAAAGAGTGTAGACACTGACAGTCCAATTTAAAAAAATGCCAACGCTCTCCAGTAGGTTAATTTAAACTATAGATTTTGAGTGAACATTTAGCTGTGATTTAAATTATTTAATAAAAAACTTATCTTTAGGTTGCTATTATGTGAAGTTTACTGCTAGAAAATTTGTTATCGCTATTGCAAGAGCTACTTATTTTGCACTGGCCAAATCATATGGGGTTTCATATACTCAACTCTTTTTCAGTCCTGCCTTATCCTTTTCAAAAGAGTTATTAGGTTATTTTGCTTGCATTCACATAACTCTAACGAAAAAATTCAGGTAAAAATACGAATCGGTTTTTGTGACCTCGAAAAAGTGATCTCAGACAATTGCAAAAATATGGGTTGCTCTGGTATCTATTAGTAGTGTGGACATGATAGAGAATCGAAATACATATCAGGTCGAAATGAAAATAATATAAATTGCTTCCCTTTATGACTTCTAGACGATTTATCTACGCTAATTCAGTAATTTCTGCAACACGACTTTACTTCCTAATCTACTAAATTAAACACCACACCTAATAAAAAATCACGTAACTAATATACATACTCACATACATATCTAAATTTTTTTAAATTAAATATTGTATATAAAAATATATAAATGCGCATCAGGCTCATAGGCCTATACGGTTTAATCCCAACCATGATTATATTAAATGAAACCTTAGAATCCCTACGCATAGGGTAAACGTTAAACAAATCGAAATTCTGACGTATTTCCCATGCGATTTGGTGGAGTTCAGTAGAATGTAGAGCTTCATGAATCAATGCCATCACTGAACCGATAATTAAGTGGGTCTCGAGAGGCCATATGGCCAAATCGGCGACACCACACGGCATAAAGAGTGTTCTAGTTGTTTCACCCCTCGATGGCAGAGATACGTATGTACCAACCGCATCAAACCTGATTTTATATGCTTCAGTCCAATTTATTGATGGATCATTAATCACTGCTTTTTTACTGTGTTTTTTTTTAAGTGAATGTTTTTTATATTGAAGAAATAAACTTACCTAGCTTAGATTAAATACAATTTATCTATACATACATTTCTGTATATCATATTACCTTATTAACCAAACTATAGTTTTTGCGAGAAAAGCTTTTTATATAACTTTATTTACATCCTTATAGTAACTTATATTTGTAACCTTATTACTTTACTTTTTGCTCATCTTTTTTTTACATTCTCAATAACTTATTAAATTGGCCTAGTTTTGGATAATCTAAAAGTTGCTCTCATACTTTTCTTCATTTTTTCATATATAAAATTGTTTTTCTTAGTAATCAAATATTTGCTTTTTAAACGTAAGAAAACAAATTAATAAAAAACTGTAAAAACGATTAAAAGCTCGTTTTTATTTCCACTCTAAAAACAAAGCTTTCGTCATATCACTGTTATCTCATTATTATAGTAGATGCTGACTGTATTCCTTTTAAAATTATAAAAATGCCAATCTAAAAATGTTTCAAAATGCGACAAAATTTTGACTGGAAAAATAAATTCTATAAATTCTCCCCTATCAATTAACTGCCTGGAAAAAACTGTAACATATGCGTACTTATTTAACAAAATTAGATGAAGAACCATTAGGTGATTTCCATGAGTAAATAGTTCTGTTAATGAGTAAATAATCTAGTTTAAAAAGAAAAATAGAAATATCGATTTCTGTTTAAAAAGTCCAATGATTTTATTACTTAAAATGTCTAACCAAATATTTATTTTTTGAGGATTTTGTGTCTGATGTCTGATGTTCTCCCAAACAATGGAATTTATTTGTGTTTGATATTCTTTAGATAAAAAATGACTTCGTTACTAGCAAGAATATTTCCATGAAAACATAATTTCCGTCTATAACATTTAAACAAAATATATATTCCATCCAGATGTTATAATGATTATTATATTCAATTCGACGATTGGAATCCACCTTTACGATCGGGATTATCTTCGTTCAGCTTCGTCGGTTCATGACATATTTGAAGCTATCCTTTACAGTAGCTTTCATGTTGAGGATTTTCCTCAACTTCTCATATAATGTCAATCTTGAGATATCATTAATTTTTGGATGACCTGGACAATCTTTGACTTCCATTAAGAAGTTACAAGAATCATTAAAAAGTCAAAAAGAAAAAAAGCGGAAAGTCTTTGCCACCATATCTATAATATTATGCATTGCATCTTTGTTATTAATATACAGTCTTTAAAGTTAGGTCGAGTAAGAGTTAGAGGTAAAGTTAGAGCTATTACTAACTTCGTCATTATTGGAGCTACAAAGTTGGTTAAATTAGCAAACTAGTAGTATTTTTTCGCTGATTATGATAATGAAAATTAAATAAAAATCGAACAACGTGTTCGCGAATTATGTCAAAAGTTCAATTATTTTTAATGGAACATCCAGTATGCAAAATTCTCGGTCGATAGTAAATTGAGTTCTAAGCAAAAGTCATTATATTACCTTTTACCTTCAAATCAAAAATAACTAAGAAATTGACAGTTTTTTAAACATGTCAAGGTAGCTCTGATTTCATATACAATGGTCGTTTGTTTTAAAAATATCATCAAGATTAAAGTGACAATTTTAAGTTTCTTGAGTAAATAATCTAAAGCTTGTGTTTAAAAAAAAAGATGCATTTCACGTATTTAGAAAAATGTATTATAATTATATCATTTGTCAAAAAAATAGTTATCGAGCTCGTGAACATTATAGTGCCTTATTTCTCATAGGTAACTTACCAGACCGAAGGTACTTTTAATTTTTATATCGTAAATTTAGATTAAATGTCAATGTATTTAAATCAACTAGGTCCAAAAAATAATTCATAATATGTGGAGTAACTGAAATAGATGTCTTAACTTACTTTGAAGCTCATCCGACTAATTCTTTTAATGATTTAGTGCAAGAAAATGGAATAGGTTTAGAAACCATTTACAGCATTCTAAAAAAGCATGTTTAATAGGAAAAACTTACACTATTGGAGTCAAGAAAATCCCATGGACTTCCATAATGTAATTCGCAGAGATGTGAATGTTTGGTCTGGTTCAATCGTCTCAAGAATTTTAGGGCCTGTATTTTATCAAGACGTATTGACTGGTGAGCGGTACGTCGAAAAATGGACTGCCAAACTTCGTGATTTCTTAAATAATTTAAATGAAATGGATAGACAACATATCTGCTTCCAACAAGATGGAGCTCCTGACCATAATATTTGCCAGGTTAGTACCGTATTAGACGACCGTTTTGATGACCGTTTTTTATCAACTAGTGGCCCTCTCCGTATGCCTCCTAGATCACCTGATATAATACCTATAGACTTTTTCTTTTAGGGCTATTTAAAAGATGATGTATAACCGACGTGGTATGATATACTTAAAGATCTTTAACTAAGCAAAATTGATGAAATCATTAATATTGATAGCAGAATCACTTCCAGAGGCATTAGAAGCGTTTACAAGCGGACTCAACGTGCAAGGGGTGATAGTTTTTCGCATTTAATTTAAAATATATAAATGATGTTAAATAAACCGGATATTTTTGTTCCTCTTTAATGATAAGGCAATATTATGCCAACTAACTCCGCCACCTTGACGAATTTGAAAGATCATCACTTGCTTTTTAATTTTTGATTTTAAGGTGAAAGATCATATGACAACTTTTGTTTAAAAGTCAATTTACTATCGATTGAGAATTTTACATAGTGGGTTTCCCATTAAAAAATGCATTTTTTTGCCTATTTAACTGACTTTGTAGCTATAATAATAACAAAGTTAGCAATAGTGCCGACATTTTTTGAACACCCTGTATAACATCTCACCACTTTAGCTTTTTATTTTTTTATATATTATTACACAGTAAAAATAAAATTTGGAAACGTTATTAGTCGGCAGATAAATAAATAAAATTATAAACCTTTAGTTCCATATAGCACTTGATAAAAATTTTACTTGCGAATCGCTGCGATAATATTTTTATCAGTAACATAGCCGATGAGCTTGAGCAGCTTTGCATTAAATATAAGTTATAATTATTTCGGCACTGTTTGATTGTTGGTGCAAGTAAAAAAGATACATGCCGATGTTTTTCCCCTAACTTATAATAGTGTTTTGATATGGTTCATTTAGGAATTTCCGATATACCTAATTAGTGCGGCGTGTTTGATTTTCCGGCTATAAAACTATTTTTAATTGATTCATTATCAATGAGTTTGGAGGACCCTGTAACTGATTTCATTTTTAATTGTATATTTTCCTGTATATTTCGAAAATGTAGGAACAAAAATGTTTTGTATGGGCACTAATGTTCATCTTTTACTATATCCTGTACTACAAAAGTATTTTTGTTAAGCCCAAAATCTAATAGTTTTTTTTAAACAGTTTTGTGACACCTACTCAGATTTTTTTTATACTTTTTCGCATTTTCAAACTTCTCTGAACCCTTTTCTAATTTATTATAAATTAAAAAGACTCTGCTATCGAACATCTAAGTATTAATAAATTTCAGCAGCAAAATTACTAACTTGTATGACAATGAATAAAATTAGGGGATCAATGAGAAAATGAGCAAACCGACAATATAATGGCATCTGACAGTTGATTTCACTGCTAAACATAAATATTCTCCAAATATTGTTATTCGGATATGATCCATCTTTAAAGTTGTCTCCTATACGAACAATTTAGTTGCAAATCGCAGATTGTTCTATCTTTTTCCGTCTAAGTTAATACCCTTATTCTAACTGTCTAGTATTTTAACTAGAATTTTAGGCATGTTTCAGAGGGGCGATAAATCGTCTGCGAAGGAATGTCTAACTTCTCATTCAAGATTTAAATTTGCTAGTATGGCTTTTCTTTCAATAGTATCGAATGCTTTCTGAAAATTAATTGAAACTAGTACCAGGCACTTGTATCCGACTGTTTTCTCTATATATTAGTGTTTTTGGAAAGAGTTTCCGTTTTTGCAATATAATCAGGTGTCTGTTACGTGAGCATTTACAAATCTAGATTGATTTAAAGAAAAACATATTAAAAACAAAACAAAAATTGATTCTAATGTAGTTAAAATAGGGAGAAGAAATTAGTTAAAAAGCACAGGGTGGACAATAGAAACACAGAGGAGTTGGCTGATGATTACGTTCGGTTTATAAAGATTAAAGACAGAAAATAAGGAAAAACGATAGTTGACCTCGGGCTGAGTTCAGATATAGGTTAAGCAGCAAGAATGAAGGTAAATCACAAGAATAGGTTTAAATAATGAAAAAGAGACTACCATTTTCGAATAATCGACAAATGTCTGTATCTAGAAAGCTTGTTAAAATTTGTCATTGTTTTAGGAAAACTCTTAGTTTATCATCATTTCTTGCTAAGCATACACTTTTGTGTCATCTCAATACCTGCTTTATCATTATACAGGGTGTCCCATTAATAATGAAAAATATTTTAACAGCAGATTCCTCTCATAAAAATAATGAGGTTATGTTAAATTTTCCTAGTCCGAAAATGAAATTTAACCAAGATACAGGGTGATAAATATTAATTTGAATATGCATTCTGCGAGCATTTTTGCTTACAAAAGGTATGCTTTGAAAATTTCTCTAGGATTACTTTTTTCTAGATATTTACATTTAAAGATTTTAAAGACATCCATGAAAACCATATTTTAAACTATTTGATTTGCTATATTACACTTTAAATGATAGTAAAAAATATAAAACCTAAATAATTATTTAAAAATAAAAATTATCAATATTTGCCAGCAAATGTTCCACATGGCCTCCATTTGTCTCAAGACATTTTAAAATTCTTTTAATAAAAGACTATATATATTATTTCGAAATGACTTACCAGCGGCTTGAATGTTTTCTAATAATTGTCCTTTATGTTTATTTGATTTTCGTAAACAATGGATTTCATGTATCCCCATACGCAAAAATCCAATATGTTGAAATTAGGACTTCGTGCGGGCCAAGGTCTTTGACTTCCACGTCCTATCCAGTTGAAATTAGCATTAAGATATTCTCTCACGGGTCTAGCAAAATGCGCAGGAGCGCCATCTTACATAAAAATCACATCTCGCCGCAGATTTAAACTCTTCTAAATAATCAATGAGTTTTGTTTCTAAAAAGTTTAAATATAATTCTCCGTTTAGATTTGGAGGAAACTCGCAAGGTCCTAAAAGAAACATGTCTATGTTATATATAAATATATAAAATAACAAATAAATATATAATAATAACTATATAAAAACGTGTCTATAACACCATACCAAATATTAACTTTAAATTCGTGTTGAGAGTGTCTTTCAGTAATGAAGTTTGGATTTGCAATATCCTATTAATGTTTGTTTCTAAAATTAAAAATTCCCCGTCGGGTAAAAGTCGCTTCTTCCGTAAACACAATTTTATTAATAAATAAGGGATCTTGATTTTGTTGTTCTTGGATATAGCGGGCAAAATCTAATCTCGCTGGAAGATTTGTCTCCAAAAGATTTTGTACTGGCGTAAAATGGTATGGATAAAGACACTCGCTATGGAAAAATCTTAAAGCTGAGGACTTACTAATTCCACTTCTTTCCGCCATACGCCTTACATTTATTTCTGGATTTTCATCAACCTGGACTAACATTTCTTCTTCTTGATCCACATTATATCCATTTGGATGCCCAACATCCCGCTTTAGCATGAATAAACCCGTTTCCTCAAGTCTCTGGTAAACGTTTTTAAAGAGTTTAAAATCTGGCTGCCTCCTATTTGGATACAATTGCGCATAACGTCGACAAGCTCTTAGACCGCTGTAATTTGCTTGGGCATAAACACAAACTATATCTCGCATTTCCGAACTAGAAAAATATTGATGTCTAGGCATCTTAACCTAAAAGTAAAGTGATAAATAAAGATTACTGGAACTAACACTAACGCAACAAGTAACAATTAATAATAGAACTATTAATAATTAAAACAAAAATAACGCAATAAATGGATAATCGTGTGAGCTATAACGCGCCATAGTAACTAAAAAAACATAAATCATGACAGTGACTTTGTTTGTTTTAATTTTTTCGTTAGACACAGCCTACTTAATTTTTTTTTCAACTTAAAATAGAAAAATATTTATTTTTTCTTGAGCGCATTTCAAGTTTTAAGTCCAAATATCTTGAGAACGGTAAATCCTAGCGACATTTTTAAGGTATACCTTTTTTAAAGAAAAACACTTGCAGAATAGAAATTTATAATAAAATTACTATTTAAATTATACATTATTATTTACATTATATAAAACGTAAAAAAGTTCTGGAGTTTAAAAAAAAACTAAAATAAGGCTGTTGGCGCCCTCTATGAGATTATTTTAAAAAATTTAAAGTTTTATATTTGGCATATAAAGAAATCCCCACATACCAAATTTCATTAAAGTTATGGAGTATAAAAAAACTAAAATAAGGCTGTTGTCGCCCTCTATGAGATGATCTTAAAAAATTTAACGTTTTATATTTGGCATATAAAGAAATCCCCACATACCAAATTTCATTAAAAACAAAGAACAAATGCTTAAGTTATGAGCAAAATTAAAAAAAAAAACTTAATGTTTATCACCCTGTATCTTGGTTGCATTTTATTTTCGGACTAGAAAAATTTAACCTAACCTCATTATTTTTATGAGAGGAATCTGCTGTTAAAATATTTACCATTATTAATAGGACACCCTGTAATTGGTTTTCTTGAAATACGCTTTACTAAAGAAAACTTCCGTCATTTATCTTGTCTAAATTACACCCAGTTTATATGCCAACCATGTCATTAAAATATCTGATAGAGGCTTAAAAACTCCTAATCCAATTTTATATATAAGCCATTGCAATCATTATGGCAAATAAATATGCGCGTCAACAGCATTAAGCTTCATAGGGATTTTAATAAAGATTCAATATTTTTCCACAAAATAAGAATATTTTAAAATATTTTGATTGCATCCCTTGCACGTAATCTTTATGAGCGGTCCTTCGGTTGCTTAAGTTTTAAAACCTAGTTGATAGGCATGAAAAAAGTTGATCAATCAAGGACAATAGACCGTATATTTATAAATTACTCTAACCCAGATGTAAACATTTGTACTCGATATAAATTTCGATTCTCCATCATTTTCCATACAATTATTGGGTACCAAAGCATCCCATATTTTAGTACGCGATGTCATGTTAAGTACGGGAATAATCATTATTTCATATACCTTTACATTATCTTTCAATTTATTCGTAAGCTATTATATACGTTACTTAGTTTAGATTGATTGCGTTTAAGTGTATAGAGATTTAAATTGTTTTGTACCACCTTACGAACTACCTATATATTAATGTATCTAATTTAATTTAAATAAAAACTATACTTAACACCTATGCGGTTTGTCTGCAGTCGCTTTTTCTGGGGCAGAATATTAGTGTGGAGTTTATGTGACCATGCAGCTTATCTGAGACCACTTTCTCGAGGTCACTCGATTTGCCTTTTTTCGAGGCTTTTTAATTTGAGTTAGAGTAATGTGTGCTCTAATTCCAAGGACAAAGAGCCTTTATGTCAAATTATACCAAAAAGTCACAAATAGGGATGAAATCTTTTCGTTGCGCCATCCTGTATAGAAATATAATTTTCTGTTTTCTACTTTCCAAAGTATTTATTTTGAATATAAGTGATATATTTTATACTTTATAATACACATTCTTCTAAACAAAAGTGAATCTATTACACAAACAGAATCGTGTAAAAAACTACAAATAAAAGAAACAAATCCTATAAATCTTAAAGCGTTTAAGACGAAATCTCAAAAGGAGGTGCATCGATCCTATATCTGTAATTATTATCCTCTGTCTCCTTTTCAAATATAAAAACACAATAACACTTGTTCTTTAGGAAGTCACTGCCTTCTAGTTATTTCTTTCACATCAGTTAAACACCCTTAAGAAGGCGAGGCGCTTAGAAGCGTGATACAAAAGAAAGCCGGTGGGTCCTTCTTTTGTGTGCCCACGTATACCACCGGTGCTACTGAATTCTATAAGGAAGTTTAAACCGGCGTTGGGGTTGAAACGTCTTATTATTCTTGTCGAGGTGGCTATTAAGAGCCAAGCATTAGAGATTTAACACCTGTTTTTTTTTGGTGTTTTTGACACTTCTTTATAATAGGGGTCCTTCCATAATATAATGTTGCATAAAAAAAAGATATTTAAGCTAGTTAATCATGTTTTTTTTTTTAATTTTAATAATTAGTTTATTTTAACAGTATATTTTACCCAACAAAAAAAGAATGATCAATAAATTCTAGTTGCGATCCTATAGGTTTGAAATCTTGAGTTTAGTTGTGGGATGGGATCGAAGGAATAAAAACAAACGTCACTTTATGTACTGGCCAACGTTTCGCAATAATTTTATTGCTTCATCAGGGCCCTAAGGTAACAAAAAGACACAATAAAAAAGGATTATTATATATAAACAAAATTTAACTTTTTGGGGTTATGTTGATACCACCAAAAAAGAAAAAAACAGAAAAACAAAAAAAAAAAAAACAACAAAATCTTAGATTTGAAATAAAAAAATTACACAACAAAAAAAAATGATAAAATTGCTTACATAACAGTGTGATTTTGCTTGTCATAAAAAATCATGTTTACAGGACACACAGGTAACATAGAATATATAAAATATTGTTTTTTTAACAAAAACGGTTTAAATTGATGGGTTGTATCACAGACAGTTGCTTTAAAATTGATTCTACGGTGTACAATAATAATTTAGCATCTAGCCAGAAAAACCGGGTATGCGAGAACACAATAGACGCATTCTTTTTAGTGATAAGAACCAAAACAGTCACCAAAAGTTTACATTTTGATTTGATATATTAGATTAAAATAAGAGGAACTTAGATTGTCTATATCCGTTCTTTTATTTACCGCATTATTATGTTTTTTTATGTTTATCATTTCGGCTAGAAGTCTCTTTTTAAAAAGCTGCTGTTGGCCCATAATTGTAGTCTTGCCAAAATCAAAATTGTGTCCTGTATTCATTTTGTGCTCAGCTAAAGCAGTAGGGTTTTTTTTAAGGGCTAAATTCCTACAATCATACTCATGTTCGTATAGGCGCTGCCTCAAATATCTACCCGTCTGACCAATGTAACACACATCACACCCAGAGCAAGGTATTTTATAAATAATGTTAGAATGTAAATCAAAGGCGTCTTTAGTTTTAAGCTTCGTAAAGAAATGTTTTCTTATCGAGTTTTCACTTCTTTCTGAGATTTTAATAACATCAGATTTTGATTGTATGGTCTTTTTAATTTTATGAGAAAGTGTGTTAATGTAAGGAATCTTGAAATAAGCCAATTGATTATTTTCATTGTTTCGTGTAATATTTTGAGTAATGTTCTCGGTGTCGTTAATTATTTTTTTAATAATTGATAGGGGGTAGTTGTTTTTCTTTAAAATTGTCTGAACATAATGAAGGTTTTTTTTATGATATTCTGGACTAGAAAGTCTCAAGCACCGATGTTTTAAGTTTTATATTACATTTATTTTGTGTGTCATAGGATGTTCTGAAAAATAATTTAAAATGCGTTCTGAAAAAGTTGGTTTTTGATACCAATCTGTTTTTATGGTACCATCTGTGGATCTTATGACTTTAACATCCAAAAATGGAAGACTACAGTTAATTTCTTGTTCGATAGTGAATTGTAAACGTGGATGGAAACTATTGAAGACTGATAGAATTTCGTTTTCTTTTTTATTTGGAATTGCCGTGATTATGTCATCAACGTACCTACAGAAAAAAGGTACATTAAAAGATAGTTCAGAAATACACTGATCTTGTAGTTGTGCCATTACAATGTCTGAGCATATTGGGGACATGCAGTTTCCCATTCCTAGGCCAAAAATTTGGGTATAGAAATTTTCACCATGTTGGAAATAATTATTCTCAATACAAAAATTAAAAAGAAAAACAACTGTTTCAAGGTCTAGCGATGTATTAGGCCGGATAAGATGCCACTTTTGGGTGATTATATCAGTTACTAGGTCCACCGGTATATTAGTAAATAAAGAAACAACATCCAACGATACAAGAATATAACCTTCAGGGACTGTTTGCTCTTTAATGTAATTAGCGAAATCAAAAGAATTTTTCACATATCGTTCATCTTTTATAAAAAAATGTTGTAAAATGTTGGACAAAAGTTTTGTTAAATTGTAAAGAGAGGAACCAGTAAAAGAGACTATGGGTCGTAGTGGTGTCCCCAATTTATGAATTTTTGGTAAAAAATAGATTTTGGGAGCGACACCATTATTAATTTTTAACCATTTTTGTTGTTCAATCGATATCATTTTTTTATCAAAAAGTTGTGATATAATTTTGTTAGTTTTACTTTGAATGTTCATGGTAGGATTTTTATTTAATTTTTTATAAGTTTCAGTATCATTGAGAGCATTAACTATCCTTTGGTCAAAGTCATACTTGTTTTGGATTACGGTGCAATTACCCTTATCTGCTTTCGTGATTACAAGCTCTTTATGGTTACGTATAAATTGTAAAGTTTTACTTATACTTTTCTTGAAATTATTGTTAGTATTTTTGCAAAATTTGTTTGACTTAATATGGTTTGTAATAATATTTATACACCTATTACGCAAGTCAATCCTAGTTGGTTCATCAAATTTTTAAAAAATGTATTCAATGTCTATGATCAGCTGTTCGATTGGCACTTTGTTAGTGGGGTAAGGTAGATTAAATTTATCTCCTAAACTTAATAGGTATTTTACATCATTCGGAATGTCTATATTTGTTAAATTGATAATCCATTTATCATTAACATTGTAACTGGACATGCAACTATCATTACGTTGTTTGCTAAGTAAAGATTTGAACTTTTTTATTTGATTATTTTTTAATTTATTGCAAGTGATATTAAAAAAACGATCTTGAAAATTGCAGAAAGTTTGGAACATTTCATTAGAAATATTACCATGCACTGTATTTTTTAAAGTATTAATTGATTGTTTAATTTTATTGCATTTCCAGTGACTATGCTCGATTTCTAAGTTAATAATGGATTTTTGAAATTTAAGTAGAACTTTATGAAATTTGTTAGTAAAAGGGCTGTTATCTAACATTAAATTTTCTAATAAAAATTAAAAGTAATTCTAAGTAAAAATTTTTTTCGGTTTTCATAACTCGCCAGTGTACGGTTGTTAGTTGCCCAAAGTTTCAAATCTGATACTATGTGTTCACCATGTAGCTGTCTAACTTCGTGAAAGAAACCCATTTTGTTACCTTGCCTGCAGGTCTTGTGTGTTGCACCCAGATTGAATCTTCAATAAATTCTAGTTGCGATCCTATAGGTTTGAAATCTTGAGTTTAGTTGTGGGATGGGATCGAAGGAATAAAAACAAACGTCACTTTATGTACTGGCCAACGTTTCGCAATAATTTTATTGCTTCATCAGGGCTCTAAGGTAACAAAAAGACACAATGAAAAAGGATTATTATATATAAACAAAATTTAACTTTTTGGGGTTATGTTGATACCACCAAAAAAGAAAAAAACAGAAAAACAAAAAAAAAAAAACAACAAAATCTTAGATTTGAAATAAAAAAATTACACAACAAAAAAAAATGATAAAATTGCTTACATAACAGTGTGATTTTGCTTGTCATAAAAAATCATGTTTACAGGACACACAGGTAACATAGAATATATAAAATATTGTTTTTTTAACAAAAACGGTTTAAATTGATGGGTTGTATCACAGACAGTTGCTTAAAAATAACAATAATTTCAAGAAAAGTATAAGTAAAACTATACAATTTATACGTAACCATAAAGAGCTTGTAATCACGAAAGCAGATAAGGGTAATTGCACCGTAATCCAAAACAAGTATGACTTTGACCAAAGGATAGTTAATGCTCTCAATGATACTGAAACTTATAAAAAATTAAATAAAAATCCTACCATGAACATTCAAAGTAAAACTAACAAAATTATATCACAACTTTTTGATAAAAAAATGATATCGATTGAACAACAAAAATGGTTAAAAATTAATAATGGTGTCGCTCCCAAAATCTATTTTTTACCAAAAATTCATAAATTGGGGACAGCACTACGACCCATAGTCTCTTTTACTGGTTCCCCTCTTTACAATTTAACAAAACTTTTGTCCAACATTTTACAACATTTTTTTATAAAAGATGAACGATATGTGAAAAATTCTTTTGATTTCGCTAATGACATTAAAGAGCAAACAGTCCCTGAAGGTTATATTCTTGTATCGTTGGATGTTGTTTCTTTATTTACTAATATACCGGTGGACCTAGTAACTGATATAATCACCCAAAAGTGGCATCTTATCTGGCCTAATACATCGCTAGACCTTGAAACAGTTGTTTTTCTTTTTAATTTTTGTATTGAGAATAATTATTTCCAACATGGTGAAAATTTCTATACCCAAATTTTTGGCCTAGGAATGGGAAACTGCATGTCCCCAATATGCTCAGACATTGTAATGGCACAACTACAAGATCAGTGTATTTCTGAACTATCTTTTAATGTACCTTTTTTCTGTAGGTACGTTGATGACATAATCACGGCAATTCCAAATAAAAAAGAAAACGAAATTCTATCAGTCTTCAATAGTTTCCATCCACGTTTACAATTCACTATCGAACAAGAAATTAACTGTAGTCTTCCATTTTTGGATGTTAAAGTCATAAGATCCACAGATGGTACCATAAAAACAGATTGGTATCAAAAACCAACTTTTTCAGAACGCATTTTAAATTATTTTTCAGAACATCCTATGACACACAAAATAAATGTAATAAAAAACTTAAAACATCGGTGCTTGAGACTTTCTAGTCCAGAATATCATAAAAAAAACCTTCATTATGTTCAGACAATTTTAAAGAAAAACAACTACCCCTTATCAATTATTAAAAAAATAATTAACGACACCGAGAACATTACTCAAAATATTACACGAAACAATGAAAATAATCAATTGGCTTATTTCAAGATTCCTTACATTAACACACTTTCTCATAAAATTAAAAAGACCATACAATCAAAATCTGATGTTATTAAAATCTCAGAAAGAAGTGAAAACTCGATAAGAAAACATTTCTTTACGAAGCTTAAAACTAAAGACGCCTTTGATTTACATTCTAACATTATTTATAAAATACCTTGCTCTGGGTGTGATGTGTGTTACATTGGTCAGACGGGTAGATATTTGAGGCAGCGCCTATACGAACATGAGTATGATTGTAGGAATTTAGCCCTTAAAAAAAACCCTACTGCTTTAGCTGAGCACAAAATGAATACAGGACACAATTTTAATTTTGGCAAGACTACAATTATGGGCCAACAGCAGCTTTTTAAAAAGAGACTTCTAGCCGAAATGATAAACATAAAAAAACATAATAATGCGGTAAATAAAAGAACGGATATAGACAATCTAAGTTCCTCTTATTTTAATCTAATAGATCAAATCAAAATGTAAACTTTTGGTGACTGTTTTGGTTCTTATCACTAAAAAGAATGCGTCTATTGTGTTCTCGCATACCCGGTTTTTCTGGCTAGATGCTAAATTATTATTGTACACCGTAGAATCAATTTTAAAGCAACTGTCTGTGATACAACCCATCAATTTAAACCGTTTTTGTTAAAAAAACAATATTTTATATATTCTATGTTGCCTGTGTGTCCTGTAAACATGATTTTTTATGACAAGCAAAATCACACTGTCATGTAAGCAATTTTATCATTTTTTTTTTGTTGTGTAATTTTTTTATTTCAAATCTAAGATTTTGTTGTTTTTTTTTTTTTGTTTTTCTGTTTTTTTCTTTTTTGGTGGTATCAACATAACCCCAAAAAGTTAAATTTTGTTTATATATAATAATCCTTTTTTATTGTGTCTTTTTGTTACCTTAGGGCCCTGATGAAGCAATAAAATTATTGCGAAACGTTGGCCAGTACATAAAGTGACGTTTGTTTTTATTCCTTCGATCCCATCCCACAACTAAACTCAAGAAAAAAAGAATGAACCTAATAAAGTATAGACCTAGCATTTAAGGTACACACATCAAAATGCTTTACAGGACACAGGACAAGGAAAAAAGAAATTTAAATAAAAATATGGAAATCTATTTAGAAAATATAGAAATTAAACATATATGAATTTATTTTAGAAACACTGCTGAACATTAATTTATGAAAAATTCATCGTTGCAAATCTATAATAAAATTTAGTTTTTCTCAATTTGTATCCATTGGTTTTGCATATAGTTCAGCAGCTCCTCCCTTATCTTTCACTATTCCTTAATTAAAACACGCTTTTTAGACATATTCCAAACGTGCTCGATAGGATTTAGGTCAAGGGATTGCGCAGGCCTTGGCAATACTTATAATTGTACTTAAATTGTGAATATTGTGCTGCTCCAAAAGTTTCAAGCGGTTCTTGCAACATGCGGTCGTATGTAGATACGATATGAGTAATGAACGAATGAACGTATGAATATGTACAATGTACATTGTCGTGCATAAATACAAAGTTTTCAAGCAGTTCTGTAGTTCATAAATGAACAATGGATTCCAGAATTTAAACCCGATATTCGCTTGCTTAAAATTTTTTTAATGGGAACCAGATTAGTCTAAAAACCTACCGAAAGTCAGGCTCAAACCATCAAAGTCCCACCTTAGTAGTTGTCAATTTCTTGAATGGTTTGCAACCGAGTTATGTTGCCAAGTACACCCTCAGCCTTCTTATGTGTATCAGGTCGTAAACCAAATCTTATTAATCGGCAAAAACATTCGATGCCCTTTCGCGCCGTTGCCAATTCTGATGTGCTATTTACACCAAATAGTACCGCAATTCTAAAGGGGTATCTGACATAAAAATTGTTTTTATGTAACCTATTCCTTATTGCTTATTCCCTATTCCTAAAAATATACTGAATAAACGTATTATAACTGAAAAATGTTTCAGTTTACTAAAGACGACTTGAAAAATTTAAACTATTTATTAAATATCAATAAGAATACCTGAATATAAGGAATATGATAAAGTATATTCAAAGGAATGTTCAACAAGTAAACATAAAACTGCTCAACCTTAAGGAAAGCCTCTCTAAGCTAATGCAGAGGTCGACGCTATTATCCACATCTCAAATCGTCAGAAAGTTCATTGGAAACACAGATAAGGTCAACTAGTTTAAGTAACACATCATGTAATTTTAGTTTATATGCAAATAAATTAAGAATCCGAAAACATGGAAAGAAGGCTCCATCAGAGTTTCATCGTTATGATATCTGAGATATCTGGGATAAGTAAATGATCCTTCCTTCCACAGGGAGAAGTGTGATTACCGTTTGGGATGAATTCTATAATAATAATATAAAATGTTTATTATTCACAATACAAAAAAGTATAAGTATAGTAGCAAAACAAAACATGACAATAAAATAAAATAAAATAAAATAATTGAAAACTTGCAACTTGCAAGAAGCAAGCTCTATTTTTCCTATATTGCAAGCAAAAAAAAAAGTAACTTAAAATATATATAAAACAGAAAAAAAGAAGCTTAAACAAAACAATTACCTATATTTAGTATGAGAAAAAGAAATATTTAAAACTACCTAAAATACAGGGTGTTACAAAATTCGGTGCAAATATTTTATGTATTGCTGAAGTTAAAATAAGACTTTTTTTTCCTATAAACATGTATCCTAAAATGTCTACCCTCGGAGCTACAGCTTGCGCAAATTGATGGAAGAAAATCGATTATTTGGAATTGAAACTACAATTATGCATCAATTCTTTTAAAAAGTTGCATGTCTCGGTTTTTTGAGAACCCTTTTTATTTTCCGTCCCAAAAATGGTATAAATCCCATTTCAGGGCAGGATTCTTATTCTTCTAATGGCCTCTATCTTTCTATAAAATATTAAAAGATATAACAACATTATCTAGTAAGCCATGAAAAAATCCAAATTTTTTGTCTTTTGCATTTTTTCGATATAATTAAGCGTTTTCGATCAAATCGCTGATAAACGAAAGGGGAGCATTATTAAACTCGATTTAACTCTTTAGAAAAAACAAAGTGGGCTGTGACTGCTTTAATTTTTGTCATATCAAATTAGTTTTATCGAAAAATCGAAAAAAAATAAGATTTTTTTCATAGCTAATTAGATGGCCATCAAAAGAATATGCACCCCTGAATCCTTCACTAAAAATGGAGTACATTTTTGCGACGGAATATGTCAAGAGGATTTAAAGCAATGGGCAAATTTTTAAAAGATTTGACGCATAACCACAGATTTACAGAATATTCTGTAAATCTGTGGCATAACTATAGTCCGTATTCCAAATAATCGATTTACTTCAAGCAACTTGCGTGGGCTGTATAGCTCTGAGGGGAGACATTTTAGGATACATATTTATGAGAAGAAAAGTCTTATTTGAACTTCAAAAATACGACCTTAAAATATTTGCACCAAATTTTGTAACACCCTGTATAAAAATACGTGTATAAATGTATCAATTTTAATCGTAACTACATAAAGCTGAAAAAAGCTTACCTCTAATAATTTTAAATATATGCTAAATAAAATGCTATTGGTGTAGTAATAAATGCTGCCTCAATTGTTTTTTAAATGTATCAATTGAAATGGACAGATTGCGGAGCCGCTGTGGTAAATCATTAATATAACAACAAATATTTTAAGAAAATTATCGTTTGAATAGTTGAGTTTTGCGTCTTGGTATTGTTATTGTATTTTTTCTCAAATTTATATTATGTACATCAGTTCTAAAAGTGATTTTATTAAAAAACTACGGAGGTAAGCGAAAGTTAATAATTTTAAAAAATAACAATGGAGAATGTAGTTTTCTTCTATTAAACATATTTAGGCATTTAATTTCTTAAAGCTTATGAGATACTTGATTATTTCTCCTAATTTCAGCACTATTACTATTCAGGCAATGTTCATATATACCATCACAGTGATATAACAAGGAAGTCACTTAGATCATGCTTAATGTACTGGTCCAGGTAGTGCCTGTGGATACATCGATTTTAAGGAGCTGTAAGATATCTTAAGTATATTTGACGGGAAAATTTTTATTCTAGAGTTAAATATAAGCTTTTAGAGTTTCCAGCAATATCAAGTAATTGATTATCAATGCATATAAAAAATGAAAAATCGTGAGGAGATATTATTTATGTTATTTTTATTGCCAAACAGGATAACTTTGCTTTTTTGAAGATTTAACTGCAATATATATAGATTGGAGATGTCCTTGAGTGCATTTAGATCAGCATTCATTTTATTAATAGTAATTTGATATTTAGAAGGTAAAAACGAATAATAAATGTGGGTGTCGTGTGCATATAGATGGTACTTTGGTGGATAAAGATAGTTTTAATATATTGAGGAAAATAATATGTATAGGTACTAAATAGCAATGGTCTGAATATGCTGTCTTGTGACACTTCATTGAGTACTGAAACGCTAATAGATAGATCATTTTCAATCTTCACACGTTGACCCCTACCTTCCAAAAAAGATCCAATCATCGTAGTTGGAGTATTACCAAAGATCTTTTGCCCACATACAATAAAACGGCTAATAGGATTTTATGCTTCAAAAAATCAAATGAGATTGTAAAGTCCAACAGTGCCAATGCGGTGATTTTATTATTATCTCTTTCACAAAGAATATCATCGACCACGTCTGCCATTGTTGTTGCGCAAGTATATCCGCTTATAAATCCCGATTGTTTTTGAGGTAAAATTATCTAATCTTTAATATGCTTACAAATTTGACAAGCTAAGACTCTTTCTAATACTTCTGAGATGGTTGGAAGCACACCAATTGACCTAAAATGAACGTAATCTGTGGGTGGAATCACAATTGCCTGCTTCCAGCGCTCAGGAAAATAGTTTTATTTGACATATTCGATGATAATAATATATGTGCTATATGAATAAATTCTTCATGCCTTGAAACCAGCTTGCATATTCGTTGAAATCTCATGTCGTGTTTGGATACAATTTGGCGTATTTTGAAAATACTTCTTTAGGTAGAGCTTGTGACTTTTCCATTCTCCATTCCTCTAAAATTGATCGCCTATATCGCTTTAAAGGTCGTAAAAGCTCCGTTAAAAGTTGTGGAATTTGTTGAATGATAGCAACATTTATCTTATACATTTCAAATATCCTATAAAACTAGATTCGTATAAAATCTAGATTATCACCAAATAAGAAACTTAATTGACAAATTTTTGTTACAAACCAGTCCTCAAATGATATTTTTGTCAAATTTATTAAAGAACTTCTTTCCCATTCAAATCACAAAGGTTTACCTGACTAACTAAAACTCTTTATTTTATTCGGGACACGTGTTTCGCTAACATTTTGGACAATCCATCTTCGGGAAAAGATTAAAACCCGTTTTAATTAGTTAAACTAAGGGTGTTGGTTAGTGGCAAGATTGTCTTGTGAATTAAATGTCACGCCACAGGTTCCAACCATAGGACAACACTTTCACCTAAATTACTCTATATTATATTACAGCTCATCTGAATTACTTTATATTTTTGCAAGTTATGCAACTTCCTTAGTCTTTAAAAAAATCTATTTCTCACTAATTACACGAAAAATTATTTTTAAATTGTGGGATGTTTTCTTCATATTTGGTTAGGAAATAAACCAATTTTCTTGATCAATCTGCGAAATCTAATGGAAAATCTCACTCTCTGAGAGACTGAGCAGTTTTGAGGATGATGATGTTTCTCTTCTTTTGTTGGGGCGAGAAGATAGTAGGCCTGCATCGTAGTTTGTAACCTATATTCTCATGGAAGTATTATATATTTTAGAGCATTCATTTTTTTATTCTCATCAAAAGCATTTAACAAAGTTTCTAGAGTATAGTGAGCACAATTTCTAGTACTTTGCAGAATTTCTCTTATGAAATCTAGCCATTTTTTCTAAAAAAATTAATTTTGTAATTCCGAATATGTAACTGTAACATCCAAATTTGGTCACGTTAAATATTATTAAAATCCTGAAAAATTAAATGTGCTATAATCATATTATCGAAGTTTATTTTTTGTCTAAAAAATTAATGAAGAAAATATTATCAAAAAAGGGGTTGCTGAAAACTACTATTGGACCAGCTTTAGGCAAAGTTAATGCGGCAGGTGATGATTATTGACCAGAAAATTTAACTTTATTGCCCTTATCTTTAATAAAAATATTTTTACTAATGCTCTTGTACTTCAACTGACAGAAGAATAAACTTAACAATTCTTGGCTCGCATATTACTAGGTTAGAATAAGCTTACCAAAAAACAGAAAAAATAAGAATTTTGTACATGTAGTGAGCGAATATCTGGATGAAGTTGGACTCCCAAGATTGAAATGGCCCGCATGTAGCCCAGATCTCAACCCAATAGAACATATATGGGATCAACTTAAAAGGGCCGTTCGTCGTCATCCTGTACAACCACAAACCTTGCAAGACTTACGACTAGCGCTGATCGAAGAATATGAGGCTATTCCTCAAGAAAGAATAAGGAACCTTATTTATTCGATGCCGCGAAGACTGAAAGCTGTTATTGCTGCGAGAGGAGGAAATACACGCTATTAAAATTATTTTTTTTAATTAACTTTATGATATACCTAGACCTAGTGTTTGTTTCTCCTAATAAAAATACGCTTCAAATCAGCGTTTTATCAAAATTCAGCTCGCAGCAGAAATGAGATAATGGAATAAATCAAAAATCGAAATTTTTAGAATACATCAAAGATTACAAGGAACAGTACGTAAACAGAATTATCCACCTTAATTTTCCTACAGAGTCTTTTGAAATTACGAGAAAAAACAACAGTTTGTTTTACTCCTGTATAATATAGCCTAATCCAAAAATGCTACTTTACAAAATGATTTTAAAAAATCACAACAAATGTATCTAAAACTGATGGCAAAATCGTGAGAATCTGATAAAAAATAAAAAATTTATAAAACATCAAACTTGGCCAATATTTCAGGGTGGCGGAATTTTGTGCCGGCGAGTGTATATAGACATCAAAAAGCAGATGCAGCAAAAGCCTATTTTGAACTGAAATTTCATTATAAATTGAAAATAGCTTAATTATTACTAGTTGAGTTTAACCGCTTTCTGAATGTCGCAACTGATGGTTTAGATTTGACGTTATTAGGCAATGTATTATAAATTTTAAAAGGAGCTTTGAAATTTGATAGTTTTATGTTTTAGTAACATGAAGTGCTGAGAGTGACGTAATTGTCGACCATGTATGCTATTATTACAAGCTAACTTATCATACAAATATCTGGAAAGTTTGGTGTGGACAACTATACACACCAGAGTAGCCATATTTGTTTTAAATCGGTCATTCAGGTTTAGCCACCGAGATGCCAGAAATAATGGAGTAACGTGGTTAAATTTTCTTTTGTCATAACAAAATTCAAGGCAAGTATTTTGTAGTTTCTGTAAATTTGATTTATCTCTTTGAGCAAGTGCTGACCAAAATAGTATATTTCCGTAATTTAGAAAGGATAAGACTAAAGTTACTGATACTGTACTGATAAAATGTTCCTCTATGCATGTATAAAATCCTTAGCTTATAATATGCTTTTTGTAAAATGTTATTGACATGATCTTTAAAATTAAGTTGATTTTCTAGAATTATACATAAGTTTTTTTTAATATTAAACCTTACATTCTGAGAGTTAGGCATGGCGAAAAGTAATAGTTTTGATTTAGCACCATTAAGAGCTAGTTAATAAAACCGTGACACCTGAACAATTATATCTAGGTCAGCATTAAATTCCCTTATGGCTTCATTCATCTTACAAAAGAAAAAGGAGTGGTAAAGTTAAAGATCGTCTGTATACTGATGAGATTTGCAGGTATTTAAAAATTTGTGAAAAACGCGGGTATAAATGGAAAATAGAAGTGGGCTCAAAATACTACCTTGTGCAACTCCTTGACTAACATTCATATAATCAGAAAAAGTTGAATTCTCTGCATTCTGCCTACTAAATAGTCTCTCAGTAGTTCTATGGCTGACTCATGTAAGCCAAAATATCTTAATTTGGTGAGAAGAAGGGATCCAGGGCGTCAAAAGTTTTGCTTAAGACTAGCAACACCAAGGCAGTTACATTAATTCAATTATCCAACGCCCGAAAAATATCACATACATGGAGTAATGCAGTAATAATATCATGTTGTATACGAAAGCCAGACTGAGTATTAGGAATTGTGGAATTACGCGTAAAAAAGTCATTAAATTGTCGATGCATGGCTTTTTCCAATATTTTAGAGAAAATAGGTCCAAAATTAGACAATTCGGTTGGATTATTTGTTTTGCAAGGATGTAATTTAATGGTTAAGAATAAGCTATTTCAGGAACTTTAACTTATTCGACTTTATGAAAAATGTAAAGCGACGCAATTACTAGAAAAAAATTGCCTATATTTTTTTACAATATTTCAATTGACTTTTTCTTAAAAAGACCAAATCTAAGGTGGCACACAAGACCACCTGGCTACCTGGTGCTCGACACTCACTATACAAATAAAATCTCTTTCCGAAGGGTGTGTCTCCTTCGTCTTTGAACAGGTCTTACAGATAAAGAAAACCCATATGTCTTATAGAGTAGAGTATAAAAGTATTCTTGTGACGTAATTTCATTCAGTAATGTAGTTATATATCTTGAAATTAAATGTTATACACAGGACCGTACTATCCAGAAAAGGATGTATGTCATTAAAATACTAATACGTTATTTGTTTTTTTGGTGATAATTAATGATCATAATCTAGTCAATTTCATGCTATGACTATAATCTACAGAAATTGTTGCAAAAAATAACAACCTGATTGCAAATAACATTTAATTAAATGTAAAGTTAAATCAACAGCGTTGTTTGGATACTTCGAAGTATTGATACAAAAAAAATTAGAAAAATCTCGTGATGTGTGTTACATCAAAAATAAACAAACTAAAAGAGTATCTGCCTAAACTTTATTTTTTCTATTTAAATTTTTTATTAAACAAATAAAGGCTAAAATAGCACCAGGCCACCTGGCCTGGCATTCTATTCACTAAAGAAAGAATTTAGTAGGGCGTCTTTATCGTCTTCGAGCAGGTCTTACAGGTAAGACCCCCATATATTTGTAGTATTAAAGATATCATTATTGTGAATTGTGACGTGTAAATATATTTGTTTGTAGTCCGAAATAATGTTTGGAATTTTGGGTTAAACACTCTACAAGCACTTGGTAAAGATTGACTTTAACACCCTCAGTACAAAACATATGCTAAGATGAAATCGATCAGGACTATATACATATAAATATACTAGACCCTGAGTAACAGCATCTGTTTCTCTCTGCAAGGCTCTCAAACTTAAAAAGCTCTTTCACATACCCCAAAGAAAAGCTTTTGAGAACGAAAAATTGGTGATGAAATATATTTTGAATTTTTATATATTTAGGATATCCGTCTTAAAAAATATAAAATACGTAATAGCTTATGATTCTTTAAATGCCGTCTAGTTTTCGCTAGAGAGGAATAGATTTCTTTCACTTTTTTCATAACATTATGCAATAATTCATAGTTAAGTTGATATAGAGTTTTAGAGAATACGTCAGTATTTTCGAATCGTAATCTATTAGGCTCGAAGATTAAACTATGAAGAATATTACTTTGTCAATAATTGCTTGGTCCTACTATAAGAGCTCTAACAGTATCGGGCAATAACGGACCATGTTTTTTTAATTTTAATTGTATATTCTAAATCTTGATTTTTGACAGGTAACACACAAGGTTTTGGAATAATCTTCATGTTTTTATGTTTTCTAATAAACTACTTAGAAAATGAATATATACAATAATATATTATAGTATTTTATATCATACAGAGTTCGTCCTCCAAATCAAATCAAATCAAACTTCTTTATTTGCCCAATATATACATATACAAATTATACACAATCAATTTTACAACTTACGCGACCATAGTTGTCGATAACAAAAAATACACAAATCATGTGAATTTGTGCGCGGTAACCGTTGAGTGCACCTGCACCCAACGTCGAAGTGTTCTCTGAACTAGTTTCGCTGTGCCAAGTGTACCAGTGCGACCGACCCTGCGTCCTTCTGCGCGACGATCGAGTCAACCATGGCTCAAAATTCTGACGAAAACTCTTCCTTTCTGTTGCAGGATGATGAGAACTTCTCGGATTTCTACAAGACGGACAAGGATGAGCCAACACCACAAGACGAGGCCGAACTTAAAGCGGATCTGGCCATTCTACAAACCACTATGTCAAATCAGGAGGAGTTAACAAACTTCTACGTAGTCCTGATGAGAAGCGCCAAGAGGAGACACGAGCAGGAGATGAACGCTCTAGAGAACGACCAAAGCACTTAAGAGCCGGGTAAAGGCTCTTGAGTTCGCCTTGCCGTCCGCTTCCGCACAGGAGTCTAGCTCCTGCCCTCTGACGTCTGTAGAAGGTAGACCTCAGACCCGGAGACGATCCCGAGGAAAATGCCAGCCATCGCGCAACCCGACCATGCTCTCTCCACCTCCAGGGCTGGGTTCAGGAACACTCCACCTGAGCCCAGACCCGAGCCCGTTCCACCAACCCGCAGGACCAAGATCCCTCCCATCGTTATAAAGGAGAAAGAAAAATTCGAGGAAGTCACCGCCGCCCAAAAGGAAAGTCAAAAGGAGTACAACATGGCTATGTCGTCAATACTCGTGACGGCATAAAAATCCACCCTCAGACCATCACGGACTACAGAGTTACCCAGGATTATCTGGACTCCTCAAAAGTACCGTTCCACTCCTTCTATCTGCCAGAGGAGAGAAGGCTGTTCATCGTCCTTCAAGGTGCTTTCGAGCACTGGTCGGCCGCAGCTGCCATCCCCCCCTCCGCTAGGTATAGACCCGGTTGCAAGCGTTCTTCGCCTCAATGCAGCAGCAGTTTCAAATGCTGCTGCAAAGCATACACCCTGTGGGAGCATGAGAAACCCACCATACTCCGCGCAAAGGCCACCTGCTCTATGCAAAATGTAGCCATTTTCTTAGTTTTTAAGAAATATTCTAGTTATTTAAGTAGGCATGAATCTTTTTGATTAATCTGTACATATGTAAAATAAATGTCAGTTTCAAAGTAAATATTTTATAATCAGATCAATGTTGACCGTGAAAGAAGGAGGATCCCTTCATAAACTTATAAATCGCTTACCTACAGACCTTCACATACCTTGGTAAGATATAATTAAAAAATTATTTTTTCTTTATACTTTATTTTCATAATATACTGTTATAGATATCAATTTTGTGGACCTATATTTATATATTTAGGATATCCGTGTTAAAAAATACAAAACACGAAACAGCTCATGATTCTCTAAATGTTGTCTAGTTTTGGCTAGAGAGGAATAGAGTATAAAGCATCTTATCATCGTTTGGCATATTACAAGCAAATTTTACAAGCAAACACAGGTAATTTTATTTTTGTTATTATTACACATTTTTGTTTCTTTTAATATAATAGGTATGTTAAAGCTTTTAAATAAAAAAATAAAACGTGTCCAAAGTTCAAAGATCTTCATATCTGTGTATACGGAAATACTAGATGAAGACGTCTGCAGTCTACAAATTATATTAGTAAATTAGTAACCCAAAAATAAGGTATGACATCTTTTTTTATATAGCAACCCTAATTTTTATTATGTATTTTTAAAGAGCATATCAAATTATACATATTTACAAAATTTTAAGTTTATGTGATTAATCGTTTTCAAGATAATTAGAAATAAAAAAAAATATTTAATATAAATTTTAAAATCTGTTTTACTTAAAGTTATTTAAGAACTGTTTAAAATAGAGTCCATTTACTATTTAATATTATTCTAAACGTACTTGAAAATTGTTTTGAACATTTTTGACAATTTGTGTAAAAATTAATATACAGTGTGCCCCAAAACTGAATATTATAATATAATCGATAATTTTTTTAAAATGGCTTTTATTGCTTATTTCTAAAAAGCATACCGACTTATACAAAACTCCAAAATTTCAGGTTTTGTATAACTTACTTTTTCCAAGATAATTGAAACACCTTGTTTTCAAGAAAAACAAAAATTTACTCAAAATGTTTTCCTTATTTAAGTGTTCAAAATGAGCCCATTCACTATTTGACAATGCCCTAAACATCCTTGAAATTAATTCGTTTTGAACGTTTCCTATAACTACTGGAGATATTAATCTACACTCATGCGTTATTCTGGCTTTCAACTCCTCAATGTTTGCCAGCTTAGATACATAAACTTTGGATTTCAAATATCACCCATAGGAAAAAATCTAAAGGAGGTAGATCGGAAAATCTTGTTGGCCATTCAAAAGATCCCCTTTACCAATTTATCTGCCTCGAAATATGGTATCCACATAACTTCGAACAGGACGTGCAAAACAGGAAGCTCACCATCTTGTTAAAACCAGATTTTCCTATTTGGCATTTCAGCTTCTATTTGACCAAGAAACAGAGCAGCTAGATTTAGAATTAGTTCTTCTCGTCAAAGCTGTAAATATCTTGCTCCACATAAATTTTCTTCAAAAAAAAAACTTGCTGGCTTACAATTCTGTCCAAATATTTACTTTCTGGGTATTCAATGTGGCTCTGCCTCACCCAACATAGATTTTCCTGTGCCTAATAGCAGCAATTCTGTCGATTTACTTCTCCGTCCAGCATAACCGTTGACTCATTAAAAAATAGAATATTTTGTTTTACCAGTATTATTGTAGTGTTCCATAAATTGTTCGCAAAATTCGATTCATTGAGTTCCTGGAGAATTGTTAGTTTAATGGGATGAAATATTTGTGCCTGCACAACCCTTACTACTGAAGACTGACTCACTTCCAATACGAGCCCTACTCGTATAGTAGAAATGTTAGGATTTTCTTGAACGGATAATAACACATTAATTTTGGTTTTTCATTGAACGCACATTGATGAGAAATAGTTGTTCTTCTAACATGGCCATTTTCCCGAAACTGATTTTAAATTTTGCTTACAGTACCCTGCGATATCGGTGATAAATCAGGATACATGTTTCTGAATAAGTCCATAACCTCCTTTTGGGTTCTTGTTCTATCTCCGTATCCAATCACCATTACGATTTCAATCTTGTGCTTTTTTAGTTAAATAGGACATTGCAGTTAAATTTAAAAAAAAGTTCCTTAATATGATCATTTGACTTATAATGATCAATTAAAAAGTCAAATACTTTACATTCAAGATAAGTGTTAACAATCTTAAAATTTACTACTTTTACTATTTGAACGAATATAGAATGCCACATTTTTTCTAAATTTATGAAATTCCTTACGAAAAAATGTTTACAAGTGTTTACAAAAATGTTTACAAAAAAGCAATTGTTTATGAATGGACTGTATTTGATTATATATAAAAAAAAATTAATAAATGGCAAAACCAAAAGACTTACCTCGATAAGCGTCGGTTTTCACTTTATAGGTTTTGGCCGGCCATTATTAGTACGAACGTATAAATTAGTACCGTTCGCGGTGCTAGCACTATTGCAAGAGACCTCGCTTTTGCTGCGAGTTCATACATCCGCATATACGCGGAAACTGCGCGTGTCCATGGAACTGCCATTTTGCACGCGCCAATTTTAAATTTAATTTAGTATTATGCAAGCTGTGTTTATCATTTTTAAAAAAGCTGCAAACCCAATTAAAAAATAACCCAAGAATATTCCCAGTATAATTCTTAGTCTAGCGTTAATATTTTAAGTCCCAAACAGCAATACTCTTAAAATTATGTGGTTCTAAATGTACACACAACCAAACTTATATGGAATCACCCAGTAATTTCGCAAAATGGAATTTATTTTAAAAAATAGTCATTGAGGATTAAAGGGCACTTTTTCAAAACCAAGTTTATTAAAAAAAATAATAAAACTGATTACAATTTTCACAATAATAGAACAAAAAACAAAAAGTGTAGATTTCTATAAAAATGATTTTTCTGAATATGACGATTTAACAAGAAAGTTAATTTAAAATTAAATGTTAATAATCAGTATTGCCACCTCTAGCATCGATGCAAGCACGAATTCGACGAGGCATGCTATTTATCAAATTGTCAATGTCTTCTTGGGCAACATTTGTCCATTCCTCTAAAACCGCTTGAATAAGTTGCTCAGTGTTACCAGGAGCATTCTGGCGAGCTCTAATCTTTCTTTTTATCTTATCTCATAAGTGCTCTATAGGATTAAGATCCGGTGAGCAAGAAGGCCACTCTAAAACGGCAATACCTTCCGTTTCTAAGAAACATTTTGCAACTCTGCTGGTATGTGGAGGGGCATTATCTTGCATAAATAAAAAAAAATTGCCAAAACCACCTCGCTAGAGCCTAACTACAGGTTGCAATACCAAATCTACATACCTTTGACCTGTTAGGGTTTATCGAATTGGAATTAAAGGAGTTCTTTCACCAATCATAATTCCACCCCAAAACATTACAGTACCTCCTTTGTATTTCGGGATAGGTTTGGCAGCACGAAGTCTAGCTTGTCTCCCTCTACCTCTTAAAATGCGAATCCGCCGGTCATCGGATCGTAGTCCTATTCTGGTTTCATCCGAATATAAGACATTTTTCCAATTTTCAATATCCCAATTTTCATGCTCCAAACACCAATTTAAACGGTCAATTTTATGTTGCCTTGAAAGTTCTGGAACCCTTAACTGTCTTCTGCTAAATAATTCCCGAGCGCGAAGTCTTCTTCTAATAGTTTCGACAGAAACACTCACACCCGTAGCTTGTAAAAGTTGCCTTTGAAGCTCTGGATGAGATGTTGTGGGATTTCTTCTTGCTATTTGAGCTAAAAAGCGATCCTGCCCTTCAGTAGTTGCTCTTTCACGACTTCTCCTTGGTCTGTTTTTTAAGGTTCCCAATTCCAGAAATCTTGAATATGTTTTTGAAACAACACCTTGTGTAACCCCCACCGTTCTAGCTATCTGCCTTTGTGACATGCCTTGTTCTGCCAGAGCAATAATTCTTCCCCTCTGAATTTCCGATAGCCCAATGTATGGCATTCTTGTTTAGTTTTCAAAAATAAATAAATTATAAATTTGATGCGACTTGCAAGTGAAACAGTAAAATCGACACTGCTAGGTAAAACATTATTATTTATTATTAATCTGCCTGTCCTTGAGAGTAAATACTTGTACTTTTTTATTGCTTGCAACAAAAAATATCTTACTAAAATATTTCGTATTAATACAAGGTGATTCCATATAAGTTTGGTTGTGTGTATTTTATAGCATTATTCAGTGAAACCAAGTAGTTTAAAATTTTTTTTATATTAAATATTTTGTTTAGTTTTAATTATCTTAAAAACGGTTAATTACATGAACTTTGAAATTTTGCACCTACGTATAATTTGATACGCTCTTTAAAAAGACGCAATACAAAATTAGCATTGCTAATTAAAAAAATCTGCCAAAATGGCAATAACATACTGCACTCCGATCTTAATTCTATATTCAAAATACTTTTCTACTGTATTTTTTAATTCATAGAGGGATACGTATTATAATGCTGATTTTTAAGAATAGAAATTAATGAATAATTTAAATCTAGAAAAAAGTTCAATTGTTGATAAGACAGCTAAAAAGGTGACATGTAACTGCAAAGGATATATAGAAATATTTATTTTGCGTTAGTAGTTTTGCTGTGTGCTTGTTTTTATTATGCTGAGACTCCTTACACTTTTTGAGATGCTTTTCCCTACTTTTTCACCTCCCAAGTAAAGCAGTAAGTTTGTGTGCAAGATATATGTGTACAACAAATTACTTACGGCCCTTTATCTTCTCATCTTTGTTAATTCGCGAAACTTGTTTGTTAGTCCATATTAAATTTAATATTGATTCCAATGGATTACTATCACGAAAACTAAAACAGAGCAATAAACAAATTAAAAGACTCTCAAAAATCCATTAGAGATCCTACGAAAAATAGCGTTAGTACTATCTTAAGGAATATTAAGAGAATATTAGACCAGGGTTCAAGATAATATCGGAGCCCCGCCCTGTTAAAACAATGGATTATCGGTAAACCCCTAGATAAGTTAGTTTTCCAATTGAGAGGGATATATATCACTATGACAAAAGAAGTGGTAAAGATACTATAGAAAACCTAATTGGACCAAATAAAAAAGTTTAGAACTTCATCTAAATATTCTTAGATTCAATGTCCGCAACTCTGTCATATTCATCATCAACAAAAATATGAGCAGATGGACATATTTTTTGTTGGTGGGAAATTAATATGTATAACTTCTAGTAACTTAATAGGTGATTTAACTACCTGAAAGAAGAAGCCTATGAATACATTGCAATCAGGATGAGGCTTTTGCGACGCTTGCAAACTTAATGAAAAGAAACCAAAGAGTTGTCTATGTGTATAAACCGGGTGTTACCGATTCTAAAATATTAGACATTTCTTTAGTTCTCCTTTTTTTATTTTTTATATAATGTATCCTATCGTTATACAAGTCTATCCACTAGTGCACACGACATAGCATAAAAGACAGTCACCCGCTATCATAAGTGAAACAATACTAAAGCTATCAAGGAACACACCATGAATTATTAAAACCCTAATAATCTGGCCATAAAAAAGATGATTCAAAATAATAAAGTAAACAAGATCATGAAAGAGGACATCATATGGGGTTTTTAACTTGATGCATTAAGAGTGTATGGGCACTATATCTACAAACTAGGCATACGTATAGATAGGGCGTTTTCTTTGGCAAGTTCCACTTAGTAGAAGCCGGAGATTGAACTGCCACAGTGGTAAAATGAAATTCACCCGAAACATTTAGTAGACGAAAATATTTACTAGAGCCACCGCACATGAGCTAGATCACAAGTTGATCTCACATTGATGTATGTCAGCAAATAAGAAGGTAAAAGTTCAAGGCAATGAGCTACTTATCCTATACCGATTACATAAACCGTGTTAACCTGTAAAGAAACATTAATAAAGGCTGAAGCAGATAGGTCAAAAGATGACCACAGATTAACACAAATACCTTTAAAAGCATCGATATATTTTTCACAAGAAATTATCTTAGGCCCGGTAAGATGCCCTCTATAGGTCAAGTAACAACAAAGAATTTCTAGAGATCTAATCTGCCATATATTCTAATCCACCTATCATCCTCCAATACTTTTAAAATGAATGCCTTTTTATTGTTACTTAAACAGTGATAGTAATGCATACAAATAATCTATATAATTGATACAAACTTATGCATAACTAAAACCACAACCTCCTAGATTCTTAAAACTGTATCCTATAATACAAATGCTATTTCCAACGCTTCCAATAAAACAGATGACATAAGGCCAGGCAATTGCGTGTTAATCAACGATAGATTTAAAATACAAACAAAGACAGCCCCCAAAAAGCACACTTTTGCATTTCCAATAACGGAAGTGATGAAGCATAAATAAAAATTATTCGGGAAACTAACGGATACCGATTAAAATTAGTTGTCCATCGAGGCAGGAAAATATTTCACTCAGACTATTACATAAATAACCGCCGCTGCGCCGCGTTAGATACAATTATAAACATAAAAAATCCCCGAGGGTATCTATCAGAACTTCCCCGATATTTAATTTATGGGGGGTGTAAATGGCCATCTGCCGTGCTATGCCGGGGAATCCGTACAATAATTACTGCCAAAACCGTTACGGATCGTCGACGGAAAGATTCAACCGGTGGTGATAGTCGGAGTGATTATTGCTGCGATTGCTCCTTTGTGTTTCCAACCTGATAATAATTGAGAATTTGTTACCTTAGTTTGTCTGAAATTCAATTAAATTTTAATAAACATTCCTTCCAAATTATCAGTACGAATTTAAGATAAGCAAGTCGAACTTTAAATGAGAGAAAAGAAAATAAGGTATATACATATATCTTTTATCTTAAAAACAAGCTTAAAAGAAAGCTCGTTCTTCTAATTCTCTAATATGAACTGCTATAATATTATAGAACTTGATGGTTCTCCCAAATGTATGAAAGTAGGAACTCATGACCAGTAGGGTAATAATGAAATGTATTATTTGTATTGTAGAGCGATAGTTTATTCTTTAACATAACTAAGACATTGAGCCAAAGTTCAAAGAAACAACAAACATGGCAGTAATAGTCTTAATATCGAAGCCCAAAAATGATTACATTCACTTCTCTGCAATCCAATATAAGTCACATAAATACAGTGACCGCCTAAAGATCCGCATAAATTCGATAAAAATTAGAGACATGATTTTTTGAGAAAACGCTCGGACCTGCTTTTTTAAATGGAATGCTTTATTTTTTATTGCATTTATGAAATATAGGTGAAATTCCAAGCAAGTTTTGTATAACACACCTTATCTCAAGACTCAACTGTTTCAGAAATATTTACATTTAACCAACAAGAAAGCAAGTAAATACGTCTATTTACAAATTAAAATAAAATGGAGGATAAAATGTTATAAACTGTGAAAACTCTTATTAATGTATCAAGTATTCAAACTGATCCCCATTTACTTCTTGGCAGAAAGCAAGACGGTTTACAAACTCATGTAAAACACTATCAATTATTTCGGGTGATATACGTCTAATTTCCTGTCTAATTCTATTTTTCAAATCTTTTACGTTGTTTGGCTTCTCAATATAAACTTTACTTTTCAGGTACTCCCATAGAAAATAGTTGCAGGGATTTAGGTCTGGTGACCTGGCCGGCCACTCTATTGGCCCTCTTCGTTCTATCCATCTTCCTGGGAACACTGTATCCAAGTAATTACAGACATCTCGAAAGAAATGTGGCGGTGCGCCATCTTGCTGAAACCACAAATTATCTGTCGGGACAGCAGGGTCTTGTTCATCTGGGTATAGGGCAGCCAAAGCAGGGATAAGATCTTCTTGAAGAAAATTCAAATAGCGTTGTCCTGTTAAGTTTTCTTCGAAAAACTATGGCCCTATTACTTTATTTTCCACGATACCAGCCCAAACTTTAATAGATTTACGGTACTGTGTATGAGCCTCAGTTGCCCAGTGTGGATTTGACACTGACCAGTACTGACAATTTTGCCGATTTACGAAACCGTTTAAATAAAAAGTTGCTTCATCTGAAAACAAAACTCGTAACACAAACTGACAATTATTATTGCAAATCTAAATCATTTACTAGCAAAATTGGTTTCTTCGATCAGGATCGTCCTCATTTAATTCGTGTATTAGTCTAATTTTATAAGGGTGGTATTCATCTGCTTTTAAGATGCGTCTTACTGATGTTCCGGCTATATTATTATCAACTGAAATTTGTGAGGTTGCATTATTTAGATTTTTATCGACTGAGAGCAGAACGTTTAATTTTGTTTCTTCAGAAATTGTTGGACGACCTGATCTTGGCAAATCCCTAACATGACCTGAATTTATGAATTTGTGCTCTATTCTATTAACTGTTGACTGAGAAATAGAATGATTTGGGTATTTGGCATTAAACAGTTCACTTACTTCTTTTTGCGTGCGCACTCGATCCCCGTACCCTAGCATCATCAAAATTTCAATTCGTTGGGTTTGCATTAAATTAGCCATAATTTTTTCTGATAAAAACTATTAATTTTCGAACTGACAGTAACATTCGAAAATGGAGATTCTTTACAAGTGCAACCATGGAAATAGAAACAATTAGCAGTGTTTATAACATTATTCTTATCCTCGATTTTACCTTTATTTGTAAATAGACGTACTTATTTGTTTTCTTGTTACTTAAATGTAAATATTTCTGAAACAGTTGAGTTTTGAGATAAGATGTATTGTAAGAAACTTGCTTGGAATTTCGCCTATATTTCTTAAATGCAATTAAAAATATAGCATTCTATTTAAAAAAATTACCGACGACGTCATATCTTTTTTTTGTTCCACCCTGTATACAAAAATTTATGTCCGAGCGTTTTCTCAAAAAATCATGTCTCTAATTTTTATCGAATTTATGCGGAACTTTAGGCGGTCCCAGCCTAACTCTATCTACCAACGGCTGACCACTAAAACAACTGCAAAAAAAATACCGCACAAATATTACCTCATAAAAGTTATATAAAAGTTTTGTTATACCTGTCAAAAAATACTTAACTAAATGCTTTTGTAAACTTAGAATATGAGGCATAGGTTGGATACCGAAGTTCAAGAACTTTATGGACAAATTAAAAAATATAATGTGGCCGTGACTATAAATCGTGGCATTTTTTACTGGCATCATTCCAATTTATCCTTTGCTTGAAGTGAATATTTGTCTATCTTTCGCACTTACTTATAGAATGGTAAGCTATTTTCAATGACGCGCCATACTTCTAAAAGAGCACATTCCGATCAAGTGTACAGTGACCTGTAATCTGTAAGAACCGATAAAATTCTTCTATGCCGAGACAGCAATCAGACTGCTTAGCTCATAACAGATCTTTATCTTATTTGCATCTTGATAAGAACAACACTTTATTCAATTCGCCTTAACTTGGGAGATTGACCTATAATTCATTCGAAGAACGTTTAGACTTTCGACGTTTGTTAGTTGAGTAGCTGATTCGATTCTTAATAACGCATTCGCTCTCTCATCATTTCCGTTCATTCCACTATGTCCTGGAACCCAGCAAAATAGAACTGGTTGCCCAACTCGTCCGAGGAAAACAAAGTAAAATTAAAGAGCTTTTAGACTTCGATAACAGCTTAGTCCTAGTGGGGATACTAATACTCGTGTAAAAGAAAACTTTGGAATACAAGAAAAAAAAATTTTGAAAACCGTAATCGGACCTAAGGAAGTACAAAACAAAGGACAAGAAACATAAAATTATATACAAGAAAAATCACCGGTGTAGGATGCAGCATTTCTGATCGATTTTTCATTTTTAATGTTCAATTATGCAAAATGAAACCAATAAGAATATATAATATATAAACAGTTTTATAAATATATTACACTACAGAAAACTACTCTACATGTTTATTCTAATCATTATTTTAACAAGATATGTATTAAATAAAACTTATTAAATAAACCAGATCTTAACAATGCAATTAAGAACTGCTATAATGAGTGATGCATTTGATCTATTTACATTTCATTCATGCATTTACCATGGTTTCGACATTTGGTCGATGATTTCACACATTCTACGTCGGCTTGGACCTTTTACCATCCTAGGACTTTAATTGCGTCAACAATTTCCCAAAATTACATCTGATGATTTTATCACTGTAATCAAATCCTTACGTTCTTCAACCAACTTTGGAGTATTGAATGATTCTGACACTTAAAGGGCACTTGGCTGTCAAAGCAAACCATTATTTTCCTACCAGTCAACGCAATGTTTGACTTTGAATATCTTTCAGATAAACTGGAGATGATGGATTCTTCCTGATTCAATCAAAGATTAGCTGCCCGGGTTAAAAGTAACTTTCTTTCCTAGAGCGTAGTTTGAAAAATAAAATATTGGCAATGTTAATTTCATATATAATTTTTTAAACGAACTGGACTGGTAAACAATAATATTTTTAAATCATAAGATATTGGATACACTATATTACACTGAAATAATATTTTGTCTACCATAAGAACAATAATATCAAAATATGATTAAAACCAATTAGAATCCTAGAAATATGTTACCATAATATACACCCCAAAAATCCTATAACGTATCAATTTAACACAATAAACTTATATATTATGTCAAGTTTCTGGTCCATTTATTTCATGAAGATATTGTCCCGCAGATATTCTATTAACATTCTTTTACGTATGATAAGGCTCCCCCTGACAGCTCTTTCATAAGTTACACAACGTAATTTATATAGACGTTAATATTCGAAGCAAATATTTTACGAATTTCAGAATATTTGCTCATAATGAGATTTTTAAAGAATAATAAACCAGCTTAAAATAAAAATAAATACAGAGGTATAAAATATTTAAAGGAAATATTTCTAATAAACACTTCACTTTGGTGCTTTCTTGCTTTTAAGTTACTATCTGCAAAATTTATCAGCACTCTGAATTTTATGTAGTACGTAACCTAAAGCAACGACCAGTGAAAAGCTTAACGCAGTTTTTAATGTGCTCGTGCAATCCTTTAACCATCTATAACCCTGTGAATTATCTCCGGATTTTCAATGTTTCATATCTATGATTTTCATATCCTCTCTGGATGTACGTTGTATTTTTTGTTCCTTGCTTAGCGAGTATATCGACTTTGTCATTACTAGTTTATTTAAAATATGTTTGGACTTTTTTTCTCGATGTATTAATCGAGTTTTCCAAGACTTTTATTGATGTCTAGCCTATCGGTGCAAATTTGTATGAGCCTATTGTTCACATTTTTCTGTACCATATTTCCTACATGCATTTCAATAGCAGCCATTTCTATATAAATTACTATAGAGCATTTCCCTAACTCATGTAGGTTCACAGATTTCATACCCTGAAATATGCGCTATTAATAACTAAATATCCTAGAGTTTATTTAATAGAATTGTTGTTTTTTAAGACGTATGTGAATAAAAAAATGGCAAAATCTTTAAAGAAAATAGCATGCTCATTTAAGTTATGCATATAGAAAATATTAATGAAAAAGATTATAAGATATTATTATAGAGGATAAAAATAGGCAGTATGTTTGTACATATAAAAGTACTAAGCTAAAGATACTTTATTTTTAAGAATAAGTCGTTTTTTTGATGGTTTGTGAAAGTGGTTTTTTATGTATCACTTTTTTGTATCCTCAAACTTTTGTCGATACTAAATAAGTAAAGGAAAACTATTTTAGTAGAAGTATAAAAGCAAATAACATAAAAACTTAATAAAGAATTAGAAGAATCGACCAACTCTATGAAAATCCTTAGAAGTTGACCTTGTCCTAACGAAAGCCGATAAGGGTAACTGCATCGTACTTATGCTCAGAGCTGAATATTATAAAAAAAGTCGGGGAGTTCCTTAACAGTGATGATTTTCAGATTTTGCCTTACAATCCTACTTCCAAAATTATCCGTCACCTCAGACAGTTATTTAAAACTTGTACAGCTACCTTCGAACATTTTTCAATTTTACTCTACAAACTCCTTCCAATGAATCCGGTTACTTCACTTCTTTATTGTCTACTTAAAATTCGTAAACAACACCGTCCTGTGAGACCCGTAGTTTCTTATATCGATTCTCTAGCATTAAAACTCTCCTCCTAATTCTAACTTCTATCCTCCCTGAACTCACAATTTCTCTAATCCATTTTCAATCAAAAACTCATATGAACTTATCAAAAATGTAATGAAAACATAAATATCCCCTAACTTATTTCTTGTTTCTTTTGATGTTTCTAACCTATTTCTAAGCATCCCACCCGAAGATTGTTTATTGTACACCCGACAACTTTCTCAACGCAAACTCTTTTCACAACGCAAGCTACCTACTCATATCATATTAAAAATTTGTTCTCTTATTGACAGTGTATTGAAGCAAAAGTTTTTTCAAATTGATAATAAATTATATTGTCAAAAGTCTGGTCTTGCAATGGGTTCCAACTTGTCACCATTTCTGGTAGAAGTGTTTATATTTTTTCTTGAAAGGGAGATCTCAAATTGCGAGTTTGTAATGTTGGTATAGATACGTTGATGATATATTTGCACTAGTTCCTGCGAGGACTTACTGGCATTTCTAAACTCTAATAATTCTTCTATTAATTATACTTTTAAACAGGAACAATCAGGCAATCTACCTTTGCTAGACCTTTTAATTAAAAGAACAAACATGAAACTCGAATTTGATATGTATCGAAATCCCACGGATATAGTTAACGGTTATATCCTTCTTTTCAAACTATCCAATTAATAAAAATTTCTCCGCATTCAACTCACTTTTCCATCGTCTTTTTAATATCCCCCTATTCAAAAAACATTTTCAAAAAGAATCTCATTTTTCAAATTACTTGGAACAGTGGTTATCCTGACAAAATAATAAATTCTCTTTATTTTAAACATGTTAACAAATATTTAAATAAGCCACATATTTACAAAAACGATGCCATTTGTAGAAGCCTATCTTATTTTAAAAAATTTATTTTTAAACTGATCTTATTTTGACTTTTAAGTTGCCAAAAGTATTTCAAGAGATTCCAAAGAGCGATTGCGTGTCTGTTTTAGGACTTCGAATAATTTGTCTAAATCTCTAGTCAACACTAAAGTCCAAATTCTCGACAAACACAGATCTCGTGTTTAAAAACTAAAATATTCTCACCCTGACTGCAATATGCGCTACATCGGACATAGCGAAGGAGAATCGAGACGAGAGTCAAAAAACATAGTAAACTCATTGGAAAGAATATTAACCGATTTATAACTAATACTTCTCCTTTCGCCAATCATATTATTGAGGCTAGACATAGGTTTGAACCTGAAGCGGTTCCAAAGTGATCCACGTTTGTCAGAAGGGTTAACCGTTGGATCTTTTGGAAATCCTGAAAATAAATAAAGCTATAAAATCACCGGATTACACTTGCATTAATGAGCAAACTAAATTTGACAGAAACACCTTCTTTAATTTTAACTTCACAATTTTAATTTGTATTTTTTCATATCATCTGTCACAAAAAAAATATTCGTACATGTTTTTGAACTGTTTGTAATATATTTTAGTGTCCGAAGAACAGTTGTCAAAATGCATCACTCCTGAAATTAGGATTGGCATTTTATTTGTGAATAAAAGACTTTCCCCTATTAATTTTTCTATATCTATGAAACTCTCTTTGAATTCTAAAACCTTCCAATTCACCCCATTGAATTAAAATAGTCTGGCCTAAGCCCCGGCCAGTAAATCAGTTGACAATTATTTAAAAACCCAGAGGAGGGTAACTCCACCTCAAGGGTTAAGTGAAAAATACAAAAGTCCATAAAAAGCGTTGCTATAGGAATATGAGAGAACATCTTTAAATAAAGCGCATACTACTATTTATTTTGTAAATACCTTCAACCCTTTCATTTTGCCATGCAACTGATATATACTCTAATATTATATTGATTTACATATATATAACTCTACCTTAAGAAATACCTTAAAGAATCATACACATCAATCTATCTAGAAAAAGAAACCCTAAAGTTCGAGGCGTCACAACGCCTCGCCTTTCCGATAATAATATTCGCGAAACCTACCTATTGTTGCTCGAAATGCAGACGAGCTACGCGACATCAGCATCTTCAAAATCCGTTACAGAACTCCGTCGGAAGCCTCATGCCAATGAAGAACGCTGATGTAACGCGGGCCAATAGCGTCACGGCATTTCGTCCCACCTAGCGCACGTGCGTTACAATTTCGAGGCGGAGTAGCTCCGCTATTGGGGGCTTAAAACCTGGCAACTTCCGACGGAGTTCGGCAATAAGAGTGAAATGCGACTTGGAAGTTAGTCGGTCGTGGTATTCGGTGAGGGATGCCTCGTCTGTCGAGCTATCCTCACCATGAGATGGAATTCGCTACGTTTAGGTAGGGTTATTTGATACAGTGATTGTGTTTTGTGAAGAGTGATTATTTTGATCGTTTTTTTTTATATTTTGTTGAAGGATTTGGTAACTATAGCAAAACTTTATTAAATATTTAAAAATACATATTTTGCTTACGCATTTTAGGGCTATTTTATAATTATAAATAGTTCTTATGCTGTTGGTCATAACTAAGCAGTTGCACCTGTTCATTTTCTTTAAGGAATTAATACAATACTTAATTTATACCCAAAATTTCAAAAGATTTTTAATCTATTTTATATATAGAAATATATGATTAAAATAAACATTACTTTATAGAAATAAATAATATGAAAATTTATTTATAAAACTATCAAATAAAATAAAAAACAAAAATATTCTACGGTAGCAAAAATTAGAGTAAACTAGTAATAACATTTTTCTTAAAAACATTGCATATAACAATTATTTTAGTTAAAGAATTATTTTAAACAATAAATTAAAATCATACTTTTGTCATGTATACTAATAATTGTACATAGAATTTATCGACAATGAGCTATCGAATAAACTAATAAATAATCGTTTTTTTAAAATAATACTTAAATTACTATAAAAGTTTTTCACTAGAATAACTATAGCAGGTAGTAAACTTTTTATCTATTTTGTAAATAAACATCTTACTGATTAATAAGAAAAGTGTATTATCGCAATTATTAATTTTTTACAAGCTAGATTTGCCTGTGATTAGTTAGTCAAAGTTTGCTTTATTTAATCTTTTAGCTTATAAAAAATTATAGCTTGATAATAAATGCAAGTGTACTGCATTAATATTAAATAAATGAGCTTTAACTCATTGAAAATATTTTTCAACTAAAATCTAAGCAATTATTAAAATAATTTTAAAGCAAATATTGCCAATCATGTCCATTTAAGTTATGCATTTAATAAACATTAATCAATTACTTAGTATAATTAAACATCGAATAATATAAAAAATGAGTTTATTACCTAAATTTGATATATAAAAAAGTTATTTTACTCTGATTAAGCATCTATATATAAGTTACTGTTAATGATTTTAAGCTGACCTGGAGATCTCAATTTATATTTTTGGAGACCATTTTTTCATTATGTAGAAACTTATTTTTCAGGCTAAGCACTCTTTGTCTTACAATAAGCAGTTTCTTTTTAAAGAATTTTCGTAGCACAAAAATTAGAAAAAAAATATAATGAAATTTATAACACAGCTTAAATATATACTATTAATTAATATATTAAATATCTGAGGTTCTGAGTTTGTTAATTAGAAATACAATATTTAAGGATGTACTTTCTTCTATTATTCATATGTGCAATATCTTAATCAATAAGCACAATTTAATAGTTATAATTCATTTTATGTTTTATTTGTACCAATTAACTTTTTGCAGTTGAATAATGAAAATTATTAAATATTAATATCATACATAATTATTATATCGCAAAATAAGTGGTTTTTTGTAGCCATTTTTTTTTCTAAAAAAAAAACAAAACAAAAATATCATGAACAAATATTTAATTAACTTAAATCTAGGAAAATTCTGTTATTTTAATTAGACAAACTGATTATTTTTATGCAACATATTGTTTCTAAAAATATCGGAGTTTGCAAAAATACCGTCCACTTTTTTTTACCTTAAATTTTTGTTTAAAATCTAAATTATTGTTAAATACGATTCAATATATGAAAAAAATTAAAAATCTGCTTAGAAAACACTCCTTCAAAAGAGGAATTTCTGCGTTGGGACAAAATTTTGAAAACATCCATTAAATAAAATTCTATGTTTAAGTAAACGGTTATTAATCTCAGATTTTTTTAGTGCTATCAAAATCTTTTCCTGCATAAATGCTTTTTAAGGAAATTATTATTTTTTTGATAATGCATAACTTTTTGGCGTCGGAATATGTCTGGAAGGCGTATTTTTTTAATATCTAATGGATAATCTAGATTTAAGAAGGTAGAATAATAAAAAGTATAATTTTTGTATAAGCTTAAACAGTCCTTACTAGTATTTCAAAATATAAAAAATGCATACAGAATATAATTTTCTGTAAGAAATTTAATATTTAAGAAAAAGTAGTTTGTTTTTAAACTTTTCTGCAACCTGAGTACAAAACAGTTTTTTTCATATGAAAAACGATTATTTGTGTTCATTTTAGAAATGGCCATGTTAACTCTCCCAAAAATTAACCACGAGCTGTCCCTCTAGATTATCTTAATTAGCCTTAATATTTTAGTAGTTACATTCACTTTGACTCAACTAAACTATTAAGCAAATAATAATAAACCCCCGCGATTAAAGAAAATATTTAAAATTAAGTTTTGTTTGCTTATATAAATATTAACCTCATATAACATGTAAAATAAAATAATTCTTTTTTTATAGATCCCCGCACTTTTATCCACCACAACCAACTCTATTACAAAGACTGGGTATCGATAGGCTAAGCTTGGATACTAGCTTTTTGCAGTTCCAACATTACATACGACACACAGAGCCATTGGAATTAACTACTACGGCGCCATTGGACTTAAGTGTTAAGACACCTTCAACGCCCATTACTCCTCCTTGTACTCCGTCTCCAAAACTCAAAAGTCCTCAGACACCATTAACATCAGAAGTTCCAAGTAAGAAAGTCAAGGTAAATTATTAGTTGTGGTATTATAGTTACGTGTTTTACTGGGTGTTTCCTAATTGCCGTGATAACATTAATAAAGACGTGTCCATTGGTTATATGTCCGAAGATTTGGCATTGTTTAAATGGCAAAAAAATTTCCGCTTTTAAACCTTCTTGTAACATTTTTTTTTAATATACGTACTAAAAATAAAACTTTATTAATTATTTTCGTAGTAGTAAACTACTCAGCTATGCTGCCGGTTGCTGAGGGATATTAAGCATAAAAAAACGTTTATAAGTATTGTAATTTTAGTGAAATCATTTGAATTTAACTTAGCTTTTACTAGTTTTGATAAAGTAACACTTCTTTATTTATGGTAATTTTTTATTCTAATTTCAATGAAATAATATTACAGAAATGTAATTTAGACAATGATCTTATAGCTTCTTGATTCAATAATATATCTCAAACTTTCAAATAAATTAACAATGCATAACTTAAACTGGTTAAGTTAACGCTTTTTTATTTCAACATTTGAAGCTAAAAATATGAAATATTCAAGGAGATTTATACCTAAAATGATAGGTTTCTTAGTAATTTTTCTACCTCATGGGAAGTAATTGACTTAAAATCACTAAATTGAAGACATTTAATCCCCTAAAGCTTATTATGATATGTTAGGTTTGACTAGGGGGACTAAGAACGTTTTTTCTTAAACTAAACCATCTAACTATATACTAAGATCATTTGCCATGTTATACTTGCAAATGATCTTAGTAAAAAAACTTAAATTAATTGTATGTGTTAAAAAAATTGTAATTTATTGCATAATTAAAATAATAATAAAAGCAGTCTTTTTTTGCAGTTTTCTTCTCCAACTCCGAAGAAAACCAAAGCGACTAGAAAACTTCAGTTCGATGAAGACAACAGTTCTCCAGTTTCCGGAACAATTATTCGGGAGCTGGGACCTGACGAACACTTAGTTGTAAGAAAAGGTATGTTTAAAAATAGGTTACAAAACTTATGCAAAAATAGTTATCTGCCTTATTGTTAGACCTTTAATCCAAAAAATATCATTAACAATCTACTTATTATTTATTTAGGAGATATCGATCCAGCTTTCAACGTCGTTGAAATAACCGAGGAAGCAAAAGCTGAGTTAGCAAAAATTGAAAACCACATCGGGGATTATGTTTGTCGCCTTTGCAAAGAATTATACGAAGATGCTTTCGGACTGGCGCAACACAGGTAATCATTATTTTATAACAGTTTAAACTTTCGTAAACGATCATATATAATATGTTCTATAATGATAAACTGGTTCACAAGTTGATTACGACCAGTGTAAACGCAAATACTAATGTTTAATCAATAATTGCTTTAAAATATTTTGGTCACAGTGCACGAGCATGGTGGGTGCCATGCGGGAGCACCTGTTGGCACGCGCCAGTATATCGCAAGTGCAGCATAGCGTGCCTTGGCGTAACTAATTCGATCACTATCAATTTCTTGTCTAGTTGAGTATAACATACATATTAGCATTTAGTTTTTATTTAAAAAAAAATACATAATTGTTTTAAACATACGAGTTAATTTGGTAGGACTTTATTTATATTAATAGGATTTATATGACTTCTTAATCATTTATTGAGTCAAATAAAACTCATACAAATTAGATTACAATGAGGTTTTGAATTTCGTCAGTTGTTTGACTTTTCCCGTATACCATAAGGTTGCCTAATAATACCTCTACTTCATTGTTAAAATTTACTACCACAAACGTATGTATATTATACAAACAAAAACGCGATACAAATCAGACAACTGACGTGAAAAATTGGTCAGAAATAGGTGATTTTATAATAAATTTACAATAAAATGATAATTCTCTATTAAAACTTTTCATATTTTTCAATTTTTGTTGTGGACAAATGTCCACAATAGACTATTGAGTGGAAGGTGCTCTCTGACTAGTAACCATTCTAAAGCCTATATCTTGTCTTTTATTGATGTTAATCTTGGTTTTCCTAATATTATGCGTAAAGCTATATTTGGCAACTTTTGAACTCGGGAGAACTCATTTTGTTTAATTAGTTAATCAATAATTGAAGTGAGGCAGGATAAGTACATTGTAATTAATTTTTTTTTGGTCAAGCTTAAGTGAGGTGAACACCTAGATAAATAATATAGATCTTATATGAAATCTTCATCATAGCTTTTAAAATTTAACTCCCGATCACACTACTCATAGAACTCAATTAAATTACAGCACTCATAGGCCGATTTTAATATACTATTTAATTTAACTTGAAGCTCATGTGTGCTCGATACAGTAAAATAAAATAAAGCACTATCTGCAAAAAGATAATTAATTAGTGCATTCTTTAATATAATATACTAAATCCAAGGGTCCTACTACACTACCCTGTATAACGCCACATTCATTTATTAATTGTTTCGATAAAACATAATTAATTTTTAATACCTGATTTGTATCTTTTAAATACATACTAAAGTACTCGAAAATAGCACCAGTAGATGAATTAAAATCTATATTTTTTCTAATCAGCCATTAAACGCTAAACAACAGTTACACAGTTAAATTTTTCTCTAAAGCCGGATTAAAAGTCACTGATTAGGTGGTTAACATTAAGAGAGTTAACAAGCTATGTATACAACTTTTTCCAATATTTTGTCTAAGACATAAAATATTTATCATTCGTAGGTCATTAACTAAATTAAATTTATTTACTTTTGGTATCGCAATAACTGTTATAGGTATTTTACCAGTTTTAAGAAAACACTTTATTAATCTTAGCAGTGGTTGTTTACTGTTCTCAAAAGAATTTTTAAATAGGCTAATATTAATTTCATCGGGACTTGTTTTATTCGCGATGTTGAACAAAATTTCTTTAAGTTCCGTATAATTAATTGAATTAAAATTTAAAAAATTCTCTGCAATATTTGTTCTATCTACATCTAATAGAATTTTATTGACACTGTCTCAGTGGCGAAGCGTACGAGTAGACAAGGTAGACACTGTCTACCCAAAATTATCCAGTTATTTCTCATTAATTTATTACGTAATTATTTCATGTAATTGTTAAATTCAAATTAAAAAAAAATAACACAGAATGTAGTCGCTCTCCTTACTATTATTATATAGTATCTAAACGGCTATAATATCTATCTATCTATAATATCTAAGGCGCGCCCCGCCCCGCCTGACGCACCAATTAAAATAAAAATAAAAATGCAGGGCTGACACCCAATTAATGTATACGAGCCCTAGGAAGACACATTGATATTTGTCTTCCGAAATTTGGAGCATTTAATCGAACCATTTATACGCATCAAGCAGGTGACAGAGGTCCAGCCGCATTAGTATTCAGCCTATTACGTATGCAAAATTTACTCGCGGGAAAGACACTTGAGCTTTTGTCTATCGAAGTCGACCAGCTATTTTATTATGCTCTTGAGGGTTATTGTTTATGGACACGCTTGATCTGGTCGGCCGCAATACATCTTCAGTTTTGTTATATATTAGTCTTATAATATTTTGTTAATAATTAGTATTTTTATTTTTGGGTGTATAGAAAAGATTTTTTTAGTGGATATTTTAGGGGTTATTTATGAACGACTGTTTGATATTGGCAATTGTATTTTAGTTGTGTTTTGTGTTTTTATTTGTCTTTAATTAATTTTAAAATAATGGATATTAGGGATTTATAAGTTATGGTTATACCTATGTTGTGTTCTTTTTGTACGTAGTATTTATTTTTATCTATCTATCTTTTTATGCTAGTAGTAATTATTTTTTTCTTTTTTATATCACTACATATTTTTTCCCTTTGAGTTAATATTTCATGCGCTTTCATTCTCTATTTCATTAAAGTCAATAATATTGAATACACATTTTTTTCTAATTAACAATTTTTATTGTTTGTCTACCCGAAAGAAAAGTTCACGCTTCGCCACTGCACTGTCTATAAAATAGTGATTTAATTTGTTAGGTAAATTATTTTTTGTATTAAGTTCACTATTAATGTCCACTTTCTGTAAATTCATCGCATGTTTATTTTTTGGTATAAATTCTTGCATAGTTTTTCACATCTCTTGGATTTTCCCTATTTCCATATATCTTGTTTTTGTGATTCTTTCTCTTTTGATCCCTTATTCTTAATGCTAAATTTATTTTTTCTTTGTAATTATTGAAGTTTTCGTGAGTTTTTTTTTTAATAACTTACATCTCTATGTCTAGTAGCAGCTTCCACAACAACGTTCCATCAAACCTTTTATCTGGGATAAACTTGAACTGTTCTCAACGGAGCTATAATATCTAGTGCTAAAATAGGGAGCTATTATATCTAAAAAGAAAAAAAAATAGTTTTATAAAATTATATTGCAATATATATGTACATTTAGTTGTTCGTTCATTTTTTGAAAGTGGCTATGAAGAGATCACAATTATTACGTTATAAAATTAATTTGGTTTGCCAATTTTTTTTTAATCCTTCATCTTGGTCTTATTATCCCTTGATATTTGCAAGTCTCACAAGATAAATTTTAGAAGCTAATAGGACAGAAACTTAGATAAAATCTAGGGTGAATAAGTAAATAACTTCTGATGAAAGTTAAGAAAACTTTTAATACAGACTTGTGTAAAAACAGTACAGAGATAGAACATGATTCCTTCATGGATTTTTAAAAGATTTTTTAGGTTTTATTTTCGTCTCTTGTTTATAGTGATTACTTACAAAAATGTTCCAGTTTAGGGCAAGCTAAAAAATATGCATTTTTTACCCAATTTCAATACTGTCAAATTTCTATATTTAAGATTTGCATTTATGACCTTAGGATAATATAGATATAGATGCCAAAATACCCAAACCTTAACTCAAAGAGAGAACGATAATACTTCACCGATTCCTCACTTGCCCTTGTCACTTGTCGACTTTGCCAGAGGCAAAATTAAGTACGGCACACGCCTTATCTACGTTCAATTTGGGTCGAAGCTTAGTTAATAGATAGAAATAAGAGAAAATGCTATCGTTCTCCTTTTACCTAATTTGTTATTTCTAAGCTAATATATTGGGTTCTGCACGCAAGACCTTACTTGGCCAGACGTAAATAGAGATTCTGCTATATCACAGTTCCGTCCAACGTATTCCAAAACTATGCTGTCTTTCACTTTTACCTTTAAATCTTTTCCATTATCACAGGATGGAAATGTCTATGCACGTTTATTGTGCAAATTATAGCTCCTATACTTGTTTTATGTTCGTGGTCAAATCTTTGTATTGGAGTATTCCAAATTGATTTTCTATTTATTTATACATAGTGTTGTGATCTAATTAAGCTTTTATTTCTAGGTGTTCCAGAATAGTCCATGTAGAATACCGATGTCCAGAATGCGATAAAGTTTTTAACTGTCCTGCTAACTTGGCTTCCCATAGGAGATGGCACAAGCCAAGGCCAACCAAAGAAAATAAACAGGAAGAAGGGACAGTGGGCGAGTCAGAATCAGGAGAACAATTTCCGTGCGGTGAATGTGGCAAGGCTTTTAGACGAGTAAGTTTTTACCTTTCTTATATTATCATTTTTTTCCAAACAATTTCATTTTAGCGTTTAGCATACTGTTACGTGAAGCTGTCTTTTTTTACTAAAGATTAGCTTTTTTTTTAGATAGCTTACCTTCGTAAACATCAAACTCTACACCAAATGGACTGACAGCGGCTTGTGCCTGTAAGGCCAATACCGCGTCTTCCACCTAGTCTATGGAGGCCACCTCCCTTACCTCCCGCCTGCGGAGAACCTTTTATGGGTTCGGATAGGTACTTTCCTTCTATATCTTGGATGGATTTCGCAAACGGCAGCTGTAAATAGGCTTGTATATATATTTTTGTATATTTATTATGTAGGTATCAGATCAAATTTATTATTTAAAAATAGATAGATAATGCGACAATATCTAAATTATTATGGTTTCTTTTCTCATTGCAAAAATCTAGTCAGAATGAATCTAGTCATTATACAATTAATTTTATTCTAGTCATTTAGTTTTTAGTTATTTCGTTTACTCATACTGATTTTTTTTACGATAAACCCAATATCGTACACATTTAAGTTATGCTTGATTAAAACTTATATCATTTTTAAGAAGTTTTTAGTTTAATAATTTAAGAAAAGACCGAAGAATTTGATTGTCTTATATAATTTAATAAGAAAACTTAATTGGTGGAACTGGTCAAACTTCAATTCACTCAAAAAACCTCGTTAGTTTTTCTTAATTTAAAATGTAGTGAAAATAATTTAGTCATAAAAAATATTCTAGTCACTTTCTAGTCATGAAATGTTTACCAAAATTGTAAATTTTAAATGATCCTATAAAATGTGTAAGCTTAGTATGGCCTTATTGTGCTTAAGTGTACTGAATACTGATACATAAAAAAGGCTTCCCATCTTTGCATTTCAATGAGAGTAATAACTTGATATGATAATAAGTATTAAAGAACTTCTTACCAACAATCTTATTTCTCATCATTTGACTGATTTAAAGGAACGTAATCTTGTAATAGCTTAACCAGCATATCTCTTAAAATGTAAAAGAAAAATAGAATTTGAAATATGAGTGGTTGTAAGTCAGTCAAACATAAAGACCGAAAAAACAATTTCTTAAGTTTGATTTACTGAAAACAAGTAACAGTATTTAAGCAAACTGAGCTCTCCAGATCACTCCAATAAAATATGAATTAGGAGTCAAAATGTCTAAAAATTACCTAAAAAATAAGCGTGGCATAAATGTGGTATAAAAAAATGAGCGTGGCAATGACAATGGTTAACTTAAAATTTAATAAAATAATTTAGAGCTTTTCTACAATTTATTGTATGAAAATTTTTAGGCTAGTAAGTAAAAATTTTTTAGTTTTTTTTAAATTTTCAAACAATTTTTGTTTTTTCCTGATTTTATGACTCTTATTGTTTCTCATTTAAAAGTTAAGGTACAAGACCTTCCTAATTTAACAATATTTAATTGTTTTTTTAGCAAAATTCATGATATACTTATCTTTTTGAAACAAATATACAGTGGTGGCCAACTAATTAGAAACAATGTGAATAAATTAATAAAAATCATAAATCTTTTGTAAATAAAATTGTTTATTCTTAAATTTCTCGCCCATTGTCGTAACTAACATTTACCTTTAATATTACCATAAATTTAGTGGATTTGTCTTAACATATATACTTTTAAAAAAAAGTAAATTTTTTATACAAATCTTTAATTAGACAACTAATTAGAAACCAAAGAATTATCCATTTAAAAAAATAAAATAAGAACTCTTAAACCCTAAATAAATCAATATTTTGTAGCAAATCCCTTATTTTCAATGACAGCTCTACATCTCCTGGGCATTGACTCCACCAGATGTTGACATTTCCCTAGTGGTATCGATTTCCACGCCTGCTCTTCTTCTTCCGCCAGATCTTTAAGGTTTTTAATATTTTTATGTTCTAAAAGTTTTTTCAGGTCTCTCTAAAGATTCTCAATGGGATTGAGATCCGGACTACATGAGGGCCAATCAAGTACATCAACATGGTTATCGTCAAACAATTTTTTTACAGACTTAGCCGTGTGCTTGGGATCATTGTCTTGTTGCAAAACCCAAGACACCGGCAAAGTTTCATCAGCAAACGGCAACATGTGGTTCTCCATAATATCTTTATATTTTTCTTGGTCAAGAATACCGTCAATTTTCACTAAGACCAACACCACGTCACGAAAAACATCCGCATAATTGTATATTTCCACCTTCATGTTTGACCGTGCTGGTTGTATACTTCGGATTATTTTCCGTACCCCTTGGTCTTCTCACAAATATTCTACCATCACTACCAATGCGATTTATTTTTGTCTCATCAGTCCATAATACTTTTTTCCACTCTTTTATGGTCCAATTAATATGGTCCTTAGTGAATTTTAATCTAGCCTGGCGATTTTTCTTCTTTAGCAGTGGTTTCTTGCGGGATACTCATCCAAATAGGTTGGCCTCATTAAGTCGTCGTCTTATAGTTCGTGATGATATCGCGATAGCTGGAGAAAGTTCTTCTTTAATCTGGTTGGAGGTTAAAAATGGATTCATTTTAGCCATTCGAACAATTGTTTTATCAGTTCGTTGGCTGCTTTTGTTAGATCTTCTCTTGCGTGGAATATTTTCGTACGTTTTATGTTCTTTTATGTGTTTGAGTGCATAGAAAACCATTTTTTTTTTAACATTTTAGGTGGTCAGCTATTTTACTATAAGTCCAACCTCTTTCCCTTAGCGTAAAAATTATTTTACGCATTGACGGATCACAATTTTTTTTTCTACCCATTTTAAACTGTGGAAGATAAAAGACAAGGCTTGTAGATACAAAAAACACAAATTGTTACCAGTACAAAGGTTTGAAATGAACTATACGCGCGTTTATTTTCATCGTTTCTAAGTAGATGGCCAACTGTGTTATCTATAAATTTTGTTTATATTCTGCATCTTACAAATTTCTTAGTGGAATGTCTATAAATAAATTATATATTGCTGTTGTGATAAACAATCAAAATTTTACAACAAGTTGGTTTTAATTTATTTTAAAGAACTGAAACATTGAATAAAGTATTTTTCTTAAATCGTTTCTAATTAGTTCGCCACCACTGTATATACGTTCTATTAAAAATTTATTTTTTTATTTTCTACTATTTTTTGTCACAAAAAAGTTAGATATTAACAAAAAGATAAATATTAACAAAATTTATCGAAAGAAATATTTTGCATTTGGATTAAATATTTTATTTTCAATACAAGGTATTAATTACGTGCGAGGTCACTTTAATATGTCATATCTTACTTAATTTTAAAACAAAAAGTATAGAAATTAAAATTGTTTTATTTTTAGTATATAACATATATGTTTAATTAAATTAAATCTTATGGCATTTAAATTATTTTTTAAAATCATTTTTCTTAAATAAAGTAAATTTAATTTTTATCAGGGAATAATTTATACTTAATAAATTTTCAGAAGCACAAAGATAAAACGAATTCAACTCTACACGTGTTTCGCCCGAAACCAGAACCTCATCAGACAAAAAAAACTTTGTTTTTCTTTTATTTCAAATACATGTTTGGTCTTTTTAAGAAAAATTATTGACATATCTCTCGTTACGTTTCTTACGAAATTGGTTTTCTTAATATTTCATTTAACCGTCCAGGTGTCCACCACTACATGACTTATATCATTATCTTATTATCTTACGATAATAAATATTAAAGGCTCATAGGATAATGCTATAAATAAAATCCAGGAAGTAAATTAAATATTTCTTAAGTTGAAAAACTTGTTAAGAAAATCAAAAAATAGAATTTAGACAAAACTGTGGCAAATAAGATAATGACCAAATTATGGTAAAATACTAAGAAAATAATTACAGGCTTAGTTCAAAAAAGGTTTTTTTTAAATAATTTCACTTCTGTACATTGAAAAAATTCGTAAAGTTTGGTCACATAATAAATTAACACGCTCTACTAATGCTTTGACACTAATTTAATAATCGTACTATTATCTAGCTTAGTTTAATTTATTTTTACTTTCATCTTCCTATTATTCTAGTCAGTATAGTTCCGAATGAATCTAGTCATTTCTTTCTAGTCATAATATATTTTTATTTTAGATATTAGGTAACATTGAAAAAAATACCATTCCTTTAGAAATTTAATCTAAAAATTAAAACTGCCCAATGGCGAAGACCATTTGATGAAAGCTGATTTTTTTTGTGAATTCTAAAAAATATATAAGTATCAATTTAAATAACTTTAATATTTCAACCCTTATAAGTTTTTTAAAAGAACGTAAAAATATGTATAAATTGTTGTTTTTTGTGACCCAAAAATCTTTTATGCTTCTTGCGAAGTAAGTTGGATTTTAATACTGTATAATTTTCATATGAGCGGCAATATTAAAGGAGGTAAACTTTTAATTTGACACGCGTATTTTTTTATCTATTTATTCAACAAGATAAGAAACAATATTTGCTCTAGTCTATTAGCATCTAGTCATTTTCTAAAAACATAATTTATAAATGTAAATTTCAATTTATTGCCAAGAACATTCCAACCTGTACATAATTAATGTTAGCTAAACGCTTATCTTACGCACTAGTCAGTATTTCACTAAATGATCTCATTAATTACAATGTAAATACATAAATATATATAATTTATTTTTTATACAATTTTATTTCAAATTAATAGGTGTAAGTAGTTGTAGGTGTTTTACAAAATTATTTGAGTTTTTTTTTATATTTTTATTTTCCCATTTTAAAACATATCAACAGCGCAGTTCCTTCATTATGTTTAGGTACTAAAAGTGTTAGTTTGGTAAATCGTTTTTAAATTAGTATATCTATTTATAATTTTAGGATTTAAAAAAAATAAAAACAATGAAACAAAAGTCGTCAAAAAGTGCGGGCAGGGAAAATAGTTTGCAATAAGCTTAAAGCAGCAACTCACCTACACTCTAAATATTTTAGTTGTTATTGAAATGTATTTCAAATTTAAAAGCGAAACACACATTTTCACTACTTTACTTAGATACAAAAAGCAATGCGATTTAGAATTACAAGATAATTTACACTATCGAACAAAAATGGGGAAAGTTTTAAAAAAAATCTTTTTTTATTAGCACAGAAAATCAGATAGTTTCGTGCATATTGAATACGTAATACCTACATATACAGTTTTCATTTAAATGAAAATTTTTCTTAATGCTTAAAAACAAAATATTTTGTTTAAATGAACAGAAAATAGTATTTATGAAAAAAGCACTTCAACTCGTAGTTCTAAATTTAAAATCTATAAAAAGATAGAATAGTGAGTAAAGTATCCTCTTTGGCTATAGCTTCAACATCGCTGCAGCATTAAGTCAAATAGTCCTAAATGGTTTCCTCTCCAATGCAATTTCAGAATTTCGTAAAATTTTCTATCAGATCTCTTTTACTACTATTGTTTTTTTTGTCTTACTCTAGTTTTGCACACAGGTACTTAAAGCAGAAAAGTCCAAGAGTTTTTTTGACAAAAATCATTGATTTGTGTTTTGGATCATGATCCTGTTGAAATTTCACAGCTAAGGCAAATTGTAATCAGCAACAAAAAAAATATATTTTATATTCCTTAGGATGTTATTTCGGGGTGATGTAGTGATGTACTGAGACCAAATCTAAAGATATTCAATTTCCATTTTTCTAAAACTAAAATATTTTTTAGTCTTTGGCTATCTAGCCTGGCCTTCTGGTTCTTCTTACTATTGTTTTTTGGCTGCTCATCTGCCAAATATTTCTGCTTCTCTTAATAATAATAAAGCTTGGCACTACGGTATTCGATTTATGACATGAGATTAAAATAAAATATCAAATTTAACAAAAAGTCAATTTGTAGTATTTATTTTATGTTTCGTTAGCAAAATAACTATTTTATTAAAAGGTCTTGTGCTCAAGCAATCTATTAGTTTGATCCAATAATACATTTTTAAAAGCTTCTCTACTTTTGTCTGATGTGTATATGCCCAACACAAAGCTTTCCAACTGTAATCATACATTTTTATTTCAAAATCAAATCAGACAATGATTTGCGCCAAAAATGTGAATCGTTTTGCCATACGAAATTTAGGAGCAAAAAATGTATTAACTAAGTTATAAGAAATTTAGTTGTAAACTTACGTATAGTTTAATGGTATTAAAGTTATGTGATATTAGTTATTATGGGATATATGCCAGTAAATGTGCACTTTGTGTAGAATACAGGTTAGTTTTAGAAAAAAATTTTTTTATCATTCATTTTCGAAAAAATCATTTCAAAAATATGTTTTAACATTAATTTTTCATTACTACCTAAACATATAGTTAAATAACCCAGTCAATAATAATGTATTTCATGATTCTATATACATATCAGTCTGTATTTGGTATAATTATTTGGTAGAATATACGATGGTTTTTGCGAATGGTGTAACTACCAAAAATACGAAAAAAATTAAATTAATCATTAGCAAATATATGAATATTTTAAAAATAGTGCCATTATTTTTCGAAAAACTACCTATGTATTTACAAATACTTTTCACTCTTTTTTTACAATAACTGAGGCCAAAATATTTCATTTATTAAAAATTTAGATATATTGTTTTTGTACCTGTAATAATAATTAGTCTAGTCAACATAAACGTGTATAAATAAAACTAAAGATGAGTGTGCTTCTAGTCAAAAAAAGAAAGCCAAATAATTAAGATAGTCATATCTAGTCATATTGCGTCAAATGCTTATAATTTAAGTTTTAAAGCTTTACTATTTTAGAGTATTTATGATGGTATATAATATATACGTTATTTGATATGTAAAAAAAAATTAGAATAGGAATGTACTGTAAATATTGTTTAAAAATGTATATAAGAAAACTGTACTGAACTAAAAACGCATTATCTGATACCTCTTGTATTATGTTAGATTATATTATTTATTGTATTATTTTACCCTGTAAGATTTCACGTTTGCTTATTTTTTGTATCAAGTTTGTGCTACCTACAAAATACTTATATTTTATTGTTCTGGTTTTATAATTTACTTTATGGTTTTTGACAGAGTTGTATATATGTTTTGTTCTGCAAAATGCCAAATAAAAACAATAAAGAAAAACAAAACGTAGTTTTAATATAGTGTAAGTTATACCTATTGACAGATTTCTGCAAACAAAGCTTACCTACAGAAAAAAATAATTACTTGACTCTTGGCTGCGTTACTGTTGCCGACTAGATAGTAGCACCACGACCACCTTGTTCAATATAGTTACGCTTGCGAAGTAGACGAAGAGAACTGAAGTCTAGCATGGTTGGAACGTGTCTTTACCTTTCTCTTAACTTTGCCTCCTTTACCACGACCTGACCTATTCGAATACAAAACTTGTTAAAATTAAACGACAACTACAACGTCGTCTGACAGGTACAGCTGCTCGCATTTTAATCAAGTATTTTGAAAGTGGTCTGGTTTGGACCGTGGTCGTCCTAGTTGGCTGAGAGCAGTGGCTAGGTACCTATTTATCATTCAGCAGATTTAATATCAGATAGTTATCAGATGTAATTTGGAAATCGCGTAAAATGGTGATGTTCCGCATGTACCACAGTGCGACAAAGATAATGTGGAAAGTCGTGATTTCCGCTGCCTACATTTTCTGCATGATTTTTAATGCATCTTAGAGTATCAATTTTAACAATAATGTCTGATTAATTTACTTATTGAGTTGGTTTCGTGTGTGTCTTGTAGTTCCAGTACACAGTTTAGGTCTGATGATGCTGTGTTTAAAAAAAAAATTTAACCCGTCTGTTTTAAATTTTACTTCATATACTATTGTAACTTTATTGAGACTTCATATTTCATTTTTATTTTATTCACTTATTGATTATAGCGCTTATTACATTTTTACATTTGAGAAAAAAAATATTCACAAAGCTTTTAATAAAATTACCTATTTTCCTTCAAAGAAATGTTATATTTTTATTGCTACCTCATACTATAGCTTAAAAGAACATTTTGGATTAGTATAGCTTCGACCAAAATCACCTTCAGAGCTTTAACTTCTTGGAAGAATCTACCACTGTTGCTGACTATGACAAAATCATTATATGTGGAGATTTCAATTTCCCCAGTATTACATAGGACAATGACGACTATGGTATTATTGTAGGACTTAGCTCCCCTCCGGGCCTGTTCTTTAATTGACCATTTTTGATTTCTCAGCCTATTAAAAAAAAAATGACAAAAAATACATTTGGATCTTTGCTCGATCTTGTTTTTACTCAAGACTCGAGACGAGATATTATGGTTACTTTATGGGATAACTCTGTACTGCCCTGTGACAAATATCATCCTTCGATTATATTATATTTAATTTTTCACTTAATCAAAATGAAGTTCCTTATACCGGGTGGTGCGTGGCCGAGCAGACCATAGGAAATCTGTATATACTGTAATATATTGATATACTATAAGTTGATATATTAATTACAATTGATATATGCGTTTCGCAGAAATGATGATAAATAAAGTGACTGTTGATCTACACTAAAAAACACACTGATTAGGTTAAATAAGATGTTTAATTTGGTTAAACAAGTTGCTATAAACGCATTTCTCAAAGAATCAAAGGCCTTGAAAACGTTGAAGAAAAAGTTGGACAAAATGGTGATTAGGCGATAATTCTTTACCACATTTCTTTCTCCTGACTTAAAGACAGGGCAAATTTTTGTTTGTTTCCAGACGTTGGGAAAAGTGCGTGTGCGTAGTGACAGGTTGAAAAGTATAGACAGAGGCTTAGCGAAAGCAGAATCACAACCACGTAGGAGAAAAGAAGGAACACTGTCAAACTCTGCAGTCCCATTATTTTTTAGTTTTTTTTTAAGGACAGTAATAAATCAACATGATTTAATACATTAACATGAATATTTTGAGAAGCCGGTTATATAGGGTGTCACTGAAATGGTGTAAACAAATTCGGAGGGTGATAGTACTCCTAAAAATAGTAAAAACAAATTCCTATAAGCATAGGGCGGATTATTGTCAGTCTACTGTTGTTAAAGTATACGTAATATGCACTTTATTTATGAAAGAGTGAACGGAAACGGTTTTTTGACTAAACGCTTGTATGTCCAAAAATATCCAAATCGCAGGGCACCTTCTCACACTGGATATTTGCGAGAATTCACCAGCGCCTAAGAGACACAGGTTCATTTGATACCAGAAACCAAAGCCGTGGCCATAATTTAACGGTACGTACAGCGGATGTTAAGGAGCGCATTTTAGCACATGTACAGGAAGATCCTGGGATATCTGTAAGGACAATTGCAGCGCGGAAAAACGTGAGTCGCCATTCTGTGTGGATGACTCTGTGTTCTTGCTCTACTATCCTGCTCAAGTCATCTTCTGTCGTTGGTTATTGAGAAATTGGTACTCACAGCTACCTCAGTAAGAACCCCTTTTTTGGCAAATGTTTTATGCACGCTTGAAGCTGGGTTTACAAGAAATGGAATTTATAATTACCATAATACACATCACTGATCGGATGAAAACCCTCATGCTGTTGTGGAAAGTCGACACCAAATTCGATTCTCAGTTAATGTTTGGGCGGAGATCAAGAATTTCGATAAACCTATTGGGCCGATAAAACAACCAAAACATTACTACAAATCTAGTTGTGACAACCTGGTTCAAAAAACTAATGTTTGTTATAGGTCATCCTTCGGAAGCTTTCGGACACAAGATTTTATGAAATAATATTTATTGCACGTAGTGCCTCGGCCCCGAAGTTTACCGAATCCTCACTTTGTCGGATCACTTTCAGCCTTATCATGGCCATTAGTCTTGAGTGCTATTTAGTGCGGTCGTTTGTCACCCTATATGATCTGATATTCTGTGCATATACGTTTACCCTTCGTTTATAGTGAATATAAGAAATCGCCTTTACTGAAATGTACAATAATAGTTAGAAAGTCCAGCTAATAAGTTAGTGCCTAGAAACATATTTAGATGCGTTTGAAGGTAAGTACCTCTGATTTTTTCAAATATAGCATTTCATTTTTAAATAGTGTTTATGTAGGGCGATTGGCATCTCAACAGAGAGGAGGAGGCAAGAGTGAGGTGTTACCTATGTTTTCAGTTACTTTTTAGTTGAATAGGATTTTATTTATATTTAAATGTAGTAGGTGAAATATTGGTTGTTTCTTTGTAAATGTTTTTTTTATTGATTTTTGGTTAAAAGGGCATTTTTGTGTATTTAATTTTCGAATAAATGTTTTTTAATAATCATTTTAGTCCAGTACTTTTCCATATATTTTTTTTGTATAACAATTAATATTTTTTGTTATGATATGATTGTAAAAATATAGTATTTTGGTTTAAGACGAGTCTAAACTAAGCAAGCAAAATGTCTTCAAACCTGTGTATACATTTTGTGCCCTGCATGATATGGAGGAAAGACGCTCACGAATTTGTAGACTTAAATCTGTCATCATGAAGTGCACAAAATATTTACAAAGGCTTAAAGACATCTTGCTTGGCTCGTAATTTGCACTGCGCTTGTACTTTGACTTCAACGAAGATTATTAGTAACAAAATTAAACAAAATAATTGAGTATCATAACAAAAATTATTTTTTTGACTAAAATTGTTTTATTAGAACAAAAACAGTTCGTTATCATGACACAAATTTATTGGTTATTGTGACCAAAATTATTGGTCGTCATACAAAAGTTTTATATTATAGTTAAGTATTATAGTTATCATAACAAAAATTATTGGTTGCTGATGCGAAGAATAAGATTAAAACAAACCAGAAAAGCTAGTTGTGAAAACTAAGTTTATTAGTTTCACTGAAGAAGAACTACAGTTTGTGTAGCCTTTTAACTTTTTGCTTTATGATACCTTAAATACTTAGTTCTGTTAACAACAAACTTTAAATTTTTAATAAAATTTGTGGGTACTACATCAATGTTCTTTATTTTAAATAACCAAAAAATTTAGTTACCTAAACCATAGGAGGAGTTCTAAAAAAGCTACCTAGAGTTTTAGTTACCGTAATAATAGAAACGTCCTGTTCCTCGTACTATTTTATACCTGCTCTTATAACTAATTTGTTGACCTGTCCTCTATGCTATCCACACTTCAGGCTACTATTACTAAGTTTTTAGTTATAGCAGCCTTTTTTTTCTGAGTGCTGATGTTAATTTTACACCTTTCGAAAAGTCACTTTTCTTACAATAATAAACATTTTAGGTTAAATGGTCAATGTTACCTAAATTTTCTAATACACGATCTACCAGAATTTTTCGCGGAAGTTCCCATAGCACGGAGGCATACCATGTATTTTATTCATCATTCAACCAAGTTTTTGAGAGGCGTTAGATAGGATGTGGTGGCCACAAGCTTGGCCAGCAAGTTTTAATCCACAAGATTTTCACTCCTGCGGCCACTTGAAAACGTTGGTTTACTGAGTGCCGATTAATACTGAAAAGCAACTACGGCAACGCATTATTGACTGTTCCAATCAAATTCGTACAATACCAGGGATATTCCACAGGGTACGGAGATCGTGGAGAAGAAGAGCATTTGCATTGAAATTGATGGTGGTCACTTTGAACATTTACTATGAATGCATTATTTTAATAAGGAATTTTGGTAATTGATTTATTTCGTTTTTTAAAGCAATAAGATGTTTGAAAAATCATGAAATTTTGATTTGTCAATTAATTATTTAATAACTTCTTGATTACTTTTGGAACACCATAACTTTGATAAGTTTATGTTGAATAACCAGTTAGCAACCTATCAGAGCAAACTCTTTGCGTTCAATTTTCTCGAAAACCATTGCTCTGGGCGATGTGCAACAAGAGTACCCTTTTGTTGGCAAAAGTATGTAGTTTTCAAAAACTGAACCCACGTTGCGAAGAAAATAACTTTAAAAGTTATTTACGAAACCCCCTACCATTGCAAAAACTACGCTTTCCGATTTTCCAAATAATTTTTCAGTATCACTGTTTGATTTAGGGTCAAAATTGATGGCAAAGGATTTTTTTTCGAAATCTTATCTCGTTTTTAAGGCTATAATTTCAACAAAACCGTTTTTTAAATTGACCCTTCTAGTGCCTCTAACTTCCTTAATTTTCCGCCCTATACTTATAGGAACTTTTTTTACTATTTTTAGAAGTACTATAACCCTCCGTTTTTTTTAGACAATGTCAATGACACCCTGTATATGACTGAAATCAGCAGATTGAGTGGAGCTGTTATACACGCTACCAAAGAAATTTGCAAAGGTATTCATAATTTTTAGGAAAGTAGACAAACAATTGTTATTATAGTTTAAAATATTAGGGGTTCTACAACAACTTTAAGCTCAACTTATGATTTCGTTCTTTTCTACCTACTATGCAACCTGTATTTTTCCTTAAGAGCTGCCACAATTGAGCAGTATACCAGCTGGGGTGATATTTATTTTCACAATGTCGATAATGAGAAAACTATAGAAACTGAAAAAAGTGCCAATGACATCATCAAATAAAATGAAAAAAATAGCCCTTCTAAAATTATAGTTGACACTTGAGTGGTTGGTTTCAAATTACAATTCCTATTGGGTTCTGCTTTAAATGATATAACATTAGGATGATAAGCATCCTCTGTTAGCAAGTATTAAATCATAGGATATTACCTTGTATGTACATTAGGAATATTATTAACTTGACACAGATCAGAAAACATCATATATCAAAGACATGCGACCTTTGTATTTTTTTTATTCATTCTATAACATGAATATTGATGTAAAAATGATGATAACTATGATTAAAACTCTCTAGTTTTGTATACAGTTAAGAGCAGAGAGTGTTCAGAGAGAGTTTCTTTTATTAGTCCAGCTTATATTCAGTGTGGATGGCTCGGGCTGGAAAAAAAATATTTAATACATATTTGGTCAATAATTTAGTTATTAATTTAACAAATTATTCCAGGGTTCTAAGTAGGGTAAAAGTTTAATTGCATTACAAATCGATGGTAATACATTTTCAAATTCTATAATATATTGAGCTTATATTAAAAATTATTAAAAGCATATCGACCGATATTATTAGGTACAACTGAGTCAGTTTCGGTGAGTGTTGTGGCCTGATTGCAAAATCGTTATTTCCTCTCCCAATCAATGTATTAAGAACCTAAACTTGCGAGATTTGGTCTTGGGTATGCTATTATCTGTTCAGAATTCAAATTTTTACGCACTGGGCCTTATAAATCCGGAATGTCTCTATGTCATAAGATAGATATGACCTTAACAATTATGGTTAAGCTCAAATCTATGTCAACAAGGCCTGTAACAAGTTTTACAGACTATTTAATAATAATAATAATAATAATAATAATAATAATAATAATAATAATAATAATAATAATAATAATTTTTAAAATTAAATAATACAATATAATATTAAGCTAAAGGAAAAGTTATGGAAGAGGCTTATAGGCTAATAAAAATTTTAGAAAACATACATTTACTCAAAGCATCACTTACCTACAAAATCTCTAAGAGAAATTCAAGACTTAGGATTATTGATTAAAAAATCCTACTAAAAAAGACATTGAAGCAACAAAGAGGTCCAAGTTGAGGTTACAAAGAGTATTAAATAAGTAACACATATAATAAATCGGCGACCTTCTAAAAATGTTATTTATTGCTCTATTACACTGAAATGTTCGAGAGTTTCTAGAGTTTAATCTGGGAACAACAAAGTAAATTTGATTTAACAATGAGCTACAGTCGATTTTATAATTAACTAACTTATATAAAAAGACCACGACCGCTATCACACGGCGGTCGGCTAAGGCTTTCATGTTAAAACGTGCAAGCATTATATCTTGACCTGTTTCTCTTGCTGGATAAACACCATCGGTCTTGTACATTAAATATTTTAAAAATCTACGCTGAATTGACTCAATGTTATCAATCTCCACCTGATATACTGGATGCCATATAATTGAAGGGTACTTAAGCTTGGAGCGAACAAATGAGCAATATAAGAACTGCACCACTCTAACTTCATCAAAATTGCGATAATTTCTAATTATAAAACCCAGAGATCTGGATGCTGCTATAACTGTATTATGGCTATGATTTTTAAAGTTGAAATTTTGGTCAAAAGTAACACCCAAATCTTTAATTTCAAGACACCTAGTCAAAGGTAAATTTTGTATTTCATAATTGTGCTGAACAAAATTTTTGTTTGTACAAAGAGTTACCTGAAAAGACTTTGACACATTAAGAAAAAGTCTGTTATTCCGACACCAGTCATATACATTATTTAGTTCAGATTGAAGCAGTTGGCAATCAGATATGGTTTCTATTTTTCTATAAATTTTTGAATCGTCTGCAAAAAGCAATTTAAGACATAAAATAGTCAGTGCAAGGTCATTGATAAACAACAAAAAAAAAAGCGGTCCCAAGTTTGCACCTTGTGGGACACCAGATCTTACGATGTATTGATTGGAGCGAAAACCGTCGATTTCGACAAACTGCATTCGGTCTAGAAGGTACGAAGAAAATAATTTTAATACATTTTCAGAGCAACCCAGATATTAAAGTTTTATCAATAAAATAGTGATATCTACTTGGTCGAAAGCCTTCTGAAAATCCATGTACAGAACATCCACTTGACTTCTGTTGTTTAGGGCTATTTTCGGAAAGACAACATAAATTAGTGATACATGATCTTCGTTCCATAAAACCATGTTGATCGGGCGATATTAGTGTACTTACTTGTGCGTATAATTGTTTGTGTATACAAATTTCAAAAAGCTTAGAAAAATTGCATAGAATTGATATCAGTCTATAGTTTCTAAGTTCTGACTTGTCGCCCTTTTTAAAAACTGGAATAACTCGCGCGATCTTCCAACAAGACGGAAACGAACCTGTTTGAATGGATAAGTTAAAAATTTGAGCTAATGGTTTCGCTAAATGTGTAACGCAGTCTTTAACTAAAAAACTTGGAATAGAATCGGTACCACATGTTAATCTGTTTTTGAGTTTTTTGGATGATTCGATTATATCGCACTCTTGAACAGGATTAATTAAGACTGTGTTTTGATTATGCAGTAAAGTATGAGGAACAAAGTTGCTTGCATTTGAATCAATGAAAACGCTCTGGAAGAAATTAGCAAAAGCCTCGACTATTGACTTGGGATCCGAGAACTCATTATTGCCATCTTTCACCACACCTGGTATTGTGGAGTCCTCCTTCTTCATCTGTATGTATGTCCAAAACTGAGAACTGTCAGCGTGGATATTATTTTGTAATTGACGTAAATAATTTAGAAATGTACTATCAAGTAGTGTTTTAAGAGTTAGTCTAGCATTTCGAAATATTTCATAGTAATAGTTAGTTTTATATTTTTTGTAAGCTAATTCTTTATTTTCAATTAAGCGAATGATCTCAGAAGTGTACCAAGAGGGATATCTTCGTTTCCGATTTATTTTTAATGGTACATTGGTTTTAAAAACATTATTAATTAAGTTATACAAAATGTCACAGGCTTTATTAACGTCTGTGCATTCAAACAATTGCTTCTAATCGATATTCAAGATTAATTCATATAGAAGAGGAAAATTTGCCTTACAAAAGTTAAATGCCTTAGGAGCAGTTTTGCACAACCCAAAAGGAGACGATTTCTCCATACTTAAATTGTCAACATTGATAAGTAAGGGGGGTGATAATGATCGACTCTTGATAGGGGTCTGCTTGTTTCAGAGATTTTGCAATCGATATTTGAAATTACCAAGTCCAATGTGCGCCCCATAACATTTTTTATAATGTTTAATTGTTTTACGCCCAGAATATTTAAAAAAGAGACAATCAGCGCAGCCTTGGTGTCAAATTCATTTATATCATATAGAGGAACATTAAAGTCACCCATAATAAGTTTTTGATTAAGAATTTCATCATGCATGCATATTGTTTCTATAAACTGCTCAAGGTAGTCGTAGGGTAGAGAAGGCATAATATAAATTACAATAATATTTATACGATATAGATTATTAATGCTTATTCTACACCTACAATATCGATTAATGGGAATCGCCGAATTAAATCGGCAAAATCAATCTGGATAGCCCTAAGTTCCTATTTAGTTGCTAGCAACAAAGAGGTCCAAGTTGAGGCTACAAAGAGTATTAAATAAGTAACACATATAATAAATCGGCGACCTTCCAAAAATGTTATTTATTGCTCTATTACACTGAAATGTTCGAGAGTTTCTAGAGTTTAATCTGGGAACAACAAAGTAAATTTGATTTAACAATGAGCTACAGTCGATTTTATAATTAACTAACTTATATAAAAAGACCACGACCGCTATCACACGGCGGTCGGCTAAGGCTTTCATGTTAAAACGTGCAAGCATTATATCTTGACCTGTTTCTCTTGCTGGATAAACACCATCGGTCTTGTACATTAAATATTTTAAAAATCTACGCTGAATTGACTCAATGTTATCAATCTCCACCTGATATACTGGATGCCATATAATTGAAGGGTACTTAAGCTTGGAGCGAACAAATGAGCAATATAAGAACTGCACCACTCTAACTTCATCAAAATTGCGATAATTTCTAATTATAAAACCCAGAGATCTGGATGCTGCTATAACTGTATTATGGCTATGATTTTTAAAGTTGAAATTTTGGTCAAAAGTAACACCCAAATCTTTAATTTCAAGACACCTAGTCAAAGGTAAATTTTGTATTTCATAATTGTGCTGAACAAAATTTTTGTTTGTACAAAGAGTTACCTGAAAAGACTTTGACACATTAAGAAAAAGTCTGTTATTCCGACACCAGTCATATACATTATTTAGTTCAGATTGAAGCAGTTGGCAATCAGATATGGTTTCTATTTTTCTATAAATTTTTGAATCGTCTGCAAAAAGCAATTTAAGACATAAAATAGTCAGTGCAAGGTCATTGATAAACAACAAAAAAAAAGCGGTCAAGTTTGCACCTTGTGGGACACCAGATCTTACGATGTATTGATTGGAGCGAAAACCGTCGATTTCGACAAACTGCATTCGGTCTAGAAGGTACGAAAAAAATAATTTTAATACATTTTCAGAGCAACCCAGATATTAAAGTTTTATCAATAAAATAGTGATATCTACTTGGTCGAAAGCCTTCTGCAAATCCATGTACAGAACATCCACTTGACTTCTGTTGTTTAGGGCTATTTTCGGAAAGACAACATAAATTAGTGATACATGATCTTCGTTCCATAAAACCATGTTGATCGGGCGATATTAAGGTACTTACTTGTGCGTATAATTGTTTGTGTATACAAATTTCAAAAAGCTTAGAAAAATTGCATAGAATTGATATCAGTCTATAGTTTCTAAGTTCTGACTTGTCGCCCTTTTTAAAAACTGGAATAACTCGCGCGATCTTCCAACAAGACGGAAACGAACCTGTTTGAATGGATAAGTTAGAAATTTGAGCTAATGGTTTCGCTAAATGTGTAACGCAGTCTTTAACTAAAAAACTTGGAATAGAATCGGTACCACATGTTAATCTGTTTTTGAGTTTTTTGGATGATTCGATTATATCGCACTCTTGAACAGGATTAATTAAGACTGTGTTTTGATTATGCAGTAAAGTATGAGGAACAAAGTTGCTTGCATTTGAATCAATGAAAACGCTCTGGAAGAAATTAGCAAAAGCCTCGACTATTGACTTGGGATCCGAGAACTCATTATTGCCATCTTTCACCACACCTGGTATTGTGGAGTCGTCCTTCTTCATCTGTATGTATGTCCAAACCTGAGAACTGTCAGCGTGGATATTATTTTGTAATTGACGTAAATAATTTAGAAATGTACTATCAAGTAGTGTTTTAAGAGTTAGTCTAGCATTTCGAAATATTTCATAGTAATAGTTAGTTTTATATTTTTTGTAAGCTAATTCTTTATTTTCAATTAAGCGGATGATCTCAGAAGTGTACCAAGGGGGATATCTTCGTTTCCGATTTATTTTTAATGGTACATTGGTTTTAAAAACATTATTAATTAAGTTATACAAAATGTCACAGGCTTTATTAACGTCTGTGCATTCAAACAATTGCTTCCAATCGATATTCAAGATTAATTCATATAGAAGAGGAAAATTTGCCTTACAAAAGTTAAATGCCTTAGGAGCAGTTTTGCACAACCCAAAAGGAGACGATTTCTCCATAATTAAATTGTCAACATTGATAAGTAAGGGGGGTGATAATGATCGACTCTTGATAGGGCTCTGCTTGTTTCAGAGATTTCGCACTCGATATTTGAAATTACCAAGTCCAATGTGCGCCCCATAACATTTTTTACAATGTTTAATTGTTTTACGCCCAGAATATTTAAAAAAGAGACAATCAGTGCAGCCTTGGTGTCAAATTCATTTATACCATATAGAGGAACATTAAAGTCACCCATAATAAGTTTTTGATTAAGAATTTCATCATGCATGCATATTGTTTCTATAAACTGCTCAAGGTAGTCGTAGGGTAGAGAAGGCATAATATAAATTACAATAATATTTATACGATATAGATTATTAATGCTTATTCTACACCTACAATATCGATTAATGGGAATCGCCGAATTAAATCGGCAAAATCAATCTGGATAGCCCTAAGTTCCTATTTAGTTGCTAGCAATACACCCCCGCCCCTTCCGACGCCATGAGATTCTACAGTCGCGGTCAGCACGACACACACCATAGTTAGAGGGAAACAATTCAGAGTTAGATATATCGGCCTTTAACCACGTTTCTGTAAGTCCCATAACGTCACAAAAACCTGTGGAAACTGAGTTAAAAATTTCGTCACATTTAGTGTTACAACCTCTAGAGTTTTGGTAGTAAAATACAAGATATTTTGAAACATTTAAGCTGGAAGGGGGTGACTTTACTAGTTTAAAGAAATTACTTTAGGAATCCCTGTATATATTTAATCACAAGATTACGCTCACCATTATTTCTCTTATTTTAAGTTGTGATTTAACTTCTTTGTAATAACTTATTTGCTTAGGGGTTTTATCGTAAGAGACAGACACGTTTTTGTAATCCTGCGATTCTTAGACCTTTTTGAAACTTTTTATTAGTTTATGCACGATATATTCGCTTGAAAATATCCGTCTTGATAGGACGAGGTTTGTTGCTACCTGGAGTCTATTTACCCAGGCGATGGGTTTGAAAATTATCCATCTGAAACTCCGGGACGATCGACTTAACTCCCTTGACATCCTTCATCTCTTGACTTATTCTTTGATCCTTACTGATAGTGGACGATGGCTCTTTTAGAGTAAATATAATTAAATTGCGTTTACGGTTGTTACGCTCATTAATCTCCGAAATAATTTCTTCAAAGTGAGTCGGAGTAATACATTATTTAGAACATGTGTTTTCCAACTTAAGATTCCTTACTTTGTTTTCCAACTCAGCTATCTTGGATATTAGTAGGATAACATGATTGCATATCCAGTATGCAATATCAAGACCGCTCGAGATTTTTTTCTATTTATTTTTGTGATAACTATTCTGTTTGTTTTGCTATCAGGTGCGATTTCGTCTAGATATAAGAATTATATAATTTTCCTAATTTATCTTATCCATATATGCAACTGATGTTACCAATAATCCATAACAGACTCGTCATACGTTTCATTATATCATCAATACAGGACAATGATTGAATCCTATCATGTACTGGGATATTGTGTTCTCAGTACATGATAGGATTGAATCACAATCATAATATAAAAGTAACACATAAAGTTTAATTACAAATAATATTGGGCAGCGAAATATAATAAATATTATTCACTTAAATAATGCAAAATTTGAACAAAAAAGATATATATTAATCTACATTAAATATTTAAGTTAACATAATCGGTACAGAGTAACCAAAGTAATAATAAAGACGTTTTAATAACAAAACATAGAACCTTAAGTATATTTGTATACGTTTCTCCTACAGAATTCTAATTTGTTTCATGATAACATAGCATCTATTATAATTATAAGGCTCTCTTTGGTTATTGTATCCAGCCTTTACTTCAAATGGACAAACTAGGGCTAAAACGGATTTTGCATCTAAGTGTTTTTAACGCACTTTAACTTTACTGTAGGTATAGAAGTCTACCAGTAGAATAAAAATGTATTCTCTATAATTTTCTTAATAACAAGAATAACATGTACTACATCCTTGTTCTACTATATCAAAAATACAATTATTACAAAAACATTGTTGACACATATTACAGTCCTTTGTACAGTTGCTGCATAGGAATTTTTCACAGTAGCAACACCTTAACTCATTATCAATTTCATTTGTACAACTTGTACAAGAAAAATTGCCTTTAATAATCGGTTCTTCCTTATTTGAGTCACGATAGGAAGATGCACCAGAGTACAGAAGTTGTAAAGTTCTTTCTGAAGATAAAGACCGAATCATTCTGCCTTTGGATCCTTTTGAGGTTTCCTGTTTTTTAATGGCTTGGCATCTTTCATCAGAAAATGGACACACGCGTTTTGACATTGTATTGCACTCTTAGCTTTATCCTAAAAATAAGTAAATGTTTTATTTGCTTTCTTCATAAGTTTATTACAAAAGTTATTATTAATAAAAATAAATTTATTGATGTTAAAAATACGAATATAAAAATGTCAACAGTAATGTTAATTTCCGTTCAATGACCTAGGTATTAGAAACTAATAACTATTATAAACTAAAGGTAATTAGAAATGATGCTGGTCTCAATACATTTCCATTTAGTTAGTCCAGAATTAGATATCACCTAATTTCAAAGGCAACCAACCCTACGGATAGAAACAGAGTATTGGTTTTTCAAAAATGTACTTTCTATAAGGAGTCTATATTAAATTAATCATTGTTAAAAAACTTTTAACAATTAATTCTTTTTTATATTATATGTTTTTAATAAAGGTGGTTTGTTTAAAGAAGCCGCAAATAAGCGTAATTAGTTAACAAGGCATAAAGACCATCTTATTCCAGATGAATTCAATTTGAGTTTTACTAAAAAAAATGCTACACTGGTTAAAAAAAATCGGAAACTTGTAAACTTTAGATGCTTTCTTAAATTTAATTTAAATTCCTCTTTTTGACAAGGCTGTATTAATATTAATCGAAATTTCATATATAAGTCTATTTGTAGTTAGTTCTCCTCTGCAAGGAACCCTAACGAAACATGATTAGGGTTTCCTTATAGAAAAATTGATAATTATTGTTTGGTCGGCAAACATCATTTTTTACATAAAAACTTAAATATATGTCAAAAAAGGTAAGGCTTATATATAGGACATTATACACAAAACACATTTAGAATCTAATGTAGAATCCACAAGCGCCAGTTATTTAAAATTGTATTCCATTTTTCACACGTTGACACCTACTTCCGGTATAACCGGTATTTTCTATTTCATTGCTGGGACATTGCCTTCCAGTTTTGTTGCACTTAACATTTCAGAGGTACGTTGCGTCTCCTTCAGCCTAAATCCACATTGGTACGTAATTACGGATACTTGAGGCTGTCAAGCCTATCCGTGATTTTTATCCCATCCACTAGAGACAAGCGTATCCGTAAAATGACGTTATAGTTTTACTCGAGTTTTTGGTGTTTACAGATGTTACAGCTTTAACCTATTTTTATATCTTGATTGTAAAAAGGTTCTCGGATCCCATAGAGGCTATTAAATTTAAAAGCTAGAGTTAAAATATTGTCCTTATTGGCGCAAAGCTCGAAGGTAAAATCCTGGTTCTCCTCCATATATATTAGGAAACCTTGGTGTTCCAAATAATTTTGGCACTGACTATTAATTAAAAAGCCGCAATAGTCAATTTAAAATAGGTGGAACCCGGGGTCGAACCCAAACTCGACATTCTAAAAAGAATGGTACAAAATAACTGGTAAAAAAAATTTGGTAAAAATTTAAAAATAACAATAAAAAACAAATAGCACAACGGACCAAAAATACGAAATGAAGTTCGAATTAACCAACTTCTATCCGTGTTTGTCTTCACGTAGGTACGTGAAACCTTTTGGGTCTCTTATTGGCTGATAGCAATCACGTGGTCCCCACGGATCCGTAATTACGTATCAATGTAGATTTTGTGGATTCAGGCACAGTATTTTCTACGTCCAATACTGTCGATTTGTTTATTTTTACCTTTTTCACTGGAATTCTCGGCGCTTGCTACTTATAATCTAATTGATTTCAGACAATGATAATTTAAGGTTTTCCAGGGAATTATTGCTTGCTTTTACTGTATTCCTTAATCTCTTGCCACCAGCACTATCACCTTCCAATCAAAATTTAAGTAAATAAAGCTAAATAAAAAACCACCAAAAATAATATTAAAAATAATAAATTACCAGAGAGACAAGTCACTAAGTCAAGAAATTAATCATCTTTTGATATCAATAACACCCTGAACAATTATAATAATTATTTTTCTAATATAGCAAGAAATATTATATAATGCATTTCAGTATAAAGGGTTTTTACTGCCCCACAAACTCCACTAATCCTTTTCTGAAGTAACATTAATTAAAATGCGAGAAATTATAGATAAAAAATAAGAAGTTGAGATATTTTGGATTAAATGTAGAAGTCTTATTAAATATATTAAAAACTCTATAAAAGGCCCTCTAACAAGGTTTCTCAAAGTTTAAATTTGCTTCCTAAATCATATCTTTCCAACAGCTATTATCGCATGTATCTTTAAAAAAGAAGAACACACTACCCGAAGATTACAGGCCTATTTCTCTTTTACTCATCATCTCTAAAATTGATGATGATCATGTGAAATATTGAAGAGTTGAAAAGTCAAGTTTGGCTGAACATAGTGTGGACCCAAAAATCAATCAAAAATAGAAAACAATAACTCAAAAGAGGCACATAAACCTCTCCCGGTTATCCCAGAAATATTTCTTTAATAAGAAGTTAAACTGCTTTTGCCCATAACTTATGCCACACCGCAGTAGAGGCTTAATAAATGCTCTATACAGGGTGTTACAAAATTCAGTGCAAATATATTTTTTTTCCTATTAAGATGTGTCCCAAAATGCACTTATACCCTTATACCCTGTAAGATAAGTCTATGTGGAGGAGAATGGAGGGCTGTTCCATTGCGGAGAAGACCATTTCTAGCATTTTATATGATAAATTAAGTTTATTACAAATTCAAAACATGCTTTATCATCATAAATACATGGTATTTGTCGATAAAATTTCTTATAATATAAAATAGGAACATGAATCAACATATTACTAACACATAATTTTAAAAAATACACAATAGTGGGTTTAACAAACTAGTATAAACAATAATCACACAAAATTTAATTTAAAATTCAAGACCAAACAAGTTAAAATTTTATTAGAGTAACATTTCAAAAATAATATAAAATATAACATGATAAAAAATGTACCCTTTACATCTTGATTAAAACTAATTATATCTTACTCGTGTATTCCCAATTGTCTTTAAAAAACTCTGTTAGGCTGTAAAAATACTTGTTTTTAAGCAGTTCCGTTAAGGACTTTTTAAAGCAAGGAGAACTTTTAGAGGCTTGGATGTAAATTGGTAAAAATTTTTATGCTCAAGTATATACAGGAATCCCAGGTTAGTTCGCTTTTCGGGATGGACATTGGAATATTATAGTTTTGTCTGGTATTATAATGTTTTGAGAAGCTATTATTTACAAGATACGATTAATAATATACGATTAATAACTAATGGCTCTTTTTTTGCAAAACAAATACAGAATTAAGAAGCCCTTGACTACAGCAACCTCAAAATAGACAGATTTTGCAGACTCCAATACCAGTTCATTTGAAATCGCTCTAACATCATAACAACCTCTAGCAAGCTTTTGCCTCAATGACAATGACAGTCATAAAACTTCAGTTTATCATGAATAAAAATTCCAAGAAATCTGTTAAATGTCTGAGGAGCCTAAATTTGAAGAATGTTCCGGCATTTTTATGTTTTTGACGACATTAAAGCAAGTATCAAAAAATTAAAGCCAAAAAAGGCCACTGGTAACGATCACATACCTTTCTATATTTATAAGGGATGTTCTGATATTTTCTGTGCTCCACTAAAAACAATTTTTAATTTGTGTCTAATGACGAATACATTTCCTGAAATGCTGAAGTATGCAACAGTAACTCCAATATTTAAATCAGGAGATGAATGTGTGGTTAACAAATATCGACCAATTAGTGTTCTCAATTCACTTGCAAAAATTTGAATGAAAACATTCTATACCAAGATATCTTCAACACCTTTATAAATAAATGTGCTCTACAGCAGCACGGTTTCTTGCCAGGAGTCTTGACTGTCACCAATCTTGACCTTCTGACAGAGGCAACAGCTAAGGCTATTGACAATAAGGAGCAGTTAGATGTGATCATGACGGACTGTGAAAAAGCTTTTGATAAGGTTGATCACGGTCTGCTGATCACTAAACTGGGTAAATTCAGTTTTTCTCTGTCCCCATGGGAATTTATAGCTTCCTATCTAAAGAAAAGAATTGAACAGGTTAAGATGAGTACGATGAATACCACCTGTGGAGTGCCACAGGGCAGTAACCTTGGTCCATTACTGTTTGTGATTTTTATTAATGACTTGCCAGATTCTGTAGAATGTTCTGAGTGTGTCATATTTGCAGATGACTTTAAGGTATTTAAACATATATCATCTATTAAAGATTGTGATGAGTTGCAGAGTGATTTAGACTCAGTGTCTGAGTGGTTTAAGGTCAATAGAATGTTAGTAAATGTCATGTTTTAACTTTTACACGAAAAGTGGAATGTACTGAGTTTAATTACATGATTGATAATTTGTCACTAAGCAGGAAAAATGAATGTAGGGACCTTGGTGTGTACATGCAGTCAAACTTTAAGTTTAACCAGGACTATGAAACTATTGTCAATAAGGCATATAAAGTTCTTGGATTTGTAATTAGAAACACCAAAAACTTTAAACAAATAAAATCAATCATAATGTTATACAATACATTGGTTAGACCCCATTTAGAAGATGCCTCTCTTATTTGGTCACCACAGTCATTGGTGCATATTGATATGATTGAAAAAGTGCAAAAGAGGTTTTTAAGGTATCTATACTTAAGAACTCATAATACCTATCCCTATATGATTTCTTATGAAAGTATGCTCACTGAATTTAGTATGGTTAGATTAAGTATTAGACGTAGTTTAAATTATGTACTATTTATATGTATATAATATTGTCAACAATTGAAAGTATAAAAAATGTTCCCTAATTAACAACATAACTTTTGTGGTTCCTAAAGTAAACTTAAGAATAAGAAATAAAAAGCTATTCCAATGTTTAACTCTAAGTAGTTCACCTATAAATCGAATAATGTACCAAAGTAATGAATATTATACAATAATGTGATATAGATTTCTTTAATAGTTCTGTAGGACAAATTAGATCTGTGATTTTAGGTAGGTCAACGTATAAGTAGTGTACATATTTGTTTTAGAACCTGCTATAATGTATTTGTATGTTTTTTATGTTTTTTGTATTTTTTTTATATTGTTAATTTGTTTAGTTAGTATATTTTAGTTTTAGTCTTTCTTTTTCTCGCCTTTACTGGCTTAGTAAGCACTCTTAACATGTAATTACATTTCCAATGTGTTTGTGAGAGTATAATAATAAATTTAAAAAAAATATATATTCACTTCCAATTCTTTATTGTGAATCATTAACTGGTCTGAACATACAAACTTAAAACATAACAATTTAGTCTCTTTATCGATATTTAAACACAACAAATTAGCATCACACATGTGCTTTTATTATTGTCTGCCCATAAGATGGTGGTGTCACCTGCAAAAATAGTGAACAATCCCCTTATCTGAAAAGACGCCAGGTCATTTATATACAAAGGAAATAAAATGGGACTGAGAACCAAACCCTGAGGAACATGGCTCACTACAGAAATTTCAGACAAAGTGCAATTTGACCAAACAGATTGTTTTCTGTCTGGCAAAAAAGATTTAAACTATTCTAGAGAAACTCCCCTTAACCCATATTTAGAAAGCTTACTAAGCAGTATTCTATGGTTGACACAGTCAAAGGCTTTAGACAAGTCACAGAATACTGCTGCAGCAAACTGACCATCATTCAAGCTCAAATATCTCTCCAGGAATGAAAATATTGCATCACTCATGCTAGTGCTCTCTTGAGAACCAAATTGACATTCAGTTAATATGTTATTTTTGGTTAGGAAAGCTACCATTCTTACTTTGACCAGTTCCTCAATAATGTTAGGCAGGGCAAAAGTGAAATTGGTCAGTAATTTATGGGGTCATTTGCTTCACCTAGATTACTTGTACATGTTGCAGTATCAAAAGAAACATTTATAGCATGAACCATTGAACCCAGAGCTTTATCAGGTAAACTCTGCAAAACTCTGATGGACAGGCTATCAAACCCACTCATTTTTTTTATTCTTTATTTTGTTCAACAGTTTCTTGATTTCATATAGATCAGTATGTGTCAAATAAAATGATTGCTGTATAGAGATTTTATGAGTATACAATAGAGGATCTATTTGAGGATTTATTTGATTTTTGAGTCTTGCCGCTACATTATTATTTCACTGTTAATACATTTTAGCTTAAAAAAATTAGATATTGAACAGAAATAAAAATTAAAGCAGTCACAGGTGACTTTGTTTTTTTTAATTTGTTAGTTTAATTAGGCTTAATAATGCTCTGTTTTCATTTTCCAGCAATTTTCTCAAAAACAATTAATTGTATCAAAAAAATGCAGGGGACAAAAATTTTAGATTTTTCATGACCAATTAGATGGTGTTGCTAGATTTCTAAATTTCTTATCAAAAACATTCCTTCGGAAGGGTAAGCCCCTTGAATCCACCCCTAAAATTGGGTTTACCCTATGGAAAATGTCAAGAGTCTTGCAAATTTTCTGAAGATTTGACACAAAACTGTTCTGAATAATAAATTTTTTTCAAGGAAATTGAGCAGGTTCTAGCTCTAAATGGGTCGATATTTCTTAAATCAAAATGTTAAGACAAAATGTAAAATTTATGAATAAGAAATCTTACTTTTTTAAATAAATAAAGCACATGTTAAACACACTTAAGTTGCTAATCAACAATAATCTCCAGGTGTTTAACTTGAGTGACCCCTTTCAAGGGCTCATCTATAATGTCAACTTTAAGTTCATTAAAACTTGGTCTATTTGCCATTGTGATAGAAGGCAATATAACAAGATGTCTCAATTATTTTTGTCTCAAGAAAGTTTTTAATTTTCGCAAAAGTGGCTTCAGTTTTCAGCTTGCCCCATCCCATGTCCTTGCATGAAATGTGACTGCTGTGTCATCAAAATATGACATTAGTTTTTTATTTATATTAGGCTTAAATAGATAGTTCATATAAACATTTAAAAGGATTGGTCCAGGTACTATAGTACTAGTATACTATTGTGGGACAGGAGGCTGAACTGTTTTGTGGTTCACATAAACCATCAGCAATTTTAACAATCTGAGTTTATAATATATGCAATTCTATGGCTTTGTCAGAGGCATTGCTTATGATATATATGTTTTTTTATTATCAGACATATTAGTCTTTGAGTGTTTTTAAAAGCCTAAGGATTAGACTTTTTTAAACACTTATCTTCCTACCTGCTAACTTATAAACTAACTTATTAACTATAAACACACTCAAATAGCAGGTACCAGAAAGCAATTTGCAATATAATCGGTTACTACGATTTTATGTTTCTGACAAAAAAACACTGACAAAAGCTAACACTCAAAAGATAAAAAAAAATACACAAAGTAATTTTCCCTATTTGCAATTGCCGGGAAATCAGGCAGCCAGTGGCACGTCAGATGTCAAAATCCCAAGTGTCATTCAGTGGCCTAAAGGCCCATTTCAACATGTGTGTGGAGCTAGCGTCTGATCGATGTCCAGCGACCAAAATCGAGAACGCAGCATATTTCGGTTGCCAGCAACCTATCTGGACTAAAAATTATTAAAATACCTTGAGAATTTCAGGAGATACGGGCATTACATCGATTAAATAACAGATCTATAAATAGGTTAAGGAACCAAATAGAGCTTACGTTCATTCCAGAGTCCATTGTTATCGTTAGCCCATCTGGGAATATTTGGGTCTCTCATGTTTGAATCTTGGATGGTGCATCAACTCATAGAGGCATGGCAGGAATTTTCGCATGTGCATTGCTGATAAAATTAGCATACTGTTACGAATGTTATCTGCAATGGATGAAAAGAAGGAATTTAAAAGAATATCGGCATTTAATGTGTTTTTACTAATACTTAAAACTTGTGCATTTAAGTTTGGTATGGCTAATATTGTCCACAATGAAACTTGTTTGTTATTATTTCCAATTTTACTGTAGTTGTATTTTTATACAAAATATATTTAAATTAGTTTTTTCTTCTCATTTAAACATTTACTGTTTTTAGTTAAATTAACTACTAATTTTAGAATGTTTGGTGTAGTGTAGATATTAAGACAAATGTAATTAATTTTTTTTCTTTTATTTATTTATTTATAATACGGGAAAACCCCATTAACTGTAAATTTTACAAAGCAATAATATTTACATAAACAACTGTCATAATCTAAACCTACTTAAAAAATTAATACTAAAGTTAAAAAAAACACCTATACTGCATATACTAGAAACAACCTTAATAATTTATATGCAAGAATGTAAATACAAAATTTTATGCACAATTATGAACTAAGTGACCTCTTTAGATGTATTAAGGAACTTATGTGAAACACATCAATATTCGAATTGTTTAACAAATTCATTTACCTATCCATAGGATTATTAATTCCATAGGATGTTCTGTGGAATGGAATGTTAAAGGTTACATTATGGCGCAACCCGTGATGAGGAACATTAAATCGTATGCGACCCAACAGATCAGGGCAATCAATAAGCCTATTAACGATCTTATATATAAAACTAGCACCAGAAATATTACGGCGTTGCGACAGTGTCGGAAGAGATAATTGACTTTCAATATAAGAATAGGCATGGTTCTCAATAACAGTTAAAGTTCTATGAGCACAATATCTCAGGAATATATGTTGAACTCTTTCTAAAGCATCGATATGAATCTGGTGGTATGGAGACCAAACTACAGAGCAGTACTACAATATAGTTCTTACTAGGGAGCAATAAACCCTTCTTGTTGAAGAGACTGAGAAATATGAACAGTTTCTCATAACAAACCCTAGCAATTTTGATGCTTTTACAGAAATTGAATTAATATGATCAATAAATGTGAGTTTCTCATCAAAAATAACTCGCAAATCCCTAATAGATGCAACATAATTCAGTGGCTCATTATTAATGAAGTAATTGGATTGAAACCGGTTGATCCTGCAAGTGAAACTAATAACACAACATTTTGTTAACATTTAAATGAAGATTGTTTTGTTCACACCAATTATTTAAGCGATCCATATCTGCTTGTAGTAATTCTTGATCTACAATACTACCAACCACCCTCCAAAATTTTAAGTCGTCTGCAAACATCAAACACTGACTATACAGGAAACAGTTAACTATATCATTAATAAATAAATTAAATAATAAGGGTGATGTATGCCCTCCCTGAGGGAGACCTGATGTCTCCCTATTTTTTCCCGTATTATAAATAAATAAATAAATAAAAATTAATTCTAGAATTACCTATGTAACATATTGTAAATTATGACAGTAATATATTCATTCATTAGAGGTATTAATGTAAAAATTATAGGTATTTTTCTTTGCTTGATAAATAGTTTGTTTTTAAAGGCTTTTACAATTGTTTAATGACTAAAATAGGATTAGATTTATAGATGTCATTGGATGGATTTGTCATCTCTCACACATACTTAATAGCTCATTATTAAACCGTAAAATACGTATGTACATTCTTATACGTAATGGTTTACCTTACACAATTCAGTGACCTTACAATTTTATGAGATTAAAGAAATTGTGGCAACATCGGATCGATTTCCGTTAAGCTGCCCAAGAAATAAAAGATGTTTGTGAAGTTAGCGTCCGATCGATATCTAGCAACTAGATCGAGAACGTAGGATATGTGTTTTTTCTGCAAACAAAAAATTTGATACATGTCAAAAAAAATCAATGTACGTAAAATTATAAATGAAACTCAACGAATTAAATTAATTTAAATTATTTTATTACGTGGTCAAAATGTCTACCATTCACTTCCAAAGACTCATCCAAAACACCAAAACATTGCTAAGAGTATTTTCATTAATTTGATTTTCTCGTGGTTTCTCTTTATAAACTTTTATTTTAAATATCCCCAAAGAAGAAAATCCAGGGGTGCGAAATCTGAGGAGCAAACTATTCCGTAGGACCCCTCCCACCAATTCACTGTCCGGGAAACACTACATTCAAATAATCGCGTACCTGACCAGCAAAATGGGATGGGGCACCATCCTGTTGAAACCGAATAGATCTATTTGACATATTAAGCTGACTTGGATTTGGAAAAGAAAATGTGAGAGTTGGAATTAAGTAATTTTGAAGAAATTCTAAATATCGGTCTCCGGTAAAAATTTGATTTAAAAAAATGTCCAATAATTTTATTATTTAAAACAACCCTGCCCAAACATTTAATTTTTGCGGATGCTGTGTGCGATTTTCTCTTATCCCATGGAATTATTCGTGCTCCATTACCTAAAATGTTGCCTATTTACCGTACCATTTAAACAAAACGTGGCTTCATCACTAAATAGTATCTGCCTATGGAACAATAGATTTAAGTTACACATTTTCATCAAATTTTCAGAAAGTTCTAGTCTGCGATCAGGATCATCATCGTTTACATCATGCAGTTATCTAAGTTAGTATGGATGATACTTTTCTTTCTTCAATACATGCAAAGTTGTTCGTTGGCTAACAACATTATTTAAGGCTACTTCAGAAGACGAATCCTCCACTTCTAATAAAATACTCAATCTTGTATTTTTAATTATTTATTATAATTTATTTAAATGTCTGACGATCTGGACGGGACCAAAAGTTATGACCGATTTTTGAAGATATAAAGAAATACGACTTTAAAATACTCGAGCGCGTCAGATTTTTATACAGATGGTTCAACTTGATATCCTGGTCGTCCTACGATAATCTGACAATTGTATGGAGGAATATTATTAATCTGACAATTAGAAAAAATAATTAATAATATTAATATTATTTTATTACCGTGAAGTCTAATATCCCGATTTCTTTTAAATAGTTCGTTTAGATCACATCCCAAATAATTATAAAGGATTCGGAATGTAAAAATGAAGTCACCACGAAGTTTTCGTTTATCAAAAGTTAGCGAGTTTGCATTTGAAAGCCTCTCGCTGTAGGTAGGTCTCGGCATACGCAAACCATACGTTGATCGTGTAGCGCGTCGCTGCAACAATTCAAGTAAATTTTTGTCGTGCACCAAGTCCGCGCACCAGACGGGACCTGCATATTCAATAATGGCCGGACAAACGTGATATATTCAACTTCATAAAATTGTGAAATGGAATCTTAACGAAAGCTTTTTGTAGCAAATACAACACGGAATTTGCAGGTTTCACAATTGAAGCAATATGCTGGGACCAAGCGAGATCCCTAGTTACTATTATTCCGAGATCACAATAAGATTCCACTTTTTTAAGTTCAATGTTATTTATTTGGTAGGGTAGCTGGGGATTATTTTTTCCTAAATGTAATACCACACACTAATGTCCGCGTTAAGAGGAAGAAACCATTCACTGCACGAGTTCCAAATAGTGTCCAGATCGGTTTGCAATTGTTAATGAGAAGTTAAAGGAACTGTATATATTTTTGAGTCATCAGCAAACATTGATACGCAACATTTTAGTTCTGAAGGTAAATCACACGCGTAAGCCAGGAACAGGAGAGGTCCGAGGGCCCTGAGGGACTCCGCTGGATACTGGATAGAATTTTGACATGGTGTTCACCACTCTCACAATGAACTTTCTGTTTTTTAAAAAGTCTTGCTTTGCCTGCTAATGACATGTCGCCTTTTTAAAAAATTGGCATGACCGATGCGACTTTCCACTGTTCGAGTACAGCTTAAACAGATTTGCTTAATGATTTCAGAGAAGACTGCATATATGTGGATGGTAATTGTCCCTCCCCTTGAGGGGAAAGGTTGCCCCTTTTCTACCGATAGCAAAATGGCAACCTTTCAAAATCTTATTTTTCAAATTTTTATTTATTTCTATTTAATTTACTACACATGTTCAGGTGTTTTTTATGTGTAATTGGTTTGTAAGTATTTAGTTTTTAGAGTTTTAATTAAAATTTGAGAGAGTACGTCTATTATAAAATATATAATATTGGAAAATGCAGTAGAACCACTGATCCTTGAGATTTTTGAAGAGGATCCTTATAAATTTGAGTTGGAAACATTTTTTTAACAAGATAGGGCTCCTCACTTTAGCAGAAATGTTATAGAATATTGGACTAATTCTTACCCGAATCGGTGGATTGGTCGCCGGGGGCCTACCGAGTGGTCAGCCAGGTCGCCCGATCTTACACCTCTGGACTTTTTTTTATGGGGCTACTTGAAACAAAAAGTCCCAACGTAATCCAGCCCAAATCTATCTTCGATCTACGTCAAAGAATAATTGATGTATCTCGCAATATTTTTTAAATGTTCTTAATTTCCAAAATATCAGTGAATCCAATAGATTATTTTACTGTCTTGAATTTAATGGTGCACATTTTCAACAACTTAGATTGCTAATGATGTGTGCCAAATTGAAAATTTTTATATAAACGCATTCAAAAGACAACATGGTGGAGGACAATTAAGAGCCATGTACATAATTTAAAATGAGTACATTCTAATGTTGGTAAATTGTTGGTAAATGTGGTAATTTTTTGTAATATTTCAAATTTCATGAATATTTGACTATTATGTGCCAATTAACACTCACCTGAGGGGTGTTCTAGTCATTATATTTGGTGATGTAAAATAAAAAAGTTGAAACATGTAGGATTATTAATTATTAAATAAATTTAGTGGAGGATGACCGAAGCATTTTTAGTTACCCATTAAAAAAGTTAAAGTTGAAGATTTAGATATAATAGACGGGAAATTTTTTAGAGGAATAAGAAGATTTTTTCCAGTCTCTTTTCATTCAGGTTGTGTCATATTCATGTAGCTGTACTGGGTCAAGTCTACACTTACATTTTCGTTTCTCATTTAACAAGATATACCTGTCTCATATTATTTATATTTATTGGATGTTTCCTCTCCTGTGCTTCCCTAATTCAGTCGCTGCCTACCCCTGCCCTGTGTACATAAATATAAAAAAATTGTATTTTTTTATTTTTTTTTCAAGTCAGTATCAAAATATATTGAAAAGATATTCTTACATAGGGTTTTTTTTTATTTTCTTTTTTGTTGCTTTTTCTTGAGGCTGTATCACTTAAAAGTGGCTCCTGCAGAGGTACTTTTGAGAAACAGTTTTTAAAATTGAGATGCATTCCTATTTGCTCACTTCACTTACATCATAAGTACAACTATTTATATATTTTATGAGGTGTAAGGAGGTGAGCTTTTCAGAACCTCTGGCACAGAACTTTGGTGTAAAAATTAATTAAGACTTAAATGTTGAAATTATTATTATAAACTCTATTTTTTAAATCTCACTTTGGTTATGAAAATATTTAATTGTTTTATTCCATTTGTTGGCCTCCGACAAACACAGAATTATAAAATAAAATATGTCTTGTACTGTTCTAGTAACTACTTACTTAAAAAATAATTTATCACGGTTTAGAGGCATTTGCAGCAAGTAAGAGCCTAATTTGTCTTCAATTCTGAGTTTAATTGTGTAATTTAAAAAAATCAACAAAATACACAACACTACAAAAAAGCAAACTTTTGCATAAAATGTCTCTAACTGGATAGACTTGGATTTTTTTTCAATTTATTTATTCTGCCTTAAAATAGAAAATTATTTGTAATTACAGTCAAAGAGTGCTTACCCATACAATCTTAACCAGTGAAATAATATAATAGTTAATATTAATCCTACAATGAAATACCCTAAAAGTTAATTTGTTTAAGAGAAATTGAAAAAGTATATATATCACTGAAAAGTATATATATTTTATCCTGGATACGACCTACACACCCGATTTCGACTAAACTTTGGATTGGCAGTATTTGTCAAGAACGACTTGAGTTGCCAGCGGGAGAAAAGGCTTGAACCTGCGGACTTCCACGTCATGTGGTTCAAAATAATAGCCAGTGGTGCCACGAAATTTATCTGCTGTATCTACAGACCACCAAGTGACACTCAATATAGACGGCTCTTTTTGAACCTGGTTGATTGCATTAACCATCTGCAAATTGACTACCCAAGCGCAGAAATCATCATCATGGGTGATTTTAACGTTCACAATATCAACTGGCTGCGCTTCTGCAACAAGAACGACGATGAAGGACGAAAAGCTAAGCTATTTGCCACCATATGCGGGCTTACGCAGCTTGTGGAGGAACCTACCAGAATCCCCGATCGAGACGGCGAGTTAGCGTGTCTCCTAGATCTGGTCTTGGCTTCAGACCCTGACTCGTATACAGTATCAGTACATGCCCCCCTAGGAACATCGGACCACAAATTGATAACAGTCTCTTGCCAGTTGGAGGTTAAAACGCAGGATCCTCCGATACCGCGGAAGGTATGGCACTATAAATCAGCAGAGTGGAATCATCTTCGGGAATTTTATCGCTCATTCCCTTGGAAAGAAGTCTGCTTTAGAACCAATAACATCTCAGAATGTGCAAACCAAATTACAGAGACGATCTTGGCAGGAATGGAAGCTTATATCCCTTTTTCTACTAAATGCGGATCAAACAACAAGCAATGGTTCAACTTGAATTGCAAAAAGGCAGTAAACACTAAAAACGCAGCATATCGCAAATGGCGTCAACATCCATCGAAAATCGGAGAAACTTTTTAGCCTCCAGAAATAGCTGCAAGCGAATTATTGATGAATGCAAAGAGAGTCACAACAACAGGATCAAAAACAAACTGCTAAACTGCCCAAATGGAACAAGATCTTTCTGGTCGGTATCGAAAGCCATTAGTCAAGGTTTTGCTAAGTCGGCCTTGCCACCCCTAACAGCAGATGATGGTTCTATCGCGGTAACAGTAAGGGAAAAAGCCAACTTACTGCGTAAACTCTTCGCGTCCAATTCTACTCTGCACTCGCAAGGCAAAACACCGCCATATTTGCCAAGGGTGAATTCATCGATGAGAGAAATTTCGTTTCCCCAACGAATTATAAATAAAATTCTTAAAACTGTAGACACCAACAAAGCTACTGGACCCGATGGAATTCCAGCCTAATACTAAAACGTTGTGCAGACGAATTGACTCCTCCCTTATGTAGACTGTTCACGGCATCGTATAAGCAGGGCCAATTTCCAACAAGCTGGAAACTGCTCGAGTGCTTAAAAAGGGTAAGAATACGATGCCCTCTAACTACCGCCCGATTGCACTAGTTCCAGTAATATCGAAGATTTTGGAGAAAGCAGTCAACCAACAACTGTTAAGATATCTGGAATCATCTGGACTAATCAGCGATCATCAATACGGCTTCCGAAAGCTTAGATCCACCGGCGATCTTTTGGCCTACGTCACACACTTATGGACGGAGGCCATGGAGAAGCACGGCGAGTCCCGCTCAGTCGCTCTTGACATTTCCAAGGCATTTGACAGAGTGTGGCATGAGGGACTACTAACCAAGCTCTCCTCAATCGGCATACAAAACTCATTATTGAATTGGATCAAAAGTTTTCTTGAACAACGAACAATTCAAGTAGCCGTCGATGGATACCTTTCCGACAAATTTAACATTAACGCTGGAGTCCCTCAAGGATGCATTCTATCCCCCACCCTTTTCTTGGTATATATCAACGATTTGCTAGGAACCACTGTCAATCCAATCTACAGCTTTGCGGACGATGGCACACTTATTTCCACATTTAAGTCCGCTAAACCAACGACAACCGCAAGTTCTCAGAATCTTAGGCAGCAACAAGTAGCTTCAACCAACAACGATATTAGAGCAATCTTGGAGTGGGGCGATAACAATTGGGTCAATTTTAACGCTAAAAAAACGCATGCTGCAATATTTACGATGAAGACTAACCTTGGTGACCCGGAGCTGGATATGGCAGGGAAAACAATGCCAATGAAATCATCTTTACATCTTCAAGGAGTCGAGGTCACCAACAGTGTGTCTTGGCATGACCACGTTGGCGAGGTCGCCAGGGCGGCTTCCAAAAAACTCGGAGTGCTTTTCGAAACGAAAAAACTGTATACACCAGAACAGCTGCTGACTTTTTATAAGGCTCAAATACGCACTTCCTTCGAGTATTGCTCGCATGTCTGGAGCTCTGGACCCAAGCATAGTTAAACCTGCTGGATTCTATACAAAAGAGAGCTATTCGTCTTATTGACAAACTAGAACTGACAAAGAGTCTGAATAGTCTGGAGCACAGGAGAAAGGTGGCTCATCTCTGTTTATTCTACCATTATTATCACGGTAAGTGCTCCTCTGAGCTGGCAGGCCTGATTCCACCCAGGGCTGTGCCGGCAAGAAGGACGCGTCTAGCAGTTGCGGCTCATCAACATCGAGTCCACCTGCCTACCCCAAGGACGTCGCCGTATCGGGACTCATTCATCTGGAGAACATCTTCTTTGTGGAACGGGCTTCCACCTCACATATTTTCCGACGCATACAACCTACAGCGATTCAAGATAAATGCCCACAAATATCTTCGCGCAAGCACCACTCCAAGGGTGACATAGGACTTTCTTTTTGTGCTTGTGTTTACCATAAAAAAAATCACACTATTTTTTTTAAATATTACTCTTCTAACATTTTGTTTACTGCTCAACAATCAGTTTTCTTGGTGGAAAATAAGTCATAAGGTCACCTTAGAAACCAGTTTTATATTATTTTGTACAAAAACAAACAACAAAACATATGTTATTGTTATTATAACTTAAATTTAGAATATATTTTTCATATTTTTCCACATAATTACTAATAAAATAATTATTGGAAAAAATTCTACAATTGGCTACGTCAACTCATCGACCAAAGACATATCGATAGACTGCCCGCTTGCTATTGCGCAACCGTCAAATTATGCATTAGATACAAGAGGGCTGCTGCCTGCTGCTAGGCGCTTGTCAACATATTTATATTGTTATTGATAACCCATCTATCAATCTTTTGAGTTTCTTTCATGTTTGAATCTTGGATGGTCCATTAACTCATACATGCAGGGCAGGAATTTTCGCATGTGCACTGTTAATAGTACCTTGTCTCGGATGAACTTTAAGCAATGACTAATACCTATATTCCTTATCGATGAAATGCATGATATCGTAAACCCTGAGAATTTCGTATTCAACGCTCAATAAGAGAACCTGGAGCTTTTCATCACTGAAGGAGCTGTAGTCCACAAGACGGAACTGGATGGGTTGATTTATAGACAATTATAGGTACTGACAATGCACATTTCTGCTGTCTCTTTCATGTTTAAATCTTGGATGGTCCATCAACTCATACAGGCATGGCAGGAATTTTCGCATGTGCATTGTCAGTACCTATAATTCTTTATAAATCAACCCAGTTCCGTCTTGTGGACTACAGCTCCTTCAGTGATGAAAAGCTTGAGGATCTCTTATTGAGCATTGAATATGAAATTCTCAGGGTTTGCAATATCATGCATTTCATCGATAAGGAATATAGGTATTAGTCATTGCTTAAAGTTCATCCGAGACAAGGTACTATTGACAATGCACATGCGAGAATTCCTGCCCTGCATGTATGAGTTGATGGACCATCCAAGATTCAAACATGAAAAAGCCTCAAAGATTCCTAAATGGGTTATCAACATATAAACTCCAATACTGATAACATCCCATAAGCTATATTGCAACTTTTGATGCAAAGAGAGAAAGCAATATCAGTCATAGTGTAAATTTGGTATAAGTGTAACCTTTGTTAGAAAACTGCACTATGCACATGAATGACACTCTCATATGTTATTGGCTAACTTCTTTGGTCATTCATGTTTTAGTAGAGTAGGACTCTTTCTTCAAAATCATTGGAGGATCATATGAAAAGTAAGTAAAAATTTTAAATATGCACTCTAAACAGTGGTTCTATAAATGTACATTTTATTAGTTGCAATAATTCTCAGATGCAATATTAATTATGTGATTTAGCTAACTGTTCAATTTTATGCAATGCCAGTTACAAAAATCCAGTTGTCAAAAATAAAGTTCTTAATTTTTAGGTAAGGTTAAATGTACCACAGAAGCCATCTACTAGCAATTCAGATAGTCAGTTGGTTTTAGAAGACTTCTAGGACTCCATATATTTACATATTGCTTATAAGATCTGAGCCGAAATGTGTTAATGAAATAGAATTGCCTCGTTTTTCCACTCCACATAAGGCTAGGAGGTTTATCAGTTTGTGTAAGGGGAAAATTGTGCAGCAGTCAAAGAAGATCAGAATTCTCAATATGATGTTCAATAGCAAAACAGAAGATTAAAAATCAATAATTTTTTATTGTGACTGATATTCTTAATCTGTTATTGTGATTATTATAAACATGATCTTTTTTCGTAAGGTTTACTTTAAAAATAATAGTTGTATAAAATATTAATAAATAAAGTTAGATTCATAAAATTTTATATACATATGTTACTTATCTATGTTGTTTTTTTCCCAGACCAAATTTAATTGTGTGTGGTAAATCTTTACACATTACAGTCAAATATATCGAAATAAAATATTAAAAAAGAAAAATGTTATACAGGAGAACCATAATTGCTTGACGGATGTCTTTCAAAGTATTAAATTTATATCGTTTTAAAGGTTATGCAAGCTTGTTGTTCTTCCCACAATAAACTAAAATCTCTTAACTGATGTGGAATGCATTTCCTCTATTATAATAGCCACCATAAGATACATCACATGATGTGTTCTGTATCTGATGATGGCTATTACAATAGCCGAAATGCTTTATACATTAGTTTCAAAATGTTCTTTAATCTCAGGGAGGGAGAATGATACCCTTGTGTAACCTTTCTATAGTTCCACTCCTTTGCTGACTATTTATACTTCTTCAACAGTACTATATAATTTTGTTACCCTTTAAGAAAAAAATGTTTATTCCCTTACAATGAATTAGCTCAAAACCATTGAATGGTCAAGATGACACAAAGGGCTGGTCTGGTACATCCTGAAAGATCATGTTATCTCATCTAATTTCTTCAAAATTTGTACAGTTCTTTATCTAAGTCATAATACAAATATAGTTTTGCTCCTACCTTAAAATTACAGTAAAGTGTTACAAAGTCATGGATTAAATAGAAAAACTTGTTAAGCGAAGTTTTTTATTAAATGTATTTAAACACAACTTTTTTTACATTACATGATTCTACACATATGTTATTTTTATTTGCTAGAATTACTGTGCCTTTATATAGATTTTTCACACAAAAGTAGACAGCAATGAAAGCTCCTATACATTTGGCACCTCAATTTCACCTTGTCCATAAAGTAGGATTCTGTATAGAGAAGTTTTACAAAACTAGTGGCAGAAAGTAGAAAATTAATAAATTATTTATAAATAGATTAAATGTCAAAGTCGACAGCGTAAACAAGTTTTTCTTTTTCAATTTTATTCATCGGGAAAAGCGATTCATTGGCCTTTTTCCGTTCAATTCGGATCTCTCGTATCTAGTTTTAGGTCACCGGCAGTTGTAAGCGCTTAAATTGGGGCTGAAGAATCAAGGTGTTCTGTTTTTTACCGGGTGTACTTATCCATATCAGCTGTTGGATGCCAGATTATATGTGTGCTCTTATCCACATCATCTGTCAATCTTTAAGTGGAGCTGGGCTGGTAATATCGATAATTCATCTTTATTAAAAATGTCTGGTAGTGGAGTTTGTTATACAGTGCAACCCAAAAGTTATTTTAAAATTCAGGGGTGTGTTCGAAAAAAAAACGCTCGGACCCGTCGATTTTTATTTCAAGTTGCGCATTTTTTTACGTGAAGTCTGTATACAGGGTGTCCGGAAGCTAGATGCAATCCTTTAAGGGGGTGATAGCTGATTTAATTTCAAACATTTTAAGCTAAATATGTGTAGGTCGAAATTTGTTAGAGAAGTGCGCGCCATAACTCCGGAAATGATTGAAAATGTGCAACGAGACTTTATTGATCGCCTTGGATATTGTCAAGCCGTGAATGGCAACAGTTTTGAACATTTAATTTAATTTTTGTTCTTTTTTTATTTGTTACATGAATCGTCTTTTTTTCGATAACTTGATTGACTTTAGGTATAGGACATGATGCATGAAACATACGTAGAATTCCACGCGAAATTCAAAAATGAAATAAAAAAAGGTGCTTTACCCTATATACAGGGTGTCCGGAAGCTAGATGCAATCTTTTAAGGGGGTGATAGCTGACTTAATTTCAAACATTTTAAGCTAAATATGTGTAGTAAAAATGCAAAAATTGACATAAAAAATTTATAAACAAATTTCGACTTTTTTCTAGTTTATAAATTTTTTATGTCAATTTTTGCATTTTTCTCAAGAAATACCAAAATTTCACACTTAAACGGTAATAGAGCGCAAGTTACAATTAGTATCGGAGTTTCAAAGTTTATTTTGTTTTGTCTAATGGGTATTAATAAAAATACGATCAATTTCAAGCTTCTGTATAAACTTATTAGAAAAATAGAGATATTGAAACGTAAAAAAAAATATGGAGTTAAAATAAAAATGCTTTGTTTTATGTTTAAATAATTGTTATGAAAATGCTTTCATCATTCAAACCTCTCTAAAAATATGCCTAGCTTCTGCCCTTTATTTTAAGATATCCATATGCCTCCATTGTCCATGCCTGGACAATTCTCAGAATTATGGCCTCTTTTGTGCGGCAGGTCATGTAAACAAAATTTACTGGATTGGTTTTCTATTATGGGACAGTTCAAGTAAATATTCAGGTAAATAAAAAGTAATAAAAACAAAATTAAGCAGAGGTACCTAATAGTAGATACTGTAGGGTAAGGGGTACCTAGTAGGTACTTTGGAGTGGGGGTTACAAGTTAGGTACTTGCTTAATAAATAAAAACGTGTGATTTTAGCCTCTTGTTGTTTAGTTTCGCCTCTAATTTTGTAAGATTATCAACTTCGTACTGACTGCATCCACTGTTTTTAAAATCGAGTATCTGCCCATTTTATTAAACAGTATTGTAAAATGGAATTTACGAACCAATAGTTTGCTGACATTGTCGTCACATATGGACGCGCTAACGGTAATGGAGCTTTGGCACGACGCTTGTACCAGGAACGTTATCCAGATCGGAGGTTACCAAACTTCAGGGTGTTTCAAAACACCTTTCGCCGTCTTACTGAAGTTGGCATTGGGAATAATCCGGCACGTGGAGTCAACCCTGGCCATAATAATGTAGAGATTGAGGAGCAAATACTGGATGCTTTTACCGCAGACCCTACTGCAGGCGTCAGAAAAGTAGCTAAAAGACCTTGGCCCTTCTAGATGGAAGGTGTGGACGACCATGAAGAAAGATGGACAGTATCCCTTTCATCGTACGGGGGTGCAGGGCTTACAAGAAGAAGACCCTGCAAGACGGACATCGAGGACCCGTTATTCTTAAGAAGTATCTTGTGGACAGACGAGTCCAATTTTTCCAGGGAGGGTATTACCAACTTCCACAACCTCCATGAATGGGCTGCCAAAGATGCAAATCCGCACTGTAAAAAACAAAAATCATTTCAGAACAGATTTTTGGTCAATGTGTGGGCCGGAGTAATAAGCAGGACTATTATTGGGTCACATTTTCTACCAGAGAATTTAAATGGTGCCAACTAGGATTTAGATTTTCTACAAAATGATATCCCCGTTCTTCTAGACGAATCTGGATTATTGGAACGAGAAAGACCAATAATCTTTCAGCAAGATGGTTGTCCAGCGCATTGGTCCTTGGCTATCAGGAATTACTTAGAGGACTGTTTTCCGGATGGTTGGATCGGTAGAGGCGGAACCTTTCCTTGGCCTCCTCGATAGCCTGACCTAACTCCGTTGGATTTTTTTATATGGGGCCGGGCAAAGGAGCTTGTATACACCACCGAAATAAAAACAAGAGAAGAGTTGATTCCCAAAATAAATGAAGCATTTGACAGCATGAAAGAAGATATGACCATAAGAGTAACCACCACCGAAGTAACAAAAAGGGCTCGTGCCTGTATTAGAAATAATGGATTGCATTTTGAACATGAACAATAAATAGTTTAAACAAAATTGTGTTTTATTTAACATAAAAACCTAAAATAACCCCACAATCGGGGCTCTAATGCTTAGTAGGCATATGAGAGGTCTCAGTCTAATAATTTTTGTTTACATGACCTGCCGCACAAAAGAGGCCTTAATTCTGAGAATTGACCAGGCATCGGCATGAGTGATATCTAAAAATAAAGGGCGTTTCAATGTCTCTATTTTTTCTATAAGTTTACACAGAAGCTTGGTATTGATCGTATTTTTATTAATACACATTAGACAAAACAAAATAAATTTTGAAACTCCGATACTAATTGTAACTTGCGCTTTATTACCGTTTAAGAGTGAAATTTTGGTATTTCATGAGAAAAATGCAAAAATTGACATAAAAAATTTATAAACTCGAAAAAAGTCGAAATTTGTTTATAAATTTTTTATGTCAATTTTTGCATTTTTACTACACATATTTAGCTTAAAATGTTTGAAATTAAGTCAGCTATCACCCCCTTAAAAGATTGCATCTAGCTTCCGGACACCCTGTATATAGGGTAAAGCACCTTTTTTTATTTCATTTTTGAATTTCGCGTGGAATTCTACGTATGTTTCATGCATCATGTCCTATACCTAAAGTCAACAGTTATCGAAAAAAAGACGATTCATGTAACAAATAAAAAAAGAACAAAAATTAAATTAAATGTTCAAAATTGTTGCCATTCACGGCTTGACAATATCCAAGGCGATCAATAAAGTCTCGTTGCACATTTTCAATCATTTCCGGAGTTATGGCGCGCACTGCTCTGCGAATTCTCTCTTTCAAGTCGTCTAGATTACTTGGCTTATTAACAAATACCTTCGACTTGAGGTATCCCCACAAAAAAAAAGTCCATTGGTGTTAGGTCAGGCGACCTAGCAGGCTATTCGATGGGTCCTCTTCTTCCTATCCACCTATTGGGAAAGGTTTCATCCAAAAATGTACAGTGGCAGCATAGTGCGGAGGAGCGCCATCTTGCTGGAAAATTAGTTCTTCGTCAGGATAGTCTACTTCCAATGGATTTGAAAATAAAGCTAGTAATGCTGGAACTAATTCAAATTGGAGATAATCGAGATACACTTGTCCCGTTAAAGTCTGTTCAAAGAAAAAGAGACCTATTACTCTTCCGCGCACTATTCCACAACACACATTTAGTTTTTGAGGGTACTGGGTATTTACCTCCATCATCCAATGTGGATTTTCTGTTGCCCAATATTGACAATTTTGTCTGTTCACATTACCATTTAAACAGAACGTGGCTTCATCGGAAAAAAATAATATTTGTAACTAAATTATTATTTAGATTGCGCATGTTTTGTAAGCGTTCACAAAACTCATATCACCTATCGAAATCTTCATCAAAAAACTCTTGCACAGGAATACCTTTGTAGGGGTGGCATTTGTGCTTTTTAACTATTCGGTGAACTATAGATTTCGCCATGCGTAAATTTGCCCCAATCTGCGACAGAGGAGTGCACGGATTTTCTTCCAAAGAAAGCAAAATGTCAAGTTGTTCATTTTCATCTCGAGCAGGACGACCAGATTTCGGCAGATCTCTAACATGACCGAATTCTCTAAATTTAGCCTCTATTCTGCTCACCACCTTTTGACATATCGGATGACGATCAGAATGGATTTCATTGAATAATTGAGCAGCTTCTCTTTGAGTACGTGTTCTATCACCAAACCCAACCATGCACGGAATTTCTATTTTTTCTCGTTCCGTTAACTTTACCATTGTGAAAACCGCAACTTTGCTCGTACACTTGACACTTAACAATATCTGTTTGGCGTACAACTGTCATACAGTTTCTATGAAAGTCACCAGCCAACAATAAAAAAACACGAATGAATGGAATTTTGCTCTGTATAAAAATTCTCCACTATGCACAACCACAACTCAGAATCTATCGAGAGAAATGTCACCTTGAAGCAACGTATTGTTGTACTTGAAGAAACTTTGCATAACTTGCCTGCTCTCTCAGCAGATTACAGCTGTCGGGCGTCTGCTCCTCCTATTTCCGTTCCTAGTAAAAGTGTCGACGAACCTATACTAAGTGAGCTGCATGAGCGCCAGAAAAGGGTCAACAACATTATAATTTTTAACTTTGATTCGAAAGAAGACAGAGCTGATGTTATCCAGACTAAGAAGCTGGTGACTGACTTGTGCAAAACGACTGTCAATGTGCTGGCTGTTAAATTTGGGAAGCCGAATCGTAACGGGCGTCAGGCTGTTAGGGTGATCCTTGGTAGTAGAGACGATGTTAGGCTTATTTTGAAGAACAAATTGAAGACTGTCGGTAAATTCTTTATAAAGCGACGCAAAGAGGAAGGAGATAATAATCTTTATATAAGATACATCAATGGTTTTCCCAGAGTTGTAGCATAAAACTAGATTCGCCTTTATTTTCACATGCTAGTGATGCCCACTCAACTTGTTTTTATCAAAATGTTCGAGGTCTTAACAGTAAAACCGAGACTTTTTTTCTTGCCGCCATTGCTCAAGATTTTCACACCATATGCATCACCGAGACATGGTTGAAGCCAGAGATATCTGGTGGATATAGTGGTGAGATATTTCCAAAGACTCATGATGTTTATCGGTCGGACCGAAAATTTGAATCCGTTAATGCCACACGTGGTGGCGGAGTTCTCTGTGGAGTTTCTAAAAACATTGTGTCTGAAAAAATTAGTTTGTCTGATTTTTGCAACAGTATTGTGCCCTCTATCGATGTTGTTGGCTGTAAATTTACTATTAGGTTACAGATTTTACATGATTGTTTTGTACATCCGCCCATCTATCACATCTGTAATTTTCGAGCAATTTCTGGATCAGTTTACACTTTTAATATCAAAGCTAAGCCATAATTTAATAATAATGGGCAATTTGAACGTGTCTGATTTCTCTATTAACTAAACTACAGGTAATCATGTTAGTGAAAAGTCTATTGCTGTCAATAATTTTGCTAACACTTTTAATCTTGTTCAGTTTAATAGCATCTTAAACTATAATAACAGACTATTGGATCTTGTTTTATCTAACTTCACCTGTACTGTTTCTCGTAGTGACGTGCCTTTTGTCTTGGAGGATCCGCATCACCCTGCACTGGAAATTGATTTTACTGTCTCAGGCCAACGTGTCCATAATTTTCAGCTTAATAAAAGCTAGCTTATAAATTCAGCTTATCTCATTCTTTTAACTTTAGAAAGGCCAACTTCCATCTCCTTTATGACTCGATCCTTAAAGCTGACTGGTCTACTGTGTATTTATCCTCTAACGGTAATGATGCATGTGGAGCCCTATATGATATATTGAATAGCATATTTGCCGCACACATTCCTCTTAAGCAGCAACGTAAGAGAAAATTTCCAAATTATTATTCTCGAGAGTTGATTAAGATCATTTATAGAAAAGAAAAGGCTTTTAAGGACTTTAAAATATACAATTCTCCATTCTTTCAAAATAAAGACGACGTGGTAATTAAAGACATAGTTAATGCTGTAATAGCTGGGTACTTAGGGCAAGTAAAACAAAGAAGATTCCCCATCTAAAACTGTTTATTGAATGAATTGAAAAATATTTCCATACAAAAGCAATTGAACAGCGTCACAGTTACCTAATTAGACACGAGCCGCGATATAGCTTATTTTGCAAATAGCTGCTATACTAGGTCGACTAATTATTGCAACCAACTATTAATGTTTATAATAAATAAAATGTAACCTACTTTGCTTTTAAAGAATTTGCCTAATATTATAAATAATTCCTTTACAATGCTTTTGCACTGTTCTTTGGTGAGGCATTTATACAATAAAATTTCATTAACCATTCATCATTCTATTTTAAAAGCTGGGGACTCTCATCAAATCGTGAACTACAGGCCAATCTTATTACTCTGTAACTTCTTAAAAAATTTCGAAATCATCCTGTATCGGTCGCTATTAATTCACGCAAAAGAACTCATCTCTGTAGACCAGCTTGGATTTTTTTGCGGGCGACCTTGTGTTCCTAACTAATCCTTTCTGTCTAGCCACATCTGTAAATCACTTGATTGATGTTAATACTCAAGTAGATGTTATTTATACCGACTTCCAAAAAGCCTTTGATCGGATAGATCACTATATTTTGCTGTGTAAATTAAAAATTAAAAAAACTCAGTATGGTTTATCAGAAAGATTATTTAATTTATTTCATTCCTACTTGATTGGTAGATCTCAATATGTCGAATATGAAGGCTTTAAATCGAAACTTTCTGACGTAACGTCGGGTGTGCCACAGGGCTCGAACCTGGGTCCGCTCCTATTTAGTTTTATAGGCTGGCTTTTGCCGATGATTGGAAGCTATATTTAAATGTATATGGTTTGGAGGAGTGTGTTTTTCTTCAGAACTGGCTAAATACATTGGAGGTTTGGTGCGCTGTTAACAGGTTAGGCTTGAATGCGGCTAAATGTAGTATGGTCAGTCTACTTTAGATCAAAACACCCTAAAATTCTGATTACTTTATTAATTATACTATTTTGAGTAGATTAGAGCAAATTACTGATCTTGGTATCACCTTTGACTCTGAATTTACATTCGTTCCACACTTCAACCACATAGTCAAGTCAGCCCTGAGAAGGCTTGGGTTCATAATTAGAAGTTCTCAGAGTTTTACTTTGCAATCTACATTAAGACTGCTTTTCTGTTGCTTTGTGAGATCCAAACTGGAGTTTGGCTACATTATCTATCAGAATTATGTTGGTCTTCTTGAATCTGTTCAGCGTAGATTTGCTAAGTTTTTGGCCGTCAGGCAGGACAGCATATATCCAGTTAGAGGGTTTAATCATCGGCAACTATTGGAACGCTTCAATCTACATCCATTACATCTCAGAAAAATGATCTTCTCTGTAAAATTCCTGCATGGGTTACTGAATGGATTCATTGATAGTCCTGTATTTCTTTCTGGTGTGCGTTTCATGGCGCTTAGGCTTAATGCTAGACATCCCCTAACATTCTTTCTGCCAAGGCCTCACACTAATTATTTAGACATTGTATCCACTTCTTTAGCACCGACTGAGAAAGTTGTTAATTTATTAATTCATGAATTTTATATAACTAAAAAACTAGACTATAAGAGAAAAAGTCTAAAAATGCATTTATATAATTGTTAACGGCGTCTATACATATTTGAAACAATAAATTAATGACATAAATAAAATTTTCTTATTTGTAAATAAAGCAAAATCAAAATTGAACGTCCATCCCGGCAGAGCTGCGCTTTCAAAACGTAAACGGATCCACCAAAACAATTCCAAATCTCCCACGTGATGTGATGTTGCCAACTGTAATTTCGCAGCTTGAGTATAGTTGGCTATGTTAGCGGTCTCGGAAGACCGCTAGTAAAAGCTTAAAGCACCTTATACGGTGACGTCATGACTTAATCGCTCGAATGAGATGTCTTAAAGACGCTTATAGCCACTTACTCGCTAAAATATGGCTATAATTATTAATAGGTAAATTGTCAAAATCGAACTGCATAATAGGTTTTGGCGAAGATATTAAGGGATAATCTAGAGGCTTTTCGTCATTAGATTTTGAGCAAGTGGAAAGAATTACTTTTACACGTTTAGTGTAAGTTGATATGGGATTGGTATTTACAATATTACTTCCAGACAAATCTACCTTTACATTGCTTTTTAAAGTAGTTACCTTCTTTTAGGATGTTATTCTTACCTTCAGTTGTATTTTTTGTTTCTAGTTTTAAACCTTTTTTAATTGTTTCTCCTTTTATTGACTTTTCTTTAATATTTTTTAAAATTATTGTTCCAGTATACGTTCTTGTTTTTGGTTGTTCATTTGAAGAAAAGCTCTAGTAGGTTTTTTCCAATTCTACCTTTTCAGCATTTTTTCTAACAATAGATGTTAAAACAACAAGCTTTTCTATTTGCCTCTTATTCTTCCTTCCAGGGGTTTTTATCCAGAAAAAATACTGTCAATAATAAAATAATTAAACGATTTAGAATAATAAAACGACTTATTTACTTCTTTGTTTTCTGACTCAAACAAATTTTCCATCTCGTCAACATTTTAGGTATCGCTAGCTATACTTTTGGTATGGCTAATAGAGGCAATTTGATTTAAAACAATATGTTTATTAAGTTCTTTTTCAAAAACTACTGGTATATCATCAAGTTCAATAATCTTTTCAACCCAACCCAACCCATATCTGTCATATTAGTACCAAATTCAGATTAAAACACAACTAGACTAACTTGGTCTATTTAAAAAAATACTATATAGCCTAAAAAGCTTTCATTTTGATTTTCACCATCATTAAAATTTTTTAAAAAAGAGCTAGTTTTCCGTGGCCCCCAACTGAAACAAACTCTTCATAAGTTACCGAGGTGACTTTTTTATGATCTTGATTAGAGGGCAATTTCAATTGATAATTATTAATAGTTTTAGTAGGCTATTTTCCAATACATTTTGAGGAATCTATTGCCGAGTCATTCCATGCAAAAATACCACAAGATCTAAAACCACTTTTAATAATTTTAGGGTCTAATTCTGGTATAGCTATTGAAAGTAATGAAGCAAAATTTTCTTTTGTGATTACGCCTTTAGGATATTCTCTGCGAAACCTTAGTACTGCTTTGTTCTAATACATTTTCAAAGGCCTAAATGCAAAACCATCTACCGGTTGTAAGATTCTGATAGAATTAGATCTTATAGAATTCTGATAGATTCTGGTAGAATTTGGATATAATGTAATAAGAATAATATGTAAAGTGAGTAACAAGGCCTTCAGCAAATAAAATAATAAAAAACGCGATTTCTTGTTCTACCAAAAGAATTGTAAAAAACATTTCCGATATATTCATAAAAGTGTTCATTTTTCATTCATCCATTATCACTATAATCCGCTCCCCCTCCCCCCCCCCACTTATCAGGCAGGAAACGAGTTGTTTACTTGTACAATACTATTATAATAATATTAATATTAATATATTTTCTATTTATTAATACTTTACTATCTCTTATATTGGCTGCTTCCTTAATACTATTGGGGTTTATTATTCGGAACTGCAGGCTTCTTAGCAATTAATTTTTTTTGATAATGGTCTTTTTCTCTCTGGTTCGATACAAGCTCGAATCGGTTAGGTATCCATCTTATAAATGCCATATTAACCCCCTTGAATACATGCAAAGGCGCTTTTTTAGAAAGGATGGTACCTACCTAGTTAGATGTTATAATCATAAACAGCTGTTATCCCGGTTAAACTTAGAAGCTCTTGTTTTGAGGAGAGAGACTCACTCTGTGGCATTCTTGTGGAAATTGCTCAATGGTCACATAGAGCCTTCAACTCTTCTTGGTCACATTTTTTTCCAGGTGGCGTTTCCTGTAGAACCAATATTATTTTTGCTTTTCGTCGTGCCACATCTAACATTAAATATCACGATCGTATTTTTATCATGTGCAAAAACTTCAACAAATTTGCCTGTACGTGTGATATCTTTTAATGCTCTCTGAGGCACCTAGTTTCACAGGTAAGCATGAGGATTGTTACCCAGTGAGTTGCGCAGTCGCTAAAGGATGGGATGACTTAATCTTCTTTTATTTTTTTTCTAAATTCGACTCAAAATTTTATTTCACTTTGTATTACATTTTATCATTTAATTTCAACACTGGCTCTGTTAAATAATTTAATAAAAAATTTAGTTTTTTGTGTTTTTTTTTGTAGATAAATAAATATCAGGACAAAATATTATTAAAATCGCTTGGGAATTTCAGGAGATATGGGGATTCATTATTGTCACGAAAATAGATTAAAAATCGTAATAATTTTAAGTTCTAAGTTAATTCCTTCGATAGTGGACCGTTTTATTTCGCAACACCCAAAAAAAAGAAGATGATAATGAAAAAGGCGAGAATACCCAGAGATTTAAAAAAATAAGGCCTTCCTTCATCTCCTTCCCATCGCTTCTGGAGGTACCTCCTTGCTTGCTGCCAACATCCATAGTAGCACTCCTCAATTTCACAATTTTGTTAGATTTTTAGATTTTAGGTTGTAGTTCGATCGTGTGATGTGTGATTTTAATGGCTGTATGTATGGCTCAACAAACGACCGGCGAATCTCTCTCTTGCCTCTTGCCCAAAAATATCTGGGTCGCGCTGCTAATGACTTTACTTGCGCGCTGGGCATATAAGGCGGCCAATGGTAATAAATCTGGGTACCTTTTAGCGCTTAATAAATTAATTATTATGATGTTCAATTTAAATTAGTTCTGTCGGAACATACGATTAAATTGAACTAAAGGGCTTTCGTTTAGCCAAACAAAATAAAGAAATTATTCGTTTTGTAAGTAGAAAAAAAAAAGAAAAGAAAGATTTCCTTGCGGAACAAACAATTACATTGACTAAATACCAGCGAGCGCGGACTATAAATATGTTGCTGGCATGCTGCGTTCTCGACTTGGTCGCTGGATATTGATCGAATTTTAGGTTATGTCTTTTATTTATGTGTGTGACACTAGCTTCACACACATAAATAAAAGACATAACCTAAAATTATTCACATTTAAAGTTTACAAGTTTACAATTCTTAATTTCAAACTTACAATCTTTTTATTTGAAATTTACAGTTTTTTTTTTGAATCTAGGTTTCTCCCTCGGTATTTTTACATCCACTATGGAACTTTTTGTTGTCAATAGGTATAAACCCTGAGAAATTTTAACTGTACAAAATGTGCTAGTATTTCTTGACTTTCAGGCATCAAGATGATGAACCTGATTTACCCAAAGATGAAGAAGAAAAATTAAATCAAACACTTTCAAAAATCCAGAGGAATAAAAAATTGCGGAATAAGCAAAAAGAAAAAGAGCAGAAAATAAAAAGTGCTATAGAAAGAACTACTCAAGCCAGACAGAATAAAAGGGAAGCTAAAAAGCGTAAAGCAAATTTTGTTAAAGTACCAGACAATACAAATGATGAGTTTTTAGGTAAATATTTAGTTTTTATAGTAGGTACACAACAAAATTAACAATCAGAGACACATGCACATTATATGCAGATGTTTTTTTTTAAGATATAGTGGCCTCAGTTCCAGGAAAAGCTGTGAAAGGAAAAAATTCCCTCTTTATAATTTTGTCTTAAAGCAATTAATATTTTTCATATTTCAAACTAAAAAATTGTAACTTATTTTAAAAACTCTTCAAATAAGTAACACATAATAAGACACTCAGTTCAGGTGTCTGTCTCATACAGTTCCCAAATGTTTCCTAAGATTTGTATATTTTGCAACAGTTCATTTACACCTTTAATATCTTGCTGGCATATGGCGTGAGACATGTATAAAAAAATTCTTAAGCCAATTGAATACCCTCAAAATAAACCAATTAAAACATTTAGTCAAAGTCAAGATATACTTTATTTACTAAGTTTACAAACTTGTGCTAAAAGCTTCCTAATCCTAGAATTTACAATACTAGTAGTTATTTGGTTAAAGTTAAAACAGGATACAGAATCCATTTTGATTGTACATAGGAGCATATTTCATATCATCAAAGAAAAACCTAAAAAAAAAAAGAACAAAAGAAAAGGCAACAACCAACATAAAACAAGATTAAAAAAAGATCTGATCAACAGATACATAATTTTATAATTAATTTTAAATATTAAAATAAGTCATTAAAATACTCTTCAATGTGTAGTAAGCTTTTGGTAAGATTAATTGCTTTAGTTCCCTCCTAAACATTTTAAGGTCTGTAACAGTCCTAATTGAAAAAGGAACATGATTAAATATTTTACAACTAATAAATAAAAGAGAGTCTCTCGTAAATGAGGAGGTGGTGATTGGAAGTGGTGGTTGTTTACTTGATGAGAATTAAGACTGGTGCAGGATGGTCGACTAACAGACTTAAGTATGAGTGTAGCAGTTTCCAATTTAAAGAGTGAGAAAACTGTTAAAATTCTTTAAGCTACAAAAAGAGGTTTACAAGAGCCTCTCAGACCAACACCACACAGATACTTTAATGCTTTTTTCTGAATAGTAGAAATTATGTTAAGGAGTCCCTTAAGGAACACAAACCCCAAAATCCCAACCCATACTGCATACGAGAGTCTATAAAGGTGAACAAGCAAACAACCCCCTAACTCATACCCTGGAACCCTGACTGCAAAACAACCTGACAAAAGTTTAGCAGAGAGGCCCAAAACATGGTTGTCAAACCTTAAACTCCGATCAGTGAAGAGCCCCCGACAATAATCCTCACTATTTAGTGGGCTGTGTTCATCAAACAAAAAATCCTCCACATTACACATTAAGCCTAGAATAAAAGTCTTATCAACATTGAATACAAGCTGATTGCAGATGCACCACTCTTTAATTTTGTGAAGGTCGTCTACTATGAGAGATCTAACTACTTTTTGATCTTTGTTATGCCACAGAATTGTAGTATCATCAGCAAACTGAACCACTTGTCCATGCAGTGGTAGAGATTTTAAGTCACGAATCTATAATAGAAATAAAATAGGACTTAACACTGACCGTTGAGGTACTCCTCATTTAAGGTGTGCTATCCCTGAAGAAAATCCAGCTTCAAACACCCTCTGGGTGCAACCAGACAGGTATGACTTCAACCACCTCAAAGCCATTCCCCTATCCATAAAAATCAAGCTTTGACAGCAGTATTCCATGATCCACATAATCAAAAGCCTTGGACAGATCACAGAACACCATTGCTGTAGCCTCCTTGGAGTTCAGTGATAGGTACACACCCTCCAAGAATCTGAAATTTGCATCCTGCATACCCTTAGATGACTGAAATCCATACTGATTAGGGGACAGCACATTGCAAGCTGCTCAAGAACCTTGGAGAGGGTAGACAAAATAGATATGGGATGGAAGTTAGAGGGTTGGTCCAAGCTACCACTTTTATGAAGAGGGATAATCATAGCTTCCTTTAAACAGGATAGGAACTCGCCCTGAAGCAATGACTGATTGATTGCCTGAATCAAAGCACTTAAAGCTCTCGCAAACAGAAGATGAATCATTTCAGATCTGTATAATAATTTTTATATGAAATCATTAAAAAGGATCAAATTTTAAAACAGGAAAAACTATCACAGATTAATTTTACATGCAGAAATAATATTTATTCACACTTCACGAGACATGGTCATAGCAAAACCTTCGGTTTGTTCATGCCAAGGTTTAAGGTTCATTTATTGTAATGGAGCAGGTATAACAAATACTAAGGTTCCAGAATTAAAACAAAGTTTTCTAAAACCTTTAAATTTAGTATGTAAGTCTTTTTTATAGGTATGAAATGTCATAATTAAAAATGACAAATATGTGAATTATTGCTTGTGACCTCAGTTTTCTTAATTTTTGCTTTCATTTTGCTTTGACCTATATCCAACAAAAGCAAAATGACATGACTTTTGACAAACAAGTATGTAGATAATATTACATACCTACATTTTTTATTTTAACAAGCAGAAGATAATAAGATCCCAGATGTGCTTCCTGAACACCATACACTATTTAAGTTTTACAATTCCAAGAGCAAAAGATAAATATTTTCTTCAAATAAGGTTAGGTTGTAAGGTTAGGACAATGAAATGATTTTTTTTTATCAGGCTTTAAAATTAGAGAGTGCTTGAATATCAACAGGTGGTAACCAGGAAAAATCTTTACTGATATTTTGCCAATAAGGTAACATTTGTCCTTAAATGTAGTTTAAAATTGTTCCTAAATATCTAGGCAAAAGTACTGTATTTTGTTTTCTTTAATTTTATGGTTTCTTTTTATCCTCATTTTTACAAAAAAATCTACTTCTAATATTGGAACATCAACTGTTCTGCATTTGACGCTGTTACTAACGTGCTTGAATCCATGATTAAAAAGAATATAGCACATTTTGCATATTTTACACTATACTGCAATGTAAAAAAAAAATTATATTTTTCTCAAAACAAAAATGTTTATTGATTCATTTATTTATTCAGGTCGAAATGAGGAAAAGTCGTACTGTATTTCTATGGTATAGCAGCGTCCCAAACATTAAAAAAAAGCAGTTATTAATGTAAAAACACCCTAGTTAAGTCTTGATGATAAATGATAAATGATGCTCTGGCAGCCGATATCAAAGCTAAATTTCGGTCAACTGGTATTTGCCCATTTAATTCTACAATTTTTAAAGGACCATCTTTTGTTAGTGCTGCCGGGAATAGTAAAAATTCAGAAGCATCTGCAATAAAAATGATTATGACAAAGAGGAACAGCCACGCATTGTCATAAATTTTTGCTCAAAAATTGATGCAAATGACAATTTGTTACCACCAGTGGATATTATGGACGCTTTTAAAAGAATGAAAAAACTGAATCAAAAGATAAAAAAGCATCTAAACAATACAAAACTTCAAAAACGAAGTGTTGAAAGAGGGAATCATCATTCGAAGATGTTGACTATTGTATTATTTGTTTAAATAATTTACAACAAATATTAACATTTAAATATTTAATAAAATGCTGTAAATGTCAATGACCTGTTCATTTAAAATTCATTGATTCACACAGTGACTTTTTTATCTGCAAGCACTGTGCATCTGATGATGAAGATGATCATAGAAAGAAAGTTGATTTTTGTAGTGATTTTCTAATAACATGTATGACAATTTTTTAATTTTTTATTTTAAAGCCTTGGAAAAATAATAAACACTGAAGTTCTTTAATGCAACACTTAATTTTCGTACAGGTTGAACGAACTTTGTTTACTGTTCCAACCTACAAGCCCTCGGAAAGCGATTTGAACACTTTTGGATTTCTTAAAAAATGTTAATTTATCTGTATACCTATAAAACAATTTCATCAAATTATAAAGCATATAAGTCTAGCTTTTAAACAGTATTAATAGTTTTGGATAATTTATACATAATTATATACCAAGTGTTCCATTTAAAATAAGAAAGTTAGTGTCATTTCCTGGTAAACCGGAAGTGATGGAAAACAATAGAATATGTCAAAAGATGCTCTTATAACTATTCTATCGATATACCAAATTCCATTTGTTTATCTTGAAGAGTAGCAAAGTTATTTAGTGTTGCGTTTTTTCTGTGTCACCCGGTATACTTGGCAACTACAGATAGGGACATGACTACAGGAGTTAAGCCAATTTCAATTTATATAAAAAATATTTATAGGTGATACATATTTAGATATTCTAGATAAAAATTATGCATCTGGTGCATCTTGATACAATATTCTTATTAATGATTTTTCAAGGGTTGTCAGAAATTCAAGTACCTGTATAGATCTCTTTGCTATAAAAATAAATAATCCAACAAAAAATATAAAAAAACACAAATGCAATCCTTTTAAACTCTATCAGTGTATTAGATTATTTTCCTATTCTGTTAAATTTAGGATTAAAAGCATCTTAACGAGAAAAAAAAACCATTGAATTTAAAAATAAACTTGATAGTGTAAAACTTTCCACAGTATTAGAAAATGAGGGGTGGCAAGATATTTTGAATTGTAATGATTCAAATAAGATTACTGATAAACTCACTAATTAATTTAAAAAAAAATTAAATCTAAATAATAACACACCATTAAATAAGTTAGAGAATATACAAACATGTTATCAAGTCTAATAAAAAATGATAAAATTGATTTCTATAAAAGATCTTTCACTCAGCACTATAAGAATCCAAGAGAGATTTAATATCACAGAAACTTATTTAATTAGTCAAATAAATTCTTTAAAAAATAGTTCAGGTGGAGGAGAGGATGGAATTTACATTGAATTTGATACTGTGGAACATATCACTCTACTTGAAAAAATTTAAAACTTGGGTATTAGAGGAGGTATATTAAATCATACTTACCAATCGCAGGCAAACTGTAAAAAATAATTCATTTAGACAACCTCATATGGCAAAGTGTCATGTTCCACAGGGTACAGTATGGGCCCAACCAATTTTTCTTATATATGTCAATGGTCTAAGAGTAAAAAAAAATAGAAAAATGATGTGCTTTGTAGATATACTGCTATTTTAGTTCGAAACCAGACGTATGCTGGTGCTTTTGACAGGGACCAGGAGTTAAACACTGGCTTGATTCCAATCTTCTAACACTGAAAAAACTAAATTTACTGCCTTTGGTACGAATAATAGAGATCAGATGGAAATAATCTTGTTATGGGTACTTTTTAGGGTTATAGTATTATTATAATAGTTGGTATATTGTTTTATAATATAATGAATATTGGTTATAATATAATTATTAGGTATTGTTATGGGGTTATTGTATATGTAATGCACTGGAAAAATCAATAGAACTGATAATACTAAATGTCTGGTAATATTTTTTGACCCATGTATGACTTAAAAAAAAAAATTACTTTATAAATAAAAAAGTAAAGGACTTATTGTATAAGTTTTTCGAGTTGAGACAAATAGTGCCTTACGCGTTGTTAGGGATGTTATATCAGGCTCTAGTAGAATCAATATTAACTCGTGAAATTGTAGCTTGGACTGCTCCATGTAAAAAGCATATAATATCAAGCATTATTTTTCATTATTATTACTTGTTATACAAAAATATGTTGTCAAGATAATTTTGTTTAAAAATAGAATGTATCGTACTGATTTACTATTTAAAGAGGCCAATCTATTAAATATAAGACATCAATGAAGTTATAAGGTTTGGTTTTGGAGATATAAAATTTGAAAATGTTATTAGCCATTACATCCAAGAGCAAATATCAACAATATGATTATATCGCCTAAAACTTCATATTGTCCAAATCAAACACACATTTCATTCATAGTGCCTAAAATATTTAATTTACTGCTGAATGATTTAAAGAATGCAACTAGTTAAAAAAACTGACTGATTTATGACTGATAAGCAGTGTTAGGAACATATGCCAGGATATATTTTTTAAGGTTTTAACTACTTAATGTTATTGTAATTTTTCTCTATTTATATAACGTTTTGTTCTTAATTTTTTTACACTTGGCTTATTATTTATTTAAAAAGCACACATATACTCTGTCCATAGTTCTTCAGAAAGTTGTATAATTTTAGAGATTATTTTTTGTCTAAATCTTGGGAAATAATTTTTGTTTATTTTATTCATACATTTCACTACTTCAATTTCCTTTTAAGTTTTTTTAGTTTTATTTTCATAAAATATTGATTCAGAAACCATAATTAATATGTTTCAGTTATTCAAATTACTATTCTAGTTTTAATAAGAAGATACGTTTTCAGACTAATGACGATCTAATTTCAATACACTTGTGCAATTATAGGAACTGAAGAATTTGAGGAAAATGCGGAGCAGAGGCTTACAGAAGAATTAAAAACTGATGTAGAAGTCAAAGAAGAAAAAGATGCTTTAAGCGATAGTAAAAGTGCAAAGAAAATAAAGCTAGATCCATCAGATGTGGAGGGGTTTACAATCTTAGGAGGTGATCAATTTAATAAGAGAACTAAGGTGGGTTTAAGAAAGTTTTTAAAAATCAGGCGAAGGCATGATAGAACAAGATTTGTGAAAGTGCATGGAATTTATTTAAAACTCATATTATAACTGAAAATTAGATTTTTCGTTTTTCTTTTAAGCTATATTCTTCCTTTTTAGGTTAAAAGAGTTTTACCAAAATGGCTATTGAATCCAACAGTAATTTCCATCAATTTACAAAAACTTGAGACTAGAGTTTCAGATATTAAAATCTTGGACAAACATATTCGTAAATTGCTAAAAGCTAATGGCGTCGAGCATTTTTTTCCTGTTCAGGCAGAAGTTATTCCTTGGTTAATAGAAAGTAGTCGGTAAGAAATTTATTAAAATATTTAGGATAGTTTAGGTAAAACATTTTCTTAATTTTGATACGTGACAAAACAACAAAAAAAGCTGGTTTTCTTATAACTTCCAAACCACTTAATCGATTATTATCAAATACCACACACACACGATTGTAAAAGGATTTTCAATTTGGAAATACTTGCAGATTTTAATTTTAAGGCTTCAACTTTGAGACCTTTCAAATCAACTCTTTTAATTCAACTACCAAGAATATACTATAAGAGAGTCAAAAATGGCAAAGAGGAGCTTAACAATTTAAATTTTCTTGTAAAGTACCTAGTGGCACTGAATATTTAAAGGGGGAATTTTTGAAATTTTAATCACTAGTTTTTTTTTGCTGTTCTATCACCTTTTATTTTGTTGTATCACAGATAATAACGTTTTATTACCTAAACTATATACAGTGGGGACACGCAAGTTGGAACAAATTTATTTAAAATTCAGTGGTGTGTTCGAAAAAAAAACGCTCGGACACGTCGATTTTTATTTTTTGTCGCGATTTTTTTGATGATGAATTCATGTATACACAGTGAACCAAAAATTAGCAACCTTAGACCACCAACTTAAATTTTTTAAATGGAAACACCTATTTTCTATTCCATTTTTGAATTCTACATAGAATTTTAAGTATATTTTGTATACCATTTCTTATGCGTAATACTAACATTATTAATAAATTTGCAACTTTTTGGGTCATTCGAGCATATTCAAACATGTTTTTTCATAGTTTTTTAACATTGAAACATATTTGATTGTTGACACCTTGTCACCATTTAATCGCATGGAAACAGTTTGTATTACTTTACGTAAATGTCAAGTGTCAAGTGCAGTTGCAAAGTTTGAAAGTATGGCGCGTTTAACTGAAAAACAAAGAATTGAAATTTTGATTAAGGTAGGATATGGCGACAAGACTCGAACACAGGCCGAAGTTTGCGATCTGTTTTACAATATGTACCCGGAGAGGCCTATTACACGTTCGGTAGTAAGTAAGTAAAAAAGTAGTTAAAAGTTAAGAGATTTTGGTCATGTTAGAGGCAAATATGACCTGGACCGTCCCACGCTTCCAGAAAACAGACAATTAGATATTTTGCTCGATTTACAATAAAATCCACATAAATCAACTCGAGAGATTGCTGCAGATCAGTCAGTTAGTAATATATGGAAAATGATCACATCCGCAGAATAGAGTTTTGCGAAATAATGATGAATAAATATAATGCAAACCCACAATTTTTAAGTAAGATTTTTTTTTCTGACAAGGCAAGTTTTTTTTTAAATAGTTCTGTAAATAGGCAAAATTTTCGTTATTGGGCACCAGAAAATCGACACTGGAGTATGGAAAGTCACACACAATATCCCAAAAAGTTAAACACATGGACAGGAATTATGGGCATGTCAATTGTAGGTCCCTATTTTATTGAGGGCGCACTTACCTCTGAAAAATATTTAGAGTTGCTTCAAAATCAGATAGTACCTAGTTTACACTTTATCCAGAATGGCGCCTCCCCACACTATTTGCTAACAGTACGAGATTACCTTACTAACAATTTCCCAAATAGATGGATTGGAAAGAGGGGGAGGGGGGGTTGTATTGAATGGCCAGCAAGATCGTTAGATTTAACCCCAATGGATTTTTATTTATGAGGTTATCTAAAATCTAAAGTTTATTTTGATAAACCTGAAAGTTTTGAAGAATTAAAAAATAGAATTAGAGCCGAAATACAATCAACAACTAGGCTTCAAACAATAAGTAAAGTATTACAAGAATTTGAATATTGACTTGGTTACTGTCAGGAAGTTAATGGTCAACAATTTGAACATTTATTTTAATTTTTTTGTTTTGTTTTTTTTCGCAAATTTCTTAATAAATATTGAGGTTAGGTATAGGACATGGTATACAAAATATACTTAAAATTTTATACAGAATTAAAAAATAAAATAAAACATGGGTGTTTCTATTTAAAAAAATTAAGTTGATAGTCGTAGTTCATTTTTGGTCCACCACCATGTATACAACATGAATTCGTCATCAAAAAAATCCGAGCGTTTTTTTTTCGAACGCATCCTTGAATTTTAAATTCCAACTTGCGCGTCCTTACTGTATAATTATAATATACAGAGTGATTCAAAAGTAAACATCAACTTTTAAGGAGCTTAATCCTTGTTTAAAGATAATAAATCAAGTTTTTAGCAACATCCTGGCCAAAAATTCCTAAGGGATCCGGAAGCCTCTTTGAATAAGAATCTCAATTTTGTTGTTTTTCATTTGTGCGCTATTTTTTACAGTTTTATTTTATTACGAGCACGCATTCTTTAATTATTATCCCTATGTTAGTGGGCCAATAACATTAAATATTTATGAAATACTCCAAATTTCAATATTTAATTCTGTTTGCTTACAAAAATATTGCAAAAAACAAATATGGTGTACTGTTAGAAGATTTTTATATTTTAATAGTTAGCTCGCCATACCCACGGTTTTAAATACCTCATACAATTTTGTATCACTCGACATTCCCCTAATTCGGCAGAAGTGCTCGTGATTTATGGCTTCGTACCCGGAAAGCGCTGAAAAATACGCGCCGTCAAAGGATCGGTTCCCGCGATAAGTTCGAGCCGCCTGTAATAAAAAAGAAGTAGGGCATGCAAAAAATAATTGTTGTAACGAGTCTGAATTTCGGTTTTCGCCTTTAAAACAGTCGTTGGAGTGTAGTCTTTGCGATATGTTAGACCAGGTGGTTGCATATTAGACATGTACCGGGCTCCGCGCTCTTTTATAAAAATCCATAAAATATAAATAGTTGTATATAAAGTAAAGTGTAAAATCAGAGATTGCCGCGATTAACCAGTTAAAGTTTAGGAGAATAAATTCATTTCTCGTAACCAATTACACGACTTTCTTTTTCTGTCTACAAGTCGAACACCCGACGTAATTCCTAATCAAATAGGGTGGAACCTAACATGTACGTCATTTAATAAGAGCCTCAAAGTTCCTTTATGAGCATTTTTAGAGTTTATTTTTATACAAGAAGTACTCGCCTAACAGCCTTACACTTTCTTTTCAACCTGTATAATTGTATTTACAATATTGGTCAGAATGTAGCAGTAAAAGAAGAATTAAACTCTTTCATATGTTCACATCACTCACATTCATTAAAGGACCACACACTTATTCTCTTTTTTTGTAAAAGTATATTTTTTGTATACTTTTTCCTATTTTTGTTTTATTTTTATGACAAAAATACTTGTGATGTAATAATACAGAAATTATGAATTATCACTAATCTACTGCCATTAATGATACTCTTTGATTCAAAATATGAAAAATCAATAGAAAATATTAATAGAGTGTACGGCTTTGAGAACAATGGACATGATTCTACCAGTTTTTGTTTAAGCTGTACAAAGCGTTTTTAAAAGCTGTGTGCGCAAGCGACTTACTTAACAAATTATTCGTAATTTAAGATAATCTAATTAAATTTCTATAGATAATAACAAAAAACATTCTATTCTTAACCCTAAAAAGTTGATTCCTAGCACTTTATCTAATTAAGATATACAAGCAAAGTTTACTATTCGAACTTGCCCGTAAAATATGTTCTCTAATTCATATAACTTATAAATAACTTTTTGATTTGTATTAGTTACATACTCAATATGTATTTTCCAATTCAGATTTTTATTTACTAGTACATTCAAATATTTTATACATTTTGTTTTGTAGCACTTTATTTTTCCATTTAAATTGATTTTTATTAAAATAAGCTAAATGCTCCATTCGTTACTTAAATAAATCACAATGTGAATTGCTTTTAATTATCAAGTAAACAAGGCAACAATTTCTCATGATAAAAATAACTGAAATACATTTTTATTGCTCATCATAAACTGGTTTTCCGGTCACCCAGGGGGAGGAAACCTAACCTAACTATGAGCCCCATTTCATACAGATAGGACTCGGGCAGACTGCCCAGTAGGGTGGGTCGAAAAAAAATTTTTTTTTTGTTTATTTTCTAATAGCAAAATTATGTTGTATTATCATTTCAAGAGCAACCATTTAAAATATTATTGAAATATTTAAACTCTAAGAGCCCGCGCAAGGCCGCCGCATTATCGTCAAATTTGTAAAATAAGGTAATACCTTGCAAGACACTGCAAGTCTTCCTATATTCTAATTTAAGACGTTTGCTTTACAGTTAATTTATTTTATTCTTTTACAGACCTTTCATGACCTTGATTCTATTTTTAATACGCAATGCATGCTGTTTAGTCACTGCAGCCAATCGCGCTGCGGTCACTATAATGTTACATTTAGTGTGAATTAATCTCTGAACGCGTACGGTCGTGGTCATCTGTTTTGTTTATCAGAGCTTTACTTCGCGCTAATTTCTTACCAAATAGTATGGAAAGTAAAAGAATAAAGTACAAGTGTCCCATATTTGGAACTATTGGTGAACTAAAAGAAAATGTGTTACCAACTTTCCAAGATGTAATGAAGTTTTACGAATGGACGAGAATACAACTTAAAATTCAACAAGGAAGTAACAAAGAACCGCCTTTTTCTCAAATCGCAGACATAGTGGCTCAAAAAATTGAAGATATTTGGCAAAAATCATCTATTCCTATGGTCTCACACACACGAACTATTCAGATTTTAAAAACGTACCACGGAAAGTGCAAAAACCACATTAAATCTCTAAAAAGGTTGACAGAAGAAAAGAAAGCCTTGTTTTTGCGCCAAAGTGAAGTTTTGTTTGATATTTGTTCCTGTAAATGTAAGGATCTTCTTCATCTCTGTAAGTGCTCGCGTGAGTCGAAGGTACCCAACGAAGAACACGCATTTTTGCTTGACCAGAGGGGCGAAAGAAAAATGCTTATCGGTGGAGTAGATCTTGTGCGCGCTTTAGAACTGAAAAAAAAATTGGAGAAAAAACGTAAGAGTTTAAAGCCTTTTAATAAACTCATTCCTAGTTGTGATCAACCACAAAAAGAAGTGTCTTCCTCTGCTTTTACGGATTTTGAGGAACGTTATGTATCGCCCGTAAAACACAACGTAGAAGATTTGCCATCCACTTCACAAACCTCCAAAAAGGAATCTGTGAAACGTAAACGTTTTCCGACGCTATCGAAAACCGCTGACCGTTATGGTGTTTCTGATAGAGCGGCGGCTGCAATTGCTTCGGCGGTATTACATGACATATCTTCTGATGTAGAGGTAATAGATAAATCTAAATTAAGAAGGGAAAGACAAAAATTACGGGATACGCTTTTGCAAGAACAAACCAATTTGCAGCTTCCCGCGTTGTACTTTGATGGGCGCAAGGACAAAACTTTAAAAGTCATGGCAAAAGCAGGCAAAAAATACAGAAAGGTGGTAGTTGAAGAACACATTTCTGTCCTGAAAGAACCCGGTTCTTTGTATGTAGGTTATACTACACCATTACATGGTACTGCCAGAAGTATTGAAAGGTCTATTAGTGCACTTCTACAATCAAAACGTATTTGTTCTGACGAATTGGTGGCTATTGGTTGCGATGGGACAGCAACTAATACTGGAAAGAACGCAGGTGTAATTAGACTGTTTGAGAAGAAGCTTCAGCGACCACTACAATGGATAATTTGCATGCTTCACTTAAATGAGTTGCCTCTGAGGCATTTGTTCAACAAGTTAGATGGTAAAACAACTGGTCCACATTCGTATAATGGTCCTATTGGAAAACAGTTGGAAAAATGTGAAATAAAACCCGTTATTGAGTACGAAATAATACCAAGTCAGCTACCAGTAATTAAAACAGAAGATTTAAGCATGGACCAAAAGTATTTGTACGCGATAACCACAGCCGTAATCACTGGAAACTGCCCCACCGACTTAGCCCATAAATCGCCAGGGAAAATTTCCCATGCTCGCTGGTTGACTACAGCCAATAGAATATTGAGACTTTATGTTGCTACAATACATCCGACTGAAAATTTATGTCACCTAGCGCAATTTATTGTCAAAGTATATGCCCCTGTATGGTTTCAGATAAAAACACATCCTTCTTGTAAAGATGGGTCCCGCAATTTATGGAAATTGATACAAAATTCTCGATATCTATCAAAAGAGCTAAGAGACGTAATAGATCCAGTCATTCAACGAAATGCATATTTTTTCCATCCAGAGAATTTACTCTTAGCCATGTTAACAGATGAGCAAAAGAATATTAGGGAATTAGCTGCCAGAAGAATATTAAAGGCACGAGATTCATTGGCACTAAGAAGGCAACTACGTATATTTGAAGTACCGGCAGTAAATTTTAATGCTTCGTCTTATATTGATGTAATAGACTGGCAAGAAAATAACAACTGTGATCCTCCAGTCCTCCGAAGCTTCTCAAATGATGACTTAAAAAAAATTGTTGCATCAAATGGTGACGAAGATTTAATTTTCATTAGACTACCATGTCACACACAAGCGGTAGAGCAGACGGTCAAATTAGTGACAGAAGCATCAATGTCTCTGTGTCACAAGAAGTCAAGGGAAGGCCTGATTCATGCTAAACTCTCATCTAGGAAAACAATGCCCAAATTTGAAAGCAAGCAAGATTTTCATGCATAATGGCATGTTATTAACAAGACTTTAGTTGTAATTTTGTGTGTTTTTTTATATTTAGCATTAACGATATGTTTCTACCATTAAATTCCTAATGTTTATAAAACTTATTATAATTAAAATTCTGGATTCACTATCGTCATGCCCTAAAACTATTTTGTCTTTTTTATCAAAATTTCAAAATTCATGCGCGGGCTAAATATAAAAGTTAAATTAACTTTTTTTTTTCTTTTGTAACTTCTTTTTGTGCAATGCAACATAATACAGCTATTACAAATTAATAAAACGATTTTTATTTTTTCCCTATATAAAGTGACCCACCCTACTGCCCAGTTTGTCTTAGTAAAGCTCCATGTGTTCCTGACTGGAGACTAGGAAAATTCAGGCCAGTTTCATTATATTTATTAATCTTTTAAATCTTTTTTCTATTTCTAAGTAATTCATTAATATGTACTATTTTCCATACAATTAACTCTTAAATACTTTGTCAAACTGATGGGTATTACTTAAAAATTCCATATTTTGGTAGCAATTTTAGTAATATACCCACTAAACAAGGTTTATGAACTTTACCTGTGGTATTCGTTTAATTATTTTCATTTAAATTCAATCTGATTGAAGTAAAGCATTGAATACCCATAAGCTATAATCTAACCGAAAGCGTAACATAATATTTCAAATTATTATTCTATAAGGAGTAATCATTGATTATATTTTATAAATATTGTATAAAGTGTAAAAACGGGTTCATGTGAATAAAATGCGTTGTTGTTGTTGGCCTCTGCTTGCCATATGATTGAAATTTCAATAATCAGATAAGAAGTTTTGTTAGTTTTAGTAAAACTAAGTGGTCCCATTTGGTTCTCTTTATTATTATTTTATTAATTTGCAAACTGTGACTTCTGAGCTGCAATACTTGTGTACAATTTAACATTGTGCGACAGTTTATTTCGTTGTGTCAACAATTGCAAATACATTTTCAACCAAAAGTTGTAGTTTTGTCGTTGCCTAATTTACCTTTGTGATTCAAACTATACTTTATAAGGAGCCCACTGTTCCCTGCTTACTTATAGTAGTTCACTTTATCTGCTATTTTTACTCGTTATAATCTTTCACTTAAATAATTCCAATAAATTATTAGCAATTCCTGTTCCAATTTATGACAAATTATAGCTATTAAACATACATGTTTAGAACTTGATTGCTTACTTTAAATAATAAAATTTGAAGCAAAGTACTGCTCAAAAATGTAAAAAGTGCTGTTATTTAGTTTTAATTTTTGTCTTAAACTGGTTTAGTATTTTAATTTTAGCCTGGTTGTCACTGAGCGACATAACATTTGGTGCTAGTTTATTTTAAAAATTATGAGTACTAGCTAGGCCTTACAAGGACTTTTTATTAAAAGTAGTTTTTAAAATACTCAATAGATATCTGGGCATTTCTTTATTACTAATTTCATGGACAATACTTAAATGGGAATGTAAAGCAAGATATTAAAACAATTTCCATAATTCAATTGTAATGAATTAGTTTGTTGCAAAATATATTATCAACAATATTGCGACTTATCAATTGTAATAAGTAAATGATGTGGTTGTGGATTTATTGGTAAAAGACTAAGGAGAACAATTTTCGTCTAGGCCAAAATTTTGAATTATATCTCTCTAGCAATAGGCTCTGCAATAGGACGATTGTTTGCGGAAAAAGAAACAAAAATAAAAGAAATTAAAAAAAGAGACATCTAATAAACAATACGTTAATACGGATAGTTAAATTTAAATATGGCAAAAAAACATTAAAATATAGTATGGATACAACATTTAAAATAAAAATACAAATTACATTTAGTATCAGTTGAATAATAAAAAAAAATAAATACACATCTCAACATTTTCATCCGTAAAAATCGTCTGAAGCAAGCCAAAACAAATATAAAAAAAAACTTACAAAAATTCTTTCTTCAAAATTCATTTTTGTTTTATTTGGTGAACGTATATGTTTTTTGTAATGTTCTGTATCTGATGATGGCTGTTTACACAGCCGAAATGCATAATACATTTACCTAAGTGACCTACATGCATTTTTCTTGGAGATATAGACTTCCCCTATTTGAAATTATTTTTGCCAAAAACACGGCCTAATTTACGTAACGCGTTTTTGCCTTTAGAATTTATCGAAAATTTAGCTAGTGCAGCTTCATGATCAGAAAATCCAGAATTAAAAACCGTACAATCTACGAGTTCAAGAGCAAAAGATGACACGACATAGCCGTGGTACTAGAACTATTTCTAGTTATTCTAGTAGGAAAGTTAATATACATTACTATACCCATTGAGACAAAAATAGAGTGAAGAGATTAGCACACACACTGGAAAAATCAATATTAAGGTCGCCACATCATCATCGCGCCTAATATCACATTAAGCATGAATGATTTTGTTGATGTGTTTTTATCGATTTTTTCATTTTTACCCAAAGGCAAACAGGATCAGATTCTTTAAGTTTTCAACTCTTTCCATACCAAACTTAAATTTACTGTTGACAAATATTAAGCTAAAAATCGAAACCGAAAAATGCCTGTTCTATTGTTAATAAATTCAATAGTACAGGAAAAACTAGAATAATTAGTAAAAAAAACAATCTAACTTAGATGAAAAATTCTGTTTAATCTATGAATAATCCTTTTTCTCTTATATATCTTTTTTTTTTATCAATTACTCTTAATAAAATAATGGAACAATTTAGATCTATAAAAATTTTTCTGTGACATTCACAAAACTTTCAAGTGGAAAAGATCAAACAACTACAGAACTAATTGAAATCGTAAATCTTTATTGAAAATAAATTAACATTAAAAGAAGCGATATTTTTTCTCCTACATCAACAGGAAATAGATAAACTATAGTGAATTGTAGGCCAATATCCCTTACAATTTTAATAAGTAAATTGGTAGAAAATGCAGTGTGAAAATAAATTTGATAAGCATAAAGTTGTCTCTAAACCAATATGCTTTTAAAAAACTATAAAGATATTAAGTATTTAATTTGTTATGGCGTACATAGGAAATTAAATACATAATATAATCACAAGACAGCGCATATCTGTGTTGATACAAAAATCCTCAGAAAAAAATTACAAAATAATTATATATAACCGATAAGTAGATATTTTAATGCTGCTCACAATGATGTATCACACGAGGTTCGTTTTGAAATTAAAGCACATGATAGAGCTGTACTTCACTAACAAATAAAAAACAACTAGCGGCCAATATTAAGCAGAAGAGGTAAAAAATGAAAAATAAATACTGGTCTAGGCTATAGTTTTCTTGCGTTAAATATGCTTTAAATAGCTTGATAGGCAAGAGCTGTTTAAAATAAGAATTTCTCACAAACTATTCATTTCCTTGTATAACTAAATATTACTCTTATCTCTATTTTGTCTATTTTACTGGTTCAGTAGTTTTATTTCACCATTTAGCAATATTTTAGATTTGCTTTAAACATCAATAGAGTTTCGTTAATTTTAGTGTATATTATTCAAATTCTAAATTCATTTTAATCGTGGGGTATTTATGCGGCCGTAATTGTAAGTGTTGATAAACCTAATTCTGATGTAATAATTATTTATTTAGGCAGGCGGATATAATATTTCCAAGGGACATCTGTGTTTCGGCACCAACTGGCAGCGGCAAAACCCTGGCATTTGTCTTACCTGTCGTTCAAGCAATAAAGAAATATTCTATAAAAAAAATTAGGTGTTTAGTCATATTGCCCACTCAGGATTTGGCTAGACAGGTATTTTCAGCATTCAAAACATATTCGGAAGGCTCCGCTATAGATGTTGGGCTTGTAACTGGACAAAATAGCTTCGAGGTTGAGCAAAAACAAATTGTTACTAAAAGTAAGTACTTATTATTCGACTTCTAAATAATAATTTTATTTTTTAATACTATGAGAACCCTTGAATACCTATTAAATTGTTATTAAGTATACAGGGTGAGGAACCGCATCGATCGAGTGGGAAAACTATATTTAGGAAAAATCTAAAAATTTAACAATATACTAAAGTTGATGACAACTCGGCTAATATATTTTTGAGATGGCAGCACCCCCGGTTATAACGGAAGTAGGTGTCGACTTCATTATTTTAAATGGAATACCCTATATTAACACGTTGAAGGGCGATCACGCTCTACGGTGTCAAGTCAAATTTTTAAAAAATAGGCACGGCTGTTCAGCGTCAGTTCTTTAAACCTACTTTGCAACAGTTTGCTGCGCAGCGTCGAACGTTCTATTTAAAATCCAGATTTTAACTTTGATGTAAGTACTAGTGGTATCAAAGTAAATATTAGTTCTACCTCAAATACTGTAGAAGTGTTCGGACTATTTTTTACGCCAAATATTCGGGACTTTATTATTCAATGTACAAATGTACATTAGTTGCTAGTTCCAAACTCAAACAAGAATATCCAGAAACGCAATTTTTCGACCTGTTACTGTTGAAGAGTTGATGCTATTTTTAGGTCTATGCTTGCTGCAATGGCAAATATCCACTTTTAATATGCGCCGTTACTTTTTGCACAAGGATATGCTTTATTTTTAACCTATATTTGACTATATTATGTCGGAAAGGCGATTCGAACAGTTTAGCGTCGTATGCTGCTCTCTTCAAACAAAGGGTAAAGCAAAAGTACAATCTTTAATAGATATTGTTATTTTGCAATGTCAAACAACCTACGTCCCAAGTAAAGAAATATCACTAGCATTTTCATATTGCATTTTTGTGATCGACTTGGGTTTAGACGGTATATCCACGGCAAAAAATTAGTACTTAGTTAGTTTATTAGTATGGGGTTTGAACTAACAACCTCAGATTTGGCTACCTTTTGAATATAGAGATGGATATGGCGCAACAACCAATAATGATTCAAGTAATAGCAAATTAAGGCTCTAGTACTAAAGTTGATGAGGCTTTACTTCTTAAAGAGACATAAATTGTTTATGGACAATTACTATAATAACTTTGAGCTATCAGATAAATTACTAAACCTTAAGACTCACACAAATGAGACTCTTAAATCCAATCGATGAGGAAACTCCAAAGGACTTAAAAAAAAAATTAAAAAGCGTGAACACTTTTGGGTTCACAAAATACTAGTTTATGTTTCCAAGTGGAAAGACAAGAAGGACGCACTTGTTATAACATCACGTAACCATCCACATCTTATAACAGTAAAAATTAAGTTTGGTAAAGAAAAAATGAAACCCAACGAAGTTAGTACTTAGAATAACCTATGTCTGGAGCTGGCTGTCTCGATCGAATGACTTTAACTTTTTCATCACAACGAAAATCAGTTTGTTGGTATAAAAAAGTCATTTTTCATCTTTTGGACAGATGCGTATGGAACGCATTTTACATCTATCGCCCGGCTTTTTTGAGATGCAAAATGTGTTCCAAAGAAGGCATTCGTACGGAGACCAGAAGAAAATCTAGCTTTGTACTTTGACTGCTTTGAGGAGTGGCACAATTTGCAAAATGAATAAATAATGCAACTTTGTACTTAATAAAAAATTAAAAACTTTCAACACTATTTGTTTAATTTTTTTCATTTGCTTATTTTTTTTTTAAATTAGAACTATGTATATTTTTAAAGTTTACTGCAAAAATTTATTTGACGCTGTATAGCCTCTGACGTTCGCCATCTGCGTTGTGTATATATTATGTAAAAAAAAATTCAAATAGATCACAACACCAATCTACGTCTCAAAAAAAACGCAAAAAAACTTCCAAAAAAACGAATGGTTTTTATATTTTTTGTGGGTCAGAAATAACATTAATCCGCTTACTTTTCCATTTTTTATAAAAAAAAGTGTTGTCTTACCTTTTAATTACAGTGAGGTCTCGATAATCCGGATCAATAAAAACAACGCTGATCCGGATTAGCAAAAAATCCGGATTACCGAAACACTATGTTAAAATTGAGGATATTGCCCTAACCTATTATAATTATTAAATTAAAAACATGGAAATGGTGTTTTATCAAATTTTCTTTATTTAAAACAAAACAAACACATTCTTTATAACGAATAGAAAATTATTGGGTAATATACATATAAATACGTATGTATGTATGTATGTATGTATGTACATAATGTACTTAAATGCAGCCATAACACATACAGTAGGTCAATTTTTTTATGACAATAACATTAGTTTGGGTTAGTAAAAAAATGTGTAATTTGGGTCTGCCTACAGGTTTTTAAATTTTTTATCACTGCTGTTTCTCTCAGCCTCCTTAAGGTGACAAGTTCTGGCAGTTCCACGTCATTTTCTTCCGCCCATTGCAGACACACATTGAAACTCTTAACTGCATCCTGATGCTTCACAGTATTTTTAAGTTCAGGAACAATTTCCACCTCTTCTTCTGAATTCTCACCACTTGCTAAGTCTGGAACTAGCTCCTCATCTGCATCAATCCACTGATTTACATCCAAATGTGTTTCTTTTCCTCGTAGTTGATTAAGCATGCCAGATATATTATCTTGAATGTTATCGGTTAAGTTTTGTTGGCCAATTTTTTCCTTCAATACACTTAGTGGCATCAAATCGTCGGAATCATACTCTGTATCAGATGAAACAGCTTGGGTGGTTTTTGATAAAATATTGCGCCAGCATTTTTTTATGGTCTTTGAAGGAATTTTGCTCCACGCATCATTTAAAATAAACATAGCATCTTTAAGAGTCACTGACTTTAAGCTTTTGGTAATGTCTTGTTCGTCTGAAGAAATAATAGTAGCCAAAATACTATTGCGGTAATGCATCTTTGTTAAACGGATAACATTTTGATCCATTGGTTGGATTAATGCTGTGCAGTTGGGAGGCAAAAATATTGTCACTATATTTCCATCTTCACTAACTAATTCTTCTTTTGTTGCATGAGAAGGCGCATTATCAACAATCAACAAAGCCCTTTCTTCCAGGTTTCGACTTCTTAGAAAAGTTTTCACTTGCTTTACAAACGATTCGTGAAACCATTGTTTAAATAAAGCAGATGTCATCCAAGAGTTCTTAGTTGACTTGTATTCAAGTGGAATCTGATTATTCTTAAATGATCTAGGGTTCTTAGCCTTTCCAATAACTAACAAGTTTAGTTTGTGGCTACCATCTCCATTGGTACATACCAAAAAAGTTATTCTTTCTCTACAAATTTTTCGGCCTGGGGCAGATTTTTCTTTAATATGTGCCAACGTTCGGTCAGGCAACATTTTCCAAAATAGTGCTGATTCATCAGCATTGTAAATTTGCCGGGGCGATAAATTAAGTTCTTTAATCTTATCTTGGAGCTCTACTAAAAATGGCTCAACGGCTTCTGGGTTATTGCTTAGTTTTTCGCCACTCACTTTTAGACAACGCAAGCCATGTCGCTTTTTAAAATTTGTTCGCCACCCTCTACTTGCAAGAAATTTGTTATCACCATAATGTTTTTGATAAAGCTGCTTAGCCTTTTCGGATAGTATATCTGAGGTTATAACAGCATGCCTCTGCCTTTGAATTAAAAACCAATTCCGTAAATACACCTCCATTTCGGGATATTCCGCTTTGCGTAAGCTTTTCTTGGCGCCTGGTCCAGTAACACAATGTCAAATTTAAATAAAAATACCGTACGCTGGGTTTTCGGAAGTCCAGAGGGAAAGAAGACAGTAAGAATGGTGAGGGTTAAGAATGGAGGGTTCGAAATCGTAACTCTCAGAATAAGACTTCGCGCTCGGGAATTATTTAACAGAAAATAGTTAAGAGTTTCAAAACTCTCAAGGCAAAATTAAACTGACAGTTTATATTGGTATTTGGACTATTGAAAATTTGATAAATGTCTTATTTTCGGATTCAACCAGAATCGGCCTTCGATCCGATGACCGGTAAATTCGCATTTTAAGATGTAGAGGAAGACAAGCTAGACTCAGTACTGCCAAACCTATCCCGAAATACAAATGAGGAATTGTAATGTTTTGGGGTGGAATTATGCTTGGTGAAAGGACTCTTTTAATTCCCATTCGACAAATCATAACAGGTCAAAAGTGTGTTGATTTAGGTGTTGACAACCTGTAGTCAAGCTCTGGAGAGCTGGTTTTAATAACTTTTTATTTATGCAAAGATAATGCACTTCCACAGCAGAGTTGCAAAATGTTTATTAGAAGGTGAAGATGTTGCTGTTTTACAATGGCCTTCTTGCTCATTGGATCTTAATCCTATAGAGTCCTTATGGGATAGGATCAAAAGAAAGATTAGAGCTCGTCAAAATAACCCTGGTCACACAGTGTTATACGTCGACATAACAACTTATACTCGCGGTTTTAGAGAAATGGGCAATTGTTCCCCACGAAGAAATAAACAACTTGATAGATAGCATGCCTCGTCGAATTTTTACTTGCATCGATGCCGGAAGTGGTAATACTGATTACTAAAATCATTTAAATAGCATTATTTCTTATTAAATTGAGATTTTCAGCAAAATTATTTTTATAGAAATCCACTTCTTATTATTTGTTCTATTATTTAAAAATATTAATATGTTTAAACATATTATTATATGTTTATATTAAAACATATTAATATAAACATATTAATATGTTTTATTTATTTTTATCATGAATCTGGTTTGCAAAAATTGCTCTTTACTCCTCAATGACTTTTTTTTTAAATTAAATTTTATTTCTCAATATTACTGAACAATTCCATATAAATTTGATTGTGTGTACATGTATTTAATTGACCGACCTTTCGTCGCGCGCCATATCGATCAAATTATTTCATTTTACTTTCAATAGCGGACAGTGGATCAATACATTTTCTAACTGGTCACTCGCTGATGTACGCCATTAAAAATATTTATTTAGGTTATCGACAAACAAACAAACTAATTATTTAATTGTACTACTCAGGTAGTTCCACACTGTATATAATTTAGGAGGTTTACATTTTATTTTGAAAATCGGTCAATTCCACTAAAATTAAGGGTTTTGGAATCATTCATACGTTGGAAAAATATGTGTACAAGGTTGGAGATATTCAGTCCCGAACATTATACATTTAAATGTTATAAGTTATAAACAACCCAAGAAATTAATTTAAAGCACGAACCAATCTGGATCTGTAACAACAGCGGGTGGTGTGAGCGCTGTGTGCAAGCGATGAGTGGGGTACAACTAGAATTCTGCTACAGTTAACCATAAAGCAGGGCAATCGCCAAATATGTACTTCATTGTTTTGTCATCATGGTTGTATGCCCTACAAAATGGATTCCTGCTCAGTTTCATTTGGAAACGTGGCCATTTAATTGACAGTGACCAGTTAGGAGGACCTGCTATTAGACGTATAATAGTATCCGGGTAGCTGAGAAGCTCCTTGGATAAATTGCAGCCTTGAGCATCATCCCACTGCATTTTAAAAAGCATGTGAGAGTATGATCTAATTAGTTATATGTTGATCTTCGCTCTCACCCTGTTTTTGGCTTCATCCTCTATAAGCTTCCACGAGCGTGCGATGGCATTGCTGCACTATTTCCGACGTGAGGCGTCGTCTTGACATCGCGACAACTATCTGTCTGCTGTCTGTGTGGATAATCACCGTTTTATCAGTAACGTTGCTACTGATTAATTGTTCTGCCGCCCGGGATATGCCATAAATTTGGATTTGAAAGATACTTGACATCGTGTCTTTCACTTTTACCTAATGTGTTTATTGGAGATCTTTGGAGTATACACCGCAGCCCGAACCTTGTTTAATTTAAGAAACGTCCGAATACATATTAGTAATACCCACCATCAGATTGGTATTAATGCCTCTTGTGTTGATTCTGTAGGGTTTGTTGAAAACAAAAACTGGCTAGGCAAGGTCAACTTGAGCCTCCAGTATAGGAACTAATCATTGGGAGTAGAACGACCTCCTTGACATATACAGATGTCCAGGGGCGTGAGACACAGTATAACTTCCAAAGCTCTGATTGGAGTCATTCTCATTGCTCCCGTTATGTTGAGGCAAGCCATTCTTTGAACAAAGTTTAGGTTTCGACGAATTGCGACTCCACTTTGTAATCCACTTTGTGGCCTCAGACCATAGTGCCGCACGTTAGCATATGTCTTATAATAGTTGCATAGATGCATATAACCATCTTAGGGTAAAGGCACCAGGTTTTGTCTATTATGCGCCTACACTATTCGTAAGATATATGCTTTCTATAATCTCTTTGTAATGTCAGAGTTCCAATTTAGTTTGCTATCGAGTATCACACCGATGAACTTTACTTCCGGTGCATAACTTAGTGAGTTAGCTGGTAGTTTGGGTGCCAGAAGAGACTAAGTTTTTCTCTTTTTAGTGAATAGCACCATCTCAGTCTTTTGGGGTAGATGCAGAAAGAATATTCCTCACACCATTTATCTATAACTTGAAGTGTCGCGGGCATTCGCTCACAAAGCGATTGCTCAAATTTACCCGTCTGCAGAGCGACTAAGTAATCTGCATAGCCTTTTGTGTGGTGGTAGTCATTATTCGGGAGGATGATACTACTATCCAAAATCATCTTCCACACTAGAGGTGACAGCCCCTCCATTCCGCTAATTTCGACTTCCTGCACACTGAAGTGTATAATTCTCTTGGGAAGCATGTTAAAAATTCACCCTGAAGTGTTTCTAGCGACTGGCTTACTTTAAAATAGTTGTTTTCTCAAACGCTCCCTGGACGCCAAAAAATACACCCAGGGTGGGCTCTTTGTGGTTTATCGACCTTTCCATCCACCCTACCACTGAGTGTAGGGCTGAGCCTGTTAATCTTCCTGGAGTGTATCCGTTTTGGTTAGGATGAAGGCGGTTACATTAAGATTTTATCCCTTATATATCTTTCTCACAGCCTTTCCATGAAAAAAAAATGAAGAAATAGGCTAATAGGGCGATAAGCGTTGGGAGTTGTAAGCCTAGCCTACCTGGTTTCGGAAGAAACACAACTCTGACTTATCTCAATGTCTTAGGTATGTATCTTAGCGCCAGAGATGCTTCGATCATATGCCCCACCAGGTAGAACAATAACTCTTCCAGGCTCTACTAAAGTAGAGCTGGATAGATGCCGTCAGGTACTGGGGATTTAAAGGGAGAGAATCTGGAGAGTGCCCAATTTATTGTCAGCAAGTAACCAATCCGTATCCAAGGTTAAGGAAGGTACTTGTATCCAATCCTCCGCAATAGAAGAAGTGGAATCGGGAAAATGTGTAGCAAATAGTAGCTCCGTGTTTTCTTGCAGGTTAGCAGGAAATATGTCATTTTCAGCTGGCCTATTTGCCAACATGGGATTATTGATAGCTTTTTGGATTCTTTCTGCAGTACACACCACTGCAAAGCAGATGGTATTTTATAAAGAAATGATAGAATATGCGAGCAGGTTGCATATGCTTTAACTTTACATAGCAAGTTTACCTATAGTCGGCGCTTTCGTTTCCGTACCGGTATAGTTTAAATTTTATAATAATTGGCAATCCGATAAAATTGTAGGCTAATTGTCAATGCGCTTTTACTCTTACGGGCAAACTCATTAATTTTTTTGAGTAATTTTTCTATGATATTTATAACTTCAATTTAAACTAGATATAAAATATAAATTTGGACTTGACCAAGGCATTTGACACTCTGTCACACCCTACCTTACTGAAGCAAATTGACCGACTTGGTATAAGAGCTGTACCATATCTTATGACATCATATCTAACAAATCGATCTCAACTAGTAAGAATTGGTGACTCACTTAGTGAGCCTTGTTCGTTAGGGTATGGTGTGCTTCAGGGAAATTGCTAAACTATTTACAATCTACATCAATACCCTAATAGAAGAATTGGGTATTAATAATATTATCTGCTATTCTGTTGACACGGTTCTATTACTTAAATGTCAATCATAGGATGAAGTTTATTTAGAAGCTAAATAATTCGTAGCATCTGTTAAATAGGGATTAGATTCAAATTTGTTAACATTAAATATAGAAAAATCCAATTTTATGAATTGCTTCACGATAAATAACAGAAATTACCCTACAAAGCAGTTTGTTTATAACTGTACATGAAAGTAACTGTGATAAACAAAACTATTGTCAATGCCATCAACAAATTGTAATTACAGATGAAGCGAAATATCTAGGTATACAGGGTGTCCCGGTTCATGTGGGAAATCTCTCGGATCCAGGTAGCATCGAAAAATAATACCGAACGCATTTTTCATAAATTACTTTTAAACTACCCGGTAGAATTTAATAAAAATTTTAGGTGATGAACACTATTAGGGACCTCTTAAAATGACATCCTTAAAATACATTTACCTTGTTTACTTTACCAGGGGCGGACTAGGTTGTACACTTTAATGCGTATATTTTTAACACCCTGTATGTTAAAGCCTAAAAAAAATAAATTTGGATACCTTGAACCCTAGGCTAAAAAAAAAGGTACTCTCGTTCATTATCGATAAAATGAACTGTTTTGGAGAAAAAAAAAACGAGCCAATGTTTTTTTTTTTAATTTTTTTTAAATGAGATTAGTACGCTAGTTATTTAAAGAACAGGGAATCTTCGATGTAAGTCATTTAATTTAAAATAATACGTGTTCCTAAAAATACAGTGGTGTCCTAAAAAATACTTTTACAAAATAATAAAAAAAAAACCTATGATGAGTGTATGTTTTTAAATTAGAAAAAACAACTTACAAAAAAATGCCAAAAACCAAATATGTAAACAAAAGTTCAATTCTTCAATACGAGCAATAAACAATTAATTATTAAAAACTTCATAAGTAGGTTCGACGTGGGCTCCGTGAACTCTAACACATTCGCGAGCACGACGAATTGAGGACTGCTGCATTCGCCACAATAACCCAAGATTGTTTTTTATATTATCACAATGAAATGTAATTCTTTGGAGCAGTTCTTCCCGAGTATCGACTGGGGTGGAATACACCAAGGTTTTGAGGTGACCCCATAGATAAAAATCTAATGGCGTTAGATCTGGAGACCGAGAAGGCCAAGCAACAGGTCCTTCTCTACCTATCCAACGGTTTTCAAAAGTATTATTTAAGTGGTGTCTTACAGCAAGGCTAAAATGGGGTGGGGCTCCATCAAAGGGGCAAATCTAATAAATCTGGAAGATTGTTCTGGAGGAACTCCAAATAAAGTTCTCCGTTTAACCGTGGTGGCAGTTCAAATGGCCCAATCAAAAAATTGCCAATAATTCCTGCCCAGATATTTATTGATTGGAATTGATGTCGATGATGAGAAATAATAGTATCGCGGGGATTTTCATCAGCCCATACATGCGAGTTATGTAAGTTTTCAATTCCATTTTTGGTAAACCCTGCTTCACCCGTAAAAAGAATCGTGCTGATAAAGTTAGGGTTATTTCGCTGCTGATCTAACAGCCAATTTGCGAAGTGTATTCTAGGAGCAAAATCTCTGGGCAGTAGTTCATGCACTTTTTGTAAGGGATATGGGTACAACAGTTGTTCTTGAAGTACTATATGTACAATTGTTTTGGACCAATGAAGCTGCGCGGCTAATTTTCGAGTACTCGTTGTAGGAGTGTCAGCTACAGCGTCTAAAATATTTTCTTCCAATTGCACTGTACGTGCTGTTATCCTCCGACCACCATTATTCTTTTTTTTCAAAACATGCTAAAATTGCATTAAGGAAATTTAATAGTATTACCTCATTAAGTGGAAAACAGAAACCTACCAGTTTCCCTTAGACGTTGATCAACACGTTGAAATGTTTTCTGATCCGGAATAATGCGATTGGGAAATCTTTCTTCGTACAAGCTTGCTTCCAATGCATTGCAAGACGCCAGACTATAGATAAGATGCATATCTGCATACTCAATAAAAGTAAACTCCATATTTTAACGTAATTTAAATTAAAAGTTACCAAAAAATACAAAAATTAAAAAAATATTATCAAATAAAGGATGAATATGTTGACAAAGATTAGGTTTAAATGATAGGTATTTGCTAAATTTGAAGTAAACCAACGTTTGTAACAATAATGCGTTCAAAAATGCAAAAATTCCGATAAATAAGTCAGGTACAATACAATTGGTTTACATGATTTTTTTAGTTTTTTTTATGTTTAGTTTAATATGTTTATCTTAAGAATAACAAAAAAGAAATAAACGTATAATAAATAAGAAATATTTTGTAAAAGTATTTTTTAGGACACCACTGTATTTTTAGGAACATGTATTTTTTTTAAAATTAAATGACTTACATCGAAATTTTCTGGTCTTTGAATAACTGGCGTACTTATCTCATTTAAAAAAAATAAAAAAAAAAACATTGGCTCGTTTATTTTTTTTTTCCAAAACGGTTCATTTTATCGATAATGAACAAGAGTACCTTTTTTTTAGCCTAGGGGTCAAGGTATCCAAATTTATTTTTTTTAGAATTTAACATACAGGGTGTTAAAAATATACGCATTAAAGTGTACAACCTAGTCCGCCCCTGGTAAAGTAAACAAGGTAAATGTATTTTAAGGATATCAATTTAAAAGGTCCCTAATAGTGTTCATCACCTAAAATTTTTATTAAATTCTACCGGGTAGTTTAAAAGTAATTTATGAAAAACCAATTTACAGCAGCGTCCTTTAGGAGGCTGTATCTTCGTAAAAAAGGCCTGTAGGAATTTTTTTTATAGGAACGTTCGGCATTATTTTTCGATGTTCTACCTGGATCCGAGAGATTTCCCACATGAACCGGGACACCCTGTATACTATGATCCTCATTTTAGATGGGATTTACATATATATTCAATACGTTGTCACAAAAATTAGGAAAATGTACTACAACTTTTATCAAATCCGAGATTGGCTACCAAGACAAAATATTTTAAATATTTACAAATCACTTGTTGAATTAGTTATTTCATATGGTATAGTAGTATGGAAATGTTTTACAACATTGTTACAACTATGAATCTTCCAAAAGAAAATATTAAAAATCATATTACGTAAAACAATTAGACTTTCCAGTGATTTGCTATATAAAGAAGCTAATGTCTCTACTCTAAGCCAACTCAACATACAATCCGTTGCGAAGCTACTCTTAAATGAAAAATATGAAGTAAATAAAAGATGGTCAGAAACAGTATACGCTATATTCACTAGACAAGCCTCAAAATGTAATGCGAGGTTGCCTAGGAAAACATTCTCAAAAATTCAGAGAACACTATATTATATAGCCCCTAAAATTTATAATATAATTCCTTCGAACTTCAGAAATTCTAAATATAACAAAATTAAAAAAAAAATCTAGATCCTTCCAAGCTAGCTGGATTATAAAATCAGGTATAAATGGTTGGTGAATAAAATAATTTAAACATATTATTTATAATTAGAGCATTGATTATATAATTATTATGTTTGTTTAAGTTAATACATCTCTGTAGTTGTAAGAAAATATATGACACACACACGTTTCATATATGAAATATCATATATATAATTTGTAGTTATAATTGTTGAAATATATTCTTCGTTTTTTTGATTTGATAAAGTAAGTTATATTAACAATTTTTTAGATGAAGCTTTTGGATATATAACGAAGATTGACATATTAGTCTGCACTGCTGGAAGACTTGTCGACCACTTAAAAATGACCGACGGCTTTGACTTACACTCATTGGAATATTTAATTATCGATGAAGCCGATCGAGTTTTAGAAAACGTACAAAACGATTGGTTGTATCATCTAGAAAAACATATCTTTCCTACAGGACCCCCAAGGATTTTAAATCAGCACACTCTCGAAGGACATAGACCACCGCAAAAACTATTATTTTCAGCCACACTATCTCAGGATCCAGAAAAGTTGCAGCAATTGTCTCTATTTCAGCCTAAATTATTTACATCTATTGTGGAATCCTCAGAAGAGTCTGGTGATAGTAAATTCAAAGTTGCTACTGATACTTTTATAGGAAAATATACTACGCCAAATGAACTTACTGAAAGGTATATAGAAACGTCTGTGGACCTGAAGCCATTGGTGTTATATAAATTTATTAAGCAAGAAAAGTTAAGGAAAACATTAGTATTTACTCATTCAGTAGAAAGTGCACATAGATTGACGATATTGTTGAAAGCTATGTTTAAAAATAAAATAGACATACAGGAAATATCATCGCATCTACAACCAAAAAGTCGAGCCGAACTGATTAGTAGATTTTCTAATGGAAAAATCGATTTGTAAGTAATATTTTTGTTTTTATTTTGTCAAATTTAACTTAACTATCATGTTAGGGGGCATCATTGAACTGTCATTTCAGGTTTTGTATTGTATTGTAAGTTGGGTGAACTGCTTATACCAATATTTTTAAAAAATAGCTACAACACAAAATTCAACATTAGATTAGATGAGATTGGTTGGTTGGTTGGTTGGATTAATAAGTTGGTAGCATGTCGCTCGCTACCGAAACTCAAAAGGATTTTTGGAGTTTCTCCAAACTATATTTAGAGTTGTTCGTCTAAGCTGGCTTTCTAATATTCAGGGGCATGACACCCGTTGCTCCATATTTCTACTTGATTCTGGCTTTGCTCGGAGGTTTTTTCCTCCTCCCTTTTTATTTCTTTGAAGTGATTGTCATTTTTTCATTTTTTGTCACCATTAATTTCACTTACAGTTTGCCAGTTGAATTATGACAAGAAATTATCGGAATAATCAATGATTTAAAAAGCTCGCATATAAGCATTATCGAATTTTTTTTTTAGCTAAGTTGACACAATTGTCCCCTTAAATCAGGTGGAGTTTGAGCACCATTCTTCATTTAGTTCATTTACAGTACTGAATTGCTTAATTAACCTCTAACGTGTTTTGTGTGCCATTTGTACAATTGATATAATAGAACAAAAATTTTTTCTTAATTTTTTGCATTGCAAATGGAATTTCGAGTGCTGCATAAGACTTACGGTGAATCGGCTTTATCAAAAAGACGAGGATATGAGCGGTATAGTGCATTTAAAAGCCGTCGATATATGGTGAATCGCCATGGTTGGCCATAAGTATCTTCTAAACTTAACCTCGGTAAAGTAAAGGAAATGTTGACTGAAAATCGTCTAAGAGAGCTAGCCGCTGAAATATTTACGTGCCACAAATGAGATCATGTCATTTTAAATGATTGTGGGGGCGAGAAACGCGTTTTCTTTCAACGAGTACCAAAGGACCTAATTTTTTTAAAAAACTCAGTCGCGTAAAGGTCTTTGAAGACATCTTAGAACAATTCCGACATTGTAACTGGTGATGAGATATAAATTTATAAATGTGATATGCAAACCAAGTGGTTAGTAGCAAGATTCGGAATGGCGTATTTCATCTACTATGAAACCGAAAAAGTCATCAAATGTGAAGGTGATGTTAACAGTTTTTTTTTTATTATCGCAGTGTTATGCTCTTAGAATTATTGTCAGAAGATGATATAGTAAATAAAGAATATGATCTGGCCCGTTTGAGAAAGCAGATTCATTAAAAGCATATTCATTCATTCCAGATATATGGAAAGAAAACTCATGGATGCAGAATGAGGATAAGCCTTTATCTCAAAAAGGTATTATCATTGTAAATAAATTTCTAGCCAAAAATGTAACAAATCCTCTTATTTACCCCATGGCCCCAGCAAACTTTTTTTTTCCAAAATTTAAATTACTATTTCCAAGCACCCGTTTTTAGTAAATTAAATATACAGTGCATTCACGATGAAAGGAACAAATTCATTTCAAGTTTAGGTGTTTTTTTCTTCTGATCTATTCACATAAACTTTGGACTTCAAATAGCCCCATAAGAAAAAATGTAATGGAGTTATACCCGGTGACCTTGGTGGCCACTCAATCGGTCCTCTTCGTCCAATCCATCTGTTAGGAAAAGTTGTATCAAGAAATTGTTGAACGGCGATGGTAAAGTAGGAGGTGCTTCGTCTTGTTGAAACCATATCTCGTTACTAGGTATGTAAGCCTCTGATGGATCAGGAAATAAAACAAAAAAATTAATGTTGGCGTCATAGTTTTTACTTAAGACACCCTGTAATCAAAATTTTTATTGCAAAGGACGCATTGAATCAAATGGACCACATATTAAATATTAGTTGCAATAAATTTTGAATAAATTTTTATATTTTAATTTCATATGTTTCGTTAGCCTGTTACGTAATATTAGACAAACCATTGACTTTAGGCATATGATTTGCTGTACAAAAAGTATTTAGAATATATCATAGAATTTTAAAACGTCATAATATATAGGGTGTTCTATTTAAAAAAATGAATGTTGACGCCATAGTTTCTACTAGAGGCACCCTGTAGCGTTTTCCAAAATCTAATATTGTACAACGCCCGCACGTTTTCCTCGATTGTTATTGGTCAATTCAAAATCTAGTTGGTTACAACGCTCTACTCCAAAATCTAATACGATACAACGCAGCCACAATATTAAATAGGATTTTACCTTTAGACTCCTAAATATATTCGAGTACAGCGCCAAGCCACTAAATCTAATAGACTGCAACACCAAAGCCATTTATTTACATTTAAACCTTAAATATTTTAGTGCCGTTATGGGTGCAGGTATCATTAGTTTTTAGTTGGTTTCTATTTGTTTTTGTGAATTAAAATCTGTGAAAACATGGAAGAACTTAAGAGTTTGTTGGAACAAGCAGTATTTAATGTAGGAGTAGTGGATATTGTGGAGTTTCGTCATAGAGAATATTATAAGGCTGTTTTACGCCTAAAACTGCCGGGAAAAAAGGATGCTGACTTAACCACTGATGACTTTAACATTTAACATTAACTTTTTGATTAAAACCTTTTCGGCTTTGATAAAAACGCAGTGGGTAGTCAAACAAACATTACCACATTTACAAAAACTTTTATTTCGAAAGAGGTATGCATGCCATCACACTAATTTTAACAAAATTAGCCAAGAAGAACGAAGGCAGTCTACTAAAACTAAGGGTAAAGAATGTGCGGCTTCCGGGGATATAAAAATTAAAAAAAATTAATAGAAATAGCATTAGAAATGACGTGCTTTTAAAAAAAGGATTATCTGCGGAAACTACGGTAAGTCAAATAATATTTTATTTCAGTAGGTATAATAAGTATAATATACAGTGCGTCCGTAAGGTACTGTATAAATTCAATAATTATTAACTTGGGGTGTGTTCGAAAAAAGGGCGACATTCCTTGGCAGCTAATATTACATCAAATACTTCTAATGCCCAAACACATTAATTTTTTTTGTAAATAAATAAATAATTAAGTAGATAATTTAGGTACTTTATTAGATTTTTCATTTTTCCTAAATTAAGTAAAATAAAAAATTAACCTATATCGGCTTTCATTTACCGCATAATACATAAATGTTTTTAATAAGTTAGCATTTTGGATGAGCAAAAAAAACAAAAAAACACTAACTTCTCAATTATGTGTTGCGGTCTATTAGATTTAGCGGCTTGGCGCTGTACTCGAATATACACACCCCACAAAAATTATCGCATCACTAGTATTTTAAGATATTTTTAATATTTTTTGGGACAATCTGTATATGTATCAACTTAAAAGATATTTCTGGTTTCTTAACATAGACAAAAAATGATCGGAATTTCTTACATATTTTTTTTAAAGCAAAAATCCTCGCGTAGATTATTCCTGTGTTGGCGAATGCATTGACATCGAAAACGTTCTAAGCAAATAGTGTTATTCTAAAGTGAAAATTTAAATTTATTGTTAATAATGGATGTGCCTGAACGTTTAACAAAACATGTGACTAATGAAGAAGCCGCTAGAATCATTGCGCTCATAGAAGATGGCCGCAGTAAAAGATACGTCGCTCGGATAATGGGAGTTCAACAAAGCACCATATCCAGAGTTGTTAATCGCTACCAAGAAACAGGACAACTATCCAGACGACCCGGACAAGGCCGCAGAAGGGTAACTTTGGCAGTAGATGATCGTTACTTAAGGTTAACGACTTTAAGACTTAGGCATACCACCTCTAGAAGACTGGAAACAGATCTGTTGGCTGCTCGTAATGTCCGAATAAGCCTACAGACAGTTAGAAATAGGCTGAGAGAAGCAGGTTTACGAGTCAGAGTGCCAGCTAGAGGTCCACGTCTTACCAGAGAACATCGAGTAGCAAGATTGCAATTTGCTAGAGAACACGCAAATTGGAATATTCAAGATTGGTCCAATATTTTATTCACGGATGAATCAAGATTTTGTCTATATTCATCAGATATACGTGTACCAGTATATAGGCGACGTGGTGAACGGCATGATCAGGTTAATTTTTGTCAAACTGAAAGCTTTGGTGGTGGCTCTATCATGGTTTGGGGAGAAATTTCTTTTGAGGGTCGCACGGAGCTAGTACCAGTGAATGATGGAAGACTAAATGCTGACAGGTACATAACCGATATCCTAGAACCCCATGTAGTGCCCTATATGCCATATATCGGTGATAATTCTGTGCTAATGCATGATAATGCTCGGCAATACTTAGAAGATGTCGAGATACCCACCCTAAATTGGCCTGCACGTAGCCCGGACCTTAATCCGATAGAACATGTCTGGGACCATCTAGGATGGCAAATTCGGCAACATCCAGCACCAATAAGAACTCTAGATGATCTTCAAAATGTTCTTTTTGACTGGGCAAACGTGCTGCAAGAATACCTCCAGAACCTGTTTAGAAGCCTTCGAAGACGAATGGAAGCTGTAATTAGAGCCAGGGGCGGTAACACACGCTATTAGAAATTCATTGGCTTAAATAAAGTTCATCTTTTTTGTATACATGTTTTGTACAATTTTTTTGATTTTTGTATGTTTTGGTAAATCAAAATGTTTGTCCTCTGTAGATTAAACTGATTTAAAATAAATGTTGCAAAAGTCGTATTATTTGGTGATTTAATTATATTATCAATAAAATTTTAAAAAACAGGCAAAAAATTTAAAATATTTAAGAAATAATAAGTGATGCGATAATTTTTGTAGGGTGTGTATTCAGGAGTCTAATGGTAAAATCATATTTAATATTGTGGTGGCGTTGTATCGGGACCGTCGACAGTCTATCGGGCCGGAGACTGTATCCCCTCCACAATGATTGCGTCACACTAGTGGCCGGCGGGAATCGCGCCTCGCTTTTTAAATATTACTATTGCAATAATACTACACAGTGAGCGTTTTGGGCCCAAATGGAAAATTCGTTTTGAAACAGTTTTTCAATATAACCGATACTTCAACACTCAAAGCATCAGCGATTAACAGTACCACTACTAATACTATTATTAATACATTTAATGATTCTTTGTTGTATAACGAAATAAGCATATCTGATAATGATTTAAGATATGACTCGAGTATGCCAAAGATTATTTTAATAATATAATTATAACCATGTACACTTTGTTTCAAACTATTATTTCTGAATGATACGAAAAGACATTTTTTAATTTCACTGAATTTTCCTACAAAATCATTTTTAAAACACTTGCGTTAAAAAAACTGGAGGTAGCAAATTTTGAAATGGATAAATACAATTGTGACTGTGGTAACAGCTAACCAACACCATGAAAAATGTATTAACACCTTTTCAAATATCCTTTTAAATAATTATAGCAAGGCCAAAAATAATATTATCGAGGAAGATTTATTAAAAAAAAAAGAGAATTCGAAAATGTACTGAAGGCCAGTGATCCTTAATTTGCTATTTTTTAATTTGTTTATGTTTTGTTTTATGACTAATTTACCCACCTTTTCACTTGATGAATTTAAACTTTTTTTGATTTAGTTTTTGTAGGTAATTATTTTTGTTTAGATATTAATTAAGTATATTTATAAATTATTTTTTTGTTACCTATATATTTTTATTTTTGTATAAACACTTTAAATAGGTTTGTGTATAATATTTTGAGTTAATTTTTTTTTCCGGAAAATATATTATTTGAAATAAAACGTGTCTAATAATTATCTTGTTTTAACATAATTTTATCCTAGGCAATTGTGAGATATTATGGTCATTTTCTGGAAATAATTAGCAGTTCAAAATTTTAGATATTTTTTTTTACTTACTGTAAGGCTTAAAAATAAAAAGTAACTTTTTAAATTTATGGTTAAAAGTATTCCATGTCCAATAATTTTTACTTCAACTTACTACGAGTAATTGTTTCCAAGATATTTAAATTTAAATATATTTTCGACGCCGCTCTGTGTGTTAATTAAACGGGGCAAAGCTGCAATACACGGCCACTAACGTGACGTCACGCCAACCAGTCTCCGGCCCGATAGACTTTCGACGGTCCCGGTTGTATCGTATGAGATTTTGGAGTACAGCGTTGTAACCAACTAGATTTTGAATTGATCAATAACAATCGAGGAAAACATGCGGGCGTTGTACAATATAAGGTTTTGGAAATAGGCCACCCTGTATAGGATTTTTTCATTTAAAAAAACGCGCAAGTAAGAATACTAAGGCCGGTCGCACACTGCACGCGTTTTCGTACGAAGTTTACTCGTGCGAATACGTACGTACACGCCCGAACGATCCCAACCTTTCAAGTATTACAGCGCGCAGACTGGATCCGAATTATTCGTACGTATCCGTACGTCTAGTTCCGACGTCCGAAGTCAATCCAAACTTGTTGGGATTTTTCGTGCGTTTATTACATCAATTAAATAAAATATATAGACATGGATGTAGAAAAACTAATTAACTTGGTTTACAATCACAAATGTTTGTGGGATCAGAAAGATTCAAGTTATCACTTACGAGATCTTCAGCGCAAGGCATGGCTAGAAATATCCACAGAAATGAAAATATCTGGTAAGTAAATTTATTAATACGGTTATTAGTAATTAAAATAATTACAAGATAAATTAACAGTTTTAATGATTAAGTTAATTATATTAGTTTAGTTATTTATATTATAATTATTTCTTTAAGTTTTACGAGCAAAATAATTTTTAAGTCATAAAAAATGCAAATCATAAAAACCTTCCTTATCAGTTATAACTTTATGAAGTAAACATATACATTTTATTATGACATCAGCACGATCGGGATTTACTTCAATTGCTTTTAATATTAATCTCCATTTGCTGCTCAGAATACAAAAGGCACACTTAACAACTTGCCTTGCATTTGTTAAGCGTTTGTTAAATATTTCTTCTTCCGGTCCCAAATTTCTTTGGGGATAGGGACGCATGAGATATGTCTTTAACGGGTAAGCTTCATCACCAACTAAGAAGTGAGGCAAAGTTATGTTAGTTCCGGGTAATACTTTTTCCTGGCTTGCGTTGAGAGCACCATTTTCCAATTGTCTTGAGAGATTTGAATAAGAGAATATTCCACCGTCACTCTCTTTGCCATAGGCTCCCACATCTATAGTAATAAATCTGTAGTTTGCATTCTGCACTCTGCCAGAGTGCGCTGGCGCGTTTATCCGTATATGTTTACCGTCAATGCTCCCAGAACAATTAGAAAACCTCCATTTTGTCCAAAAATCATTAGATATATTAACCATATTTTCATTTGATGGAAACTTCATATGAATTTCGGAAAGATTTTCCCAAATAACGTTACAAGTTTCATGTACAATACAACCAACAGTATTGTCTGAAATTCTAAATGAATATCCAAGAGTCTTGAAAGATGAACCTGTCGCTAGGTACCTGTAATAAAAGACAAATTTTATTTTATTTTTCAGTTGATGAGCTAAAAAAGAATTGGCGAGGTCTACGAGATACTTTTGGGAAGGAGCTCAAAAAAGTCAGCAACAAAAAATCTGGCCAAGCAAGTATTTCAGATCCCGATTCCAAATGGCCATATTTTCAGCTTCTGCTATTTCTTCGAAGTACAATGTGTAAAAGGGAGCTTAAAAGTAGCGTGCCAGACACTTGTAACAGTTCTGATGGAGAAGATAGTTCAAATACAAGTAGCAGTTATATGCTTTCGCCGTCCCCCGGTCAATCTTCGGAACCAAGTAGCGAACAAATTCCAAAGAAGAATTAAATCTCCAATTAGAAAAAAAATTAAAACACGTCAGGCAGACGAAATCGATACAAGACTATTACAGATTGAAGAGGAAAAGTTAAAGTGCTTTCAAGAGACTGCAAATGATCCTGATGCCCAATTTCTAATGAGCCTTCTGCCGTTTTTAAAAGATATCCCTAATCATCGCAAATTAATGGTAAGATCAAAATTGCAAGAAGTTCTTATAGACGAACAAAATGCTGTACCTCCTGTGGTAGTGCTTGATCAATCTAGTGACTCGACTCAGTTTAATGTTGATCTCAGTATGTCACAAAATAATTCAGCACAAGGACTATCGCAAGAATATATTTGTCCACAATTCTCAACAGGTGCTCTCCCTCAGTATGCAATTTAATCCAAACATCAGTAATTAATATAATATGTAAGTTATATTTTGAATAAATAAGTATGAATAAAAGAACTATATTTTAATTACTTACCTCAAAGTTACAATCAATCGTTCTTCAAGTGATATTGTGTCGCGAAAGTTACTGTATTTAGTCACCTTAGGTCTGAAAATGTTCAGAATATATTCTAGTTAAGCTCTAGTTAGCTAAGTTTCTTTCTTCATACGTGTATAACCATGATACAGTAATTGGTCATTAGATAAGTCTTCCATAATATGATCAAATTTACCGAATTCCTCTATTTTCAAATATATTTCACGCACCCACTCGGTTCTTCGATAGTGACGACGTCTCCGCAGTCTCCGAATTAGAAGAGAATTATCTTGAAGGTATAGGTTCATTATGCTACAAATTCCAAACAAAACCAATAAAAAGTAAGAGGGTTTAATGAATACAATGTCACCGAAACACTGCTTATCCCCTATCTTATTTGATGGAAAAAAACGTATTCAGTGTGCGCACTTAATTCGTACGACTAGCATCGTACGTTTACGTACGATACAAATTCGTATCCAATGTGCGACCTAATTGATGTATTCCAAAAATAAAAGAAGAAAAGAATACCTAAATTTTAAATGAATTTGTTCCTTTCCCTTCCAAATTCGTAGCGAATACAGAACTTGAATCCAAGTAAAATAAAAAAAAAATGTTTTAATGATTAGGTTGTTGGCGTGTATTATTTAGGAGTCTTATTCTGAATGTAATACAATAAGTTTAAGTGAATATTACACATTTTTTGCGGTTCAGGTGATATTTTATGCTGGCACTTTTGACTTATTTTCAGGTATTCTTTTTTTATAAATATTTTTAGGTATCAAGTCCCTTTCTCAAAGTCTAATTTTGTTTCGGCTTTTTGGATATATAAGTTGGTTATGTGAAAACAAATTGAGTTGCAATAGGGACTGGGAAACAGTAAGATCTACTACTGTTTTTAAGTTTTAAGGATAAGAAAATTGAAATAAAAATTAATTACTTTATGTACAATGAACTGCAAAAAGTCTCATATAGAATAATAGTTTATTTATCATATCATTATTGATTTATCCGCTCAGTTTAAAAATGTTCAGCCAAGAGCTTTGAACAATTAAATTTAATTAGTAAATATCTAAAAATCATTTGATATCACAAACTCTGTAATATTTACGCGATTACTAAACATGTGAGAAATAAATGCTAATAATAAATAGCGTTTTTTGTTTTTATTTCTAGATTAATATGCACGGATGCTTTAGCTAGAGGTATCGACTTACCGGGCGTACAATGTGTTATATCATATTCTGCCCCTAAATATCTAAAATCGTACATTCACAGGGCAGGAAGGACTGCAAGAGCCGGTGAAAAAGGGTTAGCGGTTACATTTTTACACAGCTCTCAGCTGCCTAAATTCAAAGCTTTGCTCAAGGATGCTAATAAAAATAATGTGGAAGAGGTAAGATTATGTTAAAGAAGTAGTTTTTATTGTTAAGTTTATTTATTTAAGTACGCCAATAACAGCCAAAAGGCCAATTACGGCTGCGAAACTATAAAATAAACTGAATAATATGGTTTACGTTAATATTTAGTTTACAAATAGTACAAGTGTACCATCAATAATTTTTGTAAAATTCTTCAAATTTATTAATGTTAGGTCCATATCACTGGCATAAATAAAGGGTAATTCAATACAAAGTACTTTTTTCGATTGTAAAATTTGGTAAAAAACTAGGAATCTGGAAAGAACCTGATCATTTGAGTTTGTGTCAAAAAAATTACAGCTCTTTGCGCCCTCTGCTTTGTTTTGTGTGCACTAGAACTTCCCAGATTGTGATCAATGAAAATAGCTCGAAAAAAGGAAATTTCACTTGGAAAACGTTCTAATAATAAAAAACTTATTTCAATTTCAAAAAGAGTGGTAAAACAATTCGTGACATTACAAATATTGATGTTTCAAAGTGTGGACCTGAAACCACGTTGAAGGACTTCGCCGAAATCAACTCAAAAATTAATTGAACATGCTCTCTCTGACCAAAAAAAACAACTGAAGCTAATAATCGACACATTTTATTGATGAGCAAGAAAAATCAGATCAAAACAGCACCAGAATCCGTGCTGAAATCAACAAAATCCTGACTAACCCAATTTCGGAGGATACTGTCAAATGTTGTTTATATATGGTGGACTTCTGTGTCATCCTTCACTCAGTCAATACATGGTAGTTCTTTCCAATCCTTCGGAACCTTTTCCTAGACCTCCGCCTTGGATACCATCTGTTACGTTGAAAACTGAACAAAATTTTACTTAAATAATTAGTAAAAGTTAAAGTACTAATGTGTGTGAAGAGGAACAAAGTGAAAATAACCCAGTCGTGAACAAATCCTGCTACAAAGCACCCACAGCCCCCACAGGCTCCTACACAGCAGATATTCTGTAAATAAGAAGATACCCGGGCAAAACGTGAGAGATGACCGTCCGACAAACGTCAAACAGTCTAGTAGTGGCTGGATCTTGAAAAGGAAGGCCAGGAGCGCACGAGGGAGAGAGAGAGGGGGTATTGTGGTCGTGTTGCTGAGAATGAAAAAACCACTTCTACGACTACAAAACAAGCGGAAAAGATTATTGTTTGCTCGAAAATATCAAGACTGTTCAGTAAAGATTGTTCATAGTTCAGTGGAAATCAGTGTTATAGACCTATGAATTAAAGTTTGAAATTTTTGGATCTAGGCGGCGCCAGTATGTTCGTCGAAATAAGGATGACCGGCATTATAGTCCCCAATGTATTGCGTCAATAGTTAAACATGGCGGAGGCTCCGTGATGACCTGGAGGTGTTTTAGCTACGATGATGTTGGAAAATCAATCAAAACCGAAGGAACAGTATCACGTATAATAGTATAATATAACAGTATAATATTTAATAATATTATGTTATATTATTATTATATTATTACATAATTTGACTTGTAAAACTTTCGTTATTTTTTAATATTTTCATACAAAATTTAATGTAATGAACATAAATCGTGACAAAATAGTGTATGTTCTAGTGTATATGCAAGATTTAATCATAAAATGTTGTTAAATACAATAAAGAATTATTACAAACTCAAAAAATATGAAAAGATTTTTAAGTTTGTGATAATTTTTTAGAAAGAACTTAGTGTTTTAGTAAAAAATGTTTTTTGCAAAACTTCGGTCCAGTTTTACACTATTGGACATCATTCCTACTTGGATACGGAGATACTTTTCAGGTATACCCTGATAATTTATACTTATGACAATTATACTTTATATATTATGACCACTTTTGGCTCTAGAACTAACATTTTTTTTGGCTGGAATAGCGATGCAAGTCTTTATAGCGAGCTCATTTAAGATATAGGTCTGTATGAGGTAACGGAGGTAAAATTACTGAATTTGCTGGTCATTAAAGGGCCTGCGGGCATTTAAGAGCCTCTTGTATTCTTACACCAACGATGTATGGCATTTATTCAAAAAATATGTATTAATGGATTTTTCCATTAAAGTGAGAGATTACTTTGATATTTCAGACATTATGTTCTTGGAACTCGCGTGCTAGAGACAGACAAAAAATACATTTTTGATAGGGTTGAAAACAAACTTTGTTTACCATAACTCGTTAATAAAGAAAGCTTAAAAACTAAACAGAGGAAGATACATAGATACATACACTAGAACATAAAAAGAGGTAAATATATTTTTTTTGGCTTTGCACTTAATCTATCTAGTCTAAATGTATGTTATGTACACTCTGAAAATCTCGAAATAATAATAAATTGTTTAGCCAAACACGTCGAATTTAATATTGAGGGATACATTTATTCACAGAAATTGCGTTTCCCTGACGTCCGTCCCTCACTCCCAAAGCGCCCATGTCAATTTTTTTAAATTGGAATAGGGGTCGAGTAACATCTTGAATTAAATTTTGATTTTATCAATTTGTTCTTAAGGAATATGTGTAGATGTGGCTGACATTCTTCAAAAGTTTAAATCTTCCAATTTTGTTGCCTGCATAATTAAAAAAAAAAGTATCCAGGTGTTATCCCTAATCAAGAAAAAAAATACGTTTCGAAAATTCGACAGTTATTTCGACAAAAACGTCTAAATATGCAGTAAATACGTGCATATTTGGTCTTGCTTTTGCTTTGATACGTGCTTTTGTTGGTTTACTTATTTTTATTTGGGCATCGGTTTTTATGTTGAAGTGAGCAATAACAACAGTAGCACGAAGTTTTCATTTAATCTAGTACTGGTCGTACTGATAATAATAGTTTATATGCTGCAGGAAAGAATTGAGTTGGTGGGACTTTATTATCAACAAAATAAGTCTGCTAAAGCAGCAGTGTATGCTTTTAATGATAATCTTCCGGATAAAAGGGTAAATCATCCTTGTGTCATGGATTTCACATGGAGTTAGTACAAAACAGAAAAAATTAAGTTAAACATCCAGTGAGAAATGAAGTGCTAGAAATTGCAGTGTCGGGTCATGTTGAGATGGAACCCAATACATCTGCTCCAAAAATTCTTACTGTATTTGGCATGTTTAAAAGTACCGTTTACAAAATTTGAAATTACACAAATATCATGCCTACAAAATCAAACTAGTACATGAGCTAAATGAAGATGATTATGTACAATTTTGTGAGTACTTAAGTGATAGGTTAAATTATGAGACGAATCGGACTTTTATTTACAAGTCAATAGACACCACTGTCAATACTAATCCTCATTTATTTGGAGAAACATTTACGCAGCAACCTTAAAAACTTAATGGTAACCTGAGAAATTATATTGTTGGACCTTTTTTTATCAATACAAATCTTAATGCTGAAAATTACTTGGAACTTCTGCAGGACGCCATCAATCCCAGAATAACTGAATTACTTGAACAAGATGACAACCTTCTAGAAAATGAACTGATAATTCAACAAGATGGGGCACCACCGCGTTATGTTGCTGCCGTTTGTCATTTTTTGAACGACGTATTTCCTGGATTATGGATTGAACCGTAGAATGGCCTGCTGGATCTCCCGATCTTACCCCTTTGGATTTTTTTATGGGGTCATCTAAAAACCAAAATCCCTTGAATATCTTCTAAATAGAATTGTTAACGATTGTCGGTTAATAACGCCCAAAATGTTCGCTAATGTGCGCCGACGTTTTGAACAACAATAATTTTCAACATTTGATAAAATAGGTGTTAAATACTTTAATTTTTTTTTCATTTAAAATACGGTTTATTTTTTTGTCCACATTTATTCATATTTCATGATAACGAATTGATAAAATGAAAAAATAAAAATAGGGCTATGTAGAGAATACAATTGCCTTTAATTCAAGGTATCACCTGACTCCTTTTCCCATTTTAAAAAAAAATTACATAGGGCTCTGGGGGTGAGGAGATGACGTCAGAGAAACGCAATTTCTGTCAATAAATATCCTCCTCAATAGTAAATTTGACGTGTTCGGCCATTTTTGGCTAATCAATTTATTTTTCAAGATTTTCAGAGTGAACTGTTTTGTCTCCCTGTATACACACAACACTGAACCGACCGAAGAATTGTAACATAGGGTAAAACATATAGGAGATGTGAATTAAACCTTTCGTTTTGCCATTTCTACAAATTAATACTAACTCCTCTGTCTTCATCGATATAGTTAATAAATTACATGCCTTCATTAGCAGCAGATTAAATTTTGCCAGTTCTTGGTTCATAAAAGTGGATGCTCCATTGTTTAACTGGAATCCAAAGCTATTATAGTTGTAATATTGCATATTATACGATACAGATTTTCGACTACATTAAGTCTAACAAAAAGCAGTTTAGTTATTCCTACTTAAGTTGGTATTTTTAATTGATGGCTTTAAGGTAAGTTGCTTATTGGTCTTTGTATACAAATTGCAGATATTGGCTCTATATTCACCAAACTGTTTTCTTGATTATTATTTGTTAGTTTCCTTAAGGAAACTTGTGATAGAATTGTAATCCATGATTGGATACGTCTTTATCAATAGCTTTTTTAGCCAGATGGTCTGCAATTTCATATCCTTAAATTCCGAAATATCCTTTAACCCAGAAGAATGATGTTATTTTTCTATTAGGTTAATAAATAATATAATTAAATTCACATTCTTCAAATCCTAGGCATCTTTGTTTACTTTTAAATTATTCAATATTTTGACAGTTACTGTTCGTTCACTAATCTTTATTGCATATTAAACCAACATGCTTCTTTCTTCCGAAGACAAATGGCAGATAAATGAAGACATACGGAAAGACGGCAGCCGCATTACACTTACTTTGCTAATATTGATAATCATTAAGCTTAATACGGAAGTTTTGTTAAACCAATTAAATATGAAAGACGAGTCGATCCAGAAGAGGAACAAATTATCTTAAGTTTTAAAAGTTACAGTTACAGTGAAACTAAGACAAATATTAATCTTAAAGGTTCAATTACGGTTTTTATCAGACGAAGTGGATGAAATTTTACCGTGAATGAAAGTTTGAAGAACTTTAAATAGTCGTGGATATAAACCTTATAAAAATTTATATGTAAAATAACTAACTAACTTTGTAACTGGTAGCAATATAAAATTAATGAAAATGCCGAGATTCTAAATAAAATTATAGTGACAAAATAAATTATAGTAATAAAATTATACGAACAAATGGACTATTAAATAGATATAACGAACACTATTAGTCAATAGGAAACCCAAGGCGAAATCGAGAAGTCAGACCTTAGTGATGACTCTCGATAAAATCGACCCATTTTTCTTCAAGGAAGTACAACTTTTGATTAGTAAGGACCAATATAATGGATTCCTTAATGGAAGAACGTTTGGATCAACTACGGCAATAGGACGGTGCTCTCCCTCATAATGGAAGATACGTCACTAATTTATTAAACGAATTGTTCCAACAAATGAATTGGAATGTAAGGATCGGTGCGTTGAGCCGCTAGAAGCCCCGACCTAAATCCTCTAGGTTAGTTTCTTTGGGGATTCTTCAAAACCGTCTTTACCAAATTATGCCAGAAAATCTGAAAGCTTTACGTCAAGCCATAACAAGGGAAAAACATCGCTATCCCTGCAAGGACTATTCAACGAGCTACGTATAAAATTAACAGACTGCCACGAAAATGAATCCAAACAGTATGCAATTTGAATATTTTCTTTATTAACCTCTTCTCATGTTAGTTTTTAAGCTTTCTTTATCAATACGTTTTTAAAAAAATATACTTGTTTTAATTCCTATTAAAAATCAATTTTTTTTTGTCTCTCTAACATCTCTCTAAATGAGTTTTTATGGAAAAATTCATTAATATAATTTTTTTGAAAAAGGGCAATACATCGTTGGTTTAGGAACATAAGAGGCTCTTCAAATAATAAATTCAGGGCCGTATTTAAAAAAAACAAAGTTGATGATGAGAGCTCAAATACGAAAGGTTGGTTTGAAAATCTGACAACAAAAAATTCCGACATAACAGAGAAACTAGAAATGAGTATGTAAAATTAATTTTTTTATATATGTTCAAATAAAATCGTAAAAAAATAAAACGAAATCTTCAATATTCGGGTTTTTTGAAAAGTCTCCGAAAGACTGGATTTTTAAATTTTTTTTCCTTTTAATGATCACCAAATTGCCCAACTTTGCCTCCATTCAAGCAAGCTCGTATCTCTTCTAGTTTCCGAGATGCCAATGAGGCTCGAATTTGGGACACACGTAAGATAAGATAAATCCAGAAGAATTTTACCAAAAAAATATTGAAGATATTTGGGGAAAAAATACGCACATTAATAAAAAAATTAGATTTAGTTCATGTTTTACTGTAATAATTTACTATTGTAATAATTTTCATTGAACTAGTGTTTATCCGATTCATTGGGCCTTATGTTGCTTTTCATAAGCAAAGTAACCCAGTTAAATATGTTACTTGCTTTTAGATTAAGATATCCGAAGAGGACTTGGAGCCTTTAGAAAAGAACTACAAAGAATCTTTGGTGAAATTAAAGGAGGCAGTGGAAAAAGAAGACAAAACCGATCTTAAGAAGACAAAGTCTGCAAAGAAATTTAGGCCTAGGTTGCAGGTTAAAAGTAAACTTACCACCGATAAAATTTTATAGTATACAGACGTTGTAAATAAACTATATAAAAATGAATTTAAGAGTATTTCCTACTATTTAAGACTTGTTCTTCTGAGGCTGAAAACTGAGGAAAGCATGTTTTTTATTGTTTCCTTTTGTTAAGAAATTGCATAAACCCATCGCGGAAGTGTCGGGTTTAGCAAAGAAAAAGATTGGAAATTATAAAATTTAGTATATTCTATAAGTTCACACGTGTTTCACCGAGGAATTGTTCTACGAGCTCTATGCATCGTCTCACCTCGCGATTATTTTATCTTTTTTAAAAAGGATGTAAAGCGTAAAAATTCATATTTCTAGACATTACTCGTAAACGAGGGTGGCTTATTGGCATTTTAAAAAGCAGCACTTTTGAGAATAATTTAGTATCACATACTTTCATACTAATCAAAACTATTATTGAAAAATCAAACCCATTTTTTTCTTTTTGAATCGCACCGTGACCGATGAAAATGAAAGGAAAAAATATTCGTTTATTGTAAGAATTAGACATTACAGTTCTTTAAAGTTAAGGTTCTTTCAGAATTTTCCGTTAAAATGGAATCTTACATAAAAAAGCAGAGTGTATACTTAATGCCCAAAGATTTCTTGACATATGCCTTCGGCCACGTCACTAACACATCCGTCTTAAGGACGCACGTTGTGTGTCTGTTTCAGCCACCAACTTAATAAATATACATGGACTGCTAATGCATATGGCCACGATACCCAAAAATGACCACTGCCTGGTGGCCGCTAGGGTTGAGTTAAATTTCACTACGTGTGAATCATTCACTGTGAATAAAAAATCACATTCACGACTTAATGACAACTTAAAAATAAACTGTGAAATGTTAAAATGTGAATGAGAAAGGCGGCGCGTTCACATTCAGACAAACGAATGCGCGTTGAAATTAACCGAAAGAAGTAATTCATTCATCAGCGATTGGCCGTCGTTAAACAGACTATCCAACTCCCATCGTCTATCCATCCGTCCCTCTCGTTTGTGGGGAAAAACGAAAGAAAAATTATTTTTTATAAATTATTTTTATTGTACATATATTATATTTTATATTGTCATGCTTATTGAGTTTTTTTTACTGGATTCTTATTATGAAAGAATATTTTAATTTATCTATTTCTGAGGAAGGTCGAATATTAAAATATGTTTGTTTTTTATCATTATTTAACTTTTAAACACAATTTTTTTATTATTAGCTTATATTAGCTTTAAAAATGTCTATGAAAATATATATTTTTCTTCAAATATGACAACAATGACTCATTGTGAATGATATTGTCTCCAATTTTTATTTACTTTTAGCCCCCTTAATATTTGTATCTGGGTATGAACTATCCTTAACATAATAAACACAGAATAGTAATACTTTTCTTATTATTATGCGAATTCACTGCCATGATATTAAACTACACGAAAAGTTCTCGCCCACCGGCGATCAATCGTGAATTCACGTTCACAGGTTATATTCACAGTGAATAGAAAATCGCGTTAACAGTTATACCTGTGAATTCAAATTCACGACTTAGCTCAAGCCTAGTGGCCGCCATTTTTATAGTGGTTGTGTCCTTTTGATGTTGGTCACTCTGAACATTTTTAGTGTTGCCAACAAAAAATATATTAAACAAAGGTAATGAAGTTGACGACGTTTGACGTGTGAGTATGGCGAGTTGCCTAGTTTTTGGCGATTTGTAAACGACGCTTGGGTATATCGTCTGCAACAGGCACATACAATAACTTTGACATTGGCATTTCTTCGACCGCGTGGCAAGATTCACTTTTCTTCTGGTTGCCGGTAGTTGAGTGCCTCGACATTTTCGTAACACATTTTGTTGCTTCTTGTGTATCTTTATATCTCTGTCGATAACTGCCTTACGGGACTTACTAGGATCCCACGTTGGGTGCCATGAAATTTGTCACGTTATTTAAAAAAGTAACTAATAAAAAAATTAAAATATTAAAAAAAAAGGTTACCAATTGCTTGTTGGTAGATAAGTTACCTCAGTGGCGACAAATTTATGCCCTAACCCAGAAGTAGGATAGGGTGGTAGTGTTGGGTTGCTATTTAGCAGTCTGCTACTTTTTCACTGCTATTTGGTTTAGTAGCAACTGCTATCTGCTATGAGTTTAAGAATCGCTGCTATTAAAATAGCAACTGAATTTTTTTACGCAGGCACCTCGGCAGCTGATTGTCTGGTGCCTCGTTGGTTGCAGCGGCGTTTATGGTGCGGAGTCGGCGATAGCGTTATCGGAAAAAAGTCGGCTTTTAATATTTTAAAAATTAAGGAATAAAAATAAAAGCTTTTAGCGATGTTTCTTTGTCCACTCGGTCTGTTTATAGTTTATAATAATTGTTCCTTTTGCAAATTCGCTCATGGCTTTTTACAGTATTTTACAGTTTAAAGTTTACACATTTTACACTGTTTACAGCTAGGACTAGCTATGTACGACATGTACACGTATCGAATAAAACTCAAATAGCACCTGCTATTAAATAGCAGCTATTTTCGACTGCTATTTTTGATTCGCATTAGCAAAAGCATTTGCTATGCGAAAATAGCAGGTTTGTCCCAACACTAATACAATATCCCCCTTTAGAAATTTCACTTAAATGCGCATTCCCGTGAAATAATGAAGACTTATGCAGTCAGTCGCCAGGGAGCGCTGTAATATAAATAAATAATAAATAATCTTTTTATTTAGCACTTGGCTACTTATATCTACTTAGCAGAAAACAAAAAATCAATTTTGATTGCGTAAATAAACAAATAGTCCCCTATTAAACATATGTACACTTGGTGCATTCTTTACCTCCTCAGGCAACTTATTAAACATGCACAGTCCCTCGTAAAACAAAGTTTTTTGTAACGCGGATGTCGTTACCTGCCTAATGTTAAAGTTTTGCTTAGATCTAATGTTATAGTTATGGAATTGTACTCTTCTTTTTAAAGAAACGTTGAGATACCCTGGCAATAAGTTATTTTCAATTTTATATACAATAGAAAGATTTGCTTTTTTTATGTTTTGATCAACATTTAACCAATTTAAAGAATTTAACATGTCTTTAGTCGGCACATATTTGCTACAATTCAATAATACACGCATTATTTTATTTTGCTGTATTTGTAATTTTTGTATCTCTTCTTTGTTGCAAGAAATCAATAATGAACTACAATACGTGAAGTGAGGTAAAATTATAGTTTTGTAAATTAACATTTTTGACCATTTAGAAACAACATACGATATTCTATTAAAAAACCCTACTTTTTTCCTATTTTCTTACATAAATAATTTACATGACTTGAAAAATTTAATTGCGGATCAAGGATTACACCTAAATATTTAATTTCAGTTACAAACTCTATAGGTGAACCATTTATGAACAAAGACAATCCTAAATCGAAAAAATATTTACATTTTGTTACTGATCCTACTACCATACATTTAATCTTTAAAGAATTCAGTTTTAATCTATTTTTACATAACCAATCATACAACACATTAAGCTCACTATTTAATATATTTACAATTTCTAAATAATCTTTTCCAGAGACGGATATGAGGGTATCGTCTGCAAATAAGTGTATAAAACATCTATTTAATATCCTATTCAGGTCATTTATGTAAAGAATAAACAATAAGGGCCCCAAAACACTTCCTTGGGGTACACCCAGTACACTTTCCTTTTTTTGAGATACCCTATGTCCTATTTTTGTCCTTTGAAACCTGTCCTTTAGATAATTATCAATCCAACTTAGAGCATAATCATCAATACCATAAAGCCTCATTTTCTTTAAAAGAATTCTTCGATCAATGGTTTCGAACGCACGCTTAAGATCTACGAATACACCAAGAACTATTTCACCATTGTTCATTTTCTCTCTCCAATTTGTACATACATACTGGATTGCAGATTCGCAGGAATGTTGACTTCTGAATCCTGATTGTCCCTCAAACAACAAATGATTTTTCTCAAGATAATCCCTCAATTGATTACAAATTATAGTCTCTAAGATCTTATCTACAGTTGGTAAAAGATTTACAGGTCTAACCTCCTGTAGTCATCGTAAAGCGTAAGTTCGCCACTCAGTCCGCCATATTGATTATTTTCTTTGTTATAGGAGTGGTGTTTTTTTTAAAGGATTTAACTGCTTATTGAAAGTTACTTTTTGTGTGTATTTACCGTTTTTTTGGGAGTTAAAGAATAGCCATGTATTTTGCTGGTGAAAAAAGACCTCAAAAAAAAAATGTTGTGTACCGGGTTGCTGCAATAAAGATGGCAGTCGTTTTTCGTTTTTCCAATAAAAACCATAAATATTGGATTGATGAGTGGCTGAAAAAAGTTAACAATCCGAAGCTTATGACAATGCCTTTTGATACTTTATACCAAAATTGTGTTGTGTGTGAGAGAAATTTTCTGCCTGAACAAAGGCAATATGGCTCAAGGCGGGGGCTTAAGCCAGATCCAGTGCCAGTTCTATTTCTTACTAATGAAGCAGGTAAAAAAAATTAATTATTGCGCACCATTATTATACCACAACACCAAGAATGTAATTAACCACCAATACAACCACTTTTGCAGTTGTCTGTACAAGATTTTACTGAAGAGTTGCAAGTACTCGAAGTGGATTGCTTACCTGGTTCTTCAAAAGCAGATAGTTCATGCACGACCATCAGTCAGAATAAATTTCAATCACATGGTAAGCTAGAAACCAATTTTTAAATATTCTATGCTGGGTTTGGGATCCAGTAAATTGGATCAGAACACTTGTGAAAAAATTGAAAATGGTTGTGCAAAAATCCAGCTTTTAATTTGTTTTAGAACACTTGCTGGAGGGGGGGGGGGGAGGCACGGGTTTATACCCATGCTTTGATAAAACCGTTTTGAGAATGGTAATTTCCAGTCGCCCAACTAAACTATATAGCTGGTGGCTGGTGGCTTATGCTAACTAAGCACCAAACATATGTTAAGCAACCTCAAATTACCATTCTATGAACGGTTTCATGTGTACTTCATATGAATATTTTTAAATTCGTTGGATATAATGGATATAAATGGCCAAGTAAGCACTTTTAAAAATAAAATGTACAAATATTTAAAATTCATTTATAAGAATATTTTGTAAATTGTTTATTAATAGTAGTTTTGTTAATAAACTAAGTATGTAACTAACTTTAAGTATTTCTTAGTAAGATATATAATAAGTTAATCTTGTTTTGGTAATAAACTTTTAAATGTTTGTTTTCAATGTTTTTGTGTGTTTTTTTTATACCTTCTACTGTTTCTGTATGATGATTTTTACTTTAGAGTTACTAATATATATGATTTGCAATTTTTTTGTTTTAATCTTTGTCTTAACAGAAAAATTGCAAAAAAATTTACATATTTGATAACTTTAATGTAAAAATTATCAGAAAAGCAAAAATAACATCACCTTTAAATTTCCGCGCCCGCCATAAAGCAACGTAGTGGTGCGGTCAGTCAAAAGGTGGCGCTGTAATCAGTCCAATTCTTGAACGTTTGAGAGTTTCTTCTAGGGGGGGATATTTTGTGAACAGGCAATATAGCTTCCTCCTTACTTAATACGTGGATAATGTATCACCATCCTTATTTAAACGTATTTGGTTCACTGCTTCTCAAAATTGAATTATTGTGAATTGCTAATTACAAACCCTCATAAAATCATCTATATTTTGATTTTTTTGTAGTTTAAGTTTAGATTTATAAGACTCAAGATTATCAGAATAATAAAACAAATATTTTAGTAAGTGCATGCATCTATCACAAGTTAATTGAAACTTTGTCTCATTTTAGGTGAGGATTACTTTCTTTCATAAATTTTAACGAAATTCTTAAAAAAGTGCAAGAAAAATCACAGATCTAACGCAACTATCTTAAATTCTTAACTAAATGTAACTTTCTATTTTGTATTTTTGTAAACATAACCTCTTAAAACTTAAATTGTTTTGTTTCCCTACAATTGGCACAACTGAAATTTGTTAGAGTGACCAACATCGAAGGGACACAATCACGCAAAATGGCGAGCCTCTAGTAGTGGTCATTTACTTTTCATTGAATTGGCAGTCCAGGTAAATTTATTAAGTTCTTGGTTTCAGCTAGTTTCCCCTCAGGTAATAGATGTTGCATTAGTAAACTCTTACAGGCGATTAGTTTGTTGCGCAGTGTGATGTAGTACCCGCCCATAGAGATGGCGCCCTTAGTGTCTCTAATATAGATCTTAGGGTCACCAGTTTGGATCGCTGGTCGCCCCAGATATGCTCAATTTCCTATTAATATAATATCAAACCAAAGGTGCTCGGGATGAATCCGGACCACTTAATGAAACTCCCGATTAGTATGGAAAGAACTTCTTTATTCAACACCCTTATGGCACGACAACTTTATACGAACACACGTATGCGCATAGACTAATACTACTCTTACAGCACCTACTTATTATTCTAAAGTCTTTATTAACTTATTTAACACGTTAACCTCCTAACCTCATTAAACAAAGATACCTTATATTATGTCAAACGGACAGAGAGGGCAGATGTAGAACCCTACACTAATTGCAGATATTAAATTTCCTTGGAAAATGCTTTTCATTATTTCTTTTTTAACATTTATTTAGTTTAGTCGTTCTTTTCCATAGTTTAAGCTTGTTAAATGTAGATGGTTCCTCAAAAAAATCCTATAAATCTAAGATCATTGGAATTTGATTTCCATCCATAGACTTATATACTTGGGCACAGATGTAAATAGCTCTGCACGTGTGGGGAGTGCGGAGCTATTTACATCTGTGTACTTGGGTTTAAATCTATGATAAAATTCTACCCTAATTAACTCTCTCTCTCTATCTCTCTCGGTTATTTTTAAAGTCCAGGTCTCAGGAGATATATGTGGCAATAAGAGATATCAAGGAGTTAAATAATTTCAGTTTTTTGTACTGAGATACTGCAGTCGTTCCATATTCGAATTATGTTTATTGTTGAGTTACGTGCCTTACGTTATTTCTGAAAAGTGATCCTAAATAGTTAAATTTCTCTATTACTTCAAAACCATTGATCTATCTAACATTGCCAGGGTTGCGGTCTATTATCATAATTTTCCCCTTCTTTTTGTTTAACGTAAGACCTCTGCTAATCCTATCCAACTTTCTCATGATTTCCGTTAGTTCTTCTCCCGTACGAGGTAGTATTAAGGTGTCATCTGTATATCTGAGGTTAGTAATTATTTTCCTCCTACGGTTATTCCCCCTCGCCATCCTTGTAGAACTTTTCTTATTATATAGTCTCCGTATATATTGAAGAATATCGGTGACAATACAGCCCTGTCTTACACCGCACTTTGGACTAAAAGACTTAACGTGTTGTTGACTTTCACCTTCCCGAAACTGTTGTAGAGATTTTTAAGCAAAATAATCATGTTTTGGCACAGATGTAAATAGCTCCGCACGGAGTTTTTTACATCTGTGGTTTTGGTACTCCTATTTTTTCTAAAATAAGCCAAGTTCTTCCATTTTATACAGTCGAATGTCTTGCTGTACAGCTGTAGTCGACAAAGCACAAATGAGCTTTTACATTAAATTTATTTGCCAGATTTTAACACACAGTTAGATTGTATCAGCACCAATGTCGCCCATAGCTTCTATTGTTTCGGCGGGTATGCCACCATCACCAGGTGTTTAATGGCTTTTTCTACTTCCGCTTTTAAGATTGGAGGCTCTTTTTCTACTTCACCAATTTTGGGTAAACCATGGTCTTCGGTTTTATCAGTAGAAAAAAGTTCTTCGCACTCTTGCCCCCATACTTCTGCTATGTTGTTGGCATTTGTAATTATCTCTCCGTTGTCATTTTTTAATAATTGTATCTGCGGCTTAGTCACCGGACAGATATTTGACTGTATCATATAATTCAGGAGATTTGTTCCCATTTGCATGTTTTTTAAGTTCTTGATTTTTGCAGGATTTATGTTCAGGAAGTTCTTTTTTAAGAGCTCTCTTATTCTCCGGTGTAGTAGTTTTGGCCAGGACTATAGTCTATTGGGCCGATTGTTGTTTCCGTCTTTCAGTGTTTTTTTTCTTTATCGGCTTTGGATTCGTGGTTTTGTTCACACCAGACACGATCCAGGTTTTGATCGCTTCCCTCGTTTGATCTGAGTCTTCTCCAGTCAGCGCAGGATAGAAAGTTCCCAGTATTTCTTGTAAAACTCTGTCTTCGGGTGACTGCTAAAAATTTAGCAAGCTTGAAGAGAATGAAAATCTTTAGTTTTATGGCAAGGCTAGACTTTAGGTGTTTGTGGTCAGAACTGCATATCGCGGTAGGTCGAATGTAAGTGTTTGTGACTGATATCCGCCAACGCGTTCTTATAAAAGTATAGTCCATCTGGTATTTATATTAGGCCTGAAGATGATGTCCATGTTAAAAGACGTCGAGGATGATGTTTGAATGTTGTATTTGAGATGGTCATATCCGCCCGTAACTGGAAAGGTCGTTCACCGCGTTAATTTCTTACATCCAGTCTATTTTTCTAGAATGTGGTCATCGTTCCTGGTGTTCCCTATTTTGGCATTGAAATCGCCAGTTAGATTTAGGATGTCCTTTTGCGGTATGTTCGAAATTCCTCTTTCTAGTTTTTCATATTCAGCTTTCATATACAATACGAAGATTTGAAATACAAAACGAAGTTTGGAGTTAAATAATATCCTGATTAATCTATCGCTGATGGCATCGTCGCTCCACATACTTGGTGTACTTCTTGTTAACCAATAATGCGACTCTATTTTTGCAGTATCATTTGTTCCCGATATGTAGATAGTGTGGTCAGCTGTGTAGAAATTACCATTTCCTTTCCAATATGTCTCTGACATCCCGCATAAAGATATGGTTTCTCTAAAGATCTCTTTTTCCAGAATGTGTAATTTCCCGATACGGAGGAGGCCTGGAGGTTCCATGTTCTAGATGAATCTGATTTCGGACATTACAGTGGCTTCTTGTAGTCGTGGTTGCTGCCTGGTTACATCGTCATGCCCGGTCGCATCTTTCACACTAACCAATGTCCCGAAATCGATTAAGAGTCGGTTGCTACTTGGGTCGCAGAGAGTGTTTTTAGCTGATTGGTGACTTTCTGACATGATGTAATCAAGTGAATATAATCATATGGTTTCCCATTGACTGCCTGATCTTCATTCCGTTGATTCAATAAATAAATTGAGTTCGTCCCCCTTAAGGACAACGTACTAACGACTTGCATTTTAGGCAAGGGTAGTTGTATATTCTGACTGCAGCAAAGCTGTTTTTTACCGTCTGTTTCTTAAGGAAATTGGTTTTAAAATTATCTTTTATCGGAATAAATTTCATATAAATGGGCCGACGTCGCAAAATCAACAACGGGTAATTTTTTGCTTAAGAAATGTGAATCTAATGGGTATTTATATTGGACAGACATTTTTGAAGCTATTGAGTAGCTAACCATTTGTCATAAGCTCCGCTACGTCATCACGTGAATCCTCGTGGCATGACTCGTGCCGTAGCTGCGGTTGCTAACATTATTAGGGTCCACTGCAACTGGTATTTGAGGCACCTACGAGAGAACGACGGTAATTTTTTTTTTAAATGTATTTATTTGGTTAAAAGTCGGTTTAAAAAAGTAATGCCTTTGACTTTTAGTGAGGAGGTCTCAGGACATCAATATCTTAATTTTTTTCAAACTTGATAATTGCATATTACCCAAACCTGTTTTATCACGAGATGAAGCACTTCCTCATAATACTAAAGACGTTTCTCAATACTTAACTGGTAAAGAGAAGAATATGACATCAGTCTAGGTATAGAGATCCTAGAAAAGGGGAAGAAAAAGAAGAAACAGCATTTGCCACTAAAACAGAAAAAGGCATAATCAAAATTCTACCAGCCAAGTAATTCCACGATAGAGATGGACTTCGATGATGGACTGGATCTATCAGAACGAAATTAAATAAATATTAGTCAAAGGATAATATAGGGGATTCTCCAAAGATTCAAGAAGGAGCATAGAAGAAAAGCTTTACAGACCTTTTAGGAAACACTACTTTTCTACATGATATGCCCCAAACTATTAACTTATCGTAGCAACAAATTACCAGTAAAGAGTTACCGAACTTCATAAGAATCAAATGTCTTGACGGGGTATACGGAGCTCCAAGGATTTTTCCAACCTCCCAGTTGTCCAAATTTCTTTTAGGGTATTATTAAAGCAGTTCAGGGGAATAGAAAATTCCAAATTCTGCTCACTTTAAAGATCTACTTTCCGCCCATAAACGTTACTTCCAATAGATTTGTCCGTTTTAATATAAAAAGTCCATACATTAACGGAAAATCATTAACATCGCTCAAAACAAACTTAGCAAGGATAACTTTTCCGACTCGGACTGCTGCAGCACTGCCACTGGAGGGAGTAATGGGGGTTTTAGTATTTTGAGTTATGTTTTTGTAGCTCCAACATTCAAGTAAACACAGGTTTGACATTCAGGACGAGGAATTTTTAACTGGTATACCTCTATCCCCTAACGTAGCACATATGTATTTGGAATAGTTTGAAGAAATATGCAATCAGCATAATTTATTATAAACTATTGGGTTCGGGATGGGAACGATAATTTAATCCTTTGGAATAAAGGCAGAAATAATATGGACGTAAGTTTTTGGAGTAGAATATCTTTTTTGAAAAGGCTTATTAAGACTAACATCCAGAAGGCTAAATTTAGAAGAAATAAGAAGATCCGAACACCGGATGAATCTGTAGGATTTACAATCCCATATATAAGAAGAAAATCAGGTGAATTGCAGGAAGAAATCTGTGTAAGAATTGTTTTTAAATCGAGGAACAGAAGTATCAATGGCTTAATCTGATAGACATCCTAATAGCAAAAACTGCGTTCCTCCAGTTAGTGGGGAGCCTTCTATATAGCAACTAAACGTCTCTTGGAAACTAGAACACATTAGTATAGAAAATAGATTAGATAACACGTCTTTAAATCAAGAAGAGCGTTGTATGCTTATCGACATCTCACAAAATTCAAGCCCACCAACTGCATACAATCCTAAGATACGGGGATCATTACTAGATCATTAACAGGTTGCTTCAAAAATGACGAAGCGTACATTCACGCTTAACTTTAATTTACGCATTGCGAATATGCAAGCCTATAGAAGACGCATGGCATCCGAAACGTCGTTTAAAACTAAAGGCAAGGCAAGTCGGACAATTAGCTACTACTTTTCCACTCTCTAACACTTTCCAAAACATACATCACTGAGCATTATTTTTTAATCCAGACTTTATAATAATTTGAAATAATCATATATACTCGATAGTAATATTTTAAACCTTGACATAGAAACTGGAACAAGTTGTAAATAACCACAAACGAAATACGTCATGTACCATTCTCGGTAAATAATAAATGTGGGAGGCACAGCGTGTAAAACTATCTATTACACTTTATGATATCGTTAATTCGATACTATTATAAACATGTTTTTTTTTATTATTATGTTTCTCTGGATTGACATTAATTGTTTTAATCAGATAATTTCAAAGGTTCCTTCTTTATAATATGTACTTAAACATTTAAAAATTTCGTTTTTTTTGACGAAGACTTTTATATGATCGAAAAATTGAGACGAAACCTAGATATGATCTTTATTTTATTTAGGTAGGGAGCTCTTTAAAGAGGAAATCACATTATTAAGTGATCTATTTTTCGTTCCTAATTAGTATAGTAAGAGTCTAATAAGAAAAACCAATTTTAAAGAAAGGAGTAAAAAGATAGAAATACTGAGTTCAACAAAAGAAAATGTTTATAAAGAAGTAATAGCCCAATACTTCCAAAGGAGAATAGGAGCCTATTGATATAGAGATTAAAATAATATAATCTCTGATATTACTGCGGAATAAGCAGCACTTGTTGTGAAAAATATATCTATGAAAGTATCGTTATTTATAATTTTTTTAATAAACCTTGTTATTTAAGAGTTTCTATCTTATTACTAGCCTAAAAGAATGCATGTCAGAATACTAATTAACTAAAACAGCAAAACGTATAAAAGAAAATTAAAACCATATTTCAAAAATATTACTTAAATTTGAACAACTCTACAGATGTTAATAGACACTAGATCAGTAAAATCTTTATTTTATACTGCAAACTACTACCTAAATGGAAAAGCGTAGAATGGTTCGGGGCAATATCAATGAAGGAGGTCTACAGGGAGAGCTTACCTCCCCACTCCTCTTGAATTTTGTAGATCATGAGTTGATATGCGAACTTGACATGGAGGAAGTCTACCTAGTAGGAGACGAACATATAAGCAGTATATATGCAGAAGACTAGTTTATTTTTCATAAATACCAGTAGTATTGAGGAACAGGTTTTTTGCTGTGGGCAAAGAATCCATGTGCAGAAGCCATACGCCATAAGATGCAAAACAGGAAGGTGATTAATAAATATGTTTATGCAATGTAGAGCAACAATTGGTACTATTAAACTTCCAGGTAAAGGACTTCCATATAAAAAAATAATCAAGGTCGATGACCTTAATTAATATCCTAGATAATACACAGAGTGACTTTCTAAGACACAGCTTTGATAACGTCATGGGTGACTTAAACATAAACTTCTTTAACCTTAATAATTCTTTAAATAAATGCTTTTAATCATATTCTCTAACCCAAACATTAAACGAACCAATAAGAATAACTGAACATACTAGCACCCTTATTGACCCAGTTTTTGTCAGCGAACCTGATTATGTCGCTCCTTTTGGAACATTATTAACAGATAATTTGTCTAACCATGAGTTAGTTTTCATCGAATATAAATTAAAATCTCCTAAACCTCCAGCAAAATTTATCACATTTAGATGTTAAAAAAATTTTAACTATGAAGCCTTTTAGCCAACTGGTTTAAAATTCTTCAAACTAATAATGTTGATGAAAAAATTGAAATTTTAATAAAACTCTTTTCAAAATTTTTGATATTCATGCTCCAGTAAGAAATATTCGAGTTTCAAAAAAAACAGCTACCTGGCTGAATTATGAGATAGTCGAAGCACAAAAACGACGCAATGCACAAATTTAAGCAAAGTCGCTCAAACGATGATCATCTAAAATACAAACAGTGCCGCAATTACTTAGTTAGGGTGATCAGAGAATCAAAAGAACAGTATATTGAATATCTATGTTCGCAAAACAATGCAGCCATGTTAAAACTATGCAGTCCCTTAATTGACACTTATATATTACACATAATTAATTGAAGTAGTCCATACTTGCAGTGGAGTTAATATGTCAATGGGTAAATAAAAATGCTTCGGTCATTCTCCACTAAATTTATTTAAAAATTAATACGCCTACATGTTTCGGATATATAACATGTCCATCATCAGGGATACAAATTGAGGGTTTTCGTCAATACATATTTAAGATATAGTGCCTCCGGCAAGGTCAAAAGGTTAAAACAACTAACAATGAATAAAAGTGGCATATTAAGATGCATGAGAATGGGACTAAAACTGGATCTACACAAACATTAAAATCACATGATTACAACACTACGATAATTGTTATGTAAAACAGGTTTTACAATAATTTTAAAACAGGTTTACACATAAATATGTCCGAAACATGTAGGATTATTAATTTTTAAATAAATTTAGTGGAAGAGGACCGAAGCATTTTTAGTTACCTATTGACATAATTAATTGTTGTATCGAAAGGTAATATTTTAATAAACAGCATTAAAAAGGGAGACCATATATCGCATAAAATATGAGAAACAAATTGGCTTAATATGTCAAACAGATGAAATCTTCAGGTTGCCAATTTTGTTCACAAAATATTACTGGCACTTTTAATGTTCTGTCTCATCAAAGTCTTCAAGTTGAAAAACACGTTTTATTACACCAATGATCTGTATGTTTTTATTCTAAGTTTGCTGCACGCCTCCTTCCCTTTACCTGTGCAAGGAATATGAGCATTTATTTCCGGCAATATACCTCTTTTGTAATTCTGTTTTCTTTTTATGCTATCTATTTTAATGGTTAAATGAGAGTAGCCCTAGGGCTAGACTTCTTCATTATTTTCTATGTATGAATTACTATGTATGTATACCGGGTGACACAGAAAAGAGGGAACACTTAATAACTTTTTTACTTTTCAAGATAAACAAATGAAATTTGGTATATCGATAGAATAGTTATAAGAGCATCTTTTGACATATTTTATTGTTTTCCATCGCTTCCGGTTTATCAAATGAAACACATAACAAGATAAAAAGGGAATGAAGTTCCATAGCACGCAAATTACAGAGTCATAAGCAACATGTATATATAGATAATATGTATATATAATAAATATGTAATAGATAAACAATGGATAATCTAGGAACATTTATAGAGTTGGTTTGGATAGATGTTCCAGAGACGTCAAACGATTATTTTAATAATATTGAATATAACATTGCATTAACATTGAATAAACCATCTGGTACAAGTTAATTAAATCTTCTTCTAACCCCTTGAAAATCAAAGCAACTCTACCAAGTTTTATGTTCTTAAAGCCAACAAATAAAAGCAAATAGCTTCTTCAAAGAATGATTGTGCTTTAAGTGCTGATGGCATTACATTAAAAATTATCAAGCACATTCCCAATGATATTGCCTTCTCGTTGCCCTACATTATCTATCAATTTAGTATTTTGTATAAGAGTCCCTAAGCGTCTTAAAGTACCCATTGTAGCAGTAGCATTGTACTGCAGGTGCGGTGTGCGAACAAATTTTAAATAACTTAGATTTTGGTAAAAAGTATTTTGCTGGCTTTTTGGATGTTGGTTGGAGATTTGCTTCAACAAGTATTAGAATTTTATAAAGTTATGGGTAGGGAGCTACAGCTCTTTGCGGATTACCTTAATAGCCGAACACAATTAATTAAATTGGGACACACTCTCTTGAAATTAACATTGGCGTTCCTCAGGGCACTGTTCTAGCGCCAATTCTTTTCATTGCATATATTAATTCTCTGACCAATATCTCGACTTCCAATGCCATAGTAATCTCTTATACTGATGACACAGTAGTTATTTTTTCTGGAGAAACTTGAGACTCAGTAAGAAATGATGGGAAACTGGCACTAAGTAAAATAACACTGATTGGACCCTTTTAAACTTTTACTGAGTGTCCCAAATTCCAATTACATAGCTTTTTATTTTACAGCAGCAAATCGAGCCGGTTTTTATTATACAGTGCTGCTCTTAATTGTTATCTCCCTTCTTATTTTTTGAATATGTTTATATAAAAAATTGAAATTTGGCACACATTATTAGTAACCTAAATACTAATTTTTAATCCCTAGATCATTTTGAAAAACTTCAAAACAAAAAATAAACTGAAATAGAAAGGATGGTCATTGAATGCTTTATGGTCCTAGAATATTAAGTCATTACTTTTACCCATAGCAAAATGGCAGCCTTTCAAAATCTTATTTTTCGCCTTTTTATTTCTATTTAAAATAATTAAACTTTAGGTAACACAGAAATGTAACTATTTCACTACAAAAGATGTTGAAAATGTGCACCATTAACTTCAAGACAGTAAAATGATTTATTGAAGAACCCTTCACGAACATTTTAGAAAGTGGCAACACCAATATTGCGACATGCATCAATTATTCGTTGACGTAGATCGAAAATTCTGGCTGGGTGACGTAGACTTTTTGTTTCACGTAGCCCCATAACAAAAAGTCCACAGGTGTAAGATCGGGCGACCTGGCTGGCCACTCGGTATGCCCTCGACGACTAATCTACCGATTATGATAACTATTAATTAAATATTCTCTTACATTTCAGCTAAAGTGAGGCGGTGCCCCATCTTGTCGAAAAACTGTTTCCAACAAAAATTCATGAGGATTGTCTTCAAAAATCTCAAGGATCAGTGATTCTACTGCATGTTTAAGTGAAGGTCCCGCTGTCAAATTTTAATCTAAAAAGAAAGGCCCAACAATGCTATTCCCTAATATGCCAGCCCACACATTTATTTTTTATGACTGTAGTGTGTGTGTTTCACGAAATATGTGGGATTTACACCGCTCCAATAACGCACATTTTGTCTATAAACATTACCATTAAAAAAAAGTACATTCATTACTGAAACAAATGTTCTTCACATAAGCAGGCTGGCATCCTATTCTCTCAGTCATAACTTTGCAGAATTCCATACGTCGATCAGGATCATCTTCTATCAATTGATGATCCATTTGAATTTTATACGCATAAAATTTATGTTTTTTAAGTACCCTTTTCACAGTAGCAGAAAACACCACACGTATCACTAACTGTGGAAGTAGTGGACTGTTTTGGATCTCTTACATATATTATAGCTACTGTAATATCCATCTGTTTTTCTTCTGGATAGCTGCGATGACCTGGATTCTTCCTACTGGCAACACTACCCATCTCGGTAAATTTCTGAAATAGCTCGCGAATATACTTTCGAGATACTGGACGGTGAGGAAAACGAACATTAAAAATCCGTTCTTTCTGTCTAATGTACATTACGATTTCCACCGTAAATGAAAATAATTTCAATTTTTTCAGCAAGGGGGTGTGGATCAGGCATTCTCGATTAAATCAAGGTACAAATAAAATTGCACTGAACGAAATAGCAAAAATATTCTCTTCTTTCGGTATTATTCGCTTTTAAAGGTATTAGTAAACCAAATAAGTTTTTGTGTGGAACAGTAACTTTTATGATAATAATGTGACATTGACATTGACAAAAAATGCAAACTCTATTAAATAACTAACTATATAATATAAACAAATTACACCTGAACAGATAAAAAAATAAAAAAACAAATAAAAATGCGAAAAATAGGTTTTTGAAAATCTGCTATTTTGCTATGGGTAGAAGTAGTGACTTAATATTACAGGACCATAAAGCATTCACTGGGAGCTTTTTAACGATGTATCGCATGACCCCCTTTCTATTTAATTTAATTTTTCAAAATGGCTTCCCGCCGCCATTTTAAAGTTTTGCAAAATAAGCTAGGGACCAAAAAGTAGTATTTAGGTTGCTAATGATGTGTGCCAAATTTCAAATTTTTATATAAACGCATTCAAAAGAAAAGAGGGAGGAGGACAATTAAGAGCCGCACTCTATATACATTGACAGCTTTGGTGATCAGTTACCTCAAGCTGATAACAGACCATATCTATGGATATCATACCATATCTAGGAATTATTGTTAACAAATATTTAAAATGGGAACTACATATTCTTCGATTTAAAAAAATATTAGAAAGTTAATATATAAATTTACACTATTAGAAATTTTAAACCATAAACTTTTAATTCTGGTATACAAGGATAATGATGAATCTCTACTGAGGTATGGTGTGGTTGTTTGACATGGTCTTTATCAAAGCACATTAAGTGCTTTCATTTCAAAACGATCCACCCTTATTAACTTTCTTAAAAAAAAAAAAAAACACGTCAAATTAGATATACAGGGGGACGTTTAATTATGCATTTACTGAAGTTCTGTCAATCACCTCCTCACCTCCAGCTAACCTCACTTTAATATGTCAAATGGGAACCCCCATCGTGTGATACATCATAGTAAGCAGCATAAAATTCTCTATTCAACAGTACCAAAAAAAAAATAAAATCGGTAAATGTGTAAGCAAATAGTTAGCGAAAATGTCTAGAAATAATGAATATTTTATTTACGCCAAACTTTGGTATGTCAAATGGCTACCCCATGGAGTGATACATTATTTTAAAGGGCATTCATTATGCTATTAATGGTTGTAAGAAAAAATAAAATTGATTGACCAAGAAGCAATTAAAGTGTAAATCGGAAGGGTAGAAAAACAAATTTAATTAGTTTAACAAATTTACGAGTATTTTATTAAATGTTCAAAATGCGCGCCGTTATTAACAAGACAATAAAAAAGCCTATTTTCAAACTCCTTACGAACATTGGCAAGGGTCTGCCCGCTAATTTCTCTGCATTCTTGAAATATTCTATTTTTTAAATTCTCAATACTCTCAGGTGGGGTTTTATAAACTTTGCTTTTTGAGTAGCCCCAAAGAAAAAAGTCTAGTAAGGTTAGGTCCGGAGACCGCGCAGGCCATTCGATTGCACCACGTCTGCCAATCCACTTTTCTCGAAAATTTTCATCAAGCCACTTTCGAACTACCAAAGTGTAGTGCGCAGGAGCTCCATCCTGCTGAAAATGTATATTATTTTCATTCAATAATATAGCACCATGTTGATCTACTTGATTTTCCATAGATTGGATGATGGAAGTGTATATTGCATTTTCTAAACGGTTTAAATAAATTTCGCCAGTCAAATTTTCTTTAAAAAAAAATGACCCGATTATTTCATTCCCATAAATTCCTGCCCAAACATTAATTTTTTGGGGATATTGGGTATGGCTTTCCCGAAAAACATGCGGATTTTCATTATCCCAGTATCTACAGTCATGTCAGTTATGTCTGTTCACCAGGCCATTTAAAAAAAAGGTCGATTCGTCACTGAAACAAGTGTTCTTCAATAAATGGGAATCGTCGTCAATTCGCTGGCACATCACTTCACAAAATTGAATTCTCCTATCAAAATCATCTTCTCCGAGTTCATGAAGAATATGAATTTTATAAGGAAAGAACTTATTTTTTTTTAAACTTTATGTACGGAACCAGTGGAAATATTTGTTAGTTTTGCGGCCTTTGGTATAGACAAAGTTGGATCCATAGCAAATTGTCCTAGTACTTCAACTTGGCATGCTTCATCGACAACTCTATTTTCATATTTTTTCTTATTGCAAATCGATCCCGTCTCTTCAAATTTTCGTATCAATTCTAATACGTATTTATGGCTCACGTTTTACCTTGATACCTTTCATTAAATGCTCTCGCGGTTTTGCGAGCACACCGATCTTGAGCTCCATAAAGGAAAATTATTTCTATTCTTTCGGCTAGCGTATACACCATTTTATTAACTCACTGTTTTATAACTAAAATTGAAAAATTGCACGCGTCAAACTGACAGTTTTAACAATAATAAATCGCCTGCTTTTTAGACGCCTTAAAAATGTAAGGCAGTGTTTTTTTGTACCTATTAGGTAGGTTTCACAAAAAATATAAGTGAAAGAAATACACATACAAAGTTATAAGACTGCAAAGATTTTTGCAAAAAATTTGAAGACACTCTTTTTTCTCGCAAATAACGGTACACATTCTTTACTTAAAAAAATAAATAATTTGCTTGAACTAAATGTACTGTTTGTTACCATACATTTTAACTTCTAAATTGCTTGTTTTTTTTTGATGATCTATTATAAAAAATGTAAGAATTTTAAAATGATGTAGGTACCACACTAAAAGTATTCATTTAAAATACCAAAGATTGGCGTAAATAAAATATTCATTATATCTAGACATTTTCGCTAACTATTTGCTTACACATTTACCGATTTCATTTTTTTTGGTACCGTTGAATAGAGAATTTTACGCTCCTTACTATGATGTATCACACGATGGGGGTTCCCACTTGACATATTAAAGTGAGGTTAGCTGGAGGTAAGGAGGTGATTGACAGAACTTCAGTAAATTCATAATTAAACGTCCCCCTGTATATCTAATTTGACGTATTTTTTTTTTTTTTTTTTTTTTAAGAAAGTTATTAAGGGTGGATCGTTTTGAAATGAAAGCACTGTATGTTTTAATATTACACACACTATGTCCTAAAGGTAATTTATACAATAAAAAAAAACAAAAAGATTTCCAATTGGTCTGCTTTACTCCAGGTAAGCCTATTTGAAGAAGTTTTTGATGTGCGTTCACTTTACTGTTTGTCTACTACTGTTTTACTGCTTGTTAATTTTATTAGCCATAAACCCCAAACTAGAATTAGTGTTGACATACACCTTAAGACACCAGTTGTTACTTGTTTTCGCAAAAAAGAATTAGAGATCAATTTTATACCAAAATCATCGCTATCATCTCATATAAGACAATTAAAAGGCCTAAAAAAATTGGTGTGTTATATAGAACCTATATTTTTGAATATTCATTTCGGCTTTGTTTATTTTTTTCTTTTTCTTTTCGTCTTTGGGAATTATCAGGTAGTTGTTGTTAGAAGTTTAATTTTTAATAATTTTATCTTGTCGTATTTTTTAGTATATTGTTTATATATGCACATACAGGTTTAAGTTACCTTAATTTCTAAGTATGTTTATGTTCAAATGATATTATAATTTTGCATGAGAATTGGTAACCTATTCTGTAATATATATATTAATGTCTTACATAATATACATATAAAAGAAACTATCATCAACTAATACTAATAAATTTATAAGTGTTGTATCAAAATGCAAATAAGAGATAAGTTGGCCTTTTTAACCCACATAATACTAGAGCGTAAATGTAGATAATACATATACCTACGTTAAACACCTTACTAGTCTTAATAAAAAAAATCATATATTCATGAAAACACAAACTTGCTAACATTGGCCATAACCCAGATAGTTTGAGTTTCACCGCATAGATAAAGCTAGTTTTTTGTTTATCTATAGTTATTTTCAAATGTCAAGTTATTTTCCTAAATATGAATGCTAATACATAGAACTACGTTAACTTTTTACATTCCAAAAGATAATGTTTTTAAATACTGAATTTTACTTTATTATAATTGCACACTGAATCATTTTACTAATGTTTTGTGCAAAATGCATTTGTTGATTATGTAGTTAAATGGTATATGTTTGCATTTTTTTCTGTTTTTAATATTATTAGTAAAATAACTATATTGTACTATTGCGACAGAATAGTGGAATCCAGTTATTTTACTGTTGATAAAATATTTTTAGGTAATATATTATTCATGATGTGAAGGAAACTATTATTTGGCTTTATTCATGTTTCTTGGGGATAAAAAGTATCAATACATTATTGGAGAAATTATTTATTAAACAATTAATAAAAAGTTGATAAATCTTATTAAGGAAGTTAATTAATGTCCCAAGGGTCGGACATCTTGTTAAACGTTACATAAACCATCATCATCATTTGTAGCTCTATAACCCTTGGTGGGTCTTGGCTATTTGTACGATTATTCTCCATCTTTCTGTAGCTTGCAGGATCGTATTCTATTCCAATGGCTCTTTTCATCTCCTACGCGGTCTTCCCATATATTTTCGACCTTCCAGATTTTGTTTCCAAACCATTTTGATCACTCAAAAGTCTAGTTGTCGGTATATATGTTCAGTCCATATTAACTGTCCGGCCTCTATTACTTTAATAATTGCTATGTTCTTTGCAAAGTTTAAAGATCTTGTGCGGAACTTTTCATTCAAAACAGTATAGCTTGCGCTCGCTTTCCTTAGCAAGTTCAGTATTTGACCTTTTTTCCCGTAAAGACCGTACAACTCTTTTATAAATTTAATTTTTGCTCGTATAAACTTCTTTTAGAAGATGCATGCCCCATTGGATTCTTATTTTGATTCTGCGTCAGTTAAATTTATTTTCCACCGATGAAATATCCAGAGCGACTGATTTCGACAAAATCGTATATATTTGCAATATAATAGAGCAGGTGAGTGAAAAATAGGTATGGTACTTGCCGAGACGAGCTGATCGGCTACTTCGGGCAAGACAGCCAAAAACCCAAAGAAAATTCTTAAAAAATCTGAAGAAATACATAAGGGATCACGAAAAGAATAGATTTGTGTCTTTAGCCTTAGTACCTTCAGTTTTGGAAAAATAACATAACAGTATCGTAAACAGTAAGGAAACATAAGTGACCAGTGTGAACCCCTCTTAACTCGACCCTGAATACAATATGCCGCCCTATTTTCGTCTAAATAGATTTATATATATTATTATATATTTTTAAATAGATTCTACAGTTCGGCTTGGCAAGCTTCTGATAAGGTGATCTAGCGAATGCAGAGATGTATTGTCTCACAAAAGCTATCACCAAAATCATCACGTATCGATTAAAGTAAGAAACATATTTAACTTTCTACCCATCCGTATCTCAAATGTGTCAAAAGAGAGGTGAAAGTTCAGACGAACTTGCAGGCTATGTGAGAGTATTAATATTGGCTTCTCAAAGAAACCATAGCGTAACTGTAGTAATATGGGACCAGACATTATTTTACTGAAATATAATGTTACCCAGTCCTTGAATGTACGACACAGTTTCAGAACTTATTAATGTATCTTTGATAATTCAAATGGAGAATTGCTAAAATATTCTAATAATAAGCTTATTCCACCTTAAACCATAACTCCTCTGGTAAAGGCTATTTCTCCATACCAAGGGTTTTTTAAACAGAATTACTTGACATAATCCTGGCGGCAGAACTGCTAATTAGTAGTAACCTAATTGATAAAACGATGGACACTAGCATAAAATATAGCAAGGCTTTTCTTTTTCTCCAAACTAGGGAACGTCAGAACTAGCGCAACAATGCCACCGTACCCTTATAAAAGCTTTCAAAGAATGATGGAAGAAAATTTAACAACCAGAGCACCACTAAAAAGGTCTCCGCTCTTCAATAAGCAGCCGAAGAGCTTTTCGCGATATAACAACAATGAAAGATCTAATCAAAACACACTCTTATATCCTTTTTATAAAGTGTTGGGATCATATGGTAGCAATTTATCTTAGAAGCTTTTTAGCTAGATAAATCGTAGGAAATCCGTAAATTGTCCCTGACTATAGGGGGCAGCTATACTTTGTAACCGATATCCTCACTGATCTCTGTCAATTAAATAGCAATCTGTTAAAATTGAAACCAAGAACGAGTCCATTATTACATTCCACGATTACATACTCTGTGATTGTCATGCTCTCTTGTTTCGATGGAACATAATATTCGTTGTATCCTATCGATCCCTTATACTGAGGACTAAGTGCAGTAATGTTGTTACCACGCTCTGTAAGTTACAGATACAGAAGGGTTATACATACTGGGACCAGAGACACTTAAGATTGATCCAACAACTATTCCTGTCCTCTGACCCAGTTTGTTGATCAGGATTATTAATAGGACATTATGTCTTAAATTTCTTTGTTTCGTGTTTATATCTGAATAATATGAATTATACCTGACAGATTGTCACTCAAACTCGTTTGTTTCTTATAATATGTCGAAAGTATACAATGCATTTACGATGAAAGGAACAAATTCATTTATAATTCAGGTTTTTTTTAAGTCATATTAATTAGCATTATCACTTGCGGGTTTTTTGTAACTAATTTTTTTTATACAGGGCACCTTGACGTCAATTTTTTTTAAATGGAATAGCCTGTATCTTATCACATTTTAAAATTCTGTGATATATTCTAAATACTTTTTTTTATAGCATACCATATGCCTAAAGTCAGCGACTTGTTAAATTTGACGTAATAGACAAATGAAACATACGGCGTTAATAAAAATTATACAATATTTACTGCAACATTACTATAATACAATGTCCAATTACTACAATACATTTTTAAAGTCGGTATATAACTTAATTAATTAATTTTCATAAACAATAACAATTTTCATAAAACATAACACTAACTCTATTTCTTATGGTAAGCCTTATATAGCCTTATAAGAAAACATCTAATGGCGTTATATCCAGTGATCTTAGTGGCCACTCAATCGGTCCTCTTCGTCCAATAGATCTGTTAGAAAAAATTGCATCAATAAATTGTCGAACGGTGATGGCAAAGTGAGGAGATGCCCCGTCTTGTTAAAACCATATCTCGTTACTAGGTATGTCAGCCTCTTGCAAATCAGGGAAGATAACAACTAAAGCAGGAATAAGTTTTTTTTGTTTGCTTCGATTGGCTTTGCACATAGCGAAAAATAAGTTCAAACTATATTAATTCCAAGTAGCGCTCTCCGTTTAATGTTTCTTCGGAAAAAAGAATTCCATTTTTCACACGAAAATAATAGGGTCTACTGACTTTCTAAGAAACCACATAAAAAAATTAACGTTGCTGTCATAGCTTCGACTTGAATGTAATCAACCTGTAACAAAAATTTTCACTTTTACATAAGCTATTATAGAATAAAATCGACTGATTAATCAAGTAAGTTTTAAGATTTGAAAACCAATTTAGAAAATTTGCATTTGTTTTACTGTGAGCATCACAATACTAATATGCTGCTTAAATCTCCTTTACACTAGGTCTGCAAAATGCTTAGCCACTTCGGTATTAATATCGACATATTTACAGTTTCTTGATAGTCTATTAAACGAAACTATTGTGAAAATGTATGGATTTACTATTTTGTGTTTGGTAGCTGCAGTAGAATTCAGTTTGTCTCTTTTTTTATTTAATTTTCTTTTGTAGTTTAGTAAAATAGAAGAATTAAATTAAAATACCTTTACATTATTTTTTATTATTGATTTTTGTATTGCCTGAAAGTAGGTGACTGTTGGAAATAAAGCACTGACATTAGCAATCCATTTTTTATTACGTACACAGATGGTCACTTAATATTAGGACAGGTCTTATAGACCAATACGTTATCGGACCGCATTTTTTTAATGGACTTCTTGCAAGTGAAATACGAGGGTGGTCCCAGAAGTACCCGGCCTGACCTAGAGATGTCGGTAGTAGTTTGAAAAATATCAGTGTATTAGAAAGTATACAATCTATAAAGCATATGTTTTAAGTTTGAAGACGCCACGTTGTTTAGTATTTGTTTGGCAGCCATCAATAGTGAACGTTTTCAGTGAATTTGTGAAAATGGAGAAAATTGGTCATCGTTATGTGATATAATACTTTTATTTCAAAGGCCTCAGCCCAACCAATATAAAAGCTGAACTGGATTCTACTCTGGGTGAGTCTGTTCCTTCGTTAACAACAGTAAAATATTGGGTAGCAGAGTTTAAACGAGGCCGTACGAGCTTCCAAGACGAGCATCGCAGTGGTCGACTAAATGAGCTGACGACTCCAGAAATTTTAAAGAAAATTCACAAAGTGGTACTGGATGATCGCCGACTGAAAGTTCGCGAGCTAGCGGACATAGTAGGCATTTCAAAAAGTGCGGTACATCGCATATTAATTGAAAATTTTGACATGAGAAAGCTGTGTGCAAGATGGGTGCCGCGTTTGCTCACACTCGAGCGAAAACAGTGTCGTGAAGATGTTTTAATTGATGTGTAGCGAAATTTAATAGCAACAAAGCAGAATTTTTGCATCGTTTTATAACCATGGATGAAACATGGGTCCATCACTTCACACCTGAGACAAAAGAACAATCAAAACAATGGATTTAAAAGGGAGAACCGGCTCCAAAGAAGGCGAAAACAGTTTCATCTGCAGGCAAGGTCATGGCGTCGGTTTTTTGGGACGCGCGAGGGATAATTTTCATTGACTATGTTGAAAAAGGTCAAACTATCAACGGCGAGTATTATGCGAACTTATTGCAACGTTTGAGCGAAGAAATCAAGCAAAAACGGCCGCAATTGATTAAGAAGAAAGTGCTGTTTCATCAAGACAATGCACCAGCTCACAAATCCGTTATTGCAATGGCCAAAATTAACGAATTAAAATTTGAATTGCTACCTCATGCACCATATTCGCACGATTTAGCCCCCTCAGATTATTTTCTGTTTCCTAACTTAAAAAACTGGCTCAGTGGTCAAAGATTTTCCAACGATGAAGAAGTGATGTCTGCAGTTAATGGCTATTTCGAGGCGCAAGACAGTTCTTATTATAAAAAGGGTATCGAACTTATAAAACATTGCTGGGAAAAGTGTATAGAGCTGAAAGGAGATTATGTTGAAAAATAAATAATTTTTTTTCCAAAATTTTCGTGTTTTCTTTCTTGGGCCGGGTACTTCTGGGACCAGCCTCGTATTATATCTTAAGTTCTTTCAAAATCACCATGTTCGAGAAAGGATCTAGTTTCAGCATGATGAACAAATATTATAATACTACACAGTACACAGTAAGTTTTCAAACTAATCCAGGTGTGCTAGTGTTGGGAGGCCCGATCCAAGGCTGTCGTGTCGTGAGGTACTCGTCATCTGGAGAAATTCTTTTAGCGGTGTGGCTTTTAGAACCTTTTGAATGACTGTGTTGAGGACAAGTCATCCAGGGGCTGTTGTGGGGTGGTAAGAAGAGTTTAAGGTGCGTCTTTTCTTGAAGAAGAACATGACCTGCGTCTTTTTGGTATTGACTGACAACCTCCACTAATCCATTCATTATTAAAGTAGGAGAAGGTAATCCAGTTTTTCCTGAGGGTGATGGCTGTTATGGCGGTGTCATCAGCGTGCTGGAACATATTTGTAAATAGTGTGGTGGTATTTGTGGTCTCTGTGGTAGACGTGAAGCCATTAGCAGTGATCCTGAAGAAGCGATTAGAAAGGAGGACACTAGCAGTACGTGGTGACGTAAAACATGCGCTTTAATCTATTTGGATATCAAAGGCCTTGCTGATGTCTAGAATATATATTTCATAAATAAATTTAATATCATAAAAATATACCAGGTTTAAATTAAACATTTTCAGATAACAAGACAGTTTTACCACTAACTAAAACTTTTTATTTTACTTTCGACACCTGTTTCGCTTTCGTGCAAGTGGTCTTATACTACAAATCTAACTAATAGGGTGAAACATGCAATGAAGCACGGCCAAACAAATCTTAACCCCTAGCTAAACTATATAATTAACTATAAGCTACAGGTTCTTTAATATGTATAAATGTAGCAAAAATATAGCTCATGTGAAATATTGAAGAGTTGAAAAGTTAAGTATGGCTGAACATGTTTTAAATACTAGTCACTTTGTAGGGATAGACAACTTTAGACAACCAAAGTTTAGCAATATTTAAAAATCAAAAAAACTATTCTCAATAAGGATGAAGTTCTAATCCCTTATAGTTAATTGTGTAGTTTAGTTAGTGTTTAAGATTTGTTCGGCCATGCTTCATTAGTTTTAATTTTGTGCTAAGGATGCATACGTGTCGAGTGTAAAATAAAGAGTTTTGGTTTGTGGTAAACCTGTCTTGTGATTTGAGTGTTACACCAAGGGTTCCAACCATAGGATTATTTTCAGAAAGTGTATATTTAAATCTGGTAAAATTTGAAAATTATTAACAAACATTCTGTAATACAAAAATGACCAAATTTGTGGTACAAAGTCTAGGTTGAATTCGTAGTTAACTGTAATATTTTAAACGAATTCATTCTCTAGTTGATGATGATAAATGATTTTTTGTGAGTCTTTCAAAAAAAAATTATCTTAAAGCGCTCCATGCAAATTTTAAAAATGTAAAGCTCTCATTATGCCTAATTTTTTAATTAATAATATGCAAGGTGTTCTATTTCAAAAAAAAATATTTATTTTATGATAACTTTTTTGTGATCTACCCTGTATAAATATATTTATCTATTTTTTTTAAACTTAACTGGTTACAAGTCTATAGAGCAAATTATTCAACCGAAAAAATACATTGCTAAGCTAAGTAAATATTGTAAAAAATCTGTGGCATTTTCGGGCAAGTAGTCTCAAGTTATTAATCAAAGACCTATTTGTTTCTGCTGGAATTAAAAACAGTTTCTAAAAATCGAAACCCTTGACTTTTTTTTAACCTCAGGCTTAGTAATATTGTGATCATATATGTAAAGATAAAGAATATCCTTTTTTTCTTCATTAAAGTATGGTATGGCAAGCCTGACTCTCTTCTGAATCGCTTCATAAAAAATCTGTTGACACCTAATTTCTTATATCGGTTGACACAGGAAAAAGGGAACACTTAATAACTCCTTGACTCTTCATGATAAACAAATAATAATTTCAATTTTAATCTGTATATGCCCCTTTTAAACTGGAACTTCTACTTTTAAACCAGAAGTTTCAATTTTAAACTGGAATTGCTACTTTTAAAATAAAATTTAAGCCTTATGAGCTATACATACTCTGAATTAAAAGTGGCAGTTAGTGGAGGTGTAGAGTTGGTAACTATTTTTGAATGTGTAGTGTAAAGTAGAAGTGCAGAAAAATTACATTTATGAAAGATTAAGGTTTTATTTTTCGCTTGGGCTACAACAATACGAACTGAGAACTGTCCTGGGAGTACTGCATAACATACTTATAAGCGAAAGCCATCTTCGCAGGCTTTTAAACAAATTTGGCCTCTAGAGAAGAAAGTATACTTCCAACATTGAGCAAGTAGTACAGTTTCTTAAACATGAGAGAAGTGCCGGGACATGAATATAAATGGATGCACTTACGCTGTTTGTAAAACAATTTGGTTGTTTCTCAAGAGATTGTGCAAACATTAGATCCTCGTGGGGTAAAAATCAGACGCAGAAGACGCTTGCGCTGCAGAAGATACAGTAATAAAGGACCAAATTATTTGTGGCACATGGATTGTTATGATAAGCTTAAGCCATATGGAATTTGTATTAGTGGTTGTATCGATGGCTCCCCAAGACATTATATGGCTTAAAGCTGGTAAAAATAGCAATTGTCCCAAAATCATTGCGAGTTATATGATCGTTGTAACAAGTATTGGAGGCTGTCCAGTGAGGCTTCGAGCAGACATGGGAACAGAAAACTGTAATGTGGAACAATTACAGGTATTTTTAAGGCGAAAGCCAGTGCTCATTGACACAAATAATCCACTAAGCCCATTTTTGTATGAATGGTGATAAAGTACAATCATCTATATTTGCAATTTCTCTAGTGTTTTCAATATAGCCAAGATTCAAAGAAAAATTTTCTTTAAGGGTTTCGAATAATATAGGTCAATTAAGTGTTTGTATCGTCCACAACTTTGGGAGTATTTTCTGCACTGGCGCCCTTATATTCGAAATCTACATTGTTTGATTGGAAACTGCTGGTTTGAGCGGTGAACAAAGAACAATCGTTTCAAATCAAACAACAAAGGACGCTTGCAGTCATTGTAGTAGAAGTTGATATTTTTTGAGTGCTTGCCAAATAAAATCTTAAGCGACACAATTTGCTTACTGCAAACATTTCTTCAACTGTCAAATCCAAAGTGACTAAGTTTTGTTAAAAACTCCACAGTTGGAAATTAAACTCTTCCATTCGTCCTTAAAAATAGTCTGTTGCCTTTTTTAATATAAATTCCTTTTTAGAGTTCTTTGGCACATTTATTTTTCTTGTTCCTCCTCCTTGTTTAGTTCGAACTTGCACATGCCGATTTCCATGTTCACTGCACATCCATCCAAGTTCAATTTGACTCATATATTTGTTGGAGAACTTAGGAATTTTGTTGGTCTCTTCTTCATCTAAAACTAGGAAATTAAAACGGTTGCCAAAAACATATAAATTTTAAAAGCCAGCGCTAATCGACAAGCGATTCTCGGCATTCTGTTCTGAAAACTTATAGAAAAAGCCTAAATATACTGCATATAGTGTGTTAAAAAAGTACCGGACCTCCTTAGTAATTCGCGAACGCGCCCTCTTTTATCAAAAAGTTTCCGAAATAAAAATTATAGATCTATTTTAGGAATACATTAAAAAGATTTCATCTACATGGGGCATCAAAATAATAGTAGAGACCAAAGTTTCCTAGAATAGTATTTTTTTATGCCGTTTCTGATCCTACACAAAATTTTAATACAAGTTCGTGCAACATATTCCGTACCTAAATCTACTAGTTTAAAACATACAATGATTTAAAAAAGTATTATGTAAAATGTATTTTTTTTATAAATAAAACATGCCAATATTAACACATAAAAAAACGATACAAAAACGTATTTATACAATAAACTTATTTAATTAAATGTTAAAAATGTCCCTCTTGAACGGTTTGACAATGTACCAAATTGTAGTAAAAAGTATTTGCTACGTTTTCTAACATATCAGGAGTTATCAATTCACATTCTGCTCTATTTTTTTGTTTTTGAATTTTTATACCGCTTCTCGACACGGGCTGAACTTTAATTTTTTTTCTTTATTCTTAAATTCCCTGGTCTAAAACAGTAATAGTCCAGGTGAGTAGCCTTACCTGTCCAAGGTTTCGGGTAAAACCTAGGCCGATTGTATATCCTTATGACTCTAAATATTTTCAGAAAAAATGTGAAACCTTCAGTTTAAAAGTGGAATTTCCAGAATAAAACTGAAAATTCCAATTTTAAGCTGAAAATTCCATTTTTAAAGTGGAATTTTTATTTTAAAAATGGAAATAATATAAAAAAATCGTAATGGCTTTTCTACACCTTCGTATTATGCTGCTCCTTTTGATAGAAAATAATATTCTGAGAACAATAATACTGCATTTGCTACTTTTTATTTTAATATTAAAATAGTTTTTATTGCATTTTGTAACTTAAATCATTTATATGCCTATTTAAAATATTCAAACCAGTAATTTTAGCATTTCCCTTTTTTAAATAGCACGTTATAACAACAACTTTTGAAATAACGTTTTTTTCCAGTAATTTGGAACGATTAGTTTTTAAATCAATGGATAAATAAGCCCATAAGAAGAAAAAAATTAAGTCATATAAATAAACGCATTGTATTAATAGAAATAGCATACAAGGCTTTGATTTCTTGACTGAGACGCTGCGTTTTGACGCGTTCTTGTATTATTTTTCAATTGACATAATACATGACATCTTGTCAAGTTCAATTATTTGTCATTTAAATAAATTTGCCGTAGTTTTTTGAAAGAATTCTTGTGTTTACTAATATTTGAAATATATGTTTCTGGATGTATTTCTGAAAAACCGATTTAAGTAATACAACAGAATGAATATTATTTTTTGGTAGTTACTTGATTAAAAATTAAAATTTCCAATGCATTTATGGCACCTTATTTCAAAATTTAAAAAAAAAAAGATTTTTTCTATGAGTATAAAACAAAAAGTAGCAAATGCGGTATTATTATTCTAAGAATATTATTTTCTATTAAAATACGTAATAATATACCAATTGTCCCTTTTAAAATAAAAAAGTTCGTGTCACTTCCTGTTAAACCGGAAGTAACAAAAATAACAGAATATGTCAAAAGATGCTCTTATTACTATTCTATCGATATATCAAATTTCATTCGTTTATCTTGAAAAATAAAAAAATTATTAAGTGTTCCATTTTTCCTGTGTCACCTGATATACCCTAAATTTATAGAAATTTAATTTAAAAAAATACATATATAATCTTGTTAAGTAAATCTATATTTATATTTCTCACAATATCCATACATAAATTTTTGTAAAAAAATTGCTATTAAAAAACATCTCACAAAGAAGCTATTTAGTATCTAAACTTCATTATTTCAAGTTTATCTAAATGAGACCTGAGCCATTCAACAGTTCATTATTTTATTGTGTTAAAAGTACATAAATAACATATAAACACTATTAATAAACTTCCATCAAATTTTCATTAATATTTATTTAATTATACGGTGCTTGGTGGGCGGATATCATATACAGTAATCATATTTCAAACACTAATCAGGGAGACCCCGAAATCTTAGTAATCCATAAAGTCGGGAACTTTACAGTCAACATATTGTATTTCGTTGTTTGACTTTTAAAGGTTTGTAAATTTTATACTTAAGCCATAAAATCGGTATGCTGGTACACACACATACCTACCTGCGTTTCTACCTACTACGATTTATTCCGAGAAATTTTATGAATATAAGGTCGAAATAAACTAGCAGGCACGACCAATATTCTTTCATAATAACTTCTCATGGTGTTACAGATTTATAGTTTTAAAAGGTTTTGCTATCTTGATTGATAGTTACGTAGTTGTTGGTTGAGTAAAAAAAATTCAAGAAAAAAAGACATGTTATGCAGGGTGTCCCTTGCATAACATGTCTGAATGGACTCTTAAAAAATTTTTTTACACCCTTTATAATAAAAATAAAAGACATATTATGTTTTTTAGATGGTACGAATAATACTCTAAAGTTCTCGGTTTTCCAAAAAAGTCAAGTCTAAAAGAACGTTTTTTATTTAATTATTAGTTTTAACATAAAAAAAAGTTGAAAGCCAATAGGTTTTTAAATGTGAATTTTATAAAAAAAATATTGTCATGAACCTATCTTAATAAAAGTTTTTGTTTATTTAAGAGGTTTTGAAACTATTTGAAAAAAATACATAAAGTCATGTTTTGTTTAATTAGGATTTAACCACAGTCTAACATAGTATACTTTGATTTAACTACATATTTTTATGATTTTTCTCTTTCTTCTTTAATTACAATGAACTCGCATCTGTGTGACGGCGACCCAATTTATGATTTGAAAAATTGGCTTTTTCGTCCTAATGAAATATTGTTTTTAAATATTGAGACAAAATTCAGGGGCGAGTTCCTTGGACGAAATCAAGCAAAAAAGTTCCTATGAATCTATGTCCTAGACGTCTTAGATTTGCTACTACAGGGTGGTAAAGTTGAAAGAAAAAAACCTACTTTTTTTGATAAATTTGATACATGTATATATATATATAGATATAATATAATGTATATAATATAATATTTATTTTTATAATATTTATTTATTTATATATATATATATATATATATATATATATATATATATATATATATACATGTATTTGAGGCATATATTCGAATGTTTTATCGAAGAAACTTGGAAAAAAATGTTTAAAATAGAGTTATAAAAGTAATATTTGATTGGGATGATCAGATTTAGGCCTTATGACTATCCAGATTAATGGTTTTTATTTTTCTAAACGAAAACCGTGCATCGAGTGAAAAATTACCCAGAGACCAGGTATGCTCTAAAAAGAAACAAACAATTCAAAAATATTCTTTATTTCAAGGGAAACCAGTGGCGTACCATATTCTTAAAAAACAAAACCCGCATGAACTGCAATGGCGAATATAAAAATTTAAATTGTGTATAGGAAAAACATAAATGCTTAAAAACTACGTATCAATTTTCAAAAAAATATTTACAGGGGTATCAAATTTTTGGAATAAAGTGTAGAAAAAAGTTTTTAAAGTTGAGTCATTTACTTTAACTGCTTGTAAGACTTGTCAAATGAAGTTGATATATCAAAAATCGCCTATATAAAAGTTGTAGGGGAGAGTGGGGCAAGTGAATCATAGGGGGCAAGTGCGTTTCTAGAAATATGTCGAGCAACCGGCATCATAGCACGACAATGATCAGTGTAGTGTACATGTCTATTAGCGCGTATTGTGTCCTTAAGCATTTTGCTGAAAATTACTAAAATTAAGGTAAATATTAACATTTTTTAAATTTTGCGTGTTGTTTTATAATATTTTAAGCGAAATCAATAAGGATTTTCCCCAATTTAAAGGCATTTTCGTAATATTGTATGAAGTGCATACCATAACCTTATATTTGCTTAATACCGCGTTATGCTTAGAATGTTGCCACATTTATCTGTCTTTTCAGGATTTAAATTTTTATATTATAAGAACGATTGGGGTAAGTGTACTAACCCCAACACTTACCCCACTATAGTATAAAAAGTTCTTATAAATATATTTTATATATTGCAGAGGAAAAAAGGTGCGTAACTACGTGCGCAAAACCCAAAAAGGATCGTCCTCAGAAGATGCCATTCGTGGTGCCTTAGAAGCGATTCAAAATAAAGAGATGTCAATTAAAAAAGCTAGTGTGGTTTTTAGTATTCCGAGAACCACCTTACAATCACGATTAAAGCGTCGACAGCTCACTTCACTTATAAACCACGGCAGGTTCAAACCCGCATTCACTGAAAAAATGGAAAAGGAATTATGTGAACTTCGACCACAGTTCTTCGAAGGATTACATTTCAATTTGCTGAAGCCAATCAAGTAAGTCATCATTTTAATAAAGATCGAAAACTTGCAGGAAGAGACTAGGTGAGCTCATTTTTAAATCGTCAGAAAATCCTCTCCATTCGAAGACCTGAAGCAACCAGCATTGCAAGAGTAACAGGATTTTCCAAATCTAGGGTTCATTATTTTTTTCAAAACTTAAAAAAGACCTCGGACAAGTTTAATTTTCCGCCGCATCGGATTTTTAACTGTGATAAGACAGGGATTACCTTTGTTCAAAAACCGGGAAAAATTTTAGCTGAAAAGGGAAGAGAGCAAGTGGGAAGATTAACTTCTTTAGAGAGATGAAAAAACTTTATTAGCTTGTGTCAGCGCTACAGGTACGTTTATTCCACCATTTATGGTCTTCCCTCGTGTTCGAATGAATCCTGGTTTTTTGAGCGGTTCATTTCCTGGAGCAGTAGGATTTCCTGCTCCATCAGGCTGGATGGATGCTGACCTATTTATCAAATTTTTAAATGATTTTATAGGCTGCACCAAAACAACAACAGATTGCCCAAGTCTACTAATACTAGATGAACATTCAAGTAATAAGTCCATTAATTTAGTAAACCTGGCTAGAAAATCAGGAGTTTCTATTATAACTTTACGTCCTCACACATCAAATAAATTGCAACCGCTGGACGTAAGTGTCTTTGGACCATTTAAAACCTATCTGGCAGGAGAAATGGATCACTGGCTTACAAATCATCCGGGCTCTAGGATCACAGAATATGATATGGTCTTCCCTGTTAAAATGTTAAAATGTTGTTTAAATGTTATCATTAAAAATGCGCTTATTAAGGCTTTTACACCAATAAATATTATTAAGGGTTTTGAAAAAACAGGAATCTACTCATATAATCCAGATGTGTTTCAAGACAGTGACTTTGCGCCAGCCGAGAACATTCTTAACAACAACACTCAAAAGGAATGTAGGACAGAAAACATTAAAGAATTAGTAAACAATTTTGAACAAGAGCAACCATCATGTAGTTATGTTTCAGTTTCAACTTTAAGCCCAGTTCCAAAACCCTCTCAAAAGAAAGAAAATGCCAAATACAAATCTAGGCGCATAGGGCGATCTAAAATAATAACCAGTTCTCCTTACAAAGATCAATTGGAAGAAAAATTAAAACCAGTGAAAGCTAAGCAAGTAAAAAAGAAACTAGACGACAAAGCACGGACAAGTACTAGTAATGGAAAAAAATTAAAAGAAGGAATTTCTAAGCAAAAGAAGCAAAGTGCCACGTCAAGAGCAGAAGAGAAACAACACAACATAAAAACAATGCCGGACGAAGAGAAAAACACATTATGCATTTACTGTCATGAGACCTACGAAGACACTTGTTATGAAGAATGAATAATGTGCATGCAATGTGGTGCCTGGTTACATGAGGATTATTCCGATAATGAGCCAGGTACTAATAATTATGTTTGTGACATTTGTCGTTGATTAATTCGCATTCGGACTCACTTGCCCCATATGGGTGACTCACTTACCTCTATAACTTGGGGCAAGAGAGTCATTTTTCTTTATTGTTTAATATTTTTCCAAAGAGTTAATGTTTAGTTTATTTTTAAGGTGATGTTAGTTGGAAACCAATTAAACTCATGTTACAAACGATGTAAGTTTTTTTATTTCTAAAACTTAGTAAGTTATACGCCGCAGAGCCTTAAGGTGTCTCACTTGCCCCATCCTATATTTTACTATATCCAATAAAAGATATAGTAAAATATAAAAATAAGAATGTTAATAAACTACTTTTTTGTTTACTGCTCTTACAGTTTATCAACATTTCTGTTATTATATGGTTTTCAGAGTCTTTGGTTCGATCAGTTTTATCAATCTTTTAATACTGCGTATATTATTTGTCTGATTACTTTGTGCGCAAAAATCGCCCATCTTTACAATAAACGAAATAATGAACTAGTGGACTTAACACTTACCTATGGAGTGCCAACAAAATGCAGCCGCAGCATGCAGGTTGTATGCGAAAAGGTTTCCTCTAAGAAATTATCCTGCTCCACGTATGTCTGTAAATTTAGTTATTAGACTTCGTGATATAGGGTATTTAAAAAAACAACGAGGAGGCTTCGCTGGAAGATCTGCTCAATCTGAAATGTTACAAGTTAAGGAAGACATTATAGAAAAGGTCGAAGATGACATAACAATGAGTACTAGAACCATAGCAGCTCAAGTTAAGGTCAAGTATAGTAGTGGTCAGTATAGACGAGGACAGATTTACAATAGATGGGGTGCAAAATTTTCACAACAATTATGTTTGAGCAATAGAAATCTACATTCTGTAAACAATCCAATTTTCAACATAGATTTTAATTAAATGTTTGGGCTGGAATGGTAAATACCATGCTTATTGGACCTTACTTTTTTCCACCTCGACTGACCAGTGATATTTATTTGGATTTTCTTCGACAGAATCTGCGACAATTATTAGAAGATGTTCCTTTAAATGTAAGACAGAATATGAGCTCCACCATATCTTAGATGAGAAGTTCATGAACATCTAATAATGAGTTTCTGAATAGGGTGCAATGGATTCGTTTCTTGGCTTCCTCGCTCCCCAGATTTAACGCCTTGCGATTTTTTCTGTGGGGCTATTTGAAAGAGTTGGTGTATCATGATTATGAAGTAATTACTTTTGAGCAGTAAATACCTTAAATAAACTTCAAGAGCGCATTGAAAATTCTTGCGAATGAACTCGTGACCACCAGGAACAATTTTGAATATGTTTTATAAAAACGGTAACCATTTAACTAATAGATAATTTTAATGTAAAGCAACTCTTGTATTATGCATCTTTTATACATGGGATTTTTGGTATATTCTCACTCTTTTGACGATTCTACAAGGTTTCAAAACATTTAACATTGAAAAGACCCTGTAAATACATACAACCATTTGAAAATGGAGAAACATGTCTATTTTATATCATAACTAATGCAACGTATTATAAAATATCACTAAATATTATATAAAAAAAATAATGAATTTTTCAAAATTTTGCTTCTTCTTAAAAGAATCACATTTTTTTAAATGGTATATTGTAAATTTAGCAATCTTATTTATTGTTAGTTATTTAATCTTCATTCAAAGCCCAGTGGTGCAAATCGTTATTGAAATGCCTTGTATAGGCTTCCTTGTATATATGCATATGAATCCGTGTATATGGTTGTTTTGATAGATCTTTGTTTGTCATATTTTTAAATTATAAAGACAGAGTTTCTTCTATAAATAAATTTGTTTTATTACTTAAATTTTTAAAAACATTTAAGAAAAATACTTTATCGGCTATATTTCGTTTCGAACCAAAACTACACCATTTTTATGGACTTTAACAATGCAATAACTACTAAAACGGATATTTTATTATATCTGGTAATTTGAATTTGGTTGGCCATATAACACAAGTAATTACCTTTTTAACAATTACTACAGAAACAAACCAAAGCATTTTACATTATTTCGGCAAAAATCAATTTTTTAAAATAAAATGTAATTTCTGTTCTTCATTTTGTGAAATACGTATCTGCGTTTTTAATTTTTTTTTATTGTACGATTCATCTTGTGATCATATTTTTTTCATTTTAAGAACTACTATCTTAAAGTGTATTATTATAACACTAATACTGATAAGGATATCGTTTAGGGAGTTGTTATAGAAAGTACTTGTTAATATTTAATACATAGTATTAATGGTGAGGGGACAGTATCCGGCGAGTAGGCCTAAAAGCCCCTTTCCACCAACTCCTGAAATCCCATCATTACTGCTCGCCACTCTCCTTAGTCGCGTAAGTATTAGTCGAGTAAGCAGGAGACGCGTTCTTGTAAAAGAGACAAGGCCTTCCCAGTTAAGATCCTTTAGCGCCTCTCATGGCAGAAAGGAGATACCCATGGTTTCTCTACTGATCCTAGCCAATCCTTTGCATTCTCTAATAAAATGATATGCCGTTTCCTCTACAACTAGGCAACAGTAGACTGGGTACGAGAAAGCAGATGTCGGTTGAGTCTACAGTGACCTGTTAGAACTGCAGTCAAATCTTTTATAATCCCCTCTACCAGGACAGCGGCCACGCTCTCATAGCCTCATGGGGGATATGATGATAGCAGCCACAAGTATGAAGCTTTTATGATGAAAATCGAAATCGTATGTCGGTCATCTTGCTTGGCAAAATTGACAGGGGCTGACAGAAATGACGCTGTTGACCTTGACTGATAGAACATCATTTGTCATATCATTTGAGTTTATTTTTCATTTCATTGTAAGCTGGAAGCTTTTAAGGATGCTATTTTAAATCAATAACGTTTTTTTCTAAAAAGTTCTTTTTCAATATAGGAAGTAATGTTTTAATTGATTTGCAGCAATTCCAGGTCCGGTAAGGAAATATGATTTTGTTACTGTTATTTTTTGGTATTGTTAATTTTTAGTCTGTAATAAAATCAAATTCAGGTGGTCTCAATCAAGAGGTTTCACCTTTCAAATATTTACTTTTTAACTTGATTGTTATGAATACATATTACAAAATATCTGGCCTCTTATTTCCTTGATTAAAATTTCCTCTAAATATCCTTCATGTAAGAGTAGGTATATTTTAAATGGTTCTGATAAACATAGTTATAATAGATTTTTTCAATTTCCTTCAGTCCATTACAAGAAAAACATGAGAGATATGCAGTGTAAATTTTATTAGGACTTGAGGCATAGAATTTGTTCTGATCAATTCTCTCTAACAAATTTAGAAAAAATGATACTGCTGGCTTTACACTATAATACATATTTATTCAAAAATTTAAAACTATATTTTGTCATTGTTATTATTTTTTATTTTATTTTATGCTCGTTTCATACCATTTCCTGTATTCACTGAGGCGAGACATAGGTATAGAGACTAAGGGAGCTGAACCGCCAGAATAGACCAGAGTAAATGTTTTTTTTTAACTTTATTTTTATTTTCTATAGGCATTTATTTTTTAATTAAGTAGTTTTAATATTATAGTTCAAAGTTATGTTGTTAGTATTATTAGGGATCAATAAATATGTACTATGTATGTGACATGTGCTATACTATAAGTCGATTTCATTTTCAAAAAGTTTTTTTTGTTGTGCACTCTGTTATAGAATTTTTAATTAGTTTTTAAAATATGTTTATATGAATAATCTTTGTTTAAATATATATTAAACAAAAATTATTCATTTAACTTAATTCATTGAATTCAATTCAAAAATAATTAATTCAACAGTGAAATTTAGATTTTTTTTTACAAAGAAGATTATTATACATTTTTATGGAATATTTAATTTAGATGTAGTTATGTTTTATGTATGTATTTTTTTGCTCTTTATTTCTTCTGGATCTGGCATGTCTTGTTTTAAATCATTTTTAGTAATATAGATGATGTATTCTTTTAACTTGTGTTGGCTTAGTACATGCATGTTAGTACTTATATTGTTAGTCTTGAGTATTATCTGAAAACATTACATTAATTATCTGCTAGCTGAACTATACACATACCATGTTATATAACACAATGTTAAAGACTAGAATCTGCAGTGCCGAAATTTTAATTTTTCGGCCTTTTATTTGCATATATAGTTTTGTGTTTCACTTATAAATATTTTATGTATTGTATTATAAAAAAAAACATTTATTATTAATATAGTATTATCCTCTATAGAATCTGTTCGTGTTAGTAAAATAATGGTAATGTCTTTACATGCATAATAAGAAAATAACACAAAAATCTTCACAATATTTTCTAATCTGTTTGCGTTGGCATAGTTAAATTGTAATGAAATACTTACTAAAAACCTTTTTCTCTTAATTAATTCTAGCTTATATAATATCAGTTATAATGAATTATTGTATATATTATAAGTAAATATTTTTCAAGAATATTAAATAATAAATGTATTAAAGAAAACCGTGGTTTTATTTCCATTTTGAAATTAGTGATATATTGTACACTATTGTTAGTTGATTATTGCAGTACATTAACTCATTTAGATATGGAAAATAAAGCTGAAGAATTTTATTTTATCCTGATCAATATCTGATGCTAACACCTAATCAAAAAGTAACATTTTTGATTAGGTGTTTGCTTTGGTTATTGCTATTAAATAACTAAATTATGAGATTTCTTATTGAATGAAATTTAAATTTTCCCGCCTTAATTTCGCCACGCCTGTCTACCATTTTGATTGGTCCAATTAGGAACGTCAAACTGTTTAATTAGTTACAATAGTTTCCGTTGCCAAGCGAGAGGACACTAGCAGATTTGTCAGAAGAATTTCAATCAGTTTGTATGCAACCACCACTTCTCTATATATTTGTGTTTTGTGATAGCAGCTCGTCGGACGTACTTACCACCTTCAGAATGGCAAACATTTTTGCTTAAAAGACTGTCAATTATCTTCTAAGCAAGATTCTCTGACTTTGCATTGAGAAGTAGCAGAATTGCCATTTCTTTCTCATATTTAACAAATAAGAAACATTCGATAGATATCTGCAGTTACCATTTTGTAGTGAAGAAAAATTTCAATTTAAATATTATTATATGGACATAGGATAGAATATTATAAGATCGGTTACTGATTAAGGGTAGAAAAAACTTTTTGAAACCAAACATACAGGTAAACTTTTTGAACCTAAACATACCCCACCTAACAACCCTTCGCAATATTGAAGATATTGGGTCACAAACACGAAACTGAAAATTTTGTTTTTATTTGTTGTTCATGGTAAATATTTAGGCTTTCAATTCCCTTTTATCTGATATACAGGGTAGGGTGCCTCTGATTAAGTCAGCACTATTGCTGTGTTTGTTAATATTTAAGATAGAGGGTCGGAAAATTAGCAAACCTATAGAATTTTTTTCTGCTGATTAAAATGGCGAAAAAAGAAAAAAGAAGGAACATCGCGTTTTCGCGAAAACGTAAAAAATGTACTTTTGTTAAATTTCCTGTATATAGCTTTATATAAATCAAAAGAAAATAATTTTCATTAAAAATTAATTAAGTTTAGTAAAATTATTAATATCGCTATAACTTTGTTATTTCGAGGTTTAGTCTATTAGTGTAAAGAAACTTGCTTATCAAGAAAATTATTATCTTTTGATTTATGTAAATATATACGGGCGATTCTATTTCACCGAAATGATTTTTTCAGAGTTTTTTTAAAAAAGCGATATTAATTTTTTTTCTGTTTTCATCATTTTAATCAACAGAAATCAGTAACCAGTCATCCTGCTGGTTTGCTAATTTAAGGGACCCGGTATCTTAAATATTAAAAAAAGATTCCAATAGTGCCGACTTAATCGGAAGTACACTTGATATCAGATAAAACGGAATTAAAAGCCTAAATATTTACCATGACCAACAAAGAGAAACCAAATTTTCTATACTTAATATTGTAAAAATTGAAACGTCAATAATTAACACCAATGTGGACCTGATTCTACAGGGTAAATCTCCAGGAACTGCATCGATATGTTATGAAAAAACTATAATTAGGAAAAATCTAAACATTTGATAATATTATACTGAAGTCGATATGGACAACTCAGCTAAAATATTTTCAAGATGGCGGCACTTCCGGTTATACTGGAGATGGATGTCAACTTCGGTATTTTAAGTGAAACAGCTTATACAGGGTGTTCATTTGAAAGCTTCCAACCACGGATTTATCGAAAACCACTGTTTGAAAAAAAAATGCCGAAATACGTCAAAAGGTTTGTCAAGGGGGACAACTTTCTTACCTAAAATTACTTCATCCCCTTTCACCCTCAAATAATACAAAATAATACAAATTCTCATGCATTTGTAGAAGGGCCTTTTAGGAAATAAAGTGGTTGGTCCATTATTTATTAACGGAAATTTAAATGGAGACATTTATTTGGATATGTTGTAAAATATCAATCCGCTTATCACTGAATCCATTGAAAACCAAATCGATGATTATGGAAACCCTATACTTGATGAGGCTTAAATATATTTCCAGCAAGACGGCGCTCCTCCTCACTATGTTCTTCCTGTTCGGCAATGGCTAGACGACGAGTTTCCAGATAAATGGATAGGGCGAAGGGGGCCCATAGAATGGCCTGCTAGATTTCCTGATATAACGCCGTTAGACTTTTTTCTATGGAGTCATTTGAAATCTATTGTGTTTACTCCCCAACCTGAAAGTTTGGATGAACTTCGTGAACGCATCATCGACAGCTGCCATAATATCACACAACATGTTTTTGAAAATGTCCGTCAGGAATTTGAACATCGCCTATATCATTGTTTGGCCAAAAACGGGCAACATTTTGAACACTTATTGAAATAAAAACTGATATTTTCATGTTTTTGTTTTCTATCTGAACAAATTAAGATAAACAAAGATTTTTTTAATTTTCTCGAAAACGAATCGACCGATTTAAAAAAATTAAACGTCAAAATAAAAGACTTCAAAAGACTTTTTAAACAAGCTACTACTCGATACCCCTTGCCATTTAAAATTTGTAAGGGGATGATCCTGGGGGGCAGAGGGTGAAGTAATTTTAGGTTAGAAAGTTGTCCCCCTTGACAAACCTTTTGACGTATTTCGGCGTTTTTTTTTTAAACAGTGGTTTTCGATAAATCCGTGGTGGAAAGTTTTCAAATGAACACCCTGTATATATTAAGGTATTTTTGGATTCTACATTTGAAATAATATAACCGTTTTTGAAACATTTAAGTTTTTGTGTCAAAAATTACGTTTGCAGTCCATAAAATAATTATTAGTTTTTACTATAAGGTAACTTTTATAATTATGTTTTGTTATGATACCTTGTAAAGAAGAAGCAATTTTAATAGACCTTATGTAAATATCCAATAATTCTTGTACAATATTTTACAGGATAGTCAAAAAAGAAGAATATAAATTAAATTTAATAAATCGTCTAAAGTGACTTTTTCAAATAAAAACCTCCTATTCTTATAATTTAGCCATGTTACGCATTAAAAATAAGGGTAACTTTCTATGAAGATACCTATTCCGAATATTTAGAGCTTTTGAAATATTTGCAATTTATTTTTTATATTTGCAAAAATTTTTGTATCATAAAAATACTTTACGGTTTTTAAATTATATCAGTCGGTCATGACGGCGCAGAGTTAGAAAGCTATCAAGTGATACAATATTACCACTGCTTATCATTTGCAAATTGTCATGACACCCGATTTCCGGAAAAATATAAACCAGCACAAAATACTGTTAAAAAAAATATACAAAATTTCAAGGATTTTGGATCTGTACGAGCAAGAGTGCAGAAAAATAAACCAGTAGTTAACAATGAAAATATTAAAACTGCAATTTTGAGATATTTTTGTTGAATATATTCTCTGAAAATTAATTTTACTTTGTGCACAAATCGAAAAATATTTTTTTTTCGATCATATTTCTGAACAGCAGAAGCGAAGTTTACGAAAAATGTAATTTTGAATTGACGAAATTCCCATTATTGAAGCGACACAAAAGTGCATCCATTTAACACAATAGAGCGCCTCCACAAAATGACCATTTAGTCAATAATGGGCTGTAAAATATATTTTACAATCAATGGATAGCCAACCATAACGGACCACATCTTCGGCCACCCCGCTTCCCAGATCTGACAGTACTCGATTTTTGATCCAGGTAACAGTCCAAAAAAATAAGGTTTATTAGGTAAGCACCAAAGAAGATTGTATGAGGATGTCAGAACTGCATTTGAAGAACTTAGAAGTTAATAGGGAGAGCCATAAAGATTTACTACCTCTTAATTTTATTTGAATATTTTCTATGGTATCAACTAGTTAATTTTTCTGCAGATTGACTCTTATACAGATCGAAAATTCGTAAGTTTTTGAATAATTTTCGCTCGACTCGCTTGGTGAAAATAGGAGCGTAAACGTCAGACATGTCCTTAAAATGACTTTATCATATTCTCCGGAAATAACAAGTAAATTTAAATAATCTTCGTGTGTGTAATTCAACCGTCCCGACATGATTTATTATTGACAATTTGCAAATGATAAGTATTGACATTATTGTATCACTTGATTATTTTCTAATCCCGCACCATCAAATTAAGAAACAGTATTATATTTTTACGGTAGAAAAATATTAAATTTCAAAAAGGTCAACTTTAAAATAAGTATTTTTGTATAAAGTTACTCTTATTTTCAATGCTTAATACAATCAAATTATAAAAATAGCTGGTTTCCATTTGAAAAGTCACTTTAGGCGGTTTATTCAATTTTATCTATATTCTTTTTTCCGACCATCCTGTAAGGAATTATCAAAATTTTAGACAAAGTTTATTTGGTCTATTGGTTCTACTCTACGAGGAACCCGACCAAAATATAGTATTAAAGGTTTCGTTATACGAAAAATTGGTATATATTATAGAGTTAGCAGACGTCATTTTTCACTTAAATATTTAAATATATTATTACCTTTTTGAATACTATATCAGATTTTGAATAGAATTCAAAAGAGTAATAAAATATAGGGTGTTCTACTAAAATACCGTGCCGCTATCTTAAAAATATTTTAGTCGAGTTACCTCCACCGACTTTAGTATATTGTAAAATTTTAAAATTTTTCCAATTTATAATATTCCCACAGACGATCGATGCAGTTCCTCGAGACTCACCCTGTATAGAACATCCCATTTAACATTTCAATGGCAGTATCCATCCCCAGAAAACAAAACACTGAAAAGTAAAACTTTGTGTTTCAAGCTAAAAAATTTTGTACTAAGTTTTTTTTAGCACCCTGTGTGTGAACAAAATTTTTTTTTTCAAGGAAAAAAAAGTAAACAATTATAACAAATTAGGAACAATTACAAGATATATTAAAATTATTTCTTCTAAAAATCAAAAAAACACATGTAATTTATTTAAAAAACAAAATAAAGAACTTTTTCGCTTAATATTTCAACCTTTTTTTAATTTAATTTAATACAATAACTCATATAAACCTATAAGTTAAAATTATATTTATACTTTTATATAAAATAATTAAATTTTAATGCCTCGTATTGTGCCTAATTTTATATATTATTTATTTTAAACCTTAAGTAAAATAAATATTTTTATAATTGTAGCTTATTGCTGCTTTAAAATTTTTTTAGCATCCTGAAGAGGATAATTTAAATTGATGAAACGTAAAAACAAAAACTTACTAACTGTCCTTCTAATTTCTTTTAAATTTTTACTGTTAAATATATAAAAAGTTGTTCTTTTTACTGAAACTAAAAATTTGTATCAATGATGGGTTTTAACAATATAAAAACTACTAAAATAATTAATTTATTATGTTTATTAATTCAAATTGGGTTGAATTCATATCATAAAATTAATTTTCTTTTAGCAATGACTACAAAAAAAAGCAAAGCATGTTACACTATCTAAACAAAATTTCCTTTATAATTGTACTTTTATATAAATAAAATATTACATTCAAAACATTTTCAAAAGCATGCAATTTAAGAAATATTTATATTTATTTATTTATACAATATAAATGTCTTACTTACTTAAATTAAAATATGAGGTCTGATACTATAGCATTATTGGGATTAATCTATCTATAGTATGACATTCTCGTTCTTGTCAAAGTCCCTACTTATAAATAATATAAACTTATTATATGATCAATTTTTACAGACGATATGTATTAATTACTCTGTAGATGGCAAAATGTGATTATGATAATATAGTAATGCTATAAGTGTTTTCTACAGTATGAAAGCTTTAAAGTGTGGTATTTCTACTAATGCTGCGCTAATATAAAACCTAACAACATAATTTTTTGCAGTAAATTAATAAACACCTATTTTTTAATTTTTAAAAGCTTAAAATACCCTGGCAAAATTTCGGATTAAGATACATTTTACAATAAAAAGCTTTTACCATAAATATCTATTGGGATATACCATATTATATAATTATAAAAATTTACCTCAATATTTTGTCCGTAACTACATTAGTATGCGCTGAAAAAATTATATGTTGTCACTTTTAAATTCGCAAAAATAATAAAAACTTCTTCGTTAAAATAATTTAACCTATCCTTTGGTAACTTTATCAGCAATTTAGTAACCTGTTTTTCCTATATATAAACTATTTTTCTCGGAATGTCGAAAAAGTTTTTCTTTAATTTTAAACTCATTAAGCAATATAAATAATAAAACTACATTTAAGATGTTAATAAATATCACCATATCACAAATCTATTATTTGAAATAGTATAGATAAGCTTACGAAGAAGTGATACTCAATATTAAAGCTAAGAAACTGGGCACCAATACAAAAACTCCCATCCTAAGCGAGGCAGCTGAAGATTTATGGGTAGTTTTAGATGACGGTGTTGTACTTGTTACACTTGGAATATTGGGAATACCATCTCCCTGGGCCTTTTCAGGAAGCTTATTATTTTCTTCAATAACTTGTATTTGATTTGGAGTAGTTCCCTTATTTGGTAGATTTTCACCAACTTTTGGGTCATCGCTAGCCGGAAGTACGGAGGACTCACTAATCTGTGGTAGTTGGGTTTTAGGATCACTAGAACTTTTCGTAGGAGCTGGCGCGGTTGATGCTGACGATGCTGTTTCAGTTTGTGTAGTTGTCTCAGCATATACACCAAAAACTAAGTTTGTACCGTAGAATAATAAAATAACGGCAGCGGACGAATACATTTTTAAATTTCAAAAATAAAACCGGTAAACGTAAAAAACGCCGGAGGTGACAAGCAACGGACTTTCGAAAGCGGATGAAAAGAAAGAATAAAACGGTCTAGCCGGTTAGAGAATGGGGCTTGTGAGACAAATTGAAGGGGGCTCGGATGGTGTATGCGTACTGCACCGATCTCCGATACAACGAATAAAACGAGTGTTGGGTTTCTATAGAATACGGAGCCTAAAAGCTGGCATTTCGCAGTGTTCGCTTTAGTAAATTTGCTGGTCAAAATTTTCGGTTTGTATATATTATATCCGTTTAAGGTTTAAGAATAAAATTGTCATTGGTATTTCCCATTAAGTACTGGTTTTTTATGTCGTAATAACATGAAAGGGTGGCATTATTTCTATACACATTAATTATAATAATAAAATCGTTACAACTCATTTATGAGAAGCTAGATAGTGGGGGGCGTTTAAAATTTCTTTTGTTCCTTGTATGGAGCCTACAATTTTAAGATGGTATTTTTTATTTAATTCTTAAGTCAAATAACCAAAGGCAAATTAAATTTTGGATAAAATGTGGATGAATTTGTTGTAGTTGATGTTAGTATTATCGATAACAAGATTTTTCATTCTAAATTTTCTCGTGTAAAAAAATAATAGCAATTCAAAATATGTAATTTTATTAAATTTAATGAAATTATAATAAGTTAAATGGAGCTACTGAACTAAAGTTATAAGCTGTGATTGGAATTTGTTTTTTAAGATTAGAGTTGTATCTGTGTATATTTCTTTGATTGATGATCTTTTGGGTCATATTGGTCTAAAATAGAATATACATATACATCCCATTTATCTTTTTTATCATAGTTTATATATATATATATATAGATAAGTCTGTTAAATTAATTGAATATGGCGATTGATTGGCGTGAACGTGATTACTCTATTAAGTTTTATTCTAAATTAATTATCTGTTAATTTTTCTTCTTTTATTATGAAATTTGCACATATTAACCTACGTTCTATAAATACAGGGTTTAATAATTTTAAAACTCTAGTTATTGATACTAATAAATTTGATACAGTTTTATTAACTGAAACATAGATTAATATTTTCAAGGTACTTCGATTTTTGAGATACTAGGATATACACTTTTTAATTGTAATAGAAATCATGGTAGAGGAAGGGGAGTAGGAGCTTACTTCAAGAATAATTTAAATGTTGAACAAATCAAATTTAATTTTAATGTTTCAAATACACTTGAAAACATTTGTTTTAAGATAAACTTAGGATTTAAAACAATTGCTATTGCCAATTTTTATAGACCTCCATGTCTAAATGTAAATTTGCATCTACAGGATTTTGATAATATTTTGTCAGAATTAACAATGCAGTATGATAGTGTAGTTTGTATCGGTGATTTCATTGTGGATTTTTTAAGTTTAGATAATCCAGTTCAACATTGTTTTGAGTCATATAATCTCTACCAAATTTTGAGTGAGCCTACACATATTACTAGTCATAGCAGTAAATTATTAGACCTAATATTCGTTTCTGATACAGATTTTGTTGCTACTTCTGGCACGCAGTCAACTGATGAAATCTCTGATCATAGACTAGTCTACGTAGATCTATACCTTTCTATTAAAAACATACAACCAAAATTTGTAAGTTACCGATGCTATAAGAATTTTGAACAGTCATTGCCCTGAAATAACATTTTATACGAAAATAATATTGAAAAAAAAATTGAAATTTTTAATAACCATTTTTTTTTTGTATTTAACTTTCATGCGCCTATAAGAACTGTAAGGGTTACAAAGCCAAAAGCACTATGGTTAGCTCCAAATCTGAAATTGCTTATGAAGGAAAGGGACAAGGCCCTACAAGAATTAAAAAAATCAAAATTGATTCAAGACTGAACAAGATACAAGGAACTGCGCAATTTAACGCTATCTATAGTTAGATCGAATAAAGCCTATCGATCCAATAAAAGCCTATATTAATTTTATATCTGCCAGAAAATCACCTAAAAAGCTGTGGAATATATTAAATAGTTTAAATGTATGCACAAGTAAGTCCAAAAGTATAGATTTACCGCAAAATCCTTCTCAACCTGAATTAATAAATCAATATTTTTCACAATTTATCCAAAACGTCTCAGTTTGCAGTACAAAAATAAATTATTATAATAATAATACATTTAATGCTAATGAATTTTCTTTTGAGTTGTGGACAATTGAAGAGTTGAACAAAGCTCTCCATAGCATAACAACGAACGCTTGCGGTGTGGACGGTATTACAGCGACAATGATTAAACAGTGTAGTCCCTTTGTTGATGCCTATCTAACAAACATTATAAACTCATGTATAGAACAAAATTATTTTCCCGCCTCTTGGAAAACCAGTATTGGTAGGTCATTCCCCAAAGTAATACTACCAAACCTACGAATAATATCTATATTGCCTGCAATGTCAAAAATACTAGAGAATATTTTATATAAGCAGATGTATAGCTATTTAAATCTAAATAAAATAATTCCTGATGTTCAAAATGGCTTCCGGAGGGCGCACTCAACAACAAGTGCTTTGTCAGTGGTTACAAGTGATATTATCGAAGCATATGATGAGGGCCTGGAGAGTGTCCTTATATTCCTGAACTATTCGAAAGCCTTTGATACGATTAATCAGGAGCTGTTAATAGCAAAATTAAAATTTTATGGATTTAATTTAAATTCGTTGACACTCTTAAAAACTTATATTAAGACACAAAGAATAAAATTGGGTGAAGACTAAAATTTCTGAGGAGGGTCGGGTGCTCTCTGGGATTCCCCAACATTTACCATCTTTGCAAAATTGTGGGGTTTCCACAATTTTGCAAAGTACAAGTCTTCGCTGACGACACATACCTATATTGCCATTTTAATATAAATGATTGTATTGGTACATTAAATAATATAAATAGGGACTTTATTTATGGAGGAGAATTAATAACAAAATTTTCTGATCAGCATTCTTTAAAATTAAATTCTGCAAAATCTAAGCATATGTTTTTTGGTAGAAATAAAAGTAAAAGCGTATTTTCATATGTAAGCAATATAAATATACAGGGTGTCGGACTTGAGATTTGCAATTCTGCTCGTAATTTCGGTATTTTAGTGGACACTGATCTTAACTTCGAATCGCATGTAAAAAATCTTATACAGAAAGTTTACATTTCTTTAAAATAATTGTATAATAGCCGCCATATTCTTCATCATGTCGACTTAAAAAAAACTATGTGAGACTCTTGTTCTGTCCCATTTTAATAATGCAGACTTTATCCACGGACCTTGCCTTAGAGTGACAGCTATAGAATACAAAAAATTCAAAACATGCGTTGTCGATTAATTTTTAATTTATGAAAATTTCATAATATTTCATATAAAATAAATGAAATTGAATGGTTAAACATGTCAAATAGATGGCTTATCTATCTTGGCATTTTTTTCACGAAATAATAAATTCAGAAAAAAATATCTCCTCTACATTCAAAATAAAAATCAAATCTAATTCCGCTGTTTACTCTGTAAATACTAGAAATAAGAAAAAACTTGTTATCCCCAAACATAAAATTGCATTCTTTAAAAAGAGCTTTTTATATAACGGTATAAAATTGTATAATTCCATGACATGAAGCAGTTTACAATAAAAAAATTCAAATTGAAATTTAAATCCGTAATTTATATTATAATTATAAACACGTGGATGAATATGATCTAACCCATCGCCAGTGACCCAGGGTGTGAAATGATTAGACTTAAGTAGGATAATTGTTGTTCTTTTAGATATAGCTTTTTTTTGGAAATTAATAATTTTTGTTTTAAAGTTATTTCATGCTATAAGCGCATATTTATTTATTTTGGTTAAACTTCAAAATAATTCTGTAGGAAGGTTGAATTTGAGTAGCCTTAATGCATTTCAAATATTTTCTGTAAATAATTGACAAATAAAAGACTATATATAATAATAATAAGTTTATTATTATTATTATTAATATTACTTTAAGTCAATTTACTTATGACTTAAAATCAATACCATGGAACAATATTTTCATTATTAAGGATACACATGAAAAAAAAAACCTTTTAAATGGTAATATAGTGTTTCCTTGGGACCTACATACCGGGTGGTGCAGTGCCAAGCTAGCCGTAGGAAATCTGATAAAAATTATGATACTTTCAAATATTAGCTCCTCTGTATATTTTACAAAGTACAAACTATATTAGACTTTGATTTTAAAATGTGCGAATAAGATAAGCCACCATACGTAATTTCATTTCTTTTTAATAAGTGATTTAGAATTTATTTAAAAAAAAAACTAAAACATGAAACCGCCAGCGAAATTAGCAAAATGTGATGTCAAAGTATTGTCATCTATTGATTTAGTAGTCAGTATGAACAATTATTATACTAATCAAGAGAAAATAACTATGATACTACATAGGAAATTGGTTTTTGAAAAGTCTCCGAAATGTTCTCTGTGAATTTTCCTGATAGGCATTCTCCAAGTAAAACAACAGTGCAGAATATTGTTAATAACTTTGAGACTAAGGATATAGTAATTACTAAATGCTCAGAGCAAAACAATAATGATGACACAGCTGGAGAAAATAATTCAGCTTTTGAAATGTTATTTCATGTTGAAGAAAACAAAGGAATTAGCAGTAGAACTCTTGGAGAAGTTGAAGGAAAAGATACAGGATTGCACGGACTAAAAAATACAAATACCATTTCTTTAAATCAAATAATCAATAACATCAGGAACTAAAGGAAGGCGATGAAATCCGAAAAACAGATTTCTTTCTTGAAAGAAAGAAGGGAAAGGGCGAATATCTTGAACAATAAGCCAAATGTTCAAAATTTTCGTTACTGGAGTAAAGACAACGAACACAGATGTGCGTATTTTTGATAAAATTATTGAAGCTTTTTTTGGAAAAATATTTGGGAGAAGACGCATTTTTGGAACTTTTACAAAATCAAATTGAACCAGCATTGGAAAAAGTTGCACGTTCTTGCACAGTTTGCGAGTTAGATTTTGACAACGAACACCGAGCAGGGAGGACCCATGGAAATGCCTTATTAACAGGAATCCTGTCCAGAGGACTGCAAACATTGTCAGCGGGCAAAAGGAAAAAATGCCCAGTTTTTAAGAACCAACGTCGTCAATGACTTGCCAAAATGGAGACCTTATAAAAAAGGAAGATCCTGATATCTAGCTGGTGCTAACCTGGATAAAAGAAGGCAAAAAGCCAACTTCGAAAGAAGTTCTCAAGTATTCTCCCAATATCAAGTCATATTGGGCATAATGGAAATGTAATTTAGGAAGATGTAATCGTGAGGTGGAAAATGGTTGACGACAACGGCAAAGAGGAAACAAGTCAAATCGTTTTACTCAAGTGTCGGATACGTAAGTGACTAGTGTAGGAAATATGTTCTATATGCGGCAAGTCTGTTGACGTTGCTAGTCCGTTTCCCGAATCAGAAGCAGGGAATAAGTACATCATGGTCGTGATGGACTACTTCAGCAAATGGGTTGGCGCATACCCTCCACTACATCAGAAAGCTTCTACTATCGCCGATGTTTTAATAAAAGAATGGATCTGCCGATTTGATGTACCTGGAGCTAAATTCAGATCAAGGACGAAATTTCTGAATTCCGTTTATTCCAGAACATCTGTAAGATGCTTGGAATCAAGAAAACGAGAACTACTGCATTACACTCGCAGTTAGATGGTACAGTGGAATGGATGAATAGAACCATTAATCTGTATTTGGCCAAAGTAATCTCTAGCTACCAAAGAGACTGGGATAGGTATCTTTATTTGTTCCTGCTGGATTATCGATCGGCCATCCATAAAAGTACAGGCGAGTCTCCGGCTCGAGTAGTAATGGGAAGAAAACTCCCATGCAATCTAAAGTTTGTTTGCTTCCTCGAAGAACCGATCTTGCCGAAGGAGGACCACGTCAGTCAGTTCCATAGGAAAAAGGATCTCATTCATAATCAAGTGCGCTATCACCGAAACATTCGGTTTATCACCGAAACTTCAAACATCTAGGGTGGGCCATACAAAGTGCTGGAAGCCATCAACCATGTTCTTTACAGAATACAAAAGCCGCCATAAGAGGTAAAGCTCAAGTTATTCATTTCAACCAATTGGCTCCTTATTATGGAAACCACCAAGACGCTCAGCTGGGGCAAATTCAATCAGACTTAGAATTGATATTGATATAATGGGCGAAAGAATCGGTACGCCGTGAGTTGTAAAGTGCAGCAAGACCTGTTTACTGCTCCAGATGAGTTTGCTTTGGCACATTGTGTGGCTAAGGATTTTTAATATTTAGAAATCTTAAAGTCCACAATAGTGCAGGTCCTGGTGTGCTGTTATACTTCCTAACGTCGTTCTCTGGAGAAAACTGTTGACTGTTAATTCTACAAGTGGTCCAGTTGCACGAAGGGAACCTTCTGGCGATATCCACATTGAACATCTTTGGAATCATTTCAGAATGAAATGAACTTAGAAAGGGGACAGTGTAACAATATTAGAAACGCCGAGAATAACCAGCTGATTCTCCGTGAGTCCGAAATGACACCAATGGAACACCGCACGACATCTTGGGAGACCCGTGGAAGGTTAGGGAATCTTCTCGAATTATGGTTAGGCGAGTATATAAGTATATATATATAAGTATAGTAGTATAAGTGTGTAAATAAATTAGTTAACTATTTAATTCACACCTTAATGAACAGGAAAAACGCAACACTATTCTGTATTTCCAAGCGCATGGAAAAAAGCTGTAGTAAAAATGCAATACCAAAATTGCCTACTTTTTTAAAACTGCTTGTGTTCCAAGTTCAAAAATCTGTACTCAAATACTTACTTTTACTCAGATATCAATCAGAATTATTGGAAAAATTATAACTGCACTACGATCTTGACCAAAATTTTAGACAACATACCTTACATAATAGACAAAAATATACTGTTTTGGTGCTCCTTGACTATAATGAAGCATTCGATACTTTAAGCTATTAATAGAAGTATCTATATTCTTAGGTTTTTCAGACAGTGCAACTAAATTACCTACAAATAATCTTTTTGATAGATAAATTTTAATAAACCACTAACAAATTTTTACCATTTGGTACAGGATTTGATTAGTGTGATGTATCCTCTTCCTCCTTCAGAAGTTGTCAGAATCTTTCAATCATATTAACAGCATTTTGATTGGGAGTATTTTTACCGGAAGAGATAAAAAAGCCGTGGCAGTACTCAATGATAATCTGCAACAATAATTTCTAAAACAATATTTAAAACTAAATCCTAAAAAGCTTGGTATATTGCTTTTCTGTTTCAAAAATTGTCGTGAGCAATTTGAGATTTTGATTGATTTGTTTAAAAACAGAATACTTAACACTGATCCAATTCCATTTCATAGAAAAAAAAGAGATTTAAAATTACTGATGGACCAAGATTTACGATTTACAAACCACATTAATACATGTTGCAGAAGGGCTGTTTTAATCCAAACATGATATTTCATAAGAGCTTTACCACCAAAATGAAACTTAAACACATTAATTTTTTATCTTGCATAAGTTTTAATAACCGTAATAATGTGATAGTGACAAATCAACAATTTCGACGTGTGACCTAAAAAAAATATTTTATTTCCATGACCATCTTTGTTTTTAATATTTATACTCTTTGTTGTTTACTTACAGAGAGAACTTACCTGGTAGATGGCGATCCGGTCCCTAAAGTTACACCGGTGAGAAAATGGCTCAATGAACATTTTTAAGATAAATGGATCGGTCGCAATAGTCCTTTGGTATCATGGCCTCCTAGGTCTGGATTTTTTTCTGTGGGCTTCTATCAAAAATAAAGTGTCACCTGTCCACGAATATTAGAGGAATTGTAAACTTATAAAGGTATCTGAAAACTTAAATCGATTATGATATTGATGTAAACCAGTTTCTTATCCAGTGGCGTCATAAGTATGAACTTAATATATCATAATAAAAATTAAAACGTTTTATTTTAATGACACAACCTGTATCAATATTTATGAAAATTGGAACTTAAGTATAACTTGGATAAAAAGGATTTAATTAAATTTAACATTAAGATTTGAAATAAATGGTGTTCTAAAGGTAGTTTACTCTCCAATTGAAAAATATCAAATTCAATTACAACGTACGTCTACGAGGTATCGATCGCAGTTCTTACCCTAGGCAAAATATCGCTCAACAAACAACTGAGATATTTGCTTGTATGTCTCTTCAGTGGGACACCCTGTTTACTGACCAAATATTTATTCCTTAGAACATTGAATACACTAGAATAAATATTGGCTGCTTTGGATTGAGCGCAACATCTACACAGAGGGCAGAGGGGATGTTTTGTTGATAAACATTTTTAGTATTCCATGTTGCCAGTGATTACTCAATTTTAACAGAAGAAAATAAAGTGATATAATAAATTATTATAATTAGCAGAAGAAAGAGTGAAACTCGTTTAATAACCAAAACTATTTTGAACTATATTTACACTATTAATAATTAATATTTTAAATTTGGATTCTTTTAATCGTCAATTTCCAGACATATTGAGATAAAGGTATTTGGCAACTGCGCTCGTTATTTTCTTTTGGATGGTGCACCTTTCGTACAGTATTAGTCACATGTATGAAGCTTGTATGGTGAAAATCGGAATCGTATGTCGGCCATCTTGCGTGGAAAATTGACAAACAGTTGTTGACATTGACTGATAGAACATTATTTGTCATTGTCATACCATTTGAGTTTGTTTTTCATTTCAATAAATGCAAGCGTGTGTTGTATTTATTGAAATTAAAGTAAGTATTTATTTTTTACCTGATTATTATAAATACATATTACACACTGCCTGGCCTCTAATTTTCTATTCCACAATTAAAAATTGATTAAAATTTTCCTGAAAATTTCCTTGATGTAAAAGTATGTATATTTTAAATGGCTCTAAGAAACATAGTAATAAAAGTTTTTTTTAATTTCCTTCAGTCCCCATTAAAAGAAAAACATGAAGAGAGATATGCAATGTTAATTTTATTAAGACTTTGAGCTATAGAATTTCTTCTCATCAGTTCTCTCCACAAATTTTAATAATGCTGATACTGCTGGCTTTACACTACAATACATATTTATTTAAACATTTATTTTGTCTTTTTTCACATGAAGTAAATTTTAGTAAATTGATTTATAAGGTTTGTACTGCCCATTTTTTAATTTTATTTAATGCTCGTATCATACCACTTCCTGTGTTCACTGGGACGAGACATAGGTATAGAGACTAAGGGACCTGAGTACCCGGAATGGATCAGAATTAATGTTTTTCTTACAACTTGTGTTTTTTTAAGAGTTTCATTTTATTCTATGTAAACATCTGTCCTTGAATTAAGTTTTTATTAATATTATAGTTCCAAGATTTTCCGATGCTTTTTACTTTAATAATCTAAAGCAATTTAATCACGTCTTTAATGCTGGTCATTAAATTCTGGATCTTATTATTTCTAATTCCACAAAAGTTATTGTAAACAAAAGTATGGATCCATTTGTGCCTGAAGATAGCCATCACGGTTTGGATTCCAGACTGCTCTTCGACGTTCATATAGAAAACATTGTTCAGAAAGCTCTAAAAAATCTAGGTTTTATATCTCGAATTACATAGGGTTTTAGTCATCAATCATCTTTAATATTATTATATAATGCATTCGTTAAACCTACTATAGAATATGCGACAGTGGCTTGGAATCCGATGTATCACAAATATATTGACCAAATTGAAAGAGTTCAACGCAAGTTTGTAAATATAGTAAATTTTCGCTTTAATAGACAAAGACATTTTTTTACTTACTTAGAGAGTCGTAGAAACAATTTTGATTTAATATTGATTTATAAAATTATTAATAATTTAATAGACTGCCCTTTCTGTCTGGAAAATTTACATATCGATGTTAATTCTTATATTTTGCGTAATAGATCGACCTTTAGCATCTCAAGATATTCTTCAAACTATTTGTCTAACTCTCCATTGTTCAGATGCGCCCGTAGTTTTAATAATTTTCAAGAAACTAATTTGAATAATGATATATTTTTCTCCAGTATGGCTTCATTTAAGCGATACTTAAAAAATTCTACCTAATTTCGCGATAAAAATTGTCCTTTTTTCCCTATTGTCATTACATATGAATATATGTATATATCCTTCTTTATTGTTTATAAGAGATACTATTAAATAATTTAGTTAGGTTTATATTGCTTGATCTATTTGTTAGGTTTGGTGAAAATGTAATGTTTGGCAAAGCGCTTACTTGTATTTAAATTTATAAGATACTTTGTGCTTTCCTGTTATTGGATTGCTTAGTCTATCTGTAGAAGAGCCTTGTACTTAAATAAATAAATAAATAAGATATGCTGTTAGTATTATAAGAGACCAACAAATATATATAATACTATGTAAGTGATACATGTTTATATCAAAAAGTTGTTTTCATTTTCAAAGAGTTTATTTTGTTTTGTAGATGAATATATTGTTTCTTTAGATAATACTCTGCTATAGAGTTTTTAATTAATTTTTAAAATCTGTTTAATTTTTCTTTAGGAAACAGATATAAGTACATATTAAATAAGGATAATTCATCCTCTATTGAATCAATGTGTAAATAAAATGAGAATAATCTTAACCTAATGGGAATGCCTTTAGATGTATGATGAGAAAATTTTGACAACCTTTTCGAATCTGTTTAAAATTATGATTCAGTGCTAACAAAATACATTTTTAGATTAATTATAATTTATATAATGTCTGTTATAATAAATTATTCTATATTATGTATATCATTTCAAGTAATGTTTTTTCAGGAAAATTGAATAATGAATGTATTAAAGAAAACATTGTTCTATTTTCATTTGCCCAATTGGTGATGTGTCGTACACTATTGTTAATTGATTATTGCAGTAAATTTAGTTAGTTAGATATGTAATATAGCTGAAAATTTTTATTTTTATTCAGATTAATATCTGATGCTAACACCTAATCAAAATGGCTCTTTTCTCTATGAGTAACCTTTTTGATTAGGCGTTTGCTTTAGATATTACGATTAAATGATAAGATTGTCAGATTAAATGAAATTTGATTTCCTGCCTTAATTTTGCCACGCCTTTCTACCATTTTGATTGGTCCAATTAGGCACGCCAAACTGTCAAGTTAGTTACAACAGTCTTCGTTGCCAAGCGAGAGGACGTTAGCTGATTTGTCAGAAGAATTTGTATCAGTTTGTATGCAACCACCACTTCTCTATATATTTGTATTCTGTGGTATTAGTATTAAAAGGACGTTTTGAGTGGTTTTAGTGCGTTTTTTAATTAATATTAAGACTAAAAACCCTTTTTGCTGAAAAATGATAAAGAATGTTGAAGTGGGTCCTTAGAACATTGAATTCTTTCAATGTTCTAAGAGTGGGTCACATATATTGGAAAAAAGAAAATTCAGATCGTTCCTCTCACAGGCGAGTTAGGTGTCAATGGTGTCATGCTTCTAGGTTATAATATTATAAAAGACGGCATATTTGTGAAGTATCTATTAAGTATTGGATACCAAAATATTAATAAAAATGTGTAATTAAGTATATTATTATAATCTAGCAAATTTATTGCTTATTCGAACCCGAAATGTCGCAAAGTTAATATGTGTAAAAATGAAGGTAGTGTCGATATCCAGCAACCAAATCGAGAACGCAGCATATGTCGTTTGTTAGCAAGATTTATAGTCGGCGCCCATTATTATTTATCCAATATAATGCCCGTATGTTCTGGAATTCCAAAGGAGTTTAAATAATTTTTTGTCTAAATATTAACAATGGATAACTAAATCGGTTTATAGTGGGTATAAACCGCGACAAACTAAGGATATTAATTAAAAGGTTAACTTCCAAAGGACTTCAATTAAACTTTTTTCTGTAATATATAATAAATATCTAAACGGATTTGAGATGGTTGCAAACCACTACAAACAAAAGTTTTTTTGATCAAAAATTATTGAATTAGATGTTATAAATGGCTATAACTGCCAAAGGATATAGATAAAACTTCCTTATAGCCGTTAGGAGTTAAGTAGCACTTTATATTTTTTAACATTTAACATTTCATTAATTTTTTACCAAAAAACCTTTGTAGAGGTTTGCAACTATCTGAAATGCGTTTAGATATTTATAATAGAAAAATAATTAATTCAAATCCCTTGGGAGCCTTTTTCATTTCTTTAACATTTGACTTTTTAAGTAATTTTTACAAAAAAGCTTTAGTTTGTAGAGGTTTATAACCACTATAAATCGATTTAGTTATTGATTGTTAATATCTGGACAAAAAAATATTAAAACTCCTTGAGAATTTCAGAAGATACGGGCATTATATCGATTAAATAACAGCGGGCGCGGACTATAATTAGGTTGTTGGCAAATGACATGTGCTGCCTTCTAGATTTTTTGTTACTGGATATCGATCGGGCGCTAGCTTCACAGATTGAAAAAATATCTAGAAAAACAAGCTGGCAACTTCGGATACGTGCATTGTAAACATAGAGGTATTCTATGTTGCTAAGTTGCTTTTTTTTCATTAACTTTTTTGTCAAGAATCTTTTTTTTATTCTGAAAAATTTGTTGATTACTCTGAAAGCATATATATTTAGTCAGCAAATAAACGAAACTTTTAAAGTGTACACTTTATACCTATTACAAAATACAACACATTAAAAAAATATGTAGTGGATTAAGAAAATTATGTATTGAATAAAAAATTGGAGAGTCAATTTGACATCATTGTCTGATGATGAACTCAAACAACCTCGCCTATGGTTTGCAGCTAGGCTTATTCTAGGCATTCAATGTTCTAATATTTATTCCAAACCAATCCAATCATTCAGTTTCTATTATTTTGTCGCTTAATAAATGTTAAGATATGAATCTTCGTCTTGTGATTTAAAATAAAGTTGTTTTGTGTATTTTGTCGTGGATTTCGCATTTTCTGCTCCAATCATCAGAAATAAGTATGCGCGGGATACGCTGTCCTGGATAGCGAACTGCATATAATACTCGAGCCTGTCGAGAAGTTTCTTGACATACAACGTACACCAACAGCATACCGACGTATTTTCAATTTGTTAAGTTATAATACCCAATACGACTACGCAAATAAACTCAAAATATTTTTAGTAACAATAACTAATAAAAAAAATGTCACCTTGACATGTTGTCGATTAAAACAACCATCCCATACTATTCACAAACAGTAATTGTATTTATTAAAGGTTACATCAAATTATTGGGAGAATAAAAACGACATTTAAAAAATTATTGTTCCCATTAGAATGCCATTTGCGAAAATTGATTAAACGCCAAAAATTTATGAATGCGCATTTTACAGCTTATCTAAAGCATATAAAAAAATACTATAAAAATTAAATTTTCATGGTTACTTGATGCAAAATTATTATTTTATTAGTGACTTTCCTGCTGTGTTTTGGGAAAAAATGGACACGTCAATTTGTAGGACGGCGTGTTTACGTACAAAACAGGGTGATCCAAAAATTAAATATTGCGTTAGAGAGGGTGGGTCGATGTTTGCAATTAGACAGTCATCATTTTGAGCAAATTTTTTAATTGTTATTTTTCCTAAGTATTTAATTATTATAATGGTCAGTTGAAGTTTACCTATCGCTAATCTGTTGTGTTGCATGCTGTAATCAATTATAATCGGGTGTTTAATTAAAACTTAGCATGTTATTGTACCTTAAAAGGCATAACTAGTTAAACTTAAACTTGATTACTCGTTATAAAATAGTCAGTTTTACATACAAAAACTTAATAAAAGAATAAAAAAATGACAAGAAAGTAATTGCTGTATGATTATTGTTATTGCCTTGTAAAATTGTAATAATTTAAACCTAATTTTTGAATGTTCTGTCTAAAATAGTAACTTTTTTACAAAAGAAAACATGTTGATGCCAGAGTGACAACTCCATTATCAGCCCAGCGAACATATGAAATCCCATTTCCCTCATCAAGCATAGATTCCAGATCTTTTAAAATTATTTTCATGACATACAAGGTATTTCAAAGTGCAGAAACATATCAAAGTTATGTTTTTATTTAAATGGAACAGCCATCGAACTAACTATTTAATTATTTAATTGGAGTACTACAATTAAATAATTAAATAGTTAGTTCGATGGCTGTTCCATTTAAATAAAAACATAACTTTGATATGTTTCTGCACATTGAAATACCTTGTATGTCATGAAAATAATTTTAAAAGATCTGGAACGCCTCTGATAATCCCAATTTCTTTTATTATTTTACCCTGTAGTTAAGCCATAATATTCCATATCGTATGTCGTGAATAACCCTGTATATTTTTTATGATTGTACGCCATTCAATTTTTAATTAAAATAACTACCTGCTCAATTCCTTTTACAATTGAGCTCTTGGTAATGTCAAAAATTTTACTACATAGTTTTATGTTAATAAAATGTTTACATTTCTTTATACTTTTTCGTCATATTTCTTGCAAAAAGGTAAGATTAACAATCAACAATAAAATAATTTATTATCGCCTTAAGAAGATCCAAAAAATGTGGAACGCTTCACGATTTTGCGTGTCATCCTTGCGCAGGGGCCATGCTAATCTTCTCTGTATCGTTCCAATTTTAGTATATGTACCGCCGAAGCGAGTACATGAAGCGAGGCACTTTATGTCTGTTTTAACCTACCAGCGGGTAGGAGACTGACGGTGAGATGTTGCGCTAAATTTTATTTAAAGTCCAGTTCAGAGATCTATTAGAATCGTTGATCTTCCGCGAATAGTCCATGTGCCGGTGTTGCTTGTATTGTCACATGGCATACATGTTTAAATCTAAACGTTTTATGTGGCAAGAGTCATAAAGTAATATTCTAAGCGATATTTAATCATTACATTAAATAAATAAATGTCTTAAATATAGGAATCAAATGTATATATTATATACATTTGATTCATAAAATTTGACTACAGACACCCACGTATTATTTTGTTAGACGTCTGACCTCAGTCACAGCCACTCAAGTGTGAAAAGTTTTTTGGGTTTAGTTTATAAAGCTAGACATTCAGGATAGGTGGTACAAATTACTTAAGCCCATTTATTCTGTAAATTAAGGTATTAAATATTCACTTTTTGACACAAAAGGGTAAAATGTTTTGGTTTTTCTTCAAATTTTATGTTTCTTTTTTTTGGGTATTGAGATTTATTCTTATTTGGTGGTTATTATTAACGGAGATTTTGGCTGCCACATTCAATGTCCTTTAGTCAGAAAAGTGGAAGTTAATAGTTATATTTTTTAAAAGAGACTTTTACATTAAAAACCATCTAGCTGTCTATATCTTATGCAGGTAAAAGACACAAGTTTTACTTATAAAAACACACACTTTGCATTCTGAATGTAATATTTATTAATTTGTTTGCCTTCATCTCGCACTGAAGCATATGTATACTAAAACAGATTTAAAAAATGTACACGAGTAGCAGAATCAATTCTTAAATATAATTAATAATAAATTTACAGAATCAATTCTTAAATATAATAAATAATAAATTTACAATATGTTTTTTTTTTAAATAACTACAACTTTACAGATGTAAAATAGCCGTTTTTCTTCCAGTGAATTATAAAAGAAGTAGTCTTACCTCTCTGGGACAGCACAAGTGTGGCAGTAACTGTAAAAAAATATAATTAAACTGGTTTTATAGTGTCTTGCTGATAAGGTGTCCTTAACCATCTCTATGGTCAGATCCTCATTGTTTATGTAATTAGAATACACAACTTCCCTAGCAATTTGGTAATATCCGTGTCAAGTCCCTTTGATTATCCTGCATCTTTCCTTTTTTGGTCTATCTTTAATCCCTTTACAAAATAACATATTGCACTATAGAGAACCCCTGTTAAAAACGCTGTTTTTTGCGAAGCACTACAATAATTTGTGAACTGAGGACCATTCCTTAGATTATTATAAATGTTTGAACAAATTTGTTTGGCGTCTGTACTTAAACAATTACGTTTAAAAAGTGCTTGATTTTCCCCTGTAGCTTCTGCTTCCCTTGCGTCTTCCTCTGCTTCCTTAACACTTGAAAATGAACTATCAGAACTATGCGAGTCTAAATAACTGTCCAAATCACTCTTATTGTTTTTATCCATAACAGCCAAACACAAAGGTTTCACGTATATTTACAATGATATCATGATCATGCGACAATAAATACGTCATAGGAGCACGGACTATTTAGTGCGGCATCTGCGACACATCAAAGATTCTAATAGATCTCTGAATTAGACTTTACATAAGATACTATTGATTAAATTTAGGACAATCTTAATGAATTACCTTGATGTAAAACATTGCCTAATAAAATTCTGTACTTCCTCAGTACCAAGCACATATACAACATTTTATTGCGAATTATTGTTAGTACCTGTTTCTACAGTATTTATGCGCATACAATTAGCTGTTGATTAATTTTTTATTTTAGGATGAATTATTTTTAAATATATCAAACTTTTCAATAAGCTTCATTTTAAAATATGGTTGTAATTTAATTTTGTAAAACTATTGTGTATTTACAAAAACCTGCTCACTACGCTCGTCCTGTAAGAGATTTCCTAAATATTTCTTATCCTGGTGGATGGAGTGGAAGGAGAGGAAAACTGTTTAACACCGTTGAACTTCTTTCTTTGGAGACACCTAAAATGAGTTGTTTATAAGACGCAGGCAGAATCACTTATGGACTTAAGACAATGAATCGTAGTTAAATGTCTTGAGTTAACACTTAAAACTTTATATTTCAAAGTAAGAAGTTCCAGAGGAATTCGAAGCAAGATTGTATCACTGCATGGAGGTAAATGGCGGACATTTCGAACAATTTAAGAAATAAATTATTATTTGTACAAAACATTAATAACTACATTTAGTATTATTAGAAAGTTTATTGTTTTTATCTCAACTCGAGTAATACTCCAGTAAAAAATTGACTATTTTAAAATCTAAGTGTTTATTGTGCGATACTCTTTTTCAAACTCTGCTACTTGCTTATTTTAAACATTTCCTGACCTTTATCATTATTCCAGAAGTTTAAAGCCGCTAATTTTGGTGGTTTGTAAAATAAAATGCTAATCTATTTGACAAGCTGTCATTTCAACAGGAATGCCAGAAGAGGCCTCAAACTTGGCAGTTGTACTCAAGATCAAAAGACCTTTACGATAGGGTATCAGTCGATACTCTTTACTATTTAACATTTTGGGCGTGAATCTTACCCTCGCTTAGGGGATGAAATGTGTCCCCCTCAAAAAAAAAATCGCCGGGTCGAAGCATTTTTTGGGGTGGTTAGTTTTAGTTGGGACTCTCTGCATATTACTTGACATCCTCTTTTTAAATGCGTGTTCTCCAATATGGACACTGCTATGTTCGATCGCGATAGTCAGCTTGTAGAGTTTGAGGACTCACATCGCTGGATTGACTAGGAATTAGGAACTAGTACTCTATACCTTATACGATGCTTTCGTTTTAAAATAAACCATCGTTAATAACTTCTTAAAAAAAAACACGTCAGGTTGGATATATATATGAAAAAATTCTGTCAATCGAGGAGGTGAGATTGTATGGCCTTTAAAATGATTTATCACACTTAGGATGGCTATTTGAAATACAAAGGTTTGAGGTTGATAAAATATCCATTCTTCCCAGACATCTTAGATCACTATTTGGTATGGTACGTCACCCAATTTAATTTTTTTTGGCACTGTTGAATAGACATTTTAATGCTGCTTACAATGTCACACTACTGTCACACGATGGGGTTCCCATTTGACATAACAAGGTGAGGTTAGCTGGACGTGAGAAGTGACCGAATTTTGTCAAATACAAATTAAAGGTCCCCCTATATATCTAACTTAACGTGTTTTTTTTTTTTTTTTTTGGAGGTTATTAAGGGTTGTTTGTTTTGAAACGAAAGCACTATATATACAAAGGTAAACTGTGTTTTTTTAATAGATGGCTTGGTCATCAACTAATTACGGGCAATTAGAATGTTTATTGTCAAGATGATCTGATTCTGGTTGTTGGACTTGGACTTGCTAGTTTAATGGTTCTGCTATGAGGCAATCTGCCAGCACGATTTGGAGATTTGGGAAAACCGTCGGGTATGTAACCTGTTCCCCGAATCAATAATTTTCGCAATTGTTAATACTGAAATGCACGGTGACGCTTCGCCCACGATGCTTTCGGCATCATCCGGCCTGGCTACCGGCGTGAATAGGTTCAGCTACCACTGGCAAAGGGCAGGAAAGGGTCTAGGAAAGGGTTCCAAAGGATAAGAAAGGAAAGAACGACCACGTGTTGACGGGGTGAAGGATGACGCGGAAGTGGGCTTGACACTTTCACTAAATTTAATTCTTAAAGGCACGTTATATCCAACGGCAAAGGGTAGGAAAGGGTTTAGGAAAGGAATTCGAAGAATAGGAAAGGAAAAGAACGACCACGTGTTAACTGGGTGAAGGATGACGCGGAAGTGATTCTGGTTGTTGGTTTGTTTAATGAATATTAAGTGAGGTTAAGATTTGATGAGGTTTGGTAATAAAAAATAGGATAGGTATATAAATCTCTGTTCTTTAGCAACCGGGTTTGATTTTTTTTTATTTTATAGGCGAATCAAAAGTTCATATTGTCTGCATCGTCTTGGATACTTGATTAAACAAAGTTCCTCTTTAGACCAAATTTGTTTTAAAATTTGTATGTCAAAATCATCCAGATAGAGGGGATATTGTTGAGATTTGGTATAAAGGATTTGTCTGTAACATTTTAACATTTTTGATTACTCCATTATTTATTTGAGGGAAATAAATAGGCTTAAGCATATGTTTGTTGAGATTAAATATTTTTGAGAGATAATATCACGTGTTTTTCTCAAATTAATTTGCTTTTGGAAGGTTTTTCTAGCTACGAGTTTACCCAGTTGACAGCTGAACCCACTCGTGTTTCTAATACCAGTGAAAAAAATCTTGGATATTATTTATTATAATCAGCTTGTCGTCATAGTAATTCATCGTTCAACCCCGAATGCATTTCTGATCTTGAATCATACAGCTGTTTGTACAATATATTAGGTTTTCTCCTAAAAATGTTGTTTATCGAGATTTTCCTTTATCATTCTTTGAAAATAGGCCAACTCCAAGAATTATCATTAGCAATTAATAACAACATAAATAATTAAATAAATACGCCTATCAGAATAATTTAAATTTAATGTCTCAAAGTACTACACATATGCACTATATGTAAATGTTTCGAGGAGCATATAGCTGCTATAAATGTTGGTTTTATTTTTGATTATTCCTGAATAAAAATATCTTAAACGTATTTAATTTACATGCTCCATTGGTCCTTGCAAAAGTTTTTAAGCCATTTAGATTTTTAATTACCCCTAATATAAAACTCCTAATGAGAAAAGAGGTTATTGCTTCAAGTAGATTTAAACAGTCCAAGACTCTTTATAATTGGAAATTTTACAAACAAATGCGCAATAAAATAAGTGTGATTTGAGCGGAAAATAATCTTTTTTAGTTTTTTACCAACTTGGTGGAAATAATGCTCAATTATAGAAAGCAATTAATACACTACATTTTAAAAATAAAATTATTTGTTCAAGATAGTTTTAAAAATCCAAATGCTGTAAATAATTAGTTTTTTTTTTCAAAGTCCGTCAAATAATCGTTCTTTATAGAAATGGTAACATTTATAGAAATGGTAAAAGACAAGATTTAAATCTGTTTCTAATTTTTATGGGTCTGACAGCACTTCTGCTAAAAATATGCTGAGTAAAATTTATTTCAAAGCATCCAATGCATACAACTAATTGTTGTTTGGAAGATGTAAATTTTTTTCCATAATAATGGGAATATACTTTAATTGGACCATTTGCCAAGGTAAGCCAACCCAAAAACTATTTAGATTTCAGACCAGTTTCCGCTATTTTTAAATCCGAATCGAAAATTCTAGAAAAATGTATACATACCCAAATTAACAACTATTTTATAAATAATCACATTAATTACTCTTATTACTCATATCTTTAATTTTGGAATTATTTTAAAGGATAATATATTTTTGGCTATAGTAGCAATACAAATGGCTCCATCGACATATTCACTGTTTACCAAACGGCAAATGTTGTCCTGAACCGAACGTTCTCATTAATAAATACTAAAAAAAAGTGACAACAAACTAGGGTTCAGAAAGGATACGGGTATAAGGATAAGGATATGGGATATATACATTTGTTTTGTAGACTTTAAAAAATGCGTTTGACAGAGTATACGATAAATTAATAGAAATATTACAATAAGGAATGTTGTTATTAATACTCGGGATTTAAGACTAATAGCAAATCTGTACTGTGGGCAAAAAGCTAGATAAGATGACAGTTTATCTGAAGATATAGAAATAGAGCGTCGTGTTGGGCAAGGATGTATTTTCGCTCCTCTCTATTTTAACGTTGATAGTGAAATAATCATTGAGAAGTAGGCTTTTGCAGAAGGAGATAAAGAATAAAAATAAACAGTCAACAATTTTACATATTTCGATGATACAGAAGTAAAAATAGACGGCACTGAAGATGCAGAATTTGCTGCAAAGAATAAATGTCTCTTGTATACGATATGGACTTAATATCAATTTTCATAAAATAATAGTGGCTAAAACAACAAAATATAGATGTAAGATGTAGAATGTAGAAGTGCTGCGTCCTATGAACAAAGAAGAAGAAATGTATAAAACGCAAAAAAAAAGAAACTCGAATATTTTGCACACATTATTAGAGGCTCAAAATATGAATTATTGCAAAATATTATTAAGGGAAAAATTCAAGGAAGGCGTTGTCGGGGTAGACGAAGAATTTCATGGCAAATAAACCTTAGAGATCGGTTCGCAATGAGGTCCAATAAACTGTTTCGTGCAGCTGCAAATAAAGAAAGCGTAGCTATATTGATAGCCAACCTCCGCTAGGATATGGTACACAGAAGCTATACAGAGAATATTTCAATAAGAAAACATGACTATGTATGAAGTACATACTGCGGAACCTACAGTGTCAAGTAAAATAGTATATTTCTAAAAGCTTAAGCAACTCATATAAGAAATCTTGCATTAAACTTTATACTAATGAATATTCAATGGATAATGACAATATTCTATATAGTTATTCCTAATTTTGATAAATAATGAATTTCTTAAAATCTTTGAATGGAAGGATTAGGGATATATATAATTAAATCTCACTACCAGTCTACTACGGTATGGTAAATTAAAAAAGGCATAGGGTCAACTTATTCTTGTATTTGCTTCTTAGGCACATACCTATACTAAAATTGGAACGATACAGAAAAAAATTAGCATGGCCCCTGCGTAAGGATGACAGGCAAAATCATAAAGCTTTCCACATTTTCATGAATCTTCTTGAGAGGATACAATAACATTAAACTAAATAAAAATATTAATTTTTTTTTGCAAAACTTTAATGGGCTCCTTATGGCTTTCAGACATATTTTATCGTACTATTATATTCAAATTAAGTAGATTTAGCCGTCCAGCTTTATTACTTTCTTTGTATAGAAGAGACCACCTAACGCTAAGGTGAGTACTATTGTAATGATTCAATTTACTACTTTTTATTTTTCTATGTGCTTTTTGTTTTAGTTTATCGGCCACTAATATTATAGCTAGCAATAATTTCTGCTGCTATATCCCTGTAAGCAGCATAAAATTGTCTATTCCATCGTATTAATAAAAATTAAATTGGTAGATGTATAAGCAGGTAGTGAGCAAAAATGTGTGGTAATAATAGTTATCCTAACCGTAAATTTGGATACGTCAAATGGTATCACATAGTATGATACATTACTTAAAAGAACATACAATCTGCGGCCAACGGTGACAAAAAATTATGTTAATAGACATATAAGCAATAAGAGTGTAAAAACAATTCACGTAATCTATTATTAAATAGTAAAAATGTCGCCGATATTGAAAAGAAAATAATAAACACTGGCAAAAGGAATTGTCCGCTTATTTCTCTATATTCCCCCGTAATTTTATCTTTTAAATCATCAAACTTTTCAAGTAGGGTTTTCTAAGGTTTGCTTTTTGAATAACCATCAAAAGAAAAAAGTTTAATGGGCTTAAATCTAAGGATCGCGTGGAAATAAAGTTATTGATTGTCTAAATAGACCTCTTCTCACAGCTCCCTTTATCAACAGATGCAGAGAGGTATAGGACTAGTGCCATTATTGCGTACATTTTTGTAGCTCCTGTCATACAAATAATCGCTAATCTTTGGGCTTCATAAAAAAAAAACAGTTTTCGTCTTAGTGCTCAGCTTTGTAATATCAAACCACTGCGAGATAAGTATTTATGGGTGTTAAAGTCATTGTATTCATCGCTGTATTTTAGAGGTGCATTCCCAATCCTTATCCCCTTTTTTGACAACTTGAAATACTTGAAATATCTCATAAAATACTTAGGCTTCTTTGTTTAATCTTCATAGTATGTCCTCAAACTTAAAAAGGCATTATGGATTGTCATTTTTATAGCTGTGATTTGACTTATTCATTTCAGCCTTTCAGTTGCATTTTTTTGCATATTCCCACTCTTTCTTTTCTGTATTTGTGATATAAGCTGCTGAGACCATTTCTATTGATCGCTGAGTTTGATTGCTCTTCTTCTTCTCCTTTCGTATAGCTGCTATGCGTACTTGTTTCTCCTTTGGCCATAGGTTCATAGATCAGCAGTCATAAAAATCTTAGTGATTTCTATATAAAATTAAAAATAAAATAAGATATTATGTATTGTATGTCATGTAAAAAAAGACAATGTATATACAAAGATAAAAAGTATTATTACGTGTATTTTAATTTAACTACTCGTGGAGGAAAAATATTAAAACTAACTCTACACTTAATGAACTAAAGAAACGAGAGAAAAAAAATTGATTTTCCTTATTTTTTTATTGCTAATAGCAAGCATTTTAATGCATCTATGTGAATTTCCCTCACTCTTCGCCTTACTATGGAGGTATCAAACTCTGGATCTGAATTTTGATAGTGGTTCCACCATTCTGCCATCATCTTTGCTGCATTCTTCTGAGGTCACCGGGCAACCAGAGCCCAATGCCTCCATAATTGCACTTTTGCCATCGTTATGTCCTGATCTAGCTATTGCTGCGCTTTTTTATTTGTGCTCAGACTGTTTGACATTATATATTAATCAATATATATTAAACAAATAAACTTGGTTTGAATGGTGGGTTGATGAAAGCAAATGCTATATATTAGTACCAGGCGATTCAACGCAAGCGCGTACAATGAGGAGCGTATAGAGGCTTATCATAAACCCACAAACTGTTAAAAAATTTATTTTTCTATTAAAATCCGTGTTTTATATGTGATGGAAGAATTATTTTGATTGTATTCTATTGTAAAAGAGCATCAAAAAATATTACATATCTTACAGAAACAGGACACAGGAGAGCAGGGTTTTCCCAACTAAACTGGTTTAAAAAAATCATGGTTTTAAAATATAGTCTAGACATGAAAATTATTTTGGTACACCATGTACATGATCAATAATATTATTATCTTGGTGTACATTCCTGCATATAAAAAGTGGTACGTCCTTGCGCTCCCTTGCATCAATAAAACACTCCTTAAAATATTTCTATGTCGGCAATGATTTTCAATAGAAAAAAGTCTTATCATTTTATTGTCAGTTTTTGCATTTTTATTTAAGCAAATATATGTAAAATGACAAAATAATTTGGTGTTTTGTAATAAAATTTTAAATGTTTGTCCAAACGTTTTGCAGTTTCGACCGACTGTGGGCTATACTGTATTACTCAACGGAAAAGTACGCCGACAGCGCGCCGTATCCCTGAACTTGAGTTCTCGTTGGGGCTCTCTGTTGAATGCCTTCCGCAGGTATAACCCGCATTAAAATTTAAAATAGGTTAATTTACTATACTTCCTACAATACTGCATGCATAAGTTGCAAAATTTGCTCGATTATTTTGGTTTTGCCCTGAAATATATGATTATTTGTCAAGTTTAAGTAAAAAGTGAATTTTGCTAAGATGATAAGAAAAAATGAGTAAAATTTGATTCATAATATTACTATAATCAAAGTATATAAATTTCAACTTAGTGTTAAACTGTGCTATAATACAGGGTGTCCATTTATAAACTGAAACATTTTAACTGCTTATAAGTCGAGAGCGAAAAATGACAACAATGTGCGGTTTTCACAGAACGTCATCAATATTTTTAAAGTTTTTTTGACAGTGTTGCCAAATTTCAAAATTTATCCGAAATGGGAGGAAAAAAATTGATGATTTTCAAAGGCCGATTTCTCAAAAATTTTAAACGTAACACCCTGTACTTTTTAATTTCACATGAAAGCCTGTTAATTCCCCTTTCCGAAAATGTATAAATTGTCTTAAATTTATTTTTTTTTTACAGAGCCAATTTTAATAAATGACATCTTTTTGAAAATTTTCCTACAATAAATACCTATTAAAAAACATTCTCGGTATCAAGTGACAATAATAACAATTGTAGCTTGTCAAGGAGGCTGTGAGTTGCACAATTTGTTCTGTGGGCTTCAACTACTATCAAATCTTTTTAACGTCATTTGTTGGGCAGCCCCAATAATTTGATTTCTATATGTATTTTTGCATTTTTTAAAGGTTTAAATATGTTTACCACCCGGGAAAAGGCACGTTGCGTGTTATTATTTAGTAAATCAGTTACGCAGACGAGAAGAAGATTTAGGCTGTTTTTTGAAAGGGCTCCACCTTCACGCAATTCTATACTTCATTGGGTACGCCAATTTTCCCAGGAGGGAACAGTTAAAAGAAAAGTTATAATAAATCTAAATGCATAAGATAATCTGTCGGATGATATTTTGCTGGTAAAAGACGTGTTGTCCTTAAGCAATAACCAAATATCTATTAGGAAGATAGCTCAAACGACAAATATGTCAAAAAGTAAAGTACATAAAATTCTAAAAATAATTAAGTTTAAACCCTACAAAATTGAAACTTTCCAAAAAATAGAAAATTGCGCCCTTGAAAAAAGATATTTAATGTGGGAAACACTACTAGATCTTTTTAGAAATTAGCCGAATACCAATTTAATAATGTTTGATGAGGCAACATTTCATATCAGTGGTCGAGTAAATAAGCATAACTGCCGAATTTGGGGAGATGAAAATCCTCAAGCGTATAACGAATTTGAAAGAGATTCTCCTAAGCTAAACGTCTGGTGTGCAGTATCGAAATCTAAAATTTATGGGCCATTTTTTTTTCAAGAAGCAACAGTGAATGGAAATAATTACACCGATATGTTGGAAAAGTTTTTTTATCCTCAACTTCAGCAGGATGGAATTTTAGACACGGTCTACTTCCAGCAAGAGGTTCTCCAGGGTCGCAAGGGATTCCTTAGATATTACTTTTGGAAACAGATATATAGGGCGATAACAGGTCCAATCGAGTGGGCACCTTATTTTCTCGATATAACCATTCCAGAGTTTTGTATATGGGGATATGTAAAAGAGCATTGCTACAATCCAACCCCAAGAAATTTGGATAAACTGCGCAACAACATAGTAAACGTTTTCAACCAAATTACACCGCGAATGCTACAAACCGCCTTCGGCAACTTATTTCTCCGTCTACATTTGTGTTCCGAGCAAAATGGGGGTCATATTCAGCAGTTAATTTATTAGTTATAAATTAAAATTAATTTCTTCAATTGCTTGTTGTTAACATTGTTGTAAATAGTTGTAATTTAATACATAGAATAAATACTTTTTATAGACATGGCAATAGCGCAAATTATTTAATTATGATTGAGATTGAGAAACACGCAGTTAAGGAGTGCCCAAAAAACCAAAAAAAATGCATCAATTGTATTCATGCAAACGCAAAGTTTAATTTGGAGCACAATATAAATCATGCCGCAAACAACAAAACTTGTCCGTCTTTTGAACATCAAATCACGCTTTTGAAAAACAAAATTGACTATGATGGAAGTTATGGCAAATAATAGGCAAGAGGTAGAAGTGCTACAAGAACTGGACGTTTTAGATAATGCGGATCAACAAAGTACGGACTGTGATTATGTAAGCAAAAAAATTAACATAGGTTCCAAACTCTTAAATATCATTCATTTTAACATAAGAAGTTTAAAAAAAAACTTTGATCAAATGATAGTTTTTCTACAAACATATAATTTAATATCCTGCGACATTATTGTTTTGGGTGAAACATGGCAATTGGTTGGTAATGAATTTAATATAGAGGGCTCTAAAATGTATTATAATGGGGGAGACTGTAACCAGAATGATGGGGTGGTTGTTTATATAAAAAATAATTTAAACATAAACAAAGTAGAAAATATAAAACTAATTAGGTCGGGAATTACTTTGATTAGGATAACTTTAGCTATAACTGATATACAATATGGCATAACGTGTATATATAGACGTCCCTCGACGGTAGTATCGTCTTTTCTCGATGACCTGGAAAATTATTTATTACGTGAATGTAATCAGCAAACAGAAATACTTCTGGGAGATATAAACATAAATACTCTATCTGAAAATTCAGCTGATACAAATAACTACCTAGCTCTCTTGATGTCTTACGGATTCTACTCCCTTATAACTGGTCCTACACGGGTCACATTAACATCAAGGACCTGTATTGACCACATTTTCCTTAAAAAAAAATTTTTGGAAAACAAAAATAAACATCTTTCTTTTATTTTGGAAACTGACGTTACCGATCACTATCCTGTGTTGCTTAATTTTGCTAGAGACGAGGTTCGGGCAGGTAATGTTTCCAATAATATAAAAATTAAAACTATAAAAATATTAAACAATGAGAAGGCAAAAGATTTACTTATAAAACAAAATTGGGAAAACACTATCTTAAATATTAATGATGTCGAAATTGCAACCAAAATTTTTTATAATGTTGTCGAACATATTATACAAAGCTGTGAAGAGACAAAAATATTAAAACAAAAAATAATTAAAAAAATAAAACCTTGGATAACTGCTGCTATTATATGTTCAATAAAAAATAGGGACAAAATGAAAAGAAAATTGAATAAAAATTATAGTTTGAAAAAAGAACAACAATATAAAACATACAGAAACTCATTGGGTAAAATAATAAATAAATGTAAAAATGACTATTACAAAACAAAAATTGAGGAATCTAAGAATAATATGAGCAAAATGTATAAGGTTATAAATGAGGTTACAAATCAAATTACTACTACAGGAAATGACATAATAAAAATAAAAAATAATAACAAAGAATTTTCAAATAACAAAGACATGGCAAACTTTTGTAATCAGTATTTTATAAACGTAGGAGTAAATATGCAAAACCAAATAAAAAAAACAAAAAAACAATTCAAAATTAATCATAACAGTGTATCTTCAATGTTTCTAAAACCAACTAATAGGAATGAAATAATTAAACATATTTTTTCGTTAAAAAACAATTCAGCGCCTGGGATAGATACTATTAGCTCAAAATTTATAAAAAAATTTCATATTTACCTTATTGAACCATTGGTTCACATTATCAACCTAATATTTAAAACAGGAACAGTACCTACTCAATTTAAAGTATCAATAATCACTCCAATATATAAATCAGGTGATAAATGTGAAATAGGTAACTATCGTCCTATAAGTGTGATAAATAATTTTTCCAAGCTCTTCAAGAAATGTTTGAAAGATAGACTTATTGACTATTTACAAAAAAATAACATATTAACACAAAATCAGTTTGGTTTCATTGGGGGGCTCAGCGCATCCGATGCTGTCTGCGAATTAACAAAGCGAGTGAATCAGGCTTTTGATGGTGATAGAAAGTGTTTGGCAGTGTTTCTGGACCTAGCAAGGGCTTTTGACACTGTACCGCATGAGCTTTTGCTAGATACTTTAAGATCTTATGGTATTAGAGGTCCAGTGTCAAGGGTCTTTGAAAGTTACTTGGGGGACAGAAAACAGTCTTTAAAAATAAATAATGAGATTAGTGAACCATCTTATATAAAAATTGGAATTCCACAAGGAACAGTTATTGGACCTATACTCTTTATAACTTATATTAACGCTCTTACCAATCTTAAAATTCATGACGGGTCACTGATATCATATGCAGATGACACGGTTGCGGTGTTTCACGGAATTTCTTGGGGAGACACAAAAAAAACTGCAGAACTTGGTCTAGCAACAGTCAAGAACTGGCTGGATTCTTTTAAATTAAGTCTCAATAGTCAAAAAACAAACTATATTGCATTTTCTATAACAGCTGCTAATCGCCCCAGCTTTCAACAAATTAAACTTGAATTAATTGATATCAAGGAAGTTTCATTTACTAAATATCTGGGTATCATTGTGGATAAACATTTAAAATGGGACCAACACATTCTAAAATTAACACAAAACATCCGTAAACTTATTTATCGATTTCATATTTTGAGAAATATCTTAAATGAAAAACTACTAATTTTAATTTATAAATCCTTGGTTGAGTCCTTGTTAAGGTATGGGGTGATTGTCTGGGGAGGTCTATACAAGAATTGTTTAAAACAACTTAATGTAGTACAAAACTTTATTTTAAAAGTTATATACAAAAAACAAAAAAGATTTCCTACACAACAATTATATTCTGAAGAAATTTTTAATATACGCTCAATTTACATATTGTCAACATGCATTTATACACATAAATCAGAAAAAATCAAGAATTATGTTAGTCATTCCTACACAACCCGAAATAATATAAACAGACACCTAAAAATACCAAACATAAAAAAAACTATAGGGCAACGATTTTTAGGATACTTGTCCCCGAAATTTTATAACATCTTACCAAACAGCTTAAAAAATATAAATAATATTAAAAACTTTAGTAAGGTCTGTAGAAAATTTATTTATTCAAATATAGATAAATTTAATTTTTTTAAATAGTTTTGGGAAGGGAAATTTTATTGGAGAATTTTTGTTTAGTTGTAGATTATGGTTAGTTATATTTTATATTATTACTAAAATTTTGTGATTTCTCAGCATACACAAACAGATGTTACAACATCTAGGTGTATGTTAAAAACAATGACTGTTAACTATTATTATTGAATATAATTAAGTTAAAAATTGTTATAATATAACCAAAATGATTAATAAATTTGAATTTGAATGATCATGCTAAAGCGATACATAGGCAATTACCAGAAAATGTTCATCAATCACCGAATAAATATTCTAGGAAAATTTTCAAAAAGGTGTCATTTACTAAAATTGGCTCTGTAAAAAAAATAATTAATTTAAGAAAATTTATAAATTTTCGGAAAGGGGATTTAACAGGCTTTCATGTGAATTTAAAAAGTACAGGGTGTTACATTTAAAATTTTTGAGATATCGGCCTTTGAAAATCATCAATTTTTTCCTCCTATTTCAGGTAAATTTTGAAACTTGGCAACACTGTCAAAAAAAACTTGAAAAATATTGATGAAGTTCTGTGAAAACCGCACATTGTTGTCATTTTCCGTTCTCGACTTATAAGCAGTTAAAATGTGACAGTTTATAAATGGACACCCTGTATTATATTTTCTTAAAAGCTGATATTTAATTAACATACAATATATATATATGATACACAAATGAAATTTGGTCCATCGATAGAGTAGTTAGTTATAAAAGCATCTTTTCACATATTCTACTATTTACCATCTCTTCCGGTTTAACAGGAAGTGACACTAACTTTCTTATTTTAAATAGGACACTTGGTATATTATAACATATTTCGATATAAAATAATATTCTGAAAACAATGATACTCTATTTGCTACTTTTAATTTTATACTCATAGAAAAAATCGTTCTTTTTTAAATTTTAAAATAGAGTGCCATGAATGCGTGGAAAGTTATAATTTTTAATCAAGTAATCACGTAAAAAAAATATTTTTCATTGCATTTTATGATTTAAATCTTTTACATGCCTAACAACCATTTCTGAAATGCGGTTTCTTTTTTCCAGTAATTTGATATGATTATTTTTTCGGTCGATAAATAAGCCTATAAGAAGAAAAACACTAATTCACAAAAATCAACGAACAGGCAGCATTGTAATGCTATGCCTGTCTATTTTTTTGAACTGACTTAACACATCATATTTTGTCAAACGTCACTATTTGAGAATAAAAGAATAAATTTTTCAATATCTTAATATTTTATTTAACATTTACCTAATATAACATACCTACCAACAAACGGTAAACAAACAGATAAAATATGAGGTTTATAAATTATTTTAATATAAAACTTTTTACATGTATTGCTCGAAACGACCACCTTCTTGTCTAATGAAAGAATGTATACGCGGGAATATAGCGTACGGGACTTTTTCTTCATTGGTAAACATTTAAATAACAAATAATAATGCGCTTAACAAGATGTCATGTATTATGTCAATTAAAAAATAATTGAAGAACGCAAACTGCAGCCTATTTAAGAAATCAAAGCCCTCTGTTGCTATTTTTATTAATGAAATGCGTTTATTTACGTAACTTAGTTTGTTTCTTCTTATGGACTTATTTATCGACCGATTTAAAAAATAATCATATTAATTTATTATGAAAAAGAAACTGCATTTCAAAAAAATTAAAAAAAAAATATTTTTTCTATGAGTATGAAACAAAAAGTAGAAAATATAGTGAAATTGTGTTCAGAATATTATTTTTTATCAAAATACGTAATAATATACCAAGTGTCCCATTTAAAATAAGAAAGTTAGTGTCATTTCCTGTTAAACCAGAAGTGATGAAAAACAATAGAATATGTCAGAATATGCTCTTATAAATGAATCGGTAAGTGGAATAACGATATAACTCCAAAAATGTGGTTTAGAGATAATCACAAAAAACTGTTTTGTGAAAAAAGTATTTATTTTACAAGAGTCTTCAACATTGCAAAGTTATATGAAATCGATTTCTCTAAACGAATATAAAGTAAAATATTTTTTAAATTTATTTTTGGCTAGGATGCGGGACAGAAAGTCACTAGGTGTTATACGGTTTTTCTGCTCAACTTTTTAACTTCTTTAAATTGTTAAATAGTATCTTAATCTTAAATAGTTATAATAGTATCTAACATACATTACAAAACCTGATTCATATAACACGAAAAACATTAATATATTCAAGGCCATTAGTCTTCAGCTTCCATGTTGATGGTTTCCAATGACGTTATATGGTAGAAAAATTGCAAAATTTCTCCAGTCATATATTGCATGACCGAATTTTTTTACATTGATCGGTAACATTTTTGAGTATGCAGGCGCCGTCGGTAAAGTTGGGACTGCTTAAGGTTTGATTAACTTGAAATTTCTTGTGACAACTCCGCCAATACAGGGTGTCCCGAAATTACATCGCAATATTTTACCAGCCGCATCTTTGTCTAAAAATAAGACAAAAAGTCCATATACAGTATGGTTCAAAAGTGCATCGTTTTTAAGTTACCGGGTGTTTTATGAATCATGTTAAAGATGGTTTCTTGTTAATATATCCGGAACGCCTAGTTGTAATCTTTTGAAATTTTCAACATTTACTATTGGTTTTATTAAAAACTGATATTGCAACCATTTTTGCCAAAATGTATACAGGGTCGTATAAAATAAGTGGTCGGTAAAGTTTAAATTGTTAAGACTTTTTTTCTAGCAACTCCGTGATAATTTTGGTATTAGAATTGAAAAGAACAAACATTTTTACATAAAAAAGGTGCTTTTAAATTTTGGTCTTTACGTTTTGTACCTAATCCTTCGCATTGACTGCAAACATCAACTTGGGGCCTTCCAAACTTCAATGCAAAACTTTCTTTAAAGAACTTTAAATAAAATTCATATTTTACTGTATTTTTTAAGCTTGGATGTAATTTTCAAAAAAGATTATACATAATTTTGACGTTTAGAGCTGAATCAAGATAGTGAACTTCTTTAGAACTGTAGTGAGAGATTTTATAGGGAAATCATTCAATATGGTGTTGTATTTTTGTAATAATCTCGGGTTTTAAGACATGCGGTCGATTATTATGCGTACCACGTAGGTCTCTAGGTGACACCTGAGCAACCAAGAGTTTGTTTAGTCGTTGTAATCTAGAATTTGATATTGAATGCAGACTAAGAAAAGCTGCCTTGCAAACTGGTTGCCTCTTTAAATTATTATTCCATATGTAATATGAAAAAGTCACTTCCCTATTTTTCTTCCTATCTTCCCCATCTGGTCGCCTCCTAGCTACTTGTCTACAATCGATAAATCTATGCAAATATACATCCTGTTCATTTTTTGAACCTTTCTTATAAACTTTTCTTAAACTGCTTCTTTTTCGTCCGGTGTAAGTTTTGACATTTGACATTGGTGTAAGTTTTGACACATGACTTTGGCATTTATTTTTACATCTGAAAAAAAAAAGAATATTATTATACAAACTGTTGGTAGAATAGAATGTATAAAAAAACTTGAATGTACATTTTCTATGATTTAAATAAAAATATTCCCTGATTACTTAAGCAAATATTAAGAATTCATTGTACTTACGTGCAGTCCTCTTTGACAAACTTTTTGTCGACTATTTTGCCAGTTTTAGTTGTATATTTTTCTCCCAGAAGACGAGCCTTCGTTCTTTCATTTCACTTCCATTTTTCAGGGCATGTTCTTTTTCGGCTACTTTTTCCTCTATCTGTACTAGAACTCTTACTACTACTACTGCTAGACATTATGATTTTTAGTGAAATTATCAGCAAGTAGGTATTTACACTCAAAAGTTTAGGGTCAATCGAATACAGTGCAAACTGGCCGTGACTGCTAACTAGTAAACAACATCAAGAAAAAAAAACAAGATGGCAACTAACAGACTTACCGACTGAAGCAGCTCACGCGCAATATTCCCACATTGGGTGGAAGAACGATATAAAAGCTTGAGTTATACTGTTGTGCCACTCAATGCAAAATTACCCCCTTGTCATAAAGCATATAGGTTTCAAAAGCTATATCGTTTTTCGGTCCATCAGACAGATTTAGTGTTAAAGATCATTTTTGCTATCTTACTTTAAAATCACTTTTTTTGGAGTTATATTGTTCTTCCACTCACCGATTCAAATATTCTATTGATGTACCAAATTTCATTTGTTTATCTTGAAAAGTAAAAAAGTTGTTAAGTATTCCCTTTTTTCTGTGTTACCCGGTATATTTACATCAAATTCGTATAGTCAATTTTAAGTGATTTTCCCTATAATATCTCTAATATCAATATAATAGTAGTGTTCATTCTGTTGAAAGAGATAAGTTAATCAATCTTCTTAGTTCTTTCAAGCCCAGTGGCTCTGATCCGATTTTCAATCCTCAAGTTAACAAATCTAATAAAAACATATCTTGGAGCTGTCAACTTTCAGAAAGGAAAAATTAAATTCAAATTAAAAACGTTTATTTGCTAGTATCAAAAATTTCAAAACAAATGTATATATGATATAGGCGAAATTAGCAAATAGGAATGCATATTAAATATAAAAACCGTTTATCAAAAGTAACTCTGCAAAAGGTGTTTTTAAATGATACATCTTTAAAAAAACCAAAGCAAACAAAATAAAAATAAGGAAAAAAACCTTACTTAAAAGTAAAATCTTTAAATTCATTTTGATTTATGGGAGCTTGCATGAAAAAGAGAATAATTTGCTTACATATATACAGAGGGCAGGGGCAGGCGAGAAGAAGAAACACATCCAATATGCAGTGCTTTCCTTTGATGCCTCCCCCCTCTTCATTTTTTGAACGGATCAATTCAAAATATGAGGAGACTTGAGGTAATGTAAAATAAATACTATGTTTTATAGCAAAATTGACAGATGAAAATTTAAAGATGCTGGAAGCTGCTGGGCGCCATCTTGGAAAAAAAAATTAAATGGAAAGGGTGTTCTTGTGGCATATCATTTTAAAGCTCCTAACGAGTACCTTATAACGGTCAATTTTTGATTCACTTCTTTAAAATGGTCAATTCTTGTCCATTGGAAAAAAAAATCGAAGCGATTTTTATTTACGGTGCGACGCGTAACTTTGACGAAACCGAAAGGATTTTCAATGACCGTTTCCCGAATCGTCCTATTTGTAGAAAATATTTACGGAAACTTGTATCTAAATTTACAACTACTGGTAGTGTAAACAACAAAAAGCCCCTAAAACGTCCGTCTGTTTCGGAAGAAAAACAAGTTCAAATAATTGGTGAGATGATAGTTAATCCCCAACATTCAACTTCCTCTGTGGCAAATGAACATGAGGTTTGTCCTTCTACTGTATGGAGACTTTTGAAAAGAAATATGTATCTTCTGTACAAAATCCAAATGGTACACCAGTTAACCGAAGAATTGTCGTTATTGGAGTGACACTAATCCTCACGTCTTCCGGGAAACTTATACTCAATATCCAGAAGAAATAAATGTTTGGGAAGGGATATTGGGAAACCATATTGTGGGGCCCTTATTCATCGAAAAAAATTTAACAGGGGAACTGCATTTGGATATGGTGGAAAATACTATTGACCCTCTAATCACCGAAATTGTCGAAACGAATCCTAATGAGTTCGATATGGATATTGTATTCCAGCAAGATAGAGCTCCACCACACTACTCCAGACAAGTTTGGAACTATTTAGATAAGAATTTCCTTGGTCATTGGATTGGCCGTCGAGGATCTGTGGCATGACCAGCTCGCTCGCCAGATTTGATAACTCTAGACTTTTTTTTATGGGGCTATTTGAGTCAAAAGGTGTACGAAACTAAACCAGTTTCAGTATTAGATTTACGACAGACAATAACGAATATTTGTAGAAATATCGATGTTACTTTATTTGAAAATGTTCGGTGTGAAATTTCGGACCGACTCGACTGTTCTTGTGTCAAGAAGTTCAAGGCAACCATTTCCAGCAATTGAACTCAATGTATTTATTCGATATATCAAGTTATATGTTAATGTATTCAGGTAATTTTTAAATGTATCACTATTTTGTAGTAGGTAAAGATATTGAATTGATAATATAGGGTTATAAAGTACTCGTCAGGAGCTTCAAAATGATGTCCCACAAGACCACCCTTTCTATTTAATTTTTTTTCCAAGATGGCGCCCAGCAGCCATCTTGAAATTTTTATCTGCCAATTTTACTTTAAACCATGATATTCATTCATCAATTGCATTACCTCAAATTTCAATATATTGAATTGACCGTTCAAAAAGTAAAGAAGGGGGGAGACATTAAAGAAAAGCACTGTAATATAAATATAGTAGAAGAAATATTTCATACTTGCAGTGGAGTCGTAGTTTAAGGAAAAAATGAAAATTCTACAGTCTCCCGCCATTATAATATTTATTCTAACTTATTATTAAGATATTAAACATCTTTCAGTTTTTATGATTCCTGACATGTTTCGGATACAGCGGTATCCATCATCAAGGGATAAAAAGTTTAAAATTGGTATAAGTTATACACACCAACGTTTGAGTGCATGTCAAAAAAACCTTTTTTTAAGACTTTTCATGACGATTTTGCCGCGTCTAATTGCAGGCTTGCTACATCTTTAGAATTAAATCTTCGCTTGTAAATACAAGTTTTGCGTAAACTTTATCTTTAATAATACTCCTTACCTAATAGTCTAACGAATTAAGATCCGGTGATCTGGGTGGCCACGACACTGGTCCAATACCATTAACAAGTTCATTATGTAAGTCATTTCTCCTCAGCCGGCCAATCCGTCGTTGTGGACAATTTGTATTAATTCTTTCACACCTAATCCAAAATGCGGAGGAGCTCCATCTAATTAAATTAATGGGTAAATGGTCTAGATAATCATGCAGATCGTTATTAGGAAACTCCACAAACAGTTCCGAGTTCAATCTTGGAGGCAAGAAATGTGGACCACACACATTACCATTAATAACGGTCAACCACACGTTTAATAAAAATTCATTTTGAAATGATCTTGGCTGAATTTAGCTGGGATTATGATATGTTCAAATATGTACGACTCGTCTGGTCAAAGAATCTTATTTAAAAGTTTAGATTTTCCACTATTAAACTTAAAAGCCACGGGCAAAATCTTATTCTTTTTTCCTTATCATCGAGATGCAAATCCTAAAGTGGTTGTAAGTGATATGCATCTCTGTGGTTATTATGCGGTGTTCGTAGTATTTTAGATCTGGATATCTGAAGATGCTGAGCTACTTTCCTAGAGCTAAGCCTTGGATTATCATTCAAAGTACGAAGTATACGGTTATTTCGATTATTCTTTCGATCGTTTGTTTTTTGTTCATTAATTCCGCGAAGGCCAAAGTTCCGAAATTTCTGATGAGTTTTAATAAAAACACGAGCATCTGAATTTCTTCTATTAGGGTAGTGTCTACGATACTCACGAACTGCTGCTTCATAAATGAATATCTGTGTATTCGTTGTTAGAAAACAACATTGCTTAGTTTAATACCTAAATAAAGATTACTTAAACTCTTAGAATAAAATTCAAAAAATACTGATAGTAATAATCTTTTTTGTTTCATGACTGACTGGCTAATAACTTTTTTTACGAAATCCCATGTTAAATTAAAAAAAAATTGGTAATTTTTTGTTGTAAACTAAACGAAGTCTCAATAAATAAATAAATATGTCTTTATTTAGTATCAAATGCACATTACATTACATTTGCCCAAAAAGGCAAAGAATAGCTAAAGCTACTTTTATCTCTTAACCTTAATAATAATAATAATAATAATAATAATAATAATAATATAATAACAAATGTTTTGACAAACAAGCAGTAATAGTAATATGAAAATTAACCGAAGAACAAATTAAGAAAAAAAAACTAATTAAATAATGAAATAACGAATTAACTAAGTATCGTCAGCGTACTGGTACGCCTCAGAGCTCTTTACGACTAAGGAAAGATCCGAAGTATATAGCAAGAATAAAAGAGGTCCCAGAATCCATCCTGGAAAAACTCCAAAAATTATGTGTTCCGAATCCGAGTAATTGTTATTGAACGTGCTCGTTGAGTAGGATTCCAGAGATAGAACTTAAAAAAAGAAAGAACAACTTCATTGCAACCATAAAACTTTAACTTGGCGACTAACAAATCATGATCGATTACATCGAAAGCCTTTAAATAAAACTTCAGGAATCATTTTTATTCAAAATAAAGTCGGTGACGTACAGTTTCTTTCAATAAAATTGTGCAAAAATGTTTTGGTACGCACGACACTGATGAAAGTAAAACAATAATTTTTGCGTAAGAAGATGCATCTTTATTATTTTTCCAAAAAATTGTCATTAACATATCCAAATTAGTTTTGAAAATATAATAAAATTTAAATATTTTAATTAAAAATTTGACACCCTGTATCTTTCTAATGAAGCAATTTTCGAATATAGTTTACATTATATACAAACTGATATTATTTTGAGGTTTTCTATCTGCCATTTAAGTTTTCACTTCGGGCTTTCACGATCTCAATGTGCCTTTGCCTTCAACATGGCCTGATAATAATAATTTTTTAAACAGGAAAGACAAGGTGGTAAAGTGAGTTGGGTGAGAAATTTTATAAACTCTACTCGTAATGAAGTGAAATTATATTTGGATAACGCAAGAAATAAAGACAGAATAGTCGTGCACAACAGACCAGATATAACTTTACCAACACTGATAGATGAAAATATACGACAGTGGAAATAATCTTGACCCAGGCAAAATCTAAGCCAGGGAAAGCATAACTCAAATAAGCCAAGAAACATTCTTCTTCTTACTAATGGCTAAGTTATTTGAGTACTTAGGTATGAAATAAATACTAAACATAATCCATACACCATTAATAATAGAGAGAGTCTTTAAAAATATATTGCTACTATATTTTTAACAGAGGTGGCATAACTCGCGATTGATATTTTCATCAAGGTAATATCTATATAAGGAAAGCAATGGACAACTTCTTAACAGTATTTGATATATGACTTAAAAATGTCAGCTGTAAATTAATTGTTACACCTTAACGACTTGAAGAACTTGCTTCTCAATAGAAAACAAAAATTAATCAAAAATATTATTTATTTGGACTTATACCCAAAAAAAAATAACTACACATTTATTCTGTATCATCTGCATGTGCAAAGCGATACTCACAGTATTTAAGATATTAAAAAAAGCATGATATATAAGTAAATCAAAAAACTAGAATAATAAATACTAGTGGATCTATTATACTTTCGTGAGGGACACGACTATAAACCGAAAGACATCTTGAAAAAATGGCATAATTTTTTTCCCTTTGAGACCTTTTATTTAAAAATTATTTGATTATTTTTTATTTTCTCTATTATCTGAAAATATTATGTAATATAACAATGCTATTAACATTTCAAAACTAAGAAAATCAAACACCTTCAATCAATAAAAAAGCAATGATCTTATTATCATCGCATGAACGAAAAATATGGCCGATAACATCGATCTGCCATTGCGGTCGCACAACTATAGCCATTGTAATTAAAATAATATGGTTTGGACATAAATTAGGACATATGGTAGACAAAATACAACGCATTGTGTTGGTAACAGACTTTTCATCAATTTTAAGTAAAGTTTAGTTTTTAGGGTTAAAATCACTTTGGCAAAATTTAGAGAAAAAACTGTTTATACATTGTAATGTATATCCAATGTAGAATCTTACAAATATGGCCCTTCAGTTTAAGACAGAATGTAAATCTGCATTTCTGTAATATACAAAAAATTATATGTATAGTCGTGCTCTTATCCTTAATACGACTCATCATGTAATTCAGAGTTTTTCAATGTTGTCTTTGATTTAATATTCATCTAGCAACAGACGATAATTAAAAAAAAATAATGTCATGTTAATCGTTAGTCCCTAGTTAAAATAAATTTCATACTTTTTGTGAACTGTCTGATTACAATTTAATGACGATTTTTTATTTATCAACTTACGTGATGAATGTTTTTTTTATTTCGGCATTAACGATTTTTATACAGTGTGTATAAGCAAAATGGAATAATTTAGATAAAAATAAATAAAAGCTTATTCGAAAAAACGCTTGGACATGTCGATTTATAATTTTATAAATAACATAGAGGATATAATAAGTAATATAACAGGAGAGTTGAGTAAAAAAAATATGCCGATAATAAATCTTCAAACTTTTTAAATCTGTCTGCTTTCTATTTGCTATTTTAAAATGTATGCCCTATTGATAATTGATAATAATATTTAGTTATGTTTTGTGAGATTTTTCTCTTGAATTAAGGTACTATGGATATCTAAGTTTAAGTAAATCAGGGTAGATAAACCTATTTGTATAGGTTTTCTACATCTGGACTTCACCTCTTTTCACAATAGTACAATTATGCTTAGGATATAATTATTTGTAAATCTAACTTTGTTTTGTTTAACTCTCTTGAAATTGTGAAAATAAAGTATTTATTATTATTAGCCACGCATATAGAAATACACTCATACTCCAACCAAAAATAGAAATAATGCGACACCGGCCTGTTGCGTGATGCCTTCTATTAAAATGTGGAATATTTTAATTATTTTTGTACATAAACATTATACTACTTAGTTTATAGTTTATGCTTTAAATAAAATTTAGTGACAATTTTTTTAAATGTTTAATAGCATGAATTATTTTGCTTGTAGGTCTACGTTGGTCAAAGTGACTTATCCCTAGTCGCGATACTTTCTTTCCTATTTACCCTATTTGCCTTATTCTGATGAAGCCAAATATGTATATGTATCGTATGTATATGTACATATACTCATATGTACTACACTCATATGTTGTACATATATCGGCCAATATCACTTTTACTTTGTCTCCTTTCCTATTTGCAGAATGTCCCATAATTCTTCATCTTTGTATAAAAACTCATAAAAACCCAGTTAAACTCACGATACGCGTTTTATGAAAATGTATTTTTTATTCATTTACGAAAATTCCTGTAATATAACATTCCCAGATTTACGCAGTAAAGCGTAAAAATTAAGAAGCGAATTAGTATAGAAAAACCGCATGGTTGGATGCCTGTGGATGGTGGAAATGGTGTGGTATGGTATGGTAGAGTACCTCTTGTCAACCACAATTATAACTCTCGGCTTACTAGACTAGTAGGCGATAAAGAGCCCAACTCGCGCGCGGACTGTTGTACATCGCTGAAGAAGTAACGTCGACCTCGCAGACCGATTTGCGGTATATAATCTGCGTTCTTTGCATTGCCGGTTGCATTTATTAGTGCGATTTTAAGTATTTTTATTTATTGTGGTTTTCTTAACATTGTGATTATTAAGGTAAGTTAGAAATATCCTATATAGCTTAAGACCTATACATGATTTTTATCTCAGATGAGTTTATCTCATATGTAAAATAACAACTTAATATCGATGCTCTAGAATATTATATATATTAATTTTAGAATATATTGATAACAAATTAAGTACAAAATATTAACTTATTTAGTAGAAAACTCGTTAATCACATTTCTGTTGTAACTTTGGAATTTATCTTAAGTCAAAGTTTTTAAAAGACTCAAAGGTTACGATTTTAATTCAAAACCTAAAAATTTCAAAGGAGGTTTAAGATTTAATTTAACATGAAATACACTTTTAGTCAAAATTTATATTTAATATTTTAATCTGTAATAAAAAGATTTTATTTACTTTTAGTTATGATAATTTCCCATTTCCTTTCCTTTCATTTATCTATAGAGTAGATACTTGTACTAAGTACTTTTATACAGTGTGGTGACTTTAACTGGAATAAATTCAGTTAAAACTAATCAAAATTTATCTCGCAAAATTCCTGAGACTCGTCGATTTTTGTTTTTTTTTTCACATTTCAAGATAGTTTTTGTATTTTTTCACCTACAGGGGGGGGGTCCAAATTAACCCCAACTTTTTTTTTCAAATGGAAAGCCACTTTTTTTAAACTCTCATTGAAAAGAGCCCTTTTTCTTGATTAAATTGCCCTATTTACTTTTGTGATTATCTAAAGGAGAAATACGAAAAAAAAATAAAAACTATTAAATTATTAAAAGTTGCGTTTAATGTATAAGATGCTCAAAATGAGCACCATTTAGGGTGAATGTAGCCTCATGAGAAAAAAGGATCCACTCCGAAAATATGCGATTTTCGTCAATGGCGTTCATCATTAATTCACAGAACTGAACTCTGCGATCTGGATCGTCTTCCAATAACTCTTGAACGGGTTGCGTTTTATAAGGTCCTTTGTTTGCACTTTTTAAAATTTTTAGCACAGATTTATGATGAATAGAGTTTTCGCGAGCTACTCTTCTGGCTGCAGTTACTGGATTTTCTTCCATCGCTAACAATACATTTAATTGGGTGTTTTCATCGATTTTAGAAGACCTTTGTCTTGAAACAACTCTCACGTGCCCAACTTCTCAAGATCTGCTTTCGATTTTACTAACCATACCTTGGTTAATAGGTGGCAAATCTGGATATTTCTGCCTGAATAAGTGGACAACCTCTAGCTGAGTACGACTTCTGTCCCCATAACCAATCATCATTAAGATTTCAATCTTGTGGGATTCGGATAAATAAGGCATTTTTTCAATATAAGTTAACTTATTTAACAACTGGTTGAAATTCACTTTAACAGTGACACTACAACAATGTCAGGAAATGTCTCGATACCAATAAAATAAACAAACACGCCAAAAATTTACCAACACAAAATATTTCGAGACTTTTAATAATTTAATGTTTTTTTTTCGTATTTTTCCTTTAGATAATCACAAAAGTAAATAGGGCAATTTAATCAAGAAAAAGGGTTCTTTTCAATGAGAGTTTAAAAAAAGTGGCTTTCCATTTGAGAAAAAAAATTGGCTTAATTTGGACTCCCCCTGTAGGTGAAAAAATACAAAAACTATCTTGAAATGTGAAAAAAAAAACAAAAATTGACGAGTCTCAGGAATTTTGCGAGATAAAATTTGATTAGTTTTAACTGAATTTATTCCAGTTAAAGTCACCACACTGTATATAGTTAATTTTACTTCACTATAGTTATTCATTGAAAACTAAAAAATAAAAGCGTTAAATATTTTTATAATGTTAACAATGGGCCGGTATAGGCTTAAATATTATTCTTATTGCATAAGATTTATATTCTTACATAAACTAAATTAATGATTTTTTATGATAAAATAAGAATTCGCAAAAAAAATAATTTACCAAATAACAGGCAAATTTTCATTATTACTGTATTTTTGTATCTTTTCTATTGTTCTTGACTTCTTTGAATTTCTCTCTAAAATTTAGTTAGTTATACAGGGTGGCCCGAAATTACATCGCAATATTTTACCAGCCTTATCTTTGTCTAAAAATAAGATTTTCAAAACTTCAAATACAGGAATCTTGAAAAGTGAACCGTTTTCATTTTACAGGGTGTTGTATAATTTCTATTAAAGATGATTTTTTGTTAATATTTTTAAAAAGCCTGGTCGTTATTTTTCGACATTTTTATCGTATAGATATGTACGTTATTGTTACTAATTGATTTTATAACATTTTATGCTAAAATGTATACAGGGTCGTTTAAAATTAGTGGTCAGCAAAGATAAAAATGTTATAACTTTTTTTCTGGTTATTTTTTAATTATTCGGATAGTAAAATTAAAAAGAACCAACATTTTTACATAAAAAAGGTACTCTCGTCTTGTTTCGTTAGAAGCCTCTGCTTTTAATAAATTTTTTGTTCGTTTGTTTTGTTTGGTATTTTGAGTTTTTTTTCTTAGCTAATAAGTTAATGTTTTAAATTTTTTTCAAATATTTACACACTATTTACAATTTTGAAATAAAATACTAAACAAAGAAAATAGTTTTTGATCTTAAAATTAAGTATTTGTAATAGTCTTATGTCATGTTTATACCTGATGACTTGTGACATACCTTTTAATTTTATTAAACGTGATCAAAAATGCTTTATGAGTGTAGGTTGCAAATTATTTATGCCTGATTATTTCAAAAACGGGCGCTTCTATCGAAATAAGACAAGAGCACCTTTTTATATAAAAATGTTGGTTGTTTTTAATTTTACCATCCAAATAATTAAAAAGTAACCAGAAAAACAGTTATGACATTTTTATCTTTGCTGACGACTAATTTTAATCTACCCTGCATACATTTTAGCATAAAATAATATAAAATCAGTTAATAACAACAGTAGTATACGATAAAAATTTCGAAAAATAACGACCAGGCATAGAAATTATAAAACACCCTGTAACATGAAAACGATTCACTTTTTAAGATTCCTGTATATGAGGTTTTTGTCTTATTTTTAGACAAAGATGCAGCTGGTAAAATATTGCGATGTAATTTCGGGACACCCTAGTCGCCGCAAGACATAATTTATTTTGGACAGCTGTCAAAACTCCTGCTTTTTACCTGTTAGAAGTATGCTGCCACCTGCTAAGAAACTTTCTTTTTTTGGAAAAATCCTTGTCAAAATTCAACAAGAAGATTTATTCGTATCAAACACAGAATTTGATATTTTATAAATAGAATATACTCATAGGAAATAGGACAAAAGTTGAACGCCTGTTTTTTTATATGTGGATGCAAGTGAAATTGCAATAACAGCTTGCAAGTGAAATTTAAACTTAAATTTAATTAATTAAATTTTCGTCAAAAATTTGAAACGTGAAGGCTAACTAGATTCAAGCTAAAAATACTCACATTTTGGATAATAAAGCTTTTTACCTATAACAAACAATTTTGTTAAAACTTGTTTAAATCAAAAAACTAATGAAAATAAAAAAAATATCAGATTGCCGCTAATGACGTATGGCATCAGTAAAACTTCTAAAAGGCTTTTGATCGGAGTATTTAGCTGATTATACTTAAACACTTATTCTGCTTTGCTTTAGTACGCCACCTATTTTTTTTAAGTAATTTCTTACATCATCGCATCTTTAGCTACTTTTATTTTTGCTTATGATATTATGAGTGTGTTTTCTCCAGAAACAAATCTTACACATCCTTGGTTTATCAGTAACAAAATTTAATTTAATATTCACAAGTGTCTAAAATGTAGCAAAGTTAACTGCAAATAAATGTCTACGATCTAATGCTTTGTAAAAGAATAAGTTAGTTAGGTGTTGCGTTTGCAGATTTCTCATAAGTGTGGAATTTCTTAAATTCCTAATATTTCACATACTTACTAGATTCAATCTTAATTATTGATTTTCAGACGGTCTGTTACTGTTTCGAATGTTTACATTTTAATGAATAGTGTCTGTGACGAGGATTACATTTTTTAGTTTCAATAGAATCATTATATCTAAAAACTCTATACAGGGGGAAATAATTATAGATAAATTCACCCTCAGCGAGGACTGAATTCACCCTTGTTTTTCTTAAACTAGAAGGGATATGTTGTGATACATCATTTAAAATGATCTAAAATTTTCTTTGAAATGGCGCATTGTCTTTAAGATCTACAACTCGTTTTTTTTCAACAAGCTTCCTTTGCTTGATATTTTAATTAAAAAAGATGTCTTTAATTTTTTTTTGAAACTAGAATTTTTCGTAAACCAACTCATACTAATGGATATCTTAATTTTAATTCTAGTCCTACAATAATGGTAAAAAGAGGAGTGGTAAAAAGTTTATGTGATCGTGCAAACAGTATTTGTAATAATCAATATTTAACAACTGAAAAATATTTTATTAAAAATATTTTAATACAAAATAATTATCCCAAAGAATTTTTGGAAAATTGCCTTAAAGAGTTTGATAATCCACGTATAAAATTGAATCCACCAATGTTTACAAATCTTATTTTACCATTTATTTCAGGTTGTTCTGAGAAGATAAAAAGAATTGCAAAAAAAATTATTATAAGAACTATTTCTAAATCACAAAACACATTACGATATTTATTAACAAAAACTAAACCTTTTAATAATAATGAATTTAACAAAAATATATAAAATTCCTTGTACTTGTGGTAAATTTTACATAGGTGAAACCTGTAGATCATTACCAAAAAGAATTATTGAACATAAATCTTACATAAAAAACAATGATTTTCAAAAATCCAAAATTACACAACATGCATTCGACAATAACCATAGAATAAACTGGAATGCTTCATCAATTTTAGCAAAGGAACCAATTTCAAAATTACGTCAACTAAAGGAAAGTGCATTTATCATGTTAAATGAAGATAAATGCTTAGCTACTTGTTTAATTGATTTTAATAATACATGGATTCCTTTGCTAAAAAGAAAGGCAGAACAGGGCATTCTCAAAATTAATTAATAATTTAAAAGATATTCATATATTTTCTATCATTAAATTACATTAAGATCAAACCTCTTTAATTTTAAAGAAGTAACCTTTGAATTTTTTGTAATCTTTCAAAACAGTCTGTCAAACTATTAATAAACCGTGAAATTATATAAAAAAGTATTAAAAGTATTGTCGAATTAGGAAGGAGTTTTAAAGGAATTATTATATAGCAGAAAATTTGAAAGATAAGTATATTTTGTTTATATTTTTAATTTAATTTTAATTATCTTGATAACGGTAGTAGATATAATTACTGAAACGTTGGTTTAAATTAGGTATTTTTAAAAAGTAGGTCTTCTCGTTGTTTTTATCGTTTTTTATTTTAATATTCATAACAAAGTTAGGTAGGATATTGAAAAGAAGAAACAAGCTCAGAGATTAATAGATTAAATCTCAGCTCCTAATATAAAAAAATATAATAAAATCTATTATACCTCAAGTAAATTATTGTATTTAAAACTTATTGAACTTAAATTAGATTAAGTATATCGAACGGCATCATTATAGATTTGAGTTCATATTTCTTTTAAATACGCGACTAAGTATATTTTCTTCTTATTTTCAATTTTTGAGTGTGTGAGATAGTAATTTCTAAATTGATTTTTGATATAAGTGACGTAATACCCAATAAAATAAGTAACTCATTACAACTCGTTGCCAAAAAATTCAGTTTACTTATATTAATTAGTAACTTACCTTTTATTTAGTTAATTGTTGAAAATATCCCTAGTTCACCTTCATGCAATAGTAGAAGAACTGTTTAAAGTATTCCTGGATATTCTGAAGAATATCGGGTGTAAATTGATGGTGTTTATCAGTGATGCAATTTTTTGTCATTGTCATGTCATTTTTCATTGTCAATTTTAGATATCTCAAAAAATGAACCCAAGAGAAGACAAATCGGGTGATCTGGCGGGCCAATTTATAGCACCCCTTGTCCCAATTTATTTTCCAAAAGTGTTTAAAAGTGTCTAAAATTCTATAGCATGCGTAGCTCAAATCTAAAAACCAAAGCGCCATTTTAAAGAAAATTTAACGCTCTTTTAAATAAATGTGAATGCGACCTCCGCTAATTGAAGTTATAGTGCTAAAATTTATTTATAAATATGTCACCCCAAAAACAAAAATATACAATCTGACGTATATATACAGGGTGAGTTTTTCAAAGCGCGGAGTAGTATTATGCATTGATGATATTATTTATCGATGACGTGCTCCTGGACTATTATTTGGTTAAGCATTCTTCACATTTTAAAAATATTTTGGACTATACAGGGTGTTCCGAAAAAGCAGGGCACTACAAAAGTTTTTTAAATGGAACACCCTGTATTGCAAAACATTTTTGAATTCTTTGCGTAATTACCAATCTTTTTTGATAATGGTTTAATATGCCAAAAATTAATAGTTTAGGAGATAAATCAAATTTTGTTAAAAATTTAGAATTTGCACGCATCTCTTTAATATTAAAATTTAGCACCTAAATTTTGAATACAGACTTAATTTTTATCATCAGAAGTAAAATAAAGTTACTTTGATATGCATGCATGTAAAATTATTTATTTTGTTATACAGGGTGTTTTTTTTGAAAGGCCAAACTTGCCCAACTTTAAATATAAAAATCTCTCTTATTTTAAATGAAACACCCTGTATATTTTCATGTCATCTAATAGCTTACTTAAGAGTCTATAAATTTTATTAATAATGTCCTATCTCTATATCTAACAGTTTTTGAGATATCATGGATTTTTCTGTTTTTCTCCTGTAAAAACTGACAATGCCGACTTAAAGTTTTGAAGCACCTCGTATTTTTTATGTATCCATCAAGGCGCCGTGGAAACAAATGAAAAAAATCTCAATAACAAAAAGACAGTTACATTAGTTAATTAGAGATTAATAGTTAGATTTGTTTTAAGGTGTTTTTTAGATATTTGTTTTCAATATTAAAAATGAATTATTCAAGAAATTAATTTATTGATATGATTTTTGTTTTGGGTGAAGCAAATAAAAATTGTCTGCTAGCTCAAAGGCTATATAGAGAAAAATATCCTTAACGGCGCACACCCGATTCCCGCAGTTTTCGCGTTGTTATGGACCGATTTATGACGACTGGTAGCGTGGATCTGCCAAAACGTAATGTTGCTAATAGGGTGGCAAATGAAGGTAAAGAACTTGAAATTCTTTTGCAAATTGAGGAGGATCCCCACATTGGTAGCCTTACTTTCTGATGTTTCGCAGACAACGGTAAACCGGACAACACGGAAATATAAATAACACCCATATCACATTAAGTTGCATCAAGAACTTCACAATCAAGATTTTCAGCTACGTGTAACTTTTTGTGAATGGTTACTTCGCAAAATTGAAATTAATCCAAATTTTGTTAACTATATTACGTATTCCGACGAGGCGACATTTAAAAGCAATGGTGCTGTCAATAGGCATAATATGCACTATTATGCAACAGAGAACCCTCATTGGGTACGTGAGGTTCAGCACCAGAATCATTGGTCCCTTAATGTATGGTGCGGCATCCATAATAACCGTATAATTGGACCATATTTTTTTAATGAACCTTTGAATGGGCATTCATATCGAGTATTTTTACAGCAGCAATTGCCTGAATTATTAGAAGAAGTCAATCTCCAGGAACGGCAAAGTATGTGGTTTCAACAAGATGGTGCGCCTCCCCATTTTCATCGTGCAGTAAGGGAATATTTGTATCAAGAATATCCTCAAAGATGGATTGGTCGCGGAGGATTTGTTGCATGGCCGCCAAGGTCTTGCGATCTTACGCCGCTAGATTTCTTTCTGTGGGGTTATCTCAAAGATAAAGTCTATGCAACAAAACCAACTACAAGGGAGGATATGATTATTAGAATTAGGGATGCCTGTCAAACCGTAACACCAGGAATGTTATACCATGTTCGACAAAATATAATTAAAAGAATTAATATTTGTATCGAACAAGGAGGACATATCTTTGAACATTTGTTGAACAGAAATTAACTTTTATTATATAAAAATAAGTGAATTTAATAAAAAGAAACGTCCATAAATTTGTTTCATTTTATAAGAAAAAAATTACACGAAATGAAGAAATATAAGTATATTTCAAAAACTATTAGAGATAGGGATAGAATATTATTAATAACATTTATAGGCTCTTAAGTAAGCTATAAGATGACATGAAAATATACAGGGTGTTTCAGTTAAAATAAGAGAGATTTTTATATTTAAAGTTGGGCAAGTTTGGCCTTTCAAAAAAAACACCCTGTATAACAAAATGAATAATTTTACATAGCACGCATATCAAAGTAACTTTATTTTACTTCTGATGATAAAAATTAAGTCTGTATTCAAAATTTAGGTGCTAAATTTTAATATTAAAGAGATGCGTGCAAATTCTAAATTTTTAACAAAATTTGATTTATCTCCTAAACCATTAGTTTTTGGCATATTAAACCATTATCAAAAAAGATTGGTAATTACGCAAAGAATTCAAAAATGTTTTGCAATACAGGGTGTTCCATTTAAAAAAATTAACTTTTGTAGTGCCCTGCTTTTTCGGAGCACTCTGTATAGTCCAAAATATTTTTAAAATGTGAAGAATGCTTAACCAAATAATAGTCCAGGAGCACGTCATCGATAAATAATATCATCAATGCATAATACTACTCCGCGCTTTGAAAAACTCACCCTGTACAATTTTTTTTTAAACTTTCACATTAAAAGCCGTATCTATAACTTTGCTGAACTGTTTTGGCCACCCTGTATATAAGCTTGGTCATAATCTCATTGACTATTTGTATCTGTAATTCGCGGCTTTCTCAAATATTTTATTTATAAGCTATGCGATTTAAAATAGCAACAAAATCACTAATTTTTGTAATAATCACAAACCTTAACGGCATTTCGTCTTTACGTGATGTGCACCACTGCTCTCTTACGGAAGTGGTTATTATTTCTAGAGAAGTTTTCTCTCCTTTAAAACAAGTGGTAAAGTTAAGTTAAATTAGGTTTGATGCTTTAAGTTTATATATTTATTACTTACATAGTTAAAATTATTTAGCCGTCCCACTGATCCCACTGAAGGTCAGTGGGTTATGAATATCATAAGTCGTTTTACGAAAAGGGATGTTAAAAGTATCATGAAAACGTAAAGCCAGAACAGGAACATTGAAGTGAATCCGACTTTTTGAAGAAGAGAGAGTTGGACTTTGAGAAGTTTGGACAATCAACAAATCCATGAATAATCTTGTATACAAATACAGCTTCCAACATATTATGACGAACCCTAAATGAAGGTAAAGACAAAGACTGTTCGAGGAGTGCATAATCATGATTGTTGATAATAGTGTTAGTATGGTAGACACAATACTTAAGAAATTTATGTTGGATTCGCTCTAGAGTTTCCGGTATGAACTCTTTTGAGTAAAGGGAGACCAAACTACTGAACAATATTCCAACATGAATTTGATCAGGCCACAATAAACGACCCTTATGAAACTAAAGATAAAGATAAACTTTTTTATCTAATAAATTTTTCATCATTTAAGTGGAGTTTATTTTTATAACACCAAATATGTAGACGATCCAAGTCAGCCTGCAAATAATCCTTTAAGCCATCAACAATTTTCCAAAATTTCAGGTCATCAGCCAACATTAAGCATTTGCTATTCCTAAAACATGCAGCTATATCATTAACAAAAATGCTAAAAAGTGAGGGAGATGTATAACCGCCTTGAGGAATATCTGAGCTGACGTTGATAGTATCAGATAAATGGCAACCAATTTTAACCCCTTGACTTCGACCAGATTTTCATCCATTCGACAATTGTTCTTTATTTATGCAGCTTTATAACTTTTACCATTTTTCTTTTATGTATTTTGATGATCTTGATGTGAAAATGAAATGTATGATTCTATTAATTTGAAGATAATTTTTTGTAAAGTTAATAAAATTGTAAGGGCATTTTCTTAATTAGCTTCTTTAAAGAAACAGTCTGATTTGACAGTTCCATTTTACTTCAGTTTTGTTACGGCATCCTGTATATTATTTTTTTATCCGGTAACCACAATTCTTTAATTTGATCATAAATCCTCTTTGGTATATTTAATCTGCCTGATGAATTTTTCAATTTTAAATAAAATAGCCTCTTTTCTGCAGATCTATAACTGTACATACTTCATTTGCTTTATTGTTATTTTAGAACTACTTACATTCCGTAATCGATTTACACAACGTAAATGACGAAAATCAGGGGCTATGACCTAATTAGAATAGTATGTTTTCATAATTTAATTATAATAGTTAAATTCTATTTTAAAGAGATTAAACATTACCACACATTCAAATCAATCGGTTTGAAGCCTCTATTCAGATATAAACCTGGACTTATAGACCTTGGCAAAAGAAAATAGCTTATACGAAAGAACCTTTTTGATAAACTAAATAGTAATATTTGTTATGTGCTTTCTAAATGCCGTTCCACCCTCCAACAACAACAATGAATATATGATTGAATTGATGACAAATAAAGCATTTTTAAATGTTACTAAGATGTTTGACTTTATGATATTACCAATCATTCTAAATGCTATGTCTTATCTAATAAGATGAAAATCTTACATATTGTCAGCTAAACACACATAGTAAAGAATAAATTTAATTTTTAATACAATAATTTGTAAGAAATAAATTAATTATTAGGAATAAACAACGAGGGGCAAATCGCAGTGCTAGTTATCAATAACTGATTCGAGCTGATCCTCTATCCTTAGTTAGGCCCGGGTACCCAATACCCTTAGGATTAGATACTTGCATATAATTACATATTAACTTTGTGTAGGGTAAGATGGTACCAACAGCCGATAAATGATGTAAGCTAGCTGTTCATATATCGGTAGATTATCCCATCAAATAGATAGTTACCCGATTTTCAGATGAAACCGGCAGCTGATAATAGCTTCGAAGTAGCCTGTAGGAAGATCTTTTCATTAAATAATTAAGCATTGACGTTAATGCAAACTGTGTCTTTTTTCAGCTAAATACTTACGATGCTCCGATGTTGAGTATAAAACTATAGACCATTTTGGTAAGGCCATCTTGTATAATTCTAAACTAGGATCTACGAGTATTTCACCTAATATAAATCAGTCTATCCTACTGCTATTCCCGAAGGTCAACAAAGGCCTGCTCACTTTTTTGATCGACGTGGTAGCAGAAAATAGGCTCTAGGCTAGTCATTGCTGTCATTAGTCGGCACTGTGGTTTTTCCAAAGAATTACGAGTTCTCCGAGTCGAGTTGCAATGATAATACTAAATTTTATATTGAGGGAATAGTTGTGTGCCTTAAGTTCATTCGCGCGTGTTCCTGCCTCTCTGTCTCTGTCCCGTTGCACCGTTATACTATATTTTAGTCTTAACTAAAAACTATGGTACCATTCATGCAGCTACGCAGCAATAAAAGAATTACATGTCCAAGATCCGCTTTGCATAAACAAACAAAGAAACAAAAGATCTGCTTTTGCACGCATACAAGATTCATTAATTGGGCCCTGGAGCATCACCATTTCTCAAAAAAGAAAAAATCTTTATTAAGACAGAATGTCAATTGAATTGGTACATCAATACATCTATAGTGAAATACCCCTTGGTGCGCATTTCGGACGGCTGGAATGATTAAACCATACTTCTTCAAAAATGCGCTTGGGATAATACGATAACGTGAAATGTTACCCAAGTTTTTGTGCCTCTAGTTGTATTAAATTGATCTCGAGGATATTTTCTTCCAAGAAGCAGGTCTGATCTGCTAAAGAGTGCGAGAAATAATGTTGTCACCAAGTTTTCACATCGCGACTGTCATCCCTCGAGAGCTTTTTTCTCTGAGGATATTTAAAGAAAAACGTATATGTAAAAAAGCCACAGTAGCGCGAGAACCTTATACACAATTATAAGAAAAACATTACCCTGCACGCGAGGTTTTGTGTTGGCTATTTAATAAATGTCCATATCCCCTTTGTAATCGCAACTATTTCTCGTCATGTTAAAATAAAAAACTCGTATATTGTATATATTAAAATATATAGTATTTTAAAAACAGCATGCTTTGACAAACTCTTTTTACAAAATCCATACTGATTAATTGTTAATTAACAAAGCGCAGAAGTTCATACGTGTGTCTTATCAGATTTTGCAATCAAGAGATTTGGTTTCTATTTTCATGATATGAATGTATATACAAAAAGCCTAGTATACAGGGTACCTCCGATTAAGTCGGCACTATTGGTATCTTTGTTAATATTTAAGATACAGGGTCGGTTAAATTAGCAAACTAGTAGGATTTTTTCTGTTGATTAAAATGGTGAAAACAGAAAAAAAATTGAACATCGCGTTTTCGAGAAAATGTGAAAAATGTACTTTTGTCAAATGGAATCTCCTGTATATTTTTACATAAATCAAAAGATAATAATTTTCTTAATAAAAAAGTTTATTTACACTAATAGCATAAACCTAAAAATAACAAAGTTATAGCGATATTAATAATTTTGTCAAATTTAGACAAGTTGGCTTTGAAATAAATAACATCAAGTAAAACTACATTTCTCATTCAATACATTTCTGAGCACACTTAAGCACACGTCTTGTGGCTTTTAATATTGATCTTCTATCTATTGATCCAATTATTTGCCTAATATGTGTTTGAAGTTCATCAACGGTTCTGTATTTTTTTTTATACACTTCATTTTTTATGTAACCCCAAAAATAAAAATCTAGAGGGGTTAGGTCTGGTGACCTAGGTGGCCAACGAATCGGGCCATGTATCGCAATCCATTTATCGTCAAACAGTCTATTAAGTAATATTCTTACATCATTTAGTTGACGGGGAGGTGCTCCATCCTGTTAAAAATAGATTTGTTGCCGTCTCTCCAAGTTAACATTATCCAAATAATCTTCAAGCGCTCCAGATAATATGAGATCAACATATCCCCTTCCAGTCAAAGTGCCATCATAAAACACAGGTCCTATTACTTGGCTTCCTATTAAGCCGCACCAAACGTTTATACTAAATTGATTTTGAGGATTTCTGGGATCAGTAAGGAAAAGATTTTCTTGGGACCAATAGTATACATTTTTACGGTTAAACATACCTTTGTTTGAAAAATTAGCTTCGTCGCTCCAAATTATATGGTTTAAAATATTATCATTAGCTTCATATGCATTACGTAACCAGTTGCAAAAAGCAAGTCTTCTTTCGTTATCGCCAGGCAATGTATATAATATGTGCTGGTCGATACTTATATGGCACAAATTTGTGTTTCTTTAAGACCTGCCAAATTGTTACTAAGCTCACACCGTAAGCTCTTGCTAAATCTCTTGAGTTTTCCATATGAGCTTCAAAATATGCCAAAATAGAAATTTCAACATCCTCACTTACTTTATTGGTTCCTTCTTCTAGTTCTTTTAAACACGTTTTCGTTACTTCTAAATTTTCTGTAGAGAATTAAAAAGTATCTACGGTTTGGCAAGTTACGAGTCTGGAATCTCTGGCGATACTCTTCGACAATAGCGATATGGCGATAATCTACGACATACAAGGTAACATTCTAACATATCACATTTTTCAATATGCGTAAAAGGCATTTTACTAATTTAAATTTTACAAAAATCACAAACTTTGCTAACATGTAACTGTCAGTATTTCTTTATTTAATAAAATCTCTATGGCTGCTGTCATTTTATTATTCAAACAATGATTTATTTGTTTTGCTCTCAAAAAGTTCAAAGCCAACTTGCCTAAATTTGACAAAATTATTAATATCGCTATAACTTTGTTATTTTTAGGTTTAGGCTATTAGTGTAAATAAACTTTTTTATTAAGAAAATTATTATCTTTTGATTTATGTAAAAATATACAGGGGATTCCATTTAACAAAAGTACATTTTTCTCGAAAACGCGATGTTCAATTTTTTTTCTGTTTTCACCATTTTAATCTACAGAAAAAATCCTACTAGTTTGCTAATTTAACCGACCCTGTATCTTAAATATTAACAAAGATACTAATAGTGCCGACTTAATCGGAGGCACCCTGTATATCAAAAGTTACTAATTAATTTTTATTTATAACTTAATTAACATGTGGTAACAGTATAATTATCAATGCATCTTGCGAGAAATCCACAATGACTAATTATCCAAAAGGTTATAATTTTAAGTAAAGTCAGGCATAAAACTAGTCATTGTTTTAGATTTTAATTGTTGGCTGACTTTGATTGCTGACAATTATTGGCGACCTCTATAGTATCACGCATTTCATGTATGTAATCCGTTACCAGAAAATGTAGTCTTAAGGATAATTAGATTAATTTTACGCTCGTTGGTGACAAATTATAGCGTAGATTTGTTAAATAACTGTAAAGATTTGGGGTGAGCGTGCTTTACTATAATAATTGTCATTTTATCATTTGAACGACCCAGTAGTATTATAGGAGATTTAAAAAAAGTTTTTTCTTACAAGATATTTTTTTTACGGAATATACTGGCACAAAAGGGCAAACCTTATGGTACTCGAGTATCACTACTAGCCTCGGTGCTAGGAAGGTGTCTGTGGATATTTTACTTACAGTTTTGCAAGTTGTAATATTCGGAAAAGACGTGTTTTGGAAGTCTATTCCACAGACTTGCACTTCTCCAGAAAAAGGAGTTTCGATATTTGATGTTCTACGCGTCTGCAGAAGCACTCGATATTCATAAGTCGCGTCTGTCTGTCGAGTAGATCTTAAATCCATAGTTCTAGGTGGGATGATATGGACCAGCTCAGAAGAGCATTTAGCCTAATAGTATCAATAAAATAGAGTCAGATCCGCCACCTTCCTTCTATGCGTCATTTTTCATTCAGAATGATATACATGAAACTATCAGTACATTTTACATAAATTACGCACAATCATTATCTCAATTAAAAAAAAATTTACTATATTATCAGAAAGCAATAACACAAATGATTGTTTCATTATAGGTTCACCTATTACTTCAAATAACCCTTTACTTATCATTATGTATAATGATTACAATTATTGTCCTGTATAAATAAGTTTTTTTAATTTATGCTTAAATTGGAAATATTATCAAGGATAATTTTGCACGAACTTGTGAAATTAACTGAACACCATTCTAGAAAAACAAATATATTATTGTATATTTATACTACCGTTAATATGTCTATTTTATGATGAGAAAACTTGATAAGATCATACCTTGGGTAAGTTTCAGAATATTATATTGTAGGAATATTTAAAAAGAGCTCTAAACAACTTCAATCATCATAAAAGCTGCATGGGTTTAAGATATCAGTAATTTACTCCTTAAATTAAAATATTTGTGATTAGAATAGAAAATATCAATCTCGTTTAGTAACAGACAGAACAGCTTATATATATATATAGAATATTTAGATAGATAATGGCCCAAATAATTACGTTAATATAATTTTGGAAGATGTTGTTTCCATAAATCCAGATATCAATCTTTTCTAAAGGTAGAAAAAAAGTTTAAATTGTTACATGGTACCTTTACGTAATCAATAATCTTTAATACTCAAAACTTGTTATTGGGCAAATAATAAAATATTTTTTTCACACAGGCCGAGGAAAATATATCTATGGTTATTATTAAACAATCAAAAAATTAAACTAGAAAGGTCAACTACAAATATTATTGTAACTAATCTTTTACAGATTAAAAACTTTTGTTTATAAGTAACTGCTTGATCACTGCATAAAATCTTAAAAAACAAACTCTAGTTCTAGTTCTGCAGAACCTAAGAGCTAATAGCCTAACATCCTGACGTCTTTTTAGACGGTAATAACGTCCAAGTTCTGCCAGTATTCTTATTTCCCTTCTCTGTACTTTAAAGAGCGTACGAGCCCCCAATTCAGCCTGCAATTTTAAAGGTACAGGGGCAAAATAGATGGATTTAGGAGCATTTACAGATACATATCAGAGATATCTCCTAAGTCAATCAATATTAGCTACCATAGAATAGATATAAAATAATATATTTTCTGCAACTAGTTCAAGAAGTGGGGAGGTCTTACTGCAGTTTTGGGTTCAGGGTTTCCCAAATGCTTTGCATTATAACTTATTTTAAACACTTTACATTAATATGTAACAAAATTATAACTGAGTTCTTAATATATATCTATATTATATATTTTTTTGTTATTCTATACATATCAATTTTTTTTATTCTTTATAAAGCGGTAGTTATAAAACAATCATTAAATATATTTTTTAGAAAGTACTTAATTCTTAGTTTATTTAGTAATATCTATTTTTTCAAAAATAATTATAATAACATGCACTTATATTTTATAGTTAGCCAGTATTTAGGCCAATGCATGTATTTAACAAAACATAAGAATATGATAATTAGGCTAATGTGTAGCGAAATTATTCTGTAAATGTAACTTAAATGTATACTCCAGGATGCGATAAAAATTATTATAATGAACTTAAAAAAAAGAAAATTAAAAGCACTACGGCAGTAATGAAAAAATTTTAATTCTAGCTCGCGGAGTTTAATTCTTACTCGATAACTTAAATGCTTAAGTTAGTTTCTATATAGAATTTACATCCTTTTAATTAAGAAGCATAATAAGTATAAAGTTGTTAAGTGGAACTTATACTAATTACCCAAGTTTTTTATGATCATATCTACTTTTGACTTATTGTTTCCGGTGAATTTCGTTTTAGCTGAATCATGTTGGTTCGGTGTATGTACTTTCTCCAATAATAATACAAATAATAAATGCTTTGATACGTCATAAACTAAACGAGGTTTTTGATATAAACTTTTTTTTCCTCTTCTTATTCTTTCAAGAGATTTAAAGGTATGCTTATTGCAAAGATGTGTCAGTCCGGTGAGTTATTTTGTGATGCATAATTCCAGCTGTTTCGCCGTCTTTTCAGTGGTCTTCCTCATGGTCGATGGGATGGAAGCTTTCTGCCTCTGTAACTTAACTTGGCGACATAAACCAGTCTATTTGGATACATTCTATGTATCTCGCATCTTTTTTTCCCACGCTGTAAAAAATGGCTTTGTATTTTTTACTACAATGCTGCGTCGCCCTTTTTTTTACAAATTGTAGCAAATTTTATCTTACTTGTAGCAAGAAATCCTATATTAATTAAAACTTGATTGACTTATCCATAAATTTTAAACATTTCAATGGTTTTTAAAATTAATCCATTTCATCATCTTCTAAATGGCCTACAGCGGCTTTTAGTCCAACAAAATGTATCCTATATAAACAGTAATATTTATAATCAATAAGACGTTTCATTTGTATGTACCTCTTAAGCTCATCATTAATTAAACTCATTTTAGCTATAGAAATTTTACTCAAAAAATCCTTATTGAGCTTACAATATTGCCTAAAAGCTATTACCAAAAAGTGGTTACAATAACTTTTTTAAATTCGTACACTCTAAAATAAAGTAAATATTGCTTAAAAATAGAGGCATATAAAAACTAAAAAAAACAAGAAAAAATTGCTACATTTTGTAAAGTATAATTACTTTGTAACAGCAATTTATATAATTTTATTTTGATATTACCTGAAAAATAGTAAGCTTTTTATATATAAAATGTAGCAAAAAACGTTACAACGTTAATGCAAATTTTCCTAGAAGAATAGCCATAGCTTATACACTTGTGAAGTTATGCCAAATTTCTTGTACTAAATAAGCTTCCAATTTTCAGCAATTTATTACATTTTGCTTGTATAATGTCTAACAAATAATTCACTTTCTTCTCATAGGATGTGGCATCAAACTCTACAATATTTTTGGAAATCTTTCTACTTTTGGCGTGGTCTATGATTATTCAATTTTGTAACAGTATGTGCTACTTTTAATATTTATCAGATTTTTCGATATATTGTATGTAATTTATTATCAAATTGCAACACTTTCAATCACAATTTTAAGGACATTTTAATTTTAATTTTATATAGATTGTCTTAATAATTTGTTACTGTCCCTATTTGTACCTTTTTTTATAAAGAAAATTGCTTCAATTGTAGCATTTATTCTTACACATGTTTTTCAGTGCATCTAATTATTTCTTTTACACTTAAAGTGTCTTACCGGATATTGTTTTAAGGTATTTATTAAGGCTTTTGTTTCATTTATATCAGCTTAAATTTAGATGCCATAGGTTAACATCAGTCTTACAGAGACTTAATATTAATATATATGGTGATTCTTCTAGACGATATCTTTTAAAAAATCCCATATGACTGTGGCTACATTGACTTTTGATTTTAAATAATTGGTTTGTTAAAGATTGATGCCTTTGCTCCTAGGTAACGGATACTGACTAATTGTTCGGTTGGTTTGTTGTTTATTACTATTTATCTGAAACTTCTCTTGCAAAAGGAAATTTAAAGAGACGTGATCTTCAATAAACTGATGAGTCGCAGTGGAGGGCTGTTTATCAATCGCTTACATTAAACCTAACCCAATCTAATTAGTTATCTATTCTTTGAAGAATCTTTACTTTGTAAGCTGGTATTGACATGCTATATATTTTGCAGATCTAGAAATATATTTACTATGTTCCCTTTCTACCAGAATTGTATATCAATTGCCATATCAATTCGCCTATAAGTGGTTTCGCGGTCTATAAGTCATTCATAGTTATCATTTCATATATAAGCTGAAGCTATCACCCTATTAAGCTAGTTAATTTGAAAGAAGTCGCCCATGATTATTAAAATGACCTTTCCCATAATTAAAATAAAAATAAAACACAAAGCCTTAGTGTCCTTAAACATATTAACAAGGCTAAGATGTTTCTTCGAAGAGAAAAGTTGTTTATGATGGTTACGGGAATGCCGCTTTTGTATTGTAATGGCTTACCTAAAATTGACAAAGAGGTGTATCTTGTGAGATCTGTTGGTTCGTTTGTAACTTCTTTATGATATAAATTCTCCTCTTGGCTTAACAGCATCTTAAGGAAGATCTCTGGCTTTTTTTATTAATTAAAATTGCCTTGGAAAATTTATATTTACTTTAGATAAATAGATATACTTTAGATAAATTCGAGTCGAAAATGTCCTATGAACATAGGTTCGCAAGTGCTTCCTTACCAAGGTAGGATTTTTTAAATTTAATAGTGTTATTGTGCCAAAAACTACAATAATACCGAAAAATAGTTTTTTTTTTGACAAAATAATGAATACTACTATGAAAACAACGCCCAAATTATCCACTTTCACATTGTAACTACATTAATTTGTTGTCTTCTTTGAATCGGAATATACTATAAAAACATAGGCAGTTCTTCTAGTAAGAACTGAAGGTAAATTAAATATGTCAAACGAACATCAACTACATAAGGGCCGACTAACTTCTCTCCTAACAAACCACATCAAATATTAACCGAAAAACGGTGTTGGAAACTCCATTCGGTTGCTGCATAGAGATTTTCAAGCTACCAAGAATGGGAATACCTTAAATTATTAACACCGTCTCGGGTGAATGAAGCCTCATTGGTGAACAAATTCTTATTAACCAAATTACGACGTTCAATGATCCAATTACAGAAGTGCATACGAGAGTTCACATCGGTGAGCTCCAGAGCTTGGATTGGTTGCAAATGAAATGAGTATAAACCAAAGTTATGCATTGTTCTCCTTTCAGTCATTCGGGTAAAGCCAGTGCGACTTGATATTCTACGAACACTAGTTGATGGTGACCGTTGAACACTATCCAGTATTACATTGTGGGCAGCTGCAGATGGATGTATGAGAGAAGCATTTGGAAATTGCTCTCAGTTGATAAGACACTCTCCCAAATACTAGTCGATCAGGAATTCTTCGATTTGGAAAGCTGCGGCAGTATTCAACCACTGCTGCTCTATCATTTCCGTTACATGTTCATGTATACTAGCAGCATGTCTGCGTATTCTTCATTTGTAAAAATAAACATGACACTAATTGGTGCAAATTTCTATCAAACTGACACAACTACTGTAACAGAATAACAAACGAAAGAAGTATCCATGAAAACAAAAAAAAAATATTCATGGCACTCCGTCATGGTTACTTGGTGTTGATAGAACCTCATACTAGAGATAATATTTATTCTAGCCATGTACTTTTCGGTACAATAACACTATTAAATTTAAAAAAACTCATATCTTGGCAAGGAAGAATTTGCGGACCCATGTTCATGGGACATTTTCGAATATTTAAAGAACACGTAGTGAAATATTGTCACTTACCTCGTAAGGCACCCTGCATATAATTATAGTATAATTTTTAGCTCGTTTACTTTGGTTATTAAATTTATTTAGTTGGATTTATTTATGTGGAATTAATTATTTAGTTTTCATTATTTTGAAATCGTATTTTGTTTTTGATGCTTTGTTAGTAGTTGCTATAATTTATGTTAACTTGATGTAATTTACTTGCTTGTGTGCTAGGTTAATAACAGCTATGCTGAACTTCACCGGGCTTAAAATAAAGACCTTTATTATTATTATACAGTGCTTTCATTTCAAACGATCCACCCTTAATAACTAAAAAAAAAAAAAAAAAAAAAAAAAAAAAAAACACGTCAAATTAGATATACAGGGGGACGTTTAATTATGCATTTACTGAAGTTCTGTCAATCAGTTCCTCACCTCCAGCTAACCTCACTTTAATATGTCAAATAGGAACCCCCATCGTGTGATACATCATAGTAAGGAGCGTAAAATTCTCTATTCAACGGTAGCAAAAAAAATAAAATAATAAATATAAAATATATAAAACTTTGGTATGTCAAATGGCTACCCCATGGTGTGATACATTATTTTAAAGGGCATTCATTATGCTATCAATGGTTGTAAAAAAAAATAAAATTGATTGACTAAGAAACAATTAAAGTGTAAATCGGTAGGGTAGAAAAACAAATTTAATTAGTTTAACAAATTTATATTATTAAATGTTCAAAATGCGCGCCGTTATTAGCAAGACAATAAAAAAGCCTATTTTCAAACTCCTTACGAACATTGGCAAGGGTCTGCCCGCTAATTTTTCTGGATTCTTAAAATATTCTATTTTTTAAATTCTCAATACTCTCAGGTGGGGTTTTATAAACTGCTTTTTAAGTAGCCCCAAAGAAAAAAGTTTAGTAGGGTTAGGTCCGGAGACCGCGCAGGCCATTCGATTGCACCACGTCTGCCAATCCACTTTTCTCGAAAATTTTCATCAAGCCACTCTCGAACTACCAAAGTGGGGGAGCTCCATCCTGCTGAAAATGTATATTATTTTCATTCAATAATATAGCATCATGTTGATCTACTTGATTTTCCATAGATTGGATGATGGAAGGGTATATTGCATTTTCTAAAAGGTTTAAATAAATTTCGCCAGTCAAATTTTCTTCCAAAAAAAATGGCCCGGTATTATTTCATTCCCATAAATTCCTGCCCAAACATTAATTTTTTGGGGATATTGGGTATGGCCTACCCGAAAAACATGCGGAATTTCATTATCCCAGTATCTACAGTTATGTCTGTTCACCAGGCTATTTAAAAAAAAGGTCGATTCGTCACTGAAGCAAATGTTCTTCAATAAATAGGGATCGTCGTCAATTCACTGGCACATCACTTCACAAAATTGAATTCTCCTATCAAAATCATCTTCTCCGAGTTCATGAAGAATATGAATTTTATAAGAAAAGAACTTATTTTTTTTTAAAACTTTATGTACGGAACCAGTGGAAATATTTGTTAGTTTTGCGGTCTTTGGTATAGACAAAGTTGGATTCATAGCAAATTGTCCTAGTACTTCAACTTGGCATGCGTCTCTTCAAATCTGTTTGTTACCACACATTTTAACTTCTAAATTGCTTGTATTTTTTTGAACCAGTGGAAATATTTGTTAGTTTTGCGGTCTTTGGTATAGACAAAGTTGGATTCATAGCAAATTGTCCTAGTACTTCAACTTGGCATGCGTCTCTTCAAATCTGTTTGTTACCACACATTTTAACTTCTAAATTGCTTGTATTTTTTTTTTGATGATCTATTATAAAAAATGTAAGAATTTTAAAATGATGTAGGTACCACACTAAAAGTATTCATTTAAAATACCAAAGTTTGGCGTAAATAAAATATTCATTATTTCTAGACATTTTCGCTAACTATTTGCTTATACATTTACCGACTTAATTTTTTTTGTACTGTTGAATAGAGAATTTTACGCTGCTTACTATGATGTATCACACGATGGGGGTTCCCATTTGACATATTAAAGTAAGGTTAGCTGGAGGTGAGGAGGTGATTGACAGAACTTCAGTAAATGCATAATTAAACGTCCCTCTGTATATCTAATTTGACGTGTTTTTTTTTTCTTTTTTTTTTAAGAAAGGTATTAAGGGTGGATCGTTTTGAAAGAAAGCACTGTATACTTTATATGCCAAAGAGCTTCATTTAAATTAATATATTCCATTAGTCTAGGCAAGCTTGTAATAAAAGCTGTATAGTAAGTCCTGAGGTTTGTTATCTTAGGTCATTTGTACAGCATTATGCAGCTAATAATAACTAGTAGCTAAGTTTATCTGATTTAATCCGCTCTTCACCTCGCGGTATGCATTAAGCGGAGCTTGTGTTATCTCATCCTAAAAAGAAAAAACCTATTTTCAAATTTAGGTAAGTCTAACTGTTCTGTTCGATGGCTATTGGTTCGTTGCCTTGGTTGGAGCGTCAGGTTTTGTATTCGGATGGTTCTGAAGAGCCAATGGTCCTAATGGGCGTGGTGGTGCCTGTTGACTGCGGGACTATTCTCTTCTGGGCGTTTATCAATCTAAAGGAGTTGAAATAAAGTGTCTTTAGTATATCCTGTATGGTAATTATTATTGATCTTGGAGAAACATCAAAGGAGTTCTACTATCTAGGCTAATTCCACAATTCTCTTCCTTCGTAAAATATTTTGTTTTTGTATAAAAAATAGAAGCTTTAGTCATAAGTCTCGCATCTAAAATATATTCAACCAGATGACACGTGTTTCGCCATCTTTATACAGCAAGTCCAAGCAAATTTCAAAAAGCTTCAAAGGCTGTTTTTTTTTATTTCCTGCATGTAGCATATCATGTCCGTAAAAATATTTACATCCAAAACTAGAAATAAAATGATGGTATTATAACTATAATATATTATCTGAATAAAAGGTGTAATAGTTTATTAAAATTATATTTAAGTTATGTTACCCATACTTTTCTATCAAGGTATTATAAAAAAAAGGAAGTCTGCCTGCAAAAAATAATAAACCATATGTCTTATGTGAAGACATATATGATTTCTTTCGTAATTATTTTTATCAGTATATTATCTTTGACGCCCTATTCTTCTCATATTCTTCTCGAACAATGCCGTCGTTGCAAAATTTTAAAATCCTTCAAATTTCTGCCACATACTGTGTAAAGGTCACATGTATGGTAAAAAATACCTTCATTTTGCTACAAATAGTAGTTAATTTCAAATATGAATATGTATGATTGTTAATTGCTCATTATTTCGGTTCAAATCTTGACTTTCAGGATGTTATCTTTTATAGGTTTTAAAGGCAGGTTGTGTAAATGTAAGCTAAGTGAAAAAAAGTAAATTAATTTTATAATAGATTTTAAACCTCTAAAATATTATCTGCAAATACACTTATAGTAACTAAACCTACGTACATAATAGAAATAAAATAAAATGATAAAAATTGGAGAAGATCTAAATTTCTTATGTCGTTTAGATTAACGCAATTTGCACGCTGTAGTAGTGAAATCACACGAAAACCTCTTTGGAACTGGCCTTCTAAGTCGCCAGATTTAACGCAACTAAATTTTTTGTTGTGATGAACTATTAGAAAAGATTAGGCATATAAGACTTCAGTAAATAAACTTTAGAAATGATGGTTAAATAGATTAGTAGCAGCAAAAACCAACCTTAAAAGTGGTCGATGATTAATTTAAAACAAGTTTAATCATATAATATAATTTAAAACTAGTGAAAAACAAACATATATAAGTTCATACATTTCTACAGGTACTTAACATGCAAATAAATGTTCACATTAAATTCAAAATTTTAATCGGTACATAGCTTCACAGTAGATCAGACAGACTGAACTATTAAGGAAATTTTGTTATAGAAAACTTATCTTAATAATATTAAAAATGAGAACAAACTATTAATATTACTTATAAGTATTTAACGTATACATTAATCTACATATTGTTCATTTTAGTGAAAATTATAATAAATGGTTTCATCTAATGGCAACCATATTATATAAATAGTTTGTTTATATAATATATTTTTTATAGTTTGTTGTGTTTCTTACATTAAAAATATTAATTAATTCCAAGATCAGTTCTTCTGTTGATATTTCTTGATTTGAGTTTTTGAATCATTTGACTCTGCTTCAAGTATCTACTAATCATACAGTTTAAAAAAGAGTCTTGTGAACAGTTGCTGATCTCAGTTCATGCTTTGTTTTTGATTTTTTACTGAATATACCGCAAATAGATTTATTCAAGGCATTTTTATTTTCAAAAGAAACCATATTTTTTTTACTTTTATTTATTTCGAGTTACTTTTGATAATCACTATTTTTCTATTATATATTGTAAGTAATTGACATATTATTTTAAAGTTTCCTAGTTTTTAAAATGATTGATCACTTCGCTTAAGGAATCCTATAAAGAAAGTGTGGTGAGATAAACAAAATTCCTGTAACTCTGCCATGACAATTTAGAACAAACGGGCGACAAACACTTTCCTATACTCAAGCTAAAACTTGGTTTAGAAAAGATTTTTTTATATTGGTAATAATTGCTAAAGTAATAACAATAATTAAATTAAATACAAGTTAAAAATTAAAAAGTTATCTCAATTAAGAGTACTTTTATCCCGAAGCAATGCCTACTTATCTGTGGTATTTATAATGATTTGATATACTAAAATGTTTGTAAATAAAGAAAGATAGACCATTTTAGGGTAGTCTTGGCTTCAACAACCCAATTTGTCACCAAAGCATTTTAAAACTTAATGCCTGAAGAATTTCCTGAGAGACTTTATCATTGCCGGTTGGCCAATGGACACTTCAACATACAAGAAAATAAATTTTACTTATAATTGAAGTATAATAAGTATATTAGTTTAACTTAATGACTTATGTTGAATATAATATTTAGGCTTTTAAAAATTTTTTAGCGAAACAATTGTCATGATTTAAAGACATAGGTATAAGAACAAAGAGAGTTGTGGAGAATTCTAAAAGTAGAAAAATATATATATAGGGCGTTTTATTTAAAACAAAAGGAAGACCTTACGAAAGCAGTATAAAAGAAGCAAAATTAATATTCGCAAATGATCATTAGAAACTCGGTAATAGTAAATATATCTTTAGAGAATCATGGTATTAAAATAATAACGAGTAATGTAATTTCATTAAAATAAGCAATAATTTATTAGCAATGCAAAGTAAACGTTCATATGAATACCATTAAATGAATAAAGCCAAATTTAAATATTATGTAAGATTTGAAAGTAGCAACGTTAAATTTAGATGTAATTGTAGGAATAATTGATGTTGAAGATCCATAAGCGTGTTAAAAGTTAAATTATATTTGGTTATGTGAGCATTCTACTGCTATAATGTGAAGTGCATTAGCGAATAAGAAAAAAATATGACTTTCATTATCAGTAAAAAAGTTTGCTACCAAATATTTCAGTACGAGGCATAAAAGTAATCATAAAAGTAATCACTACTGCCACCTATTGCTCAATGGGAGTTTCGACACCTTCCGTTAGCTATGTGATTTTTTGGCTGCTATTAGTAAAGTTGAGTTTTGTTTGTGCGTTGTGTAACACAAAATAGAAAAGTAAAATGTGGAGTACTGACAAGTGGATTTTTAAATATCATTTAAAGACAAAAAGAACTGGCATACTCAGATCTCTTCTCGATCAAAAAAAGCTTTAGCTGAGCAAATGAGCCAATCGAAAATCAAATTAATGCTGATTTATTTTTTACAGAGGGAGAGTCATCCCCAAAAATTTGTTCTTCTAGGACAAGCTATGAATTAAGTTTTTTTATAGCGATGTCCAGATCGCTTAGAAAAAGAGTGATTCGCATCAGAACAGACACTACAGATAAATATATATTTATTATTTATCTTTAGAACTGAAGTCTCTAACTTGATTTTTGTTACGGTGAAATATTAGAAAAGCTTAGCCTTTTAAGGCTGTAATAAATCAGCTTTAGAAATACTCGACGTTTTATGTGATGTATCCACTCCATTATGATAATGCTCAATGTTAGGCAGCCCCATCCGCCACAAAATGTTTAACCTCAAAAAGCATTCTTGTGGTTTCCCATCCTTCCTATCCACCTGAAATCAGTTTCTGTGTCTTGATCGTTTTTCCTAAACTGACAAATTGATTTTAAGAGCACTACTTGAGGACTTGACCTGACTGACTAGAAAATATTTAAAAGTGATCATATCGATTGAAGACTTTCAGAACTACTACCAACCTTTAGAAAAACGTCTCTATCGATGTGTAGCTGCCCAGGAGGAGTACTCTGAACAGAATAATATTAATGTAAAAAAAAATAAAAATTTTGATAAATAAAAAATCAGTTTCATTACTTTTATGCCACACCTAGTAAGTACATGATCAAAATGAAAGGTTAAATTTACTTACAAATTTTATATATGACACAAGGGAGTTACATATATAAAATCATTTTAAATATATGATGTTAGGCTTGTTTTTTCAGATATTCTACGAGCGTATACAGTGTCCCATAAATAATGGTAAATTAAGTTAACAGGATCCTTTTAAAAAAATATCAGGTTAAGCTAAATTTTCCTAATCGTAGTAAAATTTTTAAAATGTTCCTTTTTTTACCAAAACTATGCATATTTAAATAAAAAATTAAATTATGCCATATTGCTGGTGGCTCTCTCTATGACATAATCTTAAAAAAAATTAATTTTAAGATTTGCCATATAACAATAAACCCATTGTCCAAATTTTGTGAAAAACGAAAAATAATTGCTAAATTTATTAGGTGTATTTCCCTGCATCTTGGTTGCCTTGGACTTTCGGACTAGGAAAATTTAACCTCATTTTTTATTTAAAAGAATCTGCCGTTAAGTTATTTACCATTGTTTATGAAGTATAAATTTACCATGTAGGTAGCTGAATTATTGCAGCAAATCTATTTTCTTAATTAAATGGGAAAACATATATTTTAGAAGTAAATATAATATTTTACACTTTAAATAATATTTTTCGAATGCACTTTTTTGTTCTTTTTAATTTTAATGATAGCTTTTCTAGACCTCACTAAGACATTTCACACAGTTTGTTAAAAGAGATTCACAAATTCAGAAGAGATATTTTAAGACCTTGAAAACAGAACTGAGTACTTTAAAATAAAAAAAAACAAATTGAGCGATCCAAAAGGATGCTTATAGCGTCACTCAGGAAATAATTTTGAGTTCTCTGCTATCCTATGCTCTGCTATCAATATAACTTTGGACATGATAAATTTAATTCGAAGAACAAGTTAAAGCAAATAGCTGAGGCAATAACACCTAAAAAATGTTCAGGTGTGTAAAAGATATTCATTATATTATACTTTTAAAAAACTATGATAGTGTAATTTGTGGCGTATGAAGATAGACTACCAAATTTAATATCTGCAGTAAATACGGATGCTGCACAGTTATTTTTGTAGGAATATAGAGATAGAAAATTTCAAATTAAATATATTGTGATTATATTCATCTATAAAATCAACTCTCATTAAAATTACATCATAGCTAGTTGTAGAAATTCTTGTTATTGATATTTACAAGACAGATATATTATAAAAATAATATATAGAAACCCGTACATTATCCAAGCTGAACTAAAAGACTAAAATTTAAAAATGAAGGCAATTATGGAACAGGCTACAATAATCCTATGGTTGAAACCTTTGGTGTGACACTCATTACAAAACAGTTTTACCACTAACCAAAACTGTTTTTTATTTTATTCCTGACACGTGTTTCGCTAACGAAATAAAACTGTAGTTGTAATCTTCTCCCGAAGACGCTAAAATCGTGTATAAATTATTAAATTTATAATTATTATAATAAATAAAAAAGATTGTTGGTTAGTGGTAAAACTGTTTTATTATTTTAGGCTACAATAATTATTCTTCCTTTGACACCCTGTATATTTAAAGAAATTACGTTCATTTATATGCTTTCAAGAATATGAACAACTTAAAAAATTTGCTTAGTTTTTACAATATTTTTGCTGAGTTTTCCAAATCTAGTGGGGATTTTCCATTAAGAGTTCCTATTATAAAGGTTTATAAATCCGTTTTATTGGATCGTGATTTATTAGTAATCATTATTTTATTTATTAAATATTGTTACTTAAAATTCATTATACTGTAGTTCTACTAATATCTGTTCCTACAGATCAATACATAGAGCTTTATTGCAACAAGTGTAAAGGTATTTATTATGATTTTTTCATATTTTACTAGTTTGATTGAACAGAAAAAAACTAGGACTTCTTTCAATATTTGCAAATATTTGATGTTAGCGCTCAGTGTCTTGTAATAAAGTTTTTTTTTGAAAATATAGAATTTTAAGTTAACAACACTCTTTGACTGTTTTCTGTTCAGTTTGGCTTACCAATTCATAATAGCTGAGAGCTGAACAATTTTGGAAAAAAGTTTTAAACATTTAAAAAAAAGTAAACTTAATAATTTTCTTTATTTTTAATATGAAATATTGAATAATATAGCTTCTCATCCATTTGATGGTCGGCATAATCGTCTAACGAAGTAATTAGTTAGAGTAACCATGGATCATTTTCTTATGATGTAGCTGCAATAGAACGAATTATTGAGGAAGCCTAAGTCCATCCAGCACTATGCTTAATAATTATAGCTGTTATCCTCCTTTTTACGGAAAAAATTTGGGCTTTCAAAATTCAACTCGTGCAAGAACTGAAGCTGGACAAACAACAAATTGGTGTTAATATCAAAATTTACAGAAACCTACTGAAATTAGAGTGAATAAATCATCAAAATATTACCAGTACGTAGTCCAACAAAATAGTGTGCTTTAATACTTTAAAAATTATGCTGACCAGAGCGTTACAGCTACAGAATCATGATCCCCAATCTTTTTGTACCACAATTAAACACCCTTAAAGTGGAGGAGCTATAGTTTGAACAAAATGGTTCAATACGCCATACCGCAGGTGCCACAACCAAAAAGTTATCGTAAGTTGGACTACTTGATTAGACTTCCTCCAACCTAGCAGTGGAGGCGAAATGCCGGAAATCATATTCAAATGAAAAGTAAAGAGTTATTTTAGAGTTATCTTTCAAATAATGGCAATTGACATCAGTTATGTGTGTTTCACTTCATTTTGCAGTTCTATAATTCTTAAAAAAAAACAGTTATATTTCTCAATCTCAATTTTTTTCTAATTATCCCAGGATATCAGTATTATAGACTACTAAATCAAGTCGAGAAAAGTTAAATTTACAAAAAAACATAAACAACGTATGTATCTAAGTCTATTTAAATACAATGTGATAATTAAGGTACACAGAAAACGTACCACCCTCTATAGCTTAGCCCCTACAGAAAATCTAAAAATATGTATAATCACGTCAATTTAATTTTAAGGAAGACATTTTGTGGCTGACTTGTAGTTGAATAAATAAATGAATTAATTATGGTAATAGCTATCCAAAAGTATTGTAAATACTTCAGCCTAAAAAGCTATATACAGTGTGGCCCAAATTAGGTGTACATGTATGGGTATCTTGGAAACTATAAGAGATTAGTGACGCCTTCAGAACGATTATCTTTTTTCCGATTTTGAAATATTTGAAAAAAAATGAAAAAGTTGCATTTTTTAAAAAAGGCTGTATTTTTTTGTCTGTATTTCGACTTATTTTTAAAATCTGTAAAAACATTATTAGGACAACTTTTTAAGGACAATGTATATCTGAATTCACTTTTTGTTTTCGACGTTTCGGTTCTGAGATTTCATTGAGATTTTCACAGATTGCGGCCATTTTGTTTTTTTTTGCTAAATTAAAAAGATCTTTTCCCTTTAAAATGATGTGTAATACTTTATGAAAATATTTAATGTTTACGTCAAAAAATTAAATAGTTTATTTTTCGCTGAGTTGGCCATGACTTTTATTGGTAATTTGTCGGACACACAATTATTATTAAATTACTAACTTGCTAACTTATACTTTTACGTAATTTCTAAATAAAACAATTAACTACTTGTAATAATAATATTAAATTAAACTATTTAAAATGACGGCCATTTTTGTTAAAACATTTTTCACATTTCTTTAATAACACTTCTAGTTATCTTGCGCAGGGTGTTTCTATTTATATTATTTAAGACATTTCGAACCCTGGGCTCTAGTTGCTCGAGAGTCGCAGGAGGTTCAAACTTATAAACTTCATTTTTAACATATCTCCAAAGATAAAAATCCAGGGGTGTAATATCTGGATACCTAGCTGGCCAATTTATAGCACCGAGGTTCGCGATATGTTTGTTGTTAAATGCTTGCGTTAACAAATTTTAAACGTCCCAAGTATTATGTGCAGGACATCCTGTTGAAACCACACATTACTCCGTATTTGTATTACAGCTCTTACGGCAGGTAATCTGCTCTTCCATAAGATTTCAATATTTTTGACCCGTCAGTGTTTGGTTATAAATAAAGGGCATAATAAGGTGATTATCTAAAAACAATTATAGCATTTTACTTGAAGAAAAAATTTTGTGGAGTGGGTAATTACCTTACCGTACATACCACACCATACATTAAATCGAAATCTTACTTGTAGCTGACGTTTAGCCACTTCATGAGGATTCTCAGTGGCCCAAAAATGACAATTATGCCTGTTGAATACTTCGCAATTGCTAAAAAAAAGTCTCGTCGGTCCAAATAATTTTCCTGCTGAAATTAGGTATTTCTTGACATTGCCTTAGAAACCAGTTTGAAAATTCTAATCGTCTTGAGTAGTCTGTATCCCTTAAACCTTGAACAATAGTAGGTTTATATGGTCGATATTTATTTTTTTAAGGACCCTTTGAATGGTAGTCCTTGGTATATTCATATCAGTTGCAGCTTTTCGGATCGATTTTTTCGCGTTCGTAATAAAATGGTCTAAAATATTTTCATCGCGAGCTTCATTGTCCCCTTGATAATTTTCTGGCGTTGGTATTTCAAAACGTCCATGAGTTCTAAGGTTCATGACAAGCCTAGCGAATAATCTTGGACCTGGCTGTTGTCTCTCAGGATACAGTTCTAAATATCTGGCGATTGCAAGATTTGCTATTACATGCTATACATGCTATACTACATATTACATCCTATTACATGTATTACATTATTCCAATATGTCAAAATTTTCTTCACTGGTATATCGCATGGCCACACAAGATAAGAAGTTTAATCAAATAAATAATATTTTGCAGAATTGTTAGTGAATTATGCTAAATCATTAAATAATAATAACTGTTTATACGACAAATGCCCTCCGTAGTCATGGCCTCCGCATTCATGGCCAACTCCGCTTTGAAATGAACTTTGTAACTTTTTGACATAAGAATAAAATATTTTTATAAAGTGTTATAAATCATTTTAAAGGGAAAAAAGATCTTTTTAAGTTAGCAAAAAAACAAAATGGCCGCCATAAGAAAAAAAGAAGTTGAGGATGGAATCTCAGAACCGAAATGTCGAAAACAAAAACTGAATTTAGGTATGCGTTGTCCTTAAAATGTTGTCCTAATAATGTTTTCACAGATTTTAAAATAAAATTAAAAAAAAAATACGTTGAAAAAAAAACAGCCCTTTTTCAAAAATTAAATTTTTTCCAAATATTTTAAAATCGGAAGAAGATAAAATCATTCTGAAAGCGGCACTAAATTTGTAACTAAATGCCCTACAACTTTCCTCATTTAACCAATTTTCTATCTCTTATAGTTTCCAAGATACCCATACATATACACCCAATACATACCCATACATGTACACCCAATTTGGGCCACACTGTATTTGTGAGATGTATACTGCATTTCCTATTGAATCAGACTTCCCGGGAATAAGAGTTGTATTCTTTTTAGAGATAACGGGCTCTGAGGTCTTATATCCCGCCATTGCGGACCAAGATCAAGAGGAAGGGGGTTTTTTATTCTGTTTAATTCTTTACTTTGGTCTGACGAGTGAATTGAAAGTAGCGGTCCCCGCAAGAAGAATCGCATACTTGGATAAGGCTAGATATTCTAGACACTCTAGTCGTCCGATATTCCAGAGGAAACGTTTGCGATTGTGTATTTCTCCTTACGGTCATACATCTCTTAGCACGTTGCTTACATATCTTGGATTAAGCTCGAGTAGATAGAAAAGAAATAGAATAAATACGCAAAAGAATGAATAGAAAGTCCAGAGCGAAAGAAAACAGAAGCACACCCAAAAACAGTGGAATAAACGTGTTTCTATTCTAAACCGTCTAATTTAGGACTAAGGAGATGCATAGCCAATAAAGCTTTCCACGCAGGTCTATCAAATTTGTCAATTGGCTGCAGTCCGTTCAGCCTTACACCAGACCACTTCCTCAACCTCATTTTAACCAAATTCCAGCCTACAAAATAACTCCCTTGAAAATATCTTTGACGTGTTTATCTTTTTAGTATAACGGCCTAAATATAGATAGTGATATACAGGGTGATTAATGGTTGATGGTACTTTAGACGTTTACGCAGAACAGAATATATAATTTTTTTGAAAATTTGGCATCAAGGGTTTCAGCTAGTGATCTAACGATTAAAAATATTTTTAGCTATGCGGCGTTGCTGCTTATATAAAAAAGTAGTAGCAACTTTGTTATTTTAGATCGAATACCTTGTATATTATTTTATTTTCTGATCCTCTATCACTTTATGATTGTTTTTGTATGAGATATTCCTATACCTATTTTTAGTGGTTTTCGAGAAATTAATTATTTTCTTTATTTTCTGACCAAAACATAGCTCCAAATAAATGTTTATTATAACGGCATTAGAACGCGCAGAAAATTAAAATTATAAGCGTAATTTACAGAAGTATTGTACATTAGCCTTCACTATAAACATTTGTTCTACATTATACAGGGTTGGTCAAAATTAGTGATTTTTACCTCGTTAGAGAGGGATTTTAATTTCCTTTTAGAATATGTTATATAATACAATATGTTCCATTGAAAAAAATGCACATATCAAAATTTTTATATCTAGCGGTAAAATCATTAATTTTGAGCAATTTTGTATAACGTAAAACAAATTTTTATAGTAAAAACTAATGTACAATACTTTCGTAAATTACGTTTATAATTTCAATTTTCTGCGCGTTCCAGTGCCGTAGTAATAAAAATGTATTTAAAGCTATGCTTTGGTCAAAAAATTAAAAAAAATTATTAATTTCTCGAAAACCACTAAAGATAGGTATAGGAATAACTTATACAAAAACAATCACAAAATGATAGCGGATCAGAAAATAAAATAATATATAGAGTATTCTTTTTAAAATAACAAAGTTGCTATTATTTTTTTATATAAGCGGCAACACTGTATCGCTAAAAATATTTTTAGTCATTAGATCACCAGCTAAAATCCATGATGCAAAATTTTCAATAAAATTCAATTTTCCATTTTCTGTAAACGTCTAAGGCACCATTAACCATCAATCACCCTGTATTTGCAAGTGATTTCAAATAAATGATGAAAGATATTTTTAATTTCAGAACCTCATTACCAAACGAATGACGTTTTCAAGGCTCTAAAGACAACATGAAACAGAGGAATAGACAGTGCAATAAATATGGGCTCTACTGAAAGCATGACTAGCATAAATGGAGAAAACACATTTCATAAAAAGTAATAAAAATGCGAGGGCTGATTGGGCGGTATCTGCTAGCCGCCTATATCGCCATGGTTAGCACATACAATACAACTAATGAGCTGGTAAGTATTGACATAGTGACTAGCAATTTTACTTAAATATGTTGAGATAAATATAATTGGTATAAATATAATTATAATAATTATAAAATAATGGCATTTAGATTTAAGTTAGCGAAAACAAAATGTTTGTTACTGCAATATATCAAGTGTCCCGCTTAAAACGTACTGCACGCATAACTTCTAGGGATCTTTTTACGGGAACAATTTTTAATCCAAAAACCATAACTAAACTCAACAAGTGAGGTAATAATCTATAACTTGATAAATAGGAATATAAGTCCAATATAAGGTGAATAAAAAGGTCATTTATGTCTTTATAAAAAGCTTTTTGTTCCTTCCAATTCGGAAGCAAAAAATATTTTTACGAAAACGCAAAATAATTTATTGAAAAACGTACTATACTTATTAAGAAATGCTTTTCCCCATCTCCATCCAATGATAAAAGTTTAATTTAAATTGCTACCGTACATTATCAAGCATTATGTCACTATTGGTGCCACGCGATTACTTCAATAATTCGCATGCATAATTCGAATAATTCTAATTTATCCACGCAAGTCTTCTATGCCTCAGGTGATGATGACTTTGAAAGGGTCTTACGTATCGCCACAAAAATCAAATACGTAAAGACGGTTAAATCGAGTTACCAAGGATTTAATCAAGCTCCCTTGTCCTCTCAGCAACCTGAAAACCTGACGTTAAAATAATTATGACGTAAATAAAAATACTTTAAATTTACCTCCCCTTATGAGTTAATTAAAATCGTATGCTGTTAAGTATCTGACATGTTTTTTAAAAATAGAAACGTGAATTAACATCGAGTTCAAAATTAGAATCTACAAAAAAAGATTCTCAACTGAAAGCTGAAACTAGCTCCATATGGGTGTGAAAAGCAATGTCTAAATTATTATCCTGTCCAAATTAGTCCACGTATTTGAAACGAGATTTACAATGGTAATTATGATAATTAATGTAATTATGTGTATATTTATGTAATTATGTAGTTAGTATATTAAGTAATGTAATTAACCCAAGTATCTCTCTACAAATAATATATCTCCTTCATCCAGAATTTTTTTAATGAACATCCTATTTTTTCGAAGTATCCCGATAGTGATTGACAGAAAGCTTTTCTTCTTGGAGGATCTCTGATGAAGATGTAAGACTTAATCTTTTTCATTCCCAATATTTTTTTTTTAAATTGAATACCTTCACAAAATAAGACACTTCTTGTTAGGAAAAAACATGATTGGGAATGTCTGAAATTGTTTTTTTTTCAATTATTTGAGGTCATTTTTTCGCTTCTTTCAAATATCTAAAAGAAAAATGTTAATAAAATAACTGCAACTGCTTGGAATAAGTGAATATTCTTTCTTTTCCTGGTATTTGAGCAACTCTGAAGAGGTTTTAAATTTTATTGTTGCCAACGTTTCGGCCCATACACGCCATTCTCAGGGCTATAAAATGTATTTTCCAAAAATATTACACGTAAAAACACAAAAATGTAGTGAACCATAAAATAGCAAGTGCAACTGTTTGCCGTCATGGTAGTCTGCGGTAGATAGTTTTTGGTGCAACTATTTGGTTTAATTAGTCTAACACAGTTTTTGGTATAACAATTTTCGGTTCTTTGAGCATTCACATTTCAAATTTTCATCCAAGTAATTACGAATCTTTTTGTACGGCTATTGGGAAATATATTATTATTACAATTAGCTTTACGTTTATTTAGGCTTCAACAGGCGTTTAATTCAATAATTTTATCTATGGGGTGTAGTTTTCAGTAGTTTATCTTGTTTGAGGTTCTTATTTAGACCCAATTTATGATTTTTTTTGCAAATGCACGTAGCCTAAAAATTTCAGATTTTATGTATTATCTTGGTTTAACTGCCAGTGTTCTTTTAAAATAATTGGTCTCCATCAGCAGGAACAATGTGGAATTTCCTAAGCATTTCTAAATTGTTCCTTGGATCATACAATTTAATCGTGGACCAGATTTCATGACATTGTAATAAGTTTCTTTGTTTATCTTCAAAAAATTCAAAGGTAGACAACGATTAAAAGAGACGAGAAATTCAAAGGTAGATCAAGGTGAGTCAGCTGAACATTTTGTAATCGGTCGTTAAGAATTAAAAAGTGTCTTCCTGACATAAGTGCGTTCCTGAGTCCGTTATAATATACATTTCGATGAAGTTTCTAAAAAAGGAATACCTTAATTTCATAATCAATACAAGAATAAATATTCTTGCCCTTGTTCTAAAAATATATTATGACTCCAATTAAAAGACATGCTTTAAAATATTATGCATTAAAATCAGTTAATCTAAAAAGGTGAACTATTTAAGCCTATAATATCAGGCTGTTAATAAATATAAGGAAAAAGGCACTAAGTCATTTAAATTATTATAAGTAACTGAGAAACTTTACAAACGATATCAGATTGGGAAAAAGGTGTATTTAAATAGAAAATTCGGAAATAGAAACGTTAAGGAACAGAGGAAATTAAAGAAATTAAGCTTATTAAGTATTAAATTATTAGTATACCTAATAAGTAAAAAAAAACAAATTAAATTATTATTAATTATTAGTAATAATAACTTTATACAGCATTCAAACACGGCGGTGATGCGTAAACAAGAAATAATTAATTTTTATTTCAAACTGTTATTAAAATTATTATTATTTTTATTTACTATTGCTACTGAACAGCTATTTAGGTATTCAGCCCCCACTATTGCTGACCTTATCCTTGGCGTCCCTATATATTATATTCCCAAATCATGTAAGATTGCAAATGTTATCGCTTTGCTCAAAATAAATAATCGGACTGATTATAGTCACTTGTGCTCAATATCCATTTTGCATATTCTTTTTAAAATATTAGAAAAAAATATGGAATCAATTTATATTTGGTATAAAATGATATTCTTCCAAACAAACAATTTGGGTTTAGAGCTTGATACAGTTGCAATACAATCCTACTTGACATTGTGGATTGTGGATGAGTATAAATGCTCAAGATTATAACCTTTTATATACGTTTTATTAGATTATACTAAATGATTTGAGATGACTAATCACCTATTGCTTAATATTTTAGGCTATATTAGTTTTGAAGAGTCTGTCATTGAATTTTTTGGGTAGTAATAGATGACAAGGTTTCGAACCTACAAAAAGTGATGGTTGAAGTTTCTCAGGACTCAATATTAGGTCCATTACTCTATAGCATATTTAGCTCCGGAATTACATTCTACGTTTTTTTCTATATCACATTTATGCGGAGGGTACACGGGTCTTTAAAGCTTTTTTTATACACCAGGTTTAAGGTGTTAAAAATAAAAGATGACCTTAATAATTTACTTACTGCGCCAAATGATCATCTGCTAAAATTAAATTCTACCAAAAGTACTAGTTATACCATCCAATATTAATTCTTCACATGTCATTTATGGTTTGAATTTTGTAGATGTACAGAAAATTCAAAGAATGCAAAAATCTTGTTTACGTCAGATGTTTGGCATGTGACGAATGCAGTCTGTATCCTACAAATTAAGAGAATTGGGATGACTTACTAGGGCCAAGAAACGTCTTTTACACTACTTCTGCTTATTTTCTAAAATAAATAAATTTACATTTACCTCACCTTTATAACAAAATCATATTTCGGACAGATATATCTTAATTACCTTAACTTTATATAATAAAGATCTTACAGTATTTGTGACGTCTTTTAAATAGGAAATTAAGTAACTGTTTTTAACTGAAGATCAATGCACATGTTAAATAACCTATTTAACTTTACTCTCTATCTTATACTAAACGTTTGCTTCCAGTTTCAGTTTCCAAAATTAACAAAACTGTAAACATTTTCTTAATTTAATTTTTAATTTTGCTCGATAATAATTTGCAGATTGATTTATACATTTATATCTAAGTATAAAATTTACGAAATATTTAGACTCTTCAAATTAAAAAGAAAATATGGAAATAATTTGGTCTTTAGACACATTCTGTTCTGTTATTCTTTATATACAGAAAAAACATCGGGTAAAAGACCCTGTACGTTTTGAAGATGAAATGGGTAAAGTTGTTGATTCCGTAAAATATTATGTGTCTTGGTTTTCCCAATATTTCTCACCCGTTCAGCCAAAACCCTAGTACTAATGTTTGGTGATTCCTGGACAATTCTTAAAATTTCTTCCTCTTGCCCTGGTTTGCACAAGGTCGGCCGCAATTACCCTTCCGTGTTTCGCTAAAACTTCTAGTCTCCCTTAGGCGGTTAATCAAATTTAAAAAATATTTTCTTTAAGGATGAAATTGCTTTGGGAATGTCTGAGTCTAGTACCCAAACTAGTAATGGAGTCACTTTTTCGTAGTTAAGAATTCACAGGTATTTACTGTTTACAATAATATTTAAAATTGACCAAACATCAAAACCATATCCGCCATTTCGGAAAAGGGTATATTTCTTGGTCTATGAGCCATTATGGTTTTATAAGTTGTAAGAAAACACACCAAATACAAATATTATGTAATTACAAAATGTAGATTTATTTTAGGAATAATTGAGAAGCTTCTTAAGAGTACGTAAAAAGTTACCGGTGCCCGAGGTCAGCCAATTTGTTTAGAAAGAAATATCTAGAATTTAAAATTAAAATATCTAATAAACGGATTCTCAGGCCGAAATTTACTAAGAATACTTTTTTTGCAAGAAAAGATTGAGTAATAAGAATTTTTTACTAGAACTTTATTATACAGGTGTACAAAAAAAATTTTGGTATTTTTAACACATGCAATATACCGCAGGTGACGTCCTCTGCAAGGTATAGCGAATCCGTGAACGGATTTCAATTTCTCGTTCCAAAAAACCTCCTCACGCCAAATTTTAATTTCATATCTTATTAAACACTCGACTTACTTTTAAAAAAAAAAACGATTATATATTTCTCATTTTGACGCCCTGTATATTGAATACCAAGCGCCCAATTAAAAAATGGCATAACGAAAGTCGCATTATTTTGGTCCACCCTATATGTGGCCGGCGGATTGGCCTCCTTTTTCCGGACACCCTGTATAAAGTAAATGCGGTAAATTTAAGGGCTTATTTCTCGACCTATTATAAGAATATTTTATCCTATGATGATCTCTAAAAGACCTGATGTTTTTTAAAATCAGTAATGTAAATATAAGTATGGCGTATGCCAATTATTTTTGAAGTACAAAAACTTGTTGAAGATAACTTGGGACAGCTGTTTTATCTACTAACGTACAAGTCGATTTCATTTGAATATCTCTCATATTCACCGGTATCGGTAGTAGTTGTTTACACTGAGTGACGTTTGGCTGTTTGACGTCTCTTTAATAGTGAAGCGCTCTACCGAGCATAAGAATGCCGAGATGACTGATCTATTGCGTTTATAAACTTGTTGATGGCAAATCATTAGAAGCTATATGATTGTAAATTGGCTGGTTTCGTGGCTGTAATATCTCTGCCCGAATGATCTTCAAAAATATTCATGAACGTCTTCGTTTATGCTGGATATGATAAAGGAAAATCCAAGTACTTCTACCTGACAAATTGCCAATAATTTAAATGCCATTCAAGAATCATACCAAATTCAACGTTTTCAGGTACTTACTTTGCAAACATTAATTTTAATCTCTCAATTCGTGATTCATAACATTTTTACTATTGAAGGCAATAGGTTGTATCTAAACCACATTCAACATGTTCAGGTACTACTACTATCTGCTAATGATCCTCTAGGTATTGCATTTTCTCAAGGGCTTTTGCAAACATTAATTCTGATTTCTGAGTTCCTATCATAAAATATTTTCACCGATTAAATTAGAAATGCAATACGGATTTTTCATAACCACCATGTGAGTGCAAATGAAAATCGGCATAAGATATGTGAAGATCGATTTCAACTTTCTCCTTAAATGTTTGGGTAACAAAATGTGGTGATTATCTAATTGTATGGATATTTCTATACCATTAAGGCTTATTGGCCAGATAAATAATAACTTGGAAGAAACAATACACCAGTAAGGATTTTCGCTAAGAATATACCATTATCATTGCAATGTGATTTATGGACGATAATGCATCACCATATTTCAGTTTGATTGCTCGTGATTTTTTAACAACATACGCTGCATTGGTCGAGATGGACCATACGCATGGCCTGCTCGATTCCCAAACTTAAGCCCGATTGATTATTTCTTATAAGGCTCTCTGAAGTCGATATTTTACGCTATTTCAGTAGAGAATTTGGACAAATTGCGAAATCGGATATTTGGTGGGTGTAACTTGATTAGAAATAAGCTTGGTGTAGTTGAAAGAATTGGGCACTCAATAACGAGAAGATTGGATTATTGCATTGGAGCTGAAGGAAGTCACTTGGAATATTTATTTTACCTTAAGCAACTTTACATGTACCTTCTGATAAAAAGTTATTGTTACTGTCGAAAATTTTGTCCACCCTGTGTAGGATAAATAAAGGATTTTCAGAAATCCTCATAAAAGAAAATATTTTTATAATAGGCCGAGAAACAAGTACTTGAATTAAAAACCTTGTATATTGTACTTAACCAACGGGTGCAATGAGAACCACACCAACCAGGGCTTTGGAAGTTATGCTGTGTCTGACGCGCTTGGACATATATTTTAGGAAAGTGGTCCTAGTCACAAAGATACGCGTAGGCTCTACTAGAATGAACATGTATTCGGAATAGGCCTGCAAAGAGCTTGCGTATGGCAAGAAGCAACAAACTCGCTTCCTCTACTGGAAGTTCGAGTTGACCTTGTCGTGCCATTCTTTGTATTTACCAAACTCGGGTATAACCTATATCTGTTCAGACGATTCTAAAAGTAAAGCAGATTTAGGCTGCGACGTATATTCTAAAGATCTCTAATTAAACACAATGCTAGCTACTACGCCAAATGTGTTTTACATCGAAATATATGCCCTAACCCTGGCGACAGAATAACTAATCGGTAGCAGCGCTACTAATAAAACAGTGTTTATCTACACAAACTGCAGATAGGCAGTTCTTGCGCTATCAAGAACACGCCTCATGTAGAAACTAGTGCAACAATGCCATCGCACCCTCGTGGAAGCTTCCTTCAAAACGAAGTAGGTTGTCAATCGGTTGGATCAAGATAACCACAGATAGGCAAACTGGGCCACGAGAGATTCTAAGAGGGCCGCTGCGCTTAAACCAGTAAGTAGGGCCGCAGGTCTTCATAGCTCTGACCATAGGGAAGAAAAAAGAAAAAATAGAGATGAAAAAGAATGAATATCAAGGAACTAATAACATCATACTCTCACACTCCCACACTTCAGTTATCCGAATAAACTGGAGACAATATGAAAATTATCTCTGACTAAAGGGAAATTATTAAAACGTCTTATAAACGGTGTCCTAACTGGCCACTGTCAATTAAATGGTCACCTTTTTAAAATGAAATTAAGTAAGACTACATTATGTAGGGCATGCAATTATGAAGACGAGGGAATGAAGCACATAATTTACCCTGCTCTCTCCTCAATATGCGGCAGAATTCTAGGTGAATCCCACTCATCCCTTAAAGGGATTAGTGGGTCTACTTTGGCTACATTGTGGCTCTCATTGATTCGTTGGTCGCTGAGGAAGAGGTCCGCTGCGAATTCATCCGAGATAATTTCATCATAGTATCTAGTTTTTAAGTTGTACATCTTCTTTGTCAGTATTCTCCTAAACTTATTGGCCTCTTTCGGCAAAAACAATGAAGAAATTCTAAATATTTCGAAACTGTTCCATCGGGCTTTTCAAAGAACGCGCTTTGTGACATTTTATTCAGTTCTGATTGTTTAGTCAGTTTTTACCTCGGAAACAATTAAGCGATAATTAAGGTGAGTTAGGTTAGTATTTTTTGACGTTGCCAATAAAAGTGTGTTTTCCCGAATTTCGTTACAATTGGTATCAGAAGTGGGATAACTGTCTTTCTTGGTAATGTTATTATATACCGATAGTCAAAATCTAGACAAAATCTAGTAGATCCGTCTATTTTCTTCACTAATACAACTGGAGGTGTCCAAGAACTCTGGGAAGGTTCTATCACTCCTTGTGTTCTCATTTCTTAAAGCATTGAGGAAACTTCACCTTGTTACGCTATCGAAATCCTTCAAAGTGCTTGTTTTATTGGAGTATTGTCTCCAGTATTAATTCGATGCTGCACCAAATCGGTACTCCCCAGGTCATTATCGTGCAAGGATAATACGTTGCCAATAAAAGTGTGTTCCTGAATTTCGTTACAATATTATAAATAACTTATATGTCCGGTTTTAATTTTTATATCGTGGCGCTCTCTAACAATCATGGTTTATAACATGATTTAAGGTATTTAGGGCCAAAACGGTAAACTATGCAATAAATATAAATTAACACAAAATAAAATTAATAGTTGTAAAAAAATATAGTCTATAACACGTGCAAAAGTCAAAATTCTATACTTGTACAGCTGTTCCCCTTGAGCAACAAACCTCTTTACTCATGTAGAATTTTGCCTATTCTATACTTATTATAGTATAATTATTTGTCCATTTGCTCAACTTTATCTATTTTATTTATTACAGTTGTGTAGTCAAAATTATTTGTAGGTAGTAACATATTTCACTGTTTGGGAAAATGTCTGCAGTATATTTGCATTACGTATCCAAAGATATAAATATGTGCACCCTAAATAAATCTTCTTTTGCATAGTTAATAAATAATATTTATATTAACTTTAAAATAATGATGGACAACTTTAAAACAATACGACAAAGCAACCTGTAATAAAAGATATTGGAGTTGGGAATTTGGCAAAAAATTTCACTGTATCGGCGTGGCATTACATTTTTTCTATTAAGCTACTAAGATATACCCTAAAATAACTGCAATAAAATTACAATAAAAGCCTCATTTAAACTAAAATAATATACTATTAACGATGTTTTAAAGCTTTAGTAGCGTGCATATCGAAAACAAATCTCTCGAACAGAAGAACTAATATAAGCTTGGCATTTTATTTACCAAGTGTTATAAGCTTCTACATTTCCCTGATTAAAATTTGATGAAACACCTATAAGAGAGAAATAGAAGGGCATAATAGTAATGATATATGACATTAAGTGATGACACCAACAACACAGCAAAAAACAAACAACTATGACTTTTACGATTAAATTATTTATGAACTGTGATCAGCTAGTAAATTTAATTAAATAAAAAGTCTTAAAATCAATAGTAATGAAATTATGACTGAAGAAATCGTATATAGTACAATAAGAGAAATTATTATTTTAGCAACATTAGTGTCTATATGGAATAGATAAATACTTGTATATATATCAAATTATTAAATGTTTTATCTTAGCATAAACTACTATAATATCGTAGTAATAATTATTAAATGTTTGTAGTTGCTTATTATTTATAATTACCAATTCTTTATAATGAGCTAGTAATAATTTATTAAGAATTCAAGAATTACTCTGAGAGTTTAATATGCTTTTCATCTCAAAGAATAGATAAAATATATTTTACAATATACACCAGACACTTCAAAAACTCGTATAACGTATATAAAACCATAACTCGTTTCTATGCTTCGCCACAATAAGAGTTGAGAAAGTAGACAATGTAAAATGCATTTTCAATAAAGAACAATTCAGAAATCTGGTATTTAAATCGCCTTAAAACAAAAGACTTATCAGTATGTATACGATGGTAATTGAGAACTTGGTTATGGGAGCGAATTTCACTTGAGAATGTTTATACGCGCATCTTTTCTATTTCGATAATTTCAGATAATTAGAAATTGTTCATCGTATTCATGGTAATCATGCAGATATGTGAACATTTTCATGAATTTATTAATATAATATTAAGAAATTCATAGTGCATATAAACGGACACATTCTTATCGAAATCCAGACAACTGCAAAATTTAGTTACCATGAGAGAAACGAAAGAAGAGCCTATATTAGCCACGAATTTAAAAATATTTCAAAGGAATTCTGGCAAAATAATTCATCTTCTTGTGCCTCTGCCCATGGGTAAAGCAAAGGTACAAAGTATTATTTTGCACCTAATATAATGTTATGCTATTGGAATCGATAATATTGATCTAAAGATATACACATAGATTTAAAAGTTTTGCATCACCCTAAAATTCCAAAGGTTTTTTTTTTGATCGCCAAAAAAAGATTAGGAAATTAATTAATTCGTTTTAATTAACAAAACAATTAAAATGCTTGTGATTGTTAAAATGTCAAGATGTTTTAAATATAGAGTTATTTTTTATAGCAAATTAAAATTAACAAATTGATAGTTTTTCTCAATAAAGATACTGGAAAACTTTTTAATACTGTGCAGTTTTACCTGTAAGCATGTGCCAAACGTATTTTATGAGATTCATGTCTGGTCATAGTGCAGGCTAGTCCAAATGCATTCATCGGTAAAACAAATATTTCTTAAAAAATTCCTATTATTATTTGCTCTTTCCATCATTTCAAAACAAAATGTTTTGAAATTATCACTTTTCATCTCCTTCCTGCAGCTCTTGATGTTTTTCGAATTTATACGAATAATATTTGTGTTTTTTTTAATTATATTTGTTTATTTACCTCTTGCTCAAGAACCCTCGTACTAACCATCTTGTTTTCCTCCACACTCAGTAGAATATTAAGATCTCTGTTCTCTCTTTCTTCGGCTGTATTTTCGATATCCTGAGTTGAAAATTTACAATTATTTATTACGGTACCTTTGGACTCCAACTTATTGACAATACGTTTAATAGTTGAAATGGATATAATGAGCTTGGTAGGGAAATAAACTGAAAACATTTCAGATACTGCTCTAAAACTGTTTCCCGCATAATGCCACTTAATTATGGCTATTTTTTCGTCGATTGAATAATTCATACTTGTTTTCAAATATCGACTGTCACTGATTTATTGACACTTTTCTCACGTCAGTGACAATATTCATTTTACTGGTGCCCGCTTGGTTTTACCTGAACCGAAAATTTGCTAATTTTGCAATTACATTTATTTGAATAATTCAAGATTCGCTTATTAAAATTTTTTGAAACTTTACTTGGAACTTGCACAAGGGTTGGCCAGATTGGTCTCTTCAAAAAGTTATCTTGCATTTTTTCTATAAAATGTACAGGAAAGCCAATAATTGACCCCTTAAAATTTACATGGGTTTTCCTATGTTCCGCTCGGAGACGCACCAGCCGGTATGCAGTCTCACTTATTAAAAACACGCAGTTATATTATTCAGTCGAAAAGGACGACTGAAAAATTGCTGAAGATGCCGTAAATACTGATCTCCCTAACAATTTTAAATTACCCGGAGCACATGACCTATTAATAAATGAATCTAAGTAAACTTCTTTGATAGCAATTAAAAGGGTTTTTTAAGGTCAAAATTAATGGCATTAAAATTGACGAATAGACTAATAGCGAATAAACCAAAATTTAGTGAAAACTTAAGAATATTTTTTGATTATGAATTTATTTTAGTAGTAAGTAAAGCTAAAGTTGCAAAGTTCTATGTTCAAAGTTCCTATGAACATATGTCCTAAATATTTTAGATTTCACACTACAGGATGGTGATGCATGTATTTATGCATACATGCATTTGAGGCATGTATTTGAATGTTTTACCAGAAAAATAAAAAAAATGCTAAAAATAGAGTTATGAAAGTAAAACTTTATTAAGATAATCAGATTTAGGCCTTATGGCTATACACAATAGTGGTTCTTATTTTTTTTATCCGAAGATTGTGCATTAAGCGAAAAATTACCTAGAAATCAGATATCCTCTATAAGAAATAAATAATGCAACCATATTTTTTACATGAAAAACTAGTAGCGTACTTTTCTTTTAAAAATATATTCAGTTCAAAGCCCGCATGAACTTGAATGGCGCATATAAAAATTTAAATCCTGTAAAGAAAAAACGCTATGGGCGCTTAGAAACTGTGTAGCGATTTTCAGAAAAATATCTACAGGGGTGTCAAATGTATTGGAAAAAGTTTTTTTTTTTCAACTTTACCACCCTGTAGTGTAAAATCTAACAAGTTTATAAGAAGACGTTCCTGAATATTATCGTAATATTAAAAAAGCACTTTATATATTATCTAGTATGTAATATTATTAACTTTTATTGACCTAGTTATTTATTTAACAAATTAACAAGAGTACTGTCTTTTGATGCATCATAGTAGTTTGTATGCCATTCCCAAACACAGGATTGCCCTATTTAGCACTCATTTTCTTATAACTCTATAAAATGTTATAGTTCTCTATCATTATTAATAAAAGATAATACTAGCTTCTCTACGCTTAAATAATGCCTATACGGCATATAAAAAGTAGATGATTGCATGCATTAATTTAAATAGCCTTACTTGTGTGTATAAGCGAATGAAGTAATTAGGTCTCCGTCAGTTATGATACTTAGAAAATAAAAAAAATTTAATGTTAATACTGCTTTGGTATTAAAAATTTAATTTATTTTAGAGAAAGCATATAACCATTTTAATTTATTATAAGCTTTGTGAATCTTTTTTTAAGTAATACTTCTTATAAAGTTTCTTGTAGGATGGCTTGTGAAGAAACTTTGCAAAGTCTCGCCACACTTTTGTTATCTAATAAATAAAGACATTATTACTAATATTATTATTATTATTATTATTATTACTATTATTTCATGCCAAACGACAATCACACTCCCGCCTGGATAAGGGGGGGATCATTCACTTATTCCAGTTATAAATCAAAAGGATGAAGCTCTAATGGAGTCTTTTCCATGTTATCGGACTGTTTTTTACCTTTATTAACAAATAATACACTTAAACTAAGATTACATAATATTTTTTTTTAACCAGTTGACGGTATCAGCCTTTCCAATAAACTTTTTGACGATTCGAGATGTGGATGATAGTCAACTTCTGCAATAGCTTATAGATCCTAAGATTGAGCAGTTTTATGTTTTCGATCAGCCTCTTTGGTATTACTCCTGTTGTTGACACAATAATTGGGATTGTCTCAACTTCTTTCATTCTCATTGTCTTCATATTTGGTATTCTAGATCCCTGTACTTAACAATCTTTTCATTGTGTTTCGCTCCTAGGTTGTTATTATTAGGAATAACTACATCAATAAAAGTTGTGTTCCTAGAAATTTCATCGATACTCGCTCCTCTGCAAGTACATTGTGATTCCAATACAATTTGTGTTGCTCATCTTCAAAAACTGGCTCCAGCTTATAGTTTTAATATGGTATCTTCGCTGCTTATAAGAGGTTTCATTTTTCTGCATGCTCTTGATGCAGTATCTTTGCAACTAGATCAACTAGCCGTTCTTTATATTCCGTTGATGCAAAAATGTTGACGTCCACCGTTGACATGCTGAATGGACACCGTTGTCTCACATCCATACCTATATATATAACTTTTTACCGTCGGATCATCTACGCTAAGCTTTAAATAATTTCTTGTTGGTATTACTTGATCTTGAATAGCCACAAGAAACCATTTGGTTTCGGGGAAAAGCTGTTCCGAAGTTCGACGCTACTATGTCGACTACTACTACTCTTGATAAATCTCGTGAACATACCTTCCATGTAGTGGTTTTCCCATCCAACCTTGCATTTTTTCTTGTTCGGCGCTATGGTGTATGGGTAGCTCAAGCTCCTGGAGTTTAAGTGGTGTTAAGTCATTTGCTTCACATACGGGACGATGAATGTTTGATTTTTCAGCCGTTCTTAAGAATAAGGATCGCAAGTTACTAATTTGCTCAGTCAGTTGCTTCTCTATGTCGACCATTCATTCCTCTTCCTCCCCTATATCGAGGTAGCGTAGTTCGTTCTACGGCACAGCGCGGATGATCCTTATTGGTTTCGTTAGGAGTGTTCTACCCTTTTTTTGCAAATCAGTCCACCCTATAATACTAAAAGCTAAAAAACAAGTTTCTGCTATTAAGACTTGTTTTAAGGAGTCGTCGCATTCTTGCAGTGAACTTAGCACTCAACTCTTCGTTCTATGGTCTATTCTCTGCGCCTGTTCATTCCTAAATATTTGTAGGATTCTTCTTCATCCATAGCATTATTTATCTGACCGTTTTCTATCTGAAAGTCCCCTGGTTGTAGTTTACCCTTAATAATGTTCACAGTTCGGCAATTATCCCGTCCAAAGCTCATTCATATACCATTAGAGAATTTTTTCACTATCACTTATTATTATGATTATTGTTATTATTATTTCTTTAAAAATAATAATAATAATAATAATAATTATTATTATTATTATTAACATAATCATATCATAATTATCAAAATTAAGATATCATATTAGTTGGATATCGTGTATTCAAGTACACTAAATTTTAGCTTTGGAAATATTGTAGTTATTAGTTTTTATAAGTTTCAAATAAACTATATATCGATGTAAATCAAAGTGTTGTCGTTAGCTAAATTGCTCGTCATGAAGTGATTTGTAGTTGCAGATATTCTGGTGTAAAAGTGCATCAAATTTATACAGCCCGAATTATATTGCATATCTGTAGATAAAGTACCAAATATTTTTCAATTGTTCCTTATATTGGGAATCCCGCTCCTTGAATGGAATTTATATATGTTGCACTGTGCATAAATTAAATATTGTTTAAGCCTTACAATTTATGAAGATAATTCTTGCCAGTCTACAGTTAGTATTGTCAATAAAATTATGGACATGAATGAGAGGAAACTGAAAACATTGATAAAAAACCTTCTTCCTAAACACTTAGATCTATTTAAAGAGACTCTCGAAAGGAAATGGCTAAAATTAGAAAATTGGTGCAAAAAATATTAAAGAGCTTTGATGAACAAGGAATCCAGATAAAAAATATGGCAGCAGAAATGAAAGGTATAAAGGAGGAAAAGTGTGCATTTAAGCAGAAGTTTTAATCTCTAAAAACTAGACTGGGTTTGCAGGAAGAGAGATAAAAGAAGATAACATTATAATCACCACGACAAGAAGAAATAGATACGACAAAAATCGGATCACAAGTCTTCTCCCTTAATATAGAATTGCCAGAAGATTGCATCATAGCAAGCTCTTGCAAAAAAAGTGCAAATGCTTCTATATTGATCCGACTCAACGATCGTAATACAAAAACTAAACTCATAAAAAGAAGTAGAGAATTGAGAGGAATCAGTATAACCAACAGCTTACAGGAAAATAAAATATTTATTATTGCAGACCTAGTGTCACAAAAGCAAATACTATTAAAAACGATCAGATAAAGAATGTTTAAAACCTTATTTCAGCGTACACTTATAATAACAAGATTTATACTAAAAGATAAAGTACCGACACATTCATCTGGATAAGACCCGAAAATAAGCTTCAACAGCGACAGGAACTCTCTTCTGTGCTGCGAGGCTGAAGTGCTAGATGAATTAACGGGAACGTATAAAAGTGAGTATTTAGTCCAATTAGTTAATTTTAGTCAGTTATCCCATAGCCAACAGGTCCTCGATTACCAGTATTTACAGAGGAATAAATAGAAACGCTTGTTTTGGACATCTTCGTGCAGCCCTGAATTATACTATCTACTCTTAAAGGCGGATTTTAAACGCAGTATATTTTAGTATTTTTAAAATATATTACCAGTATGTTTTTAGTAAAGTTTCAACTGATAAGACCTCCATCTTTTTTACATAATAAAGGAAATTATGAAATTATATATTGAAATAAAAATGTTTAATAGAAAGTTAAATTACTTTAATACTTTTTAAGCTATAATAATTACTGCCTGATAAATAATGTAACTATTACTTATAAATTGATAACTTGTTAAGTCCAATAAATATCATTCAATTATATAGCAAATGGTGCTCCAAATCTAAAATTAATGACTTTCTATATAAATTATATAATTATAGGTTAACTCATATGGCTAAATGTAATATTGTTCGATTTAATAATTTAATTAATAAACAAACTGAAGCCCACAATACTAATTTCTAGAATAGTTTAAGTAACAGGTTTAAGTCTCTGCATATTTCATGAAAATTTGTATAAAAACTAATTAATTACAATTAACGTGTATAATTATCATAAAATTCTCGAATATAGGCCTTTAATAGAACTTTTGCTTAATACATTATTTTGCAAATAACATAATTAATATTATATAAAAAACATTACAAAATAGGTGACAATGTTCGCACTCCGAAAGCTTTAAATAATTATTATCGTTTCGTCTCAGTACCCTTCATAACCCAAATGTCGCTAATTTAAATAGTTGCATTGTTTTTGTGATTCGTAACTGCATAAACTCGCTTATCTTGATCCCAAAGGCGACGAGTCTCTCAAATTGATAACGGTTTAAATGAGGTTTTACATAAATAAATAATTGTATGTCGCAAACCTAGGTACCATTTAGTTAATATTTGCTAATTGGTGTAGTGGTTACGTTTTTTTATTGCATATATTTGGCAAATAAGTCAGAGCAACACATATCAAATCACCTATACATATAACATATAACATATAAATTTTAATTAAAATCTATATTGATATAACGAATTCAGAAACGACTGCGTCTCATCAATATTGTGTTTACCAGGAGGATAATTTTATCCTTAAGTAGTTCTACTAACTGTCATCAATATTAAAACAAGCTTTTGTAATAAAATTTATCTCTTTCTTGTAATACTACTCTGCTTAAGACTTCAATATAGTCTCTCCTATAATCTAGAAGTCAACTTCGAAATCACGAAATTCTGACCACAGACGTGAGTTAGGTTAGATTAGGTTTAATGTGATTCAATAATTCGAACGGCTCTGACTCCCTTTTAAATTGTTATGGTCCATTAAGATTTCAGTCTAGCAGCTTCGTCTTTTTAAATCAGATCATTTGGGAACATCATTTTAAAACTTTGTATTTAAAAAAAATATATCATATATTGTATGAAAAATAGATCTGCTACGCAAGCATGGTCCTTCTACTTAGGTGTATATATTACGGTTAGAACCCGAAATTGAATAAACCTAGTTTTAGCTGGTTAGATTGCGTTTTATCCAATTTAGCTGGATAAAACGCGAATAACGTTTAATGACTTCGTGTCTTATCCAGATAATTCTAGATTTATCCAGTGACCATTGGATAAAACGGTACAATTCAAATGTAGGTTCAAAAATACTTATAATTATTACCTGTCCTCGCGCGAATTTCCTTTTAAAAAACTTTAATTATTTACTAACAGATACACACAATATTCTTATATTAAAATCTTAAAATTAATTGAACGATTAGCTGAACAACAACTAGCTTTGACATTGGCGTCCTGTTACCTGTAATTATTTCATATGTCTATTTATATTATTAATATCATTATTCAACATTATTCTTATGGTTTGTGGATATCCCTCGCTAAAAAAACTCATATTGTCGGCGTTATCTGAAAAAAAATGTTTTTCTCTCACTGGTAGGCTGGGAAGATAAAAATATTTTAGGCTAAAATATTTTACTTAGTTCGACTCGAAAATATTTAATTTTCCCAAATAAATTTTGATAATCAAATATATTTAATATTATGTATTCCAATATTAACGTTTTACCTCTTGCAGTAGCGAGAAAGACTTAAGTTCAATTTTAATTTCAGATTCGAACACTGCTCTATACGGTGAAAGTTTAATTCTTTCATGGTATGCCTGATTTTTCATTATTTAAATGAAACTTAGTACTTTTTTGATCACTCATCCAAATGATAGGCATATTTTGGACGTCCTGATTCGCTCGCTCCACACTTCCTTGAGATTGACTGTGTCTAGGCTTACCATGAACAATTTTCAACCCGTCCCACATGAAGCACAACTATTCAATAATGCCCTTAGCAAATTCCCGACCTAATTAAAGAAAATAACATTTAGCGTGACTGATGATTAGTGATGGATTTATCCAGAACGATACATAAAGGTTTTTTAAAATTTGCTTACTAGAGTAAAAGACCTCACCCTTATACATCTTATACGAAATATAGTAAAAAAGTTACTAAAATCAAAATGACTAATACTCTTTTGTATAAGTGGCAACATCGCAATGTTGAAAGTATATTAGATAAATAGAAAAATTATTAATTACCAAACTACCCGTATAGAAATGACTCTACTTACCGTTATTTGACTGTAAAATGGACGGTGCTCCAAATATACAAAAAATATCTAGTAAATGTTTTGCAACTTCTTTAGCCGTCTTTCACTGTAAAGGCCTAATTTGGACGAATTTTGGATGAATTTTGAACCTCTTGACAAAATCATTAATTTCTGAAAAAATCATGGGCTTGACAACAAGACCTTGTTTAATAGATTTCTGTTTCTTTTGACATGCTACACACAGTTTGAGGTATATCATGATTATTTCCTGCATTATATTTTTATACTTTTTATTTACTTCTTTTAACATGAGTCTCACGTAGAATATCAAAAATATCTTCGGATTTGACAAAATACCTTATAGTTGTTTCACTCTCTGCAACAGGAACAATAAGTCTTTCAACTCCACCAATTACACAAACTTCAAATCTTTTCAATCGACGATACTGTAAAGCTAATTTACATTTCGCTTCCTTCGCCACTTTTACAGACTCCAAAAACTCACTATACTGCATAGAGTATATAGGTCTTTATGTGACATGAATTCAAGAAGTATTTCATTAAATCGCGTCTTAAAATTCGAAGATACTTCTAAGTCACTCATTTTCTTGCGCTAGTTGAAACTGAACTGCCTAAATATTGCATCATTCAGTTTTATTCAAGAAACATTGGGAAATACTAGTATTAGCCGGATAAATCTATAATACAACGATAATTTGGACTTTATTCACTTTGCTTGAATAGTTCGGGTTTTATCCGGGTAATTCTAGTATTATCCAATATTCGTGTTTTAGCCGTAACATAATATATTGCTCTATTACATTTTATGATGTAGAAATTGCTAGAGATGGTTTGCTGCTCTTCCAAAGAAATTTGACAAAAACCTGAAAGGATATATGCAGTGCGAATTAAGTCCTTGTTCCACATAACTTATTGAGAATAGAGACATGACAAAAGCTCCTAAATCAATGCTCTATAAATGCTTCGAACCTTGGTGTAATGAAATACCTGCTGACAACGTTGCTTATGACATCGATGGTGGATTCCTGCTGCACTGTGTAATATGGTAAAAAAACAATACTCCTCAATGTGTCATTAAAAGTTATATTAATTATCTACAAAAATATTTCAGCTTTGAAAGAACGGAGCCTTTGATGGAGTTAAGTAGAAATTTTTAATTGTGCATATTTAGTTTTAGTCTTAGTGTTTATTTTATTCGACTTTTAAAGATGAACGATCAAAGAATAGTTAATTTTTCAACTTTTTTATTAAAAATTATAAATACATCCGCTTCTATGAATAACCGCATAGCATTTCGTCAAGTAATTTATTTATTTATTTATTTATTTATTTATTTTACAATACAAGCCTTACAGGTAAATAAATACCCATCTACAAGGCAGGAAAGACCTTCAAATACATAAATATAACTTATGCTAACTAAGAAAAATGTATATATAACTTGTTACAAAAATCTTCTAAGCTAACTAAAACTAACTAAAAAATTACATAAAAAGTAATAAGAGGCATAGAAAATAAGTAACAAAAACGATCAAAACCTAATGTGCTGACTATAAACCTCAATTTTTATTAACGGAAATGGCTATATTATTTACAAAAAATAGCTTAATACAAACTCAGGTTACTTGTGGCTTAGTGTTCAAGTAATGAATATTGTTGATTTTGAAAATAGTCTGAAATTGAATATGCTGTATAATATTATGAGAGTTATTTTTCAACTTTCGTTTTCATACCATGGAGTAAACAAATATATTATTATAATTGAATGATTTTTCTTACCTAGAATCATAGGTTGAAACAAATACAAAAGATATATAGATTATTTGTTTGAGTTTATCAAATAATATTATGAAAATATATATGATCAACTAAAATTTCTTTTGATTTTTGTTTAGACAACTTTTTTTAAGTGCATATAGAAGGAGCGCATCAGGCACAAACTGCTTAAGCCCAATCTTAAATTTACATACAATACTTTAAAAATTTTAATAGAAAATAAATAAATAAATAAATGTGATATTGTAAAATACAAAGCGGATAAATAAGAAAGTGACAAGTTAAACAGTATCATTTTACTAAAGATAAAACAAAAACGTAATTCTAAATAAAAAGTTAGAAAGGAAAATATTTCAGATTTTTATCAAATCATATTGTAACCATTATTTGATCCTTAACCTAAATATACTAAGTTCTTTTTAAAGGCTACCTTTTCATTTATGTTTTATATTTTATTTATTATTGTTTTGATTAATTCATTTTTCCCACAAATAATATAGCGTATAATATAAATAAAAAAAATAGATGAAAACAAAATGTCAAAAATAACGTTTTACAACAATGCGAAACAAAATAATATACAGCTAAAATTCTAAAAATAAAATTGCCTTAAGTGACAAAACAAAAATACAAAATATTAATAGTATTACAATTTAAAATAGGACCAGGCAAAAGTGATATTAAAATTTCCTTAGAACTATAATATGCATTGGCCAGTCAACATTTTGAAATTATTTCTATCGTATAGGTAGACTTATATCCTTTACGACTTGCTAGATTCTCTTAGAACAACTGATCTATATTCACATTTAAGTTACTAAACACGTTCACTTAAGAATACTGAAGAGGAAGAAATATTTATTTACAGTGTATTTATTTACTACTATTTATGTCTAATTATATCGCGCCAATGTTTCGACTTGAGCTGAACTGAACTGAACTGTCAACTAACCCAGCGGCGACGCGGCATTTTTTTGGGCTTTTTTTAGTTATTTCTGGATCTCCTATAAGACGTATAGCCCACTTCTGGATAAAATCAAGCAGCTTTAAAGTGTGTTTAGGTGTAGAGCTCTATAGATTGGCTTCTGATAATGAGGCCTTTTTGGTAATCACATAAAAAATCTTTCTATGATTCTCTTCATCGGTTATCCTGAGTGCTTGTTCGATTCTGAGGTTAGATCGACGCAGGTTTTATATTTGTCTAAACTTTTTACGGAAACCCTCATCTATTTATTCTCTAGACATTTATAAATCCTTAGCCACACAATGTGCCAAAGCATACTTAGCTGGAGCAGTAAACAGGTCTTGCTGCACTTCACAGGCCATGACTCTTTCGGCCATTAGAATGGCGACCCATGAATGCATCCAATGTCCAATTTAACTCTGATTGGATTTTCTCCAGCTCTTCGTGGTTTCCATAATAAGGAGCATCGTTAATGGCTTCGAGCACTTTGTATAGCATATCCCAGGATGTTTGAAGTTGCGGTGGGAGACTCATTCATTCCTTAGGATCATTAAATCAAACCAATTCACCGTTGTTGTACCTTTGGTCTTCGGCGTTGCCATCATATGCATGTGTCATTCATCCGATCGCTCGCATCTTGAATGTAAATGCGTATTTGATTATGAATGACATCCATTCTTCTACGCAGCTCACTGACGTAGTCCTCCCCGGCAACATCAAGTCCTAGCAGGCAACCAAACTTCAATTTGCATCGGGGACGGATTTCTCTTCTTATCACTATTCATTTATTTATTTATCTATTTTTAACCGACAATAAGGGTTACAATGTTAAAAATTTTGTTATAATTTAATAATACAAAATATTATATAATATAATATAATATATTATAATTTAATAGTACAAAAAAGTCTAGGTTAGCGTGATTATTCGCCCATCTCAAAGTCCGTGACAGAAAATTATTATATGTATAACTGGTTCTATATATTGGGGCAAAAAATATTAGATCGCGTTCGACGGAGGAGTACATGTAGAATGACTTGTTCGAGTCACTAAGGACACAATACAGTAGGATAAATCAAGCCATAAAGCATTTTGAAATCTTTCATTAGCCTACGATCACATAGAGGGAGAATAACAAGTTGTGCTTCAATATGACGGTAATTCGTTTGAAAAAATTCGTAAAAAAATTTAGGTATGTTTAATTTGTATGCTACATATCTTAAAAACTTGTGTTAAACTGTATTGATTTTGGATTTATAGGTATTGTAGGATGAAGACCATACACAAGAACCTAGAGTACAGATAAGGTCTAACGACAAGGCAATACTACAATTTAATGGCACCAACACTCTGAAAGTCCCTAGTGAATTTTATGAATCCAAGCAGCTATAAGGACTAGGAAACTATTGATATGACTAAGTCCTGAACCTCATTAACCCAGTCAATAGAGGCGTTCTGAATCTTATATTTATATTCAATAGGGTCTCTTCATCGGCCAAAGAAAATAACATGACATTTAAATGCGTTCAGAGCCATGACATTCAGTGTAAACCACTCATCAGATCAGATTATAGGTTTGCACAATCTTTACTGTTATTGATAATTCTATAGAATTTTTAGAGAAACAGATTTTTCATTTGTAAACAGAAGAGGTGAGCTGTGACAGAAGCAAAGATGGATATCATTAGTAAATATGTTAAAGAGTAGTGAACAAAGGAAACCCCTGTGATACTCCAGAAAGAACCTCAATCTCAGGTGAGACAAAATCCCTGATACACACCGATTGAACGCGACCCATTAAGTATGTTCTCAGCCATCTCAGAAGTGGACCATTTACACCCATCGCTTTAAGTTTATACATCAACATATTATGGTTCACCCGATCAAAGGCCTTGATGAAATCAGGATAAAAAGCATGCTTTGCTGCAAGACCTTCCCCAGAAAATCCATAAACACTACTTCGTTAGATTCAGTTAATCTACTGTTATAAAAACCAAAATGCTGATCCATCAATTGCTTTTTGAGTGAGGCTTTGAGATAGTCACACACGAAACTTTCAAATATCTTTGGTACTGCACTAATGATTCTAACAGGTTTATATATATTTACCAATGAGTTACCTCGTGCCTTAAAAACAGGTGTTAAAAAACTGTACTTCCAGCATTTAGGAAAGTCACTTGTAGTTAATGATAAATTAGAGATATGAAAGAAAGGTCTGTATATTATGAAACTACAGTTCCTGAGAAAGGCGGGAGGTAATCCATCAGAGCCAGATCCTTTATTTACATCCAATTTTGATAACTTTAAGTAAATATCCGTTATATTACAATTCGAGCCAAAGACTCTCGTGTGCTTTCATGGATGGCTGAAGTCAGCAGGAACAAAACAAAAGAGACCTATCCCAGTCTCTTTGATGGCTAGAGACTACTTTGGCCAAATACCGAATAATAGTTCTATTCGTTCGTTCCACCATACCATCTATTCGACTGCAGCTGTAATGCAGCAGTCTTCGTTTTCTTAACGCCAAATGTCTTACAGATGTTCTAGAATAAGCTGGATGCAAAATTTTGGCCTTGGAATTTTGAATGTAGCTCTAAAGGTACACCAAATCCAATTGTGGGAGATCAATTCTTTTATTAAAACGTCGGCGGTAGTAGAGGCTTCTTGGTTTGGTAGAAGGTACGCCTCAGCCCATTTTTTAAAGTAGTCCATCATAATCATGATGTATTTATTATTTGCTTTTGATTCGGGAAACGGACCAGTAACGTCAAAACCAATCCTTTCAAAGAGACTTCGTATGTTGTACTACCGCATCAAAGCTTTCTGCTTTCTCTGCCGCTCATTTACGTCTGATTGCTATTGACCCAATAAAATCTTTTCCTCACTTTTTCTAAGGTCTTTATAACTCTAAGATGTCCTGCTGACACACCGGCATGGATTTCCTCTAGCAACTCCGAAATCCGACACTTAGGCACAACAATTTGACTTCTTTTCTCTTTGCCGTCGTGGTCAACTATTTTTCGCCGCAAGAGTTCATCTCTCAAAATTATGACTTGACATTGGGAGAATACTTAGAAATTTTTTCCTAAGCTAACTTTCTCCCTTCTTTTATCCAGGTTAGGACTATCTGGATCCTTGATCTTTTATAATATCCGAATTTTTCCAAGTATTAGCGACGATGGTGGTTCTTAACAACTTAGCATCTTTATTCTATGCCTGCTGACAATGCTTTAAAGCTTGCAGTCCTCTGGATCGAGTCTTCTTGCTACGGCTTGCTGATAACAGGTCGACGACCGCTTTTTCGCATCGATCTTTGTTAGTTCGGCAGAAGTAGAAATTGCGCCTTCTAGAGGCTGTCTTTTTATGTGACCTGCTACGTCAGGTTTCCAACACTCCATCTTCCGGTCCTGACGGCTATGTACGCCTTCCTAATGATCTGCTTAAATAAAGTCGTCCTCTCCTGGAATCACCTGTCAGGCTCATACTGACCTTTGTTCGTGTTTTTGTCAGCTTAGAACTCAAGAGCCCATGTTAATACTTCTACTAGCTTAGGTGAATGTGCTAATAGTAAGGCGTGCCGAACGTTCCATGGTCCTTTCCTGGACATCTGAAAATGTCGAATCATCGTTTGGTTCTCCAGTTTTTCAATTGTGTAGGGTACACATGTTCCAGATGTGACTGGCCATAACGGATCTCTAAATTCATTCATTTACTACTCTCAAGACCAACATAAGGGCAGTGGCCTTCTCCATGGGTGACAAACCGTTTGCTCTTGCAGTAGCTTCAAACTGACTCTGATAAATATTCCATGATGTAGTACCCACCAATTAAGGTATTTTAGAGCGCATCATCCCAACAGATTCGTTTGTTGTCCACTGTTCAAGGTCTATAGAGTAGCTCATCGATAGTGTTGACGTCCAATATTGCAATTTTATTTTGAATATCCTGGATCCTGTTCTCTAATAAAAGAATCTGCTTCTCCAGTAAATAATATATTTTCATATTTTTTTTACTTAATTCCTTCTTGTTTTCCAAAATATTTTCTTGTTGTCTGGCAGAAGTCTCTCTTAGCTTTTTCCCAAGCTCAGTTTTTAAACGGGCAATTATGGTTACGAATCAGCTCCTACAAGTCTGCTTTATTGCCCGTCGTTCTTTTCCTCCAGCTCCTTTTTCAACTTAACAACTTTTAAATCCACTAGCTTTGGCATTTTCGCACGTCCGATTGATTTCAATTCACTATTATTTATTTTTTATTAATGTCTAGTTGACTGAAGTTTAATTAACATCCCACATCTGACACCAATATAGCGTTTTTCTGTCAACTGACCTCTCAGCGGACCATGGTTCCGGAAGGTTAGAAAATCCTCAAAAGAGTCTCCAGAGATGTCGTGCGCTGTGCCCATTTGTGTCCTTTCACAATGACAATAAACATCGGCGACAAAATGTTAAAATACGTAAAAGCCTTATTGTGAATCACAAAAACCACAAATTCTTTTTGTTTAAACCCCAAAAAGGTAAAGTAATCAGACCAAGGTACAAGGATCAGGTACTTGCAACCTTGGCCACAAAATAACTTAAAGAGGCTTTTGATGTTCTGTATGTGATCTTGAAGCCTTAGTAGCCATCAGTAGAAATTTTAATGAACCTATAGCTTTTTTGATCTTGCAACTCACTTCATAATAAATTAGAACCTTTACATCACACATAAACGTTTTTCCTGAACTGAAGTAAGCAACAAGCTGTTACAAGCCTGACTTTAACATCTTACATATATAGGATTGAGACCGCACCTAATAATAATGGTATCATACGCAAACAGAACAACTTATACATGCTATTCTTATGCATTTAGATCCTTAATATTAAACATAATTCAAATTTGACTCATTCCTAAAGCACCTACATTTGAGGGCCCTAAATATTGATACGCAAACTACAACTCTCTATGTACATCCTAACAAATAAAACCTTAGATACTCCAAAGCAACGCTCCTAAATAGCTTAGACAGCAGTATCTTATAATTCACACAATCAAACGCTTTGGATAGATTACAGAAGATCACTTCCTCTGCTTTTCCAGCATTCGAAAGTAAAAGGCAGAACTGAAGATTTGGGCATCAAATATGATAGTGTAGAAATCCATGGAGGTATTGCGCATGCTAATTTATAAAGATTAAGGTCAATACATAAAAAATATATATTAAAAATTTAATACTTATAAAACATTATAAATTACATTGATACGTTGCTACATTTTAGAAGGGGCTTATATACTTCTGGATTAAATAGGGCCTTTATAGCTTTATGGGTTCGTTGATTGTACTATGATTAATTAGAGTTCTAGATTCATCAGTAACTCTATTGTTCATTGGTAACTCATTGAATTTATTTATAATAGAACTCAGACAAAGTATTTTAAAAATCCTATTGAAAAAAATGTATTCAGCGATAACCTTACTTAAAAAATTAAAATAATCTAAACATAGTATACCAGTAGAATCAGTAAGACGTACTGATAAAAAGTTTTTAAAAATCCTTTGAAGTTGGCCGTCTAAGCCCCTAATATTAACTTTGTTTTAAATCCTGTAATACGACTTAATAGCCTGTACTCACATTACACCTATTACTATACTCTATTAACATATAATAAATTACATCATTAATACAAATATATGAGTTGGTATAATTTCAAATCAAACTTTATGCATACATAAGGAATATTAATAAAAATGTATTTAAGAACTACATTTAAAAAGTAATTCATAAAACATTGACCGTGAATTATTTGACGTAATAATACTACTTTACTATACATATTCCTAGCATATTATTCAGGGGTATTTAAAATTATAGGTTATGAACCTGGTGGATCAGTGCTCTATGGGCGTTTTAATGAACCGATTAAAGTGTGGAAATCATAATGCGGGTCGACCTTGGTAATTAGCGATTTTGGCACACATCAGGTAAAATAAACAATATCCGTAGGCAGCGAGCGTGAGAGAGAGGACGGGTCAAACACACTGTGTATCCGCTTCTTATCACAGGCGGCCAGCCAGTGACGGATTGCTACTGTTTATTTTTTTTTTGTTTTAAAATAAAAATTAATACAATAAAGTGTATCCTAATAGGATAGATTAAAATAGATATTAATGCATGATCTGGTTATATAAAAACTTGATTTTTAATGAATTTCCTACATATGAAACTGAAAACAAAATGTAAAAAAATATTTTATTGGAAAAATTTAATTAATTCATCATTCGCTATCTTAGTCTAAGATAACTCGGTTTTTTGCTGTTTTAAGATAACTTTAAAAGTCTATTCATATTTTTTGCAATCTTTCATCCGGGAAAAGTAGATAATTCAAATCGGTACCGTTGATTTCTTCATAGACGTCATAAATAAGAGATATATCATGATTAAGTTTTCTTTTATTTCAACAAGAGGGTAACTTAAGTTGTCTACCTGTTGCAGAAATATTTACAAATTTCGCCTTTACAACCTTGTTGCTAAAACTAGGTAAATAACAAAAGGCAGTTGGTTCATAACAGCTGTTGAGTTGTGCTGTTTCTCTTGCTTTCTTGGGATTCTGACTTTTGTGAATAGCGAAGTTGTTAAATGAGACTTATTACTTCCTTTTTTTTTATACGTAACAGAGTATACTTCTTGGTTGGGCTTCAAGACAAAGGTAAGCAGGGTTAATTTATTCCATTAAAATTAAGTCTCCAAAAGTGAGGTTATGATAATAAAAAATACAGATATATTAGGTAAGTTTCTTATACACTTCCGCGTCATCCTTCACCCAGTCAACACGTGGTTGTTCTAGTCCTTTCCTATCCTACGGATTCCTTTCCTTGACCCCTTCCTATCCCTTACCGTTAGTACAACGTGCATTTCAAAATTAAACTTTGTGAAAGTTTCTACCTCACTTCCGCATTATCCTTCATCCCATCAAAACGTGGTTGTTTGTCCTTCCTATCCTTTAAATCCCTTTCCCAGACCCTTCCCAACCCCTTGCCGGTAGTAACCGATCCTATTCACGCCGATAACCAGGCCGGATGATGCATCGTGGGGGAGGCGACATCGTGCATTGAAAAGTTTCGATTGTGATTGATAATTTAATATAGTGAAAGTGTCGATTCAGGGAACAGGGTACATACCCGACGATTTTCCCGAATCTCCAAATCGTGCTGGCAAATTGCCTCGTAGCAGAGCCATCAATTGAACAAAACAACAACAAGTTTCTTATACTTAACCATTTCTCTTTTTAGTTAGAAATCGAGATGCCATTTTTGGCTTTTAGCAAATTTTGCACATTTGGTATCTTACAATGTAGATATATCGGAGAATAAGGGCGTATAAGGCTATAATACTACAGAACTTCCAACTGCACTAGATCACGGTATTCCAAGTACAGTTTTTTATTGCCTAGCGATAATCATACATAAATAATGGTTACCCTTTTTGTGGTTGTTCTGCTATCTTTTCTTCCTTTAGGAATGTAATGTCGTAAATTATGAGGAATATTTAATATCTCTATAATCACCATTTTCTTCAGAACATCAGTTATCTGATAAAGAGCTTGATTTGCCCTTATGGAATTTACGAAAAGTTATCTTTCCGAAAAATAAAAATTTAGATGGTATGCAATAATTTCTGAAGGCTACAACTAAATCCATAAAACGGGTCTTGAAAAGAGAATCAGATGAAGAAACAGCACGAAGTGAAGAGTATATTTCTTCCCAAAACCTAATTATTCCAGCTAAGCACATTTATCCACCATATTCGGAAAAAATGTAGACAAAATTGTGCTTCCAAGAAATTCTATGAAGACAAGCTTAAAATGTTTAGTCGTTATTAAGAGTTACCAAGCTACTCTCGCTAAGCTCACTAATGAAATAAAAATAAAGACAAAAGGCATGCTTTTCTCGAAGTGTAGTGCTTTAATTCAATTTTTTCTCCCTGTAAAATCTGCAAACATTGGGAATAAAAAAAGTAGCTTCAAGAAAACAACCCCGGAAAATACAACAAATATTCATAAAAGAAAAAAAGACATTTACACCCCAGGTTGGAATGTAATATATAAAATAACACATTGAAAGCTTGCGTTCAGTTATGTCACATTACTGTAGATCTTGAACAAAGAGACGATACTATGCTTTTCTTTAAATATCCTTTTTTATTCGTTCTATATAAAATGGTGCGATGGTATACGAAGTATTAATGCAGAATATGTATGTCTTTTTCTGAAGATCCTACAGGTTAGAAAAAATCTTTGACAAAAGAATATAATGATTACGCCAAAGCTAAAGAGTATGCCAAAAATGAAAGACATAAAAGAAAAGGAAGATGAAGATGCGAATTACTCAAATCATGAGTTTATTTGTGCTAATTTTAATTTGCAGCAAGTTTTGCTTGTGCCATCAGATCCGACAAACAACACACTGCTTTATAGAAAAATTGTCACTTACCACTTGCAACGAACAACAATAAATAAACTCTGATTTCTTTCTTCTCAAAATCTACTACAACCTCTTTACGAAGGTCCAATTTCGATCTCGGATGATAAATATCAGGACCTAACAAAAGATATTTGTGAATTTATAGTATTTTTGTTTATTAAAGTTTTTGCAAATTTTGTAATAAACTTTTCTTTTTAAATGTTTGTAAGTTTTTATTATTTTGCGTTACCCCTAAAATAGTGATAATTTTTTATTGTTGTGTTACAATCCTTTTTTTAAAATAATTATGAAGTATTAATTTTTTTACAAAATAAAGAAGTTTTAAAAGTTTTTCTACATATTAACTTTTATAAAGTGAAACAAATAAAAAATAATAAGATTAAGCTTTGAACACATAAGATTATGCTATGTTATGGTATTGTTAGAAGTCTTGTTCCTTTATTTATAAATACCAGGACCACTCAGCTCCTGGAAGATTTACTTAGTGAGATATATTTCACTTTCCTAAATAACTTTTCTGTAGTTTAATATGGATTCAACATTAGCAAAGTACACGGTTTTCAAAGCTTTTATTAACAATATGTTTTTTTAAATAATAAAATTCAGTATATTTGAGGTTTCCAAGGAAAAATTTTATATAATCAATCAATCAATTTATTAATGCCAATATACAAAATATTATTCACACAAGTCAAGAATTACAAAGTTAAAGTTAAAAGTTAAAAAATAGGGTGACTGTTTATAAAAATTGATAATAAAATTTTTCCTAAAATACTATATAAAACTCATTAAAACCAAAACACAGTGATTGATATACATACTATGAACAATATACACGAACTTAAAAATATACCTGGACTGCTAATGCATATGGCCGCGATACCCAAAAATGACCACTGCATGGTGGCCGACATTTTTATAGTGGTTGTGTCCTTTTGATGTTGGTCACTCTGAAAATGTTTTGTGTTGCCAACAAAAAATATATTAAATAACGGTAATGAAGTTGACATTTGACGTGTGAGTATAGCGGATTGCCTAGTTTTTGACGATTTGTAAACGACGCTAGGGTATATCGTCTGGAACAGGCGATGTATCTTTCTCCTTATTTAATACGTGAATAATGTATCACCATCTTTATTTAAAGGTATTTGGTTCAGTTTCTCAAAACCGAATTATTGTGAATTGTCCGTCTGTGTTGTTTATAATAGAATAATATATTGAGTTGTTGATAGAATAATAGATTTTTTCTATATAAACCCTTTATAATTACAAACCCTCATAAAATCATCTATATTTTGATTCTTATATATGGTTGTACCTATTAATGTGGATGTGGAAACACTGTACATGGAAGGAAAGTAAAACTTAAAAAAAGTAATAGTAAAAATAGAAAGAAAATAAGTGTTTTTAACTGAATTTGTTAAGTAAATACAAGCAAAAATTTAAATGAATATCATGATTTTCATGGTATTATGATTTATAAGATTCAAGATTATCAGAATGATAAAACAAATATTTTAAAGTGCACGCATCTATTCCAAGTGGATTGAAACTTTATCTCATTTTAGATGAGGGTTACTTTCTTTCATAAATTTTAACGAAATTCTTAAAGAAGTACCTACCAGAAAAATCACAGATCTAACGCAACTATCTTAAATTCTTACCTATATGTAACTTTCTATTTTGTATTTTTGTAAACATAACCTCTCAAAAACTTTAATTGTTTTGTTTCCCTACAGTTGGCACAATTAAATTTTGTCATAGTGACCAACATCGAAAGGACACAATCACGAAAAATGGCGGCCCCCTAGTAGTGGTCATTTACTTTTCATTGAATTGGCAGTCCAGGTATATTTTTAAGTTCGTGTCAATATACAATCACAATATGTCTTAAATAAAATGCAATATATAGGTAGGTACTCAATATCATAGATAGAATGTGAAGTTTAAAAACTCTTCAGTTAAATAGAAGGCATTAGAGACTAGAATTTGTTTTATTTTATTCTTAAAAAGTTCCAAATCTAAATCCACATAGTCGGTAGGAAGTTTATTATATAACTTAACAGCTAGAAATCCGGGACCACTCTGACACCTTGTTAAGCATTGGTAAATTGGAACAAGCCTATTTATGTTTCTAGTACCATAGTTGTGTATATCACCATGTACTTTATACCGATCCCTATTCCTGTATACCCATAAAAGATTTTTCAATATATATACGGAAGGTAGGGTAAGTATTCCCTTCATAGAGAAAACAGATCTACAATCCTCCCTGCAACCCAGCCTACCCAAAATTCTGATTGCCCTTCTCTATAGTGAAAACAACCTTTTTGTTTGTGGGGCATGACCCCACGCTAGAATAGCATATGTGGCTAAAGGATGGAAGGTGCCAAAATAGGCTGTTCTTAAGCCATATTCAGATAAACATCCAGCTAGGTGACGAAGGGCATATGTAGATGTTTTTAGCCTTCCTGCAACAATATTAATATGGGAATGCCAGTGAAGTAGAGAACCCAATAAAACTCCCGGAAACTTAACAGAAAAATCATTTTATATGTCAGCTGGTCTCAGAGTAAAAATAACTTTGTTGGTCTTGTCTGCGTTGAGATGCAATCGGTTCATGTTAAACCATTCCTGAATTCCCCCCTGCAATACTCTCAATTTCCTCTCTACGGTATCAAGAGTATCTCCGGCACATGCCACTGCTGTGTCATCAAAATGGTGAATTTACCAGATGGTTCAGTTAATGGTAGGTCATTTATATAGATCAAAAAGAGGACAGGCCCCAAAACAGATCCTTGGGGAACACCTATGGTTATCCCACTTTTTGCTAATGACACCCCACCAACACTTATCATCTGATCTCTATTGGCCAGATAGGAAGCGAGAAGTTTAACACTGTTGGGACTGAGTCCATATTTAGAAAGTTTTTTCAGCAATATGTTATGGGGAACACAGTCGAATGCCTTGCTCAGATCGCAGAACAAGATACTGCCATATTGCAAGCTCTCAAAAGCATTTAACAAGTAATCAACTAAGTCTAAAATGGCCATATTGGTACTTTTACCTTTCCTGAAACTAAACTGGCTGGATGTAAAAAGATTGCTACCCTCAAAAAATTTCACAAGTTGAGCAGCAATACATTTTTCAAAGATTTTTGAGATTATGGGCAGCAAGGAGATAGGACGGTAGTTCTCGGGCCTATCAGGATCACCCTTTTTAAAAATAGGTATTACCTTGGCTGATCCGAGCACACCTGGAAAAGTGTTCTCCCTGAAGCATCTGTTTATTAGTTTTTTTACTGGAGCTATGATAATGTTTTTAACAGACTTAATTCATTTGACATTTAGCCCATAGATGTCTTGACTAGTCTTATTTTTTAAGCCATCAATAATCTCTCTTACTTTTATGAATGATACAGGAGAGAAAGAGAACACATTCTCCGGCATAACCAGAACAGAGAGACTTTGGATTGGGTGACCCTGCGACAGTGGAATGTCTCTAACAGTATCATGGGCAATACGTGAAAAGAAATTATTGAAATCCTCAGCCGTTAAAGTACTTTCATGAGATTTTTTCATTTTTGACGTACCTACACTAATATTAACAACTTGCCATACGGCCTTAGTTGGATTAGAAGCTGATGAGATAAATTTATCATTGGCTCTTATTTTTGCCTCCTGTATAGCAGCTCTATCATACTTATTCCAAGCTTTTTGAAAGTCCTTAAACTCCTCCTCAAAATTTCTGTTTTTGTACTGTCGAGACACTCCACTCAGCAACTGTAGATGATCCCGCATGGCCCTTAGGTTATTGTCAAACCAAGTTATTGTATTTCTCTGATCGGTCCTCACCCTATATGTTTTCAGGGAAAAAGATTATGAATGTGCTTTTTCTAGAGAAGATAGAAATATTTTGAAACAGTCATTGACAGCTCACAGCTCACACTACTCTAGTGCCAGTCCCACCAACAATACTCTCAACGAGCACTTCGAGCTCCTGTCCAAGATAATCTGACACCCCAATATCGAACACACGAGTATACTTTTCCATAATTAAGACCTTAACTTTTTTAGCTTCATCTTTATACTGAATTTAACTAGCAATCTTCACGGTAAATTTTTAGTTTTTGTATATGAGGCAATGCACATGTCGATAGTAAATGCCTAACAAATTGCGTCTTTTTACATTTAGAGTTTGAGCAAGCTAGTATCCAACTAGTTTTTTATTTTTTTTGTGATTTTTTAACTATTCCCACTTTTAGTTATTTTTGAATCATCTGTAAACCCAGCGTATATCTTCGTCATTAGCAACTTACTTAAATATTAAATTTTTTTAAACAATGAACCCCAAAGCAGAAAGCACTGTATCCTCTGGTAGACAAAACTCGTTTACGAATTCGTTACTTCATTTTCAAAAATAAAAAAAAATTGATAAATATGACTTAGTCCAGTAATTTAGAATAATTCTTATACTCAGGCCATATAGACGTTGTATTAGAAATGACTCTACAAGGTACACTTTCAGTATTGTAGTTCTCTCTGAATTCAAACTAATATGTTTCTACAAATATTGTAGCAATTATTTTTCATGCATTTCCAAAAAATGGAATTGGTATTTATTTTCTTTTAAATCTTTCTCACGCAGTTTGTATTTCTGAAACCTGGTGTAATTCAAATAAATCTCAAACTTTTTATGTAGATATAAATTTACTTTGTATTGAAGGTTATTTTTCAGCCTCTTACTTTTCACGCTTTGATATGAGAGGTGGGGGCGTTGCAATTTATATCCGCAAGGATCTGAGTTTTAATGAATGTGAAGTTTCCTTAGATTGTGTAGAAAAGACTATTGAATTTACGTTTTGTAATTTAAAAATTTATAATCAGAAATATCTTATTGGTTGTATATATCGATCACCCTCTGAGAGTGTTATGTAATAATTATGTAAATATTTTGGAGGAATTATTAACTGAAGTTATTAAGCCCACCACTTTGGCTATTATATGTGGCGACTTTAATGTACATTTTGAAGATCCGCCCTGTAAAAATTCCTTGAAAATTTTAAATGTTCTCACGTTTTGGGTTGCATAAATTGAGAAGGTTAATAATTTCAAAGCTTCATTGAAAATAATTTTAATTAAAAATTCCTTTTATACGATAACAGAATATTTAAATGGCAGCGTCTCATCCTTACACACATAATTCGTATTTGTTTGTTTGTAAAAAGCTGTAGTTTTCCTATATTCATTAAAACTAAAATAAATTATTGAATTCATTTCCTTTATCCTTTACGTACACCTACTAATCATCTTTGCTTGATGAAATTTATTTTGACTGTTTTTGCTTTTTTGGTCTTTATTTCTTTTAATGAAAAGTAGTTAAAACGTGATGTAGTTAAATGTAATGACATACATCAAATTAGAGTTTACAGCTATTTATTACTTAAAATGTTAATTTACTACTCTTTTCGCATGAAACCTGAAAACACATATTTTGTAGGGCGATTTACATTTATAAACTGTTTTTGACAGAATATTAATCTAGCTAAGCCATACGGTTAAATTTTAGACGGTTACCAATGATGATGAAGTTTAAGCTTCGACTTAAAATTTGTGCACATTTTTAATTTTCTTTTGAAATTCATTTGATATCCAGTCCCTTCTAAGATTTTGTCCACTATGCCAACCGCCTCTGGGTAAGTTTACCAGGGCCATTTACTCAGTTTCTTTAAAAACTTTTAGAAATCTTAACTGGATTATATAGATTACAAAGACTTTAACATTGGATGATGCTAGTGATGTATGTAATTCATTAGTGTCAAAGTTATTTAACGGCCTTATTTAAGACTAATTAAGATGTAGATGTATTATATGCGGTAGCTACTACAAGACAAACAACAGGTTATGTTGTTGCTGATTAAACTAATCTGCTTAAGCCCTTAGAGAGTATACACCAGGATTTCAGATTTCTCCAAGCCCTTTGACCGAGTTAATATTAAGATTTTAGTTGCCAAAATTTCTTCCCTTGGTTTCAGCGAATAACTAAGTAGATGGATTGAAAGGTTTTACCAGGACCAATTCTCGCAGAAAAATTTAACTTATACCTTTCTTTGACCCTGTATTAAATTGAGGAAAAATTCTTGTTCAGATGAGTACTACTCCAAAAGATCTTTAATTTAAGGTATCACAAAAGAGATGCTGCTAAGGGTAAGTGGTACCCTATATTCAAAATATGGTGGTTGTAGTTTCCCCTACCTGTATAACATTTGTATCAAATTGCACTTTTCTAACTTTTTTAGTCTCAGAGATATGTCCATTGAAAGTGTTCAAATTACCCTGACACCTTTAATATATTTAGTTAATTTCAGACAAACAGGTTATGTTGTTGCTTATTAAACTAATCTGCTTAGAGAGTATACACCAGAAATTTAGGTTTCTCCAAGCCCTTTGACCGAGTTAATATTAAGATCTTAGTTGCCAACATTTCTTCTCTTCGTTTCAGCAAACAACTAAGTAGATGGATCAAAAGGTTTTAACAGGACCAACTTTCGCAGAAAAATTGCATAACATTATGAGCATTACAATAATTTTGCTCCCCTCGGACACCGCTTACTTAGTTCGCCTTCGACATAGCCTTTGACTACTGAGTTTTAGTAGGTACATCTTGGTTAATATACAAATTTTACATAAATTACATATCGTTACATAAATGGCCAAGCCATTTGTCTCTGATAGTCTCCGATTTTTCTTTGGTTTCGTTTTAGTAGAGTCGTCCTTTTGACAAAGTCTTAGCCATGATGACCTCCTACGGTCAAAAGCGCTGGGCACATAATATTAGTACATTTTTTATTACGCTGAATACGTGTTTTATTTTAGATCCACCTACCTTAACTCTTATGCTCTAAATGGCATTTATTTTAAATGTTTTTCTTAATAAAAAACCAAGGTAAGGACCTTGGTGTTTTATTTCGTTACTTATTCGGATCGCATTAATGGAGGTTAGTTTTACGTGAATGAAAATGCTGAAATATATTCTTAGATTTCTAGGAATAAAGAGTTTTATACTCTTTGTTAAATGCAACTACATCTATGCATACTTTATCTGATAGATGACAATTCTTCATTAAGGATCAGATTTTTGATCTCCCAAAAAGAGATAAAGAATGCACGATTTACTGCATTTAAATATACAAATGACTAAATATTACAGGAAGATTATAAAAAATATTCTTTTGATACCCTTGATAAAAGCAAAGTTGCGACTAACTGAAAATAGAAAAAAAAATACTATTAGAAGGCTTAGCACAATAACAACGCTTTTTCTTAGCCTTTTATTTGACAAAATACTTTCCTATTGATAAAACGCTCAGAGTGATGAATGCTACTATTGACCTAAATGATGAAGTCTAAATTCTAGTTGTCTGCCCTTAGAAGGTTCCAGGGATTATCGATTCTTCTATATTCCTTAACCATATTAATTATTATAACTAATTGTAATTAATAACTGGATAGTGACGCAGTGAAAAAAAATCTTAAGCGTTTAGTATGCGGTGATGGATTCAATTAATGTTAAATAGTTACATTAATATTATATAAAGACTTTGTTAAATACTACAAAGTCTTTATATTTCAATTATATTTTTTTCTTAATATTGATAAACCTTTTTTTTATAAAATTTAACTTACTATAAAGTTGAATTTTCTTAGTTTTAACCTATGATTATTTTCCGTTTTTCAAATGTCATTTAAATAAACAAAAAAATCGTCTTTAGTTGAAGCATCTTATTTAATTTGGTGTTTCTGATGATACACCTATTGAAACAAATGTTCTGACCACTCACATATATTTATTATTAAATTTAAGACCAAAAGTTAAAATGTTTATTCAATATAACATAATTTCTCTTAAACATATCATTTTTAACGTTTCCGAATAATTTATCGAATTTGACTATCGTTATACGAAATACTGGTGTAACTTTTCATCATCATCTACTATATTTAGGCGCCTATAAAGCGCCAATATTTACTCGTATAGTGAAATAAAATATTCGTTTTTCAAAGGAATTATTAATAGAAAAGGCTAGATAAACATAATTTCATAGACGAATTCGACAACTTGGCTATTGTATTAAATTTTTCAACTTCAAACGGCTTATAGCAAAAATATATTAAATATGGCCGAGTTAGCATAGCCTATTTAATATATTTTCTTAATTACATTATTCTGAATAAAAAGATTGACGTTATTATAAAAGGATAAACTCGTTTTCTCTTTCTCTCAATCTCTTTTTGATAATAATCGCTTTTGAGGAATATAATACTTTTGATAAATAAGTTATCCTGTCATGGTTATAGTTCTTCATTAATTTTCATATTTTCTTTACCACTTTTTGATTTTATATGGAGTTCATATTTTAGTTATTTAGTTTCCAAAAATTTACGTGAAACAGGCATGGTTGGATTGAGAAATTCAGAAAGAAAATCATGACTTGACAAGTAACTCGGTTTTCTCTTCTTTGCCTCCTTTCTCTACTACTTTTAGTAAATCTCATAGAATAAAGTGTCGATTTGGTATATTCCATATCCGGTAAACCTAAGGTTTGGAATATGACATAGCAAAAATGCCTTTATTTATACCTGCATTGCTTTAGATTACAAATAGACGCCTATAAATAGAAATATGTTCGTAATACTCATACGTAACTTAACTTAAATTACTATTTTTAGCTTAATAGAAAACAAAATTTAAATTCACTTTCGGCGAGAGTCCGCTCCTGCATAGGTTCCGATCGGAACTAAAGAGAATTTAAATTGATGCATGGTGTGTGAACTGTAATAATTATGCTAAAGAGATGAATATATTTAATAGTATATACGTACGTATACTGCTTAAAGCGCTTTTAAAAACAGAATGATGGCTCTTCTTTAGCAAAACAGAATATTTGAATAATTCTGACAAAAACATTAGAAAAAAAAATAGTTAATACAGAGGAGAACAACATATAAGACAAAACTCACAAAAGAGTATCTCACGAAACAGGAAAATTTTAAAATTAGAATTAAATGCTAAAAATTAAATACCTACCACACGTGCAGTACCAGTGCTTGAGTATAATTGATTCGGCCTAATCACATGTATTTTTGCTAACATTACAAAGTTGGACTATGAAATCTATAAACTCAGTGTCAATATTGACAGAATTTGTGTCAAAATCCAAATCGACAGGGAGATAGAAAAAGAGACTCATTAACCAAGAACTCTCATGGAATTGGCTCACTACCACATGCATCACTATGCGACCATCATTTTATAGCAAGTTGTTCTCTCCTAATTAAAGTAGTCCACTTGAAACCGCATACCAAAGTTGAATTTTGTTGCTGCAGAGTTGCTGCTCTACTGGAACACTTTGGTATGCTCAATTTTGTATCAACCTGGTACAACCATACTTCGGTCTTGATTCTTTAAGACAGATATCGTCAAGAATAAAAGTGGTAAAACATGTGTCCTAATCGAGTTCTTTTAGATTTTAATGTCCCCTAGGGGAAGTCATTTCTCTAGAGAGATAATTTTTAAACTTTTAATATCAACAAATTTAAATTTAAATCGCGACAGTTTTTTATGGACATACAAACAAATGAACTATGAACTTGCTGGCTGATTTGTGATGGAAGGGGGCTGACTGCCTGTTAGAGATTTCGACCTGTTAATTTAATTTATTTAATATTGGTGGTCATTTTAATCTTTCTTTTCTTTATTACCTTAGAACAGCAATACATAGCCAGGAGTTGGCAAAATAGTGGGTAACAAATTCAATATTCGGATTAAAATATTATTCATGTCATATAATTTTTTTTATGTAGATCGCTTTTACAGAAATGCGTTAATAGTCCTGATTTATAAAATTATGTGAAATTTGATATGGTTAAGAGAGAATAGAAAAATATTTGCTAGACTTCGCCTATCAAAGGCACACAAATATTCTTTTATGTTAACTTATCAATTCTTATCGATATTTCATTCATCGCCTTTTATCACTTGAAAAGTGTCACACGCACATCCTTAGTCCCGATATCTGAGACCCAGACCCATAAATAAGTGCCATACCTAAATAAACTTAAACTTAAAGAGTAATGCTAGAGATTTATATCCTGGTATAGATTAACAAATACATTAAAATTATAGAATAATATAAAATATAAAAATACCTATTTTACATTCGGCCATCCTGTACAACCGGATGTCCTCATCCCTTTAACCATACCTTCACCATTCTAACATAACACCTATATAAAATAATATATAGAGTTCTGCACACACGTTCTGGGCACGTATTTTACTGTGGGCGACAACAAAATCATACGTTGGGCAACAACCCATATATTCGGGCGACAACCCTCAATTACTGGGTTATAACCCAAGATCACTGGGCGGCAACCAAAAATTACTAGACGGCAACTCAAAACACTGGGCAACAATCCAAATTGATGGGCGGCAACCCAAATCACTGGGTAACTACCCAAAAATGTTACTTAATCTGATTTTGCCACAGCAATCCATGGCTACTGCAACAACACTTTTAAATCATCTGCTATCTTCGCTCAGATCTTCAACTTCATATCGGTCATTGGACATCACTTTGGAAACTCTAAATGGCCCTTTAAATTTTGAATGCAATTTTCTACTCATTCCAGAACAAGACTCACTTGTAATTTGCACTAGCACTAGATCTCCTTCAGCATATTTTTTTACTTCTTTGCACAATCGATAAAAACGCTCCTTTTGCCTTCTTTGATCCTCTTTAATGTGATTTTTAATTTCCATTCTTAATTGTGTGATATCAACTTTTTCTACTTCCTCTCCAATCGAATTTAATAAAATGCTCTCCGACATAGTTGTTGGTTGATATCCCAATAAGGCTTTTGCTGTTGTATGTATGGAAGTATTAAGTGCACTTTGAATTTTCTTTAGATGAATATCCCAAACTCTTGAGTCTGTTTTACTGCTAGTTATTGCAAAGATATTTAGAATCGTCCTATTGTATCTTTCACATTGTCCATTTGCGCGAGGCGTTGCTACCGCATTAAAAATGTGTTTAATATTATATGATTCACAAAACAATCGAAATTCTTTGAAGTAAATGCTGTTCCTCGTTCACTTATTATTCGAACTAGCACACCAAATAAACTCATTTAAGTCTCTATAATCCTAATCACAGGTTTAGTACTGGTCGTTCTTATCGGTTCAATTAGCGTTAATTTTGCGAACGCATCAACAACCACTAAAATACAGCTATTTCTAGTTGGACTTGTTTCATATGGCCCTACGTGATCGATATGTATTGTGTGAAATGGCACAGATACGTTTTCTATTGGATGTAGTTTTTTAACTCTTTTTAATTTTGTATTTTTGTAGTATGAACAAGTTAGGCACGCATTTACATATTTTGTTAAAAAACGCCGCATTCCAGCAAACCAATAATTTGATTTTATCCTTTTAAAAGTATTTTCTATACTTGTATGTCCATTTTTATCATGACAAAGTACCCATATTTGCCATCACATATTGCGTACACATATTGTCTTAGGTACAACCCATAAGCAGCGATTATCTGGAAATTTTCTAAACAATTTATTATTTTTCAATTCATACTTAGAAAAATATTGCTTGTTATTACCATTCCTGTTATTTCCTTGTAGAACTTTTCTAATTCGCAGAAGCTGGTCATCTTGAGTCCTGAACTTCTAACAATTATCTTGCAATTCGTGGAATTAAATATTTCTTAGAAAATGTAGTTCTTAGTGAATTGCAATCAGTATATACTCTAAACCTAGCCAATCCTAAAAGGTAGGTTTTAAAATATTTAAGTTTATAAGCTAAAATCACCAGGAGGCGTGTTATCCCAGCTTCTGAATTGTAAGAATACACGTTGTTTTATACTTTTTACACGTTTATTATCCACAAAAGCCAAATTTAAACTGAAACCTCTAAATCGCTATTTGATTAAAACTAACCGTCAATCTTTGTATCAAAAACAAAACGCGCATTCATCGCCTTTCATCACTTGAAAAGTGCTTACACACATCCTTAGATATCTGAGACCCAGACCTATAAATAAGTGCCATATTTAAATAAACTTAAACTTAAAGAGTACCGCTAAAGATTTATATCCTGGTATAGATTATCAAATACACTAAAATTACAGAATAATATAAAATATAAAAATACCTATTTTACTTCTACATTATTATTATTATTATTATTATTACTATTATTATTATATAACTTGTTATAGTGAGGAATCGCGACTGCTGATTAAGTTTTTACTGGGCATTATGTCCTTTCTAGCTTACATGAGTAGAATCTTTTACTTTTGGCATCGTAATTTTAATTGAAGTGCCATCTTAGTTTTAAAAAATAGTAACAAGTGTAATAGCAATTATTATAGAATTTGTTAAGGAGTCCTCGTAGACTTCATTTACTGGACTCAGTTAATTAGCAATATATTTGAGTTGATAGATTTCACTAACTCTAAATTACTTATGTAAATTTTCGGACGACAGTAGAACCTTGATATTTGGTTGAAGCTCTGTAAGGGTAAACGGTTTTTTTTGTTTTATTTATATATTATTAATAAATTAATATAAGGGTTCGTGTATATATTGATAGATATTTCTGAGCCATATCTTGTAAAAGTTTAGATTTTTTTTTGGAATGATTAGAATTTTAGTATATTGTTAGAATTGACTAACTTGTTCAACCAAAGATTCTTTAAGGTGCAGCTTGCTTATTAACTGAGATGTTGTAGATACATTTTTTATCGGTAAAAAAGTTCATCTTCGCTGAGAAAAGCTTGGTCATAATATGTTTCTTCGACTTATAATATTAATAAATGATAAGGGTATGGGTTTGATGAGCATATATAAATAATAAAAGGCATATTTTTCAAGCTTCAATAAAGGTATCTGGATTAAAAATATCCTACCATTTAAAATACATTAAATTTATAATAACAAGGAATATTTTTAAATTTTTGTTAAATTATTTTTAAATGACTTGAAAATCAGATTCAGGTCAGATACTAAACTATGAAAACTTTAAGTTGTTTTTGATTATATTTAATTATAGAAATACATTTATTAAAACGATCAATAAGATGTTAAGATTATGAGCTTCTTGTAATTAAATGTTTAATATTATTTTTTTTGATATGAATATAAATTTGATGTAGTTCAATAAAATGTTTATCATCTTCCGAATCTAAGATCCTAAAGTCATTTATATGCTTACGTTAAAATATTTAAGAGACCTCTCTCATCTTTTTGGTGTAGTCTTAAAATATTTTTATTTTTAATTAGAATAAGCAAATATGTTGCTAGACCTAAATAAGATGTTATATGTGACATTAACATAATATCTTGCTTGGTAGAACTATTCAATAAAATATTACAATTTAAAATGTCAAATGTTTCAATTCGATTTTCTAGCTGTATTTGTAACTTGGAAATCTAGATAGGGTAAAAATATATATTTCTTATATATAATCCTAACATTTCATAATTTAATAGTTGGTCTGTATAGTGTATAGGTCATATTTTCTTGAGTGCAAATTTTTTAATAAAATACTTCTACAAATCTCCTGTTAATCAATTCAGAAAAAAGCATGAACGTATTTTTAGTTAAAGAGGCATTGTATAACATTACATGACGACAAAGGTTCTTAAATGAAGACTGCTTTGTGGAACCTTTAAACCAAATTTATTTTGTCATATTGCAATTTTTTAATATACTTTTTAATTTTCTTTATTTTAAATCTGAGCTAACATCGGACATAATTAAAGATAATATTAATAAATATTAACTGTCTTAAAATTAGTTTAGAAGAATTCACTTGATGTTGAAACTATGTATTTCAATAATCGTTTTAACGTTTTCCTAAAATGAATGCGATCTCTTTTCAGGAGAATAGTTTTAGGTGCTATTCAAAACCTATTATATGCATCTGAAGAATTTAAGACACTACATTGAAAAGTTTCTTGATGGAAAGCACTTTTTAACAGATACAATCCTACCGACTGCGCAAACGATAATATTGTATAGCAAAACATTTTTTTTAAATACACAGAAACTTGGTATAGTGAGACGTACAAGTAAGTAGACAAGTAATAAGAATAAACTTAAAACTATTACATATATTTCCAAATTTATAAATAGATTAAAATTATTATTACCAAAAATTGTACGTTTCATTTTCATAAGGTTAAGTTGTCTTAATGTGTTGCTAAGTGGCAGTTTACGATCCGATGGTTTCTCTGTCATCGCCAATATAAATACATATATTTAACGGTAATGAAACCATTGGTTTCTCGTGTACAACAGATTGATATGGGTGCTCGGTTTAAGTGTAATTGTCCGAGTTAATAACCAATATAGTAATACTGGATCTGTCATGACCCTTTTTCTTCGTTCGACCAAGAAATTGAAGAGTTAATGACCCACATATTTAAGAAATCCATCTGTTTGGAGGTGGAGGTGTAATGATCTAGGATAGAATTTTGTAAAAAAATTGAACGAAGTTTATGCGCACGACATTATATAACATCGTAAATGATTATCGTTGGAGTTTGAATTTCCACTTTCAAATTTCTGGATAATAACGCTCGTCCACACATAGTACCAGGTAGCTTAAGAACGATTCAAATTTTTTGAAATTAATCATTTGCCATTACTCTACAAACTACTGCTTTCTCCAGATAAAAACTATATTTAATATACTTGGTACATGATCGGACCGGCAAAATTTCCTATTAACCTTCTGTTCAGGACGTAGGGTTATTAAGGCAAGTTTTTTCTGACGCAAGATACCTTCGATCAGAATAACTTAGACCATTTAAGTTTAAGTATGCTTTGCCAATTTGAAGAAATAATAGCCAATAAAAAACTAATTAATTACTCGATTTTTTTTTTCATTTGGATAATTATCTACTCGTTACATTATTACAGAAAAAAGCGTGTAGGTACATTTTACTAAATTTTTTTGGTCAATGTAAGTTTTTGAAATGTTCCTTGAGTTCCGTCCTTTAAGCAATTAAACGATATATTAATAATTTAATTTTTCTTGAAATGTAGTTTTTTTAATTTAAATTTTTTTTTTTTTTTAATTTAAGTTCCTCGAGCCCTTAGTATAGTTTGAGATAAAGATAAGTTTTTTAATTGAAAAGTTGCCGATCAGGTTTTTTTTATATTTGAAAAAAGATTACTGAACGGCTACTTGATCTGCCGAATGATTATACCGATATCTATTAACACACATAAAAACGAATATTTATTTTTAGGGTCCCTATCACAAATTTAACAAGAATTTCACATTTTCCCTAAAACCAGCTGTGCAAATTACTCATACGGGTATATTCATGAACTAAAAAGTAAATAAAGAAAAAAATTAACGTATATGTTAAGCATATCTACGTGGGATAATTGGCAATCATAACGATTTTTTTTAAGAACGTTTTACGTGTGATATTTATAATATTTTACATAAAAGGCGAAAGCTAAACAGATTCGGTTTACGGGAACATTCGACAAACGCAAATAAATCAAATATTTAAATTTTGTTGACGTGTAGCTGATTTTGGTAAAAAGCGTGATTTTTTATATTTTATTTATATTGAACTTTATGTATTTTAAAACTGTCGGTCTGAAAAAGAATACAAAGGTTTTATTCATATAGTTAGTATCTTAATCGTGATAATTATTTATTTACATGAAAATTAATAACTGAGCGAATCGATTCGAGGGTGACCAGTGGAATCTCGGAAACCGTAAGAGTTACAGAGTCGGTTAAATAGAGGCAAAGTTGCACAATTTGGAGCCTAATAAAATGACGTTTAAAAAATCTTTAAATTCCGGATATTTCCGGAGATATCCAAAAAGTTTGTCAACATCGTTTTTACCTTGTACCGACTTTATTTAAAGTGACATCGGAAAACTAAAAACAGTTTTTTATTGTCACTTTTTATGCTCTGCAACATGATGCAAAAAAAAAATAATTCGACGTTTCGTGTTTTTCGATCATCGTCAACTTAATTTTTTCTTATGGGCGCGATATTGGATTTTTAAAAAGTATTTTTAATTGCCTTTAAAATGAGGTGTCGCACTTGCATGTCCGATTACTCCTTCTAGTACTTCCCACAAGAACTTATGAGTGCAAGAGAGAAATATATATCAATGGGATTTCCAAATAAATTGATTTTATTTTACGTTAAAAGACGAATATGCTCAGCCAATGAGAGCATTCCGGCACTACAGAGACGTGCAAAAATTTAAAATTCGAATTCGCTGCTGAATTCGATACCTGTACTTAAACAGCGAGATTTGGCATGAGTACGTTATATATAAAACATTAAACCATCCAAAAATATTGGCATTATTATTAAAGAAAACACTAAAGTTTTTTTGGTATTTTTATTTTATTATATTAAAATTTAGTGTAAAATTACTTCTTACATGTCATATTCCTATGATAGGTATCGATAATTTAAAATTTTCATATTATAATAATTGTCAATGAACGTTTGAAGTTCATTTAAATAGCCAATTATACATTACTTAGGAGATTGAAATATGTGGATCAGAGAATATCGAGTGGGTAGATGATAAAGATTGCCAGGCAATAAACAACTAAAAGTATATGAATTTTCAAGAAAAAATCACCATATAAATAACATAGAAACTTTTTAACAATTAAAATCAAAATATATAAAACATATAATCCTAAAAAATATGTGTATTTACTTTAATTTTTATGTAATTTTTTAGGCATTGTTTTGATAAAATCCCATGGGTGATGCATTATCATAGTAGCCATGAGAAGTAAATATTCCCTAAATATTTTGAGGCAGCTTACTTGCTGAGTAGTTTTCAAAGACAATTTGAAAATTATATAAATCATTATGATGACAGTCTTGTAATTAAAAAATTCCCATCATATTTATGAAATATCTTAATGTCGACTAGTTTACTGAAATGTTTTAACTTTTAGCAAATATAGTTTAAATTTTATAACATATTTTATAATAATAATTTTTAAAATAAACTATACTATGGAGTCTATACTATATTAAAATGTATTATATTATATTATATTAACAACTTAAAACCAAATTAGTTGAGAAGAAACTAAATCCATCAAGCTTGGTCTGTAAACTAGCACTTCTCATCACAACTGATCCTACAAAGTCCCTAAAATAATGCAATATTATTCTTTAAAACCTTAACTAAAATTCTTGACGGACATGTCCCTTGATGTGTATGTTTCCCCCAGACTTAATATTTCTCATTTTACATGAGCTATTAAATCCTAAAAGTAAACAACAAAATATACCATTATGTCTGATAACTAAGAGTTTATACAACCTCTGATGTTGGTCCTGTTACAATTGTAAAATATATTTTCCTGTCCATTCTTAAATTTATTTTGGGTCTGACAAGCATCGACTTCCCTATTACTTTGTTCTCTATAAGAAGTATATTTTTCGAAATTCCTAAAATTTGAAAATTGTTTTATCTTTATTTTGTAAATATTATACAAAAATGTTTGTTTAAACTATTAAAATAAGAAAATGTCTAGGTGTCATTGGTACAGATTGGACATATAATGTGTTTCTAGTATTCCTGGCCAAAAAATTCTGGATGAAACTTCTTAAGATGCCTGTTTCTCGTGGATGTGCTTGAAAATTTCTTCTCACAGACTTTGCAGATTGCATTTTGTTGGCTGGAAAATACATAATAATTCAGATTAGACCTACAAAAATTATATCTTACCTTAGTGTTGCCATAATTATCGTAAACAGATACTGCAGAAGCTAAAAAAGAAATTATAAAGGAAAGAAATCACGGGACAGTTTTTACTAGAAATTGAAAATCAAACACTAAAATGTTTGTTTTTGAACTCAAAATTTGCGTGGAACCGAATATTATAGACGGAGTCAACACTAAGTACTATGATTGCTGTGAGCACTTAGTGGCAAAATCGATAATAATAATATTTATCCGCGATAATTAAATCATTCAGGAAGCAAAGCAAATAAAATAAAATCTGCAATCTAGGTTAGGGAAAACAAAACAAAATTAGTATACCAATGCCAATCGTTCGCGAAATTTTACGGACGTAAACGAAGGGATCAATCAGTTTTTGATCCCATCTTCAATTCTCATTGGCTGGGCATATTCGTCTTTTAACGTATGCTTTGATATAATCCCATTGAGTTCTTATGGAAAGTATTAAAAGATCGGAAAATCGGACATGCAAGTGCGATACCTCATTTTTAAAAACAATTAAAAATACTTTTTAAAAATGAGAAAATTCAATATGGCGCCCATAAGAAGATGATGATCAAAAAAAAAAAACGAAACATCGGATTAATTTTTTTTGCGTCATGTTGTAGGACATAAAAAGTGTAAATAAAAAACTGTTTTTAGTTTTCCGATATCCCTTTAAATAAAGTCGGTAGAAGGTAAAAACGATTTTGACAAATTTCGGTTTTTTTTGGATATGCTTACTTTAACTCGAAAAATTCATCCATTTTCCCAAAGATGCTGGTCATACACTTTTATAAAAGGTAAAAAACACGAAATCTATAGCATCACAAATACATTTAATAAAATAACGAAGGTTACATGTTTCCTCGACTAGAGCATCATCAGACCTAAACAATAATTGAAATTATGTAACCCGAAAAAAGGAGAATTCAACAAAAACTTACCATAACATACACAAAATACCTGATATATAAGTAAACAAAGATTACAATAAAGTGGCACTATCTATGTACAAAGAACTCAACTAAACAATTAAATCACTTTATACATTTTAGAAATCTAACCATCATTTAAGAGTCTAGAACTACTTGAGGTTACTAAAAACTAGGTGGCCATCAAAATCAAACCTTTCCATTAACACAGGACAGATCTGGGCTTTTAAAAGCTTTACTAATCTCCATTGTCTCCAACAAGTCTAGTTTTTTACTTTTGTTGCACTGATGCAGTATTCTTATATTTTGGCTGTCAGCAAAATCATGTTTGGAGTCGAGAAGGTGATTAGCAAAAGCTGATCTGGTCACTGTGATTTGGTATTTTCAAATTTATTGTATTGGGCCTTGTGTTCACTAATCCTAGTAAAAATCTTCCTACCAGACTGGCCGACGTACACTGCAGGGCACTCTTTACACCTAATCTCATAAACTCCTGGAGAAGATAGCGGGGGTAGTTTATCTTTAGTTTTAATTCAATCAATCAATCAATCAATCGGATATATTACATATAAGCTTTTACAAAGTATGTGTAATAAAATCCAATAATTATAATCTATCTCAGTACATTTTAAGGTGCACCTAGGTAACCAAATACCTGTATGTGCAAAAAAATCAAAAACAATTTTATAAAAATAAATATTTAAACAAAATATGTCCCATCCACTAACTATTGCAAAGTTTCCATTTAACACCCAATAAATAATTAAACATTAGAAAACAAAAATCCTTCACGATCATGTATGAATGCCTAAAGCTATGAAATATGAAAATTAATTAACAGTAAGTAGTTTTTTTAAATACATGTAAATGATCATAAATGTAATGCCCAGATATTTTACAAAATTTTTTGACAGCTTTTGTATGTATATGGTGGTAATAAGTTGTACAGTTTGGGTGCGTGGTAAAAAATTGATTTTAATTTCATAGTAGTGGCAACAGTTGGAATTGATAAGTGTCTATTTACATTTAATCTAGTCTGATACTGATGATTAACAAAGTTCTTAAATTTATTCGACTTGTGAATATATATACAGAGCGACCAACAGTATAATGTGCGTACATCAAAAATATTTCTGGAATAAAGTAATGCAGTAGAAAATCTTTTGTTTTTTTTGAAAATAACTTTTAAAATATAGTTTTGGGTTACATTTAAAGAAGTCAATGTGTTTTGGTATATCCCACCCCAAAGAATTAGACCATACCTTAGTAGTGATTCCACAATTGCTTTATAAATCGAAATCAAAAGTTGTTTATTTAATATTTCCCTGAGCACATAAAACTTGTATATTAGTTTTCGAATATTTTTTGATAGTCTAAGGATGTGGTGGTCCCACTTTAAGTGTTTGTCAATATAGATTCCAAGATATTTTGTAGAGTGAACTTCATGAAGTTTATCCATAAGACTATCTATGTAAATACTATTAAATGATGGACGGTTTGCAGCTGTGAGGGAAAATGCTATATAAATAGTTTTAGTGATATTTAATGATAATTTAAATGAGTCTAGCCAGTGTTTTATTTTCTTTATACCGTTTATAGCATGTTCCTTCACCAAATCCCATGTTTCCCCATAGAAAGTTACTGCTGTGTCGTCAGCATAAGAGATAGTACTACCGTTTTGTATTGACATATTGGTTAAGGAATTTACATATGCTACAAATAAAATTGGACCCAGAACAGTCCCCTGAGGGATGCCCATTTTAATTTGAAGGGGTTCACTTATAGTATTTTCAACTTTGACGGATTGCTCTCGATCCATCAAATAATCATCAAAAACGTCTAACACGGTTCCCCTTATCCCATAGGATTCTAGGACTTGGAGCAATTTGTTATGAGGGACCGTGTCAAATGCCTTGGCTAGGTCTAGGAAGACCGTAAGACACTTTCTGCCACCATCCAAATGGTCTGTTATTTGCTCACAAAGCACACAAACTGCATCGGTTATGCTGAGGCCACTCTGGAAACCAAATTGGTTCTTAGAAATTATATTGTTTTGATTAAAAAATTCCACCAGGCGGTGGAATTAGATGTCATTTTAAGGTATTATTGGTTTTAAAAGCTGTGGTTATGCCAAAGGGAGAAAAAAAGCGGGATAGTTGTGATGAAATTGGTCCAAACTAAGTAAACGACCTAAAAGTTTTGATATTGTTTGTTTGTTGTCTGATAAAATTAAATGATAATTTATATTTGTTCACATACTGAAAATACATTTTATATAAAGGTTAAAGAGGGAAAAAGTTACTGACTGCTAGTTGTTTAATGGTAAGGAATTCTTTTTTAAAAGCTTCACAAGAAAGTGGGATGTTAAAAAGTCTGTAAAATAAAGAATGGAAAGCAGCAAATTTATGTGAGGACGGTGATGTTGAATTATATTGTATAATATTATCTGTTGTTGCTTGTTTACGAAATATTTCAAAGGATATCTTATTTCTTTCTTAGATTGTGAACTCAATTTTAGAGTGAAGAGAGTTGACATAATTATGGAAATTTGTAAGCTGTACCTCACTTCCATTCCAAATCAAACATATATCATCCACATACCGTTTATAAAAGATGATGTTATTTTTAAAATTACTGCTCATTATTTTTGTTTCTAAGTTGCTAAGAAATACTTCATTAAGAAATGGCGATAAACAAGAGCCCATTGCTAGTCCTTCTTTTTGTTTGAAAAAACGGTGGTTAAATTGGAAAAAAATTTGATCTAACACAGTAGAAAGAAGCAAAAGTAGATTTTCCATCAAAAGTGAATCAAGTTTCCCCCTGAGAAGATCTTTGACTAAGACTAGACAATCAGCGGGTGGAATGCTTGGAAATAAGTTTTTCACGTCTAGCGATATAAGCTGGGCTGTATCTGGAACGTGAACATTCTGAATGCTTTTGGCAAAATTCACTGAATTTGTTACAGAATATGGCGCTTTGAAGTTTGAGACATTTCTAAGAATGTTGTTAAGCCAAGATGATAACTGGTAACAAGGGGAGTCAACAAAGGAAACCACAGGTCTAATTGGCATGCTAGTTTTATGGACTTTTGGCAACCCATATAATAGAGGTGTTTTAGGGTTCATGGGACATAGTTTTTGTTTTGTGGAATTAAAATATTCTAAGGTTACCAAGGTCATGTCTAAGACTTTTTTTAATTTATTAAAGAATGGACCTGTCGGATCTCTGTCGACCTTTTCAAAGTCTTCTGTGTTTAGAAAATCCATTACTTTATTTATGTAATCGTCTCTTTTTGAGGCAAGTAAGCATGATCCCTTATCGGCTTTGTGAAAACTATATCATTGTCCCTCATTTTCTTTTTTATAGATCTTAATATTTTGTTGTTGTTTTGCTTTATTCTCTGTTTATTGTTAAGGAAACAATTTTGATTTAAAAAGGAAATTATTCTTGCTCTTAAAATGTTCTTATTTGATATATCCGTTGACTGTAGAGCATAGAGCAACACATCGGTCGGTTCTAGTAGGAAGATTAAATTTTAAATTGTTGTTAAGAAATTTTAATTCGACTTCAGAAAAAGAAACGTCACTAAGGTTCATAAATCTATCGTGAAAAACATGACTTTTGCGATATTCGTGGAAATCATTGAGTCTAAGTGAAGTTATATATTTGTTTTTAAGGTTAAGTTTCTTGTGTATTCTATTAAAAGTAGAAGAGCCGAAAGTTGTTACTTCATCTCTGAATTTACAATCCAAATAAATAAATTCCGCATAATGTAATACGTTGTTAAGTTTGAAAAATAAAAACTTTAATTTTACATTGACGTTGTTTAAGTTCCTGTAGTGGTCTTTGATTTCTTCTTTCAGCCAGGTCTAAGGCTTTTCTACCTGCATGAGTCCTTGTTTTGCATCGCAAAGAAACCAAATTTGGCATAAGGTGAAAAAGCAAGCATTGTTGAATAAACCATATCTTCAGAAGGTAATTCTTCCTTGAGATAAGGTTTTTCTAGTAGAGGCGGATGAGTGAAGCTTGATTAGCATTATTTAACTCGAAAAATTCATCCATTATCCCAAAGATGCTGGTCATACACTTTTATAAAAGGTAAAAAACACGAAATCTACAGCATCACAAATACATACTTTGCTTATGAATATGCTTACTTTGCATATTCGGAAGTATCCGGATTTTATTAAGCTCCAAATTGCATAACTTTGCCTGCATTTAACGGACCTTGTAACTCTTACGGTTTCCGAGATCGCAATTGTCACCCTCGAATTTAGGACACCCTGTACAATGACAACTTTTCTGGTTAGATATTTACCCGACTTCAAGCTTATAAATATTATTTCTGCAATATCCGAAGTTTAACACATTTTTTCATATTAGCTTTTATTCTTGACAAAAAAATACAGTTTGTCTAAATTATAGCACTTCAACTACCCTGCTACATGTTATGAATCTTCTTACAGCTTGGAATAGAGAGTCAATAGAGTTTAGTCTAGTTTCTTACTCAGTTTACGCTGTCGCTAGAATCAATCATGTAGTTGTAACTGAGATAAGTATTAAAAAAATAAATCTTCATTGGCCAATTCGCTTTCTTTCTTTAATTCTATAATCGTTGTCGACTTATTTAAATGAATACATACTGTGGTTCATCTAGGCATGCTTCTAATCAACCAATCTACAGAATCCTGAAGAATTATGTCATCGTAGCAAGCCTGCAGAGCACCATATAGGTAGCTATTGTTTATTGAAAATTTTTTCTGCGCACTAGATTGCAAAAAAATGGATAAACCGGGCAATGACTTTACATATTAATTAACATTATATATTAATTTACAATTTTTCGGGCAGTATTTTAATATTGGCGTCTTAAAAGAACTGATATGTAACCAGTGCATGAGCTGCATTTTGTTAAAATGCAATATTATTCGGCGGTTAAATATAGGGTCTAGAAATCGGCTTCACAAATTCGTTAATAGAGTTTATAAAAATATATCAATTTAAAACCTTATCCAATCTAAAGTCAAAATAATCAAACGTCTTAAAAAAGACCTAATTGCATTACCTTTGACATTAACGTAAAAATATCCAATAATTTTAAAAGGTTAAAACAGCCACTGCAAGAACTGAATAATTCATTGTTTGTCCTTACAATATGTTGTCTCGTGAATGTTGGCAGTGCACTTCTGCTTAAATCAATATTTTTACGACCGTATTGACTGGGAAAATAGAATTCTTAAATTAATAATTTATTTATATACATGCAAATAAAATATTTACATAAGTCATACTTATTTTCTAATGCTTTAAGCTAAATGATTATCTGCATGTATAAAAGTAAAACGAAAACATGTCATCTCATATAGAAAGTCGGTCGCATTTTTTTATTAGTAATTTAGCAAACCGAAGAAAAACAATTTATAGACAGCTGATCTAGACAGTATTTACGAGCATTCTGTTTCACCGACCCATCCGACATTGTTTTGTCTGTTTATAGTAAAAACCACTAAAGCTAAAAGACAATTTATTGATAGACTATTATACTAACCTACTAATCAAGCTAAAATGTTAGGGCTTGTGTTACATATGAGTTAATTGTTTGCACATTTTTATTATCTAACCGGGAAAAATCTATAATGTGTCCGGGAGGTTATTTTAAAATAATCGAAGTTTGACGTTTTATGAAATATTATATGACAAACTATAGATACAATCAAATTAATTTATGTTCTAATTTATGCATAACTTGGCTTACAGACATATTTTTTAACTAATAACAATAAAAAATTTTAAAAATGTTTAGTAGTTATATAATTTTATAAAATGTAAAATTGTCATCATTTCTTAAAATATTTCCAGGCAGTTAAAAAAAACATATTTTTTTTATAAATTAGGTTATTTAATAATTTTAGGCAATATGTAACTGCCTGGAAAAAAAATAATTATTTTCTAATTTAATAATGATAGAATTAGATGATATTTTGTGTGTTTAGGGCAATTTAGGAAATAAAAACTGAAATTAGATGGAATAAATAAATTGTTAACTACCTCAAGAAATTTTCCCCATATAGTTAAAACAATTTTTTGCTACTTCTTCTTCTTTGTTCCAGTTTTCTTTTATTTTTTAAGTTTCTATGTTTTCGTATTTTAAATTTTAATCACTTAAAAAAGAAAAGAACCTTATTCCAGGCAGTTGAAATCTCAAGTTCTCAAGGTCTATTCATTTTCTTCTAGACGTAATGGAAAATCATATTTTTTTTATAGTTTGTTTAATCACCTGGATGATTTAAAAAATTAGATTTGGAGTAAGCTGCTTTATAAAATAAATTTTATATTACTTCTAGGCAGTTAAGGCAAAGCAAAGATACTAAAAAAGAGAAAAACGACTTTAATTATTTGTGAAGAGCGAAAAACGATTTCAACTGCCTGGAAGCTTTTTTTTCCTATATTTAAAATTATTTACAATAATTTTTTCCAGGTACTTGCATTTTTTGCTTCTCTTAGTCGCCTTTTTGTATGTTTGCCCAGAAAGTATTATTGCCAAGTTACTTTATTAAAAACATTTGATGTCTTAAAACTTTACTTCACTTAATTTGGGAATGGTTATAAGATTTAAGATTTCCAATATTTAAAAAAGATCACAGATTAGGTGTTCTTTAACTAGTTATAAATCTGTAAAATATACATTTATTTGTTGTTAGGATAACAAACCTAGCTAGGTATAAAATAGTTTTTACAAATAGCTCAGCAGACCCACAAAACTTGTCATGTAGTATTGCTATCTTATATCAGGTATGTAATACATAGAGATAAAACTCCTATTGGCACAGTAGAAGCCATGGCCATTTGGAAGGTAAATATACCGCAAAATTGCAAGAATCGCCTGACATGATCTGAACTAAAATAAAATCCATATTAAATAATGCGTCTTAAAGCGTCACAAATGACACGAAAGGAAAGCGGAAGCAATAGCTTATAGATGTTACTTGTGACAAAATACAAGTAAGAAAATAACCAAAAGCTTCAAGACTAAAACATGAAATTGAAAGAAAGGCCTATTACGCACTAAATATTGATAAAGAGCGACTCAGCAGATAACTGATTCCCTCGCACCAAAACAGGCCATCAAAGATAAAAACGAGGTCCTACTCACAGTTAGACAAGACATATTGAATAGTTGAAGGATATATCTGATGATGAAGAAGGATGTAGAGACCTCATGCAGCAACTACCGCATAATAGCACTGATCACACATGAGCTTAATGTATCATGTTACAAATAAGACTAGCTAGGAGAAAACCATTTCTACTATCTAAAATTCCAGAAGAACAACCTGGTTTTGCAGGTTTGCAGGTCATCCAGCCTTTGATCTAATGAATTGAAGGAAGTTGTGGCAAGTTTTCTCCAAAATAGGAGTGCCATTCCACCTGATTCTACTTACTAAAAATCTATACAGGGTGTTACAAAATTCGGTGCACATATTTTCAGAGCATATTATTGGAGTCAAAATAAGACTTTTTTTCCCTATAAACATGTGTCCTAAACTTCTTCCCCTCAGAGCTACAGCCCGCGAAGATTAATTAATGAAAATTGATTGTTTGAAACCGTGACTACAGTTATGGATTAAATCTGCTAGAAATTGAAAAATTCTATCTTTTAATTTTCTCTTCTAAAAATTATATAAATCCAATTCTATGGAAGGTTGATTATTTTGGGATTAAATTTTTTCTTATGTTTTCACTAAGAAAATTAAAAATCTAGCAACACCATCTACTTAGCCATGAAAAAATATAAAATTCTGGTATCTTGCATTTTTTTAATAATAATACAATTAGCCGTTTTTGAGAAAATCGCTGATAAACAAAAGAGAAGCATTATTACACTTGATTAAACTATCGAATTAGAAAGAACGGAGTGGGCCCTGATTGCTTTAATTTTTGTTAAATTAAATTGATTGTAACACAAATATGCAAGAAACGATAATTTTAAATTTCTTCATTGCTAACCAGATGTTCTAGATTTTTAAAATTCTTATCAGAAACCTAAGATATAGGCCATGATAGGAGTAAGCCCTTTTGAATCTGAGTTTACGCTATTTATGGGAAGGAAAATATCAATAACACTAAAAAAAACGATTTGCAAATTTTCAAAAGATTTTATGTAGAACTGTGATCGGTGTTCTATATAATCGGTTTGCTACAAGCAATTTGCCTGGGTTGTTGCTCTGAGAAGGCATTCTAGGACACATGTTTATAGGAAAAAAGTTCTTATTTTGACTCCCACAATACGCTCTTAAAATATTTGAACCGAAACTCCTTGTATAACTTTGTAAAACCTTGATGACTGCGTTCGGGTCAGAGTAAACGGGAAACTCGAATACGATTCAATATATACAGTGAATGGATTATGATTATGTGGAATGGCGGTATCACTAATGACGAAAAGAAGATTTTCAATCTGAGATATGCAGATGAGACAACCATTTTCGTATGTACCAGACGTATGATCATAATTCATTAAGCAGCTCGCAGAGCAAATGTGTCAGTATTCAGTATGAGAACAATTGAATAACAAGAAAAGACTAAGAACGCAGGTATCAGAGTAAATAATAGGCTATTTCAAGCATTTGGACTTTCGAATAAACGGTCTTGAGAAGCTTGTGACATAGGGAGTCGAAAAGGTAAAAGAGGCCGAGGCAGATCTCCCAGAAGATACGCCGAGCACATTATCGCAACAACCTATTAAAGATAATCTATGACAAAATAGATATGGAAAGAATGGCCTAAGGGCAGGAGGGCATATTATGTAAAAATACAAACAATGTCGCAAAAAATATCGTAGTTCCAAAATACTACATAGACACCAAGAACCAAGTACAAAAAGACCTATAAAATGAGAACTAAACTTTTGTATCGGCGAACACATTAAATTACGGAACACAAAAAGCTTGTTTTATATTTAATTATATTTAGGCTTTTATTTGTATATTTTATTCCTGTTGTTTTTTGTTCCTTTTGTTGCGTAAGACCCTGATACTCTGAACCACAAGTCGAGAAGCGTGTCAAATATATGTTTTCTTACCCTATATCTAGAATCCTAAAAGAGTGAATGTAAGAACATAGAAACTACTATGTAAGATATTGGTCACACTCAGACGTACTCTACAGAGAGAGGCAGTGGTCTACAGATATCCGAGTCCAAGAAACCGAAAGAAAAAAGAAGAAAATGTTGCATTTAATATCTTATTTTTTTGTGAATAAAGCATCAAGCTAGCAAAAAAATTCTGTTATTTTCCAGAGTACTATTGAAAATTGGTTGCCTGCAAAAAAGGCTTTTTCAAAAGTTTATTTTTTATTATTGTTAAATAAGTATATAAAACTTATATATAAGAACCTATTTTTTTAAAAAATTGAATATACATATTCAATTTTTAATTATTATTAACTATAATTATATATTAATATATTAATTAATATTATAATATATTAAAAAAATAAAGTAAGTGCCAAAATTAATGATTTGGACATTTTAAATAGGCGTGTAAAATATTTAAGTCATAAAATGCAATGAAAACTATTTTTCCGTGATAACTTGATTAAACATTAAAACCTTCAACGCATGCATGGCACCCTATTTTTAAATTTAAAAAAATGATTTTTTCTATGAGTATAAAACAAAAAGTAGTAAATAGAGTTCCATTGTTTCCAGAATGTTATTTTATATCGAAATATGTAATAATATACCAAGTGTCCCATTTAAAATAAGAAAGTTAATGTCATTTTCTGTTAAATCGGAAGTGATGAAAGACCATAGAGTATGTCGAAAGATGCTCTTATAACTATTCTATCGATATACCAAATTTCATGTGTTTATCTTGAAACATAACAAATTTATTAAGTGTTCTCTTTTTTTTGTGTCACCCGGTATATATCGACATACGAGGCCTGTTAAATACTCAGACTCAGGCTATGAAAATTTGATTACAAAGAATTATACATCAACGCTTCTGTCACGTTCAAAGTAGTCACCATTCAAGGCGATACATTTATTCCAGCGCCGCTGCCAAAAACGCGTCCTCGAAGCTCTTCTTAGTCATGCGCTTAAAAATCACCTCTAAAGCTTTAACAGGAACATCTCCGGAGGGAAAACGCCTCCCTTTTAGGTCCTTTTTTGCAGTGGGATAAAGAAAAAAGTCGTTCGGTACTAAATCAGGGCTATACGGAGGGTGCGGCACCACTGGAATGTTTTTCTTAACAAGAAATTCGGTCACGGTGTATGCGACGTGAGGCCGGGCATTATCATGATGAAGTTTCCATCTGCCAACAAGGTTGGGTCGCTTTTTGGGGATGTGATCCTTAATGAGCTGCTTCAATACGGATATGTAATACGTCGCATCAATACCCTTCTTGGGTGGCAACCGACACTGATGAGTGTAGACCAGGCCGCGGTAGTCGAAAAACGTAATCACCATACTCCTTTTGGCGGACTTTACTGCGGACTGCTTTCCAGTTCACAGCTCTCTCTACCTTTTCGGAAGGCAGCGTGCCACTGTAAACACATGGATTTTTTCATGCAAGCTTCACCGTACACATTCTTTAACTCACGATATGTTTCTAGTGGTTTTTTGTTCGATTTCACCAAAAATTTAATCGCGTAACGTTGTTCTCGATATCCAGACATTGTAAATATTAGAGGCGACTTTCATACACGTCTTCTTTGCAATATCACTACTTGAGCACTAATGATCAGATCGCTGCCAAATTTGTATTGTAAATAGGTATTAGTATATTGTTTCATGCCATGACCACGAGATCGCGCCACCTGTGTTACACAGCTGCTCGTGGCGAGAGTCTGAGTCTTTATTTTAAAATATTTTGACAGCCTTGGCACTAAATATTAGAGAAAAACATGTTATAATTTAGAACTAATCAATATTATACTAAATTTATTTGATGAATAATTATATTGACTAATGTTCTTCTTTGAAAGCATCGTGTCTTTGCGATTTCAGAAGTTGGTAATTGCTTAAGGGTAAAAATTACTACTTTAAGAAAATGTAAGCGATTTTCTGCAACCATTTTAACAGAGATAATATAGGAATAAAAATATTTTACCACGATAATAAAGATATAATTTAACAAACAATTGCATTCATACACCTAAACATATTATATAGTATTTACCAAAGTTTTAATGAGTTGCGTTGTTTGCGGTATTAGATTTCATTAAACCTTAAGGAAGAATAAATAAATGCGACGGGTGCATTATCTTTGTAAAAAACAAATTTAATTATAGACTCTAAATCGTAAATGTTGGGATCGTAAGATTGATTAAGATTGAGTTGAACTATGATAAAAATACAAATATTCTAATAAGTTGTATGTATCGACCGCCGAGTATCAAAAAGCAACTATTTATTTAGGACTATATGCTTATCTTGTAGTTAAAAACCACTACAGAACAATGTTGGTGATATAAACATAGACTTATTTTCTGATATAGACTTTAACGAAGTATATAAACATATTTTGTCCTTTTAATATACATATTACATTAATCAAATGACAGGACCAGAGTCAAAACGTGACTCGATCATTATTTTATAAAAACAAGTGGTAATTGATGATTTAATAAATTATAATCATATATTCTTAATTACGATTTAACTGACTATTTTTCTATTATAATTTCTTTACAAAATCGAAATAAAATTATAACACATACTAAATACAAAATTTTAGAAATTATAAACTATAACCAACTCGAATAAGAAAATTGACCATGTCTAGAAAACAGTAACGACGTAAATAAAGTTAAAATGCAGTTTATTAATAAACTAAGACTACAGAGGCAAAAACGATAAAAGCTCTGCAAGACAACTTTGGGATATAGACCGAAATAATAATGCCAATAAAATTACTTAGCTTTGAAAATGAATAGAAATAAAATTATTAAATAGGACTATATTAAAAGTATAGGGCTATGGAAAAATACAAATAACTCATATGATACAAGTCGTTTAAAAAAAACTATCAACACTATAAAGACGTAAAACGAAGAAATTCTTACGGAAAAGGCGGAAATTTCAAATTATTTTTCAAAGGATCGATGTTTTCCTCTAGGCTTTATGCGATCGAGTTTGATAAAGGCCATTTTGAAGAACAATTTTGTTTTTATTTTCAGGTGATATCTATGAAATTGGAAAGATAACAATAAGTCTAAAATATGATATAGCTTTCTGGGCGAGACAAGCTATAATCCGAAACACTAAGAAAATACTAATGTAAATAACTTTAGACCTGTTTTCCTGGTAGATGAATTTGAAGAAGGGATGCTATAAAATGGACCGTGATATCGCCCGATTTGTCGCTTCTTGATTTCTTTTTTGGACATCTAAAGTCGAAAATGTATGCTAGCTAGCTCGAATGCTTAGGATGTTTGTAAAACCATCAAATTAGACCCTATAATCTTTGTACGGTAATTATTTTCAACAATTAATAAGTATGCATCAGTGAAATTAAATTCAATTTCTCGGTAACCCTACGCTCAAATTTAAAAAAAAACATTATAATAAAAAAAATAGTAGGCCTTTTAATTTTTTTTGTCTTTTTCTGCTTTTATACCCTAAATAAGCTAATAAGTAGAAACGCGTAGGTGCAAGTATCAAGCTCAGTTTTTTCTGCTCCCCTATTTAGCTAAATCCTGGAAACCCTATCATTTCTCTGTCTAAATAATTAAAACCAAGAAAATCACCCAAAAAATTAAAAAAAAAAACATACAGTTTCATAATTAATACAAAAATTATTTACATTTGTAAATTTAGTTTAAAACCACTAAACTTATTAAATACCTAATTCCGCATATATATAACACTATTATTTCCACTATAAATAAGGGGTTATTGTCTTCTCTATAAATAATCATATGGCTTATGGTTGAAGAACATTATAGTTTGTAAAATCAACAGTCCGTTTGACAGCAGGTAATTTTCAAGTTTATGTGAAGGCGACTAAGTAATTACGACTACTTTTGTCATGTTTTCAATTTGTTATTAAAAATAATTTGCGGTATTAGACCTTGACCACAAGTTCCTGGTTTGATTTGTCGCAAAATTGTAATTGAAATAAGAAATGAGAGAGCGTACAAGAAATAAGTAAACGAAGCCTTAAGAGAAAATTAAAACATTGATTATTGTTATATAATGCCTTAAATTATGTACAAAAAGAGAGTGGCCTTTTATTAAATATAAATTATTTTAATTTCGGTTTTGAACTAGTTTCAGAAGAAGCATGTGGTGGATCTATATATTTTTGAGAAAACCCCTGAATGCTAGCTATCAGAAGCTAAACTCAGGCAAGAAGAATCTTAACTCTATCTAACAATATTTCTCTATTTATTTAGACCATTGAGCGGTGCTAATTATGAAAGACGTGAGTTCACCTTAATAGCATATTTGGTTAGGATATGCATTTCCAAAATTAGTGATCAAGACTGAGTAGTTTGCGTTAGTTCCCAGATTGAGTCTTAGTATATTCAGCTGGAATTCCTGACTGTGCCTTCTTTGTATTTAATATTTTATGTAATGTTTGTTAAGAAATTTCCAAAAACGTTTCAACCAAGCCATAATTTATATTATTCATATAATTTTTTAAGGGCATAAATCATCTTACGATACCCACATATTTAGTATTATTTTCAATCAATCAATCGCTTTATTGTCAAAAAAATTTTACAATTTGTAGACAAAGCTGATAACTAAAGTAAACATAAAAACAAACAAAACACACAAAAATAAATTAAAAATAGTAAAACAAATATACAAACTTATACAAATCAATGGTGGTATGTGGTCAAAAGTATGAATAAATAAATAAAACACAATTAAAAATTAGAAAATGTAGAATTGCATATTTACAATGTCAAAAAAAGAAAAAAAAGGGAAACCTAAGAAAGCAAAAAAGTATATATATAAAAATATACAAAAGTGTTCATTAAAAAAGTATAAAAGAAAAGTAAGATATAGATATAGCTACATAAAACAGTACATATAAAAACAATAAATCAGTCTGTGTGTGTGTGAAGTTAAAATTAAGTATTAAAAAAATCGTTTACCGAATAAAAGGCTCTCTCCAGTAGGAATGACTTTAATGCCTTACGGAAAGTAAGAGAAGATGTGATGGACTTGATGTTCAGTGGCAAATGATTGTGCATTTTTTTTTGCTTTATACAATATAGAGTTTTTTACCAATTCTAAATGTGAAATAGGCAGATATAAATCATAGTCCGCGTTTCTGAGAGGATAATTATGGGATGGCCTATCTGAATTTGATGAAACGTGCTTGCGAATTAGACAAACGGACTCATATATAAGTAGTGGCGGCAACGTTAGGATATTAAATTTTTTAAAGAAATCCTGGCAATGAGCTCTATAATTAAGTCTAAGTGTATAACGCAAAGGTCTCTTTTGAAGTCTGAAAATTTTGTCAAATTGAGTGATACTACACACACCCCAAAAAGGAAGGACGTAACGAAGGTGTGATTCAAAGAGAGAAAAATACACTGTTATAGAGGTTAAGAGGCTAAGCTCCTTGGAAATTGATCTTAGCGCAAAACAAGCGGAGCTTAATTTTCTTGTTAAAGGGTTAATGTGCATGTCTTATTTTAACGACTTGTTAACAGTAAGCTCCAAAAATTTCACTAAGTCGGCTTCGTCAATGGTTGTGTTATCCAGTACAAAAGATTGCAAATAATTTTTATAAGACAAAAATTTAGTTTTGGAGATGTTAAGGCAGAGAAGATTAGAGTCGCACCATGCTTTGATAGAAGTTAAGTCGCTTGATGTGATTTTATGAAGTTTAGCATGATCCGGATTACTTCAGGTAAAACTAGTATCATTCGCGAATGGGTAGGTTCTTCCTTTAATATTCAGACTAGCGAAATCATTGATAAATATGAGAAACAAAATAGGACCAAGCACTGAACCTTGAGGCACTCCACATTCTATTGGGTTGCAAGAAGACATCGTTGCATCAATGCTCACAAACTGACTCCTGTTATTGAGATATGACTTAAGCCATTCGAGGGGCATATCTCTAAACCCGTAGTGTTGCAACTTTTTTATTAAGATATCATGGTATACGTAATCAAAAGCTTTAGAAAAGTCACAGAAGATTGTTGCCGTAGGATGTTGGTTGTTTAAGCTATAGTATACATTATTAAAAAGGGAAAACATAGCATCATTTGTGCATTTGTTATTTAAAAATGCAAATTGTTGAGGAGTGAGTATTTTAAATTTCAGTAGAAATAATGTCTTTTTTTCACTAATATTTCAATAATTTTTGATAGTGTGGGAAGAAGAGCAATTGGGCGATAGTTGGAAGACTGATTTTTATCTCCTCCTTTATGTAGAGGGATTATTATTACCTTCTTAAGGCAGCTGGGAAAAACTGCTTTTTAAAAAGACATGTTGATTAAATTTGTAAGATGGTTTAATGTACACTCTGGCAGGCTTAGAAACATGTTCAACGTAAGTCAGGTAAAGAAGAGCTCTTATTTTTGATTTCCCTAATCGTACTGCGAAGCTCAGGTAATACTATTGGCGTAAAGAAAAAACTGTGTAAATTCTCATCTGCACTAGAAAGATAAGAAAGTGGATCATGGGTAGGAGCTATGGTACTCATTAGATTCTTCGCTATATTTACAAAATAATTGTTGAGGTTCTCAGGAGAAGTAAAGATAGTATTGAACTTAGAAGGTTTATTTCTCAGATTATTAACAATCGACCATGATTCTTTAGCGACATTACCAGACTTTGCCAGTCTCCTGTTATAGTAAATGTCTTTTGCCGCTTTTAGAGTCATGAAAGAAAGCGCTGTCCGAGAATTTTCCAAGATTGAATATTTATACGCATATTCTTAGCAGATATACGTAAGCCTTGGGAGACCAAGGTTTATGTTTTTTCAGTTTAAGAGGCCTTAAAGGAAAGAATTTGTGACACAGATTAGATAGCGTTTTTATAAATCTAGAGAATTCTGAATCAACATCAAAAAAGTGGACATTCCAATTAGTAGTAAGACACAGGTGCTTAAAATTTAGAAAATTTCAATCTGAGAAAATACGGCTTAATTTGCGGGGAACATTTTTAGTTTTTGATATTATCGAAAACTTTGTTAACACTGCTTCATGATCTGAAAAGCCTGAGTTTAGGACAGTACAGTCAACGGAATCCGGATCAAAGGAAGATACGACATAGTCTATTGTACTCGAGCTGATTTTAGTTATTCTGGTTGGTAATTTAATGTGCATGATTAAGCCAAAAGAATCGAAAATGAACTGGAGAGATTCCTGAGCCGCACACACACTGGAAAAATCAATATTTAGGTCGCCACATAAAATGATTTTGCTGTTTAAAGGCAGAGATGCTAGCAAGCTTAGTAATTTTTGAAAGAATATATTTACATCAGCGGCAGGTGTTCTATATATACAAATTACATGAAGATCATATTTATTACTATAGATAATGGAAAATTCAAATAGTTTTTCAGTTATTAAATTATCGAACTTGGTTACTACTGAAAAGTCGTTGCTTTTAGTCATTATCAAAGTACCTCCATGAGATACATTTGTTCTATTAAATCTGGCCACTGTAGAGTAATGGTTAATACAAACGGGCTCATCGATATTTAACCAATGTTCAGATATGGAAACGATATCAGGAAAATGAAGCTCTTCTAACAAAAGAAATAGAATGTCAGTTTTGTGTATTAGAGACTGAATATTTAGAGAGAAAATACTAAGCTTGCCATTGTCCAATATTTTAGAGGGTGCTTGAACCTCCTCTTGCGTCAAACTACCTAAACATTTTTATTCTTAGTGGGAGACCCACTAGAATAGTAATTGCTCTGGCCTTCTCTAATCCTTTGGAGGCGTAGCAATTTCTCTGATGAGACAGAGGATCCAAAGGCTGCTTCTAGTTCAGCTGGACCAATACCATAGGCGTCATGGTATCGAAAGTAGAGCATCCGCAAGGCGTCCACGTCACCAGGAAATCCCTCTGAGGCAAATGCCAATCGGATGCTGGTATTGGTGTGTTCTTCGAAACATACACTGGAGGGCTGATCATGCAGATATGAAAGAAATTGCTTGAGGGGTTTTAAAATTAAGGGATCCCTTAGCCTAGCCAGTAAATAACGACCATCTGCCGCATCCGAGTCTCTTGACAGTCTCACTGATGGTGGAGTCATCGGGTCTATATTTGATGTTTTATTCACCTCCCCATCTCTATCAATGATAAAATCAGCCTTTAACAATTCAGTCGCTAGGGACTTCGAAGTAGCTATCGCCTTCTTGTCTGAACCAATCTTCAAAGATTTAACTTTCCTGGGTAGAGTGTCTGGTGTTGCTGCATCCGCCGTTGCGACAGGTTATGACTATCTGGGGCGAAAGTCTTACAAGGTGGTAAGCCTAAAGTTGTATTAATTACCTTTGCTGATGTTTTTGAGGATGATAAACATGAATTTGAGATGAAAGTGCCTGGAGGCCACATGCCAATATCCTTTAGCCGTTTTAAGTAATTGATATTTCGCACACCAATTTTGAAGTCGGAATGTGCATTTTCTTTGTTTTTTAGCATTGGGAAGCATCTGATAAAGTCCGTGGTTCCCAGTTTTTCCTTGACAAAGTGCGCAAGCTAATTTCCAGTGAACTGAGGTGGCATATTTGACACAACCACATAATGCCATTCATCTTTATTCAACGAGTTGATATTAGGTGTTGTAAGCACTTCTGAGCCTCGGTTTTCTCTCTGATCTGTCTGGCAAGCGATCGTTTTTTTAGCAACAGGTTGGCTAATTTTTACATTAGATTTTTCTTTAGCTAATTGATCTAAGGCGCGCGTCAATTGGTTTACATTTTTCCGCAAGCTCTCAATTTCCCGTATTAACTCTTGTTTGGATGACACATGGACCTGGATCTTAACAGTGTCATCATGATTGTCCATAAGAATAGATGACAGATTAAATATTTCCTGTGTCATATCTCTAATTGAACGGAACAGAGATTCTTGTCCATTTTCAGAAACAGTATGGAGGCGATGGATATCTTCTATATTTTCATATAGATTTTTCCATTTTGTATCATGGAAACTTAAAATGTCATAAATTTCTGAAATCACTGGAAGAAGGTCATTATTCTTCTTTAGACAGGTTCCCAGAGCATTGGCATTTTCCAGGGATATCTGAAAGTTTTGGAGTTGTGAAACTTTGTCATGAAGATATTTTAAAGTTAGTGAGTCGCAAACACTGCAGAAAAATCTAATGTTATGGTATTTTTGTTGTTGTATCACCTTTGTCGTTGCTTTATCCAATCCAGTGCAGGTCATATAAAAATTTCGACGGCATTCCCCATTGCTACGAAGTTTATATTTGTCCTTTTTTGAAACAGTTTTTTGGCAGGAATCGCATCTAAACTCAGTCATTATAAGGTAGACGGATGTTGTAATTTTGTTAAATAGGAACTAATGGTATACGGGAACTGTTTATTAACTGAGAATCACACGCACAGCAAATAATGTTTAATACTAAAAGTTCAAAAGAGTGCGGAGAAAAACAAAAAGTCAATGGTGTAGCTATATAAGGTCACGTTTAGCTAAACAGGAACAGTTTGTACGATTGGAACATAAACAGTAAAACAGAACTAGAATATATATCCGGACACGTACAATAAGCGGAGAACTAACACGCGGGTAGCTTAAAATTTATAAACACAACAAAACAAATCAAAACAAATATTCAATACTAACAGAGCCAACGAACGAAAAACACGACCGCCTCGTACGACTGACTGAAGTAGAATGAATTTTTCTAAAGGGGTTTGCATTCTATGTGCATTAATGATTTTAATTTGGCGTTAAGATGTCTATTTAAAAAGTGATTTGTTATTGTAATTATTTACCTAATTCATAATATTTCAAGTTGAGTATAGGATACAAGTATACAAGTTGATTATTCTGATATTATATTTACGAGCTATTTGTGATTGCATAGTTTTTCTCTTTTTAAAGAATACACACTGTTTCTTTTTCACATTCAAAACAATCTTGCAAGTATATCCTTAAAATTCTTATGAGTCACCTCACCAAATCAATCTCATTAATTCGAATGCCCAAAAACATATATTATATTATTTTCGATAGTGTATATCTCAAAATTGGGTAACATATCCATATGTATAGTTCGATATGATGTATAAATAATATAATGTTGTTTATTTCTAGTGACATTGATCAAATCTCTTGTGGTATTTAGGTTGGAGTCTGTTCCACTAAAATTCAACCAATGGCAAAAACTGGATTAAAAATTGTAAAAATTCTTACATAAACTTATACGGTTCTTTGTTATAGTCACTTATACAAAAGCTGACATTTTGATTTTACACGGTGTACAATAAAAATGCCATGACATAATATTACAAGCATCTAAATTTTATGTCAAAATTGAACTAGAACTCAATGGTCATACTTAAGCCTCTGGAAAGTCTGCATCATAAAAATCAAGTAAGGTGTTGGTTAAAAATTGAAATTTTAAATAATTTAAATGATATATTCCTATATTTAGAGAACCTCACACACTTTTAGTGTAAAAAGCTCTTCGGTTAAATTCGCTAAATTTTAGGGAAATATTTAAGTGATCCTGAATTTTCTTTTAAGCACGACCCTGCTTGCCGAGTTCATTTGAGAGCTATAAGTGTGGAAAGGTCATATAAAAAGTTAATAAATATATAAAATTAAAAGTATATGAACGAACCAAAAATCTGCCAATTTCTTTTTATCTATCATTCACTAGATTGTGTAAAATAAGCCAATTTATCTAGTATATCCAAGATTTAATTTTACGTTTAATAGTTGTTTTTTAACTTCTCTATAAAAACTAATGAAGAATATTAACTGCTTTTTAAGCATGTTATTCAAAATATCTTGGTTTAATATTGATTAGTTTTTTGGCATTATAAACTGGGTTTCTATTCTTGTGGCGTAAGTATGTGTAAGGAATTCCTGATGTGTATCAAATTTTTATTAATTTGATACACATTAATAAGTTTTGTTTCTGTTGATATCTGTCTGATATCAAAAATGTTGTTTATGATTATACAAAAATGATAAATTCGTTAAAAATGTTTTGTTTGTCTCAAAAAAAAACTTATTTCCCTACTTCTCCTCAAGCGACAATACCATAATTTATTTACTTTAAAACTAACATTCATTTACGTGAGTCACAACATGTTTTATGCCTAAATAAGATTTCAAATTTTTGAAATAGTTTTAAAGAATGGAAGTTAGCATCAAAAGTTAAATGGTAAAAGATAAGTTTATCGGGATACTTCAAAAAACAGAAAGCAGAATAATTAAAGGTCTACCTGGCGACACGTGTTTTGGCTTTTTCAGAACAGGGCCACAAAAAAAACAAAGAAAAGAAAGAGGATGAAAAATGTAGGAGATCATGAAGAGTACCGAACAACCAATTTGTGTAATCAGTTCTAGTACCTCCGGTTTTTGTAGGAAAAATACAGCATCCACACTAAGGAATCATAAAATACCTGTTAACCCAAGACTAGTTTTAAAGAAAGGAAGTTAGCAAAAAAATTTAAATGCTTAAATGATAGGTTTATCTCCGTAAAACGGGAAGTAAAGATGGTACTTGCCGACACGTGTTTACTTTTTTCTTTGATTATTTAAAATAGGTTTTGATATTATACTTTGTAATGTTTGGCATCTGTTATTTCTTATTTTTTATTGACCCTCTCAGTAAATGTTAAAAAACTCATCTTGTTTAGTTTTTGCTAATAATTTTGAACTTTTTAAGGCAATTTCATTTTTATCAGATTGCCCGACAAGACAAGAGGGCATTTGACTGGCTTTTGCAAAACAAAATGCAGCTTAATACTGACAAATATGTTAAAGTTACTTATACGCCAGGGCAGTTAGCAACAATAGGAGAAGTTTTTGCAATCAAGCTGAATTTTTTACAGATGCTAGTACTCATCAAGAGTACTTTATAAAAAAGTTACACCTTCTCGGAGGCTTGCTTTTTCCGCCATGTTAAATTAAAGATGGCGGCTGGTGCTATTCTTAAAAAAATCGTAACTTTCTTATTTATTACCAGATTTTCGTCAAGTAAAAAACATTATCTTTATTTTAAACTATAGAATAAGACAAAAATATAAAACTACTTTGACAGGTCATATTTCTCCCAAAATAAGGAAATAAAAAAATCGAAAAGCTTTTTTTCAACTTTTAGCCAACCGCACTCTTTACCAAAAAAAGTTAAAATATGTGGAGTCTTTTATGCGTTTTTGTTTTAATTTTAAAACAGTCGCCAAATTTATGATAGGTACTTTAGGAGATAGAGTTAAAAAGCGCTTACGAAATACCAAAAAAAAAAAAATAATAAAACCTATGCAGGATGTAACTTTACTTCTTGTTTGATTTATGTACCAAAATATTTTGTAACAAATAAACTAAAAACAAAAATATGTTTATAACAAAAACAGTTTGGTTTTAACTTATAAAAGAAATATAAACATTAAAAAAAATAAAAAAAAAACATTGTTATTCTTAATAATAAGGAACATTATATATTGGTAGATATTCTTTTTTGTGTCAAAAAATTACAAACGAAGCTTCTAATAGCTTTCAACTAAAAATAATATATAACTATTTATCGTTAAAAGTTATAACGATTTATTTGGTTACATTTTACTTAAACTTCATCATCTATCTCCACTTCATCAAAATCAATTCTGGGTGCATTCATACTATGCTAAATTGCATTTTTTACATAAAATGCCGCATTTTCGATTATACGAATCACAAATACAGTTTGCTGTACATAGATCTTTGCATTTGCAAAAAAAGTAGCCATTAGGTGTTTGGGCCCCGGGGGTTTTGTGTATGTTACTGGGAAAAGCTCATTGCCATTGGAAAACCACCCCCACTCAAGTGGGTCCAACTCGTTTCCTCTCCAGCTTTGTAACTGTAAATACACTCTAAATACATGTTGCTTACAGGAGTCTTCTGTAGGAGGAAGATTTGCCAAATCAAAATTAGACCCTAAACCTTGTGTGGAGGTGATTTGTTTATAGCAATGAAGTCTTGACTGATTAAGATTTTCACAGTTTTGGACGGGAAAAAATTTTAATATAAGTTTTTGTCCAACTTCACTTAGGACAGCCTTATTCATATAAGGGGCATTAAAACTTTTGATAAAATCATACATTTTAGGATTATTTTTTAATACGTCAAATATTATTTTTTTGCCCATTTTATATGGATACGAGGTAGTATCACATCCTGTAAATGCATGAATGAATAAAAGATTTTCACGGATCTGTTCTGAGAGCAAAGTTTGAATTTTAAAAATATTTTGAAATTTATCAAGAGCTTTACTCGTGCTGGGTGTCCAAACATATAGCTGGTGGTTAGACTTATTTGCTAAGGAAATTAAAATTACAATTAGATCTGTATCATTACCAAAGACTACTACATCTTGCGATTGACATTCTGTTATTGCGGTTACGGCAACAACTCTGTCACAATTAGATTTCGTATATGTGACTTTTATACCCTTTTCTTTCAACTTCTCGGCTAGGCAAGAAATAAACCTTTCTTTGTTCGAAGAATTTGATAGGAAGTCTGCTTGCGAGAAGACCAGCGATGTGTTTTCCTGAAACTCAACCCTAGGCGTAATTTTTGATTGACGTCTACGATGTTCCTCGTCCTTGGTGGACTTTTCACTATAACCGTTGATTGAATATTTGGGAAGATACGCAATCCTGTGTTAAAAAGTGTACCCGGTCGACTATCGGATTGCCGTTCAGTTTCGTGCACCGTGTGGTGCTGCCGCGAAGCGTCATATCTAGGAACGATTTATTTTAGCTGCGTGGACTTGGCTTTTGGCTTCTTTGAGTCAGGTTTTCAACGACGCTGGAATCTCCGGTTACGCGGCCGTGTTGGATATTTTTTTAAGATATGGGATGATGCTGCCAATTATGTTTTTATAATTTTTTTTTGAACATACAACACGGTGTCATTTATGTGGTGGTCAAGTGATAAGTGATATACTTAAGGGTGGAGGCATATTGAAATTTCTTAAAAGTTAAATTTTATAAACAAATAATTACTTACCAAAATATGTTTTTGAGACAAAAATTAATACAAAAATATATATAAAAAGCTATTTTTACAAAATTACCAACAAAGTTTAATACAAGTTATAATTCCAACAAACATTGTTTCCTTCATTTTGTGTTCAAGAGGGTCAAGTTTTTAAATAAAAAGCCCGTTGCACTTAATTAACTAAAAACTAATATACAAAAAATATGTGGAACAAATTTTAAGATATAAGTAGGTTTCACGTAAATATTATAAAGAATAATTGAAATAATTCATAAGACTTAATACCGATCATAATATAACTTCTTGATCAATAATTTTTTGTAAAAAGTAACCCATTTTGTCATGTGATTCAATATCTGAAAAATTGTGCAGCGTAGTGACATCTGTAAAGTAAGGGGTTGTGAGTGAGGATGTTAATAGAAATTGAAAATAGGCCACATTTTAAGTTTTAAGCGACACAGGAAAATTCTCAATTACCAGTTGTTACAACTATACTTAAAACTATAAAAAGATACCTAGTAACAAAAAAAAAACATTTTGTTTAAAGACCCCGCATCACGGTTATACAGGACGTCAATAGAGGTGGTATAATTAGAGGAAAGTTGAGCAATATAGTGTCCTTTTATAATAAAATCTAAATACTTCCTAAATTTTGCAAAAAACTGAAATTTGGTAAAATCCTTTTATTTTTTTCTGGCGTTATTTCAAAATATATGACAAAAGTATTTATTAAATGAATAAATTATTGTGACCACTTTTTCTCGCCTATACGATGACACCTTTAAAATTTAAAATACGACGTTCTGTCTTTAAAGAGCCATCATCAACTTTGTTTTTCTTTGTCGGTGCTATATTGACCATTTGCAGTTTAACGACGCGGGAATCTTTGGGCGCCCGGCCGTTTTGTTATTTTTTTAAGACAAGGGCGATGATGATAACAGCGCTTTTATTTATTTTGTTATTGCCGATATTTAAATGCGCTGTGATCTCGCATAAATAACTAGATAAATGTGGTGGTCAAGTAATGTATTGGAAGGTGCTATCTCTTACAACTTAAATTTTATTAACAAATAATAAATTACTTACCAAAATCCTTTTTTGAGACAAAAATATATAAATAAATAAATAAAAACAAAACAAAAATTCAATAAGCTTTTATTTATTAATTAGAAAATTAACAAAAATATTAAATAAAGGTGATGATATGGGTATAAATAAAGGTGAGATAGGTTTCACGTAAATATAAAGAGTAAATTAAATAATTAAAGATTTAATATCTATATACGGTACTATAGTTTTTTAAAGTCAATAATTTTTTGCAAAAAGTAGCCCGTAATGTGATTTTTGACAATACGGGTTTGTGAAACCAGCCAATATCTCAAAAACTGTGTAGGATAGTGAGATCTGTGAAGTACACTTTTTTTGGACAAAAATATTGAAAAATAGATACCTTTAACTGAAATTGACATAAAAATAAAATCGCAAAATTTAAAAGGTTTTGAATAAGGGTGTAAAAACACTATAAAATATAGAAAATAGGCCACATTTTAATTTGCAATACAGGCAAACACTTAATTACTAATTCTTAAAACTAGAAAAAGTTAATAAGAAAAAAAAACAAATATTTTGTTTAACAGTATGAAGGGTCTCATCGCGATTATACAGGATGTCCAAAATAGGGATGAGCAGTAAATGGTTTAATTAGGCGAAAGTTGCGCAATATAAATGCAATGATTGAATAAATGCAATCTAAAAATTGGAAAAATGCCAAATACTTCCTAATATTCAGGAAAAAGGTGAAATTTGGCAAAATGGTTTTTTTATTTTTATCTGGCGTTATTTGAAAATATAAAATAAAATCATTTATACATTGTTGTAAACACTTTCTCTCATTTACAAGTTAACATCTTTAACTTTTAAATACGACGTTCCTTCTTTAGAGAGTCATAATCAACTTTGTTTCTTCTTGTCGACGCCATGTTGGCCACTTGCAGTTGTGAATAACCCTTTTAATTACTTTTTCAACGAGGTAATTTCTAGTGAGCAGTTGGAATCATCCCTATTAAATATTATATACCTCTCTCTCTTTTAAATACAATTTCGAATTTCAAAAAATTCAAAACATACTTTATTCATAAATACATGGTACCTACTTGTTGACATGGTACTTCTATGATATAAAATAGGCACATTAATCGACATATTACTAGCACATAATTTAAAAACAATACACAATAGTGGGTTCAACATACTAGTATAAGCACAAAATGTATTACAATTTCAAAGCAAGACGACTTAAAAATTTTTTAGAGTAACATCACAAATTCTAACCTTTACATCTTTACTAAAAACTAATTATATACTATTGGCCTATTCCTAACTATCTTCAAAAAATTCTAATGCAAAAATATTTGCTTTTAAGAAGTTTCGTTAAGGACTTTTTAAAGCGAGGAGAACTTCTAGAGACTTTTATGACATTTGGAAAATGGTTAAAAATGTTTATGCTCAAGTAAATAAGAGAATTCTTAGTTCACTTTTCGGGATGGGCATTGGAATATTGTATTTTTTTCTGATATTATAATGTTTTAAGGAGCCATTATTTTGAAGATACAATTTATATTTTTTGTATATTAGGCAAGCAGACTCAACAATAAACAAGCAACACAAGGAAAGTATCTTTAAATAGGGGTCTGCATGTCCTGTGGAAATTTATGACACATATATTTGATGGCTCGTTTTTTAAAAACAAACATCGAGTCAAAAAGCCGTTTACTAATGCAACTCCAAAATGTTATTCCAAACTGTAGGTATTTTTGTATGAAAGTAAGTTCCAACTTTCAACAAAAAAAAATAGACCGTTTTTGTAGATATCAATCTCAGTTCATTTAAAACCACTCTAACAGCATAACATCGTCTAGCCAGTTTGTGCCTCCTGACATATCTCCATAAAACTTAGGTTTATGATCGATAACAATTCCAAGAAATCTGTTAAAATTATTCACTTCCAATTCTTTGTTGTGAATCATAAACTGCTCTGAACATAAAAACTTAACAATTTAGTCTTATCTATGTTTAAAGACAACAAATTAGCATCAAACCACTGTTTAATCATTAATAAATCTTTAGAAATTGTTCTTGTTAATGTGCTTTTATTATTGTCTGCCCATAAGATAGTGGTGTCATCTGCAAAAATAGTGAAGAATCCTCTTATCTGGAGAGACGCCAGGTCATTTATATACAATAGAAATAAAATAGGACCGAGAAACGAACCCTGCTTACTACACAAAGTTCAGACAAACTGCCATTTGGCCAAACAAACTTTTTTCTGTCTAACAAAACAAAATTTTAACCATTCTAGAGCAACTCCCCTAAACCCATATCTAGAAAGCTTACCGAGCAGTATTCCATGGTTGACACAGTCAAAGTCTTTAGAGAAGTCGCAGAATACCGCTGCAGCAAACTGACCTTCTTCAAGATCAAATATAATCTCTCCAGGAATGAAAACATTACTCGACATTTATTTAATATGTTATTTTTTTTAATTAGGAAACCTATCATTCGTACTAGGACCAGTTTCTCAATAACTTTAAAGGCTTTTTAGGCTTTATTTTTATCTTTTTCATGAATGATTTTCATCATGAAAACAATTATTGAAAATACTTAAAACACTAAAGACCATAAACATAATATATTGATTTAAAATTTTCTTAAAGTAAAAAAAAGAAAAAGAGAAAATGGCTCTCATAGACAATATCTTTAAGAGTTCTGATTGATTTTTGTAGATAAAATAGATAATTTTCTGTGAGGTTTATAATTAGATTTATTTAAAGATTTTCTAATAAGATTGAGATTGAGATTCTTATTTTAGGTTGTTATAAATCAAAGTCTTAATTAATAAATGCAAAAATTTATCAATATGCTGTGGACATAGGTATCATCATCATACATATCATCCATACATCAGGTACAGCTGATTTTAAAAGTCTTTTTCGCTTATTACTTACTGCAATATTAATTTTGACAAAATGTTTTTCGCAAACCACTTTGTTTTTTAACAAATTTTCATCCATAACATATGTTTCCGCATTGCCTATATTTTCTATCCACTGGTTAAGCAATACTGGTTTTAAAATCGGAAATTTGAAAAAACTGAGAACATTGTTTTTACATTTTCTTACATTATTGCACCCACGATACGCACACTGATTAATTTTGCCTAAAGGAGCCATTGTCTCACAAACTAAACACATTTACATATATCTATCTATTTGTGATTATGATATCCAAGAAAATTTTTTAACAACTACCAAATTTCAATACGGCAAACACGAACCTGTGCAAAAACTCTCCCACACGACTCAGAATGATCGGCCGATTACTAATGAGAAGCGACGGACGAAATTATTTTCGCGCATACTGGAGAGAATCGCCATCTATTTTTCACGCATATTTGCGGTCACGATTTAGCCCATAAGGTTGCGTATCTTCCCAAATATTCAATCAACGCTATAACCATCAAAAACTATTCAAAAGTTTTTTTGCTGTAGTTTTTTGCCACCTCAATTTTTGGAGAAAAATTTTGAGCCTGTAAAATAAGATGATAAAAGAAAAGTGTAAATTTTTTTTGACAGAAATATAACCTGTCAAAATAGTTTTATATTTTTATTTTATTCTTTAGTGAGAAGCAAATATAATGTTTTTTACTTGACAAAAATCGGTTAATAAATAAGAAAGTTACGATATTTTAAAAAATAGTACCATCCGCCATCTTTAATTCAACATGGCGGAAAAAGCAAGCCTCCTAGAAGGTCTAACTTTTTTTTACAAAGTACTATTGATGGGTACTACCATCTGTGAAAAATTCAGCTTAATTGCAAAAACTTCTCCTAAAGGCCATTTTTTGAGCTAACTGCCCTGACATATTAGACTAGAAAGGTAATTCTGATAAACTTCAGCTACTCACCTCCAATGATTCAGTAATGCAGAAAAAAAATTTAAAGATAATTTTAGTATGATTATATTGTAAATAAAAATGTAAGCACAATATCAAAAGTCTTTAATACAAATATCAGAGCCTATTTGGAGTATGGATCACTTCTGGCCTGAAGTTATCGTGAATATATTGAGCGTGTATTGAAGAAATTTCCTAATGCTGAAATTATATAAGTTTCAAAAATTCTCTGATAGACAAAACAAAACTCCATGTAACTTATTAACTCAATTAATTTTTTTATATCTAAGGTTTTCGGTATTTAGGCGGAATAGGTTAGTGGTGTGCACTGAGATATCTTTCTCTTTACTAGATTGTCCTAAACCAAATATTAGAACATATTACTCAAATTTCTATTTCATAGACTATTGTATAACATGTTTAACTTATCTATTTAAGAATAAAGGAAAATGTACACCCAAAGTGGATCACAATTCTGCTTCTAACGATTTTAAGTCGTTATGTGTTACCATCTCCAGAAATATCTTATTTTATTTTGCTCTTGGTTGTGGGTTCTGGGTTTTTACGTTCATGATCTAGTCTTTCTCTTGCTCGGACTATCTTTGATTGAAGATACAGTGAGGTTTTTTTATTTGAAGTTTGAATAGAGTATTGTACCTTTCTTCGATCTCTTTTTTGGATAACTTCGAAACGTTAAAATTTGTTTAGTTTCATCTAAAGACAGTTCCAACTTTTGGTTCGCCATTCTTTCACTCCTGGTCTTTGCATTGCCTAATCTTTGGGCGGCTTGCTGTGAAGCCTCTATTTCCTGTTTTAGGGTTCTCGTAAAAGCTTTACCAATTACCTAGGATTTTGCTATAATTATTTGGGCTATATACTTGCGCATTACAGCAATTTTACCTGCCATTTCGAAAATAATGGAGAAAATTTTATATAGCCAGATGTACTCATATTTAAATGATAATGGTATGATCTCAGAATTGCAAAACGGGTTTCGTAAGGGGTATTCCGCATCCTCCGCCTTGGCTGTGGTAACTGATGATATAATTGGACTCGAAAGTATTTTTATACTATTAGATTAATTCAAAGCGTTTGACACTATGAATCATCATCGACTTTTGTTGGCAAAGCTAAGAGATTACGGTTTTGACGTCGACTCACTGTCACTCATTGCATCGTATTTCTCTAACAGGTCACAAAAAGTGTTTGTTAATGGTGTGTACTCGGAGTCTAGTGCCATACTATCAGGAATACCTCAGGGCTCTATCCTTGGTCCTCTTTTCTTTATTATTTACACGTCTGAAGTTAGAAGGTCTCTTCATGTCGGAAAGATACAAACTTTTGCTGACGATACCCAGATGTACTATCACTTCTCTTCAAAAGACTTTGTTACTTGTAACAAAACTATTAATCATGAACTGAACAACCTAAAAGATCTCTCTAAAAAACACAGCCATTTTTGATGCATTCAATTGAATCCAAGAAAATCAAAACTTATGCTGTTTGGCGAAAGAAATCAAAACAAATATTTCAAAAATAATATTAAAATTAAAATAGATGACCAAATATTACCATTTTGTAATTCTGCTCGTAATCTGGGTTTTATACTTGATTGTCAGCTAAATTTTTCTGATCATGTTAAGCAACTTCTACAAAGGTCATATATATCGCTTAAACAACTATATTTTAACAGAAACCTTTTAAGTACCAAGTTAATGGCAATGTTATGTGAAACTCTTGACTTTCCCACTTTAACTATGCTGATTTTATTTATGGCCCTTGCCTTCGTCAAGCGGAACAATATCATATTCAAAAGGTGCAGAATACATATATTTGTCCAATTTTTAATTTAAGAAAATCAGATCACGTATCACATAAAATGAATGAGTTGAACTAGTTAAATATGTCAAACCGTAGAACTCAACATTTAGGTGATTTTATGTATGGTTTAATTACTAATTCAAAATTTATTATTATTACTTCGCCATTTTTAGTAGATAACTAATAGACAAATATATGAACAATTTCCATTAAATTTAGAGGCAATTAGAGGAAACTTGTTTATCTTGTACCATTCTGAATTAATGGTCGCTTGTAGTTTAATGACAGTATTAGTTCTATATTTTAGGAATAATTTATTGTCATCTCATTGTAGGTCCTTAGAAATATTATATAGGACTAAATTGAAGAGTAAAGCTTTCAAAATAGAGGTATGTGATACACCAGGTACACTTCAGGGGGGTTCAAAGCATTTAGCATGTCAAGAACGTTTAGTACGATAGAAATAAAAGTACAGTTCAGTAGCGAGAAACTCAAATTCGCTGTCCAGGCGAGAGAAATTTCCGAGAAGAAAATGTTTGGTCTTAGAAATATACTTATCTTGAAAAAAAATGCATAAAACTTACTTTCAAATAAGAAAAAAACTAAAATGATATTATTTGGCTCAGCAAAGAATTATACATATGTTGCAAAGTGTCAATTTCTAAAATTCACTTTGTAAGGCTCACATTTAGTGAGTTTGCTAAAAATTTGGCTCTCATAATAAAATTTGACCTAAGATTTTCTTTACATCTACATAAGTTGATACAACTTCATATATTTGTATTCTGATATTGTTAAGAGATTGGATGTTCATACCAATCAAACTCGTTTTAGATTTGTGCTATGCTAAGGCCGGATGAAATTTTTCTCAACGATGCTTCTTGAAACATGCAAGTAATAAGTGTTTCATTTTTTTAAATATTTGTTGTTAATATTATCTTAAGATACTTTATGTTTGTTTTTTTTTCTGAATTATTTATGTATTCTGGTATTATTGAGGCAGTTACGTAAAAGAGCGATTAAACAGAACGGTGCCACCCATTTCCTATTTATTTTCTAAATTATTTCATGTGGAAATAAAGACGCCCAATATTTCCAAAACGGTTTAATTAAAAGAAGCTAAACTATACACATTTGAAACCTACGGGTGTAATGATTGAAATAGGGTGTCCATAAGAAAAAACTGATCATCTGTCGAAATTTGACATTTCTAAAAAAATTGACATGGGATTCAAACATTTTTTTGCTTTTACTTTTCACCTACTTGTAGAGCGGAGTCAATATGAGGAAAGACCAAGTACAACGTTGTAGCTACGTCTACGAATTTAGAAAATACATATAAGACATGATATTTGATTTAAAATATAAATATAAGATAATTTTCGAAGTTCATTTTATACCTTGTATCTCGTTTATCTTTACTTTTCGACTAAGGAAAGCATTATTAAGATCTTTCAGAAAAACCTCTGTATTTACTGTATTTAGACGTATATTTCTCCATATTAAGGTTTTTATGATCAGAAATAAGTAACTGGTAAAATTTAATACTATAACATAAAATATTCACTTACGATTTAATCTTGGGGCTATGTTATATTTTTTTAAGAAAATTGTGTGTCAAATGTTAAAAAAAAAATAGCACAATATTGCGAAAATCTTAGAACATTAAAAGACCAGAGTTAGCAAACAACACCTTTGTTTTAGTTCAACATATGCACAGGGGCAAGGAGGGTGTTTACATTTTCAAAAGAGGAAATTTTCAGCTATATATCAACACATATAATAGTGTTTATTTAACTTATTGGTGTTTGGATTAAAAATAAACAGTAGAAATAGGTATATCTTATTTTAAGCGCAGAAATCATCATTTAAGCAAAAGAAAATTTGTAACATTCTTATTCCTTAAACCGCTTCTAAAAAATTTGGAATGGCAAAACCGCAAGCAAAAGCTAATGTTATCTTGCAAAATGTCATCTCGTTAAACAGCTTTGTGTTTACATTCGGCATTTATGAAGTTCTGTGTTTTTACTCTACTTCTTGGTTGAAAAAGGAAAAAGGACGCATTTGAGTTTTTTTGTGAACGATGGTAAATACTTCTGCTCTTTGTGCCACACTATGGAAAAAAGGCAATCCAAACCAACCTTTTCACAAGTAAACATCGATACTGTCATAACATCATATCAACGGTGAAACGTCATAATAAATATAGAATAATAAAAACTTGTTAAGATATCTATAATCACAAAATATTTAATTTCCATAAAAATGCTTTTTAGTACATTTACACTAATGAAGTAGGTTAAAAAAAGGCATAAAGAGTTCATAAACGGTAATATTAGTTGTAATTAAAAGCATAATCTATTATTAATAAATATGTATCATGCAAATATTTCTTGACGCCGTCGGCGTCGCTGGTAAAAATTTCTTGTGTCGGTGGAATCAACAATGCGATTGAGCGGCATTGCAACGTTATTGCCTTTTTCTCACATATAGGAAATCTGCATTAATTTTACTTTGAATATTGACTTCTTTATAGCATATATTATCATATGTTATTAAAGAAAATGCTTCATATTTTATCAAAGAGAAACAGTAGTATTGTTTTGTGCTTGTCAAAATAAGTGACAATTTTTTATGATATTATAAAGTTTTTTTTTGCGATTTCTACATAAGCTTTTGGCATCATTGCATCAAAGATATTGCAAGCAAACAAACTGCTCGTAGTTCCACGGTAATAGTAATTTTAGCCTTTCAATGTTCTAAGAAGAAAATAGTTTATACCTTTATTTTTACCTTTATACTTTTGCTCATACAATGGTCATAATCCATCAGTGTCTAAAATTCCTAAAAATAAGTTTGTATCTCTAATAATGATTTAAGATGTTAATAATATTATTATTAATAATAATTAGAGGAATCTTTCATCTTTCATCCTTCTGATAACTGCGATAAGTGAATGTTATCCCCAGAGGCGAGTGCGATTGCCGTTTGGCATAAAATTTTCATAATAATAATATTAATAATAATAATAATATAATTTCTAGGCTATTGATAATTTTAATATTATGACTTGTGAGTGATAATAGATACTATAAAATACTGAATAATGCATTTACTTAAAACATATTGTTAAACTACGATTACTTAAAAAAAAAGAGAGTGTTAAAAAAAGGAAATTCTGTTTTATGGTTTATGATTTTTTTCCAGATAAAAGAAGGTGATTTAAGAAAACAACTTACTGATGAGGAATGGAGCAAGCTGATTGGAGATAATGGTAAGCATTAAAAAACACATTACGACTTTAAGTTGATAAGGCTTAAAAAAAGAGTTTATAATAACAACTAGGTATTTTAACTAACTTTAGGTATTTAAAATTAGTTAAAAGATAATATATGTTAAAGTATTTTACGATACAGCTTGACCATTTTGTGTTAAAATTGATTAGTAATAGTAAAAAACGGAATACTCACATAGAACTTAGCAAACATTCTTTAAATCTTAGCATCTGGAGAATAATATAAGTCAGCAATTTAAATATTTCTGGGAGATTTTACCATAACATTCACAAAATATCGTTTATCACATTATCTACCACTGTTATAATGTTTAGCTCTGGAATCCATAGGCCTGTAATATTTTTACCATCTGTTAAAGACTGACTTTCTCTTCAGCAGCCGTCTTAAGCCAAAAATAATTAAAATTGTCCATTCATTATCCGTATTTATTTTGAAACCTTTTTAAGAATCCATTCATTGTAGCTTAAAAAAATGTTTCTTCAAATAATATTCTCTAATGAAAAAAATTCTTGGTGTTGCAATATACATTAAAAAGCTTTAAATTTGGCACTTCCAAATCATTGACACAAAATAAAAAATATAAAGTTTTTACAATCCAACTTTTAAATTAATTAGATTATGAAAATAATTTTTAAATATTCAAAATTTTACAAGAAAGTTAGCAAAAAAAAATCAGTAGATAAATATTAACAGCATAAATTCCAACGAAATGCTTAATTCCATAAGACCAATGTGTTTTCTTATTTCATTTGTCTGATGGCAGTGATAACAAAATGACGTAAGTATGTATTCTACAAATTAAAATATTGCTGGTCTATTCGAAAAATATTAATTCCAAACATTTTTGACCATTTTTAAAGAAACATTCGAGAAGCAATATATCCAGTTTTGACACATTTAAAAATTAGTAGAACTTTGGCGCAGCTAGTATACTATTCATAAGTATTCTCGAACAGATTTTACCTATTGTTATTTATTGCGGTTCAGTAAGGTTTCTAGGAATTAAGGCCCGGTGTACACATCCGGTTTTTTAAGATGCGGCGCCGTTGCGGTGCCGTACTTGCGGTCTAAAGAAGCAAGTATTAGATGAGACAATGCACACATATCGCCATCCCGTGGCGACGCCACGGCCATCTCACGGTCGTTTTTTACTAGCACTTTTCTCTAAGCCGCAACAATGCCGCAACCCTACTTGCGGTTTCTTAGTACCTTGTTTTATATTAAGCAGTGCATACGTTAGGTTATTTTAGCTTACGGGCGCTTCAACAATGGGGGACAGAGAACTAGATATTGAATTTTTTATTTAAGAAATTAAAAAATACCCCATTATATAAAATGTGGGGGATGAAAACTACCATGATCGAACAAAAAAAAGAGCTGCATGGTCAAATATTTGTTCTTTATTTTATGAAAATTTTGATTAAAAGGAAGACAAGGAGAAAAAAGCAAAATATGTAAGTACAGTAATTTATATTATTTTTTTTTTTAAATATACAGGGTGTTCCTCTATAAACTGACACAGAGAGAGAAAAAAGATATCGATATGCGGTTTTCACAGAACTTCATTAATTTTTATAAAGTTTTTTTTTGACAGTGTTGCCAGGTTAAAATTTACCTGAAATAAAAAAACTTTATAATAATTGTTGAATTTCTGTGAAAACCGCATATCTATCTTCTTTCTTTCTCAACTTATAAGTAGGTAAAATGTGTCAGTTGATAGATGGACACCCTGTATTATACTGGTTTTTAACAAATTAAATGTTTTTAACAAAATAATTTATCTGCTTATTTCTTGCTTGAATGAATTGATTAGTTCCTCTTTGTATGTTGTTACCTCGCACGATATCAAAGAAACCTTTCACACTTAACATATCTTGCATATTAATTCCGTCTCTAGCCCTTACAAAATTACGAAGCAAACAGCAAGTTTTTACTGCAGCCAAATCTAAATTTACATTTATTAAATTTAAAAATTTTCCATTTATTTGGCATTATTCCAAAAGTACTTTTAACATTTCTCCGGGCACGTGACAATCTGTAATTTAATACTCTTTTTTATTTGTTAAAACTTTTCCGCTCAAAGGTCTCACTATATTAGTTGAGAGAATGTTTAATTCATTATTTTCAAGCTTTCTGTAAAAAGAAGACCGTTGAAAAATAGTGCTGTCAGATTATTTTCCAAAATATCCAACATCAATATAAATAAAGTTGTAATTGGAATCTGCAATTGCCAACAAAACAATGGAAAAGAAATTCTCATAATTATATAAAAGAAACCTGCTCATTTTTGGTTTTTTAAGTCTCACATGCTCCCATCAATAGCTCCCAAGCAATTGTGAAATTGGCAGTATTCTTGAAAACCTTCAGAAATTTTCTTCCACTGATCTCCAGTTAACTCAGGAAAAGATTCTGGTAGTAAACATTCCCAAATCGCAATGCAAACTTTTCTTAAAATTCTTCCGATTGTCGTATGTATTTTGTATGTCAAATGTAGATCAATCTGATTGCATCCACTACCCAAGTATCTACAACAATGGAAAAGTTATATTCTTTGTAATACTATGTAAAAACAGAATTTTGAAACATTTCATTTATTATTATATCTTTTTTTAGGCACTAAGTTAATTAAGAAGTGGCGAAATATAAAAGACAGCTATTTTAGAAGTTTAAAGAAAAAAACCAAATCTGGATACGCAACTAATAACACAAAAAAACACATTAATGCTAGGCAGTTGTCTTTTCTTAGATCTGGTGGAGCCAAAACTGAAACTCAGACGAGCTTACCAGAGAGTCATCAGGAAGATGAAGTTCTTGATCAACCTGAAAATAAAACAGCACAAACAGCAGAATTAGAGGGACCAGAACGTCCAAAATATGATCAAAAGAAAGCAACGAAACGTGGAGTCCGCATTAATAGACATATCAAAATAAGCCTAGTCCAGCTTTAGAACATGATCCCAAAAGATCGTTTTTCGTATTCTTCCTTCAATTCGCGGTTTTGATGAATTTTTTTTTATTTTGTTTAAAATTAGTAAAACGCATGAGGAACACTCCAACCAAACATTTCATCTCACACAATTCAAAAAGCACACTCCTATACCACCCTCAATATTTTTCGCAATCGTCCAAAAACTGGCAACATTCGCAATCCTGCGCATTCCCCTACCAGTCTACATATACCAATTACTCGTGCAATAACAATTTATTTAAACCATCCTCTCATTCTGAACAAACACCTGTCTCTTTTAAAGTTTTACATCTAAAATCTTCCCCCCGATTGACAGAACTTCAGCTAGTTTCTTTCTGTGCTTCACAAAATGTCAGTTAGTTTACCAGTTTAACGTCTCCAAGCGATTCCATGTCCCCAAGGCATGATCCCGATGTAATTTTATGACAGTTTTGATTCATTTTAGTAAAAATTTGTAAAAAATAAAGCCATAAAACATGAAAATTGCTGTGTCACTTACCTCAAATACAAAAATCTCATCCATTATTCTCCAAGAGACCAACATCCAAAATTGACGAAAACAAAGAAAACACAGACCATGACTTTGTGTTTTCTTTGTTTTCGTCAACTTACCTCAAAGTTACAAGTAGCATTTCCAATGATGAAATAGAAAGTCTCATCCAGGTGTCTTAAGATTTAATTCTATCTGTAATTTTTGCTGTAAGCTCATCAAATGGTTTAACAACACTCATTTTGAAGTAATTATAAAAGTTATCAGAATTATCTCGTAAATTCATAAAAGAATTATGGAATCTACCCTTGGAAAGCCTTAAATCTGTGTATAGATGTACCCAATAACGTCTATCGCGTTTGCAAATATACTGTTTACGCACAAAGTAAGCGAAAATTACACGTTTTTTGCGATGATCCCCCATTGTAACCTATTAGCCCTGCTGGTATTCGCCAGTGCGATCGCATAGACACTGATGGTCAAAACAAACTGTGCATCCAGTGCGGATCCGTAATATGTGTGTATTTGATTTGGACGGCACCGCAACGGCGCCGCATCTTAAAATACCGGATGTGTACACCACTTCTAATGCTGCATAAAAACTTTTGTCTAAACAGAGCTGGGTTGACTATATTCTCCAACTAAGTAAGTAGCTCTATGTAGATTTCTCGATAGGGAAAATGGTTTAATCATAATAAAATTAAAAATACTCGTTCAAAATCTTTAGAGTAAATATGACCCTGCGCTATATCCCTACTACGTAATAGGAATCCTCTATAGTGTACTAACCAAAAATAAGCAGAACGTCATACAGACCTATCAACTTACCATAATTTTTTATAGCAATTCTGGAAAACATCGCTGATACGTATATAAAAACAAAGTCTTAACACAACTACGCCAAAAACGTTTGCAAAAACGACCCTGGAATTAAAAAGATTTCTGTCAAAATGACTTAAGGATAAAAAAAGAACTGGCAACAGCATTTAATAATGTTAGTTATGCTAAGCAGTTCGCATCTCCTTCATTTATTTTCTATAAATGGGTGGAGGGTAGCCTGAAGATAAAGAACAATTAGTTCAACCTATAATTGAACTCTATAATAACAAATAAGGAGAGCGGCCCGAGGCTGTTCTCAAGGGGTCAGTTCTTGTAGATGCTTTACTCTGGCGAAGGAAGGTTACACATACCATTGCATGCAGACAACTAAAGTCAACAGTAACCAGAAAACTGCAGGGGCTCGAAAAGATCTTGTGAATCAACGAAGTCATGAGAATAACTCCTATATGGGCAATAATGGTACTGAAAATACTGTAAATACTGGTACATCTACCGGCAATACACATTTAAATAGAGCAGAAATTAAGGCGATTCAATACAATCAAACAAGACCCATATAAGGGAAAATAATAGCTATGAAAAATAAAATAGACGTAGACGTCAAATCAGTCAGTGACCCAGAAAAAACTCATATCACAAAATCATAGGCATCAAGCCACTGAGGTCGCTTGTGCCATTGCAGGAAAACTTTTTAAGGCTAAGAGTAAAATTTGGGTCAATCTCACAGCTGGTGGCTTCAAACACCAGAATAGAACTAAAGATATAAAGGCAAATTAAATAAACAGCTGACAACCTCTTCATAATATGACAGGGGGTAGGTAGAAACCTATGCTATTATATGGTGGCGTCACTATGAAGCATTATATAATAAGATTAAGAGTTGGGGATCACCGTGTAGACCACTTTGGAGTCAATAGACTGCTAGATAAAATGCGCTAACACACTTTGAAGGTAGTACAATAAATATCTTTAAATTTGCGGTAGCATATAATATTTGTTTGTAAATCCAGCTCCATCCAAAATGGTTACTTTTATTATATCATTTTTTACTGAATCGGTAAATCGCTAAAACAGAATTTTATTAATTTGATAGGATTACTAAGTTGCTCATACATATTTGTTAGCTTAAAAGCAGTCTTTACCCACAAACTTATTCGTAAATAAGAGGGTCAGTAAAATGTTTCAAATTACATTGCTTAACGACGAATAGCTAAAATTTCAAAAAACAAAGAGTGTTTTTAAAGAAAATTGATATATTGTAATGTACTAATATCGTACTAAGTGGTTGTCGCCTTTCTATTATGGAGTTAAAGTAACTGTAAAAACAAGTGTGCGGGATTGTTTTCTTTTTCAAAATCTTAAATGCTGCTGAAATATTTTCAATTGACTTATTTGTAAATTTCATCTATCAGAATATCGACAGCGACTTTTTTATTACATTTAAATAAACAGATGCATCTATTTTAGGTTGAGGAACAGAAAGAAACTTTTTGATTAGGAATTTTCTAATACAATAATGATACCTGCAAAGAAACTAAAATTAAACCAGTTAATTTGCTTATAACTATGTAAGTTTTAAACGTTCAGATGTAACCAATGTAGAGTAATACTAATAATAAATTTTGCAAAAAAAGGAAAGCCAACGCATTCAGACGAATCGTTTGTTTTAGGGAAATCATCCGTTGTAATTCATTACTGTTTCAATCAAATAGATTGCTTCGTATTTGCTAATTCAATAGATAAATTAGAGTTAAATTCTTGATAGGGTAGGTTCATCTTTATGTAAGAATGTAAGATTTTTCTATTTATGTTTTTGTAAAACTGGAATAATATTTTTTTATCCTTGTATCTAGTATCTGTTTTTGCTTATATTGATTGTCGTGAAGGTTAATCGTAGTCTAAATAATGTATTAACATTTTATAAATGTTCTAATTTATCTAATATTGCGACACTTCAGGCATATTCAAAAAATATTAAGAACTATGTCAGACAGAATATTCTTGGAATATTTTACTGAAAAATTAACTAAAGGTTAGTTGTCTGCTTTTCCCTTTTTATAGCAACATCTAGTATAGACCTTTCAAATTTATACATCTTGTTAAATTGCGATAGATTAGTATCAAATTAGTTTAAAAAAATTATGACTAATATCTAATAACATAAAATTTAATTTAAATTTTAAGGTCCTCCTTTTTTTAATTTCTTATTTCTTCACTGCAGTTCTTAATACTATTAATTATATATATCTATCTGCAAAGAATAAAGCAACAAATTTAAGGAATATTTAATCTCATATTCATCATGTGTTTCTATTTTTCGCTTATCTGATCCAATCTGAGAAAAACTATTACATTACAAATGTATTATTATAATTTTTACGGAGAGCTGAAGAACTTAGTAGTGGTGGATTTCTATCAGTTCCAAAAACATTGTAATTAATGTTTTTGGAACTGATAGAAATAGGCAAATTTCAACAAAGAGAAGAGGGGGCGTATTCATACATAAAAGGTTCCATCATCAAGACTCACTTTGAACAATTTATATGTAGATGTTTTTGAAAAAAAATTGCCACCGATGGTGTTTAAATACTTCCAGGATCTTCAAAGAACCAGTGTAGTGGTTACTACCTTGCAAGTCGATGAAATTTGTTCTGCATATCCCGGCATTAAATTTTATATTGTGGAGGTTTGAATTTATCGGTCGTGCAATGGTCAAATGCTGTCTATAGAGTCCAGGTGGTTTGTTCGTCAACTTTTCCGGCAATGTATTTTAAACATGTGATTTTCAAAATATGTGTCAAGCAATTGTTTTACCAAATAAAATGTCTAATCTTTGGATCCACTTATTTATGACTTTAACCACCATATCTCTTATACCTGTGACTTTAGAATAGGAAATTTAATATCAGATTCATTTTTAGTAAAGGAATCTCACTTGATGCCCAAATGATTATTTATTTTCAGTGGATTGGTATAAATTTCGTCTGATTTCTATAATATATCTAGGTATCCAATGTTTTAATCTTCAAAAAAAAATTAGGACAACTAACTTTCCTCCTTATTTCTCTACCAAAAATTGATATCACTCATAAAAAGTAGGTACAAGGAATATCAGCTATCTCATAGTGAAAAGAATTATCATAAATATAGTGTATTAAATGCGCGATGTAAAAGTTATTAGTTTTAGAGAAATTAACTTGCTACTGTTAATGAGGACTTACAAAAAAATCCAAGAAGTTTTTGGAAATTAATTAATAAGAGAAGAACATCAAATATAACCCTAAAAAGTCTAGATAGCTCTGTTGCTAGTACTGCTCAACAAATTGTTGACTTGTTTGCTAGACATTCACAGTTTATTCAAAGACAAAAGCGAGAGTGATATATCCTGTAAAATCAGTCAATAGTCAATAGTCAGTAAATAGTCAAATTAATATCGTGTGTCATGTTATAAGTTTATTTGAAGTTTTTGACAAGCTTGGATTATGTTATGGAGACTTTTCAACTTGTTTCTATCTACTGGGAAGATTCCAGATATATGGTGGACCTGTATTACGTGTTACTTGACAGTAAATTGACATTTGTGCCTGACTATTATGAGATTGTCAATAAGGGTATGCGCAATCTTGCTTTTGTTGTGCGTTTTTGTTTCAAGATGCTCTACTTTTCAATTGTTTGTTCTATGCTTGAATATGCCTCGCTTCTATGGTAATGTTTTTATTCGAACCATGTGGAAATAATTAAAGCCCTTCAACAAGCATTTCTTGACTCCCTAAGTTTTAAGGCTAACAATGAAATTTAACAGAATTTCAAAATAAATATAAGATAATTAAGAATATATGTAATATCGATAGTTTTAAAGTGAGGAGTACTAGTTCGGATTTACTCACATTTTATAGAATAATAAATAGAATTTATAAAATATTAAATGGAAAGCATTTAATGAGCACTTAATCTTGACCCCTTCGTAAATAACGCTATTAATTCATTTAAATTAAAACTTCAGGAAATAAAAGATTAAAATTATTTTTTTTTCCTTTTTATTATTTTTACCATAATTTTATTCTTTTCCATATTATTGGTTATTTGTTATAATATTTGCCACTTGTAATGTCCAGAACTGTTCAGTTCCAGGGAATCACATTAGATTCCACACTCTCCTGTTACGATGACGCTGACATCAGGATTAAAAACACCACCTGTGCGCTTTGGATCTGCAGGAGGGCTTTTGGTAGCACTGGTCTGCCCTCTAAGGTCCTTCACTGTATCTACTAATCTAGTGTCAAACCTCTTCTTACATACGAAGCGATCGTTGGGTAGCCTTGACCGGAGGAGCAAAAATTCGGGCTCAACTGGATAGAGTCTAACACCTTCCATACCTAAGCATAACGGGTTTTATAGAGCCTTCTGCCACTGGACGTTGTGGTGCAATTCGAAGTAATGAGGACTGCACATAGGCTACATGGCCTTGGTGAACTACAAGCTGGTGAGACTGGTCATGCAAAAAATTTCTTCTGATAGACAGTGACTTTATGGCACCTGAGATAGTGGATAGTAACACTGTTTTTGGCCTATACCGTTGGCAAAGAGGCCAATGGGCCTTCATTGCTAAACATATATAAACATATGGATCTCATCTGGTATATACATCGCTTCAAAGTGAACAACCCTGCACCAGGTTTTGTGGTGGGGCTCCATATACCAGAAGGGCATACTCAAAGCATGGAAGAGAATTTTGGAATACTGCGAGGAAATTAAACCTTGGCTGTAAGAGGAATTCTGGCTTACCAGATAAGTTTTTAAATGCAACTGCTCTTAGGAACTATTTTTCAGGTTTAAATACTACAGCTGATACAACTTCAAATAAAAAACTTATTTTTTATAAAGCTAACAGGCATTTTAACCCAAGGTCTTACCTAAATTTTACACAATTGGATGAGCCAACATTAATTAAAATCATTAAAACTGAAAAAAACACTGTATCGCAATAGGTGAAGACTCCATAGGCTTAAAAGATCTAGAAATTTGCCTACCATATCTTACAAAACCATTATTAAATATTTTAAATAGCTGCTTACTACAAAATTTTTATCCTACAATTTGGAAAAATGCTATTTTGAAACCTCTCTCTTTTGAAAAGCAAAGATAGCTGATCCAAAAGGGTTTAAAGACCTTAGACCCATTAGTATACTGCCTCTGATATCCAAAATTTTAGAGAGGTTCGTGCACCAATAAATATGCAGCTTTGTTGATTTTTATAATATTATCCCGGACTGCCAATCGGGTTTTAGAAAGAACTTTAGCACTACCACGAGTCTAGTACACCTTATTAATTGTAGGATAAATGGATTATTGGATTTTAGTAGAGCTTTCGATACTTTAAACCACGAAATGTTATTAGCAAAGCTTTATTATTTTGGTTTTTCGAATAACGCGATTGATTTCTTTAAGTTATATCCTAATAATAGAGCGAATTGCGTAGTAATTAATAAGGCTTCTACAACTGAAAAATCAAGTTATTATCCTGTATCTACCGGTGTTCCCCAGGGTTCTATTTTCGGACCGTTGCTTTTTTTCATTGTATGTTGCAGATATGAAATCCTGCATAAGGTACTTACTGAAGGTTACAACAATATGCTGGCGATTTCCAGCTGTATACTTCATTTTCACGTGAAACTCTACACATAATAGAAGAACAATTTAATAAGGATTTAGAAAATATAGATAACTTTTCCTGCGACCATAATTTGAAATTAAATTCGTCTAAATCATGTGTAATTTTTCTGGGTGGTGGAAAGAACGGCCTAAATGCAGCAACAACTTTAAATGCAAAGATTCGTAATGAGCAGCTACCAGTAGTACGAGAGGTCAGAAACTTAGGAGTATATCTTGATAGCGGTATTTCATTTCAAACACATATAAAGAATAAGCTCAAAATTGCATACATGCGCTTAAGAAAACTTTACGGCTTAAAAAATTATTTACCTCCTAAAACTAAATATTTTTTATGTAACACACGTGTTTTATCCTTATTTGATTATTATGATGTAGTATATTCGGATTCATTGACTAAAGACTCCGCTTACTCAATACAAAAACTTCAGAATTGTTTTATGCGTTTTTCTTACAAAATTCCATTTAGAAGTCACATTTCTCCTTATTTAAACAATAACTTAATTCTAAATATGAAAAATCGTAGAAAATATCACATGTATTATTTCGTGTATAAAGTTATAAAAACTAGGGAGCCATTATATTTAGCTAACAATTTTACAAATTTTCTTCATGAGCATAACACTAGATTTATAAATTGATTTAGAATACCACAACATAGAACAGCAAATTTTCAAAAATCTTTTGTTTTTGTCGCCTCTCAACTTTGGAATAGACTTCCGGCTAATTGCAAAAGTTTTCCGTTTACTGCATTTAAAAATATATATTCGTAATAAACTGCTTGATTCTCAAAAAAACAATACTTAATCTATAATAAAAATTAAAAGAGCTGAGCCGCTCGATCTTCTATTGCCGTCTAGTTATTTTTTTTATAAATATTAATTAATTTACCATTCCTGCATATCCAGAACCCCCGCCTGCTTCGCCTTACTTAAATACTTGAATATGATACTCAACACATGCATGTCTTGATTAATTAAGAAAATCTTTTTTTTACTTTTTACTTTTAAGGTTTTTGAAGGGCTATGCCACACAGGTTCTATTTTATGATGAACCTGTGTAAACGGTTCTCTTTAATCGAGGCATGGTCCTATTTATCAAGTATTTGGTAAGTTGTACAACATATGTATATTATTGTTTATTTACCTCCATGATGAATAAATTTGTTTTGAATTTGAATTTGAATTTGAATACTCGCTGAAGGAGTACGCTACTATCTTCCAGGCTTCAGTCTTTGTTACATTAAAAAAGTACATAAGGTCCTGGTGAAGGTGGGCTGCAGGGTTTAGCTAATCTGAGTGCCTGCCCATTCAGATTTCGCAAAAAAGGATGAAGCGAACTCCCTCGCTAGATTGGGATCTGCAAAATGGCTAGTAGCCCCCGAACCTATAATTGGTACGACTGTACCAATACAACAAATGTATCTCTGTTGCATTGATGAAAATTCTCTGATCCTTATTGGTTTTTCCAAAGCTCTTGGCCTTTGGTGACCCTCCGTTGGGAATAACGGGTCCATTAGGAGACCTATGTATATGACAGCCCCTGCTTTGGCTTCACACTAGCTTAAAATTTAATTCAGCCCCCACGTTAGCTCTTATTAGAAAATTTGAAAACATTCATTAAAAAGAAGCATTCATAAACGTAATTATGTTATTCTTTTCTTTGTAAATTTTATTTTGTATCTATTATTAAAATACATAATTTCTAATGTATTCTGTATGGGTAAAAGTTTCAAATTCTTAAATATTTGCGCCTTTTTGTTCATTTTTTCACTGGTCACCAAGTTGGTTGATGACTTCTTACGTCAACTAAGTTAAAACAGATAACATATCTAAGTTCTCTGTTAGAATCCATCTATAAACGCAGAAAATTTTAAATGTGAGGTAGCTATGTCTTTTTAAAATATATTTTCTTTTTGTTTTACTAGACTAAAGTTTTGTTTAATTCAATAAGACAAAAAAATGTAATTTCCTTTTTTTTAATTCGTATTTTACTTGCTGGTAACTTCTTCTATAGAAAAATACAAATTACATTTACATGCATATTAAGTAACAAGAACTAGGCAGCTGTGAAATTAGGAACAAAAAAGAATATCGCTGTAAGAAAATGTACCGCAACTCTAAAAAAAATTAATTTATCTAAAAGCTCATGTCGGTTATCCATAAAGGAGCGACTTGTCTATAAATAGGGTAATTGACGTGATTGGGGCGTTAAATTAATAACTTAGTTTATTCCCTCATGAGAATATTTTCCGCAAAATTATTACATACATGCATATACATATACGTTATGGTAGAAAAATATGAATGTTATCTAATTACACGAGTATAATAATAGCATTATGACTCAACTAAAATAGCAATTTTTTGCATAGTAGCATTTCTTTAAAACCACATATTTTTAATGTTTTCAATAATACTAAATTAAATTCTAAAACTGAATTAATAGCACTTTCAACTTAAATAAACGTAATACTAAGATATTATTCGTAATATACAGTGGATTTAAATTCATACAGACAGAGAGCTGTCTACGTAGATCAACAGGTCACTCTGTAAATATAACCAAATTATACAAAATTTTATTGCAACGTACATGCTCGGTTGTTATCGACATAGCAAGGGGCAGACCGTCAGAAGTCGCCGTGGATGCGATATGTAAAGGTAGAAGGTTAAACTTGTAATTTTTTTATGAAAATTTTTTGACTAGGTAGAGAGAGGAAAAAATTGTCAAATGTCTAGGCCGAAGATAAACAGTTGTCAGGAGTGGGTATTGTTGCAACAGTTTTCGCAACAATTTTATCACGAGATACAATTCTGACATTTTGCATACTTATTTCATAATTTAAATTTAAATTACCTACAAAGCGTCAGAAAGCTAGGTGAAAGAATAACGGAGATATTATCAATAGAATAAGTGTTGGAACTCCATAAGCACTTTATCTCATATTTTATAGATTTTTTCAGCAAGGTCACATCTGACGATTTTGCTTAAGTATGAATTATGCTTTAACGATAGTGATGTTTGATCTTGGTCTTACTTGTTTTATGGCACTGTAGCGAAGCATGCACGATTTGGAGATTCGGGAAAACCGTCGAGTATGTAGGTACCCTATTTTCCGAATCGATAACTTTCACAAAATTTAATTTTTAAATGCACGTTGACGCTTCTCCCACGATGCATCCGGCATAATCCACCCAAGCTACCGACGTGAATTAGTTCAGCTTCAGGAATGAGTCTAGGAAAATAATCCGCAAGGTAAGATAAGAAACAACCACGTGTTGACTGGGTTAAAATGCAGAAGTGTGGACTAGACTTGATTCGTTTATTTAAACTCGATACGGGTAAATTGACAGCTGTAGATTTCCAGTTTCACTTCTTTCACGTAAGCGCTCTACGTGATACGTACGCATACGACTCTTCACGGACGATCAGACATCGAACAGCATCGATTAAAACCAATCAAGCCTCATTTCTGAATCAGCTGTTGATTTCCATATCGAAACATAAATTTTGTTCTAGTTTTTATAATTTGGTATAGGCTAAATAGCCTGTTCAAAATAATCATCCATTATTCTCAAAGACTTAAATATATGACCAAAGGGGGGAGAAAGTAAACTCTAAAAAAATTTAATTATCAAAATTAAATAATACGGAACAGAACGTTAATTAAGAGAAAAGACATACCTATCTAAATACAAAAACTACACACTGACTCACACTAACATAAATAAAAATATAAAATAAAATAAGTCTATTAAGTTTTTTTGAAAATCCTTTTTTTATATGTTTTTGTCCTTTCATAATTGTATATTTGCCGTTTTAAAGTTCATATTTTAGTCAATAACGATATACGATGGTGTAGACTTATTTTATTTTATATTTTTATTTATGTTAGTGTGAGTCAGTGTCTGAAGTCAATGTCAGTCTGAATCTCTATATAATGCATTGAAAATTTCATCTATAATTAATTAGAGCCTTGTCACTTTTATCACCAATACCGCAACAAAAATCAAATAATTAATATTCTATATTTTGCTTATTTCCATTTTATAACTATACACAGTTGCTCAAAATCTAGGGATATTTAAAACTTTAACTATTAATTTTTTGATATTCGTTTGCATTTAGCTATATTGAGTAGTTTAATATGGTTCTAGCAATATTTATTGATGTAAATATACAATTTAAATTCATCTGTAAATATTAAACTAAAAATATTTAAGTATAATATTATTGGTTCTCAATCAAGTCTAGTATTGCAAATTGTTTTTTAAATTCTTTAAATATGTCTAGACGTCATTTGGCAGATAACATTTTGGCAGTCTGACGAACATGTCACTGGCAAGAAAAATCAATGGCAAAATGTTTTATTTACTGAGAAATCTCGCTTTGACTTCTGGAACTCCGGATTCTCGAAGAATACGTGTATGGAAGGCACGTGGCATAAGAAAACGAATCCATCATACACAGGAAATGCACAGTTATAGATGAGGCACATTAAGGTATGTGCCGGAATTTCTCTTGGAAGTTGATCTGAGCTCGTTCTTTTGGATCGTTTCTTATCAGAAGACCACTACGTTAGAAAAATTCTAGAACCTATTGTTGTTGCATACGCCCAAAATATTGCTGCAAATTTTACTTTAATGCATGTTATGCTATTCCACTCACAACTAGAATCACACGGACTTTTTTTGAAGAGCAGAACATTCGTGTTTTAGACTGGACAGCTCAATCATCTAATCTCAATCCTATAGAGCAAGCCTGGAATATGCTTCAGTGAAGAGTTCTTTAGGGCTAGAATTAAAGCCGAGATCAGCTGTTTCAAGCTCTTCAACAGTGTTGGATAGAAATTCCCCAAGAACTTAATCCTTAGCATGGAAAGATGTTGTAGAGCCGTAATCAATGCACGAGGAGGTCACATTCCATATCAATTTTTTACTTTTCTATTTCTTTGTAAAATTTTGATTACAATTTTTTTTTGTCTTGCATATATTGGAAACAAATTTTAATTTTTTCTCATGAAAATCAGTATTTTGATATCACGTCATAATTTATTTGTTGTTGGGGTACCTCTACTTAAAATGGTTAGAAAAAATATTTTATTTGAAAATTTAAGACAACTTTGTAATTAAAATAATTCAACATCCCTGGATTTTGACAATGTACGTAAAGGAAAATGCCATAATTTGCACATAATCGATTAAACGTTAATATTAAACGTGCTGGCTTTATTTCATCTGCCTAATATCCGTTTTGGGAGAATCGTTCTGTAAAAATGACAAATATACAGATAGGTAACTACCAAAAGCTTACGTCCCTCCTAGGCACATTTTCACATAGCAGATTTTTGTTTAACTCATTTAAATAATTTGAATTTTTGTTTAGCGCAAAATGGCTTTTCAAACAGATTCTGAGAAACCAGAGAATTGTTAATATTTGAAAAAATGACGATCGATCAGATATACAATTATTATCATCGGATGACGAGGATCGTTGGAAACCGGAAATGCCTGTGAAAAGCGCGCAAATGGTAAAGGTTTAGCATAGTTTGATGAAAAAAAGTTTTTATAATACTTTTAGATCAGGAGTCAGAAAAAGGTACAGAAAAAAGTTGTAGAAGAATTAATTGAAAAATAACTACTTTAGTTTAGTACTATACAGAGTGATTTAAAATTGAGTATAAAGATTTCAAAGGCGTATTTACCAGCCAAAAATAGGAATTTTTTTTTCATAAAAACGTATGTTCTAACTTGCTTCGTTTTCTAGATACAGAGTAAGTACGTAAGTAGAGGGCTCTGATCTTTGTTAGCAGTAATTTGTGTTTCTCCACAACTCTGACATATTTGTCATTATTAACGTTTTGATGTTTACAGTCGGTTTAGTTTTTTTTTGTGTGGTTGTTCTTCATTTTTGTTTTCTTTTCACAATGGAAAATGAACCATTTTCATTTGAGCACCTCGCAGACATTCATTTTGTTTATGGTCTGGCTGATGGAAACGCGCTTGAAGCTTGTAGAATGTATTTGTTAAGATTTCCTCATCGTCGGCTGCCCAACTGCAGAACTTTCAGCAACTCTCAGCATCTCCGGGAATTTGGAAGATTCCAAACTACCAGAATGAATGTTGGGGTCCGGTAAAGTTAAAGGGACGTCTAAAAAACGATTTTTTTTCGAAAATGTTTACATAGAATGTTGAGTTTGAACGTTTTATTGGTGAAAAAGTGAGGATGAAGTAAAAAAAATGCAAAATTTTAAATATTATAAAAGATTTTTTACTTACGTATAATGCACAATTTCAGCTCGCTTAACTGCACTCTATTAGTGACTAACCATCACGTTGATCATTATATACGCTAATAATTCAAATTTAAAGCCTTAATTAACCAAATTCTATAACTTAGAAGAATTTACATAACTTCTTTAGGTCATAAACACAAATTTCTACAGGCGAATTAGGAATATCAAATATGTAAATACGGATTAATTCATAAATAAACAAAGACTGTCAAATGTCACGTTAACAAAATATTATTTTATTATTTATTGGGAGTGGCTACTGTACGAGTAAGATTTAAAAAAAAAAACGTGTTTTAATCGTTTTTTTTTGTATGTACACACGCATATACAAGCACACCTCTAATTGTGTATACACAGGTTATTATTAACAGCTTATTATTATCGGCACAAACACGGGGCGGCAGCCCCACTAATTCTTCTTTTCCTAACTATTAACCCAGTCCCTAAATAGGGCTCAAACGACTACACAACCCACTATTTAGCGCCAACCCAAGGTTCCAATCCCTTTTTGCAATCGCAACTCCACATGTGCGCCAACCACATAGTCACATGGGACATGATTATGTAAATATGATTATAAACATATGATTATGTCAATAAACAAATACTTACCTATAATGAGACACGACAGAAAATTACGATAATCGTACTAGTACAGTAGCCACTCCCAATAAATAATAAAATAATAGTTGTTCGCGTAAGTGACATTTGACAGTCTTTTTTTATGAATTAATCCGTATTTAGTATTTACATATTTGATATTCCTGATTTTCGTCTGGAAATTTATGTATATGACCTAAAGAAGTGATGTAAATCCTTCTAAGTCACAGAATTTAGCTACTTAGGGCTTTAAATTTAAATTAATAGCATATATAATGGTCAACGTGATGGCTAGTCGCAAATAGAGTATAGTTAAGCCGGGTGTAATTGTGAATTATACGTAAGTAGAAAATCCTTTATAATTTTTAATATTTTGCATTTTTTTATTTCATCCTAACTTTTTTATCAATAAAATGTTCAAACTCAACATTCTATGTAAAAATTTTCAAAAAAAATAGTTTTTTAGACGTCCCTTTAACTTTAACGGACCCTGAATGTTGGTAGGCCGCGTGAAGTCCGCAATGTGATGACGGAACAGGAAATTCTGCAACTTTTTGAGTAAAATTGTTTGCTTCCACGAGATTTTCCCCAGCGGGTACAATTCGCAAGATGAATACTAAATAATTATGCCAGGGATCCGAACTTTTTATCTCGCATCCTATTTACGAAGGAAGGGAACGAAGCCCAATTTACCCGCGATGGGGTCGTTAATTATCATAACATCCATGTTTGGGAAATTGAAAATATCCACGAAATTCGACAGTCGAACCACTAAGAGCAGTTTGGTTTGAATGTTTGGGCAGGGATTGTTGCAGAGTTTTTCACTGGTCTATTTATTTTTCCCCGAACTTTAAATGGTGATACATACCTGGAATTTTTACAGAATTATTTACCTGATATATTGGAGGATGTGCCATTGAACATTCGCCAAAATTTTTATTTTCTGCACGATGGAGGAATGGGGAGAGAGATTCAAATAACTGTCCGCGAATATGTAGACCTTGAATTCTCCAGACGCTGGATCTGCCCAGCAGGTCCAATAGCTTGGCCACCGCGTTTCCTAGACTGTACCCCGCTAGATTTCTTTCTATAGGGCCATGTTAAAAGCCTGGTGTATGATGCATAACCAGTTTCATCCATTGAAACACCGTCACAAACATAGTCAGAAACACTCCCGAAATTTTTGAACGCGTTCGGCAGTCCCTAAGGCGAAGAATGGAGGGTTGTATCACCGCAGGAGGCAGTTATTTCCAGCATTTGTTATGAAAATCTGCTTTTGTATGTATCTGTTAATTAGGCTAAGTTAAGTAAGAGTAAGGCTCAAGAGGCAAGAAAGTTACATTATTGACCGCTTAATCTAAAAAAAAAATAAATTATCAAAAAAGCGGTGGCGTACCATAATTTTACCTATAAGTATTAAGTAGGTAGCCCCCTAAAACGCCACTGGAATTAATACATTTATTTTATTTCTACTAAAGGAGGGCCTTTATGACGACAAATAAGCCTACCAAATTTTATTTAAGTCGGCTGAAAGTATTTTGAATTATTGATAAAAAACCGATTTTATTTAAAAACTTTTACTCTCTGGATCTAGAAAATATATAGGACATACGTTTATATAAAAAAAGTTCTTATTTTTGGCTGGTAAATACTCCCTTAAACTCTTTGCACTCAATTTTGAATCACCCTGTATACATAAAAAAATAAAAACTAAGGTATTTTTTACCAGAATCTTTATAAATATTAAAACTATTTTTCCTAACAATAAGCCATCAGTCGCTTGAGAATCAAACGTGCAGAGGATGAAGAGATGGATATAGAGGAAAATCGAAGTAAGGAAATTTAATATTGCTAAAAAAAGCAAATTAGAAGAGAAACACAGAAAAATTCAGTCCAACCAATAAAAAAAGTGAAATAGGTAAAAATACAATATATGAAACCAAAAAAAAATAAAATGGTGAAAATATTATATTTTCAAGAAAAGAAGAATTGCTCTTTTGCTTTGAATATATTCCCGAGAACCTTTTTCCAAAAATGGATGATAAAACCTTACACCAGTAAATCCATTTCCCAGCTAGAAAGCCTAAAAAGGCTAGATCACAGATCACAAGGAAATTTACATTGGTTCTGAAAGGCCACTCCGGATCACTTTATAATTCAATCATAAGAAAGATGCTAGAAACCAACCTGTACGTGGATTAGTGGTAATGGTATCAAAGTATTAGATAAACAAACTGACCTTGGCTTTTTGACTAATTTACAAATTTAGTAACTATTAATTATTTTAATACCTGAATAAAAATTTATTATTCGCAATTAATACTGACATGAAAATACAGTTTTTTAATACGGTATTACTATCAGTAGATACGCTAGTGGATTATAAAAAGCAAACTTCTCCAAATTCCAAAGAAAAATGTATCGAATCTTTTATCAAATAAAAAAAAATAGACAACTATCTTTGATTAAAAATTTTGTTACTAACTGTGCTCACACTAAATCAGAAATTTCAGATATGATGGATTTAATTATTTTCCAGAAATTGATGAAGAAAACGACCAGCATCATTATTAATTAAAATCATACTTTTCACAGCAAATATTACGTAGTAACTCATAATTGGAGGAATACTAGTAATATTTATTTATATGACTAGTTTAGCATCAAATGAAAAATTTGTTTTAACCAAATTTATACTACTTTTCACAGGACTTATAATTTCTATTCTTTTACTTAATATTATACTTACAGATAATTTCTATTCCTACCTTGTTTCGTCATCAATTAGAATTTTACCAACTAACTAATTAACACTAAATAAGACAACTAACTAAGACAAATAAACCAAATAACTAATTTAACTTTAAATAAATATTTTTCTTATATACAAATAATAATTTTCCCTATATTTTATCTACTAATTACCTTAATTGCAGCAATAAAAATTATTGATAAAAATGCACTAATTATAATTTTTACGTTATCTTCAGTGCACCTACCTACCCCATCTAATATTTCTACACTTTGAAATTTTGGTAGATTATTAGGTTTATGTCTATTAATCCAAATTTTAACAGGTATTTTTTTAAGCCATACATTATTGCCCAAATATTGATTTAGCTTTTAACAGAGTTACAGAGTACAATTATGGCTGACTGATCCGAACTGTTCATGCTAATGAGACTTCCTTTTTTCATTTGCCTCTACATCTACATTGACTGATTATATTATACTATTTAATTGAAACCTGAATATTAGGGGTAACAATTTTTTTTAGTAATAACAACTGCGTTTCTAGGATATTGCCTTGAGGCCAAATATCATTTTGAGGAGCAACAGTTATTACTAATCTTGTATCAGCTATTCCTTACATAGGAAGAATAATTGTAAAATGACTATGAGGAGGATTTGGAGTAGATAACACTCCTCCATGTTATAGAAATTGCTCCATGGTATAGAAATTGCTTTTTATATTTTCGTAATTAATACACTCTAAAGTTGTTTGAATTTCACTTATGTTTTAATTAAATATTTATCATAAATACTTCATGTACCTGAAGTTATTTTGCTCATTGAGGTGGACATCTTTTTCTTTTTCAGAAAGAAACATAAGTAATAAATCTTTTCATTTACTCAATAATTTTTTTATTTAAATAGAAAAGATTAGTGGTTAAGCGATTACTACTAAGCAGTTTTATTGCAACCCTTATTATATAAATTACGTGTCAAAATGTACCGACATACTAAAGTAAACGATAATAAGATAATTAATAAACCTAGAACAATGACAAATTTTTCCATTCCAAGTACATTACTAACAAAAGCTAATCCTTTTGTCTTCGCCTCGGACATTAAACCTAAAGGAATTACTTTTTCTTTGGTCTTTTATGCCCACAATTCCTCTCGCTATCATCACGGTATTGTACCGCTTTGTAATAAAAGAAGAGTTATTTTCTTTTTTAGTTCCCTTTATTTACATACAATAGGCCTTCAAATAATGTAAACCGATCATAACTGAGCCGCTACACACCGTTTAGTCAGTTATATCGATTTTTCTACCACGAAAATATAATAAATTAATAGTTTTTTTTTTATAAATAAAAATCGATAATATTCAAGGTACGCTAAAAACATATCGCAAGGCATAACTACCTGTAAAGGAGGTTGAATTATATATTGTATTATTACAATTATTAAATAAAAGGTAATTAAGAATTAAAACGGTCCATTCTACACAAATTTACTATCTGAAGAATTTAATATTGAGTCATGGTTTTGTGTATTTATTAAAGTCTCTGAACTTTTTGATATTCTATCATGAGGAGAGTTCGTAGTCCAGAGGCCATGTCTAGTGGAGGTATAATTTCAACATTAAAGAAAAATCATTTTTAAGAGACTATAAACGTAAACTGTGATACGGATGCATAATTCATGTCTCCAATGTAATTTTATATAAATTTTTAAATTTTTTGAAAGAAAAATTGTAACGTTATTTTTATTTGAGATTTTATCATTAATCACCTAACTCTTATAATGAAAAAGCTTTATTAGTTCAATAGTTCTTCAATTAAAGTAAATTAGGGACCAATGCATTGACCAGGCATAGTAATATCCTAAGTAAATCCGATCAACAACTGGACTTATTTCATCATAGAATTTGATTGGGTACACTCAGATGGCAATGATTATGAAAATAATATACCTCATATTTATGCATATAATATCTCCAACTTTAAGAGTTAGAGAAAAATATTGGTCGTTGGAGATACTGGCTTGTGAAAGTGTCAGTTTGAATTGAATTGTCGAAACAGTAGGCTGCCAAGGCAGTTGTGCATATAGGTCTCCTGATGGACCCGTCATGCCCCACCGGGGTTTACCAGAGCCCAACGGCCTTAGAGAAACCGATAAGGATCTCTGGTCTGAAGGACTTAAAGTCGCTCGGTACACTGAAAGTGTTACCCAAGTATTTGAACTTGGCGCGCGTGAGCGCTGGGCACTCCCCGACTACATGGTCAACGGTTTCATCCTGCTCACAGCACCATCGGCATTCCGGGTTGTCCGCAATACCGATAGTATGGAGATGGCTTCTCAAGTGCCAGTGACCGGTTAAAAGACCTGTCACTAGCCGACTTTCGCGACTTTTTAGGCGTAGTAGATTTTTGGTGAGACAGGCAGAGGGCCCACCTATGTGCGCTTTGGCCTGTCTCATACCAGGGGACTCAGTCCATCTTCGGTGGGTCCACTTGTCTAGCAGGCCCTTTATTGACGCGACCGCAACGCATTTGGCGATTCTAACTATGGGTTCCGGCCCCATCGGCACATTCGCGGATCCCAGTCTGGCAAGAGAGTCCGCTTCCTCATTACCTGCAAAGCCTGCGTGGCCAGGTATCCAGACGAGCTGGACCCTGCATCCAACCTGTACCAGTTTTTTCAAGATTTTTATGCACTCTAGTACAAGCTTGGAGCTTACCTTTGCGGCCGTGATAGCTTTAATGGCAGTTCTGCTGTCCGAGCATATTGATACGACTGTATTGCGGTGTCCGCAGCTTAGGATTTTCTGTCCGCATTTTAATACAGCGAATACTTCGGCCTGGAAGACAGTGGCATGCTCCCCCAGCGAGTATGCCCTACTGGTATGTGGGATCCCACCACAAAGCCCTGATCCTCCTCTGTGATTCATTCTTCTGTGGATTATCTGTGTACCAGATAGTCCCCCTATTTAGCAATGCAGGTCTGTTGGAATGCTGCCACTCCTCTCTGCCTGCAATGTGCGTCACGAATCCCTCGCAGTCCACAGTCACTGGAGCCATTCAGTCACTGCCCATCAGAAGGAGAGGACATTCCTGTATGGCCCGTGACCAAATTTTTGCGTGCCCGTTCTCGCCAGCACGTAGTTCGCCGAGGACGTATAGCCTGTACGCAGTCCTCATTGCCTCGAATTGCACAACGAGGTCCAGAGGCGGAAGGCTCAGCAGAGTCTGAAGCGCTCTAGTTGGCGCCGTCCGCATAGAACCCGTTATGCTGAGACATGCAAGACTTTGGACTCTGTCCAGTTGAGCATGAATGAGTGTCAGTTTTATGAAACTATATATGTTTGTAAGAATAAAGCTGTACCTAAATATAAAGCTTAAATAAATTTATCGCAGCTGGAGTTTTCTTTGTGCTATTTTGCTAATAGTAAAAATATAGCTTATCACAATAAAAGTACAAGTTACTAAAATTTAAGAAAATTTTATAAAATCACAGAAAAAAACAAAGTCCAATTAGCAAAAATAATATTATTGTTGACCCCCAGTGATTTTAGTCTTTTAAAGATCAAGTCATACTACAGTAACTGGAAAAATGAGCTATAAAATTGTTAACTCTACTCTGGATCACCATTAATAAGTCATATTGAAATTCTAAACAATCTAAAAAGCTTGATACCAAAAAAAGCACCTGGAGGTGATAGTATTTTTATATTTAAAAAGAATAATATATAAAAGTCTGAATAATACTCTTATTTTGTCACAACTCTAGTCCATGTTTTTAACCTCTCTATAATACAAAATAATTTTCCTGATTTATTTATTAAAAAAATCAGTTGATACAGTAATTCTTAAAACCAGTCATATTAAACAAGACTTTACAATAAATTGTTTAATCATCTTACATCAGAAAACTTCAATTAATCATCTTGCATATCATAATTCAAAATTACTATTAATTTAGGCGGTTACTTACTTGACAGGCCAACAGTTACAATTTCTTTTATTAAAGTTACAAGAAAGAATTTTTAGATAGTTCTAAGACTGAATTTGAACTTAATGTTGTTTATACTGATTGTAAGAAGGTCTTTGATAAAGTAAAGCATTCAATACTCTTAGACCCACTAAGTGGATATCGTATCTTTAATGTTATATGAATTGCATTTGTTTGTTGTTCGCGGCTGATCTTAACATATATAAAATAATAAATTCTCAAATACAGGGTGATTTTCATCCTATGCGCATAAACTTGGGAAATGGTAGATGAAGATCAATAATGAGAAAAAAATGTAGTAAAATATTTTTGGTTTCCGAAATAAAGTTAAACAAATGTGTGTATCACACGAACTTATTTTGTTTATTAATAACTGATAGTAGACAACTCATAATGTTTGGAATTATGATGGAAACTAAGAAATTGTTGAGCTGCGAAAAATGCAATCAGAGTCGGATTTTAAATTTGATAAATTCATGACCCATTATTCTAACGGCCGAAGCAGTTGGTACGTCATGACCTGTGAAGGGCAGCATAACCTGTTTACTGCTTTAGCTAAGTATGCTTTGGCATATTGTGTGGCTAAATATTTACAAATGTCTAGAGGAATAGGTGAGGTTTCCGAAGAAAATTCAGATTAGTTCAAGAGCTGTGTCAGTCTAACCCTAGAGTCGGGCAAGCACTCAAGATAATCGATGAAGAAGCTAGTAGAAAGATTTTCTACCTGGTTACCAAAAAGGCGTCACATTTAAAGCCAACCTATAAGGATGTTTAGAACGCTTTGTATTCTCTGAATTCGCGAGAACAGAAATCGCTTTCTGTTCTCGATTACGGAGGATGATTCATGGCATATTAGAGGTGGTTTTAACCTAAAAAAAATTACACTGAGGCACTCTATACTTCAAATATACAGGAATATCTTAACAACGGGAGACAAAGAACTGCACGGTAGATTTTGTAGAAGTCTAGATGATGTATTTATAGATAAAGAAGCTTAACACAGATTGTTGATACAGGAGTAGCTAAAAACCGAAACTCAAGCAGCCCTAACTACCACACAAGACCAAGTTATCAAAACGAATAATTTTAGCAAGTAAAACAAGAAACTTTTGTTAAAAGAAAAAAAAAATAATAATATTAATAATAATACAGGTATATTAATTTGTTCTTTCGTTGGTTTAGCAATTTTTAGTCTCCATACAGCAGAAAATTCCTCAATCTTTGGAGCTATAAATTTTATTTCAACAGTCTTAAATATAAAACCTTCAAGAATAAGAATAGAAGAAATATTTTTATTTGTATGAGCTGTAAAAATTACAGTAATTCTACTACTAATTACTCTGCTAGTTTTAGCAGGAGCTATTACTATATTATTAATACATAATATTTTTATATATTAATATTACGGAGGCGGAGACCCAATTCTTTACCAACACTTATTTTAGTTTTTTGGACATCCGGAAGTATATCTCTTAATTTTACCTAAATTCGGAATAATTTTTTACATTTTTAATCAACAAAGAGGAAAAAAGGAATCCTTAGGAGTTATAGGAATAATTTATGGTATAGCCGCTATTGGACTTCTCGGGTTCATCATATGAACCCACCATATATTTACCATTGGAATAGATGTTAATACCTGAGCATACTTTAGATCAGCAACCATAATAATTGCTATTCCCACAGGAATTAAAATTTTTAGTTGACTAGCAACTTTCTACGGAGCACAAATTTCATTCAACCCATCTACTTTATGAGCTTTAGGATTTATTTTCCTATTCACAACAGGTCGACTAAAAGGAGTAGTTCTTGCCAATTCTTCTATTGATATTATTCTCCACGATGCTTACTACCTAGTAGCTCATTTTCATTATGTTCTTTCTATAGAAGCTGTTTTTGCAATTTTAGCAGGAATTGCACAATTGTTTAGCCTATTTATAGGACTTGCATTAAACAATAAATTTTTAAACGCTTAATTCTTTATAATATTTATTGGGGTAAATTTTACATTGTTTCCCCAACACTTCTTAGGCTTAAGAAGTATACCTCAATGATACTTAGATTACCCAAATGCCTACTATATATGAAATATAATTTCCTCAATTGGAAGATTAATCTCTTCAATCTTATACTTTATTTTTATTATCTGGGAAGCTTTTTCCCCTCAACGAATAAATCTTTCATATTTTAATTTAGCCTCATCAATTGAATAATTACAAACTACTACCCCATATGACCATAAATACGATGAATTACCACCTTTAATCATTAAATATACTATAAGAAACACTTGGCAGTCTAGGTAGTGTATCGAACAGAATTAAATTTTAATATGTATAAAGATTTAATTAAAATTATGGTTATTAATTAAAGTTATAAATATATAACAAAAATATATGTAAATAAGAATAAATTATTGAACTGATCAATTCACTCTAAGATCAACTAACTAAATAAAGTAATGTATGTAGTGAGGATAATGATTTTGCTTCGATTTAAATAGAAATGGATAGTGTACATACAAATTCTTAGAGAATAGAGAATTCATTGTCAACTTAAAATATGTACTAATTAGATATTAAGTAATGTAATGTAAATCTTGGCATCTAATATAGAATTTGAAACTAAAAAAAGGTATTTATTTCTTCCATCTTTCTCACTTTATTATATATGCAAAACTATCGTCTTGCACCATTCTTTTTAAAACTAGATAAAACTAGGTTGTAATTTTATTTGATCGAATCTTGGATTAATATAACTGAATGCCTTTACTTTTTGCAATATTTTATTAATATTGATCTAAATCATTCGATAAGTTAGAACAGACCTGCCTGGACTCTTTGTTTTTAGTAATATAAAAAACTGTTTGAATTTGAAAAAATGTATGCTTCATTTACATTTATTTAAGATTAAATCCTTGGCCTTAGTAAAAATATCTGAACCTGCAAACTAACTCAGCTCTTGCAGACTTATTAAATTAAACTTATTATCTTGTATCCTTGCTCAATGGTACCTCACATACTGTTTGATTATAGTTATGATATAACGTGATCAAGAATTATTGCTATACCACTTTCCTTCGCAAGCCATAATGAAATAATAGCGTACCTTATACAGATTTATTGGAAACTATTAATAATCCTATTTGGAATATACTTTTCACCGATTTCTATTTTATACAACCTGTATATTTTCTTAGTAATATACAGCGTCCTGCAACAGTGCGCCGGTCTTCCATAAAACCTAAAAAAAAAGGGTTAACATTTTCTAACCTCTTAAAAATTTTTTGGGACGTGATAGCGCATGTCTGGAAAATATTTTGAGATATACAGGATGCTTCAGAAAAGTACGGCAAGATAAGCGGCATTTTTTTAATGTATTGCCGTTCTCTTTATTTTACTTTTTGGCCACCTTAGGCTACCTAAAGTATAAATGCGCTAAATATAGCTACTTTGTCATGCGCAGTTTGATTGCAATATTTTTTTTAATAAAAAAATACGAAATCACTACCTCATTTAATTTTATCTTAACATAAGAAATATGAATTCAATGTCAATATTAGGTTAAATTGAAATTCTAGAAAAATGGAGGTTTACTGTGACTTAAATGGTTTCTTTCTGTCATATACAGCGTGTTCGTAATTATCATTCAAATTTTACCAATTTCTTGCTTTTTTCAAATGAAACACCATGTATATTTTTTATGCATTTACTGAAAAATTAATAAATGAAAATTTTTTATTATTTAAACATGTTAGCTATCTTTAGTCGTTTTTAAAATATTCACGTTAATATTAATCATTTTATTATAATTACATCAAGTGATATAATAATAATAATAATAATAATAATTATAATAACGTTTATTATTTATCATGGAAATTACATAGAATATAAACTTACAGGTGTATTCAATAATTGAGGTAAATAAAAGCTAATGTATTAGACTCCTGCATGGAAAATGCAGGTTCTGTTCTACCTACATAGCTACAACATAAAAAACTTTTTAAACTAAACTACTTTTTAAATAAAACTAACGAATTAAACTAAACTAACTACTACATATTGTACATACATTACATCTAGGTAGTTGATGATTTGGTACAGATTATAACAATACAACAATTAAATACGAAAGAATATATCTAATACTAGCCATTCAATTACAATTTATAAACAAAAAAAAATTCAAAATAAATCTTCTAGCTCTAATATGCATGTTACTGATTATCTAATAAGATTTGCCTTACTTTTGTTTTGAATCTTTAAATGGAATTCGAAATATCAGTTATATCGGGTGATAGCGCATTAATTATATAAGAAATATTATAAGAGAATGATTTTTTGAAAAATTGATTTTTGTATTTGGGAATAGTTAAAGATTTACTTCTTAAATTTAAGTGGTGAATGTCTGTCCGAAATGTAATTTTGTTGTATAGGTAGGGAGGACTGCGGTATTTAATAATTTTATAAAATATCACACTAGAATGTAGCTTACGTTTATTAAACATATTAAGCCACTTAAGATCATTAAGCTTATGTGATACATGACCTCGCCTATTAATACCATAAATAAAACGAATACAAGAGTTTTGTATTTTTTTAAGGAGTCTTGACCATCTAGACAAGATCCATAAACCACATCACAATGATTAAAATTTGACAACACAAGAGAGTCGCATAGCTCACGTTTAATATTTAGAGCTAAGTAATGTCGATGAGGGTACGTGGTTTTTAGAGCACAATACGACTTTTTAAGATTATTTGATACGTGTCCACTAAACTTTAGCTGTGAATTGAGTGTTAAACCCAAGCTGTTTGTGCTCTCAACTACTTGAAGTTTTTGATGTCTAACAAATAAAGAAAATTCTTCATAAATAGTCCTTATTTGAACTCTACTTCCAAAGAGAATAACTACACATTTTTTAGGGTTTAATTTTAACATATGTTTACTAGAGACTTTAACAAGTGCATCAAGATCAGCATTTATATGGTTCAAAGCAGTTAAATAATCAGAAGGTGCAAAGGAGTGATACAACTGCGTATCATCTGCATAGAAGTGATACTTACAGTATTCAAGATATTAAGGAAAGCATGTTGTATAAATACTAAATAGTAGTGGCCCCAATATACTACCTTGGGGCACCCCATTAAGAACTGAAAGACGACTTGAAAAGGTTGCATCAATTTTTACCATTTGAGACCTATTACTTAGAAATTACTTTATTAAAGCTATAGCATGATTTGAGAATTTAGCAAAATCTAGCAATACCAGAGCAGTGACTTTGTTATTATAGCGGGCACGAAAAATGTCATCGGTAATATCTGCCATTGCTGTTGCGCAACTATATTCACTGCGAAATCCAGATTGCTTAATGGGTAATATTGAAAATCTATTAATATGGCTCGTTATTTGTTGTACATCCAATACACGTTCTAATATTTTAGACATAGTTGGTAGCACACTAATGGATCGAAAATGTGTATAGTCAGTAGGATTACTTATTTTTATTTTATAAGGGGTAAGACAATGTCTTCCTTCCAACAATTGGAAAAATAGTTAGTTTCTAAGCATTTATTTATTATGTGTGTAATATATTCGCAAATATGAGGACAGCAAAGCTCAAGAAGAGTTATGTTAAGACCATCTGATCCAAAGGCTTTACTTTTTATTTTTTTAATTATGTTAAATACCTCATAATTTTCCACTGCTCTGAACTGCAAAGAGAAATCTATGTCACTTTTTTTATTAATTAAATAAAAATTTAAAAGTTCTTGATCTAAAGGCTGATTTGAGATAGTGGACTTTATAAAAAAATTGTTAAATTGATCAACATCATTAAACTGCACCGGAATATCGTTTTTCTTAGACGGAGTTAGTTTACTAAGTTCCTCCCATTTTTTTTGAGTACTGCAATTTTTAAATTTATGCTTATAATAGGCTTTGCGTTCCATTCTTATTGAAGCTGTTGTTAATTTTCTTAATGATTTATAATATTCCCATTTTTCTGGACGTTTAGTGCGTCTAACTGCTGAAGAGCTGCATCTCTTAATTTCTGCATTTTCTTAATATTCTCTGTAATCCAGGGTACGAAGGGTTTTTTAGGCAATGTATTTGTTTTAGGAGCGTGAATATCAAATAGGCTAGTTATAGCGTTGTTAAGAAATACGACTTTTTAATTAACATCAACGATATTGTATTATATTATTGTACATTATTAAACGGTATTGATCGAAGGTCATTTTTAAATAGGTTATAGTTTATATTTTTTAGATTTCTAGAAATTATAGTTTTGGTTTATAATTTAATTTGGCCATTTGTATCTCACAATAGACTACGAAGTGGTCGGAAAAATCAGAACAGATAACACCACTGCATTCAATTTGGTCATAATTAGTGACTATTAAATCAATTAGGGAACTAGAAGATTTCATGACTCTGGTTGGCTCCATTATAATTTGTTTTAAATTGAAGGGCTGAAATATCGAAACTAAATTTTTTATGAAAAGATTGTCAAGTCAGGCGATCTGGCTGGCCAATTAATAGGCCATTCCTTTTAAAATCCATTTTCCTTTAAAGGTCACATTTAAATTTTCAGTGACATTTCGAGAAAAATGTGCAGGAGCTGTTGAAACCACTTTCCGTTTCTAGTAATTAATGGAACATTCGCAAGTAATTCAGGTAGTTCATTTTGTAAGAACTGAAGATTGCTTAGAAGGGTTTTTCTCATTAAGATGACTTTTAAAAAATAGAGTTAAAAAATATACAGAGTGTTCCGTTTGAAAAAAGCGAAAAATTAAGTTTTAAAATTTGTAAAATTTGAATGATAACTACAATCACCCTGTATATGACAGAAAGAAACCATTTAAGTCAAATTAATAGTCAATTGTTCTACAATCCGAATTTAACGTAATATTTACATTAAATTAACATTTCTGATGTCAAGATGAAATTAAATGATGTAGAGATTTTTTAATTTTTTTTTAAAATTATGCATGACAAAATAGCCATATTAAGCGCATATAGCCCATATTTAGCCCTTAAAAAGTCCCAAAACTGAAATAAAAAGAATGGCACTCTATTTAAAACAAAATGCCGCTTATAACGCCACACTTTTTTGAGACCTGTATATTTCAAAATATTTTCCAGACATGCACTATCACGTCCCAAAAAAATTTGAAGAGGTTAGAAATTGTTCACCCTTTCTTTTAGGCTTAATGGAAGACCGGCGCACTGTTGCAGGACCCTGTATATATAAGTCACGCTCTTTGAGAAATGTTTGGATTATACAGATCAAGCTAATAGAATCTTATGATTATCTTATAAACTTTAAATTTATCTATTGATTATTCACTAAATATACTTTATTTCAGATGAGAATTTCACAATAGCCTACGTGCCTCTGACGATCTTGACTTCAAACTCATCAAACCACAAATTGCAAATTGAAACGCCTATATTAGGTCGGACATTTGATTTGGACCTTGAGCCATCTTCTAAATTAATATCAACTGATTTTGTGGTATTAGAAACTTATGCCAATGGATCTGTTCCTTATCAGTTTAGAGATGAGGATACTCGATGTTTTTTTAGAGGAACCAATACTGCCCTTAGTTTGTGCCAAGGAGTGGTAAGAGAACTATTATTAATATAGTTAAAGTATAAATATATAGTTTTTAATAGTTTGTTTTTTATTTTGTTTATTTGCAGATAATTAATTTTTGCGCGGTTAATTTCATACTTAGTTTCTCTTTATGTTCGAATAAAGTTATATATAGGATAATATGGATAATAGGATAATGTATGCCTTACCACCTCTTTTTATTTATGAACTTTTTTCCCCTGAAAAGTTATCGTTTTCACAGCAGAATTTATTCGTCACCCTTACATACTTTTAACTCGAGCGAGAACGAACAAAGAAGTGAGATCTTGACAAGTAAAAAAAGAAATAAGCTGATTGATGAAATACACAGAGATACAACGACCTTTTAACATCTTGATACACAAGCGCCGGTGAGTTAGCGAGGAGAAATTTCTTAATATACAACAGTTTATTAGGATCACCATTTAACATCAAGTGCAATCAGCAAAAAAAACGTGTGATTAAAAATTTAGCGCATTACACCGGGTAAGAGTATTTATATATAAATCGATATAATCAGGCTGCTGACATGTTAACTTAAACCTTTCAAATAAGAAAACACCTGATTAAATATGAAGTACAAGTATAGGTATTAGAATCAGAAAGATATCACAGTTATAACCAGATATTATTATTCAATGGCCAATCATAGAGACGACAAGCAAGAGGTCTAGAAGATGCCAGAAAAAAATTATATTTTTAGAAGATTCGGCCCTTTATGACAACAAAGTTGCAATTGGTAAGCATGCTATTATAGTCCAACACTATGCCCGAAATGAAATTTGTTCTTAGAAAATCCGTCAAATGACCTAACAAATAATGATAGATGATGGACAATAAAACGCAATTCGCTAAGAATATAATATAATGCATAATATCCATAATCTTCGCTTAAAGCAATTAAGAATTTATTTGATAATTCTTTTACATTTCCTGAGCTTACATTTGAAATCTGAATGCTTTTCTAACGATTTTCTGCTAGAGAATTAAGATAAATATTTTGGGTGCTTGATAAATATCCCAGCTATTCTACTAACATTTCTAATTTAAGTCTCTTAAGAGCATCCTAGAACCCGAATTAAAGACCCCTGATACTTTTATTGTAAGCTTGATTATATAAGCTCGATTATATTAATTCACTGAAAGAACAATCCTGTTACTTTACTTTATGCTATTGAAGCATAGCGAACCCTCGTGGCGTTACAACGTAACATTTTCAGTCAGTTGTTTTGTTGCTATTTTTCATATACAAATTGCTGCTACTTATGTTTTTAATAATTTGAAACTTCAAAGAAATCATGCATCAAGTCGTAAAACTTTCAGGTTTTTCATTTTTAAATGAATGAATGAATTAACTAGTTTAGTTAAACTAATATAGGAAATCTACTAAATTAAAAAAGTTACTAAATAATATATTCTAATACTAAATTAAAAATGTGCTATAAGTCATTATCAATATAGTTTAAAATCATAATTAAAAATCACAGGTCTCACACATCTTCTTATTAAAATTTTATTCTGATTTAACTACATTCCCATACTTACTAACCTAGAGTGCAATAAACTTATTTGCACAAGATATGTAGTTTTTTATTCTGCTTCTAAAGTTTCTACATACATCAAACATTACCAGGTAAAAGTTTAAAACCAATCAGTCTTCTATAAAAAAAAATTCCTGTATGGTTAATCTATGATGAGCACGATTTACCCAAAAATCATTCATTCTTTTCATAGGATTTTTTCCCGAATTCATCCGAATTCAAGGTGTAATAGTTGCACTCCAAAATCATTCTCTCTCTGATTGAGTAAAATAAAACCTTTATATTTATTAGCTTTATTAGCAGAGTATATGGGAATTAAACGCTTGTTACAATATTCAAATTAATTATTTAAAAAAGAATAAAACGTCATTTATAGTTTTAAATATCATGATTTTTGCAGACATAAATAAATATCATGAAACAGTTTTACCAGTAACCATAACTCTTTATTTCACTGTCGAAACGTGTTTCGCTAACGATGTCTGAAACTAATTTTAATAAAACTAGCTAAAACTAGAAGAAAAACATTTTTTTTTTCAAAAAAGCCTTGAGACAAAATCGTATGAGAATGAAAAATATCTTTCAAGCTGTAAAACCCTATTCGTTTCGATAGAAGTGTATTAAAAATGTGTGCAAACCAAGCGTCCGATCGATTGCCAGTGACCAAACGCAGAATGTTGCGTTGAAAGTTGAAAACGCAGCATGTTGATTAGGAAACAATTAAAATGAGGTTAACTTCGAAAACTCTTGTAACAAATTTTGTGGGTGTCTAAGATGATTATAATATTCCATTTATAAAGTTGTAAACCTCAACGGCAACTCTCGGATAAATAAGTAGGTTGCTAATAACCGACATGCTGCTTTCTATATTTTGTTGCGACCCACCAATTGGATGAATTCACTTTTTTTTTAAAAACTCCGTCGACACCAATTAACTTTCACGGCTCAGAAGTAATTTTTCATTGTCACATTAAGGTTTCAATTATTAAAAAAAAATAGTAGCACCAATGGGTGTATCAAAGATAGCACTTACAACAAAGTTGACTGAAGATGTTACACGCCAAGGATGAGGAGGATACGCGCACGTCATAAAATCAAGGTGCTTTCCTAGCGTATAACACCTCCGTAGTGCCGAGATAAAAAAAAACTTCAATTTTTCCATTTGGATTGCTAAGAATAAGTAGTGATAACGGATATGGACTGCTGCATTTATCTCAATACCCAACAATGCATCAACTTTTTGCTTACATTGTTCTCCCGATAAATAGAGTATGTCGATATTTGAGATTGAGTTTTCAGCTTTAGAAGAAAACAAGATTCATCTAGAAACCGGATAAGTACCTAGATCAAATGATTAAATAGAAAAGAAAGAAACTTGTTCCATTTTCTAAAATCGCACTACTTTCAGTATGCATCAAGTGGCATATGAGTTCAAGTAAACCTAACATTATTTTACCCCTGAAAAAAATTAGCTTATATTTGTGATGATACAGTTTTTAGCTCCGGGGATAACTCATTTCTATACGGGGATATCTAAAATAATTAAATATTTAGATCTCTTGTCAAACTCCAAATACTAATCTTTTAGGAGGTACAAAAATATATTTCTCATATTAATTCAAATTTCAGGTTAACCAGATTAATTTGAATAAATAGAAATTAAAAATCTATTATCCTGAGTTCCTCCGTTTACGAAGGCAATCGAATTTGGTCAATGATTATTAGCCAAGCAAACGCGAGAATCAATTAAATTAGATAACAGTTTGACGTCGGGTCTGCTCTATAGGCATCGACACTATTCACCGTCAAAAAAACTTGAAGAATAACTGCCTGGAATACTCAATACAAAAAAGTTCCATTCAATACTGTTTAGGGGAATCTTAAAAAAACTTAACATTGATAAGGAAGAGCCTCAGCAAACCAGTGCAGAAAAAAAATTTACTCTTGAAGAGCCACCTTAACTACGTTAAACCTAATCCTAAGAAATGCAGTTTCTGGAAAGTGCAACAGTTGCAAAGTTCTTGAAAATAAACTCCAGTAAAACGATAAAAGAAACAATTGCCTTTATTAAATATAATACTGGACCAATACTAATCCTAAAGCTTATTCCTTCAAAACTGATGAAAACAAAGAAAACAGAAAGTCACGATCCTACAACCTGTTGTGACTTTGTATTTTCTATGTTTTCGTCAATTTTGTATGTTGGTCTTTTTGCGGTAAATTAGATTTTTGTATTATTTCTTCAAGACACCTGCCATCATACTCGTCTCAAAACTACTACAACTACTCAAAACAATTATTGCATATTTTGAAAAGCAGTGGATAAAGCCCTTTGTAGTAATCAACAATATAATCCTTTTTTTAAATAAACCGACCTAAGAAATGTGCTACTCTTATCAGTTTTTACATATTTTTTTATTTTTCAATGCAAATTTACATGGAACCACAGTTTGACTAGTAAAGTATTAAACTTTATCAAAAATTGTTATGTTTTGAATGTTAAGAACATGAACAATGATAACAAATGGACATCCAAGGCATTTAACGGAAGCTAAAGAACAAATTTTTATTACATTGTCTGGTTAAGGACTTGGTAAAGAAGGAATTTTACGAATGAAGCAAATGGACATGTTGCTCAATCGTCAAAAAGTAGGGCCTTAAGACTTGCAAACTTTCAGAAATCGTGCATCAATGGCTATACTACATTTCAAATAGGTAGAGAGTAATAAAATGTAAACTCTCAAAAGTTTTGTAGTCATCCATGCGCGTAGGTAAACTTAGTATTAAAGTACTAGTACCTAGTTAGTGAATAAAGCAAGAAAAAAAAGGTCTAGGGTTTGAACGCTATAAGAAGGGTACAAGTAGATGCAATTTTTAAATGTACCACACAGATTAGCATAATCTTGCCTGTCAACAGGCACTAAAGTGCTATGGGAAAATGGGAAACTAATTACACGGTTTGTAAAAGGATACTTAAAAGAATTATTACGATGATATGAATGCAGACGTTTTCGAGGATTATTTTGAAGAAATTGTTGAATTTTTTCCAGCTAATTCGGTGGTGGTCTGGAACAATGCCAGAATCATTCACGGCGCATAAAGAAAATTACATCCCTTCATTACACCTTGAAGAAAACAACAAATTATGGATTGACTAACTGACAAGAATATTGGGTTTTAACCCAACATAATAAAAAAAGAGTTACTAGCCCTAGCAAATATTCAAAAATCTCGCTATGAAAAATATGTCGCGGAAGATATAGTGCAAAAATATAAAATTACTGTGCTGCCCTTTGGCGGTAAGCGCAACTTTGCAAATCAAATCCTATTGAATTAATTTAAGCGCAAGTAAGGATTTGTCGCAAGACGGAATAGCACTTTTAAAATGAAAGAGCTTAAAATACGATCTGACCAACTGACTTTAGAAAACTGCAAAAAGTAGTCGAGCATATGATTAAAGAGGAGGAGAAAATGAAGAAAGTGAATTTTATCAATGTTTATATAAATCAGATAATCAAAAATACAATTTTTCATAGCGGGTCAGGAAGGGCGGGAAGATTTTTTTTAGATAAAAAACATTGCGGCTATGTAGTGTAAGAGCCTGATGATGATGAGTGGACTCATCGAAATGCATTACTCTTGACAATAAGATGGGACTTTTCATTTGTGGAGAAAAGTCTTTCGCCCTTCCTAATCCGCTATACTTGATTGAAAGAACTCGCCAATTATCTCAAAGAGACCTACGTAAGTAGAGAAAAAATAAAAACTTCTCTTCTTCTAAAGTCTCGGTCTGTTTTGAGACCGAGACTTTTTATTTTTTCTCCCGCTATACTTGGTTTAATTTATAGTACCGGGTCTACACGCCTTTGTCGTATCATCTTAAGTGCTTATTCGATTCGATGATTTATTTGATAGATAATAATAAAAAAAGCTTATAAACCGACCTAAAACTGGGCAAACCCGGGTGGTGCTAACTGCACTCCGAAAAAAGTGGCATACATTATTGGAGGTTCACCCTGTACCCCTTTTGCATACTTAATAAGGTTTTTTTTACTTTCTACCTGTTTGAAATAGACTATATTAACTTAAAATCAGCTGACACGAGCTCGTCAGAAAAGGATTAGTGATCAGACAGTTAGAAAGATACTAAGAGAAATTCTCTGACTATTGTTTGATGAGCCAAAATTTACTCTCTCGACAAATGATCGACAAGTAAAAGTATATGGAAGAACTGGAATCAGATTCCAACAAACCAATATTGATCAGTTATATGGTTTTCGTAGAGGAGGTGTTAGAGTATGTTATCCCTTTTACCCCAAATGATAATGTTCGACCACACATAGCCCGCATAGTAAGGAGGTTCTTAAAAGATACGGATACTAATGTAATGGATTGCCCAGCTAGGTCGCTAGAACTTAATCCAATAGAACATATGTGGGATGCACTCGAAAGAACTGTTTACAAGCAGAATAAATTCACCAGAAACCCTGAAACAACTGTTTAAAGCGCTTACAGAAAAATGGTATGGCATTTCTGAAGAGTAGGTTCAGAATCTAATTATAAGTATGCAAAGAGGTTGCAGGGCAATTATTAGTTACAAAAAGTTATAAAAGCAAGAGAAAGCTATACTGAATACCAATTTATCTTAAAATTGCTTTTATTAAAAAGAAGCCTTAAGGTCATCTTTAAGTTTTCTTTAAATAAGACACTTAATATAAAGGGCTAATTATTTCTTTAGTAAAATTGACTTAAGTAAAATTTTGAAAAAATTAAAATTTGTTGTAAACAAAAATAACTGTAAATCGCTGACTAAAAGATTGAATATCAAGTGTTAGATAGCAATAAAAAAATAAGTCTCGTCATAAGTCTACTAGTTACAATCAAGAACAGTAGGAATCCTGGAGAACCTCAGGTTATTACCCGAGGCCAGAGGGAAGTTAGCAGATATTATGGCGAGTATCTTTTTTAGTGTGATATTGTTAAGGACAATATATTTAATAAACCCTTAGTTTCATGTTTAAAACCAATTTATATAATGACCCGAACCTGTTTTTTTTCTTCCCTATAAGATAGAAAAATTACAAGAAGAAGATAATCCTTGAGCCTTCCAATAAGACGAAAATATAAACGAAACTGTCATGTTTCAGTAGACCTATATTTACTAAGACGAATTTTAGTATTTAGAATTCTAAGCGGTTTTTATCGGAATGAAACCAATTGAAATCGCAACCAAAAATGAAAATATAGGAAATTTTAGGCAGTTATAATAAAAACTATAATAAAATCTATAATTATTCTAATTTTTAGACATAATTAACAACAATAATTCCAAAAATATTAAGGAAATCGTTTGTATTAAATAGTTTATTAACAGATGTTTAATTTTTAGAATGGTATATTACAAACAGACGAGGATCACTACTACTTAATACATCCACTGCCGACGAGATTTCACAATACTGCCCACATTCCGCATCTAGTTATAAAGAAACCCCACGACTTATACAAAAATAAAGACTATTATAAGCTAAAAGAAAAATTAGACCAATTAGATAATATTAAGAGTAGTATAAACAAAAAATACAATGATTTTAATAGAGAAAATAAATTTAGTAACAAGACTGCCGTCCATATGGCTGATTTTAAATTAAGCAATAAATTACTCAAACAAGCAAGCGAAAATAAAGAAAAATGGAGCAGTTTATCTAATATCAAAGAACCGAAGTTTATCCAAAAGATAATAAACAGAAAATTGAAACGAGCCAAACGAGAAGTTTTTCCGGCGGGTGCGACTGTCTTCGTGGAAACGGCCGTGTTCGTCGACCGGGATCTGTTCGAGCATATGAAAAGCAATTTTCCTGTGGACACTGAGCGGGAAATAATTCGATTTGTTTTGGCTATGGTCAATGCTGTAAGTAGAATGCATTTTTTCTTGCGTGAACGGGCAATTTTAAATCTACTCCAATTGCACAATTATGGTCTTTTGCGGTACTTAAGGATACTTACTTTTTTTTGTGACACTATTTTTTTTTTAATTTATTTATACAGGGTGTTCAGCTAAGGATGTACAGTATCTATATCTCAAAAACCCTTAACCACAGCCAATAAGGGAAAAAATCATAAGAAAAATGGCAACGAGGGATTGTTCAAAAATATTTTTAACTTTGTGAAGTTCCAAAACTATCCAAACATATTTTTAGCTTGAGAAAGTTAAGGATAGTAATGTAGATAATATAGTAGTAGTAATTTTGTAGATACGTAAATCTTTCCCGAAATATGTGTTTACGTTAAAAATTTATAAAAATTTTTTCAATTGCTAGTAAACAAATCACATATGGCAAACACAAGCAATATGTCATTTATTACTAATAAAATCAGGGGCCGGAACTTTAAGTAAATATAGTCAGTTAGTCGCTTCGAAAATTTGTAGGCTTTGCTACTAAATTACATCACACGTGACATCCATCGAAGTTTCCTTGGAATAAACTATTACTTATAGTAATTTAGATTCTGCCTATAAGCGTTAATTATATATTTGGTATATACTCAAATATTCAATCAACGCTATAAGTAAAAAACTCATGTTAATTTTACTACATAGGTCCAGCTGCTCTACCATGATCCATCACTAGGACGTCCTGTCAATTTTGTGTTAAAACGTTTAGAAATAATGAAAGATGAAATCACTGGCTTGATAAGACCTCCGGATATTGACAGATTCCTATCGAACTTTTGTAACTGGCAAAGAACCAAGAATCCGGCAGGCGATAGAGAGCCGTTGCATTGGGACCACGCATTAATATTGACAGGATTGGATTTATACGTCAGGGGTAAACACGGAAAGATATCCAATCAAGTTGTGGGTAAGAAAGTTAATCATATTTTTTGTAAAAGTGAAAAAGTAGGCACTTCATGAGATTCGAATAAACTTATAGAAATGTAAATATTTTAAAAAAATAAGTAGTTTGATGGGAAAGAATATTCCAAATTTTTATATTCATTTTTAAGTTTGTCAGGGTAGAAACGTAAGTCAAAAAGAATTTTTATATTTTTTAATCTCCAAGAGATTAGAAAGTAAATGACAAATATATATTTTCAGACTGTTTTTGTTTAAATTTTAATTGAAGCTACAAGTTTGTCCTAATTACGCATCACTAAACCTTAAAAATAACAATTATTATATTTAAAAAAATTCTCATCATTATTTTTGATAGCCCTATACAAATAAATTATATGAGCTCTTTAAGGTTAAGATATTAAAAAACTCAAGCCCTCTATTAAAAAACTAAAATATTTACACCTACTAACAACAAATTTATTTTAAAAAAATAAATAAATTACTAGTTTAAAATTTAAAAAAAATTCTGTACTAAGAATAAGCATTATCTTTCTTACTTTAAATATTTCTTCTAAAAAATTAAATTTCATATTATGTTTAGAACTAAAATCACATAATTTCAATCAATTAAAATATACATTTATTTCGTCCATGTTTTATTTTCCACAGCAGAGTTCGGCTTCATTATTTTTATTTAAACATGTTTTTTAAATGTTTTGTTGATTGTTGTTTAATATCATCTGATGCCTAATTAGGGGAAACAGTCCTTTTAATTTAAATTCTAAATTAACAAAATTCTAGAACGAAACGTTTTATTTCCTTTTTTTAATGAAAATTTACCTGGCTGAAAGGCTATTAAAAGCTGTAGTGTTAAAAATTTTAAAAGCCATTTGATTTCATATTGTTTGAACACAAAAAAAAACAATAGTAAGAATAAACAATAAATAGAGGCTTGAAACGATTTAGGCCTTAAGTATTAATTATAAAAAAGCTTTACATACATCAGTGTACTATCCACATAAAATGTACTCTCAAAATGTATATTATATTGTGGGTTGCATAATGAAAGTTAAAGCGTTATTCTGATAAAAATAGAATATAAATTCTGATAAAAGTAGATAAAGTTAAGCATTATAAGAAATTAAAATTTAAGCTCTTAAAAATAAACATAACAAAAAAGTCTTGAATAAATAAAACGCTTGAATGCACTTATTAAACAATAAGTTAAACCTATTATAAAAGCCATTTCGTACTAACAAAAGAGTTTCCGGTGAAATGGAATTGGCATATTCATTAACATTTGTGTTTGTAAATGATCTCCTTAAGATAATTCTAAAAATGAAAGTTATTTGGGGACAAAGATGGCGATTTAATGACAGTCTCACTAATAAGACTGTAAGAAATATATAGTAAAAATTCTTTTATGAAAAATAGTCAAATCAAATCAAATCAAAAAATTGTTGAAAATAGTCTGATTCCAGGTCTAAGTCAGGGAGAATTTGTATGGCAGGAAGAACTTGGTTTTGCAGTAACAGAGTATTTTTAAGCCTTAAGAAAAAATTACCCTATAGTATGATCGCCCAAAATACCAGCTGAAACATTGACGATACTGGGTTTGGAATTAAACATTTTTATGCTCATTTTCCCGAGACCACTATCGAATAACAAAAGGATTATGTTTCCCATGCATTGAAAAAGAAGATTCATCTGAAAATAGAATAATTTATAAAATCTCATTTACATTTGCTTTTTGCAACATGGTTTCACATTCTTCGCAAGGAAATTTTGGAATATTAAAAATATTTGTACTCATGTTTTTTCTCGAATACTGGGAACAGCTTTAGGGTTCAAACCTAGTTCCTCTTTAATACTTCTACTTGATCATGGTGAATCCACTTCTACAGCACAACAAACCATTTCTTCCAGTCATTCTTGCTCCTGAACCCTTTCGATAGAAGGTTGTTGAACTTAAGTGTTGCATTTATGATAATCTTGAAGACAAAAGGATGTTTTAAAATTTGAAATCACGATTAAAATATTTTTAAAATATTAGAGGACGGACCAGAGGCGACCGCTCATCGATGAGAGGTCGCTGCCGTGTCGATGCCGTTATGTTGAACAATATGTAATCTTCAATTCCCCAACCTGTATAAAAAATCTTTTATTAAACTTTCCTTTCTATCTTAAGTTTTCTTTTAGTCCTTAGGCTATTTTTCAAAATATATTTGAAATACTAAGGTTTTGGTTTGATGGTTGAAAATACTTAAACTATTCTTATTGACAAAACGTTTAAAAATTACATTTGTAAATATTGGTCTTATCTTAGTTTTTGAGAATGTTGATGTTAGTTACCCGGAATTAACTAAAGATTTTAGATACTATAACATGAAAACTCTTACATTTTTGATTTTTTTTCTTCTGCTACATGTAGTATGAGCAAAATATAAAATTCCAAGCAGGTCGTTTTGTTCGTGGACCAACCGTGCGTCAAATATAGCGCTAGACTATATGAGATAGAGCAAAAAGTTCGAAAGCAAAGTTAAAGGATTGGCAAAAATCTACTGTGGAAAGCCTTTAATAATCTTTTAGAGGGTTCGTTTTAGAGGATTCAACCTAAACTTACGATATTTATACCACATCTTATCTAAGATATCTGCTTTAGACTACCAATGGTATTTTGTCATTTTTGTTTTACTGAGTGTCTGTTAAAAATTTACGAATTTACAAAATGAAATGCGCAATATCTCAAAATATTTAAATGAAACACCCGGTATGTTTTTATTTTATTAAATTTATGCGCGAACAAGCTTAATTTTTTATTATATACAGGGTGTTTCTTATCCTATACGCATAAACTTGGGAAATTATTGCTAACGGCAAATAATGACTAATAGTGAAAAAAAAATTTAGTAAAATAGTTTTAGTTACGAATATAAACGACTTATTAATTAAAATTTAAAAAAAACATAAATTAATCAAAATAAATGTTTATTTAACTATTATAATAACTGTTCGAAGTTATTTCCATGACTTTCAATACATAATTGAGCACGCCTAATTCAAGAGTTGCAGACAGCAGCTAATCCAGGTTGTAGTCGAATTTCCTCGGCGGCAGCAAATATCCGATTTCTTAATTCTTGTTCATTGTCAACTTCGGCTACATACACCAGAGATTTTAGGTGGCCCCAAAAATAAAAGTCAAGCGGATTAAGGTCGGGTGATCGAGGAGGCCATCCAATTGGACCACCTCGGCCTATCCATCGTTCGGGGCACATTCGAAACCACAAATTCTGCCTAATGTGAAAGGGACTTCTTCAAGGAGTACCGGCAAATTTTGTCGCGAGAATTGTAAATAAAGAGCACCAGTTAGACGATTATCCAAAATGAAAGGGCCAATAAGTATTCCGTTAACAATTCCAGCCGACACATTTACTGAAAATCGTTGTTGAAAGTTTGTTCGCCGAATGGCATGCGGATTTTCAACTGCCCAAAAATGCGTGTTGCGACAATTGTGAATACCATTGCGTGTGAAAATTGCTTCATCCGTAGCTAAAATGTTCCTGGTAAAGTTTGGGTTTTACTGCTGCTGATGTAACAACCACTTGCAAAAGTTTACGCGAGGCGCATGATCCCTTGGAAGTAAAGATTATACCCTTTGGACGTGAAATGGATACAGTAATTCATGCCTTAAAATTCGCCAAACTGTGACTGGTGATAATTCAAATTGCGTTGCAATTGTTCTAGTGCTTATGTCAGGATGCTCTTCGATGATATCTAAAATCAAATTCTCCAGATTTAAAATGCGCCTAGGTCTAATGGTTCCACCATGTTGCCCTGGCCTCGGCCGCAAATTTCCAGTTTCTCTACCCCGCTGAACCACACGCAAAAAAGCTTCACGCGACGGATGATACCTATGAGGAAACCTTTGTGCATAAAGATTAGCTGCAGCCACACTGTTTTGTGTTGATTCCCTGTATGCCAGTAACATGTCCATTAGTTCCTCATTTGAAAAATTATGCGGCATAATTTTAATAAAAAAGAAATTCGACCACAACTGTATCAACTGATAGCAAAGTAGGTACTACTAAACATAATAAACATCATCCGGACTTGTTACTTCTTAATTTGAAAACAAAAGTCCACCTGATAAAGTTATTACATTTTTGTGAAAAAAAAAATTATCTCAGAAACTAAAAATATTTTACTTAAATTTTTTTTCACTATTAGTCATTATTTATCATTAGCAATAATTTCCCAAGTTTATGCGTATAGGTTAAGAAACACCCTGTATATCCTATACCTAAAGTATTTGTTTTTTAAGATACCCCACAAGAAAAAATCCAGTTTGGTCAAATCGGGAGACCTTGTTGGTCAAGGGGTACCAGTCCACATCTACCTAAATGTCGATTATCAAAATACTGATTTAAAAAAATTCTAAGGAGCTGGAGCCTAATTATCCTGAATCTAGATGATTTTTTCAAACATGATTGGGCAACGCTTGTAAAAGGACGCAAAGAAGGTAAAATATATCACTTGGAAGATATCTATAAAAAAATTGTGTCCAATAATGCATTGCCCTATAAATTCTACCGAAACATTAAGCTACTATTTGTATTGAAGATAAATTTCTTTGTTAAAAAATGAATTTGTCGGTGTCATCATAATGAAAATAATATTTATTAACACTGGCATTATTATAAAATGAAACTTCGTCTGACAAAAAGTAGATCAAAAAATTTAGGCAGAGGAATGTTATTTTGCACAGATTGATAAAAGCAATAATATTTTCATAATCCTGTAGCTGCAATTCCTTTAATAATTTGATATAGTAAGGTTGAAATTTTTCGCTGTCTAGTACTGAACTGTCTAGTACTTTTTTGAGGATCCTCAATAACATTTAAAATTACTGCTATTTTATTATTGTAATTTATAACTAGTTTCACCCAGTCATCTTTTTCTTATATTACCTATTCTTTTGAATCTGTCCTTTAGATTTTTAAAAACTTGTGGTTGGAGATATCTTTTTTAGGATATAATTGGCCACACATTCTAGATGCTAGGAAAGATTATTTTTTTCGGCAGCCCTCAATTTTGTAGGTGGAAAATTAATCACGAATAATAAAAATTAAAAATATTACATAACTAATTTAATAGATATTTATAATAGATCGATTAATTAGAGGAGAAACAGACTTAGTCACAAAAATGTCTAATAAAACGATTGACAATAATAGTTATTGACGATTAAGTGTAATTTTTTTTAAGCAATCTTAATAAAAATTCAAAAAATACAGCCGTTTCATTTAAAAAAATTGAGATATTGGGCATTTATTTCCGATAAATTCCAAAATTTTTGATAAACTCAATAATACAAAAATAACAAAACATCACTGCCAGTCTTTAAGGTATTTTTATACAGGGTGGTCCATTGAAGACAGTTTAGCAAGGTTTTGGAGCCCTTTTTAAAAAAAATTAAAAAATTGTTAAAGATTTTAAAACAATACCATTGCTTAATACTTTTAGCGCTAGTTTTTAGAGGTTCTTGATTTACAAAACAAAAACGCTCGCAAACTCTGGCCCGCGGGTTCCAGAGAAATCTAATTTTATTCATTAGTACTTATGCATTATCTTATTAAATGTTAAAAATGTCCGCCGTTTACCTTAATACAATAGTACAGTAACTGTAGAAGAATATCGGGTGTTATTTGTTGGCCTTCACAAATGATGCAGTTCCACAAAAAGAAATCAAGAGGAGATAAATTGGGCGATCTCGCGGACCATTCGATTGCGCTCCTTCTCTCAATCCATCTACCAGGTAACGCTTCATCCAGAAACTGCCGTACTGGTAATGTATAATGGGGAGGAGCCCCGCCCCGTCTTGCTGAAATCGCATTTTTTCATGGTAGCGTTGGTCGTTTTCCATAATTTCAATCAATGCTGGGTTAACTGCATTCTCCAAAAGGTCTAAGTACGTATCTCCATTTAAATTTCCCGGTAAGAAAAATGGTCTAATTATGTGTTCACCAAAAATACCAATCCAAACGTTTAATTTTTGAGGGTGTTGAGTATGAACCTCATGGCAGCTCCTTGGATTCATGTCAGACCAGTACCGACAATTATGACGATTGACAGTGCCATTAAGAAAAAATAAACATTCCAACAGAAACATTCGCCTAAGAAGCAAACATTTAAAAGATAGTTGGGATTATTTGAAATTAGTTCGGATATTATTTCACAAAACTGTAAACGGCGGTCGTTATCATCTTCATTTAATTCTTGAAGAAATTGAATTTTATATGAGTGGCATTTATTATGTTTTAGAATTCTCTGTACAGTGGTCCGCGAGACTTTAATGTAGGGTTCATACTAACTTCACTGGAAACACCGACTTCTACTGCCTATATATGTCTCACTGGATTTTCAATATTTCGTTTTTTATTTACCACCGAACCAGTTTTCCGAAATTTTGCCAATAACTCTAGGATGTAACCATGATGTACGTCTTTATCTGCATGTCTCTTATTAAATAAAGTTGCCATTAGTCTTGCATATTGATTGGTTATAAAGTATAATTCAATAAAATAATTTCCACTCCCTCCGCAATAGAATAAACTATTTTTATCGAATCGAAAGAAAAGCACAGAAATAACTAATTCACATCAACTTGTTTACTAAAGATAAAGTCGGATTGTTGACTGATTTTTTCTAGTTCAAAAATGCCCTTTCAAAAGATGTATCACAACATACCCCTTCCCATTTAAAAAATAAAAGTGAATGTCGCCCCCGCTTGTGTTCTATCGTTTTTTGTTTCTCAATCGTTTGTCTAAGATGAAAAATCGACGGGTGCGAGCGTTTTTGTTTTGTAAATCAATAACCTCTAAAAACTAGCGCTAAAAGTATTAAACAATAGTATTGTTTCAAAATCTTTGACAAGCTGTCATATTGCGAAAACTCAATTTAGCAATTACAAACTCGGCAGTTGTAACTAGAATAGATAAGCTATCCTATTTAAGATTTTGAGGGTGGTTGCAACCCCCGCCAAAGAATTGATGTGAGATTTAAAGAGGTTAAAAGTATTAAAAAAAATGTCCGCTTAAAATTAAAAATCGACTGGTCCGAGCATTTTTTAAATTTTTTTAAAAAGGGCCCAAACCTTGCTGGACTGTTTTTGATCGGCCACCCTGTATACATTTAAGACTATGTATTGTCTAATTAAGTCTGTGATACAAATTTTGTAAGTCTAAGTTGAATCCGTAGTTAGTTACTATGTTTTAAATGAACCCTCTAATAGACGAAGAAAACCACGAAAAATGTAATTACCTGGCAACACCAGATGCCAATTTTAAAACTTTTATACTAAAGTAAATCTTATTTCTTGCATTATTATTCTGTAAAATAATATGAGTGTTCCATAGAAAAAATGCATATTATATAAAAACTTTTTTCTGCCAACCTGTATATGAAAAATATTTTTAGTTTGTAGATTTCCAGCAACCCTACAATTTTGCTATAGAACTTTTTGCTTGAACCTGGTATAGGTGCTATCTTTACCGCCTTTTTGCATCTGTAGAATTAAAGTGGCGTTAAACAAACGGAGATATTCTTTTTAAAATGATTTCGTAATTAATCGAAACGACAACACCTGAACTTTTCTGTTTTTTTTTTTTTTTACTGAAATTCCACCAAAACAAATTTGTACCATTTTGAGAATTTGATACAGTTTTGTACGTTATTGAAAATTATTTTATTTTTGATTTCTTTAATATAGTGTTAAGAAAACGAAAAATAAAACACAAAATACAGATTTGTAATAAATTCTTACGATATGCACGCCAAAATAATATATAAAACAGACATTTTCTTTCGAAAGTCACTGAATTTTGCTACTTTGTATCTCTTTTCGGTTATTCAAATCTAAATAATGATGTCCGAATTTAAACCTGCATATAATAAAGCAAGAAATAAAGTAAGATGTCTTAATGATTATATATGTACCGGGTGTACAATTAAGAGAGGTCGCCGGCCATATCTCAGTAACTAGTCATCCCACAGCAGAGGGAAAAAATATTTCTTATAAAAGCGGTAAAGAGAAATCGTTAGAAATTATTTATAAGTTCGTACAGTGACCGCTAGGGGGCGTAATACAACATTGAAATAGAAAAAATTGGTTTTATTGAAAATATTCAAAGTAAATCCTAGAAAAGAATGCTGCCATTTGAAAGTATTATAAATTCTCAACATTTTTTATTTTAAACTTTTTTTTCTAATCTGTCAAATAATAGGTGGGGGAAGGGTTGAATATTTATATCTAAAATTGTTGATAACTTTTGATTGGCCTAACCAATTTTAACGAGCTTACTTTTGTTTTCAAGAATAATTATCAGGCTTATATGCGGTATAATAACTTAGCCGACTTAGTTGTTTTGTTGAGCGCTAGAGGGCGGTTTGTGTTATTTTGGACTTTTTCAGCGATTTTCTGGCAAATATTAAATACAACGATATATTTTTTTTTACTTAAGCTAAAAGAGCATGAAAAAACATAAAAACTGGCGCAAACCGCAACTCGATATCTTATTTTATTCCGAAATTATTTAAAGAAAATAATTAAGAAAATTAATAAATAAATTGTTTTATATTTTTAATGGTGTCTTAGATGCTCAAACTGTTTTCCTTCATTTTCAATACACAGTCGAAGTCGTTGCGTCGTTGACAGAACCGCTGTCTGGATTTATGCTGTGGGTAAGGAATTTATTGCATTGCGTATTTGGTCCTGTATGTCGTGTATTTTGGGTGGGGTGACAAAAACTAAATCTTTAATCCTTCCCCATAAATAAAAATCTAGAACAGTCAGATCTGGGGATCGAGCAGGCCAAGGAAAAATACTTCCTCTTCCTATCCACAAATGATACTGTCTAGTTAAGTATTGACGAACTTGAACTGCAAAATGTGCAGGGCAACCATCATGTTGGAAAATTATTTGCCCTCTTGTTTCTAAATCAACATCTTCCAGTAACCGGGAGATCATTTTGCAAATAAATTAAATACATATTTTCAGAAAGTGTTTGGTTGAAAAAGAAAGGACCAATAATTTTTCAGCCAATAATTCCGCACCACACATTTACAGTCCATCTGCCTTGGTGTTGAGTCTCGCAAATCCGACAGGGATTTTGTTCTGCCCAATAATGCAAATTATGCAGGTTTACACCACCATCACTGCTAAATGATGGCTCGTCCGTCCATATTATCTTCGAGATAAATCGAGTATCTTCTCTAACCATGTTCAACAGCCAATAACAGAAATTGAGTCTGTTATCAGTCTTTTTCGAGAAGCGCCTGGTGCAGAACCACGATATGGATGAAGTTTAAGTAAAAAACAATAAATATAAGATAATAGGATGCTTATTAGTGCTGTAACAAATAAAAATAAGTACCTGTGCTCTTTCAGAATATTTTCTACTGTGTCAATCACTTTCAGTATTTCTTAGCCTGGTAGCTAAACCGGTAAAGACTCTATGACTATAGTATCTTCTGTCAGGTTATCTTTGGGCATATATACGGGCTGCAATGCGTGCATTTTGCATTAACTCAAAATAAACTGCTAGCTAAGTTTGGCATTTTTAAAAACTTAAATGATTTTAAAATCTGTCTTCGACGTTACATTTGACATCGATCATAAACGTTTTATCATGGCCTCGAAAATATTTATCAAATTCATTTGTTTCCAAAGCTTACTATTGACTATGTGACGCAATAATGCCAGCGCGGCGACAGATTTCATTGTTCAAAAACATTTTAATTTATAATTTCGGAATTAAATAAGATATCGAGTTGCGGTTTGCACCAGTTTCTATGTTTTTTCATGCTCTTTTAGCCTAAATGAAAAAAATTACGTCGTTGTATTTAATATTTGCCAGAAAATCGCTGAAAAAGTACAAATTAAAACAAACCGCCCTCTAGCGCTCAACAAAATAACTAAAACGGCTAAGTAATTATTCCACATAAAAACCTAATAATTATCCTTTAAAACAAAAGTAAGCTCGTTAAAATTCGTTAGGCCAATCCAAAGTTATCAAGAATTTTAGATATAAATATTCAACCCTTCCCCCACCTATTATTTGACAGATTAGAAAAAAAAGTTTGAAATAAAAAATGTTTAGAATTTATAATACTTTTAAATGGCAGCATTCTTTTCTAGGATTTACTTTGAATATTTTCAATAAAACCAATTTTTCCTATTTCAATGTTTATTTACGCCCCCTAGCGGTTATCGCACGAACTTGTAAATAATTTCCAGCAATTTCTCTTTGCCGCTTTTATTAAAAATATTTTTTCCCTACGCTGTGCGATACTCAGATATGGCCGGCGACCTCTCTTAGTTGTACACCCGGTACATTTATATACATACTTAATGATTATCTAATTATTATTAAATTAGGCTTTAATTCTTTAGGTTAGGATATTGAAATTTAAATATGATCATAAAGATGATCAGTAATAAATACAATTTAAAAACATTATTGCTTAAGCCGATTTTCATTTTTTCTAATGTCTTTTTCTTAAATCCTTAAAAAAAAAAAGTTGCCGCCCAACGTGGGGCTCGAACCCACGACCCTGAGATTAAGAGTCTCATGCTCTACCGACTGAGCTAGCCGGGCGTGATTTTAATTTTGGACCAAATATACATGTTATGCATGGAAGATATAATAATTGTGTTAAAGTGAATGAGTATCAAAATTTTGTTTCAACAAAAATTAATATTTAAGTTTAATATTATATTTTTTCGGCTCAAGTCAAAGGAAGTTTATTTTCAAAATTGGAAGTAATATTTGTGGTGCCCAACTTGAGTCACAGTAATTTATAAATATTTTTTCATCAAAGGTATTAAAGTATTTTACATTTTTGAGATATAATGCAGGAGGCTGTGGCTAATATCGGTAAATGTATATACAAAGAGTTATAGCAGTCGCACTTCAATAAAAATACATTGGCTTGAATAAGCGAGTTCGGTGCATGTGTACTAACGCAGGAGCGGCATATTTGCTTATAGTAGGGATGCCGCTGACACTCGCTACGGTCGACGCAGCTTTTGCCTTGGCTAGAGCCGGACTTAAACATTTTTTTAGATATTATTATCTTGTAAAATAAAAATATCTCCATAGTACAAATATTTATTTTTTAATATTAATAAAGTTCATACATTAACAAAATATTTAAACAAAAATAAACATCGCATTTCTACATCTAACAACGACGATATAGAAGAATACCTGCAGGAAGTTAATTAGGTATGTACCGTAAATTTAAGAGACCATTCTTTGAGTAATTTTAATCAAAATCACAAAAGTTTTTATAAAAAACGCTACGCTTTGTAAAAACGCTATCAAAATAGTCACTAAGTACGGCGCTGAACTAGGCGATACACCTAGGAACACAGTTCGATAAACAGTGTGCTCGGCATCCGGAGAACATGGCTGCGGCATGGCTAAGGATGCTATTAGTTCGCTTACATTTTCGAGCGGAGTGCGACTGCTGGTTTCTTTATGCTGTGGTAATGTAATATTAGTTAGTAAGGTATCTGATGTTCTTTTTATTAAGAATTCTGTGGAGTTCATTTTTAACATGTTTTAAGTTAAAGTTTAGATATTTTTACATTATCTTTATTAAACTTAATAATATTTTTAACCGAACCCTTTGTAATTAAGAAGATATCAATCAATCAATCAATCAATGTTTTATTGTCAAGAAATTGTTACAATTTGTAGACAAAGCTGAAAAACAAAAAAGACACAAAAATACAAACAAAACACAATTAAAGAAAAGAAAAACAAAACAAAATTAAAAAAAAATAAATAAATAAATAGAATAGAATAGAATATCTACAATATATACAGATTAATACAACTTAAAAATTGTAAGTAGTCAAAAATATTATTATAAAATATACAATTTAATGTATACAATGTCAAAAAGAAAATCATTAAAAAATATCTCTATGTTAAAAAAAAATGTAAAAAATTTTTAAAAAAGTAAAAAATTATAAAAAATCATAAAATAGCTATACAAAGCAGTATACCTAAACATGTACAGATAGTAAAAATACATAATCAGCTAGTGGGAAATTTCAAATCAATGATTACAAAAAAAAATCGTTAACTGTGTAAAATGCTCTCTCCAGTAAAAATGCTTTTAATGCTTTACGAAATGCAAAAAAACATGTGATGGATTTAATTTCCAATGGCAGATGATTGTGCATTTTTTTTGCATTATATAATATGGAACTTTTGACCAACTCTGAATGTGGGGTAGGCAGGTATAGATCATGTTCCGTGTTTCTAAGTGGATAACTATGGGAAGGTCTATCAGATGCTGAACCGTGTTTGCGTATTAGACAAACGGACTCAAATATGAATAAAGATGGAAGAGTTAATTTTTTGAAGAAATGCTGGCAATGACTTCTGTACTTAAGTCTTAGTGTATAACGTAAAGCTCTTTTGTAGTCTAAAAATACGGTTTACGGTTCGCGGATTATGGTCGGGACACACATGCTCGCAACGAGTCCGCACCGAGCACGCCCCGTAGCACGGCCGTGTCTCGGTTGTGAATTGTCGTTCGTAATCATATGAAGTAGTCTTAACATGACCGCACCGTGCCCGTGCGCCAACTCCGCACCGAGTCCGCAACGAGCTAGAATAGTTTTGTTTTAAAAATCGACGGTGACGGACGATGGTGCGTTCCCGTAGTGATCATACAGCTGGAAATTAAAATGGAAATTGAGAAGCTATTAGTTTATAATAATTATTTTTAGCTATTTAGTTTTTAAATTTACATAAAGAAAGGTTACAAAGTTTAATTACCAATATTTTTACCACTAGATTCTACATTAGTTGTTTGCGATTTTCGTCTTAGAAAAAAATTTTTTATGGCGAAGAAACCAAATAACTAGTAAAAAACATGAATTTGACACGATCTAGATTTTATTTACTACATTTTAGCGAAAAAGATGCAACATCTAAAAAAACTGGCAAATATGATCCATAAATTAAATTATTTAAATTGCCAGGGCTGTATTTTCCTACCAATCTACGCTGCCCTCTATAGAACTAAAGAAATCATTTAGTTGTTCTCGTATTGCGAATGCTGCATTTGTTGATCATTACCAAATTTCGAAAACATTTTTCTTTGAAATGAATTTAATGTATCAACCCAATTAAGTTTCGATCCAAACTGAATACTTTAAAGTGCGTCATGACCGTCCAATGCGATGCGGGATGCGGCCGTGTGTCGGAGATGTGTGTTTTGGGAGATAACGCACCGAGACACGGCCGAGCTACGCTGCGGGCACGGTGCGGTCTCGGTACGGATATGTGTGCCCCGACCTTTACGGTTGCACTACATGTACCCCAGAATGGAAGGGCGTATCGAAGGTGCGATTCAAAAAGGGCAAAATAAACTGTTCTAGAAGTAGACAGGCTAAGCTCCTTAGAAATTGATCTTAACGCAAAACAGGCGGAACTTAATTTTTTTGATAAAGAGTCAATTTATGTGTGTCCCATTTTAACGAGTTGTCAACAGTTAGCCCTAAAAACTTTACAGAATCAACTTTGTCAATTGTTGCGTTACCAAGTACAAAAGATTGCAAGGTATTTTTATAGGATAACATCTTAGTTTTGGAAATGTCGAGACAAAGGAGATTAGAGTCTCACCATGATTTGATAGTAGTTAAATCACTTGATACGGTTCTATGAAGTGTAGAAATATCCGGATTACTCCAGGTAAAACTAGTATCATCAGCAAATAGACAGACTTTACCGTTAATATTTAGATTAGCAATGTCATTGATGAAGATAAGAAGCAAAATACGGAACCTTGAGGCACTCCACTTTGTAGTGGCTTGCAAGAAGACATAGTCGAATCAATTCTCACAGCTTGACTTCTGTTATTGAGATACGACTTAAACTATTGAAAAGGCGCTCCTCTGAACCCGTAATATTGCAACTTTTTTAATAAGATATCATGATTAACACAATCAAAGGCTTTAGAAAAATCACAGAAAATTGTTGCTGTAGGGTGTTGGTTGTTTAAGCTAGAGTATATATTATTAAAAAGAGAAAACATAGCATCATTTGTGCATTTGTTATTTAAAAATCCAAATTGATGGGAAGTAAGTATTTTATATTTTAGCAAAAATGATCGAAGTCTTTTTTTAACCAATCTTTCAATAATTTTTGAAAGTGTGGGAAGAAGAGCGATAGGGCGATAATTGGAAGACTGATTTTTGTCTCCTCCTCTATGTAGTGGAAATCTTAAGGCAGTTAGGAAAAACACCTTTTTGAAAAGACTGATTAATTAGAGTAATAAGATGACATAATGTACATTCGGGCAGATTTGAAAACATTTCGAGAGTAAGTCCATCAATTCCAGAAGAGCCGTTGTTTTTGATTTCCCTAATTAAACTGCAAAGCTCTGGTAACACTACGGGCGTAAAGAAGAAACTGTGGAAATTCTCATTTGCAATGGGAAGATATGAAAGTGGATCATGGGAAGGAGCTATGGTACTCATTAAATTATTTGCCACATTTACAAAATAATCATTAAGGTTCTCAGATGAATTGGAGATAGTATTCGACAAAGAAGGCTTATTTCTCAAAGCATTAACAATCGACCATGTTTCCTTAGCCACATTTGTAGATTTAGCCAGTCTCCTATTATAGTAAATATCCTTGGCGGCTTTTAAAGTTCTCTAATAAATCTTTTTGTAAAGTCTTACGTATTCATGAAAAAAGCGCTGCCTGAAAATTTCTTAACATGAGATAATAAGCGCATGTTCTTAGCAGATGTACGCAATCCTTGGGTAGACCAGGGGTTATGTTGCTTCTTTTTAAGAGGTCTCAAAGGAAAGGATTTGTGAGAAAGATTAGATAGCGTTTTTACAAATCTAGAGAATTCTGAATCAACGTCGTCAGAGAGAATATTCCAGTCAGTTGATTGACAAAGGTGCCTAAAAAATACGGCCTAATTTGCGTGGAACATTTTTACTTTTAGATTTAGTTATGGAAAACTTTGTTAACACTGCTTCATGGTCTGAGAAACTTGAGCTTAAGATAGTACAATCGACGAAATCTGGCTCAAAGGAAGTTACGACATAATCTATTGTACTAGAGCTGGTTTTACTTATTCTGGTATGTGATTTAATGTGCATGATTAAGCCAAAACTGGAAAAATCAATATTTAGGTCGCCACATAAAATGAGTTTGCTTTTTACCGGCAGAGACTCAAATAAGCATAGTAATTTTTGGAAAAAACATTTACGTCAGCATCAGGTGTTCTGTAAATACAAACAACGTAAACATCAAAATTATTATTGTAGACAATGGAAAATTCAAATATTTTTTCAGAAACTAAATTATCGAACTTGTTTACCATTGAAAAGTCGTTGCTAGTAGAAAATATCACAGTACCTCCATGAGTTAGATTTGTTCTATCAAATCTTGCAACTGTAGTGTAATTATCCACCATCACAGGCTCACCAATATGCAACCAATGTTCAGTTATGGCAAAGATTTCTGGAAAATTAAGCTCTTCTAGTAAAAGAAATAAATCATTAGTTTTATGTCTTAAGGACTGAATATTTAGAGAGAAAATACCAAGCTTGCCATTGTCTAGTATTTCAGAGGGTGCTTAATCCTCTGTTTGCGTCAAGTCATTTAAAAATTTTTATTCCTGGCGGGAGATCCACCAAAATAATAATTGCTATGACTCTCTCTAATTTTTTGAAGGCGTAGCAGCTTTTCTGATGAGAAGACGGACCTGAAGGCTGACAGATCTGCTTCAACTTCAGTTGGACCAATACCATAGGCATCATGGTACTGAAAGTAGAGCCTCCGCAAAGAGTCCACATCACCAGGAAGTCCCTCTGATGCAAGTGCCAATCGGATGCTGGTGTTGGTATGTCCTTCAAAACACACACTGGAGGGTTGATCATGCAGATAGGCAGAAGGAATAGCCTAAGAGGTTTTAAGATGGAAGGGTCTCTCAGTCTGGCCAATAAATAGTGACCATCAGTCGCATCTGAGTCTCTTGATAATCGCACTATTGGTGGAGTCAACGGGTCCATATTTGCTGCTTTATTCGCCACTGAATTATTATCGATGACAAAATCAACCTCTAAAAATTCTGTTGTAAGGGATTTAGAGGCAGCAATGGCCTCCCTATCAGAACTAATTTTCATAGATTGAACCTCTCTAGATATTGTAGCGGATGTTGGTGGAACTGAGCGATGTGGCAGGTTATGGCTGTCTGGAGAGTGATGCTTAGACTTAGACTGGGAAGGCTTAGATTTGGGCGAGGTGGTACTATTTATTTGGACTGGTGCTTTAGAGGTTTCCAAACATCAATTTATGAGACTGCCCGGTGGCCACATATTAATATCCTTCAGCCGCTTTAAGTGATTTAAGTTCTGCACACCAATTTTGAAGTGGGAATGTGCAATGTCCTTGGTTTTTGGCATTGGGCAACATCGGATAAAGTCCGTCGTTCCCAGTTTTTCTTTGATGAAGTGTGCAAGCTGATTTCCGGTAAACGGAGGTGGGATATTTGATACAACCACGTAATGCCATTCATCTTTGTTCATTGTGTTGTCCTTCGGTGACGTCGGAACCTCCGGGTCTGGTTTTTCTGTATGATCAGTCTGGCAGGCTATCGTCCTTTTAGTTACAGGTTGGTAACTTTTACATTCGATTTTTCTTTAGCTAATTGTTCTATGGTGCGAGCCATTTGTTTAACATCTTTCCTCAGATTCTCTACTTCACTTTTTAACTCTTCATTGGAAGAATCATGGACCTGTACCTTTACCGCCTCACCATGGTTGTCCATAAGAAATGATGACAGTCGTTATTCTTCTTTAGACAGGTTCCCAGAGCATTGACATTTTCTAGAGATATCTGAGAGTTTTGCAGCTGCTAAACTTTATCATGAAGATATTTTAATGTTGGTGAATCGCAAACACTGCAGAAAAATCTGATGTTGTTGTATTTCTGCTGATGAAGGACGAAGATAATGAAGCTTTACAAGGTTCCTTGTAATATTTTTATTTTAGGGTAGTTTTTTAGGACTCAAGGTTTTTAAAAAAATCTTCAGAATATTCAGAAAAGTCATGTAAAATTTTATCCAAAAGTTTCATAAAAGAAAACTTGATAATGGTCGCCAATTAAAATCATTTTATCAATTTAAAATTGAAATCACACCTCTAGACATATCAAGAGGCCATGAATTGTATGATTTAATATATTTTAGTGCTGTATAGCTTAAAAGTAAATCATATGACAGAAAATATGTCCTCACTAAACAAAAAGGATCTCTTGCTCAGTAATTCATTAATTAATATGAAAAAAAAAATTAAGTTTAAAAAAATTATCACTTTAAATTTTAAAGGTAAAAAAAAGTAAAAAGTATAATCGAATTGGCTGCTGCGTTCAGTACATACTAAATGTCCAATCACTCTAAATGTTTAAAATCCACCGTAGGGAAAATACATATGCCGCCCCCAGATTTAGCACAAAGGACTGAAAAATTAAACTCATTTCAAAATCACGTCATTCATATAACACCCCATTCGTATTCTCGTGAAGGGGGACCAAATTGGAAAAGGCTCGGGAAAATCCCAAGGGGAAACTGAACGACAATTTAATTAAGAGTTGTAACATTAGCAGTTATAGCATATATATATTATTTCGAAAACGTTGCGAAAAATTGAGGAAAAAAGGTAATTATTTTCCGCTTGTAGTAATTTTATTAATAATAATAATAATAATAATAATAAGGATCTTTTATTCAAAATGTACAGATGTAGTTAACAATAATAACTTTCTATTATCGGTAGGTATAATATCAGTATCGGTATATTTCTATCTCGGGTACTTTATTTCTTTTAATTCTATAATTAAGTAACCGAGAAGCAGGGCGCAGTCTAGCTAAGACAGCTACTCTACTGAACCCTACTCAATGGTCATAAACTGAAGCTACAATATAAAGATTAGCTTTATTAGATTAATTAAATACCCAAATATAGAACAATATATATATATAATTTAAATAAATATTAAATAGCTAAATATAAAATTTAAAAAATTGCCAAAAATAAAATAAATAATTAAAGGCCTAAATTATGGGTTGAAGGTTAAATGTAAAAGATATTTATATTATTATAAGTTTGATTTAAATGACTTTTGATCTAAAGTTGACAATTCAGTTGGTAGGTTATTGTAGAGTTTAATGGCATTGTACGTAAAAGAATGTTGAAACATTGCATTCAAATGACGAGGAAGTGTCATCCTCTCAGAAAATCGGATCACTCTTGTGTGAACGTTTGAACTAGGAACAAATTTATTCCGTAAAGTGGAGGGAAGGGAGGGGTTTAATAGAACTTTAAATAAAAAATTACCCAAGTGTAACTCATTGCGCCTGTCCATCCTCAACCAGTTAAGCTCTTTAAATGTGTGTGAAATGCGATCGTATTTTCGTAATCCAAATATTAGCCGTGAGCAAGTATTTTGAACTTTCTGAATACGATTTTTATCTGCAATGTCTAAGCAAGGACCATAAATAAAATCGTAGTAGTTGAAGTTGGACAGGACCAGAGATTCACAAAGCATTTTCCTCAAATGAAAACTAAGAACCTGACGAGAATTATATAAAATTTTCAACGATAAAAATGACTTCTGAATTAATAATTTAACATATTCGCGAAACCTCAACTCAGTATCCAAGACAATGATTACATTTTTTGCACGATCCATCTTGGGAAGAAAAACATCCTTTAATAAGATATTTAAATTATTTAAAAAAAAATCTTGATTAAGATTGAAGACGCATGCAAATAATCCTGATGATTGAAGTGAAGATAAACCTGGGTATCATCGGCTCTCAGTTTACAGTACTTTAATGATTAAAGCATATCTGAGGTGTAGATTATGTATAATGATGGTCCCAGGATTGACCCTTGAGGTACGCCTGATAAAATTCTAGCTTCTTTGGAAAAAGAATTATTTGAAAATATTTTTTGAAATCTGTTATGAATTGAAAGAATTCGTCCATTATCTCAAAGAGACCTACGTAACTAGAGAAAGAAAAAATAAAAAAGTCTCAGTCTCAAAATATATTTTTATGTATCAATCAGGTTACATGTTTCGCTAGTAAAGCATTATCAGACACACGTAATTACAATAAAACCTTACACTAAAACAAAATCAAATTTTAAAATTAATTAAAATTACCTTATAGCTAGATGACCTGCTAAGTACTGACAAATAAAATTTAAATTTGAGAATACCCACATATTTTATAATAAAAAAACAATAACATGGCACAAAAATTCAACAAAAAATATAAAAATTATAAAAGGAAAAACGTGGCTAGTGTAATATTTGAACCCACACTCTGAAGTTGATCTCGGTGAAACACCAAACCGTTAACCACTCGGCCAGCCCTGCTTATAAATGTTAGAATCAAAAGCATATATGCGTATTGTGAGCAAAAACAGGAGGTTAGATAAGATTATTAAAGATAAGTCCTGGCTCAAAGGTGAAAAACTCATTACCGCGTGTCAAAATTGGACTCTTTTTGGCTTTGGTGATTTCCATTTCTCCAAGAGATCCAACTTTCTACCCTTGGGGCACTCGTGAACAATGGAAACATTTTCAGGGACGGAAAAACTATGACCCGTTGATAATAAATGGTTAGCAAATGCTGACTTAATTTCTGTGGTGTCGGTGTCCCTGAACTTATTAACGAGGCTTAGGTGTTCCTGTACCCTTGTGGATACTCTCCTTCCTGATTGTCCCACATAAACAGCAGGGCAATCCCTACAATTAAGACAATATACACCCGATTTGGATAGAGGGTCACTTTTATCCAACGTCTTTACTAGGTTTTTTCTTAGCGAGTTAGTCGTTTTGAAAGCTATGGAAAGGCTGAAAGGCTTAAAAAATTTTGCAAGCTGTTGAGAAATGCCGCCGAAATAAGTAAGGCATCTAAGATTATTATTGTCACGTTTGGTGGGTGGAAGATGTGATAGGACAGTTTATATTTATTATAAAATTTGTAATATAATTTGTTCAAGCTGTAAAGTGAAAAATTATTGTTTAGAGCAATTATTTTTATAATATTATGTTCTTTTTGAAAGGCGTCTTTGGACAGAGTTAATTTAAATGAACGGTAGAACATTGAATTAAAGGCTGCATATTTGTGTTGATAAGGGAAATTGGAGTTAAATTGGATTATAGTATCTGTTGCAGAAGGTTTGCGATATACTTCAAAAAAAATACTGTTATTATTTCGGTATAAAAGAAAATCTAAAAAGGGTAATTTTCCGTTTGTCTCTCTTTTCAGCGTGAAAGAGATCTGATTATGAAGGGAGTTAACAAATGACAAGAAATCCAATAAATCATTCTTGTCGTACCCACAAGACACACACACATCGTCCACGTACCTTTTATAAGCTCTCAAAATGCCCGCAAAACGGCTTTTCATAATTTTCTCCTCCAAGTGACTCATGAAGACCTCGCTCAAAAATGGTGAAAGACAAGAACCAACCCATGGCGAGACCATCTGACGAGGGTATGCTAGGGAACAAGTTCTTTACATCTAAGGAAAGCAAAATGACATTGTTTGGAAAATCTATTTGCTTTAGATAATTGGCAAATTCAATTGAGTTTTTAATGAAGAATTCGTTCCGAAACCCAGTTACTTCTCTTAGTAGTTTAGTTAAGCCAAGAGGATAATTTGTAATAAGGAAAATTTACGAAGGAAACTACTGGTCTTATCAGGTTCCCCTCCTTATGAATCTTAGGTAAGCCATAGAGCACATGAGTACGTGGGTTCATAGGGTATAGGTTAGATTTAGTGGTGTTAAAGTATTCTAGAATTATAAGGCATCGATCTAGAGAATTCTTAAGTTTTGAGAAAAAACTAATCGTTGGATCCCTAGTAATAGCCATGAAGTCGTCAGTCGATAGACAGTCGATAGTCTGTTATGAAGATATGATTTAATCAACATCACCGCACTATCCAGAAGTCCATAAAATTTCAGTTTCGCCAATAAAATTTCGTGGTGGATCGTGTCAAACGCTTTCGAAAAGTCTAACAGAATCAAAGCAGTAGACAAATTTTTATCGATTGACGTTATTATGTCATCAGTAACTCCAATTAGGGCAACATCAGTACTCAAATCCTTTCTAAAGCCACATTGAGTCTCCCGGATAATTTTATTCATACCACAGTACTCAATCAACTGATTATACATAATCCTTTTGAAAACCTTTGACAAAGCCGGTAATATACTAATTATTCTTAGATCACTATAGTTAGTTGGTTTTTTTACTTTCGGAAGTGGCTTACCTATTGATAATTTCCACTGATCAGGAAAATAATTTTGTTCTATACAACAATTGACTATGTATGCAATGTAAACATCAAACAAAAAGGGACTGCAATATTTAAGTAATTTGGCACTAATTCCATCTACCCCCGAAGCATTTGTTTTTATACCATTTAGTGTTTTATTAATTTGAGCAACAGTAGCTAAATTAAAACTAATTTGAATATTGTCGTTGGAAATAATTTGATTGTAAAAATTAATTTTAGAAGAACAGTCTGACGTATTCTGCAAAAATTCACTGAAAATGAGTTTATATCGTTAGGATTAAGTAAATTATCCGGAATATTCAAATCATTATTTGAACAAACATTAATAGATTTAAGAGTCCTCCAGGTTTTTTAATATTTTTTTCAATGCATATATTAGATAAATATAGTTTTTTCCCTTCGTACCATAGACAACGTAAGATTTCGTAACCTTTTATAGTTTTCCCAGTCGTGTACATTGCGGGTTCTCTTGAATTCTCGAAGCGCTGCATCTCTTTGTCGCATAAAAACCTTAATATTTGGTGAGTTTACCCATGGTTTAGTAATCCTTGCTGTTTTATGTCTATCGAAGATATAAAGAAGGAATTCATTAAATAAGGAAATTGTGTCAATGTTTTACTCGTAAATTATATTATTCCAGTTAACTGTGTGAAGTTCACCATAAAATTCATGAGCGTTAAAATTATTAAAATTTCTGTAAGTTATAAGCTTTGGCTTTATAGACACCTTTTCTATTTTTAAATAATAATAAACCAAGGCGTGATCTGATACCCCTTCCAACGACACAACCCCCAAATCACCTACCAAAGACTCATCCGTTACAAATATTGGATCTAGAAGTGATACACTATTCCGACTAATTCTAGTAGGTTGATTTATAATTTGGATTAGAATAAAATTCTCAAACAAGGATATCAAAGGGTTTGTTTTATTCAGTAGATTAATATTAAAATCTCCCAGACATATTACCTGCTCAAAAATAGGATAAATAGATGAAAAAATATTCTCAAAGTCATTATTAGGAGAAATCATTTAAAAAATCCTGATAACTATCATATCACAATAAAAGATAAATCGTTTAGAAAATATTGCTTGGAAATCATGTTCTTTTTTTTTTTAATAAATAGATTATGACTTAAAATTTAGAAAACGCTCCCCTAAAATACAAATAATAAAATATAATAGATTGTTACAATTTTGATTGAGAAAAATGTTAGTAACGTTTAATATGCCAATCCGACATGTCTACTTCTCTATGTTACTTACTAAAGAAAATTATATTTTTTTACTCTTATATGCAGAATTTTCTCTTATTTGTTGAAAACCTTGTTTTAGAAAAGTACTTTTAAGACACCAACTAACACTTATGCTTAAGGGTCCATTTTCTTCTTTTAGGTTTGGCGCCAGTAGCTGGAATGTGTACAGGTACAAGCAGTTGCACCGTCAATGAAGGACGTCATTTTGAAAGTGTGTATGTTGTGGCACATGAAATTGGACACAAGTAAGTTAAAAAATTAATTGTGATATAATCAGTGATCATAGCCACCAAAATTAATCATATGTATTATACTACAATTTAATTTTTTTTTAATATTTCCTTAAAAAGGGATTGTTGCATGGTGCGAAGTCAATTTATCCATTACCCAATTACAATAATAAATTCTAGAGTTTGGGACACTAGCATACTAGTTCGGCAAACGTATTACCTCAAAGTTTTTATGTATATGGACTAGCAGTGTCCCGGTGCGGAGACTTGCCAGTTTATCCTCAGATTAGACTTTTATTCGCATATATCACATACCTGTAAATTTAGTACTAATAATATTTTATAGGCAATGTGAGCAAATTCTGAAGCATGACATAAGGTAAATGTTCTCATAAGCCTATCTAATAGTAAAAAACTCGCCAATATGCATGATCCGCCATTATCCTAGAATAAGGATTATTAATTAAGGGTTGGCCAATCAATGATAAGAACTTTTTAAGCATGCGCCGATCACCTAATTCTACTGTAAGATAAACTAATGGTTCTTTAATATACTTATCTCTTTATGTTGGCTTCACTTTTCTCATGAATTACTAGTACTGGCGTATATAAGCCAACCAATAAGCTTGGAACCAATAAATTTAAAATAGTCAGCTAATACCAACAAATGCCTACATTTAAATAGAGATAGAGTACCTTATCCTAAAGATGGTTAGAAAATACTAAAGAAATTTTGTATGTCAAGCAAAGAATTTTTTAAAGTTAGATAATCGTGTTTTTTTGGAAATAAAAATTCATATCTATGGCTGTATGGCTAGCGAAACGATGAAATTTGGCATAGGGTCTCTCAATACATTGGGAATAATGGATCCGTAAACGATTTTTTTTCCGGTACCACCAAATGGAGCGGTACTGTCTCAAAGTCAAAAATTCGTAAAAAAACGGGTCAAATTCCTTTCAGACGCGAGAACTCAAATAAAAAGCCTTTAAAAGACTTTAAATTTTTAGGACATAAGGGTCGGTGGGGGCTTAAGAACTGTATACTTTTTGGGCCAGATCGGTATACAGGGTAAGTTGTTATAAGCGAACAAAAGTGACTAAAAAAAAAATTTTAACTTCTCCAGAGGCTAAAAAAAAAATTTATAAAAAAAGTGTTTCGGCGAAAAGACTTCGTTTTATAAGAGATTGAACATACTTGGAGCTTTTTTTTGTGAAAAATTTATTTTACCAGTTCTGGCATTTTCAGTTTTTTGGAATTTTCCGCCAAACGATACTTATTTCGGAAAAAAAGTTTTTTTCAAAAAATAGCTTCATCCTTTATCTTTCATATGCCATATAACTGAAATTTTCGTAAGCCATACAGGGCGAGCAATAATGAACTTTACCCATGAAGGTCCGACCCAAAAATCACATTTTATTTAATAACTTTTTCGTAGTGGCATCTGGACCATTTATATTCTCAGGCATTAAATACTTTAATAACCCCATTATTTGTATAAAATTACAATCTTCCAACCTTAATAGGTTCTGAGCAATTCGCGTTTAATTCATTTGCGGCGTCCCTGTACATGGTGAAAAGATCAAACAACATCTAAAGGATCCAAAATTTTGTTTTACAACACATACTAAAATTTCAAGGTTCCAGCGATAGTACAAGTACCCGAAAAATGCGATTTTATGAAAAAAGTCAATTTTTTTGCGTTTTTGCAGGTAATTGGAGGTGTCAACCTAAACTCTAAAGAAATGGCTAGTGGGAACAATACTTTGACGCATGATGGGTAAAAATTTTTTGCTCGTGACAAGTGGCCGGGACTTGGTTGGGTTTTTTGTAAAATTATGAATGAAAATGAACCGGAAACGATCAGGGAAAGGAAGCACCGAATCAGAAAATGAATGGGCTTGCCGAATCTGTGCATATCAATTGGGGAAATTGTGTATTGCGGCCAGGAAAATTCGGCAAACATTTTGACGTCTTCGAAAAATGCCGTTTTTTTGAAAAGTCAGTGGTTTTATACCGGGGTGAGACGAAATGAAATTTGCCCTATTATTTTATTAAAATTATTCGAATATATACACGGGTCAGTCGTAATGATCTATTTAATTTAAAATAAGAATTTAGATATTTGGTGAGTTTTATGCTATTTAGTTTATTATTAATAAATGTTAACAATTCTTAAACATTGCTTTTGGGATATAAATAAAAAATTTTTGAAATTATTGATTTTTAAGGTTAGTCGAGTATCATAACTTTTTTGGTATTGGTGCGATTTGGTTGAAATTTGGTACCTAGTACCTATTTCGGATAAGATTAATAAATTTTTACAGATATTTGACATGACTATGTTTTAAGGTCACGTGACTACCTTAACTTTCTTCCTATTTGTCCGATTTGATTGAAATTTGGTATTTGGGGTTTATTTAGGATGCAATTATTAATTTTTCACAGATATTTGACATTTGATTTCCAGGTCACGTGACTATTGTAACTTTTTTGCTATTGGTCTGATTTGGTTCAAATTTGGTATTTGGGCTTTATTTAGGATGCAATTATTAATTTTTGACAGATATTTGATATTTGACTTCCGGGTCACGTGACTATTATAACTTTTTTGCTATGAGTCCGATTGGGTTCAAATTTGGTATTTATGCTTTATTTAGGACACAATTAATAAATTTTGATAGATAATTGACAAATTATATTTTAAAGTCACGTCACTTTCATAATTCTTTTGCTATTGATCCGATTGGGTTGAAGTTTAGTATTTGGGCTTTATTTAGGATGCAAGTAATAGATTTTGACAGAAATTTGACATAGTGAATTTTAAAGTCACGTGACTTCCATAACTTATTCGCTATTGATCCGATTGGGTTAAAATTTGGAATTTGGGGTTTATTTAGGATGCAATTGTTGATTTTTTACAAAATTTTAAAACATTAAGTTCTAGGGTCACGTGATTATCAAAATTTCCTATTCGATTGAAATTTGCTATTAGATGTTTTGTATATATTTATCGATAATATTTTTTATTACCCTATTCCTTTTATCTTAATTAGTTAAATTATTTCTTAAATTTGCCTTTCAAAAAAAAATTAAAAAATCATCGGTTCGAATACATAGTCTTTAAAGGGAACTTATCTTCTTTCGTAATATTGTAGCATTATTATAGATTTTGAAAAATGTTGTCATAAAGCTTTTTCATTACTTTTTGAATGGTCTTTAGCCAGAAAAAAGAAATTTTGAATTTGGAGCATGTTTTGAAAAATTTTCATTTTGGGCCGGATATTGTTTGAAAATCGATAAATGCAAATAAACAGGTTTTCTGTTCATTTTAGAGTCAAATCGATAATTACCTTTTTGAAAGGTATCCTGAAGTAGTACAAGATAGAATAATAAAAAATTAAAGTTTTTCCATAGGGCTCTTGATATTTCGATATTTATGATTAATAGTTTTTTACAATTTTCTCCGATTCTGTGACAGCTAGAATCAATTCGTTTTAACATTCGGATACCTCGTAATATTCCCGAAAACTTTTGTTTAAGACAAAAAGTTGTCAGAGTTATAGTTTATTTAGAAAAAAATAAAAACCATTTTTTCGAAATTTTTCATGGCTATACCCCTTTCGATTTTCGACCAAACAAAAATTTTTTTTTTCTTGAGTTTTTTTAGTGAAAATTGCCAGTTTAGGGCTAAAACTAAAATTTGTCAATAATTATTTTAAGAAAAAAAATGATACCGTGGGAAAAAACCAGTTTTCTTTTGTTTTTCCCACATTTTTACTAATATCTCGGCTTCTATACCTTCGATTCAATTCGTTGATGGTTTCTTTTATTTCTTATTCTCCTCCTGTTAATTCTTTTGATATTTTATTACTATTACTTTTCAAAATAAAGAGAAAAATTAAAACAAATCGACGTAAAATCCCGTTTGTTCTATTTTAATAAATAGACCCTTATGGGAACTTCTCTCTGAATTTGGTATTTATGGTTTATTTAGGATACAAGTAATAAATTATGACAGATAACTGACATGTGAGTTTCAGCCTAGATCACGTGCCTACCGTAACTTTTTTGCTATTGGTCCGATTCTGTTCGAATCTGGTATTCAGGCTTTATTTAGGATACAATTAATATACTTTGAGAGATATTTGAAATATAACACAGTATATTGACACACAACGCGACTATATAACAAATTATGGTTCTTTGAAGCATGATACCCCAACAAGTGGCCCTCTCTTTCCTTGGCAGATAAACGTTACCTCCCCGACTCACCTAAATACACCTGATAATTTGCGATTTTTTTTAAGAAATCCTCTAAGGCCCATCACTGACAAGTCCTAAAGGTTCCAAACTGGTCCCCACGGACCAAAAGTATAGGAGCGAAGCGACTATACTTGGTCTATATAAATAAAGATATATAAATAAAGATATATCTTTATATATCTATATAAAGACTATACTAATCGTGTTTTTTTGGAAATAAAAATTCATATCTATGGCTGTATGGCTAGCGAAACGATGAAATTTGGCATAGGGTCTCTCAATACATTGGGAATAATGGATCCGTAAACGATTTTTTTTTCCGCTTTTGGCCAAAGTTGCCCATCATTAGTGCATGCTGAACAGGGAAAACATTATTCTAAAAAAAATGATTAAAGAAAAATAATACGATGAGAACCATACTCGAAAAATCTTTCGTGCATAAATTAAGTTGTAAAGTAGAAATTACTACGGTAAATAAATAAAAGGAAGAAAGTCCAAAATATTTTCTATTTAATGTTAAAGGAATTTAGTTAATTTTTTTAAGGATTTTTTTTTAAAATTTGAGAATGTAAGACACTTTTGCAATTTTAGACTATATGCAATTAAAGACTATAAATGAATAAATCTAATTATCTGGAATCACAAAAGTAGAAAAGGTTTGTTTATAAATATATTCAAAAAGTTAAAGAATCTGATCGATGAATTAGATTTTCTGAGGTTGGGCGAAACTAAAAAAATCGAAGTCAAAAATAAACTTGATATTTAAATTAAACAACAACTCTCTATTCTTATAAAAATAACGTAGGCCTCCAAAAAAAGTCACCAATTTAAAATAATTTTGTATAATTCCTCGTCTTCTTCATGGATAATATTATTACTAATATGTTCAACTTAGTCTCACTTTAACATACAGTTTACGACATATAAATGTAAAACTTTCAATAACAGAAACTAGAATTAAGCGCAAGTTCTATTATACGAGGTATAAAGCCCTACGGAAAAAATCTGAAATTGATGGTACTTACAGGAATTTAATTAACATTTAATATTAATGATTGAGTTTTAACAATAGTATTTTAACCTTGTCGACCAGTATTTTACATATTTAATTTTTAGTACTAAGATGTTTCCTGCTAGCTAGAAAAATAAATAAGGCGATTCCAGGCTAGTCGAGAACAAAAGACATAAATCGATCAAATTATTTTTTTAGAAATTCGTAAACCCTCAACTAAACTCATCTTTCTATTTGCTTTGCTTTCGTTTCATACCTCCCACTTATATGACAAATACAGAGCATCTCTTGCTTCAGAATAAGCTTATTCTCGTACTTAATGTCCTTATGCTTAGTCCTTATGTATAATCAGCTTTAATGGTATTTACCATGGCTTTGTACACTATGCAGGAATTCACTTTTTTAATGGTTATTGTTCAAGTAAGTTAAAGAAATGCCAAAGGCTCTCTGCTCTATAAATAAAATGAATCCTATTTTTATCCCGAGGCATACCCTAAATTAATATAAGAAGTAATATCCCCGGAAAATCTGTATTTTTAGAAACACGTAGATACATAATACATTTACATAATACAGATACAGATACAAATACATAATACATTACATTACAGATACATAATACATAATACATTCAAGCAATTTTCGAAAGACTGAAAGAAGAATTTGTGAAAAATGAGCAAGAATAATCTATCCAAGGCATCATCTTCTAGAGTCCTGAGTTCTGTAGTTCTAAGTCCTGAGATTTTCAACTTTTTGTTAATGTGGCTGAAAAGGTTATATCTCAACTACCATTTACTTATGGAAACTTTCATCACTTTCTGCATACTTCCGTCAATAAACAAGTAAACAAGCTAAAGTTATTCCAATTTTTTAAAAATAACAGATCTTTTAATAAACTTACAAACTATCACTCTACTCCGCCTGTTCCAACAATTTGATTTTCGGACCAAATATCTAAGTTCTTTGAAATTAACAACTTATTTTGTCAGGAGTAATATGGCTATCTAAGTGGTAGATCTACAATAATGATCTAATAAAAATTATGTAATGGCATGAAAATTGCTTTAGATGCATGTACCGCAATATATGATATAATTAAAGCGTTCGACTGGGTATCACATAATTTACTATTACATACCTGGATGGATGGTTCCTATTAAATCGCATAAAAAGTGTGAAAAACTCATTAAGTGTCTTAATTCTTCACTAAGATACCAGAATACAGCTACCCTTCATTTCACTAAGATCTACCTGTGCACTACGATTCCTATGTAAGGGTGTAGCATTGTATCTTAATCTTACATATTACAAAACATATTGGATATCCTACGAAGAGTATAATAAGTCTAAATTAGTAAATACAAAAAAATTGAAGTAGACTTAAGTCAAAGATTTCAAGTCAAAATTAGTCAGCATTTGTGAAATAGAGTTTTTATGGTTTTTTAGGAAAATAGATGGTTGCTTTTCTACCTATTTTGAAGAAAATCTTAATTAAATAATAGCTCGAACATTTTTCCATGGGATGTTTGATGTATCAATTTTTGGTCGAAACCTGCCCAGAATCGTCTACTCGATTAGGTTTAGGTTTACTTCATAGATGTCCTTCGGACAATGATGCAAGCATATCATAGATTTAACTTCAAGACTGTCCTACGCTGACATGGGGTCATTTTCCTCATGTAAAATAGATCGTTGCTCTCCAATGTAGATGTATACAGGCTTTGGCTGATTGTGGGTCTAGAGCTTGCTGTCGTCAAGCATTTATTAATTTAAAGATTCTTATCTTCCCATTCTTATATAATTTCCACTGCTTTAAGTATATTAAAAGTAGAATAGGCTTATTTTCTTTACTGATGGTAACCATATTCATTAGCTAGATGTGGCAATATTATCTTACCAGACTTTTACATATTTTTAAAAAGAAGAAGAAATGCTGATCACTATTATATTCAGTTTTATAATGTACCTTCTACTTATATTAGAGACTTATACGAAAAATGATTTACTCAAATACAGAAACAGTATATTTTAAGTAAAAGCTTTTACTCTATTTAGGATTACCTTAATAATTACTTTAGTGATGTCTAAGACTTCTTTGTCTTTTGACTTGTTACTTTATGGTTTATTATACATAATTATGTGCAAAAGTTTTGTATTGATCTTTTTGTACATGGGTGTAAAATTCGATATCTTAACAAATTTTATATTTATTAGGCTTAGTTTTTGCTTCCTATATTTTTATTTTACATTTTTACGTAATTGATGTCTTCAGGCAATCACATTAAGATGAACTAGCTCACTAATGTTGTTTTTGCTGATGTTGCCTCTTTATGAATGAAACAAGTGTAATCTTTAATTAATCAATATAGACTAACTGAGAGATCATTGAAGACATTTAAATATCTTATTCTAAGATAATAAACATATATAGCGCCGAATTGCACGTCTTATTCTTGAAGTCACTCAGACCTAAATTTCTAACTATTATCTTGCCTGAAGTAGATCTATACCTTTTACGGTAAATTATAGTGTATATTAGCTATCCTTTACATTGTAAAATTACATCCTCACTTATACTATACAGGGCTTTCTTTCAAAACGATCGTGAGTGAACGAGTAATTAAGGGTGATAACTTTCTAAAAAAAAAAAAAAAAAAAAAAAAAAAAAAAAAAAAAAAAAAACACGTCAAATTAGATATACAGAGGGACGTTTAATTATGCATTTACTGAAGTTCTGTCAATCACCTCTTCACCTCTAGCTAACCTCATTTTAATATGTCAAATGGGAACCCCCATCGTGTGATACATCATAGTAAGGAACGTAAAATTCTCTATTCAACGGTACCAAAAAAAATGAAATCGGTAAATGTGTAAGCAAATAGTTAGCGAAAATGTCTACAAATAATGAATATTTTATTTACGTCAAACTTTGGTATGTCAAATGGCTACCCCATGGTGTGATACATTATTTTAAAGGGCATTCATTATGCTATCAATGGTTGTAAAAAAAAATAAAATTGATTGACCAAGAAGCAATTAAAGTGTAAATCGGTAGAGTAGAAAAACCAATTTAATTAGTTTAACAAATCTATTTTATTAAATGTTCAAAATGCGCGCCGTTATTAGCAAGACAATAAAAAAGCCTATTTTCAAACTCCTTACGAACATTGACAAGGGTCTGCCCGCTAATTTCTCTGCATTCTTGAAATATTCTATTTTTTAAATTCTCAATACTCTCAGGTGGGGTTTTATAAGCTTTGCTTTTTAAGTAGCCCCAAAGAAAAAAGTCTAGTGGGGTTAGGTCCGGAGACCGCGCAGGCCATTCGATTGCACCACGTCTGCTTCTCTTGAAATCTACTTTTCTCGAAAATTTTCATCAAGCCACTCTCGAACTACCAAAGTGTAGTGCGCGGTATTATTTTCACTATTTATACTATTTCTACGGATGATGGAAGAGTATATTGCATTTTCTAAAAGGTTTAAATAAATCTCGCCAGTCAAATTTTCTTCCAAAAAAAATGGCCCGATTATTTCATTCCCATAAATTCCTGCCCAAACATTAATTTTTTGGGGATATTGGGTATGGCCTTCCCGAAAAACATGCGGATTTTCATTATCCCAGTATCTACAGTTATGTATGTTGGCCTAAAAAAAGGTCGATTCGTCACTGAAGCAAATGTTCTTCAATAAATGGGGATCGTCGTCAATTCTCTGGCACATCACTTCACAAAATTGAATTCTCCTATCAAAATCATCTTATGTACGGAACCAGTGGAAATATTTGTTAGTTTTGCGGCCTTTGGTATAGACAAAGTTGGATCCATAGCAAATTGTCCTAGTACTTCAACTTGGCATGCTTCATCGACAACTCTATTTTTTTTCATATTTTTTCTTATTGCAAATCGATCCCGTCTCTTCAAATTTTTTTATCAATTCTAATACGTATTTATGGCTCACGTTTTCTTGATACCTTTCATTAAATGCTCTCGCGGTTCTGCGAGCACACCGATCTTAAGCTTCATAAAGGAAAATTATTTCTATTCTTTCGACTAGCGTATATACCATTTTATTAACTCACTGTTTTAACTAAAATTGAAAAATTGCACGCGTCAAACTGACAGTTGAAGACACTCTTTTTTCTCGCAAATAACGGTACACGTTCTTTACTTAAAAAAATAAATAATTTGCTTGAACTAAATGTACTGTTTGTTACCAGACATTTTAACTTTTAAATTGCTTGTATTTTTTTTGATGATCTATTATAAAAAATATAAGAATCTTAAAATGATGTTGGTACCACACTAAAAGTATTCATTTAAAATACCAAAGTTTGGCGTAAATAAAATATTTATTATTTCTAGACATTTTCGCTAACTATTTGCTTACACATTTACCGATTTAATTTTTTTTTGATACCGTTGAATAGAGAATTTTACGCTGCTTATTATGATGTATCACACGATGGAGGTTCCCATTTGACATATTAAAGTGAGGTTAGCTTGGTTTTAAGATAGTTATTAAGGGTGGATCGTTGAAATGAAAGCACTGTATAGTATATTATAATTTACAATAAAATTATTTAATGCATTTATTACATTTTTTATCCACAGCTTAGGAATGAGACATGATGGACCACTAGCTGATAATGACTGTGATCCAAGTAGCTACATTATGTCGCCAACTTTAGGTAGTGGAAAAATTACCTGGTCGGCTTGTAGTAAGCGATATCTTCAGAAATTCCTAGAGTAAGTATATAAATAAAATATTAAACTGGAAAATTTAAAACACCAGAAAAAGTAAAGCCTTATTTTTGATCAATATAGAAGCCTTTGATACAGATGGCATCAACGTATCTATAATGTTCTATTGCTGTCCCTATAGTCTCCCTTTGTTGGCATATTTCAGTAACTGTTGTATTAAAGCGTTAGCTTTCCAGATTCATAGAAATCTTTATAGCTTATTCCTATACCTAAAGTTATTTCACCGAATGAACTATCTCAACTTCCATCAGCCTTAATTAGCAATGGGAAAGAGCAATTTTAAAGGTACTAGAAAGAGTTTTAGAGATTTAAATCAGATTGTACGTGAATTAGATGTAGAGATTTGCTATTTTTCCTGGTATTAAATTTGCCTTCGGGAAATATTTCAGCTATTTAACTGATCTGTTAAAAGCAATAGATGACATATTAATGAGTTGACAATTTTGGCCCTCCTTGATTATTCCAAGGCCTTGGAATGGTGCTGGAGAGAGCGCTCGGTCTCTAATCAGAAAATACTCGACGGATCGCACTCAGTCGGTGAAGCACAACGGGATGGAATCCTTTGCTTAAGTCCCACCTATGGCATGCTAAAAAGATCTATTCTTGGTCCACGTTTCTTTACCCTGTATAAGTCCCAGATATATAAGAATGTAGAAATACTCATCAGTTCATCGATATGCCGATGCCGTTTATTCTCATTTTTTCCTGTCAACATCACGGAAGCTAATGATAAGATATCTGACGAATTAAACTCACTCGGAAAAGCCTTTAGTGACCACTGCTTACGTTAAAATCCAAGTAAATGTAAGCATCTTCTTTTTGGTGGGATGCTGTCTAGGAACAGCTTTGAAAAATTTATTCGGGTTAATGTGAATGGTAAACTGACCAAATGTAGTAATGTGGCTAAAAATCTTGGATTTTCAAATGAGATTAATTAAGCATATTGATTAATTTACAAAGAACGCCTTTGTTAACCTTAGGTAACTCTCTTTAGTCAGCGGCAACTCCCTAATACAAATCTAAAAGAAGTTTTATGGGTAAGTTTGGTGTGGTCTCATTTTACGCAAGTGATGAAATGGATTCAGTATATTTAAAACTGTTGCGTAAGATTTACAAATAGAATGAGAAAATTTGATAGCAGTGTGACTAGTGAAGTGGTTAAATATGACTGAAAGGAGTTACTTCATAGTATAGTTATCTCCAGTCAAATTATCTTTAAAAAATTCTCCCACTATCATTATCAGAGGGTTATGCTTAGCTGTGATATTCATGATTTGGACTTAAAAAATAAATAATCGTAATACCTCATTGTTATAAAATATCTTTTATTTAAGATGTATTGTACCTTCTGTCTTTAAAAGAAAAATCAGCCTTATTACTAATCTCTACTGGAACTGACCTTCAATTTACACATTGTAAATTTTAATAGACAATATTATTATTATCAGATTTTATGCCAAACGGCAATGCACTCTCCTCTGAGGAAAGGGTGTTCGGACTCTATTATTATTTACACATAATATACTTAAACTAAAATTACATATGTTCCTTAAACTAATAGATGCTATCTGCATTTCCAATGAACTTTCTGACGATTCGAGATGTAGATAATAGCGTCGAACTCTGCATTATCTTATAGCTGCTTTTCTTAAGGTTGAGCAGCTTCATGTTTTCGATCAGGCTCTTTAGTATTACTCCTATTGTTGACACAATAATTGCAACTTTTTTCATTTCCCATTGTCTTCGTAGCTGGTGTTCTAGATCCCTGTACTTAGGAATCTTTTCATTATGTTTCGCTCTAAGGTTGGTATTATCAGGAATAGCTACATCAATAAGGGTTTTCTTCCTATAAATTTTATCGATTAGTATTAGGTCAGGCTTATTGTTACTTCCTCGTTAGTTTGTAAGTACAGTGCGATTCCAATACCCAAAGTGTTGCTCATTTTCAAGAACTGGTTCCGGCTTATAGTTATAATATGGTAGCTTGGCTGCTGATAAGAGGTTTACTTTTTCTGCAAGCCCTTGATGCAGTATCTTTGTAACTGGATCTAATTCCGTTGGTGCAAAAGTTTGACATACATCGGTGACATGCTGAATGGACTCCGTTGTCTCACATTCATACCTACATCTTGTCACTTTGTACCGTCGGGTCAATTTTTTTCAGGACAAATTTTAAATAATATCTTGTTGGTATTACTTGATCTTGGATAGCCAAATTTTCTCTTGCTCGGGGTTATGATGTGTGAGTGGCTCAAGCTTCTAGAGTTTAAATGGTATTGAGTCATCTGCTTTACATACGGCACGATGAATATCTGATGTTTCAGCTTTTCTTAAGAAAATGATCGCAAGTACTGATTTGTTGAGTCAGTCGCTTTCCGATGTCGGTCATTCCTCTTCCTCCCATATGTCGAGGTAGCGTAGTTCGTTCTACGGCACTACGTGGATGATGCTTATTGGCTTTCATTAGAAGTGTTCTAGCCCTTCTTCTCTGAAAATTTTCGATGTCCGTTTTAGTTCATCCTATATCACAAAATGAATAAGTTAGTGAACTGATTCTATATCTATTAATAGCTTTAAATAAGTTTCTGCTATTAAGACTTATTTTAAGAAATCGTCGCATTCTTGTACTGAACTCATTATTTTATTTTTATTTTTATTATTATTAAAACCAGGTTTAACACTTAAAAAGAGCCTTCAATGCATTAGCAAAATATTTTTAAAAATGTTTATTGAAGTATTGATAAAAATTAGTTTTTAAAATAAAACCATTTGATATTCGCAATTAAATCATCAATCGAATTCTAAAATACATCGGTTCGTAAAGTGCTGCCCTTCAAATCTAAATATTAGTCTTTTAAAAATACGCTGGCATATTTCGCATAAAATAACAGCTGTTTTTTTGATTTAACTTCCACTTCTATTTTTGGTTTTCCAGTTTGTCTTTTTTAAATATATTAAATTTTCCCACAGCAGAAAAATTTTAAATTTTATTTATAACAAAATTTATATATTTGAACTCTTATTTATTTATTTTAAATATATAAACTTTCTTTAAAATATACCAAAAGTACGTCTGTGGTTACAGATTTTACATATCACCTGCCCACTATAATTGTTTTATCGTTTTTCGTAAGAAAACTTTAACTTAAATATTTAATTTAAATAGTACGTGGTTCTAGCTGCAAGAAAACTAGTCACAAACTATATGGTAGGTTTTTTTCAATCATCATCAGGAAGATGCAAATCTTGAATCATCAACTACTTACCTGACCCAGGAGAGACTGATGGCGCACTCTATACAATACAAGAAATAGTACTTCCAACAAGAAATTATCAAAACTAAACCTGAACTCCAAACAGTAGTAGACAATGAGAAATCAAAGGTCTACTGGGATCCACCGACACAATTTGATCGAAACACTTTACACAATAAGCCACATTTAATATTCCTAGATAAAAAAAACTAGACGGGCCATAACAGTTGATTTAACTGTCCCTCTTAATGAAAGCACAGGTAGGGTATACAATGAAACACGTCAAAAATACCAACCGCTGACTGAAGTACTGGGATTAACACTTGTTGAAATAAAACCAATTATAATTTTCCGCAATAATATTGTGAATACTTACCAATATGCAAAAAGCGGTGATCTTGGGTACAACTGCGGGAAAATCACGTAGACATTTCGCAATTAGATATGAAAAAAGATCGTTCGAACAGAGAAGTAGAATATGTACTATGGCTGTTACCTTATCCTTAAATCTTTTGTTTGTAGTCCTATGGTCGGAACCTTTGGTATGACACTCAAATTGCAAAAAAAATGTTTACCATAACCAGAACTCTTTATTTTAAACTGAATGATGGTTACCGAAACAAGTTTCGAGAATAAAATAAAGAGTTTTGCTAAAATCACACCTTGCTAAAATCTAACATAACTAGTGGCTTCATTTATTCCACTAAAAACTTTCTCTTAGTCCACTCATCATCTTAGGATACTCAAGAGAGCCGTACAGCAATTACGGCCTTTTTGAACCCTAACAGAAAAGAGTCAAAGGAAGATATTCACTCATTTGATTTGAAAGTTTTATTCAGTATAAACGAACTATCTGTAAAACAATTGCTAAAATTCTGTAGAGCTTTACACTATTGGATATTGTCCCACCGACTGGATGCGCAGAGGACATTTAACTGAGAATATTGCTGCTGTAGTCAAAAGTATTGGATAGATCGCGATTAATCGATTTTTCGTTACTCTTAAACTTTGAATCTCTCCTATACCACATTGTGGCATATTTTGACTCGAGATCTTGGATTGAAGAGTTACAAAGTTCAGATTTTCGAAGAATTGAAGCCGGCTGATCTTTGTTTGATTCGTGAATTCAGTCAATAAGCGTTCGAACAGCTCGCGATTGATTTGTATATTTACCCAAAAATCAGTGACGAGGCTCATTTCTAGCTTAACGGCTATGTAAACAAGAAAAGTATTTTTTTTACTTTATTTGGTGAGGCTTTTGGAGCGGCGCAAAGTAGATCGCCTATATGGAGATATCGGAACGTTGTTATACAGGGTGTTTCAGAACTATGAAATAAAACTTCTGGGGGTTGTTCAGTGCAACAGAAGAATCCATTTGAGTATAGGAACCCATGTCCGGAAATGCGTCACTACGCCACTACGGCCCTAAGACGCGTTAAAATTTACAAAAAACATTAATTACCTAAATAGGATCTGCTGCATTAATTTTTACTTTTTGTACATGATACCATAACAACAATTGTTTAAAATCAACGCTTATCAATGTCATGTTTAAAAATTTTATAGCTTACAATTTTTAAACATTTATTGCTAATGGAAAACTTTACCAATCAAGAATTGGCGGATATGCATTTGGCATACGGAGCAACAAACTGCAATGCACGAGCAGCATCGCGATTGTATCATGAACGTTATCCCGAACGATAGCATCCTGGATACAAAAAGTTTATTGCGGTTCATCGCAATAAACATGGGAGACAGGCATGTTTAAGATCAAGATGCATGATGCTGGTGTTGCTCGAACCGTAAGAACGGTCGAATTTGAAGAAGAGGTGCTTCAGCGAATTGCCGATGAACCATCAAATAGCACACGTGACGTCACTAAGAATATGAATACGAGTAACGCTTCTGTCTGGCGGGTACTACACGAGCAACAACTCCATCCTTACCAGTTCCAGAAAGTTCAAGGTATGACTGCAGCCGATTATCATTCTAGAGTTCAACTTTGTCGATGGCTTCTGGATCACATCATTGCACAACGAAATTTTTTACGATATGTTTTGTGGACCGATGAAGCCTCTTTCACAAGAGACGGTATTTTTAATAGTAGGAATAGCCATGTTTGGGACGAAAAAAATCCTTTTTCCAAGAAAACATCAGAATCGTTGGTCTGTCAACGTATGGGTAGGCATTGTTGATGATTATTTAATTGGGCCATACCTTCTACCGGAACGGTTAACAGGACCTATTTATCTGCGTTTCTTGGAGGAAGTTCTCCCAGAACTCCTTGAAAATGTTCCACTAAACGTTAGACAGCAAATGTGGTTTCAGCATGATGGAGCGCCGTGTGAAGGTTCGATTTAGGAATTATAAATAAGAATGCCAAATGCGCTTACACCATTGTATATTACTCTCTTCGATGATATCTGGTATATTAGTAGTTATTTAAAAACAGTGTTCTACATAATTGTCGTGCATACGTGTGCAATAGTATTGCATAAATATTTAACAATAATAATAATTCATTGTATAACAAATTAATATACAGTATGATACTTGAAAATAAATAACATATATCACTATTATATTATTGTACCACATCTCCCCCTTTTGAAAGAATGAACTACATTTTTAATGAAATAAAAATGGAGTACTTTCGTACAAAAATAAATATTCATAAGGTATATGCGCTTTTTTACTACATTTTACACTTCTATTTTACAATAAAAATAAAATTATTAGAGGTTCAAGGAAAGTGTTAAGAAAAAGATAAGAGGAATAATAGAAAGAAAATAAATAATAAAGAAAGGATAGAAAAGAAAAGTATTTATCGATCGAGTATAGATTTAAATATTTTTTTTTGTTTAATTTAAAAATGAAACCTAAAATGTTAACCCTGATTTTACTTAAACAAACTTATTACCTAAATAAACTTATTACTTAATTAAAGTACACATGTACTTAAGTTGTTTAATTTAAATAATGTTACATAATTCTTAACTATTTTGAAGCCTAAACAATACGTGTTAAGTTATTAAATTATGAACCTCAATTTTTGCGAAGCTTTGCATTGACTTATGAGACATAATATGTATTATAAAATATTAGGTTACAAGGTTAGTAAATTAAAACTAGTACATGTTTTCTTTTCGGTACAACTGCTATAATTGACATAATTAATTGTTTTTCTTTTAATTTTTCTACGATAAACACTGAAAATGGCTTTTTCACTTTAATCACTTATAAAAATGCTGTAATCTATTTTTATGCACTTTCACTTTAGCGTCACTTTTACTATTACTTAATATACAATTTACACCTTCTACCTCCTCTACTACGAAAGGGCCTTTATACCAAGGGTCAAATTTCGTTCTATTTTCATTATTTAAAAGTACTGAGTCACCGGGTTTTAAATATATTTCTTTAGACTGTTTATCGTATTCTAATTTTCGCTGAACTTTTGCTTTTTGAATAAAATCATTGGCTCGTCTATTTGCAATTTGTAAGCGATATCTGACTTCTTGATAATATGCGTCGATATTATATACAGGGTCTATCAAAGTACCATTTAAAATATTAGAAAAATCAACCTTACGTGCAAAAACTAATTCAAATGGCGTATATTCGTGATATACACTGGGAGTTGTGTTATAACAAAAGCTGAAATAGTTTGTCCATTCATCCCAATCGTCTTGCATTTCGTTTATGTACATTCTAAGAAACTCATTTAAGACTCTATGATTTCTTTCACAACCACCTATAGTTTGACTATGGTAGGCTGTCGAAATAGAATGTTTAATTTTTAGAAGTTCAGAAAGTGATGTAAGTACTTCGTTTTTATACTCAGTGCCCATATCGGTTCTGATTTCCTGCATTGGGCCATAATTAAGAATAAATTCATTAAACATTGCCCTAGCTATAGTTTTAGCTTCTTTATTCGGAATAGGGATAATTTTAACAAATTTAGTTAACTCGCACTGGATTGTTATTGCATACATATTGTTGTTAGGAGTTTTTCTGAATGGTCCAATCGTGTCGATACATGTGATGTCAAATGCTTTTTGTGGTGTAGGTGTTATTACCATTGGCTCTGAATGAGTTATTTTTCTCTTATTAATTTGACACTTTTGACATTTTTTAACGTATTTGTTGACATCGCGGGACATTCCTTTCCATCGGTAATTTGCTCTTAGCTTCTTAAGCAATTTTTTCTGTCCACAGTGACCTCCGGTAAGTGGATTATCATGATATTCCTGTACTAACGCTAACTTGTCATCATTATTTTTAATAATTTTGGGCTCTTCATACAGAAAAATAGTAAGATTTTTTAATTTACTTAAAGCAATATTTTTTAATTCGTTTATTGTGCACAATTTAAATATTTCATCTGTTATTTTTAGCTTTAGTTCCTTAATGTTGCAATCAGCAGCCATTTTTTCCAGCTTAGACAAAACTGTTCCTAAGAATGTTTTGTCATTACTGATTAACATTTTATCCTCGATTATAAAATCTTTATTCTTACCCATAATTATCCATAGATATTTATGCTGAATTTTAAATTTTACATAAGCTAATTTTAAAATATTACTATATTCTAAAGTCTCTAGGACTTTTGGTTTAACCGTAAACGGCATGCTAGCATTCTTGCTATTATCTTCTGTTAAGGTAGTATCCTTTTTTGCCATTGCCCGTGTTACTGCAAATACGTTGACTGTTTTGTTATTTATCGCCAAATCGCTTAGTTCGCTAATACAAATTCTCGATAATGCATCTGCTCCTACATTGTCCTTTCCTTTAATATATTCAATTTCAAAATTATATTCTTCTAAATCTAATCGCATCCTGGTAAGTTTTGAAGATGGGTCTTTCATAGAAAAGAGATACACTAAAGGCTTATGGTCAGATTTTACCAAAAATTTATTTCCGTACAAATATGGCCTAAAATACTGAATCGCCCAGTGGATGGCTACTAATTCTTGTTCTATAGTCGCTTTATTAGATTCTCCTTTAGTGAATGATTTTGAAGCGTAAGCTATTGGCAATTCTTGCCCATTAAAGTTTTGTGATAATATAGCGCCACAAGCATTTTTTGATGCGTCTGTTGTTAAAATAAATTGTTTATTAAAGTCTGGGTATTGTAAAATTTCGGGTTGCAACAACGAATTTTTAAGAAAAATAAAAGCTTGTTTACATTTTTCACTCCATTCGAATTGCGTATTTTTTCTTGTTAACATATTAAGAGGTTTTGCAATTTCTGCGAAGTTTCGAATAAACCTGCGATAATAGTTACAAAATGCTATAAAGCGTTTTACTTCATCAGCATTTCTAGGCTCTGGGTATTTATTAATAATGTCGTATTTTGACTCGTCAGGCAAAATTCCATTACTAGTAATCCTGTGACCTAGGTAGGTAACTTCTTGCGAAAAAAAATTGCATTTTTCGGGATTTAATTTTAAATTGTATTTTCTGCACGTTTCAAATACACTACGTAAATTTTGTAAATGATGATTTTTTGAACAACCAATTACAATTACGTCATCCATGTACAAGAAAGCCTTTTCAGGTGTTATTCCAGCAAATGCTATATTCATCATTCTCTGGAAACTGTTTGGGCTTATTCTGAGGCCAAATGGTAACCTTGTAAATCTGTAGCTACCTGTACTTGTACTAAAAGTTGTAAAATCTCTAGATTCTTCTGCAAGTGGTATTTGATGAAAGCCCGCCTTTAAATCTAGCGTTGAAAACCATTTAGCACGGCCTAGTTGGTCTAAAATATCGTCAATTCGAGGCAATGGAAATTTATCAGGGATAATTTTCTTATTTGCCTCTCTAAAATCCACTACTAGTCGCCATTTTTTATCATGACCCTTAGATTTCTTAGGTACCAAAAGGATTGGACTATTGTAAACGGCATTAGATTCCTCTATTATGTTTTCCTCTAACATTTTACTTACCTGTGCATTTATTTCTTTAGATTGGGAAAGCGGTGTTCGATAATTTTTTATATAGAAAGGTTGCTCATCAGCTAATTTAATTTTTTGTTTATAAAAATTGTTTGTTGTTAATTTATCACATTTTAACCCAAATATATCAGCAAATTCCATGCATAATTCGGTGGTTTCCTTTTTCGCGCATTCCGGGATGTTTTTATTTAATTCCTTTAATAGTTGATCTTTTCGGTTATTTTGATTACAATGCAATTGATAACACGAAAAGTTTTTTAGGGATTCGGTTACAATTTTAGGATTATTTATGGTTATGGTTTCGCATGTTGTATTTAGAATTTTAATTATTGGACTTGACCTAGAAATTATGGTTGATGCTATGAAAACGCCTGGGGATATTTCGTTATTTAATACAACCGAATCTTCTTTAAGATATTTTAACTTTTCTACTTTTCTAATTATTTCACATCTCGGGGGGATAATTAACATATCTTTTGCAGGGCTGTCATGAATTGGTATAGAGATTAAATTATTATGCAGTCTTATTTGCATTGTCCAATTAGAGTAGTCCAATTGACATTGATATTGTGTAATAAAATCTCTACCAAGAATTCCATCTGCTGGTATGGGAAAATTATCCTCAACTATGTGAAAATTTTGTTTTAAAGAAAAATTGTCAATAAACATTACAGTTTTAGTAGTACCTATGGAAGTTATATGTCCTTCTGTAACACCGTTTATCCTGCTAGCATTTGCTCTGTCAACTATTTGGTTTTTATCGATTTTTGTTCGCTTAATTAAAGAAATATCGGCACCAGTATCTACGATTAATGTTATTGTTTCATTTTGTGTCATTTGGGTCTGAACGACGATAAAATTTGACAACGATAGGTCCATGTTAAAAATATTTATTGCTCCCCCAATGGACCTGGTTGGGGTGATAATTCGTTTCCGGAATTATCTGTCTCAAAGCTGCGCACAGAATAGTTTCCTCTGCCTCGTTGAGAATAGCCCCTGTGACCTCTATATCTGCTATGGCCACCATGATAATTATTATGGATAGGAACTTCAGGAATTCTATTAAATCCTCTTTTCCATTGTCCTTGCGCCCTAGGATAATGACCTCTATAATTTGGATTGCCTCTATTGTTGAATCGATTTTGTGTAAAAAGGACTGTAGAATTTTTTGATTCAGTTTCGACGCTAACAAACTTTGTCAAGGCGTCTTGAGTTGTGTTGAATGTGCCTGCTTTCATTATCAACCTGGATCTTTCTGAGGTTGCATTCGATTTTAGGGCTTTAACTGCAATATTAGTTGTATAACCCTCTGCTACATTTACTGGTACACCTTCATTTATGTACGCTCTTTTTAAGCTTGTTGCTAAAGCTTCTATGTCAGATGCATATTTTGATGTATCGCTGGATCCTTGTTTAAGAGCTAATAATTTTGCCGAAACTAACTGCGAACTTTCACCCTTAATATTGCTTGTTAGTTTTTGAATTATAATTGGTATGGTATCATTATCGCCAATAAGGTCTCTTGCTTTACCAACTAATTTAGTTTTAATAAGAGCCACGGCATTTGCTTCGTGCCCTTCACAATTTTCTTGGATTAAAGTTAGTGCGTCAATAAAAGATCGAAGTTTATCCGCTGAGCCATCAAAATCATTGCACAAAACCCTGCTGGTGAAATTAAAAAAATCCATTTTAGTCATCGCCATTTTGCCAGTTTCAATTTTAATTTCAGTGTTTGTATTTTCTTCGTCTGAACCCTCTGAAGAGTTTTCACTGTCAATAATATCCTCCTCAATCACGTTTGGATCAATTAGTTCAGTGCACGATGTAGGTATTTTATACGAAACATTTAATACTTGATATACCCTGACTACTTTATCTCTTGAGACGGAAAAAAGTTTTTTAATAGCAAAATACTGTTCTTGACTTAAATTTTTGTAATCATGTAATACAAGTTGCACAAAGGTATTATAGTATTTAAGTAAATTATCCCTAACTTCTTTTTTAATTTCCTCTGATTTAGGTATTTTTTTTCTTTAAGACTCTTTTTGATTCGTTAGTAATTAATATTTTTAAATTTGATAACTTGGTATAAAGTTCTTCCCAAGCTGATGACATAAAAATAACTAAATTTAGCCTAAATTACGGTAAAAAAAATCTAACATAATAGTAGTACATGAAAAATGTAAACAAAAATCCAACATAAAAATTATTATTCAGCTATATATATGTAATATGTAACTTTATAATATATTATAATATTATAACTTACGATTACTTTATGAACTAATAAAAAAAAATAGTTTTACCCCCAAAAATATTTTAAAACTGCTAAATAGCCAAAAAATCTTATCTTAAATATACACAAATAAATAAAATTACATACCAACTATAATATAACATTTGTGTGGTCCATGTCCTGGGACGGATGCAAAATCTCCATTACATCTCCTTCTTCCATCTTCCAATAAACAGGTGGCATTTAATCGCTCGTCCTTAATGTCACTGCTTTCAGGTTTTACTAAAATGTTTTTCTACACCAACACATTGCTTCTTCTTTCACTAACACGGACTCACAAACACAAACCACTATGTAATAGTCTTACTTAGATATCACCAACTGGAGCTTTTAGCATAAGACTTCTTGACAAGTCTCTTTTCATGTTTCTGCGGTAAGCCTTCCTAATTTTTAGTAACACCAAAGTTACAACAGCCACAGTGATTATATAAAGCAGAATACGGATATCCATAGGGACATTTATAGCTTGTTCTTCCACTATAAAATTGGAGTTTACAACACCTGTGTCCGTAACTTCAGCATGCTTGGTGTTAGTAGTACCCATATTGACTCACACTGTATGTTACTGTACATTAGCACACTTTACAGCAACTAGCTCCCATACTTTTACTACTCTTACTGAAAAATGCACTAAAAAATGGTGTGGCACTGGCAGGATCGCCATGTGAAGGTTCGATTTAGGAATTATAAATAAGAATGCCAAATGCGCTTACACCATTGTATATTACTCTCTTCGATGATATCTGGTATATTAGTAGTTATTTAAAAACAGTGTTCTACATAATTGTCGTGCATACGTGTGCAATAGTATTGCATAAATATTTAACAATAATAATAATTCATTGTATAACAAATTAATATACAGTATGATACTTGAAAATAAATAACATATATCACTATTATATTATTGTACCACAGCCGGCTCACTTTGCTGTACAAGTACGCGAGTATTTGGCTCAGCGGTTTGGGCACCGTTGGATTGCCAAAGGTGGAGCAGTTTCTTGGCCTCCTAGGTCACCCGATTTAACATCGCTCGATTTTTTCTTGTGGGGACATGTAAAGTCTTAAGTCTACAAAACTCGAATCAGAGCTAGACTTAATTAGACGATTAACAGCAGCATTTGAAATCACTCGAAACGAGGATCAAATTTTTAGTGTAGTCCGCCGAAATCATGTGCGGCGTTTAAATCGGTGTATTGAGGTTGGAGGAAGACATTTTGAACAATTGTTGTGATGGTATCATATACAAAAAGTAAAAATAAATGCATCAGATCCTATTTAGGTAATTAATATTTTTTTTAAATTTAAACGCGTCTTAGGGCCGTAGTGGCGTAGTGACACATTTCCGGACATGGGTTCCTATACTCAAATGGATTCTACTGTTGCACTGAACAACCCCTAGAAGTTTGATCCCATAGTTCTGAAACACCCTGTATTTTATATAATATTTGTACTTACTGTAATAATTTAACTAAAAACAAGTTTTTATTTATCAATATAATATTTATTTTTTTGCTTAACAATAAATATTTTTTAAAAAAAATTGTTTTGCGGTAAATTAATCGTTATAATATACAAATTTAATTCCCAATTTCTATATTCATTTTTAAAAAGGCCTGCTAAGAATAACTAAACATAAGTCTGATTTAATGAAAAATAGACAATATTTTTCTACAAGTTAGCATTAGAGTTTACAGTAAATACATTGCAGTGACTTGTTAATACAGGGTGTTTTTGTATTCATTAAATGTATTCGTTTGATGTGAATTTTAAATATTATTATTTTAATCATAAATATATAAAGAAAAAAAAAGGATAGGAAACTATATTATCTAGTAATTAGTAAGTTATTTCGCGTGTTTTATAATTAATTTTACCTTTTTTAAGATACCTACAACTCTTAATTGCAAGTTTACTAATTTAGCTTCGTTTTCTAATTTCAATTGCTTAAATTACTGCGTAAATAATAGAAAATTGGAAAAGTTAAAATACAAGGTAAAGTAGTTTATGGCTAACTAAAAAAAACATTAAGAGTATTACTAATGCCAAAAGGTATGAAAACTATAATTTACTAACTTGTTACATGACTCAAAGCTTAAACTAATTGGTTTAAATAAAATTTTCCAATGAACTAATTAACCATGAAAAACAAAAATAAGTTACCTACATATATATAAAAATAGTAAGAGTTCTCCATGAACCTATACTGAGTGTCAACTAAAGTATGATAATGGTTTTCTATAAAGCAATAAAAGTAATATATTATTGTATAAAATAGATGGTATTGCTTGTTCTTGTTTTGGCATTTAATTTTCATCATTATTAGCTCTATTTGCATCATTATTAACTGTTGCCGTATTGTCTAAAAATGTTTTTTTTATAAATAAATAAAAATACGTTTGTTAGAGGGACTTACCCAAATTTATCATTTCCTCTTCAGATCCCAAATATGCGTACTCTGGTATGGCTGAAGGATTAAAGGGACAAACACCTGTTGACCTAAAAGCAGATACAGCATTCTCAACTGTCGCAGCTTTTGACCACGCCTTAGATAGCAGCTGGCCAAATTGTAACCGGTTAATTTTCCTAGTTGGATTTGTTCTAATAAATTTGTTGCAAGCATTATTAAAGAAAGCTTTAAGACTCTTAAAAAAACATCTATCTAAAGGTTGGAGAAACTGTGTGGTATGACTAGGCAGGCAAAGAGGAATAACACCATGTTCATCAGAGTATTCAAGCATCTCTGATGAGCTGCAATGGCTAGCATGCCCATCCAGTAAAAGTAGAACTTTTCCTTGCGGTTTACGTGGTATAAATTGATTTTTTAGCCAAGCAAACATTATATCAGTGTTAATGTAAGCTGATTTTTCATTCATATAAACAGTGGAGCCAGCGGGCATTCCATCTTCAAACTCAGCTTTTTTATTTTTCCCCTTGAATATACAAGTAGGTGGTATGTAATAACGTTCTGCATTACAACATGATATTACTGGTATGGTTTCTCCCTTCTCTGAAGCAGTAATTGCAGCAACATTTTTTGAGCCTTTTGTAGCAATAACATAACCAGGTTTATTATTTAATTGTAAGCACGTTTCGTCCATATTAAATACGTGACCAGCTTTGTTCATTATTTCTCCTTCGATTAATGTGGTTTCAAGTAAATTAAAATACTCAGAAACATCTGTCTTATTCATTCCTTTACAACGGGGTAGTGACACCCCTTCAGCTTTTTTAACACTTTGGTCGGGGTTTCGTTTTAAAAACATAGTTAACCAATCATGTAATTGCTGGATATGTAGCTTAATTTTTTTCTCATTTTCGATGCCAAGAACACAAGGTGGACCAAGAGCTGGTTTCTGGAAATCATTGTTTTTGAAGCGCCTGCGAAATGTTGGTGGTGGAATGATGTTAAAATTACGGCACGCCTCTCTGATACCCATAACACCATTTCTGACAGCTTCTGCAGCATTGACTAAATCTTCTTCAGTTCAGTTTCCTCTTTGCACTGAACCTTTTCTAATGTAGTCAGTCGGCATGACTTTAAAAAATACATTTATATACTTTGGATGTCTAAATTGTATACTTAAATGCCAATTTTAGACTTAGATTTTTGTAAGGATTAAATAAAAAAATTATTTTTGTTTTCCGGGATAGATGGCCCATGGGCCAACTAACCCATTTAGTAGTTGGGCCATCTATCCCAAAAGTCAGGATGTGAGATGGCCTACTAAATATTTCCTATGATTTATTAAATTTTAGAGGTACGGGTGCATTAACATAACCTCAAAAATGCACAAACCCAAAAGGAGTAACAAAAACTTGAAAAAAAAACAAAATTTTCAGAAAAAAACTATACACTACTTTTAAGATTTAATATTTTTAATGCTTGTAAAATATTTTTTTTAGCAAAACTCACCTTAAAGTATAGAAAAAAAACCGCAAACCTGGATCACGATATATGCAGCACGATATAGCATGTGTCTAAAGCTACAGAGCCGTAAATCAAATATATTTAGGAAATATTAGAAAGAGCCATCTCACCCGGAATTACCGTAAGTTTATCACCGTGTATCTTGGTTGCCTTTGACTTTTGAACCAGAAAAATTTAACTGAACCTAATTTTTTTTAAAAGGTATCTGCTGTTAAATTATTTACTATTATTTATGGAACACCCTGTATATCAGTCTGTAGTTGCAAACCTTAAACGTTTAGTACATTTTGGCAGGATGGACAGCAGGAATAACTGACAAAAAGAAAAAAAAATTAAGTAGCCTGTCTACTAAACTGTTTACTCAATAGTATTTAGTATATTATAGGAATATGATGAAGAAACAGAAATTAACTAATTTAAATTTCTTTAATAAATTTAAAAAATTTCGTTAAAATTTATTTTTACCTTGATCTAATTTTCTTCTAATAAATATTAATATTGAGTTAAGATAATATTATAAAAAATCTTTCTACATTTTTTAAACCATAAAATTTTATTATACACGTTTAGGCAATAAAAAGTACTAAACACAGTATTTTAATGAATTTACTGGAATAATTACATTATTTATATTAACTGGCACGAAAATGGGAAAGGAATGCAAAAGTATCAGGTGATTTTTAAACACGATATGGAAAAATGTCAACTGCTCCTGGGTGACATCACTTAAAGAGGAGGAAATTTTTAGCAGAATAAAATAAAATTATATATGGCCTTTTAATTACCGCTTAACTTTAGCATTTTATTTACCTTATTTTACATAAAACTTGCAGTCAACTATAAAATGCCGTAAGGAAACAAAAAATATTACATATTTTATTGGCTATTTAATTATATTAAACGTAAAGCATAACAAGAGATAAAACTTTTGATACACAAACCATACACAAATCTGTAAATGACGAATCAACCCCCTTAATTTAAAGATCCTTTAATTCTATTAATGCTGCTATTTTTTAAATATGTAATAGAATGTTCTCAAAAAATATATTAATAAAATTTTCATTAATCATGTACCTTCTGGAAATGCTAACGCTCTACCTCAGTGCTGTAATACAGGTTAGCTTTTTACTGTTATTGTATATTTTGGAGATTTTGTGCATTCGCAATGATGGGAAATTTAGCTTCCTTACGTTGACGCAGTCTTGGAGTGGCGTTGTCTAGCGTACGACTTTTCCAAGGCTTCTATAAAGTGTAGGTCGAATTCTGTAGCATCTCTATTCTATTTTGTCAAGAATTATTTGACAGAGGAAACTCAGATAGATTTAAACCTAAAGTCACTGTGGTCATCTCTAATCTCAAGGATGGAAACCTTGAGATAAACCCTTAGATTCTTTATCATTTAATTAATTTTTAACCAATCTCTGTATTTGTTGTAAATTTTAACTCTATAACATGTTAAGTCACTTGAGGGTTGTGACAAATAACAATTTGATCTTAATACCCTCATATATTATTGTGAACAAAATGGTAGATTCGTATTGCCACTATATGCAATGTTATGATTTTATAGGTTGATCTATTAGTTAGTGATTACCGAATCAATACTAGTCTTATTAAATATGTGGCACAAAACATTTCCTCTAGGAACTGTAACTGCCGTAACTGGGTCTTTGTACAGTATCTATTTTGGCTAGAGAAACTGGCTTGTTTTTGGAAAAAGCGCCATAAGGGGTTCATTATTTGGTTAGATTAGAATATAAAACTAATTAGTAAATATAGTTCAGTAGAGTAGCTATTAGCTAGAGTACGCCAAACATTTTTATTTTACACCTAACATTTTTATTTTTCAGCTCTGTATGAATTATAAATAAAGAATCGATGTAAGCAGAAAGGGCACATATCAAAAAAACACATTTTTGGGAAATCGATAAAAACTATTTTTTCATCAAATTAAGTAAAATTATTAACATTTATTGTTATAATTGATATGTAGTTTGAATAGCACGATTTGTCTCCTTATATTTTAAATTTAAAAATTGATTTTAGCTCCCCTAGAAGACATTGAAAGAATTGACATGTGCCCTTTTTGCAAATAATGCTATTTAGTAAATTTGAAAAATATTTATTTTTTTTTAATACAGCTTTGGTTATGTAAAGTACAAGTCAAAAATAAACAGCTAATTTCAATAGAAGAGTACAATGTTTTGAAAAAACTAATCTTAGGATCACTCATTGATTGTTGATTGTAGGCCACTGAAAAATAGCATCAAAATATGGTTTGTGTTCTTCTGCAACAAAAGCAGTGCATTTACTTATATGCTCCATTTTGTTGGCCTTAATAGGAACTTTTCCTAAGGGATGCGTAAGGCTCGTTGGCAAAGTTGGGCAGGCCATTCCAGGTTGTCATAAATTAAATGTATGTGACACCAAACCGTCAGTAAAAGGATAGGCTTGAACAGTGCCTTTTTGTTGGGATGTGTATTTAAAACATGAAAAGGTGCTTATTTGAAAATTGACCTTTTCGTTACGAGGAAAATGTTTTGTTTCTTCAGAGACACAGGTTTTTTTGTAAAATTTTCCCCACCAGTTTTTAAAATCTAATAAGTCACTTATTGCAACCTCTTTGACTGAAAATTTTGCGTTATTTTTTGTACTGGTAATAATAATCGTGGAGATCTCGTGAATGGTGCATATTCTATCATGTTTCCGTAAATTTCTTTTCACCAACGCGAAGTCCCTGTCACACGGGAGAAATGAATGCCCCCTAACTGGGAAAAAGTGCCAAATCATGCTAAATTTACCAGAATCTGTGAGAGCCAAAAGCATCCTGACCATAGTATGATTATTTTTTTGGCCCCAGCAGTTATCACTGTAAAGATGAAGCTCCGATTGATTTTCCTTGAATTCAATAAGATATTCGAGAACAAACGTACAAATTTCGTCAGCTGTTTTCTTTGCCTGTCCCTCGTAGTAAACGTATATCCTGGATTTATTTGTTTTAAGATTGTGAATACAAAATACGGACACAGTAAGCTGCTGGTAGTAAAATACCTCACCCACAGGCGTTGTGGGTAATTGGACATTTTGCATAAAATCGAAGGCCAATGACAGAACTTGGTGTTTATTTTTCTTTTCTTCAATATCTTTGGTTATTTTTGAATAAAATTTTTTAGCCCTTCGTTTGTGAACTATCAATTCTGCGATGGCAGTACGCTTGGCCGTGTCATTCAAATTTTGGTCTTTTATTTTGTTATTTAGTAATTTGCAAGTCGAACAAACATCAACTTGTGGTCTTCCGAAAGAGAGATTAAAATTGTCACGGAAAAAGCATCTATAAAATGAAAAGCTTACCTTTTGGTTTGGATACTTCTCTAGGTAAAGCTGATGCATTTTTGTCAAATTTAGCTGGCTATTCAAATAATGTTTTTCACGTCCTGTATAGTGGCTAATTTTTGTAGGAAATGATTGTATGTGTTCCTTTACACAATTTCGAATTTCTTCTGAGAAAGTATTAGCACTTGACATTTTTCCGCGTAAGTCATTCGGTGACTTGCCTTGTGAGGATAAGGTGTTAATTCTCCTGATGCGTTTGTACGTGATAGCATATAAATTCAAAAATGCTTCAACACAAATCTCTACTTTGGAACTTCCTTTAAATAAGTAGTACTTGAAACTTTTTGATTTGGGTTTATTTTTGTCACCTGGTCGAGGACGCCGCTGCTTTACTTCCATCATATCCCCACAAGACCCTGTAGAAAAATGTCTTGTTCGTTTTTAGAGCTTAAAGTATAAAATCGTTGAAAAATCGCCAATCTATCTGCATCTTTTCAGAGCATTTTATTCTACAACTAAATTATGAAATTATGCAAAGGACTCCATTATTAATTTTTTTCTCACAAACGTCTCTTCCTTTACTGTTTTTATAAGACTTTCCTTCCAATCTTGCCTTTTTCTGTATGTTGCGAGCATACTTAGAAAGCTCTGCTTTTCGTCTTTTATTAGGTGGTAATTCAGAATTGTCATCCATGTCAAATGAAACTAAAACCACGTGCAACTCAAGCAAGAAGCAACCAACAGATTAACTGAAGTCGAATTTTTGCTGATGACGTAAAACGCACGACAAACACATGTTGACCGCACCGTTTGAAACACTAACATTTCGCATAAACGGCACATGTCACTGACGTGTGCCTTTTATGCCTAACGCTAGCATTATTACCCGACATTTCTAAGACATCGGCGATGCGGACTTGTGCCCCTTATGCATAATCCATTGCGTCTACCATAGGAGAACATATTTTAGGTATAATGGCAATTTGTCAAAATATTGACTTTTACTCTTTCTGCTTACACCGGTTCTATTGTGCTTTTAGTAGAAAATATTTATTATTATTATTATTATTATTATTATTATTATTATTATTATTATTATTATTATATTTTTGCCTTGCAATCACACTCCCGTTTTATGGGGAACATTCACTTATCCCAGATATCTAAGATATCAAAAGGATTAAGCTCTGAGGGGACCCTTTCCAGGTTGTCGGGCCCTGGATGGTGTTCGGTCTTCTGTACCCATGAACTTTCTGACGACCCGTGCTGTCCCCAGTAGCACCGCTTTTTGCATGTTTTTGTAGTGGTGCTCACTTAGTCCCAGTTGTTTGAGGTTCTCTACAAGGGTTTTTGGTATAAGTCCAGTTGACGAGATTATTATCGCAATTGTTTGAACATGCTCCATCTCCCATTGCCGTCTGATTTGCCCTTCAAGATCTCGATATTTGATGATCTTTTCATTGTATTTTCCTTGGAGGTTATTCTTATTAGGTATAGCAACGTCAATCAGCGTGGTTCTCCTTAGTCGCTTATCCACCAGGATAAGATCTGGTCTATTGTTGACAGTTCTTTGGTCGGTGAGAACAGTTCGGTCCCAGTACAATTTATACTCGCCATTTTCAAGAGCTGGCTTTGGAGTATAATTGTAATATGGAACTTTGTTCGTCCTCAAGAGGTTCAGTTTAACTGCAAGTTCTTGGTGCAGTATTTTTCCCACGCAGTCATGACGTGCCTTATACTCAGTTTGGGCAAACGTTTGACATCCTCCCGTTATGTGTTGGATGGATTCTGTCACTTGGCATCCATATCGACATTTGTCACTCTGTACTGAAGGATCCGAAATAATGCACTTCAAGTAGTTTCTAGTTGGAATAACTTGGTCTTGTATGGCCAAGAGCAAACCTTCCGTTTCGAGAAACAGTTGTCCCGAAGTTAACCAATAGTTCGACGCTTCGTTGGTGTCGACATGTCCCTGGCTAACCTCGTTGACGTGTCTCCCATGCAGTGGTTTTTGTGCCCATGATCGATGTTTTTCTTCATCAGTGACGTGGTGACTTTCGATTTCGCGATTTTTCAGTTTCAGAGGTGTAAAGTCATCGACCTTGCATATAGCACGGTGCAGAGCGGACGATCTAGCATTTTCATGAAAGAAATTTCTCAGAACTGAAATTTGTCGGGCTAACTGTTTGCCAATGTCTGCCAATCCTCTACCTCCCTGATGTCTTGGTAGCGTAGTTCTTTCTGTGGCACTTCGAGGGTGGTGTTTTTGAGCCTTAGTCAATAATGTTCGTGAATTCCGTTGCAAGTTCTGGATATCCGTCTTGCTCCATCCCACAATTCCAAAGGAATATGTTAGTGCTGTAAGGCATACGTTTTCAACGCCTTAAATAGATTCTTACTGTTGAGGCTCGTTTTCACTATGTGCTTTACTCTTGTTGTAAACTCAGCAGTGAGTTTATCTTTCATTGTTCGGTGGTCTATTCGCGCTGCCTGCACCATTCTCAGGTATTTGTATGTATCACCCTCTTCCATGGCATCTATAGTTTGGCCATCCTGCATCTCGAAGGATCCCGGCTGCATCTTTCCTCGTACAATGTTGTTAATACGACACTTATCCAGCCCAAACCAAAATATTATTATTATTATTATTATTATTATTATTATTATTATATAGTTTTCTTTCATATATTGTAAGAAGCAATATTACAAAGACCCTAAGAAATTAATATTTAATAAAAAAGTGGGAGTTGCATCCATTTAAGTTATGCCTTATAAATTCATAAATCATGATATTTTAAATAATTTCAGTTTTAGGAGCGAATTTTGCTTTTTATATATTTGAAATATTTTTTCAGGTTTCTGGAGTCTTTCTTTATACCGTTAAAATTTTTAATATATTTCAAGCTGATGATATGTTTTGTATCTTTTAGTTATTTGGTGTAATTTTTTTCCATTCCAATGTTTCTAAATAATTTCTCGCATTTTTGGCAATTGGATTTTTCTCACTAGAGTCACTTTTTTGTCTTTTACGGATTTGAAATAATTTTTATACGTTTTTAATTTTTGATGTTTGAATTAATTTCTTTAATCTCCTAGGACTAGGCTTTTTTTCCAATCATTTTAAGTAATTTTAGGTTCCGTTTAAATATTTAAGGTTAGTTTTTTCTCCAAGCAAATTTTTAAGTCTTTTAAGAATTTAAAGTATTGTATTATGTTAAGCAACTATTATATGCACTTGCTTTGCTTCCAGGAACTTGAAACATTTTTTTAAAGTTTTTCAGGTTTCCGCAGCCTTTTTTTTATCTTTCAGGCATTTTAATTAACTCTCTATACTACCTATTATATATTATTATTTCAATTTACAGATATTTTTATTTTGGAGAAATTTTATAGATAGTCCCTGGAGAGTTGTAGATAGTCCATGCTTTGCTACTGAAGTTTAGGGTGGCTCCACTTTCAATATTGTTGACATTTCATAGAACGAAGAGAAACACGCGATATTTTTTCAAAAGAAAAAACAGTGGTCTACCCTTTTTTTTCAAAAATTTTAACACACATGTGCTGCAAGTTCGTCCGTGGAGAAGTCAAATCACTTACAATGCCTCAAAAAGTGACCTCATCACTTATCATGTAAAACTTTAAAATTTCGTTAAAATCGCTAAGGGCGTTTTTAATACAGATGAAAAAATTCTATTTTTGTGAAAAACTTAAACAGCCTGTATTTTTGGAAACAACGCACTTCCGACCATCGATATTCTATCTTAAAAAAATTTTTAACTCTATGATATATGAATATCTTAAACTCTATTATTCCTGTATATACTCTAGCATTTTTGATCAGTTGAACTGTGACACCCTGTACTCAAACCTTAAATTTGAATTTTTCTCTAAATGTTGCCTTTCAAAATATTTATAAAAAAGACGGATTAATTTTAAGAAGTTGCTATTAGCCGATGCTAGTACACAAAACTTTTTACCTTAAACGGCAATTAAATGATGATTTTTCCCTTAGCACGCCTCAATCAAGATGCCTTTTAGATCATGGAAGTTCTGCTGGTCAGTTGGATCATGGAGCTGAAGGAGCCTTACCAGGCGAAAGATTTAATGCTGATCAACAATGTATGTATATTATAAAAAACTTTTTTAATTATTTATTGAATGATTTTTCCTATAAAGTTATAAGTATACACGGTATTATAAAAGTCCAGGCCGCTACTTTAGGCGCGCAATACACATTTTCTTATGACAAAACTTAAAGTTTTTTTTCTAAACCACTTCCTAAGGATCAGAAAACTATTTAAAGATGATGTTGTTCAAGTGATTTTTTACTCATAAGTTCAAGTCTAACCCTCACAAAATCATGACTTTTGGCAAACGTTGAGAGGAGAATACAAATATTTTTTATAAACAACGTTATCCATATTACTTCAAAATGTTCCACAGATGATTTGTAAGTAAATGTAAATTAAAAGTTTTTTTTAAAGTAACTTTTCAAACTGAACTAAATGTATTTTGATGATACCGGACAGGGGATATTTAAAGTTTCTATGATAGGGTAACTTTTTATAGGAAAAATTGCTGCTTTCTCCGAATAAAGTCTTTTCATGCCAAAGTTTTAAGCAAAAAAAAGTTGTAGTAAAAAAGGGCACGAGTGGTCCTCCACAATTTATATCAACTGACAATTTTAAAATTAAGATAATTTTGCATAGACAACAGGCATCACAACAGTAGTAGAGACCAAAGTTACCTTTTTGAAACAGAAAGGTATATTTGTTTAATTAATTTTCCGATTTTACGCAAGATTTTAACACAAATTTATGTAACATATGCTATACCTAGTTCAAGAGATTAAAAGATACAACGGTTTAAAAAATTATTATGTAAAATTTATTATTAATAAAAGATGCAAATACTAACCCATCTTATTTCTAGTACTGATAGTATCTGATTTTCCAGCAAATATAGATATCGCGTGGCGTTTAAATTATCCTCAATAAAAAATGGACCTGTTATTTTATTACCATATATACCTGCTTAAACATTTACCTTTTCAGGATACTGGCTGTGTTTCGTGCATGTAGCGTAGATTTTTATCTGGCCAATAATATCTGCAATTATGTCGATTTACTGTGTCATTCAGCATAACTGTCGATCCATCAGAAACAAAAATATTTTTTTTTAAATAAATTTTCTTCACATTTTTACATTATGATATCACAAAATTCTACGCGACGGTCACAATCATCTTTAAATAATTTTTGTACTAAGGTGATTTTACAAGGATAAAATTTATTACGTTTAAGGACATTTCGAACCGACTTAAAACAAGCGTCTGACTGGCAACTTGGCGTAATGATAAATTTGGGATTTCAACAAAATATTGTAGTATCTTTAGACTTTTTTGATCATTGCTTACGGTTTTTGGCCTCCCTGTTCGTTAACGGTCTTTGCAGTTTCCAGTTTCTTTAAATTTCTGAATTGTTCGATCCTCGAATTATAAGAAGTGAGATTTTTTCTTTTTCAGACAATAAAATAAATAAGCAGAAAAGTAATGAAATTCCCTTAACAGGTAAAAACGTCTAAAAAGGAATTTATAACATTTTCATTGATAAAGTAGTTTTTTTAACTATCCTATCTTTTAAACTAGTGGAGTAATAATTATAGCATATGTTACATGAAGTTGTGTTAAAATTTTGAGTAGATTTGGAAAATGCATAAAAAAATATACCATTTCATTTAAAAAAAGCTAACTGTCTTTCCTACTGTTGTGATGCCTGCTGTATATGCAAAGTTATCTTCCTAATGCAAATTTGAACGAGATCTATAATTTTTATTTGGGACGATAAAAGGCGAGTTGATGAATTATTAAGAAATTAAATTTACCATATATTGCATAATGATAAAAATTTAAAATTGATTTTATTTTTTTAAATGTATGTAAGACTTGCTTTATTAAAATTACATTATAATTAAGGTATGCTAAAATATGGACGAGGAAGCAAGCATTCTTCCCAGCAGCCTCTGGATGACGTATGTCGAGATTTACATTGCGAACGCGAAAGATACACCTGGACATCTCACCCTGCCTTGGAAGGCACACATTGTGGAGGTGGCATGGTAAGTTAATCCAATTCAGATGTTATATTAATCCTGTGTATATTAAAAAGATAAATAAAACAATCTAATATTGCAGAAGGTTGTTGGGTGGGGTCAGAAATAAAACAGAAACCTGTTTACCTAAATGTCGACGTTTCGACCTATATTAAGTCATCCTCAGGACACTAAGTCTAGGTTTCTTAAGTTATAATTAAAACACATTTATAATAGGAGCGTAGAATTATTTTTAACATGGGTTAAATTCTAGGTGTTATTGTGGGCAAACTAGAATCAACATTGTTGATGTTGATGTGTCACAAACACGAAATTGAAAAAAACAATCTAAGTTGTTTCGCGGATATTCGCCAAAAATATAATTAAGCCAAACCAATTTAATTTTTCTTGAGTTTATTTCAAATTTAATATAAAAATAAATTTTTCTTTACTCATAAACAATTTTACATATACGATAACGTCGTTTAAATTTCTTGTTTTTTTATCTATTGTAGTTTTAAGGAATTTTTGCTACAGCTTTTAACATAACTAGTCTAGAAATCGTTACTGCCAGTAGTAGGGTAAAAACCAAATTGACCGCCGGCGCTCTTGGAGTATCCAGTTTTGTGACTAGAGATTGCGAGCTTTGTATACACCGTCCCTTAAATCATATTTTTAATTTAATTATGAAAACTATTTACGGCAAAGATAATCTTCAAACAACACTATATTTTTAAACTTTTTGAGATTATTGTTTATATATCTATTTTTTAACATGTTCAAGCATTACTGTCAATGGGCCAACATGGCTTTTTGGGACAAAAGTTTATTTTTAATTATCCAACCAACCAAATAATCAAATCTAACTAAAAAAATTAATAAACTACTTTTTAAACAAGTGCGTTTATGCCCTTCTGATCTTATCTGGATCCACTCCTTTTCACATAAATGACCTCTTTCGCGTTGTAAGCTAACCTATACGGATTTGAAGACCTTTTAAAGTACTAATGATAGTAATGGCTGATAGTAATGATAGTCTGTTTTTGTAGAGTAACATCGATCTGATTGAAAATTGATGTATCACGGATCAGCTTAGTTTTATTTATTGTATGTCTCATCAATATAGATAATTAAGTTTTAGGTAGAACGGCTTTAGGATTAAAGCATTATATTTGATAACAGGTTTACATTTGGTTTCGCATTGATTTTATTTAATTACAGGCTTAAAATGTTTTAAACGAATTATGGCGTTGTGTTACTCCAATTTAAATGGCAGAGATTTTAGCTGTTCTAATCTGTGTCTCAAGAAAATTCTGAGGTGTTTCAAGAATTTTGAAATTCTGAAGTGATCTTTTTGTGGAAGTTATTCCGCATTAAAATATATTCTCTTTCTTTTTTAGCAGAAAATTTATTTCTTGTTTTTCGACTTGACTTTAGAGTAAATATCTCATTCACATTAGATCGCACCAAGAGTAACATCAAGATCCCTTATTAATAATGTATTGTTGTGATTCGTTTCTATGTGGTAGACAGATATATAATTCTATAATTGATCGGCGAATATAGATTCACTGTTGAATGGTCATATTTTGTGAGAGTTAAAATTAGTAAAAACTCTATAATGATTCCTAAAAAACTGATTTAATTTACTCACAATAAAAAAGATGTAATTTATAGTATACAATTAAAAAAAATTAATGGTGCTTTAAATCTGCAGCAAAATAATTCAGTCATGCACACCGATCAATTTTATATTTATTAATGTAATGATAATTATTTATTAAATATTTTGCGTAGTGACATAGTATAAAATATATTTATACTATAAAAAAATATTTTGTCATGTCACTACGCTAATATTAAAAATAAATTTCTAACTCACAGTAATATCTACTCTCTAAACTTCATCTCATATATGCATATTACGTAATCATTTCAAGTATATTCCATTTAACACTATCGAATGCCTTACAAAAGTCAGTATAGATGTCATTTACCTGATTGATGTTCGTGGTCAAAAGAGAACCTAGAGTACCAAGATTTATGGATGTTTATCGTCCTTTGACAGAGCAGTGCTGTTAATTTTCAAGTCTTTCTCCTACATAACGAACTAAATTGATTAAAAGCCAATTCATATGCAAATTTTCGTATAGAAGACTTCTTTGCTATTACTTTCTTCAACATTAATACCAACAATATAGCTCTCTTAATAAACATTAGGAACCTCATCAGAGATTAGCGATGTGTTAAGCATCAAACATATAGAACTACTAATACTATAAATAAGCCTGGATTATACCTTAACTGATCGTAAATTTAAATCCAGCATATCTATATAATACATAATTTTCTATTTAACATCTTTCTAATTTCTAATAACATCTTTAAGTAACTTTTAAGGTAGTACTTTTCATTAAACCAACTTTTTAGCAGAATGATATTATTATAACGACCGATAACCGCAACTTGATTTATATTCAGTATGTATGAGCTTAATACATCAACATTTTAAGGATACTTTTTCAATGGCTCATAATCTGTTTTTTTTTACTTTTTCGAATTAACCTAAAGATACGCCATTTCTGTGGCGCAAGAACTTGGAATCTTTCTTTATGGTCCAATCATTACATTATAATCAAATAAATCACAAATGTATATCAGCACTGTTGTAGTTCAGCCGCATTAGGAGTTTGCTATGTATTTCTTTACTTCCTTGATCCCAAAATATCCATAATTAGTCCTACGATGTGATGCGTGAAACAGTGCACTGCCTTATATGTACCAATTTCATATGTATGCTTACTAACCTACACAATGATGGACAATCTAATACACAACAGGTTCGGCAACAAATACAAAGAGGCATTTACTCTCCCTTGCTCTAGTGTATACCCTCAATTCCAAATAATATGCTTAGCAGATTGTAATCTATCATAGCAATAGGACTACAAGTTTAAATGTGTCTCAAAACACGTCTCATAAAAAATCGTAGCAATAAAAAACTTATGAAAAAGGTAGTGACCACGGAGTACTGGCTTACTTTGGGTACTCTTCAAAGCGTAAATATTTTTAAAATCTTTTAAGAAATTGAAGATAAAACACCCTCAACAGTTTCATTATTATATTGCAGATATTTTGAATACGATAGGGAAATTCACAACAGAATATTAGCTCTAGCTCTTTAATTGAGTAATCCTATTATAATGGTTGGGTATTCCTGATTAAAGAAAATGTTATATTTTGCTTATTGATTACCTTAATTTTATTCCAACTACCTTTTTTAGTGGTGCCGTGGCGGTCGCTGTATCCAAAAAGGCACCACCACGAAACAGGCTCATAGCGGAGCATTAAAACAAAGTCCAGAAATAAATCAAACAAATGGCGGATGGAGTGATTGGCGAAATGGTGAATGCGCGTCAGGGTGCCTCTTTGGCGAAGAAGGGAGGCTTAGGAGTGGCAGCAGTGGGATTATGATCTCCGAAAGGTTCTGCAATAGCCCAAAGTACGCATTAGGATTTAAATATTTTATTATGTATTTGACTCTAAATTTTATAATTTTACTAGACCCGGTGCTGGCGGAGCAAGTTGCGAGGGTCCAGAACGAAAATACCAAACGTGCAATGCTCAGCAATGCCTGAACGTTCCTAGATTGACTATTAAAGAATTTGCTGAGCAAATATGTACTAGGGCAAAGGAAGTGGACACGGATTTGACAGGCTTGGGCATGCAGAAAATAAGTTCTGATCGTAAGTTGATGAAAACTAAATAAAATAACATTATTTTGGTCACATACGACGGTAGTCGGACAAGTTTCGGACCAAAAAAAATACAAGACACATTTATTTATTTGAAGAAAATCTCTGTTCTCTAAGTGCTATTTTTAAATAAGGAAATAAAAAAAAGTCTTATTAGTAAAAGTTTATTTTAATAAACTCTATTCTAGATCAGGGGACTGAAAGTAGCACGACAACAAATCCTCAAAAAATTTCCCCCTGTTGTTGATATGTAAATTAATGTGTTTCGCCTAATTTTCATTCATCATTCGTAGAGGCAATATTAAATGCTGTTCGTTTTTTAATTCTCACTACGTATAGACATTGCTTGGTGGTAAAACGAAATGACAGTATTGAAAACTCTGGGTGAAATAAGCTTAATGTACAGGGTGTCCCATTTTGGGTACTTTTGTAGGATATCTTTCTTATTTTTAGAGATAAAGAATTGCGGTTTTCGCAATACTGTGCTACTTTTTCGTAAAACTAAAGATGCCGTCAACAAAATTTTCATAGCCCTTTTAGTTTTTGAGATACAGGGCATTTTTGAAAATTTTGCATTTTGGGACCTCCAACGTATCTCCGTTATCTTTAAAGTTTTTGCAAAATTTACAACTTATTCTTATAGATTTTTTTCTGTAAAATCCAGTGGTGTAAATATATATTTTTTTTATTAATAGTTTTTGAGTTATAACCCATACTTATGTTTTTTTAAACGGAATACCCTGTATATTTATAGTTCATAATAGTGGCCCTTTTTGACCTTTTCAAAAATATATAACAGTATGGAATTATTTTCAAAAATACGCAAATAACTAACAATTTTCTAAATTAAATGCATAATTTTATAGTAGGCCATGAATAACAATAGTAGACAAATAAAAAGTTACAAATTAATAACGACGAATGGGGAATTGCATCATACTTATTTTTTTGGTAATAAAAAACAAATATATAAATTTAATAAACACTATAGAAAACAACTATAAGTATAACAAAACATCAATGCAACAACATTTTTACAAGAGATATTCAAAATGACCATCTTCTCTGATACAAAATTGGCCCATCTTTCTTACCCTTTGAATAGCATTCAAAATAATAATTTGTCTTCTTCTCAGATTTTGAAATGCTAAAAAAATTACGTCTTGAAGTTCTATGAGATGATTGCATTGTCTTCTATACATTTGATCTTGTATATACCCCCATAAAAAATATCTAAGATCAAGAGATCGGGGGACCGTGAAGGCCATCTAATAGGTCCGTTGGTACCTATACATCTTTGAGCAAAGTTATTTTCAAGAAATGTCCTTACTAGCTCAGAGTTATGACTTAGGGCACCATCTTGTTGTAGGTAGACAGTGTTATATTGGGCTAGAGGGATATTTTCCAGAAGTTCTGGAATAACTTCCTCAAGGATGTCTAGGTACCTTCATGCTCTAAGACCCCCTTCAAAAATTCGGTATACTATTTGTTTTCTCAAAATAAAACAAGACACTCCAACTCCAAAGCTTCCTTGTTGTACCCTTTCAAATATTAAATGTGTATTTTCTGCATGCTAGTTTCAAGTATTATGTCGGTTAAAAATGTCCGCACTTGAAAAAAAGCATTCATCAGACCAGATAACGAATCTGGCAAATAAGTTGTTGGCATCAATTTGCTGCAAATACTATTGGCAAAATAGTGTCCGGCGCTCGGCATCGCCAGGATGTAAATGTTGAACTATGTTAAATTTGATTTTTTTCCGTTGTGTGTCAGTTTTTGGCAATCCAATTTCTTTTTCGATTTTTCTGCATGAGCTCGAGGGTGTCGCTTCTATATAACCTAAAACATCTATGTCTTTTTCTTCCCTATTTTCTTTATTGTATGCTTTAGGACGCGACTGAACAAAAGATACGTGCTCAAGTAAATTGTCCTTTAAACGAGCAAATATACCAAAAAACGGTTGCCTTCTCTCTGGATATCTAACAAGCATAAAATTACAACTTTAGAAATTGGTGGGTAGTCTTATAACGGCTACTAACTTACCTATGGAAATATAGTTCCAAAGCTTCTTTAGCATTTTCATTGCTTTGTATAAAACATACAAGCATATCATTTTTCATAATTTTCAAATACTGCCGTTTTTTTGGCAAAATTCACAAATAACGAAAACAAATGGGTTTTGGAGCATAAACTTAATCAAAAACAGAGAGATGTCAGTCAAATCCCGAAGATAGTTGACATTTATTTATTTATTTGTCATTTTTTTGTTTCTTGTTATAAATAGCCATGGCCTCCCATTAAACTATGAATTTGATCATTTAAATTTAGAAAATTGTTATTTATTTGCGTATTTTTAAAAATAAGTCCATACTGTTATATATTTTAAAAAAAAATCCAATATTATGAACTATAAATATACAGGGTGTTTCATTTAAAAAAACATAAGTTTGATTTATAACTCAAAAACTATTAATCAAAAAAAAATATATCTACACCACTGGATTCTACGGAAAAAAATCTATAAGAATAAGTTTTTACTTTTACAAAAACCTTAAAGATAACGGCGATACGATGAGAGTCCCAAAATGCAAAATTTTCAAAAATGCCCTGAATCTTAAAAACTAAAAGGACTATGAAAATTTTGTTGACGGCATCTTTAGTTTTACGGAAAAGTAGCACAGTGTCGCGAAAACCGCAACTCTCTATCTCTAAAAATAACGGAGCTATCCCGCAAAAGTATCGAAAATGGGACACCCTGTAAACTACTAGTTATTTATACTATGTTGTACTATCAGCATTAGTCAGCTAATAGTACAATTATTTTAGTATTTTTTAAAGGATAATTGATTGTCCAAATATTGTAACAAAGTTCTGAAGCCGTATTCTATACTGTGCATTCCACGGCTAAAAAATGTTATTTCACCAAGATAACGCTCAAATTGATACTGCAGCAGTTATATTATAGTTTCTTTAAAGTGGCCAACTCACCTTTCTCCATCAAACATGTATGAGGGGTAAAAGGATATGAAGGCTTCCAAATCAAATGATCTTACAATAATTGCTTGATGCGGTTGACATGGATGGCCTCAGGATTTACTAGACCATCTCATCAGGAGTATTCTCACATGAACTGCTGACATTAACATGTTACCATCTGAAATAATGGTAACATTACTTTCATTTATAATGTGATGATGCACAAGAAAAGCGCAAACAGGTTTCATATATGATTCTCTTTCATCTAACATTCTTATGGGTTACTAACAAGTTTTAGTTTAAAATCATATATAACTTAATTGACAAGGATTAAGAAAACTGGGTATTCACATCGTATAATATCTTACAGCTGAAGAAGCATGTGTGGTTTGGTGTCAAAAGCGTAATGGAGGAACAAAAAGCAGAGGCTGGACCTTTCCGGATGGGACAACATGTCAAACTCGAAGAAATCGATACGGTAAGTTTAAAAAGTAAATTTGAGAGAGAGAAAATACTTGAAAATGTTTTTCTTTAATGATTTTAAGGTAGAGCAAGTTACTGTATAAATGGCAAATGTGAAGATTTTGTTTGTGATCCATTTGAAGAAGCAGTGTTTACGCAAATGCCAGAAGTATGTCCGATTGATCGAGATAATAATGAGATAACTTGGACGACCGGTAAAATATTTTAAAACAGAGTTGATATGAGAAAGGTGTTATTCAATTTTCTTAGGTTTGAGGAGACGAGAAGGAACAATTCGGTGGAAAAGTGCAAGTGGGTGTCACTATAATTGTATTTCTCCGGGATCTGGTATTAGATTGGTGATGAACAAAAAGCAAGGGAAAAGCAGTATACAATTATGCCAACCTGAGCAATATGTAAGTAGGAAAATATACAAGTTGCCTTTTTCTTTAAATAAAAAGCAAATATTTCAAGGGCTGTGGAAAAGTTAAATCACCGTTCCAACATGCATCAATAATTTGTTCAAAGTATAAAGATAGAGTTCGAAGGCTCTCGGGTTTGGGAATGCAGATTTCTCCCTCATTGGGTAAGTACATTAAAAATAAAAACTGTATAATGAATAAAAATATGTTAAGATGGCTACTCTATATCTAGACTCGGTAAAAATTAGTTATTTATTTTTGCAGAAGACCCTGATAGGCCGTGCAGGGTTGCTTGTCAGGACGAAAATCTACCTCACCGATTTTACCTAGTCAATGGAGAAGACGGTTGGTTTCCATTTGGCACTGACTGTTCCAGAGGATCGACTGAGAAAAAAGCCTATTGTATCAGCGGCAAATGCTTGGTAATTTTTTTAAATAAAAATAAAATATACCTATTTAATTAGATAATACGCTTCTATATTTAAATGAATAAGAAATATTGTTTTATATTCACAATTATTGCAAAGAAGAAAATATACTTTTTCACATAATTAAGGAACACGGAGATTTTTTTAAAATCTAATTTCCTTCAACTAGGTGTAATAATAATTCTTAAACACGAGCATCTATTTAAGATATCATAACATTTTAATGTACTCAAAACCTACAGTTATCTATCGACTCTTCAGTTGATTTCTTGTCCTCAACATACCACCTATCTCTATTCTCCTATATCAAAGGAAAGGACACTGTCTTCTAGTTAAAGTTAGGTTTAGCCGGTTGGACAGTGGTTAACTACGATACGATGGTTTATGTTACTCACACTTACACTTACATTTCTTTATTTCCGGCCTTCGATTCGTTAATTGTGGCGAGGAAGGATTTTTAATCGCGTCTCTCCCACTTGACGTAAAGCTGTACCAAAGATGGCGGAGTTCTTTCCATCCCTAGGTAGTCACAGTGAATATTGCTTAATCTTTCTCATGCACACACTGTACTGAACATTATTGTCAGGCTAGTCTTATACAACTGATGTCTTGTCTGGAGTACCCAGTATATACTATCGTTAACAACTATTATATGTTTCTGACTGAGTCCCCTAATGATGCTTACTTTTATTGGATATGGACGTTTTGACATGGTTAAAAGCTGTCTCAATACTGTTTGGATTATTTTTCCTTGCTTTAGTGTAGATTATTTTTATTTTGCCGTATATGATGTAACGCTTAAAGCTTTTATCACTAGTCTATTGCCTCTCCACACCCCTCAAATCTTGCCAGTGAATTAAATTGAGTAAACAGCGGGTAGCAACGAAGGCTGTTGTATATAAAGGTCTCCTGATGCACCCGTCATACTGCAACGAGGATTACCAGAAGTCTATAGCCTTGGAAAAATGAGGCGGTCTGGTCTGAGATATTTTAAGTCGGGCATGAGTGTCCACTTCCGGATGACATGGTCTGCAGTTTACTCCTCTTCCCAGCACCAACGGCACTCCGGGATGTCCACATTACCAAGTTGATGGAAATGGCTCCTATAAGTGGAAGTACCAGTATCCAGTTAAAAAGTTCGCATCTCTTTAGGTGCAGTGCATGTCATGCCAGCTGCTTTTGTCTTTCTCCGGAGTGCCTTGCTATTGAACAGGCTCTTTAGTAAAGCGATAGCTATACATTTGTCTTTGCCTAATATAGATTCGAATTCTGCCGATAGTTTTCTCAGATCCCAGCCTAGCAAGTAAGTCCACTTCTTCGTTACCTGCTGGCCAGGCACCCAAGAAAGCTAAATCTTGCAGCCTTCTTTCACCAGTTCCTCTAGGACTTTTATGCACACCAGCAGAAACTTGGAACTTACTTGTTCAGTTTTAATAGCCGTTTTTTAGTTGTAATGACTGTTTAACGGTGTCCACAATTTAAAATTTTTTGTCGGAATTTAAAGAAATCTGCACCACCTCTACCAAAAAAGTAAGGTCAACATAAAAAAAATTCATAACGCTTAAGTCATCTCACAGTGGAACTGTTCGATCTGCGCATGTTTGACAAGTACTTTGTTAATTGGTAAAAGGTTGAGCGATCGATAACCCTTGAAATCATAAGGAATGACCAGCTAATAGGATATCACAATATAATAATTCACGCGCATTGGCGAGTTGAGCTGTGAGGTGATGCCATATTTATATTAGGTTTAATATTTCTCCCTTTCTTAACTTCAAAATTGATGCGCATTGTTTATGGAATGTTATCAGTGTGGATTTTATATGAATGTAGTAATATGTTTACGAGTGCTGCCATCTTCAGGTTAAGGTCAAAAAATTTTCAGAACACCGTCGTATTTGCCCAAGCATTCTTCTTGCTATTGTAAGAATAACTTTTGAGTGTTCGGTTATTATTGTTTTGGTTTACGTTTTTTTGGTTCTAGTTTAACTTTTAGTCCCGTGTTTTACCCAAGTATTCTACTTTCATCAACAGGGTAGTTTCTTTACTCTGGAGTATTAAATATCTCGGAACCTGTAATTTTCTCCTAATAGTAAACTGTTCAACTATGGTTTCGAAGGAACTGACCCTCAGTCTTTACATCTCAGCTAAAATAGTACAAAATAAGTTATAAAATATTAATATTTTATCGACAGACATCATTAAAATGATGAGTTAGATGAGTAGGAATATTTTGTGTTGACTATCTCTATCAATTTCCGCAACTTAATTTTAAAAGAAATAATTAACTTGCGTAAATTATACATGCATTCATTAAGCAGTTTATTATTACTCTGGTCTTCTATTGTGGCTCTATTTTTTATGGATAATAATTATTAGTAGATACTATAAGACGAATAAGACTATATAGGTAATAATAAATATTATATTTTTCAGGGTTTTGGTTCGGACGATACTCCCTTGTCCGAAAGTGAGTTCACCCTTCCACTTTTGTCTCGAAATAAGAGATCACTAAAGAAAAATGGCACCAAAGTTATAGTAAAGTTAAAACAGGAGGAACTTGATGATATTGTAGATAAATTTAATAAGACTTTATCAGGTACGTTATTAAATATTTTTTTGGTTTAGTTATGATATTTAAGTAAATAAGCAATAATATGAATATGAATGCTATAGCGCTATGTACTTGTATGTTCAGGGATCAAGTACATTATATCTCTTAGCAGTTTATCGTGAATATTTACATATTTGCCCTTTCTTAAACTGTTAAATGTTCAAAAATAATTGGTAATGGTTGGGTTACGAAGTCCAAGGATTCTAGACCATCTTATGTTCTTAAAAAAATTGGTGTCAATGAACTAATCGTCAACAATTGAATACTGTACTATAATTGCTATTTAATTGAATTTTAACTTAAGTCTAATAACAAAATACTCTTGCTACTCAAACCCATTACCATGATACCAAGAAATCTGATCTGTATATCTGAATATCCTTAGTTTCAGTGTACATTCCTATTTTCCGTAAATAAATCGAGCATTGCTATCTGGAGACCATATTGCGCAAGGCTATTCCCTCGATAATTTACAAAAAGCGAGATATAAGCAACAGAAAGATATTCAAAGTTTTGTAGAAAATATCAGTCGTTAAATATTTTATTTTGTTTTAGGTTTTTCTAGCCAACCGGTTAAAATATTTGACGTAGACTATAATAACCCAGTGCATCTTCACAAAGAAGCTATTTTAAAGCCTGACGGTGGTTTCAGTGATAATGATTATCCTACAGGATCAGACATGATAAATTATACATAGGTAAAATTCTAAAATATATATTTTTTGTAACATATACATATAAAAAATATTACTAAAATTTAATTTATCAGAACAATTGTTACTTAACGATGACTTTGTAATGAATATATAAGAAATGTTAGGAAAAATTTCCATGTTGTTTTTGTTTGTGCATTTAGCTTAGATTAGCGCTACACTAGGGGACTGTCGTATCGAGACCAGGGTGAAAGGCGGCTGCCCGCAAGGCAGTTGCCTTTCGCTACACCTTTGGTGCCAGTCCAGATGGACAGTCTTCTCAGGAAGCTAGAACTTGAAGGATTCTATGAACAGGCATACGCGGACGACGGACTAGTGATAGTCACGGGTAAATTCGTGAACACAGTCTGTGAGTGGATGCAACTCGCGTGCGGTATAATGGAACAGTGGTGTCGGGAGAGAGGGCTGTCGGTCAACCCTGAAAAGACCGAGCTCATTCTCTTTACTAAGGGGCGGAATTTGACAGGCTCTAAACTTCCCATTATGTATCAGACTGGCCTAACTTTGAGGCAGCAGGTCAAATACTTGGAAGTCAATTTATACAGCAAGCTCACGTTTAAAACTCACGTAGAGCAGGCAGTAAATAAGACAATCGCCCTAATATGGCAATTACGGCGAACAATAGGTACAAGATGGGGTCTAAAACTCCACGTTCTCCAGTGGCTTTATACCGCAGTCATACGACCGAGGATCTCCTACGGATCTGTGCTATGGTGGCCAGCCGTATTGAAGCTCACCAACTCCCAAAAGCTGATTAGACTGCAAAGATTGGTTTGCTTGGGAATTACTGGAGCTATGAGAACAACACCTGCGGCACCACTAAATATTCTTCTTGGGCTACCGGACCTCCCAGTCTGGATTGAGAGGTAGGCCATGGCGGCGCAATGTTCACTTAGGACAAAGCCATATGACGATTGCTCTCAGAATGTGTAACAAGATACCAATTCTGACATCCAGATGCACTACAGAAAGTGGCAAACTAAAGTTAAAAAAGAGGTTTTAAGTCGAAATCCCGACAAGGGAAGAATGGGCCGTGAACCAAATTAAAGAGCCAAATGGTTTCCAGGCCTGGTACACAAATGGATCATGGATGAAAAGCACCAATTCAGCCGGAGCCGGAGTGTACAGGATAGAAACGAACAAAATGAGGAGGAAGCTTCATACCACATACTAGGTATCTGTGATAGGTGGAGTTGCCTGAGAAGGAAAACTTTTGGAGCAACTACACTCCAGACAATAAGATCTGGACTGATATAAGGTGCAAGCCTTTATTAAAAGGACGGGCCGACTCAGTGAAGACCGCGCATTGGAAGTGGAGGCGTAGGGGGTGATTCTGGGGTTGGCGAAAAGGGACTCTTCAGGCCTACTTGCCAATCTCTAGCTCACCCATCCTTACTACATCTACTACTACTACTAGCTTAGATTACCGCCTTACAGACTAAAAAACTAATTAATGCGTGTTTTTACTTGGATCTATTTGACCCTATGATATTCAAACACCTCAATACCCTAATTAATTTCAAGAAGATGAGGCATTTAATTTAGGCTTTGTCTATTAATAAAAATAATGAAATTAAATGATTGTCTAATATCTCTAAAATACGAAAAGCATCTGCTAGAAACCTCAGGCCTGTGGTACTATCCTTTCTAAGAAAATATTAATGCATTAAGAGTGGGACTTTCAATAATTTATAATGATATTGTCTAAACTGAACAATACAACATACACTAAGTTTGAAAAGAAATATAGAAAAATAAAAGTAGCTATGGGAGCGAGGAATAACTGCGAACACTTAAGGAAAAAGAATGGTTACTTTTAAAGTATTATATCAGAGGCCTGTTATTTGATGTGAATAGCCAAGAAACGTATTAGAAAGAATACTATAGAAACGGCATTAAAGGTTAAAAAAAAGTAAGTCAAAATATTTTATCAAAAATATATTGCAAATTCGGCATTACCCGAACATTGAGGGTAATACCGTACACCTATGGGGTAATAACAAACAGAAACAAAAATTATCAAAAAATAGTTTAGTTTGAACAAAAGTCGCAAATATAGTTATTTGCTGTTTCTGAACCATTGCAAAGTTTATGAACCGAGCTGCAATATAGGCTTTGTGAATATACCGTTAACATCGGTCATCAAAATACGTTCATATGGTTTTGATTTTAAAAACAAGTCTCATAGGCTTTTTTAAGCGAAGAAAAAAGACTCAGATCCAATGGCTGAACACGACGGGATGTATGTGGAGGAATTGGCAACATATGAATTTCATTGCTCCTACAAAATGCATAGAATGGTAAAGATATGCGACTTGTATGATTGTCAAGAATCAAAAGAACGGGATCGTCAGTTGTAGCGTTATTTGTTTTGGAAAAATGTTTCAACCAAATCAGAAACACATCTTCTGTTATCCAACCGCTCTTAATACATGTATAAATAGAACCCGTTGGACCATTTCGTTCCAATGCAGGTGACATCCTAATCCTAGGATAAATATATAATAAATATATAATGAAGGGGGTTTAAATGAACCACTTGCGTTCATACAGCAGCACACCGTGATATTTTTTCCCCTTTCTCCACTAGTTATAGCACCGATTTGTTTTTGCCCTTTTTTGGCTATTATTCGAGGCGGTCTGTAAACTGCAATTGTTCCCGTTTCGTCAACATTAAAGATGCGAGTTGGAGAAAATTGAAATTGTTCTATTAAGTCCTGCAAATTCCTAAAAAACCTCTAGATTTCTTCCTCGTTGAAGGCTTGGATTCTGTTTATACTTGTTGCTTCTGGCTTTCTTAAGCTGTGTTCAGGATGTCTTCTCATAAATTCATACATCCAACCTTTTTCTACCTCTTCTCTATCCCTTTTAAATTTGTGAGGGACAGATAAACTTTCAGCATTCGAAAAAACAGCACTTCTGAACTGAATTGGTGTAAGACCATAAAACATCTGCGACAATTGTAACAAGTGATTAGAAATGTCTTGTTCTTATTCTTCGGAGAATATTGTATGAACTCCGATTCTTGGTGTGTAATATACCTTCTTCTTCACTCTTTCATGAAGCGTTGTCACAGGTACCTCAAAACGTCGTGCAGAAACTCTAAGCCCATTTCCATTTTGAATAGCCCTTATTGCAGACAGCATACTCTCTTTGATCCAAGAGCATTTTTCAGTTGCTTTTTTATATTTTCTCGCCATCATTAGTTGCAAAAATTTTTAAAATAATTAATTTTAGTAATATATTTACCTTAATTTTAAAGCACCAAAAACAATAACACAGCACATGAAAACCTAAGGGTACGTCCACAACGGCGCACCGCACAGCGCACCGCCCTAAGCCTATACCACAGATGTAAACCTATACTAATAAATTATACATTTTTAAGACAAAATAGTAAATAATTATATCTTTGTACATAAGATAATGTATTATATATTTTATTTTGTGGCAACAAAACATTTTAACAGGCCCCATACCTTGTATTTTGATTATGATGAGATTTTTATACAGGGTGTTACAAAAACAAGGTGTTACAAAACAAAGTTCGGGTCACTACTTTTCCTATTTTAACAGGATTTTTTTCTAAACCACCACTTAAGAGACGACCATTTAAAGATGGCGCTGGTAAAGTGATTTTTGTTCATAATTCTTGAATTAACCGTCACAAAATCAAGTTTGAAGTTTGGCAAACGACAATAGAATTTCATTTGGCATAATACTTATAAACAGAAAATTGAAAATTGTTAGTGGCGTAGAGCATAGAGGAGCCCATGTGCTTATTTTTTACTACAACTTTTTTGTTGTTTAAAAATTTTGGCACAAGAAGTCTTAGATCGTAGAAAGTAATTTTTTTCTAAAAAATTCTCTTTCAAAAAGTCGCTTAAACTTATAGTTTTCGAACTAAGAATGTTTGAAGAAAATTTGTCATGCATATGAGATTGTAATAGTTGAACAGAAAAAATAAGTTGGGTATGTCCTGTCTACTCAAAATACAATTAGTTTGAATTGAAAAGTTACTTCTAAAAAAAATTTTAAATTACATTAATTTTTCTTTACAATTTTGTTAACTACACTTAAATACTGTTTCGTTACTAATAAATGCTTAAAGTGACTGCCACTGCGAAAATACAGTTATCCACATAGACTAGATACTACGCTTTAAATACCTGGTATGTTGCAAAATAGGTTGCTTAGAATCTGATTATATCAAATTTCAATTTGCCCACGAGTCCAACGGATTGAGGTTGGGAGATCCAGCTGCCCAAGGTAGTAGACCTTCGCCTCGACCTATCCATCGCCGGTAATAGTTTTCACTTAAAGATTGCCTGGTAGTTACGCTAAATACGGAGATGCATCATCGGGCATTATCCACATTAATTGCCTCACAAAAATAAACAAAAATATTAAGGATCATGAAAAATAAAATAAGATCATTAAAATATGATCCATAGGCTTACACTTCTAAATAAAGGAACTATCTGGTATACAGATGGCTCTAGAAAAAATAATAGTGCTGTTGCAGGGCTCTGTAGTGGGGTCCCACATACCAGCAGAGCATACCCGATGGAGAAGCATTCTATTGTCTTTCACGCTGAAATTTTTACTGTGTTAAAATCCTGCTGTGAAAAAACAAGAAATCCTAAACTGCGAATACCGCATCATAGTCGTATCAATCTGCTCGGATAGCAGGACTGCCTTTAAGGCTATTACGGTTGAAAAGGTGAGCTCCAAGGCCGTACTGGAGTGCTTAAAGGTCCTAGAGAAACTGGTAAAGGTGGGCTGCAGGATTCAGACACTCAGGCCATACTGGAAACGAGGATGCAAACTTCTTTGCTAGACAAGGATCTGTGAAACAGCCGGTGGGGTCTAAGCAGACAATCAATACAGCATAAATGCATAGCAGCTGTATCAATGAAGAGTCTGCTGAACAAGTGGACCCTTCGAAGATTAACTGAGGCATCTGGCATGATACAGGCTAAGGCACACATAGACGAGCCCTCTGCTTGCCTTACCAGAAATCTACTGGGCTTAAAAAGATGAGAAATTCGGCTAGTGAGGAGGACAAAACTGCAGACCATGTTATCGGGGAGTGCCCAGCACTCACGCGCGCTAGATTCAAATTCTTAGGTATCATCTACCGTGAACGGAGAGATTTTAAGTCCTTCAAATTACTGTCGGTGGTGTACGAAGGGTTCATTAGGAGACCTGTGTGCATAACAGGCTCCGGCTGCTCGCTTTACTACAGATTAATCAATCATAGTACTATAGTTGGAACCTTTGGTGTGACGATCAAATTATGATACTGTTTTACCAGTAACCAAAACCCTTTATTTTATTCTCGGCACGTGTTTCGCTAACGATGTTAGCATCTTCGGGAGAAGATTAAAATTCTGAACTTACTTATATTTCAAACCCAATAATACCCAGCAATGGTAAAACCAGCAATGTTTTAAATAGTATGTGTTTTAGATATAGAAGTTATATCAAATATGCCCAAATACTCCAAAAACAATAGGAAATTATCATTATTTATATACAGGGTGCTTCTGATGTAAGAATATTATTTGATAGACTTTTTTAACAATAAATAGATTGCGACACGTAGCTCGATTAGTTGGCCACCTAGGTCGCCAGCCCTAACCCCTCTCTACTTTTATTTTTGGTGGCTGCATCAATAATGAGGTATATAAAAAATACAGAACCGTTGATGAACTTCAAAGACGTATTAGGCATAAACATATATTAGATTAATAGATGGAAGATCAATGTTAAAAGCTACAAGACGCGTGCTTAAGTGTTCTCAGATATGTATTGAACAATTTTATAAAAGGTAAAAACACAAAATCTACAGCATCACAAATATTATTATAGCATCACAATTATATATTATTTGTGATGCTGTAGATTTCGTATTTTTACCTTTTACAAAAGTGTATGACCAGCATCTTTGGGATAATGGATGAATTTTTCGAGTTGTATTGAACAAGATGGCAATGTTTTTGCTCATTTATTGTAAATTAAGTAAGTTTACTCGGTGTTTTTCAATATAAGATAGCCAGCGCAATTTCCAAAAGGTCAGAGCGTGGCTAGATACAGGTAGCATGGTGAATTTAAAATCTGACTAGTGTACCAAAAGACTAACTTATCCATAGGCATTTTTCGATATTAATTGAGGATTTCAATAATATATCGTCTCTAACTAACTAAGGTATTACTTGGTGTTATATCCGTCCTTCTAACAAGAGATATTTAGTTTTTAATATTAAGACAGTAATTTCACCTCGTCTGCTCAGAGCTGTCAAAAGTGTTTGATGACTAAATTGCCCCACATCAAAGATTAACTAGCAGACACTATTTTTACCAATTAATAGGGGAGAGTCGGTGAATTATGCGCACCTAAGAAAAAACCTTGGTATTTTAGTAAATATGTTATACAAAAATTTGAAATTTGGCTCAGATGTTCTTCATTTTGTGTACTATAAGCCGAGCGAATCAATTAGTACCAAAAAATATATTGTAAAATTAAGGACAAGATTAAATGAAATCTTGCCGTGCGCACGATTACCCAGCCTATGCGGTTAATTGGGCGCACCAGTCAGGGTAATTGTGCGCAAGCAGAACGTGGTAAATTAAAATAGTCTAATAGGAGAAATAAGAAACATATTGCGTTATATATTTATTAGAATCCAAAAGACATAAAAATAATACAAACTAAACATTGCAAAAATCGCAAACGTAACCTTCAATCAACACCAGTGTAAAGGTCATGAGCCCACCTGCTGCAAGTTGAACATTGAAACCAATATTCATCTGATTTGCTTGTGTCATCACATCCATGTCATTCAATTCATCATCATCACATAATTGACTATAAGAGATATCTTCTTCAGACTCGCTCTCTTCAAAAACTTTTCTGTTAACGGCCCATTTTTTACTTCTACCAGAATGTTCTAAACTTAGCTTAGCCTTTTTTCCTAATATTTGTTTTGTTTCCTTGGCTTTTTTCTCCAAGGCTGTATGTCTATCTTTTTTCTTTACTGCGGCGGCTAATAAAATTTTTTTATTTGGGGTTTCTGTTAAAATCTGCGACTTTTGTTTCTTCCGACGTTGATCTTTCCCTATACCTGATGTACTTGGAATTGGGTTCGACTCCTCAAATGATACTTCAAGCTGCGAACTAGTGGAACTGGTACTTAGAAGGGAACTTTTTTGTGCAGAAGTTGAAGTGGTGTGTAGTTGAACTAAACTATGCATACGTGCATTTTTATCCAAAATGCTGGTAATGCGAGCCCTGGGAAAAACGAACATTGGAGGAACGTAGCAGGTACCAGCTGCATTAAAGAAATAAATTACAGTTACTGTTTTCCCTGTTTCAGCAGAAGTTTTTGCTCCAAATTGTTTTACTCCCTTAGTTCCAAGACGTTTACAAGGTTTTTGAACGGTAGAAATTCCAGTTTTATCCACGTTAAAAGTTTTATCATCTTTGAAGCGATACTTTTCATAGTTTCTTTAGGTTAGCAAAGAATTGGTTAATCTGTTCTTCGTTGAATGCAGATATTCGGTTTATGCTTGTTGGTTCAGGTTTTCTTAGCGATAACTCATCATTTCTCTTTAAAAATGGATAGTACCAATCTTTACCTGCCGTTTTTTTTTATTTTAGTTGTGGCGTTAAAGTTGTTTATAATGTTGTTGGCTAGTGCGAAATCATGTGCTAGTCGACGAAGTTCAGTTTTTGTGTCACCATAAAACAACTTTGCCATTTTTAACACATGACTTGTTAGACTCTTTTCTTGGTTGTACTCTTTTCTTTCTTGATGTAATTCTACTTATGAAAAAGTAGAATTACATCCCATGTGAGGCCCACTTATATCACGCTCTTCATCATAGTCCTACTTTCTTTTGCGAAAGGTAGATTCAGGAATTCCAAACCTCCTTCCGGCATTGCGCTAATTGCGACACCATTCTCGACAAATTTAAATGCCAATTTAATTTTTTCTGTATCCCAGGAGCCCTATTTAATTTGCGATTATATTTTGGCATCTGAAACAATAAGAAAAAACATTGTATTTCAACAAAAATAAATTTAAAAAGTCGGGTAATTGTGCGCACCGCGCACCATTAGCCGACGGGCACCCAAGAGATATGAAAATTCACTAAAACAAACTGGCATGTAATTTACCTTAGTTAAATAGCTCCATCAATAAATAAAACCACATTAATTAGTTTACACCAAATTCAGAAACAAAAACAGCTCTAGAAACAGTCCAATCTTTTATTCACACACACACACACACAAAAATTAGAATAAACAACCCAAATAACCGCCAAGTGAAATAACATACGCGTTGGTAAGGATAAATGTTCCGTCGGTGGCGTTACTTTAACTAATGCCTAAGAGGTGTCACAACGTGTATGGATTCGACTAATAAACCGATTGTTTCTATTGATATGACGCTGCGCACTATTAGCCGCCGCGCACGATTACCCGACTCTCCCCTACATTACATCATTGATCTCCTCCTGATGCTAAATTGGAACCTTATTTCCTTTATTCCGGTAGAATAGTCAGTGCTCAGAACCAACCAGCTGTTATACAATGTTTTGATTGGGTTCTCAGTGAAACAGTCAACCTGCAAGTTTTTACCTATGTATGCAGAAGAAAGTCTGTGTGTAAGAACATTTACCGAAAAACTAGTCAAAGGGGCTCTTTAAGGAGATGTATTATTATTTTGCCTGAAATGTTCAGAATCTGAGCTTGGTGAATTTTACTCATATTAATCATATCCTTAGACATGAGAATTATGCAGAAAAACGTTTGTCTAAACATTTAGAGGTTTTAGAGATGAGCCTATGTGGTATCCATGAAGGAGTATTTGAAGTCTGAACACGTCGTGCTTGCGCCCTTGCGTCGATCTCGCACTGTTTATTAAGTTTCATAGTCTTGTATCTTCAAAGGTAGGTAGGTACCTTTGGTATTCTATGCAACTTAAAGACGTCAAAGGTCCTTGCCTTAATGGAGTGAAAATCCAATAGAATATCTCCTCAGACTTTTTACAATTTCGATTTTATCCACTTTTCATATGCGATAATAGACAGATGATTGACCAAATTGTTGTAATTAAAAAATACGTGAGGTTGAAATATTCTCTTTATATTTTAAGGACATGTCCTTATTAATATTATGAAATTTTAAAATACGTAAATTATTCTCCTACCTTGTGTATTATTCTATTAGTATTTTGTAGTTAAAAGTTGATTAGTAGGATTTATTTAGGGTTCTACTTACGTGTAGCCTAATATTTGCCCCATTTTGGCCCCAATTTAGGTTATATTGTTGTAAATCCCTGTATTTTACATTTTCTAGAATTTGTATACTTGCTGGCTTTGACTTCAGTATTCTCTTAAAATTATTGTTCTCTTTCGTGAACAATAATGAAGAAAATTCTAAACATTTCTAAATCGTTCCATGGGTCTTTAAAAGGGAGGCGTTTCGTGACATTTTATTCAGTCTTAATTGTTTAGTTAGTTGTTATGTTGGAAACAATTAAACGACAGGCAATGCGAGTTAGGTTAGAGTTTTATATAACTCTAATTGTAATTAGAATTGCCAATAAAAGTTTATTCCTGAATTTCGTTACAATATCCATAACTTCAAGCTCATCCTGTAGGTAGGGGAGAGGTAGGTACAGTGAGACGGTAACCCAACCCAACCCAACCCACCTATTGTCACCTTAAATCAAAGCAAACAAGAAACGGTTAAGATTCAACAAGAACATTTTCAGTTATCGCTGATCAGTCGAAGAAAGCGCGTCGGAGTAATTTTACCATATCCACGTGGCCGGTGTTTTTGCGGAAACGAAACTTTTTTAAACAAGGTAAATTATTTTATATAAAAAGGAAACTATTTTACAAAACAATTACATTAAAATAAATGATTATTGCAAAAGTGTTATTAGTTTTTTAGTCGTCTTTTATTAAATAATTATTATGGAACAGTGAGGCAGAACAACAGATGGAACAGTGAGACGTGTCTTACTGCCTCACTGTTCGTACTAAGTATATTAGATATTTGCTTGATGAAAGTTATGATAAAATCATTAAATTAAAATTATGAGTATATACAAAACTCATAAACTTTCACTTAATGTTGGCTACACAGTAGCCTTCTATATAGAAAAATACACAGTATTTTATCTATATTAAAAGGTAAAAAAAACTTATTTTTGTAAACTAAAATTATTAACTGTACCAACAATTTATTCCAATACAGTCTGTACACTGTGTCCCAATTTGGTTGTATTTGCAGGTTATCTCTGTTATTTTTAAAGATAGAGATGTGCGGTTTTCGCGAACCTGTGTCACTTTTTTGTAAAACTTTTATTGCCGCAAACAGAATTGAGATACCTTTTTTTGTTTCTGAGATACAGGGTGAAATTGAAAATTTTCACTTTTTGACGATTTGCTCTATCTCACGAACCATATAAGTTATAAAAAAAGTAAAAACTGCTATGGATAGATAATTTTAAATAAAATTCAGTGGCGTAGTCAAAAATTTTATTAAAGGCATTATTTAAGAGATATGACCCAAACTTGAATTTTTTTAAATGGAACACCCTGTATTTTTTCATACCAATAAATTGCGCTATTTTTTCCGATTAAAATGATATATAACACTTGGTATCTTAAGTCATGATAAATGGCCAAAATATGCAAAAAAAAAACAAATCATAGCGAAAGAAACATTAGTTGGCCATGAAACAGAAAAAATTGAAGTTGGCTGTTTAAAGATGTCAATCATACCGTGATAGAAGTTTTTATAACCAAATAAAAACCTTTTAATTATATAAAATTTAAAAGTCTTAGATACAAAAACTCTTGTTTTAAGCAATTTTATTAAAAAAAATATTGTAACAACTGAATAAATTTAACAAAGAACCTTAACAAGCTATTTTTTATTTATTAATTCTACAGTCCTATAAAAAAATTTGTAAAAACTAATTAAATTGCTCGAAATGGTTGCCATTTTCCTGAACGCATAATTGGCATAGAGTTGTATTCTCCGCAAGGCATTTAAAATAATAAGCGGCCTTGCTTGCAAGGCTTCAAAGGCTTGAACTGTAGCATCCTGAAGTTCTTGCAAATTATGCACCACATTTAAATAAATTTTGTTTTTTAAGAAAGACCAGACAAAAAAGTCCAAAACAGAAAGATCCGGTGATCTAGCTGGCCACCTATTTGGAGCGTGGGTACCAATCCATCGATCTTCGAATGTCTCGATTATAAATGGCCTTACTATTTGAGAATTATGAGCTGGCGCTCCATCTTGCTGAAAATATATGCTATTTAAAAATGCCAACGGTATCTCATCTAGAAGTTCTGGTAAAATCCGCTGCAATATTTCCAGATATCTGGCTGCTGTTAAAGTGTGTTCATAAAAAACATACTGTATGGATTCTGAGTGTACCAATGCCTGTTATTATGACGGTTAAAAATTCCAGTGCAACTTATATATGCTTCATCGGACCATATAACTTTTCTGGCAAAATTTGGAACAATTCGAGTTTGCTCTAAAAACCAATTGCAAAAAACTATTCGCCTTTGCGCATCCCCGGGATGTAATTGTTGAACTATGTTAACTTTGTATGGTTTATATTTATATTTTTTTAATATTCGCTGTGTTTGACTCTTTGACACTCCTACATTAGTTTCAATATTTCGACAGGAATTTGAATGATTTGCCTCAACACTTGCTAAAACCGCAATTTCATTATTTTCCTGATTTTGCCTATGGTAATTTTTATTTCTTGGCTTTGTAAATGATCCATTATTAATCAAACTCATTTTTATTCTCCGAAAAATAGACTTGTTTGGTTGACGCCTTTCAGGATATCTTAGAAAAATTGTTTTAAGTATAATAGCAAATATTAGGTAACGACACTAACACATACCTGTTTAAATACAAATCGGATGCCCTGTCACTATTTTCTTGGCACTCAATAAAACAAGCTATCATGTCATATTTGTGACTGTTTTCAAAATTATTAGTCATTCTTAAAAATTACGCTCTATCGCTTAAGAAAAATACTAAAATATTTACTTAAAAACTTTCGTTCGAAATAAATAAATTCTAAACAATTATTGACAGCTTCATACTGACTTCATCTTTAAACAGCCAACTTCAATTTTTTCTGTTTCATGGCCAACTAATGTTTTTTTCGCTATGATTTGTTTTTTTTGCATGTTTTGGCCATTTATCATGACTTAAGATACCAAGTGTTATATATCATTTTAATCGGAAAAAATAGCGCAATTTATTGGTATGAAAAAATACAGGGTGTTCCATTTAAAAAAATGCAAGTTTGGGTCATATCTCTTAAATAATGCCTTTAATAAAATTTTTGACTACGCCACTGAATTTTATTTAAAATTATCTATCCATGGCAGTTTTTACTTTTTTTATAACTTATATGGTTCGTGAGATAGAGCAAGTCGTCAAAAAGTGAAAATTTTCAATTTCACCCTGTATCTCAGAAACAAAAAAAGGTATCTCAATTCTGTTTGCGGCAATAAAAGTTTTACAAAAAAGTGACACAGGTTCGCGAAAACCGCACATCTCTATCTTTAAAAATAACAGAGATAACCTGCAAATACAACCAAATTGGGACACAGTGTACACACAGTGTCTCAGAACCGTAAGAATGGATAGATGATGGTAAAATTAAAATAATAATAAAATAAAAAGAAAAAAAACACAAATACCTACTCAAAATTTAAAGTCTCACTGTTCCTTTACGGATTTTATAAAACAAGTCCTTTGCAAAATATCTTCTCTTACAGATAAAAAATGCCACGAAAAAACAAAACGAATTGCCAAATAAGCAGATTTTCTAAAGACCAGATGAGGCAGGCTATCGAATTAGTTCAAGGAGGCACTTATAGAAGTGCCTGTCAAGCTGCACCGTCAAGCTGCACGAATGAAAGGACTATCTTTCCAAACGGACCACAGATATGTAAAAAAAATTCACCAAAACGAAAACATTCGTTTATGTCCTAATTACAAGGTCAAACAAATTTTTACTATCGAACAGGAGAACGCCTTGAGCGAATATATAATCAACTGTTCCAAAATGTTTTATGGTCTGTCAAAAGACGATACCCGAAGATTGTCATATGAAGCTGCAGTTTAGAATAATATAGTCGTTCCAGCAAACTAGCATGCATCAAAAAGTGCTTCACTTGCCTAGATCAAAGAATTTCAAAAGCGTCATTCCGATTTGTCTCTTCGGACCCCAGAAGGTTGTAGTCTTTCAAGGGCAACCAGTTACAATAGATTTAACGTTGACATTTTTTTCACAAAAGTTGAAATTGTTTTAAAGCGTTTCCCGGTATTTGGAGATGGTAGTCGTAACTATAATTTAGATGAGACAGGAACCGTTACCGTTCAAAAGTCCCAACAAGTGTTTGCACAAAGGGGTATTCGACAGGCTAGTAAGACCACAAGTGCCGAACGTGGAACGCTCGTTACAACCTGTTGCATTGTTGAAGCATCGGGAGCAGCTATTCTTCCTGCTATGGTATTCCCGAGAGTGCACTTTAAAAACTTTATGATAAATGGGGCGCCCAACGGAACTTTAGGTCTGGCTTCGAAAACAGGTTGAATGAATACGGAGTGCTTTGTGCTAGGTTGTTAAACATTTCATTAAGCACACTGGTAGCACCAAGGAAAACCCTTCTTTGTCGCTAAAAGATAATCACCAAAGTCATTTATCGATTCAAGCAATCGATTTGTGTAAAAATAATGGTGTCACCATCTTAACTATACCGCCGCACTGCACTAATAAGTTACAGCCATTGGACGTACGCTTACTAAAACCATTTCAAACTTTCTATAATGCAGCAGTAGATGCATGGATGATGAACCATCTCGGTCAGACATTTACAATTTATAACGTAGCTGCGTGTGTGGGCATAGCATATCCACGAGCAATGACGCCCATTAACATCACAAGTGCTTTTCGGAAAACCGGAATATTTCCATTCGATCGGCATATTTTTACGGAAGAAGATTTTTTGTCGAGTTCTGTGACGGATAGGCCGCTTATTGCAGATGAAGCTACTCCTAAAAATACAGATGAACCTCCAGTTGTAGAAAATGCAGGTCCAAGTAACAGTGATACCGCCACGAAAACTTTTGTTAGCCCAAGTGTTTTCAGAGGTTATCCTAAAGCTCCGCCAAGAAAATCAGGCGAGAGCAACAAAAAACGCAAAGGAAAGACGATGATTGCTACCCCGGAGAAAATGGAACTTCAATGGAACATGGATTCTAGCGGAGGAGAAGATTATATTGGTGAAGATCCCGAGCCCCCAATAGTTTCGAATATCTTGATCTCTTGAGAGGTACAGTGAGACATCTGGTATTTTTTAGTTTTAATTTGTTTAAGATGTTACCTTTAGTTTTCATCAAAAAACAATATCGTTTTTCAGTTCCTATTTCCTATTTATATGCCAAATGTAAAGATAAAATATGAGCTTAAAAGAGCGTTTAATAAAAGTTATTAATATTAAAAGTTTTGCGTCTCAGTGTTCCTAGCTCTCCCCTACATATTTATTTGTATTTTCAATTTACGTCCAATAGTGGTTTGTGATAGTATTAAAAATAAAATCATATATTTATAAACGCTTACTTGTTTGAAAGGCCAAGTAATAAAAAAACTTTCTGCAATAATCATAAACAATGATTAATGCGGTACGGTATTTCCCCTTTAAGACATTTATATAAACGCTGCGGATCCTCTATACAGAAGTTAGTTATATCAGTATTAATTAGTAGTGACAACAGATAACCTTTAAAAGAATTACGCGGTAACCATGAAATTTTTGGTAAGAATATTTTTATTTAACTTTAGATTTTTTAAATAAGTTCTACTTCTCTACTGTAGGAATGAGAATTACACTTTTATAATAATGTATTTATTTATATATTTATAAAAATCTTACGAATAGTGGCTTTTAAGATTTACAATTGATTGTTTTAAATATATTTTGATGATTTTGTTCAAGTGTGAAATAACTTTCCATTAATCCGTGGCACCGGTTTTTTCTTGGAGAGTACGGGGACTACAGCCTGAAGAAATATGAAAATAATGAAAGAAATGTAAATAATCTGAAATGAACTACGAAAGAAAAATTAAAAGAATTATCGCTAGTAAAGCAATAAACCAAAATCAGAAGGGAAAAGAACAAAGAATTTTAAGATTTTAAAACGAAAAAAATTTTTTCATTATATTTCTTGTGCGTTGTTTATTTTTATGTTTTTCTTTAGAATATTGCCTTCATTATTTTTATTCTGCTAAAATGCCTGTATTCCTTTTTAAATTCTAATACAGTTTTGAAAAAGATCAAAATAAGGACGCCAATTAGTTCTAATAACCGATTTTTCTACATTTGGGTTTTAGTTAACATTTTGGCAAATTTGCACTAAATACTGTTTTGAAAAAAAAATATTTTAGACTATTTTGTAACTTTTATCTTGGCGATGTGTAGCAAAACGACATACAACATCCATTATTATTTTAGCGGCAATAAAATATACTTCATGTTTTTAGGCGATTTATATTTACGTTTCCATATTTTTATTTCTAGTGGCTCTTTCTGATTTTTGCTCTGGCTTTTCAAGGCCTCCTTGCGATTCCCTCCAAGAGCACATCTGGAGGTTCTAGTGGAGGAAGCAGTGGCGCGAACGGTGGTAGAGGCGGCAATAGTGGAAACAGGGGCGGCGCACAACATGGTGGTTATGGAGCTGGCGATAGGAGTGGCAATTCAAGAGTTGCTTAGTGACTTTTGGTTGTTAGTTATTAATAAACATATATAATATGTATTTTTTTCCTTAAAGTTTAAACACTTTCTACGGATTGAGAATTAAAAATTTGCCTCCCTGTAGAATGGATAATAATATTATATATAACGGAGCTCAGGGGAACACATTTATACTAGAAATAAATTTTTATGTCAAGGATAAATTTTTTTATTGTTAACGTCAGCCTTCAAAACGTACTTAATTGATTTACGAGAAAATTACATATTTACATTTTCATACCACTACATTTATGAAGCATATGCTCGGCCCTTTGCAGCTTAGCTCTTAATATTAATTAAAAACCAAAGAAAAATACATGGTGATACAGTTTTGATAGCGGAAACTTCAGAGACAAAAAAATAGAACCGCAAAATAATATTAGTTTGTATGTTATAATATAATTTATTATATATTCGAAAAATGCTTCATTCCGAAGATAATTTAGATACTTTTTTTTATGTAAAAAAAAATATTTTACTTTTACCAGTGGTGTGCATCCGCAGAATTTTAATGAAATATTGGTATGACACTGATTTTATAGAAGAAAAAATGTTTTCTATAATTCTTATTCAATTTAAAACAAAAAAAATAGTCTTAACTTTTTTCCGCTTGACACACAGCCTCCAAGTAAAAAATTACCTATTGACTTCCGAAAAACAAAACATAAATACATAAACACAATAGAAAAATTAATTAGTGGCTATTAACAAAATGAAAAAAAGTCAAGGTAAAATCATAAAAATTGCACCCACTGCTTCTCACTAACGCACTTATTACAGCAGCGGATGTAAACGCATTTCATTGCAGGCTTTCTGAATTTTAAAACTAAATCTCCCCTTGCTAAGACGGGATTAAAGTAGACTTCATCGTTAAAAGTGCTCCGTATTTAAAAATCTAGCGGATTAAGATCAGGTAACCTGGGTGGCCAGGCCACTGGTTTTGAGCCATTCCCTTACAGCTATTAACCCAATATCTTGAATTAATGGATAAATCCTCAACCACCTATTTATAGAAAATTTATTTTGAAATAATCTTGGCCGAATTTTTCGAGCATTTTGTTGTGCTCAAATATGGATATTAACCCTGGAATGCAATTGTAAGTAATATTTACGTGCGGACTGCACTGTTTAGCGCGTCGCTTCAATTTTATTACCTCCTCCCACCTTAGCGCTCAGCAGTGCTTTGAGCGGTCTATCAGGAGTATGAAACGCATGAACTAGTTTGATCTATTTACAGTAGTGGTTGTAGCCGAATTTCTAAAAGCCGACACATATGTTTTACGTAGCAATAATATTAATCGTATTTTATTTAGTACGTAATTTTGACGTGGTAATAGCGATAAGCATCAGTATTAGATTACCAAAAAATGTCTCAGAAAGGTTTAACAGATAAACAACTGGAAGAGCTGTTGTACCAGAGTAGTGACAGTGAAACAAACGATTATATCGAAATTGAAGATGGTTTTAGTAGCGACTCTGACGATAGCGTAGCCCGATGCTACTTTTGCTCTTGACGAGAACGACATTGAGGAAACATTTGAGAATAAATTAAAAAACATTTTTAGTGAGCCAGGTACTTCTTCAGTACTAATTGCTGCTGCCTTAAAAAACAACCACTTATCAACAAAAGTTATGTTCGCTGAAACTTTTTCGGGGACACGTTACAAATTAACAATAAGCAAGGGACGTTTTGAATTTCTGACTGCGTGTCTCAGATTTGATGATAAGTCTACAAGGAGCGAAAGAAGGGCTCAAACAGTTTTTGCACCAATATCGGAAATTCGGGACGATTTTATCGAGATCTCTAAAAGAAGATACAAACCAGGCACGTATGTAACAATAGATGAACAATTATTAGTAGGGTTCAGAGAAAAATGTCCTTTTAGGATGTACATTTCAAATAAACCGTCACAGTATGGTCTAAAAATTGTAATGCTCTATGATGAGACGACGAAATTTAATCAACGCCTCATCATATCTCGGTAAATCAACAAATACATATGGTAAACCATTGGCTGATTATTTTGTGGAGCAGCTTACGAGTCCTATTCATGAAACTAACAGAAACATAAGCATGGATAATCGGTTTACGTACTTATCGGTTACTTAGCAAAACCATTTAGTCTTACGATAGTGGAGACCATTCGGAAGAATAAAGCCCATCTGCCACTACAAATGATAGAAAATAAAAAAGAAAGACAAGTTGGAACTACAATTTTTGTATATAGTGACAAAAGTACTTTAGTTTCATATAAAGCAAAATGAAATAGTAAATCTTATTTCCAGTAAGCACACTACTATTGGAACAATTAAACCCGATTCAAAAAAGCCATATATTATAGAGACTTACAACTCAACTAAAGGATCAGTTAATACCTTTGATCAAATGTGCCAAAATATGTGTGCTAACCGTAAAACTAGATGGCCTTTATGTTTTCTTTATAACATGGCATATATTAACTCGTATGTAATATATTCTCACATAATATTTCGCAAGGGGGAAAACCATTATCTAGACAAACTTATATGACCGAACCTTATAAGCAGTTATGTAAGCCACAAAAAATATTTAGGTTGAAAAGTACACCCAACATTAATCGAAGCTTAAACCAAATAATTGAAGATGTTTTGGAACAAGAAAAGTCTATAGAACCTATTACAGACATAAGATAAGTGTTTAATTTCTGTTAAGTGTTTAATTTAATGTTTCAAGTATTTTAATGTATATGTAAATGTATGTACGTAGCAATAGTATTAACAGCCCATGAATTAGCAATTCCAGGGTTAAACATAATATTTTAAACTTAGGTCTGTGAAGGTGCTGTTACCTTTCGAGAATATTCTGATTATTATATCGACGGTTTCTGTTCCGTTTGATCTTAAGACTGGACCAAAGTTATGAAAATTCTGATGTGCTATGATAAAAACGCCGACATCTCAAACTCTCATACTTGGATAGCGTTTACGATAGTCACGAACCGCCGCTTCTATGTTTCCATTACCAAATCCGTAGCAAAAGTGAATATCTGTGTATTCGATGTTAGAAAAAAGCATTTTCAGATTAATACTTGCACAACACTAATAACAATATCAACAATCACTCGAAACTCCGTTAAAATTGCCCAAAGCCGTATCCGTACGCATGCTACTAATCGAAATAAAATAATATTTTTTGCGTAAGATCTATCTAGATTACTTATCCAAACGTGCTAAGATTCATTTAAATATCTAAACTAGTTCTATAAATTTAGATTATTTATACAAATTTTGACATGCTATATCTTGGAAACGAAGCATTTTTCGAATTTAATTTATAATGGAAACTGATATTTTTTGGTTCTCCGTCGGCTTTTTAAGTTTCCGCTTTCGAAACTGGACCATCCTGTATATTCATAAAAAAAAACTCAAAATTAATTCTTTGTTAGAGTACATAGTCCACTACTGGACGTTGTGCAATACTTTGCATAGCTTGTAGGAAAATTACTTGAACTACGCCATTATGGTGCAAATGTGTCACACGACCCAAGATCCATCTCGGTGGTAGCGTTCGCTCGTGTTTAATAATAAATTAATTTTTATTTGGGATTAATTTTCTGCCCACTTGTCTTTCCGCTAGAGCCTATGAAGGTACTCGTGCTGCCAATGCTTTTAGGAATCATTCATTGGGATCATGACTATTAAGGAGCCTTGCCCTTGCAAATTTTCTTACCAAAGTGTCGTCACACCTTTCATCTCAGCTTCAGCCAGTCCGTTGAAGTGAGTAGCACCTGGTGGATTAAATTTCCAACTATAGGTAGTATAAGATTGTTGAACATAAAATTAAACGATATCTTAACTTGTCAAGATTTTAATTAGCTAAACAAGCAACACCAATCTTAGATCTAGCAAAAAACCGTCATAACAACAAACCCCTCATTCCATAACCCAACTTAACATAAAAACGTGTTCTAAAAAATCAATAATTTAACTCAAATTGTGCTGCTTGACAGTAGGCAAAGTCTAAACGAGTTGGTCTTCTGACAATGCGACCAGATCTAGTAGTAGCTTGCTTGTCATTGATCAAGGGCGGATTGTCAGATTCTACATTAAATCTACACACATCAAGGGAATCAGGGTCATTAACTAAAGGAAGTTCATCATCAAATAAAGTGGGAATATTTAAGTTTCTAGATGTAGACTTAAGGTCAACTCTATTTCTTCTAATTTTGTTTCCACTACTGTTCTCAATTATATAAGAACGAGGGTAGTGGTGTTTATTTCAAATTTTTCCTGGTTTCCACTTCATTTGATCATGATTAAATACTACAACATTGGCATTGTCTTTCAGCGGTTTTAGATCCTTAAAATTTTTATTGTAATTCTGTTTGTACCTACAATGTCTCTTTTCTACTTATTTTTTCTGCAAAATTTAGGCAGAGTTTTAGCTTAAGAAGTTCACAGTTAATTGGCACCTTAGTCTTACAAATTCGACTCATTAGGAGTTCAGATGGTGAGTAGCCTAGATTTTTCAGAGGGGAATTTCGATATTGCAACAAAGCAACATCAATATCGTGATGGCTATCTAAAGCCTTTTTAATTATACGCTTACATATGCCCACTCCTTTCTCAGCGAGTCCATTTGAGCGGGGATAGTTTGGACTGCGACTTACAATGTCAAAATTCCACTCTTGGCGAACAATTTAAAAGAATAACTGTTAAAAGGCACATTGTCACAGCACAGCTTATCTGGTACTCCATGTGTACAGAATATCTTTTTAAGCACTAAGCATATAGAATTAATAGATTTGTCTCTAATAATGGGCATTTCTAACCAATTTGAATATGCATCATAAACAACTAAGTAGCTTACATTCGCATAAGTAAATATGTCCAAACCCAACCTCTCCCAAGGCCTTTCAGGAACAGGGTAACTAATAAGGTTTTCTTTTTGTTGTTTAAGTGCAAATTTTTCACAGGTTTTACATTTTTTTATAAAACCTTCAATATCTGTATTAATGCCGAGCCAATAAAAAATGTGTCGAGCTCTCGATTTTGTTTTTTCGACCCCAAAATGACCCTCATGCAAAAGCTCAAGCATTTCCTTACGCATTGAACTTGGCACCACAATCTTGCTTGTAAAAAAGATTGACACAAACAAATCATTTTTAATTTTAAAAAATTGCTTAATATCTGGAACTACTAAACGAGCATTTTCAGGCCAAGCATTAAGGCAAAAATCTACAAGTTTAAGTTTAGCATCATTTTAGGTTTAGTTTTTTAATTGATTTTTACAGGATACAGGTACATTTTTTTCAACAACGTGAATGACATATTCAAATGCATTGTCTGATTTAAGACCTCCTTCTTGGAGGTAGGCTTTAGATAATATGTCCGCTATATAAATTATTATTATAATTATATATATAATAGGCTTATAATTGACACTTAAGTTATAATTAAGTAGCCTAAGACGCATTCTTTGTAACCTTCGTGAAATTTTATTTAAATCTTTTTTTAAAAATAGCCTCTAAGGGCTTATGGTCACTTGAGACTCTACTTGGAGTTTTAAAGCCATAAATAAAAAAATGAAATTTTTGACAGGCAAAAACTATAGCTAGCATCTCTTTCTCTGTTTCGGCATACCTTTTTTCTGTGTGATTTAGTGTTTTCTGTGTACTTTGAGAAGCAAATGCTACTGGATGACCATTTTGAAGGAGACAACACCCCAAGCCATATTTAGAAGCATCTGTTTCAATTTCAGTTTGTGCGTTTGAATTAAAAAATGAAAGAATAGGTGCTGAAGTTCAATGGTGTTTTAAGTGAGTGAGATCATGGTCACGTACATCCTCCCATTTCCATTCAGCATCCTATCTTGTAATGTCTCTTAAAGGAGCTGTGACTTTGGACATATTGGGAACCAATTTACCTAAAAATTTTGCCATTCCAAGAATTCTCAGTAAATCAGACTTATTATTTGGAATGGGTAAATTATTAATAGCATTAACATATGTCTGATTTAGCTCAGTACCATCTTTTGAGTAAATTTGTCCCAAAACTGTTACACTAGAAGACCTAAATTGAACTTTTGACTTATTAAATTTTATTCCGTATTTTTGGGCTCTTTCTAGAACAGTTTGTAAATTTTTATCATGCTCAGCTTTTGTTGACCCTGTGACTATTAAGTCATCAAAATATGATCCAACTCCGGGAAGGTCACCAAATATTTTATAATTTTTCTTCTGAAAAACTTCTGGGGCTGAAGAGATTCCAAAAAATAATCTACAGAACTGATACCGTCCAAACGGAGTTCCAAAAGTGCACAAGTCAGCACTCTCATCATCAATTTTAACTTGAAAGTAACCATCTTTCGAGTCGTGTCGAGTACCGTAAAAAATTATTTAGAATTCTATCACAATTAGAATTTCTATCACATAATTTTGTGGCAATCTCTTCAGCTGTTGGAATTAGAAATTGGTCTTTTTCTATGGCTAAATTTCAATATTTAGGATCAAGGCATAGCCATAAATCCCCATTTTCTTTTTCTACTAATACAAGTGTGGATTCCACCATTCAGTTGGCTTATCAACCTGCCTAATAACACCCTCGGCTTCAAGCTCTTCCAATTTTAATTTGAGCCTTTCATGAAGAGCTTTAGGAACCCTCCTGACTGGTTGAACACTTGGGACCGCATTTGGTTTTAATGTAATGTGGTGCTCACTTGGAAATTTACCAAGACCACTGAATACACCGGGGAATAATTTCACAACATCATCCAGTGACTTGAATGTCGGATTTTACAGTGGCATTTTTTTAAAATTAAATCTAAATCAATACATGCCTGCAGACCTAATAAGGGAACTTGATCATCGGTATCAACTATAATGAACTCGAGTTTCATTTTTACCAACTCTGCAATTTACAGAGACTTCACCAACAGGTTTTATTTTGAAATTTAAATTTCCATATGAAACAAGAGTAACCCTAGTTTTGTTCATTTTATCTACTAGTAAACACTTTTTGGCAACCTTTAAAGGCAAAACACTCACTTCGGCTCCGGTGTCCAGTTTAAACTCCACTCTAAAAACGCCAAGACTTACTTTTTGCACCCACATGGTTCCTATGTCACCAATTTTCTTAACCACATTCACATAATATTCTTTATCACTCGAGTCACAATCTTGATTTGCCTCACTGCTCTCAGAACTTGTCGCCTCTACTTCGTGTACATGTTTCTTCTTAAATTTAATGTTGAACTTCTTTCCATCAAGGACTTCAGGCTTTGCTTCAGATTTTGCAGCACAAACACCTGCAAAATGATTCCTACCTTGGCATTAAGTACAAGTTTTTCCATATGCCGGACACTTGCCAGACTTACTATACTTATACCCACAATATTTGCAAACCTTCTTGCTGCTATATTGGTGCCGTGCTGGCTTTGAACTGGATATAGCAAGCACTGCACCTTCCTGTTGCAGCATCTCAGCTTCTGCCTTGCTTACTTTAACAGCCCTACAAAACTCTATGGCTTTCTTAACTGTTAACTTACTCTCTCGAAGCAACCGCTCTTATGTGGTTCTCTCCAATATACCAACGACGATTCTATCTCGCACCATATCATCCTTATCTTTGTAAGCGTTTAAAGTGTTTTGACACCTTTTTTCAACTCTGTTAGGAAATTGTCAAAAGACTGTCCTTTTTGGCAAATTGTATTGAATTTAAAGCGCTCAAATGTTGTTTGGGGCACAGTATTCCTCAAACTTCCCTAAGATTTTCTCAATCTTTTTCTCATCACCGTTTGTCCAGGTAAAACTATTAAATAATTCTAAACCATCATCTCCGATGAGGAAATTTAGAAATACTGCTACCTTCTTTTCCTCTCCCTTTGATGCTAAATCTGTTACTTGTAGAAATACATCAAATTTCTGGGAGAACTTTGCCCAATTCTGAGCAATGTTTCCATCAAGCACTAGGGGTTCGGGGGGTTTAAACAAGCCTTCCATTTCAAACTATACCTATCACAGTTTAACGGGCTAACTCATGGTTATATCGAAAACTAGCTGGAATTAATAAACCCGTACCGACCTGACACCATGTAAGATTGTTGAACATAAAATTAAACGATATCTTAATTTGTCACGATTTTAATTAGCTAAACAAGCAACACCAATCTTAGATCTAGCAAAAAACCGTCATAAGAACAAACTCTTCATTCCATAACCCAACTTAACATAAAAACAGGTGTTCTAGAAAATCAATAATTTAACTGAAATTGTACGTGCTGCATGATAGTAGGCAACACACACAACATAATATGACTACATATTATACAGCTAGTGATTCGATAGATTGTTGGGCTAGTTTAGTAAGCTATTTACTACACTATATCAACCATGTCGGACTATGAAACGTCTGAATGCTGAAGTTTAAACGATAAATTCTTCAAAGGTTAAATCAGCTAACAACTCCAGGTGTATCACCTTCATAGCACAACAAATAAATATAACGACATATGTCTTGTCCCGTGTCTCACCGAGCGTAAGAATTACGGGTCCAGCACAGCTTTAAGATAATCAATGAAAACCGTTTAACCTGCAATTCTCAAGTAACAATTAAACAAGCAACATTTCTAAAGCAATAAGTACTATGGAGTCTTGAATTTACAGTGAGATTCTTCTAAGAACTTGAGGCAAAAGTAAGAAAAGATCAGACTTTCTGACCACACCTAATGCAACAATCCTCCGCGATAACACACCTAGTTTCCGAGAGGCACAACTTTCTTCTTTTTCTGTACACTTTGGAGACAAAGCGGAAGTTTGCTAAGTGCTGCAGGTTGAGTTTGTTAACAATACGGAGGTTTTTTATCGCTATAAGGTGTGACAGAACCAAATGTGGTTGGAAGTAAAATGTTTCGTGGCCGCAAGAAGATCATTTTGCCGAATTAATATCGGTCGAGACATACCGACAAGCTGAAAAGAGAGTTATCTCTTGTAAATGAGATACTATATAAGTACTAATATAGACATTTTTAACATAAGCAACAAGGTAACTTAGGACTAATGCAGCCAGTAAAAACTAAAGACTAACACCTTTTGTATATAAAAATCTTTGTTTTTCAGAGAAAATTCCTCACATCTCTGGTTACGACTTGCATTAGCAATAACGCTAAGCTAGTCGATTGGTATACAGATAAGCTGTTGCTGTTTTCTTTTCATGTATGCCGAAATTGTAACATGATAGTTGCCTCTGGTAGAAAATGTTATTGTGGCTGAGTTGAGGATAAAAGAAAACTTGCTGAAGATTGACATAAAGAACAATAGTACTGTTGTTTCTTTGGCACTCGCTAGGATCTGGTGACAGCGTTTTGTAAACAAGATCTGCCCTCCTATAGTGCATTTGGTTTTCAATTTCTAGTTGTTTTAACTCAGCTTCACCATACGCACAAGAGTTAGATCTCGGAAGGCCAAACCTGATTGAAATCTGCGTTGAATACGTTTGGATAAAAACATAATTCGCACTTAATTGTGGGATATTATTCATCGAAAAGTTGCCACATTTTTGAACACTAAGGTTAGTATCCAAACATAGTTTCTGGCTAACGTTTCGGGAATAATGGTTTTCTTGAATCGGAAAGGAGATAATGGGGTTTTTAACATGGTTTTTTTATTTTCCCCGGAATTTTGTTTAGCCTATTATTATGAGTAGATACCTCGTATCGGTCTCTGAAATTTGAGTTTATCTTGCAAAACTTGAAGATGACGGAAAGTAATTTGGAAAATATCACATAAGGTTTATTGTCACACTTGCAGTTTTGTTAGCGGTATAAAGTATTTTACAGTACATTTCCTATGAGAATAACTTCATCTAATTTTCACACGTGTCTCCTAGAACTCTTGTTTGGTTATTGTGATTAAAGCTGTGAAGTTATCTGAAGGGATGTGATTTTTCAGCCGCCTCCAGGTCACCAGGAGAAAAAATATATGCAGACGTGGTTACACTGTAAACCCCAAAACTTAATTTGTACCTAAATACGATTGTCTGATATAACCTTGTTGCACTTACCTCACTACACGGAAGTTTTCCGAGAACTGCTTCCTTTCTAAAAGAAATTTTTGGTTCCCCAATATCTCTTAAAACCTCTTTTTATTGCATTTCCATTCTGACATAGCAGACTTTTCCTTTTTTCCCCTTATTAAGTCGGTTTTCATCTGCTGAACACATCAAAACCATATTTACGATCGTCATGCTTTGGTGTATGAAACGTTGTTTAAACAATTCTTGTCAATACTGTTTAAATCTCCAAAAATCATGACTAACAACGAAGTAAGTCCTAACAGTTGGTACAACTAGTGAATACTCATGCGTAGCACATTATTGGCGCGAAAACACCATCTTCGAAAAATTGGTCCGCATGTACCGTCTTTAATTTTTCTGCTTCCGAGTATCCTGACAAACCTATTCTTTTATCATTTAACTTTCTGTTCGAACTTTCTTTTTGTTTTCAACAAGTTTTTAACGTGTCTGGTGTAGACCAAATAGTACCGTTAAATTTAATGATAGACGACGTCTGTTGTTTACAGGAATATAGAGGACGGGTACAATAGATATTAAAAATATGCTTGACGTTTATTGTCTTCGTGGAAAAACTCTAAATAAGGATCTCAAAAACATGCATACAAAAATAATACTATAGCTACAATAATTGTATACAAGCAGTATAGGTCTATAATTACTTCGAAATGTGTTGTTCCCTAATTAAATATTTTGAAATTTTTTGAAATATCAATAATTTTCTTATAAAATGTATATATATTTAAAAAAATACACATGTAAAAAAATAATAAGGAACTAAGTCTATGACTAAAACAGATCTTCCACTCACTAAAAATTAACTTACTGAGCCTAATATTAGATACTTCAAATTTCGCAAATACTTCATTAACATAAAAAATAATTTAAACTGGAATATTAATAACTATAGAAACAACTTTTATATTAGATCTGCTTGAACTAGATTTAAAAAATATATATTTTCAAGCATAGTAGTGTACGTTTAACTTGGTATGTGACTTACAAACTAAAAATATTGCTCCGTTCGTCTCTTAAAATCGTCTTCAGCTTGCTGCAAAATTACGTCTAATCTTGACGGGTTGGTAATGAAGCTAATCCACAGATCTCGTATGTAGTTTTGAGCTTTCGTCATTGATTTCGTCTAAAAAATATGTAGGGGTTTATAGTAACGGTACTAGAAAATGAAATATAAGGAAAAAATTATTGAGCTCTGCTCAGGATACAGTTTTGACAAAATTATTGATAAAAAAAGACCCAACTGAATTTTCTTAGTACAGCCTATCTTGCATTTAAAATTTTAAAAAATACATGCAGCCTTTGGTTTTTGTCAGTTGCTAGCAGTCTCTGGAAAAAGCTTGAAAACAAAAATGTGTATCCCCTTCCTTGACTTTTTTTAAATTCTAAATAAGATTTTTCTGGCTAAACCCTAAGTCGTTCCGAAAAACTTATTTGAACACAAAATAAAGTTTAAAATTATTAAATTATTTACAAAAAACAATCACTGAAAGTAAAGTTGCCACGGGGTAAAAAGCTGGAGGGCGCCAAAGTCAATGAAACAGTTTGTTGCATTTTTCGCAATGAGATTCACTGTGCAGTTTTTAAAAGTAAATGACGCCAAAAAACCTGGATCAATATTTTAAATATGCCCTTGTATCATAAATGCGTGAACGTTCAGTTACTGCATGTAACGTTCGCAGATCATAAAACTGACATGAAAAACTACCGTTTTCACACCTTCTTTTCAAGAAAATTTATTTTAATTAAATTTTTTTTTTTGAATTATTTCGGTAGTTACCTCGATCAGGTCACTGTGTTTGAGGGTATCAACATAATAATGGGAGATTTTAATTTTGATTTACTGAAGCCTTCATTTATGGTGAAAAAATTATATCCCAAATCTATGCAAATGGTTTTAATCAAATTGTTGATACTCCCACGCGCATTACTAATAGTAGCAGAACCCTAATTGATTATATTGTCACGAATGATAAACATATATCTTATAAGGTACACTTAACGCCTAAAATTAGTGACCACTGTGTATTGTCTATTTATCCCGAACAAAAATTTAATGAAAATGGTGATTTAGTCATTTACCATAGATCTATGAAAGAATATAGTACAGATAGGTTACAAAATTATGTTTTTGGGACTGAATGGACGAATGACAGTGGGGATGTAAATGTGTTAGCAAATATTTTTGTAAACGACATTACTAATATTTTAAGTCAAATGTGTCCTAAACGAAAGTCTGTTATGAAATATTTGCATACGGGGTGGATAACTGAAAATATTAGGGAAAAGATGGATCAAAGGGACAAACTGTATGTTAGAGTCGTCAGGGAGAATAATGATGTCATATGGAGGGAATACAAGAAACTACGAAACTCTGTGGTTGGTCTAATTAAGGGAGAAAAGGATAAGTTTTATAGAGAAATTATTGATGGGAACAAAAACAATCCCCACGAAATGTGGAAAAACCTAAAAACATTACTTCCAGGAAAAAGCTCTTCATTGCCTCAAGAGATTAAATTCGACAATCAATTAATATCTAACGAGTTAACAATAGCTACAGAATTTAACAAATATTTCATAAATAGTATTGAGGAAATTGTAAATACCATTCCAGGGAATTCTTTTTTTGCAGATGAGATGGATGCCACTGTTGACCAGTATAGTAAGTTTTCATTTTTCAAAGAATATCTTTAATTGATTTAAAGAAAATTTTAAAGAATTTAAAAAATGTGGGGGGTGGTGTGAATGGGATCTCAAAACGGGTGTTGTGCGATGTTTGTGATGTTGTTGGAAATCGTTTGTTGAATATTGTAAATGCATCACTTTCAAGTGGGATTTTTCCTGAGGCCTGGAAGGAGTCGATTGTGATTCCTGTGCCAAAGGTTCAAAATACTTTTTATCATAATGAGTTTAGACCCATAAATACAGTAGAAATATATGAAAAGGTGTTGGAACTTGTTGTAAAAGAACAATTACTGAATTACTGCAATAATAACAATATTTTGGTTATAAATCAGTCTGGTTTCCGTGAAAGTCACTCTTGTGAATCTGTAATTATTAATATCTGTCATAGTTTTCTAAAGGAAATTGACAAGGGTAATTATGTATTGGCAGTATTTTTAGATTTCCGATGGGCATTTGAAACAGTTGATAGAAAGATCTTATTGAAAAAACTTAAATTTCTTGGTCAGGGTACTGTTTTGGGTCCTCTATTATTTCTACTTTACATAAATGATATAGTCAAATCTGTTAATCGTTGCAAAATCGAATTATTTGCTGATGACACAATGATTTATTTGGCAGGGAATGATATAAATCATATGCAAGAGAGTGTGAATAATGATCTAAAAGGCTTGTTTGAGTGGCTTTGTAATAATAATCTTAATATTAATACATTGAAATCAAAGTTTTGCTTGTTTGGAAAAAAAATAAGTTGTCGAATATTGATTTGGAAAACTTGAATATTAGGATCAATGACACAAGAATAAGTCACGAAAACCAAATTAAATATTTGGGAGTTATATTTGATTCAAATCTAAATTTTTACGCACATGCTGACTATATCACAAGAAATTTTGCAAAAAAGTTGGTTTTATTGCCAGAGTAGGATCTAAATTGTCACTGGGTACAAAGTTGTTATTGTATAATAGCATTGCAGCCCTACATTCGAATTTTGCGCAACACTTTTGTATAATCTACCAAATTTTAAAATAGAAAAACTGCAACTTGTACAAAATAGAGCTATGAGAACCATTTTAAACTGTAATTGATACACACCTATCTCAACAATGCTTAACGTATGCAATTCGTTATCTGTAAAACAAAAAATTATGTTCAATGTATATGTTTTATTATTTAAAATTAAAAATAACATGTTACCACAGTATATTTGTAATAAGATAAAATTTTTCAGTGATGTACCGGGTGTCCAAATAAGAAAGGACGCCGGCTGTATCTCGGAAACTATTCATCGCACAGCGCTGAAAAAAAAAATTTCTTAAGAAAAGTGGCCAAAAAAAATGGCTGGAAAATATTTACAAGTTCCTAAGCCTACCACAATTACTGTGCAGTTACGCCCTACTGCACAGTAATTTCAAAAAAATCAAATTTCGTCTAAAATAGCCACTATTAGGTACCATTTTGAAAACATCAGAATAATCTTCATTAATTTTGCCTTAATTTGGCTAAAGAATTTTCTTCATATCTCCAATGAGAAGGGTGGGGGAAGATCATAAATAATGCAACTTTTTAATCGCCCTGTACTCAGATTTTTTATTAAAAGTATTTCAAGTGGGTACTCGTTTAAAAGGAAATTTAAAATGCTTTCAAAATATGCACCTGTCAATGTCACTTTATTTTCAGTGAAGTCGTCAGAGGGCGTTGTTTAACAGAGACTGGGTTTTTAGAGATTTTCTCTAAAAAGTTAAATGCAATGATATGATTTTTTCACTGCGGTTTCGAAGACTTAAAACATACTAACAAACCAGTGAAAACCGCGTTTCGATATCTCCATTTGTTTTCGAGTAATTTTAAAATAACCTATTTTTCAAATTTTAAATATTATTAGCAATATTAGGGCGGTCTTTGTGATAGAATATTATCAAAAATTACTGAAAATTATTTGAAAGCTCATAATCATATTTCCACTTGAAAATATAATTGGCAATCGAGAATCTCCGAATATGATTTATTAGAGCATTATTTATTAATTCTATTTGAATATTACTATTATATCAAGAGGCCTATGGAAATATAAACAGATACAAATGATTGGAAAATGCCATTTAAAGTTGCTTAAATTGACAGTTGTCAGTTTTAAGTTATTTCTTATGTGTAAGTGTTTTTTTACTACAAATTAATAAGTTTAAAAATGAAAATTCCAAATGAAGTAGCCTATAATATGCTAGCAGTTTATTTCGAATGCAATCATAACTCAACGGTTGCCTCTCGAATATTATGCTATGCGGTATCCAGAACAGAGACGTTATATGAAAAGGACATTTGCAAGATTAGCTACTCGGTTGCGAGAAAATGGCAGTATCCATTTACCTCTTAACAGAAGACGTCGCTCTGGACGATCTGAAGAAAATATTGTTAATGCACTTGCTTATATTGGATTATACCCTCACATATGAATAAGGCAAATTTCATTGGATTTGGGCATTACGAAATCAACTGTGCCTCGAACGAACTCAATTCTGTTTTATATAAGGGCTTGTATGAATATAATATGTTGCCAATTACTATAAAAAATTGTGATGGTTTGACTGCATTTAAAAAACTTCTGAAAGAGCATGTTTAAATTTAAACTATTATTTGTGTATTTTATTTATTATGTATAATTTTTTCTTATTCCATTTTTTTAAATTTTATCTGTTTAAACAATACGTTAGTAGGAGTGCAATTGTGGTCTTGTATGTGGCTTTTAACAACTTTTGGATGGGCCACTGTGGGGAAAGGCCTAGATCGGGGCCGAGACGGTGTTTGCGGACCGGAATAAAGCGGCATCCATGGATTACCGGGGTGCTGTGGTTCCTGGAAAAACCGGGGCACCGCGGGTTCTCGCCGGGTTGACCCCCATTGAACCCAATTCAACTAGGCCACAACTTGACCCAGATACAGGTGTCGTCATTGCCGCTATGCGATTTTAAATTTCTATACTTTACAATAACTTGTTTTGTCAAATCATCGGTTTGCAGTGACGCACGTATGTATTAATTCGATATTTGCTATTCCTGCTTACGAAAGTAGGTTATAATGTACTGGGTTTACAAAAATATTATAATTTCATTGAACTTTGTAAAAATGTATTGTATTTTATATGTAGCTTTTTTTTATGCTAAATAAAGATTATTATATTAAAATGGCAATCAAGTCTTTTGCATTATATGAGATAGGGAAAAACATTTAACCACTTTTGCAAAAATGGCGCTAAAATTAATAAAAGCAGTCAATTCTATTGCAAAAAATAGGATACCGAAAAAAAAATTATCAAATTTACTGCAATTAAGTGAAGATAAACAGAGATACAAAAAAACTAAACAAGGACTTATGTTAGTGACTTGGCGCCCTCTAACTTTGTCCTCGTTTGTTGTACAACTTCGCTTTGAAAAGAAATTTGTAGAGAATTTAATTATCTTCGTTTTTTGTTTTAATCAATTTCTATACCACTTACCTAGAAAATCAAATTCCGAGTTTCCTAAATAACTGTAAAGGGGAGAGGATACACATTTTCGTTTCTAAACTTTCCGCATAGACCACCAAAGGCATGCAAAAAACAAAGACTGTATGGATTTTTTAAACTTACAGACTGTTTCTAATGCCAAGTTATTATTTAAAGACATACAAAATGTATCACAGCACGAGGCTTTAAATGGAAAGTAGAAGAAAGTAGAACCATAGGTGAAAATAGAATAAACTGAAATATGTTTCGAAGCAACTTATTGCACTCTATCATTGGGACTCTATCTGGTCATCCCAGGGCCAATGACTATAAAGCCTAAGTGCAGAAAAAAAAGAAGGTTTTAACTGAGTCCAGATATATCTTTTTATGTTTGATTTTTTGGGTTAAACATCGAAAAGTGTTACATTTTATCATATAGAGCATAGTGGCATTCAATTCCGGTAATTCTACAATTTTTTTCTAGTATTTAATTAAAAAAACTACTCTTAATGAACAATCTCATAGCAAAACTTATATTATTCTTCAGGCAGGAAATGATAAAGGTTTTTTTATTGACATTATTTTTTTTTCGGAAAAAAACTCATTACCACTGAAATATAGATTCCAAAATTAATTATTAAAAAAAATGGTTTAATGGATAATATATCAAGCCATTCTCGCATAAAGGAAAAAAAATAACACTAAAAATCTCACGACTAAATGAGCGAAAAAAAAAATTAAATCATGCCTAACAGAAAGAAACTTGACTATCGGGACATATTTCTTAAAATAGAGGTTCAATACAGGTGTAAGACTGGCAAATTTAAAAATGAATTTGTAACTAATGATGTGGCTTTACAGCCTTACAGCCTTTACGGTAATAAAGCTAGATCAAATTAAAGAAGAACAATGCCGGAATTGTATAAAAATGCAGAATCTTATTATTGAATCAAATGACAGAGCAAGTTATATAAGTGGAACCTTTATAAGAATAAATTATAATACTTACAAAAGATAAATGACAAAAACTGAAATAATGACGACCCTTATACTGCCTTTAAATGAATTGTTTTATATTGTAAAAATAATATGCAACAGTTTCTCCTAATTCCGTTTATTTTTCTTAGGTTGTTACGTAATAGTTATATTATAGAAAATATACTCACTGACATAAAAAATGTTACACCCAGAAGAAATAATTTCTTCAACTTAATTTTTTGCCCATGAGGTAGTCTTACATCAAGAATGAAACGAAAACATCTGCAAGAATTTTTATAGACAATTAATAAGAAAAAACCTAATAATGTGCGACTAGCATCGACAAAAATATATGGTTATGGCACCTCATTCCAGGCAACTCGAACTTCGTGGATTAGTTGTGCCAAAGTTTGGCGGGTGGTGTAAAGTGGTTAGTGTCCTCCCCATCATATCTCACACACCTTCGATGAAATTTAAACCCGGTAAAGGGGGTTACCACGTAAAACGCTCGCTTGTTACGCCTGCTTCTTGAAGAAAGTTGGTAGTATGATGATTAATATAGGGACGTGCGTTGTCTTGCTAAAAAAGGACGTGTGGATGGCCCTCTAGATAAGGCAGTAACGTTATTTGTACATCATCAACATAATGCGCAGCCATATTGTCTCGAGCAAAGAGAAGGAGTTATCGGCCACCATAGGCAATAGCCGCCCAAACCGTTACTTTAACAATCCTGTGTACATGCCTCTCAACAGCATATCCAATGTTACGCCATTCTCGACGGTGGCATCTTACTCTTCTACGGCCATTTTACCTAGACAGAATCGCGATTCGTCACTGAAGATGACATTATGTCATTTAGCCTACCAATCTTGCCGTTCTCTGCTCCAGTTCAAATATTAATGACAGTGAGCTGCAGTCAGACTCAGAGGAAGCATTCACCTCTTCAAACTATTAGTCATAGTAGCAAAACGGTTTCATACGCCTAGTTTGAAGCGCCTATCTTGACACTCTGTGGTACAACTCGATTGACCAGTTGGCCTTCTTCATGTTTGTCTACTTCCTTCTATCCATATTCGAGACACACGCATTACCCCGATAGGACAAGCCCACATATCGATAGGCAATAATTATACCCCTGATGCCAAAATCGCTAATATGGTCATGATTCCTAATGTCTTAAACCTCGAGTTAATGCTTAACACTGGTAAACAGATGTTCACATTATGTTCCAGAAAAATCAAGATGAAGAAATTATTCCTTCTATGTGCAGCACTTGTAGCGTGTGTAGTCAATGAGTATGCTTCTTTTTTGAAAAGAAAAACAATCTAACAATTCTAATATGCTGAAAAAAGAATAAAATAAATAAATAAGGGCTTTTATTGCATACTAGTCACGATATTCAGTGCTTTCATTTCAAAACAAACCATCCTTGAAAACTTCTTTAAAAATATGACAATAAATGCAACCTTTTGGGAGTCGACAATAACAGTTTTATCCTTGATTGAAACATATGCTAAATCCTGAACACAAAAATGCGCGGCACATAGACTTAGAATACCCGAAAATAATTTTACCGGTCCTTTGTCACATTAATCGGTAATATTTATTGGCGTTCTAATGTCCTATCGAGGAGTTTTTGCATGGTTATATTTTTGCTTTAATACCAGAGATTGATATTTTCTTCGAATAGCTGAATAAATGTTTAATCTGAGACGTAAATCCGACAAATTTAACTAAATTAACAGTGTGGTTATCGTGGATGCAATAATACAAAAAAAACTAAAACCAATGCGCTAAATTTCTTTAAATTCCTAATCTTAAAACCAGTGATAAATGGTTATGTCGAAAATATCGGAATTCCAATAACACACCGCATTGAGGAATTGCTTTTAAAAAACAACGTTTTTTGTGAAAAATATTTTTATAACAATTATAGTTAAAGTAGTGATAAAAGCGATAAAAATACTTCTGAAATAATATTTATAAAAGTTAAGGGATCAACTTAATAGACCCGTTTATCCGTCATAATCTAATGCACAATCTAGAAGCCTAAAGGAAAACATTAAATATTTGTTATTCCTAATGTACTAGGCTATAAAAAAAGAGGCATTTATTAGCAAGTTTGTTACCCAATTACAGGAAAGAATAAAAAAAATTACCAAAATATGTATAAAAATTAAAAATCAAAATGATTAACATTCTATGTACTTAAACAGACTATCTATATACATACTATAAAGACTCTGCATCATCTATTTACTTTATACTTTCTATAATGGACCTTAAACTGTCAATAAAAATATCGAACCGTTCATGTAAATTATTATTAATACTTTATTTTTATTAATATAATTCTGACACATTATATTAATAGGCGGTTTAAACAAAATATTAGTCCTAGTAGGATTTAGTTAAGTTATGAAAACCAACCGACTATGTGTCGATAAATAGCTATTGTTTATCAACCTTTTATTGAGGTTTTACAAGAGTTTTTGTACTTTTTCTGTTTTATATTAGAATTATTATATTTTTATTCAACTTGTGTGTGTCACTTTTGTTTTGATATACCAGTTGACGAATGTCTGTGTTTAGTTTGAATATTTTCTAAATACTCTCAATTTCCAAATTTTCAGTGAATTGTTTTTAATACGTTTGTTCCCTAGAACATTTTGATGTGTGGATTATCAGATGCCAATCCTAATGAAAAAACCGTTGTTGCTTAGAAATCCATCATCATTAAATAAATTAAAATTTAGTCTTAAATACTTTTTAGAACCATTCACATTCCTAAGAATAGACATAAAAAAAGACGTTCATTGTATTGCATTTATTTGGACCCTTACGTCTATTTTGGGGCTTCGGGAATATTCACTAAATATATTTAAGTATGAGTATTTAAGGCGTCTAACAAGAAAACTACAAGCCTGGTCAAAATTTTCGAACTTAGATGGAAAATTTACTTTTTGACAATTTAAAGTTGGCTTCGCAGCACATTGACCCATTCATTAAGTTATTCTAAAATGTTTTACAAAAAGTTAAAGTATACCAAAAGTTACGCAAGAAAAAAAACAATGAAAACTAATGAAGCCACATAGAAAAATTTGCATTCTATTTAAGAAATAAAACAATATTTTTATGGTACAATTTAATATTTCCGAAAAATGTTTTTTTCTACAATCGTGCGTAAAGTACTTATTTTTACTCACTTTACAGGATTTATAAAATTGACCATCTTTACTTTTTGTAAAAAAGCTTTTTTTAGTTTAGGCACTAGTGTTACGATAGCGTGAGATAATGTATCTGATCCGATTTTACCATTGCGGCATAAACGGATGCGTTTTACCAGATGGAACAACGGATGGGCTTCATTCGCTGAGAGCAAAAGGTCCAAAATCTAGTGGGATGGCTAAAAAGCCTTTTATTTTATGTTTTATAGGATACTGAACACGATTTTGATAATTATTTTCTAATTAGTTATAAACAATTTGATTGTTTAAATGCAAATAACTCGAAAAGTATTGGCCATATCGAAAAAATTTGTTATTAAAAAAGGTTCGTTAATTATATACCGAAATTCGCAACGGATTACAAGTTACAAGCGCTTGAATAAAACAAATAAGGAATAACAATAGGTATTTCTATATTGTACGAGTGTTCGGACATATCAATGAATTGGCCGCGATTAGGCATTCAAAAATTGTTTTGTCTGTTTTGGAATAAATTAAAAAAAAGTATATACTGTCCCGTTGACTTAATCTTAGCGAAGATATGGTTGGATTGGCCGCAATTAGCACAACTCAGGCATGCAAAAATGGCATATTTTGTTTTTGAATTAATTTAAAAAAAATGGCATCTGTTCCATCGTTTGTATTTTCTCAAATAAATTTTTACATCAGTAATGCTGTAGTTTAAATGCGAAAGTACTGCTCATTTTCAATTCTCTCTTTTTGGCAGCTTCTGCACATTGTTTTGCGCATACAATGGCGGCGTCACTCACATGATTGTGTCGTAACGTGAGGGAACACAGAGAATGTAAGCGTAGGAAGGAAAACTAAATTGAAAAGGGGTTTGTAGGTAATAAAAGGACAGAAGAGTTACATTAATTTTAATTTCCTTTAATTAGTAAGTAAACCAATTTTAATTTTAATATGCAAAATCCGTAGATCATCGATAAAAAATAAAATCGCATATTTTCTACTTGTATAGTGACCAAAAAAAACTAATTCTAAAAATACCCTAAATCGTACAAAAAGAGTGAAAACTAACCACATACGCAACTAATAATTTATTTATTAGAATGCAATTAACATTGAAAACAACATGTTTTACTAAGTGCGAATTAATTAAAATACTAAAAAAAGAATTATACCACGTAAGAAAATGTACGTAACATATACCATATATACACGCAACCGCTAATGCGCATTAAATGTTTTAGTGTTCCCAACTCGCATTATTTTAAAATGTTTTAAATATGCGGATGATTTCACTGTATTGCGCATTAAGGTTCTTTTTCTTAGACATTTTTTTCCAGACCTCGTTTCGTAGGCTTAGTAACAAAATACGTAATCTTAAGACAATCCAGCTTTATTTACTAAAATCTAATAATTTACATGAATATAGAACTCAGCTAGGTAAATGTAACTTTAGTTTTCTTGAAAGGTTTTTGAATTTAACTAATGTGGTTTTTTCATTGGAGGAATAGGGATTATTGAACCTTAATTTAAAATATAATTTCCCAAGGAATGTGGATTTACATGCACGAGAGATTTTGGCGGTGGAGGCTGAGAATATTTTGCAAACTACGGACATTATTAAAAAGAATATCCTACGTGCTAAAATTATTAACATCCTCAATTCCAATAACTCTAATTCAAATAAATCTCCCTTTAATAGTAAAGTTTTAATTTCTCTTAAAAATAAAATAAAAAGTAATGACTTAAATCTAACTAAAGCGGACAAGGGCAATTGTTTAGTAATTCTTAAAAGGGAAAACTATATAAATGAGGTGTTGGATTTTGTGGATTCGGGTGAGTTTTTTAAAATTAATAAAGATCCTACAAACTCTTCTTTCACTAAGTTTAAGCAAATGCTCGACAAATGCAGCCTAACTTTGGAGTTTTTTCATACTAAAAAAGAGAAACTTTAAAACCCTAGAACTCCTATCCTCTATGGTCTTCCTAAAATCCACAAACCTGATATACCCATTAGACCGGTTGTTTCCTTTGTTAGTTCCCCTTGTTACAATTTATCCTCTTGGTTGAATGCTACGTTGAGAGAGGTTACAGACTTTAGGAGTGATTTTTCTGCTAAAAATTCAGTAGAACTGACAAACTTCTTAAAAACTGTCACCATTCCACAAGGTTCAAAACTGATTTCTCTCGACGTAAAAAACTTTTTCCCAGCATCCCACCAGATTATTGTATTACTCTAGTTAGAGACCTTTTAAGTCACCGAACATAAACTAGAATAGAAGGATCACTCTAAGCGCCGCCCAAAATGTTGCCTTTCTCACTCGCTTTCTGATGCTACTCTTTTTTGCTGCCCGGTGGCGAATTTAGGTCTCATTCGGCCCGTCGATGTTTATTCGTGTCCGCGTACAGGCTTACTTATCGCATAAAACTTTTGGTGGTTAGTATACAGGGGCGTCTTCAATATTAGAACTATAATAGCGTTGTGCGGAAATTTTGGACTTTAAAAATTACATAATTTACTGCTGTGATTAATGCATATTATTTAGTTTATAATTAAATAATAGAGTACTATTGGATAAAAATAAATATTTTTTCCATTGCTTCTTAAAACTCGAGCTATGAAATATTAAATATATGGTGTCATATATTTTATTATGACACCATAACTCTTCTATATTTAGAGTGTCGGCCGCCTTTTTTTATTGGAAAGACTATCCGACTCAATACAGTGAATAGTAAAAACAAAACGAGGTCTCAACTCAGAGCTAATCACAATTCTTTTGTTGGTACAGGCTGAAATATCACTAAACACTGTGTTCAAGATAAGAATAAACATCATGGGAATCTCTGTAATGGCAAATAATACCAGGTTATATAAATGGAGGAAAGTCTATACAATTTTTTAAAATAAAAATGGATGAGTTCACAGAAAAAAATACACGCTTTTCTTCAGTATTTCTGAAATATCTCGGAAAATTAAGATCCTACAAAAAAATCTAATAAACAAAAGTTGGTTTAAAAATAAAAGATTGGCTTTTGTTTGATTTATCTAGGTGCTATAGGCGCCGAGATACAACTGTGTGAACATAACCCCTTTTTTTAGATAACAAAATATAATGACGTAAAATAATAACTTGAAATAATTAAAAAAATCACGTTTTTTAGACAAATATCTAGCACGTTTTTTCAAATCTGTACTATCAAAAACTTTAAAAATAAACTAGATTGTAAGTCATTAGCATAAAAATTAAAAAAGTTAAGAATAAAACAAAACGGCCATTTCAAGCGATTTGGATTTTTTTTATAAAATACGAAAATGCATTAAAGTATATTTTTAAGCCATATATTTATTGAATGTCATTTAATTGTCATAGAAACTTATAAATATTTAAATATATTTTTAAATAATTGCAGTTTAAAAAAAAAACATCAAAAATTATGTATTTATTTCAAAAATTAAAGCGTAGCCTTCTACAATGGACTTATATATAGGTACCAATAATGTGTTCAAAAAGTATTAGCGATTTAGAGTACATATTTTTTTTAAATCGTGATTTTAATCTAAAAAATTTTTGGTAATATTCTGTTATTAGTGGTGGTTTTTAATAGTGAAAGCTATCCGATTTATTATTAGTTGCATTGCAATCATTTGAAAGATATAAATTTTAGCCACTTATACTGTCTAACCATACTTAAAACTGCATTTTTTTCGTCATTAAGGGTGATTTTTAAGGGTTTAAGTTTCAAAATATTGATGTGTACTATAATCCCCAATGTAAAACTATATTTATTTTGCATATTTATATGAATTCTAGGTTGTAAAACACCTATTTTTATTTAATAGGCATTTAATAAGATTTTTTTTTCAATTTTGTGTGTTTGTTGGTTCATCTCCTATTTTAAAAGCAAATAATTTAATTAGTTTAATTTAATTAGTAAAGGCATTTAATAAGTTTTTTTTATTTAACTGCCTTTTTATATTTCACTGTTACCGAGTTCCATATGCTGAGTGTTCTTATCACATTATGTAAATTTTATTAAATATTTCAAAAATGGGTATATTAACGAAGTTATTATTAATTAAGTGTATGTAATATTAGGTAGGTAGTTTTTTGGTCAGTTGAGAAAAGAGCGTGAAAGGAACGTAAAGCTAAGATTCGGTTGTGTACATTCTAATAAACTTAATTTTAAAGCTATCTACTAAGTGTTTTTCTTACAGTTATTTGTTCAAAAGAGATACTTAATAATATTCTTTCAATTTCATTTTAACAATAATACAAAGTGCCTTTAATTTCAAAAAATTCCGTATATTACACGCCGCCCGCCGCCATGTACGAAAATATTCCTTATTAAAAATGTTTCAAACACCCCCCGTATCGTAAAGGATTGCCGCCGAAACTAAATAATGATTTACGACCGCGTAAAAACAGTCGGCACTGTTTAGAAGTCCCTACTTCAAACGGCCGCAAGAGAGTGAACCTACTGTCTTGTTCTTTATACTGTGCTTAAGTCTTCCTTGAGTCGTATTAATATAGATGATCTAATGAACCTGCTTAAACCGGTCCTTGAACATTTTATAAGCAAATAACATAAAAAAAAACAAGCATCGGTGTAGCTATGGGGTCTTGCCTCTCTCCCCTCCTAAGTGAGTTTTTATGAATCATGAGAAAAAGATCATAAATAGTGAATTTGGAAGGTTTCTGACCGTATATAGGAGATACGTGGATGACATTTTTGTGGTGTGGAATGGTAGTGACATCGAAATGGCAGAGTTTCTTGGATTTTTTAAATCTCTTCACCCCAATATTTTCTTCACCACAGAAGAAAAGATAGATGGTAAACTGCCGTTTCTAGACGTCCTCGTTACCAGAAAAAACAGCAAATTAGAGTTTGAAATCTAGCGCAAACCAACCACCACGGATAACGTTATTCAGTTTTCATCAAATTATCCACCGTCTTATAAATTTGCCTCATTTAATTCCCTACTCTACAGAATCTTTAACAATCCTTTGTCTAAGGTTGGAACTTAACATATTTCAACACATTTGCTTTTAATAATGGTTTCCCTCTCGCGTGCATTAACCAACTTTATTCTAAATTTTTTAACAAATATAAATTGACTTATAGTCTAATATATGATGAGAAAACTCAACAAGTATATTGGTCTCTCACACCAATTAGCAAAGTTTTTTAAGCCTTTTAATTTAACTATAGCTTTAAAAATAGTTAACAATTTGAAAGGACAATTAATTAAGGTTTTGGACAGATCTGACTTCTTCTCTAAATCGGGAGTATACGCTTTAAAGTGTAACGACTGTAACGCAGTGTATATTGGACAATCAGGCCGAAAAATATCCACTAGAATTTTAAGAACATACGGCCTTTGTGGATAATTACAGAAACACGGATGTCACAGAAACTAAATCAGCGTTCGCTAACCATCTGCTAGCTACATCCCACAGTTTCACTGCACCTGATGAAGCTAACATACTCAATGAATGCTCAAAAGGGAAGAAGTTGGACCTGTTAGAAAAATAACTAGAGCCAAGAAAAGTCCTGTTCTTGTGTGTGTAAATTAGGGCTGGCAAAAACCGGCCAAAATCGAAACCGGTAAACCGGTTTTTAAAAAAACCGGTTTCGGTTAAAACCGTTTATTAGAAAACTTCGTTTTAAAACTGAAAAAATAAATACGGTGTTTAAAAACCGAGAACGGTTATTCGAAACCAGAAACTGTTTTTAAAACCGAAAACGCTTTTTACAATCGCAAAACCAAAAAAAAACCTCATCAGCCTAAAAATAAAAATGTATAGTTAATTAGAGCGAGTTTTTTCTGATTTTCAGGAAATATAGTTTCAGCTAAAAGAAACTGTTTGAAAGCAAACACAGTAAATATGTTGGTTTTCCTTAACCATAATTCAAAACTTTTAAATTGTTAAAACTATTAGTTTTCCTTGACTTGCATTTTTTAGGGTTGAAAAATGCATATTATTATTATTAAGAATATTATATGTTTTTATTTTGAATACCTATGTCTTTATTTTGAATTAAAAATATGTATTAATTTAATCAATTTATGGAATTTTATTTAAGTTGTCCAAAGTCAATTTCCAGTAAATATTCTAGAATCCTGCAATCCAAACTGCTCACTGCTAACCAAAATTCCACTTAACAAGGCCGTTTTTTTTTTTTTTGATTTGTATGGTTTACCTTTAAAATCACGGTCAGAGTCAACCAACAATCCATTAACCACCTAATCGGTTTTTGGTTTTGGTCAACAGTTCAAAAACGTCGGTTAACCGAAAATTGATTATTCGGTATTTGATTTACTCGAAAACCGATTTGCTTTATATTCGGTTTTAATTAACCAAAGCCGTGGTTAACCGAAAACCGATTAATCGAATATCCGATTTTCGGTTTTGGCGAAAACCGCGGTTAACCGAAAAATCGATTTCGGTTGCCAGCACTAGTGTAAATGACATCTTTACATTTGAACCAAATTTAATTTTTAATAACATTTCCTAGATAATTTTTCTTCCTATAATTTTAAATTGTATATGTATACATGCTATCTGTTATAAGTAACCATTTTAAATGTACATGCCTGTCTGGTCCATTAGTTAAGGCCTCGCTTAGCAACTAGGGTTCAAAACCCAACAAGACCACAAGCTTTTTATTTTTTGTTTTTATTTACTTATATATCGTGGGCGTACAAAGAAAACCCTGTAAGTCCACTTTTTTCAAAAAAATCGTTTTTTTGCATAGCCAAGTCCATTTAAATATAACCTATCATACTAAATACCCGTTAAGTCCAATATAGTTCAAATAGAAGAGATACGTTACGTACGTAGTTCCAAGGTATTAAGTCCGGAGAGACTAAATATTATTCAGGAAAAATCTATTAAGTGCACTTAATTGGTTTATAAATTATTTGACACTCAGAAAATCCATTAAGACCAATAATAAGTGAGGTTAGAAAACATGATTTATTTTGTTATTATTTGGTAGCATGTTCCGATAGTGATCAGATCGTTAGTTAGTTTTGGACGGTTTTTGGTTTTATTTTATCAACAAAATGAGTTCTAGAACGAAGAAAATTATGTTAGCTTGTCAGAAAAGCCAAGAGAGTGAAATTTCTCACAATTTTTGCCGGAATAAAACACCGCCTTCACATACTTCTTCTGGAGAAATAATAAATGCAGGTAAGTGACAATGGAATGTTTAAATGCTTAAATTAAACAGAAAACAATCTTGGATGCACCTACATTGGAGAAGATAAAAGAGGAAAATCTAAACCTGGGAACAAAACTCCTGACAGTATTGTTATCGACGTGAAATTACACATTGAAAGTTTGCCGACAATTGAATCCCATTACACATGGAAATCATCAAAAAAGAAATATTTGGATAGCACACTTTCAATTTCAAAGATGTACTCTTTATATCAAGAGAAATGTGGACAGGAAAATCAAAAAACTGCCTCGTTTATTACTTACAAACGAATTTTTGGAAAAGAGTATAATTTATCCTTTTTTAAACCCATAAAGGATATCTGCCAGTGCGAAAAAAATAAGAAAAAATTAGTGACAGCAGACCAACAACAGGAATATGAAGAGATTTACCTGAGTCATCTAAGAAGAAAAGATGACTGCAATGCAGAAAAAATTAAAGGTAAGGATAGGGCTACAAGAGAAGAAAGTTTTTGCTCAGTAACATTTGACTTATAGTCTGTGTTGCAGATTCCGTGCTCAGATGTTAGCCCAATGACTATTCACGAAAAATTTGTGTTTACAACCTTACCATTTATGAATCAGCTCCTCCAAATAGAGCCATTTGCTATTGCTGGACTGAGCTAAACGGCAAGAGGGGAAGTTCAGAAATCGGCTCTTTGAATATTTAAAAAATTTGCCACTAAATATAAGAGGTTTCGCTATGGTCCGATACATGTGAAGGTCAAAATAGAAACCAATATGTAGCAGCGTTATTGTTTTATTTAGTGCATGTGAGTCATATCGAGGTAATTGAACACAAATTTTTGGAGAGCGGCCATTCCTATATGGAAGTGGATTCAATGCACAGCGCCATTGAATGTGCAAAAAAATACGTTACAATGTTAAAGAATTACGTTTTAATGAATTCTACGATTTAAAAAAATTATCTGATTTGCTTATTAAAAATAGATCTAAAGATATTGTTCACAGTCAATTGGCTACTGATCAAAAGTTTGCGGTATTCGAAATTGCATCCTGATATTATCGAATATAAATACGAACATAGCAGTGATTATAAGGTTCTTAGAATTTGGGGAAAAGGTAGACCACCAGCAATTCCAAAAAAATTAGAGAAACTATATAAAGGCCCTTTACCGATAAGCACAAAGAAAAAAGAAGATCTTTTGAAATTATGCAAAAGTGGTGCTATTCCTTCGGAATTCCATGGGTGGTACCAGTCTCTTTCTACTGCAAAAAATATTGAAGAAGCCAGTATTGGAATGTCCGATGAAGGAACTGATTCCGATTCCGACAATGAGCCTCTTTCTCATTATCTTGTTCAGAAAAACTAATAGAGTTTATGAAGAAAAATCTGATAAGTCTCAAAAAATGTGATTAGTTTGTCAGCGAAAACCCATTAAGTGCAATTATTATTTAAAAATGCTAATAAACAATTTGTTCTAAAAAATAATGTATTTTAATTTAACCTAAACTAACTCTAAACAGATGTCACTACCCAAAAAATGCATTTAGCAAACATAAAAAATAAAATTGGATTTTACATAACACTTGAAAGTTTAAAATCGCTTTTTTTCACATTTTTAGTTTTAAGACTTAGAGGGTTTTCCTTGTACGACCACGATATTGTGTTTCTAACCTCACTATTTTGTTTATTATTGTTGTTAGTTTTACAGTGTATATGTAGGTCCTAGGGTAATTTTATTTTATTTTGCAAATAATTGTATATTAAACACCCCCTTTTAATTGTTTTTAGGCCTGATGATGTCCTGCTTATACGGGGCGAAACACGTGTAGCCAATAAAAATTTGCTTAGGAGACCGTGACATTGTGACGTGTTTTTTTGTTTGTTTGTTTACGTTCTGTATTTAGGTTGGTTATTTAAATTGTTTAGGTTTTTTTACAAACAGCTGGTTAAGGCCAACATTTAAGCCTCTTCTTAAAATCTTGGTGTAAATACATGCCAAAGCGCTTTTGCTCTCATTCGCATTAATGTCACGTGTAAACTTAGTAATAAACGTATACTCGAACACTAGAAGTAGGCAGTAATTTCTTATTTATTTCATTCAAGCCCTTGTAACTTGAAATCCGTTGCAAATTTTGGTACATACGTAATGTCATTTTTTGTTGGTTATTTTATGGTTAAATATAAATTGTTTAAATAAACTTTTTGTTGCCGGCTCCGATTAAAAAATAATTATCAGAACCGTGTTTAACAATGTAAAAAAAACATAAAATAAGAAGCTTTTCAGCCCTCCCGATAAATTTTGTATCTTTTGCTCTCTGCAAATGCTCTAATAGGTCTAGGTGGAAGACGCCACATCGTCGGAATAGTGTATCGTCTCCCATTTAAACCTATTATAGGTTATAAGTTGTCGTAGGCGATCCGATTTTGCGCAGTGGCAAAACCAGGTTGTGTATATCCGAAGTCAAAAATCACAAGAACCGCTCTAAGCTGTTATTTAGTTTATTTATTTTATTGTTTACTTGGGCGTGAAATTGTAAACTGTCATGTGTCATTTCCAGCCCTGAAGATGCCCCAAACTCTGACATATTTGGAACAAAATCGATTTAATTCGAGGCCCTGAACCTGCTACACTTTGTCTTTATTTGACAATAAGGACGCTAAACTTTATTAATATATAAGTAACGATTCCAATATCAATTTAACATAAGTTCATTACGAATAGATCTAAAAATAAGAATAAAATTGTTCTTACTGCCTGTTTATGAATATCCATCGCATGTTCCAGAGCATGACCCTCTTTCCCTAAATGTTCCTCTACTGTAAAAAATAATTGCTGGAGCTCAAATGGTACCAGAAGAACTCTATTTGTAGGGCCAGATGTTAAAAAGTTTGTCAGAGTATTAATATCTTCATTTCTAAAAAAAACAGAAGAATAATTAAAATTTCAAAATAAGATACAAAATAGTATTTACATGATAGATATAAAAACTATTATAAGAATGTTGAAAAATACTAAATGCACGTGTTTCGCGTCTTATCAAATATTAAAGGAAATCTCTATACAAATAAAAGAGAGGAACATATGACCTATAAAATATGGTATAGAAAGTATTGTTTTAAACATATCTATACTTACAGCTGAAGCCCTTACTTACATTTGTTTCATCTTTTTCTTTTCATTTCGTAGATTTAAACAAAACATTTGTAATTCCAATTTTTCCAAATCGTTTTTAAATTTACAGACAGAATCAGCGATTGATTGAAGACTGTGGCCGTTAGTGAAAAGTATTTTCCTTATAGACGAAATCAATTTAAATTTGTCTGATGGTGTTCTTAAAAGGCACGACTTATGATAGTCAATAGCTGCTTGCATTTGTTCCTAGAAGGGAAAAAAATTATACGTTCCGCGAAGGCATAAAAATGGAGGCAAATCTACTTATCTACAGTCGTAAAAAATCAGGTGCTACATTCGCTAATCGTTCAGCAAATGTCGCCCTCAAATAAGCTTTAAATATGAAATAATAGCAGTAAAAAGAAACGTGTGTTTAAACATTTATCCTAATCGAAGATGATATCCAAAGGCAATTTAATATAGACAAAGTCTTTGAACCCATATAAATTAGGGTCAAAATCTTATCATGTGGTCTTTGCCAACATCTATCGCTATTTATTTTAGGTAAACCGAAATTGTCCTGACTATGCCGAAACAAATCTAAAGTGGATGGTCCAGAAGCATAGGCAACATCAAGTAAAAATTAATGTGGGTTGGAATCATTGAAGATCGAATTATTGGCCCAAAATGTAATAATTTAAGTGTTGACAGATATATTGAATTTTTACAAAATATATTATACGCACTACTTTCAGCAAGATGGTGTACCTCCGGATTATGATGCTAATGTACGACAATTTCGTTTAGGGCTTTTTCAATTTTTCATCATCTTTAAAAAGTAAAATCAGCACTAGAAATGTTTCAATCGAAGATAATATCCAAAGCTAACTTAATATATCTAAAGCCACCTGTACAATATATATTTAGGTGAAAAATAGATATTAAAAAAACATTTCTAATCTATTTTTATAGATATAAATATGACGTATTAGAGACGAAGAGTTGTAATAGATATGGAAAATCGCGAATCCAGACGGAGCTCGTATTTTTTTTATTGAAGTATTAAGTCATCAAGTAAATGCAGACGGAGTTCATTTTAAAATTAATGTCGTACCATTTAATTTTAAGACAGCAAGTAATTTTAAATAGAATTACTTATATGGTGGTCTGGTGTACTACTTTTATCAATGTTTGATTTATTAATTGGACCTAGGTGTTATTTTAGTGACCCAGTTCAATTATGTTAACTTTTAAGGGTTAAGTTGGATAAGGGATCACTTAAAATCCAAGCTCGTCAAAGTTTCGGCCTATATTAGGCCTTCTTGAGGGCGAACAGAAAAATTAAAGCTTTTCGTTAGACTGTAAAAATTGGAACATAGCTGTATTATTTTGATGTCTCCATTTGGTTTACTAATTTTTGAGCATATCAAACTTCTTATAGGAAAACGTAATATGAATCCAGACTTATGTTCAACCGATAAGAGACGAGGCGCCCAGAGGCCGAACCTTCGCAATCATTACAGAAGACCAGCAACAAACGCTTTAGGACAGTTTAAGACTATGTCAAAGACTACAAAATTACTGGGAGGATCTCGCGGACCTAGTCAAAGAACAAAATAGACCAGAGATAATCCTATGAAAAAATATGGGTAACCATAGCGCTGCAAGAAGGGAACATCAAACTTGCAATGCTTGGGACCCGCAACAGACTCATAGACCCAGAACCAACATGCTATGTCAGCGATAACACCTGGAAAAGGGATATCAGACACTGGTTGGAACTTGAGCATAAAAACTACTGGAAACAAATGACAATGCTGGAACTCTGCCAATAACTTTTGGGCAGCCCGTCTTTCAGGAAGAGGGGACACTCCAGGCAACAACTGCTAAAGGTAGAAGGGCTGATAACAGGCCACGCACTCTGCAGGAAAGACCTACATAGACAGAGTAGAAAGTAGATACACCGCTATGTAGAAGTTGTGAGGAAGAGGTAGCAATCACTCTTTACATTCTTGACTTCTGCGAAACATTGAACCAGGCTAGTGCTGGTTAAAGTTCTGGGCGAAGTCAAGCCCTTACCAGAGAGGATAAGAACTACACCATTGGGCAAAAGACTGGATTTCCTAGAAGCAACAGCACTGAACATATGGGAATAAGTCTATGGGGCACAATAGGACTGCAACAGAGCAGATCGCAGTACAGGGAACTAACTGGTACCATCCAGCAGGAAAGTGTTAGTGGGTAACCGGGCACAACCACCCACACTACCAGAGGTTCAAGAACTAGCGGTGTTCATAGAGAATTTCTTCGCCGACAAAAAGAAAAAAAAAACTTCACCGTACTACCATATGATAAGTGAAATAGATATAGCCTAGATAACCTAACGATAGTGATTGATCGATTGGGCCTGTTATTTTTAGTCAGTATTTTGCATTTTTCTGACATTAATTATAATTGTGAAGAAATAGTCCGTACTTGCAGTAGAGTCGCAGATTAAGGTAAAATGAAAATTCTGCTTAATAAGTGGAGGGAGACTGCAGGATTTTAATTTAACCTTAATTATAATTGCTTATTATTGGTCAAAAATTTGTTTATCAATCTTTTTATTTTTTCTAAACTTTACGCACCTGTCTTTAATTCGGGTTTTATTTATTTGTTATATTTCATTTTTATGTGTTCGCTTGTGTGCAATCTGGAGAGATATTTTAATTTTTTTTTACGAACTAACTATTATTATTCACTATTATAAAAATCTAATTCAACACAAGACTAGATACATCTTTTGTTTAATTAATTCACTACAAACTTTGTCCAAAGAGCTTTAGTTATTCATATCTTTAGTCTAAACTACAAGCCGTGTGAAGCCGTGTGATTTTTACAATAGCATAATTTTTACCAGTAACGTATGTAATATACAGGGTGTTTCTTAAAGACGTGCTAATATTTAAGGGGGTGATTCGTGGACCTATTTTAAGAAAAAAAGGTCCTATGAAAATATGTCCTAAACGTTTTAGCCTTTGAGATACAGGGTGTTCAAGTTTAAAAAAAAAAATCAGTTTTTTTATTATAATAACTTAAACAATAACGTAGACATTTTTATGAAATTTGGTACATGTATTCTATACATCAAAACGCATTTTTTGATGTACAAGAAAAAATAATTTCTCTGCCAATCGCGTCCCTATAGGTCTTCTATTGAATATTTTTAGTGAAAAACGTACTACGCCACTGCTTTTTCTTAAAATAAAAATTATTTTTAAAATAATGAATGAATTTAAAGATGTCTGCCTCGACCAAATCTTATTAAGTGCTGACCTGTCTCCCTATAACGCTCAATCATACAAGAAACGGATGTATGTTATACACCAAATCTCTCTCCAATTCTTCCCTCCATCCCTGGATGGAGGGAAAGCTCCATCCCTCTTCCAGTAAAATGACTGCCTGCGCACATTTTCCGGCCGACAAATATCTTGATTGACGTTCCATAATAAACACTTTACTTGTGAAAATTTTCAGTACAAATGACAAATTTTACCAATAAAACTTACAAGCAAAGAAAGGTATGTTAATTCAAATTTTATCTGGAATTCCAACAAAATAAAAAAAGGACAAACATACTTCGAGTAGAATAAACACCTGTATAAATTTAGAATGTCTGTAATATCGAAATTTAAAATAAAAATAAATATTTCCATTTTTTTGGAAATTTCCAAAAATAATTCGAAATAATATAGTGGTGCGTTAATTTTGCTGGCCACTGTAGAAACTGTTTTCAGCTAGTTTTTATTCAGTTTTTCGTTTCTAATATATGGCCATTTCATGGATATTTAGAACACCTTTTACTTTTAATTTAAAAGTAGTAAACAATGGGGATATCGTAAGTTTTGTACACAAATAACCGTTGCAAGAAATCATGCATATACAATACATTCCCAAAAATAATTGAATATAAATTGAACTGTACAACTAAATTTATTATTTGCCGTATCAAAATAATACTTACAGTTCTTATTTGGCATTTCCTCAAAACATCTCTTGCGTATACATCCATTTTGTGATAAAATTTTTTAAGGATCTCTACATCTTTCTTTTCTTCAACTAATAGCGAGTTTGTAATTATATAATATGATAAACACTTAATAACGTCCTCAGACATTAATGATATTTCTTGTAAGTTTTTCCTAAAAATATACAACGTTTTTCTAAAGCGGCACCAAATTAACTAAAACCTATTACTTATTTATTTTACTCATATCATCAACTTACTCTAATTCTATAAGATAAAACTCATTGTAAGAATGTTGCGCTTGTTTTAAATAATGTTTAGTAAGTTTGGCGATTACTGAATCCAAATCATCACACAACATTTTCTTACGAAGCTCTTTTGCATTTGTCCCAATACTGTTTGGCAAACTGTAACCAAAGTATTTTCATTATTGAAATAAATAAGTCTTAGTATAAGAACTTACCTAAATGGCCCTCGTAATTCAACTGTATTTAAAAACTGCATCACATCCTTAAGCTTCTCAATTTCAACACAGTTGCCAATATATATTTGTTGACTGTGCAAAATTCTAAAAGTAAATTTTCATTAAAAAAACATATTAAGCACCATTGTAGCAACGCGTGGGATATACAGTAATGGAAAAATATATAAAAACTTTCAATAACGTTTGCATTGTCCAAGAAAGACTTACAAATTAGAAAACGAAATATCATTCGTAATAAATAAAACATGAAGGAACCGTCTAATTGAGGGCAGTCTTTATTACAAATTTGTTGAAGATGATGGTCTTTTTATTTACCTTGTTTAAACCTTTGCTTTATTCTTTTTGATCGTTCTTCTGATTTTATTATTTGCTTTTAAACCTAACCTCATTTTGTTTTGTTTATATTTTTAATATGTGGTAACTGGCCTCCGTCCTATTTTATCAATTCCAACTTTTAATCTCTCCCCTTGACTTTTATACATTATGTAGTTTTCTTTTGCTTTTTTCATTTTTATTGGTATAATACACAAGGTAGGAAGTTATTAGTTGGTAATTTTAGTGTAAATTAGGTTAAATTAATAAGTGTTCATGAATAAGTGTAATTCTTTGATCTTATATTATAACATATGTATTTGAGATATGTAACTTGAAGTTTAATTTATTACTATTTTATTATAGTATGTACTTTTGTGCATGTGCTTTAGACGTTCTTTCCAGTTGTTCGACATCTATAAAATTATTTTTTTGACTTGTTTACCTTTGTTCACATTTGCTTAGGGAAAAATATTATTTAAGTTAAGTTTTTGCTTGTTTCCGGAGCAATGTCGAAAAAAGGTGATTTTTTATCAACCACTTTTTTGTCATACAAAAACTGCTACTCGGTTAACAAAACTTAGAACAAAGCAAAGCAATTACCGTCAATTTGGAAGTCTGAAGAAAGTCGGATAAAGAACCGAAACGTCTTTCCCTAAATAATAGGGTATTTTATTTGCTATCCTATATACCAAAAAAATTTTGCTCTTTATAAAAAGGAATTTCATGAATTTTCGGTTCTTATTCAGTCAAAATAACGAACATTGAATAGAACTGCATTTATGTTGAGGAACTAAATATTTTTATCTAAATTCGTCTTGCAATGACAATACCATTTAATTTGTGCTAGCACACCGCTAATCAAGGCGAGTCACTAGTCGATTAGCGAAGTTTTGAATAATAGTTGAAATAAGAATTATCGTAATCACCGTTACACACATAGGTATCACTATTTAAACAACTTCGCTTTCATAAAAACAAGCATTTTCTGAAAAAAAATATTTCTTGGTAAAATAAGTAAATTCACTAAACTACTAGTATATGTTCAACGACTCGGAGATTCATCTGTATGGGATTTCATGAGATCTGTATATAGTTCCTGTGATCTAACATACTCAAGAAAAAAAGAAAATACCTATCAGTATCAAATTTCCATCACAAAGTAATATTAACCAAAAATTACTTAACGGAAAACTATAAATCTGGATAAAAAATTATTTACCCGTTATGTAAGGCAACATGAGGAGGTTGGGAGTTATTATGTATGTTATGCTGCGTTTCGAGGGGGTCAGGGAGCCAAAAATCCCAAAAACTGCATTACGTAATGCTTGAATGCTCTTTAAAAGGATTCAATTGCTAAAAACCCATCCAAATTTGCACCAATACAGGTTCAGTGGCCGGCATACATGTATAAGCTAAGGACAAATGTTGCAATGCGTTTGCGGAATCATGCAACTATATCCAGGCAAAAGGCTTTTAGATTTAAATGTTCCGAAGTGTTATTCAGTAATTTTTTGAAGAATTCGCAATCTTACATTGTTTGATTGACTATTTTAAAAAGGGTAGCGGAAGCTAGAGATCTCAGAGTAATTTTCGATTCTAAGTTGACATTTGTGTCTCATGCTAAAAAGTTAGTTCAGAAAGCGTATAGAAATCTAGGATTTATAACTAGATGCAGTCAAGACTTCTCATGCTCTGTCTATAAAGTTCTGTGCTGTTCGTTAGTCCGTTCTAGTTTTGAGTATGCTAGTTCTGTGTGGTCTCCATTTCATAAATCGCATATTGAAAATATTGAGAAAGTCCAAAATAAATTCTTAAGAAATTGTTCTTTTAAACTTAAGGTTCCATTAGCTAATGTTCATACTGATTACAAGTAGGTCATGTCAGTTCTCTCTTTGGACCCACTTGAGTTAAGGCGTAATAATTCAGACTTGTGATTATATAAATTAAATTAAAAGTTACCGCTATTCAATGCTGTATATACCCAAGAAAGAAAGATCGAACATATAAATATTGTTAGAAAGGGTGTCTCAATGGGAATGCAAATTTTAAGTTGCGCGGCTTTTTTTTTTCAAGGTAGGTCAAAAAAATAATCAAAAGAATAATGTAAACAGTTTGCGATTAGTATCCATGGAGCGATATACGCTCGAACAACGAATTATTATTGTTAAAACCCACGACAAATATGAAGAATGTTTTGCGGAAACAGTTCGTAAATTACGTGGCATTTTTGATCGACATACTGCGCCAAATCACACGACCGTTCAAAGACTACTTGACAAATTTGAGCAAAATGGTTCTGTCGTGGACGTAAAAACACCAGTGCCTTACCTACGTTCAAAATATTGCCGCAGTGCGTGAAAGTGTTGGCGAGAATCGGGAACATCTATATGTCATCGTGCAAAGCAGATTTACATTTCAAAGAACACTATACATCAAATTTTCACAAAAAATCTTCATTTCCACGGTTATAAGATTCAATTGACTCATTTTCTTCTTGGGTATTGCAAAAACAACAAATGAACGTCGACTTTTCGAACGAAATTCTGTACTTACCTTCAGACTACCTTAATGACTTTGTTAATAAAATCGCCGGATTTAAGGCCAAGAAAATGCTTGAGTTATTCATGAGAAGAAAATGCATCCATTAAGAGTCAGCTACGTTTACAACGGGGGTACCAAATATTTAATACTTGGATCAAATGACGTTACGAGGACTATTTTTTCGGTGTGAAACGGCAGCGCACTAAAATTTGATACGCGAATTTAATGCTTTCCAAATAGGGTAAATTAAATTTAGTTTTTTTCGGTCTAAACACCTTAGGACCTATTTTGAAGTGCCAAAATGACAAGTTTGACATTTTATTGGATGTTAGCTTACGGTTTTTATATTTGTCCACAAAAATAAAGAAGAAAATACAGAGGACAAGCTTAAGCCATGAAAAAGAAATTGTTAGTTTATTTTTATCATCAATAACAGTTTTAAAGATTTAGAGGTTATGTTCTATATTTTTGATCCTAGAGATAATCCTGCACTAATTTAACCCTCAAAATCAAGCCTTGTAAACAGGGCTGTACTAAACAAAAATAGTCTATCATTTGATCCATGGACCTAATAGATCCGCGCGTTGTAAACGTAACTACTGTTTGGTGCGACTTTAGATAGGTGAAGTAATTGGAGCATAATTCTTCCTTTGTTACACTGGTTTCTTCCGGACTAGCTGTTATTGCTCTTGCCGGTCTTCTCAGTTGCAACTGCGTGCTATGGTACTTTGATCTCCTATACTACTTTTCTCTGTAGCATCTGGGTGCTGAGGTTAAATTAGAGGATTTTTAACTTATTTCAGGATAGGAAAGAGTAATTAGGCTTCGAGGAAAGGTTGCCAGTTATCTTTGGGGGGAGCCAGAGCCCGAGACCCACTCCTCGCAGAGAAAACAAAGCCTGAGATACTAAAAGAAGTGTTTGAGTCATATTTGAGTTCGGCGGCTAATATCACATTACGCCTTTGCATGGCCGGTTTTCTCTTGGTCTCAGGAGAAATTCTCCTATAAGGGAGTTGTCTACACTTCTGACTTTTTCCTTGAACTTTGAATGTTTTTTAATTATGTAATTCTTGATTTGTATCAAGTTTGCAGTCAGAATGCAGATCAACATTCCTTACAAAGAAGGGTGCATTTGTGAACATCCTCAAACACCTATTCTGAAACACCTGAAGCTTTCTGATGTTCGTCTTTGTGGTATTCCAAAAAACGTTTAAGGCGTAAAGTAGTTTAGAACGTAGAACCTGTTTATAGACCATTAATTTATTAGTCAAAGAGAGCTTACTGCTCCTGCAAAGAAAGGAGTAGAGCACATGAATGGTTCCATTGCATGAGTCAATTTGCTTTATACGCACATTGTGTTGAAGTTATTCTTTTTGTCGAAATATACTCCTAGGTACTTTATCTCGTATTTCCAGGGGACCAGCGTGCCCGAAATTACCAAATTTGGGATGTTGCGCTCATGCTTTTTTGTTAATAGAATGGCCTCTGTTTTCTTACTATTTATTTTAATTTTCCAGTTGTTGGCCCACTCTATAATTTTATCTAGATGACTCTGCATGTACGCTGATATCTGGACTAAATTTTTACAACTCGCAAAGACACAAGTGTCGTCCGCGAATAATGCGACTTGCGAATAGTGTGTGCTTTTTGGAATGTCCGCTTGGTATATGTTGAATAAAATTGGTGCGAGCGGGGAGCCTTGGGGAACTCCCGCTCTCGTCCTGTTAAAGGAGGTGACAGTTCCATTTATTCTAACAGTAAATTCCCTGTGTTTTAGGAAATTTTTAATAAATTTAGTGAACCTTGCGGCCACCCCAAATTTCTGCAACTTATAGATCAAACCGTCATGCCACACTCTATCGAAGGCCTTTTCGATGTCGAGCGTGATCATGGCGGTAGATCCCTTCGCATTAAATGAATCCACCAGACTCTGTTGTATCCGTGCAAGCTGCAACTCAGTTGATAATTCTCTTGTAAATACGCACTGCTCTTCCGGGATTATTTTCAGTTCATCTAGGTTCTCCCATAATCTGCTTAAAACCGTCTTTTCAAAGATTTTTCCCAGTGATGGCAGCAGACTAATGGGTCTGTAAATTTCCGGTTTTTTTATGTTTTTACCCTGTTTAGGTATTACTACCACAATTGCTTTTTTCCATTCGACCGGAAAATAGCACAAGCTCATACATTTGTTATAAATGGTTTTTTATGTCCAAGAGTGTATTGGTCAGGTAGTGTTTTCAGCATTTTGTTGTTTATTACATCATGGCTTGGTGCTTTCTTATTCATTTGGTCTTTATTACGTCTCTTATTTCTTGTAGGCTTATACTTTTGTAGTTTGGTAATGCGTTTAGTGGTAGGTTTTCGATTTGTACGCTTGATAGCTCTATTTCTTTACGTAATTCGGGATTATCTGGTATATCGTTTAGCTCAAATTGTTCTGTTAAAAGTTTCCGCCTTATGCCAGTCCGAGTATACCAGAAGACCGTCTTGGTTTTCTATGGGCGGGAACTCTGTTTTTGTTCTCCCTCTCAGTATTTTTGAAACCTTCCAGAATTTTGATTTGACTTCATCGCCATCGTTAAGTTCTTCTAAAAAATTCCCATATCTTTCATTTCTGAAGTCGAAGACTTCGTTTTCTATTCTTTTTGTAAGATTATTCGTAATCCTTTTTGCCTCTGGGTCTTTTTGCAGTCTAGCCTGTTTATTTAGTCTGTTTCTTGTTCTTATTAACCTTTTAATTCTCATTGAAAACACAATGGAGTGGGTATTTGGGAGTGGGATTTTAGTGGTTGCTAAATTAAACGATTCTTTAATTGCATCTGTTAATTGTTTTATTGAGGAATCTATTTCCTCAATAGAACTTGGAGTTGGGATTGGATGATCTTTGCAAGCATATTTTTAAACATTTCCCAGTTGGTGATAAGTTTTTCAGGATAGGGATCTTGCATAAAGGTTTGAGCTAAAGTGATTAGGATTGGGGTATGATCAGAGGAACTAAGGCAGTTCATACTTCAACCACAATGTTATGGCTTAAGTTTTTTGTGACAGCTATATCTAGAATATCAGGAGTGGTATGGTGATAGTGTGTAGGGTCTTTTGGTGCTACTACCTGATTAGTTCGATGCATCTTGGGTAAAGCGACTGCGCGTTCCAACTGACAATATTCAGGCATTTGGCCGAAATGCCCACTCTACGAGTTTGCACCTAGGAGCAATTTTATCGCTGGATTACTATTTAAGACGTTAAGCTTATTGTCGTAAATGCTGCGTAAAATGCGCTTCAAGCCGTAGTTCTTCGAGTATAAGGCAGAAAATGCAGTTACCGTAAACAGTGAACGCTATCATAACATGCTCACTGAATGTTTATGGCCTTAATTGCATGATATGGATACGGAAGGTATGTGGTACCAACAGGATGGTGCGACATGTCATGTTATATGCGAAGCTATTCAGTTGTTTGTAAGGAACGTTTTCCGGTCATGTTATTTTACGGAATGAAGACCAGAACTGGCCCGCAAGATCATGCGATTTAACGCCTTGCAATTTAAAACCTTGTATGAGCTAATAAGTTAAAGAATCAAGTTAAAGGTATTATTATCGAAATTGGGACACAATGATGTGAAAATTTCTCAAAACGAATAAGGGTCTGTCACCAAAGTCGCGGCGGTCTTTTGCCAGATATTACTGTTCACGCTTAATTACAGTGTATTAAAGAAGACCACCATGCAAATGAAAAAGCAGACAAGTTATCCAAAAAAGTCTCGTTCTAGTTTCGACGAATTCTCGTTCCGTGCATTGCGGGAGGACTCTTTAGGGTCAAAAGCTGAGAACACAGTTGGTGGCTTTAAACACCAGGATAAAGGCAGGCTAAAAGGTTCATAAAAACCTACACACCAAATTTACCACACACCTTTTGAAACGCAACCGAAAGATAGTAAGGGTAATAGTAGGTTATTTAACAGGAAACTGTAAATTAAACACACGTGCAGGAGCCAATTCGTGCTTTCCAGCCGCCAAGGCGGCCCCTTTGGAGTCTAATCAAAAAGAGAGATAAAAAGCTCTTTTATTAAAACACAGTTGGGAGGTGCTACAAAAAATAGTGTAGCACCTACGTTAGCATAGGACCTTTGCTTATAAAGCCAACTCCTACCTTCTCCTAATATAGTGCCATCACCTAGTCGCCTAGCGGTTTATTTTAAAAACTATAATATTTCTACCTTCTTACCTTTTTTTGCATACATCAAGCTCCAAAGATTCAAATTCTTCTGATTTTTCTAAAAAAGTTCTCTCGGCATCAATTGAAGTCATTAAAATAACTTTTTCCAGTGCTTCCAGGTATTGTTTTTGATCAACCATATTTGTTAAGTATGCATCCGGATCCTAATAATCGTAAAATCAATTACACTTTCTGACGATTTTTTAAAAGTTGTATAGAATTAATATCTTTTTTAGGTTCATATAAATAAAACTATAACAACAACACAACAAAATAATATTTTGTTGTGTAAACTACAAATATAAGTATGACTAAATTTTAAGAATATAAGAATAAAACGAGGAATTTATTTTTAATCATAAATGGATTAAATTTTCAGATATTTTTTAATCTAATATGCCCCTTTTATAAAAATAGTTTTTGTGTATAATGTCGTATATCTAAGTCATACAGTTTTTGACAAGTTACTACATTTTTATGTCAAAAATTAGATTTACGGCAATTAGATAGGCACCACTTAAAGCCTCATGAAAAAAAATCGGTCAGATAATGGGCATTCCGATAGCTCCTGCGCAAACATTGATTCCGAACCGTTCTTGAAACTGCCCAGGATGAACAATTCTTTGATTTTCTTGAGACCAATATCTAATACTTTGCCGATTAAAAATAGCAATACTGTTTGACAATGACTACTTTGGAATGGAAAAATTTGTTGAGAAGCCAATTGCAAAATTGTAGACTTTCCCTTTCAGATATAAAGATATTAGTGAAGGTTGTAATTAAAAAATCGCAATCAATATAACGGTCCGGGTATCGTACTGATTTTCCTAGCTTCGCGCGAATTATTTAGGTACTATAATAATATAATTATTACTGATTTTATTACGGCTGGATTATTAATCCAATGGGATGATAAGTATAATACTGTACGAATTGATGATAAAGAAAATTTATTTAATAGCAATATCTTAAATTATCTAAATAATTATGCGCCACTTAAATATAGATTCCTAGTTCAGAAGCAATTTAATTCGTTACATTTACTATAGGCTAAGAGACAAAGCTCTCAAAAAATACGAAAAATTAAAATCAGAAGCGCACTTACAGTATTACAGACAACTTGCAAACTACATTAAGCATGCGATTATCAGAGAAAAAATAACCTTCTTTAAGCAAGTAGCGCATCAAAGAGGAAAAAAAACTGAGTAACTGCTGGCAAGCTAAAACTAACACGCGACAAAAACCATCTGTTTGAACTGCCAGAAAATTTAAATGATGCATCTTTTATTCATGACTTCTTTTTGAAACACTCCAGTATACCTGATTCTACATCCTTAGAGATAAAATTAGTACAAAAATAGATTTACCAATGACACCTTTAGCATTCCTCTTTTAGACTATGACGCCACAAATAAAATTATTTCATTATAAATTCATGTATTGCTTATGACAGCTGTGCCACAGTTTGGAAAAGAGCCATAATCAATCCAATTTCAAAATCTTCAAATCTCCTAGAACTAAACTAAACTTATTTTGCACCTGCATGGCGCTACTCGACTTTAGTAAGGCCTTTGACATGGTGAACCATGACTTGTTTATTAGCGAAACAGTACTATTTTGGCCTCTCAGTGAGCACTGTACAATTTTTTTAAAGTTATTTAAAAAAAAACAGTCGATAGTGTCCGGTGGCCATTTTCGGAGGAGCGGACATCACGACGTACTCACTCAGAGTTTCAGGAGGTCTCTTGGGGTACTCATTTCACCTCTGTGATTTTCAATTTATGTTGCCGATATTTACAAGGTAGTCAAACAGGCTACTTTACAAGAATATGCTGATTCGTAAATCTATACGACGCGAAACTCTCTCATATCCGTTAAAAAGTATTGAAACCTTTGCAAGAGACCATAATTTTAAATTAAATTCTGCAAAAACACAAATTATAGTACAAACATCAAAAGAGATGTCAAACATAATTTAAATATTAACAATGTACTAGTTAGTGAACAGTTATTTTAAGTTAATGACGTGGTTGTGGGTTTAATGGTCAAAGACTAAATAAAACAATTTTATTTCTATTGTGATCGAGGAAACTCTCTGTTAAAGTTTCACATGCAACTTGGAAATTTTTGAAAATATATTCCCAATTTTAACCCTAAAATCTAAGTCATAAAAGTCATGGATGACGAAAGGCCTGAAGATAGCTGCTAGAAATATGAGGTGCTTGCACTCAATATGCCATAAGCATTTTAAAAAAGGGTAAAAAATTTATTAGTTGAAAAAGCTTATTACAATGTTGAGGAATATTTTTTTGATAATTTTTAACCATATATGTATGATCCGTTTTCTGAATCCGTCACTACTTATTGAACATTGAACGATCTCCGAAATAGGGCTGCCTTATGATTAGGTAAGCGACAGACAAATCTAGTGCGAGTGGGGTTGTCATGTAGATCCGCCCCTATATAACTAATTTGTTATGCAGACAGAGTGGCTATTTTTGGTCGATAATTGTAAAAGTGAGAGTTGCACGCATTCTGAATCCTTTAAAATGTCTCGTTATCTTTGTTTAGAATTGCTGGCCAATGACATCACAGTATTTGCAAAATATTACTTGGGACCACCTATTTTACATTAAAGACAATGAAAAGGTTTTATTTTTGCAAAATAACATAACTTCCTTATTTAACATACATGCCCCACTTAAACGAATTAAAGTTAGTAAGAAGCCAGTCCTATGGCTAACGGATAACTTAAAATTAATTCTTAACGAAAGGGATAGAGCACTTAAGAAATATAAACAAAGTAAGACACCTGAAAAGAGTCCTTTCAGGGATAGGAGTAGTTTTGCCCTTGCATCCATAAGGCGTGAAAGAGCAGCGTATCTTCACCGGTTGGAAGCTGTCAAAACTGGTAGGAAACTTTGGAAAGGTTTAAGTAACTTAAATATTAAAACAAAAACAGAATTGGAGCTACCAATTGAGCTAGGTCCGCCCAATACAATTAATGACTATTTCATAAGCATTTTTAATAAGTCAAATGTTTGTCTTAACAAAATTAACTATTACCAAAACCATAAGTTTTGCGCAGATTACACCTTTCATTTTGCCCTGGTGGACCAGATTACTGTTTCTAAAGTCATTGATAATATTAAATCCAATACAGCTGGAAATGGAATGTGGAATATGGAATTTCCCTTTATATGTTGCGTCTATGCTTGCCCCATCTTATTAATCATATTACTCATATTGTAAACAGTTGCCTGGAAATTAGGACTGGAGGTTATTTTCCTAGAGTAAGGCGCAAATCTATAGTATGCCCAGTTTCCAAAATTCCTAATCCCAAAAATGTTCAAGACCATAAGTCTCTTGCCTCTTGTCTCTAAAATGTTGGAAAGAATAGTACATGGTCAACTGATGGATTATCTTTGTGAGACTAATATCCTCCAGTTCAACAATCCGGATTTAGCACTACTAGTGCTCTTCTAAATATTACAGATAATATCATTAGAGCTTTAGATTATTCTTTATATTAAGACATTTGACATGATTGATCACGACTTGCTCGTTGCCAAGTTGTCTTATTTTGGTTGTGATGACTCCGTCTTATCGTTTTTTAAATCGTATTTATGGAGACGTTCGCAGCAAGTACGGGTGCAAAATAAATATTCTGAATCAAAAATAATAGTTTACGGGGTGCCGCAGGAACCTATATTGGGGCCACTTTTGTTCCTAATGTATACCTCCGATTTACCTAATGTAGCTTTAAACTCGGGCGTCTACCTGTATGCGAACGATACTCAGGTACTCCACCTATTTAATCCACATAATGTTCAGCTTGCAACAGACTCCATTAATTTTGATTTGGAGCAGATAATGAATTTCTCCAGTGAACATAATTTGCAGATAAACCCTGTTAAAAATAAAGTTCTATTGTTTGCGGGTCGCAATCAACAGCATAACATAGAAAATACACTTAATATTACGCTTAATAATACTACTTTCACTTTTTCAAATCACGTAAAAATGTTGGGTCTCATTGTTGACACATCTCTCAGATTTAGGGATCACTGCAATATGTTATTACAAAAATGTTATTTACACTTGCGAATGCTTTATGCAAATAAAAGTATTTTAAATTAGAAAACAAGAAAAAAGCTTTCTGAATCCTTCGTGATGTCTATCATTAATTATTGTATAATTATGTATTACTCATCTCTAGATAGAATAACGTAAAATCGCTGGCAGCATATTCAAAACACATGTCGTTTTATTAATAACCTTAGGAAATCTGATTCTATTTAATCGTTTAGGCATAATTTTCATGTAACCATTTATTATTATCCAAGATTCTATAAAGATCTATTTTTGGAAAAGCAATGATTAGTAATGGATACCGCTTATCTAAAGAGCACCAAGCGACATTTCCTCGTTTGGAGAAAATTCAATTTGTATATTTCAAGCTATCCCGGAAATTGTATTGTAAAAATTTTGCAATGATGTTTAAAAAAAAAATTCTATATAAGAGGTAAAATAAAGAGGATTATTGAATTTTATAAAAATTTCATAGGATCAAGGTCAAAAGTATCATTTTTGGTCTGGTTCCTTTTTGAAAAACTGAAAATTCAATAATCTGTTATAGTTGTCTGTTGGTTCCATATTGTATGATACAAATTATGATTATAAGGTAAAATAAAAAGCAATTATAGACAAAAATTTTAATTAGAGCTTTAGCAGAACTTTTATTTTAAAACTTTTTTTATTTATATTAAAAAAAAAATAATTTTCTTCAATTTCAAAGTAAATTTCAGGTCCAAATCCTTCCAAGTCTTCTTCAAAATTTGCTGTTTGCAGTTTGGTGTTATAAAAGTTCTTACACGCTTCGGGAACTAAAGTCATGAGGCTTTGGATATCCACTGCCTTTTTTTCGGAAATAGGTTTTCCCTCTGGATATAATGTTTTTAGTTTTGCTCTAAAATCTCCATTTAAAGTTTTGAGTTTAATAGCTTTAGATCTTTTGTCTAGTCTATTTTTAGCTCCCTGTAATCGACTTCGACGTGCGAGTGTTTAAAAAAGATGCTATAAGGATTTTCTTTTTCGTTTTTGATTATTCTAGCATTTAGCCACTCAACCTTTTTACCTGTTTCAAATACCTTTCTGTTTGAAATAGCCTTCTCAACATCCTCAATAGAGAAAAAGTGGTGGGTGTCCATTTCAGTTACAATAAATTTATTATTTTTCTTGCTTGATTAATTTTTTTGATTTAAAATCATCTAAGGTATAAACACGTAATTGGTGCTTCATAGCTCGTTCGATTTCTCCAAAATCAGTATCATTTGCTAAAAAGCTGTGTCCAGGGATTATACTCTATTTCAGAAGTGTATAGAGCAATAAACTGGGGGAATTCCGTTCTGTTTGGCTACATTTCGTGGTAGTTCATAGGCGCAGGTACTTATAATATTTATGAATTTAATTGTCACGGATTAAATGCCTTTATTTTGAAAGAGATTAAATACTAAATAAATACTTTTAATCCTTTTGTATAGGTACCTATCTTTTAACGCTTTGTAACATGCAAAAATGGGGTCAGGTAATATATACAGACTATAAATACTTTTAAATCATATTTTAAACGTTAGTAGTCACTGCTACGCTGTAGTGTAATCACAATATTATTATCCCAATATTTAAAAAATGGAGGTATTCAGTCCAACGAAAAGATGTACTAAAAATTCTCCACTATCGCTGAGTGAAAAAGTTATTATTTTAAATGTACATGATTGCATAAAACACGATTACCCTAGTTTTACTGTGCAAGAAATTGTTGAAAAATGTTCTCGAATGAGTGGAATTGGAAAGTCCACCATTTTCAAATTGTTGCGGGAAAGAAAAGTAGCAGGTCAAGTGGAATCTCCCAAGCAAAAGTCAGGACGACCTACAAAAGTCCTTGATGAAAATGCTAAATGTATAATTCGAAGAAAAGTTCACTCTTTTTATTTTAAAAAGGAAATACCCACCCTAGACAAAATTTTAATGGAGCTTGGCCGAGATGACAGTATTCCGTTGATAAGTAGAAAACTTTTATGGAAAACTTTAAAAAATATGGATTTTGCCTGGGAAAAGCATAACCGCAAAGCACTTTTACTAGAGAGCGACGAAATTGTTTGTTGGAGACGACAATACTTGAGAAGTATCAAGCAGTACCGCAGGGAGCAAAAGAAAGTTTTTTATCTTGATGAGACGTGGATTAACGAAGGTTATATAGTCCAAAAAATGTGGCAAGACAAAAATATAACCAGTGCTCGCCAAGCTTTCATAGAAGGCCTGTCTACGGGTATTAAAGTACCTTCAAGAAAAGGAAAAAGACTTATAATCACACATATTGGAAGCGAAGAGGGATTTTTAAAAGAAGGTCTGCTAACCTTTGAGTCGACTCGCACAGGAGATTACCATGAAGACATGAACTCAGACGTTTTCGAGGACTATTTTGGTGAAATGATAAAATTTCTTCGGGCTAATTCGGTGGTGGTTATGGATAACGCAACCTATCATTCACGGCGAATAGAGAAGACGCCAACTTCAAGTTGGAGAAAGCAAGAAATTATCGATTGGCTGACTGCAAAAGGTATTGCGTTTGAAGCAAATTTGATAAAAAAAGAACTGCTGGCAATAGCAAACTTACGCAAAACTCGTTTCATGAAATACGCCGTGGAAGATATAGCCGAAAAATATAATATAACTGTACTGCGCTTACCGCCATATCATTGCGAACTAAATCCTATAGAACTGATATGGGCGCAGGTAAAAGGATTTGTAGCAAGACAAAACACGACTTTTAAAATGAAAGATGTTAAGCTACTGTTTGATCAACCATTACGGAAGCGACACCAGAGAATTGGCGAAAAGCAGTCCAGCATGTAATTAAGCAAGAGGACAAAATGTGGGATCTTGACAACCTCATCGATCAGACAGTCGATCCTTTAATTATAATGTCAAGAGATGATGACAGTTCGTCAGATGACGAAGAAGACTACAATCTATTATAATTTAAATTTGTTATACACTGTTCAAAAAGTACCAGATCCAAAAGTGACATTTTCAACTGTTTTACTCTACATATTATGTTCAATAAATTTGTGAAAAAAATATATTATTCCATTTAAACAAAAGTAACTTTCTAAAATAAAATAGCATTTAAGTACATTAATTATAAGGTAAAAAACAAGTCCCAGTTGCACGCCTTTGGCGAATCGTTTTCAATGTTTATCAGTGGGTAACAATGGGCAAAACTCATAAATTGACCCAAAACCGGGTGGCACTACCTGCAATCAACGAAAAGAAAGAATTTTACATTGAAACTAATACCCAACTAAGGTAGTGGCATAAAATATTGGTGGATCACCAGGTACCACTTTTGCATACCTAATGAGGTTTTATTGCTCTACACACTTCTGAAATAGAGTATAGGTATTTAAAATATATTTTTTTAAGACTCTTATGTCTACTAAGGACAGCCTTTAAAAGAAGAATTATTTTAATATTACGATTCTGCCCACAGCATGAATCGGAACACATAATGAGTTCTTCAATATTTGGATCTAGATAATTTTCAATAAAGTATTTTATGCATGATCCAACCTCGTGTGCCCCTGGACCAGCGATTCCTTCTTTCCAGATAAAACAGTAAGGCAAATTTGTTGACGCACTATGTATTCCTTCATTGTCCACAGAGAGCTGTCGTTTGTAGTTGTTACATTTGTCCGCAGCTTCGGTAAGCTTAGTACTTTTTGCATGTCGTAACTAATAATGTCATGGGTCGCATTTGCTGTACCGAAATCTACCCTCATTGCCTCACGTGCTTCTTTAGCTTTATTTAAATGAGCAAGGTGTTATTATTTATTTCTTGTTTCAAAGTCTCACTTTTCTGGTTTTGTAGTTTTACTTGCTGGCTATCACATACATTGCGAGTATCTTTTATTGGAGGCTTTCTTCTTAAATTGAAATTTTCATAAAATATTTTTTGTAGGTACTTAAACTAACAAAAGGATTATTTTCAGACAAGTATAGTGAATGCATTTTTGGAACTGAAAGATCAGGGTTTAAGTACTTTGCATCTGATTTTTCCCTAGTGTAAAGCGATATGTAGGTAAACATCATAAGATCCTAAATCCCAAAATTTTTTTAAAAGTTCAGCTCGTTTTTGTTGGTCAACTTTTTCCTGACATTTTATTTGGCAGTTGCATTCAAAATCTATAAAAGTTTTTGATTCGACTCGTCTTCCTGTTACTGAATAATGTGGCAAGTTAGAGTCCTTTAATTTTTTTCGTAGTTTAAAAGTTTGCTCTGGATATTTCCTCTTTCTTCTTTCTTTGGCCTCCTTTCACCATTTTCCTTAACACTTCGTAGCTTTTCCTTTTTGCGTATTACCGCTAATGGGTAATCCTCTTCTGAATCTGAAGAGGTAGTAATAATCTGTCTTTCAGGCTGTGGAATCTCTTCATCAGTTTGATCAGATGCTTCATTAATGTTTTCAGATTCCTGCAAGATAACATTAAAATCGAAATAAGTTTTTACGCTTTTAATTACCCTTTATCTTACTACTTAAAATGTAAAACTTCAAAACTCACATCTATGTAATTTTCAGTGTCTTGAAAAATAGCCATGTTAGAAGATTAACCACAATAATTTTCATAGGAGGTATCCAAGTTATTTGCATTAATAAGATAACTTGATACCTCATAATTCTTGTCCGGCACACCATCTTGGTTTATCAAGAATGTATCATTGCAAATAGTATCATTATTGGTAGCAACATTAAATTTGTTGGCAAACAAATCACTAGTTTCCTACAAGAAAGCATTAATTTAAAATTTTATGATCAACAATCTATAGTAAAAATAATGTTACAGGATCGTCTTTCTAAATAAAGCTAATTTTATTGCGACAAAATTGGATGAGTTCCCAAAAACTCCTAAACAAATCAGGAAGACATTATCATGGTATATTTTTAATAGTTTTCGAAACCTAAGGTAAAAAATATTAAAAGTGAAATTAAGAAACTAAACGTACAAATATTATTACTTTTATTTTATATTATAATATTTTATCTGTCGTGTTTATGTAGCGACGTTAAGAACTAAATTATTTTTTTACTTACGTTTTTCTCTGCAATTTGACTTATCTCAGTTTGGTTAGGTGAAATATTTTCATTCAAACCCCTGCTATTGCTAATGTCATTGTAGTCCAAAATGTCAATACTATTGACTAGTAAAACTTCAACTTTCTATAAAAAAGTTACAAATAACTATGTACTATATTAAATTTAAATACTACTTAATTAAACTTTTAAATTTACTTATTACTTACTTGAAAACTACTGCGGGCTAATTCCACCAACTTTTCACACCTGGTAAGATTTCTTTTTAACATTTTGATAAAAAAATTCTAGAACCATCAACCACCAACAAAAACTGCAACAAAACTGCACACACACAAACAGGTCGCTTGGTGCCATTTGCTCAATTTAGTCGTTTTGGCGCTTGGTTCCCTTTAGATAAGCGGTATCCAGTTGTTCGCGGTTAATTTATTTATTTGTTACTTATCTAATAGAACATTTATTATTATTATTATTATTATTATTATTATTATAAGAAAGAGAGGAGAGTATAAGCGAGTCACACAAACGAAGCTTAATATCTTTATTTAGGATATTTTTGTTAATATATAGTTTATTCAGTTTACAGTAAGAAGATTGGACCAGCTTAGTTACATGGGAAGCAAACCTAAGGTTAGAGTCAATCAAGAGGCCTAGATTTTTTCCATATTCCTTAAATTTAAGGGTGAAATTATTTAAGGTAATACGAAAATCATTACTAAGAAATATGTAGTCTTTAGCTGGTCCAAAAATCAATATTTGCGTTTTATTGCTATTTACCACAAGATTATCGGCACGACACATGTTTAAAATAACATTAAGGTCATGATTAATTTGAACGGCCTCATTTAAATAGTTGTCTTTATGAAATAAAAAATAAATTTGGGTGTAATCAGCGTATTATATATTAATATTTCAAAAAAGAGTAAAAATCAAATGTATATAAGGAAAAAAAGCAAAGGACTCAAAACACTACCTTGTGGAACGCCTTGTGTGATTATGATATAATCTGAAGTATTGCCATTAAGAGTTACACGCTGAGAACGGTTTGAGAAATAGCTTTTGAAAAAAATTATTGATTCATCGCCTCAAAAGCCAATAAATTTTAATTTGTTGCATAGTAGGTCATACTGAAGGGTGTCAAAGGCCTTGCTAAAACCAAACAATATCAAGTAGGTGTTAAGACCTTTGTCAGTAGCCCTACAAATATAATCAGTGACCTTAGCAAGTGCTGTAGTCGTACTGTGATTTGCTTAAAAACCTAACTGTATAGGCGGTAGTAGAGAATATGTATTTAAGTATTTATTTAATTGCAATTTTACAATTTTTTCTATACTCTATTTCATAAGTGTATAGAGCAATAAACTGGGGAATTCCGTTCTGTTTGGCTACATTTCGTGGTAGTTCATAGGCGCAGGTACTTATAATATTTATGAATTTAATTTTCACGGATTAAATGCCTTTATTTTGAAAGAGATTAAATACTAAATAAATACTTTTAATCCTTTTGTATAGGTACCTATCTTTTAACGCTTTGTAACATGCAAAAATGGGGTCAGGTAATATATACAGACTATAAATACTTTTAAATCATATTTTAAACGTTAGTAGTCACTGCTACGCTGTAGTGTAATCACAATATTATTATCCCAATATTTAAAAAATGGAGGTATTCAGTCCAACGAAAAGATGTACTAAAAATTCTCCACTATCGCTGAGTGAAAAAGTTTATTATTTTAAATGTACATGATTGCATAAAACACGATTACCCTAGTTTTATAGAACTTTTGAGGCTGTTGGTAGAATACTTATAGGTAAGTCTATAGTGATACATTTCAGTAGGGCTAGTAATTTTTTAGATTGGAATTTTGTCTGCAATCTTCCACTGCTTAGGAAATTGAGCAGCCAGTAGGCATTTATTTATAATAAAAGTAAACATATTTTGGGGTTGAGGAATAACAAGCATCAGTATTTTAACTTATATATTATCGGACCCAGTAGACCCAGATTTATTACTATAAAAGGTTTTCAAGACCAGCTCTGGTGGAAACTTTAGCAGCAAATTTAAATAAAGGTATACTAGGGTCGATATAATTAGTATATTTATTTTCGATAATATTGCGAAAGGCATTGGTATTGCTACAGGAAGGAATAGAGTTAGCAAAGTAGTTACTAAAATCAGTGGGTTTAAGGTTATTGAAATAATTTATTGAAGTTGTGTCTGAGTTAATATTTAAGTATTTTAATGTTTTCCGGAAGTCCTTAGGCTTTGTTTTAAATTTATAGTTGAGATAAGATTTTTTTTCTAAGGTCCGTGTATTCCTCCCAACGTAATTCTGATTTAGATTGTTAATATTTTAGAAGTGCTTTATCCCTTAATCGCATCATAAGCTTAAAATTTTTTAAAACTTTTGTTGTCCTGGCAGTAGTAATAGAACCTAAGTTAGGATAAGTAATAGAAACAATCATAAAACCTCAATTTAAAACTACAAATCCATCCTCAAAAGTTAATTTGCATAATTGTTTTAAAGAAAGATTAATTAGAAATAATAGATTAATAAACTTCTTAAAAATAAATAGTCTTTTTGAAAACTTATTTGGGAATACCAATTTATTTATTAATCCTTATTTCGGGTAGTTCACATGTTATTGTTAATATAACGAGCATGTAGGACGGTTTATTCTAATCTATGAACTGTCCTTTTTGTCGCGATATCTTTTTTTTCATAAATTGTATTATTTTTTCGACAATTAAATGATTTTGAGTTTGAATTTTTTCGACCCTGCACTAAAAGAATATCAACTTCTTCATTGGTAACTCTTTAAAATATGAACAAACACTAAAATTCTTTTAAAAAACTGCGGAAATGTATTTAAATGACAAATAATTGCGCTTGACAAGATGTCATGTATTATGTCAATTGAAAAACAATTCAAGAACGCTTAAAAATGCAGCCTCCTGTTCAAGAAATTCCTTCTCTGCAATGATTAATTAACTTCTTTAGTAAATTAAACGCTTTTACTTACATGACCTAGTTTTTTCTTTTGGGGTTATTTATCAATTGATTCCAAAAATAATCATTCCTAATGATTATTTTTGATTCCCAATGATTAATTATATAAATTAAATATTATTAATTCCTAATGATTATTTTTCCAATAATGATTCCAAAAATAATTATTTGGAAAAAAACTGCATTTCAAAAGTGGTTGTGCCCAATACTGTGCTATTTAAAAAAATAATGGTTTGGATATTTTAAACAGGCGTGTAAAGGATTTAAGTTATAAAATACAATGAAAACTAGTTTACCGTGATTATCTGATCAAAACTTTTTTGAAATTATTTATAGCACCCTATTTTAATTTTTGAAAAATTAAACTTTTCCCGATTTAAAATGATTATGAAACTAAAAGTAGTAAATGTGGTATTATTGTTCTCAGAATGTTATCTTCTATCAAGATTCGTAATAATATGACCAGTGTCCTATTTGAAATAAGTAAGTTAGTTATATGACACTTTCGGTTAAACTGGACATGACAGAAAACAACCGAATATGTCAAAAGATGCTCTTATAATCATTCTATCAATATACCAAATTAAATTTGTTAATCTTGAAAAGTTAAAAGGTATGAAGTGTTCCCTTTTTCCTGTATCACCCGGTATATGTTAAATAGGTTTGGAAGTCATAAGCAAATTAAAATAAGTCACAACAAAGATTTATACTTACGCAACCATCCAAAGAAATGTTATTGTAACAATCATCGATAGCACTACTCAATACTTTGCAACTTTGAAGTGATCTTTTCCATTCAACGCTAGTCTCAATCTCCTTTTTCGTATATAGTGTCAAATCTAACGTTAAGTTGTTATCTAGCTGCCTAAAAATTATAAAATTACATAAGTATAATTATTATAAAAAAAACTAATAAAATATATTTTAATATTAGGGATTAATGAGGGAATCTATTTTCACTTAGCACTATTAAGATTATAAAGCTTAAACAGTCACTAAATTAAGTGCAACCTGAAGCTTAATTTTCGATTTATAAGATGTAGAAAGAGTAATAACTTATAGTCTGTTTTTAAGAAAATGTGTTGAGAATAAATTATAATTAGTTAATTACATTCACTTGGCTTATGAAAAAATGGTAATAACTAAAATTTAAATAGATTAAAATAGATCTATTTTATGTACAAACATAGATTTTAAAATGTAAAATATCTTAAATTACCGCAAATGCGAATGTTAGCCTGTCTAAGAAGAAGGGACACTCTGTCATTAATAATTTAAAAAGTGTGTATCAATTTTGCTCCTGCAGAAAGAATTAACAATTTCATTGAAAGAATTAACATTTACCGCTAATATAATCAAAAATCAAGATGGCGCTTGAATAGACAAGACGTCGTGTTTGTCGCTCTTCAAAAATCCTCCTAATTAGTGGTTTTAAAGGTTTTTTTTAATACATAAGTGATATTAGGGGTAAAGAGTAACCTCTTTTGACGACTGACCTGTTTTTGTGTAGTGTGTGTTCTGTTTTGTACCAGTTTTCTTGGTTTTTTAGCCAACATCGCTTCCCGCCAAAATATGGGTTTGTCAACAACTGACGTAAGAGAGATAAAATCCATTATCTCTAGTATTTTTCACGATAAATTTCTATCGGATGTTGCAGAAAAACTAGCAGCATTAATAGGACAAAAGTTCGAAAAACAGCTCGAATCCCAAAACAAAGAAATATCACCCCTAAAAACTGGAAAACTGGCTACAGGATGAAAACAATCAACTCCGGTCCCAGATAGAGAATCAAGAACAAATCATGCGCAGCAACAATATTCGGATTTTTGGTTTAAAAGCTGAAGAACACGAAAACATCCGAGAAAATGTGTTATCCCTGCTAAATAATAAACTTAATTTACATATCAATACCACCGAATTAAAGAAATGCTACAGAATTTCGTAAATAATTCCTGGCCGTAAACCGCCAGCAGTGCTTGTGCGGTTTTCAAGTGATGATGTTCGATCGGCGGTACTTAAAAATAGAAAAATGCGTAAAAACACTGGTGTTTTCATTAAAGAAGATCTGACTAAGACACGGCTGACTTTATTAAATCAAGCAACGGACCTTTTTTCTAACAAATGTGCGTGGGTGTCAAATGGCAACATTTATGTCAAAAGCAAGTGATGGTACCGTTCATCGTGTGAGTTCTGAACGTGATTTAGTCGGGCTAAAAAATAGGCGTGAAAAGGACTAATACATGTGAATAAAATGACAGGTACTTTCGTAATTATTTGGTTGCTGAAAACTCTTGTTCTTGGATAACTTTGCGACAAACTAACTTCCTAAACTTCTTAGTTACCCTTTTTTTTTCTTTTAACTCTTTTTTTTTTTATAATCTTTGTTACATATAGTTTTTTTTTTCTCCATAACATCTCCTCAAACTCACTATTTAATTTTTTTTTTCTTTTATTTTTGTTTTTACTTATTTACACAGGTTCTAATATATACATTAATTTATGTCCTTGGTAAAGGTTTCACATATAAACTGTAGGTCGCTGTTGGCTCAGTTTGATGATTTTTCTGCGGAATACTGTTCAGGGGATTTTAACCTTATTGCAATTACAAAGTCATGGCTGACTCGCGATATTGATAGTGATGCTGTACGCATCCCTAATTACCACTTAATAAGAAATAGTCGACAAAATTATAGAGGTGGCGGTATTGCTACCTTTGTTCAGAGCAGTTTAACTTATGAAATTCTTTTGTCTGAAATGTATGAATTTTTACAAAGCCTTTGGTTAAAAATTAATATTGATGGTGAACCGCATATTTTTGGAATAATTTATAGACCTCCAAATTTTAATATTCAAAGTTTTTTCTTAACATTAGAGGAAACACTAATTGATATGTTTTCTAGTTTTAGCCATATAACCTGCCTCGGGGACTTTAATATTGATGTTTCAAAAGCCTATGACAACCATGCACGCCAATTAATATCTTTGTGTGAGACTTTTAATCTAAAGCAGGTTATAGCTGAGCCGACTCGTATTTTTAATGGCACCAGCTCTATTATCGACCTTATTATTTTTCCTAATCAGCTAAATATTTTAGAGAGTGGCATTATTAACTCTACGTTTTCCGATCACTTTGGCATTTTCTTTGAATTTAGTGGTATGGTTCCGGAAGTGCTTCCTAAAGTCGTGACCTATAGACCCCTAAAAAATATAAACTTAGATAACTTCCAGGCCGATCTAGAGGCCATTCCATTTCATCTTATATATGATTATCAATCTATTGACGACAAAGTAAAATTTTTAAATACCAACGTAATAAAATTGTTTGATACCCATGCTCCTGTTAAAACATTTACAGTGCGAAAAAAGAAATACTCTCCTTGGTTGACAGACAATATAAAACTTCTTCAAAAACTAAGAGATAAAGCGCTAAAACATTTCAAAACATGTAAATTGCCTGCAAAGTGGGAGTATTACAAGCAACTTAGGAACTATACCACCACAGCCGTTAGAGCAGAAAAAAAAGCTTTTTATAGAAATAAATTTAGGAACTGTACATATGGGGAAAAATGGAGTGAATTAAGAAAAATATTACCTTGTAAGCAAAAACAGATTCCTGGAGCTTTTAAGAATCCCGATAACTTCAACAATTATAATGTTGACAGCAGTAAGGTACCTAGCAGCGATAATAGTCAGGAAATAATTAATTTTTATAAAAATAATTTGCTTGCCCGTTTCAAATTTATTTTTATTTCGCACAATGAGTTATAATGATATATGTTCTATTTTATTTAGCATTAAATCCAAAGCATTTGGTATCGACAATCTTGATATAACATTAATTCATATGTGCTGCCCTTTTATAATACCTTTTATATTGCATATAATTAATAAATGCATTGAAAGCAGCTATTTTCCCAAATGTTGGAAAGAGGCCTTTGTGATGTCATTGCCAAAGGTAAATAATCCAACAAATTTGAATCAGTTTAGATCCATTAGTATTCTGCCTACATTTTCAAAAATTCATGAAAGAATCTTAGACACTCAAATTTGAATTTTTTTAAATGCTAATGATATCTTGCCCCCTAAACAGTCTGGGTTTAGAAAGAACTTCAGTTGTGCTTCAGCAATGGCGGATGTTATTGATGACATCATAAGATCTAGGGATGATGGTATGATTTCTGCCCTTGTTCTATTGGACTATACGAAACCTTTGATTTTGTTAATCACGAAATTTTAAAGTCTATATTTCACTACATAGGTTTTTCTGATGAAGCTATTAATTTCATTAATTCTTATTTAAGCAGTAGGGTGCAGCGAGTCAAGATAGAGGAAAATGTATCTGAACCCTTGGAAGTTGATAATGGCGTGCCTCAGGGTGGTATTTTAGGACCCTTATTTTTTATTATTTATACTTTTAGATTTTATTTTTATTTAGAAAACTGCCTTTACCATTTTTATGCCGATGATGCTCAGTTGTATTACTCTTTTCTGCCAGAAGATGCAAAAAATGCGGAAGCAAAAATTAATCAATACTTACAAGCCATATGTGATATTTCTTCAAAGCATTTTCTAAAATTAAATCCTTCTAAGTCATCTGTAATGTTTATTGGTAATAAGCAAAAAATTAACCATATTTTAAACAGCAACGATATTAAGATGGGTGATGCTAATATTCCTATTGTAGATAATTGCAAAAGTGTGGGCTTAATAGTGGATAGTGATTTGCGATTTCATCAACACATTTCTAATGTTCTAAAAAAAGGGTATTTTGCTTCAAAATTAATTTACTTGCATAGACATTATCTAAGTGAAGATATTAAAAAAAATGTTGTGTGACTCTTTACTGCTGTCACAATGCAATTATTGCGATGTTGTTTACGGTTGGTGCCTAGACTATAATGACAGGTGCCGATTGCAAAAGCTTCAGAACTCATGTATTCGCCTAATTTTTGGCATACGCAGACATAATCGCGTTCCCCATTTCCGAGCTGGGGTGGTTAAATATGCAAAATCGTAGGGTTGCTCATTCACTTACTTTTTTTTATAAAATTCTTAAATACCGCAGTCCACCTTACCTATACTTTAAGATTACTTTTAGAAATGATGTTCACCATTTGGGCTTAAGAAGAAACACAATTCATATTCGAAGACATAAGACTCAATTATTTAAAAGGTCCTTTTCCTATAATTTTGCATATCAGATGAACACTTTGGGCATAAATTTTGAGTTGGGTTTGGTGTCTGTTCAGACTTTTCGCAGGGGAATGATGGTGCGTCTGATGAGTCAGCAGCTGTCTGCGTAAAATATTGAAGGGTCAATATTTTAGGTTAGTTTGGGTTTGGGTTGAGACTGAAAATTTGTGTTTAGTGTGGGTAATTAATGTGCGTGTTTTTCTTTTTTTTTTGTGAGAGGTACTATGTTAATGTTAATGTTCTAAATTTTTTGGGTAGGTGTGTATAATTAAACTTAGTCTGTTACAAGCGTTTCTACATTTTTTTTCTAGTTAGTTTTTTTAAGTTTTGGCCACAATGTTAAAGACCAGAATCTGCCTTGGCAGAATTCTGAATTTGTCGGCCTTTTATTTGCATAAAAATAATAAATGTGTATTTCTTTCTCTTTTTTTATGTAGTTATGTTGAGTTTGCAAATAAAAAATATTTATTATTATTATTATTATTATTATTATAAAATTTAAAGTGTTGAGAAGCAACGTAAGCTGAGTATATGGAAGAAATCTAATCTGGGTACCCAGGAAATTCATCACAAATTTTATAGACGCATGAGGAACTGGACCACGAGGCAAACTTCGATCGTTATTTAAAACCCTAATTTCACTTTGAACCAGCCCTTTTAGTTTTTGTTTATTTTTGTACAAAATGTGAACTAAACTTGCCCCCCTAATGATGAATCATCATTCCATTAGCAGTTCTACTCCGTAGAAGTCAAGAAAAATAATCTTTTATTGTTATGTCTACTCTAGAAAGCAATCTACATAATTGGACTTTTCTTTGAGTTCGTCATGAACGAAGGATCAGAACAAGTGGATTCAGTCTTGTTGTTAGTCAGAATATACTAAAATATGTGAAATTATATGGTGGTTTTTCAGCGTTAATTCCTGAGAATGTTGGCGTTCACATTTTTGTTATTCACGTATTTTAATATTTCATGGTAGTTCGTCAATTAGGATTTAATTTATTTTAAAGCCTTGGTAATACTGTTTAAGACTTTCTTATTCATTTCATTCGTGTCTCTGCCTTCCTGCAGTGAATTACATAATTCCTAGATTTAAATAATAATAAATAATATTCTAAGTTTCTAAATAAAATGCCTGTAATCAAACATAAGAAAAATAAATAATGCTTGTATCTGTAATAAAAGTTTTTAATACTTACTCATAGATTTCTATTAAATTATCCAAAGCGTGATTTTCTTCTTCTAGTAATAAAAGCTCCTCTTCTAAAATTAATATATCCTCCTTATTTTTCGCAACATTCAATATATCTGAAGATTTATTGCTAGATCTCTTTAACTCCTCAGAATATGTTTGTAAATCAATTTGTTCTCTTATATTCTTAAATCTAAAATACACATATATTTTTATTTTTGTAGAGTTAAAATACATTTTTAATTATTTAAGAACTTTATACTCAGTCTCAAGAAGCAATGAATTGAAATATATGTTATACCTTATACTAAATTATTGGAAATCAAACCAAACTATATGAACACTTCGTTGAATTATCTCCCACCTCTTAAGATACCATCCTTTAAGAGATCATACATATTTAAAATGATATTAAAAAAATGTGGAAAAAATAAAAATTGATTAATTATAATAAGTGTTGGCTCATTTAAGGAATATACTGTATTTTATTAAATATTTGATAGAAAAATTAAAATACCTACAAAGGAAGAGTGAACTTTACTCCTTGTTTCTCTATAGATAATGTACAGTTAAAGGTAAACAACAAAATATCTTGTCTTAGAATGTCTTTTCTATAAATCATTTTCATAAATCAAGAATTTTATAATAATTATAAGGAAAATTGAAAGCCTCAGAGAGGATTTAGAAAATACTAAGAAGTATATTTAAACGTAAATAAAAGTAATTTATTTATTATGAAATTACTGTGACCCATAACCTAGTAAGGGTAATTTATATAAGAGCCAATAAAAAAATAAATAAAGTACGTTGTATGTGAAAAGTGTGTTTTTTTAATATCAGGTTATAAACCAGAACTATAATATAATTATAGCTGCTTATGTTTACAATACTTACTCTTCTTGTTCTAGAGGGGAAACATAATTTACTTCTCTTAAAGACATAGAAAACCATGAAAGATATTCTTTAGTATCCTTACAGTCTGTATCAAACCAGGCTCTAAATACATTGCTACTTAGGTGTCTCTTATCCAGATGGATTTCATTAAATGTACTTAGAAGATCGTCTCCATTTTTGTACTCCCTCATAATGCTGATTGTTGATGTAAACTAAAGAAAAAAAATTTAGTCAAGTATAATACTTATTAATTTTAAATAATATAATTTAATATCAATGGTCAATAAAGTGTATCTTTATATCCTAAACTAGTCTTAAAAAAACCTAAATTATATAATTACAAAAAATTTGCTGTGAGTATTGTTCTAACATTAATAAAACTATTGTTATAAGTAAACTCACAGGACACACAGAACGGAAACTGATGATAGGCCAATAACTTTCTAAACTATTTATCTCTCTTTTTTATGTAGTGCTTTTGCTATCATTACCTTTAAATGACTAGAAAAAATAACGATTTTAAATGAGTTGTTTTAATAATTTTGAATAAAAAATATAGTAAATTCCCTGGGAACCAATTATGACTCCTTAGTTTTAGTTTTGTAATAATAGTTAACATTTCTGCAATATTTAGTCATATATGGTACATGCCATTTTATAAATAACACATATTAGTTTTAGTCATTGGTTCAATATCCAAGATGCAATAAATAAAAACAATTATATTACAATTAAAAACACTATTAAAATATAAATATTTACTGAAAAAGTACTAATAATCATGTGATACTAAGATGGTACTAAGATCTATGTATCTACACTGCTTTGAGCAGGACATTTCAAATGTACAAAAGGTGACCTAATGTGATAAGGAAGAAGGTTATGTAAAAAAATAAACATTGGCCTTGTTTCAAACCCTCTTTTAAAGCCTGTTGAATATCATCATATTCACAATCTTTCCTGCTGTAGCCACATTTCTGAGGGATTTCTTCTGAACCTTTTCAAATTCCTCATTCCGAATACCATAACATGAAAAGCATAGAGCCAAATGCCAAGACTGATTAAACAAAACAGAAATACAGCTTTGAAAAGGTTCTTAATGACAAGAAAAAAGGAACTGGAAAGAAAAATGTATTATTATATGAGACATTACTGGAACAACATAATTTGAAGTAGAGATATATTCCAAAGCTTCTGCATTTTCAAAACTATATGGGGAGGCATATAGTTTTGAAATAAATTCAGTATTAGAGAGCCTATTTATTTGTTGAAAAAATAAAGGGACACTTTATTTTCAGTTTGGCACATTTTTTTGGTCTCTTTATAAAATCTACATGCTTTTGAAGGTAGAAACCACCCCCAACTTTTTTTTTCAAATGTGAAGGTGTGTTTTGTGATGTGTTTCGAAAAGGAAGTTCTATTGCATTGCTACTTAGAAGACAAGAATGTTATCAGTGAATTAATTTATGAACCCTGTCAATTCAATTTTGCATTCCCTACTGTAGTTTTTTTACCTTCTATCCTGAAATATGTATTCTTTGCACCATTTTAAGATCCTACTGGTGCTCCTATAATATTGTAAAATTTGAACTAAGGTTGAGTAATCCGCTGTTTCAAATGCTCTCTTAAAATATACTTACATTTAACTACTTGCTACTATCAGACATACTAAGAATTAGGAAAATGTCAAACTTATTTTTACAAACAATAACTTGTGGATTGCGTTTTGGTTTTCCTATGGAATGAGGTTAACTGAAGTTACAATAACACAGTAATGGCCATGAGTGGTTTGGAAGGGAATTGTGGGCACTGAGGCATGAGCTGCATGTTTTAAATAAAATATGTATGAAAACTGATTGATAACGGCTAAAACATTCCTAGAAGCAGGCATAAAGCTGAAATAAAGAGATAAAATAAAAACAAGCAAACTAAAAGTTATTCGCAATTCATACAATATTGCTAAAGCATCTTGGAATGTAATAAAAAAAATATAAGAATATTTTTCTAATATAGCAGCAATCCTTTTGTATGTGTTGCCTTCACTAAATAATTTCCCTATTTTACATTTACCAACTAGCAATATACAAAAAGAAAACCTACAATTTTCATTTTGTGAAGTGATCTACCAAGACATTTATGAGGCATTGAATAACTTAAAAAAGCATACTGATGTAAATAGCCCAGTAACCCACATTCAACACTTTTTAAGAATAGACATAAAATCATATGCAGACTAATTTCACTTATTGAAGCAAAAGGAAGGAAAAGTAAATCTACCACTGGAGCAAAACTAGGCTTCTGTGATTTCATTGTGGAGGTTTTGAGGGGAAGATTGGAGCTTGCAATGTCATTACAAGGTTAGTATATTTGGTATTCTTTATGTTAATTATATGTTTTACTTATTACACTGTAGATTTTGCATTTTTGTTTTTACTGCAATAATTGCCAATCTTATTAGGCCTTTGCTTGTTGACAATAATAAGTATATTTTTACTTATATGTACATCATCAGATAAATTATAAAAAGCTCCCAAAGATGAAACAAAGAATAAAGCAAAAATATTGTTTAAAATATATCCATTTAATTCAACTAATGAATATTTTCAACATGCAGAGAAAAAAGGTCTATTTGGGTCTACCTGCTCTCACTGCAAAAGCAGTAGGAAAAATACTCTAACCTAATAGATAATGACTTTTGTATTAATGGTTGCTATGATAAATTAGGTACCTGTGGAAAAAAATTAAATTATTTGTGCTTGCTGTCTCGCGTAAGTTTGTTTGGTTTTAACAGTATTATGTTGTCATGTTATAAGACATTTTTTTAAAACAAATTGTAACTAATTTTTAAATTTTCAATACTGCTTCAGATTTTAATGATTTAGATACAATAGTCAAAGTAGCTTTATTGTTACATAACATCATCTGTTGTTAACAAAGCATTATATAAAACCTTAAAGATAGTTGACAACATAATCTTTTACAAAAATATAAAAATTTTAACAATTCTTACATACATAGAATATAGAACACACCCAAAAAAAGGTAGTAAGAAGGCACACTATGCTGCGCAAAACTCTTCACTGTCAAAAAATTGTATTTAAAAATTCGTCTAGAGAATAAAATGCTTTAGCAAGCAAAAGTTTCTTTATATTTTTCCTAAAACGTTTTTCACAATTTATTAGCTTTATATAAAGGGGCAGGTGGTTAAAGAGCCTTCTGCCCCCATACACAAAAGAGGACTTAATCTGCTCACTTTTTGGGATAGGCAGAGGTAAAGAGAAGGTTGTTCGGAGATTGTACCTCAGGTTACAATCTCTGAACAACCTTCTCTTTACCTAAGGTTGGGTAAAGAGAAGGGTAAGATTAGGGGGGGGGGGGGGGAGGCAAGCTGATGGTGATATTTTTTGTGGATAAGACGAACAGTCTCCAAAATAAAAAGGCATGGTAATGTCAGGACAGAGTGTTTTAAAAATAATGGCCTATAGGGGCTACGAAAGGGAGCTGCACACATGTAGAGTATGGTTCTTTTTTGAAAAATAAATAGAGAGCTGAACAAATACTGAGAGCACACACCCCAAAACACAATACCATATCCCAGATGAGACTCAGTAAGAGTATGGTAGGCAATTTTAGCCACATCAAGTCCCAGAGAATGTGTTATTACTCTAATAGCATAACAGTTGGATGATAACTTCCCTATTAAAGAGGAGATATGATTTTCAAATTTTTATTGCTTATCAATTGTCAGGCCCAAAAATTTGCATGTTTCAGAAGGACTTATTGTTTCATGTTGCAAAGTGACAGTTCCAAGGTTACATTTAAAAGTTAAAATATTAGTTTTAGAAATATTAAAAGTTAATCTATTAGATTCACACGAATTAAATCTTCATCAACGATATTCTTTAACCTCTTGGTGTCAGTGTCATGCCAAAGTAATGTTGTATCATCCGCAAAGCTAGTAAATTTGCCCCTAATTGGAATTTGAGAGATATCATTGACATATAGCAGGAACAATATTGGTCCAAGAACAGAATCCTGGGGTACACCCGCATCCATATCCAAACGGAATGACATATCATTGTCAAAGAATACCCTTTGTGTTCTTCCAGATAGAAAGATTCTAGTCAGATAGATAGAAATATTTATTTATTTATTATTGGCCAATACCAATTATTTTAAATAAAATCAGTAAATTTAACAATCAAATTACTTAAATCTTATTATTAATCAATTAAACAAAATAGATTGTTAATTACCCAATCTGGTGGTTTTTGCTATACATTTATTCAAGCCATAATTAGTATGGTGAATTAGACAGTGAAACTAATATTGCCTCTTGTAAGTCTTGATGGAACATACAAATCAATGTTTTCAAGCAATCCAGCAATGTACACCCAACTATAATGAATTTTATAAAGGGTTAAGAGATCTTTGTCTTTGATGATGTACTGTAATAAGGGCCATACTCGGCAATTCAAGTATTTTGGAATCTTCATAATTATCTGAAATATTTAGATAATTATGAAGATTCCCTGGATTATGCTACAAGTTTTAAGAACTTGCACTCAGCCAATTTAAGGCTGTTAATATGAATTCCATGGTATGGGGACCATATACAAGATCCATATTCTAGGTGAGGACGCACAAGGAAGATTTTTAAGGACTTTATATTTATCCTGGGTTCTTCTTCTAATAAATCCAAGCATCTGAAAGGCCTTAGCAACAACATGATCTGAATGAACAATAAATAAACTGAAGTTTTTTATCCAATGCAACACCAAAGTTTCTGACAATAGAGACTCTATCGAAACTGTCTTGGTTAATCTTGTAATTGAATTCTATTCAACATCTAGTGTGGAATATGCTCATAGTTTTAGATATAGAGGGATTCAATGACAGACCATTTTTCAAACTCCAGTCAAATGAGTTAAGTTTTTTGCTTTAGTTAGTTTAGAATAAGAATTCATTACGTAACAATTTACTAAGTAAACTTAATATTTTATTTATTTCAATCCTAACACTTTAGATACCAACCCTTAATTAATATTATTAACAAACAGAATATAAATTCTAACTTGAAGATAAACTTCCTTCCTTGTGAAGCACTGGTGAATAATTTATAAAAAAGAAAACATTTACCTGATATGATATAATTAATATTTCCCTCCGCTTGTTTAGGCTCTTGTGAATACAATTTATTGCATTTATTATTAGGATTTTGAAACTTATTGGTTTTGTTTTACATGTATTTTTACAAATGAAAACAACTTTCAAAAAATATAATCGTTAAAAATCTAACCAAATTTTTCAAGTCGTAATCCTCTATTTATCAAGAAGATCCGACGTTGCCAACGCCACAGCCTGCAAGAAATTATGTGTGTGAAGCTAGCGTCCGATCGATATCCAGCAACCAAAATCGAGAACGCAGCATATGCCGGTTGCCAGCGACTAATTTATAGTCCGCGCTCCCTGTTATTTAATCAATATAATGCCCGTATCTCCTGAAATTCCCAAGGGATTTTAATAATTTTTTGTCCAGATATTAACAATGAATACTTATAGATATATGAATAGGTTTTGTTGTGAAAATTAATTAAAAAGTCAAATGTTAAAAAAATGAAAAAGGCTCTAACTCCCAAAATTCCCAAACGATTTGGATAAAACTTTTTTCTATAAAAGATAATAAATATCTAAATTGATTTTAGACGGTTGCAAACCTCTACAAACGAAAGTTTTTTGGTAAAAAATTATTGAATTTTTAGATGTACAAAAAAATTAAAAAGCTGTAACTTCCAAAACTGCAAAAGGATTCGAATGAAACTTTTTTATGTAGTTACTAATAAATATCTTAACTGATTTAACATGGTTGCAAACCTCTATAAACGAAAGTTTTTTGGTAAAAAATTATTGAATTGTTAGATGTATTAAAAAAAACTTAAAGGCTATAACTTCCAAAACTCCCACAGGATATGAATAAAACTTTTTATTAATATTAATAATAAACATTTTAAGTGATGAGATTTAAGAAATGTTGCAAAACTCTCTATTTAAACTAATTAAATTGTGTTATTTTAACCAATCATAATCATAATTCCATAAAAATATTTCAACTAAATATCTGTAGTGCTGTTAAAAATCTTGATAATTTATTGCTCTTATTGTCACAGATTGAGGTAAATTTTGATATCATAGTATTGACAGAAACTTTTCAGATATTGAACATAGATATTTTAAATATTTCAGGATATGATTTGCTTTACAATCATGGCAATATTAATAAAAATGACGGTGTTCTTGAATACATTAGTCAAAAGTTCAGTTATAAATCTGTGGCAAGAAGTTAAAAGGGCATAACTCAAATTTACTCACTTTTCAAGATAGACGAAAGATTAGATTTGAAGGATATTATTGATTGATACCTTTAAAATAAATGCTCTAAAACATGTTTGCATAAGTCAAAATACGTATTTTTTAATTTATCCTAAAAATGTAAGTTATTTTTCTAAAAGTATCTATGTTTTTTACAAAAAATGAGTGGACATAATTCAAAGATACATATAATCCTAGCCGACAAAAGGGCATAATTGGACCTTTTAAAAATATAAGATGACCAACAGAATGTCAAACGAATCTAAATCGAGATAGACCCTTTTATCGATTTGTTTTTAAAATAAATAAAACTCAGTATTTAAAACAACTAGACTTATTAATTATTATCATTTTATTAGAAATTCCGTTTTAAAAATAGTTTAATAAATTATTATTGTACTTCATTAAGTACCTTTTACTTATTGCTAAGGAAGAACAAAAAAGTTTTTGCTGACAGAACTAGAGAAACCAATCTTCAAATTTTTACTAGGTACGCACATTAAACATTAAGACACAACAAAGAACATTAATCAACAACAAAAATATTTTTCTCCAAAAAAAGAGTCTTTTAAACAAACCCTATTAAGCGCGGTGCATGATTTTTTTCCAGCAGAAAATACAAACGAAACAGTAAATGAAACAAACTAAACGATAGACGTATTCTTTTTAAAACTAAATAAGTTTTAAACCAAATTAAAAACACCCAAATTATAGAAGAGAAAAAAATTAAAAAGATGGGAAACGAACTTTAAACTTAGTTTCTAAGAAAATATTTAAAATTCTATATCACTATATCCCCGATCTACATCTGGATCGACATCATTTTGGACCTGTGCCTGTGATGTGACGTTTAAATTTACATAAAAATCGCGTGCTGCCTCATCAATTAGATCAAGGAGTTCTAATAAGTTTTGTTTTTTCTTTTTATCGATACTCCTGCTACCAGATAATATTTGAGCTACCTTTATGTCAGATAATTTGATACTTGAGGTCTTTCTCTTAAAATTTACAAATTTAAAATCGTCACTCTCTGATAAAGACTGTTTTAATTGAACCATACCAAATTATTTTTTGTATCTTATCCACTTCTGTGCCCTCCACATTAGTTTTTCTTTGTCGTCTGTTTGTTTTTTTAATATTAAAGGGCCTTTCATAAGTTGGGAAAAGTCCAGAAAATCTTTTGTTGTCATTTCGTTTACAATAAACTTACCAGTTTCATTTTTATTCTTTATTTTATGACTAGACTTTCCTGCTAATCTTACTAAATTTAACCAGTCGCGTGGAACATGTATAGGAAAGGGTGACTTCTTTTTATATTTTTCGATTAAGGCATGGTCCAAGTCACACTCCATATATGTGTGACCTGGTATTAAAAATTTATGATCAGCCTTTGCAAATGCTTGTGGACTGAAACAAGATATGTAAACATGCTGGCAACATGAGAGTTTTTGTTCTGCTCACTGCACGTATCACTGTAGCAGATAACGTGATTTATCGATTCATCCAAATTTAATAAATATTTGTATAGGCACGAGGCAATTTCGTTAGCTCCTCGACCTGCAATACCCTCGTGCCACATAAAATGAAAAGATTGATTGGTATTGCATTCGTGAATGGTAAGATTATAAGTGTGTTATTGCCTTTTATAAAAAACAGTTCCTGTACTTAAATAAGGTGTTGGAAGCACTTGCTATAGGTCAAAAACTATGACTTTTAAGTTTGGATTACCCAAAGCTAATGCTTTATCGACTTTCTTCGCTTCAAATGCAGCTTCGGCTTCAAAATGATGAACTCGAAGCTTATCTTCCAATAAAATTTGGGTTTCTTGATCTTTTGCGCATTTAATCTGCATATTTAACAAATCACAGTATGAACAAGTGTCGTTACTGGGTTTTTTAAACTTTAAATTTAAACTGTCAACTATCTGAGAATATATTTTAAAAGATACTGGATTTGAAGTTTCCCCGGTGTATAGGTTGAACATTTTTGTTTTATTTAAGTCGCATGGCAAATACTTTTTCTCGGTATGTTTTCGAGAATAATGCGATTCGTACGCAGGAAACTTTTGTATGTGGTTAATGATAGTATCGTTTCTCTCCTTCGAAATTTTGTGGACTGGTTGGTGCTTTCCTCTTTTATCAGAAGCAGGAATCCCGCTTTCTGAAGACCACTTTTTTAAAATTACACTACAGATAAATTTAGTTGTTTCACCAAAAATATTTAAAAAGCATACTTGGCAGACTTGCGTTCGCGCATTTTTCGAATCAACGAAGTAGGAAACACTTTTTTCCCTATTTCTTTTGTTTAAGATGCTTAACATTTGGGACTTTTTACTCTCTATCTGTAGTAGAGACGATAATAACTCTTCTATTGTATTCACCTATTTCCCAATATTCTTCAAATAAATTTATTCTAACTTCGTCTAGTATATTTATGAAGCATTTTCTTTGACAATTTTGTTTAAAAGGACGGAATTTCCTTTCAACAACTTTTTTTCCACTTTTAGAGGTATACCAGATATATATATATATATTTTCCAGAATTTTTTAACAATTTTCTTGTTTTTTTTTCCAGCGTTTTCGTTGACTTTATTATTTGTACATCTTCGGCCTCGTTTAATTCACAGCTATTTTGATCAACTTGCTGTTTATTTTGACCAATATTTTTTTCATTATTTTTTTTGTTTTCAGCTTCGTTTCTCTGCTTTAACTTCTTGCTAGTCATGAAGTTTGTAGACGAACCTGATGCTTGATTTACTGTATTCGAGTCCTCGCTGTCGCTTTCTGAATTTTGAATATAACACGGGTCTTTTAAGCTATCATCTGAATCATATGGGTTTTCAGGTTCTAAGCAGTTAAAACCTGAAAGAAAAAAATGCTATAAAATTAGAATACCCTATTTTAAAAGATATATTTAAAAAAAATAATATAAATCTCTAAGCTTTTATACTTACCGGCTATTTCATAGATCGGGTTATTTTGTAGGCATTCGTTAGCTTGGCTATTTGTTTGAACTGGTGACAATTGAACTAAAAGTAAACGTAGAAATTAACAGTCAATTTAAATCCACTTCAGCTTAAAGCCTTACCATTTTGCAACTGGCAATATACTTTGGGGTCATATGTTGGGAAATAGGAAACCGGTTTTTCATTGTACTCCTTAGCTTCGCTATTTGTTTGAAGTGGTGAAAATTCAACTAAAACCAGTAGCAATAATATTACCAATTAATTTATTACCACCCTATTTTAAAGGCTTACCATTATGTAACTCAAAATATACTTATAAAATATACTCAAAATATACTAGCTGATCAGTGCTGATATCTCCATAATTATTTATATATCTTGAGGTGCCTGTTTCATTTTCAACAACTTCATGAAATACTAAAAACGAGATAAGTTTGCAAAAAACTTCTTATACTTACAAATGTTTTAAAAATGTTCACAATTTAAATTAAGTTTACCTTGAGTACTATCTTGTTCGAATAGCCTTTTAAGGCGCACATTGATTCTGCTATGGTTGTCATATTTTGTATTCTGCAAATTTAGGTCATTTTCTTTAAAAGATTCGTCGTTCCTAACATCTATATTAGTTGTCTTGCAAGCATCAATCATCTGCTGAGTTCGACTTCTTCTCATTTTGCAGATAAAATTATACGTGTTTCTTCGTTCAGATTCAGTTAAAGACTAAACATTACAACATAATAAACAGAATCGCCTGCCGCGAGAACACCCGAAAATGAATTACTTTCCAGAGGCGCACTGACAAAAAACCATATTTCGAGCTAAATATATCTTTAACACTGCAATATGTAACTGACAAGAGGGAATTACCTTAACTTATGCCCTTTTGTCGGGTAGTAATATGAATAAAAATATGTTTATATAAACTTAAGTCTTTTTGTCAGCCGCAAAAACAAATAGTTTTTGCGATATTTCGAGTTATGCCGTTTTTAAGGTTTGGCAAATTAACTTAAAAATGTATATGTTGAGTTAAGACTTTATTTAACAAAAAAAAAACGAATTATGCCCTTTTGCTACAAAATTTCTCGCTTATTAATAGGAATTAAATTAGGACCTTTTGTCAGTATGTTAAAGGCAACCTTCTGAATCTAAAAACGCACGGTAAGTTAAAAGGGTATAAATCGTGTTATGCCCTTGTAACTTCTTGCCACAGAAATATGAAATAAAAAAATTGTCAAATATAAATTTTATTGATATTGATCTAACTCAACAAAAAAATGAATCTTTTAAAATTACTGCTATATACAGACCACCGTCCACAGATGCTGACGTTTTTAATGCAGACTTGCTTCATTATTTATCTGAGTTGCCTAGGTTGGATGTTCACGTTATTTGTGGGGATATTAATATTAATATCCTAAAGGAAAAACAAGATTTAAATCATGTTCAAGAATATCTTAACCTTCTTAATGCAAACTCCTATGTTTCGTACGTAAATAATATTTGCACTTGGGAGAGAAATTTACAGAAATCCTGTCTAGACCACTACTTTGTTAAATCCGGAAATTCTGAAAATATTAAAGCTTATTTGTTAAATTACAAGATAACGTATCATTATCCAACTATCATTGAAATAGGAGATCGGAACAATTTATGTAGAAATTGTCCAAATAAAATCATTAAAGAATACATTAATTATGGAAAATTGATACAAGACTCCTTTTTAATAGACTGGAATTATTTTTACTTTTGTAAGGACTTAGATGAAATGACGAACATTTTTATAAATAACATAACAAAAATCATGCAAAAAAATACAAAAAACGTTAAAATAAACAAAAAAAAATCCAAGGAAGGGTTGGATTAGTCCAAGCCTACTAAATGCTACTAATAGTAAAAATGTACTACATCAAGAATTAAAAAAATCTCCTAATAATTTAACTCTCAAACCTAAACCAACTCCTAATAATTTAACTCTATAATCAAAATTACAACATGTGTAAAAGAAGTCTTGCAAAATCCATCGCCGCCTCAAAAAAACAATATTTTGAAAAATTACTAAGTAACCAACAAAACACCAAATGCCTATGGGATTCAGTCAATAAAATTTGTAACAAAAACCAAAAAAATCAGGAAATTGAAAAAATATAATCAAAAAAATAAAATTATATCTGATAAAAAAAAATAGACGACGTATTTAATAAACACTATTGCTCAGTAGGGGAAAACTATCCCAAAAAAATTAAAAAACCTAAAAATTTTATTGACAACGAACCTGAAATAGTAAACAATATGTTTCTTAATTTTGTTACTGAACAAGAAATATTAAAGATTATAAAAAAATTAAAGACAAAAAAATCCCCCGGTTTTGATGGTATACGTACTGAAATCTTAAAATTAATAGACAGTCAAATCTCATACCCATTAGCATTTTTAATAAATAAATGTATAAAAAAGGGATATTTTCCAAAACCATTAAAAATAAGTATTATTTCTCCTTTGCTAAAATCTGGAAGTAGACTGGATATTATAAACTACAGACCAATTTCGCTAAACAGAGCAAAAATTTTTGAAAAAGTGCTAAAAAGTAGAATCATGAAATTCTTAAAAAAATACAAATTGATATCCGAGAATCAGTATGGGTCCATGGAGGGTAGATCGACGGAGGATGCAATTGCTGGGCTCACATCACAAATATATAAAAATCTTGATGAAAGCAGCCCGACATTGTGTATCTTTGTTGATCTGGCCAAGGCGTTCGATACAGTTTCACACTCCTTGCTCTTAGAAAAAATCAAAAGATATGGCCTTAGAGGAAAAATATTTGATATCATAAAGAGCTACTTATGTGATAGAATACAATGTACAAAAATCGGTGGAGTAATGAGTGAGGCTGGGTCGATAACCTGTGGCGTTCCTCAGGGGACTGTTTTGGAACCACTACTGTTTGTTTTGTATATAAATGGCTTACTTAAACTGAACATCAATGGTAAAACTATATCATTTGCTGATGATACTGCTATTTTGTTTAAGGGAGAAACATGGGAGGAATTAAAAATTCAAGCAGAAAGGGATTTTTCGCTAGTTAAAAAATGGTTTGATTTTAACTTATTAACTGTAAATCTTGAAAAAACCAAATGCATATTATTCTCTACCAATGATAAAACAATAACCTGTCAAGGCATAATAGTGGATAATCAAGCAATACCTGCGACAAAGACTATAAAATATTTGGGAATTATTATAGACAACAACCTCCGATGGGACCATCACATCAAATACGTTGTTCAAAAGATTAGATGTGTCATGCCAAAATTAAACTATTTGAAAGACTTCTTGTCAACGAATCAATTAAAAACTCTATATTTTTCATTAGTGCAGTCACATTTGATCTATGGAATAATTGGTTGAGGAGGAGTGCTAAACTCACATGTTACAGGTTTAGAAATAACTCAAAAATGGGCACTTAAAATTGTATTTAACAAAAGTAGGTTTTTTCCATCGGATACATTATATGGCATAAGTGGTGTCATGGATATTAGACAGCTTTTCTGTTATAGAATGCTCTTAAGATCGTTTAAGAAACCTCAAGAAAATTTAGTTTTCAACGAAACAAACTATAATTTAAGGTCTTCAAATAAAGTTATTATTCCAAAATGCAAAAAAATGTGCGGACAGAGAAGCTGGCTATACCTAACTCCAAGACTATATAATAAAATCCCTGATGATATTAAATGTTGTGAAAGTTTTATTAGTTTTAAAAGAAAAGTGTCAAACTGGTTACTGAGGGTACTATCGCGAGAGGATTTAAATAGTTTTGTGAACCAAAAAGAAAACAAATCTTAAATTATATACCCAAAGACTTATATTGAAGTGAAAAAGTGTAAGAAAGTGTCACACAAAAAGCAAAATGATTTTTGCTTTTTCGACAATACTTATGAACGTTTATTACGGTAAATTTATGGTAAAATATGTATTAATATCGAGATTAATATTGAATTAAAATTGTATTTTACATTTGTTTAATAAACGTTCTATATAATCAAAAGACCATAATAATTTTCTAATTGTTTATTTTTTTATATAACAAATACAAAGATAGTGATTTCTGAGTAGAAATACAAGATCCAAGTCCAGCCAAATAGTAGTATGGAATTAAACCATCGGGGCTAGTAGCTCTAAGTCGTCGATACTACAGTCAGGTCCTACAAAAGGAGTCCGGGTCTTCCCTTTAGGTAATCGCTCACCATTCAGGAGACAATAGTCAATATTCTCCAGAAAGGTCCAATCAAAAATTACGTTAAAACCACTGGCTGGATTGTTACCAGGATGCCTAGAAAGTATACCCGAGGAGGTTTCATTAATTGCATTTAAGGAAAACTTACATAGGCCTAGTTTGTAACGGTGTGTGGTCTCAGTTAAGATCCTTTTGGAAATTCATCCAGGAATTTGTATATGTTGTTAGAAGCAGTTAAGTTTTTACCCACTGAACTGCCCAGCAATTTCTTTGCGCGCTTTGGTGTAATTTTTTTAAAAATTTTGTTTTATTACACGACGGGGAATGCATTTACTCACGAACTGGGATGCACAAGGCACTCCAGGACAGTGTGGGGCTCGGTGAAGCCACTACCCACTAAACCCCTCTGTGTTATTAAATTTTTTTAATACATCTAACAATTCAATAATTTTTTACCAAAAAACTTTCGTTTGTAGAGGTTTGCAGCCATGTTAAATCGATTTAGATATTTATTAGTAACTACATAAAAAAGTTTCATTCGAATCCTTAGGGAGTTTTGGAAGTTACAGCTTTTAAATTTTTTTGTACATCTAAAAATTCAATAATTTTTTATCAAAAAACTTTCGTTTGTAGAGGTTTGCAACCATCTAAAATCAATTTAGATATTTATTATCTTTTATAGAAAAAAGTTTTATCCAAATCGTTTGGGAATTTTGGGAGTTAGAGCCTTTTTCATTTTTCTAACATTTGACTTTTTAATTAATTTTCACAACAAAACCTTAGTTTCTAGAGGCTTGAGATCATCGTCAGTCGATTTATGTATTCATTGGTAATATCTGGACAAAAAATTATTGAAATCCCTTGGGAATTTCAGGAGATACGGGCATTATATTGATTAAATCTTTTGCTGGACACATGTAATTTTCCTGATATTGTACTTCTGACTGAGCACTGGTTGAGGCCTAGTGAATGTTTTTTAATATCTGATTATCTTCTTATATCAAATTTTTGTCGTCAACAATCTATACATGGAGGAACCATGATCTTGGCTAGGCAAACAATTGAAACGATTTTTTGTAATATTGATAAGTATGATCATCTTCTGTTAGAGAATGTTTTTGAATTCTCTCTTTCTTTTTGTAAGCGTTTTAATTTATATATTCTTTGTGTTTATAGGCCACCTACAGGAGATATGTCTATGTTTCTGGACAAACTTGATTCTATTTTATCCCAGTTGTCCCTACACTCTAAGGTTATATTGGCTGGTGACTTTAATATCAACTACACTGATGAAACCTTGCCACGTACTTCTCTTTTAAGTATTTTAAATTCTTACGACTTGAAAATGCACGTTCTTTCTCCCACACGAATAACTTCTTCATCTGCAACTACAATTGACTATTTCTGTACAAATTTTGATGACGTTTTATGCACAGTACTCCCATCTGGTATTTCCGACCATGAAGCTATTCTTGCTAAAATGCCATATAATACTGTATCATCTTCATCTCATTATATGGGAAGAATTTTCAGCAGGAGAAATTTCAATGCTTTTTCTGCTGCTACAGCTTCGGTAAATTGGAATGCACTTGAAACGGCTTCTGATCCACTTACTTTATTTTTTCAAGTTCTGTGTGACAAGATCAATCAGTGCTTTCCTAAAATGAGGCTTAAAACTAAGAAACGAAAACCATGGGTTACAAGAGGCCTTAGAATTTCTGCTAAAAACCTCCGTTTTTTGACTAAATTGTGCAAATATACCACAAATGAAAATATCCTTGTATATCACCAGAAATACTGTAGTCTGTACAGAAAGACAATTAAAGCAGCAAAATCTAATTATTATAGGGATCGCTTAAATATGTCATCAAATAGGCAAAGAGAGTGTTGGTCGATTATTAATGATTTTAGACATTGCCATAGAAAAGTATCGGAACCGGAGTTAAGACCTGACATTTTAAACGACTATTATTGTGATGTACCTAATATCTTGCTCAAGGGCATTCGTAGTAACATTGATCCCTTACACTATCTTCAACAAGTGTCGGTTGAGCATTCATCATCCTGTCGAACTTACCGAAGTAAAAAATGAAATCAAACGCCTAAAAAACCATAAATCATCTGGAGCTGATGGGATATCTTCGAGGCTGTTACTCTTTTTGCCTGATTCAGCCTTAAATGATTTAGTTTCTGCCATAAACAATTCTTTACATAATGGCATTTTTCCTTCATGTTTAAAAGAGGCAGTGGTTATCCCTCTTCATAAGGGTGGAGATTTGGATCGGCCTTGTAATTTCCGTCCCATTTCTATTTTGTCTACCCTCTCTAAGATAGTTGAAAAACTTGCAAAAAGCAGAATTTTGTCCTTTTTACATCATAATGGCATTTTGTCTGCAAATCAGTTTGGATTTCAAGCCGGTAAAGGGACTCATGATGCTGTTTTTAGCTTTTTGGAGAGCGTCTATGTGTCCTTGAATTCTGGAGAGTCATCGGCGGCAGTGTTTTGTGATCTATCCAAAGCATTTGACTGTGTGGATCATGGAATACTGTTATCTAAGCTCAATAAATATGGTTTTAGAGGCGTAGCGTTGCGATGGCTTGAGTCCTATCTATCAAATCGTACTCAGAAGGTTTCAGTGTCTGGGCGTTTGTCTGCTTCTAGATCTCTAAAATGCGGCGTACCCAGGGTTCAGTGTTGGGACCACTGTTATTTTTACTGTATGTGGATGACTTGAGTTCATTGAAACTGCAGGGCAAGGTGGTTCAGTTTGCTGATGATACCACCATACTATGGAGCCATACAAATTCTGACTATATTAAGACTTGTATCCTTGAAGACCTTCAGATTTTATCAGGGTGGTGTGCTTCCAACAGGCTCGTGTTTAATGTAAGAAAGACGTCTATTATGGGGTTTAAGTGCGATGTTCAGGGTCTGATGTTTGACGAAAATTCCCTCTTGCAGAATAAAGAGTGCTGCAAGTTCCTAGGAATTACCATTGATCGTCGCCTTCGGTTTGAAGATCATATTTTACATTTAGCTGGGAAATTATCTTCTGGATGTTTCGCAGTAAGAATGGCAAAACAAGAGCTGGGAGGGGTGGTTGCACGTTCAGTGTACTTTTCACTTATTGAATCTCATATTCGGTATGGCTTGCCTTTTTGGGGTTTAACCAATAAGGGGCTACTTAACATTATATTTGTTATTCAAAAAAAAGCAGTTAGATACCTGTGTTCTGCTAAGTTAAGAGATTCTTGCAAACCCCTCTTCATTTCTGAAAAAATCCTAACTCTTTTTTCACTCTTTATCTTAGAAACAGCTGCTCTTATTCACAAAATTCCCAAACTACCCTCTAACACTGGCCATTTGATTCGTCGTGTAAATGATGTTCCCCTACCTATTCCTACGTCTTCCCTTACCAAAAACTTATTAATTTACATAAGTAAAAAAATTTACAATCATGTTCCTCTGTGTGTTAGACATATATCGGATGTTAAAAGATTTAAAAGAGAATTAAAGTCGCTTTTATTGGCTAAGGCATATTATAACCTGGATGACTTTTTTAATGATAGGTTTTAACCTTGGACATGTTGGAAAGTTTTCTTTTTTTCCTTTTTTCTTCTCTAGTTTTGTCAACAAGTTTACCTTTATTTAGTAATTGATTGTTTTATTTAGTTATCTTTAATTTAAGTATGTTCAAAAAGTTTTGTCTTTTTGTGTTTAATTTTGTTCATTGTTTTGTCAATTTTTGAAATTGTATTTGTGTTTTGTTTTTTTAGCTTGTAGGATGCTTGTACACAAGATTATTCTTACGTAATATAGCACATTTTCTTTCTTCTTCTTCTTCTTTCAAATAACAGGGAGCGCGGACTATAAATTGGTGGCTGGCAACCGACATATGCTGCGTTCTCGATTTGGGTTGCTGGATATCGATCGGACGCTAGCTTCACACACATGAAGAAATTACGAAGGAGATCAATTATTGACGCGTTTGACAGCATCGGTCGAGCCTGAGCGTGGCGGCGTTAATGACGTGTTTTAGGTTCACTGGATCGTGAAAGACACTTTTTCTTTTATGAAAACAACTAACGGTGAAGATTTCTGGCAGAATTTAATATAAGGCATGCATAATATAGCCACATTTTTCGTGATTCTTTACTATATGATCGTATACTATCACTGTATGCTCGATCACTTCCATTAGGCAGAGGAATGAATTAAAATAATAGTTACTATACTGCCGTTCTACGTCAGAACCACGCATCGACAGAAAAGTTAATTTTACATAAAATCAAAAGACAGTTAATATGTCATGTTTTCTGAACTAAAAATGTTGTAAAGAAAGTTTTTGGACAGATAAGCAAAAAATAAGCTAGTTTATATTAATTAGTAATAAAAACATGTATTTAAAAAATATAACAAATTTTGGAGCACATGCCATATTATTTTCTAGAAAATTACTTAAATAAAACCTGATATCTGTAACAGATCATGTAAATACGTGGTTTATATTAAGTATTTCATATTGTTACAAAGTAATTTATATAGTTTTCCTTCAATTGAATGGAATTTGTTAACTTTTCATTTGGGGTACTGAAATTAAATAAAAAACTGGTTACTAAAGAAAACATTTATTCTTATTTCAGTAACATTTCAAAGTTACAAATTAAAATATTGATTATATTAATAGGTACTCCATCACATTTTAGTATTACAAATATTGTTACATAATAATAAACCGATACAAATAATATTACAAATCAATATTTTAACAAAAAAACAACACACCTTTGTGGTACAAAAAACAATGATTTTAAATGATGTCAAAATCTTAAATTTATCTATCACAAGGTAGATTTTCCCAGAAGTGAAAACTCTTTTTTGGAATAATAGGCAAAACACCGCCATATTTGCGAAGGGTGAATTCATCGATAGGAGAAATTTCGTTTCCCCAACGAATTATAAATAAAATTCTTAAAAGCGTAGACACCAACAAAGCTTCTGGACCCGATGGAGTTCCAGCCCTAATACTAAAACGTTGTGCAGACGAATTGACTCCTCCCTTATGTAGACTGTTCACTGCATCGTATAAGCAGGGCCAATTTCCAACAAGCTGGAAAACTGCTCGAGTGCAAGCTGTACCCAAAAAGGGTACGAAGACGATGCCCTCCAATTACCGCCCGATTGCACTAGTTCCTGTAATATCGAAGATTATGGAGAAAGCAGTCAACCAACAACTGTTAAGATATCTGGAATCATCTGGACTAATCAGCGATCATCAATACGGCTTCCGAAAGCTTAGATCCACCGGCGATCTTCTGGCCTACGTCACACACTTGTGGACGGAGGCCATGGAGAAGCACGGCGAGTCCCGCTCAGTCGCTCTTGACATTTCCAAGGCATTTGACAGAGTGTGGCATGAGGGACTACTAACCAAGCTCTCCTCAATCGGCATACAAAACTCATTATTGAATTGGATCAAAAGTTTTCTTGAACAACGAACAATCCAAGTAGCCGTCGATGGATACCTCTCCGACAAATTTAATATTAACGCTGGAGTCCCTCAAGGATGCATTCTATCCCCCACCCTTTTCTTGATATATATCAACAATTTGCTAGGAACCACTGTCAATCCAATCTACAGCTTTGCGGACGATAGCACACTTATTTCCACATTTAAGTCCGCCAAACCCACGACAGCCGCAAGTTCTCAGAATCTTAGGCAGCAACAAGTAGCTTCAACCAACAACAATATTAGAACAATCTTGGAGTGGGGCGATAACAATTTGGTCAATTTTAACGCTAAAAAAACGTAGGCTGCAGTATTTACGATGAAGACTAACCTTGGTGGCCCGGAGCTGGTTATGGCAGGGAAAACATTGCCAATGAAATCATCTTTACATCTTCTAGGAGTCGAGGTCACCAACAGTGTGTCCTGGCATGACCACGTTGCCGAGGTCGCCAGAGCGGCTTCCAAAAAACTCGGAGTGTTTTTCAAAACGAAAAAACTGTATACACCAGAACAGCTGCTGACTCTTTATAAGGCTCAAATACGCCCTTCCCTCGAGTATTGCTCGCATGTCTGGAGCTCTGCACCCAAGCATAGTTTAAACCTGCTGGATTCTATACAGAAGAGAGCTATTCGTCTTATCGACAAACCAGAACTGACAAAGAGTCTGGATAGTCTGGAGCACAGGAGAAAGGTGGCTGATCTCTGTTTATTCTACCGTTATTATCACGGTAAGTGCTCCTCTGAGCTGGTAGGCTTTATTCCACCCAGGGCTGTTCCGGCAAGAAGGACGCGTCTAGCAGTTGCGGCTCATCAACATCGAGTCCACCTGCCTACCCCAAGGACGTCGCGGTATCGCTTCTTTGTGAAACGGGCTTCCACCTCACATATTTCCCGACGCATACAACCTACAGCGATTCAAGATAAATGCCCACAAATATCTTCGCGCAAGCACCACTCCAAGAGTGACATAGGAGTTTCCTCTTGTGCTTGTGTTTACCAAAAAAAAAAAAAAGATAGCGGCGATTTGGGGCGTGCTCTCGCCGATAATGGGAAATGGTTGGGTGGAAGCTTTCTATATGTTCTTCGATAAATTTCCTATCAATTTTTTTCTCTGATGGTCTACGACCTCGTCCATCAAGTTTGGGTTGGGACAGGTTACTCATCGGAGAGTTTTCTTTTCCAATTAAAAAACTTTGAATGGCCCAATCATTACTTCTTTTGTATCCCAGGGTTGTAAGGAAAAAAATTTTACACACATTATGTTTTTCCCCTTTACTGTCTTTATAATAATATTTAAAGAAATTTTGTCTCACAGGATTTTCTACAAGAGTAGTTCTTCTTTTTACGTTCGTGCGCGAAATAGAATTTAAAATAAATGTTTTCTTTTCAATTTAGGTTAAATTCCAGTAGTTATTATTAATTTCCTTTCGCCTTTCATCGTCTACAGAAGAGATACATTGTTTTTTACATTTAGTAAAATATCCATAAAAAACACACACACAAAATAATAGCAAACCTCACTAACATAAAATTTCTAGACTCCCGCGAATTTTGTTGTTATTGCCTAGTTAAAACCTGGCAGCTACATCCGGATCAAGACCGAAGCTTAGGAAAACCCTGGCATGTGCATAATGCTTAGAAATAACCACGGAACTACTCGCCCGCGCCGTGCATTTGTCAGGTTCTATCTAAGGAAGTCTAGGATGCCAGTTTTTTGCTTAGGATGTTGGCTATTTTATGCAGTTACGGTGTATTATTTTTTAAATTTTACTCAATTTTAAATGAAAATTACGAGGTTTAACAGATTAACGGAATTTACAGATAAGAAAAAAACCACTGCCAGTTCACTTTTGCTGATAACTCAATTTAAAAAAAAATGTAGATACGGGGTTCTGACTTAGGACGGCAGTATATTATTGAACTTAAAACATATTACTGGATTTATAAAAACAAATTAACTAAATTATTAAAAAAAGATAGTAAATAAATATTACCAAAACCAAATAAATAAACATTATTCAAAGAAGCACCAAAAGTAAATAAGATCACTATTATTCAATTATAAGAGGATAATACGGATATTAAGTCACGCATATAGACATTATTAAACTATTTTAACAAATATTTTATAAATATAGGTACAGTATAAATGTAACTAAAAAAAAGGACTCCTCCTTCAGCATAAATATATTTACTTAATTCTAATGCCTCATTCTCGATATTTCTTAGGCCTGTAATGAAAAATAAATATATTGATAATATGCCGACTCCCCAAGATAAAGATCCTTAGCATATAGATCACGTTCTTAAAAAAAATATTAATAATAACAAGAATCATAAAAATGTCGTTTAATTTTTTCCAATGTGAAAACTGCCTAAACAATTAAAACTAAATAAAATGTCACGACGCGCATCCTTTTAAAGCCCGATGGAACAGTTTCGAAATATATAGACTTTCTTCATTGTTTCTACTGGAAGAGACCAGTAATTTTCGGAGAATATTGACAGTCAAAGCAAGCAAGTATACAAATTCTAGAAAATTAAAATACAAGGATTTGCAATAATATAACCTAAATAGCCTAAATTGGGGCCAAAATGGGGCCCTTAAACAAGATGAACTACTACCCATTAAGGCCCAACTTTTTTTTGTTGAATTTCTATTTGAGTTTAGGTTAACATGTTTGTTTTGGCTCAAAAAAATTTAAAAAATGTTTTTTTGATTTTTGGGTAATTTTTTTGATCATTGGGTCAAAAAATAGACCGTCCTCATATGAGGACGCTTGGCTTATATAATATATGTAATCCCATATTGAAATATAAAAAAAAAAACAAATAAGTAAATACAAAAACTTCATATATTATACATACATATATATATTACAAGATAAAACTAATGTACTGATAAAAAAATCAGAGGTGTTTATGAAACATGAATTAAAAAACAAATTTTTTTTATGAAAATTATTAAAACAATAAGGTACACAAAGAGTGACATTACATTTCGAACAAAATGTGCGGGGTTTACTTTGGCATGTGTTAAATTGACATCTCCTTTGCTTGTCTCCCTTGGCTACCAAGTGATAGAGAAGGTAGTATAGGATATACTATATACAGGGTGACAATTTCAAGAGTAGCCATGGCTTATAATTTTTAAACCGTAAAAGATATAAAAAAATGCTTAAAACCATTTCTATAGTAACAAGGGGGAACCAAAATGATGAATTTTTTAGGGATATACTATCATCCCCCTAACCCCCAGAGCCACCCCCTTAAAAATTTTAAATTGGAAGGGTAGTCGAGTGATACCTTGTTTGAAAGGTCCATTAATTCCCTATATTATGCGACCCTACTTATAATAATCAATGCATTTATTTTAGAGTTATGCCAATTTTAATATTTTATTAAAGGTTATTTAAGTGTTTTTTAATTTCTTATAAAACTAACATATTTTGAAAATGTCATAAAATATTTAACATTTGAACATTAGTACAAATGGTTAAGAATTAGGAAAACACTCTGCAATATTGCGTTTATTCTATTTTTAAAACAATAAAAATCTGCATTGAACTTTAATTATTTTATTAAATGCTCAAAGTGGCCTCCATTATTTTGCAAGCAAAAGTACAATCTGTTTTCAAACTCTTGACGAACATTTCTAAAAACTTCAGTTGTTAATAATCGGCACTCTTGTGTAATTCTTTGTTTTAGCTCCTCAATGATGGCAGGCTGCGTTTTGAAAACGACCGATTTTAGGTGACCCCAAAGAAAAAAATCGAGAGGGGTGAGATCTGGCGATCTTGGCGGCCACTCAATAGGTCCTCTTCTACCAATCCATTGGTCTGGATAATGATTATCTAGCCACTCTCTAACAGGCAATACATAATGTGGTATGGCCCCATCTTGTTGAAAATGCAATAAATTTTCATCAAGAACAAGATCTCCATTTTCATCCCTTTGGTTTTCCAATTCCGTTATTACTAAAGGCTCAACAGTTGTTTCTAACATTATTCCCTAGAATTCCGGCCCACACATTTAATTTTTGGGGATATTAGGTGTGCCCTTCCCTAAAAATATGGGGATTCTCATCACTCCAGTAACGGCAGTTTTGCTTATTAACGTTACCGTTTAAATAAAAAGTGCACTCGTCACTAAAACAAATGTTTTTTATAAAACGTGGCTCATTTATTATTTTTTGGGTCATTAATTCACAAAATTCGATCCGCCTGTCTGGATCGTCATCACCAATTGAACAATCTGTAGCTTGTAAGGATGGAATTTATTAATTTTTAATATCTTTCGTACTGATTCACGAGACACTCCTGTGGCAGCTGCTGCTTGACGAGTCGACATACCAGGATCCATAGCAAAATGCCCAAGAACCTCAATCTGAGTTGCTTCATCCAGTATTCTTGGCTGATTTTTCTTTATATCACCTACAAACCCAGTTTCTTCAAATTTTCTTACCAACTTCTGGATGTAATAATGCCCAACCTGCTTATCTGGGTGCCTCTCATTAAATATTGTGGCACTTCTACGAAGACAGCGATTTTGAGAACCATAAATAAATATCATTTCAACTCTTTCGGCGATCGTATAAACCATTGTAAAAATAAAACTAGAGCAGTGAGAGAACTTTAAATCACAAAAAGAACCACGATATTACTAACCAAACCAAAAATTGAACATTTTAAGGCAAAATTTAAATAAACAAAAAACAACAAATATTTCGAGAATGGCAGGCATCGAAAATTTTCCTTTTTTTTACATCGCCAAATACCATTCCGACAATTCAATAATTTCAGTATAAGTGTACTATTTATTGGAGTTTTGTTTTGGCTTTTAACAATTCATTTTAGTATCAGAATAAATATTTTTATTCTGATAGTAAAATGAATTGACTAACATTTAAAAGGACATACATATCTCGGAAATGGTTGCATTGATTTTAATGAGTAAGACGGCAAAATATAGGGAATTAATAGACCTTTTAAACAAGGTATCACTCGATTACCCTTCCAATTTAAAATTTTTAAGGGGGTGGCTCTGGGGGTTAGGGGGATGATAGTATATCCCTAAAAAATTTATCATTTTGGTTCCCCCTTGTTACTATAGAAACGGTTTTAAGCATTTTTTTATATCTTTTACGGTTTAAAAATTATAAGCCATGGCTACTCTTGAAATTGTCACCCTGTATATATATACACTGCATATATATATATATACAGTGAGAGCCAAAAGTCTGGAATAAATTTATTTAAAATTCAGGGGTATGTTCAAAAAAAAAACGCTCGGACACGTCGATTTTTATTTTTAACTGCGGGTTTTCTTTCTATAATTTTATGTATACAGGGTGGTCCAAAAATAAGTTACGACCATCAACTTCAATTTTTGAAAAGAAAATACCTATTTTTTATTCTGTATTCTTAAAGAACAGAAAATTCTAGACATATTTTATGTATAATGTCCTATACCTATCTTCATTTCTTTTTGAGTTATTGACAGTTGAAGATCGACATATTTGTACTTTTGACATGTTATAAAATCCAAACAGTTAGACATAGACAAATGCGGTTTGCACTTTTTATCGAAGCTTTTTTAAAACTCTCTGTTGACACTAGCTAGTTAGTGTCAACAGGTACTGAGAAATTTACGGTTGAATTTCTGAACATACAATAATTCATGCAACTATGTAACACCCTTACTAAGGTAACCTTTTGTGTTTTTTCATCCATTGTTGCAATGATGTTGTTATCATTTTTCGAAGTGACAGGTATCAAGCAGTCTTATCCTTGTTTATTGTAAAACTTAATATTGCCTGAAAAGATGAATAAGTTAAGTGAAACTGAGAGAATAGAAATACTAATTATGATAGGATGTGATGATCGCATTAGGACCCAACACCAGGTTTGTGAAATGTTTAATACCAAGTATCAACTACCAGTCACAATATCTCAGTCTAGTCCCCGTTAGCAAACTAGAAAGAACATTTAGGGAATTAGGTCACGTCAGAGATCGACCCAGATCGGGTCGTCCCTCAATTTCCGAAAAAGAAGTTAAATGTTGTTTTGTCCATTGAAGAAAATCCTCATACACCGACTAGACAGGCAGCACTAGATAACGATGTTGGAAAAACATGTTTAAGAAGGATTTTGAAAAAGGCAAAATATCATCCCTATAAATTAAAATTAATCCACGAACTTAACGAAGATGATACAGATCGTCGATTAGAGTTTTGCGAAACTATAATAAATGTCTGCCATAACGACCGTCTTTTTACTCGTAGAATAATTTTTTCTGACGAGTCGACCTTCTGCCTCAATGGTACAGTGAACAGACAGAACTGCCGTTACTGGTCTTCCTCCAATCCAAATTTGGTGATTGAAGCTCATACCCAATATCCTCAATCTATGAATGTTTGGGCCGGCATTATCAATGACAGAGTCATAGGTCTATTTTTCTTCGAAGGTACCTTAACAGGTCAACGTTATTTGGAATTCTTAAGGAACGAACTGATTCCCGCTTTATGTTTGATGTTTCCAAATGCAAATAATCCCAATATTCCAGAAGCTTCAATTTGGTTCCAGCAAGATGGCGCGCCGCCACACTTCAGCAGAGCCGTGCGCCAATATTTAAGTGAGGTATTTCCTGGTCGATGGATTGGGCGAAGGGGTCAATTGGAGTGGCCTTCTAGGTCCCCCGACTTGACTCCTTTGGACTTATTTTTGTGGGGTTATTTAAAGCATAGAGTGTATGTAAATAAACATAACAATTTAGAAGAATTGAGAAATAATATAAGAAATGAGATTCAACGAATACCTCAAGAAATGATACGCAACGTTCTGAGAGAATTCGAATCAAGACTCGCTTACTGTAAAGAAGTTAATGGGGCTTAATTTAAACATTTAATTCGGTCTAGATTAGAATAGTTTCTTTTTATTCAACGTTTATACAATACTTTTGAATAAATACATTAATATTTTGAATGTTTTTTTAGAAATTCAACCGTAAATTTCTCAGTACCTGTTGACACTTACTAGCTAGTGTCAACAGATGGTTTTAAAAAAGCTTCGATTAAAAGTGCAAACCGCATTTGTCTATGTCTAACCGTTTGGATTTTATAACATGTCAAAAGTGCAAATATGCCGATCTTCAACTGTCAATAACTCAAAAACAAATGAAGATAGGTATAGGACATTGTACATATGTCTAGAATTTTCTGTTCTTTAAGAATACAGAATAAAAATAGGTATTTACATTTCAAAAATTGAAGTTGATGGTCCTAACTTATTTTTGGACCACCCTGTATACATAAAATTATAGTAAGAAAACCCGCAGTTAAAAATAAAAATCGACGTGTCCGAGCGTTTTTTTTTGAACATACCCCTGAATTTTAAATGAATTTATTCCGGACTTTTGGCTCTCACTGTATAGGAAATATGATGGTATTTTACGTTTTCTGTAACATTACTCCGAAACGTATTTGACAAACTCAAGGGACGACCAAAGGCTACTCTTCTTCCATAACCAATCTTTAGGTATGAATAAGCCACATCCATCCTGAAGTCTTTTATGGATTTTTTTTTCCGGTACGGATCATGTTATAGAGAATTGAGCTATTTCCGATCGACATGTTTATCACTCGAGTAAAAAGGCACCAATACCATTTTTTGCCCAGTACTGATATGTGATGTTTTTCAAGCAATCAATCATGGTGGTCCACCCCTCCCATATGCTTATTGCCCTTGGCAATCAAAAGAGGTTGTGCAACTGGAACACGACCACCTTCTTCTTTGTTCCACCTTTGTACAATAGTGGTTGGTAAAAGTGTATCAAAGTTGGTTGCCACCGAAACGCACCTGCTATCATTCCATTTGACTACAAGAATTTTTTGGCTACTGTCAAAGTGCCAGTCATAGGCCCCTCTCGGTTCCTTCTCGAGTTCTTTGGATGACTTGGTGGGACACTTGGGTGATCGATTTTCCCTTATGGTTCCTGTGGCTCGGAAGCATTTTTCTTTTAGGCTACACAAGAGGTTGTAACTCGTAAAAAAGTTGTCAAAGAAAATAATGTGTCTTTCAGGATTTTTTACAGTTTCCAGCATACTTGTTACGACTCTTGTCCCTAGAGGAATCTTGGGCTCTGCTGTTGATTTATTATCCTTGTCATAATACAAAGCAAAGTTGTAGCAATACCCATTATCACTACAAAGCGCCCATAATTTGTATCCAAACCGTATAGGCTTTTCTTTGATAAATTGCTTTAGGCCATGGTGTCCAAAATATTTTACAATCATCTCATCAATCGACAGAAATATATGGAAAACTCCCCATTGCTGAAATTTAGTATTTATTGCCCCAAATAATGGCTCTATTTTAAATGACTTATCGTCTTTGTTATCATTTGCAAGGGAATTGTCAGCAAAGTGAAGACAAGACTTAATTTCTTTGTAGGCATTTCTGGAAAGCGCATTTTTCACTAGAGGAACACCCAAATCTTCTCTTTCAGACCAATAGTCTTTTTCACTTGGTAAGGCATGATAAGGCCAGAAAAAATCAAAAACCCGATAAAAATTTTGAGGTCCTCCGAAGTTACAAAAAAATTATGTTTATTTTTCTGTTGGGCGTATCTCATGGTCTCTGTTTGAAGAAAATTATAAAGATCGTCATCAAAAACCTCTCAAATATTTGTAGTGGTGTTAATTCCTGTAATTCTTCTTTTATTTATTTTTATTTTTTATTTATTGCTTCGGCACAACCTTCTTCAATATTTTCATACATGGGTTCTTCCTTAGTCCATTTTGGTGTCCAGGATTTAGTGCTGCATGCAACTTTTTTCCTTTTTATGAAATTTGACAGCGATAGATCATCTTCCGATTTCCAATCATTTTGTTCTTCTACCTGTATCTCCACAACCCCTGGGACGTCCTGGACATCAACCGCCCCTAAGTCACCATCGTCGATATCGTCTACGTCCGTCAATTCATCCACCTCGGGAGGTAATAGCGCAATATCAGCATCTATTTGGTTAGAATAATGATATTCCACCGCATCGTCTAAGTTCTTAAAACTATGTCCAGTATAACCCAGTGTCCTTATTTGAAGACACAGAGATTTAGGTTAGGTTTTCGGCTAAAAAAATTCAACTAGAAATATCATAATATTTTTACAATATTTCTACATCTCTTTGGTTGTAAAACCCACTAAAGAAAGTATCTTACCCCTCCTACTAAAGGAAATATGATCTATGGGACTATAGCAGGTCTTTCTAGTCAAAATCTTTAAGAAACAACGTGATTTTTGCCGGACAAGTAAACAAACACTAGTAAATACCACCTGCAGAATATTGCGTAGGCATTGCTCTAATGCGTTAGACAGCCGTCGGCAATCGCCAACCTACTCGGGCACACTTATCCCCACCAATTTCTGGCGCCATCAAATGATGACGCTGGGACCCTACACTGGGACATAAGTAGAACCCTAAATAAACCTTACGAATCAACTTTAACTACAGAATACGAATGAAATAGTACAAAAACTAGGAGAATAATTAACATATTTATATTTTCATAATAATATTATTGAAATTAGGTTGGCACACACCCATAAAAATGGAGAACAACCGAAGCCTCGGAGAAAGGTCGCTGCTTAAGGATCGCCAGGGCATGTTTGGAGCCAGCTGCTCACATGACAGCATGCGGACCGTCGGTGACAGGGTGCTGAGGAGCGGGGCTCTTGTCATACAAGAAATTGCAGCTCCAACACAATCCCCAGTTATACAGGGGCATCAAACACCAACCAGGACCCAACCTGCTGAAGGTGTTGCGCAGGAAACTCAGCCACGCAGGGTTGCCGAGACAGCGCTTAAAATAGATATCTGCCATGAACGAATTTATAATGCACATTTTCTTTAAGGTAACAAATCTGAGGTAACAGATAATTGGCTACAGACAACAGGTACATGCCGAATTTTGCAGAAAATATCCAAATGTGCGCGTGACTTAGCAAAGAGTCGCTGATCAATACCGCGTCATTTTTAAAAACAACTTGATCCCAGAACACTCACAAGTAGGATTATTAAGGACTTTATATTTATCCTGAGTTCTTCTTCTAAAAAATCCAAGCATCTGAAAGGCTTTAGCAACAACATTATCTAAATGAACAACAAACTGAAGCTTTTTATCCAGTGCAACACCAAAGTTTCTGAAAATAGAGACTCCTTCGAAATTGTCTTGGTTAATCTTGTAATTGAATTCTATTCAACATCTAGTGTGGAATAAGCTCATAGTTTTAGATATAGAGGGATTCAATGACATACCATTTCTCAAACTCCAGTCAAATAAGTTAAGTTTTTTAATAATTCTATTTAATAATTCTCAATTTTTAATAACTCTATTAAAAAGGGAATTGCAGCTGAAATAAATTATCAACAGGCCTTGAACGAAGTAATGGAGAATTTGCAGAATAATGCCGACCAAGAGAGAACAGAAGCGGAAGAAAACTTTGACCTACCATAACAGGTACCATTACCAGAAGTGACAATAAATCAAGAAACTCAAAATGAAGAACAGAACAGTGAACATATTGATGAAGTGCATGCTAAACTTAGAACAGAGTTTAGAAGAGCAATGGCAGAATATGAAAGCACAAACCCGTCAACAAAACAGCTCTTCCTAGAGTTAACTCTTTCCGCAAATTGGCTATTCTCGTTAATGCTGCCAACTTAATTATACCTGATTATATTCTTACAGTCATGACACTTAAACACCTTCATCTAATAATCTACTGTGTGGCTATGGCTATTATTAAAAGCTTGGGTTAAAAAATTATAAATAACGAGCAAAGTATTACACATAATGTAGGCACCGCCATGGAAAAGGATGTCAGAACCACAAAAATACGTAGAAAAAAGAATAGAGGAAATAATGCGTCAGACTCAACAACATACACAGCAGGATCCCTAAAACTGTACTCCAGTACCCTTAAATAGAAGTTATCTATTTTTTCAGGTCGCTTAAGAAGGTATAAATTCAGTATAATAAAAGGAAAGAAGATAATTTACTTTTTGAATGCTCAGAGAAGCAATTTTATCGAAAGCTCAACGACACTGCTCCGACAAACACTGCCATTAGCATTTACCTCATTAAAGAAAACATCGAGGAGTTCTAGGGCACTCAATTAACGACACCTAGTGTCGAGTTTCCATCGACACTGAATGACAGACTGAAGAACGAGCAAAGGGTCAAACATATAATCAAATGGCATTTTTACGATTTTCAGTTGACAAAGTGACTAATTTCATAAAAAAATTACATAACGAGAAAGCTCCAGGCCCAGATTACATAAAAAATTACTGGATTAAGAAATTGTGGATAACACATCAACAACTGACCGACCTTCTAAACGACGTGCTAATGAATCCTCAGAATTTGTCAAATTTTTTAACAGAAGGTACCACTTACCTCTTGTCCAAGGACTACGAAAACACTCAAGATGCGGCTAAATATCGGCTAATAACATGCTTGCTTACACTCTATAAACCAATTACATCTTGCATCAGAGTTGCTACAAGGGGTTACTACCAGAGGTGTCTTGGGGTGTAAAGAACAGCTCTTAATAAAATTATCGACTGCATAGTTTGCAATTAGGCATTTTACAACAAGAGAAACCCTTTCGCAGCATACATTGACTACCGAAAAGCTTTTAATGCAGTTCCACATAAATGGATTATTCATGTTCTTAAATTGGATAAAATAGATAACCACATAATTTTCTTTTTAGAATTCACAATGGCATCTTATCGAACATTTGTTGATGTTCGATACTTCAGGTTCCTAACGGTAACTGAATTGGAACTAATATGATTCTTAGTCGTAGAGGTATATTCCAGGGAGATTCCTTAGGTCCACCACTTTGGTTCTGCTTTGCCATGAACCCACTCTCTGGTCCACTCAATTCAACTAGGTACAGTTCTGGTCTTAAAAAAGATAGAAAAAAGAGGAATGTACTAATAAAACGACATAGAGAAGCAGCTGACTCCACAAATTAGTAACTTGCGATCCTTTTTCTTAAGACAGGCTGAAACATAACACATTTGTCGTGCCGTATGTGAAGCAGATCACTCAACACCACTTAAACTACAGGAGATTGAGCTACCCATACACCATAGCACCGAGTAAGAAAAAATACAAGCTTAGATGGGAAAACCACTACATGGAAGGCATGTAGTGGTTTTCCCAGAGGTTTTAGTCGCGACGTTCAACAAGATTATGTCGACATAGCCGCGTCAAACTACTGGTGGACTAGTGTTTCTTGTGCCTATCCAATCGTATTGTACTTACAGACCAACGAGTAAGTAATAATAGGCCTGACGTTACACTATATCGATAAAATTTCTAGGAAGACAGCCCTTATTGGTGTAGCTAATCCTAATAATAACAACCTAATGAGAGAAGTGCGGATAATCCCAATTATTGTGTTAACAACAGGAGTAATACCAAAGAGCCTGATCAAAAACATTAAATTGCTCAACCTTAAGGAAAGCATCTATAAGCTAATGCAGAAGTCGACGCTACTATCCACATCTCGAATCGTCAGAAAGTTCTTTAGAAATGCAGATAACGTCAACTAGTCTAAAAAATATATCATGTAAGAACCTGTTCATCGCAGGGATAGATTATAAAAATCTTTTGATAGCGTGCCGGACACCTTGGTAATAGAAGCGAAACCGAACAAACCCTTCTATCATTCATTACAAAATCTATGAGAAACTGGAAGACAGATCTGAACCTAAGAACAAATGATGAAATCATGATCATAAAGAACATACATATAGGATGTGATAACTATCAAGGGAATTTATTATTTTCTTTGCTTTTTTGCATGTGTTTGTACCCCCTAAGCTCTCCACTTAGCGGCACAAACACAAGTTACACCTGCAAGAACGAAAAACAGAAAATACATCACCTGCTGTACATCGACGACTTAGCTTATCTCTAAATCAGATGAGGAACTGACAGAGCAAATCCAGTAAGTGAAACGCTATAGCAAAGATATTAGGATGGAATTTGATCTTGACAAATCTGCGAAAAAAACGTTGCAAAGGGGAAAACTATTTCGATCAAAAACGTAGAAATTGATCTTGAAACAACAATAAAGGCACTAAACCCGCATAAAGCATACAAATATCTAGGAATCAAGAAACTTGATGGAGTACAATAAAAGCAAATGAAAAAGAAACTAATTAAGGAATATACTAGAAGAATCCGCAGCATATTGAGCTCAGAGCTAAGCGCTAAAAATAAGATTACGGTCATGAAGTCCTTAGCTGTACCCGTCATCCATAATAAAAAGGACGAAGATAGAACAAATAAAAACCTCATAGAACCTAAAACAAAAATAACTAACAAACTGAAAAAAAAAAGATGCATGGGCAGATCATTATAAAGGTTGAAAAAGAAACGGTTTATAATATACAGAGTGTTTGGAAGGTGTTAGGAAATGGTGAATAGGTAAGGTTATTGGCTATTTAAAACTCATAGTATTTTTTTGTTTTTTTCTCAAATTTAAGGAGTAATATATTTTTTTCTTTAAATTTTCCTTGGTTTTTTACTTTAACCTTCATTTTTTTTTTAACTTTTGGCCAAAATGGTGTACAATTAATAATTATATTTTAAAGAATAATGTTGTCTCATTCAGATTTAGGTAATAACTGAGGACAATATTTAAAGAGAAACTAATAGTGGAGTAACAAACTTTCTCAAATCAATAGAAAAAAATGTTACGTCAACTTTACAATGGAAAAAGTAATAATAAAAAAAGTTTAGGGGTTTTGAAATGTGCTAAAAAACTTCTCTGGTTAATAGTATTTCCTACGATATGACACATGTAACAAAAATAATTAGGTAACTTACGAAAAACAAATAAGTTTGCCTTCAAGGACGCGTGAACCAATTTCTTGAAAGCAACCTAATTGAGCAGGTATAAACTTATACCTCTTTCTAACACAGCTAAACCTGTTACGCTATAATCTCCTTTATCATTCGGCGACACTCCTTTTGTGCCCCGCTACCTTAAATTGTTACCTGTCACTAACCATAATACGAGTATTATTTAATCGAGACTTGTCTTTCTCCGCCACTTCACGTATTTTTAACTCCGCCCTACGCATATTGTTTTTGTTGTTCATTTTCGTTAAGTTTGTTTTATTGTTACTGTTGCCTACTATGGTTGGTGCCTTTACAAACGAGGAGTACGCCGATATCCTAATGGCATATGGTAGAGCTGATGGAAATGGACGAGAAGCAAAAATAATTTACCAAGAGCGTTTTCCCAATAGACGCCAACCTAATCGTCATACTTTTGAAACGACCTTTAGACGCTTAACAGAAACTGGTAGTCTAAATCGCCGTGAACCTGGAGTTCACAGACAACGTAATGTTGCTGATGACGAACGAATTCCGGAAGCTTTTGACGAAGATCCCACAACGAGCATCCGGACTATAGCTGCCAATCTAAACCTAAGTGTATGGAAGGTCTGGTCTGTTCTTCATGACAACGGAAAGCATCCCTTTCATTACACTCCCGTGCAAGATCATGAAGAAAGCGACTACCAAAGACGCATTCAGTTTTGCCGCCTCCTGCTTACATATGGACGTGAAAAACCGCGAATTTTTGGAAAACATACTGTGGACAGATGAATCCAAGTTTTCAAGGAGGGAATGGGCCCCAAAAGGAGAAAACCTAAAAACGAAGAAAGTCGTGTCCTTTCAAAGGAAATTCTCAGTAAACGTTTGGGCAGGCCTAATTGGTAATACCCTTATTGGTCCACATTATTTACCAGATAATTTGAATGGGGATAATTATCTAGATTTTTCATTAAGTGATCTGCCCGAACTCTTGAACGGGGTTCCAAATTTTCTCGATGAAGAATAAATGACGTTCCAACACGATGGGTGCCCAGCGCACTGGAGATTGGCGATCCGGAAGCACCTAGACAATGCATTTCCCAATACTTGGATTGGCAGAGATGGCCCTATCCCATGGCCTGCAAGATCACCGGACTTGATGCCGCTTAATTTTTACGTCTGGAGCCGTGCAAAAGAACTTGTGTATTTCTAATCTATAAATACAAGGGAACAATTGATAGGAGAAATTAATGACGCTTTTGTAATAATGAGACGCGAACTAACATTACAGTATACCAGGAGAGAAATAAGAAAGCGATGTTACGCGTGTATTAGAAATAATAGCCATCAATTTAAGTCTTGAATCAATCAAGTCTTGCACTTATAAATAAATGATTTAAAGTAAAAAATATGTTTTTTTTAATCAACCTGTAAAGGAAAGGGTCATGGAAATGAAAGGGCACAATAGGTTTAGCTGTTTTAGAACGGTGAAAGAGATAGCGCAACAGATTTAGCAGTGTTAGAAAGAGACATAAGTTTATACCTGCTCAATTAGGTTGCTTTCAAGAAATTGGTTCACGCGTCCTTGAAGACATACTTATTTGTTTTTCGTAAGTTACCTAATTATTTTTGTAACACGTCGTCACATCGTTAGAAAGACTATACTATACTACTAAGGTTAAAGTAAAAAAAAGAGGAAAATCTAATAAAACACGGAAAAAAATATATTACTCCTTAAATTTGAGGAAAAACAAGAAAATTCTATGTGTTTTAAATAGCCAGTAACCTCACCTATTCACCATTTCCGTTTGGATACTCACCTTCCAAACACCCCGCATAAATTGTTTAGTTTCGGTATTTATTCAGATAAATTTATTCGAGTAAATGTTAATCAAATTGTATTTCTTTATAAAATCTATAATAACGATATATAAATAATTTATTTAAACTCCCTTTAAGCATATAATACCCCTTTATTAACATCAAAGTTTTCCCCTTTTGAGTAAAGGTACAAAAGAGGTGCTCATCCCATAAACCTGAACGCATGCGAAATAAAAAATTCTATTTACAACTCAACGCACCGCTGAAACTTTCATGGGGCGCGCTTTTCCGGCGTCAGTCTATTTTCACCCTTCGTAGGAGTGGGGCAGCTTTTCCCCTGCGGTTTTCCAATAAAGACGTGCACTTAATATTCGTGTAAAGATATCGAAATTTTGTGCATATAAATATTTTATTATCTGAACTGTATTCGGTTTTTTGAACATATTTATTTTGTCTTCACGTTTGTGAACAATTAATTTAATTACTATGGATATGAGTGCTTTAGAGTTTTTGTTCCTGGTTGGATCAGTGATTGGATTTTTTACAGGGAATGTTGATGGTAATTATAGATTTCATTATTGCTAATATTGACGAAAATTTCTAAATAAATAATAGAACATTCTTATTAATTTGAGTGTATATACATAAATATTTTGTGTGAAATAAAGATTAAATTTATTCCTAAGCAAAACATAATTCGAAAATTAAGCATAACATAAATGCCTTGCTTTAAATTTTAAATTGCTATCTTCTACTAAATTCGTTATCGGCATTATTCGGTATTTCAGATTCATTTCATTATTTAATTTTCTTTGTTGTAAAGGGAAAAATAACAAGTTACAATTTAAAAACGAAAAGCACGTAATAAAAGTTAACTTGGGTTTGATTAAAGGCATTTTTATAATATGCTGTTAGGTATTATACTAAAATATATTAAGCTTGTCTATTACTTCTTTTTATCTAAATTTTATGTATCCACTTGTGTAATCATCAAGCTCTTTTCATTAAAAGTAAATAGTCTTCTTCAAATCAGAATATTATTAGAAGCAACTGGTTGACCACCATTGAAATATTACCTGTAAAAAGCACAAACCATTAAAGGAATGGCTTAAATAAGTAGACAAGATTTTTTTCATTGTTATAAATTTTTAGCTGTAATTAATAACTTACCTAATAAAAAATGTAAGCTTTTGCATTCCCACTGAGTGTGATTGAGTTTTTGTTATAATAATTTTTGCTTTTACAATTGGTTGTGTACTTTGTCCTGCAAAAAAATCGGGGATTTCTAGATGAATACTGAGAAAATGAATCGATAACATAAGGTTTTTTTTTTAGAACACAACTTATTTATTAAAACATAAGATTCGTAAAATATGAAACGATCTAAACCAAACAGCGTTATGGATTTACTCTAATCTTATTCTGACTAACTACACAATGAAAAGCACAATAAAAAGTAAAATAAAACGCTAAACTACGTTGAAAATAAAAAGTCTTGTTAATGATAAATATGGAGTAAGTGGTGTGTAACTTCTCTCCTCATAGATTTAACTCCATGGCTTCACGGGGTAGTTGAATAGGTGGCTCATCAATGGGGTGGCTTCTTCCAGGGGTAGAGCTCTGGGAAGAGGCCCATTTTTATCGGATATTTTTGTAAATTAGATAGCTGATGGCAAGCAAAAAAAGATGGCTGAAGCAATTATTAGACTTCTATATATCAGGGTGTCTATATGCTGAGGTAGCAAATTATTTCTTCCATTACGATCTTTGGCTGATTGTGGATGATCTGACTTCGTAGTTTAGCTAGTCCATTTAATTTAATGTCGTCAGCGTGTGCGCCAAAATTCAGTGTGGGCATGCTAGGGTTGTTTTATTTTAAATCAGAGAATAGAATCGACTGATAATTAACTACGTTTGATTGTCGATAGGACATAGTGACTTCTTGATTGAGTGTGATTGGACAATCGACGGATACCATAAAAATTTAAAAAACCAATAAACTTTACAAATTGGTCTTCATTTTGACAGTCTCAATGCAGGGTTTCTGCATTGGATATAATGATAATTATAATCGTAATTGATATTCAATTGATTTTGGAGTTCGAAGTATTGTTGGTCATCATAGGATAAATAAGGGTATTCATTACCTGTGAGAGAAGGTAATGAATAAGATGTGAAGTTGAAGATTAGAAGATTATAATTAGAAAAAGAAGTTGGTTGAAAAAATCAGGCTTGAGAAGCTGCCTATTTGGATTTGGCTTAAATACATTCGGCTGGTTTCTGAAAATTTGAAAATGGGCCAGTTGTTAAAGATCTATTATTGTTGTATTGATTTTAATTATTCGGACGCCCATATTGAACAAACTGGTTTTGAGGGTGATATACTATTATTTCTTAAAATTACTAGAACTGTTATTGTGATAATTGTTTTGGAAATATTTAGTATTATTATCTAGTAAACCAATGGAATAGCTTCTGCTAGATCTGCAAGTGCATGGCATACAACATATTGTAGAGCCTAAAAATTCCCTAAGATCAGACATAAATGTTTTTCCTTCTTACAGGGGTAGTTTGAGCTAATTCATGAGCATCAACCTAACTTCAGAGAAGATTCAAATTTTAAAGAACTCTATCGTAGAAATTTTAAGGTGTTTCATGACAAGGTTTCTATTAAAACAGGTTTCGTCGCGGCTATACGCAAATGACTATAAAAAGTATTATTTCATTCATCCCAGGTTAAGCGACAATCTGTACAGTCACTACTGATCGAGCATCTCTAATAAGCGTACTAATAAGTGAATTAAAAATGTCAATACTCTAAAAATTATGTTGACTCGCTACATCGTAAAAATTGTCAATTATTAATTTGCATATTGCAAGATATTTGTCTAATTCTGATGGACTTCTATTGAATTGCGGCACACAGTTTAGGCATTTACCGATAAATTGTGTCATTAAGTTTTGAAATTTGTATTAAAAATTAGGTTTTGGGTTTCTTAAGGTCTCCAATTAAGAATTCAATTAACTTAAATACTTGTGTTATTAACTTAACAGCAAAAAATTTACTACAGACAGTTTTTAAAATAAATAACGTGAACATTCTAATCATTTCATGCTACAGACCTCCATCGACAGATTTAATTATTTTTCATTCATTATTATTTCAAAATCAGAAACCTGGGACAATACCATTACATCATATGAAATTGAAAAGCATATGCAAACTAACATCATATTTATAACTCTCATATAAAGAGACCTACTAAGACTACAAATATTCAAAGTAGGTACACAAAAATCAAATCATGGATCCCGCTTGGCTTAATAAAATCCATAAGACTTCGCGATAAGTTCAAAAAATTACTCCTACAAAACTTCACGGATAAGCTTCACTAACAATATAAGAATTATCGTAACTTTCTAAGTAGATTACTAAAGAAGACTTAAAATTAATATTATAGTAAGCAAATAGATCTTGATAGGAATAACCTTAGAAAAATATAGTAATAATAACAAGGCCACAAATTGTCGTTCAGATGTTAAATTGTTATCTCAAAAAACCACAATTTTCAGAAAATGAAAAGAACTTATCACATGTTTACCGATTTTTTGTTTGATAAAATTTTGCCAATTAGTTTAATGTTACTTACGAAATGTACTTAAGATGATAAGACCCGCATATTTTTTTTACAATGAAAATAATTTAAAATAAAGTTGAGATACAAGGATTTTAAAATAAATTTTTAAATATTGTTTTATTTGGTTGAATGTTGATTATTCTACATAATTAAAATAATGGGATTGATATTCTTAAAAGCAAAATAATTTGCTTTGCTTGCAAAAAAAAATTATACAACAAAAATAAGCTTTTTTAACCTAAACCAAACTAGCCCAAAGCAAACTAACTTTAGTTATTGCTAAATAACGTAAAAAAAACTAAAACTATTCGTGACTCAATGAATTATAAAAATAATGATAATCGCTATGAATTACAGATTTAAGAGTTTGTAAGTTATTATACTTTTAAAATTGGCAGGGAATTATTATATAAATTCTTGTGAGCTTTATTATCATTTAACAGCATTTTTCGTGAAGGAAGTGGAATCCACTTATCTTCAAAGTGTAACTTATACTGAATGCCATCAGACTTTGTGTATCTTAGTGCTCTAATATCTGTAACACAAGGGTCACCAGTTCTTTTCCCAGGACGTATCGAGTTAAAATATTTTAGATCAGAGAAGTTTAAGAAAAATGTATGATCAACGTATTTTACTTTGTATGGTCCTGATTTTGAATGTCGTCTTGAATCTTTAATAATCTGCACATAATTGGATGGGGAATAGATGTTTTGATTTTTTTTTCTGGCTTCAATGCTTGAGTGTACACTATCGCACTCCATTTGTGAGTGTCCTTTAACCAGGTATTTTTGCATAATCTCCGTACTTGTATGAATAGAATAATCGAGCAGTACATTCGAAAGCAAAGCATTCCTGTTTTGTGTGGTACAGCCGTCGCTATAGAATATTATAGGTTTATGTTTGCTTCCTTAGATAATTCATTATCTAAGAAATCAATTAAGCATGTAGCAAAACAGTTGCTTTCCATGCCACCCTGGCCCTCATGCCAGACGTAACAAATTACAGCCTTTCTGACCACGTTATAAATTGTAAAATTATGACATGCTAACTTTTGTTTAAAATAAAGCATGCTTGCCTGCAATTGTGACACAAGCTGTACAGCTTGCACATCGACCAGATACAGTAACAGACTTTTGTGTAATAGCATCCTATTTATCTTTTTCCTTCTCTTTCCTTGCCTTATTTTTTTTCTATGTGTTTATTATAGGTATCGTCATCGACATGGCCCAAATTGTGTGAAAAACAAAGATCGCATTGATCTGTTCATAGCTGAAAGATATCAATATTTAGTTTCTTCATTTCCGCCACAAAAACATCTTTGCCACTAGAATTTTCAACCTCTTTCTTGTAATCTTCAGAGTACGGTCGAAAAATTGGCTCCAAGTATAATTTGCTCGTGGAAGGCCTACAATAATGAGAGGGCAGTTTAGGAAGTTTTTCAAAGAGGTTCCGGATTTTTTCACGTTTTTTCTCATTAGCCAGTTTAATTTTCTTGGGATATTTTTCAGTAATATTCGGTATTCCAGCATTACTATTTTTTACTCAGTTAATGACGCTCCACTCACCCAGCCCTAAAGTAGACAAGAATAGTTTCTTGCAGACTGGAAGCAACATTTCTTCAATTTTCAAGTGATAAAAGAACGTTGTTCGCCTTCTAGTTTTATTTTTAGTAGTATTTTGCTTTGTTTTACATTGAGTTACCATTGCATTAACATAAGTTTTACGTTGTTAATAGTCCATGTCGGCCCAAAAACGTCGAAATAGCTCCTGCCTTTCTTCTTCGCCTATTAAATGACACTTTTCACATTTTTTTGATTCACATCTTTTTCCCAACTGTCGCGATTTACGTTCAACTCTGCTCTTACCACCATCTTTTTCTTTTTTATAAGTTACATATTTTTCGCCCTTCATGCGTTGATGCTTAGGTTTGTTTACTTGCCATGTGAGTGGATCGGTGGCTCCTTTCTTCGCCCTTTTAGCACCGGGCTTTAAAGGATCACACTTATTCGGTGGTTTACCGTTGATTAGGCTTATCAATGGTAAGTCATCTGAGGATGCATCCGAATGCCCGTCAGTATCTAAAAGTAAGGTTTATTTAATTAGCTTGTTTTAATATTAATAAAAAAATTGCTTTTTTTTATTACCTGATGGTCGAAAACTAGATCCTGAATCACTGAATGCATTTTCCTGATTAGAGTTTCATTTATCAGAGGATATTACAAGCATTTCTTCTGTACCTTTTAATAATTTTTTTTTATTACTGTTAAATCCTCAATAATAACATTAGGTACCGGCGTAAGCTCAGTTTAACAACCATTAGTCGAGAAATTTTCATTTTCAGAAGGTAAAAGTACTAGACTATTATATGATGAGGTAGGCTTCGATAATTCTTTTGATTGTACGGTCAAATTTAGAATTTGTGTATTAGGTTCGATAAAGCTATTATCCTCCATTTCCGAATAATCAAAAATTTTGGCATCAAGAGTACCGATACCAAATTTATGCATAACCTTTCCCTTTAAACTCAACTGTCTCATTTGTTCACTTCTTGAAGACATCTGTAATATATAAAGTAAATTAAAAATTAAGAAAATGGATGTTTTGTTTGATTTATTGTGAAAATAGTACTTTTTATGTGATAGCAACAACTTGTATCTCCACAATATCCCTATTTTTTAGTATTGTAGGTAAGTTTAAAAACCTCGTATCTTAATTTTTTTTAACATATTAATATAGTAATACCTATTAAATATTAAATAAATTATTGTAAACTAGTAAAAAGGAAAGTAAGTATAAGAGATTTATAATTAAGTAACATGTTATGGTAAAAAATGGTTCTAACTAAAGTTTTGCAATCTAGCCTCAAAATAATATTTACTTAAACTTTATAAATCATAAAATTAGAAACCATTTAAAACACCGTATTCTTAACACTCACAACATTATTTAGAACATTAGTACTTACCCTAATTAACAAATTTTTAATCAAAACATATAAAAATAAACCATCTAAACGCCGCGTAAACCAACACATGTGTTTACATGAAAACAAAAGAAGATACGAGGTTTTGACACCTCAATTTTTCCTTTCGCGAGATACGAGGAATTTAAATTTAGGACAGCGCATGATCTTTATTAACTAATGGAGTTACTTGGTTTTAAAATCGATGAAATATGGATTTCTAGGCACGGTAAAACTCATATCTCAAAATAGATATATTTTGAGTTACGAGGTTTTAACATCTGGGCGACGAAATTAAAACAATAAAATGCAACAAAATATTAAACATAAAAAAAAACGAAAATAAGACAACTAAAGAAAATAAACTAATGGGTGAAATATTTAATGATTTTTTGTCAATATCAAATTCAACATAACCCCTCATCTACTCATTATGTATTCATATAGTCGCGTCGTCTGGCAATATAGCGTGTTATATCTCAAATATCTGACAAAATATATTAATTGTATCCTAAATAAAGCTCAAATACGTAATTTTCATAAAATTGGCACAATAGCAACACAGTTATTAAAGTCACATAACTTTAGAATCCAATATATCAAATATCTCTCAAAATGTATTAATTTCATCCTAAATAAACCTCAAATATCTACTAAATTTCGACCTAATCACACCAATAGCAAAAAAGTTACCATGGTCACGTGACTTAAAACAAAAATATCAATCATCTATTAAATTTTTTTTAATTGCATCCTTAACAAGCCCCAAATACCACATATCAACCCAATGGGATCCATAGCAAAAAAGCTACTAATGACATGAAACTGGAATAACAATTGGAATCCAATATTAATTAATTCCTTCCTAAATAAACCCCTAATATGAAATTTCAACACAATCGGACTAAAAGCAAAAGTACAGTAGCCACGTGGCTTAAAAATGAAATGTCAAATATCTGTCAAAAATTAAAAATTGCATCCTAAATAAACCCCAAATACCAAATATTAACCCAAACGGACCAATAGCAAAAAAGTTACAGTACTAACGTGACTTGAAACTCAAATGTCAATTATCTGTCAGAATTTCGTAAATTCATCCTAAATAAACCCCAAATACCAAATTTTAACATAATCGGACCAATAACAAGATAGTTAGAGTAGTTATGTGACCTGTAACTCAAATCTCAACATCTGCCAAAATTTGTTGATTGCATCTTAAATAAGCCCCAAACACCAAATTTCAACATAATCCGACAAATAGAAAAAAAAAGTTACGGTAGTCACGTGACTCTAAAGTCTATAATTCTAAAAATTAAATAATTATATCCTAAACAAATCTCAAATCCTAAATTGCATAACATTAAATATTTTTTATCAAATTTTTAATATCATAAAACCCATTGAAAACCTAAATCCATATTTTAAATTAAATAGATCAATACGATCAACCGTGTATAAATCCAATTATTTTTAAATGAATAATACGTGTCGATTTGTTTTTGAACCACTCGGTTTGACCTTGTTTTGGTGGAAAAAAAGGCATTTTTAAAACGTCAAAACTTTTCTTGGCCGCAATACACAATTTCCCTAATTGATATGCACATATTCGGAAAGCTCAGAGTGTTCTTTATAATTCCGGATAATTTTCATTGAAAATTTAACGAAACTATGACACTTTCAAAAAAAAACATACCGAGGTACCTGCTCATATTGGATTATTTCACCCTTGTGATAAAATAAACTGACATTTGAAATTAAAACAAAAAGTATGAACCAGCGCAGCCTCTAGTAATCTAGTGAATATCAGTCACAAACTTCTGAAGATTCCCCCTGACAAATAGAAGGCATAGGAAAATACACTTTATTATTTTGTGGTAACGTTTAACAAAAAAAAATTGTGGAAAAGGGACTTGTAATATAGCTAAAATTCCGAAATTTTAGTATGTATTGTTAAACAAAATATGAGGTCGTTTCATTTTTCAATAATGTACAAGGACGCCACAAATAAACAAATCGCGCAATCTCAAATATCTCAAAAAAACTATTAATGTAGGAAGAATTCTAATTATCTACAAGTAAATAATCGGCTTATACTATTTAATACCTGAAAACATAAATCGTCCAGGTGGCGTCACTAGAAAGTTAATAGAGAAAATATGATTTTGTTGAGCCTTCATGGGAAAAGTTAATTATTGCTCGCCCTGTATAATTCACAAAAATTTGGTTTATATGTCATTTGAAAGACGAATAATTTTTTCATATTTTTTTTCCCAAAATAAGCACTATTTAGCGTAGAATTCCAAAAAACAAAAAATGCCAGAGCTCGTTAAAAAAATTTTTTTCAGAAAAAAGCTTTAAATATATTATATCTCCTTCTATAAAACCAAGCCTTTTTGCCCAAAAAAATTTTCTATTCAAATTATAGTTTAGCCTCTGAAACAATTTGAATTGTTTTATTTACTTTTATACGCTTATAATTACTCAGCCTGTATACGGATCTGGCCCAAAAAGTACAGGGCTCTTAAGCACCCAATACCCCTTGTCCTGAAAATTTCAAGTCATTTAAAGGCCTTAAATTTGAGTTCTCGTGAGCGAAAGGAATTTCACCCAATTCTTAACTAATTTTTAACTTTAAGTCAAAAGTCAAAAATGTTTTTTTAAGGTGCCTAAAAAAACATTTTTTGTGGTTTCATTATTCTCACTGTATTAAGAGGTGTCATGCAAAATTTTATTATTTCACTACCCAGATAGCCAAAGATATGAATTTTTATATGTCAAAAAACTCGAAAATTATCATTGGGCGTGCCGCACATATTTAGTTGCTGCCCCTCCTGTAAACAAAACCTTTTTACCTAAACCAGGAAATTATAAAATTAATTAACGCTTTCAAAAACGGCTCATCTCCTGGAGAGGACATCATTACCACAAATATATTAAAAAGTTTTCATCAGTACTTAATTAAAACTACTAACACATATTTTAAACCTTCCTTTTCCTCAGAACAAATTTCACACGCATGGTGTTCAAAAAAAGGTGATCGAACAGATGTGAATAACTATTAACCTATATCGCTAATTAGCAATATTGCAATAATGTGGGGGAAATGTGTAAAAGATAAATGGAACAAAGTAATCAAACCAGATAATGTATTGCCCTTTAAAACATCTTGTTTTGTGTTTTTTTTTAAATCTTTTTTGTTGTTTATACTTTAGGGTCAAAAAAGTTTGACGGAAACAAGAAGTCAGAACAAAATAATTTTTGTGTAAAAAATGTAAACGTCTTATAAACACACATAAATTATTTAAAAATTTATTATAGTTACGTTCAGTGTTGAATTTGTAGAATAACAGAGCTATTATTGTACAGATTTTTGTGGAAATACTCGTATATAAAAATTAAAATTTTGAATTTAATAAGCTTTTTCTAATATTTCATCAAAGTAATAAAGTAACGTGATATATAATTCTTTTCATTGCCGTTTTCGTCCTTTTTATGTAAAGCCTTGGTATTTGCATTTTTTAATTGATCAGGATAAATGACTGTGAGAAAGAAGCAGAAATTTAGTATGCAAGAGAGTGTCGCACAGAAGTATATTCAAGCTTTTTTTTATAAACGTAACAGGAAACTTGTCATTATCCCCTGATTTGCTTATTCTTAAAAATCATTATTATTTTTAAAAATTCACTTCTAATAGCTGGAATTACATAAATTGAGTAATTTTGGGAGAAACTTGAAAGTCTTCATTAATTTAAGTAGCGTTATACAGTAAGGCATGAGTTGGCTAAAAGACTAACTTTCTTAAGATAGAAAAAAAAAGAAAAAAAATGTTTATTTGCCAGGAAGAGATTACAGAGTATAATAATCAACTTACTTAAGTAGCAGAGCTGAGATTAAATTTTAAACTGTTCAACTACTATTAAGGTCAAAAAACAAAACAGCTCTGGCAGAACATGCTGACTCGGAACTACGCCAATTTAATTTATTTTTTTCAATTAAATTTAATTTTAATTAATCAATCTTATTCTTAATTTTAATTTTGATAAACATCAAAAAACACAAAAACAATTTAAACACTCTTCAAAAATCCCCTGTATAACCATTTAACATCATTAAATAGTTTATAGTCAACATTAACATTAAAATATTTATAACGGTAATTTAAAAAAAGGTTTACATTATTTAAACATTTCAAACTAAGAATTCAAACCCACAGGTTAAAATATTACTCTAATAACTAAACGGAAATACTCGAGCCAGCGACTCGCCTGTACTTTTATGGATGGCCGATCGATAATCCAGCAGGAACAAATAAAGAAATCTATCCCAGTCATATTGGTAGCTAGACATAACTTTGGCCAAATACAGATTAATGGTCCCATTCATCCGTTCCACTGTACCATCTAACTGCGAGTGTACTGCAGTAGTGCTCGTTTTCTTGATTCTAAGCATCTTACAAATGTTCTGGAATGAACTAGATTCAGAAATTTCGTCCTTGATCTGAATTTAGCTCCAGGTACATCATCGGCATTTGCTGAAATAGTCCATCACGACCATGATGTACTTATTTCCTCTTTGCCGTTGTGGTCAACCATTTTTTGCATCACGAGTACATCTTCCAAAATTAGAGCTCCATTGTGCCCAATATTGTGCCATTGATATTGGGAGAATACTTGGGAACTTCTTCCCAAGTTGGCTTTTTGCCTTGTTTTATCCAGGTTAGCACTAGCTAGATATCAGAATCTTCCTCTTGGTTTTTTATAAGATATTCATTTTGCCAAGTATCATCGACGATCGTGGTTCTTAACAACTGAGCATTTGTTCCTTCTGCCCGCTGACAATATTTGCAGTCCTCTGGATAGGATTTTCTAAATAAGGTATTTTTATGGATTCTCCCTGCTCGGTGTTCAGTGTCAAAATCAAACTCCTCTAGCCTCTACATCCATCTTGCCATTTAACCCTTCGGATTTTTATACCTAACGAGCCATTTTAAAGCTGCATAGTCAGTTCGTAGTAGGAACCTCTTCCCATAGAGGTAGTTGTAAAAGTGCTCCATCGCTCTGCCGACAGCTAGATAGAGACAGCAGATTTTCTCGGCGAGTGGTGCAATAATTACGCTCTGGCTTGTGCAGCATATTACAAAAATAGCCAATGACTTTTTCTTCTTGGCCACCCTAGATTTCGGATAGCATTCTATGCCCACATTGCTGGCGTCAATGTTCAGTATAAATTTTCCTTCAGGTAGGGAATAGTTGAGGATAAGTACGCTTGTAAAAACCTCTTGTTGCATCGGTAGTAAGTGTATAATCCCAAGAAGCTGCGTAGCTCATGCTTTTCTTTGGGAACTAGCCAATCTTTGATAGTCTGGAACTTTGCCTTGTCAAACGCAACTCCTTGCTTGAAACGACATAAACCAGAAACTGCATAGCTCTTTGAAACAGATGACATTTCTTTCGGCCGAACTTTAATACAGAACCTCGTAGCCTCAGAAACACTTCATCTGTATTTTCAAGTGGTTTCCAAACGATTTTCCTATCATAATAATGTCATAAAGGTAAGTCTTATAGGACTGTCCTCCTAAAATCGTTTTCATCAGCCGTTCAAAAGTGGCAGTATATATCTGTAGTGGAGTATCCACTTTTTAAGTCGCTGTGAGGATAGCTGTCCTTGTCTTATCAACATATGATATTTTGAGATCCACATCATCAATCATGACTTTAATGTACATTTTAACACCAAACATGATTACTCATTGCAACATGTGATCTTTTGCAAGGCTTTAGCTTTAAACAGACCATAACCAAGGCTACCAGAGGCACTGCATGCCTCGACAATATTTTTATAAATTTCTGTATAGGGAGTTTTATATCCGACCATTTGGGACAGGAAGTTGAAATTACTGCCGATATCAGCAGCTGCTTTACCAGGGAAAAAAAGTCTGTAGACCTATCAGGCAGGTATGTTTAAATTTCATGAAGGGGTTACCAGTAGTAACTGGGAATTTATTTATAACCCAAACTGTAACATTAATAAAAAATTTGTTAATTTTATGGATATTTTACAGTCTTCGGTCTTTTTTGGAAAAATCTGTTATGGTTAGATTTGATCAGGCAAATGAGAAAAGTTGGTTTAATGATTCTTCGAGGTCAACGAGAGTTCGGTTTCTCGATAAGTTGAATAGGCGGTGGGGCCATTCAGCAGCTCGACAAATGTATAAAAATTATAAAATAACAATATATATATATATATATATATATATATAAAAGCAATACATGATGCCAAAATAAAAGCAAACGACAACTTAATGAATTCTTCCGATAATCCATCAAAAATTATTGGGCAATTTATTTATACTAAAAACACTGATAATAAATATTACAAGAGTAATTTAACCTACACTGGAACACCTCACATGTTTAACAACTTTTTCTGTAATATTGACTATGAAATAATTAATTCGTTACCTGCTTCTAATATTGACCCAATCGAGCTCCTGGTGTGCTGTGCAGTGTCTTAGCAGTGTCCGCCCTTTGAGCTTAAGGTAGTTTCTGTTGTAGAGGTATGAGATATAATTGCCAAATTAAAAAATAAAAACAGCTCTGATATTTTTAGACTTAATATTAAGCTTATAAAATGCAATAAGCAAATAATATAAATCAAAGTCTAAGTGAAAATACTTTCCTAGATATATTAAAAATTGCTTGAAGAAAAAGTTGTTCCCATTTTTAAAAAGGGAGATTCCAATTTACCGGGTAACTACAGGCCTATCTCTCTATTACCCATTATCTCTAAAATATTCGAGAAATCTATATCTAGCAGGATAATTTACTACTTTGAAAGTAAAAACCTATTTAATAGCTGTCAATTTGGGTTTAGAAGTGGCAGAAACACTACAATGGCGATTCTCGACCTTTGCGATTTGAGCAAAGGATTTTATTGTGTCACTCACTGTATACTATTTCAAAAACTGAAAAAGTACAACCTTTCTGATAGTAGTGTGTTATTTCTACAGTCATACCTTGAGAATAAGACGCAAATTGTCAGGTTTTTGAATTTTGATTGAATCTGAAAAATACTTTTTTTGAAGCCACCAGAGTGCAGAATAATGTCGAGAAGTGGTTTTGTGCAAACAAACGCCTTCTTAATGCGAGCATGGGCTATCGAAATGGACGATACTATTAACCAGAACCAAAGCGTAAAATTTTTAGGCGTTCATCTAGATGAGGCTACGGGGCTGACATCCGCTTATCGAGCTGTGCTTTTAAGCCCACTATAAGAACAGCGTACTTTGGACTTTCTTATCCTATCTTGTCTTATGCAATATTATCCTGGAAACAATCACCCCAAGCAATTCGAATATTTAAAATACAGAGGAAAGCTCTCAGGGTCTTGGCAGGTCTAAATTATAAAGACTGTGTTACCTGTTTCTTCTCTCTATAAACTTGAAAACTTACTATTTGTCCATAAAAATAGACAGGGTTATGCGACTTACGCAAAGGTTCATGATTATAATACGAGGTTCAAACTTAAATTAGTTCCCACTTACCAACGTTTGGTTTTTCAATAGAATCCCTTTAGAGCCGCAAGAACTGCATCATTTTGAGCTTTTAAAAAAAATTAAGAAAATTTAGTTCAGGAATATTTTTATTCATTTGAAGAATTTTTGTATTACAGTTTTGAACTTTTATATACCTTAACTTTAAGCAACACAATTTTTAATAGTTTAGACAGATTTTATATTAAACTTTTTACCTTTTGTATTTTGACTTATATTAGTACTACTTTCTGCATTTATAGTAATAAAGAATTTGAATTTGAATCAAAGCAAATTATAGAGATTATTGATAGAATTTCTTTAATATTGCATCATTATAAATTATATCCCGATAGTCAAGTAAAGACAAGATTTATGAATTGCATAACAAATATTTTGTTTTGTTAAAAGATGCGTCTTAAAGTTGTGTAATTGCCTTGATTTTAAGAAAAAGTTGTAAAATCCTGGAAATCGCCAGCATAATGTTAAAGTTTACAGTAAGCGACTATATTTTTCATTTCTGCAACATAAAGAAAAAATAAAAACTGCCCAAGAATAGATCCTTATTGGACTCCAGCTTTAGTTAAAATGTAGATTTTGAAATATGGCTGTTTTGATTTGAGAAATGATAATAGTACAGTTAAGCAAGCAATGTAGTGTCACTAATAGTGTCAAAAGCTATAGGGGCGTTTGATAACACCCCTTTCGCAGTAATCTGCTAAGCACTCTGCACTTGGCTGACGAAAGCCATGGCTCAGAAACCTGTTTGGTGAGTTGGATAGAAGCCATTCTTTCGCAGTGTATCTCTGTATTGTATGTATGTATCTTCCTAGCTCAACAGCTAGTTTGTCAAAACTGGCGGCTAGCGAAAAGCACATTATTTCATATTGAATATATTTTATTAAATACATAATACAAAGTACATATATTGGAATATAATAAGATTAACAGTGTTTTAGTCATATTAAAATGACATAGATAATTTAAATTTAAAAGATAAATCAAAAGCCATTAATAATTTCTTAAAAAAGATCAATAACTACTTACGAATCTTAGAATTATAATACTAATACATATTTTTGTTTTGTTTGAATATTTAAAACTAAACAAATTAGGTATATCTATTTCCTTAAATTAATTCAATCCAAAACAAAGATATAGTATCATTTATTGTTTTCATTCTTTTAATGTAAAGCCTTGATATTGCATTGTTTAATTGATCAGGATAAGCAACAGTCGAAGAATAGGAGAAATGCAAGGGAGTCGCTCAGAAATATATTTAAGTTGTTTCTTACGAAATTTGTCTTCTTCCCCCGATTTTTAGATCCTTAAACTCATTATTTTAAAAAGATGGCAACCAATAGCTGGAACTAAATCAATTGTGTAAAATATGAAAGAAACTCGAAACTTTCGATAAAAGTAAAGTTGTACTGTGATTCATGTTTAATTATTGAAACCTTTAACCAGTTTATTTTCTTTTCATCTCTTATTTTATTTTCTATTGCTAGTTTTGAAATAAAATTTGTTATAATAAAAACAAAATGTTTTGCTTTTTTATTTATTAATTTACCTATCAGAAAAATTAAGAACTTTAATCACTTAGTTGTCTTATAATATTATTATCAAAGAGAATCATTGAAGTTTAAACTGTTCCCTCTCCATATCATGAGTGTTTTAGTAAAACCTTTGTAAAAACAAATATTGTAATTTATACTTAGGGCACGGATCCAGTCTACAAATACTAAAGACGAGGATACAGAAAATCCTTAGGGACCTTAGAAAGACACGAATCGGGACAAAGAGAGAAATATAACAGCTTCGCCGCAGAGCCTTAAAAGCCCAATTTTACCTCACTAGATTTCTATCATGAGTGAAATAACAATAGTCTTCGCGTATAAACTCTTAATTAATTATTATTGTTTCGCTTAACAGACAATTTTGTTGGTATTTATAGTTTCGTTAATTCACTGCTTCCTTTGTATATAAATATAAAATCCTCATCCATTTTTACCAAGAGACCACACAAAATGTAACCAAACAAACAAACAAAAAACAATTTCACGGTCTCATAAGCAAATTTTATTGGCTACACGTATTTCGCCCTGTATAAGCAGGGCATCATTAGGCCTTAGGACCTACACATACACTGTAAAACTAACAACAATAATAAACAAAAAATGAAAATATTTGTTTATTTATTTGTATATAATAATTTTTTGTTTATTGTTGTTAGTTTTACAGTGTATGTGTAGGTCCTAAGGCTTGATGATGCTCTGCTACAGGGCGAAACACGTGTAGCCAATAAAATTTGCTTATGAGATCGTGACATTGTTTTTTGTTTGTTTGTTTACTTTGTATATAACGCATTTAAATTTAATTAAAATGTCATATAGTTAAATTTTTTAATAGTTTCTACTACTTTGATTTGTAAGTATTTGTAGTGTTACTAATACTTAATCATTAAATAAAAAAATATTAAATTAACAATTAAATTAAAATATGCATACATATACCAATTGACCCAATAAGACTGTTCCCCGGCCATATTTCGGAAATGGTTCATCGTATGACTTATTATATCTATCATTTTTGTAAAAAAATTTCACTTATTTCAAAAATAAAGATGGTGGTGGGCCTTCAATTATTTTTGCAATAACCTGCCTTAACTGCCTAATGGTTTGACCTATTTTATCAAATGTGGTATCGTTGAAAAGAGCATTCCTTGAGCAATAATAATCTACCAAAATATAGCTAATGTAGTTGAATCCTTCTCCGCCAGGGGGCTAGTTTTGACACCATGACCCAAAATCATTCATATTATTCCAAAGGGATTAATAGCACCCTGAACTTATTAAGTCACGTTAATATTATAGGTATAATCGAGGGAATATTATTCATTCAATATTGGGAAGTGAAATTCAGCCTTATACTATTGAAGATAAAAAATGAATGTATTAAAATTTTATTCTGCAGGAAAAAGACTTTCCTCAATATAACGTTATTAAGAAATATTATAAGACTCAATATGTAGTATTAAAAGGCTATTTTTTAAGAAATTGATTAGAAACGCTTTTTTAATATAGGGCTATGATTCAATAATATGTAAACCATATATATATATACATATATTTCTATCATTTCAAAAAAATTATATACAAAGCTTTTTCTCTAATTATGTAAGATAAAAAACCTTAAATTTGACGAATTTTTAACGAAGATAACCCAAAATGTTTTTAACAGTGTATAAGTTCAATATTTCTAAAAATAAACTCAAATTCCAAATTACTTTTTTATGACAATATCAAAAATATCCCTGCCTAATTCACCCCCGAGAAAGTACTTTTACCTTTCTTTTAATAAAATTACAACCCATTTTTGTCATACATTTTTATCAAAAATAAATATATAAATTACTTGATATCTTTTTAGCCCAGTTTTGATTCATCACGTTTCCAAAAATGTGTTAAATAGGTGTGTAGTTGTTTATAAATTATACAGGTTGTTTGGAAGGTGAGTAGCCAAACGGAAATGGTGAATAGGTGAGGTTACTGGCTATTTAAAAGGCACAGTATTTTTTTGTTTTTCCTCAAATTTAAGGAGTAATATATTTTTTCCTTTTTTAATTAGATTTTCCCCGTTGTTTTACTTTAACCTTTTCTTTTTTTTTTAATTTGGCCAAAATGGCGCACAATTAATTTTATTTTAAAGACTAATGTGGTCTCATTCAGATTTAGATAATAACTGAGAAAAATATTAAAAGAGAAACTAATAGTGGAGAAACAAACTTTATCAAATCAATAGAAACAAAATTTTACGTCAACTTTACAAAAAAATAATTAGATAACTTACGAATAACAAATAAGTTTGTCTTCAAGGATGCGTGAACCAATTTCTTGAAAGTAACCTAATTGAGCAGGTATAAACTTATGTCTCTTTCTAATACTGCTAAATCTGTTGCGCTCTCATCAAATCTCTTTCACCGTACTAAAACAGCTAAACCTATTGTGCCCTTTCGCTTCCGTAACCCTTTCCTTTACAGGTTGATTAAAAAAAACATATTTTTTAATTCAAATCGTTTATTTATAAGTCTTATTAATATTATATTAATTAGTATTATAAATATTTTTCTCAGTTATTACCTAAATCTGGATGAGACAACATTACTCTTTAAAATAAAATTAATTGTGCGCCATTTTGGCCAAAAAAATGAAGGTTAAAGTAAAAAAACTGGGAAAATCTAAGGAAACAATATATTACTCCATAAGCCAGTAACCTTACCTATTCACCATTTCCGTTTGGCTACTCACCTTCCAAACACCCTGTATAATTTATAAACAACTACACACCCATTTAACAAATTTTTGGAAACGTAATGGATCATAACTGGGCTAAAAAGATATCAAGGTAAGCTTCGAAAGAAGTTAGCAGGACCTCAGCAAGGCCTTTTTTATTACCAATTAATTTTAGGCCAAATATTATTACCCAGCGATTTTTGTGAAGAGAGTCTGGCTTTAAAGTAGTAGTTCTGACTCTTTGTATTTTATCTTAGCAACAAACTAAGGTGCACTAGAAATGATAGTAACATCTATTGGATTTATACTTTTATGTTTTTGTAATTTTTGAAGTCGAAGCCCAATTTTTTCTGTTAATAAGAGCATGATTCGATTCAATTAGAATTTTCAAAAACAGAGCAGTATGATATGATTAAGAAATAATTTAAGGAAAATTAACCATGATTGAAAAAAGATAAAATTCAGATAACAAATGTATTAAGTAATCCTCGAACCAACCTAATAAACTGCTGGGTTTGATTGTGGATAACGGGCTTACGTGACATGTCCATATAAATAGCGTAAAAAATTATCTTCACCTTTTTTTCCTTTAGATAACTGAAAGGTTTCATGAATCTAAATAGTCCTTTAATGACATTTTTTATTTGAATATTTCTTGTAACCTTAATTTGGGGGATAGCTCATTTTTGTCGATAAGGGTGTTTCTACTCTAATAAGAAGCTTTAAGAACTGTTTTTAATGTTCTTGTAGGGAATACGGTAAGCTAGTATTTATAGGAATAAATATCTAAAGACTTCCTTATTAATGCAATCATAGCTTATTAATTAAAATTTATTAAATAATTAATAATAATAATAATAATAATAATAATAAACGTCTTTTTATTAGGCTCGGCGAAGGGCAGCCATGGCTGTTTGCTTAACCGAGCATACAAAAATCACATATTACATAATTACAATATTGCATAAAATATCGGCAAACATCTAACTAAATACATTAAATTCTAAATAATAACAGTCAAATGTATAATTCAGCATTAATTAAAAACTACTATGTTACAATATTAATTTTAAAGGAAAAACAGGTGAAAAATTACTTATAAAGATACCTACTACTTATACGCGAGAAAAATAATAATGCTTCTTAAACAGTTTAGAAGTTTTATTCTTATTTATATTTACCCAGCAAGAAGCCCTTTAGTCGAGTTTTAAAACCCGATGAACTGAGATTTTCAAATTTGTTACATATTAAAGTGACATTAAAGACTTATAGCAGAAAAACTCTAATTTTTATAATCAAGCAACGGTATCTTTATTTGAAATTACAAAAGTCAAAAATATATATCTGCCCATTGGACTTTACAATAAATAACAAAACTTAATTTGCTAGTTAAGTCTTAGGTTAAAACACTCACTAAAGACAAAAGACTTGAAGATATTGAAGATTTGGTCATATTGAAAACAAATCGCAAGTATTTTAGTTTATTAAATATTGCACTATGTTCATTTTTACCTTTTATATATATACAATTAAAATTTAATATTATGAATTATGTATATAGGAACGTGAAGTTACTAGCTCTCCATAGGGTAGGAAGGCAAAAAATCTAATTACTATTCAGTAGCAAAATAGTGATGAACATGTTTTATTATTATCATATTATTATTTCAGGTAGCGTTTACGGTGTTATGTGTAGAAACAACTAACAGCGCATCCAGCAGGGAACGTAAGCGGATTGTATTGGGTATCGCACTTGAATAATACCCGGCAGGCGGTCGAATTTGCATTTTAAATGACGGGTTTATCTGAAATCTGAGGGTTCAGATGTTTGGGCGTGCTGATTGAATTACTATTGTCATGCTTTCATACAGCGAGAAGGACCTGCGAGATATAATTCTATATATATCGACAACAAACATATTTTACATTTGTTTGTTTGTTAAAAATTAACTATTTAATTAATATGGAATAAGCTGTGATATATTTTCTTTCGCAGAAATAGTTTAAATTAACGTGATATCTAATAAAACTTAAAGAATTGTTTTTATTATTCATTATAAAAATTAATTATAATAAGAGTTGGAGATACTTCCAACCCGAAACATCTAAATTTAAAATAAGGACAACAGAAGTTCAAAAATTAGACTTATTTCTTGTCGGCGAAGAAATTCTTTATAAACACCGGTAGTTCTTCAATCCTCGGTAGTATGGGACTCCAACCTACTAAAATTTCCTCGCTGGGTGGTACCAGTTAGTTCCCTGCACTGAGGTCTGCTTTTTGCAGTCCTATTCTATGCCATACATTTACTTTCTCATGTTCTGTTCTGTTGTTTCTAGGAAGTCCAGCATTTTGCCCAGTGATGTAACACTTTCACACTCTCAGGTGAAGGTTTGGCTTCGCCTAGCATTGTCGTCCTGATCTGATTAAATGCTTCGCAGAAGCATAAAATGTGGAGAGCGGTTCCTTCCTCACAACCTCTACATAACGGTATCTATATAGCGGTATCTATTTTCTGTAGGGTGCATGGCCTGTAAGCAGCCCTGCCACCTTTTGAAGTTGTTGTATGGATGTGGCAGATCGTGCTGCCCAAAAGTTGTTTGGAGAGTTCCAGCTTTGGTAGTTGTTTCCAGTAGTTTTTTTGTTCAAGGTTAAACCATTGTGTGATATCCCTTTTCCACATATTATATTATTAACGTTGAGTCTCACCATGAGTGTATCTACTCAAGGTATCATTTTTGATAAGAGTCGTCAGCTGTCTCATGATTTGCCCAACATTCTCTTACAGTAAATACAAAAAAGTTTTAGTGGTTTTGTTTATATTATTTAATACGTGCTAGATATTTGACCCGAGAGTCCCTTATGGGCTCTATTTTCCTCTTTTTTGTGAAGGCAACTAGGCTGATTTTTGCGTGGTTTATCCTAAGGAATACGCAAATCCTACAGCGAAGAAATGCTGTCTCTCTAGTCATTCAGCGGGCTGTTCTCTGGTCTTTTACCGTTGTGCTATTCAGACTCGCTGTCACCTTCCTACGGTTTAGCATTTGGTTCACCCAACCGCCTATTATAGGATGTATACCTCATGCAGTTATGGCATGTTTGTCGATGTAGAGGGCTTGCCCGTAGTACATCGTCTCTGATGTACCTTTCTATAACTTGATGTACCAACTATTTTCAGGAGGACTGATGTAAGGCAGATCAGTCGGAAATATTTGGGTTTCGCGTATGAGTCACATCCTACTTTTGGTAGGAATAGTACCTTTGTTTTCCTCCAACTTTATAGTATATACGCCGTAGCTACACTGGCCCGCCTTATATTTGCATAACGTGGGTAATAGTTCTCTGTCTTGCTGTAGCATGATACCATTTATTCCGGAAGATTTAAATGGTTTGAAGGTGTCTAGCGCCTATTTAACGTATTTTTCGTAGGTTACAACCTTTTATACATTTTTGTCAGTTCCCAGTTTTCCCTGTTTGGAATAACAGGAGTATTGGACCTATGTTGGTTGGATAATTTCCGATCCTACGAAGTGGGTGTTCAACATTAAGCCGAGCGTTTCCTGCTTGGTTATATTATATTCTGTATTGAAATTTATGTAAGAACCAAGGCTCTTGGATAAATTCCAAGCTGCGACCCCTTAGTTATTGCCGTGTGGAGTCTTGCCTAGGAAATTCTCCGAGTTCTATCCGCATATTCCAGTTCGAATCTTATATACCCGTGATACGTTCCACTTTGTCACATCGTTACAGATGCTCCTCTTGCCTAGCGTTATATCAATTACTTCTCTGCGGAGAACGTTCCCGAATACGTCGGCTCGTCCCCCACATTAAATATATTTAGCCCTGAGCTTTCACAGTAATCTAACAGTGATTTCTCGTTATTTGTTTGCTATCTCAAGTGCTATCCCAAATAGTGTGGTGTGTCTTGGCATCGCATCATATTAAAAGATTTTTCGATCTTTGCTGGTCTCCCAGCTTCCGAACTGTGGTGGGTGATGGTTTCCCTTGTTCATAGTACGAAAAGTATACTGATAATATTGTTGTATCGTTGCTCTTCTTCGCTGTCTTTATTTATAATTTGACCATCACCGTGTGCCTATCGCAAAACTCCCACAGCAGTGTGGCCTCTACATCTTATATCATTAAGATGCAGCTTCTTGGATTGGGTCTTTCTATTTGGTCTGACACAAGTCCCTTTGAGGTATCCCTAGTTATGTTATTTGGCTTCTATAAATATACGGTTCTTGGTTTAGGACTATCTAAATATCGTTGTCGGCAATGTACTTACTCAAGGCCGCGGTTGCTGCCTTGCAGTGCTGTAAGTTTACTTGTAATAATACTGACGCCCATGCAGGTCTGTTATTTACGTTTGGGCGAACATTGTCGGCATGCATTATTTCGTCTCCATTAGGGTTTTTTTGTCTCACTTCTCTTGAGGCTTATCTAAGAGCCTCAGCTTTATGCTGCCAAGGTTAAGATATAGCGATTGCTTTGCTTCCCCTACTTTGTCCCATGCTTTCACGTCTATAAGGAAGGTTGCCTACCTGGCAACCCTTGCTATTCTGGTGCTCTCTCGTATTGAATACTTTGCACTGGCTGGTGTTGATTTCATTCTGTACATCCAGCCTGTATAGGAGTACTTTCGATTCGTTGATGGGATCAGGTACGCAAGCCACCATCTTGTATTGTTTTGGGAGCTCGCTGGCCTCCATTAATAGAAGTTCAGCTCTTTACAAGTCTCGGTCTTCATCAGACCAAGGAGCCAGTTTTTGATAGGCTCATCGGTGCTGGTGATGTGAACAATCCCCGCACCATAGCTTGCACCTGCAAGTTTGGGCGCTCTCTACGACCCGCTTTGCAGGGCAAGTATTCTGCTAAGAAGATAGGGATTTGAGAGTGTTGGACTGCTCCTCCGAAATGTGTCATGTGTTTGATCCCTCCCGCCCCATCTCTGTATGAGAGCTTTGATTCCTGATTTGGAGGCTTTTTTGGGATCTTTGAGACTTCGGTCTTTCCCTTGCTGAAGCCTTGGTCGAAGTGGTTTCGTCTCTTCCTTTCTCGCTTGTAGTTTGGCTTTGCGCTTTTGTGCCCCCGACGGTTTTCAGCAACTTCAGAGCTCCGCTAACGTTGGTTTTTGAAGGTTGGTCGCATGAGACTGAGTTTCCCCACAGCTTTGTATCTCTTGCGCGCCCCATATCGTGAGAGTTAGAAGATTTTATAGTGATCTCACCACGCAATTCAGGCGATTGAGCCCAGATCCCCAATCAGTACCTACCCCGCGCTTCCCCTTTCAGGCTCGCGGGAGTCGTTGCGTCATGGGCAGTCTACGGTAGAGTACCGGGTTTTAGACCATCGGCTTCAGTTATATTCATCATTAACCGTAACCAAGTCCTATTTCTGGCTCGGCCTTTCTCTTGTCTGCCTCCCGGAAATACGCCCGACAGGTTGCTTAACCCCGCAAATGAATACTGCGGTATCGGGAAAAATTATTCTTAAGCACTATGCTAATCACCTGAAGCTTGATATTCAAGTTCTTAATCATTTACTAAAAACTTGCAGTCTGTTCCTTAAATGTATGTTATTTCATTTAATTCATTAAACTAATTTACATTTTTATATTTTACTTTTGTTTCTTACATGCGTTGTTTTAATTGATAATATGTAGTTTTCTGATTTTATATTTGAACACAAGAAACAATGTCTAGATGTCAGTTAGTAGGTAAAGTACAAAATACAGAATAACATATAACAACGTATACCTACTATGCAAAACGTAATAAGGAAAGGTAAAGTAGTATCACGACAGGTCACGCACGTCAGTCACCTCTCAGTTTCGCCGCCCTTATATCTCAGCGTCATTTAGATAGCCATCCATATATTTACAGATGACGAATTAGCTATGATCGCCATAGCTCTTAATGAAGAGGAAGAGGACTATGACTCGAACACTAAAGAGGAAACGGGTACATGATGCATGTTGGAAAATGAACTGCTTTTCAAAAATAATATACTGATAAATAAATACTACTCAATTTTTTAGTGCAGATTTCTTGCTTATTATTAATCATATTCCTGATGTTTTCTTCAACATCTAAACGATGCTTTTCTTAATGTTTATTTAATTTTTCTGTAACAAATTTAGGTATTATTATCAATTAAGGTATTCAAACACTGTTGAAAATATTTTTAAAATTAGGTGACCTTGTGTACGAATTTTTTTTCATATTTCACTTTTGTAGCACTACTATTTCAAAACCAGTATGCAAAAACCATATTGGCATACTCCTGATTGGAATATTAATCTGGAATTTTTTAATACTAAAATTTTGAATTAATTATACGTGTAGAATTTTAAAAAATCTATTTTTAATGACAAAATAACAAAAAACATATTTTTTTTATTAAAAAAATCTTTACAATTAAAAACAAATGGATGGTCCAATGTGTTTACACAAAAATAAGTTAAGGTCTTTTGTAGTAAATTACGAAGCAAAATATTAAGGATTACTCTTAACATGTCTAGTAAGGGTATAGTTTGGGAAAAAAAGCTCTTAACATCAGCATACAGGTATCTGAAACAGAGATCCCTCAGGACCATTCTTTAATAAATTAAAAAAAAAGTCTTAGACATGACCTTGGTAACCTTATAGTATTTAAATTCAACAAAACAAAAACTATATTCCGTGAACCCTATATAAAAGACCTCTATTTTATGGGTTGCCAAAAGTCCATAAAACTAGCATGGCAATTAGACTTTTCCTTTGTTGACTTACCTTGCTACCACTTATCATCTTGACTTAATAACTTTTTTATTTAACGAAATGTCTCAAACTTCAAAGCGCCATATTCTGTAACAAATTCAGTGAATTTTGTCAGGAGCATTCAGAATGTTTACATTCTAGATACGGCCCAGCTTATATCGTTAGTCGTGAAAAACTTATTTCCAAGCATTTCACCGACTGATTATCTGGTCTTAGTCAAAGAGCTTCTTAGGGGGAAACTTGATTCACTCTTGGTAGAAAATCTACTTTTACTTCTTGCTACTGTGTTAGATCAAAATTTTTTCTTTCTTTGCTCTTGTTTATCGCCATTTCTTAGTGAAGTATTTCTTATTAACTTAGAAACAAAAATATGTAGGTATGTGGATGATATCTGCATGATTTGGAATGGAAGTGAGGTAGAACTTACAAATTTCCATAATTATGTCAACTCTCTTCACTCAAAAATTGAGTTTACAATCAAACGGGAACAGAACACCTTACCATTCTTAGATTTTTTACTTAAGAGGGGAAAAAATAAGATATCTTTTGAAATATTCCGTAAACAAGCAACAACAGATAATATTACACAATATAATTCAACATCATTGTCCTCCCATAAATTTGTTGCTTTCCATTCTTTGTTTTACAGACTTTTTAACATTCCATTTTCTCGTGAAGCTTTTTAAAAAGAATTTGTTACGATTAAACAATTAGCAGTCAGTAACTTTTTCTCTCTATATATAAAATGTATTTTCAGTATGTAAACAAGTATAAATTATTATTTAATTTAATCCAACAATAAACAAACTATATTAATACTTTTAGGTTTACTTATTTTGGACTAATCTCGTCCCAACTAATTTCGCTTTTTTTCTCCCTTTGGCATAACCTCAGGTTTTAAAATAAATAATACATTAAAAAGACATCTAACTAAAACTAAAGATAAACTACCCCTGCTATCTTCTCCAGCAGTTTAAGAGATTAGGTGTAAAGAGTGCCCTGCAGCTTACCCAGCCGTCGGCCAGTCTGGTAGGAAGATTTCTACTAGGATTAGTGAACACAAGACCCAATATAATAAATTTAAATAATTTAAAAAATTATAGGTCTGATGATACTCTAGTCGAGCGAAACATGTAACCTTTGTAACCTTGATGCTGTAGATTTTGTGTTTTTACCTTTTATAAAAGTGCGTATGAACAGCATCTTTGGGTTAATGGATGAATTTTTTGATTTATACAAGTATCTTCGTTAATTAAATAATATTTAATATGATTTAAGATTTGAAATTGTTTAGGTGAGTAAATTTTTTAAACCAAACCCATATAGCGCTCTAAAGAAGTTACATTGTGGATTAGAAAATTTAGTACTGAATTCGCGTAAATTTTCGCGGCATTATTTTAACTTACAAATTTTACTGGATTTTTCTATTTTGATAATCCTGGTTTTCAGATAGGCTACTAGAGTAAAAAACCAATTCTAGAAAAAAAATTACGTGTTACTCAGAAATAAGTACACTTAAAAATTGCATTTTTTTAAGTTCCTCTTTATTTCGGTTATAAAGGACGATAGACCTATAAATTATGTTTTTTTTAAATCTTCAATATAACTTCTACTTGCGTTTCAAATATACACATCAAAATGGCAAGGGGATAAATATAATAAAAGGCAATTTAACTAATTGTTGAAATCATTGTCGAATATTAATTTATTAAAAATACAAAAATTCGTAGTACTAGACCGGGATATTAATAATGTATGATAATTAAAAAAAAATTAAATATCGAAAGTTCAAAATATCAGAACTTAATAAAAAAGAAAAAACCTTTGTATATAGAGTGTATTATCCCTGTAGTTAATAAGAGCTCGACATCTGTTTGGCATGCTCGTACTTAAGTTGTCAATGTCTTTTTGCTTAATTTGTAGCCATTGGTTTGTATCATACAGTTCAACAACTCTTCATTTGTGTAAAACACTATATGTTTCTACCACCGTATATCATTCAAAAAGCTCGTAATTGTGTTTCACGATAAAGATGATATTGCATATTGACTATATTACACTAACAATTAAAACAAATTCTCAGTACACTGGTAGGAAAAATTGTACTGAAAATAATTTTTCAATTTACAATATGCTTTACTAAATATTCACTTAATAACAACAAAAATAACTTAATATAAGGTATGTTCAAAGAAATTAATGTCCAAAAAATGATTTTTTCCAAAATACACATTGTATATTTAAAAAAAAATTCCCTTGTCCTCTAGACCATTTTGATGGGTGTATCGCCCTTTTCTAATGAAACACCTTGTATTACAAAAACCACTAATTTGGTGGCACGTTTGGTATGATCCAGTTTACGTCAAGGTTAATACGTTGTTTTTCAAACTTTGAACAGTCAACTTTACTGTAATTTAATTTGCAAACTAATTGAATCTCTATTGTTTTCGCCTGTTTTCAAGAGAACTCCAAACTTGGAGTATGTTTGAGTTTTCGCTGCCTATTATTCCACGTGCCATTATACAATTAATAACATATTTTATTTAATTAAGTAAGTAGCTAGTAAAAAATACTGTGTTTAGTATGTACTTACTTATATTATTTTAAGAACATTTTAACGGGCTAAACACCACAAGTGCACTTTTCAGTTCGTTTATCTGCTACGGGTTTCGTATAATGGCAGTTCATCAGTGCGCATTACCCTTAATATTTATAAATATTCTTATGTTTAAAAAAATATGTTATTCTATGTGTGTGAAAGGTAAATTTGGAAATAGGAGTGTTTTGAATTTGAATTTTAATAATTTCATAAAACATAGCAATTTTAAGCTATTAATATGTAAAGGTTTCTTATTAAAACTTTAAGCATTTCATAAACATACAGTACGTTAGTCCATTTTTAATATCATTAATATGTCATACAGATTAAAAATAGAGTATTATAAGCGAAGTAAATAGATAATATTGTATTAGTTCATGTAAGATAATAGAGGCCTTATTAGCTTTAGGTCTAACATCATTAATATTTTGAAGGTCTGCATTAATAGCAGATATTGTATGTCAGAGTCATATTACTTGAATTGACGAAGTAATAAACTTGGCGATAAATTGCCACCATCTATAGTAAAGTTGAAAAAATTGAAAGTCATTAGTAGACAATTATATCGAATTACATTATTTAATTTTTTTTTCTATTCAATAGATAATTCTCGAAAACAGAATAAAGAAATATTATTCAGGGTCTAAAACTCTGAGTTAAAAAGCAAGATGGTTATAAATAATGTTAAAGGGTTTTATGTTAAAGGAATTACTTAAATCTGAGAAGGCAAGGCTAATACAGAAACTACTTTCCCAAGCTCTCCATAGTAGTAGAACTATAACAGCTATGAGAACTATATTAAAACGCCAGAAGGATACTATTAATGTTTACGTATGAAATTGATTACTCAGTCGCAACTTTTTTCAGAACCTTTGAAGTGCTGACCCTGATGGCACCGTGGGCACAATGTTACCGATGTGATCGTGTGGTATCAGGTTCGAATCCTAGTATGGAAATTGTTGTTTGTATTTGTCTTTATAAAATCAAAATAAACAAAACTAATCTTGGCAGCAGTCGATAAAATGACTCGACATAATAGGCCTTCAAACTTGGTGGAGTCTAGTTTTCAAAACTTACTAATTAAACTACTCCACTAAAACAAGTTATAAGAGCAAACAAAAAAACCTAAAAAAAATTACTAGTGAGAAGTCGGAAATGAAAAGCTCATTCAAAAAATAAATTCTAAGGATAACTAATTTTACAGATCGGCATTGTTCTATAATTATACAAAAAAAAATGTGTACAAAAAAAATAAATATGATAAAAAAATGGTATTAATAATTAAAATCCATTTTATTTAAGTAATAAATATTTTCTTAAACATAACCCTAATTTTAATTGCGTCAAGGTTCGAGAGTTTCGAAGGGATCTTATTATAAAAATTTAGAGCGTTGTATGTACGAAAAACTACATTGAAATAGAGCTTTATTAGATTTAATATACAGGGTGTCCCAAAAGTAGACGTCCAAACGAGAGTAGGTGATACAGGAGATCATTTGCAATCAAAAAAACCCTATATACTATTATCCGATTGTTGATGGTTTAAAAGTTATTTCCATTTTTCTCATTTTTGTAAAAATCGATTCATGCATAATGCACAAAATTTATTACAAAAATATCATAAATTATTTACTTAGTATTTAGTGCGAGTGTAACCCTAAGGAGTGCACCCTTTCATAAATATGATTTGGATGCATAATTGTTTCTTTCACTAGTAAGAAAAAAATAATTTCTCAAAATGTTTAATTTTCATTTAAAAATTATGTGCCTTTTAAGTGAACCTGCAGAAACAAATTTACTACAAAAAGTTAAAAATTATCAGGAAAAGTTACTTATTTAATGAAGATTCTTATATGGTGAAATACTTTCAGATAAGTGATACGAGTCTTTTTTGATTGACATTTTTATTAAACTAATCGTTTTTGGACAAAAATCAAAATATTGTAATACTAAATAATCTAATTCTAAATAATGAAAAAAAAAAAGAATTTATTGCTATTAAACATCACAATAAATGTTCAAAATGCGAACCACCTGCCCTAATACACATTCGGCAACGGCGGATGAAATTACTTTTTATGCGTCGAAAGGCTCTGTCATTGTTGGTAATAACGTTGGCTGCTTGTCTTATTTTTCTTCGCAGTTCTACTTTAGTCTGGCTTTCATTGATAAAAACAAGTTCTTTGAAATATCCCCATAAAAGTCTAAGTCTAAGGGGTTCAGGTCAGGCGAACGCAAGGGCCATTGGATGGTTCCTCCCCTTCCAATCTATCGATTATTAAAAATAGTATCAAGATGTTGCTTTACGATTTGGGCAGAGTGAGCAGGAGCTCCGACTTGTTGCAGCCACATGTCTCGCCGTGTTGCTACAGATACGTCTTTAAGTAGATCGTTCAAGTTATGTTGCAAGAAATGTTGCTGAAAACGATCATTTCTCACTATACGAGTATTAGAATTACCATAGTCCTGATAATGCAAATTGTGTATATTAAATATCCCTGTTCTTTTAAAACTGCTTTCGTCACTCCACTAAATGTTTTTAAAAAAAAATAGAGTCTTCTCTATTACGCTGCAGCATTTTCCGACAAAACTGAATCCTTTTTTCATAATCGGTGGGCAGAAGTGCTTAAACACGTTGCACATGATAAGGATATACCAGATTTCTTTGTAAGACTCGATGAACTGTGGATTTGGGAAGTCTCGAACGTCTTGCTATGCGACGAACACTTGTTGGATTCTCTGTTGCAAATTCTACAATACCATCTTCATCGTTATCATTTCTAGGTCTTCCGTGGCTGACCAGGAATGATGCTTTCCAAGTCCTCTGATACACATTTATGAAAACTCTATGGTCAGGATAGCGATTTCGACCGGGAAAGCGTCTTTCATGTTCTCGGGAGCAGCTCGAGCATTTCTATCACAAAGCCCATAAACATAGTGTATTTCTGCATATTCGCGGGAACTATAAGCCATTTGTGAAGGTTTACTTGTAATAGTAGCAAAGGAGTTAAAACACGAAAAACTCCGAAAATAGAAACAGCAAACAGTCTAAGTATAAGAAATAAAGCCTAATTGGTTGAAAAACCAGAAAGAAACTAACTACATTCGCGATAGGGAAACGGTATGTTGATCTTAAAAATTATTTGAAAAATAATGTTTAGTTCTTCTTATCATAAATATTTGACCGTAAAGAATCTGCATAAATAAAGCAGCTTTTTCTGATAGCTCTTTATTTTTGGTCGAACACGTGCTTTGTAGCAGCATCAATTCAAACGCAAAAATGTGTATGTAAAACTTAAACACATTGGGAAATTACTATTTTCTAAGTAGTGACAGAAGCAATTGTTTTGCATGCAATTATTACTTATGAAAAAGTACACTATTTAAGGCAACATTCATAACAAATACCACGCAAATACGTGAGGATATTCTTTCTATGAGTTCTTTACAGAATTCATGACACTATTTTTATAAAAAACAGAAAAACGGTAATAACTTTTAAACCATCAACAATCGAATAATAGTATATGGGTTTTTTTTGATTGCTACTGACCTCCTCTATCGCCTCCTTTTGGGACACCCTGTATATCGATGTGTCCTTCCGCGTCTCTTGCAAAAATCGCTACTAAACTAATTAGCTATAATATTGCATTGAAAATATTTAAATCTATTAGAAAAAGATTCAGGTTACTAGATGTCTCAAAAAAAACTCCTTATTGTCAAGTTTAATGTTCGCAGTAGTTTTAACTGGTTGCAACAACATACTACATCCATAATTTATAATTTAAGCTGACCGCACATAAAAGATTGTTTTGAAAAAAAAATATTAATTTACCAGAACTCTTTAAAAGCCAAATTTCTTTCTTCTCCGCTAGTTCGCCCTAAAGCAGAACTTTTTGTGTTAGTTTTATAATAAAAGTTTTCCACCGTTTTTCATGGAAATAGTTATTTTTAGACGAAACATAGTTTGAACTTGCAGTCTATCCTTCTTTTTGTTACTATTCATTTTTCTAACTTCTTTAGCTGTTTTTCGTATGTTCTTTTAAATTGGGAGACGATAGTGCGTATTAAGGAGGATGATAATTTAATTTATCTATATATATGTATGTGTCTTAAGAGTATTTGCTTAACTTAAATTAAGTAACTTAAATTCGTTTTTTACGCTTTGCTATAATAATAATTAGTGATGGCAATTAATATAATGGGTACTAGTGCTTGCGGTATTATAAGGTGGAGTACGATAGATCCAGATGACCTCGATATGTATCATACTAACGAAAGAAATAACAATGGTATCAAAAATCTATAAACTATAGTAATTGGAGACCCACCTGTGAAGCTAAATGAAGAATATTTTACAGAACTGAAATAAAACTGAAAAAGCTCTATAATAACATTTATTAATTAATACTTATAGGGACAGTATACTTTTACATGATTAGTAGTACTTTCCTGATGGAGGCAAAGGAATTTATCCAGACAATTGCAACTTTCACCTGAGTCGAGGTGATTGTCATTTAATAGTTTTCCAAGATAAATAACAAAGCCGATTAATGAAATGATTTGAAAATGCTTGGAAATTTCTAAATTATTTTTGCCGATGGAGACTACCAAGATTTACAATAAATAAACTATACTAACACTTACCTACTTACTTTTAACTATTCCATCAGACAGAGGTCCTATTGATTCTCAGCAACTGGCATAGTTTTTTTAATACTTGTAACTAAAGTTTTTTCTTGGTTTAAATGTATCTCTCTGGGGATACCAAATCGGCATATCCAGTTCTCTAACGGCACTTCAGCTACTGTAGTTGCTTCTTTATTTAAAATGGGATAAACTACTTTGGGCTAGTTGCTAAAGTATTCCATAGCAATAAAAACCTATCGATTTCCGGAGCTTTTCTCACCCTTTCTCTTACCTTTGCCAAGACCTTACTAACTCCAAAATATCCTTCACCAACACAGCTATCGACAACTTCGAGAACTTCTAGGATCCGTACTCAGAAGCATTTTGGTGATGTTCGCCTTTCCTATATTCTCTTGTAAAGTAATTGCCAGAAGTCATTCAGATAGAGTAAGCATGATCACGTCATTCCATGTAACATCGTTTTTATAAATCTTTAAAAGGTTACTGCAGCATTAAGGGACTATAAATTACCAACGTCCTATTCTAATCGAAAATGCACAATTTTTGTATCTATTGGTTACATTTTTACCAGTGGCCAGTCTTCAGATCCAGAGTCAAAAACTATTGTGAATCTGATAGTATGTCCAGGGTGTCGTCAATTCTTAATAGAGAAGAACTAATGTCTTTATTGCTAATATTATCTAGTCGCCGATAGTCTACATATTTTTTAGTAGATCCGTCCTTTTTCAATAATAGTATAACAGGAGATACCCAAGGACTCAATACTTCTTAAGTCGTTATTGTGCAATGAAAACACACCCTAATTATCTTCAATAAGACGTCGCAATTTATTACTCTGGTCAATGGTCAAATTGGCAGAAGATTCTTTAAAAACGTTTTGTAAACATACAGGCAAATTTCAAACATTTGAAGCAAAATATAAGATTCCTTTTTTGTTAATAAGGTCCTTGATAGAAGAGTTCTTTGACCATATATTTTATAGTTTTCCATATTTTTAATTAAAACAGTTTCTTCAACTTTTTCTCCAGTTGTGGTTTACTACTTCTCCCTTACCGATGCCACATGGTCACAGATTGTCAGACTATAAATCATCTTCTTATGTCTGCAATAGCCTTGTCAAAACACACCTAAAAACAAGTTAAAAAAGATAGAATGAAATATTATTTAACAAATAATATTTACTTTATAAAAAACTACTATTCTTGCCACATAGAATTATCTTGCTTATACATGAGTAAGGTGTTAAAGCTTTTAAGCTGTTGATTCTTTCGACCTTATATATAAGTGTAGAAGATATTACATCACGCTGCAACAAGCGGTTTTTACAAACAGCAGTTTGGTGTAATAAACCTTAAAAGCAAGCAGTGGTCACTGACTGAATTTCGTTTCGTGTACACCATGCATCCTCAAAGTAACATGTAGAATTTTCGTTGGACTGATTCGAGTCTGTAAACTAATTAAGACGCATACAGTAGGCGTGATTTTACTAGTACGCAAAATAAATGTTCATAAATATTTTTGTCAGTCTACTGTTGTTAAAGTGTGCGTAAACGTAAAACTTGACAAATTATGGTATAGACAGACTGTGCATGAACTGGCAAGTAAGCACTTTATTTAAGAAAGAGCGAACGGAAACGTTTTTTTGACTAAACGCCAAAAATATCCAAATCGCAGAGCACCTTATCACTGGATTTTTGCGAGAATTCATCAGCGCCTAAGAGACACAGGTTCATTTGTGGTCATAATTTAACGGTACGTTCACCTGATGTTGAGGAGCTCATTTTAGCATATGTACAGGAAAATCCGGGGATATCTGTAAGGAGAATTGCAGCGCGGGAAAACGTGACTCTGTATCCTTATCACATCCAAATAGTACGAGGTCTTATCTAGCTCGGAGGGGGATAGCTCAAGTCATCTTCCGTCGTTGGTTATTAAGAAAATTGGTACAAGAACCCTTTTTTGGCAAATGTTTTATGCAGGCTTGAAGCTGGGTTTATAAGAAACTGTTAATTTTTAATTACCATAATACACATCACTGGTCGGATTGAAACCCTCGTGCTGTTGTGGAAAGTCAACACCAAATTCGATTCTCAGTTAATGTTTGGGCGGTAATTCTTGGCGATAGATTTATTGGTCCATTTTTTCTACCCCTGATGTTAATTTTACACCTTTCGAAAAGTCACTTATTTCTTATAATAATAAACATTTTATCTACCAGGATTTTTCAAGGAAGTTCCCATAGCACAGAGGCAGACCATGTATTTTAGGCATTATTTGAACCAAGTTTTTGAGAGGCGTTGGATAGGATGTGGTGACCACAAGCTTGGCCTGCAAGATCACCAAGTCTTAATCTACAAGATTTCCACTCCTGCGGCCACTTGAAAACTTTGGTTTACTGAGTGCCGAATTAATATTGAAGAGCAACTACGGAAACGCATTATTGACTGGTCCAATCAAATTCGTTCAACACCAGGGATATTCCACAGGGTACGGAGATCGTGGAGAAGATCATTTACATTGAAATTGATGGTGGTCACTTTGAACATTTACTATGAATGCATTATTTTATTAAGGAATTTTGGTAATTGATTTATTTCGTTTTTTAATGCAATAAGATGTTTGAATAATCATGAAATTTTGATTTGTCAATTAATTACTCAATAACTTCTTGATTACTTTTGAAACACCATAACTTAGAAAAGTTTATGTTGATTAACCAGTTAGCAACCCATCAGAGCAAACTCCCACAAAAAAATCCACAAAAAATCCACAAAAATGCTTAGCATGAACTACTCTTAAAACATACCATCCAACTGAAAAACTATCAGAGTAGGAACAAATATAATTATAACTTGAAAAAAAAAACAAAATTCTATTTAGTGAAGAAATAGTCCATACTTGCAGTGGAGTCGTAGGTTAAGGTAAAATGAAAATCCTTCAGTCTCGCTCCACTTATTTATTAAACATTTAGTTAGATTAAAATTCCCTATATGTTTTGGACATAGTGGTGTCCATCATCAGGGGGTATTAAAAGGAAATAGTTATACAGAAAAAAAAATTAAAAATTAATATAAGGTACACTTACAAAGGTTTAAAATTGGTAACAGGCACACGCCCCAGGGTTTGAATACATATGAAAAACCCTCTCATTATTACTATTGTTTTCAATATTAATTTTTATTTGTTTACATTCTGTTGTTGACCAGCAATGTAGGTGACATCTGTAGGAGAAGTTCTAAATGTGCCATGGTACCTGATGGTGTGTTACTACAATTTTTTTTTTGTTTTTGGTAAAAGCAAGAGGAACGCAGAAGGTTCATAGAGAACATATTAGATGGTGCGGTTAACATACTGATTCGTATGCTGTGGAGAAAGAAAGCAACTGATAAGTACTATATAAAAGAAATTGTAAAATGTAAGAACGAAGTATTAAGAGACTATAAAGAGTTGAAAAAACACAGTGAGTTGAAAAAGTGAGTACAAGAATGATGTACTTGATCAGTAACAAAGTATTCCACTCAACTAGCTCATGAGTTGAAAGATATTATTCTACCCGATTCATCCTTTCTAGTATCTTTTGATGTTTCTAACCTCTTCCCTAGCATTCGTCCTGAGGACTGTTTACCTTTAGTTGCAGACTTACTTAAAAAAAATACTGATCTTGAGAACGTCCATATTGACAACCTTTGTGTTCTGGTTGACTTAGTTTTACAACTAAATTTTTTTTAAATTTAACTATAAATACTACAAACAAAGCTCAGGTGTGGCAATGGGTTCTAGCGTGTCCCCTCTTTTAGCTGAATTGTTTATGTCAGACTTGGAAAATAAAATAAAAAAATAGTCCCCTCTTTCAACACATTTTCTTTCTCAAACGATATGTGAATGATATTTTTGCCATTTTCAAGGGTAGCTCCTCTGACCTTCAAAATTTTATCACGTTCTTAAACTCTTTACACTCATGCATTAATTTTACTTTTGAAACTGAAACCAACGAATCTTTAACATTTTTAGATCTTAAACAAACACGTATAAACAATAAAATCAAATTTTCAATATTCCGTAAGCCTACGTCCACTGACAGTACCATCCCTTATAACTCAAATCACCCTAATAGCCAGAAATTCGCAGCTTTCAATTCCTACTTTTCTAGACTTTTCTCGATTCCTCTAGATAAAGCTGACTTCAACACAGAGTTAAATATTATAAAATAAATAGCTTCTAACAACCATTTTCCCTTAAAATTGATCAATAAAATTTATTTCAAACATTTAAATAAAAATCTGATAATCAAACAATCGGACGATCAAAAATATTATCCAATCCCCTTTTGGGGTATGGTTTTATACCAAATCAAAAATATATTTAATACTAGCTTTCAAACTACACATACATTAAGATCCTTTGTTATCAACTGTAAGGACAAAATTCCGCCAGAACAAAAATCAGGAGTCTATCGGATAGGGTGCTCGAGTGAGAATTGCAATGCATTTTACTATATGTATTCAATATTGATAAATTCAATATGATATGTATTCAAACCCTGGGGCGTGTGACTGTTACCAATTTTAAACCTTTGCAAGTGTACCTTATATTAATTTTTAAATTTTGTTCAGAACTATTTCCTTTTAGTACCCCTTAATGATGGACACCACTGTGTCCAAAACATGTAAGGAATTTTAATCTAACTAAATGCTTAATTAATAAGTGGAGGGAGACTGAAGGATTTTCATTTTACCTTAAAATTCTATTTATCAAGGGGATTCATGATATATGAACTTTAGGAAATCAAAACTAAGAAATTTTAATAATTTTTTACTTCTTACATTTGGAAAACACAAAAAATCAATCTATAACATTAAATATATTATTTCTAAAATAAGAGAAGTCTTTTTTTTGTGTTTTAAGGTCTGTCGAGGAATAAATATTTTAAATGTATATAATAAATGAGATATTTACATTCTAAATGAAAGAACTTTTCCGAATTATCAGTTAAAATATTTCTAGTTCAAAATTGCTAATTTATTCTTTCATTAGGAAACTCGGAGGTATACAGGAATAGTAGATGTTTAAACAAAAATTGAAAACCATATGCCGACAATTAAATTGCCTCGGAACCTGTATACAAACCAAGCAAAGCCGCGAAATTCATATTCCGGTAGGATAAGCTGCAAGTAAATGAATTCATAAAGCGTGTCACATCTCACACATCTGCGCGTGTTCAGGAAATGTTCCAAAACTAGATGAAATTAATTGGGACGCATCTGTTGCACACATCCTGCTACCGCTAGTGTTGTCTGAATACTAAATTTGCTGTTGCTCATTCGTGATAATAGTTTTATTATTGTTATTTTGCCTGTCAACAAAATATTAGCGGAAACTGGATTTATTTTAAATATTAGGCAATTTAGTGATATGTATTTAGTATAATCGTGCTATGGTTTTAACAATACTAAATCTCATCCAGTGATGGACACGTAAACAATATAGACGTGGAAAAGCTCATTGTCTTTGCATGTAAATTATAACAATGTGAACAAATAGACAATGTGAACAAATGGTTATATTTCGTTAAACATTAAGAACTTAATAAATAAGTTGATCTATTTGTTTGTATAGTTAATACTATGTTAGTGAAAATGGATTTCAAAGTGGCATATTGAGGCGTTCCACATCAAAACTCGCCTCATCTCTTTAAGTGAGTTCTTAGAAAATTAAGAAAAACTATTAAAGATCCTACTACTGGCCAAATCCCTACTTTTTTTTATACACATTTATAAGACATTACGTAACTTTTAAGTTGTGATACTTTTAAACATATTTTGCCTAGTTATTAAATATTTAATTGTTACTTTGGATAAGGCGAGTTTTAAAACGTCTAAGCAGCCCCAGAGATAGTTAACAGATTTTTGTAAAAGTATAGGTCATCCCTATTAATTCAGTCTTCACCAAAATGTTTTTTCAGCTTCTTTACATCAAGTAACTTTTCAGATTTTACAGCTACTCCTTTTTGTATAACTGTGGGGCAAAAATTACAGAAGTTTTTCGCTCTCTTTAAAATCTGTTTTAAAGCTCTAGTATCTGAATTCGTAAAATAGTTTGCCTAAAACTTTACTAAAACATTGTATTCACTAAATTTTTGGTTTTTATAAACCTTTTTGCCTCAGAAAACTTAAAATGCCAAGATCCAACATTTTTAAAATATTTTGCGGCCTCCGACCAATACTGTGCACTCTGGTCCTAAACTTTTAACTGTGCCATGTTCTTTAAAAATATTTCCGTACCTTTTTGGATCTACAATGGTCACTTCTTTCTTGAGAATTTTTTCGATTCTCCCAAACACTCGATCGGAGGGCAAAAAAGAATGCCCCGGAATAAGAAAAACTAACTCAACTTGCTATACGTTTTTAGGAGCACTATTTTTTTAGAAAGTGACAACACATTGCAATCATTGTGGTGTTCTTCTTTTGGCCTCTACCACCTTTGGCACAAAACCTTATTGTTGAATAACCTGTTAAATCAGTGTTGCTTAGACAGTCAAAAACCGCCGAAGAAATTTGATTAGATCCCTTGCCGAACTCGTTTTCCATCCAAGTGTAAATAAAAACATTGTCTTTAGTTAGCTTTGATCTTGAGGAGCCTTTTACCACTATAAATTTGTACGTATATGATTGGCGACTGTTGTAGGCCGACTGATTCGGTATTTTTGGGTTTGATAAGTTCTTTTGACAGTCAAAAGATAAAATAAGAAGTTCTGGTTTCTTTTCTTTGAGTTTGGCAAAAAATGCATTGGAACTCATTTTGTGGACTCGCTTTTCAACCATGAGTTTAACATTGTTTTTTTCAATTTTTTCCATTTTTAATTTTTCAGAAAGTATGATACAATAATTTGAACATGCATCAGTTGCCGGAGTACCAAAACCTATGTTAAAACAACGAAGAAAAATTTCTATAAAAAAGATTTCTTTACTTTTAGCGACTCATTGTAATACATTTTAAAAATGTTGGAAATATTTAATTCGCTCGGTAAATATTGTCTTTGAATGTTCTTGCTTCGGCAATAATGATTTTCAACTCCCTTTAATGTCTGGATAAATTCTTTGACGCTCGTCCTGCGACCCTCATATTTAGCTGTTTTCTGTCCCCTTCCCTTTTCTCGTTTGGAATTTGTCCAGTTAAAGCATGCTCTCGAGCAATTTTTTTTAGTCTTCTAATCTTTTGATACATCTAAGATACTCATAAAAGATTTGTTACAAACTTGTAACTGAAATTCCTGTGTATCATATATTTTGACAAAGTATTGTGTAGAGATACACCTTTTCTGCTACTATTCTCCTTAATACTTCTCTCTCGTTTAGGCTTGTTAACTGACATAAATTTAAGCAAAAATGCATGTAATATTTTTGTTTCGTTAGAATAAAAATTTTTATGAAACGAGAAACGCAGGAATATCTTTCATAGTTAATTTTTGGCACCGATATATTTTGCCGTTATGTCCACATACTGGAAATTTAGGAAATCTTTTAGCAGAATGTCTAAAAATAAAATACTTATATGTTGAGATTTATCTTAAGAAATTCTAACATACCTTTCCTTTTTTTAAGTTACCTTTTCCATTTCTTGGGCTCGCTTGAGTTTTTTCTAGCTTTTTTCGATTCTGCAAGCACAACACCAACATCCATTTTCACACTTTAAATTAAAACTAAAAGTCCAAAACAATTAAAATTTAAAACCGATATTTTGAAATAGACTTTAAGAAGGTATTTATTACGGAAAAAAATCATTGTTTTCTTTTAAAGTTACCGGCCAATACTAAAAAATGCGAATGTAAACACATCATGTAGCGCATAAACGGTTGTAGTCAGGTGACATAAAATCAAGTATTCCTATTGGATAAGGCGCAATTTGAAACGATGATGTAGCTGGATAAGGCGAGTTTTGAATTGAATGTCGATATAAAAGCATCTATTTGTAAAGGATATGGCGAGTTTTGATTCGTTTTGTAATACGTATGATATTAGCACAAGGAATAACAAAATACATTTACCGCGATTTTTACGAAGAATGGATAAGACGAGTTTTGATATGGAGCGCCTCATTTGTCTTATATAGTCATATGTTTAAATGCGTGGTATTGTAATTTACAGACTATACGGTCAATACTACGCATTTAAACAAATGGCAAAATATATAGATAATAATTGTTCCTCATGCATCCGAAGCGTAATAAAGTTTTTTATACAAAAGAAAATAGTATAATAGACAGCTTTGGGAATGATACTAAATGATACTACTTACTAAAAGAGAGATTTGAATTTGATTCTTTTTTTCTGAATGCTTATAAAATGATTATAACGTTTAACCCTTTTAGCTCAGAAAATCCTTAATAATAATAATAATGATTTAAATATTGTAGTGTTTTCACAATTCGTTAAGGTGTGAATTAAAAACTCGATGCACAAAAATAGTCCACTGATTTATTTTACACACACTAAACGCGATCACTAGAAATATTCATTTATACTACATTTATTATTTATGTCTATTTAAAAGTCGCGCCAATATTCCGACTTTAAACTTTTTTTTGTAAAAAACTCAACCATGATTTTCTGTAAAAATCTCTTATCGAAGGAAATTTAATTTTCTTTCATTTGATATATACTACAATGTATATATAGCTACTGTATACTCAAGAAATTAGATAAATGACATCTTTATATAAAAAGACTAGGGGTATCTATTGGTTCTAGTTTTTCTGTTTTCTTAAAAACTATTCAATTTACAAGAAAAACTTACAAGACTTTTTTAAAGAGAATTTAATTCCCTGTAATTTAATATGCATTATAATTAGAAACAAGGCAAATAATATTTTTAAGCAAAAGAACTAGGGGGTATGTATTGGTTCAGTTTTTCCCCATTTACTCAAAAACTGCATTTTCTGAAAAAAAACTCATAAAACCCTTTTGAAGGGAATTTAATTTCCTTTCATTTGATATTCATTACAAGTTTCAATAATTTTTTACACTCAAGAAACAAGGCAAATGACATCCTAATGCAAAGAGTCTAGTGGCAACTAGACTGTTGGTTCAGTTTTTCCCAATTTTCTCAAAAAATGTGCAATTTACAAGAAAAACTCATAAGACTTTTTTAAAGAGAATTCAATTCCCTGTAATTTGATATGCATTATAATTAGAAACAAACCAAATAATATTTTTATACAAGAGAACTAGGGGTACGTATTGTTTTAATTTTTCCCCATTTACTCAAAAACTATACATTTTCTGAAAAAAACTCAAAAAAAAATGTTTTAAAGGGAATTTAATTTCCTTTTATTTAATAGGCATTACAACCCTTAATACTTTTATATAATCAAGAAATAAGGCAAATGACATCTTTATGTAAAAGAACTAGGAGTATCTATTGGTTCTAGTTTTTCCCAGTTTTTTCAAAAACTATGCAATTTACAAGAAAAACTCATAAGACTTTTTTAAAGAGAATTTAATGGCCTGTAATTTGATATACACTACAACTAGAAACAAGGCAAATAATATTTGTATACAAGAGAACTAGGGATACGTATTGTTTTAATTTTTACCCATTTAGTCAGAAAATCTGCAATTTCTGAAAAAAACTCATAAGATACTTTTTGATGAGAATTTAATTTCCTTTAATTTGATATGCATTACAACCCTCTTTTATATACTCAAGAAATAAGGCAATGGCTGACAGATTGACAGCTGCTTGACGGATGACGTAAAACAGCTGATTTGTGATGGAAGATCAACCGATGAAAAAGGAAACGCTTTTTTGTATTATTGTGTGTTTTGTTTTCCTGTTTTGATTTGTTTTTTTCAATTGATTTCCAAATTTATTTTTCCTCCTTAAATTTTCTCTTTGTTGTTAATTTTTAATAGGACTTCACGTAACGTGCCAGTGTGTGAAAAAATATTACCCCTATGCCCTTGCATCTTGCACTCTGTAAAAAAAATCTTAAATCGAATAAATGCAGTTAAAAGTTAATGATCTTGTTTGTTTTAATCAAATCAAAACTTATTATTAAAAAAAATCATAAAATGTCAAAGTCAACGTCAACATTTCCATCACACCATTCCACCAGAACGAAAATACGATGGACCAGTGACTGCCATCAGCCAATCATTGATGGACCCATCATATAATAAAGAAACGTGATGTGATGGAAAGCAGATAATTTAGAAACCTAAATAGCAAATTTTGCTTAAGCGGTGGATCAACTGCTGAATTTAAAAACGCGCCCTATGTGTCGGCTACTTGCGTCACCGCGATTATTTTGACATAACAAAGAACAACTGATATATTTGCGGAGTTGCCAATATCGTTACAATATATTACAATCTATAGACATATGGATCATGCTCTTGGCGAATAATATGTAGCATATATTCTGTGCAAGGTGTCCTTCTTTGGGGATATATGGAGCTTGTACATAGGTTACACATACGGGGAGGGTAAATAACCACGATATTGTCAACTCAATCACACAAAAAAAATGAACGTACAGTTTGCAGTGTCACTATTAAACAAACATTTTCTCTAATTAGGCTAAGTAATTGTAAAAAACTAGATAAGCAAACGTATAATTTCTGACTGTAAATTCCAAATCCTCTCAAGATATCAGCTAATACACCAATTATTTAGATCTACCACCTAGTGATGTCCACCGCTACTAAGCTAAATGTAGCGACGAAAATAAACTAGAACTATGTAATTCACAGTGGTCGATGCTACGATATTCCCATAAATAGTCCTCTCCAGACTAAAGAATCACTAGAGATCTGCCGTTCTGTTAGATCTGAAGTCGAGTTACGAAAAAAAGAAATAACTTGAATATGTTATTAGGCTAATCAAAAAGGTAGCTAGCCCAACGTGATCATATCAAAAAATTAAACATTTTACAGAAATTTATTATAAAAGTTAGTTATAACAAAAGTATGAAGTATTCTATTAAACAACTTTTAGGGATAATTTTAGAGACTATTTTCAAAAAAAAGTATTCTTAAAATCAAGACATATCTTACTAATTTTTCTTTGTCATCAAATAATAAAAATTGGAAAGATTTTTAGTCAGCCACAAAGATAGGGTCTGGTATTTCGCAGGGTCCTGTCCTTGTCCCTTGTCCGATTCTTTTTCTGAATTGTGTCAATGCAATAACTATAATTTAATAAAAAACGGCAACGGAAGAATCATTTGCTTTGTCGATGATGCTATTCTTTTAATCACGGATCTGACATAAATTAGTGCGTTCGCAGGTGAGGCTACGGCAAAATCAAAACATTGGCTTCACTCTAATCAATTGACTTTTGACACTAAAAAAACTAATTTTTTACTTTTTCAATGTTTCTTTGGAAGTTTACTATGCTTATGATTGTAAAAAAGATTATTTATGTAAGCATTTAATCAATTAAAAGGATAGTTCTAAGTACTTAGGCATATTTTTTTTATCAAAGTATGACTTAGCAGAATCATATATGTTATGAGATAAGAAATGTAGTTTTAAGTACCTTGTAAGGATTACCAAAGTCTATATATTTCAAATATATAGACTTTGGAATTACGGCTAAGGAGGAGCTAATAAGGAGGCTAATAAGGAGGAGCGTGCAATAGTATATTATCATGCTTATTTACAGCGCAAAAGTATGTTGTCAAAACAATTTATATTTAAATTAAAAATGTACCTAACAGTATTATTATTCAGTATTATAAGAAAGTCTGTAAAGTCTGGCTTTAGGAATAAGCCAATAGCCATCATTTAATTGAGAAAAACTTCTAAAAAACATAACACCCTAATATTTAATTTGCTTCAACTCAGCCCCAATTTTCAACAGGTTGGGTCACACTTATTATAAGAAAATTGACGAGTCTTGGTATTAGCCTAAATTTACTTAATCTTTTTAGATCTTATTTGAAGAAAAGAGTTCAGACAGTATTTTATTTTGGATAGGTATTAGTCAAACTTTTTTTTTGTTTTTCCCAAAGTCTGAACTCTGATTTTCTATTATTTATAATTCGAACATATTTGACGTTAACAGCTGTCAAATGCTTTTAGTTTCTGATGACCTAAAAATATCTTTACTCTTTCTGATAATTACGATGTTGAATATATGCAAATCTAGTTATATTATTTAAGTGAATTTTGCCAAAAACTCTTACAAATTAACACCTCTAAATGTAAAATTGTCTGCTTATTGACAAGAAAAAGTAATTCAAATTTATACTATAGTAGGTGGGGGCAAAGCCGTGCAATTTCTGGTTTTTATAAGATGACTGGAAGTGGAAGTGGAATTATTATTAGTTACTGAGAAATGGATAATTTAAAAATAAAAAAATTGCGAGGGTTTGCCTCTTTAAAAGGGGCAAATTCTCGCAGCGTTGTGGTTTCTTTTAAACAATAACGGTGTAAATAAACAATAAGTGAAGAAAAAGATTTTTTTTATGTTAAAAGTTTACTAAACATATAATATTATTCTAATATTTCAAAATAAAAAAATAATAATCTAAAAACCTTGTAAGGTCCCTAATAATACTACTCTTTAGTACAAATTAAAAATACTGAAATCTTTTTTTGGAAACAATTGCGTTATGAAATCTTAGAGTTAGTAAGTAGGTTTTGAATGTCTTAATAATATATCATCATCAGCAATAAACGACTCTTCATTTGTTTCTGAAAACTTGTATTCTTCGACAACTTCTGTGTCTCGAAATTTATGGGGCGCGACTTATCTATTAAAAGTTTTAAAGCAAGGTTGTCATATTGATCCCTTAAAAACACAATACTTATTTAAATTTAATATAACTATCATTGTATATGCTAATTCTCTAAAAACTAAAAAAAAAAATGACCTTTTTATAGGTTCAATCTTATTCAATTTGAAGAAAAAAATTATGATATTGGATTGCCAATTATTTGAATTAAACCAATGCTGAATACGACATGTATTTCCACATATCTATTAAAATAAAACTAATATGACAACTTAGCACAGTACAGGTGCGGTACGTAAACGACAGCTTATCTGAGTGGCTCGGTTAATACAACAGCAAAATCATGGCCGTTTCGCGCCGAGCCAATTTTTAAACTGATTGGTCCCCCAATCCAGATGTGTTCGAGGCGTAGGTGTTTTACGTCATCGACAGGTTTTTTAGGAGGCGGTCCTCCACAGAAAACAGAGGCGTACGCATATTTATTATTTGTTTTATACTACACGTGTTTATGAGACTTATTGAAATGTAAGTTATTTAAATCTTCTGAATAATAAAAAATACTACGCCAATGGAGCGGACATATTTACCTCAGGTCTCACCTATACCCCTAAGCTTCAGATAACTTTGTTGACCTATACCTACTTCTGTGGTAGTCGCTTGTAAAATACTGCTTGGATATCTCCTTGATAAATATCAATAATCTTAGCTACGTAGAGCCTAACGAAGTTTTTAATTTTTCCTGGACTTTAACCACCGAATAATCGTTTAAACTCAAATTTATTTCATTTAACCTGCCTGCCATTTATGACTGCTGAATAAATATAAAAGTATTTGTCATCAGAAAACCTGTTTCAAAAGTATTGTCCCCAAAGTTTTGTGAAATAGTCATATTTTTTGTTTTTTTTTTTTTTTTGGGAAATACATTTTATTTTATCTTAAAAATGGACGCAAACACACTTGTATAACCTCTGATGATAAAATAGAATATCCGTACAGAGAAAACTATGTAAAACATAGATATAATCTAGCCTATATTATAGTACTATCCTTAGTAGCAAAAAAAAAACTTTCCTCTCTTATCCGTGTATCACTAATTATCCACTTACTGCTTATCGCATATAAATCATTATATATTCGAAAAGGAAAGCTTTATCTATTAGGTCACCATTAACAAAAAACAAAAGTTGCTTTTTTAGATTTAAAATGCCAAATTGTTGGTAATATGAAGGTAATCTAACACATTTTTCCATATATGCCCACAATAATTTGCCTCAACAGTACCTACTGAAACAGATAAAGATAATCAATGCTTCATTTTGATATTATTATATCTTTATGACTTTTCTTTTACTGTTTTCTTTACTCTGACTAGCAGTAATATTATTATCAACATCTACTGTTATTATTGCAATTTAAACATATCTAGAGCTTACTTTTAAATTGGAATTGATAATATTATTCGAAAAAAACATCTAGGTGCATATATTACAATACTTATTATGAGAGTTTCTATAATTATAATAAGCTCAATTATTCCAATTTTTGATATTATACAATATAGCAACTTCAGTTGCATCATATTTATTTTAACAGTTAGCAAATGTTAAACCAAGAGTGACCTTTTTAAAAACCTCTATAAAGATTTAATAAAAATCGCTTTAGATTTTCCGCAGGCTGTTTGATTTTCTCCTTTAGACGATAAAACTAAGCAAATTGAGTCGGTTATACTTAAGATTAATTTAATGTTCGGGGAAATATTATTTCATGTTATCGGGTCGGTTAAAACAGCACGTTCGTGAAAAAATTAAAACGGATATAGTTTATCTGAGCTAATATAAAAAGCAGCATAAAAACGCTTGGGCTTTGGCTTCTTAAAAGCAAACCGCAAGTCACAGGCGTCGCATGACCTTTTAAGATTATAATTAAAATATGCAATAAATTTGACTACGCCCTAAATATATCAGCTGAGCTGAGGTTCTTGCTAACTGGTTGAAATTTACGGTTTAGCTAGGGGTGCTGTATTGGTAGCTTTATGGCCGAAGTTATGTTGGCAAGATGTGGGCAGCAAAAAATGTTAATTGGGTAGCTCGCAACAATAAGGGCTCACGAATGATTAACGCGTGACATCATAGCTCTGTGTTTATTTTATATACATTAAGTATAATTGATTCTCTGTCCAGGAACCTTAGAAATTAAAAAAAAAAGATTAGCACATTAGCACTTGTGAGCCAGTATTTTAAGGCAGAATAATGTCTCCTAAGGAACATGAGGGGGTTTTAATTTACATTAATACAGATGTAGTAAAGTGCAGTTCAAAATATCTAATAATTGTAAAGCAATAGCAGAAAAAATCAGAAGTGACTGCTATAAGAATAGGGATAACTTTTAACTCGAACTTTTAAATCGAAAATTACAACAATTAAATAAATAATTTAAAAAAAATAATGGAAAGTAAATTGAATCACTACAATAGTACCAATCCGGCCATCCACAGGCCTTTATACAAGGTGTCAATTTAAAAATGTTCAATGTGAATATCTCTGAAATTAAAAAAGTTAAAAAGAAACAAACTTGGTACAAGAAATGTATTAGAAGAAGAAAATGTATTAGATCTTTGTTTGGGTTCCTATTTTCACTATAGTATCTAATTGATTTCCTATTTCTTTAACACGTTAACTGCAACAATACAATTTTTTTTTACCCCACGAGACAAAAGCTTTTTTTTATTTGTTTCACTTCTAAAATAATATTTTGTTTTTGTTCGACAAAAATTAAAAAACCTTGCATTTAACGCTATTAATACAAATAGTTCTTTCAGCTAAACTGTGCCACGTCTGATATAGGATTAATAGCAAAAATGAAGTGAAAGTACAAATTAACAAACTGAAATAGGTAAGATTTATTAAAGAAATCTAAAACCTAACGTACCATATTTAAAGTATTTGTAGCAAAAAATATTTTTTTAACCTTAAAAGGAATGCAATTTGAGCATCAAATATTTTAGAATAGTATTTAACAATAAAAATGTTTTCTTTAATATTGATTCATGTCGGTCATATGTCGGTCTCATAACTTAAAGATGCTGGTTCTTCTTCCCCTACCTATAAAACATTAATATCAAATTTAGTTTTATATTTACTAACTTTTTTAATTTTGCATTGAAAGATATCTGCATTAAAAGTTTCCAAATTGACACCCTGTATGTTAAAACTTAATCTGTCTGCCATTTATATCAGAAAAATGGTAAAACACTTAAATGCAGATCAATTAGAACTCAATTTACAATTAAAATTAATTAAATTTAAAAAAGTTAAAAAAATACATTAATAAAAAATAATCCCTAAGCCCCAAACCTACTAATGCAGCGCTTATAAAAAAAATAAATAAGTTTTTAGGAAAGACAATATTAATTATTGAATTTAAGAAAAATATATTGAAAAATCATAATATAATTGAATTGAAATTCATTGTGACAAGTAAAAAAATTAATTCTACATTAACCTCTTGTCAACATCTATCAACGTACTATGTCAACCGATATAGTCACTGTTATAAAGTTCAAGCAGATGTTCCAAAGCATGAGCAACTTAATTTTTGCTAAATTTAAAAGTTAAAGAATGAGGTTGTGTATTTAACGATATTTGTGTCGGATTTTCAGAATTGCCTTTAAAACTTCTTCTTTTCCCATATGCATCGTGCAGGTGCATTGTGGATCTTCTGCACATTTCTCAAATTATTGTAAGTCTTCTGTCTGACGAAATATGCGCTACAATTATATGATGTTTTGGAGCCATGAACGGCCCTCTCAGGATGTGCCCAGGTATGACACGTTCTGGTCTTTAACTATATTTAAGAGTTGTTTCTATACACCTGCTATCAGTAGTACTTCCTCGTTTGTGATGTGTTCCATATGTCGGTTTTTAAATAGTATGAAAAAGGCTTCAATGCGATTGTGTGATCTTACTTTGATTGACAATGTTTTAGCCCCGTAGAATAGGATAGGCAGACAACAACTAGGCGTTGTTGTAGAACACCCTAAAGTCGTCAATGTGCCGCTTTGGACGATTCGAGGCTTAATTTTCTGATCAAAGTCCCATTCGCTGTTAACAACAAATCGTTCTTGTTGTTCAATGACAAATTGTTCAATGATTTGGCCCTCTACCTCGAGAGCAACGTGTCGGATTCATATACTATGTTAATGTGCAGGCTGTACCTCCAATCGATGTCATTTATCTTATTTAATAGATGCTAAAGATCCTCTCAAGTAAAGGCTACCACGGCATCATTGGCGTATCTGATATTATTGATAAGCCTTTCGTTGAACTTCATATGGTTCATTTTCGAAACCAATCTGCAATATTTTTTTGACATAAACGTTAAAAAGCATAGGAGACAAAATACAGCCCTGTCGCACTCCCTTGGTAACGTTGAAAGCCTCGATTGATACTGCGTCGCTTATATTCACCTCGACCTTCTGGTTCCTATATATATTTGTTTTATGATTTGAATATTCTTTTCATCTGTTCCGATTTCTCGTACTCTTGCTAGAAGTAAATCATGTTTGAAAATTTCAAAAGCTTTTTGGTAATCAATAAAACAGAGCAAGGCGTCCTTCTGTTGATCATAGCACTTTTGTGCCAGAAGCTTTAGTGAGAACAAAGCTCTTCTTGTTCCCAGTCCCTTAATAAAACCGAACTGTCTCATCGCTTATTTCTTCACATTTATTTTGTATCCTACGATACATTATTCTGAGGAAAGCTTTAAGTGTATGGCTCATCAGGCTAAATCTAAAGTTCTCTTACTATTTGTGGGTAATTTTCTTAGAAATGATAAAAAAAGTCGATCAAAGACAATCCTTCGGTAATTTGTGGGAGTCATTTTGTGGGAGTCATGTCACTTATTTTAGTACTTCTGCATATATGTTATCATGTTCTGGACTTTAACCGCTCTAGTATTTCTTCTACCATCCAGAGTTTTAGATTTGTTCCTTTATCTGAGGAACATCTACAAGGTTAGTTTTTACGGTGACATTTATGTAAGTTTTAAACCTTTCATATATTACTTCAGGACTGCCTTCATAATTAAGAATGGTTATCAGGCCTAAGTTTTTGAAGTTCTGCTCTTATTTTTACTTTAAAATTAACAAACAAATGGAGTCCAAAGAGTTCGTATTGGAGACTTTATCTCAAAAAACGCTACCCTCATTGCTGATATTCCATCGAGTCTTTTTTGGATCTCATTTTGTATCCGAATAATATATCTAATGTTTGTAAGTGTCTTCAATATTTTCCTATAGTGTATTATGATGATGCTTAAATAATTCTTAATTTTTATGATACATCTAAAATTCAACAAGCCTACATTAAAATCAATAGTTAGTAGATCATCAGATAAGTCAGATTAATATTAAATCTTAAACCTAGAAAATCTGTTGCAATCTTCTTTGCTTGTGATAATTATTTATCGTACAAAAATAAGTATATAATTAAACTTTAAAATAAATATTAAGAAAATATTGTTTAAAGATAATGCAAAAAAGGTGAGAATTTTATTCCACTTTACTCTGTGATAAAATTTTAACTACATAAAAAACTACAGCTTTAGAAAACTTAAAAAAAAATAAACATTTAGAGCAAAAGAACACACACGCAAATTTTTTAAAACTACTTTTTTATAAAATGTTGGTAATTTGAATATTCGAGTTATTGCTATCAATTAAAATATTTAAAATATAGTGTGGAAATAGCTTTATATTAATTAGTTAGGCTACGGTTGCAGTGCAAGCGATTTCGCGCAAACTGCCTTCGCGCGACATCCAATCAATTCACGAGAAAAATTAATAGTTTCCTGGTATTTCTAAAATTTGCGCGATTTAAATCAATTTTGTAAGTTATATTCTTAAAAGCACAAGTCATGAACGACATTAATTTAAAGTTTTATATCGAAGAAGAATTTTTTCTAACTGAGAATTCAGTATTGAAATTAATTACATTTAACAAAAGAAATACGCGGTTCTAGGTCAACAAAATATACGCAAATCATTATTTAAGCGCATACTACCGGATTTTCGAAGAGTTCAAATTGCAACCGATAAAAATCTTTAAATATTAACGAATGAGTAATGACACGTATTTTTATTGGTATATTGAACGCGATAGAGGAAGAAGTAAGAGAATAATGCAACTTCAGGGAATGTATTTGTCCATCCGAAAAACTTAAAGTAAGTAAAGTGCAGCAAATCTCATTTTAATTTTAAACCGTAAGATTGGTAACAAATGTAGCAATATCATAATCCCGGTGTGCCTATTATATGAGCAACTAAAATAAGGACATTTTCTTCCAGAAATCTTATTTAATGATACTATATTCTAAACGTAATCTTTCACGCAAAGAAGAAATATTTAATTACAGACTGTCACGGAGTCGAAGAAACGTAGTGTTCATTTGGATTAATGCCAGTAAAGTGGAGACCGCTTAACAAACCTATAGAATGTCAATCTGATAAGGTTGAATTAATAGTCAAATGTATTTGCTTATTAAATAATATTATTATAGACAAAGAAGGTGTCAACCAGTCCAATGTATTGCAACTCGAGCTATCAAATTCAGAGAGCAATAAAGCATACGAGGTACGAGATACATTTTAATAGTAAAATCGGTGCAATACCACAGCAATATATTAATTCATAGTATATGTATAGGGTGTCCCAATAGGAACGCACGTTTTGAATTGCACAGCATTCTTTTTTTATTGCAGTATGTCAAAAAAAACTGAAAAAAATAATGTAAACAGTTTGCGATTAGTAGCCATGGAACGATATACGGCCGAACAATGAATTATTATTGTTAAAACACACTACAAATATGGAGAATATTTTGCGGAAACAGTTCGTAAATTACGGGGCATTTTTGGTCGACACGATGCACCAAATCACACGACCGTCCAAAGACTAATTGATAAATTTGAACAAAATGGTTCTGTCGTGGATGTAAAAACACCAGTGCGTCACCGTACTAGCCGTTCTGTTGAAAATATTGCCGCAGTGCGTGAAAGTGTTGGTGAGAATCCGGGATCATCTATCCGTCATCGTGCACAGCAGTTGCACATTTTGAAGAGCACTACCCACCGAATTCTAACAAAAGATCTTCATTTACATGCCTATAAGATTCAATTGACTCAAGAATTAAAGCCAGTGAACCATGCGACGCGCCGTACATTTTCTCCTTGGGTATTGCAAAAACAACAAATGGATGTCAATTTTTCGAAAAAAAATTTGTTTACCGATGAGGCACACTTTCACCCTAATGGCTTTTTTAATAAACAAAATTGCCGAATTTGGGGCGCAGAAAATCCTAGAGTCATTCATGAGAAGAAAATGTATCCATTAAGAGGCCTCAATTGGATAGTATGGATACGGGCGGTATGTAGTACCAACAGGATGGTGCGACATGTCACACTACACGTGAAGCAATTCAATTGTTGCAAAGAAAGTTTTCCGGTCGTGTCATTTCACGGAATGGAGACCAGAACTGGCCCGCAAGATCATGCGATTTAACGCTTTGTAACTTTTTTCTTTGGGGTTTTTTAAAATCCCTCGTATACGCTAATAACCCAACAACAATTCCACAGTTGAAAAACGAAATTAGACGTATTATTAGCGAAATAAATTGGGCCGCAATTATGTGAAAATGTAATTGAAAATTTCTTAAAACGAATAAGAGTCTGTCACGAAAGTTGAGGCGGCCATTTGCCGGATATTATTTTTCACGTTTAATTGCAGTGCATTAGCTTTACATTAAAATATAAATAACACTCAGTTTAAAATAAATTATGACTTTTATTTACCAATTAAAACATGCGCTCTTATTGGGACACCCTTTATATGTTCAATTAATCAAAATACAAAATTTACTTGCTGTTAACATTTAAATCTGTTGTCACCTCTCCTCTTCCTATAATTTTCTTGATTTTTTACGATTGTGGTATCCCTTGCTCCTTTGGTCCCATAATAACCTTCTATCAAATACTAAGAGAATGAGTTTTTTCATTATATCCATAATATTTTGTTTTCCAACAAAATGACTAAGGTCAACAGGACAGAGCCCAAAAAACCGCGCAACTACAAATAGTGCGCGCGAAAAAAACAAACCCACTCTGTGTTCTACAGTGCACACGAGCAAGTTTATTTAAGAGAAATCGCGTTCAACGGAATTTCATTACGTTTACGACTTTAGCATGGATGGTTCAAGACGTGTTGCAGTGGTGTACTTATCGTACCATTATTTTTAATATCCAACCTACCTACCAATACTACCGGAGAAAAACTATATACACACCACTGATATTGACGCGAGCGCAAGCGACCGGGGCGAGCCGTATGAATTGCTCAATGTTCCAACAAGTACTGCTTACCCGCAGAGCGAGGCTCAGCGAGAAATTTTGGCCGCGAAATCGTCGCGAAGTAGCAGTCCTCGGCGAGCGCCGGCGGTTAGCGGCGTCTACTCGGCAAATTCGCTGCGATTTCGGCTACGTGTGAATCGCACCATTTGATCCTTTGGTCTGCTACATGCGCGCGAGAAAACTTCGCGGCGGCTCGCAGCGAACTTCGCCATGAAAATCGCTCGTGTGCATCGCGCCTAAGTCGCTTATGCTCTAACCACCTGCATTTGCTTATGCGAGTTTAATAATTTGGGCGAATTCGCTGGATTTTGCGCGAAAGGCAGACCTGTGTACTGGACTGTTGTCGGATATTTACGTTCTCATTTTTAAATTAAATGTCAAAAAAATAATTATTTAATTTTTTTTTTGGGCAATTGCATAAAAAATGTATTGTTTTGCCAGAATCACTTTTTGAATCACTTAGTAGGGAAAGCTGAATTTAGTAGACGACATTTTCTTGTATATATTATTTATAATATATACAAGAAAAATTGTATATATTATTAACTAAGACTTCAGAACATCCTAAATTTTAAAACTATAGCGAATAATGTAATTATAAAGCACAATTAGCGGCCAAAAGGAGACTCATTTACAAAATATACCTTAATTAATGATACATCTCGGGTCTGGAAATTTCTCAAGTTATTAGAGAGAATGCTAATTGCACGTCGTTTTACAGGCCCATTTTCCTCCTATTCCTTACATAACCGTTTGGCATCCGTTGCACGCAATCTCGGTTATTATTTTCCTGCCATATCGGGTAATGCCTTATTCCAATTAGCACGGCAATTAATTTGTTTATTATTGGAAAACCGATCAGACCGAAGGTTCTGATTACGGTCAGTTCCGAGAATTGAGTTAAATCCCCAATAAATACATATACAGTGCGAGTCTGTTTCTTGGAATAAATTCGATAAAAAATAAATGGGAGCGTGTTCGGAAAAAATGCTTGGACACGTTAATTGAGCCTCTAAGTTGCGCATTTTTTATAATAAAAAGTTTTTATACAGAGTGTGCCATCTAGGTGGGGCTAGTACTAACTTTCTTATTTTAAATAGGACACCCTATATGTTATTATATTACCCTACCCCTTTGTGGGCATTTTCTCCACAAAATGCCAAACATTTTGATGTATTACATGCCATACCTTTATTCGATTGTTTTTAAGATACAGGGCGTTAAAGAAAACGTATTTCATAAACTTAAAGAGGATTCTTTTAAATCTTCTTCTTTAATAAGTGTTCAAAATGTAAACCATTTACTTTTAGGTAATGCCCGAAACATACTACCAATTCATTTTGAACGTTTCTTATGCATTCTGGAGAAATGTTTTGACACTCTTGCCTTATTCTAGTTTTAAACTCCCCAATATTTGCCGACTTGGCCACATAAACTTTGGATTTCAAATATCCTCATAGGAAAAAATCCAGCGGAGTCAAATTGGGCGATCTTGGTGGCTATTCAAAAAGGTCCTTTCCTGCTAATCCATATACCTGGAAAAATAGTATCCAGATAGATTCGAACAGGTGTTGCAAAATGGGGAGGCGCACCATCTTGCTGAAACAAGATGTTTCTATTCGGCTTATCAGCTTCTATTGGATCAAGGAATAGAACAGCTAGATTTGGAATTAGTTCTTCTTGTAAAAACTGTAAGTATTAAAATTTTAATTTTCTTTATTTTAAATTCATTTAAATTTTCTTTGAAGAAAATTGGGCCTATAACTTACTGACCTAGAATTCCTGTCCAAACATTTACTTTTTCTGGGTGTTGAGTGTAGCCTTGCCTCATCCAACATTGATTTTCTTGTGCCTAATAACGGCAATTTTGAGGATTTACTTCTCCGTTCGCCTAAATGTCGACTCATCGAAAAAGAGAATATTTTCTGTAATAAGATTATTATTCTGCATTAGTTCCATAAATTGTTTACAAAATAATAAAAATAAATGATAATTCTTCTATCTGAATCCTCCTCATGGAGTTCCTGGAGAATTATTACTTTATAGGGATGATATTTTTCTGCGTCAAGAACCCTTAGTACTGAAGACTGGCTCTCTTCCAATTCGCGCACTACCTGCCTTGTAGAAATATTAAGATTTTCTTCAATGGCTAATAACACATTAATTTTGATGTCTTCATTAAGCGCAGATCAACCAGAAACTAGTTATTATTCTTACGTGACTATTTTCCCGAAACTGTTTTTCAAAATTGCTTACAGTACTTTGAGATATGGGTGGTAAGTCAGGATACTTCTGTCTGAATAAAGCAAAACTTCATTTTGGATTCATGTTCTCTCTATGTACACAATCATTATAGATTAAGATTTCAATCTTGTGCTTTCCACTTAAATAGCCCATTTCGTAAAAAAATTAAAAGAAACTTAAATTTGATTATTCGACAGTAAAGGCACGTCTTGTAGCAATGTCAAAATTTATAGAATGTCAAAATAATGAAAAAATGCCACATTTTTATAGGACATTCATAAAATACATTACAAAAAAAAACTATTTACTGAGATGCATATTTGTTGAATTTAAAGCATTTTTAAAATAAAAAATCAAAACTTAAAAACAGGTGAATAAAGGTATGTGATACATCAAAATGTGGAATTTTGTGCAAAATCCAAACAATAGTTGGAACGACATATCAGGACTGCGAGCCGGCCAATTTTGAGGTCCTGCACGTCCAATCCAGCAACTAGGGTAGATGACGTCGAGATGCTGACGATCAAGAACACTGAAATGAGCTGCAGCTCCGTCGTGCATAAACCACATGTTGACTCTTACTTGTAGGGGTACTTCTTCTAATAAAGTGGGTAAATGGTGTTGCAAGAAATCCGTGTAGGATTCACCTGTTAATCTTGCCGGTAAAAAAAATGGGCCAATTAGGTAGTCACCAATAATTCCTATCCAAACGTTCAGCGAAAATTGTTGCTGAAAATGAGTTTCTCTAATAACGTGAGGATTTTCGTCGGCCCAAAAATGATCATTGTGTTCAAGTTCATAATAGCATTTCTTGGAAAATTTGCCTCGTCCGTAAATAAAATATTTGATAGAAAATTATTATTGTGTGCCATCGTATGAATCAACCACCTGCAAAACATTAATCTTGGACGAAAATCCCGAGGCAGTAGAGCTTGTACACGCTGTATGTGATATGGATGCAGGAGGTTTCTTTTTAGAGCTTTCCAAACGGTTTTTGAACTGACTTCAAGCTGCAGTGCAATCTTCCTGATACTATTGGAAGGATCTTCTTCTATCGCATCAAGAGTAGCTTCTTCCAGTTCAGGCGTTGTTATAGTTTCTGGTCTTCCACCACCCATATTTTTATTAAAACTCCCAGTTTCACATAATCTTGCATGTAGTTTTCTAAATGTTTTTGCACATGGAATTACTCTGTTAGGATATTTGTCCTGGTAAATTCTTCTTCGTGCTTCTTCCGCATTTCCATTTGCTAATCCATAAATAAAGTGCATGTCAGTCATTTCATGGTTAGTAAAATTATTCATGATGAAGTAATGAATCACTGCTAACTGACAGCTAAATTTTACTTATAGCAATTCTATCACTGTCAGCTGGTCTCGAAAGCAGGTAGGTACAAAGTAGGTACTTGAATGGACTTGCCAATTATTTGTCATAAGAAGCAATGTATTTGTTATTTTGTTGTATTTCAAAAATCTGATAATAAAAATCGTAGCAGTTGAATATTTATTATCATAGTAAACAAGACAGAAGAGACCAAAAAGTAGTGCATTGTGGACATTTTGCTCATGGACTTTAAGATCGAAATTGTTTATCGAATTAATTGGTTTTTATTTCATGTTGTCGTCCATGGATAATTTTTAGAATGAGTTAAAGATATTTTCAATTTTTTTTCTCGAAAACAAAGCCAGATATGAAGATAATAAGATAAGATACAAAAAAGTTGTATTTTTAGTTGCTTAAATACAAAAATAAATAAAAAGCTGCAAAACAATTAATTATTGGCCTTGTTTTTTTCTCAACAATAAGCATGTGGTGCCCACTGACATGCCACTGGACCTAATAATTTCAATCTAGTTACAGCTAAATAAGCGTCTTATAACTTCAAATAACTGCACCAAATTTCAACCAAATCGGTTTAAGGATAGTTATAGTATTTTTAAAATACCGTTATTTTTTTGAACCTTCATCGCCCTGTATCTCAACTCAACTCCCGACATACGTTTATAGGAACTTTTTTTCATAAAACGACCTAACGATTCACTCTTTGAATCCTACCTATGTTTTTAATTTTACCTATTTTTTAATTTTTATTAATTATAGGTTTATTATTATAATCTTAGGACGCTCGAAACAAATTATTAAAAAGACTAAATTAATTCTAAATTAAAAAGACTAAATTAAAGACTACCTTTCCTAAATTATTCAAGTTGTGTTGTTCCTAATCTTCTTAAAGCCAGTTGCCAAAAGAATCAGTTGCTAGTGATTTTTTTGGCATCTTCTGTCCATCTATCTCTACTCCGTTTGTCAGCCCCTGGTTTTCACTTTATCACTTTTCTAGTCCGCCGCCCATCAGTCATTCCCTTCATTTGAATTTGGCCGGACCAGTTCCACTTAAGCGACGTTATGCACTCGGTAACATCCAAGATGCCGGTTCTTCTGTGAGTCAGTCCTAGTGGCGACCTTTCAATTCTTTTTTGGGCTACTTTGAGTTTGGTTGCTGTCGCCTGGGCTAAGGAGAGCAGCCCATGTCAACGTAATTCTTTTTTGCAGTTCAGTGGTTAGGTTATCTCTGGGCAATTCGGATTTCATGACTTAAGTTTTTATAGTTTAAAAAGTAGTCCATTTTTGCAGTGGAGTTTATAGGTCAATGGGTAACTAAAGATACCTCGGTCATCCTCCACTAAATTTATTTAAAACATATGAATCCGACATGTTTCAGACAGATAACATGTCCATCATCAGGGATAACAAATTAAGTGATTCCGTCAATACATCTTATAGATCTAGTTCTTCAGACAAGGTTAAAAGATTAAAACGAATTAAGATACATGAGAATGGGACCAAACATGGATTTACAAAAACTTTAAAATTATATCATTCCGACAATAGGTTAATGAGTTTTTTTATATTTGTGGACTAGAATAGAAGTATGTCGACCATTACACCAAATGGTCGCACTTAAAATCGTTAATAAGGACATGTCCGAGCGGGATATAAACGATGTATATTTGATGGGAAGGACTGAATACTACCCTTTTAAAATCGAGTAATGTCAGTTTTTTAAGAAAAAAACATCTACTTGCTAATCTTAAAAAACTAAAAGGAACAAAAACTGGGATTTCTGATAATCTCACAAAAATCAGCAGGAGGAATTAAAAAAATTAAAAAGCTATTTAAATATTGTAAGAAAACAACAACCAGATGAAAAAACATCCTTATCCCTTTGTTCATTTTTAATGCATTTTTGACACATGGTTTAGACATGCTGTAAGCATAACTACTTTTGACACAGCGTGTTCTATGACATTCCTTTATTTTTTGGTAAATAGTTATAATTTATTTTTGTAAATGTGGATCTTGTACACTTTTTAAAATGTTCTCTTTGATCAAGGTTAAACCAATTTCTTTGAAAAACAATTTTCGCTCAGAAATTATGTTTTTTTTTATTGGCACTACATTTATGTATGACATTTGAGTTTAAGCCTGTAATGTTAACCAAATTATAAAAAATAACCATGGGCCATCTTCTGGTATTCCTGGCTATAGTATACGCTGCACACTTCTGATCTACTGAGTCAAGACACGATTATGTTATGTTATAAAAGGTAATAATAATATTTGGCTTACAAGCATTTATTGATGCTTCATCAATCGTTTTATTATAGTGAAAAGATGATACCTAATACTATGACGACTTTATTTTTTCTCGATACGTATGATACAAAAGTTATGAATCTGGAAAAGGTAACCATAGATGACAACTCCTCAAGGCCAGTTAGGATTAGGAATTTCTTCTGGAATATTACTTTGATTGTTCAAACAATTAAAATGTTGTCTTGCTTGTTTGCTTTAGTTTACACATTTGCTGTACTAAATTAGTAGTTTTATTGCTGATCTAATATGGTTCTGGAAGTTTATGGTTCTGGAGGAACATAAACTAGGGTATAAAGGTATCTGTATTCACCAACGAAAAAAATGTAATGCTATACTTGGCTAAATCCGCAACGATCGTGGAACAAAAAAAGCATTTCTTTTGATTATGTTTGCGGTTCTGATTAAACTGATCAAATATATTTCTGATTGGTGCGAGTTTATTTAGAGTTCTGCCGTTTTTGTCTGAATTTCTGCTCTTGTATTCACATCGTTAAAACGGAGATAACGCAGCAAGAATACATATCGCCTGTGGGCCATAGTAGCTCGAAATACCTCGTCACTTGTTTCATCAGTAGGTCAACATTTTTTGCAATTACGACGACCTGCCTTAAAAACTCCAGCTAGGCATAAGAGACCAACTAAGGCCTTTATTTCTACACTATTTGTAGATGGCGCTTTTTTTGCGTCTGCATAATTATTTTTTATTTTAGAAATAAATATGTTCCTATTTTGAACAATGGTATCAAGAGTATTCTGGTTAATATAGAATTTCCAACACTCTAAAGGAGTAAAAGCTTGACGGGCGTTTCATTTTGTACCCGATACAAAGGAAATTATGTTACAACTTCATGTTCAAACATTTTTAGGAGGGCATGTCTTGCAAGTTGCACTATCTTATTTACATAATAAAAAAGCGATGATTTTCTTTATTAGCCCGAAATTATTCTGGAGTTTAAGGCTCAGTCTTTAATTCTTCCTCTAATTCTTCCTCAGTATCCGTATTGTGTTCGCTCTCTTCGCAATAATCCGATTCTGGCTCACACAATTTGTGTTTCATCATCCAAATGCTGTAATATCTGGATTTTTTTAAGTTTGGATTTATTCCTATGATCCGTGAACTACTGATTCTCGACTGAGAGACTGACTGAGGTACTGACCATTGCGATATGCTGAAACAAAAAATTATTAAAAAAAAGGATCTATATGTTTTAAAGTTTGAAGCTAACAACTACCAAACCATAGTATGTAATGTATTAACTTAAAATAATTTGATCATAATTCTATAAAACTATCTCAATTGAATATTTGTAGTGCGATTAAAAATTTTGATAGTTTATTATTGCCTCTTGTCATAGATTGAAGTAAATTTTAATATCATAGGACAGACAGAAACTTTTCAAATAATAAACACGAATATTTTTAATATTTTAGGGTACGATTTACTTTACTATGATTATTATTATGGCAGTATTAATAAATGTTCTTGTGATAGCCAAAAGTTCAGTTACCAATATCAAATTTCAAACATAAACCTTATTGACATCGATCTAACTGAACTAAAAAATATATCTTTTGAAATCAACGCTATATATAGTCCACCACATATCTACAGACATGGGTGCTTTTAATACAAACTTGATTCATTATTTTTTTGAACTGTCTAGGTTGGATGTTCATGTAATTTGTGGTGATATTAATATTTATAGTATATTTAAGAATAGCCAAACCTTTTTAGTACAAACTCTTATATTTCGTATCGTTTATACTTGGGAGAGAAATTTACAAGAATTTTACCTCAACCACTATTCTGGGAATATCAAAGTTTATTTGTTAAATTACTATATACCGGATCATTATCAAACTATCATTAAAATACGAAATCAGAAAATTTGTAATAACTGTCCAAATAAAAACATTATATAGCGGATTAATTAAAAAATTAAAGGAAAACTACTTTTTAATAGATTGAAATCATTTTAATTTTTGCGACGATATATAAAATGACGAACTTTTTTATAAATAACGTAACAGATTAATGATATTTCGAGAGAGAGTTGGATCAGTCAAAGTCTACTAAAGGCTGTTAATAAAGAAAATAACTTTATTAAGAATTAAAGAAATTATCCATTTAATTTAACTGTTAAACAGAATTACAACATATGAAAAAAGAGTCTAGAAAAATCTATTGCCGTGTCAAAAGAACAATGTTATAAAAAATTATTAAAAATCCAACAAAATACTGAATTTTGATCGGAAACGTCAATATAATTTGTAACAAAAACCAGCAAAATTGAAAAAATCAAACAATGCAGTTATATCTGATAACACGATTGCTTAGGGAGAGAAAACTATGCTTAAAAAACCTAAAAACTTTATTGACAATGGACCTGAAATGATAAACAACATGTTTCTTAACTTTGTTTCTAAACAGAAAGTATTGAAAATTATAAAAAACTTTAAAATGAAAAATTCTCCTGGTTTTGATAGTATACGTACCGAAATCTTTAAAATTAATAAACAGGCAAAATTCACACCTATTAACATTTTAATAAACAAATGCATAAAGAAATGTTATTTTCCAAAACAATTAAAATAGGTGTTATTTCTCTATTGCTAAAATCTGGACGTAGGCTGGATACTGTAAACTACAGAATAATTTCTCTAATGAAATATAGCAAGGATCTGCTAAAGAGTAGAATCATGAAATTTTTGAAAAATTACAAATTAATATCTGATGATCAATATGAGTTCATAGAGGGTAGAACACAGTTTCACATCTCTTACTTCTAAAGATAGTCCAAATTAATATCCGATAATCAATATAGATTCATAGAGGGTAGATCGACGGAGGATACAATTGCTGAAGTATAATTGTCTTGATGAAAGCAACTCGACATTGTGTATCTTAGTTGATCTGGCCAAGGCGTTCGATATAGTGTCATATTTCTTCTGAAAAAAATTAAAAGATATGTATAGCCTGAATAAATAAAAAATATGTGATGAAAAATATTTGACATAAGAACCTACGAAGTGACAGAATAAGCTATACAAGGATCGGTATAGTAATGAGTGAAGCTGGATGAATAGTTTGTGATGGTCCCCAGAGGAGTGCTTTGGAACCACGTCTGTATATTTCATATATGAATGGCTTGCTTAAAATAAATATAAATGAGAAAACAATATCATAATGTTGTTGCAATATAATAATGTTGCATGTAGAGTGGCATTGTGCTATAGGGGCACCGTACCCAAAACTTAATGCAAATTCATACCTAGGAAGGTTTGCGCCAGTATAGTAGCTTATATTATCTTTTTTTGCTTTCTTATACATTTTATAGTATCGTTTTTTTTTCTCTTAGTAAAACTTTCACATTTGCACAATTATATAATTTTTCTTTCTTTTAAAATTAATTTACAACCACTTTTTGACTGTATTAATATAGAAGTGGAGCTGTTTTCATGCAGGTATATTTGTGAAGAGCTTGAGGTGCTGTTTTGTTTTATTTATTCTTTTTCTTTGCTTTTCCCTTTTGTAGTGGGTAGGTGGGATTAACGTTTGTAAATTTGTTATAATATTTATTTACTTAATAATTAAATTAATAGCTACTAATTTTGTAAGCCTATCTCTGGTTCAGTATAGATATAAATAATATTGATAACATAATATTACTTTTTTTAAAACATATAACATTTTTGTTTTTGTTTTGATAATTTTTTTTTAATTTAACGCATTTACTCCTTTAGTTGCATAAGTTTCATTTGGTAATGAAAAATGTCACTATTAAACTTGTATATACCTGTGTTCTCTTATAAAGCATAAGGGTTGCACAACTCAATGTAAGATCGCTTTTCAATGGTTTTCAAGAGTTTACCTCATTGGTTGTTGAACATGACTTCGATGTTGTTATGTTAACCGAGACGTGGCTAAACAATAATTTATCTGTTAATGCACTGAATATCCCTGGCTACTATTTTTATCACAAGGATCGATCTGGTAGAGGTGGGGGAGTTGGTGCCTATGTAAAATGTAATCTAAAACATACAACTATTGGTTTTAATTTTCAAACATCTGATCAACTAGAATACATATTTTTAAAAATTACACTTCCAAATAAAAATATAATAATTGGAGCTTTTTATCGACCACCTAACACAAATATAAACAATATGATAAATGATTTTGAAAACATAATATCTGAGACATTTCTTCAAGCGGATATACTTTTATACCTGGGAGATTTTAACATCAACTTTTTTAATTTATCTAATCCTATACTGGATACTTTTGAGTCTTATGGTCTGCAACAGCTTATAAATGAGCCTACTAGAGTGACGGAGACCTCAAGCACTCTTATTGATCCTATATTTATCAATAATTTTGACATAGTAAAACAATGTGGAACGATATCTTTAAATGGAATTTCTGACCATAATTTAGTATATGTTAATATGTCTCTTAATATTAAAAAAGCACCTTCTAGAATATTCTCTTTTAGATCATTTAGAAATTTTACTCAACTTAATTTTGAAAATGATCTTTTAAATATGTCGTGGCATCAAATTTTATGGGAAGAGAATTTAGAAAGTAAACTAGAACTTTTCAACCATTTCATTATAGAAATTTTTGATAAACATGCTCCCCTAATAGAGGTCCGAGCAACAAAACCAAAAGCTCCTTGGTTAAATGATGACATTCGTCACCTAAAAGTATTGAGAGATAAAAGTTGGCAAAAGTATAGAAAAGCTAGATCGGACGCTGACAATTTACTCTATAAAAATATTCGTAACCAGATATTATCTGCCACTAGAGCTGCAAAAAAGAGATATATTATAAATACTTCTCAATTAAACAATACAGCTAAACTCTGGAAAACTCTTCAAGCTTTAAATGTTCGCTTACAAAAAAAACACATTATACCAAGTAACCTCTCAAATCCTAATGAAATTAATAGTTATTTTACATCCTTTTTGCAATCCATATCAAATCTTTCAAATAATCAAATTTTATATTATAACACCCATATATTCAATCCAGAAATAAACTTCAAATTTTCTTTAGCTACAATAGATGAAATACACTCCGCTCTACATAACATCCGAACTAACGCTGTTGGTACAGATCAAATTAATGCAAAAATGCTAAAAATATGTAGCCCTTTAATAGATCATATAATTTTACACATTATTAACACGGCCATAGAGAAGAAATAAGTCCCAACAATCTGGAAAACTGCTCTGGGAATCCCACTACCAAAGAATAGTCAACCCTCCCATTTTTCTGAGTTAAGGATCATAAGTATTCTTCCCACCCTGTCAAAAATTTTTAAACGAGTCCTTTATAACCAAATATTCACTTATTTCACTGTTAATAAAATCCTGCCTGATAATCAATGTGGATTTCGAGAGAATTTTAGTACAGTATCTGCTTTAGCATCTGTGCTTGATGATATATTCAGGGCCTGCGATAAAGGCTACATAAATATTTTAGTACTTCTAGACTTCTCCAAGGCCTTTGATACTCTGGATCACCGTCTCCTATTAGCTAAGCTAAAATATTATGGGTTCGACGCGGACTCTGTTCAATTAATGAATTCATTTCTAAGCAAACGGTCGCAAAAGGTGGTCTATAACAATATTACGTCGAATGCATTGGATGTTCTGTCGGGTATGCCACAAGGAGCTGTTTTATCACCCCTTCTATTTATTATTTACACTATTGATATAATTCTTACACTTAAATACTGTAAAACACAAGCATACGCGGATGACACACAAATCTATGTCTCTTTTGATTATAACAAATTGCAAGAAATGGCCGATAAAATAAACGCTGATCTTCAGGTAATTAAAGAATTATCTGCTGAACATAACCTAAACTTAAATTCTGACAAAACTAAACTATTATGTATTGGCAGCAAAATCAAAAGAAACTCTATTAAAAACAACTTAAAATTAAAAATAAATGATACTACATTAAAATGTGTATCCAGCGCAAAAAATCTTGGCTTAACTATCGACGAAGATGTCAGATTTTAGTGCACCCGTTCAGAATATAACAAGAAAAAGCTTCTGTGCGCTGAAATTATTATATAATAATCGGCACATTCTTAACTACTCGTTGAAAAAAAGTTTATGCGACATATTAGTACTCTCACATTTCAAGTATGGTGACTTTATATACGGTCCATGTCTTACAGCTCTCGATAAACAAAAAATACAAAGGGTACAGAACGCATGCTGTCGATTAATATACGGAATCAGGAAGCATGACCATATTACTCATAAAATTGTAGAATCTAACTGGCTAAATATGGAAAGCCGTAGAAAACTACATCTTTCAAATTTTGTGCATAAGCTTCTTAATACCACTAACACCTCGAATACTCTTAAAAATAAATTTTTGCCAAGGACAAGCATGCATGGACAAATAATTAGAAACAAAAACAAATTCTCCATCCCGTTACATAAAACATCTATGTATAAAAAATCCTTTTCATATAATGCAATCACCTTATAAAATTCCATACCTGATAATTTTAAAATATTTAATATTAACAAATTTAAATACAAAATGCGTTTGTTTTTATTTAATCAACAAACTCACCATGAATAAGAAAGGATTTTTTTTTCTTTCTTACTAAAGACAAAAAGACACTTACAATGAGCATGTTGAGGCAATACTTAATAAAAAAAAATAAAAGAATAAATAAAAAAATGGGAGAATAACCAGGAAAAGTGTATCTGACTTGTGTAATAAACCAACCTTATAATATATTTGAAGAATTAATAAACAGGTATTGGCATTGTATGCTGAACTGGACTAGGCTTTGAAATTATTTCAAAATATAACTATCTACTTTTTAAAGAAAATCTCTACCTACTACTGGGTAAAGCTATATTACGGTCTTTTGTATCGCACAGTTTGTCGTTGTGTATAATAATTCTTTAAGTAACTTTTTTTTTTCTTTCTACAATGTGTGCGTAGATTTAAAGAGCTATTGGCTAATAAGTTGCATGATATTATTTTATTTTCACTTCAGAGGGATTAGGTAGGTTAAGTAAGAGTAGCCACATGGCTAGACTTCGCCTCTCTTATATCCCTATAGAAATGTATGTATGATAATCACAACTGTAAATTATTTGTTTGTTAAATAAAAGACGTTTATTATTATTATCATTATTATTATTATTTGCTGATGATAGTGCTTTTGTTTAGGGGGAAAACATAGACAGAATTAAAAATTCAAGCTGAAAGGAAATTTGCACTAATTAAGAAATTATTTTGATTTTAATTAGATGTTCTAATCTTAACAAAAACTCAATGCATATTTTCCCGGATATAAAATAATAAATTGCCAAGGCATAATAGTAGATAATCAAGTAAAACTTCAAAAGGTTAGATATATCATGCCGAAATTTAAATATTTAAAATATGGTATATACTAATTAATAGACAGGCCGATTGTGACTGCATTTAAATTGGCATTTAATAATATAATAGTACACGGTACACACGCGAATTGCAAAGCTACATAACCTATTTCTTTTAAAACATGTAATAATTATTATGTTGGTAACATTTTATTCTAGAAAAGAAAATATTAAGAGAACATGTAATAAAACAAATAGGTTATGTAGTTTTGCAATTCGCGTGTGGAGATTAAGGAGATTTATATCAGATTCCGGTTAGAGATGAAGAAGAAGAAAGGAAAAGACATAATACCAAGGAATGCGTTAATGAAAATAGAAAAAGGACAGAGAATATATACCAAGATTTAGAACAAGAAAGTAACAGTAATAATAGTGATCAGGAAGTGACAAATGAATATGAAAGGCGAAGAAGTTAAAGAAACAGGCAGATGCCAAATTATTTGCAAGATTATGACCTAACTACCGACTTTGACACTAATACACAGTGCAGCTCTTTCTATGGGATATCTCTTATCAGAAGTGCCACAGTCCTATACAGAGGCTGTACAACATGGAAATAAGTGGAAAATGGCTATAGATAAAGAGTTAAATGCTTTACACGAAAACAAGACATGAGAATTAGTACCATATTCTAGAAATGAAAGGGTTATAGATTCAAAGTGGGTTTTTTGAGAAAAGGAAATAGATGGTAAATTAGAAAAGAAGGCAAGACTAGCAGCTCGAGGGTATCAACAGGATTCCTTATCAGAAGAGGCTTATGCTCCAGCTGCAAGAATGGTAACCTTGAGGATATTACTATCTTTATACATTGAAATGTAATACAAATCGATGAAAAGTCAGCATTTTTGAATGGGTAATTAAATAGTCCTGTATACATGAAAAAACCAGAAGGACTTGAAAGTAAACATCCAAATTCAGTATGTAAACTTTTAAAATCGTTGTATGGTTTGAGGGAAAGCCCTAAATGTTGGAATTCATTATTGAATGAAACTTTAATTGATTTTGAATTTCAAAGGTCAAAGAAAGATCCATCTCTTTATTCGTCTAACACTTGTTTTATATTAATCCACATTAATGACTTAATAATATTTTCGAATAAAATTGATCTATTAAATGTCTTGAAAACTAAATTGTCTCAAGCTTTCAAAATGAAGAAGTTAAACAATAAAAATATTGTGTTTTTAGGTTTAGAAATTAATAAAGTTGGTGACAATATTTTTATTACACAAAAAGACTTAATAAGAAAAGTATTAACTAAGTTTAATATGAATTCTTGTAAACTGAGTGAAATTCCTATGCAACCGAAATTGAAATTAAATATCAAAAATCGAATTGAAGAAAAGTTGGAAAATATACCTTACAAAGAATTAATTGGGTGCTTAAGGATATAGACTTGATTTAAGTTTTGCTATATCCTTTTTTAAAACATATTTTAAGATATCTGAAGTCAACAGAAAACTATAGTCTTAAGTTTTTTAAATCATCAAATAAAACTAATTTATATAGTTTTGCTGATTCCGATTTTGCAAATGATGAAGATAGAAAAAGCATATCTGGGTTTACAGTAAAAATGAATGAGAATCTTATTTCTTGGAAAACAAAGAAACAAAACATAGTGGCTTTATCAAGTGCAGAATCAGAATATCCTGCTCTTTCATTTTGCGTAGTGAATGTCTGTTTATAGGGCAATTATTTTCAGAAATATTAAAAGAAAATGTTTTTCCTATTTTGATTTATGAAGATAACCAGTCTTGTGATAAGATGACGTCAACTTTAGAAACCAAACGAACTAAACATATTGATATCAAACACTATTTTATATGAGACTGTGTTGATCAAGCTGTTGTTGATCAAAATTGTTTTGGAGTATGTATCTAGTGATAGGCAACAGGCAGATATTTTCACAAAAGTTTTACCTAAGGTTAAGTTTAAGTATTTCAGAGATTGTCTTACTATCATTAATACTGTTTAATTTCATATGCTACTTATTAATATTATATGTGTAAGTTGTAATTTTAAGAGATTTAACTGTAGGTATTTCTATTTCTGTTTTTGAGGTCTTATATTTGCAGAATTGCGGGAGGGTGTAGATATTATCCGCTTTGGTGTAGACTATTCAATTCTGCAATGTAGGTTGGGTTGCATACCCATAACTACATTATAGAATTGGATAGTCTACACCAAAGCGGATAATATCTACATAAAAGACTTCTTGTCAACGAATCAATTAAAAAATTTTCTCTAGTGCAGACACATTTGACCTATTGAATAATTGGCTGGGGAGAAGTGGTATTTAAAATCATAGAAGAGATATATACGAGAGAATACCAAATTATAATCGTTTAGTAACAATAATTGTGAATTTTTGATCAACTTTGTAATATAATTAAATTTAAATTGTATTTTATGCTTAATAGAAGTCTAATTTATTATAGTAGGTATTATATCATCATCAACGACCTTTTAGGTTTTGACTTTGTCAATCAATTCTTGATTTGATTCAATGTTGAATCAAATTTATCATGCATCTTTTCTTTGCTTTTTGCAAACAGCCAACTCAGCAATCATAGAACAATGATCTCCTAATCTCTCCAAAGTTATAGCTATATCACCAACAAATTGCAGGCGGCAGATTATTTCGCCGTCAATACAGATTCCTTTGTTCAACTTTCAGTCAAACTGCTTAAAAGCATGTTCCAGAAATGCCGTAAAACGTTTGGAGGATAACGTTTCCCTTTGTCTAATTTCTCTTTCGGCTTTTATACATTTTGTATCTTCTGCAAGTTTAGTCTATAACCGATAGTCCATGTGGCTTCAGCGCTTGCATGACACTGTTTGCTTCGATCGTATCGAATACCTTGTAGAAGTAAACGAAGGTAGGCCAGTATCAGAGATCGGTTGTATTCGATAGATTTTTCTGTCTTTGATACAGTAGAGGCAGTTAAAACTCGCCTGTTCCCTAGGCTAAAAAAAGTCCAATTTTCTTTTTAATGGATTTGCTATTATTCTTGGAAATAGATGATAGAGGTGATTTAAGAGGTTTTTTTTAAGATAAATAAATGAGAAGAAGACTGATATGAAGCATAAGTTCATAGGTTTATAACCACTATTCCAGTTAGAATTTTTAATAAATCTAGCAACCATAATGTTGAGCGGAGAGGAATATAAGGAGGAAAGGAGAGTAAGGATAAAAATAAATACTATAAAACTCGATTTATTGCACATAATAAAAATTAATCACATACAAAATGTTCAAAATACTAGAGAGCTATTTTCTAAATAACCCAAAAATACAACTACTTTATCATTAAAGGAAGCAGCTAAAATAATTTTTTTTTTAGGGTTACTTAATTTCGGTGAGTTGTTTTAAAGTACATTTTTAAAAAAAATTTCCTTCTTTTGTAACTTTGAGGCCCTCTTACTTTGCCCTTTGTTATAAAGCTTCGCTACTTAAGGGTAAGACGTAGAAAAAATTATTAACTTTTATTTTTATGTTTTATAAATTATTTTCTAATCTCATGATTTATCTAGAAAATTTAGAGTTATCCACAAAATGGCTAGGGTGTAAGGAGGAGACGGAGGTTTTAGTTGGTTTTTCTTACCTTATAGACCATTCACTACTATTTAAATACCATGTTGGTTGTACTAGTCATAGAATTTTTTTTTATAAAATAACTTAAAACCAAACTTCTTAAAAAAATATATTCATATTTAATTTTATTGCAGAAACGTAACTACTACGGTCATATTATCAAATATTGTACACTTAAGGTGCAGAATAGTAAAAACAGTTCTATGCTGGAGTATGTTTTGCACCTCTTTATTAGAAATATTTATCTTATGCATATTCCCTCTCCTAAGCAAATAATCCGAAGAGGTAGATTAGATTAGAAATGGGTGAAACAACGGCACTGCGACATATAAGATCTATTGTGCTGGCTGCTAATACTTAATTGCTAGTCTTGAATCATTTATTGTCATAAATGTTAAAAATGTGCAATCCCTTAATTAAAAAAGATATGTTCCATATAGTTATTAGATGTATTAAAAAGCAATATTTCCTGAATAAAAAATGTCTATAGGCAAACCACAACTCTGCCAAAATTGACATTAAAAGAATTTGTATATATTCGGTATATTGTCAATAATATTAAAATTTTTAAATATAGGAAAACATATTATTTAAATATATGAGTTTGGTACATAATGGACCTAATTAACAAAGTCAAGAGAAAAATTGTGTACAAAATTTGATGTGGTGACTGATATGCGAGCAAATGAACTTGTTTAATCAAAGACTGATTAGCCCTTTTATACCAGTTATACATTTCAAATGCTTTTATTACGGTGAATCATGAATTGCTATTACCTGAAATTCGGGATTAATAATAGAATCAATTGAATCGTATCCCATAATATATGGCCATTCTTTCTTAACTCAACTGGATAAAAATGATCGATTTAATACATTTAATCTGGCCCATAGGCAGATTTGAAGAGCAATACACAATATCCTTAAAACTTCTTAATTATTCTTATATTAATTTTATATATTGTTATTATTTAATTTATTTTCTACTTTAAAATCTATGAAAATGTCGATGTAAACTAGTACAAATTTTTAATTATATATTTTTATTATATTTAATAAAATAATTGTTTTAAAATAAGAAATAAATGTTGGCCTTTTTAAAATGATTGTCGAAGCTAAACACAAATGTCGAAATCGCATCAATTGTGTTAATACTTCCTGACCATCTACAAAAAGTGTATGCATTTCATGAAGATTTTCCACTAGTTCACCAATTGGCGTATCCTTGGAAAACTCAAATTTAGGTAGGCTTGTAGTCGTGAATACAACAATAACTAATTTTGAATAAATCACTTAAAAAAAAAGATTTTATTGAAATATCCTTCGCAATGGCTTATATTTTTCTGCAAAAAGCAGCAATATCTTTTCTCTATATCTCTCTATATTAAATTTATGCATTTAGCCCTGGACTTAAATGATTGGGGATATCTAAATTAATCAACATTCAAAAAACAACCTTGAACATTTCTGTCAGTCGTAGTTAAAGATTCAATCGTCTTAAGCAAATTTTAAAAACTAAACTGAATGGTAAGAACATGATTAAAGCGGTTAATACCTACGCTATCCCTGTCTTAACGTATTCTTTTGGAGTCATTAGGTGGACAAAGACTGATATAGAGAAGATTGAGAGGAAGACCAGAACAACCCTCACGACGTTTTGAGCATACCACCCGTCGTCAGCCATCGAAAGACTTACTCTTCCCAGATCCAAGGGTGGTAGAGGACTAACTGAATTTCCTTTCTCTTCAGAAATACTTCCTGACTATGAGGGAAACCTCTTCTCTTCATAGAGCAGTGGTGCTAGCTGATAACGGATACACACCCTTGAATCTCCGTGCAGGTATAGCAGAACACATTACTGTAACTAGATCAGAGTACACAGCGTATTGTGTCGATTATGAAATGTCGAACTACTGGTTGATTCGTGGAGATCTATTTCCTGAAACTCAAGGCTTTATGATGGCTGTATAAGACCAAGTGATTGCTACAAGAAATTACCTTAAGTACATTACTAAAGATGAGAAAGTAATCTACGATCGATGTAGAAAATGCCTGCGCGTACCGGAGACAATTCAACATATATATCAGGATGAACATCTCTATCAGCTGCCAAATATCTGCACCGACATAACTATGTGGCAAAAATTATTCATCAAGAACTGGCAAAACTTTATCATCTAATTGGCGAAACTTGCCCCTATTACGAGTACAAACCAGAAACTGTACTTGAAAATGACGACTTTCGCCTCTACTGGGACAGAACTGTTTTGACCGATAGGACGCTGACTTTAAACAGACCAGATATAATCTTAATAAACAAAGCCCAAAAAAAAACCTTTCTAATTGACATAGCAGTGCCAAATACCAATAATGTCCTAGAAACGACACACACTAAACTTGCTAATTACGCAGATCTGGCGCACGAGATAAAACTACAATGGAGGCAAGATAATGTATATATACTCCCTCTAGTTATTTTATCCACTGGAATTGGCCCTTTAACACTATCCAAAAACCTTAACGCATTGGGTCTTTCCTGGACGATTCACGTCAAAATACGGAAATCTGTTATACTAAATACATGCAACATTGTTCGAAAGTTCCTAAATCTACCGTAGCAAAATTCATCTTGCCTTCAGGACGATGAAATTGAAAACACCGCTATCAGCGAGCTAAAACAGAAAAATAATAATAATAATAATAATAATAATAATAATAATAATAATAATAATAATATTAATAATAATAATAAATGTCCTTTTTATTCAAAATTTACAGATGTAGTTAACAACAATAATATCCTATAATTAAGTACCCGAGAAGCAGGGCGCAGTCTAGCTAAGACTGCTACTCTACTGAACCCTACTCAACGGTCATAAATTTAAGCTACAATATAAAGATTAACTCTATTAAATTCATTAAATACCCAAATAAAGAACAATATATATGTATATATATATATAAAATAAATATTATAAATATTATAATATTATTAATATATATAATATATATAATAATATTAATAATATATATATATATATATATATATATATATATATATATATCCCGATTACAAGCTGAGATCCATTTTTGTTATACGATCAACAACCCGAGATCCGATTTTCAAGATGAGATCCGTTTTCGGATCTCGCCTTGTAACACGTGTATATAGGTCGCATTTGAATGCTAAAGGTCTAAAACGACTTATTTCAAAAAATTGTCCGGATCTCGTTTGGCACGATTATGTATATTATATACTAACATGTGTTCCGTCCTAAATCTCTAGGTGGCGCTCGAGCCGCCTTCCTCTGTATGCTGTATTTCAGTTAAGACGAGATCCGTCAATCGCGGCAACGTTGATGAATTATTTTTTAACTGCAGGCGCGGATTTTTATGGGGCATTAGAAAATGAGCTTTGTCTTGAACTTGATGATTTGCAATATATAGGGACATAAATTACTATTTTTAGTTGCCAGCGTTTTCTAAAGTATATTACGATTAAGACGAGATCCATCAGACCAGCATGACTAATGTCTTTAAGTAGGTGATAAAAGTATAAATAGAGGAAATAAACTTTGATTATCTAGAACTAGAACTTCTAAAAATTAACTGTTAAAACATTTTTAACTTATACGCTGCAGCTTTTATTAGAATCCGCCAACAAATAACTGCAGAGAAAAAAATTGTATGTAGACTGACCTAAATTTAACATTTTTAGCTTATTCACAGCGCTCTTTTCCAAAATTAAAAATTTAATTTTTTTATGGTATGTAAAATTAGAAAATTTTAAATAAAACAAAGTCAATTTACGATTAGATGAGTTGTGATACAAATCAAGTAAATACGCCAAAAAATGAACACTTATGTTCATTTTTTGGCATATTTACCAAATGGCGTATTTTAGAGGGTTGACGTTTAATTTTATATTTGACAAAGTTCTGTCAATTACCTCCTCACCTCCAGCTAACCTCACTTTGATACATCAAATGGGAATCCCCATCGTGTGATACATCATTGTGAGCAGCATTAAAATGTCTATTCAACAATGTCAAAAAAATTAAATAGATTGAAGTACCAGCGAATAATGAGTTAAAATGTCTGGTAGTAGTGAATATTTATCGAAGTCATACTTTGGTATGTCACATGGGTATCCTATAGTCGTGTATAAAAATGTAAGTTTATAGACTTATATAAAGAGTAAAAGTGTGAAAAGGTGCTTAAAAAAACAATTTAATCAGTTCACAGAATTTATTTTATTAAGTGCTCAAAATCTGTTCTGTCATTCGCGAGACACTAATAACGACTGTTTTGAAATTCCTCACGAACATTGGCAAGTGTTTGTCCGCTAATATCTCTATATTCGCGAGTTATTCGCTCCTTTATCAATACACATCCCTGGAAACTGTTTATTAAGCTACTCTCGAACTGTCAAAGCGTATTGCGGGGGATCTTGTTGTAAATACAAATTGTTTTATCAAAAGATATCCACTTGGTTTTCCAAAGATTGGACGATTCAAGGATATATTGTATTTTCAAAAAAATGGACTATTTGGACTTAATGAACAGTTTATTACCATACATTTTTACTAGTAAATCGCTTCAACTTGCATCTAATTTTTTTTTTGGCGAAGTAAAATGGAAAAGTGTTTGCCATTTAATATAATGTGTGACACAATGAGAGTAACCATTTGGCCTACTAAAGTTTAAATTGATAAAATGTCTTTTATTACCACACATTTTTTTTGGACACTGTGGAATAAACATTTTACATGCTGCTTACAACGATGTGTCACACGATGGAGGTTCCCATTATGACATATCAAAGTGAGGTTAACTGGAGGAGAGGTGTTTGACAGAGTTTAGCAATTTTTGAAGTTTAAAATATTTCTTGAAGCAATCTAAAATGTTGCCTATTGACCACTACGCTGACTCATCACAGTGGAAATTTAAAATGAGTATATTTTCTCCACAAGATGAGATCTCGAATCTGTTTGTTTGCCCAGATGCATTTCTGACGATATTCGATTCTCACGATATTTGTATACGTAGCAAGAAAGAGATAAGTCCTTTTAAAACAAAGATATTAAGTCTTTTAAAAAATACAAAACATAAACATGAATATCCATCTGATTCAACTTATTATTAAGTTTGTAAGTTGATAAACAAAAATATAAAAATCCTATAATTCTTTTAGGTAATAATTCCTATAATTCTTTTAGTTAACGTGAAGTATATTTTGGAATCAAACATATTTTGAACAAGTTTGAGATATTTTTTTTCCTTAAATGAAACCTCTTGTATATTTTTGCATTTTCAAATTCACCGAATAATTTTGTACATGTTTTATAAATAATACCTCTCTTCAACTGTTTACGAAATAATTAGGTTTAAATAATAATTATAATACTTTATTGCAATAGAAATTAATAAATTATATTGCATATTCCTAAAATTTATTTTATCAAATGCTGGAAGTGACCGCCATTAAGATAATTTTAAACCAATTATTTATGTCTACACAATCATTTATGTATATAGTTTGAATTCTCGATGAAAAGGCCAAATTCATTTAAAATTTAGGTATTTTTTCTTTCTTTTATTTTTCAGACACGTCGATTAGCATTGTCGCTTGCGCGTTTTTTACAATAAAAATTTTCTATACAGGGTACCTCAAGTAGAAACTATGGCGTCAACATTAATTTTTTTAAATGGAATACCCTGTATATGATATTTTACAATTATTCTACGATATACCCTGAATACTTTTTGCATAGCACACCATAAAAGTCAGCGGTTTGTGAAATTTGACGTAATAGACTAGTGAAACATACCTTATTAAAAAATTAAACTTTATGCAATATTTATTTCAACTGATGTTCAATTTTTTGTCAGTTCAATGCATTGTCGATAGACAAGTCTAATTTCTTGTTAAATTCTTGGCTTTAAGCCATCAATCTTATTTGGTTTATTCACATCAAGTTGGGATTTCAAATATCCCTATTAAAAAAATATAATGGGGTTACATCGGGTGGCCACCATATGTTAGAAAAAGTTGCATCCAGAAATTGTCGAACAGCAATGGCAAAGTGAGGAGGTGCCCCGTCTTGTTGAAACCATATGTCGCTCGTTACTAGGTATGTCAGCCTCTTGTGGATCAAGGAATAAAACAACTAAAGCAGGGATAAGTCCAAACTATAGAAAGTCTCAGTAGCGCTTTCCATTATATTGTATCTCCGAAAAAAAAGGGTGCAAAGATTCGATATTTCACAATACTTGCCCACATATTAAATTTATGAGGGCACTGTATGTGATATTGTTGGGTCAAATGAGGACTTTCGGTTGCCCAATATCTGCAATTTTCCCTGTTAACGTCAGTTGGGTTAACGTGTTAACTTGAGACCCTTGTAACTAAAATTTTCATTGCAAAGGAGGTATTGAATCAAATAGACAACAAATTAAATATTACAATACAAATCGTTTATTTGTCAAAAGAAAAAAAAAGAATACGCTTTATGAAAAAAGAAGGCAGCATGACAAAAAGGACGGTTCATCGATTATAAAAAAAAACCGCTTCACATGCTCCTTATATTAAGGAAAGCATATGTAAACTATCCTATACATAACAAACAAAACAGCTAAATATTTCTAAATAATTAGTATTTAGTCTATGAAAGAATTTAAAACGAGCAGTAGTCGCAATAAGTCTAGAATTAATTTTTATTTTTTAATGACGTATGTTTCTTTAGATATATGGTATGCTATACAAAAAGTATTCAAAATATATCATAGAATTGTAAAATATCATGATATTCCATTTAGAAAAATGAAGGGTGACGCCTTAGTTTTTACTTGGCACCTTGTATAAAATTTCGTTTATTTCTTTAAAATATTTTTATTTAAAAAATGTCCAAGTGACAATACTAATCGATGTATCCAAATAAAAAAAGAAGAAAAAAATATCTTAATATAAAATTAATCTGTTCCTTTCATCGTAAATGCACTATGTAACCAATCATTTTAATTACCTGTATCTCTGTAAATATTTGTATATATATTTAAATAAGTGTTAATTATTTAAAAGTTTTAACTGGATTGTTAATTTAAAATATTTACAATACACTAAACTCAGACTTAGAGAATCGAAACAATAACTATCCTGTGATGACGAAACTAGAACACACAACGAAGTTTGAATAATCTTGATGTCTAAATATTTGAATAGAGAACCTATAAGTCAGTAGCAATGCAATTAATATGAATATCTATATGAATATGAATATCAGATACAGATATGAATATCAGATACAGATGGCGCTCCTTGAATAAACAAACGGTGCGTGCCTCTGTCCTCAAATCTTTAATAAGTTTTCCTAGTAAAAGATTTGTAAGAATATATTTTATTGCGAATTCTATCTAGTAACACTAGTTCAGCTACCATGGTATTAAGTCGTGGAGACCTGGAATCCATTAGAAAGGTGTTTGCCGAGGAATCTCAGAGCGGCGAATTTTATCAGAAATTGGTCGATGGCATTTTTGGTAAGATAGAGGAAAAATTTAAGGAAAAATTAAACAAAATGGAACAGGAACTTTCATCGACAAAAAAAGAAGTTAACGATCTACGCATAGCTAATAAAACTTTATTACGCATGGTAGATTCCCAGGAGCAGCACTCAAGGCGTCGTAATGTCCGCATCCTTGGATTTCAAAGTCCCCCCGACGAAACGGAATTAAACTTAAAGCAAAAGGTTTTAAATTTTCTGCGAAGCAAAATACAAAACAGTGACCTTCGTGAATCAGATATTAATAGGTGTTTTCGCATGAAACAAAATATGCCGGGCCACAATGATAAGCCACCAATCGTGATGGTAGAATTTTTCGATGTAAACAAAAAATCTGTATTGTTAAAGAACCGAAAACATCTCAAAAATACGGGTGTCGTGTTACAGGAGGATCTTACCAAAATAAGACAGATGTTACTTAAAAGTGCCGTGAATAAATTCTCAAAACAAAATGTGTGGTGTATACATGGGTATATCTATATTAAACATCGGGGCATTGTGCACAGAGTTCAGGACGAAGATGGCTTAAATTCCATTTAAACAAGGTACTCTTTAGTAAATCGTTATATCAATTACCATAGATTTATAGTAAGAATTTCTAGGGTGGTGGAATTCTTTTTATATTATATATTTTTTTCCCTTTGCTCTTGTTATTTTACCACTAATTTGCAATATGTATTATTGCCTAGGTTTAAACTTATTATTTATATATATATATATACTTTTCTTATATGTGCAAATATGTTTATATGTTATACGTCTATTTATTTATAGGGTCAGAGGCACCTATGATAAACTTCTTTTTGTTTATTTTTTCTTAGATTTCATACTTGTGCCCATTTAACCTAATTTAGAAGTTTTTTTCCTTTTTTTATTTTAATTTGATTTGTTTTTCTTTTATTTTGTTATAATTTGTTGGTCTGCTGTGTATTTTTGGTAAACTGATATGGAAGCTAATACGGTTAAAAATGTTAATTTTGGGCATCTAAATGTCCGATCACTGTTTACAGGTTTTGATCATTTTGTAAATTTAATTACGTTAACCAATACTGACATTATGTGTATTTCTGAAAGCTGGCTGAGCGATTCTGAGGCTGATAATTTTCTGATCCCGAACTACAAATTATTTGTAAAGAATAGACGTGGTAGGGGTGGAGGCGTGGCTGTCTATGTACGACAGATTTTTGAAAGCTCTTTGGTTTTTGCTGACATTGACTTTTCTGATGATTTAGAGTGTTTATTTATTAAAGTAAATATAGGCAAAACAATTTTTCTTGTTGGAACAGTCTATAGACCACCAAGGTCAGATTTAGGGCGTTGTGTTGAATGTTTTGATGATATATTATCACATGCATGTCTACAGTATGAGAATATTATCATCCTGGGTGATGTTAATGTTAATCATTTTACAAATAATATTTTACTTGATTGTCTTACAGCTTATGATTTTACTCAGTTAATAAATGAGCCTACTCGTATTGCTGCTATGGCACAAACACTCATTGATGTTATCTATTTTAATAAACCCTCAAATGTTACAAGTACAGCAGTACTTAACGCTGATCTAATTAGTGACCATCAAGCTATATTCTGCAGTGTCGAGATTGCGGCACGGAGTAGGGAGATAAAAACGAAACTCTATCGTAATTTTAAACATTTTAATAAAAATGATTTTTATAAGGACCTGAATAAAATTGTGTGGGATAATGTGTACTATATCAATAATCTAGACGAAAAAATTCAGTATCTTACTAGTAATATTTGCTCATTATTTGATAGACATGCACCCTTTACGACGTCAAAAATTTCTAAGCCTTATACCCCGTGGATAACTGCAAATGTGCAGCTTTTTATAAAAGAAAAAAATAAGGCATTGTCAAGTTTTAAAAAATCTAAAAATTTGACTGATTGGGCATATTATAGACAGATGCGTAATCTTGTGGTGGGAATGATTAGACGAGAAAAAAGAAATTATCTGCAATTTCATCAGAACATCAGAGATAGTAAACAGTTATGGAGAGCTATTAATAATCTAAGTCTAAAAAATGTCTCTAATCGTTCTATTCCTTTAAATCTCCGAGATCCAAACAAAATTAATGACTATTTTGCTTCAATTTATAGCCCGTTAGGTAGTTGCCCCGAAGAAGTTGCTAATTTTCAGAACAAACAGTTCAAACATGATCTAAATTTTTCATTTCGATTAGCCAAAGTTGAGGAAATTTCTAAAATAGTCTTAAGCCTAAAATCAAATGCACACGGTTGTGATTCAATATCAGCGTTAATGTTGCAACACTGTATTCCAAAGCTATCTCCACATATTACGCATATTATAAACTGTTGCCTAGAAACTGGGTATTTTCCGGGTATGTGGAAAATTTCTCTCTTAACACCTTTGGCTAAAATTAATAATCCAACTAATTTCAGCGACCTTAGACCTATTTCAATTATCCCGGTCATCGCTAAAGTTTTGGAAAAGTTTATACAGCAGCAAATTTATGACTTTCTCACCTCCAATAATATTATTCCGCATAAGCAATCTGGGTTTAGAAAACAACATAGCACGACATCTGTCTTACTAAACGTTACCCAAGAGATAATTTCTGCAATGGATAAAGGAGACTCCACAGCACTTATAATGCTTGATTTTTCCAAGGCATTTGACACCTTGGATCATCATTTGCTTTTGGCAAAATTGGCTTATTATGGCTTTGATAATGTTTCCCAAATGTTTTTTAAATCCTACTTATCCAACAGAAGGCAAATGGTGGTCTTGGAAGATCAGACTTTTTCAAATATCAAATATATAACATCTGGAGTACCTCAGGGATCTGTTTTGGGACCTCTCTTATTTCTAATGTATGTTTCGGATTTGTTTAAAGTTGTAAAACACTGCCAGATCCAGGGGTTCGCGGATGATATGCAAATTTATCATTCTTTTAAAGCTGAATCTGTATTGGAGGCATCAAATAAAATAAACGACGATCTTTCTAGAATTTCCTTCTTTTCCTCTCAAAATAATTTAAAACTCAATCCTTCAAAGTGTTGTGTTATGTGCTTTACTTCTAAGAACAAAAAAAGAATAGCATTGGACGGTTTAAAGCTTTTTGTGGGAGGTAATCAGCTAAGTATGGTTAAATGTGCAAAAAATCTTGGATTGCTTCTGGATGATGAATTGCGCTTTAAGTTACACGTTTCTAATGTTATTAAAAAGTCATACTATTCTTTAAAGCCATTGTATGCAAACAGAAATATAATTAATTTTAAGGTAAGGAAAAAACTGTGTGAGTCTCTAGTATTACCTATTATGAATTACTGCAATATTGTTTATTATCCATGTTTAGACAAAATCACTGCGTACCGATTGCAAAAGCTGCAAAATCAATGCTGCAGATTTATTTATGGACTGAGAAAGTATGATAGAGTCTCTGCAAGGCTATGTGAACTTAGTTGGCTGCGCGTGGAAAATCTATTCTCTTTGCAATTGGCGGTTTTTGTGCATAGACTGCTAGCGTCGTCTACTCCTCCCTACCTCCGCAAAAAACTTACTTTTCGGAAAAATTTACATGATGCAAATCTGAGATTTATAAATAAGTTGTCAATTCCCAGATATCGAACAGCCTTCTTTCGTCGTAGTTTTCTGTATAATGCTGTGGCAATTTACAATGACCTTGTTCCGAATCCTATAAAAGAAATGTCAGTAGCGGGTTTCAAGAAAAAACTAAAGCTGCATTTTTTAACAAAACAGAATAGCTAAATTGTCAGTAGGTATTTCTTATTTTATAATTTTTTGATTTTTATGGACCAATGGGTGTATATCTGTTTATTTTTATATTAATATTAGTGTTACTATTACAAATGTTAATTTTTTTTCTTTCAGTTGTGCTATCTAAAATAATTTTGCTTACTTTTTTAAATAGGTTAAGTAGATTAGCCTTTGGCTAGACTTCGCCTATGTACACTATTGAAAAGTACAAATAAAGCCATTATTTATTTATTTATTTATATCTGTCTTGTATTTTGTAATTTAATTAAAAATAACAACCTGCATTTTGCTCGGCCAGCAGAAGGTATTTTTTCAAAGTACACATAGTATAAATCCATTGAAAATAAGTAGACTGAAGTTTTGAAATAAAAATTGATTTAAAAAACTCTTAAAAGTGTTAAATTTAATTAAAATAATAAAAATAAAATCATTTGAAAGGAATCAAATTTAAATATTATCACAATAAAACTCATTCAGATTATTGTAAACACTTCCAAGGAGAAAATTACAGACCTTCTTCCGAAATAGCTTAAAGAAAAGAGAAAGCGCTGTTAAATGTACAGCGCTGTTTAATATGTTCTAGTAAACGATTACAGATTTTAATTTTATACATGATTGATTTGTTAATCAACGTAGAATGGGGCACTTGCAATACTAAATTAGCAGCAATATACAAAATCTTCTCCTTAAAACTAACACACTTTTGAAAAGCCAAGAAGAGAGTGCTGACTACCCAAACCCCAAAACCTTATGCCATATAATCATCTCGACTCGACGGGACTGAAAATACACCTAAGTCGATAATCTCAAATTGCATTCTGTGACGTCATCAAAATCGTGACAAAATACTTCTTCAATTGACTTAAATGCTGAATAACGCCTATTAGTTATTAACGCCTATTATTATAATGTTATGAATTAATAAAAAAAGTACATATTTTCTCGAAGACGGTGGGATAATAAAAGACCAACTTTAATTTTAATTCAATAATTCGAAAACGTGTAAAAAAGTATTGTTAGAGTAGAATATTGATCGCCCTGAATCCCGGCTATTACTTAAAATGCAAACATTTCAAACGATTGTGGCAATTCCTTTTTTTTCTATTACTTTAAAATTAATAGGTATTTTTATAATTTACACACGTAATTATCAAAACATTTAATAACTAATATCCGCAATAACTAAAATATTTAAACTTCCGGTACGTAATTTCCAATATATAACATTTCTAAAACAAGAGTACTCATGATTCGATATCTTTTATTCTGATTGACCAATCTTTTTGTGAGAAAAATATTATTTTAAGAGTATAATTTTGAAAAAAATTAATCTAAAATCTTGCAAATAATAACTTATTATTAGAAGAAAATTCTAAAGAATTCAATTTACGAGTAATAAATACAATGAAAAATCAAGCTACGTCAATAAATGAGCCGCCATATAAGTTTACTTCGTATAGGCCAATATAGCCATAAGGCATATAGGCCATATCGGCATAAGCCAATAATATTCCTTATTTTCACGGTAATCCTTAATTACCATAAATAATTATACCTAATATTCTATGAAAGAAATGAACCAATAACCAAAATATCACAGATTTACGAGATTAATATATTTAACTAATTAAAAAGAAAGAAATTAGTAGTTTGTTTAGTTTGCCTTCATTAAGAAAAAAAATCATCAATGCGAACACATAGACTTTTATGGGATATGACCTCTTCCCTTAATATTGTGGCACACCTATCTAATACATATAGCCGTAATGAAATATAAAATAGTAGCGGAAGAAAATATAGTCCTATTTTCTGTTTAAATTACTTAATTATCGTCAGCTACATTATCATCACAGTATAGACCTCTTTGATTACTTCTTAGTTTTTCATTGTTACTCTACGTTCTTCTATAGTTTCCATTTGTATTAATACAGAAATAGTTTATAGGTAAACATAAAAGATTAACAAAACCTAATTTTGTTTTACAAAATGGCAATATTTGATCTGGCAACATCGTTGGATCTCGCGTTATGCGGTGACTTTAATGATATACAAGGTCGGATCTCGAGTTTCACCATATATTTAGTGGATCTCGGGTTGATATACATACATGGTATATGTAAAGGGGTTGAAAAAATCTACCCCTCTCATGATCCCATTAATTGAAACACTTTGTTAAATATATTAACAAATTATTGCTTCCATACATTAAGGGCTTCAGGTGGATCTCAGGTAGTCCACGATATGATCGGATCTCGACTTGATAGAAAGAAGTGTATATATATATATATATATATATATATATATATAAAATTTAAATAAATGTTAAATAGCTAAATAAAAGATTAAGAAAATTGCCTCAAAATAAAATAAATAATTAAAGGCCTAAGTTACGGGCTGAAGGTTAAATGTAAAAGATATTTCTTAAACTTTGATTTAAATGACTTCTGATGTAAAGTTGAGAATTCAGTTGGTAGGTTATTGTAGAGTTTAATGGCATTGTACGTAAAAGAACATTGCAGTCAAATGACGAGGAAGTGTCATCCTTTCAGGAAATCGGATCACTCTTGTGTGAACGTTTGAACGACGAACAAATGTATTCCGTAAAGTGGAGGGAAGGAAGGGGTTTAATAAAACTTTAAATAAAAAATTACCTACGTGTAACTCTCTGCGCCTGTCCATTCTCAACCTGTTAGGCTCTTTAAATGTGTGTGAAATGCGATCGTATTTTCGTAATCCAAATATTAGCTGTGAGCAATTATTTTGAACTTTCTGAATACGATTTTTATCTGCAATGTCTAAGCAAGGACCATAAATAAAATCACAGTAGTTGAAGTTGGACAGGACCAGAGACTCACAAAGCATTTTCCCCAAATGAAAACTAAGAAACTGACGACTATTATATAAAACTTTCAACGATAAAAATGACTTCTATCTAAATTAACAATTTAACATATTCGCGAAACCTCAACTCAGTATCCAAGACAATGCCTACATTTTTTGCACGATCCATTTTGGGAAGAGAAACATCATTTAATAAGATTTTAAGAAAATCTTTATTAGGTCCAAAAATCATAACATTTGATTTAAGAGGGTTAAGTTTTAGATTAGGGCAAGAATAAAGTTGGTTAAGCAAATTCAGGTCATGGTTTATTAAAGAAGATGCATGCACATAATCCTGATGATTAAAGTAAAGATAGACCTGGGTATCATCGGCAAAAGCTCTCAGTTTGCAGTACTTTAATGATTTAAGTATATCTGAGGTGTAGATTATGAATAATAATGGTCCCAGGATTAACCCTTGAGGTACGCCTGATAAAATTCTAGCTTCTTCGAAAAAAGAATTATTGAATATTCGACATCGCCGAACCATCCAGAAGTCCATAAGATTTCAGTTTCGCCAATAACAGTTCGTAGTTGATCGTGTCAAACGCTTTCGAAAAGTCTAACAAAATCAAAGCAGTAGACAATTTTTCATCGATTGACGTTATTATGTCATCAGTAACTCTAATTATACAATATACTTGCGTAATCACACTTTGTTGTAGTCTTATCTCGTTTTTATATTGTAAATATTATTTGGTAAGAAAGTAAGTATTGTTAAGGCGTCTCATCAGTCAGGAGTCTGCTCGTTCAGTCTCTCAGGAGACTCTCAGGAGACTCCTTCTTGATGAGCTACACATTTGGATATACCGTTTAGGTTCGGGGTCTATCGGCATTACCGAAATACTTGTGACTAAGCACCCAGACATGCTAAATACTGCAGCCCTTCTCCATATCTAAAATCTTTATACACAAGATTGAAGCTGACATTTTCAATCGTAATAGCCTTATTGTCGAGTTTCCTCTTCAAGCAGACTGCATTCTGTTGCGGTTTATTATTATAGATATTTATTTGATTAATAATCAGTGGCAATATGTTGTTTTTACCGACGAAATAAAAATCTTCTCGACATATATTTTTATGTGAGGTCTCCTAAATAAGACATGATAGTATTAAATTACTTAAAAGGCGAAAGTGGTAAGAATTTGGCTATTAAATAATAAGGTTTTATAAAGATGTTCTTAAAAATAACCCTTTAAACTACGTTTATACCAAAGGTTCCATTCCTACAAAGATTTTTTAAATAACATGAGACTTTAGTTCTGGCTCTTCTCACATTTCATCTTAAAGCGATCGAATTTTTTTGGTGAAAAAATCATCAGAATAATCTCTGATCAACATTATAGAAATTTACATGATTTATAAACACAAGACTATCAAAAATGCTTGAAACAATCCTAAACATTAGTGACCAAGTAATAAGGTAATTGTTAAGTTTTAATTTTATGTTTTTTAATTAACCTAGGAGTTTAATTACTACTTTGATCAATACTATCTATATGTCTTAAAAACGATTTATTAAATGTTTAATAATTATTATTTCAATAAATTTAAAAATGTATCTTTCTACTCACTTAAAAAAAATGCTTGTCTACATGTAAAATCCATGAAGATGAGCAATGTTCAGCAAAAATATCGTTCGCCTATTCTCACTTCTCTCTTCTTAACGTACCCTAGCAAACATGTGCTTTACCCCTAAAGCTTAAATAGGATTAGAGTCCCAGTAACACATAATTTCGGGAGCCGCAAAATTATCTAAGCTTATTTGTTGGATTTTAATTGGATAATTAATGCAGAACAACTTTATAGAAACGGCCCCGAAGCTTTGATGTTTAAAATAGACCCGTAAATTTTAATTATTAGAAGCCAGAACAGATAAAATTATTATGGACTTTTTTCACAGGGTGTTAGTTAAGTACCTGGACTTTAATAGAAAAAATAGTCTGTATTTGTACACGACAGAGTGGCAAGTGGTTGCGTGTTAAAAAATTACCCCGTTTTTCGTAAACGACGTACTTTTTAACCAACACTGATTTGGTAAAAAATTATAATACACTATTAAGGGTTAAATCATTTTTTTGATCATCTCTGTGTTAATTTACACGGCTACGTGAAATTCTTACATCAGTTCTATTACATCTACACCATTATTAGTGAAATTTACACGGAACCGAATTATTTTACACCGTGTGGTGTAAACTGGTCAATCCCCGTCGCGTAGCATTCTTGTCAATTCTTGATCGTTCTTTCTACCGACGCCGTGTCTGGTCTGGCATGTGTTTCGCGTTTGTGCCCTGAGATTTTTATTTTGTGTAAATGGCTGACCTATTTGCGTTTAAATTGAAGCATATCAACACCATAAAATGGGCCACCATAAATTATGCAGAAGATTCATACCAGGATATTGTCAATAAGGCTAAGTAATAACATGCATTAGTATAACATATTAAAACGTTTTCCAATAATGGAGGTTAAAGATTAAAACACCCATGCAAGGTGTCTGATGAAGCAAATACTTCGAATCAAATGCTTAAAATTGCCTCTGTAACCTTCACAGACGAAAGTGGAAGCATCTTGAAGAGGATTATCTCTCCTTATTTATCAAATTAAATCCGGGATGTTTAGTAATTATCTGTAGAACAAATGCAGCGCCCCCGGGTGATGAAATAGTTCCGAAACACATTAATATAATGATAGTACCCACATTTACCGCGCACAAATTCACATGATTTGTGTATTTTGTGTTATCGGCCACTATGGTCGCGCTGTAGTCCTTTTTGTCCTCGGGTTATATAGTATATAGTTGTAAAATTGATTGTGTATAATTTGTATATGTATATGTTGGGCAAATAAAGAAGTTTGATTTGATTTGATTTGATTTATGAGTTATTGCCAAATGGAGATTTTGGTAAATATAAAATTTAAAAATTTTGGCTTCTATGTTTTTTGTTTTGCTTTTGTTTCTTAATATAATAAAATATTAAATACCTATAACAGTTTTTTATTTTCAGTTTACACATAACTGTGTACCATATCCCAAACTTTAAAAATAATTTTACACCAGATGGTGTATGTGTATGGTGTATCGAGTGTGATTAATATAAATAAAATCTACACGGAAGGATGTATATTATACATTACCAGGTGTAAAAGTTACACTATATTATAAGTAACACAACTTGGTGTAAATTTTATACACGATGGTTTTCGTATAAATTACCAATATAATACGTGTAAAATATACACGCAGAAGTGGTGGACTTTTCTGGACCAGAATTGGTGTAAAAATTAACACGGAATTTTTTACTGTGTAGGTAATGGTATGGCTATATCCTGTTTTTTTATCTGAAACTGTTAATTATGAGAAAAGACTCATTTAGGACTAACCAAAAAGAATTAGCTGTCCACTGGCGTCCCAGCGACACTCAATATTTTTTTGTGTGCTACTGACTTTTCAACTTATATCTTGGTGCGTTTTTAAGAAAAAAGTTATTTTATTGTAAGTTCATTATATTATTAAGAAAAAAAATATTTAAATTCTAGTTATTTTATTATAAAATTTAATTAAAACCAAAAAAGGAAAATGGTTAGATCATGAAACTCATTATTATGTATATGCGTGTAAAATAATCAAATTAAATCAAATATTAAAGACCTTTAACTTGTCTTAATGCTAAACACATTATTAAAATTTCGTAAAGTTTAGTTTTCGATATTGCATTGTCTTTATTTGAAATTTAGCACGATGTTTCAAGTATAAGCTAACAACGACAACTATTCTACAGATTTATATACAGAGGTGTGTGACGTCCACTGATGTATAAAGCGCATTAGCTTTTCTTTACTCCCAATGCTGATCGTTGCACAAGATTTTGGTTCTGCCAGTATAGCTTGTGGTCATTGGACCAAGCTGTTTTTCCTAAAAACCTCTTATATTCGGGTCCACTTTTGATGTTCTTTATTGTGTCTTGGCTTCCAGTCGTCGCTTTGTCTCGCCTATGTATAACTCTTCACATTCACAGGGGAATTGATATACGCAGTTTTTAGTGTTTGGTAGGCATTCTCGCTTAGTTTTCGATACTAAATCGCGTATAGATTTCCTTAAGTGAAGGCAGTCTTGATATTTAATTTTCTGAAAATTTTCCTGATTATCATCCTTAATGTACGAAATCAGTAAAAATCCTGTAAGATCCTTCATATGCTGTAGTTTTTTCCTTGTTACCTCTGGTACTTTCGTAATAGTTATTTTGTTTAGTTTGGTTGGCACTGCTTTATTTTAAATGCTTCTTAATAAAAAAATCTAATCCAGAAAGTTAAAAAGCCATGACTGCAAAACCGCTTAACCAACTTAGTTTTCTCTATAAGTTGCTTTACTCAGGGACCACATTTTCACAAAAAATGATGATAATATTGACTTATGTCTTTCATTTAATCTCGAACAAAATAATTATCGAAAAATGTTTTTGCAAGTAAAAACCACACATGTGTAAACAAAATACGGATAAAAAATGCTAAAAAGGGGTTTTAATAGCTCGTTGGAAAAAATTAGCAAGTAACGCTTGGGCACTCTGTATAAAATAAGGAAAAATATAATATTCTGTTAAAATTTTTCATACAGTAGCTTAACTTTATGCAAAACTACTTCTTCTTACTGTTAACGGTTTCTCAATATCAGGGGCCGTATTTTTGAAACCATGAGAGAATCTTCGAATGCGAACAAAGTCGAGCGGCAAAATTCGCACACGAATTAAAAAGTGCATTTTTGAACAGCATTCGAAATTTCATTCGCATACGAACATGAAATGTAGTGGCAACGTAGCAAAGTCGAGTGTTATTGAAGGCCATGTCAAACAGGATGAAGACGATAAAGATTTTTTAACCTAACCTGAAATTAAGGTTTAAAAACATCAGGGAATTTTGAGCCTTTTTCATGGCGTTTCTTGGGTTTTTTGAATTGACTTTTTTTTTAAGTTGGATTCAAAAAATAAAAAAAATATTGCGGTTTTATGGCAGAGCACCCGGAATTAAAGTCGGGCAAATTTACCCAAGATTTTTTAGCTAGAACTGCAAAAGCCTTGTGGACAAAAGTAGCGGACAAATTACACAGTCTTCCTGGAGCACATCAATTCCATCGTAATAGCTTGCTTAATCTATATAATTTAATAAATTGAGAGTATATTTCAAATGGGTCAAGAAATGAAGAGTACATCCTATCCTTTCGATTTGCCAGAGCTTCAGTCTTTTCGAGTGCATCGACGACGTTTCTTTGCACAAGATTGATTAATCTTGCCATTTGATTATAGTTGTTTTTTTTTTAATAAACAACAAAAAATAATATACGAAAATACTTAACGAACTCACGCAAATTAAAAAAAAAACAAAACTAGTTTAAAATTAAAACAAGACAAGTGGCAGAATCAAATTGAAAATCGCACACTAACTTTAAAATTCGAATGGTATATACCCACTCGAGACACCGCATGCGAAAAAGTTCGCAAACGATGCGGTGGAAAATACGAATATCGATTTTTCCTGCGAAATCCTCTGATTTCGCATGCGAATCAAATTCGAATGGTTTTAAAAATACGGCCTCAGCAGCCGTATTTCAAAAACTACCTGATTCGCACAGCGTTTTAAGTATTCTGATAGAAGTTTCCTTATTTGGTTAGACCCGACGGAAATATCTTGATAAATCCGCCTAGCCTCTTTGGAATTATCTTGGCATTGCAGAAGCAAAATGTATATAGGCCATATCCTTTTGTAAAGTGAAATTTTTTAGGTGTAATTTTATTTGTTTTATAATACTTATTTAATTTCTTTATTCTCTTGACGCAAAAATTCTATTTTTAGCTATCATTACTTATATAATTTCTTTAGTTCTAAAACTGACAAAAAAAACAGTTGCTCCCCATTATGAAGTATGTATGTTATTATTTAAAATTTTATGTTTGCAGATTGTGTTGGCAAGTAGGGTGATTCAAATTGAGCTTCCACATTAAAAATATTAAAAAAAAAAGAAGAAATTGAAAATTATGGAAAAATATTTATTTTCCCCTTGAAGGTAGTTAATTACAATTATGTATGAAAGATGACATCATGTAAATGACCGCCGCGGCTCATGTGGTATGACGTAATCCGTTTGGAGAAATTTTTGACTACTCTGTGGCACAAATCAGGACCTATGTTGGTAATTTCGCGTCTAATCTCTTGTTTCAGCTCCGCAATGGTGTTCGGGTTATTCTTGTAGACTTTGCTCTTAAGATACCCCCATAGAAAATAATCTAAGGAAGTTAAATCACAGGATCGCGGCGGCCAATTGATATCACCGTTACGTGAAATAACGCGACCTGGAAACTTGCCGCGCAGTACTTGGATCGTTTCTCCTCCGTTCTTCCGAAACCAGAGATCTTCGATGTCCATATCTTTCAACTGATAGCGAACGTCATTAACCGTAACAGCGTTCTCCGCATGATCCTCGAAGAAAAATGGACCAATTACGCCTCCGGACCAAAAGGCACACCAAACAGTCACCTTTTGAGGATGCATTTTCACTTCAACAATCTGTCTTGGATTTTCTAATCCCCAAATACGGCAATTGTGAGTATTTACGAAGCCCCCAAGGTGAAAACGTGCCTCAACGCTAAAGATTCTTTTCATTGGAAAATTTGCCCCTTGTTCTCTTATCCATTCGGCAAATACACGGCGCTGTTGATGGTCCCTAGGCTTCAATTCCTGCGTTATTTGGACTCTGTATGGGTGTAACTGCAAATCTTTTGTTAAAATCCGCTGTGTACTGGAATATGTAAGGTCCAGTTGCTGCGATCGATGACGAATCGATGTTCTTGGATTTTCGTTCACACTTTCGGCAACAATAGCAATATTGTGTTCCGACTGACCTCTACGAGCATGCCTAGGAGTTTTGATGTTAGCGACGGATCCAGTTTGCTCGAATTTTTGTACCAAATTCCAAATTGTCTTCTCACAAGGCCGATTTTGTGCGCCAAAAAATTCACGTAAAGCACGAAATGTATTTTTCCTTGATCGGCCCTTTTCATAATAGGCTTGGATAATTTTAACACGTTGTTCGGTCGTATATTGCTCCATGACTGTTTTGTTTATATTTTGACGTTAGAAATGTCACGTTGCCGTTGACGAATTCAGTAGCGTTTCAAAAAAAAAAAAATTGTAATGTGGAAACTCAATTTGAATCACCCTATATAATATCAGACAGATTATTTTCTTGTATAAATCTTAAATATTTTTTATAAACTATTAGTCGCCAATCAAATGCAATAAATTATGTTTTGAGTTTTTTATAAGCAACAAAATTGTAAATATTATGTTTTTACTCCTGAACATAATCTTTATCTTCTAAATATTATTTTAAGTATGTATTTTAATAAGAATTATATATAGCTAAGTAAGATTACGTAAAAACAAATAAGAGTCAGTTAAATATTTTTAAGTTTTAAAAACGAAAGCATTGCGATTGCACTATTAATTGGATTTTCCAATATACTCACAATACTATATACCAAAACTGTAGACAAAAAATCTAGAAGAAGAAAAATTTTAATTAAAAGAAAATGGTAACAATATTACTCTCATGTGGGCATATTTAAAAAGGCCAGTTACTAGAGAAAACTATAGTAACAAGAAAATAATGATTCTTCATTTTCGGACTATAGTAAAGGTGGAGTAGGAGCAATACTATGGTTCTTTTTATAACTTGTGACCTAGACTTCTTGTTGCAAGTAATTCTATTAATTTTTGTACTCAGAACCTTTCTTAGACGAGCAGATATATAACTGTATATATACTCATTTATTCTAATATTATAGTATTAGTTCCAATTTTTTCCTCTCTACAAAATTTAAAAAAGGAAACTTGGATTGATAAAGAGAAACCTTTGATTTTTTAAATAGAATAAGCTATAAATATATTCCTAATAATTTTCATTTTTTGCTTTATTTAAGTCTTGCTTAATATAAGTCTAGTACTTTTGAAGAATAAAAATGTACGTGTTTTTTGTTGAAAACCACGTGATAACTAATTGTTTATTTCTCAGCTCTTCAACTGTACGATATGCTTGATGATAGATGGTTTAAGCGTATGGGACCATGAGACTGGCCGGCGAGATCGCCAGATCTGACAGACTTGTTAGTTAGCGTGGGGCAGTTGTTCAGCCTTTATGAGTACGCGTGGTAATCAAAGCAAAATAAAGGTATTTTAAGGTTAATTAACCATCCTGTGTGGGATCTGCGGTGTCGAGCCTTGTGATCACATGTGGTAGAAGTCATACATAATTGGTGCGTTTAGGTATTTAATTGTTCTTCCTTGTCCATTTTTTCTCAATTTACTTAACTAGTAAATTACGGTTCATAATAAAAGGTACGAGGATTGGCAATGTACAACATTTAATAGGTCAAGAATATTTCGAAGGTCTTAGTATTAGATTCTTGTAGATTAGTGTTAATTAATAGTAAAACTGATTAAATGCGATATTTGATATATTGAGTTCTTTTGTTTGAACTTATGGACAATATAGGTTTCTAGTTTTTACCGCTCCTATAAACCAGTGGCGCAAGCCCACGAGCCGACATTTTACTGTTTTTATAAGGGCAGGTCAAATAGCGCGACATTTTGTGAGTTTGAAATTTGTGAATAATAAATAATCAGGTAGCAATCTTTAACTAAAAAAAACATACGTTCGTTTTTACTGCCACACCGGGTAGTTCAAAAGTGGTCTATGTGAAACGAAAAATGTGGTTTCAGTCGACGGATTGGCGGCAATAAGAGGCAGAAGTTGAACTGCAGTTGAAGAAACGCCTATATGAAAAGGAATCTCTTTTTACATGGTTGCTAAATGCTAATTGCAAGTAGCGACGACAAACGACCGACTTTCTTTAACAATGACTGTAAAAAGTCACTTGTAAAAGCGGCCTTAGACACAACCAAGTACCATGTAGGGCCACAAGTAATCTGTGTCCAGTTATGAACCCCTTGATGTTTATTTTTGGGGTAATATAAAAGAAAGGGTGTCCGCAACACTAGTAAACAGTAAATAAAAGCTGTCAGCGAGTTATTACCTGTTTTGAAGAGCTAGCTAAAAGCGAAATTAAAAGAGCGACGAATATATCCACCAGAAAACGATTTTATAAAAGTTTAGAGAATAATGGTAGTCATTTCCTATAATATTTTTTTTTTGTTACTTTTACGTATAACTAGTGAAGTATTTTGTAGTATAAGTATACTTATTTTAACCATTGGTTGTAAATCTAGATACAATGTGTTAAATTTTCTACATGTTCTCACTATTATTTGAGCACATTATCCATGGAAAATAAATATTCCTATCAAAACTTTATTTGAGTAGTTGTTCTTTTTTCAAATTAAGTTTATTATAAAACATAATGGTAATACCATAACTAAAAATGTCACTGTTATTTAATAAACCATTGTAACATTTTCAAAGCTAACTAAGTAATTTACAAAATAAAAATGTTTAAAATTATTAAATTTCACGAAAATAAGTATTTATTTGTAAAAGGCGGCTACTTGGCTAAGGTATAGGAATGTGTTAAAATTAAAGGTATTTTAACTGTTAAATAATAAGTAATAGAATAAAAAATAATTTTTCTTTTTAAATAAATGAAAGATATTAATCTAATTTTTGATCTCCCTATATAATGCTGATTAAATCAGGTTATGGAAAGTTAATCAAGACGGTCTATTAAAGTAATGTTTAAAATTAAAGCTATTTAGAAACTTAAATGGCTGAGAACTAAACAATTAGTTATCCCGTTTTTAACAAAAAACTTGTAAATTTTTTTTTCTCGAAAACCGCTAGAAATAGGTATAGGAAAGTATAATAAAAAAAGACTCAAAATGAAGCAGGAAATCAGAATATATAAAAATATATAGGGTGTTCCATTTAAGAAACCAAAGTCGCCAATCACCCAAAAGTTGTAGAAATTAAAAGAATTTTTTTCATTAGTAGTTATTTTTAATTTATACAGGTTGTGTCATAAACTGCGGAGAACAAAGATTTCATTTTATCCTACCATTAATTGTTGTTAGGATATTATTCATAAATTCTGTAATATTGTAATTACTGAAATACTAACTTTAAAATATGATTTTTTTGGGAAGCAAGACGTAACTTACTTAAGCCGCTTTGAGTTATTTAACTTTAAAGGCTAATTTATTACAATAAAATTAAATAAATAAAATTTGCTCAATTTCCTGAGATTTTTCAAAAATATTATAAATTATGTGTTTTATTTAAGAAAAAGATGTTTTTTTCAATTAATTAAGTTCAAAATTCAAATGCTACTACAACGTCGTCTTCACTTGATTAAATGTTTCGGGAGAATTATTTTGGCGAAAAAAGCCTGTGGACATACTATAAACGATTTTGCTCGCTATGATTAAATTAGGCTCGATAGTAATTGGACGTATAAAAGTCGGATCGATCCGGTGGACGCCCGGCCTATATGTTTCAAATAACCCACTCTATATAATTATGATAATAAAATGACAGAATCCATAATTAAATTAATAATGATTCCTTTGGTTATACGGTAACCCTGCACTTAGGTTGAATAAAACGACAAAAGCCCACTCCTGGATGAAGATCTGGAAGTAAAGATCTTATATCTTTTTAATATAGTATGGAAATGGCTGCTTTTCTTTAAATTTTTCTCAAGTATATCCATGAATACTTCTACGGGCAATTACACACACGATATCGGAATCAAAGTTACTGGAGTTTCGCTGTTCTTTTATAGCGACATTTTAGTTTTTCTGAAAGAACTTGCAATAAATGATTAGTTATAGAAGGTTGATTATTATCAAATTTAGTGAATATGCATATAATGGTGGGAAAAAATTTTTTGCTCCACAAGTTTAATTAATGTTACAGTATTATAGTAAAACACTAATTTTTTGTTAGTTGTAGGTACCAAATCTAATTTAAAATTACAACAAGCTACAACTATTGAAAATCATATCAGATATAATAATGCAAGAATTATCGGTCCGACTTAGTAGATCACCCGACAATTCAAAATATTGGGGATAATTTTTGTCAAGTCTTATAATATCGGATATATGCACTCTAAAAGTTAACAACTGGTGCTTAAGACAAAAAAATTATTTGTTAGTTTTTTAATATAAATAACACTATTTAAAAGTTGAATATTTTTGGAAAAAAAATGTAATGCTAACACAGGCTTACTAATTCTTTAAGCCCCTCTTGATCTTCCGGGTTGTTCATAAGGTTTACAGTTAGTTACCCAACCATTATCTGAGGCGCTACCCTCAAGTTTATTGTGAATGAGAGATCACGGTCTATCGGATAGCCTAGCAAAATTGTAAAAATCACATTTATTCATCCCCAAACTTAACATGTTATCTCTCTGCTAACAATTTCCAATTAACCCTACATATGGGCAAATTCAATATGACACGGTGTGGGAAGAGCAGGGGCGCAATGAAGAGAACCCATGTCGGTAAGCAAATTGTAAAAACGGTACGGTTAATTATGGTAGTGAAAAAATATTAACGGAATGGTAAGCAGTAAATCACCCACAGGATATGTAAGTGGTCTAATGTATGTGAAGTAAATGCGGTCGCTCGTAACCTTGGCCAACTCTGTTTATAATGACGGTAGACGCGGTCTTAAATATGTAGATAGAGGATAGCAATGTTGTCATATCGGGAATAACGGGATAATATCCAATGCAGAGTGCTACCTCGTAACGGTCTGACACGCAGCCCTCTGCACTTTATTAAGAAATACCGAGAGTTATCCCATAACGGTCCGGCACGCAACATCGTGTATACTGTGGACATCAAAAATAGGGATTTGCCTGCCTTCTTAACTATTATACTCACATACTGGCAACAGCGGCGGAGCGAAGGGGCTGGCGGCGGTGGAGCAATGTACGGGTTTAAAGTCCAGTTCCGAGATCTATTAGAATCTTTGATGTGCCGCGAATAGTCCGTGTGCCAATGTTGCTTATATTGTCACATTGCATGCATGTTTTAATCGCAAAATCTTATGTGGAAAGAGTCATAAAGTTATATTCTAAGCGATAATTAATCATTCCATTAAATAAATAAATGTTTTAAACATATATTTTTTTTAAATTTATACATTTGATTCATAAAATTTGACTTCAGATGTCGACATACTATTTTGTTAGACCTCTGACCTCAGTCCCAGCCACTCAGTTGTTGCGTGAAAGCTTGAAACGTGTTGTAGCGTGAAAAGTTGCACAGGTCTGGCCTTAAAATTTATTTTTATTTAAAATTTTATTTTACCGGATTTTTGGATTTAGTTTTATAAAGTTAGAAATTCAGGATAGTTGAAAGTGAGAGAAAGTAGTGAGAAAAAACTGTAAAAAACAAAATTTTAAACTTGTTTACTTAATAAAAATATGGTTTTCTTACTATGGCAAAAAAGGGACTTTTTCCCAGAAAATAGAAATCATACATCAATCATTAATGTATCATACCATGTTTCAGCTAAATACACAAATATTACACATACAATATTACAAATATTCTATACGCCACGTAATAATTCCATTACAGCAGCTCTTTTGTTAACCATCTTAAGCTTAAATCCAAGTTTTATCAGGTATCTCCGCAAGGTTGAGACTGAGAAATGTTTTTTCCTTGTCAATAAGGTGTCCTTAACCATCTCTATGGTCAGAACCTCATTGTTTTTGTATTTAGAATACACACCTTCCCTTAGCAATTTGGCAATATCCGTGTCAAGTCCCTTTGATTGTCCTGCATCTTTCCTTTTTTTTTCTTTCTTTAATCCCTTTTTTTACAAAATAGCATATTGTACTATAGGGAACCCCTGTTAAAAATGCTGTTTTTGCAAAGCACTACAATCATTTGTAAACTGAGGATCATTCCTTAGATTGTTATAGACATTTAAATACTCTGTACTTAAAATAGTCTATACTTAAACAATTACGTTTTAAAACTGCTTGATTTTTCCCTGTAGCTTCTACTTCACTTGCTTCTTTTTGCTTCCTCAACAATAGAAAATGAACTATCAGAACTATGTAAGTCTAAATCACTGTCCAGATCACTCTTATTGTTTTCATCACAAATGTTATTATGCACCCACGGTCTCCATAAGCCAGCACAAATACTTTCCTCTTCATTTGCCAAATTTTTCTAATTTAGGTAATTTAAAATTTGATTATGGCGCCAAATTTGAGTTTCGCTCTACTATACCGTGTGCTTAAAATTGGTGGGAAATGTGAGGTTCTTTCAGAAATTATAGTACAAAAATAGAAAAAGTAACAAATCGAGGACTTTATTTAATATGGGGACAAAAAAGTCCCAATACTTCCAATTTAACACTTCTTTAGGCAGATTAAAAAAGTGTTAAATTGGGACTTTTTTTGTCCCCATATTAAATAAATTCCTCGATTTGTCCCTTTTTTTGTGTGCGTATTATAATTTCTGAAAGACCTATACATTTTCTATTAGATGCATAGGTCTGGGTTTCAGAAATTAAGCAAGAAATATTTACAAAAGGTACTGCTATATTATGAGAAGAGATTATAGCAAAATAAGTTATACAATAAAAATGAACAGTTGTACATACTTGTTAAAACATTAAGTAAAATATAAGAATTCTTCCAAATTCCTTAATGTATAAACTTATAACTTTAATTCGGAACTTTGTTGTATGAAGAACCAACTTTGTAAGTTAGGGTTTATTCAGGGTGAAACAAACGCTTATAGTAAATGTATAAAAGTAAATTAAAATTTAATAAAATCACCAAAAAAATATTGCATATTCAATTCACCAGTAGTGTTCCTTAGTAAATATTATAGAATAAATAACTATCAACAAATTAGCAATGAAAGAAGAAAAAGTAAACATTATAGCAGCAGAAACAAAAGATGAAAAACTCACAAAATTCTTCTAAATTACTTAATGTATAAACTTAATTAAATTAGATACTTTGTTGTCTGAAGAGCAAAGTTCGCAAAATAGAGTTTATACAGGGTGTGACAAAAAGTTATAGTAAATGCACAAAAGCAAAAAAATTTGTATAAAATCACCAAGAAATTACCCCTACTCAATTCACTAGTAGTGTTCTACTAAACTTGCTAAATATTATAAATTAAATAAATACCAACAAATTAGTAATGAAAGAGGCAATAAGTAAATATGTGAAAAGTAAAATTTACAGGAGTTTAAATTTTTCTATTTGCCTTTAAAAATTTCAGACTCCAAGATTTCTATAAGATCCAAAATTGCTCTGCATTGAAACTGCTGAAATTGCTCTTCTTTCAGGTTTGGCATCACATTTTTAGTAAGTTTTGATATTCAGGCTGTCAAAAAGTTTATACAGAAACAAGATGAATTTTGCTCCATATTGAACTTCATTGAGTCATTTATTTTGGATTCCAATGTCTTGATATAGAAATCATATTTTTAAGTATTCATTTTTAAAATTATTCAAAAAAATTAAATCTTGTCCACCTAGGATCCTATGATATTACTAAAGACGTAGGTGCAGTTTTTACTGCTGCTCTATTTGATCAAAAGTAGTTAGTTGTTTATAATCATGATCTAAAAAAAGACATTTTTAAATAGAATGACCCTTACATCTTGGACTCAAAGAAATAAAAATATATTAGTTTATTGATTTTAAATATATCATACAAAATATTTGGCCACACAACAGTGGTGCCAGTCAGTTAAGTGAAATATTTTTTTTACTATGATAAAGCTAAATTATTAACTAAAGGGCTTCGTTTAACACAAGCAGTTTACCATTAAATTAAGCTTAAGCTTACACCTCTGGTGGGGTCACTTATTACGAAGATTATTCTAACTTATCTTGTGCATCTGGTTTAAAATCCCTGCTATTTTTTTTATATTTCTATATTTTTTCTTCTATATTTCTATATTTGAATTTTCTCATGCATATAATTGTTTATTACTAAGATTTTCATAGCTTCAAGTCTTAAGAATCTGAACCCAAATATTAGGTATTGGGCCTGTTAAAAAACCAGGCAACCTGGGTCTTTTGCTATCCACAGATTTAACTTAGCTTTTTCTTTAGAATACATTTCTGACTTTTTTTCACATTTGCAATTGTCATTTTTTAAGAAAAAAAGTTGATTGCAATAACTATTTATGCAATGCAATATCGCCAATGTCTATATTCGATTTAAAGCTTTTATTGTTTTTTAGAAATTTTTCTGTATTCCACCTGTCAGCACACCCTAACCAAAATTACTCACATCTGACACACACACACACTGAACTAAACAACTGGAAAATTTTTTTGCGAAATATGAGAATAGATTAATTTTGTTAAGGTTTTTCGCAAAATTTGATTAATAAAAGTTGGTTTTCCGATAGAAGTAAAAAGAAAGCCTGTGCAAGCTAAAGAACTATGAAAAATCGCTACATTTTATATAACATAATTTGATGCTTGGCAGTCCGTACATTCTTGGTAAAAGCAGTAGTTTAACTAGTTTTGCATTCTGCGCCATCTAAATTTCGAGGAGTAGAAGCTTTTCTGAAAAACTTTGAAGGCTCTGTCGGCGGACTGCTGACTGCCGACTTTCGGCCAGTGCATCGCCACAGATTACCTAAACGTTTAGGTAATCTGTGGCATCGCGTTATCTTTATAATGTGATTTAGTCCTCTTTCTTCCTTTTTAGGACGGACATGCGCGGTATTCTAACAGAAGTGGCGGTGCGGGCCCAAACGGTGCTGAGGTATTAAACGCGATGATAAATTAATAAGCGCGGTCGCGCATTTATGAACATAATTGAAACTTTTCTAAATTTACTGAGCAAAGCTTAGTTGTCAATATGAATGTTGAAAATTATTAATTTAAGTTGGAAAAAGAGCCACGTAATTCTATAGATAAATAAGAGAATTACAAATAATTTAGTAACTTCGTTACAACTTGACTTGAGATCTAATTCTCGATATATCGGTAAGTGAAGAACTAATACCAATTAGCGAAATAGATGCAGTATAGACAGATGCATACAAATATAAAAATAACTTTACTATAGTCTATCTAAAATCGCTATATAAACACATCGATTAAAAAAGTATTTCCAGGCCGCAGTCCCGTTTTCATTATTCTAGTTTTAAAACTACATAAAATCGTTTCGACATTTTTAAATTGAATATCTGGTCACTGAGGGCGGTTTAAACTAGTTTAAAATCAGCTGCAGTGGTGGGTATTAATTAATTCATTTGTTATGAAATGCGTTGGAAGCCAATTATACTGTTTCAAATTTCCCGTTTTTACGTAATCAAGTTATTTACTACCAATTTATGGTTTACAGACTATTATAAAATGCATGGTTTCAAAAGGGGCTTTAAACATTTTTGGTTACACATACTTGACAATTTTTACTTAAGAGTAAAACATACAAAAATGAAGGTGACTACATCTTACTTAAAAACCGAAGTTAATCTGATATAGAGGGTATGACAAAAGTTCAGAAGCACTACTTTAAGGGCGTAACATAAACTTCTCATCACAAAACAATGAAATTTGGCAAAAAATCTAATAATAATAATATCTTTACTCAAGATAAAAATTACATAACTAGGTATGTAATTTATAAGTCTAATCAATTTAGTTTTTCGTTTTAAATAAAATACATATAAACGTATACAATATAACAGATTAAAATACATATTATACAATATCATATAATATATTACACTTTAGATTTAGAGAAAGGATCAGAGTGGCAACTTTTCTTATATTTAAAATTCGATGAATTCCTGAAGTAATTAAAATTTATAATCCAAGAGCAAACTTGTAGTTGTATGCTTAAGTTTTTGTGGGCTGTCGACCAACCTCAGAATAGTTTTTATTTTATTAACACATTTAATGCCCATATATAAGGGGAGTTTTGCCCTATCGCCAGTCTGGAGTAAGGTAATCTGATTTCCTGGACATGTCTAGAATTATTTTGATAAATATCACAGTTTTTTAAAAGTAAAAATTAATTTTTTAGTATATAATCTACAAACTGTAGAATGTACAGACTTTGCAAAGTAAGCAAAATATTTTTATAGGAAACATCAGGGGGTATACTCTCAGTGCATCTTTTTTCAGTCATATAAATGGCCTTACGATGTGCCGATGTACCCCAAAAAATTACCATACTGCAAAGAAGATTGTATAATGCCATAGTAAACAGTCCTAAGTGTTTCATTATTTATCGAGTCCTTAATCTGCCTAATCAAAAAACCTATTGAGCTAAGCTTGGCACATAGCTGCTTAACGTTGTTCCCAGATGGTTTCTGGATAAGATGGCTACCTAAAAACTCGGCGATAAGTTCTTCAACAACAGGTATTCAATTAAGAATCATAGACAAACTATTATCTACAGTGATGTTTTTTTAATAAAATTGCATTAAAATTGTCTTGTTACGATTTATGACTCAGCCAGGATAATGGCATCCTGGCAGTCATCAGACATGTAAATTTTTTAGTAAAATATTTGTGTCATACTCATATAGAACATGCTCGACCGAGACACCATCATCAATGTCATTAACAAAGACAATAAAAACAAAAGGACTCAAGATAGTCCGCTACGGCATACCTGACCATCAACCTAACCTACACAAGACCTCAGATCATCTGCCTTTTAATGATTACCTAGGTAAGAGGCCATCCAGTTATCCAGTATTAGCAATGCCGCGCAAGGCAACAGCAGGCTTTGATTTAAGGTGTTGAATGCAGGACTTAAAATAAAGAATAAATAGTTAATGTCTTACCATTGACTGCATCATAGATGAATTCCAGGCACTTTTTTTGGTAGAAAGCCATGTTGATTACTATTTAGTAGATTATTTGTTTGTAAAAAATCTTATGGTGTTTTAGCGAAACATAGTTCAAAAATTGTCGATTTTTGGGTTTGGACACAAATTGCTCTGAAATTAATTATATCTTAATTTTTTCCTATTTTTTAAAACTAGTATTCATTTAAAAATTTTTACAAAATCAAGATATTCTTTCAATTTGAATGATTCATTTATCAGATAAACCAAAGAATAACAAAGTTAATTTTTTATTGCTTTTATCGCCTTACGATGTATTTTGTCAATATCAGCTGCTGGCCTACCTGTAGTTATGGTAAGTAAGTGAGTTACCCTAAGGTGTGACTGTTATTAGAAAATAGAGGGACCATAATAGATTAGCTTAATTTTACTGAAATTTGGCATTGAACTTTTGGCATTGTGTGATATGTCAAGAAAATATTTATTGAAAGCATGACATATCTAAATAGGATCTGTGACTTCCCCACCTTCTATATTATTTTTGGTATAAATAATACAGAAATACTATTTTTTGCGTGGTTCTTATTTTCAATAAATAATCTTTCAGATTAATAAGTTGAAGAAATAAGTTGGCCATGAAAACAGAATTTTAGTTTCGTTTGCGAGATTTGTTATTAGATGATGATAATAATAATTTACAGAAGCGTGTGCTTCAGCGTGTTGAAGAAGAACCTGATATTAGTATTAGACAAATTGATTTACAAAAAGAAAAAATGGGATAAAAATTTGGCGAATTTTAAAGGTATATCAGCCTTATATCTAACACTACAAAATGGTTGAAGGTTTCCACTGGATTACGTTCTTAGAATAATATTTTGCAAAATATCTATTGCAGAAATAGTTAGAAAATCAGAACTTTTCATCATTTATACTGTTCACGGATTAATCGGGACTTACACGAAATAGTATCAATGGCAAGTTCAAAATCTCATACCATTATTCAATCGAGACATCAGCAATGTTTTTCTCTTATTGCTCAGGAACATATTTCTTTAAAATGTTGCACTGATGCCGAAGTAGCTAATATGGATATTGCACAGTGGTGCACTTCCACATTTTAGCGCAACTGCTAAGCCATTTTTTAATGAAAACTATCTCCGACAATAGATAGGTCGAGAATGTCTGGTACCCTGGTCAACCAGGTCTCCCGACCTCAATCCGTTGGACTTCCATTATTCACTTTTAATGATCATATAAGTGATTTTCGTTAGGGAATTAAAAATGGATTCAATCAGATTCGGAACATACCAGGTATTTGCGAAAAATTAAGGTGGCCCTTTAGAAGATGTGCAGGTAAATGTATTGAGTCAATTTGAGCATTTGCTTTGAAATACGTGCTTAAGCCGCTGTTAACGAAACAGAGTATTTAAAAGCAAATTAAAAATTTGTAGAATAAAGTTAATGTCAAAATTAAGAATCCTGTTAAAGTTATTTATCAATTTGAACTACATGAATTTTGATGAAACCGGACAGGGATTTTGAAAGTTCCTAAGTCCATCCTATTTTTTATGATAAGCTATTTGAAATTCATACATATGAATGATTTTCTTCAAATGATTTTTGCTTAAAACGGTAAGTTTAGTTGACTTTTTGAAAGAGTACGTTTTACCCTTTATACTTTTAGGAAAAATTGTTGGTTCTTACGAATTAGGCCTTTTTGTGCCAATTTCTCTAAACAAGAAAATAGTTGCTAGAAAGAATAAGTACGTGTACTTCTCTACACTATATGCTACTGACAATTTTACAATTTCCAAATTTCATGATTTTATGACGGTTAGTTCAAGAATTATTAGCAAAAAATCATTTTACCCGCGCCATCTTTATAAGATGGTCGTCTCTTTCTAAGCAGGCGGCTTAGAAAAAAATTAAATTTAAACTTTAATCCTAAAATAACGTGTATGTTACACTAAAGTTGCTCTCCATACTTGTGTAACACTGAAAGTAGTACTATTTTTAAATTATACATCTTTAGAAAAGCAAACGACTGAAATTATTTCTAAATTGCATTTCGACCAGAGATAAATAAATATATAGGTCTTTTTATTGGGCTCGCATTTATTAAATTAATAATTAAGGAACACTAATAGCGAGGTAAAAATCTTTAGCTTTTCTAGCTAACCATCACATATACACTACTCAAAAAATAAAAAAAACGTCACCAGGCGTAGACGGAATAACATATTTAATATGATATAATTTTTACCTGACAATACAAAAAACGTCCTTTGCAAAGTTTTTAATAAAATTATTTTAAAACGAGAGGTTAAAATAATTTTAAATTTCAGGGAATGCTGTCGTAATATCTGTAGATTAATGCTAAAAAATAAAAGAACTTAGACCTATTTCATTAATGCCGTGCCTCCCCGAAAACCCTAGAATGTATATTTAAGTATGGTGTGAAGTGGTGTAAAAATAAATTACTTCTAGGTAATGCACTACACAGAATACTTGACTCTGGATAAACAAAATTGTTTTTCACAAACCCATATTTATCATTATTTTAGATACCTCTAGTGAACTATGAACGTTAAACGACACAACGACTTTTTAAAAAGTCACTTATTTATTTTTAAAAAGTACGACTGACAAAACGACGTAATGTTATTACGCAACAGGTTATAAACTAGGAATCCATTGTCTTCTTTAACTAACTATAATAAAAGATATGACATGATAATATATAATATGATATGATAATAAAAATATGTCTAGGCTAGCTTTGCTATGGAGAGTTGGCACTTCTCACGGTGATATCTTAGTGAACTATGCCATTGGAAATGTTTATGGCGAAGAGTCAGCGCTTCTCACAGACATAACTAGTGTATGCAATAAATTTATAAAAAAATTACACTCATCCATTTAGCTACATACGTTGTTTTCGCTTAATTACAGTGAAAACAACCCCTGTAGCTAACGAAAACAACCTCACCAACTGTCAAAAAGATCCTCATGGAAAACCACCCGTCCAGTTTTCATTGTTGATTGAGAGAAACAATATAAATTCTTGATGTTTAAAAAATACATTTTATTTGCCATGCATTTAGTAACCTCTAAAAAACTCCCTTTATTTGAATATTATATTAGTTTGACAATTTCATTATTTCCATAAAATGAATAGACGAGAAAGTGGCAGATATTATACCAACAAATCTAGCGACAATTCATGTCATTTTGTGATGAAAGAAAATATATTTTAATTAAGGATACGCACATTAGAGAACTTGCAGACATTTTTTAGGATTGGCTATTCAATATGAAGAAACAAGACGGTACATAAATTTTATAATAAAAACATTATAGCATGTAATAGCGAAATTACTATAAGAAAAATACTATAATGAGTATCAAATTAACTTTGATCCATTTGAACACATTGAGTTTGCTCGTGAGATGAAAAGCGTGAAACGCGAGCATCTTCAACAAACATCCGAAAAAAAAAGCTTTAAAAAAAGATCATCATATTTTAAGAAAAGTTTAGCTTTTCTAAAATATGATGATTTCGAAAAAAATTGTTAACAGCTGCGATCAAAATACGTCGAGTGGTTTGGAAAAAAACAATTTTTTGTGCTATTCTACGATTTGACTTAAAGAGGGGGTGAATGGGCTCGCTCGCAAGTAAGTTACTTTAAAAGAAAATCAAACCAACAGCCTTGGAAAATACACAAATCGTATAGAATATAATCCAGTGTTTTCGAAGACAGCGCAAGGAGAAGATAAACCTTTATCAAGCTCAAAATGTTTTATCATATTATTCTTTTTATTCGATCTGATTTCTTCAACAATAAGTTCGTGATGCTCCTTATTCATTTGTAGGTAAAAAGAGATTGATTTTGTGTTATGACTCGTTATTTTTATAAGCTGTTCCTTTCCAACTCGTTGCTTGTGTAGTAATAAGTGTTCGTAGTGTCGTCGCGGAGTCAACACGTACAATAGACGGTTGCTCGTATTTTGTCGCGTCTGTAAAAAATAAATTAAACAGTTGTTATATTATTAATTAATACTTTGTGTACCACGTGAGATTTGATTTAGTGGAAGGTTTTTGTTTTTGTTTTTGTTTTGAAGGCCATGGCTGGATGAAACAATATGGATGAGGGTCACCCTATAGAGAATTGTACTAAATGTAATCAAGGGTTTGATGATGTTAGTTCTCTCATACTATGCAATGGGTGTAATAGATATTTCCATGAGAAATGCCAGAACATTAATATGCGTGGATTCCATAAGAGTAAATTACCATGGAAATGCGAAATGTATGAACCTTTATTAAGTGTATCGGAGGTTGCTAAATAAGAACGTACGAGAAAAAGGAGTCGTGTGGAAGATTCTTTCTCTGTCGAGTCTGATTTTGCAAATGAGGTCAGTCTTACGTTGAGATTTTTAGTTGAAAAAACTAAAGAGCTGAACCAAAAAGTGAATCTTCTATTGGAAGAAAATCGAGGTCTTAAAATAGAAGTTACCAAACTTAAAGAGTGTAAAACCCAATCAACTGCACAAGTACCCATCATGAACGAAGTGAAGTCGTCCTATGCTGCAGCTGTTGCTAATAATAGTGACAAAGTTTTGGTGGAAAAACAAAAATGTCCTGAAAAAGATGTGCAGCATTTAAAGCAAGACTTAAGGAAAAACGTCAATCCCACTGATATAGGTGCTGGTTTATCATTAGGTAAACCAACAAAAAATGAAGGTGTAATAATCAGATGTGGAAATGAGAGGCTAATTACTACTATTCAGTCTCAGATCCAAAGAAAAATGGGTGATAATTACAGGGTGGAAGTACCAAAGATCTTAGAACGTAGACTAAAAGTAATTGGCAATAATGAATCGGAGTATAACCTCAAAGATAATGAAATTACGTTTAAAATTGAAAATCACAACAACCTGCAAAATACTTCAGGCAGAAAAATAAATATCGGGTGGAATCGGTGTCCTGTATTCAATGAGTATGGAATTCCAAGATGTTTTAAGTGTTGTCGGTGTGGTCACCTGTTAAACGAATGTAAAGGAAACAAAGTGTGTGCTAAATGTAGTGGACCACATGATGTGAAAGATTGTAATGTTAATAGTGTTACATCTAATGAAAAATTTGGCCTTAGTCTTAATGTGAATCATGTTTGTTCGGACGTTAATAAGTGTGATTCTTATAAGAAAATTAAAGAATTTCAAAAAAATAAGTACATTAAATAGTAACTAGACTTAGATATTGTACTTAACACTAGTATAGTTTTCTTTAATTACCAGGGTTATCTGAAAAACAAAGACAGCTTTGTCTTATTGGTAAATAAGTGGAAGCCCAAGATCTTACTATTGAGTGAGACTCACGTAACGCGTGAAATTGAACCATGCGGGCTGATCATTGATGGGTACAGGTTGGAATAATGTACGAGTGATAACAGTAGAATAGAAGGGGTCATGGCTCTAATAAGAGGTGATATTAAATATAAGGTTAGATCTGTAGTGTCTGATGGAGGCTATGTTTAGTTGTTGTCTGTCGAGCTGTCTCTAAGGGGCATTAACTATTTGTTTTCAGTTTTATATCATTCACCTCAGAAGATTACTAAGAACAAGTTCATGATTTTAATGGTACTAAAATTATTGTTGGGGCTTTTTATAGTAACAAAATTCTAAATAGCATTTATATTAATGGATTTAACCAAATAATAAAGACACCAACTAGAATAACTCCAAGAAGTCAGACACTCATTGATTATTTAATTTCAGATGATAAACATCTTCCGTCTAAAGTCCCTCTAACACCTAAAATTGGCGATCATTCTATTGTATTTATCACTATTGGTAATAAACAAAAAGAACAGCCCATAGACATCATAAGATATCAAAGGACTTTTAAAAAAATTATAATTGCAATAAACTTCAGTAGGAAATACTTACAATCAATTGGAATAAAAATTGTAAAGACGTCAACTTACTAGCTGATATCTTTGTTGCGGATATTCAAAACATTTTTAACAGTATGTGTTCAAGAGTTAAAATTTTTCACATTTAACACCGGAGATAAGAGCACAAATGCAAGAAAGGAATCGACTTTACAAAAAAGCGGACATGGAAAATAGTTAAATCATATGGAATGAATGTAAAAATCTAAAAAATAGTACTGTAAACAAAATAAGAGTGGAAAAGGAAAAATTTTACATGCAATGCATAGATACTAATAAAAATAATCCAAAAGAACTCTGAAGAAAGGAGAAATTTGAAGGCTCTTTTGCCGGAAAGAAGCAACATTTACCGAATGAAATACTTTTTGATAATATCAAATGCATACATGAGGCTGAAATTGTACAGAGATTCAATAATTATTTTGTGAATAGTATTGAAGATATTGAAAATATACCTCAAGCGGCAAATGGATTAACGGGTATTAGAAGAACCCCGGTACCAATAGCATAATGATAAAATTTAACAAGATTTCCATGGCAAGAATGAAGGAAATACTCGAAGATCTAAAAAATGTTGGTGGGGTGAAACTGGTATTTTAAAGCAGGTTCTGTGTGATGTGACTTTTGCTGTTGGTGATCGTTTTTTGGATATTCTTAATATCTTATTGAATACTGGCATCCTTCCAGAATCCTGGAAGCTGTCTACTGTTGTTCCTGTTCCCAAAGTACAAAACACAAAACATGAAAATGAATTTCGAACTATTAATACTGTGCCAGTCTATGAGAAGCTTCTAGAAGTTTGTGTCAAAGAACAATTTCTTGATCACTGTAACAATAATAAATTGATTGTCTTGATTCAGTCATGCCTCCATGAGAATTACTCATGTAAATCTGTTCTTATAAGTATAGTAAATAATTTTCTTAAAGCCCTAGACTCTGATGGCCTAATTTTAGCTGTATTTTTAGATTTTAAAAAAGCATTTGAAACAGTCAGTAGAGAAATTTTAATTAAAAAATTATAATGTGTTAGGTATAAAAATAGTATGTCTGAAAGTATCAAATATTGTGTGCCACAAGGAAGAGTTTTAGGTCCTTTACTATTTTTATTATATATTAATGATATGGTACATGTAACTCAAAAGTGTAAAGTAATGCTATTTGCTGATGACATTTTGATATATATAGTAAGAAAAGATATCCTTCAGATGCAGCAGGACATAAATATTGAACCAAATTATTTATTTATTTATTTTAATTTAAGAGTTTAAATGCAAAAAAATCAAAATTTTGTATTTTTGGTAAAAAGTCTAGGGTGGTTTCTCTAAATGTTGGCGATATGAGGATTACTGTTAATGGGAAGAACATTTCGTATGAAAGAGAAATTAAATACTTGGGCACAATTCTAGACGCTAACTTAAACTTTCATGCGCATGCAGATCATGTAGCAAGGAAATTTTTTAAAAAAGTTGGTTTCTTGACAAGAATTGGTAAAGATTTCTCGCTGCGCACAACATTATTGCTTTATAATGCCATTGATCTTCCCCATCTACAGTACTGCTCCACTTTATTGTTTAACTTGCTACGTTATAAGATGGATTGACTTGAAAAAATGCAGAATAGGGCAATGAGACTGATGTTAAGTTGTATAATCGATATACACCTGTTTTATCCATGTTACGTGTTCTAAATATGATGTTGTGCTGCCGGAATACATAAGTAAAGAGTTGAAAATTTTTTCAGATGTACATAATTATTATACAAAAAATCGTACAGACCTCATCCTAGTCAACAGATGTAGTACGGTTCAAATGCTCAACTCAATTCTTAACAGAGGCTTGATCGAATATAATAATTTGCCTACAAATATTAAAAACTATGACAGTTTTAATCGGTTTAAAAGGCTCTTGAGAAAATTTTTATCTAATTAGTGATTGTAGTAAGTTTTAATTTTATGTAAAGTATTATAATTAGTGTCATTTATTGTTATTCGACTTGCTCCACCTTTAGGCTGTGACCTGATGACTTGGCGGGTTATTTCTAGAAAACCAGAGGCGGCGATTGTTCATGGATTACCGGGACGATATCTAATGTCTGCCAGGAAACCGAGATGCCCTATTTAGCATGAGTCAACCTAGAAAACATGGGTCGTGACATGCTCGAAAAATAAATACGAGCCGACCTTATGATGCAACATCAGCAGTAACATCGATTGATGATATTTCGAAAATGAAGTGGAACACAACGAATAATAATTTAATTGTATAATGTATTTTTAGAAAATATCATATTTTATTTATATATGTAGCATATTTTTGCTAAATAAATATACATTATTATATTCCACATGAGAGATTAATTTTTAACAGAGAATCTTTCTTGGAAATCATCTGGAAAGTTATATAAAAATGTTCCAGTTGGCGTAAACACTATTGTCCAATGAACCGCTAAGCAGACAAAAAAGAAACCGGCCTTGATACAAAAAAAGGAAAATAACCAACCATTCTCTTCGAGCAGCATTCAAATACCAAATCAATTTTTTCTTACCTACAAATGGATGAGGAACATTCAATCATATATTCTTTGAAAAACAACCTTCGATTATTTCCATATTTAGTAAAATAAATAATATTTCGCCGAAATATGAAAATGAACTTATTTTGTTTTCAGAAAAAAAAACTCTTTTATGCAAAATTATCAAAAATTTTTAAGCACTTGTGTGATTTCCTCTGAAAATTTTATAATCTTAATATTTCATCTTTATTGCGCTGTTATGTTATATTTTATTGTATTTTATGGTTTTTTATTTTTACTAAGAATTTATAAATCATATCGCAATTTTTAACATCTGCAAATACGCTTATATAATGCTGCATGATACAAGAAATTTTATTTAAATGGTGAAATATGAACTGAAGGTTTCAAAATTTCTGATAAACACTGATTTTGTACTACAGTATTTTACGACATAACTGCACTAACAAAGGTCCATTTACAAGCGACAACAAAAGAAAAACATGATAAATCGTACAGATAAAGTCGAATTAAAAAGTGCACAGCCATTTTTAAGCGAAATTTTATCTCTTTTTACAAATTATCGTAACGACCATTTTAATGGAGGGTTTTTGTATTTTAGGAGCACCGACCGAAGCGGCCAGCACCGAACGTGCATATCTATTTAACGATACTAGCGCTGAGGTAAGTTGTAATTATTACTGACTAGTTTTTGTATTATTTTTTGTAAAATACAAAGTAAAAACAAATTAAATGCTTTATTTATTTTCGGTTTTTAAAAAGAAATAACTTTCTACGTATTTCTAAGTAATTAATTTTAACAATTAATCATTTTATTTAAATGCAAAATTTAAGTGTAGGAGTTTATGACATGATAAATTTGAATTTTTTTCTCTTTTTTGATGATTATTTTTTATTTCCTTGTAAGTGTTTATATTACGTAAGAAAAAAAAATATCTTTTTTTAGTTAATTTTATGTAAAAAAAGTTTACTTAGTAAGAGTCGTGAACGAACCAATTTTAATTAACAAGCAGAATTTTTAAAGAGGGAATTAAAATAGTCTTGTAAGCAAATAACAGTATAAATTTCAATGAGCATTCCTACTTTTGGTATTCTGGTTAAGTAGCTTAACACTGCCAGTGTACTATTAATTAGAGAAGTAGAGAAAGCTGGTAAACTATATAGTAGACTTATACGTGAATTTTTTTTATAAACGATTTAAAGATCCTGAAAATTCTAAAAAAAAATACAAATCATGAATCATCTCATATGAACAAATATATTTTAGTTGAATAATATAATTAAGTTGACTTAAGTGCAACTACGATTTTTTACATTTTGCTATTAGAGCATTGGATGATCAAAAGCTGGTCACAGATGGTCTTTATGGATTTGCCAAAAAATAAAAATTTAAGTTATAGTAATGGAGGAGCAACGACACTCCAGCGAAAAAAACAAATAAAAATACACTACAAACTAAAGAATATGGTTCCGCCAATTTTTACAAATTTTAACTTACCAATGCGTAGATATAAATTCTAATGTTGCGGAATCTTCATTTTCAGTTGACTGAAGTCCGAATATGCGCAGATTTTTACTGCGGCTCTGTTGTTCCACGACATCCAATGAAATGGCCAGGTGCTTGTTTTCCGCACATACTTTATTTAGTTTTTCCTCTAAGGAGGAAATTCTTTTTTCTTGTTCTCGCTGGCAGCTTTCAAGCTTTCTTTCGAGTATTTCAAATACTTTCGTGGCTACCTCTTCAAGAAATTTCTCGTTAAATACTTCACACAGTCGAATCCTTTGCTAAGGTCGCAAAAAATAATCACAAACCATTTACGAAATCGGAGATCAGATTTAGGATTCTAAGACAAGTTTTCTATGATAGTAATATTAATTAGTATAATACTTTAAGATAGTAACACATGAAAAGATAAGATTTTGTATAAATATATAAAAAACAACTTTGTTACGGCTGACGCTGTTTCTCGCATCCTATTTGCCAAAGCTTGGGATCTTTCCAGTCATGTGTTTGTTAACCTGCTAATGATCTATTAATTACGCAATTTACTCCTTCTCTCTATGATCTTCTTGGTCTACTTCTTTTTCTGTAGTTTGTGGATACCAACTATTGGCAATTCAAATTAAGATCCCAGTTTAAACGAATCCCAATTTATTGTGATTCGTTTAAAAGACTTGCAAATTGTGTTGTTTTGAGTAGTTTCATTCGCATTGTTGGGTAAGTTTACAATAATAAATACTTGATTTCTTTTGATTTACTTTTCTTTTCTGTTATTTTTAAAACAGATATGGCTCAACTAACCCTTAGCCTTATGGAATACATAGCTTACATTGGTGGTAATGTCAATTCAAGGGCAGTGAGTGAAGGGGAAGAAGTTGTTAATGCAGGGCATATAATCTTGTACGGAAAAAATGAACTGTCCGACTTTTCCCTAAAACTTTCTGCTCTTTGCTTGCAAACTAGTGCCTTGCAGTTAGATCCTCATGAAATGAATGGAGAATTAACAATTTCTAAGGGGTTTGCAGTAATTAAACAAATGTACTGCACATGTAAAGCTGGAGCTGGAGGAAAATGCAAACATATTTCGGCTTTTTTAATACTTTTGACCAGGTAGTATTTTTTTTTAATTATACATACATATTTTTAAATGCTTTTATATTTTATAGGTTAAAAATTCTTTCTTTTTTTCATTTCAAGGAAAAATCTGTTGGAGTCCTGAGAAGATATTTCACAAACACAACTTTCTTGTGCTTGGTCTGGTAGGAAAAAAATAGTGCAGGATAAATATAAGGCTATTTCTGTACTTGAAATGCCTTGCATTAAATCAAAAGTTGGTGGCCTGCTTGTATTACCAAATATAGATGACCAAAAATCCATGTTGGAATTTTTTATTAAGAATTTACCAGACTCTGCTATTGCAAAACATTCGTAAGTATTAAAAAATAATATTATATTACCTATACAGGATGTTTCAGTATAGTACTGTATGTAACGTAAGGCGTTAATTCCTTATAATATTTTATAAGAAAAACTGCAATTAGATAAATGATATACAGGATGTCACTAAACATTCTTTACACAGTTTTGTTTTAGGAAAGGACGTGTCAAGAATGATTTGGAATTTATTGAAAATGAGAATGATATAAGCATGACCAAAGCCATCAGTTTGGATGAAGTAGGCAGTGAAATTTTAAATAATGCCGCACAGTCTGTTGTCTTAATGGAAATTGCCAATTTAAAGATTAGTTTTTCAAGTTGCTGTGAAACTCTTTATCAGGGTATTATGAACGAAAAGCAGGACCTATTATTCAACCTCGAACAAAATTCACACGAATGGCATGAAGCCAGAAAATATAGAATTACGGGTTCTAGATGTTATGAGATCTACACCTATAAAGGAATGGATTGGGACATGAAAAGTAAAAAGTACTTTTGGCCAAAGTCCTTTACCAACAAGTACATAAAGCATGGGCAAATGTATGAAAAACCAGCGAGGGAGTGTTTTGTATCTAAAACGGGTTATAAGGTGATAGAATGTGGTATGATAACATCTCCAGAAAATAAATGGTTAGGCTTTTCTCCAGACGGTGTGGTGTTAAATACTGATAGGAAGCCAATAGCACTATTGGAAATTAAGTGTTTATATTCAGGTACCTAACCGTTTTCTTTATCATGTATCAATGTTTAAAAATAAAATAACATACTTTTTAATTAAACTATAAACATATATTTTATTATAGGTATCACAATGTCCATTGAAGATTCCTTACAATCATGTAATTTTATTTTAAAAGCAAATGGAAAATATATGCTAAAGGCAAAACATAAATACTATGGACAGGTTCAACTAGGAATGAGCATACTTAATTTACAAAAATGTTATCTGTGTTTATATGCCTCTTATGATGACAATTGTGTCATAATGGAAGTGGAATATGATTATACATTTTCAAGAACAATGTTGGAAAAAATTAAAAACAATTATTTTTGTAAAATGTTACATTCAGTATGTGAGGATAAATAGATGGCTAACTGTTTAGTCCTCAAAAGCTTTGTTTGATTTTTAAAACTAGAAACCTCCTCATAACTATGTAATATTAAAGTAATAAAAAAATAGGTGTATTAAATTAAACCTTAAGTAATAGTAATTAAAAACATAAAACTATGCTTATAAAAATCTTTCATCAGATAGAATAGGGGCTGAAAGATTAGTTATACCACAGATAATTAAAAATATTTCATCAGTTTTTGGAACTAATGACCATTGTAAATTTCCACTAATAATTTTAAAAATTTTTAATCTCTGATTAGATCTTTCAATATGGACTCGTGCTGACGCAATATCTTTATTAGACACAGCTTTTTCAGCTGTAAGCTGCTTTTTGTTTCTTAAAAATGGTGGCCTTATTAACTTAATTTTATACATAGCACAAAAATTATCAATAAGAAAACCTTTATCAACCATAATTGAATCTCTGTTAGGTGTTAACTTTTTGATAAGATCACTTTCCTCAAAAATTAATTTATCAGAAGCTCTTCCGCCATAAGATCTACTGATAAAAGTTATTAGTCCTCCAGGAGAAACTCCAGTCATAAATTTGACAGTGGTAGATTTTTTATACTGTGAATAAAATTTAATTCTACAACACAGGCAGCTTGGTTTTTGAAGAAAGATTTCGGTACAATCCAAAACAACCCTACAATTCTTGAAATTTTTGAAACATGCAGGCATATTGTTTGAAATTTCCTCTGCAGAAGGAAAATAAATGCAAGATTTAAGTACTTGACTTAACACGGTTAAAAAATTTAAAAAATACGTTTTCCAGAGCTGGCCTGATATATTAAATAATGCACCTAAAGTAACATAACTCAAGTCCAATTTTAATTTCGTCATTGTTAAAAGAACCCTTTCTCGTACATCAAGGCGATGTGATCTTGTATCTATTACACAATATATTTTTATCATTTTCACAATACAGTCCAGAATTTGAAAATTATTAATTCCTGTAAAACTTCTTAATGCAGAATTTGTTTTTAACAAATCACTCAGTGTGTTAATTTTATGTGTGTTTACTTGCACTTCTGAATCTCGCACTATCACTTTACCTTTTTCTAAAAGCACACTATTTACTTCATTTTCACTAATATCTTGTGTAGAATTCAGTAATTTCATCAAGTTTTCTGCAACCTGAATATTTCCTTCAGAATTAGAGTCTTTAGGATCTTCATTTGTGCTCATACATAAATCTGTTTTGCTTTGATTAGATATTTTTATTTTGTTATACCTAGCAGTACGTTCAGATGATGTTCCTGCAGACGTTGCAGAACTAACTGTAGAAATAGGAAGATTTTGAAAAGGTTCTGCAGTTTTTTTCAAAATTCGACCTCTTTGTGTGGCTACCCCTGTAATTAAATAGAAACATTTTCTTTAACTCAAAAAAATTAAAATCAAAGATGTTAATTATGCAGAAATGTAAGTTTTGTAAAATCCTGAGTAAATATAATATTTTAATTTTGACACTTCAATAATATTTTTAACTTATTTATAGCACATTTTTAAAATTTATAGTTTTTGTGTTTTTAATTTATCATAGGTATTTACATTATTTTTGTATAAAAGCTAAGGAGTTTTTCAGGACTGCAACAGTAATTTATTAATTACCTTTGTTAAAATAATCATCCTTTACAAAATGAAGGGAGCAAACTTTCATAGATTTGGATACATTCTTCCCAATTTTTAGTTTTAAAATCCAAGCTTTTCTTTGGTCCACTAAATGCTTTCCCATCTCATTTTCTATATAAACCTGTCTAGCATTTACGTCAGGAAATCTATGAAAAGTTAATATCTTTTCAGTGTCTTTTTTGGCCCAGGAGTTACACTGTGGAACACAACAATAATCGTTATTAGAAGCCATGCTTAAAGCGGTCGTTTCGTCACAGAATTTCTAACACTAGATTATAACGAGCCCGGTAAAAGAAAAAAACAATAAAAAACGTAAGAAAGAGGCAAAAATTAATAAAAACACATTGAAAACAATCCATATAAAAGTGCGGTTAGGAAACTATGTGGCAGAAACTAGTTCACCATTGATGCCACCAGAGTGCGTATCGCTTCTCTTGAAACCCGAATAGCATTCGCTTTGGCGATTGTTGATCATTCATCCTTTCGACATGAATATACAATTTCTTTCGCCCTGATGATGGCCTAATATAGGCCGGAACCTCGGCAGTGTTAAAATCAAATGCCCGAGTTTTATTTAACCTCAAATCCAACTTAATTAGTAAGAAGCATATACCATTTTAGCCTTTTACATTCTAGTTTCTAGAATATCGATGTCTCTGCCTATACGCTTTCTGATTTCAGTATTCCTTTTCTGTCTATTCGGGTCAGTTGGCAACATTTACGCCAGTAGTCTATTTCCATTGCTTTTATCTTGGAGGTGTCTTTTTTATTTATTATCCAAAGCTCTAAGTCATATGTAGCAATACTTTTTATGATACTTTTGTATGTTCTAAGTTTTGTTTCCTAGGGATGTGGTTATTTCAGAGTATGCTATTTAGTTGACGCATTTCTAAATTTTATTGTCCAATTCTAATTGCTATTTCCTTTCTATACCGACTATCATTTGTAATGCTTATACCACATATTTATAGCTGTTAGTACTTTAGATGTGTATGTCTTTTAGCTTTAAATAACTTCCTTCACCTTCCAACACTACAGACTTTGTGTTTGATAGGTTTGATAGCCAAATTGATAAACCCCACTTGATGTATTTTTCGTTTATTTTTCATAAATAAATAAATAAATAATGGCTTTATTTGTACTTTTCAATAGTGTACATAGGCGAAGTCTAGCCAAAGGCTAATCTACTTAACCTATTTAAAAAAGTAAGCAAAATTATTTTAGATAGCACAACAGAAAGAAAAAAAATTAACATTTGTAATAGTAACACTAATATTAATATAAAAATAAACAGATATACACCCATTGGTCCATAAAAATCAAAAAATTATAAAATAAGAAATACCTACTGACAATTTAGCTATTCTGTTTTGTTAAAAAATGCAGCTTTAGTTTTTTCTTGAAACCCGCTACTGACATTTCTTTTATAGGATTCGGAACAAGGTCATTGTAAATTGCCACAGCATTATACAGAAAACTACGACGAAAGAAGGCTGTTCGATATCTAGGAATTGACAACTTATTTATAAATCTCAGATTTGCATCATGTAAATTTTTCCGAAAAGTAAGTTTTTTGTGGAGGTAGGGAGGAGTAGACGACGCTAGCAGTCTATGCACAAAAACCGCCAATTGCAAAGAGAATAGATTTTCCACGCGCAGCCAACTAAGTTCACATAGCCTTGCAGAGACTCTATCATACTTTCTCAGTCCATAAATAAATCTGCAGCATTGATTTTGCAGCTTTTGCAATCGGTACGCAGTGATTTTGTCTAAACATGGATAATAAACAATATTGCAGTAATTCATAATAGGTAATACTAAAGACTCACACAGTTTTTTCCTTACCTTAAAATTAATTATATTTCTGTTTGCATACAATGGCTTTAAAGAATAGTATGACTTTTTAATAACATTAGAAACGTGTAACTTAAAGCGCAATTCATCATCCAGAAGCAATCCAAGATTTTTTGCACATTTAACCATACTTAGCTGATTACCTCCCACAAAAAGCTTTAAACCGTCCAATGCTATTCTTTTTTTGTTCTTAGAAGTAAAGCACATAACACAACACTTTGAAGGATTGAGTTTTAAATTATTTTGAGAGGAAAAGAAGGAAATTCTAGAAAGATCGTCGTTTATTTTATTTGATGCCTCCAGTACAGATTCAGCTTTAAAAGAATGATAAATTTGCATATCATCCGCGAACCCCTGGATCTGGTAGTGTTTTACAACTTTAAACAAATCCGAAACATACATTAGAAATAAGAGAGGTCCCAAAACAGATCCCTGAGGTACTCCAGATGTTATATATTTGATATTTGAAAAAGTCTGATCTTCCAAGACCACCATTTGCCTTCTGTTGGATAAGTAGGATTTAAAAAACATTTGGGAAACATTATCAAAGCCATAATAAGCCAATTTTGCCAAAAGCAAATGATGATCCAAGGTGTCAAATGCCTTGGAAAAATCAAGCATTATAAGTGCTGTGGAGTCTCCTTTATCCATTGCAGAAATTATCTCTTGGGTAACGTTTAGTAAGACAGATGTCGTGCTATGTTGTTTTCTAAACCCAGATTGCTTATGCGGAATAATATTATTGGAGGTGAGAAAGTCATAAATTTGCTGCTGTATAAACTTTTCCAAAACTTTAGCGATGACCGGGATAATTGAAATAGGTCTAAGGTCGCTGAAATTAGTTGGATTATTAATTTTAGCCAAAGGTGTTAAGAGAGAAATTTTCCACATACCCGGAAAATACCCAGTTTCTAGGCAACAGTTTATAATATGCGTAATATGTGGAGATAGCTTTGGAATACAGTGTTGCAACATTAACGCTGATATTGAATCACAACCGTGTGCATTTGATTTTAGGCTTAAGACTATTTTAGAAATTTCCTCAACTTTGGCTAATCGAAATAAAAAATTTAGATCATGTTTGAACTGTTTGTTCTGAAAATTAGCAACTTCTTCGGGGCAACTACCTAACGGGCTATAAATTGAAGCAAAATAGTCATTAATTTTGTTTGGATCTCGGAGATTTAAAGAAATAGAACGATTAGAGACATTTTTTAGACTTAGATTATTAATAGCTCTCCATAACTGTTTACTATCTCTGATGTTCTGATGAAATTGCAGATAATTTCTTTTTTCTCGTCTAATCATTCCCACCACAAGATTACGCATCTGTCTATAATATGCCCAATCAGTCAAATTTTTAGATTTTTTAAAACTTGACAATGCCTTATATTTTTCTTTTATAAAAAGCTGCACATTTGCAGTTATCCACGGGGTATAAGGCTTAGAAATTTTTGACGTCGTAAAGGGTGCATGTCTATCAAATAATGAGCAAATATTACTAGTAAGATACTGAATTTTTTCGTCTAGATTATTGATATAGTACACATTATCCCACACAATTTTATTCAGGTCCTTATAAAAATCATTTTTATTAAAATGTTTAAAATTACGATAGAGTTTCGTTTTTATCTCCCTACTCCGTGCCGCAATCTCGATACTGCAGAAGATAGCTTGATAGTCACTAATTAGATCAGCGTTAAGTACTGCTGTACTTGTAACATTTGAGGGTTTATTAAAATAGATAACATCAATGAGTGTTTGTGCCATAGCAGCAATACGAGTAGGCTCATTTATTAACTGAGTAAAATCATAAGCTGTAAGATAATCAAGTAAAATATTATTTGTAAAATGATTAACATTAACATCACCCAGGATGATAATATTCTCATACTGTAGACATGCATGTGATAATATATCATCAAAACATTCAACACAACGCCCTAAATCTGACCTTGGTGGTCTATAGACTGTTCCAACAAGAAAAATTGTTTTGCCTATATTTACTTTAATAAATAAATACTTTAAATCATCAGAAAAGTCAATGTCAGCAAAAACCAAAGAGCTTTCAAAAATCTGTCGTACATAGACAGCCACGCCTCCACCCCTACCACGTCTATTCTTTACAAATAATTTGTAGTTCGGGATCAGAAAGTTATCAGCCTCAGAATCGCTCAGCCAGCTTTCAGAAATACACATAATGTCAGTATTGGTTAACGTAATTAAATTTACAAAATGATCAAAACCTGTAAACAGTGATCGGACATTTAGATGCCCAAAATTAACATTTTTAACCGTATTAGCTTCCATATCAGTTTACCAAAAATACACAGCAGACCAACAAATTATAACAAAATAAAAGAAAAACAAATCAAATTAAAATAAAAAAAGGAAAAAAACTTCTAAATTAGGTTAAATGGGCACAAGTATAAAATCTAAGAAAAAATAAACAAAAACAAGTTTATCATAGGTGCCTCTGACCCTATAAATAAATAGACGTATAACATATAAACATATTTGCACATATAAGAAAAGTATATATATATATATATATAAATAATAAGTTTAAACCTAGGCAATAATACATATTGCAAATTAGTGATAAAATAGCAAGAGCAAAGGGAAAAAAAATATATAATATAAAAAGAATTCCACCACCCTAGAAATTCTTACTATAAATCTATGGTAATTGATATAACGATTTACTAAAGAGTACCTTGTTTAAATGGAATTTAAGCCATCTTCGTCCTGAACTCTGTGCACAATGCCCCGATGTTTAATATAGATATACCCATGTATACACCACACATTTTGTTTTGAGAATTTATTCACGGCACTTTTAAGTAACATCTGTCTTATTTTGGTAAGATCCTCCTGTAACACGACACCCGTATTTTTGAGATGTTTTCGGTTCTTTAACAATACAGATTTTTTGTTTACATCGAAAAATTCTACCATCACGATTGGTGGCTTATCATTGTGGCCCGGCATATTTTGTTTCATGCGAAAACACCTATTAATATCTGATTCACGAAGGTCACTGTTTTGTATTTTGCTTCGCAGAAAATTTAAATATAACATGTTAGTAGAATACCCATAGGTTCAATTTTTTTTCCAGGTTTTCAAAATCCTCTCCAAATAATTCTTAAAGAGCCTTGAACAGCCTTGGCAAACTTCTTTAGTCACATTTGTTCCCTTTGCCCGTAATTTAAATTATTCATAATACTCGCACACTTCCTCTTAGCACTAATTTTTTTTATAAATGGTAAATTCCATGGTTTTTTCAATATAATGTTATAAAAAAAATGGATCCATTTGTTCTTCAGAGGACTCGTAAAGACAATTCCTCTATACCTCATTGGCACCTTTACGACTTGAAACATTTAAAAAACCGCCAACGAGTCAAAGACTATCGGGTTTGTTTATGCCAAAATGCACATTAAACTTATCAGCTAGAATAGTTTTTCTGTTAATTCTAAAATAATTCGGTAGGAATTGTAGATCTGCTAAAAAGATGTGTTTGGAAACGTCTGGGTGACCTAATATAATAAATAATAAATCATTAAATTGCAAACATTAGAATCTGTTAAATAATTACTAATAATAATAAGGGTTGTCATTACATTTTTATGAATAAATACGACAGTATCTGTGCGTTACTGATATCAGTTACGTAGATTACATTCAAGTTTTGTCAATGACAAAAGATTTTAGTAGTTAATGTAAGTAGCTATTGCTAAGGGACTAAGGATTTATAATTAAAATTCTTAGTTTATTAATAGAGGTTCACAATTGGACAGAGATTACTTGTGGCCCTACATGGTACTTGGTAGTGTCTAAGGCCGCTTTCATACCAGTAACTTTTTGCAGTCGTTGTTGTTAATGAAAGTTGGTCGTTTGTCATCGCTACTTGCAATCAGTATTTAACAACCATGCAAAAAGCGATTCCTTTTCATATAGGCGTTTTTTCAACTGCAGTTCGACTTCTGCCTCTTGTTGCCGTTAATCCGTCGACTATCACATTTTTCGTTTCACATAGACCACTTTTGAACTACACAGCATGGCAATAAGAAGGAACGTACGTTTTTTTTTTATTTAAAGATTGCTACCTGATTATTTATGATTTACAAATTTTAAACTCAGAAAATAAAAATATAATTTAACTATGAAATTATACCTATTGATTTATCATTTATTTGTTAGCTTATAAATATTAATTGAGAATTTAAACAAAATGTCACGCTATTTGACCTGCCGTTATGAAAACAGCAAAATGTCGGCTCGTGGATTTGCACCACTGGTTTATAAGGGTGGTAAAAACTAGAAACCTATGTCGTCCATAAGGTCAACCAAAAGAAGTCAATATATTAAATGTCGCATTTAATCAGTTCTACTATTAATTAACACTAATTTACAAGAATCTAATACCAAGACCTTTGAAACATTCCTAAGCTATTACGTGTTGTACATTGCCAATACTCGTACCTTTTATTATGAACCGTAATTTACTACTTAAGTAAATTGAGAAAAAATGGATTGAGAAGAATTAAATACCTAAATGCACCGATTATGTATGACTTCTACCGCATGTGAGCACAATGGGTTACAACTATGAATTCAGTGTAATCTGTAATATGTTTTTATGGTTGCCAGTACGATCACGTAATTAAGCCAAGAAATTAAGTTAAGTTAAGGAATTGAGCCATAAGATTAAATGGTTAATTAAAAAAATACGTAATTAATGTGGTACTTGTACGTTCCTGCACTCGTTACTGCATTCCAGGTTATCCTTTGTGGTAATATACCGTCAAGTAATAATAAGTAATAGGTTATATAGCTATTATCAGACTCAGGGAAAATTCCAGTTACTTAGACACAATCCTGGAGCTGGTTCTAAACCCTTGAAGTAGGATTACTAAGTTGGGAGACGCTCAACACCGTAGATCCCACACAGTATGGTTAATTAACCTTAAAATAAAGCTGATCACCTGCCCTACGCCAACTAACAAAGTAAGCACCTCTCAAAATGGCTGGTGAAAAAAGAGACAATTGGCTTTACGATCTAGATAAGGATAGAAATCCGGCCGTACCTCGATACTTTTCTGATTTTTGATTTATTTATTCACTCCATATATCCACATACATCAATATAGTGCATAGGCATACAAAATTACGAAATATGCACCTAGATAACCGAATATCTGCAAAACCGACTATCTTTTTACGAAAACAGTTAGGAGCACAAGCAGATATTCGTTTATTATTATTTTTGTTTTTTTCGTAATTTTTTTTAATAAAGCAGCATACCTCTAATACATAGATTAATCGAACATCAAAAATATCACTGGAGTATAACAGATTTGTTGGGTAGAGCTTATTTTCTTCAAACACAACTTTTAATATATAGTTCTACACAACGCTTAAGGAATGTAAAGAGTTTTGACAGACCTCCCCATACAGCAATACCATATCTGATAAGTGACTGCACCAAGGATTTATATACGGATATTAATAATTTTTGGCATAACATTTTCCTTAAGATATAAAATGTTCGTAATAGCTTTCGAATATTCTTAGTTAGATTTAAAATATGTTCGCCGCAATTTAAATGCTTGTCCACTGTAACACCCAAATATTTAGTAAAAGAGACCTCTTTAATTACATCTTCATGTTGAGTATCGTAACCTACATCTAAAGAATGGAATGTTGGGCGGTTTGCTTCAGTTAAAGAAAATGCAATATAATGTGTTTTAGATATGTTGAGTGAGAGCTAAAATGTGTCTAACCATATTTTTATTTTACGAATGCCCATAATTGTGCTTCTCCTTACTTTATCCCAAGTGTTATCTGAAAAAATGACTACTGTGTCGTCGACATAAGATATTACAAATCCGTTCACAATTTTTAGATCTGTTAGTGAATTAATATACAAAATGAAGAGTAATGGGCCCAGTACGGTTCCTTGAGGAATCCCAATCTCCACTTTCAGGGAGTCACTCAAAATATTTTTTGTTTTTAGATTGTTGTCTACTTGTTAAATAGTTTCTCAATAAATTTAAGACCATGCCCCTCATGTCGGTTATTATTAATAAATGACTTGTGATAGTTAATATTAATAGATATGAAATAGACTAAACATGAATTTTATATAAAATGCATGGCTGTTAACTTTTTATATTAATTGTTCAATTATATTATGATTATTTTAGAATTAGAATCTATTTGTATTCTAGGATTGATGATTTATTATATTGTAAATAATATGTATTAATTAAATCTTAAAATAGTTTTGAATGTAACAAGATAATATTTTTAAACATATGTTTCAAACAATTTTTTAGTTAAATTATATAATAAGCCTTTCTTCTGATCTGGTCCAATTGTCTTTAGTAGTTCGTCATTAAGAACTTACCGATATTCTTAAAAATTGGAAAAATTTATAAATTTGCAAGTATAATCGTCGAAATTGCCGACAAGACGCCGATTTTTGCGGTTAACTTCGTTCATCTAAAAGCGGCCTAAAGTAAAGTAAAGTAATCAGTGGCGGAGTTTTTTCGTTTCGTTCAGTTGTAAGTTAGTATATTTTGTGCTGTATGATATTGATTATAAATATAAAATTGCATTCGCCACTTGATATTTTATTAATGAAATTGGTCATGTTTGATTACAACTGCGTCCCTTTTACCGATGACCCGTGTCCTCGATAGGACTGCCAAACAAAATATTAAATAATCTTGAGACTAGCGATTATTATTACTTATACATTATTCTTAAATTTATTAGGACGTATAAGTAATAAATAAGTTTATAAAAACGAAAATTTACATAAAACTTAAAACAAATATTTATCGAATGAATTTATAAATTCCATTTATTAATTTTCTCCTAAATATATTATAGAAAAAATCATACTTCTGTAGAGTCTTGTGCAAAGGAGATTTTTTCTTCTATTCCTTAATTCAACTAATTTTGATTTTAACAATTAAATTATTCAAAGTATCCTATTTATTTGTTTATTATTTTATTCTGGTTTCAGATTTAATTAATAAAGGTCTTCTGCAGCATTATACAAAGCCCTGAGGATAAATTCGATAATTCCACACTAGGGTGGAGTGAAAATGGCCGATTTTTTTTATTTGTGAGATATGGCGATGCCTATATTTGAAAAAGTTGCCTTTTCAAACCGCTGATTACTGCGCAAAATTTGGGTTTGGTGTGACCTTATCTTTGGCTGCCCAACGAGGCATGAATATTTTTTTAAAAAAATCAACATTTTTCCAAATTTCTATGCAGCTCTTCGCTTATTTCCTTTTAAAATTTTATTGAAACTACTTTTTTAAAAGAAAATAACCCAGAACTCACCACGTGAGGTGGCTGCAACTCAAGTTCCAACCGCCCGCCCGCCCGCATTTCACCACTATATATGCTCATAATTTTTTTAGTTCTCTAAAACTTTATAATATTGACTTTTTGTTTCAAATATTGGCAATGCGGCTCTAGAAGCTATTTTGGACCTTATATAACCATCACGTGCATCAAAGCCACAGACTGCAGTTGATGCTTCAGTTACCAATTTGACGAGCGTTCCACTGCTTGTGAATGGCATGGAAACTTTAAAATGTCAATTTCACTTGGAACTTCTGAGATTATTTCCATAAGGCTGCTATCGGAAATCGACACTATAAGGGGAGGCTCGGTAATTGTTATCGACTGCCAATCAATTAGGTCAATGTAGTCTGTGGCCTTGAAATTTAATAAGGGTATTTTAAACTCACGTACTTTTAGTCCTAATGGCTTATGTTGTCTACATTTTAGCAGTCTTCTTAAAGTGAATTCTCTTACTACTTTTCTACTATCAGAGAGCATAGCTAACAACATGTTTTCTGGGTGAGCGAAGTACCCGTTTCTTTGAATGACAGGATCAATAATATTTCTAATTTCTTCTGGTAAGAATCTGGATTTTTGAATTTTGAATTTTTGAATTCCAAAAACGTGTTTGCTGCCATGCCTACAGGAAGGTTTAGATTTTATTTCAAACCATGAAACAGCATACACTTTCATAATATATTGCGTTAAAATTTTAAGATTTGTTGATGGATTTTCGGTACCAACATATAATCTCAAAATTCGATTGGCTGTAGTTAACCACCTGGAATGATTCAATTTTCCTGGTCCTCTCTGCGACAAAGTCAAAGAAATGTTTCCTGTTGAAATTGCAGTACAGATTTCATAAAGGTATTGCTGGTCGGTACTAAGTTCACTTGGAGTAATTGCAGGCAAAGTAGTTTCGATTTTTTCAAACTTTTTAACAGGCATTTTTTCACAGTTTTCCAAATGTTTTTCTATTTCGCCGCTATATCCTTTAGACCCAATAGTACCGCCGTCCAAATTTTGCAGTAAATGACGCAAAGGAAGTTCATTTGCATGTAACAAACAAACGAAACGAATTGTAAAGGTCGTCCAAGAGAAACTTCAATTTGTCTCAATATTCCATTTTTTACACCAGTATTGACTACTGTACCGCCAATTTTCAAGGTCATTTGGGCAGCCAAAGGTGACGTCGTAGAAATCCGAAATTTTGCATACCAATTTGTAATAACAGAACGCAACTTTTCCGCATATAGGCATTTTAAGTTTAAAAAAAATTTTTTTTCGCTCCACCCTATTCCACACGTTAGGAAAAACGTTGTTTTTTTCTTAATCTGTTGACTTAAACATCCAAACTGAAAAATATGACCAAAATTGTGGCCTAATTATTATGCTTATCTTAAACTAAGTTATTTATCTAGTAAAATGAAAAATGTTTAATAAATATGCATGGCAGAAAACAAAGAATGATAGATAGTGCTTTTAATTATTCTCTTCTTTTGTTTTCTAGTAATTAAAGTACTATTTAGAGATTAGGTTTTTATTTAAAATCTATAAAGCGTTCAAATAAAAAGATAATATTTGTTTAAGATTTTATTCAAGAATCAGCAAATTAAACTTTTTACGATACATATTTGCAAATGCAGCAATACAACTGTCGCAGGTGACGATTGTGTAAATCATGGAACTGGTTTAAGCTAACTCCATAACACAATTAACGTAGAATTAACGTTCTAGTTATTACTGTAAACATGCATTGACTAGTCGGACTAAATTTGCCTTTTAAACCAATTTATAACACCGGAAAGTTATTGTGAAAATAAACGTTTTCATATGAAAACTGATAGGAATTTCGTAATTTTAGTAATCATAATCATTAATTTCCAGTTGTGTTGAAATCTATTTTTGAACATATAGTTATATCGTATTTTGAACATGAATTAAATATGAATCCTTTTAGGGTACCTATACTAAATGAACTCGATAATATTAAATAAATAGTGAATTATTTCTAACAGATAAGCTAAATTCAGGAAATAAAAAGAAAATAACAAAAATAATTATATAAAAAAAAACATCTATCCAATAATAATCACAATTAATGATGTAGAAAAACATAAGTCTAAAAAAAATTTTTTTGTGATTATTATGAGGACGCATGACTGAAGTAAAACTTCTTTATTTCATACACTGATTATAAATGTAAAAGAGAAAGAAAAATGTACGTGCGCTACGTACAAGCAATACAACTATATGCACAAGTCAACTATGGTGGCAACAGGACGGTGCACCACCCCATAATGGACGATGCATCACCAATTTATTAAATTAATTGTGTTTCAATCCATTGTTCCCTAACAAATGGATTGGAAACCAAGGATCCGTACGTTGGCCCGCCAGAATCTTCGACCTAAACCCTTTAGATTACTTTCTTTGGCAATTTTTTCAAAACCGTCTTTATCAAAATACGTCACAAAATCTTAAAGCCTTACTTCAAGACCTAATAAGGGAGATCAGGACTATCCCCGCAAGGACTATTCAGCATGCGATCCATAAAATTCACAGACTGACACGAAAATGCATCCAAACAGGCGGATTACTATTTGAATATTTGTCTTAAGCACGCGATACTAGACAAGTACTTGACAAGTGTCGGATAGTATATATGAAGATTACGTGAAACTCGGCACGCAACTTGTACTTGCCGTTCGGAGTCAGTAAACTCGATGTCAAAGGCGCCAAGTATCGAACTTGGCACATCTTTTTCTTCGCGCCACATTACTTGGCCACTTTGGATTAAATACGGCACGTTTTTTAATAAACGATGGAGTGGTCTAATGAAGTAACCTTTGAATTTTTGGACCTTTATGAGAAAAAAATAATTATTTGGGACCCGTCTCACGCATTACACAAAAACCGAAATGAAATCTTCGATGCATGAAAGCGAATTAAAACTGAATTTTCCAAGGAATTCTCTATAGTAGAGTTAAAGAAAAAAAAGGAATGCCTAATGGCCACCATCAGAAACTGTTTAACCAAAGTGAAAAATGTGGCGCTAGTACTGACGACTTATACAGGGTGTTTTCTAACTACGGTACGAAACTATACAATATGAATCGTTAAGTCGTTTTATGAAAAAAAGTTTTTATGAACGTATGTCGGGAGTTGCTTTGTTTCTGAGATACAGGGCGATGAAGGTTCAAAAAAATAACGGTATTTTAAAAATACTATAACTATCCTTAAACCGATTTGGTTGAAGTTTGGTGCAGTTATTTGAAGTTATAACACGCTTATTTAGCTGTAACTAGATTGAAATTATTAGGTCAAGTGGCGTGTCAGTGGGCACCACATGCTTATTGTCGAGAAAAAAACAAGGCCAATAATGGGACCTCAAAATTGGCCAGCTCGCAGTCCTGATATGAATCCCCTGGATTACTATTTATGGGGCTATCTGAAGGCTCTTGTTTATAAAACTCCTGTTCTAGATGTGAGTGACTTGAGGAATCGGATAATTGTCAATTGCAATATCATAAGGGATACTCCAGGTATTTTTGAGCGTGTCAGACACTCAATGAAAAATCGTTTGCAGTCATATATTTTATCAGAAGGTGGGCATTTTGCTCATTTACTTTAAGGTCGAAATTGTTTATCGAATTAATTGGTTTTTATTTCATGTTGTCGTCCATGGATAATTGAAGAGAATAAGAATGAGTTAAAGATAATTACAATTTTTTTTTTCGAAAACAAAGCCAGATATGAAGATAATATTAGATACGAAAAAGTTTTATTTTTAGTTGCTTAAATACAAAAATAAATAAAAAGCTGCAAAACAATTAATTAATTGGCCTTGTTTTTTTCTCAACAATAAGCATGTGGTGCCCACTGACACGCCACTGGACCTAATAATTTCAATCTAGTTACAGCTAAATAAGCGTCTTATAACTTCAAATAACTGCACCAAATTTCAACCAAATCGGTTTAAGGATAGTTATAGTATTTTTAAAATACCGTTATTTTTTTGAATCTTCATCGCCCTGTATCTCAGAAATAAAGCAACTGCCGACATACGTTCATAGGAACTTTTTTTCATAAAACGACCTAACGATTCACCCTGTATAGTTTCGTACTGTAGTTAGGAAATACCCTGTATAAACCTACCTGATTTGCATTTTCGAGAATGGCGAAGTTTTTAACTCATCACGATACACCAATAAATACGATCAATTCAGAGGTAAAATCTGTTTTATTGCTTATTTAGGTACATATACATACCTATATATTTATAACCTTTGCGCATTAACAATATTCATCTTGCCATGAAACTTTGCTCATATTCATAAAATATTCAGCAAACTCCTATCTGATATGTTTTGCGTCCATACTTGAATTTCTAGGTATTTTTTGTAGTGGTAATAGCGAAGTAACATTCTCTTGGTCTTTGCGGCAATTTTCTGGGATAAATTGTCCTTCTATTTCCGAATCGAAAGTTCCAATTGGTGAATAAATTGAGCGTGAAACTCGACTTCAGAACATAGGATTAATACAAAAGGGTAATGATGATCAACATAAAACATGACGCGCTTGTACTTATGTATCTCAGAGCTCTGCAGGTATTTTTCAGTAACATTTTTAAATCAGCTTTTCTATTTTTTTTTCCAGAACCTAGCACATCTGCAACCAAACGCCAGATAACTTCTTTGGAATCTGGCACTACAAAAAAGAGCAAAGTATCACAGGAAGTCATTTATGATAAAATGCGTATGAAATAATGGCGTATGAAATAATGCAAAAAAAATCACACCCAAAAGAAAAGCATAAATGTGAGGTTTTTAGGGAATTAATAGCTCAAAGATTTCGAGCACTGGAAGAAAATGAAAGAGACGACGTAATGCATGAAATGGAAAATCTGATATACCAAGCAAAAAACGGTCTTCTCAGCATGCATTTTCACAGCGACTCGAGCAGCATTCCAATTATTCCCAATTCACGCCAATTATACATTCTAATAGGCTTATTTCCATACAAGCTAACCCAACACATTCTACCGTTACCCCTTCACCGTCAGATTCTCAATCATTTTCAAATCCAGCATCAGTTGCTTCTCGTGAAACAAACCCAACTGTTACCCCATTATCATCACCGCCATATTCGCAAGCAGATTGCAACCAACCATCAGTCCCTTCCATGTCAAATTACGCAGCCGAAGTGCAAAATATTTTTATGAAAGTTTTGAATAAATAACTTTTTCTATTAGAATGATTTTATTTTGATTTATAACATGTCGTTTTGTAACTCTTAAGTTTGAGTTCATTTGTTTTTTAATTATTAACTTTTCCATTACTATTACTTTTCCTGTTGAATATTACTTATAACTTTTGCTAAATAAATAAATAAATATATCATCATGTCGGTGCTACAATACCTAAAAGATAGAAAACATATAAAATTTATTAATCGTGATCGTTCAAAATATTACTTACCTTCCTCTGCTTCTGCTGAATGAGACCCACCACCTTCGCTTTCTACACTTTTTATTTTTCATTAACAGACAGAACTGGTCATCACCACAAATGCTGCTGCCACTTCAATTTCACTATCAACTTCCATATTATCACTAGCACTAAAAAATACTTTTACTTGAGGTTCCCGCAAGAATTGCCATTTGTCAAGTTACTGAGTAGACCATACTTAAACTTATACAAGTACTTGTCAAACATCGCGTAGTGAGAAGCCTGCTTTATTTTTGAACCTCTTTTTATGTTAGTCTTTAAGTTTTTTTGGAAATGCGTTATTATAAAAAAGGTGTTTATTTTTAATCCCATTAAAAATATATTTTTTGTCTTTCTCTTTAACACGAGTCCTTATGGAAATATTCATTAATATAAAATTTTTGCGATACATCGTTAGATTGGGAACATAAAGGGCTCTTAAAATCCGTAAAAAAAATCCAGAGCCGTATGTAAAAAAAACAAACTTGATGATGGCAGCTCAAATACGAAATGTCGGTTTGAACGGCTGACGACACCATTTCGTAAAATAAAGAAAGTAACAATGAGAATGAAGAATTTATTTTGTTATTTCCATTCAACTAGAGTTGTGAAAAAATGAAAATATTTATTTTTCTAAGTGATATAGAGACCGACTGTTTGAGATTAAGAATCTAGATATTTAAATAGTATGTTTTCGATCAGTGTCAAATAAGAAATATTTCTGATACACGCCATTAACCCGAAAAAGTTTAATTTTTATTCTTGCAACGTTAAGAAAACCTACCGACGCTCTATAATAATGACATTAAATTTTTGAGAAATTCTCATTTGAATAATACCTTTAAATACCCAAAGTACCTGACTATAAAATAATTTCATAAAAAAACATGAAGCAATATTTTTTTTAGTAGGTAATTAAAAAAATTTTACCAGTTCCTAATTCTAAAAAAAAAAATAGTGGCTTTAATTTGCTCTAACAAAATGGTTACTTGTAATATTTTTATCTCTAATAACACTTTTTTTAATAATAAATTAGTATTTCTCAGATTAGCCCTTTTTAAAACTGGCATGAATTATACAACTTCCAGAAACCCAGCATTCTAATTAAAGTTCTCATATTCCTTTGTAATATCTAACATACCGATTGCAGATATCTAGTATCCTTGTACGCTTTTTGTTCGATCAGTAAACAGAATCTTTCAAGAAACTTAGGAAGTTTCCCGGCAATCCATCTAACTACATAAAGTGTTTGTTTAGGACTAATATTGAGCGAAGTTCTAGTTTATAGATGGTAGCAATACCTGGAATAAGGTTAGTTCATCCTACTGGGCTTTCACGTATTATAAAGCAAACAAAGATCTAAACAATTTAATTTTATTGGAAAAATAATTTTTAGAGTATTTGCAGAGGATTCAAGATTTTAAAGGGGAAAATGTTATAGGAATTTATGTATAATAGTATTACATATAATATCAAAGCATCTTAAAAAAAAACAAGATTACAGTAAAAAGCTTTTTAACAGCATTTAAACTAACAAAAAAAAAATGATTTCGACAAAAGAGATATAACAAAATAAAAACTAAGATTCTTTAAGATCGAAGATCTGAATCAATCAATAAAAAATGAATAAGAACGCTTCGAAAAAACAATTCATCAAAATTAATTAAATTGAACAAATAAAATTAAACAAGAGGAACACATTAATTTCATTACTGAACTTATCAGCAATATACTTTATGTCTAAATACAGGATGTTAATTAGGTATGTACAATAAATTTGACAGGCGATTCTTTGAGTAATTTTAGATAAAAATATTCAAATAAACATGTGTCCGCAACGGTTTCATTTACAAGATATAGGGTGTTAAACTTATATAAAAAAGTTGGTTTTTCTTGAATATTTTATTTCCTTTATCCAATTTTGTTGTTATTTAGCGGCAGAATTTATATTACTAAGGTGTTGATTAAGTCCTAGTTTAAGTAACTTTTTTAAGTTGACAGTATTCAACTAGAATTTACTTTTGTTACATTTGTGAGTTTTTCAAAGACTATGCCTTATTTTATACTAAGGTTTAGTAGTAGAAAGTTTGTTATTTTTTTTATAACTTGTTCCTAATTTGTCTAAGTATTTATACAAAATTTGTTTTATATATTTTGAAAAAAAAAAAATTTCTTTAAATATATTGGTTTTTAATTGTATTGATTGGACGGTGGCCCTTGTTTTAAAACATAAAATGGTTCCTTGTTATATTATATAATGTGTAAATAGTAACATGTTCAGAACAGGCTTTAGTATGCAATTTATGATTTTTTTTACCGATGTGCAAGTTATCCTAACCATGGGGTACTTTCACATCCCAAAACAATTTGTTTTGGAACTCATGGCTGGATTTTTTCAAGTTTTCATACTAGCAATGGGAAATCCTTTAATAGGTCGGTATAAGGTAATTTTTTCAAAGTTGTAGAGTAGTACGGCGGAACATTAAAAAATGTGCTGAAAAGATGTGCAAGTAGGCCTAGTTTACAGTATCAAGCCTTTATGTCATACTCTCGTAAACTGCCCTGATTTTTTGTTTTGAATTAGCTCATACCAAATGTTTCACATTATTGTTATGTCGATTGAATATTGGATACATTTTGCAAATGGTGGCAACACTAAATGTTGGATTTTGCTCCAATGTCAAAAAAGTCAAAAAATAACAATAAAATGTTATGCTTGTCCAGACGGGAAAAAATTAACTAAAAAAACTACTACTAACTAATTATAGTAATAATTAACTAAAAGTACTACTTCGCTACTTAGAATATGCAACATCGTTAAGTGTTATTTTTTTCTGGAATAATACTTGTTTAGAATTGCCGCATTGAGAGGTTTTTGAATGCACTGCGAATCCGACTTAATTGAATTTGACCAATTACAATTTGTAACGCGTGCATGCGTCAATGACAGTTAGATTTAGACATTTTATCTTGTTCAGATGATGACAAACAGGATGAGCAACATTCCATTGGACGCAACTTCGATGAAATAAGTATACAGTTAATTTTTTAATTAGAGAATTAAGTCCTTCAGTGGATGTTATCCCGAAAAATGGCTGTAAGAGCAGCAATACCTTTGTTGGTGAATTACCAAGTAAATACATACCTAGTACATACCTAGAATCAAACTCCCTGTGTTTTCTGGAAACAGAAAAGATTGGCCTGCCTTTTATGATCTATTTAGAACCCTTGTCCATGAGAAAAGATCCCTCTCCGATATACAAAGATTCCAACATCTTTAAATGGCTGTTCAAGGTGAAGCAGCTAACATTATTAAAAACATTGCTTTAACTGAAGCCAACTATCATGTAGCATTTAATGCTTTAATTGAGCGTTTTGAGAATAAGAGAGCCCTAGCAATTGATTATTGGCTTGCTATATATAATGCATCTGTAGCAAAAACTCATTCTGCCTATGATCTAAGAAAGCTTATCACCACATTTTCTTAAAATATGGAAGCTTTAAATTCTTTGCAGGGAATTGATTTGTGGGATTTCACAAAATTAAATTTGCTATTGCAGAAGATTGATTCTTCTTTAAAAACCCGATTTGAAGTTGAGTGATAAACCCATTCCTAGTTATGTTGATTTAACTAAATTTCTAAATAAAACATGTAGAGCTCCGGAAAGTGTTCTTCTGAATGAGCCAAAAGTATTCTCCCAACCCACTTCAAGACAAAAGGAATCTTATGACCCCAATAAATTAAAACGGGTGGTGCCAACGAAAACTTTTATGACCAATGTCGATCATGGATGTTTGTTTTGTAAACTAGATTTTCACCCCCTTATAAAGTGTGACAAGTTTGTTGAGGCAAAGATTTCAGAAAGATATTCCTTTGTGAAAAAGCAACGTATGTGTTCCAATCTAAGACTCACAGTGTGTCTGGATGTCCTGGAACTAAGGTGTGTAAAGTTTGTTCCAAGAAACACCATACTTTGCTGTTTTTTCAACCATCAAATAATGTTCCCAATGTATGTGAATCCTCTACCAATAGTACCATTTCCCCTGTTCCTTGTTTGACAAGTCTGATTTCCCATGAAGATTCTAAGTTGTTTGCTACAGCTAAAATATCAGTATATGATCTTACCCAAAATTTGATGCCGTGTCGTGCCATTCTTGATTGTGCTAGTGTAACTAATTTTGTGACCTTATCTTGTGTAAAGCGACTTGGTTTACCCATTACACCCAGCCGTATTCCTATTCAAGGTATAAATAATATGTCTACATCTTCACCATTAGGTACTGTTAACCTAAAAGTATTGTCCAAAATTGGCCCATCTTTGGAGTTTGAAGCCGTTATTATGCATTCCATCTGTGGAAATACACCAACTATTCCCATTAATACCACCAAGTGGAACAAACCATATTTGGATGGGTTTTAGTAGGTGGAAATAATACTCCCACCAACGAATTTGTGTCATTGTGTACCTCTGTGCCAAGTACCATCCCAATTCATAGTTCTCTCGATGTAAATTTGCATAGATTTTGGGAGCTTGAAAACATACCTGATAGGGTAACTTTAGGTTCTGAGGAAAAAAATGTGAAGATTTCTTTGTTTCTACTTAGTCTCAAAGACCTGACAGACGTTATGTAGTACGCCTTCCTTTCAAACAAGCATGTTCTGACTTAGGTGATACCAGGCATCAAGCTTTGATGCGTTTTAATCTGTTGGAAAACCGATTAATTCGAAATCCAATCCTTCGCACCCTGTATAATGATTTTATAGACCAAAACCACATGATACCTTGTACTTCTTCTGACAACCCTTCATACTATATTCCTCACCATTGTGTTGTCAAAGATATGGAACTCCCAAAATTAGAGTAGTGTTTGATGGATCAGCCAAGAGGTCAAATAATCTTAGTTTAAATGATGTTTTATTACCAGGTCCAAAACTTCAAAATGATATTATCACCATTTTATTGACTTTTAGATTTTTCCCATCGTGTTAAGTACTGATATTCGTCAAATGTATAGGAATATTTGCATCTATTACCAGGATTTTAAATACCAAAAGACCCTATGGAGATTTCATTCTTCAGAACCTATTGAAGAATATAAGTTGTGTACAGTTACTTATGGTCTGAATTGTAGTCCATACCTAGCCATCTGGACCTTACACCAACTAGTAGAGGATTATGGAAAGGAATTTCCTCTTGCTCGTGACATTCTTCTAAAGTCAACTTTTGTTAACGATATTATTAGATTTGGTCATTCGGTTGACGAAATTATGGAATTTCAGAAGCAGTTGATAGGTTTACTTTTTTGTGGTAGATTTGAGCTTCCAAAATAGACCTCTAACTGTAATGAGCTCTGGATCTGAGCTGAGGATCTGTTGTACCTGAAAGTCATCAACAAAATGTCTCCTTTAATGTCAAGGGCAATTGTACCCTCAAAATCCTGGGATTGCAATGGAATCCGGTGTTGGACGTCTTTTCCTACTCAGTGAAGCTAATTGCTCGTGATTGCACCAAAAGAGTTATGTTGTCCGAGATAGCCAAGATTTATGATCCTTTAGGTTTTATAGCTCCAGTTGTATTAGTTGCTAAATGTCTTATACAGCGTCTTTGGATCCAAGATGTTGGATGGGATGAAACTCCTACCCCAGAAGTCATTAACCAATGGCAGTTGTATGTTTCCCAACTTCCGTTACTATCATCGATTACCATTCCACGTCATGTAACAGTTTCTGATGTCGTTTGTACTGAATTATATCTGTCTCCCTGTCAGCCTATGGTGGTGTCCTGTACATACGACAAATAGATTCTAAAGGCAATGTACATATAAATTTACTATGCGCGAAAAGTAAAGTTTGCCCTTTAAAAATTCTATCAGTTCCCCGATTAGAGATATGTGCATGCTTGATTCTCTCCAATTGAATGGATTTTGTGATTACAAATTCTCCAGTTGAATTTGATAAAATCTATGCTTGGTCTGATTTCAGTGTAGCCTTGTATTGGATAAAAGGTCATCCTTCCCGGCTAAAACCTTTCGTAGCCAATCGTGTCCAACAGATCCAAGATAAAATTCCTCCCAATAGGTGGTTTCATATCAGTGGTGCAGAGAATCCTGCAGATTGTCTTTCCCGTAGTTTGCTACCAAAGCTGTTGCTCGAACATCCTTTGTGGTTTACTGGCCCTCCATGGTTAAAATTATCTCAAGACTCGTGGTCAACTCTATTTGAATTTCACCCAAATAATGACGCAATAGTGCTTCAAGAAGAGCGCAAAGTTATCTGTAATTTGACTATCCCAGAAAATCCAGATGTCGTAACTATATTGCTCGAAAGGTTTTCCTCTTTCAAAACCATTCAATACACTGTGGCTTATTGCTTAAGGTTTCGGGATAAGGCCCTAAAGAAACGCTTACTTCCATTGTCTCATACTTTAAGTGCTGATGAGACATATCAAGCTACATTTATTATTTTTAAATGTATCCAAGCTAAAAGCTTTTCTGAAGTAATGAAATGTCTGAAAACCAACTTACCTACCCCTAAACCTTTTAGAAAACTTGCCCCGTTTATGGATACTCATGGAGTCCTCAGGGTGGGCGGACGCCTGTGCTATTCTGATTTGCCGTTCGATGCAAAGCACCCCATGCTTCTTCCCCGAGATCATAGATTGACCTCGCTAATTATTGAGATGTTTCACAAGGATTATGGCCATGCCGGTCCACGTCTTTTGAAATATCTTTTGCGACAGCAATTCTGGATCTTATCGATTGGTAGAGCCATAAATTCCGTTCTGTCCCAGTGTTTTAGATGTCATAGAATAAAGCCGACTCCGTTTTCTCCCTCCATGAGTGACTTACCTAAGATTCGTGTCTCCCAAGTTAAACCATTTTCACATTGTGGTGTCGACTATATGGGTCCCATATTTCTTACCATGTCTAAGCGTAGAGGTGTTCGAAGCCAAAAGGGCTATGTATGTTTGTTTGTATGTATGGCGACCAAGGCTTTGCACCTCGAAGTAGTGTCCGATTTGTCCTCTGAATCCTTTTTAGCGGCATTTAGACGCTTTGTTTCACGTCGTGGCAGATGTTCTGATATGTATAGCGACCAAGGTACTAATTTTGTGGGTGCCTATCGAATGCTTTCATCCTATCTTCAATCCTCTGCGGAAACCTTACAAATGGTGGCCTGTGGGAATCGGGTGTTTAATTTGTGAAAGCGCATCTTGCTAGGGTGATAGGCCAACAAATATTAACCTTTGAAGAAATGTCTACTGTTTTGGCACAATGCGAGGCAGTTTTGAATTCCAGACCACTTTGTGAAATGAGTCCAAACCCCAATGATTTGGAATGTTTGACTCCAGGTCACTTCCTTACTATGGATGCTCTTACCGCTCCTCCTGATGAATCACTAATTGATGTTGCTATTAATCGCTTAAAACGTTGGGAATTGATTCAACAACTGCATCAAAGCTTCTGGAAGCGTTGGTCTTTGGAGTACCTAAACATATTGCAACAACGCAATAAATGGACCATACCTGACCTTTCTCCGAAAATTGGTTCTCTTGTCGTAATTAAAGACAATAATCAACCCCCTCTTAAGTGGCTTATTGGTAGATTGGAAAGGATCTACTCCAGTACCGATAATATTCCTAGAGTTGTGCAAGTTCGTACAGCGAAAGGGTTGTTGGATCGACCGCTAGTAAAGGTCTGCCCTTTGCCATCTCAGTAACTTTGAGCAACTTTCCTTTGTTTATATTTTTTTGGAGTTTTTTACTGTCCTTATCAATTAATGTAGGAAATAAAATTTTAATTTACCTGGTTTTTTTGTTTATTAAAGGTTTTGCTATGTAAACCTGGATCACGTGACGTTTATGCACTTGATTTTTGATTATTTTTTTTAAGTTTATCTGACAAGAAAAAAATTTAAGTATTTTTTTTGGTGGGCGGAATGTTTAAAATTGCTGCATTGAGAGGTTTTTGAATGCACCGCGAATCCGACTAAATTGAATTTGACCAATTACAATTTGTCACGCGTGCATGCGTCAATGATGACTTCGACAGGAGCGCGTTTCCCCACCATACGGAGGTCCTGTTCTGTCTGTGCTTCGAACCGACAAGCACAGACAGAACAGTCTCCAAAAAACGTGATTTAGAGACAGAGTAGCAGTAAAGTAAAAGAATCTGGCCGGCCCTGAATTAGCAACGAACACCAACAGGTAAGTCGTTATTGACGCCGTAAATGAGATAAAATATAATTATAATATTTTCCTGGTCGTTCAAAACCTAGCTACGCTAGCAATTCTAGACGAACCACTTAATTTATTTTAAACCTTTTAAACAATACTATAATAAAAAATAAATTAGAAAACATGCAAAACCGCTAATATAAAAAAGGGGAAATTCTATTTAAGAAAATAAAATAGAAATCAATTACAAGTAAAAGACATTTTATCATAGCGGTTATAAAAAATGAACTATATAATTTTACATATACTAGCGGTTCTTTAATTCAATCAGATACAACTTTGGGTTTATTTATTCAAGTTTAAGGTTATTAATATTTTGATGTTATTATACTGTTACGCTTTTAAATGTAATTATAATCAGCAATACAAATATTCAATACTTAAGGCCTATGCATGAAAATTTAATTTGGATAAATTAATAAATTTTTAAGGTGGATAATGTATGCGCATCAGTAAAAAATCCTAATATCCGAATCTAATATCTTGTTTTCCATAAAACACGTACCTAGCAAGTACATTATAATTTAAATTTAAACTAGGAACGTTTAATGAAATACTGAAATGAAAAGTTAAATTAAATCTAAAAGTTAAATTAACGCTTTCATCTCCAACTATAATTTTAATAGAAAATGTAGGCAATTGTTTTAATGATTGGCTTCATTGTAATGAATAGAGCAAATTTCTTCATTACTTAAGCATGAGACAAAATGCTGCAGAGACTGCGTATTTTAGAAACTGGAAAGTTTTAGAAATTATTTGCTGCCTTCTCGCGAAAATACTTTAATTTAAAATGGAATATTTGTTTTATTTTTTTTTTGTATACCCTGAGGTAAAACTTTATATTATTTATAAGAATATTAGGTAATTCTTTTCTTAAAGGCATATTTTTTTAAAAATAAAAATGATACTACGTATTAACAGTAATTCCTTTTTGAACAGAAATATAAATAAGAATAATAGAGAATTAACAAGAAATAATTATATATTTTATAAAATATACAATTTTTTCTTGAAAATTCTTGCTGCAAAACGAAATCAACAAGAACAGATGCTTAAAATAGTAAAAAATTTTTTGATGATATAGGAATAGGACTCGATAAGTGCCGAACTATGAACATTATTATAGTAAACTACAACCAGGTGACTTATAGATAGAAAACGGTCAGATAATTAATACTATAGATAAAGAAGAATCATAAAATATCTAGAAATAAAGTAAGCGTAAAGAATAGACCGTAGAACTTTAAAGAATAAACTGACACTCCTAAATTCACTACAACGATACGATGACTCCCTAACGCATGTCTTAATAGCAGAAACTTTTTTAAAGCTATTAATACATATGGAGTCAGTTCACTATCAACAAGAAATTATTTAAAGCTTGTCGTAGGTAACTCGACGGTACAAAGTGATAGATGTAATGAAGTCCATTCAGCATATCACCGGTGAATGTCAAACTTTTGCACCAACGAAGTATAAAGAACAGAATGATCTAGTTGTATAGATACTGCATCAAGAGCTCGCAGAAAAACTAAAGGTCTCATCAGTAGCCAAGGTCGCACTGTACTTAGAGATCAACAAGTAAGTAACAATAGGCCTGACCTAACACTAATCGATTAGAAAGACAATCCTTATTGATGTAGCTGTGCCCAATAACAACTGAAAAGAGCGAAATATAATGAAAAGATTGTTAAGTACAGAACACCAGATACGAAGACAATAGGAAATTCAGATATAGACAATAGGATAATCCCAATTATTGTGTCAACAACGGGACTAATACGTTAAAGAGTCTGATCGAAAACATAAAAGTGCTTAAGGAAAGACATAAAAACCTTAAGGAAAGCATCAATAAGCTAATGCAGAAGTCGACGCTATTATCCACATCTCGAATGGTCAGAAAGTTCAAAAGTTCAACTAGTGCTAGCGGTACAAGAAAAAAAACTGCACTTTGTGATACAAGCAAGCCACTTTGCACAGGTGTAATATGAACCTAATAGATTGATTTGACCCGCTTTTCATCAAGTTTTCATCATCATGATTTTGGTTTGGGGGTGGAGGGGGCATATTTTAAAAGTAAAACATTGAAATGCGTAAATACATCTAGAAAGGCGTGTTTAAAATGGCTATCGCTTTATTTGTACCTTCGTAAGGCAATGCTAATGTCTGAACACACAAACATTCACCGGCAGACGAATTACAGCGCCATTTTTCAAAATGGCGGCGAAACAAGTAACATTTATCAACATCTCCAAATGTTAATGTGTTTGGTATCATTTCATAGGTTTTTGAGGTCGCTGAATACGTTTTTGAGCATCAAAATGCGATTAAATAAGCCTTTGAGCCATATAACAACTAGTATGGAAATTATTGTAGTAGTAAATACAATTATTATATTTTTGGCAACCATTAAAACTATGGTTTTAATGGTTGCCTACTTGGATTGTTCGTTGTTCAAGAAAACTTTTGATCCAATTCAATAATGAGTTTTGTATGCCGATTGAGGATAGCTTGGTTAGTAGTCCCTCATGCCACACTTTGTCAAATGCCTTGGAAATGTCAAGAGCGACTGAGCGGGACTCGCCGTGCTTCTCCATGGCCTCCGTCCACAAGTGTGTGACGTAGGCCAGAAGATCGCCGGTGGATCTAAGCTTTCGGAAGCCGTATTGATGATCGCTGATTAGTCCAGATGATTCCAGATATCTTAACAGTTGTTGGTTGACTGCTTTCTCCATAATCTTCGATATTACTGGAACTAGTGCAATCGGGCGGTAATTGGAGGGCATCGTCTTCTTACCCTTTTTGGGTACAGCTTGCACTCGAGCAGTTTTCCAGCTTGTTGGAAATTGGCCCTGCTTATACGATGCCATGAACAGTCTACATAAGGGAGGAGTCAATTCGTCTGCACAACGTTTTAGTATTAGGGCTGGAATTCCATCGGGTCCAGAAGCTTTGTTGGTGTCTACGCTTTTAAGAATTTTATTTATAATTCGTTGGGGAAACGAAATTTCTCCCATCGATGAATTCACCCTTGGCAAATATGGCGGTGTTTTGCCTTGCGAGTGCAGAGTAGAATTGGACGCGAAGAGTTTACCCAGTAAGTTGGCTTTTTCCCTTGCTGTTACCGCGATAGAACCATCATCTGCTGTTAGGGGTGGCAAGGCCGACTTAGCAAATCCTTGACTAACGGCTTTCGATACCGACCAGAAAGATCTTGTTCCATTTGGGCAGTTTAGCAGTTTGTTTTTGATCCTGTTGTTGTGACTCTCTTTGCATTCATCAATAATTCGCTTGTAGCGTTTTATTTTTCTATTTCTTATGTTCACTAACGCTCCATTGATATTTCATTAATTTCAATAATTATATTAATAATTTCAGTCAACTTCTTTTATCGATATTTCTTTAAATTCACACTGTCAATGACACATTACTACTGTAACGCATCACTCTCTTGGTTTTATTATTCATGCTTTCTGTTGACGGTCCGTCACTCTTCTGGTTGGTCTTAATTAATGTTTTCTCTGATTGGGTTGACATTGACATCTCAGGCGAGAGGTGGGGTCGTTACTTATTTAGTGGTACTGCATCCATTTTTCGAGGACTTGTTCCCGTGTTGCACACGTAAAAGGCCAGTTTTTTTATTTCCGAAGTTTGTGAAGCAGGAAGTGGCCAATATGACTTATAATTTATAGTCCTTAATCTTGTTCCTTTAGGGAACTGTTTATTTCATAATTCTGGTGCAGGATGCCCAAGATTTTAATGGATAGATAATGAAACTTAGCAAGGTGAGTGTGTCACATTTTTAACGCCATTCATTTTTATCGACAGTGAATACAATGGCAACCGTTGTTTTAGGGTTTTACTTTTCCGTTTTCCTCTTTATTCTTCTTCAATTGTTGATGGCTGCAGGATTTTGATTTCTCCGAGAAATTGCTGAAAGTGGTGGAGCTGGAGCTAGAGATAGAGCTAATATTAGAGATTCCCAGTCCAGATAGCTAAGCTACAAATGGCATACATTCACAGCCTCAATTTTAAAGGCTAGCCGTTCATTTCTTGGAGGAATATACAGGCCAGTTTATTCCATTTATATAAATATTATTAACCATAGATTTGTCTCACTTATTTAAATTTTTATTAATATACTTTTAATTTCAATTTATTGCTACAAATATTTAATCAATATCATAATTTAATACGTCAATTTCTTATCTATAATTTTAGTTATTTTTGGTTCAGTATTTTTCAGTACCTTTTTTTGGTGGTTAAGTAGATATAACTCGGTTAAGGCTGATATGCCTTAGGTAAAAAGGTTCATGAACTTTCCCCTACGTAATACAAATATATACTAAAAACTTTAATAATTGCAATTTATTTTTCAAGTGCTAAAATCTACCTAGTAGCGAAACCATAATTTAAATGTTACTTTTGTCAAACTTATTTTAATCATATCAACATTATTCATATTTTAATTCATAATAAATTATTAACATTTAACAGATTAGAAAATAAGGTGTATCTATACATATCTTTGATGTAAATATAATTTGGTTGTATTGTTAAGATATTTTTTTTTGCCTCTTTAAATCTACTTTATCCAGGGTCATTTAATTGTTAATTGAAACCTATATACCAAATCTTTTTTCTTAGTTTTCTTTCATTAAAAAAAAAAACTAAGTGGCGCCCTCTTATTTAATAGTTATAATCAAGTTTATATTTTTTAATAGCCAGTCATAAGTGAACCTTCGAACAATCCCAAGACTCCAATAATTCTGAGCTACCATCTGCCAACTCTTGGCAAAATAGTAACACTGGAAAGTTAACGCCACACGCTTGCAGCTATTTCTGGAGACTAAAAAGTTCCTCAGATTTTCGATAGAAGGATGTTGACGCCATTTGCGATATACTGGGTTTTTAGTGTTGACTGCCTTTTTGCAATTCAGGTTGAACCATTCCTTGTTGTTTGATCCGCATTTAGTAGAAAAACGGATATAAGCTTCCATTCCTGCCAAGATCGTCTCTGTAATTTGGTTTACACATTCTGAGATGTTACTGGTTCTAAAGCAGACTTCTTTCCAAGGGAATGAGCGATAAAATTCCCGAAGATGGTTCCACTCTGCTGATTTATAGTACCATACCTTCCGCGGCATCGGAGGATCCTGCGTTTTAACCTCCAACTGGCAAGAGACTGTTATTAATTTGTGATCCGATGTTCCTAGGGGGCATGTACTGATATAGTGTACGAGTCAGGGTCTGAAGCCAAGACCAGATCTAGGAGACTCGCGAACTCGCCGTCTCGATCGGGGATTCTGGTAGGTTCCTTCACAAGCTGCGTAAGCCCGCATATGGTGGCAAATAGCTCAGCTTCTCGTCCTTTATCGTCGTTCTTGTTGCAGAACCGCAGCCAGTTGATATTGTGAACGTTAAAATCACCCATGACGATGATTTCTGCGCTTGGGTAGTCAATTTGCAGATGGTTAATGCAATCAAACAGGTTCAAAAAGAGCCGTCTATATTGGGTGTCGCTTGGTGGTCTGTAGATACAGCAAATAAATTTCGTGGTACCACTGGCTATTATTTTAAACCACATGACGTCGAAGTCCGCAGGTTCAAGCGTTTCCTCCCGCTGGCAACTCAAATCGATCTTGACTTGAATTAAAATCGAAAGGTCAACATTTTGGTTGGGATCGGTTTCTGCCCCAGGACTGTTAAACCTACGAGTAAAAGAATAATAATTATAAATAATAATAAAAAACTATCAAAAGGACTTAGAAACCTCTGGTTTTGGCATTGTCCTTTGCACTTCTTACATGCCAAAGTGCAGGGCAGCTGATATTGATGGTAGCTGCACCCTTGACTTTCACATCCTTTAGTGCAACTACAATTGTCAAGGATCCTACACACACTCCAAACCTCTGGAAGAAGTATCCAAAATGGTTTAAATTGTCCCTTATCTTTGGTCCAACCCCACAGTGTTGATGAAGAAGGATAGTCTGGTTTAACCTTAATAGACCTGCTTCAGATGTGACCTGCCTGGTAGGCAGATCGTTTGATGTGTTGAATAAGTGCACCACATGTTGGAGGGATCGCATTTAAGTGCTTATGCTCGGTTGCAAATAAATGCTTTTTAGTTTGATCCACACCTGTACATGTTCCATCTCGCATACCGTACAATATTACTGTATATTTTTCCAAAGCTTCCACAAGCTCTTCATCTGGTTCATTGTCCAAAGGCCAGGCCAGTCTTTTAAATGCGTTCGTAGCTGAATCGTCCTGCCACGCAGCCCAGCCTGAACGCTTTCCCTTGGTTGCAAAATAAGACACCGTGTCGCAACCAGTATATGCATGGAAGCGCCTTAAAGCAACTGACTTTGCTTCTCCTAGATTTTCTGCAATAGCATGAATGCTGATAAATCGACGATGAACCCCAGACCCGAAAAGTAAATACAATTCCTCGAGTCCATTCTTTTTCAGTTCGAAAAAAAAATGAAACTTCCAGCAATAGAACATCAGTGTCATTGCTTTGAATCACCACACGTATAGCACAATACGACACCATATCCTTGGTATGTAACATGAGGCGGCCATCTGCTTCCTCCATATGGTCACATATTATGCTTCCATGTAAGCTGCTGAAACAAGGTTTCGATGATAATATTTTATCGCCCACATTCGTCACCATGTGAAGATCATCGTTGAAGCTGTTTAAAGCTGCTTGGGCTAAGTATTGGAACAATTCCAATTTGTTCATATCATTACGAAGATAATCATCCCAATTACTTGGTAAAGTACCTAAAAAATAAATTTACATATTATAAATTTGAACAGGAAACGAGGTGATAAGAATATGCAGATGTAAAACATACCTTTCGTTGGAAGATCTTGACGGCGAACACCAGAACCTATACTGTTGCGCACAGCGCTCTTAAGGCTTGTTTTTGAGTACATATCTTCTATCTCATATATCTTCGCGCAAGCACCACTCCAAGAGTGACATAGGACTTTCCTCTTGTGCTTGTGTTTACCATAAAAAAAAAAACATGTCCCATGCTATATTAACACGTTTCGCTTTTAAATTTAAAGCAATACTTTTAATATAGTGTAGTAACTGCACTGCATATTCCTTAAAGTTCTTGATGCTAGACCGTGGCTTAATAGTATGAGCCAGTACAGCGCCATCGAATATCAAGGAATCACAATTACGTGGAGCAGCAGCTGTTGTTTGAGGTACAAGCTTCTCAAGGAGGTGCACCAGTTGGGCTTTATCTTCATTTCTCATATCGCCGTTTAACGATTGTGATGGGGGACACATTTGAGTTTCATTAGTTATTAGTTGTTTTAATAAAACATAATTGTTTTAATAAAACTATAAATCCCATTTTTACGTAAATCGAAAAAAAAACGCACCACTTACCTTATATAGATAAACAGATCTATCGTTACTTCTAAATCTTAATTAATATGTAGAAAATAACACATAATAAGTATAGCTTTAACAAACTAAACTAAAAACACTCCGCATATAATTCTAAAACAAACAAAACTAAGCAACGATCTCATTTGCGCCGGAAGGTGTTGTACTATGCGGGCGGCAACCTGCAAATCGAATTGGCGGAAAGTTGCGCGCATAGATAGGTACTCTAAAGTGCTCCATACACCTCATTTTTTTCATAGATTTTACTACATACTTAGGTCGTATATAATCGTATTTTTATTATTAGAAACGTATTCAGCGACCTCAAAAACCTATGAAATGATACCAATCACATTAACATTTGGAGATGTTGACAAATGTTACTTTTTTCGCCGCCATTTTGAAAAATTGCGCTGTAATTCGTCTGCCGGTAAATGTTTGTGTATTCAGACATTAGCATTGCCTTACGAAGGTACAAATAAAGCGATAACCATTTTAAACACGCTTTTCTAGATGTATTTACGCATTTCAATATTTTACTTTTAAAATATACCCCCTCCACCCCCAAACCAAAATCCTAAGGGATATAAACTTAAGAACTATGGGTCAAATTAATCTATTAGGTTCATATTACACCTGTGCAAAGTGGCTTGCTTGTATCACAGAGTGCGCCTTTTTCTTGTTATTTGGCTTGTACCGCTAGCACTAAACACAGATAACGTCAACTAGATTAAGAAATATATCATGTCTAACAGTATTATTTTTTAATAACGGTAAAAAACAGTCCGATGACATGGAAAGTCGTCCATCATAGCTTCATCCCTCTGATATCTGAGATATCTGAGATACGTAAATGATCCCACCTTTCTTAGGGGAGAGTGCGTGTGCTGTTTGGTATGAAATCTATAATATTAATAATACAGGTCTTATATCTCGTAAATTTACAATATTTTGTACAAATTTATTCATTTATAAAAGTAATTACCAAAAAAATAACGCGCAGTCTCGCTAAAGGGCAGCAACTCTACTAAATCCCTTTTATACGGCTGACTAAACAATAAGAAAAACAAAAATTAACAAAGAAACACATATTAAACAAGAATCCATATAACATGTAGGTCTTTTAATATTTTCGCCTTTGTAGCAATTACTTTATTGTAATTTATATAATTCATTTATTTGTCCTTTTTTTTGGCGACATTCTATTTTGCTTAATATATTCTAAAAGGTTTCTTATTTTCTTAAGTTCTTAATGTTTTGACTTTCTTCTAATTGTCTTGCAATTTCTTGAATGTTTGGGTATTACAATTCTATGCTATAGCTACAAGACCATTATATTCTTTTCACATCAAATGCATTCGTTGGTGTCGATGCAACTAAAATATTATATCACTTTACTAATTTGCCTACTCTTCGAGTTATTCCATTTGCTTTTCTTTCTGTATACATATATTACCTTTGTAGAAACTTTTCTTTTATTAATGTCCAAACATATAAAACTATTTTAAAGAAGTCCGCAAGCAACTTATTTCATTTGCTAGAGAACTTTAAATATTTATTTGAAGAATCTTTAAGCCCCTAAGTACTAGCCATTTCTTGACCTTTGAGCCATAAATAAGATCCTGCTTTAAATGGTGCCACTCAACCTCTTCCTTTGCTGAAAGATTGTTTATTGTTAATTAAAATTAAAATCATTCCCTCTTCGTTGACAACTAGCTAGAATAGTTATATTAAAGTTTGGTACTAATATTATTATACGAATTGTTATCCTTAGCACAGAATCTAATGATGTATTAGAACTGTCAACTTATACAAATTGTCAAATTACTTCATGGTGCTTCCATGATATTTTTGCCTAGCTAACCTGTATTTTTAGCAGAAGAAATGCTGTATCTCTTGTGAATTTATCTTTTTGTAGTTATATTTGATGAAGTTTTATGTGCTATTTGATAACATGTAATTTCCTATATCTTGAGTTAGTTTTTTTCGTACCGTGTGGCCAGAATGCGTATAGGAGAAAGGTCCAAGAGAACTTTAATTAAAATAAATTCTGGTTTTTTATATTCAATTTTTAGCATATTACATTTATTTTTGTGTTTAATTTGATCGTATATCGGGATTTTAGCTTTGGATTTTTTTTTCATTATTCGTCTCAAGACTAATTTTTTATTTAGGACAATAGATAATTTTGCCTGAAACTTTTATAGTAGTTTAATTCTTTAGTAGTAAACAAGATTCGGTACTTTCGTCTTGATTTTGGGGAAGATTTAAAGGTCATATTCTTAAATATATCATACGTATATTGTTATACTTAAGTATCATACATATTGGTTAATTAAATCAGACCCAGTACATTATATTTTAAAATGTCTATAATAAATAGACAGTTATACTGGTAAGTGTACTAAGTCAAGTTAGTGTACACATTCCAATATTGATAACAACTTTCTCAAAAACTACAATCTTAGTAATTTCTAAGTATAAGTAGAGGTTCCAAACCTAGTCAAGGCATCATATATTAAGCCAGTTAATCAAATCCATAAATTAGTGATGACATAACGACTAACCTAACCCTAGCACTTAGTGCTTAGAAGAGGAGTGGAAATAAATTAGTGCTCGTTACTAGTGTCAGATCTAGATTATGTACCTTATTTGATGCCTCCTTTGTGTTTATATTTTAATTCTTTATATTCCTTTTTCTCTAAACTAAAGAAGAATGTAGTAATCCCCACAAATGACAAATGTCAGATGTAGAGACCAAAATTTCTCAACCTAAGTAGCGGAAACTACGTCTACGTCTTTTTTTCGTTAATTTTCCAATAACGTTTTGACTTAGGTAGATTTGCTTTGTTACCTAATTTAATTGCATTTATTAGTAAAGGCGATAGCGCCTATTTAAAACTTAAATTTCAGTTAACTTTCAACTACACAATATTTTAGTTTTTTTTTTAAACTAAACTTATTTATTATCTTCAAAAGGAACACTAACCAGGCAGGCTGATGGAATGTAGACATTTATTATAAGAAATAATTTTTGTGTGAATATTCGCATAATTTCACAAACTAAAATATCATTATATAATTTTATATTGTTTATATAATTGTTAAGAACCTACCGAAAACACTGTAAAGGAAATAAAAAAATAAATGACGTTGTTTAGAATGACAGAACAGTATTTTCAGAAAAACACTACGTTATATTTTTTATATTCGTTTATTATACCATCAGCCATTAATTACCCTTTTTACAAATTTTTATATTATATATTTAATAAAATAATCTATTTAGAATGTCATCTGTAGAGCAAAAAATTTTCCATTAAAAATTGTTTAAAATCTAAACCGTGTATCCACTGCTGCAAATTTGTAAAAGGAAGGTAAATTAAATAACGTGCCATCGTACACTTGCAAATTACCTGCATATGGACGACAAAAAAAAACTGTGTTCTGAAAGTAAACCGTATGTGCAGAATTTTCATTGGGAAGTAGGGGAGTGTACACATGAAGTACCTTTTTCTTTCCATCTTATTCTTTACAGGCTGGCGCTTCCTGATATTTTCGCTTCAATTTAATTTAAACCTAAATGCAAGGACTTAAAAGGGAGATGTCACTCTAGAGGTCTTATTAGCAACCCACGTCAATGTGCTTATATTGAGGCAACCGTGCAATTTTGGCCTTTTTGGAATCTATATATATATATTTACTTTTTTTGCTTTAGTATTAAATACTAGCTTTATTACTTTTGTTGTTAAAATAAAATATAAAAAGAAAATATTGTTTTATAGTTTTTGCTCTTATAATCCATTTTATTGTTATTATTATTATTATCCATAAGCTCTACAATGACCTACTAGAAAACCGAGCAGTTAAAATTAATGAGAGCATCTCGTCTTTGCAACCACATCAAAATAGTGTAAAGAATCCGTTTAAAATGCTATTTTTAGCAAGGCTAGATAAACGTCAAATGCAACAAAAACCGGTGATGTAAAGAACCTTAGTGAAAGATTGAAGTTATTTTTTTCAAAAACATTGTAACAAGACGTGCTCAATGTGGCGTTACCTAATCTTGATCTAGAACCTATTCCATGCAAATGTAGAACAATGATGAGTAGCACTATTTTGTCCCTAAAAATTATTGCTGTCATTGTGTTTTACAAAAAAAATTAGATCGTTTTTTTCTCCAAGTCTAGTATTCCTCCGAAATATTCTCGATACAAAACATTTTCTTAGTAGTTCATGTGCATAAATCAGATGACTTTCATTCTCTCTTTTTCTCTAGTTTTAGTTCTAAGATCCTTCCAGAATCAGAATATAAGTAAAATCAAGATTCGTCTGTAAAAAGAACTGTTGCCTATCTTCCAACCTATTCCAGCTAACATATTCTTGACAACAATTTAATCTTGTAGGCATCTATTATACAAATGGCTTGTGATAATTAAAACCACCACCTGAAATGGAAACAGCCGAGGAGACTGTTTTCCACTTAGGTCGTTTGAAGAGCTCAATATGCCACATGGGTTATCAGGGCTAAAATCCTTGTAAAAGCTAATGAAGCACTCTGGTCTGCAAAGATAAATGGAGGTCACCTATATGTCGACGTAACTCGAATTGAAGATGTTCAATAATATTGCTACCTTGAAACCATCATACATGAACATTTTGAACAATGAGACAAGTGCACAAGAAAAAAAATGTCATATAGAAAAAGCAAGGACGATATTTCTCAAAATAAGTGCGATCTTTAAAAGTCAAAACATATCTCTTAAAACGAAAGTAAGGTACTAAGGATGCCTATGTCTATGATTTCTTTTCTACTGTATGGCGTACAATCCTGGACATCCACAGAAGTCACAACTAAAAATCTGAAAGCGTTTGAGATGTGGCGGTATAGGAGAACTTTACGGCATCTTTTACGTATATCTTTACTTATATAAGTAAAGATATAAGAAGAAAAAGGAGTTTCTGATTGCGGAACCTCATATCATGAAGGATGATATTTTTTTGATTAAAAAGCAGAAAGAAGCAACATATTATAATTGTAGGCCTAGGTATTAAATTTTCCTGATTGCTTAAAAAAATGCAATATTTAAAATATGAAAAATTAAAAATGATAAATGTAACTAAATATTAAGTAGCTTAAAATCAATATGTAATCTATCAAAGACAACAAGACAACCGCTTAAGATTTTATAATAAAGTAGAGCACCAATTTCAACCTTACCTCGGCTGTAATTTAATAAAGTAGTTATATACTTTGACTAATATCTTGGTAACAACTCTGTAAGTAATGAAATGTTTTAGACTAGGAAAGTAACTATATTATAGATTAGGGATACTATTTATTTTTAAGCGTTTTTTATGATCACTATAAACTTATAGGATTAAAAAAATGCCATTAGTATTTGACAATGCAGTATCTGACACCGTAGTCTACACAAATGATTTTGTTGTCTTTCAAAATTTTTGTGTTAAATAAGAGCTGCTTTTCGACAAAAAAAATTTCCTTAACAATTAACTCCAACTTTCTAAAACTCGAAGTTTTTTCGCCAAGGTAATTCATGTAAGTCATAATAAAGTCTGACGACTTTCTATTTCAAGATTGACTATGAGACTGTTCACTATTATACGGGAGGATATTATCTACTATTCACTTTTGCTCAGTTAGAATTAAGTCAAGAATAGTAATAGAAATACAATGATGCGACATTTGGGTAACTCGGTTTCAATATTTGAGGTTCAATATTTTACAGTTGGCTTGGAATTTAAGAAATTTTACCCTATCAAAGGAATGATAGCAGAGCAAATGTAATTAATATCTACATGGATCGACTTAAAACTAAGATAGTAAAAGTAAGCACAAACATTCTACAAACTAAGCTGCTTGACACAGTCATTAGAAATTATAAAACAGATAGTCAAAAATTATTAATCAAATCGACATTAGCAAAACTTGGCATTGCAGACAAGCAGTATTAGCCTCATTGAGAGAACGATTCCCAATGAGAGCTGGTAGGATAATGCGATCGTGTCATATAAGAGCGGCATATCGAAATTAGCTGAATTAAGAGGCGCAACAAAGCTGCCTATCTTAGAGACCATAGTTTTTTGTGGGCCTCTCTTAGGCATCAACTAAGGATGTAATAAACGAAAGATCTCGCAGTCCCTTAAAAACGTCCTGGGATGATACGTACTAGGATGATGAAAAAATAGTCACGAAAGATGATCAAAATGGAAGTTATCTGGTTGGCGACTTAAAGGAAGACACCAATGTATTGTCATTAGCATTGTAATTGTAAATTAGATTAGAAGTTTTGTCGACAAAGTCGTTGATATATACCAGAGGTGGTGGGGGAGATGAGATGCATCTCTGAGGGAAACCAGCGTTAATGTGAAACCTCTGCGAGGTCTGTCCGTCAACAGAGTGGGAAGTGAGAGTTGGTGACAAATTATACAAATACAGTTTGTTTAAGAGATTTTCATGCCAGACCCTATCGAATGCCTTTAAAATATGCAACGCTATTGCAAGGGATTCGCCATATTTCTCAATAGCCTCGGTTCAAGTATGAGTGACATAGGCTAACAGATTGCCACTAGACCTGCGTTTTCGAAAACCATACTGACGGTCGCTAATGTTGTTGGTGGACCCCAGGTGTCAGAATATACTGGTTGACAAGTTTCTCTAATACCTTGGGGATTGCCAAAACTAAAGCAGTAATTGATTGCCACCGTCTTTTTTCCTATTTTTGGGTATGGGTTTTTTAGTTGTCCGTTCACTTTTTTTAATCTGGACGCTATTAAGCCACACAGGAGCGCAGTACTCCGCTGAAGAGTATACGAGGACCAGAGTATTATATAATATAATATCATATATTATAATTAATATACAACTAAACAACACCATGAGAATGATTGCTGGCGTAATCCACCACAACTAAATGGTTAACAGTACTGTTCGACATCCCAACACCTCAATTCCGCAGAATCAAAACCTTGACAAATCAATACATAAAGATATTCAACAAGAGAGAGCTCCCAATACATAACTATATCAAATAAGCCAACAGAAATTCATTACGCTCGAGAAAGCCAGCAACAAAGACCACAAGAAATGACATAGAAACGAATTTCAGTATTACAAACAGGTGGATTCACGAATGGTCTAAAGCTCGGCCAGACAACAACGTGCCCTGCATAATAGAGAAACCTCATGGCTTTAATTTACCATACAAGACTTGGTACACACTCAATCTCATTAGAAACCAATACGCCAGATGTGCACACTTGCTACACAGATGGGGCAAACTTCCTTTTCCTGCATGTGACTGCGGATAGGTTCAAATTATCAAGCATATTATAGAAAATTGTCCAGTACGGTCATTCGCAGGCTACCCTGAAGATTTTCTGATTGCAACACCAGAAGTACACAAAAAAACTTGACGTTTGCTTGTGAATTTATTTAAGTTTGTTTTTATCTTTATAAATGTGTAGAAATGCCATACGCTAAATAATAATAATAATAAATAAATAAATAAATTTGGATATCGGTTGAATCCGGGTTAAAGCGCGGCATCCGCGCTATCCGCGAAAGTTTCTAATCTGCGGCGAAGAGGCTTTGTATATGGCAGAGGAAAACCTTTTGCATAACTGTGATGTCAGCACGATCGCACACCTTTTAAATACTATTGGCGGTATTCTATCAGGGCGAGTGGCCTTGTTAGTGTTCAAGCCTTTGAAAACTTTTTCAAGATCTCTGGATGACAGAAGACTATCTCTGTCTTCGAAGAACCTTCTTTACAAAGTCTACAGTAGAGTTTATTGCGAATATCTGACCCAGCAAGTCCGCCTTTTCTATTGCGGTCATTGCAGTGGAATCATCTTTCCTAGCCAATCATGAAATTTTTGATTTAGAGAAACTTTGACTGCTTTTTCTATAGACCAGAGCTATTTTGATCCATTTGGACAATTGAGAAATTCATTCTTTACTCTCTCATAATATTTTTTTGCTAGTATCGATCATTCACTTGCACGCATTTCTCAAGGCAACAAAGTTGACACGTTTTGCAGGGCATTTACGATAAGCAGCATTTTTGTTGTTGACTGCTTTGGTTTAACTTTTATCAAACCAGGGTTTGCTGTCTGAAGAAAGAGCTTTTCAAGGCGTTTAAAATATAGGTCTCTATACCTGTTAAAATCATCTCTGAAATATCGCTCGCATACGCTTAAGAATCATTGGTCCTGAAACAAACATTAACTAAGAAAACGAAAAAGGGAGCTGACTTAAATGTCTCTAGTTGGCTGATATATGATGCCAAACTCCACGCGGCATAAGTGGATTCTGAGTTTTCATTTCTCGTTCACATATTGCAGTTATTTGTGATTTTGATTTTCCCAGTAGTGCATGTACAACTATATTATAAGTTTTAGCTGATGAGGTAAGATTTAGCTGATGAACTAAAGGGTTTCTAATTTTTTTTGAATGGCCATTCAGGTAATGTTGTTAAAGGGAAATCACTAAAAAATTGAATTATTGGGTCTTAAGGAGAATTGAATATTATAAGAATTTTCTATATTTAATAATAATAAATTTGCACTAAACTACCTCTTTGCCACCTATAACCTTCTATCAGCATACCTAGGAAGGTCTTACAGTCCACATGCTTCCCATAAAATGTGGTATTACCCGCATATTGAATTGTAGTTACAGAATTTAATTAAAAAGACAAATTATTGAAATAGTGCAGGAACAATACTGGCCTCAAAATTAAAACCCTGATGTAAACCTATCTAAAGCTCTAAGACATCAGATTTATTACCATTGCTTTCAACAAATTGGTAAACTGAGATCCGCGAAACTACCGGTGGGCCTCGAACTCGATAATCGGATAGCCAAATGTATATACATTTGATAGATATCTATCGCATCATTAAAGAGACGCGAAATTAAGCTAGTAAACTGACACTTGAAATGCCATCTCCATACTTGGCGTGCCGTTAGTATTGGGAGAAGGAAGTAACTGCAGATCATATCATCGGAGAGTACCTAACATTCACGCGCGCTAGTTTTAAATCTCTAACAATAGTTGCAGTTTGCTCAACTATATAAAATTTCTCAGACCAAGCACTCCAATAGCCTTTCGAATAAGCCTCTGGTAACCGTCGGTAGGGCATAATGTGATCAGAAGGTGACCTACAAACACGTTGACTGCACACTCCCTTAAATCTAAATTTAATATAAAATGAGCCATTTAATATTGGAGTTTATGGTTTAAAAATAATAGTTAATCAGACCATTTTGTATTCTAAAAAAAGTATTATTAAAATTACCTATATGATAAACTAACATAGATATAAAACTTTTGTATGCAATTAAACTTTTATTAACAGTATCGTTCAGGCATAGAAAGATTTTAATTGGTTATATCAAAACGATAAGTTTGGACCCTTACGGGGTTCCAACTCACTAATTCGATAATTATAAGCTACAGAAAAAAATGTTTGCTATTGATGCGCATAAAATTATAACATGTCTTATTCTAAAATATTTTGACTATATTTATTTTACTATTTTTTATATATTTTTTTTCGATTAAGAGACAACAACTTTTGGCACTTAGTTGAAAGTAGTATTTAATAATATAGCACTAATATTATATTTAGGTAAGAATACAATACGTCGTGTAACTGCAAAAAATAATTTTTTACACGTCATATATTATGTTCATATCCGTGATAAATCAGAACAATAAAACTGCATGCCGTAACATTTAAAATCGATTAAGGTTGACGACAATATGGCCTTTAAAAGGTGCACTGGAATAAAAGAATAAAAGAAGCAGATACCAAGACCGAGGCTAAGAGCTTTAACATTATCGACATAAAAAGCTCGTTGAATTTTTATTTGAAAAGCTCAACATTTTTCTTAAGTAGTCACGGTTTGCGATTTTTCCATTTGGAAATATTTATGTTGTGCTAGTGCCTTTAAAGGGCATGCCTATAAAATAAAATATGTTTGTAAAAGAATACTTAAATATCAATTTCGGTTTGTTTTTCAGTAAAGTGCCTCTACGTCAATATAAACAAATAGGGGAATATTAAACCGGTACTTTACATAAGTGATTTTAAAATTATTCTAGACTTATAATTAAATAATATCATAACTCCTATATAAAACCAGATATTATATAAATATTAACAATTAAAAACCTTCTGTGTTGTTTAGCTTCTAGTCATTAATTGATAACACATAAAAATTGTTATAATAGGTACACAATATTATTTACCACTAGCAGTATATGTAATAGTAAATGTTTTAGTTAATTTATTACGCTAACTAAATATACAGTGTAGTATATTTTATCTGTAGACATAGGTTTTAAAATGACTTATTCACGATCATAGGTAAAATGGCGGTTAATAAACGTAAGTAAGAAATTATCATTAACTGTTACAAATTATCGAATACAAGTTTAGTTAATTATATTAGGCATTAAAGAGTGTATAGAGGTTTTTGAGTTTCAGCCCATGTTATTCTGCTCCTACCACTATAATGGTCGGGACACACATGCCCGCAACGAGTCCGCACCGAGCACGCACCGTAGCACGGCCGTGTCTCGGTTGTGAATTGTCGTTCGTAATCATATGAAGTAGTCTTAACATGACCGCACCGTGCCCGTGCGCCGACTCCGCAACGAGCTAGAATAGTTTTGTTTAATTTTTAACGGTGACGGTGCGTTGTACGGTCTCGAACGAGCAATAAAATTTAGCTATTCAAAATGGAAATTGAAAGGTTAATAGAGGAAGTAAGGAAGTTTCTATCACTGTATAATTAAAAAAATGAAAAATATAGGAATACAGATTATAAAGACAGAGTGTGGAAGAAAATTTCTTTGGAATTGAACAAAAAAAGTGGGTCCAAATTTATAAAACATATTTTTAATAAATTTATTTCGAAAAATTGTTAAATAATTTGTAGTATATTAGGTAGATTTTGGCAACATCCGGTTGTCTAGATGAGCGAATTTGTTTTAGTAAGCGGCTATTATAATTTGTTCCAGTTGTAATTATTTTATACACCGTGAAATTGATTCTTTTTTCTAAAATGCATTACAGCCCATTTTACAAAAATCAAACGAAGATTGAGCTTGATATTTGAAATGGTGTGTAAGATCAGGTGTAAAAAAACGACCTAGAAAATGTTCTAATTCATATTTTAGGATAGGAAACATGCAGTTTTTTGAAAAGCTTTTATTTAACTTGCAATGTATGTATGTATATATGTACATATGTAACTAACTATCTATGTTCGGTGCAAATCTTGAAACTCAAATTTGACCAACTTCTAGTTGTCCGATTTTGGTGAAATTTGATACATTTGCGGTTAGATAGAGTAGCCCCAGGCTAGATCTCGCCGCATTTTTGGATAATAACTTTTGTAACTATTTTCGGAATATAAAGGCATTTGTTATTATTATTATTATTATTATTATTATTATTATTATTATTATTATTATTATTATTATTATTATTATTATTATTATTATTATTATTATTATTATTATTATTATTATTATTATTATTATTATTATTATTATTATTATTATTATTATTATTATTATATACGTAATTCCGGAGACAATGAAATTTAGTACTATTTAGTAGTAAAATTAACTAAGGTTGGTACTTCTATATCCATAAAAAAATATTAATTAATTTTTCGAAATAAAACTTCTTCAAGTTAACGTTTTTATTCAAAAATTTTAATTTGATTTTAACTTAATTAACTGGTAACGATAGCTGTATACGCAAATTCCAATTACTCAATATACTAGGTTTTTATTTAGTTTTTAAATTTACATAAAAAAAGGTTACAAAGTTTAATTACCAATATTTTTACCACTAGATTCTACATTAGTTGTTTGGGATTTTCGTCTTAGAAAAAATTTTTTTACGGCGAAGAAACCAAATACCTACTAAAAAACATGAATTTGAGACGATCTAGATTTTATTTACTACGTTTTAGCGAAAAAGATGCAATATCTAAAAAAACTGGCAAATATAATCCATAAATTAAATTATTTAAATTGCCAGGGCTGTATTTTCCTGCCAATCTACGCTGCCCTCTATAGAACTAAAGAAATCATTTAGTTGTTCTCGTATTGCGAATGCTGCATTTGTTAATCATTACCAAATTTCGAAAACATTTTTCTTTGAAATAAATTTAATGTACCAACCCAATTAAGTTTCGATCCAAACTGTGCGTCATGACCGTCCAATGCGATGCGGGATGCGGCCGTGTGTCGGAGATGTGTGTTTTGGGAGATAACGCACCGAGACACGGCCGAGCTACGCTGCGGGCACGGTGCGGTCTCGGTACGGATATGTGTGCCCCGACCTTTAGGCGTACATTTTTACCTAAAATATCGCCGCGTGTTTCTCAAGACTGACTGCTAGCTTCTCCTTGGTTTGCGCATGTATATAGCAGCTCTGATGGCGATAGCTTTGTTTTGGTTCCTGTTAGAATCGTCTTAGAATTGTTTTGCACATGCGCAGATTGTTTTATGCGTTTTGGTTAAATTAGAATTGATTCCGAATTAAAAGTTTGATGTTTTGGTTTTTGTTTGAACCGGTTCAGAATTGTCCTAAAATCGTCAAAAAATTCCTGCTCGAGAGTAGGTATCAATTCAGAATCAGACAGTTCGCACATGCGCAAAAAATATATCCTTACAATTTTACCCGACTTCACCAAATTTGAGAAGAAGAAGAGGAAAAAGAAGAGGAAGTAAATAAGTTATTTTTTATGCTTTGTTAATGTTTATTGTTTTTCTTGTAGATAGATTTCACTTAACCTAAGAATTATCTATTGATTTTTTTTAAGTTTTAGTTTTTTAAAATAAAATTGATTCTTAGTCAGTCTTAGAAGTTTTCATTTTTCTGCCTATGTTGCAACACTTCTGGTATAACAACTTCCAAAACATCCTCTAAATCGTCAGAAGAAGCTGATGTATCGCTAGATGTTAAAAGCTCCTCCTAATAAGCCAAAATACATTGTGTGAACAAAATCTTTGAAAAATTAACTACCTACTATTAATGCAGTTACATTTATTTTTATTCCAGTCCTAATGTTTAAAAAAACATAAAGGTCCAAAACCAAAGCAATATTCAAAATTTCAAAATAAGTTGTGTTTAGTAAATAAACAATCAGAATCAGCTGTTTACTGCCAGTGCGTCAAGCGTTCGGGTTCCATACCATGCAGAATTGAAACGGGAGCGATTCCGGATTTTACTTTACGGCGCAACGAGTTCTGCGCAGTTCTAGAATCATCCCAAAATCGGAACCAAAACAAAGCTTTAGTCAGTCTCGGAGCCCTTAGTATACGACTGTCGGCTTGTCCCAGCCACATTCTGCTTCTATATTTCCCGGTAGCGTATTTATATACTATACTACAGCACAGAGCACCATAGAACTCGGCGGCTCACCGCAGCATAATATGTAGTTGAAAAATGCGCTTATTTATCACTACATACTATACTACGCTACAGAGCATTAAAAAGAAAAATGTTTTTATGTGATTTGTTTGGTGCTGTAAAATTGGTAGTAATACAGTGAATAAATGTGTAATTATTTATATTATTATTATTGGTTTTTGTTTCATTTTTGTTGGTGATTTTAATATACAAGCAGAGGCATGTTAAAATATTTAACGAATACAATACTACTTTAAAATTTAAAAACAATGTTGAGAAGGTGTGTTGTATTTTGAGTTTTACAATTTTGATAGTGCTTTGTTTCTAAGTTAGGTTTTTTATTTTTATGTAATTGCTAAATTTTAAAAAGGTGCTACCTATTTAATTTAGATTTGAAATTTAAAGGGCCTAATGAATAAAAATAAAGCAATTACTTTTGCTTAAAATATGAAAGCAGAACGTCAAGATATTGCGGATTGGAAATGGTAGAATTAGAAGCATATTTTTGTGTGTTAATGAGACAGAATGTATATGAATATATAGATTATTATTTTTTTTAAATTTTACTCATTTACCTAATATTTTCTACCATAGATTGGACATGATACCTTTATATAGACAATATTACCAAACTTAAGGAGTTTATAGGAACACCACGGGTAATCAATAGGAAAAAGCTGTAAGAAATCATTCAATATTTTATTAGATCTAATTTATATAAAAAATGTATAACAGATGATACCTAGTATTCATAACCAAAAGATTAAATTGAAATAATATGAGAATAAGGTTCAAATAATAGTCAAATAAGATAAAATTAAATTCCGTTTTAAAATCCGCAAGTAAAAAAAAAGTAATTATCAATTTAATTTTGATATTTATCAACATATTTTTGGTATGAGAATGGGCAACTCTATGTCTACGCATTACCCAGATATCGTTATCAAAGTTACAGAATGTTTGCTTAAACAAACCTGGATCTCTGTTTCTCTTTTCAAGAGAATGTCAGTTTAATAGGTGTTTAGGTTTTAGAAATAAAAATGTATTTTTTTTATCCAGCTACTGACTGAAAGCTTTTAGACTTCTGCCGGAAATGTAAAAGCCGGAAATACTTGAAATAAATAAAGCTACACAAAACAACCACCATTACTGTGTTAATCAGTACATCATTCTTGTACTCACTTTTTTAACTCACTGTGTTTTAACTCTTCATAGTCTCTTAATAAATCGTTCTTGCCTTTTGCAATTTCTTTTATATAGTACCAATCCGTTGCTTTCCTTCTTCACAACGTACTAATTATTATGTTAACCACACCATCTAACACGTTCTCTATGAACCTTCTGCTTTCCTCTTGCTTCCATCAAAAAAAAATTTAGTAACACATTATCAGGTACTATGGTACTTTTAGAACTTGTCCCATAGATAATAATAATAATAATAATAATAATTATTATAATAATAATAATAATAATTATAATAATAATAAATTAGCTACAAGCTACTCTTAAACTTTTAACCTTCATTAAAAAAAAACTAAAAAAATTAATTAATTAAAAAAAATAATAATCGCAACTGTATGTGATCTCACCTACGGTTGAGTTTACGATGTTTTTTAGCATACTATTCAGTCCTTGTCAATAACTGAATGTAAATAAATAAAATTAAAAATAATAAAATAAAAAAATAAATAAAAAAAACAATAATAATGAATAAAGGGTTTTTTGACATAGAAGCAAACCCTGAAGCGTATATTAATTTTTAGGTTTTTTTTCTTTGTGCCTGTTTGTCTTTTGTTTAGAACTATTTCCTTTTTATATCCCCTGATGATGGACACCACTGTGGTGTCCGAAACATGTCGGGAATTTTAAAAAACTGAATGTTTAATAAATAAGTGGAGGTAGACAGCAGGATTTTCATTTTACCTTAATCTACGACTTCACTGCAAGTATGGACCATTTCATCACTATCAAACAACATTGCCGTTTACTGATTCTAGTCTTTCAGTGTTTTAAGCAATGATGGCATATTTAGGAAAACCCTGTATAAGTAAAGCCTTTTAATCTTAAAATTGTAAAATGCTATTTTAGTATTTATAAGAGTATTATCTTTTTGTTTTAGTAAACCAACCTAGTATATAAAAAATTTGCAACTCCTGTTAGCGTTAAATAAATAGAGAACCATAGTTTAACTAGCAAAGTATTAAGCTTTCTAGGAAATTTTTATTTTTTCATTATAAACAACATGAACAACGATAACGGACGGCATACGAGGCATTTAACGGAAGCTGAAGCGCAAACTAATCAAGAAAGAATTGCATGTATTCTACTTATTGCTTAATCGTTAGTAAGTAGAATCTTAAGACGATACAAAGATACTCTAGCATTTACGGTCAATACCGTCTAAGTGCAACAGCAGCAGCACAGGATCGATTTTTGTTCTTGCAAACTTTGAAAAAACGTGCAACAATGACTAAAAATTTACAAAATTAGCTCACATGGATAAGTGATCAGACAGTTAGAAACAGACTGAAAGAAAGGGCTCACCAGGCAACACCGTGCTGCCAGATTAGCATTTGCCAGAGAAGAGACCAACTGGACCGCTGACGACTAAAGGACTGTACTATTATTTGACGAGGATTTCAAAACTTATGCTCTCAAGAAATGATTGACAAGTAAGAGTATATAGATGTTATATGCAATTCTATTGACCTTATGTCACAGGTCACGATCCCATGGTGTTGCAATAGCAACGACCGCCGGAACTTAATCAGCACTTTTTCTAGAATGGAATTTACCATAAGATATGTCAACTAAGCAATCAATTTTAATATAAATAGGTTCCTTTCCAATAAAAAGTACAGTTGTAAAACTAGAATTATTACAGTAATATTATATTAAATTTTGGCACGTTAATCTGTCCGTTTAATTTATGAATAAACGTAATTTAAAGTAAACACATTGTTATTAAAAATATAAAATAGTTTTTCAAGTTTTAACATAGATGACCCGAAAACGCATTCCTCCAAAGCAATATTCGTGAGATAGATGCTTTTTTAGATGGTTAAATTAACTTAAGGCTCGTACTGACTTTCATATCTTTCAACAAGGTACGTTAAATGCTGGAAGGTATAATACAAACATTTTGTAAGAGTATAATATCCCTTTTTGGTGGTAATAATTTCATCAGCATCAGCATCAGTTCTTTCAGAACAGCTGTCTGAAGCGCCTAATATGTCCATAGAAAAATATGTCCAGAATATGATTAGAAGTATGTAAAGTCATTGAAGCGCAGTTTTAAGAGCAAGAGGCGGTAATAATAAACATTAATTTATTTTGTTTTATAAAGAGATTTGTTTGTAATAGAAATTATTTGAATAGAAATTTAGTTGGTATAAATGTGTACCGGTCCGGTGTATCAGGCTTCCGCAGTGTACCTACAATATGTATTGTGGGAAATGTGTGGTTATGTTGATTTATTTAGCACGTGTATTTAGTAGCGGCATTATTGCTGCAATAAAATTAGTTATTTAGGACACTCAAAGTGCTTATTTATGCAGTTTTTTTATTAAGTTTTATTTATTATTCAATTGCAAGTGCAGTGCTGTTACAAAGGTAGGTCAAAACTATGTTTTATTTTTGTATTTTTGTGTATGTTCGTGTGGTACATATATGTACCAGCAGGTATTTATGATGGTACACATGTATACCAACAGGTCTGTAATTACGTTAATTTGATTTCAGCTTCAATATGGATCGCCGCAGTCCGCTTTCACGAAAAGAGCTGGAAAAGCTTATTGAAGAATCCTCAGATTCGGAACCATTTTCTGCTGGCGAAAAATTTGAGCCTGCTAAAATCCTTTCTCCTGAAAGAGAGTGTATGCTGGCTCCAGATATCACCAAGCAGTTGACACCTATGCAAATTTTTCATAAAGTATTTCCTCATTCTCTTTATTTGCACATTGCAAATTGTACAAATGAACGTCTAAAAATCCTAAACCAATTAAAAAAAAAGGAATGAGAAAATGACTGACAAAGAAGAACTACAGAAATTATTTGGCTGCATGTTCATTATGTGCTACAATCGCCTTCCAAGCCTAAAAAATTATTGGAGCAAGAAGGAGTTAATGGGAAATAGCACAATTGAAAAAACTTTTTCAAGAAATTGTTACATGACTTTGAGCTCAAAAATTTACTTTGCTTCTCCTCAAAAACTCCCAAATGCTTCAAAAACATATTATATTGAAGATTTATTATATTGTTTCAAATACACATTTCCAAAATGTCGCCAGGATAGCCAGTATCAAAGTATCGACGAATCTATGACCAAATTCAAGGGTCGATCTTCTTTGAAATAATATATGCCCCTTAAACCAACCAAGAGGGGCATAAAACTATGGAAGCAGATTCTGACTATAAAAATCAATCCCTTACAAAACTTTAAACTTTAGGAGAGCGAGTGGTAACAGCTCTTGCGTCTACAGTTAAAGAAAATGATGTTGTGTTGTGTTTTGATCGCTTTTTTATAAGTGTGAATTTGTTACTTTCACTAGACTATGCAGCATTGGGAACTTACATGGCCAATCGCAAGAATGTACCAACTATGGGAGATAAACTCCAAAAAGAGGAATCGAATGTCCAGAGGCCATTTCTTTTTAAAGAAAAAAAAATGCAAGGGGTTGATCGGGCTGATCAATTTATTGGGCTATATGATCATGATCGAAAATCAGCAAAGTGGTGGAAAAAGGTGTTTTACACATTCCTTAATATGTGTGCAGTAAATTCGTGGATAATGTATAATCAACTGAGAGGTAAAAATTAGAGCATTTCTTTTCTTTTTTTCCTTACCACACTTGCAGAAGAATTAGTAGCAGAAGGTATACGATATACAAGCTTAATATTACCGAAACAAGGCGCTCCCTGAAAAGAAAGAAAAGGGATCAACCAGAAGAAGATGCACTAGATATTCTGAAGAGAAAAAACAAACAAGAATAAAAACTCTTTGCCCAGAGTGCAATATTCCATTGTGCAAGTTCTATTTTATGTTATATCATACCAAATAGTTAATTAGGTTCATTTTCTACTTTGCAAAGTCGTTTTTGTATTTATTTTTTTAAATAGATGTTGGTATAGCATTTTCTTCCTGTTTTTATGAAATTTTCGATCATACCTGTTGGTACACATGTGTACCACCATAAATACCTGCTGGTACATATATGAACCACCCCCTCCACCATTCCCGGACTATTGACAAAAATTTATATTAATAAAAACTCATTGTTAGGCATCCTAACAATAATACTTTACACTATTTATTACTTAAACTAAAATATTTTAATTCAGGGGCGAAAGGGTTAAAATAAAGGACTAATTATATGTTTTTTAATAAAATATTGAAAAAAGTCTATACTTTTCTTTATCGGACCTAAATTATACAAAAAAGTATTGAAATGAAAACTTTAGCCCACGTAAATAAAATAGATTTAAAATAAAAAATATGTGATAATTATTTTGAGTAGTATGTATATACTACACATACTGCATATACTGTCTCTTGCTTTTACAGTGATATACAAACCGTAACTCTCTCTTTCTATCTCTATTAACTCTCCTTTTTAACTACCGTTCGCCATGCCCGATCACACATTTCGTAACGCGTTCGCTAGCTTACTCCCCAACTCATGCGTGCATAAAGAAGTTTTAGTTCAATAAATACTATAAGAATCTACATCTCAAGTATTTGTCAGAGAAATTGGGTTATGGACTCACTTAATAACAAAAAAGTTATGGCTGCCATGCAATACCTCACAATTCTTTTTAGTATGTTAAAAATTTAAATTTCCAGATAGCTACAATCTTGGTGTTACCCAGCAAATTTTATATAACAATTTTAGCAAATATTGTGTAGATCGGACGACTTAGAACAAAATTTAAAAGAAACAATATTAGACAGAACAATATAATAAATTCAAACTGCTTTGGTCAAATGGATTAAAAATAAAGCATTATATTTTTAACTCTCGAAGTACCAAGATAAATAAGCAAAATATACTTTCTAATCGCATTACCAAAAAAAATAATTCATAACAAAACCACTGAAAAATCTAAACAACCCTTACCTTATTAAAAAAACAGATGCTTAATATTCCCTATAATCTAAAAGATTCTTTTATCAATAATTGATGTTCATGCCATCGCAATGCGACACTATTTGCATTTTCTTTATTAACCTAGGTAGCTATTTTTATTGATCTTAATTAATTGGTAATTAGATTAGATCACGTTACCACTGTAATATCTAAAGGTCTTCTGTAACATAACATTTTATCTTAATTCAGAAAAATTGAAATATTTGAAAGTTTTTTACATTTTATTTAATCTTATGCTGTAATATATGGTACTTTATTATACCTGAATAATCTTAATACCTACCAAAGCCTATTATATTTCCTTACATTGCAGAAATAAATAGTATTTAATCAATACACCCACACCAACCATCAGTTTTTATTCTAAAACTAGTAATATATTTCTTTTTTACAAAAATACAGAAAAAACTGAAACTTCAGTACAGATAGTATAGTATGTAATATAAGGGTATACAACCGTTTTTCCTTTCACAACTATCAACTTTAACTCGCTTGTAAAGCGCGCAAAGAAATAGTAGTTTTATTTACAGCATTGTAAATCCAGTCAGATTCCGAAGAGATAATAAAAGCAACATGTTGCAAGATCGTTACTGCTATCCGCCAGAAAATTTCAATTTAGCTTATAAGATAAAAGGTGACAATGTTTTTTCTCTCTTTATCTATGTAAACTGAATTCTCCTTTATGTATACAGATAATAAACAAAATATTTTTCTATTGCCTTCCAACAAAGCAGTAATGTATAGGCAAATCGAAAAAAATCTAGATAGCAAATTCACAGTTTAATTTATTTTGCATCAAGAAAGATATGACTTAGTTAAAAAAATATTATATTTGCGAATAAAAATAATATGAGATACTATATGGTTTATTTTAATTTAACTTACATTTAAATTGTCTGTGGCTTTAATAATAATTAGAAAGGAAAATGAGAAATACCAAGGAAAAACGAGGAGGCAAAGGTATGGAAAGTGAGGTTCAGGATAAAGACCTAATAGAGGTGACACCTTAGGGAATCCTCTTAAACTTCTCGACTAGCAATAACCACCTTGGTAATGTGATGTGGATTCAACTAAGATTTAATAAAATATAAGCACCACTTATTCTATCCCAGAGGGATTAGAAGATCCCCATGATCGTAAAAACAAAACATTGTTACAAGCACATGTACAAACCTGAAAAAAGTCTAACAAGAAAACAGACCGAGGAGATTTATAAATATAATATATTATCTTAACTAAAAATCTATAACGGCTATAATGAAATTATTAATGTACGTAAAAAAATTATTAAACAATAAAATAAATATATACCCTTATTTTGGCCAAAAGTTCCTTGTCTTTGAAAGTTAGGTTATTTTAAAAAAATTTAAAATACTATCAATAAATTAATACTCAGATTAATTTAGGTAGATCTATACAGGGTGTTACAAAATTCAGAATTGCTTAAACAAAATCGATTATTTGGAATCGTGACTGTAGTTATGCGTCAAATCTCCTGAAAATTGGCAAGAACTCTTTTTTGTTGGGTGCTCTTAACATTTTTCGTCCAAAAGATTGTGTAAACCTAATTTTAGAGGAGAATTCAATAATTCTTACCCTTCTGATGACCTCTATTTTTGGTTTTCGATGAAATATTTAAAAATCTAGCACCACCATCTAAAACAACTAAAATTTTTGTCCCTTGCACTTTTTGGATGCAATTAATCGTTTTTGAGAAAATTGCTGGTAAACGAAAGGGGAGAATATCTAAACCCAATTCAACTATCTAATTAGAGAAAAAAAAATGTAACGACTGCTTTATTTTTTGCCTAATCAAATTAATTGCATCGAAAAAATGAAAAAAACGATAATTTCAGATTTTTTTATGGCTAGTAGTGGTAGTAGTAGTAGTGGGGGGACACTTGTTTGGCGGGTAGGCCTAAAAGTGCCTTTCCGTCAACCCCTGAAACTCCGTCATTACCGCTGACCACGTTAAAGACCTTTAGTTCCTTTCGTGGCAGGAAGGGAGCATCCATGGTTTCTCTCCTGAACCGAGCCCATCCTTCGCATTCTCCTATAAAATGATATGCCGTTTCCTCCGCCACGCCAGACCTAGGGCAAAGCGCACTGGGCACCACGTCTAAGATCTGCATGTCGGTTGAGTCTGCAGTGACAGGTTAGGACTCCGGTCAGGTCGGCTATTATCCATCTATGCCGTGACGCAGCCACGCTATCCTAGCTTTAGTTGGATTTGATAGGAGCCTGTCAACAATCGCTGTTCCCACTACAATTTTTTCTAGCCTTTTGCCATATCAGTTAATGATTATTTCAGTCTCCAGGCCCTCTTTGACTTCTTCCCTGGCGGCCACCCCTACTTGCTATGTCAACCGGAAAGGAACCATATAGTGTCCTCTGACTTTGCATTGAGAGGCAGCAGAATTGGCATTTCCTTCTCTACCACCTTGGTGATGGATGTATGCTCTGCTACCCTGGGTCGATGCTGCCATATAGCTCTATCCTTTATCCTTACATAGGATACTAGCACCTCCTTTTGAATCAACAGTGGGAGCCAAACCCAAGAGGATCTTAAGCGCTGCACCTGCTGTGGTTCTCATCGCACCTGTAAATCCGAGACCTCTAAGGCTGACCCTTTGCAGTCTAGCTAGTTTTTGAGCATTTGAAGATCTGTTTGTTGCCGTCCACCAGTCCACCGAGCCATAGACTATTAGATTATTTGGTCTGATTACAGCAGTATATAATCAGTGCAGGATGTTGGGCTTCATACCCCACTTCCTACCAACTGTCCTTTGAATTTACCACAAGATAACGATTCCTTTGTTGACTGCCTCGGTGACATGTTTACTACACGTTAGCTTGCTGTCCAGGTACACGCCTAAGTACTTGACCTCTTGCCTGATGTGCAGAAATTTCTGGTACAATAATGGCAGTTTGCAAGATTTTCCTTTTTGTGAAAAGTATGAGCTCTGTTTTGTCAGAATTGTCAGAGAGGCCCGTTTTCAGGCACCATCTTTGGATGATCCTACATGAGCTTTGCATGCAATCACATACTATCTCAATGAATTTGCCTGTAACAATAACCAGTCCATTATCAGCATAAGCCTACGTATATAACCCTTCCTGCTCAAGGTGCCTTAGAAAGCCGTCCATGACCAGACACCAGAGGTTTGGCGATAGGCAACTTCCTTGCGAGTACCCACCACCCACTCCGATCTCTGAAGCCGGTGTGTTCCTGGTCTGTAGAGCCTCGCAGATTTTATTGGTTTTCACCTTATCGAAGGCTCCTTCAACGTCAAAGAAGAGTGCTAACGCAACCTTCTTATTATTGATAGCTCTCTCTGCTTTTTCAACTATGGTGTGTAGAGTTTCAGTTTCAGCTTTTTGTATACGTTTATTGATTCCTATCAATCATCCTTTCTTATGTTTTTATTAGAAAGGACGGTAAACTGATGGGCCTATGAGACTTGGCCAGGCTAAAGTTCCTTTTGCCCGCTTTGGGGATAAAGACCATGTTCGCTGCCCTCTATGTCTTTGGTACCTAACCTATTGTCCGAAGACCGAAGAATATGCTATAATTGAGGATTTAATCCAGGCCCGACTACCGCATCTTTGGGATTATTCCATCCGGCCCAGCTGCTTTGTACGAACAGAATTTATTAACTGCCCATTTAATAGTAGTTCACTAACAAATCCAATTCAATAGAAAACCTTTGCCAGCTAGCTCTATTATTTCTTCTTATCTCTATCTTAAAGGGCTTTTTCACTTTTTTATATTCATTCCAAGCCCCTTGAGAGCCTCCCCGAAGTGCTCGACCTACCAAGACTCTCTTTTGAGTTTATCGAGGACCTCGATGGACCACCATGGTACCCTGCGGTCACCCCTTTTTTCTAAGAGGACATGCTGCCTCAAAGGCTTGATTGTGTAGTTCACCGAATTTATTTATCTTTATCTCTAAATCTTCTCTGATTAATATCGGCACGCCTGAAATCTTATTGCCTTCTGCCAGGCCTTTTTTATAGGTGGGTCATTCCGTGATACTTGGATTTCTTTTAAGCGGTGCGTTCACCTCGCTCGACTCTAATTCGAATCGAATCATTTTGTGTTCTGACATGGTTATGCTATTCGGTACTCTTCTACCTATCTTGTCTGCAAAGTTGTGTGTCACCATTGTAATGTCAATCACTTCTCTTCCGCTGCAATTCACAAAAGTAGCTTCCGCAGCCTTGTTTGCGACATCAAGGTTTTCCGACCTAAGATATTTGAGAAGCGCAACACCTCGCACATTATCGTTAGTAATACCTTCATACCATATTATGCGCGTTCGCATCGCCCAAGGTAATTGCCGGAAGACCTAATCTATTAACTAAAGAATCTAATCCCTCCGTAGAGGGTAGTTGTGTAATATCAACGAAAGATATAAACTTGCAACAATTAACTTGTAGTGACTCTTACCGACACAATATTCTAGGACGTCTACTGTGACATCCTTGGAGCCGATCTGACTCAGCGCTGTAACCTACAGCTCCTTGGACGCCATTAGATAGGCCCTAGATGTTCCTATGTTAGGTTGGTGCAGATGTTTAGGTCGGATGCCTCTATTTCTCTGATTTGTTCCCTAAAGAAGTAAGGTTCCTTTTTTGTTATGACTAACTAGATGGTGTTCTAGATTTCTTATCGAAAAACAAAATAGTGACCATCATAAGTATAAGCTTCTCTGAATTATTCCCTAAAATTAAGTTTATACTATTTTTGGGATGGAAAATGTGAAGAGCACTGAAAAAAGGGGACTTTCAAATTTTCAAAAGATTTGACGCAGAACTGTAGTCAGTGTTCCAAACAATTTTCTATAAGAAATTTGCGCTGGCTGTAGCTCTGAGCGGCGGTATTTTAGAACACATGTTTATAGGAAAAAAAGTCTTAGTTTGACTCCAACAATACGCTCTTAAAATATTTGCACCGAATTTTATAACACCCTGTATAACAAAGGTTAATAATCTTAAATCTTTTATTCGTATTAATGGTAAAATTTTGTGTTCTTCTTTTTAAAGCTAAAAGTACATATGAGTAGTTTCCAAATAGGCCTATTTACCCAGTTTATAATTGTATCTGCATGCTTGACCAATGACTAATTCTAGAGATCTATATAATAATATCTAATTATTAGAAAAATTGTTTAAAACAAACAGTAGAGTAGGGAAATTTAAAAATGTGGGGATTAAAATGTATTTCTGGAATTAGTATTGAGTCTCTATAATATACTACAGTAATACTGTACTACAATAATAACGTGAGAAAATTTCTACTTCTTGTAGCAGTAGACCCGAAACGCTTGAAAGAGAAGTAATACCCATATTGAGGAATCCCCAATACATTGCGTGGGTATAGGCGTTGATGGCTAAATTTTAACCTTATGCCTGTTAGTATCCACTAACTAAAATACCAAATTAAGGTAACTTTTCATTGAAAGAAAAAAATGTTACGTGTGATACATCACTGAAGTATAAATTACTAGAATATTTATTATTTAAAAAAAAATACTATATGAGAAATTATAGCTATTTATGTATCAAGGGCATTGTAAGGACGAGAATGCCCGGAAGGTGGAAATAGTAGGCAAGGTTTCCGCCTGATGGGCATTAGAGTCTAACAATGCCCGTGGTGCATACAATGCTTTATGTTTTTCCTAAAAATTGATTTTTATGAACAAAAATAATTTTAATATTAATTAAAAAATAGGATCTACCTGTACAGGTAGGTATACGTACATACCTATACTATAAAATATAGACATCTCGCAACACCATCGTCTCATATCTTTTTTAAAAGTTAAGTCGAAAGGATATGTCCCAAAGAAGTCTAAAGTTTTGGAAGGAGAACAAATAATAAAATTTATTAAGAAGGCTCCTGATGATATTTACTTGGTACACAAAGTCATATTGGTATTGGGTGTTTTTGGAGGTTTAAGACGAGATGAGTTGGTCAAAATGACCATTGATGATATTGAAGATAGACGAACTGTCTTGGTTATAAAGGTACCAGAAACTAAAACTTAAACTTCAAAAAGTTTTACGATCATTGAAGAAGACTTAGGCGCTTTAAATTTAATAAAAAAGTACGCAGCATTAAGACCAGCTGGAATAAAGGAGCGAAGATTCTTTCTTACCTATAGAAAGAGTCGCTGTACAGTACAACCTGTTGGAAAAAATACCATAGGAAGCGTCCCAACATTGATCGCAAAATTTTTAAAACTGGATAATGCAGAAGCTTATACCGGCCACTGTTTGCGTCGCACATCGTCAACTTTACTTGTTGAGGCAGGTGCTTCGGTTAAATTGCTAAAACAACATGGGAAATGGAAAAGCTCTTCAGTAGCTGAAGGATATATAGAAGAAAGTATTTCATCCAAAAATAAAGTAGTCAAAATAATTGCCAATTCAGTTAATTCCGAGGTTAATTCCGTATTGACTATTTAAAATTCTTTAATGGACAATTTACAAACTATACAAAATAGCGTTAGTGCTGCCACCTCTACCATTACAAAAACACCGACCATTCTATAGTGGGATCAGCTACATTTTCCGGGACATTTCAAAATTGTAATTTTTATTTTGGAAATAAAGTTTAATGTTTAGTATTTAAAGAAACAATATTTTTTTTATAAATTGATGTTTATTCTTTATTATGAGAGAAATAAAATTGAATAAGCAATAAAATTTCCGGGCATCATCATAATGCCCGCTTATAATGCCATAGGTGTGATAGCAGGTATTATTGCTACCATAACATATTCCGTTTCTTAGGTATTATAAACCAGTAATAGATAGGTAAAACATAAAATAATTTATTACAAAGGTGATAGCTATTTACGTATGTCAAGGTATTTATTATTTGCTTGCAATACCTATTTAAAAAGAAAAAAAAACAAAAAATCGAATTTTAAATAACAAAAGAAATGTGGTGTGTGATACATTATTTAATTCATAATAAAAAATTAAAACAGTGCAAGTTGCATTTCTACTTTGGGCGCAAAATAAAGTTGATCTTTTGGTAACGAAACGTGGAATATAAAATCTAAAATTGCTATCTCAAAACTACAATAAAAAAATATTACTAGTTTTTTGATGTCTTTTAAAAATTAGGCCAGAAAAAAATTAAAATAATAATAATTATATTATCATTTTATAACGCCATGTGAATCGCTTCAAAGAATGTATTTTGTTGATGATTTTTCTTTTTTTATTTTTAACAGATACCGAGATCCCCATGCTTAAGATCCTTATCTTGGATAATCTGCATAAGGTCTTTTTTATAATAAAAAATTGAAACAAATAAAAAGAATTTATTAAAGATTTAATTCAATAAAAATAAAATAAAGAACTATACAAATTTAACCAAAAGATAAAAGTAAAATTGATTTGAGGGATCCTGGACTAATGATTATCAAACTAATAAAGTTTTACTGTCAGGAATCTGAAGTACGTATTTAAGTCAGGTCAAGACTGTTGCCAGGGGAATTCACTGAGAGAAGAAAAAAAACGATCAATCTTAAACTTTTCGAGATACAGATACTACTTAGGCCCTTAGGATGGTTCACCAAAAAATAGTTCAAGAGCTCCGGCTCATGGATTGGAATATGAGCAGCTTTCCAAACAATTATAAAATAATCCCGGAGAAACAAGTTACTAAATATCGGCCGATGTAAATACATTTAAACAATTATAAATTGATTGCTAAACCTGACATATCAACCATGTTGACACTAAGTTTTTTTAAGCTAAAAAGTAAAGAAAACCTTACCACTATTATAAAATTCAAATCGCTAAAAGTTCTTTACATTGGCAACTAAGAAATTAATAATAATATTAATAATAATAACAATCTTTATTTAGCAAAGAGTGCTACATACAAAAAAAAAATTAAAATAAAAATATACAAAGATGTTTGATTAATAATTAATAACCAAAAAAAAATTCAATCTGCGTATGTACAAATGTCGAATCGAAAAGGAGACCTAGCTAACGTGGACACAGATCAAAATAAAAATAAATGTTATACGATAAAGGTGCATTGTATAAACAGTACAAAAACCTTAGACCTAAACTTAAATAAATAAAAGATTGTAAAAATAAAACCTAAAAAATTAAATAAAATATCCTTAACATTAAACATAAAAATAAGATAAAAACTTAATTCTAAAATAAAATTTTAATAAAAATCAGAAAAAAATAGTCATATCAATAAATAAAATGTAAAAAATAACAATCACCATGATAAAAACATAAAACCTAAACCAAAAAATAAAGCTAAATTTAAAAAGTTATTAAAATTGTAAAAATAAATAAAACCAACAATAAGAATAACAATAACAATAACCGCATGAAAAAGAACATAAAACTTAAACCTAAAAAATAAACCAAAAAAAGAAATACAAACAGTTAACAGTTATTTTGAACATATTCCCTCAAGAGCCACTTGAACTGGTTTAAGTTATCACAGTTTTTAATATTTACTGATAACTTGTTAAATTCAATAATACCCTATGTTATACCAAATCATACATTTGGGCTGTCTAGCATCTGTCGAGTAATATAAAATCAATACGATTTCTGGTGTTATATGTGTGAACATCACTAAAAACTTTAACTTTACCACAGATATATTTTGGGTGCATGTTATGTTTCGATTTAAATACAAATACATGAACATTATACGCGATTCTTTGCTTAACTGACAACACATTTAGGATAGTTAACATGGTTTCTATAGGGGTATAACGATTACAACGCAAAATTACTCTTAAAGCTCTGTTTTGTATTACTTCCATTTGTTTAATTTTAAATTTCGGCAAATTGAATAATAAAGTTGAGCAGAACTGCAAATGGGGTAGTGCTATTGCATTATACAGGGACAATTTGGTGTTTATGGATAATTTTTTGCCTATTCGGCTATTAAATCCAACTTTTTTAGAAAATTTTCTTAATATGTAATCAAAATGCCCATAAAAACTTAGATTACAATCCATGATCGTACCCAAATACTTTATTTCTTTATCGTATAAAATGTTTCCCCATTTACCATAATATGCAAACCCTGAATGTCCAACTGTGCCATTTTATTTTTTTTTTTGCGAAAACACAAAATTTACATTTGTTTATGTTTAAACATAATTTATTTACACAGAGCCAATTAAATAAGTTTTTAAGATCACTATTTATTTTATTTTGCATTTGTTGTAAGTTATTTCCCCTTATATAAAGCATTGTATTATCAGCAAACAGTATACTCATACTCAATATTACATTTGGTAGGTCCAACACACTACCTCTAACTCCAAGACTATAAAGTTTTTCCAATAAAATAGTCCTATCAATTATTTCAAATGCTTGTTTCAAATCTAAAAATACGGCTAGTACAAAATTAATATTGTCAACGGCTCTCAGGAAACTATCACAGGTACCAACAACAACAGACTCGCAGGAGTGCCCTTCGCGAAAACCGGATTGATTCGGGAGGAATCAATCCGGTTTTCGCGATTTCCGATGGGAGGAATGACATTATTACTAACGCAAAACTCAAGTAGTTGTTCTTTTACACAAATTTCTAATAGCTTTTCATAAACCGGTACTGTATTTATTGGTCTAAATTCATTTTGAAGTATAGTATTGTGGACTTTGGGAACAGGAATTACGGTCGACAATTTCCACGTCTCTGGGAATACACCTGATCCAAGTGATGTATTGATTATATCCAATAGTCGATCTCCAATGGCAGAAGTAACGTCACAAAGAATCTGTTTAGAAATACCACTGTCTCCACCTCCAACATTTCTTAAACTTTTAAGAAATTCTTTGATTTGACATTTGATCTTTGATTTAATATTTTTTCAAATTTGGATAGTGTCTTATTAGTCACTGTGGTTCCATTGTTAAAGGGCGGTATGTTGGCGGGCTGTGGTATATTTAGGATTATATGTTCAACACTAATAACTAAATACTTATTAAATTTGTCCGCTATATCTATCTCTTTAGTAATTATTTCGGCTTCAAATCTTATATTATGTGGCAGTAATTGCTTTTTTCCTGGTAGTAGAGTTCTATGTAAATCAATAGTTTCAGCGTAATATTTTTCTTTCTCAACCCGAATTTTATTTACAATGAAATTTCTTTTAGCTTTATACTCACCCCAGGTTCTTTCACTCTTATCGATAACTACCCTTTTGTGTAATATATCTCTATCCTGCATTAGTTCCCTGATCTCAACACTAATCCACTTTTTATCTAAATATTTCTGTTTTTGGACAAACTTATTTTAGGAAACATGCGATTTATAATATTTTTTATTTTAGTGACAAAAGAATCAGCCAAAACATTTACATCAGATATATCCCTATTCGACTCAATGCTTAAGAGCTCTTGCTGTAACTGATCATTTTTGTAATTTTTAAGAGACCTTTGATAACATATTATATCTGCATCTTGCTCTTTTTCTTTATTTCAATCTATGGACAAAATAGAGTGATAGCTAATTTTGGGTATTAAATGGACTTTGTGTGGGAGCTGTTTATGATTGGTTATTATATAATTTATAAGAGTTTGGCTATTAGGGGCAATTCTGGTAGCTGTTTTAACAATCTGGTGAAACCCACCCGTGTAAATCATATTACCTATTTTATTGCCGTAAAATGTATGTTTTAAAAGATCAAAATTAAAATCTCCCACTATAATATTAATGCCGATAAAATCACTTACAAGATCAAGATAGTATTCTAAGAATTTACCATCCTGTTTTTGGGGAGGGTGATATAAAACAGTACACAAATATTTAACACCAGGCGAAGACATTTAAAGAGACAATAACAAAACATAATTATCAACACACTGAACGGTTTTAATCTTATATCTAATATCACACTTAACCAGAGCCATAACACCTCCTGTTCTGTTGTTGTTAGTGGTACATTGCTCTAATTTGTACCCATCTACATGCAATTCACATAATTCAATTTCTGGACTAACATGTGTCTGGCTTAAAAATACTAATCTAGGCCTCCAACCATTAATTAAAACTAGAATGTTATCCTTGTTGTTAAGATATCCCTGACATTTTAAATATATTATACTAGAATTTAAAACAATATTAGAGTCTAATTGCTATTTTAAGTACTTACTACGTCGGAAGTCTTCAATTCTCTTGTACGATTCACATCTCTGTACATACCAAGAAACATGGCTCACATCCAGATTAAGACCATATTTCTTATTGGACATAGCACAGTTTGCACATTTAACAACATCGACGCTACACTCTTTGAAATCATGATTTCCACTACACTTTGCACTTGTCTTCCTTGCACTCATTCACAACATGGCCATATCGGCGACACCTAAAACACCTTCTTATTCCATAGTCGTTGAACACTAGACAGCGATTCCAGCCAATGTTCATCCTCTCGCTTTCCATAAGTTTTCCGTATGTGGTAGCATCAACCTCCAGCACCAAAGTAAACCTACGATTTACCACTTTCGTTCTACATAGGCTTTTAATTTTCTTTTCTTCAAAGGGCCATTTGAAACGTTATTTTGACTCATAATTTTTGAAACAACCTCATTATCGCTTAAAGTATATTCCGTCTCACTAACTCCTACTACTTTGACTTGATGTTCTAACAGTTTCAGGACATCCACACTATATGAGTCACCCATTTTCTTTTGTATTTGTGCCTGAATGTTGGATAAATTCTTCTCATTGCCACATTTTACAATTATACCTCCATTCTTAGTGGGTTTACCCAAAGATAAACCAGCATCTATATCAGTAGGGTTTACGTTTTTGCGCAGGTCTTCCTTAACTTGTTGGACATCTTTTTGTGGGCACTTTTGCTTAACTACTAACACTTTATTGTCATTTTTCTTCTGGACCGTTAAAGCATAAGTAACAACACCACCCCTAGGTTCCACTGCTGTCGGATGTTTCGGTTCCTTTAAGCTGGCGATTTCAGCTTCTGTTTTCCAATAAAAGATCAACTTTCTGAGTTAATTCTTTGGTTTTCTCTACTAAAAATAATAATGTAGCACCAACATCTATCTTTTGATTTACGACATAATCTATACGGCTTCTTTTTCGCAGGCGTGGTTCTTGCACTAAATTTTGACCACTAGTAGATGTTGTATCGCAAGTCTCACACTTCCAAATCGATTTCTTCATATGGAAACCACGCATATCCACATTGCAACATTTTCCATGGAAGTACCGATTACACATAGTACACTGGATAATGGAGCATCATTAAACACCACCTTACACTTAGATATAAATTTTGTTTTACTTAATTATAAAAAAGGGAATTTCACAGAACAGCAGAACTTATTTTCTTTGTAATTTATTTTATATCTACAAAGATCTAAAATAACACGTAAAATAAGAAACACGTCAAAGTCTTGATGATATATACAGGGTGTTTGCGAGCGTTAACATCTCATACTCATTAACTCTCTAATATAGGAGCTTTGAACACAAAAACGGATTAATAAAAGTTACCAAAGAAACTGCTGATTATGATTTTTTCTGCCACTGAGAAGCGTAATTGCTATGGTCAGAAAAGGCATTCTTTAAAAAAAAAACGCCGCTATAAAAAGAACAACAAAAAATATGTTCAAAATTTAATTTTTTTTTTGGTTTAACAATTTTGGGTATAACTACAATAAAAAAAACTAGTCAAAAGTTAAAAATTAAATTACACGTATTTTAATCAATGAATATTATATTTTATAATATATTATTTCTCAGACCCCATTTAAAATATATATAAGGAAACAACTACACAGCTTCATTATTAAAACGCATATTATCTACATTTCCTGAGTAAATTACTGAAGAATTTAATGCATATGCATAAAACAAGCAGTCTCGCGTGGATCTCAAATTATCTAAACAATCATAGGAGAGTTAATATTTACAAAGTTATGAATTAAGTTTTGCAAGATTTTCCATAATTAATTAAATGTAAATATTTTATTGTATTACTGAATTGAATAAATACGCTAATGATTTTTTTCAAAAACAAGCTTTATAACCGAAGTTCTCAAGTTACTATCAATTAATGCGAAATAGGAATTTTTAGTACTAGTTAATTTAGATTGCTCCTAATTATTAGGATTAGAAAATAACCCGATGCTAACTTTTTAACTAACATGCTTTTTAAGCCTTAATCTATTATCAATTTATTAAAATAGGAATATTCTATATAAGTAAACAAATAATAATTATAACATACTTAAAATTTATAATATTGCTACGACTGCGTAACTCCTTATCATTGATTCCAAAATAATGTTCATCAAGCATGTTCACAATGACATAATGTGTGTTCTTCGTAGCCTGAAAGCCAAATTAGTACTGGTTTAAGATATATTTTGGTTTTAAGAACTTAACTATTTTTAAGTAGCTTCTTTATAATTTTAGATAGTGAAGGTAATATTATTAGAAGTAGCTTGCCTTACACTAGCTTTGTACTTGTCATTAGTAATCTATAATCGCATTAATACCATTGCATCAAAATAATAATAAACAAAAAGTGAGTATGAGCGAATATAAACTGATTTGATTTATTAATCACTCGTACATGTTCTACCACGCACGACTGTGTAATCTCGTTCGGTTAATGTTTAATGAACAATTAAAAATGAAATTGCGTGTTATTTAAAAAATAAAAACAAAAATGTCGGGATATATATTAGAAAATATAATAAAAAAAGAAAATGCGTAATTTGCGATAAACAAACTACTAAAAAAAAATATAATTTAAAAATTCTAAGAAGTCGGTCAATGGTTCTAATGACATTTACGTATTCAGTTTAAAATATTGAACTGAAATAGATAGGTTGCTAAAGTGTAGATAAATAAGGAAGAAAAAGGCATAAAGAACAGAAACTCTTGATAAATTAGTATATTTTATCAAAGCGATACATCGTCGGAATATACTCTAATACCTTAATTTATAAATGTCTATTGTAACATTCAATGTATTATTTTGTATTGCTGTGAAACTACTCCGTCACTTACAAAGTACAACATTTGGACCATTTTGTTAATACTCATATTAATATTACATATAATGTGTATCCACTTAAAGTCGCATCATATGGAAAACTTTTTATTATTAATTAATTTTTTTTTATTAGAAGTTCTGCTTAGTTCAAAAACTAAAAAGCAACCATCAGATATTAATTATTTCCGGTCGTATACGAGGTATATAAAAAAATATGAATTTTACTTAAAAATAAAGTACATTTATTTTTGAGAATATCGAAAATTATTATGAAGAAAATTGATAAAATTATAAACTACGTTAAAATAATATGCAATTACATCGAAATGTATGGAAAAAATCGTTTTTTCTTTTTTAACTACAATAACAATGCAAATGTAACTGTAATTATGTGAAATCTAGGATACACGGATGAACAAATGATTTCTTGATAGCAAGAATAATTGTTTGACAGTAAATGTCAAATAAAATTTGTAAATTTTGTCAATAAATATTTGTTACTATGCCGGTGAAGTCAAAAAAAAATAAAAATTGTGTTAATTGTTGATGATAATTATAAAACTTATCGTGAAGCAGCTCACATAAGAATAATGAGAATTATGAAAAAATTCAAATCATGTGATACTAATAATAAATTTAGCAACAAGCATCTAAAAATCGTTACAAATGAAGAGGTAAAGGTGATTGTTTTGAACCCTAAAGTGTCTCTGCGAAAAAGAGTATCTTCGCTTCCAGATAAAATTGGTAAATCCACAATATTAATAATTCTTTAGGAGAGCAAGTTTCATCCATATAAACCACAATTAATCCATTCTTTACGACTACTTCTACTATGACAGACGACTAGAATTTTGTTTTCTGATCCAAGGAGAGCTAGAAGATGATCCTTATTTAAATAGATTTTTTCTTCTGACAAAGTTACTTTTACGTCTAATGGAACAGTGTCCTCGCAAAATTCTCGATGGCGGACTGACCCCAATCCTTACTTTACGATAAAAAATCATTCAGCTTTGCGATTAATATTATTTTAAGACTCGCGTTTGGGACGGCATTCACAAACACAAAATAATTGGCCCTTATTTTCTTCGACAATCTATGACTTCTTAACGATATTTAAATGTCTTAAAAAATCAGTTGAATGATTTTCTTCGTAATCTTCTAGGATATAAACGACGACAGGTATGGTACGAGCATGATGACGCAACATGTGATTAATAACCCCTTTGGATTTTTTCTTATGGGGTAACTTAAAAGAATAGGTATATTAATAGAGGCCATTCATAAACGTAGAACATTTGGAAACAATTATTACAAAAACAATTGAGGATATATCTCTGAATATAATTAGAAATGGATTGAAGGAATTTTCTTCTAGAACGGAAACCTGTAGTGTAAAACAAGGCGGATACGTTGAAGCAATAGTCAATTGATGATAAACTTACACGCTTCTTAGGCAATTAACATTCTTAGCATTGTATACCATGTAATTATTGTTAAATAAATAGTTTTGTTATTTATCAATTATTTTACTGCGTCATACAAAATAATGCAACATAGAGGTTAATACACCTTGGTTATCCAATGTTTAACGAATAAAGAGGTAACTGATTAAAGTTTTCGATATTGTCAAAAATAAAGATATCTACTTTATTCATGAACAAAATTCATATTTTTTGATACACCTCGTATACGACTAGGAAAAATTAATTTCTGATGGTTGCATTTTAGATTTTGAACCAAGAAAAACTGTTGATAAAGAACATATTTTTTTCAATATTTAAGTTTTTCATATGGTGCGAAGTTAAGTGCACACACTGTATAAGTTCTTATGTCTTATGATTTCATAAGTCTTATGAAATCTTAATTTTCATCATGTATAATTTCTGTTACCAAGTAAGGAGATATCTTTTTTAACCAATTATATGTGTAATAAATAAGCTGTACTATCATTATAACCCTTTCAAACAAGTCAGTTATGATAGATTACTCAAAAATTATAAATTTGCTTACCAAAATACAAAATGCATTTTTAACTATTAACCCGCTATTGGTATCGCCTTGAGATTTTATCTCAAATTTCTACATTTCTGTATTTTATATTCAATCTGCGAGAAGTTTAGATGAATCCTTCAAGCTATGCTTGCATTAACATCTATCCGATAGCCCCCCACCACTAAATAATTCGGATCGAGTTAGTCACGTGTTCAGTGCATCTTTGTCTTACGTAGTTTGCAGCAGTGAAGATTAATTCTAACACGCTACCAAGCGCGTTGCGAAAAACTTGCAAGATTTGTTATATTATTTTTGAAAAACGAGCGGTAAAAACTATAGTTACTGTGTGTGCTTTTATTGTAATAAGTGCGATGAGTTACGAAAATCAACAAAGACGTCTGCAAGCTCTCTAAGAGCTAGAGGTTGCCTCATCAGAAGATCAACTTAGGAGTACATCTGAGACAGATTAAATTTCGGATAAAGAAAGTGTTTTATCACAACATAGCTTTCATGAGAAGGATAGGGAACAATCAAGTTTAGATGACAGCATATCCATTGAGAATATCGAGCGTACTGTCGGAAATGATCCATTATATTTTGGAAAAGATGGAACTAAGTGGTTGGTTAATAAAACAAAAAAAAATGCAAATAAGACTGCACTACAGAACATAGCCACATAATTGCTGGGTGTGAAAGGAATTGCACGTAATGCTAAAGGAGACTGCTGGAAGCTTTTCTTCCCCGACGACCTAATTTAATCTAGTACAAAGTATACGAATGAACAACTTGCTCGTATAAGAATGGCATATAAAAACCCGAAGCATTGTTTGCCTATGAATCATGTTCATCCAATTAGTGCATTCATAGGGCTGCAATATCTGGCGATAGTGAAGAAGGCTCAGCATCTAAATACGTCGGAATTGTTGAATACAGGTAAAACTTTCCCAGAATAATTCGCAGCAACAATGTCACAACATCGTTTCTATGTCTTAGTGCAAGCTATTAGATTCGATGACAAAAGTACACGAAAGAGCGAATTAAAACAGATACAAATCTCCAGTGCATGATATATTGGATTAGTTCACAAAATAATTGCATTGGGCATTACTTCACTAGTACCTACGTTACGGTAGATGAAATACTGGAAAGATTCAGAGGTAGATGTGGATTTCGCCAGTATATTCCTTCTAAACCGGAAAGATATGGCATAAAAGTATTTGCCGCTGTAGATGCTAGAATGTTCTACACAAACAACATCGAAGAGTATGCTGGAAAACAGCCCAATAAACCTTACCACTTGGACAATGTCGCTCATAGCGTAGTAAAGCGACTTACAGCAAACTTGAGTGGTACAGGTCGAAATATAACTACCGTCAACTATTTTACTTCGATTCCATTGGCCAACGATCTACTCTATAATCCCCGACTGATATTAGTAGGAAGTTTGAGGAAGAATAAACGCGAGATACCGCCAATTTTTTCTACAAAGGTCCGAAAAGTTTTGAGTAGCATGTTTGCTTGAGGTTGCAGTTCAAATAAATGTATGCTGACATCATACCTTCCTAAGAAAAATAAAAATGTTTTATTGCTTACAACATTCCACGAAGACGATAAAATTGTGAATATTTAGTGACAAGAGTAAGCAACAGGTTCAATGCTTAATATCGGAGGTATCAACTCTCAAGTTATTTATTTTAGTAACAATAACAAGAAGGAACGACGGAGACAATATCTAACATGTTTGGCCAAAGAGCTTTCAATGCTCCACATTATGCGTCGTTTCAGTATGACAGCCCTTTCAATCTCCCTTTGCCAAAAAATTAAAAAACATTTTGGGTGATCAGGTTGCTGCTACTGTACCTGAACTAACAAGACTAAGAGATGGAAAAACACGATGTTTTATATGCCCAAAACGAAAGAACAGGTATACGCGGCACTCTTGTGTTGATTGTTCCAGACCCATCTGCAAGGAACATTTTATATTATGAAGTGCTCACACTGCTTTCACCACGATGATGGCTCCTAGTTTTATCATGGATTAGTTTTAAACTAGTTTTATATTTTATTACCACTTTCGCCAAATAATTGATTTTATTTTTGTTGTTTCATGTTAGTTTATTTTGATATTTTCTGCTATAATTTTGTTTTTTGTTACTAAGCAATAAAGTGTTTTAGTTGGTAACATATAGTAAGAATTTATTAATGATTCCATACAAAACTCTAGAATTCTCTCATTCATCACTCTAGAAAAATATGCGTTGGCAAATCCTTTTTCAATTATTTTCCACTCCTCTGGATTAGCAGGTACCTTAAACTAATAAATTTATGACATTAAATAGTTTATTTTTATACACCTATGAACAAAAGTACAACCCTTTAACCAGTAATAAAGATATTTTAACTCAACGGCAGTGATTACCAAATTCCTCGCTTATGCAGGGGCTAAAATATTTTAATTCTCTATATGGTATAGAGGGAACTAAAAGATTTTTGACAATAAGGCATTTTAGTTCTTAGGTATTTATTATTTATTTTATTTGGGATAGCTGAAAATTTCAAAAGTCCATAAAGAAATACCTCTGAAATTGAAAACAAACACCTCAGGCCTCAAGATGAAAATTCTCAGCCTTCAAGCAGTGATCTTACGTTCATTAATAACGAAAAGCCTAAGGCAGAGCCAGATAATGTAAATGCTGCAAAAATTAAAAACCTGAAAAATTCACTAAAAAAAATACTGATATTAAAAATGCAATAAAATTGTACTTTATAACTCTTAATTGTACTTTATAATGCTTAACCTGTACCATCCAAAATGGATCAATTTTTAATTAAGCTTGCCCTTTCAAATTCCAGAAATAAAAATGCATTAGTCGAATATAGGGATGCCGCGAGACACGAGACACGAGACGTCTCGTCTCGTCTCGTCTCGTCTCGAAGCCATTTTATCTCGTCTCGAAAGTATTTTGTCTCGAATTTCGAGACGAGACGAGACGAGATAAAAATGTTCGAGACAAGGCGAGACGAGACGAGACGAGACGTCTCGATATTGTAAGTAAAATGCTTCGAGCAATTGGTAAAATTGTCATTAAAATCACGGAACAGGTTTTCATTATTTTTTTATTTCCCCATTATTATACTAATGGTCTTACGATTTGTGTAACAGGTGGTGTGTAGATTGGAAAAAATATCCTTAGAATTTAGGGGTATGTTTATTTTAATCTCTTGGACCAGTCACGTCTGTTTTTATTTTAGATGCGCATTTTTTTTTCAACTTAACGTTTTTATACAAGGTGTGTCATAAAACGGTGGGCTTTCTTATTTTAAACAAACACCATATATTATTATATTTTTTGAATTTACCGAAAATTTAAGAATATTACCTGCATTCACCGGACGGAACAGTTGCGTCACTGTTACATAACTCTATCGAAACCCTTCGAAAAATGGTAAAGTCCAGTGCAACGATATATTAGAATGGTCACCCGTCAAAACAACAACATTTTTACTTCTCAAACAATGTAAATAGAAGGTGGATGACATTGTTTGGCAGGTGGAATGCTGGTACTTGACGGGTGACCATTCTAATATATCGTTGCACTGGACTTTAACTGCTCTCATAACGTGTCGATTTGTCCCTAGAGTTTTGGTTTTGCAACATTTTGCAATTTGCTTTATAATTATTATTTAAAGAGGCTCCTATTTAATAATATATTGACATTCATATTGTGGTTTTTAATACCTATCTTTCGTACCTACAAAATCGAATGGTACTTTGTCATCTGTTAAAAAAGTCTATGAAAAATGTCGACGTCTACAGGTAATATTATGTTCGATACGATTATTGGAATTTTTGTCTTAAAATAAGTATTCCTATATAACCTTCTAAGCCATGCTTCAAAGGCTGTGTATACCCTTTATAATAAAATACTTACTTAATTATTAAATAAAGTGAATATAATAAATTATAAATTTTAGAATAAAAAAATATAGAGCCAAACAAATACACAAATTTATGTTTAATATTTTAATATTTAATAAGGTACATTATAGTTATTACATTGCACTCTTTATAAAGAAATAATATAAATTCTGAAACTTAAATATTAAAAATAGGAAAACAAATTCAGTTTACGTTAAATAAATGTATTTTATAAACAGCAACAACAAATAAATGCATTTAAGAAACAATATAACATGATAAGTAAGATATAAGTATAAACTTAATTAGAATAGACATTTAGTTTAAATTTATCTGTGTAAATCAAATTGCTAATAAATACCAAAAGGCATAAATAAATACCCAATAAAAAGCTAAGTTTCAGTAGTCAATATTTAATTTATCTTTTAATGTACAAGTGTACCATGAATTTAAGCACAGCAATGAACGAGCCGATTCTGCGTTGAGTCTATTCCGTTGTTTGGTGACAACCAAGCCAGCTTTTGAAAAAAGGCGTTCTGAAGGAACGCTTGTTGCAGTGATACTCAAAAGATCTCTGGCCATGTTTGATATATGAGGATAATTAACCTCATTTTTTTTCCACCAATCCAATAGTTTTTCCCCCTTTGGCGCTCTTTCTGAATAAAAGTAAGCATTAAGCTCTTGCTTCCAAAACTCATCCGTCTCTGAGAGGGGCGTTGCCTTCTTGAATAAGAATTCAATGTCCATATCTTCATCCGAATTAGAATTTTCTTCGGTCTGCTGGACAATTGGATTTTGCTTAGTTGGAGCATATTTGCGACGATAGATTTCTTCAAATTTTTCATATGATCTAATTCTCATTTCTTCACCCCAAACGGTAAGTGCAAACGTTTCTAACTTGTGTCGGGGATCTAATATTAGTGAAGCACAATATACCCAGTTAGCCTTATAATAATGCTTTAGCATTTTATCCCTACCTGCTATAAAACTTTTTATAAAAATATCATCATTTGTCGAACATTCAGGTTTTTGTTGCAGATCTAGCAGCAATTTTTCAATTTTGTCGATTAGCATATTAAAGCCAATAATTACAAGTGGCAAGGTAGGGTAGGATTCTCCTGATAATATAGTACTTAAATACTTAAAGCATCGTAGATATTTTTGTACAAGGCCCAACATATCCCATTCTGATTGACTTATTTTAAAACAATTTAAATCTTTATTATTTGCACACAAAGCGTCAATAGCTGCTCTCATTTTTGTCCCTAACAAAATCATTTCATAGGTTGAATTCCAACGAATCGAAATATCTAATGTTACTTTTAGGTAAGCAATATTGCTTGCTTCACAACAAATTTTAAGTTTATTTTGTAATTGTTCAGAGTATTTAATTTTCTTAAACAATATTCTTAACCTAGTTATAGGTGGCATATTTTCATGTATTTTATCATCTTCGGTTTGAAACTCATCGAAATCATCTTCTAGTTCTTCTTCTATGTCTTCATCTTGCTTTAAAAGTTTTAGAATATCCTGGACGCCTAAGTTTAAGATGTGAGCAAAACATCTAAAATGCTGGTCTTCTACATTAAACATTTTCCCATTTCTTTTCATGATTTCGTGAAATTTTTCCAAAAATTTAGTATTGACTGAAGCGTTATCTACCGTGACGCCTTCTATTTTGTCCAGTAAATTATAATCATTTAAAGATTTATAAAAAATATTAGCGATATCCATGCCAGTATGCTCTCCGTGCGATGGTACAAAATCCAATACTAAAGATTGCATACACCAATCTTTATCTATAAAGTGAGCGGTTATGCCATAAAATGATTTTCCACTAATAGATGACCATCCGTCAATTGTAAATGAAATATTGGAACTATTTTCTTTTAAGGTTTTTAATACGTTTTGTTGTTTTAGTGAAAAAGTTTCCATTACATGTTTTCTCATTAGGGTCCTTCTGGGAGGATCATTTTGTGCATGCAGCTCTTTGAAAAAATCCCTGGTCGACTCGTCATCAAAAAAGTTAAAGGGCAGATATTTAATGGCTATCCATTTGACATATCTTTCAAAGTATTGTGGTGTATTTGGAGTTAAATTCTGCAATAGAAAATGTAGACTTAAAAATTTATAATAATTTTTACAGGGTGTCAATTTAAATTAAAAACTTATAATGATGTTCACCACATAAATCATTACATTAAATTTTATATAAAACCGGCAGGATCTTTGTTATTTTAAATGAAATACCCTATGTATTATTTTTTTGATTTAACATAAAATTTTTAAAACTTTAAACCTGTCAAATTTTACTTCACTTTTTTATTATACCTATATAGGGTCTTGAACAATTTTATTTCGTTTTTTATGATTATCTTTCTTCGTAGCAAAGATACAGGTTGTCAATGTTGTCAATAGTTGTATTAAAAATAACAAATTTATCAATAATTTTTTAAATTACTTTAGATGTTTAAATTTATTTTCGCACCTTTTTAACTAAGTAAAAAACATTATTTTACTTTGACCGGTGACATGCGCACAGATAATTTTTTTTGGCAATTTAAATAAAACATTATTTATCTTTTTTCTAAACTTAATTTTAAAATTTTCTATTGTTAAGCAATGTGTTAAATAACGAAGTATGGAGTTTTTTTGTTAAACATGGATTGTAGAAATAATAGATTAAATTAAAAAAAAAAATTAGTAGCATACCTATTTTTCATTAAAATTCTGCGAAGATGAGTGCGCATGCACGCGACCGGTAAAAATACAATAATATTTTTTTGTAATAAAACGTAGGTATATACCTAGATTATCTTTTTATACGTGCGTAATTCAAATATTTTTATAACTCACCTTCTTGTTTTTGATCTTATCAGACTTGGATGAAAACATTTCAGTTATCGTATTCTGCTTATTGGAACTTGTGTATTTATCTCCTCCAAAAAATTTCAAAAATTCTGTTGGATGATTTTTGGAAAGATGGTATTTGAGGCCTTTGGTATTTCCGCTTTTCATTTTAATTGAAGTAGGTATTTTACATTTTTCACAAATCAAACATACTCCTGTTTTTGTTCCCTCTTTAAATTCGTATTTAAAATAGTCCAAATACTTCTGGGCAGTTAATCCACTCGGTTCATTATTTTTTTGTACTTCAAACGAACTTGCAACTTTCTTGGAAGTTTTGCTGCTTATCTTCAAAGAAGCCTTTCTCTTTTTGGCAGAGGAAACTTTTTCTACACTATTGTCATCACTTACACAAAGGTCACTGGAAGACAAATTATACCTGTCTTTAGGATCAACTACATAGTCTTTATCTTTGACACTATCGTCACTTCCAAATGGCTCCACCCTGTCACTGTCAACCGCTGTACTTGGACCAGGTCGGGGCCCAGACATTTCTTCAGATTTTTTTTTATTTCTTCACATAGATTTCACTTTTTTTATATTTACAAATATATACCTTTATATTATACAAAAGGATTAATTAATATTGCGAAAGCTTTAAAGACGTGTTCTTGGACTAACACTAAGTAAAATAGTTTCTATAAATACAATTATGTCCTAAACTTTTTAATTTTCGAGATACAATGGTCAATTAAACATTATCAGAAATTAAAAGCAAATAAATAATTATTATTTTTTAAACTTGCTATGATGCCAAAAATTGTTTTTTTTTATAAAAAAGTTTTCTATAAAAAAAAATCGTGTATGCGTCGAATAAAAAAAAGGGATTTAATTTACTCAAAAATAAATGAGGATTCTACAAATGAATTTTGTTTTAAGAAAGAAACTAAGTGATACTTGTTTTGATTTCATATTATTTCAGTTAAAATATTCAATGCAAAATCCGTACGAACGCTACTGACTGAAAAAAATTGTATAAAATGTACTAAAAATCATAAAAATGTGTATGATATTGTCTATTTATTAATACAGAGTGGTCTTCCGAGAGTTCCTCCGGAAAAAAAACTTTACCGCTGTGTTTCAAAATCAAAGACGTTTAGTACTGTTAGGTTTTTAGAAATTTGCTTATTTTTATCCCAAGAACAAGAACACTTTTCTAAGCTTCGTAATATTAAATAAATATTCTGTATATTATACAGTGAACTGTTTTTCCGTAGCTTCCGTAGCGTAACGTACTATAAAATAAACAAACTTCGCGACTAAAAACATCGCACTAAAAGGCAATTAAGCGAGAACTATAATACGTCTCATAACCACAACGTACTACAAACTGTAAATTCAAAACATGGATGCGTAAGAAAAAGTACCCAGTTCAGCACTTCACCCTTCGATATTTTGAAAAGCAGTTTTGAGTATCTCAATAGCCAATTAATAATAGATTTTGGGTCGGTGCGTCGGTGATGTAGCCAATCTTTACTTCAATGTCTTTGTTTTGTGTAACATATGGCAACGATAAAAAAGAACCTTTTCGGGTAAAATATACTTGATGAGTACTTGAGAATCTAAGGGTAATATCACAGATGTAAATAGCTCCGCACGCGGAGCTATCTGTGGTAATATGTTTATGGCTGCATTTAATGACCAAATATTAAATATTGTTACTAATAGTTTTTTTTAATACTTAGTTCTGTGACAACCATAAAATAACTTTTTCTTAACGAATAACAAATCAATATTAAATTTATTAAAAATAATATTATTTAATAATTTAATACCTACCTTTCTAATATTTTATTGATATTTTTCTGCTGTTAATAGGTATGTTGACAACTGTAGCTTAAATGCATATAAAATATTATTTTAAATATTCCGCTATTGCCGCTTTTATAAAAACACTATGACTGCTTTATATTATTGCTTACTATAGATTGTTGGAAAATGCGTTTTGCATGACTTTAATGGGGTGCTCATATAAATATTTTATTAAATCTTGAAAAAATCTTTCCCAACATGCCTACCTGCCCAATTAATTTAAAAATCGAATATGATTTTTTTTAACTTTCATACTTAACTACCTATAATTGTTTATTGGGGTCTATTAAATTTTTAAGTTTTATCCTGGGCTTTTACATAGATATCAGAACTTTTCGAGACAAAACGAGACGAGACGAGACGAGACGAGATAAGGTCCTGTCTCGACGAGACATAAGCTTGTCTCGTCTCGTCTCGAAAAATATTTGTCTCGAACTTTCGAGACGAGACGAGACAATTCTTTATCTCGTCTCGTCTCGTCTCGTGGCAACCCTAGTCGAATATTATCAACAGCTTGATCCGATATTAATTTTGCCTTGTAAAATCACCTGCAATAATGGCATTAAATCTACAAATCAGAATTTCTCTTCTCCTCAAATGTCATGTTTTGTGAATTACCTTTTTCTAAACACTTTTTCAAATAATACTCCGATATTCTTTCCTAATTTATTGCTAATTTCTTAGTATTGAATTAATACATTAAATATAGGCGTTATCACTCAACTTCATATAGTCCTTCTATTGCTTAATCAAATACTGTCTATGGATAAAATAGCTGGTTTTGGTATTCTAAAAAATTACCGATACTGAGATATATTTTGATCATTATAGGAGAAAGTGAATTCCAATTGTATTTTCATAGGGTTTGTGTCTACTCATTGTCTTTTAGAAGACTTTTGATGAAATACAAAAAATTAAATTGCTTTTTGTATTCCTCACAAAACTCCTATATTAAACTTTATCTTGTATTGCGGGCTGTCTGAAATGTCCAATTGAATTTCTTAAAAGATAACTTTCTTTTGTATCGCGTTTCTTTGGGATATGTATAAATATATATATGTTTATAAAATATTTACTTTCAAAGAATGTTTAAAAATACTCTTGGGTCAAATCTGTCGCCAAAGGTTATTCATTGTTCATCGTTGCTTTGATATTATATTCGTTAAGTACAGATGGTACGTCTGAATCAGCGTAAGTGTATGCATAGAAATAACTTTGCAGCTAGTGCAAATAGTGAGAACTAATGTTTCTTAAGCAAGTTCGTGTAAACAAGGCATTCAAGAATATTTAAATAAGATGTTTTTAAATTGACGAACCTAAAGAAGAGTTCCTATTGAACGGTTTTCATGAAAGCTGCATTTATCACTTTTAAATATCTCTATTTTTACTTAAAAACTAAGATGTAGCATAATTGTTATCCGAATTAAATAAAATATATGCAGAAAACAATTATAAATGTATACAGACAAATCTATTGTTCCTTTAATATTATCTTACAGAACGTGTGTCAATGATTTGAGCAAAATTTTATTACTACATGGTAAGTTTGGCTGAGTATTTTTGTAGTTTGTTTGACAGTTAAAAGACCCTATCTGCGGTGAATATGAAACTAAATTTTGATTACTAAGTATCCTCCTCAAAAGCAAAATTGAAGTATCCGAGGATTTTTCCAAACATAAATTTGTTAAAAGTCCTCTTTCTAAAAGCTTTCTATAAACTATATATATAACCAATAAATCTTGCAATCATTAATTTTGTCTTTGATCATGAAATAAATAATTAACTAAAATTAGACTAAAATTTCCTTCCCTCGTTAACATAATTACTTTTGAAATTAAATTAGGTCCCCGCTTACCTTTTTGTTCTAATGGTTAATTATACATAAATTATAAATAGGATCCATCAAAAAGAGCTTTTTTGTTTAAACCCGTTTATTTTATGCTTATTAATTAAATTAAAAATACCCTAAAACAGGTTTTTAACGTTTATAAATCAAACCTGTATTCGTAACAACTCTTGAATTTGTCTATAAAATTTAAAAGCATCCTTTTTATCAGTTTTATCACTTTCATAACTTAGACAGATAATAAATTAAATATTTAAACTTTACAATTTAAGAATTATTAATTATCCCTTTATTATTAACTTATAATGACGGTTTTACTATATTTGATTTTCTTTTGATAGCTCTAATGGTCAGTGGTCTAACTATAAAGTCTTAGTTATCAAGGCGCGACTATCCATTTTTAATTTGTCTGAGACTCCAATTCCCTATCGTATATCTTTTAAGCAGTGGAGAAACAACGTTTATCAGTGGGAATGAATAAGTGATAATATTTATTATATCCCAGACGTTGTATTTTTTCCAAAATTAGCCGTAGTCTAATGATTATGATAAGAGTGAAATTGAGTCTTTAACAACAATCCGCAACACCACTTTCCGGATGTTCCTTCCTAACTATGGACACATGCACTTAGTGCATTATGCGTTAAAAACTGGCACTAAAGAAGGGCTACAATGGTACAGGGCATGCAGATCTTCTACTTAGGGTGCCGTCTTCATTAAAGAAGGTTGGCTACAATCTCGGCAAAGATTCGATGATCCTGGGCACTCCGAAACAGGAAGTGAGTACCCATACCAGCCCATTCTTTAATATTCTTCAACCAAGAATGCTTCTTCCTACTTATGCCTCTTGCCCTTAGTCTTCCCTTCCATTATTAATTGTAAGAATTTACTTTCACGTATTAAATGACCCAGATAGTCCATCTTTAATTTTTTTTTGACTACATGTATCAATTCTGTCTCGCATAGTGCTCGTCCCAGCACCTCCGTTTTTGAGTTGCACGGTCCAAGGTACCTTGAGAAGTCTACGAAGTATCCACGTCTCAAGGCCTTCTATTCTGGTAATGGCTAACCTTTAACTTCCACGCTTCACAGCTATAAAAAGAGACTGAGTGTACATAACACTTCATAAAACCTAATACCTAAATATCTAACACACAGACGAGTTGGATCACACAGGAGTGACCATATTGTGTCTTGCTTATGCGTAGTTCTTGCTTGCTAGATCCTGGCTCTAATTTTCACTTCTAGGTCTATCGGAATGAACTCTGAACATAGCCACTTCCGGGAAATCACATCTGTGGCATATCCAGTACTTTGGCTGTTCTATATTTTTTTTCTTTGGATGTCCCTGTTTATTTCTCTATATTCCTCTATGTCCTTATGTTTACTTAAAAAAAAGTAAAAAACAAATATGGCCAACAATTTAAGTGTCCGGAAAGTAATCCGTCAAAAAGTTGTCAAAAACAGGATGAAAAATCGAAAATAAACTGTGTGCATTATAACAAAACTTTATCTAGTATCTTGCAGTACGATATGAAAAGAACTTCTTTTTATCTAATTCAAGCTCCCACCCAAAAATCGGCCGCTTGTCAACACGTTTCGCTATATGTTAGTGAAGAGTTTTGGGAGACCGAAAAGAGTCCAAGCCCTGGAGGAGAAAAACTGGGTGCTATGAAAATAATAAACTTTTGAAGAAAATACAAGAAAATCTCGAAATAAGAGGAAACGAAGCTGAATATGAGAAAAGGCTATCCAAAAGCTCACCAAATCTATCCGTCACCGTCAGTCAAATGTCAGCCCATCCTAAAGGTATGAGCTATCACGCTTCTTTTGCTTCATTTGGTGAAAGTAAAAAGTCACTAACATCAACTTTTACCGAAACTGCATCTTCCTATCTGGTAAAAAATAAAGAACAAAAAACTTCTGATCTGACTTCGGATGATCCAAATCCCAATACAACTTCGTTACCATAAAATGATGAATTTAAAACTGCTTTATGCAAGAAAAATAAGCAAAGTGCCCGGCGAAATCTCATGAAAGGCAAAAATACAGACGACTTGTTAAAAGTTGTGCAACAAATACAAACAAAGCATGGATCTTTGTTTCACTAAAAAGGATAGCATGTATAGCTCATTTAAAGTAGGCGTTCCTCCGCAAAACAAAAAAGCTATGATGTCTACCAATCTATGGCCTGTTGGTACAACCATTAACCACTGTCCACCAGAAACAGACATACGAGGACTGCCAAGGTGAATAAGAAATAAATCCAGCGCAGGAAGAAGTATCTTCAAAGCGCTTTACCGCAAAAAATTCATTTAAAATTATATTATATATTATATTCAATCTATACGCAACTCCTTTTTAGATTTTGAGGTGATTTTCAGGACCACTGATTGGTGCCAGATGAACTTAATACTGTTCTCATTGGGGGATATAGGATGGTTTCTGGATTTCGCAGAACGATCACTATGTATTTATATGAGAGAAAACTTAAAATATGACATTCTAAATTTTAATAGCCTCTCTGCTGAGCAGCACTGTGAAGTTGCAGGCATTTTACTAAAGAAATCCAACGTGCGACTTATCACTGTATATTGCACACCAGACGGTGATTTGAACAGATTTTTTTGATGCGATGAAAGTTTTAAAAAGAGTTGATGTATATAAAGCTTACCATAACAGGAGATTTTAATGAAAGTTATACTAAAGCTCTCAAGCTTTGTAATTTTTTCAGGTCTTTTAATCTTAAAAAACTAATCAAATTTAACACTCAAAAATGAGAGGTGTCTATTCACTAACACTGATAGATTTACTAAGCCAGTTGATCTTACTCACATCTCTGACCACAGATGATATCTATTTTTAAACTCAATATTTATCTACAAACTCTTAAATCAGGACCTGTCCAATAACAGAAGGTGGTATTTCCAATCTATGCCAAAACATGCTCAACTTTAATTTTAATTTTATTAATGATAATAATTTGAATATTAACTTAAAATTCACAATGCTAATTGATATACTAACGAATTTTCAAGATTTCTTTTCCAGAAAAATTAAAATTATAACAAGCAAGTAGTAGTTTTTCGACCTTTTGAAGTTACGGCCTGTAAAAAGACCTATAAAGAAAATAAAAATTTACGATTTTCACTTTTAAAAGAACTAGAAATAAATCTTGAATTTAAAAGGAGAATTCTAAGCTAGCTTAATGAATTTTGTAGGAAGTGGTATCAAATTTCTTTCAGGCAATCCTGATAACAATGACCTAGAGACCATTGACCATAATATATAAATAATTAAACACAATAAGCTGAATTCCATGCAAAAGATTAAGGACATGAGCTCCTTTGCAGGAAATATTATGAAAAAATTTTAGAAAAACAAAATACTAACTATAATATTTAATCTGTATTTTATACATTAAAAAATTAAGTAGATTTGATACTAATCTTGCAATTAAAACTGATCTAGTTTAAACCAGTTTTTAGAAAAAAAATGCGATTTTTTTTTCTTGGAGCATCTTGAAACACTAAATTTAAAGCTATTAAAGAGATATACAAGAAACTTAGGAATATCTAGAAATTCACTATTCCAAAAATTCATTGTGTGATTTAAAATATATGTCAGAACTTACCTTAATTTGTAAAACAGGGTTTCTGATATTTACATATATGGCAAAATTAATATAGTTTAAATATCTATTTTTGAAAATACCGTCCGTAATTTAAGTCTAGTGTATCCTATCCCAAATAATGGGAGTTAAAAAAATCTTAATTAGTCCTAGTAAATATTGTTCAAATAATTTTTGGTATACATCTTGTAAAAAAATCAACGAAAAATCTCCAGTTTTCTGCACCAAATCTCCAGAAATCATTTATGAAAACTGTTTACAGTTCTAAAAACTCACCCTTGAAGCTTGAAATTTAAAACAAAGCTATTGTGACATCATAGTTAAATACTTTCTCGCATAAAATAATATTTCTATTTTAATTCTCAAAGCCATGAAACTTTATCAAAGAAATTTATTAATAAATCTGCAAATAAGGCACCCAAATAAAAGAAGATCCAATAGAACTACTTCAATAAGAAGACTATTCTACTTAACATTATATTATATCTTATTCAGTTTCATTTTTATTATATTGTTATGTATCCTAGCATTTGCCACATATTTCTGGCAGAAACAACATTACCAGAAAGCCATTTTACTAAAAATTCTGCGAGAACTAATCAACGAATAAGTTTAAAAATATCAGGGTGGAGGAGTAATGACCCCAAACCACTCATTACCCTAAATTTGCTGACTTGATATAAATGTATTAAAAACAAATTATTACAGTTTATTATATTTTGATAGCGTTCAATATAGTGTCAAAACTGCTGCTATTCAAAATATTTGTTCACTTTAATTTTAGTCCGTTTTAATAAAATATATTTTTTTTAAATGTTTAGTTCTGTACCAAAAACACCACCGTCCGATCATCAATTGATCCATCAATTACCGATTTTGCTTAAATACCGCTTTTGAATATTGCCGTCATTTTCTCATATTTCCCTTTCTCTCTCTCCCTCCCTCTTTTGCAATCACTGCTGCATTCCTAAATATGTAAGATATTATATGAGCCAAGATTATCTAAGAATAATTAAAAAAAGATAGAATATTACTTATGGGATAAAATAAATATTACTTTGTTTAACTTATTATATCAAACTTGTATCACTTGTTTCTTTTTCACTGATCATCATTGGATTCATTCTCTACTGTCTAAAACCTAAAAGTACGTGTCTTTTAGGATCTTAACCACATTACAAATAGAATGTGGCGCCAGGCCTTAGTCTTATATATATCTATAAATAGCTATCTCGCATAGAAAAATTTAAGTAAACAGGTTCCTGTTTTATTTCTGACCCCACCCAACAACCCTCCACATTATTGAAAATATTGGGTCACAAACACGAAACCGAAAATAACCAAAACTTGGAACATCGATAGACTGGAGCGTAACAACATGGGATTTTTGGAAAATATAAAATGTAATCATGGAATACAAACCTATAAATACATGAATAAATGGGCGAACATCAGCAGACAACTTGCGAATCACAGAAATCACAAGTGTTTTCTCTTACAATGTAGAACCAACCAGTGTCCCGAGGATGACTTAATATAAGTCGAAACGTCGACATTTAAGTAAACAGGTTTCTGTTTTATTTCTGACCCCACACAACAGCCCTCTGCAATATATAAAAAATATATACTTAGATTGTCTTAGTCTAAATTAGGTATTAATTAATTCATGTTTGATCATTTCTAACATCGGTTATAGGTAATGTAAAATTTGATCGTTTCCATTTCATCTATTTTTCAAATAACGTCTTTAACAAACTCATAAGAAATACTTCCTCATTTGGAAATCAATAAAGAATAAGGGGTAATGAAAAGGAGCTATAACAAGACATTCGGTATTAATAAAGTCAGCGAAAAATGTTAAGAAACGTTAGCTAGGCAAAAAAGAGCATAACCAATCTACTGTTTTTTAAAAACTTGGTAGAAAAAAGAAAAAGTTTATCAGGTTTAAGATCAAAATACCTGAAATTTAATAAATAATTAGCATGGACACGAGCAAATCAAAAATTTATATTATCAGGTTTAAATTTACGAAACGTGACCTGTTACAGTCACGAAAAGAACGAATTATTCTTTAAAAACGTAACGAACAAACTGAGTATAATAGCAGAAAATATTTTTAGTTTAAAATGTGTTTCAAATCATTACTTTTCAAAGCATAATGTGCAATTGTGAAAATGGTGAAGTATGAATTGAAACTCTAATATAGGATTATAAATACATTTTGCATTTTTTACATAAGACATAAGGAGTGGCCAAAGATGATATTTTTTTTTCAAGAGGATTAATAAATTATATCACTGAGTTAGTCGTCATTACTAAAAGTTTAATTTATGTTAGAATATGAAATAGCCTATCAGAAAAGCTAAGCAAACCAGCACTGTTCTTAACTATAGTGACTTCTTGACTTTGTTATGGATGCGTAGGTTTTATCATGGCATAATATTTCTGGCCACTGTTTAGCTAAAACAAACATTAGGATGTAATTTTGTCCACATTTAAAACTCACCGAGATTTAACCAATTTTAATTGTGATAACTTCATATACGGCCTTGTCAATGTTAATTGGTAGTTTTTATTTATATTATTCTCTTGATGATAATAATAATATAGTAAAATTGTTTACTGATAAAATCCCTTATAGTCAATTATATAGTTAAGTTATTGTTTCAGATTTGTTTGGCCATGCTCCATTGCTTTTTCCGCTTTAAAATAGTTTTAGTTTAGTTTTGATCTTCTCCTGAATATGCTAACATTGTTAGCGAAACACGTGTCGAGAGTAAAAATAAGAGTTTTGGTTGGTGGTGAAACTGTCTCGTAATTCGTACATTTATGAAATTATATAAAACTTTTATCTTACAGTGGGTACTAAAGTGAAGTATTTTAGCCTAATGTGTCTCAAGGCTGTTTTACATTATTTTAAATAAACACATTCTCTCTTCTTCAAGGACCTAATTATATAGATTTTTGCATTGTTTTAAAAATTTCTTCTATAAAACTTGCATAAGTACCTATACCAGTGTCTCAAGTAGTGGCAAGATTTTCTATTTTAATTTCTTATATTTTTTAATAACAATTAGGCAAAAAGATATGTCTATACTAGATATATCTATCAAAATAGCAAACATATTTGGTATATTTTTTCTCTATGGAATTGTTATTTAAACTTTATAAACTGTTAGGTTTTTATTTTTTATTTATAATTGTTTTCTTATTTACAGTATATTATAAAACTTTTAAAAAACTTACAATAATTTTTATTTCAATCTTTTGAAACATACATAAGGTGGTTAAATAATTCATATTTTTACACTACCTCTTACATATCACCTCTCGCAGACAAGTTGCCGAGTTACAAGTAAACCTATATACAACATATGCTTCATTAACTTTTTTCATTACTTGAATGTAAAGAATATATAATAGCGAAAAGGAGTTTAATGTTTACATAAATGTATCACCTAAATTTGTTTTCAAATGCATAGAGGGTGGCTCAGCCATATTATACCTATGGCTAAAAGAAGATTTAAAAAAAAAATAATTTTTTTAGGAACAAAATAATAAATGCTAAAAAATTGATAGTATTAATAAATGAATTTGAATTAGAAAATATGAAATAGTAAATTGTTTCTGAAAAAACTAGAATTCGTCAACTATATCAAAATGACGTTAAAGGACAAACAACTTGTTTGAAGCATTCAGTGGGTATATAATATCATAGTATCTATATCTAATATATCTTTTAACGTAAAAGTGAAGTATAGCGGGTTAAGGACAGAAATCAAACCTCAAGATTTGAAATTAGCCGACGTTTCGACGTTTATTTACATCTTTTTCAAGGCTGAAAAAGATACAATTGGTACAAAATGGTGAAAGCAATAGTTATTAATATAATAGTTAAGAAACCACGCAAACAAAAACACAAATAAACGGAGACCAAAGCATAAAAGTTAAAATTAAGACGACTTACCAAATTTACATTAGAGGTTTACGTAACAATTAAAACCTAATAACATCTCCATCATACATACACCACAGATACAATTGTTATACATTAAAATACGCAGCACAACCATTAAGTAAAACAAAAAAAAATACACAGAGTAAATGAAATACTGTGTATTGTTTTTTCAATTAAAAGATTGTACTCCCCTTGAGTTGAGCTCAGGTTTGGTATACCGTATACCTTGTCGTAATTGTGAACAGTGTTATATAGGTATCACTAGGCAGCATTTAAAGAACAGACTATATCAGCATCAATATGATTGTAGAGCCATAAATATGAACAAAAAAGATAAGACCGCTTTAGCACAACATCACTTTTCCACAGGGCATAACTTCAATTTTGATGATGTTAGCATAGTTGATAGAAAGAGGCACTATCTTAAACGCAAGATCAGTGAAATGATACACATCCAATTGCATAATTCTGTTAATCACCGAACCGATACTCAGGGCTTAAGTACACAATATAATCACATTTTAAAGCTGTATAAATCCAAACTGTAAAGTACTTAACTTTTCAACGAGCCTAGGTAATATTAAACCTATTTTATAGACATAAAAAGAATGTGTATCATTTCTGCTTTATAACAACAAATTCTGCGTACAGTTACTACTAAACACTGACTTAGAAGGTGCTATTATTTACTATAATTACTATACGTACTACTTATTTATTGTGAATCAATCTATGATATAAGCCAATTTTATTTTATTTATACTGTATGTTTTTTTTTGGTTTTACTTAATGGTTGTGCTGCGTATTTTAATGAATAACAATTGTATCTGTGGTGTATGTATGATGGAGATGATATTAGGTTTTAATTATTACGTAAACCTCTAATGTAAATTTGGTAAAAAAATAGTAGTTTGCTGTCGGTTTACACTTGATAACGGTTGGAGATACTTACCAACCGAAACGTCGTGTTACATTAAATAAATAAGACATTGCAAGTCCGACAAGATATTTTCACTGTACCATTGTCTACCACCTTCAAAAACAGATTAAATTTGGTAAGTCGTCTTAATTTTAACTTTTATGCTTTTTTCTCCGTTTATTTGTGTTTTTGTTTGGGTGGTTTCTTAACTATTATATTAATAACTATTGCTTTCACCATTTTGTACCAATTGTATCTTTTTCAGCCTTGAAAAAGACGTAAATAAACGTCGAAACGTCGGCTAATTTCAAATATTGAGGTTTGATTTCTGTCCTTAGCCCGCTATACTTCACTTCTACATCTATTGGAGGGACGTTAATTTTTGTGCCATGCATATCTTTTAACCTTATTTTATAATTGATCCAATTAAATGAATTTGTTGAGTTCTAATGTCTGGTGTCAAACCAAAACTATTTCACAAAATTTGTTTATTTGGCAACAGCTCTCAATCTTAAGAAATGATAAAATGCCAACTATAAAATACACTAGAATTTAAGCTTAAATAGATACTTTTGTTATTAGTTATTAATCCCATATCAACAATTAAAATAACGGGTTTATACCGGTTCTTTATCTAAAAATTCAACGTTTTGTTGATGGTAAGTATATTTGTTTAGACGCTTATTTTAATAAACGCATTTTATTAACGTTTTAAATCGTATACAATATTGGACAGTTTTTAAGAAAAATTATTAGGTTCGGCAACGCCGCTTCAGTCATGTGACGGCTGGTGGTTCAGCAGTCTCCGCGTTCCGCGTTCTCTTCTATCTCTCCGAGTTAAAGACCTTAGACTTATGGTGGACAGGCCCATCTTGGTTGCAATATCCTCAAAAAGATTGGCCTTCGTCCTCATTTATTTGTGACAATATTCCTGAACGGAAAAAACATAAAATAGTCCTGGCAGGCATCATTCAAGACACAACTATTTTTGAATTAATATCGACCCTTTTTCAGTTGTTAAAGTTAGTAGCGTGGTGTCTCAGATTTTTTCGTAATTCTTGCATACCGGCTGCAAGTAGAAATCTTGAATCTACTCTTTCAATTTCCGAAATGGATGCTACCTTAATTTGTTTAGTAAAGATGGCTCAAAATCAAGATTTTTTCCCCGAATTGACTTCCTTAGAAAAGCATCGCTTTGTTCATACAACAAGTCATATTAAGTCTTTAGACCCGTTTTATAGAGACGGCCTTATTTTAGTTGGTGGAAGGTTAGCTAACTCAAAAGAGACCTTTGGAATCAAGGATACTATTATTCTACCCCATAGACATCCCCCTACTCGCTTGATAATATTAGATTATCATCGGAAACACTTACACGCGGGAGCTGAAGCTCTTTTAGCTATCATAATACAACGATTTTGGATTATTAATGCTAGAAGCACTATACGCTCTGTTTTAGCTAAATGTCATACATGTATTAGAGTAAAGCTAATCAGCTTTACCCAAAAGATGGAAAATTTGCCAAAGGCACGAGTGATCCCCCAAAGACCTTTTTATTCTTGCGGCATAGATTTTGCTGGCTCCTTCAATCTTAAGGACGGAAAGCTTAGAAACCGAAAAATTGTCAAAGGGTATATGTGTCTGTTTATATGCTTTGCGACAAAAGCCGTGCATATTGAATTGGTAGGGGAACCTACCGATTTTAAGTACCGATTCTTTCTTAAATTGCTTGAAAAGGTTCGTGTCCCGCCGCGGTTTGTGTAAGCATATTTACACAGATAACGGTAGTAACTTTGTTGGAGCAAACAACGAGCTAGTTAAAATTTATGACGCTCTAACTAAAGTTCAATACGATATTCCTTTTAAAAATTACTGTTTAGACAATCATATGGCATTATGGCAGAATGGCATTTTATCCCAGCCAGATTCCCACACCAGGGCGCGTTATGGGAGTCAATAATTAAATCGGCTAAAGCGCATTTGATACGGATTATTGGTAATAGAAATTTGCTGTTTGAGGATCTATGCATTATCCTCTGATCCCAACGATCTAGCCGTCCTCACCCCTAGTCACTTCCTTATCGGGGACTCTTTATGTGCACTGCTGCAACGTGATGTCATGACGCCACCCAGCAATAGGCTTAGTCACTACCAACAGTTGCAACAAGTGGTTCAACACCTGTGGGCCAGATGGAGCCTCGAGTATTCGGCAACCCTGCAGCAAAGAACCAAATAGCATGGACCTTCAGCCAACGTCAAGATTGGTTCGCTGGTCATCCTAAAGGAAGACTTGACCCCTCCGTTGTATTGGAAGATTGGGCGGATCATGGAACTTCATCCTGGGCCTGATGGTTTGGTGCGAGTGGCTAGTGTCAAGACAAGTAGTGGAATAGTTCGCAGAGCCATCAAAAAATTATGTGCTCTCCCCGTGGACAATGGCAGTTATATGCAATTTAAAATTTAGAGTGGCTCAAGGTATTTGTGCCATTTAAACTTTTCAATGTGCAAAAGGTGTTTAACTTAATGTAGGCTAAGTTTTCATTTTTAGTTTATGTTGTATGTACACATATTTAATTATGTACAAATGTTTATTTTGTGTTTGTGTTATAAGTCTCACAGTATTTTCCGGTTTATACCGACCTATACTATGACAGTAGGGATTTAAAACTTACAATGTAATTTTTAGTATCCTGTTAGCTTTGAAGGCTATAAAGGTTTGCCTAGTAGTTTATATTATGTAGTCAGGTTGAAAGGCAGAGCTTTCAAGGCCTGCAGTATGGTCAGTTTTTAAGAAAAATTATTAGATTCGGCAAGGCTGCTTCAGTCATGTGACGGCTGGTGGTTCAGCAGTTTCCGCGTTCGGCGTTCTCTTCTATCGCCGTCGGCCATCGTGTGCACAATACAATAAATACAGTCCGCTTAGAAAAAAAAGTAATTTACTTGAAAGTTAATTAAATTAGTACAAGTCTAAGAGAAAATAACTCAGTCCATAAGGGTTGAATCAAATATAACATACTTAAACGTTTAACTTTTATAAAATAATATTTGTACAATGTTAACATGTAGTGAACCTTTTTGTTAAATGTGAATAAGATAAACATAATATTAAATAAATCAAGGTATATCACGCGGATATTTCATCCGATATTTATTGTTGAAGTTCAACCAAAAATGTACATCTCGTGTAAACCAAAAATAACCGTTTATTTAACTAACACCCAATCTCGTTCATATGACCACAGATTTAACTAGCTAACGCAAGCTAGCGCTAGCTAGCTAGTTAAATCTGTGATATGACCCTTTAATTAGTATACATATTTATAATTTTTTTTATAATTTGCATCAATCCTTCGTATTCTTTTCGTATTTTCGTTTTAAACGAAAGTTTGTCGGCATTCTTTCTTCTCATCTTTTACCTCAACTAACTTTTAAACATAACTATAAGAGAATTATGACCACGGACTCCTGCAAGAATCTCGGGGTTATTTCCAATAGAAACTGTCACGTGTTAATTTTTATTTAATTATTTTGGTTGTTAATTATTCTAATTCTTGATAATAGAAATTTAATATTGGGTCATTTTATTTAATTATTTCATTAATTTATCTTTCTTACAGTGTAAGTGTTTGTCAATTGTAACTTAATTTACTTTGTATTCTGTTTCATTTATCGCAGTATTATATTGCGTTGGCTTAGCAACAGTTTATCTCGAGTCATTGTGAATGTGGCTTTACTTTGACATTTCTGTGTGTAAGACATGATAGGAATCTTTGACAGTGTTTGACATTGGCATTTCTTCGACCTCGTGTCAGGACTCACTTTTCTTCTGGTTGCCGGTGGTTGAGTGCCTCGACCTTTTTGGTAACCCGATTTTGTGGATTTTAAAGGCTTACGGCTCACCACATTTCCACAGGGCTTTCATTTTATTACTTCTTGTTTACCTTTATATTTCTGTGGATAACCGCCTTACGGGACTTACTAGGATCCCACGTTGGGCGCCATGGAATTTGTCACGTTATTTAAAAAAAGTAATTAATAAAAAAATTAAAATATTAAAAAAAAAGGTTGCCAGTTGCTTGTTGGTATATAAGTTACCTCAGTGGCGATAAATGTATGCCCTAACCCAGAAGGAGGTTAGGGTGGATTAAATTTTATGATATTGCTCAAATCAATAAGACCGTATAAATATTTTATTTATTTTGGTAATCGTCATACTATGTATTTTTAATTTTTTTTGCTAAGCTATATAATTTTCTATGTCTTTTGGTATAATTTTGCATACGTTAATGTTTATATCTTGCTTCTCGCAATATATTTTTACTTATCTATCTGTTGATTTCCTATTTTGAAACGTATATTATAACTTGTTTATTTAGATTTAATTGTATTTCTAAGTTTGATTTTTTTCAATGAGTAGTTTTAATAGGCATGCAAGTAGCAAGACCTCGCAAATCTATTGCATAATCTTTTTTAGTTCTTTTTTACTTTTAATCGTGTAAATTAAAGTAAGTTAATATTATTATTACCATTTAATCCAAGTTTTTAATCTTTAAGTTTGAGGCATTAATCGTATCTGATCTCCGAGAAGGATAAATTGAAAAATAAATTCCCTGGAGAAAAACTTTTGCCCTTTAAAAAGAAGAAAATTCAGGTTTCATATTTAGACGTATAGCTGTGTAATAACAATCTCTTTAAGTTTATAAAGATACATAAAACGACGTTGTATTTAAGCTTCAAGTGACATTCAGCTCCGTCAGCTACTTTCAATTGGGCTCGTTAAAAATATACCGTTTTCATTCTTATTAATTTAGAAGTTATATGAGCAAGAAATAAATGTCTATGTCAAGAGATATTAAAAAAAAACGTTCTTAATATTCTTCTTAACGGATTTAAAAAAATACCAATTAACTATGAATAAATATTTTATAGGTAGGTATACAGTTGTTACAATGCTATACTTTGTTTTGCATCAGCTTTCTTTTTATTTTGCTTTAAATTTCATTTTCTTAGCTAAATTCGTATTCTTACTCAGAAAAGTAAACTTGCTTTCAATATCAGCTGTAAGCTGTAACAGATAAATTAATGAAATTTGTTGATGATGGCAAGATAAGCGCGTTTGTGCTGTTGGACTATGGCAAAGCTTTTGCGAACGTAAAGATACTATCATCATTTTATGTGTTGTACTGTTTCTCCGGCGTTGCAACGGTGGCTCTTGCCGGTTTTTTGACTGGACGTTCTATCAAGATTAGGCGCCTATCTTTTCATTATTCTGGATTGCATTGGAGTGTTTCAGGTTTTTTACGGCTCGGAACACAAAGTACAAAAATATAGAGAAGTGGTGGTTGCATACAAACTGATAGAAATTCCTCTGACAAATCAGCTAGCGTCCTCTCGCTTGGCAACGGTAACTGTTGTAACTAACTTGACAGTTTGACGTGCCTCATTGGACCAATCAAAATGGTAGAAAGGCGTGGCTTAATTACAGCGGGAAATCAAATTTCATTTAATCTGATAATCTTATTAATTAAGTAATATCTAAAGCAAATGCCTAACAAAAAAGGTTATTTATAGATAAAGGGGCCTTTTTGAATGGTTTGCTGATATGGGCGGAGGTGAAGGGTTTGCCGGAGCAGGGGGGCTAGTCTTATCGTAGTATATCGCCGGGGAGAGGACATTAGGAGACGTGGCATTAGAGACGTAAGCCGGGGTGGAGTGAGAGATTTTTTTACCGCTTGGAGCTTCTGCATGTGACAAGGCTGAAGGTCTGCCCATGTGGGGAAAGCGTAGGTGATTATTGGGCAGATGTAGATTTGGTAGATCCAGATCTTGGTCCTGCGTAACAGTTTGTTCTTGGGGCGGACGAGTGTGTCCGCCCCAAGAACAAGAGGGACGAAAGATGACTTTTTTTGGCTTTGCCAGCTTAAGCCTTGGCATGTTTCTCCCAGGTTAGCTTCCGGCCAAATATAAAACCTAGATAACGGGCTTAAGCGGACCAGCCGAGATTGGTAGCTTTTTCAGATGGCCAGCTGGTATCCTCTTCCTTTTGGAAAAAACACCAACTAGGTCTTCCTGGGATTGACCTCCAATCTCCAGTGATCCATCCAGCAGTAGAGTGAATTAAGGTGTCTGCAGCCTTATTTTAATATACCCTTTGTTGGAAGAGGTGGTGAGGATTGCCGTGTCATCGGAGTACTGGAGTATTGTGTTGAGATGGGGCAGATCACGCATAAGAATGTTGAACACATGAAAGATCCTTGACACACATGAAAGAGGAGAACCTTAGAGAACACCTGCTCTTACAGGGTGGAGAGTGGAAACAAAACCGTCGGCGCAGATCGATTAGTCAAAAAGGAGTGGACAAGTTTTACAAGACGGAAAACGGACATCGACTATTTTATGTAATAAACCGTTGTGCCGCATCTTGCTGAAAGCTTTACTTATATACAGAAATACAGCCTCGGTGTGCAATCTACGGTTAGCTCTGGAGAAAATATGGAAAAAAAAGCCTGGTTGCTTAGTGGTTGGTGGAATGTTTGGTTCTAAATCCAAACTGCGAATTCCCGTTGCGTGTGGAAATGCGAAAGTTGAAGTATACTATTGATGATTTTGGTAAGATTATTAACCTGTGTGTCTACTAGATGTTTTCGGGCTGGATTGTTGATGCGATCCGCGCCAGGAGCTTTTTATGTTTAGTGGCTTTAATTATTCCACTGATTTCGATTGGGATTACCTGGGATACCGGGGCTACGATTGGGGCTTGAAGGGCTCTTTGGACAGCATTTGTGATTATGAGAGCCGTTGCAGGGTTTTTTGGGGGATTGGGGGTAAACTGCCCTTCAAGGAGTTTGTGAAGACCTCAACCTATTGTTGCGGGTCGAAAACCTTGGTGTTGTTGTGGTTATTAAAGAAGAGTCCTGCCCCCTTTAACCAAGTTTTTAACGAGGCGGAAAAGCTTCGAAAAATATTCAATATTTTTTTCAATATCGTAGAATAGACAACTCTGTTTTATGAACGGATCGACAGAACTTATAGCGAGTTTTCTTAGACGGTTATGGTGTCTAATTTCCTCTCTAATTTGGTCTGGGATATGAGTTTTATTGTAATTCCTTGGAAGCTCTTTCTTAGCTGATAATAAAGCTTCAAAGATATTTTTAGTTAACCTATTTATGGCGCCTTTAAGAAAAGGGGTCATTTATAAGGGGGACTGGACCGGCAAAATTAAAGATGATTCCTGTATGCAGTCCAGTTTGTAAAGAATTTGAGACTGGAGGCGACGGAGTTCTTTGAGAGGTGTCCTATTTCTTTATAAGGGTGGTCAGAAGAGAGCTCATTTAATACACGGACTTGTGTAGACATGAGAATGTTTTTAAAGAAGAACATGTCGAATATCTAGGCCATCGTTTGTCGAGACATGAGAGACGTTTGTGGGGGCATTACACTAAGTAGAATGGCTTCTGCTATTGTCTGTATGAGGAGATTTTTAGGATTTTGGCGCTTGCACCCCCAATCAAGGTGCTTGGTGTTTTAGTTGCCTCCTACCAGGTTGGAAGTGTTAGGGAAAAAGAGATTTGCCATTTCAACCCGAGTTACTTCAAACTTTTTTTTTTGGGGCTACTCAAGCTCCAATACTTACCGAGACTAACTATTGGGGCTTGAGTAACTGGAACCTATCAGAATAGGGCCGCCACTTATTTGTACCGTAACAAAAGTAGATTTGAGAGTTGGATTTAAGTTTGGAGAATGAAAGTGGGGGACTGATTTTTTGAGAGCTGCATGTCTTGGCCCTTTAGGCTTCAACACGTATCACCATGGCTTCAAGGGCTTGTAATTAAAAGATTCCCTTTTTTAGAGCTTAAAAAAAATTCTGCTAGGTTAAAAGAAAATATTTAAAAAAACAAGAAGGAATTTAAAAAGAAATTCTTTCATTGATGGAGGACAGGATTCAGAAAGTTTAAAACAGAATCGCAACATTGGACGTTAACACCTTCATGAGGTTTCCTGTAGATTTTTAGCAAAAATTGATGTTTGTGTCAATACGGAATCTATTGGGCTGATGCGCCTCAAACCACCTCAATTTAATGATACTACACCATGGAATATTTATCAGCATCAGTTTGAGGCCTCTGTAACAGCAGCCGCTTGGTCATCTAGAAAGAAAGCAAATGCCCTTACGTTGGCCTTGAGAGGAGATGCTATTGCCATCCTGCAAAGAACGCTCGAAGAATAATAGGAAGTATACGATAATCTAGTGAGACATTTGAAGACACCTTATGGCCAGTCATACTTGAAATATTGGGCACGAAGTTAGAAGCGTCCTTGCGAGAAGTTAGTATCTGAGATTGCACGTTTGATTCAATGACCCTGTCTGGAGAACTCCAAGCATGGTCAGCGGGCAGAGGAGAATAATGGTCAGTTGTTAAGAATCACCATTATTAATAATACTGGGTAAAATGGGAATCTAATAAGAGAGCAAGAGAAAAGTCTCGATATCCAGAAAGTCCTAATCTGAATAAAATAAGGGAAGAAGTCAACTTAAAAAGAAGTTGCCAGGTATTCTCCAAATGTCAAGTCATAATATTGAGTACAATGATTCCTAATAATTCAAGAGAAAAGAAGACAAATAGTAAGTACTGAAAAGTTATCATTCTTAAATGATACCAAAATAATTGTTAAATGAACCAGAAAAAATCTCAATTTATTCTACTAGATAAATTAAATCAGAAATTAACTTCTTAATGTTACGTTATACAAAAAATTAAATTTAAATAAAAACAATCCTAAGTATTAACCAAAAAAGAATAAATTCTTCCAACCTAAACATAAAATATATACTCGTGAATTTAAAAAAAAATCAAATATAAATCTTTTAGTCCTGCAAGTATAAGTTCTTCCAAAGGATTTGGACACAGGATTTCAAATTGAAAACTTATAACAGGCCATTTAACAAAATCTCTTTTTTTAATCCCTTACTTAAGATAACAGTTATTTTTCAAACAATTGTTTAACTCAAACTACATAATAAGGAGGTGCCTCAATCTGTTGAAAATATAAACATTTTCCTCTAAAGATAAGTTGCCGTGTACGTCTCTCTGATTCTATAATTGTGAAAGTTTAATTTAGAAAGTTTTTTTTCTAGCATGTATTGTGTATACATTTTGACTTTTAAATTTTCTTATATATATAATTATAAAAATAAGGGATTAATAATTCTAATTAATAATCTTCCAATATATCAATTCAAATATTAGGTTTGTGGGGGCTGCGTATGTCTTCTAAAAATTCGTGATTTTTTGTCATTCTAGTAAAAGCAGTTTTGTTTAATTATTTTTTTTATTAAAAAAAAGCATTTATCACTAAAGCAAATACTTTTGATGAGTCGAGGAGCTACAATGATTCTAGCTTTCACAATTTTATAAAATTTAATTGTTCTATAGAGGACATCGACACGAAGTTTTTTGAGGAGCACTTTTCTTACAGATTCGTCGGATATTTCAGTTGCTGTAGCTGCCTGACAAGTTATTTAACTTTATTTATTGCTGTAGAGTACCTTTATTTCCGTTGCTTCATCTAGCAATCTTGGCTCATATTTTTATTTGCGACAGTACCGGTTTCTTACATTTTTGGCACAGGGTAGTGAATGTATGTACGTGGCTTACATTTTCCTCTAAATGCCTCTGATTAAATAGTTGACCATAAATGATTAATTATTAGTAATAAGATTAATAATAAGACAAAATTATTTCCACACGTTAAGCTGTGCTGTACACCATTAGTAAAGATAACTGCTACTTCTCGTGCAAATACTGTCGAAATAAAAAACGAATGTAATAATTATACTAACAATAGCATTTCACCACTTAGCAAAAATAGTACAACTAAAATATCTCTCAAAACCAGTTATCACTATTAAGCATATTACCTTCTTTTAGGCCTAAGTAAAAACAAATATTTTGTCAATTTTTTCACGTACGAATAAACAAAAATAGTACGGCTGTAAGATCTTTTTAAAAGCTTTATGAAATCAATAATGAAAAAGGTAGAGGTATATACGGCAAATCATTTTATTTTTTGGAGATCAAGAAATTAGCTTCAATTAGATACACGCAAAATGTGTAATTCTTTAAAAATTCAGTATTGGATATATAGCACAATCATTAACTATAAAATTGTAGTTTTTCTATATAAAGTGTAATGCAAAAATTTAATAGAATATTATTTTATTCTAGTAATATTCTATAAATATTGGTTGTTTAGTATAAAAGAGTATTGCTACGTGACTTAACGTTATGTACAGATAGTTTTTTCATCTCATTATCAAAAACGTCTTGATATCTATGGATATCAAGACATTTCCTCCTTCTTTATTATATTAAAGTATCGATTTAGCAGTCGTACAGAGTAGACGTCTATACTCGTAGGAGGCGCCGGTGCTCAGTTTTGTTTTGTTTTGATTTGTTTTGATTTAATTTAAATTGTTTTGATCTAGTGTTGCGTGTTTACATTAACGTGCTATATTTTCGCGGTACAAGTGTTTCCAAAAAAACTAATTAAGTTCCTGCGTCAGAAAATGTTTTTGTTTTATAATCAGTTCCTGTTTTGACTAAATTTAAATTATCTGGCTACCATTGACCTTAACTTAAAATAATTGAACATTAACCGTAGGACGTGCAATTGTGTGTTTTGTTGTACGTTTATTTCCTGTTTTGGGTTTATGTTCAAGTTACTGTTTACTTGCAGTTCCTGTTTTAATATTTATTTCAATTTAATAACATTGCCTTTTAATCTAAAATGAACCGCAGTTTCAAATGTTGTCAGAAGAGGGATTTTCCAAATTATTGCTGCATCTCTTGTATTTCAATATTCCACCCAAGTTGTCTGGAAAGAAATTCTGATGCCATAAAACTGGGAGGCTATAGGATTTTATGCTCACAAAGATGTCAAGATGATTTTAATGAAAGAGATCAGGAAGGAAAAATTAATGAGCAAAAGATTTATGATTTGTTGACAGAATTGAAAGAGAAGGATAGACATATAGAGAGAATGAGAAGAAACAGCATGGTTTTTGAAGATAAAGTGTCGGAGGCCGAAAAGAAGTTTTCCTCATCCCTGGAAAATCTGCATAAACGGAATGAAGAGCTTAAAGATGAATTGGAAAACTTAAAAATTAAAGAAGGTGAATTGTTGGCATTACTGGAAGTGAGCGAAAGGGCAAGTCTTAAGTTCAATTCACAAATAAGCGAGCTAAATATCCTAAATAAAAATTTAATAGTAACGATAAAAACATTAGAAAATGAGTCTTCAACCTATAAGACTGAAATAAACTTGCTACAAAAAGACGTAAACGACTTAACTAATTTAAATAAGAAGATGTTAGACTCCGTAAAGGTGTTGGAGGTTGAAAAAGATACCTGTTATTCCGACATTTGTGCATTGAAGGAACAGTTACAGATATCCAAATCTGTTGTTATAAATTTTCCAACACAGCTACCAACTAGGCCAAATACACCTGACGATAGTCGACCTCGGCTCCTCTTTGTTGGTGGAAATTGTAGCAGAGTGTTCCTAAAACATTTACGTTTAAAGTTTGAAGCTTACTACAAGGTCCAGTGTTTCCTGAAGCCGGGCAGTTTAAGCAGTGAGGTGATTAGGACAGCATCAAATTTAGTTAAGGACTTTACGAAAGAAGATTTTTTAATAGTAATGTTAAATGGAATTTGTTCTTCATCTGATGTTTTAAAAAATTTAATTCAAAATCATGTTGATACAAACACTTTAGTGATGACAAGCCCTTATACTTATTTAAACCATAATGTTATCTATAATAGTATTAAGGCCCTTTATCGTACTTTTCATGAGAATAATATTAATCTGTGTGGGATTTTGGAGTCTAATCACGCCAGTAACTTTGGTTAAGACTTGGCATCATTATTACATGCACATATTTTCAAATATTTTAAAATTAATATTTCATCGAATAAATTGTCTTTGAATCATCAAATTAATGAGTCTGAACTAGTTACTGATCGCGAATTGGATTCTTCTTTTTTAGAGACATGTCCACGAAAGTCGAATCTCATTCATGTTCATATTCTACTAGTAAAATTGAAATTAGCTCTTCGAAAAACTTAAGTATCTTTACTCTTAATATACAATCCCTAAGAAACAAGATGGATGAGCTTCATCTTTTGCTGGACACATGTAATTTTCCTGATATTGTACTTCTGACTGAGCACTGGTTGAGGCCTAGTGAATGTTTTTTAATATCTGATTATCTTCCTATATCAAATTTTTGTCGTCAACAATCTATACATGGAGGAACCATGATCTTGGCTAGGCAAACAATTGAAACGATTTTTTGTAATATTGATAAGTATGATAATCTTCTGTTAGAGAATGTTTTTGAATTCTCTCTTTCTTTTTGTAAGCGTTTTAATTTATATATTCTTTGTGTTTATAGGCCACCTACAGGAGATATTGCTATGTTTCTGGACAAACTTGATTCTATTTTATCCCAGTTGTCCCTACACTCTAAGGTTATATTGGCTGGTGACTTTAATATCAACTACACTGATGAAACCTTGCCACGTACATCTCTTTTAAGTATTTTAAATTCTTACGACTTGAAAATGCACGTTCTTTCTCCCGCACGAATAACTTCTTCATCTGCAACTACAATTGACTATTTCTGTACAAATTTTGATGACGTTTTATGCACAGTACTCCCATCTGGTATTTCCGACCATGAAGCTATTCTTGCTAAAATGCCATATAATACTGTATCATCTTCATCTCATTATATGGGAAGAATTTTCAGCAGGAGAAATTTCAATGCTTTTTCTGCTGCTACAGCTTCGGTAAATTGGAATGCACTTGAAACGGCTTCTGACCCACTTACTTTATTTTTTCAAGTTCTGTGTGATAAGATCAATCAGTGCTTTCCTAAAATGGGGCTTAAAACTAAGAATCGAAAACCATGGGTTACAAGAGGCCTTAGAATTTCTGCTAAAAACCTCCGTTTTTTGACTAAATTGTGCAAATATACCACAAATGAAAATATCCTTGTATATCATCAGAAATACCGTAGTCTGTACAGAAAGACAATTAAAGCAGCAAAATCTAATTATTATAGGGATCGCTTAAATATGTCATCAAATAGGCAAAGAGAGTGTTGTTCGATTATTAATGATTTTAGACATTGCCATAGAAAAGTATCGGAACCGGAGTTAAGACCTGACATTTTAAACGACTATTATTGTGATATACCTAATATCTTGCTCAAGGGCATTCGTAGTAACATTGATCCCTTACACTATCTTCAACAAGTGTCGGTTGAGCATTCATTTTTCTTTCATCCTGTCGAACTTACCGAAGTAAAAAATGAAATCAAACGCCTAAAAAACCATAAATCATCTGGAGCTGATGAAATATCTTCGAGGTTGTTACTCTTTTTGCCTGATTCAGCCTTAAATGCTTTAGTTTCTGCCATAAACAATTCTTTACATAATGGCATTTTTCCTTCTTGGTTAAAAGAGGCAGTGGTTATCCCTCTTCATAAGGGTGGAGATTTAGATCAGCCTTGTAATTTCCGTCCCATTTCTATTTTGTCTACCCTCTCTAAAATAGTTGAAAAACTTGCAAAAAGCAGAATTTTGTCCTTTTTACATCATAATGGCATTTTGTCTGCGAATCAGTTTGGATTTCAAGCCGGTAAAGGGACTCATGATGCTGTTTTTAGCTTTTTGGAGAGCGTCTATGTGTCCTTGAATTCTGGAGAGTCATCGGCGGCAGTGTTTTGTGATCTATCCAAAGCATTTGACTGTGTGGATCATGGAATACTGTTATCTAAGCTCGATAAATATGGTTTTAGAGGTGTAGCGTTGCGATGGCTTGAGTCCTATCTATCAAATCGTACTCAGAAGGTTTCAGTGTCTGGGCGTTTGTCTGCTTCTAGATCCCTAGAAATGCGGCGTTCCCCAGGGTTCAGTGTTGGGACCACTGTTATTTTTACTGTATGTGGATGACTTGAGTTCATTGAAACTGCAGGGCAAGGTGGTTCAGTTTGCTGATGATACCACCATACTATGGAGCCATAAAAATTCTGACTATATTAAGACTTGTATCCTTGAAGACCTTCAGATTTTATCAGGGTGGTGTGCTTCCAACAGGCTCGTGTTTAATGTAAGAAAGACGTCTATTATGGGGTTTCATTGTTATTCAAAAAAAAGCAGTTAGATACCTGTGTTCTGCTAAGTTAAGAGATTCTTGCAAACCCCCCTTCATTTCTGAAAAAATCCTAACTCTTTTTTCACTCTTTATCTTAGAAACAGCTGCTCTTATTCACAAAATTCCCAAACTACCCTCTGACACTGGCCATTTGACTCGTCGTGTAAATGATGTTCCCCTACCTATTCCTACGTCTTCCCTTACCAAAAACTCATTAATTTACATAAGTAAAAAAATTTACAATCATGTTCCTCTGTGTGTTAGACATATATCGGATGTTAAGAAATTTAAAAGAGAATTAAAGTCGCTTTTATTGGCTAAGGCATATTATAACCTGGATGACTTTTTTAATGATAGGTTTTAACCTTGGACATGTTGGAAAGTTTTCTTTTTTTCCTTTTTTCTTCTCTAGTTTTGTCAACAAGTTTACCTTTATTTAGAAATTGATTGTTTTATTTAGTTATCTTTAATTTAAGTATGTTCAAAAAGTTTTGTCTTCTTGTGTTTAATTTTGTTTATTGTTTTGTCAATTTTTGAAATTGTATTTGTGTTTTGTTTTTTTAGCTTGTAGGATGCTTGTACACAAGATTATTCTTACGTAATATAGCACATTTTCTTTCTTTCTTTCTTTCTGTGGTCCGGCCTAAGCCCAATGCCCGACGAAGATATAAGCTCTTCTAATTCTTTCGGAATGGCTTCCTGGAGCAATGGATATCAATAGCCGCAACTTGTCGCAAGTATTGCTGAGTACTTCAACGCAATATCCTAACTCCGTACCCTTCTTTTACAGCAGAGGCGAATGATTGAATTTTATTGCCTTCACACGAATACTCTCTTCAGTCCGTGCAAGATTCTTTCAGACTGCTATCTCTCGACCAACAGCTTCGACATGCATTGCAGGTACGAACACGACTATTTCACAATATGTGGTCTTACTATTAACGCAGCTCTCCAGAACGATCTCGCTCCGTTCTGGTATCAAAGCTTCCTCCGGAAGTAGAAATCGAACACTATAAGACCTCTCTATTAAAACAACTTCTTTATTGCCTATTTTCAGGATTCTGCCTCCTTATGCCTCCATGGATTCCTTGGTATCCATTATATCCGTCCCGATGGTCACCTCATCCTCAATCTCAGCTACTCTCACAGGATGTTCAAATGCGGCTTTTCCTCAGGTAAACCGGATAGTTGTTTCACCATGGACGTTTGCACCATCTCCCGTCGCTGTTTGTAGACACCGTTTTATTTTCTGAATCTTCTCTGCAGATTTTACTATGCAGGATCTTAAAACTATCTTTGTCACATCTGTTTCCAGTAACACACGTGTCGATGAAAACACTATTGCTATGGTGCTGCAGCGAGGAATCCTGGGCGGTATTTACTTTACTGGGACTTGCTAAATACAGATCGGTGACCCGTGCACGTCGAGCCTTTGGATTCACAGAAGAAAAACTACTTCTGAACAGTGTCTTCTTATATGACCTGCCTTGCATTTCCATTATTTGCGAAACAGGAGCCTGGCCCCTATTCTTGCCAGCTTCGAATTCAAGGGCTCATGCTAGTGCATCTACTAGCTTGGGTGAATGTGCTAGTAGTAATGCCTGCCTCATTACACCGTCGCGAAGTCTATCTAGGAATGCTTGGACTGCCGAACGTTCCATGATCCTTTTCTGAACATCTGAGTCTGCCCAAACGTGCAATATTTACTTCAAATTCTTGCAAGGACTCCTCTGATGTTTGGCACCAATTTTCAAGCTGAGTCTGGTAAACATATTCTACTCAGTAGGTGGTCCACTACACGCTACACTTCTTGTCGTTTTCGGGACATTCTTTGCAGAATGGTTTTGGAATCTCCTCTCATGGCTAATGTAAGGTTAGTACGCTTCTCCCTGGATGACTAATTATTTATTTTTGCAGCTGCTTCAAACTGATACTGATAAATTTATAGGGAGTAGTGCCATTAATTTGATGCGTATAAGCCCAACAGATTCCATATAGCCAGAAACTTCGTTCTTATTATCCACTGCTGAAGGTTTATAGCGCAGCTCACTGATAGTGTTGATGTCTAATGTGGCAATTTTATTTTGAACTTCCTGGATCTTATCCTCCAATAATAAAATATATTTTTTCTAAATCCTGCTTGATTTCTAAAATATTTTCTTCCAAACTGGCAAAATTCTCTTTTAGCTAACTATTTAAGTTAAAATTATTTTCCAGATTTTTTTCTTCCCATCTGGCATAATTCTCTCTTATATCTTCTGTTATATCGAACTCCTTTTCCTCCACTACCCTTTTCAAGTCAGCAATTTTTAAATCCACCAGCTTTGGCATTTTCACACTTTAGTCCGATTTATTTTAGTCCACTATTATTTATTATTACCAATATCCAGTTAACTGACGTCCAACTCACACCTAACTAGTTGACTAACTAATTTATTTACATACTTACAATACTAAACACGGTTACCTACTACTACTCGAATTATTTATTTTCACTGTATGTATTTACAACTATTTATGTCTGATTTAAATCTCGCGCCAATATTCTGAACTTATCTGCACTTAACTGACAACCCCAGCGGCGACGCGGCTCCTTATATATGCGGCTGACCATTCCGGAAGATTTGTTGACCGTCGATACGCCGTGTGGTGTGCTACATGTATCATTGCGTAATGACGGAGAATCAACTGGTTTCACGGCCCTTAGAATATCGTTACAATATATATTTGTATATATTTATCTTAAAATGTGTACACTTATTTTAAAACAAGCCACCATTAAAACCTTTTTTCTATTTCTAATAAATACAAGACATGGAAATAGTAAGCAAAATGTTTAGTAATAATAGATATCTTATCGATCTCAGTCCTTAGAATGTCAAATGCTATTCTATAGTGTGACAAATCATTTTAAAGAACATTCAATATGCTGCCCAATAGTGTAAAAAAATTAATTTAATAGATTTAAAAGCGATTAGTGGCAAAAAGGTGTCTTAAATAAACAGTTTTTTCAGTTGAAATAATTTATTTTATTAAATGCTTCAAATGTGCGTCGTTATTAGGGAAACAATTATAAAGCAACTAATTTAGAAATTCTTTAGGATCGTTGGCAAGGGACTGTAGGCTCACACTTTTAAATTCCTGAGCCATTCGATTTTTTAAATTGTCAATATTTAAATGGGGCTTTATAAAGTCTTTTAGAATTTTTAAAAAATCCTAAAGGAAAAAGTCTTATTGAGTTAAATCTGGAGATTATCCGGGCCATTTAATTTTACTACGTATATCCGTCTACGTCTCTGAAAAGCCTTTATTGAGCCACTCTCGAACTGCCAAAGCGTAGTGTGGAGAGCTCCATCCTACTGGAAATGCAAATTATTTTCTAAATATTTATTTTCCTTTGAATTTCTAAATATTAGTAGTAACAGTTACAATGTGTTTTTTAAAAGATCTAAATAAGCTAGCCTAGTCGAATTACGCTCCAAAAAATTCCTCTAATAATTTTATTACCATAATACAATAAATTTCTGTCGTATGCCCTTCTTGAACAAGGGGCGTTTATAAATGCTTTTTTTCATTTTTATTATAAGGTGGTTTGTTTTAAAATGTAGGCCTAGACTATAATTACTAAAGATTTATAACCCATTTTGTGACCCTAAATCTAAAAATGACATTAAAATGCAAAATAATATTATTGGCCAATTAACCACTTTTCCGGAGCATCGACACCTGGCACTAACCAACATGTAAGTTGCTTTAATGTTTTCTTGTTATTTCGGAGCTTGGAGTGCGAAAATATTTTATTTTCGAAAAATTAATATCATAATATTAAAGTAAGTAGTTCACAAGGCGAGAGCCTAATATGATATGATTTCTAATAATTTTAAACGAAATATTTATTATTAATTTACACTGAAAGTGACGGTTAACAATTAAATATGAATTTTCATTTAGCTACGTAAGTCTATTTCGAAAATTAGATATGCCTCGTCGAGTAATGGTGGTCTCGCCTGTACAGAGCACATGATTGATAAACATTGGATTTGCATTTTGCAGACTGTGAAGCACACAACAAAACTGTAATCTGCCTGATAAATCGAGTAAAAGTAAATGTTGAACGGGATTGAAATGTTATAGACCTAGACTTGCTAGAACTGAACCATTTTATTAATAAATAAGTATTATTAACAAATACTCCTTACTTTTCATACGAAGCGGTGTAGGCCTAGATCTACAGGTTTACCAGTCTGGTAGTCACATTGTCACTCATGTTTCCTACGTATTGGTCAATTAGCCTCTCCGTTATCTTAAGCAGAAAACTGATTTTTCACCAATGCTCTTGCCATAAGAAATGTGGAGACTAGAACCATTCTAGGACAGTTGAGCTCAGAAAGTCAGCAATAGAGCTCACGGTGAAAAGCTCTTGAAAAGGAAATAAATATATGACAGATTGATATTGATATTAGAAAAAAACTTACCACCTATGGATCATCAACATCTGATTTGATAGATAATGAGGAAGGTCTGAACTGCTGACTGTTTTGTAGCTGAGAAAAATCCTTATTATCTTGGGTCTGTAATAGAGCTGATCGTCGTTTGCAGATTTTGTCGGCAGATCAAAGATCAGAATTTGCCTTTTTTGCTTTTAGTATGATAGGTAGAGGCCTTGGTACTATAAAGAACTATCAATTTCTCACCGGTCACTGATTTTAGATGTACACCTGAAATAGTCTTGGATCTTTTAGCTTCTAAATAAAAAAACTCCTATAAGCTAGTACGTACCGCTTTACCTCTTTCCATACCATCTCATTTATTTTTAAAATGTTATCCATAAAAAAACTTATTTAAATTAATTTATTAATCTTAATATAAAAGTCGTTGCCGCATCTTTGGTATATTAGCTCAAAATTACTTTTCTAAAGTACCTGTAAAGTATCATAACTGAGAAGACGTTATTTTCTATAACTTTAGGGCCTTCATTGGAGATAACTGCGTGCCTTATGTCGACATTGTAAAATAAAGTGTTCTTATTAATAACTATTATCATATAAATTTGTTGAGTACACAGAGTCATTTCCAATGATATTTCACCATTAATTATGGCATTATTTTAACGCTATTAGATAGAAAATATACGTGACTTAATGAATTATTTTTAAAGCAATATGCAGTCTACATGTATACTTACATAATGGAGAACATCTTTTAAACACAAGCTTTATGAGTTGCATAAAAAAAATTAATATTTTAGTCGCATCTCAGAATACCAAACTTTTCCGCTCATACTCTGAATTTTTTTATATTTTCATAAAAGGAACTTACCAAAGAGCCATTAGTAATTAACTGCTACTTTGAAAAATCCAAACAAAGTAGAAAATCAGCTAAAGCTTTTAATTTGTAAATACCTACTTAAAATTCAATTTAAAAGTTTCCTCCGTTCGAAGTTCTTTTTATTTTAAAGCATGTTCTTGTTCTAAGTTTTCGGCGAGGTCAACAACAATTGCTATAAAAGGCAATTTAGTTTAAGTTATTTTATAGTGATTATGGAAAACTTGTAACAAAGAGAAAGAAGAAAATAGAAATGAAGTACATATAATAAACGATATAAAATAAGTAAAATAATAATTATTACTAAAATAATAATTATTAATAAACACGCAAAATCAAAATGTGTTGAATTAATCTTAGAATACGCTTCTTTTTATTATAGTAATTCATATAGGCCATTAGAGAGTTTTTGCTTTTACTGTATAATTGGCTTATTATGGAGTAAATAATGAGTTGTTCTTTATATCTTAATAGAGTTTGCATAATGTCTAGGCAACTCAGGAACCAGACAATCATTGGAGAAGCAAAACAAATTGTAATTACGAAAACTAAATAAACTTAAAGCTTTTACAAAAATTAAATTATGCCTTTAAAAATCAATTTAACCCGAAAATAAATTTTCGGCATTTTTATAAATTAGTTGCGTCCCCTTTTCTCGAACAGTGCCGGAAATTACAATCCCATAGGAGGCGAAAACTCCTGTTAGTGTCTCATTTCGCTTAAAAAAGAGAAAGCTGCAAACTTCACGGAGTTTCTTCGAGTTTTGTTTGAGTTTATTTTCTACTCTATAAGGAAACTTCGCTCATAACACTGACTGGATCGTCGAAGCACTTTATTTCCATTAAATAAACTCTTATTACATATTACGCTTATACGAAAAACTCCGAACAGTTCGTATAAAATATGAATTTTGTAGTAAAAAAATTATCTTTTAAAATAAATTGGTTGCAGTGTTTCAAAGTTATTTATTACATTAGTTTGGGAGTTTGGTCCAATTAAAGCAAAATCATTGTTTAGGGACAAATGAGGGTTGCTTAGCTTAAATGAAGTCTTGTGGTTTATAAACGGGAGGGAACTATCCCCCTTCTTCAAGAATGGCATGGCATGTTATGTTAAAATTAATCGTTTCTAGTTTACTCAAACCACACGGTTAGGGTAAATGCAAAGTTTTATGTCATTATTTATTATGTCAACATGAACAGAATTCTCATGTAATAAAGGACATTCGGTATCTTCTTATCGTTGTTTAGTGTTTTTGGTTTAAAATATTTATGTCACATCATTAGAAGAGTTTATTGTAATTATCTTACATTATCGTTACCTTCCGGAGCTCGCGCGCGGACTCGTTCCGCAGGTTCACTATTGTTATGTTAATTCAAATTCAAAAATCCGCCGCCTTAGGCACTCGCGCCGCTTAGTATCTTTCGGCCGCGACGTACTAGTTAATCAGAAGTGCAAGTGTCTTCAACAAGTCCAGTTATATTCAAAATATTTACGACTGCGGACTGTGAGTCCGCACGCGAGCGTTTGTGTTAGTTATTTTCCTATTTTTTTATTCTGTATAAAATAAAAAGGAAGTGTTTTATTTTGTTTTTCTTTTATGAAATTTGAAAAAGTTATATAATTTTTTTTAGTAATTCTTTGTGTTATTTTTATAGAGGGCCAGTTCGTGGGAAAAAGAATAGGCTCGTCTAAATCGGCTAGTGTTTGGAAGAAAGCGATCGTGAGCCGGAGATCCAATACGATGATGAGGAAGAGTCTGGAGAAGAAGATCATGTAGAAAGACAGGATCTCGACAGCGACACTGACCAAGAAATATCGGACGTGGAACAAAAAGAAGAAGAAGAAGAGGACGATGATGATGATGATAGTTTGGAAATGCAGCCTACCTTTGTTGGTAAGGATGGAATTACAAAGTGGGAAAAGAGTATTTCGAAAAAAAAATTAAAAACTAGAGCTCAGAATATAATAAAGCATTTTCCAGGAGTAAAAGTAGCTGCTAAGGGCTTAAAAACAGAAATTGCTATTTGGAAATATTTTTTTACAAATGACATTTTAAATTTAATTGTTCATTATACAAATAAACACATTCAATCAGCTAGATCAAATTATAGTCGGGAAAGAGACGGCAAAGATACAGATATCTTGGAAATTCAGGCAGTAATTGGGCTTTTATATTTGGCGGGGGTTCTAAAATCAAATCGGCTAAATCTTGAAGAATTGTGGGCTAAAAATGCGACGGGTGTAGAGCTTTTTAGGCTAACTATGTCTCAAAGTAGATTTCGATTTCTATTAGCACACCTGCGTTTTGATGATTTGGAAACTAGGGATGAAAGAAAAAAAATTGACAAGTTGGCTGCTGTTAGAGAAGTTTTTGATACTGTTGTAAATAACTTTAAAACCGCATATACACCATTTGAAATGATGACAATCGACGAAAAGCTAGAAGCTTTTCGAGGAAAATGTAATTTTCGCCAGTACATTCCTAATAAACCTAACAAGTACGGGATTAAAATTTTTGCTTTAGCAGATTCGAAAACTTTTTATACTTCAAATATGGAAGTGTATGTAGGGAAGCAGCCAAGCGGACCATATGAATGTAGTAACTCACCAACTGCAGTTGTACAAAGATTATGTGAGCCAATCAAAGGAACCAGCCGCAATGTGACAGTTGACAACTGGTTTACAAGTATGGATTTGTTGACATCGCTTTATGAAGATTTTAAGCTGACTCTTTTGGGTACTGTACGGAAAAAATAAAAGACAATTGCCCTTAGAATTTTCACAGCCATCACATCGTCCAGTTGGACCAAGTTTATTTGCATTCAGAAGTAATTGTACATTGGTATCACATGTATAATCCGATTTAAAGTAGAATGGGCCAGGAGCGTCATCAAAATGCGTTGTTCCCGTCTCACTTTAAAACTAAATCCCGTTCGTTGCTGGAAAATTTTACCAGTGGCGTAGTCGGTTGTCTTACTAGCGTAGTCTTTTTTTAATCGAAAAATGGTACTTTCACAAAGTGAAAATAAAGCCAGTAAGTAATGTTGTAATTCTATTGCATAGTTTTACTGTAAGAGTTGTTTTTTTAAAGCTTTTATTTAACTTGCAATGTATGTACATCTTTTATTTAAAATGTACTAAAATGTTAAAAATATTTTTTTTTTGGTCTTTGAGATAGCAATGTAATGTAGATTATTTTTGGTAAAAGCTTTTGGGCGACGCCATAATTATCATTACTATCTCTGGGCGCCCCAAAAGCTTTTAACAAAAACAATCTACATTATTTGCTATCTCAAAGACCAGAAAAAAATATTTTTAACTTTTTAGTACATTTTAAATAAAAGCTTTTTTTTTATGTTTTTTTTACTTTTAATTTTTTTAAGTAAAAAAGTAGGTATATTTTATTTCCCATGGAGATATTTTATTTGACGATAAGTTGAGATACATACTATTAATATGGGCTTTAGTAATAAAATAACATTCCAATTCTGTAAAACGCCATTTATTTAAATAAATTTTAGCTTTATTATTTATTTTACTGCAGACGACTGAAGAGGCGAGCATCCTAAATCATCTTCCGATTCATCTCCGTCACTCCCGCTATCGGTGTAGTCACTTTCCTCTGATGATGAACCCGTATTTACTACAAAACATAGTTCATCTACAGATTCATTGAAGAGATGCTTCTTTTTTATCAATTCTTGCTCAAATTTTTTAACATGCTCACAAATATTACACCACTCTTCTTCGGATACTTCACTAAATTTTTGCCTTGCCAGTGCTTCAGTATCTGCTAGTTTGAATGTAGTATTGTGAGCTGCTACCCAGTTTTTAACTAAAGCCCATATTTTTTCAATGGGATTTAGTTCAGGGTGATAAGGAGGCAGGCGTAACACACAGTGTCCATGTTGCTCTAGCAGGTCATCTAACTTGTATTTGGTCGGAAAACGAAATTTATTTTCTTTGATAATATTATAGAGCTGTGGCTTAGTTTTTGTGAAATCCACTAGTATTCCTTTTTCATTTAACCAGGCTATCATTTCGTCCTTCCTAGAAGCCGTTGTGATATTCTTTTGTGTAGGGACATTATGATATGCAGCATTGTCCACAATGAGGACAGACCTTACAGGTAAATTCGGCAGTAATTGCTTTTTAACCTAGGTCATAAAATTATCGTGGTTCATATCTTTGTGATAGTCCCCAGTTTTTGTACCTGTAACAACAGATAAGTAAAGAGTAAAATATATTTATTATTTTATATGAAAATAGATGTATGACCCAAAACCCAACTAAAAGTACCTGATTTGAATATAAGTAATCCGTTGTTAACGAATCCTCTTTCTCCACCAGCATGTATTATAATTAATCGTTGGCCTTTTGAAATTGGCCGTTTTATGCCTTTAGAAGTATCATCATACCATCCATTTGATTTTTGATTTGAGAAATTGGTTAAAACAAATCTGTTGAATTAGGTTTAGGTTTAGGCGAGTAAGTATTTAAAGGCAAATTGCATTGTGTCAGCGTCCATTAGAAAAAGTATCTATGGTGTTTTCAAAATGTTTTATAATTAAATAGACACCCTTAAGAATCAAATATAGCCAAAAATAAAACCGTATAGAATACCGCATTTGTTTTGCCTAACTTTTTTAGTGCGCGCAATTTCGATGTAGATAAAAATAACTTTTTAACAAACAATAATTATTGGTCAACCACATTTAACGTTATTTTGATTCTTAATAATGATAACCTCCCCCTTTCCTCGCCCTCGACTACCGAGACATCCTGCATAGCTAAAACACTTTAGTGTACAAATTTTAGCTAAAAAACATAAGGCACTGAATTGAAGTATAATATGTAATGTATGTAATATCTCCCTGACTAAAATCATTGATTAACAAAATAAAATAAAAAACTAAAGTATTCTAATAAAATAATAAAATGTCACATATACCTGTGATTTTTTAAAGGTATAGTAATTCCTTCTTCTGCCTCTTGCTGCATGAAACTACTCACATTCGCCACGATTTCTCGCCCTTGACTATGAATAATAAGACCACGCTTTCCAACTTTTTTTGGAGACATTGTTGAAAAACTAATTTCCGCACTAATTTAAAAAAAAATAATTTGCATCCCAATATTTAAAGACACAAACGAACACGATAAAAGCACAGTACCAAATGGTAAATACTAAAGGACTTAATGCTAATCGTTTACTGTTACCTAAACCCTTGATTCAGGTAAATTTGTCATAACAGGCTTATTTTCAAGATTTTGCCCCAGTACCTATAAAATATAACAACTTGGCAACGTCAAAAAGGCGCTCTCTATAGCGAGGGATGCATCTTTATCGTTCGACATCTATTCGCAATATAATTTCGCCCATGCGAAAGCGTTACTGCGTTGTCACTGCATGTCTATTTCTGTTAAAACTACGGTGAAATTAATATAACGCGCCTCTGTCCCAAAATAGGTGGTGCATTGAGAGAGAAAGGCTTTACTTGCGTACTCTTTTGGTATGACGCTCGTGGCCCTTTCATCTTTTAATCGGACTCTACCAAAAAAAAAAAACAAAAATGTTTTAGTTTTGTCAAGTATGCATTATGATGAAAAAATAGATACCATCACAAACAAACCAGAAATGATAATGGATTACAACTCTACTAAAGGTAGAGTGGATTGTGTAGACTAACTATGCGCAGCATACAATTGTGCTCGAAACACCAGACGATGACTCATGGTCATATTTTACTCCTCACTCAATGTGGCTGGAATAAACTCTTTTGTAATTTTTTCGACAAATAATGTTACTGCAATACGACGAAGGATTTTTTTGCGAGCTTTATCTTTTCAGTTGGTAGAAGAACATGTTCGCCGACGTGTCCCCCAGTGCATTCCCAGGGTTATGCAACTAAGGATAAGTGAAATTTTTGGATTAGAAACACCTAGACCAGATCGAGTACCGACACAAGCTGGCCAACGAGAACGCTGCGCATTCTGCGATCGCAAAAAAAGGCCTTCACGTTATTCATGTATTGAATGTCATAAATTTATTTGTTTAGAGCATTCGCTAATGGTATGTCATGAATGTCACCCATAAATTTAAAGTTTTTATTTGATTATAAATTATCTGTCACTTCGTTTGCTAAATGCCTTTTTTACCAATAATTAATGTTTAGATTTAATAATTTATATGCAATTTTACAATAAAAATCTTGTTTATTTAGAATCTGTACATTTATTTTTGGTTAATATTGCATAAACATTCTAAAAAAAATTGATTTAGCCTTCGACTTTGACTGCGGACTGACAGTCCGCGTGCGAGCGTTCTATCTCAATATATGGCGCGAGCTCCGGAAGGTTAAGGGATACTAGATTCACATGTAATATCTACTTCAGGAATCTTCAGGGGCGTCGCCAAGAGGGTGTGGTCATCCCCCAAGTTTCTCAAATCGGTAATTTGAGGTGTCGGCAGTCAATTAATTAAAGCGATAGATGAAAATATTGAGTTTTGCGAAGAAAGTAAACATTTGAAAATAAGAATTGTGCTTTTCGATATGCAATGGTTAAAGCTGTGTAGATTTTTATAAAAAGCATGCCTGTTTTAATGGAAATTATTATAGGTTGAGAAATTTGATAATATAACATACGTCGCAGCTTCTGGCCTGCTAAAAAATGTTGAATTTTGAATTTATTAGCTCTCTACATTTTTAAAAAATATGATGTTCAAAGTCAAACATTTAACCGAAAACCTAGAGGCTAAAGAATTAAACCCAATTGATTCTATTAATAGGTTAAAACCGCATCGTTTCAGCAAATGGATAATTACTATCAAATCAGTTGACTAATACCTCTGTTGTATTTGCCAAAAAGATAGAAATCAGTCCTGAGAATGATTCCCTGAAACATTACAGAACGCACCGTGTACTTCAAGTTTTCAAAACTGGCATTTAGGATTACTTAAGAGAGGCTTTTTCAATAGCCGTGCATGTTCAAAATATTGTAACGAAATGCAGAAACACAGTTTTAGTGGCAACGTCAAAAACTCTAACCTTTTAAAAGTCGTTTAATTGTTTCCAAGTTAAAAACTGAGTAAAATGACAAGAAAGACGTTCCGTTTAAAACCCCATGGAATAATGTATAAGTGTTTACAATTTCATAATAAATGGTTTTTTCAACATACAGTATAACAGCATCGAGCTAGAAGGCAATTTGTTTACTAGATATAACTTTTTCAAAATTATTAATGGTAATTATGGAGAATAGCAGCTTTTGTCAAAACTAACGAAAAATGGTCGGGTTCTTTGCAAAATGTGTAGATTTGGATATATATTTTTCACTAAGAGTGGCGGAAAGCGACATTTTATCATGACGAGGGTATTACTCTTTTTTTAGTTACATAAAATGTTAGATATTATGCGTAAAATAAAGTAATATGATATTCATAAAAAGTGATTTTACGTTTTCTTGTTAAAAAGTCCATTATTTTCGAAAAAAAAACATACCGAAGACACCCATAATGTATCATTATTTTGATAATTTTTAGATTTTGGTCCGAATTAAGAATAAGATAAATAATGGAATATTTTATTTGAAATTAACTCGAAAGCAAATTTATTTTTCATATGAAAATCAAAAACAAAATTCTCTTCCATCTTTCTGATGATATTCTTTGTTATTGACGTACTTGACGTTTGACATAACGTCGCGAAGTGACAGCGCTGCTAAATAAATGTTCCGTGATTAAAGAATTTGTTATTACTTCCATATGAATTTTTTAGTTTGTTGGCTCGGTTGTATTGGATTGAGATGTTTTGGGTTGGGTTAGATCGAGTTGAATTAATCTAATTAATTTATTGACTTAGATCGAGTGAAATTACGAGGGGTTGGGATAGGATGGGATGGGTTGGGTTGGGTTGGGTTACAGGTGTAGAGCGGCACATGACTTACTTTTTAATGCAATTACAGAAAGAAACATTGACATTGTTTTGGGACAAGAACCAAATAAGGCTTTAAGCACGAATTTTATCTGTGATAAGGACTGTGATATTTTTATATACATAAATCATAACATTAAAATCCTCTCTGTCATGAGAGGCAGCGGCTTCGCTGCTGTGGAACTAGAATATGTCATTCTGTGCTCTGTCCACCTGTCACCAAATAAAAAAGACGAAAACATAGAAAGATTGCTACTCAATTTAAGCGTTCTAAGAAGAAAGAAACAAAAAGAAATGGTTATTGCTGGCGACTTAAACGCTAAAACTCCTTTGATAGGCTCAAAAATGGAAAATCCTAGAGGACTTATTTTATCCGAATGGATAGCAGCAGAGGGTTGACCATCCGAATGGATAGCAGAGATTGGTAGTGGGTAAGTTGGTAGTGGCTAGTGCCTGGGAAACAACCCAACTTTTGTTAGTACAACGGGCACCTCACGCATTGACTTCACATTGACATCATCGATTCTGTACCAAAAACTTGCAAATTGGCGCCTGGAAGACCATGTTGAAAATTTAAGCGATCATTACTCATTATACTATGAAATCAATAAACAAAATAACTCAAACAGTAAGCCGGATGTGAAAATAGGGGGATGGAAAACAACGCCAAAACCCATTGAAAAGTTCGTTGATGATGCTAAGCGACTAACTCTAGTAAATAATAATATAAGTCCAGAAGAATATACAAAAAAAATAGTCAAATTGTGTAACAAAAACTTTAAAACCAAGACAAATTATACAAATCATAAACCAACATACTGGTGGAACGAAAATATAAGCCATGCCAGAAAAAAATGTGTGGAAAAAAAAGTGAAAGAAGAAATATTATGACTCTGAAAAAACAAAATTTACTTACTGAAGAAGCAATAAATATATACAACGAGACAAAAAAACATTTGAAAAAAGAAATAAAAAAAAGCAAAAAACAAAAATGGGAAGAGTTACGCAACGAACTGGAGGAAAACATATGGGGAAAAGCCTACCAGGTAGCAGTGAAGAGACTAAAACTAAGAAACATCAGTAGACCCGATAAAGAGACAGTTGAAGAACAGATAAAAATTTTATTCCCCAAAGGCAAAATAGAGCCAAAACAAAATTGGATTTTAAGACAAGAAGAAATCACTCCCTTTAACGAAGAAGAACTAAAAGATGCCCTATCACAGCTTAAAATTAAAAAGGTCGCGGGACCTGATCAAATAAGTCCAGAGATAGTTAAATTGTTTATGCTAAATAATGTAGAATTAACACGTGCGATGTTTAATAGCGGTTTAATGAAAGGAAATGTTCCTGAAGCATGGAAAATATCAAGACTTGTTTTAATTGAAAAACAAAAGAAAGTTCCAAATCAAAAAACAACTTACAGACCTTTATGTATAATGGATGCTATTAGAAAAGTATATGAATATCTAATTAAAAAAAGACTGATGGATGAAGTTATCTTAAACAGCATGATTAGTGAAAAACAATTCGGCTTTATGAAGGGTAAGAGCACTATTGACGCCGTCGCACATGTTAAGTCTATAAGAGATAATATTAAACAAAAGGCCCTAAAAAATCAAAACGTGTGTGCAATGATTATGCTGGACATTAAGAATGCCTTCAACTCAGCTCCATGGAGGTATGTAAAAAAAGCACTGAAAAAAGGGAAAACAAAAAGATATTTACAAGCTGTAGTGGATTCTTACTTAAGTGACAGATATATTGTAACTGATCATGGCAGCAAACACCAGGTGACTTGTGGGGTGCCCCAAGACTCTGTTCTGGGCCCTCTTTTATGGAACATCTTCTATGACTTCAGTTCGTGGTTAATAAGGTTATAACGCTTTTGTACGATGTGGGACTCATGGTGGAAGCAAGCAAGACAGAGATCGTGGTTATTGAAGGCCGAAGAAAAGTCCAGAATATATCGATTCAAATCGAAGCAACAATTATTAATAGTACGTTGTGTGCAAAATATTTGGGGGTTTTCTTGGACACTTGAAAATGAAAACCCACATCCGTAAAATCACTGAAAAGGCCAACAATATGACAAATCTGCAGGTCTCATGACTAAGACAGGAGGCCCCAAAACCTCGAAAAGGTTACTTCTCAGGACAACGGTAATCTCTGCAATTCTGTATGCGGCATTTGTTTGGGGGGACGCTTTGAAAATAAAAAAATATGGAAACATGTTAGAATCGATAAATAGAAGGTTAGCAATCATGATCACTTCTGCCTATCGAATAGTGAGTACTGACGCGGTTCTGGCGATAGCAGGGACACCACCCATAAGCTTGTCAGTTTTTGAAAGGATGGAAATCCAAAAAAGAGGAAAGGAACAAAGTGGAGAAATCCGAGAGGAACTTTTCAGGAAGTGGCAAAGCTCATGGGAACAATATAACGGGTGGGCAAAGACTTTTGTTAGAGACCTAAAAGCCTGGTCTTCACGCAAGTGGGGACATGTCGATTACCATGTTATGCAAGCCATGACCGGATATGGAGTTTTTGGGACGTATTTCCTGAGCGCAAGAAGGAGAATGATTTTGTTTCTTCTGTTTCGAACAAGATACGCCAAAACACACATGCTTCGAATGGACTAGATTCAGTGAGATAAGGGCAAGGGCAAGTTTGGTATGCGGAAAAACCATTACCATAGAAAATATCAACTCACTTCTACTGCAAAGTGAAGAAAAATTGAATGCGATAACTAATAAGCTGAGGGAAATTATGGTAGAAAAAGAGAGAGAAGAAAATGCTAGACAGGAAGAAGGATAATAGATGGACCAAAAAAACTTCGAAGAAATGCCTCACGGCGTAGTCCGGAGATGAAGAGGAAAGGGTTTTAGTGGGTCGGGGTAGCCCCTCATCCCCACACTCCCCCAGACGCTCGAACAACAATGTCTGGGGGGTCTGCATGCAGATTTCCTAAACCTCTTAAAAAAAAAGGGTAGGGTTGGGTTGGCTTACAAAAGATATTGGATTGGATGAGAAAAAATGAGCTGGCTGTCGCCCCAGATAAAACGGAAACAATCCTACTCAGCTATAAAAGGTAAATATAAAATTATATCTAGAGGGTATAGAAATAGTAACAAAAAACGAAGTAAGATATCTTGGTTTTCAACTTGATAGACGCCTTACAATAACAAGACATATAAACGCACTATGCCTAAAAGCTGAAAAAACAATAAATGCTCTTAAATGTCTTCTACCCAACATAGGAGGTCCTTCAGCCGCCAAGAGAAGGATTTTAGCCCTAACAGCGCAAAGTGTGATACTTTATGGAGCACCAGCCTGGGCAGATAATTTATCCTTAGGTGTCAATATGAACAAAAACTCACAATGAATAATAGCGCAAAGAATCTGTTTCGCCTACTGCACCATTTCCGGTGACGCAATCTTTGTGTTAGCGGGGCTCATTCCAAATTATCTGCTAGCCAAAGAAAGAAAAAGAATTTTTGAATCTCCTGTGGACGTAACAAATACCCAACGTCAAATAGAGCGACAGAATACATTATACGAGTGGCAAAGGGAGTGGACCAGAGGGCAAGAAAGCTGGACTAAAACGCTCATTCCAAATATAATAATATGGCATAATAGAAAATGGGGCGAGATAAACTATCACTTGAGCCAATTCTTTACAGGGCATGGCTCATTTGGGAGTTATACTTTCAGAATTAAAAAGACAACTACAGAAAGTTGCACGTATTGCGATGCAGTCATCGACAATGCCAAACGTGCAATATTTGAATGCCCCCGATTTCTAATAAGAATACAGATACTCGAGTTTAAAGTAGAAGATCGAAGGAAACATAGTAAATAAAATGCTAACAAATGAAAAAATATGGAAAAAATAGAAACTTTTATAGTTCATGTAATAACCACAAAAGAATCAGATGGTAGACAAAGGGCGATAATATAAGAACCTATCTAAAATAATGAAAATATCAGACAAAAAAGAAGAAAGAATTAAGAAGATAAACACAGCATATGCCTGAGGAGATGCATCCTTTTGCGAGTCCAGGCAAAACGCTGCAGGAAAGAGGAAAGAGTTTTAGTGGGTCAGGTTCCCCCCGACACCACACTCCTCCAGGCGCCAGAACAACAATGCCTGGGGCGTCTGTACGCAGATTTCCTAAACCTCTTAATAAAAAAAATAAAAAAAAGGGTTGGGTTGGGTTCTGTTGGGTTGGGTTGGAATGGGTTGGGCTGAATTGGATGGCGTGGGGCTGGAATCGGATGGGTTGGATCGGAAATCAAAAAATTACCAAAAATAATAATACATTATGGATGTCTTCGGTATGTTTTTTTTTAAATAACGGACTTAGTTACAAGAAAAGGTAAAAACAGTTTACTTTATTTTACGCATACTATCTAACATTTTACGTGACTAAAAAAATAAAGAGTGAATTCTCCACTTCAGAGAAGGTACTCATGAGTCAGCCTCCTTGGGAACAAGGCTTTAAGCCGCAAAGCGATAAAACGAAGTGGACGACAGAACTTGCAACACCACACCTAGCCTCATTTTAGTTGTCACCTGCTTTTGACAAAAATAATCGAATACAGGATTATTCTATTCTAACTAAAACCTATTTTTATATGAAAAAAAAACTTTTTATTTCTAAATAAAATTATTTTTATTATAGCTCAAATTTATTTTAGTCTTATGTAAGATTATGCCTTCCAGAAAAGCAACCCCTTCGACCACTTCATCAATTATCATCCACCTGCTCTATTCTGACTGAAATATTTTTTACTAGAAACGTGTTTTTAATCCATCTATTATTTAGCATCAAAATAAATAAAAATCTTAACTTCTTACAAAAAAAATAAAATGTCACTTAATAATATCCTGGTAAAACTCACGCCTTATATGAAATTAAAAAAAAACCTTGGTGTTAGGTAAGCGACTTTTTGTATTCGTAATACTGGAGCAAAGGAAAAAGGTTTGTCGGTTAGCAGCTTTAGAGAGAAAATAAATTATTCGTCGAAGGTTTGCTGGAACAGCAAATAAACGACCGAAAGCACGGTTTTCTTGAAAGGGTCTTTGAGTTTCCTAAGAGCTCTAGTAAGAGGAAAAGTTTACACATAGCAAGCAGTAGTTAGTGTATTAAAGAGAATTGTTCTTAAAATTCGTAAGTACAGCGAGCATTTGTTTGAAAGTTGCACATTTAAGAATTTTTAAGCATTATTACAGTAAAATCGACAGTTATTGTTTTCTCCTACTCCTATGAAAAATAAACTTATTAAATATAACTACTAAAAGCATAAATAAGGCAAGCTGACACTAAATAGGACGTAGATGCTAAGTAAATTTGTTGCAAGATACCAAGACATTGATTATATTACCTCGAGATGCAAACCGAAAAGCCTTCCCTAGTTAGGATATGCAGATCGTACAAGCTGTAGTAACAGATTAATAATTTGGTGACTATATCATATTCCAGGCTCCAGGCCACTTAAACTTTTTGCTTCCGTATACTTTCAGATATATTCCTAATCGGTTTGAATTTCATAACTTGACTTAGTCGTTGCTCATCATTGCATTTGAATTCATTTTCATCATTTAAACGTCTTACCTGTAACTTTAGTTTACACACTTGATTTCGTTATACTCGAGACAGTGTATTTTAAAAATGACAGAGAATGGCTGATAATGAAATATAAGCGGTTGTTTGAAGATGGTGCTCAGATACTTGTAACAAAACACTCGAGCCATAGATATAAAAAGAGTCGACCATTTTACGTTTAGGTTTCTACGGGCTATCAGTATTATAGGAAACTTAGTCTGTTTGTTTGGAGCCTCACAGTCTCTTCGATACAGCTAAGGGCAAGTGTAACCTCAACAATTTAAAGGCGATGCTATAGTAATGTATGTGATGTGGTGTCAAATTAAAGTCTTTATTTATAATCTGAGTTATAGCTGTGTCATATGCGTAAAATATAAAGCCAAGACAAGAATTTTTTTTTTGAACAATGTATCTTAAAAGTTTAGTTATCCACATTATTCCTTAGATATTAAGCAACTTTAAAGTAATAGGCAGATTGTTTAATTTGACAGATTAACATTTTATTTCTCCCTGATTATAGTGTTTTTAAGTAAAATCTGTATTGTGACAAATTTATAATGAGTTACTTATTTTACTTATTCTTCTTCTTTTTTATATTTGAGGGTGTAAAATAGTATTTTCTAAATTACGTAATACCCAACAAAATAAGAACTCATTATGAATTTGTCACAAGAATACAGATTTTACTTAAAGGTATGTAATTAATAATTTAATACCAAAATGTTGAACCTTACACACATCATACAAAAATAATAAAACCCATTAAATTTCAGAAAGAGCAAGTAAAGCGTTACTAAGAGAAAGGATTCAATTTCATAGATTTAATAAAATTAACTTAAACAATGAAATACAAAAACTAAAAAATAACTTATTTAATTTAATTAATCAAAGTCATTTCAATGAATATGATGAATGCATTCTGCATAAATAATAGTTATTTAAATAATTTTTAAAAACAAAAATAAATTTATACAAATAAAATAAATCTATTATTTATTATTTATGTTATTAATTTGTCAGATAGAGTTTTATCTAATACAGAAAAACTTGTTCTTTCTCAAGGTCTTAATTACTCAATTACTCCAAAAATTCTGCCTAAATTAAATATCATTTCAGCTATAGAAAACGCAACAAAAGACTTACTAATAAATCAACAAGATGAAGTTAGAATTAGGACAAAGATAGAAATTGAAAAACCAATTAAAATTAAACTAAATCATTAGAATTAAAAGCTTTTAGGACACTAAAATCCCATAACTCTATTAAAATACTTTCAGCTGATAAAGGTAACGCTACTGTTCTTTCAAATATTAACATTTATGAAAATAAATTAAATTTATTAGTTAATTATGGTATTTATTCTAAATTACCCAAATATCCTACAAAAAAAGTTAAAAGGCAAATTTATAATTTACCTAAAGAACATAAAAACCAATTTTCTAATATTGATAGATTTAAATTAACTCCATATAATGGTAAAACATAACATTTTTATGGTTTACCAAAAATACATAAAATAAATATTTCTTTACGACTTATAATAGTTAGTTGCATAAATTTACCTACTCATACTCTTGCAAAATATCTTTTGAATATTTTATCCCCATATACTAAAGGCTGTTTCACACTGTCATGTCGCGAGCATTTTAGTAAGGTCTGATTGCATCGATATAATTAATATAACCATGTATCGGTACCGAAATAACCGAAAAATAGCACATGGTGGGCTTGTCGGTTTTTGAATAAAGTAGGTATTTCCCCATAAGTAATACCAGTGGACTTGTCTGATTTTGCTCGAACATAGCACTTTTATATAGTAATTTAACAGGGTACATGCATTTTTTTTAAAGATTTGAAGGAGTAGGTCCATAAAAATCATAGGAAAGATAAGAAAATTACTATATAACTCATTTTGTTTCTTTATGGACATATCCATTTTTGAATAAATGCTTCTTAATTATCGACGCGTTCAGACGCTAAATGTAAGAAGAGAATAGGCTTGAGAATAGAATTTTTATATTAAATAAAAAATATTTAGCAATTTTAGCAAGAGGTTTACGAACACGTTTTGGATGTAATTTTTGCTCAAATGTATGCAATAAAAATTCTAAATCCAAATCCGCGACCGAAGTGACCAAAAAATGTAAAAAGTGAACTGCATTTCTTTGTTTAAATTAATAAAGGCCTAAAATGTAAAACGAAGACTAAGACAACCTCAAAATAAACTGTGGCCTACCTTGCTGTCGCTTCTGTTGTATTTAGTTCCAGATTGTTCTTCCGGGTTTACCTCCAAAGGGTTATTGGGTTTGACGGGGGACAGATGCATAATTTACATTTATAATAAACCCGCTTGGATTAGTTAAATTCAATCTTAAAAAATTATTAAAATATCTTTGGAAAAGTGTACTTCCTTATAACTATGTATCTTTGATATTTATAACATAACCTTGGTCAGGCAGGTTTTTTATTATTATTTTATATCTACCTTACTTCTTGCAAGCGGAAATCAAAATACTACTTAGAATATCAAATCTCCCTAAGAACTCAACGAAAAATCTCCCTTCTACCTGAAGCGCTGATTGCTTCCATTAAGAAATCAACATAGTAGTTTAAAGAGGATCGTATTTTCAGATGAATCTCGATTTTGCTTTGAGTAATCATGGTCGGAAAGAAGTAAGATGGCAAAGAGGTAAAAATAATTTTTTGGAACTTGCAGTTGAACGAGAAGAAGAAGGAATTCTTACCAGAGAAAAGATGGCTTTTGGTAGAATCAGCGTAGATAGTAGAACTCTTCTAATATTTCTCCAAGGTCATTTAAATATTTAAAGATAAATTGATATGAATTTCTAGAGCCATTTGCTATACAATACATTCAGAGGCTAGGTAACATTATATTCAAACAAGATTCCGGTGTTATACTGCAGCGTTTATGCCGTAGTTCCTCTATTCTCCTCTCTATTCCTCTCTAATCCTCTATTCCTAGATTGATGTCTCGGTCATCGAACTCATCTGATATATGATCTTAGAACATTGAAAGACTCCAATTAGTAAACTACAACTGTGTTTAAGATTAACATATGCTCAGGGGCAAGGGCTTCTGTTGTTTATAAACATATTTAGCTATTTTGTGTTCTCAAGTTTACACAAATTTCTAAAAGAGGAAATTTTCAGCTATATAGTAAAACATAATGTAAATTATTTGTAAAGGATTTTGAATAAAAAATAAAACGTAGAAATAGATATAACCTATTTTAAGAGTGAATATAAAACCTTTAAACCGAAAAAAAATTATTAACATTCTTCTTCCTAACCGTTCTAAAAATGTGGCATGGCAACACCGCAAGCAGAAGCAAAATGCCATCTTGTGAAAGTCAAACACATGGGGAACCGTCTTAGAATAGTGAGAAATTGAATTTACATGCAATTAGAATTTATTTTTAAATCTAAATATTTTTTTGAAAATACCTTACTATTTTTGTGAGTTTATTTATTTATTTTACATATCCACATAGACATACGAAATTTTTGGATTATGCAAGTAGATAAAGCATAATCGAATATAGTAAGTAGATAACCGAATATCATGTGCTACTAATTGTTTTTACAAAAAAAATAAAATTAAATTAAATATATGTTAACCATTACAGAAAAAAGAACCACAATAACAAAATATACAAATTAATACACATCATCCTACCCCTAACCCTAATTTACTTACAGAAAACTTTAGCCTAGATGAGGAGTTCTTGAGGAGCCTAGATGAGAAGTTTTGTGTTATTTTTAAAATTAAAGATTTTACATAATTTTTTAGTTGTTTTGAAAATATAAACTCTTGATGTTGGTTGGAATTAAATTAAACATTTTTGGTGCAAGATAGTTAAAAGATCACTTGTATAAGTTTGTTTTAATTTTTGTAGTAACTAAGTTCTTGTTTACGCGATTTCTTGTATTATAAGAGTGCATTAAATAGTTGTTTATTTCGTTATTTTTTCAAAATAAAGCAGCATACCTCTAAGACATAGATTAATCGCACATCAAAAATATCACTGGACTATACTAGAACAGACTTATTAAAAAGGTAGAGCTTATTTTTTCTAAACAAAACCTTTAATATACAGGGTGACCCATCGAAAAGAGTCCAGCAAGGTTTGGGGCCCTTTATTACAAATTTAAAAAAATGCTCGGAACCGTCGATTTTTGATTTTAGGGGGACAATTTTTTTAAAACTTTTAACGTAAATTAGTTATTTCTGTGCTATTCTTTCAATTCGATAAAAATGGTTTATTCTATTGTGGAGAGAGTAGAAATTATTGAATTATACTTTGTAAACGATCAATGTGCAAGACTAACAGTAACGTTGTCTAATGAGAGACATGCAGATGGTGGCAAAATGTCGGGAAACTGGTTCGGTGGCAAATGGAAAACGGAATATTGAAAACTTAGTGAGAAATAACGCAGTAGAAGTCCGTGTTCTCGGTGAAGTATGAACTGTTCACTGCAAAGAGAATTTTAAAATATAATAAATGGCACCCATAGAAAATTCAACTTCCTCAACAATTAAATGAAGATGATAACGACCACCGTTTACAGTTTTGTGAAATAATGTCCCAACCCAACTATCTTTTTAATGTTTGCTTCTCAGACGAATGTTCATGTTTTCCCAATAGCACTGCATCATTCATTTGTATATTTTATTGTGTTTTTTTTGTAATGGTTAATATATATTTTATTTTATTTTTTTTTGTAAAAACAATTAGTAGTACATACAGATATTTGGTTATCTACGTGCATAATCCCAAAATTTCGTATGTCTATGTTATGCCATTACATCGTCATAATTGTCGGTACTGCTCCGACACGAATCCAAGGATCTACCATGAGGTTCACACTTAACACCTTCAAAAATTAAACGTTTGAGTTGGTATTTTTTGGGATCACATAATTGGATCACTTTTCTTATCGACAAATTTAAATGGAGATACAAACGCTTCCATTATGTATTACCAGTACGACAGTTTCCCGATGAAACGTTTTCTGGTAGATAGATTGGGAGAATGATTGCTATCGAATGGCCTGCGAGATTACCCGATTTATCTCCTCTTGATTTCTAGTTGTAGGGACATCTAAAATCGAAAATTTATGCCATCCAATCAAAATCATTAGACGATTTACGGAACCGCATCATTCATGAATGCCAACAAATAACACCCGATATTCTTCACAATGTCCGGGAACATTTTGAACAGTTAATGTACTATTGTATGGAGGTAAACGGTGGACGTTTTCAACATTTAATAACATAATGCGTAAGCACTAATCAAAAAAATTTAATTAGATTTCTTTGGAACCCGCAGCTCAAATTTAAAAAACAAGGCGCTATTGTAAAGAAAATTAAATAAAAAGCCCTTTTAAAAGATGTATCACAATACTCCCCTTCTCATTTAAAAAATAAGGGTAAATGTCGCTTCCGCTTAGGGGTTAAAGATGTAGGGTTAAAAATTTAAACAATAAATAATTTTTCTTAAATCAAAAATCGACGGATGCGACCGTTTTTGTTTTGTTACTCAAAAACCTCTAAAAACTAGCGCTAAAATTATTACACAATGGTTAAAAAAATTTTTTTTTTAAAAACCCCAAACCTTGCTGAACTGTTTTCAATGGGCCGCCATTCCTTCTGTACTACGTTTAAGGAATTTAAGGAGTTTTGATACAGACCTCCTCATACAGCAGCACCATATCTGATAAGTGACTCCATCAAGGCTTTATATATGGATATTATTAATTTTTTGCCCAAAATTTGCCTTAAAATATAAAATGTTAGCTTTTTATATCTTAATAATCGTAATAGCTTTTGAATATTCTTAGTTAGATCTAAAATATGCTCTCTCCCTTTTAAATGCCTATATACTGTAACACCCAAATATTTAGTAAGAGAGACCTCTTTAATTACATCATGTAGAGTATCGCAACCAACATCTAAATAATGGAATATTGGGCGGTTTGCTTCAGTTAAAGAAACTGCAATATAATCTATTTTAGATATGTTGAGTGAGAGCTTTAATGTGTCTAACCATATTTTTATTTTACCAATGCCCGTAATTGTGCCTCTCCCTACTTCATCCCCATGTTACTTGAAAAAATGACTGCATTGTCGTCCACGTACGATATTACAAATCCGTTTACAATTTTTAGATCTGTTATTGAATTAATATATAAAATGAAGAGTAATGGGCCCAGTACGGTTCCTTGAGGAATCCCAATCTCCACTTTCATGGTATTCATTTTACGGTCATTTACAATATTTTCTGTTCTTAAAAATTAATGTCTACTTGTTAAATAGTTTCATAATAGACAACATATTAAGAAGCCGGTCATGGGGCACAGTATCAAAGGTCTTTGCCAGATCTAAGAATAACCCAATACACTTTTTATTATCGTCGAGTAAATTTGTAATTTGTTAAGTGACCTGACAAAGGGCGTCCCTGGTACAGTTAATTACATTACAGTATAGTAAGAAGTAAAATAGATATACTTCTACACAGGCACTCAAAATATTTGCTCGTCATAAAAATTAAGTTTTTAGTAGCATAATTAAAGTTTAAAAGTATTGTTTAGTCTTAGTGGCTAATAAATGCGTTGTGTTATCAATTAGTGAAATATTAAAACTACATTCAGCCATAGTTTTAATGATAATAAACAATAACCTTACAATAAACAATAACACTAATACGAAATACGTTTCTTGACAGAAACAACTTCTTTTAAAAAAAAAAATTATTTTATTCAAAGAACTATACAACTAAGAACTATACTAACCCATACAATAAACAAGTAAGAGTGATAAAACTAGGGAATTTACATGTATTTATTGGTTCCGTAATCTATGTATTATTTGGTGTTATGAAGGTTTCTGTGGGAACAGTTGAAATGGACTTCTAAGAAATTGCAGTACTGCGTAGACAATATCCCAATATCCATAAGAACGCAGCTACATAAGTCACGGGTTGTGCTAAAAAAAACGTTTGGTTCTATTGGTGTTACTATGCATATTTTTCCTGATGGCTGACAAAAAAACAGAGATCTACTAAATTTAGTACAATTGGTAACATCGAACGTTGTTATTTTGTGTAGTGGTGAGATGGAGTGTAATACCTGTAAAGATGGTGGAGGAAGAAAAAATATCCTTTCCGTCTACGACATTTATAAAGGTAAATATTGCAAAAAAATGTAGGAATCTAACAGCAGTGAAAGCGAATATTTTCAAATTTAATGAAAGAACTTTAAAATTTTACTGTAAACAGTGACAGCAGTGGAAATTTCAGGTTCTCCTGCAAAAATCACTTTAAGATAAAGTGAAAATTATTGAATTTCAAGAATAAGTATTACTTTATTAAAACAAAAAATATCGGACCTAGAAACATCCTTATTGGAAAAGCTCTCTTACAGACAAGTAACTTAAAAAGAGGCACCGAACATCCTGAAATCTCCTGGAAATATTCTTAAACCAAAACAAAAACAAAATGTTAATTAAACATAAAGGAATATGAAACATAAAATAATACAAAAAGACCCTAAGGTCGCTATAAAAAGTACAAATCAATGAAAGTGGTATATTTATTCAGTGCTGTAATAAAGAGGATGTTGACATCTTGAAGAAGAAAGCAAAAGCTAAACTAAAAGATTATGATGTTTAGATAACGAAATTAGGACGACCACGTTTTAAAATAATAGGCTACTCAATCAATCTAAATCGCATGGAAATAGAGAATTCGATAAGAGAACCAAACAATTTCATTACGGAAAAAGATAACTACAATTACATTTAACAGGAAGTTCAGAAACACTCCTCAATAAATCTATAATTTATGGCAAATGTGACCCTACTTATTTATTTAGAAAGCTAATGTATAAAAAAAAATGTTTATTTGTTGGCAAAGATATCCAGTAAATGAAAACTTACGTGTACAGTTAAATGTTAGCATTTCTATCATAAAATTGAAAATTGTCCTAACAAATTAACCTTCGAAATTTGTTCCGAAAATCACCGTATCTTGGAATGCCCTAAAAGACATAAAAAGTGTATCAATTGTATGTTGGCAAATCATAAGTACAAAATAAATGACAACACAGAATATGAAGCAAAAAATCTAGAATGTCCGTCCTACCAGTCCCAATTAACCCTCGTACGAACAAAAATCGATTACCATGGACAATGCTAATGGCTTGTGCTGGACAACAAGAGGTAATGCTATTAGGAAATTTAGGAGCTTTAGATACAGACATTCAACAGGATATGGTCGACATTAATGAAATTACAAATCAAATTGATTTTAAACACTTATTTTTTAGTATCTTACATTTTAACATTGGGTTTATAAAAACTTTAATGAATTATAAGTATCCTTAAAATCATATAAATTGAATTTTAGTGACATTATTATATTCGGTAAATTATTTAAAGCATATGACAATCAATATAATATGAACCCATATAATATGTTTTATAACGGCGCTAGACATAATAGGAGTGATGGTGTTGTAATTTATATAAAATCTAGTTGAACTGCTGCTATAAATCATATTTTTCTTAAAAAGTGAAATGTCACGTTAAGGCAAATTGTTTTAAAAAAAGATAATAAAACTCTGAATATAATCTGGACGTCCGGACCTCCTTATACAGACAAACAACTCTTTCTTCAAGATATAGAAGAATATTTATTGCAGAGTTCAAACTTTGATTTAAATATCTTTTTTGATGATATAATTAATAATATATTGAATAAATAAGATAATTTGGCAAATCCGTATCTATTCTTTTTCGGCATATTTATCATATATAAATCAACCCACAAGGGTAACATTAGATACTAACAGGTGTCTGGATCATGTTTTGGTATATATCAAAAAATTGAATGATCTATAAATCAAATCAAATGTGCTACGAGCACATTTGACAGATCATTATCCGGCTATGTTAAATAAATCAAATTAAATCAACGTCAATAAAAAAAAAGAAAAAATAAGGAACGAAGTATATAAAATATATACTTCTATTAATAGACTATAAAAAAACTGGAATTTTGTCTATGGTTTTACGAACAGGACTTATTTTATGTTTTGTTGTTGGCTTGGCAGCAAAATGGCATAATACCTGTACACTTATCTATAGTTTATATGTATTTTCAATAAAGACATTAGATTAGTCTTCAATATAGCAATACTGTCCCTTTGAAGAAGTTAGCACCCTGTATATATTATTTAATGTGATATAAAATAAGTGATGCAAAACTAATATTTGTTTAATATAATAAAATTTTGTAAAATGTTAAAAATTTATATTTTAAAACATGAATTATTAAAAAATCTATTAAATATTTAATTTACATAAAAATTCTTCTTATTAGGTAGGTACCTTTACTCTAATGAAGTGCGTAAAAAAAGCACATAAATAGTTATATAAACGGTAATATTACTTTTATTTAACGCATACTCTATTAATTTAATAAGTAAATATTTTTTGACGACGTCACTGATAGTGATTTCTTGTGTCGGTGGCATAAACAATGAGATGGAGCGGCGTTGCTATGTCGTTACCTTTTTCTTTAAAATACATGATCTATATTCATTTAACGTTGAATATCGACTTCATTAAAGAGTATCTTATCAAAGTTTATTGAAAAAAATTTTTTAAATTTAGTTAAGGAGGAACAGTGGTGTTTTTTTGTGTCTGTCAAATTAAATAACAAATTTCAATAATATTATAAAGTGTTTTTTTTGCAATTTCTACACAAGCATTTGAAGCAAACAAACTGCCCATAGTTTTAAGGCATGCTACTTCTAGCTTTTCAATCATCTAAGGATGTGATAAATAGAAATATTTCCGCATTCTCTAATAAACAGGTTGCCTTAACATATATCTGAGATTATTTATTATAATTATTAAATATTTAAACAAATAGTATCTTAAAACTAAAAGTATATCATTTCAGGAGGTGATCCACTTTCGCCATGTAGGATATTTAGTTAAATTATCTTACATGTTTAGTCTTATAACATGTTTTAGTCTGAAGCTTCATGTGGACCAATGCACAGCGGACATTCGCCGTGGAAGTGTACCTCCGCGAAAATCGGTCAGTTATTGCTGTGCAACGAGCGTTCCGGATAAGGTTCCAAATTCCGCGAAATGAAGGAGTCCCGGACCGAAAATAAATTGTGTTGTGGGTCAAGAACTTCAGAGAAACTGGATCTGTTATCAAAAAAGGAGGTGGACGGCCACGGACAGCTCGGACACCCGAAAACATCGAGACTGTGAGACGCTCATTTTTACGGTCACCTAGACGTTCTGCACGGAGACACGCAGCTGCCCTTTATTTCTTTGACCGCACTGTGCGAAGAATTCTTCACAAGGATCTTCGTTTTCATCCATACAAGATGGCTCTGGCACAGAAGTTATCAGAACGTGATTGGAACAATCGACGTGCTGCATGTGAAATTATGATTTAAAATTTACCTCAGAGCGCAGTTTTTTTAGTGACTAGGCACATTTTTACTTGTCTGGCTGGGTAAACAAGCAAAACTTTCGGTATTGGGCCGCTGATAATCCGAGAGAGATACACGAGAAGCCTCTACATGGTGAGAAAGTGACAGTTTGGTGCGCCGTGTCTAAAATGGGGATAATCGGTCCTTACTTCTTTGAAGAAGAAAATCACGCTGTTACTGTCAATTCGGAATACTATATAGCAATGATTCACAATTTTTTCGCCCCAGCCTTTGCAGGACTCAATGTGCAAGATGCCTGGTTTCAGCAAGATGGAGCAAAAGCTCACACATCTCGAGCTTCAATGCAAGTATTGAGATGAAATGTTCCCCGGACGTTTGCTCTCCCTGAGAGGCGATATTTCTTGGCCTGCATGCTCGCCTGACCTAACACCCTGCGACTTCTTTCTGTGGGGTTACCTAAATGCTGAAGTCTTCAAACATCGTCCAACGACTATCAGACAACTAAAGGATGCAATCCGCCTGGAAATTCGCAGAATACCCCAAGAAATGCTTGCAAGAGTTATGCGAAACTTTGTCGCTTGCACCAGTGCTTCGATAATGGTGGACGGTACTTGCCAGATATTCTCTTCAAAACCACATAGGACAAAAATGTTTTAGTTGTATTTTTAAAATAAAAAAATAAAATCTTTGTATTTCAAATAACATTTCTTTTATTAAGCCTGGGACACAATAGGACTGCTTGGGACACAATAGGACTGCTTCTTAGCAGACCGCAGTGTAGGGAGCCACAAGGCACCACCCAGCGGTGGAGTTTTAGTGGGTATAGGACGAAACAGACTCGACACTGAGTCCCACATTACTGGGGGCGGCGCCGCGTAACCAGTGTTCATAAAGAATTTCTCCACCGACCCAAAAAAAAAAAAAAAAAAAAAAGCCTTAAAAACGGGGAGACAATTATGCCGCACCCTGTATATATTGCTGGTCATTATTTTATTTGCCAAGATTCTAATAGTGACTTGCCTGACTTCTCTGCATTCACTTCAAAACTCTGTCAAAAAAAAGACAATGTCCCTTACCTTCTCAATCAGAAGTATAAATGGAGTTAATCTAACATATCTATCCCAATGTTTGAATAGATATTAAAAAAGTTAAAAGCTTTTGTTGGGTTAAAGAGTAAATAGTGCGACAGTTTTTTCATTATTTGTATGTTGACAAAATCTTTTTTCTATATTTACGCTTTGTTTTTTCTCTTAATTATTATTTGTTCTTTTGTTTTATTCCAAGTTACAATATTCTTCTATGCTGACAATTATTACTAATAATGGCTTAAAAGCCGAAAGTACTCTGCTGGGACAATATTAAATATTTTTACGCAACATGCACCTAGTTTTTATAAGTATATGTGTTGGCGCTACTTAAAATGGTCAACCTTGGCAACCGCGCCAAACGCACCAGCCTGCTGCTGCACCTCCGACGTTCGAGCTCTTCTCCGCTGACCAGCGGTTCGACAACAAGGCCTCCGTCCGATTTATTAACTTTAAGTTATTTTTAACCGATTTATATGTCCGCCAGCCTTTATATTTTGTATGGAATAAAGTTAATTAAAAACTAAAGTTACAGTCCGTTAGAACATGGTCCTTCGCGACAGATTAGGACTAAAATCGGTGCATTTCTGAACGAAACAAAGCAAGAAAACAAGTTAGTGTATTCGCCGCCGAACAACGACGCCGGGTTTTTTCCACAACGACGGGCTCGGCGCGAGTTATACGGTCGTGGCGGCGCGAAACAATTGGCCTGGTAGTAAAGCAGACGGGGTGAGTCGTTCCTAGTATTTTTGTTCCTATCCTAAGGTTAATCCCCTAATCTCTGAGTTCAAAATTTACGTGCTAGTTTTTATTGCATAAATTTGTATTAGTGAAACTCTGCTAGTATTTTTTTGGGTGGTCTTAACCTATAATTTAAATTTATTTGGTCAGCAGAAGGGCTTAATTTCAAGCCAGTATTTATTTTATTTGAGTATTTCAAGTGTTTAATTTATAACAGAATGCCTCCCGAAGGTTTAACAAAAAAGCGCGCTGGCTTCAAAGTCTCATTAACTGCCTTCATAAAATTCGTAAACAAGTGTAAGGATGAGTATCCGCCAGAAGGTCTGAGTGACATTCAAGCTTTTAATTTGCAAGAAAGGTTAATAAAACTAGAAAATATCTTTACACAATTTAATGAAGTTCAGACGGCGATTGAGGAGACTGTTGAGGAGGAAAGCTTACAAGCCGAGTTTAATGAGCGCACTAGTTTTGAAGATTTATATTTTCAGCATCTCGCAATTGCTAAAAGTATGCTTTCTGGTCCAGATGAGCCTCCCCAACCACCCTCAAATCCAAGTGTTATTCACAGTATAACACAAAGTCCACAAGTTCCCGTTAAACTTCCAGATATTCCTTTACCTACTTTCGACGGCTCCTTCGAAACATGGCTTGAATTTCGGGATACATTCGATTCGCTAATAAATAAAAATACAGAATTATCCGAAATTCAAAAATTTCACTATTTAAGGGCTTCGTTAGAGGAAAGGGCTGCCGAAATCATTAAGGCATTAGAGTTTTCCGAGAGTGGCTATACAGTGGCATGGAATGCACTTCTGGAGCGGTACAACAATCATAAATTGCTTATTCATAACCATTTAAAGGCGATTTTTTCCTTAGAAGGTATTCATAAGGAATCATCTGCGAAAATTCGATTACTAGTGGATGATTTGAGCAAGCATCTTAGTTCAATAAAACAGTTAGGGCAATCAATCACCAATTGGGACACGCTTTTAATTTTTATGATTACCTCTAAGCTAGATCAAAAAATTAACTTAGATTGGGAAAGATCTTCAGCTAGTACTAATGCGCCCACGCTAGATCAGTTTATTGCATTTCTTAAAAATCGTGCGGATGTATTAGAGACAATCGAGTTTAAAGGTAATTCATTAAATCGCGGCAGCGCGTCAAAGCCAGACAAGGAAAGGCATTTTTCTAGAGACAAGCCAGTTAGGTCTTTAGTAGTAAGCAAATATTCGTGTTATTTTTGTAACGAAAATCACTCAATTTATTCTTGCAAAAAATTTATTGTTTTGCCCATTCCAGAGAGAGCAAATTTTATTAAAAATAAAAGGTTATGCATGAATTGCCTTCGCGACAATCACAAGGGTAAAAGATGTCAAGTAGGCCCTTGTAAAATATGTAGGGCGGGGCACAATTCATTGCTTCATGTGGATGAAAACAACACGTATTCTTTAAATGACTGTCCAGAGTCAAGTAGTAATGAGCAGACAACTGCTGCTTTAAGCAAGCAAGTTCCTTCGGGAAAGGGATACGTTTTTCTATCCACAGCTAGAATAAAAGTGTTCGACAAGCAGGGAAGGGGTCATTTCGCTAGAGCGCTGTTAGATTGTGGATCCCAGTCTTCTTTCATTTCCAAGGAAATGTCAGAACGTCTTGGACTAGAACAAGACGTAGCTAATCTTTCAGTTCTTGGAATAGCCAATATTACTTCCAATATTCAAAGCAAGTGTCAAGTCCAAATTTATTCAATGTATAAGGATTTTAAGGCTACTTTAACGTGCTTTATTTTACCAGAGGTAACAAGTATTTCGTCAGCTAGTTTTGACTTGCAGCATTTAAATATTCCAGCAAACCTTTACCTTGCCGATCCAGACTTTTTAAAATCGAGTTCTGTTGATCTTCTAATTGGTGCCGATCTATTTTGGAGTTTATTAGGAGAAAGTAAAATATCATGCGGTAAAAATCAGCCATTTTTACAAGAGACAGAGCTAGGGTGGATTTTAGCCGGCATGATAGGCAAGTCTCCTTCTTCCAATGCATCTCCTTATTTGTGCAATTTAAGTACTACTTCTGAGCTACAAAAATCCATTGCCAAATTCTGGGAAATAGAGGAAATAAGCACCTCCAGAGCTCTTTCTAAGGAGGAATCTATTTGCGAAACTCTTTTCACACAAAGCACCCGAAGAGATTCTCAAGGGCGTTTTATTGTCACTTTGCCTTTAAAGCAAGCTCCAGACACATTGGGCAAATCCAGAGACCTAGCGGAAAAGAGGTTCTATGCTACCGAGAAAAGGTTGAGTAAAAACAAGGTTTTGCGCGATTACTATGCTGACTTTATGGCGGAATATGAAGCATTAAATCATATGACCTTGCAAAAGGAAGATGATTCTAGCAGTTCCGAAATAGAGTATTATATGCCTCATCACGGCGTCTTTCGAGAGTCAAGTGTGACCACAAAGCTGCGCGTAGTCTTTGACGCTTCAGCTGCCACAAGCAACGGTCTTTACCTGAACAATATTCAGCTAGTCGGTCCAGTTCTTCAAGACGACTTGTTCTCGATACTAGTTCGATTTCGTAAACATACTTACGTCATCTCGGCCGACATCGCAAAGATGTACCGGCAAGTCTTAGTCGATCCAAGTCAAAGGGCTCTGCAAAAAATATTTTGGCGACCTAATCCCCAAGCTAAGGTACAAACCTACACTTTAAACACCGTAACCTATGGGCATGCAAGTGCTAGTTTTTTAGCCATTCGATGTTTAGTTCAGTTGGCAAACGAGTGCGAACTTTCTAATCCCGACATCGCAGAGATTATCAAGCGCGACTTTTACGTTGATGATCTTTTGTCAGGAGCAGATAGCATCGTACAGGCAAGATATATCTGCCAAAAGGTTACAGAAGTTTTGAAACAAGGATGTTTTGAGCTTCGCAAATGGCATTCTAATGAGCAAGAAATATTAAATATATTTGAATTTAGTAACCAAATGTCAAGCGAAGTGCTAGAATTTGCTCCTGACGAAAAATCCAAAACTTTAGGTCTAACTTGGGTTTGCAAAAATGATTTTTTAGTTTATGACGTGCAAGCCGCTCTGACCGAACGCAAAGTCACCAAGCGAAACGTACTTTCTTTGACCGCCAGAATTTTTGATCCTTTGGGTCTCCTAAGTCCTTCCACTATAATAGCTAAGATATTCATGCAACGCTTGTGGTCAGAAAAGTTAAAGTGGGACGATCCATTACCATTATCGCTAGCATCGGAATGGAATCGATTTCGTCAAGACTTAGAAAACTTAAATAAGCTAGAAATTGATCGTCACGTTCTCTGCAAAGATCCCATAGAGATTGAACTTCATGGTTTCGCCGACGCATCAGAGAAGGCCTATGGTGCCTGCGTTCACCTTCGCTCTGTTGCGCAAGACGGCTGTATAACCGTAAACCTTTTATGTGCCAAGACCAAAGTTGCTCCAGTTAAAGCTATAACAATCCCCAAATTGGAGCTATGCGCAGCATTGCTGCTAGCTAGGCTAGCTCACAAGGTTATACAATCCGTAAAGTTAAAGTTCGACAATCTCGTATTTTGGTCAGACTCATCTATCACTTTAGCATGGCTGAAGACTAGCCCAAACCTATTAAAGGTTTTTGAAAGCAATCGAGTCTCAGAGATTCAAGGCCTAACTGAAAGTGGCGAGTGGAAGTACGTTCCTAGCCAAGACAACCCCGCCGACCTCGCATCGCGCGGTTTACTTCCAAGCCAGTTGCTTAAAACTTCCAGTTGGTGGCATGGTCCTTTATGGTTGTCAGGACCCAAGTCCGAGTGGCCTACTTTTCAACATCACGTTCAAGAGCTGCCCGGTTTAAAGCCAGTTAAAACTGTGGCGATGCCTGTTAACATTTAAAAAAATGATTTTCCCTACGAGCGCGTCTCAACTCTTGATCGTTTGCAAAGAATTGTATGCTACATTTTGAGATTTAAAAATTTGTGTCTTAAAAATTCACAAACTAGAAATTCCATTTCGTTACAGGAAATGAATGAAGCATTAAAGTGTATTTTATATGCCGCGCAAAAACAAAGTTTTCCTGATCAGCATTTACAATTATACAATGGTAAAACTTTAGAAAATAATAACAAGCTTAGTGGATTAAATCCGTTTATGGGTAGCGATGGTTTAATGCGAGTAGGCGGCCGTTTAAAATTTTCAGAGTTACCAGTTAATGCCAAGCATCCAATTATCCTAGATTGTAAGCATCATTTAACTAGATTAATATTTGAAAGGGAGCATCGAAATCTACTTCATCCAGGTCCTCAACTTCTCTTATTTACTGTTAGGGAACGGTACTGGCCGATCTCTGGTCGAAATCTAGCTCGATCAGTCACTAAAAATTGTTTGCAATGTTTTAGATTCAAGGCTGCCACTATCAGCCCTATTATGGGGAATTTACCTCGCGAGCGTGTCACGCCCTCAAGTCCATTCCAAGTCACTGGCATAGATTACGCTGGGCCCTTTCTCGTGCGTAGTAGTCGTACGAGCCGTAAATATGAAAAATGTTATATAGGGGTATTTGTCTGCTTTTCCACGAAAGCCGTTCATTTAGAGCTTATATCTACTTTGTCGTCCAAGTCTTTTATACAAGCTTTACGTCGCTTTGTGTCTAGACGCGGCAAGCCCTCAAAAATATATTCAGACAACGGCACTACTTTCGTTGGGGCCAGTCGAGAGTTAGGTGAATTTTTAAAAATATCAGGGAACGAACTAACTAGCCTAGCAATAAAGGAGAATATTGAATGGTCATTTATTCCTCCATATTCCCCGCATTTCGGTGGCCTCTGGGAGGCAGGCGTAAAAAGCGTTAAACATCACCTTAAAAGAGTTCTAGCAGATGCGCGCTTAACGTTCGAAGAATTCTGCACAGTTTTGTGCCAAATAGAAGGGATTTTGAACTCAAGACCTCTTTGTCCCATGTCGTCCGACCCAAACGATTTCCTATCTTTAACCCCGGCTCATTTCCTTATTGGAAAACCAATTGTGGCCGCTCCAGATGAGCCTGTAGAAGACCTACGAAGCAACCGGTTGACCAGATTCCAGTTACTCCAGAAAATCAGTATGTCAGCATTTTTGGCGTCGTTGGGAACGAGAGTACCTTGCTGAGTTGCAGCAACGCAGCAAATGGAAGACAAATTGTGGAGCATTGAAGGAGGGAGCGTTAGTCCTAATCAAGGAGGAGCACACTTCGCCGACTAATTGGAAATTGGGTCGCATCCTCACGCTTCACCCAGGGGCCGACAACATTTGCCGCGTTGCCTCTATCAAGATATCGAGCGGCATTGTGAAGAGGAGCTTTTCGAGAATCTGCCCACTTCCATTGGATTGAAAGTGTGGGCCCTTTCAAGGCCGGGGGCATGTTGGCGCTACTTAAAATGGTCAACCTTGGCAACCGCGCCAAACGCACCAGCCTGCTGCTGCACCTCCGACGTTCGAGCTCTTCTCCGCTGACCAGCGGTTCGACAACAAGGCCTCCGTCCGATTTATTAACTTTAAGTTATTTTTAACCGATTTATATGTCCGCCAGCCTTTATATTTTGTATGGAATAAAGTTAATTAAAAACTAAAGTTACAGTCCGTTAGAACAATATGTAAATATATATTAAAGTATCAATAAATAAGATATATAAATAAGGCATTTAAAAAAAATCGCCTCGTACCCATCAAAGGAGTCATCCAATCTTGAAACCGATAATATCTAACGAACGTTAAGCTTGGCTGAGAATTAGATGAAGCTTGAAAGTAAATGGATAGAATGCCACTCTACCGTTCACGTATGCCAGATATGAGAAACGTCGTCTCGGCGACATATGTGCTGGCTCTAGTTAGGCTATATTTAGGTTATATATTAGGAATAGAGTCGAGCTAAAATATTATTTTATCATATTGCAACGAAACTAAAATATAAGGAAAAATTAAATAGTGGCTTATAAATACATATTTAACATCCTGACTGGTAACGTAGCTAAAAGTATACAAAAAATTCACTAAAATAGTAATATACATTAATTCTTACTAGATAAATAACTTTATACTTTATAAAGAGACATATCTATTTTTCATGTTCAGGTTGAGTATTATTTTTGTCATAATTAAGTAATTCTTACTTTTATAGAGTATGGTCTAAGTCGGAAAGCAATACTTATTAATATAAGAAGGTAGTTTTTGCAGGTTTAATATAAGGTGCGACAGTCTGATTTTCTTTTTTGAAATGCCTCCCTTTAACATACGGTCATAGCGGATTCCCTTTGACAGAGGGATTATTAAAGTTTTGTTTTTTCTATCGGTTAGTCGCTATCATGCATTGAAACTGTAAGGAGTGTGTGTTTACGGTATAAGCGGAGAGTACTTTGTAGAGTAGTAAGCAGGGAGTACTTTGTTAATGGATACTGAGTAGTTTCAACTCAACGTACCTTTCTTTATACGTTACTTTAAGGTAGCCGCATTGAGTCTTACCCCGCAACGGAAATTAGTTCTTTCTTAAATGAAATCTTGAATCTGAAATTTGAGATTTCGAAAATGTGACATGAAAAAAACCTAAAATTAACCCGGCAGGTCATGTGAGAGCGTCAAATAATTAAGAGCTTTTTGCGTTAAAGCCTACATCTCATCTAATCGTTGCGCCAAGTATTTATCCGTGCATCATTTATTATTTATTTGTGTTTTTTGTGACAAATATCCACGTATTGGCTTCTCAAACTATATCCACGCATTGGCTTCTCACTATTATCACGTGATATGTATAGCGAAGGCAGTAAATTCTTTAGTCGTTTATGGTTACTAGAAGATCATATAGGACTGAACGGTATAAAAGCTATAAAATGTTGCTTTATGAGGGCTGCCTTGTGCTATTCTTACTTCCTATTATTATCTGTTTTTACCTAAATTTAAAAACATTTTTCTTTTTTTTAACTTAGTAAGCGTGTCTGCCTCTTCTTCCGTAGTAAACATATTAGCGTTCACCAAGAGAATAAGAAGTCAAGAATGCGTATTAACAAGGGATTACTTTAGAAATAAGTTTCCTGAAATTTTTTTCTCTCCCTTAATCATTTAATGTGATTTTACCCTTCAAATAAAAAAATATTTGCTTTTAAACTAGCTGTTAAAAACTTGCTTTAACAATATTGCATGTAAGCCCCCTTTTATGTTTACGTTTATATTTATATTCATATGTGACGTTAAATTTAAATCCTTCATTCAAGTCGTTTTGGTAGTACAAGAATTTTATCAGAAGCTGTTTCTTTTTGAAAAATGTCAATATTTAAATTAAAATTTTCACTATTTGAAACAAATTGAAATAATCGATATCAACATTATCATTATTAGGTGAACTTGTATTTTTTTTAATAACATACGTGACAAACAGTTTTGAATTATTATCAGTCTTTTAATTAGACCCTGATACAACAACTGCTCACCACTTTAATCTTCTTCTTCTTCTTCTTCTCTAGCCTGTATCTATTCACTCCTGAATGTAGGCCTCTTCCAGTGCTTTCCATGTTTGTCTATTAGGGCAGTTTGGAGCCAGTTTCTCCCTGCTATTCGTTGGATGTCGTCCCGCCACCGCGTTGCTGGTCTTCCCGCATGTCTTTTTGTGGCTCTTGGGCGCCATTGCATGATTTTGTTAGTCCATTTAGATGGGTCTTGCCTTGCAACGTGACCTGCCCATCTCCATTTTAGTTCGGCTACTCTTCTCATAACATCCGTTACCTTTGTCCTTCTTCGAATCTCATCGTTTCTAATGTGGTCTCTTAAGCTTGTTCCCAGCATGGCGCGCTCCATGGCTCTCTGGGTTGTTCTGAGTTTTTCTGCGCTCCTCTTTGTCAGTGTCATCGTCTCGAGTCCATACGTTGTAACGGGTAATATGCAAGCCTCGTAGACTTTCCGCTTAAGATTAATTGGGATGCTTTGGGATTTTAAAACGTATCCTAGTCTTCCGAATGCTGCCCAGCTAAGTCTTGTTCTCCGGGATATTTCGGCTGTTTGGTTTTGTTTTCCCATTTTGACAGCGTGGCCCAGGTATATGTATTCCTCGACGTTTTCGAGAGCGTGGCCTTCTATAGTTATTACTGTTTGTTCGTTGGTCAATTTTTTTTGTTTTGTTTAGATTCATCTTAAGTCCGATTTGTTTTGATGTTTCTTGCAGTTCTTCTAGGGGATATGGTATCTCCTTGGCGGACCCCCTTTTCTATCTTGATCTTATTTGTTGATGCTTTTTCGTTAATGGTCACTTGTAGTGTTGCGTTGTCGTAGATGTGTTTTATAAGTTTGGAGTATCTTGTGTCAATTCTTGCCTCGTCCATTGCGTTCAGGACAGCCCGGATCTTGACAGAATCGAACGCCTTCTCGTAATCGATGAACGCCATGTGCAGAGTTATGTTATACTCGGAGCATTTCTCTATTAGAGTACGGAGGGTTTGTAGATGGTCATTTGCACTAAATTCCTTCCTGAATCCTGCTTGCTCGACTGGTTGATAGAAGTCAAGTTTATTTGTCAGCCGGTTGGTCAAAACTTTTGTGAGAAGCTTGTACAAGTGTGAAAGAAGACTGATCGGTCGATAGTTTGCAATATTGGTGTTGTCCCCTTTTTTGAAGATTAAAACAACCTTGGCATTTTGCCAAGATTCCGGTATTTTCTCTTCGCTAATACATTTGTTTAAAAGGAGACAAAGGGCATGCTCAAGCGCTGCTCCTACCATTTTTAGCATCTCAGCGGTAACGCGATCTTCTCCAGATGCTTTCCTATTTTTCATTTGTTTCAGGGCCTTTCTTAGTTCGCTTTTGTTTATTTCTGGTATATGTTCGGATCCAACGTTCCGAATTTCTTGCCAGGCGATGTTTGGTTTAGGCAGGGTTGATGTATACAAGTCCTTGTAGAAGTCTTGAATGACATTTATTACACCTTGTCTATCTGTAACCGTTTCCCCATTTTTTTTTAATTTTAAAAAGTGTTTTCCTTCCTCCAGACATATTTGACCTGAGTACTTTCATGTTTTAGTTTTTTTCAATAGCTCTTTCTATTAGCTGATTATTATGAGATCTTAGGTCTTTTCGACATTCTTTGTTTATTGTTTTACATATCTCCCTGTATTCATTTGAGTCTCTGGCAGTTCTTTTCCTTTGGTCTATTAGCTTCAGTGTGTTTGGGCTTAGTTTGGATGGTTTTTTTACTTTGTACTTACAGCAAATTTTCTTTGTTGCTACCTGGATACTGCTCGTTATGGTTGTTGATAGCTCGTCCAGTTTCATTTTCTTCAGGTAATTTAAGTTGTGCAGTTTGGCTTCTAGAATAGTTTGGTATTCGTTTACATTTGACATCAATGTTTCAGTGGTTGGATAGTTTCCTTTTTGAACCATCTTTTTCCTTTCAGCTTTAGTGTTGATTAGCAATCTTGTTCGGACCAATCGGTGGTCGCTGCCTGTATCGAAGGAGTTTAAGACAGACACATCTTCATATGTCTCGTCTGTTGGAAATTATATAGTCTATTTCGTTTTTTATTTGTCCGTCCGGGCTTCTCCAAGTCCACTTTCTCTGGGGGGTTTTCACTTTCACACACACTTTCTCCTTGACGTCTAGTTTCACTTAGGCTAATTATATCCCATTTGATATGCTCTAGTTCGTTTTCCAGGATCTCAAGGTGTTGCTTTGATCTCATAGTGCGGGTTTTATACGAAGCAATTTTGATTTTGATCTTTGAAGCGCGGTTGATGTTTCGGTTTATTGAGTTTTTGCCTCCCTCAGAATCCATGAGGCGGCCTGACTTATCAGTGCGAGATTCTGAGTTTTTCACTCTACTCGCCTGTGGTATATCTGTTTTAGAACTCAACATTGGAAGGGTTTAGCCACTAAAAGGCCACGCTTGCCTAGCGGGTTGACCAGTTTTGGTTTCAGCCGCCCACTTTGGGTCAGACGCTGTTTTGGGTCGCTCCTCTGGAGTCAGACACCCACACCTGTTTGGTCCGCGGGAGGTATTTGATTTCCCTCCTACCACCCATATCTGGAAGGCATTCCCCTTTCCGCCACCTGGGGACGCGCCCTCTAGGGGTTACAGGTTCCCCCGAGGGACTTTAATCTATTGGTTGAAAATTGTGGAATGATCTGGAATAGTTATGTATTCACTAAAGTGGTTTACGGTCTTTATTAAATTTAAATATATTTTAGTATAAGTTATGATTAAACTTCAAAATTTAACAAAATTATGGCAAACTCAATAAAAGTCTTTTTTTTTTCAATTTGGGAATAATTCGATTTTCTGACAAAGATCTTGTCGCAAAAGCTATTGGTGTTTTTACTCCAGAAGAAAAACGGTTGCTTAAGAAAGCCCTAATACCCACCATAGTTGTAATTTTTTAGTTCAAGGGGTGCAAACCCTCTTTATTTATATCAAACCCCAGTATTCTATATTAAGGAAAACAACTTCATTTTTCAAAATTTGTTTTTAACCCTGATTTTTGTAAGATTTAGGTAAAATTCTTAATTAACTACCAGTAATTAAATTACCATTAAAAAAGTTTCCAATTCTGAATAGGTAGTGTTGGTCCACTTTAGCTAGTGCAGTTGAGATTAACCCTGTAGTGTAGTCGACTAAAAACCGTTAAACAGCATTCCTTCAATTTATTATTCAACCCTTTTTTTTCTCATAAACAAGTATTTTCAACGTAGTTCAAACAAGATAAAAGTATTTTGAATAAAGAAATGCATTTAGGACCTTTTTTCTTCATTACCTTTCTTTTTTAATTATGGGTTAGTATAGTTAATTTATGGAAAAAGATTATTCACTATTTGAAATCAAACCTGGGGCATAGTATATTATTTGAAAGTTCGACAAAAAGATCGGTCTATTGGAAATAAAATGACATGCAATATATGCCTTTGAATTTAGCAGCAATTACGTATTCGGTTTGCCATGGGAATGATATTCTTAAAAATCCAGGGTTATAGCCAAAGACATACAATTACTTACACATGGCTTTATATACTAGGGATGTAACTGTTAAAGCTAATGTTATATTTACTTATGAGCAATCGAATTTGAAAAAGACCTTTTAAACAATTTTTTATTGTGCGATGGGATAGTTAGAATATGATATTGCAATTAGTGTTTGCTAAATTAAGTACTAATTTAGTAAAAGCATAGTTTTCATCTGTTTGGAAGAAATATGTCAATATTATTCAACATTATTGAAATACTTATACCAAATAAATATGTATTTTTAATTTTTAAATATTACTAGTTTAATTCAATATAGATATGTTTCATCCAAATATATGGTATCTTTAAACCAATGAATGAAATATTTATGACAAATAAACATTTATTTAACACATAATATTACATTCAGTGCATGGTATATTTCATTCAACTATTTCATCTAATTAGTAATAAATCATCTAATACAGTATTACTCAAACTTTCGTGACGGAACTCTTTTAAAAACTAAATTTTTAACGGAACCCTAAACTCTATACTAAAAGCGAAAGCAGTTATTTGTGAATTGTTTATTAATAATCATACAAAAAAAGATAGATACAGTAAGTAGTGAGTTAGTAAGCAAATGATAACACACAAGTTCATTTAATGCGAGGCATGTAATTGTTTTTTATTCCTCATCAACTGGGTAATGTCAGGCTTGATAGAAGACAGTTGAATTCTCATGTCTGGTTCGGCATCCAGTCTATTGCGGTATTTTGTTTTTGTAGCTGTATATGCTGAAACTCCCGTTTCACACAAATACGTTGTTGGAAATGGCAGAAGAACATTTAAAGCTTCTGTGGCAAGTTATGGATATTCATCACGAACCCTGCACCAAAAATCATGTAGTGAAATTGTTTTGAACAATGATTCCTTGCTTCTATCCGATGTCATTACTAGAAATGATTCATAGATCTGATTGACATATTTTCAGACTTCTGCAAGTAAGATGAAAAAGGGTTTTGATTCCATAAGTTTATTTTCAGTTTTGTATTCTGTTCTTTAGGAAAGTAAGACTTAAAAGTCCCTTGCATCAATTCAACAAATATTTCATTTTGAAATATTTCTGTACCACTAAGACTATGGTGACTAAAGAACTCACTTAGCAATAAAAAGTTTTCGATTTCTCTCTTACCAAAAAAAGTAATCCAAAAATCTAATTTTTTTTTAAAAGTCGTTATTTTGTTGTTAGCATTGAAAACTGTTGTCTTTTTTCCTTGTAGTGACAGGTTTATTCATTAAGTTTTTCAAACATGTCTGCTAAAAATGCTGGTCTAAATAACCAGCTTTTATCGGACAAACGGTCTTTTAAATTAAAAAGAACATCTGTAAAAAAAGCTTCTAATTCTGTTCTTAGTTCAAAAAGCCTTGTCAAAGTTTTACCCCGAGACAACCATCTCACTTCAGTATGAAGCAATAGTGTTTTATGATCGCTACCATAAACTTCACATAATATTGAGAACAATTGGGATTGTAGTGGACGTGACTTGACAAAATAATTATTTTTACTGACTCATCAAGAACCAATTTTAGATTTGGTGGCATTTTCTTAACCGCGAGTGATTGTCTATGCAGGATGCAGTAGCTGGAACGCCTGGAACTACAATTTGGCGCTTTCATTTTTTTTCGTGATATTGCTCCTGCTGTTCTACCGGTCATTGCCTTGGCTCCATCGGTACAAATATCAATGCAATCACTCCAATCAAGTTGGTTTTCTTCAAAAAATATGTTAATCGTGTTAAAAATTTCTTCTCCAATTGTGTTAGTAAGCAGCGATGAGCACATAAGCAAGTCTTCTTCGAGTGAATGTTTATATGGATGTCGCACAATTACTAGCAAGATGGCCAGTCCAGCAACATCAGTCGACTCATCCATTTGCAAGACAAATTTGTTATTTTAAATGAAATGGTGAAACCAGTTCTTGTTTTATGTTTGCTGCGATATCTCCAATTCGGCGCGTAGCTGTATCGTTCGAAAGCGCCACTGTAGAAAGATGCTTTACAGATTTTTCGTCGAGCATACATTTTGTTATGTCTACCATACATAGTTTTATTAGCTTTTCAGCGATAGTGTGCGCTTCTCCTGCTTGGGCAATGTAGTAACTAACCAAATACGATGGCTCCGTGGCCTTGTCATTCACAGCCTGAGTCGCATACGTCATAGTTTTTTGGCTTCGTAATAATTGTTCTTTTTTACGTAGAAAAAATTATTTACTTTTGTTTTTGAAGTCGGGATGTATAGTTTATAAATGTCGGCGCATCTTAGCAGGTACCATCGAACTATTAGGAAGGAGTTTGCTGCACAATATACAAAGATGTGAGTCGTTGGAATCAACAAATCCGAGATTAATTCGTCATACTTTCGTTTTTTCACCTTCAGTGTGTTATTAGATGTTTTGCTACTTGAACTTGAAACCATAAAACTAGAACTTGACGCCGTCATATCACCTTGATTTGAATTTGACGCATCATCCAAGCGAACCACATTTTTTGCAACACCTTTAAGCCAGCGCTCCATTCTTCTTTAAAACTAATTTGATTTGGTCAATTTTATGACAAATAGTATCTCTTGGCCCACGAAATACAAGATTTTACAACCACTACGAACAACAACAAGACAAGCGAACATAAAATAGTGAGCGCGGTGTGAGTAAATTATGCGGTACGTTGCTTGATTAATAAATTCTCCGCGCCAAACAATCCTCCTTCATATTATACCAGCAATCATAGAATCATCTCGAATTCCTCAGAAACTTCGGATAGCCAGATGATTTTGTCCGAAGTACGCGTCGACGCACGAGCACGAAAACAGCGCGACGAACAGAGGTCATTTGATTGCTTATAGTCCGGGGGCGAATGGTGGCGTACGAGTAATGCTGTAACATTTCGATGTAATAGGTCGGGCATTTACTTAATAATACATATACAGGGTGTCAATTTGAAAACTTTTCACCCCTATTATCTCGAAATGGGTTAGGTTTTTATAAAATCGCTAGGACACGTCGATTTTATTATCGAGGGGGAACAATTTTTATGCAGAAATCACTTCGCCTCTTTCAACCCCCTACCCCCCAGAACCTCCCTCTCAAAAATCTTAAATGGCAATAGGGGTTGAGTGATACCTCATTTGAAAGAACTTTTTATTCTCTACATTTTGGCACCTTATTTTTTAAATTTGAGTGCTGCGTTGCCAAGTTAGGGTTATTTAAACATTGTTAAATTACTTATTATTAAACATTATTCCTGTAAGTGTTTTAATTACGTTAAAGCTATGATTTGCATTGAAACATGTTATTTAGGTTAATATTACATTGAAACATGTCATTTAGGTTAATATTATTTTTACTAAACATTTGCATAGCCGTTACAATTATGGTCTTTACAAAAGCACGCCTAAAATTTATTTTATTAACACATCTCCTTTAAGAGGTGTTCAAAGTGTTCTCCATTGTTCTCCAAACAAAAATAAAGTCTATTCTCAAATTCTTCCCGAACATTCTGAAATACCTCTTCTGGAATAGCCCTACTTGCCTCTGTAATTCTTCTTTTTAAATCTTCGATATCATCAGGCTGAGTTTTGTAAACAACCGATTTTATGTGCCCCCATAAAAAAAAATCTAACGGCGTTAAGTCTGGTGACCTAGCAGGCCATTCTATCGGTCCCCTTCTACCAATCCATTGGTAAGGGAATCTGTTATTCAACCACTCCCGCACTGGCCGAAAATAATGCGGCGTAGCTCCATCTTGCTGAAAGTGTAGTACGTTTTCTTGCAAAATGTTACCAACTTGATTTTCCAGTTCAGTTGTTATCAAAGGATCAATTACATCTTCAAGTAGGTGTAAGTAGAGTTCTCCAGTTAAGTTTTGTTCAATAAACAACGGTCCTATAACAGCATTTCCAAGAATACCGGCCCAAACATTAATTTTTTGTGGCCGCTGTGTAGCACCCTCTCTGAAAATGTGGGGATTGTCCTCACTCCAGTATCGACAATTCTGTCTATTGACATGGCCGTTTAGGAAAAAGGTACATTCATCACTGAAGCAAATGTTGCTTACCACAATTGCACGAGTGTTTATTAAGTTGGACATAATTTCGCAAAACTCTATTCTCCTATCAAAATTGTCCTCATGAAGTTCCTGTAAAATTTGCATCTTGTACGGATGATATTTATGTAACTGTAATGCTCGTCGTACAGTTTCATGTGACATTCCAGTTAGACGTGCTACTGTACGGAGAGAATTGGTGGGTTCTGCAACGAATGTTCCCAAAATCTCTACTTGAGCATCTTCGTTTAAAACACGCCAACTTGCCCTTTTTTTGTTTCCAACTGAACCCGTTTCATTAAATTTAGCTACTACGTCCAAAATGTATCTGTGACTTACATTACAATTAGGATTTCTATTATTAAAAACTTCTGCCGTTCTTCTTGCGCATCTTCCTTGCTCGCCATAAATAAAAATCATTTCAATTCTTTGCCTAAGCGTGTATACCATAGTAACTAACAATAACACACAATTTATCGAAATAAATTTTAACTGATTTAAATACCTAGTGACATTGACTGGTAGGAAAGTTCACTAAATACTATTTTAAATTTCGGATCATATCATCGAACTGTATTGAGACGAATTCCATTGCAAACGAAAATAAACAAAAAAGAAAAAAAATTAAATGTTTATCTTTCATGACCAAAAGAATTTGTCGGATTGATAAACACTTTCAGTGAGAAATGCACCGGTTCGCTTTATGGTCAAACACGTTCCAATAGAAATCATAGCTTCAACGTATTTAAAACACTTACAGCAATAATGTTTAATAATAAATAATTTAACAATGTTTAAATAACCCTAACTTGGCAACGCAGCACTCAAATTTAAAAAATAAGGTGCCAAAATGTAGAGAATAAAAAGTTCTTTCAAATGAGGTATCACTCGACCCCTATTGCCATTTAAGATTTTTGAGAGGGAGGTTCTGGGGGGTAGGGGGTTCAAAGAGGCGAAGTGGTTTCTGCATAAAAATTGTTCCCCCTCGATAATAAAATCGACGTGTCCTAGCGATTTTATAAAAACCTAACCCGTTTCGAGATAATAGGGGTGGGAAGTTTTCAAATTGACACCCTGTATTAAATTTTCGTATATGTACCAGTAAAACCTATAAGTATGCGTTTTGTTTTGGTTGTTTATTTTTATCTTAGGTAACTTTATTCTTATAGGGTCTACTTTAATACATGCATTCATTTATTACGACTGCTGGCGAAGCCCTACCGGAGATTTCCTGCTCCGCGGAGTACACTTTGAGTAACGCTGACCTAATACATAAAAATAAATAAATCGTGTATTTGGAAAAAAACTTATCCAATTTCGGCTATTTTGTCAATTTAAAGTTAAAATCACATGTTAAGGTAGGTAAAAAGTAATTTATACAAAAATGGAAGATCGATGTTAACTCGATATGTTTTTTTTGCATAAATTAATTATTTATTTTCAAAATGCCTCCTTTTATAAATGATGTTATTATAAAATATTTAATATAGTTTAAAATAATATATTTATTATGCATGTTTTAAGGTAAGTTATTAATTTATGCAAAAAAATACATAACATTGTCTGGTTAACATCGATGTTTTATTTTTGTGTAAATTGCTTCTGACCTTAAAATGTGATTTTAACTTTAAATTAATAAAATACGAAAATAGCTGAAATTAGAAGTTCTATGTTCAAAAACACGATTTATTTATTTTTATGTATTAGGTGGATTATATTAAAATAATTAAGAATTTAATTGAACATTTTAAAAATGAAATGAAGTGAGAATTCAAAATTTGAATTGATAAATTCAACCCGTTCATATGTGTAAAACTAGACATCTGAAGTTTAGTGTATTATTTACTTTAAACGGTAATTTATTGGTTAAGTGCTCTACGATGGGTATAGTTATATCGTATAGTTTTTTTAAGCGGGTTGCTACAGAAAAGAAATAAAAATATTTGAATCAAAAACCAAACATTTATATTACACATTTAAAAGTTTACAAAACGTACATTCTATACAACATTATAAATATTAGAACTAATAATACCGTTTACCGTTTGATCGATGACTATGACTATGATGTAAACTAACAAATGCCTCAAATTATACTCTACTAGATACTTTTTTGAAAAGACACATACATAAAAAAAATACTTAAAACCCTGTATATATTTTATATTATACATTACAATTATGTATTACGTGCGGCCTGCCTACCTACTTCTCGTGCAAGAATAACAAAACTGTATTGTTCAGAAATTATTTTTGATTACATTATGTTTCCCAAATACCTATGTTCTAAAATAATAAATTAATATTACACACATATTTGTCATGACACACTTAACTGAAAACTTTAGGTTATTTGGTTAATGTGCAAAAATAAAAATGGAAAAATAATGCCTTCTTCTTCTTGAAAAAAACGTGAAAAAAACATGAAAAAACTTCACCTCATCATTTAGCAACCTGGAAAATTTACTGAGCATTTATCCACCTATTTGAAATTTTCCTTAACAAAAAACTAAGAGAGTGTTACACCTACACTCATTAAATGAAAAATAAAAAACATAATATAGCAACTAATAATTAGCAACAAAAATTATAATAAAGTAATCACGCCGACCGACGCCAAGATGGCGATAAATTTTGCGTTTCACCTTCAGACATTTTACCGAAATAAACAAAAATACAAAAAAATGTTCAACACCTACCTTCAAATACAGCAGCTAACCATAGAGTATTTAAAAGTATAAGAGGGTTCAATCCCATAGTAAGAAGTAGGCACCCTCTTTACCCTAAACTCAATTGCAGCATCACGGATGCGGTCTAACCGAACTAAAATAATTGATTTCTATACCCAAATTTTTGGCCTAGGAATGGGAAACTGCATGTCCCCAATATGCTCAGACATTGTAATGGCACAACTACAAGATCAGTGTATTTCTGAACTATCTTTTAATGTACCTTTTTTCTGTAGGTACGTTGATGACATAATCACGGCAATTCCAAATAAAAAAGAAAACGAAATTCTATCAGTCTTCAATAGTTTCCATCCACATTTACAATTCACTATCGAACAAGAAATTAACTGTAGTCTTCCATTTTTGGATGTTAAAGTCATAAGATCCACAGATGGTACCATAAAAACAGATTGGTATCAAAAACCAACTTTTTCAGAACGCATTTTAAATTATTTTTCAGAACATCCTATGACACACAAAATAAATGTAATAAAAAACCTAAAACATCGGTGCTTGAGACTTTCTAGTCCAGAATATCATAAAAAAAACCTTCATTATGTTCAGACAATTTTAAAGAAAAACAACTACCCCCTATCAATTATTAAAAAAATAATTAACGACACCGAGAACATTACTCAAAATATTACACAAAACAATAAAAATAATCAATTGGCTTATTTCAAGATTCCTTACATTAACACACTTTCTCATAAAATTAAAAAGATCATACAATCAAAATCTGATGTTATTAAAATCTCAGAAAGAAGTGAAAACTCGGTAAGAAAACATTTCTTTACGAAGCTTAAAACTAAAGACGCCTTTGATTTACATTCTAACATTATTTATAAAATACCTTGCTCTGGGTGTGATGTGTGTTACATTGGTCAGACGGGTAGATATTTGAGGCAGCGCCTATACGAACATGAGTATGATTGTAGGAATTTAGCCCTTAAAAAAAACCCTACTGCTTTAGCTGAGCACAAAATGAATACAGGACACAATTTTAATTTTGGCAAGACTACAATTATGGGCCAACAGCAGCTTTTTAAAAAGAGACTCCTAGCCGAAATGATAAACATAAAAAAACATAATAATGCGGTAAATAAAAGAACGGATATAGACAATCTAAGTTCTTCTTATTTTAATCTAATAGATCAAATCAAAATGTAAACTTTTGGGACTGTTTTGGTTCTTATCACTAAAAAGAGTGCGTCTATTGTGTTCTCGCATACCCGGTTTTTCTGGCTAGATGCTAAATTATTATTGTACACCGTAGAATCAATTTTAAAGCAACTGTCTGTGATACAACCCATCAATTTAAACCGTTTTTGTTAAAAAAATAATATTTTATATATTCTATGTTACCTGTGTGTCCTGTAAACATGATTTTTTATGACAAGCAAAATCACACTGTTATGTAAGCAATTTTATCATTTTTTTTTTGTTGTGTAATTTTTTTTTAATTCAAATCTAAGATTTTGTTTTTTTTTTTTTTGTTTTTCTGTTTTTTTCTTTTTTGGTGGTATCAACATAACCCCAAAAAGTTAAATTTTGTTTATAAATAATAATCCTTTTTTATTGTGTCTTTTTTGTTACCTTAGGGCCCTGATGAAGCAATAAAATTATTGCGAAACGTTGGCCAGTACATAAAATGACGTTTGTTTTTATTCCTTCGATCCCATCCCACAACTAAACTCAAGATTTAAAATAATTGACATTTGTCGCAGTCGGTAAAATAGTCTACTGTAATACCGATCCGTCATAGAAATGAAAGGCGGGCTATTCAAAATTTTAGAATGGCGCGAAATTTAAAATTATTGACCCACTAAATCAATTTTTAACAGCTTAAAGACTGTGAATCTCGATCACAACTCTAAAAAATTATGAAATAGTGCAATTGTATTAATTTAATTTTTAAAAAAGCTAAAAGTAATAATGTATGTAATTTAAGTTTATTTTTTATATTTTTTAATTGAATTCGTTAGTGTTTTTGACATTAAATTCATCAAATTTGCTTTTAAGCTGTTAATTTAATGCATTTAGGCCCTTAAAAAAATAAATTGTTAATTATGCACTTTTTCATTGATTTTTAGAGAATGTGAAAGAGATTTTACAGACCAATAAGCTATCAAAAAAAGATTTAATGGGTCAATTATGTAGGACAATATTTTAGAGATTTAAGTATAATATATTAAGCCCTATTTTGAGAATTAAATGCTCGATACTAACAATGTTAATTTCACTGTTATCAACAAATTACCAAGGGTAGGGGTAGAATTAAAGTCAATTGTAAAGTAAGTTTATAATTTATTATCTTAAAAGGAATCCTGATACAGTGTTGCTTTAGTGTTTTTTGTGCTGCTTTAGCACAATACTGTCCATGGTATGTATTTTGCTTTTTCTACATTTTGAGGATATGATACAAAAATTACAATTTATCAATACCCAAAGGTACCCAAAAATGTCAGGAGAGTGGTAATATATAAAAACTAACCCTGCAATTAAAATATTCTTTATGGAGAGTATGATATTAAAAATTAGTTGACACTGATGTATACCCTAGATGTCATCGGTCCTTTTTCTTAAATATTCAAGGAGAATCTCTGGATCATGGGCAGAGTTAGGGTGGGGCTTGGGGGGGCTTAGCCCCCTTTAAAATGAAATTAGCCCTCCCAAAAAAATTGTTCAAAACGTAAAAAAACAGAAAGTATAAGACTTAAAGAATATGTGGTTGAAGCTTTCGCTTCCGCAGCACACGAAGAACGTTCTTAAATTCACCTTTGATAAAAAATGAGGCACAAAAGTTTTGGCTAATTTCAATTTATTATAGGTCTCTCGACAATATAATAAATCATCTAAAAATAAGATTTTCTTCCGAAAGTCAGAAATTAGCTAAATCTGTCTTCAATTTTTTGCAGATGGATTTTGATGGTAGTTTGGAATTCATTAAATTGTATGGAGATACCTTTTTAATCGATAAGGAGCTATTAAAAGCTGAAATGACCGTTATTGAGAATTGCATAAATAAAAGCCAGAGCCACAACATTACCATTTCTGATATTAAAGATGTATTAACTTTTATGCAAATAGCATTAGTTTTGCCAATTTCTTCAGCGTCCTGCGAACGCTCTTTCTTAACAATAAGAAGAATTAAAAATTGGTTTAGGTCAACGATGGGTCAGGATCGATTTAGTTCTTTAGCACTAACCACTCTTAGTATTGAAAGTGGTCTAACATAGTCATTGTCGCCAGATGAAATTTTGAAAGAGTTTTTAAGAAAAGGAAATCGAAAACTTTTATTAGAGTAGTTATAAGATAATTTTATTGGATTTCATTTTATTTAAGGACATTTTAAATAAATTTTGCTTTTACTATTTTTGAAGAATTATTGCGTTTTATTAAAATGATATTGGTTTTGAAGGTGCCAGCCAATGAAGAAGTAATATCTAATTGTCGGATTTGCATTGTCTTAATTAATTTAAACAAAGTTAAACACGACGTTTTGGTTGGTAAGTATCTCCAACCGTTACCAAGTGTAAACTGCTAGTTTACACTTAATATAACATTTTAATATAATAATGGTTGGAGATACTTACCAACCGAAACGTCGTGTTTAACTTTGTCTAAATTAATTAAGTCCGACAAATAGATATTAAAATGATATTATTTTGAACTTTGAAATTTTTCTTGAAAGTTTAAATTTTTTTTAAAAACTAGCGACTTTTGACTTTTCTTGGGTATGCAATATACTCCAATATATTTACAGAATGGTTCATACATTATGGATATTGCAATAAAATTCAGAAACGTGTTCCTTGGATGAAACGTAATATGAAAATAAAAGTAAAACAAATTCATGATATTATGTATATAGTACAGCAAATAAGAATAGAAGCTGTTTAAGACTATTCTTTTTTTTTAAATAATTTTAACGGCTTATAAGTGAAAATGAAGGTGCCCACCAAAAAATTTGTTATGTCCGGCGGCGCCTGCGGCGGACTTTTCTTTGATGGCCACCCCCTCACCTCTTCGTGTAACTCTGCCCCTGGATGGGGGCTTCAGCCCCCCCATTTTTGAGGCTCTAACTTCGCCCATGCCCTAGATCTTACTCCCATCTTATCGAGGTGAGGTACCTCCTTGAGTAGTGACCTGATAGAATGGAAGTTGTTTCAATTATTGTGCTTTTGGTACTTCCTAGCAGCAAAGCATTGATCATACCTAAAAGTTTTTGTAGGGTGGATTTACTTGGTAAAGCTAGACTGCTTTTTAAAAACCTGTATGATTTTGGACCTCTTTTGTAGAGTGCTAGGGCATATACCTTATCTTTGGTTGTCCATGTTGGTCTTTTTGTTTTTAAATTTGTAGAGCAATATTGAAAAAAAGAGGCTACTGAAGGATCCATATTTTGCTCTAGTTCTTTAAGAACTTGGATTTTTGACAACTGATATGGCGCTTTAAATTTTTGTTTGCTCGAAAGCAGTTTGCTTTTTAATTTGCAGATTCTGTTGCTTTGTGTTTTGTTTAGATAAATTTTTTTTTCTAGGAGTAAGATTTTAAACCCTTGTTTCAGAAATTTGACTCAACATACTAAATCTCTGTTTTTTGTGCCATTTTCTCCATCAAAATGCCTTTTGCTTCTCACAACCTTTCTTTTCGAATTAGGGTGAATGAGCATCATTGGCCTAGCATAATTATGTTCATTCTGAACATTATATTGAGATTGCTGGATTATGACAGTAGGTAATAAAGTCAATGTAACTTCCCAAGGTACTTGTGCCTCAACCAGTACTGGGGCATTTTGAATAATATTTGGGCTAGCAGTTGGGAGAGCACACTTTCTTAAACGAGTATGTATAGTACTAGTAAATGAAATATCATCAAAATGGTCTTAATATATACATAAATAACACCTTGTTAAGGTTGGGCTTAAAACAAGTATTTTAAACTATTCGGACCTCCTAATAATGTCACTTTCAGGAATTTTAAAGAAAATTTTATTTTTGTATGAATCCTCAATAGGCCAATAGTATGTATTAGAACAAGTAGGTGCCTTGCATTTAAAAATGAATTTTCCTGGTGATAACACTATTGGGGCAGTTTTAAAATGGTAAACAACAATTATTAACCAACTTCTGACATAACAATGACCAACATGGTGAAAACTATTTAATAAAAAAAATTGCACTTACCCCATCATAGGGATCTGAAACCATACAATAAAACAACAAAAAAGCTTCTATATGATGAAATTACACTTTAATGACTTTAAACTAAATTTTTTACTATTTTTTGTTGAGAAAAAAACAAAAGAACATACCCAATGGGCGCCAAAATAAAGAGAAATAAGCAATGGTGACGATCGATGATGCGAAGGTGGGTGTGGGAAGGGACGAAAGAAAATCGATAATCTAGTGACAATTATGACAGAAGTTGGCCCTCGATGCGATCTAACCGAACTAAATTTTTTAGGTTAAGTTTTAGAACTTGATGATCAGGTTAGGCTACTTTTCGAACATGCTTTTAATATTCATTTCTCTATGAGGCTAACCGTGTGGCGGCGACCGGCGTGCAGGGTGCTTGCGGTGTTATGTGTTGCCAACCAAAAACATAATTTGTTGATGGGAGCATTGCTGTATTAAGTTAGATGAATGTAGTTTTAAAGACAGATTTGCGCATTTAGCTGAATAGTTTATTATTTAATTAAATATAGGTCAAATATGTCAATTCTTTAATCGTGCTGTATCCATTTTTCTGTGCATGTAGCTGATGTAGGTCGACTTGAAAGCTAAACTATAGCTGAACATGTTTTAAATAATGGTCACTTTGTAAAAATAGACAACTTAAAATTACTTAAAACAAATAATAACAATCGAAAATTAGATGCATACGAAACTTGAGTAATACTCAGAAATCAAAGAACCATTTTTAATAGGGATAAAGACCCAGTCCTTTCTTAGTCACTTGTATAGTTTAATTATTGTTTAAGCTTTGTTTAGGAATGCTTCATTGTTTTTTCGCTCCATTGGTTATATTTACAGTATATAAAACCACTTGTAATTTGTTTTAGTTCATAGCTCTATCAAGTTATATCAAAACCTTAATCAAACTTTAATAAATAACCTAATTAAAATGTCTAAAATCACTCTCAACCCGAAATTATAATTAAAAGCAAATTATCTTTTGAAACAAATAAAAGGAGAAATTCTTAAAACCAGAAATGAAATTTGGATAAATCGTATAAAAAAAATTGATGAAGACCAACCAAGAAAAAATTATTGGCAGCTAACCAAGATACTGGCAAAATAAAATACCAATTCTCATCCATTCATACTCCTCACCAAGAAACAGTATACAACAAGGGGGAAAAAACTAAAGGTTTCGTAGATTCCTTAGAACAACAATTTAAATTAAACAAACATCCTGATGAAGACCTTGATTTGGAGGAAGAAATAGAAAGCATATTACGACGCAAGTTATGTGTTTTATATTAAAAATACACTTTTAAAAAAAATATATTTTTTTTAAATATGACAACCAAAAAATAACTACGTTCAAGACGAGAATTAATTATGGAGTGTTTTTCTGTTTCTAATATTGATTAATCGTAAGCTAATTAGTATAACAAAATTATATAAACTAAGCATAACAATAATATAAAATAAGCACTTTCATCAGAACCTTGAGGTCGATGTACGGGTTTTACTGGAACTGAGTCACATAACTCGCGTCATAAACCTCTCCCTTGATGTAAATCACCCCATTAACTTTGCTAACTTTAAGGAGCTCCAAAATACTATCAAATAAAAAAGCTTCTGGAAAGGATTAAATTAATAATTTACCAAATTAATAATTCCCTGAAAATACATACATACTCATTAATTTAAAATACATAATTAATTAAAGCCCAGGTCTGGGCTTGTTCCCAAATCCACGAAAGAGGGCAGTAGTTGTCCTCCTACTATAACCAGAAAAAGATCTAAGAATGCCCAAAAAATTGAGCCTAATAAGCGATTATCCTGGATTAGAAAAAATCTGAAAAGGTCATTTTAGCCTGATTTGATTTCCAACTCAACATACTCAAAATAGGAGCCTTTTCAAGGAGCAATGTGCCTTTGTGAAAGAGACTCTGGGGAAAGATCAGTTATGACCAATATTCGAAAACCACAATACCTGCACGCTAACGCTTAATGTCAAAATAAATGATAAGCTGTCAACACCCAGAACAATGGAGGAGAGTTCCCCAAGGCTCCCCCCTCTCTTCCACCCTTTTCAATATATATCCAACCAGATATCCCCAAAAATCCTTACACTAAATTAGCACTGTCTGCATATGATAGACTATGATAGACCCACTCGGCGAAAAAAAATTACTTAAGGTGTAATGAGATTAATTTTCTAAATCAAATTAAATATCTAGGAGTGCTAATTAACCATATGTTTTTCCCAAACTCCACGTCCAGAACCAAATATTAACCTGCAATAGTCTATATCATAAATCAATTTGTCTTTTAAACAAAAAAAGTCCCTATTCCCTTTAAAATAAAATCCTCCCATAAGGACAAATCATACGGCTCAAACTCCTTTAAGCTTCAACCTTTTTATTTAAAATTCCAATGTTCTACTTAATAACCATTCAACGGTTTTAAAATAGAATCCTTAAGTACATTTGTGGTACAATCTTAGGTCTTTCTTCTTAGCCCTTTAGGGGTATCTTAAGTGCCATACATGCTTCGGAAAGAAATTGGAGTCTAGAAAATACTAAAATTAAATACTTTTTATTAAGAGCACGCCAAGTTAAAAAATATCTCAATCTATTTGACTAGCAAAATTATAAATAACTCAAAACACGAAAGGTTATCAGATAAAACAACCTTAAATCCTAAACAGCCTTAACCTTGTTTAGAGATTAACGCCTCGAGCTTGTTTACCGGGGAACGTAAATCCACTGCTATCAGTGCCCATCAGTTCATGCAGCAACATTTCGACGCCATCGAAAAGGTTACTCGAAATCCACCTTCCATCACTTAATCCGTCTTCCCACCAATCCCAGGTCTCCATCTCTCACTCAAGAAGCACGGCAAGGATAAAAAGAAGCGTGTCTAGAAATATCAACCAGTCGCCAGCAGAGTTGCCAAGTCTGATAGATAAGTGGACCTCACACGGTCAATATTATTGCCCATATTTCGTATTGACAATATATTGTCAATATTTTAATAAAATCCTCATAGGATCAGTATTTCTTTCAAAGTTTAGTTTCTCAGCAAATGTTCGCCAGAAAACATCATGATGAATCCTCTTGAAAAAGTTTGTGTTGCCATTACGCTGGCCCGCATTGCGAAAATAATGAAGAAAAAAAAAATAAAAAAAGACGTTGTGTGAAAGATTGGATATTACAGCGGGAAAAATTTACTCATGTAAATCTCCTGCATCACATAAAGACAGTAGAACCGAATGATTTCAAAAACTACTTTAGAATGAACTCCGAGACCTATTAAGTACTGCTGGATTTGCTTACTCCAAGTGTTTAACAAAAAAGATATGAATATGCGAAAAGCAATATCACCTCATAAAAGGCTGGCTTTATGTCTAAGATTTTTAGCAACAGGAAGATCTTTCAAAGATTTGAAATTTTCAACATTGATTTTTCCAACAATCATTGAAATAATTATGGAAACCTGTGGAGCGATTATCTGTGTTTTAAAAGAAGTTATTAAGGTAAAAAAATATAGTTTACAAATAAATCTTATTTTCTACTATCTATGAACTAACATATTGAAAAAATAATGTTAGTTTTAAATTTGAAAGGTATTATAAAATTTTTTAAGTGATGAATTTTGAGGGTATCCAGGAGTTTGTTGTGGTGGTTGTTGGTGTGGCGGTCGAGTTTCTTAACATTCTAAAACATACTGATCTTGGAGTTGGGGTGATTGTAGACGTGTCGAAGTAATTGAATACGAATAACCCATGCTGTGGTTGGAGGTAGGTGCCCAACTGTGTAGAGTTCCGAATTTTGCTTCAAACAATATATCATTTATCGCTTTTTAAGCAATTACTTTTTGATTAAGTTTCAATGCCTTTAAATTTTTTGCCTAAATTTGGGCTAGATAATATTCTTCATCATGCTCGGAACTCTTATCATCCTTTGACAGATAGATGCAGGCAAGAGATAATAACTTGGTTTCTTCCGATTCCGATTTCCGATTCTTTTTTTGTTGGTTTTGTCTTTTTGGGTGTTGGTATTTCTGCAGGTAGGGGGTTCTGATCTTCTGATTCGATCTAAAAGTAAAAAACGGTTTTTATTTAATTTATTTGTTTGTAGATTCCACTAAAAGAAGAGGAGTGGGAACAAGTTGCCTTAGAGTTTAATGAGAAATGAACTTTATAGACGGCAAACATATTAATATTATTAAACCACAGAATGTAGTGTCCAGATATTTTAACTATAAAAGATATCACAGTGTGGTGTTGATGGCCGATTAGATGCCAATTACAATTTTTTATGGTTGACGTGGGACAAAACGGTAGAATTTCAGATGGTGGCGTGGTCTACAATACAAAATATTGGGAGTTGCTACAAAATAATAAGTTAAATATTCCCGAACCCTTAACGTATTTGTAACTACGGTTTATCCAGAGCCCGAAGAGTAGTGGAAAATGCCTTGGGAATCCTTGTTACGAGATTTGGAATTTTTCAGAAGCCCATAAATTTGTCCCCGGAAAAAGTCGCTACAGTTACATTGGCATGTTGTTATTTACATAATTTTTTAATACGAAAAAATAAGGATAATTGTACAAATAATGTTTTAATAACAGAAAATTTGAGAACAGGACAATGTGAACTTGAAACTGAAAGGTCAAAGTCAGAATCATTATCAAAATTAGTTCAATAAGGAGGGACAGATACCTTAGCAGGACAATAAAGTTTAGAAACTATAAAAATAGGGTTAAGAGTGTATGTACAACACAAAAAATAAGAATAAAATGATAATACTAATGCTTGTTTCTGATATTGTATATCTGCTGGTATCTGCCTTTTTCACATCTTTGAAAATTTGAAGTTCCCAAAATATCCATGATGTTGGCTCATAAATGTCGTCCGTGGAACTACCTGTTCTTTGAGAATCCTTGATTTTTTTAAGTTCCTTTCTATAGTTGGTTTTTAATGAGGTAGTTTTCTTTTTTACGTCCTCAATTTTTGCATCTTTTTTAATTTTTTTATATATTTCCACCAACTTTATTTCCACAAACCAAACGTTTGTAGCACTTATTTTTCTGATCTCTGTCAGTATACTCCTTTAATGAAACATTCCAAAGTATTGAATTTACTCTATATATACTTATAAACGTTTTTAAAACTTCGCGTTCATCAATTTCTCTTGGTTTAATTAAATCGATCATTGATTTTGCCGGTAAAATAGGAGACGACGACGGCAAATACGTTGTTTCTCCGTTCATCACCACAGAGCAACTGACGCAAATCACGCAAACATTGTCAATATGGCCCTCAGACGATCAAAATATTCACAATAAATTTGGTTACGCCCACAATATTTTCGAAATTGTGAAAGTCCTTCAATATATTGACAATATTCAAATGAACCTCATCGAATGGTCAATAATATTGTCAATATCGTCGTCAATATGACAAATATTGACAATAATATTGACCGTGTGAGGTCCCCTATATAGAGAGAAGTCTCCCAAGACAGGCCAGAAAAGCAAAGCCATGAATAAGACATATAGTTTAGTTTTTCTCTTAAAGATGCTAATATCGTTAGCGAAACACGTGTCGAAAATAAAATAAAGAGTTTTGATTAGGGGTAAACTTTTTTTAAAGATTTGATTATCACACAAAAGGTTCTAACAATAGGACTATTAGAAACTATTGAGCAAAGATTTTCAATAATCTATTATTGTTTTTAACAAATAAAAAAAGATGAAATGAAAATAAAAATATTTTCCTACTAAACATGATGGAAAAACAGAAAAAGTTTTGCAATCAGAGTACTATTTGGAAAATGCCTTAATTAACGCTATATTTGGGTTTGAAAATCTCTTAAGTTATTCAAAAGAATGTTAATTGGCATCCGCCGCACGAAAGCACGGTTATTACTCCTAAGCCATGCTGGGTAATGCCTTGTTCCAATTAGTACGGCAATTAATTTGTTTATTATTGGAAGGCCGATAGAATTATTCCGTTATATTGAAATGTATGAAATGCCGGCATTTCGGTAGAGTACGCTGATGGATTAATTCTCGTTTTTATTTTAAAATTTTTAAGAAGAGTTCATGATATTTTTTACCAATTTATTGAGGTAATTAAAATGTTAATATAAGAGTCAAAGGTTTGGTTTTGGTTATTTTTTATTTATTTTGATGTTAAGTTTCGAATCGCAAAATTTATCGAAATAGGACCTGTACAGTTTAAAAGTATTTAAGGTTCTCCTTAAAAAGCCAAGCTACATAAGAATATATGAATGTCTAAGGTGCAGTTTATCTATGACATTAGAAATATTAACATTAATATCGTTTTTTTTTGTAACATTATCAATATAAGAGTCTAATTAATTAAACGTATAAATTGCAAAGAAAAGGAGATAATAGCAATTCACAAAAAAACATCAAAAAAGCACCAAGTTCAATCCCTATTATGGTTCTTGGTTATATGTTACTTCCATAATAAGATCCTTTTTCCGCGTTCGTGTTTGCAAATATTCTCTTATACATTATCCTGGCCAGTTCTGTCAAATTTTATTTACGTAGAGTTTGTTCTTCAATAATTACCAGTTTGGTGCCTTTTAGTTTCTCTATATCAAAAAATACAAGATTTCTTTGAGTCAAAAATAAAAACTTTGTGTTAACTGGCCTTGGTCTAGAAGCGCTTTGTTTTTTTCCTATACGATAGCACCGCTCAATATTAACATTAGGGATGTTAAACTTATTTAGTATAAGCCTAGAAACTTTATTTTTCACGTTAGTATTATCCTCTGGAAGGCCAATTATTCGTCGTTGAGTTAGTTTCATATTCTGTTCTAATTGATCCATTTACATCCCTTCTAAGATCAAAATCCGCTCGTGTATTTTCTTGGCAGTGAATACAAAATTTCGTGGAAATCTAAGGAAACTTTATCTAAATAGAATTATACACAATCCTTTAGAAAATCACAATCCTTCCACAAACTTTCAGAAACCTATGGGATAAGGAAGAAAGGGCAACCAATCTTAAGATGTAGCAGAGAGCAGACATTTCCAAAAAAAAATTTGAGAAACGTGTCGTCTTAAGATCACCTTATCTACGATGTACTAGGGCATACTCTAGATGTCAGATACTGTAAGTCCCAGCTTTAGCAAGTACATCAAGCGCAATTGGAATCATGGAAACAATAACCTGATAAAGGTATTTAAGAGTTTAAAACAGATGTTGCTTTCGTCCAAACCGAGTATGGTGAATAAATTTCTTTAAATTACTTTTTCTATAGAATGCGAGATCTACATGCTAATCCTGCACTAAGGATGGGTCACTATGAAAATATTTCCGAAGCTTTGGCTTATGGGTTAGAGTATCATGCAGCTTTTGAAGTAACTAAAGGTCAGTAAGACAAGGAAGTAAAGTAAAATAAGACAAAATCTTATTTCATATAAAACAAATTTTTTTAAGATAAATATTACTTTAACAACTCACCTTTGGTAAGAAGACTAAAAGGCAATTCCGATATTAAAATTGCAACGAACAAAGGCATGCCAATTAAATTAAATTAATTTAAAAGCCAATATCCAAAGCCTGGGGCAGGCCAGAGTAGTTTGGAAGACCACCCTCACTTCATGAGGTGCAAACTAACCAGTTTCTAACAAGTCTCACGTATAAGAATAAACCAAGTCTTGAAAAGAGCATGGTAGTGGCGGCCAAGAATATGGTTAATAGTAGATATAGGACTAAGTTAGACCATCAATAGGATAAAAATTTCTATCTAGTTGCACGTCTCTTTGGTTGTCTCTGTTTTAACTTTCGACCTTGCCACTGACTTCGTTCCCGTGTGTTGGACACGTAAAGTTTACGCCCGCCCAAAGCAAAAAAATGGTGCTGGTCGCCTAAAATATGGCTTGCAATTTATTTTTTGAAACCTTTTATAAATTAACCTTAATCCTCTAAAGAGCAATGATTTAATTTTTTATACTGTATAAAATGTAAATTGGGTTATGTAAATAAAATAGGTTATTGTTGGGAACTGTTGCCTCTTCTTGTCATAGCATATCCCAAATTGTCTTTACAGGAATTAAAATATTTAAATATAGAAGTTTTCTTAGTTACAAAACTAAGTGGCGCCTATTGTTTTTTTATTATACAGACTGTGACTTATAGCAGAACCTTACCTACGAGCGCCCGGCCTCCAATAATTCTGATCTACTGTCTGCAATACTTAGGTACAAATTTAAAAATGTTCCATAATATTCAGAATTAAAATCTCTAGTGCTAGTTGCTTGGAACCAATAAGATTCGCACAAGTCTAGTCTTATAGTATGGTTTAAAGATTTCATGGCACTACTGAATCCTATTTAAGAATGGTTGTAAATTCTAAGCCAATTAACTGAGATGTACACACTATTCTTAGCAGCATAACTTCGTTTTGAATACTACGGTAATAATACAGCATAACTTCGTTTTGAATACTACGTAAGCATTTGGCATCACTGCATTAGAGATGTTGCAAGCAAACAAACTGTCCATAGTTCCACGAGAACGATAATTCTGGATTTTTAATAATCTAAGGTTCTTCTATTTATGAGTCTACTGGGAAAATCCCGGCAAAAGTTGTTTTCAAAGATATAGACTCTTTTAGCTTTCAATATTGTTGCCGGGAGACCCGAAGGACAAAGGCCAAGTCACTGAAGGTTTAGAATGTTTGAAAATGTGTATTATATATAATCACCAGAATTAACGACATAATGATCCAGCGACGCTCGACAATGAATATAAGAATCATAAATATCATCTGACTGGCACCCTATCATGACGCAAACTTGAGAGGGGAGCAGTTTTAGAAAAATGTAATGCCATAATTATTTTCTTAGTTTTTTTTGTGTTTTCGATGCTGATTCACTGGGTATAGTTCATTTCAGAGATCTATTAGAATCTTTGATGGGCCGCGAATAGTCCGTGTGCCGGCGTTGCTTGTATTGTCACATCGCATGCATGTTTAAATCGCAAAATTTTATGTGGAAAGAGTCATAAAGTAATATTCTAAGCGATATTTAATCATTATCATTAAATAAATAAATGTTTGGGAATTTTTTTTTAAATTTAAACATTTGATTCGTAAAATTTGACTACATGTGCCCACGTACTATTTTGTTAGATGTCTGACCTCAGTCACGGCCATTTAAGCGTGAAAAGTTGCACAGGTCCGTCCTTAAAATTGATTTGTATTTAAAACTTGTTTGTTATTCGGGATTTTTGGGTTTAGTTTTATTAAGTTAGAAATTCAGGATAGTTGATAGCAAGATAATATTTAATTTTAATATAAGATTTAAGTACGTAAAATCAGTTTAACCAAAAATTTTAATTTAATAAGTTTAGTTTTTAGCGCCATCAGTGGGGTGTTTATAACAACTGCTGAGAGAATAGGTGGTACAAATTACTTAGGCCCATTTATTCTGTGGATTAATAATAATAATAAATTATTAATAATATACTCATAAAACCCCCATCTCTCTATTTAGTACCAACTTCTTTTAATAAAAATATGTGGTCAGAAAAGTGAAAGTAAATTTTTTTTAAATAAACTTTTACATTAAAAATCATCTAGCTATTTATATCTTATGCATGTAAACGACCCAAGTTTTACTTATAAAAAAAACACACTTTACATCCAGAATGTAATATTTATTAGTTTGTTTGCCTCATATTTAGTCACACTTTCCTCTTCATTTGTCAAATTTTCCTGCCTATTTTCCCAGGGTCAACACAAATAAAAAAACACACTTCCTCACAGTAAAAACTGCAAAAAATTTAGACGAATAAAGGTTAAATTCTAAATTCTCCACTTTCCCATCCTTAAAGATCTCTTTAAAAGCACGTTAAAAGTAATACAAAAACCGCCCAAAAATTTATTTGGGTACGGCCCCGTAATTCTCAAAATCAATGGGATAATGAGAGATACGCAATCACTTGCACAGCCTTAAGTAGGAATCGCCAGAACGCAGGTGTTTTATCTTTGTTTAATATAATGGCTAAAAAGAGGTGACAAGTCTGTGAGTGCTGGAAGTGTTTAAAATATTTTGTTAGATGCTTGGATTTTAGTCCGCGGTCAATTTTTTGATATTATTTTCTTGTGGTATTTTTTCTTTCTAAAAATTGACATTTTCGAAAGAAAAATAAAAAATACTATAAAACATGGGGTTTTACGTATATTTAAAATGATTTCATAGATAAACAATATAACATTTTGCCATTTAAACATATATATCATGCGACAATAAATACGACGTAGGCGCATGGACTGTGCTACTGACTAGTGCGGTATCTGCGACACATCAAAGATTCTAATAGATCTCTGAACTGCACTAAATTAAATTATAGCAGGTTTTAATAATTAAGGTGTACGAGTTTTGAAAAATCAATCAATCAATTGTATAGTTAAAATTCTAAAATATCTGTAAAAAGTACATAAATTTTCATTATTTTATTTTTAAAGCGTAATAGCATGCAAATTTTAATAACAAACAAACCTTACGAATGTATTTTAAATTAGGCTTGTCAAGTTAAAATATTACATTAAACTTAATATTAAAACTTATTTGTTACTAAAAATATTAATAGAATACTACATAGTAATTTATTAATGTTATTTTACTTGTTACCAGACACTAACTTTAACAGAAATATGCTACACTATCTAAATACAAACTTCAATTAGAATCATTCTTCAAATTGGAGAAACCTTTTTTTGCTTTATTTTGTTTTAAGAAGGCGATATATATATTATGTATATGCTGTTAATAGGTTTTTGTTTATTATTGTATATATTGTTTAACATTAAAGTATGTAAGACAATCTCTAACTATCACTTTTTTAAAACTAGTTCGGTCAAAATAAAAACATTGTACTTACATTTTTGTGCTGCAGAATTTAAGAGAAGGTATGGCTCAATCGCTTGACACAATTGGGCGAACGACGGAGATTCTTTTTCTTGGTATTTTTTCTATGATCGACATACAAACCTAACACAACCCATGTTAGTATCTTAATTTAAGACTATACATCATTTTATTCATGTGTCCTGTAAATAATGTATTTCTTAAAACATATAATAAAATTCTTATGTAAGTCCTATTTTTCTAACTCTATAGTAACATTTCCTTATTAAAATTAATTATTTTGTAGTGTCTTCATCCATTAAATCACAGTTTTTTTCCGTAATAGTACTGTTTAATGACCTGCTGGATAGTGCTAGAAATCTTGGTACTATATTTGTTCACTTGGTGCCATTAGCGTTTTCTATCTCTCCGCAACGGTTTCCTTTATTATGCGGATCATTCGAAAAACTTAATAAAAAACTAATATTTTCATGAAATTATTCTTTACATACGAATTAGGGTTAAATTTAATTTTGTCCGCACATTTTTCGTAACTGCTTGGTAAAAGCCAGAAACAAAGACAAATAATAGAAATGAACGCGAGCACTATTGTGTGGCGGAATGATGCAGGCCGAGTGCGATGCAGATCTGGATTTGTTAATTTTCTTAATAATTTATAGATTTAATTTAGTTTTATTGGAAACGCCATAAAATAGAATTAACATTTTAATATATACCGTAAATTAATCGTCTCTCTAAGGAATTTGATGAAATCTGTACTTTTATCACATACCTGCGATATATATAAATAAAATACATAGTAAAAGTATATAGTATACTTTTATAATAAACAAAGTTTTAGGTATAAGCTAGTGGTTGTATATAAATATTTAATATTAACTTAGAAGAGCCCTTTAGACCTTAAAACCATCACTATGTGGAAACTGAGCTAAAATTAAAAGGACGAAGGTTATTTATTGAGAAAAATAATTCATGTCAAACAACTTTTTAAAGAAAAATGAAAACGTACTTAATTGTCAGTTATAAAGGAGTTTTGTGAATTATAAATTATTAGAATCAACGTCAATCATAAGAAAACGTAGAATAATCTTAAATTAAAATAAAAATAAAGCAGAAAATAAGAGGCTAAGATCTGCCATGTTTATATTGGTATACACGCCCAACTACTGAAGGTATAGGATTGGAATTAATGCAATAACAAGTCTAAGTCATAAGTTACACAGAGAATGACAGCTTTTCTTTTTCCTTATAAACTTACTCTACTAACTAAAATTCGACCTAAATTGAACTGGATGGCCGAAACGTGCGGCGTATTGCATTTCGTTTCGCAGCGGTTAGCGCATGTGGGAAATCGAGAAATCGGTAAGACATTGTCATTTTCTCTTTAACTTAATGCTTTGTCTATTTATTTCCCTTACAAATTAATGCATTTGTACTTTGGCACCCAAAAAGTTTTTCCGATGCATACGTTTTGGTATAAAATATATTCACTGGCATAAGGTGTAAAGTGTTAGAGCTACTTGATTATTCGGCAACATAATGACAATAATTAAAGCATGCTATTGTAATTACAACAAGAAAAAATAAACATTTTATTTTTGTTCTGGTTTACCATTCTTAAAATTTCATCTCTTAGTTTTTGTGAAGAAAGCATCTTTTGAAGGGGTGCTTAGTAGAGATATATTTAGTTATTGCTTGTCAGTTTACTAGTGTTAAGTATAACAAAATGGTTTATCCTATCGCGAAATTTGCCGCCTTGATAATTGTAGTGCAATGACGGTAATGCATTTGTATCAAATATGGATAGATACCGGGAGATATTACAGAGCGTCAAGATAGGTACTTGAGACAACTATGAGACTTTTTTTAAGACTCTAGAAGCAGTCGTTACTGTTTTGCCATAGCACCCCGTTCACCGGATTTAAATCCCATAGAACATGTGTGGGATATGATGGGGAAGAGGTAACCACTTTGCACCATCCGTTACAAACTCTAGCAGCTAATCCACGCAGTTCGAGTTGCTTGAAATTAGGTGCCACAACTATTAACCATATCATTTTATGGTTGCCTAGACGTATACAGAAGTGCATTCAGCTTCGGGGTCGTCATATACTTTTTTTATTTTTTTATTATAACTTTCCAAATTAAAAATCTTGCAAATGAAAATTGGACACAGATAGTTTCAAGAATCATCGTGATGCAGCTATGGATAGTTTTGGATTGCTGATAGTAATAAAGGTTTTCTTTAATCAGATAGTAATATGTAAATTGGTTTGTTACCGAGGATATTTTCTTACTGGTGCATCAGTTTTTTGTCACATGTTCTATAAGATTCTGAATCACTAGTCTTGAATTATAGTACTAAGTGACAAAATGCTTCTTTTATCTTTAAAATGGAGACATGTGTTATTGCCAAATTATTTTATAATTAACATTTTTAAAATTTGCTTTACACCAAATTTTTGTCTTCACCAAATATTCAAGTAGGCAATTAGTCTTTTCTGTAACAAATTGATTGATTTGTTAATTGATTAAATAATCAATCAATTGATTAATTGATTGATTATTTATGCTATTACGTACTAATTATGGAACCTATTAAGTTTATTAACAACATTTTGACAGTCTAGTTAGTTTACGAAACTATCCTCTTAAAAAAAATACACGAATATGTATTATTTAGGATATGGGTAATATACGTTTATACCCTAATTTTAGTTAGGGTATAAAAGTAGTTAGTTAGGGTTTGATAATCTGCTAAAGTAGAAATATTTAGTAACAGCTACTGATTGTAAGTTTAAGTTTTTAGTTACAATATCTCTTTTTTAAATAAACCTTTAACATGTAAACGACCAAAATGTTATAAATAAGACACGAGTGCTCACGACAAATATATATTCCAGACTACCGGGCTTTTTCCTTTTTAAAATACTTTCTCGCAGATCTAAAGTTTGTCCAAACAGTTGGATAATAGATGTGGGTAGATTCCCATTATAGTTCGAAGGCTCATTAGTATTCTTTTCACGTCCCAGCCTAGGGTTGCTTTTAGCACCATGTGGTCTCATTTTGGGCCCGGTACTTTTCCGTAGATTACAGTCGGCTATTCCTGACTATCTTCGCGCCCTCGTGAAGGCTCTCTTTTCTTACGTAGGAGATACCTATTACAAAAAAATAAAAAAACAATTAGTAACCTATTTCTCACTACAGTTGTTAATTCTGGCAGTCACTGTCGGACTTGTTAGAACGAACAACTGTAGAAAGCAATTTTAATTTATCAGAGGGACATATCCCTTTATATGCGGTTTTACAGCGTTCTGCACCCGCTAGATCCCCAACCACGTATCGATCGTTATCTAACACTGCCGTTACAGTGAAGGGCTCTTGATAACGTGGTTCAAGTTTCTTGCTCTGACCATCATTTTACCACTTTGTTCTTTGGACAAGGACTTGTTGTCCTACAGTAAACGTTTTTATGCCGGCATGTCTTTGGTTATACAACTTCTTTTGTTTTGCTGACTTTCAGCAATCTTTGTTGACGCTTCCGCTCTCACAGTCAGCAGGTTCTTCAACACAAACCTCACCTCAGCCGTCAGATAAGCGTCATCAATACCACGTGGCTGATAACCAAGAAATAGCTCATAAGGCGATTTCCCGGTGACCGAGCTTACCGCTGTATTGATGCCCCATCTGACAGTAACTATATTTATAAGGAGTTTTCCCAATTTTGTTCATGTGATATGCTAGCCCTTAACGATGAAAGGATTATCCTGTTATACCTTTGAACTTGCCCGTTGGCTCGAGGGGTAGCTGTCGCACACAACACATGTTTTATACCCATTCCAGAGCAAAAATCTGAAAATTCTCGACTGGTAAAAGCAGTTTCTCTGTCACAAATGATTCTTCGGGGCACACAGAACATTTCGATAATCTCCCTTAACCATTTTGTAACTGATCCAGTTTTCGTGTTAGGCACCGCTTTTAAAAACACAAATTTTATAAACGCGTCTACACCTACAATCAAATAACGTAATAAGTTTCCTTTTTTACTTTTTCAAATGGACCCAAAGTGGTCAGGATGAAGGGTATCCATTGGTATTGGTTTCTTCTCGATATATTGTAAACTACCTGGCGTTTTACCTGAAGGCTTTTTATTATACATGCAATCCAAACATGACCTTATATAATTCTTTACGTAATTTCTCCTGGATAAAAACCAATAACGTTTTGACAAGATATCTAAAGTTTTATCAACGGCAAAATGACCTGCGTCGTCAGGATAATAGATAAGTCTTCATCTTCGTGCTGATTAAGGTATCACCCAGCGATGCCCTGCGGTAGTCTTTTTATAAACTCGGTTTTTCTTTAGCACGGATTCCTTGTGAATTTGCCTGTCATTAGAATCGATAAGTGGTCTTGATAATATTTCATGTATATTTTTACAGTGCTTGTCCTGTAATTGTGTAGCTAGAACCCAGTCATCTTCTGTGACATTTACAGATAAAACCTCAATTTCGGCACCAATGGTATCGTTTTCTAAAATGGGGTTGCGGCTAAGAGCATCTACATGATTCATTTTTGTTCTAGGTCTATACTTAATGGAAAAATCAAATTCTTGCGTACTTAGCCACCATGTACCTATACGAGGAATAAGGTCTCGCTTCACTAACGTTATTCTTAGTGCATTGCAATCGGTGACAACTTTAAAGGTAATACCAACAAGGTAAACTCTGAACTTTTTCAATGAGCAAACAACCGCCAGAGTTTTCAGTTCATAAGAATGGTAAACTTGTTCTTCTTTCGTCGTTGCTCTGCTAAAGTAATGTACTGGCTTTAATTCTCCATCATTCTGTTTCTGCAGTAAATTCCCACCTATGCCCCATTTACTAGAATCTGTATGTAACTCTGTTACCGCATTTCTATCGTATATGGCTAGAATTCGCCTAGTTGTTAATTTTTGTTTCAATTCATTAAAAGCACGTTGTTCTTCATCGGCCCAAATAAATACCGAATTTTTCTTTGTTAGGTTTGCTAGTGGTTTTGCAATAAGAGCAAATCCCTTAACATATTTCCTAAAATAGCTAGCCAAACCTAAAAATTGTCTAACAGAATGAACATCGGTAGGCTCTGAAAAATTTGTTACCGCTTTTATTTTCTCTGCTCCAGGCTTAACCCCTTCTTGAGAAATATCGTGACCTAAATAAATTATTTTCGACATTAAAAATGTACACTTATCAAATCTCAAAGTCATACCTGCGCCTTGCATCAATTTTAGAACTTTTTCTAATTGTGCAAGCCCACCAGATATATCCTGAGAAGGCAGCAGAATATCATCCATGTAAGCCATGACCGTGGCATACCTAAATGACACAAGAATTTTATTAATTTCCCGTTGAAACACTGCTGGCACATTAACAAGTCCGAAGGGCATAGTCAAATATTCATAATGACCCTCTAGTGTAACGAAAGCTGTTTAATAAATTGAATTTTCCTCTAGGGGTATTTGGTGATAACCTGACGCTAAGTCTAAACTCGTAAAATAATTACATCCTTTTAAATTGTCCAATAAATCATCGATTCGTGGTAACGGATATTTATCTTTGACTGTTTTTCTATTCAAGGCCCTGTAATCCACACACATGCGAGTTTCGCCGTTCTTTTTGCGTACTAGTAGGATAGGACTCGCATAGGGAAAAGAAGTTTCATGTGTTATTTTACTCTCTAATAAGCCATTTACTATTTTCCTAACCGTATCCCTTTCGCAAAATTGTAAACGATATGGTTTATAGGTGACAGGTATGTCATCAGTTAAATTAATAGACATTTTTGTGATATTTGTTAGCCTACTTCAGTTAAATTTGTAGCAAAACAGCCTCTATATTTATTAAGTAATTCTAAAAGTTTTATTTGATCTTTCAGTTCGATTTTATTATCAGTACATTTTTTTATATCCTTTACCGTAAAACTAATTAAAGATTCTTGTCCAATAGTGAGTCACTCGATTTGATTTTCTTTATCTGTCGTCTGTATCTGTATCTTCGGGTCTACAGTAAAAGTCACACCTCTTGCTACTACACGACCCTTTTGGTTGGTACTTTCTTTACCTGAGATATTAGGAATTGGTAAAACTCAGCCTTCTTTTGTGTTTGTTACGCACCGAGGAATTGAATGATCTTGATTAGGCCAATTTCGGTGTAGTAAATCTACAAATACATCGTCACACTCTTCAGACGCGTAAAAAGGTATATGACCTATGTGATTGGGTGGTATTACTGTGGCTTCTTTAGCCCAAAGAGTAACTTTTCGGGGAGGCAAATAATTAATTTCTTTAAGGGGTTCCTTATCTACATTAAATAAACGTACTTGCCCTCCTCGCACTACTATTTTAATATCTGGGTGATTAATGAAAAGCTGTCCCATAATAACTGACACTTGTTGGGCCATATCAGGTACAATAAGTGCTTCGACAAAGGCCTTTTCCAAATCTACTTCTAAATTAATAAACGTTTTATGATGGCTAATTACTGAGCCACCGGCATCACCACTTAGTTTTACCTGTATCGGGTAAAGTTTTAATCTTAAATAGGCAACGTCCGATTTTCATAAAGTGACCGCATTACTACCTGTGTCGACATAGCCACGAGAAATAGAATTATTTATGCGACAATTGATAAAATAGCAGGTAATACCCAAACAATTATTTTTTACGTTTAAAGATAATAATTGTTTAAGCTTACCAGTGGATGTTTCTGGTCTATTTTTAAGACAGTTCTGCTCTATATGTCCAAGCATTCTGCAAAATTTGCATTCAAAAACTGGCTTCATGCACTTTGCTGCTAAATGGCCACGTTGACCGCAGTTAAAGCATTTCGGATAATTTCTTACTGAGTGTTTTGCTGTCGGCTGTTCATGAAGAACTGACAAATATTCTTGGTATAAATCTTCCGGCGTTTGGTAGCGGCCCGCTCTGGCTCCATTTTGTACGTTAGTATCACAGAGTCCATGTATTAAACATGACACAGCTCTTTTTCCATAAACGTCGCATGTTTTTAGCAGTTCCATTTTTTCAAAATAATATGCCATGCTTTTATTTGGATCTTTCTTTCTATTTAGCATCGTTTGTAGACTCACGGCATAGTCAGTATGATCTGGAAAGCTTTTTTTTATTAATGCTTTCTACTCTTCCCACGTGTGGTTATAATTTTTTTTTAGGCTATGGTACCAGCTTTTAGTCATTTCTATAAGCCTTGACTGTATATGATAGTTAGTATTAATTTTGTCCCACTGGTTGGCATCTTTTAATTAATCGATCTTATTTAACCACTGTTGGGTAGTCAGATTTGTCTTTTCGGGGAAAACTCTGGAATACAATCCGCCTTCACATTAGGTCAAATTGTACTGACCTTGCTATTTTCGTTGAGTCAAATTTTTAATCATTTTCTATAAACGTTTGAAACGTTGTTCCGTTGTTTCCAGCTCAGGAGTTTCTACAACACGTGATTCTGGACGTCTCCTTGAATTATCGCGTTTTCGTGATTCCACTGAACGTTTTCTTGAATCACACCTCGATTTCATATAACCGTAACTCTCATACTCACTATCTGATGAGCTAGTGGAATCAGAGCTACTGTGGGATCTCTTTCCACTGTTCAGCCTTTTTTATATATACACTACAACTTAAGGAACTCACTAAATTACAAAGCAATGAACAAATTATTAACTAATAAATGTATATACAAAAATGTCCAATGCACGATCAATTAATAAAAAAAAATGTGGCGCGACCGAAAAGCACGCGAATTATTATCCCACACCTGAACTGTAAACGACCAAAATTTTATAAATAAGACACGACTGCTCACGACAAATATATATCCCAGACTACCGGGCTTTTTCCTTTTTAAAATACATTCTCGCAGATCTAAAGTTTGTCCAAACAGTTGGATAACAGATGTGGGTAGATTCCCACCATAGTTCGAAGGCTCATTAGTATTCTTATCACGTCCCAGCCTAGGGTTGCTTTTAGTACCATGTGGTCTCATTTTGGGCCCGGTACTATTCCGTAGATTACAAACATGTATATTAAAATAAAAGTTTTTATTATCTGAAAGTAAAAAAAATTACCTTTTACTTTTGAGTTTTGAGATAACGTGTTACTAGCAACACCATAAAATAAACAAGTGTTCCATAAGTTAAAATATTTTTTAAGTAGTGTTATTATAATAAATAATGATTAAATACGTAAACATTAGCTTTTACTGAAAATCAAAATGATTTTAGTAACATCATATAACTGAATTCATATACATAGCTAAACATAAAAAAAGATTAACATAAAATAATTTTTATGTTAATCTTGTTATGTTTAACTAGTTAAAAAAAGCATGCATTATTAATTAATGATTAACCAACAGTTTAAAAATTCTTATAACGACGTGAAATTTTATTAACAAAATGGTGTGCTTAAATAAATTTATTTTCTTTTTAAGCTTAGTTGGCATAAGAATTAAATGAAACGGAACGTTGAAAAATAGCTGTCATAAAACATTATGCATTGCATGACGAAATACTAAACGCTACTTCATAGAAACAGGTAAACAAGTTGTTTATAAATTTCAATAAAAAACTTCTCTTACTAGTTTATCTTTATAAAATCAATAGCTCTATATTAATATCTATATAAGTTATAAAAATACACTAGAATTCATACGTATAATTCGTGAATTTATTATTGCACAGTATGTCTTATCTTATTAGTTCGAAAATAAATTTGTACAATACGTAGACCATTAAAATTTTAATGATAAAATTATTTGTTAAGAGAAAGCTTCTCTTAATCTAACGGAACAAATCTTTAGGCAATAGTTCATAATAAATAGTAAAATAGCCCTTTAAAATTCTATCCATTTTACTTGCATAGTTATTTTCAGTTCTACTAAAGCAATATTTGGCCCTGTATACTATGAAAAAAAAGGTCATTAGGGATTGTATGAGAATACATATATAATTACACTTTTCAGGTGTAATTTGTTTGTAGGTGTGTTGTGGCAGCGGGATGCCATTTTGAAGTGTTGCAGAATGAGCTAGGCACCAAAAAGTAGTATTTAGGATGCTAATGATGTGTGCTAAATTTCAAACTTTTATATAAACGCATTCAAAAGATAAGGGGGGAGACAATTAAAAGCTGCACTCTATAATATCATTGGCGATGTTGTATATACAATTTTTTTAAAGAACTTAAATCGGATTTTTTAAAAAGGTTTAAATCTTTTTGTTTAAGTATATTACTTAATTTGTTATTTAAGTTTATTACATCTTACATCAAGCTTCAATTCATTCATAGATATGTTAATTATTTTTGTCTTAGGAAATAATTGGAATATTATAAAGAGGATTTTGGGCAAAGAAAGAGCGTTTCTTTCTCAATAATTTAGTATGAGACATTTTGGTGCAAAACTTAGGAGCGACTCAAAATATTTTCATATTTGTTTTATATTCTCGCAAAAAAGTATTCCTTAGAACACTTGTTTAGTGTCCATTTATTTGAACAATATTTTCGGAACTATAGAAACTTGTATGCAGTGATGTTCGATGACTAGTTTTGAATATTCCCTTCAAAGTCCAAAATCTCAAAAACTGCTAGGTTTATTTCTTTCAAGTAAAAAGCATGATATTTATATTGATATTTATTTAAACCTAAAACACTTGTTTAAGGTTTAAATGAATTTAAGCAATATTTTCGGAATTATAAATATTTTTATTGAGAAATGTCCGATGAGCAGGCTCGAACATCAAGGTGAACTTCAAAGTCTAAAATCTCAAAAACTACTGGGTTTATTTCTCTTGAATAAAGAGCATGATATTAATCTGATATGGTGTATTTCAAAAATTAGACCTTGGGCCTGTACTTTGTTATTCTTTATGAATTCTTATCTTATTGAATTTTTATATCCCTTATCAATGTTAGATTTTAGAATTCCACTTGCTGGATATTCGATGCTGACGACTAATGAAACCAATACGAGCTAATATTGAAAAAAAGCATCTGATGTCTTTAGGAAAGTTTGTCTTATTTGTAATACGATTTATTAAGGTATTAAGTTAGTAATCTGTAAAAGCCTAGGTTACTTAAGAAAATTAATATCCGATAAATTTTTCTTAATTAAAACATTTAGAAGAACGAACTTTAATAATATTAGTTACATCTTTTATTACTAATTACAGATTAATTCGTGATCAAGTATGTTACGAGTCGGCATCAATAAATATTTAAGAGCTAACAATGTCAAAAATCTAAATGGGTTTACTAAAAAAATAAAATTAGTAAAACATTATAATTTTTAAAATGGATTTGATGAAAGAATAATTAAATTTGTAGAAACCTCAAGATAAAAAAAATAAAAATCAATGGGTTTGTCGCGAGTTATATTTCATTTTGTTTTCATTAACTACTTTTTATTATGTTTTTACACGCAATAGGTGTAACTATAAAATTTTGCTAACCACCACTGATTTATTTCCTAGAGTTAAATACTTTTGAGAGTAAATGTTAATTTTTAATGGCATATTTTTAAAGATTCATAAAACATACAGCAAAAGTGTTTTTATTTGACTCATTTACTCTTTTTTATTTCAGGTAAATAAGAAGTGATGTAACCGTCAGAATATTAGTGAGGGTAATTAGTCTAGTGGTAAGTTTTTATTGACACGTTTTCAGTATAGGGCGATTCCGCTGTAGATTTTTGACAAAGAATTCTAAATCGCAGTAAATGATATTTCTTTTAATGTCAATGCAAAGAAGAAAGTCTATATTTTCTAATAAAACTACTTTTTCGGACTATTTATTTCATATTTCAATTTTTTGCTCGTTGAGAAACACTTACACTTTTGTTGTGACACTTTATAAATAGTAAGAAGAAACCAAAGGGAAAATTTAATCAATCGTAAGTAGGAATACATTCTAAGTTGATTTTAAGTAAAAGTTGACTCAATTTGGTTGCACCCGCGATGGCGATTTTACGATCGTGGGTGCAACCTAATTAACTATAAATATTATCGCATATCATTTAATATATTTTATAATAAAGTAACCAGGCAACCTGATTAAGAGCAAATTAATAACTTAAACCTTGGTATAAGTTAATATTTTGCTCTTTTTTTTATAGAAAAAATAAGAGGTCAGAAGAACACAGAAAGAAACTGCTTCGCAGAAATATAGGAGAAAATTCAAAGATAATACTGAACTTCATGCAGACCATCTCCGAAGAGAAAGGGCTCGTGATTCGAATCGAAGAGAAGCAATGAAAAGAAAAATGGAGACAGATGAAGATTTTAAGTTGTTGGCTAGAATCAGATCTAGAGAAAGAATGCAGGCGACTAGAAAGCATCGTAAAGAGGAAAAAAATTAAAAAACAGGTGTCAGCTACAGTAGTCCTCGCACATTGGGAAAAGCAGTAGCAAAAGTGAGGCGTAATTTACCAGCAAGCCCAAATAAAGCAGTGGAAGTTGTAAAAAAAATAGCTGCTGAATACCAACTTGCTGTATCTGAAAACAATGACTTCGCTAAAAAGCCTTGGAAACTGACAGATGAAGTCAAGAAACAGATTTGTGATTTTTTTGGCAGGGACGATATTAGCCAAATGCCTGGAATAAAAGATCTAAAATCCATAAAGTCAAATTCGCGATCAAAGTTGAGAATCCAGAAAAGAACAATGGTTATGAGCATCCGAGAGGCCTTTGAACTTTTTAAAACCACTTACCCGGACACATCGATTAGTAAAACTCTTTTTTACAAAGAAAGATCGGCTCGCATTCTGCCTAACAACGATACGCCTCATAATGTATGTGTATGTACAACACACTCAAATTATATTAACCTTCTTCTCGCAATTTCAAAATATGCAACAGACTTCCCAAAAGCACACCGAGAACTGCTGAACCAGGTATCATGTAGTGTGGATAATGAAGATTGCATGTCCCACAATTGCCATGTTTGCAAGGAATCAAACATTTGGGATATTACCGTAGATTCAAATCCTAGTGTTGAGAACTATTGAACAGTGTTGAGTGTCTGAGAACTATGGGCTTGTCAGTCAAGATGAAATACAATCAGCACATTGGACTCATGGGCAAGTTACGCTTTTTACGTGCTGTATTTGGACTTTCGACAAACTTCAATCCGTGGTCATAGTAAGTGATGAATTAAACCATAGTAAATACACAGTGTATCTCTTTCTACAGAAAATTTTTAAGTCAATTAACGACAATATTAAATCTATATATATATCTTCAGCGATATTTGCGCAGCTCAATTCAAGAATCGGTATGTAATGGCAAGCTTAAATACACTCAAAGTAGAACATGAATTCACTCACCTCGAATGGATCTTTTTTGCTGCCTCACATGGCAAAGGTGCTGTCGATGGAATCGGGGGAAGTGTCAAAAGATCAGTGTGGATTGCTGTGAAGTCCCGAAGAGCTATCGTAAACAGTGCCCAAGAATTTTATGACTTTGCGCGCAGTCTCTCTACCAACATTTATTATATATTTGTATCTAAGGAACAAGTTGAAGCTAAAAAGGCTATGTTAGATAAGAGTTGGGAAGGGCTGAAGAATATACCAGGCATTCAATCAAAATATTTCTTCAAATCTAAAGAGGGCAACAGCATAACTGTGTCGTGAACTTCTCAGTCTCTTGTCCAGGACACACTGGTTTTAAAATCTGTCTCGGGAAAGGGAAAGTGATTTCGAGGATGAAGATTTAGAGCCTACACTTCTACTTTCAGCAGACAAAGAAACTCTGTGCTCTGATGTTTCTGCCACTACTACGGAAAGTAATTGGGACGATGAAGATTTAGAACCTCTCATACGTTTGGTTCCCGACAAAAAATTGTGCCCTAATGTATCTGTGCCTTCAGCATCTGATCAGACAACATGCTTCACACCACATAGGACAAAACTTAGCGTTTCCGATGTTTATAGTGAGTCCGATGAGGAATCTTGGGAAGATGAAGCTCCGACTACGTCTGTTGCCTCGAGATTACCAGCAGAAACATTTCCTGAAAGTACGAGTAGTGCTGTCACTGGTCTCTCATCAAAAGACATTTGCGCTGGTTCGTATATACTGGTACATCTGCCTGGTAAGTCTGGAAAAAATGTTATACAATATCGCTATGTGGGTGTGTGCCAGAGCGATATAGATGAAGATGGAGACGTTAGAGTACAATTTCTGAAGACGATTGATGGCAAACGCTTCAGTGAAGTCGTAAATGACATAGCAGATGTTCAATTTAAAGACATTATCGCAAAATTAGAAGTGCCAGAAAAGAAGCTTGATGGCAATGACATTTTAATAGAATTTTCGACGAATATTGACGTATTTGAAAAGTAATAGTAACCTTTAGTAACACGTAAGTGTGCTAGGTGGTAAAACATATTATTCTTTTGTTATAATTCTGCCATACATCTAATTATAATAAGGTTTATGTTCACTTATGCTAGACCCGCGATCGCTTTAAAAGTAAAAAATTTCTTGCTAATTTAAGTTTTGTATCATTTTAATGATTAGTTTGGTTAATTATTATATTGGCTTTTAAAATATGAAGGCATAATGTAATAAAAGTTCAATATTCAACAGAATTTTGTGTTTTTGTTCAGAATCTTGAAAATGGGCCAATTTGGTTGCACCCGCGATAGCTTTATAAAAATTCCTAGTAATTATTTATGTATTTCAATTGAATTCCTATTAACAAATCAAAATAAAATAGGTTAAAATGTTATCCTTTAAAGAAGGATTTTATTAAAATTTTATTTCATTTTACAAGTAAAAAACTTTAAATGCGTTGAAATGTTGCACCCGCGTTAACGGAATCGCCCTATACTAATAGTTAATGATGAAACAAGTTTCAAATTTAAATTCTTTCTACGGAGTTCCTTAAGAATATTTATATCTATATAAATAATTATATTGTAGCATTTTACCATTTATTTAGGTATCAATTAAAATATTTTATGCTTAAAAAAAAAACTCATTAATTACGCACGTAGAGAGTACTCCAAATGTTTTCATCACTGTATTTATTTTATACTATTTATTCCGATTTAAAAATCTCCAGAAATAAAAGACTCCATAGAGGAGGGAAGGGCGGCGAGGCCTTATATATTACATATTATATTTACAGGGTGACAATTTAAAAACTTGAAATGGCCATAATATATTAAGAACGAAAAACTGAATAAGAAAACGCTGAAAACAGTTCCTATAAAACGAAGGGGAAACAAAAAGTAGCATATTATCGCATCGTTTTTTGCAACCCCTTGGACAGAGTGACACACATATACCCCAAAAATCTTAAATAGAAAGAGGGGTCGAGTGATACATCATCTTGAAGCTCTTGAAAAATGCTTTCCAATTATACCGTTTATTAATATTTGCATTTTATTATCACAGAATTTATTTTAAAAGTAACTTGTACGAATATTATTATTTTAAGAACAGTTGACTTTCGGCTCAAGTTAAACGAAAAGCAGCACTTTTTATCCTTTAAAATGGATAGCTAAAGGTGTAGACTTTATTTTTCATTTATGGTTTTCAGGATAAGTGTTTCTTAAAGACAGCTCAACGGTTTCAACGAAAGACAAACAAAATATAAGCCCGGAGTATGTTCAACTAGTAGCGAAATTTGAAGAAATTGGTTCTGTTACGAATAAAAAGATAAATTAACCATGATTAGTCGACGAAACAGCGCAAATTAAAATTCTGGGTCAGTTTGCAATTATCAGCTTGTCAAGCAGCTAAAGCAACTGGATTATCTCGTGAATCAGTAAGAGAGGTAGATAAATTTCATAAGTTTTCTCAATTTATAACCTGCAAATACTGCAAGAATTTAATGACGACGACGCGGACAGAAAAATCCAGTTTTGTGAAATAATGACAGATAGTAGCAGAACCTCGACTAGATAAAAATATTTACTTCAGTGATGACTGTACCTTTATTTTATATTTATTTTAATGGACTTTTTAATAAGCATATTTAGAGCGTATTTAGAGAGGGGCACTCTCAGTATCCTCCAAAAAGTATTGTTTGTGCTTATTATCTTGGGAGATGGTATTATCGGTCCACTATTTATACCAGAAAATTTAGATGACGCCATGTTTGCTCAAATGCTACAAAGGTCTATCGAACTACTTATAGTGCGGGAGAAAAGGAGAAAATCAGAGGGACATACACGGAAATCTATATTTAGAAGAACGCTTACTACAATTCCAACAAGATGAAGCACCTTCTCATTATGCAGTTTCTGTTAAGCCATACTTGGATGATACCTCTGTATTGGAAATATTAACCTATTGGGAGAAAAGAGTTTTTGTACCTAAGTTTTAAACTTTACAACATTTTGCTACTTCTTAAAAAAATACACATATTATATTATTTAACGCAGTAATTATCTGATTTTCAATTCACCAATTTTCATTATTAAAATGACAGATTTTTAGGAAACCTAAAAAGTTTCTATAAGTCTTTATATTAAGGGATATTAGTTTTATAAAACTAATAGAAAGAATAGAGAAACGATATTTGCTAAGAAACTCAATTTTGCTGATGAACGAATCATTAGACCAAATATGGCTTAAAGTTAAAATTCCAAACATGACACTAGGTATTGGTATTTCTATGGTTTCCATAGGTAAAATACTATAGATCATGGATGTACAGACCGCGGCCTGCCGGTCGAATACGGGTGGTCCGCCGACAGCAAAAATATTAACATCATACGGTCAAAAAATATTGACTTCTATCCCAGTTAAAACCAAAAAAAAAAAATTGTTCGAAAAGTAATTTGAATCTCGCGCGCGCCACTTGAATCTAGCGCCCAAAAATGCTAAGTGAAGTAACATCGCTTGCCGCCTTTATATATTTCAAAATAGTAGAGAAATTAAGAATTTTCTAGAGCGAGATAGCAATAGTCCTGAATTCGCGATTGCTCGCGAAGGTAGATACACGAAGCTTCCCGAGTCGTATGCGTGGTATAAAAGCCACGCTAACCGCAGCGACCGACAGTTCGGTTTTATTTTGAGTGAAGTGTCAACAGAAAGAAATAAGCACGAAAATACAAAGCGAAGTAATAAGTGATCGAGAATAAGTGCAGTTTAATAGTGTTTTGGGGAGGCAATAGTTCTAGTGTAGATTTTAACTCGACTAGTCGGTGTTATATATTTCGATCCACAATCAACGTAGATTTGCGTATAATTGAATTGTGAAACCAATATTAAAATAAAACAAATAAATTACATTTTTCTTTTCAAAATTTCTCTAACTGTAATAATTATGTCAATATTTTAGATATAAAATCTGTATTAAAATATTAAAATTTCTGAGGAATACTATTTAATCAATTAATTTTTTTTATTTTTGGCAAATTAAAAAAGGATGGGTAATTTAAGTAGGTGCTGTAATTGTTTTTAGGTGCTGTGTTATTCTCCCCAAAATTAGAACGCAACATGGAGAAGCCAGGACCAGGTAAGGTTAAAGATAAAAAACGTCAGTTTGAAGAAATTTGGACTGAAAAATACATTTTTGTATGGTCGAATAACAAAGTTAGAAATAGCTACAGAAGCAAGTTCTTTCACAAGCATTCTTTTACAAAAGTCGCCCTTTTTGTGAAAGAATGCTTGGAAATTGCCGCTAAAAAATTGTGTCCAGAAGCAGCAAAAAACTTTGAGAAACTGAATCGTATGACAATCCAAAGACAAATTATATCTTTGTTAGATAATAATGCAAAACAATTAATCTCATTGAATTTTAAAAACTAACATCATTGAATTTTTTTCATTATCACTCCACGAATCCACTGATATTACTTCCACAGCTCAACTTCTCATATTCATACGCACTCAAGATTTTGATAAAAGAGATATTAGAAATATGTTCATTAAAAGGTCAGACCAACGGAGTTGATATTTATTTATTTATTTATTTAGCAGTTTATTTCCAACAGGCAAAGCCCAGTTACAGGAAAATCTACAATTAATATTTTGAAAGTGTAAACAAGTATTAAATTACTATAAATTAAATAACAAAAAGAAAAAAAATAAGGAAAACTTAAATTACTATAGTAACATCATGTATATATCAAAATTTAAGGAGATGTAAATTAACATTAGAATGAACAAAGAAAGGGATTCATGGGACAAGGGAAAAAAGGAAGAGAAAAGGAATTATGGTAACTGTTGGTTTGTCAGAGACAAAACTAGATCCTTTATGGAGCATACAAATATGTCACAGGTTGATGATACTGAATTAAAAATTCTGCACATTTGATATACGGGATCCTGAAACCTAATGTTAGTTCTGGCGCGATCTAAAGCAAAAGTGATATTTGCTCTAGAAGCAAATCGTGGTACATGAAATAGAATATCGTTCAAGAGAGGAGGAGAATTTATTTGATTATTGACCAACTTCCATAAGAATGTTACAAAATGAATTGTTCTCCTCATGGCCAGAGAATGCAGATTAAATCTACCTAACATCAGATCATGATCATGTCCCCAGGACGGATGGAATAACAGGATATATTCCATCCTCACGAAACATAAGAAACCCTTTTAATTAAAATCCTTCTCTGAACATTCTCGATGTAGCCAACATGGCATTCATAGAAAGGACACCACACCAAGGAACCGTATTTCAGTCTTGATCTAACAAAGGAAAAGTACAATAGTTTTATTGAGTTTGAGTTGTTAATGAGTCGGCTATTTCGAATGATAAAACCCAGAAGTTTCAACGAGGAGGTCACTGTATGTTCAATATGTGGCACAAATGTGAGCCTATCGTCGAATACAACCCCTAGATCTTTAATAGAAGTACTTCTACAGAGGATCTGATTGTCTATATTGTAATTAAACAAAACAGGATCCTTGGTTCGGTGAAAGGAGATCACACAGCATTTCGAGATATTAAAACATAACTGATTTCGACTGCACCACCCCCTAATTAGGTCCAAGTTACTCTGTAAGAACAAGCAGTCCAAGATCCTAATGATACACCAGAATATTTTCAGATCATCAGCAAGGTAGTCTAAGGCAGGAAATCAATTCTATAAGATCATTAATATAAAAGATAAAAAGAAGTGAGCCGAGATTGAATCCCTGTGAGACTCCAGAAGTTGAAACAAAGGTATTAGATCTACAACCTTCCACCTCAACAAACTGTAGACGGTTAATAAGGTATGACGAAAGCAACGAAATTAGCCTTTCTGAGAAGTTGAATTGCTTGTTCAATTTTTCCAGCAGAATGCTATGATTTATCTGATCGAAAGCCTTACTGAAATCAGTATACACCACATCAACCTGACTTTTTCAATCGAGGGCTGAAGAAATAAAATAAGTCACATCACAGAAGTTAGTGATGCACGACCTTTTAGGAATAAAACCGTGCTAATCTATAAAGAGTAGTGATTGAACTTGGGGAAGAATTCTGTTATAAACAATAGTTTCAAAAGTTTTGGAAAAATTGCAAAGTATGGAGATAGGTCGGTAGTTGTCGATTCTGTTTATATCGTCTTTTTTGTGAATTAGTATTAATTTAGCACATTTCCAGACGCCTGGAAATTTGCCAATTTTCAAAATAAGGTTAAAAATATGACATAAAGGCTGACAAAGGACAAACATGCGTCTTTAGCCACAAAACTTGGAACACCATCTGGACCGGCTATCAAATTGTTTTTTACTTGACTTAATATTTTCTGTTCCTTGAAAAGAATTACCATTGACATCGCACATGATAGACAGAAGTGAAGAGTGACCTTTCTTAGCTCTAACAAAAGACCAAAACGATGAGGGATCAGTGACAATGTTCTCCTCGGCTTGGGTCACAAATGAGTTATAGGTCTCACGGGCTTGAGATTTTACTGTCTGACGAAGCCTGTTGTATCTGGAAAGATTAAATTCAGTTGGAGAGGATCTATAAATAATCAGGATATGCTTTTTTCCTTCTTAAAGATATTAGAAATAATTTGTTTTGAAAACCATACTGGAAATCGCCGTCGTCTTCGTGGTTTTAAAGGTGCTGAAGCAGCAAAAGCTGAATCAAGTCTTTTGTAAAGTTCCTTGCAAGCGCCGTCAACGTCAGAAGACTGCAAGACGGACAACCAGTCTGCATCAAGCAATAAATTATACATGAGTGGAAAGTCTGCCTTTCTCAAGTTAAACTGCTGTAGATTATTTGAGCTTATAGAAGGATTATATTTATGAGGGGAAGCCGATTTAAAAGTCATTGTCAAAGCAGGATGATGCAAATCTTCATCAATAAGCGGTGATATACTTTTGATGACACTACGTCGAAATTTAAAAAAACCAAGTCAAGAAGCCTATTATTAACATTTGGAATATTGTTAAACTGCTTAAGACCAAGGATCTCGCATAGGTTGGTCAAAAGCTTGCACTTGACACTGCTACCTTCGGTTGTCTGATAAGACGGAACATTAAAATCTCCAACAATCATGACGCGTTTTGTGTGGACCAGATCCGGTGACATAATTGTTTCACACAAGGTATCAAAGTCTCTCTCGGTTGTGCAAGAAGGGACATAAAATACAAAATAACCATAAGATATACTTAATGTACTTTTGGATGAGTGTTCAAAAACTGATTTGGACTTATCAAAATTATCGGGAGTTGCGACTGATGGTGCTCCTTCGATGATTGGTGTCAATTTCGGGCTAGTTACTTTGCTGAAAAAGCATCTGCAAGAAAAAAATATAAACGCTGAAGATCTCATGCAGTTTCACTGCATTATACACCGAGCAGCCCTCTGTTCTAAAAATATTGAATTTCAAAATGACATGAAAGTGGTAGTTTCGACTGTAAATATGGTATTTCATAAAATCACGAGGACTCAATTCAAACAATTCAAACAATTCAAACAATTGCTTGATGACATTGAAAGCGAATACAAAGATTTACTGTATTATACAGAAGTAAGGTGGCTAAGTCGTGGATTGACATTGGAACGATTTCTAAATTTAAGAAAAGAAATTGAAATATTTCTGGCGGAAAAGCAAAGGGATGTTCCGGAACTTAAAAATCCTGATTGGTTGTGTGATTTGGCTTTTTTAGTTGACATTACAAATCATTGGAATGTCTTAAACACACGGCTTCGAGGCAAAAATCAACTGATATCCCAGCTCTACGCTCATGCATCATCCTTTCAATGCAAGCTGACACTTTTCAGATCACAATTGAATTCTGAATTATAAAAATATGGCTAAAAAACTCAACAAAACTGCGATTAATTTCAGTTATGTAGAAAAGCTAGATATTTTCATGCAATCTTTTCTTAAAACAGATTTTCGAAGTCTAAAAAAAGTTAAACTTCTGTTGGGCATAATTAGCAATCCTTTCACAATTTCAGTTGAAAATGCGCCAGGTTCAATGCAGTTAGAATTTATCGACATTCAAAACGACCAAGATTTACGCAACAAATTCAACAAAAGAGACTTGCTGAACCCTTATCGCTGCATAGATAAAAATATGTACAAAGAGTTGCGCATAATCGCTCTGAAATGTGCCAGCTTATTTGGTTTTACCTATATTAGTGAACAAACTTTTTCAATAGTTAATAATAAAACAAAAAATCGAAATCGCCTTGCAAAAGTTTGGAAGCAGTTTTATGTGTTGCTACAAGTAAATTTGAGCCAAATGTAAAATTGTAAGCACTATGCAGTGCCACGCTTTAAATTAAAAAATTCTTTTTCAATTTGAATAAATTATTATCAATTATTTAATAAGTATGTGCAACCTTGCTATGGTTGCTCTTAATATTTAAGAAAATTCAGTGGTCAACTTATCTTACTCAGGTACATCAAAATTTATTTATAGCGCCATAACAAGATTAATTCTTACTTAATATTTTGTTAAATAAAAATCTATTATAGGATGTATCAAGAGTTACATGACTGTTATCATATCTATAGCTACAAAATACAGGGTATTCTACTTTAAAAATGGAATGGCTGTTATATTTAAATAATTAACAATAAAATACGAGAAAAGTAAATAAATATGTTGGTGTGTCTTCTAAATGAAATACATGGTACATAGATTATATAAGTTTTTTATTCTTTGGTTACAATACATTTTACATTTATGTAACTATAAATTGATCAGTTATTAGACAAACATAACTTGATTGGTGGATATTTTAAAAATACTGAAAAATGAAAAAAAAAGGCTTGACAAAATATCCAAAAACCCTCAAACCCGAATAATAGGCGTAAAAAATTTTAAAAATGTGTTTACTCCGGCTGTGCGTTAAGAAGTAAAGTTATAACTAGAATACATTTCAAAAAAGAAATATAATAAATTGATCTAGAAATTTCTCAACAGCTAAAATATTGACAGCAAATTTAAATATAGAGTACCTTTTCGACCAAATAAAGTAAATATTTTTTTATTAAATATTAGTTGGTTAATTTTAGATTAATTAAGGAACCATTATTAGTAAACATAAAGTAGTTAGCCAACCAGGTACTGAGAAAATAATTTATAAGCAAATATAAGCTTATTTTAAGAAAAACAATTTACTCTCTAAATAATTGGATTTATATACAACTTTCATCGGCGCGATAAAGTTAAGTCAATAACTAAAAGATATTGACGACATGCAGATATAGCTTTTCCGTCGTTTCCGAGTATTTGTCTTTAAAAATCAAAACTAGATCACACAGAACCTGAAGTTGATCAGATTCATTAAACGGTATTAAACGGTCTTCTCATGTCAAGTTTAAATACATCATTCCAAGATTTGAAGATTTGCTTTCAGTTTCAGTGCTTTTTTATAATTGGGCATTTCCTTTTTATAAATTATTTGACTTGTAATCGTTTCCATGCTCTTTATTTTATTTCCTCTTTTAGCAATTTTAAAGTTTTTTTTAACGTTTAATTTTTTTTCTTATTTTTTATGTATATAATTATAATTTTAGACTTTTAAAAATATAATTTGTTACTTCTAAATTTCACCAAAATTAAAAATTCATTAGAACCAAAGATTTTAAATAATTTTGGTTTTATAGTCTATTTTAATAATAATATATTTTTGTTGTTGTTACAGGGTGTTTCAGAACTATGGGATCAAACTTCTGCGGGTTCTTCTGTTGCACTGAGAATCCATTTGAGTATAGGAACCCATGTCCGGAAATGCGTCACTACACCACTACGGCCCTAAGACGCGTTTAAATTTAGAACAAATATTAATTACCTAAATAGGATCTGATGCAATTATTTTTACCTTTTGTATATGATACCATCACAATAATTGTTCAAAATGTTGTCCTCCAACCTCAATACACCGATTTAAACGCCGCACATGATTTTGGCGGACTATACACTAAAAGTTTGATCCTCGTTTTGAATGATTTCAAATGCTGCTGTTATTCATTCAATTAAGTCTAACTCTCATCGCGGTCACGAGCAGCATTGCGGTTGTATCATGAACGTTATCCCGAACGACAGCATCCTGGATACAAAAAGTTTATTGCGGTTCATCGGCGGCTCGCTGAGACAGGCATGTTTAAGACCAAGATGCATGATACTAGTGTTGCTCGAACTGTTAGAATGGTCGAATTTGAAGAAGAGGTGCTTCAGCGAGTTGCCGATGAACCATCAAATAGCACACGTGACGTCGCTAAGAATATGAATACGAGTATCGCTTCTGTCTGGCGGGTACTACACGAGCAACAACTCCATCCTTACCACTTCCAGAAAGTTCAAGGTATGACTGCAGCCGATTATCATCCTAGAGTTCAATTTTGTCGATGGCTTCTGGATCACATCATTGCACAACCGAATTTTTTACGATATGTTTTGTGGACCGATGAAGCCTCTTTCACAAGAGACGGTATTTTTAATAGTAGGAATAGCCATGTTTGACGAAGAAAGAAGAAAATCCTTATGCAATTTTTTCAAGAAAACATCAGAATCATTGGTCGGTCAACGTCTGGGCAGGCATTGTTGATGATTATTTAATTAGGCCATACCTTCTACCGGAACGGTTAACAGGACCTATTTATCTGCGTTTCTTGGAGGAAGTTCTCCCAGAAATCCTTGAAAATGTTCTACTAAACGTTAGACAGCAAATGTGATTCCAGCATGACGGAGCGCCGGCTCACTTTGCTGTACAAGTACGCGAGTATTTGGCTCAGAGGTTTGGGCACCATTGGATTGCCAGAGGTGGGGCAGTTTTTTGGCCTCCTAGGTCACCCGATTTAACGTCGCTTGATTTTTTCTTGTGGGGACATGTAAAGTCTTTAGTCTACAAAACTCCAGTAGAATCAGAGTTAGACTTAATTGAACGAATAACAGCAGCATTTGAAATTATTCAAAACGAGGATCAAACTTTTAGTGTAGTCCGCGGAAATCATGTGCGGCGTTTAAATCGGTGTATTGAGGTTGGAGGAAGACATTTTGAACAATTGTTGTGATGGTATCATATATAAAAGATAAAAATAAATGCATCAGATCCTATTTAGGTAAGTTACTATTTAGGCGTCTTAGGGCCGTAGTGGCGTAGTGACACATTTCCGGACATAGGTTCCTACACTCAAATTGATTCTACTGTTGCACTGAACAACGCTTAGATGTTTAATCCCATAGTTCTGAAACACCCTGTATTATCTTGTGGACTAAACTTTTAAGCCATTGTTTGAGTACTATAATTTTGAAGTACACAACTTAGTATTTTGCTAATAATAATAGGTACATTATTCTTCATAATTATAATAATGATCTGAATAAGTTTTCGCGGTGAAAATTTCATTGTCTGAGTATGAAATGAATAAAAGGAAATATTTTAGAACCACAAAATTCCTAATAGGTTAAATTTTGAACAACTTGAGAGAAAATATTAAAAATTGTATACTTCTTTTGCTTAGTACGAATTAAATGTAGGGCCTACTTTTAGGAACTTAGAAATCATATTAACCAAAGGGTGCAGAAGAAGACATTTTAACTGCTTTATGGGCAGACAGATGTCATTGTAAGAAAACTGCTAATTAGGTTTCGCTACTCAAAATCTACGGTTTATTAAATTACTAAAAAACAAGAATTGTATTCTTACCATCTTCAAAAAGTTCATGCAATTTTTCTAAGGATTTTTCATGCAATTAGTCCACATTTTATTCGATAATTTATCTTTAGTAAGAAAGCTGGAGAGCAATGAACTGCTTTGTCAGTAAATTAATAACTCTTATAACTTGAATTTCATGGGTACAGAAAATTCCATGTGGGTCTTTTATAACTTCTTAGCAATAATTTGAGTCTATAATCGTTACTTAAATGATTGGACTGTATCTTATTAAGCCAGTTATCCTACAAAGATGTGACTGGACAAGTTCAGTTGGATTTTTTTTACAATAATCCACAGAACTTACGTTGCCGTTGTGCTATGGAACACCATCACACTATAACCGGGCAATTCGGTATTATTTTATTCAGTGGCGAAGCATACGAGTAGATAAGGTAGACACTGTCTACCCAAAATTATCCAGTTATTTCTCATTAATTTATCACGTAATTATTTCATGTAATTGTTGAATTAAAATTTTAAAAAATTAACACAGGACGTAGTCGCTATCCGTACTATTATTATATAGTATCTAAACATTATTAATCCGAAGGCGCGCTCCGCCTACCGCACCGATTAAGATAAAAATACAGAGCTGACACCCAATTAATGTATAGGAGCCCCAGGAAGACACATTGATATTTGTCTTCCAAAATTTGGAGTATCTAATCGAACCAAATACGCATCAAGCAGGCTACAGCGGTCCGACCGCATCAGCACTTAGCCTATTACATATGCGTCACCTATTAGCCTATTACACATGAGTCTGTCAACGACTCGTCAATTGTAACGAACGTGTTTACCATCGGTCTCAAAATTATTAAGTTTTTAAGTGGGTTAATGTCTTTAAAAGTTAAGTTATTGTGTGGGAGAGTATTCCGCTCGCTGTAAACAATGGGTAAAGTCCAAAAAGAAGACACTGCCAAGTCCCATAACTTAATAGTCTCATAACTTACAACAATAACATAAACAAACCAGTGTCATTTATCAAGAGTGCATCTAACCACATAATTTTTTAATTTTTATTTTTCTCTGTGCATTAAACCTTAAGTAGTGTTGGACTGCAATATCGACACAGTTTTTCCTCCCACGAACAAGTGGCGTTTTCCACTTGCCTTCGTGGTGTGAGTGGAGCTGGGCGAGGGTACCGATATCGCAATGTCTGGCTCTTGCACTAAGTGTAAGACTGCAGTTACTTGCAGAGAACCTAAAAAAAATGGGCAGGTTTTTGGTTACCCTTGCGACCATTGTAGAAGCATGGTCTGTCAAAGCTGCAGTGATTTAAGTGCTACTGAAATCAGGGCAGTGGTGTTAAGCAAGAGATCTATGCCCTTCTACTGTAAAGAGTGTTTAGGCAGCGTCAAGCAGTTGCTGGGACTGATCGATCGTGTAGGAGTACTCGAAAGGGATGTTGGAGTGCTGAAGACTGAAATATCTAAACTGCCTGTTGTACTGGATGAACTTGAAAGGGTCAGGACAAAGTTGGATGCATTACAGGTGGAGGTTACCTCATCTAAGATGCCATTGGCTTCCAATGGCAAGTCTCAACAACCACCACTTACTCAATCAAACGCCGAGGCTAGTAATGTTGTGTTGCAGGAAATTATGGAGAGGCAAAAACGTAATTGCAATTTAATGCTTTTTAACCTAAAGTCCGAGTCGTCTGAAGATCCGACTTTCACAGCAGACATCTCTACTCTGCTTAACGATGTGTGTGGCCGTAATATTCCTATATCCAAGGCGTCTAGATTTGGAAAACCCAACTGTAATGGCTGCAGACCAGTTAAGATCACAGTGGTGAACCATGGGGATGTCGGATTCCTACTGAAGAATAGGAGTAAGTTCTCAGGAAAAAAGATATACATTGAGTCTGACCTTACCCCGGCTCAGTTGGAACACCTTAATAAAGTCAAGGAAGAACTAAGGCTGCGCAGGGACCGTGGTGAGGATAACCTCTTCATTAAGTATATCAATGGTATTCCCTCAATAGCGGCGAAAAACCAAGGGCAACCACCTCCCCCTCCTTAAAAAATATAGTTTCTTGCTATTACCAGAACACCCGCGGCCTGCGCTCCAAGACCAATACCTGCTTTAGTGCTGCGTCTACTTCTGGCTATGATATTATTTCCATCACAGAAACTTGGCTCCGAAATGATATACTTAATGGTGAAATCCTTTCCAACTCATACGTAATGTACCGTTCTGACAGAAGAACTGACTTTGTTGCTGCTTTAAGGGGTGGTGGTGTTCTACTGGGGATTCTGAACTACCTCTCCTCGGAAGCCCTCGACCTCTCTGCGATCAGCCAAGAAATACCGGAAATCGATCTGGTAGGATGTAGAGTCAAATTTAATAATTTCATACTGTATATTTTTGTATTGTACGTTCCTCCTTCCATCGACTCCGTGCAATTAGAACGCTTTCTCGAAGCCTTTTCCATGGTTAATGTAATCTATTCTGAACATGTGATTATCCTGGGAGACTTTAATGTCCCCACTTATATTGAACACTCGGTATCTCCCAATAGTAAACGTCAACTTCTAAGTAATGTTTTTGATTTCCTAAACTATAAGCAATTCAATAACGTGGTAAATAACAATCTTCGCTGTTTGGATTTAATCTTTGCAAGCTTTAATATCTCTGTACTTAACAGCGGTGCATCTCTTGTCCCGGAGGATACCTACCATCCTTCTTTGTCATTTGAATTCCATGCAGGCCTTATCTCTCTCAATAACCTACCCCTTAATAAAGCTGAAATAAAGGAATTTAATTTTAGAAAGGCTTACTTTCCGCTTTTGTATCAGCTGCTGCTAAATACTGATTGTTCGCCTGTCATGGTGCAGCAGGACGTTAACGCCGCATGTGATGTTTTTTATGATATACTAAACAACACTTTCACTAGAGCGGTACCCTTCAAGGTAAAACGTAAAAGACGTTTCCCTCATTGGTTTTCGGCGGACATAATTCGTAATATATATAAAAAGGAAAGAGCATTTCGTGATTTTAAGATTTCCAAGTCCAAACATCATCTAGAGATATTTAGATCTCTGCGCAAGACAATTAAAGCTCCAACTGCACAAGCCTACAAAATGTACATCCATAGTATTGAGAACAAAATAACCTCCGATCCGAGTGAATTTTGGTCTTTTATTCGAAGCAAACGTAATCAGTCTCAAATCCCCGGCTCAACGAAGCTTTCTAACCAATCATACAATACGCCTGACAGCATTGTGTCCGCTTTTGGAGATTATTTCAGGAGTGTATACACGAACTCACTTCCCAGCGATCATCCTGTCGTCTATGAACCTCCCTTAACTTGCATAGACGTCGTCGCGCTCGCGGCTACCGACATTATAATGGCGAGCAAGTGTCTCAAAAGCAAAATGACCTCTGGCCAAATTTAATTCCTAGTTTTTTAGCTAAGGACTGCTCTGTTGCACTTACAGACCCTCTGCTCCACATCTTTAATCTGATCCTTAACACAGGTATTTTTCCCAATATCTGGAAGCAAGCTAAAGTTTGCCCTATCTTTAAAAAGGGCGATGCTGGAACAATAGAGAATTACCGCCCTATATCCATTCTGTGCAATTTCTCAAAGTTATTCCAGTTGGCTCTTTATAAATTAATTTCTTTCAAGGTTAAGTCCATGCTGGCCAACGATCAACATGGCTTTGTTTCTGGCCGCTCATGTACTACAAACCTAGCATTCTTCTCTTAGTTTGTGTGCGAAGCACTTAATGATAGAAGTCAAATCGATGTTACCTACACGGACTTTCAAAAGGCTTTTGACCAGATTGACCACTTTATCCTATTAAATAAGCTTGAACGCCAGTTTGGATTCTCCGATCGCTTGATAAAGCTCCTTAACTCCTATTTAGTTGACTGCTCTCAGTTTATAGTGGTCGAAGGCTTTAGATCTGCTTGTTTTTCACCCACCTCTGGAGTTCCTCAAGGCTCTAACTTGGGCCCCCTTCTCTTTAACGTTTTCGCTAATGACTTGATCTCCACCCTCAATTGCTCTCGGTTAGCATATGCTGATGACCTAAAGCTTTTCCATAGGATTGACTCTATAGCAGATTGTGGTCTACTGCAAGAGAACATCAATACTGTACACCATTGGTGCACTTTGAACCGGCTTAACCTTAATGTTTCCAAGTGTAATGTGGCCAGCTACTTTCGTATCAAAAGTCCAATTGCCTTTAATTACTCAGTTAATGGAGAGTCTCTGGCAAGGTCTACCTGTTTCAAGGATCTTGGAGTCACCTTTGACCAAAAATTTTCTTTTATCCCTCACATCGAAGATACTGTTTCTAGAGCTACTCGCATGCTAGGCTTTATTATTAGAGATTGCAAACTTTTTTTGAACACTGCCACTGCCAAAACTCTCTACTATGCATTTGTTAGATCCAGGCTGGACTACTGCTCCCTCATTTGGTCTCCCATTTACAACCAGCACATTCACCTATTAGAATCAGTCCAACGGCGATTCCTTAAATGTTTGGCATTTAAGGATGATGGAGTCTATCCTCCAAGGGGTTTTGACCATAACCTGCTGCTCTCTAGATATACTGAACGGTCAGTTGCGAAGAGGAGAGAAATGCATTCGGTGAAATTCTTGTTTAATTTACTTAACCATAAAATTAACTGCCCATCCCTTTTGCAACGGATTTGCTTTCATATACCACGCCCAGGATCCAGACAGTGTCCAGCTTTTAACTTGGACACAGCCAGGTCCAACATTCTGTACCAGAGTCCTATTCACTTTATGTGTCAAAACTTTAACACTATTGCTGATTCTTGTGACATTCACCATGACGATTTTGCACTTATCTTGAATCACCTGCGTATGGTCGGTGGGGCAGGCTAGGTTATTTAGTTTTTAGTTATTTAGTTTTTAGCTTGAATACATTTATTTACTCATTTTTTTTTGCTCTTTTGATTTAAATTAATTCTTGATTCTTATCCTAATTTAGTGTTCATTTTTTATTATTTATTTTCTCAAGTTCACTACTTTTTTTTAAATTTTTTTATTATATAGCAATTCTTTTATAGTTCTTTTATAGTTTAGTTGCATGAATCTAATACAATTCATGCATTCGTACATTTATATATTTAATTGATTTTCCTGTAACTAAGTATATGTAACCTGTTGGAAATAAAGCTTATTATTATATGCAAAATTTACTCGCCGGAAAGACATTTTGTCTATCGAAGTCGACCAGCTATTTTATTATGCTGTTGAGGGTTATTGTTTATGGACACGCAAGATCTGGTCGGCCGCAATACATCTTCAGTTTTGTTTTGTTTTGATGAATTTGCATTTGGCATTTGGTGGGGGCGCGTGCTATAGTAATTTAATAATTATTATTTTAATTTTTGGGTGGATAGAAAAGGTTTTTTTAGTGGATATTTTAGTGGTTATTTATGAACGATTGTTCGATATTGGCAATTGTATTTTAGTTGTGTTTTTTTGTAAGTAGTATTTATTTTTATCTATCTATCTTTTTATGCTAGTATTGATTATTTTTTTCTTTTTTATATCACTACATAATTTTTCTCTTTAAGTTAATATTTCATGCGCTTTCACTCTCTATTTCATTAAAGTGAATAACATTGAATACATTTTTTTATAATTAACGATTTTTATTGTTTGTCTACCCGAAAAAAAAGTTCACGCTTTGCCACTGATTATTAGGTATTTTAAAAGCACGTGCTTGGGAGACTGGCAGCACGCCAACACCAGTGCATTGTAATTGAGGAAATAGAAATTTTAAATATTATTCAACATTTCAACTCAGAAAGGAGAGCACCACATAATCACGTCGTCTAAACCTCTTAGATTTTTTTATACATGGTTACCTAAAATCCGTAGTGAATCCAGTTGATACTAGAGGGTCCAACAATCTTTTATTCAAAGACTTAGGTAAGCTTACTTTTAACAGGAGGTCATGTAAAAGCTACATGCAAAAATGACCAGCATTCTCAAAGCACATAAAATTATACAGTATTTTAGAAGTTATTTAAGAAAACCATGACTTTTGTGATATCCTTGGGGTATCGCAGTTTTCTGTAAATTCTATATAGATTTGGAAGTTGATCCGTTTAAAATAAAGGTGAAAAAATCGAATAAATAAAGCTAAAGAATAAAAGTCAAATAGTGGAAACACAAGACAATCTACTAAATTATTATCAGATAGTTTTAAAACAACTTTCCAGCATAAGAAAACAGACGCATTCAAAACCCGCCATAATTTATCAGACTAACTTAATAAAAATTTCGCAAAAGCCCATCGATCATTTAAATTTTACACTACGGTAACATTGCTTCGAAAAGCACATAGCAAAAAGACCATTCAAGCGCCTTTTTCTTACTTTCTACGCTTTTCCAATTTACAATAGATTTAAGGTTGTCCGCATGATTTATCTGGAAAATCTATTTTGGCTTTGAAACGAGAGGGTGCTAAACGTGATGACACGTTACGAACGGTATTTTATCATTCAAATCACGAATAATTAAACACAGGAAACAGAAGGTAGTAAAAAAATTATGCGCACAATCTTACTAATAATGGATTACTGAAATTTCAGACAACTTTAGAGGAACCTATATTTATTAATTATTATAAAGTTTAATAAACTTTTGCTTGTGTTAAACTTGTTACACAGGTTGTTTATGTTATATACGCTATTGTTTGCTTTAACATTCAATATCTTCACAAGCTTTGCCCTCTCATAAACTTGTGCTTCCTAACACAAACATTACTTATCATAATTATGCTTCTATATATATTTCTTTTTTGGGCCAATCATAATAATATTTTTTGATTATTTTGCCAGTTTCTTAATAAGTTTAAGGAGTTTGGTTCGACAAGATATTACGGTTTAGGGAAGAGGCTTAAAAAATACAAAAAGGTTACTTACTTTTGTCTACGATATCTTAAGAAAGCAAATATATTCTGAGCATAAAGTTATAAAAATGACTGAGTTAGTCTGTTGATGAAAAGTAGTGTAATTTTGAGTATGGCCTTTATCTAGCTAATATAATAAAGATTTTTTGCAAAGAATTAAAGCTATTAAATATTATACAGTACAAGCCTGTACTTGGAATAAATTATATAGTAAATAAGCGGAGGCCCGTCAATTGATGTTTATATTTGCACATTTTTTAATAAAAACTTTTTATATAGGGTATGTCATGTAACGGTTTTAAATACCTATTTATTTCGCCATGAAAGGGGTATGTAGAGTGGCTTGACTCTACTGGCGAGGTTAGTGACACGGACTTACTGGTATCATAACATTCCTTACTTAGTTAGACTTAATTAGTCAGACTTGCAAAGAAATTCATGGCTCGTGACAAATTTCTCTAAAAAGTTGTCGAATCAAGCCCCTACAGACGCAATTATTAAAATTTGTAATATATATTCCGCAATGTTTAAAAATAATAAATTTGTTTGTCTCGTCCGATCTGAACAATATGACTACATAGTAAAATTTCGTATTTGACGCTCATATGCTTTAAATCTGATTGGGTTACCAGCTTAGCATTATAACCCACTGAGATTTCCACCATCAAGCTGGGGGTGGCTCTTTAATAATTAAACTAATGCATCGGAATTTATTAATTGTTTTTCTTATTTATTATTTCATTATTGTTGGTTAATTGTTGATAATATTTATTTACTTGTAATATCGCTAATATTTATTTATTTACGGTTCATCCATTTACAATACATAGTTATCAATGGTAGCTAGCTTATATCTAGACCAAAATTATAAATACCCATATACATATACATACAATAACATTGAAAATCCTAAAACATAAAATACCTTACTTAAAATACCCAGATTAAAAGAAGAGGCCAAATATCAAACAATATGCAAAACATCACAAGTTTTTTTTTAATATACATTTAAGACGGCAAAGGAATGAATCAAAAAGGCAACACTTAATTTCTAAAGTTAAGTTATTTACCTTATGCAGAATCCTTGTAAGGGACTCATTTTGCCCGTAATTTGTTGAATGGAAGAGTATGTTGAAGGTGCAAGTGTGATGACAATTTTTTGCCTACAACTTTAAAGTGTATGTTTCCCAAAATCTCAAAACAATCTATACGAGAATTGAGCATATCCCGCCTATGTTCCAATGTGTTTAGCTTGAGTATGGACAATAAATCCTCTGAAGCAAAATTCTCTATAACTAAACCCATTTTAAAGGCCACCATTCTAATGAGTTTCGCTGTATCCTTTCAATATATTGAACATACCTGATAGGATGGTGACCACACTACACAAGAATATTTTACTATTTGCTGAAAGTATACTACCTACTATAAGGCGCTCAATAAAGCCTAACGCTGTCATAGCCTTGACGACCATCTTGTGCAAATGTGGTGTAAAATAAAGTTTGGAAAAAGTTAATCCGAGATCCTGAACTTTGTCTGGTCTTGAGAGAGAAATGCCATTTATTTTTTACACTATATTTTTTTTTGTTTTTAGCTTTTATATGTTTTTAGGGTTAAATGACCTTTTTTCTAAATAATTATAATTGGGAAAGTCTTTATTGTTCTTTTAGTTGTAATTAGGTTAGTATGTTTTAACGGTCTGAGCAGCACATGCGCGCTAGTTCGTGTATGTATTATCGGTTGTTTTTATAATCGCAGTTCAGTCCGCATTACTCTTAGCATTGTGTAAATTCTTGTAATAAAAAAATTTAATTTTCTATGTACAATGTTTGAGTGGTAATAAAGGTCTCTTGAATTTGAACTTATCTTATAGTCACTTGTAGTAACTGTTTCCCCATAAAAAGAAAAAAATGTTATATTCGGAGACATTCAGATCCATCCTGTTTAAGACGCACCACTGCTGAAATCTGTCTAGATCTGCTTGCAAAAGTAGACAATCGTCATCTGATTCTATTGGTCAAAAAAATTTTATGTCATCAGCAAACATTTATACTTTGCTCCTGGTATTGCATAGCAGAAGGTCCAGCAAAAATAATATAAATAAAATTGGTCCTGAATGAGACTCCTGCGGGACACCAAAGGAAACTTGAATTGGGTCAGAGATATAATCGGCCAATTTAACATATTGAGTTCTACCTGTTAAGAACTTCGGATCCATCCTAATAGAGTAGCGCAAAAACCAGCCTTAAGTTTTGCGAGAAGAAAACTATATTTAACTCTGTGAAACGCCTTTGAAAAGTTCGAATAAACAGAGTTAACCTGATTATGGTATTCAAGATAAATAATTATGAAATGTTCGTAGAGCACGATGTTAGTGGCAGTGGATCTCACAGGCACAAATCCATGTTGTTCCATGTTTATTATTCCTCTTACATCCCAGGCCAACTTATGACTAATCGGAAAATCTAACAGCTTGGAAATATCCGATTGCAGAGAAAACGCCCTGTTGTTCTCCACACAATCTTATTAGCCACTTTTAAAGATAGGTTTTAAATTGCTAGACTTCCAATAAGTAGGGAAAATTGATGTTGAAAGAGACAAGTTAAACAACACGCAAAGTAGTTTAAATATGGTACAAACACAGTTTTTTAAAAGAATAGCCGGAATACCACCTGAACCAACTTGTTTGGGAGCTTAACAATTGCATCAAAAACTCGGCCAGCGGAATTTGACAAGTATTTCATGCTACTTTATTTTGTAAATTGTAAGCCGGTTTTTAAACTGCACTATTTGGTGCATTAATGGAGAAAAAATATGTAGAAAAAACATTCACCGTCTCCTCAATTCTTAGAGACCACTGATTCGGAGACATCGTTACCAGACTGATGATCACGGGCAAAAGACCAGAAATACCTAGGGTTTTTAAAAAAAATTGCCCCCAGTTGGCTAAGATACCTCTGGTAACACTCCTGGCGATGGACCTTACACTGTTACTTTAGGTCAGAGGATTCTCTATACAACAAATCTAAATTGCGATTTTTCTATTTAAATATATATCCAACTTATTATTAACCTATTAGGGGCGTTAATTCCCTCTTTTACTTTAAAAATTAAATTCAATAAAAAAACACTAGGTTACTGACCCTTATGTGCCACGAAGAGAATGAAGGAAGAATGGCAAGATTATGGTGGTCCCAGCTACAGTTGAATAGGGTGGGTTACTAATAGTTAGAGAGAGGACGCCACGTAATTAAACACCAAAGTGCCAACAGAAACATGTCAATACTATTCTCTTATTTTCCTGAGACCCAACCTTAATCACGAACAATCAACTCCCAAGTTGCACAATACTATTCAGCTGGTCCGTAAACCTTGAGGTCTTTAAAAGGCAGAGAAAAAAATATAACTATTAAAAAAAACTATTAAAGTCCTTATTAGTTGTCATATATAAACATAGTTGACAGCCACACTCTGTATGCTGGTAATAGAATTACAGAAACCTTGGTTCAAATACTATACTGTATAATTTAACCTCAGTTAACAGTTGGATAAAGGTAAAAGTGCAATGTAATAATAGTATTCTAAATAGAGGATGCTGCTACAATATTAACTAAAAAAACAAGAGAAATTGTTGATAAAAGAAGTAGAAATAAATACAAGCGCCGAGGTTAAGATATGCTTAAATAATTACAACCATATAAGTGAAAAAGTATAAGTTTAGTCAGTTAAAGCGTAATTCACTGTGAGTGCCTGACGTCATAAGCTCCCAATGTCATATTTATGCTTGACATATCATTAGTAATATATCTATATTTTTATAATAAAGTGTAATGAAATGTAATATGGAATATGTAATATGAACTATAACTTAAAGAAATTAGCAATGATAGAAAACGTAAGGAATGTTATGACACCAGTAAGTCCATGTCACCGACCTCGCTAGTAGAGTCAAGCCACTCTACAAACCCCTTTCACGAGTATGCTTCAAACCACAGCCAAGCAGTCACGTTGATTAATATAGCTACAGCGAAACAGAACTCCCCAAATAGTGGTCACCGGGTTGATTCTTGAAGTCGTACAGCAAGGCAAGGATAGGATCATCAACAGAAGTAAGCCCCAAAGTTAAAGATAAATTAAAAAAACCCTAGAATACAATTATCATAAGTATTCTAGAACCATCCTTATAAAAACCAAACAAATTATATATAATGACTCACCTCCACGGAGGGTTTTTTTTCCTCTAGTACAAGAAATCTAGCCCCAGACAGATCACTCTGTATGGCCAAGTAATTCCATCAATAGCAAAACCTCTAAAGTAACAGCAATTCTTTCCCCGATAGCTGCCGATGAAGCTACAGAGAGCAAAAATATAAATAACCCATGCGCATCAAGCTCCTGGCCTTTAAGCCATAAAACCAAAAAAAAAGAAATTACTGGAGGAGAGTAATAAAACTTACTTGGTAGCCCTCTTTCAAAGAATCTGAGTCTAGTGAACCGATGTTAAGGCTGGCAAATGAAATGAGTAGTGGGTTCGTGCTTCGAATCCTCAAATGAGTATGGATTTCCCCTCAACCATACCAAACATCAAATTAAATGGGAAATACCACTAGTGGCAGCGCCGGTTAGATTCCCCTTAACTGGGAGCCACAGCAATCTCGAACCTGACTTAATTAGCAACAATTACCGCACGCTGCTCAAGCACTTTCCGGCAGCACTAACTCGACTGAACTAAGATGGCCGAATCGTAACTCCCTATTTATAGAGACGACGAAACTACCGGAAATCTAGTGTAATCTCTCTTGCTCGTCGAAACAAAACTATAAAAAAGTTGTTTTTTATTTACATCTGCTACAAGAGTGGCGAGTAGTGACAACAGCTTCAGCTCAAGCCCGTTGCCAAGCATTGCAGACGAAAACAAAACACACAGGTGAAAGACGTCATGCCCGAGGCAACACGAACAAAAGAACATAAGACAAACTCCTTAAATGACGGTCACAGGCACCGCTGCTAATAATTCTCAGGGAGACCACGGTGCCACCAGAAATTGTGTAATTATTGTATTTTTACTTACAATGAATTCCAAAAATTTATAAATTCCAAAATGAATTCCAAAAATACATACACCAAAAGATAGCCGAATGCCCGCACATCTCATTGAACCGACATCTCAGAGAAATCTATTGCGGCCAAATATCCTATGATAAAGAATCAGTTGCAAACGTGGCGTGATAAGATATCTCAATTCGTATGACTTTACGGTATTCCTTGGCAATGCTGTGAGTACTACAGCGTCCACATGGTCCAGTCAGCAAAACCCAATCACGTGAACTTAGCTTACAGGCGCCGAATGTCAAAACAAATGTCAAGATGAAATCAAAACATTGGCTTCCAAAAGAAATCCTCTCCCCGCGATGAAATCTTACAAAACGAGGCGAACGGGGAATGCCAAGAGGTAAGTATATAGCTACCATAAAATTATATAAGCCGCCATCACAGTCCGAACGATTCGCTCACAACCGCTGGGACTCTTAACACTACCACTTCGCAAATTCTGTATAGGGGTTATAGGATAACAATGAAATTCGCCTTTGAGAAAACAAACAGGATATCGTGACCAATCAACAACAGATAACCAGTGAAAAATATGAAATACCGGCACAACAGAGTGGTACCAAACTAAGACCACACAACAGCGAAACCAAACAGATTAGTCACGTCACAGGATACAAAACCACAGAAAAGGGACTCATAAGGGACAAGCTCAGGAAACGCATAGTCTCGGGGTAATGTTTTACATTGCCACTATAATGACCCCTCAAAGAGAATTTATTAATAAGGTACTGTACTTATTATAGTCAATAAATATTCAATTACTATTACAACAGTGTATCTTTGTGGTCTCAACCTAGCAGATACAACTTATTTGACAACTTCAATCCTTTATGATAAGAAAGGTGGAAGCACTTAGTAATCCTCGATTTCTGAGATTCCTAAATAGAATTGACCCGTTACAAGATAATATCAATAGCTTCTGCTAAGGTTATTCTGTCAAAATCAATGAAAACTAAATCTAACATTATTCTTATAATATACTATTAGGAATAGTATTATATTATAAAAGAGCCAAAAAGGAATAATTACTTGCCACAATTTTGGATGCCACTGTCTCCAGACAGTCCACAATAAAACCGAATTCATCCAAACCCCCGTTGGCCTCGGGTAGATTGTAATCACCAACGATGTTCATATTAACTTCTGGATATAAATATTTTAGATTTCTACGCTGTCGCAATGCCTCTGATAGATCACAAAACACAAATTTATAGAGAAGTGGTGGTTGCATACAAACTGATTCTTTTCTCTGAAATTCTTCTGACAAATCAGCTAGCGTCCTCTCGCTTGGCAACACAAACTGTAGTAACTAACTTGATAGTTTGACGTGCCTAATTGGACCAATCAAAATGGTGAAAGGCGTGGCCAAATTAAGGCGGGAAATCAATTTCATTTAATCTGACAATCTTATCATTAAATCGTAATATCTAAAGCAAGCGCCTAGTCAAAAAGGTTACTCATAGAGAAAAGGGCCTTTTTGATTACGTGTTAGCATCAGATATTGATCTGAACAAAAATAAAACTTTTCAGTTTTATTTTACATATCTAAATGAGTTAATTTACTGCAATAATCTACGACAGTGTACTAATAATATTGTACGACATATCACCAATTGGACAAATAGAATTAAAACAATTTTTTTCTTTAATACATTTAGTATTTAATTTTCCTGAAAAAAATTAGTTAAAATGATATACATAATATACAATAATTTATTATAACCGACATTATATAAACTAGAATTAATCTAAAAATGTTTAAAAGGATTTTGTTAGGACTGAACTACCCCCACTTTAAATAGATTAGAAAAGTTTGTCAAAATTTTTTCATCATACATCTAAAGGCATTCTTATTAGGTTAATAATATTGTCAAGGGAAAACTATGTAAAATTAGTAAAAAAACCATTAATTCTGATCCATTTCGGGTGCTCAGGTCTCTTAGTCTCTATACCTATGTTTCGTCTTAGGGATCACAGGAAGTGGTATGATAAGAGCATGAAATAAAATAAAAAATAGGCAGTGCACACCTTATAAATCAATTTACTAAATGATTCATGTGAAAAAAAGATGAAATAAATGTTTAACTGAAAGCCCCTAAGATAAGTAGCAGTCTTGAGTATCATCCCACCAATTTTTAAAATGCATGTGGGAGTATGATTTTATTAGTTATTTGATGATCGCCATGTTCATACTCACGAAGGGTTGCGGTCCTATAGGTTACCCTATTGATGCCAAGAGCCTCCGATGATATCAAGAGCCTCCGTTGGCAAGAGCGACGGCCCTCTTGGCAATGGAGTTGGCGAACGTTTCGAATTCACTTGCTGTGGTTGTGCCCCTTGATTCAATTGACTCTTACCTTGGTTTTGAAAGAAACTTACACAAGGGTGCGATAGCATTGTGTCACAGGGTGTCATATAGCAGTAGCCAACTCTCTTTTTTCCAAACGAAGAATTAAGACTATAGGCGAAACTCCAAAAAGTTTGATTAATCACATGCATACCATGTTTTGACTCAACGAAAATAGAAAGCTTTAACTTAAGCTTTTTACTACGGATTGTAGCTCTAGTATTCAAAGATCCTGTAATTAAATAAGTACTTATCATAAGTTAGAATTTTTATTGACAATGGCTATTATCATAAAAGGAATCATTCGATCGGTCTATTTAGTTTCTATTTAAATAAATGGAAACCTAGTAAAAACTTAAAAAATCTAAATGTAGTTGATGATTAAGATTGGAGATAGGAGGTAAAAACAAAACAAAGTTGCCACGTTATTTCAAACAAAGAACCCTGATTTGCGACTTACACGAAAAAACTTATATTTGAACTGATGTTTTAATCTCTACAAGATCATTCTCAGGACTCTATAAATCAGAATGTAGGATATGAACTAAATTAAAGTAGAATAGTATTAAAATTGTTATCGTCTAGAAAAAAAAAACAGACCGGGAAAAATAAAGAGTTTACATAGAAAAGAAATATATATTTTAAATAAATCATGAGTTAAAAAACATATAGAAAATAAGTTGAAGTAGGTCGAAATAAAAAAGCCCTTTATTTTGTCTTACTAAGCCTCTGCCTTATTAAGTCTAATAATGCATATAAACTGAATACCCTATATCAAAGTAAATCCAAAATCAAATTTAGTTCAAATAAAGGTTTATAGATTATTAAGGTGTTGGCATATCATTAATAAAAGATAAAGCCATTCATCAAATCAAGGGCAGGTTAAAAAGATCTGGTATGCCTGAGAACTCTTGTGGAGGACTGGCTAATAATCTTTAGGCTCTTCAGAAAATATTTAATCTTAAATCGGGCCATTTACTATTTGATCATGTAGAGATATCGATTTATTGGCTCCATCGAAAAATAAGGCTACATTTATTATTAATTTTTTGATACATTAAGTACCTTAAACTCAAAATAAGAGATTAAGTATCGACTAATTATATTTGATATGCATTTTCGTCGCATTCAAATTATTTTTAAGCATACTCTGATTGAAGACCAAAATATATTGTTTTGGTATAATTAATCAATGCCAATCTGAACCTTATTATGTTTGAAATGTTTTTATTCCTATAAATACTATAACAAGTAAGTAACATAATAAGCGATATTAGCAGGTGTCCGTACAATGGACACATTTGGATACTTTCGGGTATTGTTGACTAATTTAATTAAGCCTGATATTGATAGCTTTTTTTATAAGAACTATCGTAAATACTATAGTAATTGCATATTTTTGATCAGAATATGCGAAAGAAGTCTTGCAAGTTTTTTTTGTATTTTGAGATTAGATTGGTAGCAACCTAAATCTCTCTGGTTGTTCACAAGTATCGATGTTTGATTTACCAGATTCAGCGTCTATAAAGTTCTCCAAAATCTTGCTGCATAGTGATGCCGTTTACGGTTCCTGTTTTAATGAAACTAAAGCAAGAAATTCAAAAGGTATAAAATTATTGATTGAGGTTTATTCTTACAATTCGAAGAAGTCATATTTTTTTATAAAAATTAAAAAGTATAGGGTGGCTTAATATGTTCAACACAAGAAAATTACATTTAATTCTAATAAAGTTATCAAATTTAGAACTCCAGAATACTTACATCAGAAAATTAATTTTGGAGTAAACACACATGGCCGAAATAGTCGGTAGTTCCTTTTCCTATAATGTTCCCAGTATTTGTAGTAGGCTGCGTCTAAATGTCTTGTCATCCGCTTTTTTCAAACCACTTTCTAAAACTCTTTTATACTTATGCATGTTTAGCCATGGTTTTGTGTTAATATTTTTTAACCCATCTTGTAACTTCTATGTAACTAAATATTGTTTCTCTTGTTTTACCTTATTTGAATTTATTAGAATAAGTTGTGTGCTTTTAAATTTATTAGAACACATATATATATAATAGTACTGTAGACTATGGTGCACTGTATTACGTTGCCAAAAGCCTTGCACTCTCTCATACAGGAACATTCACCCATCCCAGATACCTATATATCAAAGGGATGAGTTTTGGGGACCCCCTTTTCAAGTTATCTGGACCGCGAATTTTCGAACAATCAAATCACGAGATAATAATTTTGAGTCCAGTTCATTAAGTTGTGTAATCCACGTCAACATGCAATGTTCTAAAAAGTTATCATATGAGGATTGATTTTGTAAAATTTTTATACTTGTATTAGCGCGTCATGGAATACTAACTCAAATGCCTTTTGTAATCAATAACAGGCATACAAATATTTTTCTTTTTATTCATCTGCAATTATATTGATCTTCTTTGTTAAAGTAGTGTTTAGGTAAGAGGTGGAACAATCTTTATGTAAAGTATTTGTTGATGTCAATATCTTTTTTTAATTTGACACCGAATTGTGGAAAAACTCTGATAGACGATAAGGTCGTTATGATTTTATACCGCGAATAAAATTAATTTTCTTAGTGAATATTCTTTTTAATTTCAGTGGTATTCTATGGAAGATATTTCAGTTTTGATGCATATTAATATTGGTAAATAGAAATTGATAGAACTCAACTCAAACTAAGTCTACGCCGGCGTATTGGTAAATAGGCGACCAGTCCATAGAAAACAATAAACTTTGCTTTTCTAAGTATGTCTTTTGGAGAGATATTATAAAGTTTTAGTTACTATAGAGGAAATGCTAATTAGAAATACAATCTTCGTGTACATTAAGTGTAAGCAACAATTGCGGATTCATTAATACATTGTTAAAGAACATCGTTACTTAGTCATGGGTACAAAACAGTTTCTTTAACCAAATATTATGCACTTCATCACGACCCGGTGCTTTCCAGTTGTGTCAACTTTTAATAACATTCGTAACTTTCCGGATTGTGAAAGGGTTTAGTTTCATCTTCTGAAAATTCACAGCACCTCTTTTTCTTCACTAATCCATTGTGCGTGTTAATTCCTTGACTTCTTTTGCAGAATACCTAATATTTGCTGACAGTAGGAACCCTGCATGAAATTCTGATAAAATGTTTTTTTTTTATTTTTAACTAAATTTAGCATTTACTTATTCTCTTTTATTGCTTTTTTTATACTCTCTCTAACGGTCAGCATATACACTGAAAGTTTTTTTTTAATTGCATTTAAAAATTGCTATGCGCCGGCATTTTATGTATTATATTGTGCATTTATTCTGGTTTTAGACATTATTCGTTTTACGCATTTTCTTGTTCGAGCCTTATCGACGACATTAGGTATATCGTCCAATATCTCTTCCCATATCTAATATATTATTTTGTATCCATTTTTCCCTTCGTGTTTTCTGGTCATCTTTTTCTTTTGCCTTTCGCTTAATTATTTTAATTATTGACGTAAGTATCTAGGTATTGACGTTGCTGCATAATAGATTACAATATATTTAAATAAACTCTGGTATGATTATTGCGTTAAGAGCACATATTATTCGTTCAAGTTTCTTTGTTGAATTTAAAATCAGTAGTGCCGTTCTACTTAGAGAATCAGCCCTATCATATTCTGAGATACACCTTCTTAACTCCTTAGCTAATATTCTTTCAAGATACTGTTCATTTAACTCCTCTTGGGTTACTTGTTTCCAACTCCTGTTCTGCTGGAGCTTCTTCTGGCAAATCAGTTTCTGACACATTTCTGCGCTCTTAACAGTCAACGATTTAATTTCGAATAGCGAAATTATTATTATCATCATTATTATTCATATTGCCATTTTGGAAAACTCTATTATTTACTTAATATGGCTTTAGTAACTGTCGTATAGTTTAAGTCGCTGCAAAAAAAATATTTAAAAAAACCTTATTTCATTTTAGCTTTTAAAGTATCCAATACTTCTCAATAAAAGTAAGAAAAGGGTATTTGATTTCAAATATCGTATATAATAAACCGAAAAATTAAAAATTCCTAAAGGCAAAAAATACTTACCTATACTATCTAGATTTTTTTTTAATGGTAAACATAAGCACAAGAGGAAAGTCCTATGTCAGTCTGGAGTGGTGCTTGCGCGAAGATATTTGTGGGCATTTATCTTGAATCGCTGCAGGATGTACGCGTCGGGAAATGTGTGAGGTGGAAGCCCGTTCCACAAAGAAGATGTTCTCCAGATGAATGAGTCCCGATACAGCGACGTCCTTGGGGTAGGCAGATGGACTCGATGTTGATGAGCCGCAACTGCTAGACGCGTCCTTCTTGCCGAAACAGCCCTGGGTAGAATCAGGCCTGCCAGCTCAGAGGAGCACTTACCGTGATAATAACGGTAGAATAAATAGAGATCAGCCACCTTTCTCTTGTGCTCCAGACTATCCAGATTCTTTGTCAGTTCTGGTTTGTCGATAAGACGAATAGCTCTCTTCTGTATAGAATCTAGCAGCTTTAAACATTGCTTGGGTGCAGAGCTCCAAACATGTGAGCAATACTCGAGGGAGGGGCGTATTTGAGCCTTATAAAGAGTTAGCAGCTGTTCTGGTGTATACATTTTTTTCGTTTTGAAAAGCACTCCGAGTTTTTTGGAAGCTGCCCTGGCGATCTCGGCAACGTAGTCATGCCAGAACACACTGTTGGTGACTTCGACTCCTAGAAGATGTAAAGATAATTTCATTGGCAATGTTTTCCCTGCCATAACCAGCTCCGGGCCATCAACGCTAGTCTTCATCGTAAATACTGCAGCCTGCGTTTTTTTAGCGTTAAAATTGACCAGATTGTTACCGCCCCACTCCAAGATTGCCCTAATATCGTTGTTGGTTAAAGCTACTTGTTGCTGCCTAAGATTCTGAGAAGTTGCGGCTGTCGTTGGTTGGGCGGACTTAAATGTGGAAATAAGTGTGCTATCGTCCGCAAAGCTGTAGATTGGATTGACAGTGGTTTCTAGCAAATCGTTGATATATATCAAGAAAAGGGTAGGGGATAGAATGCATCCTTGAGGGACTCCAGCGTTAATGTTAAATTTGTCGGAGAGGTGTCCATCGACGGCTACTTGGATTGTTCGTTGTTCAAGAAAACTTTTGATCCAATTCAATAATGAGTTTTGTATGCCGATTGAGGAGAGCTTGGTTAGTAGTCCCTCATGCCACACTCTGTCAAATGCCTTGAAAATGTCAAAAGCGACTGAGCGGGACTCGCCGTGCTTCTCAGATGATTCCAGATATCTTAACAGTTATTGGTTGACTGCTTTCTCCATAATCTTCGATATTACTGGAACTAGTGCAATCGGGTGGTAATTGGACGGCATCGTCTTCTTACCCTTTTTGGGTACAGCTTGCACTTGAGCAGTTTTCCAGCTTGTTGGAAATGAGCCCTGTTTATACGATGCCGTAAACAGTCTACATAAGGGAGGAGTCAATTCGTCTGCACATCGTTTTAGTACTGTGGCTGGAATTCCATCGGGTCCAGAAGCTTTGTTGGTGTCTACCCTTTTAAGAATTTTGTTTATAATTCGTTGGGGAAACGAAATTTTGCCCATCGATGAATTCACCCTTGGCAAATATGGCGGTGTTTTGCCTTGCGAGTGCAGAGTAGAATTGGACGCGAAGAGTTTACGCAGTAAGTTGGCTTTTTCCCTTGCTGTTACCGCGATAGAACCATCATCTGCTGTTAGGGCTGGCAAGGCCGACTTAGCAAATCCTTGACTAATGGCTTTCGATACCGACCAGAAAGATCTTGTTCCATTTGGGCAGTTTAGCAATTTGTTTTTGAGCCTATTGTTGTGACTCTCTTTGCATTCATCAATAATTCGCTTGCAGCTATTTCTGGAGGTTAAAAAGTTCCTCCAATTTTCGATGGAAGGATGTTGACGCCATTTGCGATATGCTAAGTTTTTAGTGTTTACTGCCTTTTTGCAATTCAGGTTGAACCATTGCTTGTTGTTTGATCTGCATTTAGTAGAAAAAGGGATATAAGCTTCCATTCCTGCCAAGATCGTCTCTGTAATTTGGTTTGCACATTCTGAGATGTTATTGGTTCTAAAGCAGACTTCTTTCCAAGGGAATGAGCGATAAAATTCCCAAAGATGGTTCCACTCTGCTGATTTATAGTGCCATACCTTCCGCGGCATCGGAGGATCCTGCGTTTTAACATCCATTTTAGCTGGCAAGAGACTGTTATCAATTTGTGGTCCGATGTTCCTAGGGGGGCCTGTACTAATACAGTGTACAAGTCAGGGTCTGAAGCCAAGACCAGATCTAGGAGACTCGCGAACTCGCCGTCTCGATCGGGGATTCTGGTAGGTTCCTCCACAAGCTGCGTAAGCCCGCATATGGTGGCAGAAATTGATTTTTAGGCTTTTAAATCCGCCTGATGGACCCACCCGACCAGCCTCCGCCCAAAGATTCGAATGGGAGGCTAGTTTACCTCCGGAAAGTTTTGGTCATGAGGGCGCCATCATGCATTAATTTTACTACTCTATTTCCCCTTTGGACATCGGACACATCGACATGGCGGCGAAACGTGAGTTCCATGGAACCACTTCACGCCGCCTAAGTCCTATGTGGTGGTATTGAACCGGGCGATGCAAGTGGACAACATCTACCACCAAATTGAGAGATGTCGAATATACCATGATGTAAATTTCAGCTTTTTTGATTAATCGTGAGCTTAAGATTACAATACTTTCATAAGCAAATGCATGTATATTAGTGCAAATATACTAATTAGAATAGATATTTGCATATTTAATATTTTCACCCTAACGCAGGAAAAAAAGGAATGTCAATAAATCTTGAGAAAGGAATTGACCTTTATTGTAAACCTAAAATTGGGCAATTAACCTTTAAAAAGTTAGAGCTGAACTACTCCAAATAAAAGCCTACATTAGAGCAGAATGATATTAAATCTACAATAGTTAAAATCACAATTAATTTTTTACGTTTTGTTTAAGGAAAAATCGACAAATGTGCGTCTCATTTTTCGTTAAAGGCTTGTTGTTCTAAGCTTCCAGAGGCTAAAGATTTTTATGCCAGTAATAAGTCTAGTTAATCATTTAAAAAATAGCGTGGGAAACAAAGGAGATATAGCAGTAACTGCCTCAATGAACAATGGACATTTTTGTACTCTAAATCATTGTCAATATATATTTTTCTAAAGAAATATTAGACACTGTATCTGGAATAAAAGAAATGTTGTTTATGCCTCTTCCTATACAGTGAACTCTTCTAAACTAAAATATTTTTTTAATATTATAATAGAAATATTTATTCAAAAACTTTCAAATATATTAATTATCATAGCACAGAAATATAAATTAACAGCAATAAATTAACCAACCTTCGTCCATCGCTGACTGGTAAGTAAATAAAAGTTTATATAAACAAGCCACCAGGTAATGTAGGTATATTAATCACAATTTACATTTGTTTAAGCGGGTTTTGTGGCTCGGTCAAAAACTTCGTTTGTTGCGTTTGCTTGTATATACAAATATAAAACAAATAGTAATAATAAATATTAAAGTCAATTTTATTTAAATATAAATTATTAAATAGGTTAACATATTAAACATGAATTGTGAGTAAAAATAAATATTAAATTATGTTAAAAATAAATTGATAGATGAATATACTCATAAAACGGCGACTCAAAATAAAACAATTTACGGCTCCGTAATATAACCGAAACTTACTCGAAGTTTTATAATAATTGATATTTCTGTTAAATAAAATAATGGGAACTGGAAATTTGCCGCATAGTTATTGAACCGTGTCTCCTGCTAGTCGACGTCCATAAATACTCGAAAAAAAATAACCAATTACGACTCCTAGCTAAAAGATAGCAAACTTTTAGAATGTATTGTAACTACATCTAACAATTCTAGTTATCTTACACGCTAAATATTCCTATAAAATTGCATTGTTCTCTAAAGGTCACAAAATCTGGAATGCATAAGTCTGTAAGGGTAGTTATCAAGAATATGTATATAGGTAAAAATGAAATACACCTGGCAATTAAGGCACTTTTAGTGCCTTAAATCAGCGTGCAAGGGCTATGGCATCAAGCATAATAGAACAGATACATCAGTCAGCTCTCAGCAATGTCTGATGTTTAGGAGAAAACAATTAATCCATAAATTACTTTAACCCATAATCCTAAAAATTTAATGCTAATCCACGAGTCAGGTGTCTGGAGGATCAACGAAGATCAACGGGTCTGTCAAGCCTTCATTATAATTTAATCTGAGCCTTTGCTGAAGAAAAATTATATCGTTCGATTATTTTAAAGTTATGGTTTAATCTAAAGTTCATGTACCGGGTGGCCAAATAAGCGAGGTAAGCGGCTGTCTCTCTGGACCTGTACATCTGGCAACAATGGAATTTTTTTTATTGTTATAAAAGTGGCCATGAGAAAATTCTGGAAATTATTTTATGTTCCGTATTTAACCGCAAGAGGGCGCAACTAAAAATAATTAAATAAGAGAAACCAAGTCTAATTATTCCAAATCCCAACCAATTTCCATAGAGTTCTTTGGCTACCAAGTGCCCCAAGTTTTCACCACTGCATGAAAATATTTCTATCTCAATAGCTTGAATATTCTCGAATTTTTTCATGTCAAAGTCAAAGTCAAAGTCAAAGTCAAAGTAAAAAAAGTTTATTACCAAAAAAATAGTTATAAATATAATTAGCTACATGAGAAAATAAAATTGACAATTTTTGGTAAAAGGAACTGCTTCGCGATTATATAAAACCGATAGCGCAATTTGCGTAAAACAGGCATTGAAAACATTATAAATAAACACAAAAATAAATTCCTAATTAACCTAAAAAAGAACAAAACTAAAACTAAAAAAGGGTAGAAACAAAAAACGGCAGAGCAATTTGGCTGGCATGCGACGGAAGGTAACAAGAATTGACAAAAAAGAACGACAAAAGAAAGATTGGACAGGCCAGCTTTTCTTTGGTCTTAGTTGATTTTGCAGTTTATACTACTATGTATCTACTACTATTAGGTCTATATACTAGTAGACTATAGACTAGTAATATACTAATCATACTATAATATACTAGTTGATTTTGCAGTTTATACTACTATGTATCTACTACTATTAGGTCTATATACTAGTAGACTATAGACTAGTAATATACTAGTCATACTATTAGGCATCTCGTTGGGAGTCGAGAAGAATTTGCTTAACCTTGGTGTAAAATTTATTAAATGACAAATCTTTAATATTATTTGGCAAGTTATTCCACATTGTAACTCCGACAACCGAGAATGACTTGTGGAAGTTACTTGTTCTATGTTGAGGTATCCTAAAATTTCCAACATTACGAGTATTTTGTAAATGCGAGAGAGTAGTAAATAACTTATTTAAATAAGGGGGTTGACCCGACTTTATTATTTTATATATAAAGGCATATATGTGTAATTTTCTTCTCCTTTCCATATTTAAAATAGAATTTATGTTTAAATAAGATGTGATATGCTCCTGATAGGCAGCGCTATAAGAAAATCTTATACAGCTATTTTGCAATTTTTGTATAGATCTAGAAAGCTCAGATGTTATAGAATTAGAATATGCGATATCACCGTAGTCGAGTAAGGAGAGAATGAGGCTATTGCAGAGATAATATTTGGTTTTACTCTTTAAGACATTTTTAAATCTGTACAAATTTCTAAGACTCATATAGCCTATATTTAATTTGTTCTTAATGTGTGTCTCAAAAGAAAGGTTAGAATCTAAAGTCAATCCTAATATTTTCACTTCATTGACAACTGGAATTTTTTCTCCATTAATCTCAATATTTATACTTTCATATAAGTGTCTCAGAATTCCTGACTTACAGCCATATAAAATGATGTTAGATTTAGCAGGGTTAATTTTTAAGTTATGCTCATTGGAAAAATTAACTATGTTTAGTATATCCGATTTAATTTTTTGCTCAGAAATATTAAAATTAAAAAAATTTAATGGCATGTATATTTGAGAATCATCAGCATATTGTTGCAATTTACAATGTTCAATACAGTTAGGCATATCCGCAACATAAATCGAAAATAAAAGAGGTCCCAATATGGAGCCCTGAGGAACACCAACTTCCAAGTCAAGATACCTTGATTGCTCCAAACTTCCATTGTTGGTTTTTAACAACACCGAATGTGAAAACCGAAAATCCTGTATATTTTCAATCCAAAAAGCTATTATTGTATTTATTCCAAGGATCCCAAGTATACTGTACGCACTTCCAATAGGTTTTAAAACTTAGTAGATCTTAGTAGAACTTAGTAGATTCATGGTGGAGCGGTTTTTATGCTGTAGAAGTGTAGAGTCAAATACCTTTAAATATTGTTTTAATTAACAGTAATGCAGTTTATGTAGTAACAGAAATGCGAAAGCTATTTACAAACTTTTAAAATCATTCCCTCACACACACACACACACACACACAAACACATATACGTGAATGGCACTTTAGACTACTCAATTTACGCAAATTATCGATCAAGATAATTTAAAAAATATGGTTTTATTTCTTTCTAGTTCTTTTCATAGTTTGGTTTATTGTTACAGCCGTCTTTAAGGTTTGGCTTTTTTTCTTTTCTTGTTTTTTACTTTTTCTAAGTATTATCCGATATTGTATGTTTGTATAGTAAGTATTGGTAAGTGGGTTTTTTATTCACAGATGGCATTTTGAATTGCTTTTCTCTCAGCATAAGAGATACGTTGAAAAATTATAATAAAGCAAACACAAAATTTACTTAAACGATAAAACGTAAATAAAAACATCAAACTAAGTACTAAATTTACAAAGTCAATTGGCTCAATAATAGGGTTGGTAACTAATTTGAAGAGTGTGTAACGTGCATTGAAGTTTAAATGATAGGAAGTACGATTTAGTTATATATTAGAAGGCAGAGCAGTTGGAATAGGTTATTGGTTACTGGACCTACGAGTCGAATCATCTTTTGACAACTGATAGTAATCCTTGTTTTCAAATATTTTAATGTTAGTTAATACTTGATTACTTATATTTTTGTAAAAGCATTTCTCCCTATCGTTGCAACAGAGATTATCCGGACAAAAAGAGACCATCAAACTTATTATTTTGCACGAAGAATAATTAGTTAAGCTTTGATTAATTTAAAATTAAGCTTCAAACTTTCTTTGAAGACTAAAACGTGAGAGATACATTGTAGTTAAATATAAAGAAACTTTAAATTTTGATCTTTAATTAATACATTAGTAAACACCTAATCTGTATTCATCATGACTTTAAAATTGCAGTTTTGTTACTAAGGAATCCTGAATTTGATTTTAAATGAGCTAATAATTTGTGCACTGTCATTATTTTAAAAACTTTATTCAGTACTTCTTTTAAAAGCCTCTAATGCTTCTTTTACAACTTTCCTCATAAATAAGAAACTTGGTTTAGCAACACAACTATCAAAGGGTAAAACTTTAATAGCTTGTAATGGGTGTTTTTATGACCTATTACGACATAATGTTTTTTCTGAGGTCAAACAAGTTCATTTTACTTCGGCAGTTTTTCAACTTTTAATAAACTTAAATATTAACACAAACTTATTTAAAGTATTGTAAACCAATGAGACTTTGCCACTATTTTGACATACTTGGATCACTAATTATTAAAAAAAAAAATGATAAAGTATCCTATATTTTTTTTTTAATTTGCACATCAATCTCAAGACGTTCTATATTTACATTACATACCACAAAAGAAATAGGAAAAATGTCAAAGGGGTTCTTAATAAATTTGCAGAAGAAACGAAAATCTGGCATATTGGAAGAAAAATAACAAATTATTTGAAATTAACAAGATGTAGCACACTGCGTTAATAGAAATAAAACTAGAATTAACCTAATCAAATCTTTTGTGAAACTGTAAATGATAAACTGAAACACATTATTAAATAAACAAATTATTTAAAATTAATAAGTAATTGTAGACTGCTTTAATACAAATATAATTAGAATTGAACTAAGAGAATCTTTTGTGAAAACTGTAAATGATTACAGTACAAATTAAACATACAACTAAAACATATTATTAACCGCTGTTATAAAGGCGGTCAAAAAACATTATTGTCAAACTAGATCTAAATTTACTGCTAAATACATCTACAAAATCATGCATAAGAAATTGCTTCTTATAGTCAAAATTGCTCCTATCGTGCGGGTGTATCGGATTATCAACGACAAACTTTTGTAGTTACGTTTCATTTCAATTTGCGCAACAACGTTTTTTAACTACAACGCGTTAGATAAACGAAACAGATATACGCAGCGTTAATGTATCAAAAGAAGATAAAATGATAAATGTTAGTGGTTCTAAAACAACTACTTTCATAACAAACATGCCTGTCTCGAATCGATTGACGGATGACATTATTTGTCACAAGATAATTTAAATTTCAAATTATGGAAAAGAAAAAGCCTTTTTGTGGATTTCTAAATCCTCAAGCCAAAAAAATGTTACTTAATGTTATTAATTACTTCGAGGACGAAAAAGAAAATAAAGGGTTGCCTAAGAATGTACAAGAAGAAGTAGCTAAAGCGCTTAGAATTAGTTTAAGAAAGGTGCAAAAGGTTGTATATGAAAATAAGAACAATCTTATTCCCAAGAAGGAAAAAAAGTGTAAAAGGACGAAGCCGAAGACTGAAGATTTAAGTGAATGTGTAAAAATGGAAGTAAGGGATAGGATTTATGAACTATATAGGCCAAAAACAAATATAACGCTGCCATTTCTGAGGGATGTTTTATAGCAACGCGGCACTTTGGAAATTGGACTTTCTGCTTTATCAAAATTAATTAAAAGCATAGGTTTTCGCTATAAAAAAGACTGCAATAGAAGATATTTGTGTGAACTATCAAATATTGTGAGCCAACGAATAGGATTTTTAAGACAATATACACAAAATAAAAAATTTAAGTTAAGGAAAGTGGTATTCTTAGATGAAACTTAGATATTTTCAAACGGGAGTGGAATAAAATCTTGGCAAGATGAATCTGTGAAAAGCGTGAAAAGAAAAAAAGGATGTGGTCAGGGAAAACGATTTATTATTTTACATGCCGGGTCTTCAACGAGATTCGTTCCAGGTGCAAGTTTAACTTTTTCTTCTAAGTCTAAAAGTATGGATTATATCTCACGTCCATTCCGAAGATATATTTAACTAGGTAGTACGCCGCTGGTGTACTTCATGCCACACAAGTTTAAAGAAGCTAGAAAATTCCCCATCCCCACTACATCCCAGGGTCATCCGTCTATGCCGCTCATTCGTTGTTTTGTGTGTGCGGTGTGCTACACGCGTTCTTAAAAGATCGTTGAAATTTGCGTTTTATTTTGCTGTTACCTTTATCCAAAGGTTTGTAAGCTTTATTAGCGCACGTAAGTATCATTTCCATCTACTTGTTTTAATATTTATTGCAGATGGGAAAGCACAAAAGGTCTAAAAGTAGATCTAGGGATCGTAAATCTCGTAAACATAAGAAAAACGATGACGCAACTGAACGTCGCTCGTCTCGCCACGAGGAAAGGCGAGCCGCGCATGTACATTCTCGTCATCGTCGTCCCTCCCCCTCGCATAGTCACGTTTCTCGCTCCCACAATCGAAACTCTCACATCTACGATTCTCGGTCTCGCTCTTATTCTTCTTCCTCGTCCTCAGCTCGCTCCGATCCCGGGCGTTCGGCGGAACGGCGGGGAAAAGTTATGCGGCGAAACCAGAGGCGGCGTCGAAGCTTGGACAGCTCGACCCGCGTAACAAATGAATATACTAACGGGCGCGCTCAGCGAGTCTTGAACGGCTCGACTAGCGATTTACATTCGAGCATTGGGGTACCGTTAAACACGGCTCCTGATGTCTCGCCACCGCCCGGATCTCAATGGGATGATGATGCGATTAGTCTGCACGACAGATCCATCGTTACTAGTGTCAAGGAGTCTGACAATGATGCCTCAAATGTGTTTGATGAGTTGCCGGAGACTGTCAGAAAGGTTTTAGGGGTGGATTTGAATAGTTCTAAAAATGGGTCTTATGAATTACACGAGGCTATTAAATCTGTTTGGATTAAAAATTTATTACAAGGCCTGTCTAACGAATCTCGTGATCAACTTTTGGAACGTCATAAAATTCCTAAGAACTGTTCTATTCTATCCCCTCCAAAAATAAATCCTGAAATAAATCCTATTCTATCACAGCCGTACACAAAACGTGACGAATGTCACACTAACTATCAAAATTTAGCGAGCAAAGGAGCATCAGCGCTGGGAAAATGTTTAACTTACGTCTTGGATGAGATTAAGAAAAATCCTGAATCGCCATTAAGCTCTATTCTTCTCCCAGATCTAGTAGATGCCGGAAATTTTTTCACAGAGATATTTCACGAAGCTACTTCTACACGTCGTAGCTATATTTCTCAAATTTTGTCAAAAACCGTTAAAGAGGCGGTAAAAGACACAGTTCCGGGCGAATATCTCTTTGGTCCGGATCTAGGCGAGAAAATTAAAGCGTTAAAAAATTTCGAAAAATCTGGGAATGAAATGAGAGAATTTGCCTTCTCTAACAACAAATCAACTGCTTCAGGTATAAAAAGAGGAGGGGGGCAGTCAATGCGGCAACCAAACAGATTTCAACATTCTGCTGGGTATCAGCGTTCACAGAGTTTTCCGAACACTCGTAAGCCGGAAAACCGAGTACGCCCCTCTCATGTGACAAGAAGGGACATGAGATCGAAAAGGGGACAGCCTTCTGCTCGACGGGACTATCGCCCGAAATTTCAATAGAGGTAAGTAGAGAAAAATTGGCTGGGAGGCTCTCTTATTTTATTAGTTCCTGGTCAAAAATTACAAGGAATAAAACAATCCTATCCTGGATTAAAGGTTACCAGATTCCACTTGTAAGCGAGCCTTATCAAGGATCTGTCAATAACCAAATATATTCCAGGCAAATGTCACATAAAGATCTTTTATTAATGAAGCATGCAGTCAAGGAGCTTTTAAATCTTGGGGCCATCACACCTTGTTACAAGGACAATCAACAGTTTATTTCACCAATCTTCTTAGCAGAGAAATCCAATGGCAAGCAACGTTTTATCCTAAATTTAAAGGAACTAAACAATTATGTAGTTTGTCCTCACTTTAAGATGGAGGATTTTAGAACAGCGCTTAAACTGGTGCAGAAAAATTTTTGGATTTCTACAGTTGACTTGAAAGATGCATACTTTTGTATTTCAATTGATAGTTCCTGTAAAAAATTTTTAAGATTTTATTTTGAAGAAAAATTATATGAGTTTACATGCTTGCCATTTGGACTCTCATCAGCACCACACTGTTTCTCTAAAATAATGAGACCTGTATTAGAATTCTTTCGATCTAGGGGAATTTTGTGTGTTGGATATTTAGATGATTTTTTTATAACAAATGACTCATATGAAGGCTGCATGAAAGATATACAATTTGTTGTAACTACTTTACAAAACTTAGGCTTTGTTATAAATTTCGACAAGAGTTCACTAATACCTCAACATCGTAAGAAATATTTAGGTTTTATTTATAACACGAGTAATATGACAATTGAACTTCCTTTGGAGAAAAAGAAAATCATAAAAGAACTAGCCAAAAATGTTAAAAGCAAAGATTTTTGTACTATTCGCTATCTTGCCAAATTTATAGGAATTTTAACGTCGGCTTGCCCTGCAGTAAAATATGGCTGGCTGTATACTAAACGCCTAGAAAAATTTAAATGCTTGGCTTTATCAAGAAACAATTTCAACTATGATATTTTGATAAAATTAAGAAATTCTGATTTAACGGAAGACTTGTGTTGGTGGGAACAAAACATATTAGAGGCCAATAATGAAATTTCTCAAAGGTGTTTTGCCATGGAAATTTACACAGACGCTTCTCTCACAGGTTGGGGGGCATGCTGCGCGCATGAAAAGACTCATGGTTTTTGGAGTGACCTAGAAAAATTAAATCACATAAATTTTCTTGAGCTGAAAGCAATTTTTTATGGCTTAAGATGTTTCGCTCCCAACTTACATCATTGTCCGGTGTTAATTAGATCAGATAATACCACTGCAATTTCTTGTATAAATCGTATGGGTAGTATACAGTCAGAAAAATTGTGTAATTTAACAAGGGCCATATGGCAATGGTGCGAACAGCGCAATATCATTATTTTCGCATCATACATCAACTCTAAAGATAATCGGCAGGCTGATGCAGAGTCTAGAGTTATATCTACGGAAACAGAGTGGTCTTTATCTATATCAGCGTTTAAAATCTTGGCTAAATCTTTTGGCACCCCCGATATAGACTTGTTTGCCTCTAACATTAATAAAAAGTGCAAAAAATTTTGTTCCTATAAAAGAGATCCTGAGGCCATGGCGGTGGATGCTTTTACTATTAACTGGTCTACCTTTTATTTTTATGCCTTTCCGCCATTCTGCTTAATCCTTAAAGTACTTCAAAAAGTAATCCAAGATAGGGCTACAGGTATAGTGGTGGTCCCAGACTGGCCAGCACAGCCCTGGTTTCCATTATTACAAAAACTAAAAATCACAGAACCTATTATTTTTAAACCAGACTTAAACCTGCTTTCTTCTCCTTTCAGCCTGGTTCACCCTCTAGCCAACAATCTTTCATTGGTAGCCATGAAACTATCAGGAGAGCATTTATTGCCAAAGGACTGTCAGAATCTGTAGCTGAAACAATAATGTTTTCTCTCTCTGACGCCACTATAAAGCAATATGGCGGCACATACCAAAACTGGTGGAAGTATTGTCAGGAGAAGCACGTTTCTTTATACAATGCATCAGTTTTTCAAATAATGAATTTTTTACAAACTCTCATAGACAATTCAGACTGTAACTACAGTAGTTTTAACACCCATCGCTCGGCTATTTCCTTAATTTCCTTGGATAGTATAGGTACAAACCCTTTACTTAAAAGATTTTTGAAAGGTATTTCCAGAAAACGACCTCAAGCCCCACGCTATAACTACACATGGGATCCACAACCAGTTTTGAAATACCTTGGGAGTTTAGAAGAAAATAGTCTTAAAAATGTAAGCAAAAAACTAGCGACGCTTTTAGCCCTTATAACGGGAGGACGCCTTCAAACTCTATCTTTAATTCGATTGTCAAATATACAAATTAAAGAAGAGAAGATTCAAATCTTCATTTCAGATTTTATAAAAACTTCTTTGTCTCTAAAAAATCAACCCCTATTAAACATACCGTTTTATAGAGATAATACTAAAATTTGTCCTGCAACAACTTTAATAAAATATATAGAAATGACAAAACCTTTACGAAACCCAGAGGACTTCCTCTTTATTACTCATAAAAAACCACATAAGAGGGCCACTAAGCAATCAATCTCTAGATGGGTAAAACATGCCCTTACGGACTCAGGTATAGACACCAACATTTTTAAACCTCATTCAACTAGGCACTCTGCTACTTCGGCAGCCTTTAGGGCAAATATTTCAATGGAATCGATTTGCAAAACAGCAGGATGGTCTACTGCAACTTCAACTTTTGCAAAATTCTATAACAGGCCGATAATAAACTCGGAGGAATTCGCTGTTAAAGTGCTAAATAATTATTCTAAAGGGAAATAATCTTTCTTTGTTAAATTACCTATATACAAAACAAAAACTGTATTTTAGTTAATGAAACGATCTTTAATATTCATTTAATATATAGGACTGAAGTATATGTTTGGTTCTTTTCCTTAATTGGATTGTATCTGAAAACCGACATTCTTTAAACATCTACCTAGTTAAATATATCTTCGGAATGGACGTGAGATATAATTAAACGATTAAACGAACTTACCTGAAGTTCGATCGTAATTATATCGATCGTCCATTCCGAAGATATACAAACCCACCCTACCCAAAAATCGACTTCCAGGAAACCTTATATACATACTAAAGAACTGTCCATCAATTTTTATGCCCTTCTTTTGAGATACAATATTTTATACTTTAAATAAATGAGCGGCATAGACGGATGACCCTGGGATGTAGTGGGGATGGGGAATTTTCTAGCTTCTTTAAACTTGTGTGGCATGAAGTACACCAGCGGCGTACTACCTAGGTAAATATATCTTCGGAATGGACGATCGATATAATTACGATCGAACTTCAGGTAAGTTCGTTTAATCGTTTAATTATCTTGACAATATGAATTGCGAAATGTTTGAAAAATGGTTAAAGGAACAGTTAATACCGAACTTGCAAGAACCTTCCTTAATAGTATTAGACAATGCGTCGTATCATTCAAAAATTTTGAATAAACAACCAAATGGAAGTTTGAGAAAAAGCGAAATTTATGAATGGTTAGTAAAAGAAAATCAGAATCCCTTGCTATATATGCTAAAATCCGAACTTTTTTCAATTGCAAAATCGCTGAAAAGACCAAAAATATATGCTGTTGAAGAAATAGTACGTGAATATGCCCATGAAGTTTTAGGATTGCCACCATACCATTGTCAGTTTAATGCCATTGAGCTTATATGGGCAGGGTCAAAATCTTATTATGAGAAGCATGTGGGTGCCGGGCTTAGATCTGACCAGGTTGAAGCTGTTTGGAATGAGGCATTAAATCATATCACAAAGGAGTATTGGCGGAAATCAGTGGATTACACAGAAAACATTATTAGAACCTGGTGGAAGAGAGAAAAAGTACTCGATATCCAAGTTGAACCAATGATCATTGCTCCATTTGAAGAAGATTCGGAAAATGACGAAGAGTTTTCCGACTCTGTTAGTGATAATGATAGTTATAATTAGTTTTTTTTTTTAGTCAAATTTGTTACTTAATTTTTACACATTCACTTAAATCTTCAGTCTTCGGCTTCTTCCTTTTACACTTTGTTTCCTGCTTGGAAATAAGAGTGTTCTTGTTTTCATATACAACCTTTTGCACCATTCTTAAACTAATTCCAAGCGCTTTAGCTACTTCTTCTTGTACATTCTAAGCAATCCCTTATTTTCTTTTTCGTTATTAAAATAATTAGTTTTCTTTTTAAATTTCGTTTATTATTTAGGTGTGATTAAAAAGTACAAATTTTTTTTTTTAACCAAAGCTAAGTAAATAAATTGGTGAATGCGCTGGGAGATAGATATGTTCGGCGCATTCTCCATTTTTTAATAGTTAGTTTCAATCTTTTTTTGCCTAGTAATGTGTAAATAAATAAATATTCATAAGAAAACAACATTTTAAAGAACTGTCGTAGCTCGCCTCGTATTTATCTTTTTAAACAAAGTTAAATAAATGAATTGGTAAATGCACTGGGAGATAGAAATGCCCGCCGCATTCACCAGTTTTTTTTTAGTTATTTTTTATCTTTTTTTTTGACTTTTAACTGATATAAAAGAAAAGATAACACAACTTTTTTAGTTTTCTGTGTATCAACGTATAGATTGGGTCGAACGACAAATAATAAATCACAAAATTAAAATGTTATTTTAAAAGTGAGATTGTAACATGAACTTGCCTTTAAACAAAGAAAGTAGTTTTCTGGTCTCTGACTGCACTACATCACACATAATAGAAATTAATTTTTTGTCATTATACCAAAGTGTATAGTTTCCCAATAATTATTACAAAAAAACACAATCACACATAAACCAAGAAGAAGACAAGATCAAATAATCGTTAAAAATTAGACGCTGTGCCCTGAAATTGACAAATTAGTTTATTATGCACATACATAGTGTCTTGCTAAATCGTATCTATTTCGGACAATTTTTCAAAAAAGAAAAGTAAATATTATATCTGGCAACTTAGCAGAATATCGAGGATTCTAGGCATATACCGATGAAGCGTATACCCAACGGGCTTCATACTTATGGGCTTTTTCACGTCATGAAAGGAAATAACCATGTTTTACATGTCGAATCTCGGATACGTAGTATTCCGCAGACATTTTTACGGCGTTAAAAGCATCACATCAGTTAATAATTATGATCTAAGGTGTATACGCGGCTTTAATATGTCACATGACGGCGTTCAATGTATTGTCAAACTCTCAAGGAAATAACATTTTGGCAGCCACTGATTTTTCAATTTGATTCATATTACGTGGTGACCTTTGAACCCGCACGATAAGAGCGAAGGCGACTATATTACATTGCATTGAGAAACATTTTCACAAAAACCAAACTCTTTGGCTTTGTGTGAGTTTGAGGATTTGTTTAAGGCATTTAACATGGTGGAACATAAAAACTTGCTAGACGTTTTCATTTAGTAAAAGTTTAAATTTTAATATAGTAATTATGTAACCCTTTTTATTCTTTTGTACCAGTTTACTATACGCTTAAATTTTTATTCTTTACCAAAGATGTACATCTTTAGGCTCTTTATCGACATCTAAAATACTATCCGGATACATTAATTTTCTAGGTGACTTTTTTATATTTTGTTTCTTTTTCTCTTATTTAAAGGTTTTGTAACTGAACTTCTTTCTAAAATAATTTAATTAAAGTTTTATCTTAGGAAAAGTACAGCATTAAAGTTTTTCTCGTGACATATAAAACTCTAAAAGGGGATCATTAGACCTACAATTAATAAACTTAATTAAAATATTGAGTGTCTATTTTTAACATTAGTCCATTGTCTTTATCTCTTGAGATAGTGACAACATTTTCCATAAACCACATGAACTATCTCACATAAGTGATTCCAGTTCCCGTAAGAGTATATTTTACTGCGTTCCTTTGACACTGTATACCTTAAACTAGTGGATGTCACCTTATATGCTCGTATTTTAAGAATTTTAATCGTGTTTCGCAATTTTATATATACATGTTATACGATTAACTGTTTGCGTTTGTTTAGTTGTGGTAAATGAAATATTGTATATTTTTCCATTTTTTAATGTTAATTTTATTATTGTAAGTCATATGTTATCAGATAATTAAAGTTTGATGCTGTGGATTTTCAGATTTTGTTTGATTTTTTTCTAAAACCTTATACCAGCATTTGAAGATAGAATGGATGATTTATTTGACTTAAAGTTTTATTAATCCCTGTATTGATATAATATTCAGTTCTTATAATTAAGTAACTTCAGTTCTTAGAGGTGCCATGTCCATTACTCCGATTGTGGTTTTAAAGTGGTTATTATTAAATGCAATTTTTAAGTTTAAACCGATCTACTAGGCCTTTTAACCTAAAGGACAATAGGACATTTTACTAAGATTCTTTAAAATTTCTCAACTTGCTCATTTTTGCAGAATATCTTTTGAAATCAGTTTTATTAGTCCATAGTAAATTACATATAATACAGCCATTAGGATGTGTGGAGATTGATAGGAATCAATATTATTGATACTACTTCCCTAGCATTATTTTTTGGCAATCTAATTTGTGACTATGAAGCATCAGTAAGGGGAACGCAGTTGTAAATTAATTATAGCTGATTTCATTCATAAAAAGCCCAGTGGCGTGTACTTTATAAATCATAATTACATAATTACATTATATCCCGTAGTAAGAAATTATAGTTTTCAAATATAAAAATACATTTAAAAATCATGTTAGATTCCTTTTTTTTTAATTACTTTTATTAAATAGCCATATAATCGATTATTTATTATATTGTAATCTAGATAGCTTCGGATCTATTTTTACTAAATCCTGCAATCAAAATCCGTCACTTTGACTTTGATATACGTCTTTTACCGATAACAAAGTAATTAAAGTGCGTATATTGGTAAAACATCTATACTGCTAATAATCGAGAATGATGCTCTGTATATTTCATTCCTCTTTGCACAAATTTGTCTTGAACAACCAAAATTTGTTTTTTATAAGTACGTTTGTCAAAGAATTTGTGAAATTTTGAAAATATTAAATTTTTTTTTTTGTTTGTTTTTGGAGTACCTTTACCTTTAATGTTCGGCGCTAAGCTTTTGATATTACATGATATTTATTCATATATTATCTCATTATCATAAACAACTACAGAAAATTCAAAACTGGTAAGCGGATAAAACATCAGCTATTTAACGTTCTAATTTTAAATCTAGTTCCATGTTGTTCTTTTGCAAAACCTATAAATCAGTTCACTGTCTAAAGACTAATCATCGTTTTTTTAATCGTAAGAAATATTCATTATTTATTGTTCTTTAGAAAATTTTTAAAGAGTTCCTGCCATTAAACAAAAAATTTAAAAAAGAAAATACAGATACTATAAGAAAGTCAGTTTTCTTAAACCCCTCATACATTTAAAATCATGGCAGCCTGCTTTTGACAATTTAAGCTGCATAAACTGAAGATATATCTTTAAGTGATAAACTTACCAAAAACACCTTTAAATAACTACTAATACATGTCTATATTCCATTATTTCAGTTTTGCAAAGTAATTATTGTGGAGTTGAAGAAGTAGTCCATTCTTGCAGTGGATTTAATAGGTCAATGGGTAACTAAAGATACGTCGGTCATCCTCCACTAAATTTATTTAAAAAATATTACTCCGACATGTTTTGGACATATAACATGTCTATCATCAGGGATAATAAATCAAGGGGTTCCGTCAATACATCTTATAGATCTAGTGCCTCAGACAAGGTTAAAAGGTTAAAACGAATTAAGATACATGACCAAACATAGATTTAAAAAAACTTTAAAATTACATCATTATGACAAATTATCCAATTGTCAAAACATTCATTAACATTTCGTAGTACATTCAAGAGCTAGATAATAATTATAAGGTACTACAGCGGTTAAGGTGCAATATCTTTAAATTAATATATGGTTACAAGATCGATATGTTATATGATATTCTGCCATCAGAGATATGATAACAAGAAAGTGTTTCTAAACCCTCCAATAAACATTTAAGAGTTTCGTGTTACTTTACAAGTTGCCTGGAATAACATACCTCAAATATCTCTAGATCAATAATAAATGGAATTTAAGATTTTCTTTAGGAAAGGCAAGAACTGTGCATGTTAAGAGTTTACATTCATAAGTATTTGAAGAAAAATTAGGAAAGCCGCCAGGATCCTTTTATGCAGCTCTACTTTTTTATTTTTTATTAATGTTATCATAAATGAAGTCATTACTCAAAATGTATAATAATTGCTAATGGCCTAAAATCATATTAAGTAATTAATTTCCTAGAAGTGAAATACTTTTGATGTTTAAGTGGACTTAGAGGCCTGATCTTTTTTATCTGAGCCTATTGAACACAAGTAAATAATATATTTAAATATTTAAAAAAAAATATGAAATTTGATGACACTTTTATTTACTGACAACATCTCAGAGAACCGTCTAAAAGAAAGAAGGATTATGAAATTTATCATGATAAATTGCAGTAAGATTTCTCTAAATACAAGTAAATGTATATCTACTTTTCTTACTTGAACAATCCCTGAGTAGTCTTTGGTAGACTGGTCTCTTTCGTACGTCGTCGACTAATAGCCTCTAATTTAAATATAAGGTATAAATATCCTAAATATCAAATTTAAAAAAAATAAGTACCTATCTAGCTTTTAGCACGCTATTTATCAAGTACAAGCACTAGAATTATTCTCTCTATGTCTGCACTAATAGCGGGGAACATTCATGTGGTTTTTTAAGTTAAAAACATGGTGTTATCGTGTTTTTATCAAACTTTCGCTTCTGGATTTAAGTAACGTGTGGTATTTTTTAGTATGCACACAATATTAAATTTAATTTCGGTCCATAAAGAAACCAAGCGTAAAGTTTCTATGAAGCAAAAAAGTATAACATAACAATATAAAGTAAATATAATTCACCCAATGACAAAATTCATTAAGCTGTTTTGAATTTTAGTGCATTAACTATGCCATCCATTGGTCAATATTTCAACAAAGACTTTTTTATTGTTATTTATGTATTGGCTTATCTTTTTTTTTTTTGGTTTTATTCTGCAAAGGATTTGCGGTGCAAGTGTAGTTTTATTCCATACCTTACTTCCAATGTGCTCGTCCGACTCTATTGAGAACGAGTTGATGCTTGAAAGTAAGCGAGAAAATTCAGTCTAGCGTTAAAAATTATGCAGCTCGCATTCAAAGCGAATTCAGAGAAAAGTTTTTTAATATAAGTAACATTTTGTTCCCTTTCACACTGCCTTTTTTTGAATAATAAACTGAATTTATTAGATAAATCTTTTATAGATAAAGAAAATATTACAACCTTGCAATATCTTTTAGGTTCTAAATGTTAAAAATTATTTCTACATATAATGGTTAACCAATATTTCTTTAAAAAAATATATTTTAGTATTTAAGTAGATGCTTACTTATGTATTGTGTACGTAAGAGGGCACTGGTTCAACAGCATATTAAAAAATTACAGATGTTACTGCGAGGTGACTTATAATTAACAATTAGATTTTGATAAAAAAAACTAGCATTCTTTGTTAGCAATATTCAATGTTGCGTTAATACTATTTTTTGAACAAATATATTTTATGCTATGATTTACTGATTAACTTGAGCACACTTCATATGCTAAGATTATTTAGAAAATTCCAAAAACTGCCTTTAACCTCTTTGGCGCCTGATGGTCTTTGACGATCTCAGAAGGAATACGAGGAGATCCTAGTTTTTTTAAAGTTAAAAGGGTATGTTATAATATCTCACAAAACATTAATAATTTAATCTTTAAACAAATAGGAAAATCAAAATTTGCATGTATATTTTCCATAAAAAATTGGTACAAAGTAACATGTAAGAGGCTAAAATTGAGCCACCCACGTAGTGATAATCATACTCTACGAAAAAGAAAAATATCCCAATCTCTTTATTAATTTATATTTTGCTATAAATTAAAAGAATTCTATTTCCTAAATATCTATATTATATTTTTATTTATGCTATTTGTTTACATTAATTACAAAATAAATCAAAAACTGGAAAAATGTTGTCCATGATTGTTTTCCATATAGAATGCGCATTATAGTAAATGGCTGAATAAGATGTCTAGAATATCTATATTTTCAGTCTATATTCCTTATGCAATAAGAAATCGTGATCTTCTGTATATTCGTTTTTATTGAACAACATATTTGGATAAATATAATTTTTGTATCTATTGACAGCTGCAAATGCCGTTATTTTTTTTACATTTGACTTATCGGTTTGTCGTAAAAAATATTTTAAATCAATTTAGGCTACCTCACGGAATTTGCTTTTATTTTAACGTCTCCGACCTTGGATTTTATGCTTTTTCCTTGTTTGTTTTTTGTTTATGTCAAGTGATAATGTATCGAATTGCTGTTGCTAATAATGCATTTGTTTTGACGAGACCTACGATTATTGTGCTACAAGAGGAATTCTATTATAGTCTTTTGAATGATGGTTATTGTCTTTTTTGTTATATAAATATTGTCAATTTTAAAAATGTGACGTTTATCTAAATTTGTTTACTTAAAATAGGTTTTGTCATGACATTTTATGTTTTGACCCCTTTACGGAGATAGTTTTTTGTTATTTTTGTTTTTTATTATTTATTTTGAGTCGCAGGACTGATGATGGCTATTTGTTAGCCGAAAGCGCTTTGCTAGTAGAAACATATATACAGGTTATACAAATCGCTTCTCGCATTTTATTATTGCCTACTACTTATCTACGTGTACACAGTCACTCTTGCAAGTTAATTATATGAGATATTTTAAAATAACATCTTACGATGGAAGGATTTGTAGTATTTTTTATATTTCAAGGATTTATGTATATATATATAGGCATTTTGAAAATCGTTGGATAGAAAGGAAAACTAGAAAGCAAAATTTTTAAGATATGTCATTCATAGATTTATTTTAAATATGCTTTTCTACTGATTATCATACTAAAATCTCATAATATGTATTTGACATTGATTAATGACAAAGAGAGCAGAAATTAAATATATTTTATGCTTTTTACCTAACATATTTCATCTTTTATTTCTAAAAATGTTGAGTAAAGATAGTTACCGAAATATTCTACTAGCCATACATCGAGTTTAAATATAATACGAATATTATAAAATAGTTCGGTTTTAAAACAAGCTCATCTAGTTTCTTATTTTTTTATTAACTGGTTAAACCATAATGTGATAGTAATAATTAATAAGGTAAAAAAACAAAGTTTCTACATCAGAAATTTCATATTCAGCGATAATCCTATAATTGAGAAGTTGGTATAACTGGGTCACGTTCTACATGGTGTGCATAACTCTTTAATTCTTGCGGCCTTTAACCTTTATTTGAGAGATTTTAAATTTAACTTCTTTTTATCTTAAAAAAGCTGTATATTTTCAGCAGAAAACTGCCTCAACGAATTTAAATTTAGAAATAGTGTGCTATAAATTTTAACACATTTATTCTAGTTTTTACCTAGAATAATCAGCCAGTTTATCTGGTATCTTACTCTAATTAGCCCCATTACATATAAATCGGGTAACAAGAGAATTTGGTTACACTTAAGTTGTACATTTTCCAGTAATCCGGTAATCGTATTATCCCAACTCTCTAATTTATTAGTTCAAGGGTAACTTTGTTCTTGAAACTCGTAGTTCGGTTCTCCCAATAGTGATTAAAACTATGTACTGGTTGAGCTTTTAGATAAAGTTGCATTGGCTCGAATGGTGGTTATTTAAAAACTTACTTCATACTATACCGATATTAATTGTATAAGATGAGTAAGTGTATTATAACTGACATGAATATAAAGCATTTTAGCTTAATATGGCTTAGCAAACTGATATTGGTTTTAGTTTTAGGGGGTGTTTAAACTAATTTTTCTAAAGATAACTGTCTTGGAACTTATTGAACAGATTAAAACGAAATTCGGCGTATTATTATTTCTGAGATGACTTATATGTTACGAGTACGACTAGATGGCTCACATACAACATTAGTTAATTAAAATACTGAATATCCTTTTGATCTTTCTGTCTACACATTTGTTACTGAAAACAATGAAAAATCATTTAGCTTCAGCTAAAAAAATATTTCTTGATCTTCAAAAAGTTAGGAGATTGGGAGATTGCAAGATTGACTTTGATTATGTTTATGACACCATGATAACTAAAAGCTGTGAAGTTGAAATTAAATAATTTAGTGCCATCTAATTGTTTATTTTCTTTCTCATATTTCTAGATATAATAAACTTAAAATATAAACTAAAAACTAAAAATTGACTTCTGGATATTTGTTATCTAAAGAAATTCAACCTATTCATATTATTACTGTAAAAAATTAAAGACAAGAAAATATTTTACATAATATACAAACCTATATGTAACTCGAGTACTTAAACATATGTAAATATTGCTCCTATGATCTAGTCAAGCTGAACTTAATTGGGTCAGATTAATTTTAAATAGTGGCATAAATGTTCTCAGGCGTAGGATGATAGCTATCCATAGATTTCCTTCTCTTTGCTGGTTGTCTAAATTTGTATATGTTGGTCGGTCGGCACTAGATATTATTAAAAATTTAATATTATTACATTTTAATAATTCACAGTTAAATATACGGGCGAGTCTCTCCGTCTGTGGGAAAATCTGAAAAATTTAATCGTATACTAAAGTTAATAGGGGCAACTCAGCTAAAATATTTTAATATAGCGGCACTTTTATTTCGAAGAGGGTTGCCTATTTTTTCCAACAAAAAAATTATACAGGGGGTGTTCTGTAAGTGTAGTCCATATCAACTGTTTCATTATAAATGCAACCCTATGTATACTACCTAATTTTTTGATTCTTTAGAATATTATATACGTATTTAATGTACAATGTCCTATACCAATTTTCAACTGCTTTAAACATATTAAATGTTTTTCGATTTATTGCAAAAATTAATAATGAAAACAAAGAAAATTATTTGGTTACATAAACTCGTTACAACACACTCAAAAATTAATAAGTAATACTCTTTATCTTTTAAATCAAGAACAAAAAAAAACATCAATGTCAATGTAAAAGATGTTCAAAATTCTTGTCAGGTTAGTCAAGGGTTTTTGTAGATAATATTTTTGACGTATCCCCATAATTAATGATAATAACTTTTTAGATCAGGGGATCGTGCTGGCTATTCTATCAGTTCTCGCCTCCCTATCCACCGATTTGGAAATATTCGCTTAAGGTACTGCTGAACATTGATCTGATAATAGGGTAGTGCTCCATCTTACTGAAAGCATATGATATTAGTTGGAACTTGTGAATTTGCTGAATCAGGATATAAGTTTGACAAAGTTGGCACGATATTATTTTAGAGCAGTGTTAAATAATTATCACTATTCAAATTGCTATCGATAAACAAGAAAACTGATTGGATCTCATTGTTATCTTAGCTTAGCCATCATTTGTTCACAAGAATCCGTTCTCCAATCAAAATCGTCTTCCATGAATTTGAGTTAGTATTAATTTATAGGAATGCATTTTATTTTCTTTTAATATTCAAATAATCGTTGAATGGCTAATATCGAACATCATCTGCAGGGTTATTATTTTGTGCGTTGTTAAATAAACCATTCTTCTAATAAGTACTTAACGAAATTCAAACGACTATGACACTGATAACAGCTATATGCTGAATATAAGCCAAGTATCTTAATCCAAAGTGAAAAACAAAGTTTTATTATTATTTTTTCTAATCTCATATAAGTAAAAAGGTATGCTGAAATAGTTTATGTTTACTTTTCATTATGAAAATTTAATGATAAATAAGTATTAAGTATATTGTAACGAATTTTTATCATAAATCATAAAAACAGTACCTTCGAAACAGTTGAAAATTGGTACAGGACATTGTACATGAATGTCGTATTAATTCAAGTTCTCAATACAATTCCGCTAAAAATTATTCACCTATAGTGGTTGAGAAATATCTCTACGTTTGAAATATTTAAAACATTTAGACCCATGTTTTTTTAAACACTGGTAAAAGTTTTATGCCCAGTTTCTCTCCAACTCTTCTACTTAATCGTGTTAAATCCACTTCTAGGGCACTACAAACCAATTCTACCAGTCGTTCTTCCTCCTGTACCCATTCAATAGAAGTTCTTGCACTTCATGACAATATTTAATTCAAAACTTGGTCCGTCCACATTTGGTTCGTGAACGTCCAAATACTTTAAATTTTTTCTTTTTATAATATTTCTTTGTTTTTCTCTCTAAATTGAAACTACCATTTCAATTAATTTAATTTTCTCCTTTTATTATAATCAATTTAATTAATATTTTCTAAGTATTAATAACAACAAATCTGCGCGTGTACGATAGCCTTTAAATTTCTAAATTCCTTTGGTTTGTGCTGAACCAGTGAGACCAGAGAGAAGACTTACTTCCTTGTTAGCACTTTTACGCATCGCGCATTGATTCCAGTGTCGTGATTATACGTTTATTTCCGTAACTGTTGTCTTAATCTTACCGCATCACATATCGTGATTTACTTGTCAAACCCTCAACCACTCTTAGTGATTCAACCCGAGTTAGGAGACCCAAGAAGTCCAGAGCAGGCCTGCTAAAGCCGCATACAGACACCTTAAGGTAAGGATCTTTAAGGGCTGGTTTTTCCACCTTTCCACATTTACTTCTAATCACAAATATACAGTCCAATTTAAATCTCTCACTAAATTGTCTAAATCCACCTTGTACTTAAATAAAATATAAGTAATAATTTTAATAAAAAAAAGAAAAGGTTTTTTTCTTCCTACTAGAACAACCAAAATTATATAGGTCAAATGATAAATAGCATCTTACTTTTATTATATCTAGATGTTACTTCCGACGTACTCTGCAAGTATATTGCAAATATTGTGTAGTGAGTGGTCAATGGTCATCTTAAAAAAAATATAGCTATGAATCTCATTAAACTCCTAAATTGCTAGATGCGTCTATAAATTAAAGTGATTGACTCCAAATGGACTTTACTCGGCATAAAATTTCTGTTTAGTGGGTTTTACCGTAATGTTACTAGCTAGCAGTATTGTAAAAAACACTTCATTTTTATACGTATTTAAAGCAAATATCATGTTTAGTTTTTTTAGCAAATTGCATGTTTTGGCTAATCAAGAACTACAATCAATTTTAAACATTAATTAGGGAGAAAACATGCCAACGTTACTAAAATCATAATAAAAAACTTCTCAATCAGGACGACTTTTTTTATATTTTTTGATTAAAAATTAGCTGGTATTTTATAAAAAGTATATTTCTGCTAAAATTCGTAAAATCCGAGTTTATTAAAGAAACCCGATTTTTAGTAGCGTTCTTTGGCGGTTGTATCTCCTTTGAAATAAGTCGAGAACAAAATGTATATAGATATTCTTTGTACAATTTAACTTTATAAAATCTAAAGGTCAAATCGACAACTAGTGAGCAAAAAATAATTAGCAAAATAAATAATTTTATTTCGAATAATGAAATATTTCCTATTTACATGATAACTGAAATAAAACATATTGAGATTAAAAAGATGGTTTAAAACTTTTATTTAGCCAAAAGCATACAGGTTGCTTCAAATTTGACTCTTAACATGGGATCTCAAAATCTATAAGAGCAACGAAGTTGGTTAAATTGGGGCAAAGTTCACAATTTTTGACCGTAATAATTTACCGTTAAAAGAATTTAAAATTTTTGAATAGTTCCGAAGATATTCGAAAAAATAAATTTTATTTTTTTTTTAACAGATTTAAAAATAATTTGCACTTTTGCATTGCCACTTTTTTCGTGCTAGATGATGGTGTTTTCAGATTTTAAATACGACGTTTTGCTTTTGCCAACTATCATCAACTTTTTTTTTTCTTATGAGCGCTATATTTGGATTTTGCCATTTTAAAATCTTTTTATTAATGTATCACAATTTTTTGTTTTTAAAAATTAGAATTTTTGAAAAAAACTAAATTTGCTGCGCATAAACAGACAAGACATTATTTAACCTCTCACTAAAAGTTACATGTTATACATACAATATAGACCTAAATGCTAGCAATGCAATACCGTAGTAGTGCACATACATTACTTCAAGGTTACACCTTTATTATTTTCGAACAACTGTAAATATTTCAAAAAAAAATAAATTATTAAAAAAAACTAGGGAAATTTTATTAACAATTTTATTTCATATTGGGTTTAACGCGTTGGTAAATAAATAAATAATAAATTTAACAACAAAAAAAAATATCCTAAAATAAAATGATATTGAGTGCTAAAATTGTTGTCCCTGTATGCCAACACACAATTGCCCTCTCTTATGAATATTGAGCACCGCGCGATTTATTTCTCGGCTAGTTAATCTATTAAACTCCTTAATAACCGCATCTTCTCTCAATATTTTAAAATTCTTCGCTCCCATAAACTCGGTTTTGATGTTCGCCATAAAAATGTATCTGAAACCTTCAAATCAGAAAACCTTACTGGCCATCTTAGAGGACCATTTTTTCCAAGCCATCTGTTACCAAACCTTTCTGTAAGACCATTGGAAATTTATCATGTGAGCACCTTGAATTTGAACATCTTGAATAAACCAAACCTTATAGTAATTTCCTATAGGAATCATGTTACCCAAATAGTCTTCAAAATCGGATTCTAAAAACTGGCTATAAAAATCTCCGTTAAGAGTAATGTTAATAAAATAAGGACCCAAAATTCGATTTTTATAAATATCTGCCCAAACATTTAGGCTAATTCGCACTTATGCCTGAATTTTCTGAAATTGTTGGGGATTATTTTGGCTCCAAATGCGGTAATTATTTTTGTTAAAAATGCCACACTATGTAGATGTACTTTTATCGGTCCATAAAATTAAAAGAACCAAACATACCAGAGATTTATTTTTATCTAAAGTTATAAATAATAGTCTAGTGCGGTTGCTCCAGATACGTCAACAAGTACATTTCTGACGTTCTAATGGCACTTCTATCGTATTTATAATAAATTTTAATCATATTTCTCTGTTCTTTACTTATAAAAAGCATAATTACTTAAAGTATTAGTAAAATCCCTTTCACTTTGTACTACAATACTAACAAAATATACAAGTATTTAAAACATATGAATGTTATTTATAACACTTTAAACATTGTGTCGTCAGCTTATCACAGCCTACTGCGGTAAAACTAGTTTTTTTCCAAAAATTCGGGTTTTTACAAAAAAGGGTAATTTTGCAGAGATTTTAAAAATGGAAAATCCCAATATGGTGCCCATAAGAAAGAACAGAGTTGATAATAGTTGGCAAAAGACGAAACGTCGTATTAAAAATATAAAAACATCATCATGTAGCACAAAAAAAGTGACAACGCAAAAACACAACCTTTTTTAAAATCTGATAAAAAATAAGCTTAGAAAAAAACTAAAATCGGTTTTTCAAAATTTCGTATTTTTTCGAATATCTTCGAAACCATTTGAAATTTTTATTTTTTTTTAAAGGCAAATTGTTAAGCTCAAAAATTGTCAACTTTGCCACAATTAAACCATCTTCGTTATCTCTTATAGATTCCGAGATCGCGATGCTGAGGGTCGAATTTGAAACACTCTGTATAGATGAATAAAATAACATAACATATCGCCCCCTTAATTGAACAACTAGATAACTTAAATTTTAGACATTTTGAGTTCAAACTCAACTCAAACTCAAAAATGCTTTATTGTCAATATAAACATAGAAGTTGTAGACAAAGCCAATAGACTGTACATTAAATCAATAAAAACGAGAAACTAATTTAAAATAAAATAAAATTATATAAAACTTTGAAAAATACTTAAATGCTAATCATTAAAAAATTTACTTAAAATATAGTACGCTTTACTAGCAAGAAATATTTTCGTCCTTGTACGTAGGCTTTTTTCAGTCTTTTTATTCAACCATTCAATGCCAAGTTATTCAGTTAAGTATACCCAATATTGCTTACTCTTTTCAATGCTACAACTAGATATCTTCTACAAGCGACTAGTCTTTACTTACACAGTGGCAAAAATATATAACTCCCAAAACAAACAAAATTTACATTCTTTAACTTGGCATGTTGAGATACCTATTTATTGGTCGACTTATATTATCACTTAATGTAATACTTAAACTCTGCATCTTGAGATACCTAGTTGTTGCCCTAGTGTTATTTAAGTTATTCGCCGTACCTTCTCAATCTGTGTGAGATATCCAGTGGTGTGTTTGAAATAACAGGTGCCTTATCAGTGTTAAAACAATTATTTTAAAGTGGTTTATTATAAAAAAATGACGTCAAGAGGAAAGAAAATGTAAGAAATTTTACGTCGGCAATCGGAAAATATTGAAGGTATGTGATAATTAACTTTAATAAACTTACAATTAAAATAAAGCCAGAAAGTGAGGTTATGTAAATACATAAAATGAGTGTATTTGATTTTTTTCAGTTGTTTAGCAGGGTTTTACAAATTGAGATATACGAACTCGGTTAAATAGGGGAAAAGGCTCGCCTTATGGATGATAGTCTAAACCCATTATTTTTTTTTATATTTTAGAAGTTTACGAGATATTCTATCTATATTAAAACGAAAATCGGGTGTATGTTTTTAATTGTCTCTGGCTTTATTTCAAAAAATATTTTTCGGCACTTTTTCATAGCAACGTCTGGGTACAGTACCTTATCTTATTGTAGTTGCTGTTTTTCCTTCAGAAGAACCCAAGCCAGAAGTAAACGTAGGACAAAAGGTTGTGAATGTTATAGACAACACATCAATATCGCAGAGAGAACCCTATTCTAATGCGCAACAGACTGCAGGTATTTTTTTGCATAATATCAAAACCTCTGCAGATACTTTTTGGATGAATTTACCTCTTAGCAATACATCTTATTTTTTCAGATTATGACAATTTGCCTGGTCCCAGTAATCAACGTTCTCCTTTATCATACAATTTGGAGTTAGATATAGAACCATTTTCACCCGAGGTTTCAGAATATGTTCAAAGTTCTTCAGGTGAAACATCTGAAGAAGAACTAGGTATTGAAAAATCGACTTTGACAACAGACATACAACTCGAAGGTATGGAAAAATTTCCTTCGAAAACCCAAAAATCTAGAAAGAAGAAGAGGAATCCAAATGAGTGGAAAAAAAATATTCCAAAAAAAAGGAGACAGCATGGCGAAAGTTATATCTCCAGCAGAGAAAAATACGTTCCTGGAGTGTCAGTAAAGGATCCGTGCACGGCAAAATGTAGAAGAAAATGCAGTAACAAATTAACCCACGATGATCGTCTCAAAATTTTTCAAAGTTACTATCAGCTTGATTCATACGAACAACAAAGAAATTTTATACAAAGCAACACAGAAAAAATAGCAAAAAACTGGACAACCAAAGAAAATTCTAAGGGCAAAAATACTATTGTCTTTTTCTTGCCTACTGTTGAAGCAAAGATTCAAGTTTGTAGGACCATGTTTATAAATACTCTGGGAATACGGAAAGGGGTGCTAGATATCGCTATGAAAAAACGAATGGAAGGAAATATTACTTCAAAGGATAAAAAGGGGCAAAGGTCTAAAGAATGCCACACCTCCTGGAGTTTTAGAAGGAGTAAGAAAACATATTGAAAAGTTTCCTGTCATTGCCTCGCATTATTGTCGAGAAAAAACTCAAAGGAAATATTTAAAGTCTGATCTTAATATTACTATTGTGTACACAATGTATAAAAACGAGTGTTTAGAGAATCATCTGCCATTTGCAACTTCTTCAGCTTACAGAAAGATATTTTGTGAAGAATATAACCTGGGTTTTTTCCGGACCAGAAAGGATCAGTATCGCACATGTATGACTTATAATACACCTGACCTGGTAGCATAAAAACTGAAATTATAGAAGCTAATTATCAAGCCCATCTAGCTGCCAAAGAAAAGGTTCGCCAGGAAAAAAGGTCGAACAAGGCATTAGCTGAAAGCTCCAACAACGACATTTTATGCTGCAATTTTAATCTCCAACAAATTCTCATGACTCCTAATGATCCGTCAAATAATGCGTTGTTCTATAAACAGCGATTAATATCCTTTAATTTAACTATCTATAATGTTGTGTCTAAACAAGGAGACTGCTACATGTGGAGTGAAGTTGAAGGCAAGCGCGGAAGTTGCAAAATTGCTAGTTGCCTCTACAGCTATTTTAAATTATTACCTGAAAATGTTAAAAGCATTATTTGCTACAGTGATAGATGTGCAGGATAAAATCTTAATAAATATGTCGCAGCAATGTGTTAAACAGCAGTTCAGGAAATTCCAACTCTCGAAACAATCGATCTAAAGTTTCTTGTCGTGGGACATAGTGAGATAGAGTGCAATTCTATGCACTCTGCTATATCGACAGAACTAAAGAGAGTTCGAAAAGCAAACTGGCCTGAAGATTATAAAACTATAGCCCGGTGCGCAGGAAGAAGAGGTGATAAGCCATATTTGGTTCACAATATAATACATAAACAAATTCTTAACTGGAAAAGTTACGCAGACCAAAAGTTAATTTTCAGAAAAGAAGATGAAAGCCGTAAGGTGGTTAGTTGGCAGAAAATTTGTTGGCTAAACTTTTCAAAATCGGCACCTTTCATCGTTCACTTTAAAGAAGATTTCGATGGTGAGTTCAGACGACTAAGCTGCAATCGCAAAACACGTATATCTTCTGCAAATAATACTTTAGAGCCCTTGTATAAAAATCAGCTACCTCTTAAGAAAGAAAAATATGACGACCTTATGTCATTGTTTAAAATGAATCCCCCAGCCCTTCCTAGTGAGTATAAAAGATTTTATGAAAATCTCCCATTTCAAGGAAATTCACGTAAAACGCTTCAAAACATAGAAGATTCCGATAGTGATATAAGTGATAATGACATTTAAGTATTGGACTTCTTATTGTTTTGTTAAACCCGCTACTCACTATTCATTGATGCACCAATTTGATGCTCTGATTCGCAAATCATTGCTATTTCTCATCCTATATTTACAATGTAAAAATTTGTGAATCAGCGCATCAAACCAGCTCATCACCGATCCTGAGTAGCGGGCTTTACCGCTATCCTAAATTTGTTCATGAGTCTCAAATAAAGTTTAATTAAATGGATGTTTTTTTGTTTAACTGGCAAGTAGGTATTTATAACTAGATATCTTTTTTTGTTCAATAAATGTGGAGTAACAACTAGAAATTCTTCAAAAATATAAAAATTGATTGTATTCTAGATAACCAAATTATAGCCTAATATGCATTATATTTTTGTAAAATTTAAACATTTTTTATTATTTAGAAGGTGTTTTTTTTTCGCGGCTTGAATTTTGAAACTGCATTTTCTCAAAACTATGAATTTTAAGTTATCTAGTTGTTGCATTAAGAGGGCGATATAATATAAGTAAATTGTTAATCGTGCTTCCATTGCGTACCCAAATAACAACAATCGTCGGCTCAACTTGATGGTACAAGCATGTTGCAACACATGTTTTCTAAGTCGTGTTTCTATGACTGGAATAAATAGGGCATCCCTTTTTTTTCTGGAACACGTTAGGCACCGTCCTTGTAGTTCCGATGGGCAGCTATTTATGGCCTTCCGGTGGTCCAGAAATATCTAGCTGTTTCTATATTCGGTTTCTATATCTAACTATGGGAAAAGACAAGTAACAAAAGACAAAGACAAGTAATATCATTTAGTAATTTGGTCAATGCACTTAAACCTTTATAAAGAATAAAATTAAGCATTTTAGTGATGTTTTATTTTTTAGCCAAAGTATAATCCTTCTCTTAAATTTGAATATAAATAGTGCATTGTGAAACACAATTCTCTTTTAAATGGATTACATATTTATAATACTGAATATAGTTCTGATAGGTGTATGTATATTGGTTACATTTTAGAATGATTCTCACGACCCTATTTTGAATTTTGTGGAGTATTATAACAATTTATATTATTATAATAATGTCCAAAAAATTGCATATAAGAAAATAGGGGGGCATAATAAAAGTTTGGTATGTATTGACAGATTTTGGCCGAATCTGCCAATAAATCTAAACCTTTTTGAAAACATTCTCTTAATAAGGTCAGCGTGTGCATATATGCATTAAGTATTTCTTATTATTGTCATTCCACTTTTTTTTTTTCGAATAAGTATTTATTATTACTTGCATAAGCAAAATTTAGATTTTATCCTATATTAGACAAGTCAACTTCGGTAACACTGTGAGCAAGTGTTCATGATGCGATCGTGTGGTCTCAGATTCGAATCCTGGCATCGGCATGGTTGTTTGTGTTAGTCGTACAACAAAAATCAAAATAAACACTAATCTGGGTAGCAGTCGGAAACGACTCGAGTCCACTCGTGGACAACAACAAAAACAGAGTGTTTCAGATCTTGACATAAAACCCAGTATAGGAACGTTTGCCAGTATGAGAAATAGGGATCTGTTACTTTTTATGCCCAAACTTCTAGAGGGCGTCACTTACAGCACTATCATAGCTTTTTTGTGCTACCTTATATACAACAATTATTGTCAAACATACGTATAACATCATTATCAACTTGCTTTGGAGAATATCTAAGTAGTGCTGCTATGGTTCCTAGCAATAATAAATGAGGATGGCAACAAAGCTAATAAGAGAAAATACTAACTACAAAGATTGCTTAACATGGGCACTACCTTGCCTATTATACTCTCGAGCTCGACAAACTAATCCTTGCTGCACTCTCCAAAGCATTTGGATGTTATTTTTCTTTTCCTGGCGATGGTGGAAAATTCTTTGTCAAAGATCACCTTTAGTTTCCACTGGCTTATCGGAAACGCGTTGTTTTAAATCATTCCAGAAGAAAAAATGCACAGGCTTTATATTTGGTAATCTAACCGGCCACAATATAGATCCTAGTCGGCCTATCGACTTGCCTGAACAAATTTTAATTAGATTCTCTCTAACTAATAAACTAAAGTGAGATGTAGCGCCATCATGCATAAACCACTTATTCATGCGTGTTTGTATAAAAAGATCTTTCAATAAAATGGGCAATTATTGTTTAACGTTTTGTAAATATCTCTGGCCATTTAGTCTAGGTGATAACTCAGTGGATCTTATTAAATATTATCCAATTATTCCTATGGGTTTGTTTCCCTTATTGCATGAGGATTTTCGTTTACATTAATTGTGAAAACTGGGGATTGTGGTGAAGCTATGGTTTCTTGTATGACAGGAGCTCGCCTCCTCAGCACCCTGTCACCGGTGGTTCGCTTGCTGTCAAGTCTAGCGCCGGCTCCAGACATGCCCTGGCTATCCCAGGCAGCGATTTTTTCTAAATTTTTCTTATTTTTTACCTTTTTTTTCAGTTTTTCTCCATTTGCATGGGTGTGTGCCATTATTTAGCCCTGGTGGCTCAGGTTGACTATTTCAACAGGCAGAGTATACCATTATTATTAATATTATTATTGTTATTATTATTCTAATTTATGAGACACATTGGAAACCATAGCGAAAATACTCAGATATTATCCAAAGCAAGTGGATCATTATATTATTAAAATATTTTACTATCTTAATGCATTGGTTTTTGTATCTATAAAACTATTAGCTTTAGGGACTTCTAACAAGTAGACCTTTTTTATTGCGGAAATTCAAGAAAATAATATTTTTTGATCAGTTGTTATATACAAGATAGCACAAAGAAGTTATGATAAGCTATTTACCGAAATAGTGCTATACGTGGCGTCCTCTAAAAATATGGCTATAAAAAATAACTGACTCTTATTTCTCATACTAGAAAACTATAAACTTTGGGACTAAGGTATGTTTGGGTCAATTCACATATTTTGATCTATAGTATCGCAGATACCCTGTATAATATTATGCGAAAAATACAATTTAAGACTATTTTGTCAGCATTAGTATAGTACTAATATATAACAAAAAATACAAGCTACCAAGTGCAGTTTCCTATATCACACTATATTTAACATTTACAGATTGAGACATAGAATTTTAATATTTATGTCTTTACTTTACTATACTTCAAGCAGCTTCTTATAAATGTGTAGCTCTCATAGCTGCGGCAATAGAGCAAAATTCATTATGCACTTTTTATTTTGCATTGATTTATTTATTGTCAATAAAAAAAATGTATTTATTGTCAAAAGTTCAAAAGTGGGTCTCCACCACTTATGTGACTAAAACTCAGTTGTGAAATATTTTGAATAACACTGTCCTTAAAGTAATAGAAAAATGTGTGTCCCACACTCACTTTATCAGTTACTACTTCTTACTTAAAAGTAGTTTCATTGGGCCTGGTATCAGTTTTTCCTTTTCTTATACTCATTTCAAGTATCTTCAATTTCGGGCATGATTTTTCGAATATTACGAGTTAACTATTTTTTATTAAGGAATTTTTATTTATTCTTGTCATAGGACATATCTTTTTAGAATAACATCAGATATATTATTTTTCTAACGTGTTTTTAGCAAATCTTGTTATCCATATAATTATGCATTGATATCGATCATCAAAAAACTCAATTAATTTAGCATCGTGGTTTAATTGTAAATTTTTTATCATTCAGAGTATAAAAACTTGGTATCAATCAAAGACATTTCTAGAAATAATAATCACAATTAATTATCATAACTCTTCATAATGAACTAGCTGAATGCCCGCGGCGTTGCTCGCGTGAAAATAAAAGAAAAGTCAAAGGAGGCCTCCAATAAGTAAATGCAACCCACAATACACAAAAATAAAATCCAAAGCCTCGCCTCATTGATAGTACATGCAACCCACAATTGCCACGCCGTTTTTCTTGAGGTCAAGGGGCGCGATTAATATAATATAATTATTATAAAACCAACACATAAATAATCTTAAAAATGATTCGTTAGATGCAGAGCGAGCGGTAAGACTAAGTCGAGTCACCTCTCGGGTATCAGTCTCGCATGGACCCGCCTTGTTGTTATGTCTACCAAAATATAAATAATACAGAGGCACTTTTTCAATCGTATTTATTAATCAGTTTTATGCCGCTATGCGATAGTTATCATATCGCTAACACCCCTTATCGGTGGAATTTCAAAAAGTTCGTTCGTATCCGGGGCCTACATTATAAAAAAACATTGTTGCAGTTAATTCTTTTTTTCTTAAGTTGATGCCTGCGACTCGTTGGTGCGGGCAGTCTCCGTTCAAACTCCGAAGCCACGCCCCCTTAGTTCTCGAGGTCACGGGTAACAATTTTCCAATTTTTTACCCCTTATCGGTGGAAATTCGAAAAATCCATTCTTATCCGATGCCTACATTATAAAAGGAACCCGTTGGCAAAATTTAACGTTTCTAGTCAGTCAGGACCAACTCTTTTATATATATATGTCATACCATGCATCGACTGTGGAAATTCGAATTAATCTCCAAAACAACACAGTAAACTTTTGTTAACCCCTTTTATTCTACAAAGTATTTAAATATTTATTTTAGACGTATTTGTATAATATTTTTACTTCTCAATTTCAAAGCAATTTCTTCATTAGCTTAAGGATGTTTACTTATATCCTCCATGACCTGGTTTACGTACCTGCCAGACAGAATTTATCATTCTTTTAAATTGATTTTGCATAAGACTCTGCATTTCCATTTGGTAGAATTGATATTGGACTTGCTTTCCTTGAGGCTGACAATTGCGACCTTTAGGTTCCAAATTTCCACTAATACCAAGTAGTTTCAGCATTTTGTTGATCTCTCCTGCAAAATCAGAGTCAACAAAATCATCGACTGGACTTGTTTTTCTCATTCTCTTAATGGGCAATTTGATTTTTGGTTAAGATACGAAACAAATTTTTTTGAGAAAGGTAAGTTATGTATAGCTTTAAAAAATAACTAAGAGTATTAAAAAAATCAAAAATTTCCATTTTGTTCTAAAAACCCCAGATCTGATTGGTCCTTGGCAGACAAAACTGGCTCTGGCTCATAGAGTATTGAAAGAAAGAAAGAAAGAAAGAAAATGTACTATATTACGTCAGAATAATCTTGTGTACAAGCATCCTACAAGCTAAAAAAACAAAACAAAAATACAATTTCAAAAATTGACAAAACAATGAACAAAATTAAACACAAGAAGACAAAACTTTTTGAACATACTTGAATTAAAGATAACTAAATAAAACAATCAATTACCAAATAAAGGTAAACTTGTTGACAAAACTAGAGAAGAAAAAAGGAAAAAAAAACTTTCCGACATGTCCAAGGTTAAAACCTATCATTAAAAAAGTCATCCAGTTATAATATGCCTTAGCCAATAAAAGCGACTTTAATTCTCTTTTTAATTTCTTAACATCCGATATATGTCTAACACATAGAGAAACATGATTGTAAATTTTTTTGCTTATGTAAATTAATGAGTATTTGGTAAGGGAAGACGTAGAAATAGGTAGGGGAACATCATTTGCACGACGAGTCAAATGGCCAGTGTCAAAGTGTAGTTTGAGAATTTTGTGAATAAGAGCAGCTGTTTCGAAGATAAAAAGTGAAAAAGAGTTAGGATTTTTTCAGAAATGAAGAGGGGTTTGCAAGAATCTCTTAACTTAGCAGAACACAGGTATCTATCTAACTGCTTTTTTTTGAATAACAAAGACAATGTTAAGTAGCCCCTTATTGGTTAAACCCCAAAAAGGCAAGCCATACCGAATATGAGATTCAATGAAAAGTGAAAAGTACACTGAACGTGCAACCACCCCTCCCAGCTCTTGTTTTGCCATTCTTACTGCAAAACATCCAGAAGATAATTTCCCAGCTAAATGTAAAATACGATCTTCAAACTGAAGGCGACCATCAATGGTAATTGCTAGGAACTTGCAGCACTCTTTATTCTGCAAGAGGGAATTTTCGTCAAACATCAGACCCTGAACATCGCACTCAAACCCCATAATAGACGTCTTTATTACATTAAACACGAGCCTGTTGGAAGCACAGCACCCTGATAAAATCTAAAGGTCTTCAAGGATACAAGTCTTAATATAATCAAAATTTTTATGGCTCCATAGTATGGTGGTATAATCAGCAAACTGAACCACCTTGCCCTGCAGTTTCAATGAACTCAAGTTATTCACATACAGTAAAAATAACAGTGGTCCCAACACTGAACCCTGGGGAACGCCGCATTTTAGGGATCTAGAATCAGACAAACGGCCAGACACTGTAACCTTCTGAGTACGATTTGATAGATAAGACTCAAGCCATCGCAACGCTACGCCCCTAAAACCATATTTCTATTTTCTTTTTATATCCACACAGTCAAATGCTTTGGATAGATTACAAAACACTGCCGCCGATGACTCTCCAGAATTCAAGGATACATAGACGCTCTACAAAAAGCTAAAAACAGCATCATCAGTCCCTTTACCGGCTTGAAATCCAAACTGATTTGCAGACAAAATGCCATTATGATGTAAAAAGGACAAAATTCTGCTTTTTGCAAGTTTTTCAACTATCTTAGAGAAGGTAGACAAAATAGAAATGGGACGGAAATTACAAGGCTGATCCAAATCTCCATCCTTATGAAGAGGGATAATCACTGCCTCTTTTAAACATGAAGGAAAAAGGCCGTTATGTAAAGAATTTTTTATGGCAGAAACTAAAGCATTTAAGGCTGAATCAGGCAAAAAGAGTAACAACTTCGAAGATATCCCATAAGCTCCAGATGATTTATGGTTTTTTAGGCGTTTGATTTCATTTTTTTCTTCGGTAAGTTCGACAGGATGAAAGAAAAATGAATGCTCAACCGACACTTGTTGAAGATAGTGTAAGGGATCAATGTTACTACGAATGCCCTTGAGCAAGATATTAGGTATATCACAATAATAGTCGTTTAAAATGTCAGGTCTTAACTCCGGTTCAGATACTTTTCTATGGCAATGTCTAAAATCATTAATAATCGACCAACACTCTCTTTGCCTATTTGATGACATATTTAAGCGATCCCTATAATAATTAGATTTTGCTGCTTTAATTGTCTTTCTGTACAGACTACGGTATTTCTGATGATATACAAGGATATTTTCATTTGTGGTATATTTGCACAATTTAGTCAAAAAACGGAGGTTTTTAGAAGAAAATTTAAGGCCTCTTATAACCCATGGTTTTCGTTTCTTAGTTTTAAGCCTCATTTTAGGAAAGCACTGATTGATCTTATCATACAGAACTTGAAAAAAAAAAGTAAGTGGGTCAGAAGCCGTTTCAAGTGCATTCCAATTCACCGAAGCTGTAGCAGCAGAAAAAGCATTGAAATTTCTCCTGCTGAAAATTATTCCCATATAATGAGATGAAGATGATACAGTATTATATGGCATTTTAGCAACAATAGCTTCATGGTCGGAAATACCAGATGGGAGTACTGTGCATAAAACGTCATTAATTATTATTATTTGCATGAAAAGTACGATAAAGGGCCTTATTACTATTATAAATAACATTATGGTTTAAATAAGTATAAGGGCTTGTCATCACTAAAGTGTTTGTATCAACATAATTTTTAATTAAACTTTTTAAAACATCAGATGAAGAACAAATTCCATTTAACATTACTATTTAAAAATCTTGTTTCGTAAAGTCCTTAACTAAATTTAATGCTGTCCTAATCACCTCACCGCTTGAACTGCCCGGCTTCAGGAAACACTGGACCTTGTAGTAAGCTTCAAACTTTAAACGTAAATGTTTTAGGAACACTGCTACAATTTCCACCAACAAAGAGAAGCCGAAAATTAGACTCACAAGAGTCCAGTACTCACGTATAATAGCTATACGTATAGAGCTTGCCAAGCAGCTCAAGTATTGGACTTACAAGAGTCCAATACTCACAAGAGACAAATATAAAATTATTCCTTACAAAACAGCTTTTCTTTGGATCTCCTTTTAAGTGTCTCAAAAAGTTATCCTCAAAAATCTAAAAAATTCAATAAAAAAATTATCTTGAAACCAAAATTGTAGTCAGTCTAGAATCATTTTTTTCACATACAAGTAATTTACAAACTACCCCCTATATTATTCTAAAAAAATCCTAAAATATCCTAAATATCTTTAGCTACCTCGAAAGACATTTCTCCTTCTGCATGTCTATAGTGATTTTTTAAGCCCAGATCCATATTTAATGAAAAACAAGTGAAACCTGTGCATAGATATCTTGTATATAATTATATTTTATATATTTTAAGTATGTGTTAATTTTATGAAAGAATATGTTCAAAAAAAGAATATGTATATATTCAAATGTGGTCAGTTTTGGACAGACAAAACAGGATTTAGCTCAGGAAGTATTTGTGAATCAAATTATTGTTACAAACACACTCATGATGCTTTGATAAAACTCTTGATAACATAAAATAGTTTGACTAACCTTCTTATTGGACCTTAATATAGATTTCTTAAAAATGTTTTAGAAAAACATCTAAAGTTTTTGAGATAAAAACATATATTACTGGTCTCAAGAAGATCTTCATTAAATTATCAAAAACATGCATTATCCGCAAAAGATTAATGATAAATAACTGAGTTTTAGGACCTAGATTTTGTTAAACAAAATATAGAAGTATCAGTAATTAAGTTATCAATAAACCTTTGATTGACTATTTGACTTTTTATCATTTTCTAATTCCATATGATAGGAATTCAGTTATTTCACAACGACCGACATAACCCGTCCGAGATAAGGTGCATGGTGGCCTAGATCTCCGGATCTAGATTCCTTGTATTAATTTCTATGGGGCTAACTTAAGAATGTTTTAAAAAAAGTGTATAGACAATTTTATTTAGAAAATATTAAAAAAGATTATAAAACGATTAATAACGGGGCAAAGGGTATTTTGTCAGTGATAATAGAAAATAAGGTTCAATATTTCTACTAAACCATTTTTAAAAAAACATTTGGGGATATCGTTAAAAAAAATTACGTTAATAATTTCTTTCGACTGACTCTGTATTATCATTTTTTATAAAAAACGCAGAGCTAAAAATTATGAATATATAAATGGGTCCGAAAGCTGTTCAAAAATATATAGGGTTGCGAAAAAAATAGTTAAATTTAAGTCTTGTATGTCTATGTAAAGTATTTTATAGTTTTAATCTGTATATGTATTTATTTATTAATTAAAATCATAATAACCAAAATCTTAAGAGTTTATCTGGTAGCTATTTATTAACAAAGATGAATAATACTATAACATTCAAATCAAATATTTTCATAATTGAGATTGAATTTTAAAGATTAAACTCTAGTTCAATTATATTATATACTTAATAATATATGATAAGTTATACCACATTTATTTCTAAAACCTAGTATACTTCAACATACAATAAAAAAATCTATGTTTATTTTATAACTTTTCTTTCAACATTCATTTTTATCAGTTAGAGATCATAATTGGCTTCCCTACTCTATTAGATTAATATTACATGTAACCAGAGTACTCCATTAGGAAAATGGTATTGGATTTAACCTCAAGTAAGATCAAGATAGTTACGTGTGATAAGGGTCCTTAATTTATGCATCGACAATAATCGTGTTATCCCAAATGGCTGGCTTAGCAATTTGCCTGAAAATTTTGGAGCCTCGAGCATAAACCAAATATATTGTAATACTGCAATAATTAATGTATAGTATAAAAATGTAACAGCTTAATACATACAGTCTTATTGCGAATCCCTTTTTGAATATTTATTTCACCTTATCAGATGTCTTAAGTTTATATGCAAGTATTTTTATAGTACCTACATACAGTGTGGTGACTTTAACTGGAATAAATTCAGTTAAAACCAATCAAGATTTATCTCGCAAAATTCCTGAGACCCGTCGATTTTTATTTATTTTCTTTTCACATTTCAAGATAGTTTTTGTATTTTTTCACCTACAGGGGGGGGGGGGGGGTTCCGACTTTTTTTTTTCAAATAGAAAGCCACTTTTTTTAAACTCTCATTGAAAAGAGCTCTTTTTCTTGATTAAATTGCCCTATTTACTTTTGTGATTATCTAAAGGAGAAATACGAAAAAAACCATTAAATTATTAAAAGTTGCGTTTAATGTATAAGATGCTTAAAATGAGCACCATTTACTTGTTGGCAAAGCCCAAGACTATAATAAAATTTGTTTCTGACATTTTCTAACACTTCTGGAGATATTTGTCGGATTTCTTGCCTAATACGTTCTTTGAGTTCGTCTAGGTTTCCTGGTTTGCTCATATAAATCTGACTTTTCAAATGTCCCTACAGAAAAAAATCAGGTGGGGTGAGATCGGGAGAACGTGCCGGCCACTCGATTGCACCCTTTCTACCAATCCATCTGTTGTTATCTAAATAGTGGCGTACATTACGGGCATAATGTGAGGGAGCACCATCTTGTTGCATCCAGATTCTTTCATCATACAAATCTGGACCGAACTGACTCGGATATAAGACACATAAGAGTGAAACTAGTTCATGTTCAAAAAATTCTAGATATCTTTCCCCAGTTAAAGTATTATTGAAGAATATGGGCCCTATAACTTGCCTGCCAATTATGCCAGCCCAAACATTAGTTTTCTGGGGATATTGTGTATTAGTTTCCCTTACCCAGTGTGGGTTCTCGTCGGACCAGTAGCGACAGTTCTGCTTATTAACATGGCCATTTAGGGTGAATGTAGCCTCATCAGAAAAAAGGATCCCCTCCGAAAATATGCGATTTTCGTCAATGGCGTTCATCATTAATTCATAGAACTGAACTCTGCGATCTCGATCGTCTTCCAATAACTCTTGAACGGGTTGCATTTTATAAGGTCGTTTGTTTGCACTTTTTAAAATTTTTAACACAGATTTATGATGAATAGAGTTTTCGCGAGCTACTCTTCTGGCTGCCGTTACCGGATTTTCTTCCATCGCTAACAATACATTTAATTGGGTGTTTTCATCGATTTTAGAAGACCTTTGTCTTAAAACATCCCTCACGTGCCCAACTTCTCGAAATCTGCTTTCGATTTTACTAACCGTACTAAACCGGTTAATAGGTGGCAAATCTGGATATTTCTGCCTGAATAAGTGGACAACCTCTAGCTGAGTACGACTTCTGTCCCCATAACCAAACATCATTAAGATTTCAATCTTGTGAGATTCGGATAAATAAGGCATTTTTTCATAATAAGTTAACTTATTTAACAACTGGTTGAAATTCACTTTAACAGTGACACCACAACAATGTCAGGAAATGTCTCGATACCAATAAAATAAACAAACACGCCAAAAATTTACCAACACAAATATATTTCGAGACTTTTAATAATTTAATGGTTTTAATTTTTTTTTGTATTTCTCCTTTAGATAATCACAAAAGTAAATAGGGCAATTTAATTAGGAAAAAGGGCTCTTTTCAATGAGAGTTTAAAAAAAAGTGGCTTTCCATTTGAAAAAAAAAGTTTGGGTTTATTTGGACCCCCACTGTAGGTGAAAAAATACAAAAACTATCTTGAAATGTGAAAAAAAATAAACAAAAATCCACGGGTCTTAGGAATTTTGCGAGATAAATTTTGATTAGTTTTAACTGAAGTTATTCCAGTTAAAGTCACCACACTGTATGTGGAGCGATGAAGAATTTTTGAATGTATATAGTTTGTGAATTCTCTATACATTTAGGTTATTACATACTGTTTTATTATTACACTTAAGTATATTATTGTAACGTCATTCTTTAGCTTTATCTTTGCACCAGTTTAGTAGAATTAATGTATTTGGAGTCAAGTAAACTAGGCTTCAAATCGTCAATACAGGGGTTATTCAAAATAAATACATTTTCAGATTTTGTGTATAGAAATTTTCACTCGACCAACGGTATGTTATTTAAACTATTTATTTTTAAGGGGATCTTCAGAAAAAAAACGTATCACAGATGTTCTTTTTTAGAGGTATATAACCTAAGGATAACAACACTGTTTAATATGTGTGCAATTTTGAGAGCTGTCACTTCTTTTTTATGTTGGTATCTTTACTATTTGATCATAAGTACATTAAAGGTGTAGACAAAAAATTAAATAGTTGTTGGCCCTAAATTTTTGTTGAATGGATACATTAATATGTCAAACTAAAATATTGATGAGAATACTTACTCCATTGACAAAACAATCTCGTATACTATAAAAGTTTGTTGTGCTTTTTGCGCCAGTAGTATCCTTGATCCGTATTTTTTCAAAAACAATCCTGGCAAGAACGTTGCAGATAAATTACAAAAGCTACGATTTCAATAAAATTATATACTCCTAAAAAAACTAAATTGATTTAAAATAAAAAATTAATTTAGGTAAGGAAAATCCCTTTCATGAGGGACTAGTTGAAAAATATTTTACGAAACTTAGGAGGCTTCTAAATACTATTTTGCTTGAAAATACTATTTTAAGTAAATAATTTTCAACTCTTTCTTAACTGAAAATTATAAACCGTTAAATTAAAATATAAACTTAATGAACTTTGTTGTTTGTACTTATTCTCTGTTTCCACCTCCAAAGTATGACGAAGAAATCGTATGTTTTCAAAGAGAAGTCAATTTAACTAATTTTAACACTAATAGCGGCCTCAAAAATACAAGTTTGGCTAGGAAGCAATAGAAAATTACTTTGAAAAAATAGCGTTTAATACTAGTTAGTGAACAACTGATAAGGAAAAAAAAATAAGTGGTAAGAGAAATTGATAAATCTATTAATATATTTTTACTACTTCAAAATATCTGTACTTGACGTACCTCATAATAATATTTATCCAGAGACAGCGAATATAAGTATTATTAAAGATTATGCTAATCAATTCATTATTTAGTTTGTTTCTTATAGATAGTTATAGAGATATGTTATAAACTTTAAAGAATCTCATCACAACTTAAACCTTAAAGATTAAACTTTCTGAGCTGTACGTTTTGAAATAATATGACTCATGGAATGCTAGTATCTTCCTTAGTTCACCAACATAAGAACACCATTTCTAAATACCTTTATGCATATACCACTATGCATTCCGGATATAGTCTGCGTAGTTTATCAACCAGATCTATTTACTTAGCTCGCGTTTCCCTTTTCTTAAGCTCGACAGACTCTATAATACACATTAAGCTGTTCGATTAATCTAAGAGAACAATGTCAGGTTTATAAGCCTTGAGACATCTTATCTTAGGGAAAACATAATTCCAATAAATGTGGAATATATTATACTTCACTACTATTTCACTGTCGCCGCATATAGGAGTACTGCTGTATCGTAAAAATATCGCAGATGATATTAGAGCATAGGAAGTGCCACGTTGCGGTATATATAACTAGATACGCCATGCACTGGGCAAGCTGACAGTAAATGCATAAGCTTTCTGGGATGCTGACGATACATTCTGCAACTAGAGTTGGCGATGTTAGAAAATTCACTACGGTAGACTAGGGTGTTAATTACTTTATTCTGGCAAGCACGTAGAAAACCTTTAGTCTTAGACTTTAGACTAGCAAATTTTACAAGAGAAGAGTCTTCTGTATAGAATATAGATTCTTCGTTGTTCTCCTTTTTTAAAAAGAGCTTTTATACTTGGCTTATCGAACAAATGAAGTGGTCACGTGATCGTTCTGCACCGGAGGTGTGGCCTAGAGCCTCGATAGGGTTCATGACTTGGGGTTTTATTTAATTTTATTAGTCGAGCGGCTTTAGATTGTTTTGGTTGAATTTTCTGCTATTCTGAATATTTGAATCTTCGCAATATTGAAAAGTTGAGATTGTGTTTATTTTTTTGTTAATTTATTAATTTGTTTGTTAACAAATAATAGCTGACGCGCCACGTACACCCCCATTGTCACCCCCTCAAGAAAAGAGTACAAAAACATTTGACCATTGCTGAAAAGGAAGTAATTATGAACATATATAAATATATACATATATAATAAAAGATAAAAGCTAGTTAAGTAATTCTCAAAACCAGATTATGATCATAAAATTATATTTTATAATGGCCGGGTTCATCAGAAAAAAGCGCTTTCTGAGCGCTGGATTGTTGCTCAGGCATGACAATTTTTATTGGTCCTTACTATTATAGGCAAAACTTCCAGCGCTCAGGTAGCGCTCGGTTGATGAACCTGGCCAATTACACCCTAAATATTTGACGTAGCACGATTACTTAAAAGGATTACCTATCCCTTTTCGGTAAACCCCATTATATTAACATAACTTTGCATACCAAAATACTTAAAAGGGATTATTATATCATTACCTGGAACAACCTCAAAATCGGTTTGGACCCATTTTACGGGCGACCGTATTATATTTAAAAAAAAAGCTGCTTACAAAGCAAAGCTGTATGGTAAAATAATTTAAAATAAGTAGGCATAATTCTCCTCGTCTAAATCTGCCAAGGTTGCATCGACGGGCGGGCCTACATTTCACGCACATCATTTACTTCATCTGTTCGGTAATCCGACTATAGACCATCTGACTCGATTCTAATAAGCGACAGTGCATCATCCGTATTCAAATTGAATCTAAGACCTAAGCGATTTGCGTAGATCTTAGATTCGCCAACAAGCTGCTTGCTTTATCGCCTTATAAAGAAATGAACCGATATTAGCACCCTCATAATCTTTCACGAGGAGTTTTAGTAGGTTGTTGCTATTGATAATTTTGCAGGCTATTTCTTAAACCAGCTGATCATGCAGACAGTCCAAACCTAGAAGACCTCTTCCTCCTTGATCTTGGAAGGTATATTCTTGAAACTACTGCGATTAAGATACTTGCATCTAGCTGAAGGAACTCCTTCCGCCTCCAATTCAATACCCTAAAGAAGTAGAGAAGTATAGGCACGCCAAGCACATTTTTAGAAATGACCCTGCTTATACCGGAAAACTCCGATTTGAATATTTTATGCAGGCGCTACTTACACTTGCTTCGGAGTATTGTTTTGACATTCCCCATATCTTGTGCGTAGTTTTGATCGACAGCGAGATTGTTAAATATTAGGGTTCAAGCAGAATAAATCAGAACACTTCCAATAAACCAGACAAAAAATGTATTTCAAATAAACTTAAACTACGCGTTACAAAGAATGAAAAACGAAATCGAAAGACTAAAGAGCAATGCTATTGCTTCGCTGAAGTCTCTCTGTCTACTATTTAACTCACTATCTAAATTACCGAAAAGAGAAAAGCGACCCTTATTTCGCCTAACGAAATGCCAGATGGTCTCGCATATGGAAACACTTAACAAAACAAACAGAAATAAAGGTCTTTTCCGTTCTTAGAATCCAATAAGCTTAAGGACCAGTAAAGTGCCAATAAATTTTAAAAACATTCAAAATACCTAAATGGTCATAAAATTCAACACTCCCACTTAATTTGAATGTTATCAATTACAACAAATTTAATTTACACCGTAAATTACAGAACTGCTGCTTAGCTATAGCTTTTGTAAAAATATCGGCTAACTGTTCTTTGGTCTCTATATATTCTAACTCTATTTGCTTATTATTAATTAGATCACGAACAAAGTGATACCTAACATCAATATGCTTCGATCGTTTATGATATTCGGAATTAGAACCTAATCTAATAGCTGCCTGGTTGTCAACAAACAATTTTACTGTTTTAGTTGTAATTTTAAGCTCATTTAAAAAACAATGCAACCAAACAGCTTCTTTTGCACAATGAGAGAGCGCTATATACTCAGACTCAGCAGTGGAAAGTGAAACAGCATTTTGTCTCTGACTTGACCAAGATATAGGAGCGCCATTAAACATAAAAACAAAGCCACTTCTTGATCTTCGCGTTTCTATGCAGCCTGCATAGTCAGCGTCAGTAAAACCTTGCAGAGTCAAACTCCCACTATTTCCAAAAACTATACCCAAGCTTAATGTACCCTTTAAGTAACGCAAAATTTTCTTAACATATTCCCAGTGCACTTGCTCATAAGAATCTAGAAACATGCTTGCATAATTTACCGCGAATTCTATGTCTGGGCGAGTAACCCTAGCTGCAAATAATAATGACCCTACTGCTTCCCGATAAGGTATATTGTCTTTCGACCTACCACTGCCTTGTCCTTTCTTAAGGTAATTACCTGGTTCTACTGGTATATGCGATACTTTTGCATCTCTCATGTTAAACCTATCTAATAACTTATTAACATAGCTTGATTGACTTATCTTTAATAAACGCTTATTTCGGTCGCGCAATATCTCTAGCCCTACAAAGTCATTTGCCTCATCTACCGTTATTTTAAAATTATCTTTTAAATAGGCCAAAACTGTATCGATCGCATTCATACTTTCGCAAACTAATAATCCATCATCTACGTACAAAGCTAAATATACAGTGTGATTACTTACATAGCCTAGGAAAACGCACTTGTCACTTTCGATGTTTTGAAAATTAAACTTATTCAAAAAACTCACGAACTTCTCGTTCCAGCATCGAGGCGACTGCTTCAAACCATATAAACTGCGATGCAATCTGTACACAGCGTCGGGGTTGGCTTCGTCTATGAGACCAGGGGGCTGCTGTAGGTAGATCTCCTCCTGAAGTTCGCCATATAAAAACGCTGTTTTTACATCGAACTTCATCAGCTCGTAGTCCCTCTCGGCTGCCATTGCTAAAAGTAACCTAATCGACTCGTACCTAACTACCGGAGCATAGGTGTCAGCGTAGTCGATTCCCTCGCGTTGCGAGTAGCCTTTCGCAACAAGTCGTGCTTTGTATCTTTTAGCAGTACCTGCGGGATCTGTTTTTATTGCATAGACCCATTTACAGCCGATTTTCCGTTTCCCTTCGGGTAACGAACACATGCTCCAGGTTTTGCTTTCTTCCAGTGCCTGGATCTCCTCGTTCATAGCTCGTTGCCATAAATTAGCTTGATTACTTGTTATGGCTTCATTGTACGTAATGGGCACATTCTCGGCGTAATAAGCAACTGGTATCCCAAAACGATCAGGGGCTTTCAGAGTTGTTCTATCACGGAGTCTCCGCTCTTCGTGATTTTCGTGCGCTAGCTGTTGCTGTGGCTGTGGTTGCGGCAGCTCTTGGACATTCACAATGGCTTCCTCTGGCTCCTCCTCCAAGCTAAAATCTAGGTTAGAAACAAAACTGCTAGTTTTACGATCGCCTTGATAATAAAGTGCCTTATTTTCATTAAAATCTACATCGCTGCTTATGTAGACTTTGCTTGTTGCACTGTCCCATAATCGGTAATTAGTGGAGTCACCATCATAACCAATAAAAATTACCTTTTTGCTTTTAGGGTCCATTTTATGGCGCTTTTCTTTCGGGATGTTTATGAATGCCTCAGACCCAAATACTCGAAGATGATTTATTTGGGGTTTACGACCGAACCATTTCTCGAAAGGGGTTTCCTTTTCAGCCGAATTCAAAACTATTCTATTTAAAATATAACACGCGGTGTTAATTGCTTCCGGCCAAAGATTACTAGGGACCTGCTTTCCCAAAAGAATTGACCTGGCACTTTCTACAATTGTCCTAATTTCACGCTCGGCCCGACCGTTTTGTTCATGAATATAGGGTGAAGACAGTTCATGCACAATACCTTTGCTAGTTAGGTAATTCTTAAATTCGTTTGACCTATATTCTGTCCCATTATCACTTCGCAACACTTTTATATTTTTCCCGAGCTGCGTTGACACAAAAGCTTCAAATTCGCGGAATTTGCTGAACACTTCAGATTTGTGTCGCAAAAAATATACTTTACGAAAACTGGTGCACTCGTCTTTAAATATCAAAAAGTACCTAGATCCGCGTGGCGAATCGACATTTACCGGTCCACAAACGTCCGTGTGTACTTTTTCACCAGGCCCGTAATTACTCGGTTTTCTTTTAATACTGGGATGGGACTTACGAGACTGCTTACCGACGACACAGGCCTCACAGAAAATATCGGTTTCATCAGTTTTGATATCACACACGTTGAGCTCCTTGCACGTATTTTTCACCGCACGCATATTTGCGTGTACCATACGCTCATGCCAGAGCTTCGCTTGGTTCAATGAAGTAACAGCACTATATGCTTGAGCGGGATCACACGTAGCCGGCATTTTTACTGTAAAATGCATACGGTACAATGTCTTGTAACGCACACCTAAAGCAGTTACTTTTCCGGCACTATCCCGAACTTCACATTTTTCCTTGAACGCGTGGAAAGAATAGTTCTTGTTGCTTATCACTCCGATTGAAAAGAGGTTGCGTTTTAACCCTGGTACAAGCAAGACATTCTGAAGCTCCCGTGTCTGAACTCTGCCGAATAGCAGCTCTTGAATGACAATTGTACCTTTACCAGTAGCTGCTAATATTTCGTCATCTGCCACTTTGACGAAATGCTCACTAGTAACATCCTCAAGCTTCGTGAAGTAGTCCCTTCGGTACGTCATGTGTATGCTGGCACCTGAGTCAGCAATCCACACATCACTGTCTTCATCTGTGGTGTGTGAATAAAGAGCCACGACGTCGCACATAAAAGCTGATGCTGTGGGCCCGTCCCTGTTGTCGTGTACTCCTTTCTTTTTGGGACACTCCCGCACCCAATGACCTTTTTCTTTACAAAAAGCACATTTGGTTCTTTTCTTTAAATCTTGGATGTTTTGTCTGCTGTTTTTTTTATGCTGACTACGTTGTCCATTTATGGAAGCTTTTTGTACTTGAAGTGCAAGTGCTGAAACATTCACTTCGTTTTCGAAAAACCGCTTATCCTCTTTAATAAGACGAGCAATTAAGTTTGCCTTTTTCTTTTCGGCCTCGGGCGTGCAATCCCAAGCCATTCTGAACAAAGAAAACCTGCTAGGCAAACTGCTTAATATCTTAGATATAATTGCTGTATCAGAAGGTTTTTCGCCTGCATCTTCAAGCTTCTTGCAAATGCTTTCTAGCTTTTCTATCTGAATAGCAACTGACTCACCTTCGTTCATGCGAAATGCGTAAAAATGCTCCCATGCACTTTGTTTCGCATCTATGCTCGTGTCACCATAAAGAATCTGCAATTTTTCCCAAATTTGCTGGGGCTTACTGCAATTAATTAAATTTGGGTGCAAATTCTTCTCCACTGAGCTTAGTAGAATTACCGCAGCTTGCGACGACTTTTTCATCCATATTTTCCACTCATCAGCTTTCGTTGCTTGGTTGGGTTCTGTTTCGGTGCCATTCACAAAACCTGTAAGCTCCTTTGCTTGTAAAAGGAACGTTATTCCAAACTTCCACATGGAGTAATTTGAGCCGTCCAGTTTTGTGAGTTCTAAAATTTCCTTGTCAGCCATGATAAGTGAAAAGTTAGTCCAAAACACCCGAAAATAACGAAAACTTCAAACACGCGCGGTCGCGACCGTTTTAATCAAAAAACAACTTTTACTGGTTTGCGCAGTGGAAGCGTGCTGGGCCCATAACCTGTTAAATATTAGGGTTCAAGCAGAATAAATCAGAACACTTCCAATAAACCAGACAAAAAATGTATTTCAAATAAACTTAAACTACGCGTTACAAAGAATGAAAAACGAAATCGAAAGACTAAAGAGCAATGCTATTGCTTCGCTGAAGTCTCTCTGTCTACTATTTAACTCACTATCTAAATTACCGAAAAGAGAAAAGCGACCCTTATTTCGCCTAACGAAATGCCAGATGGTCTCGCATATGGAAACACTTAACAAAACAAACAGAAATAAAGGTCTTTTCCGTTCTTAGAATCCAATAAGCTTAAGGACCAGTAAAGTGCCAATAAATTTTAAAAACATTCAAAATACCTAAATGGTCATAAAATTCAACAGAGATATTTGTATGTCTCATCTGTTTCTAGGTAATTCAAAATAGCTCCGAGGGCGAGTTGCTCATTTTCCGGATTTATTACATATCGGCTCTTTTCTAGGATTAACACCGCACATTTATCCTGACCGAACTCCGTACCTATGTCTCTGGAATATTCGTGTACCACTTTTAGGCATTGTTTTAGGTCTTTTAGACTGGAAGAATATAGGTTGAGGTCAACCATATAAAAGAAGTAAGTGGTGATATTATGAAATAAGGAGCAGCGAAGCGGCGAAGAGTAGAGGGCTTAGAGAATCGCCCTAAAATAAATTCTTTAAAAAAATAGACGACTATGTAAAAATCTTTTCGTTTCCGGATGAAAAAAAGCCTTGTTTACTAGAGCGGCATTATGTGTGAAATTCACTATATTAGAGAATATAATACAGATATATTAGAAGCTCATAATAAGATGTATCCAAGGTTTTCTTATAATCAATCCCGGCCACTGACACATTTTGCTTTTATATGAGATCGAATCCTTTGTAATACACCTATATAATATTGTCAAAATGATAAAAAGTGCCCGCAAAATTTAAAAATTAAAGTTCTACCAACAAATCAACAAAAAGTTATTTAATAATTACACCAGAAACATAAAAATAATTAATTTGTAGCAAGGATCTAATAGTATGGCATGAGATTATACTATGTAAATCCTAACAATGGAGCTGCACGTCACTTATTAATTTCTTGTAGATTCTAAATAAACTAAGGCAATTCAGAATATTAATTCGGATTTAAATCATATCTACTGATCATGTTTATATTCTACTGATCATATTTAAGATATTACCCTTGGAGTTTAAGATATTCCATATGGTACTTATGTTTTAATTTATACTCAATGTAAGATAAAAGAAAATTATAATTCATTTCAAAAAAGAATAAAAAGTACGTTTTTAGTAAAAAAGTCCTTAAAATAATTTACGTCCAAAACTGAAACTTCGCTTTAAAAATCGCATAAGCAACCAATTTGGATTGTTTGTTTTGATTTATTTTATATTTTGCAGCTCAAGTTACATGTTAGATGTTCATATTATTATGATTAAAATAAGGTTCAAAAGTCCTAAATAGCTACCTAATATAGTTTTTTGGTATTTTTCATTAAAAATCTATTTCACAGATAATATTACAAATAGTGATTGGCAGCCTTTGAAAAGACTTTCTCCTCTTTGAGGAGCAGTTCATTCTGCCTATTTAATCTGATATACGTCATACAGCAATTATCTGGAAATTATTATTTGTCTTAAAATAAATAATTTTAAAGAAAAAGAGTTAGCATGGACAGTTAAATTTTAAAAGGATAATTTTGTCCGGATAGTGGCTTATGCTTCCTTAGTATATATGCTGTATTTCTACTTCCAAACCAGAGGTACAAGAGCTGAATAAACAAATTATTTGTTTGCTCCCGTTCGTGGTCCCTTATGTTTTTTTTCCTTTAATTTTCTGGTTGCACTGCCCTAAAAAAACCTTAAAGCAGAAACACATGTCGGTTTGTACCATCTTTTTTTCTTTTGCTTTTGATGTTTTAGAGAATCCTGACAAATTTATTCTTTTACAAATAACATTAGAGACATTTCTGTCTCTATCTCTCTCTCTCTCTCTCATACTCTCTCTCTCTCTCTCTCTCTCTCTCTCGCTCCCTCTTTCTCTCTGTCTCTCTCCCACTCTCTGTGTATACTTAATTTCCTTCCTAACTCTAATCTCATACCTACAAAAATAGCAAATAACTAAAAAACTGTATACTTTATAAGTTACTTTTGCAATATATAGCAAAAAGTTGGACATAGTAACTTAAATCATTAAACCGGTTTTTGGCCTACTTCACTGTCAAAACTTATATTGAACTATTTGTTATTCTGCTATCTATTTTATCGTATTGATTTTTTATGTGCCTACTATTTTAGTTAGTATTACTATTTTTTTATTTAAAATAGCTTATATAAAGTGCATTCGTAAAAAAATAAAAAGTTAACTGCTTAAACTGTAAACTGAAGTTTGTTATTAAAATCACTCTGACGTATAAATACCGGCTGCCTTTTCAAACTTCCCTTCTTCTAACAACCAATTTTAAATAAATAATCAGGTTAACTTAAAATGCCCTTTTAAAATAGAATTTTCGTTCGCATGTTGCATAGCAGTAGACTACCATTCCCTTTTGTTGCCAGTAGCGGATCAATAAAGTTGTAAAACCGACTCTAATGGGAATTATTTATTCATTAGTAAAGTTGGGAAGTAAAAACTTCACACCGGCAAGCGTTTGCATACCTCTACTTTTAAAAGGAAATTTTATAACCGGTATGTGTAGGCGAAATATAAAGAATTTATTAGCTAGCTGCCAATAAATTAAATTGAATTTAAAAATAGTTTATTGCTTTTGGTAATGCTTTAGAAGGTTTCCGATTCGACTGTTTTGTCGATATTTTTATACTATATCTATATAATATAACTGATTTCATTGAGTTGCGAATTTGTGCTTAATGAATTAAAACTATACCGAATGGACATAACTAACCAGCACAACAAAAGCCTTTAAATAATTGTGTATAACCATTTAAGTAAAATGGTTGATAGGTGCAATATTGGATGCAGCAAGCATTTTAGTTGTGAAGTGGTGAAATACGAACTCTTATATGCCTTTGCTAAGAAAAAATATTAAATTTCTAAATCAAGTATAGTAGTCTTAAAAGTTGGACATGCCAGCACTCGTCTATAAAAGCTATTGAATGTATGTAAATATAATCGTTTATATTATATTATATTCCGATTTTATATTATGAAACAACAAGCAACCATATTATATATTCACTGACATCAGAAATATTACACCCAGAATTAATAATCTCTTTAACTTAATTTTTTGGCAATGAGGTAGTCTTACATCAAGAATGAAACGATAACATTTGCAAGAATTTTAATAAATATAAGAAAAAACTCTGTAGATAGAAGTTGTGCCAGAGTCTGTGGCATATGGTGGTTAGTTCCATCAAATCCTAAACATGTTCAATTAGATTTAAATTCTATAAACTGGGTGGCCAAGGTAAAATAATAACGCCTGCTTTTTAATGAAACTCCATATTATGATAAGCAATATCCCAAATAACACAGGGCATGCCATTTATGACCCAATATTTTTTTGTTAAGTTTTATTATAAAATATACAGGGCGCGGTCTATGGAATTTTTTATTATATGTTTTAAAAAATATATATTTTTCATCTCATCTCTTGGAAGTAGAAAAAATATACTACATAGAAATCGCTTAATGTCACTTTGAATTTTTTTGTTTTTGTTTTAAAGTTCATAGACTTTATTATTGTCGGAAGCTCTTGTTTTGCCAAAATCAGGCATTTGTTTATCTGGACACATTTCTGAATCCCACTTGACAATTTAAATAGTCGAAGTGTCTCTCGACTATTTAGATTCTCTGTACGTCGCGTATGCACACATATATCCCTCATTTCTGCAGAAATTGTGTCTAGGCAATATTGCTGAGCCATAAAAAATAAGTCATATTATTAGTACCTTTTTCGCAAAACTTTTTATTAAGAGGTTGGCTATCAGCCTTAGTAGGTTCCTAAATTTCTATATTATAAAGTGATTTATCACACGTTTACACTACTTTATTTCTCCCGTATTTATTTTCTACTATTTATTTCAATTTAAATGTCGCGCCAATATTCGGACTGACCTCCTAGTAGCGAGGGCTCATTATACAGGTTGAGAAATCGATCATTTTACGTAGGGAGGTTCATAAAGGCGAAATATAGCCACGCACCTGCATACATTATGTGTGCCTTGCTACATCGTTGTTTTTCAGTACGACGTTCAGTACGAAGCATCTGTCTGTGATAAGGGATAACTGTGTTGGGGTAACTATGATACTAGCAATAAAATTTCGTCAAATAATATGCAAGAAGAGTTTTGCGTTAAATGGAATTGGTTCATTTAACAATTTTCTCTCACAACTTCTCTTAATTTGTAGGCCTACCTAATTCCTGTTTTTAAATGGCGTTTTTAAAATAATCCTAAAAATAAAAGTCATTTGGGGATAAATCTGGAGTTCTAGAAGGCCATTTAATATCGCCTGTTTATCTTTTTTTTATTTCAAGAAATACCTGGTTTTGCAATGTGCGCTTGCAGCAACTACAATTAACGTAACTTATAAATATCAGTCTATATGGGAAGTCGGAACTTTTAGAGGATCAAGTCGTCAAGAACATGCTACCAGCATTCTACTTCTAATTATATAATTTAACTTATAATAATATATTAATTAATATATTAATTATAATAATTAATATCTAATAACTACTAAATAACTAAATCGGACACACACAAATGACTATGCCAAGTTTGGGACTCGAACCCAGTGTCACACGACTGCTAGGCAGGTGTATACTCACCGCGCTGATCCGCTAAAAAGATATTTAGGAAAAGCATTTCTTAAAAATTCTTTTACCATAATCGCATTATAAGAAAAACAGCCGTCTTGTTAAAAATATACAGATGACAGGTATAAATCAGGGAGGATTTAAATAGCATGAAGATTTTTTTGCAAAATTTTCCCAAAACCAATGTCGAACAATGAAAGAATTATATTTACCATGAAATGTGAAAGAAGATTAATTAAAAAAAAAAATTTATTGTCATTTACTTTTTCCATTTTGGTTTTACAAAATTCGAAAAAGGATTTTTGAATGGAATTAAAAACAAATCTTTACATTGTAGTACCAAATTGCTTTCACTAAACCTAGATGTTATTATTGTTATTCTGTGAAAAATAAAAACCGGAAATACCTCAGATCATATCGATATCAGATGACCAAAGCAGCTGGTATATTCGCGGCGACTAAGATTGTTACAATATTAAAGTTAATTATATTAATTTTAATTCAATATTAATTTATAATTTATTATTATATTAATTTTAGTTTTGATACATATTTCAAAAGCTGTTGGAAATCAACTGAATCTTCAAGTAATTAAAATGGTATGCTATAAAAACGCTATTTAAATGCTTATTACATTTTTTCAAGTTAAAATTGGTCCAAGCAAATAAAATCATACCATTAAGAATTACCGTGATTTCTGGTTTGGTGATTTACTAATTAGTTTAAAAAATGTGTAATCGGTGAATTGCATTCTGTGACATTGATGTTGCTTGTCGTTCGTACATTTATTGTACAATTTAGACATGATTTTTGTAAAATATCACTAATATGATTCTCATACAATGTTCTACAAATATTTTATTATTTCATTTTTGTAAGCGTGTGAAAGTTTTAGCTGTCATAAAATCAAAATATTTGACATGAAAGGTTCATGAGGTATATTTTAAAAAACAGAAAAATCCACGAGCGCGAGCAATAAATATGATATACTACCACTTCACCACAACATTTCGTTTAAATCTCAACAGATATTTTGCAAAACTATCCCAAAATTATCTAAATTATGTATTTAAGTTAACCGCCATAGATATGATATAGTTATCTTTTAATTATTGGTTAGGAACTAAAAGACACTAGATCTACGTTGGCAGCACTAGTTACAGTGATGCCAAGAAGGGACCTCAGGCGGCGTTTTGCTGTTTCACTCGTTTTCACCGGCCTATTGGCCACTTTTGAACATGAAATGAAACATTTAATTAATTTATCATAAAAGTTTGAAATATGCCTTTTAGGGGTATATAATACCCATAAAGGCTACATTTTTATCTTTTTTTAAATAATTAAACATTTACGATAAATTAATTAAACGTTTTTTATCTCTCCTGTAAAATTTACTTTTTGGCGGATACGTCCCTCTGACTGAGTTAGACCCTTGATATTATTAGTTTGATTTATTACAACTTACGAGTAGGTATAATAATAAAATTAATACAAAATCTAATTTCTTCAAAAAAAAAAGTTTTTCTAAAAATATGTACCTATTTAGTTTTCAAAAACTGCATAGTGTTTTTTTTTAGAAAATTGTTGAGAAGCAAGAAGAGTTTCAATCAAAGGGGATAATTATAAATTATTCAGAAAACCCATTTGCTCTCATAGTAGTAACTAAAATTGTGCAAAGAGCACATAATTTGCCATTCGCCAAAGATATAGTATTTGTTGACAGTACATCATCATGCGATTCACTAAATCATTGCTTAACGTTTTTACTGACACCTTGTCAAATTGGTGCAGTTCCTTTGGCAATAATTATACCCTCAGGACAGTCAGCAAGTGATTATTAAGCAGGATTTGAACTGGTGCCAAATTCATTTTGCGGGCAAGGTTTTTGCGAAATTTTTTATGACTGATGACTCCAATTCTGAAAGATGGGCCTTAAAATCTGTGTGGCCCAATTCCAAAACTTTGCTTTGTCGGTTCCATAATATGTTACAAGTGGTATGGCGCTGGCTGTGGGAGAAAAAACATGGTATTTCAGGAAATCATCGAAAAGAGTTTTATCAAAACTTCCATAATATTTTAGTAGCGTCTACAGAAGATAAAGCTAACGAGGAATTTAACTTGGCAATTTTAAATTCTGCTTCATTGCCAGAATGGCAAAAATATTTAACGGATAACTGGAACAGGCGGACAGATTGGTGTTTAGCCTATAGAGACGCAACAACCGACGTACATCAAACTAATAATTACAGCGAGCTAAGTGTTAGGTTATTTAAAGATATCGTGCTTTCAAGAAATAAGGCATATAATGCAGTGTCCCTAGTGGATTTCTGTTGCACAGCAATAGAAGACTACTATCTGTGAAGACTAAGAAATTATGTTTATCAGAGAGATGCGACATGTAGGTTGCTTTTAAAAAGGTATGCTGGGAAAATGAAATTCTTGCAGAAACAGGCCATTTCCCAGTTATCTAATACCCTATATTCTGTACCGAGTGAAAATTCGGATAAAAAGTATGACGTTGATATTTCAAACGGAGTTTGCAGCTGTGAAGTTGGACGGCTAGGCTCTTTTTGTAAACACCAGGCTGGAGTTCTGCATTATTTTCAAAAAGCATCTTTAAATACTCCAAGTGTTAGTCTCGAATCAAGGTTTTTAATGGCTCAGCTAGCTTTTGGAGAGAATGTCCAATCAAAGGATTTTTATATGCCATATTTTTATATTACATCTACAAATCAAAACATGACTGAACGAGTGGGTGAAACTGACGAAAATTTGGCTACTGATGTAAACTTAAGTAATGGTTTAATATATCGGAAAATAATATTAATAATCACCAAACATTAACTGACCTTTAGCAAGAGGAGAACATTAGTCAGGATCAGTTTACCTCACTTATTATTTTAATGAAGCAAAATCATGTAAAATTTGGTACCACTTCAACCAAATTTATGTCATGACTTAGCTCAATTAAAACAAAAAATGCTTGGGAAATTTTTTTAAATACAGCTGGAAGTTGCAGCCCACTTAAAGTAAAAAGGAGATCAGCTATTAATGTGCAACCTACTGCTGTTGCTCAACGAAGACCAGGCGTAGTAAGGGGATGCAAAAGAGCTCCTATAGGCCGCCCAGCCCAATGCGAATCTTTAAGAAAAAGGGCCAAACGGCCACATAATTTGGCAAAAAACTTTCGGGAAAATCGTTCCAATGCCTTAAAACATGGCGATGCATATTAAACTACATTAAACTTAGGTAAATTAATGTATATAAAATACAGCTATGTATAATATGAAAGATTAGTTTATATTTTTTTAATATACATTTATATAATAATTATATGTATTTATATCCAATTTAAACCCTAAAAATATGTTGTTTTTTTATAAAATTAATTTCTATAAATGTGATATTTTCATATTTTATTGACAAGTAATAATCCTACAAGTAATACTATCTGCCTAAATAAATTACCTACCATAAAAAAGTAAGTATGTAGTTACATATGTATGTATCTAAATATAGGTAAATCCTGTGTGTCTTTGAAAGTGTTTGAACTTAAATTTTAAATTAATACCCCTTTTTTTATGAACCCTTTAAATTTATTAAAAATTGCGCTTATGCGTGATATACATATAAAATATGATATACCCATCATTGCGATACAATATCTAGATATCATTATCTTGTTAGCACAACCAAGTTTTAAAGATCGCAAAATATACCTAATATTTAAAAAATATACAAATATTTAAAACTAACTACTTAATCAATATATTCATCAAAAGACTCTCTAAGAGGAACTCATTTATAACGTTACATACTTTTTTACACACAATATATTATTTAGTATGTGGCTTTCTCAAATATTACGTACTGATCCTTGCTTAAAAATGTAATGTATAATTTAATTTATATTCTCTAGTCTAATTCTATGGATATAAATAGCAATTTAATTAAAATAAAATCTATCTTTCTGAATACAAAAATCAATGTAAATATTTTAACATCAAACATATTGTTTGTTAATTATAATAGATATCCTCTGCGTCGAAAACATTCTGCCACCCAATCGAGCCCATACAATAACATTGTGCCACTCAAAGTAGCCACATCAATTTTGATTGGCCAAAATTTGGGGCTATGGCTAGATTGGGTGGCAGAATGTTTTAATGCCTACGGTACGCCTCGGTTTATAGTTAGTCTTCTCTATGTTCCTCTACCTTTTTCTATCCATATCCGACACACACAACTTATCAACAGTGCAGTACAATTAGAACGACGGCCAATTTCACATTGGGACAAGCCAGCATCTTGCTAGGCAATAATTCTACGTTATGTAAGCAATTTTGACAATGGTCAAAATTGCTTACATAATAATAATTTTACAATGTCTTCGAACAACAGTGCATTTTGTTAAGCTTACACAGTAGTAAACGGACGAGCAATAGCTAAAAATATATATACTTATATATACTTATAATAAATGTTAAGAATGGTAAACAAAAAAAATAAAACGGTGTCGTTGTTACCATAGTATGCTTTAAATACAGTTAATATGTTTTTAAAAAATAATGCTATAGAAATTGTAATGTGTAATACCTTTTATGTTACCAATTGGCGTTACCCTCGAATTAAAGAGAAACACATAGCGAAGGATATGAACATATCCAGAAAAGGTAGTATATTAAGACTTAGGCATTAGAAACTAGACCAATAAAACGGTACATTATTGCTAATTTTAACTGGATAGGACGAAGAACTCCAGTGTTTTGACGCACCAAGTCCAGACTTTAACCCATTAGATTATTTCATAGCCAAATACATGAAATCAATTGTTTATGAAAATGCAATAAACATAACAGAGAAGTTAATTGTAAAAATATTAAGTGCTGTTCAATTATTTCGAAATATTTGTAGATTTTTCGGTAAAAGAATTTTTAAATTGAGATAAATGTAGGTCATGTCGACCATTTGTTGACCAATGTTTATAGTTTTTATTTTTAATTTATCTTTTGGATTTTATCATTAATGCAAAGTGTAATAAAGCAATTTAAATAGTTTATGAATGTAATTTTTTTGAGTGTATGAAAAAGTTTAAATGTAGGTATCGCAGAAAGGATAAATAGTACCAATTTTTTTTAAAGTACAGCTTTTTTAACCAAAGCTATTTACACAACCCATATTTCCAAATATAAATAAAATTTTGCCAAGTCTAAAAAAGTTGCGAAATTAAAAAAAAAATCAGAATTTTGCCGGTGGCACCCTCTATGACCTAATTAAAATAGGTATATTTAAATTTTTAGTAAAAACGAAGAATAAATGCTAAATATATAGCCAAAGTTCAAAAATACAGGGTGATACAATAAATGTATGTTGGTAATCTTTGACTTTCGGACTAAGAAAATTTAACTTAACCTCTTTTATTTTTAATGAAATTTACTGTTAAATAAGTGACCATTATTTATGAAACACCCTGCATAAGTAAATATAAATCCTAAATAATTAGTATTAATCAAAATAAAATATTAGTTATTGATGAAACTGCAAAGCTATAATGAAAATTGTTAAAAGAAACATATCTTGTTAAAAAATTAGTGATTTTATTAAGCCTGAATCAATCAAAAAATCCTTAATTCATTCAGTAATATGTTTTTTGATTATCGAGCTAAAATATAATTGTAGAAATAAATTTCATATAGTTTACAAAAAACGTATAGACTAAAAACAGTACACAGAAGGTGCAGCGCTTAAAATAGAAAAAGCTTTAACGACCCAACATTTCTAGTAACATTAGAAGGGAGTTTTTAATAACAAAGCTTGGAAAATTGGCTGCGCGATGATTTTGCAAAAACGGACGGAAACACAATGGCTATAACGTAAGTGTGCTCTTGTGGTGGAGCAGAATATCCTGCAACAAAGAAGGCGCCGGAACAATGCCCGTCATAACGCATTAGAACTTTTATTGGCTCGTTCAGGCAAAACTTCATTTAGAAAATGTTGCTTTTCCATTTTATTTTAGTTACAAAAAATATATAATAAGAAATTTTTAGACGAAGGCAAAATTGCAGCTGGACCTCATTTATTTTAAAATATGATTTTCAATGGCTCTAGGTTATAATATCGAAGCTATTAAGTTTTCGTTAGCTTAGTCTATTTGTTTTTGGTAAGTGTAATGGAACTAACCGGCATTCTCGATTTAAAAGTCCTAAAGCTAATATTACTTTTTATTTTAAGCCTAATTACCTTTACTGAGAATAAATATCAAAATCACAGTCGGCCTCGTTACTGGAAATATTACGAAAAAACATTTTCGACAGTTTATATTTTCGACAGACGACAGTTAGATTGACAGTAATTTTTCAAATGGTATAAATTATGTTGTATATTCTTTAAAAAGGCTTACTTTTCATTGGGTCTTTTTTCTTAATTTTATCTACCGAGCAATAAAAATCAAATATTTTTATGGATTCTTTAATTTACAAAAAGGCTGAGCAAAAAATTCCTTCTAAGCTTACAAATATCAATCAGCAATTCGACTAAATTTTCCGTAAGATAGTCAATGTACATAATTCGTTATTTCTGCTCTCTTTTTTCCTTTGCTTCGTTAAAAAAAAATTCACTCTATTGAGAAAAGAATGGCGGATAATTAAATATGGTTAAACCAAAAGCTGTACACCTTAATTGCGCATGTTGAAAGTGATAACTAATTTGTTACCTCTGTAGTCCTTGTTGTTTCGTTTTGTGAAAAACGTGCTCTTCAATGTAATAACTTACGACGTAATAACTCAGTCTTAGCCCCCTAAATATATCTCTTATATTTTATAGCGCTTTTACTAGATCCGTACTAGATAATGGAGCAAAATTTTGTGGTTCTGCTACCAAAACTAGATTAAATAAAGACCATATCCAGTATAAAGCCTGGTTACAGGAGCATTGCGTTCTACACCAATACAGGCCTTGCTAGTACAAAACTTATGAGCCACCTCTATAATGTACGAGGAAAAATGTTGGCAGAAAAATTTTTATTTAAAAATTTACAGTTTTGCAATAATTTGCTTATTGAAAAAATCCATAGGTTTGGAATATCTAATTTAACAATAAAACATTGGATTACTAAAAATAGCCCACCGTTAGCGGAAGCCTACGTAAATACTAAGCATATCCATCAGCTTATAGAGGAAAATAATGGATATTGGTTTTTTAGGTTACCATATAGAATCAGTCATTTTGAACCACGTATTTTAATACCCAACTTTTCAGATTGTGTTATGGGAAATAAAAATATATTAATGGACTCTCCTAACAAGTTTCCAAACTACTTACAAGTTTACACAGCCGGTTCTAAGACTGCAGAAGTAGCAGGATGTGCTTTTACTATCTTTATATTAAAGATTTAAATGGGTTTCAGATATGAAAAAAAATATTTTTTTTTGGCTGTCTTAAATCACAATCTCAAACATCTTACATTAAACCGATGAAAAACTGCAAATCGTTCACAAAAAATTCGCAAATATTACCTACGAATAAAAATCTAAATTTAAGTCTTATTTATAGTATAAATTTATTTAAAATCTTTGTTATATAACTTTGCACAAAGCGATATTTTCCGAAAACCAGTGGCGAAGAATGGCATTTTGTAAAACCATGATGAATATAATTCCATTTTAATGGAAACTGATTTAGAAGTACGAAATAGTTTTTATAATAGGTTAACTACTGTTTAGCTAAAGAAAACGGCTGTTTTTTGAAGTATATTTTTGTTGAGAAACTAATTTTTCTTTAATATTCTAGAACATGCAGCACGTGTTTGGCACATTTCATAGTACCAGACGTTTTTTAAAGACTTTTCATTTAGTACTTTTTTTTAATATCTCGCGTTAATTATTTCTTAACTAAAATGATTCTTTTTAAAATGTTTATGTATTCTTTATATAAATTATTTGAATTTTTTAATGATTTATTATAATTATATTTACAAAACTCGGACGCCTCATGGTATGACGAGTTTTAATAAGGTGTTAATTGGGGTTCATAGCACCACAATGATGAATTAATAACCCTTATAAGGGCTAAATTGGCCAGGATTGCTAATCGAAAAATCTTGAATTTTTTTCTTTTTTTATTTTTTTTTAATTTGATTTGAACATTATAAGTAAATATATTTTTTTAAAGAAAGTCCCAATATTTAAAAAAATATAATTTATTTATTCGTTAGCTAAAATCACAAATAAATTTTTTTTTTGATTTAATCATCTTTTCAAGGTTCTGAGTGATATTTGTCATCTCATATCATCATAAATTGTAATAAATAGTATTTAGCGTAATTGTATATCTCTGGCTCTTATTTGCCTTCGAATCATAGTCCTCAATTAAGCCTAAGTAATGAGTGAATATAATATACAGGGTAGAATGTATCAGGGATATTTAATAGGGAATAAACAGGGTAAATATAAAAATAATTAAACAGAAGAACCTCTGTTGCCTTTGGACTTAAAAACGTTTTTAACCAAATTTTGGACTTGAAATATTTCAGCATTTTTTTTTCATTATTGATTATTTAATTAAGGTCATCAGTGTGCACAGCAATATCTTGTGAGTTTTTGTTTATTTGAAATATTTGTATTGTTGTTTTCTTTAAATACTAATAATTGTTTTATGGTATATCTATTAAGTCTCTTAATGCTGTTGAATCTACTTCTAAGGTATTACAAAACATTTCTTTAAGTTGTTTTTGTTTGTGGACCCTTTAGATAAAAAAATCTTGCAGTTTAGTGTAGCATTTATGACAATCTTAAAGGCAAAAGGATATCTTAAAAAACATTTAAAATTGTTTTTTCCCAGAAATCGGTCTATAGCTAAAATATAAACAAATAAGCAATATACACAAATAACGTTAATGTATTTATCGTTAAATCAATAAATATTTGTACATTTAAATAATATTTATTATTATATACGTTGGTTGATATTTTATTAATTCACATGATAACCTGTTTATTAACTAAACCATGTAAAATTTTAATGAAGTTTTTCTTTTAAATAGCTTCGTGTTGTAGAAAATAATCTACTATTATTTTTAATGAAACTGAAACTAAAATAAAGTTCAGCACTAATAAAAAATCGTTACCACTATACTTGTAAATCACGTTTAAAGTTTATCGCCTATAATAAATCTGCGTTGCTTTCTCAAAATACATATTAATAACTATTTTCAAAGGCAATCCATATATAAATAAAAAAATATATAACCGCTACACAAACGTTTTAATAATTTATCAAGCAATTTTACAAGACAGTATTATAGCAAAATGTATATTTTCCCAATAATATTTCAGTACCCTATTCGAGTAGCGTTGGGAAAACAAAAGGCTTCAAATATCGAAACATATTCATGTTCTACAGCTCTTTTACATAAATTTAACAAGGGGATCGTGTGTAGAGATTAGGTATGTTCGGAAAATATCGTGCAGAATTTAGATGGGAATGATGTGCATACAAATATTCTATTTGTTTATGTATTGGAGCTACGCACGCAAAATCGAGCTGAGATATAGATATTTGTATGTAAAATTATGTACGAAGTAAAGTGTTTTTTTTAATAAATTGTATTTAGAGCTACACCCAAAATGATAGGTGAGAGATTGTTTTCTTTTTCATAATATTTAATAACATCATAGCAGTAACTTTCATATATAAATAATTTTTTCCCTTTAAATTTTTTAGGCATTTTTTTATTTCACATTTATTTTATTATAATTCAGTTTTCCCATTCTAATATTATCTAAATAAAAAAAATTTAATGTAATTTATTAAAAGCGATATACTTAGTATAGAGAACACTGATTTGTCTTGAAAGTTATGTCTTTTTAGGTGTATTGTTCAATTTTTCGAACTGTACAAGAAGACAAACATAAATAAGAAATAATAAAAGCAAGTTTTAAAAAATGTATAATTAATAAATTGAATTTTTTCCTTATTTTTTTAACATAAGGACGTTTTTGCAACATACGGACGTATTTTGTTGCGGATAAATACTACCCAATTCTACAGCGCGTGGATGAATAATGAGTTCCAGAATTTGATACTGATATTCGTGTGCTGTTAAATATTCCTTGATGGGAATTAGATTGGCGTGAAAACCTATGGAAACTTTGGTTCAAACCATCATAGTTTCACATTAGTACTTGTTAATTTCTTAAATTATTTGCAAGCGAGACACGGTACCAGGTGTTTGCCATACCTACCGCCTTCTTAAATCAGAACGTAAACCAAACTTTGATTCATGCCCTTGTTAATTCTAATGTTCTTCGGCCTTTCCTAATCTTCTTACGTAATTTTTATGATATAGTACTGAACTTAAACTTTTCCTTAATATTTGAGAGGAAACGTTACGTCATAAACATTTAGAAGCTCACTTTTTATCTGGTTGAAAGTAATGTTATGATTTTCTCATAACACTACTTTCAACATAGTGGACCAACTCTTATTGGACCACTATGACTTTCTGTCACATCACCAGTGTCTTCAAATATCTGTCACAACCTTCCTATAGTGTGCTCTTAGTAGAATTTACAGCTTCTGTGACGTCGCGGATGTTTATACCACGCTCTATCCTACCACAGGCTCGTAGCTACATTTCACGATCAAGATATTGCCTTTGCATAGTCAGTAGTATGTTGCACGCATAACTATATATAAAATATAAAAATTCTACCAAATATTGCCTTGAACAATTTAAACTATCCATTTAATAAAAACAAGAATAACTTAATATTATAAGGTATATTTAAAGGAATATCTAACAAAAAATAAACACAATTTTTCTTGGAAAAACGATTTTTTTTCCCTGATCATTTTGGTGTGCAATTTTAGATTGATTGATTGCCTTTAATTGTTGTTTAAATGGTTATTATAGTTCTGTACCATTATTTTTTAATTTAAATTAAATTCTCCTGTGCTATAAGTTTAGAGTATCCATGCAGTTTGTCAACAGTGCCCTTTTTTAGGTGAAAATCATCCTTGTTCATGCGGTTTATCTGAAAGTTTATCTATATATCTATACAGTTTATTTGTTTTTTATCGATGTCACAGTAATTTCTTGGTTATACAATATCAATCACAATCTTTATTAAGCAAAAGGTGCTACAAACAAAAGAAGTATAAGTGAATTGGTAACAGCAAAGTAGACTAAGTAATATAGTTAAAATCGAGTATAAATAAAGCCTTAAAAACTATCTAACCTTGTTCCTTTTGATAAATTCCCTCAAAAACCTCCTAAACTGGTTTCAGTCATCACAGCACTTAACAATCACAGGTAATTTATTAAAATTTAGAATTCCTTTATATAAAATTAAATTTAAAGTTGTATGCGCTGTATTGCACCTTTCTATTAAAATAAAATCATTACGGCTACGTGTTTCATAATATATATCGCCAATACCCTCTAATTTATGACAGATGGATTCGGGCAACATATTGTGTTTTATTTTATATATAAATAAATGCACATTAAACAAAATTTTGTGTTTGGCGGATAAAATATTAAGAACACCTAACATGGGCATTACAGGGATGTAGCGATTTTATCGCAAAATCATTCTCAAAGCTCTATAAGTAGAACAAAGCTGTAAATAGGAAACTGCAATGGCATTATACAATGATAATCTAGAATGTATAGATAAGGTCTTACCCACTCTAATGAAAAACCCGACTTTTTTGGAAAATTTTCTTAACACATAATCTGCATGGGCATAAAAATTTAAATTGCAATCAAAAATAGTTCTTAAGTTTTTGATTTCCTTATCATATGCAATGTTCTCCCCATTTACAATGATATGCATATTCTGAAAATTAATTGAACTTATTTTCGATTTTTTGGCGAATACACAAAATTTACACCTAGTTCCATTTAAGCTCAACTTATTACTAGACAGCTAAATAAAGAAGTTGTTAAGGTCGCTGTTAATATCAGTTATCATCTTATCACCATTATTCAAGTCTCTCTCACTTTAGTCAACATTTATTGTTTTTATTTGATTGTTAGTAAACCTATAAATAGACCTATATCTCCATAAGAAATATTTTGTTTTGCCTTCACTTAATTACCATCAATAAATATTATTGCAAATAAATTCTGACAGTTTTGATGCTTCGTAGTAGACTATATATATATTGCTTAAAATTTCTTTGGATTTTTCATATTATTAAAATGAAACACTATATAACAGAATATAGTAAAAGTATAATAAAAGTTCTTCGGGATACTCCACAGCCATATTTCTAGAGTTATTCCGTAGCTACATAATCCAATATAATTAATGCCATGTTTTTTTATTGAATATTTAATTGCGATAATTAAATAAATTTGCCTAAAAAGTTAATATTTATGATATTAAAAAAAATATTAAACTTTTAGTTAGTACGATTTGATAACATTTAAAGATTAATTAAAGTTTTTATTGACATAAGAATAATAAAAAAAAATTCTCTATTCAAAATAAATCATAAAATAAATATTTTTAATATATTACTTCTCTATGAATAAGGTAGTAGATAAATCAAAGCGCAGTGAGCAGTTATAAGTTGTTACTCATATGGGTAATCATATGTTTGCATTAGATTATTGGACCTCTAGGGCCCCATTGAGGGTTACCAAAGAGTTACTTCGGTTTGAGGAGATTATGGTCTTTGGACAAACTATAAATGTTACATAGACGAAGCCAAGCCCTTGTAAAAGCCAAGACTTCTCAAAGATATGGTATGTGGTTTTTCCTTCTGTCTTCGCCCAATTGATTCCATTTTCGAGTTATTCTATCCGCAGACCCTTAGGCAATGCCACAGTCACCTATTTTGCTATGTCATTGCCAAGAACTAACTAGTCTTAATAAAATTAAAGAAAATCATATTCAAATATAAAAATTAATTTAAAATATTATTCACCTAGTATTTATTAAGAAATTTTATTTCATCCTGCCAAGCCCTCTATTTAAAATAACACAGTTGGTCTTAAATCTTGACTTATTTTCGAATTGCTGGAAATCTAGCTATATTTAAATTAGGCTGTAAATCTGATTAAATAGGTAAATAGCTATCCCTTAGTTATACTCTTAAGTACTATTCTAAAATTGCTCAAGAGTATTGTGGGTCTTATTATCAACTTTGGTTTCTTGAAGAAGAATTAAATAGAGATGAACTTTTTGTTTACGCAGACTTCTCCGGGGTATTTGGTAAGGTCAATCATAACATTCTAAGCTGAAAACGATTAATTTGAGTATATCATTGCTTGACTGGATAAAGAGCTATAATAATAATAATAATAATAATAATAATAATAATAATAATGATAATAATAATAATAATAATAATAATAATAATCGTCTTTCATTAAATGAAATTAAACATCATAAAATTTTATATATTAGCTACACTAATATTCCAAGAAAGCGAAGTCTAGACTATGGCTACTTAAACTTAACTCCAGTTGGTTGTAATCTTTATTTTAAATGATAAAGCAATATTGTTTTTACATTTCATAATTTTATTAAAATATGTACCCAGGTGAAGGAGCCTCCTATTTGACATACTTAGTCACTGAATTTCATTGATTCTATGTGAAACCCTATCATAATTTCTTAAGTTAAATATAAAACGGCAACGCATTCTGTAACTTTGATATTGTGTAAGGCACGGACCATAAACAAAAGTCTGCGTAATTAAAGTGAGAGTGTACAAGAGACTAGGATAATTTCTTTTTTAAATTAATATTTAAAATATCTCTGCTATTGCATAGTTGTTTTAGAGATTCATAAGCTTTTTGTATTAGATTCTTAACATGCCCCTCAAAATCTAGCTCACAATCAAGTAAAAGTCTTAAATTAGACGCAGATCGACAAATTTCCAGCTTTTCGCCTCGTATATTTATTTTATTAATATTTGAAAATATATGTTTATTCTTGAGACGACCGAAAAAGATAAGCTTTGATTTGGTAGAGTTAAGTTTTACTGCATGCTCTTGTGAAATAGTAGTTATATTTTGAAGATCCCTGTTCATGTTATCAATTGTTAAATCTACATTAATAATGTTAAAATGACAGAACAGCTGTCTCATCCGCAAATGCTTGCACTTTATAAAAATGTGGTGACTTGAGTACATCTGCAGTATAAATAATAAAATGCAGCGGTCCTAATATAGATCCCTGTGGGACACCAGAGCGCACCCTGCTCTCACTGGAATACTCATTACCTAATTTTATTTTTAGAGTTCTGTTTTCGATGAAGTAATAAGTTGTAATAAATCTAATTGAAATCCATAATATTTGAGCTTGGCTATAAGTAGTTCGTGATTTATTGTGTCAAAGGCTTTCGATTAATCCAGGAGTATAAGATGCTCTTTAATTCCTCATCATATGCTTGAATAATATCATTTGTAACCATTGTAAGAGAACTGGTTGTTGCGTGCTTTTTGAAATCCATTTTGAAAATCTGGAATATTAGCATTTAAATTAGAATATTCATATTTCTTTATATAATATTTTTTCCAAGATTTTTGACATAGGTGGTAGAAGAGAAATTATTCGCATATCATTACACGACTCAGGTGACTTTGTTTTAGGTATCGGTTTACCTATACTAATTTTCCAAGTATCTGGAAAATAATGTTGTTCAATTCAATAATTTATAATGTTTGTAAGGTAGGGGTCAATAAAAGAGCTACACTGCCTAAGCATAGTTATACCATCATTATCACAAGCATCAGTTTTTATGTTATAAAGTGCCCGACTTACCATATCAATTGTACGAAAATTCACTAGCATTTAACTTATTATTTTTGTAAAAATTTACTTTTCTATTACAATCTATTACCTGTTGTATATACTGAGCAAAATATTGATTTAATAATTCAGGATTTGCAAGATTACTTGGCAATTCGGTGTTTTGTTGTTTAGTAGTATAACCGTTAAGGTTATTAAGAGTAGTCTATAGCTCTTTAGGTGATTTGGTGGTACTAATAAAATTGATAAAAAAAAGGCTCTTTTCAGATCTGTCCATAAAAAGTGAATAATTTCTCATTTCTTTAGATCTATTCCAATCGTTCAATGATTTTGGAACTTGAAATTTTTGAAGACCCTTGTCCCTTTCTTTTATAAGAAGTTTTAAATTGGTGGTGAACCAACGAGCTTTTGGCTTAGTTACTCTGACTGTTTTGTGTGGAGTATGAATGTCGTATACTATAAAAGGTAGTTCTTTAATTTTAAAAATTAAAATTTAATAATAAAATCGTTATATCTCAATTTTTCAAAAACAAGCTGCTCGTCAGATATAAAAATTGGGTCAGATATCTGATACCAGATTCTATATTGTATGATATAATAATTTTATTAACGAGAAAATTATTGTTTTTTTCTTACAAATGCCCGTCGAGTAGAATTATTGTTATGTTCTGGTTTCTGGTTTAAATTAGCTGCTATGGTATAATACCCTGATGTACTTCTCATTCTTAACATCCTGTCACAAATATCCATTTGAAAAAACGTTGGTAACTTGACTTTCATTATTTAAAATAATCCTTTTAGGCAACCACTATGGCCAAGATCACAGTTTTGTTTCATCTCTAGTTCATATATCAATTTTTTTTTTGGTCACAATTCTCGTCCTGATTTTTTGCTTTGTTTTTTTTTTATTATTTATTTGGAGTAAAAGATATATCTTCGCATAAACAGATTAAGTTTTATTTGACGATTTTGCTCTCGCCATCTATTTGTTTTTGTACTTATTTTTTAAATTTTTATAATAATAGCTATATTAACTTAATATAAAAAATGGTGCAACTCGACATTAATTATAAAATAAAAAGAAAATAGTACAAGACTTACAAAAATGACGGCTTTCATACTTTCGTCTCACAATATATATTTGAAAACTTTATGAAAATTTTATAAACTCATATGCCTCGCAATCTCTCCGTTACCTTCCCTTGGCTCAGTCGAATATCGCATTAAAAACTCATTTTAAATTCATAGGAAAGCCGGCTTTTACTAAATATGTCTTTAAATCGTCCCAGTCACGGATTTTCCTGTTATTCCACTTCGTCTAGTCGCTGCAAGGAATACGATTTCCTTGCAAACTTTAAAAGAAAAACCATTTATTACCAATTGAGAGGTATTCAATTTCGTAAAATTTCTGAAATCTTATTATAAGAGGGTCTGGTGTATTTAACTATCGATAAATATAAACTCAATGTAAGAAAAATGTAAAAGTTATTTCATCTATTAGGTATGCATAAAAAAGAACATATATTTAAAAATAAAACTATTTAGGACTTAGAAATATTAAGGAAACTACAAGGCTGTAGTTAATTTTTATTTATGAATTTACAGTTTTAAGATTATTATTAACAAGGTGTCTAATCTCTGGTTTTAGAAACGACTTATTTTCCATTTCACTTGAGGATTCTTAGATTGGGTTAAGGTAATATAAGTAAAGAGGTTAGGTATTTCATTCCTTTCTGAACCCTTTCACTAATTTTAATCACCATCCTTTCCTAGATAGTGACTGCCTATATAGAAAAGGCATAGAAGGCGGCAGAAATGCGATAAATATCAAATATTAAACTCAGTAAAAAGCAGTCTGCTATCATAGCTACTTTTCATCCCATTGGAAGAGTAGGGTGAATTTGAAACGGATCAACGGAAAAAACTACAGGCCTATCAGTCTTCTATTATTCAGGGGCAAAATTGTGAAATGTTAAAATTAAGAAACCTGGAAGCCCTCACTAAAAGACTTCACAGGTTACCCCTTTGAGACAGTTAAAATTGAATACTCTACCGTACATCAGATTATTAAATACCACTATCATATGTTAGATAAAGCGAACTGTGGTCACTACTCAGGTGTAGTAGTCTTTGATATTTCCAAGACATGCGACAAGGTGTCCCATCATGGTGAATATGAAATTTATAACTTGAATGTTTTTCCTGGTCTCACATTAAACTGGCTTCACATTTTTCCAAAATAGAAGCTTTTGTGTTTTAGCAAACCTCTAAAGTCTAATTATTATAAGGTGCACGCCGTTTACCAATCTTTATTAACACCAAGATATTTAACTCATGAATGAGACGAACCAGACTTTCTACTTCACTTATGACACAGCGATTATACAGTGCTTTTATTTGAAAACAAACCACATATAAAAGGAAATACCTTCTTAATAAATAAAAAAAAAACACATCAATCTTGATATACAGGGAGACGTTTAATTTTATATTTAACAAAGCTATAGAAACAGGTACTCGGACCGACATTGTCTTTGTTTTTGGTACAACACGATGTTTGGGTCGGTAAGTATCTCCGACCTTTATCAAGTGTAAACTAAAGAAATTTCCTATTCTGCAGGTTTATATATGATTAATGGGATCAATGAGGCGTGAATTCTGATGATGCGTGAAAAGAGCATCTGCTAGAAGAGGTCTCTATATGTTGGGAACATCCACAATGGGTTTGCTGAAGACGCCCTGGTTTTCAACAAAGTGCAATCTGTCAATCGAATCAAAAGCCTTGTAAAGTGTTAGTTGTTCATGTCTGTCCATCAAGTATAAGCATAGGTGAGGATTAGCCGCATGTACCGCCTATAAATTCTGAGACAGTGATGATTTATTATGCGTATGAAGGAGCAGGTAGAGATAGGAAAATTGCTCGTTTGTGTGCAAGCAGCTCTAATGTTGGTCGAAGTAAAGCCCCAGACTTCTGATGCAGAGATGCTTCTACTACAGGGTTTTGAATAAGAGCCTGGCCTGAAGCCTTTATTCGTCGATCCATGTCGGAGCTGGTTATACAGTGTTTTTATTTCAAAACAAACCATCATTAATTTCTCAAAAAAAAAACACTTCAATTTAGATTTACAGGGAGACCTTTAATTTTATATTTGACAATGTGCTGTCAATTACCTACCCACACCCCGCTGACCTCACATATATTAAATAGGAACCTTCATCATATGACACATCATTGAAAGCAGAGTTAAAATGTCTGTTTAATAGTGTCAAGAAAAATTTAATTGGTTGACGTACCAGCGATACGGAGCTAAAATGTCTAGTAATAATGAATATTATATCGACGTCATAATTTGGTATGACAAATGGCTATACTATAGTGTAATCCGTCATTATAAAGGGCAGACAACCTACCCTCCAATGGTGTATAAAAAATTTAAGTTTATAGAATTATAAACAGTAAATGTATAAAAAGGTGCTTAAAAAATAAACAATTTAAATAAATATAATAAAATCTGTTTTGAAATTACTCACGAATATAGGCAAGTGTTTGTCCGTTAATATCTCTACATTTGCAAGTAATTCAGGTGAGGTGTTATAAACTTTGCTGACTATACTTTAAGGAAAAAATCTTGTGATTTTAAGTGGCGACTGGGGGGGCATTCCCTGGAAACTGCTCATTAAGCCACCTCAAACTGTCAAAGCGTATAGTGCGAGGCAGCTTCATCTTGTTGGAAATACAAATTATTTTCGTTTATTATCCTATAACTATTTAACATTAATATTACATCGTAACTATAACACCATTTTCAGCTACTTGTTTTTCCAAAGATTGGACAATTAAAGGATATATCGTATTTTCAAGGTCTAAATAAAATTGTGCAATTAAATTTTGTACTAAAAAAATGGCCCGATGATTTCGTTACTATAAATTCCTGCCTATACATTAATTTTTCCATGTTACTGGGTATGATCCTCTCGAAAAAGGTGTGGAATTTCATTAGCCCAGTATCCACCGTTAGCATTTCTTATTTTCTCGCAAATTAGTGTAGCCATTTTAAATAAAAAAGTATGAAGTCAATAAAATATCCTTTATTTCCAGAAATTTTTTTCACCATTCTTGACTATTCGCTGGTATGTCAACCAGTTTAATTTTCTTAGGCATTAAAATATTTATTCAATAGACATCTTAATGCTGCTTATAATGACGTGTCACACGATGGGGGTTCCCATTTGACATATCAAAGTGAGGTTGGTAAAGGTGATTGACAGTACTAAGTCAAATATAAAATGAAACGTCTCCCTGTATTTCTATATAATTTTTATTTTTTTAAGAAGTTATTATTAAGGGTTTTTCGTTTTGAAATGAAAACACTGTATAACCGGCTCCTAGGAAAAACGTGCTTTTATAGCCTTCTGAACTAGCCAATGACATGGATCGATAAATAAAGGCTTCAGGTCAGGCTCTTATTCAAAAGCCTGTAGTAGAAGCATCTCTGTATCAGAAGTCTGGGCTTTACCTCGACCAACATTAGAGCTAGTTATACATAAACGAGCAATTTTACTATCTCTACCTGCTCCTTTATACGCTTAATAAATCATCACTGTGTCAGGATTTATAGGATGTACATAAGACTAATCCTCATCTAGGGTTATACTTCATGGACAGACATAAACAACCAACACTTTACAAGGCTTAAAAAAAAATTTCCTTCATATCATTATGGTAGCACTTGGATTCGCTACTTTATAAAGAGACTTAAACAAAGGAATACTGAAATATCACATGGGAAATTTGACCAGACAGTCCCGCGTAAAAGCAGTACCATATGACAACTGTCAACTTATTCAACACTGACATGATCCCATTAGGGGTGGGTGAAAGATGCATTACTGAAGGGCACTGTGAAGTTGCCAAGGAAAGTCAAGTCAAGATTCTCCACTCACCACAGCCATGGATATGCATGGAATGGATGCATTACGTCATGACCTGCTTTAGTAAAATATGATCCGGCTCAAAGAAAGGGGGTAAACAGAACAACCTTAGCAGAAAGCAAGCAACATTATCAAGTCATGATCAAGAAAAAGAAACTAATAAAATTATGATGGATTTCTCCAGGATGCGGTACCAATATGTGAAGCAAAATAAAAAATCAAAGTCCTTTTTACTTCAGAATGCTTATTTTTTATGAATGTTCAATTTGCAATTAACTAGAATTATTTTCTCTATGGTATGTTAAAAATCTTCAAAAATAACATATTAGTTAGGCCAGTGCTAACCTTTATAAGTTCAGCAGCATCTTATTTGGCCCTCTGGCTAAAAGATTGCTTGAACAAAAATCTTATCTTTCTCTAATAAATTCAGTATTAAGAACACTTATGAATGAATTAACCTTAAGTTCATTCCTATATCAGATAATCATTTGCTTGTTTTCTTTGATATTGTCCCTAGCATCCCTAGAAATTACATCATATCTATAATAGAGAATAGCTTAAATAAAAGTCAAAATCTAATACCCAGATCTAGAAAAGTTCTTATTTCTTTGTTGGGTTAGTGTCTCAATTTAGATTCTTTTTAGATTTAATAATAAATACTATAAAATATTGGATAACTTATCAATGGGCTCTGGCTTGTCACCCTTGTTGGTCGAAATCTGGCTGAATATGTCCGATTTTGAAGATCAATTATTGAATTTTAAAAGTCTTTTTATCAATAAGATTTTAATTTAAAGACGGTTTGTAGATGACACTTGTTTAATCTGGACAGGTACTTTAACCAAATTACAAGATTTCCACCGTTTTCTTATTTCCTTAAATACCAAAATCCAATTCACTGTAGAAACCGAATCTAACAATGACTCAAACTTTTTAGATCTAACAATTACCAAAACTAATAATAGCCTAAAATATTTCATATACAGTGTGTGTCAGTCAAATGAATTAAATTAGCTAATAATTTTTATACAGGGAGTATCAGATAACGGTGGCCAATACCAACTTGCTTAGTTTAAACATAACACCCTGTATGTTAATTAATTTTTAGATTCCTCAGATCATTTTAGATATATTTTGTATACAATGTCCTATACCTATCTTTGACTGTTTCGGAAGTATTAAGTAAAATTCAAAAAATAACATTTAGGAAAGAAAATTATTTATTTGCAGAAAATTGTTACAACATATTTAAAAACTTATACATAATACAAATCTAAACAATAATATCAATGTAGGAGATGTTAAAAATGTCTCGAACATCTTGGCAACACCCTACCCGTAAATAGAAATTTCTTCTAACGTTACTCTACATCTCAGGTGTGATCGATCTAATTGCCAGGGTTATTCGTCTTCGTAAGTCAGCGAATTCAGTGAGTTTAGTTTTGTATACAATAGTTTTTACATATCCCCATAAGAAAAAGTCTAATGGCGTCAGACCGGGAAACCGTGTTAGCCATTCCATCGATCCTCGCCTATCCACCGATCTGGAAATATTTGGTTGAGGTACTGCCAGACATTTATTTGGTAGTGGGGTGGTGCTCCATCTTGTTGAACCCATATCATCTTCGCTGGAACTTGTGGGTTTCCTGGATCAGGATACAAATTGGCCAACGTTGGCACTACATTATTTTGAAGCAATTCTAATCGCCATCAAATTGCCCTCAATAAAGAAGGGACCTATGATCTGATCTTTAATAATTCCTGCCCACACGTTAACCTTTTCAGGGTATTGAGTATTGTCTTCTCTCGTCCAGCGAGGATTTTCCCTGGACCAATAGCGGCAATTTTGACGATTGGCATGACCGTAAAGAGTAAAGGTGCACTCATCAGAAAACATAACATGTTCTAATTGGATCACATTGCTGTCTAACATTGCCATCATTTGTTCACAAAAATACATTCTCCTGTCAAAATCGTCTTCCGTGAGCTCCTGGGTGGGTATAATTTTATAGGGATGCATTTTGTTTCCTTTTAATATTCTAATAACTGATGAATAGCTAAAATCGAGTACTGGGGCTGCTTTCCGAGTAGATGTATGTGGGTGTTCCACAAACTCAAGCATTGCCACAGCCAATTTGGTATCCTCACTTATTGCATTGGCAACTGCTTTTTTTACCTGCCTAACATGGCCCAGCTCGCGGAATTGTTTTTCTATTTTACTAATTGTCCCTTGGGTTAAAGGCGGCAAATTTGGAAATTTTTCGTGAAATAAACGAGCTACCGTTTTCGACTATAGCACTGACGACTACTTCTGTTATGCAACATTAAGTCTGGCATTTTAAGCCAAAGTAAACAACTACCAAACCGATATTGGAACGGAAGCTGGAATTTAAAAAAAAAAACCTAAGCATAAAACATCCCATCCGCTTGGAAGACATGCCACAGTTCTTCAGACAGAAATATTTACGAGACTAGAATGTGCTAGGGAAAAAATTAGGAGAGCATGGACTAACAAGCAGATCTTAATAATAACAGATAGCCAAGCCACCTTAAGGGCCTTATCGAACTCTAGGGTTACATCAAAGCTGGTTTGAGACGCCTCATGGAACTGAAAACGTTAAGAGACCGTAACTCAGTTTGGCTTATATCGGTTCCAAGACATACAGGTATTCCAGGAAATAAAAAAGCCACTGAACTTACAAGAAAAGGCTTTGCGGCATCTTACATCGGACCAGAACCTGCACAGAGTTCCAAGAGACATACTCCGCAGTGAGATCAAGGACTGGTTGAAAAGAAAACATCAAGCTCACTGAACAGAAATGAGAAAGCTGAAGAGAGAAAACATGTTTATGAACTTTAAAATAGATAAAAAAATTACTAGATACCTCCTTACATTTGGGAGGAACAAACACAGAAAACTTATATGTATCAGAACGGGTCACATGGCCGTTAAAAAATACCTGAACCGAATTGGAGTTTAAAATGGAGACCTTGCAATTGCGAGACCTTGGGCCGCAAAAGGCAACAAATATTTGGGAGCGATTCAAGACCCAGAAGTATGGATACCTAATGTTACAGCAGCAAAAGACAGGGCAGCGAGGTGCTAGGCTAGGTAGTATTGATGTTTATCGGGGTGAGCATAATAAGCCTTTAGGCTGAGGTGTTTTCGGGTATAATGGACGAACCCCTAGAGAAAAAAAAAAAAGGAGTTTAGAAATAACGAAAAAATATGGTAACAAGACAATAATAATAGTCAAAATAAACGAATTGGTTGACCTCCCAGCGTATCTCTGGATCTGAGACTGAGAATTAATGAGTGTTGTCGACACTGAAGAGAATCTGAGTATGTTGATGAATAAAAACATTTGAACAGTATTACAATAAATATTTATCTAGTATAATTTCGTTAGATTTAGTTAAAAAATATTTAATTTATAGAAAGCAAAATAGCAAAATATTTTTTTATATACATAATAGTTAAAATTATAAGTTTATTAAGAGAAAGTAGCCCATTGATGGACAATGGCAAAATATTCATATTTTAATTCTTCATTCGTAATTAATATTAATAACGTTTCAAAGTCCAAACTGATACATTATCTTGTCGATAATTTATTATAATGTCAAATTAGGCAAACCTAAAAAGCATCTGAAGATTAAAGGGACCAAAAAGGCAATTTATCAAAGTCTCATATAGTGTTCAATTAATAATCTTTTTACAACGTTCAACAGTACAGCTTTATTCCTTGACGACTTTCTTTAACACGTTAATATTTCTAAAACCAGCGACAAGTCCTTTAAACCTAAAGAATAATTTTTCATAAAAAGTATTTACCCGACAATAAGGAAAAATGTTTTTCTCTATTAAAACAGAAACTAACAGTTTTAAAAATATTTTTTTTAATAAATAAGTCTCTTACTATGTGTGTTAAATTAAAATATTGTATTAATAATTTTTATCGTTTAATAATAAATCAAAGATAAAGATAGGGCATGAGAAAAATGATTGGCCGGACATTGCACTTCACAATTAAACTCGTGATTGATGACTACCCCAAGCCCTGGTCGCTTGGTCTATAAATGGTGTGAAATTAGTAAAAGGTTTGAATAGTATTATGTAGTCTTTTAAGCATTGTTAACATAATACACGTAAATAATATCGTGAATCATTTGATGTCTGATATGTTTAATAAGCTTAGTTTAAATCTTATACATGGAGAGAGAAGCTTTTGATTGACTTATTGGTGTAATTTTTTACTTTACTCTATCAGGTATTACTTAGTAGATTAAGTCCAAATGATATTAAGTTAAATCTATCAAGTTAAATAAGGTTTAACAAAGTAAAACAGGATTGTGACACTAACACTTTTTTAATGTACAAGTAATAGGATTCACAACTTACTACTTTTTTCTGTATTTAGAAAAAGCTGATTGCTGATTGTAACCAAGCAGTGCATTTAGAAAGTCTTTAACTGAAACTGCAAGCAGAGTTAGATGATTATCAAAGATAGTATTTTAAGTTAGTGTTACTTAAAAACAACTTATTTATAGATATTTGACTCCAGCTTTAGGATATTCCAGATAGAAACTATATGCTCGTTGAGTTGTTAAATATGATAAATTAAGTCAAAAGAAATGGTTATGCGAAGCTTATGCAATTAAATTGCTTAATATGCTCCTTTAATGGTTTTTAACGTTTAAAAATATTGCATTAATAACTCCATGACTATCCCAAATAACATTTATCATCACTTTCCAAATTGAAAAAATGTTTTGTATTATTTTGTGTTTTTATTTCGGGCATAGAATGGTGTATTCAAATTTAGCTTTATATTAATTTATGTATCCAACCGCAATAACTGTTATTATTTGCGCCTAAACTGCGGCAACAGAGCACTGGAAATGTTCAAACACGTTTGTGGTCTAACATGAACAAACTAACACCCAACGTGCAAACGGCTTGCCCATAAATAAATCTTAATTTAGCTATATTCTGGATATATCATACTAAAATCAATTTTGTTTGTACAACCAAAGCAGAGAAATATACGCTAGTTAAAAGTCAAAAAGGTATTTTGACTTTTAATTAGCTGAATAAGAGGATAATTAACGCGAGGGTTATGTTCAATAGGGATGCCTGCAGACCTTAACTGTACAAGATTAAACTTGGTTTTTAATCTATTTCGATATATTGCCTAAACTTAATTAAGATTTTCATGGTTTATAAGCCAAAGTTATTTAAGTTATTGGGCGGTAAATCGTAGCCACAATATTAAAGAGTTTGCGTTGCGTATAACAACATTTTTATTAAGGATATTTACGATGATATGTGCATAAATTAATATTTATATTAAAAGTACCCTATTTTTGAGATGGCCGTATTGATAGGGGGAGAAGGTAGGATATTACGATGAGGTATTTTTGTTTTTATAGCATTTTTCACAATTTTTAGAAAGATATTGCTCAACTAAGTATTACAGTACTAGTCTATAGTAGAACTGTATTCCTATTTTTACTCATAATCGTTTCTTTACCTTAGCTAAAGAGTAGACAAACCTTAATTAATTTGGGTTTGTGTAAATAGATTTCAATAGATATTATATTATTAAGTTACTTAACAGATCAAAAATATGATTTTTAAGTTGATACGTTATTATGATTATTTGCAGCATTATTGGATTAAGCATAATAAGAATATTTTTATGTCAATTTGATTTTTAAGTATTAAACGAAAACTTTCCTTATTTTAATTTTTTAATATTTATTTATCTAGTTTTTGAACTTGCATTAATTATTCTGTTACAATTTGTTCGTTTTATCCAATGACTGTCTATAATGTTTCCAAGATATTTGGTCACATCAGCACCCGTTATCTGAAGATCTGTATGTATTTTTAAGTGAGAAAAAATGGGGAAATTATAAACGTAAGATGTAAATCGTAAAAATGTAGCTTTAGCTTAATTTGGTTCTTATTTATATATTGAGGTATTTGCAAATATTTTTCGGTAATAGTTTCAAGCTAAGATCTATTATTGCCTTAAATAACAGAAACGATTTTAAATCCTTGATAAATTGCTTAACAAATATAAAATTTCTTTTTAAAAGGTTTTAATAATTGAATAAGGAAAAACTCTTTTAAAATATAACTGTATATAAATTAATAGCAGTAATTTTTTAATTGAGGTAGAACAAGTAGGGAGTTGATATTTAAGATTCTTAATTCATTTAGATTCTCGATTTAACTTCTTCGGTGTATTTCAGAAAGTTTATCATAACATTTTAAACTGAAAAGGAATGAGTTGAGTATACCATTGCATAACTAAGTAGCAGAGTCTATATTATACGCTATAATAATTTTCAATTCAATTTAAATAAAATTATGTTTGTAGTTTCATGGACTTTCTTTTAACAATTCTTTAAACTGTATTACAAATAATAATATTATTTTTAAACAATCAACAAAATTGCTTGGTTTTTTAAAAAGTGTATGTACAATTTTTAATAACACTAGTATTAAGTGGCGTTATGTAAGTATAATAGCTTTGCTTTGCCATTAATATTTTACAGTGTCCTACATACATATTCTTATAAATATTTAACTGCAGAATTATTAATATTATAAAAAGAACTAGTTTTTAAATTTAAACACGCTTTACATCTGTTAATATTAAATAATTAGGTTTATTTTCTTACATTTGCATAACTTAATTGTATCTGATACCATTATTGATTTTAAATCGCTAAATGTAAAATAAATTTCAAACATGCTCCCAATAAAAATGGCTAAAACCATTAAAGACTTAAATCCTCCACTAAATGCACTATTTTATTTCACACATCCTGTTTGATACTGATATGGTCGATCAATCATTTTAAAAATAGCCGCGCTAGCACAATTTGACCAAGGCAAAAGCTTCCGTTAAAAAATGATGTTTGCCTTATTCAGTTTCACATTGGATGAAAATGTATGTGTACCAAAATTTCGTAAAACCAAAAAGTTATAGAGATTGATGTTATGGAAAAAATTGAGTGCTGTAAAATGCATGCATTTGCATATGTATGTGTATTTGCATTTATATCACCGATGGCCGGAATCTATTTTTGTCTATCTTTATTTAATCGCGTATAACAAAGCAATATTAATTTATTCAGCGAACTTCAGTAAAGGCTTTGCTAATAGGATAGAGGCAACTATAAATATATTATGCATATTTTCATTCAAACATTTTTTCTCCTGTTTTTTTTAAATATCCTCTTGTGTGGTCAAAACACTACCATTTCATCAAAGAATTTACTACATTAATCTCAATGTTGAGCTATTTAAAGGTAATACGAATTATACAATATCAGAAAAGAAGAAAACCGAAACAATATGTTGGTTCAGATTGGCTGGAACTGGATGGCTTTATAGAAAATTTTGAAGAGTTATAATCAAAAAATATGCTGCAGTAGCTTATTAAATATTCTACCAAAAACTGAGTGCTCTGGCAGTTCTGACAATTCTTTCTAAACACATCAGAGATTTTGGTCTAGTTGATTAATTAAGGTCATTAAATAGTTACAGAAGAAATCTTCTCGACTTTTTAGCAAGAAATGTTTTTTTTTCAAGAGCCATTTAAAGGTGATTTTCATGAATATGGCATCAGTTACTGCTTAAGAAGTTAATTACAATTACAATTGTAGTATTCGTAAGGTATATGATGGATACAGTAATATTACAGACCGGTGATAGTATGTAAATTGCAAGTTTGCTGTCAAGCGAAATAAAAGTTAGGTCATGTGTTCTTCGAAGCTTTAATTCAGAGTTAGTTTTTTGGTTATAGTAAAGAGTATTATATTTCTAATAAAAATATAAATGTTTTATACTTTCTGATGACCTTAAATTTTTCCTGGAATCAAAATATTCAAGGCTGTTTTGCTGTGAAAGATAAACTGATTGATGTAAGTAATTGGTGTAATGTACACTATCTACAAATTAATGAATCAAAAATTAAAATAATTTTTTATGTAAAAGTCCTACAGTGTCAGATAATTTTATAACATTGTACACCTTTAGATATTTTTTATAGTTTTAATGTTATGAAGTAATATTTAAAAGCGATTTAAAATTTGATTTGCATATAGATAATACAATTTTAATAACAACTAAAAAAATTAAAACTTATGCTAAGAATGTTGTCTGTATATTTTAGTGTATAGCAGTCAGGCAGAATAGCTTTCAATATATTTTAAAACCTCATGCTTTTAAACATTTTTATATAAAAGTAATACTACAGGTAAATTTTTTTTAAATTATAGGATTATCAACGAAGATTAACATCTTGTGTTTTTTAGTTAGATTTTATGAATAGACGAGTCAAATTTTAGGCGAACTGGAATATTTAATATTCATAACTATCACCAGTGAGTCAATTGATAAGCTTTACGCAACAAGGTTTGATCACTTTTAACGCCCAATTTATTTTATTTGGGACTGAGAAACGGGCAAAAGATACGATAGAGAATTGCTGAGGTTCTGTTAGATAACAGCCTACCGAGGCTTAAGAGGGTTACGTGGAATGTTTGTAAAAAGATGCTGATTATAGTTTTAGGTAGAAGGAGTATATTTTCAGAACTTTAAAAAAAAATCTGTCAGTGCAAAATAAAATGTAATTACCTCTTTTTATTCTTCTGGTTTTGGTTATTTACTCGTCGTAATAAAAACTCGTAACTCAATATGAAAAATACAGATTATAAGTTATGAGTTTTCCGTAATTAAAAAATATATTTGGAAATGCCCATGATATTCAAAATGTTAATTAATAGAAAACTATGAAATATTTTGCACTTTCGACATCAAAATGGAGTTTGTCATTTTGTAGGACGAGGGTAGTACAATGTGTATTTTTAAATATCTAGGATTTGGTTATTCGTAAACTCTTGTGGTGTAGCTAAAAATGAAAATACGTTAAATAAGTTCTAAATAACCCCTTGATTAATGGGATTCCTTCCATAGACGAGGACCAACAGTTTTTAGCCCAACCAGTTCCTATGTATTCTGGTCCAATAGATTATATGTTTAAAATTATGTTCAAATTTTTACATTATGGGTTAAGCGTTTCAAGCCAACATCTACTTTAAAAGTCAACATTAAAAAAAAGTTTAAGAACTAATATGTTAAGTAGGGAATTAGTATACTACACTAAGCTACTAAACGTTCAGAACCACAACAAAATATGTAACAAATACAACGCACTGCATCGAATTACATCAAATTAATTGAAAGGTGGCACCTCAATATGTGTATTTATCAAAGGAATAAGAACAATATTAAAGCAAATAATATTTAATTATATGCATAAAAGCAGATTGTGACATTGATATGACGTTGTTGTTAAGTTAGAGATTATTAAGTCGAATGAATTTAAATATAAATTTGATACGATGCTTTATAAAAAGCGACCTACAAAATGTTCTTGGGCCAACTCACTCTATAAGGGACCCCAAAAGAAGACGTCCAAATGAAAGGAGGCGATAGAGCAGGTTATTTGCAATCAAAACAGCCGTATATATTATTATCTAATTGCTGATAATTATTACCGGTTATTAACTTATATAGTTTATTAATATTTATTTGTTGCATTTTGTTGCATTATGTTGCAATTTATATAATTTATTATAATTTATTTGCTTATTATTTGTTGCAAGTGTGACTTTAAAGAGTGCACCGTTTCATTAATAGAATTTAGATACGTAATTGTTTCTTTCAGTAGTAAGAAAAAAATAATTTCAATTGCATTTCAAGTGAAGCTGGCTGAAACAAATTTACTTCAAAATGTACGTCAAATCATACATGATAAAGATTAAACAAATTTCTTTGTAAAATGCGATGAACTACGGATTTGGGAAGTCCCGAACGTCTTGATATGCGACGAACTTGTTGTTGGATTCCCTGTTGCAATATCTACAATATCTTTTTTATTGCTATCATTCCTATGCCTTCCTACTTTCTGACCAGGAGAGGTACACTCTTCACGGTAGCATTCGTAATGAAAACCACGCAATTCATATACATAATATTATCCATATATATTCAAATATTCTTTTTATAATTTTTTTTATAAAATGCATGACAATATTGTTATAAAAAATACAAAAACGATAATAACTTTTAAACCATCAACAATCGAATAATAATACTTTAATTTTTTTTTTAAACTGACACATTTTAGCTGCTTATAAGTCGAGAACGAAAAATGACAACAATGTGCGGTTATCACAGAACTTCATTAATATTTTTAAAGCTTTTTTTGACAGTGTTGCCAAGTTTCAAAATTTACCTAAAATAGGAGGAAAGAATTGATAATTTTCAAAGGCCGGTTTCTCAAAAATTTTAAATGTAACACCCTGTACTTTTTAATTTCACATGAAAGCCTGTTAAATCCCCTTTCCGAAAATGAATAAATTGTCTTAAATTCATTTTTTTACAGAGCCAATTTTAGTAAATGACACCTTTTTGAAAATTTTCCTAGAATACGTCATATTCGGTGATTGATGAACATTTTCTGGTAATTGCCTATGTATCGCTTTTGTATGATCATAATTAAATAATTTGCGCTATTGCCATGTCTATAAAAAGTATTTATTCTATATATCAAATTACAACTATTTACAACAATTTTAAGAACAAACAATTGAAGAAATTAATTTTAATTTATAACTAATAAATTAGCTGCTGAATATGACCCCCATTTTGCTCGGAACACAAATGTAGACGGAGAAATAAGTTGCCGAAGGCGTTTTGTAGCATTTGCGGTGTAATTTGGTTGAAAACGTTGACTATGTTGTTGCGCAGTTCATCCAAATTGCTTGGGGTTGGATTATAGTAACGGTCTTTTACATATCCCCATATACAAAAATCTGGAATGGTTAGATCGGGAGAATAAGGTGCCCACTCGATTGGACCTGCTCGCCCTATCCATCTGTTTCCAAAAGTAATATCTAAGGAATCCCTTGCGACCCTGGAGAAGTGTGGTGGTGCACCGTCCTGCTGGAAGTAGACCGTGTCTAAAATTTCATCCTGCTGAAGTCGAGGATAAAAAAATGTTTCCAAATTATCGGTGTAATTGTTTCCATTCACTGTTGCTTCTTGAAAAAAAATTGGCACATAAATTTTAAATTTCGATACTGCACACCAAACGTTCAGCTTCAGCTTCAGAGAATCTCTTTCAAATTCGTTATACACCCGAGGATTTTCATTTCCCCAAATTCAGCAGTTATGCTTATTTACTCGACCTCTGATGTGAAATGTTGCCTCATCAGACATTATTAAATTGGTATCCGGCTGATTTCTAAAAAGATCTAGTAGTGTTTTGCACATTAAATATCTTTTTTCAAGGGCGCGATTTTCTATTTTTTGGAAAGTTTGAATTTTGTAGGGTTTAAACTTAATTATAAAAAAAAATAATGAATTTAAGACAATTTATACATTTTCGGAAAGGGGATTTAACAGGCTTTAATGTGAAATTAAAAAGTACAGGGTGTTACATTTAAAATTTTTGAGAAATCGGCCTTTGAAAATCATCAATTTTTTTTCCTCCTATTTCAGGTAAATTTTGAAACTTGGCAACACTGTCAAAAAAAACTTTAAAAATATTGATGAAGTTCTGTGAAAACCGCACATTGTTGTCATTTTTCGTTCTCGACTTATAAGCAGTTAAAATGTGTCAGTTTATAAATGGACACCCTGTATATACGGTTATTTTGATTGCAAATGACCTTTACTATCATTTCTTTTTGTTTGGACGTCTACTTTTGGGACACGCTATATTGTACTTATAGTCGCTTTTTGGACTCTAAATGCCTTAATAGCTTTCCATGATTCGCACCATACAATTGCACTGGAGCAAAGTATAGCATGAAATTGAACAAAACAGGTAGTTTGTAAAATATCTACACAAAAAGGTTTTTTTATGTGTATTAGAAGACAAAATTGTTTACTTAGTTGATTACATAGCTCATCGATAAGCCATTTTAGATCTTTGTCAGACTAACTTATCCTTTTGCTATTGAACTGTCCGTTCTAACCTCTATTTTTAAAAACTCTTATAGTAAATTTTAACAATAACACGTTTATTTATATATAATGCTGACAACCGCAGTGTCCATTTCCTTGCTATATCCTAACGGCACAATGTATTCTCCCAATCATGCTTTCATTTGTGATTGGTCAGATAATAAGAATTAACCCTATTAAATTCAGAGACCTAGGTATCTGCGAATATAAACTGCACTTTTCAATTTACTAATTTAGATATGTATTATCTAAAAACGAATAGTCGGTACGCTTTACCCAAAAAAAAATCAAATTTTAAGACATTTAAAAAATGTCTATTTGTTAAAGTTTATGGACCAAATAAAGTTTAAGGAAAGATACATGAAAACAAATAAAAAATCAGGTAACTACTAATAAATAGTATAAGTATTAAGTTTTCTACAGCCTGCTTCAATGCGAATATTTAAAAACAATGCCTTTTTTCAAAAGTTAATAATTATCCAAATCTTTTATCCAAAAGGTCGAAATAATAAAAATATGGAATTACATTTACAAATTCGAAATTATTTCATTTCATTTAAATTTTCCGAGAATATTTAAAAAAGTACTTATATATATTTCGTATATATTTATATCATATAATATTTCGCATCCTCTTCTGCTGAAAGTTTGCATTTTATAAAAAAAGTGTTAAATTTTAAAGATCTAAATTTAATGACATTATACGTGACGTACCTAATATTTTGTTGTAATTTTTATGAGGATGTTTAAAAAAAACTACCGTTTTGTTTTAATAATGGCCCCCAGCGGCAGAATCAGACACATTCAAATTATTCCCAGCATTTTGTTTTGACCACCTTTATTACCCGATTTTTTTTCTTAAAAATGTTTATGGTACTGAGATAGGCTACATCGCCAAAATTTTAAAATAAATAAAAAACTATCCAAAAAAACTCAATTTTACTTATTTCCATTCTTATTTCCTGACTTTGAAATAGTTAAAATATAATTTTTTTTATTGGCGCCAAAGCGAAACTTTTAGTTTTTAGTAGAATACAAAAAATATAGATACTAATTAACAGAATTCTTGCGCAAATATGCATAAAAACCTTTAAAACTTGTTGAAATGAATTACTCTTTGATTCAACTGAAAGCTTTGAGTTGGCAAGGATCTTATGTGGGTAGGCAATTTATTATAAAACATGGGCTCATAGAACGATGTTCCTATATTTATAGGACTAAGGGCCGGTATTATAAAACTATTTTGATAGATAACTTAAGGTTTACTTATGGAATAATATCACATGTCACAGTTAACTTCAAAATGTAGAAGTTAACTTTATCGGGTGGATGGGGTATCAGTTAAAGTTAACCTTATTAAAAGATGGTTTTTGACATATATTCTGTCAATAATTTTGAATATAACTTAACACTGAAAAAGCTTCTATTCCTCGATATATAGACGGCGGTAAAGAAGCAAAATTATCTCCTGAAAACTTTGTAACTTTAAACCTTTTGTGCTCAGTTCTTGTTTACAAAATAATTATCGTATTGTCGTAGTAATGTTGTAATTAAAGTTTTTTGTAAATCCATGTTGGGTCCCATTCTCATGTATCTTAATTCGTTTTAACGTTTTAACCTTGTCTAAGGCACTAGATATATAAGATGTGTTGACGGAAACACTTAATTTGTTATCCCTGGTGATAGACATGTTATATCTCCGAAACATGTCGGATTATTATTATTTTTTTTTAATTTAGTGGAGGATGATCGAAGTATCTTTAGTTACCCATTGACCTATTAACTCCACTACAGGAATGAACTACTTCTTCAACAAAAAATTAGTCTTCTGACAGTAGCACATGGCTCTAATAACGTCTTAAAGATGAAGAAGAAGAAATGGGATGTTTATAAATCTCAAATTTTATTGCTAAGGGTAACATGATGGTTAAAGTTAACGCTAACTCTTGAAAAATGTTTATAATATCGGCCCTTAGATAATGAAAATCAGTATAAATATTTATATGATTCCTAAAAAAATAAACAGTTTAAGTAAATATAACTATTTCTTTTTCGTTGGTTTTCGCATTACTAACAACGAGGGCATAATACCTTTGGCAATTGCGATACCTTTCTTGTTTTTTTAACTTTGTTTGGTAGAAATCTACTCTTCACGAAGTTGGGTTGCTACACAATTTCCAAAAAATATTACGAAAAAGTAAAGATTTACTTAAAATATTTTTCATGCATATTTTACATAGATGATCAGAATATCTACATAAGCGAATTTTCCTAAAACATTTTAATATATAATTTTTTATAAATAAAACCAATATTCTAATAAAAAACTTTAAAGTGTATTTAAAAAGAGTTATAAATAATATTTAAAATAAAAGCTTTAATAGACCACATTTAGCTAAATAGAGAAAAGAAAATAATAAATAGAAAGCTCCGAAAGATTTTCTACGCTAATGGCATTAATACATTAAATTTTTTTTGCTGGGCTACTACCATGATGAATGTAGATGGTCTCCTTAAAAATACCTTACAAAAAAAAATGTTGTTTTAGATAAATGAAAAAAAGATTAAGGCGGCCACCATCAATCATCAACAGAACCATCAATAAAAAATAGTCCTATAACATGGTCTCCCAAAATACCCTTCAAAAATCAAACATTGAATTCTTAAAGATCCTGGATACGATGTTCAAAACTTCTATGAGCATTTTTCTGTGACTAAATACGAATAATGGAAGGATTGCACTTGCCATATAATGGGAAAGATTATTCATCTGTAAACAGAATATTATTTTAAAAAAGTTCGTCAATATCAACTTGTTCCATAAGAAGATCACATAATTCCATTCGTCGCCATTGATCATTAGGGAATATCTTCTGAGTTTTGAAATATTTAAAACTTACTATATCTATATATCTATTCTATATTTATACCTATATAAAAAACTGTAACCATATTTTAGAAATAGGTGAATTTGAAATATCCAATTATTGCTCAATTATATATTTTGTAAAATTTATTGAGAGTTGATTGCAAATCATTTCACTAGCATATCTTTTTAAACATTCTGGGTAGTATTACATTGATGATGCAATAGTCCATTTCATTTAATAAATTTACCTTCGAACAAAAAGTAAAGAACTTCTATTCTTAATTTAAATTAACTTCCAAAAATAATAAAATGTTCGAAATTGATATTTATAGAAAAAAAATATATGACTAGAAAAGAAATACTTTCAGATACCTAACTAGTAACTCTAACTAATATTTTCAACATAAAAGGGCTAGCATGTATTTGATTATATCATTATGCCTCATTTCCTCTAAATAGTAAAGATTTAAAAAAAAAAAACACTAAATCAATTGCTATAGGGTCAATGGTTTCAACGATAGCATTATTGATAAGCTGATCAGAAGACATAGGTTTAAAGCTATTCTTAAAAAATCTACCACATTTCAAAAAAATAAAAAAATAAGCAAACTTTCGTTGCAATCTTGATAAAAGGCTTTAATACGGTTTTTAAAAGCTTTATTAAAGTTCTTCCGTGTTAAAAAATCTTTTAAGAAAACCAAAAGATAAAAGGAAGAACAATAAAAGTCTCGGATCTATGAGATTATTTGTAACGAATCTGATAAGAAATACATAAAATAGGGCAAACAAGAAGATTAATTAATGTCAGATTTAAAGTACGTGTAGCTTATGTGGAATATGGAAGGATTGAAAACTCAGTCTTTTTGGTTGAATTTTAGCTAAATATATTTTAAATACTAGCCACTTTGTCGGAATACATAACTTAAAATTAGTAAAACCAGTTAGTTTCAATCGAAATGTAGATACATATGAAAGTTAAGCAATATTTAAAAACTATTCCTAATAACAATAAAGTTCAAATTCCTTAGTGCTTAAACTTCGTTCAGCCATGCTTTATTGAATTTTGCTTTCCATTAATTACATTTTCGGTATAGAAGGCCACTTATAAGTAGCTTTAGTTTAGTTTTATTCTCTCGCTAAAATCGTTAGCGAAAAACGTGTGGAGAGTAAGAATTAAGAGTTAAATGAGAATAAAAAGTATAAATTATAATACATCATATTCATGCAATGCTATCCATCAGAAAGATTTGTTTAAAAAAATGCAGTGCAATTAATGTAAAGCTGGTACTCATTATAGTAGGGGAGCCTTGGATGCTAAATGTGCAGTTACTAAAGCGTCACAGGGACCTACTAAATTGAGAATATTAGGTCCTAAAACGACAAAAAGTTTGCCATTTTAGTGAGGAGGTAAGCATGTACAAATCTTTAAAAACATATTTAAAAAAACAGTCATATCGTAATATTCGAGCGCGTCAGACATTCATCGTGTATACGCGCTATATCTTTCTGATAACCGTGAGATATTAATCTGACGACTAGTCGGTGGAATTTTGTCGTAAAAAGATTTTGTAGGAAAAAAAAGTTATTCGAGCGTGTTAGATATTCAGAGGGGACGTTAAGTATATAAAGTAAAGTAAAGTTTCCTATTCAAATGTCTGACGATTTGGATCAGACCAAAAGTCCGATTCTTGAAGATGTAAACAAAAATGCGTCCTTCAACTTGATGTCCTGGTCGTACGATAATCCGACAATTATATCGAGGGACATTTTTAATATGTCAATTAAAAACAAATATTTTTTTTACTACTGGATGTAATTTAATAATATACATTTATTTCTATACTTCTATTATGTATTGATAAAAACTATATAGAAAAATATTAAACATAAGTATCTTAATATTCATCCTCGCTGTTGGCTTCCACTAGTTCAATTTCTTCGACATCTCGTGTTTCTGTAAGTAAACATGGTTATGAACTTTACACTTTTTTATTTATTGTATAATATACTAATAAAAGAACCGCTTCTGAATGTAAAGCTATATCTTCTAAAATGTCAAGTGGTATAACGACATCTTTCTATGCTTTTAGATTTTTTTTCTCGTTCGTTGGTTACCAACAAACCAAGTCGGTAACCAAACCACGTTTTTTTTTCAACAAAATACACATTTTTGAAACTTCCATAACTCATTATTGTAATGTATATAAAACTTATTACATTAAATTAACATAATTGTTTTGACACGTCAAACAAATCGGAGCGTTAAACACGTACTATTCTGATCAGCTGAAATGGCAACATGGCGGCAGATGATAGAGTGGGGATGGCGCGAGAGAGTGAGAGATAGAGAAAGTGTGAGAAAGAAAGAAGAGACGCCAAGTGGAAAATATAATTCTCAGTAGCTATGCTATACTATGCTTACCTACATCGTCCCATGAAAACCGTCGGTTTATATTTTTTCCGTAATTCTTAAAGGATTCCTATAAAATTAAAAAAAAATTAATTACGCTTAAGTAGTTCACGATAAGGTTTTTATTACAAATTTGTGACTCGCCCATTTCTTTACGCGATGCTCAAATTATCAGATTATTAAAATATACAATCTTCTTTATGTACTTAACTTACCTTGTCTTAATCTGACTCGCTCGAGTTTTTCCGATGATCTGTTTTTTTTTACGAATCTGACGGACTGTTGTCAATGCAGGTCTCTATATTAACAATCCATAAATGGTAGGGGTACATTATAGAGTATAAGGTCTCTTCCTGTATGATGTTCTGATGCGCTCGAGTAATGCGAAAAACCCTTGCCTAGGCTCCCCTACTATTATCTAGTTTTTAATAAGATAAAATACGAATGAGAATTTATAAAAAGTTTTATTAATATTTACCATGTTGTGCTTTTTTAAAACGACAGAAATAATTTAAGTGATTACTCATAAGTTAATAACAGTAGCTCTATGTGTCATAATGGCTTTTTAGATACAACAAATTGCAATTTCCAATTTTATACTTCCATAATGAAAATTTAGTGTAACAATTTATACACCATACTCATATTAATCGCCTATTTCTTTAATACGCCATTTATATTTATAATTAATATCGTGACCTGTTTCACCAAAAATTATTAAATATATTAAGGAACACTTTATGATCATGCATGCTTCAGGATTATCGATACTAATAAGAGAAACTACAACAATTGTAGGATCATAGATCATATAAAAAATTTGAGTTAAATCTAAATTACCTGATGACTGTAAGGAATCCTTTTGTTTGTATTTTCTTTTTTACTGCCAGACTGATTGGACAATGCCTAAGACTAATTAGGTGTTATATTATATAAACCATATCCTTACTGCTTTTAATTATTATCTAGGCAACATGATTAAGCTTACTAGCCGGCACCTTCTGGGTTATCAAATCATTACGTAAAACATTATTGATATCACATTTACTACGTCCATCTGAACAATAACGTCTCTTATTGGCCTAGAATTCTAAGTTTTAAGTGATTACATTTTGACCTCTGGAACATTTACTTTTTTAGTAACTTTAAAATCGTGACCCTGTTTCTGGGATTATACAAGTTCTGTTCATTTCTCTTCTAGGTCATTGATTCTATTGATTAAGCTTTTAACATCAATGTGGCTACACAGTTTATTTTTTGCTTCATTAGCTTGCATGCAGGATGGAAAACAAACAGTGTAAAAAAATCTACTACATTTTAAACTTACGCTTTTTTTTAAATGGTGGCCTTTACTCTTTTCCATCGACTGGTTGATATTCGAATTACCTGAGTTCGGCATTTTTATTCATTCGCCCAGACAGATATATCGGGTTTTCATACTCCACTGTTTAGCGAATAGATAGTAGCAGATATCGAAATAAAAGTAAAGCTTTTTCTTTTATTGCTTCTATTGATATTTAGGTTTACTGTTTTACACTTCAACAATTCCCTTTTACGGAAATACGCATTGCTGTGCCATCAAATTGCAGCAATTTTTTTGGAATCACTTTTAAATGCTTTTTTAGTAGATGGATTGAGAAAAAAGATGGTAATAAATAGCTCAAGATCACCTAATTTGTCTTTATTTATTTTTGTGGGAAGATTTAAAATCTAAAAACCCGGTATGAACTTTTACGCGATTCACAGGACCGCATCATTACTAAATGTCATTATTATACCCAATTGTCTTCACAATGTGCGAGAACAGTTGCTATATTATTATATGAAGGTAAAGGGTGAACATGTTACACAATTAATATAATAAAACCTTGGTACTAACATCATTAAAATTGACTTGAATTTTTTGGCAAGCCGTAGCTCAAATTTAAAAAGATTTAGTAGAATCGCCATTTGAAATAAAATGTAATGCCTTTATAAAAAAAGTATCACAACATACCTACCAATTTCCATTTGAAAAAATAAGCGTGAATGTGACATATATAAATAAAAATATTAATACATATAGTCACATTAATAAAATTAATGTGACATATACAAGGTGGTCAATTTAACTTGATACATCGCAATATCTCGAAAACTAAACATGTATCCAGAAAATGTTTCATGTGAAGTTTGAATGGTTTCTAGGGGGCCATAAAATGACGTCATTGATTTGACCTTGAGCGGACGTCTTCAAGGTCAAATGAAGGTTAACTTCACTTTTTTGCACAAAAGGCTCTATTTTTTTTAATAGTATCTGATTAAGCGTTAAAAAATAAGTAACTTTCATATGACACTTTTTTACATGCGACCTCTCCTTTTCAAGATATTAATTTTTGATTTTTTTACGAATTTTGTTCCTTGACAATGACATTAGAAATAGGAATAGCTTTGGTTCAGCAATTCTTCAATATTGTTGTAACAAAGCATTGTTGATCAATGATCAATGCAAGTTGTTATGATACGAAAATTTTCTATAGTGAACAGATCTCACGTGTTTATTCTAGGTATTTCAGGCGATTGTAAACAAATACTGATGAATAAAGTAAATGAGAGATTATTTTGGTTCACAGTATTCGTTCAGTTATGAAGTATTTGACTATTTTGTTGAGTGACTATGGAATGCCTTACAATAAATGAAAAAGTTGAAATGATCCTTATCTTTGGTGAATCTGAACGGAATATTAATAGAGCCATTAAACTGTATACCAAGCGACATCCTCAACGGCGACTTCCATCGCGAGCATCATTTTATCGTGTAGTGAACCACTTTATAGAAGATGGAAGTGTGAGAACGATAAATCGATCACGAAAGAGAAGCATTACCAGTCAAAATAATGAAATTGCCGTCTTAGCTGCAGTTGCCCATAATCCTGGAGTCAGCTCATGATCAATTTCTTTTGCATCTGGAATCTCCAAAACAAGTGTCCTGAGAATTTTGAAACGCCACAAGTTTTATCCGTATCACTTGTCATTACATCAAGAGCTTCACAGGAATGATTTCCAAAATCGAGTGTTGTTTTGTAAATGTGCCCAAAATCAGTTGCATGAAAATAACAATTTCTTCCTTTTCGCATCTTATTCAGCGATGAAGCTTCATTTACAAACTATGGTGTAGTTTATCGTCATAACATGCATTATTGAGCAGTTGAAAATCCCAGGTGGTTTCGAGCGATAGAACATCAGCGGCCATGGTCTGTGAATGTCTGGTGTCATCATCAATGATAAGGTCATAGGACTTTAATTTATTGATGGTGTCCTTACAGGCCAAAAATACCGTAATTTTTTGCCGGAGATTCTACCAGTATTTTTTGGAAGATGTGTGTTTTGAAGTGAGACGAAATATGTGGTACTAGCATAATGGTTGTTCTGCAATACGGCGAGTTCGCGAGTCTCCTAGACCTGGTCTTGGCTTCAGACCCTGACTCGTACACTGTATCAGTACAGGCCCCCCTAGGAATATCGGACCACAAATTGATAACAGTCTCTTGCCAGTTGGATGTTAAAACGCAGGATCCTCCGATACCGCGTAACGTATGGCACTATAAATCAGCAGAGTGGAACCATCTTCGGGAATTTTATCGCTCATTCCCTTCCCTCGGAAAGAAATCTGCTTTAGAACCAATAACATCTCAGAATGTGCAAACCAAATTACAGAGACGATCTTGGCAGGAATGGAAGCTTATATCCCTTTTCCTACTAAATGCAGATCAAACAACAAGCAATGGTTCAACCTGAATTGTAAAAAGGCAGTAAAGCCTAAAAACACAGCATATCGCAAATGGCGTCAACATCCTTTCATCGAAAATCGGAGGAACTTTTTAGCCTCCAGAAATAGCTGCAAGCGAATTATTGATGATTGCAAAGAGAGCCACAACAACAGGATCAAAAACAAACTGCTAAACTGCCCAAATGGAACAAGATCTTTCTGGTCGGTATCGAAAGCCGTTAGTCAAGGATTTGCTAAGTCGGCCTTGCCACCCCTAACAGCAGATGATGGTTCTACCGCGGTAACAGCAAAGGAAAAAGCCAGCTTACTGGGTAAACTCTTCGCGTCCAATTCTACTCTGCACTTGCAAGGCAAAACACCGCCATATTTGCCAAGAGTGAATTCATCGATGGGAGAAATTTCGTTTCCACAACGAATTATAAATAAAATTCTTAAAAGCGTAGACACCAACAAAGCTTCTGGACTTGATGGAATTCCAGCCCTAGTACTAAAACGTTGTGCAGACGAATTGACTCCTCCCTTATGTAGACTGTTCACGGCATCGTATAAGCAGGGCTCATTTCCAACAAGCTGGAAAACTGCTCAAGTGCAAGCTGTACCCAAAAAGGGAAAGAAGACGATGCCGTCCAATTACCGCCCGATTGCACTAGTTCCAGTAATATCGAAGATTATGGAGAAAGCAGTCAACCAACAACTGTTAAGATATCTGGAATCATCTGGACTAATCAGCGATCATCAATACGGCTTCCGAAAGCTCAGATCCACTGGCGATCTTCTGGCTTACGTCACACACTTGTGGACGGAGGCCATGGAGAAGCACGGCGAGTCCCGCTCAGTCGCTCTAGACATTTCTAAGGCATTTGACAGAGTGTGGCATGAGGGACTACTAACCAAGCTCTCCTCAATCGGCATACAAAACTCATTATTGAATTGGATCAAAAGTTTTCTTGAACAACGAACAATCCAAGTCGCCGTCGATGGACACCTCTCCGACAAATTTAACGTTAACGCTGGAGTCCCTCAAGGATGCATTCTATCCCCCACCCTTTTCTTGATATATATCAATGATTTGCTAGGAACCACAGTCAATCCAATCTACAGCTTTGCGGACGATAGCACACTTATTGTTACATTTAAGTCCGCCAAACCAACGACAGCTTCTCAGAATCTTAGGCAGCAACAAGTAGCTTCAACCAACAACGATATTAGAGCAACCTTGGAGTGGGGCGATAACAATCTGGTCAATTTTAACGCTAAAAAAACGCAGGCTGCAGTATTTACGGTGAAGACTAACCTTGATGGCCCGGAGCTGATTATGGCAGGGAAAACATTGCCAATGAAATCATCATTACATCTTCTAGGAGTCGAAGTCACCAACAGTGTGTCCTGGCATGACCACGTTGCAGAGATCGCCAGGGCAGCTTCCAAAAAACTCGGAGTGCTTTTCAAAACGAAAAAACTGTATACACCAAAACAGCTGCTGACTCTTTATAAGGCTCAAATACGCCCTTTCCTCGAGTATTGCTCGCATGTCTGGAGCTCTGCACCCAAGCATAGTTTAAAGCTGCTAGATTCTATACAGGAGAGAGCTATTCGTCTTATCGACAAACCAGAACTGACAAATAGTCTGGATAGTCTGGAGCACAGGAGAAAGGTGGCTGATCTCTATTTATTCTACCGTTATTATCACGGTAAGTGCTCCTCTGAGCTGGTAGGCCTGATCCCACCCAGGGCTGTTCCGGCAAGAAGAACGTGTCTAGCAGTTGCGGCTCATCAACATCGAGTCCACCTGCTTATCCCAAGGACGTCGCTGTATCGGGACTCATTCATCTGGAGAACATCTTCTTTGTAGAACGGGCTTCCACCTCACATATTTCCCGACGCGCAATTCCCGAAATATCTTCGTGCAAGCACCACTCCAAGAGTGACATAGGACTTTCCTCTTGTGCTTGTGTTTACCATAAAAAAAAAAAAAAAAAAACATTATTCACGCATTGCGTGCCAAGTGTTGGATCGTGACTTCAATGGACGTTGGATAGGTCGCAGTGGAGCAGTCCACGGTTACCTGGCCGCCACGGTTACCTGATTTGACGCCCTTAGATTTTTTTCTATGGGGTTATTTGAAGGAGATCGTATATCGCGATCCACCAATGACTCCCAAAAATATGAAGCTGCGAATCACGGAGGTTTGCGGGCAGGTAACTCCACAGATGCTGCACTCGGTTCATCTATCGTTTAGAAAGCGAGTCGAAAAATGTAAAGAAGTGGAAGGTCAACACTTTGAACATTTATTGAAATAATATTAACAAAAATACCGTAATTTTTTGCCGGAGATTCTACCAGTATTTTTTGGAAGATGTGTGTTTTGAAGTGAGACGAAATATGTGGTACCAGCATAATGGTTGTTCTGCACATTATTCACGCGTTGCGCGCCAAGTGTTGGATCGTGACTTCAATGGACGTTGGATAGGTCGCAGTGGAGCAGTCCACTGGCCGCCACGGTCACCTGATTTGACGCCCTTAGATTTTTTTCTATGGGGTTATTTGAAGGAGATCGTATATCGCGATCCACCAATGACTCTCGAAAATATGAAGCTGCGAATCACGGAGGTTTGCGGGCAGGTAACTCCACAGATGCTGCACTCGGTTCATCTATCGTTTAGAAAGCGAGTCGAAAAATGTATAGAAGTGGAAGGTCAACACTTTGAACATTTATTGAAATAATTTTCTGACTTTTTTTGTTTTAATTTCTTTTATTTGAACTTTGTACGTTTTATTTTAAAGTTTTCGATTCTGTTGATAATAAAATTCTATCATAAGATACTTTTACTCCTTTTGATAGATCATCAGATACTACCTACAAGAAAAATGTCATTGTAAAGGAAAAAATTCGTAAAAGAATCAAGAATTAATATCTTGAAAAGGAAAGTTACTGATTTTTTAACGCTAAATCAGATACTATTAAAAAAAATAGAAGTTTCTATGCAAAAAAGTGAAGTTGACCTTTATTTGACCTTGAAGACGTCTACTCAAGGTCAAATCAATGACGTCATTTTATGGCCTTCTGAAAACTATTCAAACTTCACATAAAACATTTTCTGGATACATGTTTAGTTTTCGAGATATTGCGATGTTTCAAGTTAAATGGACCATCGTGTATAAATATGTGGTGCGAAGAATCCTCGGGAGGATAAAGAATTGAACTTGGAATGTGCGAATCATGTATGGAAGGGATAGAGTGCATAATATCATCACAGAAATAAAAGGACTAAACATAATTTTATTAGGAGTCAGTGATTCTCGGTCGCCTAAATTTAGACAATGTATAACTCGAAGTAGGTGTAATCGTTTCCCCATTCTTAAAAAGTCAAGTAAAAGCATACACTCCCTTCTCAGACAGAATGTCACTCCTTCAGACGTATTCACTCATATCTAAATATCATACAAGAATTTTTGTGATTGCAAACACCAATAGCAGACAAAGATGTCCAGAGTGTGGAAGAATTTTACCACAAACTGGAGACCCTGATAGGGATTAATAAGAAAAACGAAGTAACAATATTAATGGGCGAGTTTAATGCAAAGGTAATATGTCAAAATTTGTGAGTAGGAATACCGAATAGGAACTAGAAATAAGAGAGAGGGGCGTCTGATACCCTTCGGTTAGAAACAAAAACTAAGTAATAAATTTATTAATTTTTTTGATAAGCAATACATCTTTTCAAACTCATAGAAGGTAAGATTTACAAAACTAAACTAAACATTATTAAATCAAAGAATCCTAACATTAAACAACACGTACAGGAATCCGTAAGAAGAAGTACCAAAAGCTTGAGTGAATTCACAACAGACGCAGTTGCTAAATGGGAAGAAATAAAAAGAGCTGTTTAAGCGACAAACAAGACACTTTCATTTCAGGATCGCCTAAAGAAAAAAGAGTGGATGACGGATGAAATCTGTGAGATGATGCAGGAAAGAAGGCAACCTAAAGACAAAAATCAAATAAACTACCAAGGAGCAATTCGCAATATAAAAACAAAGATAACGGAAACGAAAAATTGCTGGCTAAAGCAGTAATGTGCTGAAATCGAGGAATATGAGAAAAGATATGACTACCACAACATGTACAAAAAAATCAAAGAGTTACGGACCTTAAAAAAACCAAAAGTTCCAACAACATATGGAGGCGAGATCATAAAACTCCTATACGACACTGATGACAACTTCTTCGATTTTCTGACAGGCCTTTTTAACAAAAAAAATATTTAGAAAAATAGAGAAGATTCAGCTAAATCGGAGTCACAATTTGGATTCCGAGGCGCATTACGCACGAGAGAAGCGATCTTTAGTCTTTTAAGTTTTAATTTAAAGATGCAGAGATATGCCTACGGAAGTCCGCTTCTTCTTTATCGATTCCTCCAGGCATTTGATATTGTCATACATAGAAAACTCATGAAAATGCTCATCAAAATGTACATAAATGGCAAGGATCTGTGCATAATAAACAGTCTCTATTGGAACCAAAGTGCTGAGATAAAGATGAGTAACTTACTCAGTGGAAAGATACCTATTAAATAAGGTGTTCTACAAAGATGCGCTTTCTCGCCGCTTCTGTTTAATATATAATCTGAACAAATCTTCAAAGATGCACTGGGAGGAATTTCAGAGAGTATCAAATTAAACGGAGATAATCAATAACATAAGATATGCTAATGATGCGGTGATTATCGCAAATAGCTGCAACGAGCTTCAAAGACTCATGCAAGGCATACACACAGCAAGTTAAAAATATTGCCTAAAACGAAACACAACCAAAACTAAATGCATGTCCATCGGTATAAGATAAAATTGTTATTAAATAATTAAAACACAGAATAAGTAGAACATACCCTCTGACACTGGCCATTTGACTCGTCGTGTAAATGATGTTCCCCTACCTATTCCTATGTCTTCCCTTACCAAAAACTCATTAATATACATAAGTAAAAAAATTTACAATCATGTTCCTCTTTGTGTTAGACATATATCGGATGTTAAGAAATTTAAAAGAGAATTAAAGTCGCTTTTATTGGCTAAGGCATATTATAACCTGGATGACTTTTTTAATGATAGGTTTTAACCTTGGACATGTTGGAAAGTTTTCTTTTTTTCCTTTTTTCTTCTCTAGTTTTGTCAACAAGTTTACCTTTATTTAGTAATTGATTGTTTTATTTAGTTATCTTTAATTTAAGTATGTTCAAAAAGTGTTGTCTTCTTGTGTTTAATTTTGTTCATTGTTTTGTCAATTTTTGAAATTGTATTTGTGTTTTGTTTTTTTAGCTTGTAGGATGCTTGTACACAAGATTATTCTTACGTAATATAGCACATTTTCTTTCTTTCTTTTTTTCATACACATGCCTTGGAATCACAATCAACACCAAATGAGAGCAGTCAACAGAAATAGAATATCAATCAAAAAAAGTGGTTCACAAGCAAAATCTCATTGGAACTAAAATTAAGACTGGTCAAGTGTTATGTCTTTCCCATCTTGTTCTATAGAGCAGAGGCATGGGCCACAATGTAGACATCTTAAAGAAATTATAAACCTTTAAGCTTAGGATATATCGCCGCAAAAAATAATCTTCACCATAAAGAAACGGAAGCTTGAGAACTTCGGGCATATCATGAGGCGTTGTAAGCACCGCTAACTACAGTTAATAGTTTTAGTCTAACTAACATCGACCGAACTATTTAGAGGCGCCAGCGCCGTAAACAAAGGGTAAGTTTTGTAACTTAACCGGTTCCTCCGGTTGTGCTGGTTACCGTTCCATAATTATCCAATTTCTGAAATTTGGTTCGGTTATGAAACGTGGTTTCTGAAAAATTGATTACAAATATCAACCGAAACGACCGATAATTTTTTTCGGTTCCTTTGGTTATTCCTACGGATTTCGTAGATTAAACGTATTTATATTCTGAGTTTAATCTACGACATCCGGAAATCCTGTGTTTTTTCTAGGTTAAGGTGTATGTTATAAAGTTTTGGTTTGTTTTTTTCGTGGTTTTTTCCTGTTTATGAAATTTGATCATTTAATTGCTTAATTCAGTTCATTGCCTTCAAAACACTTGACTGCAATTCAAATCCAGGTCTTATTTTTGATATAATGGAGGTATGTTTTATGTATTTATCAATTTTTTTTAAAAATGTTCAAACCCCCATTTTTGAAAAAACACGCGCAGGACCCATTTCCTCATCGTCGCTACTGCAAGAGCTTTCATCACTGCTTAGGAGCAGGAGCTCAAATATACCAACAGCATTTGCATCTGCATTCATTATTGGTATTATAAAAATTTATAGGTACCTATAACGCAAAAATGGAATTTATAACCTAATACCAACAAAGGAAAACAAGACCAAGGAATAACAAGAAACCAGAGCGTTCCATTTCAAACCGATATTTTCAGGAACCGTAAAAATACCGCTTCTAACCGAAGATTTACCAAGGTTAGGTTACGGAACTTACCCAAAGTTAAACTAGCCTTGTTAATAGGCAACACCCAAAACGGATAAGGAAACGGAGAGAGAGAATAACATATAAGGATTTTTTTTTTAAGTTTCACATTCAAACCTGTAAACTTTGCTGAAAATCGCTCAAAATTTTAAGATTTCGACGAACTTTTCCACGTTTTTTTGGCAATATCTACTAAAAATTTGTTCTAGCTAATATATAAAGAATCTTATTTATTGCATCAATAGTGACTATAGTTATAAAATAAAAGAAACACTTTAGTTCTCCAGGGAAAATTTCTTGGCTGTTCGAAAGTTCACACTGAAAATAAACTTCGGCCGTTAGGGAGTTTCCGCTATATTGATGCCAGGTATCCTTAAATTGCTTCGGGATTCGTGGAAACTGGGAGCTAATATACTAGAATTTCTTAATTAAAATTTGTTTGTTTTCAGCATGAAGTGATACTACTGTAGTTAATTATGAAGTTACAATAAGACGAAAACTGTTACATCTCGGAAGTTTATATAGCGAGTATTTAATACAGCGTTAGAGCGAACAGTGAATTCATACAAAATAACGGGCAAAAAAAGCAGAAAAAGTTAGTGCTAAATACAGAACTAGTAAAATTATCATTATCACAACTAGCTTTTTTAGTATAAAGAAGTGGTAATTATAAAAATCAAGATGAGCAACGTAATAATAATTTCAACTATTTGCCAATTACGGCCTTGCAAACTTATAACAAACGTGAGCTTAAAATCCATCGCAAACATCTTAATCGACTAACATAAACAATTTTAAATAATTATGCATGGATACTTAAAGCTACCTAAAATGTAAAAATACTAAAAAATGTCGTTTAGACATATTCTCCGCTCTCTCTGCTTTCTGCTGGGGGAAGGTTTAAGGGTCGGAGTTCCACCATCGTCGTCTCGTTGGGATCATATGTAGATCGACGTCGCTTGTACTGCCTCTTCATAACCCATAAGGATATGCAACATATCCAGATAATGATCAATATGGTACAGCCACTTGCAGTGTAGGAGTGAAGTGTGACTTTCTTCCATATTTTGCCTTCCAACTGCTGACCTAGTCGCTGCTCTGAATGAAAGGTTAGTCGGGTTATCTGCTACGTTGAATACGGGTTCCCTCGAAAAACTACTACTGGATTGGTTTTTGCTTGGTGTAGGTCGGTGATATTAACAAATGTTGATGTTTTTGTATAGCTTGACATAACAGGAACGGTATCGAAGCGTTTTGCGATTATATTGTTTTGTTTGGTTTTTAAGATGCATGCTTCGGTTAGTTGAATTATGCCGGTGGTATTTACTAATATTTCTTCCCTTATGCCGTTGCAGGTAATGGCGATGTTTATTGGATTTGGCAAAATAAACATCCATGTATTTGGCGTGAAAAGCTGTTTTTATATGGTGGTGTGCAGTTCGTGTGTTTTTATGTTGCATAGCTTCCCTTGCTGTCGTTGATATATTTCGTCAATGACGCAATTTGGACTGGCGTCTATATTTCTAACCGTTGTCGGTGAACACAGGTATTTGTTGCTTTGGCGTATGCATGCTGTTAATTCATCGTGTGACAGCTCGAAGTACTGTTGATTGTTGTAGTCGACTGCCGGAATGTCATTAGGTATTTTCAGAGACCAGTAGGAATTGTTTTCAACATGAAGGGCTGTTAGATATACTTTCATGAGGTTGAAATTGGAAATATCTTCAATGGCAAAATGTGTGAACATTTTTGCCAATCGCCTTCCCTCTTCTTGTAGCGACGTTCTTATGGGTATCTGCCTTATTTTTAAATAGGATGGTAACTTTGCGTTGGCTTTCTGAAGGATATTGTGAACATAAGCTGGTGACAGGATGGTAAATATCGATCCTTGTTCGAAAAGTATCTAGAAAAGTTTCAGGTAGTAACCACTTATTTCAGTGATGAAGTCAGATGCCAGCTGATAGACCATTAGAATATGGATTTTGAGTTCATTGCTGTCTGCTATGCGCTTGTATCCTTTCATCTTGTTGACAATTTCCATGCTGTGGCTTATTGAAAGCGATTTATCTGCTGTTCTATCTTGACTTCTGTTTCATTGATTGTTTCTTCCAATGCTTTCTCAATGATGGACGCGGCTGTTTTGGCTTGATTTGCCTTTCTTGGTTGACTACTTTGGCTGGCGTGACTGCTTAGCGTAGCTTGATTTGCTTGACTGACTTGTCTGCTTTGACTGCTTTGATTGGCTCGACTGCTTTGGCTGCTTTGATTGACTTGACTGCTTTGACTGACTTGTCTGCTTTGACTGCTTTGATTGGCTCGACTGCTTTGACTGCTTTGATTTGAAGATAGAGACGGCCCTTTTTGGCGGTTATACCTGACTTGACTTGACTGCTCTGCGTGGCTTGATTGGCTTGTCTGACTTCCCTACTACTCTATAGCAGCCTCACTATAGGTTTAAGACAAGGTGGCTTGGCCGTAGTAGGTTGAGCAATGAGAGACTACTGGGTGTAGAACTCAATACTGGATTATTCATAAAAATTAACATCTATTTATATCAATCTTAAAATAATAATTCGTGGTAATTATAAAAATCAAGATGAGCAACGTAATCATAATTTCAACTATTTGCCAATTACGACCTTGTGAACTTAACAAACGTGAGCTTAAAATCTATCGCAAACACCTTGATCGACTAACATAAACAATTTTATATAATTATGCATGGATACTTAAAACTACTAAAAATGTAAAAATACTAAAAAATTTCGTTTAGACAGTTATTAGCATTAAAAAAGCATAAATAAAGGTAAAAATTATTACTTTTTAAAATAAGAGAAGTGACTTTTTGAGCTAAACTTTTTTTTCAGCCAGTCCCTCTGGGTTACCTTTTTAAAAATGTTTAATGGATAGAGGTATTAAATGCTCATATTTATTTTAACTAAAAAAAATTATATTTTGTTTATGTAGTATTTATTTCGAATGAGCATGGAAAATTCAAATCACTAAATTATTATAATAATATATTTATTCTTACTTAAATAATTAAATTACAAAGCTTCAAAACATTCTTACAACAGTTTTAATTACAAAATAAAATTAGCAAGTTCAAAAATATATATTTTACAATGACTAAAAGAGTAGAAATAAAATCTTTAAAATCAAATAAATGATATTCAGACAATAATCAAATAAAAACATATTTGATTTTATTAAATAAATTAGAATCATAATAACCGATACTACATAAAACTGATATTTGTCGCACTATAAAATTTGCTGTTAGGCATATATTCAAAATTAGTTATAGATTTTTTTCAAAAAGTTAGTTTCTATGATAATACTAAACCTTGCTCTATCTTTATTAGAAACTACCAGAAGATTTAATTTTATATACGGAATGACCAGTAACGAGTTTTTTACTCTCTATTTAATGTTGAGTATTTCTTCAATATAAATTCTTATCACGCACAGATATAACGAGACAAACAGATGTCTCTTTCAATGCATTTGAAATGGCGAAAAAAAGGCGCGAGACCTTTAGAGCGAGCGCCATCGGACTTTGCACCCTCTTGATCTCGTAGTAGCATTGCAGATTGCTTTGATGCCCAGTCGACAATCTTGAGGCGCCTGAAAACTCAACAAATAGTTGATATTAAATATTGATCGTTTTTATTTAATTTATTTTAATGTCGATAACAACAAATTGGAAACTCCACTAGACGTTTCATAGAAAAATACTTTTTTAAAAATTGGGCAATTGAATTCAGCTTAAAAAACTTACATACGCAAAAGCACAGATGTTAACGAGAAAATTAAGTTATAAAAACGAGAAAATTTACTTATATTTGGTAAAATCTTATTTTCTAAATAAACTTCTAACATAATGTTATGAGAGCTTAAAATTAATTTTTTTATCGTCTGGTGTATTAAGTAATTTTTTTGTTTCATATCTCTATCATAATAAAATTATGATTATAAATAACTTAATAATATTATGAATAATGAGTATAATTAAATTATTCTCCTAGTTTTTGTACAATTTTATTAGCATTCTGTAGTTAAAGTTGATTTGTAGGGTTTATTTGGGTTCTACTTACGTCTGGATATTTGGTTTTTATCTATAATGTTTACTTTTTAAGTAAACATCTTGTTTGAGAGCCCCATTTTGGCCCCAATTTAGGTTATATTATTCCTGTAGTATTAATTTTCTAGAATTTGTATACTTGTTTGCTTTGACTGTCATATTCTCCTAAAATTATTGGTCTCTTTCGGCCAAAACAATAATGATAATTCTAAATATTTCGAAACTATTCCATCGGGCTTTAAAAAATTATTATATTTATGATTTTCACACATTTTTCTGGTATTGTTCTAGAGTATTAGTAGTTCCAGTAAGTCTAACCTCTTTTAAAGTCTAAAGGCTATCTTATTGTACTTTGTTTTTCTCAGTAGATTTTTTATTCCTTAGACTTTTTTGCTTGTTGGTTCTCACCTTGCTCTTTGCACACTTACTATCTGGAAAAGCCTGAGAATCATTTAAAAAATGTCCATTAAGGGTTGTGGATAGTTGTATGTCTTGAGTCCTTGACAAATAGCTATAAATATGTTATTTTTATTATGAGCAGAAATGGCGTCTATTGAGTTTATTCTTCTGTGGGCTCTATTCTTTTAGTTTTCATCCAACTATAGTAAGCTCCTTCTTGTTGTCCCTATGGAAATAGTGGTTTTCTGCGAAGGGATTTTCTGTAGATTATAAACCATTTTTGTAGAGCATTTTTGTTACTTACTTTTGAATTGACTGGCGAAATGACAGTCGACCGCTGGCTTTTTGTTGTCAGTTGTAGCCGATGCGCTGTTTTCCGTTCTTTTTCTCATCTCAGCTTTTGTTTACCTCAGCATTCTATACAGGTTTTGCGTTCAATTATAGTTTTTCTAGTTTTTTTTTGTTTTGTTTGGAGGAACGCGATTTTACTTTCTTCTCAGATGGCTGGAGATGTTAGTTGTGACCGCAATATTTATTTTGGGATTTTTAAAAATTTTACCCTTTATAGGGGATAAAAATTGCCAATTTCATTTGAGATTCCGGTATAGTTTCACTCTTCTTTGGAAACGGTAATCGTCTGCCGTTTTTTTTTCTACTATATATGCATACTTTGAAAAAACTATTCGCTAATAAAATGCAAAACATTTTGTTTTTATTTTAGAGGGATTAGGTAGGTTAAGTAAGAATAGCCACACGGCTCGATTTCGCCTCTCTTATATCTTTATAGAAATGTATTTATGACATTCACACAATTGTAGTTTTTTTTTAATAAATAAAAGACGTTTATTATTATTATCATAGATTTCTTGCCAAATGGCAATTGCACACACCGACTCGGAAATGAGGGATCATTCACTTATCCCTGATATCGCATATATCAAGTTTTTGAGGTTGCTCTGTATGTATTTTTCGAAATAAATGAGGATTAGTCTTATTCCAGTATCGACAGTTATGCCTACTGACTTCACCATGTAAATAAAAGGAGCATTGGATCGAGAAACAGATATTGTACAGCAAATGTCTCATGATTTAACGACGATCAAAATAATTTACTTGTACTATGTTTGACTTTGTAGGCATAATATTTCTGTAGCTTTAAAACTTAATGAACGGTACCTTTAGGCACATCAAATGCGGTAGCAATTTTTCGAGCAGATGTATTAGGTTTCATGTCAACATAACCCAACACTGTAAATGCACACTGGACGCTGATCTTTATTTTTTTGTTTTGTACTGACCCTGTTTCTTTAATCTTCCCCATTCAATCCATTACATAAGGATTTACCCTTTCATACAAATGACCACCATTAAAAGTACGTGCTGCTCTAGCAGACTAATTTTGTTGATAATAAAGACCCATCAACCCATTTCTTTTTTGCAGCGTATAAACCATTGTTATCAATATTACTAGATTAAACAAATATTTCATACTACTGTTGTTATTGCTTACTTTAACAAAACACTGATGCCAAAATGAAACCAACTAAACTAGGAAAAGTATCGAAATATTATGTAGGTATTAACTGCATATTTTGACGCTTTGTCAAAATAACTTAAATTTTCGGAATGTATTTTTTTTCTTAATTAGACATAACACGTGAATAATTAAAAAAAAAAATTATGCAGGCAACAAATTTCTGCAGCAAAACAAGATTTAAACCTTAGAACATTGAAAGGATAGAATTAGTAAACCACAACTTTGTCTGAGTCCAACATGTGCACAGTGGCAAGAGGGGTGTTTTGTTTACAAACATATTAGCCGATTCTCTGTTGTCAAGTCGACACAAATTTGCAACGGGGGAAATTTGTTTTTTACCTATATTTTAACAACCATTATAACGTTAATTTAACTATTATTGGTGTTGTATTTTATAGGAAAATTTAAAATAAAAAATATAAATACTACAATTAACCTATTTTGAAAATAAATGAAATATCCTTAAGAAAAAAACAAAATTATTAACATTCTTCTCCCTAAAACTGCTTCTAAAAAATTTGAAGCGACAACACTGGAGCTAAAGCGCCTGAGCCATACGCGTAGTGTCATCTCTCAAACGGCTTTTTGTTTATATTCGGGATTTGTGTATATTCTTTTATTTTTGGTTTAAAAAGGAAAAAGGCCACATTTTAGTATTTTTTTTAAATTGCTAGGATGGCAAAAACTTGTGTCGTTTGTGCCGCATCATGATAAAAAGGTGATTCAAGCCGATCTTTTCAAAAGTAAGTACCGATACTTTCATAACATCACATCATGGGGTTACCATCATCATAAACGTAAAATGGGGGAAACTTAAATGCGAAAGTGTGCGTAAAATACCAAAATATTTATATTTTTAAATATAAATATTTTTTGTACATATTCATCTATTAATAGGCTATAAAAAATATAAAACTAGAATTTTGTCCCTGGTTTTATTACAGGATTTTATGTTTTTTTTTGTTGTTTTGGCAGAAAAAAGGCATAATACCTATGTACCTATCTATATATACATAGTTATGTTTTTTTTAAAATAGTCATTAGGTAGATAGATGAAATTACTAATTTTTTATTGCCTTTAAAGAATTTTGAAATTTATTTAATTGATATCTATGTATTAAGTTAATTTTGTCTTTCCCTAAAATTTGGTCGATAATTTTTTTTTTGTTTTACCTTATTGCAACTTACAATAATATATATAGTAATTGGCACCACATTTTAATTTATTACTGAAATTTTTTTGCTTTCTGATTAAATATCAAATACTTATTATAGATTGCCTAATGATTATACTCAAAGGGAACAATGGATTTCATCAATGGAAATCAACACAATTAAAAAGAACGTATTTGTTTGTTCAGATCACATCCTTAGCAGTGATTTCTTATTGTATAAGGGAGATAATATTATCAGTAGCCAGACTTTATTAAAAAAATCAGCTCTACCTCAAAGGTAACTATTTTTAAATATATTTTTTAGTATATTTATAGAGTATGGCTATATTTTACCTTAGAATTATTGATAAAGGTTTAAATGCTTTTATTTACTACATTATGTAAGCTAAAAAAACAACCTTTTAAAACTTGTGCTTGGGCTGTGTTGTAAAACATACAGCTTCGTCACAAATAGTATTAGTGTTACTCATATAAGCTTTATTTATACCTAATACTTATTAAATTAGGTATGTGTGTAAAAGTATTTTTTTACTAGGATTTTCGATGTGCTGGTTAAAAACACATCAGCCGGTAACTCAGTTAATTTACCAAGTGATTTACCCTTCAAAGCTGCAGGGGTAGCTTTCCTAAAGAGTGCAAAAACTTCTTTAGCTTCCAAAACAGTATATAGTACAAAGAGTAAAACTAATATAGACAAGTATGGATAATTAAAATAGATTAATATTCTTGATACACCAAATTTTGTATAATTACAGATCTGATTATTCATTATCAATAATAACTGCATCTGAGATTAATAGTTCTACACTAACCATGGGGTCTAGGTCAAAAATTACTATTTCTCATCCAAGCCGTTTTCGTTTAACTGCCATATATTCCCTGACTCTGCCAAGGAAAAGGTAAAAATACACTCAAAATAGATATTAATATAGCACATTTAAAAATTATTATTCAATTCTTTCTCTAAGTACAAATAAGAGTTTTATGCCATGTATCATCTTATTCTATATATCTTATTTAAAATTTATATAGTATTTTATTGTGTTATATTTGTTTAATTAAATGCAATTAATCAAATGTATGATATTACAAAGATCCTTTATAATAACATAAATTTTATTGATCAATTGGAATATCATAATACACTTTTTTTAATTTTTCTTTTTAATTTTGGTAATACTATATTTTTAGGTACATTATTCTAGGGTAAAATCAAAATGATATCCTGGGGACTTAAGCACTGATTATTCCACCGTTTCAAAAGCTAAAGTTGGAAAATTATGGAAAAAAATAAAGGACAACAAATTAAAATTTGAAGATTGCAAGAAATAAATTTGTGCCAAAGAAATCGAATTAGATGCCTCAAGTCATTATTAAAATACTTAAGAAATAATAACATGTTTATTGAAAAAGCCCAACATACTACATATTTAAATGACTTGTAAAAGTACTTAGGTAAGCTTTGTTTTTTAGTATAAATTGATATGACATAATAATTGGTATAAGATATTATATAGGCCAGTGTTAAATGTCTCAAAACCATTGTACATGTTAAATATTCATAATAAAAATCTTATAACCTATAAAAAACCTGCACAAAACTCCTTCACAATTTGAACATCTTTATAGTTTTAACTCTTTCCGCTGAAGCAATACTGTCCCTGAAAAAGTCAGCACCATAGAAGTATATATTATGTGATATAAAATAAATGATGTAAAACTGAGTTTTTTTCAATACAAATTTTCAATCAAAATTTGTGTCTTTTAAGAAATTTATTAAGAAATCTATAATATTAATAAATATTTATCATGTAAATATTTGTTGACGACGTCACTGGTAGAGAGTGCTTGTATCGGTGACATCAACAATCAATCAACGAGCGGCGTTGCAATGCCATTACTGTTTTCTCTAATATACTTTATTTATATTTATTTAACGTTGTATATTGACTTCGATATAGAGTATCTTATCATATTTTATGTAAAAAAATGCTTGATATTTTATTAAAGGTGAGCAGTAGTATTGTTTTGTGCCTTTGGAAACAACTGAAAATTTTTATGGTAATATAAAGTGATTTTTGCCATTTCTATATGAGTCTTTGGCATCATTGCATCAGAGATGTTGCAAGCAAACAAACCTGCCCATAGTTCCATGGCATGCTACTTCTAGCCTTTCAATCTTCTAAGATTTAAACTTTTAATGAATGTTAAGTTTATTCTGATTTCTTGAGATGGAATTGATAAATTAAAAAAAATAAATGTAGAGAATAAAACTACCTTTAATTTAAGGTTTCACTCGACCCCTACTCCTATTTAAAAAAATTAACATAGGTGCTCTGGGGGGTGAGCGGATGACGCCAAAGAAACGCAATTCTGTCAAGAAATGTCCCCCTCAATATTAAATTTGACGTGTTTGGCCATTTTTAGCTAAATATTATATTTTTCAAGATTCTCCGGGTGGATTGTCTCGGACATCCTGGATTCATAACATTATAGTTTTTATTATTGATAGTAAATTGTACAAATATGTATTTAAATAAATGACAACCTAGAATAACTTTCGTTTCTGATGTACTGTCCAAACGTCTTAATATTTCACTTATTAATTAATCTGGTATTATGGCATTTTTGATGATTACCATTATAACAGTAAATTTATAAAAGTAATTAATCGTTTAATTTACTTATTTTACGGGTCATAATCAAGAGCCCTACTGATACCGTGCTTTAAAATTTAAATAGTTAAACACTTATTTTTTATGTTATAAGCTTTTTGGTAAAAATATCAAAACTGATTTCCAGTGAATTTTTAAGATTTTATTACTTTATAAAACTAGCTTAAACTAAACAAATCATTTTCATAATTTTTTTTTAAATAAAAAATATTTTTTTATAAGATCAAATATATAGGTATTTACTTTTAAACGTAAGGTAATAGGAATAAGCTTAACATAGCTAGCGCTTGCTTCCTATTACCAAATCCGTAGGTCATTATATATAAAAAAAAAGATCTAACCTTTACCAGTACTTTATTTTAGCAGGTAGGATGAAATCATTGAAATAAAGAAAAATCTAAATGTACAGAAAATTATGGTGCCATAATTTTTAATACTTTTTATTTAAATATGATTTTTTTAAACTCCTATTTTCGATATAGAAATTGCGCCATCTAGGCGCAGCTCCATAAGCTTGATTAAATTTCTAGCAATTTCTCACTACCTTTTATGACAGGATGCTTGACCAATGCTTCCTGGATACAGCTGAGAGCTATTTTCATTTAAACACCTAGTAGTACTTCAAAGCAATATAAGCACATATCGGATAGTAGGAACTAAAAAAAATTAATTATACAGATAATATAAAATGCCCCATGTGCAATTTTATATAATTAAGATAGCTAACACTGACAAAATAAACCTAAGTAAACACTAAACAAAATGAAAAAAAAACTGTAACTGACACCTGAATTTTTCAAAGCAACGAGCATAGTAACAAGTTGGGTGCCATTAGACGGCATTTATACCCCTTTCGTTTGCTTTGGCCAGATTAACCGATGTGGAGAAGAAGTTTGGAAAAATTTTAACTTAAAATAAAATCTTATTACTTTTACTCTTAAAATTAAAAAAAGCGTTTAAAGTAAGCAAACATGACTTGATTTAATTAATTTTGTTTTTAACTTTTATGCTCTTAAAATGCCCTTGAAAAGATGAGCGAGGCCGAAAATATATTTTATCATTTATTTTCCTACATAATATCAAGTAACTTTTATTTGAAACTTCTTCTGAAATGTACTTTTCTCCAGACATTAAGCGGTCTTAAGTAAAATGCTATTGCTTTGTTTATCGCGAACTTCTGCTGCTAAAAGCGTTACTTCTCTCGGTAAATTATTTTAAAATCTAGTTGCAATAAACTTAATTCCTATTCTGCGATAATTGTAATTCATAATTAATTTTCGTTGTAATTATGTCCTGTATATTTATGTTAAAATAATAGCTCTGATTATTTTCTTTTTTAGATTTAATTTTCTCACATATAAGTCACCCTTAAAAAAATATATATTTTTATATTTTTGAGGTTTTGTTACTTTTTTTTACCAATATTTCTTTTTGTAATCATAAAATACATAATACTCGAAAAACGTTGAGCAAATATTATTTTATTTGGGATGAGTTATCCTTTTTAGAACTAATATTTTTAAGGTATAAAATCCCACTTCATATAAGAATTTCCCACGAGGTAAGAAGTTTTCTCAGGATAAGAAAATCAGAAAAGATTTCTCAAAATTTCAGGCATTAATCAAGCATAGCTTAAAAAAATATAGCAAATATAATTCCGTTCTGCAAACGATATATTTTTCCAGTAAATACATAAAAGAACAAAAATAAAAAATCTATTAAATTTACTCCGGAATTAATAAACAGTTTTCTATGAACCTGGAAGTGATTTCTTTTTAAATTTAATAAAATATTAACTGTAAATACACTTTATTGATTGTTTGTACTGTTTTTATTAAAAAGACCGTAGCTACATGGAATTGCATATTTTCAGTAAAGGCTTTTGCAGAAAACAAATTATTAGTCCTACGGCTAAAACTGATTTAATTTTTATTTATTTAAAATATTTTTTTCTAGCATTTAAAGACCTACATACAGTTCATATTTAGGGTTATTGCCATTATTAAATATTATATTGAACAGGGCGTTTTATTAAGCGAGTATTATTGGTCAGCAATAAGCCATTCAGAGTGCAGTAGTATATTATAACTGTCACATTAATGTAGTAAAGCAAAGAAAAGATAATTTTTTTTTAAATCTTCATAAAAATATGTATACCTGTAGAAATAGATATGAGAATTAAAAATCTATTTAAATAAACTAAATCATTACATAAAGTGAAGAGTATCTATAGTCATGGCAGTTCTATTCCTAAAATAATTACAATTGCTACTGATTAACATATAATAATAATTAACATATAATTTGCGTATTATAAAATCAAATTACTCCTATATTAAATTGCGTATACAAAAAGCTTAATTTAAAAAGTACTGTTCCTTAAAGCTGGTTGCTTTTATTAATGTATAAATGCAAAAGAAAAGAGAGCGCTTCAGATTAACGAACCATGATGTTCCCTCTAAGGGTTAAAATTAAGCAAACGCTAAAATTTACATGCAAACAAAGGTGAGGTACACTTCTCTTCAGTTTGCCTGGAGCTTGACAAATCTTTGTTTCATTATACAATATCTGTTTCAAAGACTCTTGATATGTTTTAGATTTAACTAATTATAAACCAGATTAATTACGTAATTAACATGAATTTAGATTTTAATTAAAACATTCAAATAATAATTAGGCAATATTTTGGTGTAAAAATAAATTAGTAATAGTTATATTACATCAATATTTTTGTAAATCAAAACTACTCAATAGCGGAACATGCAATCGTCAAAATTCAGGTCAATATATACTATTTTCCTATTAGTATATTATTTAACAAATATCGAATTAATAGAAGGATAATGAATAAAGTCCTCAGGTATTTCAAATTTAAGTTTTTGTACGACTTTTAATTTAGTTTTGTTTCTATTTCTTTTACCAACTTAGTTTAAATGCATTCGCTTTTCATCTCCAGATACCTTAATTCATGTTTTAAAGAATAAACTTTAGAAGGCGCCATAGGTACTCATTCCGAAACAAATAACGTTGATGATCAAGTGAACCTGTTTCTTTATTAAAAAGTATATTAGCATACTTTATGTAGCAGTCGTCAAAAAATATGTTTTGAATATTTTTTGCATATTGCAAAATCGCTAAATCGTAATCGTAAGCAATAGAACAAATGATAAAAAGTGCACATGTTTTGAGTGTACATTTTTAAAAAATAATTTAAAACATGATATAAGAAGGACCTGGAAGGCTCCCCAGTACTTAAAGAACCTACTGACAAACCAAAACGAGGAATTGTCAACCATAAAACTGAAAGTGAAGATGAGGATAACCAACCTAAAGTGACTCGTGCTTCTTTAAATACAGGGTGTTTCAGAATTATGGGATCAAACTTCTAGGGGTTGTTCAGTGCAATTGTAGAATCCATTTGAGTAGAGGAACCCATGTCCGGAAATGTGTCACTACGCCACTACGGCCCTAAGACGCGTTTAAATTTAGAAAAAATATTAATTACCTAAATAGGATCTGATGCATTTATTTTTACCTTTTGTATATGATACCAATACAACAATTGTTCAAAATGTCTTCCTGCAACCTCAATACACCGATTTAAACGCCGCACATGATTTCGGCGGACTACACTAAAAATTTGATCCTCGTTTTGAATGATTTCAAATGCTGCTGTTGTTCGTCCAATTAAGTCTAGCTCTGATTCTACTGGAGTTTCGTAGACTAAAGACTTTACATGTCCCAACAAGAAAAAATCAAGCGACGTTAAATCGGGTGACCTAGGAGGCCAAAAAACTGCTCCACCTCTGGCAATCCAACGGTGCCCAAACTGCTAAGCCAAATACTTGCGTACTTGTACAGCAAAATGAGCCGGCACTTCATCATGCTGAAACCACATTTGCTGTCTAACGTTTACTGGAACATTTTTAAGGAGTTCTGGGAGAACTTCCTCCAAGAAACGCAGATAAATAGGTCCTGTTAACCGTTCCGGTAGAAGGTATGGCCCAATTAAATATGCATCAATAATGCCTGCCCAAACGTTAACAGACCAACGATTCTGATGTTCTCTTGGAAAAATTGCATAAGGATTTTCTTCATCCCAAACATGGATATTCCTACTATTAATAATACCGTCTCTTGTGAAAGAGGCTTTGTCGGTCCACAAAACATATCGTAAAAAATTTGGTTGTGCAAAGATGTGTTCCAGAAGCCATCGACAAAATTGAACTCTAGGATGGTAATCGACTGCAGTCATACCTTGAACTTTCTAGAAGTGGTAAGGATGGAGTTGTTGCTCGTGTAGTACCCGCCAGACTGAAGCGTTACTCCTATTCATATTCTTAGCGACGTCACGTGTGCTATTTGATGGTTCATCGGCAACTCGCTGAAGAACCTCTTCTTCAAATTCTACCATTCTTACGGTTTGAGCAACACCAGTATCATGCATCTTGGTCTTAAACATGCCTGTCTCAGTGAGCCGGCGATGAACCGCAATAAACTTTTTGTATTCAGGATGCTGTCGTTCGGCATAACTCTCATGATACAACCGTGATGCTGCTCGTGCATTGCAGTTTGTCGCTCCGTATGCCAAATGCATATCCGGCAATTCTTGATTGGTAAAGTTTTCCATTAGCAATAAATGTTTAAAAATTGTAGGCTATACAATTTTTAAACATGACATTAAGAATTGAAATTGATAAGCGTTAATTTTAAACAATTGCTGTTATGGTATCATGTACCGGGTGTCCAAATAAGAAAGCACGCCGGCTGTATCTCGGAAACTATTCATCGCACAGCGCTGAAAAAAAAATTCTTAAGAAAAGTGGCCAAAAAAAATGGCTGGAAAATATTTACAAGTTTCTAAGACTACCACAAGAGGGCGTAACTGCACAGTAATTTCAAAAAATTCAAATTTCGTCTAAAATAGCTTGTATTAGGTAGCATTTTGAAAACATCAGAATAATCTTCATTAATTTTGCCTTAATTTGGCTAAAGAATTTTCTTCATATCTCCAATGAGAAGGGTGGGGGAAGATCATAAATAATGCAACTTTTTAATCGCCCTGTACTCAGATTATTTATTAAAAGTAATTCAAGTGGGTACTCGTTTAAAAGGAAATTCAAAGGGCTTTCAAAATATGCACCTGTCAATGTCACTTTTTTATCAGTGAAGTCGTCAAAGGGCGTTGTTTAACAGAGAATGGGTTTTTAGAGATTTTCTCTTAAAAGTTAAATGCAATGATATAATTTTTTCACTGCGGTTTCGAAGACTTAAAACATACTAACAAACCAGTGAAAACCGCGTTTCGATATGTCCATTTGTTTTCGAGTAATTTTAAAATAACCTATTTTTCAAATTTTAAATATAAGTACCTATAATTAATTTAACAAATGATTCAGAATTAGCAGAAATTGACAGATTAGATAAGTCGGAATAAGTTTGTCTCAGCGTTTTTACATATATTGAGTCGCATTAATATACAAGGTGATTCACGGTAGATGGCCTATTAGACGTTTTAGGCGAATGGCAACGCCGATCAATCTGAAAAAAAAACGTTACAAAAATTAAACTTCCCCGACTTGATAAGAGTTTATTTCAAATACAATCAGAGCTCAACGGATGCCTCTAGAATAATATATATGCTAAGCGGTATCCAGAACAGAGACATTATACGAAAAGGACATTTGCAAGATTAGCTACTCGGTTAGCAGAAAATGGCAGTATCCGTTTACCTCTTATTCAATCTTCAAAATCCTTCTGACTAAACAATTATAACAAATAGCGCAAATAATACTAAATATAAAATAAATAAAAATAAAACATATAACTAAATCAATTTCTTTCAAGATATTTGAAGTGTCCACCATCGATACTAATACAGTCGCGTACTTTTCGATAAGTAACGTGAACTGCAGCCCCCACTTCGGCAACTGATATGCTTGTTACCGTATTTCTGATCCTGGCTATCATATCATCTCGTGTTGTAGGTTTGGTTTGGTAAACGATATCCTTTAGTCTGCCCCACAAATAAAAATCTAGGCAAGTCAGATCAGGAGATCACGGGGGCCAAGGAAATATACTTCCTCGACCAATCCACCTACGAGGAAACCTTAAATTTAAAAAATTTCTCACATTTATTGCAAAATGCGCGGAACATCCATCGTGCAGTAAAAACATCCTTGCACGGGTTTGAATTGGATGTTTTCACGTAGTACAGGCAAGTGATCTTGTAAAAAATCTAAATAGGTGTGTCCATTGAGGACCTCTTTAAAAATGTATGGACCAATAATTCTTCCCCCTATTATCCCACACCAGACATTAACAGACCACCGACCCTGATACTGCACTTCTCTCATCTAGTGGGGATTTGTGGGAGCCCAATAGTGCATATTGTGTAAATTGACACTACCAACACTGGTGAAAGTTGCCTCGTCTGTCCATAGAATGTTTGAGACAAACTGGGGATCTTCTGCCATCATATTACTAAACCAGTTACAATTATCAAGTCGTCTATCAAAATCGGTTCCTGTTAATTCCTGATGCAGCACTATATGATATGCATGATAGTAATAGTCAAATTTAATTATCAACTTTTTAACAAACCTGTGGTCTCTTAAAATGTTATGCACAGTTGATTTCGTAATGCCCAAATCCAATAAAATTTGCCTTATTCCTTTGTGAGGGTATAATCCAATATAAGCAAGCACATTAATAATATTTTCTTCTGATCGTTCAGAGCGACGTCTTCTGTTAAGACGTAAATGGATACTGCCATATTCTCGCAACCGAGTAGCTAATCTTGAAAATGTCCTTTTCGTATAATGTCTCTGTTCCGGATACCGCATAGCATATATATTATTCTAGAGGCATTCGTTGAGTTCTGATTGCATTTGAAATAAACTGTTATCAAGTCGGGGGAGTTTAATTTTTGTAACTTTTTTTTTTAGATTGGTCGGCGTTGCCATTCGCCTAAAACGTCTAATAGGCCATCTACCGTGAATCACCCTGTATATTAATGCGACTCAATATATGTAAAAACGCTGAGACAAACTTATTCCGACTTATCTAATCTGTCAATTCCTGCTAATTCTGAATCATTTATTAAATTAATTATAGGTACTTATATTTAAAATTTGAAGAATAGGTTATTTTAAAATTACTCGAAAACAAATGGAGATATCGAAACGCGGTTTTCACTGGTTTGTTAGTAGGTTTTTAGTCTTCGAAACCGCAGTGAAAAAATCATATCATTGCGTTTAACTTTTAAGAGAAAATCTCTAAAAACCCAGTCTCTGTTAAACAACGCCTTCTGACGACTTGAAACAAAGTGACATTGACAGGTGCATATTTTGAAAGCCCTTTGAATTTCCTTTTAAACGAGTACCCACTTGAATTACTTTAAATAAAGAATCTGAGTACAGGGCGATTAAAAAGTTGCATTATTTATGATCTTCCCCCATCCTTCTCTTTGGAGATATGAAGAAAATTCTTTAGCCAAATTAAGGCAAAAATAATGATGATTATTTCGATGTTTTCAAAATGGTACCTAATACTGGCTATTTTAGACAAAATTTGAATTTTTTGAAATTACTGTGCGGTTACGCCCTCTTGTGGTAGTCCTAGGAACTTGTAAATATTTTCCAGCCATTTTTTTTGGCCACTTTTCTTAAGAATTTTTTTTTCAGCGCTGTGCGATGAATAGTTTTCGAGATACAGCTAGCGTCCTTTCTTATTTGGACACCCGGTACAATAGGTAAAACTAAATGCAGCAGATCCTATTTGGGTAATTAATGTTTTTTATAAATTTTAACGCGTCTTAGGGCCATAGTGGCGTAGTGACGCATTTCCGGACATGAGTTCCTATACTTAAATAGATTCTTCTGTTGCACTAAACAACCCCCGGAAGTTTAATCCCATAGTTCTGAAACACCCCGTATAATTGAAACCAATACTAAAACATCAAAACTCTTTCTGTAAAATAATAATACTAATAAAAATGTAAGAGAGTTTTGTGATACACTAATAAACCTTGCCAAGATTAAGTTGTTGTAAAAGTAGAAAAAGTAGCAGAACCTTAATATCGAAATAAATTCAGATGAAAAGAAAGAAAATAAAAATAAAGTGATGGATTTACAAGCAGCACGTCCAATAATCTTGGAAGTTCTGAATGATTCGTGCGATCAACGTAAAGACAGTGTTAAAATAATTGCTGACAAAAATTGAAAAATTATTGCCAAAGATAAATAATGATATTCTGGAAGGCACAGTGTCAGAGACTGAACCTACAGTTGATGGTTTAAAATCGACTAAAAGAATACTAGAGATAAAAGAATAAGAAAATCCTATAGTGAAATTTAATAGCCATAAAGGCACAGAGCCAGATATCATCAAAGAATCTGTAATTGAAGATAATTGCATAATTATTGAGTTCTCACATGAAATTTCTCAAGGAAGCAAAGAGGAAAGCAGGATGGAGATTAAAGGAACCAATTCAGAAAATAATATAAATTCAGTAGAAAGTTAATCAAGTTTCTCCAACTTCTTTAAAAACAGTTAAATCATTATAGAATTGAATTAAATTCGGTCATTTAAGAATAGGGCTCCTGCTGGTCTTGGTAACATCTTAGCACGAATTCTTGCCAAACCATTTCCAAGTCGAACCCATTAGCGTTGTCAAAACTACTATTTCAGGTAATAAACCTTATTTTTTGATCAAACTATATTATATTCCGGTCAGAAGATAAGGAGTATGGCTGAGGTAAGGAATTTGGAAATAAGGGATTGGAAGATGTTGGATTTTATAAATAATTGTTTTGTATCCTAACAATAAAAAGATTGATTGATTTAGCACGTACTTTCGATATTGTAGAACCATAACACTGCTTTCAAAATTATTGAACTTAAATATTAGAGTAGTAAGTCTTTCCAGAAAATTAAAAATCGCAGCTACGTTAGGTAGTAGAAATGGCTATTGGGAATCCCTAAGGCACTGTTCTTACCTTATGTCAATTTTATCAAAATATGACTCTGTTTGTATATGTTCTGCTAATGACAATAGTATAATTTGTGGTTTGATTTTGTTGGATAGGTTTCAAAAAAATTTAATATTTCTTTTTAATTAGTTTGATACTATGATTTTTAACCAGAAATTTAAATATCTGTCTTTTCTAAATTAATTAAATACTTTTTTTATAAACAGCAATATGATTTTCGTTAATAAATAGTCTATATCCCATATTACCCTGATGAGTACCTTACTTTATCCCTAATGGAGCATTTGCATAAAAATTCTATTTTCCTTAATTGAAGAGTCGGCTCGAACAACGTTGTAACTTACATTGTTTCAACTTTTCAGGAGGAGCAAAAATCTATATACCTTTTTTTTGAAATTTAAAATGGAAAAACGTTGCATGATCATGACAGTAACAACGTTGTTTCATGCTGTTAGGCTTAAATTTACACGATTTATCCATAGTTTAGTCTTTTCTACAAGAAAAATTTGGAATAACGTTATAACTGCTTTGTAACTTACAACGTTTCTCTATAACTTGCGCATTTTTCAATACACTATAAAGTCTGGGATAAAAAATAAAAAACAGGGTGAACTAATATATTTTTATTTTTCAGTCTGCCTTACGTAAAAACCAACAAAACTAACTGTAAGACTAATAACTAAATCTATACTGTATTCTACTTCAATATCTATAATATAGAAAAAATGACAGTAGAACAAAAAATACATTAATAATCTTAATACTAAAAGTAGGCTGATAGTATATTATGTTGTAAATATAAACATGTAAGGGAAAATAATACTCATTCTGTTAACAAATTTTCGTAAAAAGGATGATAAACTGGATTCATATACTGACACATATCTATAAAATTACCTTTTTTAGCAGCCGAAATAGGTATTGGTCTATCATATGCCAACGGCAAATTTGCCATGCTGGAAAAAGGTAAATTAGTAGCCTTATATTTTGCAATATTTTTCACGATGGTAATATATTTCCAGGGTCAAAGAACGTTATGAGTCTCTCTTGTAAACAATGTATTTGGGTCTTCAGAAGTAATTTTATTCCATAGTGATTCCGTAAGTTTAAATTTGGCATTTTTGTAAAGAGCTTTTTCCAAATCTCTCAAATCTTTGAAATCTTTCCTTTGCATGCACAAGACATACAAAGGCTTGCTTTCCCGTGCGTTGGCAATGCCTGGTCCCCACTCAAATGGCACGAAAACCTTCGCAGTTTTTTTCTTTTTTTCTATTAAAGAAAAGTCCCTATCGCAGGGCAGGAAGCTGTGTCTAGTTGACAAAAATTTTTGATGCACTTCTGTGGAATATTTTTGATCCACCAAAAGTTTTAAAGTTGTAATGATTCGCCAGTTATTGTTCTGCCCCAGACATCTGTCCGTGTTATTGTAATATTCATAACAAAGTTAGGTAGGATATTGAAAAGAAGAAACGAGCTCAGAGATTAATAGATTGAACCTCAGCTCCTAGGTATATAAAAAATCTATTATACCTCAAGTAAATTATTGTATTTAAAACTTATTGAACTTAAATTAAATTAAGTATATCGAACGGTATCGTTACAGATTTAAGTTCATATTTCTTTTAAATACGTGAATAAGTCTATTTTCTTCTTCTTTTCAATTGTTGAGCGTGTGAGATAAAAATTTCTAAATTGATTTTTGCTATAAGTGACGTAATACCCAATATAATAAGTAACTCATTAATATAATGCCTGTCGCAAAATGTGCATGTATCAGAACGAGGTAATCAAAATTTTAGATTCAGTTTCGAAAATGTATCATTGTATGTCCTGATTGATATATTCTTATGCTCTGGATATTTTTCACAAAAGAGCTTATATATTATTTTTAAGTTGAGATCTTCGGACAGGAACTCTGTATGAGTTTTTGATCGTGAGTAGTGGCTTTCCTGTTTAGGAAAAGACAAAATATGTTCCCTGATCAACTTTTTGACATTTCCTGGAATAGCATGTGGCCGATTGGTATGACGTCCTCGGAAATCTTTAATGTCAATATTGTTCTTCAATTTTTCTACTAACATTTGTATTCTTCGGGGTGTTACTCTAAGGGTATCTGTGACAGTTTTTTGGCAAAATCGTATCTTAAAAAAAGTATAAAAAACTGTACACTTCCGGCGTGGATTTGGTTGATTTTATAACTTTTGGCCTTATCGGTTCACGTATCTTAATACATTGGTATGCGAGAAATTGGGATTGTTCATTATAAGTAAGACTTCTGAATTTTGAAAAAATCGTACGTTTATTGCCTTCTAGCTTTGCAGCAAAACATCCCCTTTTACAGCGACACACCACATTCTGAAAAGCAAGAGAATATGTCTATATAAAGGCACTAATAAAATGATGATGAAAATTGATATGTTACTAGTAATATTATGAATGACATAAGGACATTAAAAAAATTATAATGCTAAATATGTAGGTACTAACTTTTTCAACAAAATGATGAACTCTTAAGTACATAGTCTGCACAGTAAAAACAATACAGTTACATTTTTTCATCAAGCAAACTATAGAAACCTTGCGAACGCATGGCAGTTAAATTTCCGCGCCAAAATAGAACAGCTACAACGTTTTCGACTTACCTCTTCTGGCGGGACCATTGCCGGCATCATCTTCTTTCTTTTACTTAGATATTCTTCTCCTTTGTCTCTAGCTAACTTTGACTAATTGTTTTGCCACTGAGTAATGTTAGATTTGCGTTTTTTACCACGATTTAATGTATTCTGCAATGAATCCGATAAATTTACTACAGACATGACGTCAAAAATGTAACAATATTCGCCCAAACAATCTCGTGCGCTGCTACTTACAACTTTGTTCCGCGGAAATCGGCAAAATGGCAAACCAAAATATTTGATTTAAGGGGGGATATTTAAAAAGAGAGGGATATTCTTCTATCATACAGTTGCTTTAGGTGCCATACAACGTTATTCCATGATTAAGTCGATTTTATAAAATTTGCGAGTTACAACGTTGTTCAAGCCGACTCTTAATTACAATCAATAATTGTAGAATTCTGGCTCTGGATATGTGGCTATTTTATCAATAAAAATCATTAATTATCTTGCATTTAAGTAAGTGTATATATTTAATTTCAAATTAATTCATCTGGTGCAAGGACATTTTATAGTATCTAATGTCATAAATGCGGTTAACCTAAATAATTAATGTAAAAAAATAAACAGAGAGTTAAAAAATAAGTGCGACAAACTTCAGGGCGTGATTCTACATGAAAAATCTCTATCTATTTTTAAAACCCTCTTAAGAGGTAGTTTGTCGCGAATTTTTTGACTTGCAATTAAGAATTTTATGTTCTCCATTATATATCATCTCCATACGGGTATTTTATATAAAAATAATTTTTAATTTTCTTGTTCAATTTGTGGCAAAAAACCTCTCTCACCTTTTGTTTCGTATGTGGCGCCGTTTTTTATGCAAAAAAAATAACTGGCTGACAAAATATTAGGCTTTTTTTTCGGTTAATTTCCTAGGACGATGAGTATTATATCTTGTGCGAATATATTTAAGGGAATATTGAGTGCCTTATTATTTTATTTTTAAATAAGATAGTAATAGAAACAACTACTATTTAGTTTAAAATTTATGTTATTAAGTGCTTTTATGTGATTTAATTAATTGCTTTTTTTTTAAGTTTATTTTTGGCGGATCCTAAGGTTAAACCAAAATGTTAAAAAGTAAAAGTATCTCCGTTTTTATCAAAATATGTTAACATGTTTACTAGGTATCCCATTTAAAATTAAAAAATTATTGCAATTCCATTTTTACCAAAACAGACAAAACTGAATAGGTATGTCAAAAACTTATTTTAGAGTTCTTACAAACTAAACTTTGTTTTAAAAACCAAAAAACTTATAGAGTATTCCTTTTATCCTTGGCCGGGGTATTCCTTTTATCTTATATATATACCGATTTATTATTTAAAACCATAATATAAATGTTATAGCTACTTTTTTTACTTTTATCAATTCTTATCCGAAGTAATATCCCATTTAAAAGTCTTAAAAACTCTTCGATGTGCTACTTCCGAATCTCCAGTCCGATCAAAAGTTTGGAAAATCCATTTTTATTTCCGGAACGACTAAGCTGTAGCTAATCAGAAATTCGAATTAAATTCCTTAGTAGTTTTTAGGAAATACTCAAAATTCAATTTGCCTCGTATAAAAGTTGCCAACAAGAAATAACGTAGATCAAGAGGTTTTATAATCGGAAATTACAACAATTTAATTAATAAAACTACAACTCACTATGTTCTTACCTTTTTGATTTCTGCAAAAAACTGTTAAATTTAATAAAGGTATAGAAACCAAATCTTAAATTTTTATTAGCCAACATTAATCTTAAATATAGAGTCACCACGACAAAGATGTATCCGACACTTGTGATATATTTTTAGTCTGGAAAGTTTTAAAAAGCTTTTTCTCAAAATGGAAGTTTATAGATAAATCTACTTTTAATATTACTTACGTTTTAAAGAAATGCAGCTAGCACGAATAGTTTAACCGCAAAAGGATAAGTTTATCGAGATATTCCGTACGACGGAAAGCAGAAGAAGTAAAGATGGTACCTGCTGATACCTGTTTCTACTTTTTGATTTCGTCTGGGCAGGGCAACCAGAAAACTAAAGGTCACGAAAAGGAGCTAAAAACTAATTTGAATAATCCGCTTTAATAAGTCTATTCTTGACGGAAAAATAAATCATCCACACTAAAGAAGCATAAGCTATCTATATGATACAATCTAAAGATCAACCTGTTGTTAAAAATAAAAAGGTAACCGTTATTCTCTCATGCCGGGATATCACCATTGTCATTTTTGTGCCTTGTTTTTTAATTAATAAACCATTGAGAACAAGTAATTCTTTGTCTAAAGGCCTCCCTAGACGCTCAATTATATTGCACAATATTAGGTTTGCCCAATATTATTGTGCGTCTGAAGATAATATTGTCTTAACCGCGCAAGTATTGAAAAAAGATTGAACGTGTTTGAAATTAATTGCGCAATATTGCATCATTTGTGCGTGTAGGGAGAAGATTGTACAATTATTTATTTTGGTCAGTTCATTTGAGTTAACGGCACCATGGCGAAGCGTAATAAAGACCGTGAATTTATCATTGAGTTTTTGAAACTATATCGTGAATATCCAGCTATATGGAAAATTAAAAGTACAGAATACAGTGACAGAAACCTAAAAAATAATGCATATAAAGTATTAGTTGAAAAATATAAAGAAGTTGACCCAGAAGCGGACAAAGAAATTGTAAAAAAGTGATATATATTTTAAGAACTAATTACAGAAAAGAGCTTAAAAAGATAAAAGCATCCTACAGATCTGGAACTAGCACTGATGATATTTATGTACCTTCTTTATAGTATTTCAAGAAATAAAATTTTTTGCAAGACCAAGAAATCCCTGTGGAGGTATGTTCTACAATAACATCGCAAAATAAGACGGAAGGAAATTTGGACATGGATGAGCAAAATACATCAGAGGCAGAGGTAAGTGAAAGACAAAGTCCTATTTATTTATTTATTTATTACATATTACATATCAATTTTAAACAACAATGTCCTGCCAAGAGACATTCCTTTCGTCATTGAAGTATTCACAACTTTTGTCTCACATTTTTTGCAGAAATTGATGCGTTTCGTCCTCGTAAGGGCTGTAGGGAATGTAACTGGGTTTATTCATATTAATATTTGTACTGTTGTCGGAATTTTTGCTTTCTGATATATCTGTATACTGGAATTTCATTTTGCGACTCAGAAAGATGTGAAGATAGCAGCAAGCTAAAACTATTCTTTGTACTTTTTCAGGGGATAAATTAATTGTCGTTAAAAGTAATCCAAAACGCGCCACGAATATACCAAACGTGTTTTCCATAATTCATCGGGCATGAGATAACCTATAATTAAATACTCTTTCTTCTCGTGTAAAATTTCTTTGTAGAAAAGGTTTCATAAAATTATCTTTTAGTGCAAATGCCTCATCCCCCACAAAAACAAATGACAATTGACAATTACTGTTGGGTAATAAATATTCTTGGAGGAGGGAGATTTATTTCTTCATTTTCCAGCAACTGTCCAAATTTAGTATTTGCAAGCACGGCTCCATCTGACATGCGTCCATTAGCTCCAATATCGACTATAATAAATTCATAATTTAAATCTACGATGCTCATTAATACAATACTAAAAAATTGTTTATAGTTGTATTATTCAGACCCAGATCCATTTGGCTTTTGTATGGCAATATGCTTGCCGTCTATGGCGCCAACGCAATATGGAAAATTCCATCTGTTTTCAAATCCTTTGGCAACGGTAAACCATTCTTCAGAATTTTTTGAAATCTAAAATTATAAAGATAATCATATTAGTAAAATTGCATTTAATTTGAAGGAGCTGTAGCTGTAGCATAAAGCAACAAAAGTATTTAAATATTATCTGTGAAAATAGCAGACTGTTTTTTCGCCCTTTACTTTCAATTATTTAAGTTTTATAAAAATGTTGTAATTTTGTTTTAGGAGGAAGATGTAAATATTAACCAGAGGACAAAACCAGCTATAAAGCGACTGCCAGCAAAAAGACAATCGATGGCCTCTCAAAAACATTAACTAAATTTGGCAAGTGAGTATTTACAACGCTCAGATGAATATGAAAACATCGGAATAATATGGAGGAATGAATTAAAAAAGATGAATTCGGAGCAAGAAATTTATGCAAAAAAAGCGATCAACGATATTTTGTTTGAAGGACAGTTAGGTACTTACATAAAAACTCCGTAAAAATCAATCAACCTTTAAATACATCAGCAGCTTTTCAACACCAACCTCAGCAGCTAGAAAGGTCCAATTGGTCATTTGTAACTACTACCGACATTTCCACAAGGGCAAACCGAGCAGTTTTCAAGTTCAACTGACAGTGTTGCTACATATTTTTCAAATTACTCGGCCAAATAAAAATGTATTACCATTAATTATTTAGAATACCTTTGTTTACATTTTTCTGATAACATAAAACATATTTCCTTACCTGAATGTATTTTTGCAATTTTGTTATTATAGCTTCACATGTTTGCAAAATAATTCCATTGATAGTTTGTGGTGCTATCGCAGAGCTAAATTTTAAGTCTTCAAAACTTCATCATGTTGCTAAAATTCGCAGTGTTGTTGTTAACCATTCTGTAGGTGAGATAGCTCTCCTCATCACCGAATTTTGTTTTAAAATTAGTGGTGATGTAATCTCCAACAACTCATTGAATGAGTCGTTATTCATACGTAAATAATTTTCATCTTCATTTCAATCATTCGGTTCACTCAACTTTAAATCGCACAGTAAATTCTCGCTTGTAAATTCACTTCGTTTAGACCAACTCCGCCGTTTTAGTTCTTTTATAGAAGAACAATATAAAAGTATTGCCAAACAGGATTTCCGTTTTTTAGACATAATTCAATTGCTCTTCGTGCTTTCTGATTGTATACTAACTAGATGTGGACATTGCACACAAATATTGCATAGTCTAGGTTAAAAAATATTGATCAATACAATATTGCTCAATATAATATTGTGCAATAAAATTGAGCGTCTGGGGGGCCTTAAGGTAGCATTGACTTTCAGATAATTGATCAAATTATGCGGCTCTAGTCGCAACTCTTGCAAGAAGTTTACCTGCGAACCTATTTTCCATTGTTTATTCTTGGGTCCGAAATTTTGAATATAATAATTTACATTTTGAAATATAAAGCAATGACTGTGGCAATTAAAAACTCAGCAGTTCACTCACGAAGCTTATGTTTACATATGTACTTAATATTTTGGATAAGGCATTGATCGTACAAGTCCCATTTTAAGAACTTGCCTATAATAAGACCCAAAAATTTAATAGATTATCTGGATTTACCTGGTTTTATGAAGTATAATATACAACATTATGTTAAAACTCTTCAACGTATTTTTGTATAAAAAAATCACAGCACCATGAACCTACAAATCATATAAATCATGGTTAAATGAAAGAACTACAGCAAGTTCAATAACAGCTGGGGATAAAATCGATACGGCTTGGTTCAAAATTTACATTAGAAGCGATTGGCAAAAGATAGGTAAACGTTAACGTAAAAGCTAACAAATCATGGCTTACTCCAAAAATAAAAACTCGCTGCAGAGAAAAAAGCAGCGTGTACCTCAGCAACAAAACAGAAGCACATTGTAAGAAATAGAGCCAATGCTAAAATGGCACAAATCAAAAAAAACTATTGTAAAATTATTTACCAACAGGCAACATGATATGCATGGAGGATAACTAAGAATATGGAATCTCATAAGAATGCAGAAGAAACCATTTAACCAATAAATCGCTATCAATATTACCGCTGATAAATGGAAAAACCCCCAGAGTCTATGATAACAAGAATCTATACAATATAAAAGAAGAAGAGGATTTATGAACCATACCTAACAACATCGACAACTACATTATAGATAAAACGTAGATCAAATCAACAACTGAAACAAATTTTTAAAAAATCTGCAGACCCAGATAAAATAATGAAATGCTCAAATGCTCAAATATGCGTTAAGCTAATGATAGAATTTTTACATCTTACAATATGATCATGTTCACAGAAGTACCATAGGAATTAAAATCTCGCATTAAAATTACTATTTACAAGAAAAAAAGACCCAAAGAACTATTGGAGCATAAGCCTGTTCAACACAGTATAGTGTTGTATAGTCAGTATTAACCAAGGATAATATGGCTTTTGGGCAAAATAGATTAAAAATCGATGCCTTATTCATACTGCCACAAATCATCGAAAACTCCATAAAATTTACCTGAACTGCGTTCCTCTGCTCTGTTTACCTAACTCAGGCATTTGATAGACTAAAGGATGTGCCAAAAATTCTGAAAGAAAAAGAAGAATAAGGAGCCGACAACAATATAATCCATATAATAAAATAACTGAATACCAACAATAATAGTACAGTCAGGCACCTTAACCACAGAGGAAGTGCAGATATCGATAGGTATCAGACAAGGGGAGCCTGAGTTGAATCATCATAAACCGGTTTAAAAATGTAGAAAAATGTTACGGAATCAAACAAACCGAATTCAAAATATTGTGCTCTGCAGACAATGCGGTCCACATAACAGAAAATGAGAACAACATGCAGTGAATGCTATTTAAGCTAAACCAGGCCGCAAAGACATAACAAATACTGGTCAATCTGGTTTCGCAAGACCACGATTTACAGAACAGCAGTGAGGCCCATCCTCACCTATGCAGCGGAAACGAAAGCAAAAAGAGTACTACGAATGACCGAAATGAGAGCTCTATGAGCAAATGTATGAGATCCAGGAGCGATGCGATAGGATACCGGATATTAAATGGTCATGAGGAAAAAGGAGGGAGTGGAAAAAGTTAGACAAAAACAGGATGATTATTTTAGTTTTAGAAAGCTTAAGGCGCAGAAGATTTAAATTGCACCAACATTTAATGGTGAGTAGCTCATATGATAGGTAAAAGAATGAAACAGGATGAGGGCCTTTATTTATGTTTTTATGGTTGCTTAGAATAATTTAATACGCTAAGATCATTATTTATTTATTTTATGTATAACAAAGATAATTATTTTTATACCAAGTGGCGAAAGGTACTAATTTATAACTAGTAGGTAATAATTCATACGAGACACATATTTTTAGCCTTTTACAGAGGTGTGAATTCTATTTTTTTTTTCGTAAGTTATCACACCAGAAAAGTATGAAGCAGGTGCTACTGATATTTATTTTCAACCCTTTAGTTTTATGACAAGATATGTCTAGACCATCAATATCCAATACATTTATTGAGAAAGAATGGAGTTATACATTGATATGTAGATAATATGCTCATGTGATATGGTACTACGATTGCTCCAAGTAAAATAGGCTCTAGAACTGAATTTTGAGGTGCCACACAATCTTTCAACTTATCGAACCCATAGTGTTGTATTTTATTACTTAAGATATTATGCCTTACCCACTCGAAAGCTTTAGAAAATTTGTAGAAAATTGCTGCTGTTAACTTGTTTAGACAGACGTAAACTCTAGAAATACATGTATTTGTTCTTCAAAAATTTAAATTTATGAGAATAAATTATTTATATTTATTTTAAAAGAACTCTTTTTTAAATAATCTTACAACGGTCTTATTTGGTTAGAAATTAAAATGCCAGGACTACTTTCAGTAAGATATGAATTCTATTCTGGGTGAGTTTAAATGACGAGCATCGCAAACAGTGAAGAAACCCACATAGCGGTACTGGATAATCGTTGACTGAAACTGCGCAAGTTAGCAGATATAGTAGGCATCTTAAAAAGTAGACGAAGTAGGCAGACAAAAAGCGATACATCGCATATTATCTGAATATTTGGACATATGAAAGCTGTATTCTTAGACAACTTTATCTGTGTCTGGAAAAGCAATTTATATAGCGTGACTTATCTATTAAAAGTTTTAAAGCAAATTTGTCGTATGGAACCCTAAGAATTCAATGTTTTTTAAATTTTAATATATCTATTATTGTATATGCTAATTAATTTTCTAAAAACTAAGAAACAATTTACCTTTTTGTAGGTTCTTATTCAATTTGAATAAAAAAACAAAATATCGGATTTGTAATGATTTGGATTAAACCAATGCTGCATACGACGCATATTTATCCGCATATCTATTAAAATAAAATCAATATGACAACACAGCACAGTAGAAGTGCGGAACGCGATAGACAAGTTATCTGATTGGCTCGGTTACAACAGCAAAATCATGCCTGTTTCGCGCCGAGCCAATTTTCAAACTGATTGGCCCCAACCCAAATGTGTTCGAGGCGCAAGTGTTTTACGGCATTGTCAGGTTTTTTAGGAGGCGGTCCTCTACGACAGAGGCATAGCCATATTTAGTATTTGTTTGGTGCTCCACGTGTTTATAAGACTTTACTTAATTTAATACATTAATAAGTTATTTAAATTTTCTAAAAAATAGAAAATAGTAAGACAATGAAGCTGCCATATTTACCTCCCGTCTCACCTATACCCCTAGGCTTCAGATAAGTATTGTGGTGTGTATTATGTACGGAGAGTATTGTGCTATCTTGTTGCAACATCTGAGCAAAAAAATCAAACCAAAAACGACCGCTTTTGGCTAAGAAGAATGTTGTTGTTTCATCAAGACAATGCACCACCAGCTTACAGATCTGTTACTGCAATGATCAGAATTTACGAATTTAAGCTTAAATTGCTACCTTGTGCCTATTGCTACACTCTATTCGCCAGATTTAGCTCTTTTGGACTATTTTTAGTTTCCAAACTTAAGAAAATAGCTAAGTTATCGAAGATTTTCAAACGATGGTGAAGTGTCGGCAATATTATTGGCTGTTTTGAGGACTAAGACAGTTCTTAATATAAAAAGAGTATTGAACTTATGAAAGATCACTGGTAAAAGTGTATAGAGCTGAAAGAAAATTATGCTGAGAAATATTTTTTTTACCAAAATGTTTGTATTTCCTTTGTTGAGTCAGGTACTTCTAGGACCATCTTCATATATATTATATCCGGACTTGTACATCATATTAGTCCATAACCATTTTTAGAAGTACATTATTTTATTTATTCAATTATTGTAATTAGTCCTATTTTTCTGAGAAAATATAATTTTTGTTGTTCAAAATTACTTTTGTAGGCAAGCTAGTAAAGTAAAAAGAGTAAGAGTTATTGAATTGATATAGTGAGGCTACAAAGGTAGAGTGTTATTTGTTGGCCACAAGGGTAGCGTGCTATTTGTTGGGTAAAATAAAGGTAGCCGGTAGGGAGTTCCATTGGATAAGGCAATGGTAGTGGCCCTGTCGGTGTAACAGGAAATGGTTATCTGTCTTCGAGTTGTGGCTTTGCGCTAGGGGTCCCCGTATGCGGCTCAATTAACCCGATACAAGTACTGGTATCTCCAAGTATATAACATCTATTGTTACACCTATTTTTTAGACTGTTTAGCGGCGGTTAGGCTTCCAGGGGTAGCCGTCCTATTATTTTAGGTGACAATAGTTATGGAAGAAATAAGAGCACTGAATTACTAAATAAAAATAACAAAATCAATTGGAAAATAGGAGCATATGATAAGAAAGCAAGGGGGAGTATAACGCCCGGTGAGTGCATTTTGACGTTGTTTTACGGACTCAGTAAATCCTTTTATTTCATTTCACGTTGTTGAGAAAACTCGCCATTATCCCGTTTTTGCTAAATGATTGAAAGAATTGCATTGCGAAAACCCACGAGAGACTCAAGTAAGTTTTTGTATTTTAAATTAAATAAACTTTCAAAAAAAAAAATGGACAAAATCATATTTTTACACCTTTCCTAATTCCTTAATTGCAAAATGTTAATAATGTTTAATATTATTCAAAAACAATTATGATAAAAATTGCAATTCTCTGTTAAATAAAATTGCCTACATTGTAAAAATCGATTTAAACAAAATGCAATATAAAAACCAATATGAATTCATAATTATTATTTGTATGTTTAGAAATAACAGAGATAACAGCTTATGTTAAACAATATATCGACGGTTATCAGACACGCTGAGTGGACAAGCAGCAAAGCGTATAATAGCATTTTCGCAATATGTTATTTTGTGAACGAGGATTCGGTCCCACGGTTAGTTCGATTTCATGCTACAAGTATACTAATTGCAATATTTAAACCTTTTTAAAGCATTAGTCCGTTTTTTTGTTTTGCAGAAAAGCAGGAAAATACGGAAATAATGACTATTACAGTGTTTTTGAGCCGTAAATGGATACGCGTAAAGGATTTGTTTGAAAAATATCGGCATGTTGCTTAATAATTGCATTTTATAAATTAAAGAGATAAATTAAAATAGATCAAATAGCTATTACTGAAAGTAGCGATATATTTTGATGAATGGAAATTAATTTATTAGAAAATAGTCGAAACAAAGAGGAAAGTGAAACTCGGTGAATGAATGGTGCAAGAATAACAACTTGCCTCTAAATGCCTCTAAATGCTGTGTGGTGTTTAACTCTTTAAAAAAGAACTGTGTTACTTACCAATACAAAATTGATAATGTGATACTACCAAGATCAACCCAGTTCAAAGACTTGGGAGTCATTTTTGATCGCTCACTTTCATTAAGTTTTCATATCGAAGATATTATAAAAAGAAGTTATATAATGCTGGGCTTTGTGATCAGGAACTCATCATTCTTTAAAAATATCTCTAGCATTAAATTCCTGTAAGGTACTTAAGGGGAATAAGGCCTAGCTAAAAAAAAAAATTGAATAAAGTGAAAGACTGTAATGTTAATATTTAGTTTAATACATCAAAGTGCTTATAAGGTTATATTAATTTTAACAAACTTAAAAAAATAATCTCTAAAAAAACTAGAAAACAAAAAATAAATATTAAGAAAAATAACGCAAATCGGCCTTATTATCCGATGGAGGTTTAATAAAGCCTATACATAAAAATGGCACAACTCGTTTATTGGGCGAAATTTAGCAGCCATCGGGACACTCAAAATTATCCATGTCATTGACTGTTAAGCCAACACATTCCTCATGGTCCATTTAAGACATTTGCTGCACTGCCTCATATCGGCCTGCCTGTCTTCCTCACATCCATAGCAATACCATTCGGTACTAAACTTTTCCCTGGAGCTTTCAATATCTTTATTCAATTTGGCACGACTTTTGTTCTCCTCGGTAAAAAGATCTCTAGTGACTGGAGTTTCTTTATAGTTTAGAGCTTTTTTTCGATTTTTTTTTAGGTTTTTCATTAGTTTTTACTGGTGTGGGCAAAAGCTCATTAAAAGGATTGACCTTTGTTGTTCGTCTCTTTAATTCAGCAAGAGGGATATGGTCATCAGTCAAATCCAAGTCAGAAGAGTAAACATTGGAATAGGAAAATTTGCCAGACTTGTTGGATGCCATTCCAGACGGACCAGGTTGAGGAGATTCAGGTAGACGCCTATTTTCTTTGTTTCTATCATCCGGTGCCGGTACGTCTGAGAGAAGTGAAGGAGCAAACGCTGTTTCTGAAATTGCCTCGGGATTTAATGGAAACAGACCAGTAGCCTTAAAACCGTTTATAATGTTACTATGTGTCATGCATTTAGACCAAACATTTGAAAGTATGATGTTAAAACGTGATTTGGTCAGCGTTTTGTTAGGATTCTGATCCAAGAATAATAATACCTCATTATCCCAATGATGCTCAAATGAACGATATACAGATTGGTCGAGGGGTTGAAGCTCATGTGTTGTATTCTATGGCAAACAGTAGAGATCTATATCAAGTGAGTCTCCAACATCAACAATTGACAAATCAAGATGACAAGCTGCACCATCAAAAACTAAGAGGCACCTTCCTGGACTTTTGTATCGGGCTAAGTGCTTAAGGAATTCTTTAAAAAGTTCGTTAGTCATGTAGCCTTTACTTGATTTTTCCAATAGAGTTCCTGGTGGCAAATTATCATGTAATTCTGGCCTTACCCTCTTTTCTTTAAAAATAATCATAGGAGTTATTGGTATTCCAAGGGTATTGACACATCCTGCATTTGTCACACTCTCTGCATGTTCTGACGATTGAAAGTGAACACGTTTTACCCCTTTCTTAGCTAAAACGGTTGGCTGGTGGTGAATAGTCAAGCGGCATCCTTTTTCATCCATATTATAAAGTCTTTCAGGGTGATTAATTATATCAAGATCATCATACATTTTCCCTATTTTTTTAAAATGATTATCAACTATAAATTTATTAAGTTTTTGAGCCCTAGCTGGGCTCATAAACTGTGCTTTTCTTTTAGAAATTACGGGATTTCTCTTCATAAAAGCCTTTAGCCAGTCTTTACCAGCAAATTTTGAAGTTGTATTAAATTGATGAGCAATTTTATTATCTTCGCAGAATCTGAATACCAATTGACGAAGGATTCGTGGAGTCACAGGTAGACCTATTTCACAAAATCTTATTATTCTTTTAACGAGATCAGCTTCTTGTTCTTCTTTTAAAATAAATTTACGACCTAGTCTTTTTATTAGGATTCCATTCTGAACATGATTTCTAATGGTTCTTCTGGGAATATTAAACCTTGCCGCAGCCCCATATGTACTCAGAGTACCGCGTTGAACAGATCGAACTGCTGATATTAAATCCTCCTCGCACCAAGGTGTCCTTTTAGGAGGCATGATGTTAAAAATCACTGAAAATAAAACGAGAATAGTTTAGAAGTTTAATAATATGTTAATAAAAACATTAATTTGTCATGAGGATAATAAGGCCTATAGCTTATTTTTATAGGCCTTATTACCCATCCATGACGAAATATTATGTAAATTTATTTAAATTATGTCGGCTAAATTTAATCTAATAAACTATTGAAATCACAAAATATAAAGTCTAACCAAAATACCTGCAGTTATAAATTAAAAATACTAAAAATACTTACGTTTTTGTTTGTTGTATCCCTATAATATCACACGCGGCGACCCGTCGACACAAGTTGTTGGAACTTACTGACGCCCGAAAGCGAGAAACGCGGGTAGTCCGTTCGAATGACGTTTGTAAATGGACCAATAGGAGACGCGGACCCAACGCAATCGATTTGCGATTAATTTAAAGCGGTTTTTTTGAATATAGGCCTTATTACCTGCAGGTACCTTACTTTACCTATGTTCGTTCTATTTTGGATTATTCTTCAAAAGTCTGGTTGCCATACTATTAGAACCATATTTAAAAGCTTGAAAATATACAGCGAAAATTTCTTAAATTCCTTTGGTTTAAATGTGATAGAGTGTACCCGGAAATCGGCTTCTCACATGATCGTTTGCTTGAAAGATTCTAGGTGAAATCCTTAGAGGAAAAAAGGGATTCGGCAGATTTACAGTTCTTACATAAATTAATTAATGGCGTAATTGACTCGACAGAGATCTTGCAAGTTCTAAATTTACACACTCCTCGGCTATCAGCTCGCTGTTCTCAAACTTTTTACTTTTCAATACCTCGAACCAACATTACAAAATTTTCGCCTATAGGTCAATGCGATATACTTAACTGTAGCCTAGCCGAAATTAAAAGAATTGGCTTTATTTAGATAAACTTGTTTTCTTCTTTTTTATATATTTATTAATAATTTATCGTATTTGTAATATTAATTTTATTTTGATAAGATGACTTAATTTTTATATACATCGTTTCCGCTCTATTATTGGAGTTTCTCTGTTAAGTGTTGTAAGTAAATAAATAAAGAAATAAATAATTGACAGTTTTTCATCTTGATTCTTTTTGAAGGTCGGCTAATTTCAGTAAAATCAACGGTTTTAAAAATCATGCATAGGTTTAAAAAACTGGATATTTACAAGAAAAAAAACATTGTTAAGGTGCCCACGTAAACATAAAACAACTTATTCGACAATTAGAGGAAGAACGGGGAAATTAGAAAAAATGATGTTAACAATAGTAGTTAACTTTCCATGTAATAGTATACATATTAGTGGAAAATATGATAATACAACTCGCAATAGTAAGAAATATTTTAAAACGTAAGAAATTTATATATTTTAAGTTATAAAAAAACTAAGTCATATTTTTTTCTTTATTAGAATCAGAATATATTTGTAGAGGTAGGCTTCTTACCAAATAATAAACTTTTAAATATTATAATGAAAACACACTGACATCAAAAGATGAAAGTATGGCCTTGTATTTTAGGAAACTAAATTATTATTCCTTTTTTATTGATGACAATCTGTATCTCTGTCACTCATAAACATGCTGCCAGTTTATGCTACATGAAACACTAAATAATATTTCGGCCGAAATATTGCAGAACACTCATGGAGAGTTTTACAACATGCTGATGTTGATGGAACCTCCATCGTGTCACACAACGTTGTAAGCAGTATTAAAATATCTATTCAACATTGCCTAAAAAGATTAAAACAGGTAACATAGCAGCGACTAGTGAGCTAAAATGTCTGGTAATAATAAATATTTTATGGACGTTATACTTTGGTTTGTCAAATGGCTATCCTATAGTGTGATACATCATTTTAAAGGGCATACAACCTACCGATTTATTTACTAAGTGCTTAAAATGTGATCCGTTATTCGCGAGACAATAATAAGGCTTAGAAATTTCTCACAAGCATTGACATGTGTTCAATTCCAGTTTTTTTGGCGAAGTAAGATGAAAAATTGTTTGCTATTTAAAATAATATGTAATATTATGAGGCAACCATTTGACCTACAAAAGTTTGAGTTGATAAATTTTCTTTAATTACCACACATTTTTGCTTACCCTTCGCTTATACCTCAATCGATTTTGTTTTTCATGCTGATTTCACTGCTTAAAATGATGTATCACAGAATTAAACCGTTGATTGAATAATAGGCCTATTATATTATATATATACCATGCTTTTCTTTGAAGTCCTCCCCCCTATTTATTTTTTGAACGAGTCAAAAAAAATTTTTGAAACTTGTCCTAAGTAAATTGGTCTATAGATACTATTTTTCACTGTAAACTAGGTAGTTGTAAATTCCAAGATGGCGGCTGGGCGACATCTTGAGAAAAAATTTTAAGATATTTTTCCTTAACCGATAAATTACTCTTGTATCGGTCATTGTTAGATATTGTTTAGTGTGTTTGGCAGTTGTTGTCAGTGAATTTATTGTTTTTTTCAAAATGGTTAATTCTCGTCCATTGGAGGAAAAAGTAGAAGCAATTTTTATTTATGGAGCAACGCGTAATTTTCATGAGACTGAAAGAATTTTCAACGAACGTTTTCCTGATCGTCCTATTTGCCGTAAATATTTAAGGGAACTTGTAAATAAATTTGCAACTACTGGTACTGTCCAGGATAAAAAACGCCCAGGCCATATGTCTATTTCAGAAGAAAAGCAAGTCCAAATAATTGGCGAAATAATAGAAAATCCCAACATTCTACTCCAACTGTTGCTGATATCTGTGAAGTTTCAACTTCGACGGCATGGAGAGTTTAAAAAAAAAAGTTTCACCCATACAAGATCCAAATGGTCCATCAACTGACTGAAGATGATCCTGACCGAAGAGTGCAATTCTGTGAAATTATGGTAGAGAGAGTAGAAAGGCAACCTACGAACGTGCGCAACATTTGTTTTAGCGACGAATGTACGTTTTTTTTAAATGGTAATGTCCAAAAAGACAAAATTGTCGATATTGGAGTGATACCAATCCACACATTTTTCGTGAAACCCGATCTCAGTATCCGCAAAAAATCAATATGTGGGCAGGAATATTAGGGAATCATATATACGTAGGGCCGCTGTTTTTAGAAGAAAATTTAACAGGTGAATTGTACTTAAATATGCTGGAAAATGCTATCGATCCTCTCATAACAGAAATTGTTGAGGCTAATGTACATGAATTTGACATGGAAATTACATTTCAACAAGATGGTGCTTCTCCGCATTTTGCCAGGAATGTGAGAAATTATTTAAATGATAATTATTTTGGTCGTTGGATAGGTCGTCGGGCTCCTATTGAATGGCCAGCTCGGTCACCAGATTTAACGCCGCTAGACTTTTTTTTGTGGGGATACCTAAAGCAAAAGGTATACAAAACAGAACCTGCCTCAATTTTTAAGCTACGACAAAGAATCACTAACATTTGTCAAAATATTGAGGCAGATGTATTTGAAAATGTTCGACGTGAATTTTCAGATAGGTTATTTATGTGTCAAGAGGTACAAGGAAATCATTTCCAGCATCTTTTAAGTTAAATATTGTTTTTCTTTTGATAAATTGTTTATTTGCTAATTGTAAATTAGTATTTCATTGTATTCTATTAAAAACGTTAATAAAATCGCAACATGTATGTGTGCATGTATGTCGCAACATAGTGTATTTTTTTGGCTGTTACTTTTAGACAGGTCATTGAGACCTTTAAAATGAGGTACCACACGACCCCCCTTTCTATTTAAAATTTTTTCTCAAGATGTCGCCCAGCCGCCATCTTGGAATTTACAACTACCTAGTTTACAGTGAAAAATAGTATCTATAGACTAATTTACTTATGCCAAGTTTCAAAAAATTTTTTTGACCCGTTCAAAAAATAAATGGGGGAGGGGACTTCAAAGAAAAGCAGTGTATACCTACTAGATATAGTATATATATACTATATATATATATATACTATATATATATATTGAATAATACCTATTATTCAATCAACGATTAAACGTTCCCCTGTAGATCTTAATCGACGTGTTAAAGGTGAGTTGTTTTAAACTGAAAGCACTGGTTATTTTCTCTACTATAGAATACCCGTTTTACTTTAATAACTCCGCAAAAAAAAACCTTTAAAAAAGAAAAAAAATTATTTCCAATCTGGAATGGCAACTTAAAAAATTGACGTTTGGTTTGGATTTAGTATGAAAGCCGTATTTTGCCTAAAGGGAGATTTAAAATAACATCCTGTGGTTTTATTTTCAAAACCAACTGCATCACACGTTAAAGAAGCAGAAGTAGAACCGAGTTATTTTTACGACTTTTTTCTCTATTTTTAATGTTTTACTCTTACTTTCTATTTTTACGTTAATTATGTGTTGATCTATCTTGTGTTTTCTTGATTTAATTTGTCTGATAGTAACTAGAGGCTGGTTTTAACATTGTAGTAATTAGAATTGACTTAGAAAACCAAATTTTCTTTAAGTGACTAGAAATTTCTTAAGAGAATCTAGAATTTTTAGTTGTCATGTTTCTAGTTTAATATAATTTCTATCTTTAATATTATAACAGAACACACAACTGGAATACAGATAAACATTAAGTATTTTGGTATAGGATTATGGTGAAGTATAATTAGTTTTTATTGAAGTAAATATATTTTTTTAGTTTTGAGTTCAGCCCAAGTTCCAATACCATAGCATTTAAGAAAATTAATAAGTGATTGTATAACAATTTTTAAGGTTTTCTGTCCAAGATATGTCTAGCAAGGCAAAATATACAACTTTTGATTTTAGACGTCAGAATTTGGATACAAGGAATTAATTTTGAGTTTTTTTACATTAAAATTCTAAGATATTTAGTGCTTTTAATCATTTTTATATAAAACTTTTGCTATTTATCAATAGCTGTTTCATTAACATTTGATTGAGTAGAAGCTATGTTAAAAAAGACAGCGTTTATATATTTTTTTAAATATATATGAATAATTTATGTTTTAACATCTTCTTGCAAGACCGATTTTAATAATACCATAAAAGTCATCAAATTGCCTAATGCTAAAAAAATTTAATCCATGATGTGTACTAAAGCAATAAAGTAAAAATATATTTAATTAAAATTTTATTTTTTTTTCAGGTAAGCCAACTATAAAGATTTTCAATATGAACCAAGGTAAGAGTCACTTAAACATAACCTTAAAACTATATAAACATAAAAAAATAAAGACATGGCATTGTAATACATAATGCGGCTCCTAATTGTTCCCTCTTATCTTTTGAATGCGTTTATATAAAAATTTCAAATTTGGCACACATCATTAGCAACCTAAATACTACGTTTTGATCCCTACCTTTTTGCAAAACTTTAAAACGGCGGCGAGACGCCATTTGAAAAATAAAATTAAACAGAAAGGTTGGCATGCAATACATCGTTTGAAAGCTCCCACTGAATGATTTATGGTCCTAAAATATTAAGTCAGTAATTCTACCTATAGCAAAATGGCAGCCTTTCAAAATCTTTTTTTTCGCATTTTTATTTATTTTTATTCTTGTTACTACACCTGTTTAAGTGTAATTTGTTGTTTGTAGGTATGTTGTTGTTTGTAGAGTATTTACTTTTTGTTAATGTCAAAAAACAAAAAAACTCTACAAACAACAACACATCTCCAAATAAATTACACCTCAACAAGCGTAGTAACGAAAATAATCATAATTTTAAACTTAAAACTAAAATCGCACACTTACAAACACCCATGCCAAGTCTGTTAAATAGTCCACTTGTAATCACGATTGCCTTTTAATGTTAAGAGTTTTTTATTTTTCGATTAAAATCTACTTAGAAGACCAAAATCTTCATATCTCGTGAGGATACTCACTAGATACAAGATTTTTTTTTAAGAGAATCATGCTTTTGAATTATTTGTAATGGCTTCCACTCCATTAAAATTGAAGAATCTCAGTGATATATTCATGGAATTCAGTTAAAATGCAGGAAAGATGGATGGAAATTATAGCGGTATTACTTTATAGATAGCCTCTGTTGTGTTGCCTAGATGAATAATTTATTTTGCTACGAGTAAGAGTACTAACTTAATATTCTAGAACCATAAAGTATTTAGTGGTGCTTTCAAAATGTATCTCCTGACTCCCCTTTTTATTTAATTTTATTTCTCAAAATGGTGTCCTACCACTATTTTAAAATTTTGCAAAATGACCTGGATACAAAAAGTAGAATAAGGTTAAAAATTATAAAAGGATTTGACCAAAGCTTAATAGTTGGAATACTCATTCTAGGTCTTCATTTGAAATCCCTGAAAACCTGAAAGATGTCACCGGAATTAGCAATTACTTTTCCAGCGTAGATGATATAGGAGCTATCCCAGTAGACCCAGAGCTGGTCAAATATTAGTCGTTCAACACTATGTTGCCTTCATCGAATAACACCTTAAAAATATCAATCGTTACAGATTATGATGTTTATAAATCATTTTCACAAATTAAATCAAAATGTATGGGTATTGATGAGATTAGTTATGATATGCTTCTGTTTAGTATTCATTTTTTGGCTCCTGTAACAACGACTATTTACAATAACTGCGTACAGAATGGTGAATATCCTATCATATGGAAAACGGCATTCGTAAAACCACTGCTCAAGACTACACATATCAGTAGTCTGGATAGCCTCTTGACTATCCTTGGGAAACGCTTAAACGACTGATTTCCGACAAGATGAACAATGTTGTTCACTCTCAACATATACTGCCAGATGTTCAGTCTGGATTTAAAGCCTGTCATTGCACAGCAACAGCACTTAGTAGGGTTACTAGTTACATATATAAAAACATGAATGAATAAAAGGTCCCTTGTCTGGTACTTTTAAATTATAGTAAGGCATTTGACATTATTAATCATGATATGCTGATTGCTAAGCTGCACTTTTTTTGATTTTTTGATCAAGCTTGGTTATTATCATATCTAAACCATAGAAGGCAAGTTGTGGACCTTAATGGGACCATGTCTAACATTCAACATGGAGTGCCTCAGAAATCCATTCTTGGTTCTATACTTTTTGCTTTTTTGTACTGCTGACTTATTCAGATTTATTAATGCTTGTCACATTTATATGCTGGATGACACTCAGCTTTTATTATAATTTTGTCCTGGAGATTCGTGCTTAATGCCAAAAAAAGTGTACGCCTGATTATTGGGTGCAAGGCCGTCAAGGCTAAGTCCATTAGGTTTAATTTTGCAACCATTCATATAAAAAGAAGTAATTATCCCGTCTGTTGAATATGCTAGAAATCTGGGCCTTGTAATGGTTGTTGCGATGAATTTTCGGCAGCATGGTTTGAAGAAGCTCTGCTCTATTTACTTAAAATTGAAGAGCTCTTATTCTTTCAAATATCTTCTTCCCGACCATATTAAACACCTCTTGGTGGAATCCCTAATCCTGCCACAGATAGACTACTGTAACCCGGTTTATTATAGCTGCCTCACAGAAGAGTATAAAACTGAAATACAATTGGCTCCACATATGTGTATGTCACATCACTCCATTATATGTCAATAATAAACATTTAAAATACAATGTTCGTGTTGACCTCCACCGTAGCCGATCGAGAGTTCTAGCCGTGACACTGGTTTCGTGGCGTCAAAATTGAAGCCGAGATTTGGTGGCGCACGCCGTACAGTGGAACGACTAAGTGGAGATACCGCGGGACCTAATATTTTACATTTTACAAGATAATAAATTTTTTTTATTATTACGTATTTTTAGGTATATGATGTGTAAATGTGTATATGATGTATAAATGTTTTAAATATTTTTTATTATTTATTTTATGGGAAAAAATATACATAAACGGTGTTTCAAATTCGTCTACCCTCAAAATACGAAAATGGATAATTTACCCCAAAGTTGCACTTTTCGTAAAAATGTTAATGCTGAAAACAAAATTAGGTAGGTACTTACGCCAAATTTTTGTTGCTGTTTTAAAAAATCGAAAATTTTAATGATTCCGAAGATAATCAAAAAAAACCAAAAAAAAATTTAAAATCAATTTTAATTTTTTCTGAGCTTAAACAGGAATGCAGTAAGAGGTAGGCATTATTCTAAATAAAATTTAAGATTGTGAAATGTAAGTTAAAAATAAAATTGTCAATTTACCCACCTAATTTAAATACCGAATTTTTATTCTTTTTAAAACTCAAAGCGAATATCAAAATAGTTTGGTAGTTTAAAATTTTAAATGCGTAATCTTACTATAAACTACAATAATAACTGCAGTAAAATATTATTTCGAATCAACGCAAAATATGTGCCCCAGCGCGGAATTTTTGCCATCGCGATGCGGTCGTCGCCTCGCATGATTTCGGCTTCTGTTGTGAGGTATCGATGGAAGCGGGGATAAGTGTCCAGGCTAGAACTATCGATCGGCTACGCCTCCACTTTGGTATGTTTGTATATCGAATTGTAAGACATTACTCGTCATCTTATCCAGAATACTTAACTGAAAGGGGCACTTTACAAAACCTTAACATTAGAAATGTGCGGCTAATTTTGATATTTCCTTTCATCGCACAACAAAATTTGACAACTGCTTTGCCTACCGTGCGCTGGCATTTCTCAATGCACATTATTTGCTGGTGGCTGGCTCTGGTTGTTATTCTGTTAAAAATCAATACACCATGTTTTTACAACAGATGATAACTTAATTTTTTTTCTCTTCTCAATACTGTACGTATAGGTTGTGTTAGTAGGCTTAAGTTGTCCGTATTTTTATTTTTATTTAACTGTTTGCTTCTTAGTATTATTTTTTCTAACGGTACCGTAATTGTATATGTGAATGTATGGTGTTATGGAAGATCGTTTTACGCGAATAACATCTTTTGTTTATATATGCTGTATTAATGCACAATAAACTTGATTTTGACTTCGACTATTTAGGTTGCTAATGATATGTGCAAAATTTCAAAATTTATATAAACGCATTCAAAAAATAAAAAGGGGAGGGGACAACTAAGAGACGCACTGTATATTAAAATTTATCAGTATACACAGTATACCATAAAATAGTAAATAACTTATTAAAAAGTGGCATTTTGGTTTACGATATTGGCCGACATAGATAGTGCCGACTCTCTTACCATAAAGCAGAAGTTAAAGATAAAGATTTTGGAAAGAATATAATTACTACTAACCATATCCAAGTGGCCGCTGAGATGCGCAGACGAAAGAGTGAAAGAGTCAGTGTACAACAGGGACAGAAAATGATAAACATAAAACAAATGTCAAATTCTCATGTTTTGATTGAATTTACACTCGCGATATTTTATCCGTGAAATTTACAAATTTGCGAAACTTTTGGTAATATTTTAAAATAAATATAATATATGTTATAGTAAATAAAATTCAATTATTGTAGCTGTTTGTTTTTTGCATTATTAGGAATTATTATTATTATTTACCGAGATATTATATTTATAGAATATTATAAATATAATTTCTCAGGACCTCAGTTTGTAAGCTTCCTTAATTTTTTTGTTAAATATAGGTCAAAAAACTACTTCAGATGATAGATTTATTTATTTTTGTCGAGATTTCAAGCAGCTTAAACAACGATTGTCTTACAACTATTATCAAAATGCATCTTCCAAGGTAGATGGTTAAATAGTTTAAAAATTCTAGGCCATAAAAATCCTATAAATTCTTGTAATTATTATGGTTTTAAAATTATTAGCAATTATTATTAGCGAAGACAATCTACGATATATAGTCCTAAGAATTATCTCATAGACATCAAGGAGAACGAAGACAACTAAAATATATAAATCCTCGAGTTTTTCGATCGAATATCGAGTTTTCAATATACGATCCCCTAGTTTTCTTTACCTATATCGAACAAAAAATTCGGCAATCATAAATATTTAGAGCCTTGGAATAGAAGAAACGATTAAAAAACGGTTTCATAGCGGCTTAACATCTATTCTCAATAACAACAAAAAATGAGTAATATTTAGAAAAATTTGCATTTACTTGTTCTACTTCCACTTCAGGAAAAATTTTTCTTAAAAAATTAATCATGTCATTGGCAGTAGTATCTGAGTTAATGTATAAATATGTGGAAGGGTCTTTAATTCTACAAGATTATTATTAGGGTTACAGCCTACTATATATTTGTTTCTCCGTGAAAGGTTGCGACGAGCAGCAATCTTAAAAAAGGAATAAGATGATCACTTTAGCCTATGTTTCGGTTCCAATCAGTTTCTTAGCATTGAATATGACTGTTCAGACATAGTCCCCTCGAGAATGCTACGCGAACAACTCTATTGTACTTCGAAAATGTTACCAATAGTTCAAATTGCAAATCGCTAACAATTAGTATTTGGGCCCAACCACCGTTCTACCCGCAGTATAAAAAAATCAGTATAGAAAACGCAGTATATAAAAAGTAGTCGAACATATCAATTAACATTTTTTTTAGAACAATGCTTCTGGGCAATGCAACACAGTAATTATTCATTTTAAGGGAAAAAAGAAAAGGGGTCAGTTCTATATTTTATACAGAGCCGCGAAAGAAATATTATGAGTTACTTTAAAGTAACTTAATTAATATAAAATATAAGATTTAAAGAACAAGTCATAAATTTAAATAGTATTGCAACTTAAAGACTGAGTTAATATAGAAAATATCTCTATAAAAAAAATTAGAGATTTTACTTTATTTTATAGTAATTAATTGTTATTTTTCTAAATTAGACAAATGTGCAAGAAAGTTTTTGAGCTCTACTTAATTCTTCCTGTATACCAAAAGAAATAAAAAACACACAAATTAAAACTATATTCTTATAAGAATATTATTAAAAAAAACAAACATCCAAATCTCAATAATAAGCACTGTAACTATGTGTAACATAAACTTATCAAGTAAAATCTAATTCTCAAACTTCCATGGTCTTTGTTTTAAATTTAGCAGGATGTTTCGGTTGGGAAGTGTCTCCTACCGTTATCAAGTGTAAACTGATAACCAGTTTAGAAGTTCGAAAATTAGATTTTACTACTTTACTAATGTCTTTCAAAAACATATTAACTGTCCTAAGGGACAGTTTTAATTTGGCAACGGGAAGACCATTGTTAAGACATAATTAAAAAATGCATTTCGCAGTTGCGGCATACTTCATATGTGAACTCATATGAACTAAGTTAAAACTAAATTGATGAGTTTCTCTTATTTTTTCAAGTAAAAATATGTAAAAGAATCGATAAATTTTTTAGAGGCAGAAGACTATACGTTCTTGTTGCTGTTTCTAAATACTTTAAATTCAAGGAACGAATTGCAAAAAAAACAGATGAAGTCACTTTAAAGGTAAAAACCCGTGCTTATGAGAAAGAAATTACTTATCATCTTCTTCTATAAGCAAATAATTATCCTACTGATTTTTTAATTGCACAAGCAATACTCTTACCGTCGAAGATAAAACTTTTAGGCAGAAATAAGAGTATAATTTTTAAAAGAAAAAATGATTGAATTAAAATAGTTACGTTGCAATCATTGTAGCTGCTACTTAAAACAGGAGATACCTTTCGCGACCACGTGGGCGCATCTCATCTCCTTTACTGCAGCTTCAAATAAGTCAGTTGATGTTAGGCGAATCCATTTTCTAAGACTGGTCAGCCAGAGTATATGCCTACGTCCAGGGTCTCAACCTTACCTTGTAGGATTAATTATAAAAGTTGATACTTATCATTACGTATAATGTGGCCAAAGAAGGCCAGTGTCTTGTTTTTTGCGGTAGCAATAATTTCTTTTTTTCTTGAGCCTCTCCAAAATTATCATATTATTGGTATGGTATGTACATAAGACCGGTAGCATGCATCGGCAGCACCACATTATGAATGCCTCTAAGATTTTGGTGACAGCCTTGGTAGGACTCTATACATTTTCTCTATTTAGAGAAAAGAACCGAATAAGTAAAGGAAAAGATAAGGATCGCTATATATATTGGTACTCTATAGGCGTTTCCTTATTTACTTCGTTGTTTCTCGGGTATAAAGAATCCGATATTACCGATTCTAAAAACGCTAGGCAACTTGGTAAGATCCACTCGTGAATAAAGAAGAAAGAAGTAGAAATTGACAATATTGACATTTTTATGTTTGGTTTTGTTTTCAACTTATTTTTATGGCTCATTCCCTATAGAGTTTTTCCTTATTTAAAATGTTACCTGTGCAAAGATATTTAATAGACAATGAAGAAAATAGCGGACGAATTTATAGATATAATTTACAAAAAAGGGTGTTCAGAGCTAATAGTGATCCCTTTTCGTTACCTGATCGGCGATTTCAGGAGTTATATCGATTAAATAAAGATCTTGTGGCATATTTGTTTAATATTCTGCCACCCTATATGGAAAACCAGCAAAGAAGAACAAGAGTTCTTCTTCGTCAGGATATTGATTGCAGTAAGGTTTTTAGCAACTGGCATTTATCAAAGAGGGGTGGGCGAGGAATGGTTTGAAACTTAATTGTCTTCAAAAAAAATAATATGTCTTCAAAGAAAAATAGGAACTCTTATAAAAGGAACTTAAATGCATATATATTTATACAGTGTAACTTATAAAGTGGATGGATTATTAGATATATATTATCATAAATAAAATCAAAATGCTGTACTTAATGACAGTGGCATTTACAGCAGCATTTTGAATTTCCAGAATTTTTTCCCATTATTGTAAGATTTTCATTAATTTTCTTTAGTACTTTTAGAGTCTCGTCATGCATTATTAAGAGTATTTTATTATCATTCTTAATAGCTATTTTGCTAATTATTTTATTTGGTTAATTTATATTTCCTATAAACTTTCGTTTTATAGAACTTTTCTGTGAGTGAGTTTCTTCATTGCCAGTTGCTACCAAAGGAGGTAATTCAGATATCTGAGCTTCTATATTTTTATAAACTGGTGTGGATTGTGGTGCTGTAGTGGATATACTTCCAATTGCTGTTCCTGAGGCATTTGCATTTCTAGTATTACCTTTTTTTCCATGCTTTCTTGGGTCCGTAATTTTTTAGTTCTGTGATTTAATTAGACTAACGAGTAATAAAAATAGCAATTTATAAACTCTTAGATTTTTACATGATTTAGCAAACATTATGTTTCACAAATTAATATTTTGCCACTAATCCTAACTCCTCTGTAGCATCTTCTTCTATAGCTGACCATCCAATTAAACCCATTATTTTCTTCAATGGGAGTAAGTTGAGGTACTGGACCTCCTCTACCTGTCCTGTTCATGGCCAATTTCATAGTTTGAGCCTTTCCTTTAACTTTGCTTTTTTCATTTGGAAAATGTCTTAAATCAAATAATCACAATTATTATTACATTGACATTTATTAAAATTGTAATTTTACATACTACATGTATATAGTTACACAACAAGATTGTATCTTGTATATTTATATTTACATCATATAGCTTTAACTGTAAGTATACCTCTATCCACTTATCTGGGGTTTTAGACTCATAACCCATACTGTTTAGTTGGTTGGCTGCACATTTTTTATAGTGCTACCGGCCATTTACCCCAGCAAATGCCTTGGTAAGCATTTCTGGGTAATTCATTAAATACCCGACCAGCACTTGCTACTGCACAGAGCTGGTTTTTGGGGCTCTGTTAATTGGAATTGGAAGATCCATTTTAACTTAATTGTCCTGAACTATAGATAAACAAAATCTTCTTATATACCTCATTATGTAAGTAGGCAAATATTTTTTTACATTAAGAAACTCCACAAATTAAAAATTATCACGAAGAAGAAAAATAAAATAGTACGTAGCTATATTTATAAAAACTAACCTAAAAAAAAATAAATAATAAATTTCCTACCTTACGTGACCTACTCCATGAAAAGAGACAGAGATAAGTAGAAATTCGATATACAATAGAGTGAGGAGAAAATAGTATCTCTTTAATAAAGAGACTTTTTTATCTGTCCTTATTTAAAGAAATTCGGAGCGCACGCGATCAGTGGCGATCTAATCCGATCGTAGTTACGGAGTACAAATGGCCAAGCGATAAGGATTATAGAGAATCGCTGTCGCTATTTTTGTTATTGAGTTTTATCCCAGCTTTCTACTGGGGAATGGAGCAGAACCATAAATACAGCTGAGAATTGTTATGCATATATATAATATTAAGAGAGGTTATAAACGCCTTTCATAAGGCGGTTAAAAGTGCTTCTGGCTTTTTTAGTTTAAGTTCTTAATTCATTACCATGATGTATTACTGATATTTTAGCTCAGGTAACAAATTTTCTCTACTCTTTACAATGCTGTATCGTTTACCGTCAATTAAGCATTTATGCTGATGTTCTTACCTAATCATTATAATCATTACTTTAGTCTTTTTAGAGTTTAGTTTTAGTCCGCATTTATTACTTGCTTCTATAATATTTTCTATCAATCTCTGGAGACCCTCCGCACTACCTGCCAGCAGTACAGCGTCAATTGGATATCTGATATCTAAATCCTTACTATCAACTTCCGATGTTTTTAAAATGTCAATTAGTTTCCCGTGCGCATTTGAACATCGCATTTGAACTGCCTCGCTCTTTGTAATAGTACTTGCAACCTGAAAAGTGCTTCTCTTGCTCCAAGGCCCGCTCGGGATCCAGATTAGACTTCACTGACATGTTCTTCTAATTTATTGTAAATTCAAGAGTGAATGATATTTAGAAGTACTCCAAGTGAGTGGCTCATTAAATTAATTAATCTGTGGTCCTTGCCTTTCCTGCCGTTATTTTGTTTTTAAAAATTGGCATGAATATTGATAACAGCTTCTTTGGTAAGTCTCATGTGTTATTAAATAGCTTGGTAAAAGTTGTGCTTTCGGATAATTTTAGTAGTTTAGACATTTCCCTATGCATATCATCGGGGTCTGGCGATTTCCCATCTTTAGGTCATTTAATGACTTACATTTATTATAAATATTTGACCATTTCAAATAAGCGAATCAATTATTATTGAAAAGTCAAAACAAAGGAGGTTTATCAAATTACTTATTTATATATTTAATTTAATGCAAGTTATAAGTATAAACAAACATGCCAAAAAAAAACACTTTCTTGAATGTTTTTAAGTATGTAAGGTTAAAATTTTTCAAATACCGACGTAAAGAAAGCATTCATTATCGGCAAGTTTTGTAAATCCATGGAGAATATTTGTCTCAGTGGATTATTTATCCAAGTTCTTCTTTAATGATTGATGATTAGATAATGATTCTAGGTTGATGCTGATATCGTCGTTATTGGGACCTAAGTAGTTCTTTTTAAAAATTTTACAATCTTCTCATCGGTCTAATTTTGGTTGATGCAAAAATTAATTTTTATATTTTAAACCTTTTTTAAAGTTATCAAACTCACATACATTGGCATTTTTTTCTTCTTAAATATAAGTTTATTGGAAGAACTTTTGCATCGGTTTTGACTTACCCAAGAGGTTAAATCGAAATGTTATTTTATAAAATTTCTATCATAATTTTTTTTTTAAATAAATTAGTACCTTTTCGATCTTTAATTAGGTTGCCACAAAATTCAGATTCAATAGCAAATACCAACTCAGTGATAACCGAGTCATTCTTATATCCTAAAGTTAAAAATGTCAACCTACAAACGGATAAATTAGTTCGATCCAGTTTGGGTAAGTCTCGTGAACAAGATATTCCATGTTTGTGATCTATGTTTCCCGGACAACAACCTAATGTACTTGCTTCACTCTAATTTAACAACCAGTATAGCTAAACAGAGAAGATATCATCATGGGTTGCAAGATAGAAATTGAGTGTAAAACACAGTAAGTGCACAGCCGATAAAAATTACAGTAACTGCCTAGCAATTACTGTGTTTTTTCAACTACCTTGCTTTAGCATATTGTTAAATGTTAAATATAGGTAGAATCTGTTGGGATATTTTATATATGGAAATAATGGGTAAAATACATTAAGTCAATTAAAGTAAAAAATTTAAATTTGTTAATCAAATGTAATTTCTCTAAACATCTTGTTCGTGTGTCGCGGCATTATCCTGAAACATTATGCCAAGGTAAGATTATAAATGTAAACTTTTAAAATTTACACCATATATATTACATTTGTTCTTCAAGTATATTAAGTTTTCGCTAGACTTTACATCATATACATTAATTTGGTTTTAATATAGTATTATTTATTTATTTATAAGCCTACAATATTACTTTTGCCAAGTCGATTTTATAAATAAAATTACTATTTTAAATAATATAATAGTTTCATATTCTACTATCTGTTAAAATAGATATAATTTTAACAGTATAGCGTCAAAATAGAAACATCTATAATCAAATTCACCACACCGGCCTGTTAAACATAGTCAGACCTGACCGTCCTACACAATATCCAGTTTCCAAAACTCGGCCTTGCCGCCCGCCAAGCTGCAAAAGCCGCATCCTGATAAATGGTTAAAATTTATGGTTCTATTATCACTGTTCTGGCACACGGGGCTGATGATACTCTACGTTATTTCATATTGGGGGCCTGCTCGACCTGCCAGACGCTAAAATACAGGAGATAGAGGTGGACGTAACAACGCTACGTTATTTACGGCAGAAAATTGTTCATAGTATATTTATTAAATATACGTGGTCGGGTAGATGGGCTAAATTAATTAAAGGTGAAATTGAGAATGTACAGACAATTATCTTCGTGAAAAAAAAACTTTTTTAATATATTCTTTATGGTTGGAACTTTTGGTGTGACACTCAAATTACGACAGTAATATTGACAAAATACGACAGTTCTACCACTAATCAAAACTACTTACAAATGGCCTTATATACTAATGATGTAACTAATAGAGCGGAAAATGTAAAGAATCATGGCCGAACAATGATTTTAAAATAAGGGATCTTAAATCTTAAAAAAAGGGAATCATCAGGGGGTACTAAGGGGAAATAGTTCCAAACAAAAAACCAACAGACTTAGAAAAAACTTAAAAAATTAATATAAGGTACACTTACAAAGGTTTAATATTGGTATTAGATATACCCTCCAGGGTTTTATTCGATATCAAAAAACCTTCTATTTATTATTATTGTTTTTTTTCTATTTTAATTATTTACATTCTGTTATTGACAAACACCGAACAGTATGCTAAAAATATAATATATTCTAAACTTAAACGTAGGTGACATCTATGAGAGAAGTTCTAAAAGTACCATAGTCCCTGATGGTGTGTTATTGAAATTTTTTAGTAAAAGCAAGAGGAAAGCAGAAGGTTCATAGAGAACATATTAGATGGCTCGGTTAAGATAATAATTCGTTTGTTGTGAAGAAGGAAAGCAACGGATAAGTACTATATAAAAGAAATTGTAAAGGGTAAGAATTATATATTAAGAGACTAGGAAGAGTTAAGACACACTGAGATGAAAAAGTGAGTTTTTGAAGGTGGTAGACAATGGTACAGTGAAAAAATGTTTTTCATGAAAAAGTGAGTACAAGAATGATGTACTTGATCATTAACAGCTTTATTTATTTCGAGTATTTCCAGCAAATCAAGTTTATTGCTTTTGCGGCAGACATATAAAACCTTTAAGTCAGTAGCTGGATTCGCACAGTCAAACTGTGGTTGTAATTGTAAACATGTCTTGCAAAGTTAGATTTGATGCTTGTAGGGCAAATATTTCGGTAATTGGTCTTCTCAATTTCTCTTCAAATGTTCATTGATACGTATAGAAAATCTTCTACCGGTCTGTCCAATGTAAAATACATTGTAATTCTCAATCGAGCATCCCATCTGATTTTTGTTCTGGCAGGATTTTGTTCTTACAGTTGATAAAAAAGATCTTAATGTATGTTTAGTTAGAAAGCCACTATATAATTAGCTAAACTATATAATTGATTAAATAAAGACAAAACAACAACTAAAACTATGGCTAGGGTCAATGCTTGTCACAATAATATTATTAATAAGCTGATTAAAAGACACAAGTTTAAAGTTATTCTTAAAAGCTCTACCACATTTTAAAAAGATGAAAATAAGCAAACTTTCATTGCAATACCATTCGATCCTATTTTGACAAGAGGCTTTGATAGGGTCTTTAAAGACTCAGGTCCAAGATTGGTCTATTAAAGTTTGATCAAGTTACGAAATATTTTATAAAACATAAATAAAAACGAGTATTTTTTTTCGAGCCTCCATTAGCCATTTTAGTATCTAATAATCATTTATGTAAATAAAATATTTTAAAATTTTCTAAATGAAGAGGATGACTTAAATTAACACTTAAATTAAAACGTTAAATATATAGAAATTATGCAATGAATACATGAATGACCAATAATTGAACATTTCAATGGCCTGCTGAAGTACAATATATTAACAGACAGTCCGACAACAATAGATAAAGTTTGTGCAAAATATTTATGGGAATAAATATAAATATTAACTAATTTAATGCCATATAGCGTTTTTATCATTAGAAAAAATAAATTAAACACACATTTTCTTTATAAAAGAGAAACAGTATAAATGAAAAAATAAGAGTTTGTTTTTTGAACTTAATTATAAAAATGTTTAGGGTAAAATTAAACGGCTGTTAACTTAACCGAGTACAAATTCATAAAAAAATACAATAAGTAAAATATCTTAAATATAAAAATGATAATTTCAATATTTAATATCGAATAATAGAAGAACAAATTGCAGGTAAGTATACAAAATAAACTTGATGCACAATTAAAATCATACATACGTGTTAAACTAGGTAAAAATTATTATTTAAATAACCTAATATATTAAATAACTATATATTGACGACAAGAAAAATTAAGTGGAAATTTATTTAGATTAAATAAATAAAAACGCTATTAATGGGGTTCAATCAAAGGAATAGATTGGTGAATAAAATGTTAAATTTTTAAAATATAAATTATTTTATGAGTACAAAAAGAAAAGGATTTTTCAAAGATGACGGTGCGATGTGGAAGGTTATGGAATAGGGAAACAGAACGACTATTTCCATTATGCCTAGTAGTACATCTGCTATATTATTAAACAAATTTGGCGAAGAATTTTTTAAAATGTACACAGGAGTTTTGAAGTTTTTGCAATTTATATTTGCTTAAAACGTCAAGGCAAAGTCCATTAACAAAATTGGAGTTGTCGCAATATTCCAAAACATATTTTTTTCGGATTAATAATCTAAATTATAAAAAGTCAGGGACTTAAAATAGAGATCTGTGTGATCTGTCTTGCTTAACTTTAACAAAAGAACTTCCATTCTGAGAAAAATGTCCACAAATCGACAAACACTTGTTGATTAAAAGAGCTCAATAATTAAAAGAGCTCAATAAATTCTATAGTGATAAGGTTTCGCCACAACTCACTTGTAGTGGAGGGCATCAGAAGCCTTAATGTTATCCAAGAGCACCAGCGCACTACTTCCACCTTCATCGTAGGCAGTTAATTATTATCTAAGACTCCAGAAGAATAAAAGCTATACTGAAACCACATCACGTCACAACTAAGTCTTCAAAAGTAAATTAGTTTTAGCAAAATAGTTAATTTTTCTTTTGTAAAGCAACTTTAAAAAAAAAACGAAAAAACTTATATTAGATAGAAAAAAGGCTTATTGAACGTAATCGGAAAGTTCGGTGCAATCGGATGTGCTGTCCTTAAAACATAAGGTAAAAATGTGTTAAAGCTGGAATGACACTAGAACAGCTTCATTTAACAATCTCTAGAGAAATTTGACAGGGGAAAAAATACAGGGTATTTCAGAACTATGGGATCAAACTTCTAGGGGTTACTCAGTTCAAGAGCAGAAAATATTTGAGTATAGGGACCTATATCCGGGAAAGTGTCACTGCGGCCCTAAAACGCGTTAAAATTTAGAAAGGCGATGAATTGTCTAAATAGGATTTAATGCATTTATTTTTTGCCTTTTGTACATGATATCATCACAATAATTGTCCAAAAACCTGAATACTCCGATTTAAACGTCGCACCTGATTTTGGCGGACTTTATACTCGTTTTGAATTATTCCAAATGCTTCGTCTAATTAGGTCTTGCTCTATTTCTACTGGAGTTTTGTAGACCAAAGACTTTATTTCCCTACATGAAAAATCTATCAACTTTAATCAGGTGACCTAGAAGGCCAAGTAACTACGCCAACTCTGGCAATACAACGGTGCCCGAACCGCTGAGCCAAGTTCTCACGTACTTGCACAGAAAATCAGCAACAATGCCTACTCATCTGTTGACAGACCATTGTTACTGATGTTGAAAATCATCAGCTATAAAATTTTTAAACATTGACACTGATATTTTTGAGCAATTATTGTAATGGTATCATGTACAAAGGCAAAAATTAAATGCATTAAATTCTGTTTAGGTAATTCATTGCCTTTCTATATTTGAACACGTCTTAGGGCCGTAGTGACACTTTGCCGAACATAGGTCCCTATACTCAAATGTTTTCTACTGTTACATTGAGTAACCCCTAGAAGTTTGATCCCATAGTTCTAAAACGCCCTGTATACAAATAATACGACAGCAAAAGAATGCGAAACTCACCATCAGAATAGTGACAGAACCAAGTTAATTGGTGCAAACTAAAGTTACTTATGTATGTGATGAGGATAATAAGTCAGGCTCCTATATAATCTCTTAATATTTTTTATAGGGTTAATCCTTCTCGAAAAAAAAATATATTAGAAGTGGATAATTTCGCCCATATTGTGAAAAAGTGGCAAACCGATGAAATTCCGATTCCAGGTAGGTAACATTGGTTACAGTTGCTCTGCCTGTACGATGTGGAGAGTCAACGGCTTTACCGTTGACATTGGCCGCTTTATGTTAGGCTTACCGCATCATACGTAAAAACGTATATTCCTATATGCATCTTAGTAAAAAGTAGATTCTACTTCTTTGTTTCTATAAATGAAAATTTTATGTAGTAGCTCTCGAAGTAGAATAACCATTTTTTTGCAGAGACCTTTACTTTTTTACCTTTTCCAGCCATATTAAAATTTTTATTTTTCAAAGTAAAAATTTAAGTTACATAGTAAAATTGTTAAATAGTAAACTAGTCATTAAGACAAACCTAATATTTTAACCTCTACTGCCCAGGTCATTTTTACCGTAGCGAATCATCAAAAAACTGATTTTTTGTCGAGAAGGTAAGAACAGTTTCTCGTCATACTGTAAAAGTTAAGTTCAGCCAAGACATTTGATAATTTATTATTTGAATATTTTGTATTTTCCTGTAAGATATTGATGGATCAAGTAGTTGTACTTTCTCAGTGGGTTTTATTTTTAGTAGAACGTAAATTCATATCTATCATCTACCTCTGTAAGATAAAAAACTTTTTCCAATTAACCCTAAAGAGATCTTGATCAAAAGCAGCGCAATCTAAATACTTAAAATTTTACTAAGTTAACTATTATTTATTGGATTTTGGAAATCTTTATATAAAGAGTACAGTGGATGAGCTGATAGTCAGAATGCTCATACATATCAAAAGTTTCCAATCAAAAGATAATATTACAACGTCTATCAAACTGTACATTCATGGTTTTGTACTCTGAACGGTTTATATTTAGATCATCTATTACTATAATTTGATCCATCAGTGGAAGAATATTGAAAATTGAATTGTCTAATTCGTTGAACAATAAAAAAATCTAAACCTTATTTTCAATCTTCTAATTTTTGAAATAACTTAAAAACTTTAATTTCTCATCTACTATAATACACTATCTAATACACTACAATTTACTTTACGACATCAATATTTCGCACCATCGCCTCTGCTTCTTTTATCTATTCTTAAAACACCTTGTAACCTTGTACTTGAATTTAATGATCTAATTTACACTTTGATTTTTTAACTCCAAAAATAAATACTGGAGTTGTAAGAGTAGCTAAAGTTAAAACGTCTACTGGCACTTTTAAAAGGCCCGCGATCAAACTTTGTCCTCTGCCGGTAGAATAAAATTGCCGTCCGTCCACATTTAGTTTGTGAACATTCAAATAGTTTAAATTTTTTTAATCTTTGTCGTTCTATAGTTTTATCGCAATCTTCTTCTCGATGTCTTCTTGGTTTTCTTCTTCATGGTTTTGGCGACACGAGTGAAAAGGGATTCTGTAGTGCTGTGTGTTTATTTAGGACCAAAGAAACCATTGGTCCTAAATCGAGCACGGATGATTCAAAAAAAAAATACATAAACTTTTTTTTTTTTTTTTTTTTTTTTTTTTTTTAAGTAGTTGTGGTTCGGAGAAGAACGCAGGCTAGCTCTGCATTATAAATACTCTTATTTAATATTCTATATAACTTAATTGCCTGAATTATTTGGAACTTTCAAATTAATTTTTTTTTTAATAATTTATATTTAATTATTATTTTAAAATTTATCTCTCATATGCAAGGCATGTTAACTAGTGATATTAGTTGAAAGTCAGTGCATAAAAAACTGGACACTTTCCGAGGAAAAAAGTGGAATTTCAACCGCTATTGTCGTATTTTTAAAGTAGATTTCGCTAGGCAGAGGATAAAGGAGACCGTGTACGATGGGATTTCAACCGAATTTTTACATTTTTCGATATATATTTAATTTTGATTTTTCTTACTTAGTTTAATTTTAAGTATATTAATTTCATTTTGCAGTACTTATCGCCCACGATTCACTTTACGAACTTATTTTATTGCTTTCATATTAGAGTCACTTGAAAAGTTTTTTTTTTACACCATGGCTGACAAACTTAAAAAACATCAGGCTTTACGCCAAACTGAAATTCAAAATTTAAAAGAAAGGCAGTCAGTTGCAGATAATGTTAAAAAAGGGGATTTACAATTTATTGAAGTTTTTAAATATATGTTTGAAACTATTAAATCCATTTACGCAACTTTTTATGAAAATCATAATTTAATTATTTGCTTGGTTTCTGCTGATAATGAAGCTTTTAATAGGGAAGATCCGGCTCGAAGGACCAATGTTTTGGCCTGGTAAGGAAAAAAAGAACTTTTTTTTTTGTTTCTCTTTTGTAAAGTTGTTATTTATCTCTTTAGTTAAGCACAAGGTGGATTTAGACAATTCAGTGAGATATTTAAAGTGGACTGTATTTGTGTGATTAAAAGTAAATGTGGAAAGGTCGAAAAACTAGCCTTTAAAGATCCTTACCTTAATGTGTCTGTATCCAGCTTCAGCAGGCCTGCTCTGGACTTATTGGATCTTCCAATTCGGGTTGAATCACTAAGAGTGGTTGCGGGTTTGATAAGTAAATCACGATCTGTGATGCGGTAAGATTAAAACAACAGTTGTGGAAATAAACGTATAGATCACGACACTGGAATCAATGCGCGATGATAAAGTGCTAACAAGGAAGTCGTCTTTTCTCTGGTCTCCGTTCAGCACAAACCAAAGGAATTTAGAAATTTAAAGGCATCACATACGCGCAGATTTGTTGTTAAGACTTAATATAAAAATATTAATAATGAATATTAACATAACAATGGTTATACCTAAAAAACTTTATAAATTGGGGTATCAATCGAAAATAACAATATCAGATAAACACTACTTTTAAATTTAAAAAAAATCTAGTAAAATTTGTTGTTTCTCCTGGCACGTATTACAATCCGACAGCATTCTGACATTATCAATGTCCCTAAATAATATTGGTCCATATTTTCTCATTCTTCATAGCAGATCTTCAAGATTAGATCTACAAGAACTTTATAACTATTTTAGCTCCTCACGTAGCTAGAATAGTTACTGATTATTGTATTGCATACATTATCATACGTTAGGAGAAAATTGTTATCAATGAATGGAGCACAAAGCACAACATGTCATATTTAATTTTTTTTTAATGTATCTATCGGTACATTAGAGATACCCATCAAGCAGTATTAATATTCCTCCGTCAAAAATTTGTTAAAGGTCTGATGTTGCACTGAAAATAGTTCTTAACATTTTGTCTGTAAATGGCTATTTGTCGATCTGAATAGATTGGTTTAATTTTTGTTATAAAATTAATAATGGTCCAAGATGAAACTAGAAAACTTATGCTACATCAAACAAGATGTTATATATTATAAGTTATTGGATTGTATGAGGATTTTAAGAGAATACTATTTCGTGTTTCATTTGTTAAAAATAGACTTACAAAATATCTACCATTAATTTTTTTTCACTTTTTATGCATAATTTAAATGGTTAGGGCGATCTTTTTCTTAATTTCAATAGTGATAGTCAATGGGTAACTGAAAATATTCTGGTTATCCTCTACTAAATTTATTTAAAGTGTTTCGTACATAAAACATGTCCATCATTGGGGTTACTATAAAACAACCAAGGATTATCTATATCTTATAAGTTCTCTCAGTTCTTTTATAGTATCTCTGATGATAGACATGTTCTATGTTTACAACATAGTGATAAAACTTATCCAAGGAGTATAAACAAAATATGGACTTATAAAGAAAACGTTACCTCAATTACTTATATTTCAATTTAAGTACTCTCTTGGGAATGCTAACCGTATTACTTAGTACTCCTAGTCAATCATGGAGCAGTGACTGCTTCTCTGGTATTTATTTTAGATATTTATTATGCCTAAGGATACGTGTTTTTGATATCCCTATATTTTATGTAACAGCTAAATCATGTTGGGGCTGATCTCCTGAACATGTCACCGACAAAGAGTTTGCATAATCAAAAACAGATTATCTATGGGTGCAGTTGATGGCGGCCGACCTAGTACTGGTCGCCTGTCGTATCCTTCTATTTCCTGGTATGTAACAGTCGCCTTTAAAAAGTGTTTGAAATAGGTGACATATCGCTGGCTGTATCCATTTTCAATAAGTGAAATTATTCTGATCACTTAAGCTTTTGTTAAATTTACGTGTGTTTGCACGATGATCCATATTCAATATTTTTAACGGAATTTATGACTTAACTGAAGCAGTGTAAACAAAGAAATTTACAGAGGCAAAACACAAAATTAACTAAATTATTTATCTAGTAATAGGAATGCTATCTTAGCTATAGATAGTAGATAGTAGGAATATAAATAATAAAGGACAAGGAAGTGAAAGAAATTATTTTATACAGACAGATTTTAAATTTTTAATGGCGACACGATACTTTCTTGGCGAAGTGTATTTTCCGAAAGCCATTTTTCCGTAACGCCTAACACATCCAAATCTAATATTTATGACTGTAATAGCCTATTATCGGGTTGGTTGGCTTTATATTCCCGCTAACCTTTTATAAAAACTGAAATATACGCTTTAAAAGTTCATACGCAACTCATCCCTTAATTTTTTGCGTTCTGTCGGCCAACTCGACTGAGTGATAAAAGGATTATTAAAAAAATATACCTGAGTGATCAAAAGGCCTGTGCTGCTATTCATACAAAAATGACCGGTTTTTACTGCGGCTTTTCATGAGCATAGACGCAAAATGCTTTGCAAAGACCTAATTTTTTCAAAGGGTTCTTTTAAGATTTCTCTATGCATTGTTTTGAAGATATAAAATAAATGTTTTAGATAATTCTTTTATTCAAAATAACATCTAGTAAACGATATATTTAAATTTTATGAATGAAGATAAAAATCAGTTTATTATTATTTTAGGAGAAATAAGGACAATGAGAGAATATTAAAGGCTTTTAATGTAAATTTAGTTACTTCTGTAAAAGCTCCAAACCTACTAAAGACAGAAGCTGACGAACATTCATTTAAAAAAATAAATATTTTGCATTAATTTAAGGGGCAACAACCAAATCAAAATATGTAAAAGATCTGTACTAATATATTTAAGAACCCACAACACCATAAAGGTTCTACCGGGAGACAAAGGTAGTGCGTAAATAGTAATGAACTTTGAAACCTATGAGAAAATGGTGTTAGAAGTATCGGATAGAGAAGAGTAAAAGATATTCATATAGCAAACTAATCTAATAACGTATAGCACTTAACTACTTAACTTATAATTACATATATAAGAGGAAAATTGCAGTTGAAGTCTCCTGCAGCATATGTGTCCGGTTACTACTAAGTTTGCTTACAGTTGCCGTTGGGAATATCTATATAAGAACTATCATGTTATTTTTTTTTTAATAATACTGGCTATGTTTTCCGAAAATAATTTCAGAATGCTCAGAAGTTTCGACTTTTATATAACATTTTTAAGGAATCAAAATAGTATTTTATTTTATATTTTATTATTATAAGCATTGTATTAATAGTATGCATAAAGGTAATTATTACTATTCCTCTAGTCATCATGTTGGTCTGGTTTCTTTTACCTTCGCATTTAGTATGATAAGGCTTTATAAAAATTAAAACAACATTGTGCATTTCTTGCATATTGTCGGTATACATATACTATGGGGGAAGCGGCTTTATTTTGACAATCGTTAGTCATAGATGTTTGGTAAAATAGTTATTTGTGTAACAAGTGTATAAAGTGATCCTTTTTTAATGAGTTGGAATTTTCGCAACTCTTAGAGATTTGAATTAAATTTAAAAAAATGTCTACTCAAATACAACTTAAAATAACTACTAAAAAAATTACTTAACACACTATCATCAAACATCTTATCACTTACTGGATTATCCTTTGGTGACCCTGCATGGAGGAAGCAAAAACTCGACTAAAACTGGACAAAGTCAAACACCTCACATGCCTTAGCATCAAGGCTCTATGCGAAGGTATTCTATCAGAGCTTTAAAGACTCTGTTGAACCTTCCACCCCTGGAGTTCGTGGTGCAGTTTAAGACAATGAGGACTGTGTAAAGGCTACATGTCCTTGGTGCACGACGAGCGACTATTCATGCGAGAATTTGGTCACAAGTCGTACGGGTATATCCCCTTTTTTTAATTGTGTACAGTTGATGTGGAAAGGAAGGAGAACTCATGGGCGCTATGTTTAAATATCAGAGAATATGAAATCAAAATTTAAAATCAAATGGACTGCAGGGTTTGACAGCGTTCCTTCTTTTCGCCTACGTGATTATGCTTCTGCTTTCGCTAAACCTCTGTGTATACTTTTCAATTTATCACTACGCACAAGCACATTTCTTAACGTCTGGAAAAAATAAAAAATTTAATGCAAGCAAAAATGCATATAAAGCTATAAATTCCAAATACCAACTTAGTGTAATCTACATAGATTTTGCTAAAGCACTCGATAGATTAAATGATGGAATTATTTCCAAAAAACTTTATAAAATGCGTTTGCATGAGATATTTTATGTTAGTAGATAGACCGCAATTTGTAGAATTTTTTGTTTTTAGATCATGTATCTACAGTACCTTAAGAAGTGCCCCCTAGGAAAGCTTAATTTTTGTTTTTTATTTTTATCAATGATATTTCCACGCGTATCAGTAGTGAGTTTCTACAGTTTGCGGATGAAATAAAAGTTTTTTGTCTTATTAAAGGTTCTTATGACTGCATGTATCTGCAAGCTGACCTTGATAGGGTTAACACAAGGTGTTAAGTTAACAGACTCCCACTTAATCTTCAAAAAAGTAAAAATATGTCAATTTCCTTACTCAAAAACTTCAAAATTGACTTATGTTAGGTAATAAACGATACCACTCGTCCAAATTGTGACTCTATTCGTAACCTGGGGGTCTGTGTTGATAAAAAGCTTACATTCAATAGTCATATAAATACCATCGTACGATCTTCTTTAAAGGCCCTAAGCTTCATTATAAGATCAACGGAACTATTTTCTAAATCATGCTTCTCTATTATGATTTCCCAACTATGCAGTGCATATTCAGAGGCTCGAATTAGTTCGACAAAAATTCTAGAAATATATTAGTTTTAGGTTGGATGGTGTATATCCTGAGAGGGGCTTAAGTCAAAAGTTATTGCTTTCAACATTTGATGCACTCTCTTCAGCAATCTGCTGTTTGTGGGAGTTTGATGTTTTTATTTAAAATATGAAAGAATGAAATTGATGCTTCAGATCTCTTATCAGCTTTGAATTTTGCTTTCCCTAAATTCATACAAGAAGACACAGTGTATTTTATTTTAAGGCTTATGGCACTATTTTGGCGAAGAAAAAGCCCAAATTATATAGAGCATGCAACTGGTTTAATGATGTTTAGTTACAGATTGATATTGATCTGCTTGGCATGACCTTGAATTATTTCAAGTCTGTTATTTCTGATAGAATTAGAGTGTTAGTTGTTTAAATATTTCATGTATTGCCTACTATTAGTTTTATATTACACTATTACACTAGTTAACGAGTTTCATATTATTCTTATAATTTGTCCAGCGATATGAGCACCTCATTGTCTTCTGATAGCCTTCGGTGGAGTACAAGGGGTCTGTGAGTAGACCTATATACATAAAAGCCCTTTAGATGCCCACTGCCACTGGAACTGAACTTCTAAGACAAATCATATATTACTACCTATTGTTTATTAATAGTTTTATTTTCAAATTAAGGATTTAAGCCACACATATTTACCACGCAATTAAATGATATTTGGTATGGCCACTACTGTGTAATTATTTTATCCATAATGAAATTGAACCAAATTTTATGTCGCTGATAATTTTGACAAATTATAAATTAAACTGTTAATAAATAGCAGATTTACTTGCGTAAATAGTTAAACTTTATAAACCCAGGAGAGTGTGTAAAATATGCAAGATATTAAAAAAAAATTACTTATAAAATAGCTATGAAAAATTACTGCAAATTAGATATAATCAAATTTGTAATATGACTGGAAACAAAAATAATCATGTCATTGGGTGCAATTTTCCTTGGTATATTTTGTTTTATTAAATTTCTGTAATATTTAGGATCAATTGGGAGTCACAGTGGTTAAGCACATTAAGAGTATTAAAACTTAAAAATCTACCAACCTGTATATATCAATATATATCAACAAACAATAATATCAAAGTTTACAGAATAGAATACTAATACACGTAATCTCAATCAAGATTGCCTTAAGCACTTCTTTGGTGAAATTAGAAATTGTTGTGGAAATTCAAAGAATCCTACTTCTATTCAATTCTGTCGATCCTTTAAAAGGGTTTTTGCGCTAGGATATTTAGATAATGTCGAAACAGCTATTGTATAGATGATGGCGCTAAAGCCCTATTAAATTTAAATCCCGATTTTATTAGGAGTTGCAATAATATATGCAATTCAAAGGGTAACTAAAATTGTTTCGGTCATCCTCCATAACAATTTTAGTTACCCTTTAACATATTAACTCCACTGCAAGTATGGACTACTTTTTCAACATATATGCAATTATTCTCCCACTAAATATATTCCTCTTCGAGTTTTTACCAACGCTTATGTAAATTTAAAAAGCGCAGAGGGAAATGCTTTAGTATATGTAGCTGGATATTTATTTAAAAAATGTCTCTCACGTCACTCCTATGATATATGCAATAGTTTTGCAACTGAGTCAAATGCCATGTTTAATTAAGAGTTATTTTATTGTAAATTAAAAGCATATGAAAATAATACCTTATTTGGTGGTCTAACCATAACTCCAAAAGACATTATTGAGTACATAATAAAATTAGAAAGTATTTTTATCGCTGAATTTAATAAATGATCAGCGCAAGAAGCAATTGGCTATAATCTTAAAAAACTATTTTTATTTTAAACTAACGTTACCTTTAAGCATCCCTGTCATGAATTTCCCATTGACTATTTTTTAAGTTTATACATAAGGGTGCGAATTTATTATACATTAAAATTTATAAATGCTGATATTAAAAAAAAAAATCTAAAAAAAAAGGTAAAGATGTTTATGTAAGCAAGCTTCCTACAATTCCAAATATGTTCATGACCAAATAGGTACAAACAGGTAACAAATTGATGCAAATAGGTACTCGTGAGTCACATCCCTAGAATAGTCATTATAGCTGACTATGTAAATTGTCTCTATATATACGATCGTCGTTAGGTTAAGTTAGCATTAGTTCCGTGTCAAAGCTCGCTGTTCGGGATTATTGTTCACCATACGTTTGTACTCCTAGTTAACCTTATTTTAATAAATGTTTTTTTAAAAAGAAGCTCCGTCGATCTTGTTATTTAACTGGCGCTGCGAACAGGATAGCGCAATTTCGTCCTTTATCGGAAGTTCCGTTGTGCGAAAGTGAATTTTAATTCTTCATGCGCTACCAAAAACATTGAACTGCAAAGGTGTTTCAACATTTTTAGTGGAAAATAGACAGAATTTTTTTTCCAACTAAATATAGAGATTGCAGTTCTGCGGACATTGGTAAAACATAACCGTAGCTGTGTGTTAAACCATATCCTATCTAGACCAGTTCGACGTTATCCAGGCATAAGATTGGTACCATTTGAGGAAAATTGTTGCAGTATAGACTCTGTGGATCAAACCATGTCACCACTGTAAGTAATTGCCAAATTGCCATTTAATGTCTGACGCTTCTGCTCGATTGAGAAAAATTTTGTTAAAAAATAGGGTTGCTTTAGGGTTAAATTTCATTAATTCTGATAGTGATTCAGATAGCTCAGAAAACTCAGACGTAGAAGAAATTAATTTAGATCGTACTTTAACACCTGTGACACAGGAAACTTCTGAAGTTCAAGAAGAACTTATTTCATTATTAAACAAATTAAATTTAAATAATAATACAATGGAAAATATTAGATTTTTCACTTCTCTTTTACCGATGTTCTCAGGAAACCAGGAACATCTAGAAAGCTTTATTAGAGCTATAGATGAATTTTACGATTTGTATTACATTACCGCAACTTCTGACGATCAAAGAAAAGTTGTATTAGCTGCGATTAGGTCAAAGTTAGTTGATAGTGCACAAAGTTTCTTATTGTCACGCCCAGATTTAAATGACTGGCCTTCAATCAAAACAGAATTAAGAAAAAAGTTTGGTGATCCCGTGACATATTTGATTTTGTTACAGCAATTACAGTATATTAAAAGAAATAAAGGTGAAATGATTTTAGAGTTTGTTGAAAGATTAAAATGTTTTATGCAAAGAATTATCTGCAAAATAAATGCCGAAGTTGAACATGAAGCTTCAAAATTATTACTTTTAAGTCAAGCCGAAACGACATCAGTTTTAATTCTTACAGCAAACTCACCACAAACACTAAAAACGATGTTAATGCTTAAACAACCTCAAACCTTAAATGATGCTTATGCTCATGTTGTAAATTTTAATATTATAGAGTCACAAATAAGCTTTACTAACCACCATTCTAACCTCCCATATCCGAATTACAATCCCACTCATAGAAATACAAATGCAGGCCCACATAACCAACATTTCAGCATAAATCATCAAGCCCGTGCCTCAGTCCCACCCCGTGCTCCACAACCTTTCCCTAGCCAACCAGTTTTCGTACAACCAAGACCTATCCCAAGGCGTTATCCTACCGATGCTGAAGTCTTTGGCAATCAATCCAAGCCAATCAACCTTCCCTATAAACCCCCGCAACAGGACGCTCCAATCCCAATGTCAATCTCGACAGCTGGGCCCTCCCGTATCTACCAACAAAGACCACAATCAGCCAGAAACACCAATTTTTTCCAACGTACTGGACCAAAAAACTTTATCTCTGAGGAATTATCCAACATCGAGACCTACGAACAGCCCACACCCTATTTCTATTCCGAAGACGGGAATACACAGAACCAACTGGAACAATGTGATTTTTATTCTGACAAAAATTACGAATCTTTCCAGGAAGAGGAAAACCTTGATAATCAAGAAAATTTTCAATACCCAGCCTCGAATCAAGAGTCAACTTAAATAACTTAGCCCAGCAAATCGAATTACCTTATTTTTATTTACCTCAAAAACAAATGACTGTCCTAATAGATTCAGGCGCCTCCGATTCCATAATATCTCCAAAGGTGGCACAGCAATTCCCAAACAATTTTTTTTATGAGCCCTTTAAAGTAACATCATGTAAAAATACGTACAAGGAGAACAAAAATTTAGACATCCCACTTTTATCAGAGCTAGGTATTCAAAAATCTTTTAAAATGAGAGTCTTAAACTGGCACAATGATTTTGATGCCCTTATTGGGACAAAAGATCTGAGAGAACTCAATGCCCTGATAGATTACAAAAATAAAACTCTTACCCTCAAGAACATCAAAATTCCATTCTCCTTAGCCTACAATAAACCTTTATATAGACCAATTACAAATATTAATAATCAACATCTAGTCATTCCAGTCAATTATGAAAAAGGAACAGCTATCTTGCCGTCATTTAATATAAATGAGCATGTGATCCCCGACTGTCTTATAAATGTCGAAAATGGACTATGTAAAATCCCAAACCCGAATCCCAATGTTCATGTTAATTTTCACCAACGCCTAAAAGTAATTCCTCAAGACCAATTTGATTTAATCAACCCACCTAAAACTACTCCAGAAAAATTTAATCCTAAAGACCATCTTCACCTTGACCATCTAACATCATTAGAAATTTCGCAAATCCTTCCACTTTGCCATGAATACAAGGACATATTCTATCACGAGGACTGTGACCTTACATGTACCACCAAAACAAAACATGTGATTCGAACAAACTCTGATCGACCCATATATGTAAAGTCATACAGACATCCCCCTAGCATGAACAAGGAGATTCAAGCTCAAATTCAAAAACTCCTTGACAATAAAATAATCCAACCTTCAATATCTCCATATTCCGCCCCAGTGTGGATAGTTCCCAAAAAAGCAGATGCTTCGGGTGCGAAAAAATTCAGAATGGTACTCGATTTTCGCCGACTCAACGACGTCACCTGCGAAGAAAAATACCCTCTTCCCAGAATCGAAGAAATCCTTGATAGCCTAGGAAAATGCGCTTACTTTTCCACTATAGATTTAGCTCAGGGGTTTCATCAAATTGGAATGGACCCTTCTTCTATTGAAAAAACTGCCTTCACGGTAAACAACGGCCATTATGAATATTTACGCATGCCATTCGGTCTTAAAAATGCGCCGGCCACCTTTCAAAGAATGATGGATGAAGTTCTACGTGACTATCTTTACAAATTCTGCTTTGTTTACATGGATGACATCGTAATATTTTCAAAATCCCTAACTCAACATATCGACCACATTCGAAAGATTTTTAAGAGACTCAGAGAAGTTAACTTAAAAATACAGCTTGATAAATCCCAGTTTTTGTCAAAAGAAGTCTCCTTTTTAGGCCACATAATCACTGCCGAGGGAATAAAACCCAATCCATCAAAAATTGAAGCAATTCAAAAATATCCCATGCCAAAAACTCAAAAAGAAATTAAATCTTTTATGGGACTAGTCGGATATTATCGGAGATTCATCAAAAATTTTGCTAAAGTAACATTTCCAATCACGAAATGTCTTAGAAAGGGTAGCGAAAAATGCATTGGAAATCAAGAATATATTGAAGCATTCTTAAAAAGCAAGGAACTCATTACTAATTCCCCAGTTCTTCAATACCCAAATTACAATAAACCTTTTAAATTAACGACCGACGCTTCAAATATCGCCATTGGTAGCGTTTTATCTCAAAACGACCACCCAATTGCATTTTTTTCTCGTACATTGAACTCCGCAGAGCGCAATTACTCCACCATAGAACGCGAACTCCTCGCTATTGTGAATTCAGTAAAACATTTTCGCTGCTATTTATACGGAGTAAAATTCACCATTGAAACAGACCATAACCCCCTTGTTTGGCTTTCCAAAATAAAAGAGCCAAATGGCCGCCTTATCCGCTGGAGACTCCAACTTGAGGAGTACAACTTCGAAATTAAGTACAAAAAAGGCAAAGAAAATGTAGTTGCCGACGCCTTATCCCGGATTGAACTTAACACCCATGAGATAACCGACAAGGACAATGACATACGGTCCAATGCCCCTAATGCTGACGAGACAGTTGCAAACTTAGCAGATTTCGATCTAGCAGATTTTGTCCTTAATGAAAGATATAATGACCTCATTGAAAAGCAAATAATTAGTCCTAATAACAATTTCCCGCCCAAATCCCCAACCCCTGCTATTGCAGAGGAAATTGATAATGATTGTGATATCACCGTCCATTCAAACAACGATACTCACGGAAAATTCCTACCAATATCAGAGCTACCTCTAAATTATGCCAGCAATCGTGTCGTAATAAACTATGGAGATACCTTCAAACACACCCTTACTAGACCGTTCAACAAGAGACACCACTACATACTAATTGAAAAGCAAAATAGACAAGAGCATATCCTAAAAATTTTTAAAGAAATTATTAAACCAGACGTGACGACAACGATTTTTATAGCTAACGAAGAACTAAGAGTAGAGTTTCAACGACTTGTCTCTATAACCCTTAACCCATCAGCAAAACTAATTCTGTCAAACACTTACTTAACAGACGTCATAAATCCAGAACAACAACAGGAAATAGTTTCAAACTACCACAGAAAAAATCACAATGGCATCAACGAAACCTATAATAACTTAAAACAAAAATATTACTGGCCAAAATTAAGGGACTGTATTACCAACTACATAAATAAGTGTGAGATTTGTCTCCAAAATAAATATGAGCGGCATCCCTACAGGATTGCTTATGAAGGACCACTCCTTGCTGAAAAACCCTTCAAAACAATCCACCTGGATATTTTTCAGTTTTTAAACTGCCAATTTCTTACCATCATTGATTCATTTTCCAAATATGCACAGGCCTATTATATAACTGATAAAAATGCAGTCACAATTCTCAGCAAATTAAGACACTATTTTTCACATCATAACACTCCACAAAAAATAGTTGCAGACCGCGGCAAGGAATTTCAAAATAACGTTTTTGGAGAATTCTGTCAACTTTTCGGTATTGAAACCCACTACACAACACCCTCAAATTCTTCTTCCAATAGCCCCGTTGAAAGATTACATTCAACTCTCTTAGAAAAACTTAGAATACTAAAAATGGAAAATCCAGACGAAACTCCCCAAAACATTATGATTTCAGCTATACTAATCTACAACCAAAGTATACATTCCACAACTGGCTATTCTCCCTTTTCAATTCTATATGGCCCCTACATAAATGAACCAAGCTTTAATAATGATTTAACACTTTTTGAGCAGTACAACGAAAAACGCAAAAAAGAATTATTGCCCTTTTACGAACATATTTATAAACATGCACATGACAAACAAAAGCACAATACACAAAAACAAAACAAAAATATAGATAACCCCCCTAACATAAAAATAGACCAAATAGTGTATAAAAGAAATCCTCTTAGAAATAAAATACATCCACCCTATATTAAAACAAAAGTTACAGCTATCGGCAAAAATAAAATAACGGGAATTTCTAAGAAAAACCCAATAAATACCCACATAAGGAAACTAAAGAGACTTAGGAAAACTCCCAATTCTTTTCAGACTCCCGATCCTGATCCTTCAAATAGTAACGAGCCCATACCAGGCCCTTCAGGTCTACAATCTACCCAATAATGAATATTACATTGAAGAAGTGGCTTCATCCCTTATTGTTAATAATTACCATACTACATATATACCATTTAACATATCTAGTATTAAGTACACCTTATTCCATTTTCTTAGTAATGTATTAATCTTAGAACATATGGTGAATAATCAAAATAATAATTTTACGAAAACACAATTTTTCCATTTATACAAAGTTTTAAATAACACTTTTGATAATTATGCTAAATTTAATGTGTATAAAAGTGACCGTGCGAAGCGAGGATTAATGAACCTCCTTGGTACTGGTATCAAATTCGTCACAGGAAACCTTGACAATGACGATTTGCAAACTATTACGGAGAATGTAGAAATTTTGAAGCATAATCAACTTAACGCCATGCAAAAAATCAATGACCTGAGTTCATTTGCAGGAAACGTCATGAATAAATTCCAAGAAAATATAAGAACTATCAATGAAAATTCAAAAACAATACAAAGCGAACTATTAAAAATTAATAATGAAATAAATCTAATATTGTCCATTCAAGATCAATATATCCAAATAACATCGTTAAATAATTTTTTAGAAAAATTGTCAAGAATTTTTTCTTTTGCACATTTGAAAACACTTGATTTAGAGATTTTAACAGTAAATGAAATAAAGGAAATCTGGGAATTTTTAAGTTTACACTATCCTGAAAATGCCCTATGGTCCATTGAACATCTCTCGGAATTAACACTTATTTGTAAAACTGGATTATTAATATTCGACGAAATGGCAATTTTAGCAATTAAAATCCCAATTTTTGAGAAAAATGCATGTAATCTAAATTTTGTATACCCGATTCCAAATAATCAATCAAAAATGTTATTTAGTCCTAGTAAATATTATTGTAATGACCTTTGGTACCAAAACTGTATAGAGATTAATTCAAAATGGTTATGTTCAAATCCTCTTATTAATAACTGTAAATTACCAGAAAACTGTCAATATGTGACTGTTCTCAATAACTATCAAGTACATACGATAACCTACAAAAAGTCCTTACTGTTCTGTGCCAAGAAGGAAGAAATTGTTTACGAAAACTGTTTCCAGTTCCAAAAACTAAATATAGTAGGTTGCTCTCTTATACAAAGTCAGTGCGATGTAATTATTAACCATCACAAATATGCCTTGGCTATAAATAACGTATCTATAAAACAACTTCCAGATGCCACTAGGTTGCAACCATCAAATTTTTCTATTCATTTGCAATTGAAGCATTTGGAAAACCCTGCAAAAATCCAAGATGATCTTTTAAAACCTGTTAATTTTGATGAAATTATCTCGCAAAAAGAGACTCACTATATTATAGTTTTAGTTGTATGTATCATATTAGTATCTAGTATATGTATAGCACTATACCAGTGGAAGAAATACAGCTCCCTGAAGGCCATTCCAGTGAAGACGCTTCGGCAGATCATCAACGAGGACGTTGAAAAATCTGAGGGTGGAGGAGTCACATCCCTAGAATAGTCATTATAGCTGACTATGTAAATTGTCTCTATATATACGATCGTCGTTAGGTTAAGTTAGCATTAGTTCCGTGTCAAAGCTCGCTGTTCGGGATTATTGTTCACCATACGTTTGTACTCCTAGTTAACCTTATTTTAATAAATGTTTTTTTAAAAAGAAGCTCCGTCGATCTTGTTATTTAACTCGTGTATTGGTATTAGGAGCCTATGGAATTTCCAGCATTCCCCTACACCCAGGTAAACACTATCAATGGCCAAGTTTTGGCTTTTATTACCCCGGTCTCCACACTCGTTTTATAGCTCACACCTGCACAAGCAGCGCGTCTTTGTACGATGATTTTCAAGAGCTGACGCCGAATGACCCAATTTGTAATTTTATTCTGTATTCTGTACACTTTGATAATATCCACTTTATTGTGTGGGAGAGATCGAGGTGCCGAAACATTTAATTCAGCTGAATCAAGTACTTCTCAGCGTGCTTCTTTTGAGCACCAATTTTGCATTTGTAGTATTAGGAACCAGTATTACGAAGATTTTTTAATTTGCATATGTTACTCGTCAATAATTAAACTTATACAGTTACGTACATTCTAAAGATCAAAATATTGATTAGCTGAGCTTATCAAATTTGCTGAGATTATCTATATAAAATATTGTTGTCACTATCGCTTGTTGCAATATTTATCTTAGTGGTGTAAAATTAGCCCTAAGTTAAATAAAGCGGCTTGGTATTTGAAGAGTCTCCGAAATTCCACTTGTACATCCTACTAAAAGGACAAATATAATACGCCACAAAAACTTTATTGGTATTTTTAATTTGTCATTTAGATTTGTCTTTTCAAGTTGACTGACTTTTGCACCCAAAACCTGAGTTGGGCAGACGTACATGTGTCAAAAATAATTTTTAACCTTAAAATCATTGAGGACCAGCATAACTTTCATTTTAACATCTATTTAAAAAAATTATGTATAAACTTTTTTCTTTTTATTAATTTCTGATAATTTAATAGTCATAATTTCGAACTGCTAACTATAACAGATTATTTTTTTAGTTAGTTTATTAATTATTTTAAAAATGATTGATACAGAGTTAAAACATAACTATTATAACTCTTATTATAACTAAGTAACTTTCAACATCTTTCCACATCAGTTTTCTTAAATACTATGCATTAAAAAATGAAATCTCATTAAAAATTTAAATGACTAGACAAAAATTATTACGTGAGAATTAATTAGTTTTAGTAGTAGTATAAGTCCAGTATAGAGCAAACATAGAGCATTTTTTTTGTGCTACATGACTATCTTCATTCTATCTATAGATATAGGTTTATACATATAGGTCTTTTTTCCGAATTGAGTGCATATTCTCGACCTTATAAGTATATGTGGCGTCATTTAACAGTCGTGCTTTTAAACATGAATTTGGGATACTTGTAGTTAAAAAGATAAACCATTCCAATGAATACAGGGTGATTTAAAATTGAGTGCAAAGATTTTAAGGGCATATTTACCAGTCAAAAATAAGAACTTTTTTTCACATAAACGTATGTCCTAACTTGATTTGTTTTCTAGATGCAGAGTGTAAAAGTTTTTTTATAAAATCGGTTTTTTATCAATTAATCAAAATTCTTTCAGCCGATTTAAATAAAATTTGGTAGACTTATTTATTGTAATAAAGGCTCTCCTTTGGTGGAAATAAAATAAATTTATTAATTCCAGTGGCGTTTCAGGGGGCTACCTACTTGATACTTATAGGTAAAATTATTGTACGCCACCGCTTTTCTGACATTTTTTTTTTTTTTAGATTAAGCGGTCAATGTAACACTCTTGCCTCTTAAGCCTTACTCGTATCTAGCTTTGTTCCCTGGAAAAAAATCAAAACCTATTACAACAAATAATAAATTCGCATCGATTATTGAGATTCATTTAATTTCTTTTCAAAATTTAATTTAGCCTAAGTAACAGATACATACAAAAGCAGATGTAAAAAATTACGGGAAATGACTGCCCCCTGCGGTAATACAACCCTCCATTCTTTGCCTTATGGACTGCCCAATGCGTTCAAATTTTCGGGAGTGTTTCTAACTACCTCAAAGGCATGAAATATCCGTTGTTGTAGGATTTCAATGGAAGGAATCATACATCATACACCAGGCTTTTAACATGACCTCATAGAAAGAAATCTAGCGGGGTACAGTCTGGGGAACGCGGTGGCTAAGCTATTGGACCTGCTCGGCTGATTAAGCATCTGGAGAATTCCAGGTTTGAATATTCCAAATTTTCCAAGTTTTAGCCCAAACATTCAAACTGAACTACTCTTGGTGGTTCGACTGCCGAATTTCGTGGGGATTTTCAATTTTCCAAAAATGGATGTTATGATAATTAACGACCCCATAGGGGGGAAAATTGGGCTTCGTCCGTAAATAGGATGCGAGATAAAAAGTTTGGATCCCTGGCACAATTATTTAGTATCCATCTTGCGAATTGTACCCGTTGGGGAAAATCTCGTGAAAGCAAACCCTGCATGCGCTGGATATGGTATGGATAAAAACTATTTTCATGTAAGACCCTCCAAACTGTCGATTGACAAAGGTTTACATCCCGTGCAATTTACCTCGTGCTTAACACAGGATTCTCCTCAATAAGTTGCAGAATTTCCTCTTCCGTCACCACGTTGCGGACTTTACGCGGCCTACCAACATTCACTCTGGTAGTTCTTCAATAGAAATCTTCAAATTCCCGAAAATACTGATGAGAGTTGCTGAAAGTTCTGCAGTTGGATAGCCGACGATAAGGAAATATTAACGAGTACATCCTACGAGCTTCAAGCGCGTTTCCATCAGCCAGGTCATAAACAAAATGAATGTATGCAAGGTGCTCAAATGAAAATGGTTCATTTCCCATTATTAAAAGAAAAGAAAAATTAAGAACTACCACACAAAAAAACTAAACCGACTGTAAACACCAAAACGTCAATAGTGACAAACATGTCATGGTTATGGAGACAAACAAATTACCGCTAACAAATGTTACAGCCCCCTACTTACCTACATGTTTTAATAGGGCCATGCACAGAGTATTACCAAATTTTATTTAAATAGACTGAAAGGCATTTGAATAATTGATAAAAAACCGCCCTTTAAATCTATGCACTCAATTTTGAATCACCCTGTATATATTTCTGAAAAAAATTAGATTAAACTAATTTGATAGTCGTATAATGTGGACATCGATAGAGTACTTGTAGTAGTTCCCCTTACCCATCGGCTAGGGTAAGAAACTTTCATTGAAGTTTTCTTTCCTTGAACTCAATTCATTTACTATATTTTACTTATTCCATCCTTATTATAGAATAATATTGCTTTAGGCAATCATCCAGTACAACATACATATGAATTGCAAATGGTTAAGTGTGGGTCCGAGTCAATGGTCAAATTTTTATGAATTTTTGTGCATAGCTGTCTGTTGTGGCTTCCCAGAATCATATTAGCCGAATGTTTTTTAAAAACAATATTTTAATATTTACTTAATTAATGCTCTAAAATATTCGTAAACCGAGAATCTCCCAAGAATATTCAAGAAATGATCTTTTAATTTTTAAAACATCTCGAGGGAACATTTTGTCAATTTTCACATTTTCTATCACTGTTGCATATTCTAGTTACTGTTAAGATTTGGTATCTGTAGACGTGCCAAACTGCGTTTATGCTCTTTTTCTATAAATTTATGATTGATGAATCAGAAATTGGAATAACAAATTTATCAAATTGCAACATATAATATAAGGCTAAGATGCCTTTAAACTGTGTGATTCACCTCTAGATAATATCTCTTTATTAATAATAAAATCATTGTGGTTTAAGCCTGCGGATGGTGCAATAACGTCATTTAATATGTTTTTTGATAATAATATATACATTACATTACATATATTATAACAAAATATCCCGACGTTAAATGCACAACTTCTTTCTTTATTAAAGAAGTGATTAATACCTGAGTCATCATACAAAGGGTCAGGTCATGTCAGGACTTGACGAAAAAGTTGTAAAACACCCAGTGAAATAATACCTTATGTGCCATCTTGAACTATGGTTTACTTTGAAATGTTTTTTTTGCATTTTATTAATAATTTATTAAATAATCAAACTTCTTTTTATAAAAAGTATAATATAACATGTAATTTTTTTTTATAAAAAACAATTTATTACTTAGGAACTATTGAGAATTAAAACCGTTTTCTTGATAAAGCCCTAAAAGATGATAAAATTATATTTGTGAACTTCCTAAAATATTCGGCGTAATTAATTAAATTTCGTAATGCTCTGTTTTAGTTATTTATTATTCCTAGAAGGTGAAGCATAGAATTTACCTTTAAGGTAACCCCAAAGGCTAAAATCTAATGGAATAACGTCAGATGATCTTATTGGATATTCGATTGCCCCTCTTCATCCGATCCATCTATTATGGAAAAAATTATTGAAAAATTATCACACATTAGCAGCATAATGAAGAGGTGTACTATCTTGCTCTTAGTAGATTCTTTCGTCAAAATTTTCATTTCCAGAAGAAATTGTTATAAACAAAATTTTAATATTCAATGATTCCAGCCCACACATTAGTTATTGCTTGATGTTGCGTAGACTGCTCGACTACGCAGATTTGTTTCCGCATAATAATGACATGGTTGCTAGTTTCTCTAAAAATAGAAGCTATGCCATAGATATTTGCAAAGACCACATAATAAGATTTTCGCTTAAAATTTAAAACGGCATCAGTATCTAGTTACTACGTACCTTTCCACTAAAAGTGAGAATGGCTTCGTCTAAAAGTAACCTTAAGTCTAAAAGTATTTGACCATCAAACATATCAGTTTCACAAAATTTTAATCTACTTTTAGCATTGTGCTCTAGCAGCTCCTAGACTAGTTTCATTTAACATCTGAACCCGTGACATCGTAATCCCGAGCTACTTGTCTTACCGGAGTGAAAGAGATTTTTCATAACTCAGTAGAATGTCCACTTTTGTATCCTTTATCGATGGTTGTTTTTATCTAGGGATACTTCTTAAATGTGCATAAGTTCTGAATTGCTCTTTAATTTTACTTACAGTAGTTTGACTCAGTGGTGGTAAGTAAGGAACTGTCGCCGTAACTTCATTTTAAGTTTTCATCTAGTTTCCAAACTCAATGATCATTAGGATTTCGGTTTTTAAACTTCCTCTTAAATACGGCATTTTGGCGTGAATAAATATTTACGAATAAATACTAGGTACTTTACTAAACCTTTTTAATAAGACCTACCCATTCTTAAATTCTCTAAATAGTATTTTCTTCAATTTAAAGTTAAGGCTTAATTTGTTTTAAAACTAAAAGTACACCTTCAATTTTATTTTTAATAGAGCTTTTCAACAAGATGTCACAAGTGGCATTATCCGACTGAAAAAAAATTAAGTAAGTAAGTTTTTCTTATTCTTTTAAGAGGCTAAAAAAAATTTTAATAAATTTTTGAAGGCAGCAAAACGTCTTAGTGTTCGTCTTGTTTTTTAATTTTTTTTTAGATTTTTTTTCACGAGCGCTAGCGAATTTATTCCCGACTCTGTATAATATATATATATAATTTCAAAAAACTAAAAGGTATCGAAAATTCTATGACCATTTTCAGTAAAAAATATTCCCAAAATTCTTCATTAAAGTTTCGAATCTTTAAACACTGGTAAAAGTTTTACGGAAACACTATTTTCTTTTCTTAAGAATCTGTCTTACAAAGACCATAACAAATATATAGTTAAACATTCCAGTATTTAAAAAAAAAACAAATTTCTTTGGTTCATTTTTAGTAATACACACTATATGTACCTCAACTAAATATATAAAAATCATTTAATATATCAGTTTATTATATATGAAGGTAATATGTCAAAAATATGCAAATCGACTAAAACCGAATAAAAAAACATTTTTCGGTATAAACGGAAATAAAAATCACCATATCCAAAGCCACAATAGTCTTATTGGTGAAAAGATGCTCTTTTGTATCGATACGAAAGAAAAGTATAGGGGGAAGCAGGAAAATAAATTGCCTTTTTATACTAAAAATGGTTTCGTCGGAGGAAACTGACGGCTGAAACATGACGAAAATTTTGTTTTTACATGCACAAATGGACCCGTGTGGTAACGGTTTGGATTTGTATGTCTAAATTCTTTGGATCTTATATCCGGCTTTGCCTTTTTATCTCTTTGTATGTCTTTTATAATATTAGAAGCATGTAAAGAAAAATATTGCTTACAAGGAAATATGGCTTGTTTTTTTTTATTTGCGTTTTTTCAGTTCAATTAAAATATTTAACTGTGTCATACTTGGTTATTCAATTTAGATTTCCGTATTGAAATAATTAAAAAAAGGAGTAATTAAAGTAGATAATATCACGTGAATTAACTCAGTGCCTTATATGGTAGCCTTGCCGTAATCTGTTTGGAAAATTTCCTAATTACACGTTAAATTAGCTGTAAATTACTTACTTAATCACACAGATTGGATTCTATTTTGGTAATTTTACGATTGATGATAACGTTCCAGATGTGCAATATTGTTTTTCTTATCGAGACTCTGCTTTTAAAGCAAAAAGTATATATCTTGCCAAAGGTATGAATTGCTGTTTTCAATTTAAATATAATATAAATTGATCTGTTACACGGATTTGATGAACTGGATTATGATATACATTTTGGTTTCATAAAAAATAAAATATAGCTTTTACAGGGATTACAATTTGTTGCTATGGATAAAATTATCTCTGATCAGAATATTTCAAAATACCGCCCTCTGCTATGCAAATAACCAAAAAAAAATCATGCATCATCATGCTTCGTGATAATCTCAATACCTAATGTTTAAAAAATCTGGATATCTTAATAAATATAATTATTATAATTTTTGATCATATGTTCACCTTTATTAATCAGTATGTGAATATTAATGCAAAAATAATTAAATCTCTTCGACTTGTAAGTCCAAGAGATTTAATTGATGAAACTGAACCGTGAATTTTATACTGTTTATATACACTTAAAATATTACTTTGCCCGTAGAAGATCAAATTTAGAGTATGCTTTATTTGTATAATCCCCAAAAAACAACGTGCTTATAAAGTATCGTAAAAGAATATTGAAGAAAAAGTTTTTTTTATGTACTACTATAAAATTAAAGATGCATCTACTTATCTATAAGTCGTGACAGTTATTTTTATATACATTGCGTTTATTTTAGAATAAACTACCCTTTAAAATTTAAACAAAACAACGGAAAAGTCTTTCTATCCCTAGACTTGATGCCTGAAAATGTGAATAATTAAATAATCAAATTGCTCGGCAATGTAGAGGTATTAGCAGATAAACCCTTAGCAATGTTCTTGAGGAATTTTAACATAGTCTTGTTTATTGTCTCACTAATAACGGTGTACATTTTGAGTATTTAATAAAATAAATTCAATAAACTAAACTAACTATTTTAACACTCCTTTCTCTACCCTAATTGCTTGTTAGATTAGATTAGATTAAATTATTTGCAGATTGTTTGCTCTTTTATTTATGGATCTCACTTATATAAATGGATAAAATATGCATTATTAGGACACCTTTTTGCCCACTATTCGCTTGGGCGTTAATCGATTATTGGTACGGTTAAATAGATAAATGAATGCTGCCTAAAATAATATCTCTCATAATTTGATAAATTAAGAGGGTTTCTATTTCATCTATCATGAGTAAGGGAGGTATGGAAGAGATTAATAGAACATTATTAAATACAAAATAAAGCTTTTTTTGTATATTTAACATAACGTGTAACGAAAATTACATCCCTTTACAGTTAAACAGAATTAATTTGTATATTCCTTGCCTTAGAATATTGAAAGGCTAGAATTAGTCAACAACAACTTTGTTTGAGTCCAACATGTGCACAGGGGCAAGAGGGGTGTGTTGTTTACAAACATATTTGCCAATTCTCTGTTGTCAAGTCGACGCGAATTTCCAACGGAGGAAATTTTTTGCTATATTTTAACAACCATTATAACGTTAATTTAACTTACTTGTGTTGTATTTTAAAGGAAAATTTAAATTAAAAAATATAAATACTACAATTAACCTATTTTAAGAATAAATATAAATCCTTAAGCAAAAAAAAAACAAAATTATTAACATTCTTATCCCTAAAACCGTTTCTAAAAAATTTGAAGCGACAACATCGGAACTTAAGCGCCTGAGCCATACGCATAGTGTCATCTGTAAAACGGCTTTTTGTTTATGTTCGGGATTCGTGTATTTTCTTTAATTTTTTGGTTTCAAAAGAAAAAGGCCACATTTTAGTGTTTTTTTAAATTGCTAGGATGGCAAAAACTTGTGTCGTTTGTGCCGCATCATGATAAAAAGGTGATTCAAGCCGATCTTTTCACAAGTAAGTACCGATACTTTCATAACATCACATCATGGGGTAACCATCATCATAAACGTAGAATAGGGGATCTTATAGATATAAACCTAATATAAATTTGAATGTGAAAGTGTGTGTAAAATACCAAAATATTTATATTTTTAAATCTAAATATATTTTTGATCATATTCATCTATCAATAGGCTATAAAAAATATAAAACTAGAATTTTGTCCCTAATTTTATTGCAGGATTTTATGTTTTTTTTGTTTTGGCAGAAGGATGGCATAATACCCATATACCTATCTATATATAGTTATGTTTTTTAATATAGACATTAGGTAGATAGATGAAATTACTAATTTTTTATTGCCTTTAAAGAATTTTGAAATTTATTTAGATATTGATATCTATGTATAGTTAATTTTGTGTTTCCCTAAAATTTGGTCGATAATTTTTTTTTGTTTTACCATATTGCAACTTACAATAATATATATAGTAATTGGCACCATATATTAATTTATTACTGCAATTTTTTTTGCTTTTTGATTAAATATCAAATACTTATTATAAATTGCCTAATATATGCCCAAAGGGAACAATGGATTTCATTAATCGAAATCAACACAATTAAAAAGAATATATTTGTTCAGATCACATCCTTAGAAGTAATTTATTATATAAGGAAGATAATATTATCAGTAGCCAGACTTTATTAAGAAAATCAGCTCTACCTTAAAGGTAATTTTTTTTTAATATATTTTTCTAGTGTAAAAAAATCGTCACAAAAAGTATAAGTGTTACTCATATAAGCTTTATTTATACCTAACACTTATTAAATTAGGTATGTGTTTAAAACTATTTTTTTACTAGGATTTCTGATGCACTGGTTAAAAACACAGCAGCCGATAATTCAGTTAATTTACCAAGTGACTTACCCTTCAAAGCTGCAAGGGTAGTTTTCCTAAAGAGTGCAAAAACTTCTTTAGCTTCCAAAATGGTATACAGTACAAACAGTGAAGCTAATATAGACAAGTATGGATAATTAAAATAAATTAATATTCTTGATACACCAAATTTTGTATAATTACAGATCTGATCATTCATCATCAACAATAACTGCATCTGAGATTAATAGTTACTGTGGGGTCTAGGTCAACAATTACTATTTCCCATCCAATCCGTTTTTGTTTAACTGCTACACATTTCCTGACTCTGCCAAGGAAAAGGTAAAAATACACTCAAAATAGACATCATTATAGCACATTTAAAAATTATTGTTCAATTCTTTCTTTAAGTACAAACAAGACTTTTATGCCATGTATCATCTTATTCTATATATCTTATTTAAAAGTGATATAGTATTTTATTGTGTTATATTTGTAATTAAATGCAATTAATCAAATGTATGATATTTCAAAGATTCTTTATAATAACATACATTTTATTGATCAATTGGATTATCATAATATATTTTTTTAATTTTTACTTTTTAATATTGGTAATACTATATTTTTATGTATATTACTATAGGGTAAAATGAAAATGATATCCTGAGGACTTTTTAAAAGCTAAATCACTTGTCACCAAATTATGGAAAAAAAAGAACAAACAATTAAAATTCGAAGATTGCAACAAACAAATTTGCGCGAAAGAAATTGAATTAGATGTCTCAAGTTATTATTAAAATACTTAAGAAATAATAACATGATTTTCGAAAAAGCCCAACATATTACATATTTTATTTGACTTGTAAAAGTACTTGTTTGTATATTACTACTAATAAACTATCTAATCTAATCTATTGTACATAGTCTTTATTCTTAGGTAAGCTTTGTTTTTAGTATAAATTAATCTGATATAATAATTGGTATTAGGTATTATATAGGTCACTGTTAAATGTCTCAAAACCATTGTACAGGCTAAATAATACTCATAATAAAAATCTTATAACCTATAAAAAACCTGCAACTCCTTCACAATTTGAACATCCTTGTAGTTTTAACTCTTTCCGCTGAAGCAATACTGTCCCTTTGAAAAAGTCAGCACCATAGAAGTATATATTATGTGATTTAAAGTAAGTGATGTAAAACTGAGTTTTGTCCAATATAACAATAATAAAATTTTGCAAAATGTTAAAAATTTGTGTCTTAAGACATGATTTATTAAGAAATCTATAATATTATATTAATAAAATATTTTATTTCCATAAAAATGCTTTGACAAAAATGCTGCCTTTTATTAGGACCTTCCTCTAACGAAGTCCGTTAAAAAATCACATAAATAGCTCATAAATGGTAATATTACTTATACTTAAACTCTATAGTAATTAATAAAAATTTATCAGGTAAATATTTGTTGACGACGTCACTGGTAGAGAGTGCTTGTATCGGTGGCGTCAACAATGCGTTCGAGCGGCGTTGCGATGCCATTAACGTTTTCTCGTTTCTTCGTACTTTATTTTCATATTTCACGTATATTGACTTCAATATAGAGTATCTTATCAAATTTATTTTTAAAAAATGCTTGATATTTTATTAAAGGGGAGCAGTAGTATTGTTTTAAGTTTTCGGAAAAAACTGAAAATTTTTATATTATAAAATGATTTTTGCCATTTCTCTATAAGCATTTGGCATCATTGTATCAGAGATGTTGCAAGCAAACAAACCTGCCCATAGTTCCACGGCATGCTACTTCTAGCCTTTCAATGTTCTAAGTTCCTTGCAAAACTTTTTGCCATAATGAACTTATTCTTTATCTAGAGCAAAAACAAGCAAATTCCAGTTCATGTGCACAATATACAGTTTTGTTTCAAAGGATGCTCACTGTATATTAAATTTAAATCCACTTTACGTCATAATTTCAGTATAAACTTGACAACGTTTATCTTTTTCTAGAATAATTAATTTTATTAGTAATATTTTAGGTATTATATACATTAGGTTTTTTATAACTTTGGAGCATATCCTGTAATTTGATTTTTACTGGTGAAGTAGTGGTAATATAAACAAATTAATATACAGTTTGTATTAGCCAAATAGATTAAATTTCTAAAAAAATAAATTGGAAAATGTTCGATAAAAGGTTGGGTTGAGTTGAGTCGAGTTATATTTTTTATTGAGAATTTTTTGCCAACAAAACTTGTTTATTCAAGGTGTCGCCGAATTGCGAATTTCATTTGATAGAGGTACACTTATGTGGTTTCTCTATTTCATCCAGCAGGTATCCCTGTTATTGATATTATTTATTTAGCACAACCACCTTAATTGTATAGTCTTGCACAGTAATTTGTTGTTTTAAATTATAATTTGCACTTTAGGGTATAACCCATTAGTGCATGAAGTAGGATGGAATAAGAAACACATAAGTTTTTTATTAAACATTTGTTTAGTGGACTTCAAATAAGCAGGCAAATGTGGAAAAAAACTAGAAATATATACATTTGAAAAAAAGAACAGTCCCTTATGAGGGACGCAAAAAAAACAAAATAAAAATTCTGTAAATATTCTGATAATCAACAAAAAATGTATTCTTTGAAATGCCTATTTAGTGTGATAAGCCTTGAAACATATTTTGGGGTATAAGCCCGCATTACATTTTACACAAATAAAATTTGCCTTTTTTTTGCAAAATTCACACCTTCTATCAGTCTCAGAATATTCCACCAAATGATTGATATTATCAAATCTAACATCCAGCGGTAAGGTTGGTCTTAGTTTCCCTTTTACAGACTTTACATCATATGAATGCAGCAAAGCCAGGGGTATGTTTCTTTGAAATATAACTAAAGAAGAACTTATTGGATGGATCCTCAGGGTGAATTTGAGGAAAGATGTTAAACAAATGGCTCGCACCATAGAACAATTAGCTAAAGAAAAATCTAATGTTAAAAGTTACCAACCGGTAACTAAAAGGACGATAGCCTGCCAGACTGATCATACAGAAAAACCAGACCCGGAGGTTCCGACGTCACCGAAGGACAATACAATGAACAAAGATGAATGGCATTACGTGGTTGTATCAAATATCCCACTTCCGTATACCGGAAATCAGCCTGCATACTTCATCAAAGAAAAACTGGGAACGACGGACTTTATCCGTTGTTTCCCAATGCTAAAAACCAAGGACATTGCACATTCCGACTTCAAAATTGGTGTGCAGAACTTAAATCACTTAAAGCGGCTGAAGAATATTAGTATGTGGCCACCGGGCACTCTCATAAATTCATGTTTGGAAACCTCTAAAGCGCCAGTCCAAATAAATAGTACCACCTCGCCCAAATCTAAGCCTTCCCAGTCTAAGTCTAAGCCTCACTCTCCAGACAGCCATAACCTGCCACATCGCTCAGTTTCATCAACATCTACTACAATAGCCAGAGAGGTTCAATCTTTGAAAATTAGTTCTGATAGGGAGGCCATTGCTGCCTCTAAGTCCCTTGCAACAGAATTATTAGAGGTTGATTTTGTCATCGATAATAATTCAGTGGCGAATAAAGCAGTAAATAATATGGACCCGTTGACTCCACCAATAGTACGGCTATCAAGAGATTCAGATGCGACTGATGGTCGCTATTTATTGGCCAGACTGAGAGACCCTTCCATCTTAAAACCTCTTAGGCTATTTCTTGCCTATCTGCATGATCAACCCTCCAGTGTGTGTTTTGAAGGACATACTAACACCAGCATCCGATTGGCACTTGCATCAGAGGGACTTCCTGGTGACGTGGACTCTTTGCGGAGGCTCTACTTTCGCTACCATGGTATTGGTCCAACTGAAGTTGAAGCAGATCTGTCAGCCTTTAGGTCCCTCTTCTCACCAGAAAAGCTGCTACGCCTTCAAAAAATCAGAGAGAGTCATATATCAATTATCATTCTGGTAGATCTCCCGCCAGGAATAAAATTTTTTAAATGACTTGACGCGAACAGAGGATCAAGCACTCTCTGAAATACTGGACAATGGCAAGCTTAGTATTTTCTCTCTAAATATTCAGTCCTTAAAACATAAAACTAATGATTTATTTCTTTTACTAGAAGAGCTTCATTTTCCAGAAATCGTTGCCATAACTGAACATTGGTTGCATGTTGGTGAGCCAGTGGTGGTGAATAATTACACTACAGTTGCCAGATTTGATAGAACAAATCTAACTCATGGAGGTACTGTGATATTATCTACTAGCAACGACTTTTCAATGGTAACCAGGTTCGATAATTTAGTTTCTGAAAAAATATTTGAATTTTCCATTGCCTATAATAATAATTTTGATCTTTACGTTGTTTGTATTTACAAAACACCTGATGCTGACGTAAATGTTTTTTTCCAAAAATTACTAAGCTTGCTTGAGTCTCTGCCGTTAAAAAGAAAACTCATTTTATGTGGCGACCTAAACATTGATTTTTCCAGTGTGTGTGCTGCTCAAGAATCTCTCCAGTCCATTTTCGACTCTTTTGGCTTAATCATGCACATTAAATCACCTACCAGAATAACTAAAACCAGCTCTAGTACAATAGATTATGTCGTATCTTCCTTTGAGCCAGATTTCGTCGATTGTACTATCTTAAGCCCAGGTTTCTCAGACCATGAAGCAATGTTAACAAACTTTTCCATAACTAAATCTAAAAGTAAAAATGTTCCACGCAAATTAGGCCGTATTTTCTACATTTCTACAATTTTTTACATTTTAAGCACCTTTGTCGATCAACTGACTGGAATATTCTCTCTGACGACGTTGATTCAGAATTCTCTAGATTTGTAAAAACGCTATCTAGTCTTTCTCACAAGTCCTTTACTTTGAGACCTCTTAAAAAGAAGCAACATAACCCCTGGTCTACCCAAGGCTTGCGTACATCTGCTAAGAACATGCGCTTATTATCTCATCTTTAGAAATTTTCAGACAGCGCTTTTTTTCATGAGTACGTAAGACTTTACAAAAAGATTTATCAGAGAACTTTAAAAGCCGCCAAGGATATTTACTATAATAGGAGACTGGCTAAATCTAAAAATGTGGCTAAGGAAACATGGTCGATTGTTAATGCTTTGATAAATAAGCCTTCTTTGTCGAATACTATCTCCACTTCATCTGAAAACCTTAATGATTATTTTGTAAATGTGGCAAATAATTTAATAAGTACCATAACTCCTTCCCATGATCCACTTTCATATCTTCCCATTGCAAATGAGAATTTCCACAGCTTTTTCTTTACGCCCGTAGTGTTACCAAAAAGTTGTTTTTCCTAACTGCCTTAAGTTGGCGATAATAATTCCACTATATAAAGGAGGAGACAAAGATCAGTCCTCCAACTATCGCCCTATCGCTCTTCCTCCCACACTTTCAAAAATTATTGAAAGATTGGTTCAAAAAAGACTTCAATCATTTTTGCTAAAATATAAAATACTTACTTCCCATCATTTTGGATTTTTAAATAACAAATGCACAAATGATGCTATGTTTTCTCTTTTTAATAATGTATACTCTAGCTTAAACAACCAACACCCTACAGCAACAATTTTCTGTGATTTTTCTAAAGCCTTTGATTGTGTTAATCATGACATCTTATTAAAAAAGTTGCAATATTACGGGTTCAGAGGAGCGCCTTTTGAATGGTTTAAGTCGTATCTCAGTAACAGAAGTCAAGCTGTGAGAATTGATTCGACTGTGTCTTCTTGCAAGCCAATACAAAGTGGAGTGCCTCAAGGTTCCGTACTTGGCCCTATTTTGTTTCTTATCTTCATCAATGACATTGCTAATCTAAATATTAACGGTAAAATCTGTCTATTTGCTGATGATACTAGTTTTACCTGGAGTAATCCGGATATTTCTACACTTCATAGAACCGTATCAAGTGATTTAAATACTATCAAATCATGGTGCGACTCTAATCTCCTTTGTCTCAACATTACCAAAACTAAAATGTTGTCCTATAAAAATACCTTGCAATCTTTTGTACTTGGTAATGCAACAATCGACGAAGTTGATTCTGTAAAGTTTTTAGGGCTAACTGTTGACAACTCGTTAAAATGGGACACACATATTGACTTTTCATCAAGAAAATTAGGTTCCGCTTGTTTTGCGTTAAGATCAATTTCTAAGGAGCTTAGCCTGTCTACTTCTAGAACAGTTTATTTTGGCCTTTTTGAATCGCACCTTCGATACGCCCTTCCATTCTGGGGTACATGTAGTGCAACTCAATTTGACCGTATTTTTAGACTACAAAAGAGAGCTTTACGTTATACACTGAGACTTAAATACAGAAGTCATTGCCAGCATTTCTTCAAAAAATTTCAAATATTAACTTTTCCATCTTTATTCATATTTGAGTCCCTTTGTCTAATACGCAAACACGGTTCAGCATCTGATAAGCCTTCCCATAGTTATCTACTTAGAAACACGGAACATGATCTATACCTCCCTACCCCACATTCAGAGTTGGTCAAAAGTTCCATATTATATAATGCAAAAAAAATGCACAATCATCTGCCATTGGAAATTAAATCCATCACATCTTTTTTTGCATTTCGTAAAGCATTAAAAGCATTCTTACTGGAGAGAGCTTTTTACACAGTTATAACGATTTTTTTTTTGTAATCATTGATTTAAAATTTCGCACTAGCTGATTATGTATTTTTACCATCTGTACATGTTTAGGTATACTGCATTGTGTAGCTATTTTAGGATTTTTTATATTTTTTTACTTTTTTAAACATTTTTAAATTTTTTTTTTTAACGTAGAGAGATTTTTTAATGATATTTTTTTTTGACATTGTATACATTAAATTGTATATTTTATAATAATATTTTTGACTACTTACAATTTTTAAATTGTATTAATCTGTATATATTGTAGATAATCTATTCTATTTATTTATTTATTTATATATATTTTTTTAAATTTTGTTTTGTTTTTCTCTTTTTTTTAATTGTGTTTTGTTTGCATTTTTGTGTCTTTTTTGTTTTACAACTTTGTCTACAAATTTTAACAATTTCTTGACAATAAAGCATTGATTGATTGATTGATACAGCTCGTCATGACATAAATTTAAATTTTTTGAAATGCATACAGATTTGTTTGGGTAACAATATGTTCACACATCGCTGCATCAAAAGTTGAAAAAATGTTAGTGGGGAAGTAATATTTACTAAATCAGCTGGTGGCTGCTCGGGGACACAAGTGGAATTTATAATAAAAGACGGCTCTTCGATATTCCAATTCCGTAATGTTTAAGTTAATTTTCCAAGCTTTGTTTTCTTTGTTGAGGTTTCTGCTTGTGTTTTAGTTTTTTTTATAAAATGAGAAAGGGGAAGGTCATCTTCGGAATCATATTCTGCTGGCCTTCTGGTGTAAATAACTGCTTCGCATTCTGTTCTCAATATTGCCGCTCCCAAATGGTAAAATGGCAAAAAGCACCGTCATCGGGAGGAATTTAGTAAATGGAGGCTTTCTCGGGCTCATTATCTTCTAATTCTAGCAGTAATTCATGCAGACTCAATCTGAAAACAAACCGAACTTCAGTGACTAAAATGCATGACGTCCCTCAAAAGGGACGGAAAAAATTATAAGTCGTATTAGGCAAAAATTTGTTAAAATTTTATTATAAGATAGACATATACAAAATTAAATGCCTTGTTTTCGATTTTAACCAAATTTTATAGCGTTAAGTTTCAAAACATTACTCAAAAATAAAACAATACTTACCCGCCTCGTGCTGTTGTGTATAAACTAGGGTCCATGCTGTTTTCCTAATACAAATTAAAATACAATATGGCACTGGAGTACGACTAGCTCGTTCAAAGTTCATCAACAGACTACCGAAGTAAATAAAAACAATATTTTAATGTCTATTTCTGCAAGTCGACAAGCAGTGTTGCCATATTTTTGAGAGTCCCTTATGGGGGACTATATACACTAATGGGATAAGTAAAACACAAAAATCGCTAAAAATATATATATTTTTCATGCATAGCAATGAACAATAAGAACTTTTGTATTTTAAATACAATACTCTCTATATTTTTTTTAATTCATGGATTTCAAGACACCTTCTAGATATGTCTAATAAGTATTTATAGTGTTTTATAGCAATCTACAACTAATTTAAAAATTATTTACGTGTAGGTCTATTGCTTAAACTAACATAAGAAAATAAAATTATTTGACTGCTTAAACACACCTAATACCTATTTCGTGCTTAAGTATTTTAATGAAGATTAAGCAAAGACCATTTCAGAGCAGCTTTTTATTATATAAGTGAGTAAAAATACTATAAAATGTCTTATTCACTTAAGCTTAGGTGCCTGGCTTTAGCAGATTATGCCCTGACAATATAATAGTAGTTGCCTCTATCATATATGTTTTGCCATTTGGGTAATTGTAATAAAAAAATAATTTATTTAAAAGAAATGCACAAAATAATAAGTTTGCTTATATTTGGTTATAAAAGTAATATTTGGTTATGAAGTTGCTTGCTTAAGTTTGTGGAGAAAAAATAGAAAAGCAGTTTTGCGAGATTGCAATTAATTTAATTTAAGATAGGAGGCTTGCCTTAACTTCGCCGTTTGTAGAAATTTGATTTACATTTATTTGTAATAATTTTTTACAATAAAGTCTTTATTATTAATAATATTAATATTATTTATATCTGTATTGTTGTGACGAATTCATGAGTTAGTTATTATATTGGGTATTACGTCACTTATAGCAAAAATCAATTTAGAAATTTTTATCTCACACGCTCAAAAATTGAAAAGAAGAAGAAAATAGACTTATTCACGTATTTAAAAGAAATATGAACTCAAATCTGTAATGATACCGTTATTAAAAATTAAAAATATCAAAGAAAAAAAACAAAATGTTATTTATTTAGGAAATAGGTATGCATCTCGGTTTTAAAAGAACTAACACAAAAGCCTATATTAAAATAAAATTTTATGCAATGTAACTTAACAAAATAGGGTTTTTCTCAATTATACTTTTATTTCTCAAATATTAAATTTTTAAAAGATTTTGTTTTTTTTAATATAGACATTATAAGCCTTCAGTTGCCTTAACTATTGTCACTTACAGTCAATTTTTCTGACCAACTTCATCATCATTTCTTCTCACTTAACTGCTCTTATTTCTTTTTCCTTTACTAAGCTTCTTTATTATGTTGAATTATTTGGATAGAACGGAAGTGAAATAATAGCTCCTTTAGGTCTACCACGCCGAATATTAGAACGTCTACTTTTCAACACGTTTATAAATAACATTTATAAGGATTTAGAAGTCATTAATATGACCTTATTTTACTGTAATGATCAAAAGTAATAGTGAAGAATAAACAGTAATAAAGGCTTCAAGAATTCGACGCCTTAAACTCCAAGCGGTATTTAGTTCAGTTACCACTATATTGCCTTCTGTTCTTTACATTGTTTATCAAGTAGTTCATTGACAAGCAAATTATGCAAGGCATTAACTACACAGCGTAAACTTCTTAAATTTGTTTGGTTTAAATGCGAAAGAATATACCCGAAAATCGGTTATTAACATGATCATTGGTTTAAAAGATTTCAGGTTTATTTACAAGAAGGAAGTGATTCAATGAATCCACGAATTTTATATTAATTGATTAATTAATGAAGTTTACTTGTCAGAGATAATATAATGTTTGTGTATATTTTTCATTTCCTTTCTGTTGTTAATGTTCTTTTGTTGAGTGATAATACGATAATTAGGTAAAATAAAATTATGCATAAAATTCATCTGATTTTTATTTTTCTCGGTTTTTTAAGCTGACCCTGTATTAATAAAATATTCGCTAATTAAATCTTAAACAATATTTTAGGGTCAAACTAAGATTATATTTGTATATTATTTACCCATAGAATAAGATAGATATAACCCGATTTAACTCATGTTATATTGCAACTATAGCCTTCAACGGTTCTGACACGATCTGCTCATAAAGTTTACCCACAAAATAGAAGACCATGCAATACTCTGCTCTAACCGTTAAACTAAACGACTCTCTCGCTGCTCTAAGTTCACCTTCATCTCGACGTATTTTATTTGCTGGCAGGTAACAGGTCGAGCCAGCTCTAAATTAATAAAACAAGCAACTATTTTGTAATTATTTTTTTCAGAGATATAAAGTATTTTAAGTACTCTGATTAAAAGACACATGTTGGGAAAATTAAATTACGGAATAAACGAAATAAAATAAATTAAAATAATTTCACGGTATACCAATAGTCAAATTACAAATCTTAATTTTAATAATGTTATTAGTCTTAAAGAGTACTAACATTTCTATACTATAAAATATTTGTAAGACACAAAAGTGTATAATAGAGTTTGAGAGCATCTAATACATTTTGATAATCTTTGTTAGTTTGTTAATCTGTAAAGTATACTATTGCCTATTATAGATATTTTATACACGCTGTATAAAACAATATACTTATTTAGTGTGCAATAAATTATCTACCTAAAATTATTTTAGGGTATTAAAAACTAGATAATAATAAGATATTTATTTTAGATAAATGTTTACTTGTTAGTGTTAATTCTTAAAAAAAATAGCTCTTTAGACTAAAAATACTCTTAATATATATTAATTAAAAAATATAGTAAGCTTGAACTATATCTAGAGAATGAAATATTGTATTTATAATTACTAATACTAAACATTTTTTAGAAAAGCATTTTCATATAAAATATGTTTTTCAATTTTTTGGTCTCTCACGACGTTTTTATAAAAGAGTTGGAGTATTATATCAAGGCGAAGTAAATTTTAGATTATATTTTTGCAGCTTGTTAATTTTCCAATATAAACCAAAAACTCTTTATTTAAACACTTAACTGTTATTATAAATCCTCCTTCTGCCTGCAATTTCATAATTTGACTGATAAATATGTTAACGTTGTTTTTGACACCCTATTTGCACAACGTGTAAACTCAATAAGTAGATTAGAGAGCTCTTCACCACAACTTACTGATCTATCGTAACTCACATCTACCTACTTAAATTTCTAGCATTAAGCCCGACCTCATTTCTACGGAAGTTCTACGGGAATTCTACAAAGCGAAGTATTTTTTTCATATTTTTTGCCCTCTTCAGTGTCCCAATACTTTAAGACAGTAATATTCAGGATGCCCACAGTCTAGTTCTATCTAATATTTCAGAGTTACATAAGATGTACGTCGTTGTTTTTTACCTTTGCAATGCATAATCTACATTCAGCATTATCTGCTAGTTATCTGCAATGTGATGTATTTATCTAGAATGACTAGTATACGCCCTTAATAGGACGGTTTAGTGTTTTTTATATATTTTTTTAATAATTTCTATTATGCTCTATTTGCGGTTTGGTATGATCGTCTTTGAAAGACATTATACCAGACCAATCTGTTCCAGCATTGCTTAGATATTCCTTTTGTTTTGTGCAATAGTCGTATTTTGTTATGTATAATACTCAAAGCTGGTTCTAAGCGTAAATCCTTTCTTACGCTTTCATAAGTGAACACAATCGCTCTTAGGAGTTCGGCACCAGACTCATATCCATATTTAGGAGATTATGTTACTTTATCATACATAGCACTTATTTAGTAGTTTTACACTGCTCTAGATATGAATGTGCTGCTTTATCGCTTTTATTGTTTTTTTATTATCGAAATAGAAGACACTTTTGCATTGCAGTTATATGTATATTAAAAGATTAAACTTTGAATTTGACAAATAGTTTATCAGAAATAGTAGAATTAAGGTATTTACAATAAAATTAATTACCATATAAACCTTAACCTTTTAAAAATTCTGACAAATATTTTGTTTGTATATCTTTTCATTTATTTTATGAACTTCAACTTTTTATGTGTTTAATATCAACTTTGTCTTATGCTAATACATTTTCAGAAAATGGTACCTGATATCTATATGTTTTGACTTCTCATGGGAAACTGGATTGCTTGCAACTTTCTGCGTACTTTGATTGTCATTATTAACCCAGTCCAGTTTCCCTTAAGTCCAACAACAATTTTGCAAATATATGAGTTTCTTTGTTGTTTCACTGAGGATCATATATTCCGCTTTTGTTGATTATAAGGCGACAATTTTTCGCTTGCAACTTTTCCCGAAAACTTAAACACATAAGCACCATACGATCTACGGTCCTTTCCCTTTCGTGCAAAATGAGCATGAGCATAATACAACACTCGAATAATATAAAATCTACTTTGTACAATTAGCAGTAGCATTATACAATTTTTACCACCCTTTAAAAATCGCAATTTTTTTTAACTAATTTCCAGTAAATCTCAGTGCAACAGTTATTGTTCTGATCAAGTACGCTTACAGCATAAGCAATGGCTGGTTAAGCAAATTAGGTATTAACAAGCTTTAGCGTATAATACAACTTTACATTCCAAGTTTTACCCTCTATACTACATAGAGTACTTAAGATAGACCGACTGTTTACATTATACCATCCCAAAACGTCATTAATTAATTATTACCATAATTAATATGGTCATCTCCTAATGTAAAGTCATGGTTTAAATTTTGACTTTACGTAATTGAATTTCAAGAAGAACTCCAATGCTTCAAACCATACACTGCTATGTTCGATTTAAATAACTATCTTGGTAATCTTTTAACACAAAGCATCTTTTTTATTAAGTGTACCTTTTATAAACGTAGTCTTCAGAAATCAGAAAATCAGAAATGTACAATTTTTATATTTAATTTTACAGCTAAAGATATAAAGATCCCAAAAGTTGAATGCCTAAAAACCAGCGAAAGATGTATTTATTTTTACCCTTTGTACATGATACCATAACAACAATTGTTTAAAATCAACGCTTATCAATGTCAATTCTCAATGTCATGTTTAAAAATTTTATAGCTTACAATTTTTAAACATTTATTGCTAATGGAAAAGTTTACCAATCAAGAATTCGCGGATATGCATTTGGCATAAGGAGCAACAAACTGCAAGGCACGAGCAGCATAGCGGTTGTATCATGAACGTTATCCCGAACGACAGCATCCTGGATACAAAAAGTTTATTACGGTTCATCGGCGGCTCGCTGAGACAGACATGTTTAAGATCAAGATGCATGATACTGATGTTGCTCGAACCGTAAGAACGGTCAAATTTGAAGAAGAGGTGCTTCAGCGAGTTGCCGATAAACCATCAAATAGCACACGTGACGTCGCTAAGAATATGAATACGAGTAACGCTTCTATCTGACGGGTACTACACATGCAACAACTCCATCCTTACTACTTCCAGAAAGTTCAAGGTATGACTGCAGCCGATTATCATCCTAGAGTTCAATTTTGTCGATGGCTTCTGGATCACATCATTGCACAACCAAATTTTTTACGATATGTTTTGTGGACCGATGAAGCCTCTTTCACAAGAGACGGTATTTTTAATAGTAGGAATAGCCATGTTTAAGACGAAGAAAATCCTAATGCATTTTTTCCAAGAAAACATCAGAATTGTTAGTCTGTCAACGTATGGGCAGGCATTGTTGATGATTATTTAATTGGGCCATACCTTCTACCGGAACCGTTAACAGGACCTATTTATCTGCGTTTCTTGGAGGAAGTTCTCTCAGAACTCCTTGAAAATGTTCCACTAAACGTTAGACAGCAACTGTGGTTTCAGCATGATGGAGCGCCGGCTCACTTTGCTGTACAAGTACGCGTGTATTTGACTCAGCGGTTTGGGCACCGTTGGATTGCCAGAGGTGGAACATTTTCTTGGCCTCCTAGGTCACCCGATTTAACGTCGCTCGATTTTTTCATGTGGAGACATGTAAAGTCTTTAGTCTACGAAACTCCAGTAGAATCAGAGCTAGACTTAGTTGGACGAATAACAGCAGCATTTGAAATCATTCAAAACGAGGATCAAATTTTTAGTTAGTCCGCCGAAATCATGTGCGGCGTTTAAATCGGTGTATTAACGTTGGGGGAAGACATTTTGAACAATTGTTATGATGGTATCATATACAAAAGGTAAAAATAAATGCATCAGATCCTATTTAGGTAATTAATATTTTTTCTAAATTTAAACGCGTCTTAGGGCCATAGTGGCGTAGTGACACATTTCCGGACATGGGTTCCTATACTCAAATGGATTCTACGGTTGCACTGAACAACCCCTAGAAGTTTGATCCCATAGTTCTGAAACACCCTGTATTCTTTTTGCAACTTAGCTGGCTCTATAATTGACTTTACCATCAACATCATTCTTACATTTCTTTCTTTGAATATCCATTTACATTGCACTATTGTACAATCTTCTGGCTTATTTATGAGCTCTCATGTCTTGTTTTTATTAAAGAAACTAATTTCCTCTGACATCGCCTACTTCCACTTAACCTTGTGGGAACCAGTTAATGCCCCTAACACAATCCTAAGTACTTGCACACAAGTATGCTATAATATCATCATATGACTTTTTCTTATGTGGTCTGCTAGATATTCTTACCTATTTTTTAGAAACTGGTGACCCATAGACTCAGTGATGGTATTCTAAGATTCATTAGATAAATTAGACTCCACTGAGTTACTCAAATGCTACACAACTATCTTGAGCACTTCTTGATAAACTGTTATCTTATAAAATCAAACACTTGCCTATCTCTACTTATTGTAATCTTTTTGCCTTTTCAATTTAACACCTGTAGCCCTTGGTGCAATGATAAGAGGATTGGTTTATCGCGATATTTCGCAAAATGAAAAGCAGAAAAAATTAATGAAAGTGGTGCTCGTTGACACGTTTTTCTACTTATTGGCTTCTTCACGGCGAGGTAACCAGAAAACAAGAGGAAAAGAAAAAAAATATAGATGTGACTCTCCTCACTAATTTTCTTTTTTAAAACTGCAATGACATGGGCAAGAGTGTATGACACAGGAAGCTCATTCTTGATGTGGATGTGGAATTTTTTTCTCCAGAAGCGAAGGTACTAGAACTGATTACACAGATGGGTTGTTCGTTCCTGCTCGCGATCCCTTAAAATAATTTTTCTCCTTTCCTTTGGTTTTCTGGTTGCCTAACTACGACATTCGACATTTTATTAAACAGGGTGTTTTTGAAATTTTCTTTTTTTAACGACTTCTTCACTAAATATTCTAATATGCAATCTAATGTTTATTTGTTCACACAAAATTTTAATAGAGAAATTTTAAGTATCAGTTATCAATTGCAATATTTCTAGAAAACATTTTACTATTTTACATCTCATCCTTAGTATCTCATCGGGAAAGGCAAAATAAAATAAAACACGTTCGTAGAGAGAATGTACTAACATCTGCCTATTGCTTTAGGCTGTAAGCCATCATCAGGGCTACTTTCTGAGAAGGACGACTCTACTAAAACGAAAACATTAAAAAAATCGTAGACCATGGTTACAAAAATAGCTTTTGTTAAAAATTTGTGCACCAGCAATGACCTACAACTTCGCCTGCTAAGTATAGTAGTGGTAATATAGTAGTAGTATTATATAATGTAATAAATCTTTGAGGAAGATTTATCTTTAAGGTATTTAAAAAACAAAGTTAATAGTATTTGATAAGTAACTAGGTATGTTAATATTTTTGTTATTGCAAATATTAAAATCTTTTGAAGTCTGAAAGTTTACTTCATTTAACGAGAGTTGTTCTGCTTATAAATAATACCTATATATTTTTTTTTCTCTTCTTATAGCAGCCTAAGTAAAGTTTTCATAAATAAACTCGTATTTGCTGTAAGCCAAGGAGCTTGTAGTTTAGTTCTACGGGCTTCATTAAGTAACACGTGCTTATTAAAAATTGATAAAATAAGATTATTAAAACGTAAACTGTTCTTTAATAGTTAACACATGTCTTGTATAAAGCTATTGTAGTTAAATGCTTAAAATTATTGTGTTTAATAATTTTTGGGATAATTGGAATTTAGGCTAAGGTTATACTACAAAAAATATGATCAAAAATATTTTCATTTAGTATAAGACCGGTTTTATTAATATTGGAGAGACTAGATACAAATATGCCATCTATTAAGGTACTAACAGTGTCTTAAAGACACTACAGTCAGGAAAAATACCTGGTGGTTAGTAATCTACTAGTCAATATATTCTTTTTGGTGGCCACAGTTTACGCTCTGATTCTAGAAGTATCTTCAATTTGCCTTTTAACATCTATAAAAATATGATACTAAATAATCTGAAACGCATCGAGTTTTTTATTATACTATTTCTCGGAATCAGCAAACAATAAAACAAATATGTAAGCGTTTAATTTAAAGGTTGAAAGATGGCAGTTGCCTACGAAAAGTAAAATTCATATTAGATTATACAATATTTATCTTTTTATCATACGACTAGTGCAAATTATTGTGTTTATCTAGGCCGCTGCGAAGCTTAAATAAACATCAACAACAAAATAACGTCCTGTCACAAGCTAACACTGTCGTCCTTTGATCAGCGTATGAATTTAAGTAAATCAATATCGGAGAGAATTTCATTTTATTTGTAACGCTAATATTATCTTTTTTAGCTTTTATAATTTTGTATCCATCATTATTAAAAAATAGTCAGCTTTATAATCTACCTGTATTGGATTGCGTTTGAAAAAAAATATTTAAACCTCCCTTTTCGACAAAATAAATCGTTTTTTTAAATTTTTTATAAATGCAAGAAGAATTTATCGATTTTTAATAGGTCTGTTTACATTAAATTAATAAAGACTTTATGTAAAAATTAAGACTATAAAGTTGTCATCCTATTCTTAAATTCTTAGTAGGCTCCAAAATTTACTCAAATTAAAATGTTTAGCTTCGTTAGGCAGTATAATTTATTTAGTAGTATGACTATATCAGATTCAAAGAGCTGAAGTGGATAGTGGTGTAGTTTTTTTTAGGTTTTGTTACGATTGGGTGGCGATGCTGCGTAATTCCAAATTCAGCAATCCCAATTCAATTTAAATTCATTCAATTAGCCACCCCTTATATATCTGATGCAATTTTTACTTTCTTATTGATGGATAAAATAAGTCGATTAAAGTTCACAATTCAAAATATTTAACAAAACAAATTAAAGGTTGTGATTTACAAAGTAAATCTTAAGGACCTGATGGTTGTTCTTCTGCCCAACTAAAGTTTTACCAGTTAATGTGACTTTAAATTAAACAAAAGCTAACTATAAAGTCTAAAATATTATTGAGTGCTACAGAATTATTAGTTAAAGGCCGAAGGTATTCAAGAATTTACTAAGAGAGCAAAAATATGGAAAGTAAAAGTCAATGGATAATATGTTTACAGGCTCAACATTTAGTGTTATAGACTATTAATGAAGGTACTGTAGAATCAAATCAAACTACACTTATCAATCAATATAAAGTAGGTTGGTCTACTTACACCCTTTAGTTCGTAGCGAGTATGATCATATGTGCTCCACAAGTTGACACAATAGATCAAACTTTACTTAATTTAAGTGTGGACAAGAACTAAGGGGGGTATTAATTTATTAAATACTAGGTAAACAAAAGATATTAAAGATAGATTATTGTAAAAACTACAGCACTGTCTAAGTCACAATTAAATATTTGCAACAAATATGCAATTCAGTGAAAACTATGAACCGTGCTTAAGGATTGCGTAACTAGTTCGGACCGTTCGGATCCGCGTCTGAATTCAAAATGGGCAGCGAGCGGCGAGCGCCTGATATTATGCAACCAATCATACTTAAAATGTTTTGCCTTTTAAAGCGTTTAAAGCTTTTGAGTTCCATATAACTCAGTTATTTATTCGTGTTTATATTTTACTTATGATATTTTACATATCTATGTGAAAAATATAATATAATGTTTAATCTAATTAATTTATTACTTTAGGACCTATTTATATATAAATTGCTCATAAAGATATGTAGGTATAAAAACATGAAAAAAAAACAAATTTGTTTGCTAATTACATACACCAATATATAAAGAAAAATATGTACATTCAAATGCAACAAAAACAATTAAACTTAACGACACAGAAAAATGAATAACATTAAGTTATCTTATTATACTAACAATAAGGGTTGACTTAAAATTAAAAGATAGACCTGAGTCTCATCAAGTTATTCGTCAATAATATTGGTAAATTTATTTAAATTTGAAAGGTCGAAATCCAAATCACACGCATACATATTAAAATGATTGTACATTTTGTAAATGGGTGAGTTTTTATAAGTACTAGTTCAAATCCATCAAAAGAATTTTAGGGGAATCAATTTTGTTGGTTAAAATTTTAAAGAGATATAGTTTTGATGAGCCAATTTTCCAAAGTTAATCTATAAAAATGCCCGTAAAAGCCAATAGTGGTCATACCCTTGCTTTGCGTAATTCACAAACTTTTAAAAAATGTATACTTAAAAAATTTTCTCTGTACGCCCTTAATGGTTTTAAGCCAAACCTCATACTGACGGGAGTTACGGGGTAATACGTGAGAACCGCTGACTCTTCCCCATAGACTTTTCCAATGGCATAGTTAACCAAATGATCATCGTGAGAACCACTGAATCTCCACAACGTGGTTGGCTACATCAACTTATTTTACTTTATTAACTCTTAGTTTTAAGATCATATAAGATTATTGTGATATATTATTGTAAGACTATCGTAGTTATTATACAATATTATTAACCTGTTGCTTCATGCCACCTTGTCAGTTGTACTTTTTTAATGAATTTACTTTTTAAGAAGTCATAGTATCGCATAGCATTCGTAATTCGGGACTAAATTATATTATCATATTGCGACTTTAGTAATACCAAGCCGTCGAACAACACTTTACATTAAAAAGACTAGTATATCTGACCATTAAGGCCATTATTTTATGTAACTCATTTAAATATTTGCAATTTGATCCGTAAAACCCAGATTGCAGTCAACCACATTCACTCAAATCCCTTTCATTTGTAAATGTATAAAGAGAAGTACCATTGATATAGTAACAATATTCTATGTATAATATCACGATTAAGGGTTAGAACCATCGTGGAACATTTTTTGTTTTTGAAGAACAGTGCATTTCTACTACACCAGTCTATAATATTATCAAAGTTTATCTGCAGACGAGCAGTCCTCCACAGACGCAATCCTCATGGATAACTTAAAATCATTGAATAACTCAAAATGAGTTTATAGTGAAGTTGTTTTCGTTAAAAATTCTGCTAATAATAATAACTAATAATAATAATTCTGCGTTTAATGCTGCTAACTAATCTAATTGCTGCGCTTCACTATTATCAAATGCCTTTTTCATAAATAACATCTGGTTGTTTATTATCATTTAGGGTTTTGTCAACACGCTGACAATACCTTATAAGATTAGTCAATGTAGCCTTCTTAAATAATAACGTTCTTGTATTTAAAGGCAAATTATGATTTAAATAATAATTTCCTAATTTTGAATGGGTTTGAACAGATTGTAACTACGTGATAGTTACCGATCATCTTTTATTTTCTTGCTAGTAGAAAAATAGGTTTGTTACAAATGTATATTTGTTGTAAATTATTTGTAAGTAAAATTAGTAAAAAGGCAAACGTAATTTTATCAAATATTTTGCTACTTACTATAGAGTAATTTAACGATACTTTAGAATTATTAATATTTAGCACACTACAAATTTAATAGTTCTAATATATTGTTTAATACTAAATAAATTTAAAAGCCGTAGCCAATAGTTCAAAAATCGAAATAAACCAGTAACTCTCACAGTGTTAACACTCCTACCAGAACTGTTTTAAATCGATGGCCTCCCTGAAGTCGCCCGAACCTACCCGAGAGCCCTTACACTTTAAAGGTATCCTGAAAGTCTTTAGTAGCTCCTCATCTCTTACACTGTCGATGCGCTTGATCTCTGTATAAAATATATTTCTTATATATATTTTTTACTAGCAGTCTTTCTCTGTACTCCAAGTGTTGTTAAAGGTGAAAGTAATTTAAGTATTAGAAGTTTGCTGTACCCTTAAATATAAGTGCTGGGAAAAAAAATAAAAAACGTATTATGCATTTAAAGTAGTGCTATGTAAAGAACGGATTTTTTTACAATATTAAAGGAATATAAAGAAGTAACCCTTAAGTATGATTTAATGTAACTTTTGCCTTTCCTGGGATAAAATTCAACCTATGGTTATAATCCTTCGAAATCAAAAGTAGAATTAACTATGCGGTTCTACGTGGTGTAATATAAAGCGTTGCATTCCTCTTAGATGTTTGGGATTTAGGAAAATCCTACCCGTTCATAGGTAATGAAAGTAAACATTATTTATTGACTTAAAACTAGGTGCTTAGCTGATGTTAAGCTGCTTAAAAATTGTAGTTAGATAGCCAACAGTACCGGTTCTTCTTGTAGTGTTCCAGTTACTACAGAAGCAGTATGTCGAAGTGGTGAGAATCCAAAAGAGTCCAGAGTTCAACTTAACCACCAGTCAAGCGGGTTACATCAGACATCTATCTCCAAGTTCAGAAGACAAAAGCATTACCCAACGGGTAATCGGAGTTCAGGATAATTCCAACATAACCAAGGAATCAAGCTAAATAAAACGAAAAACTAAAATTTGAAAGTTGAAATGGAAACTAAAAAGTGAAAACTAAACATGGAAATCCTAAAAAAAATAACTTCTATTAAAATAGGATCAAGAAGGAATCTCACATCTTACCTCGCAAACCAATAAGGATTACCAAAAACGTGCCACTAAGTTATGTGACTCAGAGGGTTTGATTTTAAATAAACACTTGGAGGTTGTTATAAAATCCCCTTCCGGGCGAAATAATGGTTAGTTGCAAGAGTACAACTATACTAAAATTTCAAATGTAATTGAACCACTTTTATCCTCATAAATGGTTATATTACCAAAAATTCTAAAGACACATGCGGTTACAATTACAACCTCCAATGAACTGAAACGTTCTAGAATCTTTTTGACCACCGAAACCTCACATGTAATGCTTAAGTCAATAAATGATTGAACAAACATCAAATGGGAAAAACTCATGACAGAAAAATGAAAAATGGACTAACAGCGACGTCCACAATCGGCCTTAGGTTTAGACTCATCAGTCAACGTCAAGCGTCAATCCAAAAATAAACTACGACCATGGCTGTTTACTTAACAAATCCTTTTATGCAAAAGAACGGTTTCCCTACGGAAAATAAAAATAAATTCGTTTTACTTGGATGGAACCAAAAGAGCACCGCCCAAATGAGTCCTATCCCAGGCATCCACAGAATGACTTTAAGTTAATTTTTTTAGAACGTAAATTTTAACGTATGAAAGAAGTTAATGAATCACTGGTAGGTATCAAATGACTTTTATTGTTATCAAATGAGTGAAATACATAATTCTAAGTATAGAATTGACCGGCATGTCGTTCTGGCTTGCCAAATTAGATATTTTCTAGCTAGATCCAGTGGATTTAGTTTTGATTTAAGATGGTGTGGCGTGTAGTAAAATAGCAAAAATATAATTTAGCAGTTACTACTTTCTGGATTGGTTAAATTTATGGACAGAATAAATCATTCGTGCAAAAAAACTTTATAAGTTATGAAGGCTTGAAATTGATGATAATGACGTTATGACGTTGTGGTCGATGGACCACAGTTGTGGATGGCGTTCATGATAGCGTCGGCATTGTTGGTGCACTTCTACGTTTTGATGCAAATCTGTGTTTTGTGATATTTATTGCAAAACATTTATACGGTTAAGTAGGTATAAATAATGTAATAATATTGATTTATATCTTTCAAAAGATACCTTTTCTAAATTGTAATTTTTATAATCTATTGCTACCATACTCTTACAGCGTTTCCGTTTGGCAATTTAGTAGTAGATCTGGTCTTTCTAGTTTCTTTATAATGCAGAGCCCAATCGTATTCATCTTACTTTGATATTCGTTTATACATTTTATTATGTTTAATATTTATGCTTTGTATTGATTTTAGTAGCTTTTGTATAAATAATAGTTTGTATTTAATTTTGTTATAGAATAATGTTTTTATGATTTCTTGCTTTTTTTACATGTCCACTGCTAGTCTTTAACGGTAAAACCTCTATTAGAAGTGTTAGTTATTTCACTGCTATTGAAATAGCCATTTTATTATTAAGAAGGTAATGTATAAATACATAAAGTAAGAATAAAAGTGTTTAAAAAGGTACGGGTACACAAAATCACTGGAGCAGGATGTAGCATTTTTGGTCCATTTCTGATTACTAATAAACAATTATAAAATTATCAAGGGTTTAATAAATATATTATATTACAAGAAGTTACATTACATTTTTAATCTATCCTAATTTAGTTTTATGATAAATAATCCAGACTATAACAGTTGTGGCTAGTTGAATTCTCATAAAAATTAGGATAGGCCGAAGAACATCAGAATTAGCAAGAGCGTGAATCGGCATTCATTAATTTTACCAATAAATCAAGGTTCAGTTTACGTCTTGATTCTAGAAGGCTAATTGTGTTGTTGTAATTCAAGGAGTTTACAGGTACCTAGGCAGAAATTTGATACATTTTTTTTTGGGTCGACTTTCGATACCTATTAGAACTAGTCTACTTCTCATTCAAGGGTTTTTACAGTAAACGAATATCGGGATCAAATCCCTAAAACCCATTCCCCACATGCACGCGCTACAGAACTAGGTGAAAATTTTATTCTTATGGACGACAATGTACTTTCACATGTTGCAATTACCGCTAAAAGCTTTTTGGAGCAGCACAATATTAAAGTATTGCTATGACTTCAAACCTATTCAGTACATTTTGAATATAATGAAAGAGCGTGTTTTAAATCAAGACAAGGAAGGAGTGGCTAAATTGTATGTAAAAGCAATTGAGCAAAACGATATTGAAAATTTAATAAGAATCATGTCACAGAACTGCTCCAAAATAAACTCATATACGTTTAGTTTTAATATTTTTCAAATAAATTTAAAAATGCTCTTTTAATTGTTTTTTAATACGTTTTTTCCTAGACCATTTTAATGCATCTATTTAAAACTCCAAAGGATGTAAAGTAATTTCTTCATATAAGCAATAAATTGTGGAATTGTCAACAATTTAATTTTGATGTAAGCTATGATTTATTTTTTAACATGGTAATTTTACTGTTTTTAAGATGTAGACTATGGTTGTATAGGTTAAGAATATTTGGGACATATGCTTCTAGAAATTGTTATTCGCACTCGAATTATTAAAAACGCTTTTATTTGCTATGGCAGTTATATAAATTCAGGATAGCGTTTATATAAATGTTTTGGTTTTTTATAGGTCCTGCTTAAAATTATATTTTATAAGCTTACAATTTCATCTCGCAAGTTTACTATTGGGTTGACATTAATTCAACAACCAACATAAAACTACATTTTTATAAGATTGTTTGCTTTTGAGTCCTTTGCAATTTTTTAATGTCTTATTTATATTATTTATAGTTAATTTTTGATTTTAAAGATTTATGGGAAATTCTTTAGTAGCTTTAAAAGTAGGTACAAAAGAATATGTACTCAGAATATGGTTCTAAGATGTTTATTAGTCACCAAGAAATTATAGCATTTAAGCACAAAGAATAAAACTAATAGGTAGGTGTATTAACTTTTACAATATTTCAAATATTACAAAATTAATTTAAAATTAATACTAAATATTGAGTATTTCATCATTTACCAATAACAAAAAAAAATCGAAGAACTTGTAACAAAATAAAAAAGCTAATAATGCAAGGTGACCAACAGGCCATAATATGCAGATTTACAGAGATATCCCTTACACAAAAGGCTTCCTGAACTCTGTTGAGGCCAATGGTCTGAAAATATTTTAATGACATTCTGAATATTAGGTGCGAAATTAGTTTTAATCTGAGAGACATGTTTTTTCTTATCCTTAACCTAATTGGTCACTTGTTTCTCCTCTGTCATACTAATAACCTAATATGTAAATAAAAAAGCTTAAATGTATAAAGGAAAAGTAGGACCTCACGTACATTTTTTAACTATACTTTTTTTAATAACCATTATTAATATGTCATCTTATCTTTATTAAAATTTAATTAAGCTTTTTTTGATAACATTTATTTCTAAATGGTAATAATAAGAAATAAGTGGAAGCATGGGAGGTTTTCTTTTTCATCTAAATATAAATATTCTTTTGAAGTATGATTTTGCATTGATATTATTTTATACTAAACTCTTATTACATTACTTTAAGGTTATTAAATCACATTAGAAATTAAGTACAATACCCGCATATTTTTTATTTACTTAAGAGAAAATCGTTCACAATATAGAAATTTTTATATAAAATTTAAGAAATTAAATCCCAAGTTTGAGTCTGTTAATTTTTCTATATTTACGTAAATAAATCTATTTGTTTTTATGGTATCTCTTTTCAAATGTTTTTTCCATAGGAGGTAAATTTAAAGGGGGATTACATTTTGTGCAAAATAAAACGTCAGGGGCCCTTTAAAAAAAATTAATAAAAAATTCTACAAAATCTGTTATCGAGCCACTACCATATATACGCTGTATAGTGTCGAGGCAGTCTATCTTACTTAATTGATGACAGTACCAATTTTACTAATTTTATACTATTTCAGCAATTAGTCCATGGACTGCCCGTTTAACATATGAAAACAATTATTTACTTACTTAATTAAAGTTAATTTAGATTCCTTATTTGCGCTAAAGCACAACCTCAAAGGTTAATTTTTTGCTGAAAATGTATGTATTTTTTGCTATAATCAACACTTTTGTTAATTTTACAATTTTACCATTAAAATATATATTATCTGAAAATGAAATATAGATTAGATGATTCGTAGCAATTTGGCTAACTAAATTCTATCATTGTCTTAGTCATTCTATGAGCGGGATTCTGATTCCGCCAAGTCTTTTGGTAAGTGTTGGAGAATCAGCATCTCTATACAGGATTCTTATACATTTTTAAATAGACCCCAAAAAAATTTTTAGTTTCTATAAAAAAAGATTCATCAAAGGACTTGTGTTCTCACTAATATAAATCAGCACCACCAGCACAAAACTGCAAATTTTTAAAAACTTTGCTACCCTACTTTTAATATCTATTAACCGCTTACTGTAGTATTACCCTTTCAATCGACTAAATTTAAAAAATAATACCGCAGAGTGTAGTTTAAGAAACCTTTAACGCGATATATCACTTCCGACTAAGTCTGTTGTCATTTAGGTTTTTCTGAAAGAGCCGAGGGGCTTTCTGTCAGTATTATTGCTCGTGTGTTTGCTCTATAGCTGTTACCCGAATTATTTTGTGACAACGAGATAATAGGGGTAGCAAGTTTTAGATTTTACACTCTATATATGCCAGTAGTATATATGTTAGGTACATAGATTAATTAAATTTGGGTGCACAAAAATATCAGACTTTGAGAGGACGGGTGTACGAGCAAGCAAAGTTCGTAAATGACTGGTTTGGATCAAACAGAATGAACTTGAGGATAAGGATCAAATCAAATTAAATTAAAAAAAAATTTAATTGCTTCAATTACAACTTTACAGTAGCACCGTCCCAAGAAAAAAAAAAAAGAATCGTAGAAAATCAAGAAATATATTTCTGAAAAAAAAATCAAATATACACAAATTTATTTTCTACCAGACAGGTAAAGTTTATTGGATTCTTACTACACTGATTCTTTAAATTTTTTTTTTACAAAAAGTATTTATTCAGCCGTAGCTTCATATAAGTACAAGAAGCATTGCATACATTACATTGCATAAATACATTAAGCATCATTACAATAAAGTTAAAATTTTATTATACAAAAAACTTTAAAAATAAATGCAGTCCACAGTGTGCAAATTAAACAAAAACATAACTTAAACTACACAAAGTAAACTTATAACTTATATAGTAAAGTAAACTTATAGAGGTACAAATCAAATGAAAAAGACACTTTCTTCTCTCAAAAATATTGAAACAAAATTTTAAATTAAGTTTTTTCTTAATTTTCCTTATTTCACTAATTTTCTTTATTTTTTAAACCATAATTAGTGAACATTGAGAGGTAGGTCCAAAAGAAGCATTTTTTTTAAATTATTCAACTTCTTGCGCCAGGATAGAGATAGTCGAGGAGGCGAAGTCGGCATTTATTTGAAAAAAAAAATTAATTTGAAATCGCTCTCTCGGCTGATACTTCGCTAATTATAGGTAGTATTTACTGTCCGCCGCAGGGAAACAGAAAGCATTTTTTGTCCCGTTTTGAGGATATTTTATTGGATTTGCATTCATCTTTTGATAACATAGTGTGCTTTGAAGATTTCAATATAAATATGAATAATCCAACGGGTAGGTTATGCTCTGCACTAATTGATGTTACAGGAAGTTTTGATCTGTCACAACTCGTTACCGAACCTACGCGAATAAATGCAAATAGCTTGATATTAATAGACCTGATTTTTTACAACGGCGATAATGTTGTTACAGGATTAATTACCCTTTAGACGGGATCTGGAGAATCCTAACTTTTATTCATTTGGTTAAAATATTTAAAAATGACTTTGTTCTAAATTTTTCTTTCGAAACTTTATAATTACGAGACTGCTGACTGAGACACCCACCATAATTAAAATTGCCTTCGACTCTTAATGGAATTCGCCAATATTTTTCATTGAACCACTAATAATATTATCATCATTTTAATTCTTTGTTATTGTTTACAATGCTGTGCATGGAGATGCTTGTCTACAATGCTGTGCATGGAGAAGATTTCACGGCAATTGAATTGGTCAACCGGTTTACTAAAGCGGACGCCAGTGGCGCCGCGTGTCGAATTATTACGATTTGGCCCGTATTTGTACTTTCTACCAGGCACTCTATGGTTTGATTATTAGTGATCTACGTATGGGCTTTGATTGGGCCCATAGCGGCTAAACCCATAAAGTAACGAGCGAAGTTCCTCAATCTCCGGTCTTGCGCTCAGACGTCTTTTCGACTACTATTTAAGCAGTTCCGCGACGCATCTGGGGGTCTTTCCAGCTCCTGCGTCTGTCAAAGGTGAACCGTGTTTTCCGCTGTGACGGAGAGAGATTAATGGTGTAGTGAAATAAATCTAGTATCATCTCTCTCCGCCAGCATATTTTTATCTAAATTAATACTAAAAACTAAACTTCATTAGTGTTTCTGCATTTTCCAGCAAATATTTTTTTGAAGGTGATGGTTTTTAGTGGTTTGATGCCTCTCGAAACTTCGTAAGTAGTTTTCACCGTTGGTGACATTTTATTTGGTGTTCCGTGTTTCCATTGAGAAATCTTCTTAGGGCTCCTTGAAAATGAGTACGTAAACCGCCAGTCATGACCCAGCAGTGGAGGATTTCGCCCTAAAGCCTAACAGCAAATAATTTCACCGCCCTTAGCCCCATCAACCCACATCATGCCTTAGGCCCTATGTGGTGCAAAATAGCCCATCGCGGGCTCTCGCCCCCGAAAGAACAACACCATGGGACTTGACCCGTAGGCTTGCTAGTCTTTTTATTTTTGATTTGAACCATATTCCTTTGATTTCTCTGTATGATTTAACATGAATTTATTATTATTATTATTTATTATCATCTTCTCATTTCTATCTTTAAAACTATATTTTTATTTAATAAATATGTAAATTAAAACACTTCAATGTTACGCCTTATTATGTAATGCTTCCGAAGTGATCACTGACGAATTAAGGTACCTTTGGGTATAAACATATATATATATATATATATTAACTATATAATATAATATATATATATATTATTATATAACGGTTAGTCTTGCCGGAATATTTTTTTATACCATAACAATGTCACAGCGATAGGAACTATACTTGGGTTACCGAACAGATGGAGTGGTCACGTAATCGTTCTGCGCCGGAGGTGTGGCCTAGAGCCTCGATAGGGTTCATGACTTGGGGTTTTATTTAATTTTATTAGTCGAGCGGCTTTAGATCGTTTTAGTTGAATTTTCTGCTATTCGAATATTTGAATCTTCGCAATATTGAAAAGTTGAGATTGTGTTTATTTTTTTGTTAATTAGTTTGTTTACAAATACTGTCTGACGCGCCACGTACATCCCCATTGTCACCTTCTAAGAAATGATTACGAAAACATTTGACCATTGCTGAAAAGGAAGTGATTGTGAACATATATAAAACATGTGATAACGAGCCTCCAGCATATGATTATGATCAAAAAATTATATTTTATAATGGCCGGATTCATCAGAAAAAAGCGCTCCCTGAGCGCTCGATTGTTGCTCAGGTATGACACTTTTTATTGGTCCTTACTATTAGAGGCAAAACTTCCAACGCTCAGGTAGCGCTCGGTTCTGATGAACCTGGCCAATTACACCCTAAATTTTTGACCTGGCACGATTACTTAAAAGGATTACCTATCCCTTCTCAGTAAACCCCAATATATTAACATAACTTTGCATGACAAAATACTTAAAAGGGATTATTATATCATTACCTGGCACAACCTCAAAATCGGTTTGGACCCATTTTACAGGCGACCGTTTTATATTTTAAAAAAAGCTGCTTACAAAGCAAATCTGTACGGTAAAATAATTTAAAATAAGTAGGCATAATTCTCCTCGTCTAAATCTACCAAGGTTGCATCGATGGGCGGCTATATTTCGCGTACATCATATACTCCATCTGTTCGGTAATCCAACTATAGAGACCCTAATGTTTCGGATCACTTCTTAATATATTGTAGTTTGCATTTTGAAAAAAATGAAAAACCCCCAACCCATAGTTTTACTTATCGTGACATCCGAAACATTGATAAAGATAAATTACAACTTGATTAGCGGAATGTTAATTGGAATATTTTTTATGAATCCAATAATATTGACGAAAAGGTGAATTTCTTTACAGACAAATTACTTTAGCTTTTTAACTGTCATGCACCAACAAATATCATCAAAGGTACAAAGAAATCCTATGCACCGTGGATAACTGAGAATATTCGGTTAATGATTATACTACGAAATAAAGCTTTAAATAGGGTTCGACAGACAAAAAATAATGATCACTGGTCGTATTACAAGCAACTTAGAAATTATACTACTTCTGCTATTTGTGCCTAAAAAAACTGCTTTTCTTAACCATGAGCTAAAACATAGTAATACCAAGGAAAAGCGGAACTTAATGAGGAAAATGGGAATTTGTCCAAAAACTCTTCATTTTCTGAGAATTTATCAAAAAACTTGTATTACGCAAATTCACATTTTTCCATTATTTCTGTCAAGCCACTTAACATCGATACAGGGCTTCTTAATTATTACCGTACTAATAGTCCAATGCATAATTCATTTAGGTTTAATGTTCAGTCACAGAATACTGTCATGAAAATTTTAGGAAAACTTAAGTCAAAAGCAATTGGTCGTGAAAATTTAAACTTGGAGCTTATATTGCTCTGTTGTCCATTTATATTACCGTATATTACTCTTTTGGTAAATTCATGCATAACATGAAATATATTTCCGACCAGTTGGAAACTAGCTAAAGTATTTCCATTGCCCAAAGTAAAAAATCCAAAAGAATTTAGCGACTTACGTTCAGTTTCGATTCTGCCTATATTATCGAAGGTTCTAGAGAAATGTCTTGAGCAACAAATTACCTTGTTTGTAAACAGCAATTCGATCCTTCCGTTGAAGCAGTCTGGATTCCGTTCCATTCATAGCTGTGCAACCGCTCTATGCGATGTGACGGATAATATTACTCGATCTTTAGATGAAAACGAATCCGTTGTACTAGTGATGCTAGATTATAGCAAAACTTTCGATATGCTTAACCACGAGCTTTTATTATCGATACTTGGTTTTAAGGGATTTTCTAATGCTGCAATAAAACTCGTGGAAAGCTTTATCATACATCGAAAGCAAAGAGTTGGTTTAAATGACAATTTTTCGGAAGACATGGCTGTAGTTATGGGAAATCCTCAGGGCAGTGTTCTTGGTCCTCTTCTTTTTTTGACTTATACATGCGTTTTGTTTAAATGTTTATAGTATACTAAACATCATAGTTATGCTAATGATATTCAGTTGATGTTGTCTTTTGATTCATCAAATCCGCGCAATGCTGGTGACTGTTTAAACGAAGACTTGTCAAGTCTATATAATTTATCTGTAAAACATGGCTTACAGTTAAACCCTAAGAAATATGTTGCGATGTTGTTTACCAAGCAAAATTTAGGGCAGCATCTATTGGAAAATTCAAAGATAAAAATTAATAACGAGCCTGTCGTATTTCAAGATATTTGCAAAAATCTCGGTTTGTACATTGATGTAGGATTAAGATTCTCATATCATGTGACATCAAAATTGCAGAAAGCCTTTTCAATGTTGAAAACTTTATATCCGCAGCGCTATGTGAAATACTAAGCGAATGCTGTGCGACTCTCTCATTCTTTCTCATTTTGACTTTTGTGATACTGTGTATGGCCCTTGTTTAGACAACAGAGATAAAAAGCGCATACAAAAGTTGCAAAATGCATGTATAAGGTTTATTTTTGGTATTCTCAGGCCATATGGAGTGTCACACAAGATCTTGAGAAGCTTAATGTGTCATCGAGGAGAGAGTTACATTATGTGGTATTTTGCTACAATATTCTTAAGACGAGGTGCTCACAATATCTTTTGGATTGCGTGGTATTTAGAGCTGATATTTATCATCAGGCTCATGTTAGAAATAGACGGCGTTTAGATTTTCCACGACATCGAAAAGACATTTTTAAACAATCATTTTCTTATAATATTGCATCTGTAGTAAATAAATATATTACTGATCTTTCGCTAACGACAAACGGCTTCCGAAAATGTATGAAATCTAAGCACCAGCATATTATTTAAAACAGAGTTTATGAATTTTGGATTCGTTATAGGTTTCTATTTTTGTGTATTCTCTTTTTCATTTTACTAATGTAAAAATGTTTTAAATGTGTTTCCTCGATTTTTGTGCATTATTTGTTTATTCTTCTTTGGGTACTTACTATTATATACTTTTTTTGAATAAATTATTCTACTTTATAGGCTACAACAGCCCTCAACTGCGTTGAGAAGCTGAAATTATGCCTTTTAATCCGCATTTTGTCTGTCATTTCTTGTTATAATGTTTTTTTACAGCTTTGTAAACATATGTATATGTGGATTAATAAACGTTATTATTATTATCCTTCTGTTTTAGCTCTCTGATAGCGTCAATTTCATCGGCCTGAAGGCAAGATAAATTTTGACAATTTTGCTATGGTAGATTTAGGAACTTTCGAACAATGTTGCATGTATTTAGTATAACAGATTTCTGTATAGTTACAATCGTCCAGGAGGAAAGACCCAATGCGTTAAGGTTTTTGGACAGTGTTAAAGGGACAATTCCAGTGGATGAAATAACTAGAAGGAGTATATATACATTATCTTGCCTCCATTGTTGTTTTATCTCGTGAGCCAAATCTACGTATTTAGCAAGTTTAATGTGTGTCGTTTCTAGGATATTATTGGTATTTGGCACTGCTATGTTAATTAGAAAAGTTTTCTTTTGGGCTTTGTTTATTAAGATTATATCTGGTCTGTGTGAAGTCAGCGTCCTATCGGTCAAAACAGTTCTGTCCCAGTAGAGGCGAAAGTCGTCATTTTCAAATACAGTTTCTGGTTTGTAATAGAAGCAAGTTCACCAATTAGATGATAAAGTTATAAAGTTTTGCCAGTTCTTGATGAATAATTTTTGCCATACAGTTATGTCGGTGCAGATATTCGGCAGCTGATAGAGATGTGCATCCTGATGTTATATGTTGAATTGTCTCCGGTACGCGCAGGCATTTTCTGCATCGATCGTCGATTACTTTCTCATTTTTAGTAATGTACTTAAGGTAATTTCTTGTAGCAATCACTTGGTCTTGTATAGCCATCATAAAGCCTTCAGTTTCAGGATATTATTAATATTATTTATTATTATTATATCGAAAAATCTAAAAAATTTTTGAAACCCGTCAGGACACAGAGAAATTAATGTATTTCTGATCCTTATTTTAAATATTCTTAACTGCATAAGCTTAATGCTGCCTGAAAGATGATTAATTAATTTATTAGAAGTAATTACATAACTATTGTGTGTTTTATTTCAGCGATCTAAATATTTTTTTAGGTAATAAATTTAGATGTGTTGTTTTTTGCATATAACAAACATTAAAAAATAAAAAGTGCAGCCACTGTTAATATGTCAAGTTTTTTAAACTGAATTTCACATGACTCATTGTAAGGCAGTTTTGCAGTTACCCTTATTACCGTTTTTTATTTATTAAAAATTCTTCAGCACGTCTCTAACTAATCTCCACGTATGCTGTGTTTATAATTTCTTGATTAGAATTTGTTGATAATTTTCTGACTGAAAAAAGTTATACTATAGCAATGCTTAAAGATAGATATTTTAGTATTAAAAAAAATAAGTTCAGAAATATTTGTCCTTATAAATCTATCTAGTCTCACTCACTTCGTCACTAGGAGTATATGTATGAAGAGAAGTAAAGCTGTTCGGATTCAGGCATTAAGTATAGAAACAACGTCGGGAATTACTTCATGTAACTTATTGTACTTCCTTGACTACCCAGTATATTCTTGAATGCCTATTATATGTACAGAAATGTACAGGGGGGCCAAATAAGAATGCGAGGTACTGTATCTAGGAAACTATTCATCATAGAAGCTTGCGATAAAAAAATTTATTACTAAAATGGCCAAGAGAATGACCTGGAAAATATTTTCAAGTTTCTAAAATGGCCGCTAGGGGGCGCAACTGCAATCTTGAATCTAGAAACCTGATGTTTCTGTAAATTTTGCTGAATTAACCTAACAAAAAAATAGCTGATTATTAAAGTAGAGACTAATCCGAACCTTTTTTATTTGAATAGTTTTGCTGTATCTCTAAAAATAAAGTGGTAGGGGGTGTTCAAAAGTTGGCTTAAAACACACCCTGTATATTAAAAGCGCCTTAGCCGATTTTATCAAACTTGGGCTAGTTGAAAAGAGCTATTATTAAGCTACGAATGTTATTATATTTCATGTTTTTTTAGTTTTACATCTCGCCGCTAGAGGGCTTTTTTCGGCTTTCTGACACAAATGACTAATTTTCTCAAAAAACTTAAATGCAATGGTATACATTTTTTTATACAAAAAAATAGCTTAATGACGCCTAAATATGCTTGCGAAAACCGCATCTTAATATCTTCATTCTAACCTAAAATTTAGGCCAAAGAAAATTTTATATGGAAATCCCTTAATATTTATAAAAACTACAAAATAATTTATTTCGAATTTCTTTTATAATGTAAGTTGTGGCCCTATAAAGGACCGATTTTAAAAAGAAAGGGTTTTAATGCCCCCGTAAATGCTCGAAATGCTGACCATCACGCTCTATGCATTGCTGAAGCCTCTCATGGGTAGATAGAACTGCAGCTTCAATTTCGGCTCTCGGTATGGTATATATTGCATTAGGAAAGCGGTTTTTCATATCTTCTCTAGTCGTAGGCTGAGTCTGAAATACAATGTCCTTTAACCGCCCCCATAAATAGAAATCAAGACAGGTTAAGTCTGGGGATCGCGGAGGCCATGGAAACAGGCTTCCTCTTCCAATCCACCGCTGTTGAAAAATGTTATTAATATGCTCTCGCACATTCCTAGCAAAATGTGCTGGACAACCATCCAACTGCAAAAACAAATTTTGCCGGACTTCCAGTGGCACATCTTCCAGCAACAACGGTAATTGATTTACCAAAAAGTCGAAAAAAACATTGCCATTTAGAGATTGCTCAAAAAAATATGGTCCAATAATGTTGCCTCCAAGTATACCACACCACACATTTAAACTCCAGCGCCCTTGGTGCTGAACTTCACGCAACCAATGCGGATTTTCTGCAGACCAATAATGCATGTTATGCAGGTTGACTCTACCGTCACTATTAAATGTGGCTTCATCGGTCCAAAGAATTTTAAATAAAAAATCTCTGTCCTCGCGTATCATGCCTAATATCCAATGGCAATAGTCCAACCTACGGTCAAAGTCTGCTTCTTCCAATGCCTGGTGTAAATTAACATGATATGGGTGCATTCTATAAATATATTTAAAAAAAAAGCTGAACTTAAATAAATCCATATAAGGCGATGGCTATTAGAATTTACCTATTGTCCTTCAAAATATTTTGAATCGTTGTTCTTGATATGCCTAATTTAAGGGATAATGCTCTTGTGCTAACATGAGGATTTCCTTCAATATATCCCAGTACGCTGTTAATATTGTCCACATTTCTTCTAATTCTTGGCCGTTGAAACCTAGGCCGAAAACTACCATTGGCTCGTAAGTTCGCCACTAATCGGGGAAAAAATCTAATATCGCAAGGACTTCGATTTGTATATCGAGCAGCTTTATTAATATTTACCTTTTATTATTAATACTTACCTTTTAGTGATATTAGGTAATATTTTCAAAAAAGGTAAATTTTGTTTTCAAGAGTAGTGAATTTTAAAATTTTAAATTCCAAAATAATTAGTATAAAAAAATTAAAATTTAAGGGTATAAAATATTCTTTGGCCTATATTTTAGGTTAGGAACAAGATATGGAGTTGCGGTTTTCGCAAGATTATTTAGACATCATTTAGCTATTTTTCTATGAAAAAAAAATCATATCAACGAATTTAAGTTTTTTGAGAAAATTAGTCATTTGTGTCAGAAAGCCGAAAAAAGTCCTCTAGCGGCGAGATGTAAAACTAAAAAAACATGAAATATAATAATATTCGTAGCTTAATAATAGCTCTTTTCAATTAGCCCAAGTTTGATAAAATCGGCTAAGGCGTTTTTAGTATACAGGGTGTGTTTTAAGCCAACTTTTGAACACCCCCCACCACTTTATTTTTAGAGATACAGCAAAACTATTCAAATAAAAAAGGTTCGGATTAGTCTCTACTTTAATAGTCAGCTATTTTTTTGTTAGGTTAATTCAGCAAAATTTACAGAAACATCAGTTTTCTAGATTCAAGATTGCAGTTGCACCCCCTAGCGGCCATTTTAGAAAGTTGAAAATATTTTTCAGGTCATTCTCTTGGCCATTTTAGTAATAAATTTTTTTATCGCAAGCTTCTACGATGAATAGTTTTCCAGATACAGTACCTCGCATTCTTATTTGGCCACCCTGTACATAAGCAACAAACTTTTTGTATGAGTTTACGAAACTTTAACATTTTAAGAAACATTTTTTAAATAAAAAAAATTTACAGCTTAAATAAGTTTATAACCTCCAAATACAATGAGGTATTTCAAATGATTTGTTTTTGTGCCTCCAAGAGATAACAATACACACATCATACGTTTTATTAGTAAATAGCGTAAAAATATTTCAATAAGGTTAAAAATATAAATTAAACAGTACACTTGTTTACATGTATACATAAATATTAAATACATACATACATACGAAAATAACATGTGTGTCATAACACTTCTTAAACATAAGCAATATATTGGGGTTTAATAGATGCTGACGTGTGACAGGCAGGAAAGCAACAAGGTAAAATATAGTGGAAGAAGCAAAGTGGACTTTAAGCTTCTTAAGCCCTAATTATATTTTTGCTTGTTTAAAATTTGCTATCAAAATAATATTGAATTTAAAGCAAGATTTTTTCTGTTGTTTTTTATTTAGTTTAATTTTTTAACTATATTTTAATGTTAATGTGAATTTTATTAAATAGTATCGATGTATAAAATGCTATATATGTTTAATATATTAATAATGGGACAGGTATATTATTCTTATTTAAAGCTCTAGTATAATAACAATATGATTATTCATTTGTATTCTCTTAATTTCAATAATATAATTTTTTGGATATTATGTGTATTTATTTTCATAAGTTCTAATATTTGTATCAATATTTAAACTTTAATACTTAATACTCAATAGTATTTATTTACGTTACTTACATCAGAACGGTATGCCCTCCCTGAATCATTCCCTAAAATTGGATTTACACCATTTTTGTCACAGAAAATAAAAAGAGCACTCAAAAATTTACACTTAATCCTTACACTTAATCCTAAGGTGAGATAAAAATAAAAAAAGAACACACTGAAATATAAATATAAAAACGACACAGACTTAAAACAAGACGTTTTTAATTTCCCCAGTGAGGAGTTTACATGAAACTTAAAGCTAAATTAAAATATTCTTCAATACTGTAGCAAGGATTTTCAGTCAGAATATTTTATATTTTCTTTTCAAAAGGCTTTTGATCAAGTTCTCTAATTGCATTTGGAAGGTCATTAAAAAGTTTTATCGCCCAGTATCCTAGACCAGTTTGGTCAATACCAGTTTTAGCTTCAGTATGCGGGAATTATGCCACATCTGTTCCTAGATTCATAGCTATGAGAATCTTCATGAGTTTTTAAATATTACAATTACAACATTAAATATTTTTCCTAATATAACGAATACTTCCAAAAATGTACTGAGCTGGGCAGTCAATATTTTTAGACTTGCAGTATTTTAAGGCTTGCCAACAATCATCCCTGAAACTATGCCTCCTCAATATCCGAATGGCTTTGCGTTGAAGGACATAAATACGTCCTTTATCTGCCGCGTGTCCCCAAGTAAAAATGGACTAAAAAAGATGAGAGTGGAACATAGTCTCTTTGTTAGCATTAGTCAAGACGTTTAACAAGATACACTTTAAGAGACTTTTGAAAAGGAATAAGTTTCTGCTCAGTTTTCCACTTAATTGAGCTATGTGGGACCTTCAAAGTAGTTTCGTATCCAAACCAACACCCAGAAACCTGATATCGCTCTCATCTACACCATCATCCAGGTTTCAGAGGTCCCTCATGGAAAATATAGTACTTTACTTTACTTTACATAGGCAACTAATGTTCGGCAAAAGTTAATTTTCTGCATTTTTCTGCTTTAGCTTGTGACTCAAGAGAATTCTCCAAAGACCCATCTATAGAATTTGATTTTGAAGATATTATAGTGTCGTCAGCCAAAAGTGTAAATTTGGCTTTATGGTCTATTGTGGAGATGTCATTAATAAATAGAAAAAAAAAGAAAGAGCCTTAAAACTGATCCTTGCGGAACCCCAATATTTAAGACACTTTCCTCTGAATAAGTTCCACCGGCTTTTAAATAGGATCAAATAAGTGTTAGAAAAAATATAATTTAATAGCTTTTAAATGAGTAATATGTTTTCATTTTAAATGTGTTAGTAAAAGATATTTAAAAAAATTAGTGTGCTTGAGACCACACGACTAAAGTAAAACTTCTTTAGCTCCATTTATGTGTATAAACAGGGTGTTCTATTGATCATGTTAAAAACTTCTACGGTAAATAGAAAACATAAAAAAAACGAAAAGTTCATATGAACTTGGGTCCGACGGAAATGCTTCCTCAGGGAGCTAGATCTCTTTGAAGACAACCTATAAGAACTATAGTTTTCGCTTTATAGCTTCGGAACTACTTTAGCTACCGCAACCAATTTTGAGACATAAGTTATTATTAGTATGTTTATCCTTTTTAAACTATTAAATAAAAATTATTTTAACCAGGGGGATGCAAACCATACCCCATTGGGTAAATTTAATTCCATTTCTCTAAGCATTCATTTTTTGCCTATTTGGGGATCGGATTATGATATTCTTATGCATTTTGCATAAAAAAGGTGCTCTCAGAAATAATCGCTAAAAATCACCGTTCTCGTGAAAATTGGCTGAAAACAAGTAATAAGATAGAAAAATCAATTATACTTAAAAAATTAAATCTGTACCGTAAATAAAAAAGAATTGTCTTAAAAAAGTTAAAATAGCATTTTATTAATTTGGTAATAAATTAACTTAAGGCATTTTTAAATGATTTTAAGTATAATCAAAATACAACAAATCAACAATTTTATAAACGTAAACAAATTCTTATAATAATTGGAGCTACAAAAAAACTTAAAATAAAAATACTTAATAATTGCTCAAAATGCCGGCTACTTATTGTACCAACGCAGCAGATTAAGATTGACCTGGTTAACAACATCAGGCATATTTTGTGTTACTTTAGCAACTGCGGAAATTCTAGCCACCAAATCTTCATCTGATTCGTTTTGAGCTTGAGTTTCATAAACTAGACTGTTCATATGCCTCCAAAGAAAAAAATAAGTTGTAGCCATAATTTTTATCGTATAATCTAGGGGCACATCATCTAACAGTTCTACCAAGACATGTCTTAAAAAAATTAGATAATTGTTACTGGCAACATAGTTGGACCAATTAATCATTCTCCAACAATGCCGGCCCACAAATTAACCGAGGACCTATGTTGTAATCCCCTTAAATAAATATCATGTAAGTTTTCCTCAGTCCACAAATGATTATTTTTAGAATTAAAATTGCCTTCAATCGTAAATATACCTTTGTTAGTAAAAGGGACAAGGTTAAGAAACCACTGATAAAAATATACGCCAGGCATAAAATCATTTGGTCCCAATTATATTTTTTGCAGGTGATAGAGCCGAAGAAGCTGTTCATGAACAACGTTCCATACTCTTTATGATACATGACTTATATCCATGCCATCAGCTACTGCTCGAGTACTTATAGATAGGTTATCTTCGAATCGTTAAAGAACTTCTTTCTCGAAGCCCGGGGTCCGAATATTCCTTTGTGCATTATCCGGCGATTTTATTTTTAAGAAGTTCCAGTCGCCCTGAGCGGTTAATTGACCCTTTCAAAAAGTATAAGAGCTAAAACTCGCCTTTAGGGAAACCGCTCTTCATATAATCGGGAAGCAGCTCTACCACTGCATCGAACTTCCCCATAAATTAATAGCATATCGGTATATTCAGCGCAAAAGTATAATCTTTTATTGTTTAACCGTGATAAAAGGAAAATTAATAGCATGTAGAATCGGTTACTGACAATGACTATCACTCCATTTGCCGAAAAGCGATAGTAATAGGATACATCCTAAAATACAAATCTTTTTACGCTCTGTGGCTTGCTTCTACTCTAGGACTGTATTAAGAAAATTTAATTAAATTTATTTATGAGTTGTTTTATAAAATTTTAAATATGAAATTTCAATATGGTAGATATAAATTTATATAATTTTTAAAATTACTTGATTGCACAGTATTGTGAGACGTCCAGCAGAAAGTTAGAAGTTTAGGCTTGATTAATTCTCGAACCTTGTAAACAAACATTATCACTTTTTGGAAAATGAACTCTAGCATTATAAATAAATTAATTAATTCTGGTGCTATAACTTAATTTACTTTTAGTATGTAGTATTTAGTGCTATAAATTAATTAATTTTTACAAAAATTGTGATATCTGAGACCACCTTTTTTATGTAAAGGGCTAAAGGGCATAGGAGCATCATAATCTGATACCCAAAAGGGCAGAAATTAAGTCTTAGAGAAATGGGGTTTAATTTATCAAATATCCTTTTGGTTAAAGTTACATTCGTTTAGTAGGTTCAAAAGAATAAACGTACTAAATAATTTATGTCCCAAAATTGGTTGCGGTGGCTAAAGTAATGCCGAAGCTATAAAAGGAAAACTAGTTTTTAAAGGATATCTTTGAAGAGCTCTAGCTCCTTGAGGTAGGATTTCTGGACCCATGTTTATATGAACTTTTCTTTTTTTTTGACATTTTCTATCTACTTTAGAAATTTGCAACATGATTAACAAAACACCCTGTGTAATATATGTATGTATATACTCTTTCTTACTCTTACAGTAATATACGAACCGTAACTCTCTCTCTTTCTATCTTCACTAACTCATATCTCCTTCTCAACTATCATTCGCCTCGCCCGATCACACTTTTCGTAACGTGTTCGTACCGCATTCGCCGGCTTACTCTCCAACTCAAGCGTGCATAAAGAAGATTTACACAAAAAATGTTTTGAGAATGAATATTTATTCTCTCGTTTTTCTTATTTCGGAAGGGATACTTATTTTTTCGATATTTAAAAAACTGCCTGACATTTTGATTATAGTTAAGATATTCTTTTCATTTTGATTAAGATATTGTTTTATTATAATAATATAGTTTGGTCTATGTAAACTTTGTCACATGAACAAGTGATTTGGTGCACTAAGTTTGACTGTTTTGACATATGAGTGTACCAGGTGTATTGTATCTATATCAGAAAGTTTTTCAATGTTTTTGTTAGATTTCTTGTATAAACACAAATCGGTAAAAAGCATTTTTATATTAAATACTAATCTCCGTTTTATTATTTTCTACATCCCTTTTTTTTAATGAAAATAGTTAACTGCCATATTGACAAAATTAAAAGTATGATTGTTCCATTTAAATTTTGAGGACAGGAAGCAGCCACTAAAATATTTTATATCGCTGGACAAACTGTAAGTATTACCCAAATACTTAAGCCTAATCCGTATCTAAGTGCTTGCTAATCCCCAATGATGTTGGATATATTATTAAAAAATCAGTATTTTACAGTAATTTTCTAGTGCGAATGGCATGAAGTCCAGCTATGTGCCTAGCCTGTCTTATGTTGTGGACTTGTCAGTCTAGCAAGGGCGTCCGCTTTCTCTTAACCAGTATTACCTGAGCGGCCTAAGCTAAACTCTACAGTCCTTCTTCCCTAGTCCATTTAGGACCTTTATAGACTTCAGTACAAGCTTGGAGCTCACCTTGCAGTCCAAACAGATTGAGATGATTGTGTCTTTGCAGTCCAAACAGATTGGGATGACTGTGTTTCCGAGTGTACAATTACAAATATTTCGTCCGGATTTTAACACAGCGAATACTTCAACTTTGAAAACAGTATCGTGTTCATACAGCAAGTAGACTTTGCTGATATATGGGTTCTTTTCACAAAATCCGGTTACAATTATGTCGGTTCTTCTGGAGCCGTGGATACTAATTCAGGCCTATTAGACCTTAGGTCATAGCCTCAAATAAAATCGTAAGGTATATACATTATTAAGCTATAATGTTATATTCATTGACATAAAGCATATTATCCTCAAATGTATGTCCAGAGGTACTTCCATTGAATATATTCAAATCGGTAGATAGGAAAACAATACCAAAATCAAGATACAATATACAAGGGTGAACTGGAAACGCATCAGAAGAATTAAAGTTTTTAATTTTTTATCTTTGGTTATTTTTTTTTAATTATAAAAACAGTAAAAAAAATACCTATGAGTACTTTTTAATAGTTTATAGAATTATTTGTTTGACTAAGGTTTTATCAATAAGGAAGGATCATAAAACTTGGCTATATATAACATCTGTAAGTCCAAATTTTAAATCTACTTAAGCAGTAAAAGAGTAAATATTTTATAGAAAGGTTTTAAAAAACTTTCCCACCACCAGAAAAATCGGACAAAACCTTAACAACTGCGACTACGAGCATCAATCTCATACAAAATGAGTCTAGCAGTCTAGTATTCAATTTTGAAATCAATGAATACACAGAGTTAAAAATAATTTAAAAGAAATCTAGAGCTGCACTAAAGGATTATCTTAAGATAACTGCCAAAAATCATAAATATGTCAAATAAAATACATAAGCATTTACAAGTATAATATAAATACCTAAGTAAGAGTACAAGTATGCTAAATTACATTAATCTACATAGTTTACATTATTCTAATATAACATACAAATATTACAAGTAAGTACTGAAATCAAACATATTTTAAAAATGCATAAAATATATGAGCATAGTTCTTGTCAACAATAATCTATTATTTGTGATCGGAAGCCGCAATATTGCGTTATTAAGCGCCATAATCCTGGAGCATATGAGCTTTTTAATAACATTTATTACGCAAATTTAAACCGCAATATTTTTTTTATTATCAAACACAATCGGATGTGTCTGTAAAACAAATTTTTAAAATGAAAAAAAATCCAATAATCTATATTTATAAATGTGAATGTCTGTCCATAGTGTCAGCATCAGACCTAAACTGCACTACTAAATAATACGGAAATGACTACATGTATGTGTTTTTGCCTGAGGAAGGTTATAGGCATGGTTTTAATTGCGGATTCATGATCTATTTTGCAATAACATTATACGAGGTTTGAACAATAGCGACATGTGGTCTACTTACACAAAGTCCATAATTCATTCTACTTCCACGCGAGTGAAGCCACCGGTTTAGGCTGATATAATATAATCGATCCTTAAATCAACATATAGCCTTAGGACTAAATAATAAGCAAGTCGAACCTTTTCAACAGCTTTAATTATAATTAAAAATTGGATAGTTTTTGTTTTACAACTTTAAAATATATATATTTTTCATCTCAGTCGCTCAAAATTTTACATATTTTTTTTAAAAATCTGCTATGACATGGATGGCGCCAAGTCGCACTTGGTGAAAATAATCCACGAAGTTGACAAAAGAATTGAATTTTATTAAATTGTTATAGCTTGCATTGTTTGAAATTAGCTTGAATACTCATAAAAGTATTTAAAATTCTCATAATTCATCAAAAAATTAGACCCATAAAATATATTGCTTTGATGATGAGCGAGTGCACGTTATATTTAAATGGGCATTATAATAAACAAGACTGTCGTTACTAGAATGAGAAAAATCCACGAATATTTAGAGAGGTACAGTAGAGTGTTGAAGTACATTTTTAGACTAATTTTTTTTTTCTGTCCCCTGTGAAGAAAAGAAACCCAAAAGAAAGGATAACTTAGATAAATGAAAGAAATTTGCTAATAAAAAAAAGGAATACTGTAACAAACATATTATTGACTTCATACCTAGAGAGTTCTTTGCATTGTCAATCCCATCATCACTTGTCTACGTTAACTCATACATTCTATCATCAAATTACCTTTAATAGTGTCCCAAATTTTAAAGTCTAGCTGATTAACATCAGCTGACCTATTCAGGTAGTCCAATACCATTAACTACGACATTTCTGTTATTCCTCCTTAGCCGGTTAATCTATCGTTGACTATAATGGACATTGAGACATTTTTACAGCCACCAAGTTATATACAACTCTTGTGCCTTAAATTAATAGGTAACTTTTCTAGGTAGAATATTTCTGACATATTTAAATAAAATAATTGGTATGCATGTCTGTGGCCATTATGTAGTGCTCGTAATATTTTAGTCTTGCGAGAGGTGATCCTTGAATGGTATCACACCTGTAACTCTTCCATTTGTATAACGTCTACAATATTAACAAATTGTGACTTTTGCATTTTCATCACAAAATTCGTAGCAAAAATAAATGGCTGCTTATTTGTTGTTAGAAAAAACATTTTTTAGATTAATATTTATACATCACTGAGCTATTGTAAACAACATTGTTTACAATCAGTCGAAATTAAATAACCTGACACAATTGAATTTATTATTATAATAGCATGCAAAGATTTTTCATGCCACACTACGACAAATGAAAATGTTTTTGAACTCCAATTGCTTAAAGGATTTTAATTTTTTGATAGCAAACGATGTGTCGAAAAAAGTAATTGAGATTAAATAATAAACCAAGATTTTTGGTTTGTGACGCAATGGAATTTTTTTTACTGTTTATATGAAGGCAAAAAATGTCAATTCAAATTTCAAATTTTAAATTCAATTTTTAAGGCAATCGTGTTTTAGCATTTAAAATAAAATTATGAGAATTTTAAAAATCGTGTATTATGTTTAAATATTAATTTATCATTTCAGTTTGCTTCCCAGCGATACTCGGTTGAAACATGTAATAAAGTTGTCTTATTATACAAAAGATAGATATGTTATACAAAACAATCAACGAAGACATTTACAAGTATTTTTGCATTAATTTATTGATATTTGGCTTAAAGCATCTATTAACATTTATAAGGCTCTAATGGTAGCGTGAGTCTCTAAGATCCCACTGCAGATCAGGTCGTCTTCAGTGAGGAAAACTTCATAATCGGTATAGATATTATTTTTCCGAATACCTTAAATACCATTAGTCGTGTGTATGTTAAAGTGTGTAAATAAAACCCATAAATCTTCGAAGGACCAGATTTATTCATTGGAATAAATCACTGTCTCAATGAACTGTATAATTTATATTACTCGTTCTATTGAAATATAACAAGACTAAATGCAGCGTGTGTAGCTAGCTGGTAAAATGTAAAAGATTCAATGTTATTGCGTTGATGACACGCGAGAGCAGAGACGACTTAAAAATTAACTGTTGCTTGCTTGTTCTGGGTTATTCACTTCTGCTTTCAATCAGTGCAATTAGCCAGTTCATTCGGATGATTCGGGAAAATCCGTCGGGTTTGTATCCTGTTTTCTGAATCTAAGATTTCACAATAATTAATTAAGACTTTCACAATGGTAAATCTATAACTTTTGCACGTTGTCGCCTCCCCCACGATGCGTCCGGCATCATCCAGCCTGGTTACCGGCGTAAATAGGTTTAGCCACGAACGGCAGGGGGTAGGAAAGTGTCTGGGAAAGGGATGCGAGGAATTGGAAAGGACAAAGAACAACCACGAGCTGACTGGGTGAAGAATGACGCGGAAGTCGAAAATAAAACGAATTATTACTAGTTTGGGCGATGTTCATTGATGTTTTTTAAACATCGATGTTTTCCTATCGATGGTCGATATTATAGCATCGATGTCAACGGATCGATATTTTGATTGTATACATTTCTAATAAACATCGATGTTTATTATATCTTCAAACAAAAATCACCAATTAAAATTATTGGAAATGTTTTGGCTTCAAACATAATTATCAAATAGTGATGGGCGAAATAAAATACTTTAGGGAATTGAATACTACTTGATTCCTGTATCTGAGTATAGTCCCATTACTACTGTCACATATGTAATGGGGGATTCCCTTGTTACATCTGTGCTATTCTGCTATTAGTGAATATAAGTTTAGAAGTTTAGATTGTTCAGTTCCATTCCTTCGATTCAGAAACACTTAAGTTGATCATTTTGTTCTCAGGTGATTGTTGATTAGAAGATTTGTGATGTATTTAAACGTTAATTATAATTAAAATATTAGGTAGTAGTAGCAGTACTAAAGTACTAAAGGTGGGGTACCTAGAGCTCGGCAAGTAGGCTTAAGCAGTCCCTTTTCGCCAACCCCAGAATTACCCACCCCTACGCCTCCACTCCCTATGCGCGGGGGTATTCACTGAGTCGACCCGTCCTTTTAAGCGTGCACGTTGTCCCAGTCCAGATCTTTCAGATCTTCCTGCTGAAGTGTCGTTGCTCCAAAAATTTTCCTTCTTAGGCGACTCCACCTATCACAGATACCTAGTATGTGGTATGAAGTTTCCTCCCCTGTACCGCAATTCGGACAGAGTGGGCTTTCTCTTATACCAAGAAGGTGTAGATGCCTGTTTAGACTGTTGTGCCCGGTCAGGATTCCCACCAAGTCTTTGATACTTTGTCGAGTCTTTGTTAGCAGTCGCCTTGCTTTAGAGCCGTCATGGTCTGGTATCATTTCTTTGGCCTGTCTACATCCTTCTGTCCTTCTCCAATTCTTCCTTGTTTTTTCCCAGGCCCAATTATTAAGTGCCTGGAAGATTTGTTTTTTGCTAAGACCAAGACAAGGTTACGAAGGGGTTAACAGAACCTTGTCTTGCCAGTTCGTCGGCCCGCTCATTGCCCTCAACACCTTGGTGTCCTGGGATCCACCTCAGTCTCACTTCCTTGTGTGCTGCAAGCCTTTCCAATGCGTCTCTGCATTCCTGGAGTAGCGCTGAGCTGGCTCTGGGTTTCTGAATCGCCTTGAGGGTAGCTTGACTATCGGAGTAGATGCAAATCCCCCCCGTTACCTTCCAATGCCTCTCGTTTGTTCGCTACTTCGAGTATAGCAAACACTTCCGAAACTGTGAAATCCTTCCCGCGAGGAAAACTGTGGTGTGTTTCCCTAGCGGGAAGGATTCCCCTGTGTTCGTTTCCATCCTGTACACTCCGGCCCCGGCTGAATTGGTGCTTTTCATCCATGATCCATCCATGTACCAGGCCTGGAAACCACTTGGCTCTTTAACTTGGTTTGCCGACCATTCTTCCCTTGTCACGATTTCGACTTGAAACCCCTTCTTTAACCTTAGTTTGCCACTTTCTGTAGTGCATCTGGATGTCAGAATTGGTATGTTCTTATACATCCTGAAAATAATATAGGTAAGTTACGTCAAAATTTTTATTAATCTAGATGTTTTTATTTATATTAGAAATAGTAACAAAGACAAATAAGAAACAGTATATTGTTATATAATAAAAATATTTGTTGTTTATTATTTGAAAATTCAAAAGCATGAAAATTTCAACTGAATATGGCATTTTTATCTTTGCAGACATAAGAAAATGCCACCTTACAGTAATATGTGGCAGTATTTTAAAAGATGTAAAGATAAAAAATTTGCTATTTGTCGATTCTGTCCCAAGCAAATCAAAACTTCTGCAAACACAAATAACCTAAAATGTCACCTTCAAGCAATGCATAAGCACATTTTAGAAATATCCTGTAGTCTTCCTTTACAACCTACAATAAATAAAACTAAAACTGATAATGCTTTTCCTTCAACTTCTTCTGGTTCCACTCTTAGACTTACGACTACCAATACGGGTATGATTATAGATTTTGATAGTGGCACAGAAGATATGCATGCAGATACTGAAACCTATATAGCCACAACCCACGAGAGTGAGAGCACAGGGCCATTTTTTTCTTAAAACTTTTCACAGACACAAATGATAGAGAAGTTAGAGGATAGGTCAATCTCCCATTTATCATTTGGCAAAAACTGGCAAAAAACAATAACTGAAAGTTTCTCAAGTTTGAAATCGCACTCACCTGGTGGCACAAGACATTTGAAAATAACAAATTCCCTTTTGTTTGTGATATGCCGTGACTATCAACCCAATAATATATTTGAAAATAAAGGATTTGTGCAGCTTATGGGCACACTTTTTTCCACAATACCAGATACCATCACGAAAAACTATTGGCAGTCTACTTGATGAAAAAAGTATACGGCAATCACGAGTATCTTTCAAGAAAAAATTGAAAGAGCAGAAAAATGTACTATTACAACGGATATTTGGACGGAAACTATGAATAAAAGTTTACTTGGTGTTACGTTATATTTTCTTGAAGGGAATAAGATTTTATACACAACCTTGGGAATATATGAGTTAACCGAACGTCATACCTCTGAATATATTGCGGAAATGTTAAAGAGGTTGTATCAAATATGGAACATACCAGATGAAAAAATTTCTTGTGTTGTGACTGATGGTGCAGCTAATATGGTGAAAGCCATGGACATCGCTTTCGGTAAACAAAGACACATCATTTGTTTTGCACACATTTTAAATTTAGTAGTTACAAAAGCAATTGAACAGAGTGCTGAATTATGCAAAATTATCAAAAAATAAATAAAAGATATAGTAAAATGGTTCAAGCAAAGCGTCACAGCAAGTGATGCATTACGAAATCACAAAAAGATGAAAGTAGCGAAGTTCAGTTCAGAACACTTCAACAGGACGTTATAACTCGATGGTACTCATGGTATTTCATGCTTGAATGATTCTTGAAGTTACGAATCCATATTAATACAAGCAGTATCGTAATACCTCTTGTTAGAAATATCCAGATGTCTGTGAAAAAATCAATAGTGGACAATTGCCCAATCGCTAAAATTTTTAAAGATAATTTGTCAACAGAAGTAGAGAAAAGGTTAGCTACAGCAGAGCAAATAAAACTATTAGCTGCTGCAACAATACTGGATCCGCGATTTAAAAAGCTATGCTTCAATAATCCCATACATTGTGCAAGCGCTGTCGAGTTTTATGAAAAAATTGTCTTTAAATTTGGCCTATAAATAAACTAGGTAAGATAAAATAATATGTAGAAACAAAAGAAGGAAAACATAATCAGATCGTATTTTCGTTCGTTACTTATAGGAAACCGAAAAAAGAGGCGAAAACTTAAAACGTCGCGCGTGTACGAGTGCCTGTGACAGAGCACCGCCCCGGCCGGCCCGAGGACGGGATTACTAAACATCTGACTTTCGTGGGAGCTGCGTCGTTTGGCGACAAAATGTCCCAAAGTATTACTCGAAAATCCAGGCATTTTTAAAATATTTATTATTTGTAATGCGAGTTTTACAGACATGAAAATGTGTAAAACCCGCATAGAATTGTAATCTTAAAATGTTTAATATGCTGTGTTTTGCAACACAGATCTGATAAAAATATAATAAAAAATCAGAAATTAAACTGAAATAAGCAAACTTAACAACATATAATTTTTTAAATAAAAGGCTCAAATAAACCGCCTTCTTTCGCTAAACAAAAACTTAACCTATCGTAAAAGCTATTTCGCACCTCCAAAAGAGTTTCAGGTAAAATGGAATTGGCACCTTCGACAATTTTATTTCGCAATTCCCCTATATTTGTTGGCCTACTAAATTCATGATTGTAAATAGTCTGCTTAAGGTAACCCCACAGTTAAAAGTAACTTGGAGATCTAGGAGGCCATTTAATATCGCCAGTCCCACTAATAAGGCGGTTAGGAAAAGTATTTGTTAAAAATTCTTTTACCCTAGTCGCGTTATGAGCAGGACAGCCATCTTGCTAAAAATAAACCCAGGTCCTAAAAATGATCCCAGGTCTTCATCAGGTAGGATTTGAATGGCAGGAAGAACTTGGTTTTGCAGCAACTCAAGGTACTTTTGGGCGTTTAAAGTGCCATCAATAAAAAATGATCCTATAACATTGTCGCCCAAAATACCTGCCCAAACATTTAATTTCTAAGAATACTGGGTACGAAACTGAAAACTTCTATGCTCGTTTTCCTGAGACCAATAACGAACAATGGAAGGATTGTGTTTGCCATGTAATGAAAAAGAAGACTCATCAGAAAACAAAATATTTTTTAAAAAATATTCGTTTTCATTTGCCTTTTCCATCATGGTTTCACAAAATTCCATTCTTCATCACTGGTCTTCAGGAAATATTTCCTGAGTTTTTGAATACTTGAAACATTTGTACCCATATTTTTTCCAGATACGAGCAACAGTTTTATTGCTCATTCCCAGTTCCTCTCCAACACTTCTAGTGGACCGTGTCGAATCAAGTTCTAGGGTACTGCAAACCATTTCTTCCCGCCGTTTTATATCCTGGACCACTTCAACAGGTGTGGCATTTTTTACAATCTTGAAGACAAAAAGAGGTCTCAAAATTTGTAACCACATTTAAAACCGTTTTTGCACAAGGAATCGGTCTATTCTCAAATGTCACTGAAAACAAATCTCTACATTGTACTGCTGAATTGCCTCCATAAAACCATTTAATTAGTTGAACTCTTTCGGAAGGGATATAAACAGCCATAGTGAAAAAAACACGAAAATAACGCTCAAAAATTATTAATGCAACGTACAGTAATACAGCAAACTGAGGTGTGCTGACTCCCGGTTCAAAAAATAGAAACGAAAAATTCCGCCACCTGCAAGCCGCAACCAAGCGGTGTTGCCATTATTTTGGGTAATACGTAGCTTACGATAACACGATCTGTGTATATATATATATATATATATATATATATATATATATATATATATATATATATATATATATATATATATATATATATATATATATATATATATTATTTGATTTTTAGCAGAAGCAGATCCAACAATATTTAACCTATGGATTCACCATAAGCAACTAATACTTGAAAACACAGCAGAAGCTGTAGGAATTAATGAAAACCATACATCGGAAATGACCCTCTACTTAAAAAGTAATATGGAATCACTTCAAATAAATCCCATTGATTGGTGGCAATGTCAGGAACATATATATCCCGGTTTAGCTCCTGTTGCCATTAAAGTAATAGCGGTACTCGCTACGTCCATACGTCCGAACGTCTTTTGTCCAAAGTCGAAGACACTATAACTCAAAAGCGCAACTTGATAAAAGGCAATGGAATTTCTTAATTTCTGTTTCTTCAATCCATAGATAGAAAATACTGGAATCTATGACAAATTTTGTTGGAAGGAGAAAATCATACTGATTTATATTTATGTAACATTGCAGAATTAGATTTAGAAGACATTATAAAATAAAATTATAATGTTAAAACACATGGAGACTAGATATAATTTCACCCTAAAAAATCTAAAATATTAAAATATAACATCGATGTTTACTAAACATTGATGTATTACTACCGATATTTTCATGGCATCGATACCAATATTGACATCGATAATAAACATTGATGTTTGCTGTCGATGTCCCATCACTAATTATTACACAACACGCGTACGCCTCCACCGTTCTCGTCAAAGAAGCCGACACCAATGCGTCCGAAAAACCGTTACGAATTTGCGTTGGTTGGGTACGATTCGCTGAGAGAAACTGCGTTAAATGTAATTAATATGGTACGATTCGATAGTAAAGTGTTATTCATAACAACCACAAATAAATTCCGATGGACCACTTGTTTTAGGAATGAGTTGTATTTACCGCCTCCTTCCTAAACTGTAGGAAATACATCTTTTATTAAACATTTACTGTGTGATCAATTTATGGTGATGCATGAGAAAATACATAGCATACGACATATTTAAGGACTAAAAAATAGACAATAAATATAGAATAAAAATCGGTCGTTAAAAGGTATTTTTAAAAAAATACCTTTCAAATAAGTAATGTTTATTATACAAACCCTTGTATAATTAAATTTTATTAAATAAATAAATGCCAACCAATAAACAAATAATGCACAACCTCATGTATTTACTAAAGTTAATATATTGTTGCCCATTCGAACCATAAATAATTCAACGATATATAACCCCAAATTTCAGAATCAGGAAAATTGATGGTAACAACATTCAATAATCGCAATTTCCAGTGCGAAACACGAACATTTATTTATGCCTTCCAAAGTGATAGCGTGCTCCTAACAGATTGCATGCTAAGTCGGACGAATTTGGTGTTATTGTAAACTGATGCGTTCTAATGCGAAAATGAAATATTGCATTGATGTAACAGATACACTTACTAGAATTATGGATATATATTTTAGAAGATTTTGGATAGCGTTATTTATTATAAGTATTTAATTTCGTGATATTAATATCATATTTTAGATCTGCAAAATAAAATATTAAGTTTTAGACAGTATTTTTTTGTACGATTATAATATATTATATGCATTTTTAAAAAGAAATAGCTTCTGAAATCAGTATGAAAATATTAGATCTCGTCATTGTTTCGGAATGAGTACCTATGGCGCCATCTAAAGGTTACTTACTATTATACTTATTACCTCAAAACTTGAATTAAGGTCACTGGATCTGAAAAGGTAATTATTTCAAATCAAAATCATTTTATTACCAAAAAATAGAAATACATAAAGTCTGTAAAATTATTAAACATGATATATTACGGCTAACAAATTCGTTTATATTAATATAAATTTGCTACATTAACCGGTCGTTTCCAACCCAACCTAACCTAATCCAATATCCTTTGGAATATATGTAGAATGAGTAAGTAATAAATGTATTGATATTTTTCAAATTTACCACTGTCTTTGGTGATTGTATATATTAACCGGAGAATAAACATAATAACCACTTTATTACGTTAACCGTAACATATACATTTTTTACTCCATGTATTATACTTTGTGGCAAAAGGTATTATCCCGCGATTATAAAAACCGGTTACGTTGATCTAAACCTGTACATAAATTAACCCTAACAAAAACTAATTAAAACAAGAATTATGGCAAGGCAATGGCAGAGAAAGAAAGCCGTGGATGAGAGGACCGCAAAAGCAATACTATTAAAAAATAAGTTTAATAAATTATCATTTAAATGTCAATTTATTAAGTCAGCATGAACATACTACAAATCAATTACAAATAATAAAAATTAAAGACGATGCTGCAACTATCCAGATATATGAATAGAGAATGTCAAAAACTCAGTGTAATAAAGATTCTATAAACCCTGATTAGTTAAAAGATTATTTGTAACATAACTTTTAAGTTTATGACAGCTTAAGTTTTTGACAAGATTTGGTAAATTATTTCATATTTGTACACCTACTACTGAAAAAGATCGATGCATATAATTGGATCGGTGTTGAGGTACTAAAAAGTTTGTTTGAATATTTCTTGTGTTATGCTTGTGACTAGATCTAGAAAATAAAGCCCTCAGATTGAGAGCCATAATTGAGTGGCGTTAACAAGTAATCTTAACGTGTCTTGCTTTGAATGTATGGTTGTGAGATTGATAAAACGAAAAAAAAACATTTCTTGTATTCGGCTGTACGTCAGATTTGACAAAGCCTTATAACAAATTGTTTGCTGGTGGCTGTTCTCTGGTTTTACCTGAACCGAAAATTTGGTATTTTGCAATTAATTTAATTGAATAATTCAAGATTCGCTTATTAAAATTTTTTGAAACTTTGCACAAGGGTTTGCCAGATTCGTCTCTTCAAAAAGTTATCTTACATTTTTTCTGTAAAATGTACAAGGAAGCCAATAATTGACCTCCTTAAAATTTGCATGGGATTTCCTATGTTCCGCTCGGTGAGGCACCACCCATACGACCTAGAAAACATGTGTCATAATATGAGCCGATCTTGAGATGCAGTAGTACCATCGATTGTTGATATTTTGCCAATGAAGTGGATCGGATGACGTTTGGGAATTTAACTGTTTTGTGTAAATGTTAATCATTTATATGTTTATTATTGCTTATTATTATTACTATAAATCTTTAGATGGAAATATTTATTACAATTCTTAGACAACACGATCAGATATCAATAAATTTAAAGAGAACAACCAAAAAAATCTAAAGCGATCGAGGGCTGCTACAACAGAAATATCGTTTTTCAGAAAATTTAATTATTTTATGATCGTTAGACTGGCAGGAGGGAGAATGTTAACTGATTGACCAGGGGTTATCACCCTTGGTTTTTTCACTTTTATGATACTTTAGGTATACTTCAAATGAACTGCACTTTTTTAGACAAGTTTTTTTTAGGACTTAGTTTTGATTTTAATTTAACTTGTCACAACTTTTAATATTAGCATAGGAAACTTTTGGTACAAATTCATAATTATTTTTAAAAAGTTGTCTAGCTGGTTTTTATCTAAAATTTAGTGAAGAATATATTCAAATGAGTCAATTATTCAGTGAGTCGGTGATAGTATCTCTCTAATGTCAGGTGATGCGCCCGAAATAAATATTTATTTACCCAGTCAAGTTTGTCCATTTGCATAACCGTGTTAATAAAATCTATAATTCTTGTCTAGTCGCTCTTCTGTTGAATAGCAGACTGTACGGAATGCACTCTTAATTGGTGTTTTCGCTGCCTTAGATTCCCTGGAAACAGTGGTAAAAAACTGAGCAATGGCAAGAGGAACAGCTAAAGCAACGTCAAAACTGTGTTAATCAAAAGATGAAAATTAAATGTGTGTTAATTAAAAGTATGAATTTTAAATTAAAAAATTGATTTATTTTTAAAATGTTTAAAAAGATTTATGATTATCATAAAAATAAAGCCTTTATACTTTTAATAAAGCCCACTTTAAATTGGCAATTTTTCATTTTAAACACCGTACGATTCTTTTTCTATTAAGCAAAACAATAGAAATATATTCGCATTGTTCTATAAAAAGAGCAGAGAAAAATACCATTCTGAAACAATATGCAAATTTAAAAGTTGCCGGCTGCATCAATAAAGTATATGAGCTTTCCCGCATTTATTCAGAAAGTTTTAGCATTAAACGGCTCTCCCATCCAACTGTAAAAGTTGGCTTTGTACATTACCTTCTATTATAATCGCATTTAAATGTTTTAAAAATAATTTTAGATTGTCATTTTATTTTAAGCAATATTTTGTAAGCGTTTAAAATATATAAATGATGATAATTTTAAAAATTGCATCTGCACCACAGTTGCATTTTAATTAGATGAAAGGAAGCTATAATATGTACGTGAAATTTTGACTAGCTGTCTATCTTTTCTTAGTTCTATTTTTTATGGCCCAAGGCGAAATGATTAAACTAAACAATTAGATAGCGCTGAAACTACCATGGTCATTTTCTCTTTAATTTTAATTTATTTATTTATTTATTTATTTAATGTACTCAATACAGGCTCCAAACGGTAATTATAAATAATGGAAATAATAACATGACAAAGAATAAATAAAGTGAGGTTTTAGAAAATATATTGAAATTAAACCTTAACTATGCTATAACTCAATTTGTTTGATATGCCTAATTAACGTCAAATGAATTACATTAATATCAGTTTATGTGAATATTTGATTGCAACTTCTTAAACTCACATACACAGGCTAATTGACAACCGAAGGTACGTTAGCCGTATATGGAAAATGGAAAGTGGCATTTTTCTGAAAAATTGGTAGCCATGGTAATAGATAGACTTTGTCTAGCTAAGGAAAGGTACAGCACGTGTTGTTCGGCTCGGTTGCGCAGTAAATTTGTTTACGCGTTATTAGGGGACTTGGCGCAGCTTTGAAACATATGGTGTACCTTTCCTTAGCTAGACAAACTCTAATGATCTATGGGTCTAAAATATTTTTAGCACTACAGCGTTGCCGCTTATATAGAAAAATAGCAACAACTTTGATTTCTTAAATAGAACAACCTAAATATTTTTAAAAATTTGATTCCCTGGTTCGTTTTGATTCTTTTTAAATCATAGTTTCCTATACTTATTTCTAGTCGTTTTCGAAAAAAATAATTATGTGTGTTTTTGGTTAAAAACCAAGGGATAACTAATTGTGTATTTCTTATCTATTTAAGTTCCTAAAAAGCTCAAATTTTAAACATCGCTCTAAGGGTCCGTCTTAATTAGCCTCCCAAAGCTTGATTTAACCCTTATACAGGGTCGTTAAAAATGAAAATAATATCTTTCATTTACTAAAATGGGAAAAAGTCAATTTTTTTAAATGGAATACCCTATATTTTATTTTATATTCTAATTGACAGTTAAAATAACTTTAGTTTAATATGACATACTCCTATTCCTAAGTAGCTGGGTTTTAGAAATAAATACCTATTTTCATGAAATTTGATAACTTTTTTTAAATATTTTTATTTTGTAAGTTACTTAGTGAGCCATGAAACTATCACAATGGTTTAATAAACGACAGTGACACATTGAGTTGAAATAATAATATTATGTTTTATGTAAATTAAAAAGTTGAAAATGGAAGATATTAACTACTCAAATGAGGTTTTGATGAGGCTATCCAATAATAGCAAGAGCATGTAGAAAATTTAGCGAAATGTATTCAGATCTACCATCAATGAATTGGTGAAAATTTGAAAGGTTACAAAATAATTTTGTTAATTATGGCTCTAAATTAAAAGCTAAATGAAATAAAAAAAAAAACAGTTACCAATGAAGTGAATGAAAATAATATTATGAATGTTTTAGCATATTTTAGTGCGTATCCATAAGCTTCAATTAGAAGTGCTAGGCATGATTTAGGTTTGTCGTATTATTTAAATAAAAAAATATTTGTTAATCATAAAACGCATCAAGTTCAGGCTTTGAAATCACAAGACTATCACAGAAGGGTAGAATTCTGTGAAAACATTTTCATTCATATTAATGAAGATGCTGACTTTCTAAAAAAATTATTTTGATTTGGATTGGAGAAAATTTTCAATAGAAGAAATATTCATTTTTGGGCTAATTTAAAACCACATCCAACAAAAGAAATGCGTTTTTAAGAAAAAATTAGTTTGAATGTAACTTAGAACATTGAAAGGCTAGAAGTAGCATGCCGTGGAACTATGGGCGGGTTTGTTTGCTTGCAACATCTCTGATGCAATGATGCCAAATGCTCATAGAGAAATGGCAAAAATCACTTTATAATTTCATAAAAATTTTCAGTTGTTTCCGAAGGCTCAAAACAATACTACTGCTCCCCTTTAATAAAATATCAAGCATTTTTTTAAAATAATTTTATAAGATACTCTATATCGAAGTCAATATACGTTAAATAAATGAAAATAAAGTACGAAGCAACGAGAAAACGGTAATGGCATCGCAACGCCGCTCGATCGCATTGTTGATGCCACTGATACAAGGACTCTCTACCAGTGACGTCGTCAACAAATATTTACCTGATAAATTTTTATTAATTTTTATAGAGTTTGAGTATAAGTAATATTACCATTTACGAGCTATTTATGTGTTTTTTTAACGGACTTTGTTAGAGAAAGGTCCTAATAAAAGGCAGCATTTTTGTCAAAGCATTTTTATAGAAATTAAATATTTTATTAATATAATATTATAGATTGCTTAATAAATCATGTTTTAAGGCACAAATTTTTATTATTTTGCATAATTTTATTGTTATTGTTATATTGGACAAAACTCAGTTTTACATCACTTACTTTATATCACATAATATATACTTCTATGGTGCTGATTTTTTCAAAGGGACAGTATTGCTTCAGCGGAAAGAGTTATAACTACAAGGATGTTTAAATTGTGAAGAAGTTGCAGGTTTTTTATAGATTATAAGATTTTTATTATGAGTATTTAGCCTGTACAATGGTTTTGAGACATTTAACAGTGTCCTATATAATACCTAATACCAATTATTATATCATATTAATTTATACTAAAAAACAAAGCTTACCTAAGAATAAAGACTATGTACAATAGATTAGATTAGATAGTTTATTAGTAGTAATATACAAACAAGTACTTTTACAAGTCAAATAAAATATGTAGTATGTTGGGCTTTTTCGAAAATCATGTTATTATCTCTTAAATATTTTAATAATAACTTGAGAAATCTAATTCAATTTCTTTGGCGCAAATTTGTTTGTTGCAATCTTTGAATTTTAATTTTTTGTTCTTCATTTTTTTTTCCATAATTTGGTGACAAGTGATTTAGCGTTTGAAACGATGGAATCATCAGTGCTTAGGTCCTCGGGATATCATTTTGATTTTACCCTAGAATAATATACATAAAAATATAGTAATACCAAAATTAAAAAGAAAAAATTTAAAAAATGTATTATGACAATCCAATTGATCAATAAAATGTATGTTATTATAAAGAATAAGATATATAGAATAGGATGATACATGGCATAAAATTAGTAGTCTATTCTGAGTGTATTTTTACCTTTTCCTTGGCAGAGTCAGGGAATGTGTAGCAATTAAACAAAAACGGCTTGGATGAGAAATAGTAATTGTTGACCTAGACCCCACGGTAACTATTAATCTCAGATGCAGTTATTGTTGATGATGAATGATCAGATCTGTAATTATACAAAATTTGGTGTATCAAGAATATTAATTTATTTTAGTTATCCATACTTGTCTATATTAGCTTTACTGTTTGTACTATATACCATTTTGGAAGCTAAAGAAGTTTTTGCACTCTTCAGGAAAACTACCCCTGCAGCTTTGAAGGGTTAATCACTTGGTAAATTAACTGAATTATCGGCTGCTGTGTTTTTAACCAGTGCATCAGAAATCCTAGTAAAAAAATAGTTTTACACACATATCTAATTTAATAAGTGTTAAATTAGGTATAAATAAAGCTTATATGAGTAACACTAATACTTTTTGTGATGACTTTTATATACTAGAAAAATATATTTAAAAAAAAATTACCTTTGAGGTAGAGCTGATTTTTTTAATAAAGTCTGGCTACTGATAATATTATCTTCCTTATATAAGAAATCACTTCTAAGGATGTGATCTGAACAAACAAATATGTTCTTTTTAATTGTGTTGATTTCCATTAATCAAATCCATTGTTCCCTTTGGCTTGTTGGGCATATATTAGGTAATCTATAATAAGTATTTGATATTTAATCAAAAAGCAAAAAAAATTACAGTAATAAATTAATATGTGGTGCCAATGACTATATGTATTATTGTAGTTGCAACATGGTAAAACAAACAAAAAATTATCGACCAAATTTTAGGGAAAGACAAAATTAACTTTATACATAGATATCAATATCTAAATAAATTTCAAAATTTTTTAAAGGCAATAAAAAATTAGTAATTTCATCTATCTACCTAATGTCTATATTAAAAAAACATAACTATATATAGATAGGTACCTAAAAAATACTATGTTTTTATATTTTCTATAATATTTATATTTTTAAATGTACAGATTTAAAAATATAAATATTTTGGTATTTTACGCACACTTTCACATTCAAGTTTTTATTAGGTTTATATCTATAAGATCCCCTATTCTACGTTTATGATGATGGGAACCCTATGATGTGATGTTATGAAAGTATCGGTACTTACTTGTGAAAAGATCGGCTGGAATCACCTTTTTATCATGATGCGGCACAAACGACACAAGTTTTTGCCATCCTACCAATTTAAAAAAACACTAGAATGCGGCCTTTTTCCTTTTTAAACCAAAAATGAATGAAAATACACGAATCCCGAAAATAAACAAAGAGGCTGTTTGACAGATGACACTACGCGTATGGCTCAGGCGCTTAAGCTCCGTGTTGTCGCTTCAAATTTTTTAGAAGCAGTATTAGGGATAAGAATGTTAATAATTTTGTTTTTTTTTTGCTTAAGGATATTATATTTATTCTTAAAATAGGTTAATTGTAGTATTTATACTTTTTATTTTAAATTTTCCTATAAAATACAACGCAAATAAGTTAAATTAACGTTATAATGGTTGTTAAAAACTAGCTAAAAATTTCCTCCGTTGGAAATTTGCGTCGACTTGACAACAGAGAATCGGCAAATATGTTTGTAAACAAAACACCCCTCTTGCCCCTGTGCACATGTTGGACTCAAACAAAGTTGTTGTTTACTAATTCTAGCCTTTCAATGTTCTAACGAATGTATTTTGCCTTTTAAAAGATAATTAGGTAAATTTTTTCATTTATGATCAACCGCTAAATTTTGCCAAATTTTAAGAAGCGTTGTAAGTAATTTTTTGGAAAATCTGCTATTGCAAGTCTTTTCGTACTTGTTGATTGCAACTTGGCGAAGCCCCACCTCACTGTGAATACAGCGTAACAAGAGAGCTGCACGATATGTTTGATGATAGATGGTTTAGGCATATGGGACTATGGAATTGGCCGTCGAGATTGCCAGATCTGATATCCCTTGATTTTTATTTTTGGGGTGTAATATAAAGGAAAGGGTGTACGCAACACCGGTAAACAGTAAAGAAGACTTACCTCAGCGAGTTATTACATGTCCTGAAGAGCTAGATGAAAGCGAAATTAGAAGAGCGACGATTATATTCACCAGAAAACGATTTTATAAATGTTTAGAGAATTATGATAGTCATTTTAGTCATTTGTTTCTTTTACGTATATACAGGGTGTCCCAAAAGTCGACGATCAAACTTAAAGGGGAGAAGGGGGAGGTCATTTTGAATTAAAATAACTATATATGTTGTTATCCAATTATTGACAGTTAAAAAGTTATTTAATATTTTGTACTTTTTATTAAAATTGAATTCTGGCAACAATAAAAAAGTTATGCAAAATAAACGGATTATTCTACTGATTTATTTTTAGTCATGTTTAATTCTTAGGAGTGTCCTTTTAATTTTAAAATAGTTTCAAAAACTCTGTTCTCTTCTAGTCAAGAAAAATATGATCTTAAAAACAAGTTTTGTTTTTAAAAAATATGAATAATTTTTTTTAATGGATGCTGATTCAATGAAATTAATGTACAATTTGCCCATATCGAAATGGCTTTGGGATACGGAAAGAAAGAGTGAGAGAGTCAGTATGCGATGAAGACAAAAAATGATAAACCAACGGCCTAAAATGGGCTTTCGAGGATTTTGCCACTGCGCACCCAAATTTCACTGGCCATTTCGATATTTCCGAGCTGTAGTTTCATAACATAATTAAAAACCTGAATACAGATTTGTCTTACCCAATTTCTAATGGAAAATACTTTATTTGTACCATTGCCACATTTTTTCAAAAATACAAGAATTGTATTGTAATAATATTTTTTTATTTAATTATTAATAAGGTATTAACTACAGAAAATGTCTGCCGCCTACCCTTACACTTAATCTACATCGTCGAATAAAATTTCTTTTTAACCGTTAGAATCCCCGCTGGTTGTTATTGATCACTCTGATCGCTTCTTCTATTTTTTTGATGCAATTCCTGTTCAGTGCGACTTTCTGTAGTGTAAACTAATTCTTTAAAATAACCCCACAACAAGAAGTCCAATGGGTTAAGGTCGGGGGACCGCGGTGGCCAGCGGATAGTCCCACCCCTTCCAATCCAACGATTTGGAAACTGTTGGTTGATATAAACTCTCACTACTCAAGCGTAGTGTGGAGGAGGTCCATCATGCTGCAGCCACATGTTTCGACGTGTTTCCAAGGATACGTCTTCTAGTAAGCCATTTAAATGATTTTGTAAAAAATTGAGGTAGCTTTCTCAAATTGAGTCATCTTGGTAATTCAAAAGGGCCAATTAACTTACCCTCAATTATTCCAGCCCACGTGTTTATTCCAAATTTATGTTGGAAACGGGAAGCGCGCACAATTCTAGGGTTAACATATTCCCAATGATGTAAATTGTGAATACTAAATATTCCTATCCTTTGAAACAATGATTCGTCGCGCCACAAAATTCTTTGGAAAAACTGAGGGTCGGTTCTATTGCGACGTAACATATCCCTGCAAAATCGTACTCTTCCGGCGTAGTCTCTGGGTAATAATGCTTGCACCCGTTGCACATGATATGAATGTAACAGAGATCTTCTCAAAATACGATGCACCGATGAAGATGATAATCCCAAACGCCTTGCTATACGACGAATACTAATGGTCGGATTTTCTGCTACCATATTTATTATCTCGTCTTCACCAATCTTCTTCAACCAGGCCTTCCTTTTCTGGGCAAATGCTGGCCAAGAATTTGACCATTCATGTATATCCTATGAACATTTTGAAACACTCTGTAATCAGGATAATGTGCTCTGTTAGGAAATCGTGCCCTATACTCTCTAGCAGCAGCCCGAGCATTACCGTCACAAAACCCGTAGACATAATGCATTTCTGCATATTCCTGTGGTGCATAAGACATCTTTAATAGTTGAACTAACAAATAAAAAAAAGTAGGTACTTATTAATCGCAAAGGTCGAAATGTAATAGCCCAGTATGGAGGAAAGCGTACCTAAGACTGATTTTGAAAACAAAAAAGACAATGCAAAATATTCAAAATATTTTTAAACTGAACTTTAACGGTCACCTTAAATTTAAGAATAGGCAAATGGTAAATACCTACATTAATAATATTGGTAATAAATAAAAAGTTTTTGTGATTTTTAAAAGAATTGGCAATGGTACAAGTAAAGTATTTTCCATTAGAAATTGGGTAAAACAAATCTGTTTTTATTATTTATTATTATGTTAAGAATCTAAAATAATTTCTCAAGATTTTCTAAGGGCGGGTCAGTTTTTTAAAGGGTAATTTCTTTTTATCATCATCCAATAAAAAAACTTACTAAGATTTTTTGAAATCAAAACTTGTTTTTAAACATTTTATTTTTTGGACTAGAAGACAATAGAGTTTTTGAAACTATTTTAAAATTAAAAGGACATCCCTAAGAATTAAACATAATCAAAAATAAAACAGTAGTTTACCGCATTTATTTTGCATAACTCTTTTATTGTTCGCAGTATTCAATTTTAATAAAAAATACAAAAAGGTGAATAACTTTTTATCCATCAATATTTTGATAACCACATATATAGTATTTAGATTCTAAATGACCTTCTCCTTCCCTTAAGTTTGATTGTCGACTTCTGAGACACCCTGTATATACGTAAAAGAAACAAATGACTAAAATGACTATCATAATTCTCTAAACATTTAAAAAATAGTTTTCTAATAAATTTAATTAGTTTAATTTATTTTTTTTCTAGTTTAATTAGTTATTTAATTATTTCTCTAATAAATTTATTTTTCTTTTAAATAATATGTATAGGAGTATTTTGTAGAATGAATAAGCTTTTATTATGTATTATTTGTAAATTTGGATGTAATGTGCTAAATTGTCTACATGTTCTTGCTATTATTTAAGCTCATTATCCATGGAAAATAAAAAGGCCCATCAAAAATTCATTTGAGCAATTAATAATAATGTTCCCTTTTTTCAAATTAAGTTTATTATAAAACATAATGATAATACTATCACTGTCATAAATAAAAATGTCACTGTCATTTACTAAACTATTGTGATAATTTCATAGCCAACTAAGTAATTTATAAAATAAAAGTGTTTAAAATGATCAAATTTCACAAAAGTACGTATTTATTTTCAAAACGCTGCTACTTAGGTATAGGAATGTGTTATATTATATTAAAGTTAATTTAACCGTCTCTTAGAATAAAAAATAAAGAATAAGGAGTTCCATTTAATTAAATAGATTTTCGGTTGTTAATCACCCTGTATACTCACCCAGTGAGAGAGTTAATACATAATTTAAATAAGAGCAGTCCATTATTAACTTTATTAAAAACCTTCTCTATACCTATATACAATGTCTAGCTATGACTTTTTATTACATAAGATTTCGTGTCTCTTACTTTTTTTAATATTCCGATGTAACAAGATTCTAATGCATAAGAAACTTTGTGCTAAAAAAAGATATGTTGAAAATATAGGTAGTGTCTTCACTAAAAAACTCTGTTAACGTTTGTAGATGTAAGCAAGTTAAATATCTGTCCTAGTATACTTTTTCGCTCTTTCTTGAAATCAAGAAAGACAGTCATATTTAAATATATGTTTTATGTTGAATGAACAATTGTTAAGTTATATGTGGCGTGTCACGGATACTTATTATAATATTTGATAAACCAAGCTGTAATTATAGAAGACACGTAACTGAAATATTTTAATAACTCTAAATGGAATACCCTAAAGTCAAATGGATTCTGAGATACTAAAAATTTCATTAAAAAAAAAGACGTTACAAAATTTTTGTCTATACACAGGTTTTTAATAATAAATTTAGATTTAGTTTGTTATTAGATTTTAGTTAGTTATTTTAGATTTTCTATACGAAGGCGGAAACATCCAAGCTACACGAAACATATTTTAAAGCCGATAAGTACTACTCACTGCTCAATCTCACGGCACCAGAAGCAAACTTTAAAAAAGTATCGGAAATCTCTTTCCAGAGACCAAAGGACCTATTATCCACGGTCAGGTAATCAAAATTATAAGATATATTATAATAATATATAACTATAAGAAATTTATTTGTAGCGTACAAACCAAAAAATGCAGAAAGAAAAAACAAGAAACTTTCCAGCATGTAACATTAGGCTACTATGTGCTAGCTAATACGGATATCTGCGATGACAGCATCAGTTATGCAATATCATTTACCAAAAGTTAGCCAACAAATACAAACTCATTAACACCACACACCGTTCTATAAATATCAACTGCAGAAAGACAACTTTAGAATATACCAGAACCGGTCCATAATCACTGATAGATAGTGTGGTGATCGACAAGGAAGACAACTTAATCCTTCTGGTGGATGTAGCAGTGTCAAACAATAATAACGTATTAGGCCAATGCCAAGAGAAAATGCCTGTAATCCTATCTACGACTGGCCTAATTCCCAAAAGCCTAGAAGAGAGCCTCGCCAAAATAAGACTCCAAAGAAACGCCTACATAGAACTTTAAGGAGGCGTCATTCTAAACATTTTCCATACTGTTGAGAAGTTTTTAAATAAATGAGAGACGAGCCTAATCCCTTTGATACTTCATATCCAGAAGAGCTAAATTTCTAACACTTTGATGTGAAATGTCGAACTCGATATTAGAATAATATTAATATTAATAATAAAAAGATATAAACAAAAAAGCAATAAACAGAACCCAGATACCATTATCAGAGGCAAGATCAAGTTATCGGAACAAATTATATGAAAACAAAAATAATGAAACTAGCAGTCAACAAAAAGCAGACTGTGCTATACCTTCAGTTAAACCATGCACCACAATATTTTAGGCTGGTTAATCCTGCCCCATCCTGTAGAAAAAAAGAATACCTGAATAGCCATAAACAACTTAACTGCAACATCCGCAAACACTACAAGCGTTGATTGAAGAATAATAACCTATTATTCAATCAACGCTACAAGATAGATGTAGGTAAAAAATGGTACCAGTATGGCCCAGATCCTGTAGTTGACGACATGATCCTATATAAGACAACCAGATTCAGACGGATAGAACTATCACAGCAAACTAATTAAACCTAGTGATTAAAAACAAGAAAAAGAAAAAATGCCTCCTAATCGATGTAGCAGTTTGATCCGACAAATTTAATGCATAAAGAAGCAAAAAAACAACCTAGTTATAAGGATCTACAAACAGAAATAAGGAGAATGTTAAACCAATGACTTATTATCCATTTCAACAAGCTAGGTGTTAGGCACAGCTCGTATAGTGTGAAAAGTACTATAACATAGAGAAGAATATCACCACAACAAAAGTAACACCTTAGGTGACCAGTGTACCCTCGGTGTTAATCAAAAACAAGTCCGTAGCATAAGTGCTAAGTGGTATGAGATTAAATCAAATCACATTTTAAGAAAAAAGATTAGAGTTATAATTTAATTAATTATAATTTATTATTTATTATAATTTAACAAGCCTAAGTATTAGTACCTAAGTTATTACAAATATTAATTTTATTTAAATGAATACATTACTAAAAAGCTACAATAATATTTAGAATCTATAGGAAGAAAAAAATTGGCTTGAAGAAGTATGACAACGATATAAGTTACTCTCCAAAACATGGAATTTTAGCACATACCGGGTGGCGTATCGAAAACGAAACAGCCAATTACGGGCAGTCCATTGACTTTTTAAAGAAACGCTCGGACCCGTCGATTTTATTTTCGAGGGGGACACTTAATAATTACAAAATCACTTTCCCACCTACAACCCCCTAAGCGGGGGTGGCACTACCCCTAAAATCTTAAATGGGAAGGGGGGTCGAGTGATACCTCATTAGAAAGGTATTTTAATTCTCTTTACAAAGGTACTTGGTTTGACGCAATTTAAGTAAGTACTTCTTAAAATTTTCGCATTTAAACCTTAAAAGGTAATTTTCAATATTTTTACTTTATCATAAACTACTAAAGGTACTTTTAAGAAAAACAATGCCAGGCAGTAGGACAAAACCATCAAGTATTATGAAATTATGAGACAAAAAATTAGTTAGCTCCATCATATTACAGAATATTTTGACCTTAAGTCTAGACATTTAAAAAATATATTGAAAATCCCGTAAGGAATGAAGGTATGTGGCTGTACTAGGGCATATTAATCTAGATCCTACATTAAGTACCCGTCAATTAGAAACTGTCACAGGTATTAGTCGACGTAGTATCCAAAGAACTCTAAAAGCTCATAAGTTTCATCCGTACAAAATACATCTTGTGCAAGGCTTTCACCCTCACTCAGCGGCACGGTACTTCAACAGGAACAGGCAGCCCACTCCACTGGTCCTGGTGCAGCTTCCGAGAGAAGAAAAGTCGATCTTCTCACTAACGGAGCTGCGCGGCGTGAAGATAAGGGTAGAAGCCCAAAGAAACAAGTCCAGGAGAATACAGTGCCACAGGTGCCAGCTCCATTAACACGCCCAGGCCAGGTGCACGGCGGCCCACAAGTGCGTGAAGTGTGGCCAACTCCACGCCACCGCCGAGTGCACAAAACCACGCGACCAGCCGGCCACATGTGCCAACTGTGGAGGCCCACATACAGCCAACTACCTGGAATGCCCTAGAAATCCCAAGCAGATCCTGAAGGCAAAAACTGCCAGACGGGGATCGCCCGTTTACCTGGGGCACCCAGGACAACAGCCGCCTTGCCGCATCACCCACACCACCACAACCAGCCGCAGCTGCCGTCCCCCCTCCGCTAGGTACAGAATCAAACGCCATGCTACAAGCGTTCTTCGCCTCAATGCAGCAGCAGTTCCAAATGCTGCTGCAGAGCATACATCCCGTGGGAGCCTGAGAAAACCCACTACACTTCACGCAAAGGCCACCTGCACTTTGCATAAAGTAGCCATTTCCTTAATTTTAAGAAATACTCTAGTTAGGCAAATAGGCATGAATCTTTTAGATTAACCTGTAACATATGTTAAATAAATGTCAGTTTCAAAGTAATAAGCAAGAGCTGAATGGAGATGATTTCGATCGGCGATCACAATTTAGTGAAATTATGAGTGAACGAATTATTAATGACCCAAATTTTTTGTTTAATACGTGTTTCTCTGATGAAAGCTCTTTTTTCCTGAATGGCTTGGTCAATCGTCATAACTGCCGATATTGGTCCGACAATAATCCTGTGTATCGTATCGTAAGGTACACACCCATTACCCACAAAAGTTAAATGTCTGGGCTGGTATCTTTGGTGATAATTTAGTTGGTCCATTTTTTTACCTGGAAATCTGACAAGTGAAATGTACTTAGAGCTCTTACAACAGGCCATTGATCCAGCATTGACAGCTATAATATGATGAGGATAGATTGATGTTTCAGCAGGATGGTGCCCCACCACATTATACGTTATTCGTGCGAGAATATTTGGATCGGACCTTTCCAGGACGATGGATTGGAAGAAGAAATGCTATTGAATGGCCTCCACGATCGCCGGATTTATCACCTCTAGACTTTTTTCTTTGGGGTTACTTAAAAAGCAAAGTTTATGAGACTGAACCCACTTCGTTAGAAGATTTACAAGGCAGAATTGTAAATGAGTGTCTTCAAATCACGCCTGAAGTATTGCAAAACGTGCGACAACACTTTAAGCAAAATCTTTTTTATTGTATGGAGAATGGAGGTGGCCATTTTGAACATTTATTATAAGCTAAGACTTAAGCAAATTCTTTTTAAATCTATTTTTGCGATAATTTTTTGAATGACTAGACTTAAAGTCAAAATATTCTGTAATATGATAGAGCTATCTCATTTTTTGTCTGATAATTTAATAATACTAGATGGTTTTGTCCTACTGCCTGGCATTGTTTTTCTTAAAAGTACCTTTAATAGTCTATGATAATGTAAACATAATTAAAATTACGTTTTAAGGTTTAAATGCGAAAATTTTAAAAAGTACTTACTTAAATTGCGTCAAACCAAATACCCTTGTAAAGAGAATTAAAAGACCTTTCTAATGAGGTATCACTCGACCCCCCTTCTCATTAAGGATATTAGGGGTAGTGCCACCCCCGCTTAGGGGGTTGTAGGTGGGAAAATGATTTTGTGATTATTAAGTGTCCCCCTCGAAAATAAAATCGCCCGGTCCGAGCGTTTTTTTAAAAATTTAATGGACTGCCCGTAATTGGCTCTATTTCGTTTTCGATGCGCCACCCGGTATGTATATCTGTATAATTCGGTTTTATCCAAACACTAATAAATTTCTTAATTTTAAAGGTCTATTTTTAAGCTGAGTTGGTATTAAATTAACTTTCCTATTAAAATAACCTGTCTCTGAGTTGACAAGTAAAATGCTGGTCGTAGAACTTAAAACTTGTTTGTTTTTTGTACCAGGGAGTGACTACATGACTACGAAAACTAAAATTTCTGTAGTAAAATTGAATACTGCTTTTTATGTACACCTCTCTAATGTTAAGCAGCCCGGAGACTTAAAATAACTCCTCGGATGGAAACCTCTTCTTTTTAAAAAACATAATTTTTATTTAATTATATTGCAATTATATGCATTGATCGAAATATATTCTCAAATATTTCATACTTTCCTTCCTTTTAATAAATTTTAGACACATAAGTTTGGATAGAAGAGTCACAATCGTTAACGTGCAATTTAATACTTGCGCAGTCAGGAAAACACTCGTCATGAAAAATCTTAAAAACAAAGTCTCATTTACATTTAAAGTTAGTAAATGAGAGTCTAGGCACAGCTTGATTTTAGACATGTCCCTCTCGACCCTGTCAGGCACCCTGCCAGGTGCGATCTCTAATTAAAATCACAGTATTATCAGCAAAACTGAGTATACTCTCTCGTAGTATATTAGAATAGCCATTGCCGGAAATATAAAAGAGGATTGGAATTAACACTGTACCTTGAGGAATACCAAAGATGACTGGCCGTAAATCACTGTTGACTTCGGCCATTTTTACTAATTGGGCTTCTGTTGCGTAAATACGATTTAAAGAGATCTAAGGCCAGGCCTCGAATACCATTATTTTAGAGTTTTTGTAATACAGTATGGTGCTCCACAGTATCAAAAGCATTTGACAAGTCGATAAAGACAGCTAGTGATTTAAAGTTATCGTTAAAATAAATAAAAATATACCATTTAAATCGGAGGTAATAAGCCTAGTCACCTCGGATTTAGCATTCTCACTATTGCACGCTTCTCGGAAACCGAATGGATTTGATAATATGTTTTCATTAATTAATATGAGCTCAAATTTCATTTAATCCCCCTACCTTATGGGCATTAGGATTCATTTTTCTTTTTACTATAGGGGGATTAACAGGAGTTGTCCTTGCCAATTCTTCAATTGATATTGTCCTTCATGATACTTATTACGTAGTAGCACATTTTTATTACGAGTAGATAAGGATAAGTTCTTTTTATATAAAATTTCGGTGAGTTTTCATTTTTATTAAATCTACTAATGTAAGAATCAAGGTCAGAAATATAATCATTTATAATTTTGGAATTAGTATCTAAGATATTTAAATTAATGTTACCCACCCAGATTTATGCAGGATATCTTTTAAATTTGCTACTGAGTAAATTACTTTAGTTCTGGATATAGGTTTCCGGATGAATAGACGGTAGCCTATAGTGAGAAATTCTAAAATTGATCGATTTTTTTGTTAAATTAGTACGTGTGAACTTTGTGTCATTAATATTAATAATAGTTGACTGAGCATCTACATCATGTTTTGTGCAAATATTAATGCCATCATATATTATTAATTTTATTTTCACGGTAATAAATTTAATAATCATCAATTTTCAACTGACTTAGATTACCAAAAATATAAGTTGTATGACACAAAATGGCCCTTTGTGACTTTGAAATTTTGTATTTTACATTTACCACGCAAGTGTAAGCAAGACGAACGCAAGGACGGCCGCTCAGCATTCCTACGATACCACGCCAGAGGGTATAACCAAGAATGGGATTTAGTTTTAGGCTATCACGTTAAGGGGGTTCATTGGATGATTCTAACAAAGTCAGAAGTGGAATAAGACCCCAAGTTCGCGTCTTTTACAAAAGGGACCATATTTTAACCTTTTTGGTGGTTGTGAATTGTGAATTTTAGTGCTCGTGATTGTGTGCGAGTGTATGTGCTATTATGGAAGGTAAAAAGGTACTGGTACTCCTATACACTGCCCTTGTCGCCGAAGCAAAAAAGACGGCGTCGTTCTCCAAGCTCTTCTTCGTCCGATGACTCTGATGGCGAAGCACGGGAGCAAATAAAAAAGTTGAAAAAGCAGATAAGTAGACTGCAGGCTCAAGTGAGTACAAATTCTGTTATTTCTGTTCCAACTGTGAGTGCGTCGATTACTGAAACTGCTATACCTATATTCGATCCTCCGAATGCGAACATTATAACCGCGGAAGACTGGATACGGCGGGTTGAAGAACTAAAATTTTGTCACAAATGGGACGATTTAACTACCGTAAAATTAGCGACCAGTAGGTTACGTGGAAACGCGCGTAAATGGTACGACGGTTCTCAAATAACGTTAAATTCTTGGGAACTATTAAAGGGTACTAAAAGGTAAGTATACGGCTAACAATAGTAAATGGTTAGTAAGAGACTAACGAAAGTGAAACGGTTAGTAAACGACTATCACCCTCAATGGTTAGTAAACGACTAACGCACTCAATGGTTAGTAAACGACGAACGCTCTTAAAGGTTAGTAAACGGCTAACATATAAGATAAAGAACGTTTAGCAAATGGTTAACATATGAAATAGTTGATAGAGTATGATTGGTATACGACCATTAACGGACGTTGACGGTTAGAATAATGGCTAACATGTTATTTTCAGAATAATTAAGTTTTGGAGTTCTGAGGCCAAAATAAGAACTCAGGATGGCCGAATGTTAGCAAGAAAAATGCAAGGACGGCCGCTTAGCATTCCTACGATACCGCGCCAGAGGGTATAAACAAGAATGGGATTTAGTTTTAGGCTATCACGTTAAGCGAGCTCATTGGATGATTCTAACACAAGGTTTCTGGTATATAAAGAATAAAACAAGTCTCAAAAATCACTTAAAATCCACTGAACTAATGTTTAAGTCAAACTCTTATCACGAGAATGCAGAGATAACAAAGCTAATTCCGATCCATTGTGCGAGTTAAAAGTTGCGGTATTTTCTCAAAGACACGTAATCATAATAACTAGATCGATTAGTAAACTAGCCCATTTAAAACTTCATTCAGAAACACACTTTATGACACAACATTCAATTTTTAAAACTAACTTTTACTATAGAAAAACAAGCTCTGATCGCAGTAGCAAAAATTATTCGTGAAAAATTAGCCACAAAACTTGATTTTACTGAGATAAAGGAAATATATTTTCATTATACAGAGGAGATAAGTCTAACCAAATTAATACTTAAAAGTATTATATATTATGACATTAAAATCTCGACAAATAAAACAATATTCATAAACAGGACTCCCATAACATTTATAAATAAAAATAATAGGCTATTTGCCTTAATGAAATTGCCATACCTACGGACTTGATAAACTTTACTATGTAAAAATTCTATTTATAATTTCAGCAACAGGGATTACCCACATCACCTTTACTAAGCCTTTTATATATATTTAATATTAGATTCTAAAAGCAGTTATCCTGCAATATTGTTAGAACAGTTAGTGATTAGACAATGGTAAGGTCGATTTAAGCTTGACAGTTTTTTTCGCTTTAAACCAAAAAGTAATCGGAATTTTTGCAAGAAGAAAAAAAATTAATAATAAAGCTGACTAGCAAATATTTAAAATAAAATTCTGTTACATATATCACTCGTAAATATCTTACAATTAAATATTTGTGACGAAATTATTTACTTTATAATCAATGTTTAAGAAAAATATTTCCTAAATTAGAAATTCCCTGGAGTAAGCTATAAAAGCCTATTAGTACATCAATAATACAAACAATGCTCTGTTAGCACATCAAAATGGCCATACGGCTTTATTTTAGACCCGCGTTGAATAAAAGATTGAAAAATAAACGGGATAATAAATTTATTCTAGACGAGCGCTTAAAAAAAAAAACGAGGAAAATTTAAGAAATTTAGGATGTCGATTTATTTAGAGAAAGTCAGAAAATACAGTAGAGTTTTAAGAAAGATTTGTTATAGTTTTACTACGTCTTGCAGTTAATATATTAATTCAAATGTTATACGTTTTTGGATGGAAGGGCTTATCCAAAACAGCCGAGCAGAGTTTATAGCTTTAAACATAAAAATTTAGAAAAATCGTCGGAGCTGCACACATTTGTTTTAGGAGAACGTATAGGAGCGGGAAAAAATTTATTGTGGTATGTTATTTTAAAAGGCATACATTTTAGAGTATATGTACTAGTAGACGGTTAAGTAGAGAGTCGTTTTTTATTAGCGTGTTACTTGGCTACTTCAGTAGTATTTGATAATTCACTGCGCAGGTTTCGGCTCCAGGAAAGGAAAACTTAATAAATAATTAAATTATTAAAAGCAGTAAACTCACACTGTCGTGAATAAACAATATTCGGTTCTATTAAAAATAAAAACAAGACAGTTTATTGCTTTAAATAAATCACACTAGGCGCAAAAAAATTCATAATTTTTAAATAAAAAAAAAAGATTTATTTAAAAAAAAAGCCATTAATTTCAATTAAACTGGAACAATATACGTAAGTTAGAGTGGCCACGTAACTTCCAAATTTTACCATAAACTTATAATAGGTAAGTCCATATAGCTAAAAAATAAATAATAAAACCTCTTCATGTGCTTACTAAAAAAGCTATCAAGCTGTATGCTGTGTCACAAATTCAAGTATGCTTTTACAGTCTGTGTTTGATCATTAACATTTTTAGTTTTACATAGTTTAGCTCTGGATGTCATGGCTTTATTATTAAGATTCCTAAATACTTTATATCAACTTGTCTGCAAGGCCTTTCTGAGGAGATTTATTTCCTTATTCTAATCGTACCAATGCACTTTTTGCCTGCAATTCTACATAAAAAAAGTTCAGTGCAGCTAGATTTTCGATATTATGCCAGGCTCAGATCTGGTCACAAGACTCTAAAGAAATCTAATTAAATATACTACACATCTTACATACACTGGCTTCTGCTTGTATCTGCATGACTTTTAGTATTGAAGTCTTAAAAGTTAACCTGCTTAATGCTCCACAGTGTGTTTGGTAACACTTCTTAATTCTTCTTCTTCTTCCTCTTCTTCTTCTTCTTCTTCTTCTTCTCTTCTTCTTCTTCTTCTTCTTCTTCTTCTTCTTCTTTTAACAGTTTCTTCTTCCCGACAAGACCTGCAAGAATTATTTTGTTGTAAACATTAATGTGCTTTTTGTAAGATTATTAGGTGTTTATTTAATTTTAATTATACTGACTATTATCCTTATAATTTCCGTCAAAAAGTGTATTAGTTGAACAGAAATAACGTGTATGTGAAATTTTTACAAAAACTAAAAGACCTCCAAAATTCACCGAGAACGATTATAGGACTTCGAATGGGGCATATGACAATTAAGATCTTAAAAGAAGTCGCCCATATTCTCAAAGAGACCTTGATATAAATAAATCAAAAGACAACAACACAAAGTGTCGGTTTCAAAAAAATTTTTTTATTAGTCAAGGTGATAAAGTGTTTCATAGGTCTGATGATGCACTTAGGAGTGAAACACATGTCACCACCTTGACTAATAAAAGAAATTCTTCTTTACTACATCTTTACAAAAAGAAACCAGGAACTGCATGATACATAACCACTGGTTAAGACCAGAATCGCAAAAGGCAATATTTAAAAAGGACACACTGGACCCAGAAAAACTAAACACTATAAAAGCAAGTAACCTGTAAAGCATACTTGGCAGAAAATGCCATGTTAGGCAAGGTTGTATCAATATACAGGTTTGAGAGTCCATCATTATGCATAAAGAGGCTTTTAAAGGCAAAACATAGCATGCATTTTGTGTGCTTGGCTACTCTTCTGCTACGTTGCTGGTTGGGTACGATGCTAATAAGCGTCTGACTTTAATGGAGGTAATTACTTGCAATAAAGTTTTGTCAAATATTCCACTTTTATTTATATTCCACAATATTCCACGAAAGTTAAGGCATTTCTAAAATATTTTTCTAATGCAGGCTTTACATATATCAGTGTCCAACCCACATATAGAATGGTAATCTCAATTTTATTAGGCTGTGTATTGATTGCATAATAAAAAAAGGATTATTCTAATATAAGTAACATATAAACTTAGATAAAACTAGAAAAAATTATAGACTACACAAAAATAAAATTAAAATTTTAAAAAGAAAAACTACGAAGAATATAAGAATTTTCTGTAAGAGAACTATAAGAATCTACTAAGAATAAATTTAACAAACATCAATTCTTTAATTAAAAGCCTCAAATATACCTCCTTCTTTGGACAAATATTAGTTAATCTATCATAAAAGCCATTTCGTACTTCCAAAAGCATATCATAATAGTAGAATCCTAATTATGTAGTTATATTCCCTTAGATCAAGCATCTTTGTGGGAAGAAATAAATAAAAGAAACAATTTTCTTTTTTTTTTGATCATGTGCCTAGGTAATAAATTGTACAATTTTGGCCCTAAAAATTTAATGGATCTCTTTCCAAACTCATTATAGCATATGTGAAGAATCAGTTGTTTATCTTCGTTAGATCTAGTGCCTTGGCTGTGATTTATTGGATATCTAATTTTTTTATGATTGTGCATGAAGCAACAAATAGTTAAACAGAATAAGGTTCTTATTTTTATATAGATTTCATTATAAATTTCTTAAGTAGGGTATAAATATGGTTTTTTTTAGAATTATTTTTAGTATTTTATTCTGCATTATCTGAAGAGAAATTAAAGAGTTGTGATACAAACTGCACAAGAGTAATATTCCATGCCCTATTATTAATTTAACTAAACCTTGGTATATGGTTATAAGCATACTTCTGTTTAAAATATATTTAATGGCGTAAAATTTGTAAATTAGAAAATTTAGTTTTTTTGTTAAATGTGCAGTATGTAAATCTTATTTTAAGTTATTGTCGATAATAATTCCCAAACACTTTACATTTAATGCTTCATAAATTTTATCTGGTAGGTTTTGACTATTTAAGTATGAAAACAATGGTCGATCTATTCTAGTCTTTGAAAATGCAATGTAGTTAGTTTCTTGGACATTTAAAGTTGATTTGTGTACATCAAGCCATTTCTTTATAAGCATAATTCCCCTTTGAGCACACTGTTTTGCCTCGTCCCATATATCTTCATCAAAAGTAATAAGGGTGTGTGATTACACCATTTAGGTTTAAATTTGTAATTAAAATTATATATAAAATAAATAACAGGGGACCCAGAACAGTTCCTTATGGAATCCCAGTTTTAATTGTGCATTAATTGCAATTGTGCACCTAAAGTGTTATCTATCATAACGTATAGGTAGAAAAGTTTATAAAGAACCGGCTGCTCAATATGCGCACAAACCCATTTTTCAACACAAAATCGATAGAAAATCCGGTGGCAGAGAGAAAAGACGACCGCAATATATTTTCTCTCGCTTCTTATTAAAGAAACCGCAAGAACAAAGTAGCCGCCGTCCTTTGTTTCTTTGTACCTGCCGGGGATTTAAAGCCTATGACGTAGCCTGAAGGCCTACTCAGTGTCGTCTCTTACGGGAAGTGAGTTAATCGTGTTATAAGGCATTTAAAATCTGTTGTGTGTTTTTTTTTAAAGTATAATAGTGAAATAGACTATAGTTTTTTTAGTTAGACTATCCGATTTTTATTGTAAAATTGGTTTAAATTATTCAATTGTCTAATAATTTAAAAAAATAAATAAAAATTAATTACTGGTAAAAATTATATTATTTAAAATATACTTTGATTTTTAATGACAAAATAATAGGTATTTAACTTTTTTTTTTTAAATTGTATTTTTAAATATCATGAGAAATTTGTTTAATACATTAATATGTTCCTTTAATTACATATAAGTTTTTTTTATAGATGGACCAAAACGGAAGATAACAGAAAAGCAATTTTATGGAATCTTACGACATACGATTGAAAAGGATTAAATATTTAAAGCAAATTTTAATATATAAACAGTAAGGCCGTAATATTGTATATACTGATGAAAGTTACATACATAGCAGTCATACAAAGGGCAAAGGGTGGTTTGATGAAAGTCGACATGGAATTAGAAAACCCATTTCCAAAGGACAGAGACTGATAATTCTTCATGCTGGAGGAAGAAATGGTATCGTAAATAATGGGTTACTGATTTTTCGCTCAGGTAAAATTTTTAGTTATTTCTATAAAGTAATACCAAAAATGATATTAAATTGTAATACGCAGAAATGATACTCTTAGTTCGTTAATTGGATAAGCGGGTACTTATACTTTTCAGTCCCAGTTCCCTACCCATATTTTCACCTATAATATTTAGTCAACCTTTTACCATTATCAATATTGATATTTTGATAATTAATACCACACTGACAACTTTATACGATTATTTTAAAATCTTTTATTCTTCTCTTTTTAGGGTCAAAAAGCGGATACTATCATGATGACATGAACCATCAGAACTTCATAAAATGGGCCGAAAATCAGTTAATTCCAAATTTACTACCTAATTCCGTCCTAGTATTAGACAATGCAGCTTATCACAATGTGCCTGTAGTCAAGAATGTTACATCTGGAAGTAAAAAGCAGGAAATAGTTGACTGGCTCAAGGAACATAATTTTACATTTGATGCAAAACTCACCAGAGACCTCCAAGACAGAGTTATATGAAATAGTGTCCGAAAAGAAAAAAAAGTATTCTGTAAAAACCAAGTTGGACGACCTAACAGAAAAGCATGGACATATTGTGTTACGTTTGCTTCCATACCACCCAGAGCTTAATCCGATAGAAAAAAATTGGACAACTGTTAAGAATTGGGTGGCAAGCAGAAATTCCACTTTTAAATTGGCGGATGTCGAAACTTTGACAAGGCAGAAATTTGCGGAAATTTCGAATGATGAGTGGATAAATATTTGCAACCATATAGACAACATAGAAAAACAATATTTCGAAAGTCATCACCTTTTTGATGAAGCATTGGATTCTTTAAAATTTACAGTAAATACAGGCTCATCTGATGAAGAGATCGAATGGTCTTCATCGGATGAATCTGATTTAGGTTGTAATACACTATCTGATAGTGAATAAAAATTTATAATATGTAAAATAATGAAATAAACCTTTAAGCTTATACCAATTTGTTTCTTTACACAAGTCGTTTAAAATACCTAATCCTTAAAAAAAATGCGAATAAAGAATAATTTTCAGCTACCTATTTGAAGCCCTATTTTAAAAATAATTAGCGATTTTTATTGAGTGATTACCGTAAATCTAACAAAATAATGTTGTGCTTCTTTCTAGATCCAAAGTGCTTTTGCTAGTCCGCGTTCTCAATAGCAAATTTACCTGAATGGCCAGGAACAAGCTAAAACATTTACCTCATGGTGTATGGCCAGGTCCCCGGATTTGCAAATCTGCGATTTTTAGCCAGTATTACTTTTTTTAAATACTAATTTATTAGTCTTCTCGGGGTCTGTATAGTCACTTTATTCTGGTTCTGAAATAAAAACCTTTCACCTCTCGCTATTGCTTAATCCTACATAATCTGGCAAAATGGGCAGTACTTTTCGAAAGAGGTTTTATATTCAATTAATTTTTAATAAAGTTTAAAATTTTTAGATGTTCAAACAAAATATGAGACATTATTGATTATAGATTTATTGCAATACCCTGCGCAACTTGTTTATTTAAAATACATTAGTTAAATAGCTATGATTAGAAAGTAACTATTCTTTTTAACATACAGCCAAAAATAGCTCATATTTTTTTAATAAAGTTAAAACATTATTACCAAAATAATTAGATGTAGTGAATAGAAGGTTGTGATTTTAAGTATGTAAAGCATTGATCAAATTTAATAGCACAAATATCGTGTTCTCTTCCTTAACTGTTAATTGGTCGAGATATGATGATTGTCTCAACGAGTTGATTTATTCTGCGAATTAAAAATACATAATTAATTAAAATTGTAATATGCAGTGAAAGCTGGAAATTGTAATATAACTCTAATCTGGTTTAATGTAAAATTTAAGTTTTATTTCTCGTAGTTTTGATCACGGACGATCAGAGATGATAAAAGCTGCTTTTAAATGTTACTAGAATACTGGTTATCACAAATAATATAATCGAGTTGAGAATATTTATAAATTGTAAGTGTTTAATAAATCAGTATTAGTATTTTAAAATAAAGTACCTACCTGTATAGCTAAGTTTATAGTTAAAATATCTGTTGTAAAGAATTATTACTCGTACATAAATTTACATAAGTATTGGGGTTACCTAAACTAACTCCCTTATGTTGTACATACCGACCCATTTTACAAAAGATTATTATCGCCACTATTGGAGGCTCGACGGCAACACATAACTATTAACGCTTGCATGTTGTTAATGGATTGTTAGTTTACCGGAATAAAATCTCTAAATTTCGTATTAAATTAGATTTCCCGGCACCATTTACTATTAGATTTTATCTGTCATTATTGATATTCCCTGTTCCTCTTTTTAATGGGCTCTTTAGTTACAAGATTATCACGTAATTGATGCAACTCTCAAGAACTATTTTCCGCTTTAAAGCTAAAATAAAATAACGTCGTTTTTACTGCCATTTGTACATTACAGAGTCTTTAAAATTTTATCTAAAATCAGCTTAGCTGAGTCAAGTAGTCTGCAAGGGATTTTGCGTAAATTAGTTATACAGGTCCCTCATGCTAATTGGTAATTTAAGGACGTAATTAGTAGTCTTATTTATTTGTAACTTTATTTTAAAATTCAGCTTTTTTTATTATTATTTTATAGTATTTATTTTAAGGATTTCGTTTTACATAGGATTTGCAGCTTCAACTCATTTAGTCCTATGGTTGAAACCTTTTGTATGATGCTCAAATTACAAGACAGTTTTACCACTAACCAAAACTCTTTATTTTTACTCTCGACACGTGTTTCGCTAACGATGTTAACATTTTTGGGAGAAGATTAAGACTAGAGTTAGAAGATTAAACTAGTTTTAATCTTCTCCCGTAGATGCTAACATCGTTAGCGAAACACGTGTCGATAGTAAAAATAAAGAGTTTTGGTTAGTGGTAAAACTGTCTCGTAATTTGTTCACCTCTTTTAATTTTTTTATTGATGCATTATTTTTATTCATGCAATATATACAGGTTAGACAATCGGTCATTATGCATAAAAACGGGCTTAGAGGCGAAATATGACAATGCGCACGTACGCATTTCGTGAACTCTTTTACTTGCCTCCTACATCAGTGTTTTTCAGTACTATATTAGTTAGAGTCTGACTAATTTAATTTCTCTTTCTATATGTATAATAAAACTGGCAATTTTTATGTTTTATACTTTGTATTATATTTTTGGGATCTAAAGTATTATTTCTGTTAAATAGATAGTGCAGTAATTTATTGTAGTTTTTTATCTTAATTTAGCTTTGTTTTTTTTTTCTTAAAGATTACAAACGCATTGGTGTTTTTAAATTTAGATTGTTGGAGTGTTTATTGTAAATCTAATTTTTTTTTGTATCAGTCTATTAAAAAATAGGTAAAAAAACTAGTACATTTTACCCCTATAGCAAGTTACTCCGCTAAGAAACTAAATTCACTTTACTGTACTACTGTCCTAAAACCTTAAAACAAAGTTTAATGCGAATTGAATTCGGCTTATTCCGGCTTTAAAGCATAGAAAACAGATTCTCGTTGACGGAAGCGATACTCATATTATTTATAATAAAGATAGGTTAAGTGAAAATATCTTCCACATCTTAATTATAGTGCTAATATCTGCAAGCATCAAATATGTTTTTGAGGAGTATCTCTATAATGTATTACCAATGGTTTTCATGTTCAATATTATTAGTGTTTGTATGTTAAACGTGTTAAAAGTGAATAAAAAAGACGATACTAAAATGCATACTTTTAATTAAAAAGAAACTCTTAGCTAATTATTAAAGGACAAAGGCAAAACAAGGGACAAATTGTTTAGAACATTGTACGGAACAATATTATCACCGTCAGACTGCTTGGTAAACATTTGATTGTGAGTTCAAACACAATTCCTTGTTTCCCAACAGAATTAATCTGGAAAAGAGATAAACGTTCTCTGAAATTGCGGACACCGGTCAGATTAACCTGCGATTTTCTGGCTCCTTTCTTTTATTTCCTTTGGGTGATACATGACTTTTTCAGATTGGCAGATTGATTACGGAGTTGAAAGGTCTGCCTTCCTTAATTTGGAATATATATTTCCTTAATTTGGTTTACCCGGTAGTAAGAAACCTACATTTTTTATTTTTAATAAATTACTAAGAAGTTTTTATTCTATCAAAAATTAAACTAAGAATTATAATTTTTTGAGTGGCACAAAATAGTTTAGCAAATTAAAGGACGATTAAACCAAAGTCATTTTATGCAGCTTATTATCCCCGTTTCTGTCTCGTTTATTTTACAAACTTGTAAAGATACGAAATATTGATTTTGTCTGGGCACACCTCGGTTTTAGCGATGTAACGTACGCCTTTGTGGTAATAAGTAATAAAATTAATGTGATTAAAAGTGCAAAAGAGTTAATACTCCAGGTAATTTTCTTTAATAAAATGTGCTGAGATTGTAACATCAATAAATAACTGTATTCATTTTTATCTCTCTTTGAAATAACAAAAGTGCAAAATTCAATTTTGTCGTAAAGATATTATGACAAGCTTTTAAAATACGCAAAGTGAAGTATTTGCCTAAATTTAAGATTAACACACTTTAAAAAAAAAACAAATTGAGCCACCTGATTGATGTTTTGTAGCTCTAGGATGTTGATTGATGACTATCCTTAAACTTGCTACATCAAAACATAGACATGCCGTTATACTACAATAATGACCATGAGCACAACAACACACCTACAAGCAAATTACACCTTTCAAAATCTTATTTTTTGCATTTTTATTTTCATTACTAGACCTGAGTAAAGAAAATAAAAATGCAAAAATAAGATTTTAAAAAGCTGCCATTTTGCTACGGGTAGAAGTAATTACTAGAATATTACTAGGACTGTAAAGTATTCAGTAGGAGCTTTCAAACGAGGTATCGCATGACTTCTTTTCTATTTTCTTAATTTTATTTTTCAAAATGGCTTTCCGCCGATATTTTAAAGTTATGCAAAATGAGTTAAGAAACAAAAAGTAGTATTTAGGTTGCTAATGATGTGTGCCAAATTTCAAATTTAAATATAAACGCATTCAATAGATAAGAGGCGGGCACAATTAAGAGCCGTACTGTATACTTTTAAGGCAATAGTATGCAGTTTTAACTGTTACTTGACCCTCAAATTTCAGCTTTAAATCAAAGCCTATTTCCAAATTCTTATATTCGAAGACTAATTTAATGTTTTGATTATTAAGTAAAATATTAAATTTATTTTAAGTCTAATCACTTTGTGACCCAAAATTTATTATTGCCAATTTCCTAAGATTAAACCTAACAGGAGTATCTAAATGACAAATCCAAATTTCAGTTTATCGATTCCTTAGCAGCACTCTCTTTATAAAAACTCGTTTAAAGATGCATATCGTCTGTGTACTAAGTGTCAAAATGTTGCACACAACTTGGCATGTCCAAGAAAAATTTTAAAAATAAAAGTGTCCCCAATATCGAGCTCTGTGATACACCCCTAGCGATACAATTCCGGATATTTGCCAATCAAGCCTACGTGATTTACCCGTTAAATAGAAGCTAAAAAGTTTACTGATTATCATTTAAGCACATAGTAAGAGAGTTTATGACGCAATGATGGTTAGAGCTGGCAAAGGCCTTACTGTAGTATAATAAACATAGAAAGCTTCATATCAACAGAATATAGTATATTATCCAAGATTTCTAGTAAATCGTTAACTGTCTTATAATCTTTCCAAAAACAGATCGATTTGCAGAAAATAAATACTCTAACATATAATTTTTTTGACAGTATTGGGAAGAGGTTAATCCGGAATAAATCTTATATCTCTTTCACTTATATGTCTCTAGGCTAGAATATTTAGGTCCTAGGACAGAGCGGTGGAAAAACATAATTTTTTTACACAATAGTTAAAACGTTCCTATTCTAAATAAAAAAACGTGACCATATTATTATTATTCGTCATCGATTCATCACCCTGTGAACAATTAATCGATAACTCGATAATCGAGTTTTTTGATATGCAGGAAGTTATGATCAGAATCATTGGTATTAGATTGATGTACTACAATTACGTTTTTATTACCCTTATCATTAACATTATTTAATAAATATTTTATTGAAAATCGCAAGCTCTTCATTTAAGGTATTTTGTTATTATATTAATTTTTTGTACCAAAGCAGCTTCTCTACGGACTGGCTCCACAAGAAAAAGTATTTATATTATTGGCTTTATGCAAAATTATTAAAGAAGATATGGTGATACATAAAATCAATATTTAAATGAACTTTATTTTTATTATGGATCGCAGTAGAAAGCATATTACGTATTTTTTGGTCAAAAGCAAAAAATTTGAAGCTAAAATATAGAAAAATCAACTAATAGTAGATGGTGAGATATTTACAGTTGATGATCTCAAGAAAGCCCATGAAGAAACATTTGTATATTTTTGTATAAATTAAAATTAGCCCTTTTGTATTAATAATGTAACCATAAACCATAAATCCTCCAGAAAAAGCAGGAACTGTTTAGGACCTATACTCACCATAACACCATGAACTCTTGCAGTCATTCCCAACAAACGAGGAAACACTCTTAACGGAAAAAGGAACAAGAAAAGTACAGATAGCTAAAAAAATTAAATGATATATTCCACACAAATAAACCAAAGAAATAACACATACTAAAGCTTTAAAATTTTACTTTATTTATTTATCATATTATTATTCAAACAAAAATAACGCATTTTTAACAAATTCTTCTGTACTTATGGGTATGAAATATAATGGCTCATTTGCCTCTTATTTTTCTATTCCTTATATTCACTAACGCTCCATTGACATTTCATTAATTTCAATAATTACATTAATAATTTTAATCAACTTTATTCATATTTTTTAAAATTCACACTGTCAACGACACATTAGTACTGTAACGCATCGCTCTTCTGGTTTAGTTACACATGCTGTCTGTTGACGGTCCGTCACTTCTCTGATTGGTCATAATTAATATTTTCTCTGATTGGCTGATATTGACAGCTCAGGCGACAGGTGGGGTCGTTATCGATTTAGTCGGTACTGCGTCCATTTTTCGACGACTTGTTCCCGTGTTGCAGGTAGAAGCGCACGTAAAAGGCCAGTTTTTTTTATTTCTAAAGTTTGTGAAGCAGGAAGTGGCCAATTTGGTTTATAATTTATAGTCCTCAATCTTGTTCCCTTAGGGAACCGTTTATTTCATAATTCTGGTGCAGGATGTCCAAGATTTTGATGGACAGATAATGAAACTTAGCAAGGTGAGTGTGTCACATTTTTAACGCCATTCATTTTTTATCGACAGTGAATACAATGGCAACCGTTGTTTTAGGGTTTTACTTTTCCGTTTTCCTCTTTATTTTTCTTTCATTGTTGATGGCTGCAAGCTTTTGATTTTCCCGGAAAATTGCTGAAACCGGTGGAGCTAGAGCCAGAGTTAGAGCTAGTATTTGAGATTCCCAGTCCGGATAGCTAAGCTACAAATGGCATACATTCACAGCCTCGGTTTTGAAGGCTAGCCGTTTATTTCTTGAAGGAATATACAGGCCAGTTTATTTTATTTATTTAAATATTACTAACCATACATTTGTCTCACTTATTTAAATTTTTATTAATATACTTTTTATTTCAATTTAACGTTACAAATATTTAATCAATGTCATAATTTAATACGTCAATTTCTTATCTATAATATTAGTTATTTTTTGTTCAGCATTTTGCAGTGCCCTTTTTGGTAGTTAAGTAGATATAATTCGGTTAAGGCTGATATGCCTTAGGTAAAAAGCTTCATGAACTTTCCCCTGCGTTATACAAATATATACTAAAAACTATAATAATTGCAATTTCTTTTTTAAGTGCTGAAATCTACCTAGTAGCGAAATCATAATTTAATTGTTAATTTTATCAAACTTATTTTAATCATATCAACATTATTCATATTTAAATTCATAGCAAATTATTAACATTTATCAAATTAGAACATGAGGTGAGTACATATCTTTGATGTAAATATAATTTGGTTGTATTGTTGAGATTTTTTTTGCCTCTAAATTTACCTTATCTAGGGTCATTTAATTGTTAATTGAAACTTATATACCAAATCTTTTTTCTTAGTTTTCTTTCATTAAAAAAAACTAAATGGCGCCCTCTTATTTAATAGTTATAATCAAGTTTAGATTCTTTAATAGCCAGTCATAAGTGAACCTTCGAACAATCCCAAGCCTCCAATAATTCTGAGCTACCGTCTGCAAACTCTTGGCAAAATAGTAACACTGTAAAGTTAACGCCACAGCACATTCAAAACAGAATTCGTGGAATTATCAACCTAACAGACATAAATATATTATATGTCTATTTAAGTCACGATATAACTTATTACTACGCCATTGTTTTAAAATAATTCAAATATTAAAATACTAAAGGCAATTTTTTTGAGGCGGCATGGATATTGATCTGCTATTGAGAACCGATGCTTAGATAGGAAACTTCCGTAAGAGCCAATAGAACATTGATCGTCGTTGCGCCCTCTGAATTTTGAGGAGTAGTACTATCTGGAAGTGAAAATGGATCTGTAACGTTATTATAGCGGGTAATTTAAAATTTCATTATGGCGCCTAATTTGATTTTCGCTCTACTCTATTTATTGTATAAACTTTGTTTAATGAGAAACTTTGTTGTGTGAATAGCAATGTTTGAAAAATCGAGTTTATACCGAGTGTGGCAAAAGGTTATAGTAAGTGTACAAAAGCAATAATTTTTTATAAAATCACCAAGGAATTACCCCTATTGAATTCATTGAAACTGCTGAAATTGCTGTTTTTGTCTCAGATAGTAACAGAAAAGTATAGGGAAACAAGACGAATTCTGCTCCATATTGAGCTTTACTGGAACATTTTTTGGAATCCAATGTCTAGAAATAAAAATCACATTTTAATGTATTTATTTTAAAATCATTCAAAACAATAAAATCTTACCCCATTTTGCCATATTGTCCACCTAGCATTCTATGATATTACTAAATACGTAGGTGCAGTCCTATAAATCTTAGACTCAGAAAAATAAAAGTTAAAATTATTTTATTGATTTCAAATATATCATACAAAAAAGAAAAAAAAAATAGTTTAAGCCAAACAGTTTATTATCAAATTAAGCTTAAGCTTATACCTCTGGTTGGGTTATGTTTCATGAAGACCATTTTAAATTACCTTCTATTAAGCCTAGGACATTAATCGAAGGTATGGTATTTGTTTTAAGGCCCCTGCAAGTTTTATAAGGTCCTTGCTTCCTGTTTTGTTTTTAATTCTAGTTTATTTTATTAATAGTGAATTTACAGTGTTATTAAGTAAATAAAGTAAATTAGTTTACTTTATTTACTTAATAACACTGTAAATAAAGTAAATTAATTTACTTTATTTACAGTAAAATTATTAAAATAGGAAAAAATTCACATATTTAAAAAGGACTTTAATGAGGAATAGATGTCTGTGAAACTCGGTATCCACATGGACGTCTTAAAGAATTCGTTTCTAGGCGGAGATTTTCGTATTTTATCGTCTTTTATGCAGGGATATTGATGAGGAAAAATTCGTTGATAACTTTACTGAATATTTATTACCAAGCAGAAAAATTAATAACAATTTAATTGTAGAAGATATGAATTTGAATACAAAAACTAATAAGGGATCTATACAAAAGTATAAAAATATTTTAGCTATTAATAAAAAACAAATAATAATAACATTCATTTTAAAAACTTTATCAATTATAGGCAACTAAAACCAACAATGGACAAATGTATTAGACAATGAAGACTAACTAATGAATCTAATACATGCAGCTACATACAATTTTATACACGGAAGTATTATTACCTATTATATAAAAAATCTTAAAATGTAAAAAAGCTAAACTTTTCGAAGAATGGTTGAAAACGAAATATGCAAAAATGATAAAGAAAACAAAAAAGAATATGCACAAAAACTTAATTAAACTTTAAAACACCAAATTAGGTCAAATGCTCTATAGAACTGTGTCAATAAAATATGCCATAACTCTATGATAGATAAAATTACCATTGCAATTAATTAATTATAATTTTTATTGAGATCGTAGAAAATCTTTCTAAAAATAAACAAATACCAAAACAATTGCAGGAAAATACCAACTGGTCGGCAAATGGTCGGTATTATTTGAAAGAAACTTCTACATCGCAAATACACAAAATTATAAGGAGTTTAAAATAACAAAGCCTGAGGACATGACTGCATCAGGAGTAACAGTTTTAAGATCATAGCAAATCAGATCAACTTTTCTTTAAGAATTGGTACATTCTCAAACTCTTTAAAAATAGGTTTAATTAAATTAGGCTCCTTTTTAAGGATGTAATAAAAACATGACATGTAAATAATTATAAGCCAATTTCAATATTGCCTAGTATATCAACAACTTTTAGTGATTAGGTTTTGAATGGTAAAGTCTCTCGAGTAACACAAATTAGATTAGAAAAAGAAAATCAACTGAAGATGAGATTTTATCATTGATATTGGATATCTGCAAGTCAATAGATAAAAACAGTGCTTTATAGGGGTGTTTCTGGATTTCACAAAAGCGTTCGGCACAGTGTGTCATCAAAGATTGGTGAAGAAACTTGAATACAACAAGTTTCGAGATAGTGTTCTAAATCTATTGAAGAATCTCTTAAGCAATAGGTAGCAGCATGTTAGAATAGAGCACGCAAGGAGTGATGTTGGAATCATGACTTTACGGGAACAGTTCTTGGACCGGTATTATTTAACATAAATTAACAATATTTTCAAAGTAGGAAGAGAAGGTAAAATTATTAGTTTTGCTGAGGATATTGTTGTTTCTTATACAGCATTTAACTGGCCGTTGTTAAGGACCAAAGTATAAAAGGATCTGGGGATAATAAACGAATGGCTCCAAGGAAACAAATTGACACTCAACAAAAATAAAACCAAATTTATTGCATTTACATCTCATACCACTAATTTGTCAAAACTTAACAAACCTAATATGGACAACAGTTTTGTTGTATCGAAAGTTATTGTCATTAAATACCTTGGATTTATAATAGACTATCTTGAATTAGGATAAATATATACAATACTTAAAGAGAAAAATAAGATATTTGGTTAGCAGATATTATTTCATAAAAAAAAAATATTGATATTAAATGTCTCAAACAAATATATTTTTATTGTTCCAATCTCGTGTGACATATGGAATTGCAGGATGGGGTATATGGATATATACCTAAATGTTCTTGCAACGATTTAGAATTGGCTTTTAAAAATTATGTACAATAAAAAAATAACATATCTCAGCGACCTTTTATACTCTGAATCAAGAATAAAAGATATTAGATAATGGTACTTTCAGCATATATTAATGGGTGTAAGGCGCCAAAAGATTAAAACTACTTTAATAACACAAACACAACACGAAACATTGACTTTGCAGTAGTGGTAACAGGTAAAAGAAATATATACCATAAATTCTTTTTATATCTAGTTCCTAAATTTTGTAATTTTATACCAAATCATTTGAAAGATTGTATTTATAATAAATGTTTAAGCTTAAACTTAAAAATCGGCTCTCTATAAAAAACAAAAAAAGGGTGCATAACTTATTTAAATTTACTCTTTAAAAATAACCGGCAGGTATTTAGTGCACTTTGTTTTAGGTAATAATCGATATAACTGTGAAAATTATTGTAATATTTAATATTTATAAAGAAATATTCACGATATGGACAATAGCCATGACTTCTATTCCCAATGGTGAAAACTTACCTAAATGTGAGTTTTTTTCAAAAGAATTTTAAATCTTATTAGCCAGTCTACTAAACAGAATTACTTCTGCTTGCTTAAGTGTTTATTGTTAATTATATTTAGAGATATTTGAATTATTTATTTCCAGCAGGTTGATAAAAATAAAATTGCCTGATTTGTCTTTTGCAAATTTTTGTTTAAGAGATATTAAATCTAGCTGCCTAAAATTTGGTACATCAATAAACTTTTCCGCACAGGCACGAAATCAACTTTGATTCTAATGTGGATCAATTGATAATCACTATGCCCATGCGTGTCAAAATAAATTGACCTATGTCAGAAAGGATTCCTCTTTTTCCTTTATATCACGTAACTTCTATCGAGGTAATACTTGCATGAAAATCAATTTAAATTATCATTATGGTTTTCGAGGCCCTATTTTATCCTCCAAAAGAATTCATGAGGACAAAAAATGCAAATGTAGTGCATTGTTAAAAAAGAAATATAATTATAAAAATTTAACGAAAATTTAAAATGACTCTTATCAAGTAAAGATTGGATGAAATTTGTAAAGATACAATTATATTGAGACCAAAAAGTATTAAAATATATAAAATGTCTGGTTAAATGGTTTTTTTTTGAAGCATATTGTATATTACACAAATCAGCAATCATGATTTAATAAAATAATCTGTATAAATTGTGGCATAAAACAAGTTTTTGTAAATTTACTTAACAAGAAAAACCTTAATATATCTCAAGACATAATAAACCTATAGCATAATACATACAATAATATAGAATATTGATTATTTTATGTTAGAAATCTAGATTTTTTGGTTAAAGCTTGCATTTTCACCTATATATTAGCTTTGGATGCTTTTTAATTTCGTTAAATATATTTGAGATTACTAATGAAATACCTTGCCAAATACAATTAATATAAAAAATAGAATTAATCCATAACAAGTAACACTTTCGATCCTCTAGACAATAGCAAAAAATTGTATATCATTTACGAGAAGAAATAAACAGTAGCTAAATTATATGTTTTTTATTTTCCTTTTTACTTGGGGTCCCAAGTTATATGCTCTTTTAGCAAAATATAACCATTACTTAGCGTTAACGTGACGTTTTCATTTACCTTATTAATTTATTGCAAGGCCTATTTTTAAATTTTTTATTTTGTTTTTGAAAATTGTCTTTTTTCCGAGCATTAAAAATCAGCTTACAAGTAATCGTTATATATATTTTTAAAAAGGCACAAAAATTGCTTATATGTGTTAGAAGCTATTCTATAATAAATTATTAAAGAATTGCATATTATGTGAGCGTTTTATTAAATTATCAAGTCCGGACCGCCGGAGCATGGTGAGTCAGGTAAAATATTTCATTTAATCCTTTTGGAATTGTAAGCAAAAACGCTCGAAATAGCGATATTATTAATGGTAGGTATCGGCACAGCATAAAGAAACCAGCAGTCGCACTCCGCTCGAAAATGTAAGCGAACTAATAGCATCCTTAGCCATGCCGCAGCCATGTTCTCCGGATGCCAAGCTCACTGTTTATCGAACTGTGTTCATAGGTGTATCGCCTAGTTCAGCGCCGTACTTAGTGACTATTTTAATAGCGTTTTTACAAAGCGTAGCGTTTTTTATAAAAACTTTTGTATTAAAAGAGGGGTATGTCAAAAATTTAATTTTAATTTAATGAAGCAAAATAATTGACTTTGCCAAAGTTTTTAATAGCTGCAAATTTGGCTGTATGGCTTAAATAACATAATTAAGCATCAATTAAGGTTGCAGCAATGTAATATTTTTTTTGGATTTTTAAGGACATTATTTATATTTCTGCCATTTTAACAGTGTTGTCATATTTAAGAGAGTTGCAAAATTGTATACTTTTACTTTAGTTGGTACTTAATAATATAACAAAAATTCGCAGATGTTAGAATTGTTTTGAATTGTTGCCAACTATTTGTCTTTATTTATTGGACTAAGAGTTTCTATTTGTTTTGAAATATTACTTTATTTGTATAATTAGTTGTCCTTAAACTACTATGTAGTCAGATGTTAATCTAAAACCGTTACTATACAGGGTGTTAATTAAGTATGTACCATACATAATTTAACAGGCGATTGTTTAAGTAATTTTAAGACAAAAAGTTCATATGAACATAGGTCCGCAAGTTCTCTGGCGGTGTTATTTATAATATTAAGGAGCTAATTTACCCCTAATATGATTAAATTTATTAGGTTCAGTGTAATCTCGAACGGGACCTGAAGAAATATTTGTGGCAAAAAAATTGGGGCACCTGAATTTTGTGCCATTTTTAATATCTTATTTGATTCACTCAAATACAAATACAATTTTTTCGTATCTCGCTTATTTTTCGAGAAAAAAAAAGTCCACTTAATTGCATATCCCTGGATCACACAAGGAATTTGGGGAAAAGTTTCTTTTGGAATTTATTATTAACTAAGCATGATACGAAAAAAATTCAAGAGACAAAAAAGTTTTATTTGTATAATCCACAGAACATAATAAAAATTGCACAAAAGTCAGTTGCGTATATTTTAGTTGTTGTTAAATTTTAACACCCTGTATATTGAGAACGAAGAATTTTTGGACATATGTTTATATGAACTATTTATTTTAAAATTATTCAAAGAATGGTCTCTTAAATTTATGGTACATACCTAATTAACGTCCTGCACGTATTCTTCTATATCGTCGTTGTTAGATGTAGAAATGCGATGTTTATTTTTGTTTAAATATTTTGTTATTGTATGAACTGTATTAATATTAAAAAATCAATATTTGTACTATGTAGGTATTTTTCTTTTACAAGATAATAATATCTAAAAAAATGTTTAAGTCCGGCTCTAGCCAAGGCAAAAGCCGCGTGGACCGTAGCGAGTGTCAGCGGCATCCCTACTATAAGCAAATATGCCTCGCCTGCGTTAGTACACATGCACCGAACTCGCTTATTCAAGCCAATGTATTTTTATTGAAGTGCGACTGCTGGTTTCTTTATGCTGTGGTATCGGGTGATGTTTTTAGTGATAGGCAGTCTTGTATGAAACACGATGAAGATTAAACGTATTATAAGTTATTGAGTGTTTGATGTCTTCAAAAAGGCAGTAATTTCTTACATATATAAAAGAACTCATAACCTATATATTTATTTAAAAATTTGACTCTTAAAGATGTCACCTAAATTCATGCTACTTAAAAAAAATATTTAACCACACCAACCATAAAAATAACGATTTAACCATAATTACCCATATCTAAATGTTAATATTAACTGAGAAAGAGGACAATAAAGTTTATTTTTTGTTTCTTAAATAACTTTTGTTTTTTTTTTAATTCAAAATTTCACAAAAAAATTGGTATATGGGTTTTTTTCAGAATGGAAAAACGATATTTTTTTCTTAAGTTTTATTATAAAAAATACAAGGTGTGGTCTGTGGAATTTTTCGTTATATGTTTTAAAAAATATGTTTTCTTTATCTCATCTCTTATAAGTAAAAAAAGTATACTATATAGAAATCGCCCAGTCATTTTGAATTTTTCTGTTTTTGTTTTCAATTTCATAGTCTTTATTATTATTGAATACCCTTGTTTTGCCAAAATCAGGCATTTGTTTATCTGGACACATTTCTGAATAGCACCTGACAATTTAAATAGTCGAGGTGTCTCTCGACTATTTAGATTCTCCGTTTGCGTATGCACACATACATCCTTCATTTCTGCAACAAATTGTATCTAGGCAATATTGCTGAGCCATAAAAAATAAGCCATATTAAGAGTACCTTTTTCTCAAAAATGTTTATCAAGAAGTTGGCTATCAGGTTTAGTAGGTTACTAACTTTCTACATTATAAACTTATTCGGCGAAACTGCAATTTATTGAAAATCAATTATTATCCCTAATAATACTCTCTGCAAATTGCTTTGCACCAAAGTAAGGATACGAGTACTTAGTACATAGCAATACCACCTTAAAGTTATATATTGGTCGAAATATTTATCTAAATGTGGCCCTTTGTTTTTTAAAATACTCAATATTGTAGCATTTTCTTACAGTTTGTTTAAGTGTGAATCAAACCACTTGACACACATACATATTTAACTGAATTATTACACACGTTTACACTACTAAAAACATTTATTTATACCGTATTGTTTTCTACTATTTATTTCGATTTAAATGTTGCGCCATAGTTCAGACTGACCTCCTAGTGGCGAGGAGTCCTTATACAGGTTGGGAAATCAATCATTTTACATAGAGAGGTACATAAAGGCGAAATATAGCCATGCACCTGTATATGTGCCTTGCTGCTGGCCTGCTACATCGTTGTTTTTTAGTACGACGTTAGTAAGCATCTGACTTTCATAAGGGATAACTGTGTTTTTGGGGTAACTATGTTATCTGCAAAAAAATTTCGTCAAATATTATGCAAGAAGAGATTTGCGTTAAATGGAATTGGTTCATTCAACAATTTTCCCTCACAACTTCTCTTAATTTGTAGGCCTACCAAATTTCTGTATGTAAATGGCGTCTTTACCCCTTAACTGACGTGAATTTGGGACACAAACCACATTGTGGGGTCCCTGGGACTCCCAACAATTTCTTCCTGGGACAATTTTTTGACAACAGATTATGACACTTAGCAACATACTAAAAAAAACTTATGAAGAAAATTAACTTTGTTTTAAAACAAAAAGGGTATTCTATTTAAAAAAAAACAAATAAAAAAACAACATTTGTTCCTAAATGCGTAGGCAACCTTATGCCATGAAAATATTCGATAACCAACTACTGTAGCTGTTTCTTTGTAGTATATACCTGCAGAAAAATAATACTTGGTTATTCAAAAGATTTTTTTTTCAATTTATCCACGTTCATCGACATCAATGAGGCAGTTTTGGCATATTTTCCTACAACATTGCAGGCAGATTGACTTTTTTGCATTTTGTGCATCAATAGGAAGTCTTCCTTCGTAATCTTGGGTTACAACGTCAGCAGTATTTTATTGCGTTTCTAGATCAAACTTCTGGCTCTTCGTTCTGCGGTTCAGCTGTAATTCCTAGTACTTTTTTGATACCCTTCTCTTAAATGGCTTAGTAGATGAGGGTTGGCGGCTCTTTGATTAAGAACATATAGTTGTTTAGCAGCAATTTTAAAAATTCAAGTCTTGATAACACCTGTCTGTTTTTATGAGATTGATGAATTATATATGCATTCAATCCAGTCATGTCGACAATTCTATAGACTATCGCCATTGGCCATCGCCTTTTACTTCTGCTACACGAATACTTGGAACATTTTATGTCTACGGTATCCACACCTGATTTCGTGTTGTTGTAAAATTCATTCATCTCCTGCAATCCTGTATCTGGGTCAACATTTTTAGTGTGATGCATGGATCAAAGAAGGACAACAACCTTGCCCTTCTTCGGTGCGATAAATAATAAAGTTATTGATTTGGTAAAGCCATAGAGACATGACTCTACTTCCTTTGTTCTAGAAGGAAGGAATTCAGGAGGTACTTCACGCTTATTTCTTTTGTTCTGGAAGGAAGGAATTCAGGAGGTACTTCACGCTTATTTTTTTTAGTGTACCAACGTACGTGAGTTTGTTTTTTAATAAAAATATCCATATGTCCAATTTAACTGTACCAGTTGTCGCCCGTGACATTTCTGTTGCTTCCAAAGATTGGTTTGATACTCCAACCGCGGATGTTCCGTCATTGCACTTTTTAAAACTTGAAAGGCACTATTACACTTTCTCGTCCATTCAAACCTTGCATACTGTCTACAAAGGCGAACAACAGCTTGCGTAGGAAAAGCCAGCTTCTTCTCTTCATCAGTCAAGTCCTCTGAAGTGTCGCTACCTTTACCACAATATATATAGGTGTTGTATACATAATGAGTTCGGGCATCAGCTAAGCAATGCACCTTCACTCCATATTTTTCAGGTTTACTGGGCATGTACATTTTAAAACGACAGTGACCTCTAAAACCTACACGCATTTCATCTGCTGTAACATTTCCACCCAAAGTATAAGCAGCCTGTAAATTTTTGTTGAATTTTATTAACATTTCTGATATTGCAGCCGCTGAATCAACTTTCATTCGCTCCTTTCTTTCGTTGCGTATATCAAATCGAATACATGTCAGAAGTACTTGAAACCTACAGACAAAAAAAAACCAGTCGGAATATTTCCCTTTCAGTTCCATCTGTGGCAAACACAGCTTCTATACTTTCGTTATTTGAAATATAGATGTCAAGTGCAAGAGACCAAGAAATCCATTAATCTTAATTTCGTTGGTGTCTCTAAATTCAGTACAATTCTCATTGGAAGCCTTCTGCCTGTACTCCTGTAATTTTAGGTTAGTGTAATGTACCATAAGTTCTAACATGTCTTGGCTAAAAATTTTCTTCCAGGCGTCAATTGGCTCTATGTTATTATCTAATATATGATCTAAGTTCTTCTCTATATCCTCTTCGATTTCGTCCACAACATTCTCGACTGCTGCACATGTATCGATTTCTTCCTAGAACATTTCACTTTCAGATTTATGTGCAATAAAAATGTAGTCACTATCTTCGATACTATCTCTTTCCAGATCAAAAGAATCACTACCCAATTCATCATACCACTCCTGAACAGTCTCTTCAAACTCGGGATCACCCGATTGCACTACTTTGCGACGAGTCGACGAAAACTAAGTTGTGAGGTCCCAGGAACTACCACGTGCTCGGATCGCAGGTTCAAGAGTTACTGACAATTTTGTCGCGCTAGCATGATGTTGCTGAGGCCATAGTAGGAAGGTACTAAAAAGCACGCCACGCTGTGATAAAAGGCTAAAGATGAATATATGTTAATATAGTTCCGGGAGTCCCTTGGACTCCACAACGTCTGTTAAGGGTTAAGATAATTTTAAAAATAAAAGGTAATTGGAGATAAATTTAGAGTTCTAGAAAGCCATTTAATATCACCTGTTCTACTTTTTTTATTTCAATATATACCTGGCTTTGCGATGTGCGTATGCAGCTGCTACAACTGACGTAACTTATAAATATCAGTCTATATGGGAAATCCGAACTTTCAGGGGATAAAATATTAAAGAACATGCTACCAGCCTCCTACTTCGAATCATATAATTTAACTTATAAATATACTAAACTTAAATAACTAATATCTAATAACTACTAAAGAACTGAATCGGACACGCACAAATGATCATGTCTAGTCTGGGACTCGAACCCAGTGTCAAACGACTGCTAGGCAGGTGTGTACGCACCGCGTTGCTATTAGCGCCAGTTCCGCTAAAAATATATTTAGGAAAATCCTTTCTTAAAAATTCTTTTACCATAACCGCATTATGAGAAAGACAGCCATCTTATTAAAAATATACAGATGACAAGTGTAAATCAGGGAGGATTTAGATCGCATAAAGAATTTTTTGCAGCAACTCAACAAAACCAATATCGAAGAATGAAAGGATTATGTTTACCATCAAATGTAAAAGAAGATTTATTTGAAAAAAATGTTATTGTCATTTACTTTATCCACCTTGCTTTTACAAAATTCGAAAAAGGATTTTCGAATGCAATTAAAAATACTGCCAAATTGCTTCCACTAGACCTAGATGTTATTATTATTGTTCTGTAATTTTTTTTGACGCATGCGTCACTACGCCACTACGGCCCTAAGACGCGTTAAAATTTATAAAAAACATTAATTACCTAAATAGGATCTGCTGCATTTATTTTTACCTTTTGTACATAATACCATAACAACAATTGTTTAAAATTAACGCTTATCAATGTCAATTCTCAATGTCATGTTTAAAAGTTTTATAGCTTACAATTTTTAAACATTTATTGCTAATGGAAAACTTTACCAATCAAGAATTGGCAGATATGCATTTGGCATACGGAGCATCGCGGTTGTATCATGAACGATATCCCGAACGACAGTATCCTGGATACAAAAAGTTTATTGCAGTTTATCGGCGGCTCGCTGAGACAGGCATGTTTAAGACCAAGATGCAAGATACTGGTGTTGCTCGAACCGTAAGAACGGTCGAATTTGAAGAAGAGGTGCTTCAGCGAGTTGCCGATGAACCATCAAATAGCACACGTGACGTCGCTAAGAATATGAATACGAGTAACGCTTATGTCTGGCGGGTATTACACGAGCAACAACTCCATCCTTACCACTTCCAGAAAGTTCAAGGTACGACTGCAGCCGATTATCATCCTAGAGTTTAATTTTGTCGATGGCTTCTGAACCAAATTTTTTACGATATGCTTTGTGGACCGATAAAGCCTCATTCACAAGAGACGGTATTTTTAATAGTAGGAATAGCCATGTTTGAGACGAAGAAAAGCCTTATGCAATTTTTCCAAGAAAAGATCAGAATCGTTGGTCTGTCAACGTATGGGCGGGCATTATTGATGATTATTTAATTGGGCCATACCTTCTACCGGAACGGTTAACAGAACCTATTTATCTGCGTTTCTTGGAGGAAGTTTTCCCAGAACTCCTTGAAAATGTTCCACTAAACGTTAGACAGCAAATGTGGTTTCAGCATGATGGAGCGCCGGCTTACTTTGCTGTACAAGTCCGCGAGTAATTGGCTCAGCGGTTTGGGCACCGTTGGATTGCCCGAAGTGGAGCAGTTTCTTGGCCTCCTAGGTCACCCGATTTAACGTCGCTAACAACCCGTAGAAGTTTGATCCCATAGTTTTGAAACACCCTGTAGAAACGCTATTTAAGTGCTTATTGAATTTTTTCAAGTTAAAATTGGTTCAAGAAAGTAAGATCATACCATTAAGAATTACCGTGATTTCTGGTTTGGTGATTTAGTAACTAATAAAAAAAAATGTGTAATTAGTCAACTGCATTCTGTGATATTGATCTTGCATGTCGTGTTTTCCTTTTATAATTTAAATTTTCTTACAGTACTTAAGGTATAACTTATTTATTTATATTTTCTATAAGTGCTACGATTTTTTAAGGGTTTAAATTTTTTTGTTATAACGAGGATAGATATTTTTTCTACCACTAGCAAGGTAGATTCATTTATATTTTATTATGATTTGAATATATTTCTCTTTTAAATATTACTTTTGATTTTAGCGATTTCCGCCATATTACTATTTCTAAAGAGTGTCTATTATACAGAATGCAAAAGGCCTTCTAGTCTATAATTTTAATTTAGGGGTACAGATCTGCCTAAATAAATTGTTTAAATACCGCTAGGGGTATCCATGAATTTGAGTTTTATCGTGTGTATACTTTTCTTTAAATAGTACGGAAGCCCCTGATCCATACCTGTAGTTATTATATACTTAATAATGAGTAAATTAATAATGCAATAGTAAAATCCAAGCAAAGAAAATAAAAATAAAAATTTATTTGTTCCTGTTAGAGATTTTTAAATATTAAAATGAACGATGACAATCTTACCCACAATCAACAGCAAATCAATCGCCGAAGTCATCGGCAGGCTGAAGATCGCGCGCTCGACATGGCAGCAACATTTTTCAGTAAGTAAGATATTGCAGCTAATCATTTTTCACCCGCTGAAGGTTTAAATGAGTTGCTTATGTGAGCTCAGCTTGCACCGGTTATAGGGAGATGGAGGGTAGAATTGTTTAAGTTCATTCGATTAGCCTGTTACAGGATTAATTACGCTTTAGACGGGATCTGGAGAATCCTAGCTTTTATTGATTTGGTTAAAATATTTAAAAATGACTTTGTTCTAAATTTTTCTTTCGAAACTTTATAAGTACGAGACTGCTGACTGAGACACCCACCATAATTACAATTGCCTTCGACTCTTAATGGAATTCGCCAATATTTTTCATTGAACCACTATCAATATTATCACCATTTTAATTCTTTGTTATTGTTTACAATATATTACATAGCCGATCGAGAGTTCTATCGAGAGAACTATCGATAGGCTACGGCCAAACCCATAAAGTAACGAGCGAAGTTCCTCAATCTCCGGTCTTGTGCCCAGACGTCTTTTGGACTACTATTTAAGCAGTTCCGCGATGCATCTGGGGTCTTTCCAGCTCCTGCGTCGGTCAAAGCTGAACCGTGCTGTCCGCTGTGACGGAGAGAGATTAATGGTGTAGTGAAATAAATCTAGTATCATCTCTATCTGCCAGCACATTTTTATCTAAATTAATACTAAAAACTAAAATTCATTAGTGTTTCTGCATTTTCAAGCAAATATTTTTTGAAGCAGGATGGTCTTTAGTGGTTTGATGCCTCTCGAAACATTTTATTTGGTGGTGACATTTTATTTGGTGTTCCGTGTTTCCATTGAGAAATCTCTATTAGGGCTCCATGAATATGAGTTTGTAAACCGCCAGTCATGACCCAGCAGTGATGAGGATTTCGCCCTGAAGCCTAACAGCAAATAATTTCGCCGCCCTTAGCCCCGTCAACCCACATAATGCCTTAGGCCCTATGTGATGCAAAATAGTCCATCGCGGGCTCTCGCCCCCGAAAGAACAACACCATGGGATTTGACCCATAAGCACATTCTTTTAATCTTAACCAAATTCTTTTGATTTCTCTGTATGATTTAACTTGAATTTATTATTATTATTTATTATCATCTTCTCATTTAAACTTTAAAACTATATTTATCTTATAATTATGTAAATTAAAACACTTCAATGTTACGCCTTATTATGTAATGATTCCGAAGTGATCACTGACGAATTCAGGTACCTTTACCTTTGGGTATAAACTTACATATATATATATCTTTTATTTATTTTTGTTTACATTTTTAAGACTATTATGTATATTTACTTGTATTTACTACCAGGTAAATTTTGTATATATTAACTTTAATAAACACCCTAGTTAAATTGAATTAAGGTGTTTTACTACTGAGTGAGTGAGGGTGACTGAGACAACTGACCATACAGAGAACCCACGAAGCAGGTTCTTATAGATACTAGTTCTTATAGATCTTATAGATAGGTTCTTTTTGTTTCATCATTTAAATTTAACAGGGTTTCTGTAACCTATCAGATCTAGGAAGTTGTTCTTGTTATTTAAAACTTTTAAATCAAGACTGTCGAACAAACTCAACTCCCTAGAAATAGTCCCTGTAAACCGGTTAGTCTTGCCGGAATATTATATATAATTTATACCATAACAAGCCGCAATATTTTGCTTCAGCTGTTGGCTTACTGCAAACGATTTTTAGACTTTTGTTTGTTAATTTGACATTCTGTAAAACTTTTACATAAATCATGGAAAAAAACATTTTCTATCACCATTTTGATGTGTTATTTTGAACGGATCGTACGTATTACTATTGAATGATATACAATAATTTTTAAACACTCTTTATTAATATTTTACCTTATTTTAAATTACACAGTATTTACAGAAAGCGGTCTTAAATTTGTGATATTTAAAATGAACAAGACTTTTTAATTTAAAATATTTTAAAAAAATTCTATTCAAATTTTTTATTTTATTTTTAAGTCTATATCAGCAGAAATTCCTTAATTTTTTTATAGTTATTTTAACACACATTTCTGCATGATAATTATACATTCTAAATAAAAGTAAATTAAAATGATTTTTTTTTAACAAAAAAAACATATGTTTGTCTGCATCAAATGACAAAAAGTCTGTTGGGGACAAAGAGGTAGACAAACAATACCCCATTTAACTTAAAATTTGTCCGAATCACCTCTTTCACTGAATGAAATCAAATGCTGCAAATAAAAGCTTTTTTTTGAACAAAAGATTGTCGAAGGGAAAACGACTTTAAGCATAAAGCCTTTTGTGCAGCATATGGAACAGATAATTTAGGGATGATAAAAGCAAGATAAGTACCAGGTTTTTAAATGGTTTTTTTTGTTATTAATTAACTACAATGTATTTTGAATACACGCGAGTTTTACTTATATGTTGAAAGAGCTTCGAGAGGCTAAAGAAAAGAGAGGTGTAAAAATAATAAGTATTCTATTTTTCGAAATACAGGGTGTCGAAAATGTTTAACAACGATTAAATTGTGGTTTATTTTCTTATAAAGTAGAAAATCCACATAAATTGTTGAGATTTAAGTTTAAATTTATTTATATTAAGAATTTTAAAATTGTCTGGTATGGGATTATATAGAGAAAAAAAGAAAACTCCAAGTCTCAGTCTCAAAATGTTTTTTTAATTAATCAAGTGGTACCACTTGATTAATTAAAAAAAAAAAAAAAAAAAAAAAAAACATGTTGAGACTGAGACTTGGAGTTTTCTTTTTTTCTCTAGTTACGTAGGTCTCTTTGAGATAATGGACGAGTTCTTTCAATGGGATTATATATGCTGATGGCGTTGAAAATAAAAGATCTCCGAAACATGGCTGTTTTATGTTGTGGTACAGTAAAAGGATGGCGTGATCTAACGTTATTATTGTGATTTGCTGTGCGTGGTAAAAATTTGAATTTAGGAAGTTAAGATGCTTCCGGTTTAGTAAGCAATTTATGAACAAAATTTAAAAAATGGTGTGTTCTTCGGTTTTCCATATTCAGACAGTTGCATTAAGAGATGAAACGAGAGATATGGTCACATTTACGTATTCCATATAAAACCCTACAGCATGCATTTTGTACTTTTCGAGTTTTATGTTTATCCTCCGCAGTTAGACAAGGCCCGTACAGAAAATAACAATAATTAAAATGCAATAAAACAAGGCTATCACAAAACATCTTTTTTAATGGAAAGTTTGTTACATGCAGATTTTGCCCTAAGCATGTAACATGGAATTTCATGTAAATTCGGCCAAAAGTTTATGGGTTTTGGTATCGGCTTGAAAGGGTTGTGTGATTTACAGTTTTATAAATGGAATTTGGGGTTTGATAGTAATGCAATTTATTTTTTTAAGGCTTTTGGGGTTTGATTATTTTTAGGAATGTATTTACCTACCCTATCCTGTCAGCACACCTCTGTGGAGTTAGTCGTATTATGTTTTCTTAGTCCCTATTCATGTACCTGGTGTTGGGAACTTTCTGACCTTTGGTTTGTTTGTCAAGAGTTTCTATGAGGCCGGTATATGTCTGGGGTATGGAGGGACTTCCAGAGGGTGCTGTTGTGCCACAGATTGCGCTATGAGTGGAGTAAATAAGACCTTTTAGATGGTGATCCGTTAGTGTAGGAAAACTTACAAATACTTTTTTCTATAGCGGAATCATGTTGGGCAAGGTATCCTTATTGATTGGAAATTGGCCTCTCCAGTTTTGCTTGCTATATTTCCCTTCAATTCTTCAAGTTAAGTTTTAGTAAATAAACGTGCATTGACATCTGGTTTTTAACCCTACTAGCCGATTGACAGTGACTGTGATTGACAGTAATGACTATTGACACACTTGTTGTTGTGGAGGTTTGGCAGCGTTGCTGTTTTCCATTAAAGTTTGGTTTCCATTTGGCGGATGACGGAGCGTCATAAATCAGGCAGAGTGACGTAAGAGGAAAATTGGAATTTCGTAACCCCGTTGGGAAAATTTTGTTAGTTTTCCATGTTTTATGTATCCGAGCAGTATCGCGGAATTTCTATTTTGATAGAGTGAGGCTTCGCATATTGCACCAAGAGGCAGGGTCAGATCGTGTCGAAGAGAGAGAGTGACAGGTTCACTGCCAGTGTCACCTGTCACTGTCTGGTGAGTTGTCAGTTCCTTGTCCAGCCGGTAGCCATCCCGTTATCAGAAAGAACAGTCGACATTTTGTGGTTTTAAGGAAAATTTAAGTTCATCTTGCTGGGAATTCGGTTGAATGGAAAAATATTCCTCCCAAGTTTTGGGATTTAATTTGATGAACGTCTAGTGGGAAGTTGTAGCCGAGAGGATTTCGGATTGACCTGATATTTTTGAATTTGGTCGGCTGCTCTCACACCATTTATGGGATTTTGAAATTTTCTAACCACAAAACGAGGTTCTAGGCCTCGCTCAACACCTTAGGTATGTAGCAACATGTTGGATATTGTCATAGAATTGATTATGTGTTTATTTTACGGATTTTTTTTTGTCCTCGATTTTAGAGGCCTCTCCTTTTTCTCATTCTCTCCTCTATTCTCTGGTCTCTGCCTATTTTCTGGTTTCTTCTGGTCATCCCAACACTGTTGGCAACTGGCTTAAGAAGGCCTCGACACAGCCTGTACTGAGCATTGTACTGTGGCTCTGCGATTTTGGATTGGAACTTGCCTGAAATCAACTTGCCCATGTGGTCGTTACCCTGGTTGTAGCTAACTGGTTCCAGAGCTGTCGAGTTAAGCTACCTTAGCCAAAATACACAAGAGATTAGAGGACACGCAATTTTTTGCACATTTTATTTTATTTTTCTCTTATTGAACGGTTTAATTTGGGGTCAATCACCTTGTAAGGGATCGACTATTTGCTACAAATAACCTATTTAGTCTTAATGTTGGTTGTTGGTTAACAGGTTGTATGGCACCAACATACCATTAATAGGCTTTTAAATTCGAACCTTACTATTTAAAAGTTTTATTTAGATTAATGTGACTTGACTAGAGTTTGTAAAAGGTATTTAGGGCCAGTGAGGTATTGTGAATTAGGCTCCAAACATATACTTCTTGTAAACAACACGTAATCACGTTTTGAATTTTCCCCTTGAACAGTAGTTCAGTGCGAATTTGTTTTTTTTCTTTCTTACTAATTCCTCGCCTTAAGTATACCTAAAGTAACTCTTAATTCTTTTATCAATTTTTTTTTACTTAAAATTACTACAGTATCACATTTTGAATAATTATCTAAATTTAAATATCTCAGTGGAATTTATTTTTTTTTTATATATAAATGGAAGTGACTATGTAAATTCTTTAATGATTATATCAATCTGGTGGACCTATGGATTGTTATTTAAGTTTTTCCCAAATTATTTTCAGCTTTTAGGATCTAGGTACAAGCATAAATATAGGTCATCATTTTCTTGATTAAGAGGGGCTTATATTATCATCATAATATATCAGGGTTTAGTGTAAAATATTTAAATCAAGTGGCGCTCTTATTAAAATTTCTCCCACTACCTTCTCCACTGTCTAAAAGCTGGCGGCCACCAATCATCTCTGAATCTTTTAAAACAAAATTTGCTTGTCTGGACTTAGTAATTTTTTGGTGGTTGGATAGTAGGTATGACTCACACGGGTTGGAAATAAATTTGTTTGAACCGAGTTACGCGCTACAAGTTTAATAGTTATCGGTTGTTGTAAATTAATTTAAAAACATAAAAGCCTTTTTATGAATCTTCCGTACATGTACATGAAATCTTCCTCATCCACTATTAATCCCAAATTTTGTGCACAAGACACAAAGGATGAACTTTTGGCGTCAATGTGTAGATTTAACGTCTTTTTTAGATTTACTACTAAAACACAATAACTTTGTCTTGTTGGAGACTAAGTTAAGATCATGCTTCTAAGGTAATTAACTTACTATATTAAAATCCAAGTTTATTTTTCCGGCAGCTGCTTGAATATCTTGAATATTAAAAGAAAAGTAGATCTGAGTAGTATCATCAACATAGGCATGTGTACTACAAAAGAAAGGAGCAGCAATAACGTATATTGTGTAAATATTAAATAAGAACGGGGTTAAAGTAGCACCCTAATGTACAGGGTGTTCCAAATTCGAGCCTCACCAGTGGGATCTCGTAAACTAGAAGAGATACGAGGTCGGTTAAATTAGGGCAAAGTTGAGCAATTTGGTGCTCATTAAAACGCCCTTTTGAAAACTCAAAAATACTTCCGAAGATATTTGGAAAAAACCAAATATTCGCGATTTCATTTTTATTTTTTTACGACTGTATTTGAATAGATATAACAAAATAAATTACTTATTCTCATTGCTACTTTTTCTATTTTAGAAAATGGTGTCGTCAGATTTTCAAATCCACATTTCATATTTAAGCTGTCATCATCAAATTTGTTTTTTTAAATACGGCGCAGGATTTTTTATTACGGATTTTAAGAGCCCCTTCTGTTCCTAAACCAATGATGTATCGCACTTATTCAAAAATTTTATATTAATGGATATTTCCATAAGGACTTATGTGTTAAAGAGAAAGACAAAAAATATATATAGAAGACGAGTTGATCCCGAAGAAGAACAACTTATTTTAGACACTGTAAGTTTTAAAACAATTGCAGAGTAGAAAGTAAAGTAAATTAATTTAAATTATTTTTAAGGCAAATAATAATCCTCGAGCTTCAATTAGAATTTTCTCAAACGAAGTGGCACTGCCGCGAATGACAGTTTAGAGAACTTTACATATTCGTGGATATAAATATTACAAAATTCATATTAGTCAAACACTAAGACCTGGCGATGCTGAGAGACGCTTAGAATTTTGTAACTGGTTTCGAGATAAAGTTAATGAAGATGCCGACTTCCTAAATAAAATTATAGTGACAGATGAATGCAGTTTTTTAACTCTTTAAACTCTTTAGATTACGTTCTTTGGGGATTTCTTCAAAACCGTCTTTATCAAAATACGCCAAATCTTAAAGCCTTACGTCAAGACCTAACAAGGGAGATTAAGGCTATGCCCGCAAGTATTAATATTCATGCACCCAAGCAGGCAAATTACTGTTTGAATATTTTCTTTAATTCTATTATTTTTGAACCTCTTTTTATGCTAGTGTTAAAGCTTTTTACACTAATGCGTTATTATAAAAAAATATGTTATCTATAGCTTTTCGGACTAAACTGGTTCTCATTAAAGGGATAATAATAACAAACAAATATCGGAATTAAAATCTGGGATCCATTGTTCATTCTCGCGCTACAAAAGTTGGTGAAAGGTAATACCATGGCTTACAAAATCCCTTAAGTTAAATCCTATCAAGCCTATTTAAAATATATTAAAAAAGCGTGTTTTAAATCAAGGATAAGTATTCCAGACAAAGGAAAAGTTGCTGAACTGTATGTAAGAGCAATGGCTACAAATTCGGTAAAACGACATTGACAAGTCAAGCAGATATCAAGCTAATAATAATAAGTATATAGGTACGTGATTTAATTATGTTTGATATATCCGCGTCTATTTTTGCGATCCGCAATGAAATTAAAATGAATTTTATGTCGCTTATAATTTTAGTAATTTATAAATTAAATGGTAAATTAATGTTTAACTTTTCATGCACTAATGCGTAATAAAAAAGTTAAATTTATTAAATCCTACAGAGTGAGTACTTTGACATATTTAGTATAAACACATATTACTCTAACCTAGACTCAAACGCTCCGACCCGGTTAAGTAAGTTAAGTAAGCATCTCACATTTTAGCATGCTATCATTATACCATATAATAATAATTATTATTATGTTTGTGTTCACATAGACCGATTTTGATATTACGATTTATGTCGTTTACAATTTTATATGTTACTTATTTTATTGATCATTTTATATAATTTAATAATTTTTCATATTTACAGGAATTACACTAATGTAAGATTTGCTTATTCAATTTAATTTAAAAAAAAGGTATGTGAGCTTGTGACACAATTTTTAAATAGTAAAAACATTCACCCATAAAAACTACTTTTTTAACTAATAAAATTATTAATTTAATTTATTATTTTAAATTATTTTTAATGTTTAATTTAAAGAATTTGTTATAAAGCAAAATAAAAAAATCGATTTAAAAACAGACAGGTTATAAGCAACAATAAGGAAACTATTCAAAGGTGACTCCACCAACCTCCTTGCATCGGTGACTCCTTTTAAAGCATTTCGGATCTTATGCAATAGCATATAAATAAATAAATAAATAATGTCTTTATTATACCAAAATGTACAAAGGCGAAGTCTAGCCTAGGGCTAATCAACTTAACTTTTAATTACATGAACAAAAATATATACTAAATTACATTGATAGCAGTTATAGAAAGAAAACCCGTGAAATCCATGGAATCTATCTTGAGTTGGAAAATAAGGAATAACATAAAACTAAAAAAAAGAAAAAAATGTAAGTATAAGAACGTACGACACTTGTGGGTTTGTTAAAATAAATCACATCAATTAAAGTTTGTGTGTTAGGTGCTACACGAGTAGGCTCATTTATTACCTGAGCAAAATCATATGCAGAAAAGCAATCCAACAAAATATTATCTGAAAAGTGATTCACATTGAAATCACCGAGAATAAATAATATTATGAAAATGTAAATACGTTAATTATTCTCCTAGTTTTTTTTACTATTTTATTAGTATTGTGTAGTTAAATCTAAAAGTAGTTCATCTTGTTTGAGAGCCCCATTTTGGATCCAATTTTGGTTATTTAGATTATATTATTGTTAATCCCTGTAGTTTTAATTTTCTAAAATTTGTATACTTGCTTGCCTTCACTGTCAGCATTCTCCTAAAATTATTGGTCTCTTTCGGCAAAAACAATGAAGATAATTCTAAATATTTCGAAACTGTTCCATCGGGTTTTAAAAAGGATGCGCTCCATGACAATTCATTCAATTTTAATTGTTTAGTCAGTTTTTACCTTGGAAACAATTAAACGACAGTCAAGGCAAGTTAGATTAGTGTTTTTGACGTTGACAATAAAAGTGTGTTCCCGAATTTCATCACAATAACATTATTATATTGTGAACATGCAAGGGAGAAAATATCGTCAAAACAACAAACACAATAACGTAGATCTCCCCTAGGCGGCCTATACAATAAGCCGACAAGAAAATGTTCTTTTCGTAAACGTAATTTAATGAATAAGCACTCAAGATCAAGGGAGAAATCAAAATCCTCGAAGGTCAAAGAGCTTTCAAGAGACTGCCGAACGTATATAGCAACCCCTCCTCCCCTGGCCTTCTCCCTATTCCTCACAAATAACTTATAAGTTGGAATTAAAAGACTGTAAGATCAATTTCGAGAGGTGATCAAAACCTGTAGACGCACGTTAAGTTGACCAAACTTAACATCACTTAAGGTTTGAGGTATTAAAAACTTAAAGTTAATTATTATAAGTTAATCAAAGAAGGCCAACTACTTAATCTCCAAAACTGAAAAAAATAAACAATAAATAAGTAAATAAAAAGCATTAGATATATGACTTTTTTTAAGCAATATATACTTAGAAATCACTGACATTAGAATAAAACTGAAACAAAACCCCGATTTTTTATTTAAACATTGCCATGTTAAATCCACACATTTTGTTTAGAAAACCGAACTAATGCAGTTTTAAACATCGTTTCTCTCATTTTAGCTAAGTCCTTTTTTACCATAATCCCCGTACCTTTCAAGTACCTCCGATTCTTTAACACTAACGATTTTTGGTTTTAGTTTGTAAATTCTACCATAACGACCGGCGGTTTAACGGTGACCTCGGACGTGTTTTGTTTAACTCGAAAACATCTATAAGGACATCAGCTAATATCTTTAATCGCTGCTCTAACTCTGTTTTTCAGACTATCAAGGTTCGTTTTCAAATAAAATATATATACTTTTTTTGGGTAAGGTAGCCTTACAAGTAAAAGTCCATTAGTATCAGATCGGAAATCCTTGGCGTCAAAGGAATTGATCCATATAACTCAATTCACCGCTGGGGAAGCTACCCATTTAGCCTTTCTCTTATTATAACAGTAGATTCACAAAATGACCATCTTGTTGAAAATGTGAAGTGGGTCTTTTAATAAATGACTTTGTGGGGGTGAGAGCAATAAATTTATGAGAGAAAGGGGATAATAAAAATGAACATACCATAGGCTGTTGATCCCTTTCTTCTATATACTTGAGCTGCCCGTCACTCCCGCTACCGGCCGAAATTTTCGATATTCGGCAAGGTTTTGCGGGATTAGTTACTTAATTTGAGTACTAGTGAAGTATACATTCAAATGCTTTGAATAGATGAAAATGGTTCCCTTTTAAGTGCTTGTCCACTCCTCTCACGATTGGTTCCTCGTTCATTTTTAGGAGGGGAATGAGTAATTTTGATGTTAGCGATCAGACATATTTTTAGATATAGGGGTCATTTCAAATTTACTTATAGTAAGTGAGATTAATATAAGTATTTAAACAATTACTGCAAGTAATGCTAATGCCATTACTGCACAGACTTATTACGTAAATTATCAGAAAAATTTATCATTTCTACATAACTGTGCTAAATAATATTTTTCCTAAATAAGCATCGTCCAATAATTCCGTAATATATTATTGCACACCAGACATTTACGTGCTTAAATTATTATTTTGGAAGTATTCCTAACCAACTCATGAACAAAATTTAGGTCTTTTAGCATCTTTATTTGTTTCTAGGTTACAAATCAATTTTGGTTTATATGCCAATATTTTACTAGCTGCAAAAACTACTTGTAATTGCAATTTACAAACGTTCAGTTTTTAAATGCTCTGATCCCTTGCGATCTTTTTGGGAAATATTGATTAGCGCAATAGCATGTTCTTTTTCTGTAATAAGAGTTTTCTTTTAATGTTTAAAACATATCTTATCAATCTAAATCTTAAAACGAGGTTTAAAAATAAAAACGAACTTTACTATTTTGTGGTCAATAATGATCATTAAATACTCTTTACCACATACAAGTATGAGGTATTTTCTTCTAACCTATAATAATAAATAATAAAAACTTTCGGTTCTAACTTTTTTTTTAATTAAATTTTCTTACAGAATCACGACTTATAAAAGTACTTTTAAGTAGCTTTTTTTTGTTTTTCTAACTTGTACATGCCCAGTATAGGTATAAATCTAATAAAATAACAGACTTTTGTGTCGTTTGAGCACAAGCGGGAGTTTTAATGAGGAATCAAATTAAATCGTAAACCCATAAATAAAACTATTTTCAATAATAAAAATATTTTAGTATTCTAAGGTATAGATCGACGTGATCAAAGTAAATTTTTAAATGTCAGGGTCGTTAGAAAAGTTAGTTATAAACGCACTAATTACCCACGCTCTATTTGTAATGAATATTTCAAATGGCCTGCCTTCCTTGTACAGTGGTTCTTTAACATTTTTATTTGATCATCCTAGGAAGTAAGATCTTTTAAGGGACCAATTCAAAAAAGGTAATTTTGATTAGTAGGATAAAAAGATTAAAGAACTTTCTGCTGCTAACATACAATATATTTTACGGTCTAAAGAGACCAGCATAATGTATTAATTTTGTCCTGAAAACTTTGGTAACTGGAAACGTATAGCTATTATAAATTTAAATATGCCTAATTTTATGCATTTCCAACTGATAAAACTAATCAGATATAAGCTGAATTTAGTTTCAACTAAAATCATTAAAATGAATCAGTTTCGAAACTCTGTGAAATAATCTATCTGTAAACGTTAGTGTTTAAATATTATCTGATGGTAAGTCTATATCGAATAAAGTTAACTTGTGGTATTTAAACTTATTTTGAATAGAGTTGCTTCTCTAGTTCTAGCTTTACACAAATTTTCATAAATACATCATTATTAACTGATCAGTATTAGTGCTTGCGAAGCTAGATCAGACTATTTAATATATTATTATTAGAAAATCTATAGAACAGAATATTATCGGAAATATTAATATACAGCCCTTCAAATCAATATTTCCCAACATTCAAATATTCTTACAAATCAATGATAATGTAACCAAGAATAAAGCTTACGACCCGAAAAGAAGTTAAGATTAAGAATTTGTATGGCATCTGCCTCCATAAATTTTTTATTCCGGTTTCTCCAGTATTTCCTTTAAACTTAGAGTGACAATTACAAGCATTTTAGAATATCTAAGTATATTAATACTAATTTTATATAATGTGGAAGTATCAAGCATTAAACGATGTCAACGAATCTTTTAAACAAATTTATATTACAAAGATTTTGCATGTAAATGTTATCAGTGTTTTCTACGGAAAATTATAATTCGTAAGCTGTAAAGTCTATAAGCTGTAATTGACTCTCATAAAAATTAAATAAAATTAAACACATATTCAGCGCAAGAAATAATGTACTATATCTGCCTAGTGACCGTATGTCATCATCAGGGCTATGACTTTGTCAAAATTAAGGACGACTAAAAAACAAATCAAAATAGTAGAGTGCTCCCAAGATAAAAAGAAGAGAATAGATGGCGATGGCCAAAGGTGTTCAGTAAAATGTTTATGACGTTACCAGACTGTGGAAGCTCATGTAGGGTAAGTAGGTAGGTAATATTATTTCTAAACAATGTTAGTTCTACCTACTACCTCTACGCTTGTGAATAGGCTTTATGAGTTTCCATCGTCTAGAAAGGGCCTTAATATTTGAATGCACACCTTTGGCCGTTCTGGCCATCTACTCTTCCCTTCTCAGCTTGGGAGCACTTTAGACGATCGTTACATGCAAGAGGTGGCCCAAAAATAACGGGAACCGTTACTGTTATGCCTCCCTAGATAGTGTGTGCAGTTGTGTTGGAGTTGAAGTGCATTGGTTTGCCCGTGAGAATTTTTTTAGTAAACTGCCTTTTTCCATTTCACCGAATACATGATGGCAGATTTTCAAAGGGCAATGCGTGGCTGTCAAATTTGTTTTCTTACTAGAAAAATCGATCGCGAAAACTATTGCATTGTCAACAAAATCAATGCTCTTATACGTAAAGATCGTCGCCGAACCAGTCATTAACTCTGTGAGATGTGGAATATGATAGAGTTCAATTCAGAGAGGTTGAAGTCAAGTTTGTCCCTCGCCTCCTCACCGGCAACTAAAGGAACTTTCGACTTCAGGCATGTTTTGAGCCTTAAAATCAGTTGAAGCGGGACCCTGAATATTTTTCCATGGTCAGTCCAGCAGTCGGTAATGAATCGTGATGTTATGATACAATCTCAAAACAAATAGCAATCAATTCAGTGGAAGACAGCCAACTCACCAGATCTAGCCCCCTATCATTTTCTCTTATATTCCAAACTCAAAAGGGACATAAAAATAAAGCATTTTACCACTGTGGAGAAAGCGAAACAAAAATCGATAGAAGGTGTGAATTTTAAAAATGGTTTGAAGAATGATAGAATCGTTTGGAGAAGTGGGTTGTGGTTAATGGAGAATACTTTGAAGGCGATCAAAATTTGGTGTAACAATATTAGGAAATAAATAAGTTATAATTTAATTCCCGTTTCTTTTAACGGCCTCCCCCCTTCCATCGTAACTGGTTTTTGTTTGAAAATTTGCGCATCAACCACGACGTAATTTGCCTTCTACAGATATACCAAGTATAAACACTACAAGCCTAAAAAACAAAAAAAAATTATAAAAAAAAATTCTTTAGGAATTGGGGAGTATAAATACAGGTTGTAAATCCCATAAAGACATCAGTTAATTAAGTCCACTACCTAATGATATTTATCGCAACTAAAGTAAACCTTGTATGGAGTACCGGTATGGAAAAAATCAGAGCTATAAAACTTATAGTCTTCAATATTATGAAATAGGCTATATATTTTCAAAATCATAGGCAGTCAAATTCTGCAGGTCCATATATTTCCTTTAGGTCATTACTTTCCTCCAAAAGGAAATACTCAAGGAAGGTACAAAACTACGGATTAATCTGGAGCTACATTATTGTTGGCTGGCTAGAGTGTATCTTAAAATCCCTATGAAAGTATACCGAGAAATGTTGTAGTAACCCTAATTAATACTTACATAAGCCCTTTTACACTGGCTGATGGTCTCCTTATAATAATTATAATTCGTAAGTTGTAATTGTAAAGTGTAGCAGTGTAAATTGTAGCTGTAATTGACTCTCATAAAAATTAAATAAAATTAAACACGTATTCAGCGTAAGAAAGAATGTACTATATCTGCCTAGTAAACGTATGTCATCATCAGAAAACTATGGCTTTATCAAAATTAAGAACGACTGCTAAAACGGAAACAAAGAAAAATAGTAGAGTGCTCCTAAGATGAAAAGAGGAGAATAAATGGCGATGGCTAAAGGTGTACAGTAAAATGTTTATAACATTACCAGACTGTGGAAGCTCATGTAGGGTAGGTAGGTAAAATTATTTCTACATAATATTAGTTTTACCTAGTCTACGCCTGTGAATAGGCTTTATGAGCTTCTATCATCTAGAAACGGCCTTAACATTTTAATGCACACCTTTGGCCGTTCTGGCCATTTACTGTCCTCTTCTTAGCTTAGGAGCACTTTAGACCATCGTTACATATGAGAGGAGACCCAAAAATAACGGGAACCGTTACTGTTATGCCTCCCGAGATAGTGTGTGCAGTTGTGTTTGTGTAAGTGCATTGGTTTGCCTGTGAGATTTTTTTTAGTAAACTACCTTTTTCCATTTCACCGAAAGGAGCGCCACCTACTTTTGACCCTTGTGCAATGAACCATCTCTTATCGGAATTCGGTCCTGTCTTGAAGACCCTGAAACAAAAGCAGGAAAACTACCGCGATAAAAATAAAGCCTCACTTATTAGCTGCCACTATTAAATTTATTAACCAGGTACTCAGTATAAAAACTTAATGTACAAATTTAAATCTCCATAACCACAATCTATCAAGCCGTTATGTCATTGTCATTTTACCCCTATGACTGAAATAACTCCGAACAAAAAGGGAAAAGTACTTCAAGTTATTATAAAATAATGTTATTACTAGAAAAATTTTTAATAACTATAATAATATGCAATATTTACAATTAAAAAATACCAAATACTTAGCATATACGTATTTACTCAGTTCACACCAATAAACTCTACCTTATATGTAATTTCTCATAAACAAAATAGTTATGCCTTATTGATAAGCAAAAATATGTGATAAACCAAGTAAATAAAATGATAGACTGCCTTTTTGGTAATGTGCTGTGATTATGAGTGGATCGATAAGTGTTTTATAAGTTACAAGTGGTACTTCTGTAATCGTTGAACCTCTCGGCTGTACCTAACCCACGATCACCAAATGCTGGGGCCCAGGATATCTTCCTAGAGCTTCTGGGATGGTTAGTTAAGCCACAAGCAGACCAATGAAGGTCGGATGGTAGGCCTGACTAGATGATAGGATGCAGCAGTGATCCCTAACCAAAGGGGCTCGACCAAGCGAGGTGTATACAGACAAGACAACACAATCCACGCTATATAACTGAGTTGCTCCAGTAATGGAAAAGCAGAACAAAGAGGCTGAAAAAAGCAAAAGGCCTAAAAGGAGAAACTGTTGTACCGAATTAGATGCCGTTCTGGCCATTTACTATTCCCTTCTCAGCTTGAGAGCACTTTAGACAATCGAGACCCAAAAATAACGGGAACCGTTACTCTTATGCCTCCTGAGATAGTGTGTGCAGTTGTGTTTTTGTAAGTGCATTGGTTTTCCCGTGAGATTTTTTTTAGTAAGCCATCTTTTTCCATTTCACCGAAAACGTATTGGTAGATTCTCAAAGGTCCACGCGTATCAGTGAATATTGGTTTCTTATTAGGAAAATTGGTTGCAAGAACTATTGCAATGCTTAAGGCTACTGATAAGTACTACCCTTAGTAAATCTAGAGTCTACGAGTGGTTTTCACGTTTAAAAAATGGAGAAATATCAATTAAAATCTAGTCACATTCAGGACGCCCCGCAACATAAAGAACTGACGTCGACAAAATCATTGCTCTCATTCGTACAGATCGTCGCCAACATCAGTCATCAACTCAGTGAGATGTGTGAGATAGGGAATATCATGCAGTTTACCTTAAAGAGATTAAAGTCAAGTTTATCCCTCGCCTTCTCACCGGCAAGTAAAGGAACTTTTAACTTTAGGCATGTTTTGAGCCTTAAAATCAGCTGGTCGGTAATGAATCGTGATGTTATGATATAATCTCAAAACAAATAGCAATCAATCCAGTGGAAGATAGCCTACACAGTACACACCAGATCTAGCCCCCTATTATTTTCTCTTATTCTCTAAACTCAAAAGGGATATAAAAATAAAGCATTTTATCACTGTGGAGGAGGCGAAACAAAAGTCGATAGAAGGCCTTAACAACATCCCAAAAAGTAAATTTAAAAAATGGTTAGAAGAATGATAGATTCGTTTGGAGAAGTGGGTTGTGGTTAATAGAGAATACTTTGAAGGCGATTAAAATTTGGTGTAAAAATATTAGGAGTTATTAATAAATTAAGAGTTATTATTATTATTTTCATTTCTTTTAATAATTATTAAGAAGTTAATATTAAATTTCCATTTCTTTTAATGCCTCCCCCCCCTCCATCGTAAGTGGTTTTTGTTTAAAAATTTGTGCATCAACCAAGACGTAATTTGCCTTCTATAGGTATGCCAAGTATAAACGCTACAAGTCTAAAAAACAAGCATTTTGAAAAAAACAAAACAATTTATTAAAAAGAAATTCTTTAGGAATTGGGGAGTATAAATACAGGAGGCAAATCCCATAAAGCCATCAGTTAATTAAGTCCATTACCTAATGATATTCATTGCAACTAAAGTAAACCTTGTATGGCACCGGTATGGAAAAAAATCAGAGCTATAAAACTTATAATCCTAAATATTATGAGATAGGCTATATATTTTTATAGGCAGTCAAACCCTGCAGGTCCTACCTTTTCTTTAAGTCATTACTTTCCTCCAAAGGGAATAACCAAGGAAGGTACAAAACTACGGATTAATCTGGAGCTACATTATTGTTGGCTGGTTAGAGTGTGTCTTAAAGTTCCTATGAAAGTATACTTAGAAATGTTGTAGTAAACCTAATTAATACTTACATAAGCCCTTTTGCACTGGCTGATGGTCTCCTTAAAGATCATAACGAAAAAGACAGGTGTTAGATCTTAAGCACAGAAACAGTCAACCAATAAACAAGTGATCTTTGGATCCCTTAGTACGACAGCTTGTTGAAAATAAATGATGATATATGACAGCTTAGAAAACCTTAAAAAAGTGTTTGTTGGTATTTCTTAAATAAAAAATTAGCTATTTTAAACCTTTTTATCAAAATGTTAATCTTTTAATTTTGCTGACGGTGTTATCAAGAGATGTAAAACTGAATTCTTTCTGAATTTTTAAAAACCCAACATTTGAGGCGGGTCATTCCAAAGTGCGTCTTGTCCGCTTTTTTTCAAAATTGAGTTTGATACCTATATCAAAAATATACGTTGACACTTTGCAGCTGAAATATATAATATTCGTCGAAATTGCTTCTAATTCCATTAAAAATGCATTCATATTTTGCGTGTTATTCCAAAACGCTTCTTATCCGCGAGAGGTGTTTTAAAGCGAGTCATATCCAACTAACCAATCACAAAGTCGGATTTTAAAGCGCGCGAAATCTAACGTGGACATTATTGTTATTGTACTTATAATGACGTCTTTGTTGTGGTGCGATTTTTATTCCTATCGTCATTAATGTTTGCAACTTTTTACGCGAGTAAGACGTTAGCAGAGTGGTCATTTGTAAAATTTAATAATGGCGGAAGAAACAATTAAAGCTATACCGCGTGGTAGAGGACGAAAAAAAATATCCGATCCAAATTTGTGGGAAAAGAATATTAAAAAAGAAAAGAGGAAAGGCTTGTTATTCCTAGTGTTTTGTTGTTTTTTTTTAGGCTTATTAATTTAGTTAAGGGTTATTAGTTATTGTAAGATTTTTTGCAACTTGTGTTTCTTTTTAGGTATTCTGCGAATAAACCACCGGTTTACCTGACTTGTAATCACTCTACCAAAGCTACTTATTGATGTTATTCACTAAAAATGACAGACGTGAAACATTTTCATGAAAGATTCTAGTAAGTTAAAAAAAACAGGTACAAGATGCATTTATTTTGAAATATATTGATATAAGAAAGCCAAAACGTGACAGAGCTACAAAACCAACCTTATCAAGAAAATAAATTACAATAAATTATTTTGTCAAAGTGTACAGTACTGATAAATTCCATATACAGGTCTGTCAAAAAACTTTTTTATGTACATGTACAATAATACTGCGCCCAATAATTTAAAGGTAAAAAGAAGTTTCTTTAGAAAAATGTTCACACAAGATTATAATATTGGCTATGGGTCACCAGTTATTGATGCTTGCTCAAAATGTATCTCGCTATCAGAGCAAATAAAGACAACAAAAGATGTTAATCTAAAAAACCAACTTATTAATGAAAAAAGGGTACATAAGTTGCGCAGTAAAACATTTTATGACTTTTTGAAGGAAGAGAAAGATGGGATGTTGACTTTGTCCTATGACTGTCAAAAAAATTTAGTAAATTCAAGTAGTAGTACCTAATCAAGTAGCATATTACAACGTAGGCAACTATATACTTATAATTTTTCTGTTGTAAAAGGGACGTCTTCTGCTCAATTAACAAAAATAAACGTACTTTCGTTCACCTGGATGGAGCACGAATAACAAAAAAGCTCAAATGAAATCGCGTCTGCAGTATTTTACGTGCTTTCATTTATTGATATAAACAACATTAAGAAACTAAGACTTTGTGTAGACGGATGCGGAGGATAAAATAGAAACTCAGTAATGGTTGGCATGTTGGTCTACTATTTAAGTAAAATTTCTTCAATGTCTTTAAAAGAAATTGAATTAGTTTCTCCAGTCAGAGATCTCTTTTTTACCATCCGACCGTGTGTTTGGCAGAATAGAGAAAAAATTAAGAAAGATGCCTACTATAACAAACCCAAACACCTATATAGAACCCTTTGCAGAAAAAGTAACAGTTTTTAAATTAGAAGATTGTCAGGTACGAGATTGGCGAAAAACAGCTAAAGAGTATTTTAAAGGAGTGCAGTCGTGGCATTTTAAAATATCTCAATGTAAGAGGATCATTCTTACGAAGAACAAGAAAGGAGATGTGACAGTGCGAGGAGAGGAATTCTATAGAAGTGATTTTGGCAAGTCTGCGAGTCTATGGAAGCACGGAAAAAGTAGTTCCAACATAAGTCTTTACAAACTTCCAAAAGGAGTGCCCATGAAACGTGCGAAAGTTAAAGATATTCAAACCATATTGAACTCTCATTTTGGTGACCAGTGGATGGACAATTCTGAGTGTGAGTTTTTTAGAAACTTAATGGAAAACCTGATACTATCCAAGAGGAAGAAGATGATAATTTTTGCCAATTATCAGAGGAGCCTAAAGACCTTAAAATTTAGTTTTTTAAAGCGTTTTTTTGTTAACAACCACTTTTGTTATCAACCACTTTTTTTGTTTCTCAGTTGATAAATTAAAATTTGTCATACGAAATAAAATGTTTAATTTAGTTTAATACTGGCCTTTTGTTTTATTTTGAGTTTAAATAAACTAAAAAAAATATGGGTATAATACTACAAGATTTGTCTAATTTGTTATTCCATAATGCGTCTAATCCACAGCGGTGTTCCAAAATGCATCTTGTCCAAAATTCAATGTTATTTTTAAGGCATTCCAAGCAAAACTGATTTATGGGACAATCTTTGTACGTTTTCGAATATCAAAATGTAGAATATTAAAGTGTTAATTTAAGCAACAATGCTGGTAAACCTCAACTTATCCGTTTTTTTCAATCTGCCAACAATTCTTCAAAGTGGACAAGAATCACTTTGGAATGACCCGCCTCATTTAATAAGTTTGTTCTTTGATACTCGTACTTAATGCCTAAAATAGAACCATATCATAATATCTTGCATCTTGGAATCTTAGCATTTTGGAATATACCGTGCTGCACAAAAAAGACTAATACTAGTAATAAAGACTAATATACAAAAAGCAAATTTGATATGGGTTAACAGTAAAACAATGGAGTTTTGCTACATTTTCGTTTATTATTTACAGCTTAAAATAAGTTAAATTAATACATTTTTACTTAGAAAAAACGATCTTAAAAAAGCAATTCTATGGCCTTATAATGAATAAGTAATCGATACGAGGAAAGTAAGCAAAATATCATATGTATCACAAGGATTTAAAAAAAAATTCATTTAAGAAGCATAGTTAAAGACTGAATGATGATAGTAATAATTTCCGTCTTCAATTTTGCTGTAAGCGACCGAATCAATGGCGATCCACAATTTATTTTTATTGTTCATTTTTTCATTTCACATTTTATACCCTTAATCACTACTCTATCTTACTTAAAGAAATATATTCTCTTGACTGTTAACTTAAAAAATAGGCAAAGTAATGTTATAGATCAAAATATATGGAGCGTTACTTGGATACTAGAGAATTGAATTATAAGCAAATTAAAACCAAAGTTTGTTAATCTCATAAGTATAAGCTAGAAGCTAAAATATTAGGATTTGTTTCCTTTTCTGTTTCTGCCATATTTTTTGTGGTTTGAAAGTGATTTATTTTTAAACTGTAATAGTAACAGTTGGATTTTATTTTTGTTGTTTTGACTTAAGTTTTTACATTTTAATGTAACTGTAATATTTTAATAAAAAATATTATTAATTTTTCGAACGAAAGCTCCTTTTTTCTAAATGGTACTTTGAATCTTTACTATTACAAAAATTAGTTAGATTCTAATCCTATATTATTACTAGAAATATACAGGATGTCTTGAAAAAGGAGGCCAATCCGCCGGCCACATATAGGGTGGACCAAAATAATGCGACTTTCGCTATGCCATTTTTTAATTGTGCGCTCGTTATTCAATATACAGGGCGTCAAAATGAAAAATATAAAATCATTTTTTTGATGTAAGTCGAGTGTTTCATGAGGTATTAAATTAAAATTTAGTATAAGGGGGTTTTTTGGAACGAGAAATAGAAATCTGTTCACGGATTCGATATACCTTACAGGGGGCGCTACCTGCGATATATTACATGTGTTAAAAATACCAAAACTTTTTTGTACCCCTGTATAATAAAGTTCTAGTAAAAAAATTCTAATTACCCAATCTTTTCTTGTAAAAAAAGTAGTCTTAGTAAATGTTGGCCTGAGAATCCGTTTACTAGATATCTTAATTTTAAAATCTAGATATTTCTTTCTAAACAAATTACCACCAGTAACTTTTTACGTACTCTCAAAATGACAAATTTAAACGCTTCTGACGCTCTTAACAAACTTCTCAATTACTCCTAAAATAAATCTATATTTTTTAAATACATATTTGTATTTGGTGTGTTTTCTTACAACTTATAAGACCATAATGGCTTACAGACCAAAAAATGTACCCTTTTCCAAAATGGCGGATATGGTTTTAATATTTGTTAAGTTTTAAATATTATTGTAAACAGTAAATACCTGTGAATTCTTAACGAGGAAAATGCGACTCCAATTCCCAAACTGATAACATCCCAAAAGAAAATATTTTTTAAATTTGATTAACCATCTAAGGGAGACTGAAAGTTTCAGCGACAAATTCTTCAACCAGGGCAAGAGGAAGAAATTTTAAGAATTGTCGAAAAATCACCAAACATTACTACTAGGGTTTTGGCTGAATGGATAAGAAATATTGGGAAAACCGAGACACATAATATTTTACGAAGTCAACAACTTTACCGATTTCATCTTCAAAAAGTACAGGGTCTTTTATCCGACGATCCCGAGGCAAGACTTTGTTTTTGTAGATGGTTATGTAAAATGAATAATAGAAATGCGGATTTTATAAGGGTGATTTTGTTTACTGATGAATCCACGTTCACGAGAAACGGCATGACAAATATCCATAACGCACAGATATGGGCTGACGAGAAACCTAGGCCCATAGTTGAGACACATCATCAAGTAAATTTTAAAGCCAATGTGTGGGCAGGTGTTATGGCTATTTTTCTTTTAGGAACTGTCATTTTACCAGGTAATTTGACTGGTGATTCATTTTTGTTGCTACAAGAAATACTGCCCGATTTGCTTGATCATTTGCCTCTTAATTTAAGACAAAATCTTTGGTTTCAACTCGACGGTGCTCCGGCTCATTTTGCTATAAATGGGATATAGGAACTATTAGCCTCCAGAAATAGCTACAAGCGAATTATTGATGAATGCAAAGAGAGTCACAACAACAGGATCAAAAACAAACTGCGAAACTGCCCAAATGGAACAAGATCTTTCTGGTCGGTAACGAAAGCCGTTAGCCAAAGATTTGCTAAGTCGGCCTTGCCACCCCTAACAGCAGATGATGGTTCTATCGTGGTAACAGCAAGGGAAAAAGCCAACTTACTGGGTAAATTCTTCGCGTCCAATTCTACTCCGCACACGCAAGGCAAAACACCGCCATATTTGCCAAGGGTGAATTCATCGATGAGAGAAATTTCGTTTCTCCAACGAATTATAAATAAAATTCTTAAAAGCGTAGATACCAACAAAGCTTCTGGACCCGATGGAATTCCAGCCCTAATACTAAAACGTTGTGCAGACGAATTGACTCCTCCCTTATGTAGACTGTTCACGGCATCGTATAAGCAGGGCCAATTTCCAAGAAGCTGGAAAACTGCTCGAGTGCAAGCTGTACCCAAAAAAGGTAAGAAGACGATGCCCTCCAATTACCGCCCGATTGCACTAGTTCCAGTAATATCGAAGATTATAGAGAAAGCAGTCAACCAACAACTGTCAAAATATCTGGAATCATCTGGACTAATCAGCGATTATCAATACGGCTTCCGAAAGCTTAGATCCACCGGCGATCTTCTGGCCTATGACACACACTTGTGGACGGAGGCCATGGAGAAGCACGGCGAGTCCCGCTCAGTCGCTCTTAACATTTCCAAGGCATTTGACAGAGTGTGGCATGAGGGACTACTAACCAAGCTCTCCTCAATCGGCATACAAAACTCATTATTGAATTGGATCAAAAGTTTTCTTGAACAACGAACAATCCAAGTAGCCGTCGATGGATACCTCTCCGACAAATTTAACATTAACGCTGGAGTCCCTCAAGGATGCATTCTATCCCCCACCCTTTTCTTGGTATATATCAACGATTTGCTAGGAACCACTGTCAATCCAATCTATAGCTTTGCGGACGATAGCACACTTATTTCCACATTTAAATCCGCCAAACCAACGACTGCCGCAAGTTCTCAGAATCTTAGGCAGCAACAAGTAGCTTCAACCAACAACGATATTAGAGCAATCTTGGAGTGGGGCGATAACAATTTGGTATATTTTAACGCTAAAAAAATGCAGGCTGCAGTATTAACGATGAAGACTAACCTTGGTGGCCCGGAGCTGGTTATGGCAGGGAAAACATTGCCAATGAAATCATCTTTACATCTTCTAGGAGTCGAGGTCACCAACAGTGTGTCCTGGTATGACCACGTTGCCGAGGTCACCAGGGCGGCTTCCAAAAAACTCGGAGTGCTTTTCAAAACGAAAAAACTGTGTACACCAGAACAGCTGCTGACTCTTTATAAGGCTCAAATACGCCCTTCCCTCGAGTATTGCTCGCATGTCTGGAGCTCTGCACCCAAGCATAGTTTAAACCTGCTGGATTATATACAGAAGAGAGCTATTCGTCTTATCGACAGTCTGAGAGAGTCTGGATAGTCTGGAGCACAGGAGAAAGGTGGCCGATCTCTGTTTATTCTACCGTTATTATCACGGTAAGTGCTCCTATGAGCTGGCAGGCCTGATTCCACCCAGGGCTGGTCCGGCAAGAAGGACGCATCTAGCAGTTGCGGCTCATCAACCTCGAGTCCACCTGCCGACCTCAAGGACGTCGCTATATCGAGACTCATTCATCTGGAGAACATCTTCTTTGTGGAACGGGCTGTCACCTCACATATTTCCCGACGCATACAACCTACAGCGATTCAAGATAAATGCCCACAAATATCTTCGCGCAAGCACCACTCCAAGAGTGACATAGGACTTTCATCTTGTGCTTGTGTTTACCATAAAAAAAAATACATTAAGTATTTCTTAAACGCTGGATTGGTCGGGGTCGAGATGCTCCTGCTCCGTGGCCACCCCGTTCGCCCGACCTTGCACCTTTAAATTTTTCAGTCTGGGGATGTATTAAAGAATTTGTGTATATGGTTCCAATTTTAAACGAGGATCATTTAAGGAAATGAATCATTGCAGCTGGAGAACATTTCAAGTTGAAACCAAATATTTTTCAAAACCTTAGATTTTATTTAATAAATAGGACTCGTGTGCGTAAAAAAATGACGGAGGTCACGTAGAACAAATAATTTAGGGTCATTGTTCTATGATTTTTGATAATAAACGGATTCTCAGGCCGACATTTACTAAAAATACTTTTTTTACAAGAAAAGATTGGATAATTAGATTTTTTTACTAGAATTTTATCATATAGGGGTACAAAAAAGTTTTGGTATTTTTAACACATGCAATATACTGCTGGTGGTGGCCTCTGCAAGGTATAGCGAATCCGTGAACGGAATTCAATTTTTTATTCCAAAAAACCCCCTACACCAAATTTTAATTTAATATCTTATGAAACACTCGACTTACTTCAAAAAAACTATTTAAAATTTTTTATTTTGACGCCCTGTATATTAAATACCGAGCGCCCAATTAAAAAATGGTTGCATTATTTTGGTCCGCCCTATATGTGGCCGGCGGATTGGCCTCCTTTTTCTGGACACCCTGTATAGCCGCGATGTTACAAAAAAGTCTTTTAATTTTAATTGGCAGAGCGCTTTTAACCTCTACGGATTATCTTGAGTGCTAACACTAAAAGTGGGAACAAGAAACACTTCTTATTTATACTCGTAAGATGTTAGTTGAAATTAGGATAAGAATTTATCAATGTTTTTCATCAAGAGTCTAAAGACATAAAAACGAAAAAGAGGGGACACAAAGGCATGAGTATACATTCTTAAAATAGAGATTAAACTTAAAACAACATTAAATACTGATAAGAGAAGCTCTGGCATCCAAAACTTTGTCACAATTGTTAAAAGTTTGTCGCGAAAACACAGACAGAACTGGCGTTGTTTGAGTAATAACTTCATATTGATAAAGTTGTCAGGCGGGTCGATAAACAACAGATAAGACGAATATTAGAAATTTATTTACTTATGTCAAAGCTCTTAATAAAATCTGCAGTCCAATTTGTGAATAAACTTAATAGATTGAATAATCAGTTTTAAAAATAATTTTTATGTAAAATATCTAAATTTGTTTGAATAGGGTTAATTTGATCTTTATTGTTGACTAAAAGTGAAGCTAATTTATTTTTTAGTTTTGCAAATGATTCTAAGATCATTCTTGTGTCTCAGTAAAATAATGTTCATCTTTTTAGTAGGTGGTAAGAGTTAAGATAAGAAATGTGTAAATAAGCTGTCCTATATGTGGGTAAGCCCCACTTGTAATTTTACAAGTGGAGATTTTATAAGTGGATCTTTTTAATCACATTATAATATTAGGATCATAATTTATTGAGGTTACGTACAGTGGAATTTTAAGGGCTTGGATTTAGGAATAACACACACAAATCTCCTGATGATATGCTTAATGAAACAACCTCATACAGCCTGTTACTATCTTCTTTTCCTTTTTGTTATATTACGTTGTAACTAAGAACAAAGGACCCAGAGTCAAAAGGTACCTAAAATCGGAATTTATACAAACACAAATATTAAAGGCATAGTAATACATATTCAACCCTATCAGGTAATACATACCTCTTGTGTATTTGAAAATTAAATAACTATATAACAAAAACAAAGGTAAGGACACAAAGTCACGGTCTCATCCAATCTATATAGATTCTTAAAAAAGCTTAAAAGCTACACGTGTTTCGCTCCTGTCGGAGCATCATCAGGCCTAAAAAATACATTAAGATATTTTTCAAAAAGAACGCATATAAAACTCATTACCTAGACCTACACAGATCACATTACAACTAACAACAAAAGAAAAGCTAGGTTAAGTTAACAATTCCCACCATAGATAAAAATGTATGCTTAAAAAATAAAAAAGTAAAAATTTAAAATGTCACCAGTAGGGAACGATCCCGCAACCTTTAGATTCACAGGCGCGCGTCTAACCCATAGGCCACCAAGTAACATGATAAAACATGGGGAATACTCCGAACTATATAGTCCAGTTTTTTGCTTTTTGAGCACTCATGCAAAATATCCGCTCCCTGAGTTAAAGAAAAACCATGTGAGGAGGCCAATAAATGATTCGCAAACGCCGATTTAGTTTCGAGCATGTCAGTATCCCTATACCTGTCCACCAAACTTGTATGTTCCTTTATTTTGGTGGAAATTTTTCTCCCCGATTGCCCTATGTAAATGGCATTACAGTCATTACATCTTAATGAATATACCCCTGATTTTGAAAAAAAATCTGCCTTATCTATTGTACTAACTAGCTGACTTTTTAAACTGTTTGTAGTTTTTAAAAGCAATTGTAAGATTTGTAGACTTAAAAAACTTTGCAAGCTGCAAAGAAATATTACCAAAAAAGGACATTGATCTAAAAAGGTGACTATTTTCATTATTAAGATGGATTAAGTTGTAAGTAAGTTTGTATTTATTAAAGAATTTAGAATAAAGGCGATTAATTATATCAAGTGGAAAACCATTGTTAAAAGCAATATGTTTAATTATATTTAGTTCATTAAGAAAAGCTTCTCTAGAAAGGGGGATGTTGAAAAGGCGATAGAAAAGGGAATTAAAAGAGGCAAATTTATAGGAATAAGGGAAGTTTGAGGAGTATTGGATGACATTGTCCGTAGTGGTGGGTTTGCGGTAGATCTCAAATTCAAGTTTGTTGGTATTTTTTGAAATAAGAACATCAAGAAAAGGTAACTTTCCATCTCTTTCTTCTTCAATGGTAAACGAGATATTTGCATGAAGAGAGTTTATAGAAATGAGGAAATCCGCCAATTCCAGATCATTTCCATTCCATACCACAAAAATATCATCCACGTATCTCCTATATACAGTGAGAAAAGCACCAAACTTCCCATTGACAATCTTTTTCCCCAAATGGTGCATAAAAATCTCACTGAGAAGAGGAGAGAGGCAAGACCCCATTGCTAGTCCAGTAACTTGTCTAAAAAACTTGTTGTTGAAAACGAAAAAATTCTGATCAAGTACTAGCTTAAGGAGTGTTAAAAGATCATCAACAATAAATCTGTCAAGCGGTGACTTAAGCAAAAGGGACCTGACTAGATCAAGGCAATCACCAGGTGGAATGCTTGGAAATAAGTTCTTAACGTCGAGAGAAATTAGTTTTGAACCCTCTGGTATGCAGATATTTTTTAAAAAATTTGTCAACTCTACTGAATTTTTTGTGGAATAAGTACTTCTGAAACCAGTTATATCTCTGAGTGTGGTATTTAACCAGGCTGACAAGTTGTAACAAGGTGAGTTTACAAACGATACTACTGGCCTAATAGGGAGATTGGGTTTATGGATTTTAGGAAGGCCGTAGAGGAGAGGAGTTCTGGGATTCATAGGGGATAATTTTTCTTTCCTAGTATGAAAAAATTCTAAGTCAGATTACACCTATCAAGGGTTTGTTTTACCTTGGAGAAAAAAGAGCTAGTAGCATCTTTGTTTACATTAACAAAGTCACCCGAACCCAAAAAATCCAAAACCTTTTCTATGTAATCATCCCTCTTAAGTATAAGCAGGCAGGCCTTGTCAGCTTTCGAAAGAATTAAATCGTGATTCTTTATTTTATTTTTAAGAGAAGTTAGATGTTTATTATTAAAATTAGAGTGAGTTAATATTAGATGAGTTAATATTAGAATTTAAAAAAATTATTATTTTAGCACGCAAAATATTTTTATTTTGAATATCGGTAGTCTGCAAAACATTCTCAGCCTCCACAGCTAAAGTCTCTCGCGTGCGCAAGTCAGTCTTTTTAAAAAAAATATATTTTAAATTAAGATTCAAAAAACTTTCCTCATCCGGTGTGAAAGCCACATTTGTTAATGTGGATGATCTGTGTAGGTCTAGGTAATGAGTTTTATAAGCGTTCTTTTTGAAAAATATCTTAATGTATTTTTTAGGCCTGATGATGCTCCGACAGGAGCGAAACACGTGTAGCTTTTAAGCTTTTTTAAGAAACTTGTGTCCTTACCTTTGTTTTTGTTTTCGTTTGGTCTCTTAGAGAAAAATGGATGATACGTTTCTAACTATATACCAGACAAAGTCCTTTCAACAACATTTATTTCTTGGCGTGATCAGCAGAAAAAGAACAAATTAAATTAAGTCATCCCTCATGTCAATTATAAACGAGATGCATCGAGGTAAATATAAAACAGTTCAGGCTAAAAATGGCGTTTTCGGCTTGCAAGTTTAGTACAAAGTAATTATTATAAATTCTAGCACTCCTCCTGAATCATTACTTTACTTTCTAGTCTTAAATTTTTAAAATTAGTTCGGCTTAAGGGTTTAGTTAAAATATCGTCCAACTAGTCAGAACATTGATACATGCTTCAATTCAACAGTTGTGCCAATGTGTTCTTAAATAAACTTGCAGGTTGGTTTGTATTCAAAAAAATAAAACTCTCCTTCTAGTCTTCTAATCCAACAAATATTATTAATTGATGAAACAGGCGCCCGATACTCTGCTTCTGCGCTTGATGTAGCAACAACTCTTTATTTTTGTGTGCTCCAAACTATTGGACCATTTCGCAAAATAAGAATCTTAGAAGTTAAATGCCTTATAGCTAAATCTCTACCATAATCCAAATCAGTATAACCAACCAATCAAATTAAAAAATATCCCATATTTAATTGCACCCTTTAAATACACAAATATGCGTTTCACCAGTTTTCAGTGACTTGTCATTGGACTGCTTGTAAACCTACTTAAATAATTGACAGCGAAATTTATGTCAGGTCTAGATATGTCTAGTCTACAATAGGCTTCCAATTGCTTTCCTATAAGGTTCAGACTTTGGTAGGATACTATTATTGACAAAACTCTCTTCGTTAGTTAGCATTTTTTTTTCTATTGGAGTGGATGTCTGATTCGTCAGGTCAAAATTAAAACGTTTTAAAATCTTTTCTGTATACTTAGGTTGATTGGCAAAAACGCCTTTACTATCACATTTAACTTGCACATCCAAATAACAAAAAACTCCACTTTTAGCTTTATCAAATGTTATTTCGAATTTAACTTTTAACTGATTCAGAATTTTTATAATTTCGATCTCATTATAGTCTGCTAGAATACCGTCATCCACAAAACGTATTAATATTATAGTTATATTATCGTTATAATAAATACAAGGGCCGTCATCCGTATTACGATATCCTAAGGACTTTACAAAATAAGAAAATTTCTCATTCCATATCTTTGGAGCTTGTTTTAAACCATAAATGCTTTTGTTTATTCTACAAACTCTGTCTGTTTTATCTTCAAATACTTTAGGCTAATGCATAAATATGTCCTCTTGTAGATCTCTATACAAAAATGCAGTCTTGATATCAAAAGTCATTAATTTCATTTGATTTGAAGCTGCCAGACTGAAAATTATCGTAATTGAAACATATCGAGCTACTGGACTAAAGGTTTCTGAATAATCTATACCATACTTCTGCTCAAAACCTCTTGCGACAAGCCTTGCCTTAAACTTGTCATCCTGCTTTTGTCTAAAAACCCAACGACAAGTTAATGGTCTTACATTCTTTGGTTTCTCCACCAAATCCTAAGTTCCCATGTCAATCAATGAATTATATTCATCTGTCATGGCTTGTTGGTGGTTTTTATCTTCAACGTCTTTAGGGATAGAAATGTCTTCCACTTTACCAATCATGACTACATCTTTAAATGAGTCGTCCAACAAATAGTCTTTTAATTTCACCGGTCTTTTCTTCGTTCACGCAAATTTATTGCAGGATTTTCCCTTTTTTCTTCCTGTCTGTGATTTTCCTGAGGTTTCAGATACTGACTATCTTCAGAGTCGTCAGACCTTTCAACAAAATTTTGACTTTGGTTTTCAGCCAAAGGCAGATCAATTTCATTTAGAATTGCTTTTTTATGAACCTTCTCATCAAAAATGACATTTTTAGAACAAACTATACCATTTTTTTCTGGAGTAAAAATCCTGTAACATGGTGAATCTAAGTCATACCCTACACAAATACCTTTTATGGATTTCTTTTCTGTCTTAAAGCGCTAATGGTTATGTAAAAGCACATAACAGTCACACCCAAAACTCTGCAGTTAATTTATATTGATCTTTGCACCAAACCATAAGTCGGCTGGAGTCTTTTCACTTACTGAGCTTTTCCCTGTTTGATTTATTGGCAAGACAGTATAATTTATGGCTTCAGCCCATAAATTTTCATTTAAATTATTTGCATGAATGACTGACCTAGCTGCTTCAACTACCGACCTCTGGATAGATCCATTGTTCCCTTTATAATATCATTTTATCCGAAGTAGTTTACTTAGTGTAACTACTACTTTACTATTATTTTAGAGAATATAAACCTTAATTCTTTGCACTTTGCGATGTTGTCCTTATATATCCTTTATAAGTGTTTTTTTAACTTGTAAAAATAGGATTGAAAGTTTGTCGAGATCATTTAATTTTTACCATAAACATTTATATAAGTTTACGAATTATTAGTTCAGTATATCTTTTAGCTGCCTTCACATGGTTCAAACATAAAATATGTATGAATGAAAAATATGTTTTTTTAAATATTATAATTATAAGCTTATACAGAATAAATTCAAAGGTAATATTAAAAATAGTCTAGCAAGATTTAGAAATTTGTATCCCCAGTATAAGCGGTATTTACATTTCTTTTTTTCAAGTGCGTAAATTTTCTTTTTTTAACAGATTTTTTTTAATACTACTCGCATGCGATTTTACAAAGTGTTCAAAATGTTCGTTATCTGTAGCATATATTTAGGAAAGCAGGGGAAGATGAATCTATGTATCTAACAGGCCTGTTAACACGGCAGTCTTGCGACCAATCCATGCACAGAAGCTTATCTTTTTTCCTTCTTGCGGCCCGTTCAGCATTTATTGCCTAGTGCACCACTTTATCCTAGACTTAGTATGCTTATATTATTATCTATATATCCTACCTAGCGTACACTACCCTACCCTATACTTGCCTGTGTAAGTCGTTGCTGCTGTGATATGCATTTATAATAGGTCTAGTTTGTCCTTTACGGATATACGCATGTCCATATCAGCTTTAATATATTCCTCGGGTTTGCAAATGCCTTTAAGACTGTGTGGTTATTAGATCTTATCATTATATCTGTTATTGTAGACTCTTATTATTTTCTCTCGAATATTTTAACATGGCAATGAGTTTTGTCTGATAAGATTCTGTCTTAAAAAGATAGGCAAAAAACGTCTTCTATCAGCTGCAAACAACTATCCAGTTAAATCTTCATAAATTTTAATAAGTTAAATAGAATAAAATATTTAAGTATTGAAAAAATTTAGTATTTATAAAAAATAGCATTATTTCAGATGTAATGATTTCTATATATTTTCTGAATATTTTTAGGGCTGATTACAGTCAATCTTTTACTATTGTATTAAACTTGACCTAATATAACTAAATCGTCTGCATATTCAAGGTGATAGCTTCCATTGGTTCTAAAGACACAAGTTCTAGTACCTCCTCTAAGAGGCAACAACGTATTACAAGGGCTTTGACATCTTCGCTAGGGAATCCGCTGTTTAGTAATAATAAGAGTGGGGGATCTATAACTTGGCAAGTAGGCCTAAAAGCCCTTTCGCCAACCCCAGAATCACTGTACGCATACACTCTTTATGCACGGTCTTCCTCTTAATAAAGGCTTGCAGGCTGTCTCAGCCCAGATCTCTAAGATCTTCCCGTTCGAATGTTGTAGCTCCAATAATTTTCCTTCTCAGGCGAACCACTCATCGCAAATTCATAATATAAATTTTCTTCACTGTATCGCAATTCGAACAGAGCGGACTTTCTTTTACACCTAGAAGGTCTAGATGCCTGTTTAGGCAGTTTTACGTAGTCTAGAGTATACCTATCTCTTGGCATGTCTACATACTTTTATTCTTCTCCGATTCTTCCTTGTTTTTTTTCCTAGACCCAAATATTAAGTTAGGCCTACGAAGGGGCAAACAGAACCTTATCTTTATAGTTCGTCAGCTCGTTCATTGCCCTCGATACCCTGGTTTCCGGGACTTATCTCAGTCTTACTTCTTTGTGTTCTGCCAGTCTTTCTAATGTGTCTCTGTACGCCTGTTTGTTTACTACTTCAAGTATATCAAACACCTTTGCTTAGAAAACTGTGGTGTATTTCCCCAGTGGAAAGGATTCCTATGTTCATTTCCATCCTGTACCCTTCGGCCCCGGATGACTTGGTGCTTTCAATCCATAACCCATCTGTGAACCAGGCCTGAAAAGCGTTAAGCTCCTTGCTTTGATTCGTTGACCATTTTCCCTTGTCAGGAACCAAAAGTCTCTTTTAACATTAGTTTGCCCCGCGCTAGAGTACACCTTGATGTTAGAATTGATATGTTCTGACACATCCTGAGAATGATCATCATATAACCTTGTCCTAAATAAACATTTAGCCATCCTCGATCCTTTTTTGCGACGCAATGGCCTCCCTTTCAATCCAGACTAGGAGTTCCGGAAGCCCAAGAAGAATGTTTAGGGGTGCTGCAAGTGTTGTTCTCATGGCTTCAGTAATTCTCAAACAGACCAGTCGTTTCCGTCTTATTTTTAAGCGTTGGTGAATTATCCTTTAATGCCGCTGGCCACCATACCACGTATCCGTATGAGACCGACCCTCGGTCGTATGACCGTAGAACATACTCCATCTTGTACCTATTTTTCACCGTAATTGCTATGTTACGTCTATTGCCATATTTAAGTACCTGCTCTGGGTGAGTTTTAAAGTTGTGTTTGTTAATTAAAATAACACCTAAGTATTTGACTTGCCTCCCCAATGTTAGACGAATCTGAAACATAGTGGCAGGTTTAAAGTCAAAGTCCCAATTAGTGTCAAATTCTGCCTCTTAGTAAAGAGAATGAGCTCAGTGTTCTCTAAGTTGACCGACAAACCTGTCTCCTGAAACAGCTGTTCTACCCTCCTGCACGTGGCTTACATGCGCTTATAGACTCTGTTCACGATTTTGCCCGTAATCATCACTGGTCCATCATCCTCGTATGCTTATGCATCAAATCCTTCTAGCTTCCTAAAGAGACTTTCCATCACCAGTCACTAGAAGTGTGGTAAAAGGCAACTGCCTTGTTGGCAGCCTCCCTTTACCCGGGTCTCGACATGAAAATCTCCTAGTGTAGTACTGATCTTCCAGTCTTCCAGCGCCGTTTTGATCCACCTGACCAGGTGCGCCGGAGTAACCCTGGTCAGAAGGTGGTGTCACGTGATATTTGTTTTCGCCTTATCAAATTCTCGTTCCACGTTGAAGAAAAGAGCAAGTGCCATTTCCTTGTTCTTTACAGCTTTTCCCCCTTCCTCACTACAGCGTAAAGCGCCGTTTCCGTCGACTTCCCTTGCATGTAGGCAAGCCATTACTATGTAGTGGAGATTATGTTAGAATCTCCTCTGTTATATACCTCTCTATAAGCCTTTCTAAGTCTAGTTTTTATTAAAACTGAAATCAGGCTCCATGAACTAAAGGACTTGTTTGCGGTAGTGTTTCTTACCCGGTTTTGGGATAAAGACAACATTAGCCGTCTTCCATGCTATTGGAACATGCCACGCTGCTAACTAATTAATTCCTTTTTTTTCAGAGTTTTCTCTTGTTTGGACACAAGCTGTGTGGTGGTGCCTCTGTTAAACTTCTTGTAGTAGAAGTATATTGGTCTTAAACGAGAGTATCTGTAACTAGTGGTCTACTTTTATCTAAAAATAGTGTGTTTTTTCAAGCTTGGATATAAACGCTTGGCGAACTGACTGCAATCTCATCATAAGCTAGGCTGGTCCTTATTATCTTAGTCAACTTATTTATTAGTTTTTGTGTTTATTTGACGCCTTATTAAAGTATATGATTTTTTTCATACAATCGTTAGTAATTATCTATTTCCAAATTCAATTAGCTCTGGGTTGATCTATATTTTTTTAAAAGTCCGTGTGAGGACCTAAGTTTAAGTCTTTTAGAAAGAGAAATAGTTCAGATAAGTGGTCACCAAAAAAGTTGAATCTTTTTGGGACTAATTACGATGGTTATAATAATTGATAATACTCCTAAAAAAAAAGGTCTTCTGAGAAGCAAATATTAAAAGGTAGTCTCGATCTATATTTCTTCTAGAATTATTCTACAAAACTCTTAATCATCATATTTAATTCTTTGGTTAAAAAGCTAATTTGGGTACCAATAATAAAGATTTAGAATTCTCTAAATGGTAGTTCACAAAACTTTTTGTATGAAGTTTTCTGTATCTTAAATTCTTATTAATATATTTTCAGATTTTCAATTTTTTTTTATTCCTAACTAAACCAGACTACCAAAGTTTTATTGTATTATGATTTGGTTACATACAGCTAGCCATGGTTTTGACTCAAAATAACTTAACCGGTACATAAGCTGTAAAACATGATTTGCGAGTGATAATAAAAATAAGAGCTGCAAAAAGAATCGTTTAATGTGTCCCAACATTTTGATATTTATTTTTTTTCAAGGATGTAAGAAAAAACATAACTTATTGCTGATAGTGACTTTAGAATTATTAAAACTAACCAGGGTCATTTGTTATTGAGATAAATTTTAAATGAGTTAATAAGCTACTCTATCATACGATAATATTGTACTGCTTGGTTGATGAAAACCTCAAACAAAAATTAAGAAAAAAAAAACAAGTATTTGATTGACGGTTAACGTAAATTAACTTATCTAATACTCTTCACAGATATAGACAAAGAACGGATATTGCTTCTAAGCTAGGAAATCGTTTTGCCTTGACTTTTGTTTCTATAACTTTCATCGCAATCAATATTTTCACCGATAAACTACGCTCTAAGAGTTCCTGAGCAATTTTTATATCTGCTATCATGTGAGGTTATCCGAACAATAACACCTAATATGTTAGACAAAATGAGTGATTAATTTAAAAATTAATGCTTGCGCATGAAACTTAGGAGCCCATATTGAGAATAGTTTGTAGTGTAGTTATAATTTAATTTCAGAACAAATTTATACTTTTATTAGTTAGTTTAAATACATAATTATTATTTTAAATATATACATAGTTAAAACAGATGATCTTGTTAGCATAGATTTTAAAGAATGTAAAATATTTCAAAAAAAGCGAGTTAGATGTAGGACATACTTTGCAAGAAATGTATACATTAAATAAACAAGTTTCATAAAAGAGAAAAATACAGGGTGGTCCATTTAAAAAAATCGAATTATTGCATATTTTATTTGAGTAAATTTGTAAATTTGTATTATACGCTCTGTATAGAAATAAACGTCAGATTTTTACTGAAAGGTAAAGCTGATACCATAAAAAACTACAGTAAAAATATCATTTATCTAGATTCAACACAGCGGTTTCCATAAAAATTTTAAAAAGCCCCTTAAAACACTAAAAATATCTTAAAAATATGAATAACGTGCGACGCCGTGATGAAATTTAAAAATTGAGGTATCAGTGTAAAGCTCTTGTTGTCTTTAAAAGCAAAACGCTATTAAATACAGGGTGTTCCGATTGAAAAAACTACATATTTTTCCGTAACCTATTCTTGACTTACCCTGTATGTGTAAAATTATTTTTAGTCTGTAGATTTTTATCAACCTTTTAACCATGTCACATAAGTTTTTTTTCACTCGGTATAGTTTCGGCGCTATTTTAGCCATACGCCGTGCTGACGCACCCTGTATATATATGAAGCTTCCAGAATCAATATTTTTTGGATGAGCATTTTCTTTCCCTTGATCCACACTTTTGAAAATCTTATTATTGATTCGATAACTGCTGCTCGGTCAAAATGATAATATTCCTGGATGTAATTTATTCCTGACCCCACCCAAGAACCCTCTGCAATATTATTATATCACAAACACGAAACTAAAAATAATTTTCCTCTGGAAAAACAGACTTGACCTCTACATGTTTGTAGTAAAGTTTGTGCATATGTTTCCCAAATCTTCAACACTGATTTCACCCATATTTAATGGCTCATAACCTTCACTGTCCTCAGAACCGGAGCTAAAATTATCATGTGCATGTGCAAACTACTTTTGGAGTACACAATCCATTAAAATCGTCGTCTAAACTGGATAAAGTTAAGTAACAAAAACACACTGATATCTCTACCCTTTAATATCAATAAATTTGGAATAAACTCTTATAAGCCACAACACAACGCTCTAAACAATCAAAGAATGCGTAAACAAAATAAATGTTTAAAAAGTAGGTTATCCTCGGTCAAGTCTGAGGTTAAGATAAACATTCTGCTGCTTACGTACGGAACAGCAGAGTTGTATTTATCTAATTAGCGGATTTGTCTCATTTCCTTGTCAATTAATAAGCATTAAAATGCCGGTTATAAATTACTTCATTAGTGAGGAACTGACTTATACAATGATTTTATGAATGAATTAAGCAACAAATAACCAATTTTCGCAATAATTTGTCTTACTTAACCTTTAACTACTCGCGCACTTTTTTTTCACGCTACTACTCGCGCGGTGTACTTTGTACACCATTGCATTTTATGGTCTAAATTTGTTTTTGTTTCATTTTATTTACTCTATGAATTATAATTATACATGTAATAGATAATTACCCAATTTAAGTGCATGTTTTTGGCAAAAAATCAGTAAGTACAGAAATAATATTACACAAAAGGTAAACTCAAAAAATATATTCTAACAACACGAACACAAAAAGTTATCTATTCACTGCCAGATCCGCCTTCCTTACTTTTATGGCATGTAATTACGTTATCACTGTGTTCTTTACACACTAATTGATGACAAGTATTGCATGTAATTGTAGTAACTCTATTCTTTTTTCTGCCGCAGATGAAGCATCTTCCTCTGATTTTTCTGGGTGGCTCTTCCTCTGCGTCGTTTACTTGAGCTTTTCTATACCTAGATAGGAAATGTCTGATATCTATAGGTAAAGTAGATATTGCAGCTCTTTCAGACAAATGAGGTCTCATCAATGACAGAAAAAGCGATTTTAGGAAAAGTCTTCTGTATTTGAGAGGAGAATAAGGATGAGTGGCGGTATATTAAATTTGGCTATTGATCCTTGCTATATTTAGTAACTAAAAGAAAAAATCCAACGGCCATCTCCTTGTTCTTCTTCCAACAAGAAACGCATTGCACATTTTGTCCACTGTGTCCACACCCCCCTTTGTGATATTATAATCCAATATAATTTCAGGTTTGTTGGTATCTGGGTCAATGTAAGAGTCGTCGTGCATAGTAGAAATCAAAACAACGCATTTATTTTTTTTTTTGGACACTTGAAACTAAAGTTACATCCTTTTGAAATCCGAAAATGGATGACTCAACCAATCTTTTTTTATTTGACAAAAACTCTATTAGCAGCTCCCGTTTATTTTTTTTTAGAGTCCCGATAAATTTTATTTTATCTTGTAACAGCTCCAGTGCCAAAGGATAACTTAAATACCAATTGTCGCAAGTTAAATTCCGGTTACTTCCTTTCTGTTCTTCCAACAATCGGTGAACTATGGCAGTTGGCGAGTTTAATTGATTGTATTGACGGTCTGGTTGTTTTCCATAGTAGAGCTCTAATTTCTGACATAAAATGTTTTAACATCACAAAGCACAAACACCTTCAACCCATATTTTGCAGGTTTGTTGGGTATGTACTGGACAAAGCTGCACCTCCCTCTAAATGCAATAAACATTTCATATATGGTCATAAATTCACCAAGAGAGTACTTTTTTCCTGAATTATAAACAAATTTGTCCAAAATAAATCGCACCGGGGCCAGGTTATCGGTTTTTTTTCTTTCGTTCCTTGTTCCTTTGTCATCAAATCTAATATTTCCAAGCAAAAAAAGAAATCTTTGACAATTCACGCAAGCTCAAAATATTTCTGATCCGGTTCCGTCTTTCATCCATAATTCTAAGAAATTGGTGTGATTTTGCTTCTTACATCCAGATAAAAACAATAACCCGATAAAAGCAAGTATTTCCGTTTTTGTAACGTCCTTCGCGTCTCTTTCTCGATTAAAATTTGCCCGAACTTTTGAAATTTCTAAATTAGTATACTGAATGATATGTTCAATCATTTCATCATCAGCAATTTTTGAGAAAGCACTCTTCTCATCAGTTATGTCACGGGCGCATTGCTTTGGCCCTGGTAGTATTTTTATTATAGTTTTGCTTTTGGGTTTAGTAGATTTACACATAGGGTAACTTTTATACCAAATAGTTGTTTTATCCTTGCCAACATACTGACCTTCTCTATTGGCTACTAACACGAAGAGAGGAACATCTTCGGAGCCTGAACTTTGATCATCTTCCACCTCATCTTGTTCTTCTTGCTCGCTTATTTCTTGTTCGGAGTTTGAATTGTGTTTATCTTTCTCTATATCTTCATTTTCATCAGATATGTCACCTTCCCCGCCAATTTCTTCTTCGGAATCCGTATCACATATAACCTGGGCCACAGCTTACAATTCATTTTGGGTTAAGCTTTTCCGATTTTTTATCTTTATTCGATGCCTGAAAATAAAAAATATATAAATTAAATATACAAACGTGTATAGGTACCTTCGTGGCACCAACAGAGGTAATCTTGTACTCCCACTTAGATTTTTACTTTCAAACTACATACCTATCTTTCAATTTATTTTAAAAATATATAATTTTAATGTACTTACATAATTACGCGTTGGTGTATTCTGTACACCACGACAAACTTCTCGGGATATTCGACCTTCTACTTAGGCGATCAAAACCGTATTGGCACTGCATTTGGAAGACACATCGACAGAAGCATAGCTAGCTCGGTGACGCCGAAAAAGTGATCGTATGGAATCGGCAGCGGTTGGCGCCAATTTGGTGTATTTTTTACACCAGTGCGAGGAGTTAAAGGTTAATAAAAAGTCTAACAATTATATTTTTTTTACAAATTATGTGATTTGCTCCAATCAAAATGTATTAAACAGATCTTTTAAAGACGAAAAACAATGAAAAACACAAAGTCACGGTCTCACAACATTTACTTAAAGCTACACGTGTTTCGCTCTATTCAGAGCATCATCAGGCCTAAAACAATAATAATTAGACTTGAAAGAAAAAAGAGGACATTAAAAAGACTAAAACCTTAAAAAGCCACTAACGTTGGCAAAACAGTAAATAAACATACATTTAAAGTTAGGATGACTATACAGTTATTTAGAACCAAAAAATAAAAAATAAAAAATTGTAAAATATCACACCTATTGGGAATCGAACCCGCGACAACAAGCTTACAAGCCAGAGACTATAACCTATGGGCTACCGGAACACTGAGGAGAAGTTCAAAACATTTGTTGTTAAGCCAAGGCATTCTAACACAATATTAAACTTATTTCAGTTGGAAGAGATTATGTATATATAAAATTGATTAAATAAGATTATTAAAAATAAGGTTGGGTTCAAAATTAAATACGTCGTTAACACAGACAAGAACAGGACTCTTCTTGGCTTTGTTACAGGTTTAATCTCCAACAGATATATTAATTGATTTATTAATTTTTTTTACCAAGATAAAGTAAATCGCAACCATAGTTTCATAAAATAATTTATTTAAAAATCATACATAAATATACATACTACACAGATATGATACCGTTAAGATGGTCCCTCCTAACATACCCGATCTGAAACGCAAGGAAAACCATTATTGGATGAGGAAAGTAAATAATAATATGGGATATTGTTTCATTGTTTTGTTGATTGAATAGAATTAGGAACTGCCATTGATTTTGCATTGATTTTACCTTGCAGGTCAATTTGGCCTATTTTAGATTTTAATGAATACTGAGCACATATTAACTATTTGTTTATTTTGTTCAAATCATAAGGATCAATAGTGATAAGAATGTTAATGTCAATCTGGTCTGTCAGTTTTTTTTTTTGTAAATTATTGTTGCTAAACCATGGCCTCAAGTTATAGATTGCTCCATAGTTGCAAATTACTTAAACCAATGTTGGTACCAGATAGTACCCAGTAGTTAAACCCAGCATGTCAACACCTAGGTACTTGACAGATAAATGCATTCCTTAAAATTTGGAGGGAACTGACAATCCTATTTTTAATAGATTCATTCTTTATCTGGTTCTAGAGTATGACAGATAGTTTCGCTTAATGCGGATGTGAAAAGGTAGACCCTATCTTAGCCTAATTTTTTTTTTGTAGTTACTAGTATGTGCTAGGATAGCTTAATTGCTGATTTTCTAAGTAGGCCTAAGAGTTTATAGGGCTCCTTGTTTTTGTTGTGTTAAATAAACCCCAGAAAAGGCCACATTCCATCTTCGGTAAGTTAGCACATGTTACATGCCTAAGTCATTTTCCTATTTTTTTCATCTAATTAATTTCTTATTTGCATGCTTTTCGGTTTAACTCAAAAGAACATCAATGCATCCAACTTTTCAGAGAGCAATTTTATAAAATTTAACTTACTTACCCACACAAAAATGCCATAAAATTGACAGCCATGTCGAACCTCATGTGTGGTCCCCATTTTTAGGCCTTCCTGTACCTTTCTGCTTATCCTCTGCTTCTGCTTTTGCTGCATTTTTATTGTTACTGCTTCCACCTCACTTGCTACTCCACGTGTTACCACATCAAGTCGCTTGGATCATCACCTCCAGAACCTGCATTCCTTCCAATCGGCTACACCTAATACCGATTGCCTTCCACTACCTGCTAGACATTCTGGAAGCATCCTAACTGGTCGATCTGCTGCTGCCTCTTTTGACCCAAACGTATAGCTGCCAACAAAGGAGCCCCATTCAGATCAGGTGGGCCCTGCTACCAGTCGGAGAGACTCAGAATTTCAGGTAGCCCCTTTTTCTTTTTGGCTTGGTTCTTCAGGTATTCATTTATCGGTTCGTCGCAATTTATAGATTATTTTTTTTTGAATTAATATGTAGAAATGATCGCAGATTTTAAATTCAATTTAGCAAAATTGTTTATATAACCACCATCACTGATTTGGTTTGAAATTGGGAACTGAGTATATACGTATATGCGAGGTATTATCAGATGTACAATTAAATAAGTATTAAGTGCTAAATTTTACTTTATTTTCTTTCTCATAATTTTAAATTTCATAATTATAACTTAAGTATTAGAGCATTACTGTCTTTGTATTTATTTTTTTTTGAATTGAGGTTATAGATTAAATTAGTTGTCAATTATGACATTGATTTATCTTTCAATACTAAAGCTGGGTTTAACGATATAAAGCTGCGTTTTCTTTGCGTGCCCTAATAAAGGCTAATAATCATAACCCTGGAACCCACATTTAGGCATTGTGCGAGAAACAGTGCAATAGCTTTAGTAATTTCCATCCTCTCCAGAAGGTCAAGCTTTTTCCCTTTAGGGCATTCATGAAGTATTTCAGCTCCGACCTCTGGAGAAAAGTGATGTGTGGAAGCTAACAGGTGATTCGCAAACGCTGACTTTGTATCACGGACGTCTGTATTTTTAAATTTCTCAAACAACGCTACATGTTCTTTAACGCGTGTAAAAAATTTTCTTCCAGATTGGCCAATATATACAGCGTCACAATCCCCACATTTCAAAGAGTAAACCCCTGATTTCGAAAAGACTAATTAAAAAAAGATTTGCCTTGTCTATCACGCTCACTAACTGTTTTTTTAAATTATTCGCGGTTTTAAAAGCGATTTTGATATTAGAAGTCTTAAAAAATTTAGCTAAATTTAATGAAATTGAGCCGAAAAAGGACAAAGATCTAAAGGACTTTTTGTCGTTTTTTGCATGAAGAAGGTTGTAAGTCAACCTATATTTATTTAAGAACTTAAAGTATAATTTGTTAATTAAGTAAAGTGGGAATCCATTATTAAAAGCAATATGTTTTATAATATTAAGCTCTTTAGCAAACGCTTCCTTTGACAGGGCGATGTTAAAAAGTCTGTAAAAGAAAGAATTGAAGGAGGCAAATTTGTATGAATAGGGAGAAATAGACGCATATTGAATGACATTATCAGTAGTTGTGGGTTTACGATATATTTCGAGTATTAGTTTATTATTGAGTCTTTCTATAAGGAGGTCTAGGAATGGCAGTTTACCATTTTGTTCTTCCTCAATGGTAAAAGAAATCTTTGGGTGCAAAGAATTCACAAAACGAAGAAAATTTGTCAAATCTTCTTTCTGGCCATTCCAGACAATGAAAATATCGTCAACGTACCTCTTATATTCAATGAGAAAACAAACTCCCCAAACCTACCCTTAACAATCCTTTCTTCTAGGTTGCTCATAAAAATTTCACTTAATAGTGGGGAAAGGCATGAACCCATAGCCAATCCAGAGACTTGTTTGAAAATTTTATTATTGAATTGAAAGAAATTTTAATTCACAACAAGGCTGAGCAAGTCCAAGAGGTTATCAACTATAACTCGACTAAGGGAAGATTTTAATAATAGAGTTCTTACCAGATCTATACATTCTGTAGGGGGAATGCTAGGAAAAAGATTTTTTACATCCAAAGAAATAAGTATAGATCCATCAGGTGTGTAAAGATTTTTCAGACTATTTGACAAATCCACTGAATTTTTAGTTGAATAAACACTCCTAAACTTAGTCACCTCCCTCAAAACTGTGTTTAACCAAGCTGATAAATGGTAGCAGGGGGAATTGATAAAAGAAACCACTGGTCTTATTGGAACATTGTTTTTGTGAATTTTTGGAAGACCGTAGAGAATTGGAGTTCTGGGATTCATAGGATACAGCTTTTCTTTTTTAGTATTAAAGAACTCAAGAGTTAAACTGCACTTGTCCAGCATTTGCTTAACTTTAGTAAAATACGAGTTGGTGGGGTCTCTATTGACTGTAAAAAAGTCCACGAAAGTGAAATTTTTATGAGCAACCTAGAAGAAAGGATTGTTAAGGGTAGGTTTGGGGAGTTTGTTTTCTCATTGAATATAAGAGGTACGTTGACGATATTTTCATTGTCTGGAATGGCCAGAAAGAAGATTTGACAAATTTTCTTCGTTTTGTGAATTCTTTGCACCCAAAGATTTCTTTTACCATTGAGGAAGAACAAAATGGTAAACTGCCATTCCTCGACCTCCTTATAGAAAGACTCAATAATAAACTAATACTCGAAATATATCGTAAACCCACAACTACTGATAATGTCATTCAATATGCGTCTATTTCTCCCTATCCATACAAATTTGCCTCCTTCAATTCTTTCTTTTACAGACTTTTTAACATCGCCCTGTCAAAGGAAGCGTTTGCTAAAGAGCTTAATATTATAAAACATATTGCTTTTAATAATGGATTCCCACTTTACTTAATTAACAAATTATACTTTAAGTTCTTAAATAAATATAGGTTTACTTACAACCTTTTTCATGCGAAAGACGACAAAAAGTCCTTTAGATCTTTGTTCTTTTTCGGCTCAATTTCATTAAATTTAGCTAAATTTTTTAAGACCTCTAATTTCAAAATCGCTTTCAAAACCGCGAATAATTTAAAAAAACAGTTAGTGAGCGTGATAGACAAGGCAAATGTCTTTTCGAAATCAGGGGTTTACTCTTTGAAATATGGGGATTGTGACGCTGTATATATTGGCCAATCTGGAAGAAAAATTTCTACACGCGTTAAAGAACATGTAGCGTTGTTTGAGAAATTTAAAAATACAGACGTCCGTGATACAAAGTCAGCGTTTGCGAATCACCTGTTAGCTTCCACACGTCACTTTTCTCCAGAGGTCGGAGCTGAAATACTTCATGAATGCCCTAAAGGGAAAAAGCTTGACCTTCTGGAGAGGATGGAAATTACTAAAGCCAAGAAGAGTCCTGTTCTTGTCTGTGTTAACGACGTATTTAATTTTGAACCCAACCTTATTTTTAATAATCTTATTTAATCAATTTTATATATACATAATCTCTTCCAACTAAAATAAGTTTAATATTGTGTTGGAATGCCTTGGCTTAACAACAAATGTTTTGAACTTCTCCTCAGTGTTCCGGTAGCCCATAGGTTATAGTCTCTGGCTTGTAAGCTTGTCGCGGGTTCGATTCCCAATAGGTGTGATATTTTACAATTTTTTATTTTTTGGTTCTAAATAACTGTATAGTCATCCTAACCTTAAATGTATGTTTATTTACTGTTTTGCCAACGTTAGTGGCTTTTTAAGGTTTTAGTCTTTTTAATGTCCTTTTTTTTCTTTCAAGACTAATTATTATTGTTTTAGGCCTGATGATGCTCTGAATAGAGCAAAACACGTGTAGCTTTAAGTAAATGTTGTGAGACCGTGACTTTGTGTTTTTCATTGTTTTTCGTCTGTTGTATACGTCGGTCTCTTTGTGAAAAATGGATGAGATTTTCTTATTAGATCTTTTAAAGATATAACATAATAAAGATAAAAAAACATCTTGTCGAACTTGCATTGTCTTATTTATTTAATGTAACACGATGTTTCGGTTGGTAAGTATCTCCAACCGTTATCAAGTTAACAGTTTACACTTGATAACGGTTGGAGATACTTACCAACCGAAACATCGTGTTACATTAAATAAATAGGACAATGCAAGTTCGACAAGATGTTTTCACTGTACCATTGTCTACCACCTTCAAAAACATATTAAAGATACTTAAGATATTAATTATTAGGGAATTATTTAGATATAAGTGAAACATATTAAAAATTTCCTGTGCTATATGGGTTTAGATTTTTTTAATAAATAGTTTAATCTTATTAAGATATTAACGGTATTTACTTATATTTAAAAACGTTAAATATGTATGTAATTGGATTTATTAAATTTAATTTAATCTACAACATTAATACTTTAACTTCTACTTATATTTTAAGATATTTACATATAAATTAAAAATCCTAATATAAAATATCCAAGCAAAAATGTCTAAAAAGTAAAGGTAATTTTAAAAATTTACGAGGAGCATATATTAAAAAGGCGGACGGAACGCTCTATTAAATATGAAGGTAGACAGGCCCTTTTACATCTCAAGGAATCCCCAAAAATGAGGGCGTTTTTAAATTTAAACGAGCGTACTTACTTCTTGGCTTATGTTGAATAAAAGTATCCTTTATAGCGTTTCATCGCGTTACTGAAATGTTTTACGCTAACATTTTCTTTTCGAAAATGCCAACAAAAGAGCAGTAAGAACCCCAAATGGAGCAAAATAAATATTTTAGCCATGAAAGAATTACCTTAGGGTATTTGAGTGTGGCATGTATTTTAAAACTATTTCCTTTATAAAAATGTGTTAAATAATTTGTAATAAAAGTCTTTACAAGTACCGTGCAAAAATAGCATAGTCAAATTTATTAACTGATGTTTTATGCTGATGTGTTTATGAAAAGGACCCTACTCAACTTTAAATTCTACAAAATTTATTTGAAGTTTTTTGACACTAAACAGAAAATTAAACAATAAGAAAAATATTTAACTATCTAATCTAAAACTTTTGTTTTGAATAGGTAATTCTTGATTAGGCAAATATAATTGTTATGGCTTTCCTTTGGACCAAGAATAAAATTTAAACTCAAAATGTTTAGGAGTGTTGTGTTCCACTAATATGCAATTTTGCTAAATACGATCACCTTGTACACCTTGGCAACAGAAACCTAACAGCTTACTATGGATAGAGGTAGAATGTGCCACTTCTGCAGTTTTACCTACTTTGTAAGTTATGTGGTGCTAAAGTTTCAATTGTTAGCAAATTTAATATTTCTTAGTTTAGACTTCAGTTAAACTACTAAAACGTGTCTTTAAATTAATAAAAATTAAAATTGAAATATATATCGTTTTTTAGAGTCTGCCGAAGGTAACTAAAAGCATCACTTTTGCATCTAATTGATGTGACTAGCATAGTTAAACATTTAATTTTTTTAAAGATATAGCGATTTAGGTACTTTTCTTTGACTATTATTTACTAGTATTTCTCTAAAACCTTTGCATTTCATATTATTATAATCAGTCCTAGTATTACAAGGAATACCATTAATGGGTAATACTTACACAGAACCATCATTTTTAATTATACATATGACCGTCTAGCAGTGGTATAAAGGATACAGTTTTAAATAAAACATGGTTGATTTCATTCATAAAATGCCCACTGGCATGTGGAATTTTATATAATGTGAAGGCACGTGTAATCTCTATTCAATTGAGAGCCGAATTTCTCCATAGATTCTTTTTTAGCCACATATAAGATTGCTAGACATGTTATTATTAGTAAAACTAGGTATTTTTAAACTAAAAAAACTTTTATTATATTTTATTCATATCATATGCTTTTAGTATATTTCGTGTGAATATTACTATGATGTAAGTATAGAAGAATTAATCAAATCAAATCAAAAATGGTTTATTTGTTAAAATGTACAGTTTTATAGGTCAATAAAAATTACAAAGAAAAAAAAAATTACATTGACAAATAGGACTATTCTCTCGATTATAAAACCGTTTTCCCTTGTTAGCACAAGCAAAGAAGGGATGAAAAAGCCCTTTACAATTTACAGAAACAATTTTACAAAAATAAAAATAACGTTTTTATATAGGAATGCAAAGTAAGATATAGAATTAATTAACCTAAGATTTTAAGACAGGCAGCGGCAGTGCGACAACGGACGAGCGCAAGGAGAGAGGACAGTCGAAGCGAAAAAAGACCCCAAAAAATAACCCCAAGATGCGTGCATCGGCCTAGGCTATTAAAAAATATACGTATATATGTTGCGGAAAAAGAAAGAATAAAACTAAAAACGGGATTTTAAAATATAATCTCCGAACATTCCACTGAAAATTAGCATATTATATACACATGTATATCTTCTGTTACATGTTACTATTTCTTGTATTACATTTTATTATACGCATTATCACATTTTATATATCACCCTACTTGAATTAATTGCCAATTATTTGTTCCATAAGTAGTTTAGATTTTATTTGACCAGAGAAAGCTCCCAAGGGCATTTGCTTTATGTCATTGTTTAAGCCATTCCACATTTGAACAGCTACATACTTAAAAGAACGTTGAAATGCTGCGCTTCTATGCAATGGTACGATAAAAACGTTATTTCGTGTGGCATGCGCATGTTCGAATTATTGAAACTGACTTCTTAAATTAAATGGTTGATTATTATTTACTATGCGATATACAAAATTATACATATGTAGCTTTCTTCTATTGTTCATATTTAATATTTTATTATTATTGAGATAAGGCGATATATGGTTTCTATAGGGGATACTATAAGAGAATCTCATACAGGAATTTTGGACTTTTTGTATAATTTTTTTATTTTGTGAAGATAAAGAATTTCCATAGACTACGTCACCATAATCAAACAATGACAAAATAAGACTATCGCACAATAAGTACTTTTGTTTTGCCGATAAATTTCGCTTAAACTTAAAAAGTTTTTTTAAACGTAAATAAGCAGTTTTCGTTTTATTTTTTATGTGTAATTCAAAAGAGAGAGAGCTGTCAAATATAACGCCTAAATTTTTTGCCTCGGAAACAACAGGAATTGAAGTATTATCAATAGATATAGGATTTAAGGATAAGTTGTGTTCGAGCCTTTGCCTTATATTAAAGTTGGAGCACATAATAAGAATTTTAGATTTTGTGGCATTAAGCTTAAGATTATGATTTTCTGCGTATTTATGTAGACTAATTAAATCACTATTAAAATTTTGATAGAATAGATTTATATTATTAAGGTGAATTGGAATATAAACTTGGGAATCATCGGCATATTGTTGCAAAGTGGCGTGTTTTATTACTTTGTACATATCAGCCACGTAAATAGAGAAAAGTAACGGCGATACTATAGAGCCTTGAGGTACTCCCTGGTTAAAAGGTATAAATTCTGAGTAATGCTTTTCAGACTGCCGAACCACCATAACACAACTGTCTCTATTACGCAAATAATCCTTGAAAAAATTTACACCGCTCTCTGAAATACCAATATATTTTAATTTTGCCAATAACATATCATGGTTAATCGTGTCAAAAGCCCTACTAAAGTCCAATAAGGCCATACATGTTGGCTGACCATTCTCCTCATTTACCCTAATATCATTTAAAATACCCACCAAACTTGTAGACGTGCTAAAGTTTTTTCTGAAACCGGATTGACAATCGGGGATAATTTTATGTTTATCAACAAAATTTGAAATTTGATTAAAAATATGTTTTTCCAGAATTTTAGATGATGCTGGTAGAATACTAATTGGTCTGAGATCTTTATGCTCTTTTGGATTTGAATTTTTTGGAATCGGTTTAATAATTGCCCTTTTCCACACATTTAGAGACTTTTGTTGAAGAATACATTCGTTAATAATATGCAACAAAGGACTTAAGCAAAAAGGCAAACACAATTTTATATCTTTTATAGAAATACCATCGATTCCCGTTGCATTTGATTTAATAGTCGAGATTATTTTAATCATATTGTCTTGGTCCAAAAGCTGGAAATTAAGTTTTATATTATTTATGGTATTATTTTGATAAAATTCAATACATTCTTTACTTGTAGTATCAGGTAGGGTAGAAACAGTATTAAAAAAATTGCCAATATCTGTTGGATTTGATATGTTAGTAGGTAGCTCGTTTTGATATCTTTTTCCTTTAGTTAAGAATAGTTTATCTGCTATTCTCCAAAATTCTTGTCCTTTTTTGTTTGATAATTGATTAAAAAATGTTATTTTTTCTCGTATTAAAGCATGTTTTGTGTAGTTTCTTAGCTGTTTATAATATTCAAAATGAGGCTGAGATTTACTTTTCAGATATTTTTTATGAGCACGATCACGTAATTTGATAAGAGTTTTTATATTTTCGGTTATCCATGGACAGTATATTTTCTCTTTAATAATTTTATTTTTAGTCGGAGCATGTGTATTTAAAAGCTGTAAAATATGTTCATTAAAAAACTGCACTTTGTCATTAATATCTATAAGGCGGTACATCTGATCCCAATTTATAAGCAAACCATCGTTTATAAAATTTTCCATATTTATGTTGTTATAAACTCTGAAAGTCATGGATTTTTTTTTAACCTTTATGTTATCATATTGAAATATTGAATAAATCAGATTATGATCCGTGATTGTTTCTGCTATGGCAAGCGACTCTGAGTTTAATGACACCAAATCATTACTGCAAATTATATAATCAATAAGGGTACCATCACCAGTGTTCATGTTATGCATTTTTTGATGTCGGAATTCTGAATATTACATTTTAATTTTTTAGTAAAGAGGTCTTGAACTGTAGCACGTACATCTTCGCTTTCTTGAGCCTTAACACCAAAAATACGTATGTTGAGACTGCGCAGAGACTGTTCTTGGGAATCCATGTTGTCTTTTACTTGTTGATATTCCCCTTCTAGATTTTTAAGTTTTGCTTCCAGGGATGTTATTCTGTCATTCTGCTCCTTAAATCTTTCTTCGAATTTGTTCTCAACGATCCTAGCCACCTTGTCAGCTATCTCTTGGAGAAATTTGTCATTGAAGGTGGCCATAATCGTCGATTTAATCTCCCGAAGATCGGCCGATGACAGACCCATATTTGTAGTTTTGACAAGCTTAAATTCAGCACCAAATTAGCAACTTTTACTGAAAACTTCACAACCACTGGATAAAGTAAACCTTAAAGTTTACTTTGCGATGCAGAGGAATAATTTTAAAAACTTGGGGACAATATATTTTAGAATTATTTGAGGAGCGGTCCTGAACGCAACCGATTAACTATACAGCGCCATCTGTCTCGTAAATTTTTCAATTAAGACTTGAAAAATTTAATTTGAATAATTAAGAAACTTAATTAATTAACAAGAGGACAAAATCAAAAAACTAATTTTTAATACAAAAATCTATCTAATTATAATATGTAAGATATAATAACTCAATCCAATATCTACGAAGAGACAAGTTTTTTTTGGCAATTTGACTAAATATCTCAAAATAAAACATAATTTTTAATGATATTGGCATTTTTAAGTAAACCATCTTATGCTTTATGGAAACCCAAACTTTGCTCTCCAGGGTACCCATTTTCTTACAAATGCTTATCAGCTTTTACTAGGAAAGTTACCTTATTATGTAACTTAACATTTAAAATCATAATCATGCAGCCTTTTTCACGTCCATTGTTAGACATAGGTCTTCTCCAAACGCCGCTAGTTCTCTCTGTTCCTGGCTGTTGAAATCCAATTTGTTGCTATCCTCTTCAGGTGGTTCGTCCATCGAGTGAGAGGTCTGCCTCGCCTTTCAGCTCTTGATCTCCATTCCGACAGTTTTTTCATCCATCGCTTGTCCTCCATTCAAGAAATGTGTCCAGCCCATTTCCATTTCCGTGTAGTAGTTCGTTGTATAGTTTTTCTGTGGTTTTCTTAGTTGAAGTCAGGTCAGAGTCAACCGCCGATTCGCACTTGTTAAATGCTTTTCATTTCAAGCGAATTGAGATATTTCCATTAACGATGTCCTTCATTTTTACATGCTCCGAGAACTCAATGATATCGTACAGGAAATTGGCCTGACAATAAATTTTGAAAAGACCAAAGTTATGACTAACATGGTTCCCAGTAAACAAATACAAATCAATAGCAATAAAGTAGAATTAGTTAACAAGTGTGTATATTTGGTTCATGAGATTACAATAACTAGAGACAAGCAAACCTGCAAACTAAATGGACAAATTAGCATCTGCCATGCTTTGATTTCCAAAAATCTTTGCATGGATTACAAGTTGGAGAAGTGTGTATTTTTGTCCTCTCATTATATGACCCAGATATTGCAACTGTTTGATAAGCAAACTTTACATTTAGTTCAGTAGTTCAGCATTAGTTATTTTATCGGTTAAAGGATTACGTCACGTTCCACGGAAATACCACATTTTAATGACTTGTAATGTATTCATATAGTTTTTCTTAAGGGTCCATGCTTTAAATCTATACAAAAGCGCAATATTCTGATCCTAAGTTCTATGTCAATATGTCTTGATTTGTAAATAGTTTTTTAATTTCTATAACTCTTCGATTTATCTCTATACCTACTTATTTTTATTTCTCTTGTTTGGTTATCTGAATGTTCTATTCTAGTTATTGAAGTTTCTAAATATTTATATATCGGCCATTATTTTTTTCTCGGTTATTCTCGATCGTGGTGTTTGCATTGTCAGATTTACATAGTTCAGATCTTGAGAGAATTTTGTAACTACCATTTCCTTGGTTTCCCTTAAGTTAATTCCCTTAAGTCCGTATTTATTACATTCATCATACTTAATCTTTAGTATTTCCCTAAAAATAGCTTTGCTATAGATGTTAAATAACAGCGGTGGTAGGATGCGACCTTGTCTTACACCACAACGAATTTCCATTTCTTCTGTTAATTGATTTTCTACCATTGTGTTAGCATTTTTGCTCAAATATAGATTAGTAAATATTCTGACGTCGTCGGAGTTATGGTTTTTCTAACAGGTGTTAACAGGTAAAACGGTATCATCAGCATATTATCTTCTTGTCTCACAGCACGAAGAACCTTCATTTCTTCTGTTGGTTGATATTCTATCATTGTATTCTGACGTCGTCGGACTCTATGTGTTGCTAAAGGGCAGCTAATATAACTAGTCACGTTACTTTGAGTTAAGTTTTCTCAAAATCGATGTTCATACGCCTTTTGTTTATATCGATATAGTGTATCGAAAAAGAACGTTGATCCCAAAAAGCGCCTCTCATGTCCGAAGTTTTTAAAAATGGCTTTTTTAGTTAAGTATTCTTGATTCTAAATTGAGAATTATACTTTTGTTAAAATAAAAAACAATCTTACTTTGAATAATAAATACTGTATTATACCTTTAAAGTCATACCCAAAAAAGATTCTTAAGCTTCTTATTTATATTTATAATTATTTATAAAATAGTTACCTTTTTTCTATTTTTTTAGCAATAAACCATAGTCAAAATATTTTAATAATTTTTTTTTCTAAAAAGAATATTAATTTTTTTTTTATTTCAGGTACGAGATTTCATTGCTGCATTACACTAACATAAGTATTTAATTTATAATGCAACAATACCAATAATGAGGTAGGTAAGTAGGTTATTTGTAATAATTAACATAAGAAAAAACTGACCTATTAATTATGTTAACGTCATAGTAACTAAATAATATCAGCAGTATCAGTAATACTATACTAATCATTAAAAATTAGGTTTAGTTTACAAACAAAATTTAATGTTTTTACCAAGTTACTTAAGTTATACTCATAAGCTTACTGCACTAAATAGACGGAAATTTATAAACCAGAAAAGTTAAATATTGTTTTTACTTGTATACCACTCTTCAAGAAATTGTTTCAACTGCGAAATATGAGTAAAGATAATTTATTACAACTAATTTCACCCACATCAAGATATTTAAATAGGTGAATCAAAACTAAATTTTTGTATTCTGTGAAAGACCTGGATTACCTTGTTACTTAAGGATCGGGTTTTAATGGGTTCGTACTGAGCTATGCAAGGGTTTAAAATTAAATGGATTTTAAATGTATTTCAGTAATTTTATTGAGAACTTAAGTCTATGGTGTGCATTTTTTTAAAAATAGCAGGCAAAATAAAAATGTATGGTTAAAAGTACGAGTTTCTGTATAAAATATTAAATAACCTGGTTGATTCCGCATTATTTTAGAAATATTAAACTTTAGTAGCAACCCTTATGTTCTGCCTAATATTGTTACTCCTGGTATTATAATAGTCTGGCTTCATTTAAAATGATTCAATAATTTCTTTATAAGATCGTGATCAAATTTAATATTGGTAATAATGTCCTGTAGCATAAATTGAATATAAATGAACTTTTTTAATTATATACTATTGTAGTTGAATTTATTTTTTCCATAACATTAATATTTACATAAAAATTAATAATTAATATGTCACATAATTATGTTTAATTTAATTAGGAACAGATTAACCGAATAGTTAATATCAATAATAGACCAAAAATGCTGCATCCTGCTTCGCCGATTTTTTATGTATATCTTTTATGTACCTTGTATTTACATTGTGATTCTTTAGGTCTGGTTACAGTTTTTACACATATTCTTATGTCCTTTTAGAGTATTGGTATCACTTTATAACTACATTGTTTTTCTCATTGTTTAGAGCTTAAGTGGATATTTTTGCAAGCTTATGCTTTGAAATATGGTTTGTTGATTCTCTCATTTTGCTCTTTAAATACCTATTGCCTGAAAAAGCCTGATAAATCGTGTAAGGAATGAATAAGTGAATCCTTGAGCATTCCTATTAAGGTGTTTGTTGGAATTTTGTTTTATCTGTTAGAGGAAAACCATTGGCGATACTTTTTTTTTCACTGGAGGTTGTAATTATAACCACTTATAATTTTTTAAATTCCTAAAGACAATATTATTTAATATAATATCATATATTAAAAACATTAAATACACTCATCCCCGAGGGTTTATTTAAGATCAAATCCACTGTGTCACATTTTTTTAGTAACACGTATTTTTCGTAACTCTTATATGTTGTTTTACCTATATTTTTTGTAAATTTAATATTGTTGATATTCTAGTCAAGTTAATAACCCACTTGTGCACTTAAATTGTGTAATTTGTTTATACTATTTATGAAACACGTATTATAGGCCCATACAGACTAAGAGTTAAAAAAAGTAAAACCCAATTACCTATTTTATAATTAAGCTGTTAAAGATACTTCGGAGTGAGCCACTTTGAAAAAATGAAAAGAAAACTTTCAAAGGAAACAAAAAAAATTATAAATATTTTAAGTAATTTGATTATGACTTCTATTATACAATAAAGGTTCTTTACTAGATGATAGTGACATTAAACGATTGGCTTGTAAATCAATTTTTATACCGACTTTTATTTTTTTGTACTTTTCGCTTTTAAAAAATACTGAATTTTAATAATACTCTATGATTCTGACTAAAAATTCGGTGGTGCTCATTAATCCATCTAAAATTTTCTTTTAAGCTTTTTGTTAAATTTAATTTGGATAAAATTGGCAATAAATTTTATACCTAACAAACTTCTCTTACCTAACAAACTTACCACTATTCGGACACAACATTTTGAATTGTGAGCTTTAATTTTATACTTTGAGTACTATTAATTCTCAGTAAAAGAGTAAAATTGCATGAAATATTTGAGAGGTTTCCTAATTCTTAGTTTCAATTGAAATTTGGCTTTTAATAATTTAAACTTAAATTAATCGAAATTTTGATTAGGACTTATTTTACTAGTTTTAGTTTAGTTATATTGTTAATACTATATCAAAATATTATTCAAATTACCTGTCAAATTCTACAAGAGCTATCTACTTTCTCAGGTGTCACCATGCCCCGCCGCTGCTCAAGGCCTCTAGCTCTCATTGGTTACGGCAATCGACTATACTACGCCATACGTTTTGCTTTCTTTGCTACTCTTCTTTGTGAAGATATTTATAAATTAAATTAAACTGAAGATAATAATAAAATCACGACTATGGTTCTATTGTTTATTTATTCTTTTGTCGACATAGCAATATAAAGTTAACTGATAATAGAGCTCTAGATGTACAGGTATTCTCATCCGCCATATAGGTCCATGCGGCTGAGGAGCGTGTAATGATAACACGGTCTACGGTGGGAAAAATCGCTCTGTGAATTTCGCAATTTATTAATCAAATTATTTATTGTGAATGTTTTTAAGGGTCTAATAGTAATGTAAAATCATGAGATTTAATTAAAACCAGAAAAGTTTAAATCAAAATATATTGTAGGAGCGTTATAAAAATTCACAATTATTTTATGTTAAACGGCCGAATAACTAGCGAAGACCGTCTGCAACTTTCTGCAATCTCCCCTAGCCCAGATCTAGGCTAAAAATAGCATCGAAAGGTCGGTATGCGGTCGAGGGTGCATACCTGCTTCTCGATGGTGTTCGTTCTTATTTTATCAGTCAACCATACTATACAATTTCCGTCCTCGGAAGATGTTCCTATGAATATAAAAAAAAGTGAAATAATTAGTATTTCACATTTATCTTTTATAAGAACAACATATAAGGTTTAATCAAAGTATATAAGACTCATTCGCTTCATGCTGCCCAGCACTGAATAAACAAAACATAATGTTTTTTTTTTTCTTTCTTTTTTTTTTGTTTCACTTATCAAGTTCGTCAACGTCATCAGAACCTGAAGAGCTGATTTCATAAGTAGCAATGTAAGGATTCAACTGACGCTATACCATGATATCTTTTATTGGCTCGTCGTGAGCCAGAAAGATCTTCAATGACATAACGGTCAAAGTCAAGCACGTGAGTTACCACGTATGGACCACTAAATTTAGGAAGAAGTTTTTTACTTTTTCCATCATTAGATGCCATAGTTTTTCGTAAAACTACTTGATCACCTTCACTATAGTTATGCTTGCCTCTTCGTTTAGCATTATAACGTAGTTTTTGTTGAGCTTGTGCCGCCACTATTCGTTTATTGGCTTCGTTTATCATTTACTTTATTATAGTCTGTTTCGTTTAGACTTACCTCCTGAGTTATGAATGCGTTATCCATATCTCGAGGTTGATATCCCAAAAGAAGCTCGTGGGGACTCTTTTCTGTAACACTATGTACAGAAGCATTAATCCCAAAACGTATGGAATCAACTTTATTATCCCACTTCCGCTCATCATCGACCATTGTCGACAGGGAAGCCAGGATCGTTCTGTTGTAACGTTCAACTTGCCCGTTGGCTCTTGGGGTGGCCGTTGCGTTTAGCACCACCTTAACTCCAAGCACGTTCCTCAATCACGTATAATTTGCCTTGGTGTACCAAAAGTACTACAAAACGCCTGACAAAATATCAACAGCGGAGCAGCCTTAGTACTTGAAACTGCCTTGCTCCAAACATACTTTGTGAATGCATTCACTGCAACTATTAAGTAGGAATTTCCTTTGGTACTTTTGACAAACGGACCCAAGTGATCGATATGGATAGTATCCATAGGACTTTTGTTTTTTTTTTGACTTTTGTTTTGACATGACCAAGGTTTTTTTAAAATAGGGTGTAAGAATCCCTCTTGTTTGCCAGTGGTTGTTTTGTTAAATTGGCATTCCAAACAAGATTTAATATTTCTAATGATATATTTTCGCATTCTTAGAAACCAATAATTGTCGCTTACTGCTTTTAACGTTTTCGTCAACGCTGGATGACCTCTTTTGTCATGGTAATAACTGATAATCGTTCTTTGAGCCCTTTTTGGTACATACCACTTAGGACCACAATCGGTATTTCGGTATAATCGCCCTTCTTTCAAAACATAATTTATTGTTAGAGACTTGTCTTTAATGTCTGCATAAGGTTCACGTAGTAACTCAATAGTACCTTTGCATTTTCGACAACGGGTAAAGGAGCTTCACCTTCTGGTTCTACAGCATTGCGACTGAGAGCATCAACATGTGCCATTTTGGTCCCTGGGCGATATTCCACAGTAAAGTCATACTCTTGTGTTACGAGCCACCATCTTGCAATTCGTGGAATAAGGTCTCTTTTTGTTATTGCCGTACGTAAAGCAATACAATCAGTTACGAGCTTAAACGGAACTCCTAATATATAAACTCTAAATCGCTGTAGCGAGCAAACTACTGCAAGGGTTTCTAACTCATACGAATGAAATTTCTGCTCTTCTCTGGTCGTCTGCCTACTATAATATATAACAGGTTTTAAAACACCTGATGGCTGCCGTTGTAGCAGGATACTACCGAGACCGCGACTGGATGCGTCTGTGTGCACTTCCGTTTTTAGCTTCGGATCGTAAAGAGCTAAAATGAGTCTGCTACTAAGATGCTTTTTAATACATTGAAAAGCTTCTTTTTGTTCGACATTCCAACTAAAAGTAGTATCTTTTCTTGTCAGTCCAGATAATGGTCTTGCAATGTGAGCAAAGTTCTTTACATATTTTCGGAAATAACTGGCAAGTCCAAGAAACTGCCGAATTTCATGAACATTTCGTGGAGTTGGGAACTGTTCGACTGCTTTTGCTTTGGCTGCTTTAGGACGGATGCCATCTGCGCTAAATTCATGACCCAGATAGAAAAAGTGACACTTAGACAACTTCAACGTAGCTCCAAAATTTCTAAAAGTGGTTAAAATTTCCAGCAGAGATTCTAAGCCAGACTCAAAATCAATACTTGGCAGTAAAATGTCATCGAGATAGGCTAATGCTGTTGTATTTTTCATGGTTTTTAGAATACCATTAACAGTACGCTGGAATACAGCTGGAGCGTTAACTAACCCAAATGGCATTCGTAAATATTTCTAGTGCCCATCAGGAGTGACGGACGCAGTTTTGTTTCTAGAGTCTTCGGCAACCTGGATTTAGTGGTAGCCACTTACCATATCAAGTGTTGTGAAATAAGTCATATTCGCCAGAATTTCCAAATGTTGGTCTGATTGGATCATCGGAAAACTCTCTTTGATGGTTTTGGTATTAAGTGCCCTATAATTGACACGCATTCTTGTTTCACGATTTTTCGTCTTAATTAACACTATAGGGCTTGCATAGGGCGAATGTGATTCCTGGATAACGCCTGCTGTTAAAAGTTCATCCACCGTTTCTTGAACTTTTTCGGGTTCTTTAAAAGCAAGTCAATAGGGCTTATAAACTTCAGGTAAATTATGTTTCAAATGAATATTCATTTGGGTGCCACGTATACATCCTAATTCGTTAACATTCTGAGCAAAACAGTATCTAAATTCATTCAAAGTCTCTAATAACCTATTTACATTATCTTGTCCTATATTACAATTTACTTGATTTTCAATATATGTTATAGTGAAAACTGACAATTGGCTTTTATTTAAAACATTGACCGATACCTGCTGCTTCCCCATTGCTACGTCAGCAATGCAAGGAGATCCGCAATACAACCAACTGTTTGACGTTGAAACAAATTGGGTGCTCGGACATATTTAGCAGAGAGATGATTATATCGCCATCAGTTGAGGTAACACAACGTGGAATGATATATTCACCCTTTGGTTTATAAGATTGTCTTAAATCTATAAAAATATCTCCCTCATATAAGTCAGCCGTACTACAGACTATGAACCCAATATGATTTGGTGGTACCATTGTAGGAATTTTACATAAAAGTTCTAGTTTAACCGGAAGTTTATCCAATTGAGGTAACAATGACATATTCTTATCAAAAATACGCAGTTTATTGTCTCTCATTAGAATTACCGCGTTAGTAGTATTTAAAAATGTTTGCCCTATTAAAACAGCCATATTGGAACAATAAAAATTTGCACTTGTGCTTTGAATAGGTCTACCTGCAAATCGGCCATAGTTTCACCAATTACAGACATTTTTGCCTCACCGTACCCGGTAATAATAATAGTTGATGGATACCATTTGGTACCAATTTGTGTAGCATCATATTCCCTTAATGTAACTATTTCAAGACCTATATCAATAAAGCCTTTTAGTTGACTTCCATTAATATAACATACAATGTTTAAGCAATCTGAACTCACCCCTTTACGCAGTTCTCTAATCATAGTCTTGGATCCACTGGGCTTGTTTCGTCTATACTCGGCCAACGTATGACCTAGGCGTCTACAAAAGGAACATTCCTTTTTGGGTTTTGGGCACTGTGATTGAAAATGACCAGGATCCCCACAATTGTAGCACTTTTTCCCATATCGTGAAATGTTTCGTAGCGAATAGACGTATTTTAGCACGCTCCACGCATTTTTCATCCTGTTATTGATTTATTGTAAAAAGAAAATTTTAAAAGTCAAATATTTCTGAAAGCAACCACTTGAAAATCATCCTCCTAAAGTTGTGGAAACGCACATCAATTGACTACCAAGTAATTAGTCTATTAAACGTTGAGCCAATCACAGATTAATTTACCATATTAGAGAGGTGCAGCAGTATGGGACGTAACGACATTACCTCTGGACCTAACACGAGAAGTGCATACAAAACCGATGGAAAATCTGATGACGATTTGGAAAAGTTGATTAGGAAGGTATGTGAAACCTTTTCTAATGAAATAAAAAGTGAATTAAATGAAAAAATCAAGAAAATAGAGTCAAAAATTGATCAGTTCTGTGAATCCCTAAAAGTCATTGATGCAAAAGTAGCAAGTAATAAAAAAGAAATTACTGAATTACAGTTTCGTGTTGACCATTTAGAGCAAAAATCAAAGGCTAACTCTATACGTATCTGTGGAATTGAGGAAGCCGATAATGAAGACCTATCAGAGATCTTAACTAGCCTTTTCTCAGATAAATTAAATATAGAAATATCACAAAAAGATATTGACTATGTCTTTCGATTAAAGCCAAAAAATCGTAAGACAAATGCACCAGCCCCAATAGTTATACATTTTGTAAACAATATGATGCGGAATAAGATTTACTTAGCGAAGAAACAATTGAAGAACACTACTGTTTCTATTTTCGAAGACTTAACTCGACTTAGATATAACCTATTAATGTCAACCAAAGAAAAATATGGAAAAAATATGGCATGGACGGAAAACGGTAGAATTTTCGCTTGGAATGCTACAACGAGAAAGAAAATTGCAATCAATTTGTTAAACACGGAGGCAGCGGCGGCGGAGGCTCTCTAATATTAACACTGGTCAGGTCCCGCTCATTGGCTATTCAAGGTTGGAAGCATGTATTAGGTATTTCTAGGTAGATACGAATAATAATAATAGAAATTTTTGTAAAAAAAAAGAAATGGTATTTTTGCCAATGGTAATTGTAAAGTATCGGTAAATATACATGGTGATATACACTAATATAAACTTAAATAATATGCTAAATTAATTTATTCTTTTTACTTTTATTTAACTAATCATGGGAGTAATGCTTGTTTTAGTTGCATAATTTTTATACTATAGATGAATGCTGTTATAGACTATCATAACGAACTGAGCAATTATGCCAATGTTATAACCTCAGATATTAGTCCGATTGAGTATTATTCTGATGAAAATGATCTACTGAACTTCATTCATATAAACATTCGCAGCGCTGGTAGAAACTTTGAAGAGTTTTTGGTATTTGTTGAAAGCCTGGGTTGCACCTTTAATATCATTTTATTAACCGAAACTTGGAAAATTACCTGCTTGGATATTTTAAAAATTTTAAATTATGAGGTATTTTATTCTGAAGGAAGGTTTAATCAAAACGATGGAGTGCTTGTCTATGTCAGAAAGGGTTTATTGGTAGAAAATGTTGCTAATATCAAATATAATGAAGTAACTTTTACACATCTTAATTTTAAATTTAAGGAAAACAAATATCAAATATTTGCTCTATATAAATCACCTGCATCGGATACCACTGCTTTCTTAAATGACCTAAACCATTTATTATTGCAATACAAAAATAATGAAGCCATTTGTATTTTTGGGGGAGATATAAACTTAAATTTGCTTAGTGTAAATGTAACAATAAATAACTATAAAAATATTTTAACTGAAAATGGTTTTCTTAGTTATATAAATAGACCTACTAGAGTAACATCAGATTGTGAATCCTGTATTGACCACTTTTTTATCTACTGTCCCAACAAAATAAAAAATAAATTGACCTTTTTACCATTTATACTAAAGAGTGATGTAACGGATCATTTTCCTATTGCACTGAAACTACAGAAAATTGATAACAATTCAAAAAAATCATGCGATAAAACTTTTGTTATATCTATAGACTATAATAAATTAAATAAAACTCTGGAAGAGGCAAACTGGGAAGTTGTTTACGATAAAGACCAAAGCGAGGAGACATATGAACTTTTTCAAAATATAATAAAAAATGCTATACAATTGGCAAGTACAAAGGTAAATTTTACATCAAAAAATAAAAAACTAAAACCCTGGATCACATCTGGTTTAATTAATTCCATCCGACACCGAGACAAATTAAAAATACCTTATCTAAAAAATAAAAATAATATAACTCTGTTGAATGAGTATAAGAGTTACCGTAATATTTTAAATATGCTAATAAAACAAACAAAAAACTCGTACTTTCAAAAAAAGTTTAATGAAACTAAACAAAATCCTAAAAAAATGTGGAAAATTATAAATGAGGAACTGAATACCAATCAAAATATGAATAAAAACAAAATATCACTTAGATGTGAAAATAACACGATTCAATCTGATAAAAAAGATGTAGCAAATATTTTTAATACATTTTTTATAAACGTAGGAAAAACAATGTCAAGTAAATTAAATTGTAATAAAAAAAATAAGTTTTCCCGCTTAAATTGTACCACTATGTTTTTAACGCCTATTACTGAGGATGAAGTTCTAAAAAATATAAATGCTCTAAAAAACTATTCTGCACCGGGGTTAGATGGATTAAAGAGTACCTTACTTAAGCAAATACGGAATAATATTGCAAAACCCTTGACCCATGTTTTTAATTGTATTATTTTAACAGGAATAATTCCGAATGAATTGAAGAAGTCAGTGGTTGTTCCGATATATAAGGGAAATGACGTGTATTCTCCAGGCAACTATCGCCCAATATCACTTATTAGTAATATAGCAAAAATACTTGAAGCTTGTATACGCATTAGGTTTTCAAAACACTTACAGAAAAACAACATTTTATCTCCCAACCAATATGGTTTTAGAGAGGGTAAGTCAACTGAAGAGGCACTATTTGAGGTAACAAATCATATTTGTAAAACTATTGAAAAAAATCAAAAACCGTTAGCTATATTTTTAGATTTGGCTAAAGCCTTCGACTCGGTATCACACGATATTCTACTTGATAAATTAGACGACTACGGGATAAGGGGATTAAGCTGGACTCTTATAAAAAATTATCTTACTGAAAGAAAGCAATGTGTTAGGGTGGAGGATGAGTATAGTGTTTTTGAAACAATAAATTGTGGTGTTCCACAAGGTACTGTACTGGGGCCTCTTCTATTCACCCTCTACATCAATGAACTTCTTTTTCTTAGTACATCTGGAAAACTTGTATCATACGCGGACGACACTGTTTTGTTGGTAAAGGGTGATAACTGGGCGAATGCTGTGGAGAGAGCAACTTCAGATTTTGCAATGGTTCGTCGGTGGCTGGAAGAAAATCGTTTAGCAGTAAATATTGAAAAAACAAAATTTATGAGTTTTAGCATTCTCGATAACCATCAAATTAATACAGATGTGCTAAAAATACACACATATCAGTGCATATTAAAGGAGAAGCCATGTGCTTGCATGGAAACCTTAAGTAGGACTCCATGTATAAAGTATTTGGGTATTTTTATCGATCAAAATATTAAATGGGAAAAACATATAGAAAGTATTAATATAAAAATTCGTAAACTAATTTTTAAATTTTATCATCTTAGAAATTGTATGCCTCTCCACATTTTAAAAATGTTATATACATCCTTGGCTGAATCAGTCATTAGATATGGAATGGGGAGGATCATTTGCCAGTACCATAAATATTTAAAACATTACTCAAAAATACCTTTTACGAGTAATTTTAAGAAAACATCCCAGATACTCCTCAAACCGTTTATACCAAGAAGCGCGCGTTTTTACAATACAGCAAATGTATGCTAAGTCAGTGCAGTGATTTGCGGCGACCGATAGAGAACTTGGGTTGCTATACTAGAAGCCAAGCAGTGCATTCTGTTAGTGTGCCTTTTCTGACAAGAGCGACTACTCAAAGGTTTTTAACATACCTTGGCCCAAAATTTTTTAACCTTCTTCCAAGTAGTATTAGAGAAGTTCGAAATATACATATGTTTAGTAGGGAAATAAATAGGTTGCTTCATGAAAACTTTGAAGTTTTTGCTACGGTGTTGCGTAGATAATTATTTATTTGCAAATTAAATATAGGGTATATGCAGCTTTATCAGTATATTTATGGTTAAGGTCTGTTATTCTGACTAGGGCGATTTAAATCATTAGTTCATTTAATCATTATTTTGGTTTATTCTTTGGTTTTAATATAGTTAGTATATAGTATAATATAGTATATAGTATATTGGTATATTTGGTATATAGTATATAACTTTAAGTGAATTGTGAATTATATATATTATCTTCTTAATCACTTTTGTTTTGTACACACACAGATTCTAATCTAGGTGTACATCTATTTATACTTTTGTGAGTTTTGTAAATTATTGTAAAATAAATTTGATTTGATTTTCACTTTTTTAACTACATTATTCTTTGACATGTTGTCCATAATTATATTCTTGAGTGGTGGTCTTGGTTTGGATGTTTCTTTGGACAACGTCGATAAATAGTCTTTATAGAGATCTTCCGGTGTGCTTTATCTTCCTGCCTTAGCTCCGGCTTGAATAGTCGTGCTCTCAATGCCATCAATAATCATTGTGACCGCATTTTTATTAGTGATGCAACATTGTCTTAGGAGCTGAGTTTTATCAAAGTAGTACTCCGTCCAATTTTCAGTGGGAAGTTTATTTCGACGTACCAGGGCTTTCAGTGATGGTAGAAAATCAAAATGATCCGGGAATGCGTTTTCCATTCATCCCAGCTGTAGTCGTATTTTTACAGAAAAAAAATACCAAGTTTGAGCTAAACCTCTAAGCCTGGACTGTATTAAAAATGTCATGGTAGCCTGATCCCATTTATTTATCTCAGCTAACTGCTCAATTTTATGTAGTTACTTTATTGCAGACATGCCTAGTTTTCCCGGATTAAATTCAGGAATAACATCTGCCCTTGGCATTGGTGTCGATGGTCGTTTATTTTTATCCAACAGCTCAATTACCAATTCTTCAAGAGCTTGTATCCTCCTTTTGTCATTGATACTCTCCGAACTACTGTTTGGTCCTGTAACGTCTACAGATACAGCCTGCTCAGAGTCCCTATATTTCCACGGAGGAGTATTTGGCTCACGTTCTCTATTAGCAGTAGGCTCTATAGATAGTCTTTTAGCCTTAGGGTTATTTCTTGTTTTACCATATCTTCTGGTGTATTTGGATTTTTTTTTATAGTTGGTTGAATCAGAACTATCGACAGATTCTGAACTCTGATCTCTGAACGAGCTATCTAAAACACTAAATTCCAAATGAGTTAAAACTAGATTAAGTGTAAAATGCAAATACTTAAGTAAAGAGTTCACCTTGTTTAAAGTTTTATAGTGGCACTTAACTTCCTCCTTCAACCAAGTGCTTCTGGCGACGTCCAAAGCATTTTGAGAAGCTCTGGTTTTGGATTTATACCTTAGGGTAATGAATTTCGGGGTCAAACCGAAATGTAAGCATTGTTGAAGAAACCATATTTTTAACAGCAGATTCCTCCGTGCAATAAGATTCTTCAGATAGTGGCGGATGAGCTGAGCTTGACTAGCATTTACAAATAAGAAAATCTCATCCATTTTTCACAAAGAGACCGACGTATACAACAGACGAAAAACAATGAAAAACACAAAGTCACGGTCTCACAACTTTTACTTAAAGCTACACGTGTTTCGCTTTATTCAGAGCATCATCAGGCCTAAAACAATAATAATTAGTATTGAAAGAAAAAAAGAGGACATTATAAAGATTTCTTTTACCATTGAGGAAGAACAAAATGGTAAACTGCCATTCCTAGACCTCCGTATAGAAAGACTCAATAATAAACTAATATTTGAAATATATCGTAAACCCACAACTACTGATACTGTCATTCAATATGCGTCTATTTCTCCCTATCCAAACAAATTTGTCTCCTTCAATTCTTTCTTTTACAGACTTTTTAACATCGCCCTGTTAAAGGAAGCATTTGCTAAAGAGCTTAATATTATAAAACATATTGCTTTTAATAATGGATTCCCACTTTACTTAATTAACAAATTATACTTTAAGTTCTTAAATAAATATAGGTTGACTTACAACCTTCTTCATGAGAAAGACAACAAAAAGTCCTTTAGATCTTTGTCCTTTTTCCGCTCAATTTCATTAAATTTAGCTAAATTTTTTAAGACCTCTTATATCAAAATTGCTTTCAAAACCGCGAATAATTAAAAAAAACAGTTAGTGAGCGTGATAGACAAGGCAAATGTCTTTTCGAAATCAGGGGTTTACTCTTTGAAATGTGGGGATTGTGACGCTGTATATATTGGCCAATCTGGAAGAAAAATTTCTACACGCGTTAAAGAACATGTAGCGTTGTTTGAGAAATTTAAAAATACAGACGTCCGTGATACAAAGTCGATCGATACGAAGACAAAGTTTTATTTTTTACTATTACCGTTAACGTACCATTCATCTCTATACAATAGGGCAGCGCAACTGTTCAAAGTCTTCCAGATACACATTACTAATTTAATGTTAGTTTGATTTGTTAATTATTGATAGTATCAATTAGAATAAAACATTTATTAAAACGAACTTATTTGACTGAGAAAAGAAGTATTTGACGAAATAAAAAGAAACGCCATTAAACATAATTTTAAATATTAAACATTTTAACCTTAAACTACTGCCAAAATATATACTTTATATTCATAATGCTTCTACATAAATTATAAACTCAATAGGTCAATCATTGAAAGGACCTTTAACAAGGGATTTCAATCACTCGAAACGAAAATTTTCTAAAGGGCTTAAAAGACAAAATCAGGAAAATCTTAATGGATGCCGTGTTAAGCAAGATTGAGTTAACTCTAAAATCTTACAAAGCAAAATATATTGTTTATGGATAATTTCTAAAAAAACATGTGTTAAGAAACCATTGTTTTACATTTTAAAAATATTAATCTATACATTGATTTAAATTGTAGTTTAACTTTTTTTTTAATTTGTATTATTGCTATTTCGAACAGGGTCCTGCAACTAATTAGAAAGCACGCAATGTATGTACTTGCTACGAAACTTCGTTCACACTATTTGGTTAACCCTAGATTATACAAGACAATTAAAGTTTGAGCTTCGGTTAAACTCTTGAGTTCTGCATGTGGAACTTCGTTAAAGGTCCTTTGTTAGACAATAACTTTAATTTAGGGACAAAATTTTTAATTTTGTTATTAACGGATGAGTAATTTAGGAATACTTCTTGCAGGAGAAACTCACTATTTGTATTTAGTATTGATTTACAAATGATGAAAAGCGTTAATAAATTCATTGGCTGTAGGGTACACCAAGTACAGCAAATATTCTTTTTACTAAAAACAATTTTTATTAGTGGATAATATTTTACCAATTTGTGAATTAATTTATCATCGTTCTTAACAGGTACAATAGTCATAATAAAAAGATTTGAATTCTTTAATGTAAAATCAAAGCCAAATCAATTATCAACAAGAGATTAAAAAATGAAACTATATGAACGATCTATATAAAGGACTAGCTTGTTTAATAGAACTCTACTAGCAAAATGTCAAAAATACTTTAGTATTAAGGTCAAAATGTTCTACCGATGTCGTCATATGAATATGGTACAGTCTGTCTCACAGAAGTCAGATTGACCAATGATGTTGGTAGCACTAAAGAGCTGACTGAAATAATGACTTAAACAAAATAGTGAATTAGTTTAAAAATAATAAAACTTCATTAAATAAAAAAAAAGTGTTTTTATTACTTTTACACCTCTCCTGAATCCTACTAAATTGTCTTACCACATTAAAAATAATTAACTTGCAGTTCGGGATAACTGTTTGGATTTTGGGGTCACATTGCGCTCTAACCTAAAGTTTGATATGCATTATTGATACGTAAATAATAAGGATTCAAGAGCCCTAGGATTTATTACCGGAACACCAAAAATTTAAGACAAATCCCCATTCTTATAAAATCCTTTAATACTTTTGCCACATCTTTCTAGATGGTATAATATGGTCCCCACAAAAAAAAATGTTTTAGTAATGAAATTGAAAAGGCACAAAAAATTCATAAGATTTCTCCATTTTAAACAAGATTTATTGACAAAATATAAATATGACATTATAATATTTATTTGTGAAATGGTCAATGGCACTAAATATCATAATATAGGATATGATACATGACCTTTATCAATGGTATTTAGTATTGTCTGGTGTCGTTAGTTTTAGAAGTGATCAACACGTCCGTTGCGTTTATCACACACGTTTGTGTTATCTGCTAAAAATTTAGCTAAATTTGGTAATGTCTTCAAGTTGGTCTGGCAAAATTTGTAGCCTACCTTTGAATTAACCTATGAAATCTAGGATCTGCATAGTTAATCCAGTATTTTCATACTTTTTTTGCTCCAATGATTGAAATAAGTTTGACCATAAAGTGAGATGATCGCTTTGTTTAGAAAACTAAATAAAGCTTACTTGGTAGTGGATAAAGTACTATTTGCCAATCAGACCTGTAGTGTGATATCGATATCTTAAGGTACTGTTTAAATTTATCTTAATTTTAAAATGTCTTGTTCAAAATGTAAGAATGATCTCTTTGAAAAACAGGTAAAAAATCTGTGACTTCTGTAATGCGACCCTCTACTAGATGATGCTCTATGCATATGCCGAAGGCATTGTTTTGGTAAAGTCGCCATCTAAAAAAGAGTCTGAGAACTGAGCTCTGAAAGAAGATGCAATTGTCAATATATTCACATGGAAATTAGTTATCTAAACATATTTCTCAAAAGGTCAAGGATGGTCAAAGGTCAAGGATGGGAATTTTCTAAATCCGTAAATTACATAAAAACCTCTGTTAATAATATAACAAAATATAAATGTCAAACTAGTACTCCTAGCGTCAAGATCACAGATGATATTATTGAAGCTACTGATCAGGGTAAGGCCACTGCTTTAGTACTTATCGACTACAGCAAAGCGTTTGATCGTATCAATCATACATTGCTCTACGCGATCTTAGGCTATAATGGGTTTGACTCTGACGCAATTGATATTATTAAAAGTTATTTAACCGATAGAAATCAATACGTTGAAACGAATAAGGGCATTTCATCTACTGCATTTCAGTTATGTGGAGTTCCACAAGGTTCCATATTGGGACCTGTTTTATTTTGTATTTATACTAGTCATCTCACCAGTTGTTTAAAATATTGCAGTGCTCATTTATATGCTGATGACACGCAACTCTACTTTTCTTTTTTTCCTGAAAGTAAAGAAATAGCTGCCAAGAAAATAAACGATGATCTAAAAGCCTTAATAGATTTTTCAGAAAAACACAATCTGCAAATAAACTCGTCTAAATCTACCTTCTTGATTTTCGGCAAAAATCGCGAAGTATTGCATCAGAGTATGGCTTTGGAAGCTTCCTCAAACAAGCTTTTGCATTCTACTTGTTCCCGCAATTTGGGACTTCACATTGACACCAATATGAGGTATAAACAGCATATAAGTAAGTGCATTCAATCTGCTTATTTTAATTTAAAACAACTGTTTCCGCATAGACACCTGCTTTCAACATCTCAAAAAATTACTTTATGCGACGCTCTGGTTTTGAGTCATTTCAATTTTGCCGACGTCGTATATGGTCCATGCTTAGACTCTATCGACAAAGGTCGAATTCAGCGAGTGCAAAAGTCATGCTTGCGATTAATTTACGGCATTCGTCGTGGACATCCTGTAAGTTACATGCTACGACAAACCAAATGGCTTTCTATGGAGGATCGTAGAGATCTGCATGCTGCTACTGTATTTCACCAAGTAATAACTTTAAATCGCCCCTCGTATCTATTAAATAAAATACGCTATAGAACTGACGTACATTCTTTGAATCTCCGGCATAGAGGTCTAATTTCTCCGCCTTTGCATACCACTATGTTTTATCAGCGGTCATTTTCTTATAATATTTATTTAATTTACAACCAGATTCCGGAGGACTTTAAAAATGTATCAACAAGCGTATTTAAACATAAATACAAAAAATATTTATTGCGGTAAAATGGGTATATCTGGCGATCGTCGCGTTTATTAAATATGTATGTATTGGGTATGTTAAGGCTTATTGGATGTTTGGCACTTGTTGGGGGATACCTAGTAAATTATTTTGGATGCAAAAGAAACAGAAAAGAAATTATAACTTATTTAATAAAGGAGGTTAAACACGAATCTTTTTTAAATTGCCTTTAGCCTCCTTTTTGCCTATATTATGGTTAAGATGTTTTTTTTTATTTTAAAGCATATGATATTTATTATCTTTGTATCTAGTTAAGATATAATATTTTATTGTAAATTGGGCAAATAAACGATGTATTATTATTATTATTATTATTATTAATTAGAATCAAGTCGATGTACCCAGTAATTTATTTAATTTATTTAGTAAAGCAACTCAACGCTGTCAAAGGCGAGGTACAGAGAGTTAACACTATTCAAGAAAAGAAATCACTTCAGCAACTTATCTTACTTGATCCACTAACCCAGCTTGAGAAATTGTTTCATATGCAGCCATGTAAAAACTCTGATGCTTCTGGGACTATCGGTAACGACAAAATAAAGTAGTTTAGTGTGGCTCAGCCCTCAGAAAATCGCTTTCAAATAGACGCCATTAGACCTCATCAGACTCAACCAGTGTCTGTAATCACTCGCAACCCTAAACGACTTTCAGCCAACTCAATGAATAGTGCTCCAACTTCATTGGCTTCTGGGCTAATCTCTAATTGCTGCTAAATCTGGCCACAAATTAATAACAGACTCTTGCCAGTTGGAGGTTAAAACGCAGGATCCTCCGATACCGCGAAAGGTATGTCACTATAAATCAGCAGAGTGGAACCATCTTCGGGAATTTTATCGCTCATTCCCTTGGAACGAAGTCTGCTTTAGAACTAATAACATCTCAGAATGTGCAAACCAAGTTACAGAGACGAACTTGGAAGGAATGGAAGCTTATATCCCTTTTTCTACTAAATGCGGATCAAACAACAAGCAATGGTTCAACCTGAATTGCAAAAAGGCAGTAAACACTAAAAACTCAGCATATCGCAAATAGCGTCAACATCCTTCCATCGAAAATCGGAGGAACTTTTTAGCCTCCAGAAATAGCTGCAAGCGAATTATTGATGAATGCAAAGAGAGTCACAACAACAGGATCAAAAACAAACTGCTAAACTGCCCAAATGGAACAAGATCTTTCTGGTCGGTATCGAAAGCCGTTAGTCAAGGATTTGCTAAGTCGGCCTTGCCACCCCTAACAGCAGATGATGGTTCTATCGCGGTAACAGCAAGGGAAAAAGCCAACTTACTGGGTAAACTCTTCGCGTCCAATTCTACCCTGCACTCGCAAGGCAAAACACCGCCATATTTGCCAAGGGTGAATTCATCGATGGGAGAAATTTCGTTTCCCCAACGAATTATAAATAAAATTCTTAAAAGCGTAGACACCAACAAAGCTTCTGGACCCGATGGAATTCCAGCCCTAATACTAAAACGTTGTGCAGACGAATTGACTCCTCCCTTATGTAGACTGTTCACGGCATCGTATAAGCAGGGCCAATTTCCAACAAGCTGGAAAACTGCTCGAGTGCAAGCTGTATCCAAAAAGGGTAAGAAGACGATGCCCTCCAGTTACCGCCCGATTGCACTAGTTCCAGTAATATCGAAGATTATGGAGAAAGCAGTCAACCAACAACTGTTAAGATATCTGGAATCATCTGGACTAATCAGCGATCATCAATATGGCTTCCGAAAGCTTAGATCCATCGGCGATCTTCTGGCCTACGTCACACACTTGTGGACGGAGGCCATGGAGAAGCACGGCGAGTCCCGCTCAGATGCTCTTGACATTTCCAAGGCATTTCACAGAGTGTGGCATGAGGGACTACTAACCAAGCTCTCCTCAATCGGCATACAAAACTCATTATTGAATTGGATCAAAAGTTTTCTTGAACAACGAACAATCCAAGTAGCCGTCGATGGATACCTCTCCGACAAATTTAACATTAACGCTGGAGTCCCTCAAGGATGCATTCTATCCCCCACCCTTTTCTTGATATATATCAACGATTTGCTAGGAACTCTATTTCCACATTTACCAACCGCCAAACCAACGGCAGCCGCAAATTCTCAGAATCTTAGGCAGCAACAAGTAGCTTCAATCAAGAACGATATTAGAGCGATCTTGCAGTAGGGCGGTAACAATTTGGTTAGTTTTAACGCTAAAAAACTAAGGCTGCAGTATTTACGATGAAGACTAACCTTGGTAGCCCGGAGCTGGTTATGGCAGGGAAAACATTGCCAATGAAATCATCTTTACATCTTCTAGGAGTCGAGGTCAACAACAGTGTGTCCTGGCATGACCACGTTGCCGAGGTCGCTAGAGCGGCTTTCAAAAAACTCGGAGTGCTTTTCAAAATGAAAAAACTGTATACACCAGAACAGCTGCTGACTCTTTATAAGGCTCAAATACGCCCTTCCCTCGAGTATTGCTGGCATGTCTGGAGCTCTGCACCTAAGCATAATTTAAACCTGCTGGATTCTATACAGAAGAGAGCTATTCGTCTTATCAACAAACCAGAACTGACAAAGAGTCTGGATAGTCTGAAGCACAGGAGAAAGGTGGATGATCTCTGTTTATTCTACCGTTATTATCACGGTAAGTGCTCCTCTGAGCTGGCAGGCCTGATTCCACCCAGGGCTGTTCCGGTAAGAAGGACGCGTCTAGCAGTTGCGGCTCATCAACATCGAGTCAACCTGCCTACCCCAAGGACGTCGGTATATCGGGACTTATTCATCTGGAGAACATTTTTGTGGAACGGGCTTCCACCTCACATATTTCCCGACGCATACAACCTACAGCGATTTAAGATAAATGCCCACAAATATCTTCGCGCAAGCACCACTCCAAGAGTGACATAGGACTTTCCTCTTGTGCTTGTGTTTACCATTAAAAAAAAATCTAATCTAACTGCCTAATCCCGTGAAAAAACAATAGATGATTATTGGCAGTACGCCAAAGTGCTGTTTACTCTTAGCAGGGGAGAGGAGATAATGGTTATATCTTGGAAGGTGTAACCCTGATATCACCGAACAACAGATAATTTATTATATGGAAAACCAATTGTATATTTGTGATATAAAATATCAAACCCTTAATAAAAATGAGGATTTTGCATCCTAAAAATGAAACTCAAAATTGGCGTAAGGGAATTACTTCTTAAGGGATTACTCGATGACAATCTATGGCCCGTAACCACTTCTGTAAAAAGTTTCGCCCTCGTCTAAATCCTATATATGGAGCAAATTTTCAGCCGGAGCATCCTAACCTGTAGATAAAAATACTCTCTTTATTTATTAAAGTGCTGAAGATTATACTATTATAGTTCTTACAGAAACCTGATTAGATTCCGGTATTACTGATGAAGAATTTCTCGATTTTAGCTATAACGTTTATAGAACAGACTTTACTGTTGATGACAGTTCCAAGAGTCAAGGTGAAGGTGTGCTTCTTACTGTCAAAAACTATATTAAGTGTCGTAAATTGGATATTGCTGACCCATCAATAGAAGAAATTTGGGTTTTAGCTAATCTGTACAACCATGAGGAACATTACCTTAACTGTATTTATATCCCTCCTACCATGGACATATCCATTTATAAAGTTCTGGAGAGCTATTGTAAAAGTTTGTGACCTGTATAAAAATATCTTAATGCTTATTTACTTTAATGTTCCTAATATATCTTGGATAGCCAGTGAAGACCTATCTGGTCTATATGCTAGTATCATACGGCTTGGCAGGGATTCTATTTTCTGTAATTCACTTGCTTTTTCATGATTGTCTCAGTTCAATGGGGTGGCTCATGAAGATGGGTCAATTCTTGATGTCTGCTTTTCAAATTTTGATTTACCCTTGACAATTAAATGTAACGATCTTGTTAATCCTGATCTATACTATTATCCTTTGAACTGGTACTTGTTTTAAGTCTAAATATTTAGCTTCACCGGTGACTTATTATTACGACTTTAAACATGCAGATTTTACTTTGATTAAAAATTATCTTCTAAACTGTAGACAATAATGTGTAATGTTGGTTTAAATTTTAATTTTATCAACTTTTGTTCTGTATTATACGATTGTTTTAATAAGTTTGTTTCCCTAAAGAAGTCATTTTTAGAAGTCATTATCTAGTTCACAAAGAAAAAAATGTTCCACAATATGGTTCACTGGCTGATTATCCAAAGTTTAGCTAATTAAGACTGAAAGCCAATTTGCTATCTAGGGATTGTTATAGCAAACATGTTAGTAGAGCTGAAAGTGCTATAAAAAAGGACAGCAGGTCTTTCTGGAAGTTCATAAGATCTCAGTCTTATGGTGGTACCAATATTCCCAGTGTAATGCTCCTTGATGACACTAAGGCTGATTCTGAATTTTCAACCAGCAATATACCTCATTTGATTCCGATAACGATATCAATTATGTTTAATGTAGTATTTGAGCTTGTGATTGGTCCTACTTATGTTGAAACTGCACTTTCAAAAGTTGATGCAAGTAAGGGTACAGGTCCTGATTATATTCCCAATAGGATGTTGAAAGAATACTGCCATTCTCTTTATCTCTTTTTGCACTGAATATTTAGCTATTTATCGGATGAAGTCTAATTTGTAAATCTGAAAATAAAAATGATGTGTCTAATGACCGCCCTATAAACAGTAATAGTAGCATCATATCGTCCATTCAAATGCTTTTTGAGCAATTTATCGAGGCTGTTCTGAAGAAGGTTTTGCAAGAGATTTTGGTTGATAAACAACACAGATTTGTCAGTGCTCGCTCAGTGGATAATTTTTTCATATTTACTAATTTAATTTTTAGTTCATAACATGATGATCATGAGGTATATTCCATTTGTACCGATTTTAGTAAAGCCTTTGACAAGATTAACCATTTTATTTTGATTCATCAACTGTCAAAGTTTGGCTGGCACGTTGTTATCTTGAATTGAATCATATTTAAGCAATCGTGAGGAGTAAGTTAGAATTGTTGATTGCTTGTCTCAATACTTCAGGATTCACATCTTGGTCCTCTCCTGTTTAATCTATTTATAAACGATTTTGCTTTTCCCGCGTTTGTTTCCTATTTGCTGTATAGACAATATCTGCTCTCCTCTAGATATTGAAAACCTGCAAAATTACATGAATATAATTATTTCTTGGTGCCAATTGTATGAAATGTCTCTTAACGTTTATAAATGTTGCTTCATGAGATTCAATAGAAAAAGAAGTCTGTACAGGGCGGGCCGAAAATTTTTTTTTTTTATGTATTTGGTATAGTGTTAAAAAGTTGAAGGACATGAAAAAATATTTACCTGGTTTTTTTAAACTTAATTTCGTCTTATTTTTTACCGCGCCCCCCGGCCCTTAAAAGGGTCAAAATTTCAAGGTCATATTTTTTTTTGTATAGTAGTTAAACTTTAGGTACTGACGTATAAAGTATCTACAAAAAAAAATTAAAGCAAAAAAATTATTTTTCACCACGCCCCATCCCTTAGGTATATAAAAGCAGCTCTTCGCTTGAGAATTTGATGAACTCACCACAAGGAGGTAGCTGCTTAATCGATTCCACCCCCATCCCCCCCTCCTCCACACCACCGTGCCCTTTGATTCTTTAATAATATAAAAAAGGTGCAATTTACTTAGTTAACTTTACTTTTCTTTGATTTGTAATACTCTTCCTTATTTTCATATGATAGAAGATCACTTCTACCTTCAAATTTTACTCGAATGTAGCCATCACTTTTGTCATGGCCGCAAACTTTCCCTGATGCTTCAATGATAATATTAACACATCTCTCCACAGCTTGAGTGTGACATGGAAATTTATTTAACATAATAACCGATTTTTGCTGTATTGCTTCCGTCAAATCCTCATTTGAAATGTCTATTAATAAAGGAGGTTCGGTCGCAACGCATCTGTTCCAGTCTATAAGATCGGTGTAGTCTCTGGCATACCAGTTGAGACCAGGTATTTTTGAAAACTCTTAAATTTTCTTGACCTTTAGCATTTCTTGACTTTAAAATTCGACGAAACCTCAGTTCTCGTATATGACTCCGCGAGTCAGTAATCATTCCTAACAGAATGTTCTCGGGATGGGCAAAGTAAGCATTAGTGCTTATGACATTATCAATTATTTTCTTTATGTTTTCGGGAAATTCTCGAGACAAAATTATAGATTGCCATAAATGTTGTGCTCCATACTGGCACAATTGTTTCGTTTTGATATGAAACCACATTGGTGCATAAACCTTGATAAAACGACCAAGGTGTCAGAAGGTTCACTGGTTGATATATATAAACGTAATACCCTGTTAGCCATTGTTAACCATCGAGCATGACTTAATTTTCCTGGATTTTTTTTGCTTAGAGTATCCGAACAAGTTCCAGTTTTAATGGCACAACATATCTGATATAAGTACTGCTGATCAGTACTTAGATCTTCTTTATTTATTTCAGGTAAATCAGTTTCAATTGAATGAAATATTTGAACAGGTCGTGACTCGCAAGTTGTCAAAAGTGATCCAATGGGACCTGAAAGTGAATGTGGCCCTGTAGTTTTTCCATTCAAAGCTTGCACCAAATGTTGAAGAGGTTACTCGTTGGCGTGAAGCAAACATATCAGCCATTGGACGGGTTTTCCAATCTGCTTTTCTATTAATCTAATCACACCACCTTTTCAGCCCGTGTTAACATTTGTACCATCACAACCGATTGCCCTAATGGAGTTTAAACTTATTGATTTGGTCTTTAAACAAGAAATCATACTTTTTACAATATTGGCAGATGTTCCAGATCCTTTAATTGTTAAATGGTCAAGACACTTGCTTTTTGGTTCTTCTATAAGAGCTATGTGTTCTTCTTGTCTGATAACACGGCGTCCATCACTTAAAACCATAGTCTGATCTTTTCTTCCATCAAAATAAATTCCTTGTATCTTAATTTCGATATCACAATTTGGTTTAGTTAGCTTTCTTTTCTTGTGTAGTTCTCTTCTAATTTTATTTTTGTCAATTACATTGACTGGGTTATCTGAAGAAACTAATCCAAAATCTTCAAGGGTAGCAGTGGCAATTTTTGCCACAGTCCTATTCGAGGCACCAGTCATATCTGCCATTTTTTGCAACATTAGATAAAGAGACTCGCCTTTGGGTTTTATTTTTATTTAAGGCACTTAATACTAAATCATTTTCTAGAGAATAGGATCACCTAAAGTTTTCGTCTTGTGATATATCAACACTCAGGCGTTGACCTGAGCGGACGAGTGTTTTTGCGCTGACCAGTAAAGTGTTAAGGTTTGGCTGTATTTATGGTTCGAAAATTCTGAAATTTTCACAGAAGCTTCTCTCGTGACCACTACAGATGGGTAAGTGATTTAATTTCACTTAACCCATTGAATAACCATCAATAAAGTCAGTCTGATCCACACCGCATGAAATCTCTTATCAGTCTATAGAGATAAAAAATGTCCTTGTGTGGGCTTTGCAACACGTCGGCAGGATCCTCTCGCAGCAAGCCGCATCTCACCTGCGCAGGATCTTGTAAGAAACGATTCCATGCTGAAAGCATGCGTATACCCAGTGATGCAGTAAATATTATTACAACGATTCCTGGACTGATTTGGCGTTGTCTTTCCTGTCGTAATCTACCTTTGGATGAAATTAAAAGTACCATTCGGGAATCTTTGCAGAACGACATTTCTTCTGTCAAAGAATCAATATTGCAGACCATAGATGAGAAATTCTCTGTTCTACAACCTACTGAGATCCAGCAACCTAGAGTTAGTTATGCAGATGCGTTGAGCGGTCAAAAAACAAGGCTTATTATAAAACCGAAGAATACGGCACAAGATAACAGTCACACTAAGGCTGACATCTTAAACCGTATCAAGCCAGCGGATGAAAGCATATCCTTCAACCATGTTAAACACATTGCAAATGGCGGTGTTCTTGTCACGGTTGAACCTAATAGCGCAGGAAAAATGAAGGATCTGGCCAATGAGAAACTTAGGGAAGACTACGAGATTCGAGAACTTCAGTCGACAATGCCGTTGATCCGAATAGTTGGTTTATCAGAAGATTACTCTAACGAAGCACTAGAACTTCATTTGCGGTCTCAAAATAAATTGTTGTTTAGTGGTGCATCTAGGATGAGTGTACTTAAGGTCTGGCCTACAAAAAAAAATGAAACTATATTTCAGGCTACTTTACGTTTAGATACTTTTACTTTTAAAAAGCTAATTGATTAAAAAAGAATTGTTGTAGGTCTTGACAATTGCAACATTTATGACTCCACGTCAATAACACGCTGTTTTAGATGCAATGTTCTTGGTCATTCAGTGAAGTTTTGCCAAAGTAACGTCGTTTGTCCTTTTTGCGCAGGCGCACATGAAGTTAGAATGTGCACATTAAAAGCAGCAGATAAAAAAAATTATAAGTGTGCTAATTGCGAGTCTTTAAAAAATAAATATAAATTGAATATTGAAATCAATCACGCTGCTTGGGACCATTCTGCTTGCTATGCATACAAACAATTTAATAGCAAATTCAAGTCCGATATTTTTGGGTCCACTCTGTAGCAACCAACTTTATTGGATTCCCCCAACCTGCAAGGTAAAACCGCCTGCCCTCTCTCTCGTGGTTCCTGCGGCTCGCATTCAGTCGAGTCTCGGCAGCATGATCGTTGCAATGACCTTCGCATCTGTTATCAAAACGTTAGAGGACTTCGCTTGAAAACAAAAGTACTTTACAATTCTCTTTTAACATGCAATTTTGACGTTATTGCTTTGGCCGAGACTTGGCTGAATGATGGGATTTATAGTTCGGAACTTTTTCCGAATGCGTACTCTGTCTACCGCTGCGATAGAAACTATGCAGAGATGTCCGAGAAGAGGGGCGGGGGGGTGGCATTAGCAGTAAAGCAGTAATTTTTGGTGGTAAAGTTAAACTTGGCGCTTTCTTATAACCTTAAAAATATTATTGAAATCATAGGTATAAAAATTATATTTGAGCACTCTTATGTATATGTTATTTTAATATACATACCACCCGGACTTAATGCTGATATATATGAAAATATTTTTGAATACTTATCTTCTTTAACCTATCTTTTCAACTCAAAAATAATTTTGCTAGGAGACTTTAATATACCTGAGTATATTAATTATTCGGAAAATTCATTATCATCCAACAGATTAAACCAGATTATTTATACTTTAAACTTTTTTGACTGGAATCAGGTAAATTTTATTAAAAATTCTCAAGGTAAATTATTGGATCTGGTCATTACATCAGAGCCTCAATTCTGTACTGTGGAGCGATGCTACGACTTCTTGGTTGACGAGGAAGCTATCCATCCTTCGTTATTTATAAGGTTCAATTATACCCCTGACAAAAAGTTTAATAACTGTAAAATAGATAATATTTTTTATAATTTTAAAAAAGCTGACCTCAGATTGTTATATGACAGTTTTCTGTTAGTTGATTGGAGTGATTTGGAAGCGGTTAAAAATGTTAATACTGCTATGAGCATTTTCTATCTGAAGATTTATTCTTGTCTTGATATGTATGTTCCGAAAACTGCAAAAAGAGCTCGTACCTACTCGCCCTGGTTTTCTTTTGAAATAGTAAGAGACATAAAACAAAAACATAAATTTTGGATAAAATTTAGACGCTTTCATTTTCAACAAGATTTAATAAATTTTCGAGAATTGCGTTCTAAAATAAAAAGAAATGTTGAGCTGTCATACAAACAATACTGTGCGAGACTTGAGAATGATTTAAACTCGCAGCCTAATAACTTTTGGAAGTTAATTCGGAGTTCACAAAAAAATAACTCCCTGCCCCAAAATATGTTTGATCAACAAGGAACTTTGTTATCGGATCCGCAGAGTATTACTGATGCATTTGCAGCTTTCTTTCGGAGCTCATACACGACTTTTAATTCACCTCAAGCCTCTAACTCTAATAATATTCAGACACCGTACCCGGAGTGCATAACCATAACTAGATTTACTGAAAACGAGGTATTAAGTGCTTTAAAAACTATAAAACCCACACCGATAGTTGGACCTGACAAAATACCCGCATTTCTTTTATCAGACTGTAGACATGTTTTTGCAAACCAATTCTTTTTAACTTGGCCCTTAAACAAGAATGTTTTCCTGATCTTTGGAAGTCGTCTAAAATTGTTCCCATACATAAAAAGAATGACAAAAACATGGTTGAAAATTACCGGCCTATCACAATAATAAATAACTTCTCCAAATGTTTTGAGCGCGCACTTCATTCTGCTTTATATCCTAGAGTGGGGAGTCTTATAAATACTCGACAACATGGATTCATGAAAGGTAGATCTACCACTACAAATTTGATTTCTCTTACAGAATATATCACCGAATCAATAAATGCAAACTCTCAAGTCGATGTTATTTATACAGACTTTTCAAAAGCATTTGACCGACTAGACCACAACATTCTCATTAATAATTTCGACCTATATTATGGATTTTCTTCTTCTTTGTCAAATCTTTTACAGTCTTAAAAATAATAATCTACCCCTTAATGCGGCTAAATGTAATGTTGTCTCATTTGGCTTAAAGAAAAACTTCATTACTTACAACTATACCATAGATGATGTTATTCTGCCTAGATCAACTGAATTTAGAGATTTGGTGATCTTTGACAGCTCTTTCTCTTTTCAACCGCATATTTTAGATATTGTCAAGCGCAGTTATAGAATGTTGGGATATATCATCAGGAACTCGCAAAATTTTAATAATGTTCTTAGTCTAAAAATCCTGTACTTTTCTTATGTCAGATCAATATTGGAATATGCATCCCAAGTTTGGTCACCATATTATACAAATCATATTTATGAACTTGAAAATATTCAACGAAAATTTCTCAAATATCTTTGGTACAAGAGCGACGGAGTGTAGAAATTGATTTCCCACATCAGCGTTTATTGGAAAGATTTTCGTTTGCTTTACTGGAGGATCGGCGAAAATCCGCTGATTTGCAATTTTTATTTAAGTTGGTAAATAATATTATTGATTCACCAGATCTATTGCAGCAACTAAATTTTCATGTGCCTCGCATATCAGCAAGGAATACATCAACTTTTTACCTATCAAGACCTAGAACCAACATTTGTACATTTTCTCCTCTGCGCAGAGCATGTAACATACATGACTCTGTTCTGGATCAGTGTGACATCTTTAATTGCAGTTTGTCGGAAATTAAAAGAGTACGCTTTTCCTAGATGTTTTACTTTTAATTTACTTTGTCTATATTTCTTTTAATACCATTTGCTTGTAATTATTGATAATATTGTATTCTTTTTAATTTTCTTAAGATACCTATGTTTTGTAATTTATTGTTGTAATTTTCCCACTCATTAATTGGAATTTATTCTGTGGAGTGGTGTAAATAAATAAATAAATAAATAAATAAATAAATATTCTTCACTAGAGGAACTGTCTTCTAATGGTTTTTCTGAAGTGGTATCTTTTTGCTAACCTAAGGGTGATTAGGCTACGTAAATATTAGTGGACAGGGCCGGCGTAAGTTTGGTTTATAGATGAAAAATGATTTTAGGTTGGGGCGCGGTTAAATTTATAGATAGTTTTGCGATATTTTATTGGTGTTTTAAATATATTATTTATGAACTATTTACAGTTATCCAAATCCAAAAATATTTTTTTTATTTTAAGGTCATTGAGGCGCGGTCAAATTTTATTTTAAAATTTTGAAAAAAATACAACATTATTTTTAAATCATTCCACAACTTTTTTTCACTATACCAAATAAAATTTCGAAAAAAAAAAATTTTCAGCCTTTTTCGGCCCGCCCTACGAGTGTCTGTACTAACATGTATAATGTAGAATACTTTATTTTAATCTTTTAATCTTTTTAAATTTATGATGCAACTCTAAAGCAAGTTGACTTAATGAAGGATCTTGGTTTCTATTTGGCCCCTAACTAAGCTTTGATTTTCTTATCACTTTGATAATATTATATCTAAACCAAACAGAATGTTGGGCTTTGTAAGGAGAGCAAGTAGGGATTTCAGTAGTATTTCTGCATTTAGATCTTTGTATATTTCTCTGCTCAGATCTAATCTTGAGTTTGCTAATGTAATATGGTCTTCCAACTATGAAATAAATATCAATAGCATTGAAAATGTTCAGCACAAATTTGTTAAGTTCATGAGATTTATCCTTTTAAGATTAAGTACAGTTCTTTCCACTGATCAGACTATGTCATATCTAACACTAAATCCCTTGTCAAGTAGAAGGGAGTACTATGATGTATGTTTTGCTTTTAAGGTTCTAAATGCAATAGCAAGATGTTCTGACTGCCTTGCTCTCTTTTTAAACCATGTTTCACCTTATTTAACCCAAAATCATTTATTTCTCCATATCCCTTTCTGTTAAACAACATATAGTTTACAGAATTCAGTCATTAGAATTTCTGCAACAATCAACAAGCACGCAGAGAATCTAGATTTTTCTGTTGTTTATTAAGCTACTTTAAAAAATCTGCAATTAAATTAATCTTAAGTTAAGTCTTTTTAATTTTTAAGATTATTCGTAGTTTCTAAAATGATAAATGTATATATACATCATGGTATTCTGTAAATGTTGTAAGCATTAATAAACGTAAATAAATAAATATATAAAAGTAAATTTTATCTTTATTATTTTTTAATTCTATAATTATATTATTGTTGTTGTTTTTCTCTACTTCTGTTAATTTTTTAGATTTTTTTTGATGTCAGTTCTTTGTTACGTACATTAAATAAATAAATATTTTAAAATATCTAAGAAATGTTCTACACTTAAAATATATATTTACTTTAATAATATATTATAGTAAAAATTGGAAAAGTAATAAATTGATTTTGATGTAATTATGATGCTATAATCATTTTACATTTTAATATTTATATGGGTGGAAATCATGCATATATGAATATTGGGTATGTGTTTCCTCTACTTGGCCTACATTCTAAAATTAAAACCACTTATTTTTGAACTTTATTCATTTAAAGAAAAAAGAAATCTATTATATTAAAAGACCGCATATTCAATTCTCATATCCGAGATTCCATTACGATCCGCATTTATATAATACCATGGGATTGCATACTGGGCTTAGGACCATTATTTTTGAATGTTAGATAAAGGCATTGTGCCGCAAACATGCGGGTATCTAAAAATGAAAAACTATGGGAATTCTGGACGTTTCTCGTATGCTTTCCGGGTAAGAAATGAAAAATTTGCCAGCCGGGGTAATTAAAGACCCTGAAACTTGAACGTGTTCTCTGATTTATGTGCTTTGCGTTTTAAAGGTGAGAATAATGGACATGATAGCCTCGTAGTTCAGCTCGTAACCCAGTTAAAATTGGTAATGTAATTGTCTATAGGCAGTATCTTAATTTTTCACGTTATAAATCAAATACATAAAACTTTGTTTAAATAACTGTATTTAAAAATAAAATAAAGTAGATAAACTAATAACAATACATATATTCATGAATGTGACCATCCAAAAAAGGAAACTGATATAAAGAAATTCTGAAGCATGTCAATAAATAGATAAAAATAAAGCTTAAGGATCGCGTGGTAAATTTCCTAAAAGTATTAAAAAATTAACTACAAAATGACTTAGACGTTGAAGAGACAATTGTGAGTATGTAAAATAAAAATCATTAAAAAATATATATCAGAGCATTTAGACAGACTATGCAGGTTGCACAGACTTATTAAGACTAGAGGCCACTCGAGCAAATCATGAACTGATGGCGGGCCGGCCGCCAGAAGTACAGGTAAATAAAGACAATAAGGAACTGATCATAATTTATTAGAATTTAAAAAGAATTTCTTAATTTGAAGTGTGGTACTGCATAATGCTTATAATCTTTTTTACATTTGGCTCAAATTTACTCGTAACAACACGTAAAACTGCTTCTAAACTTTCATTTGCAAGGCGGTTTCGATTTTTTGTTTGATTATTATATTTTAGTATTGAAAAAGTTTGTTTACATATACATATAGGTAAATCCAAATAAGCTGGCACATTTCAGAGCATTTATGCCCAACTCTTTGTACATATTTTTATCAATGCAGCGGTAAAAGTTCAGCAAGTCTCCTTCGTTAAATTTGTTGCGTAAATCTTGGTCGTTTTGAATGTCGATTATTTCTAACTGCATTGACTCTGGCGCATTTTCATCTGAAACTTAGAAAAGATTGCTGAATATGTCCAACAAAAGTTTTACTTTTTTAAACTCCGAAAATCTGTTTTGAAAAGATTGAATCAAAATATCTAGATTTTTTACATGACTGAATTTTTCAGCCATTTACTTATAATTCGGAAAATGAGTGTAATTTCCAGAATTCAATTGTGATCTGAAAAGTGTAAGCTTATACTGAAAGGATAAGACATGAGCATAGAGCTAGGATATCGGTGATTTTTGCCTTGAAGTCGTGTATTCAAAACATTCAAATAATTTGTAATCTCAACTAAAAAAGACAAATCACACAACCAATCAAATATTTTAGGTTTCGGAACATCCCTTTCCTTTTCCGCCAGAAATATTCCAATTTCTTCTATTAAATTCAGAACTCGTTCCATAGTCAATCCACGACTTAGCCACCTTATTTCTATATAATACAGTAAATCTCCGTATTCGCTTTCGATGTCATCAAGGAATTGTTTGAATTGTCTGTGATTGAGTCCTCGTGATTTTATGAAATTTACAGTCGAAACTACCACTTTCATGACATTTTTGAAATTTAATTTTTTTAGAACAGAGGGCTTCTTGGTGTATAATGCAGTGAAACTGCATGAGATCTTCAGCGTTTATGTTTTTTTTTGCAGATGCTTTTTCAGCAAAGTAACTAGCCCGGAATTGAAATTCCAAATCAGTTTTTGAACACTCATCCAAAAGTATATTAAATATATCAACTCCTGTGGTTTGACCTTTCAATGAACACATTCCTAATAACTCTTCTAAAACTTCAAAATCTTGAGTAACACCTCGTATGAACATGAGAAGTTAAGCTGTGGAACTAATATCAGTGGATTCGTCGAGTGCTAATAAAAAAAATTCAATGATTTTATTAATTAAGTCAAAATAATTTTTAACCTCATTCTTTTCTTCAGAATTTCTTAGATTGCATTCATTTGAAAGGCAGATACTCGAAGTTTAATCAATGAAGTAATCCCGGGAAGTAATGCATCACCGACGCGAAAGAAGGGCCCGCCGACTCGTAAAACCACGGGTTAATCTAAGCCTTGTCCAGGTTTTTGGTAAATTTTTATCTCTTTACCTTCCCTATTCGCTTTTTTTCTGATAAGTTTTAGAACTTTTAATGAAAAATGTAGGGCATTATCATAACTGCTTTTAGATTTTAAAGTTGGATTTTTATAATAAAAAAAAGCAGTGTCAATACTATTTCAATAGAGATTATTTTACAATTAGTATTATCTATTCAGTTTTAAATAAACTATGGTTATTTCATTTCAATTTATCAAATAACACCCTAAACCACAAAATTGCTAATTTCATTTTATTAATATTATAAAAAAATTAATGCTTTAAAAGGAAAAACAAAGATAAATTAATAACTGTGTAAGAATACTAAGACATTACAGATGGTTGATTGCTTTAGTTCAGTTGGAAGTAAATTATACAAGTGCTAAGAAGCATACATTTTATTTTATTACTGACAATATTTTTTGGGAGAGAAGAGAATTTCAGTATTTTCATTTACGATACATCTCGTTTTTTTTTGGAAAATAGATCAGAATACTATAAATAAATATAGGCCTCTGATGTTTTTAATTTTGCTCTTTATAAACTAAATTACTAGGGTATCCAGCATCTTTATTAAAAATAATCGCATCAACTTTGTTTTGACATATTTTGAAGATCAAGAAAGCATTATTTTAAGACTCTTTCCATACTATAATATAATACCATAATTCGGAATAGCTTTTCATGTGCTAACCAAGTGTTAAATTAACCTTTTCTAAATATTAATAATTTAAACTTGTCTGTTAATACAAACAATAAATAAGCACTATGCAAATCATATGCCTTTAAGTTATGCATCATAATCATTATTACATTTAACATACAGGATGGGCCAATGAAAACTTTCCACTCCAGTTTTTTTCCCGTATTTTATAAAATAAAAAAAAATATCGTCGGCCTCTTATGAAAATTGCCTAAGTCCACTTTTTAACAAAAATTGGGTTTTTAGTGCCATCTTGTTACGCAGTTGAAACTTTACAAAACTGCAAAAAAAGTTTAGCGATTAATCACCAGATAACGCTACTAACCACGAAATTGAGGGTTGCCTAAATCCGACTTTACTTGTCGCAACGTGAATTTAGCGTAAGTCCCACATATTCTATGCTGTGAACGTGGTGTATCCCTTGTGTGTTTCAGTTTTTGCTTTTAAACATTAAAAAAAGGTGTTTAAGTGAAAGAATTGTTATAATTTGCTTTAAAAAAGTCCAGGTAAGTGTCCTTTTATAAAATGATTGTATAGAAAATGTTATAGTTTATAAAATACTGATTTTTAATTAGGTGTAGGACTAGGCAATTTTCATTTTTAATTCGAATTGGAGTTACGCCACTTTCATAGGTATTTTTTATGTCTGTAAAATGCTTTTTTTTATAAGGATTAAAAAAAAGACCCATTAAATTTATTTAAAAATGATAAGTTAATCGCGTGTGTTTAAGAGGAACTTTTTGGTTTGGTGTGTTTAAGAAGGCCAAAAAAGTTTAAATTTATGATAGTGTATGAGTCCTGGAAAGTATATTTTATGTTCAAATTTTTATTCTAAATATTTTTAATTATTTTAGAACTAAAATAAACTTTTTAGGTTTTTGCAGGGCCTTTTTAATAGCCTAAAATATTTTACTTACAATAAGAAAGAATTTTGATTTATTCTTAAAACAACAAATTTCTTATGATAAGAAAATAGGTGAAAAATAAAATTCTTTAACTAAGCAGTTCTTCATTTAATAAAATCTGTTTTAAAAGAAAATAATAAATTTTTTTGGTGTTTGGTTTTTAAAATTAAGTTAATTTTTCTATGTGTGTACTGAATTTTATTGTATAAATAAACCATGTAAAGTTATAATACGTGTTAAATCGCAGTATTTTTTTCAGAATGAATAAGAGTTCAAGAAGCTATAAAATACTTTATAAAGCGAGGCTTAAAAGTATGGATGAAATGAGTTGCTCCCCAATGCAACCTAAAAACTGCCCAACGATTAGTGATGTTAATCAACAGTTTCAAAAATCCGAACCAAAAGTTATCGTTTCAAGTGACGTTACAATTTCTTTTAATCCTGAGTATTCGGATGCATTAGCACATTTAAAAGAATAATGTATGTTGGCCCAAAACTTGTTCAATGTATCTACAAAAGAACTACAAGAAAATATTGACTCCAACTTGACCGGCAATGAAGATTTTGTCAAGAAAATTATATCACTGGGTAATACTGATACTTTAGATGCCTTTATTGACTTGGATACCATAAACAACGCCGATATAACTTTCGAAAAGGCTAGTTATACGGGCACAAAGCTGACCAATAATAATAATGTTTGGACTAGCGACCAAAAAAATCAAGAAAACACAAGCACTACAAGTTTTGAAAATATTTCTGAAAAGATCTATGCAAATGAAACGGGAAATTTAAGTGATTTTGACAATATTGACACAGTCGATGATGAGAACAAAGAGAATTTCAGATTAAATAATGATGAATACCTAAGTGAAAGGGAGGGTATTCCAGAAAATGGAGACAAAAAGCGTAAGAGGAAGAAAAACAGGTTGAGCGACAGTCAAAGATGGGAGTACAACATTAACAAAAAAAAGAGACAAGAAAGGGATTCGTATATGGCAGAAAGGATAACAAATTTTCTGTTCGGAGAACTGAAAGAAAATTAAAAATGAGATGTTCATGTAAAGAGGGGTTAAAGAAAATTATTTTTAAATGTTATCTCTTAAATGACGATCAAAGACAACAAATATTTCAAAAATTCTGGAAGTATACATGGGAGGAGAAAAAATTTTTGTCAATGGAAGAGCGGTCTCTTCAAATATCAAAAGGGCAAGGAATCGAAAAACCGAAGGAGAAAGTAGAAAATGCTCTTATTCTTTCTTTCTTGACATAAAAAAAGAGAGAGTTAGAGTATGCAAAATGATGTTTTGCAACACACTTGGTGTATTCATGAGAACTATTACTCACTGGTTAAATAAAAGCTTTCATTCACCCAAAAATAAAAAATGTCATAATGTAGAAACTGAAACTAAAGTCTGCGACCAAAAACACCAAATAAGAAATATTGAGAAAAAAAAATCAGTTAAAGATTTTCTTAATAATTTACCAAAGCTAGAATCTCATTACTGCCGCAAATCGTCTTCAAAGCTATACCTAGAACCCCGCTGGAATATTTGTGTAGGGCACCGAACACATAATGTTTCCGATCTACTTCATGAAGCACATATAAAAAAAAGAAGGAGACAAGAAATGAAAAAGAAAAGGACAAGCAGTCACCCCATGAAGTGTTTACCATGGATTCTCCAATCTGTTTTACTGTATCCACAGTCAAACATGTCTGCCCTTTACTACAAAACTAAATTGATTCTGCACAATTTTACTATTTTTAATCTACATACAAAGGATGGTTACTGTTTTCTGTGGCACGAAGGGGAAGGGGAGTTAAAGGCAAACTGTTTTGCCTAGATTATTTGTACCTTCTTAGATACCATGGTTTTATCAACTATGGATCCAAATATCAAAACTATTATTCTTTACAGTGACGGTTGTGGTGCACAGAATCGCAATTCCACTTTGTCTAATGCCCTATTAAATTTTTCAATGGAAAAAAATATGTGTTATTCAAAAATACTAAGAGAAGGGTCATACATAAATGGAATGCATTCCACAAATGAAAGAATAAACTTACCTGCCGATTAATTTGATAAAAGTTGCGAGAAAAAACCCCAGACCTTTCAATATTTGAATCATGATTATTTTAAAGATTTTTCTGTAATTAACTTTTTTAATTCAATCTGGACGTAAAACTGGTGACCCTACTGTACAAGATATTAGAGCTCTAAAATATAATTCAAACAGATCCATTGAATATAAGATTATGCATTCTGGTGAATTTCAAATCCTTCCAGTCAGATTTAATAAGAAATGCTTGAGTATACCCATGGAAAAGCTACCAAAACTCTATCAAAATAAATTAAAAATTAAAAGGAAAAAGTAAATTAAAAATTAAAAGGGAAAAGAAAAAACACCTTTACTCGCTAAAAAATACTATGGAACCAGATTACCATCCTTTTTATGACAATCTTGAACATGAATCCTAAGGGTTCGTATAACATGTAATGTTTTTCTAAGAATGTAAGTACTCAATGTTTTTTAAAAGCAATTAATAAACTATAAAATAATAATTAACAATTATAATAGTTGTATTTTTAATATGAAATATGCGTATGTCCAAAATGCGATGAGTTTTTATATGATTCCTGCCTAAGTCCTTTAACTTGTTTAAATAAAACAGAATTTTTTTTTCCGATATTAGTTTTCATAAAACAAAACATAATTTAAAAAAAGTCTTTGAAGTTTTATTACTGTTAGTCAATAACTATTTTTTTCGCCTACTGTAAAATTTACATTTTTAGACTTACGCAAAATTCATATGAGGCCGACGATATACGTTAATTTTTGATTCGAAGGGGAACAATAAATGTATAATTTTCAACGCTCCAACCTTATCCACTACGCGAAGGTAGGTATCAACACTAAAATCTTAAAAGGGAATAATGTCGTGTAGCACCTTATTTTAAAGATCCTTCTATTCTGATTCTATCTTTTGAGCTTCAAACGTCTGCTATTTTTTTACAGTGTGACAGCTTGTCAAAATTTTGTTGATGACTTGTACATAATACGACCTTTGAACGTATTTCGATTAAAAAATGTAAACAGCTTGCATACGTTAACTTTTACTAATAATTATTTTTAAAGTTTTTAATTTTGTAATTCATCCTTTTCGCAGGGTTACTGTCAACCTGACGAAAGATAAGTAAACTGTTATAATATTTTTTAATTTAATTTATTTCTCAGTTATTAAAATTTATGATACATGTTTTAAACCTTTTTGCGGTTTCTATAATCTCTTCTATTTATCTTCAATAAATGCTTTATTGTCAAGAAATTGTTACAATTTGTAGATAAAGCTATAAAACAAAAAAGACACAAAAATACAAACAAAATACAATTAAAGAAAAGAAAAACAAAACAAAATTTAAAAAAATAAATAAATAAATAGAATAGAATATCTACAATATATAGAGATTAATACAATTTTAAAATTGTAAGTAGTCAAAAATATTATTATAAAATATACAATTTAATGTATACAATGTCAAAAAAAAATCATTAAAAAATCTCCCTATGTTAAAAAAAAAAATTTTAAATACTTAAAAAAGTAAAAAATTATAAAAAATCCTAAAATAGCTACACAAAGCAGTATACCTGAACATGTACAGATGGTAAAAATACATAATCAGGTAGTGCGAAATTTCAAATCAATGATTACAAAATAAAAAATCGTTAAATGTGTAAAAAGCTCTCTCCAGTAAGACTGCTTTTAATGCTTTACGAAATGCAAAAAAAGATGTGATTGTGCATTTTTTTTGCATTATATAATATGGAACTTTTGACCAACTCTGAATGTGGGGTAGGCAGGTATAGATCATGTTTCGTGTTTCTAAGTGGATAACTATGGGAAGGCCTATCAGATGCTGAACCGTGTTTGCGTATTAGACAAACGGACTCAAATATGAATAAAGATGGAAAAGTTAATATTTGAAATTTTTTGAAGAAATGCTGGCAATGACTTCTGTAATTAAGTCTCAGTGCATAACGTAAAGTTCTCTTTTGTAGTCTAAAAATACGGCCAAATTGAGTTGCACTACATGTACCCCAGAATAGAAGGGCGTATCGAAGGTGCGATTCAAAAAGGGCAAAATAAACTGTTCTAGAAGTAGACAGGCTAAGCTCCTTAGAAATTGATCTTAACATAAAACAAGCGGAACTTAATTTTCTTGATAAGGAGTCAATATGTACGTCCTATTTTAACGAGTTGTCAACAGTTAGCCCTAAAAACTTTACAGAATCAACTTCGTCAATTGTTGCGTTACCAAGTACAAAAGATTGCAAGGTATTTTTATTGGACAACATGTTAGTTTTGGAAATGTTGAGACAAAAGAGATTAGAGTCGCACCATGATTTGATAGTAGTTAAATCACTTGATACGGTTCTATGAAGTGTAGAAATATCCGGATTACTCCAGGTAAAACTAGTATCATCAGCAAATAGACAGACTTTACCGTTAATATTTAGATTAGCAATGTCATTGATGAAGATAAGAAACAAAATAGGGCCAAGTACGGCATCTTGAGGCACTCCACTTTGTATTGGCTTGCAAGAAGACATAGTCGAATCAATTCTCACAGCTTGACTTCTGTTACTGAGATACGACTTAAACCATTCAAAAGGCGCTCCTCTGAACCCGTAATATTGCAACTTTTTTAATAAGATGTCATGATTAACACAATCAAAGGCTTTAGAAAAATCACAGAAAATTGTTGCCTGAAGAAATTTCTTAAGAAATTTATTCGATATTATGCCTAAATCTTTCATTAATTTTTTAAATATGTGATGCAGGCAATTTGGGCGAACGTTATCACATTTAATATGATGTACTGAGTTAAGTCTACTGAAAGTTGATCAGCCAAGGTTCTTGAAAAAAAAACATTTTCGTTTAACCATTTTTAAATAATTCAAATACCAGCTTTTTCTTTAGTATATACTTTCTTTCACTGTCTGCCGAAAATCACACTATCGTATCATGCGCATAGAGTATAACTTTTTCATTTACTAAAAGATCACCGATATCATTAATATATATCAAAAAAAGCAACAAACCAAATACGGTTCTCTGTAGGAAGCCTGTCTATACAACTTAACGGAAACTATTTGTATTATTTAAAAATTTCTATGTTCTCTTTTAAATATGATTTGAATTTTTGTCCTAAAGCCACTATTCATATACCTATGCCGTTTATAATTTCTTAAACAATTTTATGTGAAACCGTATCGAACGCTTTAAGTAAGCCTATAAATATGCATTTTTTAAAGTTTTATTAAATTAAAAACTGCTTAGTTTAAATAAAGCATCCCCCGTATTTTTATCTTGTCGAACTCCGGATTATCAGAAAAAAGGCAGCCATTTATCGCTTAGACACTTCTCCCATATATTTTTGTTAAAGTGTAGTAACGAATTAGGTCGATACCTTTTAGTATTTGTTTGATCGCCTTTCTTGAACACAAGGTAGTAAAAGGAAATCTTCAAACATTTAAAATTTTCCTGAAGAAAACGTTCCATTAACAACATGTGTTAGTAAACAAAAACAAAGAAAATATACAGTTACGTTCTTACAACATAAAATAAATGGTTACACGTGTTTTGCTCTAGCTAAAGTATTATCCAGCTTAAAATCAAAAATATCAGTTAAAAAAAATTAATTTAAAAAAAAATAATTTTTAGGTTATAATTATAAAAATAAAAACAAAAAATTTAAAAAAGTAGAGCGCAATATCATAGACTCACCAAGCAAACCTTTTAACAAATAGTAATACAGTTTTTTATGTAACAAGTATGTAAAATGATCCTTTTTTTATGAATGAAAAATTTGTCATACGTTACATACGTGTAACATACAAAATTTTGTCTACTGCCGAAGAAATTATAAAAAAAAAACCAAAAAAAAAATATTTACGCACTAGTGCGTAAAACAAACCTTAAAAAATTTGACAAATTAAATATCAAATAACTTTCTTTGGCATTATTGAGTAAAATTTTTTATTTAACCCTGGGATGTGTGTAAAGTAAGTACTTGACTCACGGTAGTAGAAATAGAATCTTTAAATAATTTAGTGGTAATATAATTTTTTACCCAAGATAAATCGTCTTTTAAAAAGTTAATTAATTTTATTATTTCCTGGGTTATTAAGCAGCTTAAAAAAAACATTTATTAACAATTTGTCACTTTTTCTTTAAGCAGATAAGAGCTTTTCTATAATTTTACTAGACTTTTTTTCCATTATTGCAAACAAACTTATTAAATATTTTAAATATATATATATATATTATTTTCTTTAATTATCATCTCATTTTCAATTTAAATATTTTTAATATGTGGTTTTATTTTATTGGTTTGATTTATAAACCCATTGTACCCATCTCGCCATAATTTTTTAAGAGCATTCTTATTAAAGTTTATTTGTTTACTATAATATTTATTTTTAGTTTGTTTAGTAATATATTTAGAAAGTTGTTACATATATTATTTTATTAGATCTGTACCTGTTACATCACTATCTATGACAATGTGGTTAACTTAAAAAAGATTAATAGCGTTTCAAACAAATATGCTTATTAATAATAATGAGATTTATTTGCTAGGCCTTGCTTAATGATAAATGTTTCTTCCGCGAAACAACTGTTTCTTTTCGTTTGTCATATTTAAATACTTATTTATATGTAGATCCAATGTTGATAATAAGTTTACATTCGTATGGCTTATAAAAGCATATAAACACATCCATTGTTTAATTATTATATTTTTTACTAGGAAATTTTCAGTAGGAATATTCGTAAAAAGAGAGATGCCATCCAGAGAAATAACTTTGAGTGGTACTGCTGCAGTTGTTTTTAGATTTTTTCGTTCTTCTTTACTTATACTATAACTATTTGTTACTATGGAATCTATTAATTTATTATTTTTATTTGAACTAATAGAGTGGGGTTCTTTTTACGGATTTTATACGTGTCTGTCATTAAGTATAGACATAGCTTTTTAAACATAATCATCTTTGTCGATAACCACTGTTGCGTTACCTTTATCAGCCTTTAATATATGTACGTTTTCTTTATTTCGTTTAAAAAACTCTTCAAATTTAATGCTTCTACCAAGAATATATTTATGAGACTCGTTTTCAGAATGTTCTCAATGTGATTTATGGAATTTAAATAATTTCTGATTATATTTGTCGGAGGACTCTCTGAGGGTTTGTCAGCCATAATCAAAACACACTGTCTTTGCACAAAACTTTATTAACTAAGTATCTACTATAAAGTCACAAACTAACTGTCCACGAATAATAATTATTTCGAATAAACAAAATACAGTTGTAAAAATACAGAAATAAAAAAGGATTGGCTTATCGCTAAACGCAATGATCTCGACGGTAATGCCAAATCGTGACTGCCTCAGTCCCGTGTGTGCAAGCAGCACTTCCATCACTTCGGTACTTCCCCGAGAATACATTCGGCATTCTCCGCGATTCCACCTAAGCTTGATAAGGCTTGACGTTTAGCAGCCACTACGACACGGCCATACTGACAGATCACACGTCCTCGTGTGTCTCAGCTATAACAAGAAAATTTTGATAACAGGAAAAAAAATCGTTCGGTCATTCTGACTTTCTTAAAAAAAATTACTCAAATTTAACATAATTAAACATTATTTTAAATCATTATCACCCCCATCTAATGAAAATCGTTTTCACCTAAATCCAGTGAAAGATAATATTATCACCTCCATCCAGTGATACCCAATCATTTTCACTTAAGTCCAGTGAAAGATATCATAATTTTTTTTAGTGATAACACAACCATGATTTAAATCTAATATTTCATTCACCACTTACATCTAGTAAATAGTTGCTACCTACATAAGACTAATAATAAAACAACAAAATAATTTTACCAAAAATCAAAATACAATAATAATTTTTAAATTATTAGGTTTCAATCTGTGTCTGAATTTGTTAAATTGTCTTCATGATAAGCATAGTTTTCTGGCAATTTACGTAACCGATCATGAGCATACGTTCGATTAGCTTTTAGATTTTTTAAAACATATCTATCGCCATCTAGTAATTCAATTACTTTAAAGGAACCTCTATACTTCGGATCAAGCTTGGTTTGGTTTCGTTCTTCATTATGTAATAACACATAATCAGCGATAGAAAATTTAGTAACTTTTGCTTATAGTGATATCAAACTATTTTTTGCAATATTATCTTCAGCTTGTTTTCTAATTTTAGCAATATCAATTTCATAATTTTGATCATCATTTGTCTTTAAATCAAGTGGTATAGCGACTTTTCCAATCATTAATCCCAAAGAACTACATTTCGTTACTCTGCTAACAGAGCTATTTAAAGCTAACTGTACATAGGGAAGTGCATCTTGCCAAGAACGATCGTTACTAGTTTCTACTGCCGTTAGTATATTTTTCAAAGTACTCATAATCCGTTCTACCTGACCATTTGCCCGAGAACTGCCGGTCGCGATTAAATGTAATGCGATATTACTATTTTAACAAAACTCACGGAATTCTTTACTAGCGAAATAACGACCTTGATCAGCGATAATTCTATTAGGCTAATACTATTTATGGTGTCTATATTAAACGTATGAATCAGCAAAACAAATTTAGTAAAGCCATCAATTAAAAAGAAAACATACTCTTTTTTATTGCTTTTACCGCTTAATTTTCCGGTAGCATCAATGTGAACGGTGTGCCATGGAATTCCGACTTTTAGTATGGGATGCAATTCAGACTGAACTCTGCTGGGACGTGATTTGGATACTGCGCATGTTATACAATTTTCAACGATTTTTCGAACATATTTTGACATATATTCAAACCAGTATAGATCGTGTACCAGTTCTCCAGGGTCTTTTCCCATCCAAGGTGCATCATAGATTCGTGAACATTAATAATAACGGACCAGCGAAACGCGCGAGGAATAATTGGTAAACAACGCGTTTTTCCGTTCCTTTGAATTTTACGATGTAAAATGCCTGATCTTACCTCGTAGGCTTTTGCTTTATCGTCATTTAATTTGTTTTCGTTAATTAGGTTTAGAATTTCACTATCGCGTAGTTGTTCTGCGAGAAGCCGATTATCAGATAAGTCGGCTATGTTAATAATCTTTTGTTCGACCTTTTCAAAACAATGTGTTTTGGGTATTGGTAATGGATTTCTTGAAAAGAAGTCAACATGACACATTCGTTTACCATCCTGTTGAATAATATCAAAATCGAATGATTGTAAAAATGCCCACCACCTATGTATTCGCGGGGTAAGATCAAGCTTTTTACGAGAAGATTGCAAGGAGTTACAGTCAATTATTATCGTAGATCTCCGCCCAAAAAGATATTGTCAGAAATCCTGTACCGAGTTGAAAACTGCGAGTGTTTCTAACTCATACGAATGGTATTTTGATTCTGCAGCAGTAGTCCTTTTACTGAAATAAGCAACTACGCAAAGTTTATCATTACTTTTCTGCATCAATATTGCACCATAACCAATCGAACTAGCGTCAGTATGCAATTCGACTGAGTCTTCATGCACGGGAATCTGATGGAACCCACTTGCCATGTCTAAGTTCGTAAAATAATGTCCACCATGTAACTTAGCAATTTGATCCGAAATTAAAGGCAGAGGAAACCTATCTGGAATTGTATTCTCGTTTAATTCCCTATAGTCGACACACATACGATCTAAACCATCCTTTTTTTTAACAAATAAAATGGGACTTGCAAATGGAGATGAACTAGGACGAATTACATTCGCATCTAACAATTCTTCAATTTTATTTTGTACAATTTGACGCTCTTCCGGACTTAACCTATACGGTCGTCGACAAACCGTCCTATTTGGATCTTTTAGTCGAATTTTCATAGGGTCTGTAATAACACGGCGTTTAGGAATCCCTTTTGTAAAGTAATCTTTAAAATTATTCAAAAAAAAATAAAATCAACTGTTGTTTAAGATTTATTTCTACATCAGCAGCGATATTTTCAAAATCAATAACATCAGGTTTATTTCTAATGCATACGTTGACAAAATTGACCTTACTCAATTTTATCTCCTTTATGCTCATATAAACAGTAATGCTTTGGCTTAAAATATCACGGCCTATCATAATATCACGACGCAAGCAATAGTCAGGGAATACGTGAAATAATACTTCGAGGCAAATGATATCGATCTCAACAGCACTTAAAATTTGTAAAGTACTTTTTACGCTAGTTTTTCCGATACCGGCCATGATAATAACATTATTAATGCGCTGGCCACTTAATTTAATAGATACAGATTCTTTAATAAGTGAACATTCAGCTCCCGAATCATAACAAAATGAAAATGACTCACCGTGGTGACGCAGAGTCTCCATTGGCGTGTTTATCAAACACATGTCTACTCGTCTCTCGTGTGATGGTCCTGCTCCGCTGCTACTTCCTTGTTTGCTCTTAAATTTAGAGCAGTTAGAGGCAAAGTGTCCCACTTCGTTGCATTTGAAACAGGTGAGGTTTGGCTTTATTGTTGGTGATTTTCCCATTGTTGGTGATGTCATTCCTTTTATTGCCATTCCATGTGTTGATTTTGACCCGCTGGGTTGCCCACCTTTTGCGCGATACACGGACGATTTGCGTCCCATTTTCCCACAAAAATAACATTTTATTTGCAATGGCACGGGTGGTTTAAATCTCTTAAGATCAGGCCCATCGCGATCGTTGGATTCGTTCTTTTTTTTTGAGAATGACACTGCTAATAGTTCTTGTTGCAACCTACTACATTTGTTGTGTAGGAAATTCGCCTAACGCGTGGCTCAAATTGGGAAATATGTGCAAGAACGGTGGCCACTGCAATTTCCTCAATTGTTAGCTTTTTCCATCGTGCCATAAGTGTTGTCATTTGTTCAGCACCATACGCAGCCAAATATTCTCCGTCTTTGGGCATACCATTGTTTAAATTGATTAGAGATGCCGCTGTGGTTTCATTATCGCAATATCTTGCGGAAAAAATATCCTTAAATTCGGTCCAAGTCATACCAGCATAAGATATTTGCGATAGCCAATTCGAGGCCTGACCTTTAAATGCTTTGCTCAGCACAATCATAAGCGGAGCCCCATTAAGCGTTTCTTGAGCCATGCAGATATCTGCTGTTGCCAACCAGGATTGCGCGTCAGCGTTTTTGCCGTCAGTCGAATTTAGGTAGATAAATATCATTGGGCGTTTCCTTTGGCTTTAGCGTTTTAAATAAAGCCATAAAATATCTATTTTGTTGCTCAAGCAAGTATCTCCACTTATCTTCTCCAGTCTCATTGCTTTATGGATGAGCAGATCCAGATTCCACTTCTGATGCCGGAAGACTCTCTGAGGGTTTGTCAGCCATAATTGAAACACACTGTCTTTGCACAAAACTTTATTAACTAAGTATCTACTATAAAGTCACAAACTAACTGTCCACGAATAATAATTATTTCGAATAAACAAAATACAGAAATAAAATAGATTGGCTTATCGCTAAACGCGGTGATCTCGACGGTAATGCCAAATCGTGACTGCCTCAGTCCCGTGTGTGCAAGCAGCACTTCCATCACTTCGGTACTTTCCCGAGAATACATTCGGCATTCTCCGCGATTCCACCCAAGCTCGATAAGGCTTGACGTTTAGCAGCCACTACGACATATTAATATATTTGTTTCTAGCTTCCGCTTGTAACATATCTTGTAACGCATTTAATATATATTCTAAGTGAATGATCAAATGTAACTAATGGTTCTTTTTTATTGCAAGGTTATTAAAATTTTTCTCCCAAATAAATATTATAACTCTCTTAAAATTTGAATATTGCTATATAGTTATTGTAGTATTAAATATTATGTTACTGTATATTTAATATCTTTTACTGTATACAATCAAACACAATGAATTTTAACCCAGTAACGAATAATACGACAAAATCTAAACATGAGTTCACAAGCTGAAATATGGGATGCTCTACTACCCAGCAGTAGTAGGGTCCCGATGGGAAATCAATATACCGGTGATATATCGGGTCCAAACTTTTGCATCTAGATTAAAGTAATTTCTACTAATATACACAAGCCACGCGAGAAAGTCTGCGCTAGTTGGAAAACACCAATCTTATATTAAGCTTATGTTTACCTTCATTATCAAACCTGAACATTTAGAGCAATTAGCAAAATTGATGTCAAAGAAATTATATAGAGTTTAACAGTTCTGATCAAGTAGCTCAATAAAGTCGTGGTATGAACCTGGTTTATTTTCGTTATATTATTAATAATAATATTACTATAAGAATATTATTACTCTAATCTTAAGTACACTAGTAATAAATTGCTTTTCGATAAATGCATTAAATTAATAAACTAATACTTCTACACTACACTACGTTATATGTATTGTAGCTTGTATTTAGGAATTCGCTTATTTTATTTATTTTTATACTCAAAAATCTACTACAAGATTTATGGCACTTTAACTCTTTTCGATGACTCGCGTGTTAGGGCCCTTAAAAGTTCAAACAAAATGCCATATATCCAAAATTTAATAACTCGCTAAAGTTCTCCTTTTTCTTCTTCGTACTTTTAGACTTTAACAAAGTAGTTCTGAAAATTTAAAAAGTCAGTTCTTATAGTTTTCTTTTCTCAGCATGTGAGTAGTTTGTAAAGTTACGTATTGGGAAAGGCTCACACAAACTGTGCGGGATTTTTAGATAAAGTTAATATAAAAGTTCTATCACTTTTGAAATTTGAAATACTCATAAGTTTTAAATGGTTCTCTGCAAATAATGGAACTGTGGGTCAATATTAATTTTGATTAAAATTATGTTTTTGTATAGAGGGTCGCCTACATAAGATTATTCTATACCTTCCCTTAGGATATACAGATGTTGATGCGTATAATTTATATTTAAGTGCAAATTCATACAAGCAAAGTTTTGTTTTGTGAGTTGTTTTATATACAGGATATAAGTATAAGACTTCATTTATGGATTGTGGGTTCAACAATTATAGAAGGTGCAGCCAATTTAGAGAATAAAAGTAAAATACAAAAATAAAACATACAAACAACCTAGAACCTAATTAACTTTAAGTATTAAACTACACTAACATTATTTGGAAAGTTCTTTCTTGCTCTTTAGTTCCAACCACAACAATTGTAAACTATGCTAACAACATCTACGTCTAAACTATGTACTGTATAATAACTGACAAACTGTCCGATTATAGATAGATTTCAACTCTCACACTTGATCCGGTACGATCTTTCTCAACTGGAAAAGCCCACGTAACACGTCTTCTTTTAGTATAATTTCAAAACCCGCTGTCTCCAATCTATGGTTAAGCGAAATTTTACTTTCTGTGACTTATTCACTGTAAATAAAAATTTACCCAAACGACTTGCTAACGAATTCAAAATAGATTGCGAAATTTTAAAACATAAATAAGGAAGGCGCGTTTACATTGAGATCAACGAATGCACATTGAATATGTCCGTCGTTTTACGAGCAAATTGCTATTAAACTCATTTGTAGTCGATCGTCTACTATGGAAATTTAAGTTATAACAAAAATTGACACAGCAATGTTGACATATACTTACTCTTTGTGCGGCCTGAGAAGTTGCCATAGATACTATTGGGATATATGGCATTTCAGCGTGTTACAGGGGTCATTTGTATATTGGGTTTTGTTTGTGTCAATTTTGTTACCAACGTTGTTAAAGGTGTAAAGTGCCAGTCGTCTTGCATATCTTGGACACTGGTACGAGTCATGCCTGTAGCTTTTTGTACCTAGCGTACTATTAAACGTGCTTTGGCTCAATACTGTTACTTCCACAGACTGATTTGGTACTAAACTCTCAGATGGCGCTCCTTGAATAAACAAACGGTGCGTGCCTCTGTCCTCAAATTTTTAATAAGTTTTCCTAGTAAAAGATTTGTAAGAATATATTTTATTGCGAATTCTATCTAGTAACACTAGTTCAGCTACCATGGTATTAAGTCGTGGAGACCTGGAATCCATTAGAAAGGTGTTTGCCGAGGAATCTCAGAGCGGCGAATTTTATCAGAAATTGGTCGATGGCATTTTTGGGAAGATAGAGGAAAAATTTAAGGAAAAATTAAACAAAATGGAACAGGAACTTTCATCGACAAAAAAAGAAGTTAACGATCTACGCATAGCTAATAAAACTTTATTACGCATGGTAGATTCCCAGGAGCAGCACTCAAGGCGTCGTAATGTCCGCATCCTTGGATTTCAAAGTCCCCCCGACGAAACGGAATTAAACTTAAAGCAAAAGGTTTTAAATTTTCTGCGAAGCAAAATACAAAACAGTGACCTTCGTGAATCAGATATTAATAGGTGTTTTCGCATGAAACAAAATATGCCGGGCCACAATGATAAGCCACCAATCGTGATGGTAGAATTTTTCGATGTAAACAAAAAATCTGTATTGTTAAAGAACCGAAAACATCTCAAAAATACGGGTGTCGTGTTACAGGAGGATCTTACCAAAATAAGACAGATGTTACTTAAAAGTGCCGTGAATAAATTCTCAAAACAAAATGTGTGGTGTATACATGGGTATATCTATATTAAACATCGGGGCATTGTGCACAGAGTTCAGGACGAAGATGGCTTAAATTCCATTTAAACAAGGTACTCTTTAGTAAATCGTTATATCAATTACCATAGATTTATAGTAAGAATTTCTAGGGTGGTGGAATTCTTTTTATATTATATATTTTTTTCCCTTTGCTCTTGTTATTTTACCACTAATTTGCAATATGTATTATTGCCTAGGTTTAAACTTATTATTTATATATATATATATATACTTTTCTTATATGTGCAAATATGTTTATATGTTATACGTCTATTTATTTATAGGGTCAGAGGCACCTATGATAAACTTCTTTTTGTTTATTTTTTCTTAGATTTCATACTTGTGCCCATTTAACCTAATTTAGAAGTTTTTTTCCTTTTTTATTTTAATTTGATTTGTTTTTCTTTTATTTTGTTATAATTTGTTGGTCTGCTGTGTATTTTTGGTAAACTGATATGGAAGCTAATACGGTTAAAAATGTTAATTTTGGGCATCTAAATGTCCGATCACTGTTTACAGGTTTTGATCATTTTGTAAATTTAATTACGTTAACCAATACTGACATTATGTGTATTTCTGAAAGCTGGCTGAGCGATTCTGAGGCTGATAATTTTCTGATCCCGAACTACAAATTATTTGTAAAGAATAGACGTGGTAGGGGTGGAGGCGTGGCTGTCTATGTACGACAGATTTTTGAAAGCTCTTTGGTTTTTGCTGACATTGACTTTTCTGATGATTTAGAGTGTTTATTTATTAAAGTAAATATAGGCAAAACAATTTTTCTTGTTGGAACAGTCTATAGACCACCAAGGTCAGATTTAGGGCGTTGTGTTGAATGTTTTGATGATATATTATCACATGCATGTCTACAGTATGAGAATATTATCATCCTGGGTGATGTTAATGTTAATCATTTTACAAATAATATTTTACTTGATTGTCTTACAGCTTATGATTTTACTCAGTTAATAAATGAGCCTACTCGTATTGCTGCTATGGCACAAACACTCATTGATGTTATCTATTTTAATAAACCCTCAAATGTTACAAGTACAGCAGTACTTAACGCTGATCTAATTAGTGACCATCAAGCTATATTCTGCAGTGTCGAGATTGCGGCACGGAGTAGGGAGATAAAAACGAAACTCTATCGTAATTTTAAACATTTTAATAAAAATGATTTTTATAAGGACCTGAATAAAATTGTGTGGGATAATGTGTACTATATCAATAATCTAGACGAAAAAATTCAGTATCTTACTAGTAATATTTGCTCATTATTTGATAGACATGCACCCTTTACGACGTCAAAAATTTCTAAGCCTTATACCCCGTGGATAACTGCAAATGTGCAGCTTTTTATAAAAGAAAAAAATAAGGCATTGTCAAGTTTTAAAAAATCTAAAAATTTGACTGATTGGGCATATTATAGACAGATGCGTAATCTTGTGGTGGGAATGATTAGACGAGAAAAAAGAAATTATCTGCAATTTCATCAGAACATCAGAGATAGTAAACAGTTATGGAGAGCTATTAATAATCTAAGTCTAAAAAATGTCTCTAATCGTTCTATTCCTTTAAATCTCCGAGATCCAAACAAAATTAATGACTATTTTGCTTCAATTTATAGCCCGTTAGGTAGTTGCCCCGAAGAAGTTGCTAATTTTCAGAACAAACAGTTCAAACATGATCTAAATTTTTCATTTCGATTAGCCAAAGTTGAGGAAATTTCTAAAATAGTCTTAAGCCTAAAATCAAATGCACACGGTTGTGATTCAATATCAGCGTTAATGTTGCAACACTGTATTCCAAAGCTATCTCCACATATTACGCATATTATAAACTGTTGCCTAGAAACTGGGTATTTTCCGGGTATGTGGAAAATTTCTCTCTTAACACCTTTGGCTAAAATTAATAATCCAACTAATTTCAGCGACCTTAGACCTATTTCAATTATCCCGGTCATCGCTAAAGTTTTGGAAAAGTTTATACAGCAGCAAATTTATGACTTTCTCACCTCCAATAATATTATTCCGCATAAGCAATCTGGGTTTAGAAAACAACATAGCACGACATCTGTCTTACTAAACGTTACCCAAGAGATAATTTCTGCAATGGATAAAGGAGACTCCACAGCACTTATAATGCTTGATTTTTCCAAGGCATTTGACACCTTGGATCATCATTTGCTTTTGGCAAAATTGGCTTATTATGGCTTTGATAATGTTTCCCAAATGTTTTTTAAATCCTACTTATCCAACAGAAGGCAAATGGTGGTCTTGGAAGATCAGACTTTTTCAAATATCAAATATATAACATCTGGAGTACCTCAGGGATCTGTTTTGGGACCTCTCTTATTTCTAATGTATGTTTCGGATTTGTTTAAAGTTGTAAAACACTGCCAGATCCAGGGGTTCGCGGATGATATGCAAATTTATCATTCTTTTAAAGCTGAATCTGTATTGGAGGCATCAAATAAAATAAACGACGATCTTTCTAGAATTTCCTTCTTTTCCTCTCAAAATAATTTAAAACTCAATCCTTCAAAGTGTTGTGTTATGTGCTTTACTTCTAAGAACAAAAAAAGAATAGCATTGGACGGTTTAAAGCTTTTTGTGGGAGGTAATCAGCTAAGTATGGTTAAATGTGCAAAAAATCTTGGATTGCTTCTGGATGATGAATTGCGCTTTAAGTTACACGTTTCTAATGTTATTAAAAAGTCATACTATTCTTTAAAGCCATTGTATGCAAACAGAAATATAATTAATTTTAAGGCAAGGAAAAAACTGTGTGAGTCTCTAGTATTACCTATTATGAATTACTGCAATATTGTTTATTATCCATGTTTAGACAAAATCACTGCGTACCGATTGCAAAAGCTGCAAAATCAATGCTGCAGATTTATTTATGGACTGAGAAAGTATGATAGAGTCTCTGCAAGGCTATGTGAACTTAGTTGGCTGCGCGTGGAAAATCTATTCTCTTTGCAATTGGCGGTTTTTGTGCATAGACTGCTAGCGTCGTCTACTCCTCCCTACCTCCGCAAAAAACTTACTTTTCGGAAAAATTTACATGATGCAAATCTGAGATTTATAAATAAGTTGTCAATTCCCAGATATCGAACAGCCTTCTTTCGTCGTAGTTTTCTGTATAATGCTGTGGCAATTTACAATGACCTTGTTCCGAATCCTATAAAAGAAATGTCAGTAGCGGGTTTCAAGAAAAAACTAAAGCTGCATTTTTTAACAAAACAGAATAGCTAAATTGTCAGTAGGTATTTCTTATTTTATAATTTTTTGATTTTTATGGACCAATGGGTGTATATCTGTTTATTTTTATATTAATATTAGTGTTACTATTACAAATGTTAATTTTTTTCTTTCAGTTGTGCTATCTAAAATAATTTTGCTTACTTTTTTAAATAGGTTAAGTAGATTAGCCTTTGGCTAGACTTCGCCTATGTACACTATTGAAAAGTACAAATAAAGCCATTATTTATTTATTTATTTATTTAAACTTAAAAGCTAATGGGCTTAGAAATTGGACTTTTTATTGGGATTGTAAAATGTTTCAAAAAAATTGGTCACCAGTTCGCAGCCATTTTTTCTAAAAACTTAGTTAAGCAGCTTTGCGATTTCATCCCTATATTCAATGTTTTTGACAAAAATTTTAATAATTTTTTACCTTATAGTTTCGAAACTTTTCTGCGATTGGGTACACTATTATACACTAATTTTTAAGGAATTCATCAGAATATTACGGAAAGTTTTGAAGTACGATTAAACTAACGTTTGCATTTTTTGCAAATTTTTTTTAAAACTATGTTTTCCAAAAAAATAAGTAAAAATCTTAAAAATAGTTTTTAAAAAACATGCAGCAGCTTATAATAACTTAAATGTTTTTTTTAATGAGGTATTACTTAACTTCTATTCTTATTTGACAAAAATTCTTTCCCTCTTAGAGGGCTGAATGTGGTACGATGCTTTTTGCGTAAAAAGTTATTAATAGTTGAGAACTGAGAAATCTGACAGGTTGACAGGTTTTTGGATTTTGCCAAAAAGATCTTTTCTACGCTGTAATATCTTACAGTAGATCTTAAATATCATTTGATTAAAGAATGTTTTAGATGGAATGAAGCTTTTTCGTGTTTTAAAGGGGATATATTATAAATGGTATTTAAAAACTTTATATACAGGTTGGCGAATAAAAGAATACACATAGGCTTTATAAATGGAAACAGTGCTTTTCGCTTACTTTCTTGTTGATAAGCTGCGCGGCGGATTCCCATCGTCTATTTTTGTTACGGCACAATCAGCAGACCTCACTTTGTCTGTTATTGCATACTGCACTGTTGAATCTTAAAGCGCTATTTTAATTTTTTTAATCTTTATCATTTTGGCTGCTTATATCTCTTCCGAAAAAGTTGAATTCGTTATTTCCATTGCATGGTAAATATAATCCTTCCATTGTTTGTTACTGGTCTTAGGAAAACAAGCAGAGAAGTTCAGTATCCTCAAAAGTTCAATGTTTGGGCTGGTATTTTGGGCGACTATATTATTGGGTCATTTTTCATTTATGATACTTTAAACGCCGAAAAATACCTTGAGTTGCTACAATCCCTGGTATTAACCTAAAATCAGTCTATTTTCCACAAGATGGCTGTCCTGCTGATAATACGGTTAAAGCAAAAGAATTTTTAGCAAACCCAAGATTTCTCGATTTGTCACCAAATGACTTTTATTTAAGGGGTTATCTTAAGAAGACTATTTATAAACATTATAATAGTAGGCCATCGAATTTAGAGGACTTTAGAAACAAATTTTTTGAATCTACCAAATCCATTTTACCTCAAACTCTTTTGAAAGTAAGTATCAGCTTTTACGATAGGCTAACCTTTTTTTCAGCTAAAGAAGAAGGTCTTTTTGAGCCCTTTGTTTAAAGACTTATTTGTTAGGTTTATTATTTAGAATTTTATTTTCTGTTTTTTTATATTGTTTACATTCTATTTTAGTTAGAGTCTATATTTTATTTTAATAAAAACAACGTCTTAATCTCCAATATATCTAATGTACAGCATAAAAAAATTGTAATTAAGGATATATGCTGGTTTTACACACATATGTTTTTAAATTTTGCCGCAAGATACTACCCCTGTTGACGTCAGACGCTTACTAAATTTTATTTTAGTAAGCGTCTAAAATAAAAACTCCAGCGTTTTGCGGCAACATCTTGCCTATTAGGAACTTTATATATGTAGTGATCCATTCGCCAATCTGTATAGTCATGAAGTTAAAAAATGTCGCTTTTTTAAAGCCACGGCCTTTTAAAAAATTCTCAAAGTGCTGGAAATATAGTGATTAAAGCACAAATGCATATTGTAACGTAATTGAGGAACACACTCCGTTCTGAAATACACTTACTCGAGGAATACTCTGTTATGCCAGAAACACAGTTTTTATTGATAATTTCAAAACTTTAACCTGACTTGCGTTTACTTAACGTTTAATTATATTCAAGATAAACAACAAAACTGATTAAAATGTCACGAAACACGGTCCCTCCAAAGAAATAAATTTAGAAATTCTTAGAATTTTCTACATTGTTTTTGCCGATCGAGAGCAATAATTTCAAGAGAATACGGACAGTCAAAGCAAGCAAGTATACGAGTTTTATAAAATTTAAACTATAAGGACTCACAATAATATAAGCTAAATTGGAGCTCAGAAGGGACTTTCAAACAAGATGAACTACTAAAAACTAGACACTAGGTAAAAATGATAAACTAAACGTAAGTAAAACCCTAAATTAACTTATACAAAATACGAGCAAAATAAAACAAAAACTATAAAAACATTTGACGTATTTAGATTTTCATAACAATATATTCTAAGTATAAGCTTATTAATAGACAATCAATTAAATTGATTGTGTTTCGTTCTTTCTTATTTATTTATTTTTTACTTTGATTTAAGTTACTTTTTTTTAATTTAGGCATAAACTACATAATAGTTAATTTATCTTTATGTTATTTTCTTATAATAATTTACACACTATTCACTTTAAATCTACTTATTTTGCGTTCTTAAAAATATAAACCTTATAAACATCCGCCTGGTATAGACACGCTTTTTTTGGTACCTTATTCATATTTAACTCGGCCTATCCTACGTTTCCTTACTCTTTTACTCCCATGCTTCTTTCCTAAACCTTATATTTTGCATCCTACTTCACCTTATGGACCCCCCGGAGCAAGAGGAGTAGCAACTATTTGGCCGAAATTTGTCAACCAAACCGGTGGGGGCGTACCAATCGAACCAGAAGTGCAGAATCTATCTAGCACTAAACAATTGAATAAAATAAATAAGCCGAAATACGACGTATTACGTGTATCTCCTGATATAACAGGGCTAATTGGGGGGGTTTCCTTCGGGTCAAGTACTTTCTTCTTTTGTATTTTAAAATTTTCTTTAATTCAATACCTGCATTTTTTTTTCGTTATTAAATATAATATTATACTTATATATTATATAATTTATAACGCAGGGGGCATCTTTGAACCAGAAATAGTCTCTTAATTTCATTCTATTGAAACAGCGTCCCTATTTGCCACAGTCAGGCCTTGGTAACTTTTCTTTCATATTTTTTCTAAATTAAATTAATTAATTCATTAAAAAATTAACTAGGCCCGAAACAGATTAAATTGGCAGAAAAATGCGTAAAACTTCTTATAGCATTTCTTAGCTTTTTACATACAGATCATAAAAGTAGTTTGTGTAAAGTATATAAATGCTATGTTCTTCATCAAAAAAAGTCCTGCTCCTCTTAAGATACACTAGAGGTTTTTACTACTGTTTCAGAAAAATAGGATATCTATTTAACTCCTTAGATTCTAGTAGACAAAAAACTCTAAAACCATTTAATTAACTGGTCAGCGAAACCAACTAAGTTTATGAAAATGAATGTAAAGGTTAATTCAATCAAATGCCTTTGCAAAATCTATGTAGCCCTCTGCATCTTGAGCATCTTGAAATTATTTGTAGTAGTGTATTTATATTTCTAGAAGAGCTATGCTCTTCATCATCCTTTTATAGTCAAAATAGTTGATTAATTAAACAGATTAATTAATAGCTTGGAAATTGCTGACTGCAGAGATAAACCTTTATCATTTTCTATAAGGTCTTTACTCCCCTTGAAAAATAGATAAAATATAGCTTTTGCTCCAAGCTTCTGGATAAAACAATACCAGAGTTAAGTAACTCAGAAAGTTTTCTGATTTGGATAAAATATGCAATCTATTAATGAGTTATTTTTTTGTTGGGTATTTTGATACTTTTATACTAAAAATCAATTTAGAAAATACTATCTCACACGCACAAAAATTTAAAAAAAAGAAAAACTAATTAAGACAGTACTGTATAAGCAATATGACGAAAGCATAAGCAATGCGACGAAAAAAAAAATATATATTTTAGTTATATTCATTATATTCTTAAAACGCGCTCATAGTATCCATTAAAACACTAAACTAATGTACCAAGTAATATGGTGCCAACCATATGGTGCCTCTCAGGATTAACCCCAAAAAAGCAGAGCTCCTACTATTCACGAGAAGACGTAACTTTGGCATGACCCCTGTTATATCTCTAGGTGGCGTGCAGCTGCATTACTCCAGGACAGTTCCATTTTTGGGAATCAAGTTGGATCCCAACCTCTCCTGGCACGATCATGCAGACACCAGAATGAAGAAGGCCACCTGCGCGCTATGCGCCTGCAGGCGGGCTTTCGGCAATACCTGGGGTCTGTCTCCTAAGATCCTCCACTGTATCTACTCGCGCATTGTGAGACCTCTTCTCACATACGGGGCTATCGTTTGGTGGCCATGTACGAAGAAAGCGAAAATTCGTGCTCAACTGGACAGAGTCCAACGTCTTGCATGTCTCAGCATAACGGGTTCCATGCGGACGGCGCCAATTAGAGCGCTTGAGACTCTGCTGAGCCTTCCGCCTCTGGACCTCGTTGTGCAATTCCAGGCAATGAGGACTGCGTATAGGCTATACGTCCTCGGCGAACTACGTGCTGGTGAGACCGGTCACGCAAAAATTTGGTCACGGGCCATACAGGAATGTCCTTTCCTTCTGATGGGCAATGACTGCATGGCTCCAGTGACTGTGGACTGCAAGGGGTTCGTGACGCATATTGCAGGTAGAGAGGAGTGGCAGCATTCCAACAGACCTGCATTGCTTAATAGGGGCACCATCTGGTACACAGATGGCTCCATAATGGCTCATAATGAATAACGGAGCTGGATCAGGGCTTATTGGTGGGATCCCACATACCAGTAGGGCATACTTGCACTTGCTGGGGGAGCACGCCACTGTCTTCCAGGTCGAAGTATTCGCTGTATTAAAATGCGGACAGAGAGTCCTAAGCTGCGGACACCGCAATACAGTCGTATCAATATGCTCGGACAGCAGAGCTGCCATTAAGACTATCACGGCCACAAAGGTAAGCTCCAAGCTTGTACTAGAGTGCTTAAAAGTCCTGAAAAAACTGGTACAGGTTGGATGCAGGGTCCAGCTCGTCTGGATACCTGGCCATGCAGGCCATGCAGGTAATGAGGAAGCGGACTCTCTTGCCAAACTGGGATCCGCGAATGTGCCGATAGAGCCGAAACCCATAGTTGGTATCGCCAAATGCGTTGCGGTCGCGTCAATGAAGGGTCTGCTGGACAAGTGGACCCACCGAAGATAGACTGAGTCCATTGGTATGAGACAGGCCAAAGCGCACGTAGGTAGGCCCTCTGCCTGTCTCACCAAAAATCTACTACGCCTAAAAAGACGCGAAATTCGGCTAGTGACAGGTCTTTTAACCGGTCACTGGCCGTTAAGAAACCATCTCCATACTATCGGTATTGCGGACAACCCGGAATGCCGATGGTGCTGTGAGGAGGATGAAAGCGTTGACCATGTAGTCGGGGAGTGCCCAGCACTCACGCGCGCCAGGTTCAAATACTTGGGTAACACTTTCAGTGTACCGAGCGACTTTAAGTCCTTCAGACCAGAGAGCCTTATCGGTTTCTCTAAGGCCGTTGGGCTCTGGTAACCCCCGGCCAAATGTACCAAGTTACAATACAATACGTATATTAACTTTTCCTCCACTGGTGATACGATAGTTATCTAAAAGTTTTAAGTAGTTTTTCCGAACGATTTAAAATAACTATAACGATAATAGATTTTATTTCTTCGTACTAGTGAGGGTTGTTATGTAAAGCGATAGCTTTTTCCTATCACCCGAGAATAAAAACTCACAAGCTTCCTATTTCTATTAAGTTCTTACTGGAGATTAGAAAAACAACGAACGTTTGTTTTACATCTATTTGCTTTTATATATTATTATGAAAATGTAAACACGTCAATTATATTTATAGTATCTGTAAAATTTCGTTCTACTTTTATTGTTTAAGTTGATTAATTCAGTTTAGTTAGGGATCTACTTACGTTTAGCTTACTATTATCACCTGTAGTTTTTGTAGTTTGTAGAGTAATTGTAGTTTAAGGGCCCCAATTTAGGTTACCTAGGTTATATTATTGTAAATTCTTGTATTTTAAATTTTTTAGAATTTGTATACTTGCTTGCTTTAACTGTTAATATTTTCTTGAAACGATCTCCATCGGTAAATACCGATGGTTTTTACCGATCGTGATTCATGACATCTCATTGATTATGTCATGGAGAGATCGTGATTCATGACAATTCATTTAGTTTAAATTGTTTCATCAGTTTTAATATTGGGAACAATTAAACGATAGTCAACGCGAGTCAGGTTAGAGTTCTTGACGTTGTCAATAACAATATATCTGAAGAAATCTGAAGACAGAGTTTTACTAGGCCTGCAGGAGTTAATGGTTGGAATAGGATGCAAACACGAATAAGTTCACAAATTCTGCTAAAATTATCAGTTTAAATATGTTTAATAAATTTGCTTGATTAATTGATAAATTTGGTTATTATAATAAGTATTTATAATTTTTGTTTTTTAATGGTATTTATTCCTGTTATTATTATATGTTATATTTTAACGTAGTATTACTATAGGTTTCCAAGTTTCAAAAGTTTGATTATATTATATATTTAGAAAAAAATAGTTTAACCATTCTACTTGTTTAATATCTTATTATTAAAAAAGGTAAAGAACTTAAATAGGCAAAAGAAGTAAAAGCTTAAATTAGTAATTAGCAAGATGATGTGGTAGATTCAGATTCAATAAGAAATATTTATTTTAAAATGTATGTAATAATATTCTAATTTACTGCAATAATTAAAGAATCTAACTTATATTACTCATTTAGGATTATTTATAACCAATAATTAATTAATATACATAAGTAATAAATTTTAACTTAAAATAAAAATATCAAAAAGCAAAAACCTAAGCGCAGTTGTTTTTAATATTTAAAATGAATGAATACCTTATATAAAAAATAATTAATACTATTATAGGTATTTAGAAATAATAGAGGTCCCAATAAATAGCCCTGTGGTAGTCTGCAGTTAATTTTAATTTTATCAGAAAATGCTCAAAAAATTAGGATTTAGGAAATCATTTTATTAGTTGACACAATATTTTGAACCAATTTCTTTAGAGTAAAGTAAAAATACTCTGTTTTTTTTTTAAGATAGTTATTTTAGATAATTGACATAAAATAATAAAGAGTTCTTGTTTACAATTTAGCAGTGTTGAAATTTTATTTTATGAATGAAAAGGTTTATAAGATAATAATTATGATATATATATAATGTTCATAAACATATAATTTACAAATTAATTATAAAACCAAATAACCTAACGTAACAAAAACTAAACCTAATACGATCTATACCTAACTCGATCATGGATAATACAGGTGTGCCTCAGTTACTTACTTATATTTCAATTAGCAATGAAAACGTAAATATCCAATTCCATACTCGCAGATAATAAATGTATGAATTAATAATCGAAAGAACTAGATTAATATAATCAATAGTGACTCTGGTCTTGAATTTTAGTAGTTAATCTCTTAAACGTTTTTATAAAAGGTAAAAACACAAAATCTACAGCATCACAAATATAAAAATTTTAAACATTGTTAGAATACGGCATAAAAATATATGAAACGTAATATGGAAAAATTAAACTAAGAATAAAGAATGAACGAATCGAAATATATCAAAAGTATCTTGTATGTACTTAACATTAGGAAACATTTTTCATTTCGGGATTATTTTAAAAATATAATTTCAACAATTACGAAGGCGGTAAAGCTCATATCTTGGTTCTATAGCAATATTCTAAGTAAAAGTAACTAATATTCAACACATTAATCTTGCCCTATGTTTTGTCTCTGTAATTTATATCTAATCAATATTGTACTTAGCTAATAAATATGCTGGAATAAACATTTAAAAGCATATAAATAAAACCTGATTGTCCACCTGTCGATAATTTAATTTAGGTCCATTAGCAGTACATTAGTATAACACAAGAAAGTAAAAAACACCGAAAAATTACTGCTAGAGTTTGAGTTTAATAAATATAATATGATGTAAACTTCTTCTATAAAAAATTTGATAATAAAAGGGTATATTTTAGACGTAAAGAGTATCTAACAGCCCATGGGTTTTTATTTATGGGTCTATTACCCGTTTTAGTGAAAATGCAGGGTGGTGTAGCAAAAATGTAATTTTTTCAATTTATCTAGAACTTTTCAACACTTGTTTTTCACATTTAGTATATTTACTTATGGTGGCCTACTTAAAACTTTTAGGATTACCAAAATAAAGAAATCCTGATGATGCTTTCGTAAAATTGGTTGAATTTTTTTTTGGTAAAAAACTAGGTTCCATTTTTTTTAATGGGCAATGATATGTTTTTTTTTGTTTAAGGTTTCACTTATTAATTATCAATATTTCTAGATTGATATCTTATCATCCTTATATAAAAAGTAGACCTTGGTATAAAGTAGCTATTCTGTCTATCTATTGTTTTAATTTACACCACAACTGTCAAACTAATTTGTTGTATCTGTTATAAATAACAAAATAATTATATTCTTTACATAGTATAAAAAATTTTAAATTTTAGCATCTTGAAATAATTCAAAATGGTTATGGTTAAAACTAATCCAGAAATTAGCAATGGAAAAGTGAGCATTGCCTAAAATGTGTCCCATGTTATGTTTTGACGACGTTTACAAAAAACATAGAAACAAAGAACAAATTTTAGCAGGTGGGTCATTCAAAATCAGAGAATATTTAGACGGTTTCTTATTTACGGATAAAGCTCACTTTACTAGCAATGAAATGTATAATTTCAGAAACATGCGTATTTGGGTAACCGAAAATCTGAGCTTTCTTATCTTAATGTATTCTCTGGACAGTATGACAATAAGCTTGTTGCTTTATAACCTTCATATATTTCCAAATAGAAATAGAAAAATTTATTTTAATTTTTTACAAAATGTTTTACAGGATAAGCTATTTGATACACTTTTAATGTTATGCTGCTTTCCCTCATTTCAGACAAACTGGAACTGACATTATAAACGATAATTTTACAAATATGTGGATAGTCACTCGCAGTCCTTCCGTTTTAATGCTATCGACCATTACCTTTAGGGACAACTAAAATCCTAAGTTTATAATGCAAATATACAAGTAAAGTCCAATTCAGAGATCTATTAGAATCTTTGATGTGCCGCGAATAGTCCGTGTGCTGGTGTTGCTTGTATTGTCACAGGGCATGCATGTTTAAATCGCCAAATTGTATGTGAAAAGAGTCATAAAGTAATATTCTAAACGATATTTAATCATTCCATTAAATAAATAAATGTTTTAAACATATGTTTTTTAAATTTATACATTGGATTCGTAAAATTTGACTTCAGACGTCCACGTACTATTTTGTTAGACGTCTGACCTCAGTTCCAACCACTCAGGTCCGGCCTTAAAATTTATTTTTATTTAAAATTTTATTATTTCGGATTTTTGGGTTTAGATTTATAAAGCTAGAAATTCAGGATAGTTGATAGCAAGATCTAGATCAATATCTTTTGATAAAAAGTAATTATGTAGTCAGAAAAGTGGAAATATATTTTTTAAAATAAACTTTCACATTAAAAATCATCTAACTGTCTATATCTTATGCGTGTAAAAGACACAAATTTTACTTATAAAAAAAACACACTTTACATCCTGAATGTAATATTTATTAAGTTGTTTGCCTCATATTTAGGCCAAATTCTAAATACTCCACTTTCATAAACGTGTAAAAAGCAAAACTGGCAAAACCCATCAAATAATAATAATCTCACATGACTCCCCTTCCAACTATTAAAGGTGATAGACCCATCCAACAACTATTTTAAAGGTGATAGACCCATCCTTAAAGATCTTTTTAAAAACACGACGAAAGTAATACAAAAATAGCCCAAAAATTCATTTGGATACGGCCCCATAATCTTCAAAATCAGTGGGATAGAGAAAGATACACAATCACTTGCACAGCCTAAAGTAGGAATCGTCAGAACTCAGGTGTTTTATCTTTGTTTAATAGACTGGCTAAAAAGAGGTGAGAAGTCTGTGAGTGCTAGAAGTGTTTAAAATATTTTGTTAGATGCTTGGATTTTAGTCCGCGGTCAATTTTTTGATATTATTTTTTGTGATATTATTTACATTCTAAAAATGGACATTTTCAAAAAAAAAATAGTGTAAAACATAGGGTTTTACTTAAATTTAAAACGATTTTACAGATAAACTATATAAAATTTTGCTATTTAAACATGTATTTCATGCGACAATAAATACGACATAGGCGACTAGTTAGTATGGCATCTGCGACACATCAAAGATTCTAATAGATCTCTGAACTGGACTTTAGCATCGTTTCCATAGACTAGAGATTGCCTGCAACGAATTGCGAAATAGTCCTTATCTTTTGAAAGCCGGTAAACCAAATTATCTTAAGAGCCCGGTAAAGCATAGAGCAAAATGGTGAATATTTTGAGCAATTCTATTGTTTTCTAGGTTTTTGTCCAATATTTAATTAATTAAAGTGTAAGTAGTTAAAATACTATTGCTCGTATATATCTAATAGTAAAGGAAAGGTAATATCAGTAATGCTCTGCAGTCATTTAGTTTTATAAAAATACCAGAGCAGGGCATGACGGAGGTACTAGATAAACGAGTAAAAGATATGTGGAAAATCTACTTTCAGATTGGCTCTTATATTCAAGTAAAATCGGTTATGACAGCATCCAGTTATGTAAATCCATGTGGAGTATCCACTCAGATGGCCTTAAATGCATGCATAAACGATGGTATACAAACTCAATAAGCTAAAGTGGCATTCTATAGTTTAATAAGAAACCTCTTAAATGGCCTTTAAATATATTTGAGTGATTACCTGCTAGTCACTTACTTGCTTAGTGATGTCAAAGCAAGTAATTTTATTTTTAAGTGAGGTTTATTTTGATTTACTTTTTGGTATTTTAGATCTGCGGTTCTTCTTTACCAATCCTATTGCTGTTGACGGTATGGTGCCTTGATGCCCGTGAGGACGACCCTCTTTATTAATATCAACGACGCCGACGCCCGTGAACTCGGACTTTTAGGCCTGATTTACACGGGTAGATTTCGTAGGTATAGAGTACCTACTAGTCCGCTACTGGACTAATGTAAACAGATACTGCACTAAGCTGCAACAGTAGAGTACTAAAAATAATTCAGGGAAGAGTAGAGTGGATAGTAGGTGTGGAATAGTACACTCGACTCTCCTACCCTCCCTTAAACAATTTTACTCTACTCTACCGGTTTGGTTGTTTACTATACCAACGTATACACACACTAGATTTTTTTTAAAAGGGAAATATGGTTTGCTTTAATAGATTTTTTTCATGAAAAATATAGAAAGTCAAATAAGTTAATAAATATTCTTATTTCTTTGTAAAAAAAAACAAAATAAATATGTAGTATGTATGATAATAGATAATTGGTTATTATTTTATATTATTATATTATTTAATATTTGATTATATTATGTTTTTCTAAATTTTTCCTAAACATATACATATTATGACCGACTTTGGTTGGTGGAATATATTTATTTATTTTTAATTTCTCGAATTTCATTTGCCAAAATCGTTGCTCTTCTCGCAGAATATCTTTCAATGCTACGAAGGTCGGTAATTTCTGCTCTCCATGTACCAGGGTGTATAGACCCAGTAGTGGTATCTTCTTTACCTACGGAGCCACGTGGTAAATATTTCGAAGGCGAGGTCTTTCGTAAATAAACTCCTAAGCAAAATTATTACACCACTGATTATTTTGCTAAGAAAATTTAAATAAAAATAAATATGAGTTAAAACAGTTTTATATCTTTTCTAATACAAAAAGCAGAACTGAACAAAAGCTATGTTTATGCTCTATCATGGAACATGCTGCTCGTAAGGAGTGGGAAAACATTCCGCAGGAAACTTTTTAAAATTAGATACGAGGAATGCCGCAAAGACTTTAAGCGGTCATTGCAGCTAGAGGTGGTAATACACGATATTAAGAATTCAGTATGGGTCTATTGTTTTATTTTTGTACTAAAATTGAAGTTAGTAAAAATCGATGTTTTTTCCTTGTATTGAATTTAGTTACTTAAATCTCGTACTCGTAAATAGAATGTAATTTTTTTTAATGCATAGTTAACAATGCTTATTATTCATTTTTGTATCTTTATATAAAAAAACTTTTAAAATCAAGTGGTGCGATAATTTTGTCCAGGAGTTTAGTTATGAAGGTGCAATCAGTACAATTTTATTAATGGTTGATAATATGCAGTTAACTATTTTACTAAATATTCATAATCTGCTTACTAAAATTCCAAACGCTTTCTCCACTATTGTTACAGCTCTATTTAAACGTTAATTAAAATATAATACTAAGCCGCCTGCAGTTATTATTATACGGTTTCATCTAATAATGGTAAAGGCATCGTCGCCAACAGCACAAAAACCTGCGGGTAACATTCCATTTTTTAACAAATTGCACATCTTTGGAAAACCACACCATCATATGCAGATCTCTGGCTGCTAGTCCACACATAAGTAAAACAGTAATTATGGTCTATTAAAGCCAATAGCACGACGCTGTAAGATCTTTTGTAATTAAAAAACTGACTCCCAGAGTAGCAAGAAGGTAATATCAAAATGTGTTTACCATCCAACGATCTTCAAATTCATCTGAAATGGTTTTCCACTACTGTTCTGTTGCTGGCAGCTAAAATGAAAATAAAAAGAATTTTAACGCAGTTTATATTTGAAATTACAACTCATGAAAACGGATTATATTTTATTTTGCAGTCAAGACAACATAAGGAGGCTACTTTACTGAGGAAAGTGATGGAGAGCCAGAACAGTAAAATACTGAAATGTATGTACAGCCACCACTTCCTTGCAAGACCGAGAAATATTATCATCTGCCTCTCGTTTAACTCCAAAAACTAGAAATAAAAAAGGCAGCTTGATGACTTAAGATAAGGTAACTGAATTAAAAAGTATCCACAAAGATCTTAATATTCAGCACAAGTGCCAACTAAGCGAGAACAAAGCGTTTGGACAGTATGTAACTACGTGTCTCACTCAATAAGCTGCCAGAACAGGCAACTGTTTTATTACAAGCCGACATACAATCGTTAATAACGAAGTAACGACTAAAAGCTTCATAGGCCATGGAGGTAAATAGGTGCAGCTCTCCTACTAAAAGAGAAAAGGAGAAGATAAATATATCTAATGAAAATATGTACTTGTATATGTGCAAGTATTCCAGGAACTATTACCACGTAAGTCAATATTAAACAACGAGGACAGTGGACAGGACTTAGCAACTATCAAAATATTTGCGTATTTAAAAAAAAATAAAAAGTTAAAGTAAAATAAATTTAGAGTTTTTGTATATTCTATTTATTTAAACTTACCTTAAGGTATTCATTTAAGGCCTCTATCATTACTTCACATTCTTCAGGAATAAAATTACTTTTTGCTGGTTTTGAGATTCGAAAGAAATGTAAGCTATGGTAGCTATTACCTGTTGCTATCAAATTTAAAGTAAATTGTAATTTAACACGTGCTAATATTGCATCTCTCAAAAACGTGTCCAATTTCTGAATTCGCGGCGCAATTAAATTCAGCAATGTTTCAAAAGCTGCAGGTGTAATTCTCAAACACTATATTGTTTCGGGTCTTTTATACCCAATTCTCTAGGGAGACTAATAGATTCTGTCGATTTATTTCCTCTCAAAATCCATTTTCCTACCCAAATCTTAGTTTCTTCTTCTAAAAGTTTTCTCAACTTCATTTAATAAAACACTTGCAGCTTGCACTAAACATTTTTTAACAACGGTTTGGTATTTTTGCCTAACCTGTTTGTTCATTTTGGCGCACTATTTTGAATATTATCCTTTTAAATTACTAGCAAATGTGAATACAGTTACTCTACCAAAATGATAAGGGTAGAGTATTTTAGGAAAAAATGAGGCTAGGCAACTTTACTGTTTACTCTACACGTATAAAACAGAATTTAAGAGCCAAAAGTCGAATGTAGGGTTTGTGTAATCTAATTAATAATTATTTACCGCTGTATTGTGCAACTTATACCACAAAATTCTCCGGTACACTACTATTAGGTACGAGAATTATGATTATTTTATCTACATTTCTAGATTTGTGTTTCAATTTACTCGAATGCTATTTAAATATACCATGTGCTAAAAAAAGTCTCGAACCCCTTAATAATTCGTAAATACGCCCATTTATCAAAAAGTATCCTAAATAAAAATTATAGATCTTTGTCAGATCTATATTTAGAAGATAACTTTGCATATACAGGAGGCATCACAACAGTAAGAGAGAGCAAAGTTACCTTTTTTAAAGCGAATGGTAATTTAACACAATATTTTTTTATGTATTTCCGATTCTGCGCAATATTTTAAGACAGCTTATGTAACCTATATAGCATATATACCTAACATCAACAGGTTAAAAGATACAACGGTTTAAAAAATTATTATGTAAAATTTATTTTAGATAAAATATGCAAATGCTAACCCATAAAAAAAGAAATGATGCAAAAAAATATTCAAACAATAAACCTATTTAATTAAATGTTAAAAATAGCTCCTTTTAACGGTTTGACAGTGTGCCAAGTTGTAGTAAAAAGCATTTGCTACATTTTCTAACATATCAGGAGTTAGCAAATAATATTCTGCTGTAATTTTGTCTTGTAATACTTTAATATTTTCCTGCTTTGTGGCATAAACTTAATTTTTTGAATGCTTCTAAAGAAAGTAGTCTAGGGGTGTAAGATTAGGTCTTTTTGCTGGAGATTTAATTTCACCTCTTCTGGCAATCCAACGATTTGGAAAAGTCGTATCTAAGAATTTTCTTACATTTACTTCAAAATGAAGAGGAAGGCCATCTTATTGAAATTATATTTGATGAAAATTAGCATTAGCATGTTTTCTTATTTCAAGTATCTGATTTTCGAGCAAGTCTAGATATCGGGGTTAACTTACCCAATAAAAAATGGACCTTTTTTCCTATTATCAAATATACACGCCCAACCATTTACCTATTCAGGATATTGGGTATTTGTTTCACGCATCCAGTGGGTATTTTCATCTGATCAATATCTGCAATTATGAATTATTAATTATTGTAATTTGCATAATTTGAAGCAATATAAGGCAAGAGAAAGAGAAATATTCGGCTAATAATCATATTTCTGAAATTTCCGCCCGGGGATAATCTCTCGATAAAGGTATTTGGCAGCTGCGCTCGTTGTGTACGTTTGGAAGGTACTATTATCAATTATACCTGTCCAAATACTTACCTTTTCAGAATACTGGGTATATATTTTACGCATGCCGTACTGATTTTCAGAATTACTGCGTAGCTACATAACTTGCGATATAATTAGTATTATTCTGCTCATCAAGATGAAATTTTCTTTTTTTTTTATTAAAGATTTTATGAATATTTAATTGCGACCGTTAAATAACATTTCCTAAAAAAGTCAATTATATTGTGAAGCCTATTCATTTGTCAAATATACCAACAAACAACAAATTTTGATAGGCACATGGGATGCAATAAAAACCACTAACAATATCCTTTTTAGTAAAATCACGTCAGCGTATGATTTCAAATTAAAATTGGCCGGGTTTTTTGCATGTTTTATATTACAACCAATGCAATGTAAAATTAAAATAATTAAATAAATAGTTTTTATTGTATTACTTGAAAAATAATAATAATTGATATTAGAGCTATTGAATAAATTAGACAATTTTGTTGGTTTTTTTCTTACAAATGATGTTGTGTCTACAAATTTCATAATAAAATAGTGATAATAATAAACATATATTAATTTCTAGTGGTTAATATAGGTATTTATTAAACTAGTGGTAATTAAATATTTGCGCTTGATTGAATTATTTTTCAATGTAATCAAATTAAATCTTTGCATCACATTTTTATAATTATGCTTAATTTCATTCGAAATTATTTAACAGATTAGTCAAAGTAATATAAATAGGTTAAAATTACTCTGAGGATGTTTTTTGTATTTAGTTCGTGTGCTTTGGTTAATATTTCATACTTCTTAAGGTTTGAATATGGTTTTCTTACATTGTTCTTAGTCCCTGTAGTATTTTAGTAGCTCCAGTTTACTAAGAGCTGACTTATTTTGCTTTTTTTCACTATTTACAGATTTAGATTTTGAGACGCAAAAAAGGTTATTCTTGCTAGCCTATTCATTGAAATATAGTTTATTAATTCCCTCTTATTGACTTAAAAAGTCCGACAAATTGTATGAAAAAATCGTCTTCAAAATTATAGGTATTTCCTTTAAAAGTATTGGTCTCTACTCCTTAAAATATAGCTATAAATATTGTATTTCATATGATATGGTAAAAAATACTACAAATAGAGATTATTATTCTGTGAACTGTATTCTTTTATTTCTGTATATTTGTGGTGAATTATTTTTTGTTTTGTTCATGAAAATCATGGTTTCTCACTATACGATTTGCTTTACAGCATAAAAGCAGTCAATAACAGCGGGATATCGTCCACTGGGTTCTGAGTTTTAGGTCCATTAAGTCCACCCTGGTCAATTAAGTTTGTTTTTTAATATGTAATAAGTATTCTTTTATATTTATACTAGTTATAAAATCTAATGTACATTTGTTGTTATAATTAGTTGACTTTAGTATTCCATGCGGGTTTTCGTAGAAATTCTTCTTTCGAGTTTTTTATAGTTTTTTTTTAACAAAAAGGACTCTTTGTTAATAACTTGAGGTTGTAATTATGATAATTATAAGAGATTAGGTGGTTCAGTTACATAAAAAAAATCGGTATAGTTGTAATTTTGTTTGGAAACTATAGTTTCGGCCAAAATGGGAGTTTATAACAATTATTCAAGATCAAACTCACTGCGTCACATTGTTTTATATAAACGTTTTTTAGTAACCCTTTATGGTTTGCAAAGTAAATTTAATAAAATCTACTTGATCATATTTTAAAAAAGGATAATTGTTTTTAGGGTTTTTAATTTTGATTTTATCCTAAATTTTGGTTTAGTCTTTAGGTAACTCTTTTATCTTCTTGGATTCTGAGATAGATAACAGAAGTGTCTGGCTTGACCGCTGGTTGAGTTTAACCTTGGACTTTCTTGGGTTTTCTTCAGTGTCAGTTATTTCTCCGATTGGTTTGGACAATAGATTTGAACCGTCTCACCCCTATACTAGCTGATACCTTCCTCTACAAGAGAACTTGCGATTGATTGATTATTACACCCTATAACAGCTTAATATCTTCTTAGTAAATATCTTCTACCTTTATATAAAAGTTTTATAAGCATCTGTTGCTTTACTTCTTATTCTTACTTTGCTATAATTATTTTTTTAAATTTATTATTGGTAATTACATCTTCTCTTAGTTTATCACCTATAGAGTTTTTCCTAATTAAATATACCTTAATTGAGAAAGTTGTTGGTACTATTTGTAAAGAACGCATGCTTTGCTAATAACTAAGGGAAAAACTTGATAGTTAAGAAATTAAGCTATTCCTTTCTTTTCTTTTTAATAATTAAGAGGTACTGTTAGGTGGGCTACTCTGATGAAAATAAAAAATATTTTAAGTACTTTTATTATGACTTCAATTAAAATATTGATGGTGAACCGCATATTTTTGGAATAATTTATAGACCTTCAAATTCTAATATTCAAAGTTTTTTCTTAACATTAGAGAAAACACTAATTGATATGTTTTCTAGTTTTTACCATATAACCTGCCTCGGGGACTTTAATATTGATTTTTCAAAAGCTTAAGACAACCATGCACGCCAATTAATATCTTTGTGAGAGATTTTTAATCTAAAGCAGGTTATAGCTGAGTCGTATTTTTAATGGCACCAGCTCTATTATCGACCTTATTTTTACTAATCAGCTAAATATATTAAAAACTGGTAATATTAACTCTACGTTTTCCCATCACTTTGGCATTTTCTTTGAATTTATGTAGTGGTATGGTGCCGGAAGTGCTTCCTAAAGTCGTGACCTATAGACCCCTAAAAAATATAAACTTAGATAACTTCCAGGCCGATCTAGAGGCCATTCCATTTTATCTTATATATGATTATCAATCTATTGACGACAAAGTAGAATTTTTAAATACCAACCTAATAAAATTGTTTGATACCCATGCTCCTGTTAAAACATTTACAGTGCGAAAAAAGAGAAATTCTCCTTCAAAAACTAAGAGATAAAGCGCTAAAAGATTTCAAAACAAGTAAATTGCCTGCAAAGTGGGAGTATTACAAGCAACTTAGGAACTATACCACCACAGCCGTTAGAGCAGAAAAAAAAGATTTTTATAGAAATAAATTTAGGAACTGTACATATGGGGAAAAATGGAGTGAATTAAGAAAAATATTACCTTGTAAGCAAAAACAGATTCCTGGAGCTTTTAAGAATCCCGATAATTTCAACAATTATTTTGTTGACAGCAGTAAGGTACCTAGCGGCGATAATAGTCAGGAAATAATTAATTTTTATAAAAATAATTCCTTGCCCGTTTCAAATTTATTTTTATTTCGCAAAGTGAGTTATAATGATAGATGTTCTATTTTATTTAGCATTAAATCCAAAGCATTTGGTATCGACAATCTTAATATAACATTAATTCATATGTGCTACCCTTTTATAATACCTTTTATATTGCATATAATTAATAAATGCATTGAAAGCAGCTATTTTCTCGAATGTTGGAAAGAGGCCTTTGTGATGCCATTGCCAAAGGTAAATAATCCAACAGATTTTAATCAGTTTAGATCCATTAGTGTTCCGCATACATTTTCAAAAATTCTTGAAAGAATCTGAGACACTCAAATTCGAAATTTTTTAAATGCTAATAATATTTTGCCTCCTAAATAGTCTGGGTTTAGAAAGAACTTTAGTTGTGATTCAGCAATGGCGGATGTTATTGATGACATCATAAGATCTAGGGATGATGGTATGATTTCTGCTCTTGTTCTATTGGACTATAGGAAAGCCTTTGATTTTGTTAATCACGAAATTTTAAAGTCTATTTAGGTTTTTCTGATAAAGCTATTAATTTCATTAATTCTTATTTAAGCGGTAGGTTGCAGCGAGTCAAGATAGAGGAAAATGTATCTGAACCCTTGGATGTTGATAATGGCGTGCCTCAGGGTGGTATTTTAGGACCCTTATTTTTTATTATATATACTTTTAGATTTTATTTTTATTCAAAAAACTGCCTTTACCATTTTTATGCCGACGATGCTCAGTTGTATTACTCTTTTCTGCCAGAAGATGCTAAAAATGCGGAAGCAAAAATTAATCAAGACTTACAAGCCATATGTGATATTTCTTCAAAGCATTTTCTAAAATTAAATCCTTCTAAGTCGTCTGTAATGTTTATTGGTAATAAGCAAAAAATTAACCATATTTTAAACAGCAACACTATTAATATTAAGATGGGTGATGCTAATATTCCTGTTGTAGATAATTGCAAAAGTTTGGGCTTAATAGTGGATAGTGATTTGCGATTTCATCAACACGTTTCTAATGTTCTAAAAAAAGGGTAGTTTGCTTTAAAATTAATTTACTTTCATAGGCATTATCTAAGTGAAGATATTAAAAAAATGTTGTGTGACTCTTTAGTGCTGTCACAATGCAATTATTGCGATCTTGTTTACGGTTGGTGCCTAGACTATAATGACAGGTGCCGATTGCAAAAGCTTCAGAACTCATGTATTCGCCTAATTTTTGGCATACGCAGACATAATCGCGTTTCTCATAGACATTCCGAGCTGGGGTGGTTAAATATGCAAAGTCGTAGGGTTGCTCATTCACTTACTTTTTTTTATAAAATTCTTAAATACCGTAGTCCACCTTACCTATACCTGAAGATTACTTTTGGAAATAATGTTCACAATTTGGGCTTAAGAAGAAACACAATTCATAGTCCAAGACATTAGACTCAATTATTTAAAAGGTCCTTTTCCTATATTTTTGCATATCAGATGAACTCTTTGGGAATAAATTTTAAATTGGGTTTAGTGTCTGTTCAGACTTTTCGCAGGGGAATGATGGTGCGTCTGATGAGTCAGCAGCTGTCTGCGTAAAATAGTGAAGGGTCAATATTGTTAGTTTGGATATGGGTGGAGACTGAAAATTTGTGTTTAGTATGGGTAACCAATGTACGTGTTTTTCTTTTTTTTTTGTGAGAGGTACTATGTTAATGTCAATGTTCTAAATTTTTTGGGTAGGTGTGTATAATTAAACTTAGTCTGTTACAAGCGTTTCTAAATTTTTTTTCTAGTTAGTTTTTTTAAGTTTTGGCCACAATGTTAAAGACCAGAATCTGCCTTGGCAGAGTTCTGAATTTGTCGGCCTTTTATTTGCATAAAATAATAAATGTGTATTTCTTTCTCTTTTTTTATGTAGTTATGTTGAGTTTGCAAATAAAAAATATTTATTATTAATTATTCAAAAGAGCTTCTGTATTGTTTCAAAGTTACATTAAATGATAGGCCTGTAAAAATATTTGAGTAATGACTTTTATTCTTTAATTTTTTTATCCAATTAAGTAAATATTTAATTATTACAGATTTTCTCTTAACTTTTGATTTGAGTTAAATTTGGGTAAACTAGTAAAATTCTAGAATTTACAAATTCACCCTCTGAATAGAGTTAAATAGTAAGTGGTTTAATTTCTTTTTTAAATTTTAGTTGGGTACAATGAAGAAACTTCCTGATCTTTAAGAATTTCAATCTTTAACCCTATACAAACATTGTGACCTTAAATTTTGAACTTTTGTCTGATTAACCATCAAAGAAGATAAACCAGCATTAGATATTTAAGCCAATTCTTTGTTTGTAATTTAGTTTAGTTGTTCGGCTGATAGCAATATGATAAAGTTAAATATCTTTTAAGTATAATACAAATATACATATGTACATGTTTAAGAATATATTAGGTAAAACATACAGCAAAAAAAAAATTTTTTAAGATTATTTTTTGAGATTTTAAATGTTAAGGTATAATAAAATGCTCTACTATATCCAAAAATCGATAAAAGTACATTTAGTGTTTTAAAATTAGTTAGTAAAGATACGGATCGAGAAAAATAATATTTTAGGATAAATGTGTAGAAATGATTTTCATTTCAAAACTTATATATTACAGTTATCTTTAGTTAGTTTTCAGTAAAACCACCGATACAGAAGAATTCATATTTTCTCACCATGAAACTGGAAACCGCAGTGATTTAGAACAAAAATAAGTGACAAAAATAACCAATATTTTATTGTTCGTTAAATAATTTTTTCTTATAAAATAAAGAGAACCAGAATATATCTTAAAAGTAAAACAAAAATATTGTAAATTTAAATAAAAGTTATGTAAAAATAAAAATCAAAGGACATATTTGTAATTTTGATTCTGAAATGTGATCTTTTGTGAAATAAAAAAAATATATTACCAGGAATTTTAAAAAATGCATACAAAATACTTCATCATAAGATATAGTCCATGTATTTTTTAATTAGTTAAAGAGTGTCAATATAAAATCTGATCTCTTATTTGAAGTAAAATACTACAAAAAATAAAATAATTAATGTTCAAAACTTGAACAGTAATAACATAATTGCTGCTCCTAAGACTCTTAAAAATAAACTAGTTTTAAAGAAATTCTAAATTTTGCCATAAACAACTGTATTTGTTTATTATTTGTGTGGTCTTCATTTAATTTAATTTTACAGCCTGTTTCGCAGGAAAACTGCACGCGTTACACGAATTTTTAAAAAAGGAAATATATGAGACTTACCTAAGTATAGCCCAATATCTTAGAACATTGCATGCTTAGAATAAGCCTAGCTGCAAACTATAGGCGATGTTGTTTGAGTTCACCATCTCTCAGACAAAGATGTCAAATCGACTTTTCAATTTTTCATTCAATATATAATTTTCTTAATCCACTACATATTTTTTTAATGTGTTGTATTTTGCCACAGGTAAAAAAATGTACTCTTTAAAAGTTTCGTTTATTTGCTGACTAATAATATATACTTTGAGAGTAATCAACAAATTTTTCAGAAAAAAAGAGGAATCCTTACAAAAAAATTAATGAAAAAAAAAGCAAAGAAACTTGGCAACATAGAATACCTCCATGTTTACAATGCACGTATCCGAAGTTGCCGCTTTGTGATCTTTTTTTCTAGGTATTTTTTCATATTTGTGAAGCTAGCGTCCGATCGATATCCAGCAACCAAAAATTAAGAACGTAGCAAATGTCTTTTGCTAGCGACCTATTTATAGTCCGCGCCCTCTGTTATTTAATCGATATAATGCCCGTATTTCCTGAAATTCCCAAGGAATTTTAATATTTTTTGTCCAGATATTAACAATTAATAACTTAATCGACTTATAGGGGTTATAAACCTCTATAAAGTAAAGTTTTTTGCGAAAATCACTTAAAAAGTCTTAATTTAATCTTTTTTCTATAATAAATATTTAAGCGCATTTGAGATGGTTGGACCTCTACAAACAAAAGTTTTTTGGTAAAAAATTATTGAATTGTTAAATGTAAAAAAATTATCAAGGGCTATGTAACTCCCAATGGCTATAAGGAAAAGTTTTATCCACATCCTTTGGCAGTTATAGCTGTTTATAATGTCTAACTCAATAATTTTTAATCAAAAACTTTCATTTGTAGAGGTTTGCAACCATTTCAAATCCGTTTAGATATTTATTATATATTACAGAAGAAAGTTGGATTCAATTCCTTTGGAAGTTAACCTTTTGATTAATTTTTACAAAAAAACCTTAGTTTCTCGCGGTTTATACCCACTATCAACCGATTTAGTTATCCATTGTTAATATCTAGACAAAAAATTATTAAAACTGCTTTGAAATTCCAGGAGAGACGGGCATTATATTGATTAAATAATAATGGGCGCCGACTATATGTTGCTGGCAAGAGACATATGCTGCGTTCTCAATAATGGTCGCTGGATATCGGCCAGATACTACCTTCATTTTTGCATACATTAATTTTGCGGCATTTCGGGTTCGAATAAGCAATAAATTTGCTAGATTATAATAATAAACTTAATTGCACATTTTTATTAATATTTTGATATCCAATACTCAATACTTCACGAATATGCCGTCTTTTATATTATAACCTAGAAGGATGATACCATTCATACCTAACTCGCTCGTGAAAGAAACAATTTGAATTTCTTTTTTTTTTCCAATATATGTGAGCCACTTTAGACTTCTTTATAATTTTTTAGCAAAAAGGGAGTTTTAAGTCTTAATACTAATTAAAAAAATGCACTAAAACCACTCAAAATATCCTTTTAATATTAATACTCTACGAAAGGTGCACCATCCAAAAGTTAACAACGAGCGCCGTTGCCAAACACCTTTATTGCGAGAATATTTCTGGGCAGAATCTACAGCGTTGTCGCTGTGTGTAGAAATTTGGTGATTTAAAGAATCTAAATTTAAAATATGAATTATTATTAGTGTTTCGTGTAAATATAGTACAAAATAGTTTTGGTTATTAAACGAGTTTAACTCTCTCTTTTGCTTTATCATGAAGAATGCAACTCAGTTTCTGCTAATTATAATAATTTATTATATCACTTTATTTTCTTTTACTAAAATTGAGTAATCATTGGCAACATGGAATACTAAGCATGTTTATCAACAAAATATCCCCTCTGCCTCCTGTGTAGATGTTGCGCTCAATCCAAAGCAGTCAATATTTATTCTAGTGTATTGAATGTTCTCAGCCCAATATCTATTTTATGCAAAAGTATTTAAAATATTTTTTATAGTCAAATTTACTTTCAGGTTAAATACCTTCTTTCTGTTGACCAACATAGCTTTATAGTTAAAAGGTGATAAAAGTATTGCAAATTTCAGTCTTATATCATAACTAATCTATACTCTTTCGGATAGTCGAGGTTTGGTCTAGTATATTTTTAAAATCAGATTCATGTCAGATTGATGTTTCTAAAAATACACCAGTTTGTTGAGGTAGAAGGTTTTATGTCTCCAGAATATAAAGTCGAATCTGGATTTCCAAAATATCATCTTTTGTCTCCTTACTTTTTCTTATATCTTTTGCTTTTGACTTCAAAATAAATTGAAAGATTTTGAATATTGGCGACAACAATCCTTTTTAAATATTTCGAGGTCAATATCTAGAGAATAAAATTCTCTGTGTTTTAAAAATTTATATCTAGAAAAAAAGCACACTTCAGCAAGTATGTAATAAAGACATTAAAAAATAAAAGTGGAAGAATTTCTAGAAAGCTATTTATATTTGAAGACCACAGGGGAAAAACGTGTTAAGTCAAGAAATTTGTGAAATCGAACTAATCAGAAGAAATGATAGGTTAAAAGGTATGGCCATGTATATTATCTATATACATGGCCATACAGGGGAATAATGTGACCAGTCACCAGTTTAAACAAGAATAAATATTGGTGTACTAGGAAACAACGTTCCAAAGTCCACGCACTACAATGAAAAAACGTGTTAAGTCACTCATCTTGCGCGTGTATAAATTAGTCGTTGTTTATATCTTCGGCAAGTAAGGTTAACGATACCCGCGTAAAAAAGGTTTTGTTTGTTATTGCTGTTTGTGAAAAACAATACAATGGACAATAATAATTTGAGTGATTGTGAAGATCATGAGACAAAGCTAGTAAGCACAAAAAAGAGAAAATGTACGGGTCGGGTAAGAGATGCTACCAAGTTAATAAGGCTTCAGTTACATGTAACTGGTGATGCCTGTCAATGCCGACGATACAGATATTTTGAAAAGATAACTGCAGATAAAAGAATGGACGTTGTACGAAAGTTTAATCTAATAAAAAGTTGGAATCATCAAACAGCCTATTTAACAGGTCTAATTTCTCTTTGTCCAGTAGCTCAGCGCCGACCTCGATTACCGGAAGATGAGAGTGTCCTGAGAACTTCAACGTTTTATTACAAGGTGCGTATAGTTCGTGAGAATGTAGCAGTTGAAGAGCGAGTTTGCAAGAATGCGTTTGTTTCTCTACATGGTTTAACAAAACGTAGAATAGAAACCATACAAAAGAGTCTCCAGATGAGTGGAACTGCACCTATTGATAAACGCGGCAGACATTTGAAAAGAAAACACAAAATAAGGGTTGAAACTAAAAACAAAATTTTAGAACACATTACAAGTTTCAAGGCTAGATCAAGCCACTACAGTCTTAATAAAACTAAGAGAATTTATTTATCTGCCGAGTAAAATGTGAAAAAAATTTATGATATGTTTAAAGAAAAATTTCCTCAAGTTAAGGCTAGTTCTGAAACTTACCGCTCCATATTTTGCAGCAAGTTTAATATATCCTTTGGATATCCCCGTAGTGATACTTGTAGCTTCTGCGGACAATTAAAAGTACAGATTGATGCATGCCAAGAGGAAAAGGGCATTAAAGATTTGATGTTTCAACAAAAACTACATCTAGCGAAAGCCGAGGTATTCTGCGCACGTAAAAAGCAGGCTAGGTTGAGGAGTCGAACAAAGGCAGACACAGAAGCAATATGCATGGATTTCGGAAGAAACTGGCCCATGCCGAATTTATCCACGAATGATGTGTACTACAGCCGGCAGTTATCGTTATTTTTATTTATTGTACACAAACTCTCAAATTCTAAAGTATTCTTTTATGTTTATCCTGATACAGTAGGAAAAAAGGCGCGAACGAAGCCTGCTCATTTTTATTTGATTATATTACCTTGAATTTACCTGCTGAAGTTAGAAATTTATAGTGATTCGTGCTCCGGACAGAATAAGATTTTTCCAGTGTTCAAATTTTTACATTACTTAGTCCATCATCGTTCCAAGCTTGAGTCTATTGAAGTCACATTCCTCATTCGAGGTCACTCCTACATGGAATGTGATAAGGATATGGGGATCTTAAACGGAAAGTTTCGGGCGGAAGTACCGGATGACTGGTGTAAACACATGGAAACCGCTCGTTTAACGCCCGCACCATTTCTTGTTGAAAAAGTTGATCGTTATATGATTAGAAATTGGACAGATTTTCTATCTGCAATGTACGTAAAAAAATGTCCTTTCGCCACACGTCCAATCCGGCAATTAAAAATTACCAAGGAACATCCTCGCTTAGTTTTTCATCGAGATACTTACAATAGTCTTTGGAATTCGTCAGTTATTGTACCTCCAAGAAAAAAGAGAGTCACTGGTCCGCCGCTACCCGACGGTCAGTTTTACCACCCACCAGTCGCAACTTTTGGTTAGTAGGCTCGTTTTGACTTTTGCAATAATTTAATTATCAGTGATTTTTTTTATACAGATGATACACCTATCCCTTTGGAAAATTACAAGGACCTGCAGAAGTTTTGCACCCCAGAGAGTCAGCTTTTTTATTCTAATTTAAAACACAAGTAGAGACAACTCCTTGGCTTGGTGAGTTATGGTTGATTGTCACTAAATTACATGACTAATTAATACTTTGTTTTTTACAGCTTTTTTCAGTTTATCCCATGAGAACCGAACCCAGAAGAGAAGTTTAATTTTTTTCTATTATAACAACCATTCTTTTATAAATACCTACATATAAATAAAATAATACATTCTACTTTATGTTTGGTAAATAAATAACAGAGTATAAATAATTATTTAAGCAAAATTTAAATATAAATTAATCAATCGCCACTGACTTGAATGAAAGAACGTGCTAAGTCAGTGACACAATACCTTTTTCCCCGGTATGCGGATTTGTTTGAAACTTCGACACATTGTGGTGAAGTACCAGTTTGATATTATATTACAAAATGTCATTGAGGACATATAGCAAGGTCATAGCTTCAATATGATGGCAAATAAATAACCATTTTGCAAGCTGTGTAATTATCGTAGCGTTTCTAACCTTAAAATTCGTTTCCTGTCAAAAAAATAGAAAAATGACTTGGCACGTTTTTCCCCTGTGGTCTTCATTTGTTATATAACTTTTCGTCATCGTCAAGGATTTGAAATTAAATCGAACATACCCCAACGACTATACCAAAGCTAAGATTCAAACTTAAAACCTTACGACTTTACCTCAGACAGCTCGTATTTTATGAAAAATTAAGTAATATTTTTCTTACCTCTTATAATTTTACTTGAGTATTTTTTTATTGTACATCTAACAAACGACAACAAAGTAAAACTTCAAATTAACCCAAGTATAAAAATACAAAAGATGTGCAATGAAGATAGAAAACTTTAATTAAGAAACTAGTGTCAGTTTGTTCACTAATTACATTTTTAATTTTCTCTTCACGTTAGATACGACCTGGACAACTTCAAATAAAAGTAAAGCAAAGCAAAATGAAACAAAGTGGAACTTTTTTGCTGTGCTGCAGCGACCGTAAATATTTAATTAGTAATTTATATTTCATTTTACTTTTTTAGACAATATTTCTTAATTTAAGCATTTTAATTTATTAAAATAGACAAAAGTGCAAAGAATAATGTAAGAATTTTCATATAAATTCCACGATATTGCATTGCCAAAAATTTTGTAATATCAATAAAGGCCGATTAAATAAAATAATTAAAGGGGCCATTACGTATTTTTGCTTTTTGACTTCTTCAGGACTGAACAATCAAAAAACTAAAGGAAAAAGAGAGGAAAAAAGAGACGAACCAGAACCTAGATGTTTGTGTTTCTTTAGGAACAGGTGCCGGCAGGTATTACGTTTCTTCTGCCTATGATACTAAATTTAGGCACTTGAAACATCCAATACGTGAATAAAACCTGTAACTAAGCGCAATAATGCAATACAATAATAATAATATCAACTATAGCAATTTTTTTATAATTATGGCAAATAAGTTAAATTAAAATGAAATATTTTTTAAATTACATATTTTTAAATAAATCCAAATTAGAATTATTTCATTATGTTCTGTTTAGGTACACTAAGCTTACTATAAACTGCTTGGTTTCTTAATGTACCATAACCTCTAAGACTCCCCTTTAGCATTGCTATAAGCGATTTCTTCTTAACTCTTGAGGGCACCGATGCATTTTCTCATGATTTTGATATAATCAAAATTCTCCATGATAAATTGCTTTTCTCTGATCTTGTCATTTTAAGCGAAAATGTGTATATTTTATAAATTATTATAATTGGGTGATGATTTTGCTAAGACAGATACATAAAAATCGAGACTTCTCTACGCTTCAGCAATGATTCCAATTTTAAAGAATCATCTAAGCCATCACCACATAGAGATTATGAGAAAAAAATAGAATCATATGCGCATTTCTTAACAATGTGCTACCATTTTATTTAGTATTGATATCTTGTGTGCTTGATTCGCTATGTTTCTAACATGGGAAATAAATAACAATTTAGCAGAAAATGTATTCCCTAAATACAATATCCTTCTGCATACAATAAGAATAAGTTATTGGTATTAACATTCTAGAATACATATAATAGTACTAAGCATTTCGTAATACTAAAATATAGTATTTTATTCTAAAAGTCATTTAACAATTTCATTTATATCTTCTTTATTAAAATCTTTTCTATTTAAATCTTTTTTATCTGAGCTTAATTATGGACTTACAAAGTTGTGTCTTAGGTGCATTATTAATTATTGTTCATACAAATAACTCAAACTTCGTATTAGGACTAACATTCTTAGTTTTATGCGCTGATGACACTTTAATAGCATGTAGTGTTAAAGGTTTAAAGAAATAGAGAAATTAAGTCAGTTCTTAAAGAGTATAAAGATTTTCTTTAAAATAAATTATCTTAAATTGATTGTCGATAAAACCAAGGCTATAATATTTTTAAGTTTAGTAATAGTGAATAAAAGTAAGTGTAAGTAAAAGTGAATAAAATATATTAATAAAAAAAATAATTCGTTATTTAAATAAATGAACCTCACTCTGTCAGATAGGTGCATTTCTGACGCAGGCGCACTGTATGGCATAAAGTATACAAAGAAAAATAAATAGTCTAGCGAGTATTCTACATTTCTAATAAGACATACCTGAAGCATTACCTTTAATAACAAAGGTTTAATTATTTTTTGGTTATATGTGTTGAAATTTAAATAAAATATATCGAATTATAACTGATTAATTTTGTTTAATTCTCTAGGGCAATGAATAATCGGTAAATACAGAAAAAAGTTTAATTAGATTGTGATCTTGGAATACTAAAGGTTAGCCTTGTATGTAGAATGTAAGGGTTGGCGTTTATGTAAATATAATGTAGGCAGAAATCAGAATAAAATATATTTATTATTTTTTACAATTTTCTAGATAGACATTACATCAAAGTGTTTTAGCATTACATCGTCTATTTTTGAGTGATTGGACATTATAAAATTTGAAATTATCATGGTATGTATACAATTATATTGGTCTATTAAAAAGGTAATTAAGAAGATGTATGAACATTGTTTGTATAGTCTCTATCGGTGTTATATATACTTAATAAAAGGGAGTTTAAATAACAGTTGCATACTCTAATATAAATGAGGAGTGTCTTTCCAAATGGGGATATCTACATCTTATCTTTTTTTTTCAGGAAATAAAAAAAACTGTTAGAACAAATACGAAAATATTTGCGGATAAATGGTTTTACTGTTTAGAAAGTACATAAATCTACTATTAAAACACAGTGTTCAGAAAAAAATCATGCCTTTTAATTTTGATGTTAGAAATTTCCAAAAATGTAGAATATCCTCTTTTGAAAAATCCATTTCAATTAATCCCCTTTTTTCTTGAACTAATTGTAAATATCCCCTTTTGTTTTGTTTATTATTAGTAAGAAGTATGGGTCTTTGTTTTAACTACATTTTATCAGGGTAACAGGATAACAAAAAATGAAGCAGACCTTTAATATTATTTATTACAAATATCTTAGACGCTATCAAAAATAAACAAAACACAAATTCTAGGTCAAAACAACAAAATATAAGTGATCAGAAGTTGAAAATTTGTTAAAATTTTATTTCACCTGTATCATGTGTAAGACAATCACATATATTTTCCATTTCGGGGTTTGATTGTACCTCGGAAGCACTATTTGGATCATCAATTATTATTTTTTTGTACTACTGTAGTTCTTCCAAATTAAACCACTCATCACCAAACTGTTTATTCAGCAAGTTTTTTATGTCCTTTTTTTTGTTCTCGCTTAATGAACGTAACCCCAAATTCAAATTATCCCATGACAAAGGGTGCCTCTTTCCCTTTTTAAGAATTTTACAGGTTTTTCCAACGCATTCTCAAATCTATAGTTCTCATAGCATTTTAAATCAACGGTGTACTGACTTCGAACCTTTTTTTTAGTAAAAATCATTCGTTTAAATTTCTGGGTACCATCCACTTTTTTATAATATTCCTCCAAGCTTTTTACATCTTTTAGAAATCAATCGTGCCCCAATAATGTTAGTGTACCAATTTTTTTTAAATGTCATTATATTCCTCTTTGGTGGTTATTACAACATGCTTTCTAATTTCTTTCTCGAGTCGACCGAAAACCCGGTCTGCTGGTAGAAAACTGTGGCCTGGAAAAAATAATGTTATGTCCTTAAGATGTCCTGGGGAGTCATTCAAAAGGTAGAACAGGAGCATGTGTATAATGTGGCTATTCTTGTTTTGCCCTCCGTAACCATCGCAAAACAGTCTTAGGTGAAATACATGAGCTTCTAGTGTTAATTTCTTTAAATAGTCATACACAGCAGATCCCACTTCGGTAGAACCTCTTGCTGATTGCGACTCATCCCATGAGTAAAAAACAGGATCTTTTGAATCTAAAGGTACAAGACAAAATTGTATAAACTGAGCTGTCTGGCATAAAAGGTATCTTGTAGGCAAACATTGAACCTGTTGAAGGTCAAAACATACAGAATGACTGTTGTCCTCTTTTTTCTCAGATAGTCGTAAAATGCATTTGCACGGAGTTTATGTATCTGTTCTGTTATTAACTGTTGCTTTTTGGCTTTATCTTTCTTATTTTTTATTTTATTACGCCACAACACGCAGAGATTGCAATCATCCGTAGCTGGAGATGCGCATCCGATATTGAATTTTCCTACAAAAATGTTATAAAACATTGTTTTTTTAACTTTCAAATCATCCGTCACAGAACTATTATAAAGTTGCCATAATTTCTTTGCATTTAATTGTGATGACAAGTAAAACCTTTTTGACTTTTGTCGGCCATAATGACATTCTTGTGCAAGCATTTTAACGAAGGCTTTGTTTTTTGTTTTCGTTGCGAGTACCATACCTATTTCCACCTCGGTTTTCTGCCGGCGTTTTTCCTTTATGTAATGTTTTACACGGGTTTTATAATCTTCTTTTTGTAATTCCAACAGCAATAATAAAAAATTGTTTACACACTATAATCACACATTTTTTCTTTGAAAATAAGTGATACTGGCAGCTCATATTCCTATTCTTGACATTTGATGTTGCCGCATAGTTTCCCTTTCTTTTTGCATTATAAGGCGTTATTAAAGTTTAGCAAGTAAAGCGTTCGTAAAGCTTTTTTTTATTTTTTATCACCAATGACAAAGAAATAGTAGCACACTTAAATTTAGTTTTACCAGAACGATGTAAACAAGTTTTTTTGAAATCCGTACATAGAGAATCTTTATCAACATATCTACAAAAAATATATCACTAGTACTATAAACAAAACAGACAAATAACAAATCAAAACGCGAACTATTTTATACAATTACAATTTCCTTTTTTGAAGTTTCTTTATACTCCTTTGCTTTCTACCACCACTATTTAAAGCCTCTACCGTTTTATCTTCCATTTTCTATCAATATTTTGTCTTCAATATTATTGATTTTATAAGCAAACTAATCAAAAAACATTATCACACTAACTATAACCTCACATTCTCACTTTATTATTAATTTACAGAGTGGCTAAGAGCACAGTATCGTGCCTCTGACTGCAACATTATAGATACGTAAATGACAGTTGGAATGCAAGACCGCACTGCCTAGAACGTAGGACCTATAAGCCCCTTATTAAATATAATCTGTTCTTTTTTACATAATTAGTTTAAAGTATAATCAAATTTAAAGCAAACATGTAAAAAATGAAAGGTAAATATTAATTTATGTAAATATCACCTTTTAAGAAAAATCAAAATAGTAAATCCCTTTTGAAAACACAAACACAATTTTTTCAATGTAATTTACTAAGGATATATCACGTTTTGTTTCGGTTTATGATGGTCAAAATATGAATTTTAGCACAGATAAACCGATTCAAGACTTAGTATAACAAAACCCAAAAATGTGAATATCCCCTTTTGAAAAGACACTGCTCAAATCTAACTAAGGAATTATACAATGTTAGTAAAGAAGAAGCTATGGTAAAACTCTTTGTAAATTGCATAATAAATCCTAAGTCTTTTATCGCTTTTAGACAAATTTATTTCTGGCTAATATTTAAACTTTTATTTGCTATAAAAGCTAACACCTAGATCTTTAATAGTATCAACACATTTAAGTTTAAGTTTTTTATTTAAGAGTACAAGAGTTGCAAATTACATGAAACTGTAATAATTTTTCTTGAAAATATTATACTATCACATTTATCTAGATTAATAAAGAGCCTATTTTTGTTGCAATACTTAGCCGCTGCCGAAGTGTTACGGATATATACCTTTTAATAGTCTTATGGTCTGCATAAAGAGTCTATTTAGTTTATGAAACTGGCTACTGTCATTGAAAAAACATTAAACAGTAAGGGAGCAGTAATAGACCTTTGAGGTATTCCTAGTGTATAACATCTTTAGATTTTATGCCATTAGTTACCATAAATTAAGTCCTATAGATAGCTTTCCAAAAATTTGAGGAGCGTTCCATGTACAACAAAACTCTCAAGTTAAGTTAGCAAAGTCGGACGATAAACCTTATCAAACACTTTGGAAAAATCAGTGTACAGCACAGGGTTTTCAGTCTTGCCTCCAGTCCTCTCTTCATGGACTCGTTAATATTTTGAATATACGGCACCATATTCAAAACAAATCAAATCAAATCAAATCATTTATTCATATTGAATACCTAAAAGGTTGAGACAAATCAAAAAAATCAGTCAGCTACTATCCTGTCTGCTTTATTCTCTGTCATCTGTCAGCACATTCTGTCAAATAATATAATAATAAATAAGTCACTACTGAAAGAGATATTTTCCATGAGAAACTGTATGTGGTCATATAAGGGATTTCTTAAGAGCACTTCGCAAATTCTGCTCTTGAACACATTTTTCATACACCGAAATATTGTTAATTATGAACGACCAATGATCCACCAGATTATAAACAAAGATTTTCCCATGTTCGGTTATGGGTCTAAAGCATTTAGAAGTTGTTTTGGGAGAGTTTAAAGGATCGACATTAAGCCGAAAGTGGATGTCATTATGATCAGATAGATTGTTATCATTCACACTTATTCATCTATTAGAGCTGTAAAAATTTATGAATATATTGTTAACAAGTATTACCGCATGTCTTAGAGAGTACCATCGCCTTAAAGCCATAAGATTTCAACGAGTCCAGAACAGAGTGGCTTCATTTTGGGGTGTACCAAATAATACATTAAAATTCCCAGCTATTATTATCCTTCTGCCACATCCCATATCATTAATAGCTCTCGCAAGCTGTGTTAAAAAAACGCAAATGTCCCCTGAGGGTCATTTATAAACAGAGACTATGTAAAGATTTAAGTAAAAAGCATAGAAACAACATTCATTCAATATTTTTTTCCTCCGAGAACCCCGAAACGTCAGTGTACTTAACAGCGAGATTCAACAGAATAGAAAGCCCACCACCCCTTGAATGTTTCCTACAAAACAGTGACCCTACCTCCAGCCCTATAATCCCAAAGCTCCCTGATTCACATTCATCAAGCCAGTGCTCACAGATACAGGGTATATCAATATTTTTGTCAGCTAAAAAAGTTTAAATTTCGTGTTTTTATTCCTAATGGATGTAACATTCCGAAAAATTAAGTTCAAGTTATCAGGTTTTTTTTGTAAGTTTGCTCCCTGCTGGGATGCTATTCTTCTGAGGTTTAAAAAATCTTTAATAAGTAAGCATTTAGGCCAAAAATTATCATTAAACACAATATTTTTAGTTTCCACAGGAATGACTAACTTAAAGCAACAAGAGTTTGCATTTTTTTTTTTTTTGGATTTAATTAATTCACATTGATAATCATTTATAGCATCTTCCTTCAAATACTTCCTAATTTCGTTCGATGTAGTTCTAATGGAGAGACGGGACAGAAATAGCCAAGAAAGATTTTTTGCCTCTGCGATCTTTAGGTTTCCTCCATTGTTGTTTTTGCTGCTGTGAGGGACGGACAAGAGTTCAAACCTTTTTTCTTGTTGTAGGTTACTGCTTTCCAACTATTCTCGCAGATGTCCGTCTCAGTTACGTCAATTATGATATTTCTGCAGCTATTTTCGACCACTTTAGCCTCTGGGGGTGTTAAGGATGAACTTTTAATGGTTTGGTTTGTTTGTTTTGCAATTTTGTGGGAGTCGAAAGCGGTAGACGTCGATGACATTGATGTGCTTTTTGCTCTTCTTTTTTCTACAAGTTTTGAAGATGCCTCCCGATTTATTCCGTTACGCGATTGGTTCCAGTAGCTGTGCGGAAATGCGTCTTTGTTGCTGGTGTGGACGACCATTTTTCGCTTGTATAAAAGGCCACTTCTGTTTTCTTCTTTGTCAGAGTTGGTGACGTTTCTGCCTTTCCATGAGGTTGATGATGAAGAGGATTGTGGGGAAACGGTAGGAAAAACGGATGGCAAACTAACCTCACTTTTGCTTTTCAGAGATTTTTTTTTAGAATTTTCCAGTTTTTCCTCGAAAATGAATACCTTTTCTCGGAGAAAATCGTTCATCTCGGTTAGGCTCATCACTAAGGCACCTAATAGTCTATTGTTTTAGGTATAGAGCTTGAGTTGTTCGGTGATTGTTAAACACTGATTGTCGTTACAGTCGGACAGAGTTTTCTTTAGGCGGTGACGGCGAAACATTTTCACTGTCGGCTATCTTGAAACCGTTATATTGTTAGGAACCGATTGTCTTTTGAAAAGCCATGTTGATTATGATCAATTGTGAGTTCATTATAAAAGAAAAGTTGTTTTCAAATAATAAGCAGTTCAAAATTGTTATCAAAATGACTAAGTAGTGATATGGATCTAAAATTACAAATATTGATTTTTCAGCACTTTCTATGTGCTGAAACGATTCGAGCAATTTCCAACAATTTACAATATGGGCCTGTCCAAATACATTTATTATATAATACTAGTTTGAACCCGTCGAAATTCGACGCTAGAACACAGGCCAAAGCATGTTAAAAAAAGTAATCTATAAAATTACCCGTCTTCCAATTCAAAGAACTTTTTTGTAGACAACATTTGAAGTAATGTTGCCCTTGGGTACTATTTGTACTTTTAAATTGTCAAACAATCGGGAGCGAGACATAGCTACGTATAGCTGGCCATGGCTAAACACCGGTTCCGGTAAATAAATACCAACCCGTTCTAGGGTTTGTCCTTGAGCCTTGTTTAAAGTCATGCAAAAAGCAAGACGAATGAGGAATTGACGTCTTTTAAAACTAATTGGCAGTGAACTATCTGAAGGCGTAAGATCTATTCTAGGAATTAATACTCTTTGTCCTGTTTTAACTCCTGTGATAATTTCCAAATCTAAACAGTTTTCATACATATGTCCTATAATTAATCTGGTTCCATTTAATAAGCCTTGAGATATATTTAAATTTCTTAATAGCATCACAATGGCACCCACCTTAGTGTCAAAATATGAGGAGGCAAACGGCTTAATTCCAAACTATTTAAAAACTCTACTGGAAATTGAAGAATTTCGTTTTCTTCTTCAGTGACTAAATGATTTACACTAACATACGTTTTTGCGATTCCAGGTATTAAATCTAAAACTTTTGTATTAATGTGATTGCAATGTTCGTTTTTTGATGCAAGAATTGCGTATTTGGAGACTTGTATTACATCTTCAGCTTTTAGAAATCCAACGCCAAAAATTTCGGTCACGATGTCCTATTTGCTTATTATACTTAAAGGCAATTCAATTAAAACTGAATTTTCAGTTTGCTCATTACTTAAAGCAGGATATTCACCATTGCCAATTTTAAGAAGAAAGTCACTAAAGTCTTGTTCTTCCGATTTAGCGCGCATGTTTTTATACAATTTAAATATTTTAAATTTCGACCACAGTGGAGAAAATTTAATACAATGGTGAACAATTGTCTGTCTCGAAGAGTGAGGAACAACCGGCAAAACTTGTCGAAAGTCTCCCCCAAGCAAAATTATTTTACCTCCAAAGGGATGTTTATTACCCATTATATCCTGAAGGAGACGATTTACACAAAGTAATGCATGAGCACTGGCCATTGGCGCTTGAAATGTTGTTTGATACAGCATGTCTACACTTTTGTTTTAGGTAATTTTGTTGGTTCTGTATCCGTTTCGTTAACTTTTCCCTGTAACCAGTTAAATTTTTTTTTCGCTTACGTTTATTATTTTTAGACTGTTGAAGAACATTGCTTTCCTTAACAAAACTTGTGTTTTCATTTTCCGCAAAATTTGTGGGGCGAAAACGTGAAACACTATAATGACCCCTATCAAGATTGCCAGAAAAAAGCAAATTGCAAATAATATTTCCTGTGCCATACTCTTGACTTTTATTATTTTCATCCCTATATACCCTAAATAAATAGTTAGGAAACAACTACCCAATGCAGTGTAATTCAACATGGCCCGCATATTCACCATCCAACGATAGCAAGTTTTCGTAATCTACTGCGTTTCTGATCGGCAGTCTGTAAGATAAATCTCCTATAATAAAATTTCGGTAATACTCCCATTCATTTTGAACCTTTTCCACAACCATTAATCGTATTTTCCTATGATGTCCATCGTTATTATACAAACAATAAGAAAACGATCGAAACAAACAAATTTCATCTCCTAAAATAGGAATAACTTCCATATTTATTATTAACAACTTGAAAAATGAGAATAAGGAAAAAAAGTTCTTAACTTTTTTTAACGATTCTATATAAACACCCTTTAATCAGACAAAACAATAAAATCAGAAATAGAAAACGAAACAAAAGCAACCTATTTCGGAAATTCTCTATAACCTACAACTTATTTAAAACAACAAAAACTTAAAAACAGTATTCGATTATATAAATAGAAAAAAAAACGCAACGCCAACTATCCTATAATAACAAAAAAGAAACAAACACAGCGACAGCTATCCTAACTTTATCAAAATTATAAACGATCAGCGACTACTACGATTCGAACACGAAATGTTGAAAGTAGAGCAACGATCAACAATGAAGCAAGCATGATACTAATACTCGAGTAATAGTAGTAATAGTATCATGTAATAGTACTCTTCCAGTAATAGTATCATGGAAGCAAGTACCTCTGGCAGTAGTATTTATAACCTATCGTTCGTGTGACGTCAGATGAGCATGTCGCACCTCGAGTCGTCTCGGTCTTGTCGATCCACGTACCAGCGCATTCACCATACTGCACAGAAAATGTTATCGGCTTAAAAATTAAATTGTTTTTATAAAAAAATATACGCAATAAAACAATAAAAAAATAGTGTTGAAAGGTCTCGGTAACCAGAGGATTATTAAAAAAAAAAAGATCGTGTAAATTGATGCAATACAACTCTCTTACGAACTTGCTGAAAAATTTGGCTTAGTGTTTTAAATATATAGATAAAAAGAGGTCAGCTAAAGCTTGGACATAGTTTTAGAAATAAGGCAGGTAGTCCGTAAGGACCAGGACCTTTACTTGAATCTAATTGTAATAAAGCCTTTATTATGCTGATTCCTAAAATACTTGATATGGTGAAATTATTAGAGGATAACATCGATTTTACCTGTGAATTTATGACATTTGTTTCAAATACACTATGAAATTATTAAGAAAAACTTACAAATTTCTTGGCTATTATAGATCACTTTGTTGCGTATCGAACTACAATTTTTTTATTATTAATAAAATACCAAAATTTTTATGTGTCTGATTTTTAAAGACCATAATATATATTTACTATTGTTCACATAATCTTTTAAAATGTACATATCAATAACATCATTATTATACTTATAAAAAATTTCAACAATATCATCGACATGAGTCATATCATCATTATAAATATGACTTATTGCAGCAGAATTATATCACTAATAACTTTACAAGGGCTAGTCAAATAGCTTAAAGGATCGCTCGTTAGTAGGGAAAGAAACTGTTTTTATTTTTTTGCCATATTAAGAAATTATTCATTGAAATTACTAGCAGTAATGTTAAGTAGGCATCCTGAACTGCATTAACTATTTTCTTAAGATAGTATTTCGTTGTAAGAAGGAAACACCCCAACCGAATCCAACCCACAAGGACTATTTGATATTCGTGTTAGTGTTTATTGATAATGCACCTGATTTAGTGATAGCTTACCAGTTTCGCAAACCTTTTTTCTCATAATGTATCTAATTAAATTTAATTTGAAAATATACAATAGCCAGCATAACTGAAGCATTAAATCGAGAACGAAGTCATACTACCACAAAATAAAAGTATCAAAGAAATGGAACTTTAAATTAACTATTTGTGACTAACATTTTCCAGGGACACATAATACAACGGCATCGGTTGTCATTTAAAAATAATTCTCGCTTGGCATGATCAATAACATTTCAAACAAAAAGCTGCATCAATTGAATAATTCATTTACTACCGCATTGGGTTTTATCAATAATTTAATTGTTAGTACGTAACGACTAGTTCATTATAGTATCCATAACTCAAGTATTAATCTTTATTTGTGGCATAGAGGTATTATTAGAAAATCAATTAAATAGCTATAAAAGTGACAAGGGAGACATCACAGTATTGGCCACGCTCATCTAGCAAGCATAGTTAATTAAATTTCACTACATTTAAACATATTGATGTCTAGTTTTACTTAATAGGATTTAAAAAAAATACTTGGATTGAACGGTCAATTTATGTCTTTGCTTTTTTAATTAACTATGTAATCTTTTTAGATAAAAAACGACCTAATAAATGGAACATATATAAGCATAATATAAAGCAATATAAAATGTATAATAACAATAATCCTTTAATTCCAACAGGCAAGATTGAAAGAACTGAACAGAAAACAGAAGACTATTTTAAAATGTATAATTTAATCCATATAAATCGAATGAACACATCTGAACAATCAAACTTACATGCAGTCATTAGGTTATAGATCGAATAAACCACCAACAATTCCATAAACAAGTCAAGTTAAGTATTAAATCTTAATGATTTAATTTATACAATAATACGTGAAAATGATCTAGGGAACAAGGTAAAAAAGCCATTTTATTTTTAGATGTTAAAATTATTTCCAAGATAAACTGTGTTTTTTACTAATTGGATATAACTTAAATTATTGTTTTTAATATTAAATAAATAGTTTCAATTCTTTAAGGCATTTTTAGTAAACTGAAAATAGGACCATTTTTGCTGCCATGTAGAGTGACAATTTGTTTTAACTACGCATATACATAGTCAATATGTAAAGGAAAAATCTTGAACGTGAAACGCAGTTACAAGCTATTGGTATGATATAGGGAAGGTTAAACATCCGCGATGTGTCAGAAACTGTAAATATCTACCAAGAGCACTATGGGAGAGTTGTTCAGCAATTTGGATAAATTAATGTTGTTAAAGAAAGACACGCTGGTCTAACAAGAACAACAGAATCTATAATTTATAGGTTTATTCCATTTACGCAATAAAAAATTCCAATATTACTACCTACCAGCTAAGCAGTGAGTTTCAAAATGTTCATAGTGGTAGTATCACTGCATAAACAATAAGGAAGGAATAGATTACATGAAAACAATCCTTATGCTACACCTACCGGTTAGAACTCGAAATATTGATAGTTTGGGCTGGACTCTGAATAGGATTTCGGATTAATCTGGTTCCCATTGAAAGGTTTTTATAATTGTTACGGATTTCTCGTGGGTTTAAACTTTTAACACTTAACTTTTATTCACTACTTCACTTACAATCACTTACTAGTTCCAATCACTCACTGATTATTTAGCTAGCGTCCATGTTTTTTGTCAATCTCAAGCAGGTCGCAAAGTTTCTGAAACAGCTTGGATTCAAAATTCCGTCCTTAATGATAATGCAGCTCAAAAGAGATCCTAAATCTAATAAAGACATTATTCAGTAAAATTCCATCTACTGTCACCGCTTTTTGGTTCGGAAGAGCAAAAACTTTCGGCCATTTACTGAAATAATCTATAACGATTAGGATGTACTTATTTCCCTTATTGATCTCGGGAAATGAACCGGTATATTAATGGCGATTCTTTCAAATTGTACATTTACTTTTTTATCCTACCCTTGGATCTTGTGCTAGTGCTTTGACTGGCTGCATGTCAGACATTTTTGGCACCATGATTTTACATCTTTACAGCAGTTAACCCAGTAGAACCTGTCTTGGATTTTATCCATAACCGTTCTTCCTTGAAATCACTTACTCTTTATTAATAATTTTTCCATCGAGGCTCTCCCACGCTCACATCAAAAACCCATTCTCGACGACTAGTGAGTCCCACTGCGCCCATAGTACCTTAAATGTTAATCCTCTATCTGAAACCCATCTCGATTTTGGTCTGCTGTTTTCCTTCTTCTAAAGAATATCTAATATATCTTGTCTTCGCGTTGGTCCTTTATTAACGCAGCAGTACTTTATCCTTCACTAACCTTAAATTTAATATATGTTATATAGGCCACACCTTCCCGTTCTTCTACTTTGGCACAATGTTTGCATTGTGGCTGGCCAGGTCTCCTATATAAAGCGTTTGCGTTGTTATGCAATTTACCCAACTGATAATTAATGTTGAAGTTGTAGTACTGCAACTTCTCTTACCAACTTGCAACTTGTTCTTTTGGTTGTTTCAGCTGCAACAACCATTTTAGGGCTGCGTGGTCTGTCCTAATCAGAAACTCCCTCCATATAGGGATTTGTGGAAATGACCGCTTTGACAATAGCTAGAAGCTCTCTCCTCATGATGCAATAATTTCTTTCTGGCTTTGACCACACTCTGCGGAAATGCTGGATGATCCATCCCTTGTTATTCTGTACTAGTAGCACAACTTCAATACCAATTGCTCGCATCTGCCCAAGAATATTAATTTTTTGTTGAAAGAGCGAGCACTTCTTTGTGTTCAATTTAAGCTTTGCATTGTGGATTTTCTTAAAAACTGCTACTCGAAGACCTAAAGTAGCAGTTTTTAAGTGGATTTTCTTAAAAACTGCTACTTTAGGTTTTCGAGATATTCATCAAAGTTTTGCCCATTATGAGAATATCATCAAGGTATACAAGGCATGTATTCCATGTAAGTTCTCGTATTACAAATTCCATTAATCTCTCCAACGTAGCATTAGCCTTACACAGACCAAATGGCATAACATTAAAATGATAGAGGTCAGTTCCAGTAGAAAACGCAGATTGTTCTTGCCTTCTTCCCAAATCCCCATTTGCCAAAATATGATTTTTAAATCCAATGTCGAAAACTAGCTTAAACCGGCAAGAGTCAGAAACGTATCGTCAGTTCTAGGAAGTGTGTAACTATCTTTCTTGGTGACGTCATTAAGTTTTGTATAGTATGCACAGAATCTAGTTGATTCATTCATTTTCGTCACTAATAGGACTGGAGAAGACCATGACAATATTTTGGGACTTCAGCCAGATATGGACTTTTATCTCCCCAGAGTCTCCAATCTCCAATCGTGCGCCACATCAATCTCCGAGATAAGGGCTTAGTCTTTAGTGCACATACTATGCTTGATCTTATTAGAGACACCGGTGCTCCCGTGTCAATCGTAATGGTAACCGGTCTTTTATTATTTTCCTCTTCGATGTTCAGACTTTGCGCAGATTTTCCCAGGCTTCCCTTTCCCAGACCTCTATCTTCGCAAGCCAACAGCCGAGAACCAACCCTTAATGCTGAGTGTATTTAGTTTTTCCCATCGGTTCGACAGATTCCGCGATCTCTGGATGGCGAACGAGATCGCATCTGGACTCGACAGTCACGTTTCATATGTTCAATGCGTTTACATCAATAGCACTGAATACCTCGGTGGCGAGGAGTTGCTGGATTCCTTCTTTAAATTTGTGCATTTTATAAACTGCACATTAATACATATTGACATATTGCAAGAACTGCTAGATACCTTATAAAGCAGCTCAATATTTAACCTAATCTCCTGCGCAATCCCCTAACTTAAATCCGATTAAGCATGTTAAAAAGGCGTGTGTAAAATCAAAGAATAATAGTGTTTCAGATAAGGGTAAAGTGACTGAATAATGTGCAAGGGCAATGCTCAAATTTTAAATTTTTTACTTTATTATTAAAATACCACCGTTATACTACTTAGAACATTGAATACACTAGAACAAACATTGGCTGCTTTGGATTGAGCGGAACATCTACACAGGGGGCAGAGGGGATATTTTATTGATAAACATGCTTAGTATTCCACGTTGCTAGTGATTACTCAATTTTAACAGATGAAAATAAAGTGATATAATAAATTATTATAATTAGCAGAAACTGAGTAGCATTCTTTATTATAAAGCAAAAGAAAGAGTGAAACTCGTTTAATAACCAAAACTATGTTGTACTATATTTACACTAAACACTAATTATAATTAATATTTTTAATTTGGAATCTTTAAATCCCTAAATTTTCATACACACCGGCAACACTGTAGATTTTACCCAGAAATATTCTCGCTATAAAGGTATTTGGCAACTGCGCTTGTTGCTTACTTTTTGCACCGTTTTATCCATATCCTTTGGTAGTTATAGCTGTTTATAACATCTAACTCAATAATTTTTAATAAAAAAACTTTCGTTTGTAGAAGTTTGCAACCATCTCAAATCCGCTTAAATATTTCTTATAGAAAAAAGATTAAATCAAATCCTTTGAGAGCCTTTTTCATCTGTTTAACATTTGACTTTTTAAGTAATTTTCACAAAAAAACTTTAGTTTGTAGAGTTTTATAACTACTATAAATCCATTTAGTTAATAATTGTTAATATCTGGACAAAAAAATATTAAAATTTCTTGGGAGTTTTAGGAGATACGGGCATTATATCGATTAAATAACAGCAGGCGCGGACTATAAATAGGTTGCTGACAAACGACATATGCTGCGTTCTAGATTTTTGGTTGCTGGATATCGATCGGGCGCTAGCTTCACAGATATGAAAAATTTGTAAAAAAACAATACAAAGTGGCTACATCAGATACGTGCATTGTAAACATAGAGGTATTTTACGTTGCCAAGTTGTTTTTTTTTCATTAATTTCTTTGTCAGGAATCTTTTTTTTATTCTGAAAAATTTGTTGATCACTCTCAAAGTATATATTATTAGTCAGCAAATAAATGAAACTTTTAAAGAATACATTTTTTACCTGGTACAAAATACAACACATATATGTAGTGGGTTAAGAAAATTATATATTAAATGAAAAATTTAATATATAATTTTCTATATATAATTTATAAGGAAAGTCGATTTGATATCATTGTCTAAGAGATGGTGAACTCAAACAACCTCGCCTATGGTTTGCAGCTAGGTTTATTGTAGGCATTCAATGTTCTAAGGTATACTACGATAAATTTTTGTGTTTTTGAAATTTTAATATTTAGTATTATGTTTCCAAAATATTTTTCATATATTTTTATTGGCAATGTTTTCAAAATAAATTGCCACTTTTTAATTAATTGTCTTTTAAGATTGTTGTCTTCTAGGCTATTTAAATGTGTGTACATTATGTATTGTACTATTTCATATATACTTAGTAATGGTATGTCGTATGAAAAAGGACCAATTTTAAATCGAAAAATTCTTAGATAAGTACATAGTTTTGCATATTAGACTGAATGTTGCCACAATGTCAAAATTAATTTTTAATAAACAAATATTCACGTATAGCTCTACCAATAAAAATCTAGGAATAATCAGGGACAGATGATTTGGGATTTCGACTTAAAATTGTGCCTGTAATGCCACTTTCTGATAATGATATACTATAAAATAGCACATTGCATAAGGAATTTTAAAAGTTAATATAAATGACATTAATACAAAAAAAACATCAGTTCTTCCTAAGAACTAGATTCCTAAAATCATCAAATAGACAGCAGAAATTTGTAACACAAGAACGGCTATTAAAAAATTCCAATCAGCGAAAATGAAACCTTTGACATAATTAGATAGAAACTGATACAGTTATTTCATATATGTATTTTAAAGAAAATTTAATGTATCGAAACCTATAATTGATTACCCGATTAGATATTTGTGCATTAGCGGATAGATTCCTCTTTAAATCCAACACATATGTTTTATAATAATTTGTAGTTTTAAAAAATTTTAAGGGCTCTTTTCTCTTATGCCTATTTTTACTAAGCTCTCGAGAATAATAAATTGGACCTTTTCGTAATTTTTTTTTATCGTTTCTAGTAGTTACTCACGTTCCGGGATGAACTCACTAATGATCTGTGTCAACTTTAAGCATGAGATTTAAATATTAAGGTCAGATTCTAGCAGGGGATTATATAGCCTTTGAAATTAATATATATTATAACTTTTTTTATTTTAATATTTTTTAATTAATCTTTTTTCCTTTGTTTTCAAAACAACAAAACTAAATAATGTAATTTTTTTGTACGTTTTATCCGAAATTAACCATGTGCCACCAAAATCATCGTGTACTAAAAATAATTTTGCTTTACCTGCTATATCAGCCACTTACAGTTGCGTTGAGCCCTTTAATTGGTTACAATTTTTTGGACATTCTATAAATTTAATTTTGATAATAAGCAAATTTAAGTTAATAGACTATATTATGTTTGTTTTAAAATGGCCGATAGGAAAAATTTAATTTTCTTATTACAATAAAGCACTTTAAATAATACAATCAAGTTAAGTAAACAAGGCTCTTGTCAAACCATAGCTTTCTTTACTGTTTCATAATTTCATATAATGAGTCAATATTTTTGAAGTTTATTATTCCTTAGCATAACATTTTTTAATTTTTGTAATTTCTTTGAGCTAGTTCTAGTATATTACGCTTATTTCATAATTTTTTTGCGATAAAATCAAGATTTGTACATAAGTAGTTTGAATGTAAGGCTTAAATATATTTTTAAATGATAATTTTGAGTTTAATTTTTGATTAAAAATTACCCACGCACTGCGTTTTCGTCGTAATAATTAAAGAAAAGTAAGAAGCGTTAAAAAGCATGATGTTTACGACACGACCACAGCGAATCCGTCGTTGATAGATAATAGTAAATAATCGATATTACATGTTCCTGCAATATCAACTAATTCACGTCAAGAAAACTAAAAGTTAATACAAATTCATTAATATATTATTAACATAATTTGCGTGACATATTACCAATTTATTTCGTAAATGATAAGAGATGTCTAGAAGGTATGTCTACGTATTTATAATTGTAAAATTCGTTTAAACCAAATAGCTACCATCTTTCCTGTTCGTATTTTAAATATTTTTTTTGCAGCAACATTTTTAATTTTTCTTTTTATGGTTTTGTTTATTTTTTCCTTTGACTAAGCTTACAGACATATTAAAAATTATACGTTAGATAAAATTAATTAAGTTGTTTGAAATGCTTAAGAATTACAATCGTTTCATTTTGATGGCCGATCACCACAGAAGCAAAACAAAGTTTAAAACCTTTTTAATAGCTATTTATGTATCAAGAGCATTGTAAGGACGATAATGCCCGGAAGGTGGAAATAGTAGCTAGGTTTCCGCCTGATGGGCATTAGAGTCTAACAATGCCCGTGGTGCATACAATGCTTTATGTTTTACCTAAAAATTGATTTTTATGAACAGAAATAATTTTAATATTAATTAAAAAATAGGGTCTACCTGTACAGGTAGGTATACTTACATACCTACCTACAGAAATTTATCAAGTGACTGGCAGTGATTATTTAAGTTTGACTTTGATGTTTCTGTCAGTTAGTCAGTTGGCATTTTTTATTTGAATATTTGCTTAAAATGAAAGAAATTCCACAAAATATAAGAGAAAAGGCCATAAAAGCGACCGAAAATATTTTGCCAGTTAAATCAAGGCAACAGTATGATCGGGAGTATGGCAAATTTGGTATTTGGAAAGATCCCAAAGCAATTGTTCAAATAACCGAAACCGTTCTAATGGCATATTTTCAGGAACTGGTAAGTTATTGATTTTATTTTAATAGGTACATATGTTTAACAAATTTTAATATTTTTAGTCGGAAAAATACAGTCCGAACTCTCTCTGGACCAAGTTTTCCACCCTAAGGTCTACGGTAATGGTCTATAAAAATATAGATACCTCGCAATACTATCGTCTCTTATCTTTTTTAAAAGTTAAGTCGAAAGGATATGTCCCGAAGAAGTCTAAAGTTTTGGAAGGAGAACAAATAATAAAGTTTATTAAGAAGGCTAGGATATCTACTTGGTACACAAAGTCATATTGGTAATGGGTGTTTTTGGAGATTTAAGACGAGATGAGTTGTTCAAAATGACCATTGATGATATTGAAGATAGAGAAACGGTCTTGGTTATAAAGGCACCAGAAACTAAAACTTCAACTTCAAAAATTTTGACTATCATTGAAGAAGATTTAGGCGCTTTAAATTTAATAAAAACGTACGCAGAATTAAGACCAGCTGGAATAAAGGAGCAAAGATTCTTTCTTACCTATAGAAAGAGTCGCAGTACAACCTGTTAATACTGTAAACCTGTACTGTAATACTGTGTACCTGTAATACCATAGGAGCGTCCCAACATTGATCGCAAAATTTTTAAAACTGGATAATGCAGAAGCTTATACCGGCCACTGTTTGCGTCGCACATCGTCAACTTTACTTGTAGAGGCAGATGCTTCGTTTGAAATGCTAAAACAACATAGGAAATGGAAAAGCTCTTTAGTAGCTGAAGAATATAATATAGAAGAATTTCATCCAAAAATAAAGTAGCCAAAATGATTGCCAATTCAGTTAATTCCGAGGTTAATTCCGTATCGACCATTGAAAGTTCTTTAATGGATAATTTACAAACTATACAAAATAGCGTTAGTGCTGCCACCTCTACCATCACAAAAAACACCGACCATTCTACAGGATGTCCCAAAATTAGTGGACGAAACGCGAACCCTGTACTCTTTGGTCAAAAATAACCTCACTTTTTCCTATAAACATATATCGGCAAACGCCCCCTAAGGGAGCTACGCCCCTTTTAAAGGGGGCACCTGAAGATGGTTTTTCCACTTATTTTCGAAACGGGTGAATACAAAAATTTAAAATTTTGGTATTCTCCCAATTTTGATATGCTGAATTTAGTTGTCATTTCATAATTTTCATTATTTAGTCAGGTGCGTATCATTTAGGAGGTGAGCCTAAAAAAATACTTAAAAAAAAATTGTTTGCAAAGTTTTTGTTTTTTTTTTCTTCAAATTTAAAAATCTACAGCTTTTTACGTAAAAAAGTACCTCTTGGTCAATAACGCTAGGAATTACCATTTTCGAGATAAACGCATTTAAAAATAACGCTGCATTGTATTATTAATAACAATTTTTATTAAAACTTAATAGCACGCTTCAAAAGTAAATTGACAAACCTAACCCTGTAAAATTATTGTCCAGCCAGTTTCTCACCTATCGGCTGTAGTGAGCTGGTGCCCCATCGTACTGAAAAATCATTTCCAGCCGAGTTTCTATGGGAACATCGTCCAGTAAATCTCTGAGATTGTTTTGAAGAAAATTTAAATAATGACGACCAGTTAACCTGTGTGGCAAAATAATTAGGCCTATCAATTTATCTCCTATCAAACCCGCCCATACGTTAAAGGAAAATCCATGCTCAAAGTCAAACTCTCGGATTCTCGATGCTCCAAAAATGAGTATTACGGCTGTTAAAGCCCTTACTCCTAGAAAAAGTTGCCTCATCTGCCCACAAAATTTTTTGACGATGATTTGGGTGATTTAAAATCCAATGAGAAAAGTCTACTCGAGCTGGAAAATCTTCTTCTTCTAACTCCTGAACCCTTTTATAATGGAAAGGATGGTATCCTAACATCTTAGTCATTCTTCCAATCTGAAATTATTTTTAAATATTTTAAGTTGCATAGAAAATAAGCCTTATTAAGCCACTATAAAAGAAAATAAACCTTATTAAGCCACTAAACATTCCAGTTGGTCATTAAAAGGATTTGTTTTGGGGTATTTGATGTTTGTGATAAGACTTATCCAAGTAAATAAAGTAAATAATAATAATAATAGTAATTAGAGTATTTTGAAATGAATTTATTGCGATCCGACGATAATAATTAATAACAACACTATTTATACCAATCTCAATTTTTAGTTATAAGTACTTTAAATTAAATTTTTTGGATAACAAATTAGGTACTTAATTATTTATTTATCATATTTAGTTTTACTTACATTTGACTTTGGGATATTGGTAATCTCTTCTAAGGTTCTCAATGATATTTGAGGGTTTTCTTCAATTAAATTCAGTACATCCCCATAACCATCATTTGTAATTGGTCTTTCTTGCCCTCGAGCACGTTCAAAGGATCCATATTCAAGTAAATTTCTATGAATTCTAACAAAAACTTTCCAATGTGGAAGCCTTCTTGCAGGAAACCTCTGCCGATACTCTCGTGCAGCGGCATGTGCGTTTCCATAGCAAAACCCATACATAAAATGAATATCTACTTTTTCACGGGTCGAAAAGTCTTCCATAGTTAAAAAGATATTAACAATTTGAATGCAAAATGACAACTAATCAATTACAACAAATGTTAATGTCATTATGCAGTGTGTCAATTTTTTCCAAAGCCTGCTACTAAGTTTTCATAAAAATTGGTAGTGAAAATAATACTATGCAGCGTTATTTTTAAATGCGTTTTTCTCAAGAATGGTAACTCGTAGAGTTATTGACTAAGAGGAACTTTTTTACGTAAAAAGCTTCAAATTTTTAAAATTTAAAGAATAAAAAACAAAAACTTTGCACACAATTTTTTTTAAGTATTTGTTTTAGGCTCACCCCCTAAATGATACGCACCTGACTAAATTATGAAATGACAACTAAATTCAGCATATCAAATTTGGGAGAATACCAAAATTTTAAATTTTTATATTTACCCGTTTCGAAAATAAGTGGAAAAAACCATCTTCAGGTGCCCCCTTCAAAAAGGGCGTAGCTCCCTTGGGGGGCGTTTGGCGATATATGTTTATAGGAAAAAGTGAGGTTATTTTTGACCAAAGAATACAGGGTTCGCGTTTCGTCCATTAATTTTGGGACACCCTGTATAGTGGGATCAGCTACATTTTCCGGGACATTTCAAAATTGTAATTTTTATTTTGGAAATATAGTTCAATTTTTAGTATTTAAAGAAATATTATTTTTTGTATAAAATTGATGTTTATTCTTTATTATGAGAGAAATAAAATTGGATAAGCAATAAAATTTCCGAACATTATCATAATGCCCGCTTATAATGCCCTAGGTGTGATAGCAGGTATTATTGCTACCATAACAAATTCCGTTTCTAAGGTATTATAAATCAATAATAGATAGGTAAAACATAAACACATTAAAAAGAAAAACAAATTATCTGGACTTTCGACTTTTAAAATAAATTGCTACATTTTCATATTTTTGACTTTAACTATCATTTGGTATTTTGCTTTATGCAAACTATATAGATTTTATATTACCATTCAGAAAAATCATGTAACGATATTGGCAAAACTGCTAATTTCAGCGGATCTTTGTAATTCCAAAATCATTGCGGTGACGGAGGCGGCCACATCGTACGACATCTCTGAAGATATGTGGGAGGTTAACGAATCTTCCGAAACCATGGTTTGGCAAGTATATAAGGAGCTCTCGCCGCTGGGATGCTAGCTGCAGTCGGAAGATTGGCGCAATTTTTAAATTGACCCAAAGAGTAGTAAATAAATACAGATAAGTCTGAAGTAATCGATCGATTTAGTTTGTATGTGTAAAATAAAGAAGTTGACTATCGAGTGTTTTAATTCACACCTAATGAACGAGTAAATATGGTACAATATTTTAAAAAATGTTTAGATCTATCGATTTTTTGTTTTTACGGAAAAAAAATTGCTAGTTTCACCCCCCGAATGCCAATCCTCTAGTAGGGGTAAGATTAAATAAAATAAAAAAAAAAGTGGGGTCGAGTAATATCTTATTTTAAAGATTTTTTGAAATTGATTCTTTAAAGACCTACCAGTAAGTCGATTAAATGCTGATCCTAAGCCTTCAAGCAATAGTTCTCAAGCAAATTTTCTCAATCATAATTGAACTAATTCATAAAAATTTAAAGATTCTTATATATTTTTTTTTAAATGAAATGTCAGTTTGACAGATAATTGGTGGTACGAAATGTGTACCACCGTGCAACTTGAACTAAGGCTAGGAGGCAATTATGAAAAATACAAAAACGATTATTCTACAGAAAACCAGAAGTATTTTACTAATTGATAGTCAAAATTAACAATATCTGCTTTGTTTTGAGATATTCTTGAAAACAGTCTTTAGATTTGCCTAAGCATAACGAAACTTTACAGTTACACTGTACAAGATCATTCAGTAAGAACTTGGTGGATTCTAGTACTACATCTGGCACATCTTCGTCTTGTAGTCCTTACAGGCTGATGATCTGATGACATGAAACGCACTTCGTCTGGTACTACTCTTTTTATTTTCTTGAAAGCTTCCGATTGCGTTTCATGATCTGCACTAATTTGGACGCATCAACAACTCTTCGACGAAAATCTTTTAGGGGTAACCTTTTTAGACCTCTTAGTCGATAGAGAGTGAACGAATTGACGATGCAGCAATCAATGAAATGGAAAAAAAAATCATCCACCATTTTTTACTTTTACGATCTAGCTCATAAGATGATTTTATTTGATCGAAACGGTCCACAAAGTTCATGTTACTATTGTAATCCACCAGTGCCATAGGACAAGGAACAGGGATTTTACTACCATCGTTTTGTTTTCGTTGCACAGAGCTTTTTACCGTTGGATCATGATAAATGGTCAAAATATGGACTGCTTTTTTATCTTTCAATTTAATCAAACTGATCCCATCAGAACTTATTGAATAATCATATTCACCTTGCTTTAAAAGTTTATCTTCAGTCATTTTTGGAAGATGTTTTCTGTTCGACTAAACTGTACCACATGCATGAATGCGTTCTTTGAGAATTTTCAATAACATAATATACGAGTTGAAAAAGTTATCAAAGAAAAGTGGGTGATTTTTTTGTTGGAGATTCTCGGTAAGTTTTATCGGTATTAATATCAAAGTCATATAAATATGCATTTGAGTCAGCCAAAGTCCAAATTTTGTAGCCACGTTTTATAGGCTTTTTCGGCATATATTGCTTCAACGTATTTCGCCTCTTAAATTTTACCATTGATTCATCGATTGTGATGTTTTTTGTACAATCATAATATTTTTTTAAAATTCTCCTTAATTTTATCTATAAAGGGCCTAACTTTATACAGTTTATCGAATCCTGCATCCCCTATTTTTGGCATTACGCTAGTCATTGAGGTGAACGTGGCTAAGCAACCAACCGAATCTATTTACAGCCATAAACTGGGAAATGTAATTATAGTGCATGTCTTTGTCGACACTCCAATAGTCTCTATAACTAGGTAGTGGTTTGATTCCCATGAGAATATTAAGATCAAGGAAAACCTTCATTTCTTTTGTATTTGTAGGATTACATTTTTTTGTTATTTTTTTAAAATTATTGTTCAGCATAGAGGTTTGTTTGAAAAACAATGTCTTCTATAAGCTCGTCACTTATAAACAGATTAAAAAAAAAGTAAGGTGACAACAGGTGATCTTCTTTTTGTAGTAACTCAAGACATAAACCTTGATTCTCAGTCTCAGTAAACGGCTGGGCCGGGTTTATTAGATGTAAATTTTGAGTAGACCATGAAACTTTAGGTGGTTGTTTATTTGATTTTAGTAAATACCTTGAAAATGGGACGTCATCATCGCTGGAGTCATCATCACTACTGATCATAATATCATTAGGATGTATTTCACAGAAATCATTTTCATTATCGGATTCTTCTGAAATAATTGATTCCTGATCACTTGGAACTTTATCTATTATTTCTAATTCGTCGTAGAACTCTTTTTTAGTCATATCGACCAATTTTAAGTCCATAGGATATTTACTTCTGCCAGCGAAAGCCATAGCCTAAAAAAAGAAAATACCGCATAGTGGTACAAATTAGGGACTCATTAAAATTATGTTTTTTTCAAACCATAATCCTTAATTTTTATTGCATTTATGTTTTTCACATAAATGTATACATCATAAAACGCAAATAAAATACAGAATAATCCGAAATTTTTTTCTTATCAAAATAAAAACTTACCTTATCAAAATAAAAACACTAAATATTTATAAACAAAAACACGTGCTTCTTGCAACATCTAATACGTTTGATCAGTCAAGACAGGAACTGTTTATGCAGTAGAGTAAAAATCCGCATCCATGTTCATTAAATATATGGTAGGGATATGTGGTACAGAAAATATGTCGCTGTGCCGAACAGGAAAATGAATTTGAAAGGTGGTTTATTTTTTGTACCACTATGCATCTTTTAGCTATTAATTTGTGGTACGATTTATGTACCACACTGCCGAAAAGAAGTAATGATATTCATCAATCGAATTAAATAAATTGCGACAATGAACAGCCAAGAGAGTGCTGTTGCATACATCCGAATCCGTCAAATCTCCTGACGCATCCGTTGTGCCCCACCGAAGGTTATGTGCTGCCCATATACTTTAACTTAGCGCGCATGAGTAATAGAAATTTCTAGATGACGTTGTTTCCAGTTTCTTCCTGCTTTCAACACCAATGTCGTTGGTGTTGGGAGTCTTTGTGATCCGTAATACCTAGGGTGTTGAGCTGGAATCTTAAGTGCCACTGTTCAATTAAAAGACCCGTTTCCAGCTAAATTTTTCATCTCTTTAAGCGCAGTAGTTATTTCGTAACACAGGCAGAGAGCTCATCTATGTGTGCCTCAGCCTGTCTCACGCCAGGTACTTGCGTTCATATGCGGAGAATCTTTTTATCAATATTGAAGCGGCAGTTACTTATTTTTCTATGCCGATTATAAGTTTTGAACCCTACTGCCAGTTTTGTGAATCTCAGTCGAGCAAGAAAATTTGCTTCCTCGTTACAAGCATCGTCTGAGTGACTAGGCACAAATGCGTGCTGAACCCTACACCTTCTCTTCATTAGTTTTTCTAGGACCTTTATACACTCCAGTACAAGCCTGGAGCTCACCTTCTGAGTAATAATAGCCTTAATATCGGCTCTGATGTTTGCACAAATTGATCGAACTATAGTACCGATACATTAATAGTGCAGCATTTTCCATTTCACGTTTTTTCTTCTGATCGCGTTTTCTCAAATTTTTGGTACAACTCCAAAGTGTACTTTCGATAGACTTGTCATTTTTGACGTTAATTGTTAACAGTTACGGAGTCTAATGGCTGTTTAAGCATATCCAATATTCCAATAAAAAACTACTGATTTGAATCTAGTGAGGATTATTTTCAAATTTAGTATCACTTGATTCCTCTTTCTATTTAAAACTAGACGCTAAAACTAGTGCTTAAAATTAAATCAGTTTTGTTTTTAAATGGACACCCTATATATATAGACGAATGGCTTCTTTGTTCTCGCTTCTGTGTCTTCACTGATCATCAAATTTGTATGACAGTATTAGAAAGGAGCAGAAAAAAAATTGCAAAAAAGAAGGAGCTTAATAAAGCAAAATTACATCTATTAATGAATTATAATCTTCACAAAATTTATAATTTTATTTTCTTGTCTTTAATATTATAATTATTTTGATTCACCTATTTATTGTAATATTACCATAAAATGTTGTAGTATCACAACATACAAACTTTACATTTGAGGTTTTCTCTATTTGTTCACCTACTTAAATAAGCTTAAAATGTAGAATTAACATGAATGAATATTATAACAAAATTTTCTATAATATATTATATATTATTAATATTATTGTCTTTATACCGGATGGTGCGTCGCCGAGCGGAACATAGGAAATCCCATGTAAATTTTAAGGGGGGCAAATATTGGCTTCCCTGAACATTTTACAGAAAAAATGAAAGATAACTTTTTGAAGAGACCAATCTGGCAAACCCTCGTGCAAAGTTTCAAACAATTTTAATAAGCGAATCTTGAATTATTCAATTAAATGTAATTGTAAAATTAGCAAATTTTTGGTTCAGGTAAAACCAAACGGGCACCAGTAAAATGAATATTGTCACTGACGTGAGGAAAAGTGTCAATAATTCAGCGATAGTCGATATTTGAAAACAAGTATGAATTTTTCAATCGATGAAAAAATAGCCATAATTAAGTGGCATTATGCGGGAAACAGTTTTAGAGCAGTATCTGAAATGTTTTTTGGTTATTTTCATCCAGTTCAACTATTAAACGTATTGTCAATAAGTTCGAGTCCAAAGGTACTGTAATAAATAATTGTAAATGTTCAACTCAGGATATCGAAAATAGGGCCGAAGAAAGAGAGAACAGAGATCTTAATATTCTACTGAGTGTGGAGGAAAACAAGATGGTTAGTACGAGGGTTCTTGGGCAACAGGTAAATAAACATCATACAACGGTATTGCGCACTTTAAAAAAACACAAATATTATTCGTATAAATTCGAAAAACATCTGAGCTGCAGGAAGGAGATGAACCGCGAAGAATGACATTTTGTTTTGAAATGATGGAAAGAGCAAATAATGATAGGAATTTTTTAAGAAATATTTGTTTTACGGGCGAATGTAAATTTACCCTCAACAATGAACCAAATGTTCAGAATTGCCGGTATTGGAGCCAAAAAAATGAATATCGCTTTGTTCATACTCGGACAAAATATCCCCAAAAAACAAATGTTTTCGTGGGAATTATAGGACACCATATCATTGGACCCTTTTTTATGGACTATAACCTAACAGCTGAAACCTATTTGGACTTATTTCAAAATCAAATTGGACCCGCCTTGGAGGAAGTTGTTCAGGAAGATCAAATGATCTGGTACCAAATGGATGGTTGACCGGCCCATAATGCCCGTATGGTTAGAGAGTGCTTGGAAAATGCTTTTAACGGCAATATAATTGGTCCACGGTACCGGATACTTTGGCCAGTCAGGTCACCTGATCTTTCACCGAAGGACTTCTTTTTGTAGGGTCATTTAAAAAGTGTCATTTATAAAAGTGTAAAATTTGAGAATCTAAACCAGTGACAAAACGCTATTTCGTTAGAATGTAATAAAATTTCCCAATATCAATTTAGTAACATTAGAAATTAATTTTATGATCGGTCAGGATATTGTTTAGCTGTTAATGAGGGGTTATTTGAACATTTGATTAATTGATGTTTTTATGTAATTCTCTATTATTTTTAAAAAAGTTATTGAATTTTATTTTGTTTTATTTTTCGACACTTAGTAAAATATTAAGAGTTCTGTTCTCTCTTTTTTCGATCTTCTGAGTTAAACATTTACAATTATTTATTGCAATATCCTTGAACTCGAATTTACTAACAAAAGGTTTAATCGTTGAAATGGACCAGATAGGCTTGATGGGAAAATAACTTAAAAATATTTTAGATACTGCCTTTGGTTTAATTAAATTCTAAGTATGATAAAATTATTCTTTTAATAATCTATAATCATAGTTGTTATTGGTTTAACTTCATCGTTATATTAAATAAAAGTTTAGATAAAAAAGTAATGTTAACGTGTCTTACTTTGAATGTATGGTTGTGAGATTGATAAAACGAAAAAAAAAACATTTCTTGTATTCGGCTGTACGTCAGATTTGACAAAGCCTTATAACAAATTGTTTGCTGGTGGCTGGTGTCTGGTTTTACCTGAACCGAAAATTTGGTAATTTCGCAATGACATTTAATTAAATAATTCAAGATTCGCTAATTAACATTTTTTGAAACTTTGCAGAAGGGTTTGCCAGATTAGTCTCTTCAAGAAGTTATCTTACACTTTTTCTATAAAACGTACAGGGAAGCCAATAATTCACCCCCTTAAAATTTACATGGATTTTCCTATGTTCCGCTCGGCGACGCACTACCCTTTATATTATACCTGCAGTTATCCTTTAGAAATTTTCTTGTTACTCCTTTTTTTGCTAAAACCAAATTCTTATACTACTATATTTCGACACAGTTAAAATTTTTAGTAACTCTATATAAAAATAGCAAAACTATGAAAAATCCCTAATCGTGAAATACTGAGTCATTATTTATGCATGAGCGAAACGTGTCACTGTCGATAATGTCGATATATAACATTATTGTTAACTTGTGGCTGTGGCGCTGCTTTTTCAAGCCATCGGAACTACTGAAACTCTCAAATGTCAAAACACGGAGTCGGAAATGATTTGACGTCTCTCTTTACTTCTTTACTTTATGTCCCCCACTACCTTTTTGACCTCAGGTGATCACAGGTGTGGCTAATCAGAAAAGTAGAAAAGTGCAGATAAAATATGGTTTCATACAGCGTCTGCAATGCCGCGGTTCATACCACACTATATTATATCAAGATCAATAAAAATAAGTTAATGTGGATAATATGGCGAAATATTAAGAGACGTATCAAAAAAATCTTCTGAAAATTATGCGACTACTACTTTTGTCTTCTACTTGTCCCTTGTACCAAATTGGATGGAAGTAGCCATAATAGATACAAGGTCAGTTAAATTCGTTAATCTATTTGTATATACTTTTTAAATAATCTCAAATGAATTAAATTGAAAAGATCTCTCAAATTTTCGTTTTTTTCTTTGCTTTTCTCCGAAAGTATTTGCAATTTTAATTATCAATTTGCTCTAATTTAACCAACTTGGTATGTTTTACTTTTTTTAAGATAATTAAATGGTCACACTCGATTTTAGACCACGCTGTGCATATTATTATACACCCTGTAGTATTAAAACACTTTAAATAAAATTCATTGAAAAAATTTATTTATATGTCAAAATTGCTTTACTTTAAAAAAAAATACTGGCAATTAATATTTGCCAATATTTAATATGAACTTTGTAACTTTTTTGTATTATCTAAAAAATATCAATAAATTCACACACTTTCAAAAAATATATATATAAACTATAATATTCCTACATATATCCACAATCTCCCAAATGCTGACAATTTTAAATGAAATATGTTCTTCTAATTACCAATGGCTGTATTTAAACTACGTTAAACAAATTCAACATTTTAACCAACCCTATTTGTCAGTCATGTAGCGAGAGGTTTTTGTTTATATTAATTAAACTCCACGGCCGTGGCTTTTATTTATTTTTGGACAAAATTGTAAACCGTAAAAACCTGATTATTTGAAAAAGTTTATCCAGTTGGAGAGTTCTTTCGTGCGTTACATTGTTTAGTAATAAATTTACAATAAAGCCACTAGACTATGTAGAGTTGCTGGAAAATTTACGTTATAAAAGTTAGTAACAGAACTAAAAAGGAATGTACATTTTTTACAGTCGCTCAGATAAATTCTAAAAATTAGTATCCAAGATAAAATGTGTTTAATATTTTTTGAACATTTCTTTAAACATATCTTATATACGTACACAAGCTAAACTAAAAAATGTAATATATAAACATTCGCTAAAACGCAGAAGTTGTAAATTCTACCAAGAGCACTACAGGAAGGCTGTGGCAGAGATTTCAAGAGACTGTGGATGTGAAAAAAGGTATCTTGGTCCAACAAGAGCAATAGAACCTCTACATATGAGGTTTATTTGCCTTCACCATTACAAAATTACAATATTACTGCTAACCAGCTAAGAAGCGAGCTTAAAAAAAATTCAGAGAATAGAGGGACACAAAGTCAATGGTCATAAAAGATGTTTATTTTAAAAAATGATTACACGTGTTTCGCCCTAAGGCATCGTCAGATCTAAAAGAAAACAGAAAGCAACCGTAGTACAAAAACAACAATGCATAGACACAAATTACAATATAGAGATTTGATTTACCGGTAAAGCTATAGAATTAACACCACAAACATTCGAGTTAAAACAAAAATAAATACATACAAAATAAAAATAATGTTGACGTTCGCATTAATTTCGGTGTCAAAACTAATTAAATAAAAGTAAACAAAACAAGCAGAGTGAGGTTAAGTTGAACGGGAGAGCGGAAAAAAAGCAAAAAATAAAAAGTGAAATATGACTTGGTCGAGAAATGAACCAGCGACTCGTTCGTAGGCAAAGCGCTTAACTTACGTGCTATCCTGGTCGTGATAAATATTGTTGAAAATTAAATGCGGTTCGAAGACAAAAACATCATTCACACAAGACAGTACAGGACTCCTTTTTGCCCTTGTGATTTCCATCTTCTCTAATAGGTCAAGCTTCTTTCCCTTGGGGCACTCATAAAGGATTTTTACATTTTCCGGGATGGAAGGAAAGTGTTTTAAGGACAATAAATGACTTGCAAACGCCGATTTAGTCTCGGTGATTTCGGTATCTTTGTGTTTATTATATTCTCTTAAGTGTTCCTGCACTCTCGTTTTTATTTTCCTTCCAGACTGACCAATGTAAACGGCATTACATTCCCCGCAGTTAAGTGAGTAAACTCCCGATTGGGTTAAGGGTTCTCTTTTATCTTTAATGTTTACGAGCTTATTAAATAATGTGTTAAAAGTTTTGAATGATATCTCTAAATTATAGTTTTTAAAAAATTTAGCAAATCGGGAGGAGATACTACCAAAGTAAGTGAGGCAATGAAATCTAGAATTTTTAATGCTGGTGTTATGGATTAAATTATAGGAGAGCTTGTATTTATTATAAAATTTGAAATAGATTCTATTAATAATACTTAATGGAAACCCATTATTTACTGCAATCTGTTTAATTGTAGCTAACTCTTTTTGAAAGGCGCTTGCTGATAATGGTATTTTGAATAACCGGTAGAAAAAGGAGTTGAATGCAGCAAATTTATGAGAATACGGGGAATTAGAATCAAACTGGATAATGTTGTCCGTCGAGGAAGGTTTTCTATAAATATCAAAGGTGATTTTGTTGTTATCTCTAGTCAGCAAAAGGTCTAAAAAAGGAAGCTTACCCTCTTTTTCTTTTTCTAAGGTAAAAGTTAGTTTATGTTAGGATGTAGAGAGCTTAAAAAATACAAAAAATTATCCAGTCCGAGTTCATCCCCACTCCAGGCTAAACAGATATCATCCACATACCGTTTGTAAAAAACAATGTCCTTGGCAAAGGTACTGCACATTATCCTACTCTCCAGGTTATGCATAAAAATCTCACTTAAAAACGGGGACAGACAAGAGCCCATCGCCAACCCATTGGTCTGTTTGAAGAAACAATTGTTAAATTTAAAAAAGTTTTGGTCGAGAACAATCGATAACAAAGTGATTAAGTTGTCTATAATTAGTTTAGGTAAGGAGGTTTTATTTAACAAATTCAAGACAAGATCAACGCAATCCTTGGGAGGTATACTTGGAAAGAGGTTTTTAACATCTAAAGATATTAATATAGTTTTTTCAGATATTGGTGTATTTTTAAGGGTGTCAGCAAATTCTATAGAATTTTTGGTGGAGTAAATGTTATTAAATGCTGTAATATCTCTTAAGACTTTATTAAGCCACAAGAATAGTAAATAGCAAGGTGAATCTAAAAAACAAACTACAGGACGAATGGGATAGCCAGTCTTATGGACCTTGAGTAAACCGTAAAGTAAAGGTGTTTTCGGGTTCATGGGGTATAACTTATACTTATTAGTGTGGAAGAAGTCGAGAGTGAGTGCGGTGTTATCTAAAGTATTTTTGAGTTTATTAAAAAATGAGTCTGTTGGGTCTCTAGGAATAGGTACAAACTCATTTGAATTCAAAAAATGCAGAACTTTTTCGATATAATGACATCGCTTCATGAGTACCAAGCAATTACCTTTATCTGCCTTCGTGACAATCAAGTCGTGAACCCTGATTTTGTCTTCCTAAAAAATCCTTCATGAGTGCCCCAAGGGAAAGAAGCTTGACCTATTAGAGAAGATGGAAATCACAAGGGCAAAAAGGAGTCCTGTACTGTCTTGTGTGAATGATGTTTTTACCTTCGAACCGCATTTAATTTTCAACAATATTTATCACGACCTGGATAGCACGTAAGTTAAGCGCTTGCCTACGAACCCGATGGTCGCTGGTTCATTTCTCGACCAAGTCATATTTTACTTTGTATTTTTTGCTTTTTTTCCGTTCTCCCGTTCAACTTAACCTCACTCTGCTTGTTTTGTTTACTTTTATTTAATTAGTTTTGACACCGAAATTAATGTGAACATTATTTTTATTTTGTATGTATTTATTTAATATAGTAATAGTATAGTAATGTCAACATTATTTTTATTTTGTATGTATTTATTTTTGTTTTAACTTGAATGTTTGTGGTGGTAATTCTATAGCTTTACCGGTAAGTCAAATCTCTATATTGTAATTTGTGTCTATGCATTGTTGTTTTTGTACTAGGGTTGCTTTCTGTTTTCTTTTAGATCTGACGATGCCTTAGGGCGAAACACGTGTAATCATTTTTTAAAATAAACATCTTTTGAGACTATTGACTTTGTGTCCCTCTATTCTCTGAATTTTTATTATCAAGAGGTCTCTTTGAGAAAAATGGACTACTTTTTTGAATTCGAGCTTAAAAATATTCAAAGCGTTAGTTCCATTGCTCAAACAATAAAGAATAGGGTACATGATAACAACCTGTATGCCAGACGTCCGTTAGAACTTCAGTATTATCCCGTAAAAATCGTGCAAGGAGATTAGGATGGGCCGAAGAATATTAGAATTGGAAAAATCGTAATTAAACAAGTATTCTTCTTACCGATTAATCAAAGATTGGTTTATGCTCTGACTCAAACAAGGCTGAGGATGTAATGAATACCTGGCAATCCATCTCGCTTGGAAATTATGCATGAAACTACTAGTTTGGGCTGCAGTTTTTTAGGTTTTCGGACTAACTTGGTTCCCAACGAAGTAGTTTTTAATAGCAATGCAACATCGGTAATGTACATAATAAAATATCTTAGTTTTTGATCTTTCTGTATTATACAGTAATAGATGAAAAGTACTATAATCTGCTTTGCAAAAAGTTTTTATTTACAGAAGGTAAGCAATATACCAATTTACGAGAAATACCTTATTTTTAGAATTTAAAAGATGTTACGTTGCAAGGAATAAAATTATTCTTAAGCAGCCAGACGATTTTATTTTCAGAATTTTTGAATTTCATTTATCTTCAAAAACAATAAGATATTTACGACTTATAATTAACCGCACTTCTACGACCACACCAAACACTTAATCTCGAATAAAATTATTTATTTTTATTGAAATTCTAAAGAAACCCAAATGAGACTATCCTCCTCTGGGATTTTAATTCTCCTAAAAAAAAATTGGAAATCGCGATGTTTGTGTAAGCGAAAACGTACCAAAGTACATCCAGCGTGAATACTCACAGACTGATGAAAATAGTGTTGCCTCCGTCCACATTCCTACTTTTTGATTCAGTGGACCGTATTAGGTCTTGAGAAAGATTGAGATTTAATAGGGTTTTTCGTTTTTTTTCAATAAATGTTCGAACGCACATTAGTGATGCATACCCAGCTAACAATGACACGTGAAAATGTGGTTATAATAAGGTCACCAACTAATGAGAAATGACGAGTGACATCACGAGAGTATGACGTGAAAATGACCCCCTAATGTCTCAAATAAAATACGTCATATTGAACACGTCACTTTAACGTATTTTCATATAACGGAAAATGACGTCATTACTACGTAACATTTTGGGAACATGAACAAAAATTAAAAAAGTACATTTATAAATAAACGTATACAGGGTGTCCGGAAGCTAGATGCAATCCTTTAAGGGGGTGATAGCTGACTTGATTTCAAACATTTTAAGCTCAATATGTTCAATTTATTCAATTTTCAATTTATTCAGTTTATTCAAACATTATATACACATACTGTTTTACAATAGAGGGGTCATGCCTAAGTTGATTTAACAACTTTTATGAAGTACTATCCTCAAAAAAGTTGGGAAAAAAAACTAGTTTGTTATACAACTATTCTTAAAAGTCCACAATATATACAGATATACAAGGTGTCCCGCACCACCGCACCCAAACTCCGCCAGAACACACCAGACCCAACCCCAAGCCAAACGAGCCCAAAAGCTGCAGCCTTACCCCCCCCCCCCGCCCCCGACCTACAGGGCGCCGAAGCCTCAATCACCAATTTGTGATTGTTGTAAAACTTTACATTTAAAAAAAACTAAAAATTTGGCAACGTTATATGGTCATTAGGGGACACCCAATTAAAAAGGTCTTTAAACATGCAGAGTTGTCGCTTCTATGTAAAACTAGCAACGTCCCTCCTATTCCCAATAGAAATGTTGTATTTAATTACATTTTCGGATTCTACATAAAATTGCAAGAATTTTAATATATCACATGGTATATTTCTTTTTTTAATAATTGTTTTTTTTTTTTTGAGACGCCCTGCAGCTCAAAGACTTAAAAATAGAAGTACGACTTTAAGGATTTTTGACTTAAAATTAAATGTAGTACATTGTCAGAAAATTTGAGCATAACTATTTAGGAAAAAAAGGGGCAGTTATTTAATTAAAACCCTAAGACGCTGCAGCCCGGAAACAAATGAAAACGGTACCACAACCCCCAGGACCACCCGACCCAGAATCAAATCCAGCACGCTGCGACAAAACCCGAGTACAACGATACGAGACACCCCGCATAGCATACAAACCACTTATTAATAAGAAAAATATTTAAATAAATTTATGACTAGTAGACAGATATGTGTAGGTCGAAATTTGTTTATAATTTTTTTATGGCAATTTTTGCATTTTTCTCAGGAAATACCAAAATTTCACACTTAAACGGTAATAGAGCGCAAGTTACAATTAGTATCGAAGTTTCAAAGTCTATTTTGTTTTGTCTAATATGTATTAATAAAAATACGATCAATTTTAAGCTTCTGTGTTAACTTATTAGAAAAAATAGAGATATTGAAACGTAAAAAATAAATATGAAGTTAAAATAAAAATGCTTTGTTTTATGTTTAAATAATTGTTATGAAAATGCTTTCGTCGTTCAAACCTCTCTAAGAATATGCCTAGCTTCTACCCTTTATTTTAAGATGTCACTTATGCCGATGCCTGGCCAATTCTCAGAATTATGGCCTCTTTTGTGCGGCAGGTCATGTAAACAAAACTTACTGGATTGGTTTTCTATTATGGGACAGTTCAGGTAAATTATTCAGGTAAATAAAAAGTAATAAAAACAAAATTAAGCAGAGGTACCTAATAGTAGATACTGAAGGGTAAGGGGTACCTAGTAGGTACTTTGAGGTGGGGGTTACAAGTTAGGTACTCGCTTAATAAATAAAAACGTGTGATTTTAGCCTCTTGTTGTTTAGTTTCACTCTCGCCTCTAATTTTGTAAGATTATCAACTTCGTACTGACTGCATCCACTGTTTTTTAAATCGAGTTTCTGCCCGTTTTATTAAACAGTATTTTAAAATGGAATTTACCAACCAAGACTACGCTGACATTGTCTTCACATATGGACGCGTTAACGGTAATGGAGCTTTGGCACGACGCTTGTACCAGGAACGTTATCCAGATCGGAGGTTACCAAACTTCAGGGTCTTTCAAAACACCTTTCACCGTCTTACTAAAGTTGGCATTGGGAATAATCCGGTACGTGGAGTCAACCCTGGCCATAATAATGTAGAGATTGAGGAGCAAATACTGGAAGCTTTTACCGCAGACCCTACTGCAAGCGTCAGAAAAGTAGCTGAAGACCTTGGCCTTTCTAGATGGAAGGTATGGACGACTATGAAGAAAGATGGACAGTATCCCTTTCATGGTACGGGGGTGCAGGGCTTACAAGAAGAAGACCCTGCAAGACGAATTCAGTTCTGCCGCTTTTTATTGAACATGGACATCGAGGACCCGTTATTCTTAAGAAGTATCTTGTGGACAGATGAGTCCAATTTTTCCAGGGAGGGTATTACCAACTTCCACAACCTCCACGAATGGGCTGCCAAAGATGCAAATCCGCACTGGAAAAAAACAAAAATCATTTCAGAACAGATTTTCGGTCAATGTGTGGGCCGGATTAATAGGCAGGACTATTATTAGGCTACATTTTCTACCAGAGAATTTAAATGGTGCCAACTATTTAGATTTTTTACAAAATGATATCCCCGTTCTTCTAGACGAAGCTGGATTATTGGAACGAGAATGACCAATAATCTTTCAGCAAGATGTTTGTCCAGCGCATTGGTCCTTGGCTGTCAGGATTTACTTAGACGACTGTTTTGCGGACGGTTGGATCGGTAGAGGCGGAACCTTTCCTTGGCCTCCTCGATCGCCTGACCTAACTCCGTTGGATTTTTTCATATGGGGCCGGGCAAAGGAGCTTGTATACACCACCGAAATAAGAACAAGAGAAGAGTTGATTCGCAAAATAAATGAAGCATTTGACAGTATGAAAGAAGATATGACCATAAGAGTAACCACCACCGAAGTAACAAAAAGGGCTCGTGCCTGTATTAGAAATAATGGATTGCATTTTGAACATGAACAATAAATAGTTTAAACAAAATTGTCTTTTATTTAACATTAAAACCTAAAATAATGCCACAATCGGGGCTCAAGTGCTTAGTAGGCTTATGAGAGGTCTCAGTCTAATAATTTTTGTTTACATGACCTGCCGCACAAAAGAGGCCATAATTCTGAGAATTGGCTAGGTTGTAACTTGCGCTCTATTATCGTTTAAGTGTGAAATTTTGGTATTTCTTGAGAAAAATGCAAAAATTGCCATAAAAAATTTATAAACAAAATTTGGACCTACACATATTTAGCTTAAAATGTTTGAAATTAAGTCAGCTATCACCCCTTTAAAGGATTGCATCTAGCTTCCGGACACCCTGTATATTTAGAAATATTTAACAAATATATTACGCAAAAAATTTAAACAAAACTTCGATTAAAACAAAAAATAATGATAATATTAAAACATTCTAAACTCAAAAAAATTTACTTTCACATTTGCTTCTAAAGCAACTCCGCAAACATACCTGAACTAAGTTCTGTACAACTCAAAAATAATGACGTTCAAATTAAATTTAAAATTCTTAAAACAAGCGTGAAATTGTATCATACAATAGTTATTAATATTATAGGTATTACACCAAATATATACACTGAAAACTTACCAATAAATTGTGTTTTTTGTTTATCCCATTATACTATGTATAATAGGAATAGCAACACAACCTTTTTGCCTAAATGGTAAAACAAAGCATTTGCCAAAAATTTTATTAATTGACCAGATTTTAAAGTCTGGCAAATTGTTTACAACAAAAATAGTTAAGTGGTTAGAGGGATAGGGGTATGAATATAAAACAGAATAGCTAATAAAATCTTCTCCGACAACATAAATGTTATTGTCATCTGCTTTTAAAATGTTATGTATTTCAACAAAGGCCTGATATACTTCTAAATAAATTGTTATACTATGGTTAAGACTTTACCACAATCGGAATCTGCTCTTAGGTTAGGAAAGCAAGGTGGTCTTTTTAGTTTTTTGCTAGGCTCCTCATCCTCACTGGTAGAATTTGACAAGCATCTCTTAGCTTTTAACCGTCTCTTTACACGTAATATTTCAAAGTCCGACTCTGAAGATTGTATATCTGAAGTTTCCTCCCACTTCTTTTATTTCTTTCTGGCCTTTTCCAGGTTGTCTAAATTAAATATACTTTATCACTAACAAAACATATGACAATAATTAAAAAACTAAATGTATTATCATGGTACAAACACTTTTTTTTGTTGATTTTGGGGAACAGGCAGAAAACTGTTCTCAAAAATATTTTTAAATACTTATTGAACACATATAGTGATTTACTCATGCATATATAACAAATTAGTAGGTTAACAAGTACACACCATAGTAAAAAAGCAATCTTTTGATAGGATACAACTTCCAAGGTTCATCAGGTTCTTCGGCATTAGTAAGAGATTTATTAAAAGGCCCTGAAGTTTTATAAGGGGGCCAAAAAGTATGCCTTTTTGTAGAAGTAAGCCATTTTGAGTAAACCAGAGCTACTTCACTATTTTCGAGAAATTCTACAACTGCGTAAGCCTCCATATTCACTACAAATAGAAATAGAATATTTTAACAGAAACCACTTTTTGCTTTTATGATATTGGTTGGTTGTGGTTTTCTTGCCAACAACAAACCCTTATTATAACCCCTCTTAGAATATCAGATTCTATTTATTATAGAAAAGAAAAAAAATTACATTATCTAAATTTAAAATTATAAGAATATTCAAACTTTCTTGAATTTCTGGAACCTTTTAATTTCAAGTAATTTACTGGTCAAATTTAATCAATATTAGTTATTGTTATATACTTGATTAATACTAAAATTTAAGTTATATTATCCCATAATAATATTATTCTACATGATCCTATAAGAGATCATACACTAGGCGTTAAAGCAAGGAGAAAATAAACTAATGCAAAACCATAAAAGATTAAAGGTTATTACAGAAATAAAAACTTAACTTCGTAAGTTACACTTATATCAGAACAAGGCAAGAAACTTAAAATTCCAACCTCAAACCAACAAAACGCCCGGAAAGAACAAAAAAAAAATCCTTTATACTGATGAACACGCTGTCGATGACAAGGGACAAGACATGTTTTGCCAACACCAAGAAAAAAGAAACTTTAAAAATTAAAAAAACGAACTTATGATGGTATTAATTCGGCCGAATTGCACTAATTAGTAATTTGGTTAGATGTTACTTCTAAACCTAAATTATGTGCTTAAATAAAATAATCATCTTTCCTGTTGCCATATAATTGCAATAAATATATTTTAATTGATTATAAAAAAAGTTACAAATGTGTACGCATATACTGAAGTCATGGCGTGTTTAGTTTCTCGCCTAGTCTGTTCGTTTGATCCAGTGGCTTAGCTTGTAGAATTGCATTCTAAGGGTCTTAGGTTCAAACCTCCCACAATAGCAATTTTTCTTGTAATTTTTTAAGAAGGGAAAAAAATAGTTGAGCCAAATAAATAAACAATTGCATGTCTTAGTAAATTTTGCTAAAAAATTTTCGCTGCAAAAAGAGCTTTGAATGTTTATTTTTACATAATATACGTGATAGTTTATTTGTAACTAATGTAAAGTAATTAATTTCATAAAGTTTTATGATAGGTAGAAATGACAAAAAACGTCGTCAAAATATCGTAATTTAAAGTACGTCACTCTGACGTTATCTCGTGTCTTTTTAGTGATTTTTAGACCACTGACGAGTGGACACGGGTTATCACGATTTAATGACGTTAATCTGACGAGCCCTTGCTAGCTGGGTGATGGCTTACCTTGTCTTCGTTGAAATCGGGCTTGGTAACGCTACCAGTTCATCGTTCCTTCCATATCAGGCACTCACACTTTAGGTAAGTTTAATTTAGGTCTATTAAAATTAATTCATTAAATAATTACTGCACGAAAATCACCGGAGGTTGATATATATAAGGCTATTAGCGGTTAGCTGTTTTACAAAACCTACTTGCAAGTGTGTGTAGGTACTACTGCGCGTACTTCCTTCCAATTTTTGGCAATGCATTTAGCCTGCATTGCGCAGGGTCAGTAAGGTTACAAGTTCGCAAAACAATGTGCGTATTTTCGCGGAAAATATATTTTAAATGAAATGGTTATTTATTAAAGAACCATCCTATAATTTTCCAATTTAAACATTCCAAAAAATAATTAAAAAATATTAAAATATTCAATATTAATTAATCTTGGATTGATATCCAACACTATATTTTAAATTTTGTAAAAGGTGAAATTCTACAAACTTTCCTATTATATTTTTCATTTATATATATATAATAAAATTCATAATTTTAGATGTTTGAGGTATTTTAGTGGCATTTCAACTCGCAAGTTTTTCAAACCGTTTGTTATCATTAACTTAAGTTTTTTTATACGTATCTCTTCCTAGCCGCTTTCACCATTAATTTACAAGTTTAAAATTATATAATAGAACTTATTTGGATGATTGTAAAAATTAGATTTTTATTTCTGATTTTGCTGCCAATAATCATATTTAATTTTAATTCAGAATAAATCAGAAGATCAATTATTATTAATGAAGGGTAAGGAGAAGAAACAAACGATGTCACAAAACTTATAGACATGACATTTATAAGAACATCTTGTCGGACTTGAATTGTCTTATTTATTTAATGTAACACGACGTTTCGGTTGGTAAGTGTAAACTGATTTAGTTTACACTTGATAACGGTTGGAGATACTTACCAACCGAAACGTCGTGTTACATTAAATAAATAAGACAATGCAAGTCCGACAAGATGTTCTCACTGTACCATTGTCTACCACCTTCAAAAACAGATGACATTTATAAGCCCACATTCTTAGCTATATGTTGAAAAAAAGTTTATGTGACACATTAGTACTCTTACATTTTAACTATTGTGACTTTATATACGGTCCATGTCTTACAACTCTCGATAAACAGAAAATACAAAAGGTACATAACGCATGCTGTCGATTGATGTATGGAATCCGGAAGCATGACCATATTACTCATAAAATTGTAGAATCTAACTGGCACAATATGGAAAACTGTAGAAAACTACATCTTTTAAATTTTGTGCATAAGCTTCTCAATACCACTAACACCTCGAACACTCTCACAAAAATAAATTTCTGCCCAGGACAAGCATTCATGAACAAACTATTAGAAACAAAAACAAATTCTGCATCCCGTTACATAAACCCTCTATGTATAAAAGATCCTTTTCATATAAGGCAATCACCTTAAATAATTCCATACCTGATAATTTTAAAATATTTAATATTAATAAATTTAAATACAAAAAATGCGTTTGTTTTTATTTAATCAACAAACCCACTATGAATAAGAAAGGTTTTCTTTTTTTTTATTAAAGACAAAAAGACTCTTAAAATGAGCATGTTGAGATAATATAACAAAAATAAAAAAATAGGAAAATAACCAAGAAAAGCATATCTAACTTATATAATAAACCAACCTTATAATATATTTGAAGAATTTATAAACAGGTATTGACAATGTATGCTGAACTAGACTAGGTTTTGTAATAATTTCACAATACAATTATCTACTTTTTAAAGAAAATCTCCCAACAGAAAAGCACAAAATAATAAGTATTATATTCCCTGGTGGATTGAAAAATGTCAAAACCTTTCAAATAAACGTAAGCATATTAATAACTTTTACCGTAAAAATAATAATTTAGAGAATTATATAGCATATAAAAAAATATCGGCCAAGTGCAAACTATACTTTAAAAAGAAATCTAAAGAGAGCTGGATTAACTTTTGTAGTAGTCTTAATACTCACAGCTCTCTAACAAAAATTTGGAATAGGCTAAACTGCATCCGGAAATCTTTGGTTGACAGTAATATAATGCCAGCAACTAATGATATTGCTAGTGAATTTTTAAGTAAAGTAGCACCTATTTCGGTTTACCAAGATATTCCGAGAAAACAATCGGATAAAAACCACTATTTAAGCCAACCAATTTAATTTTCAGAATTTAACTTTCATCTAAAAAGACATAAAGATACAAGTCCTGGTCCCGACAATATCACATACAGCATGTTGCTAAATCTTCCTAATTCTGCCAAACAATTTCTAATTAAAGCCTTTAATAGTGTTATTATTGTTAGAGAAAGTAGTAATTCCAAGTCAGCAATAGTTTTAATTATTAAGCCGGGTAAGCCTTGTGAATTCAGACCAATAACTTTGTCCTCATGTACTAATAAAACTCTTGAGCGAATTTTAAAAAGTAGTCTGGAGTGGTGGTGTGAGTCTAATGGCATCTTTCTGACCTATCAGTTTGGCTTTCGTAGGGGTAAGAGTGTTAGCGATTACTTAGCACATCTTGTTTCAGATATACAATAAACATACTCAGAAAATAGTTATTTGGGAGCATTATTTCTTGATATTCAAAGGGCTTATGAAAATGTTAATCTTTATGTCCTGTTAGAAAAGCTTATTGGTTTAGGGGTTCCTGAAGGGTTTGCTCATAATCTTATTAAATTACTTACAAATACAAATATTACCATAAAAACCGGTTTTAATACAACAGATTATAGGACAACATCTGCAGGCCTACCTCAAAGTTCGGTCTTGAGCCCCTTACTTTTTAATCTTTATACAGCTGATTTTTACAAGCTGCAAATAAGATCTAAAATATTGCAATTTGCAGACGATTTTTGTATTTATTATACAGCATACCATATGCCAGCTTGTAAAAATAATCTTAACCATGGTATGTATATTTGTAATAAATATTTTTCAAGCAATGCTTTTAGTATTTCTAGCAAAAAATCAGCCTTAGTAATTTTCACACGACACAATCTACAAATAAAAAATCAAATAATTTTAAGTAATACTACTCTTCCATAGATAAAAGAACTAAAAGACATTGGTGTATATTTAGACCAAAAATTGACATGGAATACCGATATAAATTATAACTTACAAAAAGCTGAAAAGAGCTTGAATATTTTAAAATAAGTCACTGCCCGAATATGGGGCTCTAATCTTAAGACATCTTTAATGTTCTATCGAGCATTTACAAGATCGTTGCTGGATAACGGCTCAATTTTTTATGGTTCTGCTACTAAAACGAGACTACTAAAGGTTGATCGTATACAATATAGAGCTTTGAGATTAGTCAGATCCACGCCGATTGAAGCATTACTGGCACAGACTAATGAGCTACCATTAGAGATAAGACGAAAAACTTTAGCAGAAAAACTTTTGATTAGAAATGTGCAATATCGGAATAACCCACTAATAGCTAAAATTCATAAACTAGGTATGTCTAATATAACTAATAAATATTGGTTGAATAAAAACAGTCCTTCATTGGCTGAAGCTTATACTGAAACAAAAAACCTTTATCAATTCATTAATGAAACAAATATACTATGGATGTACGAATTAGCTTTTGGGGTTAATTTTTTTACCCCACAATAATATTTCCTGCATTTACGAACTGTCATAAAGCCAATCAAACTATTCTTAAGGATACTTTGAATAAATTTCAAAATTACTTAGAAATATACACAGATGGATCAAAAACTGCTGATGGTACAGGTTGTGCCTTTATTATTCCGAAAATTAATAAAAGTATGAGGATTATGCTTCTATTTTTACTGCAGAGGCATTAGCAATATTAAAAGCCTTCGAATTTATTAGTGATGCTAATATAATTTCAAACTTTTTAATACTTTCTGATTCACAATCAGTTTTGCAACCACTGAAAAATGGACATAATTTTAAACACCTAGTTATTTTGATAAACATAATACTAAGGTAGCATTCATTTGGTTAAAAGGACACACCGGATTGCTAGGAAATGAATTGGCAGATAAAGAGGCCAAGGAAGCAATTAAGACAGATAGAATTCTTTCCAAAGTACACTTTAGTGAAACTTGGAAAAGAAAACATCTTGCATATTTAGCAAATTCTTCAAATACATACACTTTAATAAAAGCGCATATGGTTTTCAAATGTAACTTTCGAAGATATTTGACAACACCTTTCTGCAGTTTTCTAATGGGTCATGGTAATTTTAATAAATATTTACATAAATTAGGAATAAACGACTCATATATATATGTAATTGTGATAACCAGTCAATTGATGATTTGAACCATATTTTATTTGAATGTAAAAATAATATTGACGCAGTGATGTTTCTGCATAATAAATTGAAAGAGCTTGGCTTGCTTCCTATGTGTCATACTTCAATTATGGCAAACGTAATTGTGGACGATAGAATGGAGTCTGAAATTGAACTGACTTTGAAATTGTCCAAAAGGAAAGTATAACTTGAACGTATATGCACTAGTTAATAATTTTAGTTACTTGGAGATCCATTTGTTTTTTCCTTATTGTTTACCTACCTATCCGAGCCCTCTATGTTTTGTCTTTTAAAAAATGTCCTGCATTGGCTCCAGGACGAGAAGCGTGTGTCCCTGTCTAAGATCCCTAGTATTAATCTTTCTTGTACTAGTCCTTTTTTTATACTCTTTTTATTAGACACAATGTCATACTACCCAATAGTATAATTTTTTAAATACTATATTAGCAACCTGTTCTATTATGAATGAGTTCCTATATTGGAACACGTGGCTAAATGTGCCAAACACAAGGCCAAAAAACGAAAAAAAAAAGAAAATCTCTACCTGCTACCGGATAAAGCTATTAGATTACGATCTTTTGTATCGCACAATTTTTCGTTGTTTATAATCATTCTTTAAGTAACTTTCTTTTTCTACCATGTGTGCGTACATTTAAAGAGGTGTTCGCTAATAAGTTGCATGATATTGTTTTATTTTCACTTTAGAGGGATTAGGTAGGTTAAGTAAGAGTAGCCACACGGCTAGACTACGCCTCCCTTATATCCCTATAAAAATATATGTATAATATTCACAACTGTTAATTATTTGTTTGTTAAATAAAAGACGTTTTATTATTATTATTGTTATTATAAAAGTCTTTATTATTGAGGTAAGTTTTCATAAAGCTACTGAACAGCTGCAGAACAAGATCGTTTCGGCATTTGTAAATCGTCATACTTGGCTTGAGAAATTGGCAGAATTCCATCATAAGCTGGATTTGGTAGTTCAAACGCGCCTTCCTTTAAACCACTTTTGAACAATAAAGATTGCTTTTTTGGTTTAACGGTGATTTGTTTACTTAACCAATGACCATTGTTAGTATAGTACGATAAAGAACGAGACAAATTTTGTCACTCATTACTTGAAGTTCTTTTACTTTCTGTAGAGAAAATGACCATTTGCTAACAAATTTTCCTTGAAGAAAAGAAGCTTAAAATTTAATAATTTCTTGAGTAACATCTACAACATGAAAAAGCTCGGGTTTTTTTCTCGCATTTTGCTACACAATTATCCAATCTGCAGACAACTCTATTCGGGTCTTCATATTAATTAACCCCATGTTTTTATCACACTCGAGAAAAGAATGTTCTCTAATGGGGAATGTGACGTGGATGCTGTCTAGGCGTTTTATTTCATGGACAATATAGTGCAAAAGCCGCAGAGTCATGAAATATTTGTTCTGTCTACCTCCTGAGTCACAGAAAATATGAAGATGATAAACTGGGGCTTGTAGAACATTCAAAATAAAAAAGGTTAAAAATGATGCCACTTCGTTAGATCCTTTTTTTGCGACAAACTAGGGATATGTAAAATATCCCGATTGATATATGTATTTTAATTACTACAAGTTGTTACATATTAAGAAAATTCCTAAATTTGTAGTAGGTTTATAGTGTTTTGCATATGGGTTTTTTGTAATTACGCTTGCGTCAATCAAACTATTTTTTTAATAGTTACTGATTATAGAAATTAAAAATTGGGCTATTTATGGGTTTCATTCTTTTCTCTGTTCATCTCTGCCATTTAAATTGGATAACTCATTTTTCGTTTAATGCCTTATTATATTTAGCCACTAAAAAGAATTTTTTTTTGTGGTTTTAATAAAATAAATGAAATTTTCTGGCATTGCTATTGCGTACTATATTTATACTTTGTACAAATTTGTAACTAATTCATTTGTACTTTGTACTATTATTGTACTTGTACTGAAATATTTTTGATTTAAACAAAATTATTATTATTATTATTAATATTATTATTATTAAATACCTATATTATATATCATTACAAAAACCTATAAACATACTGAACATATACGAGGTAATAAAGTTTTAAGTTTAACTTACATATTATGAAAGTTAATTTCCGTATGCTTGAAATTTGCTGCTAGAAGATGTACAAGCTAATCAAATTTACATAAATTGTATGTTATAATTTTCAGAAACTTTACTAATATATTATATCGTATTAAGACTGGTACAGCTTTAAATGACGCTGGAAAAGGTAAGTTAGTTTGCTCTAGTTAATGCGATTTGTTAGAAGGATGCTACAGTATGGACAGATTTAATAGAATTTGCGTATTATATTACTAGATTTTTTTTTCAGAAAAAAATAATATATAATAAATTAGAAAAAAAATTATATTATATACAGTGTGGCCCAAATTGGGTATACATGTATGGGTATCTTGGAAACTATAAGAGATAGAAAATTGGTTAAATGGGGAAAGTTGTAGGGCATTTAGTTACAAATTAAGTGTCGCTTTCAGAACGATTTTATCTTTTTTCGATTTTGAAATATTTGAAAAAAATCAACAAGTTGCATTTTTTAAAAAGAGCTGTATTTTTTTAATTCAACGTATTTTTAAAATCTGTAAAAACATTATTAAGACAACTTTTTAAGGACAACGCAAACCTGAATTCAGTTTTTGTTTTCGACATTTCGGTTCTGAGATTCCATCCTCAACTTCTTTTTTTCTTATGGCAGCCATTTTGCTTTTTTGCTAAATTAAAAAGCCTTTTTTTGTCCCTTTAAAATGATGTATAATACTTGAATATGAAAATATTTTACGTTTACGTCAAAAAATTAAATAGTTTGTTTTTCACTGAGCTGGCCATGGTTTTTATTGGCATTTTGTCGTAGACACAATTATTATTAACTTACTAACTTGCTAACTTATACTTTTACGTAATTTTTAAATAAAATAATTAACTACTTGTAACAATTATATTAAATTAAACCATTCAAAATGACGGCCATTTTGTTAAAAAAAATTTCACATTTCTTTAAGACATTTCTAATTACCTTGCGCAGGGTGTTTTTATTTATATTATTTAAGACAGTCTGAACCCTATCCTCTAGTTGTTCGAGTGTCGCAGGAGGTAAAAACTCGTAAACTTCATTTGTAACATATACCCAAAGATAAAAATCCAGGGGTGTAATATCTGGAGACCTAGCTGGCCAATTTAGAGCACCGCGCTTCGCGATAAGTTTATTGTTAAATGCTTGCCTTAACAAGTTTTGAACGACAGTCCCGAGTATTATGTGCGGGACACCCGTCTTGTTGAAACCACACTTCACTTCGTATTTGTTGTTCAGGTATTATAGCTCTCACGGCAGGTAATATCTGCTCTTCCAAAAGTTTAAATATTTTTGACCTGTCAATATCCTACTGGGACCCGGACATGATTTGTTAAGTTAGGGTTGTGAGGCTTTTAAATATAATAAAAAATACATAAATAAACATTGTTTACTAATAACTTTTTTATTTTTTTTCTTACTTTGACAGATACATGACGTCCATTAAAACGAACATTGGGTCTTAACCTAAACAAAAATTCCTAATATATAATTTTTTTGTCAATAACATTTCAGTCTAAACCTATGAAAACGCAGAAAATAAATGTAAACTTAAATTTATTTGCTTTGGAACTCCATGAAACAGTTTCTGTTGCCAGTAATGCACAAAAATGTGTTGCATGTATTACAAAAAAAACTGGTTTTTTTGGCGAGAGTCATTTTTACATCTAACCGAATTTTGTGGTCTTTGTGGTTTTTGTGATTTTTGAAGTCTGTGGCAATTTGTGGAAAGTGTTGTTTCCGTTTTCTTTCAGTGCCTAATGACGATGACGATGAATCGACAAAGACATTTCCCCCAGGATTTGTTCTAGTACCTACACTTCGGATGTTTTCTTGGGATTCACATTGTGGGTTGGGTGTATTTGTCAAAAGTTGAGTGGCAATTTCGATTTTAAAATCAAAATATTGTTGTATTTTGCGTGGAGGGATTTTAAGTATTTTTTTATCTCTTCGATAAAAAATCCATGAGTTAACCATTGCTAGATCAAAGAAATGGAAAATGGCCCTTACAGTCCATTTTTTTAATCTGGCTCGAATTTTATAATAGCTAATCATTCGGTCTGTTAAGTCTATTCCTCCCATACAATCGTTGTATTTAGCAACAACGTAAGGTCTTTTAACCTTAATGTATTTAGACTCTTTCTTAGACCACCTTTTACACTCATCGCTAGGTTGAATTCCTAGAGCAGTAGATGCCAAAAGTACAGATTTCAGATCATACCATTGTACAACTATTATTTCGCCATCTTGTCTTACAATTTGTTCCGAGCTGCCTCTACCTATCTAGGCCATCATTTTTTCCGAAGTTAAATTTGCTGCCGCTGGTACACGAGATCTCATAATGGTTCCAGTACAATATTTCTCTTATTGACGAAGATATTCGAGAAGTGGTATTGTCGTGAAATATCTATCGCAGTACACATGACTTCCAGGAAATAATGTCCTTCCAAGGCGAACAACAGCAGAAGGTCCAACACTAAGTCGTTTTACAGAATCATCTGGAAAAGTATCTTTTCCTTGATATAATTCAAAGTCTACGACAAGACTATCAGAGGCAGCAACAACAAAATTTTTCAAGCCCTCTGGATTTGGCTTTCCTCTAACGAACTGCTTCATTTTACAAGTCGCTGTGAATGGGATCATCTGTTCATCTACAGCAACCACTTTCTCTCTAGGTAGCTGCAAAAACCCATGCTATATTGCTTTTATAATAGGACGTACTTTCCAAAATTTGTCAGACAGACCTGCGTACCTCTTCAGCGATGCTGCCATGAATGATGAATTTAAGGTTACTTCTTATAGCAAAAAATCTATCCTGAGTCATTGTATCTGCAATAGCTGAAACTTTAGTGGTTTTTGCCCAGTACATTCTGATTTTCGGATATTTTAGACAGGACATCAAACAAACTATTCCAAAAAAATGTTTAATCTCATTCAGAGTCAATTTAAGTTCAACGTATCTTGCATTTGTGCAATCACACACTTTTTGGAATAACTCATCTTCAAAGTACATGGCTAAATACGATTTTGCAGTCCAATCATACTAGAGCTCTCCGCTGCATTCACTAGAATGGCCTTCAAAATTTGGAGGTGCAAAAGTATCATCTCTTCTCCAAGACTTTTGCTTTAAAGGATCCACAGAGTGCTTTTTTCCACAGAGTGCCATTTTTAAGTTTTCTCTCAGGACACTAAAAGGAATTCTATCTTCTTCTTCTTTCTCCTCACTGCTGCTTACTAGTTCTTCATTAATTATTTCTTCTTCTCTCCCCATTAAATTATGCATAGTTTGAATTTCTTCTTCATCATCAGACATTTCAATGTCAGAGTTATCATTTCCAATGATTTCTAGTATTTGCTCCAATTTTTCGTCATCTTCCCCTTGCCGAACCACTCTTTGATTGCCAAAAATTCCTAATGAGATAGACCCAATGTCCATTTAAATTCTTTATACGAAAAATTGCCTCCGTAGTCATGGCCTCCGCATTCGTGGCCAACTCCGCGAAAAATGAACTTTGTAACTTTTTGACATAAGAATGAAATATTTTCATAAAGTGTTATACATAATTTTAAATGGAAAAAAACGATGTTTTTAATTTAGCAAAAAAACAAAATGGCCGCCCTAAGAGAAAAAGTTGTTGATGGAAGTTGTTGAATTTGAGGATGGAATCTTAGAACCGAAACGTCAAAAACAAAAACTGAATTCAGGTATGCGTGGTCCTTAAAAAGTTGTCCTAATAATGTTTTTACAGATTTTAAAAATAGGTTGAAAGAACAAAAATACAGCCCTTTATCAAAAATGCAACTTTTTGATTTTGTCCAAATATTTCAAAATCGGAAAAAGATAAAATCATTCTGAAAGCGGCACTTAAATGGTAACTAAATGCCCTACAACTTTCCCCATTTAACCAATTTTCTCTCTCTTATAGTTTCCAAGATACCCATACATGTACACCCAATTTGGGCCACACTGTATAATAGATATAGAACAATTTTCTTTATCCTTTTGTTTTTGTTTATATTTTGCATTGTAAGTACATTATCTTTTAAAGGATATGTCTCCCAGGCAACAGTAAAGCTAAAAATGGATGAGTGTATAAAGAGGCGTAGCGGATCTTATACTTTCTATACCAGTCTGGCTTACAAAGTATTAGGTGAGGATATCAACGTGTTAGCTTGCTATAGAAAGTCTAAATCACAAATTCACAAGAAAGCATACATGAACCAGCAAAAATCGGTAGTCAAATTAATTGCAAATTATGTCTCTTGCGGCATTCATGCACGCCGCACACTCAAATTATTCTTATTTATATTAACCTTTTGCAGGGGGGGATCGAAAAATCAGTAAAGTATATTTGGTCTCTCTTTAACTTATTATTTTGCTTATAATTTTTTGTTGTCTGTTAATGTTTGAGTATTTCGGCATACAAAAAAGCCATTTACCGAATGGGTTTGTATTGTGATAGGGTGTGAAGTTAAGGTCTTCCTTAATATGCACTTGGAAATATTCTATCATGAGAATCATTCCCATCAACTGAGTTTGTGTATTTCGGTATTCTTTTTCGTCATTAGCTGGTTGAATTGCATCTTTATTATCATATTTTACTTTATTTTCCATGTATTGCACACCTTTATTTCCCTTCCATGTTATTAATATGAGGTTTTAGAATTTAACATTTCTTATAATTCCGAACTAATAGAAGAAGACCGACTGGAAGGCTTCTGGTTGACAATGACTGCAACAGGAACAGGAGTTTAAATTTTTCATCATTCCAACTCTTGCTTGAGAAATCTGTCATTAGGTCCTTATCAAGTTTATAAATGTAACCTTCATTAGAGGAAGTATTTTCCAGTAATTAAGTCATGGTGGCCATGAGCTACCTGGTAACTGAGTAATTATATTCTCTTTCTTGTTAATCTTTAAATGATGTCTTTTGGAATAAATTACAAGAAGCAACATTTCTATAGGGCTTCTTTATGAAGATGTAAATCTTGTTAAATAGCCCAATAGTATGGGTCTAAAACTCCCCTTATGCTATTCTGATATATTTCGGTTTCATATTGTATGCCGCATTATACATTACATTACATATCATTAGGTTTTATATTTAAACTAACTTCTTAGGAGGGAGGTTATACAACCCTATGATGATGTGGGGGCTATCAAACTTAACTCATAGCACAAGATGGACTGTGTGTGAATGTTGACATTTCATCACAGAGAGTTTGGGGTAAATTTGTCTCTAGTAATTTTTTATCTATTTACTTGTATTCTGTTAAGTAGCTTCGTGTGTAATAAAATTCATAATCAAACATTCATTTGGTGTTTAGCTAGCAACGATGACTAAAGAGACACTAAAAAAAAGGCTTTTTGAAATCTTAATTTTTTTTGGTGGGCATCATTTGGATAAAAAGTAATTCATGTATCTTACGCTATATTAAACAACGTCTTACTTTTTAGGAAAAAATCGCCTAAAATAACTGGTTTACCGACCCAGAGAAAAATTCTTGGTAATAATTAAACATCACGAAAAATGTCTCGGTAACTTCGAATGCCGCATTCAAAGGATGGAAAATCCAAGACCGATTGTTGACACGAAAATGGGGCCGCGAAAGGTGAATGTTTTATGTCTTCTTGGTTTGAAGGGGAATTGGTTAATTTTTTAGGAGGATCGATTTTAACAATACAGTGCCAACGATTTTAGGCAAAACATTTAGCATAAGAA